>NC_062226.1:66309002-72105649 GCF_902686445.1 Sciurus carolinensis
CACCCCTAACAGCAATAAGTATAAATACAAATGGTGAAGGGAAAAGGGGGGATAGGAGCAAGAAAGTCAGTGGGATGAATCTGACTTAACTTTCATATGTACATATATGAATACACCATAGTAAATCTCACCATTGTGTACTGAGGTCCTAATTAGAATAAGATATATTAAATCTATCAAAATAGATTCTACAGTCGTGTATAACTAAAATCCAATAAAAAACAAAGTTTTAAAAAATAGAAAAAAAATTGAGTTCACCCATTATATTAATACATAACTGAATGTTGCAAATCAGCTAAGAAAACTGTTGAATGAAATACACTTCATTCTCCTAACCTGACCAATAATACAGCTTTGCAATGAGAGGATGACCACTTAGCATTCCCAGATTTTTCAGTTCTGTTCTGGAATATAGTGGCTAAGAGAGAACTGGTACTCTGTTCCCTTGTTCCTGTCTTAGCTTCTTCCTCCTTTTCCCCATTTCCTAGGTGCCTTGCCATAGCATGCCCACACACCCATCCCTCAGGCAGCCTTGCCTCACCCCTGGCTATCTCTTGACAACTTCCTGGGCTTAAGAGATGGGTGTGTGCCTATATTTCCCTCTGTCCTGGGAAAGATAGCTCATGATTATGTAATCTATGGTCCTGGGAATGTGCTGAGCTAGAGTTTAGACAAGTCAGCATGGCCTTGTGTTAGGCAGTCCTTTTGTCTTATGATAAGGTACCTGGTTAGAGGGCCATAGCAGGCTCTCCGAAGTATAAGGCCCAGGGCATTGGCCTCTCTTGTCTGCTCTCAGAGTGGTACTGGAAGTGTCCATTTGACATGGTGACAAATCAGCAGAAATTTTTATTATTGTGATGTATGATGAAATGGATTTAAAAGATGAAAAATCATTGGATTCTAGGAGAATGTAGAAAATTAGGGAAGTATTTGACAGGAGGTAGAATGGGAAATAGCCATGTTTTACTCACCATTGTGTTGATACTTCAGCATCTAGACACCTCCTACCACGTTGCTGAGTTCATTGTAGTGACTCAATAAATGTTGAAGGGCAAAAGAAGGATATTTTGAACAGTTTTTTCCAGAAATGAAAAGAAAGTTGTTATAGAATATAAAAAGAAACAAGGAATATAAATTATTGCAGTCAATGTAGAACTTTGGATATTAGGGAGAGTATCTTGCCAGGATTGGCATGGCAGTTTGTGAGCCCACTGTGTGTGAGGAGCATGTATATTTAACTTTTGTGTATGTGATACCCAATAGAGCTGATCTTTTAAAAATTAATATTTGAATATTATACAAGAGTGAAATTTTTAGGAAATGAATTGGATTTTAAGGTTAAAATGAGCGGCAAAGACAAATTTGCAACATTGAATCGGTTTGGTAGCTGAGGAACTTGGATTAATTTAAGAAATTAAGAGATCTTTAGCAACTGTGGTAGTATCACAGTGAGGTGAGTAATAGCAAAAGATGTGTTTAAAGAGTAGAGTTTTTTGTTTATTTTTGAACCCCTTAGGAGTAAAGGACACAACTGTTTATTAGCCTGAATTTTTGTATTCACAAGGTAGTTGTAGGGAATAGCAGTTGGAGGAAAGGATTAGAATTTGAGGAGGATATAGAATTTATTTTACAAACATTTAATTGTGAGTATATATGACCCATAGTAGTATTGCTCAAAATTGTTAGCAAATGTTGTTCAGTTACATAGTTTATAATAACAAATGTGTACAGTAATATTTCAGGCCCCCAAATATTCTGTATTCGTAGTGAGTGAAGTAACAGGAAAATCTGATCATAGGGTTAAAATTACCTCGTACTTTTTGAGAACTTGGGTATGTTAATTAGTATAGATTGTGTTATTTTTGCTGCATCTGACTTGTAATCGCCTAAACACACAGCAAACACCTGTGATTATTACAGTGATCCTTGTCTTGTCTTGTTTAGGTAACCCCAAATATGTATATTTAGACTGTTCCCTGTTCATATATACTCAGCTGTGCTTGTTTGCTTTGTTATATTTCTATGTTTAATGGATCAATATAAAAATTTATGGCAACTGTCACTTAATGTCACCTCTAGCTTTAAGGAAGAAAGAAAACTAAATAATACTAGTCTGCTGTGTAGCTGTTTATGTTAGCTATTAGCTATACTTTATACTGAAGTGATCTCTATCACGAGTAAGATTTAGGGCAAAAAATGTATGAACAGATGTAAATAATTACACATAAATACATGTTTCTATATCATTGCCACCTTATATTTTCTTTATTAGCTAATAAAGATCATTAGTTTAAAAGTAACCTTTCATGTTTTTCTGTTACTCGGAACCAAATATTTCTCTTTAATAATCACATGTATCTTATTAATTGCCTAAGCTTTATGACCTATACATGCATTTTTTGTTTGTTTATTTTTAAGAAACAAACCCTGTTTAATTAATTTTAAGAAATGAGCAAATATATGTCAGCTGTTAATTCACTCTTACTTTTGTATCTTTAAATACAGGAAGTTAGTAAATTTATTTCTAGAGTTGTTTGCTCTTTCATTTTCACAGTTAAAAGGCACATATTTTGGGGCAGGGGAGATAGCTCAGTCGATAGAGTTCTTCCCTTGTAAGTACAAGGCCCTGGGTTCGATCCCCAGCACCCCCCAAAAAAAGGCACATATTTTTTCAAAGAATCCTTTTCCCCATGTTTTCTCTTATAGTTTTCCTGATTATTTAAATATTATACTTACTCTTTGAATTCTAATTCTTTAAAGATTAAATATTCACTTTCCTCTCCTGTAAAACCAAAATCTTTTTTTTTTTGCTTAATAAACATCTTAAAAATAGAGTTATGCAAAGAAATATTTAAAAAAAATTTTTCGGATGTGGAAGTACGTACCCATAAACTCAGTAGGTTAAAATAATCACAGAACTTCTAGATAGCTAAGTTTTTGTTTTTAATGTTAATCTAATTGTTCTTTTAACAATTTTATTCTGGAATTTTATGGTAGATAACATTGAGTTTGGCTTATGGAAAGAATATGAGGTTATTCTGGAATTTTATGGTAGATAACATTGAGTTTGGCTTATGGAAAGAATATGAGGTAATTTGATTTCATGTTCTGTGTAAGTTGTGAACTATATGTGTACAAAGCATTAAATATTTAAAATCTCATGTGAGATCTCATGTCTGGATATTTTTAGTATATATTTAAGATTTTGAGATAGATTTTCCTTTCTTGATGGTTAGTATTAGTTAATATGGTAAGGAACTTAATTTTATTTCACTACTATATATGTTTTTGAGAAAACAGGCTTAGATTGTTTATTACATTGTTGTATGTTATAGTTCTTATTTTTAAATGCTTCAGATAACCTAGCTTTCTGTAGTACTAGAAAAAACCATAAGAGAACTTCTCCATCCTACCTTCCACATGCCCCACCTTCCACATCCCCCCCTTTCCACCTGCCCCATGAAGGCTTTAAGACCTGCTGCACCTAAAGGTAATATAGCTACCACAGAATTTACAGAGAAATAGTGTGAAAGGAGCATTGGCCCTCCTGTAATGTGACATTTTCAAGCACTTTGTAAGCTTTGAGAGGGTTAATGAGAGTACAAATATGAGACTCTTCAATTAGTCTTTTCCTGTCCCTTTGTTACCCATGTGTCCCCCTGCATAATGTTTAGATTTGGCATTCTAAAATGACAGTCAAATAAATATAAATGCTCCATGCGTTTCCATAGTGATTTCATAAATTATCAAACATGAAGCATATATCAGAGTAAGTTCCACTTGAAAGTAGATAAACAATAACAGTCAACTTTATGAAATTCAGCCAATGGCATGATAGCATGCAGACCACTGGGTATTAACTACTTGGTAGAGTAATTGGCTAACATACTGCTGATGTCATAATTCTCCTACTCAATAATGGGTTGGTTACAGGAAGATGCAGCAGTTTGGTTATGTGAATTTCTGCTTCCACTGCAAACAATTCTTTAAAGAGAGGCCTTCCATTGGCATTCAGAAAGGTGAAAAGAGCAGGGGTGAATGTGGGGTGTGTGATGGGAGGTGCATCAGAGGGATAGATATAGTGTCTATGGATACATATAAGCTGTTCATCATTGGTCTTTGAGATGATGTTTGCACTCAGATTACTTCCTTTGCAAGTAGTTGAAATGCAATTGCCAGTACATCAAGATGATAAAATGATCATTTACCATTACTTATTTTTTTTAAATAAAGCATATATGACTAAAACTAATATTATTTTAAGATAATCATGTGCTTTACTTTTTTATAAGTATGTGATCTAGTAATTTTAAAATGTGTTAATAGTATTTTAAATTCATTTTTTTTTTAAAAGATCAAACTCAGGATCTCATGCAAGTAGGATAAGCACGCTATCACTGAGCTATGCCCCCAGCCCAAATAATCTATGGAAACTACACTTTCAAGTTTATGTCTTTGTTCTGGAAACTTTTTTTTATGTATTTCCAGCTGAAGATGTAGTGATGAAGTAGAATCTGTCCACCTACACAGGGAGTATATAGTCCCTTATTTCAATATGTCATATGAACTTCTTAAGTAGCTCTTATCATTGAGGAGAATCTTTCCTTGGAAGATAAACATACAATCTGCTAGTTTAGTGATAGAACTTAAGAGAAATAAGTTGAAATGATAGCCCTCATTTCAAAACTGTGGTTCTATAAAAATCTTCCACAGGGTGCACAAAAATTCCCTTATAAATTTCCCCAAATTATATTATGGAGATAAAGTTGCAAGAAAGAATAGTTTTTTTTTTTTTTAATCTAAGACCCTCACTTCATCATTTTTAACAAATAACTTGGCATTTATGTGTAGAAGTAATACTATTTATCACAGGTAGTATACTTAAAATATCAATTCTTTCAAATACTTTTCCTAGGAAATCTTGCCACTTTGTCACATTCCTTAAACCATTTGAGTTGTCTGACATTCATTTTCATTAATGATTGAGGGCATCTGACTAGGGACATAATTTTCATACCGAGTAATTGTAAAAGCTCATGTGGGTGAAGCAAAGGGTTTCCATGGTATGCTTTTGTTAAAAGTGTTTACAAATATGTATGTTAAGAATAGTTTAGAGAAAACAAACTAATAGAAGTGTGGATAGAATCCCTCTTATGGGAAAGTAGGAGATTAGGTTACCTGAACTTATACTGAAAGAAGCAATAGAAAACAATTTCATGTGTCTCTCCTT
This sequence comes from Sciurus carolinensis, assembly GCF_902686445.1. Taxonomy (NCBI): domain Eukaryota; kingdom Metazoa; phylum Chordata; class Mammalia; order Rodentia; family Sciuridae; genus Sciurus; species Sciurus carolinensis. The sequence continues at coordinate 66,314,233 of NC_062226.1, forward strand.
CCAAATGTCTTCCTTTTAATCTGATATTGGGACCTCCTTTTACTATGATCACATTAATTTCCTTTGTTTATGTGATATATGGAAGTTTCTTGGGAAGGGGAGTAGAAGGAAGGAAACATTTGTTTTTAAATATTACATAGAATATATTAGAATAATTTATTACACCTCACACTTACATAGTAGGTCATGCCTTACAAAGTTCTGTTTGTGTGCAGCATCTTATTTAACTTTCCCCAACTGGTCAGTTATATGGGGCAAGGATTGTCTTGTTGTCATGAATGGGCATATCAAGACAGGTTAAGAAACACCTTTGAGTAACACAGGTAGAACATGGAAGATCTAGCCTGTGAACCCTAATCTTATGACTCTTAGTCTAGTATCCTTATTTATTATATTATTAATTTTCAAGTGACTTTCAAATCAAAGAAAGTATTCAGTAGCTGTTTTCAGGGGGATGATTGGGAGATAGAATTGGTGACCTGCAGAGCAGGTTCATTTTCCTTTTCAGTTGGTACTCTGAATAATATTTGACTGGGAGACAGGGTTTTAAAACATCTGTTCTATACAACTTGTATGTAAGTATGAGGTATAAGAAATTATTCTGATATATTCTATGCAATCTGCATCTGTTCTATACAACTTTGTACGAGGACTCTAAATTAAGAATAGCATACTGTACTTTTTGTTTTTCCATTTTGCTATTAGTGGTGTTGCTATATATGCCTGTTTTCCTGTTGGCATTGTGGATCTAGAAACAAGAATTAGACTTTTGGCATTTTTCTTTACTTTTGCTTCTTTTCAACTAATATATCCTGACTTAACATGCTACACAGGATACACAAGTTACTAGACAGTTGGTTTTAAAAGAGTACTATAGTTTTTAAAATATTAACATAAAAATTATAAATTTGAAATATAAACTGTCCATGTGAAATGTGTTGGGCATAACATGACATTAATAATAATATTCTTTACACAATTTAAAATATTGCTTGCATTTAATAACACCAACTTCGATAGATAAATACATTGGTTTTTGAAAGTTATTTCCATAAACTAATGTTTTTTCTATAAAAAACCTTGAAATGTCTAGGTAACTGTAGCATTTCTAAGTGTTAGTGGTAATACTGTGTGGGAATGGTACCTTCTTTATATCATAGATCTAAAGTCTGTGGTAATGAATTCCAAAATGTGTTTTTATTTTACCTAAATTTGCATTTAATTAATCTTTATTTTATTGTAACAGTCTATGAAACTACCTATTTGCAAATAGGGAAAAAAATTCTATCAGTGTTTCGCCTAAATTTCATCATGAAATTTAATAAGATTTAAATGTTAAACACATAAATTCAAGAGAAAAGTATTGTTTAGAGTCAAATCATAGCATTCTACAAATTGAATGTTTCATCAACTTTGTACTTTAAACAATGAGCATGACTCTGAAGTTTAATATCCCAAATGTGACAATGGCTGTTTTTCTTAAATTTGGTTATTGATCTCTTAGTTTAGAGTACTAAACAAAACACTCTAAACTAATAACATTCAATTATTTTCCCTCAGTTTATTTTGCATGTGGAACAATTGGGGAAGCACTGAAAAGGGCAGCAAAAATGGGTATTGACAGGAGTGAATAAAGGTGCAAGTCATGGAAGCTACTTTAGGGAAAAAAGAGGAAAGGGGTGTTGTAAAGTCTGTTTTCAAATTTATCTGTGTTTATTTTTGTATAAACTTTCATCTAAGATTAATAAAGCAGCATGACATATATTAAAGAGAGACTTAAATTATTGCCTTGAAAGCCAGACCTAAATAGAATGAACTTAAATTATAGAAAAAGGGTGATTCTGATTTGATGTACAGACCCTCCATAAACTATCATTAAATGCTGCAGTAGGCTGTAGACAGGTATTTGATAAGTTATACTCCACAGAAATCTTCAAGAGCAGAATGGTTAATTATTTAGCTAAATAATAATATGTGTACTCCCACAGTCTGTACCACGCTTAAAATACTTGATAAAAAATGCATAGTAAGCCAAAAATTAGTCAAGAATGTGAGAAGGAAGCAATATCTTTTGGTAAGGTGGTTTGGTATAAGCAGCTCATGGGTTTATGTGTCAGCTAACCTGAATTTGAATCCTGGTTCACCCACTTTTTAATGCTATATCTGTATGTGATTTGAAGATATTAACTGTTGCCTTATAAACTTGTGAAAGTTAACAAAGGGATATAATATTTTATGTGGTGTCTAGCACAGAATAGAGTTTAAGAAGTCATTTTGCTTCATTTCTCATGTAAGTTTCTCCAGAAGGTTGGATTAGGAGAACCAATAGGATGTGGGTAGAGGGATATAGGAATGTATTTAATTAACTGCAGTCTTTTTCAAGGGGAGAGAATGTTCAATGTTTTTTACATTTACCAGTTAACTACACAAATTGTGATTTAGCTTGCTTTGGTCAGCAAAAGCTGAATTGTGAATATTACATTAGGAAGAGACCAGTTTTGGTCCTATTTTGATCAAAAAGTTTAAAGCTTGATCCACTTTTGGGAAAAAAGCCATATAGAATTATTAGTAGGACACCATATATGACACAGAAAATATTAAATTATCTTCAGATATTAACCCCTGAAGAAACTCCTTTTTATTAAAATGAAGTAAATATTTAAAAAGTTCAGTGTGGTAGATGCAATTATTTTCTTATAATTGGTCTCTGGTCAGTCAACTCTCATTTTGTTTTATTTGATCAGCATAATTATCTTAGGTTTTCTTATGATCACTGCAAATCCCTACTCCTACCTCCTCGTGCCTACAACTACTATATGTCTATAAATATGGAAGAAATCCCATCACTAGCTCACCAAAACCATCTTGAAGTTTAATAAGGTTTAAAAGTAAAATAAATTCAAGATAAAAGTAGTTTAAACACAAACCGTGGGAAATTCCATTAACTATTTTGCATAGTCTTGTGTCTCATATGGTAACTAGCTAACATTTCGTAATAACAATATTTATCAAGTGCCAAGTAAGTGCCAGGCCCTGAGGTAAGTATCTTATATAAAGCCATTTAATCCTCCCATTAACTGTCCAAGGGAAATACTACTTTAGATTAATGATCCTTTATAGTATTCATTTATGAAATTCAAAAGCTCTGATAGTCACCAAGAGTTTCCTTAAGTTTATAAACTAATTTGTCTGCAAAACTTGAAGTAAATGAGATGAGACTACTTAACAGTCTTTATTTGTACCATAATTGTAACATCCATTCATTTTGCTAAAGAAATGTTAATGTATATAATTACAGGTTGCTGTCTTAGATTCACCTGGGATGTTACATATATGTGGTATTGTTTTCTAAAACAATAGAAGTCATGTGGCATCAGGTTAGAAGTTTATAGACTAGTAGGTTATGAACCTGTTGCATTATGTCATTTTCTAAATGAGAAGACTGTTCACAGAACATGTTAGATAAATTGCTAAACTTATAAATAGCATATTCTTTATTTGAGTATTGCATAATAAAGTAAAATTCAAACCCAGCAGTCTTACTGTAGAGCCCACACTCTTTAAAACCACAGGTTCTTTTGCTATCCACTTGCAAAGGAAAGACTGAATACTGACTGGTGTGTGTCTTGAATTGACACAGTTGCCAAGAAGGCACCTGAGTATTTATAACAAGATAATTTCTGTTTGGATGTGGAGTAGTATGCTTTTCTGTTTTCTGTATGGATGTGTCTGGTCATAGAATTCCTCTAAGTAAAGGTCTGTCTCAAGCAGGGATAGGAAGCTGTCTAGCTTCTCTGTTGTTACTCTTACTTACTCCTTTCTATCATCTCTATCAGTCAATGCCATAAATTGCTTATTTTCATTTTATTCAAGCTATAATTACTTAATGCCTCCTATGTAGTAAGCCAAAAGTACAGCACTGAGCAGGAAAACCATGGTCCCTATCTCAACAGAAATACAATTGTTATTATAGGTGGGACAGTTCTTGGCATGGTATCCCAGGTTGCAGCATGTTTAGCATTTCTGGGCCAGTATGACATTAGAACTACTCACCGTCTCCCAGTCGTCATGACAGCCAAACTCACCCTAAACATTTCTCAAAGTTCCTTGGTGGGACTGGAATCGGGGTATAAATTGATGATATTCAGTCTCAATGCTTGTCCATCTACTATCCAATTTGAAAATTGATTTTAAAGGGTTTTTTTTTTTTTTTTTTTTTTCTGGAATCCTGGCTTTGTGCAAAGTAAACAGCAGAGAGATTTTCAAAGCAAATAACTAAACCGCTTACATTCTGGCTGCAATAGTTAAACTCAAAACAAGATTGGTTGGGGATAATCTACCCATGGCTAATTGAGATTGTCCATTATACTGTGTAAATAACATAAGTTAATAAGCTCCCCAGTTAACATACCAAGTGGTGTTGGATTTTTTTTGACTGTAGAATCAAAGTCATTAGGACATTACATATGCAAGTTATTCCTTCCTTAAAGATAGATACTGCAGGATACTTAATGTCACCTGTATCACGTAGCACTTAAACATTTCTGTTTAAGTGACATTTCATTTTTAAGTGACATTTTAAAAGAAATTACCGATTTAATCCATGGGAATAGAAACACCTACAGAGTTTTTATGATTTTGAATGTGTCATTTGAAAGAGAAATAAAATGTAAAATTTCATTCAGGATCCATATCAAAGTACTTAGATCCTCATGCTTCTGACACTTGACATTAATTTTATTATGATTATAAAATTATGCTTAATGTAAAGCATTCAACAAATACAGGAAGGGAAAAGAAGAAAATAACAAAAATAAAAACCCTTCTGCTCAGAGATTAATACACATCTGCTTACAGGATTATTGTCACATCTTGGGATTTCCCTGTCTCTAAATGCATTTGTGCTCACTCTAATGCACTTTGGATGTGCCTCTGCTCATGTGTGCATGCTCTCTCTTCCTTCTGATGAACATAAAATTATATGTACTTTATTATGAAAATTAGGCCATGCAGTTTCTTTTCTAACTTTGACATTATCTTGAATATTTTTTCATGACAGTAAAATCCTATGCCTTTTTATTGGCTATGTCATAGCTTATTTAAGCAATTCTCTAGCTAGACACTTAGGGTGGTATCCTATATTTTGGTACTAAGTATTAATTCTATGTGCAGTTTTATGCAACTGTTCAAGACATTCTTTCCTTTTTATGAATTCTCAGGAATGTAATTACTGAGTAAAAACCTGGCTACATTTGTAGTAGTTTTATCAATTACCAGATTGCTCTCTTGAAAAGTGGTAACATTTTATATTCCCAACAATAGTGCTTTAATGTTTTGTTTCTTTGTTTGCTCTCTGACAGTGGATACCATCCATCTTTTTTATTAAAAATTTTTTTTGCCATTAGTTGAAAAAAAGTTACTTGAATTTTCGTGTCTTTGATAATGAAATGACTTAAAAAAATTACAACATGTATTTATTAGCCATTCACATTTACTATGGTTTGTATGTGTCCCCTGAAGTTCACGTGTTGAAAACTTGATCCCAGTTTAACAGTGTTGGGAGGTGGAACCTAATAAGAGATGATTAATATTAGGTCTAAAATTAATGTTAAACTGAAGTGGGTTAATTATCTTGAGATTGTGTTTTTTATAGAAGTGAGGTTGGTTCCTTTTTCTAGGTTATTCTTGTCCCCCTCCTGCCCTTCTGCCTTCTATCATGGGATGATACAGGAAAGCGGCCAGATGTGGGCTTCTCACTCTTGAACTTCCTGGTCTCCAGAGTATAAGAAATAAATTTCCTTATAAATTGCTCAGTTTGTGGTGTTTTGTTATGGCAACACAAGATGATTTATGACAAAATTTAGTTTATTTTTCCATATATATTTTTAGTCTGTTTTTTTATTGGGCAATTTCTTCACTTAAATTTTAAGATCTCTAATATAAAGATATGAAATTTTGTCATTCACAGATATGAAATTTTGTTATTCACTGTATGAATTTCCACCACTTAAAATATTTGTGACTGGAGTATAGCTCAGTGGTAGATTGTATACTTAGGATGTGCAAGGCCTTGGGTTCAGCCTCTAGCACAAGCATATATACAAAAATTTGCTATGATCTTTTTTTGGTTTGTTTTATTAGGGATTTTTAAATATGTGGATGTATCTTTCTCTTTTTGCTTTCATTCTCAGTTTGTGTTCTCATAACATGATCATTATAACTCATAATAAATAACTCATTAGATGAGTTAAAGATTAGATGTTTAAAAAACAAAAGAAGGCACTTTTTAGATGGAAAGCCATTTTGCAGAAGAGAATGGTGATGAATTGCTCATGTTAATTAGATATATTTACCGTGATTACAGTTTTTGTAGCTGCATATAAAAATGAGAATTGTGAGACAGCAATACAATGTAGTTGAAATGTAGTTGAAATACTTCTTGCATTAAAGCCAGATAGTCCTAGCTTTATTTCTTTAATTTAGATCACAAATACTTATCAAGTACCTATGTGTTAAATACTAATAATGAGTTTTCTACTTAATAGCTTTGTGAATGTGGCTAAGTTACTTAAAGTAGCCAAGTTTCAGTTTATTTGTATAAGAGGGATCATATCTATCTTGTATTATGGTGTTAGTTATCATTTATCCCAAGTATTTAGCAGCCCTTGATATGTAACTGTACATTAAGTTGTAACTATAACTATTACTATTTTTCTTATCAAAATATAATTTTAATTTTATTATATGTAACATCAATGATGTGGTAGTAATTTGGCAGATGGGGTAATTAGTGTTGATGACTATAATTTTGTTAATAAAATGGAGCCTAACTAGGGTTGACTGTATATACTTAGCATTCTAATAGGTAGATAATATGTGCTTACATTTATGTAATAGTTTTCCAAGTTCTTTCATGGCTTCTTGTTTACACAGCATTTCTGTACAATAGGCAGGGCACATTTGATTTTCCCTGTTTTATAATGGGGAAGCAGAAGCTGGGAGAGGTTGACTTGTCCAAGGTCATTTGGCTTGTAAGTGATTAATCAGGTTCCACCTATAATTAAGAGTTACTGAATGTAAATTGACTCTCATTGTGTGAAGAAATAGAGAAGAGATTTTGGCTGTAATTGTCAGGTCTTCATTTAGCTTTACCCATTTTATAGTTTCTTTTGGTTGCTTCTATTTCACTCACCTGAACCTTGGCTTTTGTTCCAATAGTCTTTTACATTGATGTTATTCAGACCCCTCGAAGTCTCTTTCCTTTCAGTTTGGTCTGGCTGGGAAACTTGCTTTAGCACACAAAATACAACAGAATAAAACTGTTCCAGGGTCTTGATGTAAGCCTTAAGAAGGCCTGGCAGCTTTTGCATTTGTGTTTTTGGGAGATTGAAGAATCATGTAAGAAATCTGACTACCCTCCTTGAAAGACCTTGTGGAAAAGAGGCTACGTGGAGAGGAAGAGGCCCTGAGATACTTGGAAAGAGAAGCTCAGCCATCACAGTTTTCTAGCTCAGCCTATTTCCCACCTGCCAACTGAAAGCAGTCATATGTATGACTCTGGACAAGATGACCATATAAATTCCCTAGCTGAGCCTGCCCAGATTGCAGAATTATGGCAAATAACACGGTGGTTGTTTTGAGCCAGTTAGTTTGGGGTGGTTTGTTACACAACAGAAAAACAAAAGAAGCATAACAATGTTTTTGAAAATAAAAGCTTTGTTAAGTGGTGGTTACTTTTCTTGGTTGGCTGTGACAGTTTTGAACTTTCCCTGGCATATGAACATCAGTTAACACAAAAGAGAAATTTAGTAATAACTCATTTTTCTTTTAGAAGCTCTTTTTACTCTTCCTGAACAACATAGGTTTGGCCTGTACTTGGTTGAATCTGAGGTAAACCCATCTCTGTCTCTTCAGAGAGATCTCAGCAGATATGGTGTTTGATGTACACAAGTCTCAGATTCTTCTTCTGTTGATCTCCTACTTCCAGATTTCTATGGCTTTTTGTTGGTTATTACTAGCAGAGTTGATTTGGATTTGGCCTAAGTTAGCCAAGTAACACAAGATGGACTAGCTTTTCTTCTCATAGAATCTTTTTCTGTTGTACAATATTTGGGAGGCTGTTTGGGGCTGAGAGTGGATCTAAGACCAGGAATCATCTTATTTTTAGTTATTCACACATTTGCCAACAGGAAAAATGTAACACAATAATGCATTGCTCATGCCATTTTTTCTTCTTTGAATGATCAGTTTTTCTCCTATTTAAACATTGCATTGTAGATTTTTCCTGTAAATTTCTACTAGGGATAAGAATCAGATATCTAAAAATTTATAAGTATAATTTCATTAAATCATTTTTTACTGTTAAAAGGTTTTTGTCACAAAAACTACAAGGTAGATTTAAAATATTATAGAACTTGATTGGCTTCTAGGATAATGGAGTGTGGGCCTCAGTAAACTTAAGCAACAAAAATATGGCTAAAATAACAAAAATCAGCCATTTAAAATTCTGGAAATTAACTAGGCCAGGGAATGAACTGAAAATCCTTTCTGTCCTAGAGAAAAGTACTAAAGAAGACTGGGAAGACTGAATGAAGTATTGGGAAGACATCAGGGTCTGTGACATTGAAACTTCTCATCTTCCTTCTTTCCTCAGTTTAGTAGTACAAGCAAAATCTGGCAGCAATGCAGATAATAGAAAGATCTGACCACTTTTGGAGATCCATTAAAAGCACCATCCCTAGAGCATAGTTAGTATTTTGTTGGAACTTACAGCTCTCTGGGAAAACATCTATTCTCAGAGAGTAGTTGACTGTTTGGTTTGACTCTTGAGCTCAGCTCAGTTGGGGAAAGAAAAAGCTTACCCCCAGGGCATTACTGAAACAATAGCAAACTGTTGGCAAGATCGCCACTGCCTAAGGCTATAATTTCAGCTAGGGCAAACTGGAGCCTGGCTAGGAATTTAAAAGGAAATCCTGGAGAATTAGCCAACTGTAGGGAACATTAGAAAGTTACTACATATTCTTGGATATCTAAAAGCCTTCACAATGTGCAAGGCTGTGTACATTGCCAGGAAGGACCAAGAAAAGGAGAATGTCATCTCTGGCATATTTTAAGGTTCTGTGTAAGTAGGAAGTGAAAGCTAGGACTGTTTTGTAAGGTTCTTGAAGTTGGAAGGTGTGAGTTCTCACCAAGATTCCTTTGACAAAAGGTGGAATATATATAGGCAAGACATTTAAGGAAATCTTTTGAACAATCTTTGTTTGGTTGACCAAGTTACACTGACTCAGGTTTGACTAATAGGAAGGAAGGCTTAAAAATAAAGACCAGGGACTGGGGATATAGTTCAGTTCATAGAGTGCTTGCCTGTCAAGCACAAGGCCCTGGGTTCAATCCCCAGCACCAAAAAAAAAAAAAAAAAAGATCAGGACTTAAAAAAAATGTAGCAGGGAACTCAGGGGCCAGACACAGGAATACAGAATCTATAAAATTTTTAAAATTGATTATGAGATAATCAGTTATCTAACAGTTAATTAAATTAGCTAATTACAATAACAGCACCCCTGCCACCACTCACAGCCCCCAATGAAGTTTCCGAAAAATACTACTGTTGTGTGTCAACATACAAATCAGCATTTAGGATTTGACATGTGAGGGGGCATACTGAAGAAGCGCCTACAGGCTGTGAGTTCTAAGCTTGCTGTATCTGTCAGTGTGGTTGGAGAGGAAATGGTGAATGTGGGTTCATACAGCAAGTTGGATATTTGAAGTCTGATCAAGAGAACTTTCCCTGTGCCTTTTTCTGTATAGACTGATAAATTTCTCTGATCTATTTATCTTCATAACCTCTAGTTAAAGAAGTGTGTTTCAGACATCATTTTTGTGGCTAGAGCCTGAAATTTGAAATTTGTTTTTGATAATTATCAGGTTTCTTAGGTCAGTATTGTAGAGAAATTCATATGGAAAACTGTTATGATATCAAATAGGAAACTTTGTAGCAGTTAATAATGTGAAGTAGAAAATGGAAATCTTTATTCCTAGCCCAAGACAGTATGTAGCTTTTACCGGCGTAGAGTCTACTTTTAAAATTTTTAATTCTTTTTAGTTATATATAGCATTAGAATACATTTTCACATAATTACAAAAGCATGGAATATAATGTGCTTTAGTCAGTCCCCAGCACTTCCTCCCTCTCCTCTTTTTCCTACCCCGGCTTTCCTTCCTCTACTGATCTTTTTGTAATTTATTTATTTTTATTAGTGTTTTGTGGATATATTTGATATTGGGATTTACTGTGGCATATTCATGTATACATTTGAAAGTTTGGTCAAATTCATTCCACTCTTTTTTCCTTTTCCCATCCCCCCTCCTTCCTACTGATCTTGCCTTCCTTCTTTAGGATTAGCTTCTGCATATCAGAGAAAACGTTTGACCTTTGACTTTTGATTTTGGAGAAATCACTTAGATATATGTGGGGATAATTCCTGCTAAAGGTCAGGGGAAGTATTTGTCCACTGTAGAGATCCTTAAGGGGTTATGTAAGTTGTTCTGGACTCTGGCCTGCCTAATTAAGAACATTGCTCTTTGGAGACATGCTGGGTAGATTTTGATTGAGCTTCTTCTTCTTTTTTTTTTTTTTTTATTATTTTTTAGTTGTTAATGGGCTTTATTTTATTTATTTATATGTGGTGCTGAGAATCGAACCCAGTGCCTCAACATGCTAGGCAAGTGCTCTGCTGAGCTACAACCCCAGCCCTGAGCTTCTTTTAATGTATGTTTTAATTGTATATTCTTTATCACATCACTAATCTCCAAAAGGGAAAGAGCCTATATAGCCTGTCTAAATCATCTCTGTATCATCCTGCTACTGCAATAGTTTGGTCATAGTCCTACTGGGCAACATTAATAGAAAACTACATAATAGGAAAAAAATAGTGTATAACATGAGGATACTTAAGAGTTATCTAGTAAAGCAGCAATTGTAGACCCACAGAAGTTCTTCAAAGCTGAGTTTGATATTGCCCAGTATTCATTCTTCAGTGACACAGCAGTCATTAACTGCTAAAAATCTGACTAAAAAAAGAGGTGAATGTTACTAAATTCTTAAGTTAGACTGAATTTCTTATTAGTGATAGATTCTAAATCCACATCTTTGGTATGCATAGCATAAATTGAGATTATGTATTTAAATTGCACTTTGCTTCCTAGAGAAGTATTCATAAAAATAATGAAAATTTTAATGTTATACAAAGCTAAAGAAAAATTGGAACAAAAATTATACTGAAAATAACTGTTGAATAAATTTTGAATTGGTAGCTATGGGCTAGTGCTGTATGTGTATTATAGTAGCTCACTAGAGTATTATATGGATTTTATAGATGGGAAAAATGAGTTAAGAAAGCTGGTGACATGCCCAAGGTCATTTAAAAGTAGTAGGTGATGGAGCTGGGATTTGAACTATATTGTTTACCACTTACCAGCTTTTAAATACTACTTTACACCTTAATATCCGGTGCTTTCATATTCCTGGCCTGCTTTCAAAAGCTTCTTTCTTCCTGTCAATTCCAGAGATAACATTCAATAACTTGACAACAGTGACCTTTCTAAACAAATACAGAGTTTTACAGAACCAGATGGCCTAAGATTATATTTTATTTTTCTGGCTCAAAATAAATTGCCTGCTCTAAGACTGATAAGTATGGGGGAAAAAATCCTTCTGTGTCCCAGGACCTCATCAGGACATATGACCAGCTAGTGCCCTTTATCATGAGCCTGTCCTGAGTACAGAGCCTTATGTCTTTATACTATAATTTAGATTAGGGTCTAATGAAAAAGCAAGAAACTGGTTTACTAACTGAGATCATTTTGACCTTTGGTAATGGCAGTGAATTTTGTGGAAAAAAGGCAGTACTACTGCTGTCTTGGTATATGGATATAAGCAAGGAGATGGCCGATTTATAATTTAACAAACTTGAAAATTAGGCATCTTTTTTCTGCTGGGATTTGAAGAGGATTTTTTTATTTCTAATTCACAAACTTATTCTTGATCATTCAAAATCTGAGAATTTTCTTCATATTGTTGCACAAAGATATTTTAAAAATAATTCTGTATTGGAAATATAAGTTATTATGCCACACATAATCATAAAACGGTGCTTCCATAAGCTCAGTTATTCTTGGTGAATTTAAAACTTAGACCAAGTTATGTAGGGTAGGCAGAGAAATGTTTCAGAAGTGTTGAAGCTAAATTTGTAATTGACAGAAAATTACATTATCAAAAGAAGCACTGGAGTTGGAGGTGGGAGGTCTGTGTTTGAGTCTTGACTTTGTCATCATTCTGCAGGGATACCTGAATAAGTGGTAGAAACTCTCAAAGTCTCAGTTTTGTCTTTTGAAAATGACACCAGAAATAATAATGGCTTTGTTTCATTGCAAGATTATTCTGGGGACCATGTAAGGGGACATGTGGCAAAGTTTGTGATGTGCCAATGAATGCTGATATTATGGCAGCATCTAATATATAATGAGAAATGTCCCAAATAGAACAGGCCTGCATTTATAATTGATCTGCTTTTTAGTAGTTTGGTGATTCAGGTCAAGTCACCACAGTCTTTTCTAGTTTCAGTATTCTCATCTTTCTAAAATAATAATTCACAGAGTTGTGATAATTACATTAGTTGAATGCTGCTTTTAAGTTTTTATAAAATAGCACTGGAGTAGGAATTATAGCATTATCTTGAATAGATTTTAGAAAGTTAGAAAAGAAATAGCTAGAGACTTCTCTTCTGTTCCCAAATATCTTTCGATAACCCATAGAATATTAGAATGTCAGTGTTAGAATTCTGAACCCTTGAGGATTATTTATCTTCTCCCTCTCATTTTCTCCTAATCATATTTTTGTCACTTATACTATGCTTATATGCACAAAGGGTAATATTGTCACTAGTATCAAAGTTATAAAGGATGGCAATGGTCTCTTAATCTTGATAGAGGAATTCCTGAAAATGTAAAGCAATGTTAGAACTCTGGAGGTAGTTTCAGGCTATGAAAAGAACCTGCCCTTGTTAAAAGCTGAAATGGAATCTTGATCCTGTCAATTTCTTGTTTTGATAGTGAGAAATTTACTAACCAATGCACTGTGGCCACTAAACTATACAATTTCTTTACCTAGCATATAGGCTGTGTGTCTCTCTATAACCTTATTAGGAGCTTCATTTTTACATGCGTTTCTTTGGATCTGAGAAATATTGGTTTTTATGTTAATTATATAAATGGTTCTTCACTTTTCCCTTTTTATTTCTACAAATTTGAGACTGGGCAAATATAATAGTGACTCCTCAAGATTGCAGAGTAGCTAGTACCAAGTTAGGATCTTGGTTTTAGGTCGGCTTTAGTTTGTAATGGCTTTGCTTTAAACCTGGTTTATGGACTTTTTAAAAAACATGGAGCTCTAATTTTTAAAACCATAATTGTTACATGTCAGATTTTTTTCTTACATTGTTTAATTTTGTAAGGTTAAATTATGTTAATTTCCTTGCATTAAAGATTACATATGTTTAAAAATTAGTGAAAGGGACACTTTTTATGTGAACTTGTAAAATAGTACTAAGTGAATTTCCCTGAGAAAAGAATACTTCTTAGTAACAGGAAAATAGTGTTTTATCACTGAATATTCATGTAAATCCAAAAAATATTTATGTTTCTATTAAAAGAATTGGTCTTTCTGTACAGATTCCAGTTTATATATTGAGTTTTTTTTATTTCTTAAAATATTCTTTTAATCTTTGTTATCCTAGAAATACGTATAAGTTGATCCTTAAATTAAAAAAAAAACCCGCAAAACCAATTATTTATTCAGTTTGATTGTAATGGCACTAGACTGAGAAATGGAGGATTGGTAGATAAAGAGAATAATATATGAACAGGAAGCCCATGATTTAGTAGCACTTTTCTGCAGTATTTCAACTTTGGAATGTGTTTTCCTTTTTCTTTCTTTTTATTAAATAAATGAACACAATTTCTCTCTTGATCATCTAGCATATTTCATTGTAACCAATAGTTTGGACTTTCACTTGAATGCTTTTCCTATGAATTTACACGGGGAGGCTTTGCATCTGTCTCAATTTCAGCTATACTAATTAGACAATGGCTATTATAAAAATTGGTAGGCAGTTTTTAAAAAATATTAAATGAAGTACTTATGAAAGGAATGAAAAAGGAATACAAGTGTGTAGTTTTATATTTTTCAACTTGCTTTTTACAGTGTTCTCAGAATATTTAGTATTTTATAATGAAATTATATATTTTTGCAGAAAGAAAACAATCATGCAAAAATATGAGAAAATGTTTTCAGTTGTCCAAGGCTAATGTTGACTTAAATAGGTCTAGGTCTTCATGGTTGACAGCTGCAGATAATTAGCTTTTTCTTCTTTAACAAAGAAAGCAAATGGAGCTGCAAGACATTCATTGCCTTTTCTGTCATCATAATAATAATGTATGTATTTAACTTCTGCAGTTCCTTAAATTGATTTAGTGCTAAGCTGCCTACATTACATATAATAGGAGTGACAAGTGAAAGCTGCAGCACATGTTTGCATGGCAAAAGGAAGCCGTGATTGACAGCAAAGTTTCTCTCCACAAGAAATAACAGTGTTATGGAGCTCAAAAGGGCCAGATACATAATTCTTAAAATTGTAGAGCAGATTCATGAAATGAATTTTGGAGAGGGGTTTCCAGTTGGTGTATTCAAGTGTCTCTGTGTTCTTGGCTCTCAGTGAGGGCCACAGATGAACAAGAGTCTCACCTGACTGATGTATATGAGAGAAGTTCCTTTTAAGCATACTACTATTTGTAATTTAAAGATTGATACTTCCAAAATGTAGATCAAATTATGACTTTGTATTTAGTAACTGAAAATTTCCTCAGGTATAACTGATTCTCTGTATTTAAAGAGGTCAAATAATACATCTATTCAAACAAGGATTTTAAGACCATAAATTGAGCTGTTCTTTAGTGAAAATACCCATTTTCACAAGTCTGTGAATCTTGAGGTATCATATCTAGAAAGGTAATGTTTAGTATTTTATAATGAAATAAGCTTGATACTTTATTTTGGTCACAGTGGCTAAGTGAAAATCTTTCAAAAGTACTCAAAATATTCTGCCTCTCTTTTGTTCCTGTGACATATGCCCAGAAGCTGCAGTCGAAAAGACAGTTGGTGATTGCGGCTGAATAATGCTCTGTGATAAGCCTGGAATGCTGGGCTTCGTATTGTATCCTGGAAATGCTTCTTATGTTTGTGGTGGTTCTCTGTGTGTTGGGAGACTGGGGGCAGCAGCCCTATGTGTCCTTGTACACTGGCAGCCTCTACTGGCCATTGGGGAGAGCAGCAGTGACCTCTTTCCACTCCATGTTACTTGGGCTCAGCTCTCACTTCTTTGGTCTTAACTCCCTTTGTTGTTGCCCTTGGAAAACTGGTTCATCCATTGGATGTCTTGATCTATAGTAATTAAAGGGCTACTAATTCAGTGTTTCATAACAAACATCATCCATGAGTGGAATTCTTTAGACCCTTGGAAGAAGTTATAATTGTAATATAATCCTGTCTTGAGAAGTAATTTCTATTTAAAAGATAAAATAGAGTCATCTTTTTTTGGAAAATTTAAAATACTTTCTCCGTTGCAAGCCTTTGTGTGAGATCTAGTAATTAGGTCCCTTCCCCACCCCCAGTACTGGGAAATGAAATTGGGGTGCTCTACTGCTGAGCTGTAGCCCCAGCCCTTTTAAAATTTTTATTTGGAGACAAGAGTCTCACTAAATTGCTGAGACTGGCTTCAAAACTTGTGATCTTCCTGCCTCAGCCTCCCCGAGTTGTGGGATTATAGGCATGTGCCACTGTGCTCTGCAGAAATTAGGCATTTATCTATGGTTGACAAATAACCTTGATTCCTTGAAAGAAAGCTTTGGCTTAATGATAGATTTAATTAAACATATTTAATTCTTTAGATTTAGGTATACCAATTATTTTACAAGTTTCTAGAAAGTGGGCATAACTTATTGGCTTTATGAATATGATATCTCAGAGGATAGAAGGGGGAGTGATGTCTAGACTTGAAATGTAGATAGACAGTTCTGAATTACAGTAAATAAAATATTCAAGAATGTTGATGAACTCTGGATTATTATGGTTTTAAAGGTAGAGACCTACATAATTTTTGATCTAGTAGCTTTGTGTTTGGGGAATAATTTGACCATAGTAGATGATTTATCCAACAAAACAGATGCATTTCTTGACATTTGTTTTATCTATGACTCTACTAATTTCTTAGTTATCTTCTGGATGAATCTTTTTTATACAAGGTCTCACAACCAGTAGCTTTCCTTTCTGCTGCTACCACGTATCCTAGATTATTACAGTAGGATACTGATCTTTCTTCCATGTTCATTGTCTTTGAATTCAACTCATAGAGCCTGGTCATATGTTTCACTAAAGCATTGTTATTACGACATTACACATTAAAAAATAATTCATTATTTGCTTTAGAAAATGCAAAGGACTGTATGGAACAAGAAAAGAGTGCTGCACCAGGGCTAGGAAGATGTAGGGTTTTGCCTGGATTCTGTCTGTAAGAACCACACATATACAGCTGTGAGCTCTGTAGAACTCTTATTATTATTATTATTATTAGTAGTAGTAGTATTTTTTTGCTTGGAGTTAAAAACCAAAATTCCTAAGTCTAGAATATTTTTTCCAAACAGCTGCCTTTCTGTACTATGTCTGGCATATTATAAATGCTCAATAAATGCTGCTTGAGTAAATGAGTCCCTTTTTCTAACCTTTTACTATTCTCACAAATCTTACAATTGAGGTTAAGTAGTCACTACTGTTTCCACTGAGAATATTGTTCACATTGTCACATCTATGTCATTCTCTTGTTCTGTACCCTCGTAATAATATTCTCATTCATATTTTTCAAAGTCTGTTGTTCAAGAATAGCCAAGTCTCTCATATCTCCTTTCAGTCCATTTTGCTTCCTTCCTCATAATAGAATTATTTTTACTACTTACCAATCTATTTTCACATATATAATATCTTGCATTATTAATAAAAGTGTTCCCCATTTGTTTCTATGCTTCTCTTCTCCATACTATAACCTTCTGGAAAACAGGAATAATAGCTTTGCTTTTGTTACCCTTTAAGGATATATTTATTGGATTTGTAATTAAGATATTGATAAGGAAATAGTTTATATTTGCTATAAGATGAAGTTTAGAGCAAGGATTAGCAGGTTATTATAAGTGGGATATCTAAGATACTGACAAACCACTGATATGACTTATAGAGTAATAATTCAAATTATAAGGGCTTTGGGGAATATTTTCCTCTGGAAAAGAATGACCCACATGTTGTTATCATCTAGTGATTCTTCTCTTTTATTAAAGTACCTCTTTAAATGTATATTAGCAAACTGGTCCTTTTGTACCAATATTGTTCCCTTTTAAATATAAATATAAAGTGATAAAAGGCATAGAAATTCTAGAGGTCGACTTTTCTAATTATATATTTTTGAATTTTTTTTAGCATTTCCAATTTTACCTATTCAAATCAAACAAATTGTAGCTGTTTCTTGGATAGGTACAGTTTCAGAAATCCCACCAATATATGTCTTGAACATACCTTTGATTGCTTTTACTTTTTTAAATAGACTTTATTGGTATGTAACTTACAGTATAAATCACTAATTGTAACTGTATAGTACAATGAGTGTGGATAAATGTATATACCTGCATACCATCATCACAATCAGCATAGAGGCAGGTATGATGGCACATGCCTATTATTACAGCTACTTAGGAGGTTGAGGCAAGAAGATGATTTTAGCCCAGGCAGTCTGCATTGGACAACATAGTGATACTTTGTTTTATAACACTAGCTTTTTCCCTTTCTCTAATTTTATATAAAAGTAATTGGGCAGTATTTTGTGCACCTGGCTTCTTTAGATTTTACTTGTAGATGTATCACTAATTTGATTCTTTTTATTGATTGATGAATGGGTGGTAGTTAACTGTATGGCTATGCCACAATTTAATTTGTTTACTAGTTGATGGGATTTGGAATGTTTCTAGTTTTTAGCTATTGTGCCTAAAGCTGTGAGGCAGATTCAGTACATATGTTGGCATTGACATATTTTTATTTCATTTAGATAAATACATTCAATGAGATTGCTAAGTAATATAAGGGTATTTTTAATTTCTAAGTGACTGCTAGACTATGTTCCACAGTGGCTTCTTACAGGTAATGTATCAATTTCAGTTGTTCTACATTGTTGCCAACACTAGGTATTAAGAATATTTTAAATTTTAGTTATCATTCCTAATGAATGTGTAATGGAAACTCATTTCAGTATTAATTTGTATTTCTCTATAATGGCTAATTTTTTGAGGAGCTTTTCCAGTGCTCTTTGGCTATTTGCATATCCTCTTTTGTAAAATGTCCTAATCATTTGCCTATTTTAAAAAAAAAACTTTTTTTTTGTGCTTCTTATTGGGTTTTATATATATTATATATTTTGAACACGTGTCCTTTGTCTGAAATGTGTTTGTAAACTTTTTCTCCCAAGTCTCTGGGTCTGTGCTTTCGTTTTCTTAAGAGTGTCTTTTCAAAGGACATGATTCTTTAATTTTGATGAAATCCAATTTATTGATTTTTTTTCCCTTTGGGATTTTTGTGGAGTATTACATTTTCCCCTAATCACATTCTACCTAGATCATCTAAGAGTTCATAATCTTATCTTTGGATCTATGCTGCAACTTAATTATTGTGTATGATGTTAGGTGTCAAATCTTTTCATGTGGGCATTCAATTGTACTAGCACCATTTGTTGAAAAAAGACTATTTCTACATTTAATTTAATTACTTGGGCTTTTTCATTGAGAATCAATTGATCATATACATGTAATTTATTTATTTTCCTTTCCTTTTTATTTATTTATTTTTTTGGTACTGGGGATTGAACCCAGGGCACTCTGTTCTATCACTGAGGTACCTCCATAGTTCTTTTTATTTTTTATTTCAAGACATATCTCACCAAGTTGCTTAGAGCTTTGCTAAGTTGCTAAGACTGGTCTCAGACTTGACATCCCACTCTCTTAGCCTCCTGAGTCTCTGGGATTACTGGTGTGTGCCACCCTGCTTGACTCTGTTCTATTTTATTACCCTCTTTATGTCAATACCCTATTTTCTTCATTCCTGTAATTTTATAGCCTTAAAATTAGGTAGTCTACATGTCCTCCAAATTTGTCTTGTTTTCATATAAAGAATCTTTATATGAAAAGGTCCTTTGCCTTTTCATATAAAAGTTTAAAAACCTATTTGGGATTTGATTGGAATTGTATTGACTATAAGTCTATTCTGTCTTAAACAATTTTGGGTGTAATGATCCATGAACAGGCTATATCTTTTGGTGTATTTAGGTCCTCTTTATTTTTCTCACAACTATTTTGTAGTTCTTATACCTGTTTTATGTTTGATACTATTGTAAATGGTATTACATGCTAATATAAATTTCAATACTGTCATTACTAATACAATATGTCTGGTATTGAAATATATTTCACCTTTTATATTTTGACACTATAACCTTATAATATGACTTAATGTGCTAATAGTTTTTATTTATTTCTTTCAGTATTTTTTTAAGATTTTCTGCATAGAAAGTTATGTCTGCGAATAAAGATAGTTTTACTTCTCCCTTTTCATTTGTCTGCCTTTTGTTAATCTTTTTCACCTCATTGCACTGGTTAGGACCTCCAGTGGTAAGCAGAAATGGTGAGGGGTGGGGGTATCCTTGCCCTCTTTTGGATGTTAGAAGAAAAGCATTCAGTCTTTCTATTATCATTGAATATGCTGTTATCTATAGTTCTTTCTAGTTGCCCTTTAGCAGGTCAAGGACATTCCCTTCTATTCCTGATTTGCTGGAGTTTAATTACTTGAATTGTGATGAGCTTATGCATTTTATTTTAGTCTTTTAATTTAGTAAATTATCCTGATTGATATTCTATTGATAAAACCATCTTGAATTCTGAAATAAACCCATTTTGTCATTATTTATTTATATATATGTTCCTGGGTTTGATTTGTTAGGATTTTTTAACAAATATTTTTGTGTCTATTTTCTAGAGGGATATTGGTCTACAGTTTTGTTTTCTTGTGATATGTTTGTCATATATTCTTAATTAAATCATTGTAATGCTGGCCTCATAAAATGAATTGGGGAATGTTTCCCCTTTTATTATTAGGAAAAGTAAATACTAACATGTGAAATCATATATAACAAAAGTTCACTTGCACCACTCTTAAAAATTTAGGATTAAAATCAACATTTTAGTATGTGGTAAAGGGTATGTTCTATCTTTCAGATGTTCTCCATATAGTTATTTGTACCTAAAACTGAAAAAGAAAACAATAAAAAAAACAAACCAGAAAATTGCTTATACAGGTAGGCTTATGCAGGTATTTGTAAACATTGATATGCACATTTAAAGTTTTCTATCTTTGAGTGTAAATTTGATATCAACACATTCTGAATATATGAAAGTATATTCCCAGAGAAGATGTTAATAATTGCATTAATTTTCGTTCTTTTAAACACTTTATGCAGTTTCTTATTCCATTCTCAATGTCAGGCATTGTTTATGCTTTACCTTAACAGATTTTTTAGTGGAAACTTTTATGTTGCAGTGAAATAAAATATATCTCGATTTAGCAGAATATTGTTCTACTTACATTTCTTCCTAGCAAGAAACTATTTCTTAAGAAGCGCAGTGGTTCTTAAATTATATCTTTATTAGATGAGAAAACGAATATTGCTTAGTCATCGGTTTGACTTGATTTCATTGCATGGCTTTTTACATGTTGGCGTTGAAACATCCAAAACACATTCTGTGAACTTTAGGATCTGGATGATAATCGTATTTGTTAAAATGATTATAATGTTTGTTAAAATTGTTTTAGAGGATTGGGAAATTGGATTAAATGAATTACTAGTTGAGCTGTATTTGGTAGTAAAGAAACAAAACTCTATGTTTTGATAAGATGAAAATAATTTGTTGCTCTCTTAGGTGCTTTCAAGAATATTTGAATTATAACTTTACCAAGAACTTTATAAACATTTACTGTTTTACATTTGTCTGAATCTAGTTTAGAATGTATACCCCCTGAGGAGAAACTCTATGCCCTATAAATCATCTACTATGTTCTGGCTTTGATAAATATTATGTAGGATTTGTTAGAATAATGAAAATTTAAAACTGCCTAGAAAGTTTGAATAATATAAGATTTAATAAGATGCTTAAATAGATTCTTTTTTCATTTTTTCTTCTTACAACCATCATGAACTTTCTCTCCTGCTAAGTGCTTACTTTGCAGGAAATGCCACCTATATAATGATATAATCAGAGTCAATAGTTATAACTAAGTCATTAAGCGCATTGTTAATAACTTTGCATGATTACATTTTATGAGTATCTCACTCCATGAGTTGCACTTATATTTATTTACTATATGGAATTACATAAAAAGCCAAGTTATAAATTACTAAAGGCATCAGTGAAACTACTACTATATGTATATTTTAAATGAATATTAATGAAGACAGAGTAAGAAAGAAGTAGTAAATCTCAAGGATGGATGTTCTAACTCTCTTAGGAGCGTTGCATTTTATAAATTATGGTAACCTGCCATCTTACAAGTAAAATTGTCTGTGAACATTAAATATATCAAAGTAAGAATATGATAGAAGTGTTAGAAGACATTTGTAGCTCTGATGCACATATAAGAAAAATGTATTGTTGGTTAAGAAATTAAGAAATCATCTAAGAAAGTACCACCTTTTCTCACTGTAGAAATAGAAGTATGTATACTTGGAAATGACAGGAAATAGGGAACAGTGTTTGGAATGTTTTTTTGATAGTAGGCATGTGGAGTTTATAATTACCTGCTATAGCTTAGTGTAATTAGTGATGCAAAGTGTCAAATTGGAGGATTTTATTCCCTCCTAAACCTAGCGGGGAGAAGGGAAGTTAAGGTACTTAACTCTAAGATTCTGTGAAATCCTGCCTCAGATGAGGTGTTCCAGAATGAAGTGACCATGTGATACAAATGAAGTTTTCCAACAAATTTATTTTGTCAATTTCAAGTTTAATGTTGAGAAAAGTAAGATTGAACATTAATCATTGTATTTTTGGGTTTTTAAAAATGTTGGTTTATCTGATTTATTTGATGAGTACATAATGTATAGGGAAACGGGGAAAGTTTCAGGGTGATGATTGCTTTATTGGACAAGAATTTTTTTTTCTAGTAATGTTAAATCTGTTATATGTGACATTGTTAATATTAGATTAATTTAGTTTCATCCATGCATATATGGAGGTGCAGTAGCGTGTGTGTTTTATGTTAAACTGTATAGTTCCAAGTATAACTTGATGCTGATGTAATTTGAATTTCATAGTAAGAAACTTTGGTAGTTTGGTTTAATATAATTTAATACAATACTTAAGGCCCAGAATAGATTTAGGATCTTCATAGTATTTGATGTGTAACTTAGGTTTTTTAGCCTATGCCCTCCATTACCCAATTTGTCACAGATACTGTGACAAAACTGGTAAGTTTGTGTATTCATACCTCGTTGGGTTGTTAGCCAGGATAATGGTAGAAGGCAAGAGGAAGATCTCAGATGAGTGGTCTCTTGATACGTGTAACTGTCTTTATCATGAAAACTCATTATATAATAAAACTTTTCTTCTATCCCTGCTACTATATAGTTATTTAATATCTTTTTTCTTGACTATAAAAATAACCACATAGATCATTAAGAAGAAAGGGATTATTATTACCTATAATCTCAGTATTCATAACATGAATTACATTCTTTAGGTAGTAATACATATCAAATTACATTAGGGTAATTACTGGAAGATTCTTTCAGATTCTGCCTTTTGTCAAAATATAACTTACTCTGCATAGAATGAGTACAAACATAGCAGAATGAGATGATGAATGGGTAACTAGGGACTAAGGTCAAGCCTCCTGAGAAGACTGGGAAGGAACGAGTCCTCATTAAATTACTGATGTGCAGACCAAACTTAAGGGGAAAAAACAAAAACAAAAACAAAAACCTGACCTCATGATCTAGGAAATGTAAGTTCACATAAATAAGTTTTGTAACCATGTCATATTATTTACTACTTATCCTTTATTATTTTTGAAATTAATTTTGACTCCACTTGCATTTTAGTTAACTGTGTCCCAATGAAAAATAATGTCTTGACAATTGAAGAAGTGCCCAGTAAGTGCCAGTTTTATGTTTTCAGTCCTTTATCCTGAGAATTTAATCAATAGTATCTTGTCCCAGAATTTAACACGTATGTCTTCCGCTTTTCGCAGATGTGATTGAGGTAGAACTCATTCCTGTTATCTGAATGAGAACTCTGGTAAAATTCCTTTGATTCTAAGATAACTAGATGAAATGTGTTGCATAAATCATGTCACAGCAAACAGTTGTCACCTGGCACTAGAACTTGATGAAATTAAAAATGTTGGCTCATTGCCTATAGTGTTCAGTTATAGTTCTGTAGAAAGTCTGCTGGTACAGATGCAGTAGTTCTTGGTGTAATGCAAGATTCATCTCTCAAGTGCTAGGACTTGTGTAAGTTTATACAGAGATCACTGCTCTGAGCTCCTAAGACATACTTGGTGAAGCTTTGTTTTAATTTCTCATTGTGTTCCCTTTGGCATGCTTACAAGAAATGGAAAAGTTCAGTTTGGTAAAACCCTTTACATTTTAATCCAGCATCTATCATAGAGCAGAATTTTCAGTAATATTCTTGGCAGATAAACAGATTTGGGCTTTAAGATGCTGTTTTTATTTGAAACAGTTTACTTCCCTTCAGACCTCAAATTTGTTTTCATCTATTTCTGAAATGTTTACATTCATTTTACTTATTGGCACTTTAGTCTGATACCTCACCTTTTCTTACAGAATGATAAAGATCTACTCAGCACATGTAGAAAAGGGGCAAGAAACCCATGCTCTTCACTGCAGGAGAAAACATACCTACAGGGCTGTAGTCTTCTTTCTTTGTAAAACCACATTAGATTTTGCCATTCCCACATCTCAAACCCCTGCTACCTGTAGGAAAATATTATAGACTTTCTTGGCCATCAAACAGGTGCATACTTGCTTAAAAAAATCCCATGTTCCCATTTCCCACCCCCCCCATAACTTTCCCACTCCATAAGTATTCTAATGTTTTTAACCTGAATAATTTTGTTTGTATGTGTTCTTGTAAAACATGTAGATTTATTTTGTGTGCACACATTGGGTGTGCACAAATTTTAAATTTGTATTGCTGGTATTATGCCGAAGGCATTGTTTATTTTGCCTTGAGCTATTCCATCTTGATTACTACTCCTAATTGTTGCTTAGTATTCTGTAGAGAGAGCAGTTGCTTCATTTTATTTATCCCATATATTAGACACTTGGATTATAAAACCTTTTTATAACTGACTGCATATTTTCAGGCTATCTCTTGCAGCTATACTCCATAGAGCTTCAATCCCAGCCACATGAAGTTAATCACTTTTGTGTGAAAACAATGTAGTTTTTCATATTGCCATGGCTTTTGCACATGCTGTTCCCTAAGATACTTCCAGTTTTCTAATGACTGCCTCTTCATGACTCAACTCAGATGTTGTTTCTTGATGAAGTCATCAGCAGCTGTTTCATGCTTGAGCTAGTTTCTCTGTACTTACACAGCACTTATTTTTATCTTGATAATTTAGAAGTCTTTATTTCTGCCTATTGGTCTGTTTTTCCCTCTGGATTCTTTGAAGTCAGGAACCAGATCAGGCATCATTTTGTCCTTCACTTTAGTTTGTTCAGCTGCATATATGGGGCAGTCATTTATTGAATGAATGAAGTGTCTGGACGTTTTTAAAAAGTGATATACTGACAGTATAAGCATATGAGTCTCATAAATTGAGACAAAGATACAAAAATAGTATATGAAACTAAGAGAATGACATATAGGAGGCTGAATCCTAAAATGAGTTGAAAGATACTGAGCACCACAACATACTATGTTCCAGTTATGAAAAAGAAGCAAATAATCATTTGAGACAGATGGTATAATGTTAGGTGTTAAGACAAAGTTATGGGTTGGTTTCTACTGATCCATCAAAAGAAAGCAAAATTAAAATTCAGTAAAAGTGACTAACAGTGAAACTGAGAGTTAAAGTCAAGGAAGGTGAGGCAATGATGAGACTGCATTTTGATGCTTTCAACTAGTTAATGTCCTACTATTAAATGACTAGCAGATATGAATGACATGGTGATCTTTTGGCAATTATGGTCAGTACCAGAGGTGCCAGTATGCTAAACATTATGTAGGTACTGTTTTTATTTTTGAAAAAGGAAAAAGTAGAATTTCACAACTATAAAGATTAGTGAATTTCATATCAGCCCTTGTGACAGTTTTTTCATTAGTTAGGTGGTTTGTGAGGGCTTAACTAGGAAGAGTCTCTGGAGACCACATGGGCTCACTAGGAAGATATCATATTAAAACTTGTGCAGTTTTTTTTGCAGTGTGGATGGAATAAGTCAGTTTGAGCAAGGTTTGGACTAAGTGTTTCATAATATAATGATGTAGGTGGTCAAATTAGGGTTAGATTATTAGGTGAGGTTCATATGTACATGGTTGAAAGAATTTAATGAATGGATTGATACAAATTTAGATAGAGGATTTCTGTGACATGACATGGCTCTTTTTCCTCTTATCCTAGTAATCATTTTTATCACTGAATTGAATGAAAGAGGCATCATATTTGCATGCCACATAAAGTTGGAAGCAAAAGCTAACTGTGTGGATAACAGAATCAGAATTGAAAAGAAGCTTAACCATTTGAAATAATTTACTAGAACTAAGATGGCATATACTAGTGACTAAAATTCTGCACATAGATTTGTCAAATTTTCACATTAGTCAAGACTATAGCAAATAAGTTTTTAGGAGCATTATATGTGGAGACTTGAGAACTTGTGATATTATTGTCACTGCCATGTTCCTTGTTACTATGTGTCTCCTTCAAAATTTAGCTGTTGAAACTTAACAGCCAGTGTATTGGCATTAATATTTGGGCCCTTTAAGAGTTGTTTAGGTCATGAGGGACCTTTTCTTCTTTGATTAGATTGATACTCTTACAAAAAGAGGTTTCACACACCATTTTGTAGATTGTCCCTCCACCTCTACCAGGAAGTCTACACAGACTTCCTTCCTTATGAAGAATGTAGTGCTCACCAGACAACTGAACCTGCCAGTGACTTGATCTTGGAATTCTCAGCCTCCAGAACTGTGAGAAATAAATTTATTTGGTTTGTAAAGTATCCAGTCTCTGATTTTTTGTTATAGCAGCACAAGCAGACTAGGATACATGAATGGATTATTTTAATAGAAGAGTAGTCTCTGTGTATTGATGAGAAGATACCTTTGTGTTCATTTATGACTTCAGGTTTTTGTGTGTGTTTTTGTTTGTGTGGTGCTGGAAATCAAACTCAGGACACTTCATACATGCTAGGCAAGTGCTGTACCACTGAGTTACACCCCAGCTGAGTTACAGGTTTTAAGATGCCATCTGGAAATGGACGAAATTGGAGAATATCATGCTAAGTGAGATAAGCCAATCTCAAAAACTGAAGGACGAATGATCTCGCTGATAAGCGGATGAGGACATATAAGGGGGTTGGGAGGGGTTAGCATTAGGTTTAGGGTAGGTTTAGAGTTAGGCTAAGGAGAGCGGTAAGAATGAAGAAAGAAGGACTGTATAGAGGGAAAAGAGGGGTGGGAGGGGTGGGGGGGAAGGGAAAAAAATAAACATCATTACCCTATGTAAACGTTAAAAATAAATAAATAAACAACAACAACAAAAAAAGATGCCATCTGGGAACTTTCTCATGAAAGGGGTATTTCAAAGAATCAGAGTGGTTTCTTTATTAAAAATGATTAAACTTTTTTATGTGTATGTGTAAAGAGAAAATCAGAATAAAGGCTGGAAGAGGAATTAGCCTATTTCTATATTTGTTCAGGGTTTCAAAAGAAAAAATTAAATTTCTACTATGGCACTGAACATTGTACCAAGCGTTGGGAACATATTAACGATTAAAAACAGAAATACCTCCTTACTGCTTATGGTATGGACAGTTATTGGAAAAGGTAGACATTAACCAAGTAATTACATGAGTACCTGTAAATTGCAACTATGAACCTGTAGTGAATTAGAGGTACATTGTACTGTGAGAGACAGCATAGAGTAATGAAATTTTATTTGGCTAGTATGATAATAGAAAGGGGGAAGACTTGATAAGGTGAGAAAGAATGAATTAACTAGGTAAAAATGGGCAAAGAGGGATGTAGAGTGAGCCAGTATGGTGACTACAAAAATCAGAAAGTCTGCTTGGTGCAGAGTCATGCGGTCAGGAAGGGGTCAGGCCATTCAGCGTTTGAAGACCTTGGTAAAAAGTTTATTCCTTATCTAGAAATAATAAGTGTTTGCTGGTCTTACCTAACAGACTAACTGATTTAAATTTGGAAAGATCTCTGGCTACAGTGTATGGAACTGATTGGAATTGAGGTCAGAGATGCTGTGATTAAACCACCTAAGAAAGGATTGCAGGTAATGGACAGGGGTGGTTATTCTCCAAGAAGAGTATATGCTCCAAGAAGAGAAAAAAGTCCTGAAATTTGCATATGAACACAATACATGGTTATGCTCCATAAATGAACATGTAATGCTCTCTTATTTGAGAAAGTAGAATTAGTTCAGACTATCAGGTGCAATTGAGTGAACATAAAAATTTGGGGGCAGATGATTTGGGTATGAATCCCAATTTTGCTACCAATTAGCTGGTGGCCTTGAGCAAATAGCATTATTTCTTTAACTCTAGTTTAACTGTATGTTATTACAGTTTTTTTTTTTTTTCAGGGTTTGATGATTTATTATATGTGTGAATGATTGGCTTAAAAACTGTGAAGTGTTATATATGAAAAAAGATTTGAGGGAAAAAAGTAGTCAATAATGTCATTATTAGACTGGGTGGTCAATAATGGAATAGGACTTTTTTCAGTGGTTCCTTGTTTGAATAGATGGTTCTTTTAGTTTTTTTTTTTTTTTAATTATTGTAGTTTCAGATTTCTATACCTCTTCCCAATTGTTTTGAAGCCTTCACTATCAGCACTAGAATAATATTTTATAGTGGGTCTATGTTCTGGCTTTCTAGTAGTAATTGAGTAGTTTGATGTGCTTTAAAAGTTTTACACAAGTTGTTTTCCATATGTGTGATCTCAGAAGTATGAAGCAATTTTAAGAAATCTGTTGTAAAACTTCAAAGAATTAGAAAGTGTAAAATATTCTCATATCATTTGATTAGGTAGAACTTTGATATTTTCAATTATGTTCAAGTATGTAGAGATACACATTTATTTCTTCTCTGAAGTGTTATGTGTGTATGTATTGGAAGCCATGTAAAGGTCCTGTGAAATATATCTTAAATTTTTAAAATGCTTTATTTCATAACCCAAGATAAAATGAAAATTAGGGTAAAATAATGTTTTTTAGCTGCTTTATTGAGGGAGATAGGAAATGAACAAATTTTCTAATAACTCTTAGGAAGGCATATGTGTAGTAACATTACCTGCTATTTATGTTCTCAGAATTCAAATATTTATGTTATATGCATTACTGTAACCTGTATTTTTATTAGAGTTTTTAATATATGTTTCCACTAGCCTAAAAAAATCTGTACCGAAGTAAAATGTGATATGCCCTTTTGCAGTCACTAAGACAAAAGTCCAGGATGCAAATATAATCTAAAATTTTAAACATGTACAGTTTTCTGTGAGAATCCCAAAGACCACTTACATTGTAGCTCTTCATATGCATTAAGAAGGTTGATATTAGGGTTCTTGAGTACTTTGTTATTTATGGTCTGAGAATTATTTAGTTCTAAATATGGGTGACTTGTGTATTTTGCTTTGGGATATTTCTGTGCAGAGGAGGAAATAATGATAATTCTAGCATTTAGTGGTAAATATTTAAGAAACCAGGAATAATAATTGCTAGAATCCAGTTGTACTTGAGGAGTGTTCACACTTGGAAGTTGCTTCTGAATCCTTAGATGAATAGAAGACATGCCTGAATGATAAATCCAGTCTTCACACAGACTTCACACAGACTACTGATAATGACAGTAATAGATAGGCCAGCCATGAGGCTAAGGATTTTACGTATATTTTACTTACTCTTTCCATCAACCCTGCGAGGGGTGAGTACTGTTCTTCCAATTTTATAGATGAAGAAGTTGGGTTTAGTGAGTCTAAATAACTAGTAGAGAGGCCTATGTTCCATCCTAAGTCACTTTTGATTTCAGGACTGCTGTGATATTTGAAACAGCTGATTTGATACAAAAGAATTTGATGAAATCATTTTAAACTAATCTCCTGTAGCCATGCTTCTTGCTATGGCACTGTATTAAAAAGAGATAACACACAGGTATCAGACACAAAAGTTGAAGTCAGAAACCTATATGGATCCCAGAGTAATAATAAATTTTTTGTTATTGCCATTATAATGAGTTTTATTTAAAATGCATGTACTGAAAAATAATTCAGATAGTTCAATAGTTTATTCAGTGCAAAGCAGGTCTCCCTCTCATTTTAGCCGCCTGTTCCCTTACACAGAGCAACTGCTATATCTAATTTTCAGTTATATTTCAAGTAGTATTAACATGAACTGATTTTTTAAAAATGGCAACTATGGATCAATACCAAAGACATTATAAAAAGCCTGGTTTGTCACTGGGTAGTCACCTTGGTTACCCAAGTCAGGGAAGACTGGAGCTGGATGCCTAAGACACTCAGGGTTGAAAATGCAGCCAGGGCCATCAGCATTATCCCCCTATCCCATAGGGGTGGCAGAAAGTTCCTCTCAGCATTCTTGTGTCTTAGAGATGAACAAAGTGGTTATTTAAGTCAACATGTGTAGTTAGCGTAGAACTCAGATGCAGGATTATACCTTTCTGTCCTTTTCTATCCTACTGTAGTGAAGCAGTTTTCTGGATTTCAGAGTGTTGTGAAGAATATACAATTGGAAAAAAAAGGAAAAAAGAAGCAAAAAGAGGAAAATAACTATACAATTGAAATAGTTAAAAGTGATTGTTTCTACAGGTAAGCTAGGAAGTCAACTTTAGGAAGCCAAATGTAGTAAGTGATATTTTTACTTGTTTTCTTTTCAAATGCTGTTTTAATTTTAGAATAGATTTAGATTTACAGAAAATTTGTAACAATAGTGCACGGTTTTCATATACCCTACTCCTAGTTTTTCCTATTAACAGGTTTCCCCACTATAAAGTTACTCCTTATTCCTCATATCTACATTGTACTCTTTCCAAGCAAGTCATTCTCTAGCCTACATTTAAGGAATGGGAAGTTATATTCCTTCTTGAGGCTGGAATATATAAGTAAATTATTTGGACTACTTCTGCACAAGGGATTTCTCTCTCCTCATCACCCATTTATGTTCCGTCATTTAAGTTTAGATTCATAGTATGATTATTAGGTTATAATCCAATATAACCAAGGGCTTTTTTAGTTGACTTCTGGGTCTCTATCATGTACCCTCCTCGTGGTGATTTTATTTTACTGAGTAATTCTTTACTTTCTAAATGTACAGAATACTTAAGGTTCAGCTTGTATATTTCCTACTCTGCTTCTAGAAACAGCAGTTTCTCCAAGGAACCCTTGTTCCTTGTACTGGAAGATAATATTAGAAACCAAGATCTAAGTACCAGATATATAATTGCAGTTCTTTAAAAACTAAATGTTGAGTGGAAAAGAAAGTTTATTCATTGCCTCAGGTAATGCTAAATTAAATCATTATAAGAATTTATTTAATTTGCTGAAATCTAAGATTCGCCTCGGTATTGGAATGGAATGATACTAAGAATTTTTAAGGGATAAGCCTAGGAAATTTTATTACTTGTTTTTCTACTTAACAAAAAACCTGTCCTTGATGTTAGTTTATTGATATATATGTATGTATATATACATAATATACACATATAAAAATATATTGTACATATATACAACATTTTGTATGTAATATATATTTTATATAACATAGTATTGTATATTATATAATAGATATTATATATAAATATGTTATATAATTATGTACAATATATTATTTTATATAAAAATATACAATACATATATATTTTGGTACACTTGACCAGAAAACCTGAGGCAAAACTTAGAGCATGGTAATTTGAAACAGGTTGAGATTAACTCTGGGATAATGAAAGGATTTTTTACTCCATTAGGAAAATTAACAGGCATGGAGTCTATGAAACACATGTAGTTCATTTTTCTCTAAAGAATAATACTTTATTTTTCACGACAAGCATTCATTTTGTGTGCCCAGCAGAGAATTTGAGGAAAATAGTTTTTTAAGGAAAGGGCAAAACAAAAAAATAAGGAGAATAATGACTAATCTATTATAAATAATCTATTATATTAATCTGTTGTCCTTATGTGTTATATTTTAATTTTCTGCCTCTTAGGCTAAGCGAGGGAAAAGCATGATTTAATCTTGCTTTATTGCTTACCAGATCTCTAGGCTAGCCATTTTTTTTCCCCCAATTCCTATAAGGAATAGTCTTTTCCAAGTAACATAAATATAAAAGTATTAAAAAAACTGATAGTGTACAATTGCAATTATTGAGAAACAGCACTAATGAGGAAAATAACCAGCAAAAATGACTGAAGCTCTCTTTAATGAATTTGCAAACCATGACAGCACATGGGAAAATCATGAGGCAGAGATGCCCTGGGAGCTCTAGAATGAAAATAACTGGAAAGCCTCAAGAGGGGTAGAGTGAGTGTAGAGGTGGGATAATAATGAAAGCAAGATTCTGGGTAAGAATTGCTGGTGAGTGCTGAGGCTGGCAAAGGTTGCCAGGAAAACTGTGAGAGCCCAAGCATCTTATTTGAGGTTCAGTGGAAATGTTGAAGCCAATGCTTGAAGAGCCTGGAAACAGTGATCACTGGGACCTGGTAGAGAGAAATATTTATTGTGTCCACAGTATGCTAGGTGCTGCCCTTCCATGTATTATGTCATTTAATTATCAAATCAACTCTTTGAGGGGAGGGTATTATTAGTTATGTTTTACATGGAGAAATGAGTCACTGAGGGAATTGAGATCATAGGGCAAATGACATAGCAAACCAACTGGATGGAAGTAAACTCAGACAAGACATTGTTTTTAATTTCAGAGTTATTTGGGTATCAAGTTGGAGAAAATCAACTAAGTATAGCATAGGTGCTAACTTTTAAGACTGGAGCAACCAGCAGTACTTTTTGGAGTTTCTGGGTTTAATTGATTAAGAGAAAGGAATTTAAAATGGTACTAGATTTAGATAGTTCTTAACTACCTAAGCAGTTAAAATTTTGGGTACTGATCATGAACTGTATCTTGGGAGGGCCTTGGAATGGATAGTAGATTCATGGTGATGGATGACAAAGAAAGTAGGCTTGGTTATGGGATTATTTGGTAATTTCAGTTACCACTTAACACTCACTTTGAACAAAATCCTTGACAGAATTCCTACTGGGGGCCATTTTGACTCTTCTTGGGGAGGATAATATTTAGGGATTGTTTTTTGACTCTGGCAAGCTGGTTGTTAGTGCATTAGTCCTTTTGTGAATGGGAAAGGAGAATAACTAAGACCACTGAATTTTAAGAAGGTAATTTAAAAAAAATGGTGTGTTTGTATTTACAGAGTAAATCTCAAGAGCAAATTAATTATAGGACTGTAGTTCTTGAAGTTAAGTAGGCTAAGTGAGGGAAAAGCATGATTTAATCTTGCTTTATTGCTGGCCAAATCTCTAGGCTAGCCATTTTTTTCCTTTTAATAAAAATGCTTGTGGTTCCTTGTTTTCCCATTAGCTCATAGTTGAGAGCTCTGTTAAGTTGTCTGTGAGACGGAGTGTATTAAGCTTGCCTGATTAAAATTGTTCATGAGAGATCAAGCAGACAAGGACTTTTAGCATAATTAAAAAAGCACTGCTGGCCTTTAAAGATGAGATTTCAGAGATTTTCAAAATTTATATCTACCTGTAGGGATTGTTGTTTATGTAATTAGATTCCATTTCTTTTATCAATCCTTTTTACTTAATTCATGTATGTGTCTTTCCTTTTATGGAATAATATCTTTGCATGTAAGAAACAAAAGAACTGTTTAGAAGAGCCTGGAACATGAATGAATCAAAATGTTTCCCTTGAAAGATCACAATGTAGTAAGTTAAAAAAAAGTCAGTTTTCTCCTTATTTTAACCTATGTATTATGAAAGAAAATACAGGAGTAAAGCTGAAGATGACAATGGCAAAAATCAAAGCAAACTGCATATCCTGTGTTCTCAGGCTAATCTGAAAAAATTATACCAGCTTTTGGGAAATAGTCTCCTTTTGTTTAGTGGATATCTTAGCCCAAAGTTTTTATTTTTGTTTTTTCATTTTGCAGTTCCCAAACTTTGCATTGCTGGGTTGTGAAATCATTCAGTTATTCCATTTTACTATCATGTTTCAGGGAAAAATGATTATATACCTAATATGGTTTAAAATTGCTCCTTCTTTTGTCTGTTTGGAATAAAGTCCACCGCTATAGGCTGGGTACTTTACTCTATAGAGCACGTCAGTTTTTTTCCTGTGTGTTTTTAAAAAGACATTTTAGTTCTTTAGAATGGAACCCTTCCTAGAATAAATCAAAATGACATTGCTATAATGAGGTAGCATTTTAAAAGACAATTACTAAGGTATAAAAATTTTTTTAAACCCACATGTACAAGGCATTCATTTCATAGAGTAAGGGCTTCTGACATGGGAATACTTCTTTAGGGAAGACATTTTCTTCAACGAATAACTAATGCTTTGTTTTCACACAGAAAATTGCTGTAGAACATTTTTCATGTAATTAAAATGATTTTCCATTAATTGAGAATGGTTCTCAGAGCTTCTTGACTTCGTTTTAGCTTCATCTTAGTTTGCATTTTAAAAAATGATTAGTTCTACCTTGATTTTAACATAGAACAATAGTGTCCAACAAGAACCCAAGTTATTTCCTTATCAGGTCTGAGTAAGAGAATAGGATGATAAGAGAAGCCCCTCAAACCAAAATGTACTGTAAAGTCCCATAGTTGTGTTTGGACTGATTTGAAAAAAACTAATCAAACATATTTGACGAGGCATAAAAATATTTTAACTTAAATCATAAAGAAATAAAGAGGAAAAGAGCCTGAAAGTTTAAATGGATATTTTTTCCTCTTTTTTAAAATGTCTTATTATATGCAGACGGAGAGCACTAAACAAGGTTACATCTTGAAATGGTGAAATCTGAATAGTTTTATTTGTGGGAGGAGGTCACAAAAAGGTTATTCCTCTGGCTTCTTCTTGACAAGCAATCAGAGAGGAGTTCACAGATTTCCTGGTCTCCAATCATTTTATAGTCTTGAGAATTAAGTTTTGCATCAAATTATATATTTCTTTTACTTTTGATTAAATAAACTTTTAATAGACTGCACAATCCAGCAGGCTAGATAATAATAGATGTTACAGTTAAGATATAATCGAGGATGAAATCATATGGAATTTATAAGATGTAGTATGTTATAGTTGTGGCAACTGTATATCTTTATTAATCAAAGCATTACTTCTTTTATATATCCCACAAAAAACCCTTTAATTTCAGACACTGGTTGGTATATCTGTTTGTTCATTCATCTATCCATCATTCATTCATTCAGACAATAAACACTTATTGAACCTTTCTTATAAATCAGGTATTGGGCATGGGCAATAGAGATACTGGGATGAGTTTACCTGTTTTTGAGGAGATGTTTATGACAGAAACAAACACAGATAAATAATGATCAGTATGAACATAGAATGGTATACATTTAATTGTGACTGGAATGTAAGAGATGATTTCAAAAGAGGCAATTATATTTAAGCAGATTCTGGAAGGGCAAGAGTCCATTCACCAAGCAAAAAATAAGAAAACAGGTCATGCAGAAAGTGGGAAGAGCAAGTGCAAATGCACTGCATTTTAAAGGACTTTAAAATATTTTAGTATGTCTGAAATATATAGATGTAATTGGAGATGATCATGGAAAACTAGGTGGGAAGGCTCCCCATCCACCACATTGACAAATTTTGATTTCATCTGAATGAACTGAAGGTGAATGTGTAATATGAGGAAATTTGTATCTAAAAAAAGTTGGGTGGTAATATAGGAAATATTTAGAAAGGGAGAAAAGAGTATATATAGTGATCATCAGATGGATCCTACAGTACACCAGAAGGCATTCCTATATTATCAGATTTTGGACCCAGAAAAACTTGACTGTAGATCCTCATTCTGAAGATTTCTTTAATTCCTTCAGCATAAGATTTTTCATCTGTAAAATGGGGATAATAACTGTGTTGAAATATTGTAAAGTTCATTTTCTAAAGATGGATGCCCTGCTGAAATTTTTAGGCCTATAATCAGTAGAGTAAATGATAGCTGTTATTATTAAACTTGAGGTACTTAGCATTGCATAATAAACATTGTAAATGCTCAGTTCTCTAAGAAATTCATGATTAACACAAAAAGAGAAAAGTACATTATAAAACTATGCTTATCTTTGAAGCTGGCGTCAAACAACTAATGACCCAGTTTTTTTTGTTTTTTTTTTTTTTTTTTAAGGTATAGTGCATTAGTTAACCTTGTCCGTATACTTGGCAATACTTCAAATCTCTCAAAATGTTTGGTGTTAATGGCTTGAAAATTTAATGAATAGGATTCAATAACTTTCTGTTCAAGTGCAAACTAGTTGTTTTGTTTTTCTACTCATTAACTAGGATCAAGAAATACCATCTTCTATCCCAAATGGGAATTTCTCCTAATTCCTCATTTAAATGATTATCAGTTGAGTTTCTGCTTAAACCCTTTTCTGACATAGAGCTTTACTTTACAAAGCAGTCTATTCCATGTATAGGAAACTATGATTGTTATTGTATTCCGTTAATGTAGTTGATGCAACTTTTAATTTCTATTCCTTTGGTACAGGTTCTTTCATGAAGCTGCATAGACCAAATCTAATCACTATTTCATTTGCTATGCCATCAATCATTTGCCAAAATTATTCCTTTCTGAGGCTTCTCTTTTCCAAGTTCAGTGTATTCCCAGATTTTCCAAGTTTTGTGATTGTTGATTTTTTAAAACAGTTTTTTGAATTGTATTTGACATACAATGAACTACTTCTAGGTGAAGTGTACAGTTTGATGAGTTTTGATAATTTATCAATGAATTCATCATTATAATCAAGATAGTGAAGATACTATCATCCCCAAAGTTTCCTCCCATCCCTTTATATTCTCTCTTTTCTGTCTCTCCCTGCCCTACTCAGGCCAGTCCCATCCCCACAACCACAAACACTCATCTGTTTTGTCACTACAGAATTATTTACATTTACTAAGAGTTTACATAAATGAAAACATACAGTGTGTATTCCTTTTATCTGTCTTCTTTCACTTAGTGTGATTGAGATTCTTCCATATTTTTGCCTGTAACAATATTTTCCTTTTTATTGAAGAGTAGTATTCCATCATAACTATATCACAATTGGTTTAGCTATTTATCTGATGATGAAAACTTGGGTTTAATGTGTCCAGTGATTGACTATTATGATTGAAACTGCTATGACCATTGATGTACATGATCTTGGACAAATACTTCCTTTGCATTTGGGCAAATAACCTAGGAGTAGTTTGGTTAGGTACTAATGGTAGGTATGTGTTTAAATTTGTAAGAACTCCTGAAACATTTTTCAAATTGGTTGCACCATTTTACATTCTCACCAGCATTGTATGAAAGTTCCAGTTCCTCTACATCGTTGCCAACATTTGATATGGTCTTTAAAATTTTGACCATTCTAATGTGTGTGTAGTGGTTTCTTCTTGTGGTATTAATTTGCATCTTCCTGATAACTGATGATGTTAAGCATCCTTTCTTGTGCTTACTTGCAATCTGTATATCTGTATATCTTCTCTGGTGTTTATTCAAGTTTTGTGCCCATTTTAAATTAGGTTATTTGTTTAATTGACTTTTAAGAATTCCTTATGTCATAAATATAAGTCCTTTATTAGATATGTATGTTACAGATCTTAGTCTGTTTTTTTCATCCTCACATAGTGCCTTTAAGAAAGCAAAAGTTTTAAATTTTGATGCAGTCTGATTTCTCAGTTACATCTTTTAAAGATTTTGTTGTCATATGTAATAAATTTTGCCTAACTCAAGGTCAACAATACTGTCTTTAAATCTAGCTAGATTTATGGCTTTACTTTTTTACATTTAAGTTGATAATACTTTTTTGTAGTAACTCTTTGTTTGATTAATTTTAGATTTTCAGAAAAGTTGCAAAGGTAGTACAGAGAGTGCCTGTATATCCCTCATCCACTTTCTCCTATTAACATCTTATGTAATCATGGTAGATTTGTCAAAACTAAGCACCCAGAATTGGCACATTACTATGAATTATACTTCAGACTTTATTTGGATTTTAGCAGTTTTACCTCTAATAGCTGATTTCTGTTCTAGAATTCACTCTCAGATTGCACATTGTGTCCTTGTGTCCTCTTAGTCTGCTCTGATCCTTGATAGTTCCTCCAACTTTGTTTTTCATGTACTTTACAGTTTTGAACAGTGCTGGTCATATATTTATAGAATTTACCTCAATTTGCATTTGTCTGATTTTTTCTCTTGATTAGATGGAGGCTATGACTTTTGGCAGAGAAGTTCCTCTTGTCACATTGTAATCATGCTATTAGCATACCTTAACTGGTGTTACTTATCCTTGATTACCTGACCAAGGTATTGTTAGCTGGGTTTCTCTACTGTAAAGTTACTCTTTTATTTATTTATTTTTTAATCCTTTTTATAATCTGTTCTTTGGAAGCAAGTCATTAAGTATAGCTCATATTCAAGGGATGGGGTGGGAAAGAAGCAGAGGAAGGCATTTTGCACAATGACCTAGAGATGGGTTTCTACATAAATTATTTGAAATTATTCTGTGAGAAATATATGTTTCTCCTCCTGCATTCATTTCTTTAACAATTTTTTTTTTTTTTTTTTTTTTTGGGTGCTGGGGATCGAACCCAGGGCCTTGTGCTTACAAGGCAAGCACTCTATCGACTGAGCTATCTCCCCACCCCTCTTTAAAATTTTTTTACATTAATATTTACTCATTTATTTTATACTTTAGGTTATATTCAAGTTCTGTTATTTATTTTATTGCTCAAATTGTTTTTTTAAGACATGGCTAACCCTTTTATGTTGGGTCCAGGGTCCTTTTGAACTGTTGTCTCTTTTTTGGAGCAAATCTTTGTTTTTTGACACTGCAAGATATGTGCAGCTTGTCTTAGGTTTTCTATGTCCAAGCCTTAGAATAATTATTTCTCAAAGGACCCTTATTCTTGTTTTTAAGTATATTGTTTAGAAACCAAGATCTGGAGACTAGGAATGCTGGCTGCTGTTACTGGGATGTCATATGTCTAGGTTCTCTTGCTGACAGGGCCAGGAAATATATGTGTATTTGCTAACCCATGGATATATGCTATCTATGATTATTTCTGTATCTGTCCATTTGTATTTATGTTAATGTAAATGTGAGTTCATACTGATATCTCTGACTCTAATCCAGTGCCATGTGATTAATTTTATCGTGGTTTATTGTTTGTATCCAAATATTTCTCTCCAACAGTGAGAAACATGGCTTCTGTCATCTATACTTGATTGTTTTAACCCTAGTATACATATAAAGCAGTTTCAGAGTGTTAGCCTATACCCTGCAATCCATTTTGAGTTAATTTATGTATGTGGCATGTGAATCAAAGTAAATTCTTAAACTGTATATGTGTGTGTGTGTGTGTGTGTGTGTATCCAATTGTTCCAACAATTATTTATTAAAATGCTATCTTCTATTGCTTTTACATCTTTGGTAAAATTGCTTGTCCATTTATGTGTGGATCAGTTTTGGAATTCTCCATTATTTTCCTTTGGTGTTTGTCTATCTTTATCTCATAACAGATTGGATTACTGCTAACTTAAAGTAGGTCTTCAAATCAGGTAGTGTTGTTAGTCCTCCTATTTTCTTTTTTCTTCAAAGTTGTTTTGACTATTCTAAGTCTTCTGCATTTCCATATGAAATTTAGGATTAGATTGTCAATTTCTGTTTCATAAAACTTACTTAAATTGTGATTTGGAGTGTCTTAAATGTTTAGATCACATTTGGAAGAATTGATGTTTTAAGAAGATTGAGTCATGTAATCCATGAGCAAGTTCTATCTATTTGTTTAGAACTTTAGTTTCTATGAGAAGTATTTCTGTAGTTTTCAGCATACAAATCTCTTTCACATCTTTTGTCACATTTATCTCTAAGTATTTCATATTTGTTGATGCAACTTCCAATTTGCTTGCTAGTGAATAAACATACAATTGAGTTTTTGAACATTGATCTCGTGTCTTATAACCTTTTAAACTCACAAGTTCTTATAACTCTTTTATAGATTCTGATTTTCTACATAGAAGATCATGTTGTCTGTGAATAGTTTTACTTGTTTCTTTAAATTCCAGACACTTTTAATTTATTTTTCTTGCATGATGGTAGTAGCTAGAACCTCCAGCAC
Organism: Sciurus carolinensis; assembly: GCF_902686445.1. Lineage (NCBI taxonomy): Eukaryota > Metazoa > Chordata > Mammalia > Rodentia > Sciuridae > Sciurus > Sciurus carolinensis. The sequence continues at coordinate 66,354,063 of NC_062226.1, forward strand.
AATGTTGAAGAGAAATGATGAGAGCAGTCATCTAATTCTTCAAGATAGAGAAGTGTTTACCTTCAAGTATGATGTTAGCTGCAAGTGTTTCAGATGCTTCTTTAATTGGGCTGAAGAAATTGTCTTTTATTGCCTACTTTGCTGAGAGCTTTTATCAGAAACTGCCTGCTGGATTTTGTCAAATACTTTTTAGGTGCCCATTTATTTATTTTTATATGGCCATTATGAATCTGGCACTGTGATAAGTACTTTTATGACATTATCTTTGATTTTCAAAACCATCCTCAAAAGAAGCATTCTTGTCCTTGTGTTTTAGTTTAAAAAAAAACTAAGTCTATAGAGATCTTTATATATTCCTCTTGGATTCCTGGTTTTAATGAGCATCCTCATTTGGATAGTTCACAGAAATGTTAAACCCCAAATTTCTCTCTGGCCATAGGTCCTTTTCCCTTTCTTCCGTTAGGCATATATTTAGGTGATCATTATATTTTCCTTTTAAAATTTCTTAATATGGTAAATTACATATAAACCAACCATGAGACAAACCTTAAGCTAAAATTAAAAACTTGAAATTCTAAGATCAACCACCCTATGTAGTACTCTTGACATATCATTCCTTATGGAAACTACTATATTCAAATTTTAGGATTCTTATATTTATGTACATGAGGAATCTTGATGTGTACTTTCCTTTTGTTATAATGTCTATGTTTGGTTTTAGTTTCAGAATAATGCTGACCTTGTAAGTTGAAAGTATATTTTGCAATGTTTGGGTAAATTGTATTTATACTTCTAAGTGAGCTTATGTCATTTGAGTTTTTTAAGAAATTGATCATTTCTTTAAATTGTCTAAATTGTCAAGTTTATTGGTCTAAATTTGTTATGTTTTTATAATATTGCCATATTATCTATAGATTCTGTAGTGATGCCAGCTCAGACCTGAAATTGCTACTTATATCCTTTAGTTTTTAAGTAGTCCTAGAGACTTATCAATTTTTTGATCATTTAAAAGAGTGAAGTTTTGTTTTCATTGGTATTTTTCTACTGTTTTATTTTTCATTAATTTCTGTCCTAATTCATATTTCCTTTTGTCTGTTTACTTTAGGTTTGATTTGGTCTTTTTCTGATTTCTTAGGGTAGAAGCTAAAACAACTCAGACTTTCTTCTTTTCTAATACAGATATTTAATGTTATAATTTTCCTACCAAGTACTGTTTCAGTGGCATTCTACAAATTTTAATATGGTATATTTTAATTTTCTGTCAATTTAAAATATCTTCTAATTCTTCTTTTGATATCTTCTTTGTCCCTTTGGTAATTTAGAAATGTCTTATTTAGTTCCAGAATATTTGGGGATTTCCAGAGATCTTTCTGCTGTTGTTTTCTAATTTAGTCAATCGTGAGCAGATAACATACTTTATGTGACTTGAATCCTTTTACATTTGAGATTTATTTTGTGGCCAGAATAGCATATACCTTGATTTCTATCATTTTTTATATCATGTATCTTGAAGCTGTTATTAGGTGCATAAAGATTTAGCACTAGTCTGTCCTCTTGTTGAATTGACCACTTTATCATTATGACATTATTCTGCAGGTCTGTGGTAATAGTTTTGTTTTGAAATCAATTTTTTCTGATATCAATGTAGCCACTCTAGGTTTCTTTTGACCAGTGTTAGTATAGTATATGTTTTCATATCATTTTGCTTTTAACCTGCTTTCTTAGAAGTTCATTAATCTCTCTGGTGGAATTTTTTTTTCCCCCTAATATTGGGAATTGATCCCAGGGTATCATACAGGCTAGGCAAGTGCTTTACCATTGAGCTATCCCAAGGTCAATCTCTGCATTTTAATTGGAATGCTTAGATCATTTACATTTATTATTGTGATTGACATTGTTTAAGTCTGTCATCCTGCTATTTATTCTCTTTGTTTCACGTGTTCTTTGTTTCCCTTTTCTCTTTCACTACTTTTTTTTTTAATACATACTGTTTTCTTTACAACTTTCTAGACCATTTATTCATCCCGATTGTCTTCCTGAACTAGCCCCAATGTCATATTCTCAAAGCCTGAATTTTTAATTAATGTCTTCTAAATAATTTTGACTAGGATTTTGCCAGTCTTAAAAATATTGCTTGCTAATTTTGTATTTGCTGTAATACTTAGATGCTAGAATATCCATCCAGGTGTTGTAGTTAGCGTTGAGTGACCTTTCTAGGATCTAGTTTTCATTTTGTGTTCTTTTCATTCTCAGATGGCAGTGACACACTGCAGCCTGGAGTTTCTAAGTATTTATCTGCCTTGATTTCTGATCTTCCATTTTTTTCCCCCCAAAGGAGTGGTTGAAAGAGGGAAAGAAAAAAAGAAGAATTTTTGGTTTCTTCATCTCTCTACTCATTCTTTCCCCAATAGAAGGGCTGGTGGAATATATCTTTCAAAAACTTGAGAAGCCTTTCCCTATCCTGTTTTAAAGAAGCATATCTAATATATCATTCAAGGAAGGGAGGTCATTCCAGGTCTTGTAATTTCTGTAAGGAAGGAGGAATCACATGAAGAAGGGAGAAAGGAAAAATGCGGTTATGCTTGAATAATGCATGGGTTATTTTACCAGATTTGAAATGGGCAAGTCAGCACCTTTGTATCTCAAATATTAGGATATGAGGAGGTATGAGATCTGTGTCTGGGCTCCCTGGAGGCCTATACCTGAAATAGTTTTATTAACCCTAACCTTGAACTGAGGAAAAAACTTTTTGGAGTTGCCCCTTTCTTGAAGTTGCCTCGTTCCTAGAGGATTTCCTTGAAATAGCATTGTCACTAAGGATTTTTGCTTAAGTAGCTAGTTTCCAGAAGATATGTTAATCGGGGTATTCTTGTTCGTTGTACATTCTAAGTTTAGCTCTTAAAATTTCAAAGAAGCAGAGTGTGGTACATTCTTATTGAATGCAGGTGCTTTCTGCCCTGTTTACTTCAGACAGTTGAATGTCTATAGTGGTTAGGACTGATGATTTGTAAGCTTATGAATGATGCCAAAAACTCAATGTCTCTTGAGTACAGTGGAGCCTATAGTCTAGTAGCCATGAATATTAGGGCAGTGTGCCAACTAAAGCTGGCTTAATTCTGCAAGCAGGAGTGTTTTGCAGAAGGATTCGTGGTAATTAACCAATTCAAAGTGCAATATTTTCCTTTCATTAATTTGGCGGAAAACAACTAAATGTCTACAGCAAGACTGCTTGTGACATATTCATTTGCTGCTTGGAAAATAATAGATACTTTGAATTAGTCCATAAAAGAAAACTGTTAGGATTTTGTCATTTACCTTTCAACTTTCTAACAAAAAGTAGATTACTCAATTAGCAACTTAAAAAAAAAAAAAAAGTAGGAATAGTTGGCTACAGGAGTGACCAGAGTTGATTCACATTTTGGGTTGATTGGCTTTTAGGAGATTCTTGGGAATTTATTGGCTCACACCTATATCTTTGTACATCTCCTTCCCTTTATGTCATAAAATTCTATTGGTGGTTTTAGTTTCTAATACTTCCTCTCTTCTCAAGTTCATTTCTACTCTAAATATTGGAGAGCATTTCTTTTTCTTCTCCTTTTTCTTTGGGGTTAAATAATTTTTTGTTGTCTCAATCAGTTCATTCTAAGAATTGCTAACTCTTTACTTTAAAAAATGTACTTAGGGCCAGCCACGCAGCAGGAGGTATTTTGAATAATTTTGGAACTTGCTGTCCATTGATGCAAAAATTTTCCTAGAGGAATTATAAAAGAATGTATTCATTTTAAGATATGTTAGTTTCCATATAAATTTTCTTATTTGTGGGTAGTGTTTGTCCTTTCATGAAAAATATAATTCTCATACCTTTACTAAACTGTAGTTATTGAAAGATCAGTGATTTTGCAGTTTAACATTTTCCTCTTATATTTTGACATATTTTCTGGGTATATTTTTTTCTTCTGTATGGTCTATATAAACTGGATGTGTTTAGTTAGAAAAGTCTTATTTTTAAATATTCTTTTGATTGTAAATACCAGAGACACATTTCCATCTATCCAAAGATACATATATGGAAGGATATTGGGATAGTTCCTTAAATCTCAGAGAAAGAGAATAGCTTGGCATCATGAAGAATTGGAACTCCCCATGAGTATAAAGCCATTAGGAACTGAGTTAACCCTCGCCTTATCTTTTATGCTTGCCTCTGTCTACATGTTTTTTCTTCCTTATACTTTATAAACTTAATTTTCAGTGCTTTCACATATACAAAATCCAAATAGGCATCTACCACTACTCCTTAGCCAGAGTGAGAAGCATAGGCAGAGGTCAGAGTTCAGTCTCAGTTCAAAAAATGCAAAATGAGAGAATGCAGACCAACTTGCTCAGATGTCTACCCTTTTTCTAATTAGCCATATTCTAGGGACAGTATCATAAAGTGCAAACTTGGCTGCTAGGCCCATGCAGATAAAAGGCAGTGCTTATAAACTAGGTAGATACATTAAGAGGTATCCACATTGTAAATATAGGACAAGACAAAAATTTTCTCTATAAACATAATGATGTCTATTTAGTCAATAAATATAAAGTTGTGCCTAAATATCTTAGGAACTGTGCTAGGGATTCAGTGGTGAATTAGGTAAATATAGTTCTTAACCTTGAGGAGCTTATATTCCTGTAGGGTAAATGGAATTTTGAAAAGTCAACATATAAAAAGGTAAAATAATTATAAAATGTGATGAGTGCTTTGAAGAAGACCTATAGTGCTGAGAGAGAAAACCACATTAGTAATGGGGAAAGGGACTGCTGAGAGGATCATGATATTTACTTTCTCTACTGCCTTCTGAAGAGGTAAATTATGTTTAGATTTGAGGGAATTGGGAAGTTGTTCCTATCAGGGAAAGTGGTATATATAAAGGCCTTGAAGTATAAGGGATGTGGAATGCTTAAAAAAATAAATATGCTCATTATGGATGAATGTAGAAGAAAAGCTTGGGGACTAATTTGTCAATAACCATGAGCTTTTTTACTGTCTACATGGACTAATACTGATTTAACTCATTAACATTTCGCAGAAAACCTACCATTATGTTGGAGATTGTTAGATTTGGTAAGCGTAAAAGCTAAGCCGAACATAAAGAAGGATGAACACCCCCAAAGAATGACACATTTAGTAATGATAGAGGATGATGACCTGTTAGAATCTTATTCTTTGGTTCCTCATACAAACATTTATAGATTATGTGGTAGAACACTGCTTTTGTTACTGAGACTATAGATTAAATAATTAGATAGGACCCTTCTTGTCATGAAACTCATTAGATCCTCACTATTCAAAAATATCATCTTATAACCAACTTCATCAACTGGGAGATTGGTATAAATGCAGATTCTCAGGCCCAGTCCAAACCTACTGAATCAGAATCTGCCTTAAGATTCCCATGTGATTAGTGTGAAGATTGAGAAGTATTTTTCTAGAGCAGCACTTGACAAACTGTGGACTTCAGGGCAAATTCAGCTGGTGGCCTATTTGTCATTTTAAAAATGTGTATTTTAACTGATACATAAAAACAAAAATGTACATATTGATGGTAGACCATGTGATATTTCAATACATGTGTACACTGTATAATGTTTAAGTCAGGATAATCTTATGTCTGTCCCCAATTATTTATCAACTATACCTATTTGTTTTCAACTGTTAGTGGTTGCCTTTACTGTACAGTGCCAGATTTGAATAGAAGCAACAGAGACTCTGGCTCACAAAGCCTGTGGTATTTGATTTTGCCCTCTGCAAAGTAAATGTGCCACACTTTCTTCTGGAGTATAAACAAATTGCTTGAAATTTATGACATTATTTTTTACTTGTTGATTGTAAGATGTTTTATAAACTAGGCAGTGTTTGACTTGTTCTGAAAAGCAGTGGTTTAACACATTTGTAGCCTGCAATCTGTAATTCAAATGAAATACTTTGGAGATTGATATACCAAACATATTAAAATGTTTAAAAGAATGAGTTGGGGTTTGTGACTGATACAATATGGACAATGGAAGGCAAACCTAGGAGATTTAAGACTTTTAGTGTCATTATGATGAAATAAAAGAATAAGAATAGTATAAATTTATTTAATTTGGTCTTTCTATGATATCCAAACAAATGAGCTTGAACTTGTAGTCTCAAGTACGCTCAGCCTTCTGAAAGACTAGGGCTACAAGTGTGTGCCACCATGACTGACTGGCTTAGTGTGTTTAAATTTTTTTTTTTTAACAAATGCTTTTGAAGCAAATCGTTCATTTCATGATAATAGTACTTTGGAGATTGCCAGGGCTTATGTTTATATATCTGTCTTATGTATGAAGAAATTGAGACTAAGGAAAAAATGTTTTATCACTGAGTACACCAATTTTGGAGCTGAAATGAAGGCTTTCTGATTAAACTCACTGAATTTCCATTAAGCAAAGGGATTTCAGGAGATCGTGGTTAGATTTTGGCATGCTATCCATCTTTCATTCCAAGCTTTGATCCAGAGTGCTCTACTTTTATATATTCTGAGTATTACATTTACATGTAAAATTTCTTTGGAATGTCATTGGAAAAATCATTGTCTTAAATCATTTTTCTCTTGTTGAAGATTTTGTTGTTCACTTTGGTCACCATAAACATATATAGTATTTCTGTTGCCTTGAAGCTGTGGTGATTTCAATATAGGAATCATTTTGCTTAAACAACTATGAATAAGTAATTCAGATAACCTAGAGAAGCCAATGAAACTAATAACTAAATCAGCTAAGTTTCATTGAGATGCTGTGGGTTCTCAATGTGATTCTCATCTTGACTCTGCAAGTGGGCTGTGGGTTGGAAGCCACTGCTTAAACAGGAATTTGTGACTTGGTAGACTGCTTCAAAGAGATTGAGGACTTTGGGAAGAGACATCAAGTTCACTTCTATTGGAGAAAATGAACGTCAAACAGTTGTGTAGCAGTTGTGAGGATAACATCTGCACAGTAGCTTAAAAGAGGCCATGGAGATATCTATTTACCAGTGTACTGTTGTCCAGTATCTTCCAGGTTTTGATTTGCCAAATAATTACAAATGGTGCAGTTCATCTAAACCAAAAAGACTAGGGGAAAGTTTAGGGATGGACGAGTACCTCTGAGAATTTAGAGGGAAGACTACCTCATTCAGTCTAGTAGAGAGATACCTGGGGCTTCACACTCTAGAATCTACTTATTTTTTGAATTTAAAATAAATTAAAACATGTTTTTGAGTTCCTAAAAGAACTATGGTCCCTAATACCAAATGGATAAATTGGTCCTGATTATCTCTAGTCATTTGAGCGAACATGTCTAGTATCTTAGGTCAATTGAGAAGTCCATGTTCAATAAGTATATATTTCATTTGTGGTAGTATCCATTTTGTGAAAATGATTTTTAAAAATTTAAAGCATTTTACATTTTTACATTGATTTATCATTCAGATCTCTCATGGTTCATCTAGTATTTGTTTCTACACTCAAATATAGGTAGAAAGTCATTTACACTTAGGCAGTGAGATCAAATCAGTGTTAAACATTGGAAAGTGTGGAGAAGTCTGATAACTTGAGGTTTTCTGAATTTTTATTTTAACTTGAATAAAAATAGGCAAACATACTTCAACAAGGAAGAATGTGAAAGGTAATAAGGCATCAAATTATTGATTTTTTTCTTATGCTGTTTTGTTGATGAAAAAGGTAAATAAAAATGAGAGGATACTTTAAAAATCAGTTTTAAATAATTTTGCTAAACTTCAGAAACTATAAAACATAATAATGTTTTCCATCATCATTATAAGATCTAAGATATTTTTTCAAGATCATTTAGCACTATATGCAAATTGAACTCAGACTCATAAAATATACAAATTGGGCATGGAGAGAGAAAGAAGAGAAATATAAATTGAGAAAACGAGAGAAAACAAGAATAGTTTAAAATAATGTGGGCAAGAACCTCTGTTACTGACCTTGGTGGAATAACTGGTAATGGGTTATGCCCCCAAACAATTATAAAATCGACAAAATAAAAACTGTCTTTAGGAATTGTGCAAAAGACAGTGCAAGAAGCCATTTACAAGAAGAACCCCACTTTTGCTCGGACTCTATGGACATTTTCCTGAAGAAGCTGAAGTCTGAGCAGAAACAGTGGCACCTTTCAACTGAGAAGGCAGAGATTGGAGTTTGGGATTGTTGAAGCCTCTGAAATCTGGAGTAGGGCATGAGAGAGTCGACAGTTGCACAGAAATGGGGGTTCAGAATTCTAAAAGTGGGTTCCCCTTGAGTCATTTACTGAGGGATTGTATACATATGTGCCAAATGAGACTGTGTGAACTTTCCAGAGTGTGTCTACTAGGGATTTGATCGTGTTTGTGTTAAAGATTTCTGGTAAACCTTGAAACTCTGTCCCAAGCGGAGTAGAAAAATGTTATGAACCTCCTAGCCATCCAGTTGAGAATCAGGAAAGTCCATAGTTTTAAGAGTAAGGACCTCTGCCTTAGCCAGTTTTGCTGGTATTACAAAATACCTGGGACTGAGTAATTCTTAAGAAATGGAATTTTATTTTCTCACATTTCTATGAACTGAGACGTTTAAAATCAAGGCACCAGCAGGTTTAGTTTTCTGGTGAGGGCTACTCCTACTTCCAAGATGGCACTTTCAATTCTTTGGCCTCCAGAGGGAAGTAATGCTGTGTCTTTACAGTAAAAGGTGGAAGTACTAGAGAACTGAATTCTGTGTGATCCTTAATCACAACCACAAAGAGATTTCTCTAACTCCTTCTAATTACCTATTAGAAGCCTCATCTCTTAATATCATCACTGATATTAATACCGAATTTTGGAGTGGACCCTTGTAAACTATAGCAGCATTCCAGAGTAAAGCTGGATAAGATTAAAACTGGATAGATCTCTACAAAAACTACATAGGAGAGAGAAATTTAATTCTGCTGAAGTGGAGGAGCTTGATAAATATCTTGGACCTTTGTGAAATTCATCCAATCAAAACATCAGTAATTAATTCAGGCTCATTGGAGATATTCATAATCATATAGATATAAAATAAAATTGCTTTGGCCCTTTTATCCTGTCATGTTTCAATTTTGTTTGATTACTTTTGACAAGCAGTACGAAATCATTAGAAGGAACACAAAACTTTCTAAGTTCTATTACTTTCTAAAACAAGCCTTATATTCTGATTCTATCTAAAATTTTTATCTTAAATTCATTTGGGACTGATATCATTTTGTGAGTAAAGCTCATGATAAATTCAGTTTAAATATAATATGTATGTGCACATATATTTTACTTTAAAGACCAATTATAGATGAGAAATCATTCACAAAATTGAAGAACATGAAAATTGCTTGTACTTTTTATTTCTGTATTATGAAACCTGGATATATAGTTTCTTTTTCAGTTAATAATACACTCAGTTATGTATTAGAGTGACCGAAGTGTGAACATCATTCTTCCTCCCTATATTTAAGATGATATTGCCCTATTAAAAAATTTCCACAGACCTTACGGATATTTGAGACTTTTCTCTCATTTAAATAGTATTTAGAAACAATGAAATTGAAGTGATTTTGTACCTAAAGTCCACCAAAGACAGCTTCCTATTTCTTTTTATTCAGAGATTTTTATCAGAGGAATATAGACTGGAATCTGCAATGGTTCTCAAAATCTCAAAGTGGTAAGTGAGACCAATTAAGTCTTTTCTTACCAGTATTTAATTGTTTTTTTTTTTCTCTGTAGTTTTTAATTGAAATATTTCAAATGAAAAGCCACATTAATTCTGGGGTTCTTGACTTTTAATAACAGATTTCTTTTAGCCGTTTTACCATCTGATAACTTTAGTCTGGTTGCTACAAGTTCTGTGTTTGTATCCTCAGGGTTTTTATTTATTTGGGACCTGGAATGAGGTCCAAGAGGAGTAAAACTACCATTGTGTTTCTACATTTGTGTCATCGTTGTGGAGCCGGCCACCCCAAATCCTGGAGTTGATGGCTCTTTGACCAACCCCTAGTTGATTACTATAGACTAAGAATAGAGATGGTATTTGACTGTTTTCACCTCACCAATTGAAGAATTGTAGCCCAAACCCATTAAATCTGGCATGGATATTGATGAGGTGGTTGAAATTGATCTAAAATCATTTACAAATTTTAAAATAAGTGCTTATAATAAATAGCCCTGCTGGGGGTATAGCACAGTAATAGAGTGCTTATCTAGCATGTACAAGGCCCTGAGTATTTGATCCCCAGCTCTGGAAAAAAAGAAAAAGTAAGAAAGGAAAAAGAAAAGTGTGGCGGGGGAGGGGGGTGGGCAAAGAGGGAGGGAGAAAGGAGGAAAAGAGGAAAGGAGGGAGAAAGAAAAAAATTCCACATAGAGGAAATAAAAGATGCTCATTGAATGGGGACTTAGATTATGTCAGTATTAACACCAGAATTACTTTAATTTAATTATAAATTCCAAAAACAGTTTTGAGTCTTATTGATATGTATTTTAGTTCATCTTCCTTTGTGTAAAGTTTTTCTTTCAAATAATAAAAAATTATAATAAAAAGTTGACTCAGCCACTAATGAATACATTAGCTCATGTAATTCCAAATCCAAAGACAGGGCTATTTCAGAAAGGATCCAGCAATTCAGTGACTTCTGTTTCTTTGGTTTGGCTTTCTGATGTTGCATTCACCTTGGTGCTCCTAATAGGACTTTTACTAGCTCCTAATGCTTATTATTTCTATGTTTACTTCAACTTAGAAAAAGAGTAATTATCTCTATATATTATAAATGTCTGAATATTTATTCTGATTTGACTAGTGAAGATATTTCCATCAGGTACTGTTGTATCTGGCTTGTATGTTTCATCCCAGGAGACAAAGGTGAAGTACTTTTTTGGAACCTTTGGATCCCCAAATGAGTCATTGTCTTCTTGGAAAAGGAAAGTGGAGAATAAATGTGAAGGATGGTGATTAACATGAATTATATAACCTTCATCCTTACTTTCATGTGTCTCTTACTTTACCATTAATATCTACCTGAAGTCTTAACTTTATTTTCTGTCATTCCTGCTACCTATTAGGGACTCTCCCCACCCCATACAAATAGGAAAATCACTATTGTCCAGGTCATTCATTTACCTTTACAGGAAACATATCTTGCTGTTTTTTTTTTTTTTTTTCTTTATCAACAATTTTCTTTTTTTAGGCAATACTTTAAATTTTATTAGAAAGTGAATCATTTTAAAGTGTATTTTCTTTTCCAATAAGGAAGAATTTTACCATTAGGTGATTTATACTAAACAAGAACTCTGCCTCTAATGTGAACAGTTACATGTTTTTAAAAGTGAAGGACAATTTAATCAAAAACATTTTTTTTTTCTTTGTAAAGCCTGACATTTATTTGCTTCTGCATAAACAAGAGGGAAGAACCTTCAATATAAATCTTTTTTAAGTCTATCCTTAAAATTTCCTAAGAGTTCTTACATAGAGAAAACAAATTTGAATGCATTTGTAACAGCTTAATTATGTGTCCCATATGGATCTCTTTTAACAGAATGTTTTGAAACCAAAGCACAATTCACCACAAAGATAAATCAGAAACAGAAATTAGATTTTGAGTGGTGTGTTACAATGACCTGGACAAAACCAATTATTAACTATAAAATACTCATAATAATTAGCACATGCAACAGAGAAAATTAAATCCTATGCTATATACTGTTTAGTGTCAGACATAAGCAGCCTTTAAATGTTTCTATCAATTGTATTCATCTCCCTACATATATTTTTATTTAAAACAAGAAACAGTTCTCTCTTTTCCTGATTCTCATGTTTATAAATGCAAAGTAAAACAAAGCAATATCAGTAAAAATGGTTTATTACAATGTTATTTTAGAAAGGTCTATTCCTCAAAATGTCCAAAATGTTCTTAAAAGATGTCCAAATCCTGAGAACGATCAACCTCAATGGCCTCCTATGCATCCAACTTGGTTTCACCATGTCCTTCCTGTGGCTCATCAAGAGAGGCCAGGGCCTCATTTGTGTCACTTGCAAAAGTTTCTTGTGATGTATCATCATCTTCTTGAAAATTCAGACTTTTAATAGCTTGTTTCATCTTTTTACCCAACACTTGTGTCCTCCTCTTCCTAACAGCTTTTTAATTTTCATATTCATTTTGATTTTCAATGTGGAAAATATCCTTAATTTGTTCTTCACTGATACTAGGGTTGTTTTTCAGGAGATTCAGAAAAACTCCACCTGGTGTTCTTCGGCTACCATTCATTATAAAAAGGCTGCCATTTTGTTCGACTTCTGCAGTTTCCACCAGAAGTTTAGTTGCCTTTTTATTCCCAATTATTCTCACTATTCGGGCTATCAGATCTCTCTTTGGTTCCTGTAACCTGAAGGAAATTTCATCAGCTACTTTCTCTTGAGAATCTTCTGTGATCTCATATGGGCCTTTTCGTTTCAGATGACCTTGCCCTTTTCCTCTTCCCTTGACCCCATTTTTTTTTTTTTTTTTTTTTTTTGCTGCTGTGCATATATTCATCCAGTTCTTTGTCTAGTTCTTTTGTACATTCTTGAGATTCCTCTTAAGTTTCTTAGCAGGCAAATAATCATAGGTTTCAGATTGTCTGCTTTTGTCAATAGTGCCCTCCATTCCCAAGATACCAAGTTCAGTGGCCACAGCATCTTGATTCTGTTCCTGCAGCACGGCACCCCATGTATTGTTAACCTTCTTTCCCCCAGCAACAGGTGGTTTCTCACTGTTCTGGTCAAACTGAAATGGCTCTGGTTTGGAAGGAGGGTTAAGACACTTCTGCTGCTTGCATTTCCAAATAGAGCTATCATCATCTGAATCAGAAAAACTCTCTTCACTTGAATCCACACTTTTAACAGTCCGATAATGTGACACTGGAACATACGCTGTTGCAGTGCTTTGGAAGGACCTCACAGCACTGTCCCCATCTAGGATTTTCGTAGGACAAAGCTGGGTTTGGTGGGAAAACCAAAGACCAGGCCCCTGGGCGTGCAGTGAGCTTCATTCTTGGGGTTCAGTCTCCCAAATGGCACTTGGAGCGGCCTGTTGCTGGCTGCGGCCATCATGTCGGAATCCGAGTCCGAGAGCTGCCGCCTTCCATGTAGCTGGCTTCCAGCGCCATCTTCCAGCGGCACAGCGCCAAAAACATTTTTTAAATACTGAAATATGAAGTGCATGGTACTAGTAGCTACTATGAAGTTCAGTACTTAGAGATAATTAAATTTTACTTCAAGTTTTATAACTGGAGCAGAATGTATTGTAAAAAGAGATTTTAGAGACCATTTAATTCATTGTTCTATTAGCTTCTTTAGTAAGGCTGACAAAAGGAGTTCAGCAGGGACAGCTCCACAACTATTATTTTATTTATTTATTTATTTTTGCGGTTCTGGGGATGGAACCCAAGGGCCTTGTGCTTACAGGACAAGCACTCTATCAGCTGAGCCATAACCCCAGCCCTCCACAACTATTTATTAGAAAGCTTGCATTCCATTTACACCATTTACATTGGAGGTGATAAATATTCAACAAGTGTGATTTGAATTTTAGTCTGAGCTCTAAATAGAGTAATTTTGTCTTCCTTATGTTGAGGATAAATTCTGTGTGTATGTAACATTCACCCAGTAGAAGTGTTTCTTTCCCTTGGAGGGCAACTCTTTCGGCATGTGAAAGCAATGATGTATCTCCATTATATCTTCTTGTCACCAGCCCAAACGTGTAAGCCATGTAAGCATTTATCCTGTATGATTTTATTGCCATCTACACTCACTGTTCAACTTGCCCTCCTAATTTCTTAATTTTCCAGGGCCTTGCATGTGCTAGGCAAATGCTCTACCCCTTGAGATACACCCTCAGCTGTGGTTTCCTTTATAATGTTCATAGAGGTAAACACCATAGCTTAAAATGATTAGAGCACTGCATTAAGTGTAGTGTAGATATTGTTTTCTTTGTTCTAAATGTGTTACTTTCAAAGTTTTTTAAAAATAATTTTAGTTGAAGTATACATGTATAAAATATGCTATAAATTCGCTTTTTTTAAGGTGTCCAATTCAGTTTTTAAAATTTTTATCAAAAAAAAATAAAATTTTTATCTATGTAATTACCGCCACAATAAAGACATAGAACAGTTTTATACTCACTGAAGATACTTGTGCCTCTATTCAACATCATATCCACTTCTGATCCCCAGGTCCAGGCAAACATTCATCTGCTTTCTGTCTCTGTAGATTAGATTTTTGTTTTCTAGAATTTATGTTAAGTGGAGTCAGACATTATATACAGACATACCTTTGAAATACTGTGGATTTGATTCCAGACCACCACAATAAAGCATATATTGCAAGTGAGTTACGTGAACCATCTGGTTTCCCAGTGCACATAAAAGTTATGTTTACATTATACAGTAGTCTTTTAAGTATGTAGTAGTATTAGGTCTAAAAAATTTACATACCTTAATTTAAAAATACTGTATTGCTAAAAAATGCTAACGATCATCAGAACTATTAGACAAATAACTTGTTCCATAAAGGGTTGCCACAAACTTCAATTTGTAAAAAGCATATTATCTGTGAAGTATGATAAATCAGAGCACAATAAAATGAGGTATACTCATGCTCTTTTGACTTTTTTTGCTCAGCATCATGTCAAAATTTATTCATATTCTATATGTATGAATAGTTATTTTTAACTGCTGATTAGAATTCCTTTTCATCAGTGTACCACAATTTGCCCTCTACCTTCTTGATGGGCAGATTTTTCTTTTATTCAGTTTTTAACTATTATGAACAAACTGCTATAAAGGTTTGCTTCCAAGTCTTTGTTCAGACAATATTTTCATTTCTTCTTGGATAAATAAACATATAGTAGTAAAATTGCTGGGTTGTATGCTTACAATATGTTTAACTTCAGAAGTGACTTCCAAAGTGCTTTCTGAAGTGGTTGTACCATTTTCCATTCTTGCATCAATGTATGGAGAGCTTAGGTTCCTTCATAGCCAGTAGCCACTCATTGTTTTAAAGCTCAATAGAATTCTTAGCATTTATATACATTGTGTTACACTGATGTTAGAAAAATAAGCTGTAGTCATTTAGACTCCCATTTCATCCGACTAGACAATAATACAATCCCTACAATAAAGACATAATTTCTGTTTTCATTTTTTATCTTCTCAGGGTTGATACTTCTCTGGTTTGTCTTTATTTTCCTGACAGAAATACTACTATTGGTTTTAAGTGTGTGTGTGTGTGTGTGTGTGTGTGTGTGTGTGTTTAAATATAGCTCAATTGTAATAGTCCATTGAGGCATACTAAAATCACATATTGAAATCACATTTCTGAAAGACTTTTTTCCTTTTGAAGCCATTTTTATAAAAACTATTGACCCCCAACATTTCTTATTTATAGCAGGTACTTAATACATAGCAGAGCAGGTATTTATTCACTGTCTCTTTTTTGAATAATATGTCTTCACTCTGCAAAATGCATTATTTACCTTCTGTGCAAATGGCAAAACTGGTTAGAACTGTGAAATAATGAGTATAATATGGAGATTCTTAACTAATAATGATTCAGTTGTTGAATTTGATGTATAAATGAGAATCAATTTTTATTCCCCGTAGACTGAAAGAGTGGAGAAGGAATGCTTCTGATAAGGCAGAGGGTTTTTCCTTCAATGCCTAATAATTCAAAACGCTTTTATTGTAAGCTCAAAATCCTGTAAGATTGACTCTCTCAACACCATGCCAGGGTGGAAGGCTATAGCATTTCTGCTGTTGACTTTAGGTCTCCTCTTCTCTTTTAAAGTATATACATGCGTGTACTTCCATTATCGCTGCCAACAACAATAACACACAACCCAAGTTGGTTTTAGGATCAGTTTGGCAACATAGGGAAAAGCAAAGGTTGTTTTTTTACAATTTGCTGGGATGGTTTCCCTACAGATTTTTCATCTGGGGTAGATTTTGTGGATTGAGTTTTGTTTCTAACCTCCCGTCTTGTCATTTCCAGAGCTGCTGTTTCCCTCCTTAAGCGCTTTTTCTGTTCTAAAGAACAAATAAGGTCTTCTTTTAAAAAAACTGCTTCCTAACCTTCCCCCCCCGCATAAAAGTTACTTATCACACTGATGACTTTCAGAAAAATATTTACAGAAGCACACTCTTTGACTTTACTGAGAGTGGTTTCTATCAACAGGACTATACATCCTTCTTGGTGGACTAATACTGCTAGCTGGGAGTTTGGATAACAGGACTACCTGTATCATTGGGTTAATGGGATGACAGAGTGAATTCATATAGATGAAAGATGTGGAATGCTGAGAGTTTTAATCTGCTACTATTCTGTAAAATAATAAGTACTAAATAGACTTAAAAAATGCATACCCCTTCTATATATCTTTGTAAATAGACTAGAAAATATTAATGATGGTTATGTCTATGGAGTTGAATATCTGGTGATCTAAGTGTTTATTTTTTCTATATTAATGTTTATTTCATTTTAAATATTAGGTGAAAGGAGGATATTCAGCCCTGTAGAAAGTAATGCAAGATTGCCTTTAATAGGAATTTCATCCCCATTTTTTTCTGGTAGTTCCCTCCACTTGGCTTCTCAAGACTTTCTAAGATTTGAGTTCAGAACATGTTTTTAAAATACTTAATATGATCAACTGGCTAATTCTTCAGAGGTTCATTAAGATCTTATTTTCCACTGGGCATGGTGATGCACACTTGTAACAGCGTTCAGGAGGCTGAGGCAGGAAGAGCAGAACTTCAAAGCTAGCTTCAGCAACTTAGTGAGGTTCTAAGCAACTCAGTGAGACCCTGTCTCTAAATAAAAACAAAAAATGAACTGGGGATATGGCTCAATGGTTATGTGCCCCTGGGTTCAATCTTTCGTACCTTAAAAAAAGTCATATTTTGCTGTTTAATGCAGCTTAGTTCTTCATTCTCAGTGTTATGACTTAGCAACTGAATATAGCTGACCTGCAGGGATAGTCCACAGCCAGAAGATATTGTAGTGATAATTCATTGTCTGTTTTTTTCTGGCATGTAGTAGAGATATTGAACTCTGAGATTTCCTCAAATTTCCTTACTCTTAAATCAGTTTCTGATGTAGCTATAAAACCTCACAGATGAAAAGGCTCTATATTTGTTGGTTTCAGGTTTGACCCAGGAATATCTTTGGTTATGCAGATCAGGATCTGAAGGATTTAAAAGGACAAAATGTTTTTTGACTGCTTGGTCATCTGAAGAGAAGAACCAGGAGTTAAAGGAGGTAAAGAAGTAAAAGAAGGAATGGGATTAATAAAGGCAGTTATAGAAGAGTACATGGTTTATGGAAATGATTACTGACTTAGATATGAAAACTACCTCCTTTATCTATATGGGATGAAACAGTGTAGCTGCTAAATTTAGTTTCTGATGTTAGTTTTGAGGAAGATAGAAGTCAAGGTTTTGCTCACTAATTGTTAAAGTGACCTCTATCAAGTCTCAACCTTTTTTAATCTCTCTACCTGCAACAGAGTAAATAATAAAAATATTGTTGCTATCAGTATCAAAATAATTTTATGTGAAGATACTTTGTAAATGGTAAAGCTCTAGCTAAATAGATGGTGATGATAACATTCATGACCTCACTTTTCAAAGCCACCCATGCATTTTGCCTCTGGGCTTATGTTTTCAAGTTTCTACAGTGCCTTCAGTGGGCCTTAGACTCAGTTAACTAGAAAATGTCTCATTAGTACTCAAACCAGTATTTTTCTGGCCTTGATCCTTTTCAGGTGGTAGAGTTTCTGCTGGTTGGTCTAGTTCATTGCAAAAAGCTGGAAGAAGGCAGCATACACAATAAGAACTTTGATTTTCTGCTGGTTGATTGGAGGATGGAGGAGGCTGAGAGGCAGCACAGAGGAAGAAGTGGTGCTAGGGGTCCCCTCATGCTTTCTGCCTTGTCTAACTAGTCTCCTTTATTGCCTTCATGTGCCACGTTGGCAAACCTCCTCATAATACAGTATGAGGAGTATTGAGTACAGGATGAAAAGAAGAGAAAGGTTGTTTTACAAATATAGAAGTCCTGGATGAAATTTTAGTTATAATATTATTAAAGGTATAGTAAATCTAATCACCTACTTAGTTCTTACATAACAAGTTAGTCTAGACTTTTTCTATATTGTCATTGATTCAGGCATATCCTCATTCAGAATGGCTAGGGAGGCTTCTGGCCTCAGTGTTAGAAAGAACATGGATTTCAAATGGTAGTGTTCATTAAGATGTGAGATTTTGAAATACTTTGTAAAAATATACTTGTTTTTCTTATTCTCTCAAACATATAAGAGACCCATAAGATTATTTTAATTGTCCTTTTGATACTTGGAAGAAATTTTAAAGTATAATTATATCAATTTGGTATTCTTTACAATTTGATAGTACAGCATCTATTTTCGTGCTTTTCATAATGTATGCAGTGTTGAAAGCATTGAAGTTGCATGAACTAAAAAATATGTGAAATGTGTTCTACATTTATTTTGTTGTTTTCTTATACCAAATGGAAATTGTTCCAGTGCTGTATTGCTGGATGTTGCCTTTTAGCTGTTTAAAAACAAATTTAGAAATAAATGCTCTGTTTTTTAAGATGTAATATTTAAATCCATAAATTCTGGTTGAGTGGAGCACCTAATAAGGAATAGTTGCAGGCAACAGGAAAACACTACAATGTAACTTCCATATCATCTGAAATCTGGTATTATTAATTTTGTTGGTTGATCCAAAAACCCTTCATGTAATTTGTCATTGGATTGTTATCTCTTATTTTGAAAAGAGATTCCCCCACCTTTGTTTGATATTGACTTTGAAATAACTTAAATAAGTTGTAAACTTTTTTATAGCACTTATGAGTTAGAAGCAACTCATTTTTTTGTGATGGTATACCATTTTAATTTATGTCATTTAATTAAAAAATTTAAGTTGATGTCTACTAAACTTCAAGTAATTATAAACTGGTGCTGTATAATAGTAGTCGTTATTTCTTGAGCTCTTTAATGCATTAGATATAGTTATATAATCCTTAAAATCACTCTAGCAGGTGGGAACTAATTATTCTCATTTTACAGTTATTTTTATTTTGCATTTGAGAAAACTATGGAATCTATAGTTAAAATACTTTTCCAGTATCACGGCTACTAGTAGTGGTCAAGTCTGGGCATGAATTCAGTCAATGTAGGTTGAGAATTTAACACTCTTAACCATTATGCTGTTGTGTGTAACCATGGAACACTTAGTTACAAAGCACAGAATGCTAACATTAACCAGATGGAAGATGAAAAAAAAAATGTATATCTGGTCTGTAAAACATGCTGTATGCTTTTATTAGGCATTCATATAACTCAGATACTTATGTAGCAACTAGCAGAGACTGCTCATTTAAATATATTTATAATTTTGAGTTTTATTAAGCAAGTCATATGTTATTCCTGGAATTATTTCTTCTTCTTCTTTTTTTTTTTTTTTTTTGCTCATAAATCCAATGCATTTTTTTTTTTTTTTTTTTTTTTGCGGTACTGGGGATTGAACTCAGGGCCTTGTGCTTTCGAGGCAAGCACTCTACCAGCTGAGCTACCTCCCCAGCCCTCCAATGCATTTTTTTTTTATTATTGTAAACAAATGGGATACATGTTGTTTCTCTGTTTGTACATGGCGTAAAGGCATACCATTTGTGTAATCATAAATTCACATAGGGTAATGTTGTTTGATTCATTCTGTTATTTTTTCCCCTTCCCCCCCACCCCTCCCACCCCTCCCACCCCTCTTTTCCCTCTATACAGTCCTTCCTTCCTCCATTCTTGCCCCCCTCCCTAACCCTAACTCTAACCCTAACACTAACCCCTCCCACCCCCCATTATGTGTCATCATCCACTTATTAGCGAGATCATTCGTCCTTTGATTTTTTGAGATTGACTTATCTCACTTAGCATGATATTCTCCAGTTTCATCCATTTGCCTGCAAATGCCATAATTTTATCATTCTTTATGGCTGAGTAATATTCCATTGTATATATATACCACATTTTCTTTATCCATTCACCAATTGAAGGACATCTAGGTTGGTTCCACAATCTGGCTATTGTGAACTGAGCAGCTATGAACATTGATGTGGCTGTATCTCTGTAATATGCTGATTTTAAGTCCTTTGGGTATAGGCCAAGGAGTGGGATAGCTGGGTCAAATGGTGGTTCCATTCCAAGTTTTCTAAGGAGTCTCCATACTGCTTTCCAGAGTGGCTGCACTAATTTGCAGCCCCACCAGCAATGTAAGAGTGTACCTTTCTCCCCCACATCCTCGCCAACACCTGTTGTTGCTTGTATTCTTGATAATCGCCATTCTAATGGGGGTGAGATGGAATCTTAGGGTGGTTTTGATTTGCATTTCTCTTATTACTAGAGATGTTGAGCATTTTTCCATATGTTTGTTGATTGCTTGTAGATCTTCTTCTGTGAAGTGTCTATTCATTTCCTTAGCCCATTTGTCGATTGGGTTATTTGCATTCTTGGAGTAGAGTTTTTTGAGTTCTTTATAGATTCTGGAGATTAGTGCTCTATCTGAAGTATGATTGGCAAAGATTTTCTCCCACTCTGATAGTTTCCTTTGCTGAGAGAAAGCTTTTTAGTTTGAATCTATCCCAGTTATTAATTCTTGCTTTTATTTCTTGTGCTATGGGAGTCCTGTTGAGGAAGTCTGGTCCTAAGCCGACATGTTGAAGCTCTGGACCTACTTTTTCTTCTATAAGATGCAAGGTCTCTGGTCTGATTCCGAGATCCTTAATCCATTTTGAGTTTAGTTTTGTGCATGGTGAGAGATATGGGTTTAGTTTCATTCTGTTGCATATGGATTTCCAATTCTCCCAGCACCATTTGTTGAAGAGGCTATCTTTTCTCCATTGCATATTTTTGGCCCCTTTGTCTAGTATGAGAAAATTGTATTTATTCGGGTTTGTATCCGTGTCCTCTATTCTGTACCATTGATCCACCTTTCTATTTTGGTACCAATACCATGCCGTTTTTGTTACTATTGCTTTGTAGTAGAGTTGAAGATCTGGTATTGCGATACCCCCTGCTTCACTCTTTCTGCCAAGGATTGCTTTAGCTATTCTGGGTTTTTTATTCTTCCAGATGAATTTCATAATTTCTTGCTCTCTTTCTGTGAGGTACATCATTGGGATTTTAATTGGAATTGCATTGAATCTGTATAGCACTTTTGGTAGTATGGCCATTTTGACAATATTAATTCTTCCTATCCAAGAACATGGGAGATCTTTCCATCTTCTAAGGTTCTTTAATTTCTTTCTTTAGTGTTCTGTAGTTCTCATTGTAGAGGTCTTTCACCTCTTTTGTGAGATTGATTCCCAAGTATTTTATTTTTTTCGAAGCTATTGTGAATGGGGTAGTTTTCCTAATTTCTCTTTCTGAAGATTCATCGCTTATGTATAAAAATGCCTTAGATTTATGTGCATATTTCTTCTTAAATTTCATGATTTTACAGATTTTAGAAATATTTCTAGAATTCTTCTAGTTCTAATATTTTATGAATTTATAATTCTCTTTTAATCTTAGTTCCTGATCTTGATGACATGAAAATATAACAGGTCAAATAATTTAATCTTTTTTTATTCACTCATGTTTATGGAAAAGGTTCTGCTTCTTACAAACTAGTATTTATTTGGGTGTAGTAGTGCATACCTGTAATCCCAGCAGCTCAGGAGGCTGAGGCAGGAGGATTGCAAGTTCAAAGTCAGCCTCAGCAACTTAGTGAGTCCCTAAGCAACTTTATGAGACCTTCTCTCAAAATAAAGTATGAAAAAGGTCTTGGAATTTGGTTCAGTGGTTAAGTGCCACTGGATTCAATCCCTAGAAACCTCCCCCCCCCAAAAAAAACACACACACACACAAAAAAATATTATTGTCATTTTCATTCCATTCAAATAAATTTTAATTTCCCTTTTTCTCTTTTTAAAAACAATTTTATATTAGCATATATTAATGTTACAAAATAATGTTTTCCTTTGTGAAATTTTTATATACACATATAATGTACTTTGATAATATCCACCCTCCCTGTTACCACACCTTACCCCCTTTGACCCCCTCCTTGAGATTCCCTTTCCCTTCCCTAATAATTCACCTCCTCTTATATTGTCCTTTTAGTTTTTCTGGATTCTACATATAAGAGAAAACATGTGACATTTCTTTGTTTTTCTTTTTTGAATCTGGCTTATTTTGCTTGACATGATGGTCTCCATTTCCATCCATTTTCCTGTGTTATTTTATTTCTTCTTTGACCCACGATTTAGAATTGTATCATTCAGTTTCCGTATATTTTGTGTTTCTCCGTTACTGATTTCTTTTTTCTTTTACGCTTCTCTTTATTTTATTTTAACTTTTCCGTTGTGGTGCTGGGGTTGGATCAAATCTAGGGCCTGGCCTGGCAAATGTTCTGTCACTGAGCTACATCCCCAGCCCTGATATTGATTTCTGATTTAATTCTCTTGTGATCAGACAACTTAACTTTATAATATTTAAATCCTTTGAAATTTATAGAGAGTAGTTAGGCTATTGATAAGACAATAAGAATATGGTCTGCCTTGGTAAATGTTCTCTGTATATCGTAGAAGGGTATATATTCTGCTATTCTTGGGTGGAATGTTCTAAAAATGTTAGATCAAATTGATTGATAGTTCAAGTTTTTCTTTTTATATATTTACTGATTTCTGTTTGTTATATCAATTTAAAAGAGGTGTTAAAATCTCCCTCTATGTAACTTTATTTTAGTATCTTTCCTCTTTCAAATCAATCAGATTTTGCTTTATGTATTTTGGAGTTCTCATAATTGGTGCATTTAAGATTGCTGAGTTCTCCTGATCCTTGATTCCTTTATTATATTAGAATGACCCACTTTATTCTTGATAATTTTTTGCTTTGAAATATATTTTGTCTAATATTAATATACCATGGTTTATGTTTTCTATCACTTTAACCTATCTGTGTCATTTAAAGGGGATTTTTTTTTGTAAGCAAAATTTAATTTTTTTTTATGTGATTTGAAAATCTGCCTTTTCATTTGTGTGTTTAATTTATATTTTATGTCATTATTAATATGGTTGGATTGAATTCCACTGATTAGCATTTGCTTTCTGTTCTGTTTATTCTTTGGTTCCTTTTTTCCTCTTATTTTCTCCTGGGTTAGCTGAGTAATTTTTATGATTACCTCATATCCTTTATTGGCTTATTGCTCTACTTCTTTGTTTTATTTTTATAGTGGTATTATGTGGTTTGCAGTATGTTTCTTTACAGTACAACTTCAAATAATTTGCCACTTCATGTATAATATGAGAAAAGTCAGGGATTCTCAAAAGGGGTTTGGACAATGGAAAGTAGGACCATACTGGAATCATGTTGGGTTTATGTATAGGAATTTAGAAAAATGCCTTACAGCAGATGTCTTTCTAATGACTTCTGTTCCTCTCAGAGGAACACTTATAACATCTTTTCTTTTTGTCTTAATGAGAAAATTGAGCTCAGATTAAAGTGACTTTAAAAATGACAGGACAACCAAAGAAACAAGCTGTATCCCATTTGTTTACAATAAAAAAAAATGACAGGAACAGGCTCAACATAGCATCATATAATAAATATGTGTCTTAGAGTCAGTAGACTTGTATTCAGTTCTAGCACTGTCACTTCCTTGGACAAATTATTTAACTACTTGAATTTTTTATGTCTCAAAAGGACAGAATAATCACCTCATAGGGTTGTTGTTCCATGTGTTCATATAGCATTGATTTCTATCTTGGTTGTCAAGATTAAAGGGGATAGTATTTATGAAGTACGTCATTAAATCACTTGGCAGATTTAGGGCTTCAAAAATGTGTATCATAAGGACTATGGAAGTTATTGATGGACTTCCAAGTAAGTGCTCTTATTTTAATTTCCTAGTAAATTACTTTTTCTAGTCAGTGCTTTATACCTTGAAAACTTTGGTATACATGTTAGGAAAAAAATCATCAACACAAATGAGGTTACTATGAGTGAGTATGATAATTAATCCAAATGTGTTCAGATTTGGGGGAGCACATGGCCAGTGAAGCAAGCCCCAGAAAAGCTAGTGGATGAAACACTCAGGAACATTACCCCCTCCATTTATGAATTGATAGATGATGAGGGGTTAATATTGACATGGTGTGAGAAGATCATCTTGTATCTCACTGAGTTATATTTACGAAGATTCAGTTCATATTAAGGGATTAGAATTCAGGTAAATGAGAAAGCTAGAACAGTAAATCTGAAAGTCATTACAATATTCAAGTGAAAGTTGAAATTTCAAAGTATTATTCCAGGGACAGTGTGCTCAGAGAAGAATACAGAAAGGAAGGGATGTGTCGTAGGGGGAAATAATCCTTGCTGTGGGGAAGAGGAAGCAGCCAAGGAAATTAATGCTTTTCTTACCTTGGGAGCTTTCCCAGCCTCTAATGGCAGTGTCCTGCATTCACTGAATGGATATTTATTTACAATGATTATAGAGCTTAGTAGTGTATCTTCAATAAATGAAAATGTTATTGGGTCCATTAAAAATGCTAGTGGTATCTAATGTAAAGTTCTTTTTTGATAGGATAGCAAGTGTATCTTTGCTTTCAAACTGGCATGGATAAGGAAAACTGCAGGGAAATACGTGGTGATTTTAAGTTCTTACTTTGTGAGACTATGATTCTACTCTTTTTAAGCATTTGTTTTAGTTGTAGATGGACACACTACCTTTGTTAATTTATTTATTTCTATGTGGTGCTGAGGATCAAACTCAGTGCCTCACATGTGCCAGGCAAGCACTCTACCACTAAGCCACAACCCCAGCCCCATGATTTTATTCTTAAGAGTGCCATTATTGCCGGTGTGGTGGCACTCACCTGTAATCTCAGTGGCTCAGGAGACTGAGGCAGGAGGATCACAAGTTCAAGGCAGCCTCATGAGGCTGTAAAGAGCAAGACACTAAGCAATTTAGTGAGACCCTGTCTTTAAATAAAATAGAACATGGTGCTGAGGATGTGGTTCAGTGGTTCAGTGCCCCTGAGTTCAATCCTTGGTACCCCCTCCCCCTGCCAAAAAAAAAGTGCCATTCTCATAAATGTTAAAAAATTTCAAGTATGAAGCCCAATCTTTGTTAACTTGAACATAACAAAAATATTCATATATATATGCATATATTTAAAATATACACATTTATTTTGATATTTATTTATATCAAAGTAGATTGGCGTATGGCAAGAATAGATATTTTATAGTTAGATGTAGTTCTCTTTGTGTCCTGGGTGTAGTCTTTTACCAGCTCTGGGACTTTGGGGGAAATTCTTCATCTCTGGAGCTCGGTGTCCATTTCAGTAAAGTAGAAAATAGCACATGATTTTTAACATTGGTATAAGAATTAAAGTATTAAGTTTAGTTTTGATTACATGGTAGGTGCTCAATAAATGTTGGCTTTATTTTATGTATGCTAGGCAAGTACTTTACCACTGAGCTACATCCCCAGCCCTTTTCATTTTGTTTTGAAACATGGTTTTGCTAAGTTGCTCAGACTGGCCTTGTACTTGTGATCATCCTACCTTAACCTCCTGAGTCTCTAGAATTACAGTTGTGGAGTACCACACTAGGCTTTTTTTTTTTTTTTTTTTTTTTTTTTGAGGCTGAGTCTGAATCTTTATTGTTTACAGAGTTTTTTTGTATGTTTTTTCTTTGGTATTGATTACATCATTTTATGGTTAATACAAGGAAATATTAAGTAAAAAATCTTCAAGAGTATAATTAATGATCTTATTCAATAAACATGTTTTTACTGTATGATAGCTTCAATAAAAAGAAAAACAGTCCCCAGCAAGGTAGAGCACCATGCTCCATTTAGTAGTACTTCCTGAAAGAATACATCATTAAGTTTCTATAGAAGTTACCCCTTCCAAGAACTCTAATGTTAGTTATTAATAGTGGAATGTTTTTGTTATTAGTAACAGAGAATAGAGGAATCAGCTTATAGTTAATATTTATTCTATTTAATGTAGTCATTGATGGACTAAAACTCTAACTAGACATAGGAAGAATACAAATTAGGCTTTTTATTATTGTTGTTGTGGTTAATTGGGTGCAAATGAAGGAGTGCAAAGAAGACAACCCTGAATTATTGGGTCAATCTTCTAGATGTTAAATACCAGATTACCATTTTTCAGGTTATCTAGGGGGAGGGTATCCTTTTTTGTTTTTCTTTTCCTGATTTATTACTTATATCCATCCCCTCACATTGAGAATATATAAGATATATCATGCAAAAAGGCATAAAACGGTTTTCACTTGCAGCATTATTCACAGTTGCTAAGAGAACTGCTACTGTACAGAACTTAGCTTACATTTGTTCCAACTGTCTTGACTCTGTGAAGGTGTTAAAGCAGTGAACTGTTAGGTTAAATTCCACATTCAGCAAGCATTTGTTCCTTGTCTTCAAAGAGAGAAGAGAGGAAATAAGAATGAATTCTTCAAAGAAATTGCATCTGAGATCTGCAGTAGTTTTAAGTATTTTTCTCTGTGGAGTTTCTTTTATCTTCTTAAGTCAAACTGAAACATAAAAAAAGAGCCCAATCTAAATACTGAAGTCATGCTATTTAAAAATGAAATAAAAGTGTTCACTTTGAGCAACTCAAATCATGAACCATGATGGAGATATCCTTAAAAATGTTAACTTCCATAAAAATAACTTTATTATTTATTTTGGGAAGAAACATGAATCACCTCGATTATGAATTATTGTTGAGCCTTACTGTAATATTTCACAAAATAATTTGTTGATATACGTTAAAGATTTCTACTTGGTGTACATTAGGTTTTAACAATATGTTAATAAATTGTGATGAAAAATGTAGCTGTTCTTATTTAGACAATTTGGATAAAAGAAAATAATTGAAAAAAGTTAAGCTGATGCTATAGAATGATAGGTTTTGTATAATTTTCTGTATATTTTATAAGTAAAGGATTCTTTGTGTTTTGTTCTGTTTTTCTTGTTAAATTGAGAAAAATTTCATATATTTAAAACCTCACTTTAAATACTAATTAAGAACTGTGATGTTTAGATTCATCAATACAAATAAATTAAAATCTTATTTTAAAGATTTACCCCATTCTCTATATTTATTATTTTTTATTTAACTCCCATTAAAAGATAAGCACAGATTTTTGAAAATTTGTAGTAAATACTAATCAATTTGGAAGTATGATTTTTTTTTTTTAGCAGTTCTACTAGCATTAATGACTTTAACAAATTAAGAAATTTTCATTTTTTTTCCTGGTCATTCAGATAGTAATAAAGTTCACTTTCTTTCCAAAGATAGCTTGGTAATGAGGCCAGAATGGTTAAAAAGTGCACTGCTTTATGTTTTTTAATTAGGTGATTAAACTTTTGCTGTAGACACATTGCATCTTCTGAAGCCACCTCTGGGATTTGTGGGTTTCACTGACTTCTGTGGGTTTAGAGCAACAACTTTAGAAATGCCTGCTTCAACATATGCTGGTAGAATGGATTAAAAAAACAAGACCCAACTATATATTGTTTACAGGAGATGAACCTTACAGGCAAAGACAAACACAGGCTGAAAGTGCTAGGATGGAAATTGATATACCATGTGAGTGGAACTTGAAAACAAGCAGGAGTAGATACTCTGATATTTGACAAAGTGAACTTCAAACAAAAGTTCATCGAAAAGACAAAGAAAGGGAACAATCCAACAAGAATTTATAATTATAATATTTATGCCACAAAATTGGGTGTAACTAATTATGTGAAAGAGACACTACTTAAATTGAAGCCTTAGATAGACCCCAGTATAATAGTAATAAGTAAGTGATTTCTACACACCTCTTTCACCATTAGATAGGTCATCCAGACATAATTCAGTGAAGACTCTTTGAACCTGAAAAATATTATAAATCAAGTGAACCTAACAGATGTTTATAGAATATTTCATCCAACAAGAGCTGCATGCACATTCTTCTCCGTGGCTCATGGAACCTTCTCCAAAATGGACCATATTTTAGGACACAAACAACTTTTAGCAAGTATAAAAAAATTGATATAATTTCTTGCATCTTATCAGGTCATAATGGAATGGAATTAAAAATGAGTACCAAGAAACCCTACAGAAACTACATAAACACATGAAGACCGAACAGTATACTCTTGAGTGATAAATGGGTGATAGAAGAAATCAGAAGAGAAATTTAAAAATTCTTTGACTCAAATGAGAATAGTGATGCAACATACCAAAACCTCTGGGACACTATGGGGGAAGTTCTAAGAGAAAAGTTTATAACTATGACTACCTATGTAAAAAGATCGGAAAGATCCCATATAAACAACTTAATGATGCATCTCAAGTCCTTTGAAAATGACAAATGAACCAATTCTAAAACTAATAGAAGGAAGTAAGTAAGACCAGGGGTGGAATTAATGAAATTATAATTAAATATAATACAAGGGATCAATGAAACAAAGAGTTACTTCTTTGAAAAGATAAACAAGACTGATAAGCCCTTAGCCAAACTAACTAAAAAAAGAAAACCCAAGTTAGAATATTTAGAGATGAAAATGAAGAAATCATCACAGACATCACAGAAATCCAGCAGATCATTAGGGACTATTTTAAAAACTTGAATCAAGAGGATACAAAAATCCTAAGTAGATCAACAACTTGTAATGGAATAAGAGCAGTAATAAAAAGCGTTCCAACAAAGAAAAGCCTAGAACTGCATGGATTCTAAGCTGAATTCTACTACCATTAAAGAAGAACTAATGCCAGTATTTCTCAAATTATTCCATGACAGAAAAGGATGGAACCCTTCCAAATTTGTTCTATAATGCCAGTGTCACACTCATACCAAAACCAGATAAGGATACTTTAAGGAAAGAAAACTAAAGACCGATGACCTTGATGAACTTAGATGCAAAAATCCTTAAAATATTAGCAAACATGTTCAACAGCATAGTAAGGTTGTAATCATGACCAAGTTGGTTTTATTCTATAGATGCAAGGATGGTTTAATATATGCAAATCAGTAAATGTAATTCAACACATAAAGAGAATTAAGAACAAAAATCAATCATCTCACTAGATGCAAAGAAGGCCTTCAACAAAATCCATTACCCATTCATGATAAAAACACTGAAGAAACTAAGGACAGAAGGAACCTACATCAACAGTATAAAAGCTATATGTGGAAAACCAGCCTCATAGTAAATGGAGAAAACTGAAAGCATTACCTTTAAAATTTGAAACAAGACAAGGATGTCCACTCACACCCTCCTATTTAATATAGTGCTAGAAATTCTACCCAGAGCAATTAGGCAAGAGAAGAAAATAAAAGGGATTAAAATAGGAAAGAAACAAGTTAAATCATCACTGTTAGCAGTTGATATGACCTTATACTTAGAAGATCCAAAAAATTCCACCCAAAGACTGCTGGAGCTAATAAATTTGGCAAAGTAGTAGGTTACAAAATCAACATACAAAAATCAGTAACTTTTCTATCAGCAATGAATCCGCTGAGAAAGAAATTGAAAAGAATTCCATTCACATAGCTTAAACAAAGAAATCTAAGAATAAATGTAACCAAGGAGGTGAAAGACCTCTACAATGAAAACTACAGAACACTGAAGAAATAAATTGAGACCTCAGAAGATGGAAAGACCTCCCATATTCGTGGTTAGGCAGAATCAATAATGGTAAATGACCATACTATCAAAAGGAATACACAAGTTCAATGCAGTCCTTACCAAAATACCAATGACATTCTGCAAAGAACTAGAAAAAAAGTTCTAAAATACATTTAGAAAAAAAAAAAAAAAACCAGAATAGTCAAAAGCAATTCTAAGCTGAAAAAGTAATGCTGGATGCATTACAGTACCTGACTTCAAATTATATTACTGAGTTATAGTAACAAAAACTGCATGGTACTGATATAAAAACAGTCACATAGACCAGTGGTACAGAATAGAAGACACAGAGACAACTCCATACATCTACAGTCATCTGATCCTTGAATAAGTTGCCAAAATGGACATTGGAGAAAAGACAGCCTCCTTAACAAATGGTGCTGGGAAAAAAATATTATCCATATGTAGAAGAATGAATAAACACTTATATCTTACCCTGCCCCCAAATCAACTCAAGTGGATTAAAGACCTAGGAATTAGACCAGAAACTATGCAATGCCTAGAAGAAAATATCGGGACAGCACTTCAGCATAGAGGCCCAGGCAGTAACTTTTCTCAGTAGAAGCCCTGAAGCTCAGGAAATAATGCATGCCAAGAGTTAGTAAATGGGATGGAATCAATTTTAAAAAATGTCTTGAGAGCAAAGGAAATAATTAAGAATGTTAAGAGAGAACCTATAAACTGGACATGGTGGCGCATGCCTGTAATCCCAGTGGCTTGGGAGGCTGAGACTAGGAGGCTCTGAAGTTCAAAGCCAACCTCAGCAAAAGCAAGGTGCTAAGCAACTCATTGAGACCCTGTCTCTAAATAAAATACAAAATGGGGCTGGGGATGTGGCTCAGTAGTTGAGTGCCCCTGAGTTCAATCCCTGCCACCCCCAAAAGAAAAAAGAGAACCTACAGAATGGGAGAAAATCTTTGTTACCTACTCTTCTGACAGAGAATATCTGGAATATATAAAGAACTCAAACTTAACATCAACTTCCCTCAATAACCTAATTAATAAATGGGCAAATGTATTAAACAGACACTTCTCCAAAAAAGAAATACAAATGGCCATTAAGTATATGAAAAAATGTTTAACATCATTAACAATTAGGGAAATACAAATCAAAACTACACTGAGATTTTATCTGATGCCAGTCAGAATGGTAGTCATCAAGAATGCAAATAATAAATTCAGAGAAGATGTGGATAAAAAGGGGTACTTTGTATTGTTGGTAGGTTTGTAATTAGTACAACCACTATGGATATCAATTTGGTGGTTCCTCAAAAACTAGGCATGGAACCACCATATGACCCAGCTATAACAACACTCTTTGGTATTTATCCTAAAGAATTAAAAGTCAGCATACTACAGTGATACATGCTTACCCACATTAGAGCTATACAATTCACATTAGCCAATGTATGGAACCAGCCTACTTGCCATCAATGGGTGAATGGATAAAGAAAATGCAATATATATGTGTGTGTGTGTGTGTGTGCGTGTGTGTGTGATATATATATATATATATGTGATAAATACGTATGTGATATATATATATATATATATAAAGTGGAGTTTTATTCAGTCATAAAGAAAAATGAAATTTTGTCATTTGTAGGAAAATGAATGGAACTTGAGACCACTGTGTTAAGTGAAATAAGCCAATCTCAGAAGGTCAGGGGTCATATACTTTCTCACATGTGGGAGCTAGAGAGAAAAAGGAAAAGAAAGGTGTGTGGGGAAGAGGGCAGGGATCTCATGATCAAAGGGAGATACTAGTGAAAAAGGTACCAGGATGTGGAAGGGGAGAGGAGGGAGGGGGAAAGTGCTGGGGAGTGATATTGTCAATTATACTGTCACCTGTGGCATGTTCAAATATGTAACAACAAATCCCATCAGTGTGTACAACTATACCAATAAAAATGTAGATAAAAACAAATTATGATATATACACACATAAAAAGCCATGCTTAAGTTAGAAAAAAAAATGCCAGCTTCCCTTTTTTGCATCTTTTATGAGCTTTACTGTTTATTACATTAGGAAATGATATGTTTGTTTATAACATTGAAGAAGAAAAAGAAGAAATGAATTAATTTAATAAAAATTTCATTATTATGTTTGTTCAGGCCTTTCTTTTGTCTACTGCTAATTATTATTCCTACACTTGAAAACAGTTACCTTGGAATCATGTTAAGAGCTAAATTCTGCAATTTATAATAATTCTAGTAAGGTGATATGGTAGCACTTCATTATGGAAATTCATATAGATCATGGTGCAAACCATGACTCAGGTCATTACCTTGAAGGATCTAACCTTAGCTTCTGTGAGTACTTTTCTGTAAAAATAGCTCCATTAAGTAATATAATAAAACTTATTGTTGACCTTTCATGGCCTTATTGTAAAGTGGTTCTATTCTTATTTTAAAAGTACAAGCCAAGATAAACTATAGCACTGGTGATCTGTTTTCACAATAAGCATTGTATTAAGACATCAAACATTTTGACCATGTGGCTTTTACACACACACACACACACACACACACACACACACACACACACGGAACACTAATTTAGCTTTTTTGTTTGTTTCTTTATGTGACTATGAGAGGCTATGTCAAAATCAGTTGTCAGGGTGTGCAAAAATTTTTTCAAAGCAGAAATTAATTGATATAATTAAACTTTATTGCTGGCCTGGCATACGTATACAGACCAATTTGGAGGGGCTGTTGTCTAGCTAGCATTTAATTATGGGCAGTCCTTTTATTTGGGAAGGACAGCAGAGAAAGAGATGGGGAAAAACAAGCCAGGAGAGAAAGAATGATTCATTAGCCCACAATGAAAAAAAATCTGTTGCTGTCTTAGTTGTGAAAGAATTTATTATTCAATGTTGAGTAAATTTCATACGGAAAGGGTTTGGATTTTTCAAATGTAAATAATCTTTCAGTTGCATTTAGAAATCACAATTCTTATAAATCTGGTATGTGAGAAAAGTGATTCCATGAAACCATGAAAAGTAATCAGTCCATATTTACATGTGGTTTTTGAATGCAATATTAATTATTGTTATGATATGCCAAAATATTTTATATTACTTTCATAGTAAGGACTACATAGAAAACAGTTTTTGAGTTGGTTTTAATGGGAGGTATTTCCTTTAACTTTCCTTCATATATTGCATATTGCAGTGGTACTACTATATAAATTAGGTCTTGACAACTTTCTGACTAGTAAAACTCAATGCATCAAATGATTAAAGATGCAAGCAGCATGGTTGGTTTTGAAGTTACATTTGTACCAAACAATTTTCAAATCCTTTAAAAAGAGAATGTGAACATAATATGTAAAGAAGTAATTGCAACACATTTTAATATGGATAAATAGAACAAGTTGTGGAAGCTTGTAAACGTCCCATTTAAAACTGGTTACCCTTATGAGCATTTCATGCTCTTTGACAGTGAAAAGTGCATCTTTTAAAGGCTGTTATACAAACTATTACATTTAAAAGGTTTCCGTGTCACACCCTAAAATTGCACTTATTTACTTCAAGTGAAAATTCAGAATTTGTTCCTTGTTTATTTTAGTTGTAGTTATTGTTATGTTGAATTTTGCCTTTTTCCCCATTGTTGATAAACTAGAAATTAGTGTTTTTGTTTTCTTTATTTTGGTGAAAACATAGTTTTATATTATAGATTACCCCCAGAGATGATGTAATAATAAAATTATGAGCCACAGACTCAGACACTATATATAATAATAAAATACTATACCTGGAATACCAAAATTACTCAAATATCTGAGGAAGAAGAGAAGAAGATGAAGGAGAATAAGCAGAAAAGCTCTGCAAGATGTTTCAGAATCCCTATAGAATATAAAATACAGTGAACCGTTTTTGTTGATATCTCCACACACACACAGTTTGTCTCACTTGAAACCTTGTTAAACACTCTGAAACAGTACCCTATTCATTTATGTGAGAAAGAAACTTGGAAACGTCTAAGAGACCCTCTTATTTTAGGATTACATTCTCCATGTTATAGGAGTATTTTTTTCATTGTGTAACAAGCACTTTGAGCTTCTGGCAAGCCTTCCTGCTTCTTTTTGAGTGCCTTCCTTCTTTGTTCTTATAAACCATAGTCTGTTAGAAAGAGCTTTTGGCTGGGAATTAGAAGTCCTGAGTTCTAATGCCAACTCTGATACTAACTAAAAGGGTTCATTTGGAGTTTTGATATTGTGTGAAATGGGAGCCTGAACTAGATGATCTCCTGAATATTTTATAACTATAAAATGCCATGATATTGAGAAGCAGGCAATTATGTGAAGACCAATTATCTTTCCCCATCAAAAGAAAATTTACAGGGGCTGGGGTTGTTGTAGCTCAGTGGTAGAGCACTTACCTAGCATGTGGAGGTATTGGGTTTGATCCTCAGCACCACACACACACACACACACACAAATTAATAAAAAGGTCTCAAAAAAACCAAAGAAAATTTACTGAGTGATCAGTTTATCAAATGGATAATTCTAAATTCAGTTTGCTGACATATAAATTCATTGAGTAGTCATTTTGGTAAACTTACCAAATACTCCGATTTACCCATTTGCCTCATGACTAATTTTCCAAATTATTAACTGCTTAAAAATATGTGTGTATTAAATGCATATAAAGTTTATCACTAATCATGCTAGAGATAGTCTTCGTAACTTTTGGTTTGAATTAAGTTTTAGTCTTTCTGTACAAAGCAATTTCATCCCTTATATTTTATGATAGAATCATTTTATCAGTTCAGCTCACCTGAATGGCAGATTTATCACTGATATTTAACAACTGAATGTAGTTACAGTGATTTTTTCAGTCATTTAAAACAGACGCAACATACTTATCCAGTTAAACTGGTTAACAAATGTGTGAATTATGGCAAGATGCATTGAAGTGTATATAAAATGTGTTAAAAGAAATAAACCTTTCATACTATCATTTATAAACTCTGTAGTATTCACAATATCCATAGCCCTTTGATTTAAAATAAACAAATTCTCAGTCCCTAAAATTATGAGCCCAGAAAATAGCAAAGTTCTGTAATAGTATGGGTAGGCTATAGTGTTGGATTGCAGCAAAATTTTAGGTAAATTAAAACCTTAATCTCACCAACTTAAAAATCAAATTATGATTCAGGGGCCCTTTAGAACAGATTTATTCAATATGTATATCAATCAACAGTATAAATAGTCAAACAAGTTTTGAGTGAATATGTAAAATTGGTCCCTGGGCAAAATGAGTTGATTTTGGGAAAGGAGACCTTCTTTTTTTCGTACCCCATCATCATCTCTGCCAGGGATGGGGTAAAATAAGGCTATAATGGAAGTATGTTACTGTCTTTGGAATTAAGAGTTCTTTTTCCTCAGCCACATCCTTTAGCCTGAATTGGAGCCATTTCTAAGTTCTTCTGCCTCCATGTGTGTGTGACATTTGTGCCACCATGCAGACCTTTTGAAATCCTGAAGAAGTACAATAAATAACCTGTATGAGAATTGAAAAGTTACTTTTTAATTTACTCTTCTTGTCTAATTACTATGGTAAAACATGTTCCATATGAGCATTCGACTGATTCAACAAAATTAATTGATCAGGGTATATGATAATTTCTTCATTATGTCAAGGAAGGTTGGCCCTGCGCTAGAGTAGGAATTGAAATGACAGTAGGACTAGAGGACTACATTAAACTTTGCCATAGGGATCAATTGGCCTAAACACTGTTTGACTTAGAATCTTCCTTGAAGCTGTTTGCTCCTCTTATTAGACTTAATTGCAACACCATTAGGTTGTGGACTTGAATATTTTTTTGGCAGTTGCTAAAGGCGATTTGTGATTGTATGTATAGGTTAGGGAGCAACAACCCTGGGTACCTATGTCAAAGACCCATTGATAACCAGTTTCTGAGTAAATGAACTAGTTGAGATGATCCCTTCCTTTGGCAAGTGAGAAACTGCCTTGTCATTCCTGTTCCTCTAGGAGTTGAGGGTGGATAACTGAGAGTTCCATTCTGAGATATCAGGAAGAAAATATATTGCACTGTGGCACATACTTATTAACATTTTCTGAACCCTGACTCGGATTCCAACAAGTATGTCTGTGTTGATTCCTCTGTAGAGGTAATACAGTATCCAACTGGTTTTTTATTCCTCGCTGACTTCTACAGAATAGAATCGACAGCCATCTTGTCAGGTACTTCGTGTCACTGGAATCAAAATTAAGACTTCTTTTTAGAGGATAATGTGTCATGGAAGATTATTAACTGGGTTAAAAATTATAGCATGTCTAATTCCTATATTGTAGAAAATTGAAAATGTAGTAAAGACTCCTATTCTAGAAAGGACTGTTAAACATTTAATAGTCTGTTAAGCATTTAATTGTCATATTTTATGTCATATTTTAAGTCTAGTACTGTGTATGGCTGAGTTAAAGAAAGAAAAAGAAAACCAAAACTTTGCTCCTAAATCTAAAAGGTTATATAAGATATTCAAATCCTTGCTTTGCCCCTTTCTAGTTGTGTGGCCTTGGTGCTGATAGACTTAAATAAAGTTCAATGCCTTAGTTTTCTCATCTATGAAAAAAAAAAAAGAATATTAAAAGTATCTACCTTACAGAATTTCTAGGCAAATAAAATGATGTATGTAAATTCCTTACATAAACCTGTTAACTAATTAGTAACTACAGACTTCCTGGAATTTTTTTTTTTTTTGGGAGAGTTTCAGTGATTATTGAGAGGACATAGGAGAATGTCAGTTGAATGTTGCCAAGCTCAAATAAATTTCAAGTGGTTAATTAATGATGAAGTCAGAACAATTACTATTAGGATAATTACTTATTCTTAGCATTTCAGCTGTGAAAATTAAAGGTCTATAAACTAAAGATCTCTGAGTATTTCTGTCAACAAAGGTACCCTACCAGATCACCTAAGATGACATGATTAGAGCATTGGTTCCAAATCACTAATTCAAATAGTGTACTTTTTAAAACAGTGATTGATGTGTCAGAAGGTCTGAAGCAATAGCTGAAGACCTGATTTGCTCATTTGACTTTATTTAATCCTTATCTTTTTTAAATTTAAAAATATTAAAAATAAATAAAAATCTTTCGAGGCTTAAAATTCAAAGAATGTGGGAGTTGTTAGAAAATTCTGATTTAATAGAAATTGAAAGTGAAGTCTTGTTAGAAAATTAAGAAAAACATTTTAAATGAATACTTTGATTAGAAGTGGCTATAATAAACAATTATATAATGTTTCATAGCATTTAATGCCTCTGATAAAGCATATCTACTCCTTGGAGATTGATCTATTCAGTCAACAATTTGAAGATCACGTGTGTATTAGGCACTGTGGCGCATGTGAAAGTGAGAAAGAAGCGTAGTCATTGTGCTCATGTAGTTTAAGCTCTGATTGGCAAGACAAACAATTATACTACAATATTATAACTGATGCATTGAGTAATGATAGGGGGTGCTATAGGAACATCTAGGAAAACACTAAGCCCAGACTTGTTAAAAGGAAGGGTGCAGAGTAGTGGTTGTTTGGGAAGCTGAGAGAAGTAGAATTAATCCTGATGGATCCAACATGAAGATGAGAGAGTTAGGAAAGAAAAATTGTTCAAGCAGAAGAAACTGCCTGTTCCAGTACCCCTGGGTTAGAGAACTGAGGGTAGCTTCATAGGGCTAGACTGTATATACTCTTGGGAAAGATATGGGCACAAGTTATATTCTAAAGTGCCTCATAAACCTTGTTAAGCGGTTTGGAGTTTATCTGAGAGCTCTGGGGATCTATTGTAGGGAGTGGCCTGAACTCTAGGGATCTATGTGGTGAGATGAAGACAAGTGAACAGATTTTTTTGAGAGATAATTAGGAAGAAGAATCATTAGACTCATTAATTGATTAGATTTGGTGGATGAGAGCAAAAAGAAATCTGATGCTTTCAGACTTCCTGGAGAAAAAAGGATGCCAAGATAACTGGGTCCTCAGATTGTTTCTCTTTGTCTAATGCTATCAGTAGACTTTGAACCTATTGATGGGCAGAGACTTCTTATCTTCCCATATCATGTAAGAGCAGATACTGGCAGGTTTAATGTAAGGATGATGAAAATTTAAGAAGAGCTTTGATGATTGCATTTGAACAGTTAGACTTGTACTGATGAAAGGCTATTAAAAAAAGATTCAACAGGTAGTAAAAAATCCAGAACTACAGCTCAGTAGAAAGAAGAGTATTTTCTAGACTTAAAGATCTGGGATTCATTCACATAGGTAATGTTAGTGGCTAAATTCTTCAAAATAGAATAGTGAGAGGGCAGAAGAGACACCCCAAATTCAGCTCTGTGTGTCTGTGTGTGCGCATAGTATATGTGAGTATGTTCTAAGAGAAGAATAAATCTTTGAGGGCAATAGGATTGAGAGATTGTCATTAATTTCAAGTGTAATTGGATAGTACAATGAGTCTGAACACCAAGAAAAGAATATAGAAATTTTAAATAAAGAGATTGTTCCTTTCTGTCCTTGGAAACCACAGGATTCTTAGACTGATATGGTAGAAAGTGGATATCAAGTAATACATAGTTGAGTAGAATTTGCAAAGATGGGAATGGTGAGTGTAGGGAACTCTTTTTTTAAAAAAAATGATGAATGATTGGAATAAGAATAGTTACTATTATGGCTGAATAATATTGTATTGTGTATATATACCATAGTTTCTTTATCCATTCATCTATTGAAGGGCATCTAGGTTGGTTCCGCAATCTAGCTATTGTGAATTGAGCAGGTATGAACACTGATGTGGCTGCATCACTGTAGTATGCTGATTTTAAGTCCTTTGGGTAAAAACTGAGGAGTGGGATAGCTGGGTCAAAAGGTGGGTCCATTCCAGGTTTTCTGAGGAATCTCCATACTGCTTTCCAGAGTGGCCGCACCAATTTGCAATGTACAAGTGTGCCTTTTTCCCCACATCCATGCCAACATCTTTTATTGCTTGTGTTCTTGATAATAGCCATTCTAATTGGAAGATGGAATCTTAGAGTTGTTTTAATTTGCACTTCTCTAATATTATTCAGCCATAAGAAGAATAAAATTATGGCATTTACAGGTATGAATGGAATTAGAGAATGTTATACTAAGTGAAATAAGTCAATCCCGAAAAACCAAAGGCCAAATGTTTTCCCTGATAAGTGGATGATGATAAATAATGGGGGTGGGAGGGTGGGGGTTAAGAGAAGAATGGAAAAACTTTAGATTCTGTAGAGGGAAATGAGAGGGGGGTTGGAGATATGAAAGATGGTGGAATGAGACAGACATCATTACCTTATGTACATGTATGATTACTCGAATGGTGTGAACCTACATTGTGTACAACCATAGAAATGAAAAGTTGTACCCCATTTGTGTACAATGAATCAAAATGCAGTCAGTAAAAATAATAAAAAAGAATAGTTACCATTACTGTATTATCAGGAATAAAGAAGTTCTCTCTCCTTTTATTCCCCACAGAAGGCTACCAAATTGTAATAAGAGGAGGAGGCTAAGAGGGTAATCGAGCTCATATGATATTTCACACTTACTTAAAATAATATATAATGAAAACTGCTTTTAATCATAGAGAACTTAATTTTAAACATTTAAATCATCCCAGTTTTAGATGCTTTTATTAAGAATGTATGAGATAGTATAAGATAATCCACTTTAGAAGATAGAGCTATTTAGTAAGGAGTTTTTAAAGGAATTGTTGTTCCTGGAGCCAAGAAAATGCTTAAGACTGAGTTGGAAATACAGCCATAGATATAGATCACATCATTGATTCCCATAAAATAAGCTCTAAAGGAACAGTGTTTTTAAATAAGTGCAATTATTTCAAATTTTACTTTTTTTTTAACAGAGAAATAGTTTGGTAAGCATGTGAGTTTCATGATTTGGCTAGATTCTTCAGTATGTTACACATGCATTTCTATAATGAAAGACAAAGTAAATGTTTCATTTGATTAATAGCATTGTTTCACAGAAAATGTTTCCAAACTTTACGTGTGTGAATATATATTTATTTTTTGAGGTCCATCCACACTCTTGTTCACCATATTTGACACAACATGGCATTTACGAGAATTTAGTTCTTTAACATACTATACATTTGAAATGGGGTATATTGTTTCTCTTATTAGTAGTGTTATTATACAGTATTCTTTTCCCCTTTTAGACATTTTGATCTCTGAGCCTGTCATTAGACTAGTGAGGAACTGCAAAAGATTATATTCCCCACTTTTGTAAAAAGAAAAAATGATTGGAGGAAAAAATATTATGTAGGCAAGAGAATTTAAGTGGAAAGTTGTCACTGGAATTTTTGCTAGTGTGAAGAAAATTAAGAATTTCTAGTTTTGCTTTTCCTCTCTGTGAAATTCAAAGGAAATCTTCCTGTTTTGGGACAATACTACCTGCCTAATTATTTTATAGTTCTTTAGGTCATGTTGATAAGCTAACCTTTGCTTTTGTTCCCATCCCATCTAAACTTGGATACCTTACTTGGCAAACATCGGTTTGTTTTGGTACCAGGGATTGAATCTAAGGGCATTTAATTACTGAGCCACATCCCCAGATCCCAAGACCCCCAGACCTTTTTTATTTTTAATTTTTGGACAGAGTCTCACTAAGTTGTTTAGGACCTCTAAATTGATGAGGTTGTCCTTGAACTTGGCAATCCTCCTGCCTCAGCTTCCTGAGCCACTGGGATTACAGGTGTACACCACCATGCCCGGTAGCAAACATATTCTTTATCAACCCCCAATTAGGTAGGATGGGTACTTGTATGTATGGATAAAACCATGTTAGTGAGTATAGGGAAAAAAGGGATAAGAGTTCATTGTGTGTAGGGTTTGTAGGAAGCATGTACCCCTGACTTAGGGCCAGTTTAGAAAGGAGATACTTGATTGCTTGGTGAACTAGACACCTACATTACACACCTTTGTCCTCTCCTCAGTTGAGATCTTTAGAAGAGATACCTTTGTTGTTTTCAGTTTGTATAAAGAGTTTGTATAAAGAGGGAGTAGAATTTAAATTCACGTCTTGATTCTGGATTGGACAATGTGTATTGGGCAGTGTCTTCAACAGGGGATCATTTTTGACATTTGGGAATGTATACTACCATAGATTTCCTTCTTTCAACATAAAATGGCTAAGACTGTACAAGTGACAATGAGTGGATCTATTGAGACTACCTCCAGAGATGTTTTTAAATAGCTATTCTATTAGATAAATTATATGAAAATAGCTTATTCTGTTAGAGACCTTGAAAAGGTGGCTCTTTTAGAACCTCTTTAAAGTTTCAAAGCACTTAGCAGTAAGAAGTAAGGTAGAGCTCTTGCTCAGCAACCGAAAAGATCAAAATCTACTCTTACGAAGTATCTTTGTGATTATAAAGGCTATTTTAGGTTACGGAATTAGGACTGACTTTTTGGGATGGTTCCAGGCTCAAGTGGGTCCCTGAAGCCCATATTGTTTTTGACTAACAAGTCTGGGGAAAGCTCATTTCCTTGGTAAATCCTTTAGGCATTCCACTGAAGTGATTGCCCCCTTCCATGACCCATCTTATAGTATTGGCTTCATGAATTTTTCATAAATGTGTAATCTGTGAATAAAATTGTATCGTGGTCTACTGCTTGTCAACCTGCTCTTTATGCTTACACTATTATAGCTATCTTTACATGTTGGTTTTTATAAATATATGTAGTATTCTAGTATAGGGATATAGAAGAAAACAATTTATGAGTTGCCCAAATATGGGGTGTTCATTTTTGGCCTTAGGTAACCCTTAAGTAAACATTTGTATGTTTGTGTTTATCAGCTTGTATACACACATATTTAATTGGGCCCTTATTTGACTTTTCATGAGATAAATTTAAATTCTTGAAAGCAAATGAGTTTCTTTGAATTATGTAGTCTTTCATCCATAAAGTATTTAATAAACATAGGTTAATATAGGTCATTTTTCATCAACATTATGCTTTTTTCATATCATAAAAACTATAGCTTTGGTGACTTTTTTGATAAAAGTATTGATCCATTACGCATACTACATGTTTCAGTTCATGTGATATTTGTTCAAGTTTAGTTTTCTTTTTTTTAGTACCCAAAGTATCCTTGAACTATGTTTTGTCTTTAATGTAGATCTTGCTAACATTGCTTCCCTGTCTATTGATGTTGTCCACGTAGCCAGCTAGTAGGGGTATGACTGGGTATAATCATAAGAGTGAGACAGACCTAGGCTTGAATTCTAGCTTTAGCAATAGTTCTGTGACTCTGGGAAAATTATATAATGTACTTGATTATATTTTTGCTAGTTTCATAAAGTTAAATTTATAGTATGTTTATAACATATACACATATATATAACTTCAAATATACCCTATTATTTTACTTTATATATTTTTGAAAGTGGTTAAATATCCTTGCTATTTTTAAATAACTGGAGTAATCTTGGTATTTTGATCACCTACTCCAGAGTAGTTAGAAATGTGTACATTCATAGTAATTTTATGTTCAGGAAAGTAAATGTCAATAATACCCCCCATCCTCAAAAGCACTGCCCATTTTAGCGACCTAAATCTTACTTCCTCTTCTACAAAATGGGAATATCTGCTTCTTGGCAAAATTAGAGTTAAGTATTTTAGAAGGATCTATCAAGTACTAAGTGATCAATAGATAATAACTATTCTAAATGTAATAATGAAGAGGATAAATTTTTGATAAAATGCTATGTCCTTATTATCTTTGGATTCTAAGTGTTATTAGATACCTCATTTCGTGGGTTCTATTTATTCTCAGGACTGGATGAACCAGTAGACAGAAACATTTATTATGAATTTGTGTCATAAATTTAGTAAGAATATTTTTCTGTATTCATGCCATTTTATTTTCAGACTCTCGTTCAAGGAGGTTAGAATGTAGAATTGGGATACATGGAGGTTTCTTTTGGTTGTTTGGATTTCTTTTTCTTTTCTAGGCATTGACATTTTTTTAGCATACGTAATCTAAGACTGATTTACCTATTAATTCATAAATGTTAGTGAGAGGAAAAGCTGGAATGTCACCTGTGCCTGATGACAACTTCTCCTGATAATTAGAAATGAAAATAAAAAAAGTAACTTTTATATCATTTTAATCATTTGGTTTCAGTGTTAATTTTTTTTAAAATTTTTAAGTAAGATAAAAACTGCTACAGTAATTATTTTGATTTTTCTTAAATAGTTTTTCATATCTATTCTGAGTCATGGGAAGAATTAGGTAAGAGAAAACCTTTGTTTGAAAGTGAAAAAGTTACCCAGGCAACCTGTTAATAATAATAATAAATAAAATAATAATGTTACCAGTGTGCTGATTAATCATCTCCAACTTTAATCACTGTCATCAGTTATCACAGAAGGATCACTACAAAACACTTTACACTATTATCATTCCATCATTTTTCTACAGATGAATTTGGAACAAAAAATTTATTGTACACAGTCATGAAGATTACGACGTCAAACTTAGAGAGACAGGACTTTTATAATATAGAAAATCAGGAATTTTTACATCCCTCACTTACTTAGTTCATTGATTTGATAAAGACCTCTTTTTTCACAGTTAATAAATGTTTTATAGGGGTATTTTAAATAACCGTAGAGTTGGTATTTGACTACGGTTTATAGATTATTCAGTTTCTTTGTTGTATTGGCACTGTGTGGTAGGAGGGGAAGTCAAGTCATTGTGTTTTGTATGTTTAGGTAAGATAATAAGATCAATAAAATTTTGTTAAAATTTCAGAAGGCTAAATTTATAGAGTGGTTATTTAACCATTTAGTATATCCATTTCTATATTCATTCCTGTTTCTCTCTCTCTCTCTCTCTCTCTCTCTCTGTATATATACATAATTTCAAATATGCTCTATTTTACATTATATGTTTTGAGAGTTGTTTAATATCCATTTTTTTAAAGAGTTGGAGTAATCTTAATTTTTTTGTTATCTACTCCAGAATATCAAGAAATGTGTACATTCATACTAAATTTATGTACAGGAAAGTAAATGTCAACATTATTGTTTTCTCAAAAAGCACTACTCATTTTAGTTGTCTAATTTTAATTAATGGAAATTTTAATTGCAATGGGCAGTATGTATGTGGTTATTATTTTCTAACATTTATTGAAGAATTCTGATGCTGAATCAGTATTAAAAAATTGTTTTATGCTACAAAAGTTTAATTATAATGAATTTGGATTTTATTTTTTTAAACTTCTTGATCTGTATTTTTAACACAGCTCTTTTCAATTATGAAATGACATTCCTATAATGTTATGTTAAGCCAAGTTTATAATGCTCTTGTAAATAATTTTTTCTTGAGTATGGACACATTTTCCATGTCACTTATTTTTACTGTAATTATTAAGTGAGTCTCATGATTTTGGTTAATTTGGTAGGATTAGAACTAGCATCCTTGTCTTTCAACTGTAAGCAGAAAGGAAGAAAATCCTCGGTTGCACTTGAAAATTAAATTACAGGTCTTTATTTTCTATGCTAAGTAAAACCTGTTACATTCATCAGTGTTAAAAATAATATCTTGAGTGTAGTGGAATCATGCTTTGTAGACTTTGCTTTTCAAAAGATCAAATTATTTCAGGATGAAAAACCCAATAAAAATTAGACAGATACTACCTACTTTAAAGCTACCCTAGTTATATAGCTCTGTTTGATAAGTAATTGATTAGGTCAGACTTTTAAACCATTTAGTCTGGCATGTATATTGTGCATGATAAAAGAAGTCCAACTGTGAATTTGAGTGTATTAAATAATCTTCAGGAAGTTCCACAAAGAACATTTGAATGCCTTAAAACTTGAAATAATGCATGTTTGTTCCA
Organism: Sciurus carolinensis; assembly: GCF_902686445.1. Taxonomy (NCBI): domain Eukaryota; kingdom Metazoa; phylum Chordata; class Mammalia; order Rodentia; family Sciuridae; genus Sciurus; species Sciurus carolinensis. The sequence goes on from NC_062226.1 coordinate 66,398,813, forward strand.
AACATGGATTTGTCTAGGTTTGCCCATCAGGTTGAAGAAATGCTAATCTTGTTGCATTTAGCAGCTGGGTTTTTTCAATATTCTTTTCCTTCTCCTAGGGGTTAATTAGCCTTCTTTCAAAATGTGGCCTATTTAGCTGTAGATTCAAATGATTCAGCCAGAACTGGCTGTACAAAGCAGAACTGTTAACAGGCGGGTGTGTCCAACTGCTTAATTAGCCAGAATAAAAAGGTCCTTTGTCAAACAAGCATCTGTTGCTCATGACACACCTGACAGGCACATTAGGCAAGGATGACTAGACTGAAATTGTGCATGTCTCTCCTGCAAGAATATACAACTCATTTACATATGGGCTGCATCATCTACAAACTGCAGGGGTTTATTTAGCTTATCAAAATGAATTAATGTGACTGTGTGGCTGATAAACAAATATCACTTGAAAGGAGGCTGGGAAGGAACTAAACTACCAAATTACTCCCAAACATAAACAAAGCACCAGAAACCACCGCCGGATGAATGAGAGCACCTTGAATGTACTCATAAACTGTTCCACTGGGAGTAAAATGAAACCTATAAATGGAGCATGCCTTAGCGTTGACCTCATATATGATGATCCTTACTTTGCATAACTGTTGTAAAACTACCAGAATACTCTTAAAGGTGTCATGGGTTTAAATCATGTTAAGCAAATTTGACAGAAGAATTATACTCTTCAAACATACTTTAACATTCTATTGATTTGCTATTATATGAGGTCTTCAAAATGAATCAGTTAAAATTTGTCTGGAAAATTGCTTATTGGTTGACTTTATTATGACCTCAGTAGGAAAAGAGGAAATACTTCCTTAACTTTGGTGTTAGGAAGAAGAGCTCCATGTTCTTTGTTGAAAAGTATAGATCGAATACTATGGACTGAGAACCTAAACAACTGCTCTTCAGACTAAGTCTCTAGCTTTTCATTTGGAAGCCCTGTCATTATGGTATTGCCCAGTAATATATGTAGTGATTTACATCATGGGCTTTAGAAGTAGATAGCTATAAATGGATTCAGGTTCTTACTCTTTTTAGTTAATGTAGCTGTTGTCCAGTTTTGAAATCTATTTGTGACTTAGTTTCCTCACTTGCTAAGTAGCGAAAATAACCCCTCCATCGTAGATCTTGTCTGAGAATTAAACAAGACCATGTTTTTAAAGCAGATAGCCTTGGGAAAGCACCAGGAAAGACTTAACTAAATGGGAATTATATTTATGAACTTCAGGGCTAATCTGTGGAAAGGATATGATTGAGACCCTCTCAAGGCATGGGGATTGGCAGAGAGAGGCCTTTCCTCAAAGCCAAAGAGGATAATGAAACCAGAGGATGATGAAATTATATCTGTGAATAGAAAAAAAAAAAAAAACCCACTACCAACAACAACAACAAACACACCCCCCCCAAAAAAAAAAGAAGAGAAAACTGAGGGGATGGATCCTTAATTGAATCCAGAAGTTAAGGACCCCTGCAGCCTTAGGTAAATGACTTAACATCTCTGAACCTCAATTGACTCACCTGCCAAATGAGGGAAACCATGGCTTTCATCATTTGTTAATACATTTGTATCACTAAAGTGGTCAAAGCTGGGGTATTACTCTTCTATATAAATAGATGAATCGGTATAAATATTATCAAGGTAGTTTTGAACCCAAAAATCAATTTTCTGCCTTCAATTTATAAAAATAGGTAATAGTCAAATGCCTGTAGAAGCTAAAGAATCAAATGAACATTGCTATTTAAATAATCTGCCTATGAAACACATAGTATGAGCTTGCCTTCTTTCAAGTTTTTCAAGAAAATCTGGACATCTTTTTTAAATGCAAAATTTTCTGATTTTTAAATGTTGAGGGTTAAGGATTTTGATTTGTAGTCACCCTGTTCAAAGAAAAACCTGTCTATAGAGTCTAATATGGTCCATAGAAGGTCAGTTGCCAAATCTGTGTCTTTTATTTCCTGATACACTCTCTGTGCAGTTTATTGGGAGTTGTTTTGAACTACTTTAAAGGTGTATTTCATTTTTAAAGAGAACTTCTTTACATTCTTACATGTGTTTGATTTAAAACACTGGATGTCAAAATATGGGTCATGTACCCAAAAGGGATATATAGACCAGTCTGCAATACAGTGGATGAGCCCAAGAGCCGGTCTTGGCAATTTTCCCAACTGACTCTGGGAGAAACAGGAGAGAATATGAAAATAAATCACTGTGCTGTAAGAAACTCATGTACAATTGCTTTAGCAAGTCACAGTAACTGGTCAGTCTGTCTTCTTTCTCTGTATGCTAAACTGCCAAAGACCACCATCCATCTTGGAGTTGGCAAGAGAGACTGACAAAAACTTCTCAGAACATGATATCTAATATCTGTTTCATTCCTTAAAGAAAGTATTGCCTCACTCTCCCTAATTGCTCCTCTCTTGTGTCACAAATGATATCAGTAGTGTACAAATATATAATGAATCAACACTGGCTTTTGCTTTTCTTTTTTGGGAGGGTGTTGGTCTATAATAGAAGAAAGAGAAAGAGGCAGCCATAGATAAGCTTTCTAATTTGCCTATTGTTTTTGAAAGTTTTGAGAATCATTGGTCCTCTAGTAATCATAGTTAGGTAAGGGTTTTATGTAGAGAATACTGCCATTTTTATGCATTTTTAGACATATCCATGGTTTTAATAATAGTCCAAAGTGTGTGTGTGTGTGTGTGTGTGTGTGTGTGTATGTGTGTCTGGAGATCAATACCACATTTTTAAAAAGCCACAATTTGTAAGATTTCACATAAAAAATCTGGATTTTCAGCGTTTTTTGGAAAAATAGAACTAGTATCTGCAGATTTGCTTTCTCACATAACCAATAATGTTCTGGAACTTAATGCGAACTGAATCATATGCATGGGGTATTAGCCACAGTTTCCATCTCTTGTTTAATTTTGTAATCCCTAGTCTCCTTCATTCTATATAACTGAGGTTTCTAGATTGTAAATGGAAATTATATTCATACCAACTACACTATATTGTTACATGAGATTTTATTTATGAATTAACATGTAAGCATTTAGAAGGGTCTTTAGCACTTATAAAACAGTGGTAGCTATTACTCCTATACTTTTGGAATGTACTAAGCTTTATTGTGTTAGTTTAAGATTTTGACTAACAAGTGGCTGGGGTTGTGACTCAGTGGTGGAGTGTTTGCCTAGCATGCATGAAGCACTGAGTTTGATCCTCAACTCTGCATATAAATAAATCAATAAAATAAAAGTTCCATCAATAATTTAAAAATTAAATAAAAAAATTTAAAAATAAAGATTTGACTAACAAAATAAGAAAATATTCAGTTCACCTACAGAGATTCTAGTATCAAAGTCTAGAAAGAAAATAATCACAAATTTCAAATTGAGAAAGCCCAATCATAAGTCTTCTGACACCACCGAGTCTCTTAGTTTCTCTGGGTGTTAGTTTCCTCATTTATAAAATAAGCAAAGTAGATTTGATGTCTTCAGAGATTGATTTTTAAAATTGAATGAGATGATAGAAGGTTGGGGGAAAAAGAATTGGAAGAGGTCATACTATGACAAAAGATGCTGAGAGGGGTTAATTTTCTCCTCAAAAGAACTAAATAGTTGTTCATATTTTCTTTTTTTAGGGAAAATTAATGCTCACTCTACCTCTTATAGATTTAAATCACGATGCAATATTTTCTTAGGCTACCAAATAAGTACTGTTCCTCCCACCCCAGGAAAGAAAATTAGAATTTTGGTTCCTACTCAGTAGCAAAGAAATTCTTGTTTATTTTATTGAATGTGTAAGTAACAAAAAGGGGTATCAAGGCTGGGACACCTGAGATTAGAGAACTTGATCCTTTGGCTAATTTGGGGTATATCAGTTGATTTTGGATGTATATTAACTTTTTAGTTTATCAAATCATATGTGTTTAAGTTGGAAAGGACCTTGGAAATTACTTGTTCTATATACATAGCCTATAAAAGTGTCTAGAAAGTACAGTTTGTGACATATTTTACAACCAGTTAGGGCTTCTATTCTGAGAAGTAAGAAAATTTAAAAATAATTTTGAACTTTAATTTATACAGGAATTGAAATAATTTATGACAAAATCTAAGGAAGGTAGCTTTCAATGATTTTAGTGTTTATTATCTCAGGTTAAGTGGTACTAATGGGGATATTTTTCAGTAAAAATGTGGATTAGTAATTTTCTGCATTTATTTAAAAAGTGGTCAAAATGACTATAAACATGCATGAGTTGTCATAGCAGTATATTGGAGAGAGGTATTATGAGAGTTGTAAGTTTCCCAATAGGATATCAAGAACAAATGAATGAAGCTCAGCATGCAAGGTGAACATTTAAAACTTTATTTCTATCTTCATATGTTTCAGAGACCATCATGCAGACATCAGAGACTGGGTCGGACACAGGTTCGACAGTGACTTTACAGACATCTGTGGCTAGTCAAGCAGCAGTGCCTACACAAGTGGTACAGCAGGTACCAGTACAACAACAGGTAAGGAGCTCCTGTCCTCAGAGGGGAGGTTGTGAACTTTTTCATGCGTACCATCCAGCATAGCTATATCCAAAGATTATTTGGACTTGATTTTCTTGCTTCTTTAGGTGCTAAGATTGGCACAATTCAGTCTTTAGGCATAGTCTGGGTGTGCCAGATTCTGTGCTAGGATATAGAGAGTGCTACAAAGAAGACTAGTCAGACTATAATCCCTCTTCTGAAAAAGCCTCTCTTAGGTCCTAAAGAGTGTTGTTTTCTTCTGACTTAACCACACTAAGGGTTTTCTCCTTTCCTCTCCCCATTGCTTATTACATCTTCTTAATTCTTTCATACTGAAATGTCAGCAATAATACTTATTTAATTGGTTCACAGTAGCACTTAATAAAGGAAAGCATGCATGTACTTTATAGGCAGGGATTTTGCCTTTGTAGTGGTTTAGAAAGTCTTGGCATTAGGTGGTTGCTAAATACTGTTTAATGAAAATAAAATTATCTTAAAGGTCTGGAGTGACTCATCCCTTTTAAAAAGTTGGAAAGGAATTCATTGTCAGATTCTTACTACAGGTTTTATTCATACTCAGAGCATTTGGCTTGTTTTGGAAAGATACTGACAAAATAAATGCTGTTCATGTCAATTAATAGTTCTGCATGTGGATTATAAACCTGTTGACCTATAATTTCTTCCAGTGACTGATGAGAACAAAAGAAAGATTGTATGTCATATAGAATTATCTTGATACTTGAGATTTGCCTGAAATTTCTTAGTGTGTAGGAGAATCTTTAACAAATGTTATTCCTACAATTATATATAAGTGTAGGCAAAGTGGTATCATTTCATGAATGATATACAGAAGGATTCAAGGTTATATTCTTTTCAAGATACAGATTTGTATTGGGTGTGGGATAGGGAGGACTAGGATTATACAGAAGTGTGGGTTTAATTCCTAGCACTACCAAAAGAAAAAAAGTCTAACTTTTAGGGTGAAATATCTGAAATAAGTAATTTTTAAAAACTATGTATTTTTAATATCATATTCCTTTCTTGGTTCTACCATATATAGACATATATCCTCCTATCCTTCATGTTCCAAGCTTATTAGGTTAGACTATATGTAGTTTTATTCTACAGAAACAGTTTTATGTTTTACCCTATTCATTCTGTTTCTTATATTTCTTATCATTATTTTTTCTTTTTAATTATTAAAAATAAATCTCTCCAAAATAGAGATTTAAAAGCCTCTGGAATTATTAATGTTGTTACCAATTTGAAAATGTAAACATTATTCAGAAAAGGATGTTTGTGTTATGTCAATCAAAGAGCAAGTTAAGAGAAAAACTAGGTATTGTTCTACATACCTAACTTTAAAGAGAAAATGTCGAACAATGAAATTCACTCTGGTTTTGTTTTTATCTCATTTGTGGAAGAAAAGTGTTGAAGAATGCCTACCTCTAACAAGAATGTGACAGAGAAATTGTTTTTATATTCAGAAAGTACCCTCCTGAGACATTAAAAAACCTATGGTACATATCTGACTCTCTGCCCTGGACCCTGTCTTTTTTTCTTTCCTCCCTTCCTCTTCTTCTTCCTCTTCTCCTCCTTCTTTTTTTCTTTTCCTGTTAAATGTATAAACCATCCAGTGTTTACTACAGGTCTTACATAATGTGTATAGTTGTATAAAAGAATCAAGTAACTGAACAGATTTACAATTTTTTTTTCCAAAAAGCAGAATGTAACTTTCCTCTTTTCCCATAAACCACTACTTTTCATTTATCTCTTTAAACTTAGTATTTTGATATTTACTTAATGTATTTACAAGTAACATACTTATTTTACTGCTTCCTGATTTTTTAAAAGAATTATTGATTGATTGTGGTACTGGGGATTGAACCCAGGACCTCACACATGCTAGGCAAAAGCTCTACCACTGAGCCAAGTCTCTAGCTGCTTCTTGATTTTTTTTTTTTGTTTTAAGTGTTGTCTTAGCTCTTCTTTTTGACACACACAAACACACAGATGCACCCTTCCCAGCCATAATGTACAAAAACAAGAATTTATTTTTGTTTTTTTAAAATATATTTTTAGTTGTAGGTGGACATAATACTTTTATTTTATTTATTTATTTTTATGTGGTGCTGAGGATTGAACCCAGTGCCTCAAATACCATACACTAGGTAAGTGCCCTGACTGAGCTACAACCCCAGACCCCAAAACAAGAATTTCATATATCTCAACCTAGTAATTACATTTTAATTTTGGTAGATCAGTGTTTAGTACTTTTACCTACTATGCTATTTAAATGCAATTCAAGTCTTGCATAAGTTAGCAGTGATTGCCTTCTTGCAAAACTCATTTACTTTCCCTGGATTTAATGATTACATTTCTTCTATTTGCAAAATTGCTATGCAAAAATGAAACAACATTCTGATTTTTGATCTTTTGTATATGACCTAGGTGATTTTCTTTCCAAGTTTACACAATGTTTAAATACTGGTGTTTTGAAATTTCATGATGACATGCCCTGAAGTAGGACTATTTTCATATGTTGTGATAGAATCTTGATGGAGCTTTTCATTCTGGACATTCATGTTCTTAGCTCTAGAAATCTTTCTTCAGTTTTATCATTGATGATAACCTTCTCTTTATTTTCTCTTTTTCACTTTGTGGACATTTTTGTTCTCCTTTAAACTTCATCTTTCTTCCAGGCTGTTACTTTTAATTTCTCAATTCATACTTTTATTTTCAAGAACTTTAAAAATATCCCCCTTATATTCCTACTTAGAACATCATGTTTTATTCCTGGTTATTTTTTTTCTCTCCAAATATATTAATATTTTTAAGTTGTTGAACTCCTCTACATAGTTTGTTGCTTTCAAGGTATTTGTTGTGTTTTTGCCTCTGTTTTTCATGTTTAAAACTTTTCTTAGATGTATGATAACCTTTAATACTTATCCATATTTTAAAATGTGGGTATAATAAGCCGATTTGAATGCATGAATGGGGTTTGTTGACTTCAAAATAGGGTCATATGACAGGGCTTTCTAATTAGGAGATCTCTGATGTTCAGTGTCTTTGTTTTTCTTCTTTGGCTGGTCATATTTTTAAAGAAGACTTGTTTAACTTCCTGCCGTTGGCATCTGGGATCTGAGTGAGGAAAGAGCTTGTTATTTCTTGCACTTGATTAATTTACTCTTTCATTTTTCATATGGTGTCACAGGTGTTTGTTCTTTCTCAGTGCAGAGATAAATCAAAGAGTAAACCTTCAAATTTTTTACCAAAGTTTAGGAAGGCCAGTCACCTTACTACATGGGATCTGTGGAGGCAATTCGATGGTTTTTTAAATGGAATTACTTTGTATGTTAAGTACATATATGAAGGATAAAAAAAACAAAAGTAGATTGCTGACAGAAGTAGAAAATCGGTGTTACCTGAACCATACTTTGAAACACATTGTACTATGCCACATGGCTCCCTGCCAGCAGCTGTATTTTTTAATTCCTCAAGTTAGCTCTTTCCTCTGGGATATCTGATGCAGATGATACCTTGCATTCCCTTACACCAAGCAAAGAGGGTGAGAACTCTCATTTTCTTTTTGTCAAACACTTTTATTTCACATAGTCAGTTCGTGTTAGATTTGCCTGCAGATGCTTGTTATGACCTCCTTGTAGGGTGATTGGAAGGATTTTTTTTTTCTCCTTTGTCATTTTTTTTCTTTCCAACTAGAACATGTCATGTTTGCGGTTCCCTGGTACATTGTAACAGTGTCCCTGTGGATATAAATTGTCTATAACTGATGGTAATTGTGATATAGTAATTTCTTATTGTTCTCACATGTTATAATGTTTGAATTGTTAATTTGCTCATGTTATTTGGAATTTGCAAATTGTTGAAGAAATACCTTTTAAAGTTTCTAACTTTTGTTAGTGACTCATGATAAATACTGAAATCATGGTATTGATATCAAAAGTAGTGTTAATTCTATTTCTTCAACTTTTCAATAGCCTTGCTTTGACCATTAAAGAGAAAGCCTAGAGTTAGGGTTAGGGAGGGGGACAAGAATGGAGGAAGGAAGAACTGTATAGAGGGAAAAGAGGGGTGGGAGGGGGTGGGGGGGAAGGGAAAAAAATAACAGAATGAATCAAACAACATTACCCTATGTAAATTTATGATTACACAAATGGTATGCCTTTACGCCATGTACAAACAGAGAAACAACATGTATCCCATTTGTTTACAATTAAAAAAAAAAAAAAAGAAAAAAAAAAAAGAGAAAGCCTAGAGCTAACGTGTGTGTGGTGTGTATGTGTGTGCACTCACACACACAATTTTGGAATGTTGGGAAAACATAATTTCAAGATCCTAATAGTATACAATTCTGTTTCTTCAAAGCTCTAAAGCTCTAATTTCTCTGTGTATTAAAATAAGGTGTTGATGATCAAATTATTTCTATGAAATTTCATTTTCGTGCCCTCACATGTTGAATTTGTTATCTTTCTTTGTAAAATATTGTTCAGGAATGGAGAATTCTGAGGAAAGAATGATAAGGTCTTGTTATATAAAATTACATCAAATTTTTTATGTAAGCTTTCATTGTTTTAGAAAATATTATCATCTTAGCTTCTAAATATAGGCATTGTTGTCCAACCCAATAAAATCCATAAAAATGTTCAGGTTCAATATCTTGATTAGAAACTAAAATGTATTCTTCTTCTTCTTATTATTATTTTTTTTTGTGGTGCTGGGGTTTGAACCCAGGGCCTTGTGTTTGCAAGGCAAGCACTCTACCAACTGAGCTATGTCCCCAGTCCTTATTATCTTTTTAAAAATACTTTTTGGACTGAGGTGTTTTTGAAGAATATGACTAGAAATGCAGTGCTACCCCTCCCTTTCCTTCTGTCTTGATTGATTTGTTTAAGAGTTTCATGTAGATTATTCTTTAGGGTTCTTTTATTCCTAAATCTGGGAGACCCTGCTTGCCCTAGATCTAGATTAAGAATCCAGAAGAAGGGAAAAGGAAATAGGCAGCCAACTTAGGTTCTTTTCAAGGTAGCACCTTGACAGAAGTTAGAATTTCATTCCTTATTTTAATCTTGGGCTCCCAAGTTACTCCAGGAGTATTGTTGACACTGAGGACATTTCTTAAACCCTCTTGAACTATGGCTCCTGCATTTTTTTCTCCCCTTCATTTTCTAGTTTGAACTGTTTTTGCAACTACAGTTCACTCTACTATCACTGTATTACATTTTACTTGGAGGAGGGCACAGATCTTTTACCCCCAAATTAGAAAGTGTGTTGTTTCTATATTGTAACTTCTAAACATAAAATCCCAGGTACAGTAGAGTTCTGGGGTTAAGGAACCTCTGCTATGTTCAAATAATTTTTTTTTTTCGAAAATACTTTCAACTTTGCTAAAGTTATTATTAGAGACTATAGTCTACCTTTTTAGGGCAGGGAATTAGATTGTTTGTTTCTGGTGGGTCTTTTTTATATAATTGGGACATTGAAAACTTTTTATGTGATAAAAGCCTATTTCAAGATTATATTCAGGAAAGACCTTTTGTTTTTTATATAAATCAGCTGTGTTGACTGGGAATCTTTGTTCATAATTTGAGTTATCAGAATGAACAGAAGAGTTATGTAGCTATATTCTTTCTTTTGAGTTACTATCAGTCTGTCACATATTTAGCATTGCCATATAAGTTATGGTATATCCTGGGGAGTAAGCATATTATCCCTGTAGTCAAAAGATAATGCCTTTTTCCTTAGGGAACAGATTCAGAGTTGTCAGATTGTAGGAAAAGAGAAGAAAATGTTTTAGTGAAACTCCAAAAGAATTATTTATAATGGGTATCTGTAAAATGATCTGTTAAGAAATAGGTTTTTAAAATTCAGGCTTAAAATGAATCCTTTTCAGATCCTCACATTCCTTAGACCACAGTTGCAATCCCAGGTCAATTCCATCCTGATTTGTTGACCATATTTTAAGTAGTATTTAATCAAAAAGAAACTATGATAATTAGCAATATATCAATGAGAAAACTATTTTGGTCAAAACAATTTGAAAAAAAAACTATTAGAAAATTTAAAAAAATTTAAAAAATTAGAAAACTATTTTGGATTAATGGATTACATGATCTAATTTTAATTAAACTACATAATATGAATAAGTGACTTTAAAAAGTTCCTTCAAACAGACTACAGATTAAACAATAGCACTAAAATAGCAAATAAATGAAATAAGATAACAGGTTGAGTTCCTTCTATTTTTTGACAATCACATAGCAAATTAAAGACAGTCTATAAAGTAGCTGCCTCTGAAAGTTCTGAATATTAACATTATTTTTGATATGTGGATTTAGGTCCACTATTTTCCATAATGAACCTGTCACCTAACAATATATTATGCCATGAAATTCACTAATGAATTAACAGTGTATTTAAATATTTGTTCTTTATCTTTTTCTTTTATAATCCCTGTTTTTAAATGTGTTATATAGTATATTCTTCCTTAAACAGTACAATGCATATGTAACTTATAGGTAATTATTTTTCACTAAGAGGGGAAAATGATCAAAAATTTTTTTGGAAATTACTGAACTAAAATATTGTTTACTATAGTATTATCTTCTAGAAAAAGGTATAAATTACCTATAATAAAATTTACCTGCTTAAGTACACAATTTGATGTGTTTTGACAAATATATTTACCTGTATAAACATCATAATCAAAGTAATAGAACATTTTTATCATTCTAATGGTTCCTTCTTGATATTGACAATATTTTTAATAGTATCCATGTGGATGAGTTTTATTATAGTTAAACTGTGGTTTTAATTTGTGTTTCTCTGATGACTAATGATATTGAGCCTTAATGTGTTTATTATTGAGATAAGTGCTTAATACTTTGCATTCTAACAGTTTCTTCCATTTCTACTATTAAATAGTTATTTTGTATTTATTAAATATATTTCTATAATACATTTAAGTAAACATAAGTAATATTTTAAAATTTAAGTTAAAATCAGAAAAATAAGAACAGAGAAAATTTAATAGTGATAATATAGTAAAGTGAGGTTGTATATTTTTGGTGGGAAATAAATATCACAATAAAACAAGAGATTTATTTATTTTAGAACTCTTATCAGCTTGTATTGAGAAACTTAGGAATTTATGGGCAGATGCTTTGCTGATTTCAATCAATTTAATGAACTCAGTGGCTGCATTTTGCCAGAGAGCTGGATAATACAGATCAGCTATGGCATGCTGAGGTCTTACTCACTGGAACTCAGAATCAAGGCGAGGTGGCAGAAATGGGCACGACTCGTTCTGACCTAGGTTTGACCGTGAGAATGCTATGAGATATGCTGTGGATGCACAGAAGTAACTGCTCTGTTTCCTGATTGAAAGTTAATAGCCTTCAAAGTGGAGGTGACAGCTTTAGGGAGAGATTAATAGTAATCGTAAATCTGCAGAATTTTCTATTTTTCCATAAGATTCTGGCATTTAGGTAATACTTCAGTAAATCTCCGTAGGGAGCATGAATGAGTATTAGTCACTGAAGCTCATTCCTGGGATCATAGAGATTAATGGTTATTATGGACAATATTTATGAGGTACATAACTGTTCTGTTCTAATTTTGTATATGAATTTTGTATTAGGACAATGATAAATTATGTAATTGTTGTTAATACTAATTCAGGGACCGTGAAGCTGGAAGAAATCTTTAATATCATCTAGTCTGGTGTTTTGATTTCTTTTTAAACCTGTGTTTTAAAAAAAATTGTGGTAAGATTTACCATCTAAACTATTTTTAAGTAGTCAATTCAGTACTTCTAAGTGCTCACATCATTGTACAATGAATTCCAAGAACTCTTTTCATCTTGGGAAACTGAAATTCTTTACCTGTTATTCACTTCCCCATTTCCCTGGACACTACTGTTCTAATTTTCTTTCTATGAATGTGACTACTATAGTTACCCATGTAAGTGGAATCATACGGTATTTGTTTTCTTGTGAGTGGTTTATTTATTTAGCATAATGTTATCAAAGTTTTCCTATGTTGTAAGGTGACAGAATTCTCTTCCTTTTCAATGCTGAGTAATATTCCATTGTATGAATATAACACATTTTGTTCATCCATTCATCTGTTGATGAACTCGGGTTGCTCCCACCTTCAGCAATTGTGAATAATGTTGCTCTAAACATAGTTGTCTAGCTCTCTCTTTGAGACTCTGCTTTCAGTTCTTTTGAATATATGCCCAGAAAAGGAATTACTGGATCATAGGGTAATTTTATTTTTAATTTTTTGAGGAGCTGTGCAACTGTTTTCTATAAGACTGCATCATTTTACATTCTTACTAACAAAATGAAAGTGTTCCACTTTCTCTACATCCTTGTCAACACTTATTTTCTTTCTTTTTTCTCCCTTTTATTCCCTTGCCACCCCTTCCCTTCCCTTTTTTCATCCTTCCTTCTTTTCCTTCTTGACATTAGCTCTCCTAATGAGTGGAAGATGGCACCTGTATCTTTTAAAGTCTGTTATTCTTTTCTGTTTTCTTTCTCCTCCTCCTCCCCTGATTCATTCTTATTCTCTCCTTCTTCCTCCTTCCCTCTCTCCCCTTCTTCCTCTTTCTCTCTCCCTCCCTCCCTCCCGTCTTTTCTCTTTCTTCTATTAACAATTATTACCTCTTCTGTACTCTCTCATTCAGTGGAGTAGTCAATGAGGTCAGGTTGGTGCAGCATATCTGTAACAACTTCCAATGTGTGCTAATATCTCCTCACTACCAAATACACTGAAAAGAGCTAGAATCAGACTTGGAGATAGCAGGTAACAGTAGATGGCTAGTACTAAATCTCTATTTTGGTATTTATTTTTTGTGTTGTGACAATGAAAGGTAGAAGTTATTAGCATTCTGTTGCTTGATTTTTTTGATTTCTCAATTCTTTCTTGATTGATTGATTTCTTTGTTATTGAACTGGGGGCATTCTGTCCCCAAACTACATCCCCAGATATCTTTATATTTATTTTGAGACAGGCAGGATCTTGTAAAGTTGTCCCAGGCTGGCCGGACATTTGAAATTCTCTTGCCTCAGACTCCTAAGTAGCTGCGATTACAGTTGTATACTATTGTGCCCAGCTCTCATGTTGTTTTACAAATTTTTTAAAAATTAAATAAAAATTGGGGTAACCATTAAAATGATTATGAAATACAAGTATAAGAGATATTGCATGGAAATACTATATATGCTGCCTTAGTTTGGGTACTAAAGAAGCAGACTCTTAATAAGAATTTGAGTACCAGTAGTTTATATGGATGATAATCCCTGGAACTATCAGTGGGATATTGGGAAAATGAAAGTGAGGGGCTTTATTCAATATGAATTTAATTATTACACAAGTTATAACTGTGGAAAACTGGAGATGGTTCAACAATGGAGAAATCTGTGAACCACTGTCACACCTCAGTTAATCCACTTGAGGTGTGAGGAAACTCAGGGTATTTATACATTGACTTTTGCCAGTCATTGGCAGAGGGATATCCATGGGGATGGGTATTTTCCTGGCATTGCTAGTTTTGTGCAAGTGGTCAGAGAGGTTTCTTGAGGTCTGAGAAATTTCCCAGCAAAGAAGTATAGGTGCTGAAGTGAGAAGCTGAACTTGGTACATTGGAGTGGTGATAATATATGTGTGGACATAGCATATAGCACACAATATTCTTTACATATATATTAGAAGTAATTTCTACTGTGGCTAATCATTTTCAGAGAAAAGAATTTTATAGCCATATTTGGTATTAAGTCTCTAAAGTCTTCAAACTGGAAAGGGAATTTTTCTATATACCTAAATAATCATTTCAGGTACTACTTGACTTTATCTTTTTAGATTCATTTTTTTTTAATTGTAAACAAATGGGATACATGTTGTTTCTCTGTTTGTACATGGCATAAAGGCATACCATTTGGGTAATCATAAATTTACATAGGGTAATGTTGTTTGATTCATTCTGTTATTTTTTTTCCCTTCCCCTCCACCCCTCCCACTCCTCTTTTCCCTCTATACAGTCCTTCCTTCCTCCATTCTTGCCCCCCTCCCTAACCCTAACTCTAACCCTAACACTAACCCCTCCCACCCCCCCATTATGTGTCATCATCAACTTATTAGCGATATCATTCGTCCTTTGGTTTTTTGAGATTGGCTTATCTCACTTAGCATGATATTCTCCAATTTCATCCATTTGCCTGCAAATGCATAATTTTATCATTCTTTATTGCTGAGTAATATTCCATTGTATATATATACCACAGTTTCTTTATCCATTCATCAATTGAAGGACATCTAGGTTTGTTCCACAATCTGGCTATTGTGAACTGAGCAGCTATGAACATTGATGTGGCTGTATCTCTGTAATATGCTGATTTAAGTCCTTTGGGTATAGGCCAAGGAGTGGGATAGCTGGGTCAAATGGTGGTTCCATTCCAAGTTTTCTAAGGAGTCTCCACACTGCTTTCCACCAGCAATGTAAGAGTGTACCTTTCTCCCCACATTCTCGCCAACACCTGTTGTTGCTTGTATTCTTGATAATCGCCATTCTAATGGGGGTGAGATGGAATCTTAGGGTGGTTTTGATTTGCATTTCTCTTATTACTAGAGATGTTGAGCATTTTTCCATATGTTTGTTGATTGCTTGTAGATCTTCTTCTGTGAAGTGTCTATTCATTTCCTTAGCCCATTTGTCGATTGGATTATTTGCATTCTTGGTGTAGAGTTTTTTGAGTTCTTTATAGATTCTGGAGATTAGCGCTCTATCTGAAGTATGATTGGCAAAGATTTTCTCCCACTCTGTAGGCTCTTTCTTTGCATTGCTGATAGTTTCCTTTGCTGAGAGAAAGCTTTTTAGTTTGAATCTATCCCAGTTATTAATTCTTGCTTTTATTTCTTGTGCTATGGGAGTCCTGTTGAGGAAGTCTGGTCCTAAGCCGACATGTTGAAGCTCTGGACCTACTTTTTTCTTCTATAAGATGCAAGGTCTCTGGTCTGATTCCGAGATCCTTAATCCATTTTGAGTTTAGTTTTGTGCATGGTGAGAGATATGGGTTTAGTTTCATTCTGTTGCATATGGATTTCCAATTCTCCCAGCACCATTTGTTGAAGAGGCTATCTTTTCTCCATTGCATATTTTTGGCCCCTTTGTCTAGTATGAGAAAATTGTATTTATTTGGGTTTGTGTCTGTGTCCTCTATTCTGTACCATTGATCCACTTTTCTATTTTGGTACCAATACCATGCCGTTTTAGTTACTATTGCTTTGTAGTAGAGTTGAAGATCTGGTATTGCGATACCCCCTGCTTCACTCTTTCTGCCAAGGATTGCTTTAGCTATTCTGGGTTTTTTATTCTTCCAGATGAATTTCATAATTGCTTGCTCTATTTCTGTAAGGAACATCATTGGGATTTTAATTGGAATTGCATTGAATCTGTATAGCACTTTTGGTAGTATGGCCATTTTGACAATATTCATTCTATCCAAGAACATGGGAGATCTTTCCATCTTCTGAGGTTTTCTTTAATTTCTTTCTTTAGTGTTCCGTAGTTCTCATTGTAGAGGTCTTTCACCTCTTTTGTGAGATTGATTCCCAAGTATTTTATTTTTTTCGAAGCTATTGTGAATGGGGTAGTTTTCCTAATTTCTCTTTCTGAAGATTCATCGCTTATGTATAAAAATGCCTTAGATTTATGTGCATTGATCTTATATCCCGCTACTTTACTGAATTCACTTATGAGATCTAAAAGTTTTCTGGTGGAATTTCCTGGTTCCTCTAAGTATACAATCATATCATCAGCAAATAGGGATAGTTTGAGTTCTTCTTTTCCTATTCGTATCCCTTTAATATCTTTGGTCTAATTGCTCTGGCTAGAGTTTCAAGGACAATATGAATAGAAGTGGTGAAAGAGGGCATCCCTGCCTTGTTCCAGTTTTTAGGGGGAATGCTTTCAGTTTTTCACCATTTAGAATGATATTAGCCATGGGCTTAGCGTAGATGGCCTTTACAATGTTAAGGAATGTTCCCACTATCCCTATTTTTTCTAGTGTTTTGAGCATGAAGGGGTGCTGTATTTTATCAAATGCTTTTTCTGCATCTATTGAAATAATCATGTGATTCTTGACTTTAAGTCTATTGATATGGTGAATGACATTTATTGATTTCCTGATGTTGAACCAACCTTGCATCCCTGGATAAAACCCACTTGATCATGGTGCACTATCTTTTTAATATGTTTTTGTATGCGATTTGCTAAAATTTCGTTGAGAATTTTTGCGTCGATGTTCATTAAGGATATTGGTCTGAAATTTTCTTTCCTCGATGTGTCTCTGTCTGGTTTAGGTATCAGGGTAATATTGGCTTCATAGAATGAGTTTGGGAGGGTTTCCTCCTCTTCTATTTTATGGAATACTTTGAGAAGTATTGGAATGAGCTCTTCTTTAAAGGTTTTGTAGAACTCGGCTGAGAACCCATCTGGTCCTGGACTTTTCTTTGTTGGTAGGCTTGACTTCTTCTATTTCATTACTTGAATTGGTCTATTTAAATTGTGTATGTCCTCCTTGTTCAGTTTAGGCAATTCATATGTCTCTAGAAACCTGTTGATGTCTTCAAAATTTTCTATTTTGTTGGAGTATAGATTTTCAAAATGGCTTCTAATTATGTTTTGTATTTCAGTCGTGTCTGTTGTGATATTTCCTTGTTCATTCCAAATTTTAGTGATTTGGGTTTTCTCTCGTCTTCTCTTTGTTAGTGTGGCTAAAGGTTTATCAATTTTGTTTATTTTTTTGAAGAACCAACTATTTATTTTATCAATTTTTTGTATTGTTTCTTTTGTTTCAATTTCGTTGATTTCAGCTCTGAGTTTAACTATTTCCTGTCTTCTACTACTTTTGGTGTTGGTCTGTTCTTCTTTTTCTAGGACTTTGAGCTGTAGTGTTAGGTCGTTTATTTTTTGAGTTTTACTTCTTTTATTAAATGCGCTCCATGAAATAAATCTTCCTCTAAGTACTGCTTTCATAGTGTCCCAGAGATTTTGATATGATGTCTTTGTTCTCATTTACCTCTAAGAATTTTTTAATTTCCTTCCTAATATCTTCTGTTATCCATTCATCATATAATAGCATATTGTTTAATCTCCAGGTGTTGGAGTAGTTTCTGTTTTTTACTCTTTCATTTATTTCTAACTTCAATCCATTATGATCTGATAGAATACAAGGTAGTGTCTCTATCTTCTTGTATTTGCTGACATTAGCTTTGTGGCATAATATATGGTCTATTTTAGAGAAGGATCCATGTGCTGCTGAGAAGAAAGTGTATTCGCTCTTGGTTGGATGGTATATTCTATAAATGTCTGTTAAGTCTAAATTATTTCTTGTGTTATTGAGATCTATGGTTTCTTTGTTCAATTTTTGTTTGGAAGATCTGTCCAGTGGTGAGAGAGGCGTGTTATAATCCCCTAGTATTATTGTGTTATGGTCTATTTGGTTTCTAAAATTGAGAAGGATTTGTTTGACATACATGGATGAGCCACTGTTTGGGGCATAGATGTTTATGATTGTTATATCTTGGTGATTTATGCTTCCCTTAAGCAGTATGAAATGTCCTTCTTTATCCCTTCTGACTAACATTGGCTTGAAGTCCACATTATCTGAAATGAGGATGGATACTCCAGCTTTTTTGCTTAGTCCATGTGCATGGTATGTTTTTCTCGATCCTTTCACCTTTAGTCTATGGGTATCTCTTTCTATGAGGTGAGTCTCTTGCAGGCAACATATTGTTGGATCTTTCTTTTTAATCCAATCTGCCAGTCTATGTCTTTTGATTGATGAATTCAGGCCATTAACATTCAGGGTTATTATTGAGATATGATTTGTATTCCCGGTCATTTGGTTCATATTTAAAATTTATTTATTTATTTATTTATTTTTTGACACATCTTGGTTCCTCCTTTATTTGACAGTTCCTTTAGGGTAATTCCTCCCCTTGCTGATATGCTTCTTTGTCTTTTATCTCTTCCTCATGGAATATTTTGCTGAGAATGTTCTGTAATGCTGGCTTTCTTTTTGTAAATTCTTTTAGCTTTTGTTTATCTTGGAATGATTTTATTTCATCATCAAATTTGAAGGTAAGTTTTGCTGGGTATAAGATTCTTGGTTGGCATCCATTTTCTTTCAGAGCTTGAAAAATGTTGTTCCAGGCCCTTCTAGCTTTTAGGGTCTGGATTGAAAAATCTGCTGATATCCGTATTGGTTTCCCCCTGAATGTAATTTGGTTCTTTTTTCTCACAGCCTTTAAAATTCTGTCTTTATTTTGTATGTTAGGTATTTTCATTATAATGTGCCTTGGTATGGGTCTGTTGTAATTTTGTATATTTGGAGTCCTATAAGCATCTTGGACTTGATTTTCCATTTCAATCTTCAGATTTGGGAAATTTCTGATATTATTTCATTGAATAGATTATTCATTCCTTTGGTTTGTTTCTCTAAGCCTTCCTCAATCCCAATAATTCTCAAATTTGGCTTTTTCATGATATCCCATAGTTTTGGAGATTCTGTTCATGATTTCTTACCATCTTCTCTGTTTGTTCAACTTCGCTTTCGAGGTTAAATATTTTGTCTTCAATATCTGAAGTTCTGTCTTCCAGGTGTTCTATCCTATTGGTTATGCTTTCTATGGAGTTCTTAATTTGGTTTATTGTTTCCTTCATTTCAAGGTTTTTTGTTTGTTTTTTTTTCAATATCTCTAACTCTTTATTGAAATGATCTTTTGCTTCCTGTATTTTGCTCTTTTAACTGTCGATTGGTGCTATCATTCAATGCCTGCATTTGCTCTTTCATCTCATCATTCAATGCCTGCATTTGCTTTTTCATCTCATCATCAATGCCTGCATTTGCTCTTTCAGCTCATCATTCAATGCCTGCATTTGCTCTTTCATCTCATCGTTTGCTTCCCTAATCATTTTAATTTATGTACATTCTGAACTCCCTTTCTGTCATTCTTCTGCCATGCTGTCGTTGGATTTTATTGATGTATAACATCTAGGTTTGTTTGGGGCATTTTCTTCCCTTGTTTTCTCATAATGTTCAGCAATCAGTGGGTCATTAAGATATTGCAGATTTGCTCTATCGACTTATAATGTCCCTGAAGATTGCTAGTATATCCCCTCTTATCCTTCAGAAACCTGCAGTCTTGGAGGAAGTTGATAATGCGGAGCTCCACGAAGAAGCTGCCTCTCTAGGGGTGGTGACCCTCAGGTGTCGTATATTCCCTGCTATGGGCAGAGGTGCCTCCACTTGTTGACCAATGGTAATCCAATGGGGAACTAGGCTGCGGTCTGAGGCAAGTCCTGTTTGTGCCTGTGTCTCTGGTTTTACTGTCCCTGTGGGAAAACCTCACCCGGCAGGAAGACTCACTCGGTGGGGACGTCTTGCTGATCAGTTCCCCTCCTAGAGGTTCCCCTCAATCTACAACTGCCGCCTGGGCTGGACTGTCTTCCTCTGCAACGATCCCAGGGGCCCGGACCTACCTCCTGGGCCTGGGAGCCTCACCCTTCGCAGGCGAGTCTCCGTAGGCTGCCTCTCCCAGAGAATCTGCCCGCAGTCCTGGAAACTTTGCTCCGCCCCTAGGCGTGTCTCTGTGCGACTCTTCCAGCAAGAAGCCACCTAGCTCCTGGTACCCTGCTCTGCACCTAATCACCTGGCTATGTGGCCCCCTCCTCTGAGCCACCACCTGGAGCCCCGTACAGTAGCTCCCATACCCAGAGACCCGCCACACACCTCCTCCTCCGGACAGGGGCCAGGTTTCTGATGCAGTCACTACGAGCCCAAGCAATTCACTTCGCGTCTCCTCCTCCCGCCAACTGCCCGTAGCCCTAGGCAGTCACTCGGAGTCCAAGTGACCCGCCCTGTTCCTCCTCCTCCTCCTCGGGGTAGCCCCGCAGGTGTTCAGGAGCGGTGGCTCCGAGACCAAGTGACCCACCACGCTCCTCCTCCAGGCAGGCCACCGGTGGTTCAGGAGTGGTCGCTTTTAGTCCAATGAACTCACCACTCGCCTCCTCCTCTGGCAACCGCCTGTGGCTCTGATGCAGTCACTCCTAGACCAAGCGACCCGCCGCACTTCTCCTCTTCCTCCGGGCAAGCCCCCAGTGTTCTGGAGCGGTGGTTCTGAGTTCAAACAGCTCGCCACGCAGCTCCTCCTCTGGCAACCGCCTGTGGCTCTGATGCAGTCACTCCTAGACCAAGTGACCCGCCGCGTTCCTCCTCCAGGCAGGCCACCAGTGTTCAGGAGCGGTCGTTCTGAGTTCAAACAGCTCGCCACGCAGCTCCTCCTCTGGCAACTGCCTGTGGCTCTGATGCAGTCACTCCTAGACCAAGCGACCCGCCGCGCTTCTCCTCTTCCTCCGGGCATCCCCCCGGTGTTCAGAAGCGGTCGTTCTGGGTCCTAAACAGCTTGCCACGCAGCTCCTTCTCAGGCAGCCGCCCGGAGCCCCAGTGGTTGCTCCGAGTCCAAGCGCTGTGCTGAGCCACCTCCTCTACGATGATCCCAGTTGTCCGTGTTTACCGCTCCATTGGGGGGAGGGGCGTCTCGCCGAGCAACTCTACTTCACAAAGTTTCCTGTGTTCCGGGGCTACTGCCCCATCCGGGAGGCCTCCCCAATGGGAGAGACTCACCCAGCGGCTTTGAGTTGGTCCCAAGTCTCTCACTATCTCCTCTTTTGAATCTGGGTCCTGGAGCAACATGAAATGCAGCCGCCCCGTAGTCCACCATCTTGAAACTCCCTCTTTTTAGATTCTTAAGGGACAGACTACCAAGGTCTCTGTGCTCATCCTATTAGATCAAGTATTTGAATAAAGACAATTACTATATTGTTCTCTGCTAACACACATTATTTTAGGCTTACTTTGTTAAACCATTTTCCAAATTTAGTGTTTTGTATTCATTCTTGGACTTTCTCCAGCTTCTGTTCATCTTACTTAAGTTGATGAGTTTATTTTCTATAGCCACCTTTTCAAGGATGATGCATTTATTAAAGAGATGTCTCATATAATTTAAATTTCTGGCCACATGTAAAACTTTATAATGATTAATAATTTATTACTTCATTGAATGGAAATTTAAATGATTTGAATTTACAAATCACTGCAGTTATCCCCAAAGTCACATCATATCTATATCAATTATTTGATGGTTATTATACTTAACAAGTTGTAAAGTAGAAACACTGCTTTAATGTAAGTACTTTGCTCTAATATAAATAAAGTATAAAATTAAACAGTAGGAATTAACTGTGCTGCTAAAAAAACTCAATTGGTCACATTATTGGTGAGTATATAAATTCATTTCTTTATCTTATTAATTCCATTGGCAAAAATATTTTGCTAGTATAATAAATAGAAACTTCTGAATTTTAAAAATGAAAGCCACTACAAACTATAACAGACAACTCTTATGTTTATAAAATTCACCCTTGATAGCATTTATTGAGTCCCATTTCAGTGATACATATGAAATAGCAAGTAAATTATATGTTGTGTCTAATCAGTTTTTCCTTCAAGCAGAGTAAAATAATTCAGTTGTTTGCTTCTTTAGAAAAGGATTTATTTTATGTTAAATGATGATTTAAAGAATCTTTCTTTTTAATTATATTCTTGGTCATTACCCTACAGATACTTATCCTGCTAATGTGGCCACATGTGGTCACTATTTGAACATTAGTTTTTTCAATGTTTTATATATAGTAAAGAAAAGCAAACATATTTTGTATACATATTCATTGCCTTTAATTTATAGTGAGCTTTATTCATAGTGAGAGATAGATTTAATTGATAGAGTTCAAGTTTGAGAAACATCTGTATTATTCTCATTCCTATCAAAACGTAATAGATTTTTTTTTACCTTATAAAGCTTGCTTTGCCTCTTCCTCATCAGCCTCTGCTTTCTTTATCTCCCAATCCCAGGAGCAAGCACTGTTCTGATTCACAGATTACATATTAATAGGATTCTCTTTTTAAAAAAAATTCACATACCTTGTTAAACAATTGAAATAAAAGAGTTATCTGTGGAGCTATTAAATAAAGTCATGAAATCAGGAAAAATAAAGCTGCTTTGTTATCTGAATGTTTGTGTTTGTGGCAAAATTCATACATTGAAATCCTTACTTCCAAAATGATATGAGGTAGGCTATTTGGGACGTGATTAGGCAATGAGGTGTGGCGCCCTCATGAGTAGGATTAATGCCCTTATGAAAGAAACCCAAAGGAGACCCCTTTTCCTTTCTACACTGTAAGGAATTAATGTGTGGTTTATGAACCACAAAGCTGGTCCTCATTAGATTTTAATTCTGCCTTGATCTTGGGCTTCCCAGCCTCCAGACCTATGAGAAATAAATTTCTGTTGTTTATAAACTACACAATCTATGATATTTTATTACAGCAACCCAAATGGACCAAGACAGGAATAGCCTGAGAACTGAAATTTTCCTGCTCCTGCCACTAACATTTTATTCTCTTTGTATCTTTCTTCCTTGTTGTGCCATCTGCTTGTGTGATTTTTTTTCTTGACAACACAAAGCTATTTGTTGTATTTCAGTTTGAATCTGCCTTCTTTCCTTTGCTAAATCCGTACTAAGGATTTACTCTGTACCAGGAATTGTGGTAAGCAGTAAAGAGACAGATATATTCCTGCCTTCATGGAGTGAGCTTACCTTTCTCTTGTCCACGTCAGAACTGGCATTGTTTTTGCAGAGAACTTAGTAAGATATAAATGGATGACATATTATGGCAGTTAACTCCCTATCCACTTCCCATTATGATGTACTTTGTTCAGTAATGGTTGAAACATTAACTCAAAAGAATCATTCTCTGTTGTAAGGTTTGAACCTTTTTGCCAGATGGGTGGCAGTGACTGCCATTTAACTGAAATTTGCCCCAACATTGTGAGGGATACCTTGTTAGTTAGTTTGATATCTTTTTCTTTTTTTTTTTTTCCTAAGTGGAAAACCAAGGGGGAAATCAAAGAAAATCATTTAAGACAATGCAGTCTCTTACTGACAAACCAACTATCAAAGCTTCAGGAAAGATACTGATTTCTATCACTATGATTTTTTAATGTGTATTTTAGCAAAATTGGAATTTTGGGAAGAATGGTATTGGACAGGTTAGAAATTCCAAAAATCGATCTTAAGAGAATTAACTTCTGAAATTATTTCAGTCAATGGAATGAGTAATGTGTCTTCTTTTCATTAACTTTCATATCATTGTTTTGAATAAGTAGGTCTAAGATTTCTGTTAGTTACTGTGACAAAATACCTAAAGATAATCAGCTTAAAAAGAGAAAGATTTATTTTGACTCATGGTATCAGAGGTTTCAGACCATGGTTATTTAGCCCTACTGATTTTATGCCTGTGGTAAGGCAGTACATTATGTTAGAAGCTCTTGGTGGAGGATACCTGTATACTGCATGGTGACTGGTATGGAAAGAGAGAGGAAGGGTTCAGGGTCCTAATATTCCCTTCAAGGGAATGCCCTAGTGACCTAACTTCCTTCCACTAGAGCCCACTTCCTAAAGCATTCGTCACCTTCCAATATGCCATAGGCTGGGGGACCTAGTCTTCAACAGATCGGCTTCTGGGGGACATTAAGATCCAAACCATAACAGTAGATAATCATTCTATTTGATATATTTTTTAATCTTTAAATTATTTCAATTCTTGTTTTCATTTTCACTTTCCTCTGTCTCCCCTCGTGCTCCCACTGCAGATTTTGTAATTTAATTCTCTCAATCCTCTTGGAACTGAATCATTGTCTTTAGCTTATTTATTCCTTTAAAAAAATTGTACAAGTGCTAAAGCAACACATTTTATTAAAAAGGTTTCAGACAGTTTAGAAGCATATAGACAAAAAAAAAAAAGTGAAACATTTCCAATCTTATAATCCTAGTACTATTATGAATTTTCTTTCAAAATATCTTTTGAAATTTGCATAATTCAGCTACATGTCACTTTAGATTTCTCCAAACTGATTGCAGGATGTGAATAATTAAGTGTTATTAGAATATGAAAAATTATAAAACTTTAATGTATTATATAATAAATTACATTTTTCACTTAGAGGTAGAAGGTCAACAGTAGGGCAATTTATGCTAGTAGAATGGAGATTGCTTGAATTACCCTGTAAACATTGTAGTCGCAGTATGTATGTGGATAAAATACTGAAGTAACCTGCTTTATCTTATATATCTGGTGAAATCAGTTTTGGATTTGAGGGTTTGATAATAGTTATTCTTCTAAATTTTATTAGGTGTTTTACTCAGTGATGTTGAGATTCCTTCTTGTTCTTTGATATATTTTGTTGATATATTTGTTTGTTTTTACTTTTTACCTTTACTATTCAAATTTTATGAGGCGGAACTCTCCTTTAACTATACTGAAGCCTTAAAATGTAGTAGGAAATTATTATTTAGGTTGGTGTATGTGTTAGTCCTAACTAGGGAATATCAGAAAGAATAAAAGTGAAGAAGGGAAAAATGGTTGTGAATGGATTTCCTTTTCCCTGGGAAATCCTGAAAAACACATGAGATGCAGATGGTGGTAACAGTTACTTTGGAGCCTCTCGGATTAGTTTTCCCTTCCTTTCGAACAAATTGCAGCAAATTCATTAGCTGAAAAAAACAGTGATTTATTATCTCATATTTTCTGTAGTTCATAAGTCTGGGTGAACCTGACTGAGTTCTCTGTTTCGTATCTCACAAGAGTGATATTAATGTGCCTATCCTTCTAGGATTTACTCTAAACTCATTCAGGCAGAATTTATTTCCTTCCTTTCAGTTATAGAATTGCAATCTGTTTTCTTGCTGTTTGCTGTGATCTATTCTCTGCTCCTGGAGGCTGCCCTCATATCTTCTCTTGTGGTCCCTCCATGCTCAAGCAACAGTAGTGCTGCTTCATCTTCAAAGCAAGAATGAAGATTTCTCATGCATTGGCTCTCCTATTTCCCATTCTGCCACCAGCCAGAGAAGCCCTCCATTTTTAAGACCTTACAGGTCTAGATTAGCCTCATTTTTAAAGATGCCCTGTGCCATAAAACATAATAATGGGAGGAATTTCTGATCATCTTTACAGGTTACAGAAATTAGGGTTTGTAATCTTTGGGGGGAGCGTTTTAAAAATTATTCCTACCACATCACTTTGAAATCTGCCATCAGTCTTCATAATACCTCACTCATAACCACATACATATGAAGCATACAACTCACATATGAAAGGTTTTAGGTAGACCTAAAATCTAGATGAAAATTAATTTTGCTGCAAAGGATATATGGAGAGACTACTATATTTCTTAATGGAAGGACTTAGTATTACAAGGAATGAATTTACCTCCCAATTGAATGTACAATTTCAATATAATCAAACTGAAAGTCTTAGAAGGGTTTCCTTTAATATTGGAATACTGAAAAGTTTGTGGAAGATAATATACATAAAAAATAACTAAGAAATTTGCAGAAAACAGAATAGTGATGGAGGAAAAACTTGTTCTGCCTAATCTCAGAACATGCTACAAATGCATAGTAATAAAAACTTAATGGTGTAAATAAATAAGCAGATCCCTCTGTAAATGATAACTTCATTCATGATAAATGTATCATTTCAAAGAAAAAGTGGATAGTGCACTAATTGGTCTTGGGGAAATTGAATGTCTTTTTTAGAAGGAACTGAAGTTCTACTTTTGTCTTAATACACCAATTACACTCTAGAGCTAATTAGTGTTAAAACTATAAACCTCTAGTAGAAAAAAAATAGGAGAATCTTATTTCTTAGGAAGGAAAGATCAACTTATGAAGAACATAATACACCACAGGCTTGTTGGAAAAAGTTTGATATATTTTGCCAAATAAAGGTTAATAAGCCAGTTGTGGTGATGCGCAGCTATAGTCCCAGCTACTGGGAGGCTTAGGCAGGATTTTGGCAAATTTGAGGGCAGCCTGGGAACCATAGTCTCAAAATAAATAAAATAAATGCATTAAAAATCAAAATTAAATAGTTAATAAACATCATAAGCCTAATGGTAAAAAAAATGAAATGTATGAGAAGAAAAAATCAATTATGTTTAACAAGAGTCTACAAATCAGTAAAGGAAGACTAACCAATGCAATAGATTAATGTGTAAACAGTATGAATATTAATTAGTTCTTCATATTGTTTGCTCATCGATAAAACATGAAAAAAAATCACCAGTAAATACACTGAGAGAGTCAGTACCTTAAGAATATTTGAATGAAAACAGCTATATTCTTTCTTTATGGCACTTTTTATAATAGAGAAAAAAGGAACCTAAATGTTCACTGATATTGAAATGATTAAATATGTTTTATACTATACAGTGTTCTGAAGCTAGTTAAAAGTAGTTGTACATGGATGTACATGCAGTTACACATGCTTGCAACCTTGGAAACAGCTCCAAGATGTATTGTTAAGCAAAGAAAAGCAAGTAACAGAAACACTTTATCTTACATGATTCATATATTGCTCCCCTATAGAAAAGTAACTGAATCAAAGATAAGAAATTCTTGACTGTGTTTTCTCCCCTTATACTTAGGATGGACCATATAGCATGTACTCTATAGTAGATTATTAGCAAAAATGATATATGTATTATTGTTGAACTGAGGCATTAGTATGTCCTTGTGAACTCTCAGCTCCTTCAAGACTACGTCAAGATGATACAACTGTGAGGTGACCAAGCCTCTTAACCAGGGTCTCCAAGTGAGTCTGCTGCTCCCCACCTTCTTGTGTAATTTAGGAGTCATGCACATGGAGTATGCCTGTTGTAGCAGTTACTGTTAACCTTCTGGGTAATTCAGAGACATACATGCACATGAGAGTGAATTTATTGGTGTGGGATTGGAGGAATGCACACCATCCTTTGTTTCATCATTATCTCTGTGAATGGAGTAGCGGGAAGTGAGTGAGCATAAAGAAAGAGGCAATCACATTTCCTTCAAATTATTTCTTTGCTGAATCTTTTAGGAAACTATATCTATTTCTTATTATAAATATATTGGAATTAATAGCATAAGATGCTGATTTTAAAAGGTGGGTGAAAGACTAATGGTTCACTTTAAAATTACCTTTATTATGCCAGTATTATAGCTGCTACTTATTTTTTTCCCAAGGGATTTAGATAAATAACTTGTTGATACAGTGAAATAAGTATAGTATTTAATGTTTAATCTTTTCCAAACTGCCTTGTAACTATTGCTTTACCTAGGAAGTGTTGTAATGTAATTTTTATATTTGAGTTTTCTATAAAATTACTTAAGTGAATAATTTAAAATGAAAAAAAAATTACCTAAATGAAAAACCAACATCTCTGATCATGAATAGAGGATAAATATAAAATAATATTTATATGATTTGGCTAGATGCTTTTTTTTTGATAAGACCTGACACTAAGGCTTACTTTCCCTTACAAAGGAGATTATTAAATGTTAGAGGTGGTGAAGACTGAGACTTTTTCTTGATATGTAAGAATGATTTCAAAAAGAAAAATGGATTAAGTTCTTAGTGTATGACTCATTATTATTTAATTCCTTGCTTTTGTACTAATCTCATATTTGGGAAAATGATAATTCTGAGAAGAAATCTAGGGTTGGAGTAAAAAGATTTGAAATACCTTGTCATGTGCCACTTACTATGTCTTTGGGTTATCTCTGTGTTTGTACTTATCATTTATATAATGGGGATTAAAATGCTTACCAGCTTAACTTGACTTTAGGATTTTTGGAAAGATCAAGTGAAATAGTATTACATATCACTATTGATAGTAGTATTAGCATTAATTTAATAATATGTAACTAAGAAGGTCTGCTATTTAGGTTACAGTGTTTTGGTTTTCGACACATAGGTTTAATGATTCATTCTATTAAGTCCCAAATACTCTACCCAAAAAAGAACCCATATCTCTCTTCTGCAAATAGGCATTATTTTAGTAGATACTGGGAGCAGGTATAGAATTTGTGTCTATGTATTGTCATCAAAAATTACATTTAAAGTGAATGTTCTAATTGTTTAAATTTTTAAAAGAACAGCATTAGACCTTTCAATGTACTGTTTACATTTATTGGTATTTTATGTGTCTGTAGTTTCATTTATTACTGGAAAGACTAGAGGATCCTTATGTTCCAAAAACCTCTCCTAATACTGCAGTAAGGCTGATATACTTAGCTCCTTTGTTCTCTCTGGTCACCAGAGAATTTCATATTATATTCTTTCCCCCAGAAATTATTACTTAGTATATTAGATTCTTAGTATCGGTCAGCTTGACTTGGCCCCCAGGGAAATAACATTTAAGACATTGTTATAATGATGACAAAATGTTATTTACTTTATAAGAAGTTACTGTTAGTGTGTTCATTTTGACTCACAAAAATAGTTTTGAATATTTTATGTAATATCCATTGTATTTTGTCATTGAAATCATTGTAAACTAATGCCTTCCTGAGTTACATCCCTGCTCCCAGAAACATTTCCTCTCTTGCCTTTGGAAACCTGCTTCATCTCTTGCAAGTGACTTCTGCTCTTTAGGGGGAGAGAGATGGTAAGCAGTAAAGAGATTTATTAAGCTAATTCACTACCATTTGATTTCCTCCTTTCTCATATGGTCAGAAGCACAAAAGAGCAAGTTGGGACCTTACCATTACATGTTAGCCTTCATATGATTTTACTTGAAGTCCAAGTGTAACAATAATACCTATATTTGCTAACATCTTCAAGTTACCTATAAGCAATCAGAATTTTAATAAATAATTCTTATAAAACAAGCTTCTTGTTTAAGTGTAGCCCTATTGAAGAAACAGGCTTTGTGATGTTTGTTGGATTTGAATCTGCTAGACACACACATTTATTTAAAGTCTAATACATGAAAACTCTATCCAAAGATCTGAGATTTTCTGAAAAACAGAAGAAGCTATATAGTTTGTAAGTAATAAGGTCATCTTTATTTATTTTGTTATGTGGTGTTGAGAATCAAACCCAGTGCCTCACATGTGCTAGGCAAGTGCTTTACCACTGAGCCACAACCCCAGCCCAGTAATAAGGTCATCTTACACAGGGCCAGTGAATGAATTTATAATGTAATTAAACCAATTCCATTTTCTACTTATGATGAATTCTGTCATTTAAATCAACAGTAATACACTATTTTGTTGTAGTTTTGTTTTTTTGCAGTGCTAGTGATTGTACCCAGGGCCTTGCACATGGTAGGGAAGTACTTTCATCACTGAGCTAAGCTCCCAGCCCCAATACACTACTTTTCAGTCTTTCATATTTATCACATTCTTTGATCCAAAGGGTTATAATTTCTAGAAGATCAGGAATAATTTTGTAGTTGATAGAGAATATCCTAGGAGGAATTCTGTAAATTAATATTAAAGAGCCAGGGAAATTTCTTATTTCTCAGTAAATACAATGAGAATTTATAACCTTTTTCTTCCAGCCTATCCTGTCATTTAACTTTTTTCTTCTTGTTGTTCACTGTGATCCTGTGGTCATAAAGCATACAACTTTACCTACAACTTTTGTTGAACATTCACAATATTTATAGGTTCTTTCTTGTCAAGATTTATTAAATAGCCTGTGATGTATAACTTACTTTAATTTCCACCAATACTGAAAAATAAGTTTTTAGGTTAATGATTTCTATCTTCATAAATCCCTGCTTCTTGGACAAATCAGTTTTTCCCTTGTGCTGTTTCTTTTCTTGTATCTTCCCTTCTAGCATACCCATGTTGTACTCTCTCAACTTTTTGGTTGGTCTTTCCTCCACCCCTTCAGTTTCCTACAGTTTTACTGGTTCAGAAATAGTGAACTCTGTTCCATCTCTTTTCTCACAAGGCAGTTTTTCTAATTAACTCTACTGATGCTATAGATGCCTTTTCTTGCTGCTCTCCTTTTATTATTACCTACCATGTGGCTCCTTTTTTTTTATTTTCCTGCTTCATATTTGGCCAGTAACATAGCAGCCTCCAATATAACTATCTAATATCCCATGTTTTAAATCTGCTAAGAATTCTCTCATATATTTTGTAGATCTGTTAAAGTGATCTTAATACAGCATTTGATTTCTTAGAACATAGGTTTGAGATGTTTGGTGCCAACTAAATGTGTAAGGAAAGCTCTTATGTGAGCTGACATAATACATTTTTACAATGATACTAGAATGGGTCCTAGCTGACTAATGAGCTTAGCAATTATAGATGATTTCATTTACTAGTAGAAAGGATTTCTGTTTTGAAGCATGATTCATTTTATTTTTCTTGAAGCGCATCCAAAATAACATATTGTATAAATTTGTCCTCAAGATGTACTGATTGATTCTGTGGAACTAGCACATTTTCCTGTGGTATGTAATTTGTTTTGGTATTCGCTTCCTTTATAAATAATATAAATTATGAAAAATGTACACAAAATCAGGAAATACATTTGTAATACTACATTTGAATAATAACATGAGATGCTTTCATTTATTTAAATAGTATAAGAGTGCTAAGTCTCTTAATTATCTAGTCTTTACAAATATAATTACATCATTGTATGTGTTTATATTTGGGGGATTTTTTTTTCCTTCAGTTGATGGAATAGATAAATTTCTGATAGAGATTGGTATTACAATTAGACCTCATTACTGCCAACATTGTGATGTACCAGGTGGTAACCTTTTAAAAATTAGCCCAAGGTCATTTAAACTTGATGTATTCAGTGCACTTTCATTCATTGAATAATTAATTATAGAGAATGTTGATTATTTCTGCTAATTTCACCTTTGTCCATCTCTTTCCATTTCACATTTTGGCCATTTCACTATTTATTAAAATTAAAATTGCTAAAAATATTTTTATTTGCTTTGGAAGCAATTCTGAGAATTCATTTTAGAAAAGACAGTGAAATTAAGAGATAATTAATTTCATAAGAATTTATTCTTCTGTAATGGCCTGGATAGTGCAAGAAACAAATGTGTCAGTTTATAATTTCACAAAGTTGAGTGGGAAATAAAGTTATTGGAATTGGTAATGAAAAGCCTCCTGAATGTTAATTTCCCCTTCTATTTTAGAGGTGGATACCTGAGTAGTTTCTGCATTAAGGTAATTATAATTACAATAGAAAATAAGGTTGTAATACATAACAATTTAGCAAATATTTGAACAGAAATTAATGTTTAACATAAAAGAAATATCAAATAATATTTGAGCAATGTTAATCACATTTATTTTAGAAAGAGGAAATAGCATACAATTTTATAATTTTACCTGTGGTTTACTTTGGAATAATAAGCATGTCTTGGTATTTGCATTATTATTTTGAAAAATATACACTTGTCCACATTAGATTTTATAAATATTCACTGGGCATTTCCTTTGTTAGGTGCAGGGTATTATTTAATTAGTAAGTAATTATTAAATATTTATAGTGAAAATATTTTTGGCAATATGCTAACATATAAAAAATGTTGCTGCTCTATGTGTTGAAGTAGGAATGGGCTGGGATTCTATCATTCACATTTTCCATCCTGTGGGTTTATGAGTCCAGATGAACTGACTCTGGGGACTCAACTTTTTTCCTGGATCTGAATGATTTTAATTTGTTGTAAAAGGATAATTTCTATGACTCTCCAATATACCTTTACTAAGAAAGGTAGAACCCCACTGCCAAATAAACAAACCAACAAAATCAAATGATAATCCCTGGATAGGAAAATAAGATTTTTCAAGAATCTTCTAATTGGTGAAACTAGATGTGTGTGTGTGTATGTGTGTGTGTGTACACAAATATATATGTATGAACATATATAAAGTTATTTTTCCTTTTTCCTTCCTCCCTTTTTATCCATTTTTGCCTGTTTTTTACTTCTTCCACTATCATTATGTTCTTAAAAGAAATAACTTTGCAAACTTTGAGTAGTTATGTATATCCATTTCTCACCATAACTGTATTGTCTCAAGGTACTTTTATCCAGTTTCTTAATGGTTGGTAGAAAAATCATGCATACTTGGGTGATAATAAAAGTTATATTATCTTCAAAATATGCTGTAATGTTATTTTTATTATTTAATTTGGTTTTTCATTTACTTCGTCAGTTTGTTAACTTTTAGATAATGTTAAGAATTATGCCCTATTTTTACATCGTAATGTAAAGTCTCCACATAATCAAGAGACATCTTTATATATTGCTGTCCTTGATGAGTTAGCTAGCATCAATCCAGATTTCTTTTCCAAGATTCTTAACATTTTCTGAGTTTTGTTTCTACTTTAATTATAGACTCTCATGATTTTAAGGAATCCTTGATGAACATTTATTGTACATATTTATGACTCAAGCCAAGTGGGATATAAAGATGAAGTTTATATAGACATAAAAATAAGGCTCGTTTTTGAAGTATTTGGCAATATTACTAATTATTAAAGATTTATTATAATTATCATATAGACTTAGTCTATGCTTTTTATCTTTACTTAATTGCTTTGAACCCTCACAGAAAGCCTTCAGGATAGATTAGATATTTTTATTTTATACAAAGGAAATTATGACTTAAAGAATAATTGACTGCCCCAACATACACACATCTAGTATCTCAAAAGGACCTAAAACTAGTTATCCTACTTTCAAATGAACAGGTCTTTCTACCTCAGTCTACTGGCCCCCACAAAGGAAACCAGGTGAAAATATAAATTAGTTCCAAGCCATATGCTACCTCTTGTTTTAATGAGTCCAAAGAGCAAAAACAAAGGAATATTCTCTCGTGGGATATAACAAGATATAGAAGAAATTTGTTGAGAAATGAAAATTTTTTTAATATGATGCTGAGAATTGAATCCAGAGCCATGTTCATGACAAGTAATCACTCTACCACTGAACACATCCCCCAGCCCAAGAAGATACAATTTTAATCAGGCCTGGAAGGAAATACTGGTTCGATTGAATGAGACAATTTATGTAGAGAAAACAACATGAGCAACAGGAAGAGGTAAAATTAATATGCAAAATTTTAATGGGTGATTATAGAGGATTGGGAGGCTGTTTTGGAAAATATCCATCAAGGTTTAGATATAATTAATAAGAAGATTTTTGTATTCTAGTTTGATTTTTTGTTTTTATTTAAAATGTGATATAGAAACACAAATTTAAACAGAGGAGTTATATTTTTTGCAGATAGAGTGTTTTTAAATTCTAAAGATGTCTTCTATTACATAGGGTATTTGTACTTCTTTCATAGATGCCCTGTGTTAGATTGAAGAAGTTTCCTTCTATCCTTAGCTTACTGAGAGTGCATTTGTGTGTGTGTGTTTTGTTTTTTGTTGATAATCCTGAATGAATGTTGGATTTTGTCAAGTGCTTTTCCAGCATTCATTGAAAAGTTTTCTTTCTTTTTTATTGCAAATATTGTGGATTATATTCATGGTGTTTCTCATATTCTTGGGCTAAATTCCACCTTTAACTATATTATTGAATTAGATCTATTTATATCTTAAGATTTTTTCATTTATGACTATGAAAGAAATTAATCTGAAAAAAGAAAGAAATTAATCTGCAGTCTTATTTTCTCATGTTATCTTTTCTTATTTGGGTCTCAGGGTTAGAAATGCCTCATAAAAATAGTCGAGTGGTGTTCGCTTATTCTCTACTTTTAAAAACATTTGTGTTAGATTGGCATTTCTTTTTTCTCTCCCTGAAATGTTTGCTTAAATTCACCAGTGAAACCATTACCCTTTGGGTGTAGAGTTTCATGTCTGGGAATAACTTTATTTTATTTATGTGTGATTTAGGGTTGGGATTTTTTTTTTTTTTTTTTTTGCCACGCACTGGGAATTTGTTTTTTAAGGACTTTATCCATTTCAGGTAAATAGTTTAATTTATTGACATTATGTTGTCTTTATTATCTGCTTGATGTCTCTTAAGATGTATACTGATGTTTCCCCTTTTCATCCTTAGAATTTGTATTTTGTGCCATATTTTTCTCTTTGATGAATGTACCTTTGTGTTTATCATTTCATTTACTTTTTCTGTTGTTTTTTAGTTTTCTCTTTCACTGAGTTTTACTCTCTATTATTTTGTCCTTCCTACTTACTTTAGGTTCAATTTGTTCTTCACTTTCTAGATTCTTCTTTTTTGGCTGGGGGTAGCGGGTGTTGGACTCCAGGGCTCCCAATCGCTGAGCCACATCCCAAGCCCTATTTTGTATTTTATTTAGAGTTGCTTAGTGCCTCACTATTGCTGAAGCTGGCTTTGAATTCAATATCCCCCTGCCTCTGCCTCCTGAGCTGCTGGGATTACAGGTGTGCCCCACCACACCCAGCCACTTTCTAGATTCTTTTTTTTTTAAATTCATTTTTATTGTAAACAAATGGGATACATCTTGTTTTTCTGTTTGTACATGAAGTAGAGGCATACCGTTTTTGTAATCATACATTTACCGAGGGTAATAGTTTTTTGATTCATTCTGTTATTTTCCCCTCCACCCCTCCCACCCCTCTTATCCTTCCTCCATTCTTGCCCCCTCCCACCCCCCCATTATGTGTCATTATCTGCTTATCAGTGAGATCATTCGTCCTTCAGTTTTTCTAGATTCTTAAAAGTAGCTATACTCTGAAAATCTTCATGATCATTCAGTTTAAAGTGTTTTCTAATTTCCCTTTTGATTCCTTTTATGAACCATAGATTATATTAAACATTCATTTTATAGGATACATTTTTTGATATCTTATTTTCTTTGATTTTAATTTTTTTTTTTGGTCTGAGAGCATGTCCTATATTATCTGAATCCTTTTAAATTAATTGGCATTTATTTTCAGCATTTAAGCTTTCACGATGCATGTTCATGTGTTCTGGGAAGCATGTTTATTCTATTGTTGCATGGGGCATTATATAAAAATTATTCAGGTTGAGTTGGTTAGTAATTTCTACATCTTTTCTTTGTCTTTGTTGTCTATCAATTATAGAGAATAAAATGCTGAAATTTTCTTCTGATTGGTGTTTGGAAGTTTTATTCCTTTATAACCTTTTATTATTAACCTATCTCTGTGAGTTTTAAGGGTGTTTTGATAGGTAGTATTGTAGTGGGAGCTCACATTTTGCCCATTCCAACAGTCAGGATTTAAATCTTGTACATTAAATATAATTATTCATAGAGTTTTGCATTGAATCTTAGCATCTTGTTGTTTTCTATTTAACCTATCCATTCTTCTTTCATTTCCTTTATTTCTGCCTTCTAATAGTTTCTCAACTATTGGCTGATTTTTTTTTCTTTAATGTTCATGGAAGGATTGAGTATATACATTTAATTTATCAGTCTTGTTCAACTAATATTATACCACTTAATATATCAGAATATTGCAAAGTGTATTTTTTCAGTTTCTTTTCTTGGATGTGTGTGTGTGTGTGTGTGTGTGTGTGTGTGTTGTTTTTGTCATATATACATTTCACTTCTACATGTGCCCTAAACCTCATTATATAATACTATTTTTGATTTACATAGTCATTTACCTTTTACAGAAAAAAATTTAAATCCCTCTATAATTGTCTACAAATTGAACCTGTCTAAAGTCCTTCATTTCTGTGTGTAGGTCCAGTTTCCATCTGAAATTATTTTTCTTCATTCTGAAGGACTTTCTTCATCATTACCTTTTTTAGATGTCTGTTGGAAACATATTCTCTAGGCTTTATTTTAAAGGTTATTTCACTGGTTATAGAAATCTAGGTTGACTTCTTTTTCTCTCACTACTTTAAATTTTTCTTTTTTTTTTTAAGTTTTCTTAGGCTTGCATTGTTTTTGATTGAAATGTGTTTAATTATTCTGATATTTCTTGTCCTAGCAATTAGGGATTTTTTTTTTTTTCTGTCTGCTTTAACTTTTTCTTCTTTATTTCTGGTGTTTAACAATTTAAGTATAGGACTAGTTTTCTTTGTCTATACGTTGGTGTACATTAAACTTCTTAGATATTTGCAATTATAGTTTTAAATGAATTTAAGAAATTCTACCACTCTTTCCTCAAATATATTTTCTATTACTTCTCTGTCTGGGACTCCTATTATAACAAGTTATACTACTTGATATTATTCATTGATTCCCTATTCCTTATTTTTTCCTTCTTTGTTTCTGTTCTTCATGGCAGATAGTGTTTATTGTTGGACTTTCCAAATAACTTCATTATAAAAACTTCATTATAAAATTTTATTTATTATAAAATCTGCTCACATCCAGTGAATTATTCATTTCAGATTTTGTATTTTCCAGATGTATAAATAGTACTTATTTTTTTCACTACATAGCTTCTTTCTTTTTTTTTCTCATCATGTTCATGTTTATGTCTGTCTATCATTAGGTATTCTAGAGTCTTCCTACTTTTTGTCTGCCATTTCTAGGCCCATCACTGAACTGTATCATAACCCTGATTCTATTTTCTTCTAGTGATATATCACATTTTCCTGCTTCTTTATATGTCTAATGTATTTTCATTAGCTTTTGGGCATTGTGATTCTTAATAGTATTGTATGTGTAACTACTTTATGTACAGAGTTATGTTCCTTGTAATTCAGCTTGATCTTTTCAGGGCTTATTTCTTGACTTTGTTAGGCTGGACCTAAGGTAGTTTTTACTCCAGGACTAGTTTAGCCCTACTATTAAGATTTTATTCTTCTGGCATATATATAATGTCCTGTGTGTTCACTAAAGTCTTTCACTATGCCTGGTCAGACCCAGACTATCTTTGCATCTACATATATGTAGCTTAGTATTTATTTAATGATAGACTCAGGGGGAATCTATGTGTATATTTATGTATCTATTCCTCACCTAAGCCCTTCTCTGATACTCAGACTCAAATGTCAACTGCCTTAGACCTCCCTATAGGAGGAATCTCTCTGACTCCTCATCTCAGTGTGGAAAATGCCTCTAAGTGAGAAACCAGGATTATTGCAGGATGTACTTCTTTTTTATTTTCATGGGATTGCAATCTTATGATGCCTTTTTTTTGAATGACCAAAAACATCTTTTACACATTTTGTTACTTTTGTGCATAAGGGCATCTCTAATAGTATTTATTCACCATGGCTAGAAGTGAAAGTCTTGTATAGTGTTTTCTTTTTTAACTTAGGCACATAATAAATGAATTACTTTTTGTTTTGAAAATCTAAAAACAGTATGAACATGGAGAGTAAAAGATAGTAGTTACCTCACTTCTTTTCTTGTCACTCAAGAGTAACCACATTTAGAAGTTTGGTATGTATTCTAATCTCCTTTGTGTGAATTTGTGTATACATACACATATGTAGATAAAAATACATAAAAATACATTTGACTTACACTTGTGTGTGTAAAAATATATATATATATATATTTATATACACTTTTATATGTAAGTACAGATCAAATCA
The DNA here is from genome assembly GCF_902686445.1 of Sciurus carolinensis. NCBI lineage: Eukaryota > Metazoa > Chordata > Mammalia > Rodentia > Sciuridae > Sciurus > Sciurus carolinensis. Next base: position 66,436,817 of record NC_062226.1, read on the forward strand.
CATTAAAAGTATTATTCTGCAACATACTTTTTTTTTTTTACTTGGTAATATGTCTTAGAGATTTTGCTCTTAAAATACATATAATCTTATTTTATTTTTTTATTATCAACCATGTATTCTCCAAAATGATTTTATGGTAATTTATTCAATGACTCCACTTTTCCTTGTCATTAAGTTTTATTCTTATGACATTCTATTCTTATAAACCGTGTTTTTAAAATAATATTTTATAGTAACTCTTCAGATGGTAAATTTTCCTGTAGAAGAAATTCACTAATATTTCAAATATCATGCCTCCATATAAATTTTCTTTCTAAATTGTCTAACAGCCATATTTATATTACTCTGTACAGCACATAACCTTGCCTGTTTTCTTAAGAAATTATCCATTGTTAATATAATCCCCTTGGTAATTTTTATGATTCTAGAGTAAAAGGTAACTTTCCTTTTTAAATTATAGTTTTATTAGTGCATTGTAATTATAATAGTAGTGGTGTTCATTGTGATATATGCATGCATGTATTTCTTTTAATTGACGTTCTCTGCTTTTGATATCAAGCTTCTGAAATCTACATTTATTGTTCATCTGTAAATTTAATTTTGTAACCTGTTTGATAATATACTTTACCCATTTTCTACTGTTTTAGTTCTTTTCTTGTTGATTTATAGAAGTTATTTTTATACAGGATATATTAAATGTATAACCATCCATTTACTCAGGTGTATTTCAAGATTTTGAACTCTGTTTACGTTGCTATTTTCCCCACAAATGTTTTTCTTTTTTGTTATTTCAAATATGAGTGGCCCCCAAATATTTTTAGGAATATTTCTCCATTTTAAGATGACAAGTAAGATAAGTATTTGTTTTATGCTATCTATATTTATTTTTGTCCTTTGAAATAGAGTACATATTTATATGTATGTGTATATACATACTTTTAAAATTTTTTGGGTTTTTAAAACACAGATTTGTCTAGAGACATTTTAGTATTACAGCAAAAATTGAGAGTACAGAGGTTTTCCATATACCCTTATTCTCACAAGTGTATAGCCTCTCCCATCATCAACCTCTCCCACCAGTGTGGTGCATTTGTTAAAACTGATGAACCTACATTGCCATATCGTTATCACTCACAGTCCATAATGTACCTTAGAATTCAATCTTGGTATTGCATGCTCTATGGTTTTGAACAAACGAATAATGGCATGTATCTACCATTATAGAAGCATACAGGGTAGTATTACTGCCCTAAAAATCCTGTGTGCTCTCCCATTAATTCCTTCCTCCCCTCAACTCCTGGCAGTCACTGATCTTTTGTGACTCTGTAGTTTTGTCTTTCTCAGGATATTATATAGGTGGAATCATATAGTTTTTAGCCTTTTCAGATTGGCTCCTTTCACTTAATAGTATGCACTCATATCATTTCATGACTTGGAAGCTCATTTCTTTTTAGTGCTGAATAATATTGCATTTTCTGAATGCCCAACAATTTATTTATCCATTCACCTACTGAAGATCAACTTAGTTGCTACACGTTTTGGTAATTATAAATAAAGCTGCTATATAATGTGTGTATATTTTTTGTGTGGTCATAAGTTTTCAGCTTCTTTAGTAAATACAGGGGAACATGATTACTGGATTATATTAGTATATTTAGTTTTGTTAGAAACTGTCAACCTACCTTCTAAAGTGTGTAACAGTTTGCATTACCACTGGCAATGTAAGTTCCTGTTTTTCCACATCCTCATGAGCATTTGCTATTGTCCTGATGAATTTTGGCTATTCTAATTTGATACTGTGGTTTTTGATATCTCACTGGTTTTTGTTTTTCTAATCACATATGATGTAGAACATATTTTCATATGTTTATTTGCCATCTGTACATCTTTGGCGAGGTATTTCTTAAGGTTTTTGGTAACAAGTTCTTTATTATTGTTGAGTTTTAAGAATTCTTCATATATTTTGTATAACAGTTCTAATCAAATATATCTTTTGCAAATAAATACTTTATTTTCAAAAGATGTTTGATATATTGATTAATAAAAGATTTATTTTAATCAATATATTTATTGATTAATAAAATATATTTATTTTTCTGTTCTGTGGCTTGCCTTTTCTTTCTCTTTGTAGTGTCTTTCACATAGCAGAAGTTTCAAAATTAAATGAAATCCAGCATATTGATTCTTTATTTTATGGATCACACCTTTGGTATTGTATCTGAAAAGTCATCACCAAACCCAAGGCCATCTAGATTTTCTATAAGCATTTTTTATATAACTATTAGACTTTTTTAAAAAAAGTTTTTATTAGGACATTTCAATTATGCATAATAGTCGTCTTCATTTTTATGTATTCATAAGTGTATATAACTATTTGTTCATTTAAATTCTTAGTACTCTCCCTTTCCTTTCTCTCCCACCTCCCCCCTTATATCCTTCCTTGATTCTATTGGTTTTCCTTCTACTTGTTTATTGTTTTTAATTGGTGCATTACAGTTGTACATAGTAGAGTTCATTGTGATACATTTATACATGCATATAGCATAGTTTAATCAATTTCATTCCACAGTTTCTCCCCTTTCTCATCCCTTCTTCTTCCCCTTTGATCTCCTGCTTCTACTCCACTGTTCTCCTTCTAATTACCCAATCAATAAATGGGCAAATATACTAAAAAGACATTTCTTAAAAGAAGAATACAGTTGACCAACAAATATATGAAAAATGTTCAACATTTTTAGCAATCAAAATGACACTGAAATTTTATCTCACTACTGTTAGAATGGAGGTCATCCGGACTACAAATAATAACAACTACTGGCAAGGATGTGGGAAAAAAGGCACACTCAAGCATTGTTGGTGGTACTGCAAATTACATTTTGGAAGCAGTATGGAGATTCCTTAAAATACTAGGAATGGAACCACCATATGACCCAGCTAGCCCACTCCTTGGCATTTATCCAAAAGAACTAAAATGAGCATGTAATAGCGATATAAGAATACTAACATTTATAGCAGTGCAGTTCACAATAGCCAAGTTATGGAACCAGCCTAGGTGCCTATCAACAGATGAATAGATAAAGAAAATGTGGTGTATAGACACAGTGGAGCTTTACTCAACCATAAAGAAGGATGAAATTATGTCATCTGCCGCTAAATGGATGGAACTGGAGCGCAATATGCTAAGTGAATTAAGCCAAGGATCAAATGTTTTTTCTTGTATGCAGAAGATAGAGAGAACCAAGGAACAATTTAGTCATTTTCTTGGGAAATTTTGCATGTACATTTGTTTTTAGTTTTGCTTAGTTTATATATACGTGGGTATGTATATGTATATACATATATAATTTGTCTATGAACATAAATTTATATCTATTCATGCAAACACTTTTAAAATTGTTTCATGAAAATATTATTTTTATTATTTCTGCTTTTTGTTGCCAGGCAAATTAACCACTAGCTAGATAAAGAAATGCATTAATATATTGTTGTATGACACAATGTATTATAATTAACAATCTCCAGGTTTATTCTTGTTATTAAGGAAAAAGCAAGGTTCACAACCATGTGTATAGTATGCTACTTTTTATGATACAATAAGGTGTTGTATACATATATGTGTGTTTATATGAGCATGTGTACATGCATGTAGGTGTATCCATGTATAGGTACTTATGCACACATCCATACATTATTTTCCAAAAAAAAAAAAAAGAAATGAAAAGCAATGAAAAGATAAATCACAAATTAATGAAAATGGTTGCCTGTAGGGAGAGGAAATAAGTATGATAGACTTAAGGATGGAAGCAAGATTGCTTACTCAAATATGATCCTGTTTTGTAATTTTTATTTTGGAAACATGTAGATATTGCCCATAATGATAAAGTACAATTAAAACTAAATATAGCAAATCCTAAAACTAAAAAGAAAATTAATGAATTTAACTGTATAGCAAGTTGTTGACTTCTTTCCCAAAAATTCTAAAGCGTAAGAATACACTATGTCTCACTTTTTCATTGCTGAGTCAAAATCTGAGAAAACCACTTAAAGAAGGAAAGATTTATTTTGGCTCATGGTTTCAGAGGTTTCAGGTTATGGTTGTTTGACTTCCAGGCAGAAACATCATGGCAGAGGGGTGTGACAGAGCAAAACTGTTCACCTCATGGTGACTGGGAAGTGGGAAGTTGGGGGCAGGGAGGGAGGGAGAGAGAGAGAGAAGTGGGAGGATAGGTGTGGGAAAGAAGGGGCCAAGACAAGATATACCCTTCTAGGACATGCCCCCAGTGACCCACTCTAGATCCTACCTTTTACAGTTTCCACTGCTTCCCAATAATGCCATCAAATTATGAATACTTCAGTGGATTAATCCACTGATGAGGTCAAAGCTCTCATAATACAATTACTTCTTAGAAGCTCCACCTCTGAATTTGCTGTATTAAGGATCAAATCTTCCAACACATGAACCTTTAGTGAACTTTTCAGATAGATATAACATTCCTAGAGTTATAACTTAAGACGAAAAAAAAAAAAAAAAAGAAACTTAAGTATTTGGTGTTTTATTAATATTGGTATTTTTATTTTAAAGCTATCACATATTTCATGGTAAAGTAAATAAATCGTCATGTTAAAATCTCCATGAAGCAACATTTTTAGCTTGAGAGCAAATATGGTCACATGGTATGTCAAAAAGCTGTTAAATTTATATATACATACAATTAAATTGAAAAAAATCAGTATAAATGTGATATATATTTTTTCTTTTCCAATAATAGATGCATTTTCTAGTTCAGTCCAGTGAAAAGACATAGAAATATGCATAGCCCCCTTGTGTCACCATTCATAGGCCCAGTCTTTTTATACAATTTTCCACTTAAGATAAGCCAGCACTTTATGAAGAAATGGATGACTACAGATTTGGGGTAGGATCTACAAGACAGAAGCCTGGGATATCGTTTCATAATGGAAAGCAGCAGTGTTAAGAAAGATATTGAGGTCATTTCACAGGAACCAGTTTGAAGAGGCCATCATTGACCAAAGATGGGAGAATTTTAATAAGAAAAAAGACTTGTTAGGGATGAAAACATAAAATATGGACAAAAGCTGAGAATCATAAGGGCAAAACCAAAACAATATAAAGCAGAATACTGCTTTGGTCACCTTCGAAGGGTTAGAAGATAAAATCATTGTTTTATATTAAAAAGAGTAGGACATTGCATTTGTCTTACTCTTCTATAATAGCCTTATTTCAAAATAAGTAATTAAGGAGAGAAATTTCTTCTTTGAAGAAGTCCCTAGTAAATGAAGAAAGAATAGCTGAATTGGACTACCACAATTTTTATTAATTATAATTTGACTAGAAAATTACCTTTGGCTATTAATGTTCTCAGGTAAAACGTGGTAGGGAGCATTATAATCCACCTGTGCAGCTAACAAGACACAATCCCATCAATCAAACTTAAAGACCGAAAGACATTCAGTTGTTATATGCCAACTGATGTGATACAATAGGAAGTGTACTTTAAAAAAATGGAAGTGTTCAACACCATAGATTTTAACTACCAGTTTATATGCTGTATAGGAAATGCAAGGAACACATGATTTGACACTTGAATTTAGGGATGCTATTAGCTAAATCTGGGATGCCATAAGTTTATAAGGTAGATGACACATTTTCTTTAAGTGGCAATAGACAGGAAATAAAAAGAATGGGAAATTGTTAGATACAAAAAGACAAAGAAAATATCAACCAAATGCAATATGTAGACCTAATTTGGATCCCCTGATTTGAATGAATCAACACTGCAGAGCCATTGAAATAATTAGGGAAATTGGAAAAGTGACTAAATTTTCAATGATATTATGTAAATGTTAGTTTTCAATTTGTGATATTATTATGTTTATGTTAAAACAGTTCTTATCTAACAAATTGGAATATTTATCAGTGAAATCATATAGTATCTGGAATTGTTTTCAAATAATCCTCTGAGGGGGTAAGAGGAGAGGGCTGTTGATGGTGATGGGTATTCATCTTAGAAGATGAATACATAGGATTTATTGAAGTATTTTTCCATGTTTGTGTGCTTGAAGTTTCTGTTATTAATTGTCTTTAATTAAAAAATTAAGTTACCTTTATTTTCAAAACTAAAATGGAAGGCATTTCATAAATAAATCATCAACATAGTGAGGAACTTTCAGAATTTTAAACCTGAAAGCCTAAAGTATGTATTCCTTATATACCTGAAAGAAAATTGCACAATTTATTTAGCATTAATGCGCTATTTGATCTGGACTCAACATAGGCTTGTCTTGAAGTCAGCATGAATCTACTGGCTTTCTTTATAAGCCATTCTCAGGTTTATCTATACTTGGAAAAAATTGTTGAGGTAAACCTAAAGCTGTATGTTCTTTCTTGGTTTTTGGTGTCCCCCAGCCCCCCACCCTAGCCCCAGTATTGGGAATCAAACCCAGGGCCTTGAGCATGCTATACGAGTGCTCTACTACTGAGCTACATCCCTGGCCCTGCTATGTGTTCTTTCTATCATGTCTGCTTCTCACCACAGTCCTAATATTTGTTTTTCAGGTACAGCAGGTACAGACTGTGCAGCAGGTACAACATGTCTATCCAGCTCAGGTGCAGTATGTGGAAGGAAGTGACACTGTCTATACCAATGGGGCAATGTAAGTTTGTATGTAGGTGTCTTTTTAATTTTCTTAGAAATACTGTACTTTCTAACACATCCCACTCTTTCCAAATTGTTTCCTTGTTTTCACAGTTATTTTTGACTAGAACAGAGTTCTTGAAATTAAACTGATGTTTAGAGCTTTTGTCAGTTTATTAAGAATATGTGTTAATTTTCTTCTCACTTAACCCTAGTAGAATATTTAATTATTGAATTTTTAGAGATTATTAAATTTTTATGCCCTTTAATATTTTGCCCTAGGTTGATAAAACCTTATACCTCTTGTTAATAATTTGTATATTTTAATAATACTTTATGAAATCTATGCTTTTTGTTTGTATATGTAAGTTAAGTTTCTATGGGTATGTTTTTAACTGTAAATTAATATGAAACTCATATCAGGAGTTTTCTGGGTCTTTGCACATTTATTAAGTTAGATGCTCTATATATAAAAGTGCCTGATACTTAGTAAATTTTATTTTCCTGTGTCTGCCCACTAACTTATCTCCTTTGCATTAACAAAAGTGTAAATTTGTAAACCTAGTAGATTTTTCACTACTTGGATTGCAGGAGCTAAGAATTATTGAAAGTCATCAGGATTGTCTTCAACTTGAATTTCTGGGTTTACCTGAAAATGAATTCAGTCTTTCACTGACTCTTCTGCTCCCTTCCCTTCAGACTTGGTATATGCCAGGATGATAACTCTGCTTTCTTCTTACTGATGTACTCTTTCCTTGAGTGATTTCATTGATCTCCATGAGGTCAACCTATAAAGTCCATGCATGACATGTCAAGTTCAATTATTGTTGTATATTATTATAGCTAAAAACATAGAATCTTCATTTAACTATGTATTAATTTTATTGTTGTGGACTATGTATTTAAATGTTGTGACCTTTCTATTCTTTACATGGAAGTGGGAGGATAGTCTTCTTTTACTGAGTTATTTTAAGAATTTGAGGAAATACATTTAATGTGCTTAACACAGAGCCTGGGTACATAATAAATGATACATAACAGAAACAAAGCATTTATTTTACCCTCTCTCTTGTGTCTTACTACTTTTCATCACTGAGTCTACCTATTTTACCACTTTCTCAACACCACCTTCATTACCTGGAAAACAAAGTCCAACTTTTCACTTGGCATTCTCTCATTCCTACTCTTGCACTCACCATCTTTCTGTCCCTGACACAACCAACTTTTTGCATTTTCCCCAATACTCTGCTTTCATGCCTCCATGTATTTTGAGATGTGAGTTTTTTTTTTTTTTTCCTTTCTGATGAAATAGCATTCTATGCATTCTTCTTTCTTTCTAGCCCCCCTTACCCCTGTGGTGTGATCTTTATAGACTGACATGTTATTTTCACCTTTGTGGCATGGATCTTCACTCTCCTCTGCAGTAAGCTTATCATTCCCCTATAAAGGACAGTGTTGTTGTTGTTGTTGTTGTTGTTATTATTATTATTATTATTTTGTGGTGCTGAGGATTGAACCCAGGGCTTTGTGCTTGCAAGGCAAGCACTCTACCAACTGAGCTATATCCCCAGCCCTAAAGGACAGTACTATACTCTGACTTGACCTCCAGCATTGTACTATATTATAATGATAACTTTTTTATGTTCTTGTACCAGTAACAACTCTCTCTGAATGGAAACTTTCATTTTGTTGTCTTATTTACGTTTTCTTAGGTAGTTGGAACTTAAGAAAAATTTGATAAATTTCTTTTACTCTGGTGAAATCAGTAACTCTTGGATATTTTAGACGCACTGAATATTTTTACCTGTAGCTGATGTAGGCCCAGCGCTTCCTGGAGCATGATTTTAGAATTTCTATTATAACCCATAACTACTGATGGAATTCATACCAAATAAAAGAGATGCCTGGCACTTGTAATTTTATACTATCAGAGAAAATAAATGGCTTTCTGGACACTACTAAAGGTCACTCCTTTGTCAGTTGTCATTTTATTCTTGCTTATGACACATAGTGATGCTTATAGGGAAATCTGAGAATGAAAGTTTATATATTTCACTTCTGTTTGATAGAAGGTGGCAAGGGAAAAGGGCACTTGAAATGAGTGTTAAGAGAGTTAACTGTAACAGTATCTATCTCAGTCATTCTTCATTTTGTACTGGTCCAAGGCAGGGTAGAAAAATTAACTCTACTACTCATGATTGTGTGACTTTGTGCTTCTTCCTCTTTTAATATGTGAAATGGAGATAATTAGCTTTTCAAAAGTGTCTTATGTACCACCTGAGAAATAATAAGCAATCAATAGATATCAATTACTGCTGTTAATTTTGTATTTTAGTTATTTGTTTACATTTTCTGTCCTTCTTATGATTATAAGTTCTGAATATTGTCTTATGCATTTTTAAACTACCCCGCCACTGACCTTAGAGTTTCCCATATAGGTAAATGTGAGTTGAATGTGTTTATTCATTCACAAGACATTAGAAAAACAGCATCTCTAATATTGATATTTTAAAATTATAGGAATTATTTAAGCGCAGAAATGATTCAAAGTAAATATCTAGTGTCAGCATGTATTTTCTATGGTCCACTAGCTTGGTTGGTTGGATCATGACTAATGAGGTCTAGGTCATGAGTTCATTTGTCACAAAGTCCAATTAGCTTTGATCTGCTCTTTGTGGGCCCACATTGCATCCTCAGCTGCAGCAATCATGTCACAAATCTGCACTCTTAGTAAAGAAGGAGAAGATGCATCTTTTAAAATCTTTTATTACTATCAAGTATAATTTTTGAATAGAAGTGCTGTGGAATTGCTTTTATACTTAATAAGGGAATACCATTGTACTGGCATGAGTTATATTCAAAATTTTAGTGACTAGAAGACTGAATATTTTTTTTTCTCAAACATGACCAAATACAATTTCTGTTTTTTCAGTTTAAGCAGTTCCAATCTTCTGTAATTTTGTAGTGCTGCCATTTGACTACATACAATTTTTATCTCTCATGCTGATTTCAGAGTCTTTGTATTCCATTTTTATTTGATACACTTCCATGTGTGTTAGTAAAGAATAATACCATGTTCTTCTCTTCTACCCCATTGAATTAATAGACAGCTAGTATTTGATCCCTGTCTGGGATCACATTCAGAGTCCCATTTCTGTGTGATAATAAACACTTTTTACTAATGATACTCCCAGAAGATAGGGACTCTGATCTTTATCATGAACTTTCAAGCATCCAGTACATGACCCTACAATCTGTGCATGCTTAGTCAGTACTGGTTCACTGATGCTCTTGTCACCAGCCTTCTCACGTTGTGTAGCCATAATGCATGGGGTCTCCCTCAAGAGGTGATGACAGTTGTCACAGATGTGTGTCATCACTTTTGAGAATGTGTAATCATTATAATTTGATGATACTGCAGTGTTTACCTGGTTCTCACTGTGACTATTGACAATTGCTTCCAGTGTAACAGGCTTAACAGTATGAGTTAGAGTGAGCATATATTTCAGTTGAATAACTGAGACTGCTTTACAGTGCTAGGTGTTGGAGTTGAATAGCTTTTTACTCAAGGGAGAAGGTTACTTAATTACCTTTTGCTTCTGTTCATTTTATTCTTTCATCTGTTGGAACCTATTTATTTCTTTGCTATAGTTCTTCCCAGATTTTTTTCCAAAGTCTGAATCATTATCCTCTGCATTTCTATTAATTATTATCATCTATGATCTCTAATTATTTAGAAAGAATACTGTGGTTAAGCCTGCTGAGGAACATCACATACATACCATGTAGAGAGAGTCTGTGTCAATCAAAATCTCATGGTGTAGTTAAGAAATCAGTTTTAAATAAAATAATTTTTTTCTTTCCCCCATACCATTTATTGATTCATACTCCCTCTACTCATTCTTATATCATGCTAGTGAAAGTGGAAATGATTATATCACACAGTATTATGGCCAAATTAAGAAATTCTTATTTCGGAAGAATTTTTCTGTATTAGCCACTATCTGAAGCTTGTCCACCATTTAAAGATAATCAGTTTTAAACTGTAAAACTGTTCATTGTATTGGTTTCTATTGTAAGAAGGATTGACCAACCTTCTCATAGTCTTCCCCTTGAGCCTGTAGATTTGTCATCAAGTCTAGTACAAATTTCCCCAAACCATGTTCCACAAAATTTTAGTCCCATAAAGGAGTTCTATGGTTAGAGAAGGAGGGCCACACTGTGAGAAGACTACCTTCCTATTGAGGACCCTCAGTTCCTGTTGACTTTTCAAAGCTCTGAGAAGTCCTGTAGAAAAGAAGTCCAATAGTCTAAAATATGAACTTTTGTATGAATAGCATCTATAATATCATATGGCATGCCATGGGAGATGGTACACTAATTTATTGGCATTGGTAGTTTATTCAAAATCTGTAAGTATTGTGAATTGGATTGTAATTTTTTAGAGTCATCTCTTGAAAATCATGGAGTTGGTCTATTTTCTGATGGTATCCTGCCTCTTCAAGCTCTTTTTTCGCTCTTCAGGCAGAATAGTAAATTTCAGTGTTTGCAGGAGAAGTTGCACTATTTTATTATATTTCAAAAGCTCTCTGTTTACAAGAAATGGTTGTATGAAATTTCTGCAGTTGAGATAGGATGCTTTCTTCACTTGTGCTTCTACTAATATACATTCTAATAGGTGTAGGAGAAGTGGATAGTGAATCCACTTATCATTTAGATTCCAGTAGGCTTATGGCTGGTTACATAGGAAGTCCTTTTGGAGACGGCACTGTCCTTTGGTGGAGTAGAGTATGAAGGTCCTTGTAGTTAGAGAAAGGCCTATTTTGATAATTCCATACATATAACCATCACTCCAAAGATGGAAGACATTCATATATCTCATAACATCAGAATTGAGATGGTTGTTGAGAGATCATTTACTCTAGTTTTTCCGCTTTATAGATGACTAACCTGAGACCCACAGTGGTGAAATAATCTCACCTCTAGAGTTTGTCTTTTCTGACCTTCAAAACATGATCCTTTCCAATGATCTACAGATACTGGTCTTTTGGTTCTAAGTCATTTTGGATTTAGTGGTACAAGGATTGGCCAGTTAAAAACATTTTTAGTAAACATTATATACAATATTATATTATTTTATATCTCATTGTGGATAAATATTGAACTTTTTAATTTTTAAGTGACTGATTATAAAGACTAAAGGATCTGTTGTTATCAATCTCTTTTCATGTTTCCTAAATATTCTATCATATATTTTTATATCTAAATTACTTTTGTTAAAATAATGTATTCTTTGGGCTAGGGATGTAGCTAAGTGGTACATCACTTACCTACCCTGCACAAGACCCTGGGTTCAATCTCTAGAGCCACAAAGTAAATAAATAAAGGAAAATAAATTATTCTTTGGATAGTCATAAAATGTGTAGAAAAGTCCACATTTAATAATTTTCCAGCATTAGATGTTTTAGTTAAATAGCTTTTCAAGAAAATAATTATTTGATTGCCCTTTCTGTATACCTTTTTATTATTATTCACTAATAGAACCAAATGATGCTGCATTAAGAGCAATTTGCATTGTGAATTTTCATATTCAGTTGATTGACATCCAGAATAGTTTTAAGTGATAAAATATGAAAGAATTTAGGTGCTTAATTTTTCTCCTACTCTCCCTTCTTTTTATTGAGAAAGGAGGAAATGATGGAGATCCTGATATGTTTTCTTAAATGGACTTCAGAAACTCATATTCAAGTATAATTTCTCTCATGACTACTAGCTTACCCTCAGGCAAATAACATTATTTGCCCCCAGGTTTCTTAACCTGAAAAATGGGGAGTGATAGTTAAAAACATTATTTTATATCCAGGTCAGGTTTAGGAAAGGGAAAAAGTAATGAGGGGGGGTGAGAAGTGGAATAATTTGTATTGTTTGAAAAAGTATTCATTTTTAATACCTTTATTCTTATGAAACTCCACATGAACATAATGCTTGATAAAAATCTCTGCTGGAACAATATTTAGAAGCAAAATTTAAAAATCATTGTTGGAGGTATGAATATCAAAAGGTAGGGAATCACTGTGGTCCTTAAAAAGAGAATAAAGTCCCCTACTCTATAAAAGCTAAAGGACTGTCACAAAGGTTGAGCTTTATAGCACCCATCCTAAATAATCTTGCCTCTGAGAGAAGACCTTAGATGTCTTCAGTGTTATTATGCACCTGACTTAGGTGCGGGTGCGAGCGTGCCATCTGGTGGCCTGGACTTAGCACCCTTCTTGGCTTCAACAACCTATAGGCATGCCTTAGCTGCTTCCATCTCTTAACATCTGCCTTATTTCCCTATTTCTCTTCATATTAAAGCCTTTCAGGATTGATTGCATATTCTTCAGCTGCTTCCAAATTGATTTTCTTCTCCAGATTGCACAGAAACTAGTCTTATCAAGGTCATTGGTGGCTTTCTGTTGTTAAATCTAAAAGATGTTCTTCACTAACTGTATTTGGTCTCTAGCAGTTCACCAGTCAGTCAACAACTCTGTCCTTGAATTGCTAGTTTTTGTTTGTTTGTTTGGTTGGTTTTTGGCTTCTCTGACTCTAATGTTCTTTTGTTTCCTTCCTACCTTATTGACTCCCTCAGTCCAAATGTTTTTTATTTCTTGCCTAAGCTCCAGAATCATATTGGCATGGATGTTTCCCTACTGTTCTCTAATCAAGACCACATTTTTTTTTCATAACTGATCACAGCCTTTCATTTTCTCAACTATTTTAATTTATCCATCATTTATCTTTTCCTCATTAGAATGTGTCATATGTGCAAGGAACATGTTTGTTTGCTTCCCATTCTCTCTAAAACATGGAACAATGGTACTTCAGAGGTTTTCAATTTATATTTTTTGAAAGAATTGAAAAAAAATAGCATTTAGTGACAGACCTGACAGGAGCAGGCTAATTGGCAGTTTGAAGTACACAAGGAACAATGAATTAAGCTGAATTGATATTCACACAGCTTTGTTTATTCATTTTTTGTTTGGAATTTGGATAATTCTGTTTGTTTCATTCTTTATTTTTCTGGTGGAAAACTTTGTACTTAAACATATGTATGTGGTTGCTCATTTTTTCTTATAATTTATGTCAATGACTCTGGATTAAGTCTTTTACAAGGTCATTTCTGCCAAAGTTGATTGTCACTCATATCCCACTTCTCTGAAATGGAAGCAATGGAAATTTTACAATGTTGTGGGCAGCAGCCACAGAATATAAAACATCTTTTATAAGAGTAGACTGATCTTTAAAAAGAAATAAATAGGCTAAAAGAGTTAATAGTTATGAAGAACACTTTTTTTCCTGTCACTTTTGTGGAATTTGGGCTTCACATTTTTAGTATACTTTAGTACAGAGGTTCTCAAAGTGTTTTTGCAGATAAGCAGCACTGACATTACCTAGGAAAATTTTTAGAAATGCCAACTTTCAGTGCTCAGTCTGATTCTTCTGAATGAGGAACTTCAGGGTGAGACCCAACTATTGGTGTTTAAACAAGCCCAGCAGGCGATTCTGATGCACACTAAACTATGAGAAGCACTACTCTATCATACAGGAATAAATTTAGATGCAAAGTGTAAATACACAGATATATTTGCATAAATATCATAGGATGATATGTTTGAAGCTATAATTCCAATAGTCTGTATATTTCCAACATACATAGTATTGAAAATATTACATATGAAGAAAAAAACTTAATTAGTAATTGCAAGAAGTATTATTGACTTTTAGCATTCATTCTTGAATTTCCTCTCCAGCAGGCATGGCAACAGCTTAATATATGCTTTTATATTTTACTTAATGTTAGGAAAGGTGAAGTTTTCAGAAATAAATGTGTCTTCTGAAGTTAAATGAAGGCAAATGATTTATTAGTGATATTACTAGTATTTATTACTTTATATTTAATCTGCTTTTTAATTTTTTGGTAGTAAGAAGTTAAATTTTAGTCACTTGAATTCTGAAAACATTGTTTTCCTTTTTCAAAAATGTCTTTCACAATATGGACATGTCACCTGCCTTCAATCTCACTTGGAGCATTCAATTGAAGATCCATATTGATACTCAAAGAAGAGGTTTATGAAAACCAGCCAGAGATATATACCGCATGACTGCAATATGATATAGTTACTTCTACCCATGACTTTGATGGCCCATGTAAAAAGTTCATAATGAGAAACCATTTAAGGAAGAGGTTTTTGGTGCCAAGCAATAGAAACCAACTCTGATTTATTTGACAAAAACAAAGAATTTATTGAAAGATATTTGTGGCTTTCAGGTTTTCCAGGAAGTTTGGAGAATCAGGCTAGAGAAATGGCAGGCACAAGTGAAATTAGGCAGCAACTAGACCACAGACAAAACCCTGCCACAGAGGACACCAGTAAGGACACATGCCACTGCTATCATCCCAAACACACTGACTATTGCCACCCCTGCTACTAGTCTTGATTTCTGGCCTTACTGCCATTGGAAACTGGGTGTGACTCCTACAATATACCCTCATTTCTGTTTCTTTGTGCTAGTACTAACCTCTGATTTAGGGCAAGTACATCTAATTATTTGAACTTTAAGCTGATTTCCTATGGCCCGTTCACAAAGAACGTTGGGAAGGCTGGTATCTGATATTCTGGGCTGTTGTAGTTAGAAGTGGGATTTGTCTTCCACCAACATTCACAAAGTAAGGAATTGTAGGAGCATAGGAAGTAAGTTCAAATGAGATGTAATAAAAATTCCCAGCATTATCTCTGTTATAATGAATCAGTGACTTCAGCATGATAAATATTGAATAAATATTTAGGGTATTAGCAGTTCCCTGGGATTAATGAATTTTCCTATGTGGGTTGTGACTATGTCATCTTTGTTTTATTGGAGAAATCTCTCTGTCCCCACAGTACACAGTCGTGTGTGTGTGTGTGTGTGTGTGTGTGTGTATCTCACTTAACCATAGGTTGTCTGACTGTGTGTCGTGGAGTCCTAGAGTTCTGGGATGAAAGGAATGGCTCAGGGCTGACTGTATATCATGGGAGGAAGAGAAATAGACCCTGCTCTGTCTTCTGGGTCCCCTTCAACTGGAACGTGTTTCACTTTTATTTATTTGATATTTTGAGGTTAATATTTAATTAGACAAGAGTTTATGCCACCACACTGAACACTGAAAGTAATTTAGTAAGTTATCAAATAATGAAAAGAAAAGAGTGTCTGACCTTCTTTTTACTGTTTGTTTGAATCTTGACCTCAGACCTGTGGCTAATTCCTTTTTTCTCCTTGGTGTAACCATTCCTTCTCTGGCCCTGGGTCTTTGTTCAGTTGTTTCTCTCTGTCTACAACATTCTTCAGTCTTCACCTATCCAAATGCTCCTTTACCCCTGTCCCAACTAAATTCAAACTTCTTGTCATAGTCTAGAACAATTGCATTTAAGCTTTTGAATCCACCAGTGGGGAAGTTAGACACACATTTTATACTCAGATACATGCATGTGCACATGCACGTGTACACATATCATTTCTGATAGAAACTAAAGTTTCTAAAGATAGTTCTTATTCTCACTAGTGTAATATGCTCTAAGTCTTTTAGTCTAGTCTGTCTGTTCTGTTCTGTTGCTTTTTTAAAATGCTGTTGTGACCTTTGGAAATTTATTTCATGACCCTCTACTAGATCATGACCCACAGTTTAAAAAAAAGTATTTGTTTACACTGCCTGCATGTTTAGTTTTTCCCTACTTATTTAACTTCTCTCTTTCTAATAGCCTTTTTATTTCTTAAGTCCAGAATATTATAGGCTTATAATTTCTTCCTAAATATTTGTATCTTTTCTGTGTTTTGACTTTTTCCTGTGTTGCAAGAATTTCTGTACTTTCTTTCTGATATATTCTTTCCCCCTATTTTCTGTAGGGCTGACTCCTTTTCATTTTTTAGTCTCACCCTGAATATCTGTCCTTCAGAGGTAACATTCCTTGCTACCTATTTAATGTGTCTCCTCGTATTTATTGTCTTAATATTTTATTTTTCCTTTCATATGACCTAAGAAAATTTCTAATTATCTTATTTTTGCCCACATAATATTATATGACCCTTATAATAGGGACCAAGTTTGTTTGGTACCTTTTATTTGAGGTGCCAGAGTAGATGATTAGTAAATAATTATTAAAAGAATGCATACAGAGTAGCCTGAAAAAAATGACATTGTACTAATGTAAGATATAATGATCACTATTACTGTATTCTATCCTTGTAATATAATTTATGGTGTGAAATTTGCAAGCTGTTTTATTTTCTTAATTTATTACTTTCATATCATTGCTTGATTTTATAGTGACAAGCCTATTGGGAAGATATGTAAAACCTTGGTGAAACAAAACACATGATTTAGATAAATTGTGTATCTGGGCTTGTGGGTAAGAAAGTCGAAACTTTTAAGAAAACAGAAAGATTGGTTATAGTGAATAAATAAGCAGAGAATATTTAGGGTCATGCTTAGCCTAGGTATATCCTAAAGCATGATGAGGATGAAAGCAGCACTAATTTACTGAAGTAAATGGATCAGAATTCTGACATTTACATAGTACCTTATAATAGAGTTAGCTTTGAAGAAGCTTCTATCAGCAAGTATCACATATCTATGTGTTCACATTCATTACTGGATACATTTGAGGAACAATGAAAAGATTTCTGCTATAGAAACAATATGACACATTATTTTCATGACAGTCTGTGGCAATCGATACAAAACAAACAAAATGAACACAGCAGCATCTTTTAAATGTGCACAAAATTGTTTGGGATTTAGCTATTTCAGGAATATATAGTCCATGAATAGTTAGCTGCTTTCAATTTCATATGCCAAAAATTGAGTAATTTTCTTGAACATATGTTTTAGAGATTCTGGGGGAAATAGTGTGCAAGCAATAACTCATGAAGGAGTATTAAATCTATACAATGTGAAAAACAAGCTGATCTGATGTGTCAGAATTAAAGAATCTTGTTTCTAGTACATAAGAAAAGAACTGTTTTTGGTGTTGGTGCTTCTTTTTAAAAATAAATTCTTCGGGTTTTGTTCAGGAGCTGAAAGGACTTAGATATGGAAAAGCCTTTTAGGGGATGCTTGTGCATGACTTCAGCTGAGACTCAAAGGATTCCAATAAATGGATTAATGCTGGCTTTCTTAACTTTAAAGAACAATGACCAAAGATATCATGGTCTGCCTCTATTATTCAACCCAGTATTTTAAAGTCTCCAAGTGTATTTTTTGTCCAAGTCAAGTTCAGACAATTCATGATACTTCATTTCTTAATGTAATTGTGTCCCTTTTTTACCCTTTAGAAATTGCTAGGCTTTAGCCCCAGTGTGTGTTTATGTAGTAGCCAAACCTCCTTCATAGTCTCATTCTCTATGATCGAATATTGGAATAATGGTGATGGTTTATAGATTGGGCATGCTCTTTAGCAGCTTCCTTCCTTCTCTTCTTCTTGGGTCATTTTCTAGCTCATGAATCACATCCAGCTAGAAGGAAATATGAAAATTAAGTTGTGTTTTACTGCTATATTTTTATATTGAGTAGTAGATTATATGAATTTTACACATTTCTCTTTGATGCATTTGTATTTCTGTTGTTCACTGAGAACTAATTATATAAAAAGAGCTGCCAAAAAGATGGAGTTATTTAAATCCCTTGGGATGTTTCTCTTATGATGGGGTAGCAATTCCATGATTATAGAACTTCTAAAATTCAGTTATATGGTGATAAATATCTTCTGAATTGGCTTTACCTTTTCACCATTACAAGGACATCATCAGTGTGTATTCTGGGTGAGAACAAGGAATAGTTTGGTGCTAGTAAACAGTGAGTTAAGGGGTCAGGAAGTACCAAAGAGCAACAGAAATTTCATATGACATTTATACCACATGTTATGGTTATTCCTTACTTGTTGTTCTCATGTATCACTGACATGCATAAAATGTTAAGGATTGTTTTTATTTTTTTAATAATGTTATGAAATGATTGAGAGTGTGGGCTAAGTTCAGATTCCAAATTTGTGGTTCATCAGCGGTGTGCTCTGGATAAATCTTCTTAACCTACCCAATTATCAATTATTCAGCTTGTGTATGTAATAGGAATCATAACTGTGCCTACCTCAAAGAGTAGTCATGAAGATTAAATGAGTGAGTTGTGAAAAACACATAGAATGGAGTCAATTGCATAGTAAATGGTAAATAAATAGGAGCTACTGTTATTATTATTTTTTTATTTGCAAAATCTACCTGCTACAAAAGGGCATACTTAATCATCTTGTTTGAACCACGTGCTGTATCTGTCAAAATACTTATTGTTCTATATCTATTTATTCGACTATACTTAAATACCAACATCAGATTGTGTTACTTTAAGCATAGTTAAATGAGGCCACTGTTGTATTTTGTGGGCATAAATTAAATGACCCCATTTCTCTTTTATCTAAATTTGAAATCACCTTGACTATTTTATTAAATAAATGAGGTATCCAGTTGGGAAATGGAGCAATGGTGAATTTTACATACATATATACATATATATATATATATATATATATATATATATATATGGAAAAGTCTTAACATAAGTATATTGATTTATATATATATATTTTATATATAAATTTTACATATATATATACACACACACACACACACACACACACATACATACATATGGCTTTTTTCTGTCTGTTAAAAGAATGTTCTCTATGGTATTGTTTCTGTCATCACCCCAAACTAAAATTTATACCTGAGCCTGTTATGTGCTTTCTGCAAAGGATTAACATTATCCAGTATGAAGTACTTACTGAACACCATTATAATCTTAGTAAAATTGATATTGTTTATTACAACTCTTATAATGGCTTAAAAGTTTCTGTTATAAGTTATACAGAAAATCTTTAAAATTTAGGCATACTTTCTCATTTTTAACAAATATAAAAGGATTTGTATTATAGAAATTTATGAAACTGGTTACTAGATCCAGTATATTTTAAATAGAATCATTTCTTAATTTTTTGACTATTTGGTTTTCCCATTGTGCCCCAGCAACATATTAAGTATTCAGGTTACAGATGGGAAAAAATATAATTTCATGGGAGTACAAAGTTATGAGAATAAGCATTTTGAGAACTATATTTCAGGAATACACGGAGTGTTAGAAAAATACAGAGAACAAAATATAACAGCACTGTGAGGAGTGGTAATGGAGGGCAAAAGATGCAGAAAATAATTCAAGACAAGTAACAACATGAGGGTTTAAGGATGATTATGACAAAGACAGTGAGTTGAAGAGAAATGTGAAGACCTTCCAGGCAGAGGAAATCATATGTAGTAAAACAGAAGTAAGAGAAAAATCACCTTTTGGAGAATGAGCAAAATGGTCAATATAGTATTAATAAAAAAAAGCCTTGGAGAACCATGACTAGTACCGAATCCTGAGATTATTAGCCTCTCGTGTTTTCTGTACATCTATCAAAGATTTTGAACTTTTTCTGAAGGAAATACAGAATTTTGAAGGCAAGAGCGAATCATGGAAAGATTTTCAAGCTAAGTTTTGTTTCTACAGTTGCATTTTAGAAAATTCCTGTGGCAGTAAAGTTGGAAGTAGGTTGGAAGAGAGCCAATTAGTAGAAGGGAAACCAGTTATAACCCAATTATAATAGAGAATATTATGAATTAAGGCAGTGAATATGAGAAGGAAAAAGAGAATTGGAAATTTTTGAATTTTGAATTGTATTTAGAAGATAAAATGGATAGCATTTAGTGATTCATGTCTGTCTAAGTGAGGGAAAAATCAGCATTATTTTCCAAAACTGAAGATGGTGGTGCTGTTCACTGAGAGGGTGAATATAGAAGAGCAAGAGAAGTAATCTCATCATTTTTTAGATTTTACAGATGAATCTACCCATATATTGTGGAGTTTCCTAATAAAAATAACTAGTTGGCTGTTAGAAATTAAGATTTAGAATTCTTAATATATAAGGAGAAAACAAAGGAAGCAGAGATACCATCCTGGATGATTACTTACTATGAACATGTATCTGTCATGTAGTAGCTGATAAAGCTATAGTATAAATTAAAATAAGGAGAAAAATGTAAACCTCAGAAAATAAAGTGCCAGGAAAATGAAGACAAAAAATAAAAGTAGAAACAAAATGCCTTTGAAACTAAGGGACAGGAGTGGTTAAGATAGAAAAGCCTTAACATAAGTATAGGAACTGTCGAAAACATGCACAGCAGACTGTCACGCATGGCTAGCTCTGGGAAGTGAAGTTAAAGAGAATAGCACAAACTAGGGAATTTAATTTTGTATTTGAATTTTTAAAACATAATGTTATATTTTTGTGACTGTACATTTTTGTATTTCTGTGAGCATTTAAGTATTATAAAATTAAAAGGAAATTCATCTTAAAAGTAAGTTACAGTCAATAGAAAATGAAAAATAATGAAATAAGTTTAATCAGAACAGAAGAAAGAAGGAAAGGGCAATATGAAATGCTCAACAATGTCATACTACAGATAGGTTAAAAAAAGATGAGAGCTGGCAAGGAGCCTTTGAGTTTGATATTTAGATTTGGTCACAAGCGACCTTATTTTTTTTTTTTTCTTTTTTAAAAATTTTTATTGTAAACAAATGGGATACATGTTGTTTCTCTGTTTGTACATGGCATAAAGGCATACCATTTGTGTAATCATAAATTTACATAAGGTAATTTGTTTGATTCATTCTGTTATTTTTTCCCATCCCCCCCACCCCTCCCACCCCTCTTTTCCCTCTATACAGTCCTTCCTTCCTCCATTCTTGCCCCCCTCCCTAACCCTAACTCTAACCCTAACACTAACCCCTCCCACCCCCCATTATGTGTCATCATCCACTTATTAGCGATATCATTCGTCCTTTGGTTTTTTGAGATTGGCTTATCTCACTTAGCATGATATTCTCCAATTTCATCCATTTGCCTGCAAATGCCATAATTTTATCATTCTTTATGGCTGAGTAATATTCCATTGTATATATATACCACAGTTTCTTCATTGAAACTGCTTTTAACAAGTGACCTTATTAAAAGCAGTTTCAATGAAAGACAAGAGGCAGAAGCTTGACCATAGTTGTTGGGAAGCAGAAAGTGAGAACAAAAAGAGGCGGGCATAATAATCTCTTAATGGAGAAGTTCAGGTGTGAAGAAAGAGAGATGTTAGGTAGGGTTTTAGGGATGTTAGATGTTAGATAGGAACATTGCTTTTGCTCAAGGTCCTTATGGTGGTAAGGAGGATACTCATGCAAGCTACCTTAGTCATGGAGGGTTATTAAAAATCACTCAGGTAAGTGAAGTGGTATGGACAGACAGTTCACTTTTTGGCTTCCAGTCTTTCGGAGCTCTGGTTTTCTAAACTGGGATTTGTGATTTTGTTTAGGTTTGAGTCGGTGGTTTTTTGTTTTATTTTGTTTTTTGGTACTGGGAATTGAACCTGGGCAGGGAGTACCACTGAGCTAAATCCCCAGTCTTTTTCTTTTTCTTTTTTTTTTTTATTTTGAGGATTTTTACTAAGTTACTAAGGATCTTGCTAAGTTGCTGAGGCTGATTTCAAACTTGTGATCATCTTGCCTCTCTAGTCACAGGAGTTACAGGCATGCATCTCTGTACCTGGCTTGCAGGTGGCTATTTAAGGAAGTGAAAAAATTTGATCAGCAAGATTCCTTGGAGGGAAGTGACCAGAGCTTATTTATATGCCCATGATAGGCAGCTGAAGAGGGCAAACTCCCTGAAGTACAGAATGGTGTTTAGGAACATATTAAAGGAATGTACCTTTAATTTGGAAAGTACACCCAACTCTTTCTAGGATTGAAGTTTCTTACAAAAATGAAAAATTTGCCATATTCCAAAGGCTAAAATATTTTAAATATACTCATATTAAAATATATATATATACTCATATTAGAAGATAATTTAATCAGATGATATAAATAAACTAGTAAATTTCTCCTTTCTTCTTCTTCTTCTAAAGCCGAACAACAACTTATCCTTATACAGAAACACAGATGTACAGCCAAAACACTGGAGGAAATTACTTTGATACTCAAGGGAGTTCTGCACAGGTGACTACTGTGGTCTCCTCCCACAGCATGGTGGGTACTGGTGGGATCCAGATGGGTGTTACAGGAGGACAACTCATCAGCAGCTCTGGAGGAACCTATCTGATTGGCAATTCAATGGAGAATTCTGGTCACTCAGTGACACACACTACTCGGGCCTCCCCAGCAACAGTAAGTATTTGAGTTCTCATTCGTTCAGTTTAGCTTCTTGATGACTTCCGTTGCACATTTTTTTCCTCTATGGAGGAAAAGAACCACAAAGGCTGAACTAGGGCAAGAATGTGTATTGTAGTATTGTGATAGTGTGCAGAATGTAGTATATACAGTATTACACAGAATGTTACTGATATGTGTGCCCCCAGTTAAATGAATTAGGAACTTTTCATCAGTAATCGGAAGTTAGAGTTGAGTTTTACTCCTAAAACTGCTGATTTTAATAGGCTTTCTTCAGCAAAAGTATTAAAATACTTCCAATTTCTAGAAATAAATTTTTGTTACGCTACTTACTTTATAAGATATAAGTAAATAGAGAATAAAATATAGATTAATGTGAATTTTTCTCCTTTTTTTTTTACTTGTGTTTATGCCAGCTCATTCCCAGAGATATTAGTTATGTAGGACAGTATTTCCCATACCTTAGGTATTTAAGTTTTACCATATTAACCCACTGCCTGTAATATCATTTACTTAATACATTCTAAAACTGACTCACTTTTAAAATAGAAAGCCATGTGTAGTTTTTTCTCCTAATACATATTGAAATCAGTACTTAAATAGTAAAATTTAAGAATCCTACTCATGTGCAATATGTAAAATCATGATCTGTTCTACCAGAGACATTTTCTGAAGCACATACACAGTTTGTTCAGATGAAAAGTACTTGTGTTGACTATGATCATAGCTCTGAGCAAAAGTGTTAGGGATATACCTGTGTATCTGAGATTTCAAGTTTTTAAAATTTCATATTTACTTTGACATAGTATGTTTCAATGTGTTCAAATGATGTTATAGAAATAATCATAGAAAATAGTACAAAATTAAATATCAAACTTAATAACCTGAACTTACCTATTTTTTACATCAACCAAGAGAGAATGATCATTTAAATCAAAGTAGCAATGGAATTGATTTTCTAGATATTTCATTTAAAAGGGTGGTAGGAATTTGAACTAAAGTAGATGTATCCTTTTCCCACATCTTACCATATAGTTTGTTCTTGAAATGAAATAAAGTAGAAATAAAGTTGGGAGAAATATGAGAGTTTTATGTTTCTTAACTTGTGGATTTTCTTCAAGATATTGTATGTATATGGTAAGTACTTTGCTGCATATACTTTGTTTGTGGTGATTAAATGTGTTCATACTTTCATCATTTAGTACTTTCCCCTAATCCATTTTTAAAGTCCTTTGTTTTTAATTCAGGATTTTTTATTAACATCAGAATAGATGACTAGCTGTTCTAAATGGAGAGTTCCTTCCTGTAATTTGTGTTTTTCAAACATTTTCCGTATTTGTCTTGTGCTGTTACTGATGTTAAATACAGTATTTCTAAACCTTTTGGTCACACCAGTATGTTTATATAGATTAGAAACTAAAGGGAATTGCCATTAATAATTCATAGCCTCTCTGAACCTCAGTTCCCCTATCAATAAAATAAGGGGTTATTTAGATTAAGTGATTTCTTAATTTCCTCCTGGCTTTAAAACTCATGGTATTTTTTAAATTATAAAATACCATAGATGTGAACATAACCACAAAAGGAAAAGAAGGAGAAAAAAGGTGCCAGTACTTGATAGTGCTTCTACTAAAGGCCACCTAGAAAGTCATTTTCCATGAAAAACAAAGTACTTGCCAATTATCAAGGCCCTAGGAAAACTGAAAAGCAGGGCAAATGTGTGCCTTCACACTTTCTTTTCATCCACCCTGTCTCATGTTGGCATCGCATCCTTTCCTACCTCGCCTTCTCTTGCCATTCCCACTTACCTTCACACTTATTTTAGCTACTTGTTAAACATCCCCAGCAACTGTATTTAGGTTTACTAAACTGACTATTTCTATCACTAAATTAGCTAAGGTCATGTAAATATATTTGCAAACATTAACAGGGAATATATATATATTTTGATAAGGGATAACTCTTTTGGTCTTCTATATAGAGCATAAAAGGTAACATTACCCAAAGCACAAATATGATGTGTGATTTTTATTATGTTCATTGTAAATTATACACATAAAATTACTGAATATAATTGGGGATATATGAAAACTTCTAAAAATCATCAGTTCATAATATCAATTATATATGTTAATTTACATTTTAAAATATTCATATTTGAGATTGTTTTCTTAATGATGAAAATTCTGTCTGAAATGATTTGGGGGGATTTTCATTTTTAATAAGAATATTTCCTTTTTTAATAAAAAGCATAAGAGTGAAATCTTTTATATGAAAAAAACACCAGGTGCCTTTATCAAATCCCAAGTGGTAGTGCACACTTACCTACTAATGTTTATGGTATTACCTTGCATTTATTAGCAAAGGATTTATTTGACTCAGATCCCCCTTCTCAATTTGCTAAAGATTTTCATGAATTTGA
Organism: Sciurus carolinensis; assembly: GCF_902686445.1. Taxonomy (NCBI): domain Eukaryota; kingdom Metazoa; phylum Chordata; class Mammalia; order Rodentia; family Sciuridae; genus Sciurus; species Sciurus carolinensis. Next base: position 66,462,207 of record NC_062226.1, read on the forward strand.
TTTAGAGTGAGAAAGTGATTCCCAGTATACAATTCACATTTTAGTAGTAAAGTTAGCAATGTTTGATAAGGACTATGGATATAGTTATGATTTTCTACCAGTCTCTTCTTGTCCAATATTAGGAAATTGCTCAATTTTTGTTCATTTTTAACTTGTAGAAATCAAGGCTTTTTTTTTTTTTAAAGTAAGTGGTAGTTTACCAGTTCTTAAAAGGGAATTTGCTTGAATTTATCTTTTTTGTTTACCATATAACCACACAAGATGGTGTATTTGAGCACATTCTTTCGCAACTTCTTGGTCAATATTCAAGCTGTTTTTTTCAAAATATTAGGCCAAACGATACTATATAAGTTCAGTTTTTCTGGTTATTCTTCTTGCTCAACCTATAACCTAGAGCATGACTGATTAAACTGACTACATAGTAGTATCCTATATTATGGACCATATTCCTGAATGGAAAATATGCAGTCAGCTCTTTTATCCACAGGTTTCATATCCATGGATTCAACTAACCTCAGGTAGACAATATCCAGAAAAAGAAATTTGTATATGTACTGAACATGTACAGATTTTTTTTGGTCACTGTTCCCTAAATGATACAATGTAATAACTGTTTACAAAGCATTTACATTGTAGTGGGTATTGTAATTAATCTAGAGATGGTTTAAAATATACAGGAGGGGTTGCTCATAGGTTTTATACAACTGCTATACCATTTTACATAAGGGACTTGAGCTTTTGGTGTCTGAGGAGGTTCCTAGAACCAGTCCCCCATGGATACCAAGGAATGATTATAGTCAACTAGGCCATTTTTTACGAGCTCAGAAGTAAGTGGAATGTAGAGTCAATTAATTCAGTTGACGTAGAACTAGTTAAATTTGGATACTTGGGAATAGCAACTGCCCACTTTTATTCAATTCCTAGCTACTGAATTTTCTTGTGATGGTTCTCAGAATAATTGTGTTGACTCCCTTTTACATTGAACCTGTCTACACAAACATAAATTCATTTAAAATTATTAGAATTATATCCTACCACAAAGAAAAGTTTACCTTAATGTACAATAGATTCTCAAGGCATACTAATGAAGAAAGCTCATTGTTTTATGCTCATCACAACATAGTTTATCTTATAACAGACTATAAAATAATTAGTAATATGCTTTAAGAAACTTTGTTTACTCCTTTATTAAATAGTGTTTCCATTCTTAAAATCAGATGGTTATTTATGGAGTTTTTTGTTTCTTAATAACTAAATAAGGTTACTTTAAGCATTTGAGAAATTTTAACACATTTATTTATTTACATTTAGTAGTTATGTATGTTAAAGGGCTTTTGCTAAAATTAGATTCCAACAAGATGCATAAAGAAAATGTGTTGAAATTAATATTCATATCTTTTATTAATGTAAAATATTATAATTAATTTTAGTTTTTTAGAGGAAAATATGAATGTCCATCTGCTGCTGTGAAAGTAAAAGTTTAGTTTAATTTATGTATAGAAAGCTAAGAATTCATTTCATACTTGTAGGTACTCTTCTTTCTTTATCCTTGGGTTTATATGTTTATGAATTTGGAATAGGGGAGTGCTTTTTCTGAGATGAATGTGTTTAGTTTCCTGAAAAGTCATTTTGCCTTATTTTTTTGCTGGTATGATGCTGATGGCCATTTGCTTTGTTTTAAATTTTCTATTAATTCTATTTTTTAGAAGCAACCAATGTTATCAAGTTCTTTAAGCATCATTCTAGAAATATTCTATGAATATATAAGCAGAGTATGTCTTCAAGTTTTTCAGACAAATCATAGCAAAAAATACTTTATCTTGCTTTCCCCCACCTTACAAGCATGCTTTGGAGTTGTTTATTTCCCCCCCATATCAGTACATTGAAGGACTCCTTATATTTTTGAAAAGTGAATATATTAAAAGTAGCTGAGCTGTGTGCAGTGGTGCACGACTGTAGTCGACTGTATTCCTAGCAACCTGGGAGACTAAGGGAGGAGGATGGCAGGTTTGAGGCTAGCCTTGAGAACTTTAGTGAGACCCTGACTCAAAATAAAAAATAGAAGGACTAGGGATGTAACTCAGTGTAGAGTACCCCTGAGTTCCATCCCCAGTACCACCCCCTGCCAAAAGAAAAGTAGAGTGTTAAAATAATGATGGATTATTGTTTATGGCTATATTGAGAAAGAAAAATAATGTAATTACATGAGATGAAAGCTTCTGTGTGATTATCATATATAAAGGCATGCCTGAAAGAAACTAATTCTTTAGTTGTGTATGTAAATTATGTATGTCATAGTTCTTATTTAATAAAATGATTTAGTGTTCCAATCTCAATGATTAAGGGAATAAAACTTCTTTATTTATTCAAGCAAAAGCATGCATCTCTGTTATAATCTTAGCATTTCCTTTTTCCTGTGTCCCTTTTCCTCTAGGCTAACCTGAGCCCTCAAATGAAACTCCTCAGACAGAGTACCACAAATCTTCTGCTTCCTGCACTAAATCATAAATTGACTGAAGGTTCTGGGGACCTCATTTTCAAAGCACTTAATAAAATGGGACTTTGAGTGACTTGTGGTCTCCATCACTTCATCTATATTCCATTCAGCTGCCAGTCAGTTCCACACTGCTCTAGCCTTGAAGCTGATAAGATCTAGAGGCAGTAATTTTGCGGTTCAGGCTGTAAAACATTCCTCTCCTAGAAATCTTGATAAACTAGAAGAATAAGACAAACAGAATGACAGGGCCTTCAGTCTCTCTTGAATACAACCAGTGAATTCCCCTGAAATCTTAATGCAAATGCAAAGTAAATAATTTTATTTTTCAGCTATTTCAAACTAAAATGGCATTTCAGAACAGAGATGTATTATAATATTGCCAGAACTGGCTAGATTTTATTTCTTATACAATCTAGATTTTAGGAAGTATTAATGATGTTTGTAACTACTACTTATGGAAGTAAGATGTGTTCCAAGTAACCTCTGGTACTTCATTCTCCTTATATTTAAAAATCACATTTCAAATTAATTTCCTAGTTTGAAATTATTATTGATTTTAAAGGAAAAATGATCAGGTAATTCAGATGAAACATGAAATGTATTAGTGGCAAAATGAAATAGACTGTTGCTGTGAATAGCATCTGAGTCAATGATAGACCAAGAAAGTTTCAGTAATGCTTCTTCTGACTAATTTAAAAGGGTACAATACAGCACAAGGATTATCACCAGCTATGTTTTTTTTAACATTAAAATTTTTAAATTTATTTGAAAAATTAACACTAACATCTCACTGTTGAGTAGGAAGATATTTTGATGTTACTACAAGCAAGAGCTTATTTGAACTTCATAGCAATACTGTGAGGAAAGTGGGACAGGTAATAGAGTCACACCACAAAGGCTTTTGTCTCAACACTTTTTCCATGCCACTACGTTTCCTCTTGTTTTAAAAAAAAATTGTTTAATTTTTACAGACTGCATTTTGATTCATTGTACACATGGGGTACAACTTTTTGTTTCTATGGTTGTATACCATATAGATTCACACCATTGTGTAATCTGATGAGAGGGAATTTCTTCATGACCCCATGCTTATTTGTTTATCCTGCAAACCATGTGATTTGATTACCACTTTCTCAATATGCATAATTCCAGTTTTGTTTATTGACTACAGGAATTATCTGGTTTCTCTTAAAAACCTAGCTACAGTGTTTAATTCAAACTGTTAAAGGCAGTAAATTTCATGGGCTAGAAGTTTTGTAATGTAGCTACAGACTGTTAGAAATAATTTTAAACATTTATTTTAAATTTGCTTGGTATAAGTTTAAGTGACTTTCCCATCTGTCTCAGAAGAATGGAAGATGTGATTTTTTTAATTGTGCTTTCCAAAGTACAGATGTAGTAAGGCAAGAGAAGGAAATGAAATATAAAACTAGGATAGAAATAAAGAGGTTAGAGTTTATAGATGATACAATTGTATATCTGATAAAAATAATAATCACATGAAACTATAATGAGAGAGGTGACTGAGTTCAAAATTAGTATATGATAAAATCAATAGTTTTTCAAGATGCAAGAAACAGTAATTTTAGAATATTTCATAGACACAGAGATCTCATTTACAATAAAAAACAAAAGTATCTGATAATAAACAGGCAAATCCAACTGCTAAATACAATTTTTGAAGTTCCTGAGAGACATAAAAGGAAACTTGAATAACTAGAAGACATATCATATTCTTGGATAAGAAACTTTAGTATCAAATGTTTGACTCTTCCCAAATTTATATAAGATATTTTAACATAATCTCAATCAAAATGCCAATAGATTTTTTTCTTTCATATGAAAAGCTATTTGTATAAATAAATCTGTAAGAGTAGTAGTGAAATTTTTGTAAAAGGAAAAATAATAGGGAATGAGCAGAGGGGAGACAGACTACTGCTTATAAAAACAGTGTAAAATTATAATTAAAGCAGAATTGTCTAGGCACATGAATAGACCAGCAAATGGAATAGACTAGAAAACTTAAATAGTACAAATGTATATAGGAATATAGTAGAGAATAAAGGTGGCATTTCCTGTCAGTGAAGAAATGATATATTATCAATAAATATGTTTGGAATAGCAGAATAAACAGTTTAGAAAATTAAATTAGTTCCATACATTATTCCTTATACCAAAATTAAATTTCACTTGGATGGAAAATGTGTTTATTATTCTCTTAGAGTGGGAAGCATGATATAAAATCCAGATGCTATAAAGAATGTATTGATAAACTCAATTACATAAAAATGATAACATTCTGTATGACAAAAGCTCAATAAACAAAGGCAGTGGAGAAACAATAAACTGGCTTAACATGTTGAAACATTATAGTCAAAGGAGTAATTTCTTTAATATGTAGACTACTTTTATAAATCCATAGAAAAAAAGATTAAAATTGGAGATAGTATACAAATAGTCTGTCCACTGAAAAGGAAATGAAAAATAGACTATGAATAGATACCATTTTTTATCTCACACGTGAACAACCTGAAGTAAGCCTTGGCAAATGTATAAGAAAATAGGCACTCTCAATCACTGTTGATGGGAGTCTATACTGGTACAAAATTGGAAAGGAATGTGGAAATGTCTATCAAATTGAAAATACACATATCCTTTGACCCAGAGTCAAGAGTCTAGAGTGTACTTCTAGAAATTTAACCTACAAATACACACACACACACACACACACACACACACGTACACAATACTGCTTAAACAACTATACTTCTTGTAGGGTTATTTGTTAAAGAAAAATATTGGAAAAAATCCTAATTGCCCACTGCCAGGGAAGCAAATATTAATAAATTTATCCTTTTCTGTGACTGTTTTATATATTGTGTATGTGTGTGTGTGTGTGTGTGTGTGTGTATGATACTGGGATGGAAACCAAGACCTTTCACATGTAGAAAGTGGTCTACCATTGAATTACAATCCCTTAATATAGTTTTAAATAGAGTGAAGCATTGCATATATACTTTAATATGAAAAGATATCCAAAACAAAAAGCCAAAAGCAAGTAAAAAAAAGCAAGGGTAATATATGCGTGTGTGTAAATAAAAACATGTATTTGTACATGTTTATATAGGCACAAAGGTATTTTTAGACAAATAGCAGATACATGTAGCTAAAACGAAGTGAGAGGCATATGAATATAATATCTATTAACAAAGTAATTTGTTATTTTTTAAAATCTCAAGCAAAGTAGTAGTGATGTAAAGTGTATTGAATTGATCTTATTCTCCAAATGCATGTAGTTGAAACAACCCTTTCTCTATGTGCCTAGTATTAAGCTTGTCTATAAGGTGTCACAATTGAAATTAAACCTTGATCCAAAGTTTCAGATACCGACCTCCCTTTTTAATTTTATTTTTAGTGCATTATAGTTATACATGATAATGGGGTTTATTTTGACATATTCAGAAATATGTTTAACATCATTTTTTCCATTTCAATCCTCAGTATTACCCCTTTCTTCTCCTCCTCCCTACCTTATTCCCCCTTCTCTATCAGTCTTCCTTCTGTTTATTTCTATTTTTAATGAATTCATTATATATAGTCCTTCTTTATTAGACTGTTGAAAGTTCAGAGAATGAAAACTTGCACTAAATTTAGTTAAGTTGTTTTACAGCCATTCTTCGTCATTATTTTGGAATGAAAGTGAATGTTTTTTTTGTATTTGTGCATTTGTATTCATATATTTAGGCCAAATTATTTTCTTATTCCACAGTGCTTACATTTCATAACATTTAAACAGAACTACTTTTTTTTTTTTTCCAGTGCTGGAAATTGAAGTCAGGGCCTTACACATGCTAAGCAGGTGCTGTACCACTGTGCTATGCCCCAAGCCTTTGGATTATTTTCTTTAGTCACTCACTCTCAAACATTTGTTGAGTAATCACTGTTGACTAAGCACTTACAGGAAAGGAAAGGTTTACCCAGTGGGCTAATGGAGCTAGACTCTAGCACTGAAAGCTACCTACTCTTCTCCAGGACAAAAATGGAAATCCACAAATAGTCCCCAAAATTCTACTTCAGTGGTTAATTCAACATCTTTCTCACCACATTATTTTTAAAGTCATAAATATTATTAAGTTATATTGTACTTACCTTCTGATAATTTTTATATGTTCGAAATTCCCTAATGTTTCTGTAGGTTTGTGTAGCAAGAAAGTTAAAGAGAAGCACAATCACCCATTAATTAGATTATCTGTCTGCTTACACTACCTACATAAGTAGTTATAGTCTAGCAAGAAAAAAAAATTGGTCACATTTTAGTGCAGTGGTCCTCTAATTTGAGTGTGTGTATCTGGAGCTTTGGTTAAAACATAACTGAACCTCACTCCCAGGGCTTTTGATTCAGTCATTGTGAGCAAGGGCTCCAGAATTAATTTGTATTTCTAACAAGTGCCCATATGATTCTAGTAAATCTGGTGGAGGACCACACTTTGAGAAAAACCTCTGTTTTAGTGATTATATAGACCACGCACAAAGTGAAAATGTTCTTAATACTCAGATTAAATTGCAAAAGGCAAGGACCATTTGAAAATATAACCTTGATCTTAAATCCTATAACAATGCAAATGCAGCAGATTCCTGAAGAGTAATTCTAACCTCCAAATACTTCTGCAATTGCTGTTTCAGAAATGAGTTTTATCATCACAAACTGATAATAATACCAGCCTCATGGGGTCCCTGTGAGTTGGAGAAATGTGGGCTGGACAAAGTTAGAAAGTCCCAAAAGATAAACAATCTTTGTTTCAACCTACCATTCCAAATGTTTTCAGAAAACAGTTTATACATGTTTATCTAAGTTGATTTTTTGTTTTTGTGTTTGTTTTTTGCCTTAAGAAATTTCGGAATAGATTAAGGCATTAGAAAACTACCAGATTTTAGGTTGAAAGCATAATATTTTAGAATTTTTCTCTACATGTCATAAAATTATCAGTGAACAGAAAGGAGATTTTTATGTAGTTGAACATTATCAAGATCTGAAACTTGTTTGTTGTAAATGGTTAGTGTGTTAAGACCAAGATTTCATCCTTTGCTACTTTATTGTTCAAGAAGATATGAAAAGCAAAGCTGGCTAGATGTGTTTTGGGGAGCATTCTGAACTTTTTAAAAAAGAATAGTATGTCCTCAAACTCTCACGGTTAAGCTTTTTTTCAATGGTACTGTGGAATTAATGTATTTACATATTGACTAATATTTCACTTGAATTTTAAATTTAAAGAGCAGTATCATAGCCAGAGCCTTAACTTGATTGATGTGTTCTCTGTGCATTTGCCAGGCCTCCTGGGCCCAAAATGTACCCTATAGATCCTTAGAAGATATCCCTTGACCAGAAGGGAGTTTATAATGATTTAACTGCTACTACAGGGCATTCAGAATTTTATGGCATCTATGAGAAATACCTTTGCACTTATCCCAGTACTCATAGACTCATATATATTCATAAATGCATATTCTTTATGTCTGGTCATCTTTATATATGTACACATGTCCATATGACTGAAACCAAAGTTCCATAAAGTGGAACCTCCATACTGTGTGCAATGACTCTGATTATTTTCTACTTTATTTAATTTCTTTAATTTTCTTAGAATCATTGGTCATGACATAATTGATTTTATAACCTACTGATTATTTGCACCTTACATTCCCAAAAACACACTGCTTTGGCCAGGTGCACACATCTGTAATCCCAGTGGCTCAGGAGGCTGAGGCAGGAGGATGACAAGTTTGAGGGCAGCTTCAGCAACTTAGTAAGACCCAAAGCAACTTAGTGAGACCCTGAATCAAAATGAAGAGTTTAAAAAAAAGGTCTGGGGATGTGCTCGGTGGTTAATCAACCCTAGGTACCATTCCCAGTAACAAAACAAACAAAACAACAACAAAAAACACTGTAACACTACTTTGGGCAAATTGAAGAGAAGGTCAAGCATTATCAGTACATATATAAGACCTGGTTATAGACTCTCCATTGACCTTGAGGTTTTTTTAATATTGGAAATTCAACCCAGGGACTCTCTACCACTGAACTATACTCCATTTTTTCATTTCGAGACAAGGTTTTGCTGAATTTCCAAGGCTGACCTCAAATTTGCCATACCCCTGCCTTAGTCTCCATAGTTGCTGGTATTACAGGATTGCACTACTGGGAGCACCTTGGATATTTTTTGTTATTGAATTTTGTTGTTGTTTGCTTATGTATTTTTTAAAAAAATATTTTTAGTTGTCAATTATATGCAGTGTTGAGGATCAAACCCAGGACCTCACATATTCCAGATAAGCACTCTACCATTGAGCCACAACTCCAGCCCTGTTTATGTATTTTTTTACTTGGCGTTTTTAACAAATGCCCTGTTGATTCTGATGTGGTCCAGAACCACATTTTGAAAGACTTCTGTTTTTAGTGATCCATAGACTAAAGTGCAAATGTTCTTTTTTTGTCATTGAAGCCTCCTTTTGGAGGCTCCCTACACATACCCCCACACACATACAGGAGACTGTCATTTCAAATTTGTGTTAAGTGTGGTGACTACTTGTCCCTGCCAGCCATCACAGATAATTTTCCAAACAAAAGTCAACAAGTAGAAATATTTACCCAATCTCAGATGCAAACAAAATTAAAACCCTAGAAATGTTATTTCTCTGAGAAAGTGCTCACTAGTGTGGTTAAGAGAGTAATACAAGTGTTATATATTAGGATAATTGTTTTTAAGAGTAAAATTAACTGTCCAGTCAAAATTTTTGTTGCCTTGGAACTTGAACACATTTAAATCATTATCACATAATACTTAGCAATCATATTTAAACCCTTTTCTATTGGAAAGTAAATCTTAATAATAAATTACTTAGCAAATTGTAATTGTATAAACCAGTCCTCATAGAATATTTTCATCAAAATAATACATATCCCCTCAATTTAGATTCATGTTATATTTATATATAATGAAAATGATATTGAATTTAGAGTGATAAATCTTAGATTCTGATCTCATAGTTAATACCCTTGTAATCTCAAGAAAATCCTTCAATTCCAGAAAGCCTCAATTTTCTAATCTGTAAAGAGGAGATAACGTTTCTTCCCTATCCTATTTATAGGTTGTTTTGAAGATCACATGAGATTTAATGTAAAAAGGTTTACAAATCATAAAATATTCTAGTATTCTATTTCAAATCACTTTAACAGTTGTAAAATAGAAGTAATTCATATTGTGACACCAATTTTAATTATAGTCATAGTTGAATATATCAATCTTGAACTTTGACCTTTAAAAAAGACTAAAAAGAAATTTAAAAGTCAAGAGAATATGCCTTGACCTATAAAGACTATTAAAAAATGATATAATTTTTCTTTTCTCTTATTAGCAATATAGTTGAATGATAGGTTAATATTTACATTAAGAAAGAATCCTAATTGTGTATATGGTATTTTACTTGCATTGATATACATACATGTCTATATAAACCACATGTTTATATAGAGGTAAAAAGAGGCAGGGAAGCCTCTTTTTTTGTCCCAGAGAAGTCATACAAAACACTTGGCACCTCTTCACATTTCCTTTTATTTCAAACTGAAATTTAGTTTTTTTGTCATTATCAACTTCTCCTAAATGAACTCTGTATTCCAGCGTATCTTAATTACCTGTATAAGAAGTACCTGGGAATGGCATAGATTTTACTGAAAATTTTGTAGGATAAAGAACTGAAGGCTTAGTGTCATACTGTCCAGAGTTTAGTCACACAAAACTTTGCACTGCATTCTTCTCTCCAGTCTGTCCATTCATTCTGCCAATGAGCATTCACCACCAATCTTCTCAGATATAAGATCAGTTTAGTCTCCTAAAAATCTCTCATCGTTCAGAAACCACTCTCCGAATCATGAGACCATCCATATTAGAAAGATTCTCTTTTGATAGAAGGCAGTGGACAAGCATAAGTAACACTGAGTAATGACAACAGGGAAACTTTCTTTTATATTTTTATCTTTAAAAATATGCACTGTCATAGGAAGAAGACAATATTCATCTCTTCTTTGAGAATGGGAAAAGAGAATACAAACACAGTATTAATGAGCCTTCAGATTTCATTTAACCCTTTTTCTCTCTACTCTCAACCTATTTTCCTTAGGGATTAGGTGGGATTTTTTTAAAGTTCTTTTTAGGATACTGATTTAGGGTTAGATACAGCACATACCTCAAAGTAGCCTTGGGTATTTGAAAGCCTCTACTTATCCTTGATTCCAGTAAGTCAGCAATAGTATTTTCATAACAAAAAGAGTTTCAACCTAAGGTTTGGGTCAAATGTTTATCACTGAGTATCTCTCATTAGGTAATAGGTATACTGTCCTCTTCAGGTCCTTCCTAGAAGGAGTTGCTTTATCTTTGTAGAAACAATACTGAGATTAATTTTATTTTTTCTTCTTGATGTGAAATATAACATCTCTCTTGCCTCTTCTGAATATCTCATCTTAATTCCTGAGAAATCATGGAAAGCTCTCTTTGTTCTTCATCTGCCACAAAATATGCATATTTAGTATATTCAAAAATAGTATACTTGGCCTTACAACGTATTTTTTTTTCTTGAATTTGCCCCCAAAGAACTAAAGTCTATTTGTTGCTGTGTGTTTGTATTCTATCACATTTGTAACCATGCTACTTTCTATAACAGAATCAAATTGTTTGGTATGGAGACCCTTATGCTCAGTGGAGGTTAAACCAGGCATACCATATCCCTGGGATCATGTCTTTTGAGATATGAAAGAGTGGAATCACACCTATATTTATTTTAATTCTCCATTCCTACCTGCTGCCTCAGTTCTAAAAATTATTTTCTCAAATCCCTGGTATTACTTTCCTCTCTTTTTCAGGCAAATTAAGTCACTCAAAGCAAAGCCCATTGGGCGGAGCACAGGGAGGTTCTCAATTCTCTAATGAAGCCTAAGTTTCTCTGGATCTTCTTCGCTGAAATTTCGATTATAGCTAGTTGATCTAACCAGCTTTGATTTTTCTAATTATGCTCTGTAGCACCTTGTTTTGTGACATGCTGTCATGAAGTCATTTGGTCTTCCTGCTAATGTGAGGTCAGAAATCTGGCCTATGAATGTAGGTAGTTGTCCATGTTACCTGAGCTTTAGCTCTTCACTCTGCCAGGCATTCTTCCAGGGCAGCATTTGAGACTTTGAGACCACATACCATTCCTAAGGCGAGGAAGCTTTTCATTAATTTGTATCATATCTGCCCCAGGGGCCTGCCATTCCTCTAACATTTCAGTGGTCTATCTAAACACACTGCAAAATGCTCCTGTTTCAGTCTGCTTATTTGCCACTTTGACCAAAACACCTGATAAGAGCAATTATAGGAGGAAAAGTTTTTTGGGGGGCTTATGATTTCCGAGGTCTCAGTCCATAGATGGATGACTCTAATCCTTAGGGTACAAGGAGAGGCAGAACATCATGGTGGAAGAGTAAGGCGGAGGAAAGCACCTCAGGACATGACACCAGGAAGGGGAGGGAGGGAAAGAGAGAAGAGGAAAGAAGAGGAGCAAGAGGAAGAGAGAGTGTGTGTGTTTAGGAGAGAGAGAGAGAGAGAGAGAGAGAGAGAGAGAGAGACACTACTCTGCTCAACAAGTACACAACATAAACCCAAAGACACACCTGCAGTGACCCATCTTCTCCAGCCACACCCTACCTGCCTACATTTACCACCCAGTTAATCCCTATTAGCAGATTAATGCACACATTTGGTTCCCAATCATTTTACCTCTAAACATTTTTGCATTATCTCACAAATGAACTTTTGGTGGATACCTCACTTCAAACCATAACACTTCCTCTCCATTTACTGAAAATGTTTATGACTTTCAGTAGCACTGGCTGAAGGGTTCCCAGACTAGGCTTATAACCAGCATTAGATTTCTATTCTACAACTCCTATTTTAAATGGTGAAATTGAAGGGATTTTAATCACCCCAAATATATTGCCAAAGGTCTTCTTTTAGCTTCTAGAAAAGAATCTAAATTATCCCACATAGTTAACTGTCCATAAGGCTGGAGTGGATATCAGTTTCTTAGCTGCTGTTCTACAGAGGAGTTTCTAAGACTCACCCTTATCAGTCATCTCATTTAATGCTCTGTAAACTGAGTGTCTCATCTCAAATGGAGTGACCTACCATTTGCTCTCAGAGGAATTGCCATAGTTGTTTATCTGATTATGAGGCAACAGTCCGGCACTATCATGAATGAGTCCTAACACCTAAGCACCATGGTGACTCAGTCCCAGGTGATTATGTAATATATACAACTGGGCCCTGTTAACTTAACTCAGAGAATTAACTTTTTTAAAAAAGTGAAAAATATCATCATAATCTAAAGCTTCAGTAGTTTAAGGCAAAATTGGATAGTGTTTACCATGTCTGTTTTTTAGCTGAAAAAAAAAAGGGGTGGGGTTGGGGGAATCCTTTAGTCATAAAAAATATTATTTGGCTTTGTACCATTAAGTAGAAAAAAGCAAAAGGATATTTTTTAAAAATATTGAGAGGAAAGAAAAGACAGATAAAAAGAGTAATGTCCAAGAAGAGAGATCACTGAGGCCTAGAGTTAGTCCTGACTTTCAGATCGTCATAAGGATACTTGTTAATCAGATAATAGTACTTTGTATTAGAGTTGAAATTTCTATAGCAAAATGATCAGTATTTTTAGAATAAAGATCATCCTGTAGAGAAATGAACTGGAAAACATTTTAGAATCTGTTCCTGTCAGTGGATTTGATATACACATTTAAAATGTTCTAATCACACACTGATGAAATAAAAACCATCGTGTTCACTTCAAGTAAAAATAAAACTTATCTACCTTTCTGCCTCAGAATCCACAGCTTTAGACCTATAATTCAAACATATGTTTATATTCATCCTTTTCACTCATTCCTGGAGCATTACCATAACTTCCAAATTAGTTTTCCCATCCAGATTCTCTCCCATCCTATACTAGATTAATAATGTGAAGTGCTCTCATTATCAGATTAATTCCCTTTCTCAAGACTTTTCAATGGCCCAATCCTTTTTAATCCAAGATCGCAGCTACAATATTGCAGTCTCTCTAACCTAATCTATCCATCCCTATAGAGAAGTTATCTTCCAGCCAATCTCACTCTTCTTCAAACATACATTGTGCCATCTTATCTTGTTTTCTGTACCAGAATTTTTCACTAACCTGCCACTATTAAAATGTCATACATTATTTGTCATTATTTGTCAGTTTTCTATTCAACTTTATCCTTCTCTGTATAACTATACCAACAAGATGTGATTCTTTCTTCCCTGTCTTCCTCTCTCCATATTCTAGTAATAATTAATTAATTCATTCTGATTGCTTTTGATCACTTATACATTATATATATTACTAGTCCCTTGTATATTAATTGACCCATGTGTCACTTCTATCAATTAGTCAAACCATGATGTATTTTGAGCTTTCAGTCGGCAGGGCCATTTTTTGAAAATTTTTGCTACCATTTCTTTTGTTCCCTCCTTTCAAACACACACATCTCCCCACTCACACTCTCCCCACTCATCCCTGTCATCCCCATCCTTCACCCCATCTCTCCCTTTCTTTCCCCTTTCCTCCCCCTCTCCTCCTCTCTCTTCATCCATATACACTACAACCCATACACGGAGCTAACACGCTAACCTTGCAACTGGTAGACTGTGAGGTTTTATGTTGGTTGAAATGAAATAACCTGATGCCCTGATAATTTAATGAAGTTCTCACAATCAGTGGCAAGCATTGTAATTGTTTTATACTGAGAGGGGTGTTATTTAATTTTATTCTTTTACTTAAAAAAAAAAAAAACCACAAATTCCTTGAATTTGAACCAGTTTTAAATTCTAACCACCTGGTCAATCTAGCTATTTAATAGTTTTCACTTCATGGAGCTGCAATTATACAATATTTTCATTAAGATTAGAAACATTTTCTCAGATGATATGTGAGAATAGTGAGAATTGAGAGTACATAATTGCTCCAGTTTACTTTGAGCTCAGTGTTTTAGGTGTCATATGCTGAAGTGTGTCATATTTTTCTTGATACTGGTCAGCTCCCAAAAGTTGAACAAATATTTTTTCAAATATCTAACACATAATAATGAAAAATTAATGAATTAATTTAATCCTTGATGACTCTGGTAGAAATTTATTCTGATTCACTAACAGTTTATTTAATTTGTATTCCATCCCTCTGTCCCTCTATCTAACTCCTATTCATATACATAGATCTTACTCCATGTAACTATGACAAAAACAAAATTATGGGTTAATTGGTAGGGGTAACATTCATAATCCATTTGTAGTAATAGAGCTGTTTAATCCTCTACAACCTAATAATATAAAAAATTTGCATCAAAATTACTATTCTTCACCATTTTTACATTATTCCTCTAACATTTCACCTTATTTTCCCACCATTGTCATAATGTATTCCTGTGGGAGATAATCTCTTCTCATGCTTTTGTCCCTTAAAACTTCTATTTAGTCCATAAACATGATTAGGACACACTACACCCCTTACTAGCAGCACAATCCATTTTACCTAGCAAAACCCATTTCCTGACTTTATTTGAAAACTAACATTTCTCAAGGGTTCACGTACTTCCTTCAAAGCCTAATGACATTGCCTTTTCCCTGACTCCTACATATCAATATCTATTTCCAAACTCTTCATTTTCACTCATACCATTATTGTGTGTGTGTGTGTGTGTCTGTGTGTGTAAGAGACACACCCTAAAAACTAGATTCCTTGACATTTCTCAAATATATGCCCTGTGCTTTATTACCTCTTGACTTTACTAAGTCTGTTGTTCTCCCCTAGAAAACCCTTTGCCCCACTTTTTTCAACTGGAACACCTCCATCTTTTTAAGTATAAGTACTGCTTTTGGAGAGTCTATAATCACTGAGAAAATGACTATAAATTTTGTAGGTCTTTAAACACATTTTTTCCAAGAAGGTTCATTTTTTTTTAATATATCTTCAGAAGGAGGCCAAGAGTTTCCCCAAACTTAGAGAATGTTATTTTCATTTAATATTACCTTTATAAACTACACTTTTATTTTTGTTATATATAGCTTTGTTTTCATAGTTGTACATGTTTTCATATATATTACTGTCTACCCTGTCTCTCTTACTACATTTCAATATCCTATACATTGTGAGATTTTTTTTTTATCCTGGTTCCCTGTGCACTAACATATACATGTTAGGTACATAATTACCTATCATAGAACTCACCCTTTAAAAAATGTAGTCAGGGCTATATGATCCTTTCATGAAATTAAATTACTCTTCAGTTTTTAAAAAATGAGTACAATAAATATATGTTAAGTTTTTTTGTGCGTTCTCAGAAATTCTTACCAAGTAGTGGTGAATAAATGTTCTGATTGTTCAAAGGGACAAAAAAGAACCAAAATTCTGAAGGTCCAAGGCATTCTGGGAAATTCAGTTTGACCCATGTCTCTAGTTGTTCCTTTACTGCCTCCCTCAAAGCTCTTCAAAGCTGGCCAGAAATGCTGAGGATATAGTCCAGTGGAAGGCCCTGGGTTTAATCCCCAGCACATAAATGAATAAATACATATAAGACAAAAATGAAAATTGGCCGGAAATGAGAGGATCATTTCCTAACAACCTCACTGTGTAGGGAATCAACTGGAAATCTGGGACCGCCACAGTAGCAACTTTGGTAATTCAAGTAAACCTCTAAGAAAAAATGTCTAAATCTTCTAAGATAAGAGAAGTACTATTTTATCTAACTTAAAATTGCTGCTTTACAAACCCAGTGCATGGACATTTCCCTGAGTGTTGCTCAGCTATTATGTTTCTGATAATTTTTACCTTTCATTTAAGCCTATATAAGTCACAGGCTACAGATCATTATATTTTTATTTATTAGATTGAAATCTTACCTCAAAATTTCCACACTCAAACTTTAAAGAAAATGTAGGCATTTTAGCAAATTACAGTTTGATTCAGTTCTTCTTAGAAGTGATTTTTAGTCACATGAATCTTCTCAGATGTTTTCAAACCAAGAGCACTATTGATTCCTTCTAAGCGATGTCATGTCAAAGTTCTTTAGTTTTACAGTTTAACATTTTGGGAGTGTTTGTTAGCTCATTACATTTACATTGCTCTTTCTAAAGTACATCTTTTTTCACTTATGCAGTATCACTTTCTCCTGTTTATTTTTCGAGTATAATGATAAACTATATTATTTTCTTATCTGGTGGAGACAATGTTTTAGAAGTCAGTATATGTATTTTTGTGATCTAAAAAAAAGTTAATAATAGAATAAATTGTATTACATAGTTTTATGAATTAATTTAATATGCATTTTAAGAATATTTTTCTATAATTTCTTAACCTAATATACTCTGCTCCATATTATATTTTATTCATTCTAGGGAAGAACTCACAACATGGGAAAGTAATATAAAATAAAATTAAAGCTATTAATTCCCAAATTGTTTAGAAGAAAATTAGATTCAATGTTGATATAATTGATACTAAATGTTCTACGTATAATGTGTTCAACAATAAAGAAAATGAAAATGATAGAAAATTTAAAAAAAGACATTGTTATAGTTATCAGTCAACGTCTATCATTTTTTTGGGAGGGGGCAGTATGTTAAAATTTGAAGGCAATTTCTATAGCCAAAGTAAAGTATCAGAAAGTTAACTATGTTTTAAAGCATTAAATATTTTTATAACTGCTTATTGAATTGTTGGTGTGATCAGATTGTTAAAAATAATGAAATATATTTTTTCTTAAATTGCATAATGCAATTTTTAAAAATATTAATATTGTTAGTATAATCCCAAAACCACAGAGCATTTTATACCTGTTTTTAACAGATTGTACAATAATACTAGGAGCTGAAAGATAAGCTGTAATTAAATATAAGGTTATCATGAGTATATCACATTTATCTTTGGCACCTGCCACTTAAGTAAAAGTAAAAAATTGAATAAGGTTTTGTTGTTCATGGTATGCTGAGATTACATGGAATAAAACTTTCTATAGTTGCCCCTTTTCTTTGTTGGCTCTGAATTATTTTCTCTTCTACACTCCATTTCTGCTGTCATTTCTAATGTTTCTGTCTTACTTACCACATCCTAAATATAACATAGGAACCACAGTTACATATGAACATTCATTCATATGTGTGACCCTTTACTTCCAAATTTTAATATAAGATTAAGAGAGGGGTATGTCGATTTAGTAGCTTTTAAACATCAAGAAAGGATTTTTTGTACATTTGCATTAAAATGCTAATGCATATTAAACTTAGAATCTCTTGCATGATTTTTCTTTCATGGCAGAATAGAATATTAAATACCTTTTAGGTGGGAGACTATTTAGAGAGTGGTTACTATCCCACATCTTGAACTTTGAGAGTCAAGAATGTTTTCTCATAGCTAGAAAAATCCACTGGGGTTCCTGCTCCTCAGGTCTCCATACTGATTATAATTACAGAGTGTTCAAAAAGGTTTACTTTTGTGATAGGGCTTATTATTAATGTGCCTATTTTTATTTTATTCTCTGGGGGTGGGGGGAAGAAAAGGGGAAATCACATTTAGTGATAGCTATTCATTAGCCACCATTGAAGAAGAAATTGAACTTTAAACGAATCTATCAAAAATTCTCTGGTCAGCCTTTTATTACTATCTTGTCTTGAGCCCTTTTTTTAATGACATCTATTATCAGATTGAAATGGCGATTGAGACGCTGCAAAAGTCTGACGGTCTGTCCACTCACAGAAGCTCTCTTCTCAACAGCCATGTAAGTTGCCTCTTCTTCATGTAAACTAATCTCTTGCTTGTTCTGCATGTGTTGCTTGCTTCTAAATGCTTGTTTTGTTTATTTACTTATTTATTTTGCTTCTTAACCTTCCTTTCTCAGCCCTTTATGATCCTTGAACCATTAAATGGCTATTTTGTACAGTGGAATATCTCAGAAAAACTAGAGCCCATGGTGGACAGCTTTACTAGATTTTTCTACAGTTTGGGTGCAGGTACAGCACTTTCAAGTTCATGATAAGCTGTCATTTATTTGTAAAAAGCAATTAATAGTGATTTTTGAAATAAAGTTTTCTAGTTTGATATTTATGTAGTATGAAGCAAATACTTGCAATCTACATCTCTGTTGGAGATATAGAAACAGCCAAGTCTACTTGTGTGACTGATAAAGTCTTTCAGTGGATAAAAAATTATTAATGCCAAAACCAGTAGTAATCTATTTGAAAATGATTTATTTACCGGTAAGACTAAATAAGGTAGTACAGCTGCATAGATAGGCTCAAGTCCTAAAAACTAAAGAAAAGTTAAAATGGGCCAAGGAAAAAGTAGGACTTTGGGTAAGCAATAAGTTGCTAATAATTGAGGTAAAACAGAATTACCATTATTATTTCTTGAAAAATCTTCACTGTTATCAGATGCAGCTTCATTATGATACTGGTAAGTGTTAAGAAGGATCATGAGAATTTTGTGAAATGATAAATATTTTCATCAGTTATTAAAGTTGGGAAACCAATTGAAAATGCTGATTTAAAAATTACTTTGTTAAGATGATTTCTGAATACAGCAAAATAGTAAATAGAACAGTGATATAAATCTATTTTAAATAAATCTGCTAAATAAATGTTAGTAACATTTTAGTAAGAATTACAGTTTGCCTTCCTAACTGATGGTGTATTCTTAAATTTAGGGATGAAATTATTATGATTTCTTAATTCTTTTCTATATGTTGCGATTGAAAAGTTTAAAATGTGGATCACCCAAATGAAGTATTATTTTTCAATAAACTTAAAACCTTTAGTTCATAGAAAATGTTTTCATTATGCTTTTTAAGTATTTGAACTTTGAAACATGTAAATTTTATATTCCCAAAATAACACTACCTCCTTATGTTCTAACACATTTATTTTTAGATGGGGTATTTTGTCTTGTTTCTTCTTCAAGGGAAAGTTTCCTGGCAAACAAAAACAGGTTAGCCAACTTGGAGGATGCCTGCAATACTGATGAAATTATAGTTACAAATTTAAAATTATAGCATATATTTTGGTCTTTTTTTTTGAAAAATTTCTGAAAAATTGTTCTCTTTTATATATTTTATAAATGGATCCCTACTGTAGTGGTATGAGAGTGTAGTTGTGTTAAACGGTAATTTACTATATACTCTTAGGCTGTGTATATGAGGAAAGGGGGCGATGACCAACTGGTATTTGTATTTAGAAAATGGCAAGTGAAATGAAACTGTTCCTTTACTTTGAGTCAAAAATGTGTCAGGAACATTAGAAAAAATAACAAACACACTAAAGTTTCCAGTTGTTCCTTTTTCAACTTTTAGACATCTAGTTGTTTTATGCTTACTTAATATTTAATTCACATTTTGCTTTTCTTAGAAACATATGTTCAAATGTATGATGTGCTTAATTTTAACTCTAAATTTTAATTACCCCATCTCAGTATTATAATTAACAATAATAAGGTATAAGAACACGTTTTTAATTTGTTCATTTGTTTGAAACTTGTCAAATATATTGAAGTTTTCAAAAATTATTTTTAACTTGTTGAATCTGTGAACTAATAGTGTTAATAGCTATAAATTAAGCTGCATAAATAGCAGACAATTATTTAATATTACATGGCATCATATTTTTTACCATATACTATGGCAAATCTTCCAAACTTTAACTGCCAGAGGACTTTCAGTATATAGAAGGAGCGGCACAAGTGTCACTAATGTAGTGATAATCTTTGTCTAGCTATCCTAATTCATTTGTATCACACCTCTGAGATATAGTGAAGTTTATTCAAACCACATATATCATTAAGTCTTTAGAAGTACAAATGATTTTACAGATGGTTTGTTAGCAGTGGAGACTGGATCAGTGCTTTTTTTTAACCAATGAGGTTAATTTCTCCCTGAACATAGGAAAAGGATCCTGTTGTCTTTTTGTCCTTGAAAAGTTAACAATACTCCTGATTTTTATTAGATTTATCCAAACAACTGGAATAAGCTGCATGCGTTTTAGTTAACCTGTTTAGTTAAAAACACCTTACAAAGGTGTTTTTAAATTCTGTGAACTTAATCAGTGATTTTTCTGTTGTATAGAAATTTTTTCAGTGGAAAATTGTTTTAAAATATTGTTATATATTAAATGTCAAGTTATGCTCTTTATTCTTTGCTAATAGGATATAATATATAATTATTTGAGGCCTGTGGAATTCTTTGAGGTGGACATGAGTTCAGCTTCAGGATGATGAGTTCTCCAATTTCTTAATTTAAAGAAGTTATTAATTTCATTAGGCAAACAATTGGAAGGAATTATCACTAATATGTATCCCATATTCACTAGTATCTAAAGAAAGGTGTTAATCATGACTTTTGAACTACGAAATTTTCTCCTTCTGTTTTGTAATATGGAATACCAAAGGATTTCCTATTTTTTCTTTATACATTTGATTATTCACAGTAGTTAGAAAACTCTTTTTAGGAGCAAATTCAGTGAATCCAGCTAGTTTGCTTTGCTTTTCACCTTTCTTTCCCATTAGAAGATGGGGTGGGACATGAAATTTTAGATCCCATTTTCAGCCTATTCTTGAGTGTTTTATACTGCTTATCTGCTTTTAACATTATTACTATTATCACACAGATGAAAATGCACATATAACCTTTTCAGTTTGTATACTGAGCAGTGCCCCACCTGTGACTGAGTACAGTTATACTATGAGCAATGGTTTACGCTACTAACAATATTAACACAATTGAAGTTATTTCAGTACTAGTGTTTTATAGACTGTCAGTAAATGTGTATTGGCAACAGAAAGTTCCAGAAGACTAAGGATTTTGTATATTTTGCCTACCAATGCAGACTTTGTACCTAAAACAGTACCAGAACATCATGGATGCTCACTAAATACCGGCCAGATGAATGAATATAAGAAATAATAGAAAGGAACAGATCTTACCTTACCTTCAGTGTTCTAGAATGACTTTTAGTCCTATATATGTTTATTTGGAGACCCATATGCATTGTTTTGTTTTGTTTTCAAAGTGTTCTTCAGTAGGCATATGTGTGAGCATTGTAGATAGAGGGTGGCCTCTCCTGATGTGCTAATGAAGAAAAATATGTGGTCCCTCTATCATTTTTCTATGAATAGTCTTCAGTTTAAGAGTAGACATTTTTTCTTTAGACAATCCAATCTTTAAAATGTTGTAGCCAAGAGTGACATCATTTATCTCCTTGTATTTTATTTAGAATTGTTTTTTTTGTTTGGCTTTATAGAATTATATTTGTACAATAACTTTCTATTTAAATATTTTTATTTCTAGTTAGTTTAATTTCTAATTTTTTATGCTACAATGAAAATGCTACCAATAAATGCTGTATAATTTTACTAAGTCAAAGTAGTATATCTAACTGTCTTCATTGCAGACATAAGTTTATTTTGTACTCCAACTTACAGTAAATATAAATTAGTATTTAATAGTAATGTTGCATCCAATTTGGGATATTGTACAAATTTGAAGTCACAAGTGTTCATTGTTCCCAACTTTCACATAATGTTCTGAAATATATATTTTAAAAATTCATTTAAAACATACAAAAAACCCTATGCATTTATTTTATACATATTCACAATCTAGCAAATATTTTTTCATGAGTTTTGATGAGTTTAGCTACCAAAATATATTCAGCTCAAGGCAAAAACATTGTTTTTTTACTTATTCTCACTTAACTTCACTGTATTATAAATATAAATTATTATAGAAATAAGCCCATTCAAATGCATGTCATCATTGAATTGAATTTAAAATAATCCTAATGGATAATAATCCATCTGGGATAAAAATCCATCTGGGATAAAATGCCAGTGTTACATTTAGATGTTAAATGGGCAATGCAATTTTTATCTATTTTTATTTGTCAATCAGTATTTCCCTTTGGGAAAAATAGGAACTGTTCCATCTTCTTTAATATATCCTAATCAATATAGATTAAATGCAAGGGCTGAAAGATGCAATTATCTCAGTTTCTACCCTAAAACAAGTATATTTTAGTTCATTAGAATAACCAGATTTTAAAGATAAAGTTTAAAAGTTACTATATTTTATGGGCTTCTAAATCATAAATATCATTACCCTATGTACATGTATGATTATACAAGTGATATGACTCTACTTCATGTACAACCAGAGAAATAAATTTTACCCCATTTGTTTACAATGTATCAAAATAAATAAATTATTTAAAAAATCATAAATATAAGCATTTTCACGACATTTTATAGAAGAGAAAAGAAATGGTAAGTTCTAAATTACTAAATATTAAGGGCACTGAATTCTAAGTTCCAAATGCATTTTGTTAAAGAGAAAACTACAGGAACAATGTACCATATAAAAGGCATTAACTGCCCTTGGGTAGCATGTGGAGCAAGCACATGCCTTCAGTTTACATTTAAATTTACACAGAAACTTAACTGCTAAGTTTCTCTAATACAAATAATGGTTTCTAATACTGTATTTTAGACTCAAGTTCTGATTTATAATTTCATCACTGTTTCAAAACCTGAAAGTTAATTACTGGTATATAGAATTCAGATTATAATCCCCAACTATATCCCAGAGTCTTTATCTGTTAAATTCCAAATCAGTTTCTACATATACAATAAGTTTCAAAGACATTACCCCACTCCTGTAGCTGGAATCCACAGGACTGCAGAAGAATCACCCCTATTCTTGCAGGGTGTTTATCTCCATTTGCCCTCCTTCTGCCTATTTAAAGTTCTCTCTAGGTTTCTGGCAAGGAATAAAGTCCTTCCCTCTGAAAATATAGATTAGGAAAAAAAATGTAATTTTGCTACTGTTAGAGTTATAGTCATCAAATACCTATTCATGTGAAACTTTTCATATCAACTAGTCTAGATTATCATAGACAAATCAAACTCAAATTAAAAAAAAATGGTTTAGAAAAAGAACTGTTAAGAATATAAGGTATATAAGAACTATCAATTTACAGCACAGCCCAGATGTTTTGACTTGCTTCAACATTTCAGAATACTGCATAGCCAATCCAATAAAAGCTTCATTTTCTCTGAGTTATTCATTTGGGACTTGAGTAATATAAATTAGGCTTCTAAATAGTTTATGCCAACCTTTGCTATAATTATCTCACTATCTCTGTGAGAAGTTGTATTTGATTAATATTGGTCTGATTAACTCAAAAATACACACATGTACAACCATTGGACTCAAAATTTCTGAATTGAACTTTAATGTTTGTGCTAGCTTCTACTTTTTTTTTTTTTTTTTTTTGCAGTGTTGGTTATTGAACCCAGGGCCTCGTGCTTGCAAGGCAAGCATTCTATCAACTGAGTTATATCCCCAGCCTAGCTTCTACTTTTATAAAAGCAGTTCATGGCAGTACTCTTCAAATATTTTATTATTTTTTTTCCAATTTCATAAAATTTTTATCTGCAAGATAATTTGCGATTATGAGAAATTAATAAACTTTCAGATATTGTCTTTGTTCTTAAGTAATTATATATTATAAGAAGACTAGTATGCAGTTAAGACAGCTTAAAACATTTTTTACCTGTATTTATAAAAATAGTTTTAGTTACTTTATATCACATTAAAATGATTTACATTAGATCCATTGTTATTATTAGAATACTTTTGGTTATAAAAAGTATCTTCATATTATAAAATTACCTGTAACCTATTTCTGAAAGATACTGTCCTTTTTACTAAGATTATGTATATCTATGTCATATATCTTTTCATTAGCAAAGAAATGAATACTGATTTCTTGACTCCTCTTTCTTGATCCTACTGTTGTGTCTTTGACAATATTTATTATTTTATGTAGACAAATAGATCTATATAAAAAGTATTTTTCACACTTTTAACTTACATAGATTGTGTATTACATGCTTGTGGATGTGAGAACTTCATTAGTTTGGTCAAAAATTACTATTTTTCAAAAAATATTTGTGTGTTTTTTATGTATGCCTTTCCAGAGTGTTTTGGTTTTTGGCATTTCCCTCATAATCCTTGATATCAGAGTCCTATTTTTTAAACTATGTTAAGAATTCTACAGAAAGCAGTCACCTCTTGCTCTGTGGAGTATATGTACACAAAATTAGAGCACTTTTAGGCATTATTATTCACTAGGGCTGCTGTAACACCCACATGCTTTCAAATCCTAATCATTTTAATGAGGCATGTGGATGAAATAAATGAGTCAGTTTTGTATAACTTCATTTTTTGTAGTCTCCTTCAGTTGGATTCATAATTAATGAACTCTTAAAATTAAAAACAAAAACAAAACAACAACAACACAAAACAAGAGACATGCTGGCCCATGTTATAAACAGAATTCTGGTTCAAGTCTTTAACTTAATTTCCTAATCAGGTTACCTTCTGTCTCTTACACTAAATGAATATGTATAGTGAATATAGTTTATCTGTCATTTAGAATGCTCAAAACTCATGTTTAAGTGATTCTGGGAAGTTTTGTGTGTTGACATCATGATTACAGATGATTTATATGAAAAGACTTCTTTTTGACTTGGAATGTTATTCTGTCAATAGAAACATGAAAGTTTATTGTGTATAATCTTTTAGAGTCTTACATTGGAGGGTTGTATATGTTACAGAACTAATACGTATGTTTAAGTGTACATATTCATATGCATATGTTCCATAGAGAACTTGAAGTCTCTCTGAATAGAATATTCTGTAGACTCAGTGTCTACATTTTCTAAGCCAACAATTAATAAAAGTTTAATGACATACATTTAATTATATAAGCACCATGTAGGAATATTTGTAGTTAATATGGTTCTGAAAATTCACTTGTCAGGTTAAAAGCAATACTGAAAATATTTTTAATAATTTTTCTTAAAAGTCTGAAAGTTCAGGTTCTCAGTTGGAGAAATGCTTAACTTACTTAAATGTTCATGTCATCATTTATAATATTTGACTCTAAATTTCTACAGGATAAGTGAGATTAAATCCATCTTTTTATCATGGATGCCCAGCATCCATTGCCTGACTTATCATTGGTGCTAAATAAATGCATTATTTTACTTCCATAATTTTGTTTAAATAAGATTTCATGTTAATTAATTCTTTTACCTCTTATTTGTGTCATGGAAATTTTGTTGATACAGTAATAGGAAGTATTTTCTGCTTTCATGGAACTGTTATTCTAGGTTAATGAGGAAACCTGAGTTGAAAACCATACTCAGGCATTGAGAAAATGTGTGACTTTAAGAAAAATCCTTTAAGTCTATTTCATTTCTCCTTTTGTATGAAAATAAATAAACCAATGAAAAATATAATTTTGCTGAAGTTGAAATTCAATAATATTTTACTGGATTAGATTTTCTAAAAATTGTGTACATTCTATACATTAAAGATAATTTTTCAAAAAATACAGGGTAACACAACTTTAAAATGTGAAATACAGGTTGAAAATATTGATTTACTGTCATTGTCATGTGCCTTCTAAAATTATGAAAAAACAGGTTGGGATAGAAAAACTCATATAGTCATAAAACTGATTCTTTTTCATTATATATAAGTTTTTTGCCAATGTCTCATGAGTTTCTTTCCCTTTTGGGAAAGAATGAACAAATTTTGTTCTTTCTGTTTATAGAATTCATCCCATTAGACAGTGTTGTTATTTTATTATCTAGTGGTACCTTGATATAAGTAAATTATAATTCTCTAAAAAGGAATAGAACCTTAATATAAAACCCCATACAAGGCAGCTTGCTGTTCATGTAGTATAACAAACCAACATGAAAGACACATTAGGTACCATGCCAGCAGACTTAGTAACATGTTTTGTTCTATAACAGTTATAAATTTTATTTATAATTGTTAACTCTATTGTTTGAATTCCCTGAAGAAATATTTGTCTACAGAATTACAGTCAATACTGGGAAAACTAATATGTCTCTCTATATGCTTGACTAATTGAAGAAGAGGATATTGTTTAAGATGAATAATGATGTTCAACTATTTATAATGTTTCTGGAGGTTTTTTTAAGCATGATCACGCCAGACTTTGAATTTCTGCGTTTACTCTTAGATTTAATGAAAAACCCCCAAGTAGTTTTGTGTATTGTGTTTTGCAGTGGTATTGTAGAAATTTTGGCAAAATGTGTGACTTCTTTGTTTGCTGTGTTTTAATTTCTACTAGCTCCAGTGGCTGTTGGACAATTACGAGACAGCAGAAGGAGTGAGCCTTCCCAGAAGCACTCTGTATAACCACTACCTTCGACACTGTCAAGAACACAAACTGGACCCTGTCAATGCTGCCTCTTTTGGAAAACTAATAAGGTCAATTTTTATGGGGCTGCGAACTAGGAGATTGGGGCACTAGGTTAGTACTGAAAAATAAGGTCATAAACTAACCTCTCCTTTCAAATTATAGCAATTTTGTGTATTGTTTGAGCAAAAGTACTTGATATAGGAAATACATAAGTGAAAAGATATAGAATAAGCTCAATATGTAAAATCTGTAGGAAAAGGAGTCTCTGAATACTACCAAGCCAGAATGATGTGTTGTCTTAAACATTGAGTGAGCAAAGCTTTGAGAACATTTGCTTCTCAGCCTACATAGAAATTAACTATAGCTGGGTGCAGTGGCGCATGCCTGTAATCCTAGTGACTCAGGAGTCTGAGGCAGGAAAATCGCAAGTTCAAAACGAGCCTCAGCAATTTAGAGAGGCCCTAAGCAACTTAGCAAGACCCTATCGTAAAATAAAAAAATTAAAAGGGCTGAGGATGTAGCTCGATGATTAAGTGCCCCTGGGTTCAATTCCTGGTACAAAAAAAAAAAAAAAAAAAAAAATTAGCTGTTAATGCAAGACTTGCAATGATAAAGTGACATAGTAAATGGGAAAAGAAGCACTCTTCAGTTTCCTTTGTTTAGAAATAAATGACTATTTTTACTAATCAAAAGGTGACAAAAAGAATACTTAAAACTGCAAAGTTTGTTTTTGTCTTTCCGTAGTTTCTATATTGAAAATAAGTATCTCACATATTTAGGCAGAAGGATATGAATGCTTTTGACTTTGTAAATCGTACAGAATTGTTTAAAAAATATTCAACATAGAGATGCTATACCGTATAACATAGGTGATATACCTTTAATTACTTATAAATCATAACCTCAGAAAATTTTGTAAAGAATTTACCAAATAGTTTAGTAAAATAAAAGTACCTTAGTAATTAATTAACTTAATTATACATTTATACTAAAAAGGGTGTTATGACCTATTTCAAAGGAAGTTCTAGGTTTTCCACTTCAGGAGGATTTATTCTACTTTCTATGGCTTCTTCTGTTTTCTCCTGCCAAAGTACCATAGTTTAGGGTAGTGTGTCCTGAACCTTGGCACTTTGTCCGTTTTATAAGATTTACAAGGTTGTGTTTGAAATCTGAAATATTTCATTATGTTGCATTTTAAGTAATTGTATAACTTTCAGATTGCTGGAGGTTCAGTTCTCTCATAAATACATTTTCTTCTACTCACACTTCAAAAGGTAGTATTTTAAACTGTAGAACATGATTGTCTATTCAGACTAAAGGAACTAGTTTTCATTCCCTTGAAAAAAGCTTTTTGTTTCTTTAGTATTTTTTTTTTTAACAAAATGAGGAAAATCATTATTTGGGGACCTAACCCACTATCTCCTAGCTGATAGCTCAGTAGTTACATATATGGTGCCAATATTTTGAAACTGGGCTTTATTCAACATTCTAATAGCTGTATTATTGTGCTGCTTTTGTTACTGAAAAGGATTTCAATGGATCCTATTTTGAGGCTGCATTCAAACCTTGAAACATATCTTTAAAATAGAAAGGGACAAAATTGGGGTTGTTTGGGTTTGTGAATGAGTAGAATCCATATTCTGTAAGTACATTTTACAATATTGCCGCTTTTACTTTCTGATGTTCCCCAACCCCCAACAATTATGTCTCTATTCCTTTTGAAATTGTATTCCGCGTTTGCAATTTTGAGTTGGAAAGCAAAGCTTACAAGAATGAGGAGAAAATAAATACTATGCAGACGTGGGGTGGGGACTTAAACAAATGAGGTGTTATGAAGATGAGAACTGTAATGTAGGGAAACTGACAGACAGTACTGGTATAGGGTGAAGTCTTAGAGATTCTTCCTTCTATGGCATTTCTTTTCTTTTCTTTCTTCTTTTTTTAATTTGTTTTTAGTTGTCAATGGAACCTTTTTTTTTAAATTTATGCGTGTGGTGGAATCAAACCCAGTGCATCAAGCATGCTAGGCAAACGCTGTACCACTGAACTACAACCCCAGTACTATGACATTTATTTTCTACTCCTAATCCAATAAATAGTCAGTACAAATCATGAGGCAAACTAAATCAGATATTTTTTAGAGAAAGAAAAAAGTGAACTTTATGTATCAGACCACATCTTTTCTTAAGTTGGAGATCTAAGTAAACAAGAAGTAAATGAAATCACTGTGTTTGTAAATAAAGGCAAATAAAAGGTACTTTTTGTTAGATCCCATCTCAAAGTCAAGTTTCAGCAAGACTGACTATGGATGTACTTCACTCTCCAAATCCTTCCCAGTGGAATTAAAAGAAATGAAACTCCTTCCCAAAAACTGTTTCCAAGAGAAACATCATTTTACTTTGCAATTTCCCCCCATGACTAATGCCTTCTACCTCTACCTGTACTACCTATTGTCCTTCAATTTGTATGGGAAAACACTACAAATTGTTTGTGGTGTTTTTAGCTCTGCCATTGGATTTTGGAGAGCAAGATCTCTGCAAGTGGAAGGACTTTCTTTGTAGGCATTAAGTGTTCGTTTTTATTTTGCTGAAAGAGTGCAGGTATTCAAATGACATTTTTTAAACTAGCAATATTATTTATATAATATGATTTTAATGTCTCTTCAATGTATAGGGTTCATATAATATATGCTAATCTTGGAAGTAAAATTCTACTCTATTTTATAAAAACTATTTAATCCACATTCCTCTTGCATTTCTTTTCTAAATGAAAGAAAAAATTGGGAAAGAGCACTGATGTCTTGCTATATATAGACTTGTGAAAACTATTTTCTCTTGGCAAGAATTTACATATTTAAAATGTTATTTTTGCAAGAATTTGCAAATTCCATTCAGAGCAAAACTTGCCATTTCTAATAGCAAACATGGTCTTTCTCATGATATGGGGAAATTGTGACATTTTTTATTCCAGGTGGAAAGTTGCCACTTTCCACAGAAAAATTTCCCTGTATCTGTTGTGACATATCTTATTCAGCCTACAAAACTGATATAAATCCATAAAAACAGAGACTAATAAATGTGATTAAAAGTAAAAAGTATCTTCATCCTTTTTAAGTTTCAAAATACTAAAAGGTTTCACTACAACATCTTATAACAATAAGTATTTCATCATACCTAAAATAAGAGAAAAATGTAGAACTTATCCACGTCTGTAGAATTCTTTGTTCTGTATAGCCACTTTACAAACTCATATTTATGTACAGTCCTTTATCCTATTCAGAGTCCTTTATCCTATTAATGAATTTTTGTTGGTCAAAACTGTTTTTCCTACCATTATCTACATTTAAAATATTAATTTGAAAATAAAATAAAAATGAACTATTTGACTAACACTTGTTAATGTTTATAAGAAAACATTTATCTTATGGCCTTGAACTGATTGACTCACCTTCATATGTTCTCACTATAAAAATAAAATAGGTATTAAGGAAAGATAAGTCACAAATATATAAGATTAATATGCTGCTTTTACTTGATTTTTCAAAAAGTGAAGTTAAATGGACAGTTCTGTTTGGTTGATATTGGTTTGACTGACTTTTGTGTTTCCAATGTTGTTCTTTTATAAAGAGGAAACTCCAAGTACCATTACTATGGAATTCGTGTCAAGCCAGATTCTCCTCTTAATCGTCTGCAAGAAGACATGCAGTATATGGCTATGAGACAACAACCCATGCAACAGAAGCAAAGGTAGACTCTGGAGTTATCATTGATATGTCAAAGCTCTGTGTTTCTTAGTTGCTTAGGTCACCTTTTTCTGAACAATAGAACACGAACGTTGCTGCTGTTGACAAACTTTCATTACGGATGATTCTTAAATATGATTTAGAATTTTAATGTTTCTGTTTATTTTCCATATTTAAAAAAATATTTATCCTTCCACCTTTTTGGCCCCTCTTAGTGTAACATCCAAGCCTCCAAAACTGTTCAGACAAGGAAATGAAACATAGAACACAGGAGCACACCTAAGCAAATAGCAGCAGGAGAAACTTGTTTCAGTATTATGAGCTTTTGACTTGCTGTTCTGCATATCATTCCTTTTGACCAAGTATGAATTCTTGCAGAATGTTTGGTACTTTAACACTTTCTTTGAATCCAGATTTTATAAAGATAAAATTGCAGATATTAGAATTATAAGAGATCTCAAGCATTCATGAATGGATGATTGGATGGACGGATGGATGAATAATAGGATCATATATCTTAGAATTGAACAATACCTCATTCTAGTCTGGTCTCACAACCTTATGACAATCAAACCATTGGCAGCCTTGTTTTTCAGATGAATCCCAGAAATGATTTATTTGCATAAGCCTATAATCCTATTGCTCAGCCAAGGGCCTTCGTGTCAGTCCCATGTGACTAAAGTCAAAATTTAGAATAAATAAAAACAAAAAAACAAACAAACAAAAATGCCCCTTCCTCCCTCTTTACCAGCATCACTCAGCCATGCCTGTAGTTATGATTTTCCTTTTCAATTCAGCATATAGTATTTGGTAGAAAAAGGAGACCTCTGCTTAAATCCTAATCCATTAACCTGCATTGATTAGTTGCCTTGGCTAGATCTCCACATTCATACTAGTACTAGTCAGAAGCACTAGTTTTAAGACACTGCTGGAAAAAGAATATATCACACAGTCGTCCTTCATCTATTTAATCAGCAAATATTGAGTCTCTTTTGTGCACTAGGCACTGCATGCAGAGGATAAGACACAGTTCCTACCTTTTCAGACCTTAAAACATTATAATTGGAGTTGTATGGGGAAATGGGAGGGCAAAAGGAATGCAATTTGAGAAATGTTTAAAATACAACTTTGATAAGGAACTACAAACTACAAAGTAATTTTCAGGAAACTCTGGAGAGGGAAGATTGGGAAACTCCATAGAGAAAGTGCTCTTGATTAGAGACCAAGAGGAGTCAGAAAAAGAGGAATATTCAGACAGAGGAAACATGTAAACAAAATCACCTAGAGATAAAGTCTATGGTGCCTATGGTAAATGGCCCATGATTTAGTGAGGTTGATATTGCAGAGGGATCATTGAGGAGATAACTGAAAAACTTACTGGGAAATGTAGTTTAGAAAGCAGTTTGGATCGTTTATTAAGGGATATAGTTGTATAAAAAGCTAATAAGTCTGTTCTTTGTGCAGAACATAGCTTTGAAGCTTTTTAAGGCTTTGAAGCAAAACAATTGAACTTTGATTTTTTCTAGAGAGATGACTTTTTGATTTGGGGCAAGACATATTTAATGGGAAGAGACTGGAGGTAAGGACACTTGTTAAGTGGTTTTAAGACAAGTCATAATTTCCAGTGTATGTATTCTAGCCTACAGACTCAGTTCAAGATTGATTTTATATAAAGGTATCTCAAGGGTTTTAGATTTTTAATTCACAGATTCTCAATTTTGTTTTTAATGTATAGCCAGTGAAATATATTAAGAAGGAGTCCAAAAGTAATTAACAGAATAAATCATAGAGTAGTACCTTATATAGTTTGAGATAGAGTTCGAATGTGTTATAATAAACTCTTACTGTTTTGGGTTATACTTTTTCTCTTACTTACTAGTAGCAGCATCTACAGCTTTTACTTGCTGATGTTCTCATGCACAGCAGCACTACACAGTGTGGCTGATGGTGAAATAAAAATAAAGCTTGATTCAGAAATAACATACTTAAATTAATTATGAGCAAAACTTGATAAATTATACCTAAGAGAGCTAAAACCTACTTCTTCCTATGACTTAACTATAAACTAATCTAGTAAGCTTTCATGAAATGGAGGTTTTCATAGAACATTCTTTATAAAATGCCTAAAATATGCGAGAGAAGATACAGTTTCTAAGATCTCCTATGAAACGTTCCAGAGCTATCAAGATTAAGGAGCCATGAAAACCTTAGCACCTCCATAACTGCTTTTAGAAACAGGTGCAATATGGGCGTATTTATGAAGTGGCATTAAATTCCCAGTAATATTAATAAATTCTACCAACTTGAATTTCTTATAGCAAATGCTTTCTTGTGAAATAGGAGTGTTAGCTTCTGAACCTTAAATTATTGGTGCTTTTGATGATGCAAGTTTTATATTGTAGATAGTTGTTCTTGAAATTGTGTCTTGATGAATGATTGCAGTGTTAGCATTGCCAACTGCCCAGGCTTCTTTATTGGGATGAGTGGGAAGCTTCAGTTGTCTTACTGAAGGAGACTCTTCACTGACAACCTGAATAGGCCTCAACTGAAGCCAGTCACTTCACTGTGTAGAAGTACTTGGACAGAAGAGAGTTTCTCTCCTTGCATCTGGATGTTAAACATATTTGTTTAACATGATGAGAAAAGAACTTATTGTATCATTTGTCTTATGGCTTAAACAATTAAAAATTAATGATTTCAAAAGTGAAGTGATTCTGTTGAATGTATTAAAATTTATATAAGGAGAAACTTCTACATTCTTGTTAAAATACAAATGACATGTGAAAGGTTTAAAATATTTTATAGCAGGTACTGGTATTTAATATGGCAGAATATTCAAATTGTTTAAATACCTTCATTATTATTGCCTATATCCATGTGTGCACATCTTCCATCTTATACATTCACATATTTCATGTGTTCTTATAATGAAAATTCAGGTGTTCAATTCTTAAATTTTCTAATGAATTTGGAGGTAAAGTACTTTTAGGGATAATAATTATTATTTTATACAGTTGTATATTATCTTTAGTTCCTTTATATGCAGTATTTTATTTGAAGATTTGATAGGGTCAAGATTTGATATTTCCACTTATCTGCAAATCATGGAACACAGCCATGAGTCTGGAAATAAATGGAGAGTGCTTCTGACTGAAAAGCAGATGTCACAAAGCCTGTAGTTTCACATACTTGAAAAGATAAATCCATCCTCAAACCATTTACCTAAATAAAGGAGCAGATTAAGGCCCCACTTGATTGGAATATGATAACTTGCAAGAAGGAATATAAGTAGACAGGATCTTCTGTTAACTTTTGAGTTATTCATTATAGCAGCTTATGGATATTCAGTGGGGGACAAATGGACCCAGGTACTCTAGTAAGCCCTTAGAGTAAGACTCTAGTGACTACAGTCTAGTCTGTAATAAATGCTTTACATTGGTGGCATTGCGGATAATCAAGAGAAAGAATGTGTAATTTTTAATGCCTTCTTTTGAAAATAACTCTTATAAAAACAACATTTGCATTTAAATGAGGTAATCCTAAATTCTTAAGGAGATTCACTAATGGACTAATTTGCTTTCTCTAATTTAGAGAACATTAATTTAGGTTATCAGAGACCGAAAAGGGTATCAGTAATTTTCAGCTCGACAAACTAAGTAAAAATGTTGTTACAGTTTCTTTTTAATATTTAAAAGAAGTACATAAAGAATATTGGCACATATATTTTAGTTATTCTTCCAAATCCTCCTAGCAAAAATGGTGGAATGAAGTCAAGTGTTTTTGATAATGTGCTTGTCTGTGTTTGATTTCCATTAGCTGTTCTCAAAATATAAAACTGCATTTATCATTTCTTCAACAAGTACATATCAACTGTCACTTTGCATTAGAATATGTGCATCACATCTAAAATAAATGGCACAGGATTCTAGAATGCTAGAATCTGAAAGAAGAGATGGCTTAGTCCAACCTGCTTTTTTTTTTTTTTTTTTTTTTTTTTTTTTTGTGGTGCTAGAAATCAAACCCAGATCCTCCTGCATGGTAGACAAGTCCTCTACCAAAGAGCTGTATCCCCAACCCTCAGTCCATCCTCTTTATAAGGCAATAGAAGTCCATAAAGGGAGATAACTTATCCAAAATCATGTAACAACCTAGACAAGAACCCAGTCTTCTTGTCAGAGAGGTAATATAATCCTTACAGAAACATACACTTATAATATTTTTTCATGAAAAATAGAGGGAGAAAACACATTTGAATGAGTATGTTTCAATTAAGTTAGAAAATGTTCCACCTCCTACCTGTTTGCATGGTCTCTTCACAGGAATTCATTCTGTGAAAGAACAAAGTTTTGTGGCACTGAAGGGGAAGATAAGAGAAGTCTTATGAAAAGATGTTATAGCAAAACTCCTTTTTGCTTGGCTATGAATATATGCATTTACACAGGAGAGAAGAAGGATTTATTATTTATCATTATTATATGTACTAGAGAAAACTCTTTAGGAATATTCTGGTGCCTTGGAGGAAAATGCAGTCTGGCACTGTTGGGCAAGTTTGGCTTCTGTTTCTTTATACTGCTTGGCTTTTCATTTTCAGCTATGATTAATGTTAATAGTTTTTAATTCTTTTTCTGGATCATGGGTTCCCTGGGGTCATCACAGAGCTAATTATCTAGGGCTCGGAAATTGCTCTGAGGCAGCTGAGGGTGGCAAGCATCTTCAGTGTGATGATCTGGTGCCTGTGCATTTGGCTTGAGAGACAAATAAGAAATCTTGGCACTTAAGTATTTAATGTTCAGTATGCACTGTGGTACTCCATGTTGTAATGGCCATATTTTCCATTGATGACAGGAGAATTATAAATAATCACAACTCAGTAATTATCAAACTATAGTAATTTGTATAAAGTTTGATAATAGTAACAGTCACCACTTATTCTCCTATTAAGTATTTATTGAACATTTAAATGTTATTCAGTAAGCACTTTGTATGTATGATCTCATTGGCAGTTATTTTGTTATTTACTGATAAGGAAACTAGGTCCACTTAATTTGTCTGCATGCAAAAAAGCTCACTAATGTATTTTTTCCTAGATAGAGATTCAGACACCTTTTTTAAATTTAGTTTATTTCTATTTCCTGGCATCAGGTAGAGCCAGATTGTCATTCTCCAAATAAAGAAGTTGGGGAGGGGTATCACTCTGGAATCTGTTTAACAGAAAGAGCCATGTGTTATTCAGCTTCTCATTGCTATGACCAAAATACTTGACAGGAACAACTTAGAGAAGTAAAGGTTTATTTTGAACTCACAATTTCAGAGGTTCAGTCCAAGGTCATAGGATACTATTGCTCTGGGCCTAAGGTGAGACAGAACATCATGGTGGAAGGACATGGCATAGGAAAGCTGCTTACCTCATGGCAGCCC
This sequence comes from Sciurus carolinensis, assembly GCF_902686445.1. NCBI lineage: Eukaryota > Metazoa > Chordata > Mammalia > Rodentia > Sciuridae > Sciurus > Sciurus carolinensis. The sequence goes on from NC_062226.1 coordinate 66,498,244, forward strand.
AGAAGGGAGGAGGGAGCAGGGAATAGAGAGGGAGAAAGAGAGAGAGAGAACACATAGAGCATGTGGGGCCAGGGACAAGATATAATTCCCCAAGAGCACACCCCCAGTGACCTACTTCCTCCAGGCCATGCCCCACCTGGCTATATTTGACACCTACTAGTCTATTCAAATTACTAATTCATCAAATGGATTAATCCACTGAGGTTATAAACTCTCATAATCTTTAATGATTTCACCTCTAACATTTTTGCATTGTTTTACACATGAGTTTTTTGGGGGACATTCCTAGATCTAAACTGTCACAGGCCAACTGTAGGTAAAAGAAGTGACATGCATATATATTTTCAGTAAGAGTATATTTATTCTAGAGAGTTAACTGTAAATTACCTGTGCTAAGAGGACACAATAAAGAAATTCATAAGATCAAGGAATTATGTCTGCCTCTTCCAACATTGCTTCCTCAGCACCTATAATAGCACTGAACACATTGTCATTGCTCTCTGAATGTTCACTGAATGAATGAATAATCCATTCCTGTGGCTCACTTATTTCATTTTATCCATTGTCTTCAACCTCCTTTTGCTACTGCAGTTAATACATTTAAGCTTAATTTTTCCTTCTCTCTTTGCCCCATTATAAATGTAGAACTAATGAAGAGACATACTCTGAAAGTTACCAACAAGAATTGAGGAGACAGAATAGAATCCCATTGAATCAGCAAGATTGCTATTAGAAGTCATTTCAGTGACTTAAAGATACATTTTAGTGTGGCATCAAAGAGTCAGTTACTATTCTGCAAGAATGAATCTCTTCTTGTAGTGATAATTTTTTCTTATCCATTCATGTTTATATCTCTTGGTTCACTTTAGACATCAGGTAATCTAATGACTTTCTGGAAAGATTTTCCAAAGAGGTTTAAAAGCTACGCTTTTCTAGACTCTTGCCCAGATTGTCAGCTCAACATTTTTGTTTATGCAAATTAGTGATCATGTACTTTCAGGAATTACAAACATAATAATGACTCTCATATGTACAGTTCATATTTTGCATGTGCATTTTTCATCTGCTTTGAAAGGACTTTTCCAAATACTTCATTTAGTTTATTGAATGTTCTTCTACTTGGTACTGTTGGTTGAATATGATGGTAAAATATATTCTACTCTTTGTCTTCCAGTGAACTGTTTCAGTATCCTCGTTTGTGAGATTATTGACAGAATATTACAATTACAGTAGAGTTGCAAATGTCCATGTCCTAAATAACATCTATGGATAACCCCATGAGGGAAGATTCCTAATAATTTCCCTAGTTTTTTTGTGTTAGTGACAGGTTTCATGCATATACTCAGCTATTAAAGCATTAGAGTTTCTTTCATTTCTTAATCATTAACAACTTAGTTCTGATTGCCCATGGAGTTGCAAAGCTGTTAAAATGATCATTTGCCTCTTACTAATTTTGAAACCAGAAGCTGTTTCTTCCTTTGATGCAGTGTAGGTCTTTATCAAAAGCACACATAACTCAAGAGCATGATTTTGTAAAATAAATGGGGGTAAAGGAATGGTAATACTTTTAAATAATGAAAAGTTCATCTTTTTAAGGAATTCAACACAGACAAACAACATTGTTTGTTTTCAATAGAAAGCTTCCCTGGTTTTTACAATTTAATATTTATGGTGATTGGTGAAGAGTGCAAAGAGGCAGGAAACCAAAAGTTATGTTTATGTTTCAATGCTAAAAGTTCAGTTGAACTTCAGCCAGAATTAAATAATACAGAATTATCATGTTTAGAATATTTAAAATTAGAATATTTAAAAACTTAGAAAAATATGTGTACTGAACCTTTTTAAAACCATGTACTTATAGTGCCAACATATAGTAAATGCTCAATAAATATTTATTAAATTTCTTAAGTGTATGTTAAGGTCAACTGATGGTATGATAAAATGAACTATGTTCTCTTGATCATTTATTCTCCATTTGAAGATATTTATCATATATTTCAAATTTAGTTTATGGGGAAAACAGAAAATTGATGACTGATTTTTTGAAAATTGGCTGTTCTCTAGTGTTAATGGATCTTTTTCTACAACATTGGGTTGAAGGAATCCATATTGGGACAAGAGACTCCTATGGACTAGGACTGTGCATGCTGCCTAGAAAATATCTCAGATGCATGTAATACCTGTTCCTAAGCCCCATTCTCAAAGATTTTATTGGGTAGGTCTTGAGTGAGCCTAGACATTTGAATTTTTTAGAAAGCTACTTAGATATTGATGTGTAATAAAGGTTCAGAATGACCTATAGATTATCTATAACCGTTTCTGCCAAGAAGAATCAGCAGTCACAGGTATTTGTTTAACCTATTTTTAATATGGTTGTTCTGGATTCCCTGTTAAACTCCCTCATGTTCTGGGAAGACTCGAACCTCTGAGATCTTGGTAGGAGATACAGTATTTTTCTTAGAGAATCAAGCAGATGAACATTCATCCCCTCTCAGTCCAATATTTCTGGTTTCTGGGGATTCCTTGCAAGCACTAATCCAGTGCCAAGCAGTAAACTATGGATGTGCCACTGTGTGATTCATTACTTAATAAAGCAGGAAAGGCAAAAGTTAGCATTATCTAGAAGCTCTTCCATAATTTCAGGCTCACACTAATGCATGCTCCTGCCCTTTGTGGTGTCATTCTTTATGACATAAACCTCTTTAAACTTTGTCCCCGAAGTCACAAAAAAGTCACAATATAAGGTTCCAGCTTACAGCAGTTCCATTGCACCAAGGACAGATCCACACAGTATATATCTGTGCCTGTCTTTCAATCCACTATACACCTTTCTACCCCTACTCTTACCATTATAATGAAACACACTCATTTCCTAATTCTGACTTTATTTTCTCTGTTTTTCCCTTCATTCCCACTATGTAAGACCTTTTTTAAAAGTACTGACCAGTATATTTCTCCTGGATTTGTCAATTTATCTCCTTCTTTCCTTGTAAGCTGGCCTTGATGCATTTTCCATCTCTTCCATCTCCTACATAATGTAGTAGACCTCTCATTAGTGCTTCCCAATCTTATTAAGCATCATCATACATTAATTATAATTGTGATTTTGACTGCATATTAAAAATATAATATTTCCTTCTCATAGACACATCCACTGTATATGATACTATGAAAATGCTATCTTCTTAAAGAAGCAGATAATTTTGCTTATAGATTACAGGCTTGCTAAGCACTGTGTACAGGTGGATTGTGGCATAGCATCTGTCCTCTGAAAACTTACAGTCTAAGAGGAATATATGTCATTTTTCCTCACTTGTCCTTTGTATTCATGTCTTTAATACTAGATGCTATATAGGACAAAGGAACATTATAAGCACAGCTGGACAAGTATCATAATTACTTTATAAACTCACGTGGAAACTTAGTAAGTTGAAGTCTATAGGAAATATTCTTTTTTCCTTTCTCCAGGGTAAACAATTCAGATTCCTTAATAATTTTGTTTAAATTCAGTGAATTCCAAACTTCACTAACTTAAACTTAAGAATCAAAGTTTTCGGATATTCTGTTAGTGTATAAAATTTCATAATTAAAAAAAGACAACTAAAATCTAATTAAAAAATAAATGAGAACAAGAAACTTCCCTAAATGAAATGAGGATACAGTCATTCAAGTCTGCTAAAACAGAATGGTACTTGCCTCACAAAGTGTCTTTACCACTCTAATTCTGTAAGAAGAAGAAAACCAGAAAAACATTAAATTTTTCATAAATGATACTTCTAGCACCCCTTTTATTGTCTCCTGGTATGGCCCTGAGTGAAAAAAAAACTTCCCAGAAGATTTTTCCATTTAATAAAAGAGTATGTTTGAAAGTGTGACATAACTTTCCTATGTACATATAAAAATATACCACAGTGCATCTCACCATATGTACATCCACAAGAAATTAATTAAAAGAAATAACTGTTGGTAAATGACAAAGGGATCAATAGAGAAAAGAGAGCAGGTGATGGGAGAAGGAAGGGGAAGGAGAGGTACTGAGTTCTGAATTAGAACAAGATATATTCCATGCTTGTATAATTATGTCAAAATGGATTGTGCTGTCATATATAACTAAAAAGAACCAATAAATAAAAGAGTATGTTTGAGTTATTTTATATCATTAGAAACTATCAACTAATATTTTGTCATTGAGGGAGGTCATCACTGAAGTTATAACCATAAGGATGAGATGTGTTGTACCATTTTCACCCTGCTCATCTTTTGACCTTATCTTTGCTTTCCATAGTTGTTTGTAAGCTATTGTAACATAAGAAATAAATGTCAACATCATTGTGAGAAACTTTGCATTTTCTTGGAAGTTTCCTTTTTCCAAGTTAGAATTGATAACATTCAGACTGAATCATTTCCTAAGTAACCTGAGCATTATTTGTGTGATGTTCCTCTGGATGCATTCATTTCATACCTGTTGTCAGAATACAGACATCTAAGTATGTCATATTCACAAGTTAGGAACACTGATGTTTACAGTAACTGCACACTATTGATGCAGTTGAATTTTTTGGTTTAAGTAAGGGTTGTATCTGGATGGTGAGACTATTTAGTTCTTTTGTTTATAAATACATTTGGAAATAGGAATAAAGGAAGGACTAACATGATATTGGAATAAAAACTATCTCTAGGTGATAAGCTTATTATAGATTTTTAAGAATTCTTTTATTTCTAAAATGAAGAAAAATACCTACAATCTGAAAAAAGAAGAAATTATAGCTACTGCTTACTTATTTTATGTATCTTGTCTTAGAAGACTTGCTGGGGTTGTTTTGTTTTGTATATGATTTTTCTCTTCTAAGAAGTTTTTTTCTTCTTGTTCTTGCTGCTGATGTACATTTTCTCTATTTTAGCAGTATGGAAAGTACATAAGGTCATATAACTGGGACCTAAAGATGAATACACTGTTGTAGCTTACTTTCTTCTTCTTTTAATTTGGTAACTAGGTTTGTAGATGTATTATTGCATGTGTTTTTCTGTAAATGGATGCACATGGTCTTTGTATTTGCAGACGTGGATAACAGTCAAGAGAAATGAATGTGTTGAGATGCATAGGAGATTTTAGGAGATATGGAAAACAGTATGATTAGTTTTGTAGACTGATTATATTTAGAAATATGAATTAATTGAAAGTCACTCATCAACATTTTTTAGGTCCCCATGAGTTCCTAGATCTTAGTTCAGATTCAAGTTCCAGTGTATTAAAAATGTTTCTACCTTGATCCATTGACCACTAAAAGTTTTCAAAATATGTACTGAAACTAGAAACATGGACATCTTCGCTGCTGTCATCCATTAGAAATACCTCATAATTCTTCATTCTTATGTAATTTCTGGATTTTCAAACACAGTTCCTTTTCCTGTTATTCCTCCCCCTTTATTCTTTTCACTAATGGGGGAAAAAATGTCTACAGCCTAACTTATGAAATTGTTAAGGAAAAAAAATTCCTACAACTATCATGAGACATTAAAGAAATTAAATGCCTTTGGAGTAAGGAATAATTTTTTTTTTCCATCTAATATTTTTAGGTACAAGCCTATGCAGAAAGTGGATGGGGTTGCAGATGGTTTCACAGGAAGTGGTCAACAGACAGGCACATCTGTTGAGCAAACTGTAATTGCCCAAAGTCAACATCATCAACAGTTTTTAGGTATGTTAAGGTGTAATGCCTGTTAGTTACTCTTGGGATTTTGAAGAGAACAGTAAGTCTTTTCACCAAGTGTAATGTCCATACTGATGTTAATTATAGGAAGATTGTTTGGTGCTGAAACTATGTATATCATATAATTCTAGTTGATCTCTACTTTTCCACTTGAGCTTTATTTTTAAAAGTCTTAAGCAAGATAGGACTTTGAAATGCATATCCATTAAAGGCTCATTGCTATCAAAGTATTTTCCATAATTCATATAAATTGGCTTATGTGATTAAAATTGTGCTTTGTTTATTTGCAGTAGTAACTTCAAGTACCAAAAGGAATTCTCTTTTTCTATGTACAAAGTTGTATAGGCAGACAGTATCAGATTAAAAGAAAGTTGTCTTAAACTTTAAAAAAGTAATCTACTATTTTACATTGATCATAGTACTTTCAATTTTTGTAATTTTTAGATGGTATACATGTTTCCTGCTATTGAAAGAATTAGAAAGTAGAACCTAGAGCATTTCACATATACTGCCAAAGCCAAAAGAACAAAAGTGGCAGTTAAATTTAATACAGAACTCTTCTGGAGATGAGCTTGCAGTGTCTATACAACATATCCACTGGCATAGATGTAATCAGAGAGTGTGTGTGTATGTGCCTGTGTGTGTATAGTGTGTACTGTGTGGAAAGTGTGCACTTTCCAACAAACAAAACTTCAAGAGACTCTCAGGTTGGAATAATTACTGAAGTTGAAAATGATGGCAGCATTTCCCAAAATAAAGTCTTCAGATATAGTCTTGTGGACCCTTGAGTGAGCTTTCAACAGGAATTTCATTTTTTATTTTGTGTTATTTCAGTTAATGTTGAAAAATAATGAAAGCATGTCCTGGATTGCCTAAAAGCTACAACTAAATACTGTTCTGCAGTTTTGCTTGCCACATTTGTATTTGAGTTTATGATAAGGCAAGCACCAAAGTGTATTACAATAATTGTGCACAGCTAATGAAAAAAAGAACAGAAAGAGACTATGTAAATTATGCCTTCACCTCAAGGTAGGCTAATCATGTTCCCTGTGCCCTATGTGGAGGCAAGTTTCACAGTCATTTGAATGCAGAAGAATAATGTGAGAAGCAGTCATCATGAAGTTATGTTGGTATAGGCTTATCAAATGCAAAAGGTCCTGTGCTGCAACAGTCAATCCATGTTTGTGGTACAAGAGGTTAATTTAGTTACAGGACAACAGCATCATCCATTACATCAAATTAATATTGTTAAGTTAATGTTATTTTTGTAGTTTTATTTATATTTCATAACTCTTTGGCTTCTGATATATAAAAGTATGAATATAGTAAATTTAAGGATACATTTATTTTTGTGAGTTAGGTAGCATAATAATGAAAATAACTAAATTTGGTACTAGCAAGCTTGAGATATTTTTCTTTTAATAGAGGCCTGGGTCATAGGATTTCTAATACAACTGGAGTGAAAATTTAGTTTCTAAAAATTCCTAAGTATATTCATCTATTCTTATGTTTTATGCTGATGATGTTAAGTTTTGCTTGCAAAATATTAATTTGAAAAGTCTTTGTTCTTTGGCCCTCTGACCTCTGATATTTTTTTTTTCTTTAGTCTTCTGAAATTTTTCCTCATTAATCTGTAATTGGACACCATCCACAGTAACGTTTTTCTGTTGTGTTGTCATGGTAACAGATGCATCTCGAGCAATTCCAGAGTTTGGAGAAGTTGAAATCTCTTCTCTGCCAGATGGTACTACCTTTGAGGATATCAAGTCATTGCAGAGTCTTTATCGAGAGCACTGTGAGGTAAGTCTTTTCAACATGGCATGAACATGTGCTAAGTTTTGCCAGAAATTTGGTTTTAAAGCAAAATAATCAAGCCTTTTCTAGAGTATGGATGAAGTTAGTACTACTTTTTTGAACATTTCTTTGAGCACTAATAAATTCATTTTTCTTCTTTCTTGTCTCAGAGTGGAGAGGTGAGGAATGCAGGAACAGTGAGAGTACATTTTATTCCCATTTCTTAAGCCTATCCTAATCTGAATCCTTTGATGCAGCAATTCCACTTCTAGGTATTATCCTACAAAAATAACTTACATATGGGTGACACGACAAGTGTACAGGGAATTTGTGGCATATTCCTTTTAATTTAAAAGGTTGGCTATATCTGAAAGGGAACCAGATAAATCTGGTACTATATAGCCAGAGTACAGACAACTCTAAATATACTAAAATGGAACAAGCTCCAGGATTTAACGTTAAGGAAAGATGTAAAACACATGTAAAACTATGTTTAGCTTATTTTCTTTTGAGTGAAAAAGAACATGTATACACATTTCTCCAGAAAGAACAAGAGAATATTAATAGCAATTGTCTTTGTAAAGGAAACCAAGTGACTGAGAATCAGGAGACTCAGTTTCTCAGTGGTTCCTTTCCCCTTTTGAATTTTACACCATGTGTATTTCTATTAAAAATAATTTCTAGAAATGTTTAATAAAACAGGAAGCATGAGGCTCTAGTTTTGTTTCAGTTTTGTTGTTAATTTAGTTTCTCTTGGTGTTTTGATCCCTACTCCTATTGTCCTTCCCACTTCAAACTTGGCAACATGATCTAGAAGGTGAGCTCTCTGCATGCCAGCCTATTACTATATCTTCAGCTCACCTGGTAGGAAAGGCACCATGGATTGATTACAGAGTTTTCTTAAGTGCCTCTTCTTTTGAAAGAGGATTCTGTTTAGAATTTAAATAACTGTATTCCAGGGGTATTTGTGATCTGCTTAGAAGTTAAAGATTATCCTTTGAATTTCTGGGACAGTTCTCCTGACTGCTGACAATACAATATGCAGTAAGAAGTTTAAGCTTATAACATTCATAGACTTTTTTTTCCCATTCCAGAAGTAAGAATTGCTTGGATGAATCAAAGTATTTGTCAAGGATGCTAAGTTATTGACAAGGGGGAGTTCTCTCCTTATTAGCAGAGTATGTGCCAGAAGTGTTCTTCAGCATTCCCTACCAGTTCCCAACTTTCTTGGCATGATAAAAGCCACTTCGTGTCATTTCCCTTGTCTATCACGCTTTCCCCAAGATTAGAGAATATCTGGATCATCTGTATATATGGAAAAAATCCTTTCTATAACTGTCATCAAATTCAATAAAAATTTGTATAAAGATTTTTTTTCTAAACAAGATTTGTTTTTCTGCTCAAATGAATCCTGCTATAAGCAACCAGCCTGTAAAATATAATTTGGATTTTTTTTTTTAAAATTCTCATATTTATTCAGAATGTAAATTGGACCATGAATATACAGTAAGATTATTTACTTACTAAAGAACTGCAGTATGATTATTCTAAGTAAGAGACTCCTCCAATAAGATTAAAATAGTCTTTGGATTATAAAATTTTCAAGAACATACCAATTTTCAAGAATAAATATACTCTTCATGAGAGATAGGGACATGTATAGTAATTAATCTGTGTAGGAAATGACAGTCCATAAAATGATCCCCATTCATTTCAAAGTCACCAGTGTCCATGCCATTTTTCATGGGGTAGGTGGTATATATAGAAGAGAAATGCTCTAATTATTTTTTTCCTCTCAGACTTTCAAACTTTTGAAATATGGCTGCCTAAATCTTGTGTCTAATCCTGTAAATAGTCCTTTGCTCTAAGATAGTGGAATATGAATTCTTTTAATTTATATTTGAGAGTGGGTGGACAAATGATAAAATGTTTTATTCGTTTGTAAAACTACCTCAAGTGAGGTTGATGTTGATGTCCTTCTCAAGAGTTATTTGAGATTATTTAATTCAGAGATACTGCATTTAAGATGCATTGAAATCCTTTATTTGCCTTATTTTATTGACATTTCCTATAGTTTATATTTTTAAAGAAAGATTAATATGCCTACTTTGCCTATTATTTGGAATTTTCATAATTTGTTTATCAAAGATATTTCATAATAATTTTGTTATATGAGGATCAAGTACAATTTTCTACCCAAGTTGCTACAGCTTTATGTTCTCCTTTAACATAAACATAGTGTTCTTACAACAAACAGTCTCATAGTAGGGGTATATAAAGTATTAGTAGCTGATTCACACTTAGAGATATCTCTTGGAATATGCCAAAACTGCATTTAGGAAATCAACTATAATAATTTGTTTCTGGAGAAAGTTTTGATTTTTGTCTGGACTGAGAGACATCTATGTGCCCTTTATTTTAAGGGCTTGTTTTTATTTTTATTATTTTTAAATTACTTTTGAGATGTGGTCTTGCTGTTACCCAGACTGGTCTTGAACTTGCAATCCTCCTTTCTCAACCTCCTGAGTAACTGGGAATACAGACACATTCTACCACTTTGTGCTCAGGACTTGGTTTTGTATTTTTGAACGTTGCTGAGGAGTGTGTTCATTAATTGACTTAATTTTCACTGTCCAACTACTTGCAACATTCCCTACTCCCCCACTTATTACCAGAAAGTACTTCCAAATAGGTTTTTAAAAATATTTGAGTTAGTCTTAGGGTGTTTTTTTTCCCCCCAGCTTTAAACAATCATAAGCATTTATTTTCTCAGTTTCTGTAGTTTGGTGATTTGGGAGAGGCTTAATTTGGTAGTTCTAGCTCAGGGTCTCTCATGAGATTGTAGTCGAGATATAGGCTGGAGCTACAGTTGTCTGAAGGCTTGACTGGAATTGGAGTACCCACCTCCAAGATGGCTCACTCACTGGTTAGCAAATTGGTGCTGGCTATTGGCAGGAAGCCTCAGCTGCACCCCACATGGACTCCGCATTGGGCTGCTTGAATGTCTTCACAAGATGGTGGCTGACTTCCTCCAGAGTGGGAAATCCAAGAAAAGATAGCCCTGTGAGTCATGCACTATCACTTGCTTATATTCTAACGGTCATACAGATCAACCTTGATGAAATGTGCAAGGGCATGAGTATTAGAAGATGAGGATTGTTAAGAGACAAGGCTAGAAGCTACAACCAGTTTTTGAATTCTGGGCATGGTCACATGCACCTATAGTCCCAGCTACTTGGGAGGCTGAGGCAGGAAGATCTCTCGAGCCCAGGAATCTGAGGCCAGCTAAGGAAACATAGCAAGACCCAGGACCATAATGATCTTGTCTGCATGTGGATTCAGCCAATATACTCCACATTTCTATGTTGGCGGGGAAAGCATGCACTTGCCACCCTGACACTGCCACCCGCAGCCCTCTGCACAATCTCTTAGGGTGTTTTTATTATCAACTATTCTCTGTGTCACACATAGGGCTGGATCTACACAAGTAGCACAGATTCTATAATTATTAAATTATGTCTTGCTCTTTTTGCCCAAAATATTCAGACAGACTCTACTTGCCCCATTTTCTCTATTTTCTATGAATTGTGGAGATCTTGATGGAGCTCTTTCACCCGTTGTGGCTCAATTTTTGATGACTCCACATCAAAACTGATGTATACAAACTACTTCTGTCTTTTAATGCTCAAAATAATCACAGAATCATGCGTTCTTTTCACAAATAAGTGTCCCTTTGGTTTCATACCTAAAGGCTAATTTATAAATTAATTGTAATGGTAGAGTGAAAGTAAATCTGATGATCAGAAGTTAATAGGAAAAGTGATACATTTTAGCATCATTTTAAAAAAAAAGGAGAAAGAAAAGGGAAATCCTTGATTCACCTGGAAAATGGTTCTAGAAACTAAAATTAAGGAGAAAATGAAGGTGAGGACCCTGAAGATAAAAAGGGAATTAGTCTTAAAGCTGCTCTCTCAAGGGAGTGTAGAGAGATAGATTGGATTCTTTGATGTTGAAGGGAAGGCATTGTGTGACCAAGGAAGGGTACTTCTTGTATCTTTTTCTACCCAGAGAGGTGCCATCCTCTGGAGGCCTGCTAACTCTATACTTTCTGTCCAAGCCATTGTCTGGCTGGGAACACCCTGGTCAGTGGCCTTAGCAGGGTTAATTCAACCCTAACTCCATTTGCCATAGAGAAGCACCTCTATACTCTTGTGTCCCGTTTGATGACCAGTGGTCACCTAACCCAAAGAGGACTGATGTGAATTGAATCACTGTACCTACTATTCCTGGTCTGAGAATAGGTGGAGGCAGTAGGAAGCAGCCGGTAAAGGAACAAAAGAAAAATAAGGAAGAAAACGGAGAAAAGCATAAAAATGGAGAAGAAAAGAGGTGAAAGTGAGGCTAGCGTATGAAGCCATTATAGAATTAATACAAGTTGTCCTGCTTAATCTTACAAGAGTTATTTTTCCTTTTATTTTCTTGTTAATCTCTTTATTTCCTTACTTCCATTGGTGAAATTTATTTCAGTTTCACTATTTGTTAACTTAAGAACCCCATGAAATTTTTACCATATAAAATCTCATTAGGTTCTTCACCCATCCCCGTATGTAATATTGTGAGGTAATACTGATACCATTTTTTTTATAGGCAATATTGGATGTTGTTGTGAATCTTCAATTTAGCTTGATAGAAAAATTGTGGCAAACTTTCTGGCGCTATTCTCCCTCTACTCCAACTGACGGCACTACCATTACCGAATCAAGGTCAGAATCAATATGCTTTTCCAATTCACTTTCATGACTGAGTAGATGTCACAGCTAATAAATTAGAGATATGTATACCAGTTGTGAACCTTACTGATAACATTAAGTGAATAGATTATGCTTTGGCCATTCTAGAAATAAACCACAAACTGCTCTCTTGAGGTCTCAGTGTGTGTGTGTGTATATATATAGAGAGAGAGAGCTCCCATTTTTATTGATTTGGGGGACTACAGTAGAGCTATTTCATCCTCAAGGAATTGCTATCATATCTGCCTTTCAGACCATCAGAAAAATTTAATGTGTATAGGCAGCTCTGGGGGAATATTTTATATATATATAAATAAATATATATCCAGCCATATGGCACCAATACAATGGTGGTATAGTTCTAACCTCAGTAATATTTGATAAACTATTTTTAAAGTCCATTTTCTTTTTTATCCTCATTTGCCATCTATTCATTTGCTACATTTATTCACACCAGCAATCTGAGTGAAATAGAAAGTCGACTACCGAAAGCAAAGCTGATAACTCTGTGCAAACATGAGTCTATCCTGAAATGGATGTGTAACTGTGACCATGGGATGTACCAGGCTTTGGTGGAGATTCTCATCCCCGACGTCCTTAGACCTATTCCTAGTAAGTTAAATGCAGACAACTACGGATGCTTTTGTTCTGATACATTCCACCCAGGAAATTTTGGGAAGTGACGTTGCAATCTGGAATGATCCTAATTTCATTTAAATTGTCAAATAGAATACATGCAACAGAGAATATTGCATGAAAGCAACCTAGAGCAAAATTGTAGTAAAAGGGGGAAAATGATCTGTTTTCCATTCTTTCATTTTCTTTTTGATTAAAAAAGCCAATCTAGAGATGTGATAAACCCTATAAACTAATTGTAAGAACACTCCCAGGTCAGGCAACCATGAAAAAAATTATTTTACTCAAGGACAGAGTCCCCTTCATATAGCCAAAAATCACTGAAATCTGTAATTGCAAGCCAGTCCCTTTCATAGTTGCCTTTGATTTGAAATGAATTTATCTTGGTCTCCAGTGAAGTTGAATTTTTTTATAAAAGCATTTTCTTTGTCACCTATCTCATGTTAAGAACTACAGAGACTCAGTTCCCATTAACAGTAATAGTTAACTGGTATTTTAAGAGAAAAATCTATGTAACTACACAAGCATTGTATTCCCACTAAGAAGCAAGTGGGAATTACATAGGTAGCTTAGATTACCTTTTGGAGTGATGGTGCTTTTTAAATTACCTTGCTGCAAACAAAGCTGTTTTCTCCAATGATTAATAAAAATGCTACTACAGATACTGACAGAAGCAGTTGAAACTATTTTTTGCCTGCATCAGTGTAAGCATATAATGGTGATCTTAACTTTTAAAGAAATGGAACATTTCCCACTATACCCTGACATTAATGAAGTAAAAGCAATCTTTTGGCTTGTGAAATTGGCAATTATGTATACACTTCAAGTACACTGTTCACAGATGATTTCTGATAAATTTTTCTAGAAAGCATATAAATTTAGTAGAAGAAAAGGGAAAACTATTAACATCTGTATATTTATACTCTTTTCCCCCAAATACAATAGACAACAGAAAGAGGTATGAATCCCCATCACCTTAAAGTAGATGCTTAGATATATTTACATATAATATCAATGAACACCCACATAAATTTATGGAGGAATAAGTGAAAACACAAGAAATCCACTGACATTGTCCCCAAATTTTAAAAATTGCCAATGTGTCCTTTCTATCTGCACCAAGCTTCCTGACTAAAGATTGATGAAAATGGATGTTGTCATGAAAAAATATTTTACCATGTAAATTCTTTTCTGTTTTATGCTTCAGAATCTGATTCCCTTGTTTCTCTCCTGTTCCCTGTACTCTGGGTGATAATCTCTAGAGATATTTAAGAGAAGCTGCATAGGGTAGCTCATTAGCCTATGACATCTTGCTGCCAATATACACTTTTCCCTCATGAGATACAAGAAGGGATGTCAGTGAATGCTTTCTCTTTTGAGGCAAATCAACATCAATATTCATTAAATTGTTCTGAAATCTTTTGTTTCTGTGCTAGCATCATAAGACTTTAATTTGTGACCTTAACAGTGCCCTAATTAAGTCATGTATCATTTTAGTTGTCTTTAAGCCTTAGAATTTAAGTACACAATACCCTTATCCTTTGTCTTGCAAATTTTGATTTGAAAAACAGTTTATTCTGTAGTTTGTCTCTACACTTGGCAGAAAACTGAATAATTTCTCTGAAATTATAGAATGTATTTAATGTACCATCCTACCATATTTAATGCCCATTCTGCAATGAGGTTTAACAAAATTAAGCTTCAAATACAATTTAAATATCTATCTTTAATTGTATGAATTTGAGTACTAACCTTGAGCAGGTTGAGACAAGTCAGTCAGCTTTGGAATAAATTTTAAATTTCAAACCATATATTTGTAAGTCTTTAAAAGTTGTTAGAATCTATCTGCAGTTTTGATCTTACATGCATCCCTATAGCGAGAGTAAACTTAATTTTATATTTAAAAAATTGTATTTTCCTGGCTACTAGTACTTCACTCTACCATTTTCTGTCCAGATGGGATTTCTTTTTTTAAACCAGAAAAAAAATAAATAAATAAAAGTCTGCACATCACCCTAATTTAAAGTCAGCTTGAAGCTACTATATTCTAAAATACATTTATCTGAAAATGAAAAAAATGTGTAAAATATTGTATAAGAACTCAACTGGTCACACTTAAATGTATAATTATGAATACAATTAAAAGTGACCTAGAATTTCATTTAGTACAAAAACAGTAAAACCTCAAAATTATTTAAAATACAAAGTACATCTTTTTATTTTATTATCTCCTTTGCATGAAGTTTGTCTGGATAAACAAAAAAGTAATATGTATAGATTCTCATATTTCTAGTTTAAATAAATATTAAATATTAGTTTTAGGAAAAATGAAAAATGCAAATTACCAAATTGAATCTTGAACAAAATGTTGCTGAGTTTCAAAAAGGGTTGTTAATTTTTTTTTTTCACTCTCTTTCATTTCCATTCATGCCTGCACTCCATGGTTCTAGTACATAACACAACAGAAAGATATTTTTCTTTCTTTTTTCCTTTTTGGCTAATGTGGGAAACTTTGGAGATTTCAAAAGATGTGTTCTCAAGAAATTTCCAATTCAAAGTTTCCAATTCTCATGGTTAAAGGTCCCCACTTCTTGAGTGTTTTTCTTAATGAAAATTTAGGCCATTTCAGTCTCTTCTGTCATTTAACCATTAAATAGATCTTTTTAATATACTTGGTTGTTTTTGATATTAGAATAGTAAACTTTATATCCTTTGCAAATAATTTAAGTAAGTTAAAATATTTCTAAAACCTATTTTTACAGAGGTAATAGAGAAGCATGTCAGACTCACTAGAGCACAGAAAGGAAAAAAACAATAATTTAATCCTATCGTTGATATTATATTCTTGGGAGCAGTTGGCCAAAAATGTAACTTCTTTGTTTCTTATAGTAGACTATAAGATTTTGATATCTGCCATATAGGAGGAAATATGCAGAAGTTAATTTTATGTTCTGAGTTCTTGAAACTTATTCATTAAATATCTAAAGCTGTTCCCCACAGTGTGGAGCTATGAGCACAGGGGAGGTAAAGTACTACTGGCTGAATGATTTGTTGAGCAATTTCAAAGCAGATCCCCTATTGTAAAATAGTCAGTTATCAGTGATGAATGAAGATGCTTCTGATCATTTTATTACCACCATGAAATTTTCTTTCACTTAGACCTATCCCTGTTTCAGGTTTTAACAAATATGTGAAGAATACTGAGTGAACTTTTTGGTTTATATGACAGCAATGTTATCACACTGATGTCTACCTACCAAATGAAGTAGACAATAGTTAGCCAAAAATTTGGATCATTTTATTTTTTATCTTACTTTTCAAAAAGTGAGAGATAAATGCTGTTATTCATGGATTCTAGAGTAAATAGATGCACAGAAAAAAAAGAGAAAAAGAAAGATTTTTGTACTTTCTTTTTAACTAAAGATATGAAAATATATTAAGAACTCAAAAATAATCAAAATGAAGAATTTATAAAGAAAACAGCCTTTGAATGCAAAACTATTAATGAATAAAGTGTTTTATCTAAGTTAGAAAATTCCATAAGTATATTCACAACTGGTATATGTTGCTATAAGCAAAAATGTTTGAGTGTTTTATTTCCCAACAAAGTGTCATAAGTATTGGGAACAAAATAGCTTTGTTAAAAAAAATAAAACAACCCAAAATATAATTCTTGGGTACTTTAAGAAGTTAGAAATAATGTTAAAGTTTCATCAGTGAGGACAATATAAATTCTGTTTTATGCTTTATCAAATATTATATACTCGTGGTTTCTCTTTTCTAGTATAAAGATTAACAGTCTGGTATTTTTTTTGTTTTGCCTTTATTCTTTTTTTTTAGGTGCCTTGACCCAAGCCATTCGAAATTTTGCAAAAAGCCTTGAAGGTTGGCTTTCCAATGCCATGAACAATATTCCACAGAGAATGATACAAACCAAGGTACACTGCATTTGCTTTTTATTTTGTGTTTAGAGAAAGTTTTCTTCAAGTCAAGAGTTATAATTGATTTGGTATATATCAGGAATATAGAAAGAATATTAAACATAGCTTAACATATGCATATTCCAGTCTAAAGATATTTCACTAGAGATATTCACATAGCTTGCATTATGACTTTTCATCTCTTGATAATCCCCTGTTGGCCCTGTTAGTTTAGGTTAATCTGTGGATATATGAATGAAGACTGGACTCCATGTGAAGACTGGACTGATTCTGTATTTTATCTTTGATACCAGAAATCCCATTTGTAGTTTTTAGTCCATGATTATATCCACTATCAGACTTCAATAATATATCTAGTCTTTCAGTTTAGAGACAAGGTTGATAAGCTGAAGTTCTTAAAATAGTCAAGTCTTTTTGCGAACAGAGGTAGTTTCTAGTTCTTTCTGCTTTGGTTTAGGTTTTCAGTAAAGTTTTCTATGTCTGCCAGGCCTGGTAGCACACACCTGTAATCCCAACAGCTCCAGAGTCCGAGGCAGGAGGATCACAAGTTCAAAACCAGCCTCAGCAACTTAATGAGGACCTGAGCAACTTAGTGAGACTCTGTCTCTAGATAAAATATATTTTTAAAAGAATGGGGATGTGGCTGAGTGGGAAAGCACCTCTGAATTCAATCCCCATTGCCAAAAATAGAAAAATAGAAATAAAAATAAAGCTTTCCATCTATAAAACATATAGAAGGCAACAGTCCATTTATATGTCCACTAACATTTCATTATTGCTTTAGAGCTATGCTCTCCATACAGCAGAGTTAGTTACATATGTCTGTTTACATTTGAATTTTAAATCAAAGGTAAGTGAAATTTAAAATTTAGTTTGATAGTCACACTAATACATTTCAGGTGGTCAATAACCCCATGTTGCTAGTAGCTACCCTACTAGTCAGCACATATCTGGAGCTTTTCCATAGCAGATAGTTCTCTTTAGGCCACGTGGAAATGGATGGTGCTATTTGATTATGACAGAAGAATTCTTTCCAACTTGCATAATCAATCATATATACAACAGTACCTCAAAAGGTGAAAGTACTTCCTTTCCCCGTGTTATCAAAGTGAATGTAATTGCAATATGGCTGTAATTCTCTCCATCTCATTAACCTCCAGAATTGATTTAGATGATTTACCATGGTGGAGTATACCTTGTGCCCTTCCACTGTCACTGATATGTAGTCTTTTTTCAGCTGTGCTCAGCTCCATCAATGAAGATAATTTACCCTGAAGAAGCAGCTTTCCAATGACTCTGGCAGTAGGGATCAAAATGCCTGGGTTCAATGGAGTTTAATAGAATTTTTGTGGAACCTTGAGCAAGCTACTTACCCTCTTTAAATCATAATGTGTGTCTAGATAGTTATAACACTTGAACAAGGTAATGTATGTGAGGCACTTATAACCCAGTACTTGGACCTAAAATATACTCAATACAAAACACTAAAACAGAAAAAAAGAAAAAAAAAAGGTGTAAGATTCTTCATTGAGGATATTTGGGCTTCAGTGCAAGTTTCATACAGTCTTAAAATACCTCACAATCAAGATAGAGCATTCTTTGCCCTGTGAACATTCTGTCACTCAGTCAGTTGACTGTACAGCATGTTCCTTAAATATCCATAAACAATACAATATCATATCTTCCTGTATGTATGTTAGTTTTTAACATGTTTTTAAAGATAATCATTAAATCTACTATATGTGCAACAAATTTCCATGAAATTGTGAGAATTAATTACCCAGACTGTTTTTTTCTTTTTCTTTGCATTATTTTTGATGTCTTTCAAAACAAACTGGTTTATTCAAGATCCCTGCAAGAAAAATGGCATATCTGTCTAAGGTGGGGAATTAAAGAGAATTTAGGAGTTTGTTTTCAAAGGTATGAGTGGAGTTGAGAAAACTAAGGAGGAATGGTTAAGCATCCCAGGATAGCAACAGTGGAAAGTACTACCTCTAGGTCTGAAGAGGGTAAGGAGTAAAAAACCAGGACATTAGAAAATCCCCTCCTTCCCACAGGATCACAGTAGCCTTAGAAAAGGAAAGCAGATTTTGTCCAAACAGGAAGAAAGCAGAGATTGTGGGGAATAAATACTCTGACCATTCTATCCTCCAGTCTTCTAACAGTGCTTATCATTAATCAAACCCAACTGGAAGCTAGAAGGCAAAGGAGGAGGTTAATGTAGTCCATTCAGGTCTCCTTCCCTGGGCACAGAGCAGGATGGAGAAGAATAGAAAGCAAATTTTGAGGGGCAAATGGAAATTGCCTGGATAATCCTTTTAAAGAAATTCACATTCTGAAAAAGAGTTGTTTTTGCTTGTCTTCGATAAAATTTCTTAGCTAATAAAAAATTATGAGCTCCCTTATTTTACCTTTAAATCACCCAAATTGTTATAATAAAGGCCATAAGAGTGAATCTGATTGGTAGTATTCTGGAAAGTATTTGTTTTAATCCAGTTTTAAAAGTTGGTTTGTCTGGTTGAGTTTTCCTAATTTAAAAAAAAAAAATGTTTTTATTTGCCTATTTTTAATTGTCCAATAAAAAGTGAAAAACTTTTTTTCACCTACTTTCTTACACAAAATCATTTCTTGCTGTGGATGAGTAGTTACTTATGAGATTAGTTTAATTAATGCTATGGAAGAATGTGGGAGTTTGTTTTAGTCTTGACCTCAGCATTCTCGAAAGGAAAATAATTCTTGGTTTACAAGTAAACTTACAAGTAAACTTTACAAGTAAATTTACAAGTAAACTCTCACCAAATGAATGTGAATAAGTGTCAAAGGGAAGCATTTAATTTTGGCAAGGGAAAAAAAGATTTGAAGATTGCATTAGTTTATTCTTTTTTTTCTTCTTGTAGTGGAGGGGGAAAAAAATTCTCAACTGACTGGGGTTTCTTTACAGGTTGCCGCTGTAAGTGCCTTTGCCCAGACTCTGCGAAGATACACGTCGCTCAATCACCTGGCCCAGGCAGCTCGTGCAGTGCTTCAGAACACTTCCCAAATCAACCAGATGCTCAATGACCTCAACCGTGTCGACTTTGCCAATGTACAGGTACTCCATTTTTTTACATGACAAAGAAAGATACTCAATTTGTTGTTCTAAATTAGGAACATCAAATTTCTTTTCAAAGCCTCAAGTATACACAAGGAGCAGCTACATTCATAATGTCCTGAAAGAGGGGAGTTTTACCCTTATATGATTTTATTGCACCTGTGTTTTGTGGGTATAGTCTGCTAAGATAAGTAGTCCTAGTAGGCAGCATATAATACATCACCAGGGTTTGCTGAATAGTTAAAGGATAATGAAGGTCATGGTCACTGAAATTAGACAAGAAATTAACATCTTCCATTTATTATCTGTGGGATATTGGGAAAGTTATTTAACTACTCTGGGTTTTGTTTTCCCCCCTTGACACTTACCTTAGATTGTTTCCTACTCATTTAGTAATTTGCACCATGTCAAGCACAGAAATATTTGTTATTGTAGTAATACACCTTGAAAGAACTAAAAACAACTCTATTTTAAAGTTTACTCTAGGTGCCTAGGAAGTATTTCTTCACTTGAAAAGAATTATATACAATAAATATGGCTTCTTTGATAGTTTACATAAAAAGTATTTAACCTTAAGATCAAACTTTAAAAACAGGTAATTTAGGAATACTGTTATAGAATTCTAGCAATTTTTTTTTACTTCTGATACAAAGTAGTAAAGCTAATTGTTGTCATATAAAGATAATACCACTGTTGATATTGGCCAAACTGTATTGTTATACGGTATGCATGTATTAACATGTAACAACAAATCCTATCAATATATACAACTAAAATATACCAATAAAAAATGAGGAAATAAAAAGTAATACCATTGTTGATCTAAAGCATAAGCAACAAAGGAAAAAATTTCATAACTGAACATAATCAAAATTTAAAACTTCTGTAGTTCAAAATGACCACCAAGAAAGTATATGAAAACCCACAGAATGTCAGAAAAATTTTGCAAATCATATATCTGATAAAGGACTTGTGTTGAATATAGAAGAACTATTGCAACTCTATAGTAAAAATCCAACCTGATTAAAAAATGGCAAAAATCTCAACAGACATTTCTTTGCAGAATATATACAAATGGCCTATAATCACAGGAAAAGATGCTTTATATTGTTAGCCACCAGGGAAATGCAAGTCAAAAATCATAAGGATATGCCACTTCATACACACTAGAATGAGTATAGGAAAAAACAACAAACAGCAACCACAAAAAAAAACCCTAATCAGTTTGGGTAAGGAGTTGGAGAAATTGGTGGAACCTCATACATTGCTGATTCAAATGTAAAAAACTGCATCCACTTTGGGATTTTTGGCATTTCCTCAGAAAGATAAACACAGTTACTGTGTAACTTAGCAATTCTGCTACTTGGGACATATCAAGAGAAATAAAAACATATTCATATAAAAATTTATACAAATTGAGTATCCCTTATCCAAAATGCTTGGGACAAAAAGTATTTCAGATTTGGGAGTTTTTCAGATTTTGAAATATTGAATAAACTTTGCCACTTGAGTGTCCCTAATTCAACAATCTGAAATCTGAAATGCCCCAAGGTCTGAAACTTTTCTGAGCATCTAACGTGTAATACATTTCAGATTTTGGATCATTTCAGATTATGGACTTTCAGATTACAAATAGTCAATTTAGGTGTTCATAGCATCATTATTCATATGAGCCATACAGTTCACATATCCATCAAATGATGAATAGATAAGTAAATGTTGTATGTCTACATAATGGAATATTGTTGGGGCATGAAAAGAAAGGAAGATGTTTCCTACCACCGGATAAATAAACCCAGAAAATAGAAGTGAAACTGAGTACAAAGGACCATGTAGTGCATTATTCCATTTCTATAGAATTCTCTGAATAGGTATATTTATAGAGACAGAAAGTAGATTGGTAATTGTTGAGGGCTGGTGGATTAGGGAGATTGGGCGGCAACAGCTATAAAGGGTATAGGATTTCTTCTCTGTGAAATAAAAAAGTTCTAAAATTAATGGTGTAATGTGATGCACAACTCTGTGAATGTACTAAAAGAAGACTTTAAACTGTATGTGAATTGTATGAGAATGTGAATTATTTCTCAACAAAGCTGTTGAAAATACTGTGTTTAAAAAAAATTATTGACTACATTTCTTAAAAACTTTAATCTCTACATCTGGCCTAATTTTATCACCAAAAGTATATTAAAAAGCATTATTTGGGCTTAGACCATTTTTAGGGTATGATAAATTAGTTATGTTCATTGTGACTTTCATGGATTGGGTTCAAACTTCTGGTATAGGTAACATTTTTTTCAATCTGCTGATTGATCTCTGTGCAAATATACACATACACATACACACATGCAAACACATAACCTTTATAAGAACAAACTGTCTCAGGTGTACAAAACCATTATTTACATATTTCAGTGGATTTACATTAAATGATTTACTGAAAATAACTGCCAGAAATTGCCTTAAGATCTGTACTCTCTTTATTTCAAATATTCATTAAAAAAAGATATGTTTAAAAATACCTTTAGAAAAGTTGAAGTAATAAGACAGGTTCTTCAGAAAGTAATTTAAGCTCAATATCAGAAAATATTTTTAAGAATAATTTCTAATAGTATCTAAAAATGGTTCTAAATGTTCCATTAGCATCATTTTCACATGTGTATTTGTGTGTCTACAGTCCTATGAAGTATTGATACAAATGAGTTCTTTCCTGGTTATAAACACCAATCTTTAGAACATCTTTGCATATAAATGGTCGATGATATGTCTGCTCTACTATTTATCCTCCACCCAGTAACTTGGAAACTACCCTGCCCTTTCTCTTCCTCTCTTGTGAATTATCAAGTATATTTGGGTGCACCATGTCAGTCATCCATACCGAAACCTATCTATTAAGCTACTTGATCTCCAAAACCTTTTCCTTTCTTCAGAAGACTGGGAACATAGTGGTGAGGTCTTCATTTCACCCTACATTTTACTCTTAGCTCTCTTCATTTTAATGAGTAATCTCTTGCTCCAGGAAGCGTATTTTGTCTTTAACTATCCTGTTTCTTTCCTTTTCTGTCCTAAGGTTTTCCAGATTTCCCCAGGGTGTGGGCTTCCCATTCCATTATTATCACCTTCCCCTATTATTTGAAATTTGTTCCTGCATTTTTTAAGATTAGCCTCAATAAGATTGACAAATACAAGGGTAATGCTCTTAGAATAATGAGACTTTAATTTGAAATGTAAGAGTTGATATTATAACATACTAAGAGCTCAAAAGTTTCTTTCAGTATAGGATACCCATAAATCTCTTTCTGCACTTCATTCTCCTCTAATTAAATCATCTTTTCCTCATGTATTCAAGATAATTTTTCTATTGCTGTATAATTGGTTTTCTTTCCTCCTTAATTGATAGTATTACAATGGTACTGTTCTCTGATTTTTTGAGCATAAATGGGTAGTTTTTCATATATATTATGTGTTAAATGGTTTGGATGGTCTGACCTGATAACTATTGCATATACTTGCATTTCTGTATTTAAAAAGCACTCTGATTTTGAAGTTCCTGACTACTTATCTTTTTGGATATAATTTTTATGTAAGTTAAGAATGTCTTTAAATGTTCATTCTTAGCTTTTTCAACTATAGAATGGAAATACCTAAATTTCTTTCACAAAGAAATATTTACAGCGTCATCCATTGTTAGCACGTTTTCAATCTAGAGAGTAGTAAAATGAAGCATAGTATAAAAATAGTTTGAAAAGCCAGATGATTATACTGTGGTTTTATTCTCTAAATTAGGTATTAGATTATCATCTTCTCTTTGCAAAACTAATTTGCACATATATAGTAAGCCTGAAATGATATTTTTCCATGGCACCAGGAAGTTCCTTCTCCCCATTATCTGTGCACAAAAGTCAAAAAGCAACCTTTCCCTACAGGGCAAGCATTTCAGTTTTGCAAGATGTAAAAGTTCTAGAGATCTCATGCACAACAAAGTACATATATTAATACTACTATGCTGTACATGGAGAAATAGTTAAGATGGTAAATGTTATGTGGTTTTTTTTTATCACAATGAAAATATGCTTAGACATTGATAAAAAAAAAAAAAAAACATAACCTTTACCTATAACTTTCTCAGTGCTTTAAATTCTTCCCTTAGTAATCTTATGGACTCTATTTTATACTGTATATTAAAATATTTAAACTATTCTAATGTAGATTTGTCATACAGAAATAAGTTAAAAAGTAATCAGAAATATAGTTACAAGGTTGCTAATTCCAGCTTTATTTTTAATAGCAAAATTTTAGAGCAAACAAATGTCCAACTGTATGGGATTGGTTATATAAAAATTCATTCATTCAACAATAAGTATAGCTGTACATTTGCCTACATGGAATGACAGTTACATATCATTGAGTAGGATATGTAGAATAACTGTAGAATGTGTGTTATGAGTTATGAATAAGCATAACTAATATAAAATGTACAGAAATGTGTATTTAGAATAAGTGTATTGCAAACATAAAATATATAAATATGGCATATGTACATATAAAATATTCAAGACACATTTATTTGCAATTAAAGCTTGAAGGTTTATACAATACATAAAGATGTAGCTATCTTTTGCCTTTTTAGGTATTCTTAATATTTTGTTCCTTTTTCCTTATTTATATTTTCAATTTTTTTCTATAATTGAATTTTAGTGTACTTACAATATTTAAAAGTAATATTTAAGAGGTAGCATTTGGAAGAATTTATGATTAATTAGATAAAAGAATGATAGTAGATGATGTTATCAGCTGAGACATGGAAAAAGCTGTAGTAGGTTCCCCTAGGAAAATAAAATGAGTTTGGGGCAATCTGCATTTAAAATGCCTCTAGATTGAAATGACCTTTGAATAAGTGAAGTGTATAAGATTAGGAGAGATTCTAGAACTAAAAGAATGAGATTAGAATTTTATTCTGTTGAAATTGTCAATTTGAATAAACTTATTCTCCAAGAACGTAGAATAAAAGCTATAGACACTATTTTCAGAAAAATATGTATTTATAGTGTCTTATATTTAGAATTAGGACTTTTTGACACCCATTCAAGAAACCCATCCTGAAAAAGTTATCTGGGCATAATGAACCCACTTTCAAAATACTTGTTAAGTTTTATATTTCTAATTTTATGTTTAGAGAAACAAGCCCACAAAGATTTAAATTAAGTACTTGAGGTTGGTTTGGTTGATTCAGGACCTAGATTAAAATCTATTTTTTCAGTGAAATATTATTTTACCAAATAATTATATTTTGACCTTGAGAGGATAGTTTTTTTTTTTAAGTTTTAAAATAAAACAGCACTAGAAACATCATAGAACTTATGGCAAGTACTGACAAGTAACTGTAAAAGTTCTTATTTTCCTTACTATGGTGAAACATGAAACTTCCTGACCAGAACCAGAAGGAAAATTGCAATATCCATATTGCTTGGCAGGTACCATGTCTACATTTTCACAAAAGAAGAGTTGTTTTCAGTTCTGTGAACATATTTGCATTTATAACTTTGCTTTGATAATCCTTGAGATTTCTGTTCCCAATCTATAAACTCACACAGCATATGCTTCTACCTAGTACCATTCAGTGTTTGTTTTTGTTTTAATCATGAGGGACCACTTTTGGCTAGTTGAATCTATGTATCCATCTGACTTATCCTAAATCATCTTATATGAGTCAGTTTTAAAGTTTTATCTGATAGGGAATGAGAAATTTTGAAGGCATATTAAAAGAATAGAATGAAAGAGCTTTCATACTGTAGGTTCACAATTCTATTTTTCTTAAGTAGTTATATGTTCTTATCGCTCACACACAACTTTCTAATGTGGAAACACTAAATTGTACCTTTATTTTTTTCCAAGTTGTACTTTAAAGTCACATCAGTTTTTCACATACCAGAATGAGCAAGAAGAAGTATTAATCTATTAAAACTGAAAACTGATAAAGTTTTTTTTTTAAATCTAACCAGTTAATTCCCTTCACTTATTTAACTCTTTGAAGTTATTATTGTAATTTCCCACTCACGTGTCTGCTGTATGCTAACAGTCAATTCAAAGATGCTGAGTTGAAATTCTCCTTTGCTCTCTGTGAACTGTCCCAGGAGCAGGCTTCCTGGGTGTGCCAGTGTGATGACAACATGGTTCAGAGACTAGAAACAGACTTCAAGATGACTCTTCAGCAGCAGAGCACCCTGGAGCAGTGGGCTGCATGGCTGGATAACGTGATGATGCAAGCCCTGAAGCCCTATGAAGGAAGACCCAGCTTTCCCAAAGCTGCCAGGCAGTTTCTACTGAAATGGTCTTTCTACAGGTATCATCTTAATTTTCCCCAAGTTTTCTTCATATTGTGTGTGTGTGTGTGCTTGCGTATGTGTGTGTGTGTGTGTGTGTGTGTGTGTGTGTGTGTGTACTTTTCAGATGAAAGAAATGAGTTTAGACTTTGTGGGAACTTTCTGTTGTAACTATCTTCAGCCCAACCCATTTATTACAACATCATGAGAATGAAGCAGGAGACTTAAGGAAATAAACTTGGTACTAGGAAAGGATAGGATTCAAAGCCCTAGAAGACCTCAGAAGGATTATCTGAGATTCTATTCTGGATAGGTTCAGCAGTAGACAGAAAAGATCTACAACCCTTCCTCCTACAACACATATTAGTCCTGAGCATTAACACCATTCTTTTGTTCTCACGGTCAGTGATCTTCAAACTGTGCTCCCTATGCCAGTGCATCAATATCACTTGGAAACATGTTAAAAATGAAAATCTTTAGTCCCTTCTCCAAGCCTAGCTAAGTCGGAATCTATGGAGGCAAGACCTAGTAAACCATGTTTTGAAATCTTCCAGGTGATTCTAATGCATGCTCTAAACCATCTAGTTAATCTCTTAAGTTTATCAAACAACTGTTTTCAAACCTGGCTACACATCAGAAAACAGAATATTTAAAAAACAAAGGGGAAATAAAGGAAGGGAGCGGGGATAAGAATAGGAAAGACAGTAGAATAAATCTAACATAATTTTCCTATGCACACATGTGAACTTACCTAAATGAACCCCACCAGCATGCCCACCCACAAGAATGGGCTTCTAATTAGAATAAGATATATCTTATGCTTATATAATTTTATCAAAATGGATTCTGCTGTCATGTATAACTAAGGAGAACCAATAAAATAAAATTTTTTAAAAAATCTAGGTGCCTCCTGAGACCTACTAAATCAAAATCTTGGTGGTCAGGAAGTAGTGTTTAGGAATGGGGATAGTCAGGATCAGCCCTTTTTCTTTTTTTCCTTCAGAAAGCTATCCTGGTGTTCTGATGCACAGCCAGTAATCTAGTAGATAATCATATTACTTATTGATAGGATGAATCACTTTTTGACTAAAATAATATAGATAGAAAATAATTTTTCTGTACAAATGGAAGTACCCCCAAAAGAGAAAGAATTTGCTGATTATATGATATGTGATAGCAAATCAAATTGGAATGAGCAGCTGACCAAAAGCTCTGCCTCAAGAGTTAAAAACAGCATTTATACCATATATGTGGGATAGAATTGTCAGATGGAGTTCTGTTTCACAAATTAGATAACTTATTAATCCAGTTATTTGTTTTTGTGGTAAGAATTCATGTTTTTACTTCTTTAAATAAAGACAGCCCCACTGACTTAAACCTGAAAGCTATATTTACTTTCAGGTATGGACAGTCCCTAATTTAGATTCTATACAATTCTGAAAGTATCAGAAAATAGTGACCATAGGACATATGCCTGTTAAAACTGTGGGTACACTGTGGTCACTGTATGAGCATTAGAGGTGAGGAAGGAAGGCATATAAATAAGTAACAATTTAGGAACTAATACTATACTTGTGAAACAGTGAGTCCAGACTATAGAACTTCTACCTTGTTTCACCCACCTTTTTAGAGATGGAACCCAGAGGTCTTTTAACTTTGGTGTTACTTGCTTTGACTTTTTTTTTTTTTTTCTTTCTCAACTAACTTAATTCTCTGATTTCTTAAACTGAAGTAGAGGTACAGATTCACTGTATAGTAAGAGTTTACTTGTCCTTAAATCCTGAAGACAATCTTCTAATGTGTAGCCCAGGGTAAAATGCAGTGAAGGAAAGCTTGGAAGTGTTTTGCTATTGTTTGGTTTTTGTTTCTGTGATGATATATTTAATTTATATAATTCCATAGTTGTTCTTCATCCCTTCAGCTCTCATAATTTGAAAGTACACTGTCAAGGTGTTGCCTGACTTTGTGACCCACTTCAGTGAAGCCACTGCTAGGTTTGACACACCTAGCAGTGTGTTAATGAGAGATGCATTAACAAGAAAAGTAAATTTTCCCTCAGTATACAGAGAAGACTTGGAAAGCATCGTCATTGTGTTCTCAAAGTAAATGCAGCAATAGTAGTGGTCATGGTAAAATTCAACATTCTTATTTGGAATACTTCCTAAGAATACTTCAGGTATTTTCCCCGTTTGCTCCAAGGTCGATATTTTATTCAGCCTTTTTTTCCCCCAGAAAATAGTATAAATAGTATATGTGTTCCATGAACAATTGATGCAACAGCAGCAACACTGATAGGTTCTTCAAAAATGTAAATGACCAAAGCAGAGACCATCCTCTGCATCAGAAAAAGCAAGGAGGTGGTGGGCTTGCTGTTACTCCTTCCTGTGGGTTTTTCCCCCTGTATTTAGCTAATATTATTTTAGAAATACACCCCTGGAACCTTGGTCTCCACAGAGATCTGTTGTAGGTATCTTGAAAGGAGAAAAAAATTACTTACTTATATTTCTTGTTCTCTATAGATATGCAAACCCAGTAGATCTTCACTTGCCTGCCCTATGTCCTCCCTGAGTTGAGGATAATTGGTTTGTTATTATTAGACACCATTATGGTTATTATTTTCATTTCAAAAGGACTTGAAGGCATATAGTTCAGGGCCACAGAGGAAAGGCACATTCAGAAAGATGCATACCTCCTGCTGATAGGCAAATTCAATAGCTTAAAAACTTAAGGCTGTTTAATATCTGAACTGTTTTTTACTGAGGCATAAGAACATACTGAGTAATGAAAACTGCATTCACAAACTATCAGTGAAGCAGAATTAGAGTATATATAAAAATGCTTTTGGCATTGTAAATACCAAAACTTTATAAGTTTGTAAATGCCATTGTAAATTTGGCAGTCACATTTATTGACCCTTTGTGTTCTGAAATCAGATACTTAATCTCATAATTTCTAAAATTCTGTATATATATTTACATGCACAGAAATATAGAAATGAACTGGCAGAGAATCATGCTAACAGCAGTTCATCTATTGTTGCAAATACATTCTTCTCCAAATGCAGTCTGTCCTTGCCTTACCTGGCTTTGAATGGCTAATGTTGATTTTCTGGGAGGTAGGAAAAGAGTCACCACCTTTCTTGGGCAAAAATGGAGAAGTAATGTGGGCCATTACTCGGTTTGTGTGTTTTGGGTGACAGAAGAAAGCATTCCTCAGGGCCACTTTGTAGGTAATCCAAATGTTCCATTTTTAAAGAACAAAATTCAAAATTCAGGACCAGGGTGTAATTCAGTGGTACAGCACCTGCCTAGCATGTGCAAGACCCTGGATCCAAACCTGGCACTGGGGGGAAAAATGCATAGCTTTCATACTGTGTATTGGACAAGGGAACACAGGGAATCTAGTTTGCCTTACAACTGGACAATATAAAAATCTTCCAAAATTACTCTTTTGATTTAACTTTACAATTCAGAGTTCACATGGAGTCAGGGTTATGATAGTCTCATCTTTTCCTTAAGAAGAATGTGATGCATCCTGACATATGCAGAGAGAGGGTTGTGTATCATATGTTAAGATATATATTTCAATTTCCATACCAGAAGTTATAAGGATAAATACACAAAGATATTTCTCATCCATTATAAAATAATTAACATTTACAACTCTAATTTTAAAATGAGTTGAAGTCATAGTAACTTAGCAACATGATATTCAATGGAATTAGTTTTGCAATATATCTTAACAGAAGTCTGAATTGAATAATACCTTTCCAAATGAAACTGTTAGTTCTGTCATTTAGTATTTGGCACTAGGGTAGAGGCCCAACTAAGAGAGAATGAAGTAGACATAGTATTGATGATACAATCCAACTGATTCTTTAAAATATATGACAATAATTTCATGACATGCTTACTAGTATTGTTTTTTAAAAAAAATACTAGGCATCATAATTGAAAATTAGCATTATTTTAAAAATTTTCCAACGAAATTTAGTATTACATGTATACTTTTTGTTGAAATAAAGTGATGGTTTAACAGCTCAAAAATTTCCAAAATGCTTAAATAAAATCCAGAGACCTTGTCACAAGACCCCACATAGTCTAACTGCTGGTAACCTCTAGACCTGATTAAGTTTTATTTTCTTTGCTCACTGTCCTCCAGTCATATGTGCCTTTTGGCATTTCTGTGAACACAACAAAACATAGTTCTCCAAGGGGAAAGTGAGGGAAACTTTCTGCCAGGGAAATTCTTCACCTGTGTGTTCCTATGGTTCATTCCCTCACTTTAGTCCAATTTCCACTCAGATATCATCTCCTCAGAAAAATTTTTTTATCTACTTGTGTTTTTATTGATTTTTACTTCTATAAAGTAAACTGTTGAAACTAAAGTTTTTCTCATTTGTTCTAAAAGAAGACCCTGACACAGAATGAGAACATAGCATTTATTAAATGAATGAATGTAAATTCTCTTGGAAAAAAATAATTGACTTTACATAATTTCAGAATTATTATATTTTAAGAGAACTATAAAGGCCTAAAATTAGAATTTAGAAACATATAAACAACAAATTCCTTTTGTTTGTGATATTTATCCCTTCAAAAATGTATTACATGCAGTTGACTCACAATTATTTTTCTATAACATAATGAATGTTATATTTTAAAAACAGATATTTTATTGTAAAATTAACATATGCTCAGATTAGATAATCTGGAGAATTAAAAAACTGTATATACAAAGATCATATTAAATTACCCATAATTTTACTATGTTCACCCCCCCAAAAAAAACTGGTAAAATATTTTCTTTTAATGTTAAATAAAATTGGGATCCAGTTGCTTACCAAAGATTATTACCTGTATTTTTCCCTGAATATCTGTCATTTAACCCAATACATAGAGAATTTCTTGTCATTAAATATTTCCAGAAGCATACTGTAATCCTATAGGAGATATGTTCCAAGACCCCAGCTTATGCCTGAAACCAAGTGTTAACCAAACCCTACATACACACACACACACACACACACATTTTTCTTTTTCCTATACATACATACATACCTAAGATAAAGTTTAAATTGTTAGACACAATAAGAGTTTAACAATGATAATACAAATAGAATCAGTATTCTATAAGGAAAGTTTTATGAGTATGGTGATATGGTTTCTCTTCCTCACAACCTTATTATACTTACCCTTCTTATGAAGTGAGATGATACAGTGCCTACAGGAGGAGATGAAATGAGAGGAATAACAGGGCTATTGTGACATAGCATGGTGTTAGGCTACTTCATAACGGTTACTTGAGCATAAGCAGTATGATGCTATATCATTTGATCCAGTGAATGATACAGCTACTAAGTGAGTAACAGGTGGGTTACATATATGGTGTGGATACATTAAACAAATGGATGACCACATCTTGGGCAGGACAGTATAGGACGGCATGAGATTTCATTGCACTACTCAAAACGGCACACAATTTTAAACTTAATGATTATTTTATTTCCTAAGTTTGCCTTTTAAAATTGAGGTTGACCATGGGTAACTGAAACCATAGAAAAGTGAAACTGTAGGCAAGGAGGGGCCACTATACTTTTTAATGTCCTCACAATATACGTCATACATTATTTATACATTCCCTTATTTTCTTTTTCTTGAATATTTTGATAGTGTTTTGATAGAATTTTTTAAAATTACTTAGTGATTATCTTTGTTCAATTGTACATCTATCTTAAGATAAATGTTTTAAAATAACATGCTATTTTAATGAAGTGTGTGATCTTAGTATTAAGAAAGTATTAGATAATAGAATTACATATTCTCATTTACTTAGGGTTAGGATTTTTAAATGATGTAAAGGTGTTTGTGTAAATGGGCTAATAAATTTTGATTCTTTAACTTAATATCATATAATAGATATTCCCGTGTTATGAACTATATGTCTACCTTATTTTTTTAATAATTGCTTCTACTTCTAAATATAATGAGTCATGATGTATTTAATCGGCATCCTACTAGTGGATATTTCTTTTTTCTCACTAATGCAAATATTGCTTCAATTAAAACTAACTTTGCTAATTTGTGTAAATATCTAGAATTAGAATCATTATGTGAAATGATTTAACATCTTAAATTTTGACAAATACTGTCAAATTCCCCTCTACCCAAGTTTTGTAGATTTATACCTGTAGAAACAGCTTTTCTCAATCCCTCTGTACCACTGAGTCTTGTAACCTCCTTCAGTATGATAGGTAATGGGAGGTGTCTTGCTTTAATTTGCATTTTTGTAATTTCAAATAAAATTAGTCTTACTGTTGTATGTTTGCTAGTTATTTGTCTTCTCTGTTCTATTTTTAAATATTAACTGTTTTCAGCAAGATGGATGCAGTTAAGCATGAGTGTTTTACTCTTGCAACACTTTCAAAAGTTATTGTCTTTAAGTTTGTATTAGGGATAAAATGTAATGTAACATTTCATTGTTACTTTTGTGTTGTTTTTCCTGTTTTTTAGGTAGAGAATACTCTGCTTTAATTTTTTTCCCATGGGGAAAGATCTCTAATTTAAAATTCTTATTATATTCATGTAAATTATGTTTACATATTGGTGATGCAACCCTGAATTTTAGGAAGGACAAGGACAGAAGTATAAATAGAGTTTTGTCTTACTTCTTTAGTACATAAATGAAGATATTAATCTTTTTTTAGTTATCCACCTTTACAGTAGAGTTCTAAACTTGAAGAATCCGTTTAGGTATTTGACTGTAGGGAATCATTTACTGGAACTACTTTTTATGCTAATGAATATATTATTAACTCCATCCAACCTGTATAACAATGTAGTGACCATGTACAGTATTCCTACCTTATCTATGAGGGATGCATTCCAATATCCCCAGTGGATGCCTGAAAGCACAGATAGTACTGAATCCTTAAATTTAATGCCTTGTTCACTTATTAGGTACTGTGTCTCTAACCTTTGCAGTTTGAGATGTGACAACAAAACTAGCACAAATTTCCTTTTTCTTTACAATTTCACAGTTGACTCATTCTTACTCACACAATTTTTTCCTTCTTTAAGTCAAAAACCTTCATCTTTTCACTTAAAGAAATCACTTTACTGTTCTTTCACATATCTGTATGACCAGCATCACTACTTTTGCACATTTGGACCATTCTTAAGAAAGATGAGCATTATTGCATGCAAGTGTTGTGATACCATCATAGTAGATCTGATAACCAAGACAGCTACTAAGTAACTAAAAGGCAAGAAGCATACACAGTGTGGATATACTTAACAAAGGGGTGAGTCACATCCCAGGCAACAATGAACAGGATGGCAGGAGATTTCATCACACTACTCAGAACCATCCACAATTTAAAACTTACTCTTTCTGCAATTTTCATTTAATATTTTCAGACTAGAATTGACCATAGATAATGAATGCAGGGAAATCAAAACCACAGATAAAGGATAACTATTTCACATTATCTCACTTCACTCTCAGGCTAAGTTTTGAGCCTTCAAAAAAGGTTATGTGATCATAACCAAGATCACATTGTGACAACCTGAATCTAACTTTAAATCAGTGGTTTCTTTTTTCTTTTGTACACAGATCCACAGAATGAGAGGTCCCCTGTCATCATCACATACCAATCTCCATTTTTACTGCCATAAACAAATGAGAATAAACTCATCTCCTCCTAGTCTGTTATAACTACAGTCTCTTATATTTGAGTCCTGCTCTATTCACTCATAAGTTGATTTCACATTCTTTAGTTCATTTTATCTTGAAATAACCATATGAATTAGATAAGACTAAAAGCATTGCTTTTATTTTCTCCCAAGAGAAAAAGACAGTGTGTGGGAAATTATTTACTTGAGGTCAGCAGTCAGTCAATGAACAGCCAGAATCAGAATCCAGGGCTTCTGTGCTTCAGATGCACAATGATGATCTCAATTGAATCGATTAATTTTGATTCAATTGTCAAACTGAGTGTATAGAATTTGATGTATTAATAGAGTTTTTGTTTTTAAAAGGTTAAAAATGAAGCAGAAAACCAAAATTCAGTCTTCTGATATCCATTTTCCTGCATTTTATAATTCTTCATTGCAAAACAAGCCCTGAAATATAAGGATTACATTTGTGAGATTCTCTCTCTTCCAATTGAGAATATAATGGCTCTTTTAGTATTTGTAGGTCAAAAATCTTCAGAAAAAAGCCACTGGATGAAAATGATGAAAAATATACCTACATAAATATACACATCATTCTGGGTCTAAGTTACAAATATTAAAGAAGTTTAAAGTATGTGAACAATCTTAATGATTAGCACATCATTCAGGAATCTGAGATTTTGTTTTGAACTCATTTCTATTTGGGATAACTTGTTAGTTTTCTATTAATATTGTTCAAATTTGGATATTAATATAAATTAAATATCCACATTTTCAAAGATAAGAATTTTATAATTGATTTTATGATTCCTATTTCTACTGGAAAAACACCTCAAATGAAAAT
The DNA here is from genome assembly GCF_902686445.1 of Sciurus carolinensis. Taxonomy (NCBI): domain Eukaryota; kingdom Metazoa; phylum Chordata; class Mammalia; order Rodentia; family Sciuridae; genus Sciurus; species Sciurus carolinensis. The sequence goes on from NC_062226.1 coordinate 66,533,050, forward strand.
CAGTAAGAAAGTGGAAACACTTAATGATTTTGCCTTCTAATGACACTTGCTGGAATCCCTGTACATACTTAGCTACATTTTATATGGTTACTCCTGGGAATTTTGTTTAGTATTTTTGTACCCGTTGTCTGGCACAAATACATATTTTTCTCAAAGTATTCCCTGAGCGCCATTACCATTTAGAGGTGACAGAGTGCTTACTACATAATCAATAAGGTTTTTACTTTGAGTTGTTTTTTCTTATATTGATGATGAGTTAACAGCCTTTAAAAAAATGTTTTTGTTCAGTTCTGATCCATTCATGAGTTTAATGGAAGAGGCAGACATGCCTATAATGGGAAAGTGGTTTTTCCCACCGAAGACGTGTCTAGCCCTAATAAAGATCAGACCTTATGGAGGATTACCTTTTTGCAATACTGTTTAAATGAGTTAAGCCAAGCGCTTTCAGTAATGAATTTATTTCCTGTCAGGTTTCTTGCTGTACCAACTACATAGGCTCCCAACTTAACTTCTGTTAGGAGGAAAAATAGGTTAAACTCTAACCCTTGTCACTAACATTGGCTGCATATGTGTCTTTTCTCTTGGCACAGCTCAATGGTTATTCGGGACTTAACCTTGCGCAGTGCTGCTAGCTTTGGCTCTTTCCACCTGATCCGTCTACTCTACGATGAGTACATGTTCTACTTAGTAGAGCATCGTGTTGCTCAGGCAACAGGAGAGACACCGATAGCAGTCATGGGCGAGGTAAGGAAGATAAAAGAGCTATGACCCACGGGGTTTTTTTTTTTTTTTTTTTTTCCCTAAGAATCTGAATTACATTTCAATCTAAGTATATTAATTATTGATTAAAACATTGTTTCCTAACAAAGTGAGTCTCAGACCCTAGAGGGGTTATGTAATTATAGTAAGATATCCTTAAATCTCTCTGTTCATATGTTTATTTTTAATCCAATGATTCTAAAATTGTAGATTGTATCATGTGAAAGGTCATGAAATATTTTGCTACTTTATGTAAGAGTCTATGCAAAAGAAAAACTTGAGGCCCACTAGACTTAAAAAAGAAACTATCAAGTGGGAAATAAGAAAGATTAATGTTTCTGATAAAGCTAAGAGCTGGGAATGTAAAGGAAAGAGTAAATATTTTATAGACTCTTTTTTTTACCCATTCTTCAAGAACAAAATGAATGATTCTCTTTTGGAAGGATTATGGTGATGATGATGGTGGTGGTAGTGGTGGTCATGATGATGATGCTTATAATAGCTAGCATTTTTTAGACATATAGTATGTACCAGGCACAGTTCTTAGTTCTTTACACATAATAAAACATTAACAATTACAAAAACTCTTTGAGGTAGATTCTTCTTTATCCTTTTCTATAGATGAGATTCTGAGGTTTATACAGAAATCTCAGAGAGAGAGAGAGATTAAATGGTAACATAACTAAAATATGGTGGACACCTTTTTCAAACACATATAATTCTCAGGCCCATGCTTCTAATCACTAACAATGTGTGTGTGGAGGGGTATCTCTTTGACAAATATCAAAAAAGCAAAAACTCTGAAGCTAATATAACTAAGTATAATGAGGGGTAGATGCAAACACTCAAATGATTCAGTGCTGGCTCATTTTGTCACATTGGAAAGGGTACTTTATATCTTGCTGAATTATACCAGTCCAGACAGAAATTACCCAAAGCAGTAATGAAAACATTTTCATTTTTAAGCTATTTACATGTGCTTATTTAAGTAAGAAATATTGAAGATAAATATTTTAGATGATTTTCCTAACTTAATAACATAAAAGCATAAATAAAAATATATCAAAATACTTCAAGGACCTCCATAAGTATTTCTAGTATGAATAAAATGCTTGCCAAACATATTCAGAAAGTCAGTTGAAATACTCATCATTTCCTTTTCTTTAAATTTCTCACAGTATACTAATGTATATGTCTTTGTATGGTGTTCTCCAGTAGTGATTGTGCTTACATGATGCCAAATGGACATGTGTGAATTTAAGCACGAATCACTATAGCTTTTAAATATTAGGCAGAACTTTATGTCACCAGTCTGAACTGTTCTTAGATTTTTTTCCTTTCTTTCTTTTGTTGTTATATAGATGTCTTGTTGTCCTGTTGGCATATAGATTAAGTGCTGTAAGAGTTCTTTTTTTTTTTTTTTTTTAACTGTAAGATTTCTTCACTCAGAGCTCAAGATTTCTGATATGGACCCACCTTTCAGTATATTGAACTCATTGGCCATCCACTTCATATGCTCTGGGGCTTCTTTAACAAAATGAGCAGGATGTGATAACAGAAATTCTCATTAACACCATGTGGCTAATTCTAACGCATGGTCTATGCTTTCCTTGCATCTTTAGGTAAAAAGTCATTGATGGCTTTGCAGCCCCTTTATACAGACAGTACTGCACCAGAATTAAAAGGGGCTGCATGATCAATCTAATAACTAATCATTCAAATAGACATCTTCTTTTGCTATATGCAAACAATATAAATGAATATGACATTGTCACATGAGGCAAAACTATATGAATAAAATCTAAATGAAAACAATAAGACATACAGTACCTTCTGTAATATCAAAGATTTAGATCTCCTGATTTATTCATTTACTATACACATACCCAGTTTGTATGAAACGTATTTGGTCTGTTTGTGTTCCTCCGTTTTTCAACCCAGAAGTCAAATTAGGGCTAATTTTCTAAGTTTGTTCTTCCCATATAACACTGATGCTTCGTAGATCTGTTGACCATGGTCATATTATCATATCAAAAGTTTCTTGTTTGGGGGGTAAAGAAGAAAGAAATTCAAGAAAGAATAAGCTGTTTTCTCATGTTCCCTTTACATGTTATCCTAAGTCTATCCTACCTTTTCCTCTTGGTTGACTTCCCTTTTCAAACATCAAATCCCAAAGTGCCTATATACCCTTGTGGGAACAATAGGTCAGGCCCAAATCTGTTGAAATCCATAAAATTCACCATTACCCTGTATTGTAGCAAATGATTTTTAATCATTAGTAAGAACAACCAGCATAACAATAGTAATAATCGTCACTGTTGAGAGCTTATTACACACAAGCACTTAATTAAACTTTTGATTTTTCTACTGATTGCTCTTTCTCAGTAAATGGCACATGATACTGCCTGTTGACATGCTAGATAACTAAGCTTCATCTTTTGCATGTCCTTCTATCTTGACTCCTGCCTATAATCAATTACTAGATCTTCTCATTCTCAAATCCTAAGTGCAATCATTAACATCTGGCAAAAATGCAAAACTGATCATGTTATCCCCCACTTTAAACTCCTCAGTGACTTTACCTTTTGTTTGTTAATGAAGAAAATCCTTGCCTTGATACACAAGGTCTTAGCATGATCTTTCCCTGCCTTTCTGATTAACTTCAACCTCCCGCTTCCTACTCCTTCTCTTAAAATCACAGTAGCATCTTCCCTGTTCTCATTCACCAAGCTCATTTTGCCATGGACCACTATGTAAGTGGTTCCTCCTACCTAGAACCCCCTTGTTTGCCTTCCTTGCCCATTCTATCTCCTACTTTGTGTCTCAATATCAGTTCCTCAGAGAGGCCCAATTCACCCAGACTTTATTAGGTGGTCCTATTCATTGTGATTTATAGTTTTTACTTTTCATTCTAAAATTTACATAATACTAATTACATGGTTCTTTGTATGATTTATATAATTAAGATTTAGCACCTAGAAATAATAGAGGACTTCGAGTCAGAAGAACTGAATTCTCTTTCTAGTTCTGCATTTATAGTGGACAAATTGTATCTCCTTGTGTTGAATCCCAGATTTCTAATCTCTAAAATTAATATATTCATTTATTTAACAAGTATCCTTCATGTAGCTACTCTAGGCCAAACACTATAGTGATTTAGATATAATAACAAAATGGATTTTGATCCTACCTTCAAGGCACTTAAATTTTAGTGAGGAATACATATTTAATAATTAGTCACATAATTACAAATTCTATTAAGTGCTATAAAGGAAAAATTTAAGGGATATAGAAATGCTTAAAGCAAGGAACAATTATTTCTAGCGTGGAAGGCTTTACCAAGGAACTGATATTTGAAGTGATAAAGAGAGGCCAAAAAGAAATAACTAGAAAGAATCTGGAAGCAAGGGGTTGAGACCACAACACAAGGAAGCACACATAAGTTACATCTGAGATGGAGGGAACACAGCTAGTGGGAAGTTATCATGGGAAATCTGAGGTTCAAGTACAAGGGAGACCAAATTAAAAAAAAATAAATAAACACTGAAATTTAAACGTGAGGAGGAAGAATTGGATTAGGATAGAAAGTCAAAGATTTCAAGTGAACCTATTCCCCACATAATCATAGTGTGTCAAGCACCATTCCAAATACTTTATACTTTAACTTAACAACTTAAAACCCTGTTGAACTGGGAGTGGTGGTACACACCTGCAATCCCAGGTGCTTGGGAGACTAAGACAGGAGAATCACAAGTTCAAAGACAGCCTAAGCAATGGTGAGGCACTAAGCAACTCTGAAACCCTGCCTCTAAATAAAATATAAAATAGGGCTGGGGATGTGGCTCGGTGGTTGAGTGCCCCTGAGTTCAATCCCTGGTACTCTCACTGTCCAAAAAAAAAAAAATCCCTGTTCAATAGACACTATTATACTTATTTTATAGATAATGGAATGAGACACAGAACCATTTTATAACTGGCCCAAAGTCACACACCAAGCAGTCTGGCACCAATGTTTTTGCTATTAATTTACCATGCTTATTGCCTGCTTCAGGCTGGGATAGAATTGGAGCAAAAACAGTTCAGTAGTTAGTAGGGCAAACCTATAAACCAGTCTTTGCTGGTCTTTTGTTTTGTCTTTATTGATGCTTTGAGAGTTGTCAGAGAGCTACATAGGTTCAAAGAAAGAAAAAAAGGCTTTCCTTTTAAAGCAATTTAAGAACAAGTAAAGTATCTTTTCATTAATATGGACTCAATAAATGAATTTTAAAACTAACATTATTTGAGCAGGAACAAGAGAGCAACACATGTTTAACACATAAACAAAATATGCAAGCATTAAAAATAATATTTTTACATTCACTGTAACACTTCATTTCAACAAGTGAACCCCCAAACTAGAAACAGGGTCACAGTCCCACAAGCTTTTGTATGTTGATCTGCTAGTTCATTAATTCTTCCTAATAAGTTGTTTATGGCATATGCAATTCCAGAACTCAGCCCCTCCCTCCCTCCCTCACTCTCTTCCTTCCTTCCTTCCTTTGCCTAGATGATAGGGAACAACTTTTATTTATTGCTAGAATTTATGAATTTTTCAAATTTTTATTTAAACATTTTAAGTATGCCCATAGGTTTTCTGGCAATGGTAAAATTTTAAGAGTAGAAATAAACAAGTTACATCTGTTTACATACCTGTTAAATGAAAAAAATGTAAATCACAGGCATTCTGTACAACTACAATAAGTTGAGCAAAAAAAAAAAATCCTTTCATTTGAATTTTATGGATGTTCATGTTTGGAAGTTTATGGTATTTATGCTTGATTTATTTAAAATATACATAGTCTGCTAATATATTCACTGAATCTATAAACTCAATTGCTTCATAAAGTGATTTTCTGTAGTAAACATTTTTATTTTTAATATTTAATAGATTGAATATATTTAAGTTCCTTTGATCATAATTATATTTGTTAAACACCTCTATAGCCAAACTTTTTTTTTTTTGGTACTAGGGATTGAACCCAGGAGCGCTTAACCACTGAACCACATCCCCAGCCCTTTTTTATATTTTATTTAAGAGACAGGGTCTCATTGAGTTGCTTGGGGCCACACATTTTCAGTGTATTTTTCCTAATTGCATTGGAATAATGCTCATTGAAATTTGTTTTCCTTTAGTTCAATTTTACTTTACATATTCATGCTTATTTACTATGGTTGTACTTCTACCAAATGCTACTTGTTCACTGAACTTTAATTCCAAAGTTCTGTCAAATTATTATTGTTCCTTGCCAATTTTAGGTTTTGAAGATTTATCTCCTCCTACTTTGCGTACATCAGCTTGGATGAATCTGAGCATTTTTCTTTAGATGATAAATCCATACTTAATTTTTTTCCTAAAAGTATTACTGAAATATTCTTCCTATATTGATATTTACTGTTGAATAATTAAAGCACCTTCTCGTTTTTCTTCCTATTTTAAAAGATTGGCTATAAACCCAGGCATGGTCGTGCATGCCTATAATCCCAGCAACTCAGGAGTCTGAGGCAGGAGGATTGCAGTTCAAAGCCAGCCTCAGCAACTTAGCAAGGCCTTAAGCAACTCAGTTGTTATAAAGAGTATTTTTAAAGGAATGAATTCTATTACAAGTTTAGATATTTTATAGAAAAAAAATTTTAAATAGTAACAGCTTAGAAAATATGTAGAATATTTGTCAAGTGTTATATTATTGTTATTTATGATAAAGCTTAGTATCATTAATGTTTTTTTTTTCTAATTGAGGTTAGCCCTTGTGACAGTCATTGTGCTATATTTTACATTCTTACTTAATATTTATGAAAACCTTGCAAAAGATGAGTTAGTGTCCTTTTAACTTGTGAGGAAAACGGGTTGAAAATTGCCCCAAATCAAAACTAACAAGTCGGCCAGACACAGTGGCACATGCCTCTAATCCCAGTGACTTGGTAGGAGGCTGAGGCAGAAAGATCACACGTTCAAGACCAGCCTCAGAAACTTAGCAAGACTGTCAGCAACTTTTGTAAAATCTTGTCTCAAAATAAAATAAAAAGATTTGGGAATGTAGTGCAGTGGTAAAGAACCCCTATACCCAGTACAACCCCCCCCCCAAAAATGTGGGAGAACTAACTTTAGAAAGTAGGACTGTCTCACATTTCATGTCTCCAAATAGTCAGATGGGCTTAATTCACATTTAAAATTTTTATCATATAAATTTTGTATAGTTTCAGAATAAGGATTATTTGTTTCATTAGCTTATTTTTATCTGTAGTATACTCCCAAAACACATATACATGTTCATATGCTCATTTTCTCCCACAATGATAAGCCAGATGCCTAGCATATAAGCTTTTATTATTTTGTTCCAGGTCTTCTCAACTTTGTCTCTTGATAGTCCTGCCACCCTTCCCCTCTTACTTTTTGTTAGTAGATGTTTAGGATATGCAAACTAAAGGGAATATTAGTTTAAGCAAATTGCAATTGGAAAACTAAGTCTGCCAGAAAACAGCAACAACAAATTACACCCTTCAACTCCTTCATACCCACCCACAGACCAGACATAAACTGAAATTATTTTTTTAGAATTTGTAGTTTGGTTTTAGCTATAAATCTGCTCCTACACATTAGCATAATTTCTGACAACTTTAAAATCAATTATAAAGTGACCCCCATCTGGAGAAATGGAAGAGCTGCTTCTTGTATACCTTCATCTCTGAGTCCCTAAGAACTGACTCTACAGATACTTTGTCCCATTTTTCCCCCTTTCTCCTGATTTGTCATCCTGTTTATTTCTCTCCTTGCATTTAAGAAAAGAGCCTATTGACTCAGCAGCCCAGGGATACAACCCTTTCCCTCGGGGATCCCTACTCAGTAGCTCTCTGTACTTGCTTTCCTTCCCTGCTGGCTCTGAGCTGTAACCTCTTCTGTAGTCCTCTTCAGGGAATGAAAAGAATTTTGTGTATAAATCTGGTTTAAACACAATCCCACAATAAGTACTAAAACAAAATAAATATTCATTCCAGGACGGAAGTGCAATAGAATGGTGGAAAAAAGACTACCAACTTACAGGATTTCTCATTGGGTTTCATGATTGAGACACTGGATTTCTTTATTCAGAAAAATAAAACTCCTAGACCTAGAAGTGCAGCTTCTCCCTAGAATATTTCAGAGAATCTCTGAAGGATTTTGGTTTTTATACAACTTACAACTTGACAGCTGAATGTGGGAAAAGGAACAAAAATAGAAGTTCAAAATTTCTTAAAACATTTCAATGACTAAAATGGTCACTGTAGACATCAGGAGAGAAATCTCAGCACACAGTTCCCTTCAGCAAAGCCCACCACGAGGTTATCTAGGAAAGAGTTAGTTTGGGTGCTACTTGGGCAGCTCCAACTGAGGAACAAGATAGGTGTCAAAGATCCTCTGGCACAGATTAAGCATGATAGCTCCACCTACTGGCCTCTGCCACACTCTGTTATTCCATTCCTAGTTCAAGTGGTTCTGGTGGAGACATTGACTTTGTGGGAAGTTTTATTCTCAATCACAGGTGAAAATGGTTATTGCTGGTACTGCTAATAAATAATAGCCTTTGTTTGATATGGGAAAGATCTTAAATTTAAAGGAATTGTTATCCGATTTTATTTATACTCTTATTGTACTAAAATGTACTGTTAAAAAATACAAAAATGAGATTCTCTAAAAGACATAGGCCTTGTGTGATGATAATACAAACACTTCAATCTCAGTCACATTGTTTGTAAAGGTTTCTTTGATACAAAAAGAACATGTCCCTCCCCCGACTACATTGTTGCTCAGTTAATGATTTTCAAACAGTCATTTATCAAAATTCAATCCTACTTTTCTAATGTAATAAATTAATATCATGTTCTATCAGATAAAGCAGGTAACCTCAAGGGGAACTCTTGGGGAGCTCTTGGGGAGACTCAAGGGGAGTTAGGAACAGAGCTCTTTCTGTTCTTTTCATTGTTTTATTTGAATAAAGGGTGTGCTAACATGCCCAACCCTAACATTTACAGGGTCTGAAGTACTATATGTCTAAATATTTTAAAAGGTGTGAGCCAAACTCTAAATATAATCTTCTCTGTCCACCCACCTTGACAAATATCTTCTTTACTAGAAAAGCATTTAAATGTAAAGTCCTATATCTCCTCCAGATTCCATGCCAGAGAATGATGGCATAGACAGCCAGACTCTGGCCCCTAAATACCACTCTTCTCATGCATCACTCCTCCATCTTATACTATGGGTAGTTCAGGCACTTTTTTTATGGACACCTTGGCCCAGTGCTTTCTCTGTCCCTTGCAAACAGTTACCTTGGCTGTCCTTCTTTCCTCAGAAGGGTAAACTTAAGAGACCTACACAGACCTAGGAAGGAATTCAAACCTTGGGGCAGGGAATTCTGGGATCTCAGAAAACATGAGTATGGTAGGAGTCAGGGGAGGTGTAGAGGTGAAACAGGCTCCAAGAGACACAGAGACACGTCCACTTGTCTCTGTGGGGAATAGCCCTGAGAAAGGCAAAGCAGTGCTCTCCATAGTTGAACACTTCACTACCTGCATATGCTCCCATGACTGTTCCTTAGAGATTTTGAAACAATGTTATATAAAAAGTACACATGTTGCTGTGTTCCCAGGGGGGCACAAAAGCCTGAATGGTTAAAGCTGCAATATAGATATTCTGCTCTATGTGCGCAGTGACTCTAGCACATAACTGCCAGGACACATGGCTCAACCCCAATGGGCAGGACCAACAGCAATGATAGGGTGGAATTTGCCTTATTATGAACCCAACTGCCAGAAATCTTGGTCTTTTTAGCAGACTTAAATTAAGGGGAAAAAAAAAAAAAAACAACACATACTTGAAATTATATAGATAAGTACGAAAGATGTTGCCAAATAAAACGTTAGTATTCCTTGTACATATTATAAAATTGGAAAGTAAGCAGTTTTTTTCCCCTCAGTTGTGAAACCTTATGCCAATGCTCAATGTAAAGTGCTTTGGTGAATTTGGTTCTCATTTAAAAAACATTTTTTTGGCTTTTCTTTTTTGTTTTTAATTTTATTTGTTCTAATTAAGTGTACATGACAGTAGAATGCATTTATACATTTTGAAGACATTTAAAGAAACTATGACATGACAAAGTCATTTCTCTCCACCATCCAAAATAGTTACTACTACCTAACCCCTTTCAATCAGTTCTATTAACTAACCTTAGTTAATAGAACAAAAATCATAGACCATTGCTCACTTGTATGTGATTTGTAAAGTTCAGAATGTTACAAAGTCCAATCTCAGGATAGAGGGTTGAAAAGATAGCATTGGGACAGGAAATTCCAAATTTGAATGTGAACAGTCTTCTTCCTTCTGTAAGGAAAGCTTTAAAGGGCCTCATTTTTTCAGTAATTTCTTAGAAGAGCAGAGAGAGTAGCAGTTAGTTAGACTACAGTTTACATATTGATATCATCCAAGTTCATCAGTTATTTCCAGTTGTAATCTCCGTCACACCAGCAAACATACAACACAGATGCACACATCAGGCTGACCCTTCCCATAGTATTTGCTTGTGTCATAAATGCCTTGGTCAGTACATAAGCTGACTTCAAACTCCAGCTTCAGATTGAATTTACATTGCCTTAAGTTCAAGAGTAAGATACAGTTCCATATTCAGGCTGTGCTTCCTTTCACCCCACTCAGTTAGAGGCATTTTGTTTTGAAATCATCATATTGTGCCTAGCGAATGGAATTTTAGGGCTTTATATCAACAGTATTTGAAAATTAGGTTTTGAAAACAATATGACTTAATAGACACACTGTTCTAGGATCTTTTGCAAACATGAGCATATTTAATCTTCAAGTTAATCCTATCTGTTTCATTTATAAGGAAATCTAAGGCTCAAAGAGTTTAACTTGTTAGGGATCACATCACTGGTAGTGGTAGAATTGTAACCCAAATCAGGGTCAGGCTGGTCCACATCCTCTCTTGTTCTTCTCATGCAATATTCCATGCTTGAATTGAAATTCCATGTTTCCCATTTAATATCTTTCCAACCTAGCAAAGTTATACATAGCTTTGCTTGAATCTTCATTTTCTCATCACCAGTCTAATCACAGGACCATTTCTTCGCAGGGATGTTGTGAGGATTACCTTAGGTAAGTAGGTAGGTAGGTAGGTAGGTAGGTGGGTGGGTGGGTGGGAGGGTGGATAGGCAGGCACATTACATAAATATATAAATATTGAAGTTTTTATATATATAATTAGGACTGTATTCAATTGCTTTCCATTCTGGATTAGATTTTTAAAAATTGATTCTGCACTGACAATTCAAGTAATAATGTGTGCAATTAGACCATCAGTTTTTGGACCTGTGTCTTTGTAAGATGAACTTAGAAGGTAAAATAAATAAAACAGATAACATAAAGCACATGCAGGCTGTAATAATACTGTATTGTGACAGAAAAAAATAGCCTGCAGACAGTTTCGAATGTTGAGTCAAATGATTCATGGAATTACAAAGAATCCAACAGCATTCTTTGGTATATAGCCAAAGTGATAGTCAGAGGCAAACTAATTCAATGCTTTGAAAAAAAAACAACCAACAAAATAGAATGGGGAAATAAGTCAATTAGAAAAGAAAATGGCAACATTAGGAAGAAGCATAAACATAATTAGATCTAACTAGGCAATATTGCTAGACTCAAATTAAATCTTAACTAGTAGGAATGAATGAAAACTTTTATAAGTAGTTATAAAATGGGGATCCTATATAGACTTTATGCAAGTTAATAGGTAGATTAAGTCCCAAAGATATATCTTATTTCAACTAGAAGATAGAAACCATTTCAATGTATTGTAAACTCATCTGTTCGGTACCTATGACAACTTAAAGATCTTCATTCCTAGAGCAAATGATTCATTGGCAGAAATTGGCAAAGTGTATCCACAAACACATATATACATATTTTCTTTCTACATAAGTAAATCTGAAGTTACCTATCCTCAATATGAGCCCAGAGCATCACTTTAATCTGAATCTGTGTAGATTGCTTCCACTGTGGCTTATGAGTAGTATGAGTAGTATTTTCTGGCTAAAGATTTTCTGGTCAGCTGTTTGGTCTGTCAGGTACTTATGATGGTTCCCAGGTGAGCAGGAATGCTTAGAGTAGAGGAGGAAAGTTTACTTTTGGATTGTGTTTGTGGCCTGTGGTTCCTTCTTTTGTCTGATCATATGACACGTTGGCATCTGTCTGCTAGCCTTTGCACAGCATGGATCCTTACAGAATCATCAAGTAGTGCTAGCACAAGAGGGCTTCCCCAGGTCTTTGCAGCTTCTCATGGCACAGCCAATGATTCGAGTTGGCCCTCATAAATTATTGACAGGACCAGGATGTAACCTATTCCTCATGGATGACTATAATGTTAGTGTTTCTCAATAGAATTTCATTTGGGTGTGGATTTTAAGGTGTCCTGGCCTTACTACCCCATAGCTTTTAGTCTCCTCAGCTTTGACTTCAACTTCATTGTCCAGAATGGCTTTCTTGTGTAACATTAACTACTTTCAACTCTGTGATCCTGATAAACTTCTTAAATGCATATATTATTTCAAGAATCCTACACATTGAACTGAATGCTGTAAAAACTTTACAGACTAGTAGTATGTTGTATATAAAACCCAAAGTCTGTAAATGAAAAATCAGATATGTGTCCAAAGTGACAAATATATATCATAAAAAATTGATGATTGCTAAATACCACCACACACCCTAACCCACCCCTAGTGAAGAAGACAAAACAAAATAATTAAGAAAAAATTACTGTGTTCTAAATAGCTTAATCTAGTTGGGTGTGTTTCCATCAGTACTAGGGAAAAAATTAATGTTATACGGTTTCACTCAGGCAAATGTGACAATCTTTTAAAAATAACTTGGGTATATGTGGTAGGCAGTAAAATGGGCCTCCAGAGATGTCTGTATCTTAATCTCTGGAACCTGTAGATATGTTAGGTTGCAGATGGAACTGAGGTTGCTAATTGACTGATCTGAAAACAGATTCCCCTGAGATGCAGAAGAATTTGTGTCAGGGTGATGCAGTATGGGAAACATATGACGTGATATTACTGTCTTTGGAGATGAGAAAGGGGTGCAAACTAAGGAAATATGGGCAACCTGTAGAAACTGGAAAAGGAAAAAAATAAAAATTCTCCTCTAAGCCTCCAGACAGAAACAACCCTGCCAACACCACTGTTCGAGCTCCACGAGGCTCAAAATTATAAGATAATGAAGTTTGGATTACTTTTATCCACTAAGTGTAAGTTTGTTGCTGCAGCAACAGGAAGCTCTTACACAGTGTGAAAGTGACATTGATTTGAATAAATACTGCTCAGTTATTACCTTCTGATTATAGATTTGTCCTCCAGTGTAGTGTTTTCTTCTTCTTCCTCTCCTTGCCATGCATCTCACTATCACTTGTGCAATGATGATCTAATCCTGAAAATCATATTTATGTGAAACTGTCTCCTTACATCTTCACCTACCATCTAAATTAGAAAAAACTTCCCACAGGGAAAAAGCTTTCCCTGTCTGAGTTATTGATATACAGTCTTTTCCCCATCTCTTGTCTTTTGTCCTTCCCTCAGTCTTGCATCCTAGACTTCTTCCACTTATTTGCACAAATAAATACCAACCTCACTGGTACTCAGCAGGCCAAGGCAGGAGGATCACAAGCTCAAGGCCAGCTGGGCAATGTAGTGAAACCCTGTCTCAAAAAAGTAAAAAGGGATTGGTTCCCAAAATCTACCCCCCACCCAGAAAAAAAGAAGAAAAGAAAAAGAAACACCACCTCACTCCATCTTTGTCTATATGTGCAAGCATCCAGAGAATGAAGAAAGATTATTTTTGAAAATGACTTCTCTCTTTAAAAGATGACCTTACAAGCAATCAACAAACATATGGAAAAATGTTCAACATCTCTAGTAATAAGAGAAATGCAAATCAAAACCACCCTAAGATTCCATCTCACCCCAATTAGAATGGCGATTATCAAGAATACAAGCAACAATAGGTGTTGGCGAGGATGTGGGGAGAAAGGTACACTCATACATTGCTGGTGGGGCTGCAAATTAGTGCAGCCACTCTGGAAAGCAGTGTGGAGATTCCTCAGAAAGCTTGGAATGGAACCACCATTTGACCCAGCTATCCCACTCCTTGGCCTATACCCAAAGGACTTAAAATCAGCATACTACAGAGATACAGCCACATCAATGTTCATAGCTGCTCAATTCACAATAGCCAGATTGTGGAACCAACCTAGATGTCCTTCAACTGACGAATGGATAAAGAAACTGTGGTATATATATACAATGGAATATTACTCAGCCATAAAGAATGATAAAATTATGGCATTTGCAGGCAAATGGATGAAATTGGAGAATATCATGCTAAGTGAGATAAGCCAATCTCAAAAAACCAAAGGAAGAATGATATCGCTAATAAGTGGATGATGACACATACTGGGGGGTGGGAGGGGTTAGTGTTAGGGTTAGAGTTAGGGTTAGGGAGGGGGGCAAGAATGGAGGAAGGAAGGACTGTATAGAGGGAAAAGAGGGGTGGGAGCGGTGGGGGGAAGGGAAAAAAATAACAGAATGAATCAAACAACATTACCCTATATAAATTTATGATTACACAAATGGTATGCCTTGACTCCATGTACAAACAGAGAAACAACATGTATCCCATTTGTTTTTTGTTTTTTTTTTAAATTGAACCTTTTTATTTTTATTTTATTTATTTTATTTTTTTTTTTACGTTTACATAGGGTAATGATGTTTATTTTATTTTTCCCCTCACCCCCACCCCTCCCACCCCTCCCACCCCTCCCACCCCTCTTTTCCCTCTACACAGTCCTTCTTTCCTTCATTCTTACCGCTCTCCTTAGCCTAACTCTAAACCTAACCCTAAACCTAATGCTAGCCCCTCCCACCCCCCATTATATGTCCTCATCCGCTTATCAGCGAGATCATTCGTCCTTTAGTTTTTTGAGATTGGCTTATCTCACTTAGCATGATGTTCTCCAATTTCGACCATTTGCCTACAAATGCCATAATTTTATCATTCTTCATTGCGGAGTAATATTCCATTGTATAAATATGCCACAGTTTCTTTATCCATTCATCAACTGAAGGGCATCTAGGTTGGTTCCACAATCTGGCTATGGTGAATTGAGCAGCAATGAACATTGATGTGGCTGTATCTCTGTAGTATGCTGATTTTAAGTCCTTTGGGTATAGACCAAGGAGTGGGCTAGCTGGGTCAAATGGTGTTTCCATTCCAAGCTTTCTGAGGAATCTCCACACTGCTTTCCAGAGTGGCTGCACTAATTTGCAACCCCACCAGCAATGTATGAGTGTTCCTTTTTCACCACATCCTCGCCAACACCTATTGTTGCTTGTATTCTTGATAATCGCCATTCTAATTGGGGTGAGATGAAATCTTAGGGTAGTTTTGATTTGCATTTCCCTTATTACTAGGGATGTTGAACATTTTTTCATATATCTGGTGATTACTTGTACATCTTCTGTGAAGTGTCTGTTCATTTCCTTAGCCCATTTGTTGATTGGATTATTTGTATTCTTCGTGTAGAGTTTTTTGAGTTCTTTATAGATTCTGGAAATTAGCGCTCTATCTGAGGTATGGTTGGCAAAGATATTCTCCCACTCTGTAGGCTCTCTCTTCACATTTCTGATAGTTTCCTTTGCTGAGAGAAAGCTTTTAAGTTTGAATCTATCCCAGTTGTTGATTCTTGCTTTTATTTCTTGTGCTATGGGAGTCCTGTTAAGGAAGTCTGATCCTAAGCCAACAAGTTGAAGATTTGGACCTACTTTTTCTTCTATAAGATGCAGGGTCTCTGGTCTGATTCCGAGGTCCTTGATCCATTTTGAGTTGAGTTTTGTGTAGGGTGAGAGATAGGGGTTTAATTTCATTCTATTGCATATGGTTTTCCAGTTTTCCCAGCACCATTTGTTGAAGAGGCTATCTTTTCTCCATTGCATATTGTTGGAACCTTTGTCTAGTATGAGAAAATTGTATTTATTTGGGTTTGTGTCCATGTCCTCTATTCTGTACCATTGATCTACCTGTCTATTTTGGTACCAATACCATGCCGTTTTTGTTACTATTGCTTTGTAGTAGAGTTGAAGATCTGGTATTGCAATACCCCCTGCTTCGCTCTTGCTACTGAGGATTGCTTTAGCTATTCTAGGTTTTTTATTCTTCCAGATGAATTTCATAATTGCTTGCTCTATTTCTGCAAGGTACATCATTGGGATTTTAATTGGAATTGCATTGAATCTGTATAGCACTTTAGGTAGTATAGCCATTTTGACGATATTAATTCTGCCTATCCAGGAACATGGGAGATCTTTCCATCGTCTAAGGTTTTCTTGAATTTCTTTCTTTAGTGTTCTGTAGTTCTCATTGTAGAGGTCTTTCACCTCTTTTGTGAGATTGATTCCCAAGTATTTTATTTTTTTCGATGCTATTGTGAATGGGGTAGTTTTCCTAATTTCTCTTTCTGAAGATTCATCACTTATGTATAAAAATGCATTGGATTTATGAGCATTGATCTTGTAACCTGCTACTTTACTGAATTCACTTATGAGTTCTAAAAGTTTTCTGGTGGAATTTCCAGGTTCCTCGAAATATATAATCATGTCATCAGCGAACAGGGATAGTTTGAGTTCTTCTTTTCCTATTCGTATCCCTTTAATTTCTTTCGTTTGTCTGATTGCTCTGGCTAGAGTCTCAAGGACGATGTTGAATAGAAGTGGTGAAAGAGGGCATCCCTGCCTTGTTCCAGTTTTTAGGGGGAACGCTTTCAGTTTTTCACCATTTAGAATGATATTAGCCATGGGCTTAGCGTAGATTGCCTTTATAATGTTTAGGAATGTTCCCACTACCCCAATTTTTTCTAGTGTTTTGAGCATGAAGGGATGTTGTATTTTATCGAATGCTTTTTCTGCATCTATTGAAATAATCATGTGATTCTTAACTTTAAGTCTGTTGATATGGTGAATGACATTTATTGATTTCCGGATGTTGAACCAACCTCGCATCCCTGGGATAAAACCCACTTGATCGTGGTGCACTATCTTTTTAATATATATTTGTATGCGATTTGCTAAAATTTTGTTGAGAATTTTTGCATCGATGTTGGATATTGGTCTGAAATTTTCTTTCCTCGATGTGTCTCTGTCTGGTTTAGGTATCAGGGTGATATTGGCTTCATAGAACGAGTTTGGTAGGGTTCCCTCCTCTTCTATTTCATGGAATAGTTTGAGGAGTATTGGAATGAGCTCTTCTTTAAAGGTTTTGTAGAACTTGGCTGAGAACCCATCTGGTCCTGGACTTTTCTTTGTTGGTAGGCTTTTGATGACCTCTTCTATTTCATTGCTTGAAATTGGTTTATTTAAGTTGTGTATGTCCTCCTCGTTCAGTTTAGGTAGTTCATATGTCTCTAGAAATTTGTTGATGTCTTCGAGGTTTTCTGTTTTGTTGGAGTATAGATTTTCGAAATAGCTTCTAATTATGTTTTGTATTTCACTCGTGTCTGTTGTGATGTTTCCTTGTTCATTCCGAATTTTAGTAATTTGAGTTTTCTCCCTCTTTCTCTTTGTTAGTGTGGCTAAGGGTTTATCAATTTTATTTATTTTTTCAAAGAACCAACTATTTATTTTGTTAATTTTTCCGATTGTTTCTTTTGTTTCGATTTCGTTGATTTCGGCTCTGATTTTAACTATTTCCAAATAAATAAATAAATAAAAGAGGACCCTGATTCTTACGTCATGACTTTCATCAGTCAGTGCCCCTGCACACAAGATGTTCTTGCTTTTAAAGCTTCTGGTTCCACATCCTTCCTGTAGCCAAAGCCCTTACACCTTCCTTAAAAGATCTTCCCCTCATGGACCATGAACTGGAGCAAGTCTTAGTCAGAGCTGCTAGAGCAGCTCTTCTTCAGACCAGGAGTCAGCAAAAGCCCACAGCCGAAATCCAGCCCATCATCTATTTTTGTAACTAGTGTTTTATTAGAAATAAGTCATGCTCATCATTTACCTATTATCTATGAATTTTGCTCTAATGTGGCAGAACTGACTAAATATGGTAGTTCTTAAAGGATTATAAACCTAAAACATTTACCATCTGCTCCCTTAACAAAAATGTTTGCCAGTCTGTTTGGGGCTCTTTTGTTTTTGTTTTGTTTTGTGGTAGCTTAGTTAATATAATGTTTTTACACTTGGACAGCTAATATCTTAATAGAAAAGGAGGGAGAGAGAGTTATCTGTCTACTTATAAATCTATAATCTGAATGCACTAACAGGGATATTGCCTGTAAGGTGTGGCTTCTATATGAGATGTTCACCTGGTTGTTCAAGGTGACTTGTTAAGAGAAAAGTTAAGGAAGATACAGTTCCTTTGATATACTTTCAGGGCACCAGGACAGCGGAGTCAGATTGATCCCTGCACATCTGGTCAACAGTTCTTTAGAGACGATGATAATTATAGTAATAACAGCGATCCCTTACTATGTGGGCACTGGCACTATGTGACGTGCTCTAACTTGTTTTTGCTGTTGTTTTGTTTTGGGGGGGTTTGGGGAGAAAAAAAACAAGTTAAAACTATGGGATGACTTGCTTCAGATTTGTTTAAATAATTAGCAAACAGTGATTATGCTTATAAAGAATTCTATGTAACTTAAGTATGGATTATGATTACTCAGATGTCTGTTCTTCCCAGTGTAGGGTGAGCTTTTCCAACAGGGAAGGTGTCCCTAAGGATGAGGTCTTCATTCTGATCCTTGAACTCTTTACTCCTACTCCCTATTCTGGCCCCCATGGATCCTCCTTTGCTTGGTGTCTGAGTACCTTTGTGTTATTTCAGTGCCCAAGTGCTATAGTACCAGGCTTGCCTTGCTCTGTGTCAAGTCAGCTGAAACTGAGTCTAAGGTACAGTGGTCTCTACAGTGCACCTGCATGCTTATTAGCCAGGTTTCTATCTGGTGTCTGTACTCAGGGGCAAGTATTAGGCTTCAAAGTCCTGTGACAAATTGCTTCTCAACTGCCTGACCACAGCCAAGGTCACTCTCGGGAGTCTTTCAGGGATGTGCCCGTAGTTGCCCTGACTCTGCTGTCAGGTTGACATGCTGGTTACCATGTTATACTTCATGGCCATTGTTAGTCTCGCTATGCATTTGTGGTTTGACAGACTGCCAATGACTGCCTTGGCCATGCATTTTCTTTGTCTTCTGTTGTCCAAGAGGGTGTTCATTATTGTGACCCCAGTTAGGACCTAGAGTAAATGGTTCCTAGGATAGGAAACAACACACACTGTGTCTATGATCCATTCTAGTTTTCATTTTAGATTATTGCTTATTTGTCTAGCTGACAGAATTTTAATTCCTACATATATTGAATGCCATGCTTTCTATCTCCAATGCACTTTTGAAAGTCCCTTAATTTATATTCCTTCTTCTATGTATGTATCTCTCCTCCTCCTCCCCCCCACCCACTTCACCTTCCTCCTTCCTTTCTTCCCTCTTTCACACCCCAAACGTTCTCCCCACTAAAGTGAGAGTCAGACTATCTAATCTAAAATGTAGCATGACCAAACGATATTCACTATATGATGTTAGGTAAATCAACTCATCATTTTCTCTTTCTTAAAAACTTTTTAAAAATCATATTTGTTTATTTTGATGGGATTCTTTTTTTCTGTATATTTTTTGGAACTGGGAATCACAAACCTAGGGTTTTACAAATGTGAGGCAGATACTTTGCCACTGAGCTATATCCCAGCCCCAACTCATCATTTTCAATGGTTGTAAAATGAAATCTAAACTTGCTGCCTTGTTAAATGTGTACGTTTTTGGTGAGACTGAAATGAGGAAGTAAATGCATTTATTTGATAATTATTTAGCCTTTAATATGTATTAGGCACTATACTAGGTTCTGGAATACATATACAAAGAGAATAAATAGGGCCCCCCCCCATGGCACTGACATGGTTGGGAAGATAGTAGAGGAGCAAAAAAAGTACATATTGCTCATTATTGCAGGTCCTTCAATGTATTTTGAAGGAAACGAGCATGATGCAGTGATTGAGAATAACAGAGGAGGAAATTTAGGAAAGCTTCTTCAAGAAAGTGATATTACGAAAGTGACATTTGAGGTCATAATATTTGGAAAAAAAGCCTACAATACACTGAACCATGAATGTACATTTTATATGGTAAGATGCCACATCAAACAATGGTAGCCCCCTCCAATCCATGTGCAACAGGGGAAATTACAATGCAACAAGTTCCTGCCCTTTCTGGAGCTGTCAATTTACAATAATCTCTGTACTTTCTTGTAAGAGTTCATTTTTTCATCTAGATCTCTTCCTGTTTCCTCTCTTCTGTTTCTCATGTGTGCTGGCCTAATGTAGGTATTGTCATCTGTCTGCTCTCGGTGGTCCTGTCTTCCTCATGTCCACTCAATCTTCTCTGCCACTGTTCATGTTCCTGCTGTTGTGACTTGCTCTCAAGTCATGTAATTGTACAGTTAATTTCCATTTCCAAGGCTTTGACTCATGCTTCTAAGCCTTCCCTAAAGTTTCCCAGGCTGCCTTATTTTTCTGCTCACCTATCTATTTTCATAATAGAAGCAATTTCTGATAGCCACCTCCATGAGAAGCAAATTTTTCCAAATTGATCTGACTGGTATTCGTCGGCATAGTACCCAGCATGTAGTGTTCTCAATAAATATTTATAGAAGAAATGAGCAAATGTATTGATTATCTGAATCTTACCGGTCTATCTGTAGGTTTATAGTTTTCCCCCTATAATTTTATATGTGCATGTGTGTGTCTGTGTGTATGTATGTGTGTATATATATATATATATATATATAATATATATATATATATTTGTTCCTCACATGTTGAATGCATATAAACCTTTTTTTATATTAAGATATTAAAATCTTTCTCCATAGAATTTTAAAGTTTTAAATCTATAATTTGCATTTGCTATAAGTTTAGAACTTTGTCATTAATCCAAGAGACAACCAGAGGCATTGATAGCATCTCTGAGTTCTTTGTACCTTGTCCAGAGCATAGTGATAAGCACCCAGCATGTAGAATATGGATGTTATTTTACTAATGACAATAGCAGTCACTGAGACTCCAGTTATTTTGGTTTTTATTTTCAGATCATAAATAATCAAACATATTATTCAGATTAAATGGCAATTTTCTAAGGAAAACCTTTATATTAAGGAACTTCTTGTGTTTTCAGAATTAAGGAGCAAGTAAAAACATGTTTCTTTTGAAAAAAAATGTTCACATAAGTCTAGCCACTTTGTGTGATCCTGTTAGTCATTAATGAGAATAATAATTTAGTCATAAACAACTTTTAGAGATCTTTCAGCAACAAATGAAATACAGGTTGAATATCCTAATCTAAAAAATCCAAAATTCAGAATGCTCCAAAGTCTGAAATATTTTGAGCACCACTATAAGTAAAAAATACCACCCAATGCAACCTCATGTAATGGGTCATAGTCAACTCAGGGGCAGTAAAAATATTGTATAAAATTACCTTTTAACTTGTGTGTGTAAAGTATATATAAAACATAAATGGATTTTCTGTTTAGACTTGGGTCCCATCTGCAAGATGTAACTAATTCAACATTCAAATAAATCTGAAATCTGAAATACTTCTGGTCCCAAGCATTTCAGATAAGGATACTCAATCTGTATTCACTGTTTTATAAATATAAAGGTATGTTTAGAATCATCATTGCCAACTTCTTTCAGGAACTGGATGTGTTACCAAGTAGTCATGTAAAATAAATAGAAGTCTTATTATATTGTGTTAATTAGAAATAATTTTATCTTTTAGCAATGGGCAATCTCTGTTTACACTTCTAAAGTATTTAAATAATATAAAAAATTGGATAAATAATCCCTTTGGTGTTTGGTGGCTTAGATTATATTTTGTAATTCAAGAAATCCTACATGATTTACACTGTGAATTTTATTTAGACACTTTTAAAATAGTTCAGAACTTAGGATTTTATATTTGTTGCCCAGTAGGATGTAACTGTAAAGTAATAACACAGACTTTCAAACAAATATACTGAGAGTTACTACCCAGGAAGCACCCCTGTCCCCTACAGAGAAGTCACTTAGGAAGGCTGCACCTTGTTCCAGTAAAGCCACTAAGGCCTAACAGCAGTATGGCATGTCTTTCTGTTAAACTGCCTTGGAAAGACTGAGAAATCATAAAGAGCATCATGACATATTATTTTAAGTATCCTGAGTTGTAGCTAAGATGAATTTGATTGTGGTGAGAAGTAATCTTAGGACCAAGAGCAGTGAATGCAATTTAGAGTCAGAGTTGGATGTAAAATAACAAGAAGGGCTTTCTTGAATGCTGTGTGAACTAACTCTTGAACTGAATTGTCAAAGAGGAGGTCCAGAGCCCTAGACATTGGAATAAATGTACAAGCTCCCAAGGTAGCTACCATGAAATAGTACTTACTAGGTGGGAAAAAATAAAATCAACATGTGTATGTTTGCAAAATAAGATCAGTTTTATTACTTTATAGACATACCTTGTAGATGAAAAAAATACTACTATCATGGAACTCTTTATAAGCAAACTTCTGAATGTAAGTAGAATTTCTGTCTCATCCTTTCTAAGCCTGTTGAGAAAGCTAAATTTCTAATAATGACTTACTACTTAAAAAAAAGTGTTTACCATTTTTGAAAGTGGGTACTTTGCAGTTGCTCTTCACCTTTTTTCAGATTAGCTTTGTTACTTTTGCTATTCAATGTTTTATTTAGTGTATCCATATCTGTCCACCCTGAGATTCTCAATGTACTTTCTCACTGTAACATTATTATCAAGTTATTGAATCAAAGTAAAAAATAACATATAAGCTGAAGGTTGTTAATTGTTCCATATTGTTGCAAGCTCTTTTGTTTCCATTAGTAATGATCAAATGCCTTTCTTTTTTTCGAAGTGGAACCCTGGTAAATAAGAACCTCAAGAGAGAAATCCCAAATTAAAAATTTTGTAAAAATTAGTGGTATCAACTCTGGGGCCCCTATTATGTTTTTCATTTTCACTAATAAAAGCTTTTAAAATAGAGTTCAACAAACATGTTGCTCTAATGTAGAGATTCCAGCTAGACTCATTGCCGTGCATTGGGAGGTGGAGCTTATATGTCCTGCTTGATTGGGGCTTTCCAGATTCATTCCACCACATTCCACCTTCATCCAGGTCATCCAGACCCCCATTTCTTCATCACTGAGTTGAAATAATAAAACATAAGATGAAGCAAGGAAGGCAGAGAAAAGTGTTATCCTTCTGCAAAGACATGAAGACAGCTAAATTGTGACATAATTTAGCTTCAAATTTGACAAGTTTGATTGGAAAATTATGTGACCCAAGTAGTTAGGGATCAAAATGGTCACTAGTTCATAGCTGTAAAAAAGTCATAGAGCGGTTTTTCCACTGACTGATAGAATATTATTTTATTCTGCCTAATAGTAACCATCACAAATGACTATTGTTTTGCAGTTTGGTGATTTAAATGCTGTATCTCCTGGAAATCTGGATAAAGGTAAGAATTGAAAACAATGTACTTTTTTAAAGGAATTCTTTTGAGCAAAACTCACAAAGAGGAAAATATAGCATATGTCTACTGCACTCTGAAATTGTAGAAATAGCATACAAGTCCCAGATGAACATGACAGTCATGTCTTTTGGAATCCTTCATTATTTTGCCATTTCACCCCATCCTGTGTCTTCCTAATGTAAGATATAATAAATGCATGAAATGGAATTTAAAGTTCAATACTTTTTAAAAATTTTTTGACTTATGTTAATTATAAGTAATAAGAAATTATTTCTGACCATGGCCAGAATCTTAGAGAAAAATGATAAATTTGAGCCCCCAGGCATTTTTATTCAAGGCCCACCAAGCAAGAAGAAAGAAGATCCACTCACCTTTTCAGTTAAACTTTTCAATAAGAAAAGAATTCTGATAATAATGTGAAAATAAGATCATTGGTAGTACAGATGAAGAGGGTAACATACTCACATGTGTACATTAGACTATATACTGGAGTGTATTTTAATATACTGCAGCTATTTTAATAGCAGCATTGCTACTCCAGTATATAGTCTAATGTTTACATGTCATAGATTCCTAGAGAATCTCAAGATCAACAAAACCACTCATAAAAGAACAGGGAAAATTTAGAAGGATTTGGGGTTGAGATAGAACACAAAAATCCTACCCACCTTTATAAACCAAACACACACACGAACAATTCTGATAAAAAACAATACAGTAGTTTTTTTAAAAACACGTACACTTTCTAATGAGCAAGTACTACAGTAAAATATAGCTTTCTTTAAAAGTGGAGGGGGTGTATCAGAGGTTTAGGGAAGTGTTATGGATATTGACTTCTGGAGACAAGAATAAAATGTGCAAAGACTAGTTACAGTGACGATTAAATCGGATCCTTCAGGCCAGAGCCAGTAGGGAATCTGAGAGAAGAGAAAGGATTCTGGGAATCTGCAAAGAACTGCAACCCTGTTCTCTAGAGCATGCTGTTCTAAGGTCCTCAGTGTTCAGCTCCTGTTTCTTGGGGGTAGAAAACATTAATATTGCTGGGAAAAGTCATGTATGAATCAACATCACTATCATGGGAAAGTCTTCCCTTTCAATTGTCTATTTATCAATTGTGTATACTTTAATTCCCATTTTGGTAAAACATATAGTAGTAGAGCAGAAAAATTTTAGAAAACTATAGCCAAAACAATGTTGCTACAAATATATCCACTGTGGAATAACCAGATAACCCTCAGAGAAATAAATTAATGACAAATTGTACCCAGCCTTGGAATAAAGTGCTGAATAGTGTCTCCAGTAAACTGTAGTACACTTGATTTTAGTTTTCGTGTACTAAACTTCCATAACCTCAAGTGGGTTCTCAGGAAATGTCTTTGGGTCTTTATAGAATAAGATGTCTACAGAATTGCATTGATTTATCTTTAGGAACTGGAGAAGGGGCTTGCTTTTGCAGATTGCTTTATAGCCTGTTCAAAGGGCCCTTTCATCTATGAGATGGGCTATATGGCCTGCACTGGGCCCTTTCATCTAGAAACGGACTTAAGTCCAGCAGATCTGGAACACTTAAATTTGTTCAACCCATTATCTCACTGTTACTCCCATTCACAGCAAGGTAGATGTCAGGGCTTTCCCTACTTTCCCTACCTGTTTGTAAATGATTTTTTTTTCCTCTTAAGTGTTGCTCTTATGTTATTTTGACAATTATTTATTTGTGGAGAGGAAGCTAAAAATTAGTGTGATATATCCTCGGCTTCGTGACATGGTGAGGCTGGTCCCAGTTCACCTCCAAGCCCAAGGCCTCCTGAACTGCAACCAAGTTGGCATATTCAGAGGCTAAGGAGAACGTGAAATCTTGAGTTTTTGTTGGCTTTATCTACAAAATGAGGATTTCCCTCTGATAATAAAAGTAATATTGACCCTGTATAAAAATTTCAAAACATGCAGAGAATTAGATTTGATCAGTACACACTGATCAAGCATGGGAATGTCCCATTGAATCCCCCTAATATGTGCAAGTAATAGATGTTGATTTTTTTCTAAAAAAAGAAACTATATAAAATGAAACTTGACAATCACAATGCTGAGAGACTACTACTACTAAGAGGGTCCTTCCAAGCATTTTTGGTTCATGTATCAACAGAAGAAACAACAGAATAAATAGTATCATAAAATGTTTCTGTTATACTCTCTTGAAGCAAATGTCTGTCAAAGACATCCGTGTTCCTGCAGCTGCCCAATCCTTTGAATGTGCTTATGCTGACAAACTCTAACGTTATCAAGTTCATTTCCAGAGGGAAAAAGGTTAAAGAAGATAGGCCAAGAATACTTCTTTGTTTTTCTCTTAATGCATTACAAATGTCATTTCTAGCCAGTATCTTTTGATCTCAAATGCACCCAGCCTTTGAATAAAGTGCTGAATCAGTGTCTCCAGTAAACCCAGTACACTTGATTTTAGTTTTTGTGTACTAAACATACCATTTCTCAGACCTTACATCTTGGACCTAAACATTGTACAACCCTTTCACACCCATTCACATCTAGCACTTTTCCTCTGGAACCATCTTTGCCCTATTGATAGTAACAAAAGAAAAGTCAAGGAGCCAGTCTATATGAGGAGTTGAATTAGTAGGGATTTCTACTGTAGGTACCCCTGCAAATGCTATTCAACGTTGCTTAGGAAGGGTTCAACCTAACCTGATGAAGAGATACTCATTGTATGCAGTTTGTGATATGCTGTAGAATGGAATAGAATGAACAATTGACTCTGATCATGCAAGCCACTATAAGTAGACACCTGATAAGTTACGTTTTAGTTAAAAGTGAGGTATTTGATGTCATTATATATGTTCTTGCTCTTTTTTTGTAAACAATAAAACATGTTGGGGGAATAAAAAATATTTGTAAGGTAGGAATATATTCCTTACTGTTTAACAATGATCTAATGAAGAGATATTCTCTACACTCTTCTGAGAAGAATCTTCCACAGTCATAAAACTGTATGTGAGCATCATTTCTCTCTACTGTACTTTTGAATTTTAACAATGCATACTGAAAAAATTAAATGATATTCCATTATAATAATGCTTTAGTTAATATAAAATGTATTAAGATGTGGGAGTAACAGTGACTATTTAACACATTTAATTTCCAGAAATGAATACCAACTACTAACAGTATTGGTGTTGCCAGGAATGAGAACTCATTGTGCGTTCTTTTACTCTCATATTACTCTCCACTCTTCATTTTTTTTCATAATAAAAATTGAAGGTTTATTTAATACTGTGATCTACAGCATCAGAGTGTATCAGAAAGTCTGCATAGCAACCCCTGCTTACACATGCAATAGTTAAATTCTGAATTGACATCATTGTCACCTACATTAACATCTACATACGTGAAATTTGTATTTAGTATAAATTTTTAGAAGAAACTGAAAACATTTTAAAAAATATTTTTAGTCATAGATGGACACAATATCTTTATTTTTATTTACTTGTTTTTATGTGGTCCCAAGGATTGACCCCAGTACCTTACACATGTAAGGCAAACTCTCTACCACTAAGCTACAACCTTAGCCCAGAAACTGAAAACTTTTAATCTTTTTCTTTTTTTTAATTTAATGTTTTCAACTCAGTAAATTCCCCCAAAACCAGCAGGGTATACCAAAGTGACTACCAAAGTGATTGTATGTGCCATATGCCCTTATTTAATGTAGAAGCTTTATGAAAATCCAAAGCTCTTCTTAAAGGAGCTCTTAAAGTTTTGATCACAAATTGCCAAAAATTAATTATCTTTGCTGTGTGAGAAAGAATTACAGATGCCTTAATACAACATTGATACAAAAGGAAAGGAAAACCTACAAGCTTTGTCCCCTGAGAAGGCTAAGAAGTTGCTGCCCTGACGTACTGTATTCAAGTGTTTCTAAGGCACACATTGATCACAGTTTTCCAATTTGTGTTGGTATTGTTTGTGCAGATGAAGGCAGTGAAGTGGAAAGTGAAATGGATGAAGAACTGGATGACTCTTCAGAGCCTCAAGCCAAAAGAGAGAAAACAGAGCTGAGTCAAGCATTCCCAGTAGGCTGCATGCAGCCTGTTCTCGAGAGCAGCGTGCAACCAAGCCTCCTGAATCCAATCCACAGCGAGCACATCGTCACAAGTACTCAGACTATCAGGCAGTGCAGCACCACAGGAAATACCTACACTGCAGTCTAAAGAATATTAAAGTGTATTTTTCCAGCTTACATTAACCCTGTTGATATTGGGCTTAAGTTGAAAATTTTATAAGCCTGAAGGTCGACTGTTGTCAAATTCTATCTGTGCTGAACATTACCTTTTTGGAGTTGTGAAATGGAATGGGTGTATGTATTTTGCCAGGTCTTTTTTTTTTTTTTTTAACATAAACAAATTATTTGTCACTTAATAATAAGAGTTTTTTCCTCTTAGTTTCAGGTGTCAAGAAGAATTTTTACAACACTTAATGTCAATGTTTTTGTTTTCTTATAATTAAAAAGTAATTTACATTTTTTAGCTTAAATATTTTATTGTTGATTGTTAGTCTTGGTGTATGATTTTCATGTGTAAGTTTTTTAATTAGATGCACTTCTGTGAAATATCAAAAGAAATGAATTTCTTTGATTTACACTGGAGGCATGCCCATTTGGCAGCAGATGCATCAAATTTGCTTTTGAAAGGTGCTTTTTATTGGACAGAACCATAAGACACTATTTTGATAACATTTTGGAGTACAGAAAGAGAATACAGAGAATTTTTATTATAGTGCTAGAGGGTTGGGAAGGTCATCTATTTTTCTCTGAAGAAAAATTGAGCTGTGCATTTATCAGTTCAGAGTAAATGACAGAATTGCAAGAGATTATGCTAATATGTACATAATTTGTGTACATAATTATTAGATCATGTTAACAATGCAAGTTTCCATGAGACATTGAATTTTAACCATTATTTGCACCCCAGTCCCTCTGTTTAAAGACTACTGATTCTGTATTTGGGGCCACTACACAAATGTGTTCTGCTGTTAAGTGGGGCTGTGATAGTTAGATACTGAAGCTGATAAAATGACTTGACTTTTTTTTTTTTTTTTTTAAGTGTACATGCTACTTATGCTGAGCTGGACATACAGGAAACCATTCTATTTTGGATGACTTTCTTTTATTCCAGGTCTTTTTTCTAATAGTAGTTCAATATGCTGCTATTATAAAAGAAAATTTATAGAATGCAAGGAATGTAGCAACCTGCATATCGTTATTTCCTTCAAAAATACTTCCTGGTTTCTAAAGTATGTGGATTTAAATTTTAAACAGAACCTGAAGGCAGTGTAACTGGCACACCTCACCGTTACTTATCCCCAATTCTGTAGGATTTGGATAGGTGGCTGGATGGACCATTGCCATTGAAGAATGTACATCAGGGATCATCGTACCTCGGCTATTACATGGTGCCTTAAAACAGAACTGAAGCTAAGGTTTAGTAAGGTTTATTTTGTTCATGTGAATAACTCTTCAGTCCATTTGACAAAGTGTGCCTGTCATTTTCAGATTCCTGAAATAAGGACAGGTTACATGTTCTTCAAAGGAAATTTAGGGGAAATGAAGCAAAACAAAAAGACAAGAATTAGTTTCCCTCTGAGTGACCATGAACCTATTTTTTATTCTTAGAGTTGACTATTACTTGATTACAAATCAGATTGCTTAAGGGTATGGAATAGCAGGCTAGTTTTAATACCAACTTGTTACATAAAATCATATGTTTTAGACCATTCTTATCTAGTTACAATTTTAGAAAGTTAACAAAATAAGCAGGTACTTATTGAAGTGCATCTTTTCAGTCTACATGTTTGTCCATGTGTCTAGGTGTCTGTGTGTCCACATGCACACGAGTGCCCCTGGGGCAGGAGTCTGCTACAAAGTCAGAAGGTGAGTTCCTAGAGAGCATACACCCATCCCCATTTTAATTTGCATGAAAAGCCAAGGTTCTCTTAAGCACTCAAATTATTAACAGCAACAAAAAAACGCACATCCTTTTTTTTTTAAATAGTTACAAAATACCAATCAGCAAACACTGAAAATAACTAAATAAAGCCAAAAGAAAAAGGAAAGCACAAAATGATTTACAGATTACAAATGAAGACTATATTAACACAAGATGTTTATCTTTCCATTTGTATTGGGGGGAGGGGCAGGGATTGGGAAGAAGAGGGTGAGCCAATCTGTAAAGTTAAACATACCAAATGGCTTCTCAGGTAACATACAGTGTATCTAAGCTGTTGTTGCTTGATTGCCTTAGACTATTTAAGTTCAACAGTGTTTCTTAAGCAAAATTTCAATGTTTTAAATATAATTTTTAAAATTGACTCAAATTTTGTATTGTGCAACCTAATTATATATTTGAAAGTCCTCACTAGCACCCTAGCATCACCTTCATATAAACATCATTTATGATAATCCCCTTTTTCCTCCCCAAAAGTCAATAAATTTGCATCTCTCTCTCTCTTTCTCTTTCTCTCTCTCTCTCTCTCTCACACACACACACACACATACACACACACACAGCAGAAAAAATAAGTCATAATCTGCTAAAACCACTTTCATTTACATTAGGAAATGCTTACACATGAAATTAAAATCAAAAAAGGAAAAAACACTATTTTGGCTCTCCTTTCTGAGTTTTTTCAGTTTCCTGTCCTTGCTTAACCATCCCCTGAATGGTATTACATTTGTATTGGACCAAATGTTTTTACTGGTTTCATTTTGTTTATTGAAAGACTATAAATGTATTTATTATCATTGTTTCCTTTAATTTAATGTTGGGTATATTTGTATCACTAGAGGAATCTGGTAATAATGGACAAATTTAGATTCATGAGAGTTGGGGGATTGGAGACCCTCTAGGATTCAACATTTCTTCCAATTGTTCATGGTTTGTTCTAAATTAAAACAGATTAGAAATTGATAAATATCACTGTATTTGAAATTGACTCAATAAAAATGTTCTGATCTCCTTTAGGAATACTTAGGAATATTTATTCTTTGTGGCCAGGATAGATAGTTGGAATCAATACACAGAAGAACACCTATCTACGGTTCACTCTACTTCCAGTGATTTGTAGTTCACAGTAAGACATGCACACATACTCACACATTTTCATAAATGTCAAATTTGAATTTGAAATGTTTTAGAAAATTAAAACTATAATTTATACATTAGATCAAATTGGAGCAATCACATTTGTTGTAATTATTGAAATCATTATTTTTATTAATTGGAACTGTGATTTTTCTAAATAATATTAGCCACTAATACCCTCATAAAAAATTTATTAACAAGTGACACAAATACACATTTTAAGGACTTATTGGTATTTTTTGGCATTGTAATCACACGTGAGTCATGAGATATATCTGCATAAACCAAGTGCTGCCCTTGAAATGAGGAAGAATGTAAGGAAGGTATGTTAGTTACTTGGAAGTCTCGGAAAAGATGTTTCCATATGACAGGATTGAGTAACATGACTATAGTATGTTCTTGACATGTACTTTGAGGATTACACCAAAGGATTTGTATTCATAAAACCAGTGAACAATGGGATGGAATGAGTGAACCATTGGAACATAGGGCCCACTTCTCAGTTTTTCCTTCAAGTTGCTGATCACCTTTCAGGATTTTCATCCAAACTATGTTTGGACTGACTGTATAAGTCTTACTGCCTTTTCAGAAACCTGCTTTCCTTTTTGTGCTTTTTCTCGTACTGTATAGCACGGTTCACGCACCTCTCTTTAGATGGTGTACTTTAAAAACAAAAGAAAAATTTCAAAAGTGGTTTTATCACTGCATACCTAAAATTAGTAGTGTGCAACATTGACTGCCTTTAATTTGTAGTAGACAAATGAAAAGGAACATGTTCTTGTAGAATGCTGTAAGTCATTCAGGAATGGATACGGTTTCAGTGCCGTAATCACGGACCTTTTTACATGAATACCCTGTCTAGAAGTACTAAATGCATTTTCAAATTTTAAAGAATTATTCAGATAATATATTTGAGATGTCTAAAACAATGCTGTGCTTGAAACATTTAGTGTAAGAGGAAAAAAAAGTTTGTCACTGTGATGTTGGTCCTCCGTACGTGGACACAAGTAGAAAGTTAAAAACTTGGCAAGTCACCTTTGTGTACAGCATGAGGCAGTGGTTATATACAATAAATTGACTTTGTTATAACCTCTCCCCCCTCCCCAAATTCTTTGGAGAAATAGCAGCCATCTAAAAATTGAAGTCAGAGCTTTTGTGATCTGTATGAATACACCAGAACGTGGGGGAGGAGGGTCAGCATGCAGTGCTCTTGAAAATGGGGCTTGCCGCTAGATCAGAGCAGCCTCCATGTGTATGGTTAGAACAAATCAATTTAATGGAATCTAGTATTTCTGCAAGTTTGGTGATTTTTAAAAACTGGAATAGAAGCATTAATTCAGTGCTTAGTTCTAGTATTAGAAAACCCCTTTGATGTAATGCCTTGTATTAACCCTTTGAGCATTGTAAGATATACAATGGGGGACAAAAGCCTTTCAGATCATTTATTTAGACTTAGACCGGTAAAATATACTCTATATCCAAATGTCTAATTATGCTCTTTTTTTTAAAGGGGGGGTAGGAAGAGAAAGTGTTTCCATGCTGAACACTTGCATTTTATATACAACTCCTAATTTTCCTTCAAGAGGGCTTGATATATTTATTCCCAAATATTCACTGCCATCTAAGTAAGTGTACTGTTTACAGAAAAAGAAATCAGCTTTTCTAGCATCACATCATGACGCTGTAGAAAAGAAGGACAAATACATGGTCCTGTGTAGACCTATGTCATATTCGATTTCTGCACACTGAAGGTACCTAGATTGCCTTTAAAAGGTATGATAAAGAAAGGGTTACATTTCTTCTTTTTTCCCCAAAACAAAAGATCTCATTTATTTAGCTTTAGAAAGTACAAGTGTAAGTGAAGCCTTAGGAAGATATGAGTTCAAGTGAATATAGAAACTCTGAACTCTCTGGGGGCAGTTAGGCTATTTGGATTTGCATCGCTCATAAAATATTGTTTGGGAATTCATAGAGGGCATAATTTTATCTATGCCCCACAACTTTAATACTTTGTCAGGAAAAAACCATATAGAGATAGAATGGAGAGCAAAGCACTTGATTTTAAGCTCATCTGTCAGAAGATGCTATGACTACTGCTTCTGATATCTAAGTATCAGTCTGCTTACACCATTGCTGATTTGTTCAAGGGTATCTCTTTGCACACTTGCTCCCCTTTGTCCCTAGCGTGATCAAACACGAGAGCAGTGTTGTCTGCAGATGTGCTTGCGCTGCCCTAGCTGGGCGCAGGTAAGAGTGTAACCTATTCTGATGTCTGGTAAAAAGACATCCGTAACATAGTGCAAGTATGCCGTAAACGTTGCTTTTTAGGCAGTTTAGGAAGTCACACCATGCAAATTACTCGTGTGTTAACATGCAATACTCAAAGGGTTTTAATTTAACTCTCTTCTTTTGAATTCTTCATGATGATTTACTGTAAATGCTTCTCAGTTTGCATGCCTTGATCATTGCTGCTAGTGATTTTATGTGCCAGTAGACCTGAGTTTAGTTTACCAATTTTACTTAATTAAATAGTAAAAGCCACTTACAAAGTGACTGCCTAGGATTTTTCCCCCCTTTTGTTTAAGGTAATTGGTAATAATGTCTTTTTTTTTTTTTTTTTTTTTTTTTTAATGTGATTGGTCTCTTTTTATTTGGTTCTGGTATTTAACTCTTTTTTCCCTTTCCTTTGTTTTTTAAATAAATTATAATGTTGGGATTGGAAGCCCTGAGTAATGAAATATTTGGTAAGAATTGTCTATGTAGCTCAATAATGAGGGCAACAAATCTTTGTTAGAAGAATTTTGATTCTGGGGAGGAAAGTAAAAATAACTCTGATTGACTGCTGATAACCAAGTAAATTTTTTCTTCAATTGATTAGTAGTTCTGAACAATTGATTGCCTTGTTTTAACCTGCTAAACACAATTTTAAATGACCCAGTAAAGGAGGTATTGAATTTTATTCATTTAAAAAGCATCTTTTGTACCAAAGCAAATTTTTTTCTCTATTCATCTCCATCATCAATTTGGACCTACGGTGGTGACCAATGCGTTGGTTACAGAAACTTTAAGTGAGTGCCTTGAGAAAACTTGGAAATTTGTGCCTGAGGTGGTAAACTTTTAATTAGGTTAATTGTAGTGCTTACCAATCAGTAATTCTACTATCACTCAGGGCTTTCGTACCTTCTAGGTAAAACTTCTTTCATTGTGTTTTTTTAAGATACTGTATTTTTTTTTAAGTGCCATCATTTAAATTTCACTTAGTAAGTGGCAGATTCCATTATTCAGTCCCACAAGCACAGAAACATAGTAACACTAGGAGATATTTGAACATTTATTTTACAATCGACTGAATATATTATGTAAATGAGGTAAGCAACTTTTTGTAGAGATTGTATGTGTGAGATAATGTAATGTTCTTTTCCAGTTTTTGGACTACAGTTGAATAAACTTTTTAATTATTTAAAAACATCTTTACCGAATAACATGTGATGGTTTTTTGTATAATGTATTTGATTTTGTAAATACGTATTTCCTGATGTGATTTTTGTGAGAAATGCTAAATCTTTTAGTATATCATGTCCTCTCAAAATTGGCAGGAGCTAAATAATAGTTTGTGGGCAATTTGTATTGTGTACTGTACAATAACTGGGGAACTTTTATAATTATAAAAATATATATTAACTTTTAGTGTGTTGTTTAAACAAATGACTGGAACATACTAAAGATATTAGTAGGATTTTCTGAATATTTCAGACTTGAACTCAGGCTAGCTTTCTTGTGTTTTTCAAAACGAAATGGTGTCTTGTCTTTTAAAATCAATAAATTTGTTTCCTTGTTACAAACCCACTTGAAATGGCTTGATTCTTTTTCCCCTCAAACATTACCAGGAAACTTCTGCTACACTATCTCATCTAGGATCTGTGTCATTCATTAGCTTAGAAACAAAATTAAGTTGTTTTCCTTCTTTGTGTCAAATGAAATTGGCAATATTTACACATGAACAGCACAAAAGTAAAAACAAAATTATAAACCCAGCAGGGTATAAATCTTACCCTCAAAGAAGATTAGTGATTGAGTGCTGTTTAATTTCAGACACTGTCAGCAATTCCATTGTAGTTCCAGATTTTTGGATAATGTGTTTGTTTTATGTCACTTCACATTGATATTTGGCACCTAGATTCCTTGCTCAAATTGAATAACTTATTCAAATTTGTTTTAATACACTTAAGATAACCTGCACAGTTTTTTTTTCTTTCTTCTTTGAGTATGTACAGAAAAATTCACTTTTTGTTGTACATTCCTGTGAGTATTAACAGATAATAGGGTCACGTAACCACCACAATCAAGTTTAAAATTAACTTTTTAATATGCATATATTTAACTTTTTTCAGATCATAACATAGAGAATATAGACTAGCAAAACTCAGGGAGTTTCTACAAAAGAAAGAAATACAAGGCCTCCAACATGGTACTTTCACAATATATTTTAAAATTATCTCTAAAACTAACAACATTGACATTTTAACCTTTGAATATTCAAATTCATTCCAGTGTATTTGGACATTTAACCCCAGTTAATTTAGAAATGTATCCAAGTAATGTATTTAGTAAATAAAGGCAGAATTATAGTGAATATTAGAGACAATACTAGACTAGAAAGGAAATGAAGCTATTCTATTTATTTTTATGTTGTAGCCATGACCACTTGTGAGAGATTCAGAACTTTCACACAAAAAGAAAATAGTTTCCAGTTTCTAACTTTATTTTTTAACTTGGTGTCTCTGGGAAATCTGAAGTCTTTCAAATATCTTGTAACTAGTGCGTTTACTTCTTGGTTACAGTATTCTTCCTGCCACATGGCAACACTTGGACCCAGCCTGCTACCCGAGAAATGTAACATTTTCATTAACTGATCCTATTGAATCTACCAAATATTTTCCCTTCGTTTTGGTCTAAAAATAATGCAGATTTTTTTTCTATGAAAATACAAATTGAAGGTTTATTAATATTTATTAAGACCATGGTGTGCACATGGATGCCATTGTTAATAATCACCTTAAAAGAGGTAAAATGTTCAAATGAATGTGGAGGAGGCTGTAAGACAGATTCAAATTGGGATCATTAAACCCATGACTGCAATTTGTGCATATGCCCATATTTCTGCAAAGAAATTTCATGGCTTTCATCACATATTCGAATGTATATGCAACCCAAGGCTAAAATGTACTGTGTTCTAGGATGTTACTGCTAAAATTTAAACTTGGGTTTATAAAGTGGCAAGTCTAGAAATAGCATATTAATAATTATTAACACCACATTGATTTTTTATTATCAATAGTGAATAATAAACCCCAATTATTTTTTAATATTAAAAGATTATACTTAATCAAATTGAAAATGCTGTTGTGAGGCCTTTGAAAAATTCTAAAACTATTTTCTCTCAATGTCGATATTCAGGTTGAAATGCATTAGTAAGAATGCCAATCAAAGTCAAGATGGCAAAATACAGTTGTAGCTTCTGAAGAATTAATTGATTTTAAAGTTCTTCACTTAGGACTGTATCTACCATAAAAAGAAATAGATGGCACACTCCCACAAGAATTGAGGAAAGCTTAATGGGCTATTCATCAGAATGTGTTATGGGTTAAAGGAATTATTTTTTCTTCAATGATAATGTGTTCATTACTAGCTCTGTTCATATAAAATATAGAGAAAAGTTGGATAAGAAAGGCATAGCTACTAAAGTCCCCAATTGCCTAGTTAATCACCAACTTTAAATTGGTAACTACATCTTACTAATCCCTCTACCCATTACATGTTCTTCCTCTCTGCCAGGGTGTTCTTGATAGGATCTTTATATGATAAGGTGACTCAACCCTCCATTCCTTAGAACCTTATCTTTATTAGATTATTGCAGTTTTCAATTGGAGTGAAGCTGAGACACCTTGAGAGGATAGTGGCAGACTTACTCCTCCTTGCCCCATTTTAAAAAATAATAACTCTGTCAACCACCCAATCACAGAAGTGACCTCTTTCTCTGCCTGTTGGGTCATGCTTATGAGGAGCCCAATCTAGCCAAGGGATTTTCAAAGGACTAGTCTATTGATTTAATGAAGTCATGACTTAGTTTCCAAATGGAAACATTCTTGCACCCTGGAACCTCCAAAGCCTTTAACCTCCATGTTTGCAGCCTGAAAAACCAAAAATCTTTAAATGGTTTATTTGGGGTTGTTCCCATCTCTATTCCTTGATTCCAGGAGCCAGGCATTCTCACTATGAGAGGAACAGCACCGACTCCTGACTGATGGCTATAGTCTCTCAGCCAGCACCATGGCTGAGCAGTTAGCAGGTTGCCTGTGATCTCTAGACGAAGCCGCTTCTATGTGATGAGACACATGAGACTCTTGAGTTCTGTGGTGACAGCCTGCATCTCTTTATTATCTAATTTGTCCTCTAATCAGAAGTGACGCTGTGTGCATTGTGTTCACGAATAAATACACATACCCACAGGAATCAGGGAAGGAAAATCCATACCTGGAATAGTTAATTCCTGTAAGGGAGGCACTTCCTCTTCTATGGTGAAAAAGATCCTGTGTCATAAACACAACGATCCCCTCTACGAAACAGTCACATTGGGAGGCCTTGCATTAGCTTCAGGTGTTGGCAAGCTGGCACTCAGCCTCTCAGCAGTAGCAGTTGCCATCTCAGCCTTGGTGAGGCGAAATCTGTGGAGCCCCTGCAGAGCCCCACCCATGCTGCCACGGCCACTTTGTATGTGGGGACATTAAGTGGGTACTGAAAGGTGGTTGAGGAAAGATGTTGACCAACCTCAGATCCCCCGTGTCTGGGGATGAGTCTCTTCTGCAGTGGATACTTTCTGGTGGGCATTGACATGGGTTACAAATACCTTCACATTCAGTGTCCCTTCTGAGAGGTCCAACCCTACTGCCCAGGCAGTCCCCTTGTCACCAATCTTACAATCTTGTTTCAAGTTCCTGACTAGTCAGTCACTAGCCACTACCATGAAGCAATTTTAATCTGCATTTCAGACCATCACTACTACTCTGTAAAGAGAACCAAGAAAGGGAGAAACCATGAAGTTCTGAGGAATTCATTGGGAGGAGTTTTCTTCACCACCGTCTTCCCAGGCCACTCCCAAGTGGGGCTGGAAGGCAGCATTTGCCACATAAATGACTCCAGCTGAGCCCAGCCTAAATTGCTAGGCCAAAGAACAGTGAATGAGGAATAAGGTATTTCTATTTGTTTCCAGGATCATGGGACAATTTAAGGTAATTAACATTCTCCTGATGTGGTGGCACATAAGATGGCCTAGTGGAAAATGAGGTGTGTTTTCTAAAAGGTGACTGTAAGAGACAGCATACCAAGGTTGATTAAGACATAGAGGTACATCTAGGTTTGAGTCCTGCCTGCACCACTAACTAGCTTTGTGATCTCCCTGGCTAATTTGAGTGGTGCATGCTGATAAGGCTCTGCAGTATTTCCTAATTACTCAGCAGGTGCTTTGCACTTGGTAAATTCTCAATAGTGCTAACTATTGTGGGTGACCTGCTTCTATTACTTTCCAAGCAAGAGTGTGGGAGCTTCCTAACCACCTTCCAATTAATATCTCTTCCAAATGGGCTCTTCTTGCCTAGAATAGAGTTGGGCCCGCTTAACTAGGGTACTATTTACCTTTGATTAAGCTGTGCCACCAAAGTGTATCCTTCATTGAAAAAAAAGAAAAAAAAAGAAGTTATCTTCAAATGAACTCAAGGCTCTGAACAAAGAAGAATTTACTTTCTCATTTGACCATTTTGGACTTCCCAGAAGGTAAAAATATTTCCTCTTTATGCACAGATGCTTCTGAGCCTTTCTTTTATGCTTTCAAAAAATAACCACCACGTCTCCCAGAGTTTCTTCTAAATATTCCAGACGCCCCGACAACAGTTTGGGGATAGACTGTCTTTGCTTCTCTCTGTAAACTATTTTTATAGTCAGCTCAGCTGTCTTTTAAATTTGCCTCGCCTTTACAGTCAGCTTGCCTGAATCTTACAGCATTTATTGTCTGTGTTGGAGGTTGTACATTAGGCCAAGGAGAGTCTTGGTTAGCTTATGCAGTGTTAGACCTTGAAGAACTTTCAGATTTTTTGTTGTTTGTGTTTTTTCTTTTTTAATTTACTGTCAGAATTTTTTAAATAACTGTACTGGAAGATCTCAGCGAATCTGTTCAAATAAAATCTGGTTTTATGATTTTTTCTTCCTTTTTTTTTTCTTTTGAAAAATCAGGGGATCTGGCAACACTGAACATACATGTCCTCATGACAGTATTCTGGAACCAGAAAGGACAGGTTTGTAGGCATGAGTTGGCCCCTCCACACCTCATTGAATCTAATTGCTACTTTGTACTCACTCTGACTTTTCTCAACCTGTAGGTGTTTGAGCTTTGACACACAGTTGACATTATTTTGGCATAGGGACTTCTTTGCCTGATATAATTTGTTATCTATCTATCTAGGGAACAAGGACTAAGGAACATTTCTCACCTGCAGCACAGAGATGGGAATGGAAGTAAGGGTATGGTCTCTCTGGTGCCTATCACCTGCTCAGGCAACAGATGGCATCTATCACACTGGGCATCATGGGAGAGAACCCCAGCCTCTGAGCTGTGAACTTCAAGCTGCACAATTAGAGCAAGCACCAGCCCCTCCCCTGGCGCACTCAGGTGCTTGCATCCAGTAGCAGTATGAGCTGTTGAAAAAGTTATTTTGCCACTTCAGCATTTGTTGGTCAGGAGAGCACCATCCCCTCCCTGGATCTGAGTACTAAGCTTCAGTTAATTACATGTAAAATCAGTACCCCTTGGGCCTGGTTTTCTTTACTTCCCAGGATTGACTACCTTAAGTCGGGTTTTCCCAGTACCTAGTAACCTCTGTAGTGGTTTTCCCAGTACCTAGTAACCTCTGCTCTGCAGAAAGGCAACAGCCTGAAAGGGATTTGCCTGGGACAAATTAGACCTTCTCATCTCTTCACATTCTTACAATTCCACATGGCCCATTACTGCTGCAGTGTGGTGATTGACAAATATTTGCTGGTTTTTGACTTTGCTATAGTTTTATTATATATATATATATATATATATATATATATATATATATATATATCT
Organism: Sciurus carolinensis; assembly: GCF_902686445.1. Lineage (NCBI taxonomy): Eukaryota > Metazoa > Chordata > Mammalia > Rodentia > Sciuridae > Sciurus > Sciurus carolinensis. The sequence goes on from NC_062226.1 coordinate 66,572,821, forward strand.
GACAATCACACTAAAATTTTGGTTCTTCAGTTACTTATGTGATAGGAGGAAAGGGAGAATACTACACCTCACTAATGGCACATACGTAATGCTTTATTGATGTTTCCTTCAAACAAGAGAATGGGATGTATCTTTAAGAAAAGATATCATGGGGTTGAGGATACAGCTTAGTTGGTAGAGTGCTTGCCTCACATGCACAAGGCCCTGGATTCAGTCCCCAGCACCACACACACACACACACACACACACACACACACACACACAAAACAGATATCATATTAATATTGTAAAAGATAGAGGATGGGGTAAAAAAAATTTCAAGAGAAGAGCAAGAGTTTACACATGGAAACAAAGATCTCGAAGCAAAGACTACTGTCTCAGGATGATAGATGTTTTTAATTGAGTCTTTTCACACAAAGCCTAAAGACATCTGGTAGAAAATATTTCAGACAGAACCCACCAAGACAGTGTCCTTCTGTTTTCTGGAAAGATGTAAAGGAGGTGTCAAATTAATATGCTCAATTTCTTATAAACAGGACTGCCATTTTAAAAAATCTTACGTTTTGTCTAGTGGAATGGGATGCTGCATAACAAAGTTGACAAGGTCCAGGAAAAAACATTCAAGTCATTAGGATAACGAACAGAAGATTACCATGAAGAACTTTCAGAAAAGAAAGTTCCTTAGAAATCTGGAACGCTCAAGGCAGAAGAAAGAATTGTATTTATCCTATCACCTATTCATTGTGCTGCTGTTGTTCCCAGCCTGCACAGGTTAGCAGCTGGTCCCTGATTCTCTCCAGGAATGGAGACGTGACCTTTGGTTGAACTTTGTGACACATCACCCCTGAAGAGAAAGTTCGATAGTGGCTGTCCTGTACTAGGTACTGATCCAAGAATTTTCCATAAACTATTATGTTTGGCTGTTGAGATTGTTCACTGTGTAACTTGTAATTCATGAGATTTATCTTCATTACACAATGGCATTGGTTCCTTACCTGTGAGGGTTTTAAGAGTATTTAGGCTGAAGGACCCTAGATAGAGTAGCTTCCCTGGGCTGATGAGGTCTATTTTGTATCTGTTGATTGCTAGCCCTGAGATTGGAAAGGAGCCAATGCATGTCTGAGTTGCCTAAACAGAAACATAAATGTATAATCTGCTATGGTTTGGGTCTGAAATATCCCCAAAGGCTCATGTGTTAAAGACTTGCTCTCCAGCACAGCAATGTTCAGATATGAGGCTTTTGGGAAGTGATTGAATTCATGAGCGCTCTAACCTCATCAATGGATTCATCAACTGAGGTACTCATGGTTTAAATGGACTATTGAAAGGTGGCAAAATTACAGAAGGTAGGACCTAGAAAAAAAGTGGGTCCTTGGAGGAGTGCCCTTGGGAACAACATCTTCACCCTGCCTGCTTCCTCTGTCTGTTTTCTCCTTGCCATGAAGTGAGCAGCTCAGCTCCACTACACCCTCTCCACCTTGATACTTGGCCTCACCTTAGGCCTGTAGCAAGGAAGCCAATGACCATGGACTGAAATCTCTGAGAGCATGAGCCAAAATAAGTCTATCCTCCTTTAAGCTGTTTTTCTCAGGAAGTTTGTCACAATGATGAGAACCTGACTAATACATACTTCGAATTAAAAAGAAAAGATTGTTAAGAGGAATTTTTAAGGATAATACTATGTTTAAGCAAAGGTGCCATAAAGTTATAAGGCAGTAAGATAGGGAAAGAAAATAAGAACACTATGAAAAACTTAAAGATAAATATTAAAGATATTCAAGACCTGTGATACAAAATAAGTGGAGAGAAAGAGTGTGTTCATGGGTCAGAAGACACAATATTATTAATTGTCCCCAAAATTATCTGTAGATTTAACACCAATCTCAATCAAAATCCTTGCAAGTTTTAGTAGAAAATGACTAGCTGATTTACAATTTATATGGAAATACAAAGAATAGTTAAATTAGCTTTGAAAAAGAACAAAGTTGGAAGATTACCCATACCGATTCTAAGGCTTTTATATAGCTATAGCATTCAAGATATTGCAGTACTGGTATCAGATAGATCAATGGAATCTGTTAAATAGACCAATGAAGTAGAATAAGAGTGCAGGTATGAACCCACATTTTTATGGACCACTGAGTTTTTATAAATGTATAAAGTCAACTCAGTGGAAAAGATAGGCCTTTAAAATGTGGTGCTGGAATAATTAAATATCCAGTTTGGCTCTTACCTCACACCATATACAAAAATTAACTTAAAATGGATCATAAAACTACATTTAAAACCTAAAACTAGGAAACTGCTAGAAGAAATTGTGGGAAAAACCTTTGAGGCCTTGGTTAGGCAGAGTTATCTTAGATATAACTTCAAGAACAATCCATAAAAAATGAATTGATAAATTGGACTTCACCAAAACTAAATTTTCAGCTCTTCAAAAGACACTATTAAGAGATAAGTCTTATGTTGGGAGTCAAATTTCCTTCTTATGTTTCTGTATGTGTTCTAAGAAAATGTATCAACCACTTTTGTTCTGGACAATCTATCTTTTCAAAGATATTTATGTAGCAGAAAGTCTTAAAAGGTAGAGTTAATGGTCCCCTCTGGGCAGAGGGCACTTTTATTACTTCACCCACATAATAATGTCTTTACTGGGGCAGATTTGGTAAGTTTGCTGGCAGCCACTCTTTAAGTGGCTGGGGTTTCTATGATGCTAACACACCCAGCCCAGGTAAACGACACCTACCCACGCTTTTCCACAGCATCCTCTTGGATCTTGAGAGTGGGCAGACAATGAAAAAAGAGCGTGAAGCTCATGCTGCTTGCTGGGCTGTGATAAAGTCCCTCTTCTGTAACCCAGGAGCCTCCTGTCTCCTCTCAGTATCTTTGAAAGGCTCCCTTGTTAGTTTGCCAGTAGCAGGTTAAAATATCAGAACTTTTACAGTTCTTGACATGGGGAGATAATATGTACAAATACAAACTTATGCCACAAAGTGTTTTGGTCAGTGACAGACAGAATATAACCTTATGGTGGCCCCATAAGATTATATTGCCTAATAATATCTGATCTCAAAATATACTGCAGAGCTTTATTACCCAAAACAGCATGGTATTAGCACCAAAAAAAGACATGAAGAGCAATGGAATAGAAGACACAGTGACAAACCCAAATTTATACAGGTACCTGATACTTGACAAAGGTACCAAAAATATATGTTGGATGAAAACCAGTCTTTTTAATAATTGATGCTGGAAAAACTGGATATCCATAGATAGAAGAATGACTTTAGGTCCCTATTGTTCACTCTGCATTAAAATCAAATCAAAATGGATCAAAGACATATAAATTAGACCAGAAACCTTGCAACTGCTAAAAGAAAACAGAGCCAACACTCTATTATACAAGAGCAGGTGCTGACTTCTTCAAACAGACTGCTAGAGCTCAAGATATAAAACCAAGGATCAATAAGTAGAATGCTATTAATAAGCTTATGAACAGCATAATAAATTATTAAGAGCATAAAAAAGAGGCTACAGAATGGGATAAAATCTTTGCCAGCTACTCCTCTGACAGGGGATTAATATCCAGAATATATAAAGAACTCCAAAAACTAAATAACAACAACAAAAAAAACCAGATAAATCAATCAATAAAGGCAAAGAACTAAACAGAAACTTCTCAAAAGCAGAAACACAAATGACCAAAAAATATATTTAAAAAGGCTCAACTTCTCTAGCAGGCAGAAAAATGTTAATCAAAACTACTCTAGATTTCCTCTTACACCAGACAAATTGGTAATTATCAAGAATACAAGCAACAATAAGTGTTAGAGAGGATGTGGGGCAAAATGTACAGTCATTCATTACTGGTGGGAACTGCAAATTGGTGCAACCAATCTGGAAAGCAGTATGGAGATTCCTTTGAAAACTCCGAATGGAACCACCATTTGACCCAGCTATTCCACTCCTCAGTCTATACCCAGAGGACTTGATATCAGCATACTATAATGATACAGCCACATCAATGTTTATATCAGCTCTATTCACAATAGCTAAACTGTGGAACCAACCTAGATGCCTATCAATAGATGAATGGATAAGGAAACTGTGGTATATATATTTACACAATGGAATTTCACTCAGCCTTAAAGAAGAATAAAATTATGGCATTTGCAGGTAAATGGATGGAGTTGGAGAATATCAATCTATGTGAAGTAAGTCAATCCCAAAAAACCAAAGGTCAAATGTTTTCTCTGATAAGTAGATGCTGATGCATAACAGTGAACAGGGGGCAAGGGAAGAATGGAGGAACTTTGAATAGTGCAGAGGAGATGGAGGGAAGAGGATGGCATGGGGAAAAGATGATGGAATGAGATGGATATTATTACCCAATGTGCATGTATGATTGCATGAATTGTGTAACTCTGCATCATGCACAACCAGAGAAATGAAAAGTTGTGCTCCATTTGTGTACAATTAGTCGAAATGCATTCTGCTGTCATGTATAACTAATTAGAACAAATTTTTAAAAAGAAGCAAAAAATCTACACTAAGATTTCATCTCACTCCAGTCAGAACAGCCATTATGAAGAATACAAATAATAATAAATGCTAGTGAGAATGTGGGGGGTAAAGCCCATTCTTACATTGTTGGTGGGCCTGCAAATCAGTACCACCTCTCTGGAAAGCAGCATGGAGATTCATCAAAAAAACTAAGACCAAGTTATCCCACTTCTTGGTATTTATCCAAAAGGTCTAAAATCAGCACACTATAGTGATGTAGCCACATCAATGTTTACAGCATCACACTTCACAATAACTAAATTATCAAATCAACCCTGATGCCCATCAATAAATAAATGGATCCAGAAAATAAGGTATATATACACAATGGAGTATTACTCTGCCATAAATAAGAATGGAATAATGACGAAAGGGGGTTTCAAGATGGCGGACTAGAGGGTGGCTGCATTTCATGTTGCTCCAGGACGCAGGATTCAAAAGAGGAGATAGTGAGAGACTTGGGACCAACTCAAAGCCACCGGGTGAGTCTCTCCCATAGGGGAGGCGTCCTGGATGGGGCAGTAGCCCCGGAACGCAGGGAACTTTGTGAAGTAGAGTTGCTCGGCGAGACGCCCCTCCCCCCGCTGGAGCGGTAAACACGGACAACTGGGATCATCGTAGAGGAGTCGGCTCAGCACAGCGCTTGGACTCGGAGCAACCACTGGGACTCCGGGCGGCTGCCTGAGGAGGAGCTGTGTGGCAAGCTGTTTAGACCCAGAATGAGCACTTCTGAACACCGGGGGGGTGCCCGGAGGAAGAGGAGGAGCACGGCGGGTCGCTTGGTCTAGGAGTGACTGCATCAGAGCTAAAGGCGGTTGCCAGAGGAGGAGCTGCGTGGCGAGCTGTTTGAACTCAGAACGACCGCTTCTGAACACCGGGGGGGTTGCCCAGAGGAAGAGAAGTGTGGCGGGTCGCTTGGTCTAGGAGTGACTGCATCAGAGCTACAGGCGGTTGCCAGAGGAGGAGGTGAGTGGTGAGTTGTTTGGACTCAAAGCGACCACTCCTGAACACCGGTGGCCTGCCTGGAGGAGGAGCGCGGTAGGTCGCTTGGTCTCGGAGCGACCACTCCTGAACACCCGGGGGGATACCCCGAGGAGGAGGAGGAACAGGGTGGGTCACTTGGACTTGGAGTGACTGCCTAGGGCTATGGGCGGTTGGCGGGAGGAGGAGACCCGAAGTGAGTTGTTTGGACTCCTAGTGACTGCGTCGGAACACCGGGCAGCTGTCCAGAGGAAGAGGCGTGTGGCGGGTCTCTGGGACTCGGAGCTATTGTATGGGGCTCCAGGTGGTGGCTCAGAGGAGGGGCCGCATAGCCAGGCGATTAGGTGCAGAGCAGGGTCCCAGGACCTAGGTGGCTTCTTGGTGGAGGAGCCGCACAGAGACATGCTTAGGGGCGGAGCGAAGGTTCCAGGACTGCGGTCAGCTTCTCTGAGGAGAGGCAGCCTAAGGAGACTCGTCTGCGAAGGATGAGGCTCCCAGGCCCAGGAGGTAGGTCCAGGCCCCTGGGAACGTTGCAGAGGAAGGCAGCCCAGCCCAGGCGGTAGATTGAGGGGAACCTCTAGGAGGGGAACTGACTAGTGAGACCTCCCCGCTGGGTGAGTCTTCCCTGCCAGGTGAGTTTTTCCCACAAGGACGGTAAAACCAGAGGCACAGACACAAACAGGCCTTGCCTCAGCCCGCAGCCTAGTTCCCCTTTGGATGACCATTGATCAACAAGTGGAGGCACCTCTGCCCACTATCAGGGAATATACCCCAACTGAGGGTCACCACCCCTAGAGAGGCAGCTTCCTTGTGGAGCACCGCAGTATCAATTTCCTCCAAGACTTCAGGCTACTGAAGGATAAGAGGGGATATACTAGCAATCTTCAGGGACATTATAAGTCAGTAGAGGAAATCTGCAATATCTTAATGATCCACTGATTCCTGAACAATATGAGAAAACAAGGGAAGAAAATGCCCCAAACAAATCTAGATGTTACATCAATAGAATCCAATGACAGCATGGCAGAAGAAATGACAGAAAGGGAGTTCAGAATGTACATAATTAAAATGATCAGAGAAGCAAACGATGAGCTGAAAGAGCAAATGCAGGCATTGAATGATGAGATGAAAGAGCAAATGCAGGCATTGAATGATAGCACCAATCGACAGTTAAAAGAGCAAATACAGGAAGCAAAAGATCATTTCAATAAAGAGTTAGAGATATTGAAAAAAAACCAAACAGAAATCCTTGAAATGAAGGAAACAATAAACCGAATTAAGAACTCCATAGAAAGCATAACCAATAGGATAGAACACCTGGAAGACAGAACCTCAGATATTGAAGAAAAAATATTTAATCTTGAAAACAAAGTTGACCAAACAGAGAAGATGGTAAGAAATCATGAACAGAATCTCCAAGAACTATGGGATATCATGAAAAGGCCAAATTTGAGAATTATTAGGATTGAGGAAGGCTTAGAGAAACAACCCAAAGGAATGAACAATCTATTCAATGAAATAATATCAGAAAATTTCCCAAATCTGAAGAATGAAATGGAAAATCAAGTTCAAGAGGCTTATAGGACTCCAAATACACAAAATTACAACAGACCCACACCAAGGCACATTATAATGAAAATACCTAACATACAAAATAAAGACAGAATTTTAAAGACCGTGAGAGCAAAGAACCAAATTACATTCAGGGGAAACCAATACGGATATCAGCAGATTTTTCAATCCAGACCCTAAAAGCTAGAAGGGCCTGGAACAACATTTTTCAAGCTCTGAAAGAAAATGGATGCCAACCAAGAATCTTATACCCAGCAAAACTTACCTTCAAATTTGACGATGAAATAAAATCATTCCATGATAAACAAAAGCTAAAAGAATTTACAAAAAGAAAGCCAGCATTACAGAACATTCTCAGCAAAATATTCCATGAGGAAGAGATAAAAGACAAAGAAGCAAATCAGCAAAGGGAGGAATTATCCAAAAGGAACTGTAAAATAAAGGAGGAACCAAGTTGTGTCAAAAAAATAAATAGGGCTGGGGAGATAGCTCAGTCGGTAGAGTGCTTGCCTTGTAAGCACAAGGCCATGGGTTCGAACCCCAGCACCCCCAAAAATAAATAAATAAATAAATAAATAAATAAATAAATAAATAAATAAATAAAATTTTTAAAATGAACCAAATGACCGGGAATACAAATCATATCTCAATAATAACCCTGAATTTTAATGGCCTGAATTCATCAATCAAAAGACAGACTTGCAGACTGGATTAAAAAGAAAGATCCAACAATATGTTGCCTGCAAGAGACTCACCTCATAGAAAAAAATACCCATAGACTAAAGGTGAAAGGGTGGGGGAAAACATACCATGCACATGGACTCAGCAAAAAAGCTGGAGTAGCCATCCTCATTTCAGATAATGTGGACTTCAAGCCAAAGTTAGTCAGAAGGGATAAAGAAGGACATTTCATACTGCTTAAGGGAAGCATAAATCAGCAAGATATAACAATCATAAACATCTATGCCCCAAACAGTGGCTCATCCATGTATGTCAAACAAATCCTTGTCAATTTTAGAAACCAAATAGACCACAACACGATAATACTAGGTGATTTTAACACACCTCTCTCACCACTGGACAGATCTTCCAAACAAAAATTGAACAAAGAAACCATAGATCTCAATAACACAATCAATAATTTAGACTTAACAGACATTTATAGAATATACCATCCAACCAAGAGCGAATACACTTTCTTCTCGGCAGCACATGGATCCTTCTCTAAAATAGACCATATATTATGCCCACAAAGCTAATGTTAGCAAATACAAGAAGATAGAGACACTACCTTGTATTCTATCAGATCATAATGGATTGAAGTTAGAAATAAAGAGTAAAAAACAGAAACTACTCCAACACCTGGAGATTAAACAATATGCTATTATATGATGAATGGATAACAGAAGATATTAGGAAGGAAATTTAAAAATTCTTAGAGGTAAATGAGAACAAAGAAACATCATATCAAAATCTCTGGGACACTATGAAAGCAGAACTTAGAGGAAAATTTATTTCATGGAGCGCATTTAATAAAAGAAGTAAAACTCAACAAATAAACGACCTAACACTACAGCTCAAAGCCCTAGAAAAAGAAGAACAGACCAACACCAAAAGTAGTAGAAGACAGGAAATAGTTAAACTCAGAGCTGAAATCAACGAAATTGAAACAAAAGAAACAATACAAAAAATTGACAAAATAGTTGGTTTTTCAAAAAAATAAACAAAATTGATAAACCTTTAGCTACAGTAACAACGAGAAGACGAGAAAACCCAAATCACTAAGATTCGGAATGAACAAGGAAATATCACAACAGACACGACTGAAATACAAAACATAATTAGAAGCTATTTTGAAAATCTATACTCCAACAAAATAGAAAATTTCGAAGACATCAACAGGTTTCTAGAGACATATGAATTGCCTAAACTGAACGAGGAGGACATACACAATTTAAATAGACCAATTTCAAGTAATGAAATAGAAGAAGTCATCAAAAGCCTACCAACAAAGAAAAGTGCAGGACCAGATGGGTTCTCAGCCAAGTTCTACAAAACCTTTAAAGAAGAGCTCATTCCAATACTTCTCAAAGTATTCCATAAAATAGAAGAGGAGGGAACTCTCCCAAACTCATTCTATGAAGCCAATATTACCCTGATACCTAAATTCTCAACAAAATTTTAGCAAATCACATACAAAAACATATTAAAAAGATAGTACACCATGATCAAGTGCGTTTCATCCCAGGGATGCAAGGTTGGTTCAACATCAGGAAATCAATAAATGTAATTCACCATATCAATAGACTTAAAGTCAAGAATCACATGATTATTTCAATAGATGCAGAAAAAGCATTTGATAAAATACAGCACCCCTTCATGCTCGAAACACTAGAAAAAATAGGGATAGTGGGAACGTTCCTTAACATTGTAAAGGCCATCTATGCTAAGCCCATGACTAATATCATTCTAAATGGTGAAAAACTGAAAGCATTCCCCCTAAACACTGGAACAAGGCAGGGATGCCCTCTTTCACCACTTCTATTCAATATCATCCTTGAAACTCTAGCCAGAGCAATTAGACAGACCAAAGAAATTAAAGGGATACGAATAGGAAAAGAACTCAAACTATCCCTATTTGCTGATGATATGATTATATACTTAGAGGAACCAGGAGATTCCACCAGAAAACTTTTAGAACTCATAAGTGAATTCAGTAAAGTAGCAGGATATAAGATCAATGCACATAAATCTAATGCATTTTTATACATAAGTGATGAATTATGATCACCCACCGCCCGGGGGGACAATCACAACGCGTACACTCTTCTTGATCACAGGAACCAAAAGGCTTTATTCCACAAGTCTCAGACTTATATTGAGAACATCAGCCTATCAGAGAGTAGACTACCAGGAAAGTCAGCCTATCAAAGAACGGTCTCCAGGCAGATACCAGGATTGCCTCATGAACAACAGCCAACCAGAGTTACTTTCTAAAACTTGTATATGAGTACAGCTATGTCTGGCAAGCTGCCAGGCGCCATCTTAGAGATCAGGCCACGGTGCAGCTCTGGGGCCCTCAGAGCCCACCCCTGACATCTCCCCCTTATTCTTTAAATAAAGAAAAGATGACTTGGGACCATGCCTGTCTTAGGTTGTCCATGGCAAATTACATCCCTACCCGTCATTGGAATTCTCACCTCCAGGCGTCAGAACCCTGTCTTAGGTTGGTATGCATTTCCACGGATCTTACCCATCTTTGACTACTGGTCCAGCATGCTTAGCCATACTTGGGGGGATGTGCCTGTCTCAATGGCTTTCAAAGCCTGTACTATAGCCCATCGATGATGTTGGGCATCTTGGCGAGCTCTGATTTGGCTGCATATAACATAGGCTATCCCTAAGCAGATAATAATCAGAACAGCTACTGTTCCAGCCCACTGTTTTGTCAATCCCAGGGCTTTAGATAACAAAGAGAACATCTCAGATACCGATGCAACTTGAACCCTGGTGGCATTGACTCTGAGTATTTCAGCTCATAGCTGACTGGTTAAATTATCAAACGTAGATGACCAATTACCAGTAAGGTAGACAGAGAGATTTTTAGATAACATAACCACAGAGCTAAGGTTATTATAAGCAATAGGGGTGACACACACTGCTCTTAAAGGATAAACACATCCCAGTCCCAAAAGTTCTTGCAAGATATCCACTTGTAAGTCCACTCTTTGATTTACAAGGAGTATGCCTGCTGTTAGATGTTGGTTTAGGGTCTCTTTAGTCTGTAAGGCTGCAGCTGTATTTTCGGCCAAGTGATTGTTGTTGCTGTCTGTATGGTTGTGTCAATGCTGTTGCTGTGGTTGTGGCTGCTGCTGCAGTTGCGGCTGCCGCTGCAGAGACTGCTACCGTGGCAACCACGGCCGCTGTGATGCCAAAATCTCTCCTGTTTAGTAACACTGGCATTTCCGCATCTGTAACAGAGACTGGGACTGGTAGGAACGCACATTAAGACTGCCAGCGGGAACCTAGAAGCATTCCAACATTGAGAGAGATAGCATAAATCTGAAGTACAATTGAGAGAAGCAGTTGTTTCATTAGTTAGCAGAAACATAAAAAGGGGGAAACACACAAACTGGGGTAGGTGGAAAGGTACATAGTTGAACTGTTCCTCCTAAGAGACTAAAAAGAGGTTGTAAGTTACTTGTTGGTAGCGTTGGCACTGGTCGAGTTAGTCACTCAGGAACCCAGATAGGCGATGTTTTATCCTGTGGAAACACACAAACTGAGCCACGGCTCCAGTAAAGCACCGGGTCCGGGCCGTTCCATTGTCCTGTAAGAACATCCTTCCATTTTACCATCGCTCTATCATGTTGTTTATGATTGCCATGTCTCTCAGCGGCAGAGCGACCCTCATTATCCAGAGTTAAAAAATTTAAAATAAAGAGGCAAAGAGAAAGTTTATCTTTAGGGGACCTGAAGGTCTCCCCTATTCCCCCCTTTTGTTTATAAAGAGTATTTTTGAGGATGAGATGTGCACGTTCAACAATACCTTGTCCTTGTGGGTTATAAGGTATACCTGTGGTTAGAGTTATTTCAAATTTAGTGAGAAATTGGTTCTTACCAAATTTAGTTTTTAAAGAAAAATTTAGACTCTATAACATAGTACAATACTCTAACAGTTGCTTAACCATAATTGTATAAACCCCTATTTTTAAGACTATTTGTTCTAAAGAATAAAACTTAATAGACACAAAGTTAAGAGTACATTAGTGTTTCTAAGAAATCCTTGTTATTTTACCATGTCATTTTACCATATAGATTAAACTTTGGTTTATATTAGAACATTAGTATTTCACCTTAGGAAAAACCTTAAATAGCTTTAAATGTTTCACATACATACAACCAACTTAGTTACATGCAAACTTGTTGAAACTTGCCCTTTACTTACATAGACTTTCTTAGCACTTACTTAGACCCTCATTTATTTCATCACACAAGCACTTTCTTACCTAGAAACTTTTCTTTTCCCTTTTACTAAATATATTTCCATACCCAGAACCTTTATTTTCTCTTTCCTGTTGACCCCTTTTTGTTCACATTCTGAAACAACTCTTATGAAATTTCTGAATTTAAAAAAATTACTCTATTTTAATAAGATTAAATATTTTGTTGTTTATAGTACTCTAATTGAAACACAGTTGAAACTTTTAGAACCCTTTGTATATAGAATTATCCATTTTTAAATTTTAATTTTAGGAGCGCTCAGTTTTGATACAGACAAAACATGACATCAGACAGCATGACATACACATAACACAAAATCAAAGGCCTTGAAACTTTATAGGTGAATCTCCATTGCAATGTAACAGATGTTCAAAAACTCTAGTTGAATAAAAAAAAAATAGAACTGATCAAAAAAGTTATGAGCTCAAAAAAAAAATGTAGAATTCAGAAAAAACAAGAGTGCTGGGAAAATGTTATGGCCGTTAATTACTTTAGTAAAGCACAATAAAATTTAATTTTGCTGGAGTTCAGGTAAGACTTTTGCTCTTTTTTTTTTCTTTTTCTTTTTTCTTTGGGTTTGAGACCGGTCTCCTACTGAGCCTTCAGACTTTCTCTATTTACATTTCAATGTAAGCCTTGACTGAGATTTGGATCTGAAAGGGGCTAAAATGTTCCAGCAGAAACTTGATGCCTAGGGCATTTTAGCCCTTAATCCTGGTTAGTAATCAATTCAGGTTTGGACGCAGAAAATTGTGAAACAATTATCCCCAATACTTGTGGGGACTGGGGCTACTATATCATACTCCATACTAGGACATGCCACTGATGGTTGGGCTGGTTGGAGGAGGAGGAGGAATTAAGAGGGGGAGAAGAAGGAGGCATTCAAGTTTGCAGGAAGAGCAGAGAAGTGCAAGAAAGAAGAGACTTGAAGATAAGGAATCCCTTTCCATCTGCCCACTCGCTCACAGATGCTGTGTGCCAATATCTTTGGTAGCCACAATCCACCTTCCCATGGAACCATCTTTCATCCCTGCACAGCCCAATTTGTTATTGGTAATCATTCCTTCCCAAACTAACATTTTAACATTTACCAGGAAGGCCCTACTGGGAGCGGGGAGGTTAGAGTCTGTGAGTTCTTGCCCAGTATCATAAAATGGCCACCGGGAAGATTTCCCACCATCCGGAAGGAGGAGGACGAGGGCTTTCATTGGAGTCTGATGTGGCCCCAGAATACAAGATGGTAGCAATGAGCCTCCCTGGGGCGGTAGTGGGCCCTCCCTATGTGTAGAGGCTGGCTGCCCTCGTGGTTCCTCAACCTTGGGAGGAGCGGATGGAGATGGATTGGGCTCCTCATTAAAGGTCTCCCAACGTTGTTTATTATGTGGCAAGTTTCTAGAAGGAGATGCAACGGGAGGAGCTGGCTGGGAGCCCGCTTTGGGAGGTCCTGGAGAGAAGCAGGCCTTAAGGGCAGATAATGTAGGGTAGACTCCGAATGGGGGACCCTCCCCTAAACCGATTTCCCTCTTCCTAACAAGTTGTTCTACACAATCCCATGTGGACCAGTCAAAAAGATTAGCGGCAGGAAGCCAAGGAGCCACCTGAGTAAAGGTGTCCCAGGCTTTTTCCGCCTGTGTATCAGACCACTCAAGGTCGCTACTCTTCAGCATGAGTCTAAGAGCTGAGAGCGCAGGGTCACCATGTGTGGTGTGTGTTTGCCCCATCTTTTCTTTAGTAGATCCTGTAATAGCAAGATTTTTTGTTCTACATAGTAAATCCTCCTCTTTATCTGAACTATCCTCACACACAGTTTCATTTTCCTTGTCTGTCTCTGATCTTATTGATGCCCTTTCTGATGCTTTAGACCTTTCCTCTTTTATTTCCTCCAAAACTTCTTCCCCTTGTTTTATGGCCTCTCTGCATTTGGTATTAGGAGTATCTAAACACCCTCTAACTAACATCCATATGGCCATGGTTCCCAGGGGTAATGGCTTTACTATCTCTGTCACTCTCAAATCCTCCCCTAGAAGCTCCCATTGAGGGATATTCAGTAATCCCTCGTCCAAGAACCATGGTGCAATATCTTCCACCGTGCGTAAAAAGTTTCGGGCTGTTTTAGTTTCAAGAGGAATTCCATTGGCCCGGAGCAAATCCTTTAAGGGACCTTCCATGCGCATTCATGACATTTCAGTACCCATATTTCTCTATTAAACTAACAGAATGCAAAGCACTTTAACTAGCAAAACAAAAGTGAAAGCACTTACAAACACTCAATCTCCGTCGCTTAACCCACGAACTTTAACTCCATCGCTTATCCCGCGAACTTTAACTCGATTATCCCGTGAACTTTAACTCGTCGCTTATCCTGTGAACTTTAACTCGTCGCTTATCCCGCGAACTTTAACCTGGCCAGACTGTACTTTACTTTCCCTGTATTTACCTGATCAGTTCCTTTTTGGTAACTCCAGTTCCCAGGTTTCGGCACCACTTATGATCGCCCACCGCCCGCAGGGACAATCACAATGCGTACGCTCTTCTTGATCACAAGAACCAAAAGGCTTATTCCACAAGTCTCAGACTTATATTGAGAACATCAGCCTATCAGAGAGTAGTCTACCAGGAAAGTCAGCCTATCAAGGAACGGTCTCCAGGCAGATACCAGGATATCCTCATGAACAACAGCCAACCAGAGTTACTTTCTAAAACTTGTATATGAGTGCAGCTATGTCTGGCAAGCTGCCTGGTGCCATCTTAGAGATCAGGCCACGGTGCGGCTCTGGGGCCCTCAGAGCCCACCCCTGACAATGAATCTTCAGAAAGAGAAATTAGGAAAACTACCCCATTCACAATAGCATCGAAAAAAATAAAATACATGGGAATCAATCTCACAAAAGAGGTGAAAGACCTCTACAATGAGAACTACAGAACACTAAAGAAAGAAATTCAAGAAAACCTTAGAAGATGGAAAGATCTCCCATGTTCTTGGATAGGAAGAATTAATATTGTCAAAAAGGCCATACTACCAAAAGTGCTCTACAGATTCAATGCAATTCCAATTAAAATCCCAATGATGTACCTTACAGAAATAGAGCAAGCAATTATGAAATTCATCTGGAAGAATAAAAAACCCAGAATAGCTAAAGCAATCCTTGGCAGAAAGAGTTAAGCAGTGGGTATCACAATACTAGATCTTCAACTCTACTACAAAGCAATAGTAACAAAAATGGCATGGTATTGATACCAAAATAGAAAGGTGGATCAATGGTACAGAATAGAGGACACGGACACAAACCCAAATAAATACAACTTTCTCATACTAGACAAAGGGACCAAAAATATGCAATGGAGAAAAGATAGCCTCTTCAACAAATGGTGCTGGGAAAATTGGAAATTCATATGCAACAGAATGAAACTAAACCCATGCCTCTCACCATGCACGAAACTCAACTCAAAATGGATCAAGGACCTTGAAATCAGACCAGAGACCTTGCATCTTATAGAAGAAAAAGTAGGTCCAGAGCTTCAACATGTCGGCTTAGGACCAGACTTCCTCAACAGGACTCCCATAGCACAAGAAATAAAAACAAGAATCAATAACTGGGATAGATTCAAACTAAAAAGCCTTCTCTCAGCAAAGGAAACTATCAGCAATGCAATGAAAGAGCCTATAGAGTGGGAGAAAATCTTTGCCAATCATACTTCAGATAGAGCACTAATCTCCAGAATCTATAAAGAACTCAAGAAACTCTACACCAAGAATGCAAATAATCCAATCGACAAATGGGCTAAGGAAATGAATAGACACTTCACAGAAGAAGATCTACAAGGAATCAACAAACATATGGAAAAATGTTCAACATCTCTAGTAATAAGAGAAATGCAAATCAAAACCACCCTAAGATTCCATCTCACCCCAATTAGAAAGGCGATTATCAAGGATACAAGCAACTACAGGTGTTGGCGAGGATGTGGGGAGAAAGGTACACTCATACATTGCTGGTGGGGCTGCAAATTAGTGCAACCACTCTGGAAAGCAGTGTGGAGATTCCTTAGAAAACTTGGAATGGAAACACCATTTGACCCAGCTATCCCACTCCTTGGCCTATACCCAAAGGACTTAAAATCAGCATATTACAGAGATACAGCCACATCAATGTTCATAGCTGCTCAGTTCACAATAGGCAGATTGTGGAACCAACCTAGATGTCCTTCAATTGATGAATGGATAAAGAAACTGTGGTATATATATACAATGGAATATTACTCAGCCATAAAGAATGATAAAATTATGGCATTTGCAGGCAAATGGATGAAATTGGAGAATATCATGCTAAGTGAGATAAGCCAATCTCAAAACACCAAAGGACGAATAATCTCGCTAATAAGTGGATGATGACACATAATGGGGGGTGGGAGGGGTTAGTGTTAAAGTTAGAGTTAGGGTTAGGGAGGGGGGCAAGAATGGAGGAAGGAAGGACTGTATAGAGGGAAAAGAGGGGTGGGGGGAAGGGAAAAATAACAGAATGAATCAAACAACATTACCCTATGTAAATTTATGATTACACAATTGGTATGCTTTACGCCATGTACAAACAGAGAAACATCATGTATCCCATTTGTTTACAATTAAAAAAAAAAAAAGAAAAAGAAAAGGGTAGGGGACTCGGGCTGTATCCCGGTGATCTCAGTGGTAGAGCACTTGCTCATCATATGTGAGGTCCTGGGTTCATACCCCAGTACCACAAGCAAAAACTAAACAGTATGTCTCTCTCATTTGTAATTCTAAAGTTTATAGAAGTGGTTCTTGAACTACACAACCCTCTGCATCACTCCAATTGGGTATGTCCCATTTGAGAACCCTCAGTGTAAAAGTGTGGAATTGTGAATAATATGGCAGTCATATTACAGTGACTATTGAGCACCTGAAATGTGACTAGGGCAAAGTGAGATGTGCATGAATGTAAAAATGCATGCTCAATTTTGAAGACAATGCAAAGGAAAGTAAAATATCTCATTAATAGTTTTAAAGAAAATAATGACATATGCCAGTAAATGGATGGAAATGGAGAACACCATGCTAAGTGAAATAAGCCAGACTCGGAAAATCAAAGGTGGAATGTTTTCTCTCATATGTGGAAGCTAGAGCAAAGTAAGGGAAAGATGGCAGAAGGGGAGTGGATTAGATATCATAAAGATATAGAGAAGATCTGTGGAGTAGAAAGAGAATTAGAGGGAGAAAGGAAGGGAAAGGGGAAGATAAATGGAATGAATTTAACAAAATCATGTTATATTTATATATAAAGATACCAAAGGAAATTTCACTTTTATATATTTGTGGAAGAAAGGAAGTTTAAAAGAGTAGAGGAGGAAGAAAAGGGGGAGGGGGAATAAAGGGGGGAATGGAAATCAAATTCAAATCTTTGCATGTATGATTTTGTCAAAATGAACCCAATTACTATAATTATGTTGCTCTAATGAAATATATTTTAAAAGACAAGATTATATTGCCTAGTGATTTTGCAGCCACTGTCTTTATGCAAGCACACCCTATGATGATCTCACAAGGTCAAAATTGCCTGAGGATGCATTTCTCAGAATATCCTCCATCATTAAGCAGTGCACAACTGTAATATATCTGATAAAGGACGAGTATTCGAAGGATATGAAGAGCTCTCAAAATTTGAAATGTTGAAAGTTTATGTGCATAACACTTAACAACTTTTAATGTTAAATGAATATTTATCTAATCCTTTCCCTTTATAATTCCAAATTTTCATGATCCTAGGGACCTTTCTACCTTAAACTATAGCATTCCCAGAGTAACACAGTGTTTAATATGAATTTAATCAACAAATATTTGTTGAATGAATTAAGGCATCAATTTTCTTATGATTATACCTAGCAATTGTACAATGTAAGTTAACTTCTACTACAAATAATTTTAGTAACTCTTTTTGAACATTTATCTATGTATTTATCTTATTTCTCCCATATACACAGCTATTCTCCATATAAGATCATAAAAGTTAAATTTGGGGGCCAATGCATTGCATAATTTTAAGTCTTTGGAACTTGCTGCTGAATTCTACTGTGAGAGCTTGAAACCAACTTATAATTCTTTCAACAACTTTGGACCAAATCACCATAAGTCTAACATCTGAAGAAAATGTAAAAACAATCTTATACCTGCTGTACAGGAGGAGAAAGAACTCACCATAGGATTCCTATGTAATATGGTATATAAATTTTATTTTTGATCTATTTCCTTATCATTTTATTCTTTCATTTTTAGTATACATGTATACATATTTCCCACACTTTGCCAAAGTTTTGAAAGTTTTCTCAATTTGATAGGCAAAAGGATATATATTAGGGGCTCAATTGTGTTCCCCCTCAAATATGTTGAAGTCCTAACCCTTAGTACCTGTAAACAGGATGGAAACAGGATGTTTGCAGGTATAATCAAGTGAAGACAAGTTAAATGGCAGGGATCCCTTGTCCAGTATGAGTGGTGTCCTTTTAAGAAGAAGGATGTTTGGAACAAAGCGCGCACGCACGCACACACACAACACACACACACACACACACACACACACACACACAACACCATGTGATGACAAGTGGGGACTGAGTGCGCCAAGGAGGACCAAGAACCAACAGCCAACATCAGAGGCTACAAACAGACCAGAGAGGGTTCTGCTCAGAGTTTCAGAGGAGCAGGACCCTGCTGACACCTGGATGGTGGATCTCTGGGCTCCAGAGATCTGTTATTCTAAGGTACTGTTTGTAGTAATTCATTGTAAGCCATCCTAAGAATCTAATCCAGTAGTCTTCCACTGTCTGCAGTTCTCCTTTCCTAGGTTTCAGTTCTCCAGGTCAACTGTATTCTGAACATATTGAATGGTGAGTCCAGAAATAAGTGAATCACAAGTTTAAAATTGTCATTCATTCTGAGCATCAAGATGGAATCTCGCTTCTGATGCAACCTTCTGCTTGCCCTCAAGATCTGACTTGGAGACTCCCAGGTGTACTGTTACCACACCTAGAAGCATGGCTGCACCTTCATCAAAGGGCACAAGTTTTCAGAGCCTGAAATTGTCAGGAAGTTGGAAGTCCTATTTGGACTCAAGGCTTAAAATAAATCTAAAAAACTATTTGAAAAGAGTAATTTAGAGGAGATCCAAGATGGCAGACTAGAGGGTGACTGCATCTCCCGTCGCTCCAGAACCCAGGATTCAAGAAGAGGAGGCATTGAGAGACTCGGGGTGATTGAGAGACTCGGGGTGAGTCTCTCCCACCAGGTGAAGCTCGGCCCGGGCAGCAGGCCCGGACATGGGCAGCTTCTCAGAGCAGGGCAGGGCAGCTAGAGACTCCCCCAAGCAGCCCTGCTCCCTCTGGCGGCAGGCTCCATCCACAGCCAGCTTCTTGGAGCAGGCCGCCCAGTGAGAGCTTTTCTGCACAGAGCCAACCCCAAGCCCTGAACCCAGCGGGGGGCCCCGGCCCACAGGTGGCTTCTGGGACCAAGGCAGGACAGGGAGAGGCTTTCCCCTAGCAGCCTGGCTCCCTCAGGCGGAGGCAGACCCTGTCTATATCCAGCTTCTAGGACCAGGACTACCCAGTGAGAGGATTTCCACGCAGAACCAGCCCCCATCTCTGGACCCAGTGGTGGGCTAGGGGCAGCTATCTTTGGAAGCACTGCATTATCAAGTTCCTCCAAGACTTCAGGTTACTGAAGGCTAGGAGGTGATAAACAAGAAATCTACAGGGACACTATAAGCCAAAGAGGAAATCTGCAATATCTCAGAGTCCCACTGATATCTGACCAATATGAGAAAACATGGAAGAAAATGTCCTAAACAAGCCTAGATACTATAAAATAAAACCCAATGACAGCACAGCAGAAGAAATGTCAGAAAGGGAGTTCAGAATGTACATAATTAAAACAATCAGCGAGGCAAACAAGGAGATGAAAGAGCAAATGCAGGCATTGAAGGAGGAGATGAAAGAGCAAATGCAGGCATTAAATGATCGCAACAATCAACAGTTAAAAGAGCAAATGTGGGAAGCAAAAGATCATTTCAATAAAGAGTTAGAGATACTGAAAAAAAAAAAAAAAAAAAAAAACCAAACAGAAATCCTTGAAATGAAGGAAACAATAAACCAAGTTAAAAATACATAGAAAGCATAACCAATAGGATAGAACACCTGGAAGACAGAACCTCAGACATTGAAGAAAAAATATTTAATCTTGAAAACAAAGTTGACCAAACAGAGAAGATGGTAAGAAATCATGAACAGAATCTACAAGAATTATGGGATATCATGAAAAGGCCAAATTTAAGAATTATTGCCATTGAGGAAGGCTTAGAGAAACAAACTAAAGGAATGAACAATCTATTCAATGAAATAATATCAGAAAATTTCCTAAATTTGAAGAATGAAATGCAAAATCATGTTCAAGAGGCTTATAGGACTCCAAATATACAAAATTACAAGACCCACACCAAGGCATATTATTATGAAAATAACTAACATACAAAATAAAGACAGAATTTTAAAGACCATGAGAGAAAATAATCAAATTACATTCAGGGGAAAACCAATAAGAACATCAGCAGATTTTTCAATCCAGACCCTAAAAGCTAGAAGAGCCTGGAACAACATTTACCAAGCCCTGAAAGAAAACGGATGCCAACCAAGAATCTTATATCCAGCAAAACTTACTTTCAGATTTGATGATGAAATAAGATCCTTCCATGATAAACAAAAGCTAAAAGAATTTACAAAAAGAAAGCCGGCATTACAGAACATTCTCAGCAAAATATTCCATGAGGAAGAGATGAAAAACAACGATGCAAATCAGCAATTGGAGGAACTAGCCTAAAGGAATAGCCAAATAAAGGAGAAACCAAAACATTTCAAAAAACAAAAATGAGTCAAATGACTGGGAATACAAATCATATCACAATAATAACCCTGAATGTTAATGACCTGAACTCAATCAAAAGACATAGACTGGCAGATTGGATTAAAAAGAAAAATCCAACAATATGCTACCTGCAAGAGACTCATCTCATAGAAAGAGATACCCACAGACTAAAGGTGAAAGGATGGGAAAAATATAACATGCCCATGGACACAGCAAAAAAGCTGGAGTATCCATCCTCGTTTCAGATAATGTGGACTTCAAGCCAAAATCAGTCAGAAGGGATAAAGAAGGACATTTCATACTGCTTAAGGGAAGCATAAATCAGCAAGATATAACAATCATAAATATCTATGCTCTGAACATTGGCTCATCCATTTACGTCAAACAAATCCTTCTCAATTCCAGAAATCAAATAGACCGCAACACAATAATACTAGGTGATTTTAACACACCTCTCTCACCATTGGATAGATCTTCCAAACAAAAATTGAATAAAGAAACCATAGATCTCAATAACACAATCAACAATTTAGACTTAAGGGACATATGTAGAATATACCATCCAACAAAGAGTGAATACACTTTCTTCTCAGCAGCACATGGATCCTTCTCTAAAATAGACCATATGGAATGCCACAAAGCTACTCTTAGCAAATACAAGAAGATAGAGATACTACCTTGTATTCTATCAGATCATAATGGATTGAAATTAGAAATAAATGACAGAATAAAAACAAACTTCTCCAATACCTGGAGATTAAATAATATGCTATTGTATGATGAATGGATAACAGAAGACATCAGGAGGGAAATAAAAATTCTTAGAAGTAAATGAGAACAGAGACACATCATATCAAAATCTCTGTGACACTATGAAAGCAGTACTTAGAGGAAGATTTATTTCATGGGGCGCTTTCAACAAAAGAAGTAGAAATCAACAAATAAACAACTTAACTCTACAGCTCAAAGCCCTAGAAAAAGAAGAGCAGACCAACACCAAAAGTAGTAGAAGACAGGAAATAGTTAAAATCAGAGCCAAAATCAACAAAATTGAAACAAAAGAAACAATCGGAAAAATTAACAAAATAAATAATTGGTTCTTTGAAAAAATAAACAAAATTGAAAAACCCTTAGCCACACTAACAAAGAGAAAGAGGGAGAAAACTCAAATTACTAAAATTCAGGATGAACAAGGAAATATCATAACAGACAGGAGTGAAATACAAAACATAATTAGAAGCTGTTTTGAAAATCTATACTCCAACAAAACAGAAAACTTCAAAGACATCAACAAGTTTCTAGAGACGTATGAATTGCCTAATCTGAACCAGGAGGACATAAACAACTTAAATAAATCAATTTCAAGTAGTGAAATAGAAGAGGTCATCAAAAGCCTACCAACAAAGAAAAGTCCGGGACCAGATGGGTTCTCAGCTGAGTTCTACAAAACCTTTAAAGAAGAGCTCATTCCAATACTCCTCAAAGTATTCCATGAAATAGAGGAGGAGGGAACCCTCCCAAACTCATTCTATGAAGCCAATATCACCCTGATACCTAAGCCAGACAGAGACACATCAAGGAAAGAAAATTTCAGACCAATATCCTTAATGAACATCAACGCAAAAATTCTCAACAAAATTTAGCAGATCGCATACAAAAATATATTAAAAAGATAGTGCACCATGATCAAGTGGGTTTTATCCCAGGGATGCGAGGTTGGTTCAACATCCGGAAATCAATAAATGTCATTCACCATATCAACAGACTTAAAGTTAAGAATCACATGATTATTTCAATAG
The DNA here is from genome assembly GCF_902686445.1 of Sciurus carolinensis. Taxonomy (NCBI): domain Eukaryota; kingdom Metazoa; phylum Chordata; class Mammalia; order Rodentia; family Sciuridae; genus Sciurus; species Sciurus carolinensis. The sequence goes on from NC_062226.1 coordinate 66,595,666, forward strand.
ATGGAGAAAAAGCATTCGATAAAATACTGCATCCCTTCATGCTCAAAACACTAGAAAAAATAGGGATAGTGGGAACATTCCTTAACATTGTAAAGGCCATCTATGCTAAGCCCATGGCCAATATCATTCTAAATGGTGAAAAACTGAAAGCATTCCCCCTAAACACTGGAACAAGGCAGGGATGCCCTCTTTCACCACTTCTATTCAACATCGTCCTTGAGACTCTAGCCAGAGCAATCAGACAAACCAAAGAAATTAAAGGGATACGAATAGGAAAAGAAGAACTCAAACTATCCCTGTTTGCTGATGACATGATTATATATTTAGAGGAACCTGGAAATTCCACCAAAAACTTTTAGAACTCATAAGTGAATTCAGTAAAGTAGCAGGTTACAAGATCAATGCTCATAAATCCAATGCATTTTTATACATAAGTGATGAATCTTCAGAAAGAGAAGTTAGGAAAACTACCCCATTCACAATAGCATCGAAAAAAATAAAATACATGGGAATCAATCTCACAAAAGAGGTGAAAGACCTCTACAATGAGAACTACAGAACACTAAAGAAAGAAATTCAAGAAAACCTTAGAAGATGGAAAGATCTCCCATGTTCTTGGATAGGAAGAATTAATATTGTCAAAATGGCCATACTACCAAAAGTGCTCTACAGATTCAATGCAATTCCAATTAAAATCCCAATGATGTACCTTACAGAAATAGAGCAAGCAATTATAAAATTCATCTGGAAGAATAAGAAACCCAGAATAGCTAAAGCAATCCTTAGCAGAAAGAGCGAAGCAGTGGATATCACAATACCGGAACTTCAACTCTACTACAAAGCAATAGTAACAAAAGTGGCATGGTATTGGTACCAAAATAGACAGTTAGATCAATGTACAGAATAGAGGACATGGACACAAACCCAAATAAATACAATTTTCTCATATTAGACAAGGGACCAAAAATATGCAATGGAGAAAAGATAGCCTCTTCAACAAACGGTGCTGGAAAAACTTGAAATTCATGGGCAACAGAATGAAATTAAACCCCTATCTCTCACCCTGCACAAAACTCAACTCAAAATGGATCAAGGACCTTGGAATCAGACCAGAGACCTTGCATCTTATAGAAGAAAAAGTAGGTCCAAATCTTCAACATGTCGGCTTAGGATCAGACTTCCTTAACAGGACTCCCATAGCACAAGAAATAAAAACAAGAATCAACAACTGGGATAGATTTAAACTAGAAAGCTTTCTCTCAGCAAAGGAAACTATCAGTAATGTGTAGAGAGCCTACAGAGTGGGAGAAAATCTTTGCCACTCATACTTCAGATAGAGTGCTAATTTCCAGAATCTATAAAGAACTCAAAAAACTCTACACCAAGAATACAAATAATCCAATCAACAAATGGGCTAAGGAAATGAACAGACACTTCACAGAAGAAGATGTACAAGCAATCAACAGGTATATGAAAAAATGTTCAACATCTCTAGTAATAAGAGAAATGCAAATCAAAACTACCCTAAGATTCCATCTCACTCCAATTAGAATGGCGATTATCAAGAACAGAAGAAACAAAGGTGTTGGCGAGGATGTGGGGAAAAAGGTACACTCATACATTGCTGGCGGGGTTGCAAATTAGTGCAGCCATTCTGGAAAGCAGTGTGGAGATTCCTCAGAAAACTTGTAATGGAACCACCATTTGACCCAGCTCTCCCATTCCTTGGCCTATACCCAAAGGACTTAAAATCAGCATACTACAGAGATACAGCCACATCAATGTTCATAGCTGCTCAGTTCACAATAGGCAGATTGTGGAACCAACCTAGATGTCCTTCAATTGATGAATGATAAGGAAACTGTGGCATATATACAATGGAATGTTACTCCACCATAAAGAATGATAAAATTATGGCATTTGCAGGCAAATGGATGAAGTTGGAGAATATCATGCTAAGTGAGATAAGCCAATCTCAAAAAACCAAAGGACGAATGATATCGCTGATAAGCGGATGATGACACATAATGGGGGGTGGGAGGGGTTAGTGTTAGGGTTAGAGTTAGGGTTAGGGAGCGGGGCAAGAATGGAGGAAGGAAGGACAGTATAGAGGGAAAAGAGGGGTCGGAGGGGTGGGGGGAAGGGAAAAAATAACAGAATGAATCAAACAACATTACTCTATGTAAATTTATGATTACACAAATAGTATGCCTTTACTCCATGTACAGAGAAACAACATGTATCCCCTTTGTTTACAATGGGAGACATATTTTTTTATTTAAAAAAAAAAAAAAAGATGGAATCTTGACCTGTCATTCTCACCCATCCAGCATAGGGATTATCCCTTTATCCAGAGAATCCTGGCTGCAAATGCTACTCTCCTGTTCAGCACTTAGCAGCTGTCCCAGTTATCGGAACCACTGTTGTGGCCTCTTTGTGCTGGTGTTCAAGTAATCCTTATTTTATTTAAAAATGGCCACAAAGTCTGAGAATTAATGAGGCTGCAGATTTGACTATGCCAAAGAGAAGCTGTAAAGTGTCCTTTCAGTTAGAAAGCAACAGTTCTTGACTCAATAAGGAAAGAAAAAATCATTCTCTGAGGTTGCTTTTATAACTGAGTGAAAATGTGTATCCACTAAACTAAAATTTATGGATTGGAGGAGGGACCCAGTGGTCCTGTAAAAGTCAGACCCTTCTCTCTGAAATTCAGCACATTTCAAAGTTTCCATTTACTTAATATTTGGATGTTAGTTTTACAAGGATGCCTGAAAAAATTAGAAAATTTCATCTATGGCATCAAGACAAACAGGAAGGAGCTGCAGTACTGGCCCTATGGTCTCCTTGTGCACGATTGAAAGAATGACCAACAGGGAGCGCTAGTGGGAAAATGGCCACCAGATTTCTGTCATCCCAGTTACCTGAAAAGGGGCTTCTGTCTGCTTTACTGGGAGCACCTGCTTAGCCAAAGCCAAGATTGTCTTTTATAAGAAGGTTGTTCTTTAAATTTGACTTTATGTATTTTTTCTTTCAATCTTATGGATTTCAATTCAAATGTTCAAGTAGACCAATATCTTTTTTAACCATCCCCCCAAACACTCTACCAAGCAAGATAGAAATAGGAAATGTGTATGACACATGACTCGTGACTCCTTAGACTCAGTGTAACACCCTTTGGACTGATTCATATAACAAATTCTCTGAAATATGTAAGTAGTAACCCTACTATTGCTGTGGAAGGAGCGAGAGGTTGTGTCTACAGGGGAAACTTACTCTGAAGGTGCTGTTAACTCATGATGAATCCAAGAGAGCTCAGGTAAGTTGTGTGCTTGGTACTGAATTGACTTGATCAACCACCACCACTACTTCAGAATCAGGATATTTCTTCTCTAAAATCAACAAAAGTCATGATATCTGGGTATTCTTCCTGTTTGTAGATGTCCAACTGAATGAAATGCAATTAGAGTTGGGCTGATGAAACATTCACAAGAAGAACCAGGGCTTGGTTGGCCATGATGGAAGAGTAAATGTGTTTTGTGAGGGTCCCTTCTGACTTCTTGCTTCCTGATGGGTAATATATAAGACAAGTATTAACTCATTTAATTATCCAGCAACCCTATGGGATTAGTAATCCCTATTTGGGGGTGAACATAGTATCAGTTAAATGCTATTCTAGGCATCTATTGAGGGTAACTGCTTACTGCCTGAGATGGCATGGGTGGCATGGACTTCAAGACATCCATCTCTGTCTTGAGAATCTTTTTTTCATCTCTTTTTAAAAATATGGCTTCCCGCACTTTCTCCTCTGTCTTGAATTTCACCTTTTTACAAACTTCACTGCTGCCAGATGCAGGGGTGACCAGCTGCACTGATTTAGAAAGTCAGGTGGAAACTATTAGGAGCTGTCACTTTGACTCCTAGGAGGTGAGACCACGGGCCAGCCCAGCTGCACAGGTGTGTGACTGAATGGGAACCCAATTCTGTGCCTAGGGCAGCCTGGTGCTGGGATTCCAGGTGCCAGCAGTCATTAGCACTTGCTCTCAGGGCAGAGCAGGTGGGCTGGGTACTGGACAGAACCTAGGCTGGTACTCCCCTAACTTCTGAGGCCAACTTGGAACATCGGTCCTGCACAGAATACCTTTGCAGGTGCTCAGAACCACTGACAAAGGAGAGGCAAAACCCAAAGGAGTGTGATCTAGTAGTTTGCTTGATCATTTGCATAATCATTTGCATATCCATTTACTTGCTTATGCTCATTCTCCCAATGAACATTAAATATAAAAGAGACTTCCAAGGGTGCTTTTTAAATCCATGGAACCCACAGGTTGTCTTATCCAAGTTCATGCTATTTTTCCTTCCATGTCCCTGGATATTTAGCATGTGGACATATTAAACAGAACCCTAATTTAGAATGGAACCAAGATAAATAGATTCATATCTAGCATGGAAACAGAAAACAATATGAAATTTTCTCCCATGAGAAAGATATCATAGTAAATTACAGGGACATTAGGAAACAATTTCATAGTACTTTTATTTTGCTCATGTTCTATACAATAAGTTCCTTTCGTTTGGAGAATTAATGAATACCTTGTGAGCTCTAGAGACTAGTTAGCTAGCTTTGTTAAGACAGAATAGCAGTTAGGCCATAACACCTGCTTATTTACAAGTTATCATTTTTTGTTTTCCTAATCATAAGTTCCTAAGAGATAAATCCATTCTCAAAGATGTACTGTCTATCTTAACCTCTTAAAATACAAATCTGACCTTCTGTTTTGTGATCTTAATGTAGTATGAAACTGTTCTTAATCTTCATGGTATAAAAGAAGCACTTAAAGCAAATTTTTAATGTTTTTCTTTCACTTCTGGGGTCCCTCTCTACTTTGTCTTTTGGAGGGGGTGCATATGCTTTCTGTTGTATGCTCACCTTGCTTTTAGAGTGTCTTCCCCTTTCTCCTGACACATGAGCCTGTCACTGACAGCTAACCAGAAACAGACTCGGGGAGTCATCTAGGTCACCTGAGGCCACCTGCGATGTTTTCCTTGGCTGAGCCCAGCATCCCCTGAACTAGACAGGAGGCCTCATTATGGCAGTAGCTGCTTTGCATGAGGGAGCGGGAGACACTGGGACTCTCCAGTTTCCTTTCTGTGCCCGATTCTCAAATGGGCAGCTTCCATCCCTAGAGGGGGCACTTTGGAAATGTGGGTGGGGTGTTTTGGTTGTCACGACAACTGGGGCCACTGCTGGCTTAGCAAGAGGGGCCTGGGATTCTGCAGTGTGTGAGATTGTTCTACAAAATGAATTGTCGCACTGGAATGTCGGTAGTGTCCCCACTGAGAAACGTGGCTATTCCCTGCTTGATTATCTTCAATGCTGACAACATGAGGAGCACAAGATGAGAAGGAAGTAGGTCTGGGAACAAAAAGACCTCTTTGCTGATGATCTAGGACCCTGCTTTGGCCTGAGCAAGCAAGCTAGCTACCCTGTGATCCGTCTGCCTGTTGGTCGAAGTACCCCTGTATGCAAAAGTGCAGCAGGCCACAAGTCCACTTACTTTGTTGTTTTTTTGTTGTTCTCTTTAGTTATACATGACAACAGAATGCATTTTGATTCATTGTACACAATGGAGCACGACTTTTCATTTCTCTTTACATGATGTAGAGTCACACCATACGTGCAATCATACATGTACACAGGGTAATGATATCTACCTCATTCACCATCTTTCCTACCTCCTACCACTCCCCTCCACTCACTCCCCTATACAAAATCCAAAGTGCCTCCATTCTTCCCTTACCCCTGCCCCCATTATGTATCAGCATCCACTTATCAGAGAAAATATTCGGCTTTGGCCTTTGGTTTTTTGGGTTTGGTTTATTTCACTTAGCATAATATTCTCCAACTCCATCCATTTACCTGCAAATGCCATAAATTTACTCTTCTTTAAGGTTGAGTAATATTCCATTGTGTGTATGTACCACATTTTCTTTATTCATTCATTTGTTGATGGGCATCTAGGTTGGTTCCATACCTTAGCTATTGTGAATTAAGCTGCTATGAACATTGATGTGGCTGCATCACTGTAGTATGCTGATTTTAAGTCCTTTGGGTATAGACCGAGGAGTGGGATAGCTGGGTCAAATGGTGGTTCCATTCCAAGTTTTCTGAGCAATCTCTATACTGCTTTCCAGAGTGGCTGCACCAATTTGCAGTCCAACCAGCAATGTATGAGTGTACCTTTTCCCCCACATCCTCTCCAACACCTATTGTTGCTTGTATTCTTGATAATAGACATTCTAATTGGGGTAAGATGAACTCTTAGGGTAGTTTTGATTTGCATTTCTCTAATTATTAGAGATGTTCAACATTTTTTCATATATTTGTTGATCAATTGTATATCTTCCTGCTCAGTTCCTTAGCCCATTTATTGATTGGATTATTTGTATTTTTGGTGTTTTTTGAGTTCTTTATACATTCTGAAGAATAGTGCTCTACCTGAAGTGCATGTGGTAAGGATTTTCTCCCACTATGTAGGCTCTCTCTTCATGTAATTGATTATTTTGCTGATAAAAAGCTTTTTAGTTTGAATCTATCCCATTTATTGATTCTTGATTTTATTTTTTGCACTTTGGGGGTCTTGTTAAGGAAGTCAGGTCCTAAGCCGACATGATGAAGAGTTGGGCCTACTTTTTCTTCTGTTTGGCACAGGAGCTCTGGTCTAATTTCTATGTCTTTGATCCATTTTGATTTGAGTTTTGAGTTTTTGAGATAGAGGTTTAATTTCATTTTGTTGCAAATGGATTTCCATTTTTCTCAGCACCATTTGTTGAAGAGACTATCTTTTCTCCATTCTAAGTTTTTGGTGCCTTTGTCTAATATGAGATACCCATATTTATGTGGGTTTGTCTCTATGTCTTCTGTTCTGTACCATTGGTTTACCTGTCTATTTTGGTGCCAATACTATGATGTTTTTATTACTATTGCTTTGTAGTACAGTTGAAGTTCTGGTATTGTGATGCCTCCTGCTTCACTCTTCCTGATAAGGATTACTTTGGCTATTCAGGGTCTTTTATTATTCCAAATGAATTTCATGATTGCTTTCTGTATTTCTATGAGGTACATCATTGGAATTTTAACTGGAATTGCATTGAATGTGTATAATGCTTTTGGTAGTATGGTCATTTTTAAAATTCTACCTATCTAAGAACATGGGTGATCTTTCCATCTTCTAAGGTTTTCTTTAATTTCTTTATTATTTTGTAATGTTCATTGTAGAGGTATTTCAATTTTTTTTAAGATTCCCAAGTGTTTTTTTTTTTTTTTTTTTTTGAGGTTATTGTGAATGGGGTAGTTTTCCTAATTTCTCTTTCAAAGAATTCATCACTTATGAATAGAAATGCATTAGATTTATGAGTGTTGATATTATATCCTGCTACTGTGTTGAATTTATTTATTGGTTCTAGAAGGTTTCTGGTGGAATTTTTTGGATCCTCTAAATATAGAATGATGTCATCAGCAAGTAGTGATAGTGTGAGTTCTTTTCCTATTTGTATCCCTTTAATTTCTTTGGTCTGTCTAATTGCTTTGGCTAGAGTTTCAATAACTTTTCTGAATATAAGTGGTAAAAGAGGAATCTCTGTCTGTTCCAGTCTTTAGGGGGAATGTTTTCAATTTTTTATCCATTTAGAATGAGATGGCCTTGGGTTTAGCATAGATAACCTTTATAATGTTGAGGTGTGTTCCTGCTATCCCTATTTTATCTAGTGTTTTGAGCATGAAGGGGTGCTGTGTTTTATAAAATGCTTTCTCTGCATCTATTGAAATGATCATATGATTCTTAACTTTAAGTCTATTGATGTGATGAATTACATTTATTGATTTCTGAATGTTGAACCAACCTTGCATCCCTGGAATGAACCCCATTTGATTATGGTGGACTATTCTTTTAATATGTTTTTGTATGTGATTTGCCAGAATTTTGTTAAGAATTTTTGCATCTATATTCAGAGATATCAGTCTAAAGTTTTCTTTCCTTGATGTGTCTTTGTCTGGTTTTGATATCAGATGACACTAGTTTCATAGAATGAATTTGGAAGGGTTCCCTCCTTTTATATTTCATGGAATACTTTGAGGAGTATTGGTGTTAGATCTTCTTTGAAGGTCTTTAGAATTAGACTGAGAATCCATCTGGTCCTAGGCTTTTCTTGATTGGTAGACTTTTGATGGCCTTTTCTATTTTGGTGCTTGAAATTGATCTGTTTAATTGTGTATGTCCTCCCAGTTCATTTTGGGTGGATTGTATATCTCTGAAAATGTGTCAACGTCTTCAAGATTTTCTATTTTGTTGGAGTATAGATTTTCAAAATAGCTTCTAATTATCTTTTTATTTCAATAGTGTCTGTCATGATATTTCCTTTTCATCATGAATTTTAGTAATTTGAGTTCTCTCTCCTCTTCATTAATGTGGCTAAAGGTTTATCAATTTTGCTTTTTTTTTTGAAAGAAGCAACTTTTTGTTTTGTCAATTTTTTGAATTGTTTCATTTCAATTTTATTGAATTCAGCTCTGATTTTAATTGTTTCCTGTCTTCTACTTTTGGTGTGATCTGTTCTCCTTTTTCTAGGACTTTGAGATGTAATGTTAGGTCATTTATTTGTAGACCTTTTATTATTTTATTGAATGAGTTCAATGCAATAAACTTTCCTCTTAGTACTGTTTTCATAGTGTCCTAGAGATTTGGATATGTTGTATCAGTGTTCTCATTTACCTCTAAGAATTTTTTTTAATCTCCTCCTTGATGTCTTCTATCCATGCATCACTCAATAACCTATTATTTAGTCTTCAGGTATTAGAGTAGTTTCTATTTTTTATTTTATCATTGATTTCTAATTTCATTCCATTATGATCTGATAAAATTCAAGGTAGTATCTCTATCTTTTTGTATTTGCTAAGAGTAGCTTTGTGGCATTCCATATGGTCTATTTTAGAGAAGGATCATGTGCTGCTGAGAAAAATGTGTATTCACTTGTTGATGGATGGAATATTCTATATATGTCTGTTAAGTCTAAATTTTTTTTATTGTATTATTGAGTTCTATGGATTCTTTGTACAGTTTTTGTTTGGAAGATCTATCCAGTGGTGAGAGAGATGTGTTAAAGTCACCCAGAATTATTGTGTTGTGGTCTATTTGATTCCCGAAATTGAGAAGGGTTTGTTTCACATACATAGATGCTCCATTGTTTGGGGCATAAATATATATGATTATTATGTCTTGTTGATTTATGGTTCCCTTCAGCAGTATGAGATGTCCTTCTTTATCCCTTCTAAGTTTCACTTGAAGTCCACTTTATCTGATATGAGGATGGAAACTCCTGTGTGTGTGGTATGCTTTTTCCCATCCTTTCACCTTCAGTCTATGAATGTCTTTTCCTATGAGATGAGTCTCTTCAGGACAGCATGTTGTTGGGTCTTTTGTAAAAATAAAATCTGTCTATGTCTTTTGATTAATGTGTTTAGGCCAGTAACATTCAGAGTTATTATTGAAGTATGATTTGTATTCTCAGTCATTTTGGCTTATTTTTGGTTTTTAACTTGACTTGGTTTCTTCTTTGATTAGCTTTTCCTTTAGTGTAGTTCCTCCCTTTGCTGACTTACATTGTTGTTTTTCATTTCCTCCTCATGGAATGTTTTGCTGAGAATATTCTGTAGTGCAGGCTTTCTATTTGTAAATTCTTTTAACTTTGTTTATCATGGAAGGTTTTTATTTCATCATCAAATCTGAAGGTTAGTTTTGCTGAATATAAGATTCTTGGTTGGCATTCATGTTCTTTCAGAGCTTGGTATATATTATCCCAGGACCTCTTAGCTTTTAGGTCTGGTGTGTGAAATCTGCTGATATTTGAATTGACTTCCCCCTATTTGTAATTTGATACTTTTCTCTTGCAGCCTTTAAAATCTATTCTTATTTTGTAAGCTGGGCATTTTCATTATAATATGCCTTGCTGAAAATCTGTTGTAAATTTGTACATTTGGTATCTTGTAAGTCTCTTATATTTGATTTTCCATTTCATTCTTCAGGTTTGGGAAATTTTCTGACATTATTTCACTGAATAGTTTGTTCATTCCTTTTGTTTTTATCTCTGTGCCTTCCTCTATCCCAATAATTCTTAAATTTGGTCTTTTCAAGTTTTCCCATAATTCTTGGAGGTTCTATTCATGATTTCTTACTGTCTTTTCTATGTGGTCAACTTTATTTTCAAGATTAAATATTTTGTCTTCATTGTCTGAGGTTCTGTCTTTCAAGAGATATAGTGTGTTGGGTGATGCTTTCTATTGAATTTTCAATTTGATTTGTTGTTTCCTTCATTTTAAGGATTTCTGTTTGCTTTTTTTCAGAATCTCTCTTTATTGAAGTCATCTTTTGCTTCTTGTATTTGCTCTTTTAACTCTTTATTGGAGTGATCATTTATTGTCTGCATTTGCTCTCTTATCTCATCCTTTACTTCTTAGATCATTTTAATTATGTACATTTTGAACTCCTGACATTTATTGTACCATGCTGTCAATGGATTCTATTAATATAGCATCTTGGTTTATTTGGGGCACTTTCTTCCCTTGTTTTTTAATGTTGTTTGTGTGTCTTCTGCTGGCCATGCATATCTGAGGTATTACAGTTTCCCCCCATAGATGTTTAGTGTCCCTACAGGTTTTCAATACCTCACCTTTAAGGGGGAGATCAATATTAACAGCACCCAATGCAAACAATATGTAGCCTTAAACAAAATAGCCCTTGTTAATATGTTAAGTTTTGTCATAATAAACAGAGATGATACGTTCGATTATAATCTACAACATAAAAAATAGGTTAGCAATAAGGTCTATAATTTCAAAGAGAGACAAAAAGAACAGGGGAAGGGTGTAGAATGTGATGTTAATGAGGTAAGAGGTGAGAATATAGAGCAAATAGGTCATAGGAAGACTGAAAGAGGAATCAAAAGAAGTTGGTTGTTAGCATGAGAATAGGGAGAAAGAGACTGAGGAAACAGATAAATAAGAGGAAAACAGTGAGAAAAAAAAAACATGTAAAAATAAAATAAAAGGATCTACAGGAAAACTATAATATACTATTCAAACCTCCCAGGTCCTCAGTAGCTTGGTACATGAAAAGTACTTAATTTCAAAGATATTGGGGATATGAGAGCAGGAAATGAGAAAAGAAAAAAGAAAAAATAGGGAAAAAAGAGTCTTGAAGGAGAATTGAACACTTGTTTCTATTGGAGTTCCACATCTTCTCTGCTTCTCTTTTCTTCTGATAGGTGGGGTTGTCTGCAATTTGCTGTAACTCCACTCTTAGGATGGTGAAAGTTACTAAGGTGGGAGGATTAGACTTGGAGGCACAACTCCTGGAGGCAAGGTATAGCAATTGCCAGTCCCTCTGGAAGACTGTGCCCTGGAACTTACCTTTGGGTTTCACTTGTATGATGCAAGAGCCTGGTCTTAACCCCTTTGAATCTTAACCTCACATATGGACCCCGCAATTCATGGTCTCTAAACTGTGTCTCTCTTGCCCTACCCTTTTGACTTCCCAGTCAGGAACCTCTCTCCCCAGAGATTCTGGAGGCTGAGTGCTGGGATCTGTGTGCCTGTGGTTGAAAATTGTTCTGTATGGCCAGAGCAGGACCAGGCATTGAGAGCTGTGGGCCACCCATGTAGCTGTAAGTACTGGGCTGTGTTGGTGGCTAGGCGTGGTTGAGAGACTGAGGATTGAGGACCAGGAGGGCCCTGTTGATTGCCAAACCAGTGGGACCAAGATTAGTGGGTGCCATATTGGGGAGGGAGTCATGCACTGGGCTGATGTTGGGTCCCAGCAAGTGCTGCCTTAGTTGTCTCTGGGATCCTGGTGGGTGCCAGACTGGTTGGTTGGAAGAGCTGGAATCAAGATGCCCTCACGCATCCTCCACATCTCTTGTCTCACACCTTCTGTCTGGGTTCATTGTCCTTCTGCCTGAAGTAAATCCTTCTGAATTCCCTTTAGTGCAGAAATGTAATGTTTTAAATCACTTTTAAATTGCAAATATACAAAATGATATATGTTCCATTTTCCAGAAATTTGTAAAATATGGGACAATCCAAAAAAGAGAGCAAAGTAATATTCAGATTACTGCTACTGAGAGTACCATTAAAAAATTATGTGTATTTCTACATTATGTGCATACAACACACACACACACACACACACACATATTTGTGACACACACATTAAGAGTTGTGTGCATAATTATTAGTACTGTTGGCTATTCTATTATTATAGATCTCTGCTACATTTATAGTAATGGGAACATGTTATAAAGACTTTTTTCACCTGCCCTTTTCATTTAATAATATAGCTTGACTACTTTTCTACTGTCCTTTCACATTCTTTCACAAAATCACTTTCTAAAAATAATTAAAAATTAAATATTAGCAAGAAGGAGTCTTAGAATTACTGGGAGGTGGGTGTGTCAATGTTCATTTCACTAGTAGTATTTATGCTTTATTCATATGTAATGAATTTTTGTATGTGTATTCTTAATTATTTTAAAATATAAAGGTTAAGGTTAATATCATGAACATCAAGACTTGTCCTGGAATACAAATCCTCTGATAGCTTTGTGACTCACCCTCATCATGTGTATCTGCTATTCAAACACCATCAGAGAAACCTTCCCAGCCACCAGTCCCCTGGTTCCTGGCACCTGCCTTGCCTCCCTCTCCATGATTTATTTATTCTACACCCCTTTCTACATCCTGATATGTTATACATTTATTTGTTTATTTGCTCACTTCATGCTTCCCCACTAGGCAGAGTGCTTGAACAGGGTAGGGAATCTGGGCTTTTTAAAAGATTATATTTTATTTTATTTTATTTTTTTCTTGGTGTCAGGTTTTTTTTTTATTGTAAACAAATGGGATACATGTTGTTTCTCTGTTTGTACATGGCATAAAGGCATACCATTTGTGTAATCATAAATTTACGTAGGGTAATATTGTTTGATTCATTCTGTTATTTTTTTCCCTTCCCCCCCACCCCTCCCACCCCTCTTTTCCCTCTATACAGTCCTTCCTTCCTCCATTCTTGCCCCCCTCCCTAACCCTAACTCTAACCCTAACACTAACCCCTCCCACCCCCCAGTATGTGTCATCATCCACTTATTAGCGATATCATTCGTCCTTTGGTTTTTTGAGATTGGCTTATCTCACTTAGCATGATATTCTCCAACTTCATCCATTTGCCTGCAAATGCCATAATTTTATCATTCTTTATGGCTGAGTAATATTCCATTGTATATATATACCACGGTTTCTTTATCCATTCATCAATTGAAGGACATCTAGGTTGGTTCCACAATCTGCCTATTGTGAACTGAGCAGCTATGAACATTGATGTGGCTGTATCTCTGTAGTATGCTGATTTTAAGTCCTTTGGGTATAGGCCAAGGAGTGGGATAGCTGGGTCAAATGGTGGTTCCATTCCAAGTTTTCTAAGGAGTCTCCACACTGCTTTCCAGAGTGGCTGCACTAATTTGCAGCCCCACCAGCAGTGTATGAGTGTACCTTTCTCCCCACATCCTCGCCAACACCTGTAGTTGCTTGTATTCTTGATAATCGCCATTCTAATTGGGGTGAGATGGAATCTTAGGGTGGTTTTGATTTGCATTTCTCTTATTACTAGAGATGTTGAACATTTTTCCATATGTTTGTTGATTGCTTGTAGATCTTCTGTGAAGTGTCTGTTCATTTCCTTAGCCCATTTGTCGACTGGATTATTTGCATTTAATGCATAACAGTGCATGACACAGTAGAGTCTTAGCAGAGAGCAACAACTGTTTGGTGGGTGAATGATCAGCATAGTCATAAAGCATATCTCCTACCAGAGTTAGTAGCAATCCCTATTTTTACCATTTGTCCATCACTTACATTAAAAATTCATGGTGAACCCTCTAGGTTGTGAGGGAGAAAATGATATTGCTCTATATTCTGTCTTCTATCATGGACATAGCAAAAGTGTTTCTGACCTGTTTTGGGCTTAAAGACAATGCCAACTTTGTTTCTTTCTTTTCAGTGGTAGTGATTGTGGCAGAATGGTAGAGTTGGAAAGGATTCTCAAAGTAATTTGGTTAAATTTTGATTCAGATGTCAAAGTCCTACCTCCTGTGTCACTGAATGTGGAGATGGGGCAACAGAGGGTGTAACTGAGGTTAACTGAGGTCACAAGGCTGGGGCTCTGACCTAAAAGGATTATTTTCCTTAGAAGAAGAGGCACTTGAGAGCTCCCTCCCTCTATCTGCACATAGGAACACGGAAAGGCCAAGTAAGGACATAATAAGATGGTGGCCATCTATCTGCAGGTAGAAAGAGAGCCCTCGCCAGAAACCAAATTGGTCAGAACGTTGATCTTGCACTTCTAGTCTCCAGAACTGTAAGAAAATAATTTTTTTTGCCTCAACCACCTTAGTCTATGGATATTTTGTTGTAATACACCCACCATTCAAGTTAAAGCCATGTTTAGTAGGAAAAAAATTGCCTCACTAGAATAACTCAGCTAAAGCTACCATGAAATGAATAAAATTATTTGTTTTAAATTGTGGTCACCAAAAGGTCAATCTTGATAATATTTACAAAACAAAACAAAAGTCATCTCTTCTCAAAGTAATCAAAAGCCACTTGCAGAGCAGAGATTTGCCAGCAACCTCTCAAAAGGTGAACTCCTCCTCCCTACATGGAAAATAAGAGTAACAAAATCCCCTGAAACTGGGCACCCACAGGAAATGAGGGTAAGGAGGTAGCCAAAGGGTTGCTAATTACTGTGGTGTGAAGCAGTGAAGAGCGAAATGTGGTGAACCAGCTGCCCAACACCAGGTGAAATCCATACAACGATGGAGCATACCTTGCGATGATTAAGAACAAAGTTACAAAAATATATTTGATGTCCATGATATATTATCAAAGTAGAAAGCAGATGTAAAATAATTTTAAATATCTACAGATATATAGGAAAAATGTGGAGGATATTCATGATAAATGTTGACAACAACTGTCCCTGGAGGCATGAATTCTGACGTTCATTCGATTTGTTTTATTTTATTATGTAGCTTCTACTTTTTCACAGTGCCTCTGGAGTCCTGGAGCAATAGTTCAAAGTTAAACAAAAATGACCAAATCCACCTACTTAATCCATCCCCCTCCCTCACCCAAGAGAAAAGTCATGCAATCTGTGTGAATATTTAGTTCCTGTAGCACCTGCAGCAGTCTGACCACAGGTCTCATTTCACCTCAGTAGTGTGTTCCCCTGATGCTTGTATCTTCTTCTCCCTCTCCTCACCACCCCTCACCAATTCTTGACTCAAGCAGCCCCAGAAATTTCAGTCATTCTGACAAGATTTCGTTCCTGCTCCATTTTATTTTGAATTAATGAGTTCTCTTCTCACTGTTGTAATAATTGCTGCAGAGTTCTCTGGAGACCACACCTGGCTGGCTGTGTTTAGTTCAGAGCCTCTTGATTGCATGCAAGAGACTGGACAGATTTGAGAGAAGATTGCTGAAAGTACTTCAGGGGCCCTGGAGGCACTGATTTAGGAGGCAGTTGAAAGACATGCTTGTGAATATGTCAACTCTGCACTAACTAAATAGGAAATGTGGGGAAAACAGGCTTCCGGCTTATGAAGACTGTAAGCACCAGGAGCATTCCAGAGGGTAAGTGGAACCCCCTTGGGAGATATGGAGTGGGGGATGGGGTGGAAAGCCTGGCGCAGAGATTTCAGGGCAGGGCAATTCTACCTAAGGTTTAAGAGGGGGTTCGCTCAGGTTTGCCAACCCTTGAGAAAACACTCAGGAAAGCATATGGGGGTGGTGAGAAAGAGGAGGGAGATTTGGGTTGGTGGTGTGATGTTAAGTTTGAAAACGACCTTTCTTGTGTGTCAGGGTGCTATTTAGCAAAGCAGTATGGAAATTGACCTGAACAATCATATAAAAGTCGGGAGTTTCGCAGGTAGAGTGGAAAGAAGGGAATTTGGTGTCCAAGATGTGTTGGTTTTGAACATTGACTTTCTGTGGACTTCTGGCTTGTTAGTACTCTAGTACGGCCTTAGTTACCCTCTCTTGAAAAATGGGGAAACCTCTCCTCTGAATAATTGCGAAAATCAAATTAGGTAAATACATATGCATGCCCAGGATCTTTGGCTTTTACGGAGCACGATTTTGATTCCTAGGGCTTGGAGACTGTTTAAAGGGAGTGTTGAGGAAGAAGCAACCATGTCCTCCCCCAGCCTGCCCTACCTCTACGCAGTCCACAGTCCGCTGCGCTGGCTCCCATTTGGGTTAAGTGCGCACCACCTGATTCGCTGCTCACACGTGGTTACTGACAGCTTCGGAGAATGCATTCCGGAGGGCCCACTCTACAGTGTGGTCCAAGTCCAGGTTTAGTTTTTCCAGGTCAACTTGCAGGATCAAAGCCTGCTGGTGTAGTATAATGAGAATGGGGCACTCAGCTTAGAAATGGGAAAACCGTTTCTTTTCTATGTTGAAAAGAAATGGTACTGTGACTAGATAGGAGCAAGAAGTTCTGGTATGCTTTTGCACTGTAAGGTGACCAGCAGCATAATGTTGTACATAGTCCGACAAGCTAGGAGAAAGCATCTTGAAAATTTATGTGTATGTGCGTATGTGTGTGTGTGTGTGTGTGTGTGTTTTCAGTGAATATTACTGAAGAATTGATGAAGATGCTGAGCTGACTTTTAAGTAAAAGGAAATTGTTTCCTCACTTGGTATTGAGGATTTGATAATTACCATTAATTTTCTCTTTAACATTGTTATAACATTATTAAGAAGGTGAAGTTTGTGAAAGTGAAGCTACAGAAGTAAGAGCTACAAAAATAAGTTGCTGAGTAATAATCCTGTTGGTACTTGTGGCAGTAATATTTTGTTGTGAACTACATCTTCCTTTTCCTGAATTATGCTGTCCCTTAGACTTTAGACTTTTTTTTAAAAAATTGATCTAACTAGTTATACATGACAGTAAAATGTATTTTAATACATTGTACACAAATTGAGCATGCCTTTTTATTCCTTTGGCTGTACATGGTGCAGAATCACACTGGTAGTGTAATCATACATGTTTATAGGGTAGTAATGTCCATCTCACCCCACCATCCTTCCCACCCCACATGTCCCCCTCTCCTCACTCTCCTTTGCTCTATCCAAAGTTCCTTCACTCTTCTCTACCCACCCACCCCCATTATGGATCAGCATTCACTTATCAGAGAAAACATTCAGCCTTTGGTTTTTTGGGTTTGGCTTATTTCACTTAGCAGGATATTTTCCTACTCTATCCATTTACCTGCAAATGCCATAATTTCATTCTTCTTTAAGGATGGATAATATTCCACTGTGTATATGTACCACATTTTCTTATCCATTAATTTGTTGAAGGACATCTAGGTTGGTTCCACAGGTTAGCTATTGTGAATTGAGTTGCTATAAACATTGATGTGGTTGCATCACTGTAGTATGCTGATTTTAAGTCTTTTGGGTATAGACTGAGAAGTGGGATAGCTGGTCCAAAAGGTTCCATTCCAACTTTTCTGAGGAATCTCCATACTGCTTTCCAGAGTGGCTGCACAAATTTGCAGTCCAACCAGCAATGTATGAGTGTGCCTTTTTCCTCACATCCTTACCAACACCTATTGTTACTTGTATTTCTGATAATAGACATTCTAATTGGAGTGAGATAAAATCTTAGGGTAGTTTTAATTTGCATTTCTCTAATTACTAGAGATGTTGAACATTTTTTCACACATTTGTTGATCGATTGTATATTTTCCTCTGTGAAGTGTCTGCTTAGTTCCTTAGCCCATTTATTGATTGGGTTATTTGGCTTTTTTTGTGTTAACTACTTTGAGTTCTTTATATATCCTGGAGATAATTGCTCTATCTTAGGTGTGTGGTAAAGATTTTCTCCCATTCTGTAGGCTCTCCACATTCTTGATTGTTTCCTTTGCTGAGAAGAAGCTTTTTAGTTTGAATACATCCCATTTATCGATTCTCGATTTTACTTCTTGTGCTTTGGGAGTCTCATTAAAGAAGTCAGGTCCTAAGCCCACATGAAGATTTGGGCCTACTTTTTCTCTGTTCTAGCACCTAAGTGTTTGATCCACTTCGTGTTGATTATTGTGCAAGGTAAGAGATAGAGGCTTAATTTCATTTTGATATATATTGATTTCTATTTTTCCCAGCATCATTTGTTGAATAGACTATCTTTTCTCCATTATATGTTTTTGGCTCCTTTGTCTATTATGAGATAACTGTATTTATGGGGCTTGTCTCTGTCTTCTATTCTATACCATTGGTCTACCTGTCTGTTTTGGTGCCAATACCATGCCACTTTTGTTACTATTGCTCTGTAGTATAGTTTGAGGTCTGGTATTGTGATGCCTTCTGCTTTACTTTTCTTGCTAAGGATTGTTTTGTCTATTCTGGGGTCTCTTATTTTTCCAAATGATTATCATGATTGTTTTTTCTAGTTCTATGAAGAATGTCATTGGGATTTTACCTTAAAGACTTTGATAAAGTCCTTAAAGGAGATATGTTAAATCTGATTTAAACATTATACAATGTATGCATATATCAAATCATCACATGGTACCCTCTAAAATTTTGTAAATATAAATATACACAATTTTTAAGTTTTTTCAGTTAAGAAAAAAAATATATAGGGCTCCTCCCTGCTCCCAGTCCAAACTCTGGTTCCTCTCTTTAGAGGCAGATACTTGGTAGTTTCTTTTTATCCTCCCAGAGAGGTCTGTGTGTAGATAAGAGTTTGTTCTGCACTCTGCTTTTCTCACCTCCACACAGTGGAGATGGTTCCATATCAGCACGTCTAGTCTGTCTTGTTGATAAGTTACCATGTATTCCACAGTTGGATGTATCATATTTATTTAATCATCTTATTTAAATTATTTGCAGTCTCTCTAGGCAGTGAATATCCTTATCTATGCCTTACCTTCACATGTGTGTTTATGGATTTGCATCAAAAGACATTCAAATGAGAATAAAAAAATTGTCACAAATTTAGGAAAAAATAGTTTGTTCTATAGCCATGAAGACAAGGAAGCACTGGAACTGTTTATAAGGAACCTTATAAACTGGTGGATCAAGAACAAAACATGGTTTTACAAGCAAACCAACTGATGCCAACCCTATCCTCCTGAAAGGCAGCCAATCAGAGACAAAGCTCACTCCAATAAACCCCTCTGGGTCCCAACCAGTCCACATTCTCAGTCCAGTTACCAGACTTCCCAAGTGATGTCAGCACTTCTGAAAGTCATTCAACCCTGGACTGCATAGTTCAAAAAACCAATTTAAGAACAGCAGTCTGTTCTGTGAAAGAGAAGGTGCCTCAGCCTCATAACCCCCCTGGACTATAACGTTCAATAAATTCACCTTTGTCTTTGGATCTGTTATCATGGAACAGTCTCATCATTCTGATACTAGGCATACTGTAAAATTCTATTCTGCACATTTGTTTCCTCATGTGTAAATATTTCTTACATGGATTACATTATAACTCTCTAAGGTGTATTATGCTTTGAGGTGGACTGAAGGGATTTCACGGTAAATTTGTGATTTTGACTGAGATTTTGACCTTTGAATCTACCCTTCTTATAAGATTCTCCTCTAGTCTGTCTGCAGTCCACTTTTAGAAGTGAAATTGCTGGGTACAAAGACATGAGCATTTTGGAATTTGATAGACATTCTCCAAATACATTGACCAGTATACATGTTCATAATTGGTGAGTATGATACTCATCTGTCCCTTAACTAATAAACTTCAAAAATCTTTGATGATTCTAAAAAATGAAAAAAGATTTTTAGATTTTTGTTTCGTTTTCCAAATCAAATAGGCTTGAATACCTGATTTATGTGTGTGTGCGTGCATGTGTATGTATATAAAATTGTCCTTTTTGTGAATTGGTTTATAGCTATAGACTAAATGATTTTTGAAAATCATATTCAAGAATGATTATTCCTCTCAATTGTAGTAATATACATGCAGAAACTAGAAAAATCACAGTAATCCATTTTTTATTATAATTGGTTTACCAATAAATGAGTTATTTAACCAATTCATTTAAAGTTTTCAGAAAAGCAGTTTATTCCTATTTGAAGAAAAACTCTAGCCTGTTTTAAGATAGAAAGAAGAAAACCTTTGATAGTATAAAGGTTGAGGTGCTCTCTGCCCCCACTTGCGTTAAGCCTACGTAAGTTAAAGTGGTTTTCTATTTTTAAAGAACAGAGATTGCAGCTGTTCCAGAGTGCAGCCCCTCTTAGTGGGTACCTGGGGAAGATAATTGGCAGGTACCACTGAAGGTCGATGTGAAGCACTGAGCATTGCCCATTCTGAAAGACCTAACGAGGCCTGGGCTCAGGAAACCTGCGGGAGGTTGAACTCTCAAGTGACCATTTGGGGCTGTTTCTACCAAAGGCCAGGAGCTCTGTTCCTTCTCTATTTGGGAAAGTATGTAAAATAACATTAATAAAATTCTCTGAGTAGTTCATAGTATCATAGGTGCTTTTTAAAAAAGCATTATTACTGTTCCCTTAATTTAGGCAATAGAACTATCCTGGTTTGGGGACTGCCAACTAAATTTCAATTAACCAGATAAATAAAAATGAAAATGACAATTCTGGTCATTATCCTGTGAGCTTAGCTTTATTATCACTGCACTTTATAAGTGGGGACACTTGAGGCCCAGAGAGTATTAGCTTGTGATGTAAGATGGAAACACAGTGTACTGACTTGGAACCCTATCTCTTTGCACTGTAATAATGGAAAATTATGTATGTAAATATTTTTTAAAATTATCTTTTCAGCATGTACCAGGAATCCTTTTTTCAGATTGACATTTTTTTCCCAAAAATAAAAATCAGTGGCAGAAGAAGGAACATAGACTCAACCCTTAGTGTGAAACTACAGAAAATGTAGTTTTTATTTGTAAAGCTTGCCAAACAGATGCTGTATTTGACAAACAGCACAAAACACAGCAGGTTCAGTTCTGGTTGCAAAGCTCAGGAAAACTATCTAAAATGAACTGCTTTGCATTTAGGTGTATAGAAAAATTGCTTTAAGATTTATTTTTGTTGTGTGCAATTAGCTTATACATGTGTGTTGTCTCCTTGTGCAACTTCTACCTCAGGAACTGAGCTATTTATTTCTCCTTCTAAGAAAACACACATTTCATGTACCTGGACTAAGAGTTCGATGCCTGTTATGTGATTCCTATTTTTAACTAGGGCAGTAAAACTGTCAACCTAATAATGTCCTCATTCCAAAAATTAATTTTGTGCATTGGAAGGTAAAAATTTATGTGCACGGTGCATGACAGTGTTCTTGGAAATCTAATTGAGCATTTTCCCTCAAGACCATCTTCATAAATTTGATAAATTTGGAAGACCTATAGGAGTCATTGCATTGCACATTTGCATTGTGCTTATAGCATCTAAAATTCTGTTTATCACTGATTTAAATTTTCGAGCAAGCAGGGGAACTCAGGAAAAAAATACAGGCAATGTATTTGAAAAAAAATCAGAGACAAAGTAGATTCTTTTTTTTACATTTACACATTTGCACAAAATAGATCCTTTTATATATATATATATATATATATATGTTATGTATTTATAACTGGTTACACGTTGGATTCATAATCAGGCATCACCTGGAGACATTGGCACGGTTTGTTGCTCAAAGTAGATTCTTAACCAAGAAAAAGAGAAAGGATGACTGAAGAGATCAGTGATTCAGCCTATTTTTTCTTATAGGTAATGATCCAATTCAGAAACACAACAGTTGCCGGTCTTTGCTTTACAGCTGCATGAAGCTACAAACCACAATAGTTCTTCACCAGTGCTCTGTTGCTCTTGCAGCCAGTTCTGGTGTAGTATCCTGGTTCTTCATGATTAATAATATTTTCCTGTTGTTAATTTTCCATTTTAATTTCACCTGTTGTTTTGTGTCTATTCTCTCTCCCTCCCTCTCTCCCTCCCTCTCCCTCCCTCCCCCTCCCCCTCTCCCCCCCCCCCTCTCCCCCTCCCCCTCCCTTTCTCTCTCTCTCTCTCTCTCTCTCTCTCTCTCTCTCTCTCTCTCTCTCTCTGTAGTTGGGATTGAACCCAGGGCTGTTTAACCACGGAGTTACATCCCCAGTCCTTTTTATTTTCTATTTTGACACAGAGCCTCCCTAAGTTGCTGAGGCTGGTCTCAACTCACAATCCTTTGACCTCAGCCTCCCATCTTGCTAGGATGACAGGTGTGTGCCACTGCACCTGGCTACATATTCATTTTTAAGTGGATGTTTGCTGAGTTTTTACCATGAGACATATACTGTCATTCACTTATGAATGTTTTTGATTGCTGTAAATCAGGAACTGGGTTAAGTGTTATGAATTCATCAGTGACCAAAATAGATGCTCATGGGGTTTTACAGTAACATGGAGGAGAGAAATATTAATTAAATCATCAGTCCCTCCTCAAATATACAGTTACATTCCATGATGAGTACTCTGAAGGAAAAGAATGAGGGGCCCTGGGAGCCTGAGGGTTGGCAGGATTGGCAGCTCAGGGATATTTCTCTGGGCAGTGTTGTTGCTTTCAGATGCCTTGTTCACTTGACCTTCACAGCAAGTCTTCCATACAGGTGCTGCTGAGGTGCTCCCGTACTACACCTTGGATGTTCGTGTAACAATAAACTACAGATGAAAGGGAAGTGTCGACTGGTTGGTTTATGAGCATGGCCTTAGAACTCTAAGATAATCCTTATCTTAAGATAAGGATTTAAGATAATCCTTATCTTAAAGATGCATTTGCCCTTTCTGGAAATTTTATTTGTTATATTGTCTTAGTTTGGGCTGACATAATAAGATGCCAAATGTTGGGTAGGTTATAAAAAACAGAAATTTCTTTCTCACAGTTCTGGAGACTGGAAGTCCAAGATCAAGTTGCAGGCAGATTCAGTGTCTGATGAGGACCTGTTTCCTGGTTCACAGAAACTGAACCTTCTTGCTGCACCCTCACTTGGTGGAAGGGGCAGGAAAACTCTGTGGCCTGCATTATAAGAGTGCCAATCTCATTCATAAGGGCTTAGCGACCTGGTCACCTTCCAAAGACCCATCTTCTAATTCCATCACCTAGGGGAATAGCATTTCAACATGTAAATTGGGGGTGGGGGGGTCACAAACATTAAGATAGCAGCCAATGCTTCATGGTCCATATGCAGTTCTTCAGTTTCTGATTGCTTCAAGGCTTCATGCTCAGTTTGGCTTTGATGCCATTACTTCCAAGTTTAGAACAGAACTGCTTTCATTGTGGTGCACAGGCATCAGAACAGCAGCCCCAGCAGCAGCTGAGATCATGTAGGAAATAGAATTAGAAAGAAAAGTTCTTAAATACTATACTAGACCAGCTAAATCAGAATTGCTGGGGGCAGGGCCCAACCATCTGCATTTTAACAATCTCTCCTGGTGATTCTTAAGCACAATAAATTTTAACCAGCATTGGATTAGTGTTAATACTGGCCTAAAGGTAAATCTGCAATTATATGATACTTAAAAATGAAATGATGCATGCAGAGCAATGAATAAATATTAGTTATTATTCTATATATGTAGAATATTTGCATTGGAAGGAAACATTAAGATGAACTGCCTTAGCAACTTCCTTTTCTGCATGAAGAAATTGAAAAGGATATGGATAATTTAGTGAAGTGTATGCTGATGCATTTTTTGTGTCCATTTTATTTTTCTACTATGTCTCTAATAAATCAGATAATCAAAGGTATTTTAGTTTATGGTCAGTTGCCTAGAGAATATGAGGCAGATCACAAGCTTGCCATATCTGTCTTATAATTTCTGCTTGGAGATTAAGAAAAGAACCTTGTGAGAAATCATGCATAGATCTCTTACAAACACATCACCTCTCTGGGAAAGAACTTTTGGCCGATGATCAGGGACATGATGTCTTTCTCTATGGCATGGGGTCTCACTCTGGATTTGCACATGGATTGGCAGGATAATAATAATCATATTTGTTATCCAAAATGTCCTTCCCAACCTCCATGCCTCTTCTCAATTTTCCAGTCTGATTTCCTCATTTTTTTTTTTTTTTTAATGCTTGCTTTCATCTCCATACAAACAGATCTGGAAATATAGCTGCTGTTTATTTGGTAGATTTACAAAACATACCAGTGTGCCTCTGGGCATGAGTACAATATAAATCACAAGCCATAAATAAATAACAGAACAACAAAAACAAAACTAAGTAAAAGCTGAAACCCACATGCCTTGGTAACGAGCAAGATTCTGCCCCCCCCCCCTTTTATCAGGGGAAACTGCATCAGGTCCTACATATCTCTCTCATACATGTATGTATTCACAGTATTTTTATCTTTCAATTAAAAAAGCTGACAACGCCAAATTAATTGGCTAATAGAAAAAAATAGAAATAGCTATTCTAAAATAATTTCAGCGACTGCTTTCAGATGAGGGAGTTTGGTTGCTTTAAGCTTGTCTCTTTTCGTTCTTCCATGTTTTCTTCAGTGAGTAATAATACTAATGATAGCCACTCTATGTTGAATGCCTGTTATACAGTGCCATTTAGTTTTCACAGTAAGCTTACAGGGCTCTTGAGTATTTACTGTAAAAAAAAAAAAAAAAAAAAAAAAAGAAAGAAAGAAAGAAAGAAAGAAATTTAAAACATTTAAATTACTTTTTTAAAAAAATGTTTTAAATTTAAAACATTTAAGTAATTGCCTGGGTTGCCCAGGCAGTAAGGAGTGGGGTTGGGGTTGGGGTTGAACTTCACATGTGTGTCCTCTAAGCCCTACAGGACATTCCTCCACCTTGTTTGCTCTTTCTTGCACTCCCAACCCCCGGGAGGGCGGTTCCCTTCACTTCTCACCAGCAACCCAGGACACAGTCTTCCAGATAAAATCCAGCCTCCCTCTAAAGCCAGAGGAGGCACAGCTGCGAGGCTGCCATTCTTCTCTTCCATCTGGTTTCAGTACCACGCCACATTGAGGCCCAGACCACTGAAACGGAATAAAGAAAGAAAGGCTAACCCGGGATGGGAAACCTGTATGCCAAATGAGACTTTTCTTGAGAGGTAAGGACAACATATCTCGCAATGTCCCCAGGTCTGAGCTTTGCTTCCCTCATTGCAGGTCCACTCTTTTCTGCAGGACAGACCATGTTTGACCCCTAACTTTGACCATCCACTCCATGCACCCTTCAGGCAATCTGACCTCACCCTCAGGAGTCAGTTTCATCCCCGATTTATTCCCTTCCCCCCTAAGTTCCTTTTCCACAGTCTAAATTATTCAGGTGAGAATCCCATGCCGAGGCTTCAGCAGAACTCTCTGAAGTCATCTTTGACTTTCTAGGAATCCACTGGGGAGAGCAGGGTCAATGAAACAGTTTTAATTCAAAATCTCCAGGACATCATAGAGGTGTTGGTGTGTCCCTTTGTTCTGCTTGTCTACAGCAATGTTATTTCATTCTTGACTTTTTTGTTGTTTGTGTACTGGAAAAGAATTTTGTAAATTCACAGATTACTTGCATGTTTTAAAATTGACATCTGAAATGTTTTGAGTTTAAATATTCACATAACTATAATTTCCGGTACACTGTTTATATTGACATTTAAAAGTAAATGTTATATCACATTTTAAATGAAGCCAGTGATTTTAAGTAATTTGGTTATTTGGTATTCACCATTCATTAGACATACATGATTAAGCTCTTTTCCTTGTCAGAAATCACACATATTTCATTTATCTTCAAATTTTATTTTCATGGTACTCTCTCCATAGACTTTTTATCCCAGATGAAATATATTTAATGATTCAAAATCTTTTATATGAACCTTATCATAACTGCTGCAGTTAAAATAAATAAATTTAAATGTAACTTTAAAAAACTCTGTGGCCCTCTCTATCTAAAAAAACTCTTGATTTAACAATTATTCATTAATGACTACAGATGAGGATTATCCATGAAAGCCAGGAAGATTCAGCCTCAGGGTCCTTTGTTCCATGGCCCCTCTGATTGCTGGGAGTTGCTGAAAGTACCATAGAAATCTGTCATCAAGTTATTATTTAAAAACATTTTTTAAAATTTGTTCTAATTAGTTGTATACAAGAGTAGAATACATTGATGCATTTTGATAAGTCATACATAAATGAAATGTAATTTCTCATTTTTCTGATTGTACATATTGTAGGATCACATTGGTCATGCAGTCATATATATACATGAGGTAATAATGTCTGTTTCATTCTACTATCCTTCCTACCCCCATACCCCTTCAAATTATTTTTGATGAGCTCTCAGTTGACAATTCAATTAGGACTCCATCAATTTTATTATAAACAAAGAGTTGGTATCACCTGACCCATGGAACCATTGCACTTATATTCTATACACCTGCATCAGTATGGTGCCCTGGATATTTTTAAGTATCCCGGGAGATAAGACATAGGGCAATTTAGGATGAGTGTGAGTCATGCCTTTCCTTAACAAAGTGAGCAACAAGAAAAGGAAACCAACATCTTCATAACAGTGTTTCTCAGCAGATCCATTTTAGGAAAAATCATGTACAGAGGATCTAGAAATTCATTCCCCTAAAATGTTTCATGATGGACCTTTGAATAACTTGACTTAAAGACCACTGGTGTAAACTGTGATCATTGGATTTTTTTTTTTCTTCCTAAGTCTCTGTCTCTCTGACTCTACATCTGTATGTATGTCTCTCTTCTTGCACACACATTCTCCCTTTCTCCATATAGTTCCTCTCATATAACTCAAGTCTCATTACTGTTTCCTCCCCGAGCTCCTCCCTAAGTCCCCTCTCTCGAACTCTGATCTCTCACTCTTGCCAGGAACAGGAAGGGTGCTGATCAACAAGTTGTTCCTATGAGGGTTGGGCCTAAACTTTAAGATGATACCTTGAAAGCATATCCTTCTTCCCAGAGATGGGCTTCAGGAAGGCTCTGAGTTCCCTTTGACTATTGCAGAAGATATACACGTATCCTAACCCCCTGCTATGGTCTGAAAGTGGTTTTTCTACAAGGGTTCCTTTGTTGGGAGCTTGATCCTCAGTTTGGCAGTGTAGAAATGGGGGGACCTTTACTATATAGAGCCTAGTGGGAGGTCCAAAGTTCCCACAGAGGGTATGGTCTTGGAACTCTCTGACTTCCAGGTTGGAGATGTGATCTCTTCCTCCCTTGTGTGCTTTTGGTATTGTGATGTCATCTGCAATTAGACCCTCAAATGAACGGGGCCACCTGCTCTTGGACTTTGAATCTCCATAAATTTTAGCTCTTGTTTTAGCAGTGGATATATACAGACTAATATATCCTCTAAATCTGTGAATGTGACCTTATTTGGAAAAAGGGCCTTTGCAGATATAATTAAGAATCTTGAGATGAGATCATTCTAGATCATCAAGACAATGACAAGTGTCCTCATAAGAGACAAAACAGAAGAAAGGCACATGAAGAGGAGGCACATGGAGGCAGACTTGTAGCCAAGAGAGCCAAGAAACATGAAGAACCACTAGAAGTTGGTGAGCAAGAGACGAGAAAGGAATGTGACCATGCCGACTCTTGATTTCAAGCTGCTGGCCTCCAGAACTGTGAAAGAAGAAATTTCGGTTGCCTAAGCTACCAAGCTTGTGGTAATTTGTTACAGTAGCCCTTGGAAACCAATACTTCCCTCTAAAGAAATAATAAATACAATAAGCCAATTTTATCAACAATGAATAATGTTAATATTACCATAAAGATTTTGTAAAGGATTTGTTTTGAGGAACCTCAGAAAAAAACAAAAGTCCTTTTGGGATAAAACAGGTTTGGTCTTGGCTGTAAAGACCTTACTGGTAGGATCAGAGGGGCCTTAGGGGAAGAAACTTAGTTTCTGAGTCTTTTGCCCTTTTGAGAATACCCGCTCTGGCTGCACAGAGGTGGCAGTACACCATGAACTGGTATCTCCACTCCAGTGGTGCTCATGGCCATATCAGTGAGGAGCCTCTCATTTTTATGACCAGATCCTAAGTTCGGGCAGAGCAGGTGAAACAGTGTGGGAGGCCCAAGAGCCAGCACTTGTCACCAACCACCGCTGTCTGAGCTAAAAGTTAATTGATTAAGGGTTCATTCTTTGGGCTTAAGGCAGGAGCTCAGAGCTTATTTTAAGAGATTATCTGGTATTTATGGAGCTCTCATTGCTAAGCACCATTAAAATGCATTGTTATTATAAGATACAGTCAATTCTTGTTGTTCATGGTAGTTATGGTCCATAAAGTCGCCACTGACAATCCTCTGAGGGGAAATACAGAATCAGTCCCTGGCCAGACTCTTGTCACAACATTTTCATCAACAGATCAATACAGAAACTTGTTTTATATGTGTTTCTGTTGAAAGACACTTCATTTAATATTGTCAATTCATAACTTTGAACTCATGGTCAACAATACTATAACTCACACCTGAGCAAAGCTTCTTTGACACATGGATTTTTTCCTTAAGTCGCATCACAGTCTTGTGCTTAGGCACACTACAGAGCGCATCAGCACTATGCTCAAGGGACTTTTAAACAGCAAAACTACCAAGGAAATGCACAGAAATGCAAAAAACATGGCACTAAATAGCCATGGAAAGAACCGTCCCTTACAGTAACGCTAGACCCATAAGAAGGCAGAGTAGTTTCACTCCTCCACAAGTGGTATGTGTGTATCAGGTAACAGATTTCTCACCACCCTGCAAGCATCTGCAAATGACAATGACAGTGCCACGGATTTTGATTTTGGAGGTTACAAATAAATTTTAGTGAGTAGGCAAATTCATAAATGTGGAATCCACTAATAATGAGGATTGACTATGCTACATGGGCTAGGTTAGATGCAGATTATTACAATGTCTTTTAATAGTGGGCGACTTGAAGAGCTTCATGATGTGTAGGAATTTATTTGGTGCACAGATTCTTTTTTGTGGACCACAATTTTAAGGAGTATCTGAGGGTGACATACTTTGAAATTAGAGAGTGGGAGCAGAAGGACTTATGTTTGAATCTCTCTGAAGCAACTTCGGAGAGAAGTTGCGGATGAAAGGCAGGGTCTGCACTCAGGTATGAGGAAGATCTGGTCAGGGGAGGAAGAACCAGGTCTACACTTGGAACTGCAGTCCTGTAACACACTGGGCTCCTCCCAAAGGAAGTTAGGATATAGACAAAGGGACATAGGGTCATCCAGGTCTGACCCCAGTTTCTCCCTCCAAGGGAGGTCTCTCCCTCTCTCTCCACTCAATGGTCTGATGATATTCCTTTGTATGCTGAAAACAGGTCCTTTTCCATGTGTTATTTGGTGAAAGGAAAGGGTAGGAAGAATCTGTCAAAGCTCTGGACATACGTTATACACATGAAAAAAAAATTCAGTGTTTTTGATATGTACAGGTTGAGTAGTCCTTATTTGAAATGCTTGAAACCAGAAGTATTTTGAATTTTATAATATTTGCATATATAAAATGAGATATCATGGGAATGGGTTCATTCTAAATACAAAGTCATTTATTTTTCATATAAAACATATCTATATATATAACCTGAAAATAATTGTACACACTATTTTAGTGTACCTGTGACCCATCACGTGAGGTCAGGTACAGAATTTTCCACTTCTGGTGTTATTATGTTGGTACTCAAAATATTTCTGGTTTGAAGCATGTTGGATTTGGGAATTTTGGATTAGGGATGCTCTACCTATACTGAGAGGTATATCAGAAGTGGAAATGTTGGGGGTGTATCAGGGAAACCATGAGCCAGGGTGCCCCCTCACTTCTGGGAGGACTTATTTTTTTCAGAGGAACAGAGTTCAGACTATGGCTTTGTTTTCCTCAGTTTGACCCCGTGACTCCATTCAGCCTCTGCAAATGACTGGCAAAACACACCCTCTGGCCTGGCACACACTGAGGCTGGCAGAGCAGAGACAGGAGCTCAGTGAACAGGTCTGCCCAGCTGTCCCCCAAACAGCAGTCCACTGAGAGTTGGTCCTCTCTATTTCTCAGCAAGTGTCTCTAAAAGAAAAAGGAAAAGAAAGAAGAAAAGAATAGAAAAGATATGGTGGTCCTCAAAAGAAAGTGCTGATAACAGAAATGAAGCAGAGGGAGAGGGTTATGGTCATTAAAACTGAAGTCTGGGTAAGCTAATGCTAGAAAGTCGGATTCAGTGGTGGTCAAAACAAAATGTCCAGTGTTTTCTGTGATGTGTGAAAGCTAACCACAATAGGCAGAGTGGCGAGAGGGAAAACCAGTTCAGTAGACTAGACAATGGGGAATGGAAGGAAAGGAGGATGGATAGGAAAAGGAAAGAGTGGCATGAAGCTGACATAATTTTCCTATGTACATATATGAAAACATCACAGCGAATCCCACCACCCTGCGCATGCACAAGAATGGAGTCCTAACTAGAATAAGAACTATTCCATGCTTGTATAATTATATCAAGATGGATTCTACTGTCACACATAACTAAAAAGTATAAAAAAAATGACAATGTGAATGACTCTACCTTAGCCTCAGTACAAAAGTAAGAAGAAATGTCTCCCATCTTCCTGCCGGCGCTTACTCCAGAGTATTTAAATAAAACAAGTGGACCCTGGAAGGAGAGGAAGTCTAAGTAATTCTTAACCTCCTGCATGGGGTGGGGGTAAGTGAAAAGAAAGGGAACAAGGAAACTTAAATATTTCTGTGCTCAGGTTTCTGGGAAATCGTAAAGGTCTTGCTTTGTATTCATTTGGAATATCAAGAAATCACTCTACCAGCTTTTGATTGGAGTAGTAGGGGTGACTTGTGGGCTTGCTTTTGTGTAAGAACTTTTGTAGATTTATGCTACTTCTAAGCTGTAAGCATGAAAAGGTTAATCTCTGTTCCTGTTTCCTTGTTACAAAAAGGGGGATGATGATGATGATGATGATGATGATATCTTTCTTACAGGGTGGTGGAGTAAATGAATTAAGTATGTAATGAGCTTGGAACATGCCAGGCATGTAGTAAGCACTCTGTGTTAGATGTCTTAATTATAATTTGCTTTGTCATCCCAGGTACCACCTACTTCCTTTTAGTTATCTGCTCATCCCTCATTCAGATGGTGCAAATTTGTTAAGGGGTAGGGTTTCTCTGGTCCACATCACAGCTGGGTCATCACCGAAACTAAGCATTTTCTTAAGAGTTATGGAATTAGAAGAGAAGGGGCCTTGATTACCCCAAAAGGTTGGTTGTAGATCAGCAAGTGCTTCCAGTCTATGTAAGAAAGTAGCAAGTGATCTGGTCAATCTTAATTGAGCCCTTGAATCTAGCCACAGGAGGAAGAGTCTCTGGGCTTCCCCACTGCATCGCTGTCGCTCTGGGGCACTGTCAAAGAGGAAAGAATCCAGTACTTGGGACAATCCCTCATATGTGGGTGCCAGTTGCCCTGTAACCACACCTAGAGCAAGTCCCACCAAGTAGAGAGCCCTTGGCCAAGACTTTTCCAACCGACACCCACTGGGCCGAGCAGTCTCAGCGAACAGCAGGTGTCACCCTTCTGCTTCCAAACCTCAATTGCCTTCAGGTGCCTCACGCGCTCTCCAAACTTGTGTGTTTAAAGCTGCCGCCCCGCGGGGTGGCTGAGCCCATCTGTCTGTCTACAGCACGTTCCTGTGTGGCGCAGGGTCACAGCTTTCCAGCGCGCTTCCCGGGGAGACGTGGGGTTTGATGTGGAGGGCGGCAAGTGCCAGCACAAACAAGCTAGTGGGCCGCTCAGAGGTCGAAGACTGAACTTGCAACGGGACAGAGGAAAGGTGGCCTACGCTTCCAAGTCCTTCCCCTTCCCCCTAGCAGTTTCTTGGTGTCGGGAACAGCGCGGAGGAGGTACCGTTAGGACTCCCGGGCAGAGGAGCTGGGACAATCCATGAATGCGACCCCAGCTCTGGCCTGGGACCCAATCGGCTTGCAGTACAACGTGTAACCGTGCTTCACGACCAGGAGCAGCTCTTCCTACCCGGGCAGCTCTCGTCTCCTAACCTGAAATCTCTGCGGCTGAAAGGCTGAAAGTGCACCTTGTAGGGGAGGAGGCGGATGCGACGGTGACTGACGGTGAAGTACTGGGCGCCACCCACGCAGCCTAGTCCCTTGTGCGCACTAGGGCTGGTATAGGAGTACGGGTGGACGCGCCCAGGGCGTCTGAATGTGGGCGTGGGCGTGTACCAGGGTGCTTATATTCACCCAGAGCCTACAGAGACGCAGGAGAGTGCGCTTGGCTTGTGTAGGTGTGCACGTGTGTGCGCCTGGAGCGTGTGTATAGTGTTGCGGGTGTGTGCGCTCAGTATGCATGTTTGGTAGTGCGTGTGCCCACTCGGCGCGCGTGTATAGAATTCAAGTGTGCTCACCCGATGTGCGCACATAGGGGTGAGCCCTCTCGGAATCCCTGAGCAGGTCCGAACCCTAAGAACCTGGCGACAGTAAATGCAGGACCCTTCTCAGGTCCAGAAAGGACACAAATAGGCCTAATTGTGTCCCCAATGTGCTCAGATGATTTTGTAGCTGCAGGCAGAAGTCTCTGGGAGCAAGTTTGGTACTGACATGAGGCATGTGATTTCCTTGTCTTTAATCCCTTTAGAACCGAAGAGGGATTGATGATGTCTTGAAACTCTGGTTCCAAGACAGTGGACCACCTTGCACTGGCCCAGAAGTTTTCTGCAGGCGAAGTTGTGTTGCTTAGGAAAGACTGAGCGGACACATACCAGTCTAACTGGCCCTGCGGCCACTGAGGTGTCCATATGGCATTATTCTTTGGTTAAAACAGTAACTTTCACCCAGGAAGTACAAGTGCGGCCCCTGGGATCTGAGAGCTGTGGATATGTTAGGAATTCTTTGGTTCTGGAAAGTGCACAAAACTTTGCATATAAGTATGAAGGGTTTATACCCCTGACGCCAGCTCATACCTCCTAATAGGAAGTATTAGCAGAGCTCTTAAAGGCAAGAATGGAAACTTCTGGGGTTCCTTCTGCTCCTAATATCTAGAGTCTGGGTGGCATTTAATGAGTTCTGTGCTATGGATTGGTTCTAGTGAGAATTTCGAATAACTCGAGTGCTGTGTTCCTGCTCCTCATGTGAAATAAGATACAGGTTTATTATGATATCTCCAAGGCCTTAGAACAATGTCAGGCACATGGTAGGCACTAGATAAATATTTGTGGAATGAAAGTAAGTTCTGGAATGTATTTTTCTCCCTTTATCATAGGCTGGGATGGGAGTATTAAGTATCATTTGTTCAGTGTCTTAGCACTTGAGGCTTGGCAAGGGATCAAAAGCTTTACTCAGTAGCTCCTTGATTTAAATGCAAGAGAGGAAAAAGAGTAGCTTTTAAGTGTTTCTGCAGGGAATTCTGAAACTCAAGGTGCCAAGAAGAGTTCCATTCACCTAGTATAATAAATTTGTTTAATCTGTAGATATTTACATAGGAGCACAAAAGAGCACATTTAACATCTGCATGTTACTTGATGACCTATGATTTTCTTTCCCACAAATGTGTGTTAAGAAATACCTGAGGTTCAAGGAGATTGGAGTTGTAGACTCCCAATACCTGATAAGAGAACATGATTAACTTGCACAGAGGACTAGGCAATAAATGGATCCCAAACCAGACTAGTGGAAAATGGAAAGAATAATTAAAGCTAAGTCAGGCAGTCATGGTCACAAGAGTTTTACTAAATTCGTTTGGAAAGATTCACTAACAAGGAAGCAGAGAACTCACTCTCCAAATGTGAGGTGCATTCTATGTATGGATGCAATTATTAATCCTTGCTACTCTTTTGAGAAAAGCTTTTAGAAAGAAACTATTCTGCAGTTTTTCTTTAAAGTAGTTCATTTTACTGTGTCACTAACTGACCCCTGTGGGTGGTAGATAGGCAGAGCAAGTTGAAGAAGAAATTCTAACGAACTATTAGAAGACTTGGGTATATTCAAACATTGTACACTTAATAGGACAATTTTGGATGGCTAGTATTTCTCCTGGGTTGAAGATTGGCCCAAAATCTCTAATAGACTTTAGAATGGGTATAAGCAACGTGCATTAAGAAAATATAGTTTCTTAGCTTGTGTCTAAAATTTGTTTTTCATCAAGTAGACTGTCTGTATTCAAATCCTGGCTCTACCTCTTATTAGATATGCTACCACTTTTAACTGTTTTTATTAGTACATTATAGTCATACATAGCATTGTGATTCATTTTGACATAATCACAAGCATGGAGTATAATTTGGTCCACTTCAGTCCCCAGTACTTCCTCTTTCTCTCTCCCCCCCCCCATTCCTCTTCCCTTACTCTACTGGTCTTCCTTCTATTTATTTATATATTATTTTAAATTGGTGCTTTATGGATGGACATGAAGGTGAATTTCATGTGGTATTTTCATATATGTACATAGCGTATTCTGGTCACTTCATCCTGTAGTTTCTCTCTCTCCCCTCTCTCCTTCCTTCCACTCTATCTCTCCCCATCCTCTACTCCATGGATCTTCCTTCTATTTTCAGATATGCTACATTTATTGAATTAATCACCTCACTTAAGATTTCATTTTCTTATCTGTAAAATAAGGATGATAATATGTACTTTGAGGAATAAATAAAATTATGTTCACATCATGCTTGGAACAATGCCTGGCATATGTTAAGAACTCAGTAAATGTTAGCTTTTATTATCAACTGTAGATTTACTTACCATCCCCCAAACAACAGTTTCCTTCCACTTCTGAGGGTAAGGTTATACATTTTTTTTTTGTGAAAATGTTCTAAAAAAGAAAATTAAATCTGGTAAATAATAATTTGGAAAATTTGAATCATCCTTTAGATTCCCTGTTTTCCATAGGCTGACATGTAAAGAATGGAACAGAACAAGAAAAACCAGTTTATTCTAATTTGAAACCCTATGGCACCAATTTTATGATGGGAACACATTAGAGGATCCAACAAGTAATACCCTCTGTCTGGATGACTCTGGGAAGACATGCATTTCTTCCTTCCTTAAATATTTTTTGAGTCTCCATCCTGCCAGGATCCTTCCTGAGAGTGCATTTAATCCAACCTTCCATCACTGGAGTCTTCCATAATAACAAAGCACCAATAAATGTTTTGGGGGCATGTTAGTGCTTAAATATCAAGATTTTAAAAATGTTGCTGAAATAAAACTGAAATAATTCTGACTACTTAGGGTATGGACTTGAAGCTACCCCCAAAATGATTAAGACATTCACTTAGTCTAGAGAGATGTTTTCTAATATAGTATGTTAATAGGAAATTTGGGGTACAGTAAATAAGCGGATCTGAAGACAATTGTCATTGAAAAGATGACTTATTACTCCCAGTTCTCAAGAGGAGAGGGGATACCACGTCACACCACCCAGGAAGTGGTGGCATGAGGACACACTGGGTGGATGGAGGTGGGGTGAGGGAGCTGTGGGCAAGAGCCTGTACTGAGGTTTCCACAGGAAAGAACAGGCAAGGCCAGCAGGCTTAGGATCGGCTGGTTGGAATGATTTCAGCAGACTCTGGGGCGAGGGGCTGTCTCTAATTGTTGGATACCTGGTCTTGGAGTGATGAGGACAGATGGATGGTGGCTCATAGTGCAAGAACTCAGAAGAGTAGGCTGGTGTGTGACTTCTCATTGGTTTGTATTTGAAAGCAAGCTCACAGGGAAATTGTTCCCTGCCTCTAGGAAATGGAGAATTCTGGGAAGAGCAGAACTCTCCAGGATCAGCAAGGCCCCAGTTGTCAAAGCATCAGAATACAGAAAACGGAAGACATGGTTAATGTGAAGAGGAACCAGAATGCAGGGGGGTTAGTACAATATGGAATGGGGGGAGTGTTGGCTGGCAGCTAGAAAGAGGCTGGGTTCAGATAACTGGGAGGTCAATACTGTTTTCATGCCTTAAGTGCACACAAACCAATTCTGCAAAAAAGGGGGATAAAAAAATTGGGGCATTGACCTGCTTCTCCTCCATCCTTGTCTCACCTGCTCTTTAGGCCCTATGCTGCGGTCCTGGAGGAAAAAGAAATTAAGAACTGACATTGTATTAACATAAAAGCTAAGGGTGTACCACATTCCTAGGAGAGAAGAGAGAACACTTCTTTTAATTAATCTGGAAGAGTTAGGAAAATATATAAATAAGCCCCACAAACCATCAAGTATAAAAAAAAAAAATGGAGCTTTTT
This sequence comes from Sciurus carolinensis, assembly GCF_902686445.1. Lineage (NCBI taxonomy): Eukaryota > Metazoa > Chordata > Mammalia > Rodentia > Sciuridae > Sciurus > Sciurus carolinensis. The sequence continues at coordinate 66,631,986 of NC_062226.1, forward strand.
TTTTTTTTTGGCTGTGAAGATTGTACAAGAATGGTATAATCTAGTGACTATTCATCTCATTAGAGAGGAAGAATAGCAGAAGGAAAACCAGATAAATACATCCTTTATATGGTATGGGAATTCTAATCTCTCTTCATTACGTTCTGTGATAACAGAGTTAGTGAGTTGAGGCCTATGGACAGGAGTCTGAAGTCAGTCACTTATGTAGAAATAGTCATTACTTCAACAAATGTCTGTTGAACATTCTTAACCTATCACAGTGTGAGCGACAAAAAAGCTAGATATGGACCCATCCTTACAAAGCCAATGCTTTCATTGGGGGAAGACAATAACCAAAGACAGAGCAAGATAATTTCAGAGCGAGATAAATGTTTTGGAGAAAATAGACAGAATGAAAGAGAGAGACATAGAGAGGGAAGCCAATGTAGGGAATAACAGACAGAGAGGAAGGTCAATTTAGGAAATGTGGTCAGGGAAGGTATCTTTGAGGAAGTATACTTGATCTGAGGCTGGCAGAAAGGGTGAGAGTTGCCAGTTAAGAGCTGGAGGGAACTATTACAAGTAGAAAGCAGGGCAGGAAGGAGTTGGTGTGCTTGAGAGGACCAGGTAAGTGAGGCATCATGGTGGAGGGGGCTTTTGGTGAGTTAGTGTTCCAGTTGCTACAGCAGCCTAACAAGCTGCCTCTGAATTCAGTCATTTTAAAAATCTTTATGGGTTCCAGATTCTGTGTGTTAGGAACCATGCTGGAACTTGCGTGGCGTTAATTCAGAAATGGGCGAGGGGCAACAGAGGATTGAGAAAGACAAAGACGTAGAGAAAAAGCTGGGATTGGTGGTTCATTACACTCTGATGGAGATATAATGACCCAGAGCCAGCTCAGCATGTTTATTATATAGGTTTTAACATTAAAAGGATTTTTTTTTTGTGTGTGTGTGAGAAAGTGTCTTCAAAGTACACAGGACAAAGGTCCAAGTTCTGCACAGCCCAATTATAATGATCAACTTCACTCATAATTCTTTCTGCCCAGAACTGGTATCCAAATTCAGGGTCAAGACTGATAGTGCTGTGTAAGCACAGAACCTCCTTCCAACAGGGCATCACCGTATCAACTGGGCAGTCTCAATTCCTGCCTTTGCACCAGGAGTACCCAGCAGAGGCATGCTCCTGTCCCTGGAGAATCAGGGATGTAATTCGAATCACCCATCTTGACAGAACCAGTCAGGGCTCACACTGCAGTTCTTTGTGGCATTGCCTGAGGTCACTCACTGGCACTTGGCTGATAGTTGGTCTGGTCTTAGGGATCCAAGAAGGTTTCACGCACCTGGGCTGGTACTTGGGCTGGTGTGTTGGTAAGTTTTTTGTGTGTTGGTCATTGTGACAGGGCCATGATGCTTATTCTTGGGGTTTCTGTAAGACTGTTTTTAGATGAGATTAGTATTTAAGTCTGTGGACTTGGAAGGAAGTAGTTTTCCCTACATGATATGAGTGGATCTCATTTAATCAGTTGAATGTGAGGAGGAACCAGAGAGGTGTCTTTAATAGAGCAAAAAAAATCTTCCTTTGGCAAGTAAGAATTCTGTTGGTAAAGTGCTTGCCTTACAAGCCCAGGGCCCTGGGTTTGATCCCCAGCACCGCAAAAAAAAAAAAAAAAAAGAATTCTGCCAACAGATGGCCTTACACCTTGAACTGCAATGTCAGCTCTTCTTAGGTCCCCAGCACGCTGACCTACGCTGCAGATTTTGGATTTACCAGTCTCCATAGTTATTAAACCCATTTCTTAAAATAAATCTCTTTATATGTACATAAAAAGAGATGGGTCCTTTCCTTCTGGATAGCCCTGATTAATAGAATTGGGTTGGCCAAAAGACCAGAACTGTCAGTTGGGAACCCTGCATGAATCCTCTCCATGTGGCTTCATTTTTCCTCCTGCTATGACTTCTTCACTCCATGACTGCTTTCTATGGAGACTCAGTGTTCCCGGGTGAAGTTTTCCAGCATACAAAGCAGAAGCTACATTGTTTTGCTGTGACTCAGCTGTGGAAATCAACCACTCTTACCTCTATCAAATTCCATTGTTTATAACAGTGCCGGAGAAGTTGGAGACAACGTTCTAAAACTGCCACAGTTATACCAACCAGGTAGAAGCATGTGCACACACACACTGGGTTTTGGAGGGACTGTAATAACAGCCTTCCCCATCACAATGACTGAGATAGCTGATTGGAGAACACAGATTTTACTGTGAACCATAATAGACTGGTTTGATCTTGTCTTCCCTCCCCCACTTTCCCACCCCTGCCCCCCCAAAAAAAAAACCCAAAATAAAATGACCTACCCTAGAAAACACCTTCTCTTCAGATGGAGAGACCAGGAAGCAAGAGGAGAGAGGTCTGGAGGAGTTCTGTCTCCTCTTAGTGCATTGAGCAGAGTAACATGAGATAGAATGGAGGTATAAAGAGAGGCCAGGATTGTTCACTGGAGCACAGTATTTCTCCATGGAGCATAGACAACACTTGTGCCAGGAAAGATCTTCATTGTGAAGGACACTGCAGAAGGGTTAGCCCTCTGGCCCCTTGGCAGTCAATGCCAACATGCCCACACCGAGTTACTGAAACAACCTTCAGTTACTGCTTTAGTTACTGACCAACCCTCCTGTGTTGATGGTAGAACTCCTCTCAAATGAACTGCAGGAGTTAAAAATACAGAAACAACAGTCCTCCTGGACTAACACAAAGCCCCAGAACTGTTTCACTTCTCCACCCAAGTTATCTGGGAAACACTGTGCTCATCTTTGTCACAGCAGTCCCAGACAGGAGATTGCTCCTGACATTCAGGTAAGAACTGACCTTATTACTGCTTAGTTCCAGCAACTATCATTGCTCCATAGAATCATTAAAAGATGTAAAATGTAATCTGTATTCTGCTAAGTAACTTTTTTTTTTCTAAATTTGTTCTTTTTATTTATACATGACAGTAGAGTATATTTTGACATATTATACATACATGGAGCATAACTTATTCTAATAGGATCCCATTCTTGTGGTTGTACATGATGTGGCGCTAAATTGGTGTGTATTTTTCTGTGAACATAGGAGAGATGTGTCTAATTCATTCTACTGTCTTTCCTATTCTCATTCCCCCTTTCTTCACTTCCTTTTTTTCCTAATCCAATGAACTTCTACTCCCCCACTCTTATTTTGTGTTAGCATCTACATATCAGAGAGAACACTTGGTTTTTGTTTTTTTGGGGGGATTGACTTATTTCACTTAGCATTATAGTCTCCAGATCTGTCCATTTACTGGCAGAAGTTGTTAGTTTACCAAGAGCAATGGTTTCATTGTAGCTTTCCAAGAAAGATGTTTAGTACAACTGAACTGAGGCTTTCAGGAAGAACTGATTTTGTGTTTCAGCCTTATGGGATACTTAATCAGTGAAGAGAAAGCATTTCTTCCTTCTTGGGGCAGGAATGGTACCTTGAATGGATAAGTGAAAAACCAGAGAAGGTCCTGTATGACTGAGTCTAAAGACATAGAAGTCTAAAGACATAGAAGTGAAAAAATAGGTGAAAAGCCATATTTTTCTGACCAAATAAAGACCCTCAATATTTACTTTCTTTTCTCATTTTCAGTAGATGCACTAAGTTGTGGTTCTATACTCAATACTGATAATCCAGTTCAGAGATGAGCAATCCACTGATTAATATATAGAGTAAATGCCACTAGGAAGAGAAATGAGGTTCAAAGATCTTGAGGAAGTTGTAGATAGCATGATTGATTATCCCTTAAAGAGCTGATACTTGAAGCACAAGTTATTGGAGCAAAAAAAAAAATATACCATTGATTGACATGTCACTGCTTTTTGTTGTCTTTGAACACATGGTATTTTATTGTATACATTTATTGTGTACAACATGATGTCTTGATAAACATATGTATATATGTATAGTAAAATGATTACTACAGTCAAGCAAATTTACATATCTGTAATGACTACCTACTGGTTTTTTAGTATGTAATATTATTAGCCATAGTCCTCATGCTGTATCTTATATCTCTAGACTTACACAGGGTATTTTGAAATAAGCAATTATTTTAAAATATCAGACTTATAAAAATGTATCAGATCAGAACCATTCTAACAATGCAAATCCCTTCTTCCACATCTTTCCATCACTCATGATGTGCACCCATACACCTGGCAATCTGAAGCAAAAGTGTGGAGGGTGCACATTCAGTAGTCACTATCCTCCCCCAGCCCCCATGATTTCCTCCCTTGTAAATCCCCAGTGCAAGGGGCCCCAACCCATTTCCCTCCCCATTGCAGCCAGAGTTTTACCTTGAAGATTTGATGATTAATATTGAACTGGTTTTCCTAGTGCAGTTGCATTTTGATAGAAAACAAACCCTTTATTCAGAGGAGTGAACTTACATCCCAGAATGAGGTCTTTTTCTTAGGTTTGAGAAAACTTGTGGTTTCCCAGATTACTGTGAAATTGTAATATTTACCTTTGTTTAGTGAGGATACTCCTTGGTATTTGCATTATCTCTACCATCACTGAATCTTGAAAGCTAGATAACAGTGACATTGTTTTGGTCCATTGGTCCCATGGATATTGTCCTCAAAACCTGAGTACTTCCCCCTTTCCATAATATCTTCTTGTGTTTGGTTACACACTGTTGAACCTGTGGTACAGTTGGACTTTAAGCCACAAACCCAAAGTTGGGTTTGCCCATAGAATGAGGAAAGATTGTTGGTTATGTTTGGAGAAAGCTGACTCTTTCAAAGAGTTTAGAAACCTTAGTGCGAGGGCAAAGTGACTGATAATTCACTCTTGGTATATCTGAGACTGAATTGAGGTTTTCTATTCAGGGTAGTCATCTAAATCAAATTATGCACAACCTTGTTAATTGCTTCACACCACTTTTACCTCTGTTTTATGATGACTAGGCTGGTCAGACGTTTGCTCAACTAGATCAGATTCCCCCATTTACTATCTTTGTGGCCTTGGAAGTTATAACAAACCTGTTCGAGTCTTAATTTTCTCTCTCTCAGAAGCTGGTATAATTTTACCTTGTAAGATTATGCAAAAAAATAAACATCCAAAAGTGAAACAATGCAAAATGATTTCTATTAATTTCAAAGTAAATGGAGTCAAAATTATCAAGTAAAAATAATGCCAAGATATTTTAATATGCAGTTGTAAAGTTGCCACTTTCACGGGGCTTGTATTCTAGTACCATTCTAAAAGCATCGGAATACTTTCTCTGTGCTAGACTTCTGTTAACCCTGTTAGAAAAAAGATATTTTATGATTCTAACTGGTCTGTTTTATCATGGGAGAAGAGATGTCTCCAGAGAAGGGTCCAAGGAGTTCCAGAGGAGAAGGGTAAATCAACTCAGAACCCATGGGGTTCTTGGTATATATGATGGAAAAGAATTTCAGCATGAGCCAAACAAAGGCATAGATAGAAGTTTATTTGGGAAGGTAGAAACACGTTTAAGGGAGAATGCAGGCTATCTTGAGAATAAGAATCAGCCCTGACTTGGGTCCAATATTTATAGAAGGGCTGTATCAGGGGCCAGACTGGAGTTGTATCCAGGGTGGAGCTGCACAATTGTGTGCCAATTTTCCTGCACCGTGTATTTCCCACATTTTACAAGGACATGGGCTAAGGTTTGCAACTGTGTCTTCTGTATCTCTGACTTGATTCTGCATTTCAATGGCTTGAGGATGTTTCCCTTAAGATTGCATATTTCTCTTTTCTTATCCTAACTCCCTATCTCAGTTTTTTTTTATAGCTCTTTCATGTTTGCAATAAGACTGACAGGCTACAATACCAACTCTGCAGAACATTTACTCTGAACCTCCTTTTGCTTCACTGTTCCTTCTACTTGCACATCTGTTAAGTGCTCATACTCTTAGCCCTGTATATATTTGGGTCCTTCTTATCCTTTAACTCAAAGTTTAAAAGTCACATTCTCAAAAAGGACTTTGCATCTTGCTGAGTGTCCACGGATCCTACTACATCCACTCCATGTATCCCAGCCCTTTTCCTCCCATGGCAACTTTCACAACTTGTAATGACAAATACAAGTATTTTTTTTTTAAAAATTATCCTTGGTCAAAATTGGAGTTAGACTCACAGGCCACAAAGCATATTTAATGAGAAACCTTGAGAGGAAGGGAAGAGGTTGACCCAAATGCTTCTGAGAATGTGAGTGAGGTTGAAGCATCTTTTCCAATTAGAAACCATAAAGGGAGAGAAAATAGAGATTGTGGAGCAGGTGAGGTGAAAGGACTGTCTTCGTTAGAGTGGTGACTATTTGGAATGTTGTCATGATGAGATTGAGTTCCTGGTCAGTCCTTTGCTGAGAAAAGTTAAAAGGTCTCCAGTGATATTTTGTTTTTAACTACAGAAAGTTTATTGTTATCTCTGAGGAAATGTAGGTCAACCTTGAAGCTATTATGATGACTGAAAAGCTTGCTTAACATGTTGGTTATGGGAAATTGTATTTACTTACTATATATTTGTTTTAGAAAATTGCATTTGTTAGAGTGTTTGTTGTAGAAAATTGAATTTATTCACCCAGCTGTGTTTTGCACTGTAGCCCTCTGATGCACAGCTTGCTAATGTTCCTCAGGAACTCTCCCTGTGTTAGGGACAGGAGTTAATTTCATTTATTGATTCATACAATTTGCATTTATTGCACATCTACTAAGAGCCAGGCTCTATTAAAGGAACTGAGGCGATACATTAGTTATCTATTGCTGCATAACAAATAACTGTGAGCTTAGTGGCTTATAATGAATACACATTTATTATCTCAACAGTTTCTGTGGTCACAATTATGGGTATGGTTTGGCTGGGTCTTTTGCTTCAGGGTCCCTCATAAGCTGCATTCAAGACTCTTGGTACTGCTCAGGTCTTATATAAAAACTGAATTAGTCAAAGATCCTCTTTTAAGCCCACATCTGTAGATGTTGGCTTAGTTTAGTTGATCAATGAATGTGTCCCTTAAAGGTCACATTCTTTGCTTGCTATTGGCTAGCATCCTTGTTCCTTGGCACATGGGCTGGCCCAATAGTGCACTTACTTCTTCAAAGTCAGCAAGAAAAAAATCTAATAGCAAGACCAGAGACTCAATCTTGGGAAGCCTAATCATGGAAATGGCATTCCATGGCCTTTTTTTGTTGCTCTTTAGGCCAGTCCACACTTTAGGGGAAGGAATTACACAAGAACATGAATCCAGGGGTATCCTTGATGGCCACCCTATCTGCCTGCTATCAGCAAGTGGAGTTGTGGTTTGTATGAGATGTTTCCTGTTAACCTTTGGTTGATGCAGAGATATTCAGAGTTGAAATGATTCAGTTATGAAAACTGTAACCTAATCTGTCCATCCTAGACTGACTGTGTGGTTGGAAGGTGGGGTATGGCTGAAAGATGTGGGTTATTGGGGTATGCCCTGGAAGGGTGCATCTTCCCTGCAACCCTTTCTCTCTCTGCACAAGGGGATCAGTTTACCTCTTGATGTTCTGCTCCACCTTGGGCCCAACAGCAGTGAGGCAGCTGTCTATGGACTGAATCTCTCATACCATGAGCCAAACTAAACTTTTCCTCCTCCAGGTTGTTCTTGTCAGGTGTTTTGGTAATAGCAACAAAAAACGAACTAAAATAAGCAGGGAACAAAGTGAAGTTGTCACTTTTGTGGAGCTTGTATTCTAGTGCCTTTCAGAAAGCATCAGGATCATTTGTATGTGCTGAACTTCCTACAGGCCTGATTGAGACAAACATATTTTGTGCTTCTAACAGATTCATTGCCAAACTCCACACGAAGAATTATTCTTTTGAAAATTAGTCATCAGATGCAGTCTGCCCTGAAACCCTCAGAGTGTTTACACTTGAAATGCAGAACTAAAAAATGCTTTTATAAGTGTATGGACATTTCTCAGGAGAACTGCAGTAATTCCTGGGACAGAAAATCAGCTACAGTGTGCTTTTGACTTTCAAGTCCTTTACTGTATTTTGGAGAGCTGCATAGAAGAGTCCCTGTTTATGAAGAAGGAAAACCTTTTTGTGGTGACTTCTATTTAATTTGTTGTCGGCCTTATTTCACCACAGCTTCATTTCTTCCTGTGGAGGCTTAGCTAGTTTTCCTTCTTTGTGGGAAAGAGCTGAATTGAAGATAGAGTTCTTTTTTATTTTTTTGTCTTATACTCAGGATCAGACACTGTTGGAAATATTTTATTAAGTCACTCACAGGGGAGACAAACTGATCTACTGTTTCAAAGACTGGAAATTACAGTGAAGCTTTATAAAGTGAAACAAAGGAATTAGTACAAGATGGAAAAGGTGAAAGAAAGAGTGAAGAAGGAAGGAAAGAAAGAAGAAAGAAGTACAGATATTGGACTCTCACTGGGATTGTTGCATCACAGCATGAAAACAACTAGTACATTCTATGGACATTGCTATTTTATGTATTAGCTGTGTTTTATGACTAAGTAATTACCTAAAACATATTTCACTAACCTTGACATTTACAGTCATTGATTTAGAACTTATATTTTAAAAGACATTAAAATGAACCCTGTATAGGCTTGAGAGAATATCGGTCTTGGATTTTGTGTGTCAGAAGATCAAAATGAATGAAAATCCATGAATTGGAAAAGGGAAGTGAATCTGTGTCATGTGCATGCTCTTGGCCTAACCCAGCCCAGCTAGTGATGTCATGTGTGGATCCCAAGATATTTGTAAATATTGTAAACTATTGTGAAACATTGTGCTGCATTTGAAAAAAGACTGAGGCCAAGTTCAGCAACTGGCCTAAGGTGTTAGAAGGAAAGAGCAAAGAGGAACCGGAAACCAAGCTGCTGGGCTCTGGACTCGGGGCTGTCATAATGCTTCTCTGTGCTTGGAAAACAAAAAGCCCATGGAATTACTTCATGAATTTCCTGCCAACGAGGCCGCCTCTTTTCCCTTACAAGGACACTCATTTCTGATCTCATATTTTCTTTCTCAGAGAAGGAAGTGTTATTATTCTGTCTCCACAGATGGAAAACCCTTTGGGATGTGAATTCTGGTTCCTTAGATTTCAGGATTATCAGAAGAACAGAGAAGTTGTCAATGGATATTAACCTTTATTTTTTTATTCATAGAACAATAGCATTAGAAGACACCTCAGTTCAGGGAGGTGGAAGAGATGTGCAGATAACCCAGCTAGTGTGTGGAGTTGGGGCTGGAGCTCAGTCTCCCAATGCCTCGTTCTCGGCTCACTCCACGGTCTCCTTTGAGAACACTCAGAATGCATTCTGGTGGCCAATTCATGTGATTTTTATTTTTGACTCACAGGAAAAGTTGTGCTTTTTTCCATTTCACTGACAACAGAGCTTCCTATCCACCCCCGACCCCAAAGCCTTTGATTCCTCAACATTATAGTTGGAACGGTGACACCTGGGACAGAGGCACCTCTATGGCACTGCCTGTTTTCTTAGCATTTCCCCAAATTCCACTGTGGCCATTCCTGATCAGCTTCTTGAGGTCTGATATTGTGTCCTGACCTTTCTTTATTTCTAGGAAGATTCATATTTAGGCCTAATTCTGGTGAGTATAGTTCAGCAGCCTCCAGGGCAAAAAGAACACATTTTCCTTGGGAAATAGAGATCTAGAATTTTTCTGAGATTTACTCAGCCATTATTCCAGTGAGCTAATTTGTCTGTAACCTTTCTTATAAATTAATCAAGTTCCTCTCTGCTTTTATTAGTAATTTTATTCCTCTTGGAGCAAATTCTTCCTAATTAGAACATGTGCCTGAACTTTAAAGCAATAACATGACAAATGAAGAGAAGCAGTAAAGCTAATTTGCAATGTCTCCTTCAACAAGGCATCACTTCATGTTTTAAAAGTAATTTCTAGGGTTTTTCCATTATCCCTCCTGCCAATGTCCCTGGCCCCAATTCTTTCCAAATGTGCTGCTATGACTTTAGCTTACATGGGACAAAACATATTTACAATTTGTAGATAACACTCATTTCTCAAAAAGGTCCTACCATTTTTAACAAGATGAGTTCCTTAGAAAGCCAGAGAAGAGACTTTCCCCTTGGGGCTTAGATCCCACTCTGTAGGGACTGCATGTTGTTTCATCCTGAGTGGCACCCTTTGTATATACCTTTCCCAAACAGCATTGTCATTGTCAGGTAGGAAGAGTAAGGAATGTCATGGTCATTTTTATTTCTGATAGTTATTCACTCATAGTTTACTTATTGAGCATCTTTCTGTGCCATCACCATTATTCCACTTAACCAGTAATTAAAAATAATCACTTATATGATTCTTACTCCTGATAGTTCGACTTCAGAAACTCAGAGATGGTTGTCAGTAGTTGGTAGACCCAAGAGTACCTGAACTTATGAAAAGGTACATTCTTGCCCCTGCATTTCTTAACTTGGTCATTCTAGTATCTCTATGGAGAATGTTCTTAAATTCATAAAATGAAATTTCTATTACGATCTCAGTAACACAATATGAATGGAATAAGATTATATGACAGAGAAACTGAGACATGACAAGTAGAATAGTGGAGGCTAGAAAGAGTCTGGAGCTCATATCGACCTTTTTATAAAACCTTCAAAGAACAATTAGCAAATGTCACATTTTAAAATCCACAAAAGTATCTTTCTGTCTTTTGCAGTACAGGATTGAACCCTGGGATGTTCTGTTACTGAATTACAGTAGGAACTCCCCACCCCTTTTTTGTTAACAGGAGTTGAACCCCAGGCATTTTACCACTGAGTTATATCCCCAGCCCTTTTTATTTTGAGACAGGGTCTCATGAAATTGTTTAGGGCCTGGATAAGTTACTGAGACTGGTCTTGAACTTGTAATCCTCCTACCTCAGTCTCTGGAGTTGCTGGGTTTACAAGGGTTCACCACTGCACCAGGTTCAACAAAGTCTCTTAGACACTTTGTTGAGTTCAATCCCCAGAACCAAAAACATGAGAAACATTGGTAAAACTTTTCCAAATCATAAAAAAGAATTCAGTAAAGTAGCAGGATATAAAATCAATATAAAGAGATTATTGATCTTTAGATACAATAATCAGTTTGATGACATAATAGTAGAGAAAGACAGTTTAATAGCAGCAAGAAGATTATATATTGAAGAGTAATTCAAGAATAAATTTGCAAATACAAAACGAGACTATCCTCAAAACACTTCTAAAGGGCAAAAAAGTGTGTAAATAAATCGAATTCTTTCTCCTGTTCTTAGAAAGGGTGGCACATATCAAAAAGATGTCACTTCTCACTACATTTAGAGATTTAACAGAGTCTTAATACAATTCCCACAAGCTCTTTTTCAAAAACAAGAATTGTGTATGTTGATATCAGAGCTCTTTGGAAAAATAAATATCCAGGAAAACAATACGAAGAACAGCTATGCAAGAAGAGTACTCTACTACATACTGAAACATAACACAAAACTCTGTAATTAACTAAAACATGAAGAGGCAGACGGATGGTGGAAATGCAAATTGGGACAGTTTTTATGGAGAAGGGAGTTGACAGCATCTAAAAAAACTACATACGTAATTACCTTTTGATCTAGCAATTCCACTTTTAGGAATTTGCCCTAAAGCTGTCCTTTTAATAATATAAAAACATGTCAAGTTATTTCATAGAAATAATATTCATAATCGCACAATACTGGAAATAGCCTAAATGCTGAAACCCTAGAAATTGAATAAACTGTTTCATGTACACACTGAAGAATTATGCAACTGTAATTAAATGAACGACCATCTCTGTAGACTACTGTGGAGAAATTTCTAGGAAAGTGAAAGAGAAAAGTTGGAAAATAATATAAGCCAGTACTTTTTGTTTAAAAAGGGAAAATAAGAAAAATATGTGCACCTGAAGAATTATACCCAACAGAAAGGAAAGGATAAGTTAGAGAATAATGATATTGCTTTCCTAAATGCAATGGGCAGGAAGGTTTGGAAAGCATAGAAGTAATTGGAGGCAGAGGTCAATTGATGTTTCCTAAAATGTATGCTTTTAAGGAAGGAGGGGGAAAGTGCTGAGGAGTGCTGTTGGTCAAATTGTATTGTCATGTTGTGTATTGTGTGTATGTACAAATAGGTAACAACAAATCCCACCAGTATGTATAATGATAATGCATCAGTAAAAAAAATTGTGGGGAAAAAAACAAAAAAATGTATGTGTTTGCATAGTAGTGACTTTTGGAACTATGCTAACGTTTGATATGTCTAACATGAATAAAATCAATGCACATGAAGAAAACCTAAATTGAAATGCAAATAGAGAAACAAACTGCACTGTGTTTCAGTGAATAACATAATCACACTAAGATTCTCTGAGGAAATAAAAACTCCATGAGCTCTTGTTTTAGTTATCTTCTTGTCAGAAAAGAATTTGTGTTAAAGGAGAAAGACACAGTGGTTTTAGGAGGGAAAAAAAAAAGTATGTACGATAAACCTAAAGTATGGGGTTTATGATTGAATGACAGGTGAGGGATGAAATTGCTTTCTAAAAATCAGTGTGGGGCCAGGAGGAGCTTGCTGACACAAGCATTCTAGTCTTGTGGTGTAGCAGATAGATTCGGGTTCTTTGGTTATCACTTTGGTATTAACACTTTTAATTCTGGTTTAAAGGTAGCAGAAAATAACTAATAACTCAAACAACATTGATTACAACTGCAATATGTAGAAGAAAATGAGGGCGGGTATGAAAGATGGTGGAATGAGACCGACATCGTTACCCTATGTACATGTGTGATTACACAAATGGTATGAATCTACATTGTGTACAACCATAGAAATGAAATTATGTGTACAATGAATCAAAATGCAGTCTGTAAAAAATTAAAAGCTAAATAAATAGTTTTTAAGCTAGTTTTGAGCTCTGCCTTAGGAAATAACTAACTTCAGGTACCTTCAAACTATTCTAGAATACCTGTAAGTAAAAAATTAAGAATGTGTGAAGTTAGCTTAAGTAGAATGAGCTTTATCTTGGAACAGTATGATTTTCATAAGTTAAAAAAAATCACCTTGGAAATATGGAAAAATATTAGTTTTATTTTCTTATTATATCTGTGGATAACCTAGTAAATGATATAGACTATAAGAAGGAGCAAGCATACAAATGCAGAAAAAGCCATGTCTTTATTGTTTAGTTTTAAAATATGAATGTATCTTTCATTAATCATCAACTTGTAAAAACTACCCTAAACAAAAGCATACCTTATGTGATAATAATTTTCCATTAAGATAATAACCCAACTTCTGGAAGATTGTTAGTTGCTTTCTTATGAAAATAAAAACCCAAACCCACTCTATCCTATTTATATTTCATAGTTTGTATAGTAGGTGGGATAGAGGTATCCAAAATGCTACGTGCTTGGCCAGATCCCCAGAACCTGTGAATATTCCTTTATACAGAAAAAGATAGAATTAATTTAAAGATTTTGATGGGAGAAAGTTATCTTGAATTGTCGCCGCCCAAGGCAATTTGTCACCGCCTGCAGCAACACTTTGCATGGGTATAGAGGATAGAGAAACAGATTTGATTGCTTTGAGAGGAGAGAGAGAGAGAGAGAGAGAGAGAGAGAGAGAGAGAGAGAGAGAGAGGCTTTGTATAAGAGAGAAAGACTTTGCTTAAGAGAGAGACTACACTTTCAGAAATCTTCTTAGTTTTGCTGCTGCTTCTTAAAGGTGCGTCCTGCATCCTGTGAACTAAGGGTCTATCTACCTAAGGTGCTTTAGGGATGTGTCCCGCATACTGCAATCTGTGATCTGCAACCTAAAGATGTGTTCTCAGTTCTCCGCTCTCTACTCTGCGATCTATCTTCCACCGCTGCCCCTACTCGCTGTTTCTATCTGCTTGCCGCTTCTTCTTCTTCTTCCTTTCTGCTAATGGCTTCTACTGTTTCTTTCTGCTAGCTGCTCCTCTTACTGTCGCTCCTTACTCCTTGTCACTTTTCTCTGTATGCTGCTGCTCCTTGTCACTTTTCTCTGCATGCTGCTGCTCCTTGTCACTTTTCTCTGCATGCTGCTGCTCCTTGTCACTTTTCTCTGCATGCTGCTGCTCCTTGTCACTTTTCTCTGCCTGCTGCTGCTCTTTCTCTACTACCTACTGTCCGCTTGTATTCCCTCCAAGAGGCGGAGGGCGGAGCCACACCAGTTGAAATCAGGTGAGGAGCCAGCTGCCCAATCATGAGCAGGCACAAGCAGGAGCACTTGAGAACACCTGTGCACACATACCTTCAATGTGATCAAAACAGCTTCTGGCTAGCTGCCAGGCACCATCTTCGGCGAGTTCGCATGGCATAGCCCCCAACAATTCCCCCTTCTTTATATAAAATGAAAAGAAAGCTGGCAGGGATCGTGTCTGTCTTAGGTTGTCCATGGCAGAGCAACATCCTTACCCGTCATTGGATAATGAGGCTCTAGCCCTCATTTCCTGTCTTTGGTTGGTATGAGCTCCCCATGAATCTTACCCGTCTTTGACTACCGATCCAACACACCAAGTCATATACTGGGAGATTGTTCTACTTCAAGGGTGGCCATGGCCTGATTTATGATCACATTATGAGCCTGCTGACTGGCTTTGAGGCGTTTGTAGATGTAGAATAGAATTAACACAAGCACACCCAAGCCTATTAGTATATAACCTAAAAATACCAAAAATTGGTGCCAAACTGTGCTGAAAAAACAATAACTCCTTTGACTTTTTGATAGCTTCCCTTTACTTATAAACTCTCCTTAAAGGTGAGGGACCAACATGAAGAATTAAAAAGTTACACAGGATGAAAATAAGCAGCTTGCTTTACTGAGAAAAAGATGAAAATCATCTATGTGGCTAAATCAGCTTATAAGGGGCTATGGGTCCAATCAATTCCAATTTGGGAATTGCCCGAGTGATGCAATCACTATCAGCAAAAAGATCTGTTACTCCTTAAACACTACAAGGGCTATGACAGCTGCTTCCATTTTGTGAGCCTTGAGTTGAAGAGTTCTGTGCCCTGTTTCTTAAATGATTTGGTAACATCTTTCCCTCAACAACAGTAACCAATTTGCACTCCTTAGCCCAATGTGTTTCCCTTCTGCGCCTTGGGCAAAGACCTGGGGCATGAGGTGCAACAGATTTTACTATAGTAATCTCTTATCTTTTGTTAGGGTATTGTCTCTTTTCTGCTGTATATCTGTGCATACACTCCAGGATCATATCAATTTTGAGTATCATATTAGCCTTCTATTAGCAATATCAACATTTCTACCAGGAAACCTTGCTACTATGTTTCTGCAAGCAGTTTCAACAGCTATTTCTTGCCACTGAGCTCTCCAATTAGACATTGTCCTCCAGATAACACTGCTCTGCATAGCTGTTTTCAATCAGTCTTCTCTATTTTGCTCCTCAAATACGGGCCGGTTCTACAAATTTTGAAGCTCTTTATATTAGGTTTAGCTTTCTCCTACCTTTTCCCCTTGTTCTTAAGTTTTCACTACCACTTGGTTATTCCTTTTGGGGGTTCTTTGTGTTAGACTTAGCTCTCCTTTTTCCCTTGTTCTTAAATTTTCTGAGTAATTGTTTTCTAGGTTACTACCACTCAATCCTTCCTCACTTTGTTCTCTTTAGGAGTTCTTTTCTGTTGCTATTAGATCCTGTTTATGAAGATCCCCCTGTGGCACACTGAGCAGCTTTTCTTCTATAAACCCTGGGCTTATTTCTACTAGAGTTTGAACATATGATCATACAGTGGTTTCCTTATTTTCTAATTCTTCCCCAGTGTTTCTTTCCTCCCCAGAACTTTCCTGTTTTTGGTTACCCCCGCTAACTTCCTCTCGAATCTCTCCCAGCACTTCTCCTTGTAATATATTTTTCATGCCTCCTTTTTGAATTATCCTTTCAGACTGATTTCGTGATATTTCTGAATCCATTCTTCACTGTACAAAGGTCACACTAACAGCAGTACAAACACACAAACAATACTCAATACACATACTCCGGAGCTCCTTTATCATTCTCTTTATATATTTCATCACCTGGCCAGCTATCCTGAGTGCCTAACTGCCTTAGAAGACAGGGCCCTCAGCTTACCTGAGTACCTAACTGCCCTAGGACAGGGGTTAACTGCCCTAGAGACAGGGTCCTCAGCTTACCTGAGTATCTAACTGCCTCAGAGAAAGAGACAGGGTCCTCAGCTTACCTCACTACTTAGAGCAAGACTCTTGAGTTTGACAAACACACAAACACAAAATACACACATTTTTGCACTTCAACTGTAGTGTCCTTTGCAACCTTTAGTTTTTGATTGACCCTATTTCTTTTTACTATCCCTCGCCCTTAAACTGCTCTGGCCAGAGACTCCTGCGAGGTTCCTACTTTTCCTGCTGTTCCTATTCCCGGAGGCGGATCTTGAATTTTCCCTTGCCCTATTCCTGCAAGGTTCCTCAGTTTCCCCACCATGCAGACTTCCCTCCCCCCCCTTTCTCCTTCCCCGTACGGGCCACCATATGTCACTGCCCATGGCAATTTGTCACTGCCTGCAGCAACACTTTGCACAGGTATAGAGGATTGAGGAAACTGAGGGTTGCTTGCTTTAAGAGGAGTGAGAGAGAGAGGCTTTGCATAAGAGAGAAAGACTTTGCTTAAGAGAGAGAGAGACTACATTTTCAGAAATCTTATCTTCTTAGTTTGGCTGCTGCTTCTTAAAGGTGCGTCCTGCATCCTGTGAACTAAGGGTTTATCTACCTAAGGTGCTTTAGGGATGTGTCCCGCATACTGCAATCTGTGATCTGCAACCTAAAGATATGTTCTCAGTTCTCCGCTCTCCGCTCTGCGATCTATCTTTCACCGCTGCCCCTACTCGCTGTTTCTGTCTGCTATGCAGCTTCTTCTTCTTCCTTTCTGCTAATGGCTTCTACTGTTTCTTTCTGCTAGCTGCTCCTCTTACTGTTGCTCCTTACTCCTTGTCACTTTTCTCTGCATGCTGCTGCTCCTTGTCACTTTTCTCTGCATGCTGCTACTCCTTACTCCTTATCACTTTTCTCTGCCTGCTGCTACTCCTTACTCCTTTTCACTTTTCTCTGCCTGCTGCTGCTCTTTCTCTACTACCTACTGTCCGCTTATATTCCCTCCAAGAGGCGGAGGGCGGAGCCACACCAGTTGAAATCAGGCGAGGAGCCAGCTGCCCAATCATGAGCAGGCGCAAGCAGGAGCACTTGAGAACACCTGTGCACACGTACCTTCAATGTGATCAAAACAGCTTCTGGCTAGCTGCCAGGCGCCATCTTCGGCGAGTTCGCAGGGCATAGCCCCCAACATTGAATGACCTGAGTAAGCCCTGAATCCAATTGTTATGTCCACTTAAGAGCCAGACACAGGGAGATTACAGAGAAAAAGGGGACAGTATGACTGGAGAGAGAGAATGGAGTGTTGTGGCCCCAAATTAGTGAGGATAGTCACCAGAAGCTGGAGAAGACAGAGTAAACTCTCACTGGAATTCCTAGGGGGTGCAGCCTTTTGATACCTGGATTTGTGACTTTTGGCCACCAGAGCTGTAAAGGAATTTGTGTTACTTTAAGCTGTGCAGTTGATGATCATTTGTGCCAACAGCCATAGGAAAAGAATCCACAGAATGGCTACATGCTCTTTTGAAATCATGTGCTTGTGGTTATTGAAAAACAAAAATATCTGGATAATCCACTCTTTCAATTTAGAACCCCTTCTTGAGTAGACAGTCAAGGCCTCCCAGCAGAAAGAGTGTGATGCATTTTCTCAGTGTGGTACAGATAGTCCAATTATATTTCTTTAAGATTGAATTACAATATAGGTCAATATTCCTCAATACCTTGAAGTGTACCTACTGACCACACTGCTATCTACCACCTGCTGACCAAGGCTAACCACACAATATTGGAAATCCAAAAAGTATTTGCTCAGACCAGGATGTATCATAATAATAAATTTTAAGTTTCTTTGAGATAGACACTAAAAATTTTTCTGAGTGTAGGAAAAATGTTTGTGTTAACATTTTTTAGTGCAAAAGGGTGAACTGAATAATTTCAGACCATGTGAACTAAATCTACACTTAACTTTAGGAAGAGACATCATGACATATTGGGAAGATAGCTGGATTGAGTCAGATTGTTCTTTCTCATTAGATTTCTTTGAGTTATTTCCAAGAAGTTTGAAAATTATAAATCATCACACTTAAGAGTGTACTGGGAAAGGTGTCTTATTTAAAGGAAAATGATGTCTTCTAAAGGGAATGAAGCTGTTCTTCTGAGATCAGACGAGATCGGGCGCGTTCAGGGTGGTATGGCCGTAGACATGAAGCTGTTCTTTATAGGAATGTATGAATCCAAGATTTATGGCATGAAAACTTTTTCTGAAGATAAAAGTAGAGCTGCTGGGATGATGTAAAACGTGGACTATGTCATAGAAACCCTGACCTAGTGGAAGATATGAGTGGATGTTGCATGTCAGGCAATAATCACCATCAGGCATAAGTGAGAGACAGAAGTGGTGATGGGGTTTGTTTATCTGTGTACTCACTAATAAGGAACTTGAATCATCTGGTATGCATTCCAAATATTGAACTGAATAAATGGGTTCTTTTGTTGACAACAGCCTCTTTTAGAAAGCAAAATAATCATAATTCTATATGTTAGGAAAGAATAGTCAGAGATAGGAATGTGAGGGGACCTAGGATAACTATTACATGTTAAGGTGTAACATGGCTCAATTATACTCCTAATAACTGATTCCTAATCTGAACCACTCCAAAATCTGAAACTTTTCGAGTAACATCATAATGTCACCAGTGGAAAATTCCATACCTAACTTCTGATGGTTCAGTGTAATCAAACTGTATTTTGTACTCAAAATATTAAAAATATTATATGCAGTTACCTTCAGGACATGGATATATATAGATTTTAAATATACATACATATATATAAAACATAAATGAATTTTGTGTTTAGACTTGAGTCCTATCACCAAGATAACTCACACATGATATGCAAATATTCCAAATTTTTAAAATTATGAAATTCAAAATTTTTCTGGTTCCAAACATTTTTGATAAGACATAGTCAATCTGTGTTGCCAGGAAGAACCATGGACATTGGGAGGTATATATTCTAGAATTTGAGAAAGCATATACAACTATCATCTAAAATGGGAATATTTCCCATCATGTTTTGGATATTATAAAAAAAAAATGAAGTTCTTTTTCTTTTTATTTTTTTGCTACTGGGAATTGAACCCAGGGCTGCATGCATACTAGGCAAGTGCTCTGCCACTGAGCTAGATCCTCAACCCCTAAATATGTAATTCTTATGAAATAATTGAATATAATTCCAAAGAAGAATAAATAGATGATGGTGTAAAAAGATTGTGACTTTATGAAGAACTGTAGCATGAATTTTAACTGACAGTGACTAAAAATTATAACGGAAACGCACATCCCAGAGATAAATAATTGTATGATACAGAACTCTAAGAAATGTATCAAAAATACATAACCTAGCCTGGTGCAGTGGTACTTGCCTATAATCACAGCAACTCAGAGGGGTGAGGGAGGAGGATCACAAGTTCAAGGTTGACTTGAGCAACTTAGTGAGACCCTAACTTAAAAAATATAAAGGAATGGGGGATATAACTCAGAGGTATAGTGTCCCTGAGTTAATATCCAGTAGTGTGTGTGTGTGTGTGTGTGTGTGTGTGTAGTTATTATGAGACTATATATATATAGTCTAGCATACATTGGGACTGCAGCAACAAATTAAACTAAAGGAACTAGTGCTTTACTTGTGTGGTCTGCCATCTTACAAACAATGATGGATATTAGTTACAGCAAAGGAAGCAGACTCTATTTTACCTCTCTGTTCTCTAGTAAGGGAGACCAGAATCCCATAGAGGTAGGAAAATGGAAAAAGTTCAACTCTCAATGTTTCTTAAGTTGAGATCTATAGACTATTAAGCAAATCATGTGTATAATTCCAAGCATTCATGAACCTGAATGGACAAAAAATATTTTTTTAGTTTCACTGACCTTTACCTTAAAGTTAATATTTCCTTCAATTTTGAATGTAGACAACAAACCACAGTGGTAGCAGCATTCACTTTAAAAAAACTTTTTAGATGTTAATAGATCTATATTTTATTCATTTATTTATATGTGCTGCTGAGAATCAAACCCAGTACCTCACACATGCTTGGTATGTCACACTGAGTCACAACCCCAGTCCAGCATTCACTTTTATCATTAGTAAAATTATAGATTATTTCCTACCATATTACAATTATAGCAACCTCAAAATTTGTATGTACATCACTACTTCAAAATTATGGTAGGTATAAGAACCATGGATAGATGTTCTAATTGATTTCCTAATAAAGAAAGCACACATATTATTATGTTCTGAAAATTGCATTTAAATATTAATTTTCTTAATTATTTTATATATTTTATTTTATCCAATATAAGTATTATTCTGAGAAGGGTCCCATTAGGCTTTATCAGATTCCCAAAAGGATCCATAGCATAACATCTCATGAGAAGCCCTGACTAGTTCCTCTAAGTGAACCTGTCTCTGGGCTTGGATAACCCAGCTGCTTGGAGAATGGGAAGAGTTCTGAATTGAATTTGGTTTTCTTTAGGGTAAGTAGAGAGTTATGGAGTTACCAAATGTTTAGAAATGAATAAATGCTTTAATTTAATCTAGATCAGTTTGATCTTAATATTTAGTAGACTTCTATATTAGGTCTATATTAGATCTAGAGGGGTTGGGATAGTGATTCTCATGGGCCCTACTTAGTACTCCTGTGACATATGACTGGATCAGAGTTGTATGGTTAATAACACTACTCTACACTATGACCCTATATTTCCTTTTGAGGTCAGCTAAAACTCGATCTCCACCTTCAGCAATCACTCCTAGTGAAGCCTCTATGACCACACTACTCCTTCCTAAAGACAGTGGTACCTGTTCATAGTTTTCTATATCACATACTCTCATCATCCTTGGTAACCTCCATGACCTTAACCTTTAATTTCATTTGAGCCATGAACTACCTGGGCCACATTCTACATTTTATTGCTCACCAGATACGCACCATCTTTGAAATTTCAATCTGACAAGTCTCAAGAAGTTGAACTTTCCTTTAAATAATAAATGTTTAAAAATTATAATTTAACTAATAGTCACCATTTTAAAATGAAAAGATATAAAATTCCTATACAGATTTTTTTTGAGAGGATTCTTATTAAAAATTGGGAGATTTACCATGTTGGCCCTGAAATTCTGTGTGGCCAAGGCAAAAAATAAAGAATGGTCCATGGTAGATAAGACACATGTTCTCTATGTTGACTAAATACCCTTGACTCTGTTATCTTCCTTTGTCTTATTTCATTCATCTTAGGGTCAATGGTCTGTTATTGATCATTGCATTTGTACTTCTTTTTCTCCTCCAGCTATATTTGGTCACTTGCATACCTTTTTGGTCATTAAGCATTTGAATTAGCAAAATTTGCAATTTGTTGTTTTCACTTTTGAATTCCCATTATAGTTCTGTGATCTATTAAAAAGCCTGGATTCTTAAACCTTTTTCCTCCTATCTTATAAATCTCCTTGTTTTGTTTCTTTTTTCTCCTTTAGAAATGGAGATCCCAAAGTTCACTTTCATAGCTCCTTTTTAGCATCACTACCAAATGTGCTTAAATGTCATAGCATAAAAATAGAAATCAGGAACAAAACTTTAAAAACAGGCTCTTCTCTCTGGAAATTTTAAAACAAACAAAACCAAAAAATAATCTATTATTAACTCTTGGGTCATATGAAAAATACAAAACAAAAATTTTAACTGTATTAAAACTAATGAAAACAGGGCATGTCATTGTGGGCTATGGTTAAAATAGTAATCAAAGGGAATTCGTGGCATTAAATTATCAAATCAATAAAAAAGAATACAATAGAAATAAATACCCAAATCAAAAGTTATAAAAATAACAAACCAAAAGAAATAGGGTAAAAAGTAGCAATTAATGAATTAGCAAACTGAAAAACTGAACACATTTTCAAATTCTTATTCTTTGAGAAAAATCAACAAAGAAGAAAAATGATTAGCTAATGTAGAAAAAGGGAGAAAGCACAAATACCGGGAAACTAGAATTGATGAGGATAAATATTAAGAGGACGTTTTGAAGAATTATGAGATTACTTCACACTACCTCATGAGAATCAAAACGAATGGTAATTAACAAGTAAATCTCTTAAATGCAATGTACAAAATTGACCCTATTAGACACAGAAACTCTAAAGAAACCAATTATCATAGAAGACAATAGAGGAAGTATTTAAAGAGCTTTTCCAATGAAAGAGTCAGGTCCAGGGATGTTAAGAAACCTTTTACAAAACAGACAATATTAAGATATGGAAACTCTTCCAAATAGAGAAAAGAACGTCTTCCAAATTTTTTTATAAAATGTACTTACCACTGCTCCCCAAACAGATAGAGATTGCATTAAATCTCATAGACCAATCTCAGATATCAATATTGATGTAAAAAATTCTTAAATCTTAATTATTTAAATCTTAAATGATTTAAAATGCTTAAATAAAATTAGTGAACAGATTTCCACAGAACATTTTTTAAAATTACCGATGAAATTTCATTCTAAAAATATTAGGAAATTCAGTATTTGTTATTTTCTTGCAGCTAAGGAGGAAAAAAATTGATGTGCTCTCTATAGACATAGTAAAGGGATTTGACAAAGTTCAACAACATACCGGTTAAAAGCAGTCAATACCAATTGCTTTATATGTTCCTAATGTGTTTCAATGCAAAAGCCAGTAAAAGGGGACTAATGAGAGGCTTATCTGTTAAAATCAGAAACAAGACAAGGAGGCTCACTATTTCTACTACTCTCCAGCATTGTGTTTAAGGTATCTGCCAATGAATAAATGAAGAGGTAAAACCATCTCGATTCACATATCTGAAATAGTAAAATTGATGGAAGAATGGCAATAACAGAATTTTATTAAAAGGCACCTTACACAATTAACATTAAATATCAGTTGACCATATTTATACAAACCAGTTAAAAGATAAATCAAAGAGTAGACTTCACTTATGATATTAAAAAAGAAAATAAAGTATCTGCCTGCAAACCTAGTAGGTTATACATGGAAACCAGAAGGTGCAATTCTGTAATACTGTTTTTTTTTTAATTTATTTTTATTGTAAACAAATGGGATGCATCTTGTTTCTCTGTTTCTACATGAAATATAGGCATACCGTTTGTGTAATCATACATTTACATAGGGTAATAGTTTTTGATTCATCCTGTTATTTTTTTCCTTCCCCCCCACCCCTCCCACTCCTCTTTTCCCTCTATACAGTCCCTCCTTCCTCCATTCTTGCCCCCCTCCACCCCCCTATTATGTGTCATCATCCGCTGATCAGCGAGATCATTCGTCCTTTGGTTTTTTGAGACTGGCTTGTCTCACTTAGCATGATATTCTCCAATTTCATCCATTTGCCTACAAATGCCATGATTTTATTATTGTTTATGGCTGAGTAATATTCCATTGTATACATATACCACAGTTTCTTTATCCATTCATCAATTGAAGGGCATCTAGGTTGGTTCCACAATCTGACTATTGTGAATTGAGCAGCTATGAACATAGGTGTGTCTGTATCTCTGTAGTACACTGATTTTAAGTCCTTTGGGTATAGGCCAGGGAGTGGGATAGCTGGGTCAAATGGTGGTTCTATACCAAGTTTTCTAAGGAATCTCCACACTGCTTTCCACAGTGGCTGCACTAATTTGCAACCCCACCAGCAATGTATGAGTGTACCTTTATCCCCACATCCTCGCCAACACCTACTGTTGCTTGTATTCTTGATAATCGCCATTCTGATTGGGGTGAGATGGAATCTTAGGGTGGTTTTGACTTGCATTTCTCTTATTACTAGAGATGTTGAACATTTTTTCATGTATTTGTGGATTGCTTGTAGATCTTCTGTGAAGTGTCTGTTCATTTGTTGATTCAGTTATTTGTATTCTTGGTGTAGAGTTTTTTGAGTTCTTATATATTGTGGAAGTTAGTGCTTTATCTGAATTATGAGTGGCAAAGATTTTCTCCCACTCTGTAGGCTCTGTCTTCACATTGCTGGTAGTTTCCGTTGCTGAGAGAAAGCATTTTAGTTTGAATCTATCCCAGTTGTTGATTCTTGTTTTTATTTCTTGTGCTATGGGAGTCCTATTAAGGAAGTCTGATCCTAAGCCAACATGTTGAAGATTTGGACCTACTTTTGCATCTATAAGATGAAGGATCTCTCATCTGATTCCAAGGTCCTTGATCCATTTTGAGTTGAGTTTTGTGCAGGGTGAGAGATAGGGGTTTAGTTCCATTCTGCTGCATATGGATTTCCAGTTTTCCCAGCACCATTTGTTGCAGAGGCTATCTTTTCTCCATTGCATATTTTTGGCCCCTTTGCCTAGTATGAGAAAATTGTATTTATTTAGGTTTGTGTCCGTGTCCTCTATTCTGTACCATTGATCTACCTGTCTATTTTGGTGCCAATACCATGCTGTTTTTGTTACTATTGCTTTGTAGTATAGTTGAAGGTCTGGTATTGCTATACCCCCTGCTTCACTCTTCCTGCTAAGGATTGCTTTAGCTATTCTGGGTTTCATGTTCTTCCAGATAATTCCATGATTGCTTGCTCTATTTCTGTGAAGTACGTCATTGGGATTTTAATTGGAATTGCATTGAATCTGTATAGCACTTTTGGTAGTATGGCCGTTTTGACAATATTAATTCTGCCTATCCAAGAACATGGGAGATCATTCCATCTTCTAAGGTTTTCTTTAATTTCTTTCTTTAGTGCTCTGTAGTTCTCATTTGTAGAGATCTTTCACCTCCTTTGTTAGATTGATTCCCAAATATTTTATTATTTTTGAGGCTATTTTGAATGGGGTAGTTTTCCCAACTTCTCTTTCTGAGGATTCATCACTTATGTATGAAAATGCATTAGATTTATGAGCATTGATCTTAAATCCTGCTACTTTACTGAATTCACTTATGAGTTCTAAATGTTTTCTGGTGGAATTTCTGGGTTTCTCTAAATATATGATCATGTCATCAGCAAATAGGGATAGTTTGAGTTATTCTTTTCCTATTCATATCCCTTTAATTTTTTGGTCTAATTGCTCTGGCTAGAGTTTCAAGGACAATGTTGAGTAGCAGCAGTGGTGAAAGAGGGCATCCCTGCCTTGTTCCAGTTTTTAGGGGGAACGCTTTCAGTTTTTCACCATTGAGAATGATATTGGCCATGGGCTTAGCATAGATGGCCTTTACAATGTAAAGGAATGTTCCCACTATTCCTGTTTTTTCTAGTTTTGGAATGAAGGGATGCTGTATTTTATCAAATGCTTTTTCTGCATCTATCAAAATAATCATGTGATTCTTGACTTTAAGTCTGTTGATATGGTGAATCACATTGACTGATTTCTGGATGTTGAACCAACCTTGAATCCCTAGGTAAAACCCAGTTGATCATGGTGCATTATCTTTTTAATATATTTCTGTATACAATTTGCTAAAATTTTGTTGAGAATTTTTGCGTCACTTTTCATTAAGGATACTGGTCTGAAATTTCCTTCCCTGGATGTATCTCTGTCTGATTTAGGTATCAGGGTAATATTGGCTTCATAGAATAAGTTTGGGAGGGTTCCCTCCTCTTCTATTTCATGGAATACTTTGAGAAATATTGGAATGAGTTCTTCTTTAAAGGTTTTGTACAACTCGGCTGAGATCCAATCTGGTCCTAAACTTTTCTTTGTTGGTAAATTTTTGATGACTTGTTCAATTTCATTACTTGAAATTGATCTATTTAAATTGTGTATGTCCTCCTGCTTCAGTTTAGGTAATTCATATGTCTCTAGAAACCTGTTGATGTCTTTGAGATTTTCTATTTTGTTGGAGTATAGATTTTCAAAATAGCTTCTAATTATGTTTTGTATTTCAATTGTGTCTTGTGATATTTCCTTGTTCATTCCGAATTTTAGTAATTTGAGTTTTCTCTCTCCTCTTTGTTAGTGTGGCTAAGGGTTTATCAATTTTGTTTATCTTTTCAAAGAACCAACTATTTATATTGTCAATTTTTTCTATTGTTTCTTTTGTTTCAATTTCATTAATTTCAGCTCTGATTTTTAACTATTTCTTGTCTTCTACTACTTTTGGTGTTGCTCTGTTCTCTTTTTCTAGGACTTTCAGCTGTAGTGTTAAGTTGTTTATTTGTTGATTTTTTTCTTCTTTTATTGAATGCACCCCATGAAATAAATTTTCCTCTAAGTACTGCTTTCATAGTGTCCCAGAAATTTTGATATAATGTGTCTTTGTTCTTGTTTACTTCTAAGAATTTTTTAATTTCCTTCCTGATGTCTTCTGTTATCCACTCATCTTACAATAGCATATTATTTAATCTCCAGGTGTTGGAGTAGTTTCTGTTTTTTATTCTGTCATTTATTTCTAATTTCAATCCATTATGATCTGGTAGAATACAAGGTAGTATCTCTATCTTCTTGTATTTGCTAACAGTAGCTTTGTGGCATAGAATATGGTCTATTTTACAGAAGGATCATTGTGCTACTGAGAAGAAAGTGTATTCACTCTTTTTTGGATGGTACATTCTATATATGTCCATTAAGTCTAAATTATTGATTGTGTAATTGAGATCTATGATTTCTTTGTTCAATTTTTGTTTGGAAGATCTATCCAGTGGTGAGAGAGGTGTGTTAAAATCACATAGTATTATTGTGTTGTGGTCTATTTGATTTCTGGAATTGAGAAGGATTTGTTTGACATGCATGAATAAGCCACTGTTTGGGGAATAGGTATTTATGATTGTTATGTCTTGCTGATTTATGCTTCCCTTAAGCAGTATGAAATGTCCTTCTTTATCCCTTCTGTCTAACTTTGGCTTGAAGTCCCCATTATCTGATATGAGGATGGATACTCTGGCTTTTTTGCTGAGTCCATGTGCATGGTATGTTTTTTCCCATTCGTTCACCTTTAGTCTGTGGATATCTCTTTCTATGAGATGAGTCTCTTGCAGGCAGCATATTGTTGGATTTTTCTTTTTAATCCAATCTGCCAGTCTTTTGATTGATGAGTTCAGGCCATTAACATTCAGGGTTATTATTGAGATATGATCTGTATTCCTGGTCAGTTGGTTCATTTTTGTTTTTTTTGACACAATTTAGTTTCTCCTTTATTTGGATATTCCTTTAGAGTAGTTCCTCCCTTTGCTGACTTACATCATTGTTTTTCATCTCTTCCTCATGGAATATTTTTCTGAGAATGTTCTGTAGTGCTGGCTTTCTTTTTGTAAATTCTTTTAGCTTTTGTTTATCATGGAAGGATTTTATTTTGTTGTCAAATCTGAAGGTAAGTTTTGCTGGGTATAAGATTCTTGGTTGGCATCCATTTTCTTTCAGGGCTTGATAAATGTTGTTCCAGGCCCTTCTAGTTTTTAGAGTCTGGATTGAAAAATCTGGTGATATTCTTATTGATTTCCCCCTGAATGTAATTTGAATCTTTTCTCTCGCAGCCTTTACAATTCTGCCTTTATTTTGTATGTTAGGTATTTTCATAATAATGTGCCTTGGTGTGGGTCTGTTGTAATTTTGTATATTTGGAGTCCTATAAGCCTGTTGTACCTGGTTTTCCATTTCATTCTTCAGATTTGGGAAATTTTCTGATATTATTTCATTGAACAGGTTGTTCATTCCTTTGGTTTGTTTCTCTAAGCCTTCCTCAATCCCAATAATTCTTAAATTTGGCCTTTTCATGATATCCCATAATTCTTGTAGATTCTGTTCATGATTTCTTACCAACTTCTCTGTTTGGTCAACTTTGTTTTCAAGATTAAATATTTTTTCTTCAATATCTGAGTTTCTGTCTTCCAGGTGTTCTATCCTATTGGTTATGCTTTCTATGGAGTTTTTAACTTGGTTTATTGTTTTCTTCATTTCAAGGATTTCTGTTTGGTTTTATTTCAGTATCTCTAACTCTGTTGAAATGATCTTTTGCTTCCTACATTTGCTCTTTTAACTGTTGAGTGGTGCAATCATTCAAAGCCTGCATTTGCTCTTTCATCTCATTTGCTTCTCTGATCATTTAATTATGTACATTCTGAACTCCCTTTCTGACATTTCTTCTGCCATGCTATCTTTGGGTTTTATTGCTGCAGCATCTAGGTTTGTTTGGGACATTTTCTTCCCTTGTTTTTTTTATATTGCTCAGTCATCTACCCCTCTAGTAGTGAAACTCTGCGATATTGCAGATTTCTTCTATTGACTAATATTGTCCCTGTAGATTTCCAGTAACTCACCTCCTAGCCTTCAGTAGCCTGAAGTCTTAGAGGAACTTGATAATGTGGTGCTCCACAAGGAATCTGCCCCTTTAGGGGTGGTAGCCTTCAGGTGGAGTATATTCCCTGTCAGTGGGCAGAGGCTCCTCCACTTGTTGACAGATGGTCAGTCAAAAGGGGGACTAGACTGCAGACTGGGGCACGTCTGGTCTGGGCCTGTGTCTCTGGTTGTACTGCCCTGGTGGAAAATCCTCACCAAGTGGGGAAGACTCACCTGGTTGGGAAGTTTTGCTGGGCAGCTGTCCTCCGAGAACTTCCCCTCAGTCCAGAGCTACCACCTGGATTGGGCAGCCTTCCTCTGCGATGTTCTCAGGGGTCCGGACCTACCACCTGGGCTGGGGAGCCTGACCCTACGAGGGACTCCCTCGCTGAGCGGCCCTCCTCTGCTACATTCCCTGGGGACTGGAGCTACTGCCTGGGCCAGGGATCCTCACCCTGTGCGGAAGCCTCTCACTGTGCGGCCCTCCTCGGCAATGCTCCGGTTGTCCAGGTTCATGGCTCCAGCCGGGGAGTCTCACTGGGCCATTCTACTCCATGAAGTTCCCTGCATTCCGGGACTACCGCCCCATCAGGGGAGCTTGATCAGTGGGAGAGACTCTCCTGGCTGCTCTAAGTTGGTCCCAAGTCTCTCAGTACCTCCTCTTCTTGAATCCTGAGTCCTGTCAAAGGGCCTCCCGTCTCCTGTAGGTGTCTCAGGAAGGGAGCCGCCTTTCTGATGATGATGGCCATGCCCTCAGGAATAATTCAAAATACCTGCACCAGCCTCCAAAGAAGCTGGGGAGCCCCAGCTAGTGTGTGCTGAGTCAGCACAGAGGCAAGTGCAGTGTCCCTCAGCAGTAGCGGGGCAGGCGGGCAGGCTCAGCAATGGCAACCGACCTTGGCGTGGGGTTTAGGTGGGTCGGTTCGCCTGCTGGTTGCTCTGCAATTGCATGTAATATTCTTTTGAAAGATAACAGAGATAGCCTTGAGTAAAAGGAAAGATTCAGATGGTTGTCTTCTCTTTAGGAAGACGGCATCAAAAGGCAGTCAGTTCTCACTAACTTAATGTATAAATTTAAAACAGATCTTTTAAAACAGATCTTTTTTTTCTTTTTTTCTGCCCTTGGAGATAGGCAAACTAATTATAAAGATCACTTGACGGGTAAGTAATCAAAATTAGTCAAAAAAATCTTCAGAGAAATGGATAGGTAGGAGACCAGCCTACCAGATCAGCCCTGTGTAGTGCAGATCATTAATAAATCAAAGGAGTATTTCTAAACAAGCCAGAGGGAAAGACCAGAAAAACCTTGATATACCAATTTCATATATATATTTGAAAACTTGTAAGATGACAGCTCAAATAATTGAAGAAAGATAAGTGGTGTTGGAATATTTGGATTGACATATGGAAAATGATAAAATCAGGTCCTTTCTTTACATGCATACCAATTTAAATTCAGAGACTATGAACATCAAAGCCACAAAATATTAGGAAGAATATGGCCCAATATCTGTATACTATTGGAATAGAGAAAACTTTGAAAGACTTAAGTTTCAGATGCAGTAAAGAATTAATTGATGCATTTGATTTGTTAAAAAATTTTTTCCATGGTAAAACAAACTCCAGACCTGTGAAAATCTGGGGACAAAATCTTTTCATTTTAGAATATAGATAAAGGTTACTTTTTCTAGTGTCAAGAGGTGCTGAAGTGGAGAAGAAAGAGACCAACAATTCAGGAAAAATGTGCTAGAGATATGAATACACTATCCACAAATAAACAGATGTCAATGAATCCTTTTCATGTGAAAAGAGACTCAATTTTGAGCAAAATTAGAGAAATACAAATTAAAATTAAACTGAGATGACCATTTATCACCTTTCAACTTTAGAAAAAAATTCCAAGTTTTAATAGTATACTTTTTGGTAAGGCTGTGGGGAAAACAGGCTTCTCACATATTGCTAGGGAAGTGTAAAATGGTATAGGCATTTACCTACTTCTAGGAATCTATTCTAAAGACACAGAGGTACAAATTTTAAAAGACATATGCTACAGCTATTCTTTGTACCACTATTCATAATAGCAAAAAACTGGAAATGACCAAAGTTATATATAAAGAAGTGGTTGAATAAACTGTAAGGCACCAATAAAGAGATGTACTGTGCAGCTACAGATACGCATAGAGAACATGAACAGTTATAGGAAAGTGCAGGGAAATACTAGGATAGTATATCATCCAGTGATAAAGTGAATGAAATTATGTTGTCATTCATCTAAATAAGACAGAAGAATGCCTGTCTACCTATCTATCTGGTTTTTGCTTACATTTTAGAAGTAATGTAATGATAAACTTTAAAAGATAAAAAAAACAGGTTGTTCTAATGTATGACCATTTTTCTAGATTTTATCAGCAAATGACACTGGACATAGAATATGTGAGTTCTTTCTGCATTATTTTTTACAACTGCATGGGAATCGATCATTATCTAAATTTTGAAAAGAATAAAGAATAAAGGACCTGCAGAAAGCATGGTCATCTTAGATGGTTCAAGTAAAACTAACTTCTTAATCCTACAGAGATTTTACATCTACACTGGGCTGGTTACCCCGTAGAAGCAGGTTTTGTTTGATCCATCAAATATTTTTAAAAGTTTAACTCACCTTAAGCAATGGGATAGATTTTACATGAAAATCCGGATTTCTGTTTTTTCTTGAAAACCTCAGTGACTCCTGCCCTGTGCTTGTGTTCCCTTGTGCCAAGAGAATGCTTCCTCCTCCTTACCATAGTCCACATCTCTCCTCGCTATGCCTGTTTCCTGGATCTCAGCTCTAGCTTTAAAGTTCTCTGTCTGGTACTGGAGGAATTTCATTTTGTAGTACTGTGTCATAGACCCATATGGGTTTAATTTGAAGCTAGATATTCAAAATAAATAGAGCAGAATCTTATTTATGACAGCAGCAGACCAGACAAAAATGGATGTCCAGAGTTCTGAGATACCTAAACTACTCACCTGTGGCAAGACATATATGATAGGTATTTAATTTCTTTTGATGGGTGAATTATATATGTTAAATGATTAAAGGAAAATGGTTAAAATTAGTCAAACTTCAGGAGACAAAAGTATGTAAGATACCACCACCTACACAGGAGGACATGTTATCATTTATTCATCATAAATACCTGAAATTGGATTTGGCCAATTTTGAAAAGTTATTCCCCCCACCCTGAAGTGTTGCCCTTAATAAAATAATCAAGTAACTAAATTCTAAATTTAAAAAATTTTTCTCCACTGGGAAATTTATGAATGTGAAAATAATTGTTTTGTGGACAAATAGCTTAAACTAGATTGTCCTGGAACAAATAATGGAGAAGATTTAAAGGAGGATTAGACTGTTGCAGATCGGAGAAGAGCTTGCTACTGCCTGTACTACTTACTGCCTGATGTGTTAGTTAAGCTCTTGGAGGTTGGGATAGTAAATGCTTCAGTCTTTGTGGAGTACATCAAGTTCTGTAGTGTGTGTGTGTGTGTGTGTGTGTGTGTGTGTGTGTGTGTGTGTGTTTCTCAGCTCTTTAAGACCACTATAGTTCATAGGACATACAAAATCAGACCTTGGGTGAATCCTTCCGATGAGCTGTTGTTTTCCTGTCCTGGCTTATATTGCACAAGTGTTTTTCTTGGGGTTCCTGAAGGTTGGATCTTGTTTGTGAAATCTCTGTGTCCCTTTGAATGCACTGACTGTTTCCTTGGTATGGCAGATTCTCCTGGTATTTCCTGTGCCACAGTATACAAAGTCAAGGGCAAGACTGATTTCTCTGACGTATAGGATACAATGAGGACTTTATTAGTTTCAGATAGTTCATTCCTTACACATGCAGTTTAAGGCAGAGTACCCAAAAGTGCCAGCTTTCCAGGTCCTTGTTCCATACATCAGAGAGGATGTCACCCAAACAAAAGGGGCCTCATACCTTCACAGGTACACAGGAACCAGAGGCAGTACACTCTTCTCTTGACAACTTCACAAGGAAGAGAGAGAGAGAGAGACGAATGGGAGATATCTTCCAAGTGACTCCTCACAAGCCTTTATCTTCCTGGGTTTTGTGGGGATCACAGGGCTACCAATATGTGCAGTACAGGCCTTAGCCTGCTTGATCTATGTGGGTACGTGCTTAATGCTAAGGAGTCATGGAGGAACATGATCAGAATTATTAACAAGGAAAAAGAGGGTTAACTGTTGGAGAAGTAGGAAATGGACAGAGCATGTGTGGAAGAGATTATACGGTGAAAGAGGAATCAAGACTGGGGTAGGACCAGATCTGCTCTTTTATAACAGCCTACTCTTATGGAAACTGACCCATTCCTGAGCAATTTAACTGACTTTGGGAGACCATCATTAAATCTCTCTAAGGGTGGTCATGGCCCAATAACCACCTCTTAAAGATCCTTAAAGATCTAGTGTCATCGAATTGTGGGTTGAGCCTTCAGCACATGAACGTTGCAGGACAAGTCATATCCAAACCATGGCAGCATCTGACCAGGTTTTGGTCAGAGAGATATAAGAGGAGATCTGCTTAGCACTTCTGGAAAAGAATTTATTTTCTAATTAAGCGAAAGGCCCTTTAGAAGGAAGGACCTTATTTCTGACTGTTTCTTCCTGTTTTGGATGTTTGTGTTTCATTAGGATTAGAACTGCAGTAGCCAGATAAGCCTGAAGGTGGCAATCACATGAGTATAGTAGCCCAGAGGGAAGGGAAGAACCTCCATCTCTGAATGACCACCATGAGCTGCTGAGCAAGGAGGGGGCTTTTGAACGTATGGAATGCAGTTATTACTACTGTTTCAATGTCCTTGTCTGCTCATTCTAACATTTGCATCACTTTTGAATTGGTCTTGATTGATCTTTATCCTTATATAGTCCTACTTTTTTTTTTCCCCTGGTAATTTTTAATTTTTTTTTTTATTAAATTCCAGATTTTTTTCTTTGCCTCATTATTTATATACCTACACACACACACACACACACACACACACACACACACGTATTGATTGTGAATTTTACTTATGTGGGTGCTAAGTATTTTGGTGTTCCTATAATGATTCTTGAGTGGTTTTTGGGAATTTGTTAGTAATAACCACAAGAAGTTTGGTGTAGGGCTAACTGCACCCTATGGTCAAGGACGAGTTGCCACTGAATACTCTGCTCAAGGCCCCATGAATTGTGAGTTTCCCTGCTCTGGTGAGTGAGAACAGTCCCTCTACTCTGCTGTGTGTGGCGTGTGATCTCCAATCAGGTTCCCTTAATCCTTTTGGGTGACTCTTTCCTGAGCATAAAGCAGTTCCCTCAGATGCATGCCTGAGTTACTACTCTGCAACTGCTTGGGCAGGCCTCTACAGATGTCTGTGGTCCTCTTTCTGTAACTTTCTCCTTTCTGGAATCTAGATGAATTCAGATGCTGCAGCCTCTCTGGACCCTGAGGCTCTACCTCTGTGATCAGAGCCTGGCCTGTGCTTCTCACCCTGACTCCAGGCAGTGAGCTTGGAATCACAGGCCTCCCTCATTTGGTTCTCAGTCTCACTGTGCTTTGTTCTTTGTAGAATGAGAATTTCTAGAGAATTGTTTAATTTCCTGAGAATTGTTGTTCAATTCTTCTTTTAGTTGGGAACATAATCCAATCTCTGTAAACCCATTTTGGCTAGAAGCAGGGAGCAGTAATAATATTTTTTAAAAAATATAAGTCACAGTATTAATGGGAACCCAAAGGTTTGTGGTTGAGATACTCTTAACCGGCAGTGGCCAACTGCCAGTAGATCAGCCTTTGTTTTCTGGCTTATCTTCATCTTGCTTTTTCCAATGACAAGGCTGGTTGCTGTCCTTTCTAGCCACAAAAACAGTTCATTTTCTTTTAAAATAGATAATTTAAATATTTTTTGTTTGTCCTTCATTTTAATTTCCATCTAGTATTTTCTTTCTGCTTAAAGAATTTTCTTTAATGTTTCCTTTAATATTATAGGTATGCTGGCTCTAAGTTATCTCAGCTTTTGTTTGTCTAAGATAACCCTTAATGTGTCTTCATTTTAAAATATATTTTTGTCGGTTGAAAAAATATAAATATATGGTGATAAGTCTTACTATTTCATTTAGTACTGTAGGGATGTCTCTTCAAAGGCGTTTGTGTTTCACACTCTGCAGTACTTCATTTTAAAATCTCTGCCTGCTTTCTTGATTTTATCTTTGATTTGTAACAGTTTGACTATGATATGCCTAAGTGTGTTTTCATTTATATTCCTCCTTAGAATTTTTTGAGCTTATTGGATCTGTGAAAAAGTCTTACCCATTATCTTTTCAAAAATATCTTCTGGACTCTTTCCCTCTTTTTCCTTTGAACTCTAGCTATGCACGTGTAAGGTTTGCTATTATTGTCTCTGCTTTTACACACTCTGATCCATTATTTTCCTCCATTTTAATTTTTTATTCATATTTCAATTTGAATATTGTCTATTAATTGAGCTTTATATTCATTGATACTTCCCAATGTTGTATCTACTATTATCCCCTCGAGGTTATTTATTCTTCATCAGTATCATGTTTTCATTTCTAACATTTCTCTTTGATTCTTTTAGACAGGTTCTATCTCTCTTCAGAAATTTCCCAAATACTTGTGCTTGTCATTTATATTTTGCATTAGAGGCTTTAATGTTTTAATCATAGTTAGTTAAAACTGGCCAACAGTTCCAATATTTAGGCCATCTTTGGGTCTGGTTTTACTGATACTTTTGTTTTGAAATGGGTCCTTTATATTTTTTTTTGTCTTGCTGTGTTCTGTACCTCAGCTTTTTCCTGTGTCACCAGGGTGCTTCTCTGCACAACTGTTGCTTGTGACTCATTGCAGGGTTTATGGTATAGTGTGAGGAGCAGTCATTTCTCAGAACTCCTGCTGCAGTCTCAGTCTGAGGCTGACTTTGGGGGACCTGAGGCCCAGGAGTAGGACTTCCTGAGCATTCCTTCCTTCCACCAGTGGTAGACAATCTCTCCTTTCTGCTCATTCCCTATTACACCATAAGCAATTTCCCTGTCTCTACACTCATCATGCCTAACTGGACCTTCTGTTGGTGTGTGATCTTCTGTATATGAGTTTCTGCAGCATTAGCAAACTTCTGCCTTATTTTATTGTAGGATGTAAGCGTGAGTAGGTTTCCTGCTCCTTTTCCTATAGCAAATACTTTTACCTAACATTAATGTAGGATGAAGGATAGGTCTTCTATCCCTCCTCTAGTGACAGATCACTTTTGCCTGAGATGCTTTCTGTCCCTCTTCCAGGAGGAAGGTGTGTATTCCAATCAAACAAGGGTCAAATTCTGAGTTTACCTGTTTCTTGTTCCTCCCCCACAGGGATGGATGACTTTTGCTTCACCTCAGAGTAACATTCAGGGTGCAGATGGCATTGTCCTTGTCTCCTGGATGCTGTCAATCACAAATCTGCACTCCTGCAAGGCCCCAACACAGATGGGCCTCCCTAGGGAACCCTGTTCCTCTCATGTGTTGTCCAGCTCTGCCCCCTGAGCCATCAGAAAAGTGAGGTGGCATGCTGGGGGCCTGGTCCTTCGACCTTTGTCACCAGCGGAAAAGAGCTAGGGAGAGGGTGAGAGTTCCACACGTGTCCGAGGTTCTCCTGGTTTTGCAACTGATGTGCTAGTTAGTGCACCTCAGCTTTGACAGCTCCCTAGATTTTCAGTTTTCTTTTTCCTTCCTGTGTTGCAGGTTTGCACCTCTTTCTGCCACAGTCTTCCAAGAAAGAAACAATTGGTGTCTTCCATTTGTCCTCTGGGGAAGTCATCACCGTCTTAATCACAGTTCACCCAGTTGCCTTGTAACCTCAATTCTTCAACCCCTTTATGTAGTACTGTTTTAGCAGTAGAGCGATGTTCTCTTGTGGCTTTCTACATTCTGATCTCAGGTACCGTGGTATTCATCAGTATAGCCCTGTAACTGAACATGTGTACCACCCTTACTAGCAAGCTCTTTATTGGCATAAACTAGACACGATGAGTTACTTTGATACTGGAAGATTTTGTTTCTCTATTGTTTAAACCATCTATGTGCAGAAAATCTCAATATTTACTCTCAGTTACTCCCTATTGGTAGCATTTTTTAAAAAAAATCACACTATTTATCAATAAATTATATGGCAGTATTTTAAGTAATGAAGGAAGAGTAAAAATAGAGAAGTTGTAACTGATAAGCCAGTATACAGAAAAACAGAAACAAATCCTCTTAGAGACAAATGAATATTGCTATATTAAAGAAAGATGAAGAAATAATCAGTGAGCTTTTTTTCTGAACAGGATACATTTCTGAGAAAAGTTACCAAACTCAAATTTTCACCCCAGAGACTTTCTAAGGACAACCAGGGCTTCCTCTTTTGTTGTCAGAGTTCCCATTTGCACTGGACGTGGAGTTTAGGGAGAAGGAGAACAAAAAGGAAAACAAATAGATGCCAAATTAAATACCTTGCTGTGAGAGTGAAAAGTGTAGCCCTTAGAACTGCTCACAGCCAGCAAGATTATTAAAATCAATCCAGCCTTTCTTTCACTCCTGCTATGTTTTGAATGTACTCTGTTCCTACCAAAATTCACACTGAAGCTTAATTCCCCAATGTAGCAGTATTGCAGTGGTAGGGCCTTAACAGGCATTTGGGGTCATAAGGGTTCTGCCCTTATGTTTTCTTGAGGGACTGGATTAGATCTTGAGGGAGTAGATTAGTGCCAACAAGACTAGGTTATTACATTGTTGAGCCTGGCTCCTCCGGGGTCTCTTGCTTCCTCTTCCACCACATAATCTTTTGTACATGTTCCTGCTATGGAATTTTATCTGTCATGTTGTGACCTAGCAGACCTTTACCAGATGAGGTCACCCAATCTAGTCTCTGAAACATTGACCAAAATAAGTTCCTTCTCTTTAAAAAGTAACCGGCCTCAGGTATTTTGTTATAGCAATGCAAAATGTACTTAGAAAGCTCCTCATCTTTTCTAGCTTCATTCTATATGTTTCCCTTGGTTTCTGAGTTTTGTCCTTTATTTATATATCTATTTAAATGTTTTTGGGAAACTTTGACTCTGGTTTTGGTTCCTGTTAGCCATTGGTCTCATGCTAGTATTTGCCTTCAGAAACACTGCTGCCTCAGTTCTTGGTTCTCTGAGTCATGTGCTCTGCGGTTGGCAAGCCCCATTCCATGGCCAGCATTACAAAATAGGTTAGGACGTTTTCATTTATGCCCTTCCTTCTAACATTTCACATCTCTTTCTAGTTTTTTCTAATGTCAAATATGATATTTTTCTGGGTTAGTTAACCTTATTCCAGTTCAATCTATACCTCATAATTCTTGATTCACTTGAGCCCATTTTTGTGTGCCCAGGTTATATGCATATATTTCCATAGTTTCTTTGTATCAGTGGAGTCTGTATATTCTCTAGTGAGTATTTGTGGCACCTCTCCCTGTCCATTCTTTTTCTGTAGTGGAGTGTAAACTCAGCAGAGGCAAGATAGAAACCTAGTCCATCTCTAAGCACAATGCAAAGCTCAATTTCGTGCTTCTTGGTAGGATGCAATAAAGCCTTTTATGAATCTGATGCCCTCATTGTGAGTTGTAATTAATGTATACTCTTTAGAAGTTGCTTGGAAAACTGAGTCTGAATGTGCTTGGGATGATAGTGGGTTATGTAAAAAACAATCTTACAGAGTTTCTAGAAGATAATGCGCATAGCAAGCACACCATATTAACGATTATTATCCTTTGTACCATTTTCTTTGGGGACTTAAAAAAAAGGATATCCTTAATTGTTTAACTACAGAGGACTTTTTGATCACCATATCTATTACTGACAGTATAGATGATCAAATTCTTTTTTGTTTTAACTAGAACAAATTAATTGTTGGCGGTTGACAGACTTCCCAGTGTGCCGTCTCTCCCTCTCCTTCAATCTGTTGGTTCAGGCTGACATCATCTGAGTGGATAATAGCTCACTGGAACATATACAATGCCTCTGGTTTGCTTCTTCTTCTTTTTCTTCCCAACTTAATTTTTGCAAATTTTTCCTTCCCTCAAATTTCTTAAATGTTAAGCTTTTGGGGAGAATTTGCAAATGGCAGGTGTTAGAGTTCATATCAACTAGCTCTTGGGTTATACGAAATCTTTACATCTGATATATATGTGTATATATAGGCAACTAAACTTAAATATCTTTGAAGAAAATTTGTCCTAAAAATCAGTTTTGGGCAGCTAACATAGATCCATTTTGTTGCATAATTTCATTTTTAAAAATCCTGGTGTTTTGTTTCTCTCAATCATGTCATATCAATTTATGCTTTAAAAAGTTTGCTGGGTAAATTAAGAACAGTGTTATTTAGCACAAGCAATTATTTGATTACCTCCCCTGTGCTAGTCGCAGCCTGGCATTTAATCTGGCTGAGGCCTACAGACCGCAATTTGAACAATCAGGGTAGTTTTCTGTAATTGCAATAAATCATATCATTAACCATGACAGACTGTTCCTCCCACAGACTTTTTTACAGTAACAGTTAACTCCTGAACTCCTCATGAAGGCCAGATTTTACTGTAGTCAAGTGAATTTCCTAGTCAGCTGGCAGAATACAGTCAGAGTCTGTGTTGGAAAAACACTGATGTCCTAAGAACGGAACCTGAAGAGGTCATTCTAACTTTAAGAGATATAGGGCTTCGAGGAATATGCCACACACTGAGGCCATCTGAACGAATATTTGCGAAAGGATTATCTGCTGCAAGGCTGTTTAATTTTCTAACAGGGAAACAGATGGAGATCAAGATGTGAGGCATACTTATATTGTTACATTTCGGTCATTTATATAAAATACACCTGCTACTGTATTGAGGCTTCCTAGGATGAAAAATATGAAAAGAGAAAATATTTTTAAAAGCAACATTTATTGCCACCTTATGTAAGCTCACTTTACAATATGTCCATAGTAGATAGGAATTGAAAAAGCAGACAGTGTTCCCAGCTCTTTAAATCTTCACACTCACCCTAATGTGTGACACGGAATTGTTTATCTCTTTGTGGTCGACTTCTCTGTGTTACCCAGTGTGTGTTCAGAGTGTTGGCTCTTGATGGCTTCTCTTTTGAGAAGTCTGTTCCCGCTTTGGTATAGATTGTTTTCCCCCTATTAGGTAATTGGGTTTTTTTTCTTCTTTGTTTGTTACTTTTGTTTTTTAATCTCTATAGCGGTTTTATTTTTCTCTCTACGCTTGGAATTCTGAATCCACACGACAACGAGTCTGAATCTGTTGTTATTGTATGAAAATTTGTCTTCCTCAGCAATTGGTATCATTTCGCCTTTTGGGTTTCTTAGGTCTGTTCATCATGGTAATCACCCTATTCCATTTCAGAATTCTTGCTTGTTTTCCATTGCTGAATTGTGGCAACTTGTCCTTGTCTTTGTTCTATAGATGCATTATCATTTTCTTTTTAACAGTTTTAGGTTCCCAGTAAAACTGAGTAAAAGGTGGGGGGGTTTCCCACCTATCCCTGCCCCCATTTGTGCTCAGCCCCCTCATCACCAGCATCCCCCACCACAGTGGTATGCTTGTTACAATTATTGAACCCACACTGCCATATCATTATCACCCAAAGTTCACATTTTATATAAGGATTCACTTTTGGTGTTGTAGATTCTGTGGATTTAGACAAATGTATAGTGACATGTATCTACCCTTGAAGTATCCTACATAGTAGTTTTACTGCCTTAAAAATCCTGCATTCTAATTTATCCTTGTCTGTTCCCTGACCACTGAGGTGTTTTTGTTGTTGTTATCAGGGATTGAACCCAGCAGTGCTTAACCACTAAGCCACATCCCCAGCCCTTTTAATTTTTTTTTTAAATTTTATATTTTGATACAGGGTCTCACAAAGTTGCTTTGGGCCTCACTCACTTGCTGCAGCTGGCTTTGAACTTGTGATCCTCCTGCCTCAGCCTCCTGAGCCTCTGGGATTACAGGCATGTGCCACCACATCTGGCTAATACTGAACTTTCTACTGTTTCCATAGCTTTGCCTTTTCCACAGTGTCCTATAATTGAAATGGTACAGGATATAATTCAGATTGGTTCTTTTCACTTAGTGATATGCACTTCATTTTCCTCCATTACTTGATAGCTTATTGTTTTTTTTAAATTTTTATTTATTTTTTATTTATTTTTTTAGTGCTGAATAACGTTCTGTTGACTGAAGTACCACAGTTACAGTTTATCTATTTACCTACTAAAGGATATCTTGGTTGATTCCAAATTTTTGCAATTATGAAAACAAACAAACAAAAAAAACCTGCTGTAAACACCTGAGTGCAGGGTTTTGTATGGAAATAAGGTTTCGACTCCTTTGGGTGAATATCAAGGAGTGTTATTGTGAGATAGTATGTAAGAGTATGCTTACTTCTGTATGAAAGTGCTACATTGCCTTCCATAGTGGTACCATTTTGCATTTCTACCAACAATGACTGACAGCTCCTGTTGCTCCCCATCATCACTGGCATTTGGTATTTTCAGTGTTTGAATTTTGGCCACTCTAATGGTATGTCTCCTTATTTTAATTTGTATGTCTTTGATGACTTGATGTTGAACATCTTTTCAGTGCTTATTTGCCATCTGTATATCTTTGGTAAGGTGTCTATTAAGGTCTTTTGCCCATGTTTTTTAACCAAATTGTTTATTTTTTTTCACTACCAAGTTTAAGTGTTCTTTCTATACCATGGAGAATAGTCCTTTATCAAATCTGTCATTTGCAAGTATTTTCTTCATCCATGGCTTGTTTTTTTTTTTTTTTTTTTTTTTTTTTTTTGATCCCTTGGCAGTGGCTTTCAGGGAGCAGAAATATTTAAGTTTAAAGAAATCTAACATTAATTCTTTATTTCACATACTACATCTTTAGTGTGATGTCTAAAATGTGATTCCTAAACCCACGGTCATCTGTATTCTTATATTATTATTATTATTATTATTATTATTATTATTATTATTAATTTTGGTACCAGGGATTAAACCCAGAGACACTTAACCACTAAACCACATCCCCAGCCCTTTTATCTTTTCTTTTGAGCCAGTTTCTTGCTAAGTTGCTTAGGACCTGGCTAAGTTGCTGAGGCTGGCTTTGAACTTATGATCCTCCTGCTTTAGCCTCCCAAGTGGCTGGGATTACAGGCAGGTGCCACTGTGCCTAGACACAGAGTCTTTTCTTAGTGTCTGATTCATAGCAAATATTCAACAAATTTAGCTATTTTTATTAATGTTTTTGTAGCAGTACCTCTTCCTATGTTATCTTATAGGGGTTTTATAGTTTTGAATTTTATAATAGGTCTATGATCCACTTTGAGTTAGTTTTTGTGAAGAGTATAAAGTCTATATCTAGATTTCAATTTTGTCATTTTTTTGCATATAGACATCCTGTTGTTCTAGCACCAATTGTTGAAAAACTGCCTTTTTTGTCATTAGATTGCCTCCTTTACAAGATCAGTCAACTATGCTTATGTGGGTATATTTCTGGACTCTCTTCTGTTTCCTTGACCTACCAGTATATTCTTTGGCAATACCCTACTGTCTTAATTTTAGTTAGATTTATGCCTAGACTAAAAAAATTTGGATACAGAAATATTGAGCACAATACCCAATATCTTCCAGCTAGACTCAGTCATTGCTAACGTTTGTTGAAATATTCTTTAATTTCTTGGTAGATATCAAAACTCCCAAAATATTTTTTTTCTGTTTCTTAAGTTATTGCTATTTCTTCTGGTTTCAGTTATCTGATTATCTCTCTTGGTTATTTTGTTTCATGCCTTTGGTCTTCCTTAAAGAGATTATTCTTAGTTGTTTATAGATTTTTTTAAAAAGATTATGTTGATTAGTGGTTGGACTGGCAGGGGTTTTCTATGCATTTGTCTATCGATTGTTCTATAAGCTGTCATGAGTTTCCTTGTCCTGCATTTCCTGATACTTTTAGGACAGAGGTTCTCTGTAAGAAAGCAGAGTGTGTTTATCATCAAGATTCACTTGTATGTGGACAATCAGCCTGGGGACTGCTGTTCAGTTGCCAGACATACTGACAACTTCAGGACATTTGCTCTGAGCAAAATGATCTTTCATTTCCTTCCTTTCCCATTTGTCTTGTGTGGGTCCAGATTTATTGTGAACTTTGCTTGTCTCTTAGACTTTGAAATGCAGAGCTATTATCAAGCTAGAAAGGTATCTTTTCTGCACAGATTCATGACTTGGATTTCAGCCTCTGTGAAACCCCCTGCTGGGATCCCATGTGTGGTATATGGTCCACACATCTGTATGTGGTGACCCTATCCATATACAAGACCTAAGAGTCTACCCCAGAGTATAGTTTGCTTTTGAGGAGCTTTACAAGGGTAAACAAGGATAGATAGATTACAGGACCCTCTCTTGTGCCCACCCCA
This sequence comes from Sciurus carolinensis, assembly GCF_902686445.1. NCBI lineage: Eukaryota > Metazoa > Chordata > Mammalia > Rodentia > Sciuridae > Sciurus > Sciurus carolinensis. Next base: position 66,674,913 of record NC_062226.1, read on the forward strand.
GTTCCCACTTAAACATCATCTCTACATTGTTATCAGCAAGATTCTTTTAATATTCATAAACATCATTTTTTGCTTCTCCAACAAGAGAAAGAGAGACACCAGTTTGAGGTTTCAATCTTGAGCAAAATTATATTAATAGATACTGGAAAGTGATGAAGTGGAGCTCAGGAAGGTTGGAAAAGACTAAACCAAAGACAAAATACCCAGATGAAAGTGAGAAACTTGGGGAATGCCCAGGAAGGGCACAGAACTGGAGATAGTGTCTGCAGAATCAGCTCCGTGTACGTGACTGCTGAAGCCATGAAAAGGAAGGATACCCTGAGGGACCCAGTGCAGAGAAAACAGAGAGCCTTGTCCAGTGCTATGACAGTGGCAAGGGCGGGAAGGATTTGGGAAGCTAAGATGATGTTTAGGCACAGAAGAACAATCAGTGCTGTTTTGTATTATGTATGCCCTATATTTATTACTATTCAAAATTTCCTCATTGGTCATAGGAAAAATCAAAACTGTTGTGCATGGCATATAATTTCCTCCATGATCCGGCCACTGCTTAACCTCCTCTTCTCCCACTAAGTCCCAGCTTTATATATTCCTGCATTTCTAAGCCCTTTGTACTCACTAGGACACTGAGTTGTCTCAAGTGTCTATTACCTTGAAACTCAAACCTTATGTAATTCTTTCTAACTAGCCTGAAATATGCATTCACCTTCTAGATTTATCTAGAGATGACTTTGTCACCAGCAGCATTCCTAACTATAACCCACAGACAGTCGATGCATTTCTCTATCTTCCTTCCTTGGTACATAGCCCTGAAATGCATTGCATTTGTTTAATTACTCCTAACAGCATTATTCCTTTCAGGAATGTCCTTCTAGAACATTCCTTTCAGAAATGTCCTTATCATCACTTCTACATTATTTGATACTAATAGGGAGCAAGCATTAGCTAAATGGATGAATGAGGTCCATGCTCCTGCCTTCTCTAACCTCCATTCTCTGGAACCCTCCCTCTCCTTTAGCTGTTTTATATGTTAACAGTTTTCATTTTTCAAATGCGGAAAAGTCCAGCTGCAAGACTCATCTGTTCAGAGGTTTTTCTAGCCTCTCTCTTCCTCCTACAAGTTTGCTCAGTATGTACTGTGCACTGGGCACTGGTAGAGACACCAAAGCTGATCCAGTTCCTGCTATCATGGAGCTGATTGGTTAGTGCAGGAAACTGACATTACTCATGCAATTATGTAGACACATATAATCCTGTTCTGTGAAGGAGGATGGCATGGTGCTAAAACAACCTCTATCGGGTCAATAGGTAGTCAAGGAGGTCAGGAAAGGCTACTTCCTGGAAAATGACACATGAACCCAAACTGAATCAGAGGAGAGAAAGGAATGAGTTAGTATGAGTTAGTTCCTAGCACAGAGCACTATGGCAACTGTAACTGATCACTATTATTTCTAGGAAATAATTTATGATTCCCATGATTTAGTGTAAATACTTCCTGTATCTAATCTTGCCCATATTTATTTTGGTAATATTCTTAGGAAAGACATTCTATTTTGACAAGGACATAGAAGGAAAATTAAAAGATTGATCCTCTAATTTCCTCTTTTGAAATTCTTTGAGGTTTCTGAGGACTCTGATACAGTTTTAAAACTTCTATGCACAAAGGATTGTTTTCTTCTTTCCATTTCTTTAAGAGCATGAGGACCCAGTAGTAACACTGGTCTGCAGACCAAAAAACATTATCTGGCACCTAAATGTAGTGTTCAGCACCTCTTGATTCCTTAAATTGAGGTAGATGTGCAGTAGCAGGAATCTCAGGGACAAAAACCTTTCTTTCAACTCTCTGACTACTTCTAACACATAGGTTTATAGAGGGTATGAAAGGATTTCATTTCAAGCATCATTGAGTTGTGAAAGCAAAAATTGTGCATAATTTGTTTGGTTGAAACTGTTATTTAAGAGACTTTATTGATTTCATCGGTTACTACATATAACTTGTAATGTTTCCTTCAATGATCATTTTATTGCAATTGTGTTAAAATAGCATCCTAAACTCAAAGAGGGAAAAAAAAGAGAGATGTCATCTAGAATACTATTTTATTGAGTGCCTGCTTATTGCAACTCACTGAATGTAGAGCCTGTGTGTGTGTGTGTGTGTGTGTGTGTGTGTGTGTGTGTGTGTTTCACAGTATTACCAATCATAGTGGCTCTTAGAAGACATTGCATTCTGAATGCATTTGGACCACGAAGCAATATTTCCTTTTATCTCCCTTTGTCATTGTTAATTAGGAAAAAATTGCCAGATTTCCCAGTGGCAGCATGTCTAATTTAATAACCTGAGAGGTTGGTGCTTGAAAATATAATGAAATGTAATAAATACCATGGTGGTTTTATAATTACTGATACAAAACATATTGTAACTAATCTTTACTGATTAAAAAAGATTTTATAAAGAACGAACTACGGCCAGATGAGAGCTACATCTTTATTTGCATAAATCAATATAATTATCAATCATGAAAGTTTTCTTGAGTGTTGGCTGATGGGCAAGAATTCATCTGAAGATGAAGATTACGAGTCAACAACCCCCCTTCTAGATTTTTTCTTAATTCTATAAAAAACACACAGAAATAATTTTAGTAGAAATCTCCCTATCTCTTTTTCTGTGGAAAAGTTCTTATCATTTGTTTTTCAGTAGCAGCTAAGGTGACTATTCTAATAGAAATTGGTGATTTTATTTGGATTTTGGTATTTTATTAATGTGGTCTGAGACAATATTTCTACAAATTTGGGAAAACCAAAACTCTTCTAATATTTTCTTTATTTAAAAAAATTATATATATCAGTATGGAATGGGGGGAGGGTCTTTCCTGAATGGAATCCCAGTCATTGCTAGTTGTGCGACCTCAGAGAAAGATATTTGACAGGTGACTTCATCTTGGAATCTCAATTTCCAATCTGTAATCACAGGTATTTTTATTTGGATTAAATAAGATTCCTCTGTAAAGCACATAACTCATGAATTATAAGTATCAAGCAGTGTCTTCTTTCCTAAATATTTTCTTCGTGATTGTAAATCACCATGATGGGAGAACTGGAACACATGAAAACCACATAATGTGTGACTTTGAAGCATGATACACTATATTAGTTTATGTTAAGAGTCTTCAATTTTGTGGGAAGAGGCTCTAACCCTGTGTTGAGGGGGATGGTGGTTGAGCATGGTGATTCAGAGCTTGGGCATGTATCAAACAGACCTGAGCCAGAATCCTGACTCTGCTACTTATGAGTTTTGTTGCTCTGTCTCTGGGAGACTCTCTTTTAGGATCTGTAAAATGGAGAAAGTAATAGTATCACTTCCCAAAGAGTGAAAGGGTGAATTGAATCATACAATGAGGAACCCCTGGATAACTCTCTGGATCTATATTTTAGATGTGTCTCTTAGAATTTAAACATCCTGCTTATTACTTCACACATCTACCCCTTATTTCTGGTGTTTGTATCTGGAATTGCCCTAAGGTAAAATGTGTTTCCCCCCCATTTAGCAACCAATTTGACTATGCAAATTTGTAGGGACTATATAGCTATTCAGTTGAATGGATTTAGAGTTATCACTAGTGGTGAGATATATTTTCTCCCTATTAATGATGGTAGCAAAGAAATTGGTAAGCAGTCAGAAGCTAATAACATTAGCTTTTCTGAAGAAAAAAAATATCTTTACAAAATTTCTTCAAATAACAAATTTGGGATACTTTCACAGAGTCAAGAAGTTGTAAAGCTTTGTGTGCCTCTAAACTTGTTCACATACCCTTAGTATAGACCAAGGTCTGTATATGTTCCTTATTTTGTTCTTTTTATTTTTCTGTGCTGATATTAATTGGGTGTTTAGTAGGGCACAAGGTTTAGGTATGATAATGGCTATTAAGATATTCATAGACAGGGAGATCAGTAGGGACAGATGTGCAAAAGGGTAATGCTGATACACAGGTCAGATCTGGAGAAAGTCAAAGGTGTTACAGGGAAGTGAAAAGGGCTACCTGGCCTAGGTAGGGGGAATGCAGAAAGAATAAAGACCAAGGATGTGACAACAGGATTGGTTCTCAGTCAGAGATGGTTCCAGACTTCTAGCAGATGTTGGGAAAAAATTATTTTTTCCAGGAACATTTATGATTGTCACAGATTGAGGAGTGACTTTATCGACCATTAGTGAGTGGAATCCGGTAGATGTTCTGCAAGTAGGATACCACCATCCAGTAAAAACTGTCATTTCCCTAATGCTAAGGAGAAGCACCGAGTGAAGAGGGGAAAGAATGTATTCCAGGGAGCAAGGAGTGGTATTTATGTCCTGTACATACTACGATGTGGGGAATTTTTGCTTTGAGCTTATGGTATTTGTGAAAATAAAGGCTTTTAAAAATTGAGAATATTCTTTTTCTGTCTGTGTTTTCTGCCAGGGTCCCTTGAACTGACTTTTCAGTGTCCCATCTTTCATGAGTCTACCGGGAGGATGCATCTTGGCTTTGGAGAAGCATGTTAGTGAAGTTCAGGCTGCTCATGCCTCTGGAGAATGAGTCTACTTGCATCACTATCAGAACGATGAAACCCTAGAAAGGAACATTTCTCATTTTTTAAAATTCTTTCCTACAGACTGCTAAGTGAAGAAGGGGCTAACTGTAAAACAGGATTGCCATTTTGAACCAGTAAATCTGTTTTTTTGCTTTGATTCATTTTAAGATAAAATGGGTTTGCTAAGGCATCAGAGCAATGAATTGAGTCTTCCATGGCTATTGCCTAAAGCAAAGAAACCAGGAGAAATGGTGTTACCAAGCATGAGGAAGGAAAAGGAACCAGGGATCTGCATCTAGGACTCCGGGCTCCAGAGGTGCCCCCAGTAATGACAGAAGATATAGCCTGATAGTGAAGATACAAGGAGCACATTAATTCAGAAGAAATAAGTGCTGTGGTGATATATACAAAGGTTTTCTGACACTATTCCATTAAATCCCAGATTTTGTAGAGATTTCATCCAGGCCAGGGTTGGTGACAGGGGAGGGAAGGTAAAGTAAGCAGGAAGAGTGGCAAAGAGAGGCTGAGTTGGTCATTCTCTACTCTGGTCTTTAGCAGGTGTCTCTGACTATCACACAATGAAATGTCCTTGCAAGATTTCATTTAAAAAAAGGGAAAAAGTTGCTTTAAAAACTATTTGAAACCACTGAGTTACTTTAAAAACTAGTTGAAATCATTAACATTGAAAAAAAGAAGGATTAAAATGCTTATTCCTTGTATCAGTTATTCATCTAGATATTAATCTGCTGTGTAACTTTGGTCAAGTGCCTTGACCTCTCTTTCTCTCTTTATCATTGGGTCATGAGGGGCATTAACATTCTGTGACTTTTGAAGTATATTTATCAATGTACTGCTTTAGCTTGAAGGAGAATGATTTGGTAGGCTAATTATGGAATGATTCATGGGAACTAACAGAAGAACCACGGTAGACATAGGAAAGTCTAGGTTTTTGATCTGAAAACTATATAAGGTGTGAAATTAAAATGAGGCTATTTATGGAAATTCACAGTTTGCTGCACTTACGGTTGCTAGTGGTTTCATCAAGGCAGAACATCTTGACAAACAAAGAACAGGAGCTGTAATTCATCAGTTTTTCCAGTGTTCTACTTAGGCCTTTAATGGGACAATCAGTGGGCCGGGCTTTCCCTGGATGTATGTGTGGGGTTTTTAGTGAGTAACCAAAACTGTAACAAAGAGATGGCCAGAAGAACTCATTTGCTGAATGTTTTTAGTTTGTTGGACACAGCTGCTTGGGTGATGAATTTCCTTTTCCAAGAATCATTTGATTAAGCAACACCCTTGATATGGCTGTGCTTCCAATGCAAGGATTGGGAAACATTACGCCGCTTGTCTATTCTGACAAGTTCATACATTTGCTTGCCATTTTCCTATTAGCATTTTAAAAATTGCGTTACTCATTTGACCTCCATTCATTTTAAGCATATTATCCTGGCTGAATGTTCAAGCTGCTTGTTAGGGAGCAGTGCCTCTGGTTTCTATCGTCTCCTCTATTTGCCTGGGTGGGTCCCTTGGCAATTTGCTAGTAATTTACAATATTTTTGCAGGATTACTGGATTTAAGGTAGCTCTCTGCTTGTTTTGAAATATACTGACTGGCATTGTGGTGGTTTGGTTAACAGTGATCTCTGCATTAAAGAGAGAAATGAAATGTCCTAGCTGAAGAGTACAGCCTAGCACATCTTTATACCTCTACCTGTATGCCGTGGCTACCAAACACACTTGGCAATCTGCTAAGTGCTATGCTCGGGTCATTTTATTTTATTTAAGTCTCACAACAACCTCATGAGAAAAGCATCATCATCATCATCATCATCATCCCAAAGTTAAATTTGAAGAAATTGAGGCTTTAGAGGTAAAATAACTTATCCAAAGTCTCTTGAGGCTAATTTCTATTGCTTAGAAGAATTCCTTAGCTAACTTCTACTAGGTGTTTTGGAGAAATTATAAATTATGTGGCAATGTATTTTTTCAGTCACGAGCATCTTCTTTTCATCTAATAAAGCAGTTTTTTAATAATTCAAATTATAATGTGAGCACATGACTTTTTTTAGATTAATTCAGATGTAGGTCCAATAAAATGTCATGGATACCTTGTGAAGTTTACTATTATTTCATAAGAGCTTTTGGTTTGGGCTTGAATCTTCATGGTTTATTGCTAGTGCCTCTATCCTCATGGAGTGAGTGTGGCCTGGTCCACAAGTCCTTAACTATGGAATGCATGACCACTGCTGTCAATTATGTTTAGTGATTCTGTGTTAGAGAATACTCCAGTTCTTCCCTTTGTTATCCCTGAAAGCAGGTGGGACGCCTGAAGTCTTTATTCTTTGAGTGCTTGCAGACCAATGGTGAGAGAAAAGGATTCATTAGCCATTGTTTTTCAGCCTTTCTAACAAGGACATAAAGTGAATAGGTGAGTTCAAGTGATGTCAAGTATCAATGCACGGTTATTTTTATGGCCCAGCACAATACTGCTTTCAGAATACTGTCAGTATTTAACGTTGCCTTGACTCAGAACTCCATGTAGTTGTAAGAGTGGCAGGTATTCGCAGGGATGTAGTAAAATAGCGCATCATTAAAGCATTGTGGCTGATGTCTGCCAAGTTCACCTGTACTTTCCAAGGAGGTTTGTCAGAGATTTCTCTCTTTTGACCTCATTTAAGCTTATAAACAGTCTTAAATTTTTCATCAATAGTAAGGTGGAATGTGAGTCATAAAAGAATACAGTTGGCTATCTATATCCATGGGTTCTACATCCTTGTATTCAGCAAACCATGAATCAAAAATGTTCAGAAAAACAAAACATTGCATCTGTATTGAACAAATACAGACATTTTTTGGGTCATTATTCCCTGAACAATACAGTATAATACCTACTTGAATAGCATTTCTGTTGTATAAGATCAGTAAAATCATCTAGAGATGATTTAAATTATACAGGAGGATGTGTAGGTTAGATGAAAATCCTATACCATTTTATGTAAGGGTCTTGGACATGGGTGGATTTTGGTATCTACTGGGAGTCGTGGGACAAATCCCTCTTGGATATGTTGCCAAAAGCTTGGTCCTTGTCCCCGATGCCAATCCAATAACGAGGACACAGTATTGAGAAAAAGGAAAAAGAAATTTTATTGCTTTGCTAGCAAAGGAGAAGTATAGGGGACTGTTGTCCCAGAGGCTCTGATTCTCCCCATCAGGAGGAACAGGGGGATTTTAAAGGAGCTCTTCCAAGGCTACATTCCAGGTGTACCCTGACAAGGGGTCCCAGGGCACCCTGATGGTGTGTTAACATTCACCTGTTAATTTGGGAGATATTCACTTCCTAGTTCCTCTGGCAGGTATCTCCTTCCTGTGGAGCACAGAGCTCAGGGTAATCTTGTTCCCCACCCCCAGGTTAGGGAGGGGCAGAGGGAGAAGAGAAAAAGGAAAACTTGTCCCTTTTAAAAATAAACCTCAGAGCTATATTCAAAAGGTGAAGTGGACCACCGTTACAGAGTGCACTGAGGTGCAACTACCATTTCCTCTACTCTGTATTCTGCCCCGCATCTTCTTCCTACTTTATGTCTAAGTGTCAACATAGAGTGATTTCCTCAACTTTCTAAAAACATATTGCTTAGTAATTATTTTTATTTTTCTTATGTATGTGCAAATAGTCAAAATTTTAAAGCACTGACATCTTCATTTTCAACATAAAAATGTTCATTTTCTTCTTAGTACTTAGAAGTACTATAAACTCATTATATAAAGGAAAAAGGAAACTATGAAGCTGGAAGGCAGACAAAAACCAAACAATTCCATAGAATAATCATTACTATTATTTTGTGTTTCTAGGTCTCTTTGGTTTTGGTTTCATTTTGCAGTGCCAGAATTAAACCCAACCTTGCTTGTGCTAGGCCAGATCTGGACCACTGAGTTCCATCCCTAGACCTCTAAGTTTCTTCGTTTAATCTTTTTTTTAAAAAAATATTTATTTTTAGAAAGTTTGTAAAATTGGTGTCCTGTAGTGTAACAGTTTTCTGTGCTAAAACTTCTCTAACTATCATTCTGAGTAACTGTATGCTATTATATTTAAAAGATTAATCATATGGTTTTCTGCTGTTAAACTAGGGAAGAGAAGGATTCTTTTTAAACATATTTAAGGTTAGGCATCCATTATGGTTAAATATGAGTTGTCCCCCAAAAGCTCACATGTGAGATAATGCAAGAAAGTTAGAGGTTCAATAATTGGGTTTTAAGAGCCTAAATCTAATCAATGCATTAATCTACTGGGATTAACTGAATGGTAATTGCAGGTAGACAGGGTGTGACTAGAAGAGGTGGTTGGTGGGGATGCTTCTTTGGGATATATGTTTTGCCCCTGGTGAGTAGAATGCTCTCTCTGCTTCCTGATTGCCATGTTCTAAACTGCTTTTCTCTGCCACACATGCCCTCCTTGGTCCCAGAGCAATGGAGTCAACCATCTACTATCTGAGACTTCTGGAACTACGAGACCTAAATACACTTTTCCTCCTTTCTCCTTTTCTTGTTAGGTCTTTTGGTCACACCAGTGAAAAAGTTTACTAAAACAGCATCTTCATCCAACAACTTATTTGATAGAGTATGAGAAGCTTTAAGCACTGTTAAGCATAGCGCAGGTACCACTCTTTAGGGTGGCTGGTGCCTCTGCTGTTTTGGGTTGAGGTCTAAGGGTGTTTTTGGAGGATGTCAGGATAGCATTTTTTGTTTTATTTTTTCTTTTGTGGTGCTAGGGATTGAACCCAGAGCCTGTGCATGCCACATACCTGCTTCATCTATCATTCAGCGACCCACAGGCCCAAGGATAGCAATGCCTCACCAGGCTGAAAGGGTATACCATCTTAGAATGGCTGAAACTTAGTACTGGCTATATTTGAGAATCAAGACCAGGATAAGGACACTGGCTGTAATACTTTTCATTTGGAGAAATTCTAAATAATTCAATGATAAGCATCAAAAATAAAAAAGAAGAAATAAAAAAACTCTAGATGATATAATCATCCAGCTGGAAAAGCTAAAGAGAATCAATGGAGGAATTAGAATTACTGAAAGTTTAGAAGCTAGGAGTACAGTTCAGTGATAGAGCTCTTGCCTGGCACACAAGGCCCTGGGTTTGAGCCCTAACACCAACCCCTGCAAAAAATAGTATTTTAAAAAATCATTGAAAATTGAGCTAAGTGCCCAAATTCAAATCTAATGAACAAAAATAACAGTAACATAAATGAGCAAAAATACACCTAACCTGTTATGGAGCAAATTCTATTTAAATTGTTGCTGTAAATATAAAATTTCTAGGTCTAGTCTTAACAAATGTGTGGGGAATCTATATAAACTTTAAAATTTACAAGTAAATGAAGATATATACTATGTTCAACATCGGAAAAAATTCATTGTTTTAATGCTAATAGTAAAACTTACTCCAAACTGTAATTTATGGTCAGAAACTGATATCCTAGAATCAGACCTAAGCCTGCAATTTCACACACATGGATATTATGGTGGGTACTGTGCAACATTACTGTGAAAGGGAGTAGGTATAGAGGCCAAGGTCATTCCCCACAGAATCAAGCAGGTGTGGATGAAAATCTTGAATCTTCTGTTTTGTGACTTGCAGTTGTTTTCCCCACAGTTGTAATTTGGGGATAATAAATCCCATTTTATGTAGTGGATCTGAGGATTTAGTACTTGGAATGTCTTCAATGAATGGCAGAGTTAATTAATATAATTTCATCTTCAAATATTTGGAAAATTTCCTGATTTTTGTCTGATATACTTATGGGTTCTAAATATATTCTTATATCTGCAATTATATAATTATTAAAAATAAATAAAATATAACATTTGACTCCTATAAAAATAAAGAAATTAACATACTATTTTATTTGATCCCGCAAGTCAATCCATTATTAATTATTGTGAATTCTGTCATTTCCACCTGGGTTTTGGAAGCATCTTAGCAATGAGTTGAGTGTGTTTATGATTCAGTAACATGTCATGTTAAGTCTATGATTTACTGTTATATGAGCAATCCTTGGTTATAACAGTAAAAAAGTCTGTGGGAGAAAGTATGGAAAACACAAAATGGTATGACAAATTTAGAATGACTCATAATTCCATCACTTGAGGACAACCATCATCAATATTCTATACCTTTACTTCTGAATTCTTTTATCACCTAGGAATAATTTGAGTTTCAGAATTACTAAATACTGTTAATGCAATATCAATAAAGATCTCAACCAAAATTTTTGGAGGCTCTGTTTAGTTTAATAGAATGACTCCAAAATTTATATGAAAGGATAAACTATAGGAATAGGTTTTTATTTTTTTAAGAGAGAATTTCCCCTACCAGTTACTAAAACTGTGTTATAACAAATTAAAATTGTTTTGTACTCTTGGTGAAATAATAAATAGCCCAGAAACCACATTTAGTGTTTATATGATAAAAATTGCTGTTGTCACCCATGGGAGAAATTATTGTGATAGAGCAAATTTTTCTGATATTAAAAAAATAGATCCTTATTTCCTATCATATAGCAAAATAAGTTTCAGACTAATTTAAGGTTAAACCCATTACAATTTTTAAGTTAATTTTTATGTTTGCAATTTTCAGAAGGCTTTTTTCCTCTTTCCATATTTTTATTGGTACATTATAGTTGTACATAATGATGGAATTTTTTCTTACACATTTGTTTATGCAAACAATATAACAATATAATTTGGCCAATATCACTCCCCAGCACTCCCCGCCTCCTTCTACCTCTTGGTCCCTTTCTGGTCTCCTTTTGATTTTTATAAGATCTCCATCCCCCCATCTTCCTTTTCCATTATCTTCTCTAGCTTCCATATATGAGAGAAAACATATGAACCTTGACCTTCTGAGATTGACTTATTTTGTTCAACATAATGGTCTCAAGTTCTATCCATTTTCCTTCAAAGACATAATTTCATTTTTCTTTTTGGCTGAAGAAAACTTCATTGTGTATATATACCACATTTTCATTATCCATTCATCTGTTGATGTACACCTAGGCTGGTTCCATAGTTTGGTTATTGTGAATCATGCTGCTATAAACATAGGTATTTATTTATCACTATAGTATGATGATTTTAATTCTTTAGGGTCAAGGTCATATGGTGGTTCCATGCCTAGTCTTTTGAAGAAACTCCATACTAATTTTCACAGTGGTTGTATTAATTTATAATCCCACCAACAGTGTAAAGTGTAAGTGTTCCTTTTTTTCCAAATTCTCTCCAGCATTTATTATTGTTTGTATTCTTGATAGCTGTCATTCTGACTAGTAGAAAATGAAATCTCAGTATGATTTTGATTTACACTTCCCTAATTACTACAAATGCTGAACATATTTATATATTTGTTGGCTAGTTGTAATTTCTTCTTTTGAGAAGTGTCTGGTTGGTTCATTTGCCCATTTATTAATTGGGTTATTTGGTTTTATGGTGTTAAGTTTTTTAGTTCTTCATATATTCTAGATATTAATCCTCTGTCAGAAGAGTAACTAGCAAAGATTTTTCTCATTCTATTCACATTCCTCATTGTTTCCTTTGATGTGCAGAAGCTTTTTAATTAGATGCTATCCCATTTATTAACTCTTGGTATTATTTCCTGAGCTTAAGGGTCCTGTTGAGAAAGTCATTTCCTGTGTGTCTATATGCTAGTGTTGACCTTAGGTTTTCTTTTAGTAGTTGCATAGTTTCTGGTCTAATTCCTAGGTCTTTGATCCATTTTGGGTTGATTTTTGTGCAGGGAGAGTGATAAGGGTCTAGTTTCATTCAGAAGACTTTTTAAAAAATCTTAGCCTGTACCTTTCCTGTAATAGTCTGCTTTATTTAAAATGAGTAATATCATTTAAAAAATATTATTGAGAACTTACAGTATAGAATTATAATTTTTCTTCAGTGAATCTTGTTTAGAAAGGTGAGTTATTTTGGTGCATTACCATTACTTACCATGATTTTTTGTGCTGTAGAGTAATTTCATAGACCCAAGACATTTTTTCTCTACTTAAACTTACAAAAGGTAATAAATATTTTGCTCTAATAACGTAGTTTTTAATGCCTTGTAAAGGGCTTCTAGGATCTTTTCTGGCACATAGTCTGACCTAAGTCTGATTTATTTTGTTTCATTTCTCTTTTGTATACTGTAGATGCTCATTGAGTTCCTCTTATTTCATGATTCAATTTAATTTGGAGACAATTCTAGTAATTTGCATATCTGTGGCTCCCCGAATCAGGATGATTTGTTTCAGATAAGTTATATAAATGTTTCATCAAATAACAACTGGAAATGCTTGCACAGTTGCTCACACGCCTAGAATATTAACTGTGGAAAGTAGAAAGATGGTCCCAAGATCATCCCAGAATCCTTTGGCTGAAAATTGCTCCTTTGGAATGCTCTGTTCACTTTAACTGGCAGTGGCCAGTCATCACCTAACAAGACCCACTCTTGCTGTATGAGAAGCTAATTGTATTCAGTGATTTCAACAGTCCTAGAAAAGTCTAGAAATAATTCTCAAAGCAAAATATGTGACTTGCTATGAATAAGAATACTAAATGGCTTCGAGGAGAATGAGGGAGAAGGTTGATGTAATTAGTGTTAAAAAATAATATATCAGTGATCAGATAATCACTGCTAACAAAGTTCTGCACTGAATTCTCAAGCTTCTTTAGTGTGTGAAAATGGTGGTTGGTACCTTTTTTTTTTTTTTTTTTTTTTTTTTTAGTAAGACTTGCAATACAATTATTGTTTCCTTTTCCTGTTATTGATGAGAGGCTTCAGTTGCTAGTAATGCCTTTGTCTACTTTTAAACTAAGAATGTGCTTTAGAAAGATGAATATTTTTTGTCCCTTTCAAATACTCTTACAATAATCTTTATTGATGTGCCCATCTTTTGTTTGAATTTCCAACATGTTGTTAGAATAGTTACATAATCAGCACTATATCATAGGCAACAAGAATTATATCATAGCCCTTAAGGTTTTTCTAATTAACTGCTCATTGAGAAAATATGGTAATTGTATTTGACTTAAAGGAGTAGGTGTAGTAGGTATGTTTATTTGGATAACAGTATGTTTTGAGTAAAGTTTTTTTTTTTTTTTTTTTTTTTTTTTTTAGGGAAGAAAATATAGCCATAGATTTTTATCATTTATGTTCACAACTCACAGTTATGGAAGAGTAATTTTTTGTTAACAACGATCTGATTCCAGAGTTTCACAATATTAAAAATTTACTTAGCTTGTAAAATCTATAGCAACCCATTCATAATTTCTGAGATGGATAGTTTCAAGGACATTTTGTCCTATGATATCTAGTAAAGAATTAAGGTGGACATTGATGTGCTAATTTATAAGAATATGTGAATTTCATATTTTGTGTGTTTAATACCAAATCAGGGCAAGTGGGGAGTAGAAAAATTTTAGTCAATTTTCTCTTGCAATGAGAAAGAATTTTCAGTGTGCCTCTATAATATCAATAAGCTTATTGTACCTACACAATATGAGGTGATCCACAAATTTGTATTTGAAAACTGTCACCAGGAAGTTTTTTTGAAGTCTTTGGTTTTCATGTAACAATATTACTGAAATATCTGTGTGCTTTCCTCCTGTATTTTGCTTTGCAAGTTCATGCAAATCCCCTAAGGAGAGGAAGTACAAGCAACATCCCTGTTTTACAAAGAGAAAATTATCTTTACAGACAATTGCCTTGTTCTCTTAAAGTAATTACTCAGCCAGGTAGCAGAACTAAGAGTAGATCTGTTCATATGATCAAATGACACAAGTCATGCTTTAATTTTTCCTATCAGTGATTCTGTCACATCCACTCAGCTCTTTTATACACACTCAGTCTCATGTGGATGACATGGACTACATTTTGGTGTTCTGAACTCTTTTAGCCTAAGGGCAAGACCTGAGAAATATCACATGGTTCCAGTGATACAAATTGTGTCAAATATTATCCCTGTGCCAGTTGTAGCTGATGATTCATCTTACCAAGAGGTACTGATAATAAAAACTCTCCAAATATAATCTCAGAAATTTTGAATAACAGATTTTCCATGAAAAACAAATCACAGTTAAAAAATAAAAAAGAAAAAGAAAAACTGGGAAATGCAAAGCAATGTGATATTGAGTTGGTCTCAGTCAGTTGGAGATTCTGGGACTCAGGGAAGTCTACTGATTATACCTGCTTCCTTTATGGATTCCCGTCAGAAAAACCTCCTTCTCTATCTCTTTTTATGTCCTTGTTAAATTTTTTAACTTATGTTCAGGACTGACCTTCCCCCATCTTGAAATGCTAATCAAAATAACTAGTTATCTAAAATGACTGGTTGAAAATGCTACATGATTAACTACCGTGGTATCTAAGATGGCTTATTCTGTGTACCACACACAAAAGTACCTAGAGAAACAATAGGACTCAAAGGAGATCATTACAAATCATAAATCAACGAAACACAGAAGAAGGCAGAAGAAAAGGCAGAAATGGAAATTGTAATTCTTTTCCCATCAATAATTATTTTAAAGGTGAAAGGATTAAACTTCCAAATCAAAAGACATAGAGTGACTGAATGGATAATGACAAGACCCACCTATATGCTGTCTATGAGAAACCCACTTTGGATTTAAGCACACACATAGAGTGAAAGTAGAAGAATGAAAAAGTCCATGTAGATGGAAATCAAAAGAGAGCATGGATGGCTCACCAAAAGAATATGCATTATTTTCTAGTGCACACCAGTCTTTCTCAAAGATAGAGCGCATGACAGGTCACAAAACAAATTTTAACTTATAAAAATGTTGAAGTCATACAACATATGCTTTCTGATCATGGTGGAATTAATTTTAAAAAAGACAAATGGGAAGATATCCCATGTTTATAAATTGAAAGATCTAATATTGTTAAAGTATATGTAGTACCCAAAGCAACCTACAGATTTACTGTAATCCCTATCAAAATTCCAAAGGCATTTTTCACAGTAATAGGAAAACAATTCTAAAATTCATGTGGAAATACAAAAGACCCAGAGTAGCCAAATCAATTTTGAGAAAGAACAAAGCTGAAGGTGTCATACTTCTTAATTTCAAAATATGTAACAAAGCTACAGACATCAGAACAGGCGTGCTGGTATAAAGACAGATATATAGACTGATAGTGCAGAATAGAGAACCCAAAACACCTCATATATGGTCAGTTGTGTTTTGATAGGGATTTAAGAATACATAGTCAAGAAGAAACAGTCTTTCAACTAACAGTGGTAGGAAAACTAGATATAAAATAATGAATCAGATTCCTATCTTATACCATACATATAGATCAAATCAAAATGAATAAAGTATGGAAGATATGAAACTGTAAAAAAAAATCTAGAAAAAATATAGAAGAAAAGCTTTATGACATTGGTTTGGCAGCGATTTAATGGATATGATACCAAAAGCACAGGCGACAAAAACAAAAGTAAGCAAATAGGGCTACATCAAACTAAAAAGTTGCTGCACAGAAAAGGAAACAATCAAAGAGGGAAAAGGCAAACTATGAAATTGAAGAAAATACCATATATCTGATAAGGAATTAATACACAAATTATGTGAGACATGCCTACAACTCAATAGTAAAAAGTAATAGCCAGATTTAAAATGAGTGGACATGGCTAATAAGAATATGAAAATATGTTCATTGTCAGTAATAGCCAGAGAAATGAAAATTAAACCCCAAAGACAAAATCTGTTGGCAACTATTTGGGTAAAATGGATCCTTTGTGCACTGTTAAAGGCAAAGTAATGCAGCATTATGGAATACAGAGGGAAGGTTTCTCAAATAATTAAAAATAGAATTATCATAAG
Source organism: Sciurus carolinensis (assembly GCF_902686445.1). Taxonomy (NCBI): domain Eukaryota; kingdom Metazoa; phylum Chordata; class Mammalia; order Rodentia; family Sciuridae; genus Sciurus; species Sciurus carolinensis. The sequence continues at coordinate 66,691,373 of NC_062226.1, forward strand.
GTCCTGCAATCTCACTTGTGAGTATATATATATATTTTTGAAAGTCTGAAATCAGGATCTTAAGGAGATATTAGCACTACTGTGCTCAGTGCAGTATTGTTCATAATAATGAAGATGTGGAAAAAACTTAATGTTAATTGACAGATGAATAAAGACAATGTAGTAAAATGCATGTAATGGAAAACTATTTAGACTGAGAAAGAAGGACATTCTGACACATGGTATAACAATGGATGAACCTTGAGGAAATTACGCAAGGTGAAATAAGCCAGACACAGAAAGGTAAATCCTGCCTGATTCTACTTCATTCAAGCAATGTGAAATAAACTCTAGAGATCTGCTGAACAATATATCTATATTCAAAATTTGTTATGAGATATCATGTTGAGTATTTTTACCATAACAAAATTTAAAAATTAAAATACTTAAAATCTAATAAAGATTAAAGTAGAATAAAAAAGTAGATGAAAAGAAAAAGAAAATGGGATTTAGGTAGAGTTAGCCCACAATAGATTACTAATATGCTATTTATAAACTTATAAAGAAAGCTATCAGGAACTATATAATACTTTCTATATTTTTTTATTGCCCTATCTTCTGTTTGTTGACTTTGGTACAATAAGTATCTAACCTGTTTAACCTCAATAATATCTTTGTCTACAGGTGTTTACACAGACCTTACAGGGAAGAATCTCCTGACAAAGAAAATAGTAATACTGCATGCTGCAAAGCTAGGGGAAAAGTTTGGTTAGTTCTCTTATTTTTAACTTGATCTTAGAAATGTCAGTTTTTAGATCACAACCCCTTAAGTAGAAAAGAAAAATATAAGGGATATGGGTTTTTGCCCCCCGATCCTTAATTAAGGATTGAACTTAATTGACTGCTAGATCTGCTAGATATCTCATTATTGTCAGAACCTGTTGTGGCCCACAACCAACTACTCCTCAACCAAAGCAATTATTTTTAACAAATGTTTTATGTTGTTTAATTGGTTTATATCTCATTACTGTATGGAAGGTTAACTCAAGGACTTGCCTAGGGGTTAATTTTGTAAGTAATGCATCTTAGGGTGTTCATCAGTAAGTTACATTTTTCTGTTTTGAAAATTTTCCATGAAAAAAAATCACAATCATGTTCTTTTGGAAAGAAGGACAGTCCCTGCTCCCTTCTTATAGTGAGCGGCTCTCTCCATTGCTATGCCGTTATTGTCTATGGTCCACCCATAGACAATAACCTGTGAAGGTGGGTGTCCTTTTCTTTGGACAAGGTTCCTACTGAGGCTTCTCAGTTTTCCACATCAAAACATGTAGATATTTCAGTTTTTTCTTTTTCTTTCTTTCTTTTTTTTTTTGGTACTGGGGATTGAATCAGTGCTAAAAGATGCTCTACTTCTGAACTTCTTCCTAGCCCTCAGTTTTTCTTCTCCTTTCTTTCCTTTCCTTTTTTGAAAAAACAGAACATGGGCATTCAATCTCTTATGAGAGAATGTAACACAACAGTGCACTGCTCAGTTAGAAGCTAAACAATGCTGTATAATACTCATGGAGGGAGGCATTTAAAACAAATAAGATCATCCCTTCTTCTAGTTAGACTAAACATTATCTTGGATAAAACTAGGTTATTTATGATTGAAGAACATTATTTTGAATTATAGCTCAAATAGCTCTAGCTATTTTTATAGTTTCTCATTTAATTGAAAGTTTGTTCTGAAATCTTCAATTTCAGTTGAAAAATGAATGCTAAGTGGCAGCTATATAAAGCTTACCATGCTGTTCTTTACAGGTATGTGGAAAGTGTTGTTCAGCAGACCTTTTTTATTCTCCTTATTAAAATTTGGAGAAGAAATTTCTTTATGTATTCCTGCTTTCTATGAGTAACTAATATGTATTTTTCTTCTAAACACTGTGAACAGGTATCTAATTATGTGTATCTATTGTGTTATCTATTTGTATAATCAGTTTATAACCCAGGCAGAAAGATCTGAGATAAATTGATGGCCTGTTTCCAGCAAGTTTGCAAGACTGAGGGATGTATGTTTGAGTACTTAATCCAACTTTAAGCAAAGAAGTAGAATAGCCTATTGGTGATGAAAGAGGTCTCTGAAGCGGAAAAGCTTGGGTTCAAATGCTAGTGTCCCCATTTACTATTTACTATTTGTGACCTTGGGTTGAAAAATTACTCAACATTTTGTATCTCAATTACTTATCTGTAAAAGGGAGATATTAGTAGAATCTTCTTATTGATTTGTTTTGAGTACCACATATAGAATAGTTTATGGAGCATGCAATACTGTATACATATTAGAAGTTATTTTTGCTCTCTCACTTTCTTCTGATTATCTCTCCTTTTGTTTTTCTTGTGGTGCTGGGGATTGAACCCAGGGTCTTGTTCATGCTAAGCACATGCTCTACCACTGAGTTATACCCCCAGATCTCAATTCTCTTTTATTTTATCAAGTTATATGTGAATTTTTTATTAGAATAACAATGTACTTTTGGTAACTCTTTTTGTTGTAAATGTCAGAAATACATCTTAAATTATAATAAGTAAAAGAGATCTTTATACAATATTACCAAAATGAACTTTCAGACACAGCAGGATCCAGAAATTAAAATAATATCATTGTTTCTTATATTTGATTATCCTGCCCTATTTTAATTAGAGCAAAATTTATCTCTTGTCCTCTTACCATATTTCCTGTATCCTATAGGTTTATATGGAGGCAGATTTAATTAAAATAACTTGACTCCACCATCTTCAATCAGAAGTTCCTCATTAAGAAACACAGGGTGGTGCACACCTATAAACCCAGAGACTCAGGAGGCTGAGTCAGGAGGGTCTTAAGTTAGGGGCCAGCCTCAGTAATTTAGCAAGACCCACTCTCAAAACTAAAAAATAATAATTAAAAAAAAGGGCTGGGAGTGTGGCTCACTGGTAAAGTGTCTTCTGGGTTCAATCCCCAGTACCAAAAATAAATAAATAAGTAAATAAATAAATAAAAAAGAACCTCTCAAAAGAAAATGAATAAACAAATAAAACCTCTCCTACCATCGACTTCTTAAAGACATTCAATACAGTTTGTGAATGAGGTAAAACATTAAGCACTAAATAAAGTAGGATATTAATATTTGGAAATTTTGACTTCTTTGTGAATATTATTTTCAATGTTACACAGATTGACTTTTCAAAGAGCATAAGCATTATTTTGGCCTTACCATAGAGTATTTTTCAGCCTCAGAATCTGAAAATTCCTCAACAACTCAGCCTGTGTTTCTAAAGAGAGTGCTTCACAGTCAACTGAATTCGATTATGTGACAGATTTAATTTGGTGTTTGTAGTCAATAGTAATGTAACTACCACGTCCATAACCTACAGACACCTAGGCATGTGCCAAGATCACCAAGCGTTTTTTCCGATGTCAGCTCTGGACTGTAAGAATGCCTGCTTGGCACTGGATTGAGAGGATTTTGAGACTGCTTTGGATAGTGGAAGGAGTGCCCTGATAGATAAATAAGGACTGAACTGAATAAGTAAGTTGCCATGTATTTGTTATCACTGTTCTATGCTATCTTTTATTCCAAAGAACTAAAGATTATATCTGATGAACCCATGCAGAAATACTCATATCATTCTCATATCCCTACACAAAACAGTTCCAAAATGTTCATAATCTGTGTCTTGTAAAAACTTAAAAAGGTAGAAACTTTGCACTCCTTCTTGGTGATGATATTAGTAATTGGAATTGCCACTTAGCAAGTCTGTTTTAACACAAATGTTACTATTTAAATTTATTTTTTTTGCTTCCCTATCTAATAAACAGTAGAATAAGAAAGATTGCTTTATTCAAAACAATTCAAAACAGAAAGCCATTAAGTTTCTCAGATGATTAGAACTTTACACATACTGACATAAAAAGTTTGAGTAGAGGTAAATAATTATGTTTTGAAGATAATTATTCAAAATCAATTCATAACTGCCTTTCAAAACATCCCTTTCAAAATTGTCTTCCATCAGTAGATAGAGATTGAATATTCTGACAGTTTTAATAAAAATATCAGATATTATAAAGTTATTTGAAAATGTGTATTTTAGGTTTTACTCCAGATTAATATGCTTTGCTATTATACATAAATAGTGATGATGGCCACAAATCCTCAATGTTGAAAGCTAACAACACTTTAAAATATTTTCATCTAAATTTTCAATCCCCCTTTTCCTCATTTTCATATGAAAATTTTATATTGTAAGTGAACATCTGTATACCAAATATGTAGATTCTATTGCTAATATTTCCCAAAACTTGCTTAATCACTCATCTACTTAAAAATCCATTCCTTTATCCTATCTACCTTTTTCTTTTGTGATGCATTTTCAAGTAAGTTGTAAAATACAACCATTATGAAAAACAGTTCAGAATTTTCTCATAAGTTTAAAATAGAGCTACCATATGATCCAGCAATCCCACTCAAAGGTCTATATAATCCAAAGACAAGACAGTCAGTATGTGAAAGAGAGATCTGTACTCCCATGTTCATTGCAGCACTATTCACAATAGCCAAGATGTGAAATTAACCTAAGTATCTATCAACAGATGAGCAGATAATAAACATTTGGTATAGATTTATAATGTAATGCTGTTCAGTCTTAAAAAGAGATTTTGTCCTTTGAACAATATGTGTGAAGCTGGAGGACATTGTGTTAAATGAAATAAGCCAGATAGAGAACGACAAATGCTACATGATCTCACTTATATGTGGAATCAAAAGCCATGGGACATGGTGGGAATGTTGTTCAAAGGATACAAAACTTCAGTTACAGAGAAAGAATGACCTGGTGTGCAATGTGGTGACTACAGTTAATAACAATGTATTATATTCTTGAAAATTGCCAAGAGTAGATTATAAATGTTCTCATCACCAGAAATTGATAAGTATGTGAGTAACTCACGTGTTAATTCAATTGATATAGCCATTCCACAATGTACATGTATTTCAAGACTCAATTTATACATTATAAATAAATATAATCATTTTGCCTACTAAAAAACATTAAAGCCCATAACTCTGAACTCTGAGGAATACAGATTTTGCTCCATAATGTGAATGGGTTTCATCCAATCAACTGCAGGTCTTCAGAAGATAAAGACTCACTTCCTATCAGAAGGAATTCTACCCCCATCCTGTGTTTGGATATAGGTTGTAACTCTTCACTGGGTCTCCAGCTTTCTGAGCAACCTGGCAGATTTTGGACTTGCACCTCCATTCTCTTCACAAGTGCACCATGTGTTTTCCCAAAGGCTACATGATATATAAAATAGCAACAGATTTAATACAGAAGCAAATACAAGAATCCAATTGTCTTCTATTAAGCCAACTATAAAAGGGACTTTCAAAAATCCAAGCAATACTTAACACATTTTGTGTAGTTTGGGAAAATACAATGAAGATCATAAATTTATGCTATTTAAATTTGCTTGTCTTTGTTTATCATGCTTAAGGGAATAAGTATTTTGTTAAAAAAAAACCCACATAAAAACTGAGATAATTTATAGACATCACTACACTTCCCCCTAAGTATTTCAATGTGCATATCATAAAGCTCAATATTTGTTTATTTGTCTGAGGTAAAACCTACATGGAATGAAATGTGTGAATCTTAGTGTTACCATTGAACAAGGTATATAAAGGCTTTCATCCATGTCACCTAAACCCTATCTTGATAGAGTACATGGCCATCACCCCAGAAAGACTGTCCATCCTGGATCTGCTTATTGCTCCAGTCAACCATTGTTCTGATGTTTCTCCCTTGAATTGGTTTTGCTGTCTTCTATATGGAATCACACATATGCACTCCTTTGTTTAAAGCTTCTGTTACACAGCATAGTATATTTGAGTTTCCTCCATTCTGTTTTGAAAATTAATATGGCATAAAATTAAAATTTTATGGCTGGGTTGTATGCTGTCATATTATTATACCTGCTTGTTTATTCATTTCTGTTGATGGGCACCTGGGCTCTTTTTAGTTTCTGGCTATTGTGACTAAGGCTACTATAAATAATCCTGCAGAAGTCTTTTTATGGAAATATATTTTCATTTCTCTTGGGAAAATACATAAGGTTGGGAATCCTAGGTTATGGGATATATGTGTATTGAATTTATAAGAAATGGTCAGAGTTTTCCTGAGGTGTGTAACATTTTACACTCTTACCACCAGGGCTTCACATTTTCACCTGCAGGGTTGTCAGTCTTTAATTTTAGACATTCTGGCAGGGTTTTAGTAGAATATCCATATAGCATAATTTCAATTTCTTGAATGATGATTTTTTCATGAAATTTATTCATTTCATCAAAATATTGAGTTAGGGCATTAACAAAGGCATACTATTGATTTCTATTTTATTTTTAATTATTTTTGATTCATTGTACACAAATGGGGTGCAACTATCATTTCTATGGTTGTATACAAAGTAGAGTTACACTGTTTGTGTAATCATACATGTACATAGGATAATCATGTTTGTCTCATTCTATTATCTTTTCTTCCCCCTCCCTCTCCCCACCCCCCATTTCCCTCTATACAATCCATCCTTCCTCTATTCTTCCTTTACCTCCTGACCCCCATTATGTATCATCATCCACTTATCAGAGAAAGTATTTGGCCTTTGATTTTTTGAGATTGGCTCATTTCACTTAGCATGGTATTCTCCAATTCCATCTATTTACCTGCAAATGCCATAATTTTATTGTTCATTATGGCTGAATAATATTCTATTGTGTATATATACCACAGTTTCTTTATCCATTCATCTACTGAAGGGCATCTAGGTTGGTTCCACAATCTGGCTATTGTGAATTGAGCTACTTTAAATATTGATGTGGCTGCATCACTGTAGTATGCTAATTTTAAGTCCTTTAGGTATAGGCCAAGGAGTGGGATAGTTGGGTCAAATGGTAGTTCCATTCCAAGTTTTCTAAGGAATCTGCATACTGTTTTCCAGAGTGGCTGCACCAATTTGCAATCCCACCAGCAATGTGTGAGTGTATCTTTTCCCCCACATCCTCACCAACACCTATTGTTGCTTGTATTCTTGATAATCACCATTCTAATTGGGGTAAGAAGAAATCTTCGGGTAGTTTTGATTTGCATTTCTCTAATTACTAGAGATGTTGAACATTTTTTCATATATCTGTTGATCGCTTGTAGATCTTCTTCTGTGAAGTGTCTGCTCAGTTCCTTAGCCCATTTACTGATTGGGTTATTTGTATTCTTGGTGTAAAGAGTTTTGAGTTCTTTATACATTCTGGAGATTAGTGCTCTATCTGAAATGTGTGTGGCAAAGATTTTCTCCCACTCTGTAGGCTCTCTCTTCACATTGTTGATTGTTTCCATTTTAATTCTATACTATACCCGAGAGTACAATCAATATGATGTTACACCATTTAGAAGTTCTGAAGCTTCATTTACAGTTTATGATATGATTCTCTTTGTGAATGTACTTTGTGCCCTTAAAAATAATACACGTTTAACAGTTTTTGGCTGATTGTTCTATGACATCAGTTATGTCAGGGTGATTGATAGCATTGTTCAAATCATCTGTTCTTCTGATTTTTTATGTCTACTATTTTTGTTGGTTTTTTTATTTATGTATTTTGAAACTTTGTTTTTAGGAACATGCATTTTTATGATTGTCTTCTGGAGAAATGATCCAATTATCATTATAAAGTGATTTCCTTTGTCTCCAGCAATATTTATTTTCTTGAAATACATCATTTTCTTATATCAAAATACCTACACCAACTTACTTATGCTTGTTGATCATCTATGTACATTTGTATTTATATATTTGTAGCCATTATTCTTTTAAATATCTTGTCTGCTGGTATTTTTTTCTCTCCTCTTTCTGAGGCTCAAATTAGATGTGTGTGATGTATATTTTCATAGGCTCACACAGGTCACTGAGGTTTTTTTCATAACATATATGTTTTCTTCATATTGAGTAATTTTGATTCCTCATAAATGTTCACTGTTTTTCTTTCATCTCATTCTGTTGTTATATCCATTCTGTAAATTACTTATTCCAGGTTTTTAAATTTTTATGTTTAGAATTTCCTTTGTTTCTTTCAAGAGTTTCTTTTCTTTGACTTTATTGCACTTGTGTTTTCTTTATGTCATTGAGCATATACAAAAATCTGCTTCAAAATTCTTGTCTGGGGCTGAGAATATAGCTCAGAGGTAGAGAGCTAGGTCAGCATGCACAAGGCCCTGGGTTTAAGCCCCACAACCACAAAAGAAAAAAAAAATAAAGGAAAGAAAAAAGATTGTTGAATGTCAAATACCTGCACATGTGAAAAAGATTAGTAAGGAAAATAAAAGAATTCTTTTAAAAAAGTAAAATTCTTGTCTGCTATTTCCTTATCTGGATCATCTTAGGGGCATTTTCGTTGACTTATCTTTAAGAGTGGGTTATATTTTACTGTTGACTTATGAGTCAAATAATTTTCTGTTGCATCCTGTACATTGTGAATTTTTGTGTTTTTAGAGACTGAATTTTGTATCATTCTCCCAAAACTGACTTTTAAAATTTTTTTTTAAAATGTGGGCAAGTAACTTCATTGAACTCAAACTGCAAAATCTGTCTCTTGTCCAGAAGCCTACATCTCTGTTTGGTTCATTTTGTTTCAACTGGAATATGTAATTCTTGTCTCATGTAGGTGTGTTTTATCTGTCAACAGATATTTGCATGGAGTCGATCCCCAAAATTGGCCCTCTTTCTCTAGCTCTCTTCTTTCTAGGATTATCCCTTCACACTCTGGCAGCTGTGATCATCCCTCAGTTGTATCCTTTTGTTCTTCAGGCCAGAATTATTGCACATTTGCTTTCAAACCTTTGCCCACCCTGCATGGCACAGACTGAGGCCAGTCAGGCTAGGACTTCTGAAAGGGGTACACAATGCCAGCTCTTCAGGAGATTGGTTAATCATTACTGGGAGTGCACCCTTATAGATTTTTAGGTTATATGATTGATGGAAAAATATGCTATTGTATGTAGGTGCTTTTTCTAAAGTCATTTGTTTATTTTTACCGATGTTCACAAGTTCAATTTAATTTTTTAGTGCTTCTCCAAATATGGGAACAAAAATGAAAGTATTCTAATAGTGGAAAAGAAAAATACTTTCTGGACCTTCATTGTCATGCCTCCCATAATAATCTATTATTCCCAATATGTCTCCTTTATCAGGGCCTGTTTCTAGAAATTTCTTATAATTTATAAATATATTTGTCATATCTTATTGACTTAATTGAAGAGAGCTCTTTATGAACACGTATTATGTTTTTATATAGCAGCAAGAATTAAAGCCTATGACAGTATGTAAAAAAAAAAATGAGAAGACAGTCACTTATTGAGGGTTCAAATCATGACCTGGCTCTTATTAGCATCATCCAGGAGTCATCTGAGCTTGCTTACTGTGGAAATCCCACTCTTATGTATCATGGCATTCATAATTTATATAATCATAGTGGCAGCCAACATTTATTGGGTGCTTACAATCTACCATACCTTGACCAAGGGCTTTATATTTAGTTTTTCTTTTAATCTTTACAACTATTATCATTCTCAGAGAAGTTAAATAATGTACCAAGTGGTACTCATAAAGGGGTAGAGTACACCTTAAACCCAGAAAGTTTGTCTTCAAAGTTTTTGATCCTAATGATTTACTAACTATAGTCAATATGTACCCTGCTGTGATTCTCTAATCCCTCTCAAATTCATCATTTGTCTGTATGATTCATTATTTTAATCCTCCAGAGGGTAACAGCCTTGAACTTTCTTATCAATATCTTCCTTTAAGGGCAACTAATGTGTCTTGAATGTAGTAATTGTTCAATGAATGTGTATTGAGTGCTGTGTTCTTGCACTCTATCAAGTCTGCTATCCTAATCTCTCATTTCACATCTATTTTTCCTTTGTAATATACCTCCATCATGATGTATTAATTATGTCATTGTTTATCTCCCCAACTAACCTGGGTGTGTTTTGTAAGTTTCTCTATCCCCAGTATTTAGCCCAATGTATGGTATGCAGAACACAGTCAATAAATACATGATGAGTGAATAGTTGCAGAAGGTATTATGTTATAGCAGAGGGAATATGTCATTAATAGAATTTAAATTAGTTTTGTTGTTTAGCATAAGAAGATTATTAATATTAAAGCTTAAATCTTATCTAGTAGCACAAATATGTTATCTAGTCATAATCCTTTTCAGGAAAATTATACTGGAAGTAACAGTCCTCCCAAATATTCAATTCTTAGATCCTTTACTTTCATAAAGCATCAATTTGTATAGAACACATTTTTGGATGTCAAATAATTAACATATTTAACATGTTGCATTATCTATATGTTTTTTAACTCATTCAAAATATTTTTGAGTTCTCTTTTATGCCAGGCTACTGCTAGATTCTGGGGTTACAAATGTGAAAAAACATACAAATATGAATAATTCACTATATTTCCTGTAGAGTCTGTAATCTTGACTTTCATCTTGAATTAAGTATTCCATGTCTAAGTTATTTTCTATGCTATATAAATTCAATCTAAAAAACTTGTATTCTATTCTTTCAAGTCATTGAAACAAAATCTTAATTATCAAATTATAATGCTCTATCTTCAAAGACTATTCAGAGTGAATTCTAGTGAACACAGTTGCAATGTCCAGCTGCTGGTCATTAGCACAACTTCCTGGAATATCAAGAAGCTGCCAGAACATTCTATTTTATTCTTAGACATTATGTGAATCAGCCCTACTGAATTTAGATGACAAGTCATCATCCTCTAGTGGAGTGGACTCTGATTGAAGAAATACTCTAGCTGGTCAGTTATGTCTACACACACTGAATGGCTGACCGTTCTGTTGATGGGACTTTATAGCAGGGGAATAAAGACCTTGCTCAGTGAGCACTACTCCTTCTGTAGCTGTTTGTTTAGAACAGACACTTAATCTTTTCTAAAGTCGCCAGCCTACGTTTCTCCTGACCAGTGCTGGCATTTCTCTGCTGTGAAAGCGCTGAGGGGCTGTGAACAGAGAATGAGCACAGTGTCAATGTGGAAGGCTCTTTGGGAAAAAGGGAGTCTTGATAACTGAAGAAGTGAAGCAAGTTTAGCTGGAAAACAGGTGACTAAACTTTTTAAAAATTTTACCACTGTTAAACTGTATAAAGATGTGTAGTAAGAACTTTTATTCACCGAGGGACTCTCCTAAGAGATTGAAAAGGCAAGTGGGCATAGTGTAGGTTTTTCTAAAAGCAGACCCAAAATAAACATTGGGTGAAAGTAGTTAATTTGGTAAGTGATCTTAGGTGAAAAGAAAATGAACAAAAATAAGAGAAATGAGACAGAGAGTGGAGGAACCCCCCTGAGGTTCCTGAGGGGACTGTGACTCAGTTCCCAGGGTCCTCTGGGAGCCTGTAGTGGACATGCCTCAGAATCCTCTCACCAAGGGCTGAGGAAGCTAGGTTAGCTACCCACCACCTCCTGCCCACATCTGTGGAGAGTTGTTTCTGAGGGTGTTAAATCCCTGGCACTGCTAGCTCACCCTGAGCATGGTTTGAGCACATTTCTGAGCCAGAAGCTTCCCTGTAAAGAGACACAGAAACTTGGGGTAAAGAAGTCAATGGCTGCATCCACCAAGCTTCAGGTGATGGATAGGCATGTTGGTAGTCATGATAGCATGTGGTATGGGAGTTAGTTGTCTGCAACATAGGTGCTCCATAAAGTTCTTTTATCTGCACTATATAAAGAGTTTCCACAAATCAATAATAAAAAGGCAGACCCCTCAATAGATAGACACCTCAATAGGTTGTTCAAAAAGGAGAATATGGCTAATAAATATGAGCTAAAAATCTCAATCTTAGTAGTTTTAGGGGAATGGAAAAATAAGCCACAGTAATATATCATTATACATACATCTGAATGGATAAAATTTTAAAAGATGACATAGAGTAGTGAGAATTTGAAGCAGCTGGACCTCTCATACACTCCTGATAAGAGTGCAACCACTTTACAAAACTGTTGGCAGTTTACACATATGCATAACCTATGCATATATGTATAATTTAGGAGAATTCATTACACTGTGTATTTTCGGTTCATGTTTGTTTCATGCTATATTTTGTATTTACTTAGAATATAACATATAAGATGAGGAGAAGCATTTTCAGAACTCTTTCTTGATAACAAAATAGTGAATTTTTAAGGCATTTTGGCTATGGAAAAGTATTTTACCATTCCACAGCAAATTTGAATACAGAAAAAAATAAAGAAAGAAGTATATAATGAAATTCTGATTGATTTTTTTCATACAATGATAATATATTTTAAGTGGTTTTGGGGTCAGTATCCCCCAAAGGTCACCTGTATTGTCTTCTCTCTCAAATATGTGCTTTCAGGAAACTTCTGATTTTTCAATTGAATCAGTAAGACTTTATTTTGACAGATTTTTCTTTTTCTTTTCCAACAAAACAAGGTATATTTTTTTATTGTAGTAAAATTCACATAGCAATCACCATACTAGCCATTTTAAAATCTGAAATTCAGTGACATTAGGTACATTCCCAGTGTCATATAATCATCACCATTGTCTAATTCTTGAACATTTTCATCACCCCAATAGGAAAGTCTGTAACAATTAAACTCCTCACCTTCACCCCCACCACTGGAAACCACTAATTTGTCTTCTATTTTTGACAGATGTTTCAATGGACCTGTTGAGAGGGAAATTTTATGAAAATGTAAAGGTAGACAGTCGTTCTCAAGGGCATGATGAACACTGATCTGAATGAGTCCTGGCCATGGGCAACATTTGTAGCCTCTGGTATCTCCCTTGAAGATGCTGACTCGACATGAGGGGCAAGGTCATCTGTGCCTCGGGGTAAATATAAAGTGATCATATCACACTGAGGACTGTAGTAATATGAATATTTCATGAAGATGAGTTGATTATATATATTTAACCATGAAATTTCCCATAAGAACTTTTCCTAACCTTTTAAACATGTAATTTTGAGTAGTTTTCAAGGGACTAATATTTTTAATATATGCAGAGCTTCTATAATGTATATAATCTACAAAGATGTACATTTACTTTATTTAGGAGCAGACACTTAGCAAATATGGCCATTTCATTGATGAATGCCTTACCTTTGAAGCAAACTGTGCATTACTACTCATTTGATCTTCATAAATCTCAGTGTATTTTGTATGTATCATGAAAACAATCTGCTTTGTGATCCCCCTGTTAATCATTACTCTTGCTTATTCTTTTCTTGAATTCCTTCTTTTGTTTACATCTTTATTCCTGATAGAGTGTTATCATTTATTTATTAGGTTACTAATTTATTCATCCATCCATTCATAGCTTATCAAATATTTATTGATAATTTACTCTGTGCCAGTCACAGTGCAAGCTACTGGAGATATAATTGTATTTATGTCACAGTTTCTGGTCTCTGAGAGCTCCCAGTTCAGTAAGAGAGGCCAGTAGATCCATCCATGTAGTGAATAAAGTAAGCAAAGCTCTGTAATACAACACTTCACAAAAGAAAGTGGTAGGAGAAAAGGAAGTTCAGTTCAGCTCCCCAGACCAGGAGGTCAAGAGGGACGGAGGGATAAGCAATTATTTATATGCAGAGGTTAGATACTAGGGTTGGAACCATAGGTAACTCCAAGTAGTTTGTTATGGACAAATCAGAATTAATAGGGAAGGGAGTAAAGATGAATAACATAAATTCATAATACTGTATGTTTTAATGTCCCAGAAACTATTAGTTCCATATGTAACAACTCTTTTCATCCTCTCAACAACCTTTGTAGTAGTTACTATTATTGCCTTCTCACAGATGAGGAATCTGAGGTCCAAAGCAGTTAATTTTTCCATTTACCAGTTTGTGGTAATTGGTAAAGGCAAGCTTTGAACTCTTAACTCCTATGCTGTATTAAGGGAAAAAGATCTTAGAGGTCTCATGCCTATGAATTTGGAATCTGTTCCATATACAATAGAGATAAGAATTTTTAGGAGGGCGGTGACATAATAAAAAGTGTGTGGGAAAGTCCACTCAACTCCTAGGGGGAGGGTCAAGATTAGGGAGGCCACTTCAGAGGCAAGGAGGCCAGCTATTTATTTTATATTTTCCATCTTATTCCAAAATTAATTTAATGGGATTTACAGAGGTTTGAATAAGATGCAGTAAGAAAAAAAAGACACAGTAAGAGAACTAAACTATAACAGGAAAGAGAGAGGCTAAAGGTAAAGATAAAAGTGACCCCAGCACTAAACAAAGGCAGAAAACATGGTGCTGTGCTGTACACTTGCTAAGGGGCAGCTCACCTTAGCTCGAGTTTTTCAGTCATCAACATGAAGATGGAAAAGCAACCAATTCACAGTCTTCATAGAATAATGGATGGAGGGAATGGTGAGCAAAACGAAAGGGGTATAAAAGGAAAGAGGGACATTCGATAGATATTTTTCTGATGATTTGGCATAACAAGTAGGTAGATATTACAATGTCAAGGCTGGAGGCCAATAGTGTATAAATATTGTTCATAGCTTGGTTTTAAGATAGTTGTTGGATGACAGAAAGTTCAGAATTAGGTTTCTGGGTAAGTTCCTCTTGTACAGTCATTTATTTAATAGTTACATGAGAAGTTATATGGTTTAACTATCAACTGAGCAAGGCAAATGATTGGCATTATCTTATGGAAATAGTGATGGGGGAGAAAGTTTCATGCCTGAACAGAATTGTTCTTACCCTAATTCATGTACTTATGCACACATATTCTGCTTGCAATTGAACTGTGGAGTAAGGGGTTGAGGCTGAATACCTAATGTAGGATCAGTATTATCTTAAAGAAAAAATTTCCATCTGTGCTAACAGTCAATATATGCATACCAGTACCAAGGGTTCTACTCCATATAGCATGACCAAGGAAGTTTTAGACTAGAAAAATTATTACAGCAGGTGCAACCAAATGCCTGTCTCACCCATAACTCATTAAAACATCCATAAGTCTGGAATTGAACAAGGAAGACTCTAGTGTATCTTCCAAGATTAATGATTTGTGAAATGTTAACCCAAATGACTGAATTAGACGATGTACTGGATGAGAATATTTGTTATGAACAGTCAAATTAGTTTTTTGTTAAAACTCACCTTGATGATAATTAGGAAAAATATAAGGCCATTTACTTTATAAGTGGCACAACTTAAAAATTAAAAAAAAAAACAAGTTATAAGAAGTATTTTTATATATGGGAAAGAATTAATGAAATTCATTCCTTAGAACTGTGGCTGTCTCCCAGTAACTGAATGAATATCGGAAACCAGTGGACTACAAATTATATTGTTATGTTATGTGCATGTATGAATATGTGACAATGAATTCCATTGTTTTATATGATTATAATGCATCAAAAAATTTAAAAATAAAACCACACATACAAACCAGTGGTGTACACTGAGAGTAAATAACTTTTAATCTATAATCAGTCTGAGTTTCTACACTGAAAGGGCCGTAATGGGAAAACATCACAGATACTCTTGCATTTATTTGTTTAGACTTCTCTAGAAATGATTTGAAATGAGGTGAGCATGTACTTACTGCCTTGCCTTTCCTTCTACCTTCTTACTTGTTTATGGTAAAGCATTGATCTAAGAAACACTGATTTACAGTTTTCTAAAGTAAGAAATCAGCATGTGGTTCAGAAAGCATATCATAAAAGAATAAAAATATATATAATCTGGAGGATTTTTAAATGTCATTTTTTAAATTGGGTCCAGAGTAAATTGGGACAATTTTATCAAATCCTTAAGAAACAGATAATTCCAGTGTTATCAAAACTGTTTCACAATTAGAGCCTTTTGGTCAAATTCCTAAAACTCTGTATTTGTCTTGATGATGTTAGGAAGCCACTGGTTGCTAGGACAGCAAAGTCACCCACAGGTTAACTTTCCATCTTCTAAGCAAAAGGGACTTTTGGTCTTTATCTGCACATATTGGCCTTTTGCACTAACAATAAATTATAGTAGCTTGGTAAAACAATAGTCAACAATATGTAAGTAGATTATCAAAGAAACAGCAGGGATAACTTACCCTAGAATACCTATGAATAAAACCTAGCACTTAGTCATTAATTAGGACTAAAGGAAGAAAATATGTATCAATGCTAAAAATTGAATTAATAAATTTAATATTCATTTGTGATAAAAATAATAATATTTAAAATCCCCTTAACATGGTAAAGAATTTGTGTCATAAATCTATAGCAAGCATCGCACTACATGTCTAAACTATAGAGACATTAGTCTAGTATTAAAAACATGTGAATGTGCTTGGAGTTTCGGATCCAAGATGGCGGCCTAGAGGGAGACTGCACCCCCTGTCGCTCCAGAACCCAGGAGTTAAGAAGGGGAGGCATTGAGAGACTCGGACTGAAATAAAGCCACGGGTGAGTCTGCCCCCTGGGTAAAGCTCGGCCCGGGGGGCAGGCCCAGATAGAGGTGGCTTATCGGAGTCAGGCAGGGCAGCTAGAGTCATCCACAGGCAGCCCTGCGCACTCCACGGTGGGCCCCGCCCAGACAGCCAGCTTCTCCAGGTTCTCGGAATGGAACTGGCCCGCTAGTGAGAGCCTTTCTGACCAGAACAAGCTCCGAGTCCCGGAGCCAGTGCAGCTCAGCGTACTCTGGCACGCAAGCAGATTCAGGGTCCAGACAGGGCAGCCAGAGACTTCCCCAAGTAGTCTGGACCCCTGCGGTGGGAGGTGCCGTTCAAGGCTAGCTTCTCGGAGCTGACCGCCCAGTGAGAGACTTTCTACATAGAACCAACCACAAGCCCCCGAACCAACGGAGAGCCTCGATCTGCAAACAGCCTGTGGGATCAGGGCAGGGCAGCCAGAGACCTCTTCAGGCGGCTCTGCCCACTCCGGCTGCAGGCTCTCTTCTCAGGGCGATCCAAGATGGCGGCCTAAAGGGAGACTGCACCCCCTGTCGCTCCAGAACCCAGGAGTTAAGAAGGGGGGCATTGAGAGACTGGGACTGAAATAGAGCCACAGGTGAGTCTGCCGACTGGGTAAAGCTCGGCCCGGGGGGCAGGCCCAGATAGAGGTGACTTATTGGAGCCGGGCAGGGCAGCTAGAGTCTTCCCAAGGTAGCCTTCCACACTCCAGCAGTGAGCTCCTCCCACGGCCAGCTGCACGGTGCAGGCCCACAGTGAGAGCATTTCAGCATAGAGCCAGTTCCAAATCGTGGAACCAGTAGGGGACTAGGGGCAGTTTTCTTCGGATACGCTGCTTTGTCAGATTCCTCCAAGACATCAGGCTACTGAAGGCTGGGAGGTGATACACTGGAAATCTACCGGGACACTATAAGCCAATAGCGGAAAACTGCAATATCTCAGGGTCCCACTGACAACTGACCAATATGAGAAAACAAGGGAAGAAAATGTCCCAAACAAACCTAGATACTACATCAATAAAACCCAATGACAGCACAGCAGAAGAAATGTCAGAAAGGGAGTTCAGAATGTACGTAATTAAAACGATCAGGGAAGCTAATGAGGAGATGAAAGAGCAAATGCAGGCATTGAAGGAGGAGATGAAAGAGCAAATGCAGGCATTAAATGATCGCACCAATCAACAGTTAAAAGACCAAATACGGGAAGCAAGAGATCATTTCAATAAAGAGTTAGAGATACTGAAAAAAAAAACAAACTGAAATACTTGAAATGAAGGAAACAATAAACCAAGTTAAAAACTCCATAGAAAGCATAACCAATAGAATGGAGCACCTGGAAGACAGAACCTCAGACATTGAAGACAAATTATTTAATCTTGAAAGCAAAGTTGGCCAAACAGAAAAGATGGTAAGAAATCATGAACAGAATCTACAAGAATTATGGGATATAATGAAAAGGCCAAATTTAAGAATTATTGGGATTGAGGAAGGCTTAGAGAAACAAACCAAAGGAATGAACAATCTATTCAATGAAATAATATCAGAAAATTTCCCAAATCTGAAGAATGAAATGGAAAACCAAATACAAGAGGCTTATAGAACTCCAAACATACAAAATTACAACAGACCCACACCAAGGCACATTATTATGAAAATACCTAACATACAAAATAAAGACAGAATTTTAAAGGCCGCGAGAGAAAAGAATCAAATTACATTCAGAGGGAAACCAATAAGAATATCAGCAGATTTTTCAATCCAGACCCTAAAAGCCAGAAGGGCCTGGAACAACATTTACCAAGCCCTGAAAGAAAACGGATGCCAACCAAGAATCCTATACCCAGCAAAACTTACCTTCAAATTTGACGATGAAATAAGATCCTTCCATGATAAACAAAAGCTAAAGGAATTTACAAAAAGAAAGCCAGCATTACAGAACATTCTCAGCAAAATATTCCATGAGGAAGAGATGAAAAACAACGATGCAAATCAGCAACAGGAGGCGCTAGCCTAAAGGAATAGCCAAATAAAGGAGAAACCAAATCATGTCAAAAACAAATATGAGTCAATTGACTGGGAATACAAATCATATCACAATAATAACCCTGAATGTTAATGGCCTGAATTCATCAATCAAAAGACACAGACTGGCAGATTGGATTAAAAAGAAAAATCCAACAATATGCTGCCTGCAAGAGACTCATCTCATAGAAAGAGACACCCATAGACTAAAGGTGAAAGGATGGGGAAAAACATACCATGCACACGGACACAGCAAAAAAGCTGGAGTATCCATCCTCATTTCAGATAATGTGGACTTCAAACCAAAACTAGTCAGAAGGGATAAAGAAGGACATTACATGCTGCTTAAGGGAAGCATAAATCAGCAAGACTTAACAATCATAAATATCTATGCCCCAAACATTGGCTCATCCACGTACATCAAACAAATCCTTCTCAATTCCAGAAATCAAATAGACCACAACACAATCATACTAGGCAATTTTAACACACCTCTCTCACCACTGGATAGATCGTCCAAACAAAAATTGAATAAAGAAACTATAGATCTCAACAACACAATCAGCAATTTAGACTTAACAGACATATATAGAATATACCATCCAACAAAGAACGAATACACTTTCTTCTCAGCAGCACATGGATCCTTCTCTAAAATAGACCATATTTTATGCCACAAAGCTACTGTTAGCAAATACAAGAAGATAGAGATACTACCTTGTACTCTATCAGATCATAATGGATTGAAATTAGAAATAAATGACAGAATAAAAACCAGAAACTTCTCCAATACTTGGAGACTAAATAATACACTATTATATGATGAATGGATAACAGAAGACATCAGGAGGGAAATAAAAAAATTCTTAGAAGTAAACGAGAACAAAGACACATCATATCAAAATCTCTGGGACACTATGAAAGCAGTACTTAGAGGAAGATTTATTTCATGGGGTGCATTCAAAAAAAGAAGTAGAAATCAACAAATAAACGACTTAACACTACAGCTCAAAGCGCTAGAAAAAGAAGAGCAGACCAATACCAAAAGTAGTAGAAGACAGGAAATAGTTAAAATCAGAGCCGAAATCAACGAAATCGAAACAAAAGAAACAATTGGAAAAATTAACAAAATAAATAGTTGGTTCTTTGAAAAAATAAATAAAATTGATAAACCCTTAGCCACACTAACAAAGAGAAAGAGGGAGAAAACTCAAATTACTAAAATTCGGAATGAACAAGGAAACATCACAACAGACACGAGTGAAATACAAAACATAATTAGAAGCTATTTTGAAAATCTATACTCCAACAAAACAGAAAACCTCGAAGACATCAACAAATTTCTAGAGACATATGAATTACCTAAACTGAACGAGGAGGACATACACAACCTAAATAAACCAATTTCAAGCAATGAAATAGAAGAGGTCATCAAAAGCCTACCAACAAAGAAAAGTCCAGGACTAGATGGGTTCTCAGCCGAGTTCTACAAAACCTTTAAAGAAGAGCTCATTCCAATACTTCTCAAACTATTCCATGAAATAGAAGAGGAGGGAACCCTCCCAAACTCATTCTATGAAGCCAATATCACCCTGATACCTAAACCAGACAGAGACACATCGAGGAAAGAAAATTTCAGACCAATATCCTTAATGAACATCGACGCAAAAATTCTCAACAAAATTTTAGCAAATCGCATACAAATATATATTAAAAAGATAGTGCACCACGATCAAGTGGGTTTTATCCCAGGGATGCAAGTTTGGTTCAACATTCGGAAATCAATAAATGTCATTCACCATATCAACAGACTTAAAGTTAAGAATCACATGATTATTTCAATAGATGCAGAAAAAACATTTGATAAAATACAGCATCCCTTCATGCTCAAAACACTAGAAAAAATTGGGGTAGTGGGAACATTCCTAAACATTATAAAGGCAATCTACGCTAAACCCATGGCTAATATCATTCTAAATGGTGAAAAACTGAAAGCGTTCCCCCTAAAAACTGGAACAAGGCAGGGATGCCCTCTTTCACCACTTCTATTCAACATCGTCCTTGAGACTCTAGCCAGAGCAATCAGACAAACCAAAGAAATTAAAGGGATACGAATAGGAAAAGAAGAACTCAAACTATCCCTGTTCGCTGATGACATGATTATATATTTAGAGGAACCTGGAAATTCCACCAGAAAACTTTTAGAACTCATAAGTGAATTCAGTAAAGTAGCAGGTTACGAGATCAATGCACATAAATCCAATGCATTTTTATACATAAGTGATGAATCTTCAGAAAGAGAAGTTAGGAAAACTACCCCATTCACAATAGCATCGAAAAAAATAAAATACTTGGGAATCAATCTCACAAAAGAGGTGAAAGACCTCTACAATGAGAACTACAGAACACTAAAGAAAGAAATTCAAGAAAACCTTAGAAGATGGAAAGATCTCCCATGTTCCTGGATAGGCAGAATTAATATCGTCAAAATGGCTATACTACCTAAAGTGCTATACAGATTCAATGCAATTCCAATTAAAATCCCAATGATGTACCTTGCAGAAATAGAGCAAGCAATTAGGAAATTCATCTGGAAGAATAAAAAACCTAGAATAGCTAAAGCAATCCTCAGTAGCAAGAGCGAAGCAGGGGGTATTGCAATACCAGATCTTCAACTCTACTACAAAGCAATAGTAACAAAAACGGCATGGTATTGGTACCAAAATAGACAGGTAGATCAATGGTACAGAATAGAGGACACGGACACAAACCCAAACAAATACAATTTTCTCATACTAGACAAAGGGTCCAACAATATGCAATGGAGAAAAGATAGCCTCTTCAACAAATGGTGCTGGGAAAACTGGAAAACCATATGCAATAGAATGAAATTAAACCCCTATCTCTCACCCTACACAAAACTCAAATCAAAATGGATTAAGGACCTTGGAATCAGACCAGAGACCCTGCATCTTATAGAAGAAAAAGTAGGTACAAATCTTCAACTTGATGGCTTAGGATCAGACTTCCTTAACAGGACTCCCATAGCACAAGAAATAAAAGCAAGAATCAACAACTGGGATAGATTCAAACTAAAAAGCTTTCTCTCAGCAAAGGAAACTATCAGAAATGTGAAGAGAGAGCCTACAGAGTGGGAGAATATTTTTGCCAACCATACCTCAGATAGAGCGCTAATTTCCAGAATCTATAAAGAACTCAAAAAACTCTACACGAAGAATACAAATAATCCAATCAACAAATGGGCTAAGGAAATGAACAGACACTTCACAGAAGAAGATGTACAAGTAATCAACAGATATATGAAAAAATGTTCAACATCCCTAGTAATAAGGGAAATGCAAATCAAAACTACCCTAAGATTTCATCTCACCCCAATTAGAATGGCGATTATCAAGAATACAAGCAACAATAGGTGTTGGCGAGGATGTGGTGAAAAAGGAACACTCATACATTGCTGGTGGGGTTGCAAATTAGTGCAGCCACTCTGGAAAGCAGTGTGGAGATTCCTCAGAAAGCTTGGAATGGAAACACCATTTGACCCAGCTATCCCACTCCTTGGCCTATACCCAAAGGACTTAAAATCAGCATACTACAGAGATACAGCCACATCAATGTTCATTGCTGCTCAATTCACCATAGCCAGATTGTGGAACCAACCTAGATGCCCTTCAGTTGATGAATGGATAAAGAAACTGTGGCATATTTATACAATGGAATATTACTCCGCAATGAAGAATGATAAAATTATGGCATTTGTAGGCAAATGGTCGAAATTGGAGAATATCATGCTAAGTGAGATAAGCCAATCTCAAAAAACTAAAGGACGAATGATCTCGCTGATAAGCGGATGAGGACATATAATGGGGGTGGGAGGGGTTAGCATTAGGTTTAGGGTTAGGTTTAGAGTTAGGCTAAGGAGAGCGGTAAGAATGAAGGAAAGAAGGACTGTATAAAGGGAAAAGGGTGGGAGGGGTGGGGGGGAAGGGAAAAAAATAAACATCATTACCCTATGTAAACGTAAAAAAAAAAAAAAAAAAGTGAATGTATTCTAACTACTATTTTTCTGTACATGATGTCATTACAGTGTTTTCATTATTTTTTTACATTGTTTTATCACGCTTATAACTGCATTTCAGAAGAGAGAAATATTCAATAGCTACCACTTACATCCTAGTTGTATAATTCATTAAGATGACAATTCATTTTATTTTAAAGACTATCTTTTAGAGCAATTTTAGGATTACAGAAAAATTCAATCTATGGTAGAAAGAATTCCTTTGGGCCACCTGCCCTCAAATATACATAGCCTCCTTCCTTGTCAACATCCTCAGTCAGAATAGTACATTGGTTATAACTGACAAACATTGATACATCATTGCCTAAAGTCCATAGTGTGTATTAGGGTCATTCTTCTTTTGTGTGCATGCATCTGTTTATTATAATACTTCAATGAACAACAACAACCACAAAAACACCTCTTCAATCCCTACCTAGCAGCCAAATGTTCTTTTAAATATATTAAACAGATCATAACACTCTTATAATCAAAGGTTTCCTGAAATAGCATTTTTATTTTTTAATTTATTTGTTCTAATTAGTTGTACATGACAGTAGAATGCATTTATACATTTTGATAGAGCATACATAGAGTATAATCTCCCATTTTTCTGATTATACATATTGCAGAATCACATTGGTCATGCAGTCATACATGCACATGAGGCAATTATGTCTGTTTCACTTTACTATCATTCTTTCCCCCATACCCCTTTCTCTCCCTTCACTCCCCTCTACCTAATATAAAGTAACTCTATTCTTCCCTCTCCCACCCCCTTATTGTGAATTAACTTCCAAATATCAGAGGAAACATTTGGCCTTTGGTTTTTTGGGTTTGGCTTATTTCACTTAGCATGATATTCTCTAACTCCATCCATTTACCAGCAAATGCCAGAGTTTCATTCTTCTTTAAAGCTGAGTAATATTCCATTGTATATATGTGTATGTATGTGTGTGTGTATGTGTATGGAACCAACCTAGAAACCTAGCTGCCCTTTAACAGATGAATGGATATAGAAAATGTGGTGTATATACATATACATATATACACACATACATATATTAGGTATCCATATAGAATGGATACAGAAAATGTGTGTGTATATATATATGTATATACACACATATATATACACACACATACATATATACATATATTATATATGTATACACACAACAGATATAAAATGTGGTATATATATTAGGGTTATATTCTATGGGTTTGAAAAATGTATATTATCCTGTATCCACTATTATAGTATCATACAGAGTATTTTCACTGCCCTAAAAATGCTCCCTGCTCTCCCTAGTCATACTTCAATCCACAAACCCCTGGAAATGGTGGATCTTTTTACTGTTCTCTATAGCTTTGCCTTTTCTAGAAAGTTACATTGTTGAACTCCTGTGGTAACCCTTTCATACTTACTTCCTTCCCTTAGTAATTTGCATTTAGATTTCCTCTGTGTCTTTTTTTACTTTATAATTCATTTGTTGTAGCACTGTGTATATTCCCTTGTCCCATATATAGTGTATCCATTCACCTACCAAAGGACATCTTGGTTACTTTCAGGTTTTGGCAAATATGAATAAAGTTGCCTTTTATGAATGAACATCTGTATGCAGGTTTTGTGTGGATATGTTTTTAACTCTTTGAGGTAAATATAGAGAGTAATTATTGGATCATATGCTAAGAAAATATTTGTAAGAAACCACCAAACTGCTTTCCAAAGTGGTTGTACCAATTCACATTCCTACCAGTGATGACTAAGAGTTTCTGTTGCTCCTTATCCTACGAAACATCAGGTTTTATCAGTGTTCTGGATTATGGACATTCTAATAGATATGTGGTGGTATCTTATTCTCATTTTAATTTGCATTTCCCTGATGACATATGGTGTAGAGCATCTTTTCCTGTGCATATTAGTCATCTATTTATTTTTTCTGGTGATGTATTTAAGGTCTTTAGCCAGGTTGTTTATTTTCTTACTATTAAGTTTTATAAGAATTTTCTGTATTTGTATACCAGTCCTTTATCAGATATGTTTTCTGCAAATATTTTATCTAGTCTATGGTTTGTCTTTTCATTCTCTTGACATACATTTACTTATTTATTTATCCACTTATCTTTGAGTAAAACCTAAGAACCTTCTCAAACATCACAGTATGATCAGTAGGCAAGCTCTTATGAGTCTTGAGGAAAGAAGGAGGTGCCTTATGATACTCCTCAGGGAAGGGAAAATGGACCTTTAGTTACTAAAGGTCAAAAAAGCTGTTGGAAATTTGTATGAATAATACATATTTAAACATGTTCAAATATGTGCTTAGACTGAATTATTTTGTTGTATTACAACATTGCTATATTGGAGAATTGCTGATTTCCTCATTAATGGACTGATAATTGTTTTTAAATCTTAATTTTACATGCATATAAGCACTTTATCAATCAAGTCTGAACACTTACTCAACTGCTACATTATTATAGCAATTTGACAGTAAGGAGAAATAGTTTTTGGAATTTAGAGTTAATGGTGTGCTGATAGGATAAATGGCCTGATGTGTCTATAATAAGGCAGGTAGACTTTTTTGAAGTCATTGAAGTTTTAGGCAATAAAATAAATCTAAAAAAATTGAACATCACAAATTTGTTGTTTTCAAGTATTAGGTTGTTAGAAAAGATGAGTTAATCAACTGAGAACAATAATAGGCATAATAAAGTTTAGTCAAGTTATAACATACAGGTAATAAAAGAGCTAAACAAATATGTTAATGGTGAGTTCATAATGTACGAAGACATAAAAGTATCAGGTAATGATAAAGGTATGTAGAGACTTAAATTAGGGTCATGTGAAAGGAGTTACTGCAGACTACTGCAGAAGAAATGGCCAAGGAGGATCTTTATTAGGTGATCATGTTTAAACTCATGTCTGCAAGGGGAAAGAAGTCAGTCATGAAGAAAAGGACCTCTCATATACAGAACTGTGAGCTAATAAATAGACTCCTATTGTTTTAAAGTAAGTTTGTGATAATTTGATATGTAGCAGTAGATAAGTAATATACTACATGTGTTAGAAAACAATAGCATTCTGTGGAGAGATCTGCAGGAGAGGGAACCTCATTCAAGATCAGCCAGATTTCTGTTATAAAAAAGTAAAAGGAACTTCAGAAAAATGATGGCAGTTTTGGAAGAAAAGACCAGGTGTCTAGTGGGAGGTGTTAGAGACCCAGAAATTATGAGATACTGGGTCAAATTAATGAGTGCCTGGGGAAATAGGTACGTCTAGTCATCTATGAGGTTGTGGGAATGTGAAGCCCAATAGGATAAATCTCGAATGTGAAGAAAATGGACAAACAGTTGGAAGACATGGGGTCAGTGGGTCACTATTCTCTTCATCTGTTCCTGGTAGTGTGATAGCAAAGAAGTGAGGAAAGTTCTTTTAGGAAACTCTTGTTTTCCTAGTGGCTGGAACTATGTGGTGATTTCTCAGTCTTTCTGGAAATGTGGTGCAGTAGGCTAGGAAGAAATGGAAACAGAACTGCCTCCTCCTTGTAGAGAGTGGGTGTGGAGAGACACAATACACTGAAAAGCACTGCAGACGCTAAACAGAATGATGTTTATAGAGAAAATAAAGCTCCAAGTTATTAACCTGCATCTCAAAAAAAAAAAAAAAAAAACAACAACAAACCTGCATCGCCATGTTTCCACTTTCATAACTCTTCAATCTAATGTTTAACATCCTTGGTAACCAGAGCTGACATCATACTTAATGGTCAAACACTGAAAAACTCCTTCCCAAGATCAAGAATGAGACAAGGATGTCTGCTCTCATCAGTCTACTCAGTGTGGTACTAGAGAGTCTAGGGCTTTAAACAGGATAAGGAAATCAAAGGTATCAGACTGAACAAGAATTAAATTCATCTCTATTTTTATACATAAGAAATTCTAAGAACCCCCAAAACACAGAGACATAGGCATACACATACACGCACACACACACACACACACACACACACACACACACACAATTAGAGTTAATAATGGAGTTCAGAGGGATGCAGGATACACAGTCAATACATATAAATCAGTTGCATTTTATATACTAGCCATGATCAATTTTACAATGATATTAAAATTTCCAAACTATTTGTATAAAAGAATAAGATTTATGAACAAAAATAGAAATAGAGGTATAAGATTTGCACAACGAAAACCATAAAACCTCTTTGAAATAAGTTAAATAAGACATAAGTAAATAAAAGCTACCCTGTGTTCATAGATTAGAACGTTTACTATTACTAAATTGACAGTTTTCTTTTTTTATGATTTTTGTGGTTTTATTTAAGCACACACAAAAAATGTGCACATGAACTGTCTATTCACTTTCCTCACTGCTTAGTCTGGTGTTGGGATTGGTGACTCTGATGGCCAGTTGAGCTGCTTTTTCCATGATGGCTTTGTGGTTCTTGGGGGAAGCAGTAAGATTTTTTGCACATGAGTGGCACTTCCAATTCTTTGACATTGTGAACCAGGAACTTCCGGAAGTCACTGGGCAGCATGTGCTTTGTTTTCTTGTTGCTCCATTAACCAATGTTGAGCATCAAGATCTGGCCCTAGAATCTTCCTGCACCCTGTTGTCAATACCTTTTGGTTTTGGCCATTTGCGCTTAATTTTGACGTATCATTCTGCTTGGTGCCAAATGAACTTCTTGGTCCTCTTTTTGATGATTTTGGGATTCACAAGAGGTCTAAGGACAGCCATGATGTCCAGTACAGATGGCGGCCACCTCCATAAGCAACACCGAAGAAGATGACAATATTCTTGAATCTAATCTACAGATTCATTATAATCCCTATAAAAATCTGTCTTTTCCAGTAATTCATAAGAGAATCCTAAAATTCATATGAAAATGCAGGGAATCCAGAAAAGATAAAATAATCCTTAAAAAGGAAAAAGAAAGTCAAAGGACTCAAAGTTCCAAATTTTAAAATAGTACAAAGTTAGAATAAGACTGTGACACTGGCATAAAGATAGATGATAGACTGGAATTAGGAGTCCAGAAACAAATCCATACTTCTATCTAGTCAATTTTCAGGAAGGATGACAAATTAATTCAATGGGGGTAGGTAAGTTCTTTTTGTCAAATAGTATTGAAACAATTGGATATCCACATGTGAAATAAAAAATAAATTTGGAACCCCTCACCATAGCAAAAAATTAATTCAAAATTAATCAGCAACCTGTGTAATAGTTTAAATTGTAAAAAATTTTAGAAATAAACAAGGATAAGTCTTTGTGCCCTTAGATTAAGTAAAGTCTTCTTAAGTTTGGTGCCTGAAGTACAAGCTGCTAAAGATAAACTGAACTTGCTCAAAATTAAAAAGGATTCCTTGAATGGCCATTTCTCCAAAGAAGATATAAAATTGGGAATAATATATGAAAAGATGCTCACCATCACTAGTCATTATAGAAATGCAAATTAAAATCATGAGATACCACTTCATGTCCACCAGGACAGCAGTAGTAAAGATAATAAAGTAATAATAGTTATAAGTGTTGGCACAAGTGTGGAGAAATTGGAAGCTTTATACATTGTTGGTTGGAATAAAAGGTGGTATGACTATATTGGGGAAACAGTTTGGCAGTTCTTCAAAAATTTAAACAGAGAGTAACAACTCAACTTGTAGATATATATCTAAGAAAATATATGTTCCAACAAAAGCTCATGTAAAAATGTTCAACAGTATTCATCATAGCTAAAAAATGGAAACAACTGATGAATGATCAAAGGAAAAAACTGATGAATGGTTAAATTGTGGTATACCTATAGACTGGAATATTACAAAGCTATAAAAACGAGGCACTGATCTATGATATGGATGAGCCTTCAAAATATGCTAAATGAAAAAAACCAGATACAAGAGGTGCATTATATAATGAGAATTATATGATTCCACTTATATGAAATGTCCAAAATAAGCAAATACATAAATATATAAGCAAATACATAAATATTAGTAGCTGGAAGAAGGTGGGGGGTGGATAGGAGAATGAGGAATTACCATTAATATTAGTGGGTATGGAATTACTTTTTGAGCAGATGAAAGTAGTCTGGAATTGATAGAGATAATGATGGAAAATTTGTAAATAAACCCTCTAAGCTATAATTCTCAAATGGTAAATTTTATGCTATATGTATTGTATCTGAAAAATAAAAATTCTTGGTGAAACCCAGGTGTAATAACTCAATGTGGTAAACATAATTTTCCTGCTTACATATATAATTATAATATAGTAATCAAAATATAATAATAATAGCTATATAATGGTAGAAGAAGATCAGTAGAGTAGAGCAAGTAGAGCAGGGGGCGGGTGGAACAGAGGAAAGGGGAAGGTGCTGGGGAATGAGATTGATCAAATTACCCAATGTGCATGTACAAGTATGGCATAATGCATCTTGCTACTATGTATCATTATGATGCACCAATTAAAAAATAAGGGTTTTGACTACTAACAAGACTGCATGCTAGAGCCTGAGTTTGCACCAAGCAGATGGACCTGGGACAGTTTTGGAAAGTCAGAGATGGTGTATAGGCATCGTTTCTGACCTAACACAAAAGCCTTTTGATTTTTGAATTTAATATGCTTTTCAATGATAGAGGCAGCAAGGTTCCCAGAGTCTGGTCTTTAGTCTCATGGGATTGAGAGTGAGGACTGGAGCAACCATTTGGCTGGTGTGAATTGCAGCTGAAGGTGTGTGGACCTCGAATCAGCAACTACAGTGGCCACTTCCGGATACTCTGGTTTCTGAGCATGATGGTTCCACTGGAGGAGCATTTAGGTTGTGGGGTCGGTTGAATATCAACCTCAGAGTTGCTTATATAACCCTTCCAATGAT
Organism: Sciurus carolinensis; assembly: GCF_902686445.1. Taxonomy (NCBI): domain Eukaryota; kingdom Metazoa; phylum Chordata; class Mammalia; order Rodentia; family Sciuridae; genus Sciurus; species Sciurus carolinensis. The sequence goes on from NC_062226.1 coordinate 66,720,872, forward strand.
TTGTCAAGCCCCTATTTAACTTGATTAAATCTCTTTTGTTCAATCTAGCTAGAATGGTTTCTGCTCCTTCAACTAAAGCCTAACAGATGAACATGATTCATGAGGTTCCTGCTGTCCTTCCTGGATATACACTTTGTGATGTTTCCCTGACAAAGCTTGCTTTTTTCATGACTCTGTGCCTTTGTGCCTGCTTTCATTCTCACTTCCCTACTTTTTTGTAAGCCTTGATTTAGAATCATCCTCTGGAAGTCTCTTGGATTGCAAGGCATCCTTCCCCTGCCAGGGTAGGTCTTCTTCTGAGTCCACTGTCAACGTCATAGTATTCATACTGCAACCCCTGATGTGTATGTTGAGGCTGTGAACACTTTGAGAGCAAAGCCTCTTCCTGCTCACTTGCATTACCCTCTGTTTTAGTCAGCTTTTTTGCTGTTGTGACCAGAAGACCTGACAAGAACAATTAGAGGAGGAAAAGTTTATTTTGGAGTTCACAGTTTCAGAGGTCTTAGTCCATGGACTACCAACTTCATTCTTTGAGGCCTGAGGTGAGATAGAACATCGTGATAGAGGAAAGTGGCTCAGGACATAGCAACAGGAAGCAAACAGAGAGCCCAAGTTCAGCTCACAAAATATCTACCCCAAGGATGTCCTCCATGACCCACCTTTGATTTATATATCAAAGCCTTCCTACCTATAGTCACCACTCAGTTAATCCTTATCAGGGAATTAGCACATTGATTAGGTTAAGGCTCTCATAACCCAATCATTTCACCTCTAAACTTTCTTGCCTTGTCTCACTTATGAGCTTTTGGAGGACACCTAATATCTAAACCCTGTCACCCTCCTTCTTAGCAGGGCCTGGCTTATTAATGGCACCCCATTAAAGCTTGCTTTTCAAAACTGCACTGTTTGTGAGCATTCCAGTGAATTTTTGTGTAGTATAACAGAAGAACCAATGATCAGTTTGATAAAGTAAATTAAAATCCAGAATATATGTTACAGAAAAGCTAATCAATTGAGGTTCTATTTCATGATTTCGATTCTCTCTCTAGAGTGATTTAAGTGCTCTTTATGATGAGAAACATTTTCCATGGAGCTGTGAATTGGGTGCAGTTAGGGCATATTTAATCTACTTATATAAATGAGTGTACAATATATTAGGGAGATCTAAGTTAAAAAAACTTATGTGGTTTGATTATTTGATGGTAAATATATCCAAAATTTCCATTAATAACTTTTTTGGTCAAATACCATTTTAAACCTATATATAAAGCATATTTTCATTAATATATATGTATATATAAATATATTTTAGAGTAGAGCATTTCAAATGTTGAGCATCTAGTCTGAAGAGCCATGTCTTTATAATATGTCACAGTGATAGAAACTTTAGGTTAGGAATATGGCAGAGGAGAGAAAATAGAGTGCAGATATTTTTGGCCTATAACATTTCAGAGTTTGGCTGCTATAATTTGGATCTTGAATGAACCCCAAAGACCCACTCATTAAAAACCTGGCTCTAGGGAGACATTTGGGAGATGCTAGCACCTCTCATAGGTGGGGGCTGGGAGGAAGTCTTTAGGTTATTGGGGACATGCCCTTTAGGGGATGTGGAGCCCTGGCCCCCTTCTTGCTGTCTTTGCTTCCTGGTCATGAAGTGAACAGTTTTGGTTCTCCACATGCTCTTGCTAAAGCAATGGGGTCAGCCTATCATGGGCTAGAATCTTCAAATCTATGAGCCAAAATAAATCTTTTCTCTTTATAAGTTGATTATGTATTTTATTATAATGATGGAAAACTGACTAACACAGTGACTTTAATCTGTGGGTGGCCAAATATGTAGAGTTGCTCATCTGTGCACAACTGTAAGTTCAAGATTCATCAGAAGAATTTAACAAATAAAAGATTAAGAAAACAAACTCACAGAAACAGACTAAAATGGTAGTAATCAGAGATTGGAGGCTGAGGAGATCAAGAAGTTACTGGGTAATTTCAGTTAGAAATAAGTTCAAGAAATTTATTGTAATTAAGGTGACTAGTGAATAGCAATATAATGTATACATGAAAATTGCTGAGTAGATTTGAAGTGTTCTCACCACACACAAGAAAATGATAGTTACGGTGAAATAATGCATAAATTAAATAGCTTCTTTCAGCTATTCCATAATGTATTTATATATTCAAACATCATAGTGCACATCATAAATGTGTACTAGTTTACTTGCCAATTAAAAAGAATATTATTTCTTAAAGAGTCTGATCTACTTAATATAATGCAACACTAAGGTCCATGAACATAGAACATGTGGTTAAGATGTGTTTTCTATAAAGAATGAACTATTTATTTCAAGAGTGTGATAAAGTCATGATCAGTATGAAAAGAAGAAAGGAAAGAAAGAAAGAGAAAGAATGAAAAAGAGTAAGGGATAAAGAGAGAAAGAAAAAAGCAGGTGGCTGGGTCAGAAATGCTCACAACTCAGAATACAGCATGACATTTTTGAATAATAGTGAGTCTGGAAGATATGCATATAAACCATACTATTTATGAATTTACACTCATTTCTTTGGAAATCTACAAGAATTTTAAGGAAAATGTGGGAAGCCAGGAACATTCAGACTTGATGCTCTCATTTTTTATGATGCACTTAACAAATTCAGTGTCAAATGCATTCTAATAATTCCCAAGAGTGCAGAATCCGTATGGTCTTATGCATACATGTGATTCATTTCCTTTGGCTTTCAATTCAGTATAGCACTAAGTTATTATTACCAATTCAAAGCATATGAGATTTATGCTTTCTCTCTCTTTCCCTGTGTAAAAATAACTTTTATTGTCTTTTCTTACTTAAAATGTAATGCATATTAATTACTGGAAAATAAAAAAGTGGAGATAAGCAGAAGATAATTCATAATTTCGCCTATTATTTAAACACACACACACACACACACACACACACACACACACACACAGCTTTAGTGCCCATGCTTCTATTCACTTTGTTCAATGGATCTATATATACATATATTTTTTTCTTATAAAATAAGGCTCATATAAATCATTTTATAATCTTAAAATATATGAAGAACTACTATCCTCAGTAACATTTTTCATAATTTTCATGGTGTTCCTTTATGTGGATGAACTATAATCTATTTAATTAATCCCCTGTGGCTTGACATTTAAAATTTTCCAGTTTTTCAAAAGTGCAAGCAGCACTGTGATGAATAGAATTGCAATTAAATCTTTCCACTCACATTTTTTTATGCTCTAAGGATAAACTCACCAAACTGAAATTACTGAGTCAAATGGCATGATTATTTTAAAAGCTTTTGGTATATGTTACCAAATTGCCCTTAAAAATATTCTATCATTTATACTGTCATTGTATTTGAGTGCTATTTCTCTACATCTTAACTGACACTCATCAAAACACTGAAATTTATCTTCACATATTTATTTGATAGACAAATTGTTACTTAACTCTTTGTGGGTCTTTAAAGATTTTACCCTTTAACTTTATCTTGCAGTTTATTTTCCAGTTTGTAATTTATCTTAAGTTTGTTTTTAAGAAAATGCTGTCAAACACATTTGGTTTGCTTTTCATGATTACTGATTTTGGTATCAGACCTGGAAAATGTATACAAATATTACACAAAGTTTTTTTATAACTATTTACCTCTGAAGTAAGAGAAGTAAGAGGTAGATATGCAATTGTTTTTATTCCTCAGATGTTTATCCAATTGTCCCAACATAATAATTGAATAAATCATTTCCATTTTTTGTGCTTTCTAAGGTTATGAAGTAATTCAAATTGTTTGAAAATTTGCACTGTATTCTACAAAAACACGCTGATCTATACACGTAAGCATCCTCTGTGACCATGGTGAAGTGCAAGTGCTGTATCAGATCAAGGATCTTGATGCCTTTTGTAAAGGGATTCTGATTCCTTTACAAAGTGAAAATGTGGAGCAAAATTATTATTTGACTGTCTGCAAAGGTCTCCTGAGATAGTCATCTTGCCAACCGTACACATTTTCAAAACTAGGATTTCTTGGAAAGTTCTAAGGCAAGTCTGCTGCATGCATTAAAAGGGCATTAGAAAAACATTTCCTACTTTCTCCCTAAATGGGAAAGAATATTGAAAATGTTTTGTTTTTAAATTCTAGATGGTTTATCTGTCTGTTTAGTAACCATCTTGAAAAATAAAACATCAGCTGCATTTGCACTTCTTAAAAACATGTAATACCACTGAGGAAACCTGGAAATGCCTCCTAAGTCTTTCATTATCATGATAGCTGGTAGGATAGAGCTGAATTTATTCAATAACTGATTAGATTGTTTCTTATGTTTGCCTTTAGGCACACAAAATAGTAAAAACATTAAATTATATATTTCTTAAGGGTAATTGAAGCAATTATTGAGTTAAGCTAATCTAATGGTGCTAGCAGTTGCTTTAGAATTGGACAGAGACTGTTGAATGTCTAGTGGGTCTAATAGTATTTTGAGGTCTATTCATTTCTGGAATTTTTTTTTTCAAATAGCAAAGATACTAAGAATATAGATAGACACATGTGCTATAAAGGAATTAATTAATATAAAGGAATAAGAAAGGAAAATATTTAGTGTAACGAAATAATTAGAGGGGCCACCCTAATGCTTTTGGATGGTCAGATCTGCTTCTTCCAACTTTCTTATTCATAGGAAGCAGACTGGGATCCAGAGAACACTCACTATCTGATTCAGTATCTGGAATGGGCCTCTCAATCCACATTTCTAGCCTGCTCCCAAGTATTGCTAAGGCCCATGTTGCATAAAGAACATTTTGAGTGGCAATAAACAAATTTGGACAATAAGCAATTTGAGTTCCACAATTTAGACTTACTTAGTAGTAAGAGTCTTCATTTACTTGGTAAACAGTTATCTTAGTCTTAATTTTTCCAAATACATTTGTTTTAGTATGTTAACTATTCATGCTAACATCCACAATCTTTACCTCAAAGGATTTTCTGAACCCTAAAATTAACAAGGAGGGGGATAGTATGTTCTTAGATTTCTCCCAGGAAGAAATGATACAACTACAATATAACCAATACAACTTTAGTATGCTGGACAATAAAAATGACATTAGAGGACATGAAAGAGAGATACCTGTAGTCTTTTAGGCTGAGTAGGAGAGACTAGTCACTGTGGAGTGTCTCTACTGGAAGCTACCAGAGTTGTACATAAGAGCTCCTTCTGATTGACTGACAGTTTTGGAAGTCCTGACCGTTACTAGTTCTGTTCTCGAATCTGGTCTAATCTGTGTGTGCAAAATGATATTTAAGGAGGATTTTATGTGTATACAAATTGGCAAATAACTAAAGGTTTTTGAATAGTATTTTAAGGCATATGTAACCAATTAAAGAAAATTCCAGCTTTGTAGATTTCTGCTTGTAAGGAGTTGAAGGTGTTAAAGTTCTAGTCCCAGATCTGCTAATAACTACCTCCATGGTCTTGGAAAATCAGTTTATTTCATGCACTTAGGCACTCATTAATTGAATTAACTAGTTGGGTGAGATGATCTTTAGTGCCTTAAACAGCTTTAAAGTCAATAATCTCATAAAAATAACTTGTTATAAATTTAAACTATGGCTTGGAATCTTTTCTTTTTGTAAGGAATAGATTCCATATTTTATAACCATACAGTCATCTTCCTAAGTAAAAAGTAATTTAAAAAAGTTTCTTGGCGATCCAAGATGGTAGACTAGAGGGTGACTGCATCTCCGGTCACTCCAGAACCCAGGATTCAAGAAGGGGAGGCATTGAGAGACTTGGACTAACATAGAGCCACGGGGTGAGTCTCCCCCACCGGGTGAACCTCAGCCTGGGTGGCAAGCCTGGGCAGGGGTGGCTTCTCAGGGCAGGGCAGAGCAGCTAGAGTCTTCCTCAGGCAACCCTGCTCCCTCCAGTGGTGGGAGCCTTCCATGGACAGCTTCTCGGAGCAGGCTGCCCAGTGAGAGCCTTTCTGCACAGAGCCATGTCCATGTCCCGGAGCCAGCGGTGAGCTCCAGCCCACAGGCAGCTTCAGGGACTAGGGCAGGGCAACCAGAGACTTCTCCAAGCAGCCCTGCTCCCTCCGGCAGCAGGCTCCTTCCACAGCCAGCTTCTTGGACCAGACAGCCCAGTGAGAGCCTTTCCACACAGAGCCAGCTCCAAGCCCTGGAACCAGTACTGGGCTAGGGGCAGCTTTCTTCAGAAGAACTGCATTATCAAGTTCTTCCAAGACTTCAGGCTACTGAAGGCTGGGAGGTGATATACTGGAAATCTACAGGAACACTATTAGCCAATAGAGGAAATCTGCAATATCTCAGAGTCCCACTGATATCTGATCAATATGAGAAAACAAGGGAAGAAATATGCCAAACAAACCTAGATACTATATCAATAAAACCCAATGACAGCACAGCAGAAGAAATGTCAGAAAGGGAGTTCAGAATGTACATAATTAAAACAATAGGGAAGCAAACGAGGAGATGAAAGAGCAAATGCAGGCATTGAAGGAGGAGATGAAAGAGCAAATGCAGGCATTAAATGATCGCACCAATCAACAGTTAAAAGAGCAAATTATGGGAAGCAAGAGGTCATTTAAATAAAGAGTTAGAGATACTGAAAAAAAAAAAACAGAAATCCTTGAAATGAAGGAAACAATAAACCAAATTAAAAAATCCATAGAAAGCATAACCAATAGGATAGAACACCTGGAAGACAGAACCTCATACATTGAAGACAAAATATTCAACCTTGAAAACAAAGTTGAACAAACAGAGAAGATGGTAAGAAATCATGAACAGAATCTACAAGAATTATGGGATATCATGAAAAGGCCAAATTTAAGAATTATTGGCATTGAGGAAGGCACAGAAAAACAAATCAAAGGAATAAACAATCTATTCAATGAAATGATATCAGAAAATTTCCCAAATCTGAAGAATGAAATGGAAAACCAAGTACAAGAGGCTTATAGGACTCCAAATATACAAAATTACAACCGACCCACACCAAGGCACGTTATTATGAAAATAACTAACATACAAAATAAAGACAGAATTTTAAAGGCCGTGAGAGAAAAGAATCAAATTACATTCAGGGGGAAACCAATAAGAATATCAGCAGATTTTTCAATCCAGACCCTAAAAGCCAGAAGGGCCTGGAAAAACATTTACCAAGCCCTGAAAGAAAACGGATGCCAACCAAGAATCTTATACCCAGCAAAACTTACTTTCAGATTTGATGACAAAATAAGATTCTTCCATGATAAACAAAAGCTAAAAGAATTTACAAAAAGAAAGCCGGCATTACAGAACATTCTCAGCAAAATATTCCATGAGGAAGAGATGAAAAACAACAATGCAAATCAGCAATGGGAGGAACTAGCCTAAAGGAATAGCCAAATAAAGGAAAAACCAAAACATTTCAAAAAACAAAAATGAGTCAAATGACTGGGAATACAAATCATATCACAATAATAACCCTGAATGTTAATGGCCTGAACTCATCAATAAAAGAAATAGACTGGCAGATTGGATTAAAAAGAAAAATCCACCAATATGCTGCCTGCAAGAGACTCATCTCATAGAAAGAGATACCCATAGACTAAAGGTGAAAGGTGGGAAAAAACATACCATGCACATGGACACAACAAAAAAGCTGGAGTATCCATCCTCATTTCAGATAAGGTGGACTTCAAGCCAAAAGTAGTCAGAAGGGATAAAGAAGGATATTACATACTGCTTAAGGGAAGCATAAATCAGCAAGACATAACAATCATAAATATCTATGCCCCGAACATTGGCTCATCCATTTACGTCAAACAAATCCTTCTTAATTCCAGAAATCAAATAGACCACAACACAATAATACTAGGCGATTTTAACACACCGCTCTCACCACTGGATAGATCTTCCAAACAAAAATTGAATAAAGAAACCATAGATCTCAATAACACAATCAACAATTTAGACTTAATGGACATATATAGACTATACCATCCATCAAAGAATGAATACACTGTCTTCTCAGCAGCACATGGATCCTTCTCTAAAATTGACTATATTTTATGCCAGAAAGTTACTGTTAGCAAATACAAGAAGATAGAGATACTACCTTGTATTCTATCAGATCATAATGGATTGAAATTAGAAATAAATGACAGAATGAAAAACAGAAACTTCTCCAATACCTGGAGATTAAATAATACACTATTATATGATGAATGGATATCAGAAGACATCAGGAGGGAAACAAAAAAATTCTTAGAAGTAAACGAGAACAAAGACACTTCATATCAAAATCTCTGGCACACTACGAAAGCAGTACTTAGAGGAAGATTTATTTCATGGGGCGCACTCAACAAAAGAAGTAGAAATCAACAAATAAACGACTTAACACTACAGCTCAAAGCCCTAGAAAAAGAAGAGCAGACCAACACCAAATGTAGTAGAAGACAGGAAATAGTTAAAATCAGAGCCAAAATCAACAAAATTGAAACAAAAGAAACAATTGGAAAAATTAACAAAATAAATAGTTGGTTCTTTGAAAAAATAAATAAAATTGATAAACCCTTAGCCACACTAACAAAGAGAAAGAGGGAGAAAACTCAAATTACTAAAATTCGGAATGAACAAGGAAACATCACAACAGACACGAGTGAAATACAAAACATAATTAGAAGCTATTTTGAAAATCTGTACTCCAACAAAACAGAAAACCTCGAAGACATCAACAAATTTCTAGAGACATGTGAATTACCTAAACTGAATGAGGAGGATATACACAACTTAAATAAATCAATTTCAAGCAAGGAAATAGGAGAGGTCATCAAAAGCCTACCAACAAAGAAAAGTCCGGGACCAGATGGGTTCTCAGCCAAGTTCTACAAAACCTTTAAAGAAGAGCTCACTCCAATACTTCTCAAAGTATTCCATGAAATAGATGAGGAGGGAACCCTCCCAAACTCATTCTATGAAGCCAATATCACCCTGATACCTAAGCCAGACAAGACACATCGAGGAAAGAAAATTTCAGACCAATATCCTTAATGAACAGTGTCACAAAAATTCTCAACAAAATTTTAGCAGATCGCATACAAAAATATATTAAAAAGATAGTGCACCACGATCAAGTGGGTTTTATCCCAGGGATCCAAGGTTGGTTCAACATCTGGAAATCAATAAATGTCATTCACCATATCAACAGACTTAAAGTTAAGAATCACATGATTATTTCGATAGATGCAGAAAAAGCATTCGATAAAATACTGCATCCCTTCATGCTCAAAACACTAGAAAAAATAGGGATAGTGGGAACATTCCTTAACATTGTAAAGGCCATCTACGCTAAGCCCTGGCCAATATCATTCTAAATGGTGAAAAACTGAAAGCATTCCCCCTAAAAACTGGAACAAGGCAGGGATGCCCTCTTTCACCACTTCTATTCAACATCGTCCTTGAAACTCTAGCCAGAGCAATTAGACAAACCAAAGAAATTAAAGGGATACGAATAGGAAAAGAAGAACTCAAGCTATCCCTATTTGCTGATGACATGATTATATATTTAGAGGTACCTGGAAATTCCACCAGAAAACTTTTAGAAATCATAAGTGAATTCAGTAAAGTAGCAGGTTACGAGATCAATGCACATAAATCCAATGCATTTTTATACATAAGTGATGAATCTTCAGAAAGAGAAGTTAGGAAAACTACCCCATTCACAATAGCATTGAAAAAAATAAAATACTTGGGAATCAATCTCACAAAGGAGGTGAAAGAACTCTACAATGAGAACTACAGAACACTAAAGAAAGAAATTAAAGAAAACCTTAGAAGATGGAATGATCTCCCATGTTCCTGGATAGGCAGAATTAATATTGTCAAAATGGTCATACTACCAAAAGTGCTATACAGATTCAATGCAATTCCAATTAAAATCCCAATGATGTACCTTATAGATATAGAGCAAGCAATTATGAAATTCATATGGAAGAACAAGAAACCCAGAATAGCTAAAGCAATCCTCAGTAGAAAGAGCGAAGCAGGGGGTATCACAATACCAAATCTTCAACTCTACTACAAAGCAATAGTAACAAAAATGGCATGGTATTGGTACCAAAATAGACAGGTAGATCAATGGTACAGAATAGAGAACATGGATAGAAACCCAAATAAATATAATATTCTCATACTAGACAAAGGGGCCAAAAATATGCAATGGAGAAAAGATAGCCTCTTCAACAAATGGTGTTGGGAAAAATGGAAGTCCATATGCAACAGAATGAAATTAAACCCCTGTCTCTCACCCTGCACAAAACTCAACTCAAAATGGATCAAGGACCTCGGAATCAGACCAGAGATCCTGCATCATATAGAAGAAAAAGTAGGTCCAAATCTTCAACAAGTCGGCTTAGGATCAGACTTCCTTAACAGGACTCCCATAGCACAAGAAATAAAAGCAAGAATCAACAACTGGGATAGATTTAAACTAGAAAGCTTTCTCTCAGCAAAGGAAACTATCAGTAATGTGAAGAGAGAGCCTACAGAGTGGGAGAAAATCTTTGCCACTCATACTTCAGATAGAGCACTAATTTCCAGAATATATAAAGAACTCAAAAAACTCTACACCAAGAATACAAATAACCCAATCAATGAATGGGCTAAGGAAATGAACAGACACTTCACAGAAGAAGATGTACAAGCAATCAACAGATATATGAAAAAATGTTCAACATCTCTAGTAATAAGAGAAATGCAAATCAAAATTACTCTAAGATTTCGTCTCACCCCAATTAGCATGGTGATTATCAGGAACACAAGCAACAATAGGTTTTGGCGAGGATGTAGGGAAAAAGGTACAGTCATACGTTGCTGGTGGGGTTGCAAATTTGTGCAGCCACTCTGGAAAGCAATATGGAGATTTCTCAGAAAACTTGGAATGGAACCACCATTTGACCCAGCTATCCCACTCCTTGGCCTATACCCAAAGGATTTAAAATCAGCATACTACAGAGATACAGCCACATCAATGTTCATTGCTGCTCAATTCACCATAGCGAGATTGTGGAACCAACCTAGATGCCCTTCAGTTGATGAATGGATAAAGAAACCATGGCATATATATACAATGGAATATTACTCGGCCATAAAGAATGATAAAATTATGGCATTTGCAGGCAAATGGATGAAATTGGAGAATATCATGCTAAGTGAGATAAGCCAATCTCAAAAAACCAAAGGACAAATGATCTCGCTGACATATAATGGGGGTGGGAAGGGTTAGCGTTAGGGTTAGGGTTAGGTTTAGGGTTAGGGTTAAGGAGGGGGCAAGAATAGAGGAAGGAAGGACTGTATAGAGGGAAAAGAGGGGTGGGAGGTATGGGGGGGAAGGGAAAAAATAACAGAATGAATCAAACAACATTACCCTATGTAAATTTATGATTACACAAATGGTATGCCATTACTCCCTGTACAAACAGAGAAGCAACATGTATCCCATTTGTTTACAATAAAAAAAATGCAAGAATACAGAAAAACAATAAATGACCACTAAAGATGCAAAAAAAAAATTTCTTATTCTGAAAATTGTTTACAATAGGAACAGCTTTCGTTCTTTTGGCAATGCCAGTGTAATTTTCACTCCTTTATAGTTGATCTGTTCTGTCCACTTTTCTCATTATTTTCTGTTGGACTTGATATACAGAAATTTCACCACAATGTATCTGGAGATTGAATCTGTTTATCTTGTTAGTGACTCATGCTTCTAGTTGGTGATGATTCTTATTTTCCATTGGCTTAAGAAAATTCTCATCTATTATATTTTCAAATATTACTCTTTCCCCTCTTCTCACCACTGTCTTCTTATAGAACTCTTGTTAGATGTATGTCAGATCTTGTTGCTCAATTCATAGTCTTCTATCTGCCGTCACGGTTTCTGTCCTCATCTTTTTTTGGAACATTTTAGAAGATGGTATACATTATGTTCTCAGCTCATTCTTTCTTCAGCTATGATTTAGTGTGTTTTCAAACATGTTTTGGGGGAGCTGCTAAAGTAACTCTAGACTTTAGGACCTCTACTTAAACCTAGAGAACTTCTAGCCCACAGTCCAGAGCCTCATGGGACACCAAAAAGAAGATGGTAAGAAATATGTAAGATAATTTAGAAAGATATAAATAGTTAATTTATAGCAAAATGATTCTTAGAGGAAAAGAAGAAGATTAAATGAGGTAAGGGATTACATATGACGAGATAAGTGGCTAGTTATTTTCAAGAACCTCTGAAAGATAAGCCTACATATTCAATATGCCCATGAATCCTAAGCAGAAAAAAATAAAAAAGATGTAAACTCCCAGATTTAATATGGCAAAATTATAGAAAAAAGACACAAAGTAAAATAAGCTAGAGAAGGAGAAAAGATAACATGCACAATGTTGTGTTTAATGTAATATTCATTGCAGTTTTGTTTATAGTAACAATTGTAAGAAAAATACTGAGGTAGCCATATGAGGGAATGTGATATAGACACAAGAAAGAATGAAACAGTGCTGTGTGGACTATTACAGACTAACTTCCCAGATACATTGTTAAGTTTAAAAAACGTTCAAGGTACAAATCACAGGTTATCCTTTTTAACATGATAAAATGCACAGAGGAGCTAATGTTAAACCCAGTGGCTATCTTTCAATATAATCAAACATGGATTTGTATGTACTTGGTAGATCTCTCAAAGGGTACTCAACTGATGACAATGGGTTGACTTTGGGGAGAGGAATTAGGGTCCAGGGGTAAAAAGCAAGAGGGGCACTTGCTTTAATTGGGGCACTTGCTTTAACTGGAGACTTACTTTGTATATTATTTTCTGCCTTTTGAATTTTGTAGAGTATTTTGGTATTCCTCCTCATTAATGAATAAATGATTAACGGGCAGATTGACTAGTTTCCCTTTCTTCACAATAACTAAACCCTCCTCTCTCCTCCCTGTATTCCCCATTTTTAGAAGAGAAGCTTGCTGGAATTCACTCTAAACAAGCATCTCCTGAGAAGGGAGGGGACTTCATGCTGAGGGAGGAGAAAGATTTCTTTATAGCTTTGCCTTTCCTTTTGAATTTTTTTCCAGTAAAGTTAGAGTATAAAATATGCATTATTTCTCTTTGTTTCTAGTGAATGGTTCAATTTTTCCTGCCCTTGATGCTTTAGCTACACAAGTCTCTTTGCTAAATGTCTTTGTGAAATAAATGATTACTTGTATGCATTCAGATGTGCAGAGCTTCACTACAGGAGTCTGTAATCAGTCTTTTTTGTAGTGGTCACAGGCCTTTGTTGAACCCAGCACCCTGTCCTGCTGGACCAGTGCGTGAATGAGTGGAACTATAGTTCCCTGCCCAGAAGTAAATCCCCTGTCTAGACTCCTCTCTGCTTTCACATTTCTAGCTAGTTTCTTCTTTGAGTTAAAGTACATGGGTTAAAAATATTAGCTGAGTGTCTTTGCCAGAGTACTTGCTATAATGATCCAATGGTTATATGTGGATGTATCTTTCTCTGGACTGCCTTGTTGCTCAGCCTAAAGTTGATTAATGGTGCTTAATGAAGGTACAGGGGCAGAGCCCGCACAATCTTATGCAGTAGCCATGTCTTGCCTATGAAACTGTGCATTTCCTGAGAGCCAGGATCAAGCCATATTCATCATAACATCCTCGTTGCCTAGCACAGCCCTCCTGGTAGATGTTTAATAAATGTCAAAGTATAATGAATTATACAGTAAATGAATTTCAAACAGATATGAGACAATGTTGCAAGATCAGAAGAGCATGAAATTCAGCATAAACCAGATTTGGGAGTGACTCTGGATTCCATAATTTACCAATGATACCCTTGAGCAAGTTGCCTACCCTCATTTAGCCCCAATTTTCTCATCTCCAAAGTGGAAGTGACCTTGTAGAAAGATCATAAGAATTAATGAAACTGAAATGTGTGAACTTCTCAGCACATGATTGTCATTCAATCAATGGAGAATTTTATTGCTGCTGACAATAGCATTGCTATTGATGTTACTATTATCATTATTTACCTGATAAAGTTGTTCATGTCAGAATAGTGTTTGGTGTTTCTGAAGTGGATATCAGATGACAGAGATTCTATGTGTGGCTTTTCATTTGTACTGGGCTTAACCTCAGGCACATCATGGTGATTGTAGTGAAGTCCTTTTCCTTTGCATTTTTAGAACACATTTTTGTTTTACTTAATAGCCAGCTGAGCTTCCGAGATCCTTTCAACTTGAGACCAGTCTGCAGTTATTGCTTTAAAAATGAAGATATTCCCACAGTTAGGGAAGTTGCTGGAGTGTGGTGAGGGAACACACACGTTCCAGGTAGAGCAAGCACAGTTTTAGGGGTCAGATGAGATGACTAGCTCTTAATGCTAGCTTCTCTGCTTTGAGGAAAAGTGCCTGACTTTATTAAATCTCTGTCCCCTCATTATCATGTCAGAAATGTTCTGTGAATGTCAGGATTTTGTAGGTATTAATTCTCTGCTCTTGTCTAATAGTTAGACTTGAAGATGATTGCAAAGGTGCATAAAGAGCAATAAGATTAAAAGATGAAGAGGTTCTCCACAGACTGAAAGTTCCTGTCTTCCCCATATTTGTATATTGAAAGCCATCTCCCAATGTGACAGCATTAGGAGGCAGGGCTATGGGGAGGTGACTGGGTCATGAGTGTGGAGCACTCTTGAAGGAGATGAGTGCCCTTTTAAAGGGGACCCTAGAATCGCCCTTGCACTTTCTGCCACATGAAGACCCAGCAAGAAGACGGCTATCTATGAATCACAAAGTGGGTCCTCACCAAGCACTGAATCTACCAGAACCGTGACCTTGAAGTCCCCAGCCTCTAGAACTGTGAGAAATACATTTCGGTTGTTTATGGCAACTCTCATTGTGTGGTACTTAGTTAGAGCAGCCTGGACTGACTTAGTCTAGGTTGGCAGTATTATTATTTATTATGATAATAATTTCTTTTCATCCTTTTGTTACCAAATCTTCATTGAGTGAGATACTATGGTTGGGGCAGAGGCATTTAAAGACAAAATAGTCAAGAAGACAGATTGTAAATACCTACCTAACTTTTCAAGATGATTTAAATATTTGTGATGAGCAGTTTGTCCTAATTTGAAATAAAATCACTCTATAGCATGTGGGCTAGAAGTTGAAAAAACAGAACAAGAGAAAGAGAAGGCAGGAGTGAATGAGGAGAGGGTGAGAAGGGTGGAGGAAGTCTCACCGGTAAAGTCCTGGATATGGATATTGATTTATTGTGGGAAAGAGAGGTAGGTAGGTAAGACTAAAATGGATGGTGGATAATGGGAACTCAGTCTGAGAAGTTTGGCTGCTGCTTGGTTTGAATGCTCCCTAGTCATTTGAACGTCATTCTACAGATGAACATTTCCTCATGTGTCCTGAAAATGGCTCTCTGAGAAAAGGATTTTGTGCCAAGTGAGTTTGTCAAGTATTAGAATCATATTTTACTCTAGATCATCAAGGTTCTAGGAAGTTCTGAAACAAAAAATAACCTTGTTTAATGTGATTGAATCCAGAATTCTCAAATCGATTGCCTAATAAACTTTTATTTTCTCTCAGAAACACTAATTAGCATCACATGAAAATACTCTTCTAAGAAATCCAATGTAGAAAACATGGAAACCATGAAAGGATACTGGCCACTAGTTTTTGTGGCCACCATGCTGGTGCCTCCTAATTCAACCACAAAAGATCCTCTCAGCCTTCAAGAAGGCTTATCAAAACTATTTTACTTTTGAGGAAACTGAGGCTCAGAGTGGTTGCATGTTTTACCAAGCCTGCTTAGATACTAAGTGATGATCTGAGTGCAGTATTTGCGCTTAGGACTCCTTGTTTCTAAACCTTATAAGATTAGCTGCTCTATCTCTGGGGGCAACATGAAGGGTGAATGGTGCAACAGAAAACTTGGGCAGTGAGAAGGAGAAGGGTGGTTTGTCACACAGCTGAGAAATGAGGGCCTGAACTAGCACAGCTCTCATGGGTGTGGAGAGGTCTCAGGTGGAGCAGTGGTGTGAGATGATGTGCTGTGTGATTCTCTCATTTCCCTGATAATGCTCTCTTGGGAGCACCACAGAGTAGTTGCCGTCACACTGTCTTTGAGAGTTCACTCTTAAGGCCTAGATGGCACTGCCTGAAGTTTTCTTCCTTCCCTGGTGTGACTAGTCAGCAGCATTCAACTTGATGCCCAGCACCCCATGACCCAGCTATCTTGAGCATCTCCAAAATCACTTTTGGAGTTTGCTTATTTTGTCTTCCGTCTCCCTCAGAATGGCTTTATTACCATTCATAATGATAGCATGGAGGGTACTCTTTGAATCTGACCCTGTGCACATTGCAGTGAAGTGATTAGTTTTTGGTTTAAGTGCCTTGGAAAGGTTCCTCTGGCAAATAATTTTCATCAGGGTGAACTTGGCTGTAGCACTTATTTATATGTCAATCATATTTAATTTCCTCTCTCCTGAGATGAATGTGGGTCATGGATTCAGTAATATCAGTTGAATAGTTCCATACTTATACACCCGAAGAGATTCCTTCCTTAATGTGACTTAGATAGTTTTACTGCCTGGGTAGATAATCTTGCTTTTGGAAAAAGTTGTTCATTTGCAATCCTAGCTACCCCATCACTTTACATCCATTCCACTGCAATTGCATTGAAGAAGTGGTTTTAGGGACAGATGGAAGCTCAATTCTTTTTAATCCTTTATTAAGGTATAATTGCCGTATTTGAAAAGTTGTACATATTTAGTATATAGATATTGATGTGTTTGGACATATGTATTCACCCATGATACCATCACCACAATTAAGGTTCTAAACATATCCTTCACGTCCAAAAGTCTCCATATGTTCTTGTGTGTTTTTGTTCTGTTTGTTTTTTGGTAATAACATTTAACATGAGATTCGTTAGCATATTTTAAAGGTCACAATGCCGTTGTTAGTCATAGGTGTCGTGTTGTACAGCAGATCTCTAGAACTTATTCATCTTGCATAACTGAAACTTTATACCCATTGAGCAACAATTCCTCATTTCTGCCTCCCTTCAGCCCCTGACAATCATTATTCTCTTCTCTATCCTTGGCTGCAGTGCATTTGGCTATTTTATACAGTTCACATAAATTGAATCATGCAGTATTTGTCTTTCTGTGACTGGCTTATTCATTTAAATAATGTCTTCTAGCTTCATCTGTGATATTGCAAATGGTAGGATTGTCCTCTCTTTTTAAAATTCAATTTTATCTACACACCACATTTGTTTATACTTTCATCTGTTGATGCATATTTCAGAATTTATTTATCTGTTGACAGATACCTGGAAATTCAACTCAAAAGATTTTTATACTATTCTAATTGACAATGGAAGGGATTTGTAAGAACAAGAACTGTGGTTGTCCTTATTCAGTACAAAAGTTCCAACTGGGTCTAAGATTTTCAAGAAAAATCTTGGTGATAAATATTGGAATATAGTTCAAGATTTATGGCTGAGTATCAATGGAGACTACCTGCATACTTTCTGCTACTGTTAAATTTTTACCACTTATAAATTTAATATATTTTAAGCAGATGAAATCTTCAGGGTATCAGGAAGGACCCAAAAGGATGAAAAAAATCACCACACAGAAATATAATTACTTTTGACATTTTGCATACATACTACTTAAAACTTGCATAACAGGGATTATCCCTGTTACGGTTTGGATATGAGATGTCCCCCAAAAGCTTGTGTGTTAAATACAGGAATATTTCGAGGCAAAATGATCAGTTATGAGAACTGCAACCTAATCTGTCCATCCTACTTTGAATGCACTACCTAAGTGGGTTGTGTCTGGAAGAGGTGGGTCACTGGGGACATGCCCTGGAAGGGTTCATCCTTCCTGCAGCAATACCTCCCGGACTTCCTGACCACCATGAGTTGAGCAGCTTTCTTCTTCCACTCACTTCCAAGGCAATGTTCTGTGTCATTTCCTGCCCAGAGCAATGGAGTTGGAGAACCATGGACTGAATCTCTGAAACCATAATCCACAAGAAGCTTTCCCTCCTCTAAGTTGTTCTTATCAGGTATTTTGATAACAACATTGAAAAAGTGAACTAAAACAGCCCTGAAAATATTTTGTCTTTTTTTTCTTTTATTATAGGTTATGAATATTGTCTCATAGCAATTTTTTCTTTTTTAATGAATCTAATGGTTGGATGACATTCTTTCACATGAAGACCATCTTTGATTAGTCTTCTATTTGACCACTTAAGTCGCTTCCATTTTTACTCTTACATGTATTTTTACAGGAAAATGTTTAAACAAATGCCTTGACACATGACTAATGTTTTCCTAAGGACTGATTTCTATAAATGAAGTGGTAACATCAACTGTTGTGAATATTAAGATTTTTGGCAGGTATTAATAAGTCATCTTAAAAGTTGTAATGATGATTTCCCCACCAATACTGTATGAAGGCACCTGCCAATCTTGGACATTGAAATAATTGACTAATAAAAACTAATAAGTTCTATAGGTATCTTGTTTTAAATTAATTCCTTTGAATGCTGGTGTTCTTGTATGATTTACATGCTGTCTAGCCTATTGCATTCTTCCTTAAGAACTGCCTGTTAATATTATTTATCCATTTATTTGGGAACTTTTATTGATTTACACAAAGCTTTTTATTTAAGAAGATAATATATTTTGAATGTATTTTATATAAATACTACCCCTAGGTTTATATTTTTCCAATTTTTCTTTTTAAAAACATTTAATTCTTACATGGTCACTTTTACTTTATACACTTTGTCTTTGCTTTAACATTAAAGACAACTCTTTTCTAGGATTTGAGAAATACGTTCTTTTTCCTTTTCAAAAGCCCAAGTCCATTTGGGTTTGAATTGTTAGCTGGGAATCTGTATCAGTTAGGATTCAGTTCAACAACATATAATAAGAAACTCCCAGATAACAGTGTCAAAAAGAAATTAAAGTCCTTTTCTCTTGCATAAAAGAAGTCCAGTAGTTATCAGTCCAATTTTGGCTGTAGAAAATTTTCAGGTATCTAGCTTCTTCTCACCTACTCCTTTGCTACTCAACTCTGCTCATATTAATGATTACAAATAACTGACAGACCTCCACTCATCACATCTGCTTTCCAGACAGCAGAATGGAGAAAGGAGAAGGGTAGTTTTCTCTTTTTTAAAATGGAACTAAAATTGTTTTCAATTCTTTTCCTCATAATTTGCCTAAAAAAGCAACCCTTCTTATATTCACTTGAAATTCCACCTTTATCAAATAAAAAATTCTCGGATGACTTTCTTCCTGTTTGTAATCCCTGTTGCATTCATTCATCTATCTTCATACTGTTGTACTACACAACTCACGTTTTTAATTTCTGATAATACTGTAGCTGATATTTTATTCATTTCCCCCAGAAAGAAAAACCCAGGAATCCATTTTTTTCTATCTGATTTTTGGAACAAAATTTAGATTCACAGAGAAATTTACACACACACACACACTCACACACACACACACACACAGAGAGAGAGAGAGAGAGAGATCAGAATTATAAATATAGAATTCTTTAAAATTTTAACAGTTTTTGAAGATACATACAACTGTTGAGTAATTTTATTTCATTAAAAGTTTACCCTTTGGAACTCTGTTATTAGCATGAAGAAGTTAAAATTTATTCTCTTGATTCTTTCTGATTTTACAATAAAACCTTCTCCTTACCAATATTTAGACCTTTTGTTTATTTTCATGCCCTATTTTATTGGCTGGTACTCTCAGAACAATGTGTGAACTCATTGATTTCATTTATGACTTGAAATGGATTTAAAATTTAAGCACAATATTTGTCTTTGGATGAATAAACTATTCTTTATTTTAAAATTTACTCTAGATGATTAGATGTTCAATAAAAAGCTGTTTTCCCCTCTTGTTCATTTATTTTTTGCTTTAATAAAAGGAATCACATATTTTCCTTTACTATATTTTTATGACACTTGCATTAATGACTAGAGGAGACTCTAAAAGTGTGAGAACTAGAGACTGCTGCATTTGAATCTTGTCTCTGGCTATCTTAGCAAGATGACATATATAAACTAACTGACTTAGAAATAACAAATTTATTGCTCACAGTTCCATAGTCTGAGAAGTTCAAGATCAAGGTCCTGGCAGATGTATGGTGAGGCCTCATTCCTCAAAAATGGTGCCTTCTTACTGTATCCTCATGTGGAGGAAGGAACAAAAATGGTCCCTTTTCCTCTTTTATAAGGTCACCAATCCCATTGTTTGCTCACAGTAAAGATAAATGGGGGAGCTAATTCAGGCCCTGGTGCATGCTAGGCAATCCCTCTACCACTGAGTTACATCCCCAGCCCAAGGTAAAAGATTTGAAAATGCTCAAACAGCTAGGCTTGGCAGTGCACACATGTAATCCCAGTGACTCTAGAGGCTGAAGCAGGAGGATCACAAGTTCAATGCCAGCCTCAGCAATTTAGCAAGGCCCTAAGGAACTTAGCACGACCCTGTCTCAAAATAGAAAATAAAAATGGCTGGGGATGTTGCTCAGTGGTTAAGGACTCCTGGATTCAATCTCTGATACAAAAAAAAAAAAGTTCAAATACAGTTAGCCACCTGCTCGTTCTCCAATTTCTCTATACTGTGAACAAGTAAGTGTTTTTAGTCAAAATGGGAATATTGATTACAGAAAATCAAAGATTTTTAAAATTCCTGCTCCAATCTCTGTGCACAGACTGATGCCTTAACCCTAATTACCCCACCCACAAAACCCATAAGAACTACTTAGTCTTAGATCTGTCATGTCCATTCATAACTTGTTTATTCACTACCCTTTCGCAGAAGTGATTTCACATGCTCATAATGACCTTTTCCACTTCTTTCCTTCCCCCTTGAAAATCGTTTTCTTTTCCTCCAAGACTTGGACCCCATGTAATATTTGCCTATGAGAGATATCTTAGGCAAAATCAGTTGCTCGTTTTTCTGGAATACCATAGCACTTTGAACAGATCTCTTCTTGCACTGTGAGCTCTTTCAAGGCTGTAGCTGCAGTTTATTTATTTTTGAATCTTCCCTTAGTGCCAATCAACAGTGAGTGGCATATAGCAGATGCTCATAAATGTTAGTTATATGTGCATGTGTGAATGAATCCCCAAACTAAGGCCTGCAGATGCCTGGTTCCCCACATCTGCTGCAGGGTGAAAACAAAAATTAATCTCTAGAATAGCTCTTGACAGCTAAGTTGTTATTTTTTCCTCTTTCATTGGCAGCTCCCGCTCTTTGTTGTTATAGCTGGCAAATCCACGTTGGAGTCATTCTCCTCAACTGGGTATCTAGAAGAGGATAGTTTAGGGTTGCTAAAAGTTGCAAGAAGAACATAGGTACTTTGTAAAACACCTTACAGGATATAGATTCTATAATACTTGTTTACTTTAAAGAGACATTTACAATGAAATTAATTTAAATTTAAGAGATGCTGCTTCTTTGGTGGACAGAATTTTACATTCCTACAGAAAAATGAGGAAGTGAACTTTTTCTTAGTTCAAACTGTGAAAACAATTTTTTTTTTTTTTTTTACAAATCAAGAAATCTAAATCATTTGCCAGAGTTGAAAAAAAAAAAAAAAACTCCAAGCAGAAAAACACCAAGTTTCTGATCAACACTTTGTTCTCTGTAATGCTCTGAAATTTTATTCTGGTTTTTAAGTGGTTTAGGAAGATAACAAGGCTTCTATGATTGTGATGATTCAGGTAAGTGTTTATTAGTCATACTGTGTGTACTGGAAACAATAACCATGCATTTGATAGGAAGGAGGAAATTAAAAAAGTTCTACTAATCCTTTCCCTGTAAGTCTTAGCAACCATGTGCTCTCTGATACCTAGTCACTTTTCTACCTTGAGAAATTGTAAGGGGAACTGAAGAATTGCTATGCCAAGCATCATAAGTAAATTGAAGTGAGCAGTAGCTTCCTTGACAAGCTGTTAGGCATGTGGCATCCTATTTCATTAAAGGCAGAATGAAAAGTATCTTCTTTCTGACTTGAAAATATTGGTCACAGAGGTGTTTAAAATTTCATTATGGAATCAGTGTTGGTGTTTATTTGTTTTTCTTCTTTCTGCTGTGGTCATGTGTGGAGGAAAGGATGTGAAAGAAAAGAGGAAGTGGTAAAAAAATTCTTAAAGCTGATTTGGAGTTTAGAAAGATGAGGTACTTTTGCCCTTCTGCTTTGTTTTAAAAGGGATGTGGCTCAAAGGTCACATGTATCTGAACTGGAGCGATGCTGATGTGATTCCTATCAGCTCAATACATCTTGGTCCTTTCTGTGCACCAAATCCTTAGGGGAATCAGAGAAAGGACAGAATCCCTTCCCTTGAACAGACTGACGTTTTGCACGATAGATAAGACTGGGGCACAAATGGGAGAATAAACTAAGTGGTGTAAGAGAGGCATAAAGTTCTATTGAGTTAGTGTGAGAAAACTAAAGCACGTTGGTTGGGTTGACCAGGAGGCAGCATTTGAAATGAGCATTCGTAAATCAGGTAGCACTTTCATGAGTAGAAAGGCAGTTATAAGTATCACTCTGAAGTCCCACTCTTATGGTTCACATGCCTACCACCACTATTACAAGTCTGTGGCGAGCCGCCTCACCACCATGATAAGATGGCGCTGGTTTCCTGAAGTGCTTTCTAGGTAAACAAGCCCATATTTGGTTAAGCCAACTGTTGCAAGTGGGAGCACCTATGAACATAAGCCAAGTGGCAGGAGTAGATTGGCTATTGCAAGAGTATAAAAGTGTATGAATTCGGCTCAAGAGGTAGAAGAAGAAAAACCATGGTTTTATAATATTAAGGTCCTTATTAAACTGCTGAAGGAAGATTCCTGTGTCGTGCTTTCTTGCGGGCGAGGGACACGACACAAGTCCTTTTTGGAAAGCAGCTGGTAGGTGGTTTGACTGGAGTATGGCACACATTTAGGGGGTTGGTAGGGCAAAAGCAGTACAAGTGACCCAGAGGGTTACAATACCAGGCAGAAGAGACTGTATTGTATGTTTTAGCCAACATTTTAGTTACTGTGATTAAAAGAATTGACAAGAACAATTTTAGAGAATGGAAAGATTATTTGGGGCTCACAGTTTCAGAGGTCTCTGTCCATTCCTGGGGCTTGAGGTGAGGCAGAACATCATGGTGAAAGAGTGTGGTGGAAGGAAGTGCCTTATATGGTGATCAGGAAGCAGAAAGAGACTCCACTCACCAGACAAAATATATACCCTAAAGGCACACCCCCAACTACCCACCTCCTCTAGCCACACCCTTCCTGCCTTCAGTTTACCACTCACTTAATCCCATCAGGGAATTAATCCACTGATTGAGTTAAGGCTCTCATAATTGAATCATTTCTCCTCTAAACCTTCTTCATTGTCTCACACATGAGCTTTTGGGGGACACCTCACATCCAAACCATAACACTGTATGGTTAATCTTTGCAGGTGTGAGCAGAACATTTCTATGATTGCACACATGCTTCATCTTTTGTCCTGCAGAAGTTCATAGTGTGAGTTTATGTTCAGTCAACGTGAGGATAGCAGTGGGGAGACTATCAGGAGTGTCCAGGTGGGGAGCAGTAAAACCTCAGAATGGGCAAGGTCAAGGGATTCAGGCAAAATGTTCTTAGACTTGAAGCCAATAGTATGATTTATAAAGGAAAAGTGACTAAGTGGACCTCCTCAAAATTAAAAACATTTTCTCTGTGGAAGCTCTTAAGATTAGAAATCAAGTTATATAAAGTAAGAGAAAATATTTGTATACTACACAGCTGACAATGACTCAATATCTACAATGTGAAGAACTCTCAAAACTCAACAGTAAAAAAGTAACGATCAAGTTCACAAAGGGGTAAAAGATGAGCAGAAATTTACTGAAGAGAATATTAGATGACAAATAAGCACGTGAAAAGATATTCTACACTGTTAACCATTAGAGAAATGCAGATTAAATCCAGATATCACTATACAACTATCAGAATAGCTACAATAAAAAATAGTGACAACACCAAATGCTGAGGAAGATGTGGAGAAAACTGGATCATTCATTCATTTTCAGGGAGAATATTAAATAACATAGTCACTCTAGAAACCAGTTTGGCGGTCTTCTATAAAGCTGTATGTGCAATTACCATGTAATTTAGCAGTTGAACCCTTGAACATTCATACCAGGAAAACTTATTTTCACATAAACTTTACATGAATATTCATAACAATTTTATTAGAAATAGCACCAAAGTAGAAGTGGTTGTTGCAGAACTGTAGTATCTTCATATCATGGGAAACTGCTCAGAAGCAGAAAGGAACTATGAATATATTCAGCAACTCAGATAACTCTCCAGGGAATTTTGACAAGTGAAAAAGCCAATTCTAAATTGTTATATACTGGATGACTCCATTTATATAGTGTTTTTGAAATGACAGTTTTTAGAAATGAATTAATGGTTTCCAGGTATTCAGGAAGGGGATCGGGTGGGGAAGGAGGGATAGAGCTATAAAGGGCAACAGGAGGATATTTGTGCTGAAAGAATTGTTCACTATCTTAATAGTTGTGACTACACAAACACACACATAATAAAACACTCATACACACAGAGGCATGCATGTGCGAGGACAGGTGAAACTAGAGAAATCTGCATGTGACTGGTGGATTGTATTCACATCGGTATCCTGATTCTGATAATGTGACATAGTTTTGCAAAAAGTTAGCACTGGGGGACATTAGTTAAAGTGTATACAGAAACACATTTGTTTTTACATGTGATCTTTTACAGTAATCTCAATAGTATTTTCAGATAAAAAATAAAAGTGGACCGAAGCTTTGATAAAGTGTGGATTTTGTTATAGTCTAGATCTTTGTAAATATAAAGCCAAGCAGACTGAAACGATCATGGGATGGAGAGAGATTAGCACCTACTGACACTCTTTCCAGTCATTCTTCCATCATATGCTGTTTTGTTCATTTGTTTGTTTTTTTGGGTACCAGGGATTGAACTCAGAAGCACTAGACCACTGAGCTACATCCCCAGCCCTATTTTGTATTTTATTTAGAGACAGGATCTTACTGAGTTGCTCGGTGCCTTGCTTTTGCTCCGGCTGGCTTTGAACTCACAATCTTCCTGCCTCAGCCTCCCAAGCTGCTGGGATCACAGGTATGTGCCACTGTACCTGGCATATGCTTTTTTGTTGTTGTTGTTCTTGGTAAGTTTTAAGTTTTATTGGCATCACGTTCATCTCTTTACAGAAGAACTCGGTCCACACCTAGAATGTCGACCTCTGGAGAGGGGAAAGGCTCTCTGGTAAAGCAAGCTATGATGCAGGTGGATCCTGGGCAGGGGGCAGGACTGCCGGTTCCAACCGAAGAGACAGGTGGGTTCGTGAAGGGGCGATGCAGGAAGATGGGTGGGGAAAGGGGAGAAAATGATCTGCGCCTAAGGAGACCAAGCCCTGAAAGGAGTGCCTTCTAGAACAAAGGTAGAATCAGTAGGAGGGATGGGGGGGTGGCTTCTTTTGATCTAAGCAAAGTCACTTTACATCTTTGAGACTCAGTTTACCCATCTGTAAAATTTGACTAGGTTATCTTTAAGGGTCAGATAAGCTTCAGCACCTCAGGATGGTAAGGCAGATCTGGAGCTCTTCTCTGCCCCGTGCTCCAGCCAGTATGGAGACTTCTCTTTTCTCCTCTCAGACTCTCCATCCTCCCTTTGTTCTCAAGTGTCCATCTTTTCGTTAGCAAGCACCCACTTACTTTTCTTCTTTTTTATTTTTTTATTTTTTTTAATGTAAACAAATGGGATACATGTTGTTTCTCTGTATGTGGCGTAAAGGCATACCATTTGTGTAATCATAAATTTATATAGGGTAATGTTGTTTGATTCATTCTGTTATTTTTTCCCCTTTACCCCACCCCTCCCACCCCTCTTTTCCCTCTATACAGTCCTTCCTTCCTCCATTCTTGCCCCCCTCTCTAACCCTAACTCCAACCCTAACACTAACCCCTCCCACCCCCCATTATGTGTCATCATCCACTTATTAGCGATATCATTTGTCCTTTGGTTTTCTGAGATTGGCTTATCTCACTTAGCATGATATTCTCCAATATCATCCATTTGCCTGCAAATGCCATAATTTTATCATTCTTTATGGCTGAGTAATATTCCATTGTATATATATACCACAGTTTCTTTATTCATTCATCAGTTGAAGGACATCTAGGTTGGTTCCACAATCTGGCTATTGTGAACTGAGCAGCTATGAACATTGATGTGGCTGTATCTCTGTAATATGCTGATTTTAGGTCCTTTGGGTATAGGCCAAGGAGTGGGATAGCTGGGTCAAATGGTGGTTCCATTCCAAGTTTTCTAAGGAGTCTCCACACTGCTTTCCAGAGTGGCTGCACTAATTTGCAGCCCCACCAGCAATGTATGAGTGTACCTTTCTCCCCACATCCTCGCCAACACCTGTTGTTGGTTGTATTCTTGATAATCGCCATTCTAATTGGGGTGAGATGGAATCTTAGGGTAGTTTTGATTTGCATTTCTCTTATTACTAGAGATGTTGAACATTTTTCCATATTTTTGTTGATTGCTTGTAGATCTTCTTCTGTGAAGTGTCTATTAATTTCCTTAGCCCATTTGTCGATTGGATTATTTGCATTCTTGGTGTAGAGTTTTTGAGTTCTTTATAGATTCTGGAGATATGTGCGCTATCTGAAGTATGATTGGCAAAGATTTTCTCCCACTCTGTAGGCTCTTTCTTCGCATTGCTGATAGTTTCCTTTGCTGAGAGAAGGCTTTTTAGTTTGAATCTATCCCAGTTATTGATTCTTGCTTTTATTTCTTGTGCTATGGGAGTCCTGTTGAGGAAGTCTGGTCCTAAGCCGACATGTTGAAGCTCTGGACCTACTTTTTCTTCTATAAGATGCAAGGTCTGTGGTCTGATTCCGAGGTCCTTAATCCATTTTGAGTTTAGTTTTGTGCATGGTGAGAGATATGGGTTTCGTTTCATTCTGTTGCATATGGATTTCCAATTCTCCTAGCACCATTTGTTGAAGAGGCTATCTTTTCTCCATTGCATATTTTTGGCCCCTTTGTCTAGTATGAGAAAATTGTATTTATTTGGGTTTGTGTCCATGTCCTCTATTCTGTACCATTGATCCACCTGTCTATTTTGGTACCAATACCATGCCGTTTTTGTTACTATTGCTTTGTAGTAGAGTTGAAGATCTGGTATTGCGATACCCCCTGCTTCACTCTTTCTGCCAAGGATTGCTTTAGCTATTCTGGGTTTTTTATTCTTCCAGATGAATTTCATAATTTCTTGCTCTATTTCTGTAAGGTACATCATTGGGATTTTAATTGGAATTGCATTGAATCTGTATAGCACTTTTGGTAGTATGACCATTTTGACAATATTAATTCTGCCTATCCAAAAACATGGGAGATCTTTCCATCTTCTAAGGTTTTCTTGAATTTCTTTCTTTAGTGTTCTGTAGTTCTCATTGTAGAGGTCTTTCACCTCTTTTGTGAGATTGATTCCCAAGTATTTTATTTTTTTCGATGCTATTGTGAATGGGGTAGTTTTCCTAATTTCTCTTTCTGAAGATTCATCACATGTATAAAAATGCCTTAGATTTATGTGCATTGATCTTATATCCCACTACTTTATGAATTCACTTATGAGATCTAAAAGTTTTCTGGTGGAATTTCCTGGTTCCTCTAAGTATATAATCATATCATCAGCAAAAAGGGATAGTTTGAGTTCTTCTTTTCCTATTCGTATCCCTTTAATTTCTTTGGTCTCTCTAATTGCTCTGGCTAGAGTTCAAGGATGATATTGAAAAGAAGTGGTGAAAAAGGGCATCCCTGCCTTGTTCCAGTTTTTAGGGGGAACACTTTCAGTTTTTCACCATTTAGAATGATATTAGCCATGGGCTTAGCATAGATGGTCTTTACAATGTTAAGGAATGTTCCCACTATCCCTATTTTTTCTAGTGTTTTGAGCATGAAGGGGTGCTGTATTTTATCAAATGCTTTTTCTGCATCTATTGAAATAATCATGTGATTCTGGACTTTAAGTCTATTGATATGGTGAATGACATTTATTGATTTCCTGATGTTGAACCAACCTTGCATCCCTGGGATGAAACCTACTTGATCATGGTGCACTATCTTTTTAATATATTTTTGTATGCGATTTGCTAAAATTTTGTTTAGAATTTTTGCATCGATGTTCATTAAGGATATTGTTCTGAAATTTTCTTTCCTCAATGTGCCTCTGTCTGGTTTAGGTATCAGGGTAATATTGACTTCATAGAATGAGTTTGGGAGGGTTCCCTCCTCTTCTATTTTATGGAATACTTTGAGAAGTATTGGAATGAGCTCTTCTTTAAAGGTTTTGTAGAACTTGGCTGAGAACCCATCTGGTCCTGGACTTTTCTTTGTTGGTAGGCTTTTGATGACTTCTTCTATTTCATTACTTGAAATTGGTCTATTTATATTGTGTATGTCCTCCTTGTTCAGTTTAGGCAATTCATATGTCTCTAGAA
Organism: Sciurus carolinensis; assembly: GCF_902686445.1. Lineage (NCBI taxonomy): Eukaryota > Metazoa > Chordata > Mammalia > Rodentia > Sciuridae > Sciurus > Sciurus carolinensis. The sequence goes on from NC_062226.1 coordinate 66,749,556, forward strand.
ACCTGTTGATATCTTCGAGGTTTTCTATTTTGTTGGAGTATAGATTTTCAAAATGGCTTCTAATTATGTTTTGTATTTCAGTCGTGTCTGTTGTGATATTTCCTTGTTCATTCTGAATTTTAGTGATTTGGGTTTTCTCTCATCTTCTCTTTGTTAGTGTGGCTAAAGATTTATCAATTTTGTTTATTTTTTTGAAGAACCAACTATTTATTTTGTCAATTTTTTGTATTGTTTCTTTTGTTTTTATTTCGTTGATTTCAGCTCTGAGTTTAACTATTTTCTGTCTTCTACTACTTTTGGTGTTGGTCTGTTCTTTTTCTAGGGCTTTGAGCTGCAGTGTTAGGTCGTTTATTTTTTGAGTTTTACTTCTTTTATTAAATGCGCTCCATGAAATAAATTTTCCTCTAAGTACTGGTTTCATAGTGTCCCAGAGATTTTGATACGATGTTTCTTTGTTCTCATATACCTCTAAGAATTTTTTAATTTCCTTCCTAATATCTTCTGTTATCCATTCATCATATAATAGCATATTGTTTAATCTCCTGGTGTTGGAGTAGTTTCTGTTTTTTACTCTTTCATTTATTTCTAACTTCAATCCATTATGATCTGATAGAATACAAGGTAGTGTCTCTATCTTCTTGTATTTTCTAACATTAGCTTTGTGGCATAATATATGGTCTATTTTAGAGAAGGATCCATGTGCTGCTGAGAAGAGAGTGTATTTGCTCTTGGTTGGATGGTATATTCTATAAATGTCTGTTAAGTCTAAATTATTGATTGTGTTATTGAGATCTATGGTTTCTTTGTTCAATTTTTGTTTGGAAGATCTGTCCAGTGGTGAGAGAGGCGTGTTAAAATCACCTAGTATTATTGTGTTACGGTCTATTTGGTTTCTAAAATTGAGAAGGATTTGTTTGACATACATGGATGAGCCACTGTTTGGGGCATAGATGTTTATGATTGTTATATCTTGCTGATTTATGCTTCCCTTAAGCATATGAAATGTCCTTCTTTATCCCTTCTGACTAACTTTGGCTTGAAGTCCACAGTTTGTGAAATGAGGATGGATACTCCAACTTTTTTGCTGGGTCCATGTGCATGGTATGTTTTTCCCCATCCTTTCACCTTTAGTCTATTGGTATCTCTTGCTATGAGGTGAGTCTCTTGCAGGCAACATATTGTTGGATCTTTCTTTTTAATCCAATCTGCCAGTCTATGTCTTTTGATTGATGAATTCAGGCTGTTAACATTCAGGGTTATTATTGAGATATGATTTGTATTCCCGGTCAGTTCGTTCATTTTTTAAATTTTATTTATTTATTTATTTATTTTTTTGACACAGCTTAGTTCCTCCTTTATTTGAGAATTCCTTTAGGATAATTCTTCCCTTTGCTGATTTGCTTCTTTATTTTTTATCTCTTCCTCATGGAATATTTTGGTGAGAATGTTCTGTAATGCTGGCTTTCTTTTTGTAAATTCTTTTATCTTTTGTTTATCATGGAATGATTTTATTTCATCGTCAAATTTGAAGGTAAGTTTTGCTGGGTATAGGATTCTTGGTTGGCATCCATTTTCTGTCAGAGCTTGAAAAATGTTGTTCCAGGCCCTTCTAGCTTTTAGGGTCTGGATTGAAAAATGTGCTGATATCCATATTGGTTTCCCCCTGAATGTAATTTGGTTCTTTTCTCTCACAGCCTTTAAAATTCTGTCTTTATTTTGTATGTTAGGTATTTTCATAATAATGTGCCTTGGTGTGGGTCTGTTGTAATTTTGTGTATTTGGAGTTCTATAAGCCTCTTGAACTTGATTTTCCATTTCATTCTTCAGATTTGGGAAATTTTCTGAAATTATTTCATTGAATAGATTGTTCATTCCTTTGGTTTGTTTCTCTAAGCCTTCCTCAATCCCAATAATTCTCAAATTTGGCCTTTTCATGATATCCCATAGTTCTTTGAGATTCTGTTCATGATTTCTTACCATCTTCTCTGTTTGTTCAACTTTGTTTTCAAGGTTAAATATTTTTTCTTCAATATCTGAGGTTCTGTCTTCCAGGTGTTCTATCCTATTGGTTATGCTTTCTATGGAGTTCTTAATTTGTTTTATTGTTTCCTTCATTTCAAGGATTTCTGTTTTTTTTTCAATATCTCTAACTCTTTATTGAAATGATCTTTTGCTTCCTGTATTTGCTCTGTTAACTGTCGATTGGTGCGATCATTCAATGCCTGCATTTGCTCTTTCATCTCATTATTCAATGCCTGCATTTGCTCTTTCATCTCATCGTTTGCTTCCCTGATCATTTTAATTATGTACATTCTGAACTCCCTTTCTGTCATTTCTTCTGCCATGCTGTCGTTGGATTTTATTGATGTAACATCTAGATTTGTTTGGGGCATTTTCTTCCCTTGTTTTCTCATATTGTTCAGGAATCAGTGGGTCATTAAGATATTGCAGATTTCCTCTATTGACTTATAATGTCCCTGAAGATTGCTAGTATATCCCCTCTTATCCTTCAGTAGCCTGCAGTCTTGGAGGAAGTTGATAATGCGGTGCTCCACAAGGAAGCTGCCTCTCTAGGGGTGGTGACCCTCAGGTGGGGTATATTCCCTGCTAGTGGGCAGAGGTGCCTCCACTTGTTGACCAATGGTCATCCAAAGGGGAACTAGGCTGCAGGCTGGGGCAAGGCCTGTTTGTGCCTGTGTCTCTGGTTTTACCGTCCTTGTGGGAAAACCTCACCTGGCAGGGAAGACTCACCCGGTGGGGAGGTCTCACTGGTCAGTTCCCCTCCTAGAGGTTCCCCTCAATCTACAACTACCGCCTGGGCTGGGCTGTCTTCCTCTGCAACGTTCCCAGGGGCCCGGACCTACCTCCTGGGCCTGGGAGCCCCACCCTTTGCAGACGAGTCTCCTTAGGCTGCCTCTCCTCAGAGAATCTGCCCGCAGTCCTGGAAACTTCGCTCCGCCCCTAGGGATGTCTCTGTGCAGCTCTTCCACCAAGAAGCCAGTCCTGTGACCCTGCTCTGCACGTAATCGCCTGGCTATGCGGCCCCTCCTCTGAGCTGCCACCTGGAGCCCCGTACAATGGCTCCGAGACCCAGAGACCCGCCACACACCTCTTCCTCCGGAGAGCCGCCTGGTTTCCCACGCAGTCACTAGGAGTCCAAGCAACTCACTTCGCGTCTCCTCCTCCTGCCAACCGCCCATAGCCCTAGGCAGTCACTCCGAGTCCAAGTGACCCGCCCTTTTCCTCTTCCTCCTTGGGGTAGCCCCCCCGGGTATTCAGGAGTGGTCCCTCGGAGACCAAGCGACCCACCGCGCTCCTCCTCCAGGCAGGCCACCGGTGTTCAGGAGTGGTCGCTTTGAGTCCAAACAACTCACCACGCCGCTTCTCTGGCAACCGCCTGTGGCTCTGATGTAGTCACTCCTAGACCATGCGACCCGCCACGCTTCTCCTCTTCCTCCGGGCAGCCCCCCGGTTTTCAGAAGCAGTCGTTCTGAGTCCAAACAGCTCACCACGCAGCTCCTCCTCAGGCAGCCGCCTGGATCCCCAGTGGTTGCTCTGAGTCCAAGCGCTGTGCTGAGCCACCTCCTCTACAATGATCCCAGTTGTCCATGTTTACTGTTCCAGTCGGGGGAGGGGCGTCTCGCCGAGCAACTCTACTTCACAAAGTTTCCTGCGTTCCGGGGCTACTGCCCCATCCGGGACGCCTCCCCAATGGGAGAGACTCACCCGGCGGCTTTGAGTTGGTCCCAAGTCTCTCACTATCTCCTCTTTTGAATCCTGGGTCCTGGAGCAACGTGAAATGCAGCCGCCCTCTAGGCCGCCATCTTGAAACCTCCTCTTCTTTTTTACATGTCAGTTCTCTTCTCATACTGAAGGTTTTAAGGCATTAAACTGCCCAGGGCACAAAGACTTCTTAAAGGAAGAATTTAATCTCCTCTTGAGCATGGCCATTTTGACAAGCTGCATCTTTATTTAATGATTTTAACAAGTTATAACAATCTGTGTAAGCCTCAGTTTCTCTGTAGCGTGGAAATATTATGACCTGATTCACATGAACTGCTTAAATAATGTGTGCTGTGCAGTCACTGGGACATATAGGAATGAGAAACAAATGTTTTCAGTTTCCTTCTCCTTTCTCAAGTGACTTTCAGAGAATAGCAACTAATGCAATTAGTTTCACTGATTTAATGTTTAAGGATGGCCACATCACCTCCATTTTCCTGTTTCATCTTGTTTAATGTTTCATATAAAAACATTAGTATAGGTTCCCTCTTAATATCTCTCTCTATCTTCACATTCTCTAAGAACTTCAGGGTCTTATTTATTAATGGCCCTGCTTTCAAGCCTGAGGGAACCAAAGGACCTGACCCACCTACCACTTGGTCACCACTTTTGCCTTCTATTGCCTCTGGTGCTAATGGTGTTGCTGTTGGAACTAATGCCTGCAGTGTCTATTTCCTGCCACTCCCACATTTCACACAGTTCTGTTGGAGTACAGGATCTGACACTTGACACGGTCTGTTGGAATAGAGAATTCAACACTTGACACAGTTCTGTGGATCATCCTCCCTCTTGGGGGCCATAGGCATGGCATGTCTCCATGTGTAGTTGCTTTTTAATATTAATAATCAACATATCATTAGAAACTTATTGGAAAAGACATTGGGAAGGTTTTACTGTATTGAGACACAAAATAGTGCACAATAAAAATTTAGCAGTAATACATAAATAAAATATATGAAAATAAACAATTGTAGCTGTGCTCGAGTTAAAAGAAGCCTGTGATTGCTTTAGTATAATAATAGATGGATAAAGAGGCATTCCTCTGAGCTTGGATGTGGTGTTTAGCCTTTGCTGCTATCCTAGTTTTAATAGTTGATTCTAGAGATACTTTATATAATGAAAACATTTACGTTAGTCATAAATATAATTTGTGCTTTTCCTATGTTTAGTCTAATTCTTTGAGAATCAGAATAAGATTGTAGTCCGCCATTATATGAAATTAGAATAGACTAAATATTAATTCTAAGTTGATTTCTTTGCCCTTTAATAGTAGTGAAAACACTGGAGTTCATGGCGGGGGTGGTTTCTCAGAAAATCTAGTGACGTGTTTGTTCTGAAGGTTAAAGGCTGGCAGATCATGGTGCCCTCAGTTTAGCTGGGAGACAAGGTTGTTTTAATCTATCTGGAAAATAAGGTTGTTTTGGTCTGGACTGTCATACAGAGAGAATGTGTACTTTGAGAAGAAGCATAGATTGTACTTTTGAAGGTTTTTCTTATTCTAAACTAACCATAAAATGATATAATCATTACTAAAGAAAAATATCTATAAAAAGGCTGGCAGAAAAATAAAGATTCAAATTCAGCCTCAGAACACTCTCTGTGTGCTGTTTCTCCACTGCGCCGACACCTCCCATCCACTGAGGACCCCCGACCCCTGCTAGGGCTGGACCCCGGCAAATGCCCCATGGAAATACCTGTTTCTATCCAATTGTTATGGTCCCCTGCAGAGGCAAATGAACACACCCTACCCCGAAGTTTGTTCAGATATCTGATGATTCCATGCACCCTGAGAGGCCATGAGAAGGTTTCTTACTAAACTCAGATTTCTGGGAGAGCAAGGCAGTTCTCTCAAACGTTCTCCAAGGCGAGAAAGAACAAGATTAGTGAGATAAAACCCCATTGACATTTCCTGCACACAGGCAGGGAACTGACTGAATCAGAAGGGAATACCCAGGTTTTCTTACTGGCTTTCTCAGATGTGAGGTCCCAGGGGCACAGGGAGGGTTTCAGCTTACAAGTTGACCAAGATCAAAACTTGGGGTTAGACTCCTATGTCACCAGTGCTATGCAAAGATCCTCAATGGTTATTCCCTCAGAGTTGTAGCTATTGGCTCACATTCAACCTGTGGAGACAGACAGAAATTTCCTGTGCCAAGACTACAGCCAAGGCCTCCAAATGACCCATGCCCCTGATCCAGATGTGCCCTTCCCTCACTATGAGTTGCTCTTTGGGGAATTATGTGGTTTTTCCTATCAGAGGACTCTGCCCCCTGCCCACCAGCCCTAGTCCAGTTAGAAACATTTACTAATGCTGCTTCCCACAGGGATGGTGTCTAGGATTTTTGCTCTCAGCAGGTTTGACTTCTGCACAGATGCACTCATTGAGAGAAGACCACTGCCACTCCAAAAAGAGGGTTCCTATTTTAATTCCTGGCTCTACTGGGAGATGTGGAATGTCAGAATGGGTAGCAATCTCTGAATGCCTCAGATTCCCAGTCTCTAAAAAAGGAAGTCACATTTCCAATTTCTTAGGGTTTTTTAGGATTATGTGAGATTATGTACATGAGATATTTTTCAGTTTTTAGCATAAAGTAAGTACTGAGTAAATTTTATGCATTATTCATAATTTAAAATTTTTGTTTTTTCAAAATAATACATATGTAGAATTGAAAATCAAGGATGACACTGCAAAGATTATGAGGAAAAATATAATTTTTTCCCCTTTCCCTTGCTCACCTCCCAAAAGCAAACATGCAAAGCTAATCTCACCACTTTTTTCTAGCATTAATTCCATTTTCTAAAGAATACGCTATGATGATGTTTGCTGATTTCTCAATTTTGGACATGTCTAGTGACTGGTAGATGAGAATTTAACCATCTTGTGTTACCCTTGCCTTGCTGTTCTTTCCGTTTTTTTCTTTTTCTGGTATGATTATATTACAGATTTCTTTTGCTTATGTAAATATGGTTCATTATAGCTGTAAAATTTCCTTTCCTGCAAACTTCCAGTTTTTTGGTTTTGTTTTTGAATATTTGCCTCCTGTTATCCATTATTTTATTTTGATTTGTCACTGTCTTTAATATTTTGTAGGCTTCTTCTGACTTATACCTAGTGGTGTTATTTTGTAAATGATCACCCATATCAGATGTTTCCTGGGAAATAACTCACAACTTCCACCTGCTACAAAGATGGCATCATCTTTAATTTCCCATACCCTCAATCATCTGATTTTTCCATTTCTTTCTCTTTGTTGGTAATTAATTGTTGCTGGAATGTTCTCCAGTGGTTTCCTAATAAAAGGTCCCTGGGAAGTAGTTTTTAGAGTTATTTTGTATCTGAAAATGTTTTACCTTTCATTCTCATGATAGATTGCCACACTGAGTGTAGAATTTAAGGCCAAAACTTATTTTATTCTACAATTTTTGAAGAAATTCTTTGGTATTGCTCAAGTTTCCAGGATCACTGAAGATATCTATGTCACTCTATTTCCCTTGTTCTGTATGTGATCTATTTTTTTTCTCTGAAAGTTTTTATAATTTTAATTGTACCTCTGATGTCCTGAATTTCACAATAATATGCCTGGTTGTCTGTAATTTTTCATTCATTGTTCTAGTTACTTGGAGAGTCTATACGATCTAAAGATTAGTGTTGTTGAATTCTGAGTAATTCCTAAATTCTTTGCTAAATTCCTCCCTTCTGTTCTCTGTTTGTTCTAGAATTTCTGTTGGTTGAATGGCAGAATGTCAAGTGTAATTCCTTAATAATTTCTTTTTTCTCCTTTTTTTAAAAATAATTTTTCTTCTATTCTACTTTTTAAGATTTCCTTGAATTTTTCATCTAATTCTTCTAGTGAATTTTTAAATTTTCAATAGATTTTTAAATTTTTATTGTAAACAAATGGGATACATCTTGTTTCTCTGTTTGTACATGAAGAAGAGGCATACCATTTGTGTAATCATACATTTACATAGGGTAATAGTGTTTGATTCATTCTGTTATTTTTTCCTTCCCTCCCACCCCTCTTTTCCCTCTATACAGTCCCTCCTTTCTCCATTCTTGCCCCCCTCCCACCCCCCATTATGTGTCATCATCTGCTTATCAGTGAGATCATTCGTCCTTTTGTTTTTTGAGATTGGCTTATCTCACTTGGCATGATATTCTCCAATTTCATCCATTTGCCTGCAAATGCCATAATTTTATTATTCTTTATGACCGAGTAATATTCTATTGTATATATATATGTATCACAGTTTCTTTATCCATTCATCAATTGAAGGGCATCTGGGTTGATTCCACAATCTGGCTACCATGAATTGAGCATCTATGAACACTGATGTGGCTGTATCTCTGTAGTATGCTGATTTTAAGTCCTTTGGGTATAGACCAAGGAATGGGATAGCTGGGTCAAATGGTGGTTCCATTCCAAGTTTCTATTGGATTTTTTAAATTTCAACTATGTATTTTAATTTATGTTTTTTCTTGTGCTTTATTTTTATAGCATTCTGTAGCTTTTTTTTTTTTTTTTTTTTTTTTTTTTTTTTTTATGGTGCTGGGGATTAAACCCAGGGCCTTGTGCATGTGGGCAAGCACTCAATCAATTGAGCTATATCCCCAGTCCTTTGTTAGCTTATTAATTATTTTTTCATTCCTTAGCTTCTAAAATGCTACCTGACACTTAACAAGTGCTTAATAAATATTTTTGAATGAAAAAACCCCCTCTATATTAATTACATTAAACAATTTTTCTAATGTTTACTGTGTTATCTCTCTCCCCCTGGAATTCTATTTTCTGGTCTTGTTTTCATTTTGGAGTCTTTCCTCAAACATCTAGTGTTCTTTTTCTGATTATGCATTTTGAAACTGCTAAGAAGCAGTTTGAAAGATTTAATTATGGTTAGGACCTGTAAGCATCACTGTGGGGAAATCTGGTCACTGGCTGTATTAGTCTGTATTAGTCTTCTATCACTGCATAAACTGTGCTATAATCTTAGTAGCTTAAAACAATACACATTTTTAAAGCATGGGTTTCTGAAAGTCAGAAGTCCAGCTGAGTTTTCTTCCCAGGGTTTCATAAGGCTAGAATGAAGGCATTGACTAGATTGAGTTCTTATCTGGAGGTTCTGAAGAAAACTGCTTCCAAGCTCAGTCTTGGTGGTGGTAGAATTAGGTTCCTTGTGGTTAGACGACTGAAGTTGCATTTCCTTGTTGGAACTTCACTGGAGTTGCTTGCAGCATCTAGGAGCCAGCCACACACCTTACCAGACACATTACTCACCCGCTCTGTCTTTAACTTTGCAACAGCATATAAAATTCTTCTCATTCTTTGAATTCTGACATCTAGTATCTGATATAGAGACCTGACCATATCAAACAAACAGGGTAATCTTATATTAAATTCAGTTTATTTGGGAACGTAATTACTTCAGCAAAATCCCTTCATAGTGGTGTTGTGTTGAATAAAATAAGTGGGAGTATATGTGTATTCATTAGGAAATCTTGGGAGCTATGTTAGAAATCCCTGAGGCTGGATACCTTATAAGTAAGAGAGGTTTATTTAGCTTACAGTCCTCAGGGATATGAAGTATGGCACCAGCTTTTGCTCACCTCTGGTGAAGTTCTCAAGGTGGATGGGATCATACTGGCAGGAATATGTGTAAGAGGGAGAGATCACATGGTCAGACAGGAAGCCAGAGAGTGATTCAAGAATCAAGTTTTTCTTTTATAACAATTTTCTCATAAAAATGAATCAGGGGTCCCACAAGAACTACTTAATCATTCTGAGAGAAATTTCTCTAATAACCTAATTACTTCCAACTAGGCTATACCTCTTATAGGTGTAATACCTCTCACATTACCTCAGTGAGCTCCGAGCTTCCAGCACACGACTATAGCAGGGACCAACAGTGATAATCATCACTTATTTTTGAACTGTACTTTGCCTTCTCTGATGTGGTTTCACCTACATTACAGTCACCCTTTCTTTTGGCCATTGATCGTAATACTGACCAAACAATGAACACTATTGCTTTAATTTCTTTTTATTCTCCATGCAATTTGATATCACCATACCTGTGTTCATTCTGCATTGTCTGCTGAGATAGGCTTCCTTTTCTTTGTTTGCTTGGCGAACATGTATTCAAGTGTCACGCACTGTCCTCAGCATTACTCTACTGAACCCCTTTATGAAACTAGGTGTAGTTCCATTGGCCTGAAGAAGGAAGCAGACATAATTTATCTCTTTTATCTTAGCAGGGTGTCTGGAATAGAATAGGCACTTGGTGACTGGGGAATTAATGAGTGAAAACTGGTCTTAACCAGAATAGTCTGTATTTTGAATTAAGGAGCAGACCCTGAATGTGCCCAAAGGGTATCAAACAGGAAAGGAGTCAGATGGTTTCGCTATTTAGGCTTATTGGATAACAAGTAGTTTTGAGAACTAAATCCATTTTGTGGGTTTTTTGTTTTGTTTTGTTTTGTTTGGTTTGGTACCAGATATTGAACTCAGGGGCACTGGGCCACTGAGCCACATCCCCAGCCCTATTTTATATTTTATTTAGAGACAGGGTCTCACTGAGTTGCTTAGCACCTTGCCATTATTGAGGCTGACTTTGAACTCGAGATCCTCCTGTTTCATTCTCCAGAGCTGCTGGGATTACAGGTGTGTGCCCACTGTGGGGGCTATATTGTTCTTGAAAGTGGAATATAACATCTTCTGTATTTTAAAGACTTTTAAAAAAATTTACCAAGAGGTTGAGGAGTCTGCCTAGCGTCCTGCATCATGTGGTAGTCCTGGGGGTTACTGAATCGTAAAATTTTTCCTTTAGTCTAAGTGTTGTCCTATCCCTCAGTAACTTCCATTTAGGGCTTATTAGTTTTATCCCTGAATAATTATGAAATATTTGCCTAAATCTAAAAGTAATGTAAGTTTGTTTTAGAACACTTAAGGGGAAAAACAGAAAAGCAAATGGAGATAAATAAAACAATTATAATCCCAGTGCCCAGAAATAATCACTATTATTTTATGTATATATTTACTCTTTATATGTGTTTATTTTACCTACCTACCTACCTATCAGTCAATCATATTATTAACATCTAGATGAGAGTAGCCAGGTAATGCTAGTGGATATCTGAGAGCAGGAGAACCCCCACAGTACCATTGGATCTTCACTGGAGAATGAGAGGGTTCAGTCTGAGCCCAGAAGATTAAGCATGGAGTGGTTTTGCTTCTGGTAGATCCCAAATGGGTGGGAGCTGTGTGCCCCTTTACAGTTCAGAAATGAATTTTAAATAAACATGAAAAACATCCTTTTAATACCTAGGTAAAATAAACATATTACCAGAAGAGAAAGACAGAGCCCTATACTGAGGAAAAATGACTGGGAATGGAATCAAAATCGAGCAAGATAGGAACAGAAGAGATCAAATAAAAGAGACGGTCCAGGATAGGGTGGTGGGCTACGATACCCAAAAGGGGAAATACCTAGTAAGTAAGCTGCCATATTTCAAACCTATACAAAAACAATTTTAGTGAAATTAGAAAAACAATGTGAGCTAAATGTCTTCTAACAATTAAGGAAAATAAGATTCAAATAAAAACGAGCAACATAAGGACTTGTGGTGAGCATGAAAAGGTCATTGCGTGAGGGATACTATGTATTGGCAGGTGTTGTCATTGTAGACTTAGCTGTAAGATGAAATGTGGAGGAAGGGGGTAGTATTTGGGAAACTTAACACAAAACAACCAAACGACTGGTCAGACGTCATAGTTGTTGGCAGTAGTATTCTGAGATTGGTGTGTGCTTCTTAACAGCCCCTTCCATCGCTCTCTGCCTCCTATCTGGCAGCTACCTCAGTTCTCAACTCTAAAACCCTTTCCAGATCTTCTTCCTTTCCCTATTTGCCTTCCCCAAAATCCCTTCATTTTTCTTCTGCTATTTGTTAGCACAAGATGACAGAGCCCGGTGCAAACTTCATGGGTCAGCAAAGCCTTTATTGAGCAGTGGAGTCATGCATCTGGTGGACCCTGTTTCCTAATGCAAAATGAGCCACCGGCCAAAGAAGGAATCTGTACTAATGCACGCGACACTGAGAGGTCACTTAATCATTGACAGAGCGTGTCAGTTTGGACACTAAGGAAACAGGTTTGTGAGATTTAAAAATTTGATTTTACTGGGCAATGTTTTTACTTGGGGAAAAACGGAGAGCCTGAAGTCAGCATTCGGTGCTTTTCTCTTTTCCTTCAAAGTCCCATTGTACTGTCACTGGGAAAGGATTTATTTGGGAAAGGATCAATGCTTTGGCTTCCTCCCAGGGTCTTGCCATGCTAAGCTTGATGTATATCTCCTTCCCAGGGATTGTTCTGTCACTGGGAAAGGATGTATTGGGAAAGGATCAATGTTATCAATGTTTGGCCTTCTTCCGCACTCCCTCTTCCCAGGGCACACTATTTTGGTGTTTGTCATTTTCCATATCTTACTCTATTAACTTCCTGCCTCTTTGAATTTGAATTGGTCAATCCATTTTCAGTTTTTGTCATTCTTATCACTCGAGCAAGAAAAAGCCTAGAATTAAATCTTTCAAACACAAAATTCTCCTTAACAGAGCAGGAGAAGCAGCTATGAGTGTATCATTTATTGTTATTTTGTCAAATCTTATAGAAAATTGTGTTATTAATATGATTAGTACTGATGCCTAAATGTCCTTTGCTCTTTTCACTCATCTTCTGGTGTGAAGGTGGTTAAAAAGAGCAACTACACCATTGTCTATATGTTTTACTCCATCTACATAGGGGCTGCCTAGGGAATGATTTTTTAATTTTTGTTTCTAGGAAACATAGTAGTAAGAATAATTTCTTATTTATAAATGGGAAAAATATTGAGGGTCAGTTTAGCAAAGAGTTGGTGTGCAGACCATATTATTACGTAATGAGTTTTATTCTGCCCAGGAATTTATGTATAAAAGTAATTATAGAACCCCTACTCTTATTTCTAATATTCTGGGTGAACTAATATTATTGCTTTCCTGTGGAGATTAGACTTTTGCATTTGTGTAAGCTGCAAGGAGAGGGAAAAGTAGGGAAGGAGTGGTTAAGAAAAGCAAGGAACATCCTCTTAACCTTACCCCATGGCACTTTCAATGTTTAATTGTCTACACCTGTAAAATGGGTAAATCATGGATTGCCTAGTGTGCCTTTGGAAGTTCTGACAGACAAAATTATGGGAGCAGATAGAATAAGGCCTGTGTATTATTCATCATTATCGTTTGGTTTGAGAAACTTCTGGAAGAACACATGGCTTTCATCAGGAAGGGAACAAGGAGCCTCTGGGCTTTCCTCAAGCTGACTAAACTCTGTGCATGAACTTCTGCTTGTTACTTTGCTGCTACCAGCTCTCAACCTTGACCTATGAATCTGTAGCAAAGAGTATTGTTGATGAAGGCAAAGTTTAAAAGCAGAGTGATGGTTAATGCACAGAAGTGGCCCTTCTAAATGGGTCACTGAAAAGATGAAATGAGATGTTGGGAAGAGGGGATCAGACTGTTCTGCAATTCTGGCTGTGATTAGTAGCAGCAGGAGCAATAAAAATGCAATAGAAAGATGGAAACCCTGTACTCTGTACAGAGTACACTGGAAAGGATCTCCATGCTCCCCTCCAGTGGTGTAGTGTCTTCTGGTCATGGATTTATGTGTGCTCTGCAATACTTTTTCACTATATTTCTTCAATTTTTTTTCTAATGTAAACTTTTAAATTTAAAAAGATATATTTCTCAGTTGATAATACTCTTTTCCCTAAAATGACTGCCTTTAATCTTGATCTTATGAATTAAGAGAAATCATTTAGAATGTTTATTCTACATACTAACATGGTCAAAGGTCAGCAAAGGAAATCAAAACAAGAAGTTAAAAGATTAGTAAATGAAAACATGGGAAGATGCTCATTTCCATGGATAATTTAAAAAATGGTAATTAAAATAACAATTGTAGGGAGTTTCAAGATGGCAGACTACAGGGCGACTGCATTTCATGTTGCTCCAGGATGCAGGATTCAAAAGAGGAGATAGTGAGAGACTCGGGACGAACTCAAAGCCGCCTGGTGAGTCTCTCCGGTTGGGGAGGCATCCTGGATGGGGCAGTAGCCCTGGAATGCAGGGAAGTTTGTGAAGTAGAGTTGCCCAGCGAGACACCCCTCCCCCCACTGGAGCGGTAAACAAGGACAACTGGGATTATCGTAGAGGAGGCGGCTCAGCATAGCGCTTGGACTCGGAGCAACCACTGGGGCTCCGGGCAGCTGCCTGAGGAGGAGCAGCGTGGCGAGCTGTTTAGACTCAGAGCGATCGCTTCTGAACACCGGGGGGCTGCCCGGAGGAAGAGGAGAAGCGCGGCCGGTCGCTTGGTCTACTAGTGACTGCATCAGAGCCAAAGGCGGTTGCCAGAGGAGGAGGCGAGTGGTGAGTTGTTTGGACTCAAAGCGACCGCTCCTGAACACAGATGGCCTGCCTGGAGGAGGAGCGTGGTGGGTCCCTTGGTCTCTGAGCGACCGCTCCTGAACACCCAGGGGGCTACCCCGAGGAGGAGGAGGAACAGGGTGGGTCACTTGGACTCATAGTGACTGCCTAGGGCTATGGGCGGTTGGTGGGAGGAGGAGACGCAAAGTGAGTTTCTTAGACTCCTAGTGACTGCGTCGGAAACCGGGCGGCTGTCCGGAGGAGGAGGGGTGTGGCGGGTCTCTGGGTCTTGGACCTATTGTACGATGCTCCAGATGGTGGCTCAGAGGAGGGGCTGCATAGCCAGGCGATTAGGTGCAGAGCAGGGTCCCAGGACCTAGGCGGCTTCTTGCTGGAAGAGCCGCACAGAGACACGCCTAGGGGTGGAGCGAAGTTTCCAGAACTGCAGGCAGATTCTCTGAGGAGAGGCAGCCTAAGGAGACTCGTCTGCAAAGGGTGAGGCTCCCAGGCCCAGGAGGTAGGTCTGGGCCCCTGGGAACGTTGCAGAGGAAGATAGCCCAGCTCAGGCGGTAGCTGTAGATTGAGGGGAACCTCTAGGAGGGGAACTGACCAGCGAAACCTCCCCACTAGGTGAGTCTTCCCCGCCGGGTGAGGTTTTCCCACAAGGTCGGTAAAACCAGAGACACAGACACAAACAGGCCTTGCCTCAGCCCGCAGCCTAGTTCCCCTTTGGATGACCATTGGTCAACAAGTGGAGGCACCTCTGCCCACTATCAGGGAATATACCCCACCTGAGGGTCACCAACCCTAGAGAGGCAGCTTTCTTGTGGAGCACACATTATCAACTTCCTCCAAGACTTCAGGCTACTGAAGGATAAGAGGGGATATACTAGCAATCTTCAGGGACATTATAAGTCAATAGAGGAAATCTGCAATATCTTAATGACCCACGAATTCCTGAACAATATGAGAAAACAAGGGAAGAAAATGCCCCAAACAAATCTAGATGTTACATCAATAAAATCCAACGACAGCATGGCAGAAGAAATGACAGAAAGGGAGTTCAGAATGTACATAATTAAAATGATCAGAGAAGCAAACAATGAGATGAAAGAGCAAATGCAGGCATTGAATGATGACATGAAAGAGCAAATGCAGGCATTGAATGATCGCACCAATCGACAGTTAAAAGAGCAAATACAGGAAGCAAAAGATCATTTCAATAAAGAGTTAGAGATATTGAAAAAAAACCAAACAGAAATCCTTGAAATGAAGGAAACAATAAACCAAATTAAGAACTCCATAGAAAGCATAACCAATAGGATAGAACACCTGGAAGACAGAACCTCAGATATTGAAGAAAAAATATTTAACCTTGAAAACAAAGTTGAACAAACAGAGAAGATGATAAGAAATCATGAACAGAATCTCCAAGAACTATGGGATATCATGAAAAGGCCAAATTTGAGAATTATTAGGATTGAGGAAGGCTTAGAGAAACAAACCAAAGGAATGAACAATCTATTCAATGAAATAATTTCAGAAAATTTCACAAATCTGAAGAATGAAATGGAAAAATCAAGTACAAGAGACTTATAGGACTCCAAATACACAAAATTACAACAGACCCACACCAAGGCACATTATAATGAAAATACCTAACATACAAAATAAAGACAGAATTTTAAAGGCTGTGAGAGAAAAGAACCAAATTACATTCAGGGGGAAACCAATATGGATATCAGCAGATTTTTCAATCCAGACCCTAAAGGCTAGAAGGGCCTGGAACAACATTTTTCAAGCTCTGAAAGAAAATGGATGCCAACCAAGAATCCTATACCCAGCAAAACTTACCTTCAAATTTGATGATGAAATAAAATCATTCCATGATAAACAAAAGATAAAAGAATTTACAAAAAGAAAGCCAGCATTACAGAACATTCTCAGCAAAATATTCCATGAGGAAGAGAGAAAAAACAAAGAAGCAAATCAGCAAAGGGAGGAATTACCCTAAGGGAACTGCCAAATAAAGGAGGAACCAAGTTGTGTCAAAATAAATAAATAAATAAATAAAATTTAAAAAATGAACCAAATGACCGGGAATACAAATCATATCTCAATAATAACCCTGAATGTTAATGGCCTGAATTCATCAATCAAAAGACACAGACTGGCAGATTGGATTAAAAAGAAAGATCCAACAATATGTTGCCTGCAAGAGACTCACCTCATAGAAAGAGATACCCATAGACTAAAGGTGAAAGGATGGGGAAAAACATACCATGCACATGGACTCAGCAAGAAAGCTGGGTTATCCATCCTCATTTCAGATAATGTGGACTTCAAGCCAATGTTAGTCAGAAGGGATAAAGAAGGACATTTCATACTGCTTAAGGGAAGCATAAATCAGCAAGATATAACAATCATAAACATCTATGCCCCAAACAGTGGCTCATCCATGTATGTCAAACAAATCCTTCTCAATTTTAGAAACCAAATAGACCGTAACACAATAATACTAGGTGATTTTAACACGCCTCTCTCACCACTGGACAGATCTTCCAAACAAAAATTGAACAAAGAAACCATAGATCTCAATAACACAATCAATAATTTAGACTTAACAGACATTTATAGAATATACCATCCAACCAAGAGCGAATACACTTTCTTCTCAGCAGCACATGGATCCTTCTCTAAAATAGACCATATATTATGCCACAAAGCTAATGTTAGCAAATACAAGAAGATAGAGACACTACCTTGTATTCTATCAGATCATAATGGATTGAAGTTAGAAATAAATGAAAGAGTAAAAAACAGAAACTACTCCAACACCTGGAGATTAAACAATATGCTATTATATGATGAATGGATAACAGAAGATATTAGGAAGGAAATTAAAAAATTCTTAGAGGTAAATGAGAACAAAGAAACATCATATCAAAATCTCTGGGACACTATGAAACCAGTACTTAGAGGAAAATTTATTTCATGGAGCGCATTTAATAAAAGAAGTAAAACTCAACAAATAAATGACCTAACACTACAGCTCAAAGCCCTAGAAAAAGAAGAACAGAGCAACACCAAAAGTAGTAGAAGACAGGAAACAGTTAAACTCAGAGCTGAAATCCAGGAAATTGAAACAAAAGAAACAATACAAAAAATTGACAAAATAAATAGTTGGTTCTTCGAAAAAATAAACAAAATTGATAAACCTTTAGCCACACTAACAAAGAGAAGACAAGAGAAAACCCATATCACCAAAATTTGGAATGAACAAGGAAATATTACAACAGACACAATTGAAATACAAAACATAATTAGAAGCTATTTTGAAAATCTATACTCCAACAAAATAGAAAATTTCGAAGATATCAACAAGTTTCTAGAGACATATGAATTGCCTAAACTAAACGAGGAGGACATACACAATTTAAATAGACCAATTTCAAGTAATGAAATAGAAGAAGTCATCAAAAGCCTACCAACAAAGAAAAGTCAAGGACCAGATGGGTTCTCAGCCAAGTTCTACAAAACCTTTAAAGAAGAGTTCATTCCAATACTTCTCAAAGTATTCCATAAAATAGAAGAGGAGGGAACCCTCCCAAACTCATTCTATGAATCCAATATCACCCTGATACCTAAGCCAGACAGAGGCACATTGAGGAAAGAAAATTTCAGAACAATATCCTTAATGAACATCGATGCAAAAATTCTAAACAAAATTTTAGCAAATCGCATACAAAAACATATTAAAAAGATAGTGCACCATGATCAAGTAGGTTTCATCCCAGGGATGCAAGGTTGGTTCAACATCAGGAAATCAATAAATGTCATTCACCATATCAATAGACTTAAAGTCCAGAATCACATGATTATTTCAATAGATGCAGAAAAAGCATTTGATAAAATACAGCACCCCTTCATGCTCAAAACACTAGAAAAAATAGGGATAGTGGGAACATTCCTTAACATTGTAAAGACCATCTATGCTAAGCCCATGGCTAATATCATTCTAAATGGTGTAAAACTGAAAGCATTCCCCCTTAAAACTGGAAAAAGGCAGGGATGCCCTCTTTCACCACTTCTTTTCAATATCGTCCTTGAAACTCTAGCCAGAGCAATTAGACAGATCAAAGAAATTAAAGGGATACGAATTAGAAAAGAAGAACTCAAGCTATCCCTATTTGTTGATGATATGATTATATACTTAGAGGAACCAGGAAATTCCACCAGAAAACTTTTAGATCTCATTTGTGAATTCAGTAAAGTAGCAGGATATAAGATCAATGCACATAAATCTAAGGCATTTTTATACATAAGTGATGAATCTTCAGAAAGAGAAATTAGGAAAACTACCCCATTCACAATAGCATCGAAAAAAAAAAATAAAATACTTGGGAATCAATCTCACAAAAGAGGTAAAAGAACTCTACAATGAGAACTACAGAACACTAAAGAAAGAATTTAAAGAAAACCTCAGAAGATGGAAAGATCTCCCATGTTCTTGGATAGGAAGAATGAATATTGTCAAAATGGCCATACTACCAAAAGTGTTGTACAGATTCAATGCAATTCCAATTAAAATCCCAATGATGTACCCTACAGAAATAGAGCAAGAAATTATGAAATTCATCTGGAAGAATAAAAAACCCAGAATAGCTAAAGCAATCCTTGGCAGAAAGAGTGAAGCAGGGGGTATAGCAATACCAGATCTTCAACTCTACTACAAAGCAATAGTAACAAAAAACAAAAACAGCATGGTATTGGTACCAAAATAGAAAGGTGGATCAATGGTACAGAATAGAGGACATGGACACAAACCCAAATAAATACAATTTTCTCATACTAGACAAAGGGGCCAAAAATATGCAATGGAGAAAAGATAGCCTCTTCAACAAATGGTGCTGGAAGAATTGGAAATCCATATGCAACAGAATGAAACTAAACCCATATCTCTCACCATGCACGAAACTAAACTCAAAATGGATTAAGGACCTTGGAATCAGACCACAGACCTTGCATCTTATAGAAGAAAAAGTAGGTCCAGAGCTTCAACATGTCGGCTTAGGACCAGACTTCCTCAACAGGACTCCCATAGCACAAGAAATAAAAGCAAGAATCAATAACTGGGATAGATTCAAACTAAAAAGCTTTCTCTCAGCAAAGGAAACTATCAACAATGCAAAGAAAGAGCCTACAGAGTGGGAGAAAATCTTTGCCAATCATACTTCAGATAGAGCTCTAATCTCCAGAATCTATAAAGAACTCAAAAAACTCTACTCCAAGAATGCAAATAATCCAGTTGACAAATGGGCTAAGGAAATGAATAGACACTTGACAGAAGAAGATCTACAAGCAATCAACAAACATATGGAAAAATGTTCAACATCTCTAGTAATAAGAGAAATGCAAATCAAAACCACCCTAAGATTCCATCTCACCCCAATTAGAATGGCGATTATCAAGAATACAAGCAACAACAGGTGTTGGCGAGGATGTGGGGAGAAAGGTACACTCATACATTGCTGGTGGGGCTGCAAATTAGTGCAGCCACTCTGGAAAGCAGTGTGGAGACTCCTTAGAAAACTTGGAATGGAACCACCATTTGACCCAGCTATCCCACTCCTTGTCCTATACCCAAAAGACTTAAAATCAGCATATTACAGAGATACAGCCACATCAATGTTCATAGCTGCTCAGTTCACAATAGCCAGATTGTGGAACCAACCTAGATGTCCTTCAACTGATGAATGAATAAAGAAACTGTGGTATATATATACAATGGAATATTACTCAGCCATAAAGAATGATAAAATTATGGCATTTGCAGGTAAATGGATGAAATTGGAGAATATCATGCTAAGTGAGATAAGCCAATCTCAGAAAACCAAAGGACAAATGATATCGCTAATAAGTGGATGATGACACATAATGGGGGTGGGAGGGGTTAGTGTTAGGGTTAGGGTTAGGGAGGAGGGCAAGAATGGAGGAAGGAAGGACTGTATAGAGGGAAAAGAGGGGTGGGAGGGGTGGGGGGAAGGGAAAAAATAACAGAATGAATCAAACAGCATTACCCTATGTAAATTTATGATTACACAAATGGTATGCTTTTACTCCATGTACAAACAGAGAAACAACATGTATCCCATTTGTTTACAATAAAATAAAATAAAATAAAATAAAATAACAATTGTATTTGATGTAGTAATTCTTCAATAAACTTTTTGAATGAAGTACCAATGAATGTCTAATAAGTGGAAAGATTGTAAGAATGATAATAATATTACTTTCTGAAAATGAGAATGACAAAATATATTAGTCCTTTGTGTCTTTTATTTGATTACTTTTTAGCAATATAGTCTTCTTCATTTTTGGTTATAAATATAGAATATAGAATATAGTCTTCTTCGTTTTTGGTTATAAAAATAAGCAGTTGCTGGGAGGCTGAGGCAGGAGGATCATGAGTTCAAAGACAGCCTCAGGAACTTAGTGAGTTCCTAAGCAACTTAGTGAGATCCTGTCTTAAAGTAAAATATAAAAATGGGCTCGGGATGTGGCTCAGTGGTTAAGTGCCCCTGGGTTCAATTCCCAGTATTCAATAATTCAACAATAATATTAATAATAGTAATAAATAAGTCACACAAAAATGCAAACCAGGCAGTTTTCCTATTAAGGAAAAATTTCCTATTAAGGGAAAAATTGAAGTGATCCCAAATTTCTCCATCCAGTGGAGACCACTGATAAAATGCTGATAAATATCTTTTTAAAAAGTTTTCTGTGAAAGTGAACATAATATTAAATTGTTACCATATATTATGTGTGCCTGTCTGCACCCCAAACATGGAAGTACTGTGCTTAACCAACCATGTAAGTGATGAACTTCTCGCTTTTTTGCATTTTCTAACTGTAGTAAACAATTCCAAGATGAATGTTCTTGTTTATACATTCATCCACACTTGATAAAGTACATTCTGGAAGAAATTATTACAAGTCAAATGGCTAGTGAAGAATACATAAATTTTAAGTTTTTACTCATCTGGATATAGTACATCCAGAAAATAGAAATTTACAGCCCCAATGACGATTATGTCATTCATTATTTTCTCATACTCTCCAACATTCGATATTGTCAACATATATTTTAAAAGAATTGAACAATAAGAGATAAAAAGTTAGGTCTCTTATTTTTCCTCTCCTGCTGGGGATGGAACCCAGACCTCACACGTGCTAGACAGGTACTCCACCACTGAGTCACACCCCAGCTTGTTTGCTTACTGAGATTCACTGTTCTTTCACTTTTCCCTCTTGGTATTTTTCCAGTTGCCAACCATCTGTCCATTCCTCTTATTAACTTCTCAAAAGAGTTGCTTACTTCTTTTTTTTTTTATAGTGCTAATTGTGTGTTGTGGATATTAAGTGTTTGTTAGGTATGCTGAGAAATATTTGTGCTGCCTATCACTACTTTCCAATTTAAAGGTATTTTTTTTACAAAATCAAAAAATTAATTTTGAGTCATTATCAATATTTATGTCCAGAAAAATGACCTTCATTTTAAAAAAATAAAAGTAGAACGACCATTGACCCAGCAAGCCCTCTTTTGAGTGTAACCCCCAAGAAAATGATGACACCACTTGATGAAGACAACTGTACTCCACGGTCACTGCAGCACTGTTCATAGTGACAAGATGTGGAAATAACCTAGGTGTCTGTCAACAGATGCCTGGATAAAGAAATTGTGGCATATACATAACAGAATATTATTCAACCTTTAAAAGGAGGGCACTCCTGCTATTGGCAGCAGCATGGATGAACTAGAGGATAATATGCTAAGTGACATAAGTGAGGCAGAGAAAGAAATACTCTATGATCTCACTTATATGTGGACTCTAAAAGAAATAAATGAGTACCTAGAAATGGAGAGTAGCAGGGTGGTTACTTGGGGTACAGGAGATAGGGAAATGGGAAGATAAAGGTCAAGGGATACAAAGATGCAGTTGTTGATGGTGAATAAGTATGTAGGTACATCCTGAGAACTATAGCTAAAATATCACATTGTATACTAGAAGTTTGCTAAGAGACTAGATTTTAGACACTTTTACCACATGCATACACATGAAAGAAAGGTAACTGAGATGATAGATATGTTGGTTTTCTTTTTTAAATTAAAAAATTTTTTAAAATTTTTTACAGACTGCATTTTGATTCACTGTACACAAATGGGGTACATCATTTCATTTCTATGGTTGTACACAATGTAGATTATACCATTCGTGTAATCATACATGTACGTAGGGTAATGATGTCTGTCTCATTCCACCATTTTTCATACCCCGCCTCCCTCTCATTTCCTTCTACATAATCTAAAGTTCCTCCATTCTTCTCTTACTCCCCACCCCCTACCCCCATTATATATCATCATTTACTTATCAGGGGAAACATTCAACCTTTGGTTTTTTGGGATTGGCTTATTTCACTTAGCATGATATTCTCCAACTCCATCCATCTACCTGCAAAAGACATAAGTTCATTCTTCTTTAAGGCTGAGTAATATTCCATTGTGTATATATAGTACATTTCTTTATCCATTCACCTACTGAAGGACATCTAGGTGGGTTCCACAATCTAGCTATTGTGAATTGAGCTGCTATAAACATTGATGTAGCTGCGTTACTGTAGTATGCTAATTTTAAGTCCTTTGGGTATAAACCGAGGAGTGGCATAACTGGGTCGAAAGGTGGGCCCTTGACTGTAGTAATCACTTTTCTTTTTGTATGTTTATCAAAACATCATGTTATAAAAAACAAAATATCATGTTTTTAAAAAACAAAGACAAAAAGATATGAAAGAACTAAAAAGTAAAAGGAAAACTTTCTTCACCAATATGTAAAGAGAGGATAGGGAAAGGGTAAAAATTGGGATATATGGGCAGGCATTTTACAATTTATCAAAAAGGGAAAAATAGAAATTCAATTTGTACTCTAACAAAAAATCTCTGGACCTATGGGCATAAGGAGAACCAGACCAGGGAAGTTTGAAGTTTTTATTTATTCTGGGATGGTATTCAATCAATACATGGAGAAATACTTTTGCCAATTTAACAAATATTTATTCAGCACCAGGCACTGTGCTAGGTTTTGATTCTGAGAGAAAAAAATATTGATTTCAAAAATAAAGTGAAATTGCCCCTGCTGGCAAAGAGGTCAGAGACTACAACAGGCAAGTATGTATAAGGGCCTGTGGATGCTTAGAATCCTCCTTCCTTTTTCATTCCATGTCACACTTTGATACCAGAAGAGGAAAAATTGGTAGAATGCTAAAAATTCTAATTTAGTTAAAAAATATTTCTTGTGAGCTTAAGAAAACCTTTAGAAGTGACCCAAAGTCCCTTCCTTTGTATCCACATTCACGATTACCTCTCTTCAAGGAGGTACTGATGCCTCTAAGATATTGACTGGGCTGTCCTAACTAAACCTGCAGTCATGTTTGATGCCAAGGAAATGTTTTCCAAACATCTGCACTATTAAACCAGCCAAGACATTTTGTGAAAAATATTTGTGAATACTTCCATCAGGAAGTATGCATTCATTTGAGCTAATGGATGGAAATATTTAAAAATATTTATCTTTCATGCTTCTGTGTGTCATGCATGTGCATGTTTTGAATGTGTGCACAAGCATGCCTATGTTTGTAACAGTAGAATGTTACATACGATTGTGTTTTTAAGTTAATACCCTTTATGTATTTGATTGTGTAAGGGAGAATGCAAGATATTAAGCATAGGAATTAAGATCTAATTTTAAAGTGAGAGAAATAATAATAGTCTCTTTGTGTTTTAATAATGTTTTTAGAAATTATTTTACCATTATTAGTTTTCACCAGAAACTCATCCATATTTTCATTTTACATAATGAAAAAATGTAATTTAATATGATTAGGTAATTGAAATTCCTCAGTTTGCCTTTGAAGATGAAAGCAAAACTCCAAGTTCATTGCTCTGTCTACCACAGGACAGCTGCCCCAATGCTAAAAGCCTCTCTAACCTATAAAAGGAAGATTAGCGAGTTTGTTTCCAATTATATAAGTTCCCTCTTTATCACATTTCTATCGACATGTTATGTGAGAGACATTGTGCTTTAGGCTTTGGAGTCAAATAGCTGAGTTGAAATTCCATTTCAGTCACTTATCAGCTACACATATTGGATCTAAGCTCTCTGCTTTACCTTTACCTACAAACATTGGACGCAATAATACTTAAAATGGGAATTCAGTGAGATATCTTTGGCATGTTAGGGTCTCAGGAATTACTCAGACATTACCTGCATTCTTTTGGGATGGATCAATATATTAAAAAATAAAATAAAATAAAAGTTGTGGAGTATGGATCCCTGGACACCGAGACAGGAAGCAATAGGAATCACTTTTGAGCCCTGCGCTAACCCATGTACAGAGAATTCTTATTTGGCTATGGTTAGATTCATTTCTTTCATCTCTGATCCTTCATGTTCATATATGTTGGAGGAGGCCTTATATCAAGACTTTAGAATGGAGACCTTGAAAACATGAGAGAAATGTAGGAATGGCATAGTTGAGTTAGCATTTTTTAACAACATGCAAAATACGTCTGTCTAATTTATTTTTTCACCTATTTGTTTTTTTTGTAATATCAATTTTTTATATGTTCTTTTGAGTTATACATGACAGTGGAATGCATTTTGATATATCAAACATATATGGAGTATAACTTCCCATTTTTGTTATTATACATGATGTGGAGTTACACTGGTTGTGTACTCATATATAAACATAGGAAAGTTATGTCTGATTTGTTCTGCTTTTCTCATTCCCATCCCCCATCCCTTCCCCCATTTGGCCCTGTCCAATCCAGTCAACACCCCACCCCTGCCTGTTGTGATTCAGCCTCTGCATATCATAGAGAACATTCACCTTTTTTTTGTGTGATTGGTATATTTCATTTAGCCTGATAGTCTCCAGTTCCATCCATTTACTGGCAAATGCCATAATTTTATTCTTCTTTAAGGCTGAGTAATATTCCATTGTATATATACCACATTTTCTTTATCCACTCATCTGTCGAAGGGCACCTAGGGTGGTTCTATAGCTTAGCTATTGTGACCCACTATAAACATTGATGTGGCTACATAACTGTAACATGCTGATTTTAAGTCCTGTGGCTACATGCTAGGGAGTGGGATAATTGGGTCAAGTGGGTCAAATGGTGGTTCCATTCCAAGTTTTCTGAGGAATCTCCTTACTGCTTTCCATAGTGGTTACACCAATTTGAGTCCCACCAGCAATGTTTGACATCCTTTCCCCACATCCTTAATGACATTAGCTATTACTTGTATTCCTGATAATTGCTATTCTGACTGGAGTAAGACGAAATCTCAGTGTAGTTTTAATTTGAATTTCTCTAATTGCTAGTGATGTTGAACATTTTTTCATATATTTATTAACTGTATTTCTTCTGTGAAGTATCTGTTCAGGTCCTTTGCCCATTTATTGACTGGGTTATTTATTTTTTTGGAGTTTAAGTTTTTTGACTTCTTTACGTATCCTGGAAATTAATGCTATATCTGAGGTGCAAGTGGCAAAGATTTTCTCCCATTCCGTAGGCTTTCTTTTCACATTTTTGCTTGTTTCCTTTGCTGTGAAGAAGCTTTCTAGTTTGGTATCATCCTATTTATTGATTCTTGATTTTACTTCTTATGCTTTTTTGAGGAATTCAGCTCCTAAACAGACATGATAGAGAGTTGGGTCTACTTTTTAGTCTACTAGGCACAGGGTCTTTTGTTTAATGCCTAAGTCCTTGATCCACTTTGAGTTGAGTTTTGTGCAGGGTGAGAGATAGAAGTCTGATTTCATTTTGTTATATATGGGTTTCCAGTTTTCTCAGTACCATTTGTTGAAGAGGTCATTCTTTCTCCAAAGTATATTTATGGTAACTTATGCCAGTGTGAGATACCTGTATTTATGTGGATTTGTTCCTGTGTCTTCTCTTCATTGGACTTCATGTCTGTTTTGGTGCCAATACCATGCTGTTTTTGTTACGATAGCTCTGTAGTATAATTTAAGGTCTGGTATTGTGATGCCTCCTGCTTCATTTTTCTCATTGAGAAATGCTTTGGCTGTTCTGGGCCTCTTATTTTTCTAAATGAATTTCTTGACTGCTTTTTCTGTTACTATGAAGAATGTCATCAGAACCTTAATTGGAATTGCATTTAATCTGTATAGCACTTTTGATAGTATGAGCATTTTGACAATATTAATTCTGCCTATCGAACAACATGGGAGATCTTTCAATCCTCTAAGATCTTATTCAATTTTTTTACTTAGAGTTCTGTAGTTTCCAATATAGATGTCTTTCACCTCTTTTGTTAGATTGATTCCCAAATATTTTATTTTATTGTATTTTGACTATCATGAATGAAATAGTTTTTCTAATTTCTCTTTCAGTTGATTCGTCACTGATGTAAAAGAATGTAATTGACTTATCGGTGTTAATTTTATATCCTGCTACTTTTCTGAATCCATTTATGAGTTGTAGAAGTTTTCTGGTGGAGTTTTTTGGGTCTTCTTAATATAGAGTCATGTCATCAGCAAATAGGGATAATTTGAGTTCTTCTTTTCCTATTCATTTCCCTTTAATTTATTTCTTCTATCTAATTGCTCTGGCTAGAGTTTCCAGGACTGTGTTGAATAGAAGTGGTAAAAGAGGGCATCCTTGTCTTGTTTCAGGTTTTAAAGGAAAGACTTTAAATTTTTCTCCATTTAGAATGATGTTGGCCTTGGGTTATCATACATAGCTTTTACAATGTTGAGGATAGCTGATGGTGTTTGTATCTTTAAATGCTCACTCCCCAGAGACACTGAATGTTGCTATGTGGGGAAGGAGTCCCTCTTGATCACTGGGGTAAAGCAGTGCTTTGCTGAAGTTCGAGTCTCATGCTGGTGAGTTTGTGCCAACCCTGGCCCGTGTCTTTGAAAAGTGAATCTCATCTGCTGACTTTCACCTTTGTCATTGGTCAGCTTTGAGAAAAATGTGTCTGGATTTGAGTTATCACCCATTGACAAAGCCATATAAAACTGGCATTGGAGCTTCTTTGAAATCATCCCTGGCTAGAGAATTTGGTCTCCTAGAGCAGAACTTATTCTTAGCTCTCATATTGTTATAGCTGCAAGAGAAACCACCGATTGGCCGGTTCTTTGCTTCCGTTGTTGCTTCTTGAAGTTGAGGTTGTTGGAGGAATGAGATATTCAATTTGAGAATGATTTCATCCTGTTTTTGTCTGAGAACATTTGATAAGCACTGTTAAGACTCTGAGTAGCAGAAGTCAAGTTAACAGAAAAGTAAACTAAAGGATAAATAGACATATTTAAGCAGGTACTGAAATACCCTCTGGAAAATTTCCAGTCTCATAAAGAAGATTTGACTAACAAAGCCTTGGGTCTGCTTTAGATGAGTGATGTCATTTCCTCACCCAAGATATAAATTGTTCTATCTCACTTCTAGTGTCAATCCATGACAATGTGAACAATCCAAAACAATGTGAAGCTTTAGCATTGGTACAGATTTTCCTTTGCTTAGGCAGATGAGTATTGTCTTTTCTAGAATTTCCTATAAATTAAATTATTAAATACCTACTCTTTGACATATAGTCAACATATATATCAGGTCATTTGGCATGTCTTGAGATTTAATCATGTCGTTGCACATGTTAGTAGGTTGTTTTTACTAAGTAATGGTCATACTTTTTCTATTCTCATTTTCATGGACATTGAGGCTGTTCCAGGTTTTGGCTATTATGAGTAAAGCTGCTAAAAATATTTTCATGCCAATTTTGTTGCATGTCTATGTATTTTTCATTTCTCTTGGCTTGGATACCTCAGAGTAAAATTTCTGGGTCATGACTTGGCATGGTGGTACACACCTGAAATCCCAGTGGCTAGGAAGGCTGAGATGGGAGGATCACAAGTTCAAAATCAGCCTCAGTAATGGCAAGGCATTAAGCAACTCAGTGAGACCCTGTCTCTAAATAAAATACAAAATTGGACTGGGGATATGGCTCCATGGTTGAATGCCCTGAGTTTAATCCCTGATATCCTCCCACCAAAAAAAAAAAAAATTCTGGGTCATAGAGTAAGCACATGCTTAGTTTTATAAGAAATAGTTTTTTATAACCAAAATAATTGGACCATTTTATAATCCCATCAACAATGGATGAGAGTTCTGGTTGTTCTACATCCTTGATAAAATTTGGTTTTTCAACTTTAATTCTTCTTTTTGATCTTGATGCCTTTTATGTTTTTCTTGATTCCTTAACTTTCTTCTGACCTCCACTATAATGCTGCATAGAAGTGAAAAGAATATTTTTCCTTGACATTTTCTTGATTGTACGGGAAAATCTAGTATGTCACCATTAGGCATAATGTGTGATATATATAGTGGATGCCCTTTATTAGATTAGAGAAATTCTCTTTCATGCTTAGTTTACTAGAAAATTTTATCATTATTGAGTATTAGATTTTGTCAGATATTTTTCTGACTCTATTGAGATTGTCATATTCTATAAATTTGGTGAATTATTTTGAATGAAATAGTTTGTGTAGAATCGATATTATTTTTCTATGAAGTACTTAATAGAATTTGCCTGCAAAGAAATTAGGACTTGAGGTTTTAGCCATGGAATAAAATTTCTTTTGCAGATATAAGGCCATTAGATTTTCTTCTTGTGTCAATTTGGTATTTTATAGTCTTTCTTGAAATTTTTAAATTTCATCTAGGATGACAGATTAACTGGCAGATTTGTACATAATTTGTACATAAAGCATGTTATCCTTTTAATTTCACAGGAGTTGTAATAATTTCTTCTGTTTCCTTCTTGGTAGTGGTTGTTAATGTCTCCTCCTTTTCTTTGGACCAGCCTAGCTTGAGGTTTATTAATTTTATTAATATTTTCAACAAATCAGTTTTTGTTTCCATAATTTTGTCTATTTTTCGTCTGTTTCCTATTTCATTGACTTTTCCTTATGGTTTTCTTTCTTCTGCATTCTTTGGGCTTACTTAGCCCTTTTGTTCTAGATGAAGGTCATTAACCTTATTCTTCCATTGTTTTCTAAAATAATTTCTTAGAGTTATGCATTTTCCATTAAGTATGGCTTTTCTTATGTAACCAAATTTTCATGTTGCATCTTCATTAACATGCAGTTCAAAATATATTCTATTATCTCTTCCATTACTTATTTTAACCCTGGGATATTGAGAAATATTTTAATTGGCATGCACCTGAGAAGATTCCACATAGCTTCCTGTTACTGAACCTAGACATTCTTAATATGCTGTCTTAATTTTGTTGCCTTCCTTTATGGAGTACTGAGTTTCATTCAGGTTGGCTAGCTGTAGGTCAGCTCTGTTCTTCTGAGGCTTGTTTTAATTTACTGTGGCTGAGAATTACTTATTCGAGGTCTAGTCTAGAACTGCTACCTACATATGAACACTCTGGTTTCTGTTCAAATGTCTCTGTGTTCTACAAGGTCTCTGTACTCTAATTGGTTGGCACCATGAGTTCTCACCACCTTGTGTTGTCTCTGGAACTGTTCAGAGTGAATCTCCCTAATAGTTGTTCTTTTCTAGTACAGTGGTTAATTTTTGTACATTTTGTAGAACTTTGTACTACACACAATTTATTCATCTGAAAAAAATACATATGCATATAAATACACACACATATATTTATATATATACATATATATATATATATATATATATATATATATAATGTATATTTTAGCTTTTCCTTCATATAGGTTGTTGCTCTCTGGTAATCTGCCTTAGAAATTTCAGAAGCAGCTTCACCTTTTCTGAATGATCCTCTGTATCTCCAGGTAAACCCGACCATTCTGTTTTCCCACATGCTGTGCTACAGTCTGGATGAGGCCTCAAGGCAGAAAACCATGGCAATGCCAACACTATCCTCCCTGGTTTCCCTTCATTCAGGGATCATAGTTTCATGTGACCTGTTCTCCATTGTCTGAAAACTATAGTTTTATATATTTTGTCCAGATTTCTTGTGTCAGTGGGAGGGATAGTATGATAGCAGCTAATCTGTCAGTTATAAGCAGAAGATCTCTCTCTATTTTCTCAAGAGAAAGAAATTCATGCACTCAGAATATTTCCTATTTCTTAAGTAATACTAATGGGAAGCCATGAAAATCCAGAAGCAATCAACATTCCCTTTCCTTCTGTATTCTCATTCTGACACAAATTATAGCTCATCTGTGCCTCTGTTACACAACCCAGAAAATAGAGGCAGAAAGACAGGAAAGAGAGATTCCCATTCATAAAATATTTGCAAATTTTTCCTTCCCTTTAATGGCAGATCTGCCTTTTTGACTTTGATATTCCTGTATACATGGTATATTTCTTTTTCTTCCTATAATCTTAAATACTGATCACACTCACAAAGGGCTCAGTTATAGACCATAATAAAAATCCAATTTTTCTGTCTTTTAGGAACTGTGAAAAGTCACAGACTTTATTCTATTTGTGAGACAAGTTAGATCACTGCTGTGCCACAGATTCCCACAATAGACATGAGATTCCTGGGTCAGAGATTAAAACAAACAAACAAACACTATTATTCAAAGAAAGAGCAGTAGCCAGAGTGTCAGTATATTGTCAGTTTTTTGAGCCCCAGTTTACACAGGCAGATGTGAAGGGTCAGAGGGAGCCTTCACATACATTCTGTTATATAATGGTAAAGGAACACTTAGCTCAGAGAATCCACCATTTTATAGCAAGCATTAAGCAGAGGAAGACATTATTTCATCCTCAGATTTGCTTGTTTATGCACAACTCTGAGATAGTCCAGGCAAAGAGTCAAGGCCTGTGTTCTTTGCATATCCAGTAAAACATCTATGAGTCATGTTAAGGGACACATGAAGGCATGTCTCTCAACTCTCTTGCTTTGCAAAGGAGAGGTAGAAGAATTTCTCATTTATAGAAACACAAACACAGAGAAAAGGGTAGTGCCTATGGAGTATCCCTTATCTGAAAGGTTTTAGACCAGAAGTGTTTCAGATTTTGGAGACTGATTTCAGATTTGAGAAAGTTTAGGTAGACTTTACTAATTGAGCCTCCCTAATCCAATATGTGAAATCCGAAATGCTCTAAAATCTAAATTTTTAGTGTTACATCAGATTTTTGGACTGGGAATGTTCAACCTTTGTTCATGGGTCAAAATAAATCAGGAATAAGCACACTCATTGACCATCTTTGTGGGAAAGACAGATATGGAAAGACAATATAGAATTTCTTTTATACCTAAGAGTAACTAATATCAGTAATGCAGAATATACTACAGTCAACTTTCTTAACAATTCAGTTGAGACAGGTCTCAAGTCTTTACTAACTGTAGCCTCTTGACCTGATTATAGAGAAGTGGGTGCCTCAGTCATTCAAATTATCCTGAAAGCTATAGACAGACAACACTGAATGAGGATTAACACCAGCCTCTCCATACTTTCCATTGATTGGAGGGAAATAGACATCCATTTGACAAAAATAATTCAAATAGGGTTTAGGCACAAATAAAACCAGATTTCCAGATAGCAATAAACCAGAAATAACTTAGAAAGAGATGCAGAGTACAATGGATAAGGTACATTTCTCACATAGTGCTGCCTGGTCAGCCCTGGTGGTGTAAGTCTATGTGGGCATCTCAGTGGGGCTTGCATGTTAAAAATCAAAGGTAAAAACCTAATCAACATTTCTTGAGTGCTGAGTGGGGTTTTATCTACAATAATAAAACATATATGAAGGAGTCCTGATTTCATGACTGGCACCCAGATAAAGAGAGAGACTCTATTTGTAGGTCAAATATGATATCTTCCAATGCTGATTGGGTTACATTTGGGTCAGTTTTAATAAAAACAAGAAATTCCTATCTTCAATAGTGAAAGCTAGGATGAGGCTTATCTCAGGATGTGACTTAGAAGGTCCCACATGGCCCAGGTCCCAGGCGGCAGCGGGATCTTGATTGTCATTTATCAGCCCGAGTGTTGACAGAGGCTGTCGGCTTGTGTCACTGCCTATCAGACACAATTGCTGAGTTTTCAAGATGTGCTCTGCTTTCCTGGAATAAGAGGATGTGGAGTTTGAAATGTGAGTCTCTTATGTTATATTTAGAAGTGAAGAAACAGCTGCCAAATATCTGTAACTTGGGTAAGAAAAAAAAATTCCAACTTACTGGGGAGTTGACCTGTGTTGAGAATTAGGTGTCACCACCAGGAGAGAAGTGATCAAATATCCAAGTATGTCTCTGTAAGAAGGATTTCTTCCTGCTTTCCTTCTGCGGAATTGTGACACAGTGATTCCCAAGCTTGAGTTGGTCACAGATCAGATCCTTTCCTGTGATCTCAAACAGGACTGTGAAATCTTAAAAGCACAAACATTTTTTTTTTATTCAGTGTATTTTAGAAGCAGTGGGGACACTTAATAATAACAAATATAAAAAATTTTTTACAAAAACGTTTAAGTGATAGACTGATGGTAAGATGTGTGAAACATTATCAGATACTGTGCAAGGTTATCTTCCTGTTCATCCTTCAAGCACTTACTTATGTGCTAAATATGTAGTCCTGAGCAAAGAGAAGTTTTCACAGTTGTATAGGTGTATTTTAAGGAAGGGACACTGACAATAAATAAATGGACATATAGTGCTGTAAAGAAAAATGA
This sequence comes from Sciurus carolinensis, assembly GCF_902686445.1. Classification (NCBI taxonomy): domain Eukaryota; kingdom Metazoa; phylum Chordata; class Mammalia; order Rodentia; family Sciuridae; genus Sciurus; species Sciurus carolinensis. The sequence goes on from NC_062226.1 coordinate 66,782,546, forward strand.
ACCAGGATGAGAAGCAGAGAATGACTCAGGACTATACTATCTATAGGCAATTTTTCAGGAAAAGCCTCATTGACGAGATAACATTTGAGTAGAAAACTTCAGGGGGGCTGGGGAGGAGCCCTGTGTGTCTGAGCTAAGTGTGGTCCAGACAGAAGATGGAACTACAAGGAGCCTGAGACAGGACATGTTTGAAGACTGGATGAGAGCAGCAAGGCAGGAGATCAGAAAGCAAGAGGCCAGATCAGGAGAGGCCAGGAAGCCCTGGTGGGAACTTCAGTTCTATTTTAAGGGAGATGAGAGACTTTGGAGAATTCAGAGCAGAGAAGACAAGACTTGACATGGTCTGAGAATTACATCATTTTTATGTCATTCTTAAATGTACATATTAATACCCTTTCTTATTGAGATACTCATAGCAGCCCTTTGAGACTGGTAGTTTTTATAGTCTATTCCCATTTTCAAACAAAGATGCTAAGACTCAGGGTTATCGAGGAAGTTGCTCAAGTGACAAAAATAAAATGCAAAGCCCATGCTCTTTTTGCAGTTTCCAGTTTGCCTCTTCACCCTTCAATGAACTGGCTGTTGACATTTAATACAGAAAACTTACATTATTAACTGGGATGATATCATGAACATGGGAAAGCCAACTTTTATCAATGTTGTCCTAAGGACAAAAACAAATACATTAGTAGAGTTTATTATGGGGGCTTATGAGTCTTGGGAAAAAAATTTGAAACTTATATAACAGTTGCATAAACAAAACAATTTCTAAATTTAAAAAGATATTAATTTATAATATTTTGTCACATTTGATTTTGCTCTCTGTACATATATATATGTACATTAATTAATGTTATAACTATATAACATTAATTTGGAAGAGTTCTTCATTCTTCTTTCTTTCATGACAGATATTTGAAGAGTATGGATTAGTTATTTTATAGAATATTCCCCAACTCGGAGTTTTCTGTTGTTTCCTCCTAAAAAAGTTCAGGTGCAACAACTCCAAGCAGACAGCTACCTATGTGCTGTGGTGTGTGTCCCAGGGCATCACACCCAGGAGCATTGATGTCTCTCCACCTTTAATTGAAAATGGTAATTTTGATCTCCTGGTCAAGGTATTTTCCATTTTATCCACTGTAAAGTTACAATTCTTCCTTTGTTATATGTAATTAATAAGCAATCTGTGCAAAAGACACATTGAGATTACACAAATGTCATGTTGCTTAACAAACAGCCTCCCATCCCAAGCTTAGTATCCATTCATTATCATTGCTTTGGACAGACAGTTTTTATATTTTTGTGAGTAGCCTTATATCCTGCTACTTAGCTAAGTCATCTAGTTCATGTAAGATTTTTTTTTGTAGTATCCTGGAATTTTCTTCATAAATTATAATATGCATAAATAAATTCACATATATAATCCTTGACTAGAGACAGTTGTTCTTCTTCTTTTTCTATTTGAATGTCCTTCAATCCTTCCCTCCCTCTATTTTTCCCTTTTCCTATCCCTTCACTTCCTTTCTTTCTTGCCCTGTTACAGCATCTGGGACTTCTAGTGCAATGTTGTGTAGCTCTGAATGAATATCCTTGCTTTGTTCATGATCTAAGTGAAAACATTCAGTTTTCACCATGTTAACTGGAGAGTATTTTGTAGCTGGCCATTATTAGGGTGAGGAAGGTTCACTCTGTTCCTAATTTCCTGAGAATTTCTACCTTGAATGTGTGTTTTATAAAATGCTTTTTCTAAATCTGTGGAGCTGAGTATATCATTTTAATTTTTAGTTTGTTAATATGGTGAATTACATTATTGATTTGGAGGTATTAAAACATGTCGCTGCCCGTGGCAACAATCTCGCGGTAATTTGTTGCCGCCTGCAGCAACAATTGCGTGGGTGTTTATCGAAGGTGGACTGGAAACTGAGCTACTTTACTATCTTTCTCTTTAGTGCGCTGCTTTCTTGCTTGTTCACTTGTTCCCTAGCTTATAGAGGAAGAAAGGCTTTGAGAGGAGAGAGAGAGAGAGGCTTTGCATAAGGGAGAAAGAGATACTTTGCTTAAGAGAGAGACTACACTTTCAGAGATCTATGTCTTCTTAGAGTCCTGCATCCTGCAAACTAAAGGTGCGTACTATCAGAGGTGCTTCTTCTGTGATCTGCCATCTGCCTTCTGCCATCTATCAGAGGTGCTGCTTATACTCTGCCCAGCGATCTAGAGGTATGGCTTAGTCCTGCATTCTGCGATCTGCAACCTGAGGTGCTGCTTATCCTTTCTGCTAGCTGCTTATCCTTGGTGCTTCCTATAGGTGTGTGTCTTGTATACCTAAGGCAGCCAATCAGCTTAGGATTAGCACAATTGAGGCACGCCCCTCGGTACCAATCAAGAAAGAATGAGGAATATCTGTTGACAACTAGCACAAAGGAGACATTAACTAATCAGGCAAAAGTAGATCACGCCGTGTTGACACTAGTTATGCACCTCTTGGCTCAATACTAGCCGCCATCCTAGGGTTACCCAAATATGTCTTCTGCAAAAACAACCTTGAATTTTTGAGAAAAACTCCATTGTCATGCTTGATACATTTTATATGTATCTGGGTTAAATTTTCTAGAATTTTATGAGTAATGTGGCCTTATAAAACGAACTGGAATGTGTTCCCTAATCTTCTATTTGGGGAAACTCTATACAGAATTGTTGTCATTTCTTCAAATGTCCAGTAGAACAATAGCTAAAGCCATTGTGAGATTTTTCTTTGTGAGATTTTTCAAATACAAAACCAATTTCTTTAATATATAGTTCTGTTTAAAGTGCCTATTATTTATTGAGGAGCTTTAATGGTTGTGTCTTGCATGTCCATTTGTCTGGGTTCTCAAATTAGTTGCTGTTGAATTAGTTGTTGTTCATAATACTCCATTATATAGATGTGATCTGTAATGATGCCTTCTCTTGTTTTTATATTGTTAATAAGTCTTGCCTTGCCTATTTTTTCTTTCTAGGCTAGTTAAACACTTATCAACTTTATTGATCTTTTCAATGAAACAACTTGGGTTTTATTCATTTTTCTCTGTTTTCAGTCTTACAGATTCCTGCTCTTGTCTTTATGCTTTCCTTTCTACTTTGTTTCTCTGATTATTCTTCTCTGTTTAATTTTTTAAGGTGACTTAAATCATTCATTCGAGTTCTTTCTTTTTTTTTCATATACACAATTTGTGCTGTACATTTCCTTCTACATGGGGCTCCATTTTGGTAGGTTGTATTTTACTTGCCATAGAGTTCAAGATGTTTTCTAACTTCTATTGTTATTTTTTCTTTTCTTAAACCTATGGATTTATTTTTTGATACATGGATTATTTGTAAGTGATTAATTTCCAAATATCTGGGGATTTCCAAGATATCAGTCTTTTATGATATTTAGTTTAATCTGTGTTCTGAGAACATGGTTTATGTGGTATCAGTGAGTTCAACTTTGTTAGAGTCTGTTTATGGTCCACAATATGATCTATCCTGGTGGATGCTCTTTGAGTACTTGAAAAGAATGTGTATTTTATGTCTCTAAATGTCAGGTAAGTTTAGTTGTTTTATTGTTATTAAAAGAGGAGGGTTATGATTACCTACTATAACTGGATTGTGTATATTTTATGCTCCTTTCCTATGTGAATGTTGATTTTCCATAGAGTACATATGAAGTCTTCTTTCAGATAATGACTCAAGAAAACAAAAATCAAAGTCTCAATGATTCTAGGAGCTCTTTTCCAATTTTCTTTCTATTACAGTGAAATTACACATTTCACTTAAACGTAGTGAGATCATGGCTACTCCATGCTTCTCTACTCTCAGCATTTATTATAAAAGCCTTTTTCTCAGGTTCCTGTTTCCTGATGAACATGCATAAAACACCTGCATCCCAGAGAAATATTCATAAATAGGAATGAAATGACATGATGTCTGGAATTTGCTTTAAAATGTCCAGCCAAAGAAACAAAATGTATATGATAGTACAGATAAATTAAAATCAACAGGATCTTAACAAATTCTGAATCTTGGCAATGGAATTCTTTCTATTAATCCACTTTATGTCTATTTTCATAATAAAATTTTAAAAATTAGATGTTTGAAAAGTTCATAAAATTACAATTTGGAGTATCAGGAGTTACAAGGAAACAAGTATAATTATTTGCAATTTGATTAGTCTGCTGGCCATCTAAGGTGCATGATCAAGAGTTTTAGAGCAGCCTTGAAATACCCTCTTAAAATTACAGTACCAATAAACAGGAGGCTAGTGTGAGTAATGGACTAAAAGAACTTAAAAATCTTTACAGTTTAGGTTTTGCTGCACTTGACTAATAGCTTGTAGACAAAGCAGAGCATAATTACCTATGATAGAACAACCTGTGCTGGACATTAATACTTGTGTTCCTTCTGCTTCTTTTTAAAAAGTGCTTTCAAATACCTTACTTGTCTTAGACGTGTAAAAGGAACTTACATCATATAAGTTAAAAAGAAATGCTTCAGAGAAAATATCATTTAAATTAATTCATAAAAATACTATTTCCAGGGTGGTAAGACAATGCCAGTTTCCCATACCATCATCATTCCCATGATGGTGGAAAGTGTCTCAGCCTTAATGGAGGACAACTTGGCAATACATTTCAAAATAGGAACGTACATCTCTCCGATCTCACTTCCGGGAAGTTAGTCAATGAATATATTCATAAGTAGGCAAAATGAAGTAAACTTAAACCATATTTGCATTAAATCATTGTTTTCAGCAGAAAAATAGTGAAAACAAGAAAAATGTCCATCTTTAGGCTCAGGGTGATTTAGAACACCACCCAGCTGTTTAAAAAAATTAGTGTCTTTGGGTAATATAAAAATAACTTTTAGCTGAAATAAAATTTCTAAATAAGGGACACTTTAGACCATCTATCACTTAGCTAAAAGTAAGAACAATATTTATTCAGCATTTAAAACCCACAGCCCTTCAGACAGTGCACTGGGAACCAGAGATCTGCAGCAGAACAACTTAGGGGGGGAACTTTTATTTGGACTTAATGTTTCAGAGGTTCAGTCTGTGGTTGGCCAACTCCATTGCTCTAGATCCAAGGCAAAACATCATGGCATAAGGGTGTGGTGGAAGAAAGCTGTTCAGTTCACGGTGGGCAGGAAGCCCGGACGGGAGAGCCATAGGGAAGACAATCTGTTCCAGAGCAACCCCCAGTGACCTGACTCCTCCACTCACAGCCTACAGTTATCACGCAGTTAGTCCATTAAAACTAATGATTAGGTTACGGTTCTCACAATTCAATCATTTTCTCTGAATATTCCTGAATCAACACAGAAGCTTTTGAGGGACATCTCATATCTAAACCATACCACCAACTAAGTGCCTCCAAACCTTCTCATCTTCTATTTTTCTGGTTCCTAGATAAGGTGGTGATGCTCCAAAAAAACTTTGGTTCATGGCATCTCAGGAGATTTTATTGCATTATTCTGAACCCATTGCTCATATAAGTATGCTATATTAAAATTTTATCAGGGAAGAAAACTTTATAAAGAAATTATTGATGATACAGAGTGTTGTTTGTCCATCTCCATAGTGGGAAGTGTAGTCAATGCCAGTCTTATACAAGAATGAAGTTAAAGTCTGCTTCTCATAGTTGGAAATCGAGAAATTTTTTCTCCACTGAAGTAGCTTGCAGGAGGTGTATGTTCAGACCAGTCTGCAAGAATAATAGTATGCTGAGAGCTTAGCATACCACTTCTTTATAAACAAGAGATATTATAACATAATAACCTTATTCAGCAGCAAAAATAATACTGTGTGAAAGTGTGTGAAGAAAGAATTTAGGATGCCAAACACTTTGTCCAGTGGTTCACATGCTAATGAAACATTTTCCCTGTCAGTCACAGGTGCAGTAATGGTTCCTGTAGCCTGCCCTAGAGGTTGCACATTACACAAGTACAGGGACAAGAGGGATGGCTGGGGGTAATGTCCTTCCAGTGATACCCAGAATGTGGAGCTGCAATGGCCTAGGGATGTCTATATTTCTTTACTTAACTCTTGGCTACCTTCTTTCATTGTGGTGAGTCCAGAAATCACCTGATCCTTTCCATTTTTACCATCTTTACCTTTAGCTATGGAAGGGTTTAAGGATTCTGTTCACACAAAGTCAAAATTCTCCATTTGTTTTCCCATCTTTTAAAGTACACACAACTATTTAGATCAGGGCTTCTCGCCCTCATTGTTGGCATTTTAGTCTGGATCATTCTCTGTCATGGTGGGCTGTCTTGTGTCCTTCAGGATGTCGAGGATCACCCAAGCCCCTGCCCACTAGATACCAGTAGTACTATTGCCTACCCGGTTGTGACAACCAAATATTTTCAGATATTGCTAGATTCCCCTGTAGAACAAAATCACCCTTGGTTGAGAATCTCTTTCTTGGGCACCTTTTGAGGTTTTTATCAGTTTTATCTGCTGGAAATAAAGAGGAATACTAAGGCATAACAAATAAGCTGCAACTTGTATTTTCATTTTTTATGACCAAGAGCCAGAATTTACAAATTGATGACCGGAGGGATGAGTTTGCCAGAAGATGAGTTACATTTGACCTATGGCGTGATTTTATTTTTAAATTAAAGTTGAAGGCATCTGGAAGAGGCCTGCACTTTCCACTCTAGGGTTTGTCAGTCCCTTCTACTTGCTAAAGATGCACATGCTTGACCCTATTTACTGAGCCTGTCTGACTATAAGGATGTCAGTGTGCCATCCTTTTCTGCAGTAGCCATGGAGGAAAATTCAAGGACCATGGTACATATTTATCAGGGATACTTTGGGCTGCCATGGTCGACTTGGGAATTTGTCCAAATTAGGGGGGAAAAAAAGCCCTCTTAAGACAATTTTGCTTTCCCTGTCTGAATGTTATCATGGTATACCAATTTCATTAGAGAATTACAACTCAATGTACTTGTATAATAAATCTATAATGTTTTAGATAATGTAGTCCAAGGGTTGTGCAGTACACAGTCTATAGAACAATGTGTGTCAGTCTTACATATTTAAATTAATTAAGGCCTGTGCTCTATAAGGAGACCTAGATTTAGGTCAACCTGGGCTTTTCATTAAATTATTTGTTTAGAGCAGATCTGAAAGAACAGGAAAAATTACAGTTGTGGTGAGGTCAGCATTACCTTCCCTTTGGTTGATGAGAAACACTCACTCTTTTGAAATAGCAAGTCAGGACCATGCCCAGGATCATTCTTGAAGTTGGGAGGGGTAAAATCCAGGGAGGATGGTTGAGTGGGACAAGAAATCAAGAGGAGATTCCTGAGTGATAAAGTAAAGAAAGAATGTTCTTTTGTGGCTTGACTGCTAGAATCTTCTAGTTCATACAAAGCTGATCCTGGGAGGCTGCTGTTCCTAGGCATGGAAACCACTTGTCTCATCACTGATGCATGTTACCTGGTCAGAGCTCTTAGAGAAGTGATCCTCTGGCTTTCATATTCTAATTCAACATTTGATTATTATTTTTCTTTCCTTTTCATTATTTTTTTCCACTTAACTTGTACAAAAGTGTTTTTGAGCACCTGCTACCAGCAGGCACTATTGTAGATTCATGTTTGCATGCAGACATCATTTTTTAAATGCAAATTCTGCTCAAGTAGGCACTGTAGAGAACCCCTCTCTATTGCAGAGAGTTTTTAGTTTGCTCAGATTCCATTTTAAAATTCACTTTCCATTTTAGTATTTGAAAAAATATAATATTAATTCAACTTTTGTTAACATTGTGGTTTAATTATTTTCAACATTTATGTTTTGTATACATTTTTAAACAGTTATTATTATTTTCCTGTTATTTTATATCCTACTACTCACACTTACCACTATTGTAAACATTTTCCATATGTTTTAGATTTTATAAGCATCATTAAAAATAAATAAATAATATTCACAAGTAATTTCCTATATTTTGCTTAATCAGTCCTCTGTGATAGAACATTTAAATGGTTCACACTGTTTTACTATTAAAATATTTTTGCCAGTATAATTAGTAAGAGCAACATTTTTTATAGTACAGAAAAATAAATATCTGGGCCTATACCTTTGGATAGTTTCATTCAGATCAATACCTGGAAGTTGAACAATGTGCCAAAGGATATGAATTTTTTTTCCTCTGCTACATATAGACAAATTGCTTACCAAAATACATGTTCTGTTTTGCAATTTATGGAGACCCCAGCATTATTTGAATGTAGCGTTTCACTAAAGCCTTATAAAAATTGAATGTTGTTAAGTTTTTTTAAAAAATTATCTTATTAATTCAATTCTAAAAAAAAATTGCACATCATTTAAATTTGCATTTCATTGTACTCTATTGATGTGAAATTGAGGGGGATTTTGTTAGCATACCAGACTGTGACCTTGGGACACGGGGTGGCATCATCTCTGCCATCAAAAGACCATCTACTCTGGCAGTGACAGTCAGTGTCATTCACAGAAGCCATTTCAAGTTTTACAATAGAATTGCACTTCTCTGGTCCCTTGAAGTTAGGCATGGATGAATGACTTGCTTTGGTTAATGAATGTAAGTGAGAGAAGTGTTAACTTCTCACTAAAGGTCTTACAAGCCATTGTAGAAATTACCATGTTCCTGTTTTCTTGCTTTTATGATCTAAATCCTTTCTAGCCTGGGTCTTTGGGCATACTTGTGAGGATAACATGAAGCAAAGTCCCTGCAGTGACCGTTGAATGGCTTATAGGTTAAATGAGAAGAAAATATTTTTCTAAGCTAGGGATTGTTTGTTATGAGGCATAACCTGCCTGTCCTCACAGATTTGGCCTGTGCATCCAATCCCCCTGCTTGCATTGCTGTGACCTAGTACCAGGATGTTTGGCCATTTTGATACCCAGAACCATTGCAGCTGAGTTTGTCAGGTGCTTTTCCAAACAAGGGAAGAGTTCAATGATATTTATGTATAATCCATTCAATTCCAAGCAACAAAGTGGGTGACAACACTATGCCATCTGCCAGCTCAAATTATTTTTGTCATCACAGATTAAAAATTCAGTTTTAATATTCAGCAGGGAAATGCCTCAGTGCTGGTTGGCTTTGGGCAACTTTTTAAAAATCATTTTTCCTTCACAAAAGGCCCATAAAAGCTAATAAAAAGAGCTAATATTTATTGATCATTCATTATGCTTCAGGGACTGTGCCAAGCATCTTACCAATATAGTCTTCTTCATCTCTCCTTGAAAACTGATGAGGTCATCTCTGATTTGTAGATGAAGAAACCAAGGTTCAAGGTGAACCTCCCTTGTCAAGGTCATTCTCTAGTTAATAGCAGCATCAGGATTTGAACCATGGTATTTCTAGGGTGGTGCACAGCCACTACATGATGGATGTACTGGTTCTCTGCAGGTTTCCTCAAGGCTGTAGGTTGACCCATTTGGATTCTAACACACTGCCATGTTGTTGTCAAGGCTTTTGTCTTATCCATGACTTTGTCCAACCGACGCCTGCCAGTCACCATGCAGATGCTAGGGACTAAAAAATCAGTAAGACGTAGTGCCTACCCTCCAGGAGCAGATTCCCTAGAGCAGCACTGACCTAGAAATATGATGTAAGCCACAGTGCAAATCACGTGGGTCCACATTTTTAGAAAAGTCAAAAGAAACAGGTGAAATTGATTTTAAACACATGTTTAACCCAGTAAATCCAACATGTCATTTAGTCATGTAACCAGCATAGAAGGTTATGAAGGAGATATCTTATATTCTTTTTCTTTTTTACTATGTTTTTGAAATCTAGTACATTTTATTGTATAATTATCAGCCTGTGTCATTGGACTAAGCACCTGGGCTCCATTGCCACATGTGGCTGATAGCTATTGTATTGCTTGCACAGGTCTAAAGGGAAAGATTAAGACATAGAGCTGCTATTTCAAGGTATCAGGGAGAGTGATAGTCCCCAGGGCACTATGAGAACCTAGCAAAAGGACAGTAAGCCCAACTGGTAGCTCTTGGGAAGTTTCCAGGGAGCCAAGACTAGACTGGGCAAAGGCAGTTTGGGGCCCAGTCAGGAAGGGAGTTGACAGAAAAGCCACAGAGTGTGGAATTTATTCACAACTCCCTCTTAATTTTATAATGTCCTTTCATACACATTAGGTCATTTGGGAACTGCTTCAGCCTTCGGCCAAGTGGCCAAGACTGCTAGTTGCCTCACTGTTCTAATATCTACTTCTTCTCTAACACAAGTACTGTATTACCAGGGTTGGCAAGGACTGTAGCTAAAATCTATATCTTCCAGTCAGCCTTGAAAATAAACATGTTAACTAAAGTTACTGGGTAAAGTTTCTGGGAAATTTTTGGATAGGAGGTATACCTCTTTATCCATTCCCCTTCCAACTTCTTGCTGCCATGACTTCTAGAGCTGAAGCAGGCGCTTTGTGACTACAAGGCACCCTGAGGATGGAAAGTACACTCTAAACACATCAGAGGAGAAGGACACATAGTACCTGTGTCTTTATGACTGTGGATCTGCTGTATTATCTCTGAATTGCATAATTCTGGACTTCTTTATGTGAGAGAAAAGTAAATTCTTAACTTGTAAAAGCCACTGTTATTTTCTTTTTTGTTATATGTGGGTAGACTAACAAAATCCTAACTCATACAGAAAATGGAGCTCACAAGTTAACTCCATCCATTCATTTTATAGAGGATTTCACCACGAATCTGAAAAACTGTGTCAAATAGAGGTATTGGAGGCCAAAATCGCAGTCTGGGAATTCCGCTCCCAAAGATTATGCTTTATTTATTGTATCAGTGTATCTTCTAAGCATGTGGTTTCTGCTACCTTCTCTTTCTTCCCATTCTGGGTGTAGCTGTTGTGCTGAAATGTGGTAGGGTGATAACTGGTAACATTCTCTATGGGGTATCTGGTAGCAAGTGGTGTGGTAGCCACTTTGTCCCATCCTCTAGTTAAACACAGGTGTCCTTTTCCTTGATCATCTGGCAGAGGCTCATGAAACAAGGGAGCAAATGGGTGACCATCTTCTCTCCTTTCCTTAGCCCCACCCATCCCAGGGCTGGTTTCTCACCTTCTCAGTCCCTCTAACTGCTTCCTCTGGGTTCTCTTGGCTGGGCAGAGAAAAGGCTCATCTGGTTGCTTCTGATCCTTCAAATGAACTGCAGGCACTGGGCTTTCACCTCTCTCCCCTCTCCTGCTGTTGGCTTTGTGATTATAGCACTGCTCATTTAGCAGTCCAAGCAGAGAATGGTGATGCTCAAATCTGTCAATTATGCAACTTGTTGGCGGCTCTACAGAGGGCTCCGTGGGAAACAAGGTTACTGACTCAAAGCTAAATGTGATTTTCACATCATCTGCAGAGCCCAGTTCATCACAAGATCCATACTGCTTGCCAGTTGTTCATATCAATCAGTGGTTTGTCGAGCTTCCTCTCTGACCTTCAGAACTACCATTAACTCTTCCTTTGCTGCCAACAAATGGCCTGAGCCAAATATCTGGTGCTACTTTCCTCTTTGGTTCCAGGTGTGATCAGGCCATTGTCATGGACTTTGGAATGGATATGCTTCCAACTGACCTGCAACTCCTCACTCCAGGATTTTGATGCCCTTTTGTGTCAATCTATCTTCACAGATGAACAGAGAAACAGGTGTTCTGCCTCTTAGCCTTTCTGTATCCAAAGCAAGGGTGAGAAAACTGTTGCCTTGAAGGTCTGCATGGTGAACACTTAAGCTCCATGGTCCTTAGGCTTTGCACATCCATACAACTCTGTCACTGTAGCAGCCATAGACAGTACATGAGCAAACAAGCCTGGCTGTGCTCCCATAAAGCTTTATTTATGGACCCTGAAATTTGAATTTCATGTAATTTTTGGCATAAAATAAAATTCTTTCTTTAATTTTTCTTTGAACTGTGTAAAAATTATTCTCAGCTCAGGGGCTATACAGAAACAGGCAGTGGGTTGCATTTGGCCTGTGAGCTGTGCTTTGACAACCTCTGATCTGATCTAGAAGCAGGAGAATGTGGTAGTTGAAAGCATAGCTCTTTGGGGTACAAGTCCTGGTGCTGTCACTAATTAGCTGTGTAACTTAATGTCATCTGCTTCACATTTTTTCAATTGTGAAGTAAGGATAGTTCAAGGTATATGACAAAGGACCCCTGTTTGATTAGATGAGATAATGAATGGAAAGTACATGGCCCTAAACACTGTGGGGGACCCCTGTGGACATAGCACTGAAAGAGGCATTACAGAAGATCTAAAAATGAACCAGACACAGGTGCATCCTACAGGTGTTAGCTTGGAGTCCTGCAGAAAAGTGGCCATGTGCCTCAGTAACTATCTCACACAGTGGATTTGTCCACAAGAGACACAGCAGTGTCAGTTTGTTATCTGGCTGTTGTGTTTTTGCTTTGGGGGACTTGGGGATGCTCAGTGTTTTTGCTGAAAGAGGAAACAGATCTGCCCAGGACTGCCACAGTGAAACCAGTTCCCATACTTCTGTTTGAAGTCCAGCTTCACCATTGCCCTTGCTCACAGTCCCACGGAAGCCACAGAAATCAATCTTCCACCTGCCACCTCTTGTAAAGCAGCCCAGTTGAGCTTATGGTAGAAAGCACTTTGTCACTGGTGAATTTCTGTTAACTGGAAGGCATTCCAATAAAATGTGTACAGTTTGTCCATGACTCATTTGTGAATGACATGAGAAATATGGTTAATTTGCACTTGATGTATTTGCATTATTTTAATTTCCACTTAAAAATAAGTCTTACTCTTACTTATCTGTGTAAGATTACTTGTTCTGTCCAGTTGGGGCACCAACCAGAATCCTAACTGAACTTATCAGTTGGGGCCCATGTAGACTATATCCCTATACAGAATTCTTTAACTCAGCCCTTAAAAAAACAGAAGATAACAACACTTTTCATAAATCACTTGGACTTTCATATGTTTTAAATGGTGTACAGCTTTCTAAATTGTTTCCTTTTATATAATGTATAAATCACAGGTCATACTTCTGAGACCATAATAATAAAAAGTGATGTTCAGATACTAAGAGCTCATCTCACCTCCAGAAAGAACTGATTAAATCCTTAGGATCCTATTCAATGTGTTTCCTGAAGCCCTCCTGACTCTGCACCACCCACGAGTCCCAAGCTGCTCATATCCAGTGCTATTCCATGCCAAGTTGATATCTCAAACTCTCAAATCAGGTATTTCATACTAATTACAGAGCTGTCTCTGTCCTTGACAACAGTTACTCAAGTCCACATTTTCAAAGTGGCGATCTTTCCATTCATTTTTTTGCAAACCCTTTAGGAAGATCCTTTAATTCTAATAGTGTAAAAATACCTGCTGCAACTGCCAGTTACCTTGGAATTACTTCTCTCAATTTTGTACTGCTATAGTTTCTTTCTGCTCTGTCTACTCTTTGATCTGTCTTCTGCTATGACGATGGGGAGGGTTTTTGAGGTTATTCTAGAATTTTGAAGAATGAAAGGAACTTCCAAGTTAGGCAGGGTATGAAAAGCTTGCCTGCACAAGGATGTTGTGTAACACAATTCTGAGGAAAGTTCTCTTCAGGGTTGTTGTGAGTGTGGTGAACCAGAGGCAGTACAGAGCCCATGAGGCTATACTCAGCTGACCCAGTCCAGTGGATAGGCCCCATTTGAGGCTGTAATGCATACTCTGAATGATGCTGCCTGGCATGTGTCTCCCAAGTTTTCTTGTGTTGGAAGCTTGGTCCTCCTTGTGATGATGTTTGGAGGTGGTGGGGGACCTTTAAGAGGTGGGGCTTAGTACAGGGTAATTAGATCATTGGGGCTCCTGTCCTTTGGAAGGGACTAAAGTTAGTTCCCATGGCAGTGAATTACTATAAAAGAGCAGAACTGGTCCAGGCATGGTGACACACATTTGTAATCCTAGCTACTCAAGAGGATCAGGCAGGAGGATCACAAGTTAGAGACCCTCAGCAACTTAGTGGGATCCTTAGCAACTTAGTGAAACCCCTTGTCAAAATAAAAAATAAAAAAGACTTGGGATGTAGCTCAGTGGTAAAATGCCCCTGGGTTCAATCTCTAGTATCTAAAATAAAGTAAAATAAAATAAGAAGGCAGGACTGGCTCCTCTACACTTTCTGGTTTCCTGTCTTACAGATAATTTGTATACATTCCCACCATCATGCTACCCACCATGAGGATTCACCTGAGATTGAAGAAATGGAGTCACCTAATCTTGGATTTTCAACCTACAAATCTTTGAACTAAATAGACTTCTCCTCCTCCTCCTCCTCCTCCTCCTCCTCCTCCTCCTCCTCCTCCTCCTCCTTCCCCTCCTCTTCCTTCTCTTTCTCCTTCTCCTTCTTCTTTTCTTTTTTCTTTTTTGGTACCAGAGATTGAACCCAGAGGTCCTTAACCACTGAGCCACATTCCCAGCCCTTTTAATATTTTATCAGAGATAGGGTCTCGTTGAGTTGCTTAGGGCCTCGCTAAGTTGCTGAGGCTGGGTTTGAACTTGTGATACTTCTGCCTCAGCCTCCTGAGTTGCTGGGATTATAGGCATGTGCCACCATGCCCAGCTAAATAGATTTCTTTATACATTATTCAGCCTCAGGCATTTTGTTATAGTAATGGAAAACATACAAATACGATTCTAACAAAGAAGGAGGAATGAAGGGGAGGAAGAATAAAAGGATGGCAATAGTTTTATGGAGCTTCTTTTGTGTTAGGCCCTTCCACAAAGTATTTAAAAAAAAAAAAAAAAATATATATATATATATATATATATATATATATATATATAAAGTGGGGTGTGTGTGTGTGTGTGTGTGTGTGTTAACCCTTTTAATTACTAAGTAGGATTGCCTCCTATAATGTGCCAGTCACTACCTTGGACAATGGTGAACAGAGTCAGAAATAGACTTCTTACATCTATATGACTTACAACCTTGTGAATTTTGATAGACTCAAGCAAATGCACACAAAAGTTTGTCCATAGCAGGGTCAAAGCTCAGTGCACATAAAAGTGCTGAAATTGACATCAGTCCCCTCTCCAAAATCCACACGGACTACCAGTTGCGTAAAAAGACAAATATGGCCTCACATTTAATATTATATCATTAAATGGCTTTTCTATTAAGCTTTAAATTTTTTCTGTGACTCCAGATTTTGGCCTCTGCACATTGGAAAACCAGGCCACATCCCCACTAGCACTGTGACTCAAAAATCTCTCTGCTGGAGGCTTTGCTTGGAGCCAATACCCTCCTCCTGCCTCTCTCCCTGTCCAAATGCCTCCTGCTACCCTTGGCTCACAGTTTACCTCCTCTAAGCAGCCTTCTCCGATGGAATACTCAGTGCTCCCACTACTTGCATCTTTGAATACAAATTATCCTACATTATTTTGTGTATTAACAATGTGTTGCTTTGTAGTAGTTCTCATGTGTGTCAATCTCACTCTTCCCTCTCTCTCTCTCTCCCCTCTCCCTCATCACATATTCCTTGAGGGTGGAAGCTTCATTTCTAATTTTGTTTGTAGGCACCTCCACAGCCCCCACTCCTGTGCCTAGCACACAGCGGGTGATCCATAAATGCTTTTTAATAAGGAGCTGACTCACCGCCAGCACTCTGGCCCCCTTGGCTCAGGTTGTTCTGAGCACACAGCCTCCCAAGAAAAGCTGGCTTTCTTGGCTTCCTTCCACAGTGCGGGTATGAATTTCAATGCTAGACCTCAAAGAAAAAAACTCAGAAAGGGCCATCCTTACCCTTGGGTAATTGTGAAAGAAGGGGCCTTAGTAGAGAGGAACCCTAGGACCACTTGGATAAAATTCACACCTATTTCTATTCACTTTCCTTTAGCAAATAAAACAGAATTTCTAACCAAAGCTAACACTTAATACATACAGATAGTGCATGTGTTTGTTTTTGTGTGTGTGTGTGTGTGCCCATGCATGCATGTATAGATATAAATATATATTTCCATAACAACCCTTGGGCATAGGTATTATACTCATTTACAACTAGAGGCAGTTGTCTGTCTAAAGCCACAAAGCTAGCAAATGGTAGAACCAGGCTTGGGTGCCAGGTAGGCTGACTTGGTTGAACATCAGCTCTCCACCTCTGCATTGTGTACTTCTACACTGTATCTCTTGGCATTAATTTGTGTCTTTATTTGTACATGGTATGTGTACTTGTGCATAGACAACACAGAAATAATTTTAAAGTGCAGAATGAACTTTGTATCTGTATAGCTTTACTCTGATAAATCATACATTGTATAATTGATAAACATGGGGCTTATAAAGGCAAAGAGAGCTCAGCTAGAGAATGTTTTATAAATTCTAGGAAGACTTCGCTAGGCTAGAGTAATAGGTAACTAGTTCTCAAGGTGTAATTTCTAAGGAAGGAATGTCTGCAGTTGCACACAGAGAGCCTTTCACTGTCATGATTTTGTTATGCTGGGGACCAAAAACACTTCCCCACCTGGCTGATCTCTCTGGTTGGAGCTGAAGCCATTTCTCCATTAATTATGTTGCATGGATGTGTCCCATTTTATTTTTTTCCTGTTTGATTACAGTATTTAATTTTAATTTTATTTATTTTTTATTTTTATAGGCTGCATTTTGATTCACTGTACACCAATGGGGTACAACTTTCCATTTCTATGGTGGTGCATGATGTAGATTCATACCACTCGTGTAATCATACATGTAAGTAGGATAATGATGTCTGTCTCATTCCACCATCTTTCCTTCAGTGTGTCACATTTTAACTTTGTCTTTGCTTCTTTCCTTCTCAGCCTTCCTCTGTTGGTACCCACATAGCTTATTCTGAGGCAGAACATACCCCATAGGGACATCCTACGTTTTGGCACTTCCCACTTTCTGGAATAGAAATATTGGTACTGGAGTGTACACTGGTCTGGCTGGTTTGACGTTGAGCAAATCATCTCTCCCTCCCTGATTGTTCAGTGGATATCATAACTCCTCTTTATCGTGGGGCTTGTATTAAATGGCACCATAAATGTGAACATATTACTAATCGGAGCACTGGGTCTGTGTGTGCCTGCTTCTGACCCTGGCTGAGACTGGCAGCAGGAGCTCTCTCTTCTCCACTCCTGGTTGTTCTTTTGTGTTTCTCTCCCCTGGCACTCCTCCCCCAGCCTCCTCCTCTTCACTTTAGTTCCTGGACAGCTGCTACTGTGAAGACAGTGCAGCTCCCATCTGCTTTCAGCATATGGGACCAAGGCTGTTGCTTCCAAAGTCCTTGTGTTTGTTGTTCAGAGCAGGGTGGGTTATTGTGTGGAAGTGAGGCAGAAAATTGCAGTGTGACCTAATCAGTCTCTGTTAAATCTTGATTTAGTGTAGATGGACTCATTGATCAGTCTTTCTATCCATCTATCTATCCACCCATCCATGCATCCATCTCCCAACTTTTACCACAGAGATTTGAGTTTTCTCATACATCTATATAATAAAATACAAATAAAGTTCATGATCAGGGAAGCACAGAAGGCTGAGGCCAAGGGGAAATTAAAACACAAATCTGTATATTAGAGGATCCATAAATATTGTTGTTAAATCATGGTTTTAGCTTTGAGCATCTTGGCATCTAAGCAAAAGAAGAATCACAATCAGTTTATAAACTTATAAGACTCCCAATGTCTGCAAGGGGTGGAGCAGTGGTAGGTGGGCATAATATGTCAAACAAAACTTCTCTTGCGATTTAGATCTGAAGAAAATTTTCCATGTGGATTGCCGATAAGACTTAGAACATGCCTTCACACCAGAGTATCAGGGGTTCTGGTTCTAGACTCAACACTCATTCAAAAGTGTCAAATGAGAGCATTTCTTCCTATCAAAGTATCAAAGGATTCTAGATTTTCTGGAAGTGGGTCACAGATAAAACTTCAGGTAAGCCACATATAGAAAGGGAACTCTACTGGTTATAGTTACAAAATATTGAATGATAACCAATATCCTTGGGTTTAATTCTTCTGATTTTGGATTCATATTATCCCAAACATGAATCACTGTTGTTGAATCTGTTGGTTGTTGAATTTGTTATTTGCTTTTCATAGGACTGTGTGGTTAGATTGCTTTGATAGGGCTGATGGATAGTACAGTGGCTGCTTTTGGAATCCTCTTAGATTGGAATCACTCTGCTACTGTCTACGATATGTTGGTGAACCCTAGGTCATTGCTGACTATAGGAAGTATCAAGGGAGGTAAATGATCTGAAAATGTTCACCTTTACAGTTCAAATCACACAGTGGGTCAATCAACAGCAACACATACACATAACAACATGCTCTTGGAAATGATCATGACTGATGGTCCAGAACTTATCTAATAGCACCAGCATTTGTCCCCCACCCCCAGTGCCAAGGAGTATCTATACATTAGCCAAACAAGGTCATTGTCAAGAAACTTAACAATGTTCCCTGCAAGCTTAAAAATAAAACCTTTCTGTTTATTGAAAAGAACATATAATAATATAAGTTTGGTAGGAGATTTGCTGTCCACTGAATGGGCCTTAAGTATATGAGGCATAGACTCAAATACCTATAGGACTCAGGTGGGTCATAGAAAGGCATGAAGTGAGCTGGTTGCAAATAAAAGAGAATGGGTACCACCATGGTGACTGGAGACATCATACCCTTTCAAAAGCAGTAGCTACTTCTTTCATGTGAATTTCTGCCACAAAGCAATTTAGACTCAAGTGTGCCATATCATACAATTTTAGGCAGAAGTCCACATTTCATCAGAATTTTTTCTGATTTTTAAAGCACATAATGGCCAAATTAAAACATTCCTATAGACTGGATTTAACTTCTCTTGTTTTTTATGGCCAGTGAATCACTTAGATAAGTATGAAAGAGAAAACAGAAAAGCAAAGCAACTGAGATAAGACAACACATGCACTTCTATGCTTTCAGCCAATTATTTCAGATGCACTTCACTGCATTTTTCTCTCCAAAAAAAAATGAAGACCATATTAATTTCTTTTTAAAATTTGTCCTAATTAGTTATAGGTGACAGCAGAATGCGTTCCAATGCATTGTACACATATGGAGCACAACTTTTCATTTCTCTATGCAGAGCCACATCACTTGTGCAAGCCACACCACTTGTTCAATCATACATGTACATAGGGTCATAATGTTCATCTCATTCCATCATCTTTCCCATCCCCTTACCCTCCACTCCCCTCACTTCCCTCTGCCCAATCTAAAGTTCCTCCACTTTTGCCTTCTCCATTATGGATCAGCATCCACATATCAGAGAAAACATTTGACCTTTGGTTTTCTGGAATTGGCTAATTTCACTTACCATGATATTCTCCAACTCCATCCATTTATCTACAAATGCCATAATTTCATTCTTCTTTAAGGCTGAGTAATATTCCATTGTGTATATATGCCACAGTTTCTTTATCCATTCATCTGTTGAAGGGCATCTAAGTTGATTTCACAGTTTAGTTATTGTGAATTGAGTTGTTAAAAACATTGATGTGACTGTAGTACACTGATTTTAAGTCCGCTGGATATAGGCCAAGGAGTAGGATAGCTGGGTCAAATGGTGGTTCCATTCCAAATTTCTAAGGAATCTCCACACTGCTTTCCAGAGTGGCTGCACTAATTTGCAGTCCCACCAGCAATGTATGAGTGTACCTTTTTCCCCACATCCTCGCCAACACCTATTGTTGCTTGTGTTCTTGATAATCGCCATTCTAATTGGGGTGAGATGGAATCTTAGGGTAGTTTTGATTTGCATTTCTCTTATTACTAGAGATGTTGAACATTTTTTCATATATCTGTTGATTGCTTGTACATCTTCTTCTGTGAAGTGTCTGTTCATTTCCTTAGCCCATTTGTTGATTGGGTTATTTGTATTCTTGGTGTAGAGTTTTTTGAGTTCTTTATATATTGTGGAAATTAGTGCTGTATCTGAAGTATGAGTAGAAAAGATTTTCTCCCACTCTGTAGGCTCTCTCTTCACATTGCTGATAGTTTCCTTTGCTGAGAGAAAGCTTTTTAGTTTGAATCTATCCCAGTTATTGATTCTTGCTTTTATTTCCTGTGCTATGGGAGTTCTGTTAAGGAAGTTTGCTTCTAAGCCAACATGTTGAAGATTTGGACCTACTTTTTCTTCTATAAGATGCAGGGTCTCTGGTCTGATTCCAAGGTCCTTGATCCATTTTGAGTTGATTTTTGTGCAGGGTGAGAGATAGGGTTTTAGTTTCATTCTGCTGCATAAGGATTTCCATTTTTCTCAGCACCATTTGTTGAAGAGGCTATCTTTTTTCCATTGCATATTTTTGGCCCCTTTGTCTAGTATGAGAAAATTGTATTTATTTGTGTCCATGTCCTCTGTTCTGTACCATTGATCTACCTGTCTATTTTGGTACCAATACCATGCCGTTTTTGTTACTATTGCTTTGTAGTATAGTTGAAGTTCTGGTATTGGGATACCCCCTGCTTCACTCTTACTACTAAGGATTGCTTTAGCAACTCTGGATTTATTACTCTTCCAGATGAATTTCATGATTGCTTGCTCTATTTCTGTAAGGTATGTTACTGGGATTTGATTTGGAATTGCATTGAATCTGTATAGTACTTTTGGTAGTATGACCATTTTGACAATATTAATTCTGCCTATTTAAGAACATGGGAGATCTTTCCATTTTCTAAGGTTTTCTTTGAATCCTTTCTTTAGTGCTCTGTAGTTCTCATTGTAGAGGTCTTTCACGTCCTTTGTCAGATTGATTCTAAAGTGTTTTATTTTTTTCTGAGACTATTTTTTTTGTTTTTGTTTTTTAAATTAGTTTGTTTTATTATTATTATTATTTTTGTAAACAAATGGGATACATGTTGTTTCTCTGTACATGGCGTAAAGGCATACCATTTGTGTAATCATAAATTTACATAGGGTAATGTTGTTTGATTCATTCTGTTATTTTTTCCCTTCCCCCCACTTCTCCCACCCCTCTCTTCCCTCTATATAGTCCTTCCTTCCTCCATTCTTGCCCCCCTCCCTAACTCTAACTCTAACCCTAACACTAACCCCTCCCACCCCCCATTATGTGTCATCATCCACTTATTAGCAATATCTTTCGTCCTTTGGTTTTTTTGAGATTGGCTTATCTCACTTAGCATGATATTCTCCAATTTCATCCATTTGCCTGCAAATGCCATAATTTTATCATTCTGAGGCTATTTTGAATGGGGTAGTTTTCCTAACTTCTCTTTCTGAAGATTCATCACTTATGTATAAAAATGCATTAGATTTATGAGCATTGATCTTATATCCTGCTACATTACTGAATTCACTTATGAGTTCTAAAAGTTTTCTGGTGGAATTTTCTGGTTCCTCTAAGTATATAATCATGTCATCAGCAAATAGGGATAGTTTGAGTTCTTCTTTTCCTGTTCACATCCCATTAATTTTTTGGTCTAATTGCTCTGGCTAGAGTTTCAAGGACAATGTTGAATAGAAGTGGTGAAAGAGGGCATCCCTGCCTTGTTCCAGTTTTTAGGGCGAATGCTTTCAGTTTTTCACCATTTAGTATTATAATGTCCATGGGCTTAGCGTAGATGGCCTTTACAATGTTAAAGAATGTTCCCACTGTCTCAATTTTTCTAGTGTTTTGAGCATGAAGGGATGCTATCTCTTATCAAATGCTTTTTCTGCATCTATCAAAATAATCACGTGATTCTTGACTTTAAGTCTATTGATATGGTGAATGACATTTATTGATTTCTGGATGTTGAACCAACCTTGCATCCCTGGGATAAAACCCACTTGATGCACTATCTTTTTAATATATTTTGTATGTGATTTGCTAAAATTTTGTTGAGAATTCTTGCATATTCATTAAGGATATTGGTCTGAAATTTCCTTTCCTTGATGTGTCTCTTTCTGGTTTAGGTATCAGGGTGATATTGGCTTCATAGAATAAGTTTGGGAGGGTTTCCTCCTCTACTATTTCATGGAACACTTTGGGAAGTATTGGAATAAGCTCTTCTTTAAAGGTTTTGTAGAACTCGACTGAGAACCCATCTGGTCCCGGACTTTTCTTCATTGGTAGGCTTTTGATGACTTCTTCTATTTCATTACTTGAAATTAATCTATTTAAATTGTGTATGTCTTCCTGGTTTAGTTAAGGTAATTCATATGTCTCTAGAAACCTGTTGATGTCTTTGAGATTTTCTATTTTGTTGGAGTATAGATTTTCAGAATAGCTTCTAATTATGTTTTGTATTTCACTGGTGTCTGTAGTGATATTTCCTTGTTCATTCCGAGTTTTAGTAATTTGGGTTTTCTCTCTCATTCTCTTTGTTAGTGTGGCTAAAGGTTTATCAATTTTGTTTATTTTTTCGAAGAACCAACTATTTATTTTGTCAATTTTTTTGATCATTTCTTTTGTTTCAATTTCATTGATTTCAGCTCTGATTTTAACTACATCCTGTCTTCTACTACTTTTGGTGTTGCTCTGTTCTTTTTCTAGGGCTTAGAGCTGTAGTATTAGGTCGGTTATTTGTTGATTTTTTTCTTCTTTTATTGAATGCACTCCATGAAATAAATTGTCCTCTAAGAACTGCTTTCATAGTGTCCCAGAGATTTTGATATGATGTATCTTTGTACTTGTTTACCTCTAAGAATTTTTTTATTTCCCTCCTGATGTCTTCTGTTATCCATTCATCATGTAATAGCATATTATTTAATCTCCAGGTGTTGGAGTAGGTTCTGTTTTTTACTCTGTCAGTTATTTCTAATTTCAATCCATTATGATCTGATAGAATACAAGGTAGTATCTCTATTTTCTTGTATTTGCTAACATTAGCTTTGTGGCATAGAATATGGTCTGTTTTAAAGAAGGATTCATGTGCTGCTGAGAAGAAAGTGTGTTCACTCTTTGTTGGATGGTATATTCTATATATGTCCATTAAGTCTAAATTATTGATTGTGTTATTGTGATCTATGGTTTCTTTGTTCATTTTTGTTTGGAAGATCTGTCCAGTAGGGAGAGAGGTGTGTTAAAATCACATAGTATTATTGTGTTGTGGTCTATTTGATTTCTGGAATTGAGAAGGATTTGTTTGACATACATAGATGAGCCAATGTTCAGGGCATAGATATTTATGATTGTTATGTCTTGCTGATTTATGCTTCCCTTAAGCAGTATGAAATGTCCTTCTTTATCCCTTCTGACTAACTTTGGCTTGAAGTCCACATTATCTGATATGAGGATGGATATTCTGGTTTTTTTTGCTGAGTCCATGTGCATGGTATGTTTTTTCCCATCCTTTCACCTTTAGTCTGTGGGTATCTCTTTCTATGAGATGAGTCTCTTGCAGGCAGCATATTGTTGGATTTTTCTTTTTAATCCAATCTGCCAGTCTATGTCTTTTGATTGATGAACTCAGGCCATTAACATTAAGGGTTATTATTGAGATATGATTTGTATTTCCGGTTATTTGGCTCATTTTTTTTTTTTTTTTTTTTTTTTGGCACAACTTGGTTTCTCCTTTATTTGGCTTTTCCTTTAGGGTAGTTCCTCCCTTTGCTGGCTTACATCGTTGTTTTTCATCTCTACTTCATGGAATATTTTGCTGAGAATGTTCTGTAGTGCTGGCTTTCTTTTTGTAAATTCTTTTTGCCTTGTTTATCACAGAAGGATTTTATTTCATCGTCAAATCTGAAGGTAAGTTTTGCTGGGTATAAGATTCTTGGTTGGCATCCATTTTCTTTCAGAGCTTGAAAAATGTTCCAGTCCCTTCTAGCTTTTAGGGTCTGGGTTGAAAAATCTGCTGATGTCTGTATTGGTTTCCCCCTGAATGTAATTTGATTTTTCCTCTCACTGCCTTTAAAATTCTGTCTTTATTTTGTTTGTTAAGTCTTTTCATTATAATGTGCCTTGGTGTGGGTCTGTTGTAATTTTGTATATTTGTAGTCCTATAAGCCTCTTGTACTTGATTTTCCATTTCATTCTTTAGATTTGGGAAATTGTCTGATATTATTTCATTGAATACATTGTTCATTCCTTTGGTTTGTTTCTCTAAGCCTTCCTCAATGGCAATAATTCTTAAATTTGGCCTTTTCATGATATCCCATAATTCTTGTAGATTCTGTTCATGATTTCTTACCATCTTCTCTGGTCAACTTTGTTTTCAAGATTAAATATTTTTTCTTCAATGTCTGAGGTTCTGTCTTCCAGGTGTTCTATCCTATTGGTTATGCTTTCTACGGAGTTTTTAATTTGGTTTATTGTTTCCTTCATTTCCAGGATTTCTGTTTGTTTGTTTTTCAGTATCTCTAACTCTTTGTTGAAATGATCTTTTGCTTCCTGCATTTGCTCTTTTAACTGTTGAGTGGTGTGATCATTCAAAGCCTGCATTTGCTCTTTCATGTCATCATTTGCTTCTCTGATCATTTTAATTATGTACATTCTGAACTCCCTTTCTGACATTTCTTCTGTCATGCCATCATTGGATTTTATTGCTGTAGCATCTAGGTTTGTTTGGGACATTTTCTTCCTTTGTTTTCTCATATTGCTCAGGTATCTACCCCTCTAGTAGTGAAACTCTGAGATATTGCAGATTTCCTCTATTGACTTACAGTGTCCCTATAAATTACCAATACTCACCTCTTAGCCTTCAGTAGCCTGAAGTCTTGGAGGAACTTGATAATGCGGTGCTCCACAGGAAGTTGCCTCTCTAGGAGTTGTGGCCTTCAGGTGGGGGATATTCCCTATCAGTGGGCAGAGATGCCTCCACTTGTTGACAGATGGTCAGCCAAAAGGGGTCTAGATTTCAGACTGGGGCACGTCTGGTCTGGGCCTGTGTCTCTGATTCTACTGCCCTGGTGGGAATGCCTTTCCCAGCGGGGAAGACTCACCAGGTGGGTATGTTTTGCTGGGCAGCTTTCCCCTGAGAAGTTCCTTTTGGTCCAGAACTACCACCTGGACTGGGCAGCCCTCCTCTGCGATGTTCCCTGGGGACCGAACCTACTGCCTGGGACAGGAAGCCTCGCCCTGTGACAAAGTCTCTTGCTGAGTGGCCCTCCTCCAAGAAGCTGCCTGCAATCTGGTCCTGCAACCTGGGCCTGGGACCCTCGCTCTGGGTCGATGAAGCCTCTCGCTGTGCGGCCCTCCTCTGCAACGCTCCTAGTTGACTGGGTTCACGGCTCCAGCGGGGTCGTCTCACTGGGCCACTCTACTCCACGAAGGTCCCTGCATTTCGGGACTGCCCCATCTGGGGAGTCTGGCCCAGTTAGGAGAGACTCACTGGGGGCTCTGAGTTGGTCCTAAGTCTCTCAATACCTCCTCTTCTTGAATCCTGAGTCTTGTCAAAGGGCCTCCAGTCTCCTGTAGGTGTCTCAGGAAGGGAGCCATGTTCCGACGATGGTGGCCATGCCCTCAGGAATAATTCAAAATGCCTGCACCAGCCTCAAAGAAGCTGGGGAGTCCCAGCGAGGGTGGGCTGACTCAGCACAGCGCCAAGTGCAGTGTCCCTCAGCAGTAGGGGGGCAGGCGGGCAGGCTCAGCAATGGCGACTAACCTCGGCATGGGGGTCAGGTGAGGTTCAAGTCCGTGTTTCCTAAAAGTTATATTACAAAACTAACAAAGCAGCTACTTATCATCCAAACTGATCTTTTTATGGGAATTGAAATCTCAAGTCTTCCAAACACTCTCTCTTCAGCCTTGCAACAGGTGCAGAATTTTTTCAACTGAGTTTATGAGTGTTTTTGTCTTATTCATTTATGGATAAGGCATAAAGAGAAAGACCAGAGAGATTTTTAGATCAATCTATTATGCAAAGTTTTCACTTGGCAAAACAAAGTGCCCCAAGCATTATGTAGTGAAAGTGCATGTTGCTATTTTATTTTTAAAAGAATGTATACTGGGTTATAGTAGCACTTCCCCCAAATTATCTGGTTTGGGAATGTCAAGAGCACAACATAGGTAGTCCTAAATATCTTGATTTTAGTTGCCAAATGTCATTTTAAAACCTGTAAATCTAATCAAATTGCAAACATGCCTTTTTGCCCTGTTTGGTATTCACCTTGCTGGGAGGCATGCAGAAGTCTTAGGTAGCTATAGCTCCTAATCAAATAGCAGCTCATATTGCCATATAAAAACATTAGTCCCTCTGAATATATGTTCAGTGCACCAGAAGGTGCATTCTGACCTCACTGAGTGAATGGGGGTACTGTTTGTCTTTCTATAAGTCTGGTGACCTTCAAAGGACTAGGTGGTTTTGTGGAATTCAGTCTTGACCTTGAGTAATATGAATAAGGGATGGCCTTCCCTGTGATAGGTTAAAGCACAATGGTAGAGATGGGCTCAATTGCAAATAGACTGACTACTTCTAAAGGAGAGAAAAGCATGGTTCAGATTTAAAAAGCACTTGAGATGGGTAAAACAAAAACATGGAAGACTTAGCCAAAATCAAAGGCAAACAAACAAAAAAATAAAATTATCGCCGTAAGCCTGTGTGACTAGCAGTGACTTAGAATACAAAACAGAACAACATTTTTGCAAATGGGAGAATTTCTGTTTGAGTCAAGGCTACTTGTATAAAGAAGTTGAAGTCAGAAAGGGACAGCAACCCTAATGTCACCTGGAGCAGGTATCCCCTTTCTACTCTCTCAAATTTTCCTCACCCCATCTCTCAGTTACCTCTTTCTCTTGCCCCCATGGTCCCCTCCCATAGGATTATATGATTTTTTGGTCAGGATAACTCAATAACTTATCATTCAAAATGTAACACTTTTGAGTGTGAAAGGGAGTAGGATCAATAATTTCTCTAGGATAGCAGGAATAAGCCAAGGTGTCCCAGCCAAATCAAGTTACAGCTGCCCCTTTGAAGTCTCAGAACCTGTCCCTGTTGGATTACAGTGCCGTGGTGTTCATTCAGACTAGGTTACCCTTGGGTCGGCAGCTCATTCTTAACTCATACTCGTTGGCTCAAGTCCCGTGGTGTGAACAGATCATTAGGAACCATGATCAGTGCCAGATATCCTTAGGGAGTGTAGATAGGGAAGCAGGACTGGTGGTGGTTGGCAACGTCAGATATTGAACATGTTACAGGACCAGAAATGTTAGATTAGTTGCTTTGTAGTGGCTTTCTCACATCAGTGATCTGAAGCTGGAAGCAAAATCTGGGTTTAACCTAATCCAAGATTTCAGAAGCCAAGACACTAAGTGTCTATTTTCCATGTCTCAGCACCCTCCAGTTTGCCCCCTAAAGCAGATTTTCTGACTCCTACTCGCTCTGGTTTAGCTTAGTGTTTAATGTTTCTACCTCCTTCAGTAGTAGTCAACTGTGATTTTGCTTACCTGAAATCTACTCTCCTTTCTTCTGCTAACAGAACTCAATTTTCTTTTAGGTTTAGACAGATTGACTCGTCTACACAGTTGACGTAAATCCTTGGCCATACACATTGCTGCAGAGATGCAGAGAGGAGTCTGTAATTTAAATTGGTTCAACAGATTCAATCTGGAACTTTTTTTTTTTTTTTTTAAATCTGGAACTTTTGTTAAAACATTTTGGAAGGATTGAGGTTGCTGTGCTGGTAGCAGTGTAGTTTTTGGTTGCTTATGGTCGTTTTGTTGTATGAGGAGGAAGCTTTCAACTTCAATTAGACTTGAGTCAAAAAGACCTGTCCAAAAATAAATAAATAAATAAAAATAAAAAAACAGTTTTCACTGATATACCTTTCTTAGAATCTGTTTCTGTTCTGGTTTGGTCAATTACCCCTCTGTTCAAGGCTGACCCCAGACTTACCTGCTTATTGGCAGTTAGGAAGTTCTTTAAGTCTTGGGCTTTCCTTGTAAATGGTAGTATGTCAGAACTAGCAGACTAGGATCCCAAGAGGATCAGGGACCCAACTCAATATTCGAACAAGTACAAAACCTTTCTTATCTTCCTGGATGGTGAGGCTTACTCTTTTACTACTATTTAGGTCACTGCAGGTCATTCTAACAGGTGCCTAATTGATTTTAAAGATATGCATGAAGAATGCCTCTGATTTGACAAAATGTGAACCCACTTGTTTTTGCATAAATCCTTCCTAGCACTTTGCACCTATCTTTTGTTTGGACAAAAACAGTTTTAATAAGTGTTGCATAAATTATGAACTATAGGTTTGGTTGCTAATTGTAAGGCTTGGAGAAAGAAACAAACCCAAATACTACATTCAGTTTCTTAGAACTCCTAACTACCTTTGTTTTAAGAGGAGTTGATTTGACAATTGCTTTCAAAGAATGCTGACAAGTTCTTTTTAAAGAGGAGACAAAAGCACTAAAAGGGAAAAATTAGCTTGAAATTTGGTGACGCTATTTTTCTAGTTTTTTTTTCTGTATGGAATAGAAATATAGAGTGTCCTATAATAATATTATTTTTGTTGGGTACTCAGAAACCTACTTTATATCTAAGTCCTACTCTACTAAGTAAATCTGCTTGTATGAGTTACAAGAGGGGCCATCCTATACTGATTTCACTCAATGGCACAGTCCCCTGCATATACACATGTATTCATTTCTCCATCCCACTTCAGCGTCACCATCTGAGATTTCTATGCCTTTTGCTGTAAATACATAAACCCAGTATATCTGTATGAGAATGTCTTAAAACTCAGTTTGTGTTTCACTATGGGAGTTGGGGTGGAGCAGGCAGGGGAACTCTCTTGCGCAAATATTATGTTTCTGTCCATGAAAAACAAAGAAAAGCAAAAATATTTTGACATATTTAGAGGTTCAGATAATGAATAGTGAATAGACTTAAAATGCATGATGGATCAAAGATAATTTGGTTCTGGCAGCAAGTTTAATTATCTATGATTAACTGAACTTTTTCTCTTTAAGGAAATGGAATGACTGAACCCAAATAATTAAGTTTGCACACCTCTGATTAGGGAAGAAATAAATCTGTGAGAAAGAAACCCCTAATTCTCAGGTAATTGCTCTGGGAGAACCAGACAAGTTAGGAGGTAGGAGTGGAAATGGATCCAAGAAACAGTGGAAGAAAAGGGGAAAAGGAGGAGGAGGGAGAAGAATCAGAACAGAGAAGAAAGAGGAAGGCAAAAGGAGGAATAGAGGGAGGAAAGAAGAAGAGAAGAAATAAGAAGTAGAAAAAAGAAGAAAGAGAAGAAGAAAAAGTGAAGTGGGAGGAAGAAAAGAGGGAAAAGAATGTGTTCATTCCTTTACCTACTCAATTATTCAGTGATATTAATTAGATACTTACTAAATGCCAGATATTGGATTAAGCACTAGAAATGAATGGCAAACCAATCTCTATACCCTCATTTAAATCTTTTCATTTTTACATTCTATTGGGCAAGACAGGAAAAATAAGAAACTGGACAAAATAGTAATCATGATACCATATGTTATGCGGAGAACTAATAAGGGGCTGACATATAGAAGACAGCAATATAGTTGTTGATATCGCATCTGTCCCATGTGAATGAAATCTAGAGACACAATCCCACTTCTGCAGCTCCAATCAATGGATATGAGGAATCAGCATATCTACTCTAAGCTGATCCATCCCAAAGGGGGACATGCCCAGGCCATGAATCCTGGGGAAGGAGAACTACATGAGGTAGTGGTTGGCATTTCTCTATCCATTGTATACTGATTTCAGAAAACAGGTAGGTATCTTTTCCTTCTATGGATGCCCAGAAAAAAAACAAAACAACAACAAAAAAAACCCAACAAACTTAACTTGACAAACTTGAGCTGATGGACTAGCAGGAAGTAGAATGGGTTATCTGTAAATTAGCCCAGAAGCAGTTCTACAACAGTATCTAGAATCCAACATTATTCTTAAAAAAATAAACATCTATACCATGACTATCATGTTGTCAGTTGTGTACTTTCTGGTAGAATTTTGAGACATGTGGCCAGAACAGCTGAGGTAGTCAGACAGGTATTACCTTTTCCTGGCATAGAAAGATGCTTGTATCTTGGTAAATAAACTCTCCGTATGGAAAGCCTTGCAGACAGTATCGCTTGTAAATAGCAGCTATTTAAGAGAAGAATGCAAACAAAAACAAATCCCTTCAATCTGGTCTTATGGAAGTAACAACAGAGAGCAATGTTGTACATGAGCAGTACATATTGATCTATGGGTATTAACTATGAACTAAAAATTGAAAAATAATGGTTTGTCAGGAAGAATGTTAGATCAAACCTGAGAATCAGAGAAGAATAATTGGAATTAGGACTGTAGCATGGAGCCTCATGTCCTTCGTTGATACCTACACTATAGAGAAAATTATAGGTACGTATTTGTGGTGAAAAGTCAGAAAACTTGATGGTTTACAGGCTGAGAGGTTATAAGGGCAGCTCCGTGGGTCACCCTTTCAGGAACAGGGTGGGTGGATGTATTCTTTGAAAGAATTCAAACTCATGACGCATGCTCTGTTCACAAGGACTTGGCTGTTACTAGTAATTGAGAGTGATCCCTTGTCCTTACACATTCTGCCCACTGCCTTCAGACTTCCAGGAACTCTATTTGTTCCAGAGCAGACATTCTTCCCCATACCCTCCCTACTTCTTCTGCCCTGAGCAACTAATGGAACCCATGTACAAATGTGACTACCCCTTCAGACTTGATTGTATTCCAAAAAGCTGAATGTTCTTTCCTCTTCTTATTAAAGTCCTGGCTATGCAGAAATAACTGCATTCTTCAAACACAGAATGCCTGCAGATCCAAAGACTCCCCCTGCTTCCTCTCCCCAAAATGAACTCCTTATCAAAATGTTCTCCAAAGACAAAATAACATGCTGGATTTAAAGATCCTTTTACACCCTTTACCCAGAGTCCATGCCCTTCAGTTTGAAGAACTGGGTTAGGGAGGAGGAGGGGTGTTTGGGTGACAACTGCCTCTTCTCCTGAGGGATTTTCCAGAGTCCTTTTTTCCTAGAGGCAGAGAGGACAGGAAAAAAAAAAAAATCAACAAAGTTCTTTTCTTTTTGAAGAGAGCTTATATTTTTTGCCTATTTATACATCATGTGGAAATATTTTCCTTTATTTACACACATTTCTTTAACCATTAAAATTAAAATGGGGTGAATTGTTAAGAATGCATTCTCCTAACAGAATTCACCAGGGGTAGGGGTGAATAGATGATTCCGGACTTACCAGGATGCTCCTGATTTTCTAAACCTGTCAGTCCCACACAGAGGCTCTGATTTTTGGTTTATCAAACATGATCCCTGTGCTAGGATTATAAGAAGTTGTGAGAACAGTGTGACTGAATTATGTTTCCTTAGATTCATATGTTGAAACCCTAACCCCCATGTGATGGTATTAGAATAGGGAAGTAATTTTGGTTCTACAGGGTCACAGGGTGGTGCCCTGGTCCTGTGGGATTAGTGCCCTTACAGGAAGAGATACAGAGAGCTTAGTGCTTTCTCTCTGCCACATGAGGACACAGGTAAAAGCAGCAAATGGCAAGCCAGGAAGCAAGACCTTCCAGAACCTAACTGGTACCTTGAACTTAGACTTCCTACCCTCTAAAACTATGAGAAAATAAATTTCTGTCGTTTAAGTCAGTTCATTTGTGATGTCTTGCTATGACAGCCTAAGCACATTGAGACAGTGAATAATGTGATAGGATTGAATTTTTTTAAAAAATATCAAACACAGTAGAGCTAATACATCCAGATTATTATTTATTCTGTAAGCAGTTCATGTAACTTCATTGGAGTTTCCCATTTACATTTTCCTTTGGATACAAGTGATGAGTTGTATAGAAAAGCAGCTGTGTCACTGTAATTGTCAAAAATCCTGTTTATTTTTTAAGGAAAAATAATACTTTTCAGCTTGCCACGTCTTCTTATTCACTAAATTAGGTAGCCATTATTTTTGTCTCTATTAAAAATTCAAATTTCCCCTAAAGTATGTAGACCTACAACTGTAGAGAAAAATTCAAAAGACTATTTGTTGAACAAATTAATTTACCGTAGGCTTTGAAAGCCCAAACAACAGAGATGCCCAGGACTCAAAGAACTCACAGATGGGTGACAAGAACCACTGCTGGCAGTCTCTGAGAACTCAGAGAGAACTGGAGAGGTGCCAGGAGACTGGAGCTGTGTAAATATTGTCCAATTCTTTTTAAGAGAGAAAAAATGCAAATACAGAAAATAAGAGTTTAACAGACTTGATATTTTCAATCCAAAGTAGAATTTGATAAGCAAATAATTATGTCCAGAATTTGAAGAATATGGTAAGAATATTAAGATTTATTTAGTCTCTAATATTGCCTCTGAGAACAAATCAGAGCAATGAGCAAAATGGCAGCACAATTAAGGGACTTTTGTAGCACTTTGCATAGCTGAGTGATTTTGTGTGAGAAGTGTTGACACACACAAAGTTAATAATGGATTGTTCAGGGAAAAATGGGGTTATAAGACATAGAGTACAACACTATTGTTGTAAATAATATGGAGATAGAAACAAATATATAAAAAATTCCCAGGAGAGTCCTAAAATATTATTAGTGGTCGTATTTGAGAATTGTTTTTCCTTCTTGGTTTTCTTTTCTGTATTTCTAAATTTTGTGTGGTTAAGTGATAGACTGGTTTCTTTAATAACAAAACAACCCAAAGAGAATAACAAGAGAATAGAATTATTGATTAATGTATTGATTTTATGTGTGGGAAGATGTTGTGAAGAAATAGTATCTCTTTTACTGTACTGTGGAATTCTTATTGTATGAATGCTTCAATATTCTATTAACTGGAGTTCTCAAAACTGTCTTGTCACCAGAATTACCAGGACATAGTGAAAAATATAGATGCTGGACTCTAACATTCAGATACAGTGAACCTGCTGTGAGTCTTGGGAATCCAACCACAGGGAATTGATTAAATTATGGGATAGATAGAGTTTGAGACTACTTACCGACCTGAGAAGTTACCCATAATTTCATAAATGAAAAGAACTAGTTGTAAAATACTATGATGCAATTTTGTTAAGAAGAAGAGTTTTACACACACACACACACACACACACACGACAAAACACACACAAAATGTTTATAATAATCACATCTATAATGGGATCATTTTTATTTTCTTCTTTTTATTTGTTACATTTTCTAAACATTTCATATATACCATGTGTTGGTTTTATAGTTATTTTAAAATCATTATTTTCATCATTTCCTTTATAAGGGTATAATTGCAAACGATAAAGATTTGCCAGAAAATTTCATACTGGAGTTAAATTTTTAACCCAAGAACCATTCTGTTTCCATAGAAAAGATGTACACATAGAAACACTAATCAGGTGACAGTTCTTTGGTTGGAATGATCCCTTGCAAGCTTGTGAGAAAGTCAGTGTTTGTGATACGCTGGACATCTAATCCTGATTTTATTTCCACTAGGGATTCCTCCCTGTACCCTTCTCTAGGTTCTTTGAAGTAGATGGAATTTCTATGTGCAGGCAGTACTTGCATCTGTTTTCATGTTCTCCACCAAGATCTTTTTTCAACACACCTGTCCCCATGTGGGAGATTCCCAGGACCTTACCAGTTAGAAATAGTTTCACCAAGTTTATTAGACATTTGTCTAAACGTGCTGCATTTAAATTTCAGACCTATTTACTGGGTGTGTGTTATGCTGTGCTTTGTTCTAGAAACTAGAGAAAAATAAGTCATGAACATCTAAACAATGCCTTAGGAGAGGTTGATTTAAGCAGAGAGTTGGAGATTTTAAAAAACAGATAAATTCAGTAAAATGTGAAATATGATAGTAAGCTGAGAACATGAAGTTAGAGTGAAGATTCTCATCTCTGGCCCCACATGAGAACTCTGGAGGCTTTTGAAAAACAGAGATGCCTTGTCCCCACTTCCCACACTGAATTATCAGGTCTAGGGTGAGGGTTTAATATCCACAGGCAGAAAAATCTTTCCAGTGTATTCTGGTCTATAGGTGAGTGTTGAAACCCACTGCAATGCAGCAACTAATTGTGCCTGTGGTGCTCTAGAGCATGGCAAAGGAAAGACTAGCTGCACATAGTCTGGGAAATGGATAGGAGTTTGATATCCAAAGATAATCTAACAAGAAATGAGGGCTACAAATTCAAAAGGTCTTGCCAGGACCTGGTTGATGTGGGAATTTGTGAGGGTTCAACCTGGCAGGAGTACCAAGGGCATGCTGCAGGTCTTGTGTGTGTGGGAAGAGAGGTTATAGACAGTACTAAAAGACACTGCAGCAGGGACAGATGGGAATGTGAGAGGTGGGGTCTAGAATGTGATGGGCTGGAGCTTACCATGAACCAAGAGTATGTGGGCATTAGGGACCCAATCATGAAGGGGAGACCAGGTCACAATGTCTGTGGTGGTCACAGATGGTGCAGACCACTAGGTGGAATTGGCAGTATCTGAGAGAGATTTCTGAGGCAGAAGTGACAGAATTTGGCAATTGTACATGCTGCATTATCAATAATATCACTTTGGAGTTGTTTCCGCCTTCAATTCTGCATTTTTATCCAATAGTAGAATGCATTCCCTTGTATGCACATATCCCGAATTATTTCACTTTTTCTCTCTATGACTTGAGAATATAGAGTAAAATGAGAGAGAAAGAAACTTCCGTATTTATGATAGAAAAAAGATACACACACACACACACACATAAATATATACGTGTATATATATATACACGTATATATTTATATTCATATACTCTTTTCTTATTCACAGATAAATATTTTTCTTATCATCTCATTCCCCAGAGCACACACTGAGTATATATCTTGAGCTATTCAAAGATAGTATCAGGAGAATTGGAAGAGTTCAGTCTCTGCCTGTGTCCCATTATGCTCTCCCACTTGATGTTTCCAAATGCAAATATGTCTGACAGGTGTAAATAAGGGTGTCACTTCTTGGAGCAGAACCCATTTCCACCTTGCCATTCCTTATCATGCATATTTTTGGGGACAAATGTGCTGTTTTCATCTTCTAAGATTTTCACAGTTGGAATTTTTTTTTACACAGTGCAATGGTGAGTTCTGTGGTTTCCAAGGTGAAGAAATGGATCTGCTTTTTCTCCTTGCAAAAGTCAGTGCATTGTCAAATTCCTTGAAAAGATGTGGAGTCAGAGAAAGGAATCCTTGGTGTTCAGTCAGTGGACAGAGGAAGCATCTGCTGCAAAATACTTCCAGGTCAGGAAAGTTGTCCCAGGTGGAATGAATTGATTTATGTCAAGGTGACATATACCTGTGAACACACCTGGGCAGTTTGGGTGGTAAGGACACATTGATTTTTCTCCTTCATGGTTCTCCAAGCAAGTTCCTAGACCAACAGCAGCTGCAGCAACAACAGCAACATGACCACCTGGATTTAAATCCCTACTCTGCCATTTATTAAGTTGTCAAGACTTAAGCATGTTGCTATATCTTTCTGAGCCTCAGTTTCCTTAGCAGAGAAACATAATTCATATAATTGTGATTATTTAATTTGATGAGATGATGTCTGTGAAGCAATTAGCATGGCACCTGGCATATGGAAAACTCTACCAAATGGTGGCAATTGCAATGATGATATTTATTACTGGCAGTGTTTATGGGTTTATAAGCACCACAGCACCCAACTGACTTGTCTCAGTTTCCATCAGGATTATCGTCACTACCTTCCACTTCCCCCACCATCTAATATTTGTATCCATTTTCCTCTCGAGATGGATGGGGCTCACCAAGAAAGGTCATCCCTCTACACTTTGATCCTTTCTTTACATGATAACATTATTGATCTATGTTGTCTCGTAGCCTGCACTTTAAGAAGGGATCCTGGGTGCCTATCCCACCAATATCTAGGCATGAATCTATTGTATGGAACAGGAGTCCAGAAGTGTGGACTGTACTTAGAATAATATTCCTCACAAATAGCATTATCACGGACCCCCATGCCACTCTCATTCTCATCTCCCCCATGTTTTAAAGTATAGGTCTAACTGCCATGGTGGCTGTAAGAACCAGACCCTCATGAAGGTGCTTCCTTGTTGGTTGTTGACCCCCCACCTTTCTTTTCCCCACAGTTTTATGGCTGCATTTCTCTGATGCGAGATTTTGTGAGGACAATTACTTACCACAGAGCCATACTGACTTTAGAGACAAGGTAAGGGTGGCAACAGGTTAATAATCTCATGATATTTTAAGAAGTCTTTTTAAGACCAGAGTCAAAATGGAACTTTGATAGAATTACCATGTGACCCAGAAGTTCTACTCCTAGCTATATAACCCAAAGAACTGAAAATAGATATCAAGCAAATTCTTATACATAAATGTTCATAGCAGCACTACTCAGAATAACCAGAAATATAACTGAAAATGTCTATCAGCCGGTGAATGTATAAACAAAATGTGGTTGTCCATGCAATGGAATATTATGATTATTCATAATTCACACTATCCATAAATTATGAATATTCATAATTATTTATATTTATACTATCCATAAAAAGAATGAAAAGCTGATACATGTTTCAACATGGATGAACCTCAATGTGAAAGAAGCCAGCCACAAATGTCAGAGGATTCCATTTCTGTAGAACAGATAAATCAATAAAGGTAAAAATCTCACTAGTGGTTGTCAGGGCTGTGGCCAGGTGGGAGGGGAGAAGGGAAGGGAAGGGAAGTGACGACTTAGTAGGGACAGAGTTTCTTTCCTTTGGAGTATTGAAAATGTCTTGGAATTAGGTAGATGTAATGGTTGCCCAACATAATGAATGTACTAAATGATACTAAATTGGACTCTTGAAAATGGTTAATTTGATGTTATATGAAATTTTACCTTAATGAAAAAAATTAAGCTTTGAGTGCCAAGAACTCAAGAGAATGAATGTACTAAGTGTTGTTACACAGAACAGGTTAGGAGCTTTATTGCCATGTAATGAATAGCTCTTCATGAGGCACTCCACTGTAATTTTCTCATAGGCTTCACGTGTGCATGCATTTATTTCCTTCACAAAATGTATCTAAATGATGCATGATTGCTAACACATTAAACAACCATTGTCCATTATTCTTCTACCAGTTAAAAAAAGCCAAAGTGTGTGTTTGTGTGTGTGCATGCGTGCGTCTGTGTTTCAAAGGCTAAACAGCTCATCTCAGAAGCAAGAATACTGGTTGGAGGAATCAGGAGTTGTGAAATCCAGTTTCTTATTTCCCCCTTAACTATGTAATCTTAGGCAAAACAATCAACTTCACTGAGCATCAGTCAATTCTGTCACCATAATAATTGTGCAACCATGGTGTTTGAGCTTCGCTACATGAATTTCCCAGGAGGTGTGGTACAATATTGAAATAAGGGTCTTGATGATTCATGCCTCCCTTGTATCTACACCACTTTGCCAAGTCAGGTAGCTGCCCTTCTCATCCAAAGGCAGTCTGATTTTTTACCTCTTAACACTGTGCTGACCTTGTGACTTGCTTTGACCAGTAGAATATGACAGAGATAATATGAATTCCACAGGCCCAGGCCTTAACAAGCTTGTGGCATCTACTCATACCCTTCTTGGAACCCTGAGACCACTGCACTCTGAAGAAGCCCAGTATCATCTACTACAATTGAGAGGTCACATGGTGGAGACTTGAAACACCCCAGCAGGCAATCAGCATCAACTGGGAGATTTAGGAGTGAGGCCGTCTGGCACCTCTGAGTCCAAACAGTCTTCAACTGAATGCAGGAGCATGAACAGATATAAGCAAGACTACAGAGAAACTGCTCAGAATTGGGAGAACTAATAAAACGTTTCTACTTTGAGCCTTTAAATTTTCTTTCCTTCTCTTTTTTCTCATTCTTTTCCTTACATCACTAAACTTTGCTGTGGTTAGTTGTACAACAGTCAATCAAAACAGAGAAAAAGATGCCTGAAAAAGTAGTGATCGATAGACCTCCAGCTAGAAGTTGTCTAACCCATGGCTTCCTTCTCTATTGTCTCCCTTCTGCTATTAATCTCATCAATGATGTTTTTATGTTGGTTAGTGTATTTTTTAATTCTAAATTTTCCATTTGGTTCTTCTCTATATCATTTATTTCTTGATTAAGATTTTCTGTTTTTCCATTGGTTTCAGCAGTGTTCATGATTGCTGGTTGGAGTTACTTATAATAGCTGCTTCAATGTCTATCAGATAATTCTAATCTCTGTGTACTGCAATGTTATCTTCGGTTGATCCTTTTCCCATGGGAGCTGAGATTTACCTGATTCATAATGTGCTAAGAGATTCTGGATTGATTAGACACTGTCCATTCTGAGTATTGCATTATGAGTCTCTAGATCTTATTTAAAACCCATGGCAAATGTTGGTTTCTCTTTTTTTTAGCAGACAGGCAGGTTAGGTTCAGGTCACAAGTTTCATCCCATAGTTATCTTCAGAGGGCTAGGATTCCCATGTCAGATCAGTTTTCAATACCTTGGCGCTGCTCTTTGGATCTGTCTTTTTGTGGGTCACGCAGTGGTTAGTCTGGTACCTGAGTGGAGGTCTCCAAGTTTTGGTATGCTCATTACTGTCAGATCAAAGCATGTACAGGTTGAAAATGATCCTAAAAATCTATACAAGATGCTGTATTTGTTGCCTTGCTAAGCTTCTTTTTTCCCATGATCTTGATATTTTCTGCCTCACTGTATTTTTGTCACTTGCTAAAAATCTCACTGTGCCCTGTACTTCCATGATTTTTCCTACATATTAGACAGACAGAGGAGAGAGAGAAAAAGTGCTGGGGTGTGGACCCACCCTTTGGGAACAACAATGCCACTAAATGGAGAGGTGGGTTCTCCTGCTTTGGCTCCCACAGACTGATGTTGCCACTAATGCAGCATCACTGGGGGTAGAGGAGGTGGGGAGGGAAGGAAGCCAGGAAGAGGGAAAGGAAGAGAGGAGAGGGAGGGAAAACAGAATTTCCACACTCTGAGCATTAGGAATTCCCTTTCCCTCTCCTAGAGCCAGAACCAAAGGGCATCTCTAAGAGCTTTCTTGATCTATACCCTGGTGCCCATTTCTGGGGTGTTGAGTTCAGGCCAGGGTTTATGGGAAGGAAAAAATGGGGTCAATTTACAACTGTTTGGAAAGATTTCAATTAATCTTCCCCAGTCTACATGCTACCATTTACTTTTCAGAATCATCCAGTAGTTGCTCCGTGCACTGTGTCCAAATTTTATAGTTATATTCAACAGAGTAAGAAGGGCATGGGCCTCCTCTGACTTAGCCAGGATGGGATGCTTTCTACAAGCTTGCTCAAGGTACTCTGGTGGGTGAGGTAAGAGAACCAGTGAGACCACAGATAGTCATGTTTGACCACATTTTCTCATTTGTCATAGGTCTTGAGGTATCCAGGGACCTGGCTTTGTCAGTGGAGCATGCCTGGATAAAGCTATGAAGTAAACAGTCCTAGGCAAAGAATCTGATTGTGAGAGATGGGCAGAAGGGAGGAGGGGAAAGGCTTGTTTCTTCTGTCACTATCTGGTCTTCAAGATTGTGGGTAAGCACTCTTGTTCAATTAAGGTAGGTTTTTTCCCGATTAATTAAAAAAAAAAAAAAAGTCAACACTGAACTGTTGTCTTCTTAATGGTGAGAATGTGATGATTTTATTTAGGGAAACTTCTCTCCCTTTGCAAGAACCTAGTTTTAATCTATAATCTCTATAATCTATTTTCTTTATTATCTGTAATCTACTTCAAACTCTGATTATAGCTTCTAAAGATCCTTAATCTCACTAATAATTTTCATAATGAAAGTCTTTCTCCTGGATTACATTTCTTGGCCCTTTCATTTCTGCACTTTTTCATCAGTAGCAACGAAGTTATTGGACCAATTCATCTTTAATGTCACTCTCAACTCTAAAGAGTTGAGATTCTCAAAATACCCTATTCTTGCCTGCCTGAAAGGTTTATGTGCCAAAAAAATAAAATAGGCATCCATCTGTTGGGGCTTATGAAGGTGATAATTAATCACATGATTAATAATTAATTATGTCCCTTTTCCCCTTTGAGTTCTGAACCAATTTAGAAATTGTCACAGATGTCAGATAGAAATCATAATGTCAGTTTTATTGATGGTATTGCTGTTCGACCTGTGGCCAAATAAAACTTCTATTCCCTTTTCCCCTAAACTGAACCTTTTCACCTACTTGTATGCTGAATACTTGGTCTCTAAGGGGATATCAGAGCTCACCAGGTTAAACTTCCCACTGGAGGATCAAGGGCACACACTTGAGTAGGGGTAGGCAAGCTGGCCCCAGGCCTGCACTGGGACTGTGCACGCTCATTCCTATTTTCACTTTCCCCATCAGATGAGTCGCTCCTACTATGGGGAAAAAAGAGGAAAGATAGATGACCACTCTTACCTCCATTACTGCCCTCTCTTGGGAGTAACTGTCCTCTTCCCTCTGAAAACTGAAGGAGTACACAGCCTCCATTTTAGTGTCCCAGACTCCAATTGGTCCCTGATAAACTGGGATGATTGGTAAGCCTAACTTCAATCCTATCACAAATCCAAAATGTTTTTATTTATCTTTTGTTTGCTTTCATCACACCAAAGACTGTCCTAGAATAACTCCTGTGAGTTTATGGCAGATCCCACCTTTTCACTAAATCCTTGTATTCTTTCTCATTGAAATTGCCTTCCTAAAAGAGCATCAATATTGACTACCTGAAAGGGCAAGGGCTTGGGATGCTCAATACCAATAGCTACTACTTATTAAGGAACTTAACACTAGCATCAAACTAAGGGCTTTCCCCAATGCTTCCTTTCACCTTCATTACAACTTCGTGTGATAACTACTAATATTACTGCTCTTCTAGAGATGAGAGAATTAGGGTCTGGAAATAGTGGTGATTATTTACCTGATTTTATATAAATAGAAATGAAAAGGTCAGGTTAAGACTCAGTCTACCTTCAGAGTCCACACACATACCTTCTAAATGACATAACCCATGGGAAGGTTGGCAGAAATTGCTAAGGGAGACTCTTGTTTCCCCAGACCGACCTAAGGGTGAGATGAAAACGTTTCATTATTTAAGACACCCCACAAATGTATGAGTTGGCATTGCATAATGGTTATATTCATGAGTTATGGAGTCAGAGAGCTGTTAAAATTCCAAGTTGGCCACTTGCCCATGCACCTGTCCTAGACCTTTATCCTGTTTGTCTTGAGATCCTGGGCAGGTTATCTACTGTCTCTGGGCTTTGGTTCCTTTATCTGTAAGAGTAGAATAATGGTAAGAGTAATAGTTACTTCCTAGAGTCGTTGTCAATCCAAGATGAAACAATGCATATGAAGCATTTAGTGCATGGTCTGTATTATGAACACAATACACATTAGCCAGTATTATTGTTGATGATGATCTTGGGGAAAGGTGCTATAGTTTCTACTTCAGGTATAATTTTCAGTCTTCCTAATCTCAAGTTTTTATTCTGCCTCCTTCATGCAGTTTTAATGAAAATCCTTTCTTGGCCAGAGCACTGCTGGCTGAGAATTCCATTTGGAATCTGTCCAGAAAACTGACCCTGCTGGAACCTACCCCATCTCCCCTCCTTGGAGTTTCTGTTAATTGCCATCTGGCTATTTTTAGTTTCTTCAAATGTGTGCGGGGTACAAGCACGGAAAGTCCATCCTGCTGAGGGAGTGGGGTTGTATGAGCTGTGGGGTTTTAATTTGGAAATGTTTTGACACTTCATTTGTCAGGGCACCAGTTGCTGGAAACTTGTGAGAGTAAGCAGGAGCTGAGAGCTTATTATTTTTTCAAATCAGCATTTTCACAGAGGAGAGAAACCCCAGTTGTAACAGCTGCTTAGTGCATCCAAATGTGGGGTTGGCTTAGGCAGAAGGGATTTAGGGATTTGGGGGCTTAAAATAAAACATAAATAACAACAAACATGCAAAGCAACTTGTTTAGACTGTCAGCTGATAGGCAGATTTGCAGAGCTTGAACTTTGGATCTTCTGATGTGAGTTTTATTTGGTGTGAGCTTATCATCATTTTTCCCAAAAGTCCTTAGGTTCATTCTACTCCTGTTCTGAAATTCTCTTCTCACTTTAAAGTACCACATACCTCGAGTCAACCTGCCACACTGGAGAGGCTTGACCTTAATTGTTGACCAGAATGAGGGTTGTAGCACAGATCTGCCACAAAGCCCTGTCTGTAAGTTCTTGCTTCCTTCCACTGATTCTATCCCTCTACCTCTCATCCTGAGAATCATTCTTAACCCAGTGGTAGCAGAATCCTTGTTCAGAGCTGAGTCGGGAAGTAGTGAGAGAAGGAAATGACTCATGATTCCCGGTAGCTGCTTTGCATATCCTATCTCATTTAATCTCTGTGTGTTAGGGTTCTTGGCTGCCAGCATCAGAAACCAACTCTGCTAATTTAAGAAATTAAATTCTAAAAGGATACAGGAACATCAGATAACTCTGCATGGCGGCTACATAACCAAAATAACTTCCAAACTTATGCAGAGTTGATGGCAGGAAGACAGCAGTACAGCCAGACATAGCTCTGCAATGTGCACAGCCTTTCA
Source organism: Sciurus carolinensis (assembly GCF_902686445.1). Lineage (NCBI taxonomy): Eukaryota > Metazoa > Chordata > Mammalia > Rodentia > Sciuridae > Sciurus > Sciurus carolinensis. Next base: position 66,825,090 of record NC_062226.1, read on the forward strand.
CCCAACACTAGTCTGGAGTGTTGTCCTTAGAACTTCTGCTCTGCTGCTTTGCCATCTGGAAGTAGCCATGACCTTACCAGAGTGGGTTCTGTGCAGTCTCCTCAGTTTCACACTCTGAGCTTCCCATGCAAGGTGCATCTTTTTTGGCAGGACCTGGGTTATGTCTGTGCTTTAGCTCAAGTGTGCTGGAAAAGAGCATCTGACACCTTCATTCTCCAGCAGGAGGCTTGTACTGCCTCATAATGCAGAGGTGGACCATTCTCCAAAGATGGGAAGGGAGTGCAGATGCTCAGAGGCACAGAAGAATGGCAGATACTCACTACACTGTGCAACACACAGAGGCAAATGCATGTTGTTAGGTGGATAATAGGGACCAGAGCTACAAAAATTTAGTTAACTTGCCCTAAGGTACATACTACTAAGTGGTTTGAGATATGTGCAAACTCAGATCTGTCTGTATCCAAGACTGTACTACAAGATGATTTGGGGAGTGTTAGAGAGACTGTCTATATATTGATGAACATATATTTTACTTATCTATGTGATTTTTGGAATGTGTGTGATGGAGGGTAGGATATGACAATGAAAAACAGTCTCTGTTAGACTCTGTTTGTATACACCCATGCATGCATTTCTTTTTTCCTATGACATGGATTTGAAAGCTACTTTAGTTTCCTAGGGCTGCCATAACAAATTACCAGAGATGGGGTAGTTTAAGTACAACAGAAATCAATTGTCTCACAGTTCTGCTGGTTAAAAATGCCAAACTGGGAATTCTTCAGGGCCGTGCTCTTCTGAAACTTCCAGGTACAAATCATTTCTTGCTTATTCCTAACTTCCGGTGGTTGCTGGCAATCCTTGATGTTCCTTGACTTGTAAAACACATCACTTAAATCTCTGCCTCCATTGCTACCTGACATTATCCCTGCATGTTTCGTGTCTGGGTAAATTTCTCTCTTCTCTAAGTGACACCAGTCACATTGGACTAAGGGCCCATTCTAATCTAATCAGACTATCTTGATTACCTCTAGAAGGGCTCTATTTACAAGTAAGGTCACATGTTCTGAATAGGCACAGATTTTTGAATGGTGGATATTCTTCAACCCAGAGGACTGGCTAGGTTCAAGTTAAGGTATCTATCACTAAAACTCATTCCTGGAGTGAATGCTCTGGAATAGAGATGAGTAAGAGGTACAAATGGAACTAGGTTGTACCCAATTTGTTTATAATTTAAAAAATGGGATTAGGTTTAAACTGATTTCTTTGGCTCCTGAAGCCCACAGAGACCCTCTGTATGGATTTTCTGATTATGAGTATGAAGTAGATAATATATGTGCAGGGTTCTGAGCTTATATAGAATCTAAAAGGTTAGTGGAGAAAGATTCTAGAGTTAGCAAAAGAAAATGCTTTCACTTGGTATGAAAGTAAAGTGCAGTTTTGGAAGAGAACCTAGAAGACTGAACAAGCAATGATCTCAGACTTGTTTTGGGGGTAACTGGAAAAAAGGAAGCTGAGGGCTTAGGATACAAGACAGTAGGTGGATTTCTAGTAAATATGTCTGTACTTAAAGATCATCTCTGCTCCTTTTGATATGATGACACATGACCTTGATCTTTTTGAAGTTAATTTTAAATTGGGATAAGAATCAATTATATGGTGGCTATAAGAGTTTAGTGAGAGTTTGCGTACAGCTCCAGAATGTTGTTTAAACAACTAGGGAATCAGAATCAGAAATCATCAGAGTTTCAAAATGTGATCTCCCCAGGCTGTGGCATAGGATAGACTAGGTTATGCTGCTGTAACAACAAGCTCATAGATCTCAGTGGCTTAAACCAACAGAACTTTATTTCTCACTCACATCACAAGTCCATTATGAGTTGTCTAGAGGCTCTGCTTTCTGTCATTCTTACTTTAGGACCCAGGCTGAAAGAACAGCCTCCATGTGAAACATCACTAGTTCCTGTTTCAGAGAGAGACAGAGAACATGGAGAATCATACCACATTACTTCTGTTACATGGGCCAACACAAGTCATATGGTTACTCCTAATTTCAAAAGGGTAGGAGATTGCAATTCTACCTTGTGCCTATAAGAACTGGAAGTGGCAAAACGTGTATTATATCAGGTGTCACTTTTGCAAACTCATTACAAAGGGACACTTGCTAAGGCGATATTCAGAGTGTACCAGTTATGCATGGAAAGGGATTGTATGTTGAAGGATTTATATTTTACTTACATGGTTTTATTGGAACCAGCTTCTGCCTAGAAATTTCCTAGGGCTGAATTTCCAAATCTTATACTGTCCCTCTAAGACAGTGCCATGAAGAGCCAATTCAGGGAAGCTACTCACTTTTTAAAGTCTAATATAGAAGACTCTGTGTAACAGTAACTTCTAAAGTACATGACTTCATTTTAATATGTGATTTCCAAGATGTAAATAAGCATATAAAGAAAGTAGGTCATTAAAAAGCAGTTAAAGTGAACAAAACAATTAGTTAATAAGCTCTTCAAAGTATTATACCAGAATCTGTTTTTATTTTTTTCCTGACACTGAACCAGAAATTGAACTCTGATGAATTTGAAGCTTCTACCTAAATCTGCTTTTCACTAATAGTGCTAAATTTGAGGTATTGACACAGTAAATACTTCAGAGTGAGTGTGGCTTAGGTTTAGAATTGAGAAGATCCAGAAAACCAGAATAGAAAGAATCACAGGAAAAAGTCAATAAACACGTTGGTTTTTTTTTTTTTTTTTAATAACTACCATCAATTTCTTAGTGTAGGGTCCCTAAATCACAAAGCATGGGACAAAGATTTCTGTACTGGAACTTTATCAGGGACTGAAATTTCAGGAAAGCAGAAGCAGAAAAAGAGGCCAGTGAGTCAGGGAAAGAGGGAGAGCACATTACTGAGTGGGCTAAAGCTTTATGAAAATCTGCTTGGTGTCAGAGGATGTCTTCAAAAGTTCTCATCTAATAATTCATCCAGGGGGAGAAAAGAGGAACAATTTATCCATTGACTGCCACCTTCCATTGCTTAAAGTATGTCACTTAGGTCCCTTGACCTTCAAGGGTGTCCCTATGGGTGGCACATGTATTCTACAGTGCTTGCTCCTATGTAGCAAGGAAGTTCTATGGTAGGAAGTAGATGAGGTGTGCACTGTTTTGCTGTGCCCATGAATAACATGAGGGACTAGGAGAAGCCATTGCAACAAGGCTCCTCAGGCAGTAGTGACTGTAGTGGCAACAGCAGCAGCAACATTAGCAATGAAACAAGATTTAAGTTTTGAAAATCAATGCAAGCAATTTCTCAGACTCCTTTGGTCAGATAGCAAGGCAAGTGCTCTATTCTGGTGTGGTGCAAAAGCAGAATGTTTTATAACCAGCTATACAAACCAGCAACCTCAGAGTCATTCTGGACCTTTTCTTCTCCTTTCCAGTATCCAAATCCTTTAGATTCTATTAGAATCTTTAGGTTCTTGACATTTCTACAATCCGTCCACTTCTTTCTGGTCCCACAGCTAATTCTTAGTTTTCATTTTCATTCTTATCTTTCCTGGAATTATGCAAAAGTTTTTCAACTACTTTTCCTACTGGAACAAGTTAAGATAGTTTTGAATTCATGTAGGAGAAAAATCCCATCTTAAACTGACTTAAACAGTCAAAAGTAGTATAACTCCATGTTTTAATCCAATTACTCTGAACATCATATCCAAGTTTAACAAAACTCAGGAAGCAAAAGGCATTTTTTTCCTGTGTCCTTTAAAAGGGAGAAATCTTTCCCATCAGATTTACCATCAGGTTCCATTAGCACATTGGTATCACCTAAGTCTAAACCCATCATTGGGAATGAAGAGGAATGGAATCACCTAACGATTGCCCTAGACCAATAAATGTCCCCTCCTTACAACTGAGGGTGGAGGAGGGTAAATACTTAGTGAAACTGAAGTTCTTAATGGAAGCAGGAAGGAGAAGGGACTGATATTGGATAGGAACTGCCAATGCCTGCTCTCTGTGATCTTGTGGCCATCCCTTCCATGCTATTCATGGTATTACTGAAATGCAACATTGAAACAATTCTTCTGTTAAAATATTTGATCCTTCTTTGTATTAGGATCAAAATGTTTATACACAAAAGTCTGTGATCATGCATCTACCAGTGTCTCTGTTTTTCACCCTTGCCATGTTCATGTCTCAACCATGCCTCTGCTTCTTCCTTCAAAACTTGCATCATGCTCCTGAGGCAAAAATGTGACTGGCTTTATCATCCTGGGTGCCTTTGTTCATACTTCCCAGAGATTGTGCCTCTCTCTCCACTCAAGTTGCACAGTGTGGAATCACTTCAATTTTCACTCCCCAGGTCATCTTGGTGAAGTCTTCACAGACCGCTTAGTACAGGAGACATTCCTTCATACTCCCACCATGCCCTTTGTATAATTCTGTCATCACCACGGTAACTCATCATTGCACTTCTTTCCTCTATGTCTCGATCTACATGTCTCATTCCTTCTACCAAATGATCATGCTCTACTTGTTTTTGCATTTCCAGTCCCTAGAAGTACTTGACACAAAATAGGAAGCACGTAATAAACGACTGATGAATGAATCAGTGCTCGAGGTTTAGAGCTCAGTGATTGTGTCAGAATGTATTGGTAGCATCTAGAGGGGCGAATCATGAGCTAAAGGTGGTCCACATACTTCATATATTCCTTAATCATAGAGGAAAGTACTTGTAGAATTGGTAAAATGGTGGATACAATTTGTCTGTCCCCTGCCAAAAGACTAGGCAGAATGAAATACAGGTGCTTACAGGCATCAATGATGCTTTATTAAACACAGGCTACCCTCTAGGTAAAAGGAATTTCACTGCACAACAGATGTAGAGTTATGTCTTATGAGGAGCAATTACTGCAGAATTCTCCTGCAAAGTTCTAATGATTTGAACAAGATTGAAGTCTTAGCTGCAAAGGCCATAAATTGATGTTTTCTGCAACCACTGAGATGCTTAGTAGATGTGATGGACTACAAAAAACTGTGCAGTTTCCTCATTGTGTTTCTTCCTAGAAACTGCTCAGTCAACCTGTCAGCCTATAGTTTGGATGCTGGAAGAGTGTGGTCAGTCTGTGGAGTCAGGCAGTCCATAGCAACTAACAATGATGATAAAGTACATGTAAGAGCATGGGTGAGGTCCAACTTTGGGCTCTCTAATAGGGTGGCTACAGGTAGAATAAAATGGGGGCAGGAAGGAGAGATGGCTTTGGAAGTGCACAGAAGGGTAGGTCACAATAATTAGGAATATAGTACATACAACAATGGTAGTTGGCTTGTTGCAAATTGAGCAGCCATTGATATGTGCAAGCATGCAATGAAATAATTAATAAATAAATAATAACTGGCATCATAGGAGTTAACTAGGGGATAATCAGGACTTCAGTATTTGAAAATAATTAGTAATAGCTGGGTGAAAAATAAGGCCATTAGCATCCCGTTCTGAACAATACAAAGAACAACAGAATTGAAGTGAAAGGGTTGGTAAGAACATAGGGTCAGAATTAGGTAATTTTAAAAATCTTATATCTGCCACTTATTAAGTGCCTAATTTTTACTTCCTCTGATTCTCAGTCTCTTTATCTATAATATAGGGAAGCAGCAGTTCCCACATTATAGATTTTCATCACAAGTAAATAAGGCAGTCCCTAAAAAGTACTAGAAAGGCATAGGATAGGATAAGTATACAACAAATGGTAAATATTTACCTTATTTTTATTCTGTTTCAGGGTAGTTTGGTTTCAGTTTCATAAGGACCTGGATATTCCTTATTCATTTTAAGCTAATAAAAAAATACATTTGAACTCACTTGGAATTATATGAACTCTGTCCAAACATTTTGCAGGATCCCTTCCTCCCTGCTCCAGGAATCCATAAGAGCATGAGATAATTAAAAACATCCATACTAGCAAAATGATGATCCTTTCTTTTTAAACTTTACTTACCAACACATTCACAGAATATTTGGCACTATTGTGCAGATTAATTGTTGACTATTCCCTATTGGTCCTGCTTGATATTTCACACCATTATCTGATGCTGCCTCATATTAGTTTTTTTTTTTTTTAATGGCTGTATCTGTAGTTACTGCATATGTATGCAATGGGCAGCCTAGGATGAATTCCCTCTCTAGAGGAACCTGTGCACAAGAGCTAACTGGATTGTAATGCAATGATAATATGTCAATGTCAAAATAAAGTCATGCTTTGAAGGATTCATAAAATCACTACATTAGAGAAGACCTGATATGCTGGTGGCACAAAGTGCCTTCTTAGGAAGGTGACACATTTTCTGTGCACCATATTTTCTGGATCATGAATCTGTTCCCTAATTTCAGAAGTGGCAGACAATTTCATTTATCCAGCTCATTCAACAGAGGTTCAGGGAGTATCTCTACTGTGGCCAGACCTTGTGTTACGTGTCAGCATTTCAGTAATGAATGAGAAACAGATGGGGGTCTCTCCTTTAATGAAGATTACTATCCAGCAGTAAGAATAGACATTAATCAAATACTCATTCATGGGGCGAAAAATTATAAACATGGTGAGTGTTACAAAGGAAGGATATGAGAAGGTGGCGATAAGGAAGTACAGAGCAGGACTTGGAGTGGGAGGGGAGAAAAGACCAGGAAAGGCTTCTGGGTAGAGAGATCAGTAGGCAAAGGATGAGTTGGTGGATCAACAAGGGTCGCTGCAGAAGGGAGAGAGCACACATGGCAGGGTTTCAGGACAGTTAAATAACATCAATCCTTTCAAAAGCTATGTGCAGAGTTAAGGGAACCAACCAACAAGAGATGGTAATGTACCCTGCACTAGCAAGAGTGGGGACCTGTTACAACCCTGGGCCTAAAGAAGATTACTGGGAACCACAGAGAAAAGTTGTAACTATATAGTCTGGATTGTGAATCTCTCTCCTGTTTTCAGAAGCAAAATAGATTTTCATTTATTCAATTCTTAAAAAGGTGTTGTGAGAATCTCTACTATATGTTAGACCCATAAGACATGGGAGCCCAACAAGACCTGTGACTTTGGGTAAAGAGGAACACAATAAATCTGTGAAGGCCCAGGAAGGGGAAAGTCTAGGGAAGAAATGATCTGGCCTCACCATCCTCACTCTCTGACTGCCTGTTGGCATTGCTCTTGACTGATTCCAACCAGAGTCCAGTGGTAAGACAGCCCATGTAGGTCTGGCTCCTGTTAAAGAGCAGGATGAAGAGTGGGGAATAGATCTGAAAGATAAAATAGAAATTATATGACACAATAAGCACTGAGGAGGTTTTAAAAAATGACCATAGACTGATAGCACAGACTTCATAGTGGGGGGCACCCCAGGAAGGGGAGCAGCATGTACAAAGACCCTGTGGCAGGAACAAACATGCAACCTTCCAAGGAGGCCTGTGTCAGAGTGGGGGGATCTGGCAAATGACTCCCTCGGTCATTCAGAAGAGTGACCATGTTCATGTTCAGATCATGGTTAGAGAGGAAGGGTGGAGATCATGAAGGCAAAATGAGTAGAAAGGAGGAAAGAGAGCCTGTGAGGTAACTTGGAGCCAAGAAATAGATTATAGGACAGATGCAGAAGGCAAGGAATGTTGAGTGAAACTGTTCAGGATACGTTCCTTGAATAAGGCAAGGGTCTCCTGAGCTCATCCTCTTTGGGTGCTACTTATGATCTGAGAACATTTACAGAGTCCAAATGACTGACAAAAGTCACAGGACTTTTCCAGAGATATTTCAAAGTGATGTTGAAATTAGGAAACTGCCATTTCTGAGTCATCCCCTTAATCCCCTTTAGCCAACAAATATTCATGTTTTTATATTTCCCATAGTGCCAGCTAGGTGTTGAGAGAGAAATGATATGACTCCTGTCTTAGGAAAGCTCATAGGCTAAGCAAGGGAGAAAAGAATATGCAAAAATAATTGCAATTTCCTATGATATAGGACTGGGGTTGTAACTCAGTGGTACACTTGCCTAGCATATATGAGGCACTGAGTTCAATCCTCAGCACCACATAAAAATAGATTTTACAAAAAGCATTGTCTATCTACAACTAAAAAAAATGTTTTAGATATTCTGTGATACATGCATCATATGTATGATATACAGAGTGTTGCATAAGAGGTGACAGAGAGCCTTAGCTAGACCGATTGGAGAAGCCAGGGAAGGAATCTCATCTTGAAGGATGAGTTTCTAGATAGAAAAATGAAAGGAGGGAATATCACCCATGGGAAATGGATGGATTGTTTTATTCCAGTTACTAAAGCAAGCAATCCCTAAATCTCAGTGGTTGATCATAATACAATTTATGTCATGATCATGCCATGCCCTGTATTCTCTGAGCAAATTTTCCTGAAGTAGTGACTTAGAGATGAAGACTCTTTAATGATCATATATTGTTCTTCATACTCTGCTCTTTTATCTTTTGCTGTACAAAAAGAGAGCCACAATGGTGTGGAGGGCTTGTCACTGGATTCTCATCTTCATTCTGCCACTTCCTAACCCTGTTACCTTGGAAAACTGTGTAGTAACTTGGAGCCTCAATTTTCTCATCAACAAAATGGACACAAAACTAGGTATTATCTATTCCAAGGAGGCATGAGAAACAAATATCTAATGTCTAGGGAACATCTTTTGGAAACTATAAAATTCTCTACAAATACATGGGGATTTTATTACTCTCTTTTGATTCTGTTTAAGGGGGACTATTTTTTCCAGGGCATGAAAACATAACTTAATATCTGCCAAGATCCTCAAATATGCCCAGGTCTGTGAACATTTACCTATGGTAGAATAAAAAATAAGCTCCATATGATGTTCTGTGAGAATAAAGAAATATAATTAGAGGTAGCTCCAAGGCTTCCTGTGGTGCTGTGTAAGAAAGTATAATGAAATGATCTGTCTTTACAGCCTCTGTCTTCCTGCAGGCTTGGAAACCCCAGCTGGAAAGGGTTCTGGCAGTATATTTCCTTAGAGCCTAAATATTTGCTTTGACTATAGTTTTTCATTATTGAATTTATCTCTGGCCCTCCATGGCATTATTTCCAAAGTTGCATGGCCTTTATCGATAAGGTGACATGTCCTGTGCCTCCCCACTCTCTCTTCCCAGTCACATAACTAAACATTCACTTGTTAAGTTTCTTCATCTATACACAAACAGGAAGCAGATGGGATTATCTGAATAATGCTAGCCAAAGATCAGACTCTTTTTCAAGGCTTATCCTCTTTTTTGAAATAGTCCTATGATTAAGAGTATTTTGATTCAACAAATTTAGAAAATTGCCTAAGTTTGTCATGTTTTACTTTTTCTCTAGATTTGTTCTGGGTCTAAGAAAGTATCCTCCTACCAAATGAACTAATTTGTTAAAATCTTAACCATATCAGGCTCCCCTCCATTTCTGTCCCTTTTCTCTTTCTCTCCATTCCCTTTCCCAGTCTGTCTCCTGAAGGTAAAATATTTCTTTGGGTTTTAGTCTGAAGTATCAAGATCACTGAAGAAGAGTGTTTGAAGTCTTCCTGCCACACTGGTGAATTAGACAAAAAGCTCCATTGACACATTTCTAGGGCATACATCACCAGAGCATCCAGGTGCAGTTTCCATTCTCTGCTAATTTGCATTCATATTTTGGTTAGGTTGAACTTTGAAACCAAGGTATATTGAAGAAGGCTCTGGAGAGGGCTTCTGAACATGGTGTGTTTTTCTTTGGGACACTAGATTGTACTCTCCAACTTAATGCCCTCTGCAACCTAAATGGTAGTCATGAGTGTTCTTGCAATGGTCCATATCCCAGTGAAGATGCTGTTTCCTAAGTGTTTTAGTCATCTTTTCCACGACTGTGACCAAACAATCTGACAAGAACAACTAGAGGAGGAAAAGTCTATTTTGGCACTCATGGTTTCAGCTTTCAATCCATAGACAGCAGGCTCCATTCCTCAGGACCTGAGGTGAGGCAGAACATCATGGTGGAAGAGTGTGGTGGAAGAAAGTAGCTCATGACATTGTACCAGGAAGCAGAGAAAGAGAGAGAGAGAGAGGGAGAGAGAGAGAGAGAGAGAGAGAGAGAGAGAGAGAGAGAGGAGAGAACTCTCCTCACTATGACAAAATATAAACCCCAAAGGTGTGCCCCAAATGATCCACCTCTTCTATCCATATGTCACCCTACCTTCCTAGGGTTACCACCCAGGTGACTCCTATCAGTGAATTAACGCACAAATTAGGTTCCTGTAACCCAATAATTTCGCCTCTGAACTTTCTTCCATTGTCTCACATGAAAGCTTTTGTGGGACACCTCATATTTAAACCATAATACTAGAGAAGATGAGAAGAGAATATTGGTATTTCTAAAAGTACAGACAGCCTGACAGCCTGTTTTAGAGTCTGGGTGACATTTTAAATGGATAATGCACCTAATTACTCAAACTCTAGGAAACCATATGGGGTACAGCCATAGCTCTAGAATTAATATAAGCGAGCACTTGCAAACCCATTACTAGCAGCATGTTCTTCTAGAATCATGGCACAGTCTGTCAGCACAGCATGATATTGTGGTTATGACCCGCCCCCCCCCAGACACAAAGCCTTTTGATATTTCCTGTTTGGGGGGAGATTTTTTCCTGCTATCAAAAATTTTTAACTTTCCTAAATTTTCCAACAAGAAATACTAGTTTGTTTCCTTGTAAGACTGCCTACTGGTATCCCTGTGTTGAAATGTCAGCTTTATAGAGGATGAATGTAAGTCAGCAATGTATGATAATATGGAACCCAAGCCTGGAAGGCAGAAATGTTCAGATTCAGAGCTTGACCTCTCTACTTACTGGGAGGTGAACTTGGGCTGATTGGTCAATGTTCCTGATTTTCAGATTTTTAAAAAATCTATTCTGTGGGCATAATAATGCCATGTACTCATGTAGTTTTTATGAGGATTTAAAGCCAAGGATAATGCCTTGTTCAAAAGTAGTGCCAGAACTGCTAAGGATAAAGTTACCAATGAAACGGAAATACAGCAACTTGACTTTCAGTGGTCAAACTGAGATTCAGGCTTTCACATCAATGGTGTTAGGGGAGAGGCGCCCAGTATATACCGTCCACCCCTTGCCTCTCAGCAGATAGGTTCATGTTGGCCTCTATGCTGGTGATTGGCATTTCTTTAAAAATTTTAAGTTCCAAGTCTAAACACAGAAAGTGAAAGAAATATTTCATCAGTTACTACCTTTCTACCCTCTCACCTTCCTTAGAAATTTCCCCAAATGTGTGGAAGGAGCCTGACTGTAAAAACAAAACCAAATAGATATATACACACACACCTCACTTTTTGATTTTTTAAGACTTTATCATCAGTTATTTCTAAACATATATATGTTATTCCAAAACTCATGAGATGGTTTGATGGACTGAACTCCTTATAGACACTACTGTTCTTGGCCAAGCAAGATTGCTGTTCAAGCAATCCTTGTTACAAAGAAGCTGAAATAATCATAGCACTGACTTGAGGAGCACCAACTATGAACCAAGTGCTTTGCACACAGGTCGTACTATTTCATCCCTATAGCCTACCTTAGAGAGAGGCTACTATTAACCCCATTTAATGTGAATGTTTTCTTATCTTCTTTGACCCACCAGGAGAGAAGTCAGATTTCACTGGAATTGGATTTATTTTTTATTTATTTTTTTCTCTTTAAGCTCTGTGCTAATATAGCTGCACCATTCATTTCAGATTTCACTTTCAGATTTTCATAAGGGCCTGTGGCTATAGGATTGTAGTTGGAGGAACAGACAGATCTGTCTGTCTTCCTTCCTTCCTTTTGTTTTTCTTTCTTTTTCAGATTTGAATTGGAGATGCTTCGTTTTAAGTATGTGCTACACTATCCTTATGAAACATGTACGAATATTTGAAAATGAGTCAAAGTTAAGAGTCAGGTAATAATAGCTTTCAGTGATATTTGGATATAATTATCCAACCAAAGCTACAGAAATTGGGTGTATATGCAGCATGTGAACAGGGTAATGTGCTTGTCATTCACAACTGGAGGCCTGAATTTTCACAAGGGGCAGGATGACAGAGAAGAAAACATGGCTGCTGCTTCAAGCAAGCCACATAAAACTTTCCTCCACTCCTGAACAGTTAGTTGGTAGTGTTGAATGATTGTTGATTTTGGAGTGAGTGAGTGAAGAGGGCCCCAGTAAGGAACTGGTAAGTAGTTATGTAATTTTGGAGGGAAAACCACTGGACTTGATGTCTACAAGTTTGTTGTACTTCTTTTCTCCTTCCAATGTGTTCTGAAGAAAATATTTTCAATCATTTGCTTCTTTACCAAATCTTAATGGTTATTTTATCAGCTATTGGCTACACACAAAAGAATATTGGTAAAATGCATACATTGTAAGAACAACAACATACTACCTCTTTTAAGAAACAAACTATTGGGCTGGGGGTGTAGCTCAGTGGTAGAGTGCTTGCTTGATTTGTACAAGGCTCAATGTTCAATCCTAAGTACTGGGAAAAAATTAGAAAAGGAATATCAGTGTTTCCTTCAAAGGCAAATGTTCCTTGCCCTGAACATAGTACCACTCTGCTCTGAGCAGAGGTCACCTCCATCTTGAATTTTTGTTTATCATTCTCTTGTTGTTTGAACTGTTACCACAACTTCCTATTCCTAAAAAACAAGCCATCCTGTGTAGCATGCTTTTTTCATCCAACATTATGTTCTTGGAAGATCATCTGTGTTGATACTGCTGCCTATTTATTTTTAATTTTTTGCTTCTTTTGTTATTTATTTCCAGCTGTTGTCTCTGTATTTTTAAAGTTACATAGTGTCCCATGGTAACCCTCTGGTTGTTGGTCTACAACACTGTCCACAGACTTTGGAGGGCTTCCGTTATAAAAATGTTCTTGTGAATATTCTTCTACACAATCCACACTGCATCATGGTGAGAGTTTCTTGGACATGTGCCTAGGAGTGAGATTGTTGGGTCATAGGGCATGCATATCTTCTGCTTTGCTATATAATGCCAAATATTTTCCAAAGAGGTTGCAACAATTTTTACTCCCTCTGGTAGTAAATGGGAGTGCCACTGTTTTATGTCATTGTCAGCACTTTGATATTGTTAGATGTAGGAACCTTTGCCCTTCTGGTGTTTTTGTATGATATTTGTGGGTTTTGTTTGTATTCCCCCCTAACTAATGACTTTAAGCATCTTTGCAACCATTTTGGTCATTTGTGCTCTCCCTTCTGTAAAATGCCTGTTCACATTTGTTGTTGTTGTTGTTTTGACAATTTTTCTTTTGAATGGATTCTGATTCATTTGTAGGAATGAATTCCATATTCATATGGAATATATACATCCTTGTGAGTTGAATATGTTTCAAGTATCTTCTTCCAGTTTGTACATTATGTTGTCTCTTTCCTAATAGTCCTAGTAAACTTCACATGTGGAATTCTTAAAAAAAATAATGATAGAGACTGTAAACTTGTTTAGAGAACCTCAGAGATAAAAAAGCTGCTGATCAAATCTTTAAATACTTTCTTAAGGATGAGGAGTTGAGTTTAGATCTTTGTCTTAGTTGCTGCTCGTTCATTCATGTATACGTTCATACAGTTGAATCCTATAATCACATTGGGAGGCAGCACAGGAAGAACAGCAGTGATTAAGGTCGATTCCTATATTAAAGAGTTTCTATTCTAATAAGGAGTTGATCCTGTTTCATCTCATATTAGAGCTATCTCCTCCCCAAGAGTGGAATAAATAATTCAGGGTTTTTCCTTCTTTCATGTAGTGTGTTTTATCATTTATTTTTAATGTGATTTAAACCAGGTACAGTGGTCTAGACTTCTAATCTCAGAAATTTGGGAGGCTGAGACAGGAGAATCACAAGTTCAAGGCCAGTCTCAACAACTTAGTGAGACCCTGTCTAAAAAAAAAACGTGATTTAAGATACTGTATATAGTTATTTTTAAAACCTAAAAAATCTAATATCCTGCTGGTCGTGGTGGCACATAGGTAATCCCAGCAACTCTGGAGGCTAAGGCGGAGGAACTCAAGTTCAAGGCTAGTCTCAGCAACTTAACAAGGCCCTAAGGAACACAGGGAGGAACCTATGGAACCTGTCTCAAAATAAAAAAAAAAAAGACTGGACCTGTAGCCAGTAGTAAAGTACCCCTGGATTCAACCACCAGTGCCAAAAAAAAAAAAAACAAAAAAAAAAAAAACTAATATGCTATGTTGTAGTATGCTAAGAGAGAGAGGAAATAATTAACTGGAGATAGTCATGCCCTCCCTAATATAACTCTTTCTCTGACCCAAGCATAAACTCTTAGTAATTGCCAGCACATCCTGGGAGGAGTCATTCTGAAACTCTCTGTGTTCCAGAACATTTCTGGCTTCTCCAAGAAAATTCTTATTTCAGTTAAGTACATCAACAGGTTTGGTGTATTCTCATTAAATGGGCTTGTCCCCATGGACCCTTTAATTCAATGTGAATGCTATACACTTACAAAGGTCTCATGCAAGAAGCCAATATAAAAGGTATGAAAAGGGAAAATAAACAAAAATTTTAAACATTTTTAAAAAAAAATTTCAAGCTTATAGATAAGTACAAAAAAAAAGTCCAAAGACTACTCAAACCCCCTTTACTTAGATTCACCTGTTAATATTTTACCATATTCACTTTCACTGGCTTTTGTTCACTCTTACCTTAATGTATATGCATAAATGTGTGTATATGTTCATATATAAAGATGAATGTATATTTGTATGTGTAATTCATATACACATGTGTGTATGTCTACATACATACATGTATGTATATAGATCTATATATATGTATACTTTTTACAATGGATCAGGTATATACATTATTATCCTTATCTAAATATTCCAGTGTGATTTGCTCAAAATGATTCGTTCTTTATATAAACTAAAGAAATTAAAGGTGAAGAAACTGTATGATGACTTATCCATTGAACCTTTCAATGTTAGTGTTTATTAGTGATATTAGGGCAGCATGAATGGACAGACTTTCACTAAAAGCATTGATGTGAGAGGAGTGTGTATATAACTGCATCTTCCCTTGTACAGTATTTCCAGGAAGACTTATTTTTTTTTATTTATTTATTTTTTTTATTTTTTTACATTTACATAGGGTAATGATGTTTATTTTATTTTTCCCCTCCCCCACCCCTCCCCCCTTCTTTTCCCTCTACACAGTCCTTCTTTCCTTCATTCTTGCCGCTCTCCTTAGCCTAACTCTAAACCTAACCCTAAACCTAATGCTAGCCCCTCCCACCCCCCATTATATGTCCTCATCCGCTTATCAGCGAGATCATTCGTCCTTTAGTTTTTTGAGATTGGCTTATCTCACTTAGCATGATATTCTCCAATTACGACCATTTGCCTACAAATGCCATAATTTTATCATTCTTCATTGCGGAGTAATATTCCATTGTATAAATATGCCACAGTTTCTTTATCCATTCATCAACTGAAGGGCATCTAGGTTGGTTCCACAATCTGCCTATTGTGAACTGAGCAGCTATGAACATTGATGTGGCTGTATCTCTGTAGTATGCTGATTTTAAGTCCTTTGGGTATAGGCCAAGGAGTGGGATAGCTGGGTCAAATGGTGTTTCCATTCCAAGCTTTCTGAGGAATCTCCACACTGCTTTCCAGAGTGGCTGCACTAATTTGCAACCCCACCAGCAATGTATGAGTGTTCCTTTTTCACCACATCCTCGCCAACACCTATTGTTGCTTGTATTCTTGATAATCGCCATTCTAATTGGGGTGAGATGAAATCTTAGGGTAGTTTTGATTTGCATTTCCCTTATTACTAGGGATGTTGAACATTTTTTCATATATCTGTTGATTACTTGTACATCTTCTTCTGTGAAGTGTCTGTTCATTTCCTTAGCCCATTTGTTGATTGGATTATTTGTATTCTTGGTGTAGAGTTTTTTGAGTTCTTTATAGATTCTGGAAATTAGCGCTCTATCTGAGGTATGGTTGGCAAAGATATTCTCCCACTCTGTAGGCTCTCTCTTCACATTTCTGATAGTTTCCTTTGCTGAGAGAAAGCTTTTAAGTTTGAATCTATCCCAGTTGTTGATTCTTGCTTTTATTTCTTGTGCTATGGGAGTCCTGTTAAGGAAATCTGATCCTGAGCCAACAAGTTGAAGATTTGGACCTACTTTTTCTTCTATAAGATGCAGGGTCTCTGGTCTGATTCCGAGGTCCTTGATCCATTTTGAGTTGAGTTTTGTGTAGGGTGAGAGATAGGGGTTTAGTTTCATTCTATTGCATATGGTTTTCCAGTTTTCCCAGCACCATTTGTTGAAGAGGCTATCTTTTCTCCATTGCATATTGTTGGAACCTTTGTCTAGTATGAGAAAATTGTATTTGTTTGGGTTTGTGTCCATGTCCTCTATTCTGTACCATTGATCTACCTGTCTATTTTGGTACCAATACCATGCCGTTTTTGTTACTATTGCTTTGTAGTAGAGTTGAAGATCTGGTATTGCAATACCCCCTGCTTCGCTCTTGCTACTGAGGATTGCTTTAGCTATTCTAGGTTTTTTATTCTTCCAGATGAATTTCATAATTGCTTGCTCTATTTCTGCAAGGTACATCGTTGGGATTTTAATTGGAATTGCATTGAATCTGTATAGCACTTTAGGTAGTATAGTCATTTTGACGATATTAATTCTGCCTATCCAGGAACATGGGAGATCTTTCCATCTTCTAAGGTTTTCTTGAATTTCTTTCTTTAGTGTTCTGTAGTTCTCATTGTAGAGGTCTTTCACCTCTTTTGTGAGATTGATTCCCAAGTATTTTATTTTTTTCGATGCTATTGTGAATGGGGTAGTTTTCCTAATTTCTCTTTCTGAAGATTCATCACTTATGTATAAAAATGCATTGGATTTATGAGCATTGATCTTGTAACCTGCTACTTTACTGAATTCACTTATGAGTTCTAAAAGTTTTCTGGTGGAATTTCCAGGTTCCTCTAAATATATAATCATGTCATCAGCGAACAGGGATAGTTTGAGTTCTTCTTTTCCTATTCATATCCCTTTAATTTCTTTGGTTTGTCTGATTGCTCTGGCTAGAGTCTCAAGGACGATGTTGAATAGAAGCGGAGAAAGAGGGCATCCCTGCCTTGTTCCAGTTTTTAGGGGGAACGCTTTCAGTTTTTCACCATTTAGAATGATATTAGCCATGGGCTTAGATTGCCTTTATAATGTTTAGGAATGTACCCACTACCCCAATTTTTTCTAGTGTTTTGAGCATGAAGGGATGCTGTATTTTATCAAATGCTTTTTCTGCATCTATTGAAATAATCATGTGATTCTTAACTTTAAGTCTGTTGATATGGTGAATGACATTTATTGATTTCCGAATGTTGAACCAACCTTGCATCCCTGGGATAAAACCCACTTGATCGTGGTGCACTATCTTTTTAATATATATTTGTATGCGATTTGCTAAAATTTTGTTGAGAATTTTTGTGTCGATGTTCATTAAGGATATTGGTCTGAAATTTTCTTTCCTCGATGTGTCTCTGTCTGGTTTAGGTATCAGGGTGATATTGGCTTCATAGAATGAGTTTGGTAGGGTTCCCTCCTCTTCTATTTCATGGAATAGTTTGAGAAGTATTGGAATGAGCTCTTCTTTAAAGGTTTTGTAGAACTCGGCTGAGAACCCATCTGGTCCTGGACTTTTCCTTGTTGGTAGGCTTTTGATGACCTCTTCTATTTCATTGCTTGAAATTGGTTTATTTAAGTTGTGTATGTCCTCCTCGTTCAGTTTAGGTAGTTCATATGTCTCTAGAAATTTGTTGATGTCTTCGAGGTTTTCTGTTTTGTTGGAGTATAGATTTTCGAAATAGCTTCTAATTATGTTTTGTATTTCACTCCTGTCTGTTGTGATGTTTCCTTGTTCATTCCGAATTTTAGTAATTTGAGTTTTCTCCCTCTTTCTCTTTGTTAGTGTGGCTAAGGGTTTATCAATTTTATTTATTTTTTCAAAGAACCAACTATTTATTTTGTTAATTTTTCCAATTGTTTCTTTTGTTTCGATTTCGTTGATTTCGGCTCTGATTTTAACTATTTCCTGTCTTCTACTACTTTTGGTATTGGTCTGCTCTTCTTTTTCTAGTGCTTTGAGCTGTAGTGTTAAGTCGTTTATTTGCTGATTTCTACTTCTTTTTTTGAATGCACCCCATGAAATAAATCTTCCTCTAAGTACTGCTTTCATAGTGTCCCAGAGATTTTGATATGATGTGTCTTTGTTCTCGTTTACTTCTAAGAATTTTTTTATTTCCCTCCTGATGTCTTCTGTTATCCATTCATCATATAATAGTGTATTATTTAGTCTCCAGGTATTGGAGAAGTTTCTGTTTTTTATTCTGTCATTTATTTCTAATTTCAATCCATTATGATCTGATAGAGTACAAGGTAGTATCTCTATCTTCTTGTATTTGCTAACAGTAGCTTTGTGGCATAAAATATGGTCTATTTTAGAGAAGGATCCATGTGCTGCTGAGAAGAAAGTGTATTCGTTCTTTGTTGGATGGTATATTCTATATATGTCCGTTAAGTCTAAATTGCTGATTGTGTTGTTGAGATCTATAGTTTCTTTATTCAATTTTTGTTTGGATGATCTATCCAGTGGTGAGAGAGGTGTGTTAAAATCGCCTAGTATTATTGTGTTGTGGTCTATTTGAATTCTGTAATTGAGAAGGATTTGTTTGACGTACGTGGATGAGCCAATGTTCGGGGCATAGATATTTATGATTGTTATGTCTTGCTGATTTATGCTTCCCTTAAGCAGCATGTAATGTCCTTCTTTATCCCTTCTGATTAGTTTTGGTTTGAAGTCCACATTATCTGAGATGAGGATGGATACTCCAGCTTTTTTGCTGTGTCCGTGTGCATGGTATGTTTTTCCCCATCCTTTCATCTTTAGTCTATGGGTGTCTCTTTCTATGAGGTGAGTCTCTTGCAGGCAGCATATTGTTGGATTTTTCTTTTTAATCCAATCTGCCAGTCTGTGTCTTTTGATTGATGAATTCAGGCCATTAACATTCAGGGTTATTATTGTGATATGATTTGTATTCCCAGTCAATTGACTCATATTTGTTTTTGGCATGATTTGGTTTCTCCTTTATTTGGCTATTCCTTTAGGCTAGCGCCTCCTGTTGCTGATTTGCATCGTTGTTTTTCATCTCTTCCTCATGGAATATTTTGCTGAGAATGTTCTGTAATGCTGGCTTTCTTTTTGTAAATTCCTTTAGCTTTTGTTTATCATGGAAGGATCTTATTTCATCGTCAAATTTGAAGGTAAGTTTTGCTGGGTATAAGATTCTTGGTTGGCATCCGTTTTCTTTCAGGTCTTGGTAAATGTTGTTCCAGGCCCTTCTAGCTTTTAGGGTCTGGATTGAAAAATCTGCTGATATTCTTATTGGTTTCCCTCTGAATGTAATTTGATTCTTTTCTCTCGCGGCCTTTAAAATTCTGTCTTTATTTTGTATGTTAGGTATTTTCATAATAATGTGCCTTGGTGTGGGTCTGTTGTAATTTTGTATGTTTGGAGTTCTATAAGCCTCTTGTACTTGGTTTTCCATTTCATTCTTCAGATTTGGGAAATTTTCTGTTATTATTTCATTGAATAGATTGTTCATTCCTTTGGTTTGTTTCTCTAAGCCTTCCTCAATGGCAATAATTCTTAAATTTGGCCTTTTCATGATATCCCATAATTCTTGTAGATTCTGTTCATGATTTCTTACCATCTTTTCTGTTTGGCCAACTTTGCTTTCAAGATTAAATAATTTGTCTTCAATGTCTGAGGTTCTGTCTTCCAGGTGTTCTATCCTATTGGTTATGCTTTCTATGGAGTTTTTAACTTGGTTTATTGTTTCCTTCATTTCAAGGATTTCAGTTTGTTTTTTTTTTTCAGTATCTCTAACTCTTTATTGAAATGATCTCTTGCTTCCCGTATTTGGTCTTTTAACTGTTGATTGGTGCGATCATTTAATGCCTGCATTTGCTCTTTCATCTCCTCCTTCAATGCCTGCATTTGCTCTTTCATCTCCTCATTAGCTTCCCTGATCGTTTTAATTACGTACATTCTGAACTCCCTTTCTGACATTTCTTCTGCTGTGCTGTCATTGGGTTTTATTGATGTAGTATCTAGGTTTGTTTGGGACATTTTCTTCCCTTGTTTTCTCATATTGGTCAGTTGTCAGTGGGACCCTGAGATATTGCAGTTTTCCGCTATTTGCTTATAGTGTCCCGGTAGATTTCCAGTGTATCACCTCCCAGCCTTCAGTAGCCTGATGTCTTGGAGGAATCTGATAAAGCAGCTCGTCTGAAGAAAACTGCCCCTAGCCCCCTACTGGTTCCACGGTTTGGAATTGGCTCTGTGCGGAAATGCTCTCACTGTGGGCCTGCGCCGAGCAGCTGGCCGTGTGGGAGGAGCCCACTGCCGGAGTGTGGAAGGCTACCTTGGGAAGACTCTAGCTGCCCTGCCCGGCTCCAATAAGCCACCTCTATCTGGGCCTGCCACCCGGGCCAAGCTTTACCCAGTGGGCAGACTCACCTGTGGCTCTATTTCAGTCCGAGTCTCTCAATGCCTCCCCTTCTTAACTCCTGGGTTCTGGAGCGACTAGGGGTGCAGTCTCCCTCTAGGCTGCCATCTTGGATCGCCCCGTGAAGAGAGCCTGCAGCCGGAGTGGGCAGAGCTGCCTGAAGAGGTCTCTGACTGCCCTGCCCTAATCCCAGAGGCTGCTTGCTGATCGCAGCTCTCCGCTGGTTCGTTGCCGGAGTACGCTGCGCTGCAGTGGCTCCAGGACTCGGAGCTTGTTCTGGTCAGAAAGGCTCTCACTAGCGGGCCAGTTCCGTTCCGAGAACCTGGAGAAGCTGGCTGTGTGGGCGGGGCCCACCGCCAGAGTGCGCAGGGCTGCCTGTGAATGACTCTAGCTGCCCTGCCCGGCTCCGATAAGCCACCTCTATCTGGGCCTGCCACCCGGGCCGAGCTTTACCCAGTGGGCAGACTCACCTGTGGCTCTATTTCAGCCCGAGTCTCTCAATGCCTCCCCTTCTTAACTCCAGGGTTCTGGAGCGACTGGGGGTGCAGTCTCCCTCTAGGCCGCCATCTTGGATCGCCAAGACTTATTTTTAAATAATTATATCCTATATTTGGTGGGGGGAGCTAAAAAAGGATGGAAAGACAATGTTCAAGAGATATGGGGATGCAGATGGATAGGAATAATAAATACTAAAGTCTACAGCACAGTAGATAACTCTGGTTGACAACAATTAATTTCATATTTCAAGATAGCTTGTAGTAAGGATATTGAATATCTCCAACATGAAGAACTAATAAATATTTGAGGTGATGGATATGCCAATTGCTCTGATCTGATCATTATACATTGTGTACGGATATTCAAATATCTCACATATTCCATAAATATGTAGAATTTTGTATCAATTAAGAATCTTCAAAATTTCACTATAAAAATTTATTTAAAAAAAAAAACACAACAAAACTAATGTTCTAATGAATCCCAAGGTACTACAGCTTGTAGAGGATGTCTGTGTTATGGTAATATTTTTTAAAAATATTTTTTAGATGCTGATAGACCTTTATTTTATTTATTTACATGTGGTGCTGAGAATTGAACCCAGTGCTTCACACATGCTAGGCGAGCATACTACCACTCAGCCACAACCCCAGCCCTGCACAGTAATATTTATTTTCTGTGTACAGCTGAGGTAGGTTAGGGATGGGGTGCCTTGCCCACTACTGTCAGGGATGGCAGGGAGTCCTTGAAATCCTTGATGATCAGTCTCTTGTTTCCCCGTCTTTCTCTGCATGTTGTCCTAAGGACAGATTAATTAAGTATGGTCAAGGATGATTGGAATTTCCTTAAAGGGTAGATTAAAAATAGTCTGATGCTTCTTTGTGATGAAGACCATGGCCTCCACCTGCCCCTGGCTCCTGCTGTGGCTGTCCTTAAGCTTCCTCCTCAGGCGGAAGCCCTTTCACCTTATGGAGGAGGATCAGTAACAGCTTATGGTTTCTGCCTTTTCCCCCAACACTTGCCTGTATGGTTTGTGGGTGGCAAAATGTGATTGTGAACAGCAAAGAAATGATTTTCACTCTAAGAATAGGCTGATATAGCAGCTTAGCACACAGAACATGGTGCTCCTTTTTGCCCTTTTCATTATTTGGTAATTGAACCAGCAGACATTTAATTCTGTCCTCTGGAGTCTTCATTAAATTGCTCGGAAAAGATAAAATTGCAACAAGAAAGAAAAATGTACAAATTTAACTACCATTGCCTGTCCCTGGATTCATCTTCACACACCAGGCTTCTGGGCTTTCAGTAAACAGAATATTTTCAAATTGTATTGAATTCAATTTTGGTTGTACTTAGTGGCTTGGCCTGATTTTTTAAGGATAGGTCCTCAGCAGGCAAGACCATGCGAGTGACTCCTTGTCTGCAAGGCATACATGCTGAGGCATTTCTTAGAGTGGTCATCAACTTATCAAGGGGGCTCACCCTGAACCCAACATGACATTTCTGGCTCAGTAATAAGAGAAGATTCCCTTCCAGTGAAAAGGACAGAACTAAAGGTCTCCCATGAGCATCCAAACTGTGAACTTGCCCACTTCAAGCTGGCAGCTATGTCTTGTTCTTTTTTTTTTTTTCCTTATATTTGAAACACAAAGCTAAGACTCCCAGATCATATAGAACAAATGAAAAAGAAAAGGTACAAGACAAATTTATATAAGTCAAGGAGGAGGGTGTTTCTTAACTTAAAATCATATTCAGGTACATGTCATGTCTCTCCATCTGGATGGTAAACATCTTCCTTAAAGACCCAGCAGGATGGTAGACAGTGAGGGTGGGCAGTCGTGACTAGATGATGTTCTCTAACCAACTTAAATTTGCAACCAAGTTCCCTGCTGTTCAGATTTAGCAATGTCCATAATCGTTATTGGGCTGCTTCATTGGACTTTCCTAGTACACAGTCCCTAGATGTTCTCATTAGGATGCTTTGTGGGAACTCAGATCAGGTGTTTCTGGATCATGGGGTGTTGACAGTAAAGGCAAATGGAATTAGAACTATTGTGACACGTTGCCTTCAGACCCTGTTGGTTTCATAATCTAGAACTGCTCTGTCCAATGCGGTAGCATTACATACATGTGGCTGTATAAATACAAGTTAATAATTAAAATTCAATTCCCTTGTCATACAGGCATTTCCTCTACTCAGTAGCCACAACTGGCTAATGGCTATTATATCAAATGGCATTGCTATAGAACATCTTTTATATCATCCCAGAAAGTTTTATCAAGAAAGTACTGATGAAGAGGTTGAAGTGCCCAAACCTCACCTATCTGGCATGTGATGGCCAGAATGATGGGTACGTTCACTGCTTGGTATTGGCAGCCATGGCTCCATTGTCATGGTCAGCCTTAGGGTGAGGTGGTACCCACACAATCCCTCTTGCTGCGGTCATTGTGCTTCCCTTGTTTATGTGTCAAATCTATCATAGAGCAGGTTCCCTAGGAAACAGATCATGATTCAGAGGTTTGTATGCAGGAAGTTTATTAGGAAGGTCTTTCAGCAACCTCATCTGCAGGATAGTGAAGGAAGCTGCATAGGATTGGGCAGAGGGAGGAGGTAAACTTCAATATAGCCATTTTAAAGGACACAGTCAATCCCATAGAGTTTGAGCTGGGTGGCCCTGCAGAGTTGAGCCACCTTGAAGCAGACAGCTATATATTCTACAGTTCTTATGTGAATGACCTCAGGAAGCAGCGTAACCTTGGGTAAGGTGGTCCTCTTGGGTATATAGGAGTTCCTAGAACATGACTCAGCTCAGACCCAACATCTAACAACATACCCAGCAACTGGGAGAATGAGTGCCATGGTCCTAAAGGAAGGGCCTGTGTGATAGGTGACACTATTCTAAGAGATCAAGATCCAGTATCCTGACTTTGGGCTATAGACAGGGAGCTAATGAAAGATAAAGATGATAGTAAATCTAAGTTTTGGAGTTAAAGTGATGGAGAAAGTGGATGATACTCAAAGCTTAGGACAAACCACAGGGCAACATGTTATGATTCCTTTAGTTGTGAGCAGAATCTTTTAGGAACCAAATACATCACCTGAGCTTATGTGTTCTGTACTATGCTAAGGCCCATGAGGACACAGCCCATATCAGATACAATCGTTCCCCAGTAGCACCTTGTAATCCAGTTGGTTTTCAAAGAAGTGAAATTCGTTACACAAAACAGTGAGAGCCAAGTGTGTACGAATGGCAGAGATGAAACATGCCACACCAAAGCAAAGAAAGATTCATCTTGTCTGCTAGTTAGAAAAGGCTTTGAAAAGAGATGTGAATTGAAATTGATCCTGAAGGATGAGAAGAAATGAAATGTTCCACTTCTCATTTTTTCACCTCCTACTGCCAACAATGGAATTTTTAAAACTCTTAGGTTCCCATGGATTTCCCATCTTAATTGTGTTGATAATCCATTCAAAAAAGCTTTAAAGGTCAATTACTGGAAGGATACTTGTAATTGTTTGTTTATTTATTTGGTGCTGGGGGTTAAACCCAGGACCTTCTGCATGCTGGGCAAGTGCTCTACCACTGAACTACATCTCCAGATTAATTTTTAATCTTGAATGCAAGCAAAGCATGTACTTTGAAGTTTTTTCCATATGAATTTAGCCTGAGTTCAACTCTTTGCGATAGGGTTTTTCTCTAATTGCTTTAGTGTCTCCAATTGCTAACTTTTATTTCCTCCTCACTCTCCCACAGACGCCAAATGCCTGAGTCACAAAATTCCATCCAGCCTGTCAACACTTTTTATTTTTACACTGACAATGAAGTTAAAAGGTGGCAATAAGGAATCTGTTAAGGAAACAATAATAAGCATTTGGCATAGCTGAATTTTAGAATTTAGGAAGCATTTCTACATCTATAGCTTATATATCTTCAGGAAGAGTCAGTGAGGTACATGGAACAGATAATACTATCCCCACCTTGCAGATAAACCAGAAGTCAGGTCATGAAGATGGTACATGATCTGTGGGAGCAATCCCAGGCTGCTTCCTTCTGGAATGTCCAAGTAAGCAAAAACTCATAGTTCCCTTGGGGGTGAAGAGGTGACTGTGCTTGAAAAGAAGCTGGACCACCTGCCCCTGTAGGGAGTTCCTCCAAAACTCAGGAGAACATCCATCTTTCTCTTAGTGAAACACTTAAACAGAGAAGGAGTTCTTCCTAGAACTCCTTCAAGAAGCTTCCTCCATTGAAAAATTTAGCCAGGAGCAGAGTAAAGTAGCCCATGTAAAATGCTACTCTGCTGCAAAGCCCCATTCAAGAAATAAGAGCCCTCATGTTTGGACTGGTGATTGATTAGGGTTATGGTTGGATGTGTTTCCTGAAAGTTCTTGTGGTGGAAAGTTAATACCAACGTAATAATGTTAAGACATGGGGACTTCAAGAGATGACTGGGTCAATGAGGACAAAGTTCTTGTAAATGGATTAATGCCATTGTCCTAGGAATAAGTTCTCTCCTGCATAGGCTATTATAAAATAAGAATGAGTTCAACTGACTCCCACAGTCTCTTGCATACCTACTCTTTTTTCTCCTGTATTCCTCCTTGAGATAACACAACTTGAAAGCCCTTAACAGTTGTGTTGCCATCCCCTTGGATTCACAGCCTCCAGACTTGTGAACCAGATAAACTTCCTTTCTCCATAAATGACCCAGTTTATGGTATTCTGTTATAGCAACAGAAAATGGATGAAGAGAGTTGGGCAAGAAGACAATTTGAAAGAGACTATCCATGCCTCTTTGTCTCACTCAGTGCTCACTTCCCTGTAGGGTAGGTCCTAAACATATTTACCAGAATGGATTCAAATTGAGGAGATAAATCTGGAGTAAGACAGTGTGGGATTACATCTCTGTCCCTGCAAACCAATGGCCATGTGACCTTGACAAGTGCCTTTGTTTCCTATTGCTGCTGTAAAAAATTAACACAAACTTAGTGATTTGGAAAAATAGAATGTATTACCTTATAGTGCTGAAGTTCAAAATGGGTGTCACAAGGCTAAAATGAAGGTGCCACAGAACTGGTTTCTAGGGGGGGAACCCATTCCTTGCATTTACCAGCCTTCAGAGGCTCATGGCTGCATCTCCCTGACTTATGAACTCTCATCATTTCCCCTCCACTGCCTCTGACTCTCCCTCTAATAAGGACCCTTGTGACTATATTGGGCTCACCGGGGTAATACAGTACACTTTTCCCATTTCAATATCTTTAACTTAATTACATCTGCAAAGTCCCTTCGTCACATGAGGCAACATATGCACAGTTTTCAGGGATGAGGATGTGGACATCTTTGGAAGGTCATTATTCTGCCTACCACACAAGTCGTCATCTGACCTTACCTACCTCATTTTCTTCACCTCTAAGTTTATAGATAATAATAGTCCCTCATGAAGATATTTATGAGGATTACATGAGAAAATTCATATAAAATTTAGCACAGTGCCTGACGTTCTCTAGCTATAGTTATTATTCCCATCATGGTCATTATCAGGCTCATTATAGGGCCCCCATTTTATCCATGTCTACATAAATCAACCAAGCAGATTTTATGGAAGGGGGATTACCAGGCAACAGAGGGAAGCAGGGGGCCAGGCAGAGCACATTTTTTAAAAAGAGCATATTGTTGCAAATGAATTTTGAAAATCCTCTTATTACTCCTTTTTTAAAAAGCAAAATATTGTAAGATGACTGAGGCTCTACTTGTTTCCCAACTCTTCTTGAAGATTCTGCTGACTTGGCAGGGCACTGTGTTAGCAGCTCTCTGGTAGCCAATTCTCAGAAAAAAATTTATAGCTGTTCTTAAGCCCTTTCCCCCATTGGTTCTTCTCTTGCTGAAGTTCTTGTCAGGTGGCCTCAGTATTGGTGACTATCCAGAGGGAGCACAACCTCTTCAGGAACAGTGTAGTAACTCTCAAAAGGGATACATCAGAATCCCTTTAAGGCTTTTTAAAACAGACTTCTGGGTCTCATCCTGGTGTCTGATTCTATAAGTATGAGTAGTAGCCTGAAAATTTGCATTTGTTCTAAGTCCTAGTGATGCTGATGCTTCTGATTAGGGGACCACTCTTTGAGAACCACTGAGATTATGGAACATTGGAGCTGAAACAGTCCCTAAACTTGACTTACCATGATAATTTGCAAGGTGCACCGTGGAGACCCATTAGGGACTGAGAAAGAGAAGAGGGCTTGAACAGCAGCAGTGAGTTCACCTTCCCCAAGCATCTAAAGTTTACTCACTGGGATTCTGGATCAAATTTTGTTTGAAGAAGGGTCTGGAGATCAAAAGAAACCTTTTGACCTAATGTCCAGTTGCCTCAATTTTCTGGAGTCCTAGAGAAGTTAATGGTGTGTCCAAATCCACAACCTTTTCCTCTTACTATAGTCTCCATGTCCCCCAAAATTCATGTTTTGAAACAATTCTTACTGTGGTGGCATTAAGAGGTAGTAAACAATTTTGGGGAAGTGACTGAGTCCTGAGGGTGTAAAGGCAAGGATTCCTGCCTTATAAGAACTGGCTTAGGCCCTTGTACCCCTCTGACACATGAGGACCCATTGTTCCTTCTGCCACATAAGGACACCTAAACAGGATTCTACCAAACACTGTGACTGCCAGCACTTGGATCTTGGAATTCTCAGCCTCTAGTATTGTGAGAAATAAATTTCCATTCTTTATAAATTATTCAATCTCAGGCATTTTGTCGTAGCAGCACAAATGCTACTTCAGCCATTGTATCTGTCATTATCAATTTTCAAACCATAATTCAAATGACTTTGTAGTTTATTTTGCAATTTCTGAGATCTATTTTCATTAAGCCAGTCTTTACTCTCAGGACCCCCCCTGACTTTTCTAGTTCCTCTTTTTACCTATCTGCTTCTAGAAGTCCTTACTGTGCTGCTGTAGTAGGACCCTATTTATGGGCCAGTTTCATTCTGGGCCTTAGAGGATAGAAAACTGTTTGCAGAAAAATGCTTATTGATCTAAACCATTTCTCTACCACAGTAACCACATTTTAGGGGAACTGTGATTAGGCCATACTTTTTTTTTTTTTTTTTTTTTTGGCAAGTGAGCAGGGAAGGTAGGACACACTGTCATTTAAACAGGCCAGGTGAGTGAAGCACCATTTGAGCTTTCCTGGAAATAGAACCAAAAAGCATTCAGATGGTTGATTACTACTGAAGCTAACATTGTCTTAGAGCTCCTTCACCCTGGCAGTGAGTTTGCCACCCTCCCCCCTTTACATTTCTCAGTCAGCTCTGGGTAGCTCAAGAGTGTCACTGTGTGGGAGGCACCACGAGGAAGAAAAAAGAACACACTCAATGAGTTTGGCTGCATGAGACTCTTCAAGACCAGACCAACCTCTGAAGAGCAGAATCAGCCACATCAACAGTTGGCTTCTCTGCACAATGCCAAGTAATCACTTTGACTCCTCATGTTCCAGAGGCTTGATGAATCCTCTTTTGCTTGGGGCTGACGGTGTTGCCATCACGGAGCCTCAGATTGGTGTCCAATCTTACTCTTTCATCTAATGCAGCTGAGGAAATGATAACTGGTTTTGCCACCTGGGTTACTTTTTAATGATCTGAAAGACCACAAGGAGCCGGCGTTTCTTTTGTGCAGTTTCTCATTCAACAACCTAATAGTTATCTGAAGAGAGTTTCCTTGAAAAGAAATAAAAAAAAAGTCTGCTCCTCTCAGGCAGAAGCAATAATAGCACATGATTCTCTGATTAAACTATCACACTGTGCATATTAGTGGGCATCTCACCCGCTTGAAGCCGAGTTACTGCTCAGGTTTCTTGGTATTTGCACTGTTGCTTTTCTGCCAACAAACTGTGAAATGACAGATGAGTGTCCCTAAAGTGTTGGGTGAATGGCAAATAGAGTGACCAAGAAACTGCTGGGGCCCATCTGCCTCTTGGGGTAAGGGTGGCAGGGGAAATGAGTTTTCCTTTACTGTCACCTTCTTGAATGCACGTGAGCTTCAGTCCAGGATGTGGCTGATGATGCACTACAGGGTATGCCATGCTGGAGGGAAGACACTGCATGGTCTCCCCACTGTTAGCGCTTGCTAACAGGTACTGAAGTTAGAAGTGAGCAAAGAAAAATTCTTGTCTCCTCCCTCATTCTTTTTCAAATATACCATTTTAAACCTCAAAACTTCTGTGATGTAGTGTATGAAAAAGCAACTTCCTAAGGGTTGTAGTAGCCGGTGCTTAAGGTAGTGACCTGATCATTATTCTATATATTACATCTGCAAGTTTTGGTTGTATGGAGTGATCAACAAACATTTGGAACTATTCTGCCATAGTGGCTTATTTTGGAAGCTGTGTGTGTATTACTGCACTCACACTTTACATTTGTTAGAACATATTCTAAAGTTAAAATGATGAAATGCCACTGTACACCCACAAATAGCTAAAATCTAAAAGACTGACAAGAAGCAAGTAGACAGGGATGTGGGGCTAGTGGAGTCCTCATGCATCGCAGGTAGAAATGGAAAATGATAAAACTTTGAAAAGCATCTGGACAGCTTCTCACAAAATTAAACATGCACTCCCTTGTGATCCAGCAATTTTCATCCCTTGGTGTTTCCCAAAAAGAAAAGGAAATATCTGCCCACACAAAGATTTTTACCTGAAAACCAGGAAATAACACAAATGCCTATTAACAAATGAAAGACTGAGCCTATTACGGTATATCCAAACAGTGGCATATCACTAAGAAATAAAATTGAATGTACTACTCATGTACATAATGGCATGATGGAATCTAAAAACCATTATCCTGTTGAAAGAAGCCAAAAGAGCATACACTATATGTATCCTTGTGTATGGAATTCTAAAACAAAACAAAAAATCTGCCACCAAAAGTAGATCAGCAGTTGCTTGAGACTGGAGGATGATGGATCTCCCAGGGCAAAGGCAGGTGGGATTGGCTGTAAAGAGAGATATAAAGGAAGATTGGGGGTGATGGTATTTTTCTGTATCTTGATTATACTGATATATAGTTAAAGATGTAGATTATATATATATATATATATATCCACGTAAACATACATATACTCATGTAAATATACATCAAATTATGTATATAAACTGTGTGTATATATACAAATATATACATCAAACTCTGTACTTAAAATTAGTGTTTCATTGCATGCAAATCATACTACAATAAATATGATTTTAAAAAACAAGAGTAAACTTCTAGTCAGCATTGTACTGAAAACATTTGTGCAATAATATTTAAAAACTGAAAGGATTGGAAATGGGGAAAGATAAGGATGAAATAATATTTTAATCTACTAACATTTTTATTACAAATGACACATGGAAACCTATTGTGTTATGTGCTTTAAAATACTGATTTAATGTTTGGTGATGATGTGATTCAAAGCTTTGGTTACATATTAAGTTTATTTCAGTACATGCTTATGAGAACTGTTGCAGCTAGAAACAAACACTATGATATGTAAATTCAAATGGAAGAAAACCAAAATGTGTTGAGCTAAATAAATCAGGGTTCTCAGTTTCTAATCTATCCGTCATTATGCAAAGCATTTGAAATTCAGCTAACATATTTCTCTTTCTCCTGATGTCAATCAGAAGATATTACAAACTAATCAGAAGTTGTTGCACTTTTACAATTTTAAGAAATAGGTTTAAATTTTTAAAGTCTTCTTTTGGAAGATTTTTTAACATGTTATAAAATTATGTTCCCAAGTTTTAAAAATTTTGAAGATATGAGATTCTTTACATCATTTTGAGCAACAAAGCCATATAACCACGAGATATCCCTAAGAACCACTTTTAAAATGTTCTCTCCATAGCATGAGGGGTTTTTTTGTTTTGTTTTGTTTTGTTTTTTGGGGTTCTTTTTTTTTTTTTTAAAACGTTGCCTCTTTCATTCATTACTAAAAGTCAGCATTACCTTGGAAGGGAAAACTAAGTTTATTAAAGAAAAAAAATACAACCTGAGTAGAATGGTTCTGACAACTACTGTCATCACAGAAAATTTCAGCAAATTGTGACTCTTGTCTTTAGTAAGAAAATTCCTTGACTGATTTGTGAGAGGAGAACCACTTCTAAGTACTCTGTTATGAAATAAGCAGTCAAGGCCCAGTGCTGAAAAGATTTTCAAGGACATCTCCACATTATAAAAAGAACTATAAACAGTTCCCTGTCTCTTAAAGGCCTTTAAAATTTCATATTATAGAATATGCATAACATAAAATTTGCCATCTTAACCATGTTCAGGTGTACAGTGTGGTGACATTCAGCCCATTCAGATTGCTGTGCAACCATCCCCACCTTCCACCTCTCCATCTTGCAGAATGGAAACTGTACTCATTAAGCAAAACTCCACACCTACCTCATCCTCCTCGCCCCTAGCAAGAGTCACTCTACATTCTGTCTCCATGATTTTGACTATGAAGGTGCCACATATAAGTGAAATAAAACAGTATCAGTCTTTTTGTGATGAACTTATTTTACTTGTCATGGTATCCTCAGGGTCAGCCATGTTGTAGCAAATACCAGAGACACCTTCCCTTTAAGGCTGAATAATACTCCATTGTATGTATTCACCACATTAAGCTTATCCTTCCATCTATTGAGGGACGCTAGGACTGTGTGTTAGCCTGTTTGCTGCTGCTAACAAAATACCTGAGACTGAGGATTTGTAAAGAACAGGAATTCATTGTTCAAAATTCTAGAGGCTGGCAATTCTAAGATCAAAGAGCCAACAGGTTTTGGGTGCCTGGTGAGGGCTGTGTCCTCCAGAGAAGAGGGACACAGTGTGCTCATATGGTATAAAGTAGAGGGCCAGCTCACCTAACTTTGCATGGAGAAGCCTCCTTCACAAGGACCTTATTCCCATTGATGAGGGAGGAGCCTTATGATCTTCTCATCTCTTAAAGGCCTCATCTACTAATACTGTCACGTTGGCAACACCTGAATTATTGAAGGGACACATTCAAACCATAGCAGGTTACTTTCACATGGTAGGTGTCACAGGTTGAGTACTTCTTATCCAAAAATGCATGAGAAAGGAAGTGTTTCAGATTTCAAATTTTTTTTGAGTTTGGAGTATTTGCAGACCTTATTGTTTGAGCATCCTTAATCCAAAATGCTCCAAAATCCAAAACTCTTGGAGTGTCATATTGGTGCTCAGCAAGTTTTGGATTTGGGAGCATTTTGGATTTCAGAATTTGGAATTAGGAATGCTCTACCTGTTTGAATAGTGCTGCTGTAAACATGGGTATGTGAATATCTCCTTGAGACCCTGCTTCAAGTTCTTTTGGATATATACTCAGAAGTATAATTGCTGGATTAAATAGTAAATTTGAGTTTGTTTGTTTTGTTTTTTATTTTTTTATTTGTTCCTTTTAGATACACACGACAGTAGAGTGTATTTTTCTAAGGAATTATCATACTGCTTCCCACAGGCACTGTGTCATCTTCATTCCTACTGACACTGGACAAGGGTGTATTTTTCCCATATCCTCAACACTTGTTATTTTCTTTATTTTTATAGCAGACATTCTAGTGATGTGAGATGTTATCTTGTTGTGATATAGATTTACATTTCCTTAATGACTGGTGATGTTTAGTATCTTTTTATATGCTTATTGACCATTTATAGACCTTCTTGGAGAAATATTTGTTTAAGTCCTTTGCCTTTGCTGAGTTTGTTCATCAGGCTAATGTGTTTTTGTTTATGTGAGGAATGTTTAGAATTTTCTATATATAAGATTTTATTTTCTGAGAACACAGATTATGTCACATTTTCCTTTGCCACTTTTATGTCTTCTGTTTCTTTTCTTTCCTAATTGCTCTGGTTAGGACTTCCAGTACTATGTTAAATCTCAGTGGCAAAACTGGGCACCCAGCCTTATTTCTGATCTTAGAGAAAAAGAACTTTCAGTCTTTCACCATCAAAGATGGCATTTACTATGGATTTTTCTTATATAACTTCTGTTATG
The DNA here is from genome assembly GCF_902686445.1 of Sciurus carolinensis. Classification (NCBI taxonomy): domain Eukaryota; kingdom Metazoa; phylum Chordata; class Mammalia; order Rodentia; family Sciuridae; genus Sciurus; species Sciurus carolinensis. The sequence goes on from NC_062226.1 coordinate 66,858,247, forward strand.
CTGAAGTAGCTTTCCTCCTATTTCTGTTTCTTGAGGGCTTTTTTTTTATAACAAAAGTGTGCTAAATTTTGTCAAGAATTTTCTGTCTCAATCGAGATGATAACGTGTTTCTTTCCCTTCATTCTGTTAGAATGATGCACAATATTTTCAGTTGTCTTATGTTGAGCCATCCTTGCATTCCAAGAATAAATCCCACTTGGTTGTGATGTATAGTACTTTTAAGATACTGTTGAATTTAGTTGGCTAGTATTTTGTTGAGGATTTTTGCATCACTGTTCATAAGGAATACTAATCTGTAGTTTTCTTCTTGTGTCTTTTTCTGGCTTTGATATTTGGGTAAAATCGCCTTTTCAGGATGAATTATGAAGTGTTTCCTCCTCCTTAATTTGTTTGGAAAATTCTAAGAGGATTGCTATTACTTATTCCTTAAATGTTTGGTAAAATTCACCAGTGATGCTCTTTGGCCAAAGACATTTCATTGTTGGCAGATTTTTTTTTTTTTGGTATGGCTGATTCTGATTCAATTTCCTCAATAGGTGTAGGTCTAGATTTTCTGTTCCTTCATGATTCAGTCTTGATAGGCTTTGTGTTTCTAGGAATTTTTCCATTTCATCGAGGTTATGCAATTCGTTGGTATGAATTATCATAGTACTCTCTTATAATTCTTTTTATTCCTGGAGAATTGGTAGTTATATAACTACTTTAATTGATGATTTTAGTTATTTGATTTTCTCTTATTTTTTTCTTCTTAGTAAGTTTGCCTGAAGGTTTGTCAGTTTTGTTGATCTTTCAAAGAACCAATATTTGGTTAGTGATTTTTCTCTATTGTTTATCTATTCTGTATTTCATTTGTCTCTGACTTAATTTATATTATTTTCTTTCTTCTGCTATGTTTGTGTAGTTCATCTTCTTTTTCTAGTTCTTTGTCGTTAAGTTAGGTTGTTGATTTGAAATCTTTTTTATTTTTCCCTTAGCACTGTGTTTCATAAGTTTTGATATGTCACATTCTTTATTTTTTTCTGTGATTTCTTTGATCCATTGGTTATTTAAAAGTGTGTTTTTAAATTTACATACATTTCAGATTTTTTTCTGAATTCCTTGTTATTGATTTCTAACTCTATCACATAGTGTTTGGACACGATACCTCATACTAGATCTCTCACTTTAAATATAACTGGACTTGTTACCTAACATGGTGTATCCTGAGAATGTTTCATGTGTGCTTGAAAACTATGTATATCTTGTTATTGGGTAAAGTGTCCTGTATTTGACCATTAGACCTTGTTCATTAACTGTATTTCTTGGTCCTCTACCTCCTTACCTCTGCCTGGCTGTCCTATCCATTAGTAAGAATGAGGTATTAAAATTTCTAGTTATTATAGAAATGTGTATTTCTCTATCAATCCAATCAATATTTTTTTTGCTCCATTTACTTCTAAGGTCAGTTATTGGCATGTAAATGTTTATAATTTTTACATCTTCTTGCTGTTGAATAGATTATTGATATATATGATGTCCTTTTAAATTTAAAACCTATTTTGTTTGATATTAACAAAATATTAAAACCTATTTTGTCTAATATTAACATAGCTACCCATGCCCTCCTTTGCTTACTATTTACTTGCAATATCATTCCATCCTTTCACTTTCAACACATGTGTGTCTTTGAATCCCAAATGAGTCTCTCATACACAGTGTATAGTTGAAGCATGTCTTTTTTTAAAATTCATCTTGTCAATCTATTTCTTCTGATTGGAGAATGCAGTTCATTTATATTTGAAATAGTTGCTGATCACAAGGAACTTCTTTCATTTTACATTTGTTTTTCTATATACCTCATAACTTTTCTGTACCTTGGTTCATTATTTTTTAATGCATTATGTTTTTAAATCATGTCAAAAACAAAAGTAGAGTTATAAGCCATAGTTAAAACAATATTAGCTTTTAGAATTATACATATATTTATATATACTGAAGTTTTTTTCTTCATACAATTTTAGGTTATCATTTGTTGTCTTTTTGTTTCAACCTGCTTTGCTCATTAAGAATATTTTGTAGGACAGATGAGTGGTAACAGATTTCCTCAGTTGTGGTTTATCTGAAAATATCTTAATTTAATTTATCCGTAACTTTTGAAGGAGTTTTTTCTGGATATAGGATCCTTGGTTGGTACCATTGTTTTCTTCTTATCAACTGTTTTTAACCAAAATTCTGACCTGCAAAACTTCTGATGAGAAAGCTGCTTATATTAAGTGTCCTTTGTATGTGATAAGTTCTTTCTTTCTTGGTGCTTTCAAAAGTTTTTCCTTGTCATTCAACTGTTTTAATGTGTCTCTGAGGTCATAATTTTGGGAGTTTCTTGAGCTTCTTGAATGTTTATATTCGTGTATTTTACCAAATATGGAAGTTTTCTAAAATGAACTCTCTAGATATTATCTTCTCTCCTTTCTCTTTTCCTTCTGAGAATCCTGCATAACACATATTCATGCAATGGTGCCCCACAGGTCCCTTATGATCCCTGCACTTTTTCACTTTTTTCAGCTCCTCAAACTCAATAATTTCAGTTTTCCTATCTTGAAATTCACTGATTTTTCCTTCTCCCTTAGCAAATTTGCTTGAAATTCCTCTAATTTTTTTTCATTTCAGTTACTATACTTTTAAGCTTTAGAATTTCTTTCTGGTTTCTTGTGGTTGTCTGTCTCTTTATTAATATTTACATTTTGTTCATATATTGTTTTCTTGACTTCGTCCATGTCTTCTTTATTTCTTTGGGCATCTTAGGACAGTAGTTTTAAAGTCTTTGTCTTATATGTCTGCCACATGCTCTTCCTTGGGACAGTTCCTTTTGGCTTATTTCTTTACTTTGAAGGACCCACACTTTCCCATCTCATATGCCTTGTGATTTTATAGTTTGTCTTGAAAATTGCATATTTGAATCTAATAGTGTGGTACCTCTAGACATCTGATTCTCCCCCTTCCCTGGGGCTTTGTGTTTTTAAATTTTCTTTTGTTTTCTCTTTCATTGTTTAAGGTCATCTCTATGCTGAGAATCAAGATCTTCTCAGAGTTGCATCTTTCACTGGGCACGTGCAGTCTTTCTAATTTCCCCTTTGTATACATTTGCTTTTGAGTGTCATAATCTTTAATGTCTGACTGTCAAAGAGGAAAAGAGAAAATTGAAAGTGGAGACGTGGGGTTGAGAGTAGGATATTGGCTCTTTAAATTCCCTAGAAGTGTCTGGGGAAAAGAGTTTGGAAGAATGTGCCAGAGACTGCTTGCCTATATCTGCATCAAGAAGCAACAAGCAATGACCATAAACCAGAACCCTGATATTTGGAGACAGGGTCCCTATTGTCTACCCTTGTTCCTATGGGCTACATGTAGGGTTCTTTGGAGTGGGGAATGGGTAGTGATGGCTGATCTAAAAGATGAAAATGATCAAAATTAACCACAATTTACCATCCAAGTCTTTCCTTAACCTTCACAGGCCTTCAATGGACTCCAGAATTCCAAAATAGTTGACAGAGTCTACCTGTGCAATTCTTGTGTAACTATGGAAACTGGATTTCTGGTGCTTCCTACTCCACCTTTTCCCCGGAATCTTCTTACATTAAAATTCCATAGTCCCATGAAGACTTCTAACTTAAACTACTCATCTGTAATAATAAGATGCTGAGAACATGTGGAGCTTCTCTAAAAGTTACCCTTTATGTGAATTTCCAAAATTTCCATCAAAATTATGACTTCATCAGCACTTACAGCTATATAGTTTTCCTATGATTCCCATGAAGGTCATGTGATCTCTCAGCACATCATTCCTTTACCTGATTCACAGAAAAACAGTCTTTCTCATATCTGTTATTGTAATACAACCTAGAATAAAATGCAATCTATGTGAGGAAGATCCACATTTGATTAAATGTATGTAGCAAATCCCCCACATAGTATATTCTTTTTTCCAAATTGTGTCTTAAAATTATCAATGTTTTCTCTGTGTAAGCAATAATATTTTCTGACAAATGAATTCACTTTAGATTTTTTATCACAATGTTTTAACGTGATATTTTAGCCATTTTACCACAACAGGGAAATCAAATATTTCTCATTGACTTCTGGCTTTTCTCTTTTGAAAGTATGTAAGAAACCTCAAACATAGCTTATAAAGTTTAGGGTGAATTTTATGAAGGACTAGATTGTATAATATGTAACATTGCTTTTAAAAATTATAAAAGTTTCTCTTTATATTTCAAATGATTCGTTGTTTAAATGTCTGTCAAATCCCTGTAGTTTTTACCAGCACATTATATACCCTTGAGATGAAGTTGGTCCTTAAAGATATTTGGTGTAACTATATTTTTCAAATAAGTTTTTTTTTTTTGGTAATTTTTTTCAGCTGTTTTCTTCTGAGAGTTAAATGTCCACTTCTTTAAAAAAAAATCAGACTGTGTCTAAGAGCTAGTGATGAGAAGTGTCAGCTCTTGTACTTTCACACAGTTTGATTGTCATTGTATCCAACTACCTGGGCCTGCCTTGGTGCCACCAACTTGGTGGATTCTTGGACTTTCTACCAGAAGGATCAGGCAGATGCACAGTTGGGGCTTCAGCTCAAGCAAAAGAGAACACACAACAGTGACTGACAGTGTCAGACTGTCTGAAAGGGCAAAGGAGTACAGATTTTATAGCATCTAAGGACAAGACAGAGTTCCAGTCTCTTGATGTCATCACACATGGAGGTGGAGTTTTAGCTGCACCTGGGCTCTTCTTCATTATGTCTCTTTATAGGGCACATGTCCCATTGTCATAAACCTTCAGTTTGGAGTGCTTTTTATGATGATAATAAAGTCAATGTAACCATAGGTTACCGTAGTGAATATCCCATGCATGTGTTTGTCCCTTACACATAGAGTTGCTCTTTCTCTGGGAAAGTCCCTAATATTATTTTCAGAATTAGGCAGACTATTGTCCTGTCTCTTTAGGTTTGATGTTAGATTTTGTCTTATCTGTTTCTGGGTTTTTGGTATTTCTGTTGAGCACAAAGCTTCAGAAGGCTGAGCTGACTTCTCACCCCCCATATCCTTGTGTGTTAATTTCATAGCCTTGAAAACAGGTTCATTTCTTAATTCCTATTTTTTCTGTTATGTCTGTTTAGCCCCATAAAACCAAGAGCTAGTTTTCCTATATGGTTGGGTATCTTAAACCACCCCCCTAAAATAGATAGGGTGTTATGTAGGAGGAAAAAGGGTGATCAGAGCACCTCAGTTTACTCCCCTCATCACCACCTAGGCTGTAAGGCCTGCAATTGGCAATATAATCCAATCAATTCTGAATGTCCATAGGTTTTATATCATAGATTCAGCCAATCATGGATCAAAAATATTAACAAATAAAAATAATACAATAAAAATAATACAAATTTTAAAATACAACATAACAACTTTTAGATTACATTGGGTAATGTAAGTAATCTAGAGATGGTTTAAAGTGTATGGGAGAATATCCACAAATTATATGCACACACTGCACCATTTTATAAAAGAGACTTGAGCCACTGCAGATCTTGGCATTTGCAAGAGGTCCCAGAACTGGTCACCTGTAGCTATTGAAGAATGACTGTACAGAGATTAAGGCTACAGACTCTGAAATCTGTGTCTGGGACAACGCTAGCTTTTGCATTTACTAACTCTATGGTTTTGCAAAGGCTACTTAAACTCTGCACATGATTTCCTCTTGTGCACAATGAGCACAATAACAATGCATCTTATAATTGAGTCCTTTCCCTCTTTCTCCATCTCCACCACATCAAATCAAGTAAACTCTATTTTCAAAATATGTGTAGAATCCAGTTACTTTTCAGGCCTTCCACCACTCCCCTTCAGGTGAAGCCATCTCTTATCCAGAAGGCCAGAATAGTCCCTAATTAATTTTGTTTCTGTCCTCATCCCTCTTATTCTTTTTTCCATGTAGCATCCATGAAAATTCTTTAAAAGTATAGTTTAGAACCTAATGCTTCGTTTCTGGAATTTTTCAGTGTCTTCTCATTCCATTCTGTATAAAATTCAGAGCTCTTATGGTGGCCTGCAAGGGCATTCTCGGTTGTCTCTCATTGCTTCTGTTTCCTACCATGCCTCCTCTATCACACTTTTCTCCAGATTTTCTGTTCTTGCTCTTCTCAAAAACAACAAGCACATTTCCACTTCATGGCCCTTGCTCTAATTTTCTCTATTACTGGAAAATTCTTCCCCTAGGTAGCTACAGGGGTGGCACCCCCTCCATTCAGTTCTCTTCACATGTCAACTTAGAAGGTCTGCCCTGACCACTCTATCTGAAGAAACTCTTTTCTTTAGATCATTTTATTTTCCTTTGTCTTGCTTTATTTTTATTAATGGTACTTTTTGTACCTAACACATGTCAAATCAATAGCCTGCTTATATATTTTCTACTCCGATCCTGTGGTCCTCAATTGGGTGACCTTGCCTCCCAGGGGACATTTGACAATGACTGAAAACATTTTTTGTCATGCTGAGACAAGGAATACAGGACAGGGATTCAGTTGAGCACTCTAATATGCCCAGGACAGTCCCCATAACAGAAAATCATTTAGCCAGAATGTCAGTATGGTTGAGGCAAGAGGCCTCTATATAGCATTGAGTGGCATGAGAGCAGGAAACTGGTCTGTTTTGTCCCCAGTGGTTACAACTGTGTCTGGCACATAAGAAGTGCATAATACATTTCTCTATAGTGAATGAGTAAAATGAATATGGTAAAGCATTTAGATAGTTTCTGGACAATAAATAGTAACTATTCCCTTTAACACTGAACAAATATTTATTGAGCATTATGTGTGGTAGGCATAGTGCCAACTTCTGAGGACAAAAATGAACAAGAAATCCCAGATCTCACAGGTTACCTTTTAAAGGACATTGATATTACTTATCATTGTAATTATCTTAGTTTATATCAGTCATCCTGGTAATATGTAAGGTTTATCATGAGACCATGGTTTTCTTGTTTGTTTTTTCATGATAAGACTTTTATTTTTCAGCATGCTCTAGAAAACTCAGAGAGTTTAGATTTTCTAAAAGCTGCCCAGCATAGTGTAAATAAGAATTGTAGAATTTTAAGCCAAACAGCCTACATTGATATTGGAATAGCACTTACTATTGGTGATCTTGTGGGATAAGTAAGGTTCTCTTATAGTAACAGATGTTTATTTTGGGTCCATGTGTGTTTCCATGGCTATGGCTTATATTACTGACCAAAGTAAATCATGTAGCCATGATGTGAGTGGGGCAAGAGCGTATAATTTCACATGGGGGAAGGGAAGAGAATATTGTTGGCAGTGGATTAACAGTTTTGGTTTCTTCATCTTCAAAACATCAGTTCTAATTTTGTAAAATTATATTAGTCTGACTTTAAGTTATAAATCACAGAAGTGTAACTCACTAGCTTAATGAAAGAAAGAAAAAAAGAATTTATCAGATCATATAACCTGGCAGTTTAGAGAAGGAATAGGTAGCAACTGAAATGAGACTCTCTAGCTCTCATTCTCTCTCTCCTTCTCTTTTCCTCTCCTTTATTTCTCTTTTTCTCCTTAGGATTTAGAGGTGGTGTCTCTCAAAAGCTCATGTGTGAGACAATGCAAGAAGGTTGGGAGGAGAAATAATTTGGGTTATAAGAGTCTTAGCCCAATCTGTGAATTAATCCCCTGAAAGGGATTAACTGAGTGGTAACTGAAGTGGCAGGGTGTGGTTGGAGGAGATGAGAATTGGGGCTTGACTTTGGGGTATATATTTGTATCTGATAAGTGGACACCTCTCTCTGCTTCCTGTTCACCATGTGAGCTGTTTCCCTGTGCCACAGTCTTCCACCATGGTGTTCTGCCTCACCTTGAGCCCCAAGGAATGGAGCTGGCCTTCTGTGAACAGAGACCTCTGAAACTGTGAGCCCTTTTCTCCTCTACAATTGTGCTGGTGTGGTCCTTTTAGTCACAGCAGTGAAAAAGCTAACTAAAACACCTACCCCTCCTTCTATATATCAGTTTCCTTCTATCTATGTTGGATTCCTTCTTTTACTATAAAAAGTCCATCTACTTGTGAAAAAAGAAGGCCACTGACAATATCCGAATAACATCCTTTCAGATCCATAACTCAGAAAGCAATCTTCTCCTCCAATGTATTCTGAAAAAACAAACAAACAAACAAACAAAAATAACTTCTCAGGAAGGATTTTGATCAGCCTACCTGCCCATGCCTCCAATCATTATTACAAGAGAAGTGGGAATGAAAACCACGATCGCCTGGTCTGGGTCCCATGCCCATTTTTGTGGCCAGGATTGGGAAAGTTAACTGTCACTGGCAGCATCACCAGCATCACATGATCAGAATAGTGGAGGATGAACTTTTCAGAATTTCCCAGAGGAAGAACAGATGCTACACAGGCAAAATTGACAGAGAGATCAAACACATGCCTGACTCACTCTAAATAAGATAAAGCATCTGAAAACCTTTTGTAAATTGTAAAGCATTATCCAAATGCTAATTACTGCTATTATTCCTTTCAGGTTTGATAAAAAGCCACATTATTTACTAGGGCAACTATTGTTCCACACACTTGGTTAGGTGAAAGTAAAGTTGCAATAAATATGCAAGAGGTTACCAGCAAATTGAGTAAGGCAATGACAGAAACTGTTTAGTATTGAACCTAGAAGTGGTGCTTATTACTTAGGAATGAAGCTGTATGTGCAAGATAACAACTATACAACTATAATGTGAAAAATTCCACAATACATTATTTTCTGAGTGCTGTTATGTCCTTGGCTTGATGCTGTGGGATATTCTAGTAGAATAAGATACAGCCTCTATCTTGGAGAAATGTCCCACTCCAGTCAGAGATCCCAGAAGCTCCAAAAATGCAGATTACATCAAGAAAGGATCAGGACAAATTGACTGAGTTTTTCACTTTTTCCTTCTGATGCCTTGACAGCCTATTTCTCATACTTACTGAATGATGTTTAATTTAATCTGTGTGCTCCAGGCAGTGTGCTCTGTATTGCAGCTGTGCACAGTTTTTGTTTGAAAGGGCTTTTGTGGCAAGGTCAAAAGCAGGAGGCGCATTGTGGTGACTCCTTGATGAATAAACCCCTTGGGAAAGAAGTGTCATAATGAAGTCACAAAAGAAATCTTCATAAATCCTTGGAAGTCCGGTGGCTGGCATGTGTGAGTACAACCAAAATGCTTCTAAAAGGATCCTGCTGAAAGTAAATAAGACCAACGTTAGGCAGTTTTTATAAACCTGCTGTGTTTTTAGGCACCATTCTTATAGTAATCTACCCACACACAAGTGTGCATGTGCACACACACAGAAGCATGTACATAAATGTACATGTATGTGCACATATATACTGCATCCATTGCTCTTGTGGGCCCTACTTCTGTTTCCAGCCCCCAGTGCCTCCTGCTTTTTCAATGTGAAGGAGAAATAGTTGTCAATTTCCCTGGTTGATTGATCAACTGACTTACTCTAGTGTTAATTAATTTGAACTTTTCAATCACCAAGGCACTTTTAGACCTTGAACTCTAAGGTAAGGGACAGCTTTTGAGAAAAGAAGAGAGAGTGTGTATGTGCATGTTTTTGGGGTGGGGTCTGAAATCATTCCCCTGTTGTGACGTAGTCCTAAAGTCAGGAGAGGAAGGACAATGATATGGTATTATGGTTGGGATATAAGGTGTCTCCCAAAAGCTCCTATGTTAATGCAGGAGTGTTTGGAGGTGAAATGGTTGGATTGTGAGAACTGTAACCTAATCAGTTCATTCTAGTTATGAATGGACCAACTGGGTGATAACTGTAGGAAAATGGGTGTGACTGCAGAAGGTGAGTCCCTGGGGTTGTGCCCTAGAAGGGTTCAACTTCCCTTTGGACCCTTCCCTGTCTCTTTCTCTGCTTCCTGCTACCACCAACAGGGAAGCACTCCTCTACCACACCCTTCCACCATGATGTTCTGCTCCACCTTGGACCCAGAGCAATGGAGTAGGCCTACCACGGAATAAACCTCTGAAACTGTGAGCCCAACATAAACTTTTTCCTCTCTAAGTTGTTCTGACCAGGTATTTTGATCACAGTGGTAAAAAGCTAACACATATAAGATCCATCTCTAAAGAGCCCACCTCCTCCAAGAGCCTTAATCGACTGGGGGCTTTGTCCCAGGATTGGCACCTAGAAGGGCCTTGTCACTTGGTCTTTTCTTCATTACAGAAACCAGAGCTGTCTCAGCAGTAGAGGGGGTGCACTGATAAAAAGTCTCCCTTTGCTTTCCTTTATCACTGGTATATTAGTTTGCTATGCCTGCCATGACAGTACCATAGACTCTGTGTGGTTTTAGCAACAGAAATTTCTTTTCTCCAATTCTGGAGGCTGGGAAGTCCAAGATCAAAGCATCTTGATTCTTTTGTGGCCCCTCTGCTTGGCTTTCACATGACTGTTACCTCCTTGTGTCTTCACAAGCTCTTTCTTCTGTAACTGTCTATGTCCTATTTCCTCTCAGAAGGACATGACTCATATTGGATTAGGGCCCTCACTAAAGCCCTCATTTTGTTTTAATAACTTCTTTAAAGGTTCTGTCTCTAAGTACAGTCACATTGTGAGGTACTAGGGTTTAGGACTTCAACATGTGAATTTCAAAGGCACACAATACAACCCATACCAGCCTGCCTCACTGCCCTTACCCTAACTGGTGGCCTGGTCCCTTCACCTACCCTAGCTGCCTAACCCTAGGCAGGCTTGATTGATTCAGGTTCCTCCCTGTCAGATATATTGAATCAGAGGGAAGAAGCAGAGTTTCCTCAACAACAACAACAAAGCCAAGAAGTCCTCCACAGCCTAAAGTGCAAACTTTAGCAGGATTGAGATGGTCCTTAGGAGCTAAGGTTTAGATCTATGACTTTGGCAGCCAGAGAGGTGCAGTGAAGAATGACCAGTCAAATGTCAACAGGAGGGCAGTCTGAGTTAGCAGACTCTAGCCATGGCTGCTGTCTAGATGTTTGCAGCATAAATCAAATGAGCATCAACCCAGCCTCACAGCATTGATTCAGAATCTAGATTTCCTCTTTCTTCTTGCCTCTTGTCTCTAGTTCATGATTCTGTAATAGTAGACACATTGCTTTCTCTGCTCAAAGCCTTCTTTTCCCCATTGTTACCTGCTCAGCTCCCACATATCCTTCCAGATTTTACTAACATGTCCCTGCTTCCGTAAAGCCTTCCTAACTCAGTGTATTTCAGTTTAGCTGTTCAGAGATCCAACTGGATTATGTTCCATAAGAGGAGATACATATCTTTGTACTTTTTCAGCCCCCAGAGTTGTTCTTAACAAATGCTTATTCCGTGAATGTTTGAATTAGATAGGTTGGTCTTCATATGTCCATTCCTGTGTCTCTTCTGTCCTATCTTCTGTGTAGGGAAGAGCACGATGTGTAGCTCAGTGCTACACAGTGGTGCAGTGAAACAGTTAAGAACACAGACTCGGGTGCAGACTGCTTGGATTCCAATTCTGGCCTCACTTTTTATTGGATTGCTGACTGCTTTAGTTTGCTAGGCCCACGGTAACAAAGTACCACAAACCGAGAGTCTTTAACAGAAATTTATTGTCACACAGTTCAGGAGGCTGGAAGTCTGAGATCAGGGTGTTGGCAGGGTTGATTCTTTCTGAGGATGGGGGTGGAGGATGTCCCATGCCTCTCCTGACTCCAGATGGTGTGCTGGCATCTTTGGCATTATCAGCTTCTGCTGCATCAGCCTGATCTCTGTGTTCCTGTGTGCATGCCTGCCTCTATCTCTCCCTGTTATAAGAACATTAGTCATATGGCATTAGGGGCCCACCTTACTCCAGTATTACTTAACTAATAACATCTGTTTCTAAATAAGGTCACATTCTGAGGTCCTGGGAGTGAGGACTTCAACATATGAATTTTGAGGGGACACAATTCAACCCATAACAGTGACCCTTGGCAGATTACCTAATTTCAAATTCCACCTTTGTAAAACAGAATAATACTAGACTACTGTATGAGGTTGTTGTGCAATGAAAGGGCTCGTAAGGTAACACCTGTACCCCCTGCACTGGCAGTAGCTGGTACTTCTGAGGGTTTTCTCCTTCACTAACCTATTGTGAGTGAGGACTGTGTTTGGTCATATTTACAATGGTATTTTATCACATACAATTCAAGATATAACAGAGAACTTTGCACTTGATACATAATCTTTGAACTGAATTGATTAAACCAAATATAAGGCAGAGTGATACCGGAACTGCCTGAAATTGAAAGTCTGCCTGCATTAGTGAGATAGTGTATTCAGTATGTTGTGCTTTATCATGCCAGTCGTATAGTTAGATCCCAAAGGCTTGCCCTGGGAAGAACTCGAAGCCCCTCATCTTTCTTAGTCTCTCCCTGAGGTTTCCTGCTTTCTTAGAAAGGCTTGGGGAACTTGCTATTATAGATGCAAATGCTGTTTTGTCTTCAGGTATACAGGGAGCATTCAGCCTGAGCATCTTACCTTGAGTTATTGGCATAATTGAATGTGCAGTTCTCTATTCAGTTGTGATATTATCTGCACAAGGAAAGAAAAAGAAGGGAAGAGCAATGTGATATTTCTTCCTCAGAGGCCTGGGTGGGCCATCTGGCAATCTTTAAATCTGGGTGCCAGATTGAATAACATGCTTTGGGTGACTTTTTAAATGTATTATTCAGGGGAGATGTTGTTTTAACCTCTGCGTTTCTTGCAACTTCCTAGCTGATGGAAATCTTTTCTCTCCTTTGCTTAAAAATCATGTGAAACACAACCCAGCAGAGACTAATAAATCAGCATGAGGATTCTTCAGCTGGTCTGAATAGCAGCTAATGATGGAAAAGGTAGTTGAATTATTCTGCACAAAGCAAGGACAAGGAAACAATGTGCAATTGTTCATTCAGCACATATATAAGGCGATCTGGGTCCTGACTGATGGACCAACTTGGATCTGCCTCTTGTTCCAACAAAGTGGAGGTCATCTTTATGAGGGAGTCCAAGTGCTGGAATGAGAAAATGACTGCATGGGGGACAGTGGGCTCAGCTCATTGCTTTCTTGAAATTCATGTCATATCACTTCTCTGGGTCTCCGATTCCTCCTTTGTACAATGAAGTTTTAAGCTATGACTGTGATCTTTTGAGGACTTTTCTGTGTTTTCACTTCCTTCACCACATTTTATAAACCAATTGACCCTCAGTCTTTTATCTCTAGGCTAAATGGTTTCTTTCACTTTAGTTCATGACATGGACCGTTTAATTTCTCTTTTGGAACTCAGTGCCAATATCTGTATATCTTCTAAATTTTAGCATCTCAAATTGCATCCAATGCTGAGATGACACCCTGACTTTGTTCTACATGTGAATTACTTGAAACAAGGAATAGGTGAAGTCAGCTCTATTTCTTAATTCTAGGAAATTATCTTGAATCTTCTGGCTCAGGAAAAAAGTATCTTTATATTTAAGACTGAGACTATTCATAATAATTGTGCATGTTTATCTATGAAGATTTGGAATAAAACAAATTCTGAGAAGGAAATATAGAAGTGAAAAGCATCTCTGGATTTCACCTTTAACTCTGGGATGAATCAATGGCTGAGGTCATTGGTAACTGACAGAGAAGGATCTTCCAGAAATATGTCAGCCAGTTGCTTGAGGTAGCAAGTCAGTTAAGATGCTAACTGGTGGGTGATGATTTCTTTGGCAAACAACTGAGTCAATGGGTGGTTTTGGATCATCTTGGAAGAAAGATGCTTTGTACAGGTGGAGTGATCTGGGTCATTCTTCCTAATTCATGGCTGGATATTTCTCTGAAGAGGAAGGGAATATGAATATGTAAGTTCTTACTGAACAAACTCTGCACCTCAAGGCAGTGGCATAGAGAAGGGGCACACACCCGACCCAGATGTAACAGCCACTGATCTTTAAAAAAATGTTATTAGTGCATTATAGTTATCCATAATATTGGGATTCATTTCAACATAATCACACATGCATGGAATATAATTTGCTCCACTTCAGTCCCAAAAATGTCCCCTTTCCCTCCCCTTCTCCCTCCTCCTGTTCCCCTTTCTCTACTGTACTGGTTGCCAGAATGGCATGGTGACATTTTTGTGGCATATGCAACATGTCAGCCCTCAGTACAGAGGAGCAATTCTGTTTGCCTAGTTCTGTGTCTTGGAAGCTCTGCAAAACTGGTTACAGACTGGGCTTCTAGATCTTATCAAGTCACTGGTTGCCTGCACAGTCAGGGTTAGGCTAATGAGCAGAATCTCACATTTGAGGAGAAACCGTTTGAAAGATGAAATGTTGGCAAAGCCTGGGACAGATTTTAAACTCATACAACATTTGGTGAAAAATAAAATCCAAATAACCCTAATTCCTTCATATTTAAATTGTCAAAATATTGCTTTGTCAGAATTATTTCATAGTCACTTTAATTTTTTTTTTCCTACAAAGCTCCTCACTTTTTTCCGGCCTATAGCCAGTTTACTTGTATTCTTTTTATCTTCTAAACTGGCAAAGTCAAGAATATAATTTGCAAATCATTTTTATATATTAAAAGCTCTGGGACTGGGGATATAGTTCAGTTAATAGAGTGCTTGCCTCACAAGCACAAGGCCCTGGGTTCAATTCCCACCTCCACAAAATATATATATATGTATATAAATAAAATAAAAAATAAAATCTCTCACTTATAAAAGCTCTAATTTCAATAAATCCTTCAATGAGAATTTAAAAATTACTTTGGCTACCAAAAAAAAAATCCAGATTAGTCAAGAACTTCTTTAATGACCCATTACAAAAAGAAACTGAATAACCTTGATAGAATTAATTGATGTGAATTTCAGTTTTCCTGTCTATATAGTAGAGATGATCATAATGTTTCAGTGTTATGGGATAGAAATAACAAAGGAACACACTTTTTGAAAGGTAAAAGTCTAATAGCATTGATTTTTATCAAAAGTAAGCTTATAAAGTGCAATCATATAACTGTATAATCATATTATCTAACTATAACTATAGTTATAGAATTACATAACACTGTACTATTGATTTACATACCCAGAGGAGACAAATCCAAAATAAATTTTTATTATATACTAATATTTATCCTTTCTCTAAATTCCATAATTATTCTGGAGATTCATAGCCCTTTACAGTCTGAAAATTGCCCTTGAATGGAAAAAGACCCTCAGTAAGAAAATAAATATATTTGTATCAAAGGGAGGTGTAGATAGAAGAGGAGACTCTTCACTCTTGTACACAAGTTCCCTAGTACTACATGCTACTTGAGTAACTAGTAACTCAGCTATCCATAGCAAAAGCAAAACTTAGATACTGGTCTAAGTTCTCAGATGACACCATTCTGTTAAGACTATCATGGCTGAGAGGCCCACTGGGCTGGATGGGACACCAACATTTTTTCTACTGGTTCAACTGAATGTTAGTAGAAAGTCCAATTTAACACTGCCTCTTAACACACGAGAACTTTTCGTAAAAGAAATCTGAAGGGGGACACCTAAAGTAGTGTTACTACTCCATAAAATTCATCAAGCCCCAGGATCCCTCTCATGTCTTCCAGTTCTGCTAACCTGATCTGTGAATTGTAACCTGAAGGTCACCCCAAAGTCTAAGTGGCTGTTGTAACTCTAGTCAACAAATCCATATTATGGCAATAGGATTTATAAGGGAAAGACTCAAAAATGCCTTTCCCTAGCTTTTTCTTTCCCTATTAAGAAATGTTTCCAAGAAACCTTCTCAGAAATCCCTCCCAACAGATATGCTTACATTTCATAGGCTAGAACTTAGCCACACTTAGCTTCAAGGGAGCCTATAAAATGTAATTTAGTTGGAACATTGTTGCTCCCGGTAATATAGGAATTTTATTAGTAAGATAAAAGGCAATAATGGATGTTGGATCAGCAAGTATGAGCTTTCTGGGATAAGAGTAAAAAGTCGAACATAGGGTCAAGGAGAATCACTTCTAGGCAGTCTGACCAAATGTCTATATCCACATCCCCAGTCCTGCTGAAAGCTGATTACTGTAGTCTCACCCACCTACCATAGGAAAATGGAAGAAATCTAGCAATGGATAATCACTTGAATGCACCATGTCACTAATTCTCAGAGCAACCCACCAAGTAGGTGCTAAGGTTATTTCTCTTTTACATAGAGGGCTAAATGAGGCGGCAAGATTATTTTGACCAAGCATGGAGAAGCATGTTTTCAGTCTTATATACAAATACTCTTAACCACTGTACTGTATCCCCAACACACAGAAGGAAAAAGGGGCAGGAAAAGAGTCCTGAAGAGGAAACAGAATAAATTAAATCCCAAACCCAAACTTTAAAATCTTCTGCTAAAATGCTATAAAATGTTTTTTAATAAGGTAAAACCAATTTAATCCATAGTGCCACAATAAAAGGTAAAATCTTGACTCCCATACAAATATAAAATGAATGTGTCAATTATTTTTATTGACCTCATTAATAGGTAAACCAGTAAGATGTTAAATAGTTCAAAGGAGAATTTTAAGATATATATATATATAATATATATATGACATATAATTATATGTTTAATTTAAATGTGTTTGTATATATATACATGTGGTGTTTCAGCCATGTCCAGTGTGGATAAGGGAAGGGTTAACTCCAGAGGACAGCTGTGCCAGCAATAAATCAATTAATTACCAATAAACTTATCTCATCAATAATCAAGAGCCAATACTCTTTTTAAATGGGAGGGGGGACCAGATCTGGCCTCTAACAAGATGGAGTAGCCCACCTCTCCTTTATTTATAGTCACACAGGTAAAGGGGCCCAGACCAGGAAGGGCTTCTGTGAGAAACAGGATGGGGTGGAGTTAAGGAAACCTTTTGCTTAGGGAATTAGCATATCATCAGCCGGTAAGCCACTCCCTCACAGGGCCACTTACTCCTAGGCTATCTGGAATGGTCTATCATGACCGCCAGTTCCTGGGAGTCAGACCTCTGTATCCCATGGCTCAGCCAAATCTGATTCTGCTAGGCATGGATGACTCCCCACATATACAATTTCAGAGGGCCCTCTTTTCTACACACTGATTACTAATAATTTTCAAATAGATAAAAGACTGATCTGGAAATAAGGCAGTAAGTAATGCCATCCCACCAGATGCAATTCCTTACTAACTACAGTTACCGAAGGCTAGGATTATCTAGAAGGGTATGTTAGACAGAACAGTAACTTTTTGTCCATTTTAAAGTCTAAAGTCTTTTGTAACTAATTTTTTCCCTGGCATTCTTAAATTAGCCTCTTCCTGTTGCCAGATATGGCAACATTTAGGGAGACATAAGGAACAACCCCAGCAATTCCTTTTATCTACTTACCCTCCATTTGCCTGCTCCCAGAGAGCACAGAGTGAAGAGCAAAGATTAATGTTTTATCTTTGAACTTTGCAGCATGTTGGAAACAACTTTCCAAACTAAGATGGAAAACTGAATTCCAGTAACTTCTATGTCTCCTTTGGTGAGGTAATTAGCAAATACTTACTGGATGCCTTCAATGTGCCAGATACTCTGCCAGATGGGCAAAGTAGACATGGCACCTGCTGTCAGATGCTTAGAGTAAACAGGGGAACACTTTCCAAGAAAGGACAAATAAGTTGGCCAAGATTATGTTCAAAGGTGTGTGTGTGTGTGTGTGTGTGTGTGTGTGTGTGTGTGTGTACGCATGCACATACATGCTTGTGAATTGCTTCTCTGGATATTACACACTTTATAAATTGGTCATAGCATCCCTTCTGAGCCAGGACAGCTTGTCTGCCTCCTTGATTTTTTTCTTCCCTAGTTGCTGAGCAGTTTGGAACATCATCAGAGAAAAAGCACTCTGTGTATTAAAGTTGCCAGTGTGGTATTTTGCTGGTGGCCAAACTCTGACTTTGGCAGCATTTCCCTCATAAAAACTTCATGTGACTTCCTTCTGTCAACAACCTTTGGAGCTTCTGCATTGATGAAGGGGCATATCCTTGCTCAGCACAGGGAAGCTTTCTGGACTTCTTGAACTCTTCCCTTGAATCATCTCAAAAACAAACAGGGACGAAGAAATATCTGTATTCATCTGTCTTTCCCTGGCTTCTGTTTGCACCTCTCTCATCCGTCATTCTCTTTGTCGCTCTGCTTGTGCTCTCTCCTCTTTGCCCTGCCTGCTTGTTTTTTGCAAAGGTTTGTTGCACTCAGATCTCTTGCTGATTTCTCCTGGGCCTATTTACTTCCTGAGCTTTCAATTTCAGAGGGCCTTCTTCCTGCACACTGATAACTAAGCACCACTGGGTCAAGAGGGGCCCTATGCAGTGCTAAGCATTCACCTGTTACAGACAGGAAGCAGGTGTGCACTTGTGGAGGGAAAAAAAAGAGGGAGGGAGACAGTGAGCACATGGACTTTCTCTTCAGACACTTCTCAGAAAGGAGAAACCCCATAATATGAAGGTCTCCAGTAATAGTTATGAGCCAAACTAGTTCAACCACCTTGGTAAATAGAGTCACATTCCTCCAAGTCTGCCACTGCCTGTGGCATGTCCTTGGGATGGACACTGGCCTCTCTAGGACTCAGTTTCCTGGTTTATGAAATGATGGCATCAGAACAGGTAGTTAGTAAAGGAATTTAGCTTAAGCATTCTGTTTAACTAAAGCCATTGGATATATTTTTTAACAATAAAGTTAATGTTGCTTTTTACAAACATTTAAATAAATCCTGAAAATTGTCCATTAAGGAGGAAATAAAATGATAATAAATTGATTCTGACTTATTCCCTCTTTTTTTTTTTTTTCATTCGTTTGAATGCTATATGTATGTGTGTGGGGTGGGGAGCGGAATCAAACCACAAAGGAAGGTCTAAAATAAGAAGTAATCTCCCCCCATCCTCCTAATCATCCTGATCACAGTCACCAATGTTAACCATTCTGAGTTTATGTCTTTTTACTTTTTCAGCCAATTGCTGTAATAACTTTGCCATAATGACCATATTTTTCCTCAGAATTATCATCTTTGAATGATGTGTTGACTCTGAGTATAATAGGAATCTCTTTCTTCTGATACAACTTCCAGTTTTGTTTGGTTATATTATTTCTAGATGGTCCAGATTTTGAATACTTACCAAGTCTTTAATGCTTATAGTCTGTAGTCTACTTCTGAATATTTAACTCCCCCTGAGAAGCATATTGAATGTCATAATGCTAAATGTATCTTTCACTATGGAACCTGTAAGTTTCATTGGATTCATGGGAAAGGAAATTCAGTCCCATGTCATACCAAGAATGGCCTCTCTGTCAAGAATGGCCTCTCTGTAAAAAATGGCTGAACTTTTTCTTTTCAGATTTCTTTATTTGTACATCATACTCAAGTTGCCACTGATTATATTTTCCTCGTTTCTTATATTTTTTCCTTGTATGTTGATTCCTTTTATTTTGTCATTTGTCATACACAATTGAAAAACCTTGAGACTCTTCTTTTCCAAAAATGCTTTACATTTCTTCACAATTTATGAATTTTTGTCTGGAAATATAATTCTAGTCTCAAAATCATTTTACTTTAGAATTTAATTCTCTGCTCATTGCTAGTGAGAACTCTGATACAGTATAATTCAGGTACATTTGAGGCTAATGTGACATATTTAACTTTAGTGCTGGCTCATAGTTTTCTCCTTTCAGTGTCTGAAATTGAAAACCCCCAGTTGCCCAAGCTCTTCTTGGTTTATCTTTTTTTTTTTGGTATGGGTGGGGGTGGGGTGGTTACCAGGGATTGAACTCAGGAGCACTTGACCACATCCCTAGCCCTATTTTGTATTTTATTTAGAAACCAGTCTCACTGAGTTGCTTAACATCTCACTTTCGCTGATACTGACTTTGAATACGTGATCCTACTGCCTGAGCCTCCAGAGCTGCTGGGATAATAGGTGTGTGCCACTGTTCTTGACTATCTTGGTTTATCTCTTCAGCTTCAATATCCACACTAGGATCTTTCCTATGGCACATCACCAGGAAGAGTGCTAAGAACTCCAACCCTGGGACAAAGCCCAGTATGCCAGCCTCACAAATTCTATATTCCTGAGGGAGGAGACAGGGAACCACCAAACCCACTGATTATCTCCTGGGCTGCCTCTGATCTTGGCATTTGCTAACTCAAAATTTGTCTTTTTCTCTCAAACTCCTTTCATACAGGAAATCTTCATTAGTTCTGATACTTAGAGGTTCAGCAAAATGTGCTTTATTTTCTCCATTTGTCCCGTCCAATCTGCTGCCTGTTTTTTAGAGTCCCCCCAAACTTTTTCCTCGCTTGCTGGCTCTTTTTAATGTACATGCAGGTTAAGGTTTCTTTTTCGTTTGTATCATTTCCTGTGTTTCTGTGGAATCTCCAAATACAGCGGCAGATAGATTTGCTTAGATCCTGCTTCTACCTATTTTCTGTTTTTGTAAAAAAAAAAAAAAAAAAAGGCCTACTTTATTATAAAAAAATCAAGAGCAATTCAGAAATTTAGGAAATAAATTTTAAACCACTCATAATAATCATTATTAATAGTAGGTGCACAGTGTTCCAGACATTTTCTGTGTAAACATGAGGAGAGAAGAGTGGAAGAGTGGGTAGGAGAAAAATTACTTTTAGGAAAATGAGATTATATGATCTGTGGCATTTTAAGTAAAAGTATTGAATCAAATTTAATTGAATTTAACAGAAGGAAAAGAAATGGGGATAAGAGAAATGGATAAACTTTAAAAATAAATGTTTTCTTACCAACAGACTAATCACTTCCTAAAGGGCTCCTTTAAAGTTATGGGAAACATTACAAAATTGGAATCATATTTTTTTTCTACCTGTGATAAAACTGTATTCTCTCCTTTTAAAGAAATAAAGTCATTAGTACTCTCAGATCTCCTCCTTCCCCTTTCTGCTAGCTAATGCATTTTTATACTGTGAAGGTATAATGTAATTTCCACTGAAATATGACCAAATATAATAAAAATTCATGAAATAGTATAATATTTGTTCTATAATTAAATGGATTCATTTCTAACCATCAGTCATTTTATTATAGCTTCCTTTGTACCAATTACTTTTGATTCATCTCCTAATTATGTTTCCCCCCACCCTTTTCCAGTGAAGGATTTTTTGAAGAAGGACTTATGTGTGCTATACATCCTGAGTTCTCTCATGTTGAAAATGTCCATGTAAGGTGGGTGTAGTTCAGAGGTAGAGCACTTGTCTGGCTTGCGTAAGGCTCTGGATTCCATCTCTGCACAAAGAAAATGAAGTATCCAGAGAGATCCAAGATGGCGGACTAGAGGGTGACTGCATCTCCCATCGCTCCAGAACTCAGGATTCAAGAAGGGGAGGTATTGAGAGACTTGGACCAACATAGAGCCACGGGGTGAGTCTCTCCCACATTGTGAAGCTCGACCTGGCAGGCGGCAGGCCCAGACAGTAGGCAGCTTCTCGGAGCAGAGCAGGGCAGGGCAGTGAGAGTCTTCCCCAAGTAGCCCTGCTCCCTCCGGCGGCAGGCACGATCCACAGCCAGCTGCTTGGAGCAGGCCCACCCAGTGAGAGCTTTTCTGCACAGAGCCAACCCCAATCCCTGAACCCAGCAGCGGTCCCCGGCCTGCAGGTGACTTCTGGGACCAGCAGTACAGCAAGAGGCTTTCCAGAGCAGCCCGGCTCCCTCTGGCGGTGGCAGGCCCTGTCTACAGCCAGCTTCTCGGAGTAGGCCTGCCCAGTGACAGGATTTCCACGCAGACCCAGCCCCCAGCCCTGGACCAGTAGCAGGCTAGGGGCAGCTTTCTTCGGAAGCACTGCATTATCAAGTTCCTCCAAGACTTCAGGCTACTGAAGGCTGGGAGGTGATATACTGGAAATCTACAGGGACACTATAAGCCAATAGAGGAAATCTGCAATATCTCAGAGTCTCACTGACATCTGACCAATATGAGAAAACAAGGGAAGAAAATGTCCCAAACAAACCTAGATACTATATCAATAAAACCCAATGACAGCACAGCAGAAGAAATGTCAGAAAGGGGGTTCAGAATGTACATAATTAAAACAATCAGGGAAGCAAACGAGGAGAGGAAAGAGCAAATGCAGGCATTGAAGGATGAGATGAAAGAGAAAATGCAGGCATTAAATGATTGCACCAATCAACAGTTAAAAGAGCAAATACGGGAAGCAAAAGATCATTTCCATAAGGAGTTAGAGATACTGAAAAACAAACAAACAAACAGAAATCCTTAAAATGAAGGAAGCAATAAACCAAGTTAAAAACTCCATAGAAAACATAACCAATAGGATAGAATACCTGGAAGACAGAACCTCAGACATTGAAGACAAAATATTTAATCTTGAAAACAAAATTGACCAAACAGAGAAGATGGTAAGAAATCATGAAGAGAATCTACAAGAATTATGGGATATCATGAAAAGGCCAAATTTAAGAATTATTGGGATTGAGGAAGGCTTAGAGAAAGAAACCAAAGGAATGAATAATCTATTCAATGAAATAATATCAGAAAATTTCCCAAATATGAAGAATGAAATGGAAAACCAGGTACAAGAGGCTTATAGGACTCCAAAATTACAACAGACCCACTCCAACGCACATTATAATGAAAATAACTAATATACAAAATAAAGATAGAATTTTAAAGGCCATGAGAAAAAAGAATCAAATTACATTCAGGGGAAGACAAATAAGAATATCAGCATATTTTTCAATCCAGACCCTAAAATAGCTAGAAGGGCCTGGAACAACATTTACCAAGCCCTGAAGGAAAACGGATGCCAACCAAGAATCTTATACCCAGCAAAACTTACTTTCAGATTTCATGACAAAATAAAATCCTTCCATGATAAACAAAAGCTAAAAGAATTTACCAAAAGAAAACCAGCATTACAGAACATTCTCAGCAAAATATTCCATGAGAAAGAGATGAAAATCAATGATGCAAATCAGCAATGGGAGGAACTAGCCTAAAGAAATACCCAAATAAAGGAGAAACCAAATCATGTCAAAAAGCAAAAATGAGTCAAATAACTGGGAATACAAATCATATCACAATAATAACCCTGAATGTTAATGGCATGAACTCATCAATAAAAAGACAAAGACTGGCAGATTGGATTAAAAAGAAAAATCCAACAATATGCTGCCTGCAAGAGACTCATCTCATAGAAAGAGATACCCACAGTCTAAAGGTGAAAGGATGGGAAAAAACATACCATGCACACGGACACAGCAAAAAAGCTAGAGTATCCATCCTCATTTCAGATAATGGGGACTTCAAGCCAAACTTAGTCAGAAGGGATAAAGAAGGACATTACATACTGCTTAAGGGAAGCATAAATCAGCAAGACATAACAATCATAAATATCTATGCCCCGAACATTGGCTTATCCACGTACATCAAACAAATCCTTCTCAATTCCAGAAATCAAATAGACCACAACACAATAATACTAGGCGATTTTAACACACCTCTCTCACCACTGGATAGATCGTCCAAACAAAAATTGAATGAAGAAACCATAGATCTCAACAACACAATCAACAATTTAGACTTAACGGACATATATAGAATTCAACAAAGAACGAACACACTTTCTTCTCAGCAGCACATGGATCCTTCTCTAAAATAGACCATATTTTATGCCACAAAGCTACTGTTAGCAAATACAAGAAGATAGAGATACTACCTTGTATTCTATCACATCATAATGGATTGAAATTAGAAATAAATGACAGAATAAAAAACAGAAACTTCTCCAACACCTGGAGATTAAATAATATGCTATTGAAAGATGAATGGATTACAGAAGACATTAGGAGGGAAATAAAAAAATTCTTAGAAGTAAACAAGAACAAAGACACATCATATCAAAATCTCTGGGACACTATGAAAGCAGTACTTAGAGGATGATTTATTTCATGGAGCACATTTAACAATAGGAAAAAAAAATCAACAAATAAACGACTTAACACTACAGCTCAAAGCCCTAGAAAAAGAAGAACAGACCAGCACCAAAAGTAGAAGACAGGAAATAGTTAAAATCAGAGCCGAAATCAACGAAATTGAAACAAAAGAAACAATCGAAAAAATTGACAAAATAAATAGTTGGTTCTTTGAAAAAATAAACAAAATTGATAAACCCTTAGCCACACTAACAAAGAGTAAGAGGGAGAAAACTCAAATTACTAAAATTCAGAATGAACAAGGAAATATCACTACAGACACGAATGAAATACAAAACATAATTAGAAGCTATTTTGAAAATCTATATTCCAATAAAACAGAAAACCTCGAAGACATCAACAAGTTTCTAGAGACATATGAATTACCTAATCTGAACCAGGAGGACATACACAACTTAAATAAATCAATTTCAAGCAATGAAATAGGAGAGGTCATCAAAAGCCTACCAACAAAGAAAAGTCCGGGACTAGATGGGTTCTCAGCCGAGTTCTACTAAACCTTTAAAGAAGAGCTCATTCCAATACTCCTCAAAGTATTCCATGAAATAGAAGAGGAGGGAACCCTCCCAAACTCATTCTATGAAGCCAATATCACCCTGATACCTAAGCCAGACAGAGGCACATCGAGGAAAGAAATTTTCAGACCAATATCCTTAATGAACATCGACACAAAAATTCTCAACAAAATTTTAGCAAATTGCATACAAAAATATATTAAAAAGATAGTGCGCCATGATCAAGTGGGTTTTATCCCAGGGATGCAAGGTTGGTTCAACATCCGGAAATCAATAAATGTCATTCACCAAATCAACAGACTTAAGGTCAAGAATCATGATTATTTTGATAGATGCAGAAAAAACATTTGATAAGATACAGCATCCCTTCAAGCTCAAAACACTAGAAAAATTAGGGATAGTGGGAGCATTCCTTAATATTATAAAGGCCATCTATGCTAAGCCCATGGGCAATATCATTCTAAATGGTGAAAAACTGAAAGCATTCCCCCTAAAAACTGGAACAATGCAAGGATGCCCTCTTTCACCACTTCTATTCAACATTGTCCTTGAAACTCTAGCCAGAGCAATTAGACAGATCAAAGAAATTAAAGGGATAAGAATAGGAAAAGAAGAACTCAAACTATCCCTATTTGCTAATGACATGAATATATATTTAGAGGAACCAGAAAATTCCACCAGAAAACTTTTAGAACTCATAAGTGAATTCAGTAAAGTAGTGGGATATAAGATCAATGCTCATAAATCTAAGGCATTTTTATACATAAGTGATGAATCTTCAGAAAGAGAAGTTAGGAAAACTACCCCATTCACAATAGCCTCAAAAAAAATTAAATACTTGGGAATCAATCACAAAGGAGGTGAAAGACCTCTACAATGAGAACTACAGAACACTAAAGAAAGAAATTAAAGAAAACCTTAGAATATGGAAAGATCTCCCATGTTCTTGGATAGGAAGAATTAATATTGTCAAAATGGCCATACTACCAAAAGCGCTATTCAGATTCAATGCAATTCCAATTAAAATCCCAGTGACATACCTTACAGAAATGGAGCAAGCAATCATGAAATTCATCTGGAAGAGTAATAAACCCAGAATAGCTAAAGCAATCCTTAGCAGAAAGAGCGAAGCAGGGGGTATTGCAATACCAGAACTTCGACTATACTACAAAGCAATAGTAACAAAAATGGCATGGTATTCGTACCAAAATAGACAGGTAGATCAATGGTACAGAATAGAGGACATGGACACAAACCCAAACAAATACAATTTTCTCATACTAGACAAGGGGCCAAAAATATGCAATGGAGAAAAGATAGTCTCTTCAACAAATGGTGCTGGGAAAATTGGAAATCCATATGCAACAGAATGAAATTAAACCCCTGTCTCTCACCCTGCACAAAAATCAACTCAAAATGGATCAAGGACCTTGGAATCAGATCAGAGATCATTCGTCTGACTGAAGAAAAAGTAGGTCCAAATCTTCAACTTGTTGGCTTAGGATCAGACTTCCTTAACAGTACTCCCATAGCACAAGAAATAAAAGCAAGAATCAATAACTGGGATAGATTCAAACTAAAAAGCTTTCTCTCAGCAAAGGAAACTATCAGTAATGTGAAGAGAGAGCCTACAGAGTGGGAGAAAATCTTTGCCACTCATACTTCAGATAGAGCGCTAATCTCCAGAATCTATAAAGAACTCAAAAAACTCTACACCAATAATACAAATAATCGAATCAACAAATGGGCTAAGGAAATGAACAGACACTTCACAGAAGAAGATCTACAAGCAATCATCAAGCATATGAAAAAATGTTCAACATCTCTAGTAATAAGAGAAATGCAAATCAAAACTACCCTAATATTCCATCTCACCCCAATTAGAATGGAGAGTATCAAGAACACAAGCACCAATAGTTGTTAGGGAGGATATGGGGAAAAAGGTACACTCATACATTGCCGGTGGATTCCCAAATTAGTGCAGCCACTCTGGAAAGCAGTGTGGAGACTCCTTAGAAAACTTGGAATGGAACCACCATTTGACCCAGCTATCCCACTCCTTGGCCTATACCCAAAGGACTTAAAATCAGCATACTACAGAGATACAGCCACATCAGTGTTCATAGCTGCTCAATTCACAATAGCCAGATTGTGGAACCAACCTAGATGTCCTTCAATTGATGAATGGATAGAGCAACTGTGGTATATGTATATAATGGAATATTACTCAGCCATATAGAATGATAAAATTATGGCATTTGCAGGCAAATTGATGAAATTGGAGAATATCATGCTAAGTGAGATAAACCAATCTCAAAAAACCAAAGGACAAATGATCTCACTGATGAGCGGATGATGACACATAATTTGGGGGTTAGAGGGGGGCAAGAATGGAGGAAGGAAGGACTGTATAGAGGGAAAAGAGGGGTGGGAGGGGTGGGGGGAAAGGGAAAAAATAACAGATTGAATCAAACAACATTACCCTATGTAAATTTATGATTACACAAATGGTATGCCTTACTCCATGTACAAACAGAGAAACAACATGTATCCCATTTGTTTACAATAAAAAAAAACTTAGGCAAATAAAGGGCTCAAGTTTCAGCCAAATGCCAGCAACCTCTCCAGTGAGGCAAAATTTAAATGTTACAAGTGCATGGAAGTTTTATTATGGTATTTTAAAAAATTGTTGATGTTTTTAAAAACAAAAAAAAGAAAATGAAGTAGCCATTTATTGCTCTTATACATGAATAGAATCTCTCTGAATTTAATCTTTCTTCAGCCACATTTTTTTCTTTAAGTATTATAGACATTGTCCTATTGCTTTCTTAACATAAATATGACTATAGAAGAATCTAGTGCCAACCTGATTTTCTTTCAGGTGATTTCTGTCTGGATGCCCGAGAAATTCATTCCTTATTCCTTAAATAAAAAATTGTTGGTAGAATACATTTTCAGATTATAATTACTATATGAAGATTTCCTATGACCCATTTATATATTTTCTTTCTATCAACTTATTGTTTTTCATATAAGGGAAACTTTCTTTTAATATATCTGACTTTTCTATTCTATTTTTCTAGACTTATGAGATTTTAACTTAATGATGCTTTCTTTTAATTTGTATTTTATATCTATTTGCTTCTTTCTGATGGCTTAAATAATTTTTCATTTTTTATTGGCACTCATTATTTTAGCTCAAACTTTTCTATTAGTAACATAATTTAACATTTTCTAGTATAAAATATACTTAAAAGGGCTGGGGTTATAACCCACTGGTAGAATGCTTGCTTAGCATGTGTGAGGCACTATGTTTGATCCTCAGCACCACATAAAAATAAATTAATAAAATAAAGGTATTGTGTTCATATACAACTAAAAATATATGCACATGCTAACATGTCAGTAGGATTATAAATTAGTATAAACACTATTGAAATCACTATGGAGATATCTCAAAAAACTAGGAATGGAATCATCATATAGTTCAGCTATCCCACTCCTCAATATTTAACATAAAGAATTGTAGTCAGCATACTCTAGCAATACATACATACCTTACATGTATAGCAGCACAATTCACAATAGCCAAAGTATGGAACCAGCCTAGAAGAGTTTTACTCAACCATAAAGAAGAACAAAATTATGTGATTTGCAGGGAAATGTGTGGAACTTGAAAGCATTGGGTTAAGTGAATAAACTAGACTCAGAAAGTCATGTTTTCTCTCATGTATGAAAGGTAGAGAGGAAAAAAGGGACGGGGACTATCATGAAAATAGAAGGGAGGCCAGTAGAGTAACAAAGGGGACCTGGGTGGGGGATGTTATGATTTAAATATAAAGTGTCCCCAAAAGCTCATGTGCAAAGGAATACAAGAAGTTTGAGGGGTGAAATAATTAAATGATGAGAGATTTAACATAATTAGTAGATCAATCCATGGATCAATCCATTGATATGAACTAATGAGGTAGTAACTGTAGGCAGGTAGAGTGTGAGTGGAGGAAGTCTCACAGTTAATGAGTAGAATATTCAGAACTAGAACCCAAGCCTTTCACCTCCCAAACTTTTGCTCTTTCCACTACTTTGAGACAGAAGATAATTATGCCTCCAGATACCTATTGGAAGCATGACTTTGGGGTTTAGAGTTTTTCCCTGGCAGGAGTAGCTCTCTCTGCCTCCTGGCTTTCATGGCTTGAGCTACTTCCCTCTGCTATTCCCTTCCTCCATGATGTTTTGCCTCACCTCAGGTCCAGAGCAATTGAGTTGGCCATCTATAGACTGAACCTCAGAGACCACCACGAGCCTCAAATAAACTTTTCCTTCTCCACATTGTTCTTGTCAGGTCTTTTGGTCACAGTGATGAAAAGCTGATTAAAACAGGGAGAGAGTAGTGGAGAGAAAGGTAAGGTACTAGGGAATGAAATTGACCAAATAATGCTATGTGCATGTATGAGAATGTAATAATTAAGTCCATTATTATAATTATAAGGCACCAATAAAAATTTAACTTAATTAATAAACACTGGTGGACATAGAAAAAGTGAGGGTAAATATAAGGCATAAAGAATAATAACCAAATAAACACCAATATCCCCACAATCCAGCATAAGAACTAGAATAATATAACTATATATTGAATTTCCTATATGCCTCTTCAAGATTCCATGCTCCTTCTTTTATTCCCCCAAATTGCCAACATCTTGAGTTTAATATAAATTTTTAAAGATTAGTATATCCTAAATGATGCAGCTTTAGTTTTGAATATGTGCCGCTTTTAATAAAAAGAAACAATATATGTTCCTTAGCAGCTTGCTTTTTCTCCTTAAAATTCTGCCTGCGAAATTTGTTTAAACATGTTAAATCATGTTAAAACATGTTCCTTTAGTTATTTTTTGTCACTGTCAAGTAGTGTTCATACTATGAACAGTATTCATAGTAAATGGATATATGACCATTTACTCATTCATTTCCTTGTCAATAGTTACTTCTAGTTTAGTCTAAATTTGTTTTGTTAGCATTAATGTTATTAAAAACATGTATTAGTACATGTTCTCTAGTGCACACGTGTATTTCTAGGGAATAAGGATAATATTTCTTGGTCGTAAAGTAAATGCATCTTTAGCTTCACTGAATAATGCCAAATGGTTTTCTAAAATGGTTATGTATGATTTGAATGTAATTTATTGTCTGCCTAGAGAATGGTTATGTATTATTCTGTAATTATGTTACTTTGCTTCTTGATTTGTTTCTTTGAGTCTGAAATCTCCCTTTTAATTTCAGTTCTATTGTTTCATCATCTTTTCTTTAAGTCCTTGTTTTCCTTTACCTATATTCTCTTTGACTTATATATTACTTTGCACTGTCTCATTTAATTTGAGCCTTGAAATAACACTGAAGAATAGGCACTATTATTATTCCCATTTTGTAGGTAAAGAAATAGATTTCCAAGAATTTGTGTTTCTTGGCCACAGCCTCACAGCTAATGAGACTATTCAGAACTAGAACCCAAGCCTTTTACCTCCCAAACTCTTGCTCTTTCCACTACTTTGAGACAGAAGATAATTAGGAGCTATATGATGTAGTATAGTCTCTAATACTAATTTGACTTCCAAAGTGGTATAAATTAATAGCACATTTTTAACCCATGTAGTTCAGTTAAAAACCTCCCAAATGAGAAAAGAACAATAGTATACCAGGTGAAATTACTGTCTATCATGGAATTTACCCTGGACTTAAAAGCACAGATTCTACTGCTGCCACCACCTGGAGGGGGAGGGAATGAGAGGGCGGAAAGAGTCTGTATTTTAAACAGCTGATACCAGTATCAGTATTGTTAACACAGATTTTAGAAACCCAATTTAATAACAAAGGAAGCAGGATCAAAACAAGGATATGATGTGGGTTTTCTTGTGCTTCAGTGGTATCTGGGGAGAAGAGCCTTTATTTGGCATCTGCTTTATCACAAACTCTTGGAAAAGGACTGGGTCACACAGAGAAAACCTGTGTAGCACTTGGAGAGACACATGTTCATTTATTCCTGGATAATCTCTCTACTGGGTTGCAGTTTTGGAAGAATAGCACATGAAATGACAGGGTAGCAAAAAATTATATGTATTGACGATGTTGCAAACCAAAGATGAAGGGAAATGGCAAAACCAATTCAAAGCCTAGTGTCTTACATCTGGAATTGACTGCTCTTGTGTATTAGTCAAAGCTATTGTTGGTTGAGTTTATGTCCTGTATTCAAATATCTTTGTCAAGCAATTGTAGTCAATCCTAGGATTATCAAATAACTGTTTTCTTTGTTTCCTAAGGATTGATCTGTGGGAGATAAATATATATTCAGTGAAAAAAAATTATAAACTATTCAAATAAATTTAGATGTCTTTGATTTAACAAAGCCAACAGTTTCTTTTTCTGCAGAATTTCTCAAAGCCATTAATATGCTGATGACTCTGAATTTGTAAGAGAAATATATATTACAAAGAAGTTTCAAAATTATTTGATCATGGAGCTCTTATATTCATGGATTCCTGGAATATACTTGAGGAAATTTTTCTTTCTTTCAATCATACTATGCTAGAACTAAAGGAGCCTTAAAATAGTTCTAGGTTTAAGTGCTGGGGTATGACTCAGTAATAGAGTGCTTGTCTCACATGTGTGAGTCCTGAGTTTGATCCCCAATACAGCAAAAATTTTAAAAAATAATAATTGTTTGTAGTAAAGGAACAATGAGAATCTATATCTTCAGAGTCCTCATCGTAGTGTGCTTTGACGGTGGTCAAAAACAGATGAAGTCAGAAGATACATCAACCTGCTCATGCAGGTCTGTTTTAGCACTTCCAGGCATATGATACACTCTTGTTCACCAGTGACAACAATTAGATTCAAATTTTTTTCCTGTGGATGCAAAATTACCCTTTTAATTATTCATAGCATCTTCTTTCCAAAACCTCATCATATGTCAGATCTCCCTGAAAGTTCCCATGTCCAGGGTTATTCACTGTGAATTCTGCATGTATGGCCTACCTCATATTCACTTGAATATTCTATCATATTGGCCCCTCCAGCAAAACTTAGAAAAATTGCCCTTCTAACATCCTAACCCAAGTAAACGATGCTATGGAAAGAGGCAGTTTTGCACACTGATGTGCAAACCTCAAAGACCATGAACAGAGTTTAGAAAGTGAACCACTGTTGTGGCTGCCATTGGTGTACTGTGTATCAAGAGACCCTAAATGTTCCACACCCTTTAACCTTGCAAGAAATAGTGAAAAATGTCTACCCAAATTTAATTATAGTATTATTCATCAATACACTATTACAATAATGAGAAATTTTAAATTAACCTCAATGTTCAATAATGGAGTATTGATTAAATGAATTGAGACACATCTATGAAGTGATACATAGCCAATAAAAAAAAACACATTATAGAGCAATTCATGGAAAGATAAAGAGTTTCACAATAAATGTGGTAGGTACTGAGATATTAATGTTCTTTGCCCTCATTGTGGTACTTCAGGGTCTGGTGTGGCAGTCAGTGTTAACAGCACAAATGTCTCAAATTGCAAGCAGTCTCTTCTCCCAACACAAGAATGCCATAAAAATTTTAATTTGCAAAATGTAAACCATGATTTTAAAAAATGTTCAGAAAACTACTCTAAAATATATTGCATGAAAAAAAGATTATGAAGTACTATTACACTGAGTTTTGATATACACTCAAATGTCTGCTAGGAAATATTCCCTGCCTACATCTGGACAATGGGATTATAAGTGATTTTTATTTTCATATTTTTGTTCATCTTCAGTTTTCTTTTTTAATGAAAAGTATTCTTTAATCACATAATAGTAATAATTTTGATGCTTCTATTGGTCTTAATATGCTTTGTTTGATTCTCAGAAAAAACTCATGCAGTTGTCACGGCAATTATTATTTTCATTGTGTAAATGTTATTTTAAATTCTAAAATTGAAGCTAGTAGGAGCTAGACAAGTTGATGCAGGCAGAACAGGAAAGGTGGAAATGAGATGTATCTGAAAGATACAAATAAGAAAATGTAATAACTAATTGTCTGTAAGAACTACACCATCAGGATAATGAGGACTATGATATCAGTGCTCAAATCAGAATCATGGAAATACAAGATCTTGCAAAGATCTTTAGGGTAAATTTAGAGGAATGGTTAGTTTTCAAGAAGAAACTGAGTTTGACTCTTTTTAATTTTTCCCCCTGGTATTTGGAATTAAACCTAGGGTCTCTATAATGCCAGGCAAATAACTATGCCCCTAAGCTATGTTCTCAATCTTTGTTTCAAGGAGATGACATGGCATGTTGTTGGAAATGTCCAGGTGGTTGCTGGAACTCAGGCAAGCGAGGGAACCTGAAGCTGTAACTGGACAGGCAACTGCAATGAAACCACATTTGAGCTGTGTAGGTGAATTGATTGTCCTGGGAAGACAACGTGGAGAAAAAAGCTCTAACTCAACAGAACTCCCAGGGACCTGACTTCTATGTATGGAATTCTATGCTAGAACAGAATTCCAAGAATCCTAGTTCATGGATAAATGTCCTTAATGGATGACATGTCCAAATAGTACTCTTTAGTGTTCTTTCTTAGATTAGAGATTGGACTTAAAACAAAGTGAAGGGCTGGGGTTATAGTTCAGTGGTAGAGTTCTTGCTAGCATGCATAAGAGCCCAGCACCACAAAAGTAAAGAAAAGAAAAGAAAATATTTAGTAAACTTATAGGGTACATGTCGGTGAGCAGTACCCTAGGAGACAGGATAAGATGTGAAAGATGCCCTAAATATTTTAAAGATGTGATCAGAAGTGGATAAGGTGCAACTGAATCATGTACATTACATTGAGGATGTGAAGAGGGATCAAGCTACTAAAATACAAAATAAAAGGTTTCTGCCCAGTTACAAATACAATAAGCAAAGATTTTAAAGTCTCAGGGAGCAACAACTTGAAAAGGAATATGCCGTATGTATTTCTGCCGGCACATACAAAATATTTATTAGGAAAGTATTTTCTTTTTTTTAGGCAGTAGAAAGGCATACATATAATAATAAAATCACCTTTCATATTTGGCATTAAGAAGAAATATATTAAAATGTAATAATGTATTTCTCCTCAGGGTCTCTCTTTTAAAAGAGTTCAAAGTTACTAAATAGAAAGCATACATCAAAGAAAGTGAGTACATGACTGTAAAAATGTACTTCTAAAGAAAGGCTAGTGAATAGTATTATTTACTTTTGAAATCAAAAGACCAGGGATAATTTAATAAGGATAAGGATTATTAATTTATGGAAGATTGTTATACAGATTTTTTGGTATTTATTACAATTTGAATGACAGGAAATAAGTTGAAGTCATTAATGCCCTGCTAAATGTATATGTGCATGTGTATCCATGCTCACGCAGGCCATGTGAACCCACATACGCACACATATTTGAAGATTATGCAAAAGAATATTAATAGTTATTATTTCTATGTGGTAGGATTGCATATGTTTTTGTTTCTTATCTGTATCTTCTAATTATCTGTAATAAACAATTCAATATTTGTGCAGTTAGAAAAACAAGTTATTTTTCTTTAGAAGCTTTTCAAGAAGTAAAGATGTCATTTCTTTCTGCCTTCTATCCTGACCTCTAATTTATTAAACTTATTTTTCATAAGGTTCTGGATAACAACAGTACTGTTACCCTATTATCTTTTTCAGATGCTAGTGAAAAATAACCATCTTTCAGGCAAGATCATTGTTTTGCCAGGAAAAATTGAAGAAGTTTCGCTTCCTCAGGCAGTAGATGTGATTGTCTCTGAACCAAGGGGATACGAGCTGTTCAAAGAAAGGATGCTGGAGAGTTACCTTCACTCCAAAAAATCAAATGGCTAGTTGACTGATTCCTGGTTTAGAGGTTAACGCTGCCATAAAAATTTTCTACTCTTCTTCCCTAAATTTGCTTCTAAACAGGAAAAGAAAGAGTACCTTTATTATACCCAATTAATTGATTTTCTCAACTCTTCACAACACATTAGCTAGTCTCCAGTTATAAGAACACAGGTGTGCTGCGTAGTATTCAATATGGTACAGATGGCTTGTTCAGTGTTGCATTTTTAATCCTGGTTAATGGGATTAATTGGCATAGTAGGGTGTGACTGAAGGAAATTGGAATTGGGGCATGGCTTTGGGGTACATATTTTATATCTGGAGAGTGGAGACTCTCTCTCTTTGCTTCCTGATGATGCAAGCTGCCTCCCTCTCCCATGCACTTCCACCATGATGTTCTGCTTCACCTGGAGTTCCAAGGAATGGAGCTGGCCTTCTATGGACTAAGACCTCTGAAATCATGAGCCCTCAGATAAACCTTTCCTCCTCTATAATAGCACTGGTCAGATCCTTTAGTCACAGCGGTAAAAATGCTGACTAAAACACTTATTCATAGTTTAATTTTCCAAGGCTTTAAATACCTATGGTCAAATAAGTTCTGAAAATATTAAGTGAAAATTTCCAAAAATAAATAATTCACAAGTTTTAAATTGTGCATAATTCTGAGTAGCATGATGAAATCTTGTGCTACCCCACTCCATCCTGACCAGGATATGAAATACCCCTTTGGCCAGTGTATTCACACAGTATACATTACCCACCCATTAGTCACTTAGTAGTTGTCTTGGATATCAGATCAATTGTTACAGTATTTCAGTGCTTGGGTTCAAATAATCCTTGCGTGGTAGCCAAATGCTATATCATAATGCCCATGTCATTAACCCCACTTCATCTCCTCAGGTAGGCATTGTATTATCTCACATCAATACAAGAAGAAAGGTGAGTATAAGAAGATATTTTGAGACAGAATAGTAGAGATAGAACATTGATATAACTTTTTTACAGTATATTATAATTGTTGTATTTTATAGTTATTGTTAATCTCTTACTTACCTAATTTATAAATTAAACTTTAATTGTAGAAAAATCATAGCAAATAATAGAGTTCCATACTATTCACTGTTTCAGGCATCTGCTGAAGGTCTTGCAACATACCTATGAGGATGAGAGGGAACCTCCATAAATTCAGTATTCTGTTTGTGCTTGACTGAGTGATGGTGTGTGCTAAGCAATTTAAATGAATAACAATATCCTTGCAAAGTCTGAGTGATGGATGGTTTCAACTGACATGAGTGGTTAGCAGTATGGTTCTCAGTATGGTGCATTCTTCTCCAGGGAACATCTCAATGTCTAGAGATATTTTCAATTGTTACAATGGCAGCTGAGATTGGAGTGCTGGCATCTAATGGATAAAAGGCAAGGATGCTGCTTAACGTTCTTCAATGCACAGAACAGACCCCCTACATGCAAGAAATATCCAGCCCAAAATGTCAACAGTGCACAATTGAGATCTGGGTTAGCAGGAGGCACTATTTTGAAAAAGGAAAACTGAGATTCAAAGAGTGAAGATGACTTGTTAAAGACAGACACATAATAAGTGACAGAAAGGATTAGAACCCAGGTTGGTACTGAATTCCACACTATGGACTTCTCTAAACATTGTACTTTTCACCAAAAGAGTGAACATGTTTTTGTTTTTGTTTTTCAATTCATGCATAGAAAAAAAGCATCCAATTTTAAAAGTGACGTCTCTCATGGGGATTTTGGATTCTTACTCTAATTTTATGTACTTTAAATTAGCAGGATTGTATCTTTCTATCTTGATGTCCAATGAAAACAAAATAGTGAACAATAATGCAACTTATACATACCAAGTAACAATATATGCTTGTAAGTGATATGAGTGAAATTTGAAGCTCATCTGTAATTTCCTACATGTTTCAAGATTTAGAAGTTCAGAAATAGGCACTGTAAATAAATCAATAAACTCAGGCACAGAATCCCTAATGTCAAGAATTGCATTCACAGTGCTGGTATAAAGTAGCCGGGTATGATCTTGGAAGTCTTGTGCTCATGTGATTCAATTGAACTGTGGGAGATGAAAGTAAGGAACAAAGCAGCTTAGGTTTCCTCCTCGATGCCCCCAGGAAGAATATTTGTTTTCTTTTTTTTTTCCTACATTTTTTTTCAGATGGTTGGGTGCTTTTGTTATGATGAAATTTTTTAAAATATAATTAATGAATGTGCAGCTATTGAGCCTTTCTTAAGCTGAATATTCAGAGTTAGTATCTGGTTTCCTTTTCCCCCAGATCCTTGAAATGGATATGAAATTTCATACTGGGTTATGTATCTTTAACTAGACAAGTGGAAATGAATACTGATTTTATTGGCTTTCTAACCTGTGTGATCCTGAGGGAAGGGTGATTGATTTCTTTTAAAATTATTTTTTATTTTCTATCAAAATAAGGCATAGTTTAAAACATCACATAATAATAAAAAGGCTTATA
Organism: Sciurus carolinensis; assembly: GCF_902686445.1. Taxonomy (NCBI): domain Eukaryota; kingdom Metazoa; phylum Chordata; class Mammalia; order Rodentia; family Sciuridae; genus Sciurus; species Sciurus carolinensis. The sequence continues at coordinate 66,895,223 of NC_062226.1, forward strand.
ATGAAAATAGCAGCCCTCTGCTGCACCTCTTCCTATCCTTGGACTATTCCCCAAGGGAACTATTTCCAATTCTATTTGCTATTTCTTCTATTGTGTGCCTACATATTCCTGTATAAAATTATATTGTGTTATTTTTAACACTCTGGGCTTGAGAATTTAGCTGTCATATGTAGCAGCTTCTTCCCTTCTTGATGTGCCCTCCTTGTTTCATTCTCTCAATGTATTTACAGTGGTCCTCAATTCCATATCCAAACCCTTGGGGCCAGATGCATTTCCGAATTTAAAATCTAGAGGACTTCAGAAAGTTAATATGATTGTAGACCATGTATTACTTAACACCCCCAGAGGGATCGGAGGCAACACTTCAAAATGAAACACATTGTATTTCTGCAACAAAACATATGAATATTGATAGCAAGTGGGAAAAATAAAGACTATAAATAGACTCATGTCAATTCGGATCAGGTATTGCCATCAAATTATGTTGCTGTAATCTTAAAAAATCGATTGCTTTTCATAGCTATTTTGGATTTCGGAATTTAGAATAAGGGAAAATAGAACTAGATCATTATTTGGTTAAGTCAATAACCAGTATTTACTTTATTATGAGGTAATACAGTATAATGTAAATATTATTCTATGCTGTTAGGTGGTATAGAAAAAAAAATGTCCTAGGATTCTATCTAGTTTCTCATATAATTTGGTTTTTCCTATAGTTTTCATGTATTCATGGATGTTTCCAAGCTCCAGTGGATCCAACAGGTGCTCATCAGTAATCATTCTGTGGACGCCTTCCTCCTGCAGACCTCTGTCCTCTAGAACACATGCACTGATTGCTCCCCACCTCTGTCACGGAGCTGCTGTACTCTGTCTTTCCATCATCATTCTTTCATTTTCCTTTCTTGTTTTATACCATCACTTCAGCAAAGAATATTTTCTAGCAGCTTCTGTGACAGGGTGCTTAAGAACTTGCTTTTTACCAAGCCCTTATATTATTTGACTAAGTTGAAAATTTCACTTGAAGAAAATTTTTATTCAATATTTCCAAGACTTTTGTCTGTTTGCTTGCTTGTTTCTGGCTTCTAATATTGTGATTTGAGAAGTTCAACACGATTCCAGTTCCTAACACTTTCATGTTCCCTGATTTTCTCTAGATGATTTTGGTAACTTCTCTGTATTTCTAGTGTTCTTAGTGTAAATCTTTTTTTTTTTTTTTTTTTTGATTCTGGTGCTGAGCATTCACAGTGAATATGTTTAAACAAAAGACATTTTTTTCAACTTTTGGAAGTTTTAATCACCTTTGGTGATTTCCTCCCAAACATTATTGTGATATTCTTGGAATTCCTGTTAGGGTTGGGGTTCACAATAGCCTTCACTGAAGCTGCCTGGGTACACAAGCAGTGACACGTGCCACTTTCCAGGGTAACATCCTTCTGTCTTGAAATTGGAAAACCACTAAGGATTTGTTAGTGTTCTGACACCAGTGTGTGAGAGCTAGATGGGGAATGTTACAATCATGCTTTGGCTTAGACCACTTCTGAAAATGCCATAAATAAATTGAAATGTTCTATTTTAACAGATGTGGAAGGAAGCATAGTAAGAGTATGCCACACAGACTGTCAGGTGAGACTCTACTCTCCGGGTTTTATTCTTCCACTTACTATCTCTGTGAACTTGGCTGAGGCATGTGAGTTGCACTGTTCCTTCATTTCCTTATTTATAGAACAGATAGAATAAAACCTACTAATATTCTTATGAAGATTAAGTGAATGAATACTTAGAAAGGCTATAGAGAAGTGTATGGCAGAATTTATAGCACAAGAAATTCAGATATTATTGTTGTTACTTTTATGGCTTCCTTTCTGGTTTTCTAGGCTGTCCTCATTTCTGAAATAGAGTTAATAACTCATTATCCTTTCATGTATAGCTCAGTAAGTGGCCATGAAAAATATTGTACCTAAAATTACAAGAATGTGATCATGAGGTGTACCTGCTCAAAAGGCCTGACTTCAGGCTTGCGAGTCCAGAGGCTCATTTACCTACCAAGAGCCTCCTTTTCCTATAGTTCCCATAGATGCCGAGAACAAAGCACAGATGAGAGCTTCCCAGCATGGAGGATGGCAAGCATGCCCATGAGCATGAACTCCGAAAGTACTCAAAAAGATCATGGTGGGTCACAGTCCGAGAGCAGGAAATAAGTGTGAAGGGATGGTGGGATTTTGATTCTTTTCACAGTTGAGTTATTTTTTACAACAAGTAAGAAATTTAACAAATCAGTAAAAGGAAGCTCCCAGAATTCCAAGCATAGGACATATAGGAAGGAAAACAGTCAGTAGCTGAGAAGGCAGTTATGCCAGATTAAACATCGTACCCATGATAAAAGCTTTTATCATATAACTTCGTGACTTGCTTTGCTTTTTTATATTTCCTCTAGTCATATCTATCTATCTATCCATCTCTATCTATCTATCTAGATATCTATCTATCTCTATATATGCATATATTTGTATGTGGTTTTTTGGTAGTGCTGGTGATTGAACCTAGGTCCTCACACATGCTAGGCAAACACCCTACTACTGAGCTACTCTCCTAGCCGGCTAACTTTTTATCCTTGTTTTAAGGCAAAATTATATTTTATTCTGTTGTGTAACAACAGATATAAAATTAAAAGACCAGAATGGGTCTCAGAAGGCAGGGGAGTGTACCCTTCATTCAGGAGACAGTAGAAGTCGAATTCTGGGACTGTTGTCTTTTGCTCATTAGGGAGGATATTCCCAACATTCAGCAACATCCACTTGATCCCTTTTTCTGATGAAAAGCTCTCTACATGGAACACTACTCCAGAGTCAATTTTCAGTCAGATTCTCTTCGCTCTTCCCTTTCTTTACTTTTAAGTAAACCAGAGTTTCAAAACTACTAATATTTGGGGTCAGATGACTTGGAGGAAGGGCGGTCCTGTACATTGCATGACATTTAGCAGTACCACTGACTTTTAGCTCTTACATGACAGTAGCACCTTCTCTCCAGAGTTCTGACAGTGTCTCCAGACATTGCCAAATGTCCTCTTCAAGGGCAAAATTACTGCTAGTTGAGAACCACTGCTCACAAATCAGAGATAACAAATCAAGGAACTACTTATACAATATCAAGCATTCAAAAACCCCACCCTGTGCAAAAGTGATAACATCCTCCCCACTCACTTGATCCGCTTTTCATCATCTGTTCCATTGACTCAGGCTGTGGTTTCTGTTAGAATGTGCCTTTTACAGGGAATATATCCATCAAGCACAACTCAGTCCAAATGAGGAGAGCCAATCTCCTTTGGAGTTTTCCCAAATCCTTTTTTCCCCAGTCTTTTTGGGTTTTGCTCCAAACCTTCCATCAATTAAAAACTAATGTCTTCCCTCCTGAAAGCCCTTAATCATATTTCTCACTTCATTGTTCTCACTACCTTCCGTATTATGTCTATCTCCCCTCAGGAGACTACAAGTTCCAGAAGAATGGCTATTTTGTTAGCTATCACATCTCCATCATCGAAACTAGCTAATGATAGTTACTCAATACATTTTGTTGACTAGAAGATAAATAAATGGATTTATTGTAATAATTCCTATATATTAAGATTTTCTTACATTCAGAATTTCCAGTTTTCCTGGTAATTTTCTTTGTGATGGCTTTCACAACAGGTACTTAACTTTTTCATGTAAATAGTTCAACCAGTGTTTTCATTTATTGTTTCTTTCTTGTCCTTTATTTTGAAAAGGGTTTCCCCACCCTGAATTTGGTGTTAATTTCCTCTACTATTTTTATATTTTCAATTAAATTTTTTAAAAATTTGCATTCAACTCTGAAATTCATCTTCGTGTACAGTGTATGATAAGCATTTAACTTTATTCCTTCCAAATAACCAATCCTGGTAGACCAGGTTATTACATTCTGATGCTAATAGCAGTCACCTACAAAATTAGTGATTTTCTTTCTACCTTGATACTGATTCTTTGGATCTCTTCAAGTAAAATTCTGCAAAGTACCTCCTGAGAGTAAGGCTCAGTAATGAAGAATCATCATTCCTACCTCCAAACCTTCTGTATATGATGGGTACCATTAGCATTATTGAAAGTAATTAGCTTAGGGGTTTGCACCAAAAAATTGTACCAATACAATTTTTTATAAAAAAATTTTTTTAAATAATTCTCATATCAAGAAAAACACAGATATAGGATCAATTAAGAGGAGTAACCATATTATCAGGAAATCTGAGATTGAACTAGATCTTCTTATTTATTCCAAATTTAGAACAGAAAAGCACCAACAAAATAGGCAAGACTTAAGAACTGGATAAAACACTTCTTAAGTAGAGCCAGGTTTTCTCAATTACCAACTGTAAAACCTTAGTCAAGTTAATTTAATCTCTCTGAGACACGATTTCCTTGTTCATAACTGAAGACAATAATCTCCCCTACCTGAAGATGGGGGAAGTTCTAGTTTTAGGGATGGGTTCTCTATTTGTACTTTCCTACCTTAATAGTCCTTTCTTTCTGGACCATGTTGCCAAAGTGAGGTTTCTATCAGATGCAGAATATATTAGTCCCAATTATATATTCAGGGACTATATGAATGATAAGAGATCATTGGATAATGACATGGATTTGGTTCAAACTTCCATTTATTACCTGTCCTCCACAAGCCCTCACTTACTAAAGGCATTCTAGATTTCCTGGTCTCATTATCAGCTCAGACTTATTATCTAACTTTCCTCAAAAAATCTACATATTCTCCTTTACCCCATCACAGTTGCCTTGAAATAGAAACCCAGGTCTCTCTGGAGAAGGATGTTGGAATAACTACCACCTGTGTTTGTGGTGGCACAGTAGAGTCCTTCCTTAAGGGATTGGGCTCTACCTCAGTGGTGGGTCAGTTGTCTCTGAGTCTCTAAACCACTTGTATCTGGGCACTGGTTGAGGAACCTAACCTTTCCATTGCAAAATATGATGTTATCCTTCTGCTAACCAGCTATTAATTTTTGTTGATTTGCAAATTGAGCACTATCTTAGTTGACCATTAATCTGTTTCACCTCTCTGGGAGCACTAAGATCTATTATTAACTACCACAGATTCATGTGGATCAAAGTGCCCTGATCACTACTCTACTCATACTGCCCAACACAGTAATTATGCCATTCTTGCCTGTGACAGTAAATACTGCTTTGCTGTTTCTGAAATTCTAAAATTCCTTCCAAATCATGATCATTGGGAGGATAATTTAATGGCAGCATCACATTCTGCCATCTTTGTTCTTTAAGAACAGCCACCCTAAGTTTCTCAAAGATTCCACTCTTCTTTCACTGGTTCATTCACTATTACCTTTGTGAAAGTAAGGTTTCCTTGGCTTTATCTGTGAAGATTGTCAGATGGAATATTCTTAGGTCTCCCATATAAAACCACCTAATACTTTCACCTCTCTGAGCCTTTTGACCCATTCCTCAATATTGTACTGCAGAAGTGGAGTTATCTCACTGACTACGGGCCATCATGATGACCAAGCTTCAAAGCAACATCCCAGCAGACTATAAGGACTGGTTCCTGGTGTCTTTGCTAGAACATTGAATCCTATGAGTGGCCCATGTCAATGAACCTTGTCCTGACTTACAGTCTACCCTTGTAGTCCTGTACTTTTGAAATCTACTCTCATAAAAATTTCTATTTCCTAGTGGAAAATATTATCTAGCTTCTGTAATTTCTTAGGTACACAAATTGCCTTCTCCTTGGATAAGAATCATATTTATTGTTCAGCCTATGCTTATGTTATCAGTCCAACAACAGTGACGAGCTAAGCCTAGAGGCAATGGGTAATGGTGAGGTAGAACTAGAGGAGAATAAGATCATCTCTCTAGGCATTAACTTGAAGAGAAGTTGTACAGTGTCCAGGCAAGTTCTTCTCTAGCAAGAGGGTAGAGAATTCAACTTATGTTGACTTATGGGACTCAAGGGAATTGGAAATTTATTTCCAAGATTCTCTGACCCTGTCCCCAACTATCCCACTCCAGGTCTCAGGACCCTGTCAGGGCTTCACCTTGGATACAAAAGACCTCTGAAGGTTGTACATTCAGTTTCCTTTGTGGCACTTCTACTGTTTCTGTTTTCCTGTCTTATTTGAAGTATGGGATGAGTCAGTTTCAGTGTCAAGGATGTGACTTTTGACTGTCATATTACCTGACTTTCAGCACAGTAAGTCTTGGAGCATTAAGGATAGAAATTTCCTTAAATTCTCCTACAGCAGTCCTCTGAATTTGTGTGTCTTAAATTGAAAGTTGGAATGCTCTGAGATTATAATTTTTTGCGTATGATGCTTCCAATGCTGTTAGGCTTGCCTACTCCTGAGTCCATGAAATTATCATTGCCCCAAACTTCAAGCAAAGTTACCATATAGCCTAAAGTTTCACCTTTCACCTTTACATCATTCTAATTAACCATCAGCAAGACCATTAGAAATGGTGATGAATCTAGTCAATGGTTATCACTTCCCACTCACCACCTAAAATGAGGCAATGTCATTAAACTGGGGAGCAATTCCATGTTAAGGGTCTGCCTCTTAGGGCCATGGCTGGTATTAATTGTCTTAGCTTGAGTTTTTCAGGAAGCATGGTCTTAGGCAAATCTTATGAGTTATCACATTACTAAGGAATACAACCCCAATAAAACAAGAATAATGATAAGAGTAAGGTAGGAAAGGAAGAAAAGCTAATGTAATTATGTTACCAAGCTGACCACCACATGGTTTCAGATAACAAGAGATTGCTTGATATCATAGGACCATTGCAGAAAAGTTATATGAACTTTATCTCAAGACAGTTTATACAGAGGATGGGAGAAAAATGAACCTACATACTAACTCTTATCTCCCCAGTCATCAGAGTTCACCCCTCAGGTATGAACTGTCCTGCACTTTTGAGTTTGGCATGTGTAGACATCAAATGGATGTCATTGCATCTGTTGCACATAATTAACAGGGATGCCTCAGGGCAAGCATAGAGAGGGACTGTTGAGTTGTACCCATGTAAGGCCAGATGAGTCTACACCTTGGCACCTTTGGAACAAACACATGACTGAGGATTCTAGGCAGGTGAAGACTGGACCATCTGCAACAAGTCTCTTCAGAGTGTTAAGAATAGGATTGTGTGGCTCCATCATGCTTGACAAGGGCAGAGACAATTGAAAGCTTTCAAGGATGCTAGTGGTAAATGGCCTGTGGTTAGTTTTTCTTTACAGAAATGAAGAAATCTGTGCTTGTAAAGGATAAGGGAAGGTGAATGTAGGTAGAATTTTACCACAGGCAATAAAAGCTTCCTTCTTACTCTGAGTCTACAGAATACCTTATTGACCATGGTATTGCTGAGAATCATTTTTTTCAAGAAAACATATTGAACTGTGTTATGCTTTGTATGTGAGATGTCCCCCAAAAGTTCACATGTGAGAGAATGCAAGAAGGTTCAGAGGAGTAATGATTGAGTTGTTAGAATCTTAACCCAGTCAGTGATTCAATCCCCTGATAGGGATTGAGAGGTAACTGAAGTGGTAGGGTGTGACTGGAGGAGGTGGGATTTGGGGCATGGCTTTGGGTATATATTTTTATCTGGTGAGCGGACTCTCTCTGCTTCCTGATTGCCATTATGTGAGCTGCTTCCTTCCACCACTCTCTGCAGACATGATGTTCAGTCTTACCTCCAGTCCCGAGGAATAGAGCAGACCTTCTATGGACTAAGACCTTTGAAACTGTGAGCCCTCAAATAAACTTTTCCTCCTCTACAATCATTCTGGTCAGATCTTTTAGTCACAGCAGCAAAAAAGCTGACTAAAACAAACTGAATGAACAAGTTACTAAATTCTGTGAAAATTATGGATAGTTTGTTCTTCAGCTTATTCTGCCCCATCTCTGAATTCCCTGCTAAAGTTTCTTTTGTAGAGATCAGATCCTAGTGTTCTGGTCTTTCCCCAGAATATATTGTCTCTGATAATCTCTGGGTCATAGAAATACTATGTGGATCAAATAATACATCTCAAATGACAATGTGATATAACCAAATTTTTATCAGAAGCCAAGAATACAGCACAAAGTATAACAGAGAAAGAACTTTTGCAAGAATACTACTATAACCAACACAATCGTATTTGGACTTTCACGTGCCCCCATCCTTGTTTAATTTGTTTTTCAATGATACTTCAGGCTAGAATCTCCTTTCACCTTACTATTTTTCATTCTTGATATTTCCTCTGCATTTCTGTTTATATCTTCTGCTCTTTAATTCATCTAGCTTTTGCTCTCAGAATAAGTCTGATTCCTAGATTGATGTTTTAAAAAAAATTTTGTAACCTGTGTCAAACTCATGTCCCTTCCATACTATTCTGCCACTGGCCCACATACATACAGATCTATATGGCCAAGAATGCAGTATTTCAGTTTCCTGATCCTTAGACGCCAGAACTCTCCATGTCCAGACAGAATGGTCAAGTCCCCTCACCATCCCCTGACCTCTTTCTATAAACTCTGGGCTCTAACAATGTAGTTCAGTCCTCAGAGAATTAGAGCTTCATCAAACTAGGCAAAGCCAGTTTCTCAGAATTATGTTCACAGTACTTACGCATGCAGATTCTTGTTTTATTAATGGTTTCAGTTAAAACACTTTGGTTATAAGTGATCAAAATCCCAATAAAAATGGTTAAAGAAAAACATTTTTGACTTATGTATCTGTCAAATACATTCATAGATTCAACTTCTCAGACACAAACTCATATTTTTTCCTGGTCTCTTCTCTATCGTTCAGCTCAGTTCTGTTCTTCAGTAGGATTTTTCTCTCATGGCAGTGATATGATTTCCAGAGAATCTAGATTTATGACCTACATCTCAGTGTTCACTCATGTTTTGCCACAGTCTGAACAAAAGTTGTAGACTTGACTCTCATTTGATCAGATACTTAACCAAGTCCTTCAGCAAGGACAGGGTGATAAGATGCTCTGACTAGCTGAGACTGAGCCACATGGCAAGGACAGCATCAAGACCAACCAAACCACAAAACTGCAAGTAAGTAAGATATGCTTCCTGGAAGAAAATTTGGTTTTATTACCATCAGAAGAGCAACCATGTACTGGATAGAACAAACAAGAGATGTCTACCATTCTTGTCTTGATTGATCTACTCTTCCCTCATATGACTTTAATAGGTCCAATTCTTGGGCCAACCAGAGGGAAATTTCCTGTGGATTCTTCTACAGAATTATAGCTTTTACCACTTTACTTCTTACAGAAGAGGCACCATCCAAATTTGGTTTCTTTTAAAGGACTATTGCACCCATTTTCCCCCTCTTCTATGCTAAAACAAAACAAAACAAACAAAACCCCTATGTTTTTGCAACTACAAAAAATATAAAACCATAACATATGGAAAGCCAAATCCCCATACTTTGCTGGTTTAAACTAGTAAAACCAGAGTTATAATGAGTTAACATCTTTACACAAATAGGACTTTCTACATTGGTATGCCTGCATGCTGTTGCAGAAAATTGTATCAAATCAAAATCACAGTAAGATATCACCTCACACCTTTAGGATGACTAACATCAGAAAAAGAAGAATACAAATATTGTTTGAGGATATAGAGAAATTGGAACCCTTGCACTGTTAGTAGAAATGAAAAAGGATACAGTTACTCTGGAAAACAATATGGAATCTTCTCAAAATAAAATTAAAATAGAGTTACATATAATCCAATAATCCCACTTCTAAGTAGTTATCCAAAAAAACTGAAACCAAGATCTTGAAAAATATTAGCATTCCTATGTTTGTTGCAGCACTGTTCACAGTAGGTAAGACGTGAAAACAACATAAATGTTCATCAACAGATGAATGCAAAAATTAAACATGGTATGTAAGTACAATAGATTATATTCTGTCTTTAAAAAAAAGGAAATTCTGCAATTTGTATCAACATAGATGAACCTGGAGGACATAATGCTAAATGAAATAAGCAAGTTACAGAAAGACAAATACTGCATGATTCCACAACTATAAGGTATCTAAAATAATCAAATTCATAGACTTAATTAAAGAGAGGGTGCAGTTGCACATGCTTATAGTCCCACCAGTTCAGGAGAATCAAAAGTTCAAAGTCAGACTCAGCAACTTGGAAAGGTCCTAAGCAACTGACAAGACCCATCCTAAAATTCAAAATAATAAAAAGGGCTGGGGATGTGGCTAGGTGGTTAAGCACCCGTGGGTTCAAAATGTGGTACCACAAAACAAACAAATAAATATAAAGTAAATTTTGAAGTAAAAATCATGGAATGATAGTTACCAGGGGCTATGGAGAAAGAGAAATAGGGGGTTAGTAAATCAACAGGCATAAAGATGCAGTCAAGCAAGCTGAATAATCTCTGACTGTCTACCTATAGTAAAAATAATCTATTATACACTTAAATTTTTTTAGGGTAGATCCACATTAAATGTTCTTAGATATTTACGTAAAATAAATAAAAGAACACATAAAATTTCATTTAAGGAAGTTAAGCAAATTGTCAAAAAAAGACGAGTGCTACCATAGAAAAGAATATTAAAAAAATCAAAGATGCAATTTGTTACTGTGCACATACTCTACTATTCCAATCACACTCTCATGCTGAATTTTTGGTATTATTTGTGTCTCAGGTGACTTTCTTGGATCCTTTTGTGTCTCTAGTTCTTAGAGTTACATATGCTTCTGGTCAGTTGGCATAGTCCTGATTGTTGATTCTGGTAGAGTAGGGCATGTTAAGATACAAAGCTTAAGCATCGAGCAGCATGTGAAAGAGTAGAGACCCCCTTATAAAAAGAAAAAGGTAGAGACCCTCTGATATAAAACAAATATATCTAGTTAAGATTGACCAAACCAAAATAGGTGCAAATAAAATCATTGAGCTGTGCTGATTGTGGTAAATACAAGGACCATACCAGAGATAAAATAATGTGGCCATGAGTTAAGGACATTGTGACCATTTCTGTGAAGCAACCCATCCCTTCAGAAGTCCCAGAAGCTGCCAGTTTCAGATATGGGTAGTCTGGCTCCCCATGCCTAGCTTGCCCTGCTAACCCACCAGGTGCAACCTGAAATAGATAAGCTGGAGCTGGCTGCTTACATTCCTTGGGGAAAAAAAGGAAAAAGTCCCCTATTTTAAGCTTGCCAGGATTTTTTTATGGTTTTCACTTTAAAAACGAGCTTGCTGAAGTCACTCCCCACGACTAGTGCCCCACTTGGAGTAGTGGTCCTGACGTGTCAGTCTGTTTTCTTTTTCCTTTTTTCTCTTTTCCCCAAATAAATTTTTTTCCTACTTTAGTTTCTGATGGTCTCACTATGCGTCAATAACCGGACCCCACAACACAGCATGGCAGAGGTTCCCCTCCTCTCCCTTCAACTCTCCTCTCTTCCTCTGTCTCTCATCTATCTTTCTTTCCTCTTTGCTTCCTTTCTTCCCTTTCTTCTCTTTTTAAAGGGAAGCATGTTTCATAGTGAGGATGAGTATTTTTTTTTTAGGGTAGAAGGAAGTTGCAAAGACTTTTTTTTTCAATTGTAACAATATATTAATCATTGAACTAGAAACACAAAAAATACATTTTATATAATAAATGCATAGTAATCAAGAATGCATTTTCTTCCCTTTTTTTCCCTTTGTTTCTACTCATCCAAAAACTGCTGATTCATCAAGCCACTGAGATATGCATAATTAAATTTGGTCATTTTTTTATTTGTCAACTTTCAGCCAAATGAAATGGTAGTGTTTCCATGTTTAAAGATACATTTATGAAGATGGGAAATTATAGATTTTGGGGGGTGGGGCAGTTTACTGGGGATTGAACTTGGGGGCATTTGACCCTGAGCCACATACCTAGCCCTATTTGTTTGTATTTTTTTTAGAGACAGGATCTCACTGAGTTGCTTAGTGCCTCACTTTTGTTGAGACTGACTTTGAACTCGACATCCTTCTGCCTCAGTCTCCTGAGTTCCTGGGATTACAGGCATGTGCCACCACACCAGGCTGAGATATAATATTTTTATTTTAGCAGTCTGTTAGCTTAATTTGCACCTTTTCTACAATGAGATATGTTGCCCTCTATTTGTATCTCTTGCCTCCATCCTTAAAGGTGTCAGGTACAGGTCTGCTGATCCTCCACCCCAACACATCAGGTTTGAATCAATCATCATGTATTAAAATGAATCACTAACTGGAAGATCTTTAGGACAGTTAAAATTCTTCACTATCATAAATTATATATTAGTTAACATTGCATATGGATCTTTGCAAACTTGTAAGATTATTTCCATAGATAAATATACTTCTGTAGTTGCTAGGTCATAGTAAAGGCCTATGACTTTTACCAAAGCAAAATAGCTGTTAGGCTGTGTGTGAGTCCATCGTAACAAGGAAATAGGTGTGTGTGTGTTAGAAAGGCTTCCCTCTGGAATCTGAGAGCCCTGTGCTAACTCTGACAAGGGCAGCTCAGGCTGCACTGCAATCCTAGTAAGAGCCTAGACCTGGGCTGGAGGAGAGATGTGAGAAAAGGAGGATAGGCAAGAGACTTACAAGATAAACAGAAGAGATGGTGAGAACACAAGAAAGCCCAGAGAGGGAGGTCTTCTTTGGTCTTGGAGGTACTTCTCCAAGCCAGGCTGTGTACAGGATATGATGTTACTGTGTTGGGACATGGATTGCTTCATTATCTATACTCTGGATACATCTAGACCAGCTAATACAGATTGAGCATCCCTAATCTGAAATGCAAAATGTTCCGAAATCCAAACTTTCTGAGTACAGACATGATGCCACAAATGGAAAATTCCATACCTGATGTGATGTCAGGGGCCATAGTCAAAATGCAAGTGCACTAAGAATATTGCATAAAATTACCTTCTGGATCTGTGTATAAAGTGTTCATGAAACATAAATTGATTTTGTGTTTGCATTTTCTTTGTGCTTATTATGCAAACATTCCAAAGTCTTTAAGAAAACCTGAAATATTTCTGTTCCCAAGTGTTTTGGATAAGGGGAACTTAATCTGTAGTAAAATTGCTTATTTGCTGCACTGCGTTTTCAGGTCTTTCCAGATGTTGCATGCATGTGTTGGTGGTGGTGATGATGGTGGTAGTAAATGAGAAGAATTCCCACATGAAGAATGGTGGGAATTGGAAATATGAACTCAGGAAGAAATAAAACACATATAGTCTATCCCTTGTGTGCTCATAAAAAGGCCATAAGTTAACTTGGAAAAGAAAACCCACATACAATGGAAATTATTCCCAGCTCCCAAGTCAACAGATTAGTTTCCTGATCCATCCCCCACCCACAGTGTATCTTAGGAGACCCAAAGAGATGCCAGCTCCCATCTGCTTTCATTATTTTATGATGCAGTACAGAAGGATATTTGGAATTTCTAAGCATTAGAAATATGAAATACAGTCCAGCCAGAAATTTTTTAAAACCCAGGCAGCGGGCTCTTTGCCCACAGCTCTCCAGTCTGCCCCAGGAATGGTGCCCATTTGCATCACACTGATTGTGGCTGCTGGGTTTTAATTGGTACTGAACACACAAGGCAAATGGTACAGATGCCTCCCCTCTGAGAACTCAGGTTGTATTCAGCAATTGAGAAGTTTTCAACTCAGTCACTGCCAGGTGGAGGGCTAGATTAGCTATCCTTGCAGTTTTTCTCTTTCACCTTCTTGGCCAGGAATCTAGAACAGTTAGCTTAGGTAGTACCCTAATCCTGAATGCACAGGAGAATCACTGATTGAGCTTTGGAAAGAAATAGGCTCTGGAGTTACCACCAGAACAAATAAGTCACAATTGAGGGCATATAGTCCAGTCATTAGCACTTTTACAAGCTTCCTGGGGATTCTAAAGGACAGACAAGGTTGAGATCCTCTGAGTTCTCTAGAAAACTCTTTCTTTCTCTCTCCACCCCTTTGTCCTCCCCCTCTCCCTCTCACTCCTTCTTTCTTACTTCTTCCAGTACTAGACTTTTGTGACAAATGTCTGTTTCCCCAAGAACATTACCATTATCCTGCTATATACTACGAAGATTGCTTAAGCCTAGAACATTCTGTTTTTGACCACTTTTTCTAGGATTACAGGGAACTTGTTTTCAAATATATGCTTTTGTAAAGTGATCTGCAACACTCTTTGGCCTGACCTGTGGGTCAGCTTGCCACTAGCCCTTGCTGGGGGCGGAAGGCTAAGAAATGAGTAATGAGGCTGGAGAAACATGGACAGATGATTTCCATTTCCCCATCATCCTCATAGATACCTGTGCCCACGCACAGGGCCATGTAGAGTAACACACCCTCTGTTTTAGTCATAGTAGGGTCCAGGGATGCATGCCTGAAATATCAGTGACTGGGAAGCTAAGGTAGGAGAATTCCAAGTTCAAGGCCTGTCTGGGCATTTAGTGAGACTCTGTCTCAAAATAAAAAGGAAGGGTATGTCGCTCAGTGGTAGAGCAACCCTAGGTTCAATTCCCAGTAGCACAGAAAGAAAAAAATAATAATGATTTGTCACAGGTTCAGTGGGTCATGTCCTCTTGCATATTGAGGGTTGGCTGTTGACTTAGTGTCATTGGGCCTACTCCCCACAAGGACATTAGCCAAGCTGAGCCTGCATACTGATCAGGTTCCAGGCATGGTTGAGTTATAGTAAGTACATAAAGATAAGTCAGAGTTGGTGGTGTGCTGGTAAATGCTTTACATCTGTGCCTCTGTGTTGGCAGGAAGGTTGTGAAGACATGATTTATGGTGTTTGCCATTGTCTGTGGTTCAGTGTCACTGATGATGGGATTAAAAAGAGATGTGTACAATGGACTCTGATGAGCTGAGATGAGCCAGCTCGAATTCAACAGCAGAGACAGCTTTTGCTCACTTGTGATTTGCTGCCTGATAATAACACAGCCAATGGCATTATGAAGGTGAAGGCCAGTGGCTATGGAAAAATGGAAAAGGTAAATTCATTTCCTAAAACAGAAGGAGTATCAAGAGGCTTTGGAGATCTGCAGTCATGCTCTGGATTGAGATAGTGAAAGAGTCAAAGAAAGTGCATTTCAGTACTTGAACAGTATGTCACAGAGCAAAAGGACACCTGCTGGGTGTGAGAACCAGAGTGGGAACACAAAGGTCGTTACCCCAAATATCCTTTACAGTAACCTCCCATAAGTAATTGCCTTCAACTTAACAACTTCCCTCTCTTCTCTCTCCACCCCAGGTTAAGTTCAGGTCTGCAGATTTTTCTAGAGGAAATTTCCTATAACCAGATTCCTTTCACATGTTCTAACACCCACTTCTAACACCCACTCTAGGACTAAATTAGAGGACCCCTCACTGCACATCACACAACTATGATGGCTACAGACTCAGGTGAGGGAAAAGATGCCTAGTGATTCTTTGTGCTACCTATTTTTAGGTGCCATCAGTGATTCTGTGGGATCAACCTGTCCATTATGCAGAGTGCAGCAGTAGATGAATATTTCAGACAGCAATAGTAGTAAGTGGGCTCTTTTCAGGCTTCTTCCATCTGTTATGTATTGATTCATTCACTCACTCATTCTTTCACCTCACATGCACCATGCTGCCAGACTCTGAGATAAGCCATCACAGAAGAGGAGAATGAGCTCCTTGAATTTTCAAGTCTTCTAGTTCTCATCTCTCAATTGAGAAAACTGTCAGAGAGTGTTACTGTTGAAAGCAAGGAGATTTTCTAGCTTTTAGTAGGTAATTTCTAATTCCCTGACCTATCCTGTACACATACTTAACCTTCAAAATTGTTTAGTAATTTGCATCTTTGTTTAGTAATTTGCATCTTCCCGTTCATCCTAGTAACCCAAAGCATAATAGAAGAGAAACTGCATAACAACTTAGAGCAAGAACTTTGCTGTTAATCAGATTCGGGTTTCAATTGTGGTCCCATTTAGTTGTGAAACCTTGGGCAACTTTGTTTGCATCATCAGAAACTCTTTAAATTGTAAACGGAAAGAATCCAATCCTCAACTTTCTTCTGCTAAAATGGAATGACTATCCCTCAAAATTTGGAAAGCCTGGAGATAGAGTGTTCTTGAGGAACTTGTTGAAGCAGCTCAATTGCTTGAGTTCAGTTTATCTTGATAGGAAAATAACATATTTGATTTTTTTTCCCCTTTGAACACATTTGACATTAGAATTTTGGTGGCTTGGACAGTCGAATACATAGAAAACTTTACAAATGCAGAAGAGAAAGATCTACATAGGTTCATGCAAATCATTGTTGCTCTTGAGCTTTAAAACGTCCTCTTCACGTCTCCCAACCCCAACACTTCAGTGCTGACTTTTGCTGCTTACACAGGGAAAAGACTTATAGATGTGAGTCACATACAGGAATGGTGCAGCAATACCAGATGTATTGTTGCAAAATGAGAATAATGATGGTTCTTCTATAGATTGTTTTAAGAACTGAATGACAGTACTCCCCTTACCCGCTTCCTTCCTCTTGTCATGAACTGAGCAGCCTTCCTCCAACACACATGTCTGCCATGATGTCCTGCCTCATCTTGGGGACCAGAGCAATGGAGCCAGCCAACCATGAAATGAATCTCTGAAACCTTTTTCTTGTCAGGTATTGGTCACAGTGACAAAAGGCTGGCTAACACAGAAATTGGTAGTGGATTCTCCTTTAAGTGAACCTTCAGATGTCTGAGGCCTTGGTTAAAATCTCAAATGCAGCTTTCTGAGAGATCCTGCCCTCGCAGGATCCAGCTAAATTGCACTAGAATTTAGAATTCCTGATCCCCATAAACAATGGGATGACTTTTAGGGACACACCTCAAGGATTATTTCACCTGCTATGAGCATAATTTGTAGAGCATTTGTTTGACTAGACCACGATTTTTAAAATTTTTTTTTGGGTGCTGGAGAATTTGAACCCAGGGCCTCATGCATGCAAAGCAAGCACTTTACCACTGAGCCACATCCCCAGCCCTAGACCAAGATATTTAAAGAGGAAAGTGAAATAATCTCATGGAAAAGACTGCATCAAAACTTTTGTCACTGAAGGAGAATTTTGGAGCATAAAGGTAGAAATTAGACACTAAATAGATCTCTGCAGAATGAGTTTCATTTCACCACATGATCATTGTTGTGCTTGAAGACAGGTGAATTTTGAATTCACCTATTCATCATGAATGTGTCTAAATGAAAATAAAAAGAATAAAGTAAGAATTGTACACTTACAAAAAATATCAGAGGAGATAAAAAGGAATTGAATGAAAAAAATAAAATGATGATAACATAGTATATACTTACATAACCAGACACTGTTCTGAGCCCTTGGTATACAATAACTTATTTAACTCTACCCAATGCTATATAAATAGTATATTGTCATCCCTATTTTACAGATAAAAAAGTAAGGATAAGGGAAAAGAGAAATTACATAAGGTCACAGAATTAATAAGTGTGTTAGAGTTAGGATTTGAACTTTTCAGAAGGCTCTGGAATCTGGGTTTTTTTAGTCACTCTGACTTTATTCCTCTCAAGTAAGAGGATATCTGTGAAGGGACCCAAACTAGTGCACACATAGTAATGACAGGTAGGAGAGCTACAACTTGAGTGCCTGCTACACAGCAGGTACCATGCTAAGTGCCTTATAATCAATGGATCATTTTCAAAGAGGACACTCAATAAATGTTAGTCCTCTTTCCCTTTACTTGAAGAGACTCTAAGGACTCATGCGTTGACTTGGTTCCATTTTCTCAGATGATGATATGAATGTCTTTTTGATGAACTTTCACTAATATTTTGCCCTTTGCTCCCTGAGAAAATCAATACATATATATACACATATATATCTATTTATTTTTCCTGGATAAACAAGTTAAGACCCAACCAGGATGTAATCTGCCTGGAGCTGCTGAGGAAGCAAGAGTCACACTTTAGTAGGCATAGCTAATAGCTGGCTTAAAAAAAAAAAAAAAAAAAAAAAGTCAGCCATCTTGAGATCATGATCGATAGAATATTCCTGTATCAGTTAGGATTGGCTCAAACACACCACAGTAACAAAAAGAAGCCTTAGTGGCTTATAACAACACAGGCGTCTTTCTTCCCTGGACTGCTTATTCATTGTGCACAAGATTTATCTCAACTGGGTATCATGCCACCCAGTAATTGGGCTGATGCAGCAGCTTCTGTCTGTAACAATGCTTGTCTCTTAGGATAAAGAATGAGCACACCAAATTAAAAGCCTCTGCCTGGGACTGGTACCAATCACTTCTCCTAGAATTTAATTGGTCAGAGCAAATCTCAAAGTTGTATCTGAGCTCAAGTGGGTGGAACGACACTGACATAAGCTCAGAACAAGACGACTGGCAGTTAGGAACAACAATAACTATTTCCTAATTACTAGTGAATTTTTTGAAAATTATGTCCATGGTGACTTTCCAGAGAAGTTATTCATTCACTGGTGCATTAATTCAGCAAGTATTTAAGTCCACTTAAGGGGATGAAAAATGAAATAAAAAGTAAAAGAAATAAATTACAATCCAAGACCAATAAATTCAAAGTGTCAAATACAATGGAAAATTGTAGAGATACTCTGAATGCTGCAGGATGAAAGAAGTTAAACCTTCGGGGACACTGTGAATGCAAATAGCAACAACCTCCCTTGAGAACCTCTGGAACACCCACTAAAATAAATCTCCCTGGGGTGACCCCATTGTCTTGATGGACAATAACGTCATCTTTTAACTGTGAAATGATTTAAAGCTTGCAAAGCATCCCTATAGACATTTTCCCCCATTTGGTATGAAGAATCTTGTGAAGATAGATTTTAACATCCTTCAACAAATGAGGAGACTGAGGTTCAGAGAATTTAAGTGGCGTTTCAAGGTTCCACAGCTAAAACAGGCCCAGCATCTAGATTCGGTTGTATCTTTTCCAATATTCTTTCTAGTCCTGCTTATTCTGCATTTATCAAACTATGGCTGCTACAGTGTGACTCCTACTGTAGCCTGGTGGGAAGTTAAACTGTCTCCTTGAAAAATAAATGAACTATGACCACGACCTTCTGAGCTCAATGTTCCCCTTTTAATCCTCTCCACTTTTAGAGGTCTGAACAGCTGTGCATGGGACTTGTCACTGCCCATGGTTTGGCTTCTGAAGGGATGGCTGTCACCTGTGCTCTGAGTCATCCTGCTCTCGAAGAGTCAAACCCCACTCAGAATGCTGCACTCATCCTGTGCAGTTCCTGACTCTTGCAGCACAGTGGTGTGGTCCTTGCAGGGTTTTGTCAGAAAATAAGTTGCTCAAATGTGCAGCATCACCCCAGCATTCATCAGAGACCAGGACAGTCTCATTGCCAAGAAGAAAAGTGCATAAGAAAAAAGAAAATATTTTGTGAATGCTCCTGTTGACCTCACAAATCCATCTAGCATATCCATCAACAAAAACAATAATTCCAAGCATTTTCTTTTTCTCTTTCTGTTTGTCTTTTATTATTATTATTACCTTGCAAAGTGGAAGTCCTCTTTGTGTTCCAGATAGTGACACTGGCCTCGTCCATGGCCTGGTGTTCTGATTTGACTTTTTTTGGGTCTCTGTGTATACTTTCCCCCTTCTTAAACTAGTCCACCCCTTACTACTATTTGTAATTGAAATTTCAGCTTTGAAGACTTAATTTCAACAATAGTACTTGTTTCTTCGGTTTTCAAGGAAATAAGTATTGATATTAATGCCACTTTCATATTTCTAGATGAAATGAAAATAGCACAGTTTCCATAGCGTCATATCACATCTGACTAAAATAGTTAAAATTGCCCAAGCAAATTGGATTGAGCTGCAGAAGACTGAGAGATGGTCTGCACTTTGTAAACCTTCTTGGTCTTTTCCAGAGGCCCCTCACCTGATTATACAACCTCTACGTCTTAGTAATAGCCTGAATCATTCTGTTCCCCACTTTGATTCACAGTCTAGAATTCTTTTGTGAGCAGGCAGGCTGCTTTGTTAAAGCTAATGTTGCAATTAGCTTTAACATCTCTACCTCTGCACTTCCTTTCCCCTACTCCCAGATTTTTAAGTTGCAGGGAAAAGAGGAGAAAGACAGCCTACAAGTTAGTTGTCAATGCTTGGTTTCCTCTGTGGGTTGCACCTCTCCCAGGACCCTGAAGTCTGTTCTCTCCCGGACTTCCCAGCTCTCTTCCCATGCTTCCCTGTGTGTTGCAATGACTAAATATATTTGATCTGGGTCATGTGCTCTCTAGGCAAAGGAAAATGTTTTCCTGTATACTCCTCTCTCCTCTTTGGGAGAACTTCTAGCCTCATCACTGTGCCCCCTTAGAAAGAAATGTCCCGGAGGCTGTGATAAAGCTGGGGGGGAGGGGAACGAGGGGATCCAGGGAGGAGGCAACCCACAGAAACTTTGTCGAAGCTGACCATCAGAAAGTAAGAAAATGATGCACAAATCATTCCTACTCCATATAAGCATGTTCAAGGAGTCCATGCACTTGTTTTTCCCAGTAATAGCCCACAAAGAATTTGTTCCTAAAAGCTGAGATAAACTTGAAGTGGCCTTCTTCAAGAGGGAAGTTTCTTTGAAGCTAAATGTTTTATCTTTGTAAAAAAAAAAAAATGTAGAAAATTTGCATTTCTTCTCTATACTATATCTGAGCATATTTTGATCTAAAAAGGATTTGTATTACATAGCAGTTAAGTTATATAAAAATTTCCTTACAAATCTTCAAGTCAAAATTGACCCTCCAGGATTTTGCCTCATGTTTATTTAATATGTCCCTGACTTTCCACAACCAGCAATCACTACCTAGCCCCAGACAGGTGACCTCCATGTGAGGGGTGTTAGCAGGGCACCAAGATGCTCTTGCTTCTTCCTGTGAAATAAAGAACCATCATTTAAACATGCACAAGATATCTGAGCTGGGAGGACAGTAGAGGCATCTGCTCCAGTTTATTTTGTCAAGAGAAGCCCTGCAGGCCCCCTGAACAGATTGACAGGAGACAGGAAGAATCCAGAACCCAGGCTTCTCCCCTTGCCACATTTTTCAAACAAGTTAATTTCTAATTTAACACTGTTACTTATTGGGCTTTGGTTGAGCTTTGATTTAGAAATACAGGTTGACATGGTGGCTGAGTAGGAATTTGGAGCCTAATCCTCCAGTCCCCTCTGTGTGATTTTGGGCATATGATTTCATCTCCCTGAGCGTCCTTTATAGAATTGTTGTAGAGATTTAATGGAATAATAAACATCAACTGTTCATTCAATACCCACCACATAGTAATTGCTCAATAAATTGAGTTACCCTTATTTTAAAAGGGTTCCATGAGTCAAAAGGAATAAAACCACTTATCAGTCCCACCCATTAACAAGGGTCTGGCAGGTAATTGACTTTTAACTTTTTTCTTGCCACACAGGGTGATGATTTGGCTGTCAATAGTCCCTGATATTTATTGGTATCAGGTACAGTGCCTTCTTCAGACCCCTCTCTTTGCAAAGGAAAGGGAAACTCTCTCAGGGAAAGTTCTTTGTAGCCAATAAACAGTAAGCAGGGCAGTGCAGTGGCGATTTCACCTCTACTTACTGGGCATTGAGAGGGTGGAACTGGAGGAAGCAGACATCACCCTCAGATGGACAAAAAGCTTTCCAAAGGCCTGACTGAGTTTGCACAGGTGTCCTCAGTTAGAGTACTTGCTGGGCCCATTCCATCCATGCACTGAGTGGCCAAGAAGAGGAGTTAGGGATAACTCAAGGGCAGTACCCTCCAGCTGATCACTAAGAAAGGAGGAGAAATCCAGCAGCTCAAGGGAACATTTGCCAAAGCTTTGAATTATCGAATCTTTAACCCCATGAACGCTGCTTGGATGTACTTACCTCTGTCGAGCCACACACTGCTGAATTTAGTACAATAAAATTGATCAGTGCTGCAGAGCAAAGGCACTTCAGAGGCAGTATCTGGCGTGTTGGGAAGGACTGAGGTGTTCCCTGGGGTGATGGATTTCATGAGGTCTGTGCAGCGATTTCCTTGATTTATCTCATTTTTGAAATGCCCTGTTTTCTTCCACCTCAGTGGAGCTTCTGCTGTGGGAGATACAGGAGGGCGGGGTAGTGGAACATTTTCAGGACCATTTGAGTATTGAGGGGACTCAGGTCTTTGCATTCAACTTTCTTTCCTCCCTACCTCACACTGTTCCCTGGGCCTGTTCTAAACACTCCAGTGATAGAGACTGCCCCACCTCAAAAACTGACCTTCATTACAAAAACCAACATGCTAGCATATAAATTGAAAGCAACAAAAGTATACATGGAAAGTGGTCCTACATTACCACACCTCATCCCACTCCAGTGATGCTAGATAGTTCGATCTGTATTACTTTCAAGTGATTTTCTGTGCAAATATCAACAAATAGTATCATTGTAGTTTTTACAAGATTACCCTAGCAGGCAACTTAATATTTCACTTCATAATAAGTCCTGGATCTGTACCAACAAAACTGTTTTGTTCTTTTTAATAGATATATACTATTCCAGAGTGTGGAAATATCATAATGTCTTTAATCAAACCCCAGGTTATTGATACTTAGATTGTTTTCAATTTTGCTTTCTTTTTACCATTGAAATAAATTCTGCAGTAAACGTCTTTGAATATATAGCATGCACAGTGGTGGACATTTTCAAATAAGATGCCTAGAAATGGAAATGCTGTAACAAAGTCTATGATCTATGGTTGCACCAATTTACTCTCATGTTAGTAATAAAAAAGCATACACATTTCTCCACATTTCCCCCTAAACTTGATGTTATTTGTCTCTGTCATTTCTGTCAATCTGATAGACCCAAAAATAATTCTTAAAAAGTAGCCTCTGGCGGGCTGGGGAGATAGCTCAGTCGGTAGAGTGCTTGCCTTGTAAGCACAAGGCCCTGGGTTCGATTCCCCAGCACCCAAAAAAAAAAAAAAAAAAAAAAAAAAAAAAAAAAAAAGTAGCCTCTGGTCATTTTGGTCAGCATTTCTTTAATTATTGGTAAAGTAACCTATTATATGATCATTGGCTATCAACATCTTTGGTTTTCACCATCTTTATTTAAAAAAATTTCATGATCCTGCATCTTCCTTCCTGTCAACAATTCTCATTGATCTCACTTATTATGTTCTCAATGCAAACTAAACAGGACAGTTCTAACCTCTAAAGGGCAATTGTTCAAATATTTAGAGAGTTCTGCCAGATGCTCTCCAGTCACCAGGACTATAGGCTAATTTCCTCAACTCTTCCCTCTTCTAAGAATGATTTTGGAACAGTTTGAGATTCTAAGTTCTCCCTGTGAAATACTCCAGTTAACAATGTCCCCTTATAAGACATTTTTCCAAAATGGAATACAGGACAGCATATGTGTTGCAATAAGTGTGGCATACAGATAGAAAGTAACCACTGCTGTTTTGAATTGTAATCATGTAATTTAAGTTTAAAAGTTTGGGATTCATTTCACTTGAGGGAATAGGCAATTAAAACCAAAAAGTTCATTTTCACATGATCTATTTTTGAGTCAGTTTTCTCCCTTTTCCTAATAGGCAGCTGATTTTTGTCAGCTTTCATACAAGTCTTTGTGTCTGGTCCACTCACGCCTTTATATACTGTTTTTCAGTCTTTATCAGAGTCAATGGATTATTTTCTTTATTTGCAAAATTATTTTGTGTAGCATATTAGTGATTCTTGGCATTTTGTACACTGGCAAATTTAATAGGCAAATTTTTTTTGAAAATATTAAGTAGGATGAGGCAAAGAATATAACCTTCCTTCAAAATTTATATATACCTTACCTAATCCACATCCTTTGGATCTGTCATGGAAGTAACTCAAAATCCACCCACCATATTCATAGTGGTCCATGTTCCTCCATCTGGACCATAGGAATTACAGTGCAGCAAAAGTTAAGTGTGATGTCCAGGTGAGCTGAATTTCTGGTTTTATTGCCATAGTCCAGTCCAATATCCTGCCTAAAAAAAAAAAGGCAATGAAACTAACCAGACAGTCTTATTGGTTAATCTCTTAGTGAAACTGTGCTAGCTCTCTAGTTATCATGGCTTTCTATCTCTGTAAAAAATTCATAATAAAAATACATTTAAAAATACAATGAAAAGTCTCCTCCCAGTGTGAATCTCATTCCTGTCCCTTCATCTCCCCCATTATACAGTCACTTATCACCTTATGTGTCATTGTTTCTTGCATATCCTTTCAGTTTCATTAAGGATATGTAATTAGAAAATGCCGTAATGGTAGGAATGAATGATTTATTATTTATTTTGCTCCTGCTTTTATACCTAACTGTGGGAGATGTAGAAGGGTTTAGGCAGCCAGGGCAAGATGGCAAGTGAGGAAGTCAGGGGCAAGGCCAGAGCAAAGGAGCATGGAGAATGTCTTCTGATGAGTTCAACTTCCTGCTTGATAAAAGCTTTCATGGACACAAGCAGGGGAACCAATCAGACACACACTTCTGTACTCATTCTCCTAAGTGCGGGATCCAATGGAAAAACTAATATATGGACAGAGGAAGCACCAAGCAATAATAGTGAGGAGCATGTGGACAGGAGAAGGGATCACCAAAGGAGGCCATTCCAGAGACCATAAAAAGAACAGGCCAAAACCACCCCCCAGGGATCCCCGCTCTGGGGCTCCTTCTCTCCAGAGAAGTCTATCTGTTACTTTTGCAACAAACCTACTTCTTGCTTGCTACCTCTGTGTCCTGTTCTTCAATTCTTTGCCGAACAAAGGCAAGGAACCCAGCACCCCAGCACGCCTGGATTGTAACATTACTAGCAACATTCTGTATCTGTTTCTACATCTCAGTTTTTTCACTT
This sequence comes from Sciurus carolinensis, assembly GCF_902686445.1. Classification (NCBI taxonomy): domain Eukaryota; kingdom Metazoa; phylum Chordata; class Mammalia; order Rodentia; family Sciuridae; genus Sciurus; species Sciurus carolinensis. The sequence goes on from NC_062226.1 coordinate 66,920,117, forward strand.
GACCATACATCTCAAAAACGTTTCCATCTCAGCACATGGGGAACCCTCTCGTTTCCTTCCTTGAGTTACTGTATTTCTGTCTCATGGTCTTCCTTCATCAAGGTCATTGCATCCTTTGGAGAGGAAAGGGCTTCATCAAGGCTTTAAAAACCATGGCAAAGTATCACTCGTTTCATCTGTGCATGGGAGCATTTATCTGATATGTGTTTTTCATCTGTTTGTAAATTTTACTGACCCCCCCTCCCACTTTTTAATTTTATTCTAAAAGCAAATATCCATCTCCCTATTGTTTTGGAGTTATGGTGGTTCATCATCAACTTGTGGAACTTTTCTGGACAAGTGTTTGCAGAAAGAAATCCCTGTGGGAAGGAGAGATTGGACAGTCTTTGTGTTATCTGTTTTCCTCAACTGGAACTTTCTCTCCTTACGTGCGGCCACAGATTCATATTGCTTCACACAAGAATGGCTCCTCTGTGTGCTTTGGGTTGCTTAACTGTGTTCTGGTTCCAGGAGCTTTTACCCTGAGCCCTGCTCACACTAAGGTGTCACAAACAAAGAATGTGTCCTCTGCATTTCAGAAAATGCTCCTCACCAGCAGGGAATGTACTTTTGTGAGCCCTTTCTAAGGTGTGCTTCCCCTTAACCTGCTTATCACTTCTTTTGGACCTTTTTCCATATGGTTTATAACTAGTCTCAACTACTTTTATGATGCTCACACATGAGCTAGAGACTGCACATTATAGTTTTCTCCAAGTTTTAAAGAAAATAAGGTCTGTGGTCTGCAGTATCTTTCTATGCTCCATATTTTTGGATGACTTCCAGGAGCAAAAGTGGATAATGCTGACTTATGCCATGTTCATCCTGGAAGTTACCACTTTCTTTCTGAATCCTCATAAACCATCTGTTTAATGATCAGTTTTAAGAAAACAAAAAAGTGCTAAGGAGCAGTAGCCAACATCTGCCTGGAGTTTTGAACTTTGCCTTTTTTGTTGTTACAAACCAGGTAATAGTCCTTTGCCTTCAAATATTTGTATTTTTAAAGTGTCTCGGAGTATAACTAGGCAAGTGAATTTAAATTATCTCATTCTTTCATTATTTTTTTCTGAAATATACTGAGTTTCATCCTCATCAGTCATATTTTTCTACCATTTCTTCTTCATTGCCTCTACTAGGCAAGAAGGGACCAGGTGCACTGTTGCATGCCTGTAATCCCAGTGACTCCAGAGGCCGAGGCAGAAGGATAGCAAGTTCAAAGCCAGCCTCAGCAACTTAGCAAGGCCCTGAGCAACTTAGCAAGAACTGTCTCAAAATAAAAATAAAAAGGGCTGGGGATGTGTCTCAGTGGTTGTGCACCCCCGGATTCAATCCCCATTACCAAAAAAAAAAAAAAAAAAAGGCACACCATTTACCTCACACACTTGCCTCAGGCTCCTGGGGCTCCTGTAGCCCTTCATATCTTTATTGTAATTCTGATGTTGTATTGCTATTATTTGCATATCTGGGAACCTCCCAAGAAGAGAGACTGAGTCTTATACTATCCTCTACCTTTCCTCACTTAGTATATTTCAGAGACACAGTAATGTTGTGCAATGACTAACCAAAGGAAGGAGTCACGAGCTGATGATCCTGCGCTCATTAAGAACTTATTCTGGCGCAATTCAAAGAAACAGTTAAATCAAAGGGAGATCAGTGGAATAGAGGAAGAGGACCAGGGGTGTAAGGGGGAAGTGCTGGGGAGCATATTGGCCAAATTGTATAGTTATATTATGTGCATGTACAAATACATAACAAATCCCATCATTATGTACAACTATAATGCTCCAATAAAGTATGTGGGGGAGAGAAAGCAGCTAAGACATTATGGACACGCAATATTTTGTGAGAAGAAAGGAAAGGCTGGAGAACTTTACCTCATTAGATCAGCAATCTCATAGAGTGGAAAAAAGATCAGGTTTTGGAGTCTGCTGTATCCTGGTTCTGCTCAGCCTATTCTACACATGGGTTGGCTCATCAGTGACTCTGGGAAAGTTAATGAATCTGTGTAGCATCTCAGTTTCCTCAGTTTATCATCTGTAAGGTAGCATTTATAATCATCATCTCACCAGGCCCTTATAAATATTAAAAGAGAAAACATCATATAATGATTAACACAGAAAAAGTCCACAGTAAATCTTAGTTCCATTTCCTCGTCCCTTATTCTCTTTCAAACTCTGAATGTACCTCTTCATATCTTTGTTTTAAAATTCTCGTATTTCCTGATTTTTCTATAAGCCTTGGTGATTCCTGAATGTCAGTATTTGGATGCTGTTTTTTTTTTTTTTTTCCAGAAAGGTTGCTATCCCTTTGTAATGCCTTGGATAGGATCTCCATCTCCTTTATTGTCAAATATTCTTTTAAACTCTGAACTCCTGGGAGAAGTCCCTATGCAACCACATGGTGTGACAATGACTGCCCTTTTCTTCCCCTCCAGGACCATTTATGATTGTATTGTTAGCATTTTATTTTTGACAGCCTCCCATCATTCTGGAGCTATTATTCATTTTATTGCTCTGGCAATAAAATAGAACCTATATTTTTTTATGAACTTTATTAAATTTATATCCCTAAAGTTCAAAGATGTGGTCTTCATGGATTTTTTTATCATGTGCACCTAAGAGTAGAAGCAATTTATGTATGTCTCCCTCAGTGTATCAAATTTGTCTTTTAAATTGTGTGCATGTACTCCAATAATAATAACAGAACTTAATAATTTTCATACATGTAAATGCTTTCTATATACACATATACATATATATATATATATATATATATATATATATATATACACACATGCATAGACAGACCGGTGTGCATACATATATTATGCAGAAATTCATGTATTATGTATTTTGTAAGATACACAAAAATAGAAATAAAAAGGATGCATGAAAAAATAGAGTGATGGTTGGATCTAGCTCAGCTACTTATCCTGTGCCAAAATATTTTGAAACATTATTTAAAATTTTTGGATCCCTATGAAGGCCTGCTATACCCAGGTTTGGCAGGGGATTTAGTTTAAAGAGAGTTTGATGAGGTTTGTGGTTTATAATACTGGAAGAAGTGCTGATCAAAGAATTAAAGCTCTGGAAGTTTCAAGTGCTACTCCTAATGGTTATCATTAAACTGCTTCACTGTGGGCTTCATATAAAATTGAACCTCTCAACAGCTCTGTATTTTGTCAGTTGTATCAGAAGGAATTGTGGGAAGAAATTCTTGTGCACAGTGAAGTTGTAGGGTGTGGTGGTACAGCTCTAAATGGCATTTCTTTGTTCCATAATGTTAGATTCTTCTAGATCAGACATATGCGTCCATCACATGGTTGGTATTTACTCACTGAAATTGTACTACATTATTTAGGATGGGATTAGAATCTTACTGAGCCTTCCCTCCCATCTTTGTCAAACCTAAACAATTACTTTTACTCGTAAGTAAACATAACAAATATCCAAACATTTAGTTGGTGATTAGAAGCTAGCATTTTCCTGGTGAATCTATTACTGATTAATATGCATTTGGTAAACAACTCTTACAAGATACTGCACACTGGGTGCCTTAAAGCAATAGAAATTTTTTTTTCTCTCACGGTTCCAGAGGCCAGAGTGTCAGCAGCTCAAGACAGGAAGTTATCTTGTGTCCTTCAACCTCTTAACAATGTCTAGCGATTCTTGGTGTTTTTCTGGAGCTACATCACTCCAGTCTCTGCCTCTGTCTTCAGAGAGCCCTCTTCCCTATGCTTTTCTGTGTGTCCTTTTCTTGTAAGGACATTAGTCATGTCTTCGGGGCCTATCCTAACCCAGTATGACCTCATGTAAACTTTGTTACCTGTGCAAAACCCTATCTTCAAGCAAGGTCATAGTCACAGTTACTGATAATTAAGACTTGAACATAAATTTGGAGGGACACAAACTAACTAAAATTTTTAAAAGAATCATTTAATATTTTCTTCCACTATCTAACATATCATCCCTCTTTCTTTCTGGGGCAAACTCAAACCTCCTTGCAGAACACTGGTCTTGAGTCCATGTCTGATGAGGCTGTTACTCCTTCCTTTACTTTCCGGTAAATCCCCCAGTGATGCAGATAATTATTTTTAACCCAGTTTCCTGCCAATCCCATTCTTCCTTGCTGGTCAGTTCTAAGATTATGTCCCTACCAAATAAAATATTATTTCCAAAGATATGTCCTACATCTATTGTTCCCAAGTATCCAGTATTTTGGATATTGCGGAAAAAAAAAAAGGTTTGTATACAAAGCATTAATTTTGTCTTCAATCCTGAACTAGGTACATTCCCACTTAAGACACTTGCTCTATCTCTATTAAGTTTAAAATGAATAATTCTGGAAAAGAAGTAGGATTTTTAAAACATGTGCATTGCCAAATAACTGATTCAAAAGAATTAATAGTTATATAGATTTCTGTGGACAGTTGTGGAAGATTTACTAATATTGGTCACTTAATAGCATGGAACTTTGTTGGATTTGGGATAGGCCTCCTGATCTTGTCACTTCAGTACTCTTAGAGTATATTATTTTCCTGCAATTTTAGGTGAGAACATGTTCACCTTAGGTGAATCTCATTAGGAAATCAGTGAACCTAACAATCCTTTCCTTACCCCCTAACCCTGTCACATATACACTGAAGGACTTTGACAACAAATCTCAACTTTTTGCTGATGAAGCTGAGCCTGACATATCCCATTTTTTCCTCTGGTCAGGAAACACAGGATTCTGATGATGCATAAAGAAGAGGCATGGATTGTGAAGAGTGAGTGTAAATCAACAGTGTTATCATACTTCCATTCTGAAAAAGAGCCTCGCCAAAGATCCTATAGCAGAAATATATGCATTGTTCTTCCCAATCACAGCAAGAACCATTCAGTTCTTAGCTGTGACAAACTGGATTCAAATATGCATCCGTAAATATCCTCCTGCATACCTCAGAGGACTTGACTTTCTGCCATAAGTTCTACATCAATTTCTTCGACATTTTTAAGAAGATGTCTTTCATTTGGCAAAATGTATAGAAAATCCTTATCCTGACTTATTTACTAGGTTGATCTCTTAGTCTTTCTGTGATTCCAACAAGGCTTGAGCCTGTTCTAAGAAGCACATTGTCCCTATGCCTAGTTCACCTCCATTCTACCTTCAAGTATCACAAATGCAGTGAACTGCAGGGTCTAAGTGTCTAAGAAAAATTTTAAAACAAAAAAATGTTCAATTTCTGAACATGAAACAATTAAATGAGTTGCATAGGATCAAAGGACAAAATCTTAATTGATTGTTTAAAAAAAGTGTGACTGTATTTTCCTCTTATTTGGTTTGGCCCCAATAAAATCTAGAACTTGCATCAATGGTTTCAAAGGATCTGACAATGTAATTAAACCTAGCCAGGTCACTCTTGGCAATGATGGAATGGGAGTGGGAATGAAGGACTATGTTACTTACTAATTTCTGAAATTTAAAAAGAAGCATAGTAATAAAGGAAATTTGTATAAAAATTATTTGTAATATTTTTACATCAAAGACTTAAATATTATGAATGAGAAAAGAGGTAATTAAATTAGCACTTTAATACTTTGTAAGTGAGGAAGTAATTTTATAGACACTCTGGACATGTTTTCACACCAACTCTTAGGAACCTTAAATATGTGTATATACTTTAACCTGGTGAGACCACATCTAAGATTTTATTCCAAGGAAATAATTTTAGATACAATTTAAAGATGCATCACCAGAATATCCTTTACAGCATGTAAGTTGAAAATTTTAGATTTTTGTTGTTACAAGTAATACTATGTTATTATAAAATATGAATATCCAAGAGTGGGGAATTATTAAGGAAATAGTGCTTACATTTATACAATGCCACTGAAAAGTTTTCAAGAATTATGATATAGGATAAATTCTTGCTTATGTTAAATAAAAGAAAGAATCAAACAATTTTGAAGCATCATTTTGGCAAATATTTACCTTTATAAATACATAGAAAAAATAGAAGAGACATATTCTATAATGTTATCTATGAGAATCTTGGTCTAGTGGCATTATGGAATATTTTCTTTGCATTTCTCCTCTTTTTCAGCTTTTCTACACTGAATGTAATGCTTTTATCATCAGAATAAATATATGTACAATATTAAGAATGACTAATAAAAATCCCACAAACATGACTCGTTCTGATCAGTCATCAAGGATCTGTCTCATTATTTATTCTTATCAGCCTGTTCCTCTCACTGTAATTGCATGAGCCTTCTTCTGGGGCCTCTTAAAATCAATCACATCTGTTAGCTGTTTTGCATCAGTGTGAAATATAGCTCAACCAATCCTTCCATGATTAGGATCATTTTGGTACTTCAATGAAGACCCGTAAAGCATCTCTGTTGCTTAAAGCCATTTTCTGTCATTGATGTTGGTAAAGCTCACCCCCCTACACATACAAAAGTGCTTTGATCAACCAGAAGTACCATTACCTTTGTAAATTTTAAATCAAGAAATTATAGCTATCAAACTCTTCTAATGAATAAACAAGGCTTTTGATTGCCTCTATCAACATTAATAACATCCAAGTAAACAAACATGGACACAAGTAAGATACCACACACATTCTTATAAAGTAAGGTGTATTTAAAAGATGCTATTGATGAATGTGAACAGCAAGTGCCTGATGAGATGATGTGTTTTTCTCTGTACAGAAAAAGCTATGACATTCAGATCATGCCACTGGTGAACCATACAGGTTTCAGATCTGGGAACATGCTCAATTTGAAGAGTCCATTCATTAGGTAAGAAATGTTCCTATTCATTTCATACCTATGTGTATAAAATCTCAATTGCTCCTACGACAAGGTCAAGTCAGAATAATTCCATCTTTCCTAAGAAAAGTGTCGCTAGTGCTCTTCCTCTCTAAGGAGATGGGTTCTGATGTGGATTTGGATGTTTTATGACCCATTTAACAATGCAGTATATCCCAAACTGGTACCCAAAGAGTCCTGGAGGGTCCTGTGAAGCAGATTTTCATGGCAGTTGAGCTATAATGAGCTTTGTGACCTCAGGCTAAGTTACTTTCTTTCTCTGGAATTCAGTGTTTTCACTTGCAAACCATGGAGTTTAAAGAGGATCTCTTTTGACTTTCATTCACTGAGGAATGACTTATTCCAGTACACCTAAATCATGAGTCCATTTACATTACATTCTTGAGGCTCATCTGACATGAAGGTCACATAAGTTAAGGCACATCTCTCATTAGGAGCTATGCAGAATTTTATATGATAGAAAGAATTTGCCATAATGAGGTGGGCCCAGAAAATGTTTCTGGAAAACAAACTCCTCTTCCTTACTCCTCTCCAATATAAGCCAATCAAAAATCCACAAATGAAATCAACTACACAAATAAAACATTAAATATTCGCCACTGTTGATTTCCTTACTAAAAAGAGATTTTCCCTCATAATGTCTCCTCAATGCTTTAGTTCTAGGTACCATGTCTCAAAAGTATTGAAAGGTTTGAAGAGAAGACTCAGGAAACCAAACCAAGAATTCTTTGGCAGAGATGGGAAAGTGGAATTTTGACCCTGAATGTAGTTTTGGCCTTGTACAAGGAAAAAAAAAAAAAAAAAAAAAACATGCAAAAGTACAATGCTATTATTTGTGCGCAAGTTGTTGCACATGATGTGACTCTGAAAGCCATTGCCTACTAGAGGTATGGATCTCTAATTCTGAAGAAAGGGAGGAGTCCTTGCTCCATCCATGCTCAACAGGATCCTGCCACTTAAAGCAAGGGGCACAGGTTTTGGTCTCAGAGAGAACAGGCTAATTATTCTTTAGCTTGCTGACTCATGAGACAAATTATTTAACCTGCCTAAGCCTCAACATTCTCATCTGTAAAGTGAGACAAAAACATATTCCAATTGCTGGAATTTTGTAAGAATTTACATCACACATCCAGGTACTTAACAGTTCATATAATTGGTTTGCAAAAAATGCTAATTTCCTTTCCTTCTCCCTCTTCTTCCTGTTCTCGGCTCTCCAATTCTCTCAGTAAGGTAAATAGATGATTTGTTGTTCATTCCAATTATAATCATTTGAGATTTTTTAAAAGATAAGAATATTTGGAGAATTTTAGAAAATTCACCTTTAAAAGGCAAGAACCATATAAATTAGTAACTTTTGAGTCCCATCTCCATTTCATCATACAAAAACAAGGCTCGCACCAGAAAACCTCTGGAGACAGACCTGGGAAAGGTCAACCCCTGTTTTGCAAGAAGGCACAAACCACAGTGGCCCCAAGTTCCCAGTGAGGGCTTGTTGGAGATCTAGTGATGACATAAGATGGTCATGCCCCCAGTCACCTGTGACAGGCTGTGGAAGGAGGGGTATATGACTTTCTTTTTCCCTTTCTTTCCATTCAGCAGAAACATTAATTAAGTAGAGGAGAGGACTTAAACATGTAACTGTCCTGTTACATGTCCCAGATCCTAATTGTATTTCTTTACTGTTTCTTTCCTAATGTCTGGGCCTCAGCATCATAGTGGAGATGTCAAATAAATGACAGAATCTTTAAAGAGTTTGACCTAGAACAAATGCTCAGCTAAGTGCTTAATAATGGAAATGCCCCTTTTCCATCTCCCATCTCAACTTTAACTTCCTGTTGCAGTAAGCAAGAGGTGTGTGTGTGGTGTATTGGGAAGAACTAAAATAAGTAATGTTACCCATAGGAATTATTAGTAAAGTAGCAACAAAATACATTACTTTTTCTCAGCTGTTGGACCCATTTTTTAGGATACCATTAGTCCCTACTGATAAAAAAAAGCAGAAGACTTATTTTTTCTTTTGGCTGATCCCCAATACTATCTGAGCATCAGTGACATGCTAAAAAGATCTCAAGATCAACAAATAACTGAGTTACTAAAAATTAACATCCACCATTGCACAAAATGTAAAAGTTTCTATTATACCTTGGGGGGAGGTTTTATTCTGAATATTAATCAAAGCATTTGAAAATAAAAGAAGATCTAATGGTTGTTTCTAAAATTGAGCAAGAGAACAAAACCACTTTATCAGAGACAGAAAGCTCCTAGGTAATTGGATTTTAGAAGACCCTCGAGTATAATGCTTCCTTATTCAGGCCCCCGTGGTCTGTGTGGGATCACATTATGCTAGGCAGCAGGATAGCACCACTGACTGGGTCTGGGACAATCACAGGCTCCTGGAAGCTCACTTTGTAATGGAAGGAAAGTGGGCACCAAATGATTAACTGTACAATTAAGGATGTCACCACAATTGCAGCAAGTGACATGAAGGAGAGGTAGAAGGTGCTTAGAAAGTGTTCCTGGAGCAGAGTTTACCCATAAAGTAAACACTGCCGGTATCCCAAACCCAGAAACAGCAGGTGCAGCCTTAGAGCACCAGAAGGAACCCAGTGTCTCTTTTAGAGGAAGCTGGGGCGTACAGCTTGCCATGGGAACTTGAAATCCCACATTACTGAGAACCCTGGCAGACCCCACTTTTATGGCAAATAACTCCATTATTTGTCTGTGACCCTTCACACTTGATGCACAAGCCATTGTTCACAGTCCATGACAATGATAAGGGACAGACAGATGTGATTGTTGGAAACATAGATTAAGGGAATGATTCTCTAAAATGGGCCCACTGTGCTGACTCCCTCATGCTTTCACTTTTAAAAAGCAATTTACCCTGCAGCCCTGCCTGGCTTAAGTTCACAGGACATGTTACATTCCTCAGCAAACTACAAGTTGTCTGCAATAGAAATGTTGGCCCAAAATAATGTCAGTAAGAACACAAGTTACCCTGAAGGGGAGACTTTTGCGACCCTTACAAAGATCAGATCCCAGACCTCAGGGAGGAAAGCATTATTCCTCCTGACATAAACTCTGTCAGAACAGGTTCCAATTAGAGCTGATCAGTATGGGTCAAGTGACCTAGAATTGTCATGGCAGTGGGGACTTGAAAGTCTGATATCATCCTGTGCCACTCAAAAGAAAAATCAAAAAGTGAACCTGACCAGGACTCCGGAAACTTCGTTGGGACCCACAATAAACCTGGAGGACAGGAGAGGCATGCTTCCCCTCTCCTGTCTGAGAGGACTCACTCTTTCCCTTGAGAGTGCTTCCTTTTCCCCTTTTCTATTCCTTCCAATAAACTCTTGCCTGTTACTCTGAGCATCATATCTGAGATTTTTCTGACCTGATTGCAAGAATTGGACTTTGAAACTGAGCAGGGGCTCTGTGCTGACTCAGTTTTGTGGAAGACCCCAGCCCTGTACCGGGAAGAGGGTTACAGAATGAGTGCAGAATGCCCATTTGATGAATGAGTGAATCAGTGTGGCCCCACAGAGCTTCTTGTGGGTCCTAAATAACTAGGCTTATGGACAAAGTACCATCTCCAAAGAGCATTTGTCTTCCACACCAGCATCACAAGCCAATCCTCTATTGTGTTCACAGCTTCTCATAGAACAGTTGATCCTTTTTTCCCCAAATACCAAATTCTCTTTCTTTCCTCGCCTTCAATATTTCTTAACTTCCTCCTTTTTCTCCCAACTAATTTATTAGGCCTTTATGATGTGTCCTGTTCTTAGTCCTGGAGAATAACAGAGAATGAAGTAGGAACAAGCTCCTAATTTTGTTTCAAGAGAGTCTTTCAACAGACATCAAAACAAAAACCAAAAAAGATAACTTAGTTATAAGTTTTCTTAAAAATATAAATAGAATAATATCTACCTGATTGCAAACCTTCCTATAAAACAATAGACCTGCTGGTATTAATGAATGTCAGACACATGCATCAAGAGCACAGAATTCAGAAGCAGACCCTAATGCAGATAGTCAATTGATTTTTTGACAAAGTTGCAAGGATAGTTCAATGGAATTCAGTTAAAATTCTTCCAAAGCTTGATACTAAAATCACTGATATCAGTATACAATTTTAAGAAGAACTTCCATATCTCATAACATCTACAAAAATTGGTTTTAAAGAGATTGTAGATTAAAATGTAAAAACTAAAAATATAAAACTACTAGAAGAAAACACCAGAGAAACTCTTGTGACCTTGAGTTGGACAAGGATTTCATAGCTATGAGCCCCAAAATTCAAAGGACAGGGGGAGAAATTTTGATGGAATATATTTAATAACTTATAATCAAAATTAAGAAATTATAATCTATGAAAGACACATGAAGAGAATGAAAACACAAGTTACACACTGGATGAAACTATTGTAAATCACAAATCTGAAGAAAGAATACTTATGCTCCAAATCTAAAAAGAATGTGTGATATACCACTTTCCCAAGAAGAAGAAAACAACTCAATGATTACAAGGGAAGAGGATGAAAAATTTGGCCAAACACTGCACCAAAAATCACATAATATTAAATAAGCACATGAACAGATGCTCAGGTTCATTAATCATTATGGAAATACAAATTAAAACAACAATGAGATATACTGCATACCTATTAGAAAGGCTAACATTCTTTAAAAATCTGACAATATTAAGTGCTGGTGAAGATATGGAGCTTCTGGAATTCTGGTACAACCACTTTGGAATACACTTCAACAGTTTCTTATGTAAATATTTATTTACCATATGACCCAGAACACTCACTCCTAAGTATTTTCACAAGTGGAATACAAAACTTGCCTTCATGCTAAAAACTGTGTTTGAAGGTTTATGGCAACTTTATTTGTAATCATCAAAAACTGGGAACAACTGAAATGACTTCTGAATGGAGAATGTTTGTAGTGGATGGATATAATGGAATAACACAATAAAAAGGAACAAAGATGGAATCTTAGGGTGGTTTTGATTTGCATTTCTCTTAGTACTAGAGATATTGAACATTTTTCCATATGTTTGTTGATTGCTTGTAGATCTTCTTCTGTGAAGTGTCTATTCATTTCCTTAGCCCATTTGTCGATTGGATTATTTGTATTGGTGTAGAGTTTTTTGAGTTCTTTATAGATTCTGGAGATTAGTGCTCTATCTGAAGTATGATTGCCAAAGATTTTCTCCCACTCTGTAGGCTCTTTCTTCGCATTGCTGATAGTTTCCTTTGCTGAGAGAAAGCTTTTTAGTTTGAATCTATCCCAGTTATTGATTCTTGCTTTTATTTCTTGTGCTATGGGAGTCCTGTTGAGGAACTCTGGTCCATCTCACCCCAATTAGAATGGTGATTATCAAGAATACAAGCAACAACAGGTGTTGGCGAGGATGTGGGGAGAAAGGTACACTCTTACATTGCTGGTGGGGCTGCAAATTAGTGCAGCCACTCTGGAAAGCAGTGTGGAGACTCCTTAGAAAACTTGGAATGGAACCACCATTTGACCCAGCTATCCCACTCCTTGGCCTATACCCAAAGGACTTAAAATCAGCATATTACAGAGATACAGCCACATCAATGTTCATAGCTGCTCAGTTCACAATAGCCAGATTGTGGAACCAACCTAGATGTCCTTCATTTGATGAATGGATAAAGAAACTGTGGTGTATATATATATACACAATGGAATATTACTCCACCATAAAGAATGATAAAATTATGGCATTTGCAGGTAAATGGATGAAATTGGAGAATATCATGCTAAGTGAGATAAGCCAATCTCAAAAAACCAAAGGACGAATGATATCGCTAATAAGTGGATGATGACACATAATGGGGGGTGGGAGGGGTTAGTGTTAGGGTTAGAGTTAGGGTTAGGTAGGGGGGGAAAGAATGGAGGAAGGAAGGACTGTATAGAGGGAAAAGAGGGGTGGGAAGGGTGGGGGGGAAGGGAAAAAATGAATCAAACATCATTACCCTATGTAAATTTATGATTACACAAATGGTATGCCTTTACGCCATGTACAAACAGAGAAACAACATGTATCCCATTTGTTTACAATAAAAAAAGGAAAAACAAACAAACAAACAAAAAAAGGAACAAAGAACCAATAATTGTAATGATATGTATGCATTTCAAATACATTGTATTCAGTGAAAGAAGCCAGATTCAAAAGACTCTATACTATCTGATTCCATTTATATGTAACTCTGGAAAAAGAAGTGGTGGCATCCAAGTAGAGATCTGTCAGGAAGGAGGAGATGTGCATGGAGAGACTTCTAGGAAAGAACAGTAAGGACAAGAGCCTAAGGCAAAAGAGTCCTTTGACTAGCAAAAAATAAGTCATAGTTCATCTTATGCTATAAACCTATAGAAAAGAAAAAGTTCTTTCAGTGAACAAAAATCTGGATCATTGGCTGAGAACTGAATTTAAGCTAGGCATAATTAAACTTACTAAATATAGTGTGTAAAAATAGATTTTTAAGACTGCCCATAAAAACTCCAGGGAAAGGCTTTGGGGTGGGAATAGAGAAGGAAGGTGAAGAGGAAAGGAAAGAGAAAAAGTGAAAACCATGCTTGCTTGCTTGTAGCTTTGGCTCGGGTCAAGAACTTCATTACTTTGCTGTTAATAGAATCCCCTTCTGTGTTTTAGGTTTGCTTTGAAGACAGTAACAAGTCAAGCAATAAGTAAAATGAAGGTCTGAGAAGGCCATCAGCACCCAAGTTCATACTTCACCTTTTATGCATTCTAAACATTTCAAAGATGTTTATTCTTATTTAATTTTCATTTCATTTTGGTTTTTTGCTCCACAACTCCAAAACTTGCAACCTTTTTTTTTTTTTTTAAATTGACAAATCTGTTTCTTGTGGTTTCTGTCTCTTTACAGTCTTATACAGTTGCCTGGAAAAATATTTTCAAAGATTTTTCTCTTTACAGTAGTTCCCCTTATCTACAGAGGATATGTTTTGTAATCCCTAGGGGGAATCCTGGATAGTTCCAAACCCTCTATGTACTGTTGTTTTTTTTTTTTTTTTCCAAAAACAAACCTATAAAAAAGTTAATTTATAACTTAGGCACAATAAGAGATTGACAATAGTAATAAAATAGAACAGTTATAACCATATCCTATAATAATAGTTATGTGAATATAGCCTGTTTCTCTCCTCTCTGAGTATAGAATTTAACATTTGCTATTTCCAGACTACAGTTGATCATAGGTAACTGAAGCCACAGACAGGAAAACTGGTCAGAGGGGACTTCTGTATCATTATTCTAGCAAAGACAACAGCTTTATTTTAAATTTTGAAGATTTTAAAATAAATTTGACAAAACTGTACCTCACATTTATATATGACTGATGTAAGAGCATGGTAGGAGTGAACCTCTATTCACAATTTTAATGTTACTACTTTTGCCAATATTTTCAACAAATCAAAAGTTAGTTCCTAGCTTGGCAATGTGTTAAGAATCTTTGCCTTATTCATATAATGAATAAGTACCATGAATAGTATAATGAATAGTACCATGTCAGAAATGTCCTTCACTGGCATCAGTTGATGGTTCTGTATGTTGTTCAAATAAATGAATAAATAAATAAATAAAGATGAAACCTTCACCAGTCCTTCTAGGTGCTATGTGTGACTCCAGTGAGTCTCCTTTAAAACCTTTATTATGTGTCACATATCAAATGGTGATGAAAAATGATCTTTCCAAAGAGCAGGTTTTCCCCCTGCCCAGACAACCTTTATGAAAATGGATGTCACATGAGTACACAATCTGATGAAGGCCACCAGGCAACCTGCTCACTCTGTAGGGAGAGCTGGAATGAATAGCAGCTACATATTCTCATCCATCAGTCCATCACCCAGAGCATTCTGCTCTCCACTCTGGAGCTTAGCTCATTCTGATCCCTCCATTTGAAAGGGTCTTCCCCTCTGTCTGCTCAGACAGTCTGACAACACTTCCAGGTTCAGGTCAGTACAGCCTCTCCAGCATGCTCTGCGGACCACCCCGCACTCATTAAAAGCAGCTTTCCTTTCTTAACATATCCTCAGACCCCCTTCATAGAGGCCTTTCTTGCAGTGTTCTATCACTTCATGCCCTAAACATATACACTTTTTCTTCTATGACATTCAAACTTCCTTCATTTTTAAAATTTCCCACAATGCTAACAGTATGCCTAACGCATTGAAGGATCTCAAAAAATGTACACTGATTAAACAAATAAGTTTATACTGAAGTTGAGAGTAACTAGAATGATGAAATCAGGCCTGACACTATTCAAATTGCCTTTCAAGTGTGGTCGGCAGAAAATATAAACCTTGGATTACAGAACTATCATATGGCCACCACCACTGCCCACTTCACACCCAGGGCCGACATTCATACTCTGTCCCAGAACTTTTTCCCCACCGAACCCAGATGTGGCCTCAGTTTATCCCAGCCTTTACTCTAGGAAGCCATTATCAATTTATAGAAGTGGGTAAAAATGAATAACCCATGCATTTAACTGATATATTCTTTCTCTTTAAACAAACCTGAAGACCTGTAATATTTATAGATTTGTAACTTTGCTGAAGCACACATTTGATATATGCAATAAGGGAGTGGGGGAGTAGCAAAATAACTGACTTTGTTAATTACTCAAATGATGCATCTCCATAAAAGCAATAATCCTCCTAAACTATTTCTTAAAAATTGCTTTCTGTGTTTTTTAACCTAACTTTTGTTGAAAATTTAAGTAAGTTATTAGTAAATACTTGTATAAAATGTTATAATTCTAGGGCAGAGTTTATTTCAGTGTTTATTTCAGTATTTCAGTATTTAGTAATTACTAATTATTTCAACCTTGTATCTATAGAATTTGGAACCCATGGGAATTGATATTAATGTGTTAATTTATTGTATTTTATGGGGAAAATTATTTCACTGTATTAGCTGCAAATTTAAAAGTGACCTCAAAGCAGATCTTCTTTGAGGGGGTTAGTTTTGTGTCAACTTGACTACACCAAGGGTTCCAGAGTAACCGTTATTTCTGGGTGGATCAATGGTGGTGTTTGCAGAGGAGATTAGCATTTGAACTGGTAGAGTCAGTAAAGTAGACTGCCCTCACCATCATGCAGTCTGTTGAGGACTTGAACAGAACAGAAAGGTAGAGGAATTCATCTCTTTTGCTTCCTGCCAGACTGCTTGAGCAGGGATATGGGTCATCTCTTGACCTTTTTCTAAGATTTATACCATTTAGTTCCTCTGATTCTCAAGCCTTGGAGGTGAACTTGAATTATATCACTGACATTCCTGGGTCTCCAGCTCACAGTTAGCAATGGGACTTCTCAGCCTCCATCACTGTGTGGGCCAATTCCTCATAATAAATCTGTTCTGTACACACACACACACACACACACATGCCTGCATATTCCCCACAGGACCTAGCATAGGGCCTTACACAAATGCTCAAGAAATATTTGTTCCTTGTGATTTAATTTTCAGTCTCAAGTCCACTTAATTGGAGAGGTCAACAGTTGGCCATGCTCAAGGCAGGCAGATAATGCATTTCACATTGATCTTGTAATCAAATGAATTCTTAAAAACTTCCCTCACCATGCAAAAAAAGCATGAAATTACACATTAACATAGGTCATTCCAAAGCTCAAACTTATTAAATTGTTGGTGTCTTGCACCCAACACCCTTGGAGGTAACATTAATGTCACATTTTTATTATAACTTGACATTTCCACTATATTCAAAGAAACTCAACTGCATTCAAAGAGACTCATCAAAGAGCCATAGACAATGCAGGCTTCATAATTTGCAGGTCTTAGTTCAAAAAGAAGATGTGGATCTGCAGCTGAAGTGAGTAAGTCATTCTCCCCTTTCTGTATGCCTACTGCTCCAAACTACAGTGACCTTCCAGAGACTGCAACCTCTCATATCCTAGATTGGGAGTGGGCAAGAGGGCCACGTGGAGTTACATATTGAACACATGTAGTACTGCCAGCCCCTTTGGGGACTGGCATTGCCTTGCCACATCCTGTGATACAGCAGGACACCTGCCAACCCTGACTTTTCTTGTGCCTGTGCCCAGCACACCTGCTCCACCCTGGGCAGAAGGCAACAATAGAACTCCAGCTCCCCCACATAAAATGACCTGGTGGCTGCAGCAGTCAAGGGGCAGGAAGAAGGAAGGGGAGCCAGACAGAGCCTGAGGTTTGACACGTGGATGAAATCCATCCCAGAAAGGCAGCACAGAGGCTGCACACCAGGAGCCAAAGCTTAGACCCATGGCCTGTTCTACACTGGCCCATCATACTTACAAACACAAATTCAAAGATAAAATTTAAGAATTAAGGATTTCAAGACAGTGATCCCAGAGCATGAAACCACAAACCCTTTCAAGCTTAGGATTCTATGTTATTGTACTGATTACATGTCCTGGCTTGGGTGTGTGGTATCTTGTTTAAAGTGAACAGTTCATTTGTGGAGAAGACAAGCCCCATTTTAAGAAATGCTGTCATATATTCCTAAAGTGCAAGAAGTAAAATCGAGAATCAATAAATGGGATGGAATCGAACTGAGAAGCTTCTTCACAGCAAAGGAAACAATCAATAATGTAAAGAGAGAGCCTACAGAATGGGAAAGCATCTTTACCACACACACAGCAGATAGAGCACTAATCTCCTGGATATAAAAAGAAATTTAAAAAGTTAACAGGAAAAAAAAAAAACAAATAATTCAATCAATAAGAAGAAATACAATCTATCAATGAATATATGAAAAATGTTCAACATCTCTAGCAATTAGAGAAATGTAAATCAACAACGGAGATTTCATCTCACTCCAGTCAGAATGTCAATCATCAAAAATACAGGCAACAATAAATGTTGGCAAGGATGTGGGGGAAAGATACAGTCATACATTGCTGGAGGGAATATAAATTGGTGCAACCACTATGGAAAGCAGTATGGAGATTCCTCAGAAAACTTGGAATGGAACCACCATTTGACCCAGCTATCCCACTCCTCGGCCTATACCCAAAGGACTTAAAATCAGCATACTACAATGATGCACATCACTTATAGCAGTTCAATTCACAATAGCTAATCCAATAGCTAATAGCTAATTCCAATAGCTAATAGCTAATGGAACCAACCTAGGTACCCTTCAACAGATGAATGTATAATGAAAATGTGTATATATGTATATAAGATGAAATATTACTCAACCTAAAAAATGAAATTATGGCATTTGCCAGTAAATGGATGGAACTAGAGAATACTATGCTAAGCAAAATAAGCCAATTCCAAAGAACCAAAGGCCAAATGTTTTCTCTGATATGCAGATACTAATTTACAATACGGACAGGGGAATAGAGGCAATTTGGACTAAACAGAGGGAAGTGAGGGGAAGCAAGGAGGAAGGGGTATAGGAATGATAGTAGAATGAATCAGACTTTATTAACCTATGTGCATATATGATTACATGACTGTGTAACTCTGCATCATGTACAACCAGACAAATGAGAAGTTATGCTCCATTTATGTATGATGTGTCAAAGTGCATTTTCTGTCATGTATAACTAATTAGAACAAATAAAAACTATGTATACATATAGAACAAAGAAATGGTGTCATAAAAATGATATGGTTAACTAATTGTTGGGGAGAAACTGGACAATGAGGAGGGTGGCTGCTTATTGGGCCAGTGCTCACGACTCTGCTGAATCTTTCTCCCCATAATATATGCCATGGTGACTTTGCACTTCACCTTGCACGCAGGTTCTAAAGAGTCATTTGCCATTTCTAAAATGTAGGAATGACACAATGGGGGTTGCATCACAGATGGATCTCTGTGGTGACAGTGTGCAGGTGGGAGTCAAAGAAGTAGAGACTCTAGGTAGTCAAGTCATACAGATTCTTGATCTACTGTTGCTGAAAGTGGCCTTATAGCATGGTAGCTAAAGGCTTGGGCTCTTTACCTAGACACACCTGTGTTCGAATCCTCATTCTGCCATTTTTGAGTTGTAGAAATATGGGTCAGTTCCTCACTTTCTATATGCTCAGTTCCTTTATCTGCTAAGACAAAAAAGAATAGGATTCTTGTGAGGATTGAAGGAAATAATGCATAAGACTCTTGTGAGAATAGAATGAAATGATGTATATGAAACATTTAGCACAATGTCTGGCTCATTAAGTGTTGCCACTGTTATTATCATACGAAAGGGATTATTTGTTTCTCTTCCCAGTTCCATGTTTATGCCCCTTCTAAAACAGCTGTACTTCCATGCTAGAGGAAGGACACCATTATCTCCCTACTGAAACCCACAATTCTTTAAGAGCAGAAAGGGCAACTGCATATTCCCTTTCCTCCTTTATAATTTCATTCTTCTACTCAGGGGCAGCTGCCTTAAAATCTAGCTGTCAGATACAAAATGACATCCACTTGACTGGTGGGGTCCCTGAAAGAAATTTAGAAAAATCCACTTTCTGTTCATTAGTTAATTTTAAATGTATTGTCTTTCTAAGGAAATCTCATTCATTTCTTCATCCATTCAACCTCTTTTTCCCTTGACCAAAAAGGATGTAGAAAGGAAGAACTAACCAATGATTTAAGGAAGAAATAAAAATATATTCATTTAATATTCACAATATAATGTACTCATTGAAAAGAATTCATCAATGTTATTATAATTTAATAAAGAAAGTAATTCATGGATATCCTACTTATAGGTAACTTATCAGAATACAGTTTGGAGAAAAAACAAAAGCAGTTTTTCGTTGGAGGCACCAAAGGTAGTTAGTGCCATGTCCCAGGTATTGGAAAAAATCTAGAAATCAGAGTGAAAAAAAAAATGTTCATTAAGACAAAAAAGAAAAAAAAATCCAGGACCATGTTCAACCAAGAGTGGAGAAGTTAATAAAGGTGAGGTTTTAATACCATGCTCCAAGTTTTCATGGGTATGAAGAAAGGGAGGGGCAAGAATCAAACTGAAAACACCTGTGTAGGACTGTTCTGGCCACCTGCATTGAGCAATGGTCAGATGAGGAGTGGGTATGCTGCTCTTTCTCTTTGGTCCTCATGGTTGGTTAGAGAAGTTGGTGTTAGACTAGGATAGGACATGGAGATTCAGGTGGTATCTGGAGAAATACTACTCAACTATGAATGTGCATGAGTTGCTGGGTGATCTTATTAAAATGCAGAGCATCTCACTCAGTGAGCCTGGCGTGTTGCTTGAGATTCTAATAAGCTCCCTGATAATGCCAGTGCTGCTAGCCATGGACTACACTTTGAGTTAGCAAGGAAATGTGTTCTGTTGAAATCTCCTGTTGGAACTATCACTATAACTCACTTTTTAAAGTTGTTCTCTTATTCTCTTTTTCCACAAATCACTATCATATTCTTAAGCCAGAACCCCAGAGCTACAATTTCAAAAAAAGTTTTTCATAGTGAAGATGCCGAGAAGTGACTAGATTCAGGATCTATTTTGGAGACAGTAGTAGCATTACTTACTGATAGATTGGCAGTCAATAGGAGAGGGAAAGAAGAATCAAGGTCAACTCCTGGGTTATTGGTCTGAGAAATTTGGTGCCATTTAGTAAGATATAAAAGACTAAAGAAAGAGCATGCTTGGGAGGGAAAATCAAGAGTCTGATTGTGAGCATGTTGGGTCTGAGATGACCTTTTACCATCAGCGTGGAGTTAGGGAGCAGACAGACATGTACATCTGGAACTCAGAAGATTTATCTGGAGAGTTGAGAGCATACTGATGGCAATGAAAACAAAGTACTGCATGAGATTCCTTTGAAAATAGTGTGGGGAACTAGGAGCAGAGAACTCTATCATTAAAAAGTTTGAGAGAGGAGAAGGAGTCAGCAAGAAAGACGGTTTTACCCAGTAAGGAGAGAGGTCTGCAGGGACATAGAACAAAAGAAGAAACTGCTTCAAGAAGGAAAGATGAACAATTTGTGTCAAATGTTGCTCTGGGGTTAAATGTGCTGGGTACAGAGATTTGACCATGGGAATAAGTAACATGGAACTTCTCAGTGATCTTAAGAAGAGTCACGTCAAGGGCGAGGGAGATGTGGCAAAGTCAGAAGATACATCTAGTATATAGACAGCTCCTCCCAAGAGTGTTGGTGTGAGGAACATCAAGAAACATGGTATTGTAGCTGAGTCCCCATATCAGAATCTGTGCCTTCATAATGTGTGTGACACCTCATGCTCTCCAACTTTGGCTGACTTTGGACCCCACCTTGGTCTTTATAGACTATATGTGGACTAACAGCTATTCCTGAATCTGAACCCTAGACTGGGATCACTCTTAGTACAAATTTTTTCCTACCAGATTCTCCACATAAAGTAATAGTAAACCACATGCCCAGGAGAGATATGGACAAAAGGTGAAAGAAAATACATAAATCTTTTCTTCTAAAACCAGAAAGGTTCTATGTAGCTGATAGCAGTCAACAAGAATGCTGGGTCCCCAAATGGCATGGCTATCAAGAAGCTGAGTGGTCCTGATAAGAAAGTAAGAGTCCTCACATCAACAACCCTTAAAAGCAAGAAGTTTGGAGTGTTGGGAATCATTTAAATTTAATTTTTCAATTGTCTATACATTCACATGATTCAAAATTCAAAAAAGTAAAAAGTATTAATAATGACATCTTGATCGGGCTCCTGTTTCCAGACTTCTAGTCCACTTCCCCAGTAAAAACCAGTGATTTCAGTTTTTGTCCAGTCTTCCATGCATATATGCAAATGCATGCATATCTGTCCCTCTCCATCCTTTGTCAAAACTGACACTATACCCTTCATTCTACTCCACATCTTCATCCATTTGACGACTTGGAGAGAAGTGGTTTTTTTGTAGCTTCACCTTAGAGCCCCTGAATTAATGATAAATATTTTGAGGGGAAAGCAGTTGTTTAATTACATAGTAGGTGTGATAAATGGAGTCCAAATTGAGTTCTGATGTGTCTTTGAGTGCCTGTTGAGTGGAATTGACTTATAAGGTAGTGGAAGATACCTGGGAGAATGAAGGTAGGAGATTCCACGCTTATGCCTCAGCATTCTTACCCAAGTTCCCAGGAATGTCATGGAACTTTGCCATCACCAGTGTATTTGCTCTCCATCATCCCCTCCCTTCTGGCACTTCTGGGAAGGCCCTACTCTCCTGCCAGCACACCCACGGGTCTTTGGCTGGCTGGTTCTGAAGTTAATGAGCTGCCAAGATCACCACCTGTCTCCTGTCAAAATTGGCTTTATATTGCGAACGCCTCTCTCTTGGCTGATCATCCTTGCATTGCCTCCATCAGGCTTTGTCATGTCACCAGGTCCCCATGCTCCTGGTTTGAAGATTCACCCTTATCTGCATGCCTGAGCCCCTGTCTCAGAGGGGGCATGTGATTCCTGAATGTGAACCAATTCTAACATTTAAAAAAAAAATAGAACCCAGTTTTTTAAATGACCATCTGACATGCCAAGTGAAGTGAAGCTCATTTTCAGATGATTCCCAGCTGTCACAACAGCATTGCGCTTGAATGGCTCAGTCATCGCAGAGGCAAGGAGGGCAATTTTATTTCACATTTGACCTGATAACAGGAATTGTGATTAGAAGTCAACTTGAGATGCTTAGAACAGCTACTTGTAATTACATCAATTAACACGTGTACTTTGCTTTATTGTTTGTGAAGCAGTTTTGTGCATACTGTCAAAATATGTAAGACGGTGAGCCATGGATCCAAGGAGAGAACAAAACTGAAATATTTTATTACCTAAGCTGAGAAACAGGGAGGGAACAGACAGGTTTCTACAAAAGAGGATGTCAAAGCAGACCACGGAGCTAAGCCCAGAAGAGGAAGCATTACCGAAGTCAAACCAGAGAGGCTGAAATGAAAACTCTGCCAACTCAAGAATCTGAGATAGACTCATCATGGGAGGAGGGTCAAGCCAACATGAGGTCCTAAAGTGTTCAAGACCAAGGACTGCCAAACCACTATCTGGCCAAAGTAGGCTTTGTCTTCTTTTCATTTATAGCATGGGTAATACATAGCTTTGTGTTAAAATATAGCAACTGTAGATAAACCAAAAGAGAATAAGCAGTATATTTAGGCTTCTATGCCCAGTATCTTTTCTGGCCACATTCTCAGGAAAGTTGTCTGGCATTCATCTTGTCTGATGGCCTCATTTTGCAGCTTTTCTCTTTCCCCCAAATTGCTTAGTGCTTCCCTCTCTGACCTGCTTCTTCTTCCAGTGGCTTGGGAATAAACATTTCCCTAACTATTGATGGCTCAGCAAAGAACTTAACTGATGATATCTGCATTTGCTGGAGAGTTAGTACTCATAATTGTCTCTAGTTTTAGAAGTTGAATTGCAGGATACATTCATATATGTTGTGAAAGAATTCAGCTTGATTCATGTGATGGCATTGAATGCCATGTAAACTTATGGTGATTTCATTGTGCCAAAAATCTGGTAATTTTTAATAAATATTTTTGTTATGGTGCTTTCCCTGAAGAGTCTGCAGTGACTGGCTTGCATGTTTCCACTCTGTCACTCCATTTGCCAGTCAGGTTCCTTGCATGCAGTGGGTACTCAATACCCATTGTTCTCTTTCTTACAATGTGATGAAGCTCCACTGTGAAACTGGCTGATCCACTAGGCTTTATTTCCCTTTCAGAATGAAGCTGTGTTCAAATGACAGTGAGAGCTGAATTGCTGAAGATCATCTCCCCCTTGAAAATAAACATGTGAGGATGTGTTAGTGTTAATGGTATGGCTTAAATGTGATTGTGTGGGGGATATGCTTGTGGGCATTATTACTTTATTCCTAGACTGTTGGTTTTTCCCAGAATGGAGCCCTGTTCACCAGAAGCAAGCTCTTGGGATTCTTTCTTTTCTGACAGTCTTCCTCTCAAGACTCCCAACCTCCAGAAGTTTTACCCATTTTATGATGGTTGTACCCAAATGCCTTGGTGAACATTGATCTCATTTCTCAGAGAAAACTAGACTCCTGTCATCCTAGGCAGGAATAAAATGGAGGTGATCTTTCCAGAATGAAGACCAGGGGTGAATAAGGGAATGGAATGAGGGCAGGAACTGGGACCAAGGAGATTAATGCTGGCATAACATTTCTAAAACATGCTTAAGGAGATTCCTCTGGGAAGTTCTAATCATGTTAAGTCTGAAGCCACCCCAGACATTGTCCTGGTCCAGAGATGAAGTGAAAAGCAAGATGGGCACAGGAAGCAAGAAAGGAGAATGATAGCAAAAAGGAGTTGAATTAGAGGAAGAAAGGGAAATTGTAACCAGAATCAATGGAAATGGTGAAGATCTATCAATACCCTTTTTCTCAGGTGACTGAAAAGAGTATCTCTCATCTACACCCATCTGCCTATTTACCCTATCCATCCATCCTATCCATTTGAAAAAAAAAAAATTCAAACTAATTCCTAAGGATAAGTTGTAAATGATATATTATAAACTGTAATTGTGCAAAATAACACAGAAATACAAGAATGAAGAAAAAATGGATCCAAGAGGGAGACTGACCACACAAGTTGCTATGGCTGAAACACTGTGCCTAAGACTGCCTGTGACAGTGAGAGGCAGTGGCAGAGAGTGTCTTGCCACATCTGGGGTTTGGGTCTGGTGTATGTCTTCTTGTCCAGATGTCTTGCTTGAACTCAGTCACACCTGATGGGCATTGTGGGGTGGCTTATCTATGCAAGGAGGCAGGGGGAAGACAGATTGAATGTGTGTGTCTGTGAGTATTGTGTATGTTAAAACCCAAATGCAAAACTTGCATCAGTCGCATAAGGCAAATTAACAGAAGGAAACTGCCTAACTTTATGGAGAAAAAAACTCGTCCAAGGTTATACAACAGCAACATTAATTTTTTCAGAGTTCAAAAAAATAGGGATTTTTAAAACCTTTCTTTTCAGAGTTAAAAAAAAAAAAACAGATTTAGAAGTATGTTGACAGGGCCTATGAGGTTCTTTTCTTATCTGACATCTCCCTCTACTGACAGGGCCTTCTCTCATTTTTCCCTTGCAACCCAGCAGGGAAGTCCTTTGAAAATGACATTCCTGTGAAATGCCTTTGAGTCCTTGCTCAAAGATTGGAGAAGGGCCAGGTTTTGGTGGGGAAGATCATAGGTCCATTTGGGATGTGGGGACAAGTTCAATCAGCAATAGGGACACATGTCTGCAGCTCAGAAGAGAGACCTCAGACAAAGACAGAAGTGGGCGAGTGGTCAGTGCGAGTGGATGAAAGAAAAGAGAAGGAGGACAATGCTCTGACCTTGAGAGTCTCTAATACATAAAGGTCAGGCAGATGGGTAGGAACAAAAACAACACATTCTTTCCTCTGAATGCCTTTCTTCAGCATCTCCTACTGCTGGCCATCCATCTTTAACTGGTACAAACCCAGTAGCAGGAAACTCACTCCTTCATTGCTATTTGATGATTCTTATTGTTATAAAGCTATAATTTTTGTGAGTTGGAATCTGCTTCCCCACAAATTCCCATCTTT
This sequence comes from Sciurus carolinensis, assembly GCF_902686445.1. Lineage (NCBI taxonomy): Eukaryota > Metazoa > Chordata > Mammalia > Rodentia > Sciuridae > Sciurus > Sciurus carolinensis. The sequence continues at coordinate 66,945,528 of NC_062226.1, forward strand.
TTTTCTCTTTCTGCTGTTTGGAGTGATAAAGATAGAATCTGTCACCTCACATTTACCCCACATTTACCCAATAAATGCTTCCCCCACGGGAATCCCGGGAAACCAATACGGTAAAATAGTTAAGTCACCCAATTCAACATCTATTCCCTACCCTTCCCCCATCCCACTGGAAGCCCTTGAGAACAAAAACTGTGCCTTATTCCCTTACTCCCAGCTTCCAGCCTGTCAAACAGTTGAGGGAAAGTTTCTGAATAGTAAGTGCTTCTCAAGCATAATCTCTATAGATAAAAGTGAATGAGCTAGATGCCATCATCATCTCCCTTTATGGAAAAGGAAACTGAGGTTCTTAGGGATCTATAACTGTACAAGAAAGGCCACATAGCCAGGGGTGATACAGGTCTTTCTGATATCAAAGACTACAGTTCAGTGAATGTAATTCTACTCCTTTTACTCCTAGACAGAGCCAGGTATAGAAAAAGCCTACAGTAGCATTCACTGGACTGGACCAAATAGTAACAATACCTACTTGAAAATTGATAAATTGGGGTCAAGAACTTGTAGACAGAACAATTAAGGACTCATCTCTAGACCTCAGCTTCTGTCCTTCCTTGTCTCAGTACCAGCTCTGAGCCTCCTCCCCAGTTTACTGCCTCAACCTGGCAGTGCTGGCTATGACTCTTCCAATGAACTCCATCTGTGGTCTGCCTCCCTCAGCCCTTAACACCAAGTGATTCACCCATATAGGATTCCTAGTCCTTAAACTTTAGCCAGTACTTCCAGCTCCCATTATTCTGAATTTCCCTCCGACCTGACAGTTGTGTTTTGGTACACTTGAATCCCCACTAACCAGCTACGGAACCTTAGGTAAGTCATTTAACTCTTTCAGTCCCTGAGTTTCTCATTTTTAAAACAGGAGTGAGAAGTTGTGCTTAAAAGTACATTGTGAATTAGCTAAATGACCAACTCAGGGCCTGTCCTATACTATATCTACTCAAATGTAATAGTGCTTATTGTTCACATGGATAGAAACTGAAAACTCTTGTTCCTGGAGAAGAGGAATAATCGGAGGAAATTGAGAAAGCAGAGGAAGAAAGGAGTTCCAGGAGTAAGAGAGCTAATAAAATGCAGGACCACGGAAGTCACAGGATAAGGGTTCTCTTTAGTTTCTGTTTTCTAGATGATGATCAAGAATTTCTGTCTTGCATTTGGCAGAGATGTGGGATTTGGGAGACTTTTTTTTTTTCTTTAGAGACGTGGGGATAGAGACAGATGGAGGTGCGATAAGCAGCGCAAGGTCTTAAGGAAGTGAGGGTAGTTGTTGGTGAATGTGAAGTTTGGTAAAGAAAATAAAGCAGAGGAGAGGGACAGCAATTTGAGGGTGATGTGTTGATGTCAAATAGGTGATAGATAATGCTCACAGAAGCAATGGCTGAGGGAGCAACTGCATCAGTGAAGATGCTTGTGTTGGCTTAAGTGTTTTTTGATAATGTTGACATTGTTGGGTCTGATCATCTATAAGATTTTTCCATAACAGTATTGGAAAAAAAGTTGAGAGGATTATACAGTGTCTTCAGCTAATAACAAAGCACACCTAAGAGCCAAGAGCATAAGGTAAAAACCCCAGAAACAAACACCTGTAATCCCAGCTACTTGGGAGGCTGAGGCAGAGAATCACGAGTTAAAGGTCATCCTGGACAATATAGTAACACCTGCCTCCATAAAATTTTTTTTTTAAAACGTAAAAATCCTTTTACCTGCTACCATCTATAGCTCCCCAAACTGCCGGACTTTCTGTGCATGCCCACCAATTCATTATGTAAGATCCAAAATAAGATGTGTGTTAGAGAAGACCTAGGAAGACCAGTCTTGGGGTGGAGATTTACAATGTTGGGTCTGAGTATTTCAGTGCACAGGGGAGCATCTCCTGAGATTGTTACTCTCAAGTTGATGGAAGGCTGGACGAAAACCAATACATCTGTTTCCTTCAGCCCATTTCCTGAGACCTCTACTCCCTCAGTGCTTTTAATTAGACTGAACAGTCTCAGCTCCTCAGGGATGGGATAGTGAGTACCGGACTGGTCATTTACTCTAGACCAGGGCTTCTTACACTTTAATGTGCTTGAGAATCATCTGGGAATATTGTCCAAAAATAGACTCTTGCTAACTTGATGTGGGGCAGGCCTAACTGGCTCTGTGTTGATGCTGAGACTGCTGAGCCCAACAGTAATGATTTTACTGGAGGAGCAAGGCTGTGACATGTTTGACACTGTTGTGCCCATATCCACCAGGTGACATTTGATGAGGATCTGAGACACTCTTGGTATAAAGTCAGCTTTAGGACTGATTTCTTCTCTTTCCCTAACTCCCCTGCCCTACCCCTCCCTAGGAAAATAAAAAGAACAAGAAAATTTAGTAATAGCAGATGCTTACAATTCTGAATTTATAGGTTAAAGGCATTTTTTCCCAGTTTTCTTTAGGGAGAAACTGTCTTTTTGACTCCCAGAAGCTGTGAGGTTTTTTCGTTTTTGTTTTTTATTTTTTTCTTTTTGACCTTTGTGGTTTGGCACAAACCCATTTTTATGATTTGGCATTTCCTCTGTGGATAAACTTTCTGGCTTTGGAAAAAGCCTCCTTCTTTTATGAGGTACTTTTAACCTGCAGGATCTCCATTTAACTTAATTGGCATATTTATGTATTGAGATGGGTGCCTAGAGGGCTTGGGCCACAGCATCTTTTGTATGAATCGAAAAAAAATGAAATGAGCTGTTCACACAGTTGTGTGCCCTTCAGTCATGGAGTGTGCTAAAAGGCTCATCATTTACAGGCTGCGAAAGCTCAGGAAGATCAATAGGCATAATGCAACCTGCAGCCATTTAGAAAAGCAAAACTCGGGGTTTTCAAAGCCCAATTACATCAAGAGCTTGGCCATTACTAATTCCCAGTTAAATCCTTCCTGGGCCTTCATTCTGGTGTTAAGGAATGGCCTCAACTCTGGATTAATCATTCTTCGAAGGCAAAGCCAAGAACCTTCTCCTGAGGGTTGGACAATTTGTAAGCTCTGGGGAGCTGACAGCTCCTGGCCAGCCCCCTCTGATCACAAGCTCAGCTGCAGACTGTCACTTTTCAGGTCACTTCTAAAGCCCAGCAGGCTTTGAAGGCAAGTGTGGGAATTGATTCTTATTAGTTTAATATAGCTATGGCTAATGGCTTATAGATTTTTATATACTCAGGCCCTGCTCAGCATGTCTATTAAGTCTCTATTAAGGTTGACAGAAGAGAGAGAAGGTCAAAGGGCCTGGGACAAATTCATGGCTTTCTGCAAGTCAGGCTGAGAAATGTCTCCTTAACAAGAGTTCTTATGACCTCCTGGAGAATTTAAGAGAAGAGGGGCCTTTTAGTGGATACCAGGGGAATTTGGCACCCAAGCTCGAGAATGCATGTCTCACTAGGACCAAAGGTAGTATTAGAATGCCCAAATGCCCTGCTGGGTTGAACTGATGAAAACAGACACAGGTGAACCAGCTTCCCTTAGAGGTTTCAGCTCCTGCCAAGATGGTTATAGAGGGTTGAATGGCAGTCCTGCAAAAAATTCATCCACCTTGAAATTGTGGAAGTGAATTTGTTCAGAAAGGGATCTTTACAGATGTAATTCAGTTAAGGACCTCAAATGAGATCAGCTCATATTTCTGTGAGGGCTGTATAGCTAATGACAAATATCCTTACAAGAAGAAACCACACTGACGTGGGGAAAAAGGCAATGTGAAGACAGATGCAGAGATGAGAGCAATACATCTGCCAGCGACTAGCACCAAGGATTGCCATCAAGGACCAGAAAGTAGTAGAGAAGGAACCAGTACTGCTAACACCCTGATTTTTGGACTTCTGACCTTGAGAACTGTAAAAGAACAAATATCTGTTTTTTAAAGCTCCCTAATTTCTGGCAGTTTCTAAGACTCCTAGGAAGCTAGGAATCTGCTGGTTCCTTCCTCCAGAATCAACCCTGGAGATGCTCTGGAATCAAAAAGAAACATAGACTCTACAAACTAGTGGTAAGAAAAATATGAGGTGCCTCTAAGGAGACAAAGCTGTCTTGTTTTGTGATAGCACAGATAGATGGCTGCATCTCAGAGGGAGGGTGACCCGAAGCAATTGTGCAAAAAAAAAAGTTGGAGGAAATCTTATTATATTCTGTACATGCCTCTATCCTAGGTGATTTGGAGTAATCATGAACTGATCCTTTGCTGCAGAAATCCCTGCAGTTTTCCATATGTTCTCTGCCAGTATCCAAAGAGTGATGGACACAGACACCACTGCCACACAGAGGCAGGGTGTTGGATGAGAGGAAGCAAGGCTCTGAACAGTCATTTTCCACTCCTCTCTTCCTCTTCCAAGCCCAGACATATTGCTGGCTGGCAACCTATGGAGGTAAGTCCCTCCCCACAGTGCACTTCTCCCTAGGATTTTTAAGGTATGACCCTCACCAGGAGAATTGCCTGGTGAGATGGGAGCAAATCACAAAAACTAACAGTTGCTCTGTAAGAACCCATGGCTCACTTCTGGGGCTTATCCTTCCCCTCTCCTCAAACTCATCAGAACTCCCACTGATAAGCCCTTCATATTCCATTTAAAGCAGGATTGTGGGAACAAAAATTTAAAATAAACATGACATGGTAAGGGAATATGTTAGGTATATGAGCAAAGAACAAGAAATCAAAAAACAATGTCATGGTTTAAATATAAGGTGTCCCCTGAAAGCTCATGTGTGAGACAATGCAGGAATGTTCACAGGTGACATGATAAGATTGTGAAAGTTGTAACCTAATCAGTGGATTAGCCCATTTGCCAGAGTAATAATTTGAAAGGACTACAGTGCTGGGTTGTAACAATAGGCAGGTAGGGTGTGGCTGGAGGAAATAGGTCGCTGGGGTTATGCCTTTGGGATTTGTATTTTGTCCCTAGAAAACAGAGCTCTTTCTGTCTCTTTGTGCTTCCAGGTTGTCACGAGCTGAACACTCTTCCTTCCTTCAGTCATGTTCTGCCTTACCTCAGGACCAAAGCTATGGCGTTGGCTGACCATGGACTGAATCTCTGAAACCATGAGCCAAAATAAAATTTTTCTCCTCTCAGTGGTTCTCATCAAATCTTTTTGTCTCAGCAATGAAAAGCTAACACAAAGGACTCAATGCAAACTCTAATATTTAAAATAGAGAATATAATACATGGAATAAATAATAGAATCAATATAGGTCAAGAATGAATCATGATTTGGAAGATCAGTTTGTAATGGATATGTTTGATAATAGGCCAATATATTTAATGCATAAAGACCTATATAAATTGAAAAAGAAAACAAACCCTAACGCTCCAATTTTTAAATACGCAAAGTATAGGAGCAAAAATTCCCACTAGAAATGCAAAAAACAATAAGCACAAAAGAAACCCAACATATTAACAATAAAATAAATGTCAAAAATAGCAATGAAGTAACATTTTAAATCTCATCTTAGAAAAGATATAAAGCAACTACAATGTTCAACTTTGAATGTCTTTGACTATTATTTAGAAATACCACTGGAAAGTTTTGGAGTGATGTCCGAAAGTGGAGCTTGATAGAAAACTTCAAAGAGAAGGCATTGAGGGCACTAGTTATATCTAAAGAGGAAGTCAAGCATTACCAAGGAAGGTTGGTGAGATAAGTGTTCTCATACATTTCTGGTTGCAACCTCTCTGGAGAATAATTTTAAAATATTAATCAAGATCCTTTTGTTCTTTGTTCAGGAATCTGTAGATATGTGCAAAAGTTTGTGGCATCCACTGAATTCCTCTGCTTTTTCAGGGAAAATCTCCTCCACCTCTTCTTTCTTGTTGCCCACAAAAGCTACCTTTCCATCTTCCCTGGGACTCATTATAATCTGTTGGCTAGGTTCAGACCTTGCTAAGCTTCAAGTAGAACTGCTGCCTCCTGCATGATGAGGTAGAAAAAAGAAAGATGTCTGTATTCTTGATGGCAATGTTCATTAAACAAGCCACCTACGGCTTGCTCCTGAATATTTTTTATATCAAAAAACATATCCCTCATCTGTTTAAGCCTCAAATATCTCTGGTTACCAGCCAATAAATGCAATTCAAAGCTGAATGGTTTAATAAAGGTTTTGAGCTTAGTTAGCTCTTTTCACTAGCACACATACATAAATTGCTCAGGTCTTTAGTTGTAGACCTTTGGGTAAGTCTGATGTCCATTTCCTGAAATACTATGAAACTTTCCTTAATCACTGGATAGTTGATGTTTTGGTGAACTTTTTCAAATCCAATTGTTCTTTGGCAACTGTGAAGCAGGTGGTTGATGGAATGGTCTTATCCAAGTAATATGCAAGTGTGAGAAGAAGTAAGCTTAAATAGTAAAAAGAAAAGAGCATCTATAAAATATATTTTCTCTACTTTTCCAAATGTTGCTCTACCTCCCCCTAATGACTCTTATTGAACTCCAAAGTTATGAGAAGGAATTGGTAAAAGATGAATCAAACCAACTTCAGTGATCAAACACACAGGTTATCCAAACAGAAGGTGTAGGTAAAGTGACCCTCAGAAGTGGATCTAAGTGGTACCACTGCAGCAATGCCAGGAAGAACCCTGATTCCACTAGGTCATCTTCAGCTGGCACCTAGGCTTCTTTCCAGGAGTTTTGTCACTTTTCTTAGATCCTTGGTGGGAAGAAATGGTTCTGGTTGACATGGATATTCAAGAAAAATAAGTTTGTTACTAGAAACTACAAAGTAGATCTAAGGAATTTACAAAGAACTGTACTTCTAACCAAAAGGCAGCAAGTCTGAAATTCATAGTTACTATCCTTACACGCTGTTCAGACACCATCAATACATCATTAGTCATATCTTCCCCTTGTGGATCCTCCCTACTCCTAACTCCTTGTTGCTAGGAATGTTTTCAAGATCAGGTACATTAATATAATTTATATCTAAAGCTTTATCACTTGGCCTGGTAGGATTTCTTATGCTTAAGAGGTTCCACTTTTGTCTTTGGGGACATTGTTTGAGAGAATAAGATGCTTAATCTCTAAATTCCTTCTATCTATCAAGATTTCCTTGGGGATGCTCAAGTTGTATGTTGAAGTGTGGCATTCTTACAGGTTGACTCAGAATAGCACAGACTCTTCTGCAAAATTTATCCCATTTTTTTCCTAATGCTAAGTAATGCCAATATTCTTATATAAAGGTAGCATACAAACATGAGAGTTTATAAATGATATTGATGGTTTATATACATTGGGGAGTTGCAGGTTTTGTTGGCAATATGGATTTTAGTATAATATCTGAAATAGGGCCTTGGTAGAAAACTGAAGAAGAAAATATATGAGAACACTGGGCATATAGAGAAAAGAGACCAAATGTTTAAAAGGAGGGGAGGAAGTGTTGGGAGGAGAAAAGGAGGTCGTGACTAGGATCTACTAAGAAGCTGATATTGGTATGATAGAGATGAAGGCATGTTGGCACTCTGTCACTCTGCTGTTTTATGTCATCTTATTTAAATTCACACAAAATGTAAAGTTAGTTGAATGATTCATTGAGTTCATTTGTAAAATGAGATGCTATGACATTAAGGATAGTTATTCTCTATTCTTTTACGACCTATTAGTTACATAGAAAAATTATTTTTCGGTGAGAGAAACTCAAGAATAATCTTATGAAAATTTAACTCATCAGAGCCTGAAAGTACAAGGAATTACATAAGCAAATCTGTTGTTATAAAGTAGATTTGTATAAAGACTTCCTATGAGCAAATAATTAGTAATTAGGGGGAAGACAGAGGAAAGGAAAGAAACTAAGTAGGTCTATGTTTTGTTTTCATTACTGAAGATTTGATAGAAAATCAAAGAGCAAAGAGTAGCGTGGACACTCTTAAAGAATGATGGCAGAACTTGCTCTCTCCAACGTCAAGGCTAATCAAACTGCTGAAGACTCTGAGGCACAGAGGTGCCGCAAGTTCAGACAGGTAGATCAGTGTTACAAAACAGAACACACACACATAGCTTCAAACACAAATGACCACGTAATTAATAACTAAAGAATCTCTACAAAGTCATAGAGAAAGAATAGCCTTTTAAAAAAATAGTGCTGCAACAACTGAATATTCACCCTTAAGGGAAAAAAAAGGAAGGAAAGTAGGGACAGTGGGAGGGAAGGAAGGAAGGACACATCTTGATTCCTACTTTGAACCATATTAAAAAACCAGTTTTATAGGGTTAGAGATTTAAACTTGAAAACCAAAACAATGAATCACTTAGAAGACAACGGAGTAGAATATCTTTGTGATCCTGAGGTCTGAAAATATTGAATAGAACACAGAGAGCACTAATCAACAGACTTTTAAAATATTAAAGTTTTTGTCCATCAAAAATAAGAATGAAAATGTAAACCATTGAGTGAGAAAAAATTGTAGCACATGAAACTAACAAAGGACTTTTACTCAGAATATATGAAGAATGCCTGTATACAAATAAAAAGTTATAGTTCAGCAGAAAAATGAATAAAAAAACTTATACAGAAGGCTAAAACATTTAACAAATGAGGGAATACAAATTAAAATGTGCTCACTTTTACTAACATAAAGGGAAATAAAAAAAAAAACAAAGCCACAAGGAGATGTCACTGTCCATTCTCTAGACTGGCTAAATTAAAAAGTCTGAGAATATCAGATGTTGTTGAGAATATGGAAAAATGAGAGCTCACACGAATCATTGATGGAATATAAATTATATATTCATGTCAGAAAATAATATAATCAATGAAGTTTTAGATATGCCTTCCTCTGAATTTAGCAATTTTTCTCCTAGAAAATATAACCATAGGTGTACCATGAGGCATGCAGAAGGATGTACAAAACAACATTATCATAATATGAAAGACTAGAAAAGATGATCATTGAGGAAAAATTGATAAATTGTGAGAAATGTATACCATGGCATTCCAAACAGCAATAAAAATCAATGAACATCTACACACAACAATATGCATAATTTTTAAATGTTGAGCAAAAGAAGTTAGACATAAAATGGTTCCTGTGATTTTATTTTTATAAAAGTCAGTAAAGGCAGAAACTGGATGAGGGTTATAGCTCAGTGGTTGAGCACTTGCCTAGTATGCACAGGCCCTGGCTTCAATCCCCTCATCCCTGTAAAAAAATGACAAAAACTTAGGTATAGGGTTGAAGGATGCATACTCACGTGGTACAAGTAACGAAAAACAAGAAAGCCATCAGCATAAAAATGAGGACTTTCAGGTGCTGAAAATATATTTCTTGACATGGGTGATTTGTTACCCATGTGCAGAGGTTCTAAAAGTTATTCATTAAACTACATTAAAAGAAATTTGTTTAACACATTTTTGTGTATGTCTAATTTATTTCCAAAGAAAAATTCAGACGAAAAAATAAAACAACTGGACACTAAAAAAGAAAAGTCCAAATTCAGGCAGATGAATCTGAAGCAGAGGGGAAATGTGATAGATTGAAAAACGACCTCTTCATACTTCAAACAACATATCTGATACTTGTGGAGAGTTGGTTTCCTGGTTTTGTCAAGAGGTTGAAAGACTTGCATCATGGTCCCTCCTGGGCAATAATGGTTGTGTCAGTGATTGTTCACAGCAAAGACACTTGCTTTTCACAGAAGTTATATTTCACATAAAATAGTGTGGGACGCCATCCTTATCTAGCAGAATCTGGCAGTGCCCTGTCTAGTTTCCCTGAGAGATTGGCTCCCCTAACTCCACCCTATCCTGTCCATCACAGAAGAAGCTCCTCCTGGTCTTGCCCCCTTTACCTATCTGTCTATAAATATTAGAGAGTTGAGCTACTCCAGGTTGTTCTGTTAGAGGCCAGAACAGGTATGGCCAGACCCGTCACAACCCCCTCCTATTTAAAAAGAGTATTGGCTCTTGTGTGTTTATTGAGTAGATAAGTTTGTGGGTAATTGAGTGATACACAGCCAACATCCTCCTGGGGCACTTAACCCTTTTCTTATCCACAGGGGACGTGGCAGAGAGGCTTCCTCGCAACATTAAATCCAACTTAGATCAATTCTCTAGTCTACATGAAGGGACAGGAATAAGGCAGCTCGGGACAGCATTATTCAAATAGCTAACTGGAAAATGTGTCCATCAAAATAAAATTGATAGATTATAGTAAACTCTGACTAAATTAGGCCACTAAGTAGAAGCTGCACATAACAATCTGAATCACTCTCTTTTTCAAATGTTGAGTAAAAGAGAACAGATACAAAAGGACATACTTTTCATGATTCTATTTTTTATTAGTGCGTTATAGTAATACATATTATTGGGGTTCACTTTGACATAATCATACAAGCAGGGAATACAATTTGTTCTACTGCAGCCCCCAGCATTTCCCCTTTCCCTCTCCTCATCTTCACCCCAGTTCTCCTTCCTCTACCCTACTGGTCTTCCAGTTCCAACTATTTACCAACAAATACCATAATTCCAATCCTTCTTTGTGGTTGAATAAAACTCCATTGTGTATGAATACCACATTTTCTTGAGCATTCATCTATTGAAGTGCAACTGGGCTTGTTCCATAACTTAGCTCTTGTGAATTGAGTTGCTATAAACATGAATGTGGCAGTATTGTGATAGTATGTTGATCTTAGTTTTTCTGAATAAACACCAAGGAGTGGATAACTGGGTCATATGGTGGTTCCATTCCTAGTTCCTGAGGAATATTCGTACAGTTTTTCAAAGTGATTGTACTAATTTGCAGTCCTATCAACAATGTTTGAGTGTATTTCCCCCCTACATCCTCACCAGCATTTATTATTTGTATTCTTGATAATTGCCATTTTGACTACAGTGAGATGAAATTTCAATGAGATTATGATTCCATTTTTAAGAAGTCCAAATATGTGCAAAAACTAAAATATAGAATTTAGGGGCTCACACATATGGTAAAAGTGTGAAGAAAAGTCAGAAATCAGTGAGTGTATCATGGGTTGGCAAAGCAAGCAAGGGCCTCACATGTGCTAACCCATTCTAGGATACTACCATAAATATAAGAGGATCTCATTACTTAACTACACTGAATGATTTGTTTCTAGAGTCAGCACCTCAAGATTAGAAAGACCTTTAAAGATCACTGAGCAGCCCCTTTGATTTTTTTTAATTTCAATTTTTGGAAATGGTGTATCTAAGAAGTAAGAAGTAAAAAATGAATAGTATCAGAATAAATAATAGTCCTTTCAATTGAATAAATTTAGATTCACAAATCACGTTACCTATATCTTTCTAGGGACTTAGTAAAAATTTTGTAATTGACTCTCACCAATCTCTAGTCTAGCATATAATAAATTTCTACCCCATTCACCACTCATCCAGCCCTTGAGCTGTGTTCCCCAAATCCATGAAAAGTGGTGCTAGTACCTCTCTATGTGTGGACACTTTTGGTGAATGAGAGTTCATTACCTCCTAAAGACATCTTGCCACCTTTGAACATGTGACTGAACCCTCTGATCAGAAGGCTGAATCTGATTCTAGTTGTTCCCTTTTTGCTTTTTGTTCCTAGATGCAACAGTACCTGCTGTCAGACCACACAGTCTTTTAATTGTCAGCTGCAGGATTTGAGCAATGTACTTTCCTCCTACTCTCCCCTGGTCCTCCTCAAGTCTAAATACCCCAGGTCTTATTTATATTTTTTATGCATATGATAGCCCACATCTTCAGCATCCTTGTCACCCTGACTGTGGTGGTCCAGTTTGTCTGCATCTACTTTTAAAATGTGATATTCTAAACTAAGCACAACTTTCCAGGCAGTCTGCCTAGCACAGAGGGAAGAGTAAACCCACCATCCTTTTTATTTTAGACATTATACTTCTTTATTCAATGTAGTTTAAAGTTTCCCAAATCAGCCTTCCCATTCTTATTAACCCATTCGATGAAAACAAGTTCATAGTCCAGTGTGAGTCAAGACTGCTTGCTTATAGACAGAAAGATGGGATGATGTATCTTGTAAACCAATGATAGGACATTATTTTTTAAGTGCTCCAAATGTACCGAATTTGCATTTAGTCTGTGTTATGGTGTAGATATTAAGTGTTCCCCAAAAGTTCATGTGTGAGACAATGTAAGAACGTTTAGAGGTGAAATGATTGGGCTATGAGAGCCTTAACCTAGTCAGTGAATTAACCTAGTCCACTCATAGGGATTAACTGGATGGTAACTGAAGGCAGGTAATGTGTGGCGGAGGAGGTGAGTCATTGGGTGTGTGCCTTTGGGGCACATATTTTGTTCTTGTTAAGTGGAGCTCCCTTTCTCTCTCTCTGCTTCTTAGAACCATGTCCCCAGTTGCTTTCCTCTGCACACCTTTCTGCATACCCTTCTGTCACGATGTTTGGCCTCACATCTGACCCTGAAGAATGGTGCGGACCATCTATGGTCTGAGACCTTTGAAACTGGGAGTCCCAAAATTTTTCTCTTCTAAAATTGTTCTTGTCAGTCTTTGGGTTACTAGTGAAAAAGTTGACTAAAACAGCCTGCATCCCTCCATTTGTGAGAAAGTATATCATTAGTGAGGTTCCCAAATATCTTTCAGAGGACTTACACAGGGTCTTGATATGCTAGGCCAGTCTAGTAAACTCCAGGGAGCAGGGACTGGGGGTGAGGCAGGATGCAGTTACTGTACTGGGATTTGTCCTTGCTGGCTGCTCGCCAGCTCTCTCTACTGGTATCAGTGTCCGGTTTACATTCTCTGTTGTCCTGTAAGTACCAGAAGTCCCACCAGCATCAGTTCAGTGATCTCATTTGCATGTTTCCTCTGTAAACTTGATTTGCCTGGGCCATGAGGCACAAAGGAAAATTAATTTAATATCCTTACTCATTTCATACATTGTGAGAAAGTAAGACAATTTATGAAAAATTAAATTGTTAATAATAAAAGTACCAATTTTCATCATACCATGGAAAGTTAGTTAATTATATCTATGTCTCTCACTCCATTCTATATTTATATTTATATATCATTTGTCACATACTCTAGTAAGTTTAGCTAAATAAGTATATCTATTCTATTTATTATTTGCTAGAAATTTACTCATAACCCACAAAAAGCATTTTCAGAGACAATATAAAATAGTTATTTTAATAATTCAAAAAGAGAAGAAAACATTTGTTTTCATTAAATTTTATCTAGTTTGTATAAAAAGGCAAACTGTGTTTACAGAATATTAATATATGTATACATTTTGTATTATTTGTACAATTGCCAAAGCTCATTTTCTATTTTACTCTTGTAACTTTTAAGGAAAAATCTTTACAGACTAACATTACACTCCATTGAAATCACCTCATGAAATCCACCCATGGTAATTTTGTACTTCCAGAATCAAAGAAAGACAATAGTGAAAAAAAGTTTGAAAATGAGAAATTCAAGAATTATTGACATTCCCATTCCTTTCCAATCTGCTTCATTCCTTTAACAAGTATTAATTTAGCACCTACAACATACCCAACCCTGTTCTAGGCACTAGGGAGACTGAAGTTAAAAAGTTAAATCACTGTCCTATGAAGCCTATGTGTTAGTGAGGGAAACACAATAACAAGGTAAATACACAAGTAAATAATGTCAGGTAAAGAAAAGAGCCAAAAAGGAAATAAAACAGGGAAGGGGAGTGAGAGAATAATGGGGGTCAGGGAAGGCTATTTTAAGTAGACTGATGTAGAGATGCAGAAGCTCCATATTTTCTGTGGCTCTAATACTGGAGTTGACTGGCTTTCAACAATGACCATGTCTTCCGTCTTCGTCCTCACCTCTGGAGAGAGAACAAAGAAGAGAAGCAAGGGGCAAATGACTGGGCAGTATTCCTGAGACTGAGCGACTTTGGATAAAACAATAAAGAGGAGAGAAGTGGTTTCTGGAAGTGGCTTTGGCTGCAGCCAGCAAAGAAGAAAGCGGGGCCTCCAGGAAGAGAATGTGGCCGGAAACCCTAGCACCTCAGAGGCATGACAAGAACAGAAGAGGGGCAGGGGAGGAACTGTGGCTGAGAACAGGAGGGCTCAGGCCGGGTGGGATGGAGAAGGCCAGGTGTGTCACATCCCTGTAATTAAGCCATTCCAACCTGACCAGCTTGAATGAGGCTTTGCTTCCTTCAACTGGCAAAATGCAAGGTGAACGTCTTAAAAAGCAGAATTATAACAATTTTGGTTTCAGTGTTTTAAGTGGCTTTTATTCATGAGTCTAGAATCCAGAAGCTCTGGCAACCTGCACAGGTTCAAAGACTTCCAGGGTACCACGTGGTCAGACAGCATTCACAGAAAGAAAACGGAAATGCCATACAGGGAGCGGAAGTGAGGTGTGCAGGCAGCTTGATGCGTCATAGCTCAGCCTTTGCCTTTTTTGAACAAGGGCCACCAGTTGGTTACCTGCACTGAATGAAGGTTTGCTGCTGCAATTGGCTGATGCTCAGCTATGCATTACCCAAGCAGGTGCACACCTAGGCTTTCATTAGCTTACATATGAAGTTAGGCTGCAGCTGGCTATGTGAGGATGAGTGTACAGGCAGTCTCAGGCCACGTTTGACTTAACTGATCCATTAAAAGGCATTGAACCTGGGGTCTTACAATATTCAAGAGTTCCACAGACAGAATTCAGTAAATTCATGAACTGGACAGGGGAGGGAGGGAAGTAGAGAGAGGGGGAGAGTAGAGAGAGAAGGAGAAAAATACATCTTTATTTTTATTAAACTAAAATGAAGCAGTTTATCAAATAAAATCATAGCCACAAACATAATATGACAGTTACAGCTATCTTGAAATTCTGTCATAGTTACTTCAAAATTACAATGGATAGGAAGACTGCCCCTGGATTTTATTAATTTCTGCATTAGTAAAGATGCACATATATTGCTGTATCTCACATTTTCTTAAATATTCTGAAAACCCATGTTTCAATATGATTGGATTTTTTGTCATCCAATGCATTCTACTTTATGCATTTAAGAACACAAGGGTGAGGAGGACTTCAGAGACCTTATCTGACTGCCACAGGGCTCAGAACCCCTGTACTAAATTGTTGAAGTGTGGAAAGAATAGAACCCTTCAAGTTATCCTCTGTGGATTCCTGAAGAATCACCTAAGAACTACATTCACCCCTTAGCTCTGGGGCTGTAGGCGCCTGGTTTTAGAAGAAATATTAAGAATAATTATGCCTCACTTCCAGTTTGCAGAGTGTCCTGGGGTTCAGTACCATCTGACATTTTAGGGGAAATACTGCCATCTGGTGGCCACTGATCCTCTTCCCGGGCACCCTCCTGTTTGTCTTGCAATTAGAAACATTCGCAGCAAATCACAATGACATTTCCAGGGTCAGTGAAGAGTTCTTCCCCATTTATTCCTACTACTTGTGCTCAGTTTTGTCAATTTCCAAATCTCACGGACTCAAAGCGTGATAATGCTCAAGCGGGGTTCTGCGGAAACACTTTTTTTAAAAAAAAATTCCTTCTCAGAACTATCCAGCAGGGGGCAGTGGTTAGCAGAATTTGAATTCCGATTATCACAGAATTGGATAATGGTGAAGGTCCCTCTTCTCTCAGAAGAGCATTTTGATTAGTGATTGTGCATGAATAGTTTCAAAGGCAAGTTGCACAGAGATAGGAGGGCTGTGGGGTGTCCATCTGTCCGCCCACTGGAGGCCTGAAGGAGAGTTGATCCTAGGGAACGCTGGGAACTCCTGACACACTGACCACGGATTTTCCTTCACTTTTTGGTCAACTTGCCCTTGACTTGGAAGCTCTGGTATTGGTTCCTTACCTGGGCCCCACTACTTTTCTGACTCTCCTGGCCATTTTTCACAACTTCTGTTTCCTCCCCCAGGTCCAAGCCACCAGCTTCTCCTCTCAGATATATGAACTGGGGCCTCCTTTTCCCATTTTGCCCTCTTCACTTCATTCCACAAGGCATGCAGAATTATCTTGTAAACACTCAGGTCTTAAATTTCTTATCTTCCTTGTCAGAGTAAAATGGGAATTCTTCACAGTACCCTGCAAGACACTATGCTCAAGCCTACAGACAACTCTTTCATCTCACTGCCTTCTGCAGGCAACCTTCACCAACAAAACCTGCCTTCTTGCTGTTCTTCAAACAAATGGGGCACCCCTGTGCCTCAGGACATCTACACTTGTTCCTGTTGCCTAAAACACTGTTCCTCCAGGTGCCAACAGGGCTCATTCTCTCAATTCTCTCAATTTTAAGCCCAGAGATTCCACGCCTCTTCCTTCCCAATTTAATTTTCTCTATAGTACTTAACACCATCTAGCATTTTATGTATCTTACTTATTTTTGTTGTCTTCCTCCTGCTGCTAGAATAAAATCTTGAGAATAGAGATTATTGTCTCCTCAGTTTATTGCAGCATCCTCACTGTCTAAAACGGTGCTAGTCACAGTGCAGAAAATCAAATGTTATTGGTTGAAAGGCTCATATATTCTGCCATCAGAAAATCATGCTCCACCTGTTGGTGGACTTTGTTTTACTGTGCCTGCAGTGAGCTCTGCCTTGCCCCATGGTGGACTCTCCTGGATCATTCTCAAGTATGTCCTGGGCTATTTCAGGTTTCTATGATGCTTATAACATTAAAGCAACCCCCCTCCCATCAAAATGACCCAAATCTACTTCTCATGTCAAATTTGAACCAATTTTGGGATACACCCAGGATCACTGAAGTGCAAGTTTTGAGTATGAGGAAGTAACAATATACAAAATGACAATATTTATATAGAATGTCCATAGTTTCTCCTTGAGAGCTTTTTCATTATTTCTTTAAAATACATTTTTATTTTTAATTGACACATAAGTGTACATATTTATGGGGAATAGTGTAACACTTCAATACCTTACATAATGTGTAATGATCAGAGTAATTGGTATATTCATCAACTCAATTTATTTTTTGTGTTGAAAACACTCGAAATCATCTCTGTCAACTATTCTAAATACACAATTATCCGTTGTCAATCATAATTACCTGACTGTGTTATAGAACATTGGAAGTCGTTCCTCCTATGTAACTGCAGTCCTGTACCCATCAACCATCCTTTCTCTGTCCCTCCTCCCCTCACCCTTCTCAGCCTCTGGTAACCACTATCCTACTACCACTTTCTATGAGATCAACTTTTTAGCTTCTACATATAAGTGAGAATATGTGGCATTTGTCTTTCTGTGCCTAATTTATTTCCTGACATGTCTTTGATATAATGTCCTCCAGCTCCACCCATGTTGCTACAAATGGCAGCATTTTTATGGCTGAATAATATTCCATTGTGAATATATACGTTTTCTCTATCCAGTCATATGTTGATGAACACCTTGATTGATTCCACATCTCACCTATTGTGAATAGTGCTGCAATGCACACAGGAGTGCATATGTCTCTTTGATGTACTAATTTCATTTATTTTGGATATATACCTAGTAGTGGGATTGCTGGATCATATGGTAAATTCTATTTTTAATTTTCTGAGGAACCTCCAAACTGTTTTCCATAATGAATATATTAATTTACATTCTCACTGATGGTGTGTTAGAGGTCCCTTTATACCACATCTGTGCCACCAATTGTTATTTTTCATCTTTTTGATAATAGCCATTCTAACTGGGATGAGATGGAATCCTATTGGGGTTTTCTTTTCCCTAATTATTTGAGATGTTGAGCATTTTTCACAAACTTGTTGGCTATTTGTACATCTTCTTTTCAGAAATGTCTATTTAGGTCATTTGCCCATTTTTAATCATAGAGTTGGCAGTAAGATGGGGTTTTGAGAGTGGATCATTCCCCACCACCTGGCAAGGATGACCATGATCCAGGTATGGGTACATGAGGCACACATGGTCCAAGGTACAACTTGGCTACCCTGTTGTTACATTTTCCAACATTGATGGTCTGGGGAATGTCTGCTGCAAAGGGACACTCTTGCCAGTGTGATAATTCAGACATTTGAAAGTTACAAGGTGAGGGGTTCAATGCATTTAAGGGCAGTGGAGGTGGATGATTTCCTACAGACTGATGATTTCCTACAGATGCTGGGTGCAGTTTAATGGTTAAAGGTTAGTAGGGGAGCCGGAGGCATTTTTAATAGTTTAGAAATAGGATCCTAACTCCTTAAAGGAAAAAGGAAGACTTGGGGAATGAGCACAAGATTTAATAGTCATGGATTGCCAGGATATTTTAAATGCTCAGCCGAAGTAATCTGTTACACTGAGGTCAGCATCCCGGTTGGACAAACTTGAGACTGAAATTTGGGATACAGAAAATATGACTCCAAAGATGGCCCTGAACACACAGAGTTTTCTCCTCCCTCCTTTACAAGATTTAGACTGCCCCCAAACAGGAAGACATTGCAAAGGCTTCTCCCTGCATTGAAAAGCCCTCCCTGAGCAGGAGTTGCCTCCATTGCCCTTCCTGGCTGCCAGGCAAGTAACTAGGGTTAAAGCCCTGTGATGTGCTAGGATTGATGAGGGAGAAAGAGATTATACCACAAAGGACTTTCAAAAATTTCCAAGCTTGCACCTTTCAGAGTAGAGGGGTACCCAGGGACTGGATTATAAGGGTGCTCAACCAAGGGACTGGCAGGTAAAAGTGAACATTCAAGAATACATTGACTTGGGGTTATTTTCTAAAGGCACGGATCTTAGCACCTTAGGGAAGGCCCCTGAAGGATAGGGCAAGCACATTGTCCTATGACTTTCCAAAGTCCAGTACAAAGCAGTGCCCCAGTGCTGAGCAAGGGTGAGATGCCTCAGTTGGCATCAAAGATGGCAAAATCAAATGAAAAAAAAATAGATGGAAAATAAGATCAGAAACAGTTCACATTCCTTGGAATGAACAGCAACATTCATTTACAGTTTTACACTAGGGCTATGTTAGTTCGCCCACCCTCTATCTTAATATAGTCCAAAGAAATCTGGACCATCTGGACACCTCACAGCATATCACATTGATCTGTTACATCAATAAAGAGATGACTGAGATGCTAGAGACCTTGGTAAGAAACATGTGTTTCAGAGGGCAGGAGACAAACTCTATGAAGACTCAGGGATGGGCCACTTCAGTTAAGCTTTTAGGAGTCATATGAGAGTAGACACCAAAGCATGGACATTTTCACATGCTAACACCTATCAAGAAGCATCTGCTAAGGAGGAGACATTGAAGAATTAAGTGGGCAAAATGAGTCAGCTCATTTTCGTTAGTCAGTCTTCAGAGTTGGGTGTGATGGGTATATGAATGTAGTGACCACATGCTACAAGTGGGGAATAGATACAGGGCGAACAGGATAAACTTTCACTTAAACATATCCAATAAAATTGCTGCTTCCTCTAAATGTAGAAACTTCCATCAGCAGAAACCAATGCTGAGCCCCTGATATGACACTATTTTCCAAAGAGACCAAGAGGCCACTTGGTGAAAGTTAATGACACTGGACTTCTTTCCTTATGGAAGGCACAGTGGTTTCTCCTCATGGGAACCAAGTGCTATTACAAGTATGAGTTCGCCTTTCCCACCCCCAGAATCTCTACCAGCATGAGTATCCAGAAGCTCATGAAATACTTGATTCATAGACATAAAATCTTACATAGCACGACCCCCAAATGCGGGATATACTCACAGCAAAGAAGGTGCAGGAGTGGGCCTATGGGCATAAGATTCACAGGTCATATCACATATTGCACCATCCAGAGGTAGCTGTCCTGGTAGAGCATTATGGTGGCCTGCTGAAGACACAGCTGAAGCACCAGCTTATAGACAATAGTCTGCAAAAATGGGTACTTTTCCTCCAGAAAAGAATAAATAAATCAAGATCAGAGGTGCCCCTAATAAGTACACATGTGTCTGGGAACTGAGGGATAGATGTAGGAATGGTCCCTCTTGCCATCATTCTCAATGACCCTTGGGAGGAATTTGCCTGCTGTCCCTGTCTTGATCTCCAAAGGGGAACCAGTCTTACAGGGTGCAGAATGTGAGTCCCATCAAACTATAGATATCACCCAGACAGTTTGGACTAATTGTGACCAACAGTTGAGAAGAGCAATCTCCATCTTGAAAAGAGTGAATAATTCCGGTCAGTAGAAGTTTGGGCTGCTTTTATATAATAGGGGCATGAAGGAATATAGGCAGAACCCAGGTCATCCACTTAGATGCTTCTCGGTACTTCTTAGCCCCCATTAAACTGTAAATGGATGTGCATAGCAACCCTTGATTTAGAAGTGTAGGATTGCTAGGATTTCAGAACTAGTAATCTGATGTGATGATGAAGTACCATCATATAAGCTATCAAAACCTGCCAAGTCAAGAGCTGTGGGTGAGGTGCATTCGAATGGGTAATGGAGAGGATGATGCGGAGTACCCTGTGCAGTCCCAAACCCACTGCTCTCCCTCTTCTAACTTTCCCTCAGGTGGAGAAACCCTCAGGAACATTGGACGAACTGCTTTCCCAACATAGATGGGAGGGGGTACTCTGGCAGCCCTGGTCTGCTCCGATCTCCTTTTAAGAGAGACCTGCTGTGAGAGGGACAGTTGACTGGCAGCCTCTACCTGCCAAGTCTTCCAACTTTTCCACAGCACTGTCCTGAGGCCATACTCTTCCTGAGTTCCTCCCCTCTTGATGACTGTGCAAGGGCACTAGAATGAAGTCATTTCTAGCCAATTTGGGTATCCTCTCAGGAAATCTTTACTCTGGCGTTTCAGGCTGACCTAGTCAAGAGCTTCTCAGAGTTTTATTGTAATCTGAAGACTTTCTACCACATCTTCCTTCCATCTCTCCCTCCATAGTTATTAGGTGCATATCACAGTCTGAGACTCTCCCCGCTTACACTTTACCCCTATCCACTTGTCCTTTATTGGTTTTTCTCACTATGAATCTCTTGGCCTACTAATTCTGTCTTGGCATCTGCTTCTTGGAGTACTCAAATTGACAAAATGAGTTTGGATAAGTCAGTTAATATTTTTCTTAATCTTCAAAGGAAGAAGTAGGTTGAGCAGGTAAGTAGGTAGGGTCATTATGCTAAGGATCAAATTAAAATTTCTATAGTTTATTTAAATCAAAATGAGAGGAATAATTAGAAAATATTGATTATTCTTTTCATATTTGAAACAAATTTCTTATTTGTTCATCTAATAAAATATATACTGAATTACGCAGTTTTATTGTTCATAAAATAAGGAAATCACAAGGTAAAACTAATTGTTACTTTCCAAAGGAAATAACTCTTATCAAGCCTGAAGGCAAAATTTAAACAAAAAGGTAAGCCACAAACATGTTAATTGTTCTTGTTCTAAATGAGAAAATCAGCTTGGACTTGTTGCTTGACTACCACTTTATAAAACCATAGTACATGATAAATGTGCTGTCTATAAGTGATAATTTGTGGACTATAAGGGATATTAACTAATTTTTATTTTATTTCTCTGTTACCTACAATCAGATAAACTTTTACCCTGATTGTACAATTTTTCTGCTGCTCCCAAGCAAGTCACCAAAGAAAGAGAATTAGGGCAAGGTTAATTTTGTGTTTACTAGACAACAACCAGAACATTATGAATGCTCAGTTAATGTTTAGACTTATTAGTGCATTTTTTAGCAAATTTATGGTATTGAAAAAGCATAATGCACCCTATTCAGAAGCAGTTCTTTTTCACTAAGAGAAAATTTGTTGGCAACTGTTCTGTTTCCATGGATTTATCATTCTAATAGATCCTGAAAATAAAACCCAATCTTTGCCAAAAACTCATTTATGCTTTATATCAACAACATGCCCTTTATCCATGCTTATGCATTTGGGAATAGAAAAACAACCCCAATTAGTTAAAAATACACTAATTAGAACTGATTTTGTGGAGGGGAATATGTGGGAGCTGACACTAACATACTTTAATTTTATTAAAAAAATAGAAAATTACACAAAATCCTAAGGAACTGAAAAAGAAACAAACATTTTCCAGACTATATCTGGAAGCATATAGTTCAAATTTTTAATATCTAATGATATTTCATCAATAGGGAACTATAATCAATAAGAAAGATATAATTATGTCCAAGACATAATACTTACAGAAACAAGTGTATTGCACATTTAATTCTTAGTTTTGGTGACTTTAATAAAAAGAGAGATTGGGAGGTTGCAATATTTAATCCCCAAGTTAATTATTAAATCAAATCAACAATTTTAACCCCATTCCTTAAACAAGTAACTCTTAAGTTTAGCTGCATATTAGCAAGACTTGGGGAGCATCCCAAATTCTTAATACCAAGGTCCTATTCCATAGTAATAATAAGAATTACTAATATCTTTAAAAAAAAAACACCTCTACAGGTGACTTGATGTGCTGCCAAGATTGAGAGCCATCACCTTGGATATTACAGTTATTTTAACTTTTAAATCGTGTTTGTTTAAGCTACACATTAAATCTCTGTTGCTGTATGGAAGAATGTTTACCAAATGACCTTTAATTTTATCAGAGTACTCTAAAAAGAATGTAATCCAAATGCCCTGACCTCTGATGTAAATCCTGAAATTTCAGGAGCACATCTGGCAGTCAGAGAGCATCAGATGTGAGAATGAGAAGTCACCATGTTGAGGATGGTAGTTGAAGATAGAGACTAAAAGATATTGGGTCTTCAGTGATATTCTTGAGTCATTGAACTACAACAGTCAACTACCCTCAGAATTTTTGTTGTGTGAAGAAAGTTACTGCTCCAGCAATAACTATTAGCTGAAATTTCCCATTACTTGTAGTCAAAAGTATTTCTAGTGGATATATCTTGATTCTCTCTGCTATGAATCATTTGACATTTACTATTGACTAAGAATCTCATGTATATTATCACTTTGGGGCCATACAACAACCCAAAAGATAAGTATTATTACCTCAATATTATATATGCAGAAACTGAGGCCCACACAAATCAACTATATTGTTCATTACCACACAGAATTAGGAGTTTAAGCCAGATCCACTTGCCAACACTCTTAATTGCATACTATTAGTACTGTTACTAACTTCTTGAATGTGTTTAAATTTATTTACTCTAAATCTAACTGTATGCATGCGTAAGAAGAGCATCTTGTGTTTCTAGGGATTCATGTTTCTAGGAATACATTTTGATCAGCAGATATTTGAAGAATTAGTGGACTTATGGGTTTAAATCAGAATTATAGGATATACCTTCTTTGCTGTTCTGTAACATTGCCAGAAACTTTCTGCTTGCTCCAAACCAAAACCAAAACCAACCAACAAAACAAAACAAAAAACACCCAAACCAACTTTTTGACAGCACAGAAGACTTGATCAGAACATTATTAATAACAACCTAGGGCTTTGATATATAACTTTTTCTTCTCCCTGCCAAAAAGGCAAATGAAAAAAGTAGATTTTTGGTTTATTATGTTTAAGGTAGCTACTTGGATGTGTCTTCCAGGATATGGGGTGCTACTGTCTGTAGAGTAGAAGACACAAATATATCCCCTTCCCAGGATCATGTTGTAGGGTGTATTTTTGTGATTTTTTTGGCCAGAATTTTCTCATTAGGGGTTTCAAGGTATCTAATATCCCACATTATTACATTATTTACCCAACAGTTACTGCTGGTGGATCTCCTGCAATTCTTGTTCCTTATTCCCTTATCTTGAGATTTACCAAAGAATTAATGGATTAGAGAAAACAGTCCAGAGGCAGCCATGTTCAGTTTAGAGTCAGGCTCACAGGATCAATGCTAGTGTTTCCCCTTTTCTCATAAAATGAGAAAAGACCTACTTCAAATTTTTTTTATGAGACTTTAAGAGAAAATATAAAGATGCTTGTAACAAAGCAGGTAACAATTACTTATCAGGTATCTATTGCTAAGAAGTGGGATAGGTGCCTGGGAAGTAAGCATGATACCTGTCCTTGAGAAGCAATATTGTGGATTACCAGTCTCAAAGCTGAATGAAAGGCAAGAAACAAAGAATTGGGAGGCAGCAAAATCTTGAACTCTATATACCTGGGACCAAATTCCAATGCTTCAACTTTCCAGATGTAGTCAGTTCTTGGTCTCCAAAAGATAGGTCCATGTTTCAATCCCTAGAACCTGTAAAAGTGGACTTATTTGGAAAAAGGGTCTTCGAAGATGAAATTAAGGGCTGTGAGTTCATTCTGGATTATCCTGGTGGGTCCTAAATCCAATGACAGTTTTCTTACAATAGAAAGAGAAGGCACAGAAACAGACGAGAGGACCATTTGAAGACAGATGGAGAAGGGGTTATACCACTACAAGCCAAGGAACGCCAGGAACCACCAGAAGCCAAAAGAATTTACTCCTAATGCTTTTAAAGGTATCTGGCCTCGCCAACAGCTTGATTTCAGATTTCTAGCCTTCATAACTGTCAAGAGAAAGAAGTTCTCTTACTTAAAACGAACACGTTTGTTATGCCAGTTTCTTTGTCGGTAAAAATAGGGATAATAATATCCTGTTTTCTGAAGAAGCAAAGGGATGTGCAGGATTCAGACACAGGAATATTTTTTAAATGGCAAGCACTTATAGCTTTTCAAGTTTATTCACTGTCCTAGGCGTCTTGCACGTATGACGCATTTTATTTTATGGATCAGGAAACCAAGCAAAAAAAATTTAGTAATTCTCCCAGAGCCACACAAGTAGAGAATGAAAAAAAAAAAAAAAAAATGGGATTATAAGGCAAAGCCAGCTCCTAAAGTACGTATTTTATACTCGGCGCTGGACTACGCAGAAAAGATGTAATGAACACATTGTTTTCATATTAGTTCAGACTACAGAATCAACCCTGGTACTCAACAGTGTCAGATCGCTCCCTCATCAATCTGTCAGCCCTCGCGAGAATCCCGTTTCGTCGCGGGTACGGACACGACGGGGTTAACAACGTCACTTTCAGGCCCTACTGACGTGCCCTCCACCCGACGGATCCTTTCAAGGGCCAAATCCTGTGTGTGGCGCAGCCCTCGCGCTCGTAGATGAGCTATACGAAGATGGACCAATAGGAACTCTGAACTTTCGTGTTTCCCGCTAAACTCCACCCCTTAACCCGAGCGCCCCAGCGGAAGAATACAAAAAGCGGGACAGGGGGCGGGACAAGCAAAGGAAGCGGAAGCGGCGGTCGGGAATCGAGGGGCGTGCTGCCTCAGTCCCACGTGTGCGGTGAGTGTTGCCTACTCGGGGTTCTCTGCAGGGAGAGGGGTTCATCTGCTCCGCGCTGGCGTTGGGAGGATGTCCCTGGACAGCCGGCGAGGGCACACGTTGCTGACCTCTTGCCCGCTGGGCTGTTTTCTATGGTCCTTTTATAGACTGGGAGTTTGGGGTTTGACGAACCTGGCGAGGAGGGCAGGGCTACTGTGACCCTGAATGCTGATTTAGACTGAAGTAATTTTACTATAAAATCATGACCTGTTATACTTCCCGTTCCATGTTTGGCAGACATCCATCCATTCTGCATCTGATTAGACTGGGTGCTGAGGTTACAATCTGGATATACAGTTGCCGGTTCTAGGCGCTAAGATGGACGATAAGGGAGTCCGAAGAAGTTGTGCTTAAGCCGAGAACTAAAGCAGGACGGGAGGCAGCCCTTAGATCCTCGAGTACTTTAAGCAGAGGCATTTACGGGCTGTCCTTAAGTGAGAGCTAGAACAACGAAACAAGTTAAAGTTAGAGGAAGGGTGGATGAGTTTTTGCGGAGCTCTTGTTTCTGTACATTGGGAACCATTCCTCTTCGTATTTCCGTACGAAGAAAACATTGAAGGCTTAAAATCCAGGAGAAAATATGACAAGCCCTGGTTTTTGTTAGAAAGTGTTTTTGATTTGGATGTTCAGTAAGGAGGTTTTTGATGTTCTGCATTAAGAGTGGTGGTAGCAGAAAGAAAAAAAAGAAGAGGTATTTTAACGGGGGATTTAAGAGAACTTACTAATGGATTGTGGCATATAAGGGAAAGCAAAATGTCAAGAGGAATTATAGATTTCTTGTTTGAGGACTGGAGTAGATGTTGTGCCACTGGCTGAGGTGGGAGGAAGAATAGGGCAGGAAGACTTACATGATATACTCTTGGGGAGTGGTTTGTGGTGGAAATACAGGAAATTATGTTTTGGAGGTATTTTGTATAAGTTGCCTGTTCTCACAATGTGATCACAATTGTCAGGTAAGCAGTTTGATTCACAGGTCTGGAAACCAGGGAAAGTTTTTAATGGAGAAATAATTTAGGAGTCCTCAGCATAGAAAGCAAGGAGATTGAATGAAATCATCAAGCGTCAAGTGTGGAGAGAGAGGGATTCACTAGTACAGAAGACTTGAGGAATGCCAACGTGGAGAGGTTGGTTATTGAATATTTAATGCTTTCAAAGCACATTGCTAAGCCTGCTGACAGAAATGAAGAGAGGTCAGCCAGATACCCTTCACTTCCAGGAAATCTCTGATCTTTGCCTACTGCAGAATTGGACTCTCAGCCACTGGCTCCCTTACCACTTTGTATATAATTATGTTGCAACTGTTTTAATTACATTGTGTGTTAATTTTCTGCATTTTGTCCATTAGACCACACTGTGGTTTTTTTTCCCCCCATTTTTTTTTCAGCCCAACAGCTGTTTAGCACGTGGTTTCTAGGTATTCAGTAAATTTCTATAGAGGAAAAGTAGAATGACCCATGAATAAGTTTAAAAGTGTTAAATTTTGAAAAGTCCATAAAAATATGTCAGCGAAATAAAAAGGAAAATGATAAGGGAAAGAGGGGAAACCATATGGAGAATGTATATGTAAATATCATTTAAGCTGGATTTGTAGGGTAGGTAGAATTCTGTTTGTAGAAAGAATTCTTTTTAAGTTCGGATCCTGAAAAAGAATGGGAGTAAGTTTGGTTCCTGTGTAGTGTTTGTGATTGGGGTGAATTAGGACCAAATTTTGAATAGTTATATGAATGCCAGTCTGAGACCTTTTTCCTGTAAGCAGTGGGAAATTTTCAAGCTGTAAACGTATTGAAATGTCAGGAAATAGGTGTGTTAGTTGAAGATTAATCAAGCAGCAGACAGTGGATGCAACAGATTGGATATAAGGGCAAAACAATATAAGCAAGAAAGAACAAAAGCCTGAATGGGGTAATAGAGGGAAAGGGTAGCAGGCACAATTCTGAGAGACACTGGAGTGTGATTGCTTATAAAGTACAGCACTCTCAAACCAAATGCATTTGCTAAATGAAGGAAACAAGACCCAAAATGTTACATATTATTTGATTTCATTTGTATGACATTCTAGAAAAGACAAAACAGATGAAAGATGGATTATGGCAGCCAAGGAAGGGGGCAGATGTTGATTACAAATTGACTGTACAGGGTGCTTTTTAGAGTGATGAAATTGTTCTGTATGATATTGTGGTGCATGGTTCTATCCATTTGTTAAAATACACAGAAATGTACACCAAAAAAGTGAACTTGACTATCTGGAGGGTTAACAAATCAACTGGCATTTCTGGGGTGGAATGCAGGCAGTAAGAAATAAATTTTATTATAAACCTACATTGTCACTGAAGAGGGTGGGTAATAAAAGGAACTGATTTAAGGACTTTGGAAAACAGTATTTTAAATAGATACTCTGAGGCAAAAGACAAGAACTTCACATTAACACTGCTATAATTAGTATATTTTTAATCCATGGGGTACAGTTGAGCAATTCTGAACCTACTTTACATTTATATTAGGGTTGAGCACATTTATAAATAAATTGTAGATACCAGGGAGCAGACTTCTTAGAGAAAGAAGTTGAAATTGAACGAAGTGGACTACTAGAACAACACTTCTGGTGTTTGACTAGAATTAAAGACATTGGTATGAACTTTACATTATTTTAACAAATATAGAAATATAGGTATACATGAATACATGGGTTAATAAATGCATATCTGTTAGCCAGCTTGGTCTGCTGAAAGGACCTAGAAGCAGTGACCCAAGTGACAGCAAACACACCTGGCAGTCAGATCTTGGTTTTTAAATACCATTCATAATAAAAGGAAGCAGAGTTCAATGCTGAAATGGCTGCTTTCAGCACTAGGACAAGGATAATATAATATGAGTCTATAGGAAGTGCCAGGAAATAAAGACATGCTTAAAAAGGAAAGGAAAGACAGATCATACCAAAAGGACCCGAACCTGAAGCAACCTGAAATACTTCCCATTGGCCAGAACTGCAACTATTTGAACAATAAAATAATGGTATTATTGGGTTATACCCAAGGAGTACAATAAAAATCTAAAGCCATACTGATAGAAATAAGTAGATAGAAAAGATGGGCCAAGTCTTCTCTTTAGAATCATTTGAATTTATGAGGAAAAAAGTGATAAGACAAATAGAAAACACCTTTTGAATACCACAGTCATAACTGCAAGCAAGATCCACTGAGGAAGGCTAAAATTAGTGGGCAAAACTTTAAGAAGACACAGGTATTTGTATAGACTCAAATATCTAATTGCTGTGGTAGTTTAAACATGTGTCTATAAATTCTTTGCTACCCTTCTCTCCGAATTAGAACTTCATTTCCTCTAAGTTCAGGCCAGAAGTAAGGGCTTCTAATAAGAGTAAAGAAAGGAAAAGATAGTGACTTAACATTAAAGAAATCTGGCAAACGCTACTTGACCAAGTGGTAGAGGTTAACATGATCACTAATAAGTCTTACTGTTGTACTGTACCTCCTATTCTGATACTATGAAAAGTATTTCTCTGTGACGCTGAGGCAGGAGGATCACCAAGTTCAAGCCCAGCCTTGATAACTTAGACTGTCTCAGAAAAAGAGTTCAGGTAGAACATTTGCCTTGGGTGGGGGAGGGTGTGTAAACTCATCCTAATCATGAGAAAACATCAGTCAAACCCCGAATGAGGCATACAAAATACTGAAGGAGACAATATGGCTGAATTTAGGGTATCCTGGAACAGAGAGAATATTAGTGGGAACAGTGGTGGAATACATAAAAGCCTTTTAGCTTAATTAATAGTGATGTTAATTCCTTAGTTTTGATTAGTCATCATAATAAGATGTTAAGGGAAACTGGGCAAATGATATGTGGGAACTCTTTTCAGCGTCTATAAAATGAAAATTAAAAAGCATTTGACAAAATATAGCACCCCTTCATGTTCAGAACACTAGAAAAACTAGGGATAGTAGGAACATACCTCAACATCATAAAAGTCATATGCTAAACCCAAGGCCAACATAATTCTAATTGGAGAAAAATTGAAAGCATGCCCTCTACAAACTGGAACAAGGATGCCCTCTTTTACCACTTCTATTTAACATTGTCCTTGAAACTGTAGGTAGAGCAATTAGAAGAAAGAAGGGGATACAATTAGGTAAAGAAGAAATCAAACTATTACTTTTTGCTGATGACATGATTCTATATTCACAAGATTCAAAAAATTTTACCAAAAAAAAAATTCTAGGATAAGTGAATTCAGCAAAGTAGCAGGATATAAAATCAACACCCATAAATCAAACGTGTTCCTCTACATCAGTGAGGGATCCACTGAAAGAGAAATTAGGAAAACTACCCCATTCACAATAGCCTCAAAAAAATAAAATATTTGGGGATCAATCTAACAGAAGGTGAAAGACCTCTACAATGAAAACTACAGAACACTAAAGAAAGAAATTGAAGAAGACCTTAGAAGATAGAAAGACCTCCCATGCTCTTGTATAGGCAGAATTAATATTGTCACAGTGGCCGTACTACCAAAAGTATTGTACAGATTTAATGCAATTCCTATTAAAACCACAATGACATTCTTTATAGAACTAGAAAAAGCAGTCATGAAATTCATTTGGAAATATAAGAGACCCAGAATAGCCAAAGCAGTCCTTAGCAAGAAGAGTAAGCAGGAGGCATCACAATACCAGATTTCAAACTATACCACCAAGCTGTAATAACAAAAACAGCATGGTATTGGTACCAAAGCAGATATGTAGACAAATGGTACAGAATAGAAGACACAGACAAGACCACATAAATACAGTTATCTCATACTAGACAAGGGCGCCAAAAACATTCACTGGATAAAAGATGTCCTACTCAACAAATGGTGCTGGGAAAAATGGAAAGCCACATGGAACAAAATGAAATTAAACCTATGTCTCTCACCTGCATGAAATGCAAGGTAGATCAAAGACTTAGGCAATAGAATAGAGACTCTGTGCCTAATGGAAGAAAAAGTAGGCCCAAATCTTCACTGTGTTGGCCTAGAATCTGACTTCCTTAACAAGACCCCTAGCACTCAAGAAGTAAAATTAAGAATCAATAAATGGGATGGATTCAAACTAAAGTTTCTCAGCAAAATAAACAATCAGTAATGTTAAGAGAGAGCCTACACATTGGGAAAAAATCTTTACCACATGCATCACAAATAAAGCATTCATCTCTAGGATATATAAAGCACTCAAAAAACTTAGCACCAAAAAACCAAATAACCCAATCAATAAATGATCTAAGGAACTGAGCAGACACTTCACAGAAAATATACAATCGATCAATAAATATGAAAAGATGTTCAGCATTTCTAGCAATTAGAGAAAATCAAAACTACTCTTAAGATTTCATCTTACTCTAGTCAGAATGGCAGTTATCAAAATACAAGTAACAATAAATGTTGGCAAGGATGTAGAGGAAAAGGTACTCTCATACGTTGCTGGTGGGGCTGCGAATTGGTGCAACCATTATGGAAAGTAGGATGGAGATTCCTTAGAAAACTTGGAATGGAACCATCATTTGACCCAGCTATCCCACTCTCGGTTTATACCCAAAGGACTTAAAATCTGCATATCACAGTGATGCAACCACATCATTGTTTATAGCAGTTCAATTCACAATAGCTAAACTATGGGACCAAATGCCCTTCAACAGATGAATGGATAAAGAAACTGTGATATATATGTGATGCACTATTACTCAGCTTTAAAGAAGAATGAAATTATGACATTTGTTGGTAAATTGATGGAGTTGGAGAATATCATGCTAAGTGAAATAAGCCAGTCCCCCAAAACCAAAGACCAAATATTCTCTCTGATATGCGGATGCTAATTTGCAATAAGAGGTGGGGACATGCCAGGGAAGAACAGTTAATTTAGAATAGGTAGAGGGGAGTGAAGGGAAAGAAGGGAGTATGGGGGTAAGAAGGATAGTAGAAGGAAACATTCTCAATATATACACAGATATAACTGCATGACGGATGTGATCCTATAAATGTACAATCAGAAATATGAGAAATTATACTCCATTTATATATGATTTTTCAAAATGCTTGAATGCATTCTACTGTCATGTATAATTACAACAAATTTTTAAAAATACAAATTAAAACAAACATACAGAGAAAACATAATGAATTTTTAGAAAAACCACATGCACTTAAGAGCTAGGAAGTACTGGTATGGGTATGATAGTTGTAACCAAGTGATAGTGACCCTATAGTCCTATATGCCCTAAGGAAGCTCTAAATCGGGAGCCAGCCATTTTTCAGAATCATATTTGTAAAATCTAAAACAGCATCTTTTAGAGCATTCCCTAGAAACACTGCTCCCTTGAGATGGCTCCAAAAAAGTGGTTCAGCTAGGTTTGGAAAATCCTACATACTTTAGCTTATACTTGGCAATAGATAGTTCATGTTAGCAAATTAAAGAATCTGAAAAGCCTTTTCTTACAGACTTAATGTTTCTCAAATATATTTAAACCCAGAATACTTTTTTCTTACCCATATCAATATCCTAAGAAATTAGTTCTTGATACTCCTGGAGCCTTATCCTGTGCCCTGTGGGGCACATGTTACTGTCAGACAGACTCTTTTTAAATAAAATATTAATTAATATTTTAACAATCTTATTTTGGAGTTCATTTCATGTTACTTAGGAGTCTCTAAAACAATCTCAAACTTGGACAGTGACCTTTATTTTAATTACATTGGGTTACATAGAGATCTTTCAGAGAATCATTTATTTTCTATTATTATATTTGAATATGTGATAAGTACAGCCTATTGTTTGTTCCTGGCCCTTTAGGGTAGAGACTAAGAAATTAAATGGTAATATTGTCATTAATTCATCACCAAGTCTTCTCAGATTATAAAATGCAGGTTCTATTTAATGGTCTGTTTTTAGCCAGTGCTGTTGCTGAAGTGTTGCCTCCGATACATCACACAAAACCAGTGTGTGTATTCTTAGTTTTTATGTTGGTATCTTCTTTGTTTTGGTGCTGGGGATGGGATCTAAATTACTCAGGGTCTTGCTAAATTGCCCTGGCTGGCATTAAACTTACAATCCTCCTGCCTCAGCCTCCAGATTCACTGAGATTACAGGCATACACCACCATACCTGGCCTTTTGATCATTTTTAAAGTCTTGGGAACAGTGGTTACATAATTGCTACACTTGTGTGGGTGCCTATGCTGTACCTTAGTGATTTTTATACTACATCTGAACTCAAGGACTAAATATGGCAAGGACTAAAATGACTTTTGTTTGACTAGAAGCAATTTGGTGATTCATTCTGGTTTTTGTCTTCCAGAGTTGCTATGATGGAAGTCAAAGGGAAAAAAAAAATCACAGGAAGGAGTACAAAGGCATCACAAGAAAAAAACAGATTTCATAAAACCAGTGGTAAGATAGCTGCACCAAAACATACTTCTCATATGGTTGTTTTGACCATTGCAGTTGAGAGGGGATGGAAGGTTATGTAGCAGATTCCAATCTGCATTCATACCTTAGGATTAGAGTTGAAATAGGAAGAAATGGGCGTTATTGTTTGAGTTAGCATGTTTCTCATGAAATTTAGAAATTTACAATATTGCAAGAATAATTGAGGCGCACTTTACTCATGAAAGACCCCATATCTCAGCTGTTGATGCTGTTGCCTCATTTTATGCACACTCATTCTCTGTATATTTAATGATTGGTAAATTTGGACTGGTTAATATGTACTGTTGACTAACCAAATACTTAAAGCTTCAGGATTATAAATTGTGATGTCTTTCTTATTCCATCAGGGGTCAGTATTGGGAAATAGAAAAGTTAAGGACTTTATAAATGTCTAAATGTTTCCTGAGCAATTTTTGTTTTTCTCTTTTTTTCCTTGTAATAGTCTTAAGGCATAGTTGTTGCTATTTTCATTTCATTTGATAGGTACTTAATTTGCAAGCTTTGTTGACTAAATGTTTTTATCAAACGATTTTATTATAGGTTTTAAGATTATTTTCCTTAAACTAGAAATTCTGAGAAATTAACATTTTAAATTTTTTATGATATACTAAATTTCCAGCCCGTTCATTTTATTCTTAGACACCTATTATGTCATTGTACTATTGAAAATTATCCATAAAGCAATATGGAGTCGTTAAAGCAGAATACCAAGGTATATGAATAATAATACCTCCTCTGTACCATATACTTAAAGCTCCAGAAATATAACAAACCAACAGCAGTGGTTATCTCTAGGTGGTCGAATTACAGATGGTTTTAATTATACATTTCTCTACTTCCTAGGTTTTTTATCATGAACTTGTATAATGATTTTATAATCAGAGTAAGAAGCGTTTGTATTTTGGTTTGATTATTTAAATCCGACCCTATTCAGAAGGGTAAATAAATATAAATGTATATTTGAGAGTCAGAAAAATGTTGTGCCACTAGAGAGCATATAATTCTTTATTGCAGATGTAATCCAGTAGGTAAAAGAAATCTTGTCCCAGAATAATTGAATAATTATTTATTGTTATGACTAGATTCTAGTTCTTCAAAAAGATTCCCCCAAAAAGTTAAGAATGGTGGACCTAAAATCACATCTAAGAACTTTGAGAAAAGTACTACAAAACCTGGGAAAAAGGGTGTGAAACAGTTCAAGAATAAACAACAAGGGGACAAAGGACTGAAGAACAAATTTCAGCAGGCAAGTAAATTCAACAAAAAGAGAAAATTCCAGCCAGACAGTAAAAATGATGGTAAGCACCAGTTCATCTAGAACTCTTTTTTTTTTTTTTTTTTTTTTTTTTTTTTTTTTTTTGGTGCTGGGGATTTAACACAGGGATGCTTTACAACTGAGCTATATCACCAGTCCTTTGTATTTTATTTTGATACAGGTTCTCACTAAGTAGCTGAGGGCCTTCTAAATTGTTGAGGCTTGCCCAAATTTGTGATCCTCCTGTCTCAGCCTCCCAAGTCTCTGGGATTGCAGGCATGTGCCACCACACCCAGCACCTAGTATAGTCTTTGCAGAGCCTTTCCCTACCAGAGGTAGCATCTGGACTATTGTGCACAGGGACTCTGGACAAGTACTAGAGACCTCATATTCTTGCTCCTTAAGTGGAACTTTAAATAAAGCATTCCTTTTTGTAGGCTAGAATTAATTTATTAATTCATTGATTCATTCAACAAATACTTGAGTTCTCTATCTTTGTGCTAGGAGGTGGGGCAAAATAATCACCATCATCAGTAAAGATAAAGACCCCCAACTAATCATAAAAGTTGATCTTAAAGAACCAGTGTGTCCCAGCTAAGTGTCAACCTTGACTGAGGAGGTCTTGGTGAACAAGGGATTTTATAGACTCTGCCCTTACAGAGCTTAGCTCAGTCTAATACAGTCAGCCCATTTGATGGCCGAAATCTAGCAGCAACTTCAGAGAGAATGTAGTGCACACATGATGTGATTTTAATTGGTTTAGGACAAGGTGTTCATTGGTTAGAAGTGTTGAAGCTATTTTTCATTGAAACAAACTGCTAATCTTTTCCTTACTATTTTCAAGGGATCATTTCTAACCCAGAGCTTTGCTCTTTGTTGTGTTACATGCCCATATTGTGTATTGTCCTGTGCTGGTTACATGTACTGATATACATGTACCTTCTTCCCCACTTCATGAGAATTTCTCTGGTGCCTTTGAGTCTTTTTCTCTCTAACACAAAATATATTCTAACACTGCTCACTCTGTGTGAGCCGAGACCACTGCCATTTCAGGTCAATTCTCTATCTTTGGACTTTGCTGTTATTCTACCCAAGGACCGCTCATTAGAGAGACAGCAATCTTAAGACAGGGAGCTGAGAAGGAAGAAGTGGAAGGAAATTTCATTGTTTCTCATTAGGCCTGCAGGATCCTTTCTCACTCCAGTCCTTTTCTTTTATCTTTACCTTTCTTTGCATTTCCTCCGCTCCCCATAGTTCCTCTTCCATCTTCTTTTTCCTTTTCCTTCTCTTTCCTAGCCTGGTGAGTATGTCTGAAATCTTCTTTTCCTTACTAAAGTTCTTGATACCTGCATTTGGAATATATATGCATTCATTTTGTGATTAAGATCCTGCTATACTATCGTGCTGTTTTCCTTTAAATCATGAGAGATGTCTTAATGTTTTAAAATGAAACTCTTGATTTTATTTTCTCCTATTTTTATATGAGTAATCAAATGTGGTACTAGATATCTCCAGAATTTGTATATCTGCTGAAACCCAACGTGGCATGTCAAGGGTAACCAAATATTTGTGAAATTACATTAACTCTGGGTCAGTAATTATCCACTACTGTGTAGTATATGATACCTTACTGTTAATGGTAAATATACCCTCCATTGCCTCTATTCCTCTATTACCAGACAAGGAATAAACAAATAGTAAATAATTAAAACATTGTAGTAAATTGTATGTAGCCATTAAAAATTTGGTTTTTGATGAATAGTTTCATTGAAAAGTGTGAGTATAATGTTAAGATGGTAAGATTATGAATTTTAAAAGATTTGTGTAAACCATACATGGGAAAAGGGCAAAAAGGAAACAATGTGTTGTTATACCTAGATTTTAGCATTCCTGAGGATTTTTTTTTTTGGCATTTTCCAGATTTTTGTAATTTTTGTAATGTATGTTTTTTGATCAGAGAAAGATATTTATAATAACTAATTTCCAAAGTCTTGCCTGCAGATTTTCATATAAATGATACCCTTTTTGTTAAGATTTTCTTTGTTTAGCCTTGTTTTAGTCAGCTTTTTTGGTGCTGTGACAAAAAGGATCTGACCAGCACAATTGTAGAAGAGAAGAGGTTTATTTGAGGGCTCATGGTTTCAGAGGTCTTAGTCCATAGAAGGCTGACT
The DNA here is from genome assembly GCF_902686445.1 of Sciurus carolinensis. Classification (NCBI taxonomy): domain Eukaryota; kingdom Metazoa; phylum Chordata; class Mammalia; order Rodentia; family Sciuridae; genus Sciurus; species Sciurus carolinensis. Next base: position 66,981,678 of record NC_062226.1, read on the forward strand.
GCATTCCTTGGGGCTTGAGGTGAGGGAGAACATCATGGCAGAAGAGCATGGCAAAGGGAAGCATCTTGCATCATCAGGAAGGAGAGAGAGAGAGAGAGAGAGAGAGAGACAAACAGACTCCACTCTCCAGATACAAACTATCCAGATACAAACTATATATCCCAAATCCACACCCCATTTCCAATCTCTTCTAGCCATACCCTACCACTTCAGGGATTAATCCACTGATTGGCTTAAGACTCTTAGAACTCAGTCATCTCTTCTGAATCTTCCTGCATAGTCTCACATGTGGGCTTTTGGGGGACATGTCACATCCAAACCATAACAAGCCTCATTGAATTTTTGGTTCAGTTGATAAGATACTCAGATTTTGAAGACAAAAGAAAAATCATAGTAGAAAGATACTTGACTTTTATAACATCATTCTGTTTGTAGAAAAAGAAATTTTGATTATACATCATCATAATTAAAAGGCAGTTGAAGATTTGTCTCTGAATTGAATGCTGTCTCTACCACTATGGTTGTATGTCCTTGGACAAGTAACTTAATTAACTTTGTGGACTCTGTTTCCCCAATGTGGAAGCGGATGGGGATAATAATAGCACCCACTTTGCAGTAGTTTTGTAAGAATTACATTGACTTAATAAACAATTGCACTCTGAAGAGAGGTTGGTTGTACGTAGTGCTGGGGATTGAACCCATAGCCTCACACATAATAGGCAAGCACTCTACCACTAGGCTACATCCCCAGCCCTTGAACAGTGAATTTTTTCAGTTTTTTTCTGTTGCATTTTGGACTAATTTGTTTTCATTGAACTAATTTTATTTCACTGAATTAATTTGTTCTCATTATACTTAAAGTCCAATGACCTTAATTTTCTAAAGTAGAATTTTATTTTACAGTCAAAAAAGATGCTAAAGTTTTCCAATTGTTTTTATAATCCTTTTCCTTTTTGTTTTACCAGGTACCCTAGCGAGAATCAATAAAAAGCTATTAAATGATTGGTTTTAAACACATCTAAAATGTAGAAACTGCTCCAAAAATGCACAAATAAATTAGAAAATACTTTCCCCTTTCTAGCTTCCCCAATGAGTATTACCCTGATTAGTGATTGCCCTTGATATCTAATTCGTATTTGTTTATGGCACTCAGAATGTTAAATGTAATTGAAAATAATTTCTGTAACATCTAGAATCCGCAGCTAAGAAACCCAAATGGGATGACTTCAAAAAGAAGAAGAAAGAACTAAAGCAGAGCAGGCAGCTCAGTGACAAAACCAACTATGACATTGTTGTTCGAGCAAAGCAGATTTGGGAGATTCTAAGAAGGTAATGTACCTAATAGCATCCTTATTAGTTCCTTTGAGACTATAGAGAAGTAACAGTATGCCTTGTAACTAGAGAGATGTCCTAAAGTAAATGACATAGCAGTCGGCTTATTTGGGAGTACTCGTAACATTCCAGTAGGAGGCATCAGTGTTTGGGTGTCTGCCCATTGCAGAAATGTGTGGAATCTTTAGGACAGTGTCAGATACGTTTATGAAAATATATGAGAGTCAAGATGAATTTGACATCCTTCCTTGAATTTCTGAGAAATGAAGGACAATTTCTTATTGGCTAGGTTTTGAGATACTTAAGTATTTGGTATCTGAGACTTATTTTATTGTTTTCTTCACTTCTAAAGTTCTGGTTGTTAAGATTTAGATTGATGCATAAAATTATACCTTGTGAGATGAGTTTCTGCCTCTGAGAAAATTACTTTTGTCTGATGGCTCCAGAATGGTAATTTTAATGTCAGAGGTTTGCTGCCTTTGAATAAAAAATCATGCTAAACCTGGTGAATATACATCAGTATGGCATTTAATTCTATATGTTTAAAATAACTTCTTCACTTAGCAGTGTTTTCTCCCTCTTCTCATTTGTAGAAAAGATTGTGACAAAGAAAAAAGAGTAAAGCTGATGAGTGACTTGCAGAAGTTGATCCAAGGGAAAATTAAAACTGTAAGTAGTGCATGCTCATTATTTCAATTTTAAGCCATCCGAGTTGCCTCACTCTTAGGGAAGGTCAGTTAACTATTCATTACAGGGGAACTTGTCATTGTTTCCAGTTTATTTGGCTAAAAATTTCAGCTGTCTTTCATGAAACTAACTAAATAAGAATTTAATACAGGTTGCATAGACCTTATTTGAAATGCTTGGACCAGAATAATTTTGGATTGAAGTTTTTTTCAGATTTTGGAATTTGCATATACATAATAAGATATCTTAGTGATGGGCTCCAAGTGCAAACACAGAACTCATTTATGTTTCACAGACAACTTTATACACATAGCCCAAAGGTAACTTGGGCCTGTGTTAACTGCAACCCATTATTACTTGAGGTCTAAGTAGTTTTATATTGTTGCTGTTGAATCCTGATTTGTAATAAGCTTCCATTGGTTCTTAGAATAAATATGCAGTCACTATTCACTTATAAGGCAATAGATTTCAGTAGTTTTAGGGGAAACTTTGCCAACCCATATGCGTAGGTCTAACAGATAGCTACATTACAGCATGAGGGAATGTTTTGAAATGTCTAGACTTCAGCTGTTTATTTCTTATAAATTCTGTAAGATCTCTAGAATGGAAGAGCCCCTCAGATTTTTCTGTAGTCTGTTATCCTTAATTTATAAATATTTCACACTTGGAATCCTTTGTCAGATACCCTTAAGTCATTGCAGCATGGTAATGGACTTGGGAATTTGTCTGGTACTCAAATTCCACCTCTGTTTATTGAACCATTGGACAGTAACAATAACCTGTTTATTGATTATTTACTATGAGAAATTGTGCTAACCCGTGCACACATTGTTTCATTTAACTTATGTCATCATTCCTTTTGTACATTTCATACGTATGGGTCTCAGTGTAGTTAGGTAATAAGAAAAATATTATTAAAGCATTTGTATTGGTCATATAGTAGATACTCAGTATATTTACAGCAAGATAAAGTTTTATTATAGTTGTCCAAAATCTCCCTTAAAGAATTTTTGAAATCTCTGACTTTGTTGGAGATGTATCTTCACTGTTTGATTTTTTTGGTGTTGAAAAATTTGAAAGACAAAGTAAAGAACACTTTTGAAATAGACTGCTAACCTAGCATAGTAAAAACAGTCTTGCATGACTGATGTTTTATGGATGTTATTGTAGAAAATTGATCAGTGCATCTTTAATAACCATCTAATGTAGCCAGTACCTGTGAGAGGGAATGAGTTGGAGAATCAGATTTGAAAAACAACAACTTTTCTTACTATCTAATGGGATACAGGTGTGGGGATTATAATAGAAAGTGAGAAATGGATGATTAATTTTATGATATGATTGCCTGTATGTAGCAATGTAGTTACATCTTTTTATTTAGCAACACTTTTATATTGATCTCACATATCTTCTTTTGGTTGCCAAAGCCAAACATTCTTAGATCAACTTATGTAAAAATCATTAAATAGTAGACTTTTTAAACTGAAATATTACTCTTCTAGGGAAGGTAACTGTCAGAAAAACAAAAACTATAGACTATATAATCCTTAGATGATTTTGGTTTGGTTTAGATTTTAATTATAATGCTAGGCATATTGCAAAATGGTTAAATTTATCCTTTCCTCGGTTTCATTAATTATACTTATCAAGTACAATAGGCAGTAAAACCTCAAATGATGTTTTACATAATTAAAACAAGCATTTTTACACCCAGATAGTTTAAGTTTTTCTTTCAAGGAATTTTCAAAGAGGTGGCAACAAAACAAATAATAAAAAAGAAATACAACTCTTCAGAGAGACTTAGTCTAAAGGCTCCAACTGTTTCTCCTGCAGATTGCTTTTGCACATGATTCAACTCGTGTGATCCAGTGTTACATTCGGTATGGTAATGAAGAACAGAGAAAACAGGCCTTTGAAGAATTGCGAGGTATTGGTTATATATTTAAGGTGTTATCGTTGTAAATAATTCACTTGTTTTTTTCTTGGAATACCTAGGACTCCTAGAAAATAATTCTGTGGAGTTGTCTTCTACAGGACCATTTTTGGTTTTTATGTGTTCTTTGCCTGGGACAGATAGTTGTGTTTGTAGAACTATGCAATTTTTTTTTTTTTTTTTTTAGCTTTTCCCCTTGTTTCTGGAAAACCGAAATGAGTATATCAACTCATTATAGGGTATTTTGTTTTTCAGATGATTTGGTGGAATTAAGTAAAGCCAAGTATTCCAGAAATATTGTTAAGAAATTTCTCATGTATGGGTAAGTTGTGTTACTTATAAAATACATTTTTTCTTATTTTTTGATTCATGGATTTCATCTGCTCAAGTGTTGCTTATGAAGTCTGTGATCACATTAATGACCCTCCACAGATGCCTTTGAAGTTTTGGGGGGTATATCATCACTTTAGAAACAATTATTGAAATTAATGTGAAATTTTGGTATTACTGTTCCTATTCTTAAGAGACTATTTTTGTGTTTTGATACTCCTTAAGAAGAGAAATGGAATAATTAACTTGTAATTAATTAGCAGTATTTAAAGGGTAGAGGGTTGGAATAGCAAATGAATAAACTCTTGAGGAAGGATCAGTGGGTTAGGAAATGTCAAGATAGGAGGATTTCCTAAATTTAGGTGAAATTCGTCTTTGTCTTGACCAATCATTTTGAGTGTAATAATGTGCAAGAATATGATAACCACCAAGGAAAAAGGTGTAACATAATGTGGTTGACAAATGTATTCCTGGCTGTTATTATCAGTAGTTTGATTTTCCTGTTCATAAACTTTTTCTTTTCTTTTTTAAGGAGATCCTTTCACAAATATATATACTGATTAGTTGGCCTCAGGAGAAATAAATTATGTATTGTCATCCAACTTTCTCCTTTTATCATTTATTTTTTTTCCCTAATCTTTAGGGGTAAGCCACAGATTGCAGAGATTATCAAAAGTTTTAAAGGCCATGTGAGGAAGATGCTGCGTCATGCGGAAGCATCTGCCATTGTGGAGTACGCATACAATGACAAAGCCATTTTGGAGCAGAGGAACATGCTGACAGAGGAGCTCTATGGGAACACATTTCAACTTTACAAGGTGACATTTCCAGAAGACTTTCTTGTGTGTTTATTTTTTCTATGTGTTGTCGTTAACTTCAAGTGCCCTGTTGCCAGAAGGCATTTTTACTTCGATGCTTCTTTAACAGATCATCTCTTTTCTCGTAGATGATTTTGTCTCTTACTATAGTGAGCAAGTGATCATACTTACATATTTTTCTTCCAGAGCATTATCTTTAAATTGCCTTCCAATGAAACTTCTTTTGTTGCTCCGATCCTAATGCTCTGTTTGTAATGCCTCAGTACTTTCATTTCTGAGTCAGACTGAGGTCAAAGACTCTTAACAGATAACAAGCTTTGGAACCACTCCCTAGCCAGCTGGGGCTGAAGAGAATTGGGCTTGCTGTTGTTGCCTTCTCCCATCTTTCTTCATGATTTTGTGTTACCCTTCTCCAGATTGTCGAGAGAAGGAGGGGAATAGCGACATCCCACCATGGATAGAGTGCAATGACTGAATCTAAGACTAGACAGTATGGGACTAGGAGAGCTAGAGTCTGATCTGTTATAAACCATGGGACATTATTATATGTTTGTCTGAGGGATATGGATTGATTACTGGTTTCCCTGCATTAGGCAGTTCTGTTCCTGAGTTGAACTTGTTGCTGTTTTACTTTTGTAATACCTCACTTTAGGAATATGCAGCTAATGAAAAAACAGGGCAGCAAGATTTGTGATCCGACTACTTGATTCTGTGATTAGGCACATTTTGGGTCTTGGCAAGTGCCTATTGACTGGTTGACTTGATTGATTGGTTAACGTGGCTCCTTAAATCTGTGGATTCTGCATCCGAGGAGTCAACCAATCACAGGATAAAAATATTTATTAAGAGTTGCATCTATACTATATGCATAAATGTTTTTCCTTGACATTATTCCCTAAACAATACGTTGTAACAACTATTCACATAGCATTTACATTTTATATTATATTAGGTATTATTAAGTAATCTAAAGATGATTTAAAGTACACAGGAATTCTCAAGTATATTTGTATATTATTTATATGTACACATAAATTTGTTTATATATAAAATGTTACTACATACGTGTGTGTATGTGTGGGTTATAAACAAATATTATGCCTTTTTATATGAGATTTGTACATCCTCAGTGTTTTACAAACACAGGGATTCCTGGACCCAATCCCCTATAGATACCAAGGATGGTATCAGATGGTACAATCTGAGAATCAGATCAAGAATTACTCCATGAGTGTTTATGTAGTAAGGATTGAGTTATGTACTTAGGGAACACTTTAAATTTATTTTAAATTTATTGAAAGTAGGTATAATTGCTTTCCTTTGTTTTAAATGAAGACACTGATTAATTTCAGAGGGGTTTGACTTTTCTTTTGTTACAGTCAGCAGATCACCCGACTCTGGACAAAGTATTAGAGGTACAGCCAGAAAAATTAGAGCTTATTATGGATGAAATGAAACAGATTCTAACTCCAATGGCCCAAAAGTAAGAAAGATGTTTTTGTATTTTCTTAATAAATTTTATAAAGATATTTGAAGGAGGAAAGTTTTATATAACCCTTGCCCAAAAAAGTGGACATTTCCTCTTTGTCATTAATCTGTCCTAAATTCAAGTGTAAAAACTTTTGTTTGAAGCCTCTTTCAGTGTAAAAGTGCATCTTTTTTCCTTTTTCCGATACTGTATCTTGTAAAAGGATAACATGTAATAATGGTTTATAAACTTCGTTTAAGCAATAAAACATTTCTTTTTTGAGATGGGTGCTGGGGATTAAACTCAGGGGCACTCAACCACTGAGCCACATCCCTAGTTCTATTTTTGTATTTAATTTAGAGACAGTGTCTTACCAAGTTGCATAGAACCTTGTTTTTTTGCTGAGCCTGGCTTTAAACTGGGTTCCTCCTGCCTCAGCCTCCCAAGCTGCTGGGATTACAGGTGTGTGCCACCATGTCCAGAGACAAGGAAACATTTCTTCTCCAAAAAATGTTATATTGTATATGTTATATTGCATGGTTGCACAAATGTAACATTATTTAAATTGGATTGTAAGACTTAGAAACCCATGCATGTGGCCTTGGAATTGGTACCATAGGAATGCAGCTTCTGGGACTGGACTGCATGAATGACTCCTGCTGTCCCTTCCCCAACAAATACTAATTGTAACCTTAGACAATTTAACCTCTGTGCCTGGTATCCATATAGTGAAATTGGGATAGAAATGGTATATATGCCATAAAGTTTTTTAAAGATTAAATGAGATACTTCTGAAGAGTTCAAAACAGTGCTTTGCCTGTAAAAGCAGCATAATTTCTGCTGTTGACTTGGATAAAGCCTGTGAATTTACAACTTTGATGCCTAAACGTCAACCTCTACTTGTACCCGAGTTCACCAATGTCACACGATGGGTCAGTGATCAAATACGGTTATTGCTATTTCTTTCACTGTTTGATTCATTCAAGTTTCAGTTCTCTAAAAATTATTTTATGAACCTAATGTATTTTGAAGGGTGCTTTCAGAAAGAAAAGAGCTTTAAAAAAAAAATAGGTCTACATGTGGATTTCCAATCATGTGTTCAGTGCTGGGGGAGGAAAATAGAGTTATCCTTATTTATGAAGGTAGAGTATATTTTGAATGATGATATAATCTTTTCTGATAAGACAACAGAAATTTGTATTTAGGTCTTGGCTGTGGATGGCAGTCAATTTTATTGTATAATTTTTTTTTAATCTTAGTGCTGTTGAAAGATACAATTTTATATTTAGTAAAACTCATCTTACTTACTTAGATTATTTTAGTACCAAGGTTCCCTGTCTCTGTATAGCTGTTTTGCTAGATCTGATGAGGTTTTTTGTTTTTGTTTTTTTCTTTTTTCTGTTTTCAGGGAAGCTGTGATTAAGCACTCATTGGTCCATAAAGTATTCTTGGATTTTTTTACCTACGCACCCCCAAAACTCAGATCAGTAAGTTCTTGGTGTTTGTTTTTAAACCAAAGTGCAGAGAAAAAGCCATTTAGAAATTTTAACACATTGCTTTGATATGCATACTCTTTTGGAAATTTTAGAGTTGCTTTCTTATTTAGAATAGATAATTCGGTAAACTTCGTTGAATAAGCCTGCTAATTCGTTTCACTTTTTATCTTGAAAAATGATAGAATTGACCCTAGTTTTACTAATACCATCGCATTTTTATATTTTAATTATAATCCAGAGGGTATCTGCCAGATTTTTTGAAAATAAAGTAATATGGGAGGAATATTTAGCATTCAAGTAGTTTTTAAATTCAACTGTGCCAGTACAAAAGAAAAAACCTTGCTGATATTAAAAGGTTAGCAGAAGATACTTAATGTAAAACTAAATGGCCCATGAAAACCTGGACCTTATATGATAGAAGGAGAAGGAACAGAGAGTGAAGGTAAATTGCACTGCCCTTCAAGTTAGTGAAAGGAATACAAATGAGAATTCATCATTTAGTTCCCTGAACTTTGCTTGCCTCATCATGCAGTGAGCTCATTGTCCATTTGTCCTCGTTTTCAGTCACAAGGGATAACTAAAATAATGAATCTGACTTCTTTTAACAAATATGCCAGATTACATATTCATAAGAATTTTGACCCCCTCAAAATTAGCATGCAGAATAATTTCTCACTCGCCTAAGCTCATGGTTCAGCAACCATAGCAGCATCTCCTCTTTGAGGGATTTCTGTTTCCTACAGAACACAATATCTTTGCAGTTCTGTGTTTCCTAAGGCAGACTATATGTTCTGACTGGCAAAATGATCATTTGAATATATTCAGTGCTGCAAATCATTTATCTTTTTAGTGTTGACTGTGTTTTAGGAACAGAAAAAAAATTTTGGAACAGAATATAAAGTAATGAAAAAGAATCTATTCTGGCACTGGGGGGAATTTTCAAATGAGAGACTTATAAAAATATCATTGGGGATATTAGAAGCATAACTGGAATACATGTATAACTTTCTAACTGGATAGGTATGTTGGCTGAAATCTAAGTTCTGGAGGTTCATCCTGGGAGAGGATTATAAGATACTTGAGAGTGAAATTGCTTGTTCCTTATTGATGAAATTAGGCAGCTACCTTTCCATTTCCTGGCATGAGGCTTTGTATTTTGTTTTACAGTGGGAATAGACTAAAATGAGGGTCTGCAGGTATTAGCTGCCAGAATACATTTACAACCTGTGCTTAGACTTTGAAGATATGAATAAGAAACTGTATACACTGAAAATGAATGCTAAATATTAAATTAAGCTACACTACCTTGTAAAAAACTAAATGATTTGTCTACAAAAGTATACTTTATAGGTGAAGGCCTATCCTAAATTTTATACTATAGAGATTAATTTTCTTTGGAATGCAATTTAAGTTATTTATGATAAAGAATTAATGTGATTTCTGGAGATAATCCAGTGATAAACTTAAAAAAGGGAAACGTCTTTTTTAGAATGAGTTTTGGTTCTATTTATTACATACATGTCTCTTAGGGAAAAGCATTTTATATACTTTTATTGTTCTGTTAGAAACTCCCTTATCACTTCCACCTTCTAGACAGTTTATTCCTGGAAAATCATTTAGAATATATTATGTTACCCATATAGCCTGTAACATTTTTTAAATAGACATTGGTAAAAGTTAGATATGTTGTTTAATAGAAATTGCTTGCCAGCAATATTTGCTGCTTTGATAGAAAAGAATGTTTCTAGAATGAGGTTGTATTTTTGTCTGATTGTCTACAGAATTAAAAATTCAATTGTTTGCTACCTGTGTTCTCTACCTTTCATTTTCTGTGCCTGAGTGCTCTCCCATAGTCAGATAAAACATCAAAAAGAAGGAAAAAAAATAAACCAATGCCCTGACAGCATTTGTTCCCTAGGAACTAATTGAAGCCATCCGCGAAGCAGTGGTATACTTAGCACACACACATGACGGTGCCCGAGTGGCCATGCACTGTCTGTGGCATGGCACACCCAAGGTAAGTATTGTCAGTCAGGGCCATGTCTTGCTTATTCAAAGATTTTCAGTCCCCTGTAGTCTTTCCCAGTTTTGCATAAACATTATATCCTCAAGTTATGTCTCAGGGCCTCACAGGTACTTACCATCTTTAGACCCAGTATTTCTTCTCTGCTTTAGTAGAAACCTTGAGCTTTGTTGAAAGGCGAGAAAGAGTCTGTTAAGCAAGTAAACATAAGAGGTTTTTTTGTCTGTTAGACTATTCCTCATTTAATGATCATTTGTGATGGGGATGAGATAATGAACAACCACATGTGTGAGTGTTAAGTACGTGCTCATGTGAGTTTTAGGTACTTTGAGAAAAAAGATAAAGATCCATATTAATTACAGAATTTTAATGGAAATAACCATATTTCTGCCTTCAAAAGATAATTGTATTCTATCTTTCCTTATTGCAAGTTTAGTTTTATTCAACAAATGTATATTGAATACTATTTGTGTGCTCAACTTTTGCATTTAAAGATATTTCAGATATTGGATCAGAGATCTCTCAGGTCTTACTGTAAAAACTGGTTCACTGGGTTTGCATTGCTTACAACTTTAGGGTTCCCTCTTCATGTTTAGGGTTCATGTTTAGGGTTCCCTCTTCATGTCTAAATGGACTGTCACACATAAGTCTAAGATTTACTCTAAAAGGAATTAGGTATGTTGCAATTTTTCATTCTGGTTACAAAACTATTTTCACTAAAGAAAAGTATACCACTCAAATGAAATCTTAACAAAAAATGTTTAGGAAATAGCTTTAATCTATTGCTAAAAGTTCATTAAGACAATTTTTCCTTTTTAAGGACAGGAAAGTGATTGTGAAAACAATGAAGACTTATGTTGAAAAAGTGGCTAATGTAAGTACAATAAAAGTAAATGTTTCTTTTAGTTATTTTCAATAGTAAAATGAATTCGTCTTAAAGAAAATTTGGAAAATTCAAAAAATGTTCAAGAAAATTGTTTTATTTTAGTCTCTTTGTATGCATATTTTATATAATTATTTATAAAAATTGGAATTCAGACCACGTGTCTCTCTTTTTTTTTTTTTTTTTTTTTTTTGCAGTGCAGGGGATTGAAACTAGGACCTTGCACATGCTAGGCAAGGGCTATTAACTGATCTGCATCCCCAGATCCTTAAGCCCCTCCAACCCTCTCTTTTTCAAATTTAATATTGTATTGTGACAGTTCCCCATTTTTACTAGATATTTTTTGAAGGCTTGATGTTTACTAGTATCATTAATGAATTTGTCCAATCATGTTAATTAAATGTGGGAATTACTGCCTTGATTAAGGTATCTATGTCCATACCTCTCAAGGTAAATAGTGTCAGATTGCAGTTCAGAAACTTGGTATCAGTGTTCATTACCATCCCCCAAATTAAAATTGTTTCCTTTTTCTCTTAGAATAAATTTGCAGTGTGGTCATGGCAGTTTTGCTTCTTAGAATCCTTTGGAGATGTAGTAGCAACCTTCTAATGAAATTAGTGGACACAAAATTTTTCTGGGGGAATAATTGCCTCAAATTCTGGGGCAATTGCCTCAAAACTAGTGTTTGCATGTATTCAGATATTTTCTGCATTGCTATACAGTGACACTATAACTAGAATATATGTGGTAATAAATATAATTTTAATTTTTGAGTTATGTGTTTGATGATTTACTTCATCAGTAAAATTCAACTTAAGTGGTAAGTCAAAAGTATTTCATGACCAAATACTTTTTCTATGAAAAATCCAGTGGGAACTATAATCTCTTCTGACTTCTTAATATAGCAAGTGCTAATTCAGACACATAAAGTTGATGCTTGGTGATTGTGTACTTACCTATTGTCTTCTATAAGGTTGGAGATTAGTTTGAAAGCATTCAGAAGGCATTCTATAACAAAGTAAAATAGGGTATTCTCTCAAGCTATTTCTGCAATATGAGAATATTCTCTTATTTCTAAGTCATTAAGTAATTTAATCTTCATGTATGACATTTTAATTTGAATACTTAAATTAGAATTGAGTAAAAATAGAATGTTAATAGAAAGTTCTAAACTGTATTAGTTGTAAGAGATTTTTAAGTAATAAAGTTAATTAGAATGTTTTAATTTTACAGTTTGGTTATTTTAGGTAATTCAACAATCAAGTTTTTTGAGAACCTAATCCTACTATGGCATTGGAATGGTAATAGAAATTAATAATCCAATGTCTTTTTTAATCTCTAAGAGTGACTTCCAAAGTGGTGACATCAACTGATAACATAACTCATGGATTTGAGCCATCCATTATTTAGAAATATTTTTTAATTTCCAAATATTGATGATTTCTTGGTATTCTGTTATTTCAATTCTTTAAGTATATTGAGACTTGTTTAATCATATCTTAAGAAGAACTTAATATGAAGGTGTTTGTGGTATTCTATAACTGTTAGATCAAGGTGGTTGATAGTGGTGTTCAGAATACAGTTTTTTACTGATTGCTGTATTATTTTCTAGTTTTCTCAACTGCTGAGCAAAATGTGTTAGAACCTCCAAATATGATTATTGAATTGCCTGTTGCTTACTTACACTGTTAATATGGAATAATTGTACATATCGGATAATTTTAACAAATCATCATCATTGATCAGTATAATTCTGCCTTCAAAAGATATTATATCTGCCTTTTAAATTCAGTTCTCTACAGCCTCCTTTTGTATTTACCCAGAAATAGTGTACTCTTGGTCAAGTTTCTGTGTATGTGACTTCCAAAAAGCTCAAACTTGTGATTTTATACTATGTCCTGTTTTCTGTCTTGTCTCCCTCACTTAATTTATCTTAGGGACCATTTTATTTCAATACATATATATCTGTAGTTGTTACCTTTGTTTTCCAAAGAAGTTAAACCACTCACTTTGCATTCTCACCAACATAAAATGTGCCTGCTTTACTCCAACTTGTGATGGTAGTCTGTTTTCAGAGGTTTTTAACCATTGTCTAGGATAGTGGACAGTGGTGTTTCATTTTTTAAATTATTGATCTTAATTATTCCATTAAGGTATTATTTCATACATTTAAAGCCATTTTCTAAAAGGACTTCATTATTTTTTTAGTTGATTGTTGATCTCTAAATAGTAAATATATTAGACCTTTGGTGTTTTTCTCCAGTTTGTTTTACACCTGTATAATTAGCAAATTCCTCATTGTTTTTAATTAAAATAATGTCATGTTCCTCAGACCTTGCTATGAATGCATGCTGGCTTTTATCAAAAATCAATTCTCCCTAATTAAAACAGACACACACAACATTGATATCATATTCGATGATACTAACAAGAATATGCCACAAGCTTTTAAAACAGTTTTTTGTTTTGTTTCTGTACATACAGTAGGAGTTCTTTAAACATTTGGAAGACTATCAGCATTGGAAAAATAATTAAGAAGTGACTATTGTGAAAGCCACAATTGTGAATTTACATGAGGTCTTGTTTCCATACTTTTTTAAAGCATAGTTTTATCTTATTCTCTTATCATTAAGTAAGTGTACCTTTACAGTTTGTTTTCTAGTTTACTTACATTCTAATTATGTAGGATTATTTTAAGAAAATTTATAATATAGTCTAAGTACAATTGGAGAATACATGATAAAAAGATTATAATCCTTTATCCCAGAGATGACTATTACATTACAGTATTTTGTCTTCTAGAATTTTCTGACATGTATTATGATATTATGTATATGTGTAATTATATGTAAGCTTATATATTTTTGTGTGTTTTTAATATTCTCTCATTACCCCCCAAACACATACACACAATATTAATCTTATCACTTGGTATTTTCTTAAGTTTAATTTTGAAATAACTTTTCATTAACAGAATACCTATTTAGACAGGTATTATATCCTGGTTAGTCTGGGGCTCTTTGATAATGAAGGATATGCTTTTCTGTTTCTTTCTTTTTTTTTTCCTTTTTCCTTTTAATCAATCTTCTCTTTAGAATATAATTAACTAGGTCCTGATAAGAAAGGAAGTGCATTTGAATGGCTTTTATTTGTCTTGTTTAAATTGTGTTGGACAAGTTGACCATGTTAGTAACCTTTATGTAGTGACTCCATGGATAGAGGAAGAGGGAAAATCTTTGCATTTTTGTTTTAACTTTTATTGCCTTTCAATTCTTACAGGGCCAATACTCCCATTTGGTTTTACTGGCTGCATTTGATTGTATTGATGATACTAAGCTTGTGAAGCAGATAATCATCTCAGTAAGTAATTCTGATGGTCTTGGATTTAAGATGCATTGATATACCAGTTGTTGGTGTGTAACTTTGATTTTACACATTCCATATAAAGACTTCTTACCTGTACTCGTACCAGTTATTTCCTGTTATATTTTAGTTGTCTTAACTAAGTCTTACTTTGGAAATTTGCTCTGCTCCTATATAAATCATAACCTTGTCACTTGATATTAATACTGTTTAAAACATTTAAAAAACTGAGTAATTCTTGAAACTTTTTGTTTTGGATTAGGGCAACATGGGTTTTTTTTTTTCTTTTTTTTCTTTTTTTTTAAAGACCATATGAGAGACCAGAAAATGAAAAACATGGGTTATTCATCTGAAAATTATACAGACCTTTGTGTTTGGTACACATGAATGGGAATCTTGGAGAAATCTTAGGGCAAATGGTACTCAGAGAAAAAGGCGCATGGGTTACATAGAGAGTTTACCTGTTGTCAGGTGGTGGTGCTGTGGCCTCTCTGAGTAGCCCATCTGCACCCGTAGAACTGGGTGCGATAGAAAAAGTGTATCAACTAGTGGAAAGGATAAAATTTCAGTTTCTTAGATGCCAGCTCTAGGTCCCAGTGTGTGTGAATTTCTCATGCCCTTGCTGTCATTTTCCAACTTTGTTCTTCACTGTTTTAAGATTGTGATGACTTTCTTTAGGATAGGATTGTGGGAAGAAACAAATTGGCAAGACTTTTATGTCACAGACTGAGTGTTTTGACAAGTTCCTTGTGACTTTATTACCCTTTTGACTCCAATCAATAATGATTGTTTTTCATTCCTGTGACAGAAATGTGAGGCCATAGAATTGGCTAATGAATAAAGTTGTTTCACAAAAATGGAATCAGGCTGGGCTATTGAAAGTTTGCTTTTGTTTAATATTTTCACAACAACTAAAATTTGCATAACAGTTCCAAACAGATTTCAAGAGAAACCAAACTTCCTTCGGAATTTGTCAGAATTGTCTCTTTTTTTTCCCAAAGATTTATCTCCCTTAAAGTTGCTCTTACAACACTTTGAATTCCTTGTGTTTAACAGTTTAATTCCCACAACTATTTAACCCACATTCTTGATGACTGTCTCTCTTAGGGCAGCTTTCCCTGCCTGGCTTGACTGTTGATCTCTTGCCTGTAACTGACAAAAGCTCAACAGGCTATGTATCATTAAACTGTGTAGCTGGTGATAAAACTGTGGAATGCTAATTGCTCTTGCATTTCCCCACTCCACCAATCATCATGAAACCTGTTGCAGAAAGCAGTGCTTTTTAAAAATAACCAAGAAAGCCAAGTGTTGTTAGGCACACTGTTCAGAGTACCCAGACTTCCGAAATGTCAGGTTGAAATCATAGCCCGGTCAACTGAGGCTTACATTTTTCAAAATGGATCATCAAAATGAATACAAACTGTTTCTCACCTCCTTTGTTTGTTCTGCTTACCCTAAAGTCATTGATATGATGCATCTGGTTTGACAACAGTATTTCTAAATACCAGTTGCTGTTCAATGGCAAATAAATATTGGTACATATTTTTAAATGCCTCAACTAAAATTATACGTAAAGGTATAAAGGATCATACAGGGAAAACTTAGCCACCCAACAACTGGATAAAGGAGCAAAGCCTGACAGATACCCTTCAAAGTTTAAGCCTTTTGATTACCCATCCCTAATACAGTATTCCACACCCAGCCCTTACCTGCTATGTGAATTTGACATTTATTACTCTTGTACATTTTCTTATCCAGTCGCTATATGAAGGGTATATATAATATTGTATGTTCACAGATTCTGTGCATGTGATATTTTGTATATATTCTGTAACTTATTATGTTGTAAGTTTCATCATTGGGGACCAGCAAGCCATTTTTGTAAATGACCAGATAGTGATTATTGTAGGCTTTATGGACCTTACATGGTGTCTATCTCACATTCCTGTTTGATTTGGTTTTGCTCTTTAACAATCCTTTGAGATGCAAAATCTATTCTTAGTTTGCAGGATATACAGAAATAGGCTGCAGTCTGAATTTGAGTGTGGACCTGAATTTGCCCACCTTTGTCCTTGGTCATTTATTTTTCAATGCCAAGTAGTATTCTATTATGGATACACTGTAATTTTTTTTTCCTGGTGATAGATGTTCAGTTTTTTTCTTTCTAATATAGTTTTTAGCACTATTTTAAAATTCTTTTTAATTTTTGCTAATGCAGATAATTCCATTAACAATCAATCATGTATATTTTCTTGAGCATGTGTTAAAAGTTTGTGAAGGTATTTACTTACCAGAATTGCTGAGTAATTCTGTACAAATATACTACATGTAAAGTCCTATGTTTCAGTATTTTACACCCAACCACTACAAAACCTATTGTATTATACAGGGTTTTTTTTAAATGGCCAAGAAAACTTAGTGTTGCTAAGCATTCTGGTCACAGTATCTGGATTTACTGAAATGTCATATCAAAATCATAAGCTGATAGTCATTCCTTGTTGTCTGTTAAGACCAATCAGGTATCACTCTTTGATCTCCCTGCCAGATCTGGTCTGCCCATCCTATCAACTGCTATTGTCTTTGTTTTTCCTACCCATTCACTTAGCAGTTAATTGTGATCTGACACAGGGCTCACAAACAGAAAAACGTCCATTGACTAAACAGGTAAATGAATAAGGCAGGCCAGATATGAGACAAGGAGGTAGGCATATGAGCAATGGAGAAATCACCTGCCCTGTCCAAAATGATGGCCACAAATCACCTAGGCCTCTGGGAATGTGAGCGCTAAGGTGCTAGACCTTCCCATTTTTGTTTTTGTTTATTTTATATTTAGATAAAATACACATAACACTATGTGTCATCTAAGTCATTTTTAAGTATACAGTCAATAATATGTGCTGTACTCACATGATTGTACAACCAGTCTCCAGGACTTTTATTTTTCAGAACTGACAAACCCTATACCCATTAAATTGGATCTGCCATTTAAAAAAAAAAGAACGTATTTTTTATAACAAAACACTTAGGCTGCCTGGTGATACAACCTTCCCTCAACCCTTCAGTTAGTATTCATTATTTAAGTCTCTTATATTTCTTTTTAATTCCATTAATTCTTTTGCTGCTTCTGCTAGATTTTAGCTTCTTATGGGTCATGTAATTTGCATTTCTGTTTTCCTTCACACAGAAACTCTCATAGAAGTGCTTACACCACAGGCTTGGTTCTCAGTAATTTATGTTGCTTTTTTTTTTTAGCTTTTAATTTTTTACAGACTGCATTTTGATTCGTTGTACACACATGGAGAACATCATTTCATTTCTATGGTTGTACACAATGTAGATTCATACCATTCATGTAATCATACATGTACATAGGGTAATGATGTCTTTCTCATTTCACCATTTTTCATACCCCCCTCCCTCTCATTTCCTTCTACATATTCTAAAATTCCCCCATTATTCTCTCATTCCCTGCCTCCCCACCCCCATTATATACCATTCTCCACTTATCAGGGAAAACATTCAGCCTTTGGTTTTTTGGGCTTGGGGCTTATTTCACTTAGCATGATATTCTCCAGTTCCATTCATTTATTTGCAAATGCCATAATATTATTATTTATGGCTAAATAGTATTCCATTGTGTAGATATATACCAGAGTTTCTTTATCCACTCTAGTAATTAGAGTAATGCAAATTAAAACAACTTTAAGATTTCATCTTACTCCAGTTAGAATGGCTTTTATCAAGAACACAAACAATAATAGATGTTGGCGTGGATGTGGGGGAAAAGGCACACTTTTACATTGCTGGTGGAGTTGCAAATTGGTGCAGCCACTCTGGAAAGCAGTATGGAGAATCCTAAGAAAACTTGGAATGGACCCACCTTTTGACTCAGTTATCCCACTCCTCGGTTTATACCCAAAGGACCTAAAATCAGCAAACTACAGTAACACAGCCACATCAATGTTTATAGCAGCTCAGTTCACAATAGTTAGATTATGTTGCTTTTTGTATTTCTGTCCCTAACAGAAAATGCGTGTATGCTCTAACCTTCCTGTGTACATCTTTGATTTTGACTTTTACCCTTGCTCTTTGAGAGAGAATAGGCAAAACAAGAGTGCCAAGAAGTCTGGCAAGGGCTTAACGTTAGGAGATCAGAACTGGCCAAAGGTGTTTGGGCAGAAATAGTTTTGGAACACAAGAATCTAGAACTTCATGAAACACGGGAGAAAGGTCTTTTGTTCTTTCCCGTGCTCTTTGTTTTTGTTTTGTTTTTTGAAGCGTAAGAAAAAGAAGTTATAAAAACTGGTCCTTGTTTCATTTTCTCTAATTCTTGTAAAGTATAAGATAAGCCAAACTGAAAATCAGACTGTCATTGTTGGTGTTTCTTTTGTGAGAGTGAAAAAACTTGACTCTATCAGCTTTATTTAATCTTCATTGTTGAGGATGCTGTATATTCAGTGGTGTGTTTCAAATATGAAAATAATTTTTTTACAGCAGCTTGCCCTATGGATTTTCTGATTTGCTCATGGTAATAGCCTGTGTGTCAGGCAGGTGGGTCATTTCCTTTACAGATAAGGGAATTAATGTGCAGGGAGGTCAAAAGATTTGCCAAAGGCTTCCAACTTGACTTTTAAGACTCTGGAGAACAAATTAAGCACAAAACCAGCTATGCCACAATTGTTTCCTACCTGTTTGTTTATCTGTATTAAAGAAAGTATTTGGTACTCTCCAGGAGATGATCTAGAAATCTCTCCTCTGTAACCCAAGTTAAAGAGAAATGGGGTAGTACGCCACACCATAACAACACTTATATACTGTTTTCTTTACATTTTTTCAAAGATGTATGATTTCAGAGGTAGGGAAAACCTAGAATGAAGGTGAGATGGGGGAGAATTAAATACTACTTGTTTAAGTAAATGTTTTTTTAAAAAAATATTTTTTAGTTGTCAGTAGACCTTTATTTTGTTTATTAATATGTGGTGCTGAGGATCAAACCCAGTGCCTCACACACTAGGCAAGTGCTCTTCCACTGAGCCACAACCCCAGCCCTAAATAAATGTTTTTGAGTCTCATAAAATTGTATTATAAATATTATATATTTTCAAATTTTTAACTAAACTTGAGTTTAGATCTAAATTCCTTAATTACAAACCAAAAGTCAGTGAAGATCAGTGAATTGGGGGGTCTTGTCCTTGAATATATTTTTGATGGATTTTATGCATTTCTTAAAGTTCGAGTTTCTTGAGTTTCAAAACTATTTCTGCCCAAACCATATGTATTGAGTTAGTCCAAAAGTAACCATTATAGTTGTTCACTATTTATCCCTCTGCCTTGTTTTGACATTTCTCTCATAAAAACAACTTTTAAAGGTATTCTAGAAGGGTTTGTTTTTTAAAGAACAGCAAAGGGTTGATGTTAAGACTATGGAAATTGACCCAACCTACTGTGTATCATTCTCAACTCTTTCTTTCAGTGAAGTAACAGATCAGAGAGCAGATTTTATAAGACATCTGTCCACATCTAAGTTGACTGAAGTTTAAAACAGATACCGAAAGATATACTTAAGGTCCCCCTGTACGGGGCACTGAATGTCATCATCAAAAAAACATAATGTAATGAGTCCAGTTTTGTGCTTATTACTTACATAAGAGCTCCATATTCTGTAATAAGTTTGGATTTTTTTTTGGTCTGTCTTCCCTTGTATTGTGGAAATTTTAAGTTCATTTTCCCAGGGTGATTGAAATTATATATCTAGTTCAAGGTGGTTAGATTTATTGAATCTATTTTGAAAGCTTGTATGTTTAATATAGGAATCATTATGTGACTTTAAACTTCTTCAGAAGTGGTAAGAGCTAAGTGAGGATTGGAGTAATGTTAACCAGGCACTGTGGTTTCTTTTAAAAAAGAACATGGTACATGGAAATCTGGAGTTTCATCATCAACCATGGAATCTTGAATTTTGTTGTATCATGGCCTTATAGTTCATAACTCACCTAATTTAGTTTACTTCCTTGCATTAAAATTACTAACTTTATCATAGTAAATAGATAAATTAGAGAAGAGTTGACCTGAACATGTCATCTCATAAGTAACTCCTCTTCAGAAGAGGTTGTATGATTTCTTTGAAAGAGACTAGATTTAGAGTCAGGGTACTCGGACTGGTGGGCCCTTCTACTGAGTCTGCATGGCCTCTGGCAAGTCATCTCTCTCCTTTCCTAGTGCTTATCTGTAGACATGGCTAGTGGAACTGAATTCTTCCTTTGGCCTCAGCCAGTTCTAAGAATCTGTGGTGCTGAGATAGTCGTGAATATAAAGTTTGTTACAAGAAACAAGAATGTGAAGGGCGAGGAAAAGCAGATGACTTTTCTTTGTGTTTCTCTGTCAAGAATAAAAGAATTTTTAAACAGTGACTTTCTGTCTTTGAAAACATCAGCAAATTTGCATAGGCCCTCTGTTGAGGTGGGATAGTTTTGCTTGTCACTTAGATTGCAACCATAGAAAAGGAAGTTCCTGTGCCTGAGTATATTGACTGAAAAGACCATACAGGGTAATTTGTAACTACTCTGGAGTCTTTCTGGATTTACGTTCCCTTCCCACTCTTCTTGTTTTTCTCTATAATAATTAAATAGCCTTCATTCTCCATGAATAAGCAACCTAACTTTAAAAGCATTTTATCCATTTTTTCTGTTTAACAGTTTCTCTATCTCCCTCACATAATCAGCAGGGAAGTTCTGAGAAGGATGTTTTTCATTGAGGCTGTGGTTAAGTGCAGCTACAAATTAACCATCTACTCAGTGACCCCAGCGAGAACTGTTCCTTAGGAATAGGAATAAGAAATACTGGTCATAATGATTGAAGATAACTACTTTAAATATGTTGTAAGGCCTTGGTCTTGATCAGTTAATACAAATGGATTGTTCAGTGATACTAGTCACAGTAGAGAATTGACTCTGTTCCAAATGTAAATCTGTTTGTACTTTAATGTGTCAATTCAGAACTCACTCCACTTTTTCCATTAAATACATGGGAAAATAGTTATATGTATATTTTTCATCACCATTCAAATATCAACCATAGATTACAGATGTACATAAAATTTGATTTTTTTATTCATAATTTTATAGGAAATTATCAGTTCCTTGCCAAACATAGTAAATGACAAATATGGAAGGAAGGTCCTGTTGTACTTACTGAGTCCCAGAGATCCTGCACATACAGTACGAGAAATTATTGAAGTTCTGCAAAAAGGAGATGGTAATGCACACAGGTAAAAGCTAGTAGAATGGTTTGACTACTTCATTCCTTTGCTTTGACTGTTCATTAAATTTGAGTAGTCTGTGCTTCTAGAAGTCTATAATCACATATCCATAGTCTCTCTCTTTCTCTCTCTCTCTCTCTCTCTCTCTCTCTCTAAAAACTTCTCAAGAGGTGAATTTTGTTTTCAATCCTGTAATTTTGACAGATTCTTAAAGTTCTTATCTTGACAAGGAAATAAAAGTGTCATGCCAAAAGAATGCCTCATAGCTGATATTCAGATGCATGGTGCATTTTTTGTTTGCTTTATTTTCGAAACTACTATTACTGTGGTTTTGAGTACCAAACGAAGGGAATAGAGTCCGTAAAGTAGTCTTAAGCATGTGTTATCTTATGGAATAATTTGTTGTTGTTTGGGTGTTTGATTGGGCTTTTGTTTGGATATTTTGTTACTGTTGTATTGCATAAACTGAGCTTCATTTGTTAAGTGCTTGTTCTGTGCCAGGCACTAATCAGATTCTGCGGATGTGAAGATGAAAAATAGAACATAGCCTCAAATCACTCATCATCTATATGCTCAACAGAATTGTCAACAATTAGAGTGTGACACAGACTCTGGTACTTGCTTGAGGATTTTGTGATAATAGGATCACTGTTTCCTTTGCTACATCTTACCTCATTCAACATATTCCTACAGTAAGAAAGACACAGAGATCCGTCGTCGTGAGCTCTTAGAATCCATTTCTCCAGCTTTGTTAAACTACCTGCAAGGACACGCGCAAGAGGTGGTGCTAGATAAGTCTGCGTGTGTGTTGGTATCCGACATTCTGGGATCTGCCACTGGAGATGTTCAGCCTGCCATGGATGCCATTGCCAGCTTGGCAGCAGCAGAACTACATCCTGGTGGCAAGGATGGAGAGGTAATGCGCTATTATACGACAGGCAGGAAAACTGCAGGGGCTATAAAAACTCAAGTCAACTCAGTGAGAACATCACTACAAAAAAGAGTTTTAACAATAATTAACTCACCTCATACTGACAGTACATTTGAAAATTGGGAATTCAAAATGACATGCCATTTCAGTACTTGTATTTCTCAGAAATGTACACTGATTCATGTTAGCTACAGAATAAAAGCACAATCTTAGTGATATTCTATGTTGTCCATGCTTGGCCCCATATTACTTTTCCAGAATATTCCGTACTCTTAATTTCTGTTTTGAATTTGCTATGAATGTTGGCTTCTTCCTCCAACCTGGAATACTGCCCCATTTCTCCATTTCCCTGTGTATTTCTATAGAAAGCCTTAGTCATCCACAGTCTTCAGAATCTTTCATGAATTCTTCCCTAATTTCTCTTCGTTAAAAATACTTGCTCATTCTGATTGCTCCTGCCTATATTACTTGGACCTCATATTGTTTTTCATTACATCTTAAGTCCACTGACTTACGAGGCATGATAAGTGCTAGACAGTGGCTAGCGCTGCCCTCCCCCAAACTTGTCATTTGGGGACACACTATTTAAACATTTACATCAGTAATTATTTAGGTCAGCATTTAAGTGAGAGCTTGAAGGACAAGTACAGGTTTTAGGGGATTGTGTGAAGAGCCACCTACCCACAGGAAGGCTTTCTGAAGGTAGGGAAGCTAAGCTGAGACCTGAAGCATTGGTAACTCAGCAAGAAATGGTAGAAAGAAGATTCCAGGCTGAGGGAACACAAGTGCAGCAGCCATAATGATGCAAGGA
Organism: Sciurus carolinensis; assembly: GCF_902686445.1. Classification (NCBI taxonomy): domain Eukaryota; kingdom Metazoa; phylum Chordata; class Mammalia; order Rodentia; family Sciuridae; genus Sciurus; species Sciurus carolinensis. The sequence goes on from NC_062226.1 coordinate 67,005,011, forward strand.
GTGAGGAAGCCTGTTTGAGAACAGGAAGGTGGGGTGGTAAGTGGGAATTGTCAAGCAGAGGCCAGGTCGAATGGCGCCTTTTTGTTGTGGAACCTAAGGTTTCCTGAGAGAGATTGGCCTTTTCTTTCACGTAGCATCACAGAGCACAGTAATCTTTTATTATTATCCCTGGTATTGCAGGTTGAAGATATAAAGTAAATTATTCAACTTCTTTGCCTTTTATTCATTAATCTTTCCAGAATGCTTAAAGCAGTATCCAAATGACAGTGTCCCCGTCCTTAGAGCCTGGGGTCCATTGGAGAGACATATGCAGGCAAAGTGTTAAAGTGGTCAAAGTCAATTCTTATACTGAGATATGTTCAGGATGTGATGGGCACTAAATATAACATCTAAATTTTGGTCTAGATCCAAGGACTTTTAACTAGTACTATGGGTAGTTACTCTAGAAGGGAGTGCTTTGACTTGAAATGATAAATTGCCTCTTGGTAGCAGTTAAGTGGTTAATTACCATAATAATAAAAGTAGTGCCTCACAGTGCCCTATTCCACCCTCCTGGCTTACTCATCTTCGCAGCTGCTCTTGCATTGCATTTGCTAGCTTTCACTACCATAGCCCAAGTCAACACATCAAGGTCCCAAGCAGGAAGGAAAGAGCAAGAGCAATGAATCTTTTCCTCTTGGGACTGGCAGGTTTCCAGACAGACTTTCATAGACATTTTGTTGGCCAGAATTAAGTCACATTCACTTCTGGGCCAATCTCTGGCAGAAGCTGTTTAGATGAACTGCATTGCTTCAGACCAGTCAGGATGTATCCCCTAAGTAGAGAGGGACCTTTAGAGGAGGTGGGTGACTGGTTGACATATCAGCAGGAAAGAAAGCTGGCAAGAGAGGTGCTGTTGAGTAAACAGGAGCCTTTCCCGTAGCAGCAATTATATTGAATTCATCTTTAATTCCTTCTAATCATCGGGGCCAAAGCTTGGCATTTGAAAATGTTTGATAACAACACGTATTTGGTTCTGAATGAAAACCATGCCATGTGTTTAGTGAATGGCATACTTCTAATGCGTAGAATTGGGAAGGAGAAGTGGGTTAATGGGTCTTAGCAGTCCTGTCCTCTGCACTCCTGAAGCAGTTCATATTAACAAGTGGGCATGATGAGCGTGCATAGTGTAAGTTTCTCTGTAAAGAGATTGTGCCCATTGTCTCCCATACTCCATACGGGGAGACCCCAGTTGGAAACAATTGGTGTAACCCTTTAAAAGGAGTCAAGTTGAGCTAAAACAGTTTTTTTTTTTTTTACCTACTCATCACATCATTGTAGTCACATGTATTTAAACACCATTCATCATTCAACATTAGGTTTCAGTGTTTCTGCTGTAGTATTTTGTTCCAGAGGTTTATTCTCACCTCAGAACTACATATTACCACTGGAAAAGTGGTGGTGGTGCTGTGCTATTTGGACTGGAATTCAGGAAGTCAAGTGTGCCCTGCCCTGGAGGGACTGTGTTCTTGCATAACTGAGTTCATTTCAGCCTGGAGAGTAGAACAGATCTCTGGTCCCTCTAGAAATGATGAATATTCTAGATAAAGACTTCTTAAGCCTTGTGGAACTTGAAACTTGGCTGCATCAAGTTTGCATGTGGTTATATAGGTTGAATTGTGGGCCAAGGCATGGATGAGAACAGATGTTTGAATTAGCCTCTTCTTGATCCCCTGTAGCTTCATGTTGCGGAACATCCTGCAGGACATCTAGTTCTGAAATGGTTAATAGAGCAAGATAAAAAGAGGAAAGAAAACGGAAGAGAAGGTAAGCCATGCAACTTGACCTTTTCTTGTGTCTTATGTGGAATTTCTATAATTCCTGGCATCCCTGAACTTTACACTGGCCACTTAAGTTCATATGAAGTTTGTCAAGTGTTTAGAAATGATGTCTGTGAATAAAACCTTATGTCCAAGAATCCTTTATTTATTTATTTTTTTATCACTTTCCCACCGTCCCTCATGCTTTCTCTCTTCCCTCCTCTCCTACTTCAGGCTTTTAACCAGACTTGGTCATTGCCCTGAAATGCCATTCCTCACAGATAGTGTAGCATTTGATCCAATGAAAAGGCATGGTTTTTATCTCTAGTTTTGAGAAAAGAATAAGCAGAAGAATATTATCCTCATCAGAGAATTTTGGACAACTGCCTATATATTCGGCATTGAAATATGTATGACCAAAGGGCAAGCCAGTTCTTGGCCCTTTTTAAATAAGCCTTATTGCTGCTCTGTAGAAACTCAACTGTAAAGAGGAGGACAGCATCTTGTATGTAATTGAAATGTTGTATACCATTCCTCTCTTAGTCCTGAACTCAAACTCCATCTGGTTCTTAAGCTGCTAAGAGAATTTTCCCCACCAAATTAGTTTCAGCTATTACTGTCTGAAAAAGCTGACAGATCATGAATTAAGACAAGTTACAGTTCTCTAGCTAATGAGACAACCAGTGTAGCCGTAGAGCTGCCACTTCTCACTCAACCTTTAAGAATAGGAATAGAGGCTATTTTCTACTGCCTTTTTTTTTAATAAGAAAACTTATAATCTTTAAAAAATGTTGATGCATAATTGAATTGAGTTTATGCCAGAGACGTTGTTAAAAGTTTAAGGGATTTTTCTAGGGAATTTTCTCCTTCTTAATGAAAATGTGCTAATAGCTCTAACATATGCCTGTTTGGGCCTGATATATTTATCATTCTCATGTAGTAACAAATGAGTGTGTCTACCTCTTTTAAGTATCTGTTGCTGTGGGACAACCACCTCAGAACTCAGTAGTTTTCAGGACAATCATTTGGATCAAGTTTGGAAGAGCTTTGTTTCTCTGGGATTATAGTATCTACTTCTACAATAGCTATCTCACATAAATGGCAAGTTGGTGCTGGCTGTTAGCTAGGAATCAGTAGCCTCAATTTCCTCTTCCTAGGCTGTTTGGGCTTCCTCACAGTATTGTGGTTCGTACCTTAGCATGAGCATCACAAGGGAATAAACCAAATGCATAGTACTTTGAAGATTTATCCCCAGAAGTCATCTGCTATCATCACTTTTATCATACTCACTTGGTCAAGATGGTCGGTCATGTTCACCCAGATTCAGAAGAAGACATACTTTCCACCTCAGGAAATAATTGTTGTAGTTACCTTTGTAAAAAGCAAGCCATGAAAGTCTGAACAGCAGCCGGGCTTGGTGGTATATGCCTCTAATCCCAGTGACTTGGGAGCTGAGACGGGAGGATCAAAAGTTCAAAGCCAGCCTCAGCAACTTAGTGAGGCCCTAAGAAATTTAGTGAGAACCTGCCTCAAAATTTAAAAAATGAAAAGGGCTAGGGATGTAGCTCAGTGGTAAAGTGACCCCTGGGATAGATCCCCAGTACCCCGCCCCCCCAAAAAAGAAACCTAAATAGCCATACGCCTCATAACTTTTAAAGGGTCCGCACATTTGAGTATCTGAATGAATTGTACATACTTCCTAACCAAGATGTTTGCCTTCAAGATAAATTATCCATTCTTCCATCTGTACTTAATCCTGGCCATTAGAAATTCTCCATTGTCCAACAGCACTTTGATGTACAGTTAAGATAATACCAAGACCTTGAGAATCAAAAGTACTAAAGAAGATGAGTAGTGTTTTTGATATCTGAGTATTATAGAGGGAAATTGCCCTATATAACCTAGAATAGTCATTCTTCAGCCACTGTGTTCTTCTCACCTTCTGGATCAGCATTCCTCCATGAAGGAAAACTTGATTTTGACCAAACAAGGTGCTGCTTGTCAATCATTTACTTCTTGAATAACTTTCAGGTCAAGGTTAAATCATTAAATATTAAAAAGAAATGCAAGCATGACCAAGTGAGCATTTTTTAAAGAATTTATTGTTTTTCCTGAGTAACTGCTTAACCAACTTACAGTTTGGATCAGAATTTAAACAAATGACTGTTTTAATGCATTATATAAAACCTGTACTGGGATTTTTAGTGTTAAGAGAGATTGGTTGAGAAGTCTTTTTTTTTTTTTTTTAACTAAAACATATTTGTAAGTTTAAGGTGGGAAGAAAAAAGATTGGGAGTTTGGTATATGATGTTCACTAAATTTCACTGTATCTTTATAGGATGTTTTGCAAGAACGCTTATAGAACATGTTGGTATGAAGAACCTGAAGTCCTGGGCTAGTGTAAATCGAGGTGCCATTATTCTTTCCAGGTAGGTATATTGTGTTTCTTCTCTGCTCAGGACCTAGTCATACACTTCCTTCCCCTTTACTTCACAGCTCTAGTACTTGTTCCTAGTAATCTGGCATTAGTCTGTACTAATTAGTTTATAGTCTAGACAAGTACATCAAATATTAGAAAGCAAATGTAGCTTTTTCAATCAGTACTTAGGATTTCTTTTACTGCCATCTTTTGGTTATCAAAGATCACAAACTGATGACATTCACAAGGCATCATATGATGGTTTTGACCAAAACATAATTATATATTTTAGTAAATAGTTTGTGTTCCTAAAAACACAGTGACAAAGGTGTTTGTTTTTTTTTTTTTAAGTCATGCCTTGCCTAACTTCACATGTATTTTTTTGTTTGTTTTTAGTGATTCTAAAAGAAGTAGGAAAGCATATGTTTCTAAAATCTGCATGCTGATTTTTTCTACCTTAAAATGAGAGAAAACTGATGATGTATGAATCTTGCATATTATTCTCTAGACTTACATTGAGTTTGTAATTTACAGGTCATTGAACTTTCCATGCATTTTATACCCATACAGAACCCTCTGTTTAAAGCATTTGTTTTATAAGATTTGTGTGTTACTTTGAAGCATTCACTGTTTATTTTTCCCCTGCTGTGCTACCATGGTTTGAGAAAAAAGATACTAATCCTGATTTGAATTTCCTACCGTAATTCATTTGTAACTTACTTTGCACTTTAACTATATTGTTTGTAGATGTTAGGTTAAATATTTCTTCAGTATATAATTTGATCTTGTACACATATACTTGCAAATGTATGCTCATAAAAGCCTTCTTTTCTTCTGGTTGATTAGTATCCCCAAGTATATGGGTGTTTCATACAGATGATTTGTTCATTTCTTATTAATATTAGTTAATTTTCTAGTTGATGTTGAATAGTCAGAATTCATTAGCAGAAACAAACTTTTTTGTTATGAATTTCTTTATCAGACATTTGGTATATTAACACCTACTGACATATTCTTTCATTACTCTCAGTTAAACAGAAATTCATTGATGCTATGAAATTAATTTATAAAGGTACTTAACAGAGCTCCCCTTGGGTAAATTTCAAACATAAGAATACTACAAGTTTATTATGAAGCACTTCTTGGAATTAGTACAGGAAGACATGAAAGACTTGGAATTCTAAATGGAAGTTGAACTGTATATAACTTAACAATAAATAAAATTATCTTTTTTTTAATATTGTAGTGTTTTATTTATTTGGTAAAATCCCCTGCTTATTTATATTTTACTTAAAACTCATGTTTTCTTTTTGGAAATTTTGATTTGTTGTTTGTTGTTTGTCTTTTTGGTGCCAGATCTTTTTAGAGCAACTGAAAAAGCCTTTTTTCAGGTAGAAAGAGAAAATTAGTTTTGTATACTAGCAGAAAAATAACTCAGGGACACAAATCTGTCTAGCATGTAAGAGCATTGGCTTTAGACAGGCTGTCTGGGCTCCAGACCCAGCTTACTAGGTACCGTTGGGAAAATTATTGAACTTTTTTGGTTTTTCTTGGTTGAAAAATGAGATTACTAATAATCCTAAAGTTGTTATGAAAACCATGCATATAAAATGCCTATCATTAAGTTTAATGTGTCAAATGTTATCTCGTATTAGTGTTATACATTATGTAACTGTTTAGCCAACATGTATAAAAATTAAAACACCAAGTGAGTCACAAATCCATTAAAAGGGTACTGCACTTTTCAACATTTTCAACATTTTGATGGCAAGCAGTGCTGTTGCTTGGCTCTCATGAGCAGTGGAATGCTGCTTATTGCTAATAACTGGCCCTCCTCTTTGCTGACATGATGAAAGTTATTGGGACTTTTGAAAAACACAAGTGATTTCCTTCTAGACTGTGTTTCAGAGGTTAACATCTATGTATGGTCCTGAAGAAGCAGGGGAAGAACAGAAAACTCGGGCATGTGTAGAAGGAATGGGCTTACTGCTACTAGTCCACAGGCCTCCATTCACTTTGGTGGCAAAGCACTTGAGAAAGGTTTCAGGTTATTTTACTGAGTGGCTGACATTTATTGTTTGCTAAGTGCCTGACTCTGACTTCAGATACAAGATCATTTGAGGCTCAAAATACAACCGCATGGGGGTTTAGAGTGTAACTCAGTGGTAGAATAGGTGCTTAGTATGTGCAGGACCCTGGGTTCTATTCCCATACCAAAAAGAAATGACCAGCCTTACAAGGGAAAAGGTGGGTTCTGTTGTTAATTCCATTAACTGAATCCTAGATAATTTAAATACCATGCTCTTGGTTGTGTAATTACAACAGCAGCTCATTTCAAAACTTAGGCTGTGAAACTCAGAAGTAAAGCTCGTACTCCTTTAGTACATTTTGTAGAGTTCAGCGAGGAAGCTTGCTACCTCTTATTTTTCATACCCCACCTAGGCTCCCTGTATACCCATTCAATTGGGTTAATTAATCTACTCAGCTCTTCTTGGCCATGAAATAAATAAAGAAAATACAGGGACTCTACTCTTGAGCTTATAATATAGATAGGGAAGAAAAGATAGAAGGCATGTAAAATAATTTAAGACAGGATATAATTAAATCCTAAGATAATCAAAGTCAATCAAGTCTTTGCTTGAGTAGATCTGCCTGCAAGATTATAAAACATTCTATGTGATTTTAGAATATATAGGTTACTGGCCCTCATCATTCATCTGGTGAACAAAAACATCTAGAGTGTATATAGTTATAGGACTCAACTCAACATTAGTGAATTCTTTTTTACTGTAAGTCCTGGTAGTACTGCAAATTATCTAGGATTTTTTTTTTTAATTTAACTATCGTTAATTTTTTTTTTTTTTTTTTTTTTTTCTGTCTTCAGCCTTCTGCAGAGTTCTGACCAAGAAGTCGCAAACAAAGTCAAAGCTGGACTGAAAAGCCTTATTCCCACGTTGGAAAAAAAGAAAAGTACCAGCAAAGGCATAGAAACTCTACTTGAAAAATTGACTGCATAGGTGGAAATAGTTAAGAAAACAGTGGAATCATTTTTTTCCCCATTCTCTGTTCTCTTCGTAGCACAGAAAAGAATGCAACGGGTCCACCTTATTGGTAATTTGGAAGCTCTATACATGTGTTTCTTCTTTGTATAACAATCTGTTTATATAAAATTATTTCTAAAAATGGTCTTTGATTTTTAAATCGCAGCCTCTCATTTGAATTAGTAAGTAGTCCACAGTGTGCGGCAGTAATTGGAAAGTTTAGCAATCATATATGGCGATATGGTGGGACCAAATATGTATGAAGTGTGGTTGAATGAGTTGATTCGGGGGAGAAGACACCTTCAGTGAGCATGTAGTCTTAGTCTTCCTGGAGCATTTGGGACTTGAGAGGACCATTGTGCCAAAAAAAGACAGAATATGGAAATGAAGAGCCTAGAGTCTGTGGGATCAGTTAGGTGGGAATTAATAGTTCTCTGAACTGAACTATAGGAGGCTTTGGGAGACACCCTACAATGAGGGCCTTCTGTTTGTTCTGTGGATTGAGTTCCGTGTTAGGTTTTCTTTGAAAGCTACTTAGGTAAATTAAGCTCATTGCAGGAAATGTGCTAGATGACTTAGAAGATCACTGAGAATAGCAGTATTAAGGTGATGATTACTGGAAATATCTCCCTGTCTCTGAGGGAGTTGAGTCTTACAAGTAAATAAGCTCCTTGTGATAAGACATTCTACCTTTGGACTGGCACTAAAATGGTCAAAGTCTATAGGGTAAATGGCAAAAAGATGCAGATCTGTTCCAATGCAGAAGTATGAGTGCAGATAGCATGTCTGAATTTTAAAACAACAGTTGGGTCTGAGCGGCAACACTTAGAAGGGTAGGTAGATCAGGGGTACCCAGACTTTACAACCTCTCTTCTACAGGGTGTATGAACCCTTCTCAAAGAACAGAAGAGCTGATAACCTATAACTTTTCACATGGATTCTCTCCTGACTACAGCCCTCTGAGTCTTAGGGTATGGAGTAGGACAGCTGGGGGAACTGGGCATTGTGTGAGGAGGTGAATGGGGAAAAAGCAACATTAGAGCTTGCCTTTGTTTGACTAATACATTGTGATGTGTGTTCATATAAAGGGCCCATTCAGAGCCTGGAGTGGGGGCTACTATTTTTTCCATCTTTGAAAGTAAAAACATGATATATCTTATAAATAATTAGAAAAGTACTTTTGTAAAACTTATAAAAGCAGCCACTTTTTCTACCCTCTCCTCGACACCCCTGCCTTATCCTCTCCAGAATGACTTCCAGTTGCTGTGCTATTTCTAAATACAGTATTGTTATAGTTATATTTTTAATCTCTCAGTTTTAGATGATGTCTTCTGACTTCCTGTTATAAAAAATACAGATTAAGAACTTTACCATCACTAATCCTCTTCTTCCCTCTCTTCCCAATAGAACAGCATCATTTGTGATGAATCAATCAAAAGGTTTGTATTATTACATCTACATAAATTGTTAAATATTGAATCAAGCAGTGAACTTTGATTTCTTCTACCATTCGAGTTTTCCTGAAATTAGTCATTGTGTCATTTGTTTTAATTTACATAATTTTTAATCTTTTTTTTTTTACCAGAATCACTTAAACTTCTCTTGTAGGCTCCATTAGCAACTACTGGATGGCCATTTTCCTCTTTCTTCAACCTAGTGAGATGCCCTTGTTTGTCTTTCTTTCCATGCGGATCAGGTATCCTGTTCCATGTTTCCCAACTAGTGTCTCAAGTGAGTCATAAATGTGAAATTACTTGCCCAGTCTACACCTGGTTCCCTTGTTTTGTGCAGAAGAGCACTGGTATGAACTAATCCGGGGGCTCCATTCCTTAAGTCAGTGATTGATTTTGGAAGGAGCTCAGTCAGTGAACCATGGAAGAGGAGGTGTTCCTGGAAAAGCTTTCTGAGACCCTAGCCCCACAGGAATAGTCCCTTCAGTGCAACCAATGCTTGAGTTGTTGCACCATCTTGCAGCCAAGAGAACAGATAGAAAGCATGCTGGCAGTTGCTGAGCGAGAATTAGAAATAATCTAGAACTTGATGATATTGAACTGATACCTAAATCAACTGCAGCTATGCTAGCCTTGGTCTTCTGGTTGTGTAAGAAAATAGACCCCCATTTTTCATCTAGGTAATTGTGAATTGGATCTTTAGACATTTACAGCTAAAAGCATGCCGATCTAACTGAATATTACATGTCAGGTCAATTAGCATTTCCACTTTCTCTTGGAGACACATCCCACCCTCCCCCTCCCCCCAGCTTTCGGGATGTCCTAAAGAATGGACTACATGTCCACCATCATCTTCCTGTCCCCTTCCCTTCATTTCTCTCTGGTTTCTCTGATGCCACGCATTTCTCTTTCTTGCTTTAACACTTGAATGGTCACAGCTTCTAATACACTTCTATGCAAAAATACATGTGAGGTGGCATTGTAAAGCTCTTCCAAGTCTGAAGGTGTTTTACTCTTTCACACCTGGGAACCTAGTTTAGCTGGGTATAGAATTCTAGTTTTTAATTAATTTTGCTTTAGAATTTGAAAGCATTGATCAAGAATTTTTGTGCCTGCAAAATGCAGTGGAAATATAGTATCATATGCAGTGGAAATATAGTTTTCTGTGTGGCCTTTTGGGGAGGGATAGACTCCTTGAAATTTACACTATTAGTTATTTTTTAAATCATCAGCCTTCTTATATCTCAGGATTGTGTGGTATAACATTCTTCATGCTAGGCACCTTGTAAACAATTTTTAATTAGAAAAGCCAAGCACTTCTATTCTGGGAAAGATTTTGTATTATTTCTTGTATTTTTCATACCTTTCCTCCCCAGCTTTCTTTTATCTTTGTTTCAGGAGTTTCTGTTTTTGGGATCTTGAATGCTGGTCTGAAGCTCCAGTTTTCCTCCCTTCCTCCTTTTTTTATTACTTTGGTTTTTTTGTTTTGCACTCTGGGTGAGGTATTTACTCTTTCCCCATTCTCTGCCAGCCCTTCCTGTGAAGTGTCTTCTTATTTCTTTCATATAATCAGTATCTCTTGTATCTCTGGGGATGTTGTATTTTTTTGGTTGTTTTGTTTTACTTTGCCCCTTTTCTGAGTCTGCTCTTTTTCTCTTTGTTTTTGGTCTTGGTGTTTGAGGGTTTTGGGGACAGGTCCCTGGCTGTCCTTATATGTTGCAGAAACTTGAAGCTAATGGGAAGGGGGCAGGCTTTTCTTGTTCTCAACTGTTGACTCTACTGTGTGGGTATCTAGGTGTGGATCCTTCTGTTTTGCCTGGATCTTCCAGATGTCAGTATTTGTGCTTTTTGTTTGGAGCCATTCAGTACCTTCCTGAAAACAAACCACCTGCAGCCCATGTTCTGGTTGCTTGGTCCTCAGTGTGCAAGTTTTAATGGATCAAGTTGCTTTTATTATAGTTCCTCTCTCCATGCTGTCTCATTCCTGGAGTCCTCTTATCTTGAGCAATTGAACCAGCATAATTCCCCAGAATAAGCCACCAGTCTTTTGTCAGTGTGGAGAGTCAAAGTTTGGACCAATTCCCCCTCTTCCATCCTGAGTTCACCCCGGCCTCTACCAGGACATGACACATCTTGTTGCTGGGATTTCCTGGTGTGTGCTACTGAGAACTGACTTGCTTCTCTGTGTGCACCAGTTATTACACGTTCTCCATTCTGCCACTTTTTCCAGTGCTTCCTGTTCTTCCAGATAACTCTTACCATTGCTCACCTACTCATAACTTCTTTCCTGTTTACTTTGTTCCTGTGAGTTTATACCATTTTATTCTTTCAGTTCTGTCTGACTCTGGAAAGAACAGAAATAAATTTAACAATATTCCATTTTTAACCAACAGTCTAAAAATTTTTTAACAAACTAAAAACAACAGAACTGGTTTGTTGGGGGACTTATTTCCATGGAAGAGCATACTGGATTTGAGAATATTCTTAATTCAAAAACTTAGTTTATTGTGGTTTTCACCTTGTGTCAACTCCATGCTTTTTTCCAGGGGTAAAATGTCCATAAGGAAGAAAGGAAGATCCATTTTCCCTATAAGTCTGGCATAGTAAGCATTTATTACATACTAGAATAAGGACCCTTTGGAGGACATGGCTGAACTCAAAGGATTGGTGCTTTAAAATTAGAGATGGAACCTCTGTTTTATTCTCAGGGAAATTTTGAAAAGGTTATGTCTTAATTATAGGAATCTCTTTTTAATCTATTATACTAAATCTACATGAATTGTTAAGAGGTGTGTGTATCAGAGTAATAGTTAAAAGAACACAAGCTCTCAGAGCTGCAGCACTTAGTGGGGAGCCAGTTAACAAAAGCTATTTCTAGACCAAAACTAATGAATTAAATAAATATAAAACACTACCACTTAAACTCTTTTGTCACCTCTGATATTGCTTAACTTAAGGAAACAATTTTAAAATCATCTCCATTTTTTTCTAAATTTGAAACACCACCAAGGTACCCCAAATGCCCCAAATTTTATCCTCTGAATTTTTAAGATTTTCAGATGAACAGGGTCAACCAGGAGATGCAGTATATTCTTTGACTTGCCCGTCTTTTATGAATAGTAACTAAATGACGGCTGTGCATTCCAGATGTGCAGACACTGAGTGCTGTGTACATGTTTGTGCTCAAAACAGTGCCTTGGAAGACACTGCTGATGCCTCTCCTGTCCCTATAAAAGAATGGTGTTTGGAGTCTTTCATAAAAATGAAAGTGTTTCATTCATTTTTAAAAAATGTTTAATTCATTTGAAAGTGTGGACCATACCTTTGCTGAATGGAAGTGGACAGATAGAGCTGCAGAATGTAGGGAGGAGGAATTTTGGCCCAAGCGTCCCTGTTCTTAGGGAGTTAATCATATTTCGGGAGGAAATGATTATTTCTTAGTGCCTGATAGTGACAGCTACTTGAATGGAAGGTGATAGGAGTCAGGTAAGGTCATGAGAATCATCTGACTTTATGCTCTTGATGACTTATAATTAAGCATAATGAATATTTAGAAATTTAAATGACTTCCAGATGCTTGAAAACAGACTTTCCTTTTAGGTAGAAATCCATTTTAAAACTCATTCCTACTGATAGATCTACCAATGAAGACATACTGCCTTATTGCTTCATTCAAATGAAGACAGTGATGGGAATTTTAAAATACCAGTATAACAGCAGGAGAGCATTTTTGAGGAAATAGACAAGATGTAGGTTTTTCTTACCAAAATGACTCTTCTGCCCCATTCATATTGCTCAATATCTAAGTCTAGTTCTAAGTATAGATCTGTTCAAATCTACTCTACTGGTAATAATAACTCAAAAGACTTATTTTTATCTGGTTGGCACCTCTCTTGGGTTGGTTCTCCCATATTTTGCAGTTATCTTATTTGGGAAAAACTATCTTAGCCCAGAAATCATGACTCAGGTCTCTAATCTCAACACCATTCCTATGGCCACAGTGATTAGTTAATGTATGGTACTCTGACAAATAAGTAGCATCAAATTAGGATCTGGTGTGGGACTTAAACCAGAACATTTAGAGTTCTGGAACTTCTTTGATAAAAATAGTGAAAAATGGTGTCTCTTCTCCCAGAATCTCAAGCTCCTCAGACCCTGGCCTGGAGCTGCCTGCCTATATGTTAGTCTGTTTCGTGAATTCATTTCTGCACATTTTTTTTTTACATTTTAATAAGTCAGGGTGTAACTTACATCAGTGGCATATTAATATGACCATTGTTCGATAGGCAACTTTTTAATTTAGTGATACATAAAGTAATGGTGGATCTTAGAGTCACCATGTGTTTAGAGTTGGTAAAATACAGTGTGCCAATTTTTCCTTTCTTAAGTATTTTCTAAGGTCTATGTTAACCTGGTTTGTTTTTCACCCCTCCAAAATTTTTATCACTGGACCCTCAGAAATGAGCAAGGTTAGGATGAAGTGTCTTCTGCAACGTATTTGCACACAAATTACACTTCTTTGGAACATGAGAATCAGTAAAATGAGAGGTGATATAAGATAGTGACTGTGAGTACCAGCCTGGAACATGTGATGATTTAAAGCCTCGCTCTGTAGGTGACTTAAGTGGGCAAGTTACTTAACCTCTCTGCTTCAGTTTCCTCATTTATAAAATGAAGATAATATTTCGCATCTTTGTAAAGATTAAACAAGTTTGTATGTGTAAGTACATAGAGCTGGGCGAGGTACAGTCAGGACTGCCCCTCAGGGCCAACCTTCCCTACGAGTAGGTAGAATCATGGGAGATTTGGGGATTTTCCCGAAGGCCCTTATGACAACTCTGCAAGTCATGACTTCAAAACCAAAATTCTCATCCTTCAGTTTTTAACACTGAACATTTCCATGGCTCCTACCCCTACACATATCGCAAACGAACTGAACTAGCATCTGGGATTAAGAAGACACCCTCTCAATCACTTCTGCCCACAGGTTAGGATGCAGAGCATGAATGTATTTGAGCCCAAATAGGTTCCTAAAATACAAGTAACCCTGGTAGCAAGAGCACCTTCAGATTTACCTGCCATAACACCTTCCTATGAAATCTCTCAACTTGCTTGAGAAGATGACAAAGAACTAGACTACTGAGAGGGAGGGTTTTTCCTTAGGAAGGAGAAAGGGGTAAATTAAGGTCACTTAACCAGCCCAATAGGTTATGTACAGCAAAGAAGTGGGGGCTTCCAATTGTATATTGGTCCTGGCCTCCAGAGATCGAATTTGGGCCAGAAGAGTAGGCTAACTCCAGGTAGTTATTTTGTATGTGAAATAGCCTTGGACTTTGGGAGAATGTGGAAGTTACTTGGGCTCTACCAACTTGCAGGGCAGTTGATTTTGGTTTTCATTTTCTTCATCTATGAAGCAAAGCACCTACCTTGTGTTTCCTAATTCACAAAGGGTTTCCCTGCAGTTCGAGGGTTTAAGAGCACAACCCAGTAAAAAAACCCTGGGGTTTGCTTTCAGAAGTTTTGACTTTGCAGCTTGGCCCAAGTTCTGACCAGAAACCTCCAGTTTCCTAATTGTGAAGATATGGATAATAACCTGAAAGTCTCAGGCAGCTGGAGTCAAAATCAAGTAGGATTGTGTATGTGAGGCGACTTGTAAAACTTCACAGGCTTTTGATTCTCCAAATGGATCAGATGTTCCCTGACTTGTTTTGTTCCCACATCACAGGGTTGTGGTTTATAGATTAAACAACAAAAAGAACAACAACAAAAAGCCTCTACTATTAGGTAAAATTTCATAAAATCTAGACAGCAAATAGATTTACCCCATATAAAGACATCCTAAAGCAGTATCTGCAGAGCCACAGAACAATTATTCTTTGCAGGGAGGAGTCGTAAATTTTACTGTCCTGTGGAATAATCTGGTGTTGATTTAACTTTGAGCTCTTACTTCAGTAGTCCTCCTTTCATTGAACGTGCGCACGCGTGTGTGTGTTGTATGCTGTATCTTCCTTTGAACTAGCTTTAGCTTCCTTGTTTTCTCATTAATGAGTTACATAAATCTTTGATTCATTTTATACTTGTATAGAATCCTGTATTTGGTGTTCTGGAAATTGTCCTTTTGACATTGCAGACCTGCTTTTTTGTTTCTGTATTGTACTTTAGTTATAATGATATGTTGCACCTTTTAGTACGATAAAACCTAGGAGGTTTGTTCGCATCAACAGGTAACACTGGGTGATGCCTCTTTCTCTAGTAGGAAAGGCAGACACTTGCAGTCATGATGTAGCTATTCTGTGGAAAGCTAGTTTGTTAAGTTCAGATTGCATTTTTAAGTTTAGCTTGTCTTGAAAAAAGCTTTTGAGATGTACAGTTTTAGTTACTGCACAACATCGAGGCCTCTTACCATATTGAGATTTTTAAGTGAAATTTTATAATTAATCAAAGTGAGAGACTGATGGAAGAACTTCCCCTCTAACTAGAAGATTGCATCAAGTAATTTTGCCCATAAGCAATTTAGTTCATAATTGCTTGAGTCAAGAAAAGCTATGAAAGAAAAGGCAGACAACACAATAGGGAAGTTTTCTGCAAGACTTTAGTGGGCAAAAAAGTAGTGATACTTCTATGAAAATGAGCAGCAAGTTAAAATATATCTCTGAAGAAATTTCTGAAAGCACATTTCTGCCAAGATCAGAGACACAGAAAAAAACATGAAATTTCAACAACTGAGGAAGGATAAGTCTGCAGGCCATATTTAAGTCTGCAGTAAAAATCATATGTAGAAAATATGTGCCTTCATGTGATATTTCTTTAAATTTGTTTTCTTTTTTATTCTATTAGTATCATCCTTCTACATACTTATGTATATACAGTCAGCCCTCTGTATCCATAGATTCAGCCAAACAGGGATTCAAAAACAAGTGTTTATACTGAATATTATACAGACTTCTTTTCTTGTCATTTTTCCCTGAACAGTACAATATAAGAATTTACATAGCATTTACTTTGTATTAGATGAGTATCTAGAGGTGATTTAACATATAAGAGAGGATGTGCTTTGTTATATGTAAATACTATTCCATTTTATGTAAGGAATTTGTGCATCTAGATTTTGTCATGGTTTCCCCAGTGGGTGCTGGAGATTGGGAGGTGGATATATTTCACCTTCCAATGACCCCTTCAATGGTACAAATGTACCTGCTACCTTCATTCTGTCTCTTGCTTTCCCGTGGGTGTGCCAGGGTTTGGATGAACTAGGGAGACAGAGGATGGGCAGTTCAGGCCAGTAGCCTCCACTAATGAGAGCTGAAGGAGTACATACCCTCTTCAACCTGGGCTGCAAGGGGGAGAGATTTTCTGACTTTTCCCATAGCAGCAGGCAAAACTGTGGTTTGAATCTATTGTACTACAAATACTACATATGGGGTAAAGTGAGAGACAGCCTGATAAAAAGCTTATGAAGTCTAGCCTAGGAATTGTGATGTAGGGAACAGGTCTGTTTCAATCCCCACCTAACCAATAAGCCAGTGGTGACCCAAGCTGAAATATTTAATCTTTCTAGGTCTTTACTCTGTCCTCCATAAGAAGTCAAGCTTGGAAAACCTTAGGTAGCTCATGTAGGAGCCTTGAAGTCCCAACTTCCCCACGGATGCATCAGGAACTGCAGAGGGCAGAAGGTAGGACAAAGCAGATAGAGCTCTTGATCCATCACCTGGACTCCAACTGGAGCATCCCCAATTACATGTTTACTGTGTTCAGCTTTAAAGCGAGACTTCCTTTTGTAACAGGGTTCTGCCGTTAAAAACAATAAACAAAAGTAAGGAAACCACTGACCACTGTCACCTCCAGTGTTGCTCCTAGATGAAACAGTTCCTGATTGCCATGACCTGCATCCTGTTTGTCCTTTTCCTTACCTCAGCAGTGCTGGAAAGGAAATATTAGGCGGGAGGCAGATTTCCCATGATGCCAACAAATCCTAAACATCACAGCCCCTTCCTTGTTGGGTATTCCAAAGCCCATGTCCTAATTGTGTGTTTATAATTTAATAGTTTTAAAGAAAATTGATCCAAAACTTAAGTCCCCACAAACCCTGGATTTTCCCTGCATTATCCCCATGCTTCTTAATATCTGATTCCTTTGCAGACCTGTTCTAGTGATCTAAAAATGCATCTTAGCAACTCAGCAAGCTGAGGCAGAAGGGTTGTAAGTTTGAGGTTAGCCTCAGCAACTGTGACTCAAAATTAAAAGGACTAGAAATGAAGCTTAGTGCTAATGCATCCCTGGTTTCAGTGTTCAATATCCAGTGCAAAAAAAAAAAAAACTTTAAAAATGCATCCTAGAACAAACCAACCATTTGAGGTGAAGTGAGGGTGACTTTGCGAGCTCAGCCTTACTAAGTGGTGGTGAAACCCATGTTGTTCTTGCTAATGAGAACAGATATATCAGTCATGAACTAATTTTTCATCTCCATTAGCACTTTGGTCAACATGACATACCTGAGAGTTCAAGAATGCATGCTCTGGAGATAAACTGCCTGGGTTGAAATTCTGCTCCATCACTTCCTCTTTAGGTGACATCAAGCACACTAACCAACCTCTTCAAGTCCCATATTTCTCATCTATAAAACGAGAATCACAATCCCCCATAAATTTGGAAAGGTGGAACAAAATACTGTCACATCTCGCATTTAACACAGTACCAGACACATAGAAAGCACCCAGTTTTCCTTATTATCATTTATGGGTGATTAGTCAAGGCAGAAACTACTATCTCAAAACCTCAGAAACAACCTTATTTTTAGCTGGATAGCTGTAAATCCAACTAACAGACATTTTTCAGCTTTCTTCACAGAAAAGTTTTTTTTGCTGGTGAGATATAAGAAAGTATTGTGCTTTGCAGGAAGCCCTGCTAAAGGAGAGTGAGTACCGTTCTCCAACCTCTCCAACTTGGATGAAATGGCTGGAACTCCAACCACTATATCGGGTCATGTGGATAGGTTTGTACCCTCAGGGTGAGCAAAACAGAGCTGGGCCCCTAACTTCATGGAATTGCTATATCAGCCTTGGACTGCCTAACTTTCAAATTCTTTTAGGGTTAGTGGTTCTTAAATCACCTGAAGGGTTTGTTAAAACAAATTTCTGTTCCTTACCCCCTAAGTTTCTGATTCAGTCGGTCTGATTTGCATCCCAAGAGTTTACATTTCTTTTACGTTCCCAGAAGATGTGGATGGTGCTGATCCAAGGACCATAATTTGAAAGTTGAGGTTCTATGTCTTAAAGAAATAAACCTGTCTTATTTAAGTCACTATAGTTTGGGAATATTCTGTTATTAAAAGATGAATTTTATACATTATTTAAATTTTATAACTCACTCTCCCTGTTCTGTTAAGTGGTAAAAAAGAGCAAAATGGTTAAATGGTACTCAAAGTCAAGCAGAAGCCAAGGTGAATTGCATATTGAATTGTTGGCCTCTGCACCGTTAATTTATCAAATGAATATGAGTTGGAGTCAGTTGACTCAAACTCATAATGCAGTCCAATGACTGCCAGAGAGAAGTAAGCCAATGATTTCCTATCACTCAATTTTTGGAAATAGGGAGGGGCATAGGAGCACAGAATGGAGGTCCTTAGAGACTATTAAATACAGTAGCCATCAGCCTTCCCTGCATACTGGAATCACCCCAAGAGCTCTGAAATACTCCTGCCTGGACATTGCCTCCAGAGATTTTTATCTAAACAATCTTGGGCAGATCCTGGGCACACGATTGTTAAAAGTTCCCTTGATGAATCTAAGATGCATCTAAGGTTGAATACCACTGATCTAGCCTAATCCAGAGAGGTTAGGTGGCTGCCCCAAAGTGACTGACATAGAGGGTCAGAGACAAGTCTGCTGCCCAGTGGAATGCTCATCTGGTGCCCAGCTGGCCCTCAGCCTGCCTGAGGCTGGGTGTATCACCAGGTTAATTCTCCCTCGCCTGTAATTATCAGTGACACAGCATGTGTGGTGCTGTGAGCCTGTGTCTGTGCTCAGCCCAGGGATAGCTCACTACAGCTCATCAGTTTCCCTAACAGGATTCTCCTTGGTGACAGCGAAACAGATCGTTTTAATTAGCAATAGATAATGAATTTAAACAGCATTGCAGTAATTCCAAAATCTCCCTTAACTGCCCTAAATAACATCATGCAGGAGGTACTCTAGTGGGATTTATTGGTAAAAAATGTCAGCAGTAAGAACAAAACTGAAAAGCCTCTTTATATGGGATTATTTTCTCCGACTTTTCTTTGAACATACAGTGAGGTTACAACTATACCGTCACAACTGCAGGGGCTTAGATGTCATCTGGTGTCCCTGTTCCTTGCCTATGTGCACATCCTCTGATTGACTTGTCCCTGCTGGTACAGGAAGTGTTCTCTCTCCTGAGGAGCTCCATCCATTCAGAAAGTCATTTCTTATGCTCAGCTGACAAGGTCCCTGTACCTTCCACCTTTGTTCCCAATTCTGCTTTGAGAATTCATTCTCTGCCCTTCCGTGCCAAGGGAACAGAGCAACATCTCTGGGGGTACCAGACAGGATTTGAATAGATGTTGTGTTTGGGATGAATACTGCTGCTGTTAGGCCTCTTTCTGAAGGGACCAAGAAAATAATGCATTGTCTCTGTGGCCCTGAAAGATCTTACAAATAGATTTCCTTCTGACATTTCTGTGGAATTGGCAGTGGATATTTTTGATTCATGTTTCTCTGAAAGAAAAGAAAGGAAAAGAAAAATCTTGACCACTTTTAAGCCACTAGGCCAAGAGCATGCTCATCCTATTGTGGTTATTAGTGTCTCCCAGGCCACGTTCTGATTTAACCAGTGAGTGACTCTGCCTTCTCTTGCTAGCCTGCCAAGACTCCCTGTTGACAAGCTGTTTCATCACTAGGCCTTGGCTAGTGATGGATTCTATGGTAACATAGGTCAGTTACATGAAATTGCATGAGCTCAAGAATTCTGGGTTCACATTTCTTGTGACTTTTGAGTATGTATTTCGTAAAGTAAGACAATAAAGGAGACAATCAAATGATAGCTTTGTTACTAGAGTCTTAGATCAGCGGGCAGACTTTGTGATCATTGTGAACCACATGTGGCCACTCACATCACAAACCAAACAGAAAAGGTAATGGTGAAAAACAGGAAGACAACTTTAATCAACATGACCATGCTGGGAACGTGAAGTGACAATCAGCATCTCAGCTCTAACTTCAAGGTGTTGACAGGAGTTTGAGGTTTAACTAAGAGGAACTGGGGTGGAAGGTGAGAGGTATGCATAATAAGGAATCTTGGTAAAACTGCTTTTCCAGTTGATCATTATTTCAGTTCTGGTTCTACAAGGTAGCTCCAGAGAAGTATTTATTGCTTGAAGGGGCAATTTCCACTTGCTACTCAGAATATTTATCTATCAGACCGTGATCCCGGAAGGGGAAAATTCAGTTTCTGTGAAATGACCAATTTTTGCTCTGGGGCACAGTTTCATTATGGGGTGATTTACAGGAAGGTGTAGGACGACTGCTAAAGACTCAAGGCACCACTCCAGGGGTCTGAAACAGGATGCTGTAAAAACTGAGTCAAATGTCTCTGCAAATCTAGTGTTGAAGGGGATGAGATAGGTTATGTAAACTTAGGGCTAACAAACCTGTAATCTCAACTGCTTGCTGAGGCAGGAGGATCTCAAGTTCAGAGCCAACCTCAACAAAAGTGAGGCACTAAACAACTCAGGGAGACCCTGTATCTAAATAAAACACAAAATAGGGCTGAGAATGTGACTCAGTGGTCGAGTGCCCCTACCCAAAAATAAATAAACCTTGTATTACTAGTTTTTAGATGAAGATTTCTTAAATGTTTAACATGTCTCCTGCAAAGTTGAGCAGGATCAGACCCAAAGTTTAAAGTTTCAAGATGAAGACAGAGATGCCAAGTTTTACCCTTTCAGTTACCAATTTACGTCTGCAGGCCTAATTGAAAAATCATTGCTTTTAGCAAAAGCAGCCTAAGTCCCTGTAATAACTTATGTATGGGCTGAGATATAAATATTAATTTTATCTAGTTCTTTGCATTAAAAAATAATTTTAGAGTTACAGGACTCTTTAGAAGTGCTGTATAGTCACATCCCATATTTCTTCAGTTACTCTGACACCAACTGATGTACTACCAAACATATTTGATGCTAGTCAAATCACTCGGTTAGTATCATACACGACAGATTCAAGGTCATGATTACTAACAAAATTGCCCTGACTTCAGATGCCAGCAATACTTCTGGCTACAAATTCAGAGATTTCCACAACAACATAAGGTTTGATAATTCACTACGATGACTCCCAAAACTTAAGAAAGCACCATAGTTAAAATTGCAGTTTTATAATGGACACAAATCAGATCCAGCTAAATAAAAAGTAATACCATGTACCAGACTTGGGGATGTCTGACCCAGAGGCAATAGAAAAGAAACCAAGCCAAAAAGTACAAATACACAACTTTAATGGTGACAGGGGTTGGTGGGGGGGAGTGTTACCTCAAGGAGAAGGGAGACAGCACCAAGGGAAAAAGAGATGTTTGTTTCCCAGATAAAAGAAGGGACAAGCCTTTTATCAGGTTGCTGGGTTGGCCTAGAGTCTGATAATTATCTCAGTTCTGATTTTGTCAGGTGGCTCTGGAGAAGTCCTATGTTGAGGGGACAATATCCATTTTTATTTTGCAGTGTTTTTATCAGACCCCTGATCCTGGAAGGGGTTGCGATTTGGTTTCCCGAGGTGACTGCTTCTGCTTAGAATTGTTGTATCATGGGTTGAACTGCCTGTGAGGTTCTCCTGCTCCTGCAAGGTGAAAGGTAATAACTGTGACTTCTAGGTGTTGCTCCAGGGGATCTGGAACAAGATATTGTAAAAGCTAAATGTTCCCTCAAATCTTGAAAATACCTTAGTTATTCTTATCTTGATTTTCTGAGTCTGAAAAGGAGGAATGATAAGTTAGATAAATTTAGGGCTGGTAAGACAGAAGAAGTGCTACACACACCTGTAATCCCAGGGACTCAGGGGGCTGAAGCAGGAGGATCACAAGTTCAAGGTCAGCCTCAACAATTTAGCAAGAACTTATCTCAAAATAAAAAGTTAGAATGGACTAGGGACATAGCTTAGTGGTAAAGTACCCCTTCACCCAGTACTATAAAAATCAATCCTGAATACCACAAAAAAAAATTAGGATTAATAAACATTAATTGAATGAAATCCATCTACAAATGTTCAAATTATCCTGTGAGTAGAAGTTTTTCATGGTCTTTCCAGGATTATGGATTTAACAAGTCAGGCGTTGATTATATTCCATGTCTAGCCACCTTGGCAATTAGCTAGCAATACCCCAACCAATATTTTTTATTGTTTATGTCATGTTGTCAATACCGTGATGAGCTATTGAATTCAAGGCTTTCAGGAAAGGAAGTATTAAGGACTCTGGAAGTACCAAGCAGCCATCTGGGTCCCACATGGGTCTTTATCTTGAATTAAATCTATATCTTATATTATGCCAATCTTGTTTCATTTCAGGATCATTCCTTTGTTTATTAAACAAATTGCCCTAAGTTATTGATTTGAACAAACTTTATGGAGTTCATTCATGTTACAGCGTTTTGGTATGTTAGAGGCCTCTTCAAGTACAGCCTTACCATGATTATCAGCCCTAGCATTTCCTTGATATTCTGATTTGTGGGTATGAGCTTCAGTTTTTATGATAGCACTATGTGAAGGTCGTAATGATGCAGAAAGAAGATCAGCAGCCTGAGGCCCAGTTTTTATAGGTATGCCATTTGGCATTAAAAATCTCCTATAACATCAAAATCATACCAAAAGTATACTTGCTAATGGATATAGTCTTATCTGTTGCTAATTAACAGGCATGAGTGAGATCAAATAATTCTGTAAGTTGGGCTGAATTAAGGTGAGTGAGTGCTTCATACCCAGATTGGTATTTTCCTTTAGAAATTTCAGTATAGGAACCATAAATATAGAGTCCCAGTTCTGACTAGTCAATGGCATTTCATTTTTTAAATATTTTTTTAGTTGTTGATGAACAATTTATTTATTTATATGTGGTGCTGAGAACTGAACCCAGTGCCTCACACATGCTAGGCAAGCACTTCACCACTGAGCCACAACCCCAGCCCTCAATGGTATTTTTTGTAAATCTAGTCTAACAATCAAATTTTGGGAAACTGATTTCACACAATGTTACACAATCCCTTTATTGAGCAACATAAAAGTTTAGCAGAAGAGAATTACAGTAATAATATTATATATTATAATAAATATAAATATATATTATATATAATATGGTAATATTAGATATGTTGTAATAAATATAATAATAAGTATATTTAAAAGATTGAAGCAGAATCTCTTAAAATGTTAGTCTGCTAGCTGAAAAAATATTGGATACCTTCATTATTTAATAGTCTTCTATAGCATAAGGAAGCTATAGATACAAAGTATTTCTTTGAAAGCGTTCCAGGGAGGATTCTACAATTTCAATAGCTAAAGCTACTGTTCTTAGTCAATTTGGATATGCTCTCTACTGGGTGCAATTATATAACCCATATAGTTATATGGACCTAAAGGTCTATTTTTTTTCCCTCCTTATTTTCAAATGATACCTACTCTTTCCTCCATGGACAAGCAATATAGAGGGTTTAGAGTAATTGGGAGGTCCTAATGTAGGAGGTATTTTAGTCAGCTTTTTAATCACTATGACCAAAAAACCTGACAGGAACAATTTTAGAGGAGGTAAAATTTATTTGTCATTCATGGTTTTAGAGGTTTCAGTCCATAGAGAGCCAACTCCGTTACTCTGCATCTGAGATGAGGTAGAACATCATGGCAGAAGGGCATGGAGATGGAAAGCAGCTCAGGACATGGCAATTAGGAAGTAGAGAGAGAGTTCTGCTTGCCAGGGACAAAATGTAAATCTGGAAGGCATACCCCCAGTTATCTACCTCCTCTAGCCACACCCTTCCTACCTATAGACACTACACAGTTAATCTATATTGGTGGAATAATCTAGTGATTAGGTTAAGGGTTAAACATACTTGTTATTGTAATAGACCTAGTTTTATAACCTAATCATTTCACCTCTGAAAATTCTTGCATTATTTAACTCATGAAATTTTGGGAGACAGTTCTTATCTAAACCATAATATTCTGTCCCTGGTCCCACCCAAAACTCATGCCCATCTCACAATGCAAAATACAATAGTTAACAGGGTCCCAATAGTTAACAGTTTCAGCATTACCCAAAAATGAAAGTCCAAAATCTCATCTGATATACTCAAGGCAAACTCTCATCTGTGAGAATAAAGATCACAAGCAAGTTACATATGTCCAATATATAATGGCCAGAGAAAACATTTCCATTCCAAAAGGGAGAAATAGGGCCATAGAAAGAAGGGATGGGAACAAAGCATGATCAAAATCCAGCTGGGTAAATAAGCCCTGTACCTCCATATCTAGCATCTGGAGCACATTGTATGGTGATATTCTCTCTAAAGGGCTTGTGTAGCTCTGATCCTATGACCTTGCCAGTTGTGCCTACATTGCATCCTTTTTGGCTTGTTTCTGCTTAAATTCCTGCAACTTTCCTTGGAAGATGTCCCACATTACTGGCATCGCTTAATCTTGAGGGTCTCCACTGCAGCTTTGCCTTCCTTCTAACATCTTCACATGTCACCCTCTCAAGGGCAGGCTACAGGGACTCTGATCTTTCTACACTTTGTACTCCCAAGTCTTCCTTTGCAATCTTGGTGGAAACCTCAATGATCCCCTAATTCCAGCATCCAGCAATCCTGTAGAACCAACACTACATGATTGCTGCCAAGGTCCACCACCATCTTAAGCAGTAACCAAGCCTCCTATGACCATGGTTGCAGCAGATTCTGAGTGCCCAGGTGGGTAACAAGGGTGAAAAACTATTTACACCCCAGGTGCAAGCAGGGTGCCCCCATGGTCTCTTCTCAAAGGAATTTTTATTTTTAAAGCCTTGAGCCTCAGGTGGGTATGTTCTTTCCAATTCACAAGATGCCCTCAAGCCATCTGTCCTATTGTTTCTGGGTAAAGTACTCAGCATTTCTTTAGTGACTCTAATCTCTTTAACAAACACAACTTTCTTAGCCCCAGTTGTCCTTGTATGTTTCTGGTCAAACTCCAAGTTTTTCAACTTTTTCTGCTGTGCTTTCGACTCCTGATTATCACAGTAAACATAGCTAAAAGTCACCAGCAATATCCAAGCCACCACCTGAATGCTTTGCTGCCTTTGTGTTTCCTCCACCAGGTTAA
Organism: Sciurus carolinensis; assembly: GCF_902686445.1. Classification (NCBI taxonomy): domain Eukaryota; kingdom Metazoa; phylum Chordata; class Mammalia; order Rodentia; family Sciuridae; genus Sciurus; species Sciurus carolinensis. The sequence continues at coordinate 67,030,070 of NC_062226.1, forward strand.
TTAGTCCATAGCCTTTAAATTCAGCTTTACAGAAAGTTTCAGGACATGGTCAAAATGCAGACAACTTCTTTGCCAGAATGCAACATGAATGAACTCTAGTCCAGTTTCCAATAGAGTTCTCCTTTTCCTCTGAAACCTCATGAGCCTACTCTTTCCCATCCACAGATCTGTGAACATTCTGGTCCTTAAATCTCCCACCAGAATTGCCCATTAAACTTCATTTACAACATTCTAAAGCTTTTCTAGCTTTCATCTCTAAATTTTTCAAAATTTCTCTCCCCATGAGTCAAATCCAAAGGCTTCTCAACCATATAGCTAGGTTAGTCACAGTAATGACCCCGCTACTTGGTACCAATTTCTGTTTTAGTCAGCTTTTCCATCTCTGTAACCAAAAGACTCAACAATAACAATTTTAGTGGAGAAAAAGTTTATTTGGAGCTCATAGTTTCAGAGGTCTCAGTCCCTTGATGGCTGACTGCATTGCTTTGGGCACAAGGTGAGGCAGAAGGACATGGAGGAGAAAAGCAGTTTAGAATATGGCAATCAGGAAGCAAAGAGAACTCTGCTCACCAGAGACAAAATATGAACACCTGTCTCTTCCAACCACACTCTACCTGCCTATAGTTATCACCTGGTTAATCCATATCAGTGAATTAATCCACTGATTAGATTAAAATCTCATATTTTTTTTTAGCCTCTGAAAATTCTTGCATTATGTAACCCATGAGCTTTTGGGGGAAGATTTTGTAGAACAATTTTAAGTTTAGTAAAGTCTTTCTCATGTTCTGTTTCCCAAGGAAGAGGTTTATGAGTGCTATTTTTAGTTAGTTCTTAGAGTAGAGAGGTCAATAAAGAAAATTTGGATACCAGGATCTACAATTTCCTTCCAGTTTGGGGATCTCTGAATTTCCGTATAGTCACTAGTTTAGAATAATTTTGAATAATATTATCCTTTCCTCAGACATAAAGATTCCTTTTGTGGATAAATCATGACCTCAGTAATGCACTACTTCTTGTAAGAATTGATGTTTATCTCAGGAAGCTTTACAGACCCAGCAGCCAATTGTTGCAGTAATATATTGGATCAATTTCTGAGTCCTCTTTAGATGAAAGGCAAAGAAGCAAGTCATCCACATATTGAGTCAGGATAGAATTTCTGGGAAATTGCAAAGTTTTAAAATGTTGATGTAAAACCTATGAAAAGTATCATGGAGCCTCAGTAAATGTCTGGGGTGCTAATGTTTAAGTATATTGGTGATTTTTTTTCCAAATAAATTCAAACAGACATTTGATTATTTCTTCTACAGGAATACTAATGAGAACGGAACATAAGTCCTCTACTTTAAACCATTTGGATTCAGCTAGTATGTTTGCCAATAGGGTATTTTACATCAGATACTATAAGAAGTCTTGGAATGACCATTTTATTTATAGCTTCAAGATCTCGTGCAAATCTCCATCCTCATCCATGAGTTTTGTGAACAAGCAGGTTAGCAGTATTGCAAAGATTGGTACAAGAAATAATAAGCCTCTAATTAATTAAATCTTCTACAATAGGGTAGGAGTGATCCCTTGTGGCTTCAGATTTTAAGGAGCATTTAGAAAGCATAAGAGTTGGTTTTGAAAGATTCTTTTTTTTTTTTTTTTTTTGTACCAGGGATTGAACCTAGTGGCACTTCATCACTGAACCACATTCCCCAGCCCTTTTTATTTTGTTTTTTGAGACAGGGTTTTGCTAAGTTGCTCAGAGTCTCACTAAGTTGCTGAGGCTGGCCTAAAACTTGCAGTTATCCTGCCTCTGCCTCCCAAGCTGCTGGGATTACATGTACCATTGTGCCTGGCTCAATCTAAATTTTAATAAGTTCAGCATTTAAAAATGTTTTCCACATCTGTAGAAGAGGTCCATAGAGTATCAGGGATTTCAAAGAGATTTACAATATTTGCATTTTTACTGAATTTAAATCTCATCAGTATTATAAATTTGGACCTGGAGAACACATAATGCTTCAATGTCTGATGAATCTAGAATTTCTGCTTATTTCTTCTAAGGAAAATGTCCTTTGCTATTCTAATTTAGAAAGCAGGTCTCTACCAAGGAGATCCACTGGACTGTATCATATCATAGAAAAGCATGACTTTTAGAGGTAGGACAAAAGTGACAGTTATGAGTTCCAACAAAGGAACTCTTAATTTTGTTATAAATTCCCACCACTGAAATATTTTTTTTTATTATTCTGAGTATGTTCTGAATGTATTATAGTAAGGTTTGGTGTAAAGTGTATTACTTAGTATCTACCAACACGATACAAATTTAAGTTATTATCAACTTGCTGATTTAAAGCAATTATTTGAAGTAGTTTACTTGGAGTTTTCTTAGATGTCCATCAACACTGACAGTTATCAGGGGAGGTGGGAGGTTGAGAGCTCCCATTTGTGACCAGTCAGGCAATTCACTTTCCAATGTCCTTTCTGTTTCCCAAACCTGAGTTATAGGTAAAGGTCTTTTAAATTTTAAAAAAGTATCTTATTGTAAGTTCAAGGTTATTAATTTAGCTACTGATGGTTTCTTTCCTGTTCTAGTGCTCTCTGAAAATATTCTACTAAATGTTGTAACTCCACAGGGAATCATTCCCATCCTAGTTTATATTTCTTCAATAAATAACTTATCTCTGTAGGTAGTCCATTAACAAAATGAGATGACAAGGCCACTTAATTATATCAGCTACTAAGTCCAGAGTGCTGATTAACTATTTCTTCGAAGTGCATATGATAGTCCACAGCAGATTTTTTTTTTCCATTTTCAAAACTGGATTATGACCCAATCTACTCTTAAAGGGATTATCTCAATAATGACTTCAAGAAGAATTTGTCCCATTTTTCTACCTTTATTTTTTTCCTTTTCTTAGAGACGTATTTGGTAGGATCAAAATCTCTAGTGGGATTCTTCCACTCTATGTTTAAAGTTTTGGATTGACTCTCTGTGTAGACAAATTAATGCAAATTAGGGATCCTGGGATTATAAGCACTAAAAAGAACATAAAATTAATTTGTAAATTGAGTTTGATCATTTTTAGGGTCTGGAAAATCTTTTACAATGACTTAAAGTTTGCCTTGAGACCAAGTTTAAGTTTTGATGAGTGATGCCCTAGGTTCATTAAACCTTATCGTGCATGTGTGCATGCGTGTGTGTGTGTGTGTGTGTGTGTGTGTGAAAGAGAGAGAGAGAGAGAGAGAGACTGAGACTGTTTACCTGTTTATGCTGGGCATTGAACTCAGGGCCTTGCATATGGTAGGCAACCACTTTACCACTGAACTATATCCACAGTACTTAGATATTATCTTAAAGGACATTTACTTCTGAAGAAGTTCAGGAGGAAAGGGCAAAGGATCAAAAGTGTTGGCATGTTCAAAATAATCAGGCAATAAAAGGGAGAGAGGAGCAGAGAGATTAGCAAGGGCATCCATTGAATCAGTATGAATTTTAACCTTTAACTTCTCAGTGCATTTTAAAGATTCTTTTAGGAAGAACTATAGAATTATTTTGTCTTTTAGAAATCTCTAGGTACTAATCAAATAATGCATGGTAGGTTCTGGAGAGGCTTACTAACCTATTTCCAATGATGGATGGGGCCCTTTCTATGATGAGTGGTCCCTGAAATTTACAAGAAGACACAAAATCCTGGTCTACAGTTTTTAAAATTGTAAGCAGCCAGAGTTCAAAATATAGGACTACCAGATGCTTTAGACTTGGAAGAACCCATGCTGACCTTTAGTTTCCTAAGATGCCAAGTTATGAGAAGTCTAACCAAAGAAGCCACTGTTCTGGGACCCAGGAAAACACAGGTAGCCTCCCCACCTTGTTGAATAGAGAAGGGGAACTTATCTGTTTTAGTCGGCTTTCTCTCTACTGTGACTAAATGACCCAACCAGCTCAGTTGTAGAGGAGGAAAAGTTTATTTAAGGGCTCACAGTTTCAGAGGTCTTAATCCATAGAAGGCCAGCTTCATTACTCAGGGCTCAAGGTGAGGCAGGACATCATGATGGGAGAGGGTGGAGGAGGAAAGCAGCTCACATCATGGTGATCAAGAAGCAGAGAGAGAGTCCACTTGCCAGATACAAACATATCCCCAAAGCCATGCCTCAATTCCCACCTACTCCAGTCACACCCTATCACTTCAGTTGCCACTCAGTTAATCCCTATCAGGGGATTAAATCACAATCATTTCTCCCCTGAACCTTCTTGCACTGTCTCACACATGAGTTTTTAGGGGGCACCTCACATCCAAACCATAACATTATCCAAACTTAGACAAATAGAAATGAACAGAATATCCTTTTTATATATGACAAATACATCTCAAACAGAGCAGAGCTTGACCCTGAGAATGATTTATCCTAGGACTCCAGGACCAGCAGTGAAGCAGGGAGTGCAAATAGTCTCTGTGGGTACCAGTATCTGATTACTCATTGATTTTGAGACTTCTCATGGATCGATTTTTGGATTCTACTTTGGACAGACACCAAAATTGTAAAAAAAAAAAAAAAAAAAAAAAAAAAAAAATTATCATACAATAAGACAAAGTACAATTAAAAACTGCATTTTTTATATTATAGATTTTAATCTTTAAAATTCCTTTTTCTCTTTTATCTTGCTTATCTTCACTTTCTTCAAAAATTACCAGACTCTCTTCAAGTTGCATCCATCTATAAAGTCATTTTCTGCTCAAGATCATACCCTGATTCATTGGTTGGATCAAAGTTGAAGTGTTATGAGGAAAAAAACATACGTTTTATTTGATTATCCTCACTGGTTAGTGATTCAGCAGAAGGGTTTGCTGAGGAACTGTCCAGAAGCAACAATGCTCTGAAATCCTCTTCATGGAATCTTAGGACATTAATTTGAAAATGCCGAACCTCAGGAACAAGGTTTTGAAAGAGCCATTCTGAAAACAAATCTTGGTGAACGAAGCATCTTTACTAGGTTTATATATCACTGGTAATGTACTTGTGTCCTCTCTCACATTTTTGGGCAGCTTGGATTTGCCAACAATAATTGATTTTAACTTATGCGTTCCATCTGCATTTGCATATAAAAGGGCAGGCAACCATTCTTTCTTTATTTTCCCCCCTGGCAGGCAGATATCTTTTCTACTTGCCTGAGTGTTTTCTGGCATTGGACAAAGTAAAACAAATAGCCATAGAAAATGCCTGGAAAAATCTTTACAAAAAGGAACCTAACGATGATCTCCAAGGCTGAGAAGGTAGAGGTTACAGAGAGATTCTTGAAAAATGTGGCGAGTTGGAAACTAAGCTGGATGATGATAAGGTGTGATCAAGATGAAGAAAAGGGTTGTCTTCCAAAAAGAAAAGGTGGAATTACAAAGGGAGTTGTCCAAAGAGAAGGAATCAAGAATCAGGCTACTGAGTTTAAGTTATCTGCTATGAGAGAAAGTTTGGACTACCTTCTTGACTTTGTGGATGCCACACTTGAATTTCAAAGGTTTCATTTCACACTGAAAGAGATGCAACAAAAAATAGTTAAGAAACAGTTCCAGAGTAGAATCCACTGGAGAATTGGTAGTTTTGTGAGACCTCTACCTCATAATATTGATACTTCAATATGCCTTCACCTCTGGTTCTAGTAGTTAAATTTTGTGTTTAAAGATTTCTGCAGTTGTATGATCACATACAATGTAGGCCTACTGTGAATTGTCATTGTTTTTATTGACTGACATTATTTTGCATATTAGTGCCTATTTATATATTGGTTATATATTATACAGTTTGAAAATAATAAACATGTTTCTCTAATAAAAAGAGAGAAAGTACAGATTGCAATACAGGGCATTTCATACTAACAGTGATAAGAAACTCAGTTCAGAGAAGTTACAGCACAATTTTTATAAAGCATGAATGATGAAATATATTGTTTCCTATCATGATTGACTATTTGAAGCTTACTTTCATTTTAGGGTAGCAGTGGCATATAAACTTAATTGTTGCAGCTCTTTGACTAGGAATTTTTAGGTCATGATGACCTGGAAAATCTTGAATTTTGTTTATGGTTGGAGCTTGCATTTCTGGGAGCTAAGGATAGTTTTAAGTTTTAGTATGTTGTATGGATGTTTATTCTAGGGGTTTATTCAAATCACATCCTCCAAAAACTTTATCTTTTACAATTTACTTGAAGCAACAAATTTCTGATATTTTTGTTTAAACTAATCTTAGTGTTGGTCAAAATCATCCCAACTAACATGTTTTCTATGCAGTGTTATGCTAGTAAATCTTTATTGATCAACTCTTGATGTGATGGAAAAGGAATATCCCTGATTTGTAATGTTTTTTAATTTCTGTAGTCTAAATACTTCCATCATGAGTTGTACAAACTATTAATATGATGTCTAGCTGCTTGCAAATTTACTGAAAATGTAACCATTAGCTCTTAAGTCAGCTTTAACACACCACTGCTTCTCTGGCTTTGTTCAAGTTTTTAATAATATTTTTTTCATTTTTTGAGTCTGGACCTAGAACCAAACCCAGAAACACCAGTGGGAGAACTGTCCTCTGTTATAAAGTTATCTGGCCTATATAAATTGATATTCTCTGGGGAAGTCCAACAAGCTACAAATTTAACTCTTTATACTAACATCTAACCCAGGTTTCCACTTTGTCCAGTATAACAAAAGAATGTCAGAGACCTTGCATCCTTCTCTGTCAATTCCGTCACTATGTCACAAGAAGAAATAAGGTGATTTTGTTCTGGCTTGCTAGGCTGACTCCAAAATACCAGTGCTTTCCGTCCTAAATGGCAAACCACTAGCTAGCTACGCCTAGCTAGGATTTTTTTTTTTTTTTTTGCATAGCAATGATCTACAGCCTCTGAAATCTGTCCTTTCCCCACACCGTTGAAACTTCAACATTACCTGTCTTTGCTAACTTTCACAGATTATTTTGCATATATATTATGGAAGAGATCAGAAATAATTGGAATTGGAATTTTGTCTAACCTTTGTCATTTTCATTTTTTATAACTTTGCCAATATCCATTTTCTCTCTAACAGATTTGCAGTTCTTATGGATCTAGAGACCTGCCTTATTTAAAGAAACAGCTCTTTTCTAACCTTCTTCAGTCTTGAGCTGTATGTCTCTCAATATATTCTGCAGCTTTTTTTTATAAAAAGTGTAGTGCCACAGTAGAATTTGTTTATATTTCCTTGCCTTTCACCGAAATATCCTTCCTTGTCAGTCTGTTTCAGTCTATAGATTTTCAAATAAGATTACACCTTTTTTTTTTTTTTTTTTTTTTTTTTGCGGTACTGGGGATCGAACTCTGGGCCTTGTGCTTGCGAGGCAAGCACTCTACCAACTGAGCTATCTCCCCAGCCCAAGATTACACCTTTTTAATATTTCATATAACTCCCCTTTCTTTTCTATTGGCTATTTCCCATGAACAATTCAACTTCCCACTTGGTGATATTTTAGATAAGATCCTCAACCCACCAACTGCCCTCAATAAGACTGTTCTTCTTTCCCTCCTTGGATTAAAATTTCATGTCTGCTATGATTATTCCTGTTCTTTGTGCATCAATATATAGGCCTCTGAGATCATAAGCACTATAGCTAAAGCCATTATTAATGAATTCTTAGTAGGAAATACTGCCATTTTATTTATTCACTCTTTACTCTTTCAACTTTCAATTTAAGGAACTCTTTCTCAGGTTAGAAGTCATGAGCTGGCAAATTCATTCTGGTAGCCTTTCCGTAGCATTGATAGTCAATATCCTGTTCATGAGCATCATCTACATAGCTAGCATCTTCTACACTTTTTGAGTCTTCTTATTTTGACTGTCCTTGGGGAAAAGAACATGAAAATAAGACCTATACAACCAAGTCTCTGAGTTTTCAAACCAGGAAGCAGTATGGCTATAGCATTCAAAGGGGGGTCATTGCTTCTTGTGACTTGAATTGAGATATTCCCCAAAAGCTCATGTGTGAGACAAAATGAAGGAGAGAGCTATAACCTAATTCAGTGGTTTAATCCATTTGATAGGTTAACAATTTGAAAGGACTAATGTATGGGTAATAACTGTTGGCTGGGTGTACGTGGTGTGGCTGGTGGAACCAAATCACTAAAGATGTGCCTTTTGGATTTATATTTTCTCTCTGCTGCCTGCTCTCTCTATATACTTCCTGGCTTCCATGAATTGAGTTGTCTTCCTCTACCATGCCCTTCTACTGTGATGTTCTGCTTCACCTCAGACCCAGACAGTGGAGTTGGACCATGGGCTGAAACCATGAGCCCAAAATAAAATTTTCTTCTTTTAACTTGTTCTTGTCAGGTATTTTCATTATGGCAACAAAAAGCTCACTAACACATTGTTCTTGAATTTCCCTTTAACCCTCTGGCCTTTACTTTTCTTATTTGATAGGTAGAAAGAATATTCCTTCCTTCGCTGTATCTTAAGAGTTATGCTCAGAATGAAATGAGATGTACATAAAAGTGTTTGTGAGTTGAGTGCTGCACCCAGGTGCCATACAGTGTTAACTACATTACAAAGTCTTGTAAAATGTGGGTTGTGAAATTGATCCAGATTTGTGGAATTCCAACATATCATCATCCATGCATGATCAGGTTTTACTTCTCTGATTCAACATCACAATGGAAAGAGAAAGAAGACTAGTTAGTTTACTGAACTCATTGATCTTCATTTGGTCTTTAATTGACAACTTTACTAGTGAAGATATTCAGCTAACTGCACTACAGGACTGGTGGAATTGTTTTCACTTTTAGACAAGCCCAATGAAACAGTGCCTACTGATAAGCACTGCGTTAACTGCTTTTCTATCACTTTGAACAAACCTCTCGCTCTATTCCTTGAATCTGGGGAGAGGGACAAAGGAGAGATAAAAATATTGGCTTATTTTCCTGTTGATAATTTAACATTGGTAATTTACAACTGATAATATTAATTGCTGCCCTTATCAATGGGTTGTCTGGAAAGTGTGCTTAGAAACCAATAGTTACTCATAAAGTCTCAAAGAAGGAAAAGGTGCCAGCCTATTCCATAATTCCGCCCCAATTTGAAATGAAAATTTTGGAAAATAGAATTTTTACAAGGAATTTTAAAGTATTTAAAAACAATTGAGTACACGTGAATAATATTTGGAAGACAAATGATCATCAAAAAATCACCATGTGTGTGTATATGTATGTGTGAAATACACAGAACCCTCTCCATGCCTCCAAGGCAGGAGCATTTCAATGCCTTTGAACTTGTTGACCATGAATCTGTCATCAGATTTTCACCACTCCCAGATTTCTTCTAAAATTCAGCCAGAGATTAGGGAACCTTTCCTATGAGGCTGTGTATGGGCAACACACACAAAATGACATGCACACCATATGTAATTTGACCTAAAGATGTAATTGTCAACCAGTCAAGGTGGTGCTTGCCTGCAATTCCAGCTATTGTGAGGCTGAGGCAGGGAAATTGCAGTTTCCAGGCCAGCCTGAGCAACTTAGCAACTTAGTGAGACCCTGAATCAAAATAAAATTTAAAAAGAGGTAAGGATGTAGCATAGTGGTAGTGCACTTACCTAGTAAGATCTGGGTTCAATCCTGAACACTGAGGCGGTTGGAGGAGAATCTAATTGTGCTTATATTATGCTTGGTTTTTAAAAAGGTAGAGTCTGGTTTTGTTTGCTTGTTTTCTTTCTCTTCTGCATTCTCTGACTGGTTATTGTCTTATTAAAGTAGATAATATGCTTTCTTCCATCTTGCTTGTTTTTACTCAATAAAATCTCAAATAGCACCTTTCCCAGCCAACTGGTATGGCTCAGTCATGACCTTGCTAATGAGCATTCATCATTCATTCTCTCTCATGAACTACATTTTCAGTAGCAGCCAGATGATCCTTTTAGACACATCAGATCATGTCACTCCTCTGCTCCAGACACGCTGCAGTTACTCCCTATTTTACCACCAAATAAAAGCCCGAGTCTTTCCAGTGATCTCCAAGGTCCCACATCTTGCATACAACCTCCGTGCCCACACCCACTCCTTCTCTGACTTCATCCTGCTCTCCCACTTAACTCACTCTGCTCTATCAGTATTGTAGTAGTCTCCTTGGTGGTCCTTGACCATTCTGGGAAGGCTCTTGCCTTGGAGGCTTGCACTGGGTATGCCTCTGTCAGAAATCTCTTTACCCAAATGATCTTCAACTCCTTCATGCATTGGCTAAACTATCTTCTCAGTGAGGCCTACTGCTATGGGATGTTTATGCTTCTCCAAAATTTCCATGAAACCCCAATTCTAATTGTGATGGAATTTGGAGGTACAAGTCTATGGGAAGTAATTAGGTTATAAATGTGGAGCCAATTTGGTGGGATTAGTGCCCTTTTGAGAAGAGATTGGAAGGGATGTGCTTCTTCTCTCTGTCCACCATGCGAGGACACAAAAAGACTCCTTCTGCAAATCAGGAAGTCAATCAATGGTCTTGATCTTGGATTTTCCAGTCTCCAGAACCATAATAAATAAATGTTTTTTAAGCCTCCTAGTACATAATTTGTTATAACTGCCTAAACTGTCTCATCTGTCCACCTATTTGAACTTGCAGCACACAATCCTGCCATTCCATATCAGCACCCATGATTCCTCCTGCCCTTACCTGCTTTACTCGTGACTGTTTTTAAACACATTTTTCTCTACTATACCAACCAAATTGATTTATTTACTAAGATTATTTATTATGTCCCCCAATAATATTTACATAAGAATTTCTACCTTTTTTATTATTCTCTATCTCCTAAAAGAGTATCAGGCATCAATGTAACTTCACAAAAATGGGAAGTTATACTTCATGTATGTATGATATGTCAAAATACATTGTACTGTCATGTGTAACTGAAAAGAACAAATAGTGTGAATCCATTCCATTTATTGATTCTTGATTTTATTTCTTGCACTTTAGGAGTCTTGTTAAGGAATCAGTTCCTAAGCTGACATGGTGAAGATTTGGTTCTACTTTTTCTATTTGGTGCAGGGTATCTATTCTAGTGCCTCAGTCTTGGATCCACTTTGAGTTGAATTTTGTGCAGGGTGAGAGATAGGGGTTTAATATCATTTTGCTACATATGGATTTCCAGTTTTCCTAGCACCATTTGTTGAAGAGGCTATCTTTTCTCCAGGAAATGTTTTTGGTGCTTCTGTCTAATGTGAGATAACTGTATTTATGTGGGTTTGTCTGTGTCTTCTATTCTGTACCATTGGTCTACATTTCTGTTTTGGTGCCAGTACTAGGCTGTTTTTATTACTATAGCTCTGTAATATAGTTTGAGGTTGTATTGTGGTGCCTCTTTGCTTCACTTTTCTTACTAAGAATTGCTTTGGCTATTCTGGGTCTCTTTTTTTTCCAAATGAATTTCATGATTGCTTTTTCTAGTTCCATGAAGAATGTCATTGGGATTTTAATAGGAATTGCATTAAATCTGTATAATACTTTTGGTAGTATGACCATGTTGGCAATATTAATTCTGTCTGTCTAATAGTATGGGAGATATTTTCATCTTCTAAGATCTTCTTTAATTTCCTTATTTAGTGTTCTGTCATTTTCATTGTATTAAATTCAAGTGTCAATAAATGGGATGAATTCCAATAAAAATGCTTCTTCTTACCAAAGGAAACAATCAATAATGTGAAGAGAGGGCCTAAAGAATGGGAGAAAGTCTTTACCACATGCACCTCACATAGAGCATTAATCTCCAGGATATATAAAGAACTCAAAAAAACAAATAACCCAATCGATAAATGGACTAAGGAACTGAACAGACACCTCACAGAAGAAGAAACACAGTTGATCAACAAATATATGAAAAAAATATTCAACATCTTAAGAGTAAATGCAAACCAAAACTACTCTAAGATTTCATATCACTCCATTCAGAATGGCAATTATCAAAAATACAAGTAACAATAAATGTTGGCAAGGATGTGGGGGAAAAGATGCTCTCATACATTGCTATTGGGACTGCAAATTGGTGCAATCATTATGGAAAGCAGTATGGAAATTCCTCAGAAAACTTGGAATGGAACCACCATTTGACCCAGCCACCCCACTCCTAAGTTAATGTCCAAAGGACTTAAAATCAGCATACCATACTGATGTAGCCACATCAGTGTTTATAGCAGTTCAATTCACAGTAGCCCAACTATGGAACCAACCCAGGTACCCTTCAACAGATGAATGGATAAAGAAAATGTGGTATATATACACAATGGAATATTACTCAGCCTTAAAGAAGAATGAAATTATGTCTTTTGCAGGTAGATGGATGGAGTTGGAGAATATCATGCTAAGTGAAATAAGCCAATCCCCCCCAAAACAAAGGCCAAATGTTTCCTCTGATATGAGGATGCTAATTCACAATAAAGGTTGGGGTGAAGGAAAAATAGAGGTTCTTTGGATTAGGCAGAGGGGAGTGAAGGGAGAGGAGTGGATATGGTGGTCTTAAGGATAGTAGAATGAATCAGAGATTATTATCCTATATACATGTATGACTACATGACCAGTGAGATTCCACATCATGTAAACCAGAAGAATGAGAAGTTATACTCCATTTATGTATGGTGTGTCAAAATGCATTCTACTGTCATGAATAACTAATTAGAACAAAAAAGAATAATAGAACAAATAATTTTTTTTTTTAAAAAAAGAGTGTCAGACATAAAGTAACTGCTGAATGAAATTTGTTGAATAAATAAATGCTACAGTAAGCATCTTTACATGCTCCTTCACACCAGTGGTTTTATTTGTATGGGAAAGAATCCCACAAGTACAGTGATTGGACCAAAGGAATGCATGTTTAATTTTTAGTGGAAGTTCCCAGATTGCTTTCCAAATATTCAGTAGCAACTCATTTTGTTTAAAACAAATCAGTCTAAGAGTTCCATTTCCCCCACATCTTTGCTAGCAATGGATAGAATCTCTTTGTCAGTCTGAAAAATGTAAAATGAAATATTACTGCTTATTATTTTTACATGTCCTTTATTTTGAGCATTTTCTCATATATTTTGCGGGCAATTTATAGGTGTTTTTCTCTGAATGGACTATTTTGCTTCCTCTGTTTTTTTCTTTCTTTTTTTCTTTTTTCTTTCTGGTATTAGGGATTGAACCCTGGTCCCAAATTCTTCAGGATCCTCTTGCCTCAACCTTGCAAGTAACTGAGATTGCGTGTGTGTACCACCACCATGCCCAGCATTTTTTTTAACAATGTATAGGGCTCATTATTCATTTGAGATACTTGTCTTACCTGGTGAGCATTATAAACATATTTTCTAAAATATCAATTTTTATGATGTTATCTTTTATCTTAAAAAATTCATCTTTCCTCTTTGAGTATTTAGATTTGAATTTTGACTGCGAGAAACTTACCTATCTCTGAATTGTACATGTAATCATTCTAACATTTTTGGAAGGTTTTATATCCAACAATTTATCATAAATTTATTTACTCAACAAATATTTAATTTAGGTATTTAATCTTATGGTACTGAGTGTGCTCTGTGTGTATGTATAGGCATGCACTAGGGAGTTTAATTTTTCTTTCTTCCAAATAGTTGACCAGTTATGCCAGTACCGATTATTTAATAATCCATGATCTTCTCATTGAACTGAATCACTAATTGTATCATATGTTAAATTTCCAAGGAAACTGGGATCTACTTCCTGAGTCTCTGTTCAATTCCACTAATATGTTTATTATCCTGTAGACACTTTAAATTAGATTACAGAAGCTGCCCCTTTCATCCATTATTCCATTTTTCCTACTTATATTCCTTGACTATATTCAAGCAACTATTTTCCACATGAATGTTGTGATCATTTTACCTAACTCTGTGGAACATTTTGAGATTTAATTTTCCAAATGCTAGCAGCTATACAGAGAGACAACTGGAGTAAATGCAAAAAATCATAGGTTAAATTTAATTTTTCTGAGCAATATTCTCTCATCAATAAAACAGATACACTAACTATTGCCCTATCTACCTACCTACCTAACTTCCTACCTCAGGGTTTGCATAGAGATTCTCCAACCTGTCATATGATGAGGGATTTAAACTCCAAGAGTCTGATGGAATTCTGTGTGTATGCATGTGCATGTGTGTGTGTGAAAGTAATTAAAGTAGGGGCTGGGTTTGTGGCTCAGTGGTAGAGCGCTCATCTAGCACACATGAGACCCTGGGTCCAATCCTCAGCACCACATAAAAATAAAATAAAGATATTGTGTCCATCTAGAACTAAAAAATATATTCAAAAAGCAAAGAGTAGCTAAAATAAGGAAATAGACCCTTCCTAGTATTTTAGTAGTTGAAATAATTTGTTGCAAGTAATAGGACCTTAAGCAATGTAGTTTGCATACACAACAATGTAGGAAAACACATGCAAAGGCTTATAACTCCTGATACATAGTTCCTTAAGAGGGCCAAGTCTTATTTCTCTGGGCATCAGCTCAGGCCCTGATCATAGCTCCTACCCAGGGTCACTTTGGAGCAGTCACTTCCTGTTTCTTTGATTTTAGATTGAAAATACTTTGTCAGCTACAAAGTTCCTGACAACTGTTGGTCAAAACAGTTCTTGGTGTTTCCTGTGCCCCATTCCTCTTGAGCAGCAGAGGTGTATTTCTCACTGACGGTCGACTGCTGTAAAAAGAGCTTCCTGCTCTTTAGAAAGTAGTATGACTCAGTCAGTGTCAAGCAGTGTTAGGATGGCAGTGAGGACTCTAATGACAGCAGCTGAGGATATGAACACGTTGCCCTTCTTGATGGAGCTCTGGGTCACGTCTGTCTTCAGTTACAGTGTTCACTGGGGATTTCTGGATTATTCTAACCCCATGTGTTACTTGTGCTTTAATAGACCTCAGAAAGTGTTTGCAGAACCCGTGCCAGGTGGTTTCTGCCTTCTTGATTCCATTTTCCTGGGAACAGCAGGTTGAGATACAGGTTTGCAATGCTATTGATTTTTTTTTTTAAAGAGATAACCATTGCATACAATACAAGCTGCCCAGTCACATATTATTTTGAATCTTGGGGTCCTTAGAAATGAACTAGCTTGTGCAACCATGGATTATATGCAGAGTTTTTGTTTGTTTTTTGTTTTGGGGGTACCAGGGATTGAACTCAGGGGCACTCAACCACTGAGCCACATCCCCAGCCCTATTTTTGAATTTTATTTAGAGACAGGGTCTCACTGAGTTGCGTAGCACCTTGCTTTTGCTGAGGCTGGCTTTGAACTTGCGATCCTCCTACCTCAGCCTCTCAAGCTGCTGGTATTACAGGCATGCACCACTGCACCCAGCATTTACAGAGTTTTATATTTAGAAATGTGCAATGTTACAGGTTGGTCTTTGTTTTAAGGCTTTTTTAGTATAGAGAGTTAAGTAATATATATTATTTTAGAGAGAAAAATATATCATAAATTCACATGACATATAGGATTTATCTTAACATCTGATTTTAAATCTGTATCTCTTTTTACTTCTAAGGAAAATTTGGGTTCTTGATGTCTTTGATATAATTTCTTATCTGTTTTTCCTACAAGAATATATGTAAGAGTTCCAGAATAACAATGTCAATATTACTACTAATTGTATGATTACTGAAAAATATTATCTCACTTTTTGATTTGTTCTAATTAGTTGTACATAACAGAATGCACTTTGACACATCATATATAAAGGGAGTATAACTTCTCATTCTTCTGGTTGTACATGATATGGAATCACACCTGTCATGTAATCATATATGTACATAGGGTAATAATCTCTGATTCATTCTACTATTCTTCCTACCCTATACCCCCTCTCCTCCCTTCACTCCCCTCTGCCTAATCCAAAGAATCTTGATTTCTCCCTCACCCCCACCCTTATTGAGAATTAGCATCCTCATATCAAAGAAAACATTCAGCCTTTGGTTTTGGGGGATTGGCTTATTTCACTTAGCATGATATTCTCCAACTCCACCCATCTACCTGAAAAAGGCGTAATTTCATTCTTCTTTAAGACTGAGTAATATTCCATTGTTATACATATACCACATTTTCTTTATCCATTCATCTGTTGAAGGGCACCTGGGTTAGTTCCATAGTTGTGCTACTGTGAATTGAGCTGCTATAAACATTCATATGACTGCATCACTATGGTATGCTGATTTTAAGTCCTTTGGGTATAAACTTAGGAGTCGGGTAGCTAGGTCAAATGGTGGTTCCATTCCAAGTTTTCTGAGGAATCTCCATACTGCTTTCCATAATGGTTGCACCAATAATGCAAACTGCAACCATAATGGTTGCAATCCCACCAGCTTTGTATGAGTGTACTTTTCCCCCACATCCTCACCAACATTTATTGTTACTTGTATTCTTGATGTTTGCCATTCTGACTAGAATGAGATATAATATCAGTGTGGTTTTATTTTGCATTTCTCTAATTGCTAGAGATGTTAAACATTTTTTCATATATTTGTTGATCAATTGTATTTCTTCTTCTGTGAAGTGTTCAGTTTCTTTACCCATTTATTAATTGGGTTATTTGTTTTTGTTGTTGTTGTTTTTGGTGTTCAGTTTTTTGGCTCTTTATGTGTCCTGGAGATTGATGTTCTATCTGAGGTCCAGGTGGCAAAGATTTTCTCCCATTCTGTAGGCTTCCTCTTCACATTCTTATTTCCTTTGCTGTGAAGAAACTTTTTCCATTTATTGATTCTCGATTTTACTTCTTGCACTTTGGAAGTCTTGTTGAGGAATTTGGTTCCTAGGCTGACATGATGCAGCGTCTCTGGTCTAATGCCAAGGTCCTTGAAACACTGAGTTGAGTTTTGTGCAGGGTGAGAGATAGGGGTCTAATTTCATTTTGTTACATATGGATTTCTGGTTTTCCCAGCACCATTTGTTGAAGAGACTATCTTTTCTCTAATGTATGTTTATGACACTGAAGAACTGGATTCTTCCCTGGACACTTTGTTTTCCACCTGGCAAAACTATTCCTGACATCTTATTTCCAGAACTGCAAGGTAGGAAGTTTGTGTTATTTCAAACTACTAAGTCTGTAATTTTTTTAGACATTAGTAACTGGAAATTAGTATACCACTCATTTGCTTTCCTCCATATTTTAGAGTATTTCTGAGAGGTCTCAGAATTTGGTAAACTCATCACTACAACTTTGGGGATAAAAGGGGCTAGGTTAAGAGTTGATCTCTTCTGTCTGTTCTATCTGGCAGCATGTTCTTGACTCCTAGTTTTCAATGGTTTTATTCCATTTTCTTTCAGTAGTATTATGGCCATGCTCAATGGTGCTGAACTTCAGGAGTTTAATTTCTCACTTATTTTTT
The DNA here is from genome assembly GCF_902686445.1 of Sciurus carolinensis. Taxonomy (NCBI): domain Eukaryota; kingdom Metazoa; phylum Chordata; class Mammalia; order Rodentia; family Sciuridae; genus Sciurus; species Sciurus carolinensis. The sequence continues at coordinate 67,047,447 of NC_062226.1, forward strand.
TCAAACAGAGGTACCTTCAGCTTAATAATTTGTACAAAGTCTATAAATGAGAACCACCTGGGTATTCTGAGATGGGGAAATAGTCTTCAGGTAGAAATGATTTGAATTCAATAGTTCCCTCTAGCACATAAGCTGCCATCTCCCACCTTTGTTTTGTTCCCCTGGGCATTCTGACATTATTTACCCAAGTAACATACAAAATTGGTTCTCCTAGTGACCAGGGAGAAAAATGCACTCCTTTGCCTGATCCAATTCAAGATAAGAAACTCAAGAGCAAATGATAGTATCTACTCTGGGAGCTGTAGAGGCCTCAGAAAAAATAGGTGAAGACTTGGAGATAATAGCTATCTAGAAGCATAAATATCTAAATTCCATGAGGTGAACAAAGCATCCAAGGGTTTCTAGGTTGGCAACCTGCCCATGATCCTAGAACCCTGGAGGCCTAGTCCACATTTATACAGATTAAAAAGTCAGAGGTCTGGAATGGCAAGTTCTGGCTCATGGTGTCAGTAACAGCTAGTTGAATGAAGATTATAATCAACTTTTCCTTCTCTAGGAGCCATTTCCCACCCACCAGAATTTCAGAGCAGAGTAGGGACAGCTATATTTGGGGTGGGTTTTATAGGAAGGGAGAGGATATATGCTTTTAACTTAAAGTTGCAAGAATCATTTATCTATCCTTCACCCATATTCACCAGTATTTGCCCTGTTTGCTTTGTCATCTCCAAACTGATTTACGTGTATGCATTGATTTATGTTTATGCGTATATTTTAGAGTCAGTTGTAGAAATTGCCCCTTTATCGCTAAATATTTCTATGTGTCTTTCCTTAAATCAAGGACTTTTTTTTCACATAACGATAGTACATTTCTCAAATGTGCCATGATATTATTTTGTAATCTACATTTCATATTCCAGTTCTCTTAATGTCCTTTTTTTCTAGTCCAGGATCACATATTACATTTAGTTGTTATGTTTCTGTCTTATGCCGTTTAGGCTGCTATAACAAAATACCAGACTAGATAGCTCATAAACAATAGAAATATAGTACTCGAGGCCAGGATCCAGTCCAGGATTGAGGTGCTGGCAGATTTGGTGTCTACTGAGAACACTTTTCTTGATTCTATTGTGTCCTTTCAAGGTAGACAGGGTGAAGGGATTGCCCCTTGGGTCTCATTTACAGGGGCAATAATTCTATTCATGAGGACTCTACTCCCATGGCCTAATTACTTTCCAAAGATGCTACTGTTTAACACCATCATCTTGGAGTAAGAATTTCAACACATGAATTTTGAGCAAACATTGAACATTCAGATCAGAAAAGACACTTTTAGTTTCCATTAATCCAGGAGAGTTTTTGAGCATTTCTTTGCCATTCTTGATTTTAGCATTTTTGAAGAGCACAGACCAGTTGCTCTAGAATGTCCCTGGACTTCAGTTTGCCCGATAAAATTCAGAGTTTGCATTTTGGACAGAAATAGCATGTAAGTGTTCTGTGTCCTCAGTGTTCCAGGAGGCAATGACTTTCAATTTGGTTCTAATATTGGTGATGTTCACTTGGTGAAGGTGGACCTGCCTCCTCAACTTTAAAGCTACTTCTTTTTCTTTCTTTTTAAATTAGTAACTCATTTAGAGGCTATACTATGAGATTATATAATATTGTGTTTATCATAAAACTGTTGCCACTAGTTTTAGTAATGATCAGTGACTTTCTACCTACACCACTAGGAGGGGTTGACATTTACATATAGCAAGATAATATTTGAAATATTCCATGATTCTTTTTTCCTTCTCAGTAACTACTTTTAGTTTTGCATTCTTTCCACTGCTGGGACTAAGTCTCACTGCCCTAGGAAAGGGGTACTTTTAAGAATGAATTAAAATTCTTGACCTGGAGTTCCAAAATTGAATCTTGAAAGATGTAGATACCACATTATAAAGACTCACATTTTTATAGGAAGAGGAGCCTTTTTCTTCTTATTCCTTCTTTTCATTTTCCTTTTAATTTCAAAGCTTGGTTTTGATTATTAGTAGCAAAACTCACTTCAGTTTAACAAGTAGGGAAGGATTATCAATGGATGCTAAAATCTTTTTGGGAATAGGCTATTTGGTATCAAAAGGATCATACATCAAATTTCTTGCAAATTTTAAAGCAGATTGTAACTTTACAAGAGAGATTTTAGAGTTGCCTCTTTAGCCAAGTAAAACTTATTATCATTAATAGCAAGACAACCTGTCATTAAATATCTCCTATTTAATATACTCTTACACTTAACATATGCATTACCTATAAAGTATTTTTGCCAACACTGTTTAATCTGAATCTGAACTAGTTTCTAGATTCAATTTCCAATATATCAGAAACACATGTAAGAGAGGAGTAGGTTAAATGGTGTCGCAAGAAAGCTATCAAATTTAGAATGTAGGTTTTTTGTTTTGTTTTGTTTTGTTTTTTCTTTTTAATGGGAAGCGTCTGTTTGGGACAAATAGAAACTGAAGCAAAGCATAAATTTGCAAAGGCAAATGGAATCCTCCCCCTGTCTACCAGGCAGAGCAAGGGTTCACCACTGGGACAGCTTAAAACCTTCATTGGTCTCTACATCTTATCAATGTAATATTGGGAAACTGCAAATGTAAATGACAATGAGATATCACCACACACCTTTTGGAGTTGCTATAATCAAAAATGCCAAGAACACCAAATGTTGGCAAGAATGTGAAGAAATAGGAACTTACTCATCACTATGGGGCATGAAAAATGTATAGCTGCTTTGGAAGACATTTTGGCACATTCTTTAAAAGCTAAGGACAGTCTAACCATACCATCCAGCCAACATACAAGTGTTTACCTAACCTAGTTCAAAACTTCTGTTCACACAGAAGTCTACATACAAAAACTTATAGCAGTTTTAGTCATAATTGTCCAAACTGGAAGCAATCAAGATGTCCTTAAATAAGTAAATGAATATGGTACATCCATACAATGGGATATTTTTCATTCATAAAAACCAATAAGCTAGGAAGTCACAAAGAGACTTGGAGGAAACTTAAATGCATATTACTAGTGAATGAAGCCAGCCTGAAAGGCTACATATGTGTTTTCAACTATATAACATTCTGGAAAAAAAGTAAAACTATGGAGATGAAAAATATCTGTGCTTCCTAGATGTTGAAGAAGAGTAGGGAAATGAATAAGTGGAGCACAGGGACTTTTTAAAAAATTTAATATCTTCTTAAAAATTTGTTCTTTTTATTTATACATGACAGTATAATGTATTTTGACATACTCATACATGTAGTATAACTTCCCATTCTTGTGGCTGTACATAATATGGTCCTGTGTTCATATATGAAATAGGAAAGTTATGCCTGATTCATTCTACTATCTTTCCCATTCCCATTTCCTTTCCCATCCCTCATCACCCCTTCCCAATCCATTGAACCTCCACTCCTCTCTCCCTTGCCTATTGTGAGTCAGCATCTGCATATCAGAGAGAACATTCCATCTTTGGTTTATTGGGATTGGTTTATTTCACTTAGCATGATAATCTCCAGCTCTATCCATTTACCTGCAAATGCCATAATTTTATTCTTCTTTATGGTTAATATTCCATTGTGTGTATGTACCATGAGTACAGGGATTTTGGAGGGCAGTGATTTAGTGGCGAACGTATGGCATTATACATTTGTCAAAACCCATAAGATTGTATAGCACAAAGAGTAAATGAACCCTAATAAAATGAACTTTAGTTAATAAGGTGTCAATATTGGCTTGTAAATTGCAACATATGTATCACGCCAAATGTAAATGTTAGTAATAGGAAAAATTGTGGACTGAGTTGGGGGGTATATAGGAATTCTGTAGATTCTGTTAAATTTTTCTATAAACCTAAAACTTTACATTTTTTAAAAAGAAAGAGAAAAAAGTAGTGCACACACACACATGAATAAAGAGTGCACTAAAGACAAATGTAGCAAAATGTTGACAGGTGTCGAATGGAGGGGGAGGATGTGCAGATTTCCATTTTACTATTCTTTCTACTCTTCTCTTTACTTTTCCTTCTTAAATAAGAGGGGTTGAGGTCAGATCCACAGGACTCACAAAACAGCTTGTGCCAATAGGGAAATATGTGATGATTTAAAATTAGGTTTTCTGCAAAACAGAGGATCAGAGTGTGGGACCAAAATAGCTCTCCCCAAAATAAGAAGGATTATTCAGCTGAAGACAAGAAGCGGATGCAGGAGAACCTTCTGCCCGCCCTCTATTTTTCTAAAAGAAGGACTTAGATTTACACAGGCCAAAGGTATTCTGACCACTTCTTTACCAGGGAGAACAAAAGGTTAACCACTAATGACAGCTTAAGATCCTTGTTGACCTGGAAATGGTCCCAGCAGAATCCATGTTGGCAGGCATCACTAGGTTTTATCTTCCAATTATTTGCCTTTTCTTCAAGTTGCCACTTGTAGAGACTCCAGGTCTTTTTCTTTTGGTAACCGAATGCAGTGGGTTCACTCTCGTGGAGGGCAAAGCCAATAAACACAACCAGGAGTTAAAGAAATGAAGCAAGGTTTACTACCTGCAGCAAGTAAGGAGAGTGATGGAGATAATTCCCAAAGCAGCATCTGCCCAGATGAAGAAAGCAAGGAGCTTTTATTAAGGAACCTTATACATGTTCACATAAGAAAGAAGGGTCAGTGCATGTAGAGATGGGCACACTTCTGAGCATGAAGAGTTTGAAGCTACACTTCACATGTTCAAAATGGTGGAGAGGATCGTCTCCTGGGCGGAGGATTCAGTGTTATAACAAGTGAAATTTACTCTCAGTCACCTAAAAAGAGTGGGTCAGACAGACGTTGTTGCCCTATGTACATGTAGGATTACATGGATGGTGTGAATGTACATGCTGTGCAACCATAGAAATGAAAAGTTGTACACCATCGTGTACAATGTAGTCTGTAAAAAGAAATAAAATAAATTTAAAAAGAGTGGGTCAGATCAACTTGGTGATTTGACTGGTTCCTTACAAGTTTCTCTGGAGGACCTTTTCTGGTTTCCCCAGCCCCTGCTTGCATATGCGATTGTTCCATTTCGTTTTGTCACCTCTCTAAAAATTTACTATTCTTTGTGAAAGATGCTACCTAATGCAAATTCAAAGCCACCTCTTGGAGAACTATCTATTCTCTGGGTGTCTTTCATGTGTATATGAAAAATACCTGTTAATACTTTTCTAGTGTTTTTCTCTTGTTAATCCATCTTTTTGACAGGGCTCCATTCTAACCAAGGACCTATGAAGATTATTATTTTTCCCCTTCAATAGATACTCTTTCTCATCTAGGATGGGGCAGGATGATTCACAGGTTTCCATAAAGGAGTGGGGCTGAGTAACTGCTGCAGGTTTTTGAAGAGGAAATCAACATTCTTTCTGTCTGGCTGGGTTGAAACCTCCTGACAGGTGAGTTGAAGGCAACACAAAACCTCAGAAAACTGATAAGGACAGGAAACATCTCAATTTCTATTGCATATTTGAAGGAGGCTGTAAATGTCTCAGAGGAACCTCAAGTGTGAGGGCACTGGTCAAAGCAGAATGGAGACAGTGGCCTGTTTAGGCAAAAGAAGTCTAATTCTGCATCCTTGATCAAATCTCCCATACTGCTATGAGGGCATGAGACAGCAGCAAAAATGAGTATGAACTGCCCAAGAGATGCTATGGTGGGCATGAAAAAGTACAGAGCAGCCCATGTCAGCCAGAGACTGGAGCTCTGAGGACAGGGGCACCTGAGCAGAGAATTCCTTCAGATAGGAGATGAGGAGTTAAGAACAGATGGGCTGAGTCATTGCACCAGAGGATGTGATTGGAGAAGCAGCCACAGGGCTGGATGCCCACCCAGTCCCTACTGCTGTAGGGGAGGAACACGTAGTTTCCCTTTATCCTGTAAATTCTGAGCTGGGGCCTCTATAACAAAAGTCAGATTAACAAGAGAGAAACACGTAAGTTTATTTACACGGATGTTTCATACACACAGGGGGAAGTCTAGAAAGTGAATAACCCAATGGGGTAGCTTAGAATTCAGGCTTTAATATCGTCTTCAGCTAAACAAAAGGAACAAGTGTGTAGGGAGGCAAGATCATGTGGAAATTACCAGAGAAAGTATGGTAAGATCGGTTATAAGGAATTAAGTTAGTGCCTTTTTCTTTAATAAGATAATATTGTGATTTGAGTCATCTTTCTCTTCCTGGTTCACAAAGGGAGAGACTCTTACAAATGGAGGTTTTCTTTATAGATGTAAATTCCCCTTATAAAAAGAAAAATTATGCTGTTTTCAGAGCTTCCCCTATGTCTGCCGTTTCTTAAAATAACCAGTTCCAAATAATCCTTTTGCCAAAGAGGCACATTCTGGGTGGCATATTCTGGTCTCTTACAATGTCAGGATGTGACATAAACCTCTCCTGAGCTTAGATACCACTTTTAGGATAAAAAGAGAGGAAGGAGATGAACAAAATTAACTAGTATTTTCCTATTTGAGACTGTTACTTCAAATTAAGTAGCTAATATGGTGATTAAAGGATTAAACCTAGTTATATATTAGTTAACCTAAGTCTGTTGAAAAGATATTAAATTTTTTATAGAACAAATTGTAAATTCACATTGGGTTTACCTCTCTAGGCAATAAAATTCTTTCAAAAACAAACAAAAACTCCTAAAACATTACACAATAAGCGAATAACATAAAATTTTATGCCCATTTCTGTTTGTTTGAATAACTGTTACAGACTGAATGCTTATGTCCTCTAAAACTCCATAGTTGAAACTCTAATCCTCATTGTGGCCATTCATTGGGAAATCTGCAATATATTTTCTTATAGACTCTCCCCTTAATTATTTTGGTGGTTGTACTAGTTATAATGAGACACCACAGAGTTCAGTGTCTGCACCCACAAAGAAAAGGCATGTGAGGACATAGTGAAGTTCAGCAAATCAGGGAGAGAGCCCTCACCAGAAACTACCTCTACTAACACTTTGATCCTGAACTTTCAGCCTTCGGAACTATGAGAAAATGAATTTCTCTAATTTAAGCTGCCCAGTCTGGAGTATTTGTTATAGATGCCCGAGACGAGACTCAGAATTAAAAGCAACCACTAATCAATTCCCAGAAACTTGAAAAATATATAAACTTTCTATAGATTTTCCTGGGGGAACAGCAAAGGGAGGATAATGTAACACAATAAAATTTTAAAATTTTCTCCTATAATTGTTCCATCCTCCCAAATTCCCACACCTCCTGGCAGCTCCCCAAATCTCTCTTCTCCCCTTTCTAACCTGCTCTACTTAATTCAAGGGCAATTAGCCATACATGGATAGTGAGCACTTGGAATGTAATAACTGACTTTTATTTAGCCTTGATTAAATAAAATTTAAATTTAATTTCAATGAAACTTTGAAATTTTGTTTAGTTTTAATTAATTTAAATTTAAGAACAGAAGCAATGTATTTTCCCATTAAACACAAATGTGTGGTTTTAGTAGGATTTAATTGTAACATTGCTTAATATATGGTTGTTGGATTGTAGTGTGTGGGCTAGGCACTTTTGTTTTTCTGGCAGAGCCCTTGAGCACACCCTTGATCTAGTCAGTATTAGTAGCTTGCTTCAGTTCATTTCTTTTTCTAGGTATTGAGTATAACAATGCAGTTTATTTATATATTTTATGCAATCAGTAAGAACTGGAGTGATACCTACATGAATTGTAATTGGGAATTGTTATGGTTTGGATCTGGAATGTCCCAAAAAGCTTGGTCTGGAAGCCTTGTCTTGAAGGCTAGGTCCCCAGTGCAGTAATGTGCAGAGGTGGGCTTTTAGGAAGTGATTGGATTATGAGGGCTCTTACCTCATCAGCTGATTAATCGACTGATGATTTTTTTTTTTTTTGATATTGGGATTGAACACAGGGGTGCTTTACCACTGAGCTACATCCCCAGTCCTTTTTTTATTTTTCCATTTTGAGACAGGGTCTTGCTAAGTTGCTGTGGGTCTCATTAAATTGCTGAGTCTAGCCTTGAACTTGCAATACTCCTGCCTCAGCCTCCCAAGTCACTGGGATTACAGATGTTGTCACTGTAACCAACTTGATAGATTAATAATTTGATGGCACGGTGGGAAGTGGTGTAAACTGTAGGAAGTAGACCTACTTAAGTCTGTGGGGGCATGCCTGGTATAGCATGTCCCCAGCCTCCTCCCCACAAGCCCACCCAGCTTTCTCTCTCCTTCCCGATACCACGAGGTGAGCAGCTCTGCTCCACCTTGCCCTCTGCTATAGTGCTCTGCCTCACCACAAGCCCATAGCAATGAAACCAGCCAACCAGGAACTGAAACCTCTAAAACCAAAAGCAATCTTTCTTCCTCTGTTATTCTTTTCAGGTATTTTGGTCACATTGACAAAAAGATGACTAGTACAGGATTAATTTATAATAATTATCATCATCATCATCATTATTGTGCTGGGGATTGAATCGAAAGCCTTGCACATGCAAGGCACGGGCTTTGCCACTGAGCTCCATACCCAACTAGTTATCATTATTTTAATCATATTATAATTTAATCAATTTTCTAGTTAAACAGATACACACATATATTTTTTAACTCAAAATGAAGGCATACAATTGATGTGAAATTAGGTGGAGATGCAGAAATCAGTCCTACAACCAAATCAGTTAAGAAAAAATAATACTGTGTAAAGGTATGTTGCAAATTTCACAATGAATGGCAATTGTAATTTGCTGTAACAGAAAAAAATTACAATATATTTGTTATGTAAAGAGTTGAGGAATTTTAAGCAAGTAGTGGTCTCTTTTTATCTGCCAATAAAAGATCTGATAGATTAATTATCCGATATCAGCATTAACAGAAAATTTTATAAATGATTTGTAATAGAATATGACCTTGTAATTTTGTTTTGAATTCTTGCATGTGTACACATACATACACAAATATGCACACACAATTATTTTTATGTGAAGAGATGGTAAAAAGCATTTCAGTTATGGATACTTGTTTGAAAATTGTAAGAGGAAGACTAAAAATATTTCATAAAAAGGTAAAAGATCTCAAATTAAGCAAACAATTGCCTAAAGAATACAAGACCTTCCAATATAACAAAAATATATATTTTTCATCCCTTGATAAATACAAAGCCTATAAGCAAAACCAGGAGATATAAAACTTAAGACAGGTTTATTACTTACAGCAAGTAAGTACAACATGGGGGATAAGTCCTAAAGCAATGTGTCTCCCTGAACAAAGAAAGCACAGAGCTTTTATTGAGAAACTCATTCATGTAGAGGTGGTCACACTCATACCCTCTTTTTAAACTTTTTTATTGGTAAATATTATACAGAATAGTGTGTTTCCCTTGTGGCTTATTTATACATGTACAGCACATAATTCAATTTCCCAGTACCACCCCATCCCTTCCTCTTTGCCCCTGATCTTCCACCATCTGACTGCTCTGCATTCTATTTTCATGACACACCCCCCCAATTTTCCCCTTTATTTCTCTCTAGCTTTCACATATATATGAAAATATATGCACCTTGAGTTTCTGAGTCTGGCTTATTTTCCTCAGCCTAATGTTCTCCAATTCCATATACTTTCCTGTAAATAACATAATTTCATTATTCTTTATGGTTAAATAAATCTTCACTGTGAATATGTACCACATTTTCTGTAACAATTCATCTGTTGATAGACATCTAGCCTAGTTCCATAACTTGGCTGTTATGAATTATGCTGTTATAAACATCAGTGTGCATGTATTGCTATAGCATGTTGACTTTAGGGTTTTTTTTGGTAAATACCAAGGTTTGGTATTGACTGAGTCACATAGTGGCTCCATTTCTAGTTTTCTGAGGAACCTCCACACTGATGTCCACAGTGGCTATACTAAACTACAGTCTTGAGTTGGGCACTCTTGAACATGCTCAGTTTGAGGTTATATGTCAAATTTTCAAAAACTAGTTAATAAGAATGTTTCTGGGCAGAGAATTTAGTATTATAATGATAAAATTTACTATAGGTCACTTAAAAATTGTGAGTCAGAGTGACTCAGCAATTTTGGTTGGATCCTTGTAAGTTTCTCTGGGGATGTCTTATCTGAAACAACAACTTCAGAGGAATATTAATAGTCATTTAAAGGGACAGAAGCTTCTACCACCCACTGGCAGCAAACATAAGTGATTGTCCCTAAGAGTACTTACCAAGCAGCAAACACTAAAATATCAAATATAAATTGATTCAAAATTGGAAAAATTGCAAGTACTTTTCTTTAGCTGTAAATGAGTCATGTGATATAAAAGATATAAAAGATACTACCTAATTAATCCTTTGTATATGCTTTATATCAAAGGACTTCCAGATTTGTGTAGAAATGCTGTTGTGATGGTTAATTGGTTAATCTTGGTTGTCAACTTGACTGGATTGAAAGATGCCTAGGAAATTGTAAATCACATGTCTGGATGGGACAATGAAGGTGTGTTTTAATTAGCTTTGTTTCGCAATGACCAAAATACCCAACAAGAACAACAGAGAAGAGGAAAGGTTTATTTTAGCTCATGATTACAAAGGTTCAGTTCAAGGTCAGTCAACTCCATAGCTCTGGACCTGAGGCAACTAGAAAGCACAGGGAAAGGGAGAGAGAAAGAAAAGAGAGAGAGAGAGAGAGAGAGAGAGAGAATATGAGTGTGAACCTAGTTCATTCCAGGGGCAAGATATGAACACCATAGGCACACCTCCACCCCCAGTGACCTGTTAACTCCAGTCACACTTTACCTGCTTATAGTTACCTTCCAGTTAATTCGTATCAGTGGATTAATCTACAGATAGATCACAGCTGTCATAATCTAATCATTTCACCTCTGAACTTCTTGCATTATCTCACAGATGAGTTTTTGGGGGACACTTCGTATTTAAACCACAACAGTGTGTTTCCAGAGATGACTAGCTTGTGGGTCAGCAAATCGATGGGGAAAGATCTACCCAGAAGCGGGTGGCACTGTTCCATAGGCTGGGAACCCTGTTGGTACATGTGCATACTAGACACTTTCTTGAGTGGGTGCAATTTTTGCTGCTGCCATTGCTGGTGGATAGTAGATTCCAGATTCTCCAGTTTTTGAATGTGAATGTTCCCAGCAACTCTCTGGAACTCCCATATCTTCGGCTTTGGATTGGGAATGCATCATTTGTTCCTCTTCTCAGACTCCAGCTTTTTGGACTGAGCAGTTACTAACCAGCCTGCACCCTGCTTAGTAACTTGGCTCTCCAGCCTGCAGACAAGCACTGTGGGACTATCTAGTCTCTGATTGTATGAGACAATTTAGTAAATTCCCTCTTTAACTGTATGTACATTCTGTGGTTCTACTTCCTTGGAGAACCCACACTAACAGAGTTGTCAATTCATGACTTAAAAATTTAAATTCATGGTATAGATATTTTCAAAGAAGAACTTCCTCCCAGTAAAGATTAGTTTTTATCTCGATGGATAGTGTTCCAGCTATATTAGGTTAAAGAGTCTGGATTATTTGGAATTTTAAAATACGAAATTGATGTTTCCCTTATTGCTTCATTCTGTATGTGTTGAACTTTATCTGAGCTCTGTGTTCCTATAAAAGACTACCTGCTCTCACATATTCGAAGAGGGCTCACCTCCAACCTGCCTCACTGGCTGTAATTCTTTTATTTAGAGACAGAGTCCCCAGATCACCTTTCCTTCAAAGAAAAATTGGCCTTTTAAAATTATTATTATAGAAATTTTTTATAATGGAAGCACTACAAGAACTTGCTAGTAGGTAAACTGTTCAACATCCTAGAATAATAATAAAAATTGAGTCTTTATCCAATAAAGACTGCACTGCTACTAACAAGAGTCCTTAGACCTGTCAGACCTCCAGAAATTAACTTTTGTCCCTTTCTCTACAATTTCGCAAAATAGTCAAAGACAACGAAAGGTACAAACCTGTTTAGAATTGGGTAACCCTGGAAGATTCCTCTAAATCCCTAGAATTCTATTGAAAGGATGTTCAATGATCTTTTGGTCTATTAGAAACTTTTTCACATTTCTTCCTGGCATATTTTAATTGTATGAATTTAAAATCTGTAAGAAAAAATTCTGTACACCAAGACCTTGAAAGAGAATATAATCATCAGCTGTGTACTATCATACCGTTGTGAATGAGAGAAATATTAACCCTCATCTATCTATCTATATATATACATGTTAATATACACACATTCTAAAAAGTATATGTATTAAATATACACATACATGTATGTATCCTTACGGACACATGTGCATACACATGGAGGTACTTAGAAAGTACCATGCATTCCATGCATTGTTCTTCTTGAAGAACAAGAGGCTATGCTTGAGCTTGGGTGCAAGATGGTCACACTCAAGAGAACTGTATGTTTGCCCTCTGTGGAAATGCATCTACTAACTTATGTCCTCAGCTCACTAGAGACACCATAAGAAGCAAACCTACAGAACTGAAATTATGTGACTTGTAGTTATGGCCTGTGTTATAATGCACACTTGGGTCCAGCTGTTGCTCCCTCTGCCACCCTGGAAATGTAAATAGAAGGTTCTCTCATCTCTATGAATGCTCCCACACAGGGAAGGGCATGTTCTTCTTTTTCCTTTATGTCTTTTCCTGGAGTTCTTAATCTCTGAGGATGGGACCCCAGCACCAGTATGTTTAAAACTCCTAGATGTTCTAATTAGCATTGAAGGTTAAATAACCCTGCATTAAGTTTTCACAATTCTTCTGGGATCAAAGGTTTCTTTTAAATTTCTCTGTAATCCTCAAAGTGGACACACCTTCTGTTAAAGCTAGAAAGATGTGATTTGATCATGGAGAGAGTTATAGACTATTAGAATTAAAAGATTTGTGGCTCAGAAAGGAGAAAGAACTTGTCCAGAGTTACTTACCCATTCATTGGCAGAGCCAGGAATAGAACCTAGTATGCAAAACAGAATTTTAAGATGTCCCATGACCTCTAACCCCTGTTGGGAATGACATGTTACCTTTACAAAGAGCCTGTCTTTGACCAATCTCTAGTGACTCCTTTGAGCTCAGTCTTGGGCCATGTCCTCCAAAACCCCAATTTAAGCCAGAATCCTGCTAAGAATCTCCTACCCTTGATATCTGATCACCTTTACCATCTGACTGAATTTCTCATCCTCTACCACCCGCTAGGTGATGTCTGACCACCTGGTCTACCTTCAGTAAGAATCCTGTTAGGTCAGTTTAGCCAGCCTCTCCCCTTACTACTGATGTTTCCTCTTTGTAATTTTCCATCCACCGTTCCTTTCTTTAAATTTCCAGTTTTCCTTGTATTCAGAATTGAGCTCAGTCTTCCTCCCCTGCTGCAAACCCTATCCCAGCAGTGTACACCTATCTCGATAATCCCTTCTTGAATAAAATCTTCCATTCTGTCTTTAACAAGTGTTATGAACAATTTTTTGTTTAACACATGGACCAGGGAGATCATCTAGGTGGACTTAATTTAATCCCAAGAGCCCTTTAAGAGTAGCCAGTGGCAGAAGTCAGGAAGACTCAAAGCATGAGGGAGATTTGTCATGATAGCAATTCTTTACTGCAGAGATGGAGGGATCCTGCTGAAGGACAGGCCTGTGACCCTGAGGAACAGAGAGGGATTCCTGACCCACAGCCAGCAAGAAGAGGGAAATTTTAAACCTACAACTGCAAAAACAAGCAAACAAACAAACAAAAAACCCTGAATTTTTGCAACAACCTTCAAGAGCAAAAAATAAGTGATCCATAGAGCTTCCAGGTAAGACCTGAGACTGACTGACACCTTAATTTGCATCTTGTGAAATCCTAAGCAGAGAACCTAGCCAAGTCCCCTGGTGCTTCTGACCTATAGAACTGTGAGATAATAAATGCATATTGTTTTAGGCTACTAAGTTTGTAGCAATTTATTTTGCTGCAGTTAAGTGTGTCCTGGAGTCTTCTGCACAGTATTTGGCATCCTAATAGACTGGCAGGAAGTTAGTCCTTCTGTTTCCTTTGTGAGGATGGAGTAGTTTCAGAGGGGTGAAGGAATTTGAGATGGGTTGTTACCTCTGCTAATCATAACCCCACTGCCATTGTTGAATGGGTGCTTGGAGCTCCACCTTGTAACTGGATGCTTCACACCTGTTACTTTCTTTGCTTCTCAACAACTATCTGCAAGATCTAGAGGAATTTTCCTTTTGACAGATAAAGAATCTTGGACCCAATAAGGCAAATCATGGTGCTAGGAAGGGGCAGTGCAGTGCAGATATTCAAATCCATTATCTGACCTCACGGTTTTGTTCTGATGACATCTAATGATCTTGCATTCTTTGGAGGGTGACTGGAACAAAGTTGGCTTAAACAACAGAAATTTGTCTCTTGGTTCTGGTGCTGGAAATCCAAGTCAGCCCTGTTGATTCTTTCTGGGGGTGGTAAAGGAAGGGTGTGTTCCAGGTTTTTTCCTAGTTCCTGGTACATTGAGGATAATCTCTGCTGTTCCTTGTCCTGCAGATAAGTCATCTTGACCTCTGTGCTCCCCTTCATGTGGCATTCTCCCTGCTTGTATCCATTTACCTCTGTGTCTCAAGTTCCTGTTTTAACATGGTCATAGTCATATTAAATTAGAGCTCACCTTAATGACTTCATTTTAACTAGTTCATCTTCTAAGACCCTCTTTTCAAATAAGGTCACATTCATAGACCTGGGGAGAAAGACTTCAGCATCTTTTAGCAAGACACAATTCAACACATTACCTACTTTAAGTTCTGGTTCTTACCTTCAAGGCAAGAGAAACACAGCTGTTTGCAGATGTGTATTGCCTTGCCCCATTAATCCTAGACTTGAAGATCGATATCAGTACCCAGGCCCTAGGCAAAGGGATAAAAGGAAACTTGTGTTTTCTCTTCCTGCCCTTTCAGTATTCCGGTTTCTTATCACTTCGTCCTATGTCTGTCTCAGCCTCCAAGACCTTGAAAAAGAAAGTTGTCAAATCCCCCTGATCTGTTGCTAACTTGCCCTCTGCTTTGTGATCCACATCCTGTCTGTACTCAGCAGAGCTACAGAGAGCCCTCTAACCCCTATGGCAGGGGGTCCTGGGGCAGAAGGTGAGCTTCAGGGCATGATGGGGTTTGCTAGCAGAAAAGAGGCATCTGCACACAGGCTGAAAGTCAGACAACCCTTACTGCCATTACTTGACTTGCTTCTTTCTCACTTTGCTGAAAGCAAGCCTGTCAATAGAAGTAAACCCCACTGTTTGTTCCTCCTACACTGCCAGCCAGGTCCTGTACTAAGGACTTTATTAAAGATCTCACTTTTTATTTTCATTATTATAATTAGAACTTGCTCAGTGCTTTGTAGTTTGAAAAGCATTTTCCCATCTGACTTTTGCCATATCTCTTGAGAGAGTAGTTTATTTCCATTTTTGTGGATGGACAAGTGACTAGTTTGATGTCCCCCCATATGTGATGTAGGCATTTTTTAATAGGTTCACTGCAGTAGCCAGGTTTACATGTGGGAGCAGTTCATGGCCCTTCTCCAGAGATATTTTATTCCCACCTGTTTTGGGGATCTTTGGAACTTTCTTCTCTCTAAGGTGTACGTGGAAGGCAGAGGTGACCTAGGATCCCACCCCATCCTGAAGTCTATGTACACACTCATCAGTGCAGGGACACACAAGCCTTGTGATCTCAAGCTTTCCTGAGAGTGGTACATCCTCTTTTTCAGGGTGCGTCAACCTCTGTCTTCCAAGGCGAACAGCCCAAGAAAAGCCTAGGGAACTCAAATGAAGCCCAGTGCAGGCATAATTCCTAGCTGGAGTTGCTATCTAAGTCTTTGCTACCTATTCTTCTATCATCACATTACACATCACACAGAATAATGATGGTCTATCTTTAGATACTAGTAATATCCAAATTTATCAGTTTAAAATAATGCATGTCTTATCTCATAATTTCTGTGAGGTAAGAATTCAGATCAGATTTAACTGGGTGGTTCTGACTTAGGGTTTCCCATGAGGTTGCTATCAGCTGGTCCTGAGGTTCCCTGGGGCTAAAGGGTCTTCTTCCAGGCTCACTCATGGCGTGAGGTAGTGGGTAGGCTCAGTTCCTAACTGACTGTTGATACCTTAGCACATAGATCTTTCCATTGGCTTCTCAAATGTTCTCAAAGCATGGCAGCTGACTTCCTCTAGAGTAAGTGAGTTGAGAGAGAGCCCAAGACTAAAGCTGCAGTTTCCTATTACCTAGCCTCAGACCATTGCTCTTGCTATCTTCTATTGGTCACACAGACCAGCTCTGGTTCATATAAGGGCATTGTTTCAGTCAGCTTTTTTGGTTCTATAACTAAAAGACCCAACAAGAACAATTTTAGAGGAGGGAAAGTTTATTTGGGGGCTCATGGTTGCAGAGGTCTCAGTCCTTAGACAGCTGGCTCCAATCCTTGAGCTCAAAGTGAGGCAGAGCATCATGGCCAAAGAGTGTGGTGGAGAGAAGCAATTTACATGGTGATCAGGAAGCAGAGAGACACTCCACTGGCCAGATACAAATACATACCCCAAAGGCATGCTTCCATTGACCCACCTCCTCCAGCCACATCCTACCTGCCTTCAGTTACCACTCAGTTAACCCCCATCAGGGGATTAAGTCACTGATTGGGTTAAGGCTTTCATAACTCAATTCTTTTACCTCTGAATGTTCTTGCATTGTCTCACATGTGAGCTTTTGAAGGACATCTAACATCTAAGCAATAACAGGTGTAAATGCCAAGTAGTGGGGTTCCTGGGGCCATCTTGTAAGCTGGTTATCATCATTTGCTATATAAATATTGTACATTTTTCAGAAAACTTCTCAAACATTGTCTAATTAAAAAATTACTTTTGACATGGATTTATTTAGTTTTCCCAACAAATCACAAGCCTCCCAAGGGAAGAGAATTTCTGGAATTCATGTACCTACCCTGCAGTCTTCAAAATCTATACTAGTAAACCCAACAAAATGAACACTCCACACATAAATATAAAAACCAAGTTTTCATGGATTTGGAATTAGTATTCATTACATTGTGGATTGTAAAATGTACCTAATTAGGTAGGCTACTTTTTGTTCTTGGCCTCAGCGTTTTCTCTTTAAAATGGTCTTCCAACTGCAAGATATTCTCCTGAAGTGTGTGGGACCACTCTCACTCGAGAATACAGAAAAAATGGCAGAGAGTTAGAGGACTAACCAACTCAATGTTGCCAGGGCAGTCTGTTGCAAAACAACAGAACTATGGTTTTGAGACTGTAGGGCCAATGTGCTTTCTCCTGTAGTTGCTCCTCCCAGGGTCTGATTGAAGCTGGGTCAGCCTCTAGGCACACGGTCTATTATCTGGAGCATATTACCATTACTGCTGCTTCTACTGGTTCTATCACCACTACCTTCTCCATTTATTTAGCACCTACTAATTTTCACACCCTGAATCACAACAATTCTTTGCCACTTAATAAAGGAAAAAAACCCTGGCAGGTTTCACCTGAATGATTGGCCCTAAGCCACAAGGAGTGAAGGAAGAGCAAGAGTTTGAAATTTGGAGGCTGGGTTGAGGATAAACAGAAGCAGAAGGTAACAGATGCAAGGTGACTTCAACCCAGCTACCCACATAGTCTGGCAAGGCACCCAAGTGCAAGCTGCTGGCACCACCTCATGCTGAAAGGGTGAGGCAACCTCCAGGGACACTGTGTGTAGGGCAACCTCGACTCAATAGTTATCTGACTGCATTTTGAACAGGTGGCCTGTTGCACTCTGAGCCAAGAACAAGGTGGGCCGGGCGGTGTGTGCCACATGCTTGCTTTACATATAACATGATGCTCTTGACTTTTGGCTGCAGAGACAGCCACAGTGCCATGGGGCTGGGACAGAAGTGAAGACTTTATATATCCGATCCCAGGAGCAGATCTGTGTACTCTCTAGTCCATACAGGCCTCTGCCACTTCCCTAAAGAAACTTGGCCTCTTTTCCTTCCTGTTTTATGGAACTCAACTCTTCTCCTGGCTTGGGTTACCCACAGCCCATGTCAATTTCAAACTCTAGTCTCTGCAGCCATCTGGTTCAGCAGGATCTCACCTTATCCTTTAAAGTTCCCTAGCCTCTAAAGGTTTGAGTAGCAGCCCTGAAAAATTCTCAAAGAAACACCTAATTTTTCCTGAGACAAGGGAGCCCAGAGCATAGGGGCCAGATGGTTCACTTTAGATATCGGTAGAGGTAGAGAGGAAAAAAAAACTTGTACTTTATAAATTCTTTGGGATCCAAGATGGCGGACTAGAGGGAGGCTGCATTTCTTGTCGCTCCATAACTCCAGTTTCTAGCAGAGGATATCTGTTTCTTGGCAAGGCAGTTTTTGCTGCTTATCAATCCCCTGCTGTTTACCCCATTTGTCTGCAGTGATCCAGCATATCGACGCATTTTTTGAGTGCAGACTGCTCACTGTCAGGCACCTATCATCCGCCATTTGCCTGCCTCTGGCCTGTCCATTGCCAGCCTTACACCTATCCATCACCCAACGCAGGAGGTTCACCTCCCGATCGTCCGACAACAGCAAACTGATCGCCGACCACCAGTGAAGCGCCAGCTGCCTGCTGTTGCCTGGAAGTTCACTGTTACAGTTACCTTCAGGTTTGATTACACGTGGTTGCTGCCATTTTGAGACAACAACCAGGCCCCATAGGACCCCTGGCCGGACTGACTAAGCTCCGTCTCCAGGATCCCTCAGCCCGATCACTCCCTGCTTCTGGGGCCCTCACATCGACTGACTGCTCCCTGCCGCCAGGACCCCCAGACCAACTGAATGTGCCCTATCACCAGGACCCCAGACAGACTGATTGCAACCGGCCTCCAGGATCCCACAACCACACCAAACACACCCGACCTGCAGGACCCCTGCCTGACCAACCACTTCCCACCTCCAGGACCTCCTGCTGACCACGGCCACACCCTGAGCTGCACCTCCCCATTTGTCAATACATTTGGAAGCCAGAACGGCCATCTTGGATAATCCTGGAAGCCATAGCTCCGATCTTTAGGTGGGGCAAACCCCATCCTGAGACACCTGCTGGAGGCTTGAAGCTCATTGTCAGGTACCTCTCATGCATCAGGCTACTGAACTCTGGGAGGTTTCATTACTATATGACTGTTATACTGTAGATTTTCTTTTTCTCCTTATTGAAAAAATTTAAGTTTTTATTTCTTTACTTTTCTTTCTCTCTTTTCCTTTTATTTACCCATTCCCTCAGAGTCTCTTTCTCCCTTTTTTGTATGCTAACATCCAATTTCTTTTGATTACACTCTCACCCTATTATCTAGAACTTCTGTATATTCTTTCCTTATCCCATTCACAGCCACTTTCTACATCCCTCTGCATCCTCTTCGTCCTCCATTTGAAACTGCAGACCTTATTGCAAATCTGTTTGTTTTACTGAAGATAATATTTGAACTCATTCTATTTATTATGACAATTTTGTTATTGTCCTCATAGGGGCTATTTGGTCTAGGATTGCATAGTGTCTGAATTGGGCACTGCTAATATTGATCTCCCCTTAAAGAAAGGGTTTTGGAAACCTATAGGGCCACTATAAGCCTATAGAGGGAAATCTGTAATACCCCAGGTCTGCATTGCTAGAGGGGAAGATATATGAACAACATGAAAAAACAAGGGAAGAAAATGATCCAAACAAATCTAGATTCTATATTAATAGAATCCAATGACAGTGTGTTAGAGATAGAGATTCTCAAAAAAAAAAAAAAAAAAAAAAAAAAAAAAAAAAAACCAAACAGAAATCTTTGAAATGAAGGAAACAATAAACCAAATAAAAAGCTCAATGGAAAGCATCACCAAAAGACTAGACCACTTGGAAGACAGAACCTCAGACAATGAAGACAAAATATTGAATCTTGAAAATAAAGTGGCCCAAACACAGAAGATGGTAAGAAATCATGAAGAGAATCTCCAAGAACTATAGGACATCATGAAAAGACCAAATTTAAGATTATTGGGATTGAGGAAGGCACAGAGATACAAACCAAAGGAATGAACAACCTATTCAAAGAAATAGTATCAGAAAATTTCCCAAACCTGAAGAATGAAATGGAAAATCAAATACAAGAGGCTTACAGAACACGAAATGCACAAAATCACAACAGATCCACACCAAGGCACATTATAATGAAAATGCCTAACATTCAAAATAAAGACAGGATTTTCAAGGTCACGAGAGAAAAGCATCAGATTACATGTAGGGGGAGACCCATACGAATAGCAGCTGACTTCTCAACCCAGACTCTAAAAGCTAGAAGGGCCTGGACCAACATATTTCAAGCTCTGAAAGAACATGGTTGCCAACCAAGAATCCTATACCCAGCAAAACTAACCTTCATATTTGAAGATGAAATAAAATCCTTCCATGATAAACAAAAGTTAAAAGAATTTACAAATAGAAAGCCTGCACTAGAGAATGTTCTCAACAAAATATTCCATGAGGAGGAAATGAAAAACAACAATGGAGGTCAGCAAAGGGAGGAACTACCTTAGAGAAAAACCACTCAAAGGAGAAACCAAGCCAACATAAAAACCAAAAATAAGCCAAATGACTGGGAATACAAATCATATCTCAATAATAACCCTGAACATTAATGACCTAAACTCATCAATCAAAAGACATAGACTGGCAGAATGGATTAAAAAGAAAGACCCAACAATATGCTGCCTGCAAGAGACTCATCTCATAGAAAAAGACATCCACAGACTGAAGGTGAAAGGATGGGAAAAAACCTACCATGCACATGGACTCAGTAAAAAAGCGGGGGTTTCCATCCTTATATCAGATAAAGTGGACTTCAAGTCAAAGTTAGTCAGAAGGGATAAAGAAGGACATTTCATACTGCTTAAGGGAATCATAAATCAGGAAGACATAACGATAGTAAATATTTATGCCCCAAACAATGGTGCATCCCTGTACATCAAACAAATCCTTCTCAATTTCAGGAATCACATAGACCACAACACAATAATTCTGGGTGACTTTAATGCACTGCTGTCACCACTAGATAAATCTTCCAGACAAAAACCAACCAAAGAAACCATAGAACTCAAAAACACAATCAATAACCTAGACTTAATAGACATATATAGAATATTCCATCCATCAACGAGTGGATTCACTTTCTTCTCAGCATCACATGGAACCTTCTCGATAATAGACCATATGTTATGCCACAAAGCAGCCCTTAGGAAATGCAAAAAAATAGAGATACTGCCTTTTGTTCTATCAGATCTTAATGGACTGAGAATAGAAATCAATGACAAAATAAAAAACAGAAATTACTCCAACACCTGGAGACTAAATAATATGCTATTGAATGAAACATGGATAACAAAAAACATCAGAGAGGAGATAAAAAAATTCTTAGAGGTCAATGAGAATGATGATACAACATATCAAAATCTCTGGGACACTATAAAGCAGTACTAAGAGGAAAATTCATTGCATGGGGTGCATTCCAGAAAAGAATGAAAAGTCAACTACTAAATGACCTAACATTACAGCTCAAAGCCCTAGAAAAAGAAGAACAGAATAACAGCAAAAGTAGTGAAGACAGGAAATAATTAAAATCAGAGCTGAAATCAATGAAATTGAAACAAAAGAAACGATTCAAAAAATTGACAAAACAAAACATTGGTTCTTTGAGAAAGTAAACAAAATAGACAAACCCCTAGCCACACTAACAAAGAGAAGGAGACAGAAGACTCAAATTACTAAAATTCGTAATGAAAAAGGAAATACCACAACAGACACCACTGAGATACAGAACATAATGAGAAGCTACTTTGAAAATCTGTATTCCAACAAAATAGAAACTACCGAATACATTGACAAATTTCTAGAGACATATGCTCCCCCCCAAACTGAACCAGTAGGACACACACAATTTAAACAGATCAATATCAAGCAATGAAATAGAAGAAGCCATTAAAAACCTACAATCCAAGAAAAGCCCAGCACCAGATGGATTCTCAGCCGAGTTCTACAAGACCTTCAAAGAAGAACTCATTCCAATACTTCTCAAAGTATTCCAGGAAATAGAAAAGGAGGGTACCCTATCAAACTCATTCTATGAACCTAATATCACCCTCATACCCAAACCAGGCAAAGACACACCAAGGAAAGAAAATTTTAGACCAATATCCTTGATGAATATAGATGCAAAGATCCTTAACAAAATATTGGCAAACCATATTCAAAAACATATTAAGAAAATTGTGCACCACGATCAAGTGGGGTTCATTCCTGGAATGTAAGGATGGTTTAACATCTGTAAATCAATAAATGTAATCCATCATGTCAATAGACCTAAAGATAAGAATCATATGGTTATTTCAATTGATGCAGAAAAAGTGTTCGACAAAATACAACACCCCTTCATGCTCAAAATGCTAGAAAAAATAGGGATAGTAGGAACATACCTGAACATTGTAAAGGCTATTTATGCTAAGCCCATGGCTAACATCATTCTTAATGGAGAAAAACTGAAACCATTCCCTTTAAAAACAGGAACAAGACAGAGATGTCCTCTTTCACCAGTTCTATTCAACATTGTCCTCAAAACTCTAGCCAGAGCAATTAGGCAGACCAAAGAAATTAAAGGAATACGAATAGGAAAAGAGGAACTTAAGCTGTCACTATTTGCTGATGACATGATTCTATATTTAGAGGATCCAAAAAACTCCTCCAGAAAACTTCTAGACCTCATCAATGAATTTAGCAAAATAGCAGGCTATAAAATCAACACACATAAATCTAAAGCATTTTTATATGCAAGCGACGAAACAGCTGAAAGGGAAATGAGGAAAACAATTCCATTTGCAATAGCCTCAAAAAAAAAAAAAAAACAAAGTACTTGGGAATCAATCTAACCACAGAGGTAAAAGATGTCTACAATGAAAACTACAAAACACTGAAGAAAGAAATTGAGGAAGACCTTAGAAGATGGAAAGATCTCCCATGTTCTTGGATAGGCAGAATTAATATTGTCAAAATGGCCATACTACCAAAAGTGCTATACAGATTCAATGCAATTCCAATTAAAATCCCAATGACGTACCTTACAGAAATAGAGGAAGTAATTGTGAAATTCATCTGGAAGAATAAGAAACCCAGAATAGCTAAAGCAATCCTTAGCAGGAAGAATGAAACAGGGGGTATTGCAATACCAGAACTTCAACTATACTACAAAGCAATAGTAACAAAAACGACATGGTATTGGCACCAAAATAGACAGGTAGATCAATGGTACATAATAGAGGACATGGACACAAACCCAAATAAATACAATTTTCTCATACTTGACAAAAGTGCCAAAAATATGCAATGGAGAAAAGATAGCCTCTTCAACAAATGATGCTGGGAAGACTGGAAATCCATATGCAACAGAATGAAACTAAACCCCTATCTCTCACCCTGCACAAAAATCAACTCACAATGGATCAACCTTGAAATCAGACCAGAGACCCTGCATCTTATAGAAGAAAAAGTAGGTCCACATCTTCAACTTGTTGGCTTAGGATCAGACTTCCTTAACAGGACTCCCATAGCACAAGAAATAAAAGCAAGAATCAACAACTGGGATAGATTCAAACTAAAAAGCTTTCTCTCAGCAAAGGAAACTATCAGCAATGCGAAGAAAGAGCCTACAGAGTGGGAGAATATCTTTGCCAACCATACCTCAGATAGAGCACTAATTTCCAGAATCTATAAAGAACTCAAAAAACTCTACACGAAGAATTCAAATAACCCAATCAACAAATGGGCTAAGGATATGAACAGATGCTTCACAGAAGAAGATCTACAAGCAATCAACAAACATGAAAAAATGTTCACCGTTTTTAGTAATAAGAGAAATGCAAATCAAAACTACACTAAGATTCCATCTCGCCCCAATTAGAATGGTGATTATCAAGAACACAAGCAACAATAGGTGTTGGAGAGGATGTGGGGAAAAAGGTACACTCATACATTGTTGGTGGGGCTGCAAATTAGTGCAGCCACTCTGGAAAGCAGTGTGGAGATTCCTCAGAAAACTTGGAATGGACCCACCATTTGACCCAGCTATCCCGCTCCTCGGCCTATACCCAAAGGACTTAAAATCAGCTTACTACAGAGATACAGCCACATCAATGTTCATAGCTGCTCAATTCACAATAGCCAGACTGTGGAACCAACCTAGATGTCCTTCAATTGATGAATGGATAAAGAAACTGTGGTGTATATATACAATGGAATATTACTCAGCTATAAAGAATAATAAAATTATGGCATTTGCAGGCAAATGGATGAAATTGGAGAATATCACGCTAAGTGAGATAAGCCAATCTCAAAAATCCCAAAGACAAATGATCTCACTGATAAGTGGATGATGACACATAATGGGGGGTGGGAGGGAGGCAAGAATGGAGGAAGGAGGGACTGTTTAGAGGGAAAAGAGGGGTGGGACGGTTGGGGGGGGAGGAAAAAATAACAGAGTGAATCAAACCTCATTACCCTATGTAAATGTATGATTACACAAATGGAATGCTGTTACTCCATGTACAAACAGAAACGACATGTATCCCATTTGTTTACTAAAAAAAAATAAAAAAAAAAATTCTTTGGAGTTTCTCCAGCAAAAAGAAAGTAAAACTTAATAGTTCATTACATTATCCTTTCATCAATTTCTTACAAAAGCCCTGTGTTCCTGTTGTGGTTTTTCTAATCCTTTTTGTAAGGGAAACAGAGGCATGAGTCCTAGTTCATGTACAAAGGGGCAGATTTGGAATTTGAACTCAGAAGTGTATAACCTGATCCACAGACTGTGGGTCTTAAAGTGGAGAATACCTACTGCACACACTGACTAGATCATCTTGATACTTCCAAACATTGTCTAATCCTGTGAAATAGATCTTACTGGCCACATTATAGATGATGGAACTGGTTCAGAAAGGTATAGAGCTTAGATGTAGCAGGAATCAAGAGGATTTTTGGAAGGCACTTGGAAGGCCAGTCTTCCTCCAGTATTCAGGGCTAAGAAGGAATGTCAAGTTCTGGGTGCCCCAGAAATACTGTCTCTTGTCTTAGCTCACTGCCTCCATCAGCAGGTGTGATGAGGTGGAATCACTGCAGCATGTCCCTCCCACCTTCCACACACACAACTTTGTCACTGCCACCTGCCCTGAGGCCAGCAGAACCATCTCTCACTGCTTCTCTATCAATGTTAAGGACAGTCACCATAAGAAGCCAAGAATAACTGGGTGGTCACTCAGTCAGACTTTCATTCTGACAGTCCCCTTTCTAACTCCAACTCCTGCTCTTCCCAAATGCTACCATTCTTCTGTTGTGGTCCTTGGAACCCAGTGTCAATAATCAGCAATTTCCCCTATATTCTTTTTGATGTATTTTTATTTTAAAATATTTCATTATCAAAGTAACATAAATAAAAGCTAAAATATTGAGGAAAGATAAAGTTATCCATTATTGCCCTGCCATCCTAGTATAACCACAGTTAGTAATTTCATCTACTTGGCCATTTTTTATTATGTACTTTTGATGTATTATTTGCAGCCAGGATCACATTCATTTGTAT
The DNA here is from genome assembly GCF_902686445.1 of Sciurus carolinensis. Lineage (NCBI taxonomy): Eukaryota > Metazoa > Chordata > Mammalia > Rodentia > Sciuridae > Sciurus > Sciurus carolinensis. Next base: position 67,073,154 of record NC_062226.1, read on the forward strand.
ACTTTTCTATCTTGCAGTCTTTAACATTTTCTTATGTTTTTCATAATATTCATCCATAAATTTAATGAGTACATAACATACCCTTCATAGATCTGTTTACTGACTATTTACCTTGACCAGGGGATGACAAAGGATAGCCCCACATTTGAGAATAAAGTTTTATTGGAACATAGCCACGTCCATTTGCTTACATAATATCTATGGCTGTTCTCATGCTACAAACGTTAGTGTTGAGAAGTTGTGACATAGACAGAATGGCCTGCAATGCCTAAAATATTTACTTTCTGGCTCTTTAAAGAAAGTGTTCTGATTGACTCCTGCCCTAAACTTTAAGTGATTGTTAATTTGAGTTATAAAAGCAATACCATTTGGAAAATTTTTGTGCATATTATTTTTCATACTTAGACAACTCAATTGGAGGATATTAATAAAAGAGAAGGGGCTGGGGAGATAGCTCAGTTGGTAGAGTGCTTGCCTTGCAAGCACAAGGCCCTGGGTTCGATCCCCAGCACCAAAAAAAAAAAAAAAAAAAAGATGAATAACTGGGTCTAATTAACAAATATATTTTTAAAACTGAAACTGTCCCTCACTCTCTGTCATAATATTCCAGCTATGATATAATAAGGATGGTGGTGACAGGATCAAAAGGAAGGCCCAGCACTCTCGTAGGTAGCATTTCTCTGGTATCCTGACATGGGAATTTACACTCTTGACAAGCATATTTTTAGTTTTGATTTAAAGTCAACCAAAGAGGGAAATAACAGTAAGTGCAACAGAAAAACAAACTGATTCAAATAAATCTTTTACTTTCTACTAAAGATGGAAAAGCAGGCAGAAATAAACTCTCCACATGTCACAATGTACACAAAGTGCCAGCACAAGCTGGCTACGGAGGCCAGAAGGCCCTGGAAGAGCAGAGTAAGGGAAGAGGTAGTGGTTTCAACAAGCCAGCAGTGGCTCGAATAAATGTGGGTTATGAAGAGGCACAGGGGTTCTACCCCTCAGAACGCATACTTGGCATATATCTGAGCACAACTGTAACTAAACTGTCTCCAATAAGAGTTCTAGAGCAACAACTCTATAGTTTCAAGCAATACAAATTCTTCTATCTGGGAAAGTTTTATTCTTCAGGAAGAAAACTTGTGGAATGGAAACAGTTAATTCAACTCTGACTATCTCTGAGATAAAAGAAAAAGCAGGTGGATGGGTCTCAAATCCAATCTTTTATGAATAAAGTGTTGAGAAGTGCAGATCTCATCTTCTAAGGGGAATATTCTGAGGGTCTGGCAGCATAAATCCATCAGTGAGTTTATAGTAGACTATTGTAGAATCAGATTCCACGATGGCCAGAGTGAAAGACATTGGCAAATCCGGATCTGCATCACCTTGTAGTTTTTGAGATGCCTTCAAGATGTCCCTTATCCTTTGATGGCTGAGAGAAGCAGAGATGGGTGTAGGCAACACAGTCTGTAACCCTTCCCCTTCTATCTCAGTACCAACCAGGCAGATGAGCTGGAGTTCAGGTAATCCCACACAGTTTACTTCAAACCAACTTTTACTCTCCATGAGATTCAGGTAAACCAAGAATGCTATATAAACTTGAGTGGCATCTCCTATATTTAATTCCATCTTTTCTAAATACTTAGGGTGGGTGCTCATTCAGGCGTCCTGTGGCATCCACTTGTGAGCACTGACGCCATCACGAACGCCCCCGAGTCCAGACGGCTACAGCCGGGGGTCGGCTCAGAATCGCCCCGCTCCTCCATGCCCGCCCGAGCGCCACTCTCCCCTATACTCTTAACCTTTCCTTCGAATGTTGAATGGCTCACTTCCTGTCTGTATTAGTGTTTTGCAGTGAGGATGCTATTTGATGGGACCAGTCTTCATTTTGTGGAAATATTCTATGCCACTTGGCATTGGTGACCCATCTGTCCAGTAAATACTAGGTCTGTTCCCTAGTGAAATGATGATGAACTTAATTTGTACCTGGTTCTCCCCTGGGTCCCTTCCATCCTTGCAATCCCCTTAAGTAATGGTTGTTTTCTATCCAAAGGACCTTACTTTCTGGGTCAGAAGTAAAGTAGGTATCCTCCTAGCTTCTTATTGCTTCCTCCAGGCATTCTCCCTCCCTCTTCTAATTGCTCCAAGCCAAGTTTGCTTCACAAGTCATCAGACTCTTTTGCTTCTGATCACAGTCCTCTACTGTGACTCAACAGTTAGGGTTCCCTCTAATTCCTGGAGGGATAGGACCTGGCTCCTTGTCATCCTCTCCAACAGCATTCCTCTCAAATTCTTGGGGCTTTAAAAGTCTACCCAGCTATATTTCCAATACCCTTGATCTCCTCACCTTCACTTTTGTCTTCTACACAATTTTAGCCTCTCCCACAGTCTGTCTCCAGATGGTGCCATTGAGAGAACTGAAACCATTCCATGAAGTGTCAAATGTTCCACTTTTTGATCACCACTGTTTTTTTCCCGATAGTGTCTGAATTTCAACAACTCTTTGCAACACAGCCTACACTCTATTGATTCCCCCATCTCTTTACTGTTCCCCACATCCTGTCATTACCTCATTGCTCCTGGCCATGCTGGACACGGGTCACTAGTGGATGGGACAGTCTTCATTCTGTGGGATTGTTCTGATGCCTTGGTGTGCTCTCACAGGGCATCTGCACTTGGCGTTTACTCCTATCCCAGATACCCCCAGAGTTAAGACCTCACCCCCTCAGAGGTTTTGTTCCAACCTTTGTTTCATTCTTCACAACAAGACCCATCCTGATCTCTGTATTTAAAATTGTGATTCACCCCAATAATGTTATTCCTTATCCTCCTCCAGTGGTTTATTTTTCCCTGTTGTACTTATTGCTAAGATACTATATATTTTCCTTTTAATGTATTCCTCTAAAATGGAAGCTTTGTGAAGGCAGGAGATTTTGTTCATTGTAACCTGGTGCCTAGAACAGTGCTTGGCACTTGTATCATTAAGACTAAGTATTTGTTGAATAAAAACAAAGGGCAAGGACTGCATTTTGAACCCTGGTCAACTGAACTAGAAAGTGACCCCTTGTCACTGCTCCATGTCATTTAAGATGAACCACTGACATAAAATCAGACGTGTGGGAATCATGGAGTTCCAGGCTTTTCTGGGGTGATTAGTGGGAGCACAAGGAAGAGACTCCATAAAATCTTTGGCAATATACTGGTGATTGTCAATATAGTATTAATTAAATTTTGAAAAAAGATAAAAATTCAGATGAATTGCTGATATAGTGAAGGCACAGAATCAGCCTCAATGGTCCTCTACTTTTGCTCTTTCTCTTTTCTTCCTTCTCTATCTAAATCTGTCTTCCCATTCTCTATGTATCTTTCCATTTCCCCACCTTTCCTCTCTTCTTTTCTGACTCTCATTTTCTTACCTCTCACTCCTTGACCTCTTTTCTCCTCTCAGCTTTCTCAAAGAACAAAGCAAATTATTTTTTGGAAAGAATTTTAATTTCCGAGACATAGGAAAAATGAAATTGTCCCCTTTCCCAAGGTTCCCTTGAGCATCCTGTGCTTTAATGAAATAAATGGCCTGGAGGAAGCTGAGTGTATGGAGGTCGGGTGGTAGGTCTGTCCGTGTCTGGGCTATCTCTCTTCCTCCCTGTTTGGGCTCTGTAGCTCTAGGGGAATGAACAGGGCAGGAAAAGCTTGTCACTGGTCCCTTGTCCCAGGCTACTTATGAAATAGAAATAAATGACAGATGAGCCTAGAGATTTTGAAGAAAATGAAGGAGGGCGGGAGAAACCCCTCTTGATAGCGAATCTGGAAGCTGGTAGAAAAACACAATTCTCTTCCTGAATACCAAGTTTTAATTTCCATGGATGAGTTGACCTGGGGGAGCCCAGTTTCTCTCCCTTCTCAATAAATTAGTCTACACCAACTATGAGTGGTGGAAGCAGAGGGACCTGCCCCACCAGTGGGAAGCACAGCTGTCTCAGGAAAGTGTACAGCACAGACTTTAGCAGTCTTCATTGCCTAGTGAGGAAAAGACTTTGGTTTCAGGCAAACTTGGGCTCCGTCTCACTGCATTATTTCCTGCCTCTGAAATCTTGAGCATATTACATAACTACTTTGTACAACATTAGCATTTGCTAAACATTAGTAGTGTCTACCTCCCTGGGTTTTCATAAGGACTGCGTGATAATGATGACAATGATGAGGATGAGCCTGAATTCGGACAACTATTGTACGCCATACATGTTGCTAAGTGTACACATTAACTTCTATAATGTCCCCAGAAAAATTCTTGGCTGGCAATAGGTACTTGATACATTTTAGAAAGTGTTATTATCCAGCCCTATATAAGAGATGGAGATAATTACTTTGGGGAACATAAGCATTTAAGACACACAAATCTTTCAGGTCACTTTTCTGTTATGAGAGAAGTTTCAGTTTCTTTGGAACCTTGATGCAGAAAGAGGTATTCATCAAGATGGATTAGATTATGCCTACAGAAAGAAAGAACTCCAACATCTCAAAGCCTTACTCAGTAAAGTTGTAGTCTCACTTACATTGCATGTTCATTGAGGGTCAGCCTGCGGTTCTGCTCATCATTGCTATTCAGACCCTTTGACTGATGGTTACTCTATTTTGACATCTGTTTCCATAATCTCAAAAACCAGGAGGGCTGGAGTAGAGAAACAGCCATTAAATGCCTCTACTCAGAAGTAATACATCACTCTTTTACTCATATTTGTTTGACCAAAGAAAGACACTTGGCCACAAATACCTTGAAAATGGTGAGGAAATGTCATTAATCATGGACACATTCTAGGAGAACTAAATTATTTTTGAATGGCCTAATGACTGTGGGCCTTGATAACCACCAAAGAAGGAAACACTCTAGATGGTGAACATCATCAACATCCTCTTTATAAAAAAATGACTAATAAGAGGCATCATGGACTGAGCACCTATTGTAAGATAGATATTGTGGTACTTTGCATTCATCTCTCAGTTAATCCTCCTAACAAGAGGTCAGTAATCTCCATGTGGTAATGCAGAAACTCAGATTCACTTATTAAAACTTACTAGGTATTCATTAAGGAAAGCATGAGAATAGTCCACACAGTGAGCACATGGCAGAATGGCAAATAGATCTTGAATGTCAACTCTGACAGATTTATGTTGTTTGCTAGAGAACTATATCGAGAAAGCTTTCCAGTGGGAAAGAGTGATGTGATTGCTGAACACGTGGAAAGGCAATGGCACACGATTACATCTGAGTGTTTTTAATTTCTCTGGGTTTCAGTTATAGCACCTACAAAACAAGTTTGAATATACCTTACCTGCATGAAGGTAGGAGCCTGGCCAAGATGATTTCTTGATGTCCTCTGAGGGCACTCAAACTTCTGTTTCTATTTGTATATATTCCTAGTGATTTTATGTACACAATACCCTCATAAGTTCAGCAAAATCCATTTGTATGTATGTGGGATGGGAAGGAGTAAGAAAACTCAAGAAATTTAATAGCTAAAGCTGCTCCCAAAGAGGGCAAAGCCTGAGTCCTTTGACAGGAAGGATAAATCATTTATTAGTACTTACAGGTGCCAATCATCACTGTCCTGCCAATCATCTGTGGGCTGTATATGCTTTTTGGCCTCTAAAGTTCAGGACTGTGTTTCTTAGTCTGAGGTGATATATTGGAGAGGTATGATTATCAAATAAACATATGCCGTCTTTTTGGTGGCAATTTGGGGAATAAAAACAATGCATTTTTTTCTTAAAATACACACGGAGTACTAATCAGGGTCATGGCAGGAACTAGGTGGCACTCTCAAGGAGTTTAGTTGAAGAGAATTTAATAAAGATTGTATATACAGAGGTGTGGTCAGGGTAAAGGAAACCATCAAGGAGTGGTAAGATACTCAGGGACCAGCAACAGTGGGAAGCCATTGCCACTCCCAAGCCTGAAGGGACAAGAGGAAGGAAAGGTCTTCTGGAACCTGTGAGTGCTATAGCCAAAACAAGAGGACTTCTTAATTAAGCCATGGCTGCTGCCCAGAATACACCCAGCCAGAGAGAGGGTAGGGAGAAAACACCCAGAATGTTCTGTCATTAGCTGATATCTCACCTGAGGACTTAGAGCTTATCTGATGCAGACATGGGAGACAGAACCCTCTGGTCACATGGCCAGGCAAGGAAGGGTAAATAATGGCTGAGAAGAGACAGATGGAGAAGTCCCGACACAAGAAGAGACATGGAAGGTAGAATACAAAATTCACTTGAGTCTTAGGGATGTCACATCAGAGATCAGGGAGGAAAAGGAATATTCAACTTGATTTGGGGTGCCAGGGCATCAGCCTGAGGGAAGGGAATTTGGAACCCAAAAGAACTTAAACCTACTTTCTTTACCTAGAATCTTTGGAAACATATTTTCCTCCCCCAACTCCTCCTCTCTCTCTTTCTGTTTTGTAGGTGATATCCTAATATTTATCCCTCCCCCCCTGTTTTTAAAGGACAAGTTGCTTGTGAACATGTGACTCTTTTCCTTGAGACTGAGATAAAACAAGAAAAGCATTTTTACCTAACTTGGGTGAGAAGTTTAAGATGTATATGTGACACATGTCCATAATCCCAGTTACTTAAGAGGTTGAGTCTGGGGGATCACAAGTTTGAGACCATCCTGGGAAACTTAGTGAGACCCTGTCACAAAATAAAATAAAGGGCTGGATATGTAGCTCAATGGCAGAACATTTACCCAGCATGCAGCAGGTCCAGGCACTGGGTTCCATCCCCAGAACACCACACACACACACCAAGATATGAGATGTATATGGCCTTGGGTCAGCCCAAGTGAAGGAGCCCACAAGTCTCTGGGTGAAGGTGGGGACCTACTTGAAGAATGAAGATGGAGATGGTCTTTTCAGATCAACCACATTGATTTCCAATGCTACATGTTGGCATGAAAATGCTTCCCAACTTTTAGTTACAAAAGAGAAAGTGTTGTGTTTTCTTCTTTTTCTTCTTCTTATTCCTTCTCCTTGTCCTTTTTTTTTTTTTTTTTTTTTTTTGCATTTTACTTCCCCTAAAAAAGATAAGCACCTCTCCTGACCTCAGAAACAAATACTTCCATGAGGTCAGAAGAAAGGCCTATGTCTACATTGTCTAATATAGTAGCCTCTACTCATATGTCTCTGTTTAAATATAAAAATTAAATGCAATAAAAAACAATAAAAGGTAAAAATTCATCTCTGGGTCACACTATTTGCCTTTCAAGTGATCAGCAGTCAAAGATGCCCAGCAGCTACTATATCAGGCAGTGTGTAATGTTTCCATATTGTGGAAAGTTCTTTTGGACACACTGATCTAGATCCTTGAGCAGAGTGGTTAATGGGCAAGATTCAAAATCTGTCTTCATCCACAGAATCCTCAATGACATGGGATCCTCTCTGGGCCTGTATGATTTTCTTAAGCAGCCAGCAAATTAGTGGTGATGGTGATGATGATGATGATGATGTTCTACACTTACTTATTATATAACATATACCAAATAGCTAAAGATTTAAATATATTATGTCATTTAATTACTATCACAGTCCTGAGGAAGACACTATTATTATTTCCATTTTAACAATGGAAAAACAGGTTTAGAGAAATTGTTATCACACAACTATCAGGTTATATCAGATGAAATAGTCAGTATTTAGCTATTTTTTATGAAAATGGCAATTGCATATGGTTCAACCTCTTAGTAAGTGGCAGAGCAAGGTTTAAAATCCAGACCAAGAGTTCAATGTGTCTAATGCTCTGTAAGTGACCATCTTAAAACCTACTTTATAAGGCAGTGGGAGGATTAAACTAAACAATGTTGGTTCCATGCACTAGTGTACAGCAAAGATCACAAAATGTTCATTTTGTTTTAAATTCATCTGTCAGTCTTACTCACTAGGGAGGCAGCCCACAGCTGTCTGAGCAGATGTAGCCAGTGAGATTGGGAGGAGGTGGCCTATTGTCATTTACTAGATTCTACCCCAGAGGCCTGAAAAATTCCATCATTGCCATTAAGACCTCTCTTAACACTTCCTGCTACCAGTCCCTACTCCTTTCTCTCAGAGATTTTCTTCTGTTTGGTAGGTCTGGGTCATTCTTCCTGGGCCTTGAGCAGAGGAAGAAGTGATAAAAATTGGCCCTTCCTATTCTCTGTGCCCTTTAACAGCCCCAGAAGACACACTTCATCAATAAACCCTTCCCCTCAGGACCACAGAAAGAGCAGGAAGTGGGAGGGAGACAGGAGGGGCGGTTACCATGTTTAGTATGACAAGCATTTATATAAGCTGTCCTCTGGATCTCCTGCACATTGTAACTGCATGATTTGTTTTTGGCAAGGAAACTGATTTGAAATTCCTCCTTCCTTTATTTGGCAAGAGTGAAGAGAAGCTTCCCTTGGCTGAGAGGCCCTTGTTTGGGTGGGGTTTAGAACCTGGGAATAATTTCCATCCACATCCAGAAACTATCTATCAAAAGCAATAGTATGGAATAGACAGATCTAGAAGGGAAAATGTAGGGCACCCAGTTAAATTTGAATTTCAGATAAATAATTTTTAGTAGAAGTATTTATACCATGCAATATTTGGGACATGTTTCTACTAAAATTTATTTTTGGTTTATTTGAAATTTAAATTTATCTGGTGCCATGATTTCAAAGGGATCCCTCCAAAATTAGGGAGTATATGGCAGTATTAAGAGGTGGGGCATTAAGAGATGATTAGGCCATGGGTCTCCTCCCTCATAAGTAGAATCAAGGTCCTTATAAAAGGCTTCATGCAGCGTCTGGTGACCTCAGCTGTGGCATGTTCACTGCAGTGTTCCTCTTCTCTGGAGGATGCAGCAGTAAGGCACCATCTTGGAAGCCAAGATCAGCCTCTCCCAACAAGCAGACCTGACCTCTCCTTGATCTTGAACTTCCCAGCCTCCAGAACTGTGAGAAATATATATTATTTTATAAATTACTCAATCTGCAGTGTTCTGTTAGAGTTGCATGAAACAAAGATGCCTTGGCTATTTGTGCTTTATTTAGCAACCTTGCAACAGTAGCATTTCTGTCCACCCTTCAGATGGGAGTCCATTTATGATGATAAGAACATGTGGAGTAAGAGGAAGATCTAGAGCTAGTTTTGCCAGCTGTAGCATGATTTCATAATCATGGGCTCATGGGAGGGGCAGCACAAAGTGATTTAGACTTGTGGCTCTCAAAATGTGTTTCCTTGGACCACTAGTACCACCTGGAATGTGTTAGAAATGCAAATCCAAACCCTTATGCCCACCAGGACCTATTGACTGAGACACCTGTGCAGGGTGGGTCAGGCACACTGCTTTAAGCAACGCTGTGGGTGATGCTGTTGCAATTTGAGAGCTGTAAGTTTAGATAGAGCAAGTGCCTTGCTGACAAGATGAATCTGGGCTTGAAATCTACTTCTACCATTTTCAGGCTATATGAATGCAGCCAAATTGCTTCCTAAATAAAAAAGGAATACAATATCTTATTTATGGTTATGTTAAGGGCTAACTGAAGTTATATACTATACATACAATCCACATTGCTTGTCATTGTAAGACAAGCCACTATTACTTTTATTTATATGACACAGGTGTAGGTCCAGTCACACTCTGAGACAAATTTGACAGCGGGGCAAGCTCCAGTTACAGAGGCAATCTCTGTGTGCTTGGTTCAGACAAGCCTTTAATTTTAAGACTTCAATTTCCAATAGCCCTATGGAGGGAGAAAATTGCAGAGAGATAAATGACTGACCTACTGTGGGCACTGGTTTCCTAACTGACACACAGCACAGAGTAGAAGGCCCTTCGTTCAGTGCTTGACTCAGAGTAATTATTCAAAAGGCAGGTTCATTTTTTCCTCTTTTGTGGAAAGGAGAAGGACCAGAGGCCTGAGAAGTGAGGATGATGGGGGTGCTACTTTCAAAAGAGGGAGGAATTAACATACCCAGGCTTAGTTAATTGGGTCAAATTGGGACTCCCATATTATGTCTACACCAGTTTCTCAAATTGGGCATTATTGACATTTGGGGTCAGATAATTTGCTGTTTGGGGGCTATCCTGTGAATTGTAGGATGTTCATCAGCACCCTAGGCCTCCACCTACTGGATGCCGAAAGCCTCCCTCACAGTATTGACAATCAACAACATCCCTAGACATTGCCACATGTCCGGAGCAAAGCTGCCTTTGATTGAGAACCACTGTTCTGGAGAGTTTATTAGACAATACTCCAACAACTTAAACAGCCATCATTTATTGAGCATTTACAAATGTCTCTAATCTTCACACCCATATCACAAGGTAAGTGTTATTACATTTTATAACTGAAGAAACTGAGGCTCAAATTATACAGATGGTAGATATGGAATTTTTACTGAGAGGTTGGACCAACTCCAAGGCTCACATAGTTCTTGCTGTAATACTCCATCTCTTTGGAAAATTAAGACTTCTTTTTCTTTAAAGTAAGATAATTCTTCTCAAGTCAACTCAATTCCAAAAATATGGATGGATGCCATGAGAAGCTAAAAGATAAATCCAAGGTGTTGCTCCTTTCAAACAATTTTCAACGTTAGCATCATTGGAAAGGTTAGGTTTTTGCACACAACAGGGTTAAAAGCAATATGAGGCATTGGACAAAAATGATTATTTCTAGAGATAGAATTTTATGAACTAAATGACTTTGTGTATGTCTGCTTCACATGTTCTTTTGTTGTCAATTGTAATAATAAAGAGAGCAATAAAGTTTTAAAATTCCTGGGATCTACCAGAGACAAGTCCTATGAATTATTCTCTTGCCTTGGGTTGGGCTGTGCATTGCTTCTAGCCAGACACTCAGCCATCTTCTTTCTGGCTCTCTGCATGAAATCCACGTTTCCCCTCTCCCTACGTATGGCTGTATATTCATAAGCTTTGAGCTTGCTGTAGTAGTCGGAGAACTTGTTGTAGAGGATGGAAATGGGCATCCCATTGAGAATGATCCCGAAAGCAATGCAGAGGAAGGCAAAGAGCCTGCCTAGGTGGGTCTCTGGGCACATATCTCCATAACCCACAGTGGAGAGGCTCACCTGTATAGGAGGGAAAGCAGAATGGAACTGTTAGCACCCTATGGGAGAAGAAAGAGAAGCAGGCAGGAAAGCATCCTCTCTCTCCCTGCAGGTACCCAACAGTTTCTTATGGAGCCAGCTTCAGGGGGTACCAAAGAGTCTGCCTGTAGAATTTGTATCATGAAGAGAATACAAGCAATGGAGCTGGAAGACTTTGGTTTGAAACCTGACTATTCCTCATAATACTCATATATAACATGGGAGTAGTGATACTTACTTTAAAGGGTTATTATAAAGAGCATTTAAGATGACATATGCTGAGTTCCTGAGGCAGAATGTGCTTGGTAAATGCTGGTCATTATCTCCTTATCTCTGTCCCCCAGCTGGGGCCAGCATCACGATAGCACTTCCCAGGGTTTGCCTGCATCATGAATGTATTAGAAAGAGCTCAGGATTGGAGCCAGTAAAACCAGTATTCAAGATCTGACTCTGACCCTTCCCAGCTGAGACACCTTGGGCAAAACATTCAGACTTGTAGACAGTACCACCTAACTCCTATGATTCTTGTGAAGACTAAATTTAGAATATATATATATATACAGCATTTGACACAGTATCAGGCCCACAAACGGCATTAAGCTCCTCCATTGTCCTCCTTTCAGCTTTAAAAATGAAGACAATTTTAGCACTTCTCAGTGTTGTTATATAGTTCAATGGAGACACTTTATATGAAGGCACCTTAATTCCAAGTGTCCAGAGAAACACTTCTTTTTTTGTGAAGGACTTTTGGAAGACCTCACAGACCCATATTATGCACACTCCACATGAAATTCTTCTCACCACTCTTGTCACACTGCTTTAAATCCCACTAATGAGAGATTTATTTAGGTTAACAAGCTTCTGTTTTAAAATGCAGATATCTGTAGGACTAGTTATCAGTTAGTATAGCTAGAGAAAAACCTTGAGAAAATCCCTTGGGGACTCTTTTTTTTTTAATGCCTGATGTGCTTCCTGTGGTCCCTAGACTATTGACTAAGTTACTAGAAGTCTCTTAAGCCAGGCTGTTGCTCAGGTTGAAAATTTTGCCTTGCACAACTCCAGGGGGCACTCATTGCTCCACTGATTTGCAGAAGCTGTTGCCACAATATTCCAGGAGATGGCAGTAATCATACAAAGTCACCTACTGACCATTCTGAGGTGGCTTTTAGCTTAGAAACGTAACCATTTTTGTTTTGAACAGGTAAGGGTCCGTTTGAACTTACAAGTGTGATTAATGATCAATAAGAATGAAATGGAGAAATGAATCAGCTGAAAAATCTGGTGAAGGTGATAAGAATCACAGCTCCATCCAGCCCATCAAAAGGAGAAAGATGGGGAGGGGGTGGGGCAGTGGCACACACCTGTAATCCCAGAAAATTCGGAAGTTGGGGCAGAGGGATCTTAAGTTCAAGGCTAACCTCATCAATTTAGCAAGAGCCTGTCTCTAAATATAAAAATAAAAAGGGTTGCGGATGTAGCTCAGTGGTAAAGTGTCCCTGGGTTCAATTCTCAATCCAAAAAAAAAAAAAAAAGAGTAAGCCCCATGAAATATCAGGGCTCACAGCTCCATCTCTGATAAGAGAACTGCTGAGGGATGTGCTGCCTTTTCCCATAGTGGAAGAAAACAAGCAGGCACGGGAGAGGCAGGATGGTGTAGATGAGGTTAAGGAAACAGGTACCACATTAGACTTCTTGGGTCTGAATCCACTTCCCAGTTGTGTGAGTTGGGTGAGTCATTTAAATTCTCTCTACCTCAGTTTCTGCTTTTGACATATGGGGAGAAGAGTACCCACCTTACAGGATTGTTACAGGAATTGAAGGTCTGCCTGGTATAGGATGCATGAGCAATAATATTAGTGCATGTAATATGTAGGCAAATTCTGGGGACCTGGTATCTTAAAGCTCATCCCAGCTGAAGGGTGGCAAAGACCAACATTTACTGGGTACACTTTCTTCCAGGAGCTTTGCATTTGTTAAGCTCATTAGACCCACAGGCTGTTGAAACAGGCTCCTCCCTGACTTCTGCTAATTGCTGGCTGAGGGAGATTAGGGGGAAGGGTGTCCTCTGGCTCTTGTAGAGAATCTCCTTTTCCTAACTTCTGGGTGAAAGGGTGATGATGAGAGGCTGTGATGGATGAAGTTACATCCGGGTGCTTGTGTGTGTGCTCTCACTGGCCATATCAAAAGTTAAAGAACCTGAATCAGATCTCCACCCAGGTGTGTGAGTTGAACAGTCATTTCATGTCACTGACACCATTACTCACACCCCCTTTATGAACATTTAGTCAGTTGGGTTTCCCTGGAAGTGGGCTAAAGAGAGTTTAAATGCAGAGGTGAGTGACAGGAAGGGGTAGCTTTAAAACATGAAGCATCCATGAAAATCCAACAGGGAGACCTTGCAGGAAACCAACACTCAAGAATCCAGGATATATGTGCTGGGGGTAGGGGTGAGGGATAGGGGAGGACACAGAGGAAGGAAAATAATCAAGACAAAGTGCTTATTTTAAGCTTTGATTAATCCCACACTGGCTTTGCTTTGCCCCAGCCCCAACTTCTTTGTGTTTTGTTTCTTCTTTGGCTGAACTTTGAGTGAAAAGTCAAAAGCAAAGAAAATTGGCTTAAAGAAGAATAAATATTTGATGTGCATAACATGGTCTAAATATTTTTGTGTATCTTGGATCTCTAATTTTAGAGAAAAAAAAAAAAAAAAACAAAACACTTCCACTAGGAGGTTGTGTGTGATTGGTTCCCAATCATTTTTTTCAAAATGTACAGTTAACTTATGTGTTATCTATTTTGTGGTTATTTTGATTTAATAAGTGATCTGTTTCTAGCTCTGGGAGGAATTCAGGATTCCTTGGCTGTAGGAACTTTTATTTTTTTCCAGGTTCCATAGGCCAAACTATTTCTCCCTGGATGAATATTAAACCCTGAAGGCCCTGGACTGACCCAGGTGACCTCATGGAGTGATTTCTCACATTAGTAGGAGTTGGATTAGAAATGTGACCAAAATGTCTGCAAGCTATCATAATATCCAGAAAAACTCGTTGACCCTGGAAACTATCATTCTGCTGAAAACATACATATTTTCCTTAACTTTGGGTCCCAAAAGCCAAAATGTGACTTTCCTCCAGCTGCTCACTCATTAATCAGCAGATCCTGACCTGCCCAACATTATGAGGACAAATTTTCCTCCAAAATTTTAGAATGACTCCTTCAACAAGGAATGAATTTCCTTCATAAAGAACTAGGTGGTGCCTGCACACCCATGTTTATAGCAGCACAACTGACAATCGCCCGGTTAGGGAACCAGCCTAGTGCCTATCAGTGGATGAATGGATAAAGAAAAATGTGATTTTTATACACACACACACATGCACACACACACACAGAATGGAGTTTTACTTAGCCAAAAAGAAGAACAAAATTAAGTCATGTGCAGGAAAATGGATAGAACTGGAGAACATGTTCAGTGAAATAAGCCAGACTTAGAAAGTCAAGGGTTGTATATTTTCTCATATTAGAAGCTAGAGAGAAAAACGAGAAAAAAAAATGAGGGGAAACCAGCAGAGTAGAGGAAGGGGATCAGGGGGAGAAAGAGGGAACGAAGGGAAAGGGGAAGCAATGAGGAATGAAATTTACTAAATTATATGCATGTAGGAATATATTATAGTCAATTCCACTTTTTCTTTTTCTTTTCTTTTTTCTTTTTTTCTTTTGGCATTAGGGATTGAATCCAGGGCTCATTACCACTGAGATACATCCCCAGTTTTTAGTTTTTAGTTTGAAACAGGTTCTAAGTTGTTGAGGGATTGCTAAATTGCCCAAGATGGCAATCCTCTAATGTCGGCCTCTAGAGTATCTGGGATTACAGGCCTGTGCTACCATGTCTGGCTCTGAATCCCATTATTATGTATAATTATGTTGCACCAATAAATTTTTTTTAAATAGATATAGAGAAAGTCTTGATACCCAGTAGTCCATGAATCTAGGAATTATGACCTCAGGGAATAAAACTAATTTTTGAAAATAATATCCTTTCTAGTTTTCCCAAAGAATTGAAAGTTGTAAAGACTGACCATTTTTGCCTAAGATTATTATATATCTCAGTGTATGTTGTCCTTCAAAGCTGTCAGTTTCAAAGGCTATATTTACCCATGCTACTGTTGTAACAATTATTTTTGGAATCCTGTTTTGATTATAATTTGCACAAAAGACTCCTGGCAAGACTTTGATATAAGGTTGTATTCACTTCGATTGTTAATTCTAGGTACTTATCTTAAACTCAAGATGTCTTTTGACTATTTTAAAATGCTAAATGCAGTCTCAAAAAAGGTAAATATGTAGCACCGTTACAAAGAAGCAAATGTACATGTCATAGTTTCTGAAGATAATTCCTCCTTGGAATTCAAGGAATGTTTTGATTAGTGGAAGCACTGTTAGAATGAGCTCATGGGTGATCACCTTGAAGAGAATCCTCATCTGTATGTTATAGCTCCAAAATGTACATTAGTGGTACAATAAGGAGGCACATGCCCATGAATGTAAAACCATTTCTAGTCTGGGCTCCATTAATCTACCCACAAGAAGGCACACAATAGGATGCCCTCTGTATCCTGAGCTTACTTAGTACCTCTCATTGCCCTCTACAACTCCATCAGGTTCCACTTAAGTCATACTGGACAATAGGAAGAGCATACTTTGAAGACAGACAAGAGGACCACTTCTAAATCAGGGACCCATAAGATCAAAAGTCATAAAGCGTCTATGAGCCTTTGTATCATTTATAGCTCCTGTGCTGCTTCAGAAGGAGCTAGGAGAATTCTAGCACCTCTTGTGCCAGACGTTACTACTGTCTCTCATTTCCGGGCCTGACACCTTCCATACACTTTTGTAATTCTGTAACTGGGATTCCCTTTGTGATTATGTTCTGCTAAGGGGAGGCACACTGGGGAGCCTGGATAGTGGAATGAGAACAGAAGGATCTTAACTGCTGCCACTGGTTTCTACCATCATCCTTCCAGTAAAAGTTGATAGTTATGGTATTTTTGTCACTCCCAATACCAACCTCCTGTGCCATCTTAGAAATCTGTGCATCAGCTACACAGGGCCCCTCCTCTGTGCTCTTAGGCTCTGATAACACTACCTACTCCTATTTGTTTTCCCAGTTCTAAGACCAATAGCTATTCCCTGCAGTTGCTATTCTTCTCTTCCTTCTAATATCTATGTATCTATTTCCCTATACCAAATACCCACCTTGGTTTCTATTTTCCTCACTGTAATCTGACTAATTCACTTTTCCAAATGGATCTCCTCAAAGCAGTCAATTAAAATAAACTTCAATGATCCTGCAGATGCCAGCTATTTGCAAGGAAATGATAACATATTTTAGGAAAGGGAAAGATTAGAGCAAGTTCTCTGGGGTGCAATTATCTGGTCCCTTGGCTTCAGATAAATTTTCTTTTCGGGAGTATCTGAAGTAATGAGTTCATACCATAAGTTTCATGTTTGGTTTCTACAACTTTTAACTTGCTCTGGAAGGCTCAGAAAAAAATGGTTTGTTGACAGTCCAATTGCCCTTTTCTACTTAAAAACATACCCACGCAGGAGGATAATAATTACAGCTTCATCATAGAGCTAATTGTTCTTGTTGAGCTGTATCATGCATCCCCCACTCCCAGGCAACCCAGAGAGCCCCAAATGTCTGGAGCTGCTCCAGGCATGGCCTGTTTATCTGCACACTGGAAAGCTCTCTCTTGATAGAACAACTGACCCTTTTACATGTTTCACGGTCTCTTTTCCCCAGTAGAAAAGGAATCACTTCTGTTTTGTTTCCCCCAAAATAAATTTGGCAGCAAAGGTTATTGCTTCTGTGTGATAAACACTATCAACTAGCCAGATATGATAGCTTCTATTTATTGCAGTCTTAAAACAGGCTAGTTTACATATGTTTCTTATTACATTAGTACTCACAAATAATCTCTATTTGACAGATGAATAAGATGGGTCCATCTTACATCCTAATGCGTTAGCTTTTGCAGATGGAAGGGTCCATGGGGGATTTGTTTTGCAGCTGTAGGAGAATTCATATTAATGAAAATGACTGTATTCCTAAAGCCCCAAGCTGAATTAAGGAGGAAGGTTGCAGGGTTCTTGGCATAGAGACAGGAAGATTATTAAAAACAAGTCAGGTTTGGAGTTGTCCAGAAAACACTGAAAATACATAGGAGAATGAATTAGAAAATCTGTGTCTCATGTGTGGTAAAGATTCCCCAAGGGATACAGTTCTAGAGTTACATAACAAAATATCAATCATGATTATTTTAAACCTCATTTTGAAATTGTCATTTTGTGAGTGTATGTTTTCTGATGGTTACAATATATTTGAGCAATAATGTAATACTGCACTAGAATAATGGTAATATTTTACCTAATTTTTATATTGTCCTGTAGTCAAGCTCTTTGCCACAGAACTTCACAGACCTTTCCTCTTGTGGTTGGGCCAACCTGACTGGCCTCTTGACTGAGTACAGTCATGTGATTTGCTTTGAGTTGAGCAAATATGAAAATTAAATGAGTTAAGCAAATATGAACAAAGGAATACAGTGCTTGCATGATTGGGTTGGTATGCTTCCTCTTGCCCTTTGACTCAGCCATGCATATATTCCTATTGGAGGATAAGGGATGTGTGGCCCAGGTCTCCCCTCATCCCACCTATCATACAGCTGACTATCAAACATCAGAACAAGTGACACCAAATGAGAATAACTTTTCCGTTAAAGTCAGAATAAGTTGCTCAATTTTATACTGATGCGCTAAATGAATGCTTGATATTTTAAGTTTCTGAACTGTGGGATGTTTTCTAAGACATCATTATTGTGGTAATAAATCACTTATTTATGGATAACTAAATATACACTTGTTTGTGCTCAACATTTCTAAAATTATGAGATGGCTTGATCAATAAAATTCTTGGAAACCACTGGATCTGCAGTGGCTTTTGAGACTCCACTGGTCAGATTCTTATGTCTATTTAGTTATATGTATTTAGGTGAGTTTCTTTTCATCATTCAAGTTTTATCTCAATATCATCATCCCCAAAAGACCTTCTCTGACCATACCATCAAAGGAAGATTCTACCATCCAAATTTCTCTCTGTCCTATTATCCCACACAAGACACATCCATGTCTGAAGTTATTATGTCTTTGTCCATGAGAATGCAAACTCTATGATGAAAAGATTTTTCATACCCTCCCCGTAAGGAGGTGTGCACAGGGTGTGCAACCCAGAGAGGTGTACACAGGGTGTGCACTCTGTATCCCTAGTGCTTAGAAAAGTACTTGGCACATTTGTGATCAGCAACTTTTTGCACAGTGAATGAATAAGATGAATTTTTGTGGGTTAAATGAGAAATTGGTCCATTTTTTTGTATCTTTTCACTTTGCACCAACATACAAGAACCAAGCCATCTTTGTGTATATCATCTTGACAATGTTCCTTCCTCCTCACTCTGTGAGGATAAGAACCCTTAGTACACAATGTACAAGATAATCAGAAGTACAGGAAAGAACTGGATTAATAACAGATCTGGGGAAATGAGCAGGCCTAAAAGTCAAGGGGGAATTACTTCTATCGTGTTCATAAATTCACTTAGGAAAAAACCACAAGTTATCTATTTATCTAATAATTGTTTATACTGGTATAAATCTCAAAAAGTAGAAGAAGGCTGTTGGTAAATGGGAAGGTTAGAATGTGCAAAATTTAGTCTTTGAAAATAGTGCCTGATAAAGATACTGGCTACAAAAAAAGAGAAAAAAACTTCACATTGGTAAAAGCATAATTGGTTAAATTTATTATGGATAAAAACTAAATGGGGGTAATTCAATTTTTGTTGAAAAATTTATAAAAACATTTATATTTAGTAAAATGATTTCAGATTAACATAAAAGGGGATAAAAGTTTTAAGCTAACTGTACCTTAAACAGGTCAGGAAATTAAGTGGATCGATGGGCATTCACTTCAGGAAATATTTTAAAAGTAAAAATCCAATATTAATAACACAACTAATAAAAATGTTTGTATTAATATACAAAAAGTTAAAACAAGCATTGTAGGTTAAAAGTAGTATAAAAGAGTCCCCTAGGGCCAATGCCAACCTATTTGAGCCTTTAAAGATATTTGGATAACTGAAAATTTGACTCAAAACCTTTTATGATATCATCAGCATGTGGATTTGCTCTTTTGCCTTCCTGCTTTAGTCACCTCCAAAGTAAATGTCATTTGCTGGGGACAAGTCATCCTCCATGAGCTCCATCTGTACCCATGGTTTATCTACTATGGGGATGACCTTTCATCACTTGGAATATGATCAGAGGAGCGGCATTTGGCTAGCTCATTCAGAGAAGCCTAATGTCATTCTGTCATTGAAGAAAGCTCATAAGTCCTGGTATACATATGAGCTCTCTGCTTTCAAGGGAAGGAAGACTCATTGAACTGCAGAGCTCTACAAGTCTAACTTCCCCTTTTGGAGATGTGGAAACTGAGCAGAGGGAATGATAGAGTGAGTTTCACAATTAAATACTCAGTCACAATTAATTATTGTCAGATCTGAGACTAGAACCTGGTGCTATAAATCTTCCATCATGTTACACTACACTGTTAGTAGCCCTGGGTTGGTTCATCTCAGAATTTCACACCAGACTGTGGGTTTTGACATATCAAAGTGAATACTGAAAATATCTGATTTCTATTTATGTTTGTTTAATATCTTTGAAGGAATTACAAACTACTTAAATAATGAAAGACTACATCTAGTCCTTTCCCATATATATTAGTTTATTCATAAACTAATGGACTGAGAAGAACTAGTTAGCATTTATTTCTAGGGATTCATCAAGAACACCAGAAACACAGATATTTGAGTAAATGGCATAAGATATTATAAAAATGCAAATACCAAAGAAATCAATGAAAAATAATTGATACATTAGCTGTACAAATTAGGCAAGGCATGCAAAGTAACTAAAGCCTGGAAGAGATAGTGCTGGGGTGTGCAAAGGCCGTGGGCTTTGGCACTCAGAGCTATGTGTCTGCACCCACACTCTGTACCTGTTCCTCTGGTTGTACAATGGAGCAAGTATATGTAATTTGGAAAGAACTTTAGTACCCTTAGAACTAGTTTCATATTAGATGTTTCTTTTTACACACAGATTTAACTAGAACCAAAAGCAGAGTCAGTACTGGTTAGTCAAATCTCACTTCTCTACATAAATCTACAGCTTCCTTTGAAAAATGAAGCTATTTCCTACTTGTCTCTCCCACTTTTTTTTTAAGAAAATGATGATCATAACCCCACCACACAGGGTTGTGATATTTAAATGACATAAACTGTATAAACCATTTAGGATATTGGAAGTTCAATAGGTAGTAATCAATAAAACGATGATGATGAAAAACCCATACCCACAATGAATCTTTTTTAAAAAATCTGCCTGTCGAGTTTTAAGACTAAATCAGGATTTGAAGATTCTTGAGACCAAGTCAAGTTTAGTTACTTACTAGTGTATAATGTCTATGTCTTTCCAACTCGTTTACATCAATTTCCATTTTGTTAGCTGGAGACAGCGATGGAGTGAAAAGAGTAGTGTCTGGCTGGAAAAGAGAATGGAAAAGCCCAGGGGCCATGGTACTCACCGCGGCCCACCACCAGGCATGGAGGATGCTGGTGAAGTTGGTGCCAGGCACATCATGCTCCACGGAGTAGACAGCTGCAGAGAAGGTAAAAATGCCCATGGTGATGAAGAGCAGGAGGCAGCCCACCTGCTGGTAGCACTGGCGCAATGTGAAGCCAAAAGCGCGCAGTCCGGTGGAGTGGCGAGCTAGCTTGAGGATGCGGAAGATACGCATGAGGCGCATGATGCGCAGTACCTGGCCCACCTTGCCCACGCGGCCCACAGTCTCCAGGTCATGCTCGTGTGGTGAGCCCCTGCCGTACCCCTGATCCTCGCCAGTGAAGCCCTCCAGCAGCAGCTGCAGGTAAAGCGGCAGTATGGCCACCAGGTCCACCAGGTTGAGGGCGCTGCGCACAAAACGTCGCAGGTCTGGTGTGGAGGCAAGGCGCAGCAAGTACTCGAGCGTGAAGAAAGCCACACACAGCATCTCCACGTGCTCCAGAATGGGCCCCGGGTCACCGCCTGTGCCCTGCTCTGCCTGCTGCTGCATCTCCTCCACGGTGTTGAGCGTCAGCGTCACCACTGAGATGAGCACGAAGAGGTTGGAGGCCACCCCCATGGCCTTCGCAGCCACCGATGAAAAGGGCTTCTCCATGAGGTTCCAGAGGCGGCGCCGCTGTGGTCCGTAGAAGCGCATGTCGCGGAAGAGCTCCTCGGCCTCCTCTGCCTGTGCCTGTGCACGCAGCTCGCGTTGGATCTTGAGCTGTTCGCTCAGCTCATCGCGCCGCTCCTCGAAGCAAATGCGGCAGCAGCGTGGCGTGTACTTGAGCCTCACACCCCAGTAGCCCAGCTCTTCCAGAAAGCTACGAGGGCACAGCTCGTCACGCACGATCAGCACCCCTGATGTGTAGAAGTTGTAGATGAGCTGGAAGACATCTGGATCGCGATCGAAAAAGTACTCGTCAGTCTTTGCCTCATAATCGTCGCACAGGCCCAGCTGGCGGCTGCGGCTCCTGGAGGTAACCAGGCGGCCCAGGCGTGTTTTGGGGTAGCTGGCCAATTCGCAGTAGTCTAATTGGTAGCTGTGGCCGCCAACATTCACATTCAGCATGGACAACTGGGCTGGAATGTCCGCGTGGCCATCCAACTGGGCGGTGGTGATCTCCCCTGGCTGCTGGTCCTCTTTGGCAAGGTTGTCCTTCCACTCTTCCTCTTCCCCGCTGTCGTCATCCTCCTCGATGTAGTAGTTAAAACTGACCTCGGTCCACGGTGTGATGCTGGCCTGGGAGCCTGAACGAGCTCCTGCGGAGCAGATGCTCCTGCGGTGTTGGTTGGTCCTAGTGCCTGGAGGGCCCTCACTCTCCAGAGTACTCCATTGTGTGTAGCTCCAAGAATTTCTCCTCTTGCTAGTCTGTTTCAGCATGGCTGCTGGAGTTAAACCTCTTGCTTGTTACCCTGATTGTGGTAGGGTCCTTAGCCTGCTCGCTGCCTCTAGAAGGACGATCATGAGCCCTGCACTATCTCAGAGACACCTGCCTGGACAAGTGCCCCTGGGGGTCCCAGGCACTGCTCTCAGAACTGCTGCACCTCAGGCCCTGGAAATCCCAGTATCGCCCTGCCCTGCTTGCCTGGTCTGAACATCTTCAACAGAGGACTGTTGACTAATCTTGCTGATGGGGAAGAAGCAAGTGTTAGGAGGGATTTGGAGCCTCTTAGCGTGTTCCCTCCTCCTCCCGCTCCACTCTGACGTGGAGGATGATTATGTGGTCTTAAATCTCCAGATAATCAGAAGAAGGCAGAGATTATTGCTAATAAAAATGTCACTCAACCTTGCCCTTGTGAAGTGCTTAGGATATGTGTGCGAAGATGAAATCAACGGAATTAACTAGAATATGGATCCTGTAAGAATTAAAACAATCTCCTTTCCATCCATCCACACAATTACATTTTTCCACGTGGGTTCTCCTTAGCAGCAGTGCTTAGGAGTCCAGTCAGATCTTTAAGTCAGTTTCAGTTTTTCCCTTTCTTTCTTCCCTCTCCCTTGAAAGATAAGGACATGTTTTAAGGCAATATCACCAGATTGACTAAAGGAGGATTTTATGGCCTTGTTTAAAGGTGGCCAGATTTAGTCCCAGAAAAGAGTTTTCATCGTCCTCCAAAACATCATTAAAAAAAAAAAAAAAACCTTTTCATGACACTGTGCTAATGCTGGAGATGGAATCACGATACAGAATTGTAGCACTCAAAGAGTTGATGGTTTTGCCAGTGATAAAAAGGACAGTAAAAGAGCAAGAAAAACAAACAGGTATGAGAGAAGAAGAGATGTATTCAGAGGGAATTGACTTTTTGATTCAATTTTTTTTTGAATAGCTAATGTCCATGAAGAATTCAAAAGATAAAAAGCTGCACGACAGTAAAATGTTTCTCTCTTTCCCACCTCTAACCTCCAGCATCAGGTACACCTCCAAGGAAGCAACCATTATTACTAGTTTCTGCCTGACCTTCCAGGAATATTCTAAATATATTCAAGCAAAAATCTAAATATATATACACAAAAATCTACCTATCTCCATCTATCATCTGTCTAGCTTTCTATTACGAACACATATCAATGAATGTTATACACTTTGCTTTTTCCAGTTAATTAATTGTGTATCCTAAAGGTGTTTTCATATATGATTATAAATATTTGTCTCATTTTGAAAATAGCCACTTAGCAGTTTGACAGTGATAGACAATCAGGTGACTTTCTATCTTTACTCTTATAAACAATGAAACAACAAATAACATTATACATGTATTACTTTACACATGCTCAATATACATGAAGGATAAACTCTTAGAGATGGAATTATTAGGTCAAAGTCTACACATTTGTAATTTTGATTGATAGTATCAAATTTCCTTCCATAAAAGTTTTACCAATTTACAACTTGTCATCAATGAGTAAGAATGTATTATCATATTTTGAGATCGGTCAATTTTATAGGTGAGAATAATATGCAGTTTAATTTGAATTGGTTTTTTTTGCGATTGGGCATTTTAATGTGATTAAGAGCTATTATATGTTTCTGCAAATTGTCTGTTCATGTATTTTGCTCAAATTTTTCATTGAATTGCTGGCATTTTTCTTGCTGATTAGAAGGAGAGCTTAATATAAAAAAGTTTTTTCACCTGTGACATGAATTATAATTTTTTTATGATCTTAGTCTTTGGTGATATTTTCCCACACAAAAATGTTCATTTTATTACTTCTAGATGTGTCATATTAGAAAAATCTTTGGGACTTTGTAATTCTTAACATTTTCCTTCTTTTATTTTTCACTTTAAAAAATTTTATCAGGAATTAATTTTGATGTGAAGAGTGAAGTTCCCAAGTATTTATCTGGATGTCTCAACACATTAATTTTTCTCACTGATTTGTAGTGCTCTCTTTATCATATAGTTCAATATTAGTTTTGCTTCAAAATTTCTGAGAGCGTAACATGACTATGGGGTCTGCACCTGCTCATGTAACACTCACTGATGCTGTTAAGCTTGAACTAGGCCTTCAGCCTACAGGCTTACCCAAAGCTGCTTACCAGGCTCAGCCTTTAAGTTCGTAAATGTATTTCTAGTGTTCTCATATTGGCATGCAATATTGATATTGTTTTTCTAGTCACACACTTAACCATTTTTCTGTTCGGTCCTTATATTGTGCTGAGTACCCTCATAATAGTTTTGACAAGCTTCAGGATTTATTTTTCCCTTTAGGACCAATTATATTATAAAAAGTAAAAGTATCACCATTTTCATATTTTTAATGTCCTCTCCTTCTTCCAAAATAATATAGTGCTACTTACCCAAATTTTCAATACTCTCAAGGCTTTTGCATTTTAAAACTTTGGAGTTGGTAAAGTTTGTAAGGCATTGGAACACTAAGCATAAACACCACAACCTTGCAGTAGGTTGAGAACTTATTGCCTTGACAGATTGCTCTTATACCCTGAATCATCTGCAGTGTTGTTGGGCATGTTGTTGGGATTTTGCTTTGAGGTGTATGTATGTAAATGTCAACAGCAGCTAAGTATCTATATATGGAAACAGTTTATATTAAGAAAACTGTCCAGCATTGGAACAGGTAGGTTCATCAATTGGGGAGCACATTTAAAAATCTGTGAGCAGGTTGCAAAAAAGAGCTGCAGGGGATGAAAAGTAAGACTGGCTGATCTTCAGGTTCCCTTCTGCCTCTAAATTACTAAGAATCTAATTTTTGTTTAATGTTTCAAATTGCTATGAATTCTCTCCTGTTTTTCTTCTCCCTAAATCTTTGGTCTTCAAAAATCAGCTCAGACCTCGTCTTCTCTTTTAGTGATCCTTTTCTGAGATCTCTCTGTGTTTCTCCAAGATAGATTTGCTGGCCTTTCTCAGTGTTCTCATCTAAGATAATGCATACCACTAGCTTACAATGTGAGACGCTTATTTTAACAAAGAGCAATTAAAATTTTTCCCACATAAAAGTTCCCTAAGTGCATTATAGAACAATTTTAGAATGGATAACAGAATCCTAATGATGGATGCAATATGAATAGTAACTAAAATGCCCAGATTTTGTACTTGTGTTAATGCTCACACTGACCCTATAGCACAGGTGCTATGATTTTTCCTACTTTACAGATGAGAAAACTGAGACACAGGGAAGTTAGGTATCTGTTTCACACTTATTTAGCTAGAAAGCTCTTACTATTATTTGATCATTGAGATCTGAATATATTGAGAGCTGAATATTTTTGCTTTAATCAGCTCTATATTAATGATATCTTTATATGCGCCTATTAACTTTTAAAGTTCTTTAGGATAAAGAAAATCTTGTTTCTGTAGTCCCAGCACCAAGTAGAGGGTTTGATATACAGTTTTTTTTTTAAAGCTATCAAAGGGACATGCAGGATCTCTCTGTATTACTTCTTACAACTGTATGTGAAACTACAATTATCTCAAAATAAAAAGCTAAAAAAGTGTTTCTTGCTCTGCATTAGCATAGCCCCAAGCTTCACTTTGTAGGAAACCTGATAATTTTTGAGGAACAGTGCCTGGGAGTCCTCCCTGCTTTTCCCTAGTGACAGAGGTTTATAGGCAGCATGGGACAATAGACAGAATACTGGAACGCAGACACACTCAATTTTGCACTAACTCTGGTTTTAAAGCTATAGACAAATTAGTCCCTTTAGTCTCTTTTGTCATTTGCAAAGTGGGTTCCTGGAACATTTCCTGTTAATATAAAAAGAGAGTTCTCCTCTACTGTATCTTCATTTGTTCCGCCTATGCCCAAACCCTGGCATATAATAGGTACTCCTCAAAAGACAGTCATCTCTCCTTATCTGTCCACCTCCTATCCCAAATTCTGGTTGCACACCCAACAGACATAAGCATGTTCATTTTTAGTATCTGCAGAGTTTCCCACAGAAATAACAGTCCCATTCACACTTTGCCACTAGAATAGATTTCTTTATGTTAAGGCAGCACTGACTAATAGACACAATCTGTGTTCCTAGAAATGTTCTTATGCTTAGTACATGACTAGTGCCCACTGAAGAATGGAGTTTTAAATTTTATTTTAAATTGAACCTAAATTGCCACAAGTGGTTGGTGACTACCATACTAGCAGTATGTGAGTGTGTAGGATGATCTGTGTCTGGATCCGTCTTTGTTAAAGAACACTGTACATGAGCCTCTCACTAAGCTAGTTTGCCACCTAGAGTGGCCTGCCACTTCTAAGATAGAAAGGAATGTGACAGGGAGAAAGCAATTTTGATAGCTCAGTGAATGGGGTGATGGAATGGGGTTGAGAAGGCAGAGTCTGTAAAGAACATTTCAGAATGATTTCAGCATGACTTGGTGCCATAATTTAGATCTTAAATGTCCCCTGAAAGTCTTTGCGTTCAAGTCTTAGTTTCTGGCTGTGCTATTGGAAGATGGTGGGAACTTTAAGAGGTGAGACCCAGGGAGAGGTTATCCAGTCACTGTGGGGGTGGGAGGTGCGTATGTCTGTTGGCCACTAAGAGATTTCTTCCTTTCTCTATTTCATCCTGGCCATGAGGTGAATGGCTTGACCCTGCTGTGCATTTTACACCATGATCAATGACTTCACCTCAGGCCCCAAAGTGATGGGTCTGCCCAACTATGGATTGAAACCTCCAAAATTTTGAGCCCAAATAAACCTTTCCTCTTTAGAAGTTTATTATCACAAGTGTTTTGTTATAGTAATGTAAAGCTGACTAACACATCTGGGGAGAAAGTAATGCTAAAGGAGGAACAAAGACAAATAGTAGATCAACAAGTTTGCTCAGAAGAAATACTTTTGTAAAAAGAAGGGGAGAGAGGAAGAGAAACTTTGACATTTACTCAGGAAGCGACATTTCTTTTGAGGCCTTTGAAGTCCCTTCACTAAATGACTAAGATTGTAAAGTGGGAATTTGAGATGAACATCTGGATACTTACTACCCAAGCCAAAACAAGTTATAAAAAAACCAACAATCCTCCCAACTTTCAATAAAGGAAGAAAGAGTACGCTCATTTTACTTTCTTTTTCATCCCCCAGAGCTTTAGTTAAATCTTGTAAACTTGTTCCAATAACTGAATTATTTGTTCACTACCTTTTAACATTTGCCTGCTTGACCATAGGTGAAATGTGAATTGAATGACAGCAGTGATTGATTGCAGTGTCTTAGTCAGTTGAAATTCTTGCTAACCAAATTAAAGTTGTCTGTGAGTTTGGAGAAGGGAAAGTAAATGATGGAGAGGAGGGGAGGCTGTAACTACAAATGTTTCCTATTGGTGTCTTGCCATCAAGCTTCAATCTGGAAGCTGACCAACTTCCCCAGAGCTTACCCATCACTCACTTTATTTAGTAATTGGTGCCAGAGATTGAACCAAGGGGTACTTACCACTAAGCAACATTCCCAGCTCATGGTTTTTGTTTTTGTTTTTTTTTTTTTAATTTTGAGACAGGGTCTTGCTAAGTTGCTTAGGGCCTTGCTCAGTTGAGGCTGGCTTTGAACTTATGATCCTCCAGTGCCACTGGGATTATGGGCATGTGCCACTGTGCCCAACTCATCCATCTACTTTAATTCCCTCTTTCAAAGATGAAGAACCTGAGACTCTCCGATGTGGGTTTCCAGCCTAATGATGCTTGGTGAGTCATGGGCATAGCTGGTTCCAGAATATGGGACTCCTTTCCCTATCACTCTAGGAAATCCCTTCTCTTCTGGTGTGTAGTGGCCAAATATGCAGTTCCTAATGCTGTACCCTGGCTTAGGAAACTCTTACTTTGGTTTCTGATCTTCATTTACTGTTCCTCCTAAACATACGTGGACCAGTTTTCAACATTTTTTTTTAACCTGGTGGATGCAACAGAGCTCACCATTTGTTATGCCATTCTGGAAATGGATTCAAAATAATTCTACATGAAGTAGGCATGACTATACAAGGCACTGTGTGCAGCTTTCAAGCTGGAAGCACCCTGAGGTCATCCTGTCCCACTGCTTACTCTAGAGATGAGGGAACTGTGGGGTCAGGTCAGATAGGAAAGGTGCTTGCTCAAGTTCCTATGGACATCTAGGTGAGCGGCATCTAGTTCATCCACCTGTACAACCCTGTTCTAACTCCAGGATGACATGCTTTCTCTTTAACTTGATAGTGTTTCTACCTCTCTGCCCAGAGTATTCACTTTGAAGTTGTATCCAAGTGGAACAACCAAGTTGTAGACATGGAGCAAATATTTTTAAATAATTTAAATATCAGATCCTAGCACTTGAAAAAGAGCTGCAATCAGTTATCCAAACTAATTGCTTCCACTAATTAAATTTCATGAAAAATTTTTGTCTTCCAATTCATTCTGCATAGGTATCACAACTGTATGTCACATACCTTCCCCAAACTATACATTCTCTTCCACCAAACCAAAGCCTTGCTTATTTTCTTTTTTAAATTTCTCAATCTTTTATTTTTATTTTTTATTTTATTTGTTCTAATTTGTACATTTGGATAGATCATATGTAAATGGAGTATAATCTCTCATTTTTCTAATTATACATATTGTAGGATCACATCCATCATGCAGTCATATTTGTACATGAGGTAATAATGTCTGTTTCACTCTACTATCATTCCTACCCCCATACCCTTTCCCCTCCTCTTGCTCCCCTCTACCTAATATAAAGTAACTCTGGCCTTCCCTATACCCTCCCTTATTGTGAATCAGCATCTGCATATCAGAGAAAACATTGAACCTTTGGTTTTCTGGGTTTGGCTTATTTCCCTTAGCATGATATTCTCTAAACCCATTAATTTACCAGCAAAAGCCAGAACTTTATTCTTCTTTAAAGCTGAGTAATATTCCATTGTATATGTGCATATATATATGTATATGTATATTGTATATGTGTATATATATACATACCACATTAATATTCCATTGTATATGAGTAATATTCCATTGTATATGTGTATATATATATACATACCACATTTTCTTTATTCTTTCATTTGTTGAAGGGCATCTAGGTTGTTTCCATATTTTAGCTATGATGAATTGGGTGCTATAAACATTGATGTGGCTGCGTCACAGTAGTATGCTGATTTTAAGTCCTTTGGGTATAAACCAAGGAGTGGGATAACTGGGTCAAATGGTGGTTCCATTCCAAGTTTTCTGAGGAATCTCCATAGTGCCTCAGATCCATACAACTAGATGGGAAAGCACACAACATGCCTTGCTTATTTTCTAAGCAACAGTCCCTTTAAACAGTTGATCCATATAGAATTTGATGCTGCTTCACATCTAACTTCCTTTTGTTTTCCGCTGTTCTCGCCTGGGTTCAGTTGTGTCTATTTCTGCTCCTCTACTCTGAGTAAAGAGGTAGTCTCTGGCCAAGCCATTTGAAGTATGGCAATAAGGCTCCCAAGAATTGTGTTTGATGCAGAGAAAAAACACTTGCAGAAAATCCTTTCACCAACAGATTTTTTTTCACCTCAAAATTTGCATTCAAAAATTCTACCAAGGAAGGGAAATATGCCAGAGAATAAGGAACATCTGCTCTGATGCTGGCATTACCGTGGTGACAAGGGGCTCCCTGGAGCAGGGTAACAGGAGCCAGATGATACTCCTGAGGAGATTTGCTGATTTAAAAAGTGGCATCTGTGAAAACCTAGTAAGAATATAAGGAATGCACTTGAACAGATGGTGCATGAAGAACATTGGAATAGAACCATTCTCTCAAAATCTTTTAAGGATTAATAAATGCAGTGAAAGGAAAGGATTATAAATGATCAATGATGACTCAATTATATTACACCAATTTTCTATGTAGCTTTACTTCAGAACTGATCTTTTTGTACAGGTCAACAGTTACCAATCATGGAAAAATTATATAATGGAGATAAATACTTTTCATGAAACTGTCTAAAGAACTTTTCTGAATTACAGTAACTATTCATAAACTCAGAACAAAAGGACTGGACCTTATGTAATACAGGTCTGTGTGGGAATTACATTCACTGAAAAGCTTAAATAGGTTTAAATACATACATTTGTGGTTTTAGTGTTCTTATGTTGATGCAGATTACATTTTAAAGCAGGCAGCTGATTTCAGAGGACTCTGAGAAAAGTCAGTACAGTACTCTGGATCAAAGATCAAACTGGAATCAGATTTAAACATTGTCATGGGGGCTGGGGAGATAGCTCAGTCGGTAGAGTGCTTGCCTCATAAGCACAAGGCCCTGGGTTCAATCCCCAGCACCCCCCAAAAAAAAACAAAAAAAAACCCCAAAAACATTGTCATGAAAGGTTTATGAAATAGAAATTATAACTGACTTAGCAACTATTGGTATGCAGTCCTGTGTTGGGTGCTACTAAAGGGCTTGTGATTAATAAGTAACTTATTTTTTTCAAGAAAGGTATCGATTTTCCTTGCCCTCAGAATTTCACCCTTGATTTCTTCTAAAATTAATTTGGCAAAAGTCAATTTTAGCTCCTGCTTATGTAAGAACATCACAAACTATGAGTAAGTAGAGTCCATTTATGGAATTTTTATTGCATGTATTCTTTAGGATTATAAGCAGCTGCATGTGACTGAAAGAATGCTAACTGGGTGCTTCTACATGTAGCCATTATTTTCCTCCTATGATAACATATCCAAAGATGGGCAGTACAGGACTGGAGGAGCTGCTAAGGATGCTATCAAGAGTCCAGGCTTCTTCTAACTTTCTGTGTCACCTTATCACATCCACAGCTTTTCTCTGTTGGTGGAGTTGCAAATTGGAGATGCCACTCTGGAAAGCAGTGTGGAGAATCCTCAGAAAACTTGGAATGGTCCAACCTTTTGACCCAGTTATCCCACTCCTCAGTTTATACCCAAAGGACTTAAAATCAGCATACTACAGTAACGCAGTCACAGCAATGTTCATAGCAGATCAATTCACAATAGTAGATTGTGGAACCAACCTAGATGCTCTTTAACGGATGAATGGTATATATACACAAGGGAATATTATTATGCCATAAAGAAGAATAATATCATGGTATTTGCAGATAAATGGATGGAATTGGAGAATATCATGCTAAGTGAAATAAGCCAATCCCAAAAAACCAAAAGTTGAATATTTTCCCTGAAAAGTGAATGATGATATATAATGGAGGTTGGGAGTGGGGGTGAGAGAAGAATGGAGGAACTTTAGATTATGTAGAAGGAATGAGAGGGAGGGTGGGTATGAAAAATGGTGGAATGAGACAGACATCATTACCCTATGTACATGTTTGATTACAAGAATGCTGTGAACCTACATCGTGTACAACCAAAGAAACGGAATGATGTACCCCACTCATGTACAATGAATCAAAATGCAGTCTGTAAAAAATAAATAAATAGATAATTTTTTAAAAAGCAAGATATCTTTTGTACCTCTAGAGATGGAGTCTATAGTCTAGGCTTCTAAAAGAAAAAGAACTAAGAAAAGGGACAAAGGGGACATTTTACAAGGAAGCCCCATCCAGCAATTTCCTTTACTTTTCATCCGTTGGTTCTGAGATATGAGCTATTTCCAAAAGTTGATTATTACTTTTTACAGCATTTTTAATACCATTGGAGCTCTTGATGTTTGGGACTGGGCTCTGATGTGCTAACAGTTTCTGTCATCCTGTAAATGTAAACTTTGAATCTTTTATATTATTGTGGTGGACACTACATAGAGATAAAACCTGGATTAGTTAGTCCAGTATATCTTTCCCTTGCTCCTTTTCCTGGATGAGCATGTCACTGGCTCTTTGCCGTGCCAAATCCACGGGTATTTGTCACCGCCTGCAGCAACAATTTGCGCGGGTCTTTATCAGTGGTGGACTGGAAACAAACTGCTTCTATCTTTCCTTTAGTGGGCTGCTTTCTCGCTTATTCACTTGTTCCCTGGGCTATTGAGGAAGAAAGACTTTTCTTAGAGAGAGAGAGAGAGAGAGTCTTTGCATAAGAGAGAGACTTTGCTTAAGAGAGAGAGACTACACTTTCAGAGATCTATATCTTCTTAGTTCTGCTGCTTCTTCTTAAAGGTGCATCCTGCATCCTGTGAACTAAGGGTGCGTCTATCTGAGGTGCTTCTTAGTGATGCGTCCCACGTACTGCAATCTGCCTATCTGTGATCTGCAACCTAAAGATGTGTTCCCAGTTCTCTACTCTGCGATCTGCCTTCCCCAGCTGCCCCTACTCGCTGCTTCTATCTGCTTGCTGCTTCTTCTTCCTTTCTGCTAATGGCTTCTCCGCTTCTTTCTGCTAGCTGCTGCTCTTACTGCTGCTCCTTATTCACTGTCGCTCCTTACTCACTGTCGCTCCTTACTGTTGCGCCCCCTCCCACCGCCCGCTTACATTCCCTCCAGGAGGCGGAGGGCAGGGCCACGCTAATTGCGATCAGCCGAGGAGCCAGCTGCCCCATCACAGCAAGGGTCAAAATGAGCAGGCCTGAGCAGGGCGCTGGGGAACACCTGTGCACACGTTGTGCGCGTGAACTTAACTGAATACGGTCAGTGATAAATCACCTGAGTAAGCTTATGTCAATTAACCTCCTCACTGCCAATGTGATCAGGCGCTGTTCTGGCTGGCACAGCCCCCAACAGAGCAGGTGCTGCTTGCCATCTCTATATCTAATGTTCGTGTTCTGTGCTCTGATATAAGCAGTGGTTTCAACTCATTATTTGTTTTCCTGATATCTGGAGTCACTGAGGACAATGATCTTTTAAAATTCATTCCTTGGATAATGATACCTGATCAATCTTTAAAAATCAACAACAGATAAATGTACAAAGAAGAAAATAAGCTTCATCTCAGATGTCTCTCTCCCTCTGCAGCCCGCCACCCTAAGTGCTAGGGATCAAACCCAGGAACTCACATTTGGTAGGCAAGTGCTACCACTGAGCCACAGCCTCAGCTCACTCACCTCAAACATCACAACCCCAAGTAACTACTGTTAGCATCATGGTGAACCTTCATCCAGAAATATTTATGTATCTCTGTGTATACATTTACATATGCACACATGTGCATATGCATATATCATTATGTACAATGTTGCACATATATATTTGAACATAAGTAATTTTACATAGATGGGATGATGACAAATGTAACATTCTATTCTATTCTCAGTGATATATAATAGTTATTTTCCATGTATACATCTATATCTAGATTCACACACACACATTATAATCTTTTCTTTTTGTTTGTTTGTTTGTTTCTTTCTTTCTTTCTTTCTTTTGGCAGTGCTGGGGATTCTACCCAGGGCTTTGTGCATTGTAAGCAAGCACTCTACCACTGAGTTACAACCCCAGTCTTTTTTTTTTTTTTTTTTTTCCAATTTTGAGACAGGGTCTTGCTAAGTTGCTGAAGTTGGCCTCAAACTTGTGATCCTCCTGCCCCTGCCTCATCCTCCTGAGTAAATGGGATTACAGATGTGCACCCACTCTGCCTGGCTTAGATTTACATATTTTTAATAGCTTCCTGATATTCTTTGTTTATATGTACCCATTGATTTAGCAATCTATCAATACAGCATGGGCACCATGACAGTGCCTAGTTATTTGGGTTTTTTTTTTTGTATTTTGTGATTTTTTTTTTTTTTTTTTTTTTTGCCTCTAATGGCATGTCATAATTGTGGTATAAGATCACTCTAAGTGCTAGAGTACTGGAGATTCTAAAGGGCACTTTAAGTACTGAGAGGTGGAATGGTAGGTTGAGAAAGTCAAGAGACCTGAATTCCATTCCAGCGTGGCTACTTGCTAGTTGTATGAACTTGAACAAATCACATTTTCTTTCTGTTCCTCTGTTCCTATATTTGTCAGATAATGGCATGAATGTAGGTGACACTCAAGGTCTCTTATTTATGTCAACCCTCATGTTTTGTAATTTTATAAAACATTGTCTTCTATACTATTAAACCATTCACATCTCCATGAGAACTAGGATCAATTCTAGATTATTACTAGTGTGTAGCCTACAGCCTGGCACTTAAAAAGTGCCCAGTAAACACTTGCTGAATGACTGAGTGCAAGGGCTAGATCACCTGTGTCCTGAATTATTCTCCAAATGTTCCAAGCCCATTCCCTCCTCCTTGCTTTTATCCAGATATACATGTACAGGAATTGTCCAGATCAGTTAGCTTTTCCATTTGGTCAGATCTTGTTTATGGCAAAATTTTATAGATTCATTTATAGAAGTACTAAGCCTGCCTTGTTAAATTTCTCCCGAAATACTGTATTTACTTTGTGTTGCCATTTTAAATGAAATATCACCCACATTTCCATTTCTGGGTGCTTATTGCTAGTAATGAGAAAAGTTATTGATTTTTGTATAATTATCTTCTATTAAGCCATCTTACCAAATTACCTTAGATAGTCTGGCAAATTTTCATCTTTAACTAGAGTTTGTAGGGTTTTTGGAAATAAAATTATATCCATATGCCAAGAGAATTTTATCTTTGTTTTTAAAATGTATATGGAAATTATTTTGTTTTCTTGTCTTGAGTTTGCTCACAGTTTGAAGATAATATTAAATAGTAATGAAAAGAATTATAAATAAGCAATTTAAAAATAATAGAAAATAAGAAAACAAATAGTCAAAAGCATACCTTATGCTATAACTCTATTAGTTGAACCAGGAACTAGAAAAGGATGCCAATATTTACTTTTATGTGATCAAGCATACTATAATAAAAACATGAAAAATATGGTTTCATTGTCAGTCACATATCAAAATGGGAAAAAATATTGCTAATGGCTTCCTCAAATACTCTGTGTTAATACCTATTAAAATTAAAAATTTTAATACCTATTAAACTTCTCTAAATAAAAAGAACTAAGAATGTAGCTCAGTGGTAAAGAGCTCCTGATTTCAATCCCCAGTACAAAAGAAAAAAAAAGGTGGAGCTTAATTTCCCTTCCGTTATGTGTGAAATTAGTGATTCTGCTGAAGGAATAAAATAAAGAAGTAATTCAGAGATGAGGCCATCAACGGTACCCTTACAGTGACTTCCTCCTGTCACCCTCTGCAGTAAGGTCCTGCCAAGCTCTAAGGATAGTCCAGCAGCCCTGTGGAGAGGCCCATATGAGAAAATGAGACTAGCCTATCCATGTTGAAATAGATCCTTTAGCCCCAGCTAAGGATTCAGATGTTTACTGTCCCCATCCCCAATATGTGACTGCAGTTTCACCAGAGACCCTGAGCCAGAATCATCCAGCTGAGTCACTCTTGGGTTCCCAGTCCTCAGAAACCCTGTGAGATACTAAATATTTGCCACTTTAGGCTGCCAAGTTTGGGGATAATTTGTTACAGAAGAATACATAACATAATACATCTTTTAAAATGATGTTTCCTGTTTATTGTTGGTATATAGAAATGGATTTTTTTCTTTCCTTTAGCCAGCTATTTTGCTAATCTCGTCTTAATTTCAACAATAATACATTTTAATAGATTCAGTAGAATTTTGTGTAGACAATCACTTTATATGTTCTTAATGGCAGTTCCGTTTCTTTCTAATCTTCATTTTTCTTCTGCTAATGCAGAAGGCTTAGTCTTCAGAATAATATTGACTAGAAACAAAGATAATGGTTTTCATTGTTCTATTTCTGATTTAAAGGTAATGTTTTGATACCATTCCACTTAAGAATCATAATTCTCAGG
This sequence comes from Sciurus carolinensis, assembly GCF_902686445.1. Lineage (NCBI taxonomy): Eukaryota > Metazoa > Chordata > Mammalia > Rodentia > Sciuridae > Sciurus > Sciurus carolinensis. The sequence goes on from NC_062226.1 coordinate 67,109,140, forward strand.
TTCTGATACACATCTTTATTAAGTTAAGGGAGCTCTTTCTTACACTTCATTGCTTCCTTCAACACTCACACACAAACACCCTCATGGTGTTGCCTGTAGCTGTGGTTTATATTCTTTGCAGCAAATTGATAAAAGTACAAACATTTACAATGTGCAGGATATTGCCAAATTGCTCTGCAAAAAGTTATATCAACATAAAACCCAACCAATACTACATGTAAATACCTGCTTTTCCACACTTCAACCCTTCTTTCCTCAATGAAGCCCCCATCATTTTAATAAGAAAAACTACAATAAAGCCCGGTGGTGGCACAGGCCTGTAATCCCAGCTACTCAGGAGTCTCAAATGAGCCTCAGCAACTGTTAGGGTTTGGATGTGAGGTGTTCCCCAAAAATCTCATGTGTAAGACAATGTATGAAAGTTCAGAGAAGAAATGATTGGGTTCTGAGAGCCTTAACCCAAACAGTGAATTAATCCCCTGATGGGATTAATAGAGTGATAACTGGAGGAGGAGGGTCATTGGGGGTGTGGCTATGGGGTATATATTTGTATCTGGCGAGTGGAGTCTTTCTCTCTGCTTTCTGATCATCATGGGAGCTCCTTCCCTCTGCCCACTCTTCCACCATGGTGCTCTGTTTCACCTGCAGCCCTGGAGAATGAAGACAGCCTTCTATGGACTAAGACCTCTAAAACCATGAGTCCTAAAATAAACTTTTCCTCCTCTACTGTTGTTCTGGTCAGGTCATTTAGTCACAGCAGTGAAAAATCTGACTAAAACTGACTTTGCAATACCCTGTGTAAAAAATTAAAAAGAACTGGTATGTGGCTCAGTGGTATGGTACCCTGGATTAAATCCCCAGTACTCCCCACCTCCCACAATAAAACCACCCTATGATATAGCAGGAACTGTGTTCCAGTCACTGTTCTAATATCAGCTTATTTAATGCTTACAAGTGTCTGTGAGGTAGGTTCTGTGGCAATCCCAGGTTCCAGGTGAGCAACTGTGACATAGAAAAATGAAATCGCTTGCTGAAGTTCTTCCTACTGCTAGGTGACATAGTCAGGATCAGATCATAGGCAATCTGGCTCCCACTTCATGTTCTTAAACATTATACTGAACTGCCTTTTATAGTTGATAGCTACCAGGTGCTTGCCTCTGGGCAGAGCTGTCCTAGCATAATCATCCCAACCACCTTCTCAGCTAAGTACTATTACCATCGTGATACTTTGCATGCTGTGGCACATGACATAGTTTTCTTGCTGAGTGTAAACATTGGCTTGACAGGGACTTGATACAGTGGTTCATTCTCCTGTACCCATCAGGCTTTGCCAGGGGGCTTTAGATAGATCCCTACATATTATATGATATGTGGGACAAGGCAAGTAGTTATAATTTGAATTTGTAAGGATTATATCCATGTCCACATTAAATAAGAGACCATTTGAAAGCAAGGAGTGGGAAATTGGAACTGATCACTTATCAGCTAGAGTTCTGAACTTGAGATTTTTCTTTTCTGTAAAATGGGTACAATACTAGCTACCTGGAGATAGTGTTGTGAGAATTAAGTAAAATGGCATAAATAAAGTGTCCAGCCTAGAACCTGGAATTTGTAAAGTTCCCTTCCCCTTACTCAAGGGCAATTAAATGTTGGGGGAACAGGCCTGTATGTGTGTAAGTACAAAGCTAACCCCAACTAAAACCTGATTCCTTTTGAATAATCTACACATTGGCAATTGACGGTTGATTCCATGTGAGAAGTTATTTTTATTAACATTAAATAAATGTATGATTACTGTGTGCCAGGTACAATTTAAAATATGTAATATGCATTTAATGTTTTAATTCCTCAACCAACTTGATAGGCCATGCACAACTACTATTATTCTCATTATGTGGACAAATAAATGAGGCACAAGTAAGTAGCTTTCACTTATTTGCAGAACTAGTAAGTAGCAGATCTGGGATTCAAACATAGGCTATCTGGTTCCAGAATCTTAGTAGCCAAGTTGTGCTTCCTTTGTGACAGCTCAGAAGACAAATTCCTGGCAAATGTCTTACTGTGAAAAGACCAATTAGCAAATTCCTATTCTGGGTGTTTTTATGGCAGTATATTTTGAATTAATTTTTATGTAGGTATTAACATTTTCCTTGGTTATATCCAGTAGTGTGTATTAAAGTTAATTTGAATTTTTATCATTATCTTTGTTTCATAAAAGATCATCTATCCAACTGTTCATTGTCTTGTTTATTCAATTATGTTTACTCATTTTTTTTATAAAGGCAGGACAATTACATAAGAAGACTTCAAGTTAGAAGACCTGCTTCTACATATGTCTCTTCTATTTCTTTGCTTTGTGAACTTGGATAGGTCATTTAGCTTGTCACCCTCTATAGGTTAAATGGAGAAAACAATTCCTACTTTTCTAGTTTATTTTGATAGTAATGCAAGGGAAAGCAATTTGGAAAATAAAATGCTATGCAAATGTTACTTGTTATAACCATTTGATGAAGAGGACTCAGCCGGAAGACTCTGCTTACTTTAGCGACAGCTTAGCTTTGGGAACAGAAAGTGAATTAAATTGCTCCTTGTCCTTCTTTTATTTCTGATCGTAGCCAGGGTTTGTGCTTCAGCTCTGGCCCCCGCATGCAGATAGAGAGGGACGCTTGCTTTCCCTTTGTGTCAGTATCTCCATGGGAATGTGATAGGTTTGTCTGTCAGCAGAGTGCTGCTCCTTTGTGGTCCAGAATACAAATTGAAATATGACACGACAAAATTATTAGCATTTGCTTGCATAGAAAAGATGTCAAAAATAAACAAGAGGCTCCTGGGACTTAGTAGAAGAGAAGTATACTGAGAAGCTATGCTGTCATGCTATCTCAGACCTCCCAGAAGCATTTTGGACAGCAAAGAACTCATTTAAATTGCAGACAACTTTTCTTTTTTCTTCCAGAAAATTGTCTTGTGTGCCAATGTCCTTTAAGACAGCTGGATCCTGGAGTGACCAGCTGCATTAGAATCAATTAATGATGAGGGAAAGCTCAAATTTCACTTCCTAGTCCTACTCATGGAAGATTTTATTCTTTGGGTCCAACCCGGTCCTGAGAATCTGCATTTGATAAAGCCCAGGAACTCATTCAAGGTCAAAGTTGGTGGTGAACTAAGCATAGGGTGGCAGGACTGATGAGGTTGGGGAAGGAAGTGAATTTTTGGAATGCCTCTGTCCCAGGTCCTGTTCTCACTCTTTATCCATTACCTACTCTTTTCCATGAAAATCTGTTTTTTGGAAAAATTTATGGTACAATCTCAGCATGGCAGTTGCAAATCATTTTCATCTCTGCTGTTCTTTGTCAGCCATTTCATGAGAACAGAGGTGAATGATTTTAGAGGCTATTTGCATTATCCTTTCCACTCATGCCCTGAGATACAATTTTGTGATTGATGTTTGATAATACTATTTTCATGACAAAAATCTCAATGCTTAGATCTCTACTCTGTTTCCTTTGTGCTATGGGTGGCAAGAACTGTTGAATTGGGTTGTACCTGAGGAAGAAAGACCCTGCTCAATGTCAAGGAAGTGAATGGACAACTAAACCTTTGACATGTCCTATTTTCAAGGCCTTTGGAGGTCATGAGATATAAGGAAAGTTGGAATGAAGGTTTGGAAGTCACTGTTTCCTAAGAAACTGAAGAAACAGGGGAACGTGGGCATACCTGTGATGTAGGGATGTAAATAGGTTTTTGCAGATGTTTTATCATGGTTAAACACAAAACAAAGAATATGTTTGTACTTGTTTTCACCATTTGCAGTCAATCAAGACTGTCTATTTGAATTATGGTTTCTAACTGTGTGACCAAGTATAGGTTGCTTAGCCTATTTGTCTTTGATTCACTATTTTTTTTAAAAAATATATTTTTAGTTGTTGATGGACCTTTATTTTATTCATTTATTTATATGTGGTGCTGACAATTGACCCAAGTGCCTCGCACATGCTAGGCAAGTGCTCTACCACCAAGCCACAGCTCCAGCCCCTGATTTAGTCATGATAAAATGATTTACATGCCCAAACTCAGAGGCTGATTTGAAGTTATGAGAAGACCAGGCCTGTGAGTATGTGCAAACTTTAGAAGTTAGTTCCTTTGCAAGCTGAAGTCTGCTCTACCCTTCTCAGTTTGTATTGAGTGGAAAGTGGAAGCTACTGCAAGATAGTAAGACCTAAAGGAAAATTTATTTAGTTGAGCTGGCGTGGGTCAGCATTACTCTGTAAAAAAGGTTTTGAGGTACATATCAATGCACATGACATCATACAGGATCATGTGACAACACAGAAAATGACAGCTTGGTGATTTGCAGAAGGCAACAGAGGAGGTTGAAATGTACTTGTCCAAATGACTCTGAATCCAGGAGTCAGTGCACCCCCACTGGTCCACTGCAGCCTAGGTTTAATGCTGAGTCAGCTGTAAAAAGTCTCAATAGACAGATGGTAACCCAAGGTCAGTCTGTTGGACTCATACTGGCTATGCAAGACTCTAGAAGGCAGGGATCCTGGGTTAACATATTTTGGGCTGAGAAGTCACAGACCAGTCTGTCTTATTTTTGTGGTTGAAGATACAGAAAATGAGTAACAGTGCCACAGAGAGGAAAACAATCTGACTCTGGCTTCCAGGGTCCATGTTTTGGCCTGAGAAGAGGGGCTTCAGGAAAAGAGTAGGTACTTAACCAAGAAGGGGTGCTCAGATGGTGAGTTTTGTGTTTTGGGTACTGGGCCTCAGTGCTTCTTGGAATGAATAAAACCTTATCAGAGATGACTGCGGTCTCAAATGTGTCAAAGTGCCTTTCAAAACTCTTTTCTTATTTCAGTCTTACAACAGCTCAATGAGATCAATGCTTGAAACCCCAAGGGGACCAGGGAAGAAAGAATATACAGAGCCAATAAGGCAGAGTCAGGAACATACACTTGAGCCCAGGCCTTTTCTCATATGTAATGGCCCTGTAAGGAATAAAGGTGAGGTTTTCATATTCTTATAGTGGAGAGGCCAGGAGACCCAGAAGTATTGAAATCCCACCTCCCAAATGAGGCTGGTGCATTGCACCTGCAACAAAAGACAATGACTAAATAAACAAATATCATTTTTTGTTGTTTGTTCCACCTCTCCCCATTGCTATTCTAGGAACTTAATAACAGACTTACCAACTGTCCCAAAGGGTGCCTGCTTGCTTTCTCTCATGCAGCATTGAGCTAGTCATTCTCCCCATTGCCTGAGAGACAACCCCTCACTATGGCTAGTCTCATTGTCAGTGATATGGTGGCATGGGGGCCCTAGCCACTGTGTCTGGTCCTGATGCCCTGCCCAAGCATCAGTGGCTCTTTAAGGTATGAGAGACTTCAATGTACCAGGCTCAGTCAGATAGGGGGCAGGTCTCAGTTCCCCCAAAGCTGCCTGGGCTGTCACTCTTCCAGCCCTGAGGTATCCTAGAAGCCTGGCTGCTTCCAGAGGGGCCTGGCTTAGGTGTTCACAGCTCTAAGTCATACTTGCTTTCTGATCCCTGCTTTACTTCACCTTAGCCTTAGCTGCTTTGCTTTCTTCTTCCCACATGATTGCACATTTAACTTGATAGTTCTTGTAAGAAGAAGAAACCATTGTATTACAGTTGGTTTCTATTTAAAATGTTTCATGTTCTATAGGGTAGGTATATTAAATGTCTTTTCAATTTTCTATACTCTCAAGTTATGTGTTTATTGGCATATGTATGATGCATCTCCCTATGTGGGACTTAAGCCTGCCTGAGTGAGGTTTTACTACTTGAGACCAAAGAAACTTAGCTAGGGCAAGGAAGGGTTACCATTGAGAGATGGCTGGCAGCAGCAGAGATCCTCTGTGCTGGATGGAACAGAGAGTAACTCTTTTCCTATCCAGGTGAGAGAGGAGAGTAGCTTGGGCCAGTGGAGCCAGGGACCAGTGAATAGACTTAGGACACATGAAGGTATTAAAATCAGCAGAATGTGGCAACAGAGAACAGGGATAGAGAGGGTTCTAGCATGCCCCCACTTCCTGCCTAGAGTGTCTCAGTGCATGATGAAGGCTTTCTCTGGGGAAGGGACACAAGGACAGCAACCACAGGACTATGAATGCTGTGTAGCCGTCAGTGACACATTGGAGACAAAGGTGACAGAAGGACTTGACAAAAGCAGTCGACAGTTTCACTTGCCTTAAAACCAAGTGAACATTTGGTACCATCTTTCTATGTCTTCTATGCACCCTTTTGTCTCTATATTTGTCTTCTCCTGCAAGGATATCTTATTTTCTTTGGTCCTCTGTCTCACCTACACTGTGCTGCCTTTTTTTTTAATGCCTTTTCTGTTTCTACTGAACTCCATCTTCTTAACTCACCAAAATATGAAATGAAATTACTGCATATGTCTAGAAGGTGTATATTTGTGGTATAAAGCTTTATACTTCTTGTTCTGAATTTAAAAGCAGTGCAACTAAAATTACATGATTGTAATGATCATTCTTATATGGACTCAATGCAAGCTTAAAAATGAGAGGTAGATCTAATTAATGTCTATTTTCATTTTCCAAGTTTCATTGCACACCTTCTCAACCGGGGATTCAGTAACTCAGCCCCATTAATCTGTTCCTTGTACCTATTATTGCCATTTCCTTTATTAAAGATGATCCCCGAAACACTAATTTCCCATTGGCTCCAGTTGCTCAGGATAGTAAAACTGTACATTAAAAAGGCAGCTTTTTAAAAAAATGGTGTAAATCTGAAATGAAATGAAGTGAATCACACACATAGTTTCCTCATCAAAAATAAATCTTGTTTATATCATTATTGATTCAGAGTATCTGATACAAGCATCAAGAACCATCTCTCGCCAGGTGTGGTGGCTTGGGAGGCTGAGGTAGGAGGATCATAAGTTCAAAACTAGTCTCAGCAACTTAGTGAAGCCCTAAGCAACTTAGTGAGACTGTCTGTAATGGTTAATTTGAATTGTCAACTTGATTGGATTAAGAGATGCCAATGATTAAGAGGTTTCTGGGTGTGTCATTGAGGGCGTGTCTAAGAATGATTGGCATGTGGGATAGTGAACTGAAGTGGAGACCCTCCCTAAGCATGGGCACACCACCCAACAGGATGGAATAAAAGTTGGAAGAACAAGGAAGCAGATGCAGATGCAAGCTTGGTTCTTCTTGAATGGATTCTTGATGGCTGCTTCAATTGTCTGAGAATATCGAACTCTCACTTCTTCACTCTTCCAAAGCAGACTTTGCCAGTGATTCTCCAAGGAGTTTCCAGAAGCCTTGATCTTGAACTGGTAGCACTGTTGATCTTTCTTGTTCTGGGGCTTCTGCATCTTGGACTGTGCAGTTGCTGGTTCTTCCAGCTCTCCAGCTGCAGATGGCCATTGTGGACTATCCAGATACTTGTTGTTAAGTCAATCTAATAAATCCCCTTTTTATAATCATACTTCCTGTTGATTCTGTTCCTCTAGAGAACCCTGACTATACACTGCCTCAAAATAAAAAATAAAAAATGGACTGTGAATGTGGCTGCGTGTTTGAGCACCCCTGGGTTCAATTAGTGTTACCAAAAATCAATCAATCTATCTATAGATCTATCTATCTATCTCTGAATACCACTATCCTTTTATCATTCTCTTGTGGTTTATCCATTCAGTGCAGTTTGGTTGAACAAATGTTCATTGTACACACACATTATTAAGTGCTGGGAATTTGCAAACAATGTGCTGCTACTTTTATGTAGTAGACAAGCTTCCCAATTAGTCCACCCACACATTCCCCAGCCACTCTAGCTAAGCCCAAACAATACGAATGAATGTATGATTCATGTGGGGTAAAGGAGAGTGATGCACACAGGCAGAATCCTATGATAGGCCTCACACCAGATCCTTTCTGGATGTTCAAAGTTTAATTATCAGACCAGTATTTTAGGATGTGTGCTATTATTTCCATCTGACTGATAGGGAGACTGAAGCTTGAAAATGTTATGTGAATTGAAATATGAGTATCCCTTATCTGAAATGGTTAGGACCACACCAATCTAGGTGTTTCAGATTTTTTTTTCAAATTTTGGAATATGTATTATTTATTTTAAATAAATTTGTGCAAGAAACAAAGTTTTAAGGTGTAGAATTTTCAACTTGTGATCTTATGTGGGTATGCACAATATTTCAAATTTCAGAGCAATTCAGATTTTGGATTTTCAGATTATGGATACTGTTTCTTTATTTGGCATTCTTTTTTGTTGTGATACATGTAACATAAAATGTATTACTTTGTGCAATTCAATGGCAATAAAATATATTCATATTATTATGCAACTATCAATACTATGCAGCTCCAGAACTTTATAATTATCCAAACAAATTCTGTGCTCAGTGTTGTGGGGCATAACTTAAGAACAGACCAATCACCACTGAGAAATCCAAATTTCAGAGTCTTTATTAGTTGGCCAACAGACCATCTCACACAATTCTCCAAAAATGGCTATTGGGAAAACAGCCCCTACCGTAGAGTTGCAGGGGTTTTTATACCATAAATCATTACATCAATCATAAGCGTCTGTTGCTATGATTCAAAATTACAAACTGACATCATGAGATCTGAAATAATTAGCAGAGGGGAAAGCAGGTCAAAATGACCTTACTTAGGTATAAACTAAAGAATGGTTACTAACATCTAAACAATCACTGTTGGCATCACAGTTAACATGGTACATTGTTTAGGAAAATAGGAATCAAAAAGAGAATAATTTTTCATCATAAAAGAATTGCCATTTTGTCATTTTGTATTGCCAAACATGTCATGCTAAATAAGTGATGATGGGTTCGAAGGAGGGAAGTTCCCATGGGAGAAGCATTTCCTACATAACATGGAATCTCAGAGCAAAATTGAGTCTATTTAGTCATTGCCCATATAGACTGGCCTATAACTTTTCCACGGAGTCAAATCTTTTAGTCTGTCACACTCAATATGCAATAATTTCTCATTCCCCTTCACTATAGCTTGGGTAATCTCTATTCTACCTTTTTTTCTTTTTTTTTTTGGTTTGTTTCTGTTTTTTTTTTTTTTTAATAAAATGGAAAAATGCTCTATTTCTTTGCTGCTTTGCTAGCATAGGAGAAACACAGGGGACTCCTGTCCCAGAGGCTGTGATTCTGCCCATAGCAGGAACAGGGGACTTTTAAAGAGGTTGATTCAAAGGCTAAATTCCACATGTTCTCTGTTGAAGCTGTAATTCACTTGTTAATTTGAAAGATAGTCATTTCCAAGATCTTCTGGTACCATCCACAAAGTCTGGATTACTTCATTCTTATAGTGAGTGTGTACTCAGGGACAGATAAATCTGCCTTGGATGGGGAAGAAAGGCAATCTGTTTCCCTTGAGATTAGGGAGGGGGAGAGATTAGGGAGGAGCAGGGAGAGAGGAAGAGAAAGAAACATGTACATTTTAAAAATAAGTCACAGAGGCAGAGCAGCAAGGGCTATATGCAAATCATAAAGTGGAACACTATTGCATTTCCACACCATCATTTCTACTTTCCATTTTTATGGAAAAATGGGCAATGACATCTCTAAGCTGATTCCTGCTGAAAGAGGGGGAAGTAACCCAAAGACCCCTTTCTCCATCTGGTGAGATGTGGACAGTGAAGGGTATTCAGTCAGCATCAGAGCAGTTCAGTGGTCCACAGTGGCAGATGGCAGATGACTGGACAAGGCATGCGTAGGGAGGGATCATTGCTAAGACAACAATGAACAAGACAGTAAAGCATTACTTTTTTGTAAACAAATAGTACAAAAGCAATTAGGATTTTAGCCAGTTTCTGCAAACCATGAAGATGGTAACTCATAATTATAACAGTGAAAAGCAGATCAAGTTGGTCAATGTAGGAGGTTAGGAAGATTTGTAGGTCTATGAGGTAAGGCTCAAATTATCTCAGGACAAACTTGTGACTCTAGAGTCCTTTGTGATCATTACTATTAGGCATTCCCACAAAAGAACCCTTCCTTTGTAGCCTCCAGCTTTACTTACTTTTGGTAGAGCTGACACAAGTGTACATCTTAAGTTATATTAAAAACCATTGTTTTTCCTTTTAAATGTCCATGTAGGACTGTGGTCAGGCTATAATCTCCTGCCAGGTGTTTAAGATCAAGTTGGTCAAAACTGCCCTTATATCTATCTACTCTTAGTAGTTGGCTGAGATTCCTCAGAGATCAGTCACTCTTGGGTACATATGTGAAGCCTCTTGGCTCCTCTAGCTTTCCTCTACCAGTGGTGCCAACTATCAGGATGGGTCAGGATCTTATTGACCATACATGGCTTCTCTTGGAGGCATCAGGGACATTTCACTCTCCATGACCGTCCTCTTTGCAGAATGTACACTGGTTGGCTTCCTGTTCTCTAAGGTTCTCTCAATCTCCCTTATTGGCAGATTGGGTGACTCCCCAGAATTGCAGTGCCCAAAGAGGGATCCTGTCATTCTCTGGGTAGCTGAACTTAGAGGGCAAGGACCAAAATATTGTCTGCTTTTTCCTTGGTCCTTTTATTTTCTTGACTTTGGTCTCCAAGTTCTTGGTTTTAAACATCCAGCAGGCCAGTTTCACCAGTCTTAAAGTGGGAGTAACGGGTTATAACTTTAATGTCTATAATTTAACAGTTGCCCTTTTCATTAAATGGGTGTTAGTCTTAGTACTAAAGTCAGCATTATATCATATCTGTCCTATATATAATGGTTTATTGTCTCAAATTATTTCAGATTGTTTTATTTGGAACAGTACCTCTGCAAAACACTAACAAGCAATGGTTATAAAGTTTACAAGGAAATACAAAACAAAATTAACTGAGCAAAAAAAAATTAACTTGTATAATAGCTATGAACTGAGAAAAATGTTTTTTTATAATCTTAAACCTTTACTTAGTTATTTTGGGATCATAGTAATTTTTTAATTTGTTCTAATTAGTTGTACATGACATCAGAATGCATTTCAACTCATTGTACACAATTGGAGCACACCTTTTGATTTCTCTGGTTGTACACGATGCAGAGTCACATCATTTGTGCAATCATACATGTATATAGAGTATTAATGTCCATCTCATTCCACCATCTTTCCCACCTCCAATTCTTCCCCTCCCCTTGCTCCCCTCTGTCCAATCTAGCATCCACATATCAGAGAAAACATTTGGCCTTTGGTTTTTTTTGGGATTAACTTATTTTGCTTAGCATGATATTCCATTTATTTGCAAATGCCATAATTTTATTCTTCTTTAAGGCTGAATAATAGTCCATTGTGTACATATACCACATTTTCTGTCTCCATTAATTTGTTGAAGGGCATCTAGGTTAATTCCATATTTTAGCAATTGTGAATTGAGTGCTATAAACATTTATGAGGTTGTGTCACTGTAGTATGCTAAACCGAGGAGTGGGATAGCTGGGTCACATGGTTGTTCCGTTCCAAGTTTTCTAACTGAACAGACACCTCACAGAAAAAGATATACAATCAATCAACAAATACATGAAAAAATATTCAACATTTTTAGCAATTGGAGAAATGCAAATCAAAACTAAGATTTCATCTCACTCCAGTCAGAATGGTGATTATCAAGAATATTAGCAACAATAAGTTTTGACAAGGATATTGGGGGTGGGGAATGTGCATTAATACATTGCTGGTAGGACTGAAAATTAGTGCAACCACTCTGGAAAGCAGAATGGGGATCACAGTAATTTTTACAACAAAAATTGATCTTTTGAACACAACTTTAAATGAGCTGAAGTCTAGACCATTTTGGAGTAATTTTAACATGGAGTAAGGTGAGAGACAGAGCCTTATCTCAGGTAAATGGAGCTCCTGACAGCAGAATACAACATTGCATCTGAAACATGAATCAAACAAGGACTAAGAGAGCTTTTAACTCTGTGTTTGTGGAAAAAGTGGCAAAATGCTTCCACACTTTACAATGTCACCTCTAAACAGATCAGGCTCTGATTACCTTTCAAAAATATATTCACATTCCAATTCCAGTGTGAAGAGTAACACAAAATTGTATATATAACTTATTGATGACAGGTAAATGTATCCAACTATAAAACATCAAATGACATAAATGAGTACCAACCAAATTTGTTGTTTTTATACAAATCTGAGTCTATTGCTATAGATAATTTTAGTTTGGAGAACACCAACTTGGCAAAGTACTCTCCTAAGCTTTACATATAACTAAGTTTAACTTTTAAAGTATAATTTAGAATCCATAGTGTAGTAATGATAACCATTCATCTTCATGAATAGCTTTAAACCTTTTATACATTTAGGAAACAGTGTTAATGATCAGAAATGAACTTGGTCAAAGCAAACAGATATAAGTCTTCAAAGGATAGTGGGGCCCTTCTATGTCAGATACAAAGAAGTTTTTGGTTATCTTGCCAGTAAACTTCATAAACTTTCATTTTATAAACTTTTCCATAACATTTAGACAAGTCTTAGATATAATTTTCCAGATGCATACATATACCTAGTCACATATATTTAGGGTGTCATCTACATTGTTATAACCTAAATAACACTGTTTAACCAAAGTAATTATTTAAGACTTTAAAAAAGTTACAAACCCTAATTCCTTTATGACTTAGTTTCCCCAAATAATAAAACTTAACAAATATAAGAAAATTATCTTGATAGATAAGATCAGATCAATGTTTCAGACTGCTTTATTTTTTTTGCCTTTTTAAAATTTGTTCTTTTTATACATGACAGTAGAATGTATTTTGACATACATGCATGGAATATCACTTCCCATTCTTGTGGTTGTACATGATGTGGAGTTACAATGGTCATGTATTCATGTATGAACATAGGAAAGTTATGTTCAATTTATTCTACTGTCTTTCCCATTCCTGTTTCCTCTCCCTTCCCCCATTTCACCCTGTCCAATCCAGTGAACCTCTCCTCCCCACCAGTCACCGGCCTATTGTGAGTCAGCATCTGCATATCAGAGAGATCATTCAAACTGGTTTTTTTGGGATTGACTTATTTCACTTAGTATGATAGTCTCCAGTTCTGTCCACTTACTGAAAAAAATCATAATTTCATTCTTTATGGTTGAGTAATATTCCATTATGTGTATGTACCACAATTTCTTTATCCATTCATCTGTTGAAGGTCACCTAGGTTGGTTCCATAGCTTAGCTATTGTGAATTGAGCTTCTGTAAACATTGATGTGGTCATCATTACAGTATGCTGATTTTAAATCCTTTGGGTATATGCCAAGGAGTGAGATAACTGGATCAAATGGTGGTTCCACTCCAAGTTTTTTGAGGACTCTCCATACTGCTTTCCAAATAGATTGCCCCAATTTGTAGTCCCACCAGCAATGTATGAATGTGCCTTTTTCTCCACATCCTTGACCACATTTATTGCTACTTGTATTCTTGATATTTGCCATTCTGACTGGAGTGAGACAGACTTTCCTTTGTATCAGTACATTAAAGTTCAAATGACTTTGACTGGCTAATTATAGCCAATTTAATCACAAACACAAACTTTAAGATTTATCTTCTGAAAACCGTCTGTGGCTTACTTAGACATTTACAACTTGTTTACATCTTTAGTTTCTGTCCTCTTTCATCTAGGACTTTAGCACAAGAATATTACTTTAGCAGACAAGATACTTTGTCATCCAGTAACATTTCTTTTACCTTTGAATTTTCCATACTAAAATATTTTCATACTGATAACTATTTTTTATTTTTTCTAGTCAGACCCTTTCTTAAATTCATAATCTGAATCCTTATGAATGTTATCTGTGTATTTAATTTACACAAATTTAATCCCATGATTGGGTTGGACAATTCAGCATATACAAAAACTGCCTTAATCTTTTTTTTCCCCATGTTGCATTCAAGGGGTTGGAGCATAGGGTATTTTTCAGTCTGACCTGTCTGCCTGACCATTATAATGATGCCATCAACCTTAAGTGAATTCCCCACTGTCAATTGTACACAGAGGCTCTTCTGGGACCTTTTTCTTATACTAGGCATATCAATATGCAATGGAAGAAGCCCTTTCCATCCTTTCCTTTTGGCTTCCTGGAAGATCCTTTTGCAGAGGCTGTCTGCAAACCCCAGGCTTGGCCTTAGTTTCTGTCTTTTTCTCTTCTGGGTCCAGTTGTTTATTCTGCCAGTCTCCCCATCCATTTAGTTTGATGAGATACTGTTATAGCAAGAATTGCTTTGGCCCAGTGATGGATATCCACTGGCCAAATGGGGTCTCCTGTCAGATCTTTGAGGGGTAGACTATTCCTGTCCCCAGGTCATATACTAACATTGCTAAAACCCACTGCCACATCCTGTGTGCCCAGCAGCCTCCACCCTCCATGGGTCAAAGGGGCTGGAAAGCAGGGCAGAGGTCAGATTCTCTTTGGCCACTTTCTACCAACCCAGTCAGTTTTCTATGACTTTTCTTTTCCAGTTTACGGCTAGTGTCCTTGACTCACAGTGAGATGATCTACTGCTGCCTGGGGCCAGGCTCAGAAACAGTGCTAGGAGTGCCAACACTGGGTTTAAAAGATTTAAATATCTTTTAACCCTATCTTCTGCTGTCCTGCTATCCTTGCATACTAGAGGCTTTGGAAACTTCAACTTAATTCCTGACTGTTCAGACCCCTTATCATGCAACTGCATAAATGGCTGTACATCTTTCATTTACTTTCCCCCTGACAGACCAACTTCAATGTCAAGATTGTATAATAATCCAGAAAAACCATTCAAGGGTCAGATTGTGTTGCAGTAAACTGTCTTTCTCTGAGACAGGTTTAGACCTATAAGTGGCCCATTAAGCCAAGGTCTCTCTGCTCAAAAGACTACCTGTAAGATCAATGCAGCCTGGCCCATGTCTTAACGGGCCAGTAACAGATATAAGAAACACAGACAAGAGAAAATTATTGAAACCAGGACTGACAGATAGGAACCTTTAAAATAGACCCACCTGCACATATACATTTCTTCCACTTACTTTACCTTTGACAGACCATCTCCAACTGCAAGACTGTATAATAATCGAGACAACTATTCAAAAGCCAGAGTGTTACAGTAAAACATTATCTTAGGCTTATACCCATCAGTGGCCCTTTCTACTACTTTTCTTCTGACAGACCAACTCCAATTGCAAGATTGGACAAAAAAGAAGCACAAAGATAACCAGAGTGGATCCAACAGACAGGAACCTGAAAAACAGACCAGCCAAGATCTTTCCCAAGAGACTATCTACATAGGATTAATGTAGTATTGCCCTAGTCTTAAAAGGGGCAGTAAGAGATACAGACAAAAATGCAGACAGATAACCACAGGGAATTCCCAAACCTAAGGTCAACAAACAAATGAGAACCCAGAACAGAGCAGAAGGGAGTAAATATTCCTAGGTTCTCAAATCCCATTTACCCATGAACTCCTACATCAGTGGCACCACAGATGTCCCCACAAAAAGGGACCAGATGGGTGGAAGCAAGGGTCTTGGCATGCACACGGGAGGACTTACCAGATGGCCAAAGTTGTCCTGACTTTCCTGAGTTTGGTTTCCTTTTTCTCCAAGTGAACCACAATGGAGCAACCTATACCATTCAGGGAGAGAAGGTAGGAGTTTCCCGAAGGAAAAAGCTTGGGCAGCTGCTGGGATGGTCCTTCAGTCTCTCCCTTTACTCACAGGAATAGTTGCTCTGGTTTGACCCAAGGCAAACTCACTGTCTCCTAACTCCCCTGCAGTTGGCTATCAACAAGGTCACCAGCCACCTTGCATCCTCAGCATGGAAGTGGGGTTCCTGGGCGAGCCAGGCCTGCCCCAGAAAGTTGGAGTAGGGGCTGCTCTTGGGTCCCACTTGGGGTACCAAATTTGTTACCAAAAGTTTGGTCCTTGTCTCCAATACCAGTCCAATAATGAGGACATGGTTTTGAGAAAAAGGAAAAAGAAGCTTTATTGTTTTGCTAGCAAAGGAGAAACACATGGGACTCTTGTCCCAGAGGCTGTGATTCTCTCTATTCTCCTTTCAAATCATTATAATTTCTAATGATACTCAGCTAACATTGATGAGAGCCAGCAGAATATAGGGGTTATGATCAGAAACTTGAATGCCAGTAAACTGGTTCAAAATTTGGCTTCTTTGGAGTTATTATTTATTTTTGTAATTCCAATACCCTAATTGTAAGATGTTTTGTATGTGTATTGCGTACATGTTTTCATCTCAAGTGAAGGAGGAAAAATCGCAGCTAAAATTTTGAAGGTCGAGAAAAGTAGGTAAATTCATATGTAGGAAGTGAGTGGTTGCCTTGGAATATGGAAAGAATGGAAAGATATTACCAAGGGAAATTACAGAGACATATATTAATCATGCAAAAATAATGAGAGCTCAGGGGCCTTCTCACCTTAGGAAGGGATCTCAAAGTGTATGTCATAAAGCTTGCGCTAAAAAGGAAAAAATGTAGGTAACAAATACACACATGTAGACAGATGTGCAAAGGGTCCTTGTGACTATACATTCATATGTATAGATTCTCTGTGTGTTTACTTAGGTCTATGTCTGTATCTATTGTGATGCTTTGTTTCATTTATCAACTTGACCTTGCCACATGGTGTCCAGATTATACTTTATTTCTGGGTGTGTCTTTGAGGATTTTTCCAGACAAGATTAGCCTTTGAAGTGGTGAGTTCGGTAAAGTAAATTGTCCTCTCTATACAGGTACGCATCTTCCAATCCATGGAGGGCCTGAATAGAACAAAAAGATAGAGAGGAAGAAGGAATTGTTCATTTCTCTTTCTGCCTGCCTACTTGAGCTGTGGCATGGGTCTTCTCCTGGCCTTGGACTAGGATTTATATTAACTTCCCCCTTGCTCTCTAACCTTGGTATTCCCTTGGAATTACACCATTAACTTTCCTAATTCTCTGGCTTTCAGACTGCAGAGCATGTAAGCCAGTTCCTCACAATAAATGTGTGTCCATCCATCCCATTGGTTTTGTTTCTCTTCAGAACACAAACTGCTACATCCATCACTCTACCTACCTACCCACCTATCTGTTGGAGGGAAAATGCATAGCTTAAAATATTGGTATCGATTCTGCCCTGCTCCAAGGGCAAACAACTTGTAGAGTTCTCAATGAAACAACCTGAAAGTAGGATTTTGTTTGCCACAATGTAAGAGCTAAGCCGAATGTAAATGCATCTCTAATTCCCTTTGAGGGGCAGCTGAAAATATGCAATGACCTAAACTGTCTTCAAATAGCAACTTCACAGGACCAGCCAGTTAGTCGCAAAGTCATAAAAGTCTAGGGCAATAGCAATATTCCTTGAAAAATGCCCTGGCCTCTGTCATTGAAACATGGTTGAAGCTGTCATCTGCTAGAAGCTGTGGAGTAAAACAGACCTGGGAATGACAGCTGAAGCCAACCCTCCATATCCAAGCGACCTTGGGATAATGGTTGCACCTGTCTGAGTCAGGATAATAATATCTATTTCACAAAACAGATATGGGAATTCAATGAGGTAATTCATGTCAACTCTGTTTGGCCATTTCCTGGCACAAAAGCTTGGTCAATATTCTTTAGCAGTATTATATATTTTGAAACATTGCTTCTCTTAATGTCAGTAATGCCTGCTATTTTTAAAGCATTTTTTTTAATGTTGTCAGATTTATCGTACTTTTTCTTCTTTACAACCTGCAAAGGCATCTTTATTATTCTGGTTCTTTGCAGATGAGAAAACAATCCCAAGGAATCTAAACAGTAGTTGAAGTCTCAGCCAGAAAGTGGCAGGCCTAGAATTTGAACGTAGGTGGTACGTTCTTCCTCAACATGCCTTCTGCGAACTTCCTTCATTTTCCTTCTCTCTTAGGTCCAAATCTGACCTTCCATAGTGGGCCCTAAAACACAAGGCATTCTCAGAAGCAAGGTACTTATTTCTTAGTGAAGGATGAAGGGAGATGTGATGGGAAATACTTTGTATATATCCTGTCTTTTCCTGCTCTTCTCTGGATAGGGAGGTTATTGACTTTTCTTTGTTCTTTCAGACTGTTGGCAGTTGTTAGTTCCCATCAACAAGTGCAATATCACTTAATCAGAGCCACCAAGTCAGTGGAGGGAGCCAGGTGGTGATGCTGAGCAGTTTCAATGACAGTGTAAATCATGGTTGTTCATCCCATCAGTAGCAAAGCAGGGCCAGGCCGGAAAGCTAATCGGGTTAGAGAACAGCTCACGGAGAGATGTTTGGAGGCAAATAGCTTCCAAATAGGAACATCATATCCTCCACAACCTCACCGGAGTGTTCTGATGTGCCTCCTAGCACTGGGTGCAGACTCTGGGACCAAAGACTCTCATACTGAGTTTATCTCTCAAGTCCAAGTTGTCATCTAAAATGAAAGCAATTTGGTTATAAGGTCTTAAAAGTCTTCTAGCTCAAAATGTTGGTTATAGCATCTTTTCTCAATGGCCCCATCCTGTCCTTTTGGCTGACCTATTTTTTTTTTTTTTCTTAACTGTAGTTATTTTCTAAGATTCCTTGTCCCATGGTCTTCTATTTTCTCTTAGATCTGGGAAGGTCAAGAACTTGAACTACCATGTCAGGTTCAAGTTGTCCTAAAGACCTCCTAAACCACCATCCTCTTTTCAGTCCTTTCCCACACTTTGCTGCTCTGAATGCTACAACCAGCATTTCCTTACTTACGAGCTTTTTTTAATAGCTTTCAGTTATTCTCTATTCCTCAAGTGTAAGCCTTCTCAAGTTGGACCTGGCTACTACTTTTATCTATTAACTTTCTTGTCTTAGGAGAGAATGTCCCTGTAGAAGAATAAGGAAGGAAACCTCAATAAAGGGAATTTATAATGGGCATAATTTTTAGGAATAGCCCTGAACTTATACAATGTTGCATGGATGGGGTGTTACAGAACGAGAAATATCTACACGAAGGGATTACACTAAAGGGGAGAGGAGAATTTACTTGCTAATCTAGTAAACCCAGTGTTGAAATGACCTATCTATAACATCAGAAATTATTTTTGTGAAGAGGGTATTTAATAGGTATCACAGGAAATGTCATGGTCTCTATTTCTTCCTAATTAAGGTTCGCTTTTTATTTGCACCTACAACAAGAAGTAATTTATCCTGTTAAGAAGGTAACATTTCCTTCCCAAACTCATAACAGGCTGGAGTTTGGGGATTTTGCCAGAAATGATGTTTCCATGGAAAGAATGCTATTCCTAGGAAGCCCACCCAGCAACCAAAACACCAGCCTAAAGCTCAGGTTAGAGAGGAAGAGGGGCCTAGCCTCACACAGGCTGGTGCAAGGTTAATTGGGATCATGTAAAAAGCAGCCAACATTTTTTATGGAGAAAATTGAAAATAAAAAGCTACACTTTCACAGAAATCAGTTGGTGCTTTCTCAATTAAAGACATTGAGATGATAGGTTAGCAAAATTTATGAACTTCCTCTGAAAAGTAGTCAGAGAATTAGAGAAGAGAGAATGAGGGTCCGGAGTGTAGCTCACTGTGAGTGTGAGCTTTGTGTGCATGAGGCCCTGAGTTTGATCCCCAGCACGGCCCTCCTGCAAAAGAGGGAGAAATCGGGGATCTCTACCAGATCGTAAGGCATCCATGGAAGAGAGTGTAGGTAAAACTAGAGGTTATTGTGTTCTCACCACCAGATTAGAGGTGAGAGACAACATGCTATCATGAGCCACTACTTGTCCTTTATCACTCATTGTGTTTAGGAATAAATCATAAATCACATGTAGTTTTCATTTTAGTCATTGTCAAGAAAATTCTTTTGTCATGTTCATTAGCCCAAATGTTTTTTACCCTTTCCTCTTGTTATGGGTTAGCTCTGGAATATCTCCCAATGTCTCAAGTGCTCAGAGGCGGAGCTTGTAGGAAGTATTGGATCATGAGAGCTCTGACCCCATCAGTGGATTAATCTACTGATAGCTGAATGAACTACTGGGAGGGGGACATAGCTGGAGGAAGTAGGTCACAGAGGATGTGCCCTGGAGAGGTTTATCTTCTCTCTGACTCTTTCTTTCCCTCTCTGTTCCTGGCTGCCTGAGCTGAGCATCTTTTCTCTGTCATGCCCTTTGGCCATGATGTTGCTGCCTGGGAGCCAGCTCACCATTAACTGAATCCTCTGAAACCATGAACCAAAATAATTTTTTCCTCAATAACAGTAAGTTGTTCTTGTCAAGTATTTTGGTGATAGCAATGCTCAGCTAGCACACCTCTCAATATTGATTAGAGTTATTTGCAAATGATGAGCCCTGCTTGATTTTTCAGGGGCCAGGGCCAGTGACCAGGGCTTCTTTAGAATGCTCCTCTCCCTCAGCTTCCTTCCTTCAGGAGGTGCTACATTTCATAGAGGCAAATTGCATTTTCCATCTGGACCCAGTTGTGCCTTAGCTACCATCTGCTTTGTGCCGTCTGCAGAAGCTTCTAAAAGTACCTTCTATAAGTTCATGTGCTGAAGTCCTAACTCCCAATACCTCATACTGGCCACATTTGGAGGCAAGGGATGTAAAGGGGTTTGGATCATAATCCTGAGAGTTACAATTCCAAATATTGAAATTCTCAAAGGTCAAGTCCCTAAAGTTTAATAACTCCCAAGATCAAAATAACAAAAATATTATTCTGGAAAAAGTTATTATAAAAAATGCTTTGAAAGGTGTTTATTTACCTTTGTAAAGGGGATTTGCTTGAGAAATGCATAAGATCATTACAGAACATCGTAGACCCTACTTTTCATGATAAAAGAGGCAATAACATTTTTGCAAGCATAAATACTCAGGTTTACCAATGACAGTCATATGAGTATCACAGTTTTGAGAAGATAAACTTATTTATTAAGAAATGGTTCAAAAAACAAAATGTATAAGTGTTTATCACTGTGGTCCTTAATTGTATGCACCCAGCTTTATAGCTGCATTTATCTGAAATACTAAGATGGGTAACCTAAGCTTTTCAAGAGACTGTCCAAAAACCACTTTAGGTCACTTTACATGAGCAGTTGTCCAAAGAGCTGAAATGTCAAGAAATTTTTATTTTTCACAAATGCATCTGTACAAAAAGGACCTCTCTCCATTCACAGAAGTTTTCAATGTTTGTACATACACGTGTAATTTTTGTACACAAAGTCAGTGTTGTCTAACTCTGTTTGCAGAGTGAAAAACCTTTTTCAGTACATAAAATAAATTGGAATCCTGAAAAATCTTAGCCAATTTGTACTTCTAGTCCTGCAAATGGTGGGAAGATGACATATGCAGCATAGAAAAATTTTAAAAATCATAATAATGCTGACACTTTAAAATAGCAGGGGTAAAACCTGACAGAAAGTAAAAAGAAAAAAGAACCCCCCTTCCCCCCCCCCAAAAAAAAAAAACACTGAAAAAGAAAATTCAACATATGCAAGTGTATCACAGGGTTAGATTCTGGACCATTACATGATAGCAGTAGTCTGAGAGCTGGATAATCTTCACCATTGGTAACTGTATTTTGAAGGCCTGCATCATGATGAAGGGTGCTCTTTTTGGGGCAAGGACAAGTGTGTCCTCAGAGATTGCCTTCACATTCATTTCTTACATGGCACTGCTATTTTTTAAGTTCTTCTGGTTCTATATACACTGACGTGATCATTCTCTTTTACATTTCTCCATCTTCTGTGTAGTGAGTCTAGATTATTCTGGGTACATGGAAATCCACTCTGTGTGTATTTCTATACAGACTGCAGATTTGGCAGAAACAGTGCTGGCGATCAAATAGCACACTGTCACAGAAATAACTCTCTCTCATCTTGCACACAGTATTTTTCAAAGCAGTGCGTGGCTTTCCTCCCTTCTTCCGGTCAGTGCAGCTGTAATTCATTAAAAGCTCAGGGAATTCAACAGCTGGAAAGAATGCCAGTGCAGGAAAGTGACACATTTAAATTGAAGTTCTCATTGTTGTCATATTGTGTGGCCGATCCCTTCCCTAGAATTCATGTCTCTACCTGTCTTCTGTATTTTTTTTGTAACCCACATGGAAATTGCGGTTTTGGTGATTTGGGTTTTCAAGACTTCAATGTTGAGGATTTTATCTATTCAGGATTGTGATTTTTCTGGATTTTAGACTGTGGAAATGTTAGACTTCAGGGATTTTGAACTTTGGGGCTTCCAACGTTTGGGATTATGTTTTTGTTTTTTTTGTGTTTTTTTGGTGGGATGGGGATTGTGTCTTAGGATTTTGAAACAAGGTCATTAGGGTAAACCTTAAACCAATAGTCCTGATAAGTAGAGAACATTAGGAGACACACACACACACACACACACACACACACACGAAAGACCATGTAAAGATAGAAGGAGAAGATGGCCAACTACAAACCACAGAGAGAGGCCTCAGAAGAAATTAAGCACAAGAAATTGAACTCAGGGGCACTTTACCACTATTATCCCCAGGGTTTGTTTGTTTTTTTTGTTTTTTTTGTTTTTGTTTTTTTTAACTTGAGACAGGTGCTGGGGTAACCAGCACCCGGGTAGAGCAGTTTCCTGCTAGAAGGTGTGAGCTGCCTGGGAAAATAAAAAGTCTGAAATAATCAGTAAGAAATAAAGACAAAGCCAGAGATTAGATTTAGAAAGCAGGGTGCTTGATGGGTCTTCCAGGCTTGATAGGAACTGGAACTGAACAACTGAAAAAGGCCCCAATTCTTTATTTAGGGGGAGTATATCAAAGACAGGGATAAGATTTCAGTGGGAGGAGTTTTGTTTTGGTTCTTGTTTCTTGATGTGGCAGGGGTCTTGGAGTAAATAGGTTGATTGGCATTTGGCAGGCTACACCCATCTCAGGGAGGCTGTGTTTAAAACTTGAGTGGTGAGCAGGTCAGGGTGCCAGCAAGAAGGGAGTGGTCTCACACCAAGGGATTTCCACCTGAGAGTTCCCAAGACAGCAACCTCCCTGCCTATGGCTCCAACATCGCTCAGTTTACACACAAGGTTCATAGATGGCTCTCAGCAGACAGGGATTTGCTAAATTGCTTAGGGCCTTGCTAAATTGCTGAGACTGGCTTTGAACTTGCCATCCTCCTACATTAGCCTCCAGAGTCACTGGAATCATAGGCATGTGTCAAAGTGCCTGGCTTAAGAAATGCATTTCTGTGGCATTTGTGACAGCCCTAGCAGACAGATACAGTACCCTTTCTGCCACCTCCATTGCTGATTCCTGAGTGTGGGGCCAAGGGCAGTAATGTGTGTTAGACACATGAAAAGGCCAGAAGTAACCAACATCAAGCCTAAACTCCTGCTTCTTGCTTTCAGCCTCCTCATCCATCTCCCCCTCCTGTTCTGCATCCTAAGGTTTATCTCAGGCATGAACTTTACAAGCAGAGAGAGACAGCTCCTTACAGCCCAGTCCATTCGCTTGCTGAACTCTTCTCTTAGTGAGAGGCTCCTGCTCCTCCAACTTGATATGTCCTTTCCCCATCCCCGACCTGTCCAGGCCCCAGTTTCTGACTGTTCTTCCATTGCTTTCACCTTCTAAATGCCCACTCTGACTTACAATTTGTGCCACAATTTTTCAGTCTTGATTTCTCTTTCTTTGTAGTCTTCCCAATTTAAAAAAATTTTCAGGCCGTTTACACAGGTACATAAAATACAGCAATATAGCATAATTTCAGCATCCAGGAAAATAATGGCAGAGATATAGAAGGGAGTCAAGAACAACACAAATAAATATCCGAAATTGGACTAGTCTTGCCACAGATTTGACTCACTTTTCAAGAAACCAATTTGAAAATGGAAGCTTTGCAGTTATACAGTTCACACTGTGTGTACAATGGAAGCAAACCGATTGCTCAAGAAATGGATAAATGTTCCTGGTATCATCAAAAGAAATTCCTCCCAGGAGTTCTAAAACTGTGGTAATGAGTGGTATTGTCAACATCTTGACAGTGACGAGATGTTAGGAAAGTTCTTACCGCATTTTGCAAAAGCTCAATTCAGTAGTGGCAGCTCCACACGTATACCAGAAGCAGGGTTCAGGTGCAGAAGTCTTTGTGGTCTTCTTGAATTGTATTGCAGAATAGGTTTTAGAGGTTTTAGAGGAAGAGAGGGATTACATATATTTTAGTTCATCATGTTTTAGCGCTGCCTTAATGTTGTTTTTGGAGATTTGGTACATCCTTTTGGGGTGCATTATGGTAATTCAATACATGTATACAATGTACATTAATCAAATCAGGGTAAGAAGCATTTGCATCACTTCAACCCTTCACCAATTTCATGTGCTAGAAATTCTGTACTCTTTTTTTCTAGTCGTTTTGAAATATATCGTAAGGTGTTTTGCTTCTGCTAAACCTAGAGTGGTTTCTCTACTCTGTTTTTGGTGCCATTTTTAAAATGTATGTCTATCCCCTTTCCCTCTACTCTTCCTGGTCTTTTGTTGCTACTGTCCCATTCTGTTCTTCTGTAAGATTGAGTTATTGGTTTCCACAGTGAGTGAGTTATTGGTTTCCACAATGAGTGAATGTGATATTTATTTGTCTGTATCTGGCATGTTTTGCTTGACTCAATGATATCCAGTTCCATCTATGTTGCTGCAATGACAGGATTTCATTCTTTTTATGGCTGAGTAATATTCCATTGTCTATATACCACATTTTCTTTGTCCGCTCATCCACTAAGGAACATCTGGATTTATTCCATATTTTGGTTATTGTGAGTAGAATGGTAACAAACATGGGAGTATAAGTATCATCTTGGCATAAGTACTTTATTTTCTTTGACTGTCTACTTA
The DNA here is from genome assembly GCF_902686445.1 of Sciurus carolinensis. Lineage (NCBI taxonomy): Eukaryota > Metazoa > Chordata > Mammalia > Rodentia > Sciuridae > Sciurus > Sciurus carolinensis. The sequence continues at coordinate 67,133,967 of NC_062226.1, forward strand.
GTAATGGCGTGGTTGGATCATATGGCAGATCTATTTTTAGATTCTTTGAGGAGTCTCCATATTGTTTTCCATAATAGATACACTCCCTTTTTTCTGTAATGGATGTACTCCATTTCCTCACACCCCCACCAGCATTTATTCTTGTATTTTTGATGGCAGTCATTCTAATTGAGGTGAAATGGCATTTCTTTGTGGTTTTGATTTGCATTTCTTTGATGATTAGTGAAACTGAGTCTTTTTTCATGTATTTGTTGGCCTTTTTCAATTGGGTCTTGATAAATACTGGATAAGTGATGAATCTGATAATTACTAGATAATGATAAGCAGTGGATTCCTCAAGGGCAGCACCTGTAAGTTATTCTGGGTTGCCAGCTAAATTTTGACTGTTTACCCAAAGGGTGACCAAAGTCAGGAACAAAGTTGCCATTCCATTTGTCACAGTTCTAAAGCCAGGGGCCACCAGGAACAAACCTAAGGTCAAAGTGAGTTGGGTTTTCTTTCTTGTTACCTTGAGGGGTACAAATATGTGGGAAGAGCAGGAAGAGGGGTCTAGACATTCATATCATAGGATTTAAGCTCCTGTTAGGTTATTGAGGGTAGAAGTCAAGGAAGCAGAAGCTTGCTCTGGATTAGTTGCTTTGGGGAAGTTTGACTTTTGCCTTTGGATTTTTATCTGAGGTAAGAGGAATCAACATGGCTAAAACCATGATTGTTAAGAAGCTGCAGTCTCCTTTATGAGCCAGTGAGAGAGAGAGATTCAGGGGTGTTCACAATGACCTTATTTTTCTGTCTATGCTTAGATATGATTTAGAGTGAACTCACTTTGCCTCCCTTTATCACTGTAATAAAATGACCTTTGTCACAATTGTAGAATGACCTTGTCTGACTTTACCTTCTAACAACTCCAGGACCTATCTGCCAGGCCAGTTTCCTACTGTCAGGGACTCTTTTTCTCTTTCTGAGAAGTCTGATCAGATGGGCATTCAACTGGGTGAGGAGGGGAAGGAAAAGTACCATCAAAGGAAGACATGATTTTGCCCTAAAACTTGGGTTTGAATTTGCTCACACACACAGACAAATAAGGGCACTGGGGCATCTTTTATTTCATGTAATGTGAAAATAATTTACATCCCTCCCTCCTCCTCAAGACCTTTAGGACGAACCCTTGCCCCAGGGAGTATCAGTCTTAAAACTGGTCCTGGCACATTAGTCTGGAGTCCTGAATCATCTGTCCAGTAGCAGGGATGTGCTGTGTGTGACCTTCCCTTGGCATCTATAGGATAGGACATAACTTTTTCATGTTACTTAATTTTTAAAATTTCCTTTTAAAAATTTGAATTTTACACAAACTATTATTTAAAAATTATTACTATAATATTATATTACAGAAAGTTTATGAAGCAGAGGGAAAAGTAATCCTGTTAACTACTGTAACCTATTATCTCATTTATTTTTTACATGTATATTTTAAAACAGTTTTAATCATCCTATGGAGTTTCATAATTTGCTTTTCACTTTATAATTGCTGTCTTACCTTATGTCTATGCTTTTCCATGTAATTATGGAATAATTTTTTTTTTCATATAGGAGGGTTTATTAAGCAAACAGAGTGTCTCCCTGCAGGGTAAGAGAGAAAATGAGAGGGAAAGAGAGAGAGCACACGCAAGAGAGAGTGTGAAAAGTGAGGAGGAGAGAGAAAGCATGAAAGTGAGGAGAAGAGAGAGAGAAAATGGCAGGGAGCTATCCTTAAGCAGTCGAATTACACGGGTTAACAGGACCAATAACGGAGAAGGATACTGCAAGCTGACTGATGAACCAATAGCTAGCTAGGATGTTCACAGAGTGACAAAAGTTGGGAGGCGGGGAAATGACTGTAGTATAAAGTGCAGGGGAGCAGCTTTACATTATATTACATTAACTTACTGTCCCAGTCTCTATGTCTAGGGAGGGGAAAGGGGCCAAAGATTGAGTTGATTCCAGTGGCTCATAATCAATCATGCCTATGTTTGCATCCACAAAACCCCCAAGGAATTGAGGACAGTGGGCTTCCAGGAAGGTGAACAAGAACACATCTACATGCCAGAGGAAGGGGTGGGCCACCCCAACTCCATGAGGAACAGAGCTCCTGTCCTCCCTGTTAGAACCCAGAAACCATTCCGGACACAGGAACTAACATAAGAGGGTTTATTAAGAAAACAGAGTGTCTCCCTGCAGGGTAAGAGAGAAAATGAGAGGAAAAAAAGAGAGTGCGTAAAAGAGTGTGAAAAGTGAGGAGGAGAGAGAAAGAAAGAATGTGAAGAGAAGAGAGAAAGCATGAAAGTGAGGAGAAGAGAGAGAAAATGGCGGAGGATCTATTCTTAAGCAGTTGAATTCCACAGGTTAATTGGACCAATAATGGAGAAGGATACTTGCAAACTGACTGATGAACCAATAGCTAGCTAGGATGTTCACAGACTGACACAAAGTTGGGAGGGAAATGACTGCAGCATAAAGGGTGGGGGAAGCAGCTTTATATTATATCATATTCTCCTGTTTCTGTTTTTATAAGAAAATCTTTTGTTCTCCAGTTCTTTCCCCCCTTATCTCTCCTTCCTGTCTACGTGAGTAGGTCTGGTTTTGCAGGTCAGATGTAAAAAGTCCATTCTCCCAGGGGCAGTTTCCAACTTCCAGACTTCCAGAGGCAGATGACTTTCATGGACTTCATTTCCTAGATTTGACTGATCCCCTATTTCTACACTAACTGCCTGTCCTAAATTCTGGCTTCATTCCCCCTTCTAGTTTTAGGAACTCCTTACTGCTGTAGGGAAAGGGGGGCAATGACCACTCTGGCTTCTTCGAGTTGGAAGGGGGCAGCATGGGGCACGCAGTTTGGAGTTCCCTTTTTAGAAATCAGATCAATCGAGGGGTCCATGGTAAAAGTCTGGTTGGAGAAGAGCAGGTTATAAAGGCATCTGGGGGTGGGTGCTTCTATGAGAGAAGAACAAAAAGACATGAGTACTGAAATGAGATTAGTACAAGATAAATGTTGCAGAATCTGGAACATGCCAATGAAAATCATGAAGATGACAGAAGTCAATAATCCCTCACCAGGGGGTGGAAGAACTGAGAAGTTGTTCCCATAATGAGGCCTAACAAAGGCTGGAGAGAACAAGGCCTTTATTTGGGAACTTTAACATTGCCCAGGTTATCAGGAATGTAAACACAACTTTTAGTAGAGATCTCTACATTTCTGTTACTAGCAAACATAGATTAAGCCTACCTGTGCCTGTAGGCCTTAAACTGACTAAAAACTTCAAACTCTGGCAGTTTCTCTTGATAGGTATCAGGCACATTTGCCTAAGAATCTCTCTTTTGTAGCTTTTAGTCTTTATTCTAGTGGACTAACACAAGTGTACATCTTAAGTTACATTTAACTATTATTTCTTTTGAATGCCCAAGAATGGCTATATTTTGGTTTTAACTGTTTTGCCAGGTGTCTAAGATCAAGTTGGTCAAAGTGACCTGTTCCTGTCTGTTAAAGGGTCCGCTTAAGTAGAGAACTTAAGGGCAGCTTCTTAGCTCCATTAGTGCTATTGGTTAGGCAGGGTCTTCTCCATGAGGTGGCTTTCTAGAATAATTTTAATGATTATTCTTAGTGACCACATAAAATTTAACATAAATTTGCCATTTTCATGGTTACATTTCTGATAGAAATGTATGAGTTTTTTCCTTTTATGTTTGAAATAGTACTAAGATGAAAAATTTTCAAACGTTTATAGTTTTTTTAAAAAGATAATTGTTCTTTTAAGCTAGAAGGTTTCAAGATTTTCTCTTTATCCTTGGAGTTTGGGAATTATGCCAGAATATCATAAATATATTTCTTCTTTAGATAACATTGCTTAAGGTTCATTAGACATTTTTGATCTGAAAATTCAGATTTTTTTCAAGGAATTTAATTTTTTTTTTTTTTTTTTTTTTTTTTTTTTTACTTTTGTTTCTTCTCTGTCTCCCTTTCCTCTTTTCATTTTATTCTAGACCTTTACTATGCACATGTTAGTTTCCTGGGTCTATTGTACAAACCTTTTATCTTTTCCCTTATGATTACTAGATTATATTTTTTCCTTACTTGATTTTTGCATTCTTCTAGTCCACTGAATTTGAGCATCAACAGTGTTCTTCTGCTTAAATCCATCTACTGACCTTTTCTCTTTCTTTTATAATAAAAGCAAGTGTTCAAGGAAGTCTTTTTTCTTGTGCTGAACTTGAATCTTCTCAATTACTCTTATTATTTTACATTAGTTACCCTATGGCCAATTTCACTTTTGTGATTTTAGTTACTGAAGGCCAATCTTGGACTAAAAATACTAAATGGAAAATACCAAACATAATTCATAGGTTTTAAATAACTTTTGTTACAAAATATTGTTAAAGTTTGTTCTATTTTATTGTTAGTAACTGTTGTTAATCTCTTACTGTGCCTGATATGCAAATTAAACTTTATGATAGGCAAAAAAACATAGTCTACATAGCATTTGGTACCACCCGTGGTTTCAGGCATCTGCAGAATGTTGTTGTGGTTGTCATGGGTTGCCCTCTGTCTGCTCCAGTTAATTAGCTTTGTGTCACTGGGGACCAGTCTAATCCTTATTTATTTTCCTATGACTGCTGCCTCGTAGGATCTGGTGATCTTTCTTTGTTACTCACTGGAGTTTGGCTGCTGGGAGACCTTAACTGGGACTGAGGGTGGGGTGAGAGTGTGAGAGTGACAGAAGATGTGGTGTTCTGACCCTGACAGCTGACTGGGTTGCACTGGGACTTATCAGCTTCCTATCATGGCTTGGGGAAGAGGGAAGAGGGATGCAGCTTTCCATAGCTTTCTCAGTCATGGGGGGACCCCTTAGTCCACCTTTTCAGCTCCTAACAAGACTGGTCAATGTTTGGGAACTTTGGCCCAAGTCAACTTCCAGGGATCCCAAAGGATCAGGCTTTTCCCCAAAGTGGACTGCTTCAGATCCTCCTCCTGAGTCTATTTTGCTGACTGTACTGGCCCAGAGGGTTAAGGTACCACACTAGTATGCATTGGGCTTAGACAGTGCCTGAACTGATGCTGGCTCAGGGGAGGGAGCTAAACTTGGGGTGCAAATGTGCATGCAGGGAAAGGCAGGTATCAACACACTATCTTTCTAAATTCCCCTACTGCCATATTTTCCACAATTATTCATGATATATTGGCACAAATATTCTTTCCTATAGTTTTAGAATGACTTAATCAAATTTTTTAAATTCCTTAAGGTTTTTGGGGAGTGGCAAGGGAGAGGAGAGAAATTCTCATTCTTCAAATATTTAGTCATAGAAGATGCTCCATATTCATTCAAGACTAATTTAAGTTTCATTATTTTCATTGTATAAGACTACAGTTTTCTCATTAATACTATTTTCAGATCATTGATTATGATTGTGAATTATATTTTTTATTTTTCTCATCACATTTTCTTTCAAATTATGCTGATACAAATTTTCAAGATGCTTTGTTAGAGTAAGGGTTCTGAACCTTGGATGTAGTTGGGAATCTCCAGGGAGACCCAACCCCAGTGAAATTCTCTTTCAGATTTAAGCCATTGTTTAAGAATATTCTTTTCTAAAAACAGGTGCACCTGAAATACAATATAGGACATCTAAAATCATCACTTTAAAAAAAAATAAACATCAATATTCTCTTAAGTTGAGGGACTTCCTGGGATGTCTCAGCTTGTAGACAGATTTAGGGTCAGAGCTACCCAGGTGCCTACTTTCCAGGTTCCAGATACCTTCCCTTTCTCCCCTACAGGGGGCTCCCTTCTGTGCCTGCACAGCTTGTGTCAGCCAGTCACAGGGAGGATTTTTACTTTTCCAATGTAGCTACAGAGAATCCTGTGATGCTGTGTGAAACACAAAAACAACTATGTATTTTTATTTTTCCATCAAAGAAAGAAGTACCTTTGGCACCATACTTTTTCTTCTACTTCAGAACAGAGATGACCATTTAAAACTTAATGTTAATAGAGAATACACGCTGACCTAGCTACCTGATCTCCTGACACTCCCGAGGACCACCTTGGAAATCTGTGCCAATGACAGAATGCCCCGTAAAGACACATTATTTCTTTTTCTGAGCAGACAGAGATTTATTGCATTATTCATTAAATAATTTAAGAAAAATTATTAATAACAAATTAATAATTCATGTTCTTAAATTAGGTAATGCCCATTATACAAAATTCAAAAATGCATTGAAGAATTGTGAGTAAAACATACATCTTCTTCCAGCCCTTGTCTTGTATTCCAGTTCCTTGCCCCCAAGGCACCGACAGTTATTAGTTGGAATAAATTCTTCTGGATCAAGGGTGAGCAAACTTGTCCTGTAGAGGACCAGATGATAAATATTTTACACTTTACAAGCTATAAAGTCCCCACCACAACTCTTCAGCTCCTGTAGTAACCTGGGAGCAGACAAGCAATATGAAGTGTTATCTATGTTCCAAGGTAGCTGTAACCATAGATATTGAAATTTGAATTTCATACACTTTCCATAAATCATATTATTCTCTTAAGTTTATTCTGTTCCTTTTTTCAACCTTTAAAAAATATGGCAGTATGCATGGGTGGGGAAAGGGGAGCTGTTGGTGAACAACACAGAGTTACAGCTGTGTGGAAAGAATAAGTCCTGGTGCTGTAGTGGTCAGCAGGTGACTGGAGTGAATAGCATAGTGTATAGTTCAAAATCACGAAAAGAGGATCTTAAGTGTTCTCACAACAAAGCAAGAAGGAATATTTGAGGTGATAGATATGCTACAATTGCCCCAATCTGATCTTTCCACAAGGTCTATAGGTATTGAGCAAAAACCACATCATACCCCATAAATATATATATGATTATTTGTCAATCAAAAAAACTTAAAAATATCATAGGGACTTAAAACTTAAGAACTTAAAAATAGCATAGGGAGAAATGGCTGAAAAATGTGACAAAATTAGCAATAAAATTTTTAACCTTAAAAGTACATATACATATGATAGCAATGTATTTGTATGTATCTATATATCTCTATATAGTGTATCTTCACATTTGTATGTATAGATACATAAGTGGATGGATAAATACATACATATACACACCATTCATAGCATACAAAAATGGGTGGTCAGTTGGATTTGGTGACCCCTATTCTAGAAATGTTCTTTGCATATTCATTCACCAGTCATATTTCATATGTTTGTTTACACACAGGCTTTATGCCATGTGTATTGATCTGCATTGGAATGTTTCTGCTAAAATTTCCTGGCCATTATTCCCTATCCATTTGTAGAACTGCTTCTTTGATTTTATTGGTCATGGAATGTTCAGGCATGGGTTGTGATTCATGGAGGAGCATTACGATTGTTTCTGATACTTGCCTTTTATGAGTGATGCTGCAGCAGGTATCAGTGTGTTTGTCTTTGTGCACCTCCGGGATTGTTTGTAGAAAAAAGCACCTCACAAAAGAGTAATCAGGACTAACAGTGTGATGTAAAATAGTACAGTTTCTGACCAGACATTTGACCACTCCAATACAGTTTTCAATGTCTGAATCTTTCCAGAAATCTATTAATAGGCATCCCAGAGAATGTGGACAAAATGTGTAGGTACAGATATATCTTAACTGCCAGAGTGCTGGGTGGGGGGAAAGAGTGAAAAACAGACCTATCCCTCAGAGGACTCTGAGACTCCAAATAGCCCATTGGGGTGCAGATGGGAGAAGCTCCCTTACACAGGAAATGACTGGCACCGCTCAGAGCTAGAGAGGAAAGAGTGATGGGGTTTGGAATGGAATATGAAAGTAAGAAATTTGAATTGTCATGATTTATGAATAGATTACCTCTGATAAGGATCTTAAACACATTTTATAAATTTTTATTTGAATGGCATATAGACACCATCTAAATTAATCTTGTGGTGAATCATTTTATAGAGTAAGTAGTTTTCCTTGAAGTGATTTGTTTTATTAGTTATACTTTAGGTTGGCATATGACAAATTCTATTTATACAGATAAAAATCTTTTGCATCAAGGATAATTGATGTCACAGAAAAATACAAACAATAGATAATTCAAAATCTACTTTTTCCCCAGTCTCTGGCAAATGACTTAGCTAATTCAGGCTTCTGTTGCCTCAACTATGAAGCAAGAGATATTTTCTCTCTAAGTCTCCTTCCAGCTCCAGGGCAATGCAAAATGTGGACAATCACAAAATTCTCCGGAGACTGAAGTCCATGAGCATAGAGATGATACCCATTTTTTTCTTACTATGGTGTCCTCCTGCTACTTAGAATAAGGCATGACACCTAGAGTATACCCAGGAAACATTGGTTAATGAATGAAAAATGAATGTATATGGTGACCATAGCATAGAAGCTTTTGCATTTGCTGTAGATTCTTGTCCAACCCCACAGTCATTCCTCCTTCCTCCTTTGCCAGAGAGATCAGTTATTATTCACTTATCTTCCCTCCTCCATATTACCATAAGTTATAGAAGGTGCGGCCTTCAGACCTAGTGCTAGAAGGTGGCACTGGGTAATCACAGTGAGTCCATTTCTCTTGCTTGTGATTGGTCTCAACATGGTCATGTAATCTAATTCTAATCAATGATAAATTAGGGGAAAATTGCCAGTGGGGCTTTAGGAAAGCTTCCTCACTGATAGAATGGAATTTCTTGACGAAAACAGATGTGTTTGATATTGATATGTCTACCTGACTCCCGAAACTCTTCAACCTTCTTACAATATTGAAAGAGCCAGTTTGGGGACAAACTGAGAAGCCCCAGCATGATAGGACAAAAATATGGACATAATCTGAGCCTCTGATGATCATGTCTAATTATGAGGTAACTGACTCTGGAGTAACTCTGCTTCTGGATTTTTTATGAAACAAAAAGATAAGTTCCTTATGGTTTAGACAGTTACTTTTTTTGTTGTTGTTACTCTCAAGCAAAACCACCCTAAAAATGTCACTTTTACCATCCTTATACAGAAGACTGATGAAAACTAGAGTCTTTATTAATTGAAACTTGGAGCTCAATGATCAAAGAATAAAGATGAATTTTTCTTGTCTTCTCTCCTGATATAAAATTTTAAGAAACCTCAACTATGATAAGCCATACTCTAGTGTTGATTTAACAACAACAACAAAAGTCAAAACTATCACAGATCTTGTAAACCATGCAGAGATATTACAGATTTGAACAGTTTTAAAAATTATTTATGAGGATCGATGTAGTAGAATATTTACACTCTAAAATGGGGTAACCTTGTAATTGTTTATGTAGATTTTTTTAAATGATTTTTTAAAAAAGACTGTGGGCAAAAACAGTCTGTTCCAAATTATGTGTGAAGTCCCTGGTGAGATTTTGGCATTAACAACCAAATCAATAAAATACAGGCAAAGCACCCATAGCTGTGTCACTATCTTTAATACAGAGAAATGTCAATTCAGATATTTAGTCAGTGTTCCTACCCACAGTAGGAAGTTTTGTGCCAAGGCTAGCTTGCTTGAAGTTCAGGCTCCTATGTGCTTAGCTATAGCATTGTGGAAACAAATTATAGGATTAGCCAAGGATAAACTATTATTAGACCTGTCAATATTTGTTAACATCTCATCTCTGCCTCAACACAGCAGCTGTCTCTTTCAAGCCCCTCCTTTTACCCTACATACATGTTTTGGACTTTGGCAATGGGTCATGATAAGCACTTGCCTAAAAGTCCCTGCAAACTTCATTTTTAGTTACGCTGACTTATTTCAAGATTCCGGAAGCAGGTATACACAACCCTGCTCTAATGCTCTAATTTCCAAGCAATCTTTGCTTGTAGAACTCTGACCATAGAGTTCCAAAGTCACACAAAACAGGTCATTTAGAAATATAAAGCAACTAGATGATTGTGATGGAAGAAAAGATCTTTGAAACCCTGACTGACTAGTTCTACCAGTTGCAGCAAAGGAGTCTTCCACTGAGTTACATGGTCATGACATTCTTGGTCATGATCTAACTTAACATTTCTTGATCTTATAATTACCATCATTTCATATATTTTTCTTTCTCTTCTTCCCACCACGTCTTCTTGCCCACCCTCTTACCTTTTTTTTCTTATAGTTTTGAAGTAGTGGAAATTTCTTATTACAAGAGTACAAAAGTGGACTTTCATCTTTCCACTGACACAAGACCCTCCTCAATCAAAAAGCCATCAGGGGTTGTTTCAATGTGGTGAAAGAAGGTTGAGGTGATGGGAAGAGGGGTTTACAGTCAAGCCAGCCTGAGCTCACCATCTGTCTTCGTTACTCAGAAATTTTGTGGCTTAAACCAGAAATTAGCTAATGAAAGCAAAAACCTTGGTTTCCTCATTTACCAAATAAAGAGTTCTCACAGATGTTGTGAGGATTAAGTCAGAGAAGAAATGGGAAGTAGGATAGCATTCATTCATTCTACAAATATTTATTGAGTACTGCTCTGTTCTGGGTTTATGTGACGGCAGAAAACTAAAAATCAAACATGGCACAGAACCTGACCTGAGGCATTTTCAATCCACTGGGGAAGGCAAAGGTGTCCATCAAAGATTCTATAAAAGAAGCATGGAGGATGCTGGAGATAGTGATGATGATGATGATGGTGTAGTGACAAGAAGACTGCCTAATAATTATGGCTCTTGGTATATGTTTCAAAGAACAAGGAGAACTGAGGGAGGAGGGCAGGAAAGACTAAAGAAAAAATATGTATAAAAGCCACTGATGTGGATTTTACTGGAGTATGAGGAGTTACAATTGGGGCTGTATAACTGGGTCAAATGTAGTAATGGAGGCTTTGATGGGAGGTGAAACCAGAGGATTTGTCAGAAGTCCCACAATAAAAGACTTGGGTACTAAAGATGTGAAGTCTGAACTTATCTAGGTCACTTAGTTACCCATCCTGTAAGTGGCAGGTATCTATCACTAGGGTGGAATTCGAGTTATCTAAGCCAAAGACCAGGATATTCTCCATTATAGCTCAGTTATGTCCTTCTGTATGGGACCATGACATAGTGAACTCAACTTCAGTGCCTGCAAAGGTTGTCTATAATAGAACAATTTGAATTAGAGGATGTGGAAATTGTAGTCTAAGTCCTTTCCTTGAGGTGGGGAGACACAGTGAAGTTGGATGAAAGGTCAGTGACTTGCCCAGGCAAAGTCCAACTTTATCCCTTATCTGAAATTGTTGGGGCCACAAGTGTTTTGGATTTCCAGGTTTTGCAGAGTTTGAAGTACATATCTGTAATGAGAATAAGATACAAGTCTAAATTCACTTATAATTCACATATACTTCATGTACATAGCGTAGAGGTAAGTTCATGCAGTATTTTTAGTGCACCTGTGCTTTGACTGTGACCCATCATGTGGATTTTTTATGTATGATTACATGTCAGTACTCAAAAAGTTATTGATTTAGAAGCATTTCAGATTATGAATTTCCAGGTTATAAAAGCTCACCCTGTAGTGAGTCTTTAGCTTCTTAAGGAGACAGACTGAGGTTAGGTGCCAAAAGAGATCTGTAGGTGTGAGCCCATTCAAAACTGGTCTAAGACTAGGAGTGGAGGATAATACCTGTGGGTTGAGCAACAGGAAAAGACACACAGAGGAGGAAGATTAGACTGAAGACTGTGAGGAAGAAAGAGGGCTCCAAGACCCTTTCTATAACCAGGACTGGGAAGCTCACAGTCACTTGTTATTTTTAGTGCTGGATGCAGAGGCTGTACATGGGTTGTTACTTTAGCTAAATGTGTAGTGTTGATGCAAAGAGCAAGTCCTAAGTGATTTCAGTGACACTAGTCGAGGGAGCTTTCTGCTTCCTTCCTTGCATATCTTTCCATCTGCTCTGCCTTCCATCCTACCACCCATCAAAGGGAGGGGGCCATTCAAACTGGTATGTTATAAACATCCTCATGAAGATAACCCAGACTTTAAAATTAATGTGAATAATCATTTATTGAAACTCATCTGACTGAGGACATTATACTTTCTTGATATCCTAAAGGACATTATTGTCATAGAAAAACCAGCCTAGATAGAATTTTCATTTAGGAAACTGAGATAAATGAAGGAGAAAAGAAATGAGGATCCAAGAAGACCTCATTCCAGCTGCTTCCCAGACTACACGGTATGTCCTTTTTTGGGTAGTTTCATATTGGTAAACCTGTTTCCATTTGCTTTGCTGGTTAATTTCCAGTCAAGTTATTTGGGTATTAGAACACATTGTGCTGATTCTGGCAGTACTGACTGGCTTTGGTAGAGGGATTAGGGTTGGTATGTGTCACTGAGCATAACCAGTTCTTTGTTCCTTTGGCCTTTCTTCGCCCAAACTAGAGAGACACGCTTCTTCAAGATCACTTTTCAGTGTCAATTTGTAATCTTGATTTTGACCTAGAAAAACTAAGGTATATCTACCTGTTTTGTTCTCACCAAATTCTGGCTGGTGCCCTGAAAAAAATCTAGCAACCTACATGCTGTATTGTTTGCAGAACAACTGAGGCTGTATTCAACTGAGACCTGTTTTTGAGTTGATGACAGTTCTTGAATACCAAATCTATGCTTTTGGGGGAAATCTAATGCCCCAGTTTGCAATGGCATTTTGACCAGCTTCAGAGTCAAGAGAGTCAGAGCTTTTTCTGAAATGGTTTGTAGATTCAACCGGGTACAATATATAATGGTGCCAGAATTGTTTTTTAATTAAAAAAAAAATGTAGGTGACTATGCTTTACATGAGGCAATGTTGCAAAAGTCATTTCTTCCAGCTGGTGAGAGACTCAGGTCCCTTTGGACTCTTAGAGGACTTTGAGTCAGCACAAAAGCACTGCCTATCGTCTACTAAGTCATCTGGTGACAGCACCAGCAATGCCAACCTTTCACATATCACAATGGAAGGGTATAGATGCCCTCATATTTTGCTCTTGGAAACAGACTTACCAAAGTAAGATGAACTAATATGAGATCTAAGACTCCTGCTTCATGGTCTTGCTGCTTTCTCCTCTTGGTGCTTTTCTATGTTCATCTCTTCCTTGAGATGAAGAAGAAAGAATCAAAGAATCCCTCACATTCTTCCTAGCAGGTCTGAATCTTTTCAGAAAGGCCATGTTTTTCATCTGCTCACACTTAAGATTTTCATTCTTGGTTGACTAATACTCTTTACCTACTTCCATTCTGTAGAAACCATTCCTGTGATCTGGAAATGTTCTGATAAACTTGGGTCAGAAGAAAATTAGTAGGCAGAAGGCAAATGATGACAGAGGTCTTTAAATTCACTGAAGTATCCCAACCTCTTAGAATGGTGTCATGCATGAAAGAAATGCTCAGGATATTCGAATATTTGTTGAATGAATGAAAGAATAAATTAATAAAGATGCAAGTGTGTTAATTAATTTCTAGGTCCAGACAGTACAAGGAGCTATTAGGAAAGTAAACTTTTCATCTGTTCTTTGCTCTTGGGCTGAAGAGGTTTGAAGAATGGATAGAGGTAGAATAATGGGTTGTGGGGGCAGTTTGAGAAATTTTGGAACTTTGAGAGAATAGTGTCTCTCGAAAGAGAAGGAAAGGCTTAAAAATAAACAAATAGTACATACCCCCAAAAATTTAAAGCAGACACTTGTACACAAATGTTCATAGTGGCATTATTTTTGCAATAACCAAAATATGGAAGCAACCCAAGTGTCCATCATAGATTAATGAATAAACAAAATATGTTATACAGGTACCATGGTATATCCAGGCTTTAAAAGGAATTAAGTTCTAGTGCATTCTACAACATGGATGAAACTTGAAAATATTATGGTTAGTAATCCAGGCACAAATTAAACCAAACACGAAGGACAAATACTGTGTGATTCTACTCATACGAGGTAAACAGTCTAAAGTCATAGATATAGTAATTAAAATGTAGTTTATCAAGTCCAGAGAAAGGGAGAAGAGGAACCCTTGTTAATGGGTACAGAGTTTCTCTATGAGGTGATGAAAATATTCTGGAAATGGATGGTGGTGACAGTTGTACACAATTGTAAATGTTTGATACCACTGAAATGTACATTTTCGAAATGGCTAAAATTGTAAATTTTCTGTCATGTATATTTTGCTACAGCTTAAGAAAATAAACAACAGAGAAACCTGACATTCTGATATGTTCAGAAAGCAAAGGAAACTTCATCTTTTTTCCCTATGATTCTTTTTTCTGTCATGGCACAAAAGACTTTGGCATCAGACAGAATTGGCTCAAACCCAAGCCACACCACTCGTTAATGGTCTGGCTTTGATCAAGCTGGTTTCTCTCTGAGTTCCAGCTTTCTCACTGATAAAATGGAGAGCAGAGAAATAATTATTGTGATATGAAAGTAGAAATTGCGTATGTAAAATACTTAGTACAGGGCGTGGCACACAGGCAGGCAATGAGCAGTTAATTCATTATCTCTTCTGCTCTCTCCCCTATTCTTGGACCCACACACGTTCTCCAGCATTCTTGTCCATCTTTTCCATTTTGTGGAAAGTTGGGTCATCTGATCCAGGACCTGCATCTGTGACTGGTGGTGTTCTCTATGGCTGGGCTCAGGGAACGGTTCTCGTAGAGAACACAGATCTGATCCAGGTACATGTTTGGAAAACTTCATGTGCAGCTATTTCCAGGAGTGCTTAGATTCTTTCTGTGTGCCTCTGGCATTGGTGACAGAGCGTACACATGACACAATGCATGGTGAATTTCAGTTTAGCCTGCTTCTTGGAACATGATTTTCTCTTCCTTATATCATTGCATAAAAGAACTTCCTCAACACTCTGTGTTCATATCCTTGAACGGTTGTTTAATGCTTTAAGTTATTTTTGTTTGAAAAATGTAGGCATAGTTTTAAAGCTCAAAAGATTCTACAGTGATTACAGTGAAAACCTCTCATACCAAGTTCTCATCCCTGATCCTAACTACCTTGAGGAAAGTACTATTAACTGTTACCGTTTTTATTGCTGATATTTTACTCTATTTTCCAAATGATACAATTTGGTTTTTGAATTAGATATTATCTTTTTATTGAATTAAATATTGACTCGTTACAATCAAATATGAAAATTTTACTCAAAATCCTTCCCAACACCCTACCCTTCACATTCTCTCTCCCTACATCTTCCCATTACACAATTTTAGATTGTATTAATTGTTAGTATTTACATTTTTATAACAATTTAAACTTGCAGGCTCAAGGAATCTTTTCCTTAGCCTTCCAAGTGACTGGGACTACAGGCATGAGTCACTATGTCTGGCAGACCTTGTACATCTGAAAATGAGCTTATGTCATTCCCCTCCCTTTTGATGAATAGTTTTATGGAGTACAGAAGTCTAGGTTAAACTCACCTTAAATATTAATATTTAAGATTCTTAAATATGAAAACCATTATTCTAGTGTCTTCTAGTGGTATTGATAAGTTCAATGACATTCTGCTGTTTTATGTTCTTTGTCCTCAATTTTCTGGAGTGTTGTGATGTCCCATCTTGGGATGTTTATTGTGTTGTACAGTAAGTAGGTCCTTTCAGTCTGGAAACTCACATCTTTTACTTCATTAAGTTCTCATATCATTTCTTTGACGATGATCTTTAACTCTTTCTGGATGTCTCTGAGTATTGAGCCTCCTAACCAATTTTCTAGTTGTTAAATATTTTTTCCTCATATTTCTGCTCTTTGTCTTTTGTTCTACTTTTTGAAAGAAAAAATAAAATAATCTTTGAGTTCTTTTTCTGAACTTTAATTTTTGGTTATAGTATTTTTTGACTTCCACAGGTTTTATTTATTCTCAAGTGTTCCGTTTTTAATCGCATCTTGTTCTTTTTTTTTTAACATATAAGCAATATCTCATGTCTTAAAACTATGAATTATAGTTTTTTGATATTTCCTTCTGTTTCTTCCATTGACATAGTTTCTTTCAAAGTACTTTTTATACGATTTAGTATGTTTTTCATGTTGTAAGATTTTAAAGATATTAGGTGAACTTTTGGCTGTTCATACTTAAGAATAAGGGACTAAAATGATAATTAAAACTGTGTTTGCATGAGCAGGGCCTGTTGACTGGTAGTTTGCTCTAAATGTGGTGTAATTCAGGACCTAGATATTTTGAGGGAATTCTAAATATTGATGCCTATAAATCAGTTTTTTGTTTATTTGTCTTTTGGTTGGATCAAAACTTTTAATTGTGTGTGTGTGTTTGACAAAAAATGGCTAAGTGAAAAAGGTATACTCTAACATATGTGTAATACATCATTTTAAAAATAAAACTAAAAGCCTCCTCACTATAAAATTACTATTTCTATAAATATTTCAAATTTCAAAACAAGGGATATGTTAATAAGATATGCCAGGGGATAAAGCTATTTAAAAACAAGACTTAAAGGTCATCTTTTCAAAAAACATCGTTCTGTTTAATGAAGCTATAAGGAAATAATTTTTTTCAATCATTTTGGTTTTTTATTTTCTACTTATTTTAATACATATGGCTCAATGCTTTGCCTTGACTATTTAGTCAAATTAGAAAGGAGGTATAAACCCTGTGACCCAAGTGATCCAGGTCTCTATAGCAACTATCTCTGACACAAACTGAGAAAACTCAAGGACCCTGTGACCAGAAAGCAGATAATGTGAGGAATGAAAGTAAACAGGTGGCAAATATGTTTGGATAAAATGGCATTTTTATTTTACTGAGGCTCTCAGAAGGAATGCTTCTAGTATGTTTCATCAGGTATAAAAATGGCTGTTAATTTAAGGTTGCTGTGTATTTTATCATTTTAAAGAAGTACCCGTCTAAGACTTGTTTTTAATTTAAATTTACTTATTGAATTTTACAAAATGGCTTTTGGATTTTTTATTATAAATTTTATCTTATTTGATCCATTGATATGCCATATTAGATTACTTGCTATTCAATCGCTCTAGCATAGCTTGAGAATTATGACTTGGTCATGGTGGATATGTCCTTTATGAAATCTTTGAATTTGATTTTCTAGCATTTTATTTGGAATTTTCTCATTTGTATTTATAAATGACAATGATCTGCAGGCATGTGTATGCATGTGATTGTACATGCATGTGTGCTAGCTGTCATTGTCAGGTGTGGAATAGGATCATCCTATCTATAAGCAGAGACTCACACATGGATAAAAACTGATGGAAATGAAGAAGCAGTAGACAACGCATATTTATAGTTAGAGAATTCAATACCTCTTAATAACTGATAAAACAAGTAGAAAATCTACAAGAATGTAAAAAATATGAACAGCACCATCAGCCAATTTGGACTCATTGCCATTTGTGGAACACTCAATGATAGTAGAATACATATTCTTTTAAGGTTGTCTGATGTGGCATTTTTTCAAGACTAAACTCTTATGTTCAGATCTTCATTTCTTCAGTCAGTTTTGTCTCAAAGCATTTCATATTTTTGCTCATGTAAAAGGCATTGTTATTTTAAATTTTGATTTTTAACTTGCTACTTTATAGAAAGATGATTGATATTTGCATGTTGCATTTGTGTTGGGTAACTGCTAAATATAATTATATTTTAGAGGGACTTTTTGTAGATCTCATGGGAATTTCTACACAGATGATCATGTTTTTTTTTTTTGTTTTAGCTTTCCATCACTATTAAAAACACCTGAGGTTTAATTTGGCTTAAAGATTTGGAGGTTCAAGTACAGAATCAGAACGACCCGTTATTTTGGGCCTCTGGTGAACACGGCAGATGGGATGGTGAGGAATATGTGATAGTGTAAACTGCTGTTCTCCTGACCAGGAAGCAAAAGAGTAAGGGAGCATAGTCCTGTAGGGAGTGTAGTCCTGTAATCCCCTTCAAGGGCTCAACCCCAATGACCTGAGGACCTCCCACTAAGCCCCACTTCCCAATAACATCACTCTGGGGACAAAGCCTTTAACATGACCTTTAGGGGATACTTATACAAATCATAGCATTGTCTGTGATAATGTTTACTTCCTACTTTCCAATTTGGATATTTTGATTTCTTTTTTCTTGCTTTATTGCACTGGCAAGAATTTACAATAAGATACAGATGTGGTAAGAGAAAACACCTTTGTATTTTTCCTGATCTTTCAGGGGAAAGCACTCAATCTTTCATTAGTATGATGTTGGCTGTAAACATTTTTGTAAAGGCTCTTTTTGAAATCGAGGAAGTTTTCTTTTCTTTTAAGTTTGCTGAGAGTTTTTATCAGAAATAGATGCTTTATTTCACCAAAAATTATTTCTGTATCTATTGAAGTGATCATATGATCTTCCTTTATAACCCACTAATATCCCAAATTACATTGATTTATTTTCAAGTCTTATAACATTCTTGTATTTTAGGATAAACCTCATGTGGTCATCTTCTATGTTTTAGTGGATTTGATTTGCCAATATTTCTATTAAGAATTTTTTCCCTCAATCATCATAAGGGATATTGATCTATTTTCTTATGACATTTTATCTGGTTTTTGTATCAGAAGTATTTTGGTCTCTTGAAATGGGTTTGGATAGTTTCTATCCTCTTCAATTTTTTGGAAGAGATTGGGTAGGAAAAAAAAATGGTATGATTTCTTTCTGAAATACTGGGTAGGATTCACCAGCAAACCCATTTGGGGGGCCTTGAATGCCCAGTTCAAGAACTTGGATTTTTCTTAGAAACCTCCAATGATCCCCATGGAGGATAGTGTGGATAGTGAGGACCTAGATATAAGTACCAAGAAGAATCTTATGTTCTAATTTCCAGAGTTCCTGATGACAAAGCTTTTGTTTAATTTTTCAAAGACTTGGGGGAATTCCTCATGCAGAAGAGAAAGTGACCCCATTTGATAAGAATTACAGTCTGCAAGAAGATTTTTTTTTTCTCTGTATGAAAAGGCTATAAGGAGGCAGCAACTATCATTACTGAGAAATGACTTGTGGTGCCTGGGGTTTCTAATTTAGCTAAATAAATCATGGCTAGCCTGACACTTGCTTTATGAAGTGCCAGGACTGGAGTTAGATTGAAGCATTTTTAAGTGACTGACATTTTTGTATGACTGTTTTAGATTTTTTCCTTATATGTTTAAAGAGTCACAAAAGAAACAAATCTGAAGGAGCTATTCATAACACAACTCTGTAAAGTTGCTGGCTCCCCACAACCCTGGAGATCTGTCATTTTAAACAAGCACAATCTCCTATTCTGGGCATAGTATCTAATGTATTTCCTTCTGCACTGTTTATTATTTCTAAAGAACAATATTGCAATTCAATGTCTCTGGTTGCAATGACCACTTTCATTGAGTTGCACTTTATTGCATCAGCTGTCAGTGTAGGATAGGCCAGGACCAAACCAAAAAGCTTAGGAATTCAAATTGTGAAAATAATGCTATGAATTGAAGACTGAAACTACTATATTTTATAAGCCCTTTATATCTCATGAAAATACTTCCTAAAATATAATTTTATGAGAGTGTCTTTTGGCATTTCTTTCTGCACTGCAACTAAAGCAATGCCTATCAGTGAAGCACACACATGTTTCTAATATAATTAAGTGTTGTTGGAAGGAAGTCACGTCAACATCATGGGAAGATTTAACGGATTAGGGAATGGCTTTCACTGGCATTCGTGTGAATGACTTGGCATTGTCAATATGGGTAGCATTATTATAGTCAAAGAACATCGTGCACAGTGATTTTCATTGTAAACCAAAAGTCCATGATGTCAAACTTCAATAAAATTTCTATCTGGGAAGTGAACCTACAAAATGTACACATGGTAAATGTCTTTTATTCAAACAGCCCTGTGGGGGAAAAGAAGCTCACATTTGGAGAGCACACATCTGTTTTCCCATCTGGTCTTCATAACAACTGTGTGAAGTGACTAAGTCAAATTTGATCATTGGCTCATTTTACAGATGAAGAAATGGAGGTTTAGAGATGGGAGGGAATTTACCAGGATTATAAAGCAACTAAGTGGCAACTGAGGTCAGAACTGAAAGTTTTTAATTCAAATTCTCATACTTTTACCATTCTAGCACATTGTCTCTCCCAGAGTGAAAACACGAATATGATGATTAAATGATTCCTAGTTTGCAGGATCAAAATGCACACCCCTGGTTCATAACATGGGTCAAGTCAATATTACAACCCTGGAGTTGAATATTTTGTCAGTAAGTTTCCAAATGCTATAATTCGATAGAGAGCAGAATACTTGCTTTCAAATTAAAGAATTATTCTGCCATTAATTCTGCTTTGATGGCATCTCAAAGAAATAAATAACTTATGTATAATATTTTAGGGAGAAGGGAAGAAAAGTGAATTTATTTAAATATGTGCATCACAGAATTCTAACCTGAGATATGGACTTTTTTTTTTTTTTTGAGGTGGGATCTTGCTGTGTTGTCCAGGTGGGCCCTGATCTTGAGATCAAACTTGAGATCCTCCTGCTTTAGCCTACCGAGTAGCTGGGTTTACACATGTGTGTCACTGCACCTAGTTGAGATATAATTCTTCAGAATTTAGAGATAGGCACCAGGACATGCAGGGACCTCTGAAATTAAATGTGAACTTTTGTGAGTGCAGTTGCACCTTGGAATTCACTGGGGATTAGTTCTAGGATCCCTGTGGATACCTAACTCCACAAATGATCAAGTTCCTTATATAAAATGGTATAGTACTTACATGTAATATATATACATTCTCATGTATATTTAAGATCATTTCTAGATTAAAGGTTGCACATCTCTAATCTGAAACCCCCAATCCAAAATGCTCCAAAAGCAGAAGCTTTTTGACTATTGACATGACACCCGAAAATTTCACACCCTAGAACTTTGTTTCATGCTCAAAATGATTAAAAGTGTTATATAAAATTATCCTTAGGCTATGTATATAAGGTGTACATAAAGCATAAATGAATTTCATGTTTAGACTTAGGTCCCATTCCAACATACTTTATCATGTGTATGCAAAAATCTGAAATCTGAAACTCTTCTGTTCTCAAGCATTTCAGTTAAGGAATAGTTAACTTGTACTTATGTTGCTAATACAATGTAAATTTTATGTTACTAGTTATACCATATTGTTTAGGGAATAATGACAAGAAACAGAAGTCTGTACATGTTAGGAACAGACACAATTTTGTTTTGAATGTTTTTCTTTTGATCATGGGTGATTGAGTCCATGGATATGGAACCACAGATAAAGAGGACTGATTGTACATATATATATATATAGTTGTAGGAGAATCCTTCAGTTTCATTAAACTTTAAAGAAGGGGTCTATTTCTTGAGGAATCATTATTGTGGTGAACATAAAAGCAGCCCTCAAAATTTTCCAATTTCCTCATCTCTCAGAGAGCCTTTATGTCTGCCACATTCATTTGGTGTTCGTTGAACAGTTTGCTTTGCTCCTTAACAGTTCATCTCAATTATCTCTGTTTCAGACCACCCAGAATCCTGCTATTCATGCAATAAATGCTTAATGAATCATGGATTCATGAATGTTGCTTTCAACACTCTGATAGATAACTAGGATTAAAAGAACATGAAGGATATGGGATCAAGCCCTTTAGTTACCATGCTTGATTAAGGTACTTAGTTAGCAAATCGTTTCTAAACATAAAAATGTAGTAACAGTATGATTATCAAGTTGTAGAATAACTTTTAAATTAGTGCCAGGGCTGGGGGTGTGGTTAGGTGGTAGAGTGCTTGCCTCTCATGAGGTCCTGGGCTCAATTCCTAGCACTACAAAACGAATAAATAAAATAGCCCCACCCATATACAGTGACCTAGATGAGTGTCACTCCATTTACTGTAATTCCCTTGTCTGATTATGTTTATTCAAGGATGATGTCATTGACTCTAGCTATGTTCTGTAACAGTAACTCATTAGGACACTATGGGAGGGTCAAAATGTGGTATTAAGCAGCATGACATTTTATTATATTCTCTGAAGGAAAACTCAATTTTTTTTTTTTTTTGCTGCTTCAAAATATTAGGTCTGCCCTCAAAGATGTAAGATTTGTTATAACAATATGATTGCAAAAAACAACTTTTTTGTCCTTGCACATAAATCCACAACTGGTGTGAGATATAGGATATTACTGGAGTAGCCAAATAACCTCTCGTGGGAACATTTTTTGAGAGACAATGCTCTCTATTGGAGACCTAAACTCTCTTGTGCTTTTTTAGAAAATAATGTATGTCATGAATTCATGGAATCAATTTAGTTTAGCAATCAGTATTTGAGGACTTAAAAAGTGCCCAACTTGGTGCTCTGTCCTAGAGGTACAAAGAAGACCAAGACTAAATTTTTGCATTAATGTTTATATTTCATTGTCAGGAAGTTACATATATAATAGTAATATAATAATATAAGTAGATAATCTCAATATGATGATTATATACATATTATTGTAGAATTATATGCAAAGTGGGCAAGAGACACATGACCCAAATTGGGGCAATAGAGACAACTTCCAGGAGGAAGAGACATCTGAGTCCAGACTGGGAAGACAAGACAGGAGAAGAATGATGAAAAGGGAATTCCAATCAGAGGAAGAGCAGAAGGAAAGGCACAGTATTGTGTAGACAGTAACAACATGGTGGGTTCAGGGGATGATAAGTTATGAACAGGTGGGTGTTACTAGGCATCATGTTCAGATTGGAGAACTGCAAGATATAGGACAAGGAAGCAGGGATGAAGTCATGGTGGACTTGAGCCTGAGCCTAAGGGCCTTAGCCTTGATCCCATAGGCAGTAAATGGGATAGGGACTGATACAGTCATATTAGCACTTTTGGAAAGATGATCCCATAGAGTGAAATATTCTGAGCTCTCCCAGGCCATTGCTGCAATAAGTTCTGTACTCTGACACTTCTCAGAAGATGTATAAATAACCAACAAATACATGAAAAAACTGTTCGAATATTTAGCAATTAGAGAAATTCAAATCAAAACTACACTGAGATTTCATCTCACACCAGTCAGGATGGTAGCCATCAAGAACACAGACAATAATAAATGCTGGAAAGGATGTGGAGAAAAAGGAACACTTTTACACTGTTGGTGGGATTGTAAATTAGTACAGCCAATATGAAAATAAGTATGGAGGTTCCTCAAAAGACTAGGTATGGAACCACAATATGACCCTCGGTATTTCTCCTAAAGAATTAAAGTCATTATACAGTAGTGATATGTGCATAACCTTGTTTATAGCAGCACAATTCACGATAGGCAAACTATGGAACCAGCCTAAATGTCCATTAATGGATTAATGAATAAATAAAATGTGGTATATAGACACCATAAAGTTTTATTCAGCCATAAAAAATAATGAAATTGTCATTTGGAGGAAAATTGATAGAACAAGAGAAGGTCATATTAAGGAAAATAAGTAAAACTCAGAAAATCAATGATTGTATATTTTCTCTCATATATGGAAGGTAGAGAGGAAAAATAAAAAGAAAGGTGGGCAGGGGAATCTCATGACAATTTAATGGAAATCAGTACAGTAGAGGACAGAAAGCAGGGGTAAGAAAAGGGGAAATACTGGTGAATGATATTGGCCAAATTATATTGTTATATCTTGAGCATGTACTAATATGTAACAGTGAATCCTACCATTATGTATAATTACAATGCACAATGAAAATATGGAAAAATAAGTACTATACTCCTACTAGTGAAATGCTGGGTATCTATCATTTAAAAGCCACTTGATCTCATCAAATACATTTAATAACTTGGGATATCACCTGGGGTCACTCTGCTTCTTAAACTCCAGATAATGTGGGCTTGAAATTCTATTCCACATCGTGTAGAAAGTGTATTGTCCCAGCCAAACAGTTCTAAGAGTCCCTGTGGTGCTTATGTTTATGGGCTATATGCTCTTGCAGTGACTAAGTTTAGTTACTGGTTGACTCTGTAAGTCTGTTCTGCTGATCTGTTAAAAACAGGTCTAGGATTGGATTCCTTTCTATGATTTTTATCTAAAGTCACTCACATAAGGTGTTAGCATGTACCATAGACCAATGAGGTAAAAGGGTTTATAGTGTAGAAGATATAAGCAATCCAAAATGGTGTATTACATGTTTCTGTTGTCTGTCAACTTGGGTCCCAAACTTCCACAGCTTAGTTTCTTCCTCTTTTCCACCATGACCTGATTCTTCTCTTTATAGAATAAAACTCAGCTCAGGACCTCCTATAGCAAATTCAAAGATTTTCCTTCCCATACAACAATAAAGAAATTGCTTTTCCCAGGGACATTCCCAGTACACCTGCCAAGGCAAGAGAAGATAGTTTGGGTTTTAAATAGTCTTCTTCCACCACAGTTTCACTGGATTTCTGAGAGACTGGGATTGCATACAAGCTGACATGCCACTATTGTTGAATTGGCACTATTAATTAAGCCCATTGAAATCTTTATCTGTCTCATAATGGAGACAGTTCACTGAGTGCTGGGAACACAGTGTCTGCTGCAGAGGAGAGGGAGTGAGGAGAACTGCACGTAGTCTCTATTCTCAGCATCGTCCTTTCTGGAGGTTAGCAGATCCTGAGATATTGGAGGCAGGCTTCTCTGAATGGAAACAGATACTGGGGCTAATGTCGGAGAAATCGCTACTTTTGTTTCATGAACTGTTTGATAATATTTGGCTTCTATTCTGTGACATGCTTGGATGCTGTTCAGAAACTCACCTCACTTCTTAACCCATTAGAAACATTTCATCAAATTTTGGGTCCTAGGAGGCTCCTGTTTTCCAAAATAATATCCTTAAAAAAATATTAGAGGGTCATGAGCTGTTGTGGAATTCACATGTTTATGATAAGAGTCATTGCTATGCTGTGGGTGATTTGAAGCATTTGTTTGCTGAATGAGTTCCTTACTAGGTAACTTTAGGCAGCATGTTTTACTTCCTCATTGTTACTTCTTTTATTAGACAAGTTTCAGAATCAGTGACATTAGAGTCTCTCTTAACTCAGAAATACCAGGATTATAAAATTTCTTAGGAGAGAAAATTTGATGTTTCTTCAATGCTTTTTAGGAAGTGGGTAGCAGGGAAATATAAAGTAATTGGATAGAGAGAATATGTTTACCTTGTCTAAAGTTATCACTATAAAAGAAGTAGCTCTATCCAGAGATAACATGCCTTCTGAGACCATTACTCAAGAACTAGCACAGAGTTCATGGCCCTCCAAAATGTTACTGGAAGGGCTTCTCTTTGGCGGTAGGACTGACATAGAAAGGTTGAAGCCCTTGCACTTTTGTGGGTAGGGTTTATGCTCTTCTAGATTCCAACTTCCCTGGGTTAGGAGGATAGTATGGCTGTCCTCTCAGTTTCCATGCAACTTTGTTGAATTTTTCCACCCATCCTGGGGCTGTACCTGTCTTTCCAGCCCTGTCAGGGGTGGGCAGCCAAACTGCTATCTGCAGGCAAAGGGGGCCCAGCTGAGTTAGGAACCAATTAGATTCTCCTGGATCAGCAGATTATCTAGAATGCCACATTCTCAATTCCAGGGAGACATCCTGTGCACTCTCCTGACTTGATATGGAAGTGAGTTTTCTTCCAGTCTCATTAGCCCAGTTCAAGCCATGGCCCCCTATCTGAACTGCCACCATAATTTGTGAACTTACCCCGTTTTGGTCTTGATTCCCTACAGTCTACTCCAAACAAAGAAACCAACAGGAATCTTTTAAAATCAGATGTCATTCTGCTACTTCAAGCCCTCTAAAGTTGTCCCATCACAGAAAAGAAACTCCTGAGTTTAAATCACAGCTCTTGAAGTCAACATTGCCTGATTCTGATTCCTCTCTCCCTTTCCACTCTGCCTTTGCCATCCCTAGCTACAATGCCACTTCACTTTTGCTTGGATGAATCAAGCACACTCCTGACTCAGGACCTTGCCTCATTACTACCTGGGCGGGTTCACCCCCATTCTCCTTCCAGATGCTTTGCCACACTTATCTTCTTGGAGGGCTTCATTGACCATGTTATCTAAAATAGTGCATTCTGTCGTTCTCTAATCCTGTACTCTTATTTTGTTTTCTTTCATAAATCTTATCACTGCCTGACATGTTATTGTCTGTTCAGTATCTGGCTTCCAGTTAGAACAGGCACCATGAAGGATGGAGCTTTGTCCTGCCATGTTTTCAGCAGTTCCCCAGAATACAGATCAACGCCTGGGGCCTAGGAGGTACTGAACAAGAGAATGAAGTAATGACAGTACACATGGTGTATGTGAGTGAGAAAGTGAAGGGGGTGTTGGAGTAACTTCAGAAGGGACTGGTCCATATATTCTTCTTCAATTTCATTGAAAGTTGAAGAAATTGTTATATTCCTCTAATTGTTGCTCGCTCTAGGATGTGTCCATTATAAAACTGTCTTACAAGCTTTTGGAGATGGTTTTTGGTCCTCTCAAGCCTGAGAAAGAATACCAATTGCTGTCTAGTTATTTAACATCATCTGCCAGCATTTAGAAGTCCCTCTTAGTAAACCACAGGCCTATTCATTTGGGATCAGGCTAAAAAGGCAAATTTGTTTTCAAATTTAAACAACTAATCCCTGGTAAATCTCACATGTAAATGGATGAATTTAGGAAAATGTAAACAATGACTAAGGGGTTTAAACTTATTCTCTGCCTCAGACACTACAGCATTAGATAGTCAGAACTGAAATTTAGCATTCTCTATTTCCTAGATTATGGGCCAACCATATTTGCTGAGCATAATAAATCCAAAGAGCATACTAACCTCACCTTCTTGAGTGGTTTAAAGTGTAGCCTGTCTTTCCCCTACTGATTAAAAAGACCTCTCTGTATAATTGGTGAACTTAAACCAACCACCTGTACTCTTTAATCAGCAGAAGGTCACACGTGCCAGGCTTTTTGCAAAGATAATAGGTGCAGGACGATTAATCTTGAATTTTTTTTGGATTAAAAAAAAAAAGCCAACGCTAGCATTTCAAGGAGAAATTTAACAAGGGACATTTGCAAATGGGATATTAATACAATAGTGCAGATAAAAATCAGTTTTCAAATGGACATAAGTAAAAGATGTTAACTTCACTTTTTAAAAATGAAGCATGTTTTTTGTGTGGGTGTGGGTATGCTAGGGAGAAATAGCAGTTACTATCTGAATGAACAAACCACTTTATATGTGTTGCCTCTTTCTCTTATGAGACCCCTATGAAGGTACATATAATTTTCAGAAGAGTACTATAGCTTAGATGGTAAGCAATTTTGCTGGTTAAGTCGTGGAAGACCCTCCACATCTACCCCCACCTTATTGCAGAGCTGGTGAGCTCCTCTTGTTCACTAAGAACTCACTACTGAACTTTGCTTTTTATTTTTATTTTTTAAAGGATTATATTGAACCAGTTTAGGAGAAATTGTGGTCATGACAGTTTTTCAGTTCACAAACAATATCTCTACATGTATTAGACCATCTCTAATTTAATCTCAATAATCTTTTGTAGTTAAAAACTACATTTAAATGAATATCTTTTGTGATACTTACCTTAAGGATTTCACATTTCTGATGTTAGTATAGCCCTATTGAGTTTTAAAATATCTGTATTTTAAGCTTCTCTTTCCTTCAATTTACTGATTTTCCTTATACTCTTTTGGATCCTGAGTCAGTTTTAAAATTTAGTATCCAATGTAATTCAAATAATGGGGGACCATTGCTTGGGAATGTATCAGGTGGAATAATTCTAAGGCTCACAAAGATTTAGCTTATCATAAATGAATTTCAACACAGACCTTGTAAGAGTGAATGAGGGGAAAATATCGAGATGATTCTCCTTGCTTGTTAAGGCCTATTTTGTCTGACACACTGGATACCTCCTCTTTAGTCAGGTATGGCCTATTCTCAGCCAGCCACTGGGAAGAAGACCTGGTCTAAAGAACATTCCTTGTTGATAGTAGCTTTGACTTTGTTTCTTTCTTGGGATGGGTAGAAGGGGAGGGGGAGTGTGAGAAGATACTGCTCTGGCTGCCCAGGGTGGGGCACTAGCCACTCTTCTAAGTGTGGTGAAAGAGTAGACTTCCTCAGTCTGAGGTCATACCTGGATGGTCCTTGTTGTTCCCCAGTAACGGGTGACTGACTGCATCATCTCTAGTGATTAAGCTGAGAGAAGGGGAAAGATATGAGCAAAAGTTTGAAATTATAAAATTTCACTAGAAAAAGGAAAGGCTTACAACAATTATCTCAAAAATAAACTTTTATTTAAGATAAATATACAGTTCATTAATAAAAGAAAAATGCTTATCTACAGGACTGGATGTGTTCTAACACGTGCCTTTAGAATTCTGAAGATCCTGAGTGTGATATTTGGATTCTTGAGTCATTACATTTTAGTATCAGGTGTGACATTTAAGAAGGGCAATATAGTTCTGTCAAAGTCAATAGTTTTGTTGACACACAAAAAAATCCTTTTCTCTCTATGCATGTGTGTAAATTGGGAAATACCCAGGTTTGGGGTACTTTCTAGAATACTTTGGATTCAGTTCTGGAGTTAAAGCAGCATCATTCCGTTGAAGAGCTGCAATTTCTCCTATCTTCTTGAGCATGTCTCTGCCTATATGAGAGGCTTAGAAATTAGTATTCATTATACTGTAGCTTGTTTTCCCCCAATATCTTACATTCAGGAATGATGTGACCTTTCTATACAGTCTTTTAGGAAATCTTTATCTTTTTCAATGTAATACTACTTTCACTTTGTTTGGATGGCCAAAATTCTGGGATGTCTAGCTTCTTGAAGGCATGACACATAAGTTATTCTATGCTGTCCTGAAGTAGTAGTGCCAGCTTTATATTTCCACATACCACTAGATCAGAAGGGCATCTGAGACACTCAAGAAACTGCTGAAGACCCAAAAATTAGTAGTAAAGGGGACCCAGCAAACACCATGTGACATCCAGCTTAACCTTCACACAGCATGGCATACACTTCTGGGAGGGGCTGGCAGTAAGCTCAGGGGGTTGGAATCTCACATTATTTGTAGACTCAGTTTTCACATCTGTAAAATGAAAATAATACTTGCCTTTTATGGTTTTTGTGAAAATCTAATAAAAGACATGAGATCATTTATTTAGCACAACATTAAGCATGTGGTAGGAACTTAAGGGTGATTAAAGAACTTTAGTGACTGTCTAAAGACTACATAGGCTCTCAAATGTTTATCTCCATTCCTAGGCAGTAAATTAATCAAGGTTGAGGCAGACACATGCCAGCTATGGTTTTAGGGTTTTAACCATGTAAATCTTTAAGATGTCTTAACTATACAACGTAACATCACTCCCTAAATTTCAGAGTTAGATCTCAACAGAAAGGTGTGATGTAGAACACTTGGATCAGAGCCAAATGCACAGTACACTCAGTAAAGTTACCTGTAAAACTCACTGGCAAAGTCACTTGCATTTTCTGGACTGTGCCACCACACAGATGCCCAGCATCGATAGCTGTATTCAACAGTGGTTTTTATCCTGCAGACACTAAATGCTGAGCTCAGGCATCTCTCTTACTCTTTACCATGTCACAGTGGGATGGTGCCTGTCATCTCCATTTTGCAGAGAGGTTTAGTAACTTGCCCAAGCTATGACACACAAGACCAACACAGGAGTCCGTGCTGTTAACCATGCTGCCTACTGCTCCAGGCCTCCCATCTGAAGGAAACTATTTTGAGATGCTACAGGGTAATCTGAAGAACCTGTACTCCCTAACCTCAACTTGTCTTATTCCTTCCTCAATGTCCATGGATGGAAGATTTTCAGGAGACTCTGACCAGTGGTTCAGCTTTGTTTCTATTTCTTGGATGAAAACAGGTTCAAAAACACTAGACAGTCAGGAGCCACCGCAGAGTAATGATCCTTACCTATGGATCCTCAAACTTTATAGCTATACCCTCACTGCTAACTTATATTCAGTTTTCCATGTGTGAAGGTTAATGTGAATGAGAGATTCTCCTTCACAAGAAACTGTTTAGAGTTGGAAAAGTCCATGATGGATTGACAGAAATAAGTGAAAAAAAACCAACCAACCAACTAAACAAATAGAAAAATATTAAGCAAACAAAAACCAAAATCATTATTTCATCTTCATTTCTCCAAATCTGAAGACAAGATACCTTTGAAAACTTTCTCTATGTATTCCAGAATTCCCACAGTTTAGGTCCATAATATTATTATAACATGGATTCATAATTTCCCAAAAGAATGATCATGAAACTGAAGGACTCAAATTTAGAAATCATCTTTGTTTTTGAACCTAAGTTTGTAAAAGGATCTGCGTTTTTTTTTTTTTTTTTAAGTTTTGCCATTTTTAAAAGGAAGTAGAGTATCTTTTATTTGGTTTAAAATAATAAGCTAATTAGGAAAGATTGCACTAGGTAAGAATTCTAGGAAATCACATGATACAAGAGAAACCCTGCCAGAATTTTTGGTTTGAGTTGAAGACAGTGAAAAGCTAGACTTTAGGTGGTTCTTGAATCTCTACAGTGTTCTTAACCTGAAAGTTAGTTCTTCAAGTGCACCATAGTTATACTATTTTAAAGCCCACCTTCTGTTAAAGATAAAAGAAATGGGCAAGTGCCAAAACTGAAGCCCCAATTATTTTGCCTTGTGTTCATCAAGAACCAAAGGCTTAGAAATAATATCAAGGTTTTCAAATAGTTATGAGAATGTTTTAATGGACCAGTGATCAACTAGGACTGCTTCTTTCCAAATAGTTCATAGCTTGCAAAGGCCACTTACAAATTTGGATGCAGAGACTTGGCTGGATTTCTTTACCAGGGGCCACAAATCTGTTGATACATCTTTCCTTTGTACCAATTCCTAAAGTCACTCTCAGTCACCTGATGAGACAAGCTCATTTAACTCCAAATATTCTCCCTAGTGTTTGATAAGCTTCGATATCATTCCTCTTCATTACTTTTCTTGTCCTACATTAAACTCTAGAGACACAGCAAACTTCTGCTAACACATCTCAATAGGATTCCTTAAGATCTTGTTTGGGTGATAAAATCCAAGACTCTACTTCCTCATGAACTACTATTACATGTTGAATTGACTAGCAGTCTGGCCATATAATTATTTTTATCTCAATAGATTTAGTTATTTTGTTGTTTTTAAAAGAGGTTGTACCTCTCCAAAGTTCTTAATGGTACAATGAATTGTGTTTTGAATTTTTACTAAGAATAAGGTTAAAAAAAAATAGAGACAATCTTAGACTCTTTCTGGGTTGGAAATTTGTACCCAGAACCTGAAAGAAGACACTGGGGATTAGAATTCTAAAGAAGATGATATCAAATAATATTTTATTTGCAAAAACTATGACTCTGAGCCCTGTAGTTGATCACTACTGTGTAGCCTTTTAAAAGGGGAAAGCAGAGGTATCTTTAAGCTTCTAAAAGCAGATCTGGTAGTACTCCAATTAAAAAATCCATCAGAGGCTTTTCTATCACAGTGGGGTCAAACACCGAACAAATGGTCTTGAGTTGAGATAGGATGAATGTTGACCTACTTACCAAATAGGCACTGCACTGTTCTCTATCACCAGGCCACATTCTGTGTGCTCACTCTACAGTTGACAGCAGACAGTCCTACCGTGATCACTACAGCCTTTGCCTTGTACATACATGACTTCCACACCTCCCACTAAATGAAGGCCCAAATCTGTCCTTTCTATTTCTATCCATTTGGCCAAAATCCTAAGGGAGCATCCACCAGATGACTAATCCACTTCCCCTTCCTCTAGGATTATTGATCTCCTTGCCTAAGCCATAAGCAAAAATGGTAACTGGTTCATAGTCCATATACAAGGGTAATATGAGTCCCCCACCAATCCGTTTAGCTTCTCAAAACATCTTCTATTCATCTTCTTGCTACTGCGTTGGTTGCTTAGTCCCAGAGGGTTGGCTGCACCTTCCACTGTCAACTCTCCACTCATGTTGGACTTAGAGCAGCCTCTGGGAGCTTCATGCCTTACGTATTTTTTTTTTGTTTCCAGGCATCTTGAGACTTCAGGGGAAGGAAGTGATGGCCAACCTGATGGAAGACGCGCTAACCTCCCGTTGGTACTTTTTCTTCTTTCCAAACTCTTTTTCTGATCTTCATTACTAAAAGTTCTGGAAATTGCCCATAGATGAAATCTGTCCTATGCCAGGTAGGCTGACAATTTTGAAAACACTTTAATTATATTCCCCACAAAACCACATTAGAACAGAGGTTTTCAACTCCAGTTTCCATGAGCATCACCAGAAGAGTTTGTTAAAACTCAGTTTCCTGGGCCCCACCCCCAGGGTTTCTGATTCAGTAGGTCTGGGTTTGGGCCTAAGGATCTGCATTTCTACCAAGTTTCCAGGTGTAGTAGATGCTGCTGTTCCTAGACCCACACTGAGAACCACCATCTTAGATTGTTCAAGAGTGGCACTGCTTATTATACCCCTTAGACATCTTCATGGGACGATAAGTGCAGACTTTTATAAGAGAGGTCTCCCCTGCCCTTAGAAGGCACTTGTCCTTGACCCATAGATAATGATAGAACATGGAAAACAGACTTAAGTGTGAAGCAGAAGAATTCATAGAAATCTTTGCTTATGTTTGTAGCTAAGGAGACAGATTAATGAGAAAAGGA
This sequence comes from Sciurus carolinensis, assembly GCF_902686445.1. NCBI lineage: Eukaryota > Metazoa > Chordata > Mammalia > Rodentia > Sciuridae > Sciurus > Sciurus carolinensis. The sequence continues at coordinate 67,166,630 of NC_062226.1, forward strand.
ACTTTTTTGTAAGCAAGAGGAATTATAGGTACATACTAAATAATAACTTTTACAAAATAAGAAATATTTGTAGGTAATATGCAAAATGGTACCATGTCCTTTAGTTAGTATTTGGTTGTAAGAGAAACTGGTCCAATTACAGGCTTAGTTACCCGTGATGGAGAAATGTGGCTCCTAGATTCAATTGGAACACTTGGCATTACTCAGGCTGTTTATAGCAAGCAGTTCATCTCAGAGGAATAGGCACAAACCATGGTTAAGCTGCTTGGTTTAATTTTTTAGCACTTGAAAAAAAAATGTACAGTAGTTTGAACACCCAGTCTTTGCAAACCTCCATTGAGGTCAAAGATTTCATTCATACGTACAAAATTAGTTTACAAATTTTTTGGCAACTTCATCTTAGTAACCCGTTTTATCCTATTGCCATTGTCCCAACCATTGAAAAAGTTTACAATAATTTACATAGAAATATTTTCAAAGTGCTTAAGAATAGTGATTGTTCTCTGGGATATTTACAGGTGGCCTATACAATGTATGTACAGGTGGTATACACTATAGCACAAGTTTCATCGCTGGAATATGGCTTTCTAGGGAAAGTGCATATTTGGCCAGAGGTGGCAATACTGTCTAGAAATTCAAGGGTTACAGATACTTGGTAACCACATCCAAAGCTGAAGTAGAATGTGGACAAGAATATTTACAAAAGTCATATAAAAATGGTCAAGTACACAAGCTTGATCCACGCAAAGAGATCTTGACAATCTTCCAGACAGGAGGAAGAGAGACTTCAGCTGCTGGCTTGGTTACCATTCCGAAGTGGGGCATTATTGGTTAAGACCTCAAAAGTTGAGACTTGTCTCAGAAGTCAAGCTAGATCATCATCTGTGCTTACAACTGATATCTGTGGAAAAAGAAAGAAGTTTGGAATGAACGATCACTCACTGGTGGTAACTCTAGTCTCTAAAATGGGCCTTGTTTTTGAGTTGGTCAAAGACCAAAGTTCTTAGTAGGAAAGTCAGGTACAAAATAGGATTGAAATGTAGCACTCAATGTATCTAACTTGAATTTGAATCCTATTCTGAAAATCTGAAATCCAGAATGCCCAAAATCTGGAATTTTCTAAGCACTGACCTGACACTGCAAATGGAAAATTCTACACCTGATGTCACTTGATAGGTTGCAGTCAAAATGAACACATACTTTTAAAAATACTGCACAAAGTTACTTTCAGGCTATGTGTACAGTTCAGATGTGGGTCTATCCCCAACATAATCTCATTATGTATGAGCAGATATTTTAAAATTTGAAAAAAAAAATCCACATTCAAATCAATTCTGGTCCCAAGTATTTTGCGTAAGGAATACTAAATTTATAGGTATTTGGTAGAGAGTGAAAATAGCGTGATTGATTCTTCCTTCTCTACGTAATGATCATAACACTTGGAGAACAATGTGAAAGACACATGTGCCATGAATTGACCACTACATGTTTCGCCAGAGAGCTCAGAGGGGAGTGCTCTGCACATTTTGTTCATCCTGTTCCCTGAGTGCCCATACTCATGTGGGTTGCACCTGAAGAACAAGGGAGTGGCTCTATTGCTGATGGGAAATGCTAGCTCTACTTGGTGGAGAGTATTTTGTAAGTAAGCTCTACTTGGTGGAATGGGGTATTTTGTAAGTAAACCATTTAGTATTTTTGGCTAAGTGAATCTTACCTAGTACCCTGACTTCAAGTCAATTCCCTTATACATAATCCATATGCATAAGAAGCTGATTTGCTTTTAGGTATTCAGTAGGCAAGGAGCTACTTGGTTTGTGCTACTATTTACATGTTATTTCTTTAACTAAAAATATCTCAAATAGTGATGACCTCAGGTTGACCTGCTTGCCATCCTGGTGGGTGACATGCTTACTAACTCACTGACTTACATTCTTACAGGCTAGTCTGTCTGATATCTGGTAGTGGATGAAGTGTTTGGTTGTTCCATTTTCCTAAGGCCCTTCCTAGCCTAGATAGTCAGAGCTCAAGTCTGTGGTCGCCTTTTCAAAAAGTCTCACTTTAAGCCTCGGTATAAAAAGATAGGAAGCTGACTTACTGCTGGGTACGTGTGTCCAACAGAAGCACTATGTCTACCAATGTCTATTGAGAGGTCCTCTTCAGTGGTCTTCAAGTACACAGGATTGTCAAAGTTCATGCTTTTCATGTTCTTGTGTTGCCAATTCCGCCACATCAAGTAGCCACCTACTGCTGCCATCACCAAGAGCACTGAAAAAGTCAGAGGGTAGCTAAATAAGGTCTAATTTCAGAACACTAGGAAAGGTAACGTTCAGGGGTCCATGATAACCAACACTGATGTTTTAGGGAGCTGGGACAACTCAAAGTTGGAATATGTATGAGACAGTGGTTTGAAATAAGTTCATCAGTGTGTTGTACAACTAAGCTAGTCACATCCATCCAGGCCAGTGTAGCGTCCTGGGCCCCACTCTCAGGAAGACTAAATTAAAATTGCAGAAGCTTCTAGAGAGCTATACAGAGGTCCTGGTATATTAGGTAATGTTGAAATCCAGTAATCTAAGACAAAGAGGCCATTTAAGCAAAATGCCTTAGCATTCATATGCATGATAAAGCTTTGTAGGACTTACAGAATATAAAATAAAAGTAGTTAATCTCTGAGAATCCTTAACTACTTTTAGTTCATTTTCTAGAAGTCCTAGCTCTCTTGAAGAAAACATTTGATCATTTGTGCCTCTCCTCTGCATGAAACAGTACACATATTTCAAAGGAGAAGAGAATAAAATTCTTATTAAAGGGACTTATTGTGAATGAGATTAAGCCAGGTTAACAACTCTAAAGTAGAAAGCAATAAACACCTTTTGTGAAATTGTTGAACATCAGCATTGCCTGTTACTGTGCTAAGGATACCAGAGAGGAGAAAATATGGACTCTTTGTGTACCAGGTAGGGAAGAGAGTGAGTGTAATTCAGTGTCACAAGTTCTATGACAGCATAAGAGGCCATGGGAAGAAGACTCTACAAAAACGAGAACTTTCCATTGGGTGTCTAAGATGTTCATCAGATCCCCAAGTGAAGGGAGTCTACTTACAGAGAGGAAGGATGGCCCAGGCAGCAGATGTTCCTTTTGGGGGAACACTGACCTCTGATACGGCTGTGGTCACATTGATCCCTACAGGAGAATAAAAGGAATCAGTTTATAAGGGTCTGAATTCAGACTTGGAAATTTACCCATTAAGTAGAGAGCCTCATATATTTGCAACCAAAGTCAATGTTTAGTAACTACTATAATGTATACCAAGAACAACTCTGACCCAGGAGTATTTCAGTCACAGGCTGGATGAGCCATTTCACCAACAGTTCTATAACAGAAGCCTTAATAAGTCAGGCGGATTTTATGCAGGTTCTAAGTGTTTGGAGTTTAAATACAGGTTACCAATCAGAGGCAGAACTAGTAGTTAAAGGCTGCAGTAATTATTTGCATTATGGATATAAAGAGTGTGGCTGTTAGTGGAGATTAACAGTTTGCAGGACTGAACCCAATACCTCCAGGAACTAGTCCACTCGTTGGTGGAATTTCTGTTGTGTTGGTATCTTTTGTCTCACTGTAAGCCACAGTAGTTGGAGTACCTGGATTATAAAAACCAAGAACCTGGTTAATGCCAAGGTTCCCAAGTGGCTAGCTGTTTAGTGTAGACGAGCCATGCGAGAGGTTATTGTAACACCAGGTGAAATAGATAAACCATTGCTGAACCAAGCTGCACAGTGTATGCGTCCAAATTGAGAGAAATAGCAGTCTTCATGCAAAAACAGAAGTACATGAAGCTTTGGGCAGAACACTTTGCATATGGAATTTGACAATTCAAAAAGAGGCACAGCCACACTTATCCCCTGTTAATAATACCCCAGGCTCCTAGAAGTTGCAAGACATGATCTCAAGATGCTCTAGTGTACCAGGCCTACCAGATGGTCCTACTTTCTCAATCAAGTCTTTCATGACCCAGAATTAAGCTAATAAAAGCCTCATCATACTCCTTGCTCACCACAAGCAAGTTTAATTTGTTACTTAAATCAAAAGTCAAGAACGGAAGATTAAAATGCAAGTTCAGTGTGAGTTTAAACTAGTGTCACCCACTGAGGCCAGAGATTTCTTATAACCATGACCTTACTTAAGAATAATTGCAGCGTGCCTTCTGTGGAGGAAAATATTAAGACATTATTTTACCTTCCAGTTGACTAGCTCAGTACTGTTACAGTGCTAACTGGTACGAATTGGTATGAGATACATTGACACCTAGTCACCTATAAATTCATCTAATGTTGAAATAGGTTACAAGTCAGTTCTGAAGTTCTGAGATGAACTCTGGCATGCAATAGTAGCAGGTATCTAATCTATTCTAAGAGTTAAGTAAAATGGAATTATTAAAATCTGGGCCAGTTTTTACAGACAGGGTCTTATATTGCCTTTTGTGTGTCCTGCTTGTGGTCAAAATGCAACAAGCCTTACTTTGGCACTCTCGCCCATTCTCTTCTAGGTTGTACCCATTGGGACAGGAACAGGTATACTTTGGAGAGTGATCATTAATCTGTGGTGCTGGCAGGCATAGGTATTCACATCCTCCATTCTCCATATCTTCTTCACACCAATTTTTACCTAGTCAGAAAAAAAAAAAATCCTTTAGAATAGGCATTCAAGTGCCTTCTCTCTCCATGGAGCTTAAGCTTGCTTACTCTGTCAGACCTTCAAGTAAGATCAGTATCAATGAATAATAAGTGTCAGGGCACAGGAAACATCCTCTAATGACACCAGATTCAAAGAGGATCCCTGGGTGCAGAATATGAGCTATATCTTCAACAGGCAGGTATTAGGAGGAAGCAAGGAAGGGAGATGAGGCTCTTATTATCTGCCTGTCTTGCAGTGCTGGGAATTGAACCTTGGCACTGAACATGCTAGGCATGTTCCCAAGCCCTGGTTGTCACTATTTGTCCATGTCAGGAGGAGACCAAGCATGTTCTCCTGGCTCTACCTTGACTTGCTCTTACAAGGTGGAAGGAAAGTTTGAGGATTTCATTTAGATAGATGAGCTGAGTATTCTGAGCAGGAGAAAATATGACCAGATGTGTTAGATCTGTACAATCCTATGTCACATGTGCCACAGGAGAAAGGTAGGTGTTAAAGGTTGAACTGCATCCCTCCCTAAAATTCTTATGTTGAAATCCTCACCCCCTAGTACCTCAGTAGGTGACCTTAGAGGCAGAGGTAACCAAGTTAAGATGAGGTCATCAGGTGGTCCCTCATCCAATAGGACTGTGTCCTTAGGAGAAGAAATTTAGACATAGGCATGTGAAGAGGGAAGATGATGGGAAGAGACACAGGGAGAAGATGGCCACCTACAAGCCAAGGAGTAAGGCCTGGGGCAGATCCCCCTCTCACAGCCCTCAAAAAGAACCAACCATGCTAGCATCTTGATGTTTGGACTTTTAGTCTCCAGAATCATAAGAAAATTAATTTATTCTTCAATACGCCCAATTTGGGGTACTTTATTAGAGAAACCCTAGAAACAGTAGGGGAAGTTTATGGCACAAAAGCTACTATGGAGACTGGTGCAACAGATTAGCAGGAAGAATTAGACACACAAGCTCTGATACTGATGGTTGAAAGAAAGATAAGGGGACATTCTGAAGCCATTTCCCTAACGGCAGAAGTAAGACGCCAAATAGCCACTGTGAGGTGTTTGAGGTAGAGTGCAGGAGGGCAAAATATTCATTTTATAGAAAATTGAGTTGCTCAAGATTTGCTGACTCCCAGAAGGTTCTGGGTCCTATGAAGGCCTTTGAAGTGACCACTAGGGACTTGCTTCTCCAGTTTACCTGATGGCTGCACAAGTTCATGATAGACAATGATGTCTTGAGCATCATTAAGGTTGTTGACTAGAGTAGCCAGCTCTGATCCAGTGAATTTATTGGCACCATAGACTGCTTCATTTTCCCCATCTATCCAGTAGACGCGATCCTGTAATAGAGCCCCAACAATCAACATGTACACCCAGGATTAACACAAGTCAATTATTTAAGGTCATCATTATTTACTGGCTATCTAATGGACTAAGGTTATTGAATAATTGGGACATTAGATGTAAAACTGTAAGAGAAGCAAGTTCAGGTTTCTTGAAGTGCTGTGAGGAATTAGTTTCTAATTTGTACCAGCTTTTAAATGAAAACAATTTTTCAAGCTGTCCTGTACTCTTCCTCCTTCCCCATCCCTGTTCTTTCTCATCAAAGTGCTACAGTGACTCAAAGGTGGAAACTCAAATGCAAAATGCATATCTTACCTCAAATATTGTTAGTGCAAGAGGATGAGCCAGGAACTCCAGAGACTTCAGTACGATCCTCCGGTCTTGGCCATTCAAGTCCACACTGGACAGCATATGCAACTTGGAATCGAGCCAATAGAGGCGGCTTTTTATAAGATCTAGGTAGAAAATTTGACGCCATGTGATACATAATTATTGCCCTCACAATTAAAATATCTGAGGAATCTAATATTCTACTTTCATGTTTCCTTCTCCAGCAGGGGTTCTTTTCTTAATGGTTCCCAAAAAGCTTATGAAGAAACATACAAAATCTGTATCTAAGATTCATTTGGGAAGACAAATGAAGACTCTCAAAGTAACTGACCAAAGAAATGTTACATGATAGAAAGTGTTAAAAAGAGGTTAGAATTTTGTAGTTCTTCCTTAATGGACCAGAAGAAAACTGTTACAATTTCATGATTCTAGAAATGTCAAGGCACCTATGCCCATCATATTCAGTAGAAGAATCTCCAAGAGCAAGATTCACTGAATTCATGTCATGTGTTAGGTCAAATGAACAGTGTTATGGAGCATATATTTTGTTAAGCCCACCATTCCATTTGTGTTGTTCAGTTACTCTTATCTAAATTCCCCACTATAGAAGGAACTAGAAGAGTCATCTGCTATAATCCAGACTTTACTATGGAGATAAGTAAAAATGCTATGAAGAGAGTTGAATTTTGTGGGTGAAGTGGAAGGACATACACACCAAGCGTAATTCCATTGGGCCACTGGATATCTGCAGTCACCAGTGGACGTCGGTCGAATCCATTCATCCCTGCTTTTTCTATTTTAGCTGGCTCACCCCAGTCTGACCAGTAAACAAAACTGGGAAGAAGAAAATCAGAAGTATGTCTCAGTGGTGGAGAAAGAATATAGTTGTAGCTTAAAATGAAAGTTTAGCAGAAAACTCTAGGTATTGAATCTCTAGAGATGAATAGTGACACTTAAGGATCTAATTTGTGTTCTGGGTAAATCAAATTTAACCCTAAGAACCTACAAGCTCATTCGTAACTATGTAAATTGGTATCACTCTGACATTTAAATTTCTGTTCAAAGTCAAGGCTATGTATTTCTTTATTAAACCCTGAATTCTCTCAGAGGAATAAAAGAAGAATGCCCTTAAGTTTTACAGTAGGGGCTGGCTGATTATATAATAATGATACTTCGTGAGGACTAATTGTGATTAGTCAACTTCCTAAGCTGCCTGTCTCAGTGACTTAGTGGCAATTTAGGGAAACCCTTTCACAATATGTTTCTAGAAAGGTGCCTGTTTTAACTGAACTTTAAAACAGCTTGCATTTTGCAAGTGTTGAGGGAACATGGTTTAAAATTCCAGCCCTTCATGCTAGTGTTTAAGTTCAATCACTTAGAACTAACTCAGCAAAGAATTAAGACAAAATAATAATAATAATGTGTGTAGAATCTGGATGGGCATAAAGGTTAAGTCATGGCTTTTGTTGTATTTAACAAACCAAACCAGAAGTATTGTTTCCCTAATGCCACCCAACAGTCAAATATACAGGTGCCAGAAGGGGAGGACCTGCCATATAGAGGGACCATCCCAAGGTTGTGCCACTGTGGCACATAGGACACCTTGAACTGGAAAATTCCCACTAAGAATTTCTGATTAATCTTGGGATATATGAGGAAAGTCCCTGATCTATGCAGCTAGCACCTAAAAGACTCTGTGATGGCAAACAGAATACGAACCCAGACAAAGGGTCGACCGCTATGGAGGCAGGCTCTCGCAAGTCGGAGTTAAACAGGAACTTCCTCTTGGTTCCGTCTAGGGTAGCTACTGAAATAGTCTTAGAAGCCGCATCAGTCCAGTAGATGGTCTTGTACACCCAATCAACAGCAATGGCTGCAGGATTATAGACATTGTCGATCATTTTAACATGTCTACCAACCTTGTCATCAATTGAGGCACTGAAACAGAATAGGTCACAAGAAATTTAAGAGTTTGACACCATTAGAGCCTGGAAAATGGGCTTTCTGTTTATAAAATGGTCAAGGACTTTATTCAGAAAGGACTCTAGTAACACCATAGCTTGCCATTCAAAATATTTAACCATGCTGTGTGCTGATGCTAAATTAGTAATTAGGTTTATCTAGTTACTGATACATATTCTATATATATACAAAAATTCTAAGTGAAGCTATTTGTTTCAGTAGCCATCATCTACATTTCCCACAAAGAATTTCATTAAGAAAAGGCTGCTACTATCATTTCTATTTATAGTAACGGTTCTCAATGAACCATAAAGAAAAGAGAGAAAATATGAGAAATTAAGATGTCATATGCTACAGTTTTACAGCTTTAGCCACCTTTTACCTCACAATGGTTAGTTTCTAATTAAGAACTGATAGTAATTTCATAGCTGAAGAATCAATGTTGGATTTAATATTCCCAGGTAATTAGATGCCAGATTGTAGATAGAGACAAGAGAAACCCCTCCAAACCTTCCCATAGGCCAAGTGACAGTGACTTGTGCCAAAAGCCCAGGAACAGAACTGAAAGTTACCTGAAGATGGCCTTTTGGCTGAGATCAGCCCAGAATAGTTTCTGAGCAGCAATGTCAGCATCGAGAGCCACAGTGTTTCTTAACTGTTCAACAAGTTGGATATATTCTTTTCTCTCCAAGCCAATCTTCCTGATGTCTCTTCTATTAGTGAAGATCAGACTTGGTTCTTTGCCTGAAAGACACAAATCAGGTGGACTTAGTTTTGCTGTAAGAGAACAAGGTCCTTCTAAGTCATCTCCTCCCAGCAGAGGAGCACTTGCAAAGCAAAGGTACTACTGAACACCTCAGTAGCCCCTGGTCCAGAGTTCCTGCCCTGGGGACCTGCTGGTGCTTCCTACTGATTCGGAAGGCGGTCCTAGGGTTAATTATTCCACAGGAGGTGGCTGATGAACAAGTTACTTATTTGAACTGCACTTAGTTTCAGAAGCAGAAAATAAGCAAATATGGTAAGAATTCATGGTACCATAGGCAAAATGAATGACCAAGGCAGATGTGTGAGGAGATGGTCTGCTATGTAACCTATCCAACTGCACTAGGAGTTTAGTAGCATTGCTCTCAAGTACTATTCAATTTTTGTATTTGGTGTGACTGTTGCAGTCACTGGCTGTACCTTTTATAAGCTCTTACTCATAAAGGTACCAGAGCAACACCAGTCCAAGTTCATTTACCTACTGCCTTGCACACGCCAGTGGCAAGATCCATTTGATAGCCACGACTACATTCACACTTGTAACCGCCTTTTAGGTTGATACAAATTTGACTGCAGATTCCCGGATTTTGGCATTCGTCAATATCTAGGAGGGAAATTAGAATTAGTCTTGCTGTTCCTATGCCTTACTAGATGTACTCTGCCCTTTCCCTTCTCCCCTGGGGGACTAGAATGTCTTCTTCAACTCACCTCCACAGGTTTTCCTATCTATCAGTTCAAACCCAGCTGCACAGTCACATTCGTAGCCTATTACTAGGTCTTTGCAGATATGGGAACATCCACCATTATTTACCAAGCATTCATTGACATCTGAAATAAAAATATAGCAAAGTCACTTGACAACTTATTCTCAATTGATATTTACCTTACACATATTTAAAATTCAGGTTTTTTGATAACTTGTTTAGTTGACCTGGGCAAACTCATGATTTTTCTAAGACTTAATTATTTGTTTTATAGATATGCATCTTAGGGTGGATGGGGGGAAATGGTAAACTCAATCTCACTGGCAAGTTACCAATTAAATAGTATTTAGTAAGGTTTCTCTATTGCCCATCAGTTATCCTTTCTTTCTTTCTTTTTTTTTTTTTGTGGTACTGGATTGAACTCAAGGGCACTTAACCACTGAGCAACATACCTCACCCTTTTTATTTATCTTTTTATATTTTGATAAAAGGTCCTGCTAAGTTGCTGAGGTTGACTTGAGCCTGCCTGAGCCTCCCAAGTCACTAGGATTACAGGTGTGTGCCACCATGCCTGACCAGTTATCTTTAAGGAGGTTAAACTATGAATTAGTTTGTCACTGCTTGGATTTTCACATCATAAAATTTAAATCTCAAGCCTAACAATTAAATTGTAGTTCATTAAAAGTTTAACTAGTCATCATACAGGATCCAAATAGCATTAGCTACTATGGATTGAATCAAACTGCCCACTCTGTCCTTGAGCAACCCCTAAACTTACGACATTCTTTCAGGGGCTCATCGCTCCAGTCTCTGCAGTCCTGCTCCTGGTTGCACACTTTGCTGATGTCTATGCATTCCCCACTTCTGCACTTGAATTTTCCAGGGCCCAAGCACTGATTGACTACAAGAAGAAACACAGAAGAGAGGATCTGAGCATTCCATTAGTGGATCTGAGGTGAACAATCCCTTGCCTAACCAACCCGAAAAGATCCTTACCATTTTTGCAGTTGACTTCATCAGAACCATCAACGCAGTCTCGGATGCCATTACACTGCCTGCTGCCATGGATACAGCCACCATCCTCACATTCAAACTGATCAGGTCGGCAGGTTCGAGAAGCTAACAAAGGAAGGGAACACCATGGCATGAAGCTGATCGAGCTGTCCCCCATTAATATAAGGAAGAAAACTGACCATGCACTGCAGATAAGAATGCTACTTACGACAGTTGACCTCATCGCTACCATCCTTGCAGTCAGGGTCCCCGTCACATCGCCATTTCTTGTGGATGCACTCGCCAGAGCCACATTGGATCTCGCTGGCCGGGCACTTGGTGTGTATCACAGGCTGGCGGCCACACTGCTCGAGAGACTCATCTGACTGGTCTGAGCAGTCTGCATCATCATCACATACCCAGCTAATGGGGATGCAGGAGGAGGTGCTACACTGGAACTCATGGGCACCGCAGGTGGGTGGGGCACAGTCCAGCTCATCGCTGCCATCATTGCAGTCATCCTGGCCATTGCACACAAAGTTCCTGGAGATGCAGCGGCCACTGGAGCAAGTGAACTCATCTGGGCTACATGTTATGTTGCCTGTTAAGAGAGAAGATGCCCCATTGAAAGTGCTTCAGTATTGCTCTTTGACAAGACTCTTGTCTGAAAAAAGCAACCATATTGATTTTGATCATTAATTTTAGCTTCCTAGCTTAACTTAAAAGCTGTAGCTGAGTTATACCAAGAAAAAGTTCTTAAAGTTTGAAGAAACAGTCTCACCACATTAAAAAAAATATTCAGGCATACTATGAATAAGTTAAGAACAGATATAAAGGACCAAGAAAATAATTTAAGACTAGAAATTAATTTGAGATGAGAACCACAATTGACTCTTACTCTTGTAAGAGATTTCATTATGAAAAGCAGAGATTGAATTTCACCTAAATCAGCATACTGCGTGTCAGGCCAGATTGCGTAGCATGCATTAGGCAAACAGGTAATGCAATACAGTAAGCATTAAGACATTATCACCAAAAAGAAGTAAGCCATATACCAGTATACATGGTTCCTTCTTTTTGGTCCTTTAAATGAGGATCAACAATAATAAATCTTAAACACTTTCAATTTTTAAAAGTCATTGCTAGGGCTAGAAGCACAATCTGGCACCGAGGAATGCTAATAATGATAAGCTAATCATATTAGCCAGTTTGTACTTTGACTTAAATTCCTGCCAAACAGATTAAGGTCACAATTTGGTGGTGACTGGAATGGAGACCACGACTCTCTTGGGAAGCAATATCTCAATTTGTGAGGGAAACACTTGGCAGCGCCAGGGCTTACCAGTGTATAAAGCTCTGAATTCTAGGATTGAACACTAAAACTCATTGGACTAGGTGCAGTGGTATTGACCTCAGGGGTGACTTCTACACACACGACTAGCATTTTCACTACAAGGGCCTGAACACTCCCTGGTGTAGTACTGCATCAGGAGGCCACGTTCATCAGACTCGGGAGCTGGAGGTTTTAGAGGCCCTATAAAAAGGACAGTAGGTTGAAAGAACACTCAAAGCAATGTTTGTTCAACCTAGAGATTTTCCCAGGGCCTCACCTGTAACATGTAGTATTTTATAGATTTTCCAAGAACTGAAACATGAAAGAATAGGAAACAAAAATAGCTTTCAGAGAAACTGTGACAGGAGATAAAGTTTGGGTGGAATTTTCTTCAGGTATATACTAGCAACAATGTTGATTCATGCTCCCCTGCTACCTTAACTTTGGGGAAGGTTATAACAGAATCTAACTTGAGGATAAGAAATGCTTGTACAATACTCAAGTAATTTATTCCAATAAGCCAATCTAGTTAAGACCTATGAATGTGTTTGCTAGCTTTATTCACCTTCCAGTTTTATTGAGCCAAAGTGAGGAAGGTCTATGAATTACTATAATAGAGACAAAAGCCCACACAATTGCTGCCTCCCTGAGCTACTGCTAAATATAACTGCCCCGAAGGACTTACCTTCTTATTTCTATTTGCCTAAAAGAAATACCACACAATGACTAGTTACCATGAGAACAGCTTTCAGAATTTTAGGGCAGTTATGAAGGACCAGTATTGAGCAGATAGTGAAGTCACTGAAAAGTGAGTCAATGTAAGTCTTCATGCTTAAGTCCACTTCCCTTGCCCACCCTTCTTTGAGGAAAAGGGTCTTTGGGATATGCTACTGCACACTGATCTTCTTACCACAGTTTTCTTCATCTTCTCCACTGTCACAATCATTTTCACCATCACATCTCCAGGACACTGGGATACACTGAGTAGAACGGGCGCCACAGCTGATTTCATTTATGCGGCATGTTCTCATATCTGTTGATGATATACAGTCTCAAAAGAGCCTCAAAACCGATCAGTGCAAAGCTGTTGCTCCTGCACTGCCTGGAAGTGTAACACCTGTACCTCGGTGGCCTGGCACACGGGGGAGATCCTTCGCCAGCTCCATTCCTTAGAAGCCATGCCAACCAACGCCACCTGGCAGTGCACCTGAGAACCTTGACCATGTCACTCCTACAAGGCTCCATGGCTTTTGTTTTACTTGGCACAGTTGGGCTGATTGACTGGGCTGCTCCCAGACCATATTTATCTCACAGATATGAAGTGGGCATACAGGTACTGTCACCTAACCCCACTTCACGAAAGGTCAGATGGGTCAATACCTAGGAAACCGTCATGGCCTAGGCTCCCTCACAGGCCTCCATCACAGCATCCATTTGATCTACATCTTGCAAAGCAGGAATATGCCCTAATTTTTTGTTTTACCAAACCTGAGGCTGAATTTTTGTAAAACCTATCCTGAACTCACAGGTTTTTAACTCACCGGCCTTAACTAACATCATAATTATTCCCCTTGCTTCAGCATAGAGTTTCAGCATAATTTTTTTAATCATCATATTCCAGACCTAAACTTTGTTCATGTTGATCCTTCTTTTTTCTGTGTCTGAAGACCTCTGCTGCCTTACAATGAATTTTAAAATTTATTTACATTGACATTCAAATTATTCCAGATCCCAAACCATCATCCTCTATGGTCTTAGACTTTCCCCTGCATATCTGCCTACAGAGATGTACATTTGAATGTCTATGGAGTTTCTTTAAGAACAAGCTATAAGATCCTTGCTTAGCAACTGTAAGTGACACGTTTGTTAAAAATCATGAAATCACCCTATTGCTAGTTATCTTTCCCCTTTAATAGCAGTTTTTCTCCCATAATATGAAAAGCAGTACATCTAAAAGTTTGGCCCACAGGGAACCCTCACATCTTGACTTAGCTTCCAGGACCAGAATACCATCTGCTCAGAGTCATTATTATCAAGCATTTGAAAATCTATGCACCTAGTCAAGGAGTTCTTAATCAAATCTGCTGGCTTCCATCTTAAGTGTTCAAGAGTGAAGCTACCCAAGAGAATGTCAGTCTTGTTAGACCAGGGAGAACATTCTTTACAGGAGACTGATCAACTGTTAATAACTTCAATGACCTTGGAGTCAATTGACCTAAACTTGAAGGCAGGCAAAGGAAAATGAATACCAAGTAGTAGATTTAGCATTTCTTAGAACTATGATATACAGAATATCTTGGAAAAGTTTAAATCTAAAGTCACACTCACGGCACTGTTCTGGGCTTTCATCAGAACCATCTTCACAGTCTGGATCCCCATCACACTGCCACCGGTTGGGAACACATTGGCCATTGTTGCACACAAAGTCAGATTCTGCACATGTCTTCTTCACTACAAAGATTATTCACGTGTTAAGTTGAAGTCATTCATCTTCATCTTAAAGACCAAATTACATTTTGGTATATTTTCTTTAAAAGTAAATCTGAGTTGAGGATATTTAATTACCAACATTGAGGACAACTTTGGAAGACTCACATATTTATATATATTTTTTCAGATGGTGTTCATTTGAGAAACTTGGAGGACACTAAATTCAAAGAAAGACAAAGTTTGCTCATTGTCTTTCAGCCCAGGAATACCTTACAATTAACTTCTTGCCTGTTTGTAATGTTGAGATATTTGCATTCTCTTCATGTATTTCTTCCAAGTCATAATAGTCTTGGTACAAGTCCATTTTCTTTTACTATAGCAGGATACCTGACACTAGGTAATTTGTAAAGGAAAGAAATTCATTTTGGTTGGAAGTTGGGCAGTCCAAGAACATGGTACCAGTATCTGCCTAGCTTCAGGTCAGGACCTTGTGATGTGTGCTATGACACAGATGAAAAATGGAAGGACAAGTGGATGTATGTGGTAGAGGCTGAATATGAGGGGTAGTCTTGTTTACAGAGGTCTGCTCTCTCAGTGACTCCCAGTCCAGGGAGAAAGGCTCTCTTTCCTCTTAATGACCTAATCACTTCTTAAATACCTCACCACATCTCAGCACCATTACACTGGAAATAAAATTTCAGCATTAGTTTTCAGAGGAATTTCACACCACAAATAAGGACAAGAGTCCTCACCAGACACTAGATCTGCCAGCACCTTGATCCTGGGCTTCTCAGCCTATAGAACTGAAATACATTTCTGTTGTTTAAGTCACCCAGGCTATGGTATTTTTCTTATACACTATGAACTAAGATACTGATCCAGGGTCATCTCTTCACAATACATGTGTTTAGTGTGTAGACAGAAGGTGAAGCCCCAGGATTGAATATCGTCATCCTTACTGGTATACAGGGGACAAGGAACTCATGCAATAGAAAAGGGAGAAAATGTAAAAGAAAGTATAACAAGAGCTATTTAGTATTCAAGGGAGAGGAGATTTTAACCTTTCCAGTCAAAGGGTGGTCTCACATCAAACTGCTAAAAGTCATCAAAGCTGCTAGTGTTAATACCCATAACTCACTGCTGGTGCTAAAAGAGCCCAAGGCAAAATGTCAGTTCTACTTTCCCCATGCTTAGGATTATAATGCAGTTCACTATTCAAGGGGACACTGTTAATTATGTCAGGAAAATAAGCATGAAGGACTGTCCTAAGCAAACCAGGTAGCTTATTCACCTAGACCATAAAGGAGCCATGAAGTATGAAACAGTCTTGATAAAGTATCCAGACAGGACACCCACCCTCTTTGTTAGGCTATATCCTTCCCTTGCCTAAGTTCCTATACTTTCTATTTGAGTTTTCTTTTTTTTGGTGGGGGGGTTACCAGAAATGGAACCTAGAGGTGCTTAACTACTGAGCCACATCCTCAGCCCTTTTTATTTTTTATTTTGAGACAGAATCTCACTAAGTTGCTTAGGGTCTCATTAACTTGCTGAGGTTGATTTTGAACTTGCGATCCTCCTCCCTCAGGTTCCTGAGCTGCTGGGGTTACAGGTGTGCACCACCACACCTGGCTTTAATTTCCATGTTTTAAAACATTCTTCTCTAATAAATATACTGTACTTGTGAATCAACTAAAAGTCCACAATTTGCTAAAAGTTGGAAAATGACCACTTCAAGACAGGGGCTTAAGCAAGGTGGAGGTCTCAGAGTTTAGGGCTTACTCTTGGGCCACTCTAGTAAAGCCTAAGACAATGTGAAGTGGGGATATAGTGATGATGGTCAATTTCTAACACTCAAAATGGGTTGATGAATTATATTAATCCAAAAAGGATTACTCATCTCCTTGAGTTAAGTAGCTATGGAAACAAGAAAGGCCATGTTAGCTTAGATTCACACCTGTTTCTAAAATCACCTTAATAGAAAACCCCCAGTGTTAACACCTTAAGTGCTGAGGCCCACATTCTCTGCAGTATGGGAAGAGCCCAGAGTCAGCAGAGTTAGTTAGTATAATTCAACCCATGATGTTCTTTGAAGTTGCCAAAGAGGGAGTAGGGGAAGGGTCATAAAGAGAGGACATGATTTTGAGAATATAAAATGTCATGATGATATGAAAGACTGGCTGTATAACTAAGTGTTACACAAAGAAAAATAGCAAAGAAAAATGGGGACCAACAAATTGTTAAAAGAGTTCATCTCTCTCTACCTGAGCAAAGACTGGCCAGGGATGAGGGATAAAGAAAAGATATTTGAAGCTAGGCATCGTGGCATATGCCTGTGACTCCAGTGACTTAAGAAGCTGAGGTTGGAGGATCTAAGTTTGAGATCAGTCTCAGGCAGTAACAAGACCCTGTATCAAAATGAAAAAAATTAAAAAACGTAGCTCAGTGGTGGAGTATCTCTGGGTTAAGGTTTTAATAGTATTAATAGTAATAATAATAATAATAAAAAGGAAAAGAAAAAAAGACATTTGAACTGGACCTTGAGACATGGATGGAAATGTTGATGTACCACTAGGGAGGTGAACCAGCAGTTACACACTTAGGGTGTCTCAGTTACTGATTTACCAGCTCAGCCTAACACTTACAAAAAAAAAAAAAAAAAAAAAAAAAAAAAAAGAATTACTGGAACCAATAGAAGCACATAGCTCATGAAATCTAAACTCAAGTTGACTAAATATGCTAGTTGTCATGCTTGAAAGAAAGAGCTCTGCTGAAACTGTAATCAAGTTCCACATCAAAAGGTCAGACAGGAGAATCAGGAGGTGGCTTTGGAAATTTTAAGTAATTATGTAGCTTTTTCCTTGCATCAAGAAACATTTTAGAATAAGCTATCAGAGCTTCCTGAGTAAAGCTTCCACTTTCTTTCTCTTGTATATATCTGTGAAACAGCAACAGATTCTGACAAATATTTAATTTTTCCTACTTCAAATGATCTTGATTCACTATACTGTCCATCTACCTTTCTTCTCTACCCAAATCCTCCTACCATGACTAGTAGAGGGTATTTTAGGAAAAGTCAATGATTACTCTAAGAGGACCCAGGCTGGATTCTACTGGGTCAGATGATTAAAGAAGACTTCTACAACATGAAGAAAATAGTTACTTTTTAAGAAAAAGTAATGGGTTTCACCCAATATATAATTTAGAACAGAGGAAGAATTGCTACTGACCAAAAGAACAGTTGAAAAGAATGAGGTCTTTCTCCTGAGGTATTTGTTGGGAGAACTATATTACGTAGGTAACCCAGAAATAGCATGGAACTCAATGTCTTGTGGAGTAGATTAAAATCTTAGTGTTAAATGCAAATGATGGAAAAGTTAACACAAGAGAACTATTCTTGGTCTTGAGACTGGAGATAATTTTTTTCTTGAGACTGCAGAATGGACTTTCAATGCTTTCAAAGGAGCTGCTGATCTGCACATTGGCATGAAAACTCATGATATTGCTCAGAAAGATCAAGCCTAAGATGATGTTTACTCTATAACATTTTAGTAATGTTGCATGAAGAAGAAGGTAAGAGCATTACAAGCTGGCACTTGAAGAACCCTGTTTAGCTTCTGTTTATCTTCTGTATTTCTGGTTTGCATAGTGAACATCTGTATACAGTACCTCTTAAAAGGTAAATGACAATGGTAGTACCAATATTTGCACACAAAATTGCTTCAAAATTTTTACAACAGAGAAGAAAGCATTCAAGAAGGAAACTTCAGCCATGTACTGAAGGTACCTAAATATGACCTTGACAGTTGTTCTGTTTGACATGAAGTTACGTAGACTGCACACATAAGCATTTCTCGCAATGATATTTTGATAGATACTGATCAATGGTATGATGTTATAACCCCATTCTCCTGTGGAGAGAATGTCTTCCGCCCTGCTTAATGCTTTAGAATCAGCAACTTTTGTGGGAACAGGATTAGAAAAGAATCCTTATCTGATCTTTCCTCTTTGCCGGCTCATAGTTTCTATGCCCTGGGTTAATTACCACCCTGAAACTTCGGGGGATTTTGTAGTGTCCATGATTTGCTTTCTTTTCTGGAATCAGAGCCATTTGAGAATTTTTAAAAAGTTACTTCTAAGCAATCTCTGTCTGCCTCTATTTCTGGTCCTCCCTTCCCTTTCCTCAGCTTCCTATATACCATGTTTGCCTGATCTAAGATAAACCAGGTCCTGTCATTTGAAAAGAACTCCACTTTATCTTCAACATTCCATACTCAAGTTGATAACCCCATGTCAAACACTCAATTATGTTCCTGTGGACCAGGAAGTGTAGATTCTTTGGACTCGGGTTCAAAGCAATTCTCTGGTGTGGATTTTATTTGCAGAATCTCAACACATTTGTAGAAACTAAAATAAAATCATCGCATATCAGTAACATGCAGGAATCCAAGTGAGGTGACAAATGAGATGATCAAGCTCTTTGCTTACCACAGTTCTTTTCGTCACTGCCATCAACGCAGTCTTCATCTCCATCACATTTCCACAGCAGGGTGATACAACGGCCATTGGTGCACTGGAATTGGGAGGAATCACATTTGGCTTTTCTCCCTAGAATCAAGAAGGAACATTTAGCAAAACCAGGGTAGAAGGATGAAAAGTTAGAAATGCAAGTTACCCAAAATCTAGGATGGGGACCCTAGCAGGCAGCCGCATACTCAGGGACCAGCATGGGACCACTTTGGGACAGTGATTGACAGTATCTAAATTCTTAGTTGGGCACACACTAATACCAATTGCTAGTTCCTAGCCTCTCTTTCAGGGAGGCATGGCCATGAGACCAAGTACTGGCTGATAGAATACCAATAGAAATGGTGTACACAGCTTCTAAGAAATGGAATCAAGTGCCACATGTCATTCTGGTCAATATGGTCTGCATATAGGACAGTGGTCCCAAAAAACTAAAATGGAGTTAAAGAATTCCTATTGCCAGATAATGCATAGGTGAAAAAGAAGAAAAAAGGTTGCAGAAGAAAAATAACACCTAAGAAAATTCACAGTGAAGGACTTAGCAGAAGCTCCTGCAGACTTAAACAAGCTCCTTAAAAAGTTTGAAAACAGGGACCCTGATTAATAGAGTGCAATATTCATGGTGCATTATATGCTTACAAGCAAATCTATGGTGCAAAAGGACACAAGCCAAACACACCACCATGCACATATTTCTGAAAAGAGAGTGACACTTCCTTCAGAAGAGCCCCAGACAGGCTCTTCAGGAGTGATTCCAGAAGATGACTCTGGTATCAGAGGAGGTGACAGATCCAGACATGTTATTGTCCCACTTCCTGTGAGACAAAGTGTGAAGGTTGAAGACAGTGATTCTGATGCTCATGACCCTGTGTGGACCTAGGCTGATGTGTGTATGTGTATCTTAGTATTTAACAAAAAAGTTTAAAAAGTAAAAAAATAGAAAGTTTTCGCCAACAGGAAAAAGTTTATAGAATAAGGATATAAAGAGAATATTGTTATACAATGTGTTTGTGTTCTAAGCTCAGTGTTATTACAAAAGAGTCAAAAAGTCTAAAAAAAAGTTTAAAGGTTTATAAAACCAAAAAATTTCGGCAAAGCTTGGGGATACAGCTTGGTGATAGGACACCTGCTATATATGTGCAAGTCCCTGGGTTTCATCTCCAGCACCAAAAAGCAAATTAACATGAAACAGTTGCAATAAACTAAGGATAATTATTGAAGAAAGAAAATATCTTTTTTTTAGGAAGTTAGTGTAGCTTAGATGCACAGTGTTTACAAAGTCAGCAGCAGGGCACAATAATGTCCTAGGCCTTCTCTTCCCTCAGGACTCCCTCATTGACTCATCCAGAGCAACTTCTAGTCCTGTAGGCTCCATTCATGGTAAGTGCCCTACACAGGTGCACCAGTTTTTATCTTTTAAACCTTATTTTTTACCGTACCTTTTGTTTTCAGATATACAGATACTTACTATAGTGTTACAGTTGCCTACAGTATTCAGTACAGTTCCATCCTGCACAGATTTGTAGCCAAGAAGCAGCAGGCTACACCATATTGCCGAGGTATGTAGTAGGCTACAACATCTAGGTGTGTTTAAGTAACTACTCTGATGTTAGCATAGTGTGAAATGGCCTAGCATCATAGTTCTCAGAATGTATCTCCTTTATTAAGTGATGCATGGCTATATCCTTTAAAAAATTAGGGAATCATTTTCCTTCCTTTTATTCCAGTTTGATTCCTGAAAATTGGACATGGTGGCTGGAATAGTGATCTGGGGTCAAAGGAGCCAGACCAAGAAAAAAGGAATTGAGTTTGCCCAGAGACCACCAAGGACATCACATCTTCTTCCAGACTCATTCTCTCACTTGTTTAAACCATTGGTGTGGCTATAATCATGCAGCCAAATCCTAATCCTTTCATGGCATTTCTTGTCCACATCTATATTATTCATGAATGATGTTCCTGTCACAAAGTAAAGCAGATTTAGAAGGGGGTCAGCGAGAAGCGGGTAGAAAAAGAGGTTTAATACATGGTTCCTCATCTCAGAAATTAAGGCCTAATTGGAAAAACACATTTATGAAACAGCTCCAAGATAAAAGAAACCAGAAACTATAGTTAAGAGGCAAATGGAGATTGTTTCTAATTTAGTGATGAGAGAAGAAGAAAGTAAGGTAAAGTCACAGACCTGCATTCTGTTTTTCTGAGCCATTTCTCCTTGGCTTACTGTTTGGCTATTTAAGTCACTGTAGTATGAACTAAGACCTGAAGGAGGGCACTCAGTGTTTTGCCTGGCACAGGTCAGCTGAAGTTCAGGGGTCTCCTATCATTGGCAGCCTATCCTTTTGAGGGATATGATTGCTTTGATATAAAAGGCACAGATCTGGTCCCTTAAAGCCAAAATGCTGCAAATATTTGAGAAAATCAGAGGACTTACACAGTACACTCAGATTACTGGGGGGTTGCGGGGGGAGCGGGGACTCAAGCAGAAAGCCTCCCGATTTCCTGCCACTCTCAGCATCTGCAGCTGGGACATGCTGGCATAAGAACAGATACTATGGAGACAAGCACAGACTGGAACTCTTGTATTTTGTGCACAATAATCTAGTTGGTCTCCCTAGTATCAACTACCCCGCTGCTGCTGGGGAGAATTCTATGCTTTGTGGCTAATTCCCAGGGAGATTAAAATTTGGTCCCAGTAAAGATTACATATGGGTGTAAATACGTCAGGTCCTAAATACGTTGCTTTTAAAACTCTATCTACTATTCCATTCCCAAGAGTTGAGACAAGCTAGACTCTAGCTGCAAAGCAGTATGTTTTAATGGCATTTCTTATCAGCGTTTCATAATATTTATTCATTCTACAAATATTCTAATTGGCTATAACATGCTAGGGAGTTAGAAGGGGAACAAGAGGAGATACAGTTATTTAGAAGTATCATCTGTTTGTTTTCTACCATTAAACCAGTGTGAGGTACCTGGCTGCCTCCTCCTATTGCTCCTGTAATGCTCAGAATATTCTCAATGTATGAATTCATGTTCCAGGGGCCACTTGATGTAGTTCAGTGTCCTCAGGACCTGTGAAGACTGGGGGAGTAGTAGGAGTCTACTTTAAGTACTTTATTTAAAAAAAACAATTTGCAGGCTGAGAACGTAGAGAACTGCCATTAGAATACAGCGCAGATGGAAAGGCTTGGAATTTTTTCAGTGTTTTAGTTTATCAAAGGTCAAGTTGGAATGAGTCAAAAACATTGACAGAGAGATAGTTAGAATGACAAACATAATCAGACTTGGATAGAGCTTAAAAGTACATATCAAAAGATGATTTTGCACTGTCAGATGATGTACCACTTCCCAGGTGCCAAGTTAGGTACTTAGAAGATGCCCTTCTTAAAAATGAATTTTTAAGCTACAGATCTTGTAGGTGCTCAAGCTGACCTGAGATTAAATGCCAACATACAATATTCTATCCCTTTAAAGAGGTCTCTGAATTTAGTTGTAATACATAAACTATCAACTGTAGTACATTTTATTAAAATCCCAGCAATTCTGCCTCAGGAATGTACATTAAGCAAGCTCATAACAGATATAGGATCTTCTTAGGGTTCATTCCAATACCCTAAGACAATAAAGAGTTTAATTTCTGCCTTTCTTATTCCACGTGTCCACTGCATCCAAGCTGCTGTCTGCTTGTCATAAAGCTGCATTTTATCATCACACAAACACAAAGCTCCATTTGGAAGGAGGAACCTCTGGAATTAGGAGTTCAGTGTACTGCTAAAACATCTCTGCTTATATAAAAGAGGAGAGAGATGGGAGTGGGAGCAGGCAGGGTAGGTGGCTTTATAGGATACTTTTAAAGAGAGCAAATAAAGACCTTAAACTTCATGGACATTCCTGTCCATTTCCTCCCTCCCTAAGCACTTTGTTTTCAGAGACTGCTCATAGGCAGAAAGCTCCCCATAGTTCCACTTAATTCCCTGCTTCCTGCAGAGTAGGAAGAGTGCAAATGCTATATTGAATACTGAGATCGCAGCCACTTGATAAGAACACTGTGGGTCTTCCCTTCAAGTTCCCAAAAGAGTCTACCTTTCCACCTCCAGTGTTCAACTGGAACTGGTATTGTACAGAGAGGTCCAGAAAAATTTAAAGCACCAAATGAGTTAAGAAGCTTTTGGTTCCAAAGCTCTGGGGATTATAGGATTGTAGACCTGTAGTCTATTTCCATCCATGACAGTTAAATCTCAAGTACAGTATTATATTTTCATAAAGAGAACAGGCTGAGCTTGAAATTATCAACACCCGAGGTTCTTTTAATTCTTAGGTTAAGCTAAAGCCTAATGACACCTCAAAAAATTACCTTGGAAGTCAAAACACTACACATTTTACAGTCCAGAATCTGTCTGCAGAGAAAGGTGAAAAGTTGGAGTAAAATTAAATTCTTAGTGGGTTCCTTGCAGCCATACTGTTTCACAGGAATGGCCTTAGAGCTTCAGGGGTAGTCAAAGTGGACAGGAGGGCTGTGGCAGAAGAGGCCCCAGGTGTTTCATTCAGGATGATTTTCTTTTGGATACTTTTGGATAATTTGAAAAGGATCCTCTTACTTTAAGAAATTGCAGTGTCTAGGTTTCCTTCTAATACTTAGTAGAGTGAATATTCCATCCCATTGGGTAAGAGGCCTGGGAGTCACTTGTACCTGCTCACTAATCTGTCTATTTAAATTAGTAGTTGAGTGAATTCCCCAAGGTGTAAAGAATCACTTGCTTTTACTGTCACTCATATTTATGAAATCAGACTATGCACACTTCCTTCAAGGCACCGGTGTCCCAGGAGACTTGCTACCTAAACAGTTTAAAGCTGCTACCCAGACGTAATGGCAACTTGCTTGGTTCCAAAAGATGCAGGGTTTTAAATACACATAGAAACCTGCCTGTGGTGGTCTAATTGTTCCTACAAGGGTTCACATGGAAGAACAACGTGTAAACTTCAGTTAAAAACTATACAGATCTTACAGTAAAAACCAAGCCTCTAAGATAGGTGATGACTTCCCTGTAGGGCTCTTAATAGGCATCTTGGCAGAAGCACTCCAACATGAATGCCTAGAATATAGAGGAGATGTCTCAAGTTTCAGGCTCAGTGTGCACTTGAACCTGCACAGAGGGGCTTGTGTGGCCACACTGTGGGGCTATCTGGCCCTGCATTCACTTCTTTCATGTTCTTCCTCATTGCTCTAGCATAAGGGTGTTATCATCTGCTGGAATTTCTTCAGTCCATTTGTTTTGGCACTTCTTGGGGCCACCAAGGGCATTTATTTTTAGTCTAGTTCATTTCTACTTTAATGCTTGTTACTTAAAGCCAATTTTTCTATTCATAGACTAAAACTCCTTTTAGGATAAGCAGATTTTTGAGTCAGCAAAGAACTTTTCCTACAGGGAAAGAGGTTGATCAGAAGGAAAATACTGCAACAAGGTGCAAGAGGTTCTGAGCCTAAAGTCAGCCTTGGAAGCATTAAGAATCAGTTTAGGAATAACTACAAACTGCTAACTACTTTGGTTAATTTTTCTCAATCACTGAAATAAATGAATTTTACAGTTCATTTGTCAAACAGTTTTTCTGTTTACATCTGGTGAAGACAATAAGAACCAAAGATAAATAACTGAATGCTTTTGTTCTTGGTCAAACACTGCCTTAAGACTTCATGTCTCCTAACTCATTTAGTCCTCAGTTCTCCATGGTCAGCACTATTGCTGCCTGTTAACATCAGGAAACCTGCTTGGAGAAGGAAAATGTAGTAACTTGCCCAAGATCATCCTAGAAAGAGGTACGATCTGAACGAACCAAGGCACTCT
Source organism: Sciurus carolinensis (assembly GCF_902686445.1). NCBI lineage: Eukaryota > Metazoa > Chordata > Mammalia > Rodentia > Sciuridae > Sciurus > Sciurus carolinensis. The sequence goes on from NC_062226.1 coordinate 67,191,539, forward strand.
GCCTTCAGATATCATGCTATTGAGCACATGAGTAAACTCAGTACCTTCTAGAATAAGCATCCAGTTCAGGAATATATAACTTCTAGAATATTTTGACTTGGAATTTAGGTAGTAGAGCTGGCTTCAGTTATTTCAGAATTAAGTGGATTAACTTATCAGAATGATACATTCTTAACACAGCTTTTATTATTGAGCTAGACCCCTATTTCCCTTTCTCATTATATATATATATTTTTAAAAATGCTGCCATTCCAAGCTTTCTGAGGAATCTCCATACTGCTTTCCAGAGTGGCTGCACTAATTTGCAACCCCACCAGCAATGTATGAGTGTACCTTTTTCCCCACATCCTCGCCAATAATGGGGGATGGGGGTTAGCGTTAGGGTTAGGGTTAGGTTTAGGGTTAGGGATAAGGAGGGTGGTAAGAATGGAGGAAAGAAGGACTGTATAGAGGGAAAAGAGGGGTGGAAGGGGTGGGGGGAAGGGAAAAAATAATGAATCAAACATCATTGCCCTATGTAAATTTATGATTACCAAATGGTATGCCTTGACTCCATGTACAAATAGAGAAACAACATGTATCCCATTTGTATACAATAATAAAAAAAAAATGCTGCCAGAATTCCCTTAGCAGGTCTTTTTCTAAAAGGATTATAGTTCTTGGTTTGCTTGTCTAGGCACACTGGTCAAGGCAGAGCAAAAGCTCTCAACATGATACACCAAGGAAGTTATTAGGTTATGTGGGTTGTAAACTAAGTGGCTCCCTAGCTCTAGGGTGCATCAGAATCCCCTGCAGGACTTGCTAACACACATGCAGGGTCCACCCCTAAGTCTGATTCAGTGGGTTCAGGTGGGGCCCTCGCTTGCATTTCTGAAGAGTTAATGTCAATTGTGCTGGTCTTGGAGTATACTTCAAGACTATGGCAATAAGGTTAAGAGGTATGAATTCTATACATATTGGAAGAGGCTCTTTCAAGGTTGTATTACTATCCATACTATTAATCCTCACAAGCCCTCATGTTCATCACTGAAAGAGCAAAGGAGATAAATGCTACTCTTGTCCAACAGAAGTTGTGGTGACAACCTGGGTAAATCTCTTGAACCCATTATGGAGGTAAAACTTATTGGGTTTCCTTAACAGGCATGTGTGATAAAGAGGTTCTTTTAAAATCTGTCTCCCTCTCTTCAGGTGTACTAACTTTAATTGGCATCATTGTCTACGTTAAACCAGTAGTTCAGAAATGAACTCAAGAGATTCTTTTTTCCTGACATTTGGCCATCGAGCTCTGGCTATATCTAAGCCCTCATCACTTACTTGATCTAAATTTAGGTCTCCTGTTCCTTTGCTTCTAGGCTGCCACATTCTCTGTCCAAATTGAGACAGTGATTCAAGCAACCCAGAATGGTCAGAAGAGCCAAGGATGGGATCATTTCCTGGATTCCCACTGTCCTTAGATTGAGTCTAAGTTCTTTACCAGTGTCCCCAAACTTTTTCCTTTTGGTCATCACCTGCTCAGGTTCTGGCAGCTCAGCTAACACTTCAAGAGGCCTCACTCATTACCCTATGCCTTTGCTTACCTCCACAGTGGCTTTGTTTCCATCTGCCAACATCACTCCTGTTCACCCATCCATTAGAAGTGGACTCAAATGGTACCTCTCCAATGAGGCCATTGTGTGCTTTTTGGGGCAGAACCAGGTATGGTTTGGCTCTTTCCCATAGTTCCCTAAGTCTTCACAACCATCATCACTGAGGTGCTCATCTACCTGTTTCCACCTTTAGACAGAGATTCTGTAAGGCAGGGCCTGTATAGTTCATCTTTGTAACCCAGACCCTGGTGTCTGACATCCAAAAATTCTCTAGATCCTAGTTACTGGACACATGCATTGATTTTATTAGTTCATTAATGAAGCTGCTCTGAATTCTGTCAGAATCTTCTCTCCAGTTTTTCTGAACTTGAAACTAAGTGTGACTACCTGCTGTACAAGCTAGGATATTTTGAAAGTTCAGGTTATAAAGGTCCCTGTTTCCTATGCCTATGAGAATACCTTAATCTCATCCTTCTGGCACATTTTCATTAACAAACAATGCACGTTTACACACTTGTATTTCAGAATGAATGTGTCAGCTTTATTTCCATGTGAGGAGAGAGATTTCAATACTTGGGAATCTCTCAGATTTTATTCCTGCCATTGTAACGCTCTCTGGTCATGTTGGTAGCAGTCCATTGTAGTATCACCTTTGCAAGATCATCTGCAGAGATGGAATAGTTTCTGGCTTCATGTTAAAGTCTAAGTTCTTGGAGAGTTCAGGGAAACTTCATAAGTTATAACTCCAATAGTATGTGGGAACTCCACAATCTTCAGCTGCCATCTGTTGCTTTATGATTAAGTCTTAAATACTGGATCTACTCCCTCTAATTGAGTTCCTATCCCAGTCTGTCTTTGGATCACTGATTTTCCAGGTTGACTTCCCCATTTGAAGAAATGCCATGAAGGGACCAACTCACTCTGGTGCCATATGGTGTATGGTAGGTGCTCAGTGGGTGCACATCAAGTGATTGCAAGCAGATGTACAAAGGAGACTGGCTTCAGTTTACAGCTTATTTATTCAACCTAGAGATCCTTTAATAACTTAGGTCTTGGGAAAGCTTTCTTAAGAATACTAAGGATTAGAGGCAGTCTATAAATGGGAACCCTGTTCACCCATAGTATTTGGGGAATACACTTAAGTTGTAACACATGAAGTAACTTGCAAACAATGTTGATCACCAAGGCCTCACGATTTCCCTTGCTTGGCAAGTTTCATTTCCCCCCACATCCTCATGTCCAACTACCAGCACTATGTCTAGACATTATTAAGACTACTGGACTTCAGACCCAACTCACCACACCCCCTGTGGGTGGCAGATCAGCCACTCCTAGCTCATGGCCCCATTCTGTAGTTTCTCTCCCTATAATTCTCTCTTAAATATAGGGTCAGGCATGCTCATTTCCATAGCCATATAGCATCGAAGCAAACAGGAAGGCATTTCTAGCAGAATTTCTGAACCTACTCTCACAACAGCTCCTAGCAGGCACTCTCTTGCTTAACTGTTAATTGAAAACCTCGAAATAACTAGTAGACCCAAGTTTTCCTAGGAGACATCATATGAAAAGGAAACTGGGCTAAGTTTAATGTATCACCTGTCATCTTATTTAGCTTCCACAGAGCTGTTAGTGTGTCTAACTCATTGATATTAACCATGTTCAATGTTTTAATTTTAAGCCAACAGCAGAGCATAGCAAAGAGACACTTATTTAGATTGACAAAAGGAGAGAGTGAAATTGAGATAGTTTTCACTTACAAAGCCAGATTCTCTTAGACCTGCCCCCCAAGTCCTCAGAAATGTTTCCATTCCTTAGTTTGCTCTTCTTTAGCTTGGGGCAGGGGTTCTGTCCCTGGATCACTTACTTCTGCTCAACAAATACATCTTACCCATAACCTCAAAGAATGTATATTTTTGGAGTGTTTACCTTTAAAGTAGTTTGTGGCCTTGGTATTCTCTTGACATTAAATTAGAAGGAACAAACCAAGCAATTTTGACTCTATCTACCAACCATATGAAGGGCAGCTGACTTGGTCCAACCATGAGATGCTCTCATGAGGCAAATATACATATACTGAGAATCATTATAGACTTTCTCATGACTCTGTAATGCATTTAATGTCTAATAGGCTAGCATGTGAAGGTGGCTTTCCAAAGGAAGGACCCAATGCAAGTTGAAGCTAATTGTAACTTGATGCACATAACGGCCTCCTCTTGATCACTAATTCCTCTACTGAAAAGAACGTGACTCACAGTTTGGGAGAACAGAAAATGGCCCAGCTATTTACTATGAATTATCTATATTTCTATGTTGTGTGCCAAATATGAGGGTTTTTGGATCAAAACCTGAAACCATATGGCTTGTTCTCTGCTTTACTGTGGTTTTATCATATCTGTCTGATACCACTCCTGGAATAGAAGGGGCTCACAATGACTTTTCACCTCTTCCAGAACTGTAACAAAAACTCAAGTCAAGCACATGGTTATTCAATTTTTATAAAAGGAACAAACACTTCAATCAGGGTTGTATTTCTTTTGATGATGGAAGCTGCCACCTTTGCTAGCAATGCTGAGTGTTTAAATATGCACTTTGTTGTACTGAAGTCTTAACATTTGACAGCTCTACTGAACTTGGCCTTCATATGCATGCTTTAGGTATCTGAGGATGTGAGCACTAAAAGCAAAAGCCAAATAACATAGGACAGGCACTAGAGGTAAGTGCCAAGTCAAGGGAACAAGAGGATTATTGAGGGAACAAATTCCTTTAAGCTTCAAGAAACTCATTGCCCACAAGGGGTTAGCTGGTTACCCTGGTTTCTCTTCCTTTTTAAAAAATGGTGCATAATCACACATAATAGTGAGATTTGTTGTTTCATGTTTATAACAATATAATTTCTAGCGACTTTTTTTCCAAAGGTCCTGTTAACATGCCCATTCTTGAACTTAGTACCATCATCATCGTACCTTCTCTTGGTTCTATCTAGACAGGCCAGGTGTCCTTTTTCATTGTCTCACAGTTTCTTAACTTTAGGGTTATTAATATTGCCAATTATATTAACCCACTCCCCACAATAAGAGAATTTTCTTCCTACTCTTCTGCTTTTTGCTAGCCATATCTGAATAGCTCTCACAAATCTTGATTCTTCTAGACTCTAGCCTTGAAGAATGTATGGTACCCCAGATCTTACTCTATATCTAAGTTGGGGGAAAATGTCCTAGAACCCCCAAGGTAACTTGCAATCAAGCACATTAACTTCTCTTATTGTCCTCACTTAAGCTCTTTGCCAGAGTCTTCGTGCATACCTGCCCTGTCCTACAGTATTCTGGAACAGCACAGTAAGTGTGTGCTGGGGGCAGGGGAGTTGGAGAGAAATGATAAGAATAGAAGACCAAGGGCAGAAAGTCAGTTCACATGTCCTGGGACATTGAACTTATGACAGGAGCCAGTCTGGGTTGGCTTGGAGTCAATATCTGCCTCAGCTAACTCCAAATTTGCTCTGATTCAGACAGGAACTGCTTCTTTCCTTTCGACAAATCTAGGTTTACATGGGCTTCTTTTTCACTGTTCATGGCATGTCACATATTCACATGTAACAAAGGGATCCTCACCTATCTAATTCAAGACAAATATATATGGCTTTGGCGAATTCATTTCCACAGTATATATGCATTCCTAGCATTCTACAGGGAAAAGTCAACCTCTAAAGCAAAGTTATTACTTATTAAAATCCAAGAATACAAAGGGATATGCAGCAAAAAATGAATATTTTCTCTCACTTGCTTGGATAATTGTAGGTTGTTTCTGGTATACTTTAGTGTTTTGAAATGTTGCAAAAAATATAATGCAAGTCCTGGCGCTATTCTGAGAGCTCGTTTAATAAGTTAGTATAACTCATCCATTAATGATTGTTAATGTCTGAAAGGGCTTTTCTAGGCTCTTAGGTTCGCTACTGGTCACATTCCACCTTCAAGACACTCGCCTTTTTCAGAGTTCAGACAGGGAAAAGCTACAGCCCGCCAGTAACCTGTGGTTTCTTACTTTCTCTTAAAGATAACACTTCTCAGGCAGCTAAATTAAGAGTCCGCGAGGCCACGTGACCCACCTAACCGTGACTGGGCAGCCAACCAATCGCAAAGAACTGAAAAGTCAGTCCCAGTTTCGCACGCTCCGGACAGTCGAACCAAAGGGCAGGGGGCATTAGGAATTTTACAAACCCCAAGTATTGCCGGGGAGGCTGCTTGACCGTACACTTGAAAGTTCACTCTCACTTCAGGAGACACGTGACTGCAGGCAGGCGGGCCTTCTAAGCCACCAGGCGATAGGAGGTAGGGACTCTGGAAGGGGTATTAAGGGCTGAGACAGCTTTCTGCCCCATTTCCCTAGAACCGGCTGGCAAGCAAAGCCCCTTTGTGTCATGTCTTAAGATCACTTCAGGGACCCGCCAAGACGCTTACCAAACCCTCTTAGATAGGCTTGCTGTCGCCCGCTCAGGGAAGTTGTGCCGTGCAAGTGGGAGAGTGGCTGAACACTGGACAGGGCTTCCAGGCCCAATCCAGCGGACCCCCAGGACTCCAAGGTAGTCACCCCTGCCTTTCGCAACAAGCCACAACCATACACCAGCTCCCACGCTACTCCTTTGATCTATTGTTTAGAATGAAGGCTAATTACAGTCACTGGATTAGGACTCGGTTCCTCCAGAGGAAACCTCAGTGAGAAACAGGATCGCAAACTAACCTGATTAAGTCTATGTCCAACCCCTCTCCCCAGTTCAGCTACATTAGGAGTATGTACGTATACCGAGAGGTTTCCAGACGCCGCCCCGGAGTGGAAATGGGTGTGGAGAAGCACCTCAAGGAGAGCCCTTTTTAAAGCCACACTCTAACCCACACGCCACAGAGACGGCTCCAGGTCTGGGGAGTCGCAGTCCGGGTGCGCAGGCTGCGCACTTCTGGTGGCTCCACTGAGCCTCTGGGCTGCCACCCACTGAACGTGCGTCAGCTCACGGCTGCTGGGAGACTACTTGCCCCGGCCGGCACCTGGCACCCCGCATCTCGGAGTGCCCACCTCCATCCGCTGTCGTCTCTCACCCTACTGAAGTCAGAGGGGCGCGCCCTGGGCTGTCGCGCACCTCTGGGCCAGGCCCGGATCTCTGCCTCCTTCCTAACACTCCGCCTGGCAGAGGAGGCAGAACCATTGTTCAGTGGCTCAGAAGCTCACAGTCCCCAGTCCCTGTCAAGGGTGTGAAAAACGAGGCAAAGCAGTGGCTCTGGAGGAGGGGGCATAAGGGAATGAAGACTAGTTCAGGCGAGGGTTTAGGACACCCAAAACCCCACTGTCCCCCAAGCCCGGTTCCCTGCAGCCAAGGCGCTGACAGCTCAGAAGCGCCACCAGGGTGGGGAGGGAAAGGAGGAGAGCAGAGCGGCGCCTCCTAGGAGGGGGGTGGGCGAGAGAAGACCGGCGCCTCGGGCCCCCACACGCATTCCCCGCACCCTGGTTTGCTCCAGGCCGTCTGCGGAGGGGCGCGTCCCCACTCACCGGCTCCGGTGGCGCCGCTGTCCGCTGGCGCCCAGAACAGCGCGAGCAACAGCCAGAGCGCCCAGCGCGCGGACGTGCCCATGGTGCCCGCCTGGATGGTGCCGCCGCCGTCGCCGTCGCCGTTCGCTCCGCACAACAAGTTACCAGCCCTTCGGAAAGGAGGAAGGAGGTGGGGGCGGGGAGGGGGAAAGGGAAGAGGAGGGGGAAGGAGTTAGAAGGGGGAAAGGGAGTGGGGAAGAAGAGGGCACCCCCTCCCCTACAACTTGCACAATCTCCTCCCCACCAGCCAACCCACCCACCCACCCACCCACCTCCCCGGGCTGCAGCAGCGGTGCAAGCCGAGGCTGCGGGCAGAAAATAATGCAGGCGCTGCAGAGGAGGGGAGGGAAGGGGAGGGGAGGGGAGGGTAGAGGAGAAGGGGAGAGGGAGAGGGGGTGGGGAGCCGAGAGCAAAGGAGAAGACACCAGAGAGGAGCCAGCCGCGGAGCACCCACACTGGCAGCGGCTGGAGCGCGGGGTGAGGAGCCGGGAGGGGGCAGGAGGGGGAGTGGTCAGCGGGGGGGCGGTGGCTGGAGCCCTCCTCCACGCGTTGCTCACACACGCGCCAGGCAGCCGGGGGTGTGCGAATGTGTGTGCAAGTGTGAGCGTGCGTGCGTGAGTGGCAGTGGCCGCGGCTGCCGCCGCCATCCGGACTGCTCCGGGGGCCCGGCGCGTCCGCCCGGGGCTCACGGGGGCCCGGGGCGGCCGCTGGTTGGCTCGCGCACCGCCCTCGCCTCCAATCCCGGGTGCCTGTCCTAATTTCCTGATCCAGGGAACCTGCCGCCGCAGCAGCTGTGCGCTCCCTACAGTCATTACTGTACCCTCCGGCAGCCGCCAACAGTAAATGCAGCAGCAGCAGCAGCAGTTAGCTCTGATGCAACTATTGCTGCTATTTCCACCGCCTCCCCATAACGGGGCTTGCAGCGGGTGGTGGTGGGGGGGGGGATTGCAGCTTCTAGAGGCAGCAAGCATCTCTCTACCACCCTCTCTACCAGAGGCTGGTTCTGTGAGACCGGTAGGTAGCATCTTTTCGGGCCTCCTCTCTCCAACTAGAAAGTGACGAAGAGGAGGGGGTCCAAACGTTTGTGCTGCTCTGGTGTGGGGTTCGGGATGCCTATCTCAATCGCACGCTGAGATGCCATTTTGCCAAAAATTAAATGTATCTTTAAGTGAGAGAAAGAGAGAGAGCGCGAGAGAGCGCGCGCGGTTGTGGCTTGTTCTCTGTAATAGAACAAGACTAAAATAACCCAGTCTGGGATGAGGAGGAGGGAAATTGCTAGCGCAGCTCTGCATTCTCTCATCAACCATTATAGTTAATTGCTAATTACACAAAATGATAGTTTGAGGGCCTGTAATTAAAAGCTTAACCTTTTCTGGTTTGGGGGAGGGGGACCCCAGTAGATTTTTTTTTTCTCGATATACTTTGTAACATTCAATTACAGGGCTTAAGGAAAGAAAAAAGGAAACAAAAGCAACACTCCTAGAAAGGATTGATCTTTGTTTTGTGCCAAACAGTTTCCTGAACCTATAATTTGCTTTTTGTGTACTTTGGTTTTCTTGCACACTTCTTCCCCCCTGGTTGCGGAGCATTGTCTCTTGTGGCCCATTGAGCAGCTAGCAAGAGTTATTGCACCTTCAGTGAAGAGTTTTTATACATTTTTTAAAAAAAGTTGTTATCATCTTGAATGACTCAAACTTGGCAGATTTCAACAATATCATGTCCTCACTCTATTCTGTTGGTGATCTGAGAAGTAGAGGGCACCACTACCTAGCTGTATTCTCCTTGCCCTGGTTCTCCTGGGAGTTTGTCAAAGCAAGCCAGCAGAAGGGATCTTTATTTAGGAACTTACTGTCTCCAGAAGACACACAGATTAGGAAAATTCTGAGTCAGGATACATTTTGATTTATCCAGGGTTTATCCAGATTGTGACTGACAAACATGCAGGGGCTTTATTTGATGTATAAATGAAGTCTTGTATTCTAGCTCATCGTAAATGCTACTTTGCCCACCCTGTGGTTACATCATCAATACAAACTTAAGGAGCCACACACGAGTTGCATGTGAAACAAATTAAATTTGTGCCATTTGGTAGTGCAGATGCATGCCAATGCTGTCTACCTCAACAGGCACTGAGGTGAATAGTCAAACCCTAGGTGCATGATATGTTTGGTGTTCTTGGGGTTCTAAAAAGGCCATTATCACTTTACAGAAGACAAAAGGGAGTAGAGGGCATGGATGGAATCAACATGAAAAGGCACAACATTAATAAAGAATGATGTGGTTTGTTTTTAACATTTTACTCAGAGAAATGTACACTACAAGCTAAACATTGATATAATACAATAAGACTTATCTTTGACAAACATGTATTATGCTTTCTAGCATAAATAAACTGTTGGCAAACTTAGCAGCAGCTCGGTGTTCAATCCTGTACCTTTTTGTTGAATCAAAGGGAAGTATAACCTCTCTGATTGGCTGTGTATCTTGGAAAAAAAAATCACTGGATTTCTCTATGCCTGCTTTCTGACCTATAAACTGAAAAAAAAAATCAACCTACATAGTTTCAGTGTTCTGTGGTTTTAAAAACCAGTTCTTTGAAAAAGATTGGTTTATTAGATAAAACAGGAGAAAGAATGTATTTAATTAGTATAGAAAGTAACTAATAGTAAAATAATAAATCAGTCATGAATGGAGATTGATGTGGATGAACTAACTGGGCTCAGAGAGGTTGATACTCCTGGCTTTTAAAAGTGTTCAGGTAAATGCATAGGTAATCCCATTCTCTCCCAAATTCACCACATTCATTGATTTGTTGAAGTAACATACACTGACTATCTCAGGGAGGTAGGTTTTTTGCAAGGTCGTGGGTATATAGAGACATTTATCTGAGCAGCCTGAGAATCTGGGGGGAGGGATGGCCAAGTAGGCAATTGCAGTGCCCCGTGTACTGAACTATAATGCAGAGATGCTCGAGGGGCTATAAGATTGATCACAAAGAAAGAGCAACTAATCTGGCTTCAGGATGAGGGTACCAGAAAAGGCTTTTCAGAGATCTGTTGCATGATTTTTACCAAGTAATTTAAATTCTCCCTCCTTTTGAGCCCATGGTAGGATTGCAATACCTGGCTCCTTGATGGTTGGGTGGTTTAAAAGACTAACTTTGGCTAATTTGTAAGCAAAAGTTATAGGATGTCTTTTCCAGACTGGGGCATTTATTCCTTGTGTAAGACTCTTTTTGTCTGTATGGTGACAAAAACATTCCAGAGGTGGCTGTTCCATTAGCCCAGATCTCTGAATGACTAGATTCATTCAGAACTACTCATCTAAGTGACTCTGAGCTGCCTACATGTCTCTGGAAATGACTACATACATTAGAGGTTAACAAACTAGAATTCATGGACCAGTATAGTGAGTGGTTTATTTTTATATGAACTATAAATAAAAATGATTTTTTAAAATGTAGTTAAAGGTTTTCAAAAAATGAAATAAATAAAAGAAAAAGAAGCAGTATCAACAGAGACTATATATTGCTTATCAAGCCTAAACTATTTATCACCTGTCTTTACTGAAAAAAACTTGTCATCCCTTGATGTAGAGTGAATGAGAAATAAATTTTTGTTTCTTCATTTCCTGATATTTTGTTACATCAGCATAACCTAGCATTTACCTGACTGATACACTTGGGAAGAGGGAAGGACAGCCCTGGTAAGCAAGAGGGAATTACGGAACAAGAGCCACATGTGTTCAAGGCAGCGTAAGAGATTCAGGATGGGTCAAGGCAGGTTCAATTGGACTAATGATGGGAAGTAAGGCAGAAGAAAGGTAAGAACTGGATTAGGTGGAGCCCAGTATGTCACACTAAGACTTTAGATTTTATCTGTTAAAGCATGGCAAGTCCTTGTCACAGATTTTGATCACAGGCCTGACATCTAGTTTTGTTTTTAGTTTTTAAAGAAAGATTACTCTGTCAGTGATATGAGGGGTGATTTATTTGGAGAGCAGGGTAGAATAAGACTAGAGGAAGAGAAATTAGTTAGAGGCAGCAGTAGTGAGAGAGGAAGTTAAAGAAAGGAGAAAAATAAACTACTATTCTTGGTAAAGATTCCTAAGCCCCTCCTTGACCCTGAATCAGTAGGTCTAGGGTGGGCACAGGGTTCTGTATATGCAACTTTATTATAGTTGATTCTTAGGATTAGTGATGATTAAGAAACTTTTTCAGAGAATGATTTCTTCAGTTTTAAATCCTAAGTAGCTTTACTTCTTTCAAATATGTGAAAATTTATTTGTCCAAATTCTCTGAAAGGAGTAGGTTAGGGTCCACAGAAAATGCTACTGTTAATGCCTGTCATTTCCTTTTCTTCAAGGCCCTTAGCCTAATAAATACAGGCTTCAGAAGTAATCTTTAAACCAATTTGCTAATTTGTAGCACTGATTCCTACAACCCCAGCATTGGAAGTAAAGAGTGAAAAGAGCTATCCCCCTGAGAAGTATTTTGACAGTGACTTCCCAGGTCTTTATTTCGACATTTTCTAATAGTGTGACAGCTCAGTGAAATGCATAGAATTCATTGTTCTCTTTGGGCTCCACTGGTGGCCAGCCTGATGGTCTAAAACAAAGGATCACACATTTTGGCTTCCATCAGAATCACCTAAAAGATCTATTTGAACACCGATTGCTGAATTCTACTCCCAGAGTTTCAGATTGAATAGGTCTGGAGTGGGGGCCAAGAGTTGTCTTTTTCTAACAAATTCCCATGGAATGCTGGTGCCACTGATCAGAGAGACACTTTGAGAACCACCATTCTAAACCTATATGGCTAACTTCCTTCCTCAACTACTGTGATTGGTCAGGCCTCAACAAGTCAACCTGTGGCTTTCTCTGTCCACACTAATTGGGTGTTTAGGCCCTAAGTACATCACCCAAGTTGCTTCATTTGTGATGAAGCTTAGGACTTTTGGTTAGAATAGTATTTTCTTCTAACTAATGTGATTTGTGGGCATAAGGCCAGATCTGCTGGCCATTTGACCGTTTGCCACTGTGAAGGAAGTCAATTTGAAGATGAAACATTCATGTCATTCATGAATGACAGCATTCAGGAACAGCATCTAAACTTGTAAGCCTGGGCCCAGATCAGCTTGTTTTTGAAAGCTGATGTTCTGTGGAACTTCTCACTTACCTGAGCCAATAAATGCCCTTTGTTGGTGAGTCAGTTTAGATTAGGCTCTTATTTGTGCTAAACTGATAAAGATGCCCTCTCAAGGGTGACTTATGGTGCTACCCTAAAGCAATGGGCAAAACTCCACTGAGCAAAACTCCATGTGTGGCCACCCAATGGAACCTCTCAGTGCCTTCTGGAGGACATTCAGAGAGGAATATAGGGATTTGTAAGGACTGTCTTGCTCAACTTCTTTCTTTCATATCCTGGCCAAATCAAGTCCCCATCCCTACTTCGACCCCAAATCAAATGCTTAATGTAGATTTACTATAAAAATTAATCCTGACTCAGGATTATAATCTAGTAAGAATGATTTTTTAAAAACTGAAAGGCAATTTTGAGTAATTTCAGGTAAGTTCAGGTGCATGCAGGGTGGTATGACCAAAGATTGCTTTTGAGTAATTTCATAAAGTAAAATGTGGCAAGATATGGCATAAGTTGTTCCTACTTGAAGAGAAACTCCAAAATGGGTTGAGAGTAAAACTAGACCAGTGGTTCTCTATTGGAAGCCATTACACCCCCCAGGAAACATTCATCATTGTCTCTTGACATTGTTCAATGCCTTCAGATGTTTCCAACTCTCATTCCTGGGCAGGAGATACTACTGGCATTTTAGTTGCCAAAGGTCACAGAAACTGCTGCGTGTCCTACAATACACAAGACAGCTCTCCACAACAAAGAGTTAGCCAATTCAATGTCAATAGAACCACAGTTGAGACATCATGGGCTAGATTTATGAGAAATCAGATGACTCTGTAATGTGCGAACTTTTTATTTGGGGCAGAATAGGGGGACATTATTTAAGACTTGGGTGACCTAATAGAATGATGTCCTGTGCTCACTTTGGCAGCACATATACTAGAATGATGTCCTAACTGGTCAAATAAAGGATGAACTGTCATTGTCTAGTCAATGACAGATAAAAATGGGATGTCAGATGAGGCAGGGGACAGATTTACAGACCTGGGAGATATAAAGCAAATCACAAGTAGTTTACCTTTTAAATTGAAGTAGACCAATATTGGACAGATTCTAGGCTGCACGGTGAACTCAGCAGTGTCCTTTATTTTGCAAAGTGTTGGGTTTTGCTTTCGTTGTTTTTCAGTGCAGGAGTGAGGTGTTGGACCACTCTGATAATTAATTCCCTTAATTCTGGCCCCAAACGTGAGTGTTCTCATTTGTCATAAATACAATTTGCAGGAGGTTTTAAAATGTAGTACTATAGCATTGAAAATACTCTTGGGCTAGGGTGTGACTCAGTGATAGAGTACTTGCCTAGCACCTGTGAGGCACTGGATTTGAGTCTCAGCACCACATAAAAATAAATAAATAAATAAAATAATACCACTGTGTCCTTCTACAAGTAAAAATCTTTTTAAGAAAAATAAAAAAGAACACTCTTAAAGTAGGTTCTTATTAAAATGGGGAATTTGTGGCCCCTCATAAGCTAGTTAAGCATAAATTGCATGTTAGTACATAAGAATTTTATCTGTAATTCATTATAAAGTAGCAAGTTCTTTAAGTAATGTAATTCATTTCTTTTCTTTTTTTTCTTTTTTTTTCTTTTAGGTTCTGGGGATTGAACTCAGGACCTCACGCATGCTAGGCATGAAGTCTACCATTGAACTACATCCCTAGCCCTTTTAAAAAAAGTGGTTTTGTTTTGTTTATTTTATTTTATTTTATTTTATTATTTTTTAATTGTGAGACTTGGTCTCACTATGTTGCCCAGTCTGGCCTTGAACTGGAAATCTTCCTGCCTTAACCTCCCAAGTAGCTGGAATGACAGGCACCCCCACACCAGGCATAATTCCATTTTATAACTTTTAGGAATTTTGTAGAAGTGCATAATTAAGGTATCTGATATTTTTTTATTCGATTATATGTGTGTTTTAAATTCATATTGTACTGCTTCTTGAAGGACTATTCTTCCAGCCTGGCTCTTTGGGAAAGTTTTTATACTAGCATCTCTAAATTGCTTTAGAAATATATTTACAATGAATTCTAATGCTGATAATGAGCATATCTGGAGAGTGGAGAGGGGGTCCCACTTTTTGAGCCTGCTTTTAGGGTTATATGTTGGCTCTAGGAACGGGGTATAATTCAGAATTGTTGGAGGGTGGCATGGCTTAAGGTGGAGGAAATACCAGAAAGGTAGGTGAGTATAATTGAAGAAGGTGATGGTATATTGTTTGAATTTTTATCCCCAAAGCAGTTAGTGAACATTGTAAGGTTTTTTATTAAGACATTGAACATGTAGATTTAGAAATATGACTGAGAAGATGATTTTCTCTGTACAAGATCCAGGGTATATATATACCAGAGTTTCTTTATCTATTCATCTGTTGAAGGGCATCTAGGTTGGTTCCACAACCTAGCTATTGTGAACTGAGCTGCTATAAACATAGATGTGGCTGTGTTGCCGTAGTTTGCAGATTTTAAGTCTTTTGGGTATAAACCAAGGAGTGGGATAACTGGGTCAAAAGTGGGTCCATTCCAAGTTTTCTGAGGGTTCTCCACACTGCTTTCCAGAGTGGCTGCACCAATTTGCAACTCCACCATCAATGTAAAAGTGTGCCTTTTTCCCCACGTCCATACCAACATCTATTATTGTTTGTGTTCTTGATAATAGCCATTCTAATTGGTGTAAGATGAAATCTCAGAGTTGTTTTAATTTACATTTCTCTAATTACTAGAGATGTTGAACACTTTTTCATATATTTATTAATTACCTGTCTTCTTCTGTAAAGTGTCTGTCCAGTTCCCTGGCCCATTTATTGATTGGGTTCTTTGTATTTTTGGTGTAAAGTTTTGTAAGTTCTTTATAAATTTTGGAGATAAGTGCTCTATCTGAAGTGCATGTGGAAAAGATTTTCTCCCACTCTGTAGGCTCTCTCTTCACATTCTTGATTGTATCCTTTGCTGAGAAAAACCTTTTTAGTTTGAGTCCATCCCATTTATTGATTCTTGCTTTGATTTCTTGTGCTTTGGGAGTCTTGTTGAGGAAGTCTGATCCTAAGCCAACATGATGAAGATTCGGGCCTACTTTGTCTTCTATTAGGTGCAGGATCTCTGGTCTAATTTTTATGTCTTTGATCCATTTTGAGTTGAGTTTTGTGCAGGGTGAGAGATAGAGGTTTAATTTCATATGGATTTCCACTGCATATGGATTTCCAGTTTTGCCAGCACCATTTGTTGTACAGGCTATCTTTTCTCCATTGTATGTTTTTGGCTTCTTTGTCTAGTATGAGGTGACTATATTTATGTGGTTTTGTCTCTGTGTCTTCATTCTGTACCATTGATCTGCCTGTCTATTTTGGTGCCAATACCATGCTGTTTTTGTTACTATTGCTCTGGAATACTATTCAGCCATAAAGAAGAATAATATTATGGCATTTGCAATTAATGGGATGGAATTGAAGAATATCATGCTAAGTGAAATAAGCCAAGTGCAAAAAACCAAAGGCCGAATGTTTTCCCTGATAAGTAGAGAATGATATATAATGGGGGTGGGGGGGAGTGAGAGAAGAATGGGGGAACTTTAGATTATGTAGAAGAAAATGAGAGGGAGGGGGTTATGAAAAATGGTAGAATGAGACAGACATATTACCCCATGCACATGTATGATTATGCAAACGGTATGAATCTACATTGTGTACAACCATAGACACAAAATGATGTACCCCATATGTGTACAATGAATCAAAATGCAGTCTCTAAAAAATTAAAAGCTAAATAAAAAAAAATAGTTATTCTGAAAAAAAAAAATCCAGCGTGCACCCAGTGGTTAGCTGAAAACCTTAGTGCATTGAATGAATGCAGAGAGGCAGTATAGGTGAGTGGGTGATGGAACTAGGTTTCCTGGGCTCAAAGGCTGGCCCTGGAATTTCCTAGCTATAAGATTTAGTCTAAATATTTAGCCTACCTTTGTGCATCAGTTTTTTCACCTGAAAAATGGAGTTAGCAAGGGCACCCATTTCTTCTAAGGATTAAATTCGTTCATACCATTAAAGCACTTAGAACAGGCCTGGCATATAATAAATGCTGAATAATTGTAGCTCTTATTGTTAATAACAACATTTGTTGCTGTGAAGCAGATGATGATGATAAAGAAGAATAGTTGCAGTGGGAAAGAGAGGCAAAGGGATTACAGGTATGGACTTTGGACTTGAACAATGTAAGGCAATGGTTTTTGATCTTGACTGCACATTAAAATCCCCTGGGGAGCTTTTACAAATAGGAACACTGGAGCTCTACCCTAGTATAAGGATAGTGGGATGTTTGGAAGTGGGGCCTGGGCATAATTTTGAGGTTTTCCAGGTGAGCTAATTTGTATTCTAATTATGAGTCACTTGGTGTGGGACCTGAAGCTCTTACCCAGGAGTAATATAGAAGGAAACCAGTGTAGGAAAGTTTGAACAAGACTTCACCTGTAGGGAGAAGAGGGCTCTTGTGGCAGCTGCTGCAGGCCCTTTCTAATGTTCCAGAACATCCTCCCAGGCCTTGCTCTGTGCATCCTGCTCTGGGCCCAGAATCTCACAGCCTGCTAGATTTGTCAGCTGTACAAAAGCCAATGACCATGGGAGGTCAGAAGCTGGGCACAGCCAGACTGTGAGGAACCCAGCTGGCATCTACCTGTCAAGTCATGGGTTACATATCACACGAGTATCATGCCTTTATGAATCAATCTACCAACAAGGACTTGTTGCGTGCCTTCTGTGGGATCAGCAGCATGCCAGGTGACTGGAGGGCAGCAACTAGATAGTGATGTGACTGCTGTTGGAGAGGAAGTCATTATTGTTTTGTTTGCTTTTTCTATGGGAACCAGCTCAGGCTTGTTAAGTGGTAATTGACAGTCCTCTCTTCTAAGGAAGTTTCTCTTGGATTTGCTGCCAATAGGAAGTGTATTATTTCTCAGAGTACTATAGCATTCATTTATCGAGTGCCCACTCAATTATGAGGCATGACAGAGTTTGCCATCTAAGAAAGGAAAGACCACTTAATGATTCCTAGAGTCAGAAGTCTGGAATAAATAGATAGACAGATCAAAGAGTTAAGGGGATTTCATTGTAATTGGAGAAGCCTTTTAGCAGAAGCTGGGTCTTCCACTGAACTCTTACAGGGGTTCTTAAATGTGTGGGAAAGCAAGTATATTTTTTAACATACAGGAATAGTGATTTCAGCTGATAAGGTAACAAGGTACAGGCTGTGGTTATTTTGCTAAATCATGGTGAGAACATAACTTGGTAGAAATTGGTTTTCACTTTGGGGATCTTAAAAATTATTTTCCTTCACCCTAGGAGAAACTGAACATTCTTAGAAGGCTAATCACAGAAATTTTCTGGATCTCATTGTTTTTCTTAATAGTTGATCCATGCGAATGAGAGAAATAAAGAAGCTTCACCCTTTAGGAGACTTCTCTGTACATTTGAAGAGTTCCTGGTTATTGACCCAAAGTTGCAGGACAATTGATGCTTAATGACCCAAATTAGACCTTGTTCCTAAATTAACTTGGATTTGCTTTGGGAAGAAAATAATGAGAGAACATTTGGAAGGACAGATTAGAGGTCCATTGTGGATAGAGGTGGAGAGGGAGAACATTTGGATTGGGATGGGGCAGCTTAGAAATGAGACATACCTGAGACTTCTGCTACTTCTAATGGTAGTATCTTTTCACTTTCTTAACCAAAATATCCAATATCATCAACATCCTTTGTAATTAAAACTTACTCCTTTCCTACAATAAGAAGTAAGTACCTTGAAGGCAAAAATAATGGTTTAAATACATGCAGTACCTGCCCATCATGTCAGTGAAATTGAAAGGAAATATGGGCAGATATTTCCATCATGTTTTCTTGGTAAACTCCAGAAAGGCACCATTCAGGGGATCAGCAATTACAAGAAAGATGAATTATTGTTTAGTTTTCTCTCTTTACACTTCTACCTTTATCCTTTTCTCCTCTTTGCCGGGGTCTACACGAAAGAACAAAGAGAGGGAGAGACGGTGGGTTGGTATAAAGACTGTTCAAAACACTCCACAGCCAATCTAGGAAGATCATGGAAGACCTCTTCCTCCTTGTACAGTGATTTTATAAAATTCTCCTGGCTAGAGGAGTAGTTTTCTCCATGTGAAAAAAAAAAAAAAAATTGACAGCTATGTCTTACACAGTGTGAGAAGAATGTCTTGAATTTGCATATTGCCTTTTTTCTGAGTAGGTTCAAACTACTATGCAAACATTACATCATTACTCCCTGGGAAGAGACTATGGGCTGAGTCTAAGGAGAATAATCCCTTTTCAGAAGTTTGGAGGAGCTCAAATACAAATAAGTGTCCTCACTGAGTTCATGCAAAGTGCCCTTCAGTGGTTTGAATCCCTCACAGGAGAACTGACATTAATACTTCTCATGGCTAGATCATCTAATGGTCCAAATGGTCATTCTTAGAACTGATGTTTATCTGGCATCTTCTCTTGAAGCAAGGCAAAAAAAACAATGGTGGAACATGCCTGTAATTCCGGTCACTGCAGAGACTGAGGCAGGAGGATGGCACTTTCAAGGCCAACCTCAGCAACTTATGGAGACCCTGTCTCAAAATGAAAAGGGGTTGAGCTTGGTGGTGCATGCCTGTAATCCCAGCAGCTCAGGAGGCTGAGGCAGGAGGATGGCAAGTTCAAATCCAGCCTTAGCAACTTAGTGAGTCCTTAAGCAACTTACTAAGACTTTGTCTCTAAATAAAATACAGAAAGGGCTGGGGATATGGCTCAGTGGTTAAGTGCCTCTGGGTTCAATCCCTGGTACCAAAAAAATAAATAAATAAAAATAAAAAGGGGTGGGGGATAGCTTAATGGTAGAACACTTGACTAGTATGCACAAAGCCCTGGGCTCATTCCCAGCACAACAAAAATAAACAACCAAAAAAACAAAACAAAACAAAATAAGAGTACTTGGCATTAACCTGACTTAGCACCTTGGATCATGCCTAGGGTCTTACAGGACTCTTCAGAAGGGGACTGCAGACAGACTTCCTCTGCTGTTCTAATTTTAATATTATAGTAAAGTACAGTAGTTCAAAATTCTGTTAGTAACTTGAAGGGGAAATAAAAACAATGGTTATAATTTGCAGTAGTTATAACCTCTTTTTCTGTCTTTGTAAGGAAATTTTAATCACATCTAATAAAATTGCTTATGTTCTCCTTTTTTAATTCCCCACCCCCACCAAACTCTGCTCTGCCTGCCATTTGGCTGTCTTGAGAAATCTCAGGAGGCTCTGCTCATGGAAAAAGCTCATAGGATATGAAGAGAAATGGAGTTGGGTCTTGTGGATCTAATATCATTTCCTCAAGTCAAGTTCATTTCAGGAGATGATTCACTGAAGAAATTATCAGAAATATTGCAGCAAGGATTGTTTGGAAATCAGAGGTGAAACAGGAACTATTTATCAGGTCAAGTTCTCTTCCAATTTCCTTGCCTCTGATACAAGCTGCCTTTGGATTGTTTATTTCTACAAGCTGGTTTGATACCCTGTCAGAAAGGGTAGCTGATCATAAGAATCTTTCTTCTCTCCCCCTCTTTCTTTTTCATCTTCAATGTTTTTTAAATTTTACTTTTCAAATTTATTGTTAATATTATTTTCAATTGAAAAATCATAATTGTATACATTTATGGGGTACATTGTGATATCTTGATACTGTATATAATGTGGCATGATTAAATCAAACTAATTGCTATATTTATTGCCTTACTATTATTTTTTATGGTGAGATATTTGAAATTTACTTAGTTACTTCAAAATATAGAATATGTTATTATTGATTATAGTTGCTTTGCTGTGTAATAGCTCTTGAAACCTATTCTTCCTGTCTATCTGAAACTTTGTTCCTTTTGATCAACCATTGTCCATTTCCTCCTTCCCCAACTCTCTCAGTGTCCTGTTGACCCTCAGCATCTTTATTTTTTTAATCACCAAAGTATCTATGGTAGGAATGTTACTGGCCATGTAAATCTTGCTCAGCTATAAATACTTGCCCTGTATTTAGACTTGGCAGTGTACATGTTGAGTTTACAACCAAAGCAGCAAGTTGACAGTTCCTTTAAAGTGGTTAACTGGGTTTGGGGAGGGCTCTTCTTATTTTACTCCCCAAATACTTCCTTGGTAATTTTTAAAAATCTTCTTGGGAGTATGGTGGGAGTCTTTGCTTTATTAAGGTTGAATAAGAGACTGTGATGTTTTATGGTATGTATTTATAATTGCACTGCCAGATTCATCTTATCTCCTTTTCTTGTTTGTATACATTATTCTTGCTAAGAAAATTTCAGTGTTTTGCCTTCCTAAGGCAAAATAAGCCCATTAAGATGGGCTCTTGGAACCTCTTGCCCCTACTTGTCTCTATGAGCTCCTTATCCACCCCCCCACAGATCCCCCTAGCACAGTCATGTTTTTTCTCATTTACTTAAATTGACCTTAACCTCTTGTATCATGTGGGAGAGAGACTGTGAAAGTTGTGTCATTATGTATATATATCATGTTCAGTAGGTTTGGAGATCACAAAAGCATAACTATCTATTTGCTATGTAACTTTGTCTTCCTTTGATTATTTTAAATATTTTCTTCCAGTGTCTTAACATTCTTGTAATATTGGGGCCACAGCCAAGGAGCCCACCCTGGGAGGCTTCTCCCAGCACACATTTAAGGAGTCCTTTAAGTGACTAATTTATACGGAGTTTGTATGTTCTGTGCCTTCTATAACCTACTGAAACTCCTACTAGAAACTGAACTCCAACTCAAAATGTTTAAAGCATTGGTAAAGTTCTTTCCTTTGGAGTACGTGGCACGAACCTTTCATAGATGCTGTGTGTTGTACTGAAATCCTTGCATAATGTGGCAGCACAGTCTTGGACTAGGTACAAGAGACACCTATCTTGTACTGAAGTTGTTTCTGGGAAAAAAGTTAACAGCAACTTTCCACTGTGTGTAGTTTTAATAACCCAGTGTGATTCTGTGGTATGTGTTCATTGCTGTGGATATTGTGGAACAATATCCACCATAAACTCTGTTGGTGGCTCTGGGGGTTCTGCCTGGAGTTATTCCCATTAGTGGTAACAAGCTCTGGTTTTCCAGGTTTCAGAAACCCATAACTACTCTCCCTGGTAGATCTGTGTGTGGCTCTCAGATTAGCTCTCTCTGGATCAGCTCTGAGAGGTACCCAGGAGAGCTGTTCCTTAGAACCTGGCATGTTCTCCCAGGGCTCCAGGACCTTCAGAGGAGAGTGGTGAGGCACTCAGTTTGCTAAGGGAAAGGAAATGACCTTTATCAGAGCAACACTGCATTTCAAAACTGATAGAGACCTTAGCATTCCTCCTATGGAGTGCTAGCATCTTATGGAAGAAAGCATCCTAATAATGGTGCCATTAAAGCTTCTAGCTCTTCCTCAGGTTTGTCAGGACCTTTGAGTTCAGGAATGAATGGAGCTAATAAGCCAGTGGTGTTTAATTATTCCAAAATGAAGTTTTCAGACCCTTGATAAAATTTTAACTTGCCTGGGCATGTCCCATTAATAAGCAACTGTGAAAGTAACAGGTGGGAGTTTGTAAGTTGTGTGTGAAAAGAATTCTGATCTCTATTGGTTATAAAATACTGCCTAAATTATAAGTAATATTCTCTCTGTTTCTCCAGAGGGTGAATCTAGTCGTCTTGTTTAAGAAAGAAAGAAGACATTTTAAAAAGTCATGTTATGGAAGGACTCATTTGAATCTGAGATAACTGCAAAATTTTCCATTTTTATCACCTTAGGGTGTGACCTGGGGGGCATAATCCCAGAAGCTGGGATTTTCATCCAGGTTCTGTAATTCACACATTCTATGTCCTTCCAAAAGTCCCATAACTCCTGAGTTTCACTTTTTTTCAGCTGGTGAAAGGAGGTAATTCATACCCCTTTTTCTTCCCTTTATGGGAATGTACATGGAAGTGATTGTCAATGGTTCTGGAGGCATGTCCGGTGAGGTTTTCACTGGGATAATGTATGGATATTCAGAATTCAAAATAGTAGGGAGGTTGGAGGATAGGTGTAGGTGAATGTGCATAAGAACTTGAGTGGCCTTCCTGGGCAGGAAGGAATCAAAATCTTGATGTTTTTCATTCTAATTTCAGGTTACAGAAACCTTCTGGGTGGGAGAGGTGATTAAGTACTATTGGAATATATAAAGGTCTTTGTATTAAAGTACTAGTGAGGACAAAAAGAGTCATGCTGGGTGTGAGCAATGACACTCACTGGATGTTACCTTGTTCCAACAAGCAAAGGATTCTGACTTGAGCACATGACTTGGGTGTGTAAATCTAAAGAACTGGCAGTTGGGAGGCACAAGTCACTTTGGCATGGGCACCCTTAGATGAAGTAGCATAGATGGGTACCCTAAATCATTTTACCTGAAGATCCATGCTTCCTAGATATAGATTTTGCAGTCTATTTGGAGAAACAGAGTAGCTCTCAACACTATCAGTTACTTCTAATTATGAGAAATAAATTGGAAATTATAGATAGCACACACACACATAGTCAAAATAATGTGCTATGTTAATATAAAGAGAGAATGAAGGAAAAGAATTTCATATAAAGCAACATGGCCCAATTGGGTCAGAAGATGAAGTGCAGTGGTCAGGTACTGCACATACAGAGTCTCTGTGAACGTGAAAGCCCCTCTGCTAACTGACACATGTGTAGTAGACTGCAGACTGTCACATCCTAAGTGCTATAGCTGTTAGTAATAAGATTTTCTGAAATGGTGATCTAAAATTGGTGATGTTCCAAGCAAAATGCACACCAATCTTCCCTTTACTAGACATAGTGGCTGTATTCCTAGAAAATTCAGTTGTATTAGACCTATGAAAAAATAGTTTATGCTTATACATAAAATAAAATCAGGACCTTTTCTCAGATGACTATAACCAGGGCAAAACTCTTGATGCCTAGCCATCTTTGGCTATTGGGGTCCCCTAGGCCATTTTCCTTGATGAGTAAGGCATGTCACCTGCTTTGTAGGGAGTCTGGACTCCTAGGGCCTGCACACTCACAGCCACAACGTACCTCCAGGCATTGTGACGATCAAAATGTGTTCTCATGTTTCCAAGGCACCCTCTGGGAGTGCCAAATTGTTATTGAGAGATGCTGGGGTAGGGCCCAGCCTTACTGACACTGCTCTGGGTATAGCTGGGGTTTCCATGCCTCCCAGTAAACTCAGGAATAACCAATAGAAGACCATTTTGAGTTTCCTGGGTCCCATATTTCTGACCTAATTTTGTTTTTCAAAGTACCCATCTTCTGGGGGAAGCCATTATGGTTTTCTGAAATCAAAAGAGCCTGTCAAAGTTCTAACTCTAGGGGATAAGGAGAGAAAGAAGGGCTGAATGGCCCTTAAGCCCTAAGGAATTACCTGAGACTTCTTAGATCCATTGTGTGTGGGCTGGCCCTGGAACGGGAGTTCAGATTTTCAGATTATTCTGGACAAATAGAGTCTCAATCATGTCATGTTTAAGAGTGTTTATTGGAGAATTGGACAGATCTGGGTTTAATTCTTGTTTCCAGATAGTAACTGTGTGACCTTGGACAAGTTAATTCGCAGTCTGAGCCTGAATACCTAAAGTGGGGATAGACTTATGTTCTTAGTCCATTCCTTCTACTAGAACAGAATACCTTAGATGAAGTCATGTGTAAACACAGAAATTTATTACAGTTCTGGAGGTTGAGAAGTCTAAGATCAAGGTGCTGGCAGATGTTTGGTCAGGGCCCATTCCTCTAAGATGGCATTTCTGTGTGTCCTCACATGGTGGCAGGGGTCAATAAGCTCCCTCAGGTTTCTGTTTTAAGAGTCTAATGCTATTCATGAGGGCAGATCCTCCCAGATGCCCAACTAAAACCATCTCCTTGATGATTAAATGTGAATTTTGGAGGGACACCGACTTTCAGACCCCAATACCTACCTTGCAGGTTGGTAATAAAGAATAATTTAATAAAAGACTTTGCATGGTTCTTGGCACATGGTAACAACTTACTCCACTTAATCATTGTTACTTATGAGTAATGCAGTCATTTTTGGGGACCTTATATTTTAGGGGAAGAGCATTAGTTAAAACAAGCTATGTTGAACAACCCTGTCACAAGGTATGGCTTCATTTCAGCAAAACGGGATGGGAATATTTCTAGAAAATAATTCAGGGGGAAACAAGTCACCTTTGTATAGCATTACATGGAATGTTACAAACACAGAAGTAGATCTTCTCTGACCCTTAATACAAGAGCATTCACTCTTAATACTTCATCCTGAAGTCCCACAGGGACCTCTGAGTAACTTAGGTAGTATAACACTATACAATGAATCTGATACAATAGGAGGTGTCCAGGGGTCTGCCATGGAATTGTAGTTGGCCATCTCCTGTTGCTGTATTCTCAGCTAAGCAGAAGTAGGACCTATTATTACCCCACAGCAGAAGTAGGACCTCTTACTACCATCTGGAAGATTCATTCACACGATTGGTCCTTATCTATAATATACTCCCAAAAATGAATATTAATGTGTGCTTATGCTGGTATAAAACAACCAAGCACTCTCCTGCATAGAGAGTTTCCTGGGACAAATCAGAGAAAAACAGTTTGAATGTATTGCATGAAAACATTTTGCTAGCTCAGAACTTCTTAAAGAGACCCAGCTTTCTTATGGAAAACAGCCCAGGATTCTTAGAGAAAATATTGAAGGTTGAAGCAGCATTCTTCCTTTTCCCTTATCAGTGATGTTTTGCCAAAAGAGAATCTCACTGGCTGTCATTTTCATGAAGAATAAAGGGAAGTGTTTATCATAGGCCTCCATCATTCTGTGGGCAGTTTTTCATATTTTTTCCCCTTTTTAACGGTAAGGCTAATACTTTTCTTATAAGTGTCTCATTTCATAAAGACATTGGGACAAATTTTTTAAATGATACAAATAAATGAGGACTAAAGGAAAAAATAAATAAAGGCAGGTATAGAAAAATGTGTGCCTGCAGAATAAAATTGGGCAATAGACTTCCTAGTAACTTTGACAAAGAGGGAAACTTCATTTGGTTACATGATTTAAAAAGATGAAATTTCTTAGGAAGAGCTCCATTGTCCCTGGCATTGAAAACAGAAGTAAGTTTTCTCAGTTACTCATAAAAACAATGTTTGGAGCTCTGATAATCAATTTCTTCAGATACCCCACAGTGCCTGGCACTGGCTCTTATAGGACTGCTTTCTAGAACATCCCTCATTGTTGGCATTTTCCAACTCTAATTCTGTAAAGCAAAGTAAGTAACCTTCAGGCCATTGTCCATTTTATTCTATTCACTTTCAACTGAACTTTTGTGAAATATTTGGCAGTACAGAGTTAGAGGTCATCTCTCATGAGTACCTGGAACACTGCTCTTCATAGCAGATGACAGAGTATAAAGTCACAAGGTTGAAAATGTTCATGGGTAGAGGTGACATTCCCTTAGCAGTGTAAAAAGGGAACCCAAAGGTTTGGAAATGGAAGAGAAGGCCAACCCCTCCTGCATGTAAGATAAGTACATCAAATAAAATGCAGAGAACTTGAGGGAGGGAAAGAAAAAAATGAATGATTTTATTACCTTCATTGTTATTCACACTTTTGTATATTTTCTTCCTTTTTTAAAAAAAATTTCCTCATGGGCAATGTTAACACAATCAAGATGTGCATACAAATTCATATCATTTTTCACTTAACTAAGCAACATAAAATAAGTTATTACATTTTCTATTCCTGGAGTGTGCAGGGTGCTGTGATAGGATTCTCACTATGGCTTCAGACCTTCCATAAAGTGTATTGTATACCACATGCTGCAAGGAAGCGAGGCTGTAGGAAAAGAGGCTGTTTAAACAGATTGGGAATCAGTAAAGGGAGGAGAAGGAGCTTGGGAGGTGAGACCCCAGTGTGGAGAGGGCTAACTGAAACAGAATCAGAAGGAGAAATGGCTGTGGGGACATGAGCCCCTAGAGAGTAAGAAACTTCTGCTTCCCCACTCAATGCAGGATTGCGGACTCAATTTTATGTTTATCTAAAGATGGAAAAAGTGCACCTCCTAAAATCCTTTTAAAACCATCAGCATGTGTCAGACCTGCCCTTTCATAAAAAGAAGTAAAACCAGGATGTTTGATGGGTCATAATAAATAGGGCAATGCTATTTAATCAAGTTTTTTTTTTTTCTCTTTTTTAAAGCAGCTTTTCCAGAAGACACCTTTTTCCAAGGTCAAGAACTTCTTTTTTCTTTTTCTTGGGGGGGGGCGTTAATAAAATCCATTAATTAAAGAGGGAAACACTGGTATTTACATTCAGACTAGTCCCCCACCCTGCCATGCAAACACTTCTTAATAATCGGTGTTCACTTTGTCATGTTTTGTGTTTCTCCTTCCCAGAAATAAAACCTTTCTGATGCTTAAATACAACCAGAAATTCACTGAAGGCATGCCTCGAATGACCTCTAGATTCAGATACTCCTTTTGTGACCTCGTACAAGTTTCTTTGTTTCCTTATTATATTAAATGTGTCACTTCTCCCCCCACCCCACCCCTGCTTTTGGTCCTGGGGATTGAACCCAGGCCATCACTAGGCAAGTGCCCTTCCACTGAGCTACATCCCCAACCTGAAATGTTTCACTTTTTTTTTTTTTTTTTTTGCACTTTTGTATTACCTTCTGTTCCAGCAAGGGATGGGTGAATGCTTTTTTCTAAATTCTATTCTAAGTTTTCTATTGACCAGATGCTGCCAATAAATTCCATCTTCTCCAAGGACTGCAGTGGACTACAAGGGAAAAGGATAAACTCTACTTTTTATCACATGTGACGTACAAAGGTCAGTGCCACTGTATATGATTTTTTGCTTTTGCTTCATCCTCTGACACCCTTAAAAACAGAGGGACAGGGCTGGGGAGATAGCTTAGTTGGTAGAGTGCTTGCCTCACAAGCACAAGGCCCTGGGTTCGATCCCCAACACCGCAAAAAAAAAAAAAAAAAAAAAAAACAGAGGGACAGAATCTGCTAGTGGATTCTTTCTTCTGAAGAAATTCAGCCAAATTTACTTTAACCACCTAAAATCTCCCCTTCCCTATAAATGGTGGAAGTATCTGAAAAGACATAATGAAATTAGAAACTTTGAATTGATGTAATGAAGCAGCTGGGATTAATGAGAGGATGGATTCTGCCGGCAGTTGAGAA
Source organism: Sciurus carolinensis (assembly GCF_902686445.1). NCBI lineage: Eukaryota > Metazoa > Chordata > Mammalia > Rodentia > Sciuridae > Sciurus > Sciurus carolinensis. The sequence continues at coordinate 67,219,150 of NC_062226.1, forward strand.
GCTTCTTCCATTACCTAGTATTCACTTAATGAAAGGAAAGAATATGTGTTTGGAATTTTTTCTTCTGACACTGCAGATTTTATAAGTTGCTTAGTTTTACTACTAAAATTCAAGTCTTAAAAATAAATAAAAACTTTTCTTGTATTGAAATGGGAATGAAGTTTTGTGTTTCTAGAGCAACAGGTAGGTGGGTGATTCCTAGGTGGTTTGCTTATTTACAGCCCATACTGAGTTTCAGGAAAGTAAATGCACTGTAGCTGCTCCCCTTCGTACAAGTCAATTTCCTGACACGGTGATTCAGAATTTAACTGAAAAGTGCATTCTCTTTTCTCAAAAGCTAGAGAAACACTTCCATACTGAACTATATGAATCAATTTAAAGTGTCTGATGAGAAGTTCAAATGGTGACCAGGTCCCTGGAATTCTGGGAAAAATCAGAATTTGCCTGTTGATTATAATTCATTTCTTTCCTTTGGAACTCTGGCAGCACCATTCCTAGGAGGACTTATTTGGGTCTTTCCCAGGATCCTAAGGACATTTATTGCTTTACTCATGGCTTCTAGAACTTTATCTTTGTTCTTCCTTTCCTTTGGGTACTTCCAGCCTGACAGAGTTGGCGTTTACTAATGGTGGTTTCTAATAACCTTCTAGAACATTTCAACCAGGAAGTTTCCTCCTCTTCTCCCTCATTGGTCTCACCCCTCCCTCACATTTCCCTGTCTAGTCCTACCCTACCTTTTCTGCCTTCCCTCAGTCTTTATCCCTCTCATCATTTGTTTTATCTTTACATTTTGATACATTTAAAAATATAGCAAAAGCATACAAAATTTATGATTAATATTTTAAACCCCCAATTTTATTTTTTATAAAATAAATTATAGATCAAGACTTTAGATGCTTGAGTCCCATTCTCTTCCTCTTGTTCTTCCTAGAGTTGACCCCTATTGAGTACCTCAGAAGTTCGAATGATTCATCTGATGGTCCTTCTATGTTACCACAGCCTTGCCAATAAGAGCTTCACAGAGAGCGGTTCTTTTGCTTGGGATCAGTAGTAGTTCAGAAGTTGAATATCCCTAATTCGAGAATTCAGTATACAAAGTGTTCTGAAATCTGCAACACTTCTGCTCCCAAGCATTTCAGAAAGGGATGCTCAAGTTGTGTTGAAGGGGCTGTGTGCTAGATGGGGTTGTGGATAGACCCAAAACCAATTTAATAAAACTTTTGTATCTAAGTTGTAAGGAAAAATAAAGATAGTGTGCCCCAGAAGTAAACTTGTGAGGAAGCATCAACTGAAGAAGAGTTTAGCAGATGCAGCCAGGACCTTTCTTGTCCAAAGAGCTATTCCTGCCAGAATGTTATCTCTCCAGTTTCCCCTCTGCCTAAGCAGACAGATTCTTAGTGACTCTTCCTTATTCTCCTTCCCTTTCTAAGAAACTTGACCTGGGTTCTCAGTATTCCTAATACCTCTCTCTCTCTCTTCCCATGGATTTAGTGTCTATAGTTGTAATGCTGGCTGATGACTGTTTCTTGATTCTCTGACTGTGTGATGGTTTGCCTTCGACTCTTAAATGTGTACCAACCCCAAGCTTGTCTTTATCTAGGTGAAGAAACTAATGCAGTGGGTTCTGATGCAGCCTCCTCATTGTAACACACCAGAGCAAGCTTGGAGGTAGTAAGGGCTGCTTATCCACCTGGCTGAAATCTGGCTTTGCCTCTGGATCTGCAAAGCTTTGTGCCCTTATTGCCAACTCTCAGGTCCTTGTGGGCAAGAATGGACGCAGGATGCAAGGCACCAAAATGTGCAAGAGATCCTAGAGCCTGGGATGTCAAAACCAACTCTACTGGGTGAACTATTGCCTACCAGGGCTGATCTTAGCAGGTGTGACTTTGAAATGATCCAGTTTCAAGGTCCTAGCCCCTCTTATTGGTGTTGAGTCTGGGACCCAAAGCTTCTGTTTCCCAGGTCTCCAGGAATTGTTGACAAGAACACAAAGAATGAGGCCTACAGTCCTGGGTTGGTGCTGGGTGTATGTGGGGGACCTTCTCACTGGCTCCCCCACCTTTATGATATGTGTAGTGGTCAACTTACGAGTTTCTTTATGTGGTTCTTATTGTTTTGCTTCTTCTAACCCTTCTTCCTTCAGTTTCTTTCCACTATTTTTTCTTTCTCTCGTGGCCTTGACTTATGAGTCTGCTTGACTTTCTCTCTCATACTGTTTCCAGTCAGCTTGTCCTCTCAGCTGGTGAATTGTAGTGATACATAAATGGGGAAATGGAAAATATTGATTTGCCTTGTATAAAGTCTGCCAAAATTTTCTTCATCCCTTCATCAAATACCAGGGAAATAATATGGTGAGTAATAGACTCCAACAGGCATCTGAGATTCAGGACACATGCTGTAGATAGTATTTGCCTGGGATGATGGAGAAAGGGACTAAATTTAGTCTGTAAAATGATAATAATCCTGAAGAATGACCCTCTATTTTTACATATTCCATTTTTAGCTTTCTTTGGTGTTAAAACCCCTAGTGATTAAACTTGTGGTTTGTGAGAAAGAGTGATTGATCCACTTTTTTCTCTGTACTGTTGAGCCATCTCTATTCAAGGTTAGGTTATGGTGTTTGAAGATTCTCTTGCCAGCCTCCTTTTCAGGTTTTTGAAGGAAAACAAACAAAATGATATAAAACATTTTTTAAAAGACCCAAATGAAACCATTTCTCATCTTCCTAAATATTAGAAGATGCTCGAAGTTCAAATTCCAACCCAGACTACTCAGTACGTGCCTCTTTCTGGCAGCCCCAAGAATATTGGGTTGGGTATCACTGGAGCATCTGATTGTCAGGACTCTGCTAACTCCAGCATTTACCAACTGAGGGATCTTAGGTACATCATTGAATCCTTTTGAACCTCAGTTTTATCATGTGGAAAACGGGTTGATGAACAAACCTATGTTAGATTGTGATAAGCAGAGGTAGTGAGAGGCAAGTGCTTAGTGGAAGAGGTAAGCCTTAGCACGCTGGTGTCCCTTACTCACAATTACTGTTCTTCTTCTACCTCTTCTTCTCCCCTCTCTATGACTCCTCCTTCTACAGTAGTTCAAAACTCAGCCCTATCACGGGGCTGCCTCAGTTGAGTCTTGGCTCCACTGATTCTTGTTAGGACACCTGGGCAAATCCTTCTACCTTTCTGAAGTTCTGTCTGTACTGCGAATGGATGATGAAGATCATGATCATGATGATAGTGCACCCAAGTTAAAGTTTTAACGCTGTGTCTGAAGCATAGTGAATATTCAATGATATTTGCTATTATAATATGGTCATTTATATTTTCTCAAGGCTCAGTCTTGGATTCTTGCTGAATTTCTGGGGTGCTGGCAGAGTTGAGATGAAGGGCTAGTAACCTATAAAGTTCTGATGAATAGTCAGTGCCTTTATTTCTTTTTAGAGAAGACATACTGTCTTGATTTGTTTATAAGGTGTAAGTGAAGTCTTAAATGATTTCTAGGAGTCCCTTCTTCCAGCATGGTTCCTCTGCCCAGTCCCCCAGATAATGGCAGAGAGAGAGCTGCCTCAGGGCCCTTCAAAATTTGCTGTTGAGTGGGTTGCGGGGAGGGGAGCTGCTGGTTGTGCAAGGAAGTGAACAGGTTCTTTACTCTGGACTTCTCCACACCCCATCTCCTCTCCCTCCAAAATATAAGTAGACCCAAGAAGCATCACTGCTTAGGACATTGCCAACCAGCCCCTTTTATGTTTTAGAGTTGGTGGAAATTGACTGACAGTTGTTTAAAAGCAAAAATGGAATCTGTGGTTGGTGCTGGGGGAAAGCCAGCATGCAGAGCAGCTAAGAAGTGCCCAAAGACAAACTGCCTGTGTTATAGGTTTTTCTGAGCTAATTTCCATTTAGCTCCTTTGCTAAGCCTGCCTAGGATACAATCTATATATAGCCCATTGTCTTTGCCCTTAGCAAATGTGGACTCTCTAATCACATCAGCTCTTAGTTTGGCTTCTTTCTGTACTAATTAGGCTGAGTCTAATCCATATAAGCTGTACTGTTCCCCTGTGTGTCCCATGGTAACTATCCACACCTTCCCCATAGTGTGTTCCAGTCTCATGACTTGAACAGTGAAAGCTCAAGCCTGACTCTCCAAAGCCCCTAGTGCTTTTCCTAACCCAAGGCTGATAAGCAAATAGTAAGGAGTTCTCGCCCCTTGGCACCACTGGGCGATCAGATTCTCTCCTAACTTCTCAGCCAGGGTGGCCTTGTGGTGGAGGCTTTCCTCTTCCTTCTGTCCCTGGAGCATGGTGACTCACACTGGACTCTAGTTCTTACCCAACAGAGCAACTGCAAATCTTCTGAAATGCATTAAATTAGGGGGGTTATACAAGTCATTACCCCAAGTCATCAAAAGAGCAATTAGCTCAATAACCATGATATTAAGCCAGCTGTTTCCCTGGGGAATATAAACATGGAAACCAATGCTGCCATGTGTTGGGTGCAGTCATGAGCTGCCATGAAATGAAGCTGAACTTTGCAAGTGTAAATATTGTGACTCTTACAGTTCAGAGAGGCAAGAGGCTCACTCTCCTTTTGGGAGGAAGACGAATGGGGACCAAGGGACTGCATGGAAGGAGAGGAAAAAGAGAAAATATCCAGGTCAGGAGAATATCTTTACAAATGAATATCTACAGCTTTCTTATGTTACTTATTATATCGTGGATTACTTAGTATATTTAATGTATTAAAACATTTCTGGTTAAATTTTCCCTAGACTGCTAACAGTTTTGGCAGCTAAAGTACAGAAAATTGAACTAATCTTGTCATATATTCTGACTATATACAGTTGCATTCCTTTAAAAATGACATTTTTTGAATTAGATTATATTTTATGTACACACATAATTTCTGAAAGGAACTATGGAAATATTTTTAAAAATATTTTGAGTACTTTCAACTTATTGACCTGATCTTTTAATGATGAAAGCCTACTTTTTTTTTTTTAACTAGAAGTTCCTATCTTCAGTTAGTATTGCTAGTAATTAGACTGGGGTTTTCCAACCACATGGGGACTCATAAATGCTGCAATTAAAAGCTTTGGAAAGAAATGTTTGTTTATCCGATCATAAAATTAACAAGTGTACAAAGATTGTTTGAAAAAAGTACTTTAAAGATAAAGGTGAACATCACCAATGTAATCTGTAATCCCACCATGAGCCTCCTATTAAAACTCTTCTGTTATTGCTTTAATGTTCTTGCTTTCTTTTCTTTATAGTTTAAATTATACTTTTATTTAAACTCCACTAAAGGTTTCTCATTGTTGAAGTTTAATTGTACTCATTGGATACTTTTATTAATAAATGGTGTTGTAGTGAATATTTCAGTATATTAATCTTTGATTCTCTGCCCATTTCTTTAAGATATATTCTTAGAAAGGGTATCAATTTATTTAAGCATCTGACATATTGCCAAAGGTATTTCTGACAGATGATACTAATTTTCACTCATTAGTGTTTATATGTGCGTCAACACTACCTCTTTGATGCCATTAGTATTTTCTTCACCAGTGGTTCTTAACTCTCCTCAACAAAGGAGCAAAAACCAAAATTGGAATTTCTGGGGTGACGGGCTGGTGGGGGCAAGTCATCTGTAACTTTTATAGCTCCCAAAAGTGTCTAGCTGATAGAAAAGGTTCAAAATCACTTGGTTAATTGAGTAAACAAAAATAACAAAAACAAACAAAAATATTACACTCTAAAATCCTTTTGGTAGATATGTACGATCAGAAAAATGAGAAATTATACTCCATTTATGTATGATTTATCAAAATAAATAAATACATTCTAAAGTGCACCTAATTAGAACAAATAAAAAATTAAAAGAAAAACAATAAAATCCTTTTGGTAGCAAGGCACAATAGAATTTTCATAGTATTTATTTTATTAGCTTGAAAAACATACTGTGAAATAATAATCTTGGCCAAAATATTTTGACTCAACTGAATTGACATCTGAGGGGATTGATTCCAGGATGCCCCATGGATCCTGAAATCTTTAGCTCAAGTCGCTCAGATAAAGGGGCACAGTGTTTGCATATAACCTATGCACATCTGAATACTTTAAATCATCTCTAGGTTACTAACAATACCGAATACAGTGTATAATGTTGTATAAGTAGTTTTTATACTATATTGTTTAGGGACTAAAAAGTCTGTACATGTTAAGTACAGAGGCAATACTTTTCCCAAATATTTTCCATTGAGGTTGGTTAAAAATGCAGATGTAGAATCCCCAGATATGGAGAACTATCTGTACTTGGAAAAAAAATAAAAGAGGTTCCTGCGCCAAAATAGCATTCCCCATTTAGCCATCTTACCCATTAGTTTTTAGAAAAGCTTTACAGCATTTTTTAAACTTTTTCTTATTTCAACTCTAAGATTTATATCTGAAATTCTTTCCAAAGTGATAAATTTCAATTATCTTGCCTTTCTCATCGCCGTTCAACTGATTATCAAACATATCCTGTATTTTGTTGTTCGAACACCAAGACATGCCTTGTCAAATGCAAGGGTTTCTTCTGTATCTCAGTGTAGCTTTATTTTCTCCATATCTTATTTGTTGTTTGGTAGATACAAATACTAAAAATAGCCTTCTAGTTTATTCTGTCAGTTTTAGTGAAGGTTCAGTGTAACTCCCAACATGTTCTGGGTCTACTTTTGACTGAGTTAGTCCAGGAAAACCCTTTTTTTCATTCTGTTGGTGTAAGCTGATGGGTAATGTTCTGTTCTTTCCTGAAGTATTTTCCTTTGTGTGTGAAATAAGGAAAGGAAATGTTTTCTCCTCTAGTGATTTTACCTAAAAAATCCAATATTGGATATTTATCTCTGTGATCTTAAAGGCTGTTATTTCCTTATTTCTATCTCGCTTCAGGCCTTACTTCTTTCTCTTCCCCAGCCAAGAACTTTCTCACACACCTCTCCAAATGCTTCCCTATACTTTCTTGCAACCAATCATGGTTATTTGACACAATTCTGTCCACTTACATTCTGCCGAAGGCTTGGGGAAAGAGGCTAATTTTCACTGGTACTAGTAGAAACCCCTTCCCTAACTCCTAGTCTTGAATTCAGATGTGTTGACTGGACATTGGTGGTCATCTTGCAGCTATGAGGTCACAGGCCTAAGGGAAAGATCAGGAGAATGACAGAGGCACAGGTTCTGCCCTTTTTGAACAGCTGAACCAACATTGGCCATTGCCCACACATAGACTTCTTGTATGAGGAAAACAACCTTAGCTAAGTCAGTATTAGTTGGGTTTTCTGTTACTTTCAACTGAAAGCTTTCTTGGTCCATCCAAATATTAATTAATAAGGTAGCCAGGCATTGATTGTAGCTTGCTGTTTCCTGTTGATTCCACAAAAGGGCTGAATTCTAAAAGGCCATAACTATTTCTAAGTGGGGCGAGGCCCTGCCATTATTGTCTTCTCCCTCATGAGACCAGATTTGGCTAAGAAGTAGGAAAAGTCATTGCTTCTTGTCATTCATCTCTGATTGTAATTCTGTTTTATGTTAGTAGATCAACTTCCTTCACCCTAAAGCTACTTAGGCTTAATTCAGATAGAACAAATGGGTTGCTGTTTGTACTAATATCTCAAGCTTTCAACTTAAAATTGGGGGCCATTAAACACATATAATAATAATTATTTGCTTCCTAATGCCAATGTCTCTTATAGATTTTTCTTGTTTACAATCCTTACAAGGTGAAGAGTCTGATAGTTAAAACAGGATATCAATACCTCTTCTATAAATACCATTATATTATTCCAATTTTGATACAATTTCGCTCACCCTTAATGATTGAAACAGTTTTGGTAATGAATGTGATTTGAGATTACATATATTTATTTCGTGCTGCCAAATGTTATGCCAGTGACTTAATTGGTTTTGTTAGAGTGAGCTGAAAGCTTTGGGAGTATACAAAGCAATTAAAACCTTTTGGCATTTTGCATCAATCACTGAACACCATAAATTTTTGATTGGCTATGTGATGTACATATTTACTGAACACAAGGAATTAAGACTTAAGTGTATTTAACTGGGGGATGACCAAGAAATACAAATCCTTTGAGGTTAAAGAGAAATGTATCAAATGATCAGTCTTTGGGACATTAGCTAAGAGTTGAATCAAGTTGGAATTAAAGGTAAATTCAACCTCTTCAATAAACCTCAGGAAATTTCAGATTTTTTAGCTGAGATATTTAGATAGGTTTTGCATTGCTTTCTATAGGCTCATCATTTCTCTTATGATGTGTCAGAATTTATAGAACTGGTTAGTGTTTTGTCATTACGTGTTTCTTTAGTCATCTTAAGTATGTGGAAGTATAATGAAAAAAATGTGTAATTACAATTCTGGGATGGAACTAAAAACCTGAAACAAAGACCTGGTTTATTTGTAACTAAGAATCCCCAAGTTCATCTTCTTTTTCAGATGTGACATGTACTAGACCATGAAAGCAGCTATGAAAAAGACCTTTCTTTGGAGCCTAACTCATAGTACTTGCTCACTGGAGCATCCTCCTTACAGCCTTGTCACCATGATTCCAGCTCCAGCTCCGTATGATTGGAACAGAGATTGAGCATGGAAGAAGGGAGCTTTGTTGAGTATTATTTCCTAGCAGAACACCCCAGGAAAAGGTTGCAAAAAGAAAACCCAGGTGGATTCTTTACGGACTAATGAGACTTACTAGTGACATTTTTCAGAGAAAGTTTTTACTAACAGAGGTTTGTTTGTTTGTTTTTGTTTTGTTCTGTTTTAGGGGATCGAAGCCAGGGCCTTGTGCAACACTAGGCAAACACTCTACCACTGAGCTACAGCCCCAGCCTATGAATAAAGTTCTTTACTTTCAATTCACTTATTCACTTTTAGCTTCCTTTGCAGCAGAAAATGGGAGCAAACTTCAACCTGATTCCTTGATTTTGTATACAGGAGGGATTTTATGGACTACCCTGCATCCCAGGCTCATTGGTCTGTTCCAGGCATGTTTGTAGGTGAGAACTGGGTCAAGTCTCCATATCATCAGGATGTGGGTGGAAAAGAATATGTTCCTTTCTTGAATCCCTTCACTTCTTCCTTGAGATGTTTTGGTTCCTTTGTATCATTCAGAGAAGCGTCCAAAAACAAAAAACAAAACAGATTTAATTCTAGAAACCAGTTGTCAAATATTGAATTTCCCCAACCTTAGCCTGGGTAGTAACAATGCTCCCCCATAAAAGGCAGCGTTCTTTCTTGCAATGCCCTAATCATTGATGAATCTTCTCCATATTCTTGAGAAGTAGACAAGTTAGAGTCATCTTACATTTTTGCAGATGGAGGAACTGGCAACTGAATTAAATTTCTCAGTTTCAGCAGCTCTCATTGAGATCCACCCCCCTCCTATGTTCCCATTCAGGCGCTGGGGTTTTGTTTGTTCAGTTCTTGGTTTGCCAGGAGGAAAGTGGCCAAGCCCCATCACCTGGTAGAGCTGTGAGTTCAATCCCTCTCTTAACATTTTCTCCTTGTTAATTATCAGCACAGACAACCCTGAGTGTGGTAAGACTCAATAAAAACCCTCACAGGCCTCAAGCAATGAGGAAAGAAAGTGAGAAAAAATTCTGCCATAGGAGCTAATTGTGTGCTTTTAATTAATTGCTCCAATTAGTCCCACTCTTTTCAGTTATGCTACTCTATAACAATGGCAGCTGGGATGCTTCTGGAAGTAGAAATTGCTGTAATGGTCAGGTGCTCGTCAATTAAAACCCTTACTATGTGCAATTAGCTTCTCTTCATGATTTCATGGCAGCCCTGGGGAGTGTGACAAGTGGCATGGATAAGGACTCACCACTGCAATGAATGGCATCGTTCCATTTCTGTTCCTGTAATTTTTAAAACATACAAATCTTATTATAGAGAAAACTAAATTGGTACAAATAATGATGCTTTTTTCTCCATTTGGGATAATTTGGAAACACCTAGTCTTTCCCCTTTGTTTATTAAATTTTGACAAATAATAAAGAATGGAAGACGGTAATTAGTTAAGGGGGGAAAGTCACTTTCAAACATCTCAACTAAGCACTTTAGAAGCATCTTTAACATATTATGGTTCTGAATACTTGTTATTGACATATTTCTTCATTGATTACAGTCAGGCTTCTTTAGGATCACAAACAAGAAACACGAGGTTAGGCTAGATTTGGTTACAAACCTGGGAGTTATAAAACTTTTTTTTTCCCCCCAAATTTTGACTTTTTCCTTCTGTAGCCTAAATTTTTAAAATATAAAAAAAGTTTGCTTTCAGATAAAGTGAGGGGAGGACAGTATGCTTATTGAATACTTTGATAACATTCTAGAATTTCTACTACAATCTATTCTTCAAGCTTGTGTGAATTTTCACAAGCATGCAGAAAAGTGCATGAGGCATATGGATACCTAGCTTGATGAGCATTCACAAAGCCAGCGGCAAATCAAGAAGTAAAGCACCCACAGCATTCCTAAAGTCTTCTTACATTGCAGTCGCTCCTTCCTCCCTGTAAAAGGTGTGACTGCATTGTGCCACCTTTCATTGTTGTTTTAATCAGATGGCTGTTGGTCTCCATGATTCTTTTTTTTTTTTTTTGGTGCTGAGGCTCGAACCCAGGCAAGCACTCTACCGGCTGAGCTATCTCCCCAGCCCTTCCATGATTCTTTGAAGGCAATTTTCCTTTTACTCTGGTTACATTTAAATATTTTCCCTTTGTGTCTAGTTTTCAATAGTTTTTCAATGACCTTCCTAAGTAAATATTTCTTTATCCTCCTTAGTGTTCATAGAACATCTTGAACATAGACTTTGTTGTTTTTTGTTATTTTGGTAAATTCTCAGCTATTGTTACTTTGAATGTTGCCTTGGTCTCACTCTTTCTCTCCTTCCCCTGTGATTCTAGAAGAATCTTAGAGCTTCTTGCTATTTTCTCTTACATTCCAACATTTTCTCTCTTTATACTTCAGTCTGAGATTTATGTTTTCCCTGATCTTGTTTGCTTAGTTCTTTTTTTAAAAATTTTTAAATTTGTTCTAATGAGTTGTACATGGCAGTAGAATGCATGCATACATTTTGATAGATCGTACATAAATGGAGTGTAATTTCTCATTTTTCTAACTATACATATTGTGGGATCACATTGGTCATGCAGTCATATATCTACATGAGGTAATAATGTCTGCTTCACTCTACTAGCATTTCTACCCCCATACCCCTTCCCCTCCTTTCATTACCCTCTACCTAATATAGAGTAACTCTATTCTTCCCTATCCTCCACTCCCACTACCATTGTGAATTAGCATGGGCATATCAGAGAAAACATTTGGCCTTTGTGTTCTTGGGTTTGGCTTATTTAGCTTAGCATGAGATTTTCTTACTCCGTCCATTTACCAGCAAATACCATAATTTCATTCTTCTTTAAAGCTGAATAATATTCCATCATGATATATATATATATATATATATATATATATATATATATATATCACGTTTTCTTTCTCCATTCATCTGTCAAAGGGCACTAAGGTTGGTACCATAGTTTAGCTATTGTGAGTTGAGCTGCTATAAACATTGATGTGGCTGCATCACTGTAATATACTGATTTTAAGTCTTTTAGGTACAGAGCAATTAGAGAGAAGAAAGAAATTAAAGGTATACAAATAAGTAAAGAAGAACTCAAACTATCACTATTTGCCAATGACATGATTCTATATTTAGAAGATCCAAAAAAAATTCCACCAAAAACTTCTAGAACTAATAAACGAATTCAACAAAGTAGCAGGATATACAATCAATACCCATAAATCAAACACATTCCTATACAGCAGTAATGAATCCATTGAAAGAGAAATAAAGAAAACTACCCCATTTAAAGTAGTCTCAAAAAAAAAAAAAAAAAAAACCACTTGGGAATCAATCTATCAAAAGAGGTAAAAGACCTCTACAATGAAATTCACATAGTTCTTGTCCACTAAGTCTCTCTTTGTGTATTGCTTGATCCACTAAAATTTTAATTTTGACCATTGTAATTTTCAATTATAGGATTATTTAGTTTTTTTCCAATCTAATATGTCCTTATAAAATAATTTCTATTTTGAGCTAAATTCACAATTTGACCTTTCATTTCCTTGAAAGGTTAAATAAAATTTAGTTTTTATGTTTCATGCCATACCAATAAAGCATAAGAGCCAACTAAGATTCTCTTTGAATTGGTTCACAGTTTTTTTTCTTATAAAAATTATGGCATATACTGAAAGGAAAAGTGTATGACCTCACAGACCCCATCCCTCAGTTTCAACAATTATCAACATTTAGCAACCATAGTTAAAATTCATGCTTCATAAGTCCAGTGTCTGCATTCACTTTTAACAGATAAGTTCTATTTTCTGTTGGCTGGGCTGTCTCCTGTTCTTGTCGTCTTGCCATTATTTTATGATGTTTCAGAAGTCATAGTGAAAGAATCATTTGTAGAAATAATTTGATGGCCAGGGTAATTTCTTCCTGCGGGAAGGATTTATGTTTTCTTCTAATTGCCTGGCAGCTCTTGCATCAGGAATCACCATAATCCAATTTCAGGGATGAAGATGATTCAAAGCTGAGCTGAAATGTCTTCAAGAGTCAGTCTTCTTTAGGTTCACACCTGTCAGGGTGACCCCAAGCCCAAGGATAAATCACTTGTGACTTTATCCCCAGGAGACTGCCAAAGGCACCACTTACCCCTCTGGCTGCCTCTTCCTGCATTGGTAAATAATCCCCAGAGGAAACACCAAACACTGGAGCTTTGTTGTTGTGAAAGGAGTTGCAAGTGATGGGCCTCCTTCTCCAGGGCAAAGTGGCAGTATGGTAACCTGGCAGCTGCCACCCTGGCTCAGGCCTCTCCAGCAGCCTCTCTTCAGGTGTCCCCATAGTGTGTGGGGACTGCAGGGAACCCCTGCTTTCCATTTCCCCACTGAGCGAAGTCTTCCTGGGTCAGGGTTGATCCTGGAGATGGCATGTAGATGCTGCAGGCTTAGTTCCCTTCTTTATAAGGCCGCCACATCTCTGTACAGAGTACACTTCTCTGTATTCTTCAAAGTCTTGGCCACATCTCCACGGTACTCCCATGCTTAGCATCAAACACTCCCGTGAAATTGCTTTCACATTTTTTTTTTTTTTTTGGGACAGGGAAACCTACTAGGCACCTATAATCAGCAATCTTGCTCCTTAATCTCCCCACTAATAGTTTTAAGAACAATTATAAGATGTTTTTAGAGAGCACTTAAATACCAGAGATTATTTCATTTAATTCTTTATCCATCTTATGAAATAAAGGTATTTTGCCATTTTACAGATCTACAGTGAGGTTTTCTTGATCACCATTTCTGTAAGCTACTTGTTTACTCTGGGATCCATTCCTTGGTCCTTTTCTTCTCGGGTGCATCACCGATACAGGCTCTCTCTTTCTCTGGTTTCCAAGTAAGTGTGACCAAAAGGAGGCACTGGTGGGGAGTTGGAGGGTGAGACCAGGGGAAAGAAGTCAGGAGATCCTTACCTCTACTTTGCTTTCTTTGATGTCTGTCAATAACTCTCTTCCCTCTGTAGTTCCAGTTCTTACTGGAGGCCCTGTTTCTGGACCATTCTGCCCATTACCTTCACACCTAGGGATGCTGGAGGCTTCTGACAGATGCCAACCTGTGGGCTGCTTTACCCCACTGGGTTTTTTCCCTGTTCTGTCACTATGTGTTTCAGTTCCTTCTAAATTCCCACTGTTTTAAAGACCTCTTGTAGTTACTTTATCTACCTATAGGGTTTTGGTATAGTATGAAGTGTACAATATATAATCCTATCTTCGGGGAGAGAATTATCTTGACAAGGAATAAAAGACATCTCTGGATGAAAAAAACTAGATTACATATGTTAACTGTCAAACTTAATGATTTGAATGAGAAAGTCAGAATAACTCAGGAAAGAGAGAAACCCCTGGAATCCTCATGACCTTTTGCTGGAATTGAGGTAAGTTGGGCTCTAAGGGATGTGTGGTTAAAGAGAGTAGAAAGTACTCCACGTGGAAGATCAGACCGGAGTTGAATTAAGACATTTTTGGAAAACAAAAGCTTTGTGAGAATCTTCATGTAAAAATAGCCCTTGAAATGATTTTCAATTTAAACTAATGCCATGTATGAGTAACATGGTGATTCTTGTGTATGCCCTGGAAAATTTTTAAACTTTGAAAAACCTTTCAAACTATTTTGATGTAGTGGCATTTTCAATCTCACTTAACACATTTAGTCTTGCTGGTCCACAGTCTTGAGCTTCACTAGAAATTATCCTGTCATTCATTACAAACAAACTCTGTCTTTTCAAGGGCTGTCCACAGACAACAGATTGAAAGCTGTGCAGTGAAGATAGTCAGAGCTTGTGAGCAAATACCTATTTTTTCCAGTGAATAGGCTACACCATGAGGTGAATGATGAGATGCCTTTTCTCAGCCAGGATGTCACTGTGCCTTTGAGTGGACTGAGATAACTGAAATATGTTAGGAAATGTGAAACCAATGACTTGGGTGTGGATTATTATATTCTAATCTTATTTTTGTCCTGCTGTCAGGCTGTGCTCTAGCCTGGTGATGTAGGATCAAGACCCCTCTCTGCTTGCTGTACCTTGTCTTCACATGGTTGGTTGGTGGTGGGAAGAGCATTGAATGTGGAGAAATCTGTGTTAGGGACCCCTCTTTGATCCTTTATACTTGTTTGCAGTTGGGTGAAGAACTGAATTTTTTGAGTCTTACCTTCCTCATCTATAAATTAGAAAGAATAATGCAATCTCTTTTGGAAAGTTGTAGGAATAATTTAGGTGAGAATGCTCAATAAGCTGGGTTGCAAATGTAGCTATTTCTTTTTCTTTTCTTTTTTGGAACCCAGGGTCCTATGTACTCAGGAGGTGCTCTACCACTGAGTTATACCCCCAGCTTTGGTGGCTATTTCTTGTACAGACATTTGCTACCTGTTCTTCTGTGACTAAACTGCTGTGCTTAGGTTACAAAGTTGTCTAGGGGGAGAGATAGATAGTATCATAACTATACCTCTACACAGGAACCTCGTGAGATTATAAGACAGGTACGATGAGAGTCATATCGTTTTCTTTCTTGCTTTTTTAAGTTTTCATTTTTCGAGGGCCACTCCTAATGTTCTGGCACCTGGCCCATAGAATATTTGTATTCATTATCATATTACCCACTTGACGCACTTGGCTCTGCTCCAGGGGTGGAAGTTGAAATCAGTAAATGGTTCCTTTATTTGCTTTATCACTCAGTTTCATTTCCTTTCCTCTCTTACATCCTGGAACTCTCATCATCTATACATGGCATAACATGTACATGAAATAACAAGTCATTGCTTGAAGAGTATCTTTTATTTCCCTGTTTGGGTTCTTATTTGCAATTGATAATCTTAAAATCTCATCTCCTAAGCAGGTATTCCTTGACTCCATTCTCTTAGGCATCCTTACCTCTCACTGTTAAGCCATCTGCTAAAAATCATAGAAAAACTGCTCAGGGACCCCCTGCAAGCTTCTAGCTTCCTCTACCTACAGCAAGTGCTAAAAATGGTCAGAAGTCACATTATTTACTTTGAATATAATAGTCTTTTGCAGTTTATTGCTTATCTTGTCACCCAGTCACAGTAATACTATGTTTGACATGTACTGCATACTAATTACTTTTATTATTTGAGAGATTTTGTTAGCATCAGTCCTCCCAAATATTCTCAAACTCAGGAAGGGTTAACATCTAAAAATGCCATCTTAACTGTATCCCTGAAGACAAAATAAATGCTATAATATACATTTGTTTGCCCCCCCAATCTTTCAACCATTCACACCATACTATCATAATTTCTCTGAGGAAACTCTCATCTCCTTTAAGAAGACTTTAAGATTTTTCTCTTAACTCAAAAGTGTGGGACAGTTGAACACTTTCTCCCTTTCCTTAAATTCAAACAGAACAAAACAACAATTACGGCCCGCATTGTTAATTTTGTTAAACAAGTTCAGCTATTAGCAGTATTAGTAAATACTGAGCTTTCAAAAGCCAAAATTTTATTTGGAGTCTTTTTTTTTTTTCTTCTTCTTCAGTTCTAGGGATTTAACCCAGGGCTTTGCCTATGTTAGGTGATTACTCTACCATGGAACTACATTCCCAGTCCTTTTAAAAATTTTATTTTGAGCAGTATGCTAGTCTTGAACTTGCAATTCTGTCTCAGTCTCCCTAATAGATGAGGTTACAAGCATTTGCCACCCTTCCCAGCCTAATTTGGAGTTTAAGTATAGGTAATGAAGACTCTGAAAAGTCAAAATAAATTAAAGAGCACCCAAGAATTGCTTCCAAATATGTATCTTAAGCAAAATGTGGTCGAGCAGGTCACAGGAGATTAGAAGCAAGGCATCAGAAATGATACATGATCATCCTGTGTCGAGTCAGCTAAGGTTACCATAACAACATACCACACCCCAGGCTTACACAACAGACATTTATTTCTTGTAGTACCAGGAGCTGGGAGTCCAAGATCAAGGTGATGACTGTCAGGTTCGTGGTGAGGTCTTTCTCTCTGACTTGCAGATGGCAACCTTCTTATACAGTCTTTCATCTGTGTGTGTGCACATGGAGAGAGAACAAGAGCTAACTCTTGTATGACTTTTCTTATAAGGGCACTAATCCTATCATAGGGACCCCACCCTCTTGATCTCATCAAATCTTAATTACCTCCCAAAGACCCCCATCTCCAGATACCATTATATTGGGTTATAGGTTCAATTTATGAATTTGAGGGGGACACAATTCAATGCATAGCACTCTGTTAAAGTGAAATATACCAGAAACAGTTGAAAGAAAAAGTAATTGCTGGATAGGAAGGGATCAAAGAAAAATTATTATTTTATTTTTAAGAGTGGCCATTTAGTGTAGGGACATGTCCCTCTATGGAGGACAGTGGTTCCTGAGGGCATCTTGATTACTAATGGTCATGGTCATGAGTCTATATTGTTAAGAATTATCTTCAGTGTCCTCTGTATAAGAGGGCAGGAAAGAGTATAACCTATTTTCAAATTATTTTTATATTTTTGTCTGTGTATGTAAAGCTTCAGGTTGCAGTCAATCATTTGAAATATCTGTGTACGTGGAAAGGTTTCTGAAACTTGACAAATCTCATGTATTAACAGACACTTAATAAGTGATTTCTAAGGTCAGTCAATAGGATATTATTTTTAAAGACCTTTTTTTTCAACTTAATTATACAAGTTACCAAAACTTAATGTTGATATTTTAGTCATTGAAAACAATCTATAAGTCTCTTTGCTACCTAGCATCAAGGATGAAAAAATTATTACAGTGCCTTCTTATTTAACAATTCTAAGCATGACAAGTCATATTGCCCTTTAATTTAAAGGCAATGGATTGGACTTCCATAGAAGAAAGGACCTATGTTTGCCCATGATTCTTTCACCTGGGCCAAGGAGCAATGATTTCCCAATTTGTCTAACCTTTTATTCTTAGTGCTTAGTCCCCTGTTAATAGCCATTTGCTTGTGATTCTAACAGCTGGATTTCCCTTATTACCACCTGCCATCCTTGCCAAGTAACAAGCATCCATCTCTACAATAAGGCCTATCTTGCCAAAGATGTAGGATGCTCGAAGACAGTTGGCTACAACTCCCTTTTATCAGTCTCTACAATAGAGATAGCCCTGCCAATGGGATCATAATAATTTAAATCACTTGGCAAAGGACTCCCATATTCCTGATGGTATTTGGAAAGGAACAGTTAGCTTCTGCCTCTATAATTCTCTTTTTATATATGCTTCCATGTCTGGGAGACTCCCATCTAGCTGACATACCCCTTACTTAGCTATATTAAAACCCTTGAGGTCTGGTCTCATCTTGTTGGCAGTGGTACCAGACTGTCTTGTTAAGATGAAGATCTTGGTTATGAGTCATTATGTTCTGATTTTAGAATTGATGCCTATGTGTAATCTTATTCCTTTAAATCTGTGTACCTGAGTGGGACATCTCTTTCTAGTACCTCCAACTCCACACATACTGAATGACACTATTTGTCTTATATTCCCATCTAGTCTAGTAGCAAATCTTCATGAATCCACCTAAAAAATATGTCCTAATTCCACCTACTTCACTGTCCTGTTACTCAGGTTCAGGCCTCCAGTGTTATTCACCTCAACACTGCTGTGGTCTCTTAACCTGTCTCCCTACTTCCAATCTTGTCTATTGGTCTTTTTCAACAGAGTGCCAGAACTATCCCTTAAAACTCAGGTACACTCATATTACTCAACTGCTTGCATTATCCAACTGCTTCCCAAGAGAGAATGAAATCCAAGTGTGTAAAGTCTAAAATAACAGCATCCTGTCCTTGCTTAGTTATTTGCTCATTGATTTATTGTCCACCTTCTCCCTCCCTCACTCACATATAAGCCTAGCAGGGGTGTTCACAGTTGTATCCCAGATCCTAGAACACCTAACGTGCCCTCAGTAAATTTATGTGAATTGACCGATGATTCCTTTTCTTATTTAATCCTCATAATGCTTCTTTTAGGACTTAGGTGGTGATATTTTGATTTGATAAACAGAAAAAATAGACTCAGAAACTTGATTAGACATGTAGCTCCTATGGAGCTAAGTTCTGAACTTTGGTGATTACGACCTGAGTTTAGTGCCCATCATATCACACTTTGAAAACCCTCTATTAATGTGGAACTGTATGCACTGTGAGTCCCAGTGGTTGGTATTCTGGGACTTGGTCATTGATGTTCATTGACACAATAGAATCACTAGATTATGGTTTATTTTACAGTTTGTAATGAAATTCTTCAAGAGGTAAGTTGTAGTCCATCTACGTACCTATCAGTCAAGACCCGTAAGTGTCAATAAGGGGAACATGGAGCATAGTTTTCTCTTTTCTTCACATTCTGTTCTGAATGAACAGGCAGAAAACTTACTGATTAGTCACTATGCTATGGCAGCTATTATTTATTTCCCCACCCCCACCAGATAGATAACTGCATCCTTTTAGGAATTCTAGTCTTCCTTACCATGGCATCTGCAGGAGATTGGTTCCAGGACTCCATGAAGTTACCAAAATTTGCTCAAATTCCTTATAATGAATGGTGTACTATTTACATGTAACCTACACACAGTTTCCCATATATTTAAAATAACCTCTAGATTACTTGTAGTACTTAACACAATGTAAATGCTATATAAATGGTTGTTGTACTCTATTTAGGGAATAATGACAAGACAAAGATCTTTATGTGTTCAGTACAGATGCAACTTCTTCCCAATTTCCAAATATTTTTGATCCACGATTGGCTGAATTATAGATGTGAAACCCTGGATAATAGAGACCGACTATGAAGTCTGGGACCAGAGCCAGAAAATAGGAAGCTAACCAGATCAGAATTATTCATTCAAAGAGCACACTGGACTAACCAGTCACAGGTCAGATTTTCAAGATCTTCAGCAACAGAGTTTCCTTATCAATAGATTACTGGCCCATTTCAGGAAAGTCTAACTAGTGTTAGACAAGAAGGCCACCAAAAACTAACCAAGTGTCTACATTTGCCTCTTGCTACTGCCTCTTTGTCCAAGGCAAAGGCAAATTTAGAGACCAGGTGGACCTTGACCTGTGCATGGCTCTTGAATACACTGTGTTAGCAATGGGGACTCAAGAGAGCCTACAGTGGCTGCTTGAGTTTGATACAGTGCAGTTCATCTTTTAATTTTTTTAATTCTTTTGTGGTGCTAGGGGTCAAACTTAGGGCCTCCAGACATGCTAGGCAAGTGCTGTACTTCTGAGCTCTCCCTCTCCCTGGAGTTCATCTCTGAATGGATGGTTCTAATGGTCTTATGGTGCCATTGAATTTTGGATTATGTGTATATGATATTGTACAGTCTTCTATCTCCTGTTTAACTTAAATGACTGCAAACACAAGTCTGTTGAACTCCAGGAAGTTAGTATTTTACATAAATGTGTTTTGAAAATTAAGGGTACAATGAGCCCACATGAGTCAGCATATGATAATCTTATGCAGGGAGTAAATATGATTCTGAAACATGAACATAGGAACCTGGGACCCATTGCTTTCTCTTGTGAACATCACTTGAACCATATATTTTTAGAATACCCATCATATGCCACCCAGTGTAGAATATGCTGGCAATGCACAGATACCAGATCTAGTTAGTTCTCAGAGAGTGCATGATCTATTGCCTTCTCTGTGGTACTTGTAGATTCTTGTATTCCCACTTCTTTTAGCTTTTAAGAATTCTAAAAGGAGGAATAAAATTATTAGATAAGTGAGAGTAAAACTGATTAATTAGTCTGGAGGTGGTTTATCTATCAATTAGAGGAATGATACAGAGAATAAATCTCATTATTGCATTCCCCTTCACTCTTAAAGAAAGGGTCTAATTATGCAACCAGAGAGAGTATATGAAGATAGAATAGATGTAAAGGTCTTCCTCCCTTCGTGACTGTGAAAATATTTACATACATATCCAGTTGAGGTTATAGTTCAGTAGTAGAGGCTTACCTAGCATTGTGTGAGGCTCTGGATTCAATTTCCTCCAGCACAAAGAAAACAAAGCAAAAACAGATGTTATCTTATGTGTATCTTCTTGGGGGTGTGTAGTTCTGTGTCTCCCAAAAGTTTTATGGTGAAATCCTAAACCCTGTTACCCCAGAACATGACTATAGTTGGAGATAGGACCAGTAAAGGGCCAATTAAAATTAAATTAGGTCATTAGGGTAGGCCCTAATCCAAACAACTGGTATCCTTCTAATAGATTAGGATATAGGTACAGAGAAAAAAAGAAGACAAAGAGAGATCTCAGAATAAACCAGTCAGCACTAACACCACCTTCATCTCAGACTTGTAACCTCCTGGACTGTGAGAAAATAAATTCTATTGCTTAAACGACCCAGTCTGTGCTCCTTTGTAATACAAATTCACATACACAAATAGAAGGACTCTACTCCTAAAGAGTACCAAGACTAGTTTAGGAAAAAAATATTCTTGGGTGCTGGATCATGTGGGGATTGCTTAGATCAATAATAGAAGGAAAAATAATCCTGACTGAATTCTTTAGCTAGGCAAAAGTGAAGTATTTTATGTCCCTACTAGCTCATTCGCTATGTATTTGTGTGTGTGTGTGTGTGTGTGTGTGTGTGTGTGTGTGTGGTGTATTTTTAAAGTCGTCAATGAACCTTTTATTTATTTATATGTGGTGCTGAGAATTGAACACAGTGCCTCACACACACCACTGAGTACAACCCCATCCCCCTCACTATGTATTTTTTAAGTTCCTGCTATGTACCAGGTAGGGAACAAGGCACAGGAAATATATGAATGATATGCACAAGAATCTGTCCTTGGGCTTGGGAGATAGCTTAGTTGGTAGAGTGCTTGCTTTGCAAGCACGGGGCCCTGGGTTCAATCCCTAGCACCACAAAACGACAACCAAAAGAAAAAAAGAATTTGTCCCCAAGGATCTGGTTATGGATGGCCACTGCTGCAGTGTGAGGTCTTCTGACCAAGTGTTTTTTTCCAGGTGTGTATTCCTGCAGTTACTGGACTACACTTGATATGTTCCTTACTTATTTCTTCTAATTTAGAGTCGTTTTAATTGGCCTTTTCCAATTCTTTCCTTTGTTTGCATATCAATACAGGATTTGTAGTAGTTCAGTTAGGATCTCAGAGAAGAGGTTGCAGTAAATCAGATTTGTGTCACCTATGACATGCAGTTTTATCATCTGTCTGACTCAATTCTAGAAGAGAGAACCACCTCCTCTGAACTTTTCCCCTGTATTTCAGGCCATAAATAGGTGCTGGGGCCCTGCCAAGTTGGGTCACTGTGGTTCACAAGGGACTGTCAGTTCCTTACAAACATTACACAGCTGCAAAATTACTATGCCACCCATGGTGACTCATAACATCTGCCCCTCTTAAAAAGGGAGTATTAGCAATGTCACCTCCTGGCTATCACTATAATGCAATTATGAGCTCCTCCTCTCAGCTGACTGCTCAGAAGAGTTCTCAGAGAAACTCAGTGGGAAACTGGGAAACCTGACACTTTGGTTTACCCACGGCAAGGATAAGGAAACAGTCAGAGTAGAACTTCTGGATATTTTTAATCTAAGATAGTGATAAAATATAAATGATAACTTGATATCTGTGTTAAGTCATCTGCAGAGAAACAGAAGCAGTATATGTATACATAAAATATATGTTATATATATTACGTATATATTAATGAGAGAGAGAGAGAGAGAGAGAGAATGTATGGTAGAGAGAGAATTAAAGAGAAAGAACTAATTTGAGGAATTTGGCCACAGGATTATGGGACCTTGCTAGCTCAAAATCTGCAGGGTAGACCACTGATTAGAAATTGGTGCAGTGTTTTTATGTTGCAGTCTTGAAACAGAAATCCTTCTACTATGTGAAACCTCAGACTTTGATCTTAAGACTCTCAAATGATGATACAATGTCCACCCACATTATGGATAGTAGTCTGCTTTACTTAAAAGTATTGATTGTAAATATTAATCATATTGACAAAGCACCACCTCAGCAGCATCCATGCTAGTGTTTAATCAAAAATGGGGCACCATAGCCTAAGTTGACGTTTTAACCATTGACACTATTTACAACAGAAAGAAGTAATCTAAATTCTTTGCCATGCTATTGGGGAATACGAATTCAGATGAAGGAAATTCACAAAAGTTCTCTAAACCTCAGATTCATCTGTCTTTGAATGCCTTCAGTCCTATGGCTTGGGGTCACTGCTCACAAGACCAGCAAGTCCATCTCTGGGTAATTCTGATAAGTCCTGTTTGAATTCTTTATTAAATCTCAGTCCTTCTCCCTATAACTTTCAGGCTGAAGTGCAGCAAGAACAATTCATCTTAAATAATGTCTCAAAGTATATTCTAGAGACATTCATTTTGTGTCATTGTTAGTGTGACATAGGGAATAGAGAAGGGTCTATGATCAAATAAGTTTCAGAAACATTTCTTACAAGCACTTCCTTTGGAAAATTTCCTGTGATTAAAGAAAAGTCTTTAAAATTCTGTAGCAACAAAACCAGCTAATCTTTAACTTAGTATTTCCCAGAGAACTGACTTTGGAAAATCCCCCGTTTTTTTTTTTTCTTTTCCTTATGCTACAGAATGGAAATCAAAACTTTCTATAACACTCTCTGACAGCATCAATGCCCAGTCTTTAATTTAGATGCCCTGTCTCTCTGTTGAATTTGCACAATGGTAATTGTATCAGTTAGTGATGTTGTGGAACATTCTAGACCTTAATAGTTTAAAATAAGAGCCATTTGTTATTTCTCCAAGGTCTAGAGTTCACTGGGTGGTTTTGCAGGTATGTGTTGGTCTTGATTGATCTTAGCTGGGCTTACTCATGCATCTGCAGTCAGCTGGTGAGTAGGCTGGGGGCTGCTTGGTCAAACCTGGCCTTAGCTGGGATGACTCAGCTCTGTTCCATGTGCCTCTCATATTATCCTTCCAGCAGGCTAGTCTAGGATCTTCAGGGGTTGAAGACAGGAAATAGAATTATGCAGGTAAGCTCTTTCTCAAGTTTCTGCTTGTGTTAAGTTTGCTAAAATTCTCTTGGCTACAGCAAGCCACTTGGGTATCTCAGATTCAGAGTGAGAGGGCACTACAAAGTTACAGGGCAAAGAAAGAGGATATGAGGTGATCATTAATTGAGGTCATTGGTGCCAATTTATCTAACATGGTTTCCACATGCAAGTATGGAAAATGTTTCCAAAATGGTTGCATCATAATTAACAAGCAGAGTGTAGTAAAAATGCAGGTTCTCAGATCCCCAACCCTAGCGATGGTCAGGGCAGCATTGTAACACACTATTTTAAGCTCCTTAGGTGATACTGATGATAAGCTAGGTTTGGAAACCACTGGCCTGGATGCCTCTTGTGGTAATCAATATTAATTAAGCTCTTTCAATCACAAATGCGACAAGGGATATAGAAGCAGTCTAAGATGAAAATGCTAGGGCTTCTTCCCAGTGAGCTTCCAGTCTCAGATAAATAAGACTGATGTGTGATAAGTTGTATAGTTACAGGTCAGTTTTTATTCCCACTGCAACCATGATTCTTACCTGGCCTGAAATCTGTCCTGACTATGGGATCCCTGCTATTAGATTGTTTTCTCAAACCGTGACTGACGCATTTCGTTCTGTGTGCCATGCCCTCCTAAGGGAGGCAGCTGTGAAAGAGGGACTAGGCTCAGGTAGTGCTAATTTAGCCAGAATTCAAAGGAGCTAGGAATAGATGATTCCTACCCCAAATGACCAAGCAGGCCAGTGGGTCAGTGAAGTTCCTATTGTAAAGGGTTGACTATGAAAACAGATAAGCATTATTTGCAAATTGAATATAAAATAATAATGCATATATAAAATGTACATATAAACTTTGTCTCAGAAAGATACTGATGTATTATGATGATTATTAACATACAGGTATTACTGAATTTATTGTTTCTAATTATCTGTGTGTTTATATATGTGTAACATATCTCACAGTCAACTGGCAAGGAATACACTATTAACTAATCGCTTGTGGAAGAACATATAATTTTTTAGCTCAAAACTTGGAACCCTGGTAGTCAGCTGGGGTTGCCATGACTGGGCAGTTTTAATATCAGACGCTTATTTTCTCCCAATTCTGGAAGCTGGAAGGCCAAAATCAAGGTGCCAGGAGGGTTGCCTTGTGACGAGGCCTCTCTTGGGGGCTTGCAGATGGCTGCCTTCTCTCTGTGCCTTCACATGGCCTTTTCTCTCAGTGTGCACAGGGAGAGGAGTGGCGGAGTGGAGGTCGGAAATAGGCAGTACTTGTAAGAGTGAGTTGGCCAGGGTATCTTATCCTTTTGTTACAAGGACAGGCATATTATTTTGGATTCAGTTCCTCATTTAATGATCTTACTTTACCTTAATTATCTCCTTAAAAGTCCTATCTCTAAATACAGTAATGGGACTTAGGGATTCAAATAGCGAATTGGGGATGGGCGGGGGGACTCAATTTAGTATTTAACAAGAACCATCGCATTGGACATGTTGATGAATATAATAAAATGCCCCCGCTCCTCTCTGCTGTCTTGCAGTGTCCCAGACACAGTCTAGCCCCAGAGCTTCTCTGGCTCACTCCTGCGGCATGGTGACCCTCAAACATTTTGGACTATAGCCATCCAAAGTGACTCAAAAGATCCCTTGACATCCCTACCTCATGTGTTCCAACAAGATTAAATAAAGCATCAGGCCTGAAATATGGATCATAAAAAACATGTTGATTATATACTGACCTTTAAAACAACAAGCCTATATAAATATTTTACATCCTAGAACATTGTGACATAAATTTAAGTAATCAAATAATCAAATGCTCATTTTGATTATAGGTTGCAATGAAAAGAAGAAAGCAAACAAAATTTTCTCACATCATCAATGAATGTACTGCTCTACAGGTCTATATTTTCTATCTCCTTTATCAGAAAGGGTTTAGATGATTAATATTTGAATTGCAATGCCTTTGTGTCTCTGTAGAGTGTTGGGGCATTTCAGTCTCCTAAACTGCATGCATTTTACTGAAAGTTAAGAGGCAAAATGTTAATGGCATAGTGGTTAAGAGTGAGGACTACAGAGCAGGGAGGGATCAGCCAACTGTAGCCCACAGGCCAAATCCTGCCTGTGTCTTGTTTTTGTAAATGAAGTTTTATTAGAGCCATGTCCATTTGTTTATGTAATGTCTATGACTGCTTTGGGGGCTGCAACAGCAGAGTTGAACAGACACCATATGGTCTATAAAACCCCAAATATTTAGCATTTGGCCCTTAACAGAAAAAGTTTTCTGACTCCCTAATCTATAGTAAGTATCTGTGAGTTTGAATACTAGCTTTGCAGTATCCAGCTGTATAATCTCAGGCAATTTATTTTGATTTTCTGTGCCTTAGTTTCTTTATCTGTAAAATAAGAATGATATTAATATCTGTCTCAAAGGGGTAGTAAGAGCAACAGATGAGTGTGTAAAGACTGCAGCATAGGACCAGGACTAAATAAACAGTATTTGTTGTTATTCTCTGAACAACCCACAACAAGCTAAATCCATAATGAGGATGCTAAATTAAGAGGAATTTATAATTAAGAAGGAAAATTAATGGTAATTAAAAACCTGATCAACTCAAATCAAAAATAGTGAGGCTCCTTCTTTAGCATCCTTTCTAAAAATTTTCAAGAATTCTTTTTATATGTGGGACATGCCCAATGGGAGCTATCAAATGTTGGCAAACATTACTTGGCACTAAATGATTTTCAGAAAATATAGAATAAATCCTTAGTAAACTCTGGCAATATTCTATGTTTAGTTTATTAATAACACATTTAGTGACTCCTAATAATTCACATAGGATTTACCTGTAAA
Source organism: Sciurus carolinensis (assembly GCF_902686445.1). NCBI lineage: Eukaryota > Metazoa > Chordata > Mammalia > Rodentia > Sciuridae > Sciurus > Sciurus carolinensis. The sequence continues at coordinate 67,245,678 of NC_062226.1, forward strand.
AATCTTCTAGCTGTTCCTAAAAATAGAAGATAGTGCAATTGCATTGAACTTTTAGTTGTTAAAAACCTGCCAGATCTTACTTTGCAGTTGTCTAACCCTAACCCCATCTTGATTGAGTGGTGGACAGTCTTCTGGTTCATGAATTCAGTGAAACCAAGGCGTGGATTCAAGCCCTAGTTATATTGTCAACATGAATCTTTCCTGTGGTCACTGGCTGTACCTTTCACTGTGGTCAACTGTGGCAAATAGGTCCCTCGGGAGGATTAAGTAGTACTACAAGTGGTTGGGTAATCATAAATATTAGCCCCACTGCAAAAGTTGTCCTGGTGTTGAGTGGTAAGTCAGTAGCATCATGTTTTGTTAAGGGAAATTTCTGATCCAAGAGCAAAGGGCAGCAGAGGTTGCTCCCAGTCTACATAGGGGTTATATGAGGTCATTGGCAGCTCTTTCTATAGTAGTTTTACAATTGTGTGGGTAATAAGAGTTCACTAGATGTTTAAGTAGAGCAGGAAGTGTGAATAAAAAATTTTTTTATTCTGGTGGTTGTTTGGATTCTTATCACTGACAGAAGTCTTCACAAAATTTCAAAATGAAATAAAAATAATCATGTACCTATAAACACGACTGGAAAGGAGCCATCTAGAATTGTTACTCAGCAACATGATTCATTCACCTCAGTAAACTCTAATTATAATCTGTTTTTGATATCCAATAGCTTTTTAAAATAGGCATTGTTTGGAGAAGTTTTATATTCACAGCAAAATCAAGAGATTGGTACTGAGATTTCCCACATACCCATATCCTCACATATGATTACCCCTCCCCAGTTATCAACACCCTCCACGGGTAGGGCATCTACTACAACTGATAAACCTACACTGACACATCATTATCACCCAGAGTGAACAGTTAACCTTTGAGTCCATTCTTGGTGTTGTACACTCTGTGGGTTTGAGCAAGTGCATAAAAATATGTACCCACCATTATAATATCGTATAGAATAGTTTCACCTTATTAAAAATCTTCTGTGACTTATTCATCCCTCCTTCTCCCCTAACTCCTGGAAACCACTGAGCTTATTGTTTCTATCATCTCACCTTTTCCAAAAGGTCTTAAAACTGGAATCATTCAGTGTGGAATCTGTTCAGATTAACGTCTTTCATTTGGTAATGTGCATTTAAGTTCCATCCATGTCATTTCATGGTTTCATAGCTCATTTCTGTTTTAACTGGTGCATTTGGACCATTGAATTTTGAAGTGAAGATTGATATATTTTGGGATTGATATATACCATTTGTTACTGTTTTCTACTTTCCCAGTTCTTTGTTCCTCTGTCTTCCATTCTTTTTCTGAATTTTATGATTTTAAATGAGTATTTTAAATAACTCACTTTTTCTCCTTTCTTAACATTTCAGTTACACTTTTTTTTAGTTTTAATAATGAATGCCCTAGAGTTTACAATATACATTTACAACTAGCCCATGTCTACTTTCAATTAACACTGTACTGCTTCATATATAGTTGTTATGGTTTAAAAGTCCTCTCCAAAACTCATGTTGAAATTTAATCTTCGTTGTGAAATATTAAGAGATGAGATCAGGTGGGAATTTTAAGAGATGATTATGTAACGAGAGCTCTGCCCGCATTCATAGATTAGTGAATTGATGGGTTAATGGGTTGTTTAAGAGCAGATGGTACAAAAGCCAGTTTAACTTTGTTGCATGAATGCACCCATTTTGTCATGTGAACCCTGTGCACCTTTAAATTCTGAAGAGACTTCCTTCTACCAAGAGAGTCCCCATCACCAAGAAGGACCTCATCAAATATAGCTCATCCAATCTTGAACTTCTCAGTCTTAAGAACTATGATCCAAATGAATCTTCATTCTTTATAAATTATCTGGTCTCTGATATTCAGTTATAGCAACAGAAAGCAGACTAAGACAGTAGTCTGAGTGCTTTATCATAGTGTAGTGACCCCAATTTCTCTCTCCTATAATTATATAATTATTATTATTAGTTTCACTAATTCTTAAGCATACATACCTATGTATATATGCATGCACAAGTAAGCAACCATAATTTAATAAATCGTTGCTGTCATTTTGAGCAATATATTATGTTAGATAAATTAAGAATAAGAAAGTAAATTTTTATTTTACCTTCATTTATTCCTTCTTTGATGTTCTTTGTTTCTTTATTGAGATCTGAGTTTCTGAACTATACGAATTTCCTTCTAAGGAACTCCTTTGATATAATTTACAAATGTCCATATTGTTTCCAAAATGTCAGTACTAACATATAAAATATTTTTCTCATCAATAGTGTACAAGTTTCCCTTAAAAATAGAATTACTAGCCAGGTAGGGTGGCACATGCCTGCAATCCCAGCAGCTCAGCAGGCTGAGACAGGAGGATCTCAAGTTCAAAACCAGTCTCAGCAACAGTGAGGTGCTAAGTAACTCAGTGAGACCCTGTTTCTAAATAAAATACATAATAGGGCTGTGGATGTGACTCAGTGGTTGAGTACCCCTGAGTTCAATCCCCAGTACCAAAAAAAAAAAAAAAAAAAATTACTATATGATCCAGCTATCTTACTTTGGGGTGTATATCCAAATTTAATCTATTTAACATTTTCATTACAAAAGATGATAAGTTGGTGAGGTACTGAATATATTCATTAGTTTGATTAAGTATGTCTACAATGTATATATACCTAGCTCAAAAACTCACATTATATCCCATAAACACATGTAATTATTTTTCAATTAAAAATAATTTTTAAAAAATTAATGAATATGTAACAACAAATCCCACCATTATGTACATAATGCATCAATTAAAAAATATAGAAAAGAACATAAAGAAACCTGAAAAAAAATTTGGAAAATTTTAAAAGAACTTTTGAAAACATTTCTTGAAAGATTGCTCTACTGATAACAGATCCTCTCAATTTTGTTTGCTTGAGAAATTATTTCTTCTTCACTTTTGAAGGATGATTTTGTAGGGTTAGAGTTCTGGGTTGGTGACTTTTTTCTCTCAACACCAGAAATATTTCCCTCTTCTTGTTTGTCTAGTGACCAAAAAGAAGTCAGATATAATTCTAATCTTTGCTATCCTCTATAGAAGAAGTACCCATGAATGCCTCTGATTTATCTTTAATTTTCTATGGTTTAAAAATGATATCTCTACTTGACATTTGTATTGCTCTATTTTGTTGTTTATCCTACTTGGTATTCTCCATCTGTGGTATGGTACCCTGCATTAATTTAGGGGAAAATTGCAGTTTATTTCAAGTATTTCTCCTTTTCCTGTCTTTGACATCTGATGTTCCTTTCCTGTGTGTGTTCACCTTTCATAATCATCCCAATGCATATTTCTTGGATATTGTTTTGGAGCTTTTTTTTTTTCAATAGTTTTTTTTTTTCTCTTTGCTTTTCAAATTTTGGGACTATCTGTTGAGGTATCCTGAAGTTCAGAGATCCTTTCCTCAGCTGTGTTGTCAACTTATGAGCCCATCAAAAACATCTTTTATGTTTTTTTTTTTTTTTTTTTTTTTTTTTTTTTTAAATACCTAGCTTCTTTTGGGGTTCTTAGAATTCCCATCTCTCTGCTTAGGTTGGGTATCTGTTTTACATGCTGTCTACTTTACTCATTAGAGTCCTCAGCATGTAAATCACACTTGTTTTAAATTCCCAGCCTAATAATAATTCAAATATCCCTATTATACTGAATCTGATTTGGGTGCTTTCTCTCTCTCTCTGTCTCTCTCTCTCTTTTTTTTTTTTTTTTTTTTTGTTGTTGTTACTGGGAATTGAGCTCAGGGGTACTCAACCACTTAGCCACATCCCCAGCCCTATTTTATATTTTATTGAGAGACAGGGCCTCACTGAGTTGCTGGGTGCCTCGCCTTTGCGGAGACTGACTTTGAACATGGGATCCTCCTGCCTCAGCCTTCTGAGTAGCTGGGACTATAGGCGTGCGTCACCAGGCCCTGCTTTCTGTCTCTTTAACCTGTGTTTTATTTCATAGTATGCCCTGTAAGATTTCTTGATAGCCTAATATGATGTACTAGATAAAATATATTGTTGCAAATAGGTCTCTAGTAATGTGGTGGTGTGGTACAGGGGAAGCGAAAGCATTCCATGATTAGATTCCTGTCTTTTAGTGAGATCAGGACTTTGGAGTCTGAACTTCACAAGTGCTTCCCAGTTCTTCTCTCATCACTTAGGTGGGACAAGGTGGCTGGAGGGCTAAAATACCCATATTTCCCTTCTCTGAGATCAGTTAGTCTCTGATAAAACCTTAGAAAGTTAGACTGTGATTAAACAGTTTTTCCTGAAAGCAGATCTTATTAAAACAGAATAAAATGTTATGACATATGTCAAAATGGTTCCCTTTGCCCTTCTCCTGCTGGAAGGATGAGGGAATTTTTCTCTGATATTCACTGTGAGAACTTGGTAGAGGTCCAGGAATTAAAACTAGCAAGGGTAAGGCAGCCCTGTAACTGGGTCCATGGTGTTTTTAACTCTCAGAGTTGTCCATACTGAACCTCCAGCAATTCATCAGTCAGAGTTAAGTTTCCTACTCTGGTTCCTGTAAGGAGTTCTGCTCATGAGTTTCTGCCCTGGTAAGTTGTGATTCTCGGTACCCACCTGTCAGTCTCTCTAGTTTGGGGGCAGCAGTTTGCCTTGTGTGATTTCACTTCTCTTACAGATTGAGAAGAGTTCTTGACTTTTTAGTTTGTTGAACTTTTTACCTTCTGTTAGAATTGAGTGACAACTTCCAACCTCTTTATATGATCAGTCAGAGCACCAGTCTCCAATAAATCTTAAACATTTCCTATGGACGGTTCTTGCACAAAATACCCTGCAATAGAAATCCGGTCCTTTCTTTCGATGCTCTGCTGGCAGCCTCTCTTTGGCTTGTGAGGACTGTGGCTATGCTCCCTTGCTTTGCTCTTCCTCTCCCCATCCTTATGTTTGATAGTTTTGCTCTGATTTTGAGATCTCCCTCCTTTGCTTTTCACCTTCCCTCTATTTTTTAATCATTTTTCATTCCTGTCAATGAAAACATCTTGCAAACTCACCCTAACATCAGTCAAGATCAAATCAAGATCAAGTGAAAGTGAGTTGTCCATCCATATCTGTCTTTTTGCCTGGGTCAGAAATTACTAGACCGTGTGTCATTGAAAGGAAAGGAAGACATAAAATAGTGTATTTGTGGGTTGGTAGTTCTTGTTTACCTTGCTGAGTTTTCAAATCAAGACGTGCTTTCTCATTATAGAGGAGATATCTATATATTGTAGAAAGTTTAACAAAAGACAGAAATCTAATAAAGGAAAACATAATTGCCAAAATCCTACTCCCTAGAAGTAACCATTGTTAATATTTTGCAATATTTCTTTATATGCTTATTAATTATACAAGTGTATGAATGCCATTTATCTGTTACAAAGTTATATCACACTAATAATCCTTATGTACAGAGCATTTACTATGTACTATGTCAAGTATTTATGTATATTATGTATATTAATTCATTTAATAACCCTGTGTGGTATGACATATCATTCCCATGCTAAAGATGATGAAATGGGACCTTGAGAATGAAGTTGCTTGAGCGAGGTAAGTAGGAATGAAAACCCAAGTAGACAAGTCTTCAGTATTAACTTTATACTAATTTGGTCACCAGATTGTTCCATGATATTGGATTTTACTATTTAAATTAAATATATTAGGGAGTATTTTAAAAGCATTAATGAATTATTAGATTTTGACTGAATAATCTGTATTAACTATGGTTCAAAATATATAAATTTTAATTTTTTAACAGAGTACCTTTCTTGTTTCCCAAAAATGAGGTAGAGAATTATTACCCATGTGAAGCATCAAACACTGAGTTCCATTATTGACATTATCTTTGTTTCTCATTTTTAAAAAAACTATTACAAAAGAATCAATGAATTTCTCATCTGAGAAAGGGAGGAGAAATCATCTCATTAACCTACATGGGGTTCATATTCCACTTCTGCCTCTCTCTGACACCCTGTGACCATCACACACTGATGGATACCAACTCCATTGCTTTCTCATTCCACTTTCCTAAAATTTCTCAAATGCTATAGGTCACAAAATGGGCAGAAATCAAAGTTCTCAACTGATTTAACAACCTCTGACAAATTATAATTTTCCTTATAGTATAGGAAAGATTAAATATATAAAAATATTTTGTTCTGAGTGTAATGTTTTATCAATATATAGTATACATTTTATTATATAAGTAACATATATCTCTTAAAATAGTATTCTACCACAATATTATCAGAAATTCTACAGCATCTCCATTTAAAAATATGTGCATGAAAAAATGTTAATTGGAAATCATTATACATGTGCACTTTTATGATCCGCTTTTCCATGTCATGTTTTAGGGACTTACACTTTTAAAGAGCTGAATAATTCTGGATGTTTTAGGTATATTTATATTGTTTGTGAGCATGTAAATTGCATCTATTTTATAGATGGGCTTCAGGGGGCACTGCTGCAGAATTTCTTCAAACTAATGTGATTTGTTTCATGAATTTCCTGTAAAATGTCAAAACTGCTGCTTTTACTAAGAAAGCAGAATGAATAAGCTTCCAAAAGGGAATTCTTGCAGTACCCAATTTCAAATGCTGAATAGTAAAATTAGCTTAGAATCATAATCTTTTATATCCTAAGGGCTGTGAGATATAAGGTAGATTATTTGTTTCAACCCCTTCATTTTATGGATAAGAAAACCGAGATTATGGTTTGCCCGAGGTCACCAGTTAGAAGCAATGTATGCTGCTTAGGAACAAGCAAGTCTTCTATAATATCTTAAAATACAAGGCATTTGTTCTCTGTGGCCCAACATTTTTTGGGTTTAGAAAAAACTGGGAAATTAAACACTTCCCTGTGTCCACGGGAATGGGATTTCCCACCTCACCCCTGTCCTCTTGCATAACTTCTGCAGCCAAGGATATGCAAGACTGTCCAAAGGTGAAAAATCAAACTCCTTTTAGACTTATAGAAAAATGACAAAAGTAGTACAAGGGTTTATGTCTCTGAGCCAGCACACCTACTTTTAACCTCTTACAAATTAGAGTATAATTACCAAAACTAGGAAATAAACGATGGTACAGTGTCATAGCTAAAGGCTTCTTTTGAACTTAGCTTTGAAGCTTCCCACTCATGTCTCTGTTGATATTGTTCCCAAGATTCCATTCAGGTTTCCTCATTGCCTTCAGTTGTCATTTATGTCTTATCCTCAGTTGTCTGCAACAGGTCCTCAGTTGTTCCTTGTCTTTCATGACTTGGATACCCACAAGAAGGATTCATTTTTCTGCTGCATGTCTCTTGAGTCAGGTCTGTCTAGAATCTTCTCTTGATTGGTCTGGAGTTATGCATCCCTGTCAAGAGCACCACGGAAATGGTGCCTCATCCTTCTTTTGTGCTGAATCACAGCATTCATGATGATAAAATGTGTTCTTATTGGTGATGTTGGTGTTGATCCCCTAGCCAAGATGGTTGCCACTAGGTTTTTTTTACTATAAAGCTATTATTCTAATGCCCAAAGATGAAACAATTTGAAACACAGTCCATAATGATAGTGTTGACAGTTACCCGTAGAATGACATATTTATCTATGGACTCATAGTGACATAAACAAATGATTGGTCAAATTGATAGAGGTGATTTTCATATTCATGTTCTATTTTGTGAAGTCACTGTGAACATGGAACTAGCATATGCTGACCTGTTGGGGGCTATGCCATGTGAACTATGCCAAGATGGCACCCGGCAGCCAGCCAGAAGTTGTTTTGATCACATCGGCGGTGAGGAGGTCGGTTAACATAAACACACTCAGGTGCTTTATCATTGGCCGTGTTCAAATGAGTCCATGCACACAGCGTGTGCACATGTGTTCCTGAGTGCTCCTGCTTGTGCCTGCTTGTTTTGATCAGGCAGCTGGCCCCTTGCCTGATCTTTGCTTAACTGGCGTGGCCCTGCCCTCCGCTCTCCTGGAGGGAATATAAGCATGCAGTAGGCGGAAGGCAGAAAGAAGCAGCAGCAAGCAGAAAGCAGCAGCAGTAAGCAGCAAGCAGGAGGCAGCAGGCAGAAGGCAGATGGCAGATCGTTGGGCAGAAAACTGAGAACACACCTCTAGGTTGCAGATCACAGATCGCAGTACGTGGGACGCACCACTAAGAAGAACCTCTGATAGCACCTTTAGCACGCACCTCTAGTATGCACCTTTAGTTCACAGGATGCAGGACGCACCTCTAAGAAGAAGTAGCAAAACTCTAAGAAGAAACAGATCAGCATAGAAGCATAGAAGCCTGTCTTTCTCTAAAACTTCCTCTATAAGCAAAGCCTATCTTCCTTTCAAAGCCTCTCTTCTTCTAAAATCAAGCAAGCTGCTCTTCCTCTATGGGCTAGAGAATAAGCAAGCAAGCAAGGAGACAGCACAGGAATAGAAGTAGTTTATTTCCTGTCTACCTCCAATAAATACCTGCGCAATTGTTGCTGCAGGCGGTAACAAACATCCGTGGAATTGTTGCTGCGTGTGGCAACACTGACCATTGCTCCTAGGGGACGTATAGGTTTAGGTTCCTGTGAGCCCATGGTTAACCAATCAATACGTAGTCTTGTTTTATGTATTTCTGTCTAAAAACACCTTGTTTTATATATTGTGTTGATTCATTAACACTGAACTCACAGCCAATAGCACTGTACAACTCATACCTAAGAGAGGCTTTTTAAAAAATTTGTTCTCATTAGTTACACATGACAGTAGAATGTATTTTGACATATCATACATAAATGGAGTATAATTTCCATTGTTGTGGTTGTACATGATGCGGAGTTATACTGGTTGTGGGTTCATACATGAACATAGGAAAGTTATGTCTGATTTATTCTATGGCCTTTCCCATTCCCATTCCTCCCTATCCCCCATTCCCTCCCTCTCCCCTGCCTATTGTGAGCCAGCATCTGCAGATCAGAGAGAACATTCAGACTTTGGTTTTTGGAATTAGCTCATGTCACTTGGCATGAAAGTCTCCAGTTCTATCCATTTATCTGCCAGTGCCATAATTTTAGTCTTTTTTATGGCTAAGTAATATTCCATTGTGTATATGTACCACATTTTCTTTATCCATTCAACTGTTGAAGGGTACCCAGGTTTGTTCCATATCTTAGCTATTGAGAATTGGATTACTATGAACATTGATGTGGTCCCATCACTATAGTATGCAGATTATAATTCCTTTGAGTATTAACTGAGGAGTAGGGTAGCTGGGTCAAATGGTGGTTCCATTCCAGGTTTTCTGAGGAATCTCCACACTGCTTTCCATAGTGGCTGCACTAATTTGCATTCCCACCAGTAATGTATGAGTGAACCTTTTCCCCCACATCCTCGTCAACAATTATTATTGCTTGTATTCCTGATAATTGCCATTCTGACTGGAGTGAGATGAAATCTTATTTTGATTTGCATTTCTCTAATTGCAAGATATGATGAATATTTTTTCATGTTTGTTGATCAATTGTATTTGTTCTTCTGTGAAATGTCTGTTCAGTTCCTTTGCCCATTTATTGATTGGGTTATTTGTTTTTTTGGTGTTAAGTTTTTTGAGTTCTTTGTATATCCTGAATATTAATGCTCTATGAAAGAAGCTTCTTTGACACATGTATTTTCTCTGTAAGGCCCAGCATAACCTTTTTGTGCTTAGAAACATGAGATGGTACCTCAGCATTATGATTGAGGACATTTTAGACAGCAAAATTACCAAATGAAGGATAAAAATATGAAAAATATAGCACTATTTTGGTCTATTTAGGCTGTAAAAAGGACTTGTTTAAAGCATGAGAGCTGAAATAAGAAGGTGTTTATCAGCTTGTTTCACCTCAGCTGGGAAAGTGCACACTGGGCACTTCATTATTTTATTTTCTTGCTACTCTGCATACCCATGTGAATGGCCAAGTATCTACCAGGAGCATTTATTTGAGAGTTACAAATACATGTTAGTAAGTAGGTGATTTCTCAAATATATAGTCCATGAACAGTGAAAATCAATTGTGTATGGAGAAGCAACAGTCCATTCTCTTTGCAGTAGAATCTCAATAAATAAATGGAAAAGAATGCATGACATAGAAAATTGCCACTGCAGACCCTCCACAGTGCTAATTGTTGCAGATGGATTTACTGAAGAACTCTAGACACAGTAGGGAAAGGTTTGATGAACAAAGGGATTTGCATAGTATCAAAGTGTCATATTATTTCCCCGAGGGTAATTATTGACTCCAGAGAGAAAGGCAGCACATTTATATTTATTTTTAACTGAATACTACATAATTAATTTCTTCTGGTATTGATATTACATGAGCAGATGTTGACTGGCACATACAGATAAATGGTTGGCATGTATTCAAATTCTTATTGATAAGGGGGCCTCCTTATATTTTTTATTGCTTTTCCTTATCTGGGTAATTAGGTGGTTTCTGTCAAAGCTACTAATTTACACATGATGGAAGAAAAGTAAAAGACATTACTTCTTCATCCATCGTAGACTTGGGACTCTCATGGGTCATTGCCTTTGTGAAGCGATTCCAAGCGGAAGTAAACACTTGTTCTCAGTGTTCAGTTGTGCCTTGTTGGCTAGGCTGGGCATACCTAGTGAATGTCAATTTCACACTACAGAATTTACTGTATGCATGTTTGTCTCCTAAACAGTGTGTATCCAAATACAGGAGCAACATTTTTCATGTTTATATCTCTGATGACAAGCATATTGGCTCACAGATAGTAAATGCTCAATAAATGTTAATTGGAAATGGGATCTGATAGGATAGGATTCAAGATAAATTCCTCGAGTCTGTTGGGCAATCTATTTCCATATTTTTTCAATATAATAGTGAGATAAAAGAGTTTTTGTTCTTGCCATGTTTTTAGTTGCACATGTTTCTCTCTTGCCTATAATGAAATCAAGCATGTCCTTTGTTTACAGTTTTCAAAAGTACATAGAAATGAAAACAGACCTTTTTAAGTATAAGAGTATTCAGTTTGAGGGATTTATTTTTTTCTCTGTCTTTTCTCTCCTTTCTTTTCTTTTTTTTATTTTTATTTGTGTGTGTGTGTGTGTGTGTGTGTGTGTGTGTGTGCATGTATGGGAGTGTGCATGGTGCTGGGGATAGAAACCAGGGCCTTGCAAGTGTTCTAGCCCTGAGTCATATCCCCAGCCTCAAGGAATTTTCTTATTTCACATGCTTTTATTCAGATGTGACTTCAAGCACTTTATGCACAGTTCTGTCTTTATCCTAGTAAAAGTGGTTCTGCGTTTCCAAAGATAAAACAGATTGGTGGCAGCATTAGTTAGAGATTTAATGAAACAGCTTATCTGAAATAGCTTCCAGTGCTGGAATTGGTTCTGAGCATTTGTGATTTCAGGTTGAACTAAAGTATTAGTCAGGGTAGCTGCTGATGTAACAAATAGCTCCCAAATTCCAGAGGCTTAACATAATATATTTTTTCCTTGCTCATGAGCAGTCCGATGCAGATATTCCTAGTCAGGCAATTTTCTTTTTCCTCAGAGTCCTCTCAGTGGAACTGGTAGGTCTTATGGGCCAGGTCCAAAAGTAGTTTTCTGACTTCTGTCCACATTCCCTTGGATGTGAATTGATAACGTTTCCATACCTAGATGCAAAGCATACTGGGATTTGTTGTCCAGCTTTGTGTTCCCGAGAAATAAAAGAAATTGGTAAACAACTAGCCATTCTATCTTTCCAGTCCAGTCTGGCATCTCTCATGTCATTTGTTTTTCTTATTTTTTTAAAGACACTTTTCTTCATTGTATTCATTCATTATAGCCCAGTGGTAATGTAATGGCATCCTACAATATTCCAGTTGATGGATGTTATAAAGAAAAATTAAGTGCAGATTTATTTTGGAACCCAGTCTAATTCATCTTGTTTAGCTGTCATGGTATTTGGAAGCCATGAAATAATAGTTTTAAATTCATCATCCAAACCAGAAATAATACATCTGCATGATTACCAACTCCATAAGATAAGGTATGTAAGTGTTCAAGTTTTGGCACCAATATTTGTTTGCTCCTCATTTTTTTTAACCTATTGCCTCTTTGTAGTTTTGATGGAAACAAGCAGAGGTAGATATACAAGATTTAAGAAAAACATAAGAAAACAACTTGAAATTTCCTCTCTAAATTTAATTATCTTTGAAAAATTGAAAAAGAATCTTATTCAGTCTTATTAGATTAGAAAACTGGGAACCACTGGCTAGTCTCCAGCTATTTATGAACATGGTACTCCTCTTCTTTTAGCGCGCTAGCAGTTTGAAATTAGGTAACTTGCTTAACATAAAACATTTTATCTCTACCCCTAATGCTATCCTTATTCACCTAATTCATCAAATCTTCTTTTTTAAAAAAATAGTTTGTATAATTTTAAAATGTGCTTATTGTAGAAAAGATTGAAAATATAGTTAAGCAAAAAAGACAAAAATTAGCAATTTTAATTTTCCTAATTTCCATAGACAAATCCTGTTGATATGTGTGCATTCTCAATCTTTTTGCTGGGTCTGCATGTGTGTGTGTGTGTGTGTGTGTGTGTGTGTGTTTGTTTGTGTGAAGACCACAGTATACAAAATCTATTACAATAATGGGATCATTTTAAGCATATAGATAAAAATTTTAGAAGTTCATTTTTAGTATACTTTCTTATATTGAACATCTTTTTATTATAATTTCATTTTGAGCATATTAAAGTAAACAAATCAATAGATTAAAAAGTGATACCTATAAGAAATTGACATTTGTACAGAAAATTGGATAACATAGGGGAAATACCATACACTTGAGAATAACTGGCAACATTTTGCATCTCAAACAGTCAGTATAGTGTGGTATGGTTCAACGCTCAGATTTGGGTTTAAATTCAAAGCAAGTGTAATAATCATAATTATGTAGATTAATTTTGTGAATGAAATAGTTACATTTGGGTCAATCATTCAAGCATTTCTTTGTGAAATAAATGCAGGACTAGTATTTTGCCTTTACAACTTGCTATCTGCAATCATTATGGCCCAGGTTTCTTTATTTATAAAACAGGCACAATATGTACTAGCATATACATCATTCAGGTTTGGGGAGGATTAAATGACAAATTCTTATAAATTCCTGTGTAAAATAAATATTTGCTCAGTAACTGTTAGCTGCCATGAAACATGTTTGAGCTTAAAAAAAAAACATAGTCTTTTATTATAAGTAGGCATCACATCAGTTGTTCTCAACCAGGATTGATTTCCCCTACTCTGTCCCAATTGACATTGGGCAATGGTTATTCTATCTGGTGTGAGGGGGAGTTGGTATGGGAATGTAGTGAGTAGATGCCAGGGATGTTGCTGAACATTCTAAACATCATGGGACAGTCCCCATACAAAGAATTATCCTGCTTAAAATATCAATAGTAGCCAATCTACTTAAAAATATGTAAGAATAAAAAACCCAGAATAACTAAAGCAATCCTTAGCAGAAAGAGTGAAGCAGGGGGTATCGCAATACCAGATCTTCAACTCTACTACAAAGCAATAGTAACAAAAACGGCTTGGTATTGGTAACAAAATAGACAGGTAGATCAATGGTACAGAATAGAGGACACGGATACAAACCAAAAAAAAATACAATTTTCTCATACTAGACAAAGGGGCCAAAAATATGCAATGGAGAAAAGATAGCCTCTTCAACAAATGGTGCTGGGAGAACTGGAAATCCATATGCAACAGAATGAAACTAAACCCATATCTCTCACCATGCACAAAACTAAACTCAAAATGGATTAAGGATCTCAGAATCAGACCAGAGACCTTGCATCTTATAGAAGAAAAAGTAGGTCCAGGGCTTCAACATGTTGGCTTAGGACCAGACTTCCTCAACAGGACTCCCATAGCACAAGAAATAAAAGCAAGAATTAATAACTGGGATAGATTCAAACTAAAAAGCTTTCTCTCATCAAAGGAAACTATCAGCAATGCGAAGAAAGAGCCTACAGAGTGGGAGAAAATATTTGCCAATCATACTTCAGATAGAGCACTAATCTCCAGAATCTATAAAGAACTCAAAAAACTCTACACCAAGAATGCAAATAATCCAATCGACAAATGGGCTAAGGAAATGAATAGACACTTCACAGAAGAAGATGTACAAGCAATTAACAAACATATGGAAAAATGTTCAACATCTCTACTAATAAGAGAAATGCAAATCAAAACCACCCTAAGATTCCATCTCACCCCAATTAGAATGGCGATTATCAAGAATACAAGCAACAACAGGTGTTGGCGAGGATGTGGGGAGAAAGGTACACTCATACATTGCTGGTGGGGCTGCAAATTAGTGCAGCCACTCTGGAAAGCAGTGTGGAGACTCCTTAGAAAACTTGGAATGGAACCACCATTTGACCCAGCTATCCCACTCCTTGGCCTATACCCAAAGGACTTAAAATCAGCATATTATAGAGATACAGCCACATCAATGTTCATAGCTGCTCAGTTCACAATAGCCAGATTGTGGAACCAACCTAGATGTCCTTCAATTGATGAATGGATAAAGAAACCGTGGTATATATATACAATGGAATATTACTCGGCCATAAAGAATGATAAAATTATGGCATTTGCAGGCAAATGGATGAAACTGGAGAATATCATGCTAAGTGAGATAAGCCAATCTCAAAAAACCAAAGGACGAATGATATCGCTAATAAGTGGATGATGACACATAATGGGGGGTGGGAGGGGTTAGTGTTAGGGTTAGAGTTAGGGTTAGGGAGGGGGGCAAGAATGGAGGAAGGAAGGACTGTATAGAGGGAAAAGAGGGGTGGGAGGGGTGGGGGGAAGGGGAAAAATAACAGAATAAATCAAACAACATTACCCTATGTAAATTTATGATTACACAAATGGTATGCCTTTACGCCATGTACAAACAGAGAAACAACATGTATCCCATTTGTTTAAAAAAAAAATGTATATACTGTGCTGTCATACATGGAGCAAGGATTTGCCACCCTAGTCATACAATCAAAAAGTAACCTCTTTGATCATCAAGATAGGTCTGAAAAAGATAACAAATTCTTCTGTTTTTTATGAAGATCAAATGGAAGATTGTATTTATCTATCTTATAACCTGATGTACTCTGCAAGTATAAATTCCTAAATCTGTTTTCTTATTTTTTTTCATTATTTCCACACTGAAGAGACTTTTTTTTTTTTTTTTTTTAGAATTTTTACCTAATTGTTCCCATCCTCTATGCAATTTTAATGCCACAAACATGCCATATATTTGTTTATGTAGTGGGGTAGGATTGAGGTTTGGAGGGTCACAAATTACTGTAAAATATAAGACTTTTTGCCCTCTGAGAACCAACTTTTGCCCCTTTGGGGAAATACTGACACCATCAATTTTGCATATTTTAATTAAAATAGGAGTGAACTCTGAAAGTAAAAAGGTTTATTTTTTTAATGATGCCTTAATTACATATTCAATCAAAAGGAGCTTCACATCCCCTGTTCTTCTTTTGGAATCTTGTTTTAGACAACAACATAAAACTAAAATAACACTAGTAATTTGAAATGCTATAAGCTGATAGCATTTAAATGGACAAAAATACTCGTGCAAATGAATGGATATTTAGTGAAATTTGAAAATGCAAAAATAACATCTTACAGAGCCAAAAAATATGAGAAATTTAAAAGGAGATGAAAGCTTTCTTGAGAGACAGTTAATCTGAGTGTAAGCTTATCATAAAAAAGAAACATAAAAGAAGAATTAGAGGCAATAAGATGGAAGGGTAATTGTGCAGGATAAGATAGCTGAAGGAAATAATATGAACTTTTCTTTTTTGAGGGCCAAAGTTACTATAATAACTGTGTGCCTTTTCTCTGCTTTGTTTGAAAAGAAAAGATTAAACACAGCTCAATCTGCGAAATGAGGAGCATGTCACACGTTGGGGAAAATTGGAAACATACAGCCTGTGGGTTAACCACCTGGAGATCAAACCCCTGGGTCTGGAATCTTTCAGGATCTGTTGCCTGGCCTGTTTGTATCTATTTCCTTTGTTCTTCACTATCCAGCAGCCTGTTTTATGTTTATAAATACTCAGCAGAAGGCTCCTGTCTGAGTTTGCAGCCTTATCTCTCACCTTGGCATCTACATAGATACTCTTGTCTTTTCAACTCAGCTTCCCAACCTCAGAGCAATTCTTGTGAGTTCTCACTTTCTCAATTTTATTCGTAATCTATACTTTATTTTTTGGACTGCCTCCTTAGTGCTTCATTTTCTACTTTCATACTTGTAACTCCTTTTAATTCTTATTTCCCCATGCTGACAATGAAGGGGGAGGGACAGGCCTCACTTTATAAGCATGTGAACCCACAACACATGAGGTCACAGAGCTAATATGACTAGAATCTAGTTCTTCTGACTCAAAATCTGATGTGCCTTCTACTCCTAAGGTAGGGGCCTGCCTAGCACCTTGATTGACATGTTGTACGTTTTTAAGGTGCATTTTTTTCTGCTGATGAATTTATAGGTATATCCCTTTCACTTACAGAGGGATGAATGATGGGGAATAAAATACCAAAGTTATTTGCGTGATAAATTTTATATTTTATTTCCGGCTTATTTGTTAGCATCTGACAACTGGAATAAAACTTCGAATCTTTGCCATTCTGACTGTAAATATTTTGCTGGTGTCCAAGATAATGTTTAGTGTTGATTTTGCATGCAGTGTGAATATCATACATGTTGGTTCTATATTATACATTATGAGTTTTCAGGTATATGTTACAGGTAAGTGATCACATAGAGAGGTTTAGGTGTCATGCTGGTTATTGCACTCCCTGAAGGTAGAAGTTTTTGCACTGATTTTTGTATCCATAAGCCTGAGCTGGCTCTGAAACATGGTTGGTTCTTAGCATGTGCTTGTGGAAGTAAAAGAGCTATTGTTTCCCTCCTTCTCCGTGTGGGCTGTCAGCCAAGTTCATAACAATTCTCCTTTCTCTGGAAACTCAGAATTGGTGTTGACTAGTTCTTCCTTGAGCTCCTATAGCCAGCCACCCCCAATCATAGTTAACTGACCAGGTTGAACACCTGGCCGTAGCTGGGCCAAATTTCCAACTTTAACAGTGAGGGATTGCAGTTCAGTCTTTATGGTTAAACATAGATCATGTAAACACAGGAGCCATTAAATAACCATAAGGCAAACTAAAGAGTGGAGAAAAAAGACTGAAGCCACTATACAGAAAAGAGTGTGGAGAGAGAATTCTGAGGCATTCCAAAGCATTCCTAAGTATTGGTTGTATTTCTGCTTTTGATTCCATGAGACACCCTCATATTCTCATAACTAACTCTCTTTAGTGTTAAAATTGATTCATTGATTTTACTTATTTGTAGCTAAAAATCTTCTACTACTACACCAAATTTTCAGACAAACTTTAGTTGTTCTAATTAGTTATGTATGACAGTAGAATGCATTTTGACATATCATACATAGATGAAGTATAACTTCTCATTTGTCTGGTTGTACATGATGAAGAGTTACACAGGTCATGTAATCACATATGCATATAGAGTAATAACAGATTTCCCTTTTCAATGAAGGAAATTAGACTAGATAGAAAATATATAAGGGGAAAACACCAAATGTACTTTAAAAATTCAGAGCTGGGGGAGTAACTCAGTGATGGGTGGAGGGCAAACATGTGCACACCACACAGGTGCAAGGCCCCAGGGCAGGCCCAGCCCCACAGAAAACAAGTAAGTGGGTGCATGTTCATTCTGCATGTGTGTGTATGTGTGTGCTAACTGAGCATTTGGGAGTCTTATAGTATTAGAAACCTGTAAGGAATCCGGTCTCCCAACCACCTGTCAATCTGCGTTTCGACTGCCTTTCCCGAGACAGGAATTTCCGGCTTACCTTGCCGTAATCTTCCTGCCTCCCACATTACGTTCTAATATGTCATTGGTCCATCAGTCAGTCTGTAATAATTCTCCTCCGTGATTGGTTCCTCCCAGCCCGCGAAATTCCAATATCTGAGGAGAAACCATGCACCATGTTCTTTTCTTTTTTTTCTTCTTTCCTTTTCCCCGAGCTGACTCGTCCACATAAAATAAAAGTTCCTCGTGTGAGACCTGTGTCTGCAGAGCGTTTTTCTGGGAGTTATCCACGAACCATAACTGCCCTTAACAAAATGGACTTGGGTAGATTGGTAGATTAATGCTGAAGGGTTCTGTAGTTTGTTGTTTTCAAGCAATAGGAGTTTTAAAATGAAATATCAGGAAGAAAGAAACATGATAAGTACCTAAAACCTATAGATAACATGGAACAATAGAGTGGACAGTGGAGTCTGTCTCCGTCCACCCTAACACAGCAGTCATTGTCTTGCCTGATTTCCTTCACTTTCTCACACAGTCCCATCCAGTGCACCCCCCTCCACCTGTCCAGTTGCGTCTTGTACTCCACCCACTCCCTGTGTCCCTCCGTGAGCTGCTTTTCAGGACCTTGCCTTGCCAATTCCCTCATTATGTGGCTTTTATACATATTGTCCTCTCTCCTGTAATATTATTTTCTGCTACCTTTACCCAGCTTCCTTAGGCCTCTTAGATCTTACAGATCACTCCTGGGATAACACAGTGTACCTGTCCTTTTTACCACTTATCATTGTATTATTTCTCTTGGGTTTTCCCTCTATTATCTGGCTATCTGTCTATTCTACTGGGCTGTAAGTTCTATAAGGGCAGAAAACCTCTGCTTTATTGTTTTGCTCATCACACCCAACCGTATGATCAACAAATATTGAATGAATAAATAATTATGCAGAAAGGTAAAAGAAATAAAAAGTTATCAAATAAACAGCAATAACAACAACGAAACCAGCCTTTGCTTACATTGCTTTTCAAAGATGGGGTATATCATTCAGTTATTTGTAATTCACAATTTCTCTCAGATACTGGACCATTTGTAAAAATATTGATAAAGTTAAAGTCCCTTTTACAAATAAGGGAGTAGCATTATTAGTAAATAAGACATAACTAATGTTGGTATTACTTGCAAGCCATACCATAAAAACCTGCTTAACCTGTCATGTCTCTAAACAGCAGTTTTAACCCTGGAGATCTATTAAACCCCTGTGAGCCTTGAGAGGGATGCAGGGGACATGGAGGGAAAGAAGTCTCTAATTACTAGCAACTTCCAGAGCTCCATGGAGGAAGGATGTTGTCAGAGGCATTTCCTTGGTCTGCAATTCTGGTGGTCAGCATGGGCAAAGGTGGAGTAATGGCAATGGAGGGGGACCTCAGGGACCATTCATAGGAAACATTTGCTCCAAAGTCAGGTGATATGACTAACTAGGATAGGTTCCTCTTCCTTTCCCGCAATGTCCCTTTGAAAGTATGTGGAACTTAAACAGAAGACACAACCTGCCCTGCTGGGGAGAGACCTTTCTTTCATCCAGATGATAGAAGCAGCCAAACATTGTGCAAGAAGTTCTGGGTAAACACTTCATGACAAGAGGAAGAAGATGAAAGGAGATTCCCAAGGTTGAGGGATTGGTTGGAAGCCCTCTGGGAGCCTGGGAGTGAAGGCAATTTGTGAAGGCGATGACAAACAGTGACCATCAGAGAGAAGGGTGGGTGGTCCTCAGGGAAGGGAAAGAAAGGAAAGGAGAAAAAAACAAACACAGGCTACCTACCTGAGAGTGAGGGCCACAAACAACCTACTTCTAATGCCAAGATTTTTCTGACAAATAGTCCTAGAGCAGAGTTTAGTAGAAGATCCATATAATTCAGGTAAAACTTTCTAGAGAATATTCATTTTATTTTAGGTAGAACAGCCTGGTTTCAAAGTTAAGAAAACTCTAAAATCCAGTAAATACCAACTTATATAAATAATTACATTACCATGAATTATTTTCATTAAATGACTTAGTATACAGTACTTTAAAAAAAAAAAAAACTTTCTTATTAAAATTCCAATGGAGGATTGCCTGAAATTAAATCCAGAGTTCTTTCCAAAGAGTTTTGCAAATATCATCCATGCAGTAGGAAGAACAGAAATTCTGATGAGAACACATTTTTCAAGAATTCATCTCCACCTTTCCTTTCGCTCAGGAGGTGGCCTCTTATTTGCAGCTGTTGGATGTAACCAGTGAACCGAATACTTGAAACCAATTTGCTGGTTTGAGAAGAGGTTATTGATTCTCACAGCATGTGTACACTTAGAAAATTTCATTGTTTAACTCTGCATGTGGATGATTCTTGCCTTAGACTACATTAAGTCAGGAAGATGGCAAGCTCTCTGGACTCTCCTTGTTTTATTGAAGTCTTCAGAGGAGTTGAAAAATGTTTAACAGATCCGAATGTTGCCTTGAGTTAAAAATACCTGTACATGCTTCTCAGAAAATGTCTGATTAGGTGAGGGATATTTTTTGTAGGCATGTGCTTTGTTTTGAGGGAGGATGATGGGAGAGAAATTTCTGTGCATTTTGCATGGTACCAAGAAAGCAATGGCAGTGAATGATAAAACTCCAAATTAAATAAATGCATTCCTGGATATTGTTGAAAATGATCACTGCTTGTGATTTATCATTTTCAGACTTGCAAAGTCTGATCAGTGCAGTCTTTGGCTATTGTTAGCATTACAGTTAGATTACCTGTATTTGTGTTCTTGAAGTAGAAGGAAGCCTCCTGTTACAAGATGGAAAGGAAAACAGAGGGGGCATAGACACACATACTCCCCAAATGACTCTGTGCATTTGTATTTCTTTTTATTACTTAAAAGTTCAATGACATAATGAATATTCAATTGTTTGGGTGGGCGAAAATGAACACAAACTCAGCATTTGAGGTCAACATCTTTTGTGGGTGTTGTCTAAGAACACATGCGAGATGACGAAGGTACACATTGCTGAATGTCCCCTTCAGATCTTGGAAATGGAGATCCCCCCCTCTCTAATTCCCCACTTTTTCCCTATAAGTATTACTAATACCCCTGGGAGGTTCATTGCAACAGAGAATCTGCCATTTTGAACCAATGTGAGCAGCATAGTTAGCAGGAGGAAATGATTTATCGTTCCCCAGCACCATTCATAAAGTGATCATTATGATCACAAAGGAGGGCTTTAATTTGAGACAAGAAAAGTTTCTTTCCCTTTAATGGAGAGCCACATCTCTGACCCTTACCCGTCTGGGCTTATGACGAGAAATAGGCCCTCTGGGTATTTATTGACTTGTACTGAAGGTTCTTTCTACTACAGAGTTATTTTTTAGAAACAAATTTACTTAGGGCTTGGTTTGGGGAGGCAATTAGTGGAGAAAAAAAATCAGGTTAATATTTTTCTCAAACATCTTCATCATTGACTTTGATTTTAATTTTAAATCAATGTCATTACTCTTTCAGGCCCCATGGTTGATAGAAAAGACTACCAGATGAACCACAGATGGTCAATGAAATTGAAGGAATGACTCAAACATTTATCCAAAGGCATGATCCAAGAGATGCAAAGGGGCAGAAGTCTCCATGAACAGGGCAAAAGACAAGCAAGCTATGTGTGCCCATGTGGTGGTATGAGAATTATTTAATTTCCTGTTATGTCTGTAACATGTGAAGTTTGTCAAGCACAAGAACCCAACTTACAGACCTTGTGCTACAGGTTCTCAAAGACTGTGCAGCAAGCACATCCGCCATATAATTTGCCTAAGTTAATTGTTAGACTTCCAAAGTATCATGTGTTTTGGTGATTTGCAGCCTGGGGATCCTTCTGCTGCATTTCTGGATCCCTCCAGAGAGTCAGCAACAGCACTAAGTCCCAGGAGGTGAGATTCTCCATCTTTAGGTATCAGAGTCACGTTGGGATTTCACCTCTTAGTCCTGTTGAGAACAGGTCACCTGAAAATGAAATTCTGAGACACAAGAATAAGGAATTCTTTGTAGGTAGAAGGAATAGAGAAAAGGTTCCTCTTGCTCAAGGGATAAACTAAATTTAAAGGAGTGGGAAGAACACTGTTACAGAATGACATTTTAATATACGATCCTCCCCCACTGTTGGCAGCTCCTGTTGCCTCTGTTTCTGACCCCAACCCCATTCAGACATCATTTATTGTATCAGAGAAAGAAGTTTCACCAGAGCTCAAGAAAATAAAAAGTCTTTGATTCTCAGAAGTTAAGACCCTGAGGGCACTTGGCATAAAAACTGTATCATGATTTGGAGCAGGGCTTCCCGCACTGGTTGGACATGAAGTTTTCCAGATGTGCTGTTAGGGATAGGGCTGGGTCAAGGAGAGCAAAGAGAGCTGGTAAATGCTGGTGGAGGGGTAGAGGGGAAGCAGAGGGCA
This sequence comes from Sciurus carolinensis, assembly GCF_902686445.1. NCBI lineage: Eukaryota > Metazoa > Chordata > Mammalia > Rodentia > Sciuridae > Sciurus > Sciurus carolinensis. Next base: position 67,268,105 of record NC_062226.1, read on the forward strand.
TTGTTAGATGCTGTGGTCCCTCTCTTCTCTGAGAAAGAGACTCCAGACCCAGATCCCCAGAGGGGAAAGTCCTGGTTGACAGAAAACCCAGATGACTTGAGGTTGCCATCATTTCCCAAGAAGAGCCCTACGAGACTGTAAAACCCCAGAACAGAAATGAGTAAGTGGTGTGTAGAGGACAGATGGTCTGAGCCGGCCTCAAGGGATCAAGCACATCTGGCACACTGTGCAAGTGTTGATATGAATCCTCTGTGCTCAGAAGTGCTACCAGCATCGTAATAAAGGACCCAGAGTTTCCTCGCAGCCCCGTGGACCAGAAAGCAGTGCAGTCAATCCTCCTATGTCAGCGGCTGAGGGAGAGAGTGCTGTACTAGGCAACAGCTCAATAGCAAGACCCACAGGAATGGGAGGTCTCAGGCAAGCATCACCCAGAGCAGGGCCTGCCTCTTTCCATTGCCCTGCTCCAAGGCAAGCCCCTTGGAATGGGGGTTGAGGATGCAGCATTGAGTGAAGTTATGGTTCTGACACTGGATATAAGCCCCAAATAGATAAGTCATCATGAAAAAAAAAAGTGCTATCTCCCATGCAATTGGCAGTATGGACTGAGATGTGAACTCAAAAGTGAAACCATGCAATCAATCAATAAATTCAAACAAGTCAGGCACACCTGACACAACCACTCAGCTCCTTGTCTTTGGAATTTAGGAGAACTGTAAGAATCTCAGCACAAATCTTGACCATTGCTAGGTAGCTTGATTAAACACAGCCTTTCAGTTTCCTGGGTGTGGTGCATTCAGTTCTGCTTATTTTGTGCTGGCAATGTGGCTGCCACCGTCCTAGGAGCTGTCCCTATTTCCATTAACTCTTGAAACAACACCTGAAATTAGGCATCATTCCCATTTTACTGATAAGTAACTATATGCTCAATAAAATGAAATTTGAGGGAATGCTCCAGCATCTCCTTTGTGAACGTTGATGGACGATGCTGTGGATAAGGGCACACTCCTCCCTCCTTCTTCCCCCAACAGCATTTCCCTTTTTCTTGTCCATTCCTTGCCCTTTCCTACTTCTGCACTATTACTCTGCTCCTACTCCTCATACTGAACCTCTTCCCAGTACTTTGACATAGTCCCCATTTTCCAAGGCACAATTCAAGTTCCATCTGCTCCCAGACACTTTTTCAGCCCTCTTCATTATTATTATTTTATTCACCTTCCTGGGTTTTTCTTAGCCTTCATACATCCATGCTGGCCTGTTATGAAAGTCAGCTTTGCATGGCAGGCATGTCACTTCTGGATTGTGAACCCAGTTGAGCTTCATCTTGTGCATTTATGGTACTCACCATGCATTTGGCATCCTAGCCTGGTAGATATTTTGGTACTTGGTCCATAATAAAGCATTAATGCCTATTGTCAAACTAAATTGAACTTAAAACTCCAAAACACACAGGGAGTGAAGCATGAGACAGATGCTTGAGAGAATGTTTAACTGATCATGTCTTTGATTCCTTCACTGTTTTTCTTCCTTTTTCCCTAAGTGATTTCAAAATTTTTCAAACATATAAAACAAGTTAAAGAATAGTTTAGTGAAAACTCCTACAGTGATGACCTAGCTCCTATAATATATATTCTGTGGTGTTTCTGTTACTATCTCTCTCCATCTATTCATCCCTCTAACCCACCTCTCTGACTGTCGAATACATTTAACGTTTGAGAAACCTTTGGAATCAGATCTGGGATTCATTCCTGCATTCAGCTTGTTCTTACTGTGAGACCTTGGTTGTGTGTTTAACCTTTGTCTGTTCCCCCTCTGCAAAATAGGGATGGACAACAATGCCTACTTCACGGAGTGTGGTGAAGAGTAAATGAGATAAAGCATGTAAAGGTCTGGCCCAGTGTGTTTCAGCACAGGGTAGCAAGAGGAAAAGCAGAAGTGTTTACAGTCATTGGCACTGATTTGCAATGATAAATGTTTCTGATGTTCTTGTTTCCCGTCTCTGTGGTAGATCCAGAAGGAAAAGAAATTGATAGGAGATAATCAATCTTAGCCTCTTCTTGGTTATGAACAGTCCCTGGATCCACCAGGTAAGCAAGAGATTATCTGGACTTTGGCATGGAAACTGCATTCAGAATTCCATGGTATAATTAAAAAGAGCCAATGGTAGAATCACCATTCATTTACTTTCACCCAGACAAGATGGGGAATCTTACACTTATCTAAAATTCAGGGAAAAAAAAAAAAAACCTTGCTAAATATGGAGATAATTAGGAGAGAATGTCAGAAAGTTCTGTAGTCATAAAAATCAATCCATGAGCTCTGTAGGGATTTGCATATTTTCTGAGTATGAGTTTTCATGAGTACAACCTTCTACTGTAAGGCTGTAGAATATCCCGCTAGTGGAACCATCTTTTAATTATGCTTCACCTCATTTTGCCCCTGAAATTGCCCTGCAAACTTGTGTTTGGGGAATGCAGATCACCTTCTCTGTGGCCTCAGACCAGGCACCCTTTGGGACATTGGATGGGTAGGAAAAAGGAAATCCCATCCTTGTTTTCTGCCTCATTCTTTCCAAGTCTACCCCATGCCCAGTCATCACAATGTCCTTCACTTAGTTAATCATGTTCAGTACAGGATAGTGTGAATACTTTGGTTGAACGAAATTGTCATCTGTCTGTGTGAATAGTTTTCTGTGACACACTTAGAGTTGAGCCTTTTCATTTCAAATTTGTGTTAGTGTCTGCCTATTGAGTTGTCCCTAGATGAAATGGAAAATGCCTGATGTCCTTTGATGGTGTGCAACTTAAATGACATGTCATGTTAATCTGTGGAACTCTGAACAACACAAGTGCCTGCTTTCCCCTAAGCCCCACCCTGCAAGTAGATAGTCAGCATCAATAGATCTTAGAATAGCCTGCTGGAATCCACATTTTAAAAAGTCTCTACAAATTATTTTACCTCACAGCCAGAGTTAAGAACTGCCTCTTGACTGTAAATCTGTATAGTTCTTAAAGGGAATGAGAGGTGTAGTATGTCTTTTAAGATGCAAAATCTTGATTAACCTTTTATATTTTGCTTTGCTTTCCATCAGTTGATAGCCATACAATGGAAAACTAGCTGAAATGAAGTGACTAGGAGTCTTTACAAAGTAAAATAAGTTGGGTGTAAAATGGAGAAAAGGACAACCAAGTAGAGCCATTGGGGAGACTCAGGTAAAGTAAGAAGAACCAGTAGAGACTTGTCACAGCCAACCAAGAAAGCAGTGCTGGGATTATTGAGAAAAGGATATAACCTAGGGCAACATCAGATATACGAAAAAAAACTTGCCATATTTCATCATTTCTAACACATCCATAGTTGACATTGAAACATTCCAGGCATCTGTTGACATGAGGCCATTGGGACATAATTGTTATTGCTCACACAGAGCAAACTTTGTTGTTAATGGTGGCATTACTAGATAATTCCAATTACTCAAAGTTTCAGTTGACAAAGTATTTATGGGTAATTTAAAGAAAATTAAATCCTGGTTGTTGGAGAACCTACTGTTATCATCTGCTGGTTAGATTTTTTTTTTTTTAATAACACTGTTAAAGCTTTTCAATTGTTAGTTGCTTGGAAGAAAATTCTGGAGATAAAAGTGGAATCCCTTTGAAATAAATGCTGTATTCTTAATGTACTTGATGACACAGATACAATATCATGAAAAATGGGAACAAACATGCTAATTCTGAATTGAAAAGTGACTCAGGAGAGTTAAACTCTAAATGTGAAGAATTTGGGGGTACAGTATAATTGAAAGCATTTTTTTCTCTTAGTGGCACATAATATGTTGCTTTTATTAGAGCTCTCACTGTTCTAACGATCTCAGTCTCCTCCAGTGCAGACCAATGGGGTCTTTGATTCCCTGTAATATGGCATTTGTATTGTTTTTGCAAAGGAGACTATTTTGACAATTTTCAACTGCATATAGAACCCTATTGTTGGTAAATGATTGCCAATTAGAATTGATATATATATGTAAAATTATTGAGGAGGTCCAGCGAATCACAGATTTCTGTATATCTAATTTCCATGAACCCTAGCTTCTGAGACCTAAAAAACAGAGAGAAAAACCATTATATAATTAAGAAGGAATTATTTCTATTTTTGAAGAACTATATAGGAAATGAACATGGACTGATGGGTATACCCAGGTAGGCTTTCAAAAGACTTTCACAAGGTCCATTCTGGGCACAATTAGAATACAACAAAAAAGAATACCATTGAAATGGAATTGAGTGAGAGGGTGAGAGATACAATAAGACAATTTGAAGATTTGGCTTAAGTACTGCAAATTGCTCTTATGGCATTGTAACATCTAGGTGGTCAACTTTTTTTTTGTTCTCTTCTTGGGCAGGAGTTCCTCTGAGAAGTAGTCATTTTATCAAGACCCAGATGCCTTATAGCATACCTCAAGAACCACAATCCAGGCATTAGTTACACTTTTGTCACTGTGACCAAAATACCTGACAAAACAACTTAGAGGAAGAAAAAAATTATTTTGGCTTATGGTTTCAGAGATTCAGTCCATGCATAGCCACACTACTCTAGGCTGGAAGTGAGGCAGAACATAATGGTGGAAGGTCATGGAGGAGGAAAGTTACTCAGCTCATGGTGACCATAAGCAGAGAGAGAGAGAGAAAGAGAGAGAAAGAGAGAGAGAGAGAGAGAGAGAGAGAGAGAGAGAGAGAGAGAGAGAGAGAGAGAGAGATAGGGAGGGACCAGGAAGACAAGATATAATCCAAAATGCCACACTCCACTGACCTGCTTATTCCAACCACGTCCCACCTGCTTACAGTTATCACCCAGTATAGTAGTCCTTTCAACTGGTTAAGCCATGAAATTAATTAATACATTGATTAGGTTATAGCTCTCATGATCTAATGATTTCACCTCTGAACATTCCTACATTAACACAGGAACTTTTGAGGGATACCTCATATCTAAACTACATCAATCTATAAGTACAATTTCTTTTCCACATGCTACCTTTGAATATGTCAAGAAGAAAAGCTCTCAAAGAGACCTCAGGTTGTTCTTTTCCAAACGAAACATCCCATTCTTCAAAGATTCATAATCTATTTCTTGGAAGCTCCTCCCATCTTTGAGTATCTCTTCTAAATATCCTCCAGTGGGTCTATAGTCTTTCTAACTAGCTAATATAGGTTTCATTTGTTCACAGTCTTAGTTTTTGCCTATTTTCCAAGTTTAATTCTCACTAGCAACCCTTTCTCAAACAAGTTCTGATTAGAATAATATCACACATGGTCAACCTACTTGGAATTGTACTGAATGCAATATCTGAGGAGGGTCTGAAAAGTGATCACTAGAGCAGAGGTCTCACCACCTGACTCTGCTTTATCTAAGCATAGCCAAATGCATCAGTGATTTGGCCCACATACACGTGGTTGCTTCAGGTTAAGCTCGTGGTGATTGCTGTCCTCAAGTCTTCTCCATACTGAGGACACAAAGCCACATCTTCCCCATGGAGTGCTTGTGCTGGTTGTTCTTTGGCATTTATTCCTACTAAATTTCATGATGTTTGGATTCAAGCCATTGTCATCTGTCCAGAACTTTGTTATCCAAAATGCTGACATTCCTTTCAACTTTGGTTATCAGCAGATATAATCTTGCTTTTCTGTATCATTATCAAAATTATTGATTTAGAATATTACATGGAACAGTCTTGTAGTTCTTTGCCTCTTTCCAGTTTTTCACATCATAGAGGTCTTTTAACATCACAAACTCAATTTCAGGATCATCCAGGCCTCATATTTCTGGCTTTGACCTGAAAATATTTTGGAAGACTTAGCAAATGCCTTTTGAAACTTCAGCTGTCAAATATAGAAAGCCTTTTCCTACTCTATGCATCTAGATCCTGGACCTAAGCAAATAAATAAATAGATTAGAAAATAGATTAAAAACAGAGTTAAGCCTAATATGACTTCAATGGTTCACTGTTTTTTTTTTGTTGTTTGTTTTTGTTTGTTTTTTTGGTGTGTGTATGTTGGTGTTTGTGTAGTTTTTTTGTGTTTTTTTTTGTTTGTTTGTTTTTTGTTTTTTGTCTCATTAGGGCCTTCACAATGTCTGGTACATGGAATACGAGAGTACCCAATTAACATTTTTTTGATCCAAGCACAATATTTCATTGGAAAATAAACAGATCTTGCTCCTGGCTCTTGCTAGGGTAAGAAAACCTATTTCTTTACACCTGTCAAGGACATCTGCTTTGGGAAGTCCCACACACAGGTTAGGTCCACACCAGAGTTTGAATTGACTATTTGCTCATCATGTAAATATTATTGCTGAAATGAAAATATGATTGAGACTGGAAGTGTGAACCAAATGCAGAAGGTGCCAGCTCTTTAATGTAAGCAATTAATTAGGCATCATCTTTAAGTCTGGTGATAGGTCCCAGGGTGTTAATCAAATCAAATATCATCAGCTGCCTGGAGAACAGGCTCTTTTCAGGAAGCACTCCCTACACCGAAGGGGAGAGGAATGTGGCACTGAATGGATTCTCTGAGGCTCCAGGCTAAGGACATCTATGGAGGAATTATGGAAAAATGTTACATAGGCACATCCATGCTAGATTAGACAAACTGTTGAGTCAGCTGATGTTATAGAAAAGCCTAAATTTGGAAGCCAGGCAGAGCTGGGTTCCAACACCAAATTCTCCTTTTGCTAGCCTTGGAAGATACCTGATCTGTGTGAGCCTTAGTTTCTTCAGTTTTAAAATGGGGTGACAACACCTACCTGGTAGGGTTTTATAAGGATGAGAGACCACATGGCAGCACCCAGCACCATGCTCAGCCTTCAGGAAGGATTGTGCGTGGCAGTGGGGTGGTAGTGATGTGGTGGTAATGAATGGGTAGTTGGGTTCTGGTCTCCACCCTGCTACTGCTGACTTTGATCTTGGCCATACTCTTGAGCTTCTAAAAAGGCAGACGTGGGCTAGAGGATGCTCCAGGGCTAATGAACTGGCATTCTTTGATAGGGATCAAAGTTAGGGAAGTTTTGTGATAAGGGCATTAAGACAGGGTAGAAGGTCACTGAGGGTGCTGTTGTAACCATGGGCGATGTCCCTCAGAGAGTTCATTTCCTCCACTCCAAACTTCTCTTCCCCCAGAGCAGCCTGGAGACCACCTGACGGGAGCTGTCATCCTTTGTCCTCACCAGCACACCTATCTATCTGTCATCATCTGGATCACCAACGTGGAGCATCTTTGTTCAGGACAGAGAGACATCTAGCACAGCAACCAGGGTACCTTGAAGAAAAAAGTAAGTTTGTGATGATGGGGAGGGTCTGCCTTGAACTATGAGGATATTTAAAATAACATTTTTCTTTACTTTCTAATTGCAAATTAATACATGACTGATGCAGAGAGTTATGAACACAATAGTTTGAAGGCCACCACAGTTAGCATTCTGTGCATGTTCTTTCAGTCATTTACATATAAAACAGAAATGACCTCACACCATCGCCCTACCTAATAAGGACTTTTCTGGGCATTCCCCCTCTACATAACCATTTCATCAGTGCTGTTTAAGTTTGCTGATTTTCATTAACAGTAATTCCTTAGTTATGTAGCAAAGGTGTCTGAAATGAGATGATTTCCCCTCAGGCATATGCAAAGAACATTAGGGAATGAGAAGAAAATTTTAGAATTTGTGTTTATACTTTTACCTCTTATTTTATCAATTGTGCGTGTGTATTTCATAACATGGAAAAGTAAGTCTGGAGGTAGAGAGTCCTGAAGTGGGACAGTGGCCCCAGGGTTTGAAGCTATTTCCAATTCTCTGCTCTTCTGTCCTAGTGGACAGGCACCAGCCCCAAGCCTGTAACATGGCTGCTGCAAATCTTTATTTTACACTCACATTCCAGATGGGAATAATGGGGGAAGGGGCAAGGCAATTGTTTTCTCCTATTAAAACTTTTCTCTTTATTCTAGAAGAGGTTTTCCTTTTCATTGGTCAAATCAAAGGAAGTCAATAAATTGAAAAAGTTTAGCTTTTCATCTTCTTTGGCAATGAAAGTCAAGAGCATGGGTGATTTTGATCTTCTTGAGAGTAGATAATCCATAGGGCTTGCCAAAGTCCCCTCCCTGGAAAAGTGCATGCACTTGTACACCCGTACTCACACACAAACCCAACTTGTTAGGCAATTTCAGGGGGTTCTCAGCTAAATGCATGTGTGTGGGTGGGGGGCACCCATTCCACAGGACCAAATTGAGAACCACCCCTTGAATGGATGCTGTGTTCAATCCAAGTCAAGAGGCAGGACAAGAGCAAGGGGAAAATGGAGAAAAAAGAGAAAGAGGAAAAAATGTGAATGGCAGTGCCAAATAGAGCAGAGTGGCCATGACAGTTATAAATAGCAGATACAATAATAAGAGTAAAAAATAAACACAACAGCAAAGAGGAAAAGAGGTTAAAGCAATTGTACAATTGGGAAAGAAAAGAAAATCATTTATGTATTTGAAGCTTAAAGAAATATACCATCCAAATGGACTAGAAGTGAGCTCGCCAATGTGGAGTTGAGGCTGGCAGTGGGTGGGGAACTAAGCCACAACTTCTTTGCTTCTGTAGAGTCACAGGGTTTTCATCAGAAATTTAAGGGGTTTCTCCAGAAGGCTTAGAAACTTGAAGATTTGAAGTCTGATAGAGAATAGTCAAGCAATAAGCTCAGTTCCATAATTCTGCAAAGAGGTATTAAATTAGGCATTATAAATAATTTCTAGTGAAGTTTATCATGACAACTTGCAGTTAGTTCCCTACAGATTTATATGAAGTGATTAAGATGTTTGGGCTTACATGATTTGCCAAAGACATACACACATGCAGCAAAATAATTTGTACCATCATCCCCCAAATATCCTACAGGACCTATGACAAACTTCCCCCAGGGTGGAAAAATCACAGGTCCCCCTGTATCTTTGGCCCATTAATAATTAAAAAGGTATTTGAATCATGTGTATTTTTTTCCCTAGGGAAATTGAAGATGGTATGAAAGAAGATCCTTGTATTGGAAAAGAAGTTTAAAAAAAGTGGAAGTCATGAAGCTACAGAAGAACTCGGTGAGTTTTGCAACAGGGAAAAATCCCCAGTTTCTGAGCACATTTTATATCCTGAAACATTTTATATAAATGATGGAACTAATATATAATATATATATATATATATATATATATATATTTTTTTTTTTTTTTGCAGTGCTAGGGATTTGAACCCAGGGCCTTGTGATATATTTTTATAAAACATTCCAAGTGTCACACAGCAAGTTTTTAGGCTTCCCATACCTAATGAGGTTAGAAGTTAAAGAGAGTTCAAGATTTTTACCTATATCTAACCCAGAGTGAACCTAAAGTAAAACTCTGTAAATGTTGAATAAAGAGGAGCAGTGGATTTAAACTCAGGTTCTGGGGACAAGTTACTTAAGTTACTTTGCTTCTTTGTCCCATTTTCTTAAAGCGTACAATAGCGATAACTCCTTCATAGGATGGTTTTGATGATTAAATGGATAATCCAGGTAAAACACTCCACAGGAAATGGCATGGTAAACATTCTGATTGTTACAGAAACACATGGATAGAAGTGGTAGTAAGTTTTGTATCACTGAAAAAATACCTGAAAGAGTCTGCTTAACAGAAGGAAGGGTTATTGTGGCTCACAGTTGCAGAGGTTTCAGTCAGTGGTTGGCTGGCTCCATTGCTTTTGGGCCTGTGATGAGGCAGAACCCCAGGGTAGGAAGCATGTAGTGGAACAAAGCTGCTTACTCATAGTGACCAGGAGGAAAGGAGGAGCCCGGAAACCCAATGCCTGCTTCCAGGATATGCCCCCAGTGACCTAACTTCCTTCTACTAGGCCCCACCTCCTGAAGGTTCCGTCACCTCCCAATAGTGCCACAGGCCATTGACCAAGACTTTAACACATGGACATTTGGGAGATATTCAAATTATAAATTAGAGCAATGGAAAAGCAACAGTTGCTTTTTTTTCTGATTAGTTCTACATATTTTCTTCTTAATTCCCACATCAGTATTATGATGAGCTGGGGACATTTTAAAAGGCAAGTCACTCTGAAAAATAGCATTAATTCTTGGTGAGGTATTTCCCATATATTTTTGCAAGCATCAAAATGATGCAGTTTTTAAGATTTGTAATTATATAGTGGGAGATATCTGGGTTTGAATCCTTGCTTATTGAATCTAAGACTTGAAAAGTTGCCTAATTTCTTTGGGCCTCTGTGGCCTTATCTATAAAATGGAGATTCTGTGTTGCATGGTCTTTGACTTGCACTATTAACAAAGCATTTTCCAGAAGCGAAAATGAAGCTAAGAGGTGATATGAAGCATATTTTCTCTGTCTTGTAAATAATATATTAAGCTTTCAGTCTCAGAATATTCAAGGTGAATTTTTGAAGCATGCTTATGTCAGGAGTTTGTTTGTTTATTTCATGTTCAAACATTAAGGGCACTGTGAAGGTCTATTCAGATTGATCTGGTAAATACATAACCTACCTATATTCCTCACCAGGACTGTGGAACACATTGCTAATCCATCAAAACATTTGACTTACTGAGTTCACACTCAGCCTCCAAAGTTTACTCTACACAATACTTCAGGCAACTCTTACCAATTTAGTTGATATTCTGTGAAATAAAACTTATTTTCTATCTCTGTTCCAATAACATATCTTCAGAAGTGATATTTTTCCTGGGGGATGAAGAATTTCTAAGTTTTCAAATAAACCCTTCTTCTGAACTTCCAAACTCATCAATGATGACAGATAAGCTTCTCCCATATCCTTGAATAAGCAGGGTGAGTTACATAAAAATGAGGGAAAAAGTTGACTGGCAGTACCCATGATCTATTGTTTGTGTCATTTTGGAATATGCTGCTAAGACAAATGACACTGATTGCTGTAATTTTTAAAGAAGAGATTTGCTAGAGTCTGAGAAAGTCATTTGGGATGTGGCTTCTTTAACTCTTGACTCAATAATTTTCTGGAAAGACAGGTTACTCTGTCTAGTGAATCTTACAGCTAGCTGACTGTCTTTCATTGTGTCTTAGGAGAAATATGTAAATAACCAAATGTGAAAATGGTTCTTAGATGTTGATTGGTTTATACACATTGAACTCAAAGTTCTATAGCATCTTATAATCAAGCATTGTTACTTGTCATGTGACCCTATTCTTCAGGGAAACAATCAGTCATTATGTACTATTTAGGAGGACAAGAAAATGTATACTTACTTTAGAAAAAGAAACGTCTCCTACAAATCAATAAAAAGAGATATGTCAATGGAAAATGGGCAAAGATAAGAAGAATTAAACCTCAGAGAAGACAAATTCAAGAAATTAGCATGAATATGAAGAGATGTTCAAACTTGACAGAAAATGCAAATAAATTAACAATGAGATATTACTTTGCATTTATTAGACTGGCAACATTTATGAAGTTGGGTAACACCAGGAGTTAGTGGGGGATCTGGGACCATGAGAACCCTAATGCACTGTTGATGGGATTGTTGATTTGTGTAGAAATTCTGCAAAGGACACTAGTGATAATAGAAAATTAACTCTATGTCTACTTTCTGAAGTAGCAAGCCAAACCCATTCCCAGGTACTTATGTCACAAAGGAATTCTCAAAAGTTTGAAAGTGTCCTATAGAAGTCAGATGATGAGTTGTCCCAGATTGTCTGGGACAATCATAGTATATCACTGCTGTCCTAGTGTAATAATTAATGTCACTCATTCATTCTCAAAAATGTTCCCTCTATATGAAGCTGGTCATTGCAGCATACTTGTGGTGGGAAAGAAGGAGAGGTGATTTGGGGAGTGAAGAGTCAAAATGTGTTGGGTTCATGCTACTCAGCAGAGAGAAGTGACAGACTAGCAAAAAACATGGGTCTTAAAAACAGTGTTGGATGAAAATGAAAAAGACAGGTTTATAACAGCACTATTTGCATGCAGTTAAAAGTCCCATTTATTTAAACCTATATATTTTATAAGAACCCTTGCTAACAAAGGACATGGTTGGAATGGTTGCCTTGGGGCAGCGGAGGAATAGGAGGGGAATAAAGGGGCAGAAAGAAATAAAATGAGAGGGGTCTTGTTGAACCAAAGAAGCTAATGAACCATTGAGAAGTGTGATTAATTCAGCCTCAGGACCTGAAATCAAAAACTGAGTTCCATCAAATTAGATGAAACTGAGACATTTAAAAAAATATTCAAAGAAATTAAACTATAGCTTTCTTGAGAAATTTGCATTTATTTATTTATTTACTCTCTTTGAGGTTCTATAAAGCATGCAAAGCAGCTTAAATAAGTACCTTAAGTAGAACCAAATAAATATAAAATATTTGAGTAAGGAAGCAGAACTGAATGTATATAGAACTAAGAAAGCTAAGGCAAAGCCACTGTGAGGTTATCAGCTAAAAATTCATATAGGAAGGACCGATACACTCGCTGGAGATGGGGCTTGGAAGTGCACTAAATTGGTGAGTGGGTAATGCAAAGAAGGAAATGCCCTCACCTATACAATCCATGTAGTCTGGAAAAAGAGCCACCACAAAACCATTCGAAGTACTAAAAAGCTGCACACATTTCTCATTCTGAAATCAGAGAGAAATCAGTCCCTTGGGCTCTTATAAGGAGGGCACTGCGTAATGAAATAGCGACCTAGAAAACTAATTTCTACAGAAACACTCATTCCAAAACCATGTTGAAAACCAAAGTGTTAATTTACTCTAACAGGGTTTGGGCTCCCTGAATTTTCACAACACATCCAGGTTTCAGTTTCAGATTAGTTTGGGATATGTTCTTAGGTGTGCAATAAACCTGTGACTCATAAGGTATTTATTCTACTGGATTATGAATCCCAGGGCCAGAAATTCCTGGTCATTACAGGTATAGCCAATGAAATTTAAAAAGCAAAGGAGTCTCCAGAATATGGTCCACCATCTCTTCCTGGAACAATTTCAGCAGCAATAAAATTTCATTGAATAAAACCCAAACAGTAATTGTAGAGATCACAAAAGGTAAATCTACTACGTGGAAAGAGGTATCACCCTGAAAGTGAAACCAGAAATAATAATAATAGAGTTCAGTGGCAATCATCTGCAGAAGGGATCCACCCTGAGAAATGATCTCCAAAAGGACATTTTGGGGGTGGTGTGTGTGTGTGTGTGTGTGTGAGAGAGAGAGAGAGAGAGAAAGAGAGAGAGAGAGAGAGAGAGAGAGGGAGAGAGAGAGAGAGAGAGAGAGAGAGAGAATAACTGGGATTTTGATTTCTGGTTTTGGAGGCAGGGTTGTTCAAGTTCTTTTGAAACCTTGTTTAAATAACCCCTGAGCACCTTGCAATTATATTTTATTTTGTATTCACCAAGCATCCTCTCTGCTTAGTAATTCCATTTCCAAGAGCAAGAGGAAGGGAAGTGTGGTAGATTGATGCCAAAGTGGCTATAATTATTCTTTATCCCTATATCCAAACCCCATAAAAGGTGACTTTATAACTCATGCCTTCCATGGGTGCCCTTGAACATGGCCTGACTTTATGATTTGTTCTGGCCAATGGAATGAGGTAGAAGTGAGAGTGTGCCAGTGTTAAGCCTTGAAACCTCTCAAGAGGCCCAAAGCTCCTCCCTCTCTCTATCCTCTGAACCCACAGCCCCATGGGAACACACTCAGACCACTGGATAAATGATGATCAGCAAGGCCGGTTACCCTGCTTGCTCTGGCTCACTGCCAGAAAACATCAGACACAAAGGTGAGGTCTCTTTAGATCAGCTAGTCTACAGCACAATCACAAGAACCTGAGTAAGCCCAGGAGACATCAGCTGGACTCCACCCACATCAGCAGAACTTCTCTGATGACCTCTGATATGTGAGCAAAATCAACTGCTTACTTGTTTTAAGTCTCTAAGCTCTGGCATGGTTGTGATGCAATAGTAGCTAATTGACATAGGAGGGCAATCTAACGTGAGTCTTTTGACTAATGAAAAAATTGGGTCGCCAGTATAAATAAAAATACAAGCAAAAGTTGTTATTATTAAATAACAACACCAAAGCCCCTTGACATTCTAGTTTGTGTTTTAGGATCTTATAAGTCAGTTAGTTTGGAAGTTCCTGTGAACTTCAGTAGATCTGTGGAAGTGGACTAATCTGAATTTATGGATTTGCAAGATAAGGATCAGATCCTAGACCAGCGACTTTAAAAAGAATCCCACCTAGGATTCCAGCTGAGGTGTGAGGGGAAAGATATGGGGCTTTCAAAAACTAGAAGTGAGGAGTTCAAAGGATCCCAACACAAAGAAATGATAAACATTAAAGGTGATGGAAATGCTAATTACCAGGTCTGGATCCTTACACGTTGTATATGTGTATTATTGCATGGTTACCCCATAAATATATATAAAGATATGGGTCAATTAAACGTTTAAAATTTTTTAAATTTTGAAATTTAAGTCACAAAAATCCTATTTCCTCCTAGTGTATGTGACAGCATTGTTTTCTCTTAAAGTGTCTCTAATTACCCTGGAATTGCTTTGCACCCGCGACTGTGACTGCTCTAACAGTTCCCCTCTCAGAACTGTGTTTTCCACTCTGTTGGTCTGTGTCTCATCACCTCTCCTCAGGGAAATGACAGGGAGTCGTGCACAAAAGTACCTGTCACAAGAGAAGCTGGGAAATACCAACTCTTAATTGGATTCTACGGTGGTTTCTGTGACCAGTTCTGACCCCCTGGCATTTTTATTTTTTGAGTTTTGTCATCCTTTTTCTTATGAGGAATTTGGTAAGGCCTGGCCCCTGTCTCCCGTGAGTCACCAGTGTCTGTGACACTGTGACCGAGTCTCATTATGGCCACCACTGCTGTGTGGCCAGATCTTTTGAAAGCAGGAATGGAGGCCTCTGGGATTCACTAATGACTCCTGGGGAGATGCAACAGGGCCCGCTGTCTGGGGATGCTGGGGGAGATGCCCAGGAATGAAAGATGGCTTCCCTTTCATGGATGCTAAAGGAGCAGTGCCAGAATTCTCAGGATATCCAAACAAGTAAACGCACAGGATTTAGGATTCAGCTTAGAAAATAGCTAGGAACTCTGGGAATATTTCTGTGAAATTAAAATGTTTCCCATGCTGTTTCTCCTGTTAGGAAACTGGAAGAGAGTGCTATGGTAGAGTCCTGGAATAGGAATAGAGGGCCTGGATGGGAGGCACACCTGGGTAACATCCTGGCTCTGCCTTGTTAGCTTTATGCCTTCTGGCAAATTACACAGCTTTTCTGAGACATGGTAAAGTAAGAATAGTATTAAATTTGTCAGAGGATTAAGTAATTTAAATGTGTATAATTCCTAGCATGGAACCTGGAGCATATGTGCACTTGGTAAATGTTAGCTCTTCAATTTTCCTCTTTTTTTTTTAACCCTTTCTGACTTTTGGGTTTCTTGTTGCTATTTGCTTGCTTGCTTGATTGCTTATATGTGCATTTTTTATTCTGTAAAATTAAGAATGGACTTTTGGAAAGCATGATGACATTTATATAAAAATCTTAGGTAAAAATCTATACTTTCTACCTAATCATCTCACCTGTGTAACTGTGCATTGAACAATTATCCAAACAAGAAGTGACAAAACTATAGTCATAGCAAGATCCATTATCCCTTCAAAAAAATGTCCTGATTACTTTTCTATTTTTCTAATTAAAAAATTCTTTCTCTAACCTGAAAAAATCATTTGTGTTATTTGCTACTTATTCTTTATTAGTGGTTCTATATAGTTATAAAATTCTCATCATTTCCCCAAGCCATTAAAAAATGGAGCAATGTTAATTCCCCATGGATTCAATGTGGGGATGAATCTTGTATAAAGTTTGTCACATAAACTTATTACTTCTATCTAGACAGACAATTTCTAGAAGAAGCAATACCGGATTATAATCCATCTTGTATGTTCATGCATCAATCAGGAAGTATTTCATGGTAAGAATTACATTGGTGCTTCATAATAATTGGGATAAAATGGTTATATCGGAGTACACCAAGAGAACAGTCAAGAAAGCATTTAGAGGAAAGGGAACTGATCTTGACTAGTCAATTGCTCATCCCTAGGTTGGGTTCTTCTACCACATTCTCTCACAAGAGCCCTGTGAGTCTCCCATTTTTCTGCAGAGGAAACAGAATCCCCAGATTTCAAATGACTTGCTTGCAAACTAAGAATTTAAACAAAAGACTGCTACTTGACTTTAAAATCCATATACTAACTTTGGTTCCTAGCAGCCTCCAACACAGTGGTTCTTACTTTTTACTATACTTTGGAATTATCTGGGAAGCCATAAAAAAAAAAATAGTAATGCCCAACACAGTACCAAAGAAGGAGAGAAAGATGGAGGAGTAACACTACCTGATTTCAAGATTTGCTGTAGGATTCAGTGATCTTGCTAGTGTTTCACTGAAAAAAAAAAAAAAAAAACCAGATACAGAGATCAGTAGGAAGGTACAGAGAGCCCAGAAGTAGACTCACACAAATAAATTCAACCCATCTTTGACAAAGAGGAAAGGCAAAGACAACTCAATACAGAAATGATAAGCTTTTCAACAAGTGGTATTGGAACAATTGAAAATCCTTAAGTTATAAAAAAAGGAATCTACGTAGATCTTACACTTTAATAAATACTAATTCAAAATGGATCATAGTTCTAAATACATTGTACAAAACTATAAAACTGTCAAAAGTAAACAGGAAATAAACTATGTAACTTTGGTTCAACAAGGAATTTTTAGATACTGAGCAAAAACATGAGTTATAAAAGAGAAAAATGATGTTGGACTTTATTAAATTTAAAAACTTCTGTGATAGACACTACTAAGGAAACCAAAACAAGAGAATTTCCCAAGCCATAGACTGGGAAAAAATATTTACAAAACACATATCTAATACAGGACTTGTTTTCAAATATATAAGGAACACTTAAAACTCAACAATAAGACAATAATCTATTAAATTTTAAAATAGACAAAATATCTGCACAGAGACACTTCAACAAAGATAGAAAGATGGAAAATTAGCATGTGAAAAAATATTCATCATTTTTTACTAGGGAACCAGATGCCACGGTATACCTTTTAAAGTGGCTAACATTTAAAAAAAAAAAAAACACTAATATTAATTGCCTACAAAGATGTGAAGCAACAGGAACTCTCCTTTACTGCTGATGGGAATGATTCCACTATTAGGGAAGACAGTGCAGCAGCTTTTTGCAAAGCTAAACAGAGTCTTAGTGTACTGTTCAGTGATTGAAACTCTACATATTTACGGATTTGAATGCTTAAGTTACTGCTTGAAAACACATGTGCATCCAAAGACCTACATGTGAGTGTTTATAGCAGCTTTCTTCATAATTGCCCAAACTGGAAGCAACCAAGATATCCTTCAATAGATGAATGGATAAGCAAACCCCGGTACATCCATGCAATGGAATATTATTCTGTGATAAAACGAAATAAACTATTAAGCTGCAAAAGACACATTAATCTTAAGTGCATACTGCTAAGTGAAAGAAAACAGTGTGAAAAGGCTGCATATTTTGTGATTTGAATTATATACGTTTTGGAAAAGGCAAGCTTATAACAATGGCAGAAAAATCAATGTTCCCAGAGGCTGAGTAGGAGGAGGAGAGGGTTGAATAAGTGAAGGACAGGGATTCTTTCAGTGAAATTTTTCTGCATTATATTATAATTATGGTTATATAATATTATGCATTTGTCAAAACCCATATAACTTAATAGCACAAAGATTAAATCTTAATGTATGCAAATTTGAAAAGTCATTTAGGAGATCTGAGAATCCTAGGATGAAATGCAGAATAGTGATGATCTAACTGTATTACAAATATATGAAAGAATCTCACTGAATGGTATGGAGGAAGAAAGGGGTTGGCCTAAGTAGCTTTGGAAATAAGTGAACTCTGTAAGTCTAAAAGCTAAAGGAACTGTAAATAAGTGTTATACTCTAGTTGATAAAGTTGTGTCCCCTTGAGGTGGGTGTCAAATTAACAATACTCATGCTGCTGTACAGGCATACTGGATTTGAACAATTAAGTAAATGGATGGAATGGTAGGAACCAGGTTTCTCACTGTAGTTATGGGAGGTTACAGAGGAGGAGTGTGTAATCATCCATGTGATGATAGATTAGAATTGGGTGTAATGATATGAACCCCTGTTAGCTTAATACAGATACAAATTTTTACATATAGTTATGTTCTAGGTAGCATGTAGAAATAGATATGTTTATATACGTGAGTTATACACATGTTTTCTTGGTTTATCAGGCTAGATGATCTAGAATTAGTGACAACCCATAGTAACAAGCACACCTAGCATGGAGATTTTGGTTTCCAATGTAACTCTCCAGCCGAAGAAACCATGGCTTGAGTAAGTGATGTATTCTAGGACTAGAGTAGGAAATACAAAAAATGAACACAGAGTTCCAAAGTAAGGAAGTGCACAGAAAACATACGTACACACTCACTAATGATTCAAAGAAACAGCCCACAGAAAGAACCCCCAAATGGCCAAAGAAGGACTATTTGAACAAAAAAAGAATTGTGTACGGGATTGAAATCCAAGGCATAAAATAAATTCATGTGTTCATACACAAATGAGCAAATTATTGAAAAAATTTAAAAATGGAGGAAAATAGGTAAATTTTCTGTTAAAGAATTTCAAATAATATATTTGGATACTCTCCTCATAAGGAACTGGAATATAACTCCCTATTGCTTAAGTGTAGGTTGAACATGATCCCTTCCTTCCAAGTACAGAATGGAAAGAACAAAAAGGAGTAACTTTATGTGGAGAAACTTTTCAGGCACTGTTTCTTAGCCAGATGGTCAAGGTCAACATCAGTAGTGATGAGTCAGGTTAGTAGTATATGCTCTTGCTTGGGTACAATGAATATGGTACTTTCCTTCTGTGGTCTTCAAATAAGACCCCATTTAATCATGAGGAAAATATTAGATAATTCCCAATTGAGGGACATTCTATAAATATATGACCAGTAATTTGCAAAAAAAAAAAGTTAAAGTCATCAAAAACAAGGAAAGTCTGAGACACTGTTACACCTAATAGGAACCTAAGGAGACATGATGACCAAGTGTAATGAGATATCCTAGACAGATCCTGGAAAAGAGAATGAACTTTAGGGAATCTCTGAGGAGATATGAATAAAATATGAACTTTAGGTAACAATGTATCAATATTGACCCATTAAGAGTAACAAATGTACTAATATAAGATGGTAATAAAAGAGGAACAGGATGTGGGGTAAATAGGAATTCTACTATATTATTTTGGCAATTTTTCTCTAAAATTAAGATTATTCTACAATAAAACACTTATTTTTAAAAATTTGCAATCTCTAGGCACTACCCCTGAGATTCTTATTTAATCCATTTGGGGCATACCCTGACCTTCAGGACTTGTAGAAGCTCCCAAGGTAATTCTAATTTGTATCCTGCAATCCACTACTCCATGGGGAGGGATGGTTTCTACAAACAAGCTGTTCTTTCTTCCTTCTACCTTTTTTGTTTAATTATAATAAATGTTCTGACCTTGTCCCTGGTACAATGGCAGTGTGACTTTATGATTTTGGTTGTTTGGATGCAGCAAGTTCTTTAAATACACAGCCAGTGAGAGAGAACTTAGGGAGTGATATTTCCCATTAAATTAAAAATCTTATCCAGAAGCTTAAAATGCCATAAAGAGTTTAGGTAAACAGACAGTGAAGGGCAGATTATGCTAAATGTGTTGTCGGTTTAAATTTGTACGTGGTAGGAATGCCTTTATTTTCCCTCTGCTATGCTGTTTTCATATGTACTCGGAGGTGAGACATTCCCTAAATTTTAGGTACAAAAGATTGGGCTTTAATTAGATAGTTGAATTATTCTCTGGGGCTTGATTGTGACAAATGAGATAAAAGCATTATCTAGAGGCAAATGCAGCTTTAAGGTTCAGGAACCATGAACTGAACTGCACTGTCTGTTTTTCTTGTGCAGAGAGCAGCTGGGCTTCCCCCAGAGCATGTCTGGTACAGATGACAGGCTACAGTCAGCAAAGTAGGGATCCAACCCCTATACCTGGAAGGACTTCAGTGAGGAGGTGGAGAAGTGAAGGAGCCCTACTTCCTTACAAATATTAATGGCACTTGGTTTGGAAATGGTGAGACTACATTTTTATACTCGCACTTGTTGATTTAAACCCTAATATGCAAAACTTTTATTTTCCGTATCACTTTTCTTCTCCAAATATTTTTTTTAGTAGTAATTTCTGTATTTTATTAAAACCTGAAAGAATATTAACCAGTCAGAAAACATTTTTGATTGGGTCTTACACTATGCTAGTCACTATTTACATAGTTAAAAAGTAATCCTGATCTTTTATTCATTGCATCATCCAAACAATTTTTAATTAAGTGCATATCATGAACCAGGCATCTTCTAGGTACTGAACATTAAAAATATATGAATAATAAAGCAAAAAACTAAGATTTAGTCTCCTTTCTTAAGTTGCCACAGCCCAGATCCATACTAAGACAGTAGTTCTAAATGTCTGGGAAATATCTGGTGACAACTCCTGGGAGGGTGGGAGATATTAGGCATCTAATGGGTGGAGGCCAGGAATGATGCTCAAATCCTACAATACACAATTCAGCCCCCAATAGCAAATAATTATCTGACCCCAAATGTCAATAATGTAGACGTTCATAAACCCTGCAAATCCACTGGGCTCTTCCTTAAACAGAGAGCATGCTTCTATATGTGAATTAAACAAAGTCACCTTGAAGCCTCCTCTTATCTTCCCTTTATGGGGGCGGGTGTCAGGTAGGAACAGGGGAGAAGAGAGTACATGGATTAGGCCTTCCATTCAGGTGGGGTTTGGTTGTAATCATCTTTAGAGGAAGGTCAGCAATTCTGTCATCTGCTCCCAGCAGTTAGAATAGACACAGCCCAGACCAGAGGCATGTCCAGTTAAATTAAGGCTGCCCAGAGAGAGGACCTGAGCTTGGGAGTAGCCAAGCTTCTACAGTCAAGACCAGATATGCAGAAATCCTTTCAAATCATTTTACTAAAAGCCAGTGGCACTCTTACAATTTAGGCATAGCTTTGACAGGTAAACTGAAAGAACCCTAAGCCATTGGCCTAAGCCATTAATATTGTTTTATTTATTTGTGTCAACTACAAATTTAAAAGAAAAAGGTGGCTTTGCCACTATCCTGTTCAATGTAGCTACTAGCCATATTTGACTTCTTAAATTTAAATTAGTTGACATTAAATAAAATTTGAAAGTGTAAATACAACTTAAAATTTATTTTAAGTGAGACTCTCTCAGTCTCACTAGTCACATGTGCAGTTCTCAATAGCTACAGGTGGCTACTGACTACCTAGTTGAACAGTGTGGATATAGAACATATCTATTATCATAGGAGGTGTCTAGGACAACATCATTCTTGAAGGTTCTATTCCTAAGGGTACTCATTCAATTGTGCACAGTTATTGCTAAATATATGTGGCTGTTTCCTAGCAGCTGAGGCTCTGGGGCAATGCCTTGCAATATCTCATTATCATCATTTGTTAGAAAGGCACAGTCATATTCAACTGGAGGGACCACATCTTTTCTGACATGGAATTTCATGAACCTTTATGTAATGGGTGTTGGGTAACATATCAGATGATTGAAACTATAGTTTTCCAGAAGAAGTAATAATGTAAAATTCAAGTACATAACTCTTTTAAGGCATTGCTGATCTAAGTGTGTATTGTTAAATAATAATTCCATTAAGATATGTCAGCAGGGAATTAAGATATGTGACCCAAATATATCTCTTTTTAGCAACTGACTATAATATAGAACTAGTGCTCAGTGGATTTGAACTGCAGATAGGGTGGGATGAAGGAAGGAGGAGACAATCTGAAGCCCTTGGAGAGCATTTGTAAAATGTATAGGTCACTACCATGTAAGGTTATCAGAATGGTGTGGTTAGGTGTATGGGTAGGGCAGGTCTCCCAGGCATATATTTTTTTAAAAATTTCCATTGTTTCTAATGTAACCAATCCAGGTAAGCATAATTTAAAAGTATGGAAAGGATAATTATGATGTCTTTACCATTGTATAAATGGAGGTATGTGAATTTAAAGAGACCCCATCCTCTAGTAATTGTGATTCAGTGCACCTTGGATGGGACCAACATATCCACTCTATTCTTTTCTGCTGTCTTTCTGTTAAATGACCCACTCATTGTTCCCACCTACCCTTCCCCCATGTCAGTTAGGATGATTATCAGTTGGGTTTAGAACAATGGCCTTAGGCAGTTTTTTCCAATATTGAGTGTCTCTAGCCAACATTTGCAAGCTGCGTATCACAATGTTCTTAGATATATTTTGTGATTGGAGCCTGAAGTGACAATATTGT
Source organism: Sciurus carolinensis (assembly GCF_902686445.1). NCBI lineage: Eukaryota > Metazoa > Chordata > Mammalia > Rodentia > Sciuridae > Sciurus > Sciurus carolinensis. Next base: position 67,290,613 of record NC_062226.1, read on the forward strand.
GTGCTACTGATCAAAGAGGTGTCACATGCACAGAGGACACATTGGCCAGAGAGGAAGGACACTCAGCTGAGGAAATCCCACTTTATGTTTTTGTTCAAGCTGAAGGACACCCCACTTCCACAGAAAGGTGGACCCAGAGTATGTGAGCAAGGCTACAGATGATCTCTAAAAGAACCTATTCAAGTCTTTGCATACCTATTCAGGCTGAGAACCCAGAGTTTGCATTGAGTTTTGTTCATTTTGGTTCATATTAGAGGATTGTTACTAGCCATAGAGAAGCATAACAATCTACAAGAACAAAGCTCTGCTGATGGAGAAAAACTTCTGTCACTCTTTCCCTCCTATTCAAATCCTGGAATCTCACATTCCATTTTCAAAGTATATAAGCCTGGTTAGGCCATGTTTATTTTTAGTTTTCATTGTTTTGGAATGGGTTAGAAATTGCCTGACCACATTCTATGTTTTCTTCGTTCCTGGTTTTAAGTTTTCTCTTGGTAGAAACCCAGTTTTCCCTATGATATGTTAAGTATTGATCACTTAGGTATTTTTTTAAATAATTGGGATTCATATCATTGGAAACTATCTGGAATATAAAATTCTTTCGGTGGCATGATATACAACATATGTCATTAGAAAAATCATATCCCTTCAAGTATGAAAATGTCCAACCCCGTCTTCCTTCTTGGAATAGTAATCTTTCTATCACTGTAACAAAATACCCAAGAGAAATTATCTTAAAGGAGGAGTGTTTTTTTTTTTTTTTTTTAGTTCACAGTTTCAGATATTTCAGTCTATGGTCACTTGACTCTTTGGAGTGTTGTCCTGTGGTGAGGTAGAGTATCATAGAGGAGAGGGCATGATGGAACAGAGCAGCTTACCTCCTGGCAACCTGGAAGCACAAAGAGAGCAAGCAAGATTGAGTGGGGGTGCTGGGGAAAAGATATAGCCTTCAAGGACATGTCCCCAAGGACCTACTTACTCCAACTACTCCCCCATCTCCTAAGTTCCCACTACCTCCCATTAAATTATGAGTCTATCAATGGGTTAATTCATGGATGAGGTCAGATCCATCATCATCAAATTGCCTTCCAAAGACCAAACATCTGAACACTGCTGCCTTGGGGACCAAGCCTTCAATACATGAGCTTTTGGGAGACATTTCTGATTCAACCATAACACTCCTTTTAAGGACATCAGAACCTGTTGGTTGATGGTGGAAGAAAGGGTTGAGATGGTGAGGAGACGAGGGAAGATGGTCAAACATAGATGGTTAGGTTCCATCTCTGCAACATTTTGGTAAAGATCACTCCTCTGCATTTGCCTGGGATGTCAGAGGTATGATGTGACCTAAGATTCTGAGAGGAGGCTGGGTTTGTCTTTTCTATGTTGTCCAGCTGGAAGGTGGTGGGACCTTAAAACTATGGAGAATTTAGGCTTTAAAAAATTCACTTATTCCTGAGAGAAATGAAGAAAGAACTATAGAGTGACCTGCTGAAGACTGCATTATGCATTCATAAATGAATATTAAGTGTCTATTATGTGCCAGACACTGCGGTACAATGTGCTGGTATGGCATGATCAAAATTATATTTGGTGTTACTCCCAGTTTCTGGGACAGAGCTTCTAAAACTTTAGGAATTGTCTGAGTAAGAGCAGTGTCATTCATATGCTAGTGAAGTGACTAAAAAGGGATAGGCTTAGATAGCTCAGTGTAAGGGCTGGTCACCAGAAGAACCAATCACCTAATTAGATGGATAGAGCTGCCAAGTCTGCACACCACCTCTATCTCTAGGACTGAAGACTGAGTTCAATTACCAATGACTTAGTAAATCATGGCTACATAATGAAGTTTCCATTAAAAACTCTGAAATGATGAAGCTCAGGTAGCTTCCCAGTTGATAAGCACGTGGATAGGCAGGGAGGACTGCATGCCTGGAGAGGGTGTGGAAGCTCTGGGACCTCACCCCACCTGTATTTTGCCCTATAGACCTTTTCCATTTGACTATTCTTGATTGTATCATTTATAATAAAACTTTATTAGAAAGTAGGAACCTTTTCTGAATTCCATGAGTCATTCTAGCAAATTTTGAACCTAATGGGGGATTCCTCCAATTCGTGGTAGACTGAGCAGAAAATTACAGCTATCCTGGGGACTTTGTAAGCTGCTGGTACCTAAAGTGATAGCAACCTCTGAAACTGTGCCCTTAACTTGGAGTCTGCAGGAACTGAGTGGTTAGAATGCAAACTGAATTGAATTGTTGGCCACCTAGTTGGTGTTAGCAAATTAGACAGTTGGTTGATTATTCAAATGATGTAGCTGGGTAGGATTGTGAACAGAAGTGGACAATTTTTGGCTCTAGTCTAATTTACAGGTATCTTGATGAGTTTGTTGGTGTGATTTAGCACTATGCCATGTATCAACCAATCACCCCTCCAGATCTGATCTTCAGGGACTGAGCCTTATGAATCCCCTTAGTGGGCACCATGCTTTCTGTCTCTGGTTGGGTGTGATCAATGGGGTGCCTGGCAGGAAGCTGAAGAGAAGGAGGTGACTGCAAGTTGGTGTTACTCCCTCCTGAAGAAGCCAGCTTTGGCTATATGCTCCAGTACAGTCTTTACAGCTTTCTTCTTCCACATTATGGTAACTCCTTCTCTTTGTGTCATGTGCCTAGGCAGGGTGAATGTGATTCAGCTTCTATTCCTGGATTGTTGCCTGCAAACTCTTGTGGTTTCATTATACTCTATGTATACACTTAAAAAAAAAATCCTTATAAGTGAAACTTCTTTGAATTGCTCTGAGTGTTCCATCTTTTTGGGACCCTGCCTAATATAAGCCCTGTGTCTCTGAATGCTGGATTTACATTCGCCAAGTATGTTGATTTTTCTTTTCGTATATTTGATGCCAGGCTGCTGTTCAGCTGCTTAAGAAGGTCACCTCGGTTGGCAGTGATAAAATCATACCATAGAGTAGAATGTTTATCTTCTATTTCTTCTGGCAGGAGAGCATACATTCAGTGAGGTACAGAGAAGAGGAGCTAGGCCATCAGTTCTGTTTTATAGCACTTAGACATTTAGAATTGCACTTTTAGTTGCCAAAACGCGCCTCTCACCCATTATGATTCTGGCATTAATTCTATATTCCAGGCTTTGAAGATGCATTAATGGTCTGGGTTTATACCAGGATGATACATGCTGATGAGAGGTTGATAAATGTCATGAAAAACCATTGTTATTTTCTGTTTTATTGGTGAGATGGAACAGGATAGCAGCACTTGAAAGTTTAGTATTTGTCCCTGAAACATGTTTCCTTTCATGATAAATGTTTTAGTGGTAGAGAGCCCAGAAACAGGCTGTGAAAAGAGAACAGAATGTGCGCTCTTACTGTTTACTTCAGAGGTTCTGCCATGGTGAACCCTGCCATGAAATTTGTATTTGTTAATGATGTTTTCATCTGAGCTCCACCTGAGCACTTACACTGGAATCTATTATAGGTCAATTTTTTTGAATGATGAGTTTCATGTGAAAAGACATAAACTTATAGATCAGCTGCCTTTCATAGGAGTGACTTTAACCCTCCTTCCTCCTTATTTTTCTTTCTAATGTCTTTACTGAACAATAAATTAGGATGGCCAGACAGAATGATCAAAGCTGGTTTCAACCTGTCAATAATCCATTGATCTGTGGATAAGGGGGGAAACTTTTTTCAGAAGATGGCAGATGTTTATATCTCAGGAGAATTAGCCAGAGATTACCTTCATCCATGATCACTAACCTTCAGAGAATAAAATAATTTCAAAGGCAATTGTAATGCTGTAGATGAGGAACTGAGGCCCCTAAGCTACTAAAAGTCTTGCCCAGGAACACAGCTATGTTTGTCAGAGTTACCATCACCAAGTACTATAAACCATGTGACTTAAACAATAGAAATCTGCTGTCTCACAGGTCTGGAGACTGCAAGTCCAAAATCAAGGGGTTGTCAGGCTTGGTTTCTCCTAAGGGTTACAGGGCAGGGATTTTTCCCAGGATTGTCTCTCTGGCTAGCTGATGGCCTCTCTCCTGTGTCTGTTCACATCACCTTCCCTCTATGCATGCTTGGATCAACAATTCCCCTTCCCTGTTTTGTTACCCCTGTGGCGCCAGAGATTGAACCCAGGCCCCCTGCATGCATTCTACACTGAGCTACATCCCCAGCCCCCAAAATCCTCTTGTCATAAGGACACTAGTTACACTGTATTAGGGCCCAACCTAAGAACTCATTTGAAATGGGTTACCTCCAAACAAAGTCACATTTCTGGATAGGATTTGGGTCCTCTGATGCCATCAGTAGTAGTTCTTTTCCTATTATACAACTTTTAATACTCTTATTTCCCATCCCTACAGAGGACACCACTCTCTTTTGCACTGGAATAGCATACAAGGCTGTGGTTGCCACCTGGCATTTTCCTAAGATACTTCAAAGAATTCAATTTAGGGGGCAGAGTAAATTTAGGGGAGTAATTAATCTCATTAATATTGTCTGAAAATATTCATCTTGAGGATAAACATAATTTTTTTATTGTTACATGGTTGATAATGTTGAACTTCTGGAGATGGGATTCTCCAAGACTCTTTCATGAGTAGCAGTTTACATCATTATATTGTGATGATTTGTGAGTTATTTTCCTCTTCAACTTGAGTCTCTTTACCCCTGGAAAATAGGTTTCCAGGGAAGCAAGCTTTCCTTTCCAGATGTCCCATGGATGCTTTGATGGAACATCCCCCAGCTAAGGATTTAATTCTCCTAAAATCATTTTGTCAGTTTAGGGATGCTTAAAGCGTTCAGAGTTTAGGAAGCAGCCAAATTGGTGCCAGATATCTTAGGACATGTTTGCATGTTGGGAGGAAGGTAGTTTTGTCCTGTTGTACCAGGTGGTCTTTAGGAAGGTAGATGGATCGAAATAAGACAAATAAGTTTTTAGTTCAGGAACCAGGTCAACGAGATTAATGTGACTTGGTCAACTCACATCAACCAAAATTGCTTTGAAGTGTTGGAACAGAAGAAAAATAATAGGTTGTTAAATTCTCCAACTGTGACTCCTTTCATCCTATTCTCACCTGGCTTAAAATGCTTAATTTGAAGGAGGGTAACCTGATGATGAGAGAAATAGTATAGTTAGTCCAAGGGCACAGTGCACAACCCTCCTAGACCAATGTGCTTCTACCCAGGATAGCAGCTGTGATGCAGAACTGGCCAAGGAGCAGAACTATCTGGCAACACTCCCTGGGAGTACACTGAGGTTTGGATATGACCTAAATCATGGTGCAGAATGTTTCCTGGCACCTGAAAGAGAGAGGTAGTGAGTAGGTTTGAGGGTGCACTCCTCTCCACTAGCAAAATTTCCCAAAGTTTATATCTTGGATCATCAGACTTTTAATATATGCTAAAGAAAAAATGAGTGTTCCAGCAAATTTGGAAAAAATGCCGCATATTGCATCCCTCTCTTAGAAGTTAATCAGGCAAATTGGAGTATTAAAGATTTCATGATGTCTGGCAATGAAGAAGTCATTTAACTTTAACCAGTTACTTCCAAAAGTTTTCTGATCACGGCACCATTTGTTCCCTGAAAACCTGAAAGTCATAAGCAACGTATTTTGAGAAATCCTGTTTAAAAATTGCAGAGGTTTAAGAGAGATGTACCTTAGAAAGGAATTTAGATCAAATTCATAGATGATCAAGCAGGAAATCTACAGGGTTCTGCTTGAGTGACAATCCTTATCATCAGTCACAAAAATGAGAACGTTCCTTGTGCCTATTAGCAGGGATGGAATCCTCACTCTGGCTGAGCAGGCTTTTTACCTGGTAGGATCTTTCCTAATTGTGGGGCATATGGATGACTGTATGAGGATGCGTGTGTTTGACCTGGATAATTGAGTGGCTTAACACAGAAAAAAAAATAGCACTGGGCCCACAATCAGAAGTGTGATCTGGGCCCTTATCATAGATTCCTGATGTGATGCTCAGCAGCTGTGGTCCTCCACTAGTTCTTGTGAGAGCTTCTGCGAGACCCCATTCCTCTGTCACATGCAGTCCTTTAGTCCCCACAGGCCTCTCTCTGTATTTGGGACCTCAGCAAATACTGTCTGGAGGTGAAGAGCAGGAGGAGGCTGTTGTCAGGCTGATGACATAATGTCTACACAGCTGGGGTCACCCCGGAGGAACACCATGGTACAAAGGGCTGCGTAGTTCCGGCGGGAGGTGTAAATGACTGCCTGGCACCCTGTAGAAACCAAGTATAGCATGGGTTTACTGGGCCAAGCAGTATGTTGGATCCTCCTACCACAAAGAGCCTTTGCTTTTAAACAACACAAACTACCCTGAGCTGTCTTAAGGAAAAACAAAAACAAAAACAAACAAACAAAAAACAAACAAACAACAACAACAAAACAAAGACACTTTTGGGGGAAGATATTTAATCAAGATGGACTTTAAAGAATTTAAACGCCCAAGTATTAAGAAGGTTCAGAAGCATGACAGCTTAAGGGATCTGACTTAAAAACTCAGTTTTTGTGTGTCTCAGCTGTAATTCTTGAAAAAGAGAGTTGATAAGCTCTATTTTGGATCAAATGTCCACTGCAGTCCATTTAACTATGGCATAGCCAGCAGCTATCTTTCCCATCTTTCCTATTAAGATCCTGATTTGTTCAGTAGAGTGTGATAACAGCTTGACCTCAGGGAAAACAGATCCCGTCTCCTATTTCAGGGGCTGAACTCTGACAGTCTGTGCCAGTCACAGCAATCCCATTTCCCTTTTCAGTAACTAACCATGTGATCCAGTTCTAATATAGAAGTTGGCTGACTTTAACTCTGGGAAAGCTTTTATTTTTCTTATGAAAAGGAACAGATTCACCTGGTGAGTCTCTTTCTTTGCTTTTCCTTTTCTTCTCTGGAATGTAGACATGATGCCTGGTGGTACAGCAGCAATCTTGTAACCATGATTTGACAAGCATGATATGAAAGCTGTATACCAGGAAAGAAAGTCATTAATGAGGAAGAACCAAGGCCCTTCATGGTTGAGCGGCCACCATACTAACACTGGACTGGACTGTCTCCCTCCTGTTTTTTTTTTTTTTTTTTCCCTAGGGATTGAACCCAGAGGCACTTTACCACTGAGTCATATCCCTAGCCCCTTTTATTTTTTATTTTGTCTCAATAAGTTTCTAAGGACCTGGCTTAGTTGCTGAGGCTGGCCTTGAACTTGTGATCTTCCTGCCTCAGCCTCCCAAGTCACTGGGATTACAGTTGTGCACCACCATGCCCAGTTTCTTCTTTTCTGTTTGTTTGTATATTTCACATTTCATAAAATTAACTCATTTCAAGTGAACAAGTCAATGATTTTTAGTAATTTCATTGAGTGGTGCAATAATCATAATAAATCTGTTTTAAAACACTTTTCATTCCTCCAGTAAGAATTGTTTTTTTAAAATTTTTTATTTGAGAAAAATGAGAACCTCTTTGTTGAAATCACAGTATACTTTAGTTGTTATTATTGTTTTCACTTATAATCAAAAGCATTCCTAATTGAAAAAAAAATCATTCAGTAAAAACGTGGGTGCCAGGAGTCAGTTGAATCAAAGTGATTTTCAGATCTTTAATGGTAGAGAAAAAGAGGGAATGAAGCATGAAATGGTCAGATTGTCAAAAGTGCACTAAAGTCACACAGGAGCCTTGAAATCACACTGCTGCAGATCACAGAGAAACTCTGCCAGTACACACCTGAAAATTACTTCTATTTATTAATTCCACTGATTTTTACTGATCCCTCACTTTCTGCTAGATACTTTTTTAGGTGCTGAGCATAGACTGGTAAAGAGAGTAAAAGGCATTGGGTCAACATTCAGAAGGCCTGCTGTAACTCTGGCCTTTATCATAGATTTGTGACGTGACACTTGGCAGTTGCCATGCTCCAGGAGTTAGTGTGGGTGCTCCTGCATGGTGCCCATCCCTCCAAAGACTCCCGCTCTCCTTAAGGGAACATTCTAGAAGGGAAAGTAGACAATATACATACAGATGAAATGAACAGTATCGGTTTAGTGAGAAGCTCTATTAAAAGTACAAAGTCAGGTGTTGTACTAGAGAGTTGAGACTGCAACCACGGGAGGCCTAAGAAAGGGACCTTTGAGATGAGACTTGAGTGGCAAAAGGAAACCAGCTGAGCACGACCTGAGGGCCAGCCCCTCAGGAGGGAACAGTCAGTCCAGGGGCCTCAAGGCGGGAGTGGGCCTGGGCTGCTGAAGACAATGAATCGCTGGTGGTGAGTCCTGTGTGGTGACTTGGAAGGCTACCCATGCTTGTCTCACGGACACTGTGCCAGCGACTCGGCTCACTGGCCTCTTGACACATCTCCAGGCTGCTGGCTGAGCTATGTGTTCCACAGTGCAGGTTTTCCTGTCATCTGCTGTAGGCTGTCAGAGCCAGAGGAGGGGACTGCTGGGGTTTGCTCTGTGCAGTGGATTCTCAGTCCAGAGTGACTGATCCCTTCTCTCCTCTCCCCTTGGGAATAGGTCCATCATTCCCAGTCAACGCTCCCCAGGAGGCTGGCTTTCTCTGGTGCTGTCAGGGCTGGCTTCCTTCCGATTGGGATCAGCTCTATTCTGGAAGGGACTGGCAGAGCATTCAGCTGGCACACTGCTGCTTCCAGACCACACTCTAGTCACCCAATCAAGTCATAGCTGCCACATTGGACGTGCCTCACGCTGAGAACCACCCATGGAGAGAACAATGCCCAGGTGGGGTACCTGTGAGGTCCCTGGCTGTGGCTCACAGTCTGTGCAGCTGATACCCAACATCATCTTCAAGTGACACTTACCAGTGAAACGGTCACATGCCACCACAGGGCCAGAATCGCCCTCAGAGTTGACCCTGTCTTGCATTCCTCCTGTGTCTGGTGTTGGCCAGGACAAAAGTGTTGGAATACCATGACACCCTCTTCTAGCGGGGTGCCTGCTAAACCAGATATCCACTCAGCTACGGTAGAAAACAGAGTTCTCATTTCTCTTACACTTGAACTTGGCAGCAATTGAAAACACTCTAATTATATCTCTGTGCAATTAGATGTCCTGTGTGATTGGTGGGACCTTAGGAATGTGACTGTTGGCCTTAGGAGGGTAAAGTTGCTGGAAGAGCTCAACCCACCATTTAGAAACCCTGGGTTCAGTGCTCCTAGACCCAGCACACAAAAACAAAATATTGAAATTGGCAGGGACCTTGGTGATTAATAGCTCTCCTCTTATCTATAGAAAATATTTTAAGAAGGAAAAATGACCTGAACCAATGTTAATGATTGTACTATAGTAAAGAATTTGGGAGTCACCTGGGTCTTTTTTAGCTCTGTGTTGTACTGTGCTGTTTGACTTAGGGAAAACAACAACAAAAAGTTCCTAGCATGCCCATCGAAGTTCTCTGGGCCTCTGTCTGGGTTATTCTTGCTATCTTATGTAGTAGGCATTTTTTTTTTTTTTTTCTCTTTTCACAGACAAGGAAAAGGAGACTGGTAGGATAAATCCGTTTAGCTAGTAAATGGCAATACTGGAACCACGCTTAAATCTCTTGACTTTAAACCAATAGCATTTCCAAGTCCATCTCCATTTTCATCCTCTGGGACTTGATGCATAACAGAATTAACCACGATTTTGGCAGGACAGGATATGTAGAAGCCCTGAAAAGTCACTGCCCATTCCTGAAGCAGATATTAGGATATTGTGTTATTAGGAGCTCTAAACAAAGGATTCTGATTTTTAGTGATGAATTCTCATCACCCCTGTGTCCTCCAATCAATGCCTCCTTTTAGCAGTCCCTGTGACAGAAGCAGGGGCCCCATGGCTCCTAACATGACTTGGAAATGTACCATCTCAGTCTCAGTCTCCCCTTATTAAATGTCACCTCTCAGACTTACTGTGGCACTTAAAAGTCCAGGATTTTCCAATCAACTGACTAGAGCTAAATCTTGGCTCCATAACTTCTTCTGAGAAACCTGAGATATATCACCTAACCTCCCCGTTTCAGCTTTTTGATCTGTAAAATGGAACTAGTAAGAACCTGAGAAGGTGGTGAAGACTAAATGAGATCTTCTAAATGACCAGAACAGGAAGCGCTCAGAACAGTGAGTGGTCCATGCTAGTCGTCGCTACATTTGCTCTTGATTGAGTTGCAGGAATTCTGTCACAAATCCAAGTTCTCCCTAGCAGTACAAACAGAATGTGTTCATGATCCCTAACCGTGGGGTTTCTAGGGTAAGACGTATCCAGAAGACACAACCACACACGGTTTCCTCCTAATTTCAGGCACTGATCTGTTCTGGGTGCTGTGCTCTGAGGATTATCTTCATTTTCTGCAACAGCAGAAAGCTTTAGTTCACCCACCTGAAAAGCCCAAGCTCACCTGGAGGTTATGATTAAGTATTTAGTGGAGAAGCCGGAGCCTCTTATGTAACTTGAAGTGTGTAAAGGAGCAATGATAAAACCGCTGTCCTGAACTTTCCAAAGCATCATAAATCTCTGTGTTAAGATTTTCCAGTCCTTGCCAAGGTATCATTTGTCCTCTGGCTTTTGTCCTAAGACAGACTAGAAAAAAAGTTAATGAATCCCCTCTTGTTAGATTGTGTATTTGCCATTAAAGACTATAAAAATGCTACTCTTTCAAGTCACTCTCATCATCTAAAATAAAACCCATGCTTGTTTTGTGGTTTCTCAGCTATATTCTGATTTAAATTGATCACTTCCTAGAGTTTGTCTGTTTCCTCATTCAGAGCTGTTCTCCCTCTCCCTCGGCTTTCTGTTTCCATCTCTCTCTTTCTCTCCTTTTTTTTTTTTTTTTTTTTCTTTTTTTGTGTGTAGATTGTCCCTCTAGTGACCTTTCAGTGGCTTAACATTTTGTTGCAATGCACAAGTGAAGCTGGAAAACAGAGCCAAGTGACAGTGAAGTAACAGCTCAGCCTTCACAGAGTCAATGTGCTCTGTGCTATTTCTGGCCAGAGCAGATGTGGCCTTGATGGACTGCGGGGAACAATCTCTCTCAGGTAAAAATAAATTGCAAAAATTAATACCAAAATGAGGCAAATCCTTCCATCTGCACACAGATAATGAACTGGGAGTCACATAGAAGAAGGACTGAACTCAGAATCCATCAGGGTCCTGCCCAGGTAGGCTTAGTCTAGAAGACTCCAGCAATGAGCCATTTGGCTTCAGGGCCGTCTCTGTGACTTAAGAAATATATTTTTGATCAACAAAAACAACAAAAGAATAAAATAATAAAACTATATATGCATCATGCAATTTGAGACAATCCTTACATTTGGATGGATTCATTTCTGACAGAGTTGAAGTTCTTTATAGTTTTCTCCTTAATCCCATTTCCCTTCCTCCTACCCCAGAGATAAACACTATTTTGAATTTTCATGCTTTCATACTTCCTGTAAACACATGCATCTGTCCATAATACGTACTATTCATTTTGCATATATTAAAACTTTAGATAAAGGAAAGCACACTATACATATTGTTCTACAACTGTCTGCTTATGTGTTTCACATTGTATTTCAGCAATTTAGCTTTCAGTTCATTCATTTGAATTGCTTTGTGGTATAATACTTCATAATCAGACTACTATATATTTATCTATTCTCCAGTTGATGAACACTTGGATTGATTCTAATTTTACACTATCGTAAACAATGCTTCAATGAGTATTCTTGTATATTTTCTTGTTCTAACATACAAAATCTTCTCTAAGACAGTGGGTGTTTTTTTTTTTTTTTTTTCCCAAACTGTTTTGTCTATACCCAAAGTAAAAAGTACATTTACATGGAAACCCAATACATACATATGCATATTTTATTTATGTGTGTTTATATGTATGCAAAAGTATATGGAACATAAAGTTCTCAAAATAATGCCCTTATTTTCTATTTAGTTTTAGTCCAATTTAAACTAATCTATTTCACATACCCAGAAAATGCTAATTAGAATCTATTAAAGTGATTGTATGATCTGACGAAGCATCTCCACTGACAATTTGAAAAAAACATTGATCTGGAATACATGCATAAGATAGGGACTTACTGGGTCATAGATTGTGCCCATTATTTTCAAACTAATAAGTTTGTTTTTGTGGGTTCACCTTTTTGGAATATTTAAATAGATATTTGTTTTTAGTTAGCATTCTATGTATTTCTAGAAGATGTCTTTTCAGGTTATTTAGTGTGCCATATCGCTGGAAATGGGAGTTCTATTTTAATTTTTCTGGGCTTCAGGTTTTCATCTGTCACAAGAAGTCACACACACACACACACACACGTAACCCTTAAGAATTTTGCAGTCTAGTTTCTCTGCAGCCCTAGGGTCATAGGGAGAACTCCAGGGTCTGTCAAAGTGTGTGTGAGTTAGGAAGAGGGAAGGAACTGGAGTGAGTAGGTGGATTTCTGGGCCTTTCACCCCCAGTGCTACACAAGGATTCCCATGTTAATATTATTGGTCCATTATATTTCCATTAGATTTAATTGGCAACAAGAGTTGTGCATCTCGAAAATATTCTTGAACTCTTGGTGTAGAGGTTCTTTGACGCTCTTTCCAGATCTAAACTTGACTGCAAATAACCTTTGAATCTCTGGATCATTTTAAATTATATCCAGAGTTAAGGAACAGAGAGCTTAGGGAGTAGGGTTTCCTGAGTTAGGGTTGGGCAAACAGTGTTGGCTAATCTGCCTGAGAGTGAACATATTCTTCCTGCCACTATGGGAACTGACTTGGATAGGACATTTATAGAATCCCAGAGGACAAATTGGGAACACTCTTGGGTCAGGACCTATACTTTGAGGACAGCCATTACTGTTCTATCACATGGGCTTCATCTTCATGATGTTGCCTTTAAAAAGTCTTTTGTTTCCATTATGCTGTTTATTCTGTGAATAAGGACTTTATATAAATTTTCCTGAAATCCATTTCTGCTCAACAAACTGTTCCACATGCTCATGATAAAGCTCATTTGCTCAGCAGGGTGCTCAGACAGTTAAACCATTATATTCACAGAGATGAAATTTTATTATCATTTTAATGAAAATATTCAGCTCCTCCTGGGTTTATTTTTGCTTTCCCATATATAGCAGGAACATAAAAACAAGAAAGAAAGAAAAAAAAAAAAAAAAAAAAAAAAACCCTGGGTAGTAACTTGGTAGTAAAGTGGATTAGGGGTGGGCATGTGTTAATTAATTTATATAGAATCATAGACCTCTCTCCTATTACCCTGCTTTCTCCACCTCCCTTGGGCCTGGATTACTGCCTCCTCTCAGATTTTAGTCCTTCCCTTCAATTTGTCCTGCTTGTATTTCATCTTCTTAATCACTGTTTTCATCACATCACACCCCTGCTCAGAAACCCTCAAGGGATCTCCATTTCCCTCCACATCAAATCTAAATTCAGCAGCCTGATTTCAAGGCTTCTTCTAATCCATTCTTTCCTTACACCTCAAGCTTTATTTCCTTTGCCAGAAGTGCTTCCGGTTCTCATAATTTGGAGATAATGGAATTTTTGTACATCAAAAAAATTAAAATCTGTGTCATTTTTCTTAGGCACAGTTCAACCCAGTTGCCTCAAACAAGAGCGAGCACACATCAACAGTCATTACCTCCCCCACAGGCCATGTGACATGGTTCTCTAAGGGGCTGGGGTGGATGAAGACAGTCTATGCACTTCTCTGTCTCTAAGGCCCTGAGAAAGGTGACTTTCTGATTGTTTGTAAAAAGCTCGCCATTTTGATAAGTCAGGCAGAATGCAAACAGCATACAGGAAAATAAGAGAGACATGAACAATCAATCCAGGAATGGTGGCTTCAAAAACTTATGAACTTATACACCTGTATAAGGGAAGGCTCAGCAGATCACAAAGTTCTGGAAAAGATGCTGCAGGGGTAGGTAAATGACATTCAGAAGAAGGCTTATGTCTTGGAGGGTGGTCTTCTTTGTGAATGTAGTTCATTTTCAAATTGTGTTTATTATCATGTGTATGTGTAACTAATGTTGTTTACTCAGTAAGTTCTAGTTCATCCACTTAACAGAACTGTATGATTTGGGGAAAGTTTCTTTATCCACAAAATGGAGGCATTAATGGCATACAGTATATAGAATTGTTCTGAGTGCTAAATGACATAATACATTTAAAGAACATAGAATTTGTTCAAGACAAAAATATTAGTTGCTATTTCTGTCATCATAGTTATTCTGAGTATTCATAAGCTGCTCTTCATTTGAGCAGCTGCTACAATTCTGCTTTCTCTTCAAGTATCTTCAAGTCAGCTCAATTCAGTTAAGCAATTTGTGAGCACTCAGGATATGCCAGGTACTGAGGAGACACTGAAGATAACCACAGGTATAACACTGACCTTGCCATTGAACAGTTTACCTTCCAGTAGGGAAGGCAAACCCATAAATTAATTTTAGTCATATACCACCTAACAATCTAAGGATGTTTTGGTTAATGTCAGATCCATATATGGTAGTGGTTCCATCAGATTGTAATAGAGCTGACCATATTTTTGTGTCTCGTTCAATTTCTTTTATCCATGTTTATAGTTTTCATTGCAGAGATCTTTCACTTCTTTGGGTAAATATATTCCTAGTATTTTGTTTTTTTGTGACCATTGTAAATAAGATTGCCTTCTTGATTTCTTTTTCAGATAATTGGCTATTGGCCTATTGAAACTGATTTTTGTACGTTGATTTTGTAGCCTGTAACTTTACTGAATTCATGTATTAGTTCTAATAGGTTGGTGAAGTTTGGGAGTTTTCTTTATATATGATCATGTCATCTGAAAACAAATGGCAATTTTGCTTCCTCATCTTCAACTTGAATATCCTTTGTTTCTTTTTCTTGGCTAATCTTTTTCTGGCTAGAACTCACCATACCGTGTTGAATAAAAGTGCTGAAAGTGGATATCTTATCTTAATCTGGATTTTAGAGAGAAGTTTTTAGCTTTTAGCTTTTCCCCACACAGTACGATGTGATGTTAGCTGTGGGATTTATTCACTATGTTGAGGTATGTTCCTTCAATTCATTCAGAGTCTTTATCATTACAGGATATTAAATTTTATCACATGGTTTTCTGTGTCTAATGAGATGATCATATGGTTTTGTCTTTCATAAGGTTGATATGGTTGTATCACAGTGACTTGTATAAGTTGAGTCATCCTTGCATCCTTGGGAGAAATCCCATTTGAACATGGTGAGTAACTTTTTACAATGTGCTGTCGAACTCCATTTGTTAGTATTTTGTTGGAAATTTTTGCAACTATTTTCATCAGTGATATTGGCCTGTACTGTTCTTTTTTGTTGTATCCTTATTTTGGTGTCAGAGTAATGGTAGTCTTGCAAAATAAATTTGGAATAATTTCCTCCTTCTCAATGTTTTAGAATAATTTTTAAAAAGCATTGATGTTAGTTCTTTTAATTTAAATTTTTAGTAAAATTCACCAGGGAAACCATCTGGTCCTGGAATTTTATTTGTTGGGAGATTTTTTTTGTCACTAATTCAATCTTGTTTCTCATTATTGGTGTTCTCAGGTTTTCTGTTCCTTTGTGATTCAGTCTTAGTAAGGTGTGTATGTTCTGAAATTTGCACATTTTTTCTAAGTTATCAAATTTGTTGGCATATAACTATTCTTATTGTCTCTAGTGATCCTCTGTGTTTCTGTTGTGTCAATTATAATGTCTCTAATGTCTCCTTTTTTTGTTTCTGATTGTATTTGAGTGTTCTTTCTTTCTTTGTTTACTTAGTCTAGGTCAAGTTTTAGCAATTTTTTTTTTTTGAAAAGCCACCTCTTCATTTTGTTTATGTTTTATATTGTGTTTTAGTCTATTTTATTTACTTCTACTCTGATTTTTCTTATTTCTTTTCTTCTACTAGTTCGTTCTTGACTTCTTCCTTCTTTGACATATACTGCTGACAGGTTGTTTGAGGTCTTTCTGCTTTTTTAATGTAGGTGTTCTTTTGCAGTCTGTAAAAATAAAACAAAAAGTTTGGGTATGTCATGATTCTATTTTCATTTGTTTCAAGAAGTTTTTAAATTCTCCTTCTTGATTTCTTCCTTGATCCATTGGTTGCTCAGTAGTATGTTGTTTCATTTACATGTATTTGTATAGTTTCCAAAGTCTTTCTTGTTATTGATTTCTTGTTTTATTGTATTGTGGTCAAGAAAAGATATTTGATATGACTTTTTAGGTTTTTAACATTTGTTGAAATTAGTATTTTGAAGAAATATGTTTACTCCCAAGTTTGTTGCAGCACTATTCGCAGTGGCCAAGAAATGGAAACAACCTTCGTGTTCATTAACTGATGAATGGGTAAAGAAAGTATGATAGGTGTAGGTATACACAATGGAATATTATTCAGTCAGAAAAAGGAACAAAATCTTTTTATTTGCAATAGCATAAAGTGGAAGAGGAGGTTGGTGTGTCAAGTGGAATAAGAGGAATAGAAAGACAAATACCACATTATCTTACTCATGTGTGGAATTAATAAAAATTGATCTCATAAAAGTTGATGGTAGAATGGTGGTTATCAGAAGTTGAGAAGAGTACCTAAAAGAGAAAGATGGGGGAAAGTCAGTCAAAGGATAAAGTTATATCTAGGGTGAATAAGTTCTAACGTTTGGTCTATAGTAGGTGATTATGGATAATGATACTGTACTCTATATTTTCTAAAAACTTAAAGAAAGGGATTCGAATGTCTTCACCACAAAGAAATGGTGTTTGAGGAGATCATAGGTTTGAGCATTACACTGCAGTCTAACATGCTACCGCATAAGTGTGGGCAATTTTTATATGTCAAAAAATGAATTTGAGCTGGGAGTGGTTATTTGTCCCTGTAATCTCAGCTATTCAGGGTTGCTAAGGTGGGCGGATCATGAGTTCAAGGCCAACTTGAGCAACATAGTGAGACTTTGTCTCAAATCAATAAATCAATAAATACTTTTAAAGATTATAATAGAGCTGAAGAGTTCCTATCACCTGGTAAGGACGTAAGCATTGTGACATCCTTGTGCGATGCATTGCCTGTGTGTTTGTGGCAATGCTACTGTGCTGCCAGTTGTATAAGATACAGCACATGTGGTTATGTACAGTAGTAATACTTGGTAGTAAATGACCATGTTATGGGTTTATGTATTTCCTATATTATACATTCTATCATTACTTTAGAGCATACTCCTTCCTATAAAAATAAGTTTATATAAAACAATATGCCGTGTAACTCTGGCAGCAGCCTCATAAATCTGGTATTTACCAGGTCTCTGGATTGCATCATTTTCTCTTGGTTGATTTAACACAGCTTGTCTTGTTCATTGTGGCCCTAGGACATACACACACACACACACACACACACACACACACACACACACCACATGCCCTTAGCCTAGAAATGAGGTAGGCTGAACTCTTTAGGTTTGTCTAGGTACACTCTGTGATGTTCACATGATGAAATCACTCAATTATGCATTTCTCAGCATTGTTAGGTGACATGGAGAACAAGAACCAATGTGCAGAAATTTCTGAGAGTTTCTAAGGATAAGAAAAACTGTTTCAATGATTAAATTCACTCCACGGAGGAGGAAGAGTTGAGGCACAACAGAGGTCCTCCATCACAGGCTTCTAGAGATTCACCAGGGCTATTGCAATGTAGGAATGAAGTATGGATATGGCAAATCATGGATGATCCTTGAAAACAATAGGTGAAGAAAAGAAGGCACACATGAAAGACCAGAGGTGCATTCCTCCATTTATATGAAAGACATGGAACAGGCAAATCCATTCAGATAGCAGATTAGTACTATGTAGGAGTTGGGGTGTTGGGAGAGGGAACAGGGAATGACTGCTGTTGAGTGTGGGGTTGCTTTTTGGGAGTGACAGAAATGTTCTAAAATTAGTGATGCTGTTTTTTGCACATCTGTGAATATATTTTTAAATGTTGTCATTTACCTTGAAAGGGTGAATTTTATGAGATGTGCATTTTATCTCAATAAAACTGTCATTTAAACATTGTTTGTTACATGTAGTTGTTATGTCTCTTTAACCTCCTTGGAACAATTGTTTATTCTTTCTTGGTTTTATTGACCTTGATACTTTTGAAAATTATAGGCCTGTTCTTTTGTAGATTGTTCCTCAGGTTTAGTTTGATGTTTGCTCATGGTTAGTTTCAGGTTATACATGTTGGCCAAAAATATCACAGATGGGGTACTGTACAATTCTTCTCATTGTATCTTATAAAGTGTTATACAATTTTAGTTTGTCCAATTACTGGGTACCTTGACTAAGATACTGTCTATCATGCTTCTCTCCTGTAAAGTTATTCTTTTTCCCTTTGAAATAATTTCAATTTTGTGAAAAGTTACATTGAGACTATATAAATATCCCATTCTTTATCAAATATTTACTTATTTGTTTATGTCAGAATGAACCAAGCTTTCACATTTAATTGTCATGCTATGATGTATTATTAAAATTATTTGCTGCTCAAACTATCCCAGATTTGGCTAGTGGGAGCCCCTTCAAACTGGCTTCTGTGTCTTTGTGGTGTGTTTCTTTCATTCTCTGAGCACTTCCTTCCTCTCTGGTATAAGAAGATGCTATAACTTCATCTGCTCTTTATCTGCTCAGCCCTAGAACCAGTTATTTTTATAAGAAACTCATCATTTTAATAGAAAATGATATTTAGAAACCAAGATTAGATTTATAAGGCATGCTCACTGGTCTTTAGGTATCACTGCTTCCAGGTTCTTCCTAGTGGATTAAGCTAGAAAATAGATATATGTTTATATGTAGGTACATGCACACATTTATGTCTGTGATTCTCTACATTGTCCATCTACTCATCCACCCATCCGTCCAAACCATCCATTTATAGAAAATTATGAGTTTATCCTGATACTTTAATCAAATTCCACAGGTTTATTCCAGTTTTCTTCTTTCCATGTTTGTAACTCCCTTTCCTGGGAGCAAGAAACCTGATTTCCATTATCCTCAAGATAGTTATTATATAACCAAAGCCTTATGAAAACTTACTTTCCATCCATTCTCACACTATTCAAGTCCCAGCATATCCCACTCCTTCTTGGACCTACCTAATGGTTTCTGGACTGAACTAATCAAAAAGGAAAGAGGGTAGGAGGAAAATGAGGAGAAAGCTATTTTTCTTTTGACCTATAATTCAGTGAATTATGCTAATAATATTTTCCAATATTGACTTGTCCTTGAATTTTTGCTATGTGATGTCCTTTGGTTTTTCTATTCTTTTATTTGAGATTTTTTTGATAATCTAATTTATTTTGCTGACATAAAAAGCTTTGGAACACTAGAGATTTTCTTAGACGTTCCTTTAATTTCATTCTCTTTGATTTCCATGGGAGAAATACAAGGCTTTCTCCTGACTTCTTGTTATTTTTTTCCAGCACCTTTGATTTTTGAAATGCCATAAGAAAAATGGCTGTATTTTTATTTGTGGAAATTATTGATATGATTCAGAAGCAGGGATATAAGATTCCTACTTTTAGTGGTACGGTCTGACTCTTGAAAAAGTCATATTTATATAGTTTAATAAGTTTGTTTGTAAAAATAGAAAAAAGATTTCTAACACTTCCTGGGATTTCAAATAAAAAACAGAAGAAAGGAAATAGTTCAACCAAATACCATTTGTTCTCCCAGTGTTGGACAGGACCAACCTTAAAGAATAATTGGTAAATAAACAATAACAATCCCACAATCATTTATCTCTTTCATATCCAGCCTAACCTAACAGGATTTGTTTGAGTCCTTAAGAAAGTTAATTAAAGAGATAAATCTGCCCTGGAAAACATTTATATTTTAAATAAAGGTAGAGTTTGGGAAAATGCCATGTAGACATATATCATTCTATGAATCATGATTATTGTCAGTGACCTAAAACTTGGAGCAGGTCATATGGTTAAATAATGTCCATAATTTTATACTTGAGAATATCCTGCATCCTTCTACTTGATCATTACCACACTTTCTTGGGGTATCTGGGCTTTTTATTAACTTGGTTATTTCTAAATTTTTTTTTACCAGTTCTCAAAATACAAAAAAGGATAGCTGAAGGAGAAATGCTGATACTTTCTGGTTGCAAGGTTTGCACATATTGTAGCATGACCAGTTGATCATTGGGGAACTGTGCCTTTCAGTGACTTGCATGCTTCAATCATATCAGTATCCCTGGTACTGACAGAGAATAGAAGTCTGGCCTCGAGTATACATTTTGGAGTGATTTACATGCAAATGTGATTTGAGCAACCCAGGGTTTGAACCTTGCTCTTCAGATAGCAGACATCTTTTCCTCACTTACCCAATGATTTAAATGTTGTTTTTCCCTGAGAGGTCTTTTTCATCTGTATTAGGGCATAGTAATGCATCTTACCTGCTTCAACAAGGTTTGGGGACTATAGAATATGTTTTCTTTCTTGTGAATTGTTTTCTGAGCTCTTTTTTCTTAAAGATTTCCGAACACTTTAATAGGCAATGTATTAAATGAAATAATGCATGTAAAGTAGTTGGCACATAGCATATGTGTGATATTTAGCATGTAAAGGATAAATATAGCATGTAACTGGTGCATGGTTAGAACTAAAAACTGGTGATTGTCATCATTATCATCATCATCTTCCTCTTTTGATCTCAATGACCTAATTTCATCATGGATAGGCTTATGTTAGCATGGTAGAAAAAAATACATGATATATACAGCAAGTTTCTAAGATACAGAGTTGGGGGTATGTGTGTATATATGTGTAAGAGTATAGAGAAGTCAAGAAGGGTCTGAAAGGACACACTTTAGATCTGTTATGGTTACTCCAGAAAGATGTGTGATTTAGAGGGAGCCAGGCAACAAAGCAGTATGTTTTTGCTGAAAATGTGTACAGTTTGAATTTTCATGAGTATGTATTCCTTTCATCGTTTTTGAAAAAGAATTCACAAGTTGAACATACATGGTGCCGGTCAAACAGTGTCACCGAAAGCATAGTATATGCAAGGCACTTATTACAAGAGAGTCAGATACATGAATCCGTGGAGACAAAAATCACTGCTAAGTGATTGTTAAAATTGTTTTCCTGGTAAAAAGTGATTTAAATTGTTGATAGAAGATCAAACAGAACCAAGACACTAAATATGTATTTCTGTTGCTACAAAACAAACCACTCAAAAGAATGGCTCAAAAATTAACATATATTTTGTTCATAGATTTGCAGTTTGATAGGGCCATTTTTTCTGAGCTTTGATATCAGTGAAGTAACTAGAAAACTGAAGGGGGTAATCATCTGCAACCAACACTCATATGTCTCACAGTTGATGCTGGCTGTTGGCTGGGACCACCTGGTTGGCGGGTGGGCTATGTCTGGAACACCTGGTGGTGGCCCTTCCATGTGGCTGCTTGTCTTCCTCACGATATGGTAGCTGGGTTTCAAGGGTGAGTGTTCCAAAAGAGAGCCAGGTAGAAGCTCTACCAACTTTCAGGATCTAATCTTAGAAGTCATCAAGCATTACTTACTTCCTCCACATTCTGATAGTCAGCACAGTCACAAAGCATCATCCAGTTTTACAAAGAGGAAATATAGACTCCTTGATGAACAAGTAACAAGTTCTCCAAGAACATGTAGAATCAGAAATATTAATGTGACCATTTTTGGGAAAATATAAGCTGCCACAATAAGTCCTTTTCTTTCTGATGTTATCCATGCCCCAGATCTGTAGTGAAAATTTGGAAAATTAGCCAGATTTTCTCAGTTGCCATAGCAGAATGTGAGAATTACAACTTCACCTTCATTCTACAATCACATGTATGAATTTTGAGAGTTGTAATTTCTTCTGTGGGAAATCAAAGAATTTTTTAAAAAAATCTAAATGTATTTTTAACCCATATATAAAACATAAAATGTACATATTTATGAGATAATGTGATATTTTGATTCATTTATACATGATGTAATGTTTAAGTCAGTTTGAACATATCTATCTTCTCTACCATTTATCATTTTCTTTATGATAAAAACATTCAAACTTCATCTAGTTTTTGAAATATATAGTGCACTCTCATTATTCATTGTCATCCTGTGGAGCAGCAGCATACCAAAACTTCTCACTCCTATCTTTCTATAACTTAGTGCCCATTGATCAACCTCTTCCCATCCCTCCCTCTCCAAACCCAAGAATTTTAATATTATAGCATTATCTTTCCCAGGCTTAGCACAGCCATGATTTTAAAATTATCCTATACCATCAAATATATCTTAACCCAAAAGACAAATTGACACATTCCAGGAATGGGGAAAGTCTGCTGATGCCTAGTCTGACTCAGAAGCCAGTGGGTTTGCACTCTGTTTTTGTTTCTCAGCTTGCTTTTCAAACACAGAAAGAGATAAAACATAGAAGGGAAATTCATGGTTCATGAAAATGAATGCTTTGTGATGGAATTTCAGATAGTCCTCTTAAATGTACATTGGTGTCCTTATCTATCAGCCTCTCTTTATACAAGGTGATGTTAAGCATAAGGTATTGTTTGAGAGTCAGATGCACTTCTCTTCTATTTATTTATTGGGTTTGAATCAAGTCATTCATTTGTATCCCTGCTGCCCTAGCTTCCAACAGGGTATGTGGTCATAGACCATTGTTAACAGGAGACTAATCACCAAGTATTTATTGATTACCCATAAAGCTGTGCTTAAAGGATTGTCAGAAAACATCCAATTAATGGAGTCTACTAGATTCAAATCTCCTTTTATTTTATGGTGTGAATTCTTATTCCCAAACAAGCCATAAATTATACCTACTGGGATTCTAGTTTTATAAAACATTATCATAATTTTTGATTTCTCTGAACATAAGCAAACTCTCGTTTGAGATGTTAAGGTTGTTATGTACCAGAAGCCTTAAAAAAAATAAGCTCTTTTCACACAATGACCATGTAAGATAAATAATTTTACTATGTAAAATAAATAAAAACGGGAGGATTGAAAGTTAGAGGCCAACCTGGGTAACTTAGTGTGATTCTGTTTCAAAATAAATATAAGAAGAGGTGGGGATATAACTTAGTGGTTAAGTGCTTCCCTAGCAAACATGAAGCCCTGGGTTCAATTCCTAGTACTACACAACAAAATCAAAAGACAATTTAACAGAAAACCAAAAAACAGTTTCACAATGTTTTTGAAGATGTGAAAAACAGATTTTGTTCATGGTTATATAAATCAGTTAAATTGAATTTTAATAGTTTTCTTCCCAAGTGTTTTTTGGTGTAAAGACAAATATCAGACAATATTTTAGTCTTCAGAAATTTGTTAGAATTGAAACTTTGAGTAGTTTTCTTTCCCCATAACTAAAGTGTCAAAATAGCAAAAGGAGTAAATGGACAAGCCTGTATCCTCCCTGAAAGCTTGAGAGCAGAAATGGAATCCAAATAGAGTGCCTGCATATAAATATGCATCGAGAAGAGACCTTTCCCAGGGTTTCCAACTCCAGCACTTAATTGTAAAAATCCATCTGTTAATATAGTCGACCTGGCTGTTCTTCAGTTCACCTAGGGAAGCCTTTATAAAATACAGTCTTGAGCCCCATACCATAAAGATGCTCACTCACAGGCCAAGTGTGAAGCCAGGAAATTCTAAAGTTCCCCTTTTGATTCTGAGTATCAGCCCAGTGTGGGAACAACTGAACTAGAACATTTGCTAACCCTTAAAATGATTTTTTTTTTTTTTTTGGCATAAGACATTCTGCCTTGATAGAAGTTTCTATAGTTTAGGACAAAGTGATATTATATTTGGATTTCTATCCTTGTTATATTTTACAATAGGAATGCAGATTTCCACTAAAATTTATTTATTGACTCACTTTACAGTTAAAGGTACAGGCTCATTTTTTTTTAAATGAGGGAAGAAATTCCAATCAATAAACTTCATCATTATTTCACTCTTAAGTTTTTGTTTTGGCTGAAATGTATTTCCTATGTACATATGTTATGTGTAATAATAATGATAATAATTATTGTGATGATTTGGTCATGATTTTTCTTTAATAAACCCAGGCCTCTTACACTAGACACAAAACAAATTAACAGCTGCCCACAATTTGTATAGTTAGACATGCATCACAAAAGTGGAAATTGTTGTGTAAAACTCCAAAAAAATAAATAAGATGTCCCCAGGTAAAAGATATCTTCATGTAGAGGAAACTGAAGAAACAAAGTTACAGATGCTTGAAGTTGCATGGCACATCCAAGGATCAGAAGTAACTCAGTGAAGCCAAGATATAAAACATCTGGCAAATATTCATGGATTGAAAAATTCAACCTTCAGCAATGGGGATACAAAATTCTCTCTTGGTTCTATATCTAATTCTCTGGAGTGGCTTTTTGAGGAAATGTGTTAAGATGGTTTCTGAGGCTAAATCCAGCTCTGGGGCTGTTTAAAGCTCAGGTGACAGCACATAAGGGGGCACAGGTTATCAGTGCCACATGTTTTCTCTCTCTAGTACACATGATGTAAATGTTTATGTGTTCTTGATCTTAATATATATATATATATATATGTTATATATGTTAAGTTGAATATATATGTTGAATATATATATATATATTCAACATCTTTGTCTGGCTTTGGGTGCTCATTGTGCTATCTCAGAATATATGCTGAGATCCTCGAAGGATTCATGCAATGTTGATCCTTTGACAAGGGTGTTTTGCCATCATTTTAATCCTCTTTGTGAGCACTGTGGCAGGACTGTGCTAGAAATTAGTGAAGTGGTGAAAAACATGAAATACAACCCAAGGTTCACTTCTGAGTTTCTGAATCAGCAATCAGGTCAAGGGATGTCTGACTGATGGACTGTCAATCTGATTTTCTGCACTCATAGATTTCCATTTGAAAGCTGATGGGGGGCACAGGCATATTTTTCTCCATAAGAAATACATCTAAAGTGGAACTTAGATCTTATTCAATTTTTACTAAGGAAGCACAACTGATTATTGAAGCACTCACATTTTATATACATTTATTGGTTCATGTGGTAATTTTTCAACTTACTAGTTTTAGAAAGTCAAATACTTTAAGTGCTTCAAGGAAATTTTTAAAATACATTTTTACTTCTTTAAAAATATAATTGATGTGAAGTCTTCTTTTGTTTTTGCCATCATATTTTAGTTATTTCTAGAAATATCTTTGGGGCATAATACAAGTTCATAAATACCAGTTGGAAGATTTTATTTATCTTCCAAGATTTTAGGTGTAATCAGATTTTTTTTTTCAATATTAAGTCTTTCCCGGGGCCACATTGTTATTTCCGAACATGTCATGTAGGGTTTCCTGTCTCGTCCATCTCCCACCTCCACCTGCACCTGCAAAGTCTACCCCTAGCACCAAAAGGCTGCTATTAAATCTGTGTTGCTTCTTGGTCATTATAGAATAGAGGATGAGGATGTTTGGAGGATGGATAGCTCTCACTGACTTTGCAGAATAGAAGGAATGAGAACATTGTCTAGTTAAATAAGACAGAAAAAGAAATTCTTTGAAATTTTCCAAATCATTATCTCCTTCTTCCCCTTCTGTTTGAATGTGGCTCTGAAATGAATGTACATATCTGACAGTTGGGAATTTGAAAAGACTTTTCCACCATGGCTAAGGCAGCATG
Organism: Sciurus carolinensis; assembly: GCF_902686445.1. Classification (NCBI taxonomy): domain Eukaryota; kingdom Metazoa; phylum Chordata; class Mammalia; order Rodentia; family Sciuridae; genus Sciurus; species Sciurus carolinensis. The sequence continues at coordinate 67,316,320 of NC_062226.1, forward strand.
AAAAACCCTATCAGGTGCCTTAAAAATCACTTCATCTCCAAGATTTCAAAATTATTTTAGTTAGCTGATGAAGTCAATTAGTTATCAGTGCTGGAGGGAACAATCTTTCTTTTACCTAGAGATTAGACTAAAAACTTTAGAATTTTAGAATATTAAATTTTAGGAAAATTTTAAATCTTGTCCAGCCAAGTCAAAGTCTTGGATCTGGGACCTTGTTCTCTAAGGGACATTGTCCTCCTTCTAGCTTGTGTTCTGCTTAGTAATTCCTCAGTCTGATGATTCTGAGAAGTTCTTAGACACTTTCTGTCCATTCCTTTTGGCTTTAAGATAGCATTTAAACCGACTGTGATTTATATCGCCATAGATGATATGTTGCTTAGCAAATTATGAGAGATATTTGGGGACAAGGGGGACTGCAGTTCAAGCCTCAGTTCTGCTTCCTCTTAGCTTTGTGACTGGTCACATTATTTAACATCTCTGAGCCTATTTGCTTATTCAAATCATTCAAAAAGTGATCAGAGTAAATGAGATTTGTGCATGTGGAACATGCCAGCAGGAGCCAGGATGCTGAGCAGTCATGGCTGAGCAAAACAGACCCAGCTTCTGCTCTCAAAGAGCTTGGCTCATGAGAATATATGAGAATGAGTTGCCAATTACAAAACGAAGATGGTTCTGTGATAGCGATAAACCCCACCTTGGAGATGGGACATATTGTGCAGGCTTCTCAGAGTAACCACATTCACGCTGAGATATGAAGAATGATTAGGAATAGTCAGGCAGGTAGGAGACATTTGGGGTGCCTCTACTTACTCTGCTGTAAAATGGGGGCATATCTACATTGTTGGATTATAATAAGAAACAGAGATAATGAGAGTGACACACTAAGGTTGCAAAAATCTTCCAACTGGTATTTACGTACTGGTATTAAGTCCAAATGACCTTTCAGGGATAGTAAGCACGAATGGAATAAATACCACTCTAGGCAATGGAGTTCAGGAATGAGTTGGATACTATCCCCATCCTCCTGGATATTAGAGGCCAGAAGTCTAGCTCTACCTCCCTGTGCACTGCTATTTTTATATCTGCTTGTTTATGAGTCTGAATCTCAAGACCACTGGCTTAGTGAGGCCAGGAACAGTTCCCTCTTGTTCACCGGTGTATCCTCGATTCTCTGCAGTTCCTAGGTCCTATGAATCTTTACTAGTTGTCTTTTCTCCTGCAGCAGCAGATGCAGGTGGTATCGCCCATATCTTCTTTTCTTTAACTTTTCAGTTTACATAAGCCAACTTTCAATGGTCAGTACCTATAATTTGCCTCAAAGTTTTCTCTGGTTTCTGAAGCCCACTCAGCTCACAGAAGAGGGAAGGAGGCTGAATTAAGCCCGAACCCCAGCTATCCTCAATAGTGCCAGTAGCAAGTGGGTGGTACCCAGGCTCCCTGGCCCCTTGGGTGGAGCACTTTTGAGGTGTGGCTCCGAGTCTTCCCAGTGGTATTTGGCTCTAGTCATCCATAGTGAAAACTTACCATCCATGGACTGTTTTCTCTCTCATCTTACTTCCCTCGTTTCCTTTTCTCCCATTTTCTGGGATTTCCCTTCTTCCAAACAAACTACTTACACTTGAATTCTTATCTCAGGATCTGCTCAAACTAAAACATCGCCTCTGCATTTAAACCCCTGTCCTGTATTTAGGGAATGTTGCTTCCTATGACAAGCCCATCTCCCATGATGGGGACTGAAGCTGTTGGTTACATTTGCATCCCCAGCTTTCCTTGAAGCCAAGGTTGGACATATCACCTGTACTCAATAGCTGTATCCATGCCAGTCTCTAAGTTGGAAGTTAATATCATGAAGAGGTAGGAAATGCCCAGAATTGATTCTGTTGACAGATGGTGGCAGAGACAACAATTCTAATGGTAGCTTCCAAAATCTAGAATCAGAAGCACCTGTGTGCAACCCTAGATATCAAGCATGGTGGTGACAGTGACTTCATGGAAAAGTTCTGCTTTGAGATTTTTTGAGCACTGCTCTTCTCCATTCTCTGAACTTGGTTCTGCAGTCCTCTCAGAGATTCTTGAAGTTCTCTGATATCTTTTGTAATAAATTCCTTTCCTGCCAATATGTCAGGGTTCGTTTCTCTAGCTTGTAGCTGAAAATGCTGTTTGTGTTCATCAGAATCCAGCCAGTAAAATATCTCTCTAGGACTTTCAAACAGATGGGTGTATAATACCTATAGTTGGTTAAAAGGGTAATGGGAAATCTGAGAAGCCAGACAAGGAGCAATAGGGGACCAGAGGTTAGTAACAACTAGAAGATGATATCCCCCAGGGCTGGTAGGACAGTGAAGAAAGTGTGTCTTTGGAGCCCATTGTCTGATCTCCTGTAGAACCATAGCAGGAGCTGCCTGGACAGGGTTGTAAAGTAACCAGAAGCTAACAGGTCATTAGGGAGCAAGGGGAAGAGCCAGAAATAGACCCAAAAGCCTACAGGCATTTGGCATGCACACATAAGAGGGGCTCAAATACTTTTTGGCTGAATGAATGAATGAGGAGAATCAGGAATAGGGCTGGGACTAGCACCTTGTGTTATGTCAGCTCTTAAGGGATTGGAGAATGAGAAGTTTCCCCCTAAGGAGAAGCAATCAGGGAGGAGACAGGAGTAGTGTCCTGGAAGCCACAGCTTGAAAGCAATCAAATCTGCCAGACTCCTAACTGGATTTCCACCCACTAGACCTCTGAATTATTCATTGAGTCTAGACAGGAGACAGAACACTTATCCATGAGCTTTGGGTAGCATAGCTTCTAATCCAGGCTATTCCCTCAGTAACTCTGGTTATTAAGTAAGGATAACAGTGCTTGCCAATTTTAGTTGGGCAAGGTGAGAAGTAATGAATAAAGAAGATTTTTAAATACTTGGCAAAATAGAGAAATGTGTTGCAGCAGGAATCTTAATTGATAAACTAGAGATAAGCACATTCACTCTCACGGTTTGAATTATGAACTCTCTTATATGGCTTACCAGGATAAAAGGGATGCATTGTCTTTGTTAGCACCAGCTCTGCCTCACTGTGTAAGAGAAAACAAACGTCTGTGTTTGGGGTTTATCAGAAGGAGCATGGTATGAAAGGAGGGGAATAGATTTTTCTTTTTTTTTTCCTCATTTACTTCTACTTTTTTATTATCATTTTTTTTAACTTGACAAATAAAATCATACATATTTATGGCGTATAATATATTTGAAATAGCTATATATTGTGGAAAATCTCAATCAAGATAATTATATCAAGAAAACCAAATACTATTTGTGATGGGAACACACCTGTACTCTCTTATTCATTTTCAAGTACATGTAGCATTGTGATGAGCCATAGTCCCCATGTTGTGCAGTGGATCTCTTGAACTTATTCCTTCTGCCTAACTGAAATGTGTGTTCTGGCAAACACCTCCCCAAACCTCCTCCCCCTCCTACTACCCACCCCTCCACTCTCTGCTTCTGCGAGTTTGATTTTGGGGATTCCATTTATAAGTGAGATCACGTGATATTTGTCTTTCTGTGCTGGGCTTATTCACTTTGCGCAATGTCATCCACATTGCGGCAAATGACAGAATTTCCTTCTCTTTTTTTGAGACTGCAGAACATTCTGCTGTGTGTATGTGTCACACTTTCTTTATCCACCCGTCCATCGATGGACACTTAGTTTGATTTCATCTCTTGGCTATTGTGAACAGTGTTGCAATGAACCCAGGAGTGCAGATATCAAAATCAACATAGATCTAAGATTTAGAAAGATTCCAAGTTCATCTCAGCCCTACTACTCATTAGCTTGGTGATTCAGACATATTGTAAATTGATTTTAAAGTTATTCATGTTTAAAATGGGTATCATCATAATTCCTTGCTTAGGATTATGAAAAATTTTTGTGATTGTGTGATCAAAGCTATTAACACAATGCTCAGCCCAGGACGGCATTTGGCAAAAGAGATAATAAATATCTGTTTCCTTTCTCCGTCTCCCCTTCTTTTTACCATTACTCTAACCTAGGGGAAGAAAATGAGAAAATAAACTGAAATATTTTTCTAGAAGAACTGGCTAACATGAATTGATTTTGTAGAGAAATGCTCAAAGGAATTAAGCCCCCAAACTCAGTGCTCCTGCTCAGTATTGAAAGTATCAAAATTCACAGGAATTATACACCTAAGGAAATTTACTCATACTTTCACATGAAAAAAATCATCTACATTTATTTTCCTTCTTACACAATCTTCACTTCCCATAGCCATAAACGTCCATTGGCCTATATTTTGCAGGATTTTATTCTCCAGTAATTTCTTGGTGTTTCTGTGACCCAAGCAAGGTGCCCCTGGGACTGTTTCTTACTGCTTCTTCTGGACACAGCTGGAAATCTGATCATCTCCAGGCCCAGCACCAAGGGCCTGGGCCTCTGCTAAGTGTTGGCAGCAACAAGAGTGTTGCCATGTTACAATAAACAACACAAGACCCCTAGGTCTCCCTCTGGGTTTCTGGAGCAGCTGTCTCCAGCTTTGTTGTTGAAATTTCAGCTCTTTCATTGAAATCCAACACATCTGTCCCCCAGGCAGGAAAGTGCCTAATGATGGGACTTCCTCCAAGCCGGCTGGTCTTGTGGCTCAAGTCAGTGTGAGCCCTGAGTACCTCCAAGGGGCCTGCCTGGGGATGAGCACACGCCCTGGTGATGAATCACTGATGAAGAAAAGTGCCTTTGACACTGAATGTTCACAATCATCAGGATGTTCACAGCTGGGCTTGACTTTGAAAGGGCATGGGGGTGGGGGGTGGGTATCCAGGCACAATCAGGCTCCTTTCATCTTTATCTCCATATGGATAACCTGTGCATCTTCTCTCTCATCCTTTCAATTGTTCTTTAGCAAAATCAATTTAATTTCACAGAACAGAGGTATTTATTCCTTTATTTATAATGTCAATTGCCTGCTTTTAAATACGTTTTGTATCATGAATTGACTTCCTACTTCAAAAATATAACTTCAGACAAAAATTTATTCTTTTTTCTTTTTAAGAGTGATTGTATTATTAAGGCAAACTTAACTCATATTTTAGGTGATAGAAGTAAAAAAAGAAGAAGAAAAGAAAAAATGTTTCCCTTCCTCATAATTAGGCTTTGCCTGTGGGTCTGTTTTCCACACAGGAAGGGAAACTTCCAGGGAAATGGGGAGCTGTGTTATGGGCCTATATAATGGAATGCTTGAAGAGGGTAGTTCTTTCCTTCCTGGGATTGTTTACTAGCCATGTGAACCCCATGGTGGACAGACAGTTCCACCAACCCTGACCTTGAGGCCTCTCTTAGAACTTGTTGCTCTTGAATTACTGCAGCAACCCCTCTTCCTCCTATATCCCTACTTTCTTTCTTCTTATTTTATTTATTATTTATTTTTCTGAAAGCCAAATGGCCTTAATTAACCAAATCCTGTTCTTTCAGCACTACTTCAAACATATTTAGCCATTCTTTTAGCATGTAATTCCATATTCTAAATAGAATGCTACCTCTACTCACTTCCTCTTATGCTAGATAAAGATTTGTCTCTTATATTCTTGGACACTCCCTGCCTTTTTCCAGCTCAATTTCATTTTAATTTTCAGTATTTGCATTATTCTGACAATGGAAATATTTACTACTGAGCCAAGGAACATGCCACTATTACAACTCTTTTCTTATCAATTATTATTTTTCCTAGAACAGATAATTTGGTCATTTAAAAAATTTACTCAGTTTTCTCCAAATATGTTACACTCTCTCAGCTCTTGCCACTGCCCATATTATTCAGCACATTAAATGTAGTACTGTATTTAATGTTTGCAGTAACTCCCTGAGGTTAACTCTATGATGCATAGTTTATAGATGGGAAGCATGAGTACAGAGCAGTGTACTAGCTCATGTAAGATCTTCATAGCAGGACTGGAACTGGGCTGTGTCGCACCCAAGCCGTGTGGCTTCTGCATTCATGTTACCAGGCATAAGCAAGATGACCTCTTGGTATATAACGGTCTACACAAGTGAATGTACTATATAATTTAATCAGTTGGGGTTTATTTGTTTGTTTTTGGTACCGGGGACTGAACGCAGGGGATCTTAATCACTGAGCCACGTCCCAACTCTTTTTATTTTGAGACAAGTTCTCACTAAGTTGCTTAGAGCCCCTCTAAGTTGCTGAGGCTGGCCTTGAACTTGTGATCCTTCTGACTCAGCCTCTTTAGAGGTTGGGATTATGGGTCCATCACTGCACCCCATTTTTTGTTTTGTTTTTTGTTTATATATATATGTTTATATCTATATCTATCTATCTATCTACCTATCTATCTATTTATATATATATATAGAGAGAGAGAGAGAGTAAGAGAGAGCCTTTCTCCTGTATGTCTCTGCTTTGGGGTTATATTTGGATTACTTATTTTCTAAACCTATGCACTGTTGTCCTACGAAAACCCATTTTCATTGTGTAGGAAATTTCTTTCATCTTCCTTCTGTTCTGATTCTGTGCCTTTTAAATAACATTTCTTCTTTCTTGGTTTGTCTTCATTGCTCACTTCAGATTAGGTCCATCTTGTAGAAAACTTCTTGAGAAACAGTGCATGGGTGGCAATGTGTTTTTAGATCTTAAATGTCAGAAAATGTTTGTATTCTCCATTGATAGCATGAGTGCATTATTCACTGCCATTCTTATGACTTGATCATTTATATGTGAATTTACTCAGCTTTCTCAGTATGTTTCCTTAGCTCTTGCAATAGCCCATACTATTCAAGGCACTGTTTTCAGCACATTAAATGGTGCTGAAATGTAATGTTTCCTTTCTTGAAAACTTTTCTTTCTCCTTGATGGACTGCAAGTTTACAGAAATGATGGGTCTTTTCTCCTTTATTATGTTGGGTTCTCAATAGGGCTTTTCAATCTAGAGACTTATGTGCTTCAGAAAAATGTTTCTGTAATTTTGCTCTTTTCATTTTTCTCTTTCTGGTGTTGGAACTCCTACATTGACTCTCTAGTCTCATCTCTTCTCTTTCTTAAAAATAAAAAGGTTATGAGATATTTTATTGGCTGTATTTCCCAAATTTTACACACACACACACACACACACACACACACACACACACACAATTTCAGCTATCACGTTTAAATTTCCAAGAACCCTCTCTTTTTTCTAATAAGAATCTCTGTTTATTCCTTTTTCTTAATAGCATCCTAACTTTGTTTTAAGTATAGGTGGTTTATTTTATGTTTCTGAGGTCATTAAGTAATTTCGATTACAGCTTTCTTTTTTCTGGTGTGGTATTTTCTTCTGTTTCTTTCCTTTCTTATGCTTTGATGTTTATATCTTTTATGTGAGAGGCTTTCCTTACATGCCACATTGTCATGGGCTATCTGTTCATATTCTAACAGTTAGATTTTAAAATGTTGAGAGAAGCTGGGCATGGTGGCATGTGACTGTAATCCCAGAACTCAGGAGGCTGAGGCAGGAGAATCATAAATTCAAGACCAGCCTCAGCAATTTAGTGAGGCCCTAAGTGACTTAGCAAGACCCTGTCTCAAAATAAAAATAAAAATAAAAAGGGCTTGGGATGTGGCTCAGTGGTAAGATGCTCCTGGGTTCAATCTCCCTGGTTCAAAAAAAAAAAAAAATTGCTGATAGAAGTTCTATTCACTTTGCTTGTCCACTCTAAGGTACACTGCAGGATATTGGGGTGAGGAATTGGCTTTTTAATTCAGAAATTCCTAAATGTTAGTAACTATAGGTCTTTTCTCTAGGAACATGAGGTACTTTTTTGCATAAAGTTGCATAAAAGATTTGATAAGATTGAGACATATTATATTATAGCAATACAAACCACTTAAAATTTAATGTTAGATACTTTAGTTCCTAGAGCTCTGCTATCTCTGTAATAGGATTCTATCTCCCAGTCATTTTAGTTGACTTTGTCTTCTGTCTCCTTTTCTCTCCCCACTACTGAACTGTAACTCGCTTTCAATATGGAGTTTCTAGGTTCATGCCGACTCATATCCTCAGAGCTCTTTCTCTACCCTAATCAGTGACACTCATTCTTGTCCTAAATGAAGACAGTTCTATCATACAGAACCATTTCTCAGTGTGTCATATACCCAAACATCAGTTGTTGAGGTTGTGACTAATACATGATGGCTATTGTTAAACCTAACTGCTGGACTGGTACCAACTTACATATAATTCTTACTTCCTGATGATGTGCAGTTATTGCATGTAGATTCAGTCTACTCATTAAGATAATTACATTTACCCTGAAGTACATCGATCTGTTTGTCTTAGTGACTCTGCTAAAACCACATTTATTTACCTTCTTATTGCATATACTTGAGATTTTCTGCATCTTAGGACAGTCACTCAAAAAAGTCCTGTCTTTCAATTTTATTTTCTAAACCCCTTAAATAAACTTATTATTAAGGACTCTTCTCCAAGTCCTTGAATGCTGTAGGAACATAGTGGTTGTGGATATTACTGGGTCCTAATATTTATTATTTGGAACCAAATGCTTGGTTTTCTGTTCTTATAGACCTGTTAGCAGCATTTGACAGACTAGATGGTCTTCTGCTCCTAGGAGTTTCTGTGACTGCCAGTCTCCTGAGGTTTCTTCTACCTCCTATCACATTGGCCACTCTTTTCCATTCTCCTTTGCTAGGTTCATCTCCTCAACGTGACCTCTACTGTGAAAAAACCTCAGGATCCTTTATTCATCTCCTTCTTTTCACACCTACCTGGTCTCTTTATCTGATTCCAACCAGTTCATTTTTATATGCTGATGACTCTCAGACTTTTACTTTCCATTGTGTTATACTTCCAAAATTCCTAACTCTAGTTGCCAACTTGACATCTTCTTGTGGATGTTCAGTAGTAACTAACACTTTGTGTGACCATTATGGAACTCTTGATCCCTTCCTATCATCACATACCGTAACCAGCACTTATATACTTCTTTCTTCCCACTTAAAAAAATGGCACCCACATCCAACCACTTGTGCAAGCCAAGAATCCTCTCTTTCACTTAATCCACAAAAGCTATTTATCCACAAACACTCTTGAACCTGCCTTCTATCATATCTTGAATGTGTCCACTTCTTTGCATTTCTATTACTAGTACCTTAACAAAGATATCATAAGATTTCTCCTGGGTTATTGCAATGGCTTCTTACCTGGTATCTCCGCTTCTAGTCTTCTATGTAGCAACCAGAACAAACTTTTAGAAGTGTAAGCCACATCATATCTTCATTTAATATTCTCAAAATTCTGTCGTGCCCTTTCCCAAATCTCTATGGCTTGCAGAGCCCTCTGTGCTCTGGGTCTGCTAAACCTTCATTGGCTACTCAAACATCAAGCTCATTTCCTTCTTATGCCTTTGAATCAATTTTTCTTCTAGAAAAAGCTTCTCTCATATCTTCACTCGTGCCCTTATTCTTTCCTATATTCTTGTTTCTTCTAAAATGTCATCTCCTCAGAGACTCTTTCCCTGGGCTCCTGCGTAGAGTGTCTTCTCAGTCATTTTCTTTCCTATCAGCCTAAGAGCACAAGGGGAGTGGGCTACTTGGCCTATTGCTTTAAATTTTTTCATGGTTATATGGGTCTCAAATAGATCACACAGCAACTTTTTAAGTTATACTCTTGGTTCCACCAATTTGATCAGTTTATCATCTCATGAGGCCAGAGATGGTCAGTCATTGACATTTTCACACTTGAGGGTACTATGGTCCAAAGCCTATGGTGTGTGTTTTCCTGGGTCAGTTGTCAGACATTGGTCATTTGCATCCTGGAGTGGTTATATGAGCTTTGTTTGTAGTCTTTGAGAACTCATATTTTGGTCATTCTTTCCTGAGACCAGTGAATAACCCACCTTTTTGCCAAATCACATATTTGATTGTGTTCATGTTACAAATCTGTTTTGTTTTTGTTGCACTAGTCCAGGTTACAAAATACTTATGGTTTTCTGGAAAGAGTTTAGTTTTAGAAACATGTCTTTTCATGAACTTCTGTCATTCAGAAACTATCTGATCATAAGCAAGACCTTAACACTCTGAGCTTCAATTTTGTCAAGTACTCAGTTTTCCTGTAGGTAAAAAACAGAACACAAACAAACAAACAAAAAACTCTTTCTCTCTTTCATAATACATATGAAAATCCTCTTCACAAGAGTAATAGATTATATTAGCTCATGAATGTGAGAAAATTTTTGCAAAGTTTAAAATACATTATAGATAGAAGGGATTAAATTTAAGGTTTTAGTCACATTGATAATGCCTTAAGTATTCAGTCATCAGTTATTACTGTCATTTTTTTAAAAAATATTTATTTTTTACAGACTGAATTTTGATTCATTGTACACAAATGAGGTACATCATTTCATTTCTATGGTTGTACATGATGTAGATTCATACCATTCACGTAATCATACATGTACATAGGGTAATGATGCCTGTCTCATTCCACCATTTTTCATATCCCCCACCCTCTCATTTCCTTCTACATAATCTAAATTTCCTCCATTCTTCTCTCATTCCCCACCCCCTCCACCCCTATTTTATATCATCATTCACTTATCAGGGAAAACATTTGACCATTGGTTTTTTGGGATTGGTTTATTTCACTTAGCATAATATTCTCCAATTCCATTCATTTATTTGCAAATGCCAGAATATTATTCTTCTTTATGGCTGAATAATATTCCATTAAAGTCTCTTTGATGTACCAAACTTGCAGAATAACTGCCCTCTTATCTAATGTAACTTTGAATAATTATTTTAAATGAAGGAATTGTGTTCACTAAAACCTGTCTCAACTGTATGATATAAAAATTAAAAGTACCCCTTGAACTCAAACCCCACAAGTTCAACCCCCCAGATATAAGCAGGTAACATTAGCTCACTATTTCCCATTGTTAATACTAACAATAATTGACATTCACTTAGTAACTTTGTTATCAATCATGTTTTGTTATAAGCACTTTATATATTAACTAATAAACCTGTGGCTCAAATAATAGTGTTTATTTCATTCTTTATGTGAGCAAACTGAGGCACAGAAATGTGAAGCTATTTGCCCAATGTCCACAGCTAGAAATGGATTTGAGTTTAGGCAGTGTGGTTCCACAGTCCATGCTCTTAGTCATGACAATAAAACATGTCTTAGCTACCTTTCCATGTGAATATGCAGAACTCTGCCTAGCTTTAGCACTTACAGTACATTATATTTTATGTCTCTTAATGTATTTACCAGTTCCCTATTGATGAGAATTTTTTTTTATCTCCCAAGTTTTTCATTATTAAAAATAAATGACAAAAAGTGAAAATTAAAAATGAAACTGCATTTACAACCTGGTGTTTTGTGTATCTTTCTAAAAGTGCATAGCTGTTGCATATGGACACCAAACTTTTTGAATGACACCACTGAATTGTCTTCTACCATGAATAGTGATTTTCCTCAAAGTCTAATTAACTACCAGAAGCAGAACCTGTGATTTCTTGCACATGGCAAAGACAGCATTTTGGAAACATTGCTCCTATTCCTATAAGGTACATCTCTGCACTTGGGCATGGGATAAGCAGGCATTTGGTAACTTCCCTGCTTATGCTGCCTGGTACTCTGAGACTCAAAGTTTCTATGAGGTTGTCAATCTGAGATTCATTCTGACAGATTTATTGACTCTTAAACATTTACCCAGCCAGAGCCTCTAGACCAAGGTTTCACTTTTTTGTCCTCTAAGCATAGGTAGAATAAGAGAACTATGGCGAGCAAAACTCCACAAACATCTTAAGAAATTGAATCCATCCCTTGTTTCCAGTTCAAGGTCTCTTTTCTATCACAGTTTTTCTTAGTTCATTGGTATATTGATGAAAGTAAATTATCAAGGTCATTCGATCAACTACTTCCTCATTCAGTCATGAAGTACTTGTTTCGTAATATTGAAATATTGAATAAGACATGGTGCCTGTGTCTGAGAAACTTGTAGTCTTCTCCAGCTTTTCTGGAAATGAAGGTCAGAGAAAATGATTTCAGCTTAAATAGCAGAGAATTAAGGCAGTAAGGAAGGTCACAATTATATTACCCTAATTTATAGCTGAGAACAATATAGCTTAGAGAAATTAAGTGACTTGTCATAAATTTATTCAGATCACAAAAGTCAGCCCAAATCTGGTTCCATTGACAGGGCAGTCTCTCTTATGCCAGTCAGATGCAGGCTTCCAGGGCCTTTTACAGGGCATGTGGCATTTTTCTATGTGCCTCAGGTACATAGAAATGCTGGGTAAACTATCACAAAACTATTTTGCATAGGTACCCAAGAAAGATAAATAGGGATAGATGTGCGTGTGTACATGTGGGTGGTTGTAAGAACCCAGAAACCACTCCAGACATGGAACTCACATAAGAGGATTTATTAAGCAAACAGAATGTCTCCCTACAGGGTAAGAGAGAAAATAAAAGGAAAAGAGAGAGAGTGAAAAGCGAGGAGGAGAGAGAAAGAATGAAAAAAAAAAAAAAATGGCGGGGGAGCTATTCTTAAGCAGTCAAATTTCCTGGGTTAATAGGGGACCAATAATGGAGAAGGATACTTGCAAGCTGACTGATGAACCAATAGCTAGCTAGGATATTCACAGACTGACAAGAAGTTGGGAGGCTGGGAAATGACTGCAGCATAAAGGGCAGGGGAGCAGCTTTATATTATAGTGGTGGAGAGACAAAGAGGTAGAGAAGAAAGGAGGAAGGAAGGTGGGTCTCTCTTAACAATAGTTTTTGTTGGCCAGTGAAATTTGGGGCACAAATTTTCTGCTTTCATGAATTTTCCTACTTTCTCCTAGTCTACCAATTTTATACTTAGAAGAAATAAAAGTAAACTTCTTTTTTAAATATAAAATTGAACTTACTAAATTACTTACATCTTTCTGTTTCATCTTATATACTACCTCTTTGTTTATTGAATATCCAAAGGAAATCCTAAAACCAAGTTTCTGGGCTCCAACCAAGCCATCCCAAGAGGTGCATTTACACAAAATATTCTTGTTGAATTTACAATTTCAATCAGTGAAAAAGTCTTTTCTCAAATCTTCTCTTGCATTCAGCTGAGAGCTGGGCAGGATTAGACCTTCCTTGTGTTCATTCAGTCTCGCATCTTGACCTCTAAAGGGGACAGGGAACTGCTGTGAGATCCTGGCAGAGCTTTCAGACCTTCAGCATTAGCTTTTTGGCTTGAGCTCCCATACATATGCTTGGCCTTTCCGCTTTCAAGCAGCGTCTCTTTGCCGGCACTGGGCTGGGTGTCCGCAGGTGGTCTGCTGGCCCCAAAAGCTTTCTGCATGAATTACTGTGTATGGTTTCTGCACGCTGAAACTTGGCATGTAGGCGCTCACGCACACACCCGCATGCACACACACATACACACATTCTCCTGTCCCCTCTGCCCTGTACTCTGTGTTCCATTAGAAGCCATCCAGATTCTTGGTGTGAATGTTGAGTCAAAGCCAGGCTTTTCTCAAAGGATCACCTACTTTCCATTACCAGTTACCATACTCCATCCCCCTTTTCAGATAAAGCTTCTGTTCTAGTAGTTTTCCCTTTTCTAGGCTTCCTTTATATGTTTCCAGTTTCCTTCTCCAGTCCTGACTCCAAATAACCACATGAATGAGTCGATCTTGTCATTCCATGTCCCTAGAATATTCTGTAGCTTCCATCACATTCAAGATAGTGAATGTATTCCCCAGATGGCAAGCAAGGTCCTTCATGATGGGACTCTAACTTTATCTGCCCAGTCCTCATCTTCTCCACACATTTCCCATCCTCCTCTATTGCTCCACCACAGAGTTCAGGATGTGACCTGCTTTCTCACGTGTCTCCTTCTGTCCACATGCTGGATCTGCTGCGTTCTCCACTTTGTCCCCTGGCCAATGCTTTCTTTTCCTTCAAAAATCAATTTGAGTGTAAAAATTTCCATACAGTGTGAAAATGTATCTAGTTATATAATTGTGATCTGTGCATATAGCTTTATCTTATACTCCAATAAAAGTTTTAATTAAAAAAGTTCCCTTCCTGAAGCATATTTTTCTGTGGTGTTCAGGACAGAAATGGAGAGTGTAGGTTTGACCCAAGTGAATTTGCAATTTGGTGAATACTCTTTTCACACTCCGGATGGTGTCACAGGACAAAAAGAAAAAAAAAAATCTTCTTGGACTGAGTTTAGCATTTGCTTTAAGATATAAGATACTCAATCGTATCAGTAGGTGTTCTTTGAGTATCTGAGAAGTTTGATTTCCCAGCTTAAATTTTGGCAAGCTCAAATAATTTTGGCAGAAGTTAGAGTACAAATAAACAAATCAGAATTGGAATTTCACTCTCAGCTGTTTATCTTCATCCTTTAGCTTTTAAGACTTGTGTCACCAGTGGACATAAGCTTACGTGCCTGTGCACATCAATCAAATCTTCCACAGACCTTGTTGGTTCATACTTCACAACCAGAGTTTAAAATTGATGTTCCTCTTTGGTATAAGGATTATGATTCATTATCTAAATGAACATCTTTAAACCGGTGGGTTTTTTTCCTCCAAATATTTAGTGGTCTAGAAATATCAGACTCTGAGACGTTTTAAAAACAATACATTTTCTTCTCTTTAAACCAAGTGGAAAAACCTGGGAACCCTGATCTTTGAATAGCATCAGCCATGTTGGTCACTGCCTTCTGCAACCTGGAGCCTGGAGCCAATCCAGCCATTGCTGCAAGAACTCACCGGATTTCTCTCTCACATTCCCTAATAAAGGGCTTTCGGTGTCAGCACAGGTAGGAATTCCGCTGTCCCCCTTCTCGTTTCACACTTCCTGCACTTTCTTTGCTAAGCATTCAACTTCCCATGAGTCCATGTGAAGGAATCTTAGGGGAGAGTGGACAAGGTATCTGTAGCTCCCTGTAATTACCACAGCTGAGGTCCTTTTCCTATTGGTTATAAGACAGATAAAGGACATAGACGAGGGCTCAGAGGGCTCTCAGAGAACAGCATTGGATTTTCTTCCATGGGCAGACCCATGATGGAGCAGGACATTAATGTGGACAGTGTGAGCAATGAGGAAGGAGAGGACGGGACCCTTTGTCTGGTCAGTCACCCAGAGTCCCTTTCATAAATCTCATGAGGTTTCTTCCTGATGGTATCTCCCCTTCCTCTCAGCCTTATTTTATTGAACTTTCACTTTCCTTTCTGCCTAGTTGAATTCTCTTCATCCTTCAAAGTCTAGTTCAAATCTCACCCCCGCCTTGGGAAGCCTTCTCTTGACCCAGAAGTGATTTCCCTGTTGTGTGAATACTTAGTTCCTAATGACTGTATATTCTGAACAAATAAAATTTACAGTAGTAGTAGTTAATGAAATAACTGATATCAGCTCTCATGACACAGGTTTCAGGGTTTTTCATTTGGTAATTACTCAACTCAATATTTGTCCATTTACTTGTGTGCTTAGTGGAACTTAAAGCCATGAAAATAGAATTTAAGAAACCTTTCTGACAGTCAGATATGCTGCCTTTTCATGTCTGCAGCACCGTGTATAAGATTGATAAAAACCAGCATAACAGAAACAAATCTTGAGCCTGTATGTACTGTATGCCATATGTTACGGTAAGTGATGTACCATCATTATCTCTCTTAATCTCAGCTTTTCACCCCAAAAGGATCAGAGAGAGGTTGCAAAATGCTTCCAATAGGATCATATATGATCCTATATATGATGAAGCCATCATAACAAAGGGAATTACAAATGCAGTAAGTCAGATAAAATCCTGGGTTCAATCATTACTCAAAAATACATGCTGTTATTATCAGCTTTTGCACTGCTGTGACCAAAAGACCTGACAAGGACAATTTTTCGAGGAGGAAAAGTTTATTTTAGGGCTTCTAGTTTCAGAGGTCTCAGTCCATAGATGACTGACTCCCTTGCTCTGGACCCCAGGTGAGACAGAACATCATGGCGGAAGAGTGTGTTAGAGAAAAGTGGCTCAGGACATTGCACCAGGAAGCAGAGAGAGATTCCCTGTACCATTGACAAAATACATACCCCAAAGGCATGCCCCCAGTGACCCACCTCCTCCAGTCATATCCTATGGGCCTACAGTTATCACCCAGTTAATCTTTATCAGGAGATTAATTTACAGATTAGGTTAAGGTTCTTATCATAGATGTTGGATCAAACTCTTTCTTATTACAGTTCTAAGCACAGGCCAATGCCCTCTTGATGAAGAGCAGAGTGGCAAAGTCCTTTCTAAAGGAAGTGGCAAACTATTGGGTTGCAGGTGAAGTTGCTCTAAGAGTCAGAAGAGCTCTACACATTTCAGGAAATCCTCTGTGGCTGTTGTCTTTTGCAGTCACAACTCCCTGCTCTCTGTTCCAGATAATTAATTATCCCAGATAATTAATCTTATCTGTTCAACTAAAAGCTGCATAGGTCATGGTATAGCACCTATTAATACCTATAGAGCTAGCATGTTCAGGAATAGCCTTTGGAAAACTCAGTCCTATAAGCAATCTGGAGCTTTAAACATTGATTTTCCAGTGGGGAAAATGAAATCAAACTCCTTTGCATGATTTATAATGCTTTTGACAACCCAACCTCAACCTGCTTCTCCAGACCTAATTTATGGTCCCCTTTTCAGCATCTTCATGCTTCATTCCCACCAATCTATAGAGATCTATGAATGTACTCGGTGCTTTTCACTCACAGAGATCTCATAGATGCCTCCAGAATTCCCCCTCCTCTCCCACTTCTCTCCTGGCTTCTCTGCCTAGAGCTCAAAGGATGTCACCTTTCCTGTGAACCCTGCCCAATTCCATTGAGCAATCAATCTTACTCATTACTAGATTCCCAAAGAACCTTGCTTATATCATATTTTATTATCCTCTTTTGTGTGCTTCTCTGGTTTTTCTGCCAAACTGTGAATTCCTCCAGGGTAGAATGTGTCTTATTTATCTTTATAACCTAGCATTGGGAACATAGTCTGACCTGAATTTATTTCACCTAATATTTATTGAGTGCTTCCTGCACTGACAAAGCAAGCTGGGACAATTCCCATCCTATGATGCTAAGTAAAAAATCATGAACTATTCCACAGATGACCGAAATGTGTTTCCATATTCTCTGAAACCATGTAGATGAATTACTCAATATGACTCAATATAGGAAAGGTTGGCCCTGTAAAGAGACTGAATCACAAACTGTTTCCATGAAATTCTTTCCGCCCTAACAGTGATTCCCAGATCTGAAAAGCTCTAAAGGAAAGCTTTCTTGTATGTTGTCATTTATTTCAAGTGTCTGCTTTTATTTGTGTAGCATCTGTCATACTAAAGAACTTTGTAAAATTACATTTGGCATGTGGATGCCTTACTTTATCCAACAACATAACATACACTCCTAATAAGTAAAACAGAGTAACTATCCCAGGAGACCTTGATAATATTACAGCAGAGCTAAGAGTAGAGTCAGAAAAAAGAGCTAGCTTTCTCCTTAATACCCTGACATGCACAGGACATTTAAGAACTAAATTACTATATTTAATTGTCATTGAAAGGGCCTATTTGGATGGAGGTCACAGAAATGTGCAGTTCCTGGACTTCCAGAGCTTTTAATCATTCATTCATCACAAAATGTCATATTATACACATTTGAAGCCACATAAGCACTGCAAAAATGTGAAAACTTTGCCACAAATGGAGTTTCAAAATATGTTGAGCAATTGAAACACTTCAGATACAGAAAGTGAAAACAGTATTTTAAAAGTTGCTTTGAATAAAATTGTTTCTGGTTATACATTAACCAACCAAAGTTAATGTCATGAGGGGAAGAGGGGGAAAACCTTGAGGAAAGAATATTTTCATTTTGTAAGGCAGCCTCCTGAAGGGATGCCTCTATAATAGTTTTAGGCAAAAAGTAATGGGTCACTCAACAAGCCCAGAAAGTTTAAGGATTATGAAGACTTTGGATTCTCAAATTCTGCCACCTCCATTTCCTCATTTCATGTCTTAGGGTCCTATTCTTTCCCTGTCAAGTCCCTGACGTGACCATGAGGTTTAATAGGGCTTCCCCTTATCTGCAATTTGACTCTCACGAGCAGGTCCTGGGCCTAATTTTCAGGTTAATCTGCTTTCTTCCTAGTAGTCAAGGGCCTCCAAGTGCTGTCAGAGAGGGCTTTTTCTTGGTACATTATGCTCTGAATTAATGGTTGGTTAGGTAAGTGTGTGAACTCCACAACCCTCATAATTAACATCAGTACCCCATCTCTCAAGTGTTGGTGAGTTTGTGGATGCCAATATCCTATCCCTCTTTCCCTCTGGTGAGTTTCCTTGGAATTTTTGATTTGTCAGTGTGTCCTTCCTATAATGGTATTCATCCCTGGGTAGTTTAGTGGTCATTTTCCAGAAGCATCTGCTATATCTTCACAATTAAAGTAATTTTATCTCAAAGTCAAGACCAAACACCAACAAATACAGAAGCCAGCATCCCTAGATATATGTCAATTTGCTTATATTTTACAAACTGAATGATACTTGTAATGACTAAATAAATTCCATGTAGTTTTCTGCATTTGATGAAGTTTAAGAAGTTCTTAATCCATTGCTGTTATTAAAAATATTGTGTTCTTTTGCCATCCTCATAGTGATTTTCATTTATTTTTTAAAAAATGTTTCTCTCTATTTTTAGTTTGTCATTTTTCCCCTCATTTTTATTATAAGAGAATTCTTTGCCAATACTCTTTTGGATAAATTAGCTGATAGGAGGGGGTATAATAAATTCGTGTAGCATTATATCAAGTATTAAGGGACCAGGAAAAATGACTTTTGCATCATTGGGCTATCACTTCCCTCATCTCCCTGTCTCCTTTCTAATTGATATTTCAATTAGAAGACCAGAAGTTCATACCCAGTTTTGTCATTTACTGCTTCTGTGTGCCTCAATTAAGCCTCATGTTCCTTGCATCTTAAGTAGGGACAATCAGAAAATACACTTGCTGCCATTCAAACACTGCTTGTTCATTCTTCTCTAGTCACATCATACCATATTCTCTTCCTTTGACATAACTCTATATTGTTTTTCCTCTACCTGAAATACTCTTCCTGATACTCTTCAGTTGTCTGACTTCTTATTCTTTAGGCCTCATCTCAAATGTGGCCTTCGCTGTTCTACCTGAAGATCGCCTCATAAACTTCACTGTCCTGGCACACTGCTTTCTTCATAGTGCAAATTACAATCTATAATTATTTTAGGTGTGTATATAAAACTTGTTTTCTGTACATTCAACTAAAATTAGACCTTTTAACTGCACTACTGGTTCAGGGTTTGGCATAAAATAGATTCTTAAATGTTTGTTAAACACCTGAATTTATTTCATTGAGCTAGAACCTATTAACAATGTAATATATATATGAAAAACATTTTAATTATATTGCTATCTGTACTATACATTAGATGCAAATAATATTTCATAATGATCGAAAGTGTTCCTTAGGTGAATAACTTGATGTGATACTAAAATAATAATATCTTTATGAATTTTAAGATTTTTATTGTATAATAATGCTTCAAATGCTCATGTTCACTATTCTTGTAATATTTTCTTGAAATGTGTCAGATACATTATCTTTAGTAAATTAAGTATACTTAATTAGGAAAGAATGACAAAGTTTAAGAGCTCCATATGTATAAATGATTATATATAAAGTAAAGAATAGCTTTCCACTTTGTCCATCAGCCAAATTTTTCAAGCTCCTTTGATGTTGGAATTGAGGGAGAAAAGCACTATAAAAGAGAAATAAATGCACTTCTGGAAAGCCAATCACAGAGGTGCCCATCATCATTGAGCCCTGTCTTAATTTAGCATTAGATATGCCTGAGAATGAGCAACTTCTGCTGTTAGATGATTTGTATCCATAATCAGAAGAATGTGAGGCATAAAGTTCAGGTGCAGGTTGACATTCTCCAGCCTGCTGAAAGAAGTAAATCATGACCTTTCAAAGACACAGGTAATCACTTAAAGTCCATTTTCTTCTCAGTCACCTGGAACACCCAATCAAGAAGCATCGATGAAAGTCTCAGATTTTGAATTGCAAAATGATACCCAAAACACCTAGATATTACAGAGAGAGCTGGGGCAAAGAAAAAATTAACCAGGCAGTGAAATTTTAAGAGAAATTTGGCTTGCATCTTTTACACACACGGTGGAGGAAACTTATGTTGAAAACCTTTTTACTGAAACAAAATCTTTTGTGACTACAATTCTTTCACTACTTTAATGATAAGGTGTCCTGGAATCACCACTGAAATACATAGAATAGGAACACTGATCTCTAAAGCTCTGGGAATTGGTTAGCATCCATTGCAAGTTCACCTCCATGTCACAGTGTACTTGCTGGCTCTCACAGGCACAGGGCCTACCTCTACTACTTTAGTAATTTTCCTAGACTGCATCATCCTGGACTACTTCCATAGGAATAGGGGAGATATGATATAATTTGGGACTTAATAATTGCCTGGAGGCCTTGGAGTTTCATCACTTTCCATTTACCATGGGGACAAGATAGAAACAAACATGATTGGTTTTTATATTTTGAATACCTGCAATGTACCAGGTTCTATTGCATGTATGAATTCATTTCATTCAGCCCTCCCTATTACACTCAATGATTTAAAAATAAGAAGTGACAAGGAAACAGACAAATCGCCACTGGGAAAATGTAAGTGACAAATGTATGTGACAGAGCATGGATGCAAACCCTTCTCAAACAGACTCAAGACTCTTACTCTTTCCACTGGACTGTTTGATTTTCACCTGAAGTCTATGAAATGTCTCACTTCTCTTCTCATCAGTGTTAAGGTCAATGCTCAGTAGGGGGCACGTTACACCACTGACTGCCAGAGAATGCTCCCTGTGTTTGAATTTAAATTCACCTCCTCAGAGAACTTCCTTGCAGGGGCTCACAACAGTGCCTGTTGACATTTCTAGCCAAGGTATCAACATCTTTAGCACCACTAAGTCTCCTTTCCACCACTGAGGATGCTCGGGAGATGAAGGTGGTTCCTTCTGGAGACTACATCCTAGAGTTTCTGAAGCAGTCACTCTCATCAGTAGTGGCTGCTCTCAGAAGTGGTGGGTCCCACCTCTGTTGCCTCCCTGTCATCCTTTACTTTCTCTGCTATCAATGCAACCCTTTGGCAGCAAGTGATCTTTCTGACCACTGGTAGGACAACTCATCAGCATAATCCTGTGTGGACTCTTCAGTCTCAGGTTACCCAATAAGTGACTGTGAATACAGGCACATAGATCTTTGGAGGAAATTATTGCAAATTTCCACTCAGTACCATAATTTCACCCTCAGTCCTATAACATTATTTAAAGCCAGTAAGTTCTCATTCTACTCTTAATTTCCAAGCAGAATTATTCCCCAAGGAGACAGGAATAGGGAACTACTTATTGTCTTCTCGAAATACCTGAATTCAGGTTTATAAAGATGGGATAAAGTAAAACTACAGACTACTCCCTTCTTGGGCTTAAGAATATCTAAATAAATCAATCAAAGAGAATTCAAGAATTTTTTTTGGTGGGTTTAGGTAATTACGTGAGGGAACATGTTGAAAGCAAATTCCAAACCTTCACTTAAACATCAGTCCCATCCCAACCACTCCCCAGGTAACATCTCATGAAATAGAGAGAAATCCTCCCTACTGAGCCCTGTCCAAAAATTTATGAGAAAAAAAAAGGGGGGGAAAGACTGCTCTTGTTGTGAGTCATTGTAACAGAAAATATAACTCCAAACCTAAAGGGCCTAATTCACCTCTGAATCCCTCTGTACCACTCATCTATCATTAAACAATGCTGACTTAGAAATTATTTTTTAATGTATTTAGGAAATATATTACCATTTCAATGATTGGTCTCTTGGAGACAGGTTCCTTGTACTACCTTTGTTGAGTTTTCTGTATCTTCTAACATAGTGACTTTCTAAGCAGTGGGTACTCAGTAAATATTTCTCACTTAATTAAATCAGACATTACATGTTCTATAAAATAAAATAATTTTGTACTATGCAAGCTCTACAAAGATATGTGTTGGTACAGAGCAGACATATTAAGTCCCATCTAGTTTTGGGGGATATAAAAACACTGACATTTAAGATACTGAAGTATTTGCATGATAGAAAATGCACATAATCACCAATTCTTCAATCCCCTGAAGTGGTTATTTAATGCTCCACTGCAATTTGATATCCAAATCTTGGAATTTATTTAAAAAGTCAAACCACATTAGAGCTCTATCACTCAACATGGTTTTCTGATTAATGAGTCACAAAACAAATGAAGCAAGTTTTCAGTTAATGAGCTACAAATAAATCTATCTGTAAATACTAATTACCACTAATCTCCAAATTAGTTACACTTTAGGTTTATTCTCTTTGTATTTCCATTAATTTATTTCCTTTACCCTAATCAGTTAAGTTTCATCTAAAGATAATTATAAAGATATGATTTCTAGAGGGGAAGTATGGGGAACTCTACAGACCTGCTTCCCTGAAAAACAGCCTTAACTGGTGTAATCATTTGAAAAACCTAGCAACTATTTAAAGTATTGGTGAATTATCTAAGGGCATATAGCAAATGAAGAAACATGTATTCAAAAACTATATATGGTCAACTAATTTTGACAAGAGTGCTAAGAATATGTGAGAGGGAAAGGATTCTCTCTTCAATAAATGGTGCTTAAATGGTGCTTAGAAAATTGTATGCCCACCTGCAAAAAAAAAAAAAAAAAAAAAAAAGAAAAACAAAAGAAGAACAAAAGAAAAGAAAAAGAAAACTGAATATCCACAGGCAAAAAATTAAGTAAAAATTAAGTAAGTGGAATATCTAAAAATATAAAAGTAATAGGAGGCGAAAGAAAACAGGGGGAAAGCTCCTTGACTTTGACCTTGGCAATGATTTTTGGATAGGACACCAAAAACACAGGCAACAAAAGCAAAAATAAGTGAGTGGGACTACATCAAACTAAAAGGTTTCTGCATAGTAAAGGACACGATCAAGAAAAGGAAAAGGCAACATGTAGAATGGGAGAAAATATTTGCAAATATATCTAACAAGGGGTTAATATTCAAGATAGATAAGGAACTCACACAAAGTAGCAAAAAGCCAGTTTTTAATGGGCAAAGGAGGCACAGAAAGACAAAAACTCTGTGTGTGTGTGTGTGTGTGTGTGTGTGTGTGTCTACTTATATATTACAGAATAGTATATGGTATGTATGCATACATATGTGTATATAAAAATATTAATCAGTCATAAATTCTGCCATTTACAATAACTTGGATAAAACTGGAAGACGTTACACTAAATGAAATAAGTCAGACACAGAAAGACAAATACGGTATGATCTCACTCATGTGTGGAATCTAAATTAATTGAACTCAGAGTGCAATAGTGGTTTCCAGAGGCTGGAGGGTGAGGGAATCGAGAAATGTTGGTCAAAATGTACAAACTTTCAGTTATAAGATATATAAGCTCTGGGGCTGAAAGCAGAAACTGAAAATCCTAACCTAAAATTTATTAGAAATGTAAGGGACACAGAATAACCAAAATATATTCAAAAAGAAGAAAAATAATAGATTTTCACTTCCTAATTTTCAAACTCACTATAAAGTTGGAGTAATCAAGATAATATGATAAGGGTAGAAGAACAGGCTTGAAAATCAAATAAATACAATTTAGAATCAAGATTTCACCTTCACATCTATATTCAATTGATTTTCAACTAGAATGACACGACAATTTAATGAAGGAAAGAATTGATTTTCAACCTACACTGCTAGGACAACTGGAAATTCATATGCCAAAAAAAAAAAAAAAAAAGACCCCTATTTCACATTACACTACACACAAAAATTAACCTCAAAATGGAGTAACAAATTAAAAGTAAACACCAAAAATATAAACATTCAAAGATATAGGTATAACTCTTCATGACCTTGGATTAGGCAATGATACCACAGATAAAACATTAAAGGCCCAAACAAGAAAAGAAAAATAGATAAATTGAACTTCATCAAAATCAAAAGCTTTTGTGTTACAAGGAATGTCATAAAGAAAGTTAAAAGACAATCAATAGAGTAGCAGAATATGTATCAATCACATATCTGATAAGGAATAAAGAACTTTAAATGACTCAATAATAAAAGAAAAATAACTTTATTAAAATTAATTGAGCAAAGGATCTAAATACACATTTTTTCTAAGTTATACTATATTACTGATGAAGCCAGAATTTGAAGCCAGAGCTTCTCTCAGTTAGGTGCCCTTTGCTACATAGCTGCAAAATAGCCTTGGTTTTACCTTGTGCTGGACAGCTTGTGAATTGTCCTTTCTCTGTTGCTTATGCATTGGAGGAATTCCATCCTTTTTCAATATCTAATCCAGATCAATGAAAATTTTTGTAATTGTTCCAAAGATCAGTCACTATCAAGTAGGAGAAGCAGCAGCTAAATAAGACAAGAGTGGGGGGGTGAGTTAAAACCATTTGGATGTGACCAAGGTGGCTGGCTTTCTAACAAAATTTGATGCTTCCTCACTCATGTAGGTATGTAGGGATATAAATGGCAATCAGTACATTTGTAATATAAAGCCGATACTCTGCCTCCCAACCACCTGTCAATCTGCGCTCTGCCCGCCTCTTACATTACAAGAATTTCTGACTTACGCTGCCGCCATTTTCCTGCTTCCCACGTTATGTCCTAACATGCTAAATAGCTATCGGTTCATCAGTCAACTTGCAAGTATTCTCCACTACTGGTTCCTTCCAGCCCGGGAAATTCCAATATCTGGGAGAAGTGCACACGCCATCTTTCTCTTTTTCCTTTCTTTTCACCCTGGAGCCGACGTGTTAGTCGTCTGCATAATAAAGTCTCTTGCGTGAGACCTGGAGTCCGCGGTGCATTTTTCTGGGAGCTATTGGCGAGCCACAACTGAGACGAACAAGCAGGCGACAGTTCAGCGGGACCGCAGCGGCAGCTAGAATCGTCTCGGGTCCCAAGCTGCCTTACAACATTCATGTGGCAGATTCCTACTACTGGATGTGCGGATGGGGATTTTAAGTAGCATGGATCCTTCCTCACTTTTTCTTTCCCCTTCCACTGGTTGCTGAACATTCTGAGACCCTAGGGAATGGCAAAAGGCAATAACAATGGAGGGACCTATGTTCTGAACCCTCATGTGGAGGGAAGTCACTGACTGTCCAGGGAGGACTCTTACAGGAGAAAGAAACTTTTACTGT
Organism: Sciurus carolinensis; assembly: GCF_902686445.1. Lineage (NCBI taxonomy): Eukaryota > Metazoa > Chordata > Mammalia > Rodentia > Sciuridae > Sciurus > Sciurus carolinensis. The sequence continues at coordinate 67,341,661 of NC_062226.1, forward strand.
GTTAGACCACTGAAAGTCCTGGGTTTGATTCAACAGTTCATACCCGTGTTCATGTTCTGGGAGATGGAAGAAAATATGGGGCAAAAGAAGAACTGAGGGATGTCAAAAATATGCGTTGGTGAATATAAAAACTGCGAGACACAGGGTCATTCCAGCTAAACTAGAATAAAACAGGGAGCATTCCCCACACTGTGCCCTCCCCAACTCTTTCAGTCAGTATGTCTTGTTGCCTCGCTCTGCTCAGCACTATGGTTTCTGTTTCTCTCCATTCCTGTTTTCATTACCTAAAGCTGGATCATCTTCATCTTTTGGTGGGTTCACTGCAGATACTTTCTAACCAGGTCTGTATTTTGTAGCACACAAATGGGATTAGAACCCACTTCTCCACACCTCCTGATCCAGCTTGAACCTTTTCAATTAATTCCCAAAGTGATTACAGTGAGGTCCAGACTCCTTTGCAGGACACATATGGCCCTTTGATGCCATGGCCTCTGTTTCAGCTGTCACCTTCCTGCCTTAGATCCTATACCTGCAGCTATTGCTATCAAATTGTTTTGACTTTCTGAGTGGGTCGTGCCTCTTGTGTCTCTTAGTCATTGCATAAGGTACCCCGTTACCTGAAATGTACTGCCTTATTCCTTCTCCCTTCTTCCCCACCATGTCCCTCCTTATCAACAGTTTCATTTCCACTCAACTTAGCTGTGGCCTCTTCTAGAAAGATTTTTCTGACATACTCAGGCTGGATTAGCATCTTATTTTCTCTTTGTTCTTAGGACCCTAGTCACACCTCATCAAAGAATTTTCATGCTCCCACACTATTTGTCTATAATATCTTCTATTAGATGGATCCTTGAGGTCAGAAACACTGTTCACCACTGAATCTGAGCATGCTGTGGGTATTTGGCATGGAGCAGGTGCTCAGTAGGTTTTTTTTTTTTTTTTTTTTTTTTTTTTTTTGTGAGGGTGTTCTTTCTCTCTCTCTCTCTCTTTTTTTTTTTTTTTTGGTATTTTTGTTTGTTTGTGGTATCTTGGTAGATGGTTGGGATGGATGCCTATTTAGTACAAGTCTAAGCAAAGAAAAGGTTGTACATAAGCAATTAATAATGCTGGTTAACTATTAGTGAAAATAGAATCATTTTTTTTATATAAATTTAATTATTTAACTCTCATCCATAAATGATTTTTGACATATAATTTTCCAAAGCTCCTGTGTCTGGCTATTTTAAAGGACTTGATTTATTGATTAATTATTAATATGTAAGTAGACAAGCCAGTATATCTCACTCTCATTCTCCAAGCAAGCCAGAACTTGAAGAAACCTGGTTGACTGGTCTTGAGGAATAAAGCACCCATGAGATTAAGACTTTGGCTCCAGCGTCAGAGGTGTCTGGGTGGAGTCCTGCCCTAACACTTAGAGCCATGTGGCCTTGGGCAATGAAATAATGTTTCTAAAGTCTTTAGCAGAGTCCCTGCTACATAATAAGAGTCCAACGGCTGATAGCAACAGGGATCAATGTTGTATTTGTCACAAATATTAATATTAATTTTATCATTATCTTGTCCTAATAGTGTTGTCAGACTGTGACTAAGGCATCACCCGGGGGGTTTGTACACTGAGTGCAGAAAAAGTAACCAGGAAAGACTGGCTCTATTAGGTCACTGGGGAAGACCTAAAGCTCCTCATTGGACCGACAAGAAAACCCACACTCAGCAGAGTTAGGAGACCTGCTCCTAGTCACGTAGCTAGCCAGGACAGAGCTGAGACTCAAACCAGAACTTCTGATTCCAAAGCCAGTTCTCTTTCCACTACAGTGCCCGGCCTCAGGGCATTAACATTTCCAGGTCCCACAGGCTTCCACATCCTAAGATCAAATAGGACTTTAGATTCCAAATATGCATACAGGGACTGTCTGTTCCCCTCTCTCTATTCATAGGTACTTGGGATTGTGGGCCCATAGGGCATTCTGCCCGTGCTTCAATGCTTTCGGATATGGCTCCCCTCCCCCAGGGGCTGCTTCTGCCAAGGGGTCAAACTGCCTCTCACAGAAACTAAAGTGCCTTTTCACAGAGTTGCTTCCCAGGATTGGGCGAGGAATGCCATCTACCCACTGCACTCCAGAAGCCCAGAGATCCCAGGGATTCTGTGCTGGGTAGATGCCTATCATGGGAACTGCACATGACACCTGAGTGAACAACAGGGTGTGCTGAATGTCTGAAGTCAGGTTCTCAGTGCAAACTGTGAAAGCAGATAACACACAGCATTCAGAAAGTCAGATTGTCCAAGCCAGACAGGAATTGAGGCCTCATCTAGTCTGAACTATTTATTTTGCAGAGGAGGAGATCTGGGCTTAGAAATAGGATCAAAATGTTCAGGGATTTGTGGTAGTGGTTGTGGGATGTCTCCTAGGTCCTATTGTACTGTCCTTTCCATCATGCTCATACACATCTTTCTGGGGAACTATCATAATTGAGTACTTCCTCCAGAGAGGAATAGAAACCTGCTTAGGATATCCACCATCACTGTGAGAAGCTGGTCTTACACCATTGGTAGTGATCAGGAGCAACTCCTAAGGATGGGATAGTTGGGGGTTTTGTGTGAGGAGCCTAAAAGCAGGGCATATAGAAATGTGATCAGTTCTAGATCTTTTCTGAGAATAGTGCTCACCGTGGGCTCTTCAGCATACAGAGGAACATACTGGAGAGGCAAAGTATCATTGGGATTGTGGGTTAATCAAAGGCCAGAACCAGGAGAGTGGCTATCAGGCACACAGTTGCAGGAGTTGATTAACTCTCTAGGGGAGTTGGAGATTAAGTATTGCCCCAGCACCTCTACTATTCTTAGCCCACTGCCTCTCTGTAGGTGGGTGGGAAATCTTAAAGAGACTACTGGATTGACCAGTTCCTGGAAGTTTTGATGTCTTTAAATCCTAAAGGATGTTGATATCTCTCTCAGAACCTTCCAGGGCTCCCTGAATCAGAATTTACTCCAGTTAGACCTACAGGTAGCACATATAATATCCTCTGTTCTCAGTCTCCTGTCTTCTGGACCTTCCCCCAAGTCCTCAATCAATTATGTGCAACTCCCTAGGGTATGGCACTGCCCTGTCAGAGGGCCAAGGAAATCTGCCCATAGCAGAGGATGCTTCACAGATAATGGAAAGCTGAAAGTGGATCCGAAAGGGAAAACACCTGGTGAGCATATTAAATTCCATCCCATTTAATGCAGGAAACAGCATTTCTTTATCCTTAAGCCTCCATTATCTTCCCTGGTCCGTAGTATGTAGAAGAGACTACATAAATCTCCAACCAATGACTTGGTAAATAAATGAATAAAAGAATAAAGTGAGTGCTCGAGTTAATGAGTAAATGAATGAATCATCTATATTAGAAAATGACTGCCGAAAAATACAAAGGGAATTGTAAAACTTTGATAACACTTCCAAAAATTTGGATGAATTCTATGATGCAGAATATCTGTTTGCATAATTTCCATTGATACAAAATTTCCTCTTCCATTCTTTATTCTCCAAAACTCTGTATAACAAGGAAACTATAAATGAATTATTTTATTCCATGTACACATAAAGTGATTTTTGTATTATTCCTTTCATTTCTGAACTTTTTTTTTTTTTTTATACTCTCTCAAGGGTCTTGTCTTGTCTATGCTCATCACCTGGCCTTGTCATTACCAAATCCATTAACACCTTGGTAGGAAAGAGGCAAATGGAAATAAGAGAGCAAGGAGGTGAATGGGGTTTCTAGAGGCAGACAACCCCACAGTCCTGAGTCCTGGGTCTACCCTCTACCACAGCAGCTTTGCACAAGGTACTTAGCCTCTGGATTATAATGGAACTTATCTGTGGGCATGATTGTGAATACTCACCTAAGAAAAATCTTTGCATCCTTGTTATCATACAGTTAGCGCTCAATTTCATTTTTCATATTGTATTGCTATATTATTGTATTATATTACAGCATATTGTATAACATCATATAATTTCCTATCAATCATATATGATGTGATATATATAATTTTATATAGCAATATTATACTTAACAGTATTGTATTATATAGCCATTATAAAGAATATATGATATATATTATACTGTAATATATTACATAGAGCTATTATATATATGTGTGTATATGTATAATTTGTGTAATTTGTGTTATATATTACATATGACATATATAGCCAGCAGTATATTGGCTGTGGCTTTGTTAAACCAGTGTCTGGATTTATTGACCTAAGTAACCTATTCTATACAGCTCTCCTCCAATAAGCTCCTCTTTTTCTGCTTAGACTCAAACCATCCTTTATTTCTCTCTTCTGTGCACTATGAAGGTTGAACCCAGGGCTCTACTGGTTTTCCTCTGAAATAAGAAGGTAGCTGAACTGTTCTGATCTTCCCAAAACACATCCCCTTCCTTCCCATGAAGGAGAAGTTAACTAAGCACACAGTCCTGATATGAGCCTTGCTTTTAGGGGAGGAAAACCACTTCCAGTCTTCTTTGTTGACCTGATTTCACCCTTCCCCTCCAGTATTCCAAACTCCCACTCACTTGCCTCAACAAGCCAGGTTTTGGAATTGGTCAGAATCGTGAATGTTTACAGTTATTAGAGTTCAAGGGTAAGGCCGGAGTTGAATCTCACTGGTTATTTCACTTCCTCCACTGAGGCAGTCAAGGCCTGGGTAGTGGCAGGAAAAGGCCAGAGGTTTAGAGTAGCTTTGGGCTGCTGGCCTTATCTGTCTTCAGGGAAGATGTGACATCCAGTTAGAGAAGATAAAGTATGTTGACACATATAATTATATGCTCAATCCTGAGAAAACACTGTGGTTGATGTCTCCTCTCCTTTTCACCTTCTTTGGGTTCTAGGATCCCTATTTATAGGGTATGGCAACACACTCAAGGAAGATAGAGCCCTTCCCTCAGCCTGAAAGAATAAAGGGTCATCAGCTTATGCCAAGTATAAAAATTTCATTCCCCTGTTTCCATGATTGTTTTGGGAGTAGGACAGTAACCCAGTTCTGAGCAATAAGATCAAATGACAGTCTAATGGTGGGTTCTACTCAGAAGATTTTTGTTTACTGCTATAAAGAGAAGCAGCAAATTCCTTCCTCCCTGATTTAATTAGGTATGAGCCTGGTACCTGTAGCTACAATAACCATTTTGTGGTCATGAGGCAACAACTCAAAGAGCAAAGGTAGAGCAGTAACAAGAACATATTTGATGATATTATTGAATTGTTGACCTAATCTGGAACAATCTGTTTCAAGACTTTCCATGATTTGTGAGATGATTAAAATTTTCTATTTTTGTAGCCACCATTTTTGTTACTTGCAATCAAAGACATCTTGTGTCATATAAACACTATCCAACTTGTATTGTAATTTGTTCATTTTCACATCTGTAAGTTACATTTTATTGATTTTTTTTGTATTCCTAGCACTGAGTATAAGACTGGCACTTAGTAAGACTTCAATGATTGATTTAAAAGGTGTTAGATGCAGGATCCAATTTTAGGTTCTATAAAACTTTCGATTGTCTCATTGCAAATTCATTTCTGTCTGTTACTGGGGCAAAAGAATGATTGAGAAACACTTTGAAAAATGTCCACAATAAAAACATGCAATGCTATCTGTCATAAATAAAAAAATAATGACTGGTATAGTGGCTACTGCTGAGAAATCTCTCTTGAAGATTTTCAGATATTCCTGTTAGCCACAGTTAGACCTAAGTCTCTGGTGATCATTGCTTCTGGTCCTAAATCAGTGTATATAGCTGTATTTAAGGTGATATTGCTCTAGAAAACCTAGGACATGTGTTTTGTACATTTAGTAAGAATTTCTTTAATATCTTCTGCTTACCAAGCACTTCATTAAGCCCTGGGGATGATAAATGAGCCACCACACAGCCCCTACCCATGGAAAGCTTAAGTGCCAATACAAAGCTCCTGACCTACATGGAAGTGGTCACCAATCTCATGCCCTCTTAGAATAGCATGGGGTTCCTCCTGAGTTAATTCAGAAAACCAAATTCTTAGGCATTTATCTTTGATGATGTTCACGAAATGGTGAAATGGAAACTTCCAGGCTCAGCCCTCCTGAGTCAAGTGTGTTGTGGAAGGTGACTTTCTGCTTCAGTCACACTCAGCCTTCAACATATACCCACATCCTCCAGAGGCACCCCTTGCCCAGAGTGTGCCCTCTGCACACTTCTCCCAGATGGGCTATTCCAAGGGGAAGAGGGGGTTGGGTGAAGATTTGGGAGGATTATGAGTAGTGCCTTGCTTCCCTGTGAATCAGCACATACAAAGAAAATACTCGTCAGACCCCATTCTCCTCCTAGCTAACTGAAGGAGGCCAAAACTCTTGTGCTTGGCACCATTGGTCCCCGAGGCTCAAGTCCTCAGTTACACGTGGACTATAGTGCACAAAAGCACCACACTTTGAACTCTTCATTCCCCCGCTGATCTGCCTTTTGTAGAAATTGCTGGAAAACTGACTTTTCTATCCCTCTTTCCTGACATGAGCCTTCCCATCTTCCCTTAAAGACATTTTTCTCTGCTCTCCTGTCATTAAGCTTTTAGAGATGTCCTGGACTTCTGCTAGTTGCTCCAGCTGTATTTTTTCTCCTTGGAGAGGCATGGATACCAAAGCCTGCCTGGGAAGGCGTCCCAGTTCCTCCACTTAACAGCTGTTGGATTCAAGTTAGGATCACTCCCTGTGGCTCAGTTTCTGCATCTATAAAATGGAAATTTACCACCTTTGCCCTCAGAGTTCCCGTCTTGGGCTTCCAATTTACCAGCTTGCATCACTGATCCCCCTCTGAGCTGACCTCCTGCGGTCGTTCACCTCGCAAACTCACGTTTGTGGAACCACAATTACAACCATCACCGTATTTAAGACTCATCTGCAACTGATTTATGCACTTTGTGAAAAAAAAGGTCTTAAAACGGTGGACGTATTACTTGTGCCTTTTTATGTACATATGTTACACTTCAATAAAGAATTTATTTAAAATTTTTAGTCATGGTAAACCCCCTGAGCCAAACAGGGCTCACTTTCTCACTCTGCTCTCTTTTTCCCTATTCTTAGTTCTAATGGTTGCACGTTGAGTATACACTTATGTTAGAAAGACACCAAAAAACAGCAAAAGAATAAAAATCAAAAATCCCACCTATGCCCATTCCCAGCACTCAGAGACAATTGCTAAAATTTTAGGTAAGTATAATTTTTTACTATAAAAATGAAATCATATGTTAGTGATACTTTATAATCTTTTTGAGGTAATCTACTATAGTTCCAAAATATTGTATTTTACAAGGTGCATTATGTTCCATTAAATGAGTGTAACACAATTATTTAACCTATCTCTATTGCTAGAGACATGCATGGTTCCAGTATTCAGGAATGCTGCTTTAAACAGCTCTGGAACTAAATCATTGCACTGCCTTGGGTTTCACTCAATTCAATTTTCAATTATTCACATGGCTCCTTCCAGTCTTATTTAGGCTTCTTGATCTTTGAGGCAATTCAGAATTGCTTTATTATGCACTAGATCTTCTGGACTTTTCCTGTGAAAGATTTACATTTCACTGAAACAAATAATGAGTTTGATGCAGGCGTTTTCAAGGATAAGATGGGAAGAAACAGAGGCATTCTGGGTCACAAAATTTCTTGGCTGTAGTGGGTAGGCACAAGGGACCTCCAACCCTCAGACCCCTGACTTGCTGAGGCTGATGCCGCTCAGGAGTCCTGTTGTGATTCACAGTGGTGTTTGCTTCCTGAGCTTTATTTGCTGTTTCTGCCTGTGCTAATGACTGCAAATTGCTAATGGTTGTGAAGAGCTAATTGTTGTGCAAGGTGTTTCTCTCTGTCCCAATTGCCAGGGGAGCACACAGTCACAGTTAAACAGAGACTCATTAGCGCCTCTGACACAGTCCTCCTGGGGAATCCTCATCATAGTCTGGCAAATAACCAACCCTCTCCACCGACTCAGAGCCAGCAGTCTTTGCGCTTGGCCAGCAACAAAAAGCAGGGGAGGCGAGGATTTAGGGGAGCATTTCCCAGGAGGAAACAAAGGAAGCAGACGGTGTGTGTTGAGCTTCAGCTGGAGTACAGAAGTGAAAGGACTCAAGTCTCTGAAAACAATAGCAACGTAGCTGGAACATGCCAGGCACCACTGTGGGTGCTTCGTGGTCCCCACTTTTCAGAGAAGTACACTTAGACTCAGAATGAAGGCTTCCCCCCAGATCCTTTTTATTCCAGACTAGATTCCTCCTCCCTCACCATACTGGGGATTGAACCTGGGGATTTCTACCACTGAGCCACATCCCCAACCCTTTTTTTTTATTTTAATTTTGAGACAGGATCTCACTAAGTGCTGAGGGGCTCTCAAAGTTGCTGAGGCTGACTTGGACTTCCTCAGCCTCCCCAAGCACTGGGATCAAAGGCATGCCCCCACTACACCCCGCCAGAGACCAGATTCTGAACAGGACATGGAGACTAGTGACCATTTGCAGGATCTGCTGGTGAGTGTGTGTGCATGAGGAGAGAAAGCACTTGAACATTTGAACACTAAATTTCATTCATTATATTCCATGAGTTCCTCCTGAAAGGTGGGCTGGTTAAAAAGCAAAACAGCCACAAGCTCATGTTGGCTGATCAATGATCATTTCTGCTAGATTCCTATACATAAGATGTAAAGTCTGCATCCACTGAAATTCCATATTGTAAGCTACCCACGTAAAAATCTATTAGGTTATCTATTATTTCCCTGTCCTTTGACTTGAGTTTAGCAATTTATTTGATAAAACAAACTTAGGCATAGTAATGTGCTTTGAATTCAAAGTGTGGCAAGTTTTGGAAACCCTTTTTCTATTTCTCTAGGCACTTAGAATTATTCAGTCTGAGAAATGCATTTCAGAACCGCCTCTCCACCCCCAGTTTTTAAAATGTGTCTTTCAACCTATGCCTTCCTTTTCCCAGGCACTGCAATCATTTGCTGCTTTGTGCTGGTAATTTTACATGCAAAATTGTGCTTCCAATTCTGTACGACATTTTTTCAAAAAGAAATTGAATTGACAGCAATAGGAATTAATGGAGAAGCAATGTCTAGAATTGCCATGAGATTGTTAGCTCCAGTTCATCCTATATATTCTTTGAGAAAACAAAGCAGAGGGGCCAGTCCTTTGGGAATGACAGTCTGCTAACACAGGATAGAGGGGGAAAAAAACACTGAAAAGCAAAACACTGCCATTTACAGTTGCTGGACAAGTTGCCTGGGCAACGCCGGCACAGGGGATGAGGAGTTGGTCTCACCTGCCATCCTTTCCATCCCTTTCCCCTGCCTCATTAGCTTAACAGAAATAGCAGGTGCCTTTATTGGCTTGGTTATTAACAGGGCAAAGAACTGGCATGAAAGTTAATGTTAAACTCTCAACCAACTCAATAATGGGATTAGGTGTGAGCAAAAAAAAAAGGAACAACAACAGAGTTTATACTATGTCTAGTTTTTAGGACGGTGGCAGGTGCTGATTGTGACTGATAAATTATTCCTGATGTAATTATTCCAAGCAGATTATTTAGTGTAGCAAGAGAGATTGATACAAATGATGTCATTCAAAAGTTAAGAGAGAAACCAAAAGGGAAAGGCTCCTGGATTGTACGAAAATGATCGCTCTAGAGTCAGGTCCATTTGGTTCTACCAGGTCCCAGTCCAGGATGCGTAATTTCAACTCCGGTTGGGCACAAAATGACTCCTATCATTCCTGTTGATAATCATGGGCCAGAGCAAAATGAGGGCTTTTTCCAGTGTTGCTGAGCTGACCATTGCTGACATATGTCCCCACCCTTGAAAGGATAGCACCATCACCTGGGAAATGCAAGACCTTTCTTCAACAACTGAGCTCACAGCCAGGGAAGGAGCAACAGTTTGGCATATAGGAGGCAGGCTACAATTGTTAACTTTTTATTATTTCCTATAAGAATTTCTCATTTTTCTTCCTAAATATGAAAAATCAACATGCATAATGAAGATCTAAGATAGTAACCCTACTATTTCCAACTTTTTGAAATAAAAAATCTAAAAAAAAAAAGTCCAGTCAGTTGTACTGACCTGAACTAAGACAAGTTTCAAATATAATATAGGATAACTAGTTAAATTTGAATTTCAGAAAACAAATGATTTTCCAAATTAACTATGTGCTCTATTTGTCCAAAGTCCAAATTTAACTGTGTCCTATGTTTTTATTTGCTAAATCTGGCAACATTACACCATAGCCCCAGATATAGTGTAGAAGACAGGGGTAAGAGGATCCCCCAAGAAAATCCATGCAAGAAATGTAAGATATAACATGAGGAAAGAAACTGTTGGTTAAATATGGTACATAAACCCACAAGTTAAGCTCAACTCTGTCCAGAAAAATCTCCAAAATAATAGAGAATAAAAACCCAGTCAGGTTCAGTGGTGCACACCTGTAATCCCAGAAGCTCAGGAGGCTAAGGCAGGAGGATTGCAAGTTCAAAGAAGCCTCACCAGCTTAGCAAGACTCTAAGCAATTTAGTAAGTGTAATATAAAACCAATACTCCGGCCTCCCCACCACCTGTCAATCTGCACTCTGCCCGCCTCTTACGTTACAGGAATTTCCGGCTTACGCTGCCGCCATTTTCCTGCTTCCCATGTTACGTCCTAACATGCTAGATAGCTATTGGTTCATCAGTCAGCTTGCAAGTATTCTCCTCCGCTACTGGTTCCTTCCAGCCCACGAGATTCCAATATCTGGGAGAAGCTACATGCCATCTTTCTCTTTTTCCTTTCTTTTCACCGTGAGCGGACGTGTTAGTCCTCTGCATAATAAAATCTCTTGCGTGAGACCTCGTGTCTGTGGTGCATTTTTCTGGGAGTTATTGGCGAGCCGCAACTGAGACGAGCGAGCAAGCAGCAGTTCAGCGGGATCGCACAGCAGCGGCTAGAATCGCTGCGGGTCCCAAGCTGCCTTACAGTAAGACCCTGTATCAAAATAAGAAATGAAAACAAAACAAAAAAAGGACTGGGGATGTGGCTAAGGAGTTAAATGCTTCTGGATTTATCCCAGTACCAAACCAAAAAAACAAAAACCATAAAGAAATGGGAATAGGACAAGACAGCAGATGACAGATTTCAAAACATTGAAAGATAAAATGTAGCATATAAATGGTAACTGATGTAGCAAAATGAAGAAAGCTTGACATTGGAGAAGCTGATTAAGGGGCAAGAATCTGGAAAATCTCAGAAATGAGGGGTGCCAAAGGTCTCAGAAGACATCAAGGTGGGAGGGTTTAGTTGAAAGATCATGTAAGAAGCAGGTGACACCCTTTCCCTGCCTCATGCTCAGAGGGGCTGAGAGGTTTACCAGGAAGGATGAACCTGAGAGATACCAGACGTAAGCATATCAGGTTCAGGAATGAAATTACTGTGCTGAAAACTGTTGGGACTAATGACAGGTTAACTAACTCAGGCTGACTCCTTACTCCCTGGCGGGTGAGCAAGATCAAGGCCTCAAAGGCGGTTTCAAACATTAACGTTGATAAATTGGACCACCATCAGGGATTGGTTAACAACAGTTCCAGGAATGAGATCAACTCGTGCTTTCCATACAGTCCTATGGGACTCTCACCCCGCACCTTACTGACCTTTAAGCTGATTGGTTCCTGCCTAGCCTTCACCCTACATAAAAGCTGTGTGACTTCCTCAATAAATGAGTTCCTGTTGTAACTGGTCTCCTCCAGGCGTCTGATTGTCCTCCACCCGGAGGGCTGGGTGTGGGTGGTAAGTTGGCCCTACCTTTCCCTGTCTGGCCTTGTTGGGGAGTGCTCCCTTCCCTTATCACTGGTCGAGAAGAGCAAGGGGGCTAAAGACCCCAACAAAAAACAGAAGAGTTAAAGTCTACATGGCAAGTAGTAAAATGTGCATTCCCATCCTTCTCCAGCTGGGTTTTTAGATTGTTGACATCTAGTTAAAGGAAGAGTTCACTGATACTTGCCAACCATTCATTAGGAAAATTACTAGGTCCCTGACTGATTAAACCAGTCTAGAGCTTAGTTTAGACTTAGTTTAGCTTAGTTTAGAGTCTAGTTTAGACTCCATGCCTAGAGCTTCCCAGTGAGTGACACTTTCTTAGCCAAGAACAAGTAGCTAGGGATGGCTGATGTTTAAAGAAAATCACCTAAAGTGGGAGAGAGACCCTCAAAGTAACAAACAGAATAAATTAAAAGGTTCCTGGAATAAAGGACTAATAAGAACACTCCAGAATATCACAACCAGTCATGGTGGATCAGGTCTGTAATCCCTCAGGAGGCTGAGGCAGGAGAATTGCAAATTTAAAACCAGCCTCAGCAATTCAGTGAGACAAGTCTCCAGATAAAAAAATAAAAAGAACTGAGATGTAGCTCAGTGATTAAGCACACCTGTGTTCAAATCCTCATTAAAAATAAATAAATTGGAATGGAGTGTAGCTCAGTGATAGAGAACACCTGGGTTCCATCCCCAGTGCCACAAACAAAAGAAAAAAGAAAATCACAAGTATTACTCTTGGAAAGATAATATCTAGTATCAACAAGATAATGGGATGTCTTTTTTTTTTAAAATCAATCTGAGCAAGAAACAACAAATAGAAAATTAAAACAAAAGGAAAAGGATATTCTATAAAGAATTGAAAGACAAATCTCAGAAAGTAGAACAAATGATCAAAGAGCAGAATAATCAAAGACAGGACATAGAATTAGAAGAACATTCAAAAGATCAAACATCTACCCAATAGAAGTTCCAGAAAGAGAGAAGAGAGAAAGCAGAGGGGGAAATTATTAAAGAAATAAGAAGTGCATCTCCATCTTGTAAGGACCCATCAATCATTTAAAATCATGAATTGAAAAATAACAGCACAGACCTATAAATGTGTTAATGCCACTGAACTGCACCCTTAAAAATGGTTAAGGTGATAAATTATGTGATGTGTATTTTACCATCTCTAAAACAATTATGAAACAAAATACATCAAGGTAGATTTTCATTGACAGCCAAGGAAAAAGAATCCTAAACACTTTGGGGCCCAGTTGGGAAGAAAAAGAATCTCACATATCAAAAATCAGAACTGGCATCCAACTCCAGCCACAGTGAAAATTAGAAATAATTGGGAAATGCCCTCAGAAGTCTGAGGGGAAATTACTCTCAGCCAAGAACTTTATCTCCTGCGCAAGTGTCAAACAAATCATCAGTAAAGGTAGGAAAAAAAAAAAAAAAAGGCTTGTTCGAATATGCAAGGTAACAAAGGAATCAGGTCTGGAATGTCGAAAGGGAACATCCTAAGCCAAAGCTAGACAAAACAGCTGGCTGGTATTCAGGGGTCCTCGCTTTGTTCTTCAAATTGCAGGGCATGTGGTCACCCTGGGCTGCCTTCACTCTATGATACTCTTGCTCACATTGCTTCTCCCCCTAAACTCCTAACTCCAGCCACATTATTCCCTAGTTAACACCGAAGAGCTCAAGCATCCCATACCCCATGATATCGCTGTTTGTCCTTATGATAGAATTGGCTTATATTCCCTGTGTCCCCAACCTAACAGACAGAAAACTCATAACACTTTATTCCACTTATCCCTTCAGGGGTTGGCCCTCCCATTTTGGTTGTCAGTCCATCTCTGTTTCTCTGGCCCAAAGTAGGGATTAGAGCAAACCCTAAGGAAAGACTTTGATGAATGGATAAACGTATGGGTGGACGTCAAGGATGAAAAGAAAAAAAAAAAAGTTACACAGATTTGTAGCCACAGAAAGTTAAGACTCAATATTAATAAGTGTGTGTGTGCAGGGGACAATTTCATCCTGAATCTCCCTCAAGGGGCAAAATGCCTACATTCATTCATTCAACAAGTATTTACTGAGTACTGTGTCCTATACTAGAGTCTAGAATATTAAATAATGGATTCTGTCATTTAATGCCTTTCAATTTGAGTTGGGGAGAAAAGAAAAATGTACATATTAAATCAATACTAGGAAAGACTTATAGCAATACAGATTGAGCATCTCTTATCTGAGAATCCAAAATCCAAAATGCTCTAAATACTGAAAATTTTAGTTCCCTATATGAAATGGTTGGAAAATTCCACACCTGACCTCAGGTGATGGGTGGCTGTCAAAACACAACCATGTTATAAATATTTTATAAAATTACCTCCAGGCTATGTGTATGAGATGTACATGAAACAGATGAATTTTGTGTTTAGACTTGGGAGGCATCCCCAAGATAACTCATTATGTGTATGCAAATATTTCAAACCCAGAAATCTGAACTCTGAAATGCTTCCGGTCCCAAGCATTTGGATAAGGAATATATGAGATGTCAAAATGCAGAATAAAATCCAGTGTCAAAGTGGAGTTCCAAATAATGAGCCCAGAATGGGCAGATCACCTTAGGCAGGAATAGTCAGAGGTGGCTTCATGGAGGAGGTAAGACTGCAGCTGATCTTTAACAGATCTGATTCAGATCAGTAGATGAAGTGGCAACATTCCAGACAGAGAACAAACAAGACAAAGCTGAGAATCATGCAGATTGCATGAGGCAGAGAGTTGGTGTCGGGCACGGTGAGTGGAATGATTGGACTAGTGGGGACATATGTGGTGAATATCTCACCAAGAAAGTTGGGTTTTATAACGGAGCCATACATGAAGCCTTCCCCAAATTCCAGTTCCTCTACAATTAGAACCACAAAATTAGAGCCTCCTTCTGCCATATTGTTTAATCTCCTACACACATTTTCAATAGCATACCTATCACAGTGAATATGATGGTCTGTGGCTCCCTTTGCCATCAGACCAGGAGATCTAAAGAGCCAAAGCTGTCATTTTTACCATTAGTTCTGCACTGCTTAGCACAGTGCCATGAGCATAGTAGTCTTGGAGGTACTTATTGAAGGAATAGAGAATGTGGGGGCTGAGATGGACTATGCAAGGCAGGGGGTGGATGTCAGATGGCTTCTCTGCGCCAGCTCCTAATGCCACCTTCCATGGTCTCAGTGCTCTTCCCTACACCCTGTGCTGTAAAAACTTCAGCCCTGGGGGAACACTGATGTTTCATGCTTCTTATCACTCAAGTATTGACCCAGAATTGAAGCCCAAAGGAACCCCAAGTCTGCATGCCCCATGCTGTGCTTTGTAGATAGTGACTGAGTGACATCAGCTCCTCAACTCCTGCAAAATAGCTTCACAAGTCATATTTACCCTTTATCCTCTTGGCCCAGAAGAAAAGAATTCACTCCTCTCTCTCTCTCTCATATTCATATATATATATATATATATATATACATACACACAACACACATATTTATACGTTTATATACATTTATACAAATAAATTCTCAGTAGTTCAAGCGTTAGTTTCAACTTCTGGATTGCAAAATTCTGCTGCCAATTTAACATCTGTGAATTTCCAATCCTTCACCAAGGCCACCTAGCATTAAGAGCCAAGTGCCTGTTTTCTATTTCCAAAGCAGTCTGCTCTGCTCTGCTAGGAGCTCTGCCCACTCCTGGGAAGTGACAGGAGCTTCATAAAAATGGCTCAGGTGACATTGTACCTGCTGTGCTGGGAGAGCTGAGCAGATGATTTCTCCACATCTCTTAATTTTTGTAATTGCCCCTGGGGGGATATGATCTAGATTCCATTTCATTCCTAGAAGATATACTACAACATAATCTTCCAAAATCTCTTAAAGATTAGCATATTACCTTGTTTTCCCCTATGTAATAAACACCCAGCTCCTAGCAGTCACAGTTTTGTGAGTTCCATCCTGCAATGGTGCCCCAGGCAAATGTAATTAAATGAAGGAATGATGTTTTGTTTCTCCCCTCCCCCCACCTCAGAATCACTCTCTCTTTTCCTGTGAATCAGGAAACAGCTGGCAAACCAGTTTATTGTTTTTATTCACTTTAGCTCGCAGTTCAAGCTGGGAAGTCTTTCAAAACATAATCTTTTTAAATGAGTAGAACTCTAGGTTCAGTCCTGAATTTTCTGTTACCTTTAGGTAAAAAGGGTTTCTTAGACACCAAAAGAAGTAAGTAGACATTGTTTCTCCCCCTGGGAGAATGCAGACATACATGGGGAAATACAATATAATGTGGTTGGGCCACTGGAGAAGTGTCTACATTGTGCTGGGGAATCCCGGTGGCTGGAGACAAGCCATGTGTAGGGATGTTGGAGAAGCCATTCTAGAGGAAATGATAGTTTGTTTTGGGAGTGGAGGTGGGTAGAAGTTTGCTAATGCTGAAAGCTCCTTCCAGACAAGACAGAAAGTTTGTGCACCTTGTGAAAGGGTATCAAAGATCTCACTAGGGGCATATCTGAGGAGAATTTAGTGAAAATCAGCTAGTGGGAAAATGATGTCACTCATCGAAATTCTCACTGAAGATAATGTTTTCTGCCCTTGTCTTTCAATCACTCAGCTGACTGTTCTTAGAACAGTGGACTTAAAAGCCTTGATTATGTTATGAAATTCTCATTCATACATGTCCCTATTTGTCAGACGTTCATATAGTTTATCCAGAAAAATAACAGTTTATATTAATTGACAACAGTGCCTTCTTTAACTCTCAAATGTCTCTATGCTTGGAAAGTATATCATACAATTATCCTACCTCATAGAAAAAAATTAAAAATCTACAAAATATTTGTCTGACCAAGGAATATGCATTTCTATTGGAAAATTCAATCATCTTGCTTCATATACCAAAAATGGTTTCATATCTTCTGAGAACAAAACATACTTTTCAAAGATGGGTTTCTTGAAGGCAGAGTAATAGACTCAATGATAGTCAAAGTCCTTCCCAAACAGAATTCTGTGTTCAGAAAGTGTTTTTCCCCTTATTCTTTTAAATTGAGACAAATAAAACATTGCCTCTTCCCCTATTTAGAACTATTACTCATGGGTTAACAGAAAAGAACATTTAGCCTTTACAGGACATGTAGTAGTAGATTACCCACAGAAAGAAATGCCCTTCATCTTCCTTTTTCCAGTGAGTTTTGTACCAAACAAAGTGATTTCCATTTGTAACTAAGTTGAATGTTCTTCTCCCTTGCTCCAGAAGAAAAGGCGGATAGAATGTACTGAGGATTTGAGACCAAATATCAGAAAAATCAGAAAGCTTCTATACTGTCACTGTTACCAGAGGAATTAGAGTTCTGCTTCTAAAATTCAATTTAAGAAATCACAAACACTGTGGTAGGCCTTGTGCTAAACTATGGGGAATACAATGGAAAAAAAGCTGCCCACTTGTTCTTGTATCACTCAAGAAGGGCTAAATTATGCCACCATAACAAGCCACCCCCCAAACTTAGACAACAAAGTTTATTTTCCAGCAAGATTCCTTGTAAGTTTTAAGCTGGTTAAAAACACTACTCTGCATGTTTTTCATTCTAGGACCTCGGCTGAAGAAGCAACACCATCAAGAATATTGTCAGCATCAGAAGGACAGAAAAGAAAATGTGGTGAAGCCCATACTAACTTTTCAAGCTTCCACCAGGAAATGGTATCATCTACTTTTACTTCATCGGCCAGTAGAAGTTACACTGCCTTACTTAAATATAAGGGGGAAGAGAATGACAATCCTACCATAAGCTTCACAGAAAAGGAGATGGCATGGTGCTAAATAGACTTACTGACACTGAAAACCAATGCAGAAATTATATTTTGGAAAAAAAGATAGACAAAGAACTAGTCACACACTCTCCAATATTCACTGAGACACTGACATGGAACTGTACTAGCACCATATGAATATAAATCATAAAACATAATACTTTCTGTGGAAATTCTTACAATAAGAGTTTCTGGTACCTAAGGAATCAGTAACAGGCAAAAACTACAAGAATTCACAATGAATGTCCACACATTAAAGAAAGTCAGTAGTGGTACTGAAAATAATAGAACTTCCAATATATCAGGGACATTAGACATCACTGTGTCCCTTCTTACTGGTGTAGAACTTAGAGTTCCAGCACCATGGTGAACTGAATATGGATTTATTTAGTTCTCTCCCTGATACAAATATGAATAAATACAAGAAAAAACTTAATGTGGCTGAACTTGATGGAATGAGAAATTCCTCATTTCCAGGCAACAGAGTGTATCCACAGAATGACAAGTGCAGAAGCTAATGCCAGGAGACTCATCCCAAGGGCATATTAGACTGAGTTGGGGGCCCTACAATTTTAATATGCATGCAAGGCAGGAGACTTGGTTAGTGCCCACGTAGAGTAAAAACATGTACCAAAACTCGGCGTAAAGCCAAGAGCCCAAATAGTTATATGTGTTTCTTTGTTTTGCTTTGGCTTTTGGTTTTGGGTTTTGTTTTTTGTTTTTGTTTTTGTTTTTTTCCCCTACAAAGTGAGATTAGAAAAACTCCAAATTCTGGACAAGGGAAATGACTGGTAATTTCTTCTCTTCTTGTCCTTGGAATTGGGCAAAAAAATTCCTATTAGATATTTTTTTAAAAACCTGAACATAAATGATATTCTAATTTAGAGTACTCAATTGGTATAGAAATTCTGAGTAGATAAATCAATGTGTATACTGGATGTGGCATAATAAACCCAACCTCAGGACTTGAACAAAGAAAATGTGCACTTCAACTAAGGCAATTTTTTTTTTTTTTTTTTTTTGCAGTAGTAGCTATTGAATCCAGACCTTGTACATGCTAGGCAAGTGTGCTACCACTGAGATACATCTAAAGTCCTTTTTGTCTAAATTTTATTTTGAAACAAGGTCTCACTAAGTTTCTGAGATGGACCTCAAACTTGTATTCTCCTGTCTCAACCTCCCAAATAGCTGGAACTATAGGCCTGCAACCACCACACTCTGCTTGAAGCAAGATGTTTTTAACTCGGTGCATATTGATCTTTTAAGGGAAAAGGAGAGAAACACTGGTGATAAACTCATCATAAAACTTAGAAAAGGCCTGATTAAAAAAAATACACATACAACAAAAAGGAATTGATGATAACATAAAATTGGCATTCCCCCAAAAACTGAAATAATAAATTTAAGAAATTATAAAATAATTATTCCTAATAATAATAAAGAAGAAAACCAAAATGAGAGAATACACTACTAAAAAAAGACCAAGCAGATTTGGGAAAAAAATTGTTGAACTAATATATCAAAGTACAATTTTTAAACTAATCGAAAAATAGAAATCAAAAAGAATACAATATGTTAAAATTCAAACATGTAGTAATTACAGTAAATATAAATGGACAAAATTTTCTAATTCTAAGAGACTGATTATCAATCATATTTTAAGACATCTCAATCTAATTGTTGGATGTACATTATAAGACACAAGGAGTTTAAATGTTAAAAGAAATAGAAAAACATGTATATGCAAATAACAATGAAAAAGAAGTTCAGTGTAGCCTTGCTACTGTCATTTTGAACAATAGATATTTTTAAGGAAAAAGAGGGTTGTTTTATATTTATAAAAGAGTTGATCAGACCTTTATAAAAATTTAAATATGTGAACCCTTATTAGCATAATTTCAAAATATACAAACCAAAAACTAATAAAATTCACCTCACCCATTAATATGGCTACTATAAAAACAAACTCCTTAGAAAATAAGTTTTGGTAAGGATGCAGAAAAATTAGATTCCTTTTGAACTCATGGTAGGATTATAAAATTGTGGAGTCACTATGAAAAACAGTATGACAATTCCTCAGATAATTAAACACAGAATTAACATATGATCCAGCAATTCTACTTCTGGACATATATCCAAAAAAATTGAAAGCAGGGTCCTAGAGATTTATATACCCCTGTTCACAAAAGCAAAAGATGCAAGCAACCCAAGAGTCCATCAATAGATGGATGTGGTATGACTATATATATAAATATATATATATATATATATATATAATATACATGTATATATATGTAAAAATTAAACGTAGCATATGCATATAATAGAATGTTATTCAGTTCTAAAATGGAACAGAACTCTGACATATGCTACAATAGGCATGAATCCTAAGGACATTTGTTAAGTAAAACAAGCCAGTCAAAAAAGACAAGTATTGTATGATTCTATTTACATGAGGTACTTAGTGTAGTGAAATTCATAGAGACAGAAAATAGGGTTGAGGTTACCAGGGGCAGCAGGGAGAGGGTACTGGGGAGTTACTGTTTAATGCACATAGAGTTTAGTTGTGAAAAAGAAAAATAGTTCTGGAGATTGGCTACAAAATAATGTGAATGTACTTAATATTACTGTATGCTAAAAATTAAGATGGGAAATTTTATGTTATATATATTACTAGACCTATAAATACTTTTTGTCTCAGTTTTAGCAGATTGTGAATCTTGGAAGATACACAAGTCTCATACAAGTCTCATACAACAACCTTATCTTAAAGGTCAGCTCAGTAAAGATCTGTTTCCAATATTGTTGTTACAGTATTTGCTCATTCCCTTGAAAGTCACTGAACTAGGCTCTTACTTCTTCTCTTGTGGTTGACCAAAAGTTTTCTTCATTCCGTGCAAAAAGAACCCCTCCATAAGGCCATTTAGTACATGGTAGCTGACTTCTACCAGAATGAGGAACCGAATGACCAACAGAGCGTATAAATATTTTTTAATTAGAAGCTCCATCCTATCACCTTTCCTTAGATATAAGCCAGTAGGTTCAATCCTGTTCAGGACAGATCACAGCAGAACAAGAATACCAGGAGATGAGAATCATTGAGAGACATTAGTAGAAGCACCTGCAACATTTCTAAATAAGTTATAGAAGAAGCAGAGAATACAAAGGATATGAACAATAAAGCTTACAAACTTAAGTGTGTGTCAAATATTTTACCTGATAATTAAAGAATACATTATTTTCAAACAAACATGGACTATTTACCAAATTTAGCTTTATGCTTGGCCATGAAGGAGGAAATGATATTTTAATCATTTAAGTAATTCATTTTCTTATAGTACAAACAATCTAGAAATCAAAAACAAAAGATAAATTGAAAGTCCCCAAATGTTTTTCCAATTAAGCAGTATTCTTCTAGATGTCCATAGGTCACAGAAAAAGTAATCAGTAAACTTTAGAAAATATATTAATTGATTATAAAGAAAATAGAGCAATATCAAAACTTAAGGACCATAGCTAAATCTGTGCTTGGATAAAATTGCAAAGGCAAAAAATATAACAATCAGGTATAAAATGCAGTAATGAACCTTAAATCTTTACTATATTAAACACCAACAATAGTCCATAAATAAATAACAAATGGTAAGTAAAATACTATACGAAATTTTAACAGAAATAGCTATTCTCCTAGAATTCTAAAGAAAGAGAAAATTAAGGATTAACAGCCATTTTACCATTCTAAAGTAAAAGTGAGACTTCTTTTTCTGTTAATACATTAGGATTGATGTCTATACTAACCTTTCTGATGTTAAGAATCAAAAATAAATAATAAAATATAGAAAAATCTTTTGAAAATATTTAAGAGGTAAGAGGAAAGGACAAAGATATTCATTAGGACTAAATTCAAAGTAGAAACTCTGAAAGATGCAAGAGACACAAGGACGTTTCCTCTGCCCCGAGGACATTTATCAAACCTGCCTGTCTTTGAGCTTGAGTGGAACTTTTGGCTGCGCCATGATCTGTGGAGATTGTTGTTTGGACTGCATGGTCATTTGGAGCTATTAGCTGGGCATTGTGACCACCTCTGATTGGGCAGAGTTATACGCTCTTTCCAGGCTGGGCAGTACTGCCCCTTGGAATCTGAAGTTGGGCAGGGCCACATATTGGGTTCCAAGAAGGGATGAGGTTTCTGGAGTCACTACTTAGCTACTTGGGATGGCTAACCAGAGGCAATGGTTCACAGATAAACACAGATGGAAACTCGTCTTCTGGTTTGGGGAAACCTCAAACAGAGCACTGAGACTTTGTGGGGTCACTACTTTATATCAGGGCTTGGGCAGGAGCAGATGCTCTGCTTTGCAAATAATTACTGACCTGCGCTTTCCCAGAAAAACTTTAAACTGAGTACCAAGACTTGATGACTTTACTGCTTGACCAACTGAATTACACTCCACAGACACTTCATGCCCTGTACTTGCCTTCCTGTCTAGAGACGGTTTAAGAAAAGTACTGGTCACTACTCAGTCACTGGGTTTGTTAAAGCCAGATGTTCACTCTCCAGATATTCTATGACCTGCATTCACCCCTGGTCTGGGCAAGAGTTATATGAGTTTACATAGAGTGTGGGGACTAAGTGGGGAGACTGGCTAGGAACTTGAGTATGCAGGTCTGCCAACTGTACTTCCTACAAAGTAATGTTGTGGACTGGTTTCTCTGGTGTAGTACCTCCGTTTGCTGGAATACAAAGCCACTACCAAATCTGTGCACTGGTCATTGTGAGCCCCACCTCCATCCTTTGTTTTTAACTGGGTCCAGGTAATCTAGCCCTGCTGGTCCTCTCAGTGGTTCCCAAGGCCTTCTGCAGTGAGACTCAGAACAGCGGAGAAACTGATAGCCACCCCCACCAACTCTTTTCTCATTGCTGAAATTGTCATCCCAGGGGAATCCTCTGTGGGTAGTGCTCGCTGACTTAGGGGATGAGTTAAATCATGTCTGTTCCCATTGAATACGATCTTTCTCAGGTTTGTGGTCTAAGGGGCTCTCTTAGCCTCACTCTTGGATTCAGAGATCTTCATGAAGGTATTCTTGCTGGGAATAATTGTTATTTGGATTTCTGTGAGGGAAACAGAACTCTTATTTTGCCATCTTGATGTTATTACTTACTAAATCCAATAGACTTGAGTCTAAGTATCCATGGATCCTGTGTGTAAGGTCCAGAGGATAAAGCTCAACCTTACAAAGGTAGGAAACCCAATGGCAATCTTCTATCATGTTAGAGCACTGCCTGTGATTATAGTTTTAATAAGGGCAGCCAAAAAGTAAACTACTTCACATGTGTTTATAGCCCAAAGCCAAATCATCAAGTAGCATAACATTTTCACAAACTACTAGCTCCTTCTTTTTTTTTTTTTCCCCCTTCTCTTAATTAAAGGATCACAAACTGATAGTACTCACAGGTTTATGACAGGAAAAGAAAATTCTTTCCAGAGGAATGTGCCTTTATCACATCCTCAAAGAATTCCTAGAAATAATTTTTCCAAGGAAAATATTCAATAAACACAAAAATTTAAGCACACAAGAAAATAATGCTTTGTGAACAAGAAAAGTAACAGCAACAGATAGCAAAAGACCCTTAAATATATCAGATATGGGCGTTATGAGATATAGACTACAAAAAACTATGCTTACTTTGTTGAAATTATAAAACATAAAGTTAAAAATAACTACAGGGAACAAAAAAACTATAAAGAATAACCAAGTGAGTATTGACAAAAACAGTCAACATTCAAGGAATGAAAAATATAGTACTTGAAATTTAAAAAGTCATTCAACAGGTAGAATAGCAAATCTATCTGAGCTGAAAAAAGAGTAAATGAACTGAAAGATAAGTAAAATAATTATCCAAGATGAAGCATAGGAAGAATATAAAAGGGAAAATGAAAATGAGATGAAATACTTGAATAAAAAAGGTTATATATGTGTGTATGTATATCTATCTATATATATATGCATATATATTATTTTTAACTTTGCAGATTCCTTGACTTTCCTTCCAATAATTAAATTGCTATTGTTTATATCAAAACATAACCTAACTTTATTCTTCCCATTACTACGTCAATTTCCAAAACTGTTCTGAGTTTCTTCCTAGTCCCAGACTAGTTGCCTGATAATTTTTTGATTTTTTTTTTTGCTTTCTTTTCCTTTTTTATGCTTTTATTAGTACATTATAATGTTTCATAGCAGTGGAGTACATTTTAACATATTCATACATGTATGGAATTTAATTTGTTCTACTTTAGTTCCTCTTTCCCTCTCTTTCTCCTTCCCCCTATTCCCCTTTCTCTACTCTGCTGGTCTTCCTTCTTTTTGTTTATTTACTTTTAATCGATGCTTTATAGACATACTTAAAGGTAAAATTCACTGTAGTATATTTGTATATGTACATAGCATAGTTTTCTCAGATTTAACCCCATTTTCTTCCCTTTCCTGTATCTCCTCCCTTTTCCTTGATCTTCCTCTATTCAACTATCTTCCCTCCATTTTCATGAGATCCACCTCCCACCCCACTCCTGCCACTTCTTGTCCCTTACTTGGCTGTAACTTCTGCATGTGGATAGAAGACATTTGACCCCTGACTTTGGGTCTGGTTTATTTGACTTAGCATGATGTTCTCCAGTTCCAGTCCATTTACCAGCAAATGCCATAATTTCATTCTTTATGGCTGAGTAAAACCCCATTGAGTGTGTATATTAATCCATTTTAATCCATTCACATTTTCTTAATCCATTCTTCTGTTGATGGACACTAGGGCCAGTTCCATAACTTGGCTTTTATGAATTGTCCTGCTATAAATATTGTTGTGCCTATAGCACTGTAGTATACTGATTTTAGTTCTTTGGGATAAATACCAAGGAATGGGATAGTTGGGTCCTATGGTTGTCCTATTTGGAGTCTTTTGAGGAACCTCCCTAATGTTTTCCAGAGTGGTGTACTAATTTAATCCTATCAACAATGTGAGTGCACCTTTTCTCCCATGCTCTCAGCAGCATTTATTATTATTTGTAGTCTTTTTAATTTTTTTTATTGGTTCTAATTGGTTGTCCATGACAGTAGAACACATTTATACATTCTGATAGATCATACGTAAATGGAGTGTACTCTCATTTTTCTTTTTTTTTCTGATTGATATAGTTACATTTTTTACCTTCAGTGCCAGAGACATTCCTTTTTTCTTTTTTTAATTTTGATTCATTGTACACAAATGGGATACAACTATGGTTTCTCTAGTCGTACACGAAGCAGAGTCGCATCATTTGCACAATCATAGAGGTACATAGGGTAATGATGTTTGTCTCATTCTATTATCTTTCCTTCCCCCTGCCTCCTCCCCACCCCTCATCTCTGTCTACACAATCCATCTTTCTTCCATTCTTCTCTTACTTCCCCACTCCCCATTATGTGTCATCATCCACTTATCAGAGAAATCATTTGGCCTTTGGGGATTGGCTTATTTCACTTAGCATGATACTCTCCAACTCCTTCCATTTACCTACAAATGCCATAATTTTATTCTTCTTTGTGTTTGAATAATATTCCATTGTGTAAATATACCACAGTTTCTTTATCCATTCATCTACTGAAGGGCATCTAGATTGATTCCACAATCTAGCTATAGTGAACTGAGCTGCTTTAAACATTGATGTAGCTGTAGTCACTGTAGTTGCTGATTTTAAGTCCTTTGGGTATAGGCCAAGGAGTGGGATAGCTTGGTCAAATGGTGGTTCCATTCCAAGTTTTCTAATGAATCTCCATACTGCTTTCCAGAGTGGCTGCATCAATTTGCAACCCCACCAACAATGTATGAGTGTACCTTTTTCCCCACATCCTTGCCAACATCTATTGTTGCTCGTTTTCTTGAAAATAGACATTCTAATTGGGGTGAGATGAAATTTTAGGGTAAATTTGATTTGCATTTCTCTTATTACTAGAGATGTTGAGCATTTTTTCTTATATCTGTTGATTGCTTATAGATCTTCTTCTGTGAAGTATCTGCTCATTTCCTTACCCCTATTATTGATTGGGTTATTTGTATTCTTGGTATTAAAAGCACTTTACAAATTCAATGCAATTCCAATTAAAATCCCAATGATGTACCTCATAGAAATAGAGAAAGCAATCATGAAATTCATTTGGAAGAATAAGAGATCCAGAATAGCAAAAGCAATCCTTAGCAGGAAGAGTGAAGCAGGTGGTTTCACAATATCAGACCTTCAACTATACTACCGAGCAATAGTAACAAAAATGGCATGGTATTGGCACCAAAATGGACAGGTAGACCAATGGTACAGAATAGAGGACACAGAACCAAACACACATAAATACAGTTATCTCATACTAGATGAAGGTGCCAAAAACATACAATGGAGAAAAGATAGCCTGTTTAACAAGTAGTGCTGAGAAAACTGGAAATCCATATGCAGCAAAATGAAACTAAACCCCTATCTCTCACCCTGCACAAAACTCAACTCAAAATGGATCAAGGACCTAAGAATTAGATAAGAGACCCTGCACCAAATAGAAGAAAAAGTAGGCCCAAATCTTCATCATGTCAGCTTAGGACCAGATTTCCTTAACATAAGAAATAAAAGAAGGAATCAATAATTGGGATAGACTCAATCTAAAAGCTTTTTCTCAGCAAAGGAAACTCAACAATGTAAAGAGAGAGCCTACAGTGTGGGAGAAAATCTTTGTCACACACACTTCAGATAGAGCACTAATCTCCAGAATCCATAAAGAACTCAAAAACTTTACACCCAAAATACGAATAACCCAAACAATAAATGGGCTAAGGAAATGAGCAGATACTTCACAGAAGAAGATCTACAAGTAATCAACAGATATATGAAAAAATATTCATTTTTCTGATTGTATATATTGTAGGATCACATCAGTCATGCAGTCATATATGTACATGAGGTAATAATGTCAGTTTCACTCTGCTATCCTTCCTACCCTGATGATTGCCATTCTAACTGGAGAGATGAAATCTCAGTGTAGGTTTGATTTACATTTCTGTGATTACCAGGGATGTTGAACATTTTTTTCATATATTTGTTGGTCATTTGTGTTTCTTCTTTTAAGAAATGTCTGTTTATTTTGCCCATTTATTGATTTTTTTTATTTTGTTGGTTTTTGTTTTGTTTTATTGTTTTGTTTTTGGAGTTTGGTGTTAAGCTTTTGAATTCTTTAAATATTCTGAATATTAATCCCTTGTTGGAGGAGTTTGTGGTGAAGATTTTCTCCAATTCTGTAGGCTCTCTATTCACACTTTCAATCATTTTCTCTGCTGTGAAGAAGCTTTTTAATTTGATACTGTCCCACTTATTTATTTTTGGTTTTATTTCTTGAAGTTTAGGAGTCTTGTTAAGGAAGTTAGTGCCCATAACTATATGTAAAATTGTTCTGAATATGTTTTCTTCCAGTAATTGCAAAATTTCTGGTCTAATTCCTAAATTTTGATCCATTTTGATTTAACTTTTATGCAGGGTGAGAAAAAAGAGTGTAGTTTTATTCTTCAACGTATGGATACTTTTCCAATACCATTTGTTAAAAAGGGAATCTTTTCTCCAACATATATTTTGGCACCTTTGTCAAATATCAGATAAGTGTAACAATATGGGTTTGTCTCTGTGTCTTCTATTCCATTGGTCTTTATGATTTTACTGCCAATACCATGCTGTTTTTGTTACTATAGCTCTGTAGTATAATTTGACATCAGGTAATGGGATGTCTCCAGCATCACTCTTCTTGCTCAGAATTGCTTTGGCTATTCTGGGTCTTTCGTTCTTCCAAATGAATTTTAAGGCCGTTTTTCTATTTCTGTGAAGAATGTCATTGCTATTTTGATGGGGATTGCACTGAATCTGTATGATGCTTTTGGCAATATGGTCATTTTGACAATACTATTTCTGCCTATCCAAGAATGTGTTTTGTTTTGTTTTCATCTTCTAAGATCTTCAATTCTTTCTTCAGTGTTCTATAGTTTTCATTGTAGAGGTCTTTTAACTCTGTGGTTAGATTTATTCCCAAAGTTTTATTTTGTTTTGTTTAGCTTTGATTTTGCTCTTTATTTTGAGGTTATTATGAATGGGACACTTTCCCTGATTTCTTGCTCAGCAAATTCGCTACTAAAGTATAGGAAAACTCAATTTATAAATGTTGATCTTTCCTCCTGCTACTTGGCCGAATTTGTTTATTAGCTGTAGAATTTTTGCAGTGGAGTTCTTCAGGTCTTCCTGACAAAGGATCATGTCATTAGCTAACAGAAAATTTGACCCCTTCTTTTTCTATTTGTACCTTTTAAGTTTTCTTCTCTTGTCTAATAGCTCTGGCTAGAGTGTCAAGAACTATATTGAATAGGAGTGGCGAAGTGGACATCCTTGTTCCTGACTTTAGAGGAAATGCTTTCAGTTTTTCTGTTCAGTATGATGTTGACTTTGGGTTTGTCATATAAAATTTTTGCAATGTTGAGGTAGATTCCTTTTATCCATAGTTTTTCCAGCATTTTTAACATGAATGGATCCTGGATTTTGTCAAAAGCCTTTTCTGCATCTATTGAGATGGAACATATAGTTCTTATCTTTAATTCTATTTACACGGTGAATGAATTACATTTTTTGATTTGTATGTATTGAACCAAACTTGCATCTCTATTGTGAAACATACTTGATCATGAGGTAATATCTTCTTGCTGCATTTTTTATTGCAGTTGCTAATATTTTTATATTTTTGTGCCTATGTTAAACAGGTATATCGGTCTAGTTTTCTTCCCTTGGTGTGTCTTTGTCTGGATTTGGTATCTGATTAAACTGGTTTCATAGAATGTGTTTGGGAGTGTTCCCTTCCTTCCTATTTTGTGGAATAATTTGGGGAAGACTGATGTTTGTTCTTTAAAGGTCCAGTAGAACTCAGTCAAGAATTCATTTAGTCCTGAACTTTTCTTTGTTGGAAGCTTTTAATTGCTGCTTCCATCTCATTGCTTGATAGCATTCAGTTTAGAATTTATATATCTTCCTGGTTCAATTTGGGCCAGTCATATGTGTCTAGGAAATTGTCAATCTTCTAGATTTTCTGATTTATTGCAGTAGAAATTTTCAAAATAGTTTCTAATGGTCCTCCCAATTTTGGAAGAGTCTGTGGTAATATCTCCTTTGTTGATTTAGGTCTTCTCTCCCTTTCTTTTGGTTAGTTTGGCTAATGGTTTACCAATCTTGTTTATCCTTGCAGAGAACCAACTCTGGTTCATTGATCCTTTGTATTTTTTGTATTCTCAATTTCATTAATTTTAGCTCTAATCTTAATTATTTCTTGTCTTCTACTGACTTTGGAATTAGTTTTTTCTTTGTTTTCTAGGGCCTAAGATGTAGCATTAGATTATTTGGGATCTTTCTTTTTTTTAAAGTAGGCCCTCAATGCTATAAATTTCCTCTTAGTGCTATCCCATACTACCCCAGATATTTGATGTGATATTTCTTTGTTCTCATTTGTTTATAAGAAATTATTTTTTTCTCTCATTTCTTCTTTGATCCATTTCTCATTTAAGAGTATTGTTCAATCTCCGTATGTTTATGTGGTTTCTGTAATTTTTCCATTTATTTCTAATTTCATTTCATTTTAATCTTATAAGATGCATGGAATCATATCAATTTCTTTGTATTTGCTAAGACTTTACATTGTGACCTAGAAAATGGTCAATTTTGGAAAAATTTCCATGAGCCACTGAGAAACTGAATTTGGCTGTTGTGGGTCAAATGTTCTATAGACAGCTGTTAGGTCCATTTGATTTATAGTATTATTTAGATCAAAAATATATTTATTGATTTCATGTCAGGTTGAACTCTCTATTGGTGAAAGTGGTGTGTTGAAATCACCCAGTATTATTGTATTGGGCTCTATCTGGGATTTAATGTCAATAAATATCTATTTATCCGTATGCATTGACATTTAGGGCATAAATATTTACTATCATTATGTCATCTTCTTGGATAGTTTCATTTACCAGTATGTAGTGGCCTTGTTCCTTCTGATTTATTTTTACTTGAAATCTGCTTTGTTAGATATGAAAATAAGTATTCCTGCTTGTTTATGGACTCCATTTGCATTGGATATATTCTTTTCATCCTTTTACTTTCAACCTGTAATTTCCTTGCCTACAAGATGAGTCTCTTGCAAAGAGCATACAGTTAGATCTTGTTTTTTTAATCTATTCTACCAATCTCTGTCTTTTTAAAAGAGGATATGAGAAGATTTAGTGTTCATATAATAAGAGTTTCTGGGATCCTAGGGCACCTGGCCAAGCATGTCCAAATATTATTTGAGAGAGTAAAGAAAGGAGACTGTTTTGGGTTTTATTGTGGTTAGAATTTAGAGTTGAGGTGAGAGTATTCACATGTGAGGTGGGGCTTATATTGTTTGAACTTCCCACCAGCACCAAAAGAAGGAGCACCTGAGCTTTCTTATCAGCTAAACCAGATGTGGCAAACATTGAAAATTATCAAAGATACAATTGCAATTATCTAGAGAAAGAAAGATTTACAAGGTAATATTGTATATGATCCTACAATAATATTTTGAAAAATTAGAGGAAATGAATTATTTTCCAAGAAAGCACTAATATTAATCCTCCAAAAAATATCAAGTTATGATGGACTAATCACTATAGAAGAGATCAGAAAAGCAAAAATCTAGCATTTAAAAGGCAGCAAACCCAGATGGTTATATCCCTAAGGGTTAACTAACTTTTTATTTTATTTTAATTTATTTTTATTTTTTAATTTGTTCTAATTAGTTATACATGATAGTAGAATTCATTTTGACACATTGTACACAAACGGATTATAACTTCTTTTTCCTCGGGCTGTACATGGTGCAGAGTCACACCAGTTGTATGATCATACATGTATACAGGGTAATAATGTCTGTCTCATTCTACCATCCTTCCCATCCCCACTGCCCCACCACTCCCCACACTCCCATTTGCAGAATCCAAAGTTTCTTCATTCTTCCCTAACTACCCCCCAACACACATACTGTGGATCAGCATCCACTTATCAGAGAAAATATTTGGCCTTTGGTTTTTTGGGATTAACTTATTTCACTTAGCATGATGTTCTCTAGTTCCATCCATTTACTTGCAAATGCCATAATTTCATTCTTCTTTATGACTGAGTAATATTCCATTATATATATATATATATATATATATATATATATATATATATATACCACATTTTCTTTATCCATTTATCTGTCCAAGGGCATGTAAGTTGGTTTCATAGTTTAGCTATCCTGAATTGAGCTGCTATAAACATTGATGCAGCTGCATCACTGTAGTATGCTGATTTTAAGTCCTTTGGGTATAAACCAAGGAGTGGGATAGCTGGGTCAAATGGTGGTTCCATTCCAAGTTTTCTGAGGAATCTCCATATTGCTTCCATTATGGTTGCACCAATTTGCAGTTCCACCAGCAATGTATGAGTGTACCTTTTCCCCCACATCCTCGTCAACACTTATTATTGCTTGTATTCTTGATAATTACCATTCTGACTAAAGTGAGATGAAATCTTAGTTTTGTCAATCTCTGTATTTTAACTGGGAAGTTAAGACAATTCACATTCATTGTTATTATGGTTAGAAGTTTGTTATTTCCCTCCATTTTGGCTTGCTTGCTATATTTAATTTGGTCTTAATTTTCATTTAGTTTCTCTTCAAAAAAGCATCTCCATTTGGGAGTTTTGGAGTTTGTGTTTGAGTTCTTCTGTATATAGTATACCTTTAAGTATTTTTGTAGTACTGAATTAGTGGTCAAGAATTCTTTTTATCTTTTTCATAAAGTTTTTATTTCTTCTTATATTCTTATATTTTATAGCTTTACTGGATATACTAATTTTGACTGGCAATTGTTTTCTTTTAGGTCTTGAAATGTCTCCAAGACTTCCTAGATTTTAAGGTCTGGTTTGAGAAGTCAGAAGTGAACCTTATTAGTTTGCTTCTAAAGGTGACCTGATGTTTTTCCCTTGCTGCTTTTAATAGTCTTTGCTTATTTTCTATGCTAGGTGTTTTGACTCTGATGTGCTTAGAGAGGTTCTTTTCCGATCTTGTCTATTTGGGGTTCTGTATGCATCCTGTATGTGGATGTCCATCTCATTTCTCAGTTTAGGAACATTTTTCTGCTATAATTTCTGTTTATAATTAAGAACATTATAAGAAAATGTTCTTAATGTCTGTAGTCTATATTTTCATTCAATGACTCTCAAATTTGGTCTCTTGATGTTGCCCCAGAGTTATTGTATATTCTGATCATGATCTTTCTTTATTCCCCATTATTGCATACTGAATATTCAATATCCTGTTCCCAAGGAATGAAGTACTTACTTTGAGGCTTGAAGTTCTATTTTCTACATAATCTAATCTATTGGTGATACTTTCAAGTGAGTTAATTTTATTTATTGTGTCTTTCATTTCCAGGAGTTCTGATGATTTTTTTCAGTATCTCTATTTCTTTATTGAAATGGTCTTTCACCTCCTGGGTTTGCTAATTCATATCTCAGATCTTCTTTTAGTTCATTGAACATTTAAATAATTAGCATTTTATAATCTTTCCCTGAAGTTTTATCCTCTTTCATATTTGTGGATTTTTTGTTGGGGATTATAAACTTTGGAGGGAGATTTGTTTACCTGTTTCACCATAGTTTTAGAGGTCTTGAACTTGCACATCTGTTGAAATGTGTTCCTCTTCTTCTTTGAGTATGTGTCCTTTGGAGTGTTGTTATCTTTTCTGTTCTAGGAACTTCACTGTTTTTGCTATATGAATGTGACCTGAGGTCCCCCTCTAACTGTTCCTACTTTGGGCATTGTCTTTGGTTTGAGGTTTTTAATCGCCCCTATTTTATGTGTTGAAATATATTGGAGCTCAAATGAGGCTAGATTGCATGTAGAGTGAGGTTTACTGCTACTTGGCAGAGTCATTTGTGTAACTCAGCAGCAGAATCTCTACCCTGAAAACCTATTGTGTCCCAGTAACCTCCAAGACCCTATTAGAAAAAGAGGGAGCAAGGAATAGTAATAATGGCAGTAACCAATATGCAGTCTTTAAATACATGTCCAGTGCCTACTATGACATCTACTTCACTAATTACCACTTGAAGCAGATTGATGGGGTCAGCATTAAACATCAGCATCAACAATAAATAGCCCTGAACTAGATCAGACATTAAACAGCAGGTATCAATTATGTCATTCACTCTATTAATAACCACAAACACATGAAAAAGGTAGGAGTTATATATATACTAAATAGTTATACTAGATAGTGAAATTACGGTTCCTTAAATGAAGAGAAAATAAACTAGGAAGACAAGAGAAAGTTTTAAATATTTTAAAAGTGAATAGAGGGGAATCAGGAGAAAGGTTGCAAGTGATGACTATAAAGAAGGAGGAATTTTTATAAAGCTAAAAGTAGTAAAGAAACAGAAGAAGAATTGAAATTTGGCTATTAGAATGGGAAGAAAATGAATAAAGAATAATAAGAATAAAAGTAAAGATACAAACAAACAAAAATCTTGCCAAATCAAAACCACATAATATTCTACCCTACCAAAATCAAAACAAGGCTAAATAACAATTGAGTGAAGAAAAGAGCAATTGAAATGAGAGAAAAATTACACGTATACACGCTTGAATCTATCAGTGCAACAAGAACAAGCATGTGTGCACACCCACTCACAGGATGAAAAAGAGTTATAAAAATGTTTCTTAAATGGTGGAAAAGGGCTGGGGAGATAGCTCAGCTGATAGAGTGCTTGCCTTGCAAGCACAAGGCCCTGAGTTCGATCCCCAGTAACGCAAAAAAAAAAAAAAAAAAAAAAAGGTGGAAAAAATCTTAATGAGAAATAAAGGATTTATTTCTAAGGTGGTCAAAACTGTTGTCAAGAATGAATTTTCATTGTTTATGCCTTTGCATTCCTTTTTCGGGTGCTCTATAACTCTTCCATCAAGGGTCAGGGGTTGTTAAATCTGACTTATTCATGTTTCTCACCAAGCTGCTAACTGCTGTGGCCTGAAGTCAAAGCTGGTGGTAACAGCGTTCCATTTCCCGTCTGAGAGTACAGCATAGGGTTGACAGGGGAGTAGTGACAACTGACGTCATCCCAGAGTGAGGCTGATGCAGAGTTCTAAATGGGAAGCCCTTAGGGCTGGGGTTTAGTTCTGGCTGTCTCTTGGAACTTTGTCAAAAGGTTAGATGCACATCCCCTGTTGCTGGTCAGATGCAGAGTCTGCTGGATATCTGGGTCTCGGGATGTCCCCCAAATTCTACTCTTAGAATGGGGGAATCTAACCCTCCATGTGTCTCACATATTCCTCTGCTGTGGATGTGAATTACTCAGGATCAGACCAGGAGTGCAGATGTGCCTGTCAGGCTGGTGTGTAGTCTCTTCCCAGCTGCTCATTTGGGCTACTTGCAACAAAGAGAGCTCACTTTCCTCAGTATCCCCAGCCTGAATCACCCTATGCATAACTTCTTTGAGCTAGTTTCAGTCACACGGGTCCAGGAACACTCTGGACCCCCAATAGGAGACTGCTGGGTCAGGCTGACAAGGCCCTTACAAGCTCCCGATCCCCTGCCTCTTCTCACTGACATGAGGTCATTTGCAGATGGTTTTGGCTGTGATTCTCTGTTGATGACTAGGAAAAAGTCATCATGATAATAGCAAGCAGAAAAAAAATGTTTAAGTATATTTACATCATCTGATCACTCTTCAATCATCCACTTGCCCACCATCTCTGACTTAGTTAGCATCAGCATCCCTCTCTATTCCACAGGTTCCCCCAAGCCTAGTTTATTCACCAAACTTTCCTCTCTTTCTGCCGGTGCCTCTTCCCTCTGAAGTGGGCTGGTGGCATTGACACCATTGCCCCCAGCCAAGTTGACACATCTCTGACATATTCTTTTTTATTTTATGTTTAAGACTTCCAACTTTCTCTATAATTTTACTGCCCACTGTTGAATTTCAATGAATTCCCTTAGTCACTCATGTCACTGAGTAGCAATACTCTTCTCCTTCTGCTTGACTCTTAAGCTGAGGAACAGTTAGAGAATGTACCCTTCTCCTAATCTGCCATCATCCCTAAAATATATATTTCTGATTTGATTCCATGGAGGAAAACAAAGAGCTCTGATAATGACAATATTTAAAGATATAATGAAGCGAGGGACAGTGGTGCACACTTGTAATTTCAGCTACTTGGGAGGCTGAGGCCAGAGGATTGCAAGTTAGAGCCCAGCCTCAACAACTTAGGAAGAACTTATCTAAAAAAGAAAAAAGGACTGAGGATGTATCTCAGTGGTACAGCACTCCTAGGTTCAAACCCCAGTCCTGAAAAAAAAAAAAAGTATAATAATAGGGCAATAGGGTAGTTTCCACAATGATGCAGTGTCCAATTCTTAAGGTTTTTCTTTTCTTTCTTCAAGAGCTTAATGAATCCCCAACAGGAGATATAAAATTAAACCTACATTAAGGCATAGCATAGAAAAACTGTAAGACATTTAAAACAAGATCTGAAAACAGCCTGGGAAAAATTACGGATTACCCTGCAGGAGTAACAAACTGACAGCCAACTCCTCAACAATAAAAATGAAGCCAAGAACACTGGAATGATATATTTAAGGATATGAAAGATAATGTCCAATCTAGAATTCTATACCAAGGCAAAATATCTTTCAATAATAATATTTTCATAGATCAAAAGTGAGGAAATATGGTACTAGCAGATTTTCACTACAGGCATTTTAAAGGGTATCCACTAGGAAAAGTAAAGAAAGTACTAATACATGTGTGACCTAAATATATATTAATCACATAAAAATAACATTTCAGTTATGGATATGAATTAGGCCTAAGATCTTGCAAGGAAGTTATAAGGGCATGGATTAAGTTTAAGTGTGCTAGGTTAAATATGCAAGTTGTAAATTATAGGTTACTCATTAAATAAATAGAATCAGAGTATATAACTTTGAAGCAAGCATGGGAACAAAAGGGAATAAGGAAAAATGAATAATAAATGCAAAATAAGGCAGGAATGAAAATAGTAGGAGACAAAACAGATAAAATGACACAAAATATGATAGTAGATATGAATATGTGACTGATTATGCTAAATATTAATGAACCAAATACTCTAGTTAAAAAACAAAGACTGTCATACTGGATTACTGACAATAAAATACAGTCATATATTATTTATGAGATACACCTCAAATAAAGGATATAGAAAGATTAAAAAGTTGATGACTAGGAAAAAGTTATCATGATAATAGCAAGCAGAAAAAAAATGTTTAAGTATATTTACATCAGACAAAGTTATCTTTAAGGCATTAGGTACAAATTATGTCATAATAATAAAGATTCAATTTACCAGAAATATATAACATTTTAAAATTTGTATAAGCATAATATTTTATTAAACTAAAAAGCCAAAGAACCCAAGAATAAACAAGTAAATTCATTATCATATTAGGAGATTTTTAACATACTTCTATCAGGAATTCACAAAAAACACATGCACTAACACACATCTCTAAATGCATAGAAGATTTGAACAAGGTTCTCAAGATGGCGGACTAGAGGGTGGCTGCATTTCATGTTGCTCCAGGACTCAGGATTCAAAAGAGGAGATATTGAGAGACTTGGGACCTACTCAAAGCCGCCGCGTGAGTCTCTCCCGTTGGGGAGGCGTCCCAGATGGGGCGGTAGTCCTGGAACGCCGGGAACTTTGTGAAGTAGAGTTGCCCAACGAGACACCCCTCCCCCCGCTGGAGCAGTGAACTCGGACAACTGGGAGCATCGTAGAGGAGGCCGCTCAGCACAATGCTTGGACTCAGAGCAACCCACCAGGGCTCCGGGCAACTGCCCAGAGGAGGAGGTGCACATCGAGCTGTTTGGACTCAGAGCGACCACTCCTGAACACCGGGGGGCTGCCCAGAGGAGGAGGAGGAGGAGCTCGGCGGGTCGCTTGGACTCAGAGTGACTGCACCAGGGCTACGGGTGGCTGTCGGGAGGAGAGATGCGCAGTGAGTTGGTTGGACTCGTAGCTACCGCAATGGAACTCCAGGTGGTTGCCCAGAGGAGGAGGTGTGTGGTGGGTTGCTGGGGCTCTGAGCATCTGCACAGGGCTCCAGGTGGCTGCTCAGAGGAGGGGCCGCAGAGCCAGGCGATTAGGTACAGAGCAGGGTCCCAGGACCTAGGCGACTTCTTGGTGGAAGAGCCGCACAGAGACAAGCTGAGGGGCGGAGTGAAGGTTCCAGGACTGCAGGCAGCTTCTTTGAGGAGGGGCAGCCTAAGGAGACTCATCTGCAAAGGGTGAGGCTCCCAGGCCCAGGAGGTAGGTCCAGGCCCCTGGGAACGATGCAGAGGAAGGCTGCCCGGCCCAGGCAGTAGTTGTGGATTGAGGGGAACCTCTAGGAGGGAAACTGACCAGCGAGACCTCCCCACTGGGTGAGTCTTCCCCACTGGATGAGTCTTCCCCGCTGGGTGAGGTTATCCCACAAGGACGATAAACCAGAGACACAGGCCCAAACAGGCCTTGCCTCAGCCCACAGCCTAGTTCCCCTTTGGATGACCACTGGTGAACATGTGGAGGCACCTCTGCCCACTAGCAGGGAACATACCCCACCTGAAGGCCACCACCCCTAAAGAGGCAGCTTCATTGTGGAGCACCGCCTTATCAACTTCCTCCAAGACTTCAGGCTACTGAAGGATAAGAGGGGATATACTAGAAATCTTCAGGGACATTATAAGTAAATAGAGGAAATCTGCAATATCTCAGCAGTCCACTGATACCTGAACAATATGAGAAAACAAGGGAAGAAAATACCCCAAACAAATCTAGAGGTTACTTCAATAAAATCCAATGACAGCATGGCAGAAGAAATGACAGAAAGGGAGTTCAGAATGTACATAATTAAAATGATCAGGGAAGCAAACGATGAGACGAAAGAGCAAATGCAGGCATTGAATGATGAGATGAAAGAGCAAATGCAGGCATTGAATGATCGCACCAATCGATAGTTAAAAGAGCAAATACAGGAAGCAAAAGATCATTTCAATAAAGAGTTAGAGATATTGAAAAAGAACCAAACAGAAATCCTTGAAATGAAGGAAACAATAAACCAAATTAAGAACTCCATAGAAAACATAACCAGTAGGATAGAACACCTGGAAGACAGAACCTCAGATATTGAAGACAAAATATTTAACCTTGAAAACAAAGTTGAACAGAGAAGATGGTAAGAAATCATGAACAGAATCTCCAAGAACTATGGGATATCATGAAAAGGCCAAATTTGAGAATTATTGGGATTGAGGAAGGCTTAGAGAAACAAACCAAAGGAATGAACAATCTATTCAATGAAATAATATCAGAAAATTTCCCAAATCTGAAGAATGAAATGGAAAATCAAGTTCAAGAGGCTTATAGGACTCCAAATACAAAAAATTACAACAGACCCACACCAAGGCACATTATAATGAAAATACCTAACATACAAAATAAAGACAGAATTTTAAAGGCTGTGAGAGAAAAGAACCAAATTACATTCAGGGGGAAACCAATATGGATATCAGCAGATTTTTCAGTCTAGACCCTAAAAGCTAAAAGGGCCTGGAACAACATTTTTCAAGCCCTGAAAGAAAATGG
Source organism: Sciurus carolinensis (assembly GCF_902686445.1). Taxonomy (NCBI): domain Eukaryota; kingdom Metazoa; phylum Chordata; class Mammalia; order Rodentia; family Sciuridae; genus Sciurus; species Sciurus carolinensis. The sequence continues at coordinate 67,380,089 of NC_062226.1, forward strand.
ATGCCAACCAAGAATCTTATACCCAGCAAAACTTACCTTCAAATTTGACAATGAAATAAAATCCTTCCATGATAAACAAAGCTAAAAGAATTTACAAAAAGAAAGCCAGCATTACAGAACATTCTTAGCAAAATATTCCATGAGGAAGAGATAAAAAACAAAGAAGCAAATCAGCAAAGGGAGGAACTAGCCTAAAGGAATTGTCAAATAAAGGAGGAACCAAGTCATGTCAAAAAAATAAATAAATAAATTTTAAAAACAAGTCAAATGACCAGGAATACAAATCATATCTCAATAATAACCCTGAATAATAATGGCCTGAACTCATCAATCAAAAGACATAGACTGGAAGATTGGATTAAAAAGAAAGATCCAACAATATGCTTCCTGCAAGGGACTCACCTCATACAAAAAGATACCCATAGACTAAATGTGAAAGGATGGGGAAAAACATACCATGCACATGGACTCAGCAAAAAAGCTGGGGTATCCATCCTCATTTCAGATAATGTGGACTTCAAGCCAAAGTTAGTCAGAAGCGATAAAGAAGGACATTTTGTGCTGCTTAAGGGAAGCATAAATCAGCAAGACATAACAATCATAAACATCTATGCCCCAAACAGTGGCTCATCCATGTATGTCAAACAAATCCTTCTCAATTTTAGAAACCAAATTGACAATAACACAATAATACTAGGTGATTTTAACATGCCTCTCTCACCACTGGACAGATCCTCTAAACAAAAACTGAACAAAGAAACCATAGATCTCAATAACACAATCAATAATTTAGACTTAAAAGACATTTATAGAATATACCATCCAACCAAGAGCGAATACACTTTCTTCTCAGCAGCACATGGATCCTTCTCTAAAATAGACCATATATTATGCCACAAAGCTAATGTTAGCAAATACAAGAAGAGAGAGACACTACCTTGTATTCTATCAGACCATAATGGATTGAAATTAGAAATAAATGAAAGAGTAGAAAAAAGAAACTACTCCAACACCTGGAGATTAAACAATATGCTATTATATGATGAATGGATAACAGAAGATATTAGGAAGGAAATTAAAAAATTCTTAGAGGTAAATGAAAACAAAGAAACATCATCAAAATCTCTGGGACACTATGAAAGCAGTACTAAAAGGAAAATTTATTACATGGAGTGTATTCAATAAAAGAAGTAAAACTCAACAAATGACCTAACACTACAGCTCAAAGCACTAGAAAAAGAAGAACAGACAAACACCAAAAGTAGTAGAAGACAGGAACTAGTTAAAATCAAAGCTGAAATCAACGAAATTGAAACGAAAGAAACAATACAAAAAATTGACAAAGTAAATAGTTGGTTCTTCGAAAAAATTAACGAAATTGATAAACCCTTAGCCACACTAGCAAAGAGAAGACAAGAGAAAACCCAAATCACTAAAATTCGAAATGAACAAGGAAATATCACAACAAACACAATTGAAATACAAAACATAATTAGAAGCTGTTTTGAAAATCTATACTCCAACACAATAGAAAATTTCGAAGACATCAACAGGTTTCTAGAGACATATGAATTGCCTAAACTGAACGAGGAGGACATACACAGTTTAAATAGACCAATTTCAAGTAATGAAATAGAAGAAGTCATCAAAAGCCTACCAACAAAGAAAAGTCCGGGACCAGATGGGTTCTCAGCTGAGTTCTACAAAACCTTTAAAGAAGAGCTCATTCCAATACTCCTCAAAGTATTCCATGAAATAGAAGAGGAGGGAACCCTCCCAAACTCATTCTATGAAGCCAATATTACCCTGATACGTAAACCAGAGACACATCAAGGAAAGAAAATTTCAGACCAATATCCTTAATGAACATCGACGCAAAAATTCTCAACAAAATTTTAGCAAATCGCATACAAAAACATATTAAAAAGGTAGTGCACCATGATCAAGTGGTTTTCATCCCAGGGAAATCAACATCAGGAAATCAATAAATGTAATTCACCATATCAATAGACTTAAAGTCAAGAATCACATGATTATTTCAATAGATGCAGAAAAAGCATTTGATAAAATACAACACCCCTTCATGCTCAAAACACTGGAAAAAATAGGGATAGTGGGAACATTCCTTAACATTGTAAAGGCCATCTATGCTAAGCCCATGGCTAATATCATTCTAAATGGTGAAAAACTGAAAGCATTGCCCCTAAAAACGAACAAGGCAGGGATGCCCCCTTTCACCACTTCTATTCAATATCGTCCTTGAAACTCTAGCCAGAGCAATTAGACAAACCAAAGAAATTAAAGTGTTACGAATAGGAAAAGAAGAACTCAAACTATTCCTATTTGCTGATGATACAATTATATACTTAGAGGAACCAGGAAATTGCACCAGAAAACTTTTAGAACTCATAAGTGAATTCAGTAAAGTAGCAGGATATAAGATCAATGCTCATAAATCTAATGCATTTTCATACATAAGTGATGAATCTCTGGAAAGAAAAATTAGGAAAACTACCCGATTCACAGTAGCTTTGAAAAAATAAAATATTTGGGAAGCAATCTAACAAAAGAGGTGAAAGACCTCTACAATGAGAACTACAGAACACTAACGAAAGAAATTAAAGAAAACCTTAGAAGATGGAAAGATCTCCCGTGTTCTTGGATAGGCAGAATTACTATTGTCAAAATGGCCATACTACCAAAAGTGCTCTACAGATTCAATGCAATTCCAATTAAAATCCCAATGACATACCTTACAGAAACAGAGCAAGCAATTATGAAATCCATCTGGAAGAATAAGAAACCCAGAATAGCTAAAGCATTCCTTAGCAGAAAGAGTGAAGCAGGGGGTATCGCAATACCACATCTTCAACTCTACTACAAAGCAATAGTAACAAAAATGGCATGGTATTGGTACCAAAATAGACAGGTAGATCAATGGTACAGAATAGAGGACATGGACACAAACCCAAATAAATACAATTTTCTCACACTAGACAAAGGTGCCAAAAATACGCAATTTAGAAAAGATAGCCTCTTCAACAAATGGTGCTGGGAAAATTGGAAATCTATATGCAACAGAATGAAACTAAACCCATATCTCTCACCGTGCACAAAACTGAACTCAAAATGGATTAAGGACCTCGGAATCAGACCAGAGACCCTGCAGATTATAGAGGAAAGAGTAGGTCCAGATCTTCAACATGTCAGCTTAGGACAGACTTCCTCAACAGGACTCCCATAGCACAAGAAATAAAAGGAAGAATCAATAACTGGACTAGATTCAAACTGAAAAGCTTCCTCTCAGCAAAGGAAACTATCAGCAATGCAAAGAAAGAGCCTACAGAGTGGGAGAAAATCTTTGCCATTCATACTTCAGACAGAGCACTAATTTCCAGAATATATAAAGAACTCAAAAAACTCTACACCAAGATTCAAATAACCCAATCGACAAATGGGCTAAGGAAATGAACAGACACTTCACAGAAGAAGATGTACAAGCAATCGACAAACATATGAAAAAATGTTCAACATCTCTAGTAATAAGAGAAATGCAAATCAAAACCACCCTAAGATTCCATCCTACCCCTATTAGAATGGTGATTATCAAGAATACAAGCAACAACAGGTGTTGACGAGGATGTGGGGAGAAAGGTACACTCATACATTGCTGGTGGGGCTGCAAATTAGTGCAGCCACTCTGGAAAGCAGTGTGGAGATTCCTTAGAAAACTTTGAATGGAACCACCATTTGACCCAGCTATCCCACTCCTTGGCCTATACCCAAAGGACTTAAAATCAGCATACTACAGAGATACAGCCACATCAATGTTCATAGCTGCTCAATTCACCATAGCCAGATTGTGGAACCAAACTAGATGCCCTTCAATTGATGAATAGATAAAGAAACTGTGGCATATATATGCAATGGAGTATTACTCAGCCATTAAGAATGATAAAATTATGGCATTTGCAGGCAAATGGATGAAATTGGAAAATATCATGCTAAGTGAGATAAGCCAATCTCAAAAAACCAAAGGACGAATGATCTCGCTGATAAGTAAATGATGACACATAATGGGGGGTGGGAGGGGTTAGTGTTAGGGTTAGAGTTAGGGTTAGGGAGGGGGCAAGAATGGAGGAAGGAAGGACTATATAGAGGGAAAAGAGGGGTGGAAGGTGTGGGGGGAAGGGAAAAATAACAGAATGAATCAAACAACATTACCCTATGTAAATTTATGATTACACAAATGGTATGTCTTCACTCTATGTATAAACAGAGATACAACATGTATCCCATTTGTTTACAATAAAAAAAAATTGAACAATTTGACTTAATGGGTATTTATACAATACTGTACTCAAGAATTACAAAGTGTGCTCACTTTCCTTTTCTCTCTCTCTTACTCATTCTCTTTCTTTATATAAGAAAACATGTAACAGTCACAAAAATTGACTGTATTCTGGGCAAGACTTCAAAATTTCAGAAGACTAAAACTACAATAAACACAGTGCAATAAACCCAGAAGTCAATAACAAAAAGATACCCTAGAAAATTTTTCTATATATTGGGATATTGAGAAATACCCTTCTCAGTGGCCCAAGAGTCAAAGTAGAAGTCATAATGAAAATGAGAAACATTCTTTGAAAATTTATCTTCTATTTGGAGCAGGGTCTCTGTTGTAATTCCTAAGTTCTCAATCCATTTTGAGTTTCATTTTGTGCAAGTTTGAGAGATAGACGTTAAATTTCATATGTATATGGATTTTCAGTTTTCCCAGCACCATTTGTTGAACAGGTTATCTTTTTTCCATTGTATGTTTTTGGCTTCTTTGTCTAGTATGAAGTAACTGGATCTATGTAGGTTTGTCTCTGTGCCTTCTACTCTGTACCATAGGTTCGCCTGTCTTTTTTGGTGCCAATACCATGCTGTTTTTGTTACTATTGCTCTGGATGGGTTCAAGCTAAAAAACATTTTCTCATCAAAGGATACAATCAATAATGTGGAAAGAGAGCCTAAAGAGTGGTAGAAAATCGTTTCTACACGCACTTCAGATACAGCACTTATCTCCAAAATTTATAAAGAACTTACAAAACTTTACATCAAAAATACAAAGAACCCAATAATATAAATGGACCAAGGAACTGGACAGACATTTTACAGAAGAAGATATACAGGTGATTAATAAATATATGAAAAAGTGGTCAACATCTCTAGTAATTAGAGAAATGCAAATTAAAGCCACCATAAGATTTCATCTTACTCCAATTAGAATGGCTATTATCAAGAACACAAACGATAATAGATGTTGGCATGAATGTGGGGAAAAAGGCACACTTTTACATTGCTGATGGAGTTGCAAATTGGTGCAGCCACTCTGGAAAGCAGTATGGAGAATCCTTCGAAATCATGTAATGAACTCACCTTATCCCACTCCTCGTTTATACCCAAAGTTCTTAAAATTGGCATACTACAGTGACACAATCACATCAATGTTTATAGCAGTTCAATTCACAATAACTAGATTGTGGAACCAACCTAGATGCCTTTCAACAGATGAATGGATAAAGAAACTGTGGTATATATACACAATGGAATGTTTTTCAGTAATAAAGAATAATAATATTATTAAATAATAATATTATTTGCAGATAAATGGATGGAATTGGAGAATATCATGCTAAGTGAAATAAGCCAATCCCAAAAAACCAAAGGTCCAATGTCTTCCCTCATAAGTGGATGATGATATATAATGGGGTGAGGTGGGGGTGAGAGAAGAATGAGGAAACTTTAGAATATATAGAGGGAAATGAGAGGGAGGTATGAAAAATGGTGGAATCATTTACCCTATATACATTATGACTACACAAATAGTATGAATCTACATTGTGTACAACCATAGAAATGAAAAGTTGTAACCCATTTGTGTACAATAAGTCAAAATGCAGTCTGTAAAAATAAAAAAAATGATTTGCAAAAAAGAGAGAGATTCTGAGAAAAAATCCAAACAGAAATTCTTGAAATGAAGGAAACAATAAACCAAAATAAAAACTCAATAGAAATCATAACCAATAGGCTAGGTCACTTTGAAGAACCTCAGACAATGGAGACAAAATATTTAATCTTGAAAACAAAATTGACCAAACAGAGAAGATGGTAAGAAATTACAATGGATCCTACAAGAATTATGGGATATCATGAAAAAAACAAATTTAAGAATTGTTGGAATTGAGGAAGGCACAAAGATACAAACCAAAGGATTGAATAATCTATTTAATGAAATAATATCAGAAAATTTCCCAAATCTGAAGAATGAAATGGAAAGTAAAATATAAGAGGCTTACAGGACACCAAATGTAGAAAATTACAACAGATCCACACCAAGGCACATTATAATGAAAATATCTAACATACAAAAAGATAGAATTTTAAAGGCTGCAAAAGAAAATCATTGGATTACAAATACGGGGAAACCAATACGGATATCAGCAGATTTTTCAATCCAGACCCTAAAAGCTAGAAGGGCCTGGAACAACATTTTTCAAGCCCTGAAAGAAAATTGATACGAACCAAGAATCTTATACTCAGCAAAACTTACCTTCAGATTTGACAATGAAATAAAATCCTTCCATAGTAAACAAAAGCTAATAGAAAGCTGGCACTACAGAACATTCTCAGCAAAATATTCCATGAAGAAGAAATGAAAACGATGTAAGTCAGCAAAAGGAGGAACTACCGTAAAGGAATAGTCAATTAAAGGAGAAATCAAGTCAAGTTAAAAATCAAAAATAAGCCAATATGATCAGGAATACAAATCATATCTCAATAATATTCCAGAATGTTAATGGCTAAACTCAAATCAAAAAACATAGACTGGAAGATTGAATTAAAAAGAAAGACCCAACAATATGCTGCCTTCAAGAGACTCATCTCATAGAAAAAGATACCCAGAGACTAAAGGTGAAAGGATGGGAAACAACATATCATACACATGGACTCAGTAAAAAAGTGGGGTATCCATCCTCATATCAGATAAAGCAGACTTCAAGCCAAAGTTAGTCAAAAGGGATAAAGAAGGACATTTCATACTGCTTAAGGGAAGCACAAATCAGCAAGACATAAGAATGATAAATACTTATGCCCTGAACAGTGGCTCATCCATGTACATTAAACAAATCCTTCTCAATTCCAGGAACCAAATAGACCACATCACAATAATACTAGGTGACTTTAACACATCTCTCTCACCATTGGACAGATCTTCCAAACAAAAATTGAACAAAGAAATCATAGAACTCGATAATGCAATCAATAATTTAGACTTAACAGACATATATAGAATATATCAACTAGCAAATGCATTTTCTTCTCAGCAGCACATGGATCCTTCTCTAAAATAGACCATATGTTATGCCACAAAGCTACTCTTAGCAAATACAAAAAAATAGAGATACTACCTTGTATTCTATCAGATCATAATGGAATGAAATTAGAAATCAGGGATAAAATAAAAAACAGAAATTACTCCAACATCTGGAGACTAAATAATATGCAATTGAATGATGCATGGATAACAGAAGACATCAGGGTGATATAAAAAAATCCTTAGAGCTAAACGAGAACAATGATACAACATCAAAATCTCTGGGACACCATGGAAGCAGTACTAAGAGGAAAATTCATTCCATGTAGCACATTCAATAAAAGAAAAAAAAAGTCAATAAATAAATGATCTAACATTACAGCTCAAAACCCTAGAAAATGTAAAACAGATCAACACCCAAAGTAGTAGAAGACAGGAAATAATTAAAATCAGAGCTGAAATCAGTGAAATCGAAACAAACAAACAAACAAACAAAAATTCAAAAAAGTGACAAAACAAAAAGTTGATCCTTTGAAAAATTAAACAAAATTGATAAATCCTTAGCCACACTAATAAAGACAAGAGAGAAAACTCAAATTACTAAAATTTGTGATGAAAAAGGAAATATCATGACAGATACTATTGAAACACAAAACATAATTAGAAGCTATTTTGAAAACCTATACTGCAACCAAATAGAAAATCTTGATGACAGTGACAGGCTTCTAGAGACATATGATCCACCTAAACTGAATCTGAAGGACATACACAATTTAAATAGATCGATTTCAAGCAATGGAATAGAAGAACTCATCAAAAGCCTAACAACAAAGAAAAGTCTGGGACCAGATGGGTTCTCAGCTGAGTTCTATAAGACCTTCAAAGAAGAACTCATTTCCCATACTCCTCCATGAAATAGAAGAGGAGGGAACCCTTCCAAACTCATTCTATAAAGCTAATATCACTCTGATACCAAAACCAGAAAAAGACACATTGAAGAAAGAAAACTTCAGACCAATATCCCTAATGAACATAGATACAAAAAGTTTTAACAAAATTTTAGCAAATCACATACAAAAACATTAAAAAGAGAGTGCACCATGATCAAGTGGGTTTCATCTCAGGGATGCAAGGTTGGTTCAACATTTGGATATCAATAAATGTAATTTACCACATCAACAGACTTAAAGTTAAGAATTATATGATTATTTCAATAGATGCAGAAAAAGCTTGTGATAAAATACAGCATCCCTTCATGCTCAAAACACTAGAAAAAATAGGGTAAGTAGGAACATACCTCAACATTGTAAAGGCTATCTATGCTAAGCCCATGGCCAACATCATTCTACATGGAGAAAAACTGAAAGCATTCCCTCTAAAAGTTGTAACAAGACAGGGTTGCCCTCTTTCCCCACTTCTATTCAACATCTTCCTTGAAACTCCAGCCAGAGCAATTAGACCAAAGAAATTAAAGGGGTACAAATAGGAAAAGAAGAACTCAAACTATCATTATTTGCTGATAACATGATTCTATATTTAGAGGAGTCAAAAAATTCTACCAGAAAACTTCTAGAATTCAGAAATGAATTTAGTAAAGTAGCAGGATATAAAATCACTGCTCATAAATCTAATGCATTTTTATTCATAAGTGATGAATCCTCTGAAAGAGAAATTAGGAAAACTATCCCATTCACAATAGCCTCAAAAAAAGAAAAAAAAGAATTCTTGGGAATTAATCTAACAAAAGAGGTGAATGACCTCTACAATGAAAACTATAAAACACTAAAGGAAGAAATTAAAGAAAACCTTAGGAGATGGAAAGATCTCCCATGTTCTTGGATAGGCAGAACTAATATTGTCAAAATGGCCATACTACCAAAAGCGCTATATAAATTCAATGCAATTCCAATTAAAATCCCAATGATGTCCCTCATAGAAATAGAAAATGCAATCATGAAATTCATTTAGAAGAATAAGAGACCCAGAATAGCTAAAGCAATCCTTAGCAGGTGGTATCACAATACCAGACCTTCAACTATACTACAGAGCAATAGTAACAAAAATGGCATGGTTTTGGCACCAAAATAGACAGATAGTAGACCAATGGTACAGAATAGAGGACACAGAGCCAAACACACATAAACAATTATCTCATTCTAGACAAAGGTGCCCAAAACATACAATGGAGAAAAGATAGACTGTTCAACAAATGGTGCTGAGAAAACTGGAAATCCATATGCAGCAAAATGAAACTAAACCCCTATCTCTCACCCTGCACAAAACTCAACTCAAAATGGATCAAGGACCGAGGCATTAGACCAGAGACCCTGCACCACATAGAAGAAAAAGTAGGCCCAAATCTTCATCGTATTGTCTTAGGACCAGGCTTCCTTAACAAGACTCTCAAAGCACAAGAAATAAAACCAGAAATCAATAATTGGGATAGACTCAAACTGAAAAACTTTTTCTTGGCAAACAATCAACAATGTGAAGAGAGAATCTAAAGAGTGGGAGAAAATCTTTGTCACACACACTTCAGATAGAGCACTAATTTCCAGAATCCATAAAGAACTCAAAACTTTACATCCAGAATACAATTAACCCAGTCAATAAATGGGCTAAGGAAATGAGCAGACACTTCACAGAAGAATATCTACAAGAAATCAACAGATATATGAAAAAATGTTCAACATCTCTAGTAATAAGAGAAATGCAAATCAAAGCTACCCTAAGTTTTCATCACCCCAATTAAAATGGCTATTATCAAGAATCCAAGCAACAATAGGTATTGGCAAGAACGTGGGGAAAAAGGTACACTCATACATTGCTGGTGGGGTAGCAAATTGCTGCAGCCACTCTGGAAAGCAGTGTAGAGAATCCTTAAATAACTTGGAATGGAACTATCATTTGCCCCAACTATTCCACTCCTTGACTTATACCCAAAGGGCTTAAAATCAGTATACTACAGTGACATAGCTACATCAATATTTATAGCAGCTCAATTCACAATAGCTAGATTGTGGAACCAACCCAGATGCCCTCAACAGATGAATGGATAGAAATTGTGGTATATATACACAATGCAATATTATTCAGCCATAAAGAAGAATAAAATTATGGCATTTGCAGGTAAATGGATGGAGTTGGAGAATATCATGCTAAGTGAAATAAGCCAATCCCAAAAAACCAAAGTCTGAACAAATTCTCTGGTAAGTGGATGATGATACATAACAAGGGATGGGGACAAGGCAAGAATGGAGGAAGGATGGATAGTAAAGAAGAAAATGAGGAATGGGGAGCGGGTAGTGGGAAGGAAAAATAATAGAATGAGACAAACATTATTGCTCTTATACTTGTATGATTATGCAAATGGTGTGACTACTTTGTGTACAACCAGAGAAACAAAAGTTGTACCCCATTTGTGTACAATGAATAAAAATTTAAAAAGGAGAGAAAAGAGAAAAAAAAATGCCAATGCAAGATGTTAACAATTAAAGCAACTTTGAGCCAAAAATTAATTAATTAATTAATTAATTAATTAACCAAAAGAATGAGAAGTTCTACTCCACTTACGTATAATATGTCAAAATCTATTGTAAGGTCATGTACAACTAATTAGGACAAATAAATAGTAATAATAAATTAATCTTAGCTGTAATTTTCTATTTTTATAAGCTTTTTGATTCTTAACTTTTTGACTTCTGTCATAATATAGCTTACAATAAACATTTTATACAACTGTAAAAATATATTCTTTTTGAATATTCTTATTCTGTAAACTTTTTTCTTCTTGTACATTGAATTTTTTTTTAAAGAGAGCAGAATTTAATGAAAAAGAAACAAACATAAAATCAAGAAAATTAAAACTAAATGTTGATTTATTGAAAAGCAAATATGATTGACACACCTCTGGCAGTACCAAGATAGAACACAAATAGTCAAAACTAGGAATACAAGAGAGGCAATCAGTATAGAAGTCATAGATATTAAAAAGATAAGTTATAATGAATGAATTTATGTGAATAAATTACAAAGTTTCGATGAAATTCATAGAAATGAATAATTTTCTAAAACTGTCTTTGACCTGAAAGATAAGCTCAGACTCACTATATCTCAGGCCCTATTCTAAATTCTCTGGAGAATTTAATTGGCCACTCCACAGTTTATATATATGCCAGATACAATTAATTAAAACTAGGATATTGTATTAACTTGCAAAACTTTCTGCCAGGGGTCAGTGCTAAGGGGATAGTGGAGAATTGGGTCATTATGAGAGGCAGATAATCCAAATGAATGTACAAAACCTACTATAGTACTTATCAATAACTATCTATCTAATATATTTTTATTTATATATTTGTGTCCCATCACTAGAGTTCTCCAAGACAGTTCCTAGCAGTATTTATCTGGAATATGGTGGTGTTTGGTTTATGTTCATTGAATAAATGGTTTAATGAAAAAATTTAATCTTTTGAGATTGCATATTTCTAATTTTGGAATAATAATAATACTTTATGCTCAAAGTCATGGACTTGGATCCAGTAACACTCAGGTTCTTTTTTTAGACCTGTGGTCAAATTAGGGTCTCTTGAAAATGTATTTTAGTGGATACAGATATCTATCTGCAATATTGAGCTGAATTGGGCAGTTTGGCTTAGTGTTATACCCTGAACTGCTGAGGATGTGCCTGATGCTGGCTTCCATCTCTTCTCTCTCATTCCTTGGACACAAATTTTAGATTATCTTTCCTCCATCTGGGAAGGGCTGACCTCTCTTAAAGACTCATGTTCTGTTTCTTTTATGAACCATTTCTCTGCTCCCTGTCCCTCTTTATTCATTTCTGGAAAGTTCTGATTTCCAATTGCAATAAAATTCATGGATGCCAGGTGTATTTGCTCAAATATTATCCTTCCAAAGCACAGTTTGATCCTGTTATTTTCCTTTATAAAACACTTTGTTGTGACTACGTAAATATTACTCCACAGACTTGGATCTTTGAGAAATATCACATTTTAAAACATGCTATTAAATCTAAATCTCTATTCTTATAGCTGTCCAAAAATTCAATCATAATACTTAATGAGGGTCCTTTTCTCTCTTTAGAGTTATCTATGAATTTAGAAAGTATACATAGTGCCCAGAAAATATAAGTAGCTTCCAATTTCCCATCTGTCCTGCTTGCCACTCATATCCTCATTTTCCAGACTTGCCTGGCTCCTGAAGTGTGGGTATCTCTAGAGCAAGTCTGCCCACTGAGATACAGAGGTCTTTTTCTAGATGGGAATATCAGTGCATGGGATACATCTTCTCTGAATGACCTCTCCAAGTTCTTGAGATGCATGTCACCAGATTTTGTCCCCAACTCTGGTGAACTGCCAACCTCTATTCCCTTCCCACCTGAAGGGATTTCTCTCCCTCTCCTGCCTTCCAGGTGCTCTCCCTCATGGAAAGAGCAATAAATCATTCTGCCACACCTTCAAATACTCATACTTTTTTCTTATAGAGTTAAAAATTCTTAACCTAACTTTTAAAGCCTTCCTAATCTGGATAGTGTCTGCTTTTCTAGCTTTTATCTTTCTCTATATCTCTCAAGCCCTACAGAACTTCTAATAATGCCCTCCACATTCTTATAAGACACCCTCATGCTGACGTAACTGCTTTCAAGTGTCTCTCTGTGCCCCGATCCCTTGGAAACCCCTGTTGTCCATCTGTCAAGATGCAGCTCCAGGGTTATTACCATGGAAAGGCTTGTTCTGAACTCCCCAGGTAGTAAGAGCCACTTTCTTCATGTAGACCCCATAAACCCTATAACATTTTCATACACTTTTAAATATAGATATCTGTCTTCCCTCACTTGAATTCTTTGAGGACAGCAATCATGTCTATTTCTCTGTCCCACTATTTAGCCCATCTTTGCTTATGAATCATGCCCAATAAATAAATATACAGAACCAATAATAAATAAAATAAACCAGCATGTAGACCAAGAGGCAGCAACCCAGAGGTGGTATGTATCCATGGATATATTTTCTTACCAGTTTGATAATAATGTAGGGTAATTCTATGTAGGAGACCCATCCTTCCAACCAAGTTTATGCCAAGGCTGATTTTTTTCTTTCCTCAATACATTCTACCTTAAAATACATTTGAACTCTTTGCCATTGGTTCCAGGAACTTCTGTAGGAAGGTCGTCAAGAGTCTAAACCAGTGGTCCCAAATTGGCAAATAGTCAGTGAAACATAGAAGTTGACCATAGCTTTTTTTTTTTTTTTAATCTAACCATTTTTTTTTTAAGTCTAAGTTTTAATTCTCTTCACATAGTTACAGCTACTGCTTCACTCTTAAAGACACTTAAAACCAAGCCTCTAATCTAAGCCAGGTCTCCATATGAGCCAGTCAGTCTCAGAATCCTTCCACACTCTGGTCAGGAGTTGGTCCAGTGGGAAACTGACCATTTTACTACGGGGGCTATCAGAGGGTGCATGTGCGCTGTGAGGGCAAATGGAGCACAGAGTAAAGCAAGAGATGAAAGGGCAAGACAGGAAAAGAAAACAAGGGGGAGAATGAAGCCTACCCGTTCTGTTTCTCCCCTCTCCAATCCTCCTGCATTCTAACACAGGTGTGTATCATGTTGATGTGTAGCCTGTCCAAATGGGAATTTGCCCAGCATTGGAAGAGTCAACTCAGTTTCCACTTCACTTGGGTAGGTTTTAGCTACCTTCAGAGAAGAAGTGTTTTAATAAATGCAATTCTGTTCAGTCTAACAAGTAATCATTTTTAATTTAAGCTGTATTGGCCCAAATCCTAGAGCTACAGAGATTATGTAGACAGTGTACATACCCTTGAGGAGCACATAGCTTAATGAAGAAGACTGATTGTGGATAATAAGAGCTAAGCAGAGGTGATGTGGGGATTGAGCAGAGAGTCACTAGGCCCAGTGTGAGGATTCAGGGTAGATTTTTCTGAAGGAGGTATCATCTCTGCTGGGGAAAGAAAGGTAGGCTTTTGGGGAGGTTGCACAGGAGACAAGGTTAAAGAATGAATTATAAAAGATACAACATGCCAAGATTTAAACATCAATCCAAATTCAATGAGGATTCTTGGATGTTTTCTAAGTACAAATATGAAGTAATTAAATTTGAATTTTAGAAAGTCTGATCCTCTAAACAATATCCTTCTTAAACTATACTAAGGCATTTTAATAAATTGAATCTTATTTTAATCTGATGGAAGTATTTTTATGTGCTTATCTGTCAGTACATGTGTGGATGAATGCACATTCCTGGGTATGTCTAGAAAATTCTAGATGTTCCTTTTCTTCCATTTTATTTGCTTTCTTGCTTCAAACACTGAGATAAAGTCACTTGGAATGAAAGACTACAAACCAGCCAAAGAGGCAAAGCTTCCAAAAAGGACATAAAACCTAAGACATCCTGGTTGCAGGTTGGCAAGTCAATAAATCCTATGGAAATTTACTAGATAATGCCAGGAATTTTTTTTCTGCACACACACACACACAGTCTTCATGCCAATTCAGCTCTAACTTATATATATATATATATATATATATATATATATATATGTATATATATTCATATATATATGAAATTTATATGGATAATATAATTGTGAATTTTGTGTTTTTGTCACTATAGTAAAAGTATCTTTATAGATTTTTAAATGAACACCATTACTTGCAAATTGATTCTGCATCTGTTTTCCATTAAGGTTTACATGAATGATTAACAAATAGAATCTCAATGGGGGAGAAATTACAGGGCTTATTTATAAGGATGTCACATTTTAGCTTACCTCCAAGCTGTGGCTTTTACCCTCATTGCTCATATTTCTCAGCTTGCTGACATTCTAACTTTCACAAAACCAAGATCTCAAGCAGCTAAATATTGCCTAACAGAGAATGTCCCACAGGATACTTTCTGTAAATCAGAAAATAAATCACAGTATGAGTAGGTGTGTTTGCAGGGCAGGATCTTTCTCTGTAGAGGGATACTAGGGGAGGGACTTCATTTTGTCTTTGTCTCACAGCTCCCAAATGGGACTGGGCATGTTATTTATCACTTCCATAGTTAGCGCTGCAGGCTCTTGGCAAACATATTTAATATTCTATGGATCTGATACCTTTCTCTCTGTAAGAACTTTGAATAGAATTGTGAAATCAGCAAAGCATGTCCTCTTAGCTTTCCTACCTTTCATTTTGCCCCTCCTAGCTACCACTTTTGATCACTGAGTGCCCTGAATGACACCAATATCTGTCCCAAGTCACCTTTCCTGACCCTCCTTTTTCTGGTGTCCCTTCATTTTTATGTCACAGTTGAAATCAGTTGGTTGAGAGGTTTATTCCCACTACCCTATTAATGGCTAAGAGGTATTTCAAACGTTATTCCTTCTAGAGATATTTGTATTTTTACTAGAACTGGCTTATCCTCATTCAAAGAAATAAATTTGCAAAGATTGTGGTAAACCTGGTTTCTTTTCTGAAGCGATTTTCTCTCAGTTCTTTCATTTGGCAAATAACTATGGTATTAAGTTCCTACTTTGACAGAGGTGCTTTGCTGGGAGCTGATGGATACCCAGATGGGATAGACATGGATCTTGTTTGTCAGTAGTTTAGAGGTGAATAAGCAGTTCACCCTTTCAGACTGGAGGTATCAGGCTAGTAGAAATCTTATTTGCTGCTATAACCCAGAACCTAAAGAAAGGCTGCTCTTCACAGATGTTCAAAAAAAATTTGTTGACGGATTAAATAGCTAATTGAGAGATGAAGGGACCAGAAGCAAATTAGTTTTTCCAAGCATTTTAATACTTTGCAGGAAAGGTAGGGGAAGTCAATTTTAGAAGTACAAGTTTTATTGAATTTTTATTGGACACTTGCAAAGGTAAACATACCTTCAATTGGCTGACCCTGTCAAAAACGCAGAGCAGCCGTGTGCGGTGGCCCACGCCTATAATCCCAGCAGCTCCGGAGGCTGAGACAGGAGGATTGCGAGTTCAAAGCTAATTTCAGCAATGGTGAGGTGTAAAGCAACTCAGTGAGATCTTGTCTCTAAATAAAATATAAAATAGGTTTGGGATGTGGCTCAGTGGTAAAGTGCCCCTGAGTTCAATCCCTGGTACCAAAAAAAAAAAGAGTAAAAGTCCTAACAAAACAAAATCATGGATACATCATCAACAAAAAATATCAAAGCCTGCTTCTAGGAAGTGAGAGGGAAATTCTATTGAGGTCTTTGGAATCCTATTTGGAAGTTCTGGGGTTTGGGCTCTAAGCCAAATATTAAAGTTATCTAATATACAATTTAATAAATAATTAAAATATATTCACAATAGTAATTACTATATCAGGAAAACTAAGTAATAATTGAAATCACAATGTATACATTGTGGCTAAAAATAATATATATGCCTAGAAACAAATCTGGAAGAAAATACACCATCATGTCAACTAACAATGGTTATCCCCAGAGGATGGGATTATGGGTGATTCTCATTTTCTTTCCTGTACTGTCTTTATTTCCCAAAACAATTTAAATAATCAAGATGTAAAGCCATAGAATTTTTTTTTTAAATGGTCATCATTTAATGTAACTTAAACAGTTTTAGTGCCAAGATGTGTGTACTCGTTCGTTTTCCATTTCTACAACAAAATGCCGGAGGCTGAGTATTTTGCAAAGAAAAGATGTATATTTCACAGTTTGGGAGGCTAAAATTCTAAGATCAACTGGCTTCCTTGGTTTGCCCTCTAGAGAGGGTATCATAGCAAATGGTGTCCTGGTGGCAGGAGTACTTGTGAGAGTCATCACACGGCAAGACAGAAAACCAGAGAATGGGAAGGGGTCAGTCTTGCGCTTTCATAATGACCCTCTTTTGCAGGAATTACATGGAGTCCCATGAGAGCTCTATTAATTTCTTCTGAGGTCAATGTTGCCAGTGACTTAATTGCCTTGCACTAAGCCTAGCCTCTTAATGTTTCCACCACCTCCCAATAGCACCACACTGAGGGCTGAGCTACCAATATATGAGCCCTTGGGGGACAGACTCAAACCACATCCAAACTATAGCAGTGCGTGTGTGTAATTCAATGGAAAATTCAATATTATAATTCTCTGTTAAAAAAGATCCCAAAGATATCTACTTAAATGTCAGTAAAAACAAACATCTTGCTATCAAGCAAGAAATTCCACATCAGACTTCAAAGCGTGATCAAGTTCATTTGGTTTTTAAATGATTAAAAAACAAAATAAACAACAGTTCTAAGGGATGAAAGAAGAGTGAAATGTCACATCCTTGCCTGGATGGAGGAAGGCCATCAGAGAGGGAGCTGGGGAGAGGGGAGATGGCAGGAAGACAACAACTTTCCCCAAATGTGACGATAGCAGGATTGAAAACTACCCTTTCCACTACCCTTAGTCAAGACACAACCAAAAGCCATCTGCAGATGTCTTACATAATAAAACGGGATTGAGGTTTTGACAAATCCATCAAGTTCTGTTGGTGGTATTTATATGTTATGGTTGAAACTGAAGTACAGTTATTTTAAAAATTCCTTTGTGGTTTCTGTGCACCCTTTCAAATGTGTTTTGCAGGTGACCTAGAGAGGAAGTCTGAAGCTCGGTAGCTCTGTAGCTCTGCTGTCTCAGCTGGGCCTCTCGCTCAGGTTCTTAACCTTTTAGACAATTTTGAATACATTTTAACATGAATATTCCTCTCTAGAAATATCCCTATTTTTGCAGTATAGTAGATACCTAGGAAGACTTATTTCAGAGTCCTAGATTTTTATCTATCATCTAGGAGGTGATAAGACCTATTATTAAAAATCTGTCGTTTTGGCTCATTTGTTGCTTTTGAAAACTAGACTTTTGGGTGAATAATACTATTTATATCATTCACTTTTATCCCCTTGCACCTAGATGCAGAATAAAATTAATATCTACAGAGGTCAATCATTTTAATAACCTAAGCCCAAGCAAATTCTTCATGGCATTTCTATTTATTATGGTGAGTTTTGGTTGCTTTTTTGATGTTGTTGTTTGTTTGTTTTTGTTTGTTTGTTGGTGCCAGGGATTGAATCCACAGGCACTCTACCACTGAGTCACATCCCCAGTCCTTTTTATTTTTTATTTTGAGACAGGGTCTTACGACTCACTAAGTTACTTAGGGCCTTGCTAAATTTCTGAGCTTGGTCTTGAACTTGTGATCTTCCTGCTTAAACCTCCTGAGACCCTGGATTACAGCTGTGCGCCACTGTACCTCGCTTGTGTTGACTTTTAAAAAGAATAGTTTTGTTTTGTTTGGGTTTTTTTTGTTTGTTTATTTTTGTTTGTTTATTTGTTTTGTACTGAGGTTTGAATCCAGTGATGCTTTCTCACTGAGCTACATCCCTAGCCCTTTTTATTTTTTATTTCAGGGCAGGGTCTCACTAAATTGCTGAGGTTGGCCTCAAATTTGTGATCCTCCTGCTTTAGCCTCCTAGATCACTGAACATGTGCATTCAGGCCTGACTGAGAATTGCTTTTTAACAACTGGAGAAGTGTACCTTATAGAATGTTTTGCATAGGGATGTGATGTTCAATCATGTGGTTTGCCACCGGACAAACTTTCGATACCTGTGGTGTTTCATCTGCTACCTGGATTTGAAAATGGCTGGACATAGGTTACCAGGACTAAGGAACATCAGCAGCTAGTCAGAGACTGGGAAACACCTGGATTCTTGAAGTGAGAAATCATTCTCATTCTCTCTCCTCTTCATTATTTGCTATTTTTTAAGACTATATTTTCATTCATCTTCCCTATTTCGAATTGCTTCCTTTCTCTCTTTTTTCCTGTTCTGGGTTGAATTCAGTTTCCCTCTCTTCCAGGAATAAAGATGAGCTTGGAGTCCTAACTCTCAGTACCCCAGAATGAGACCTTCTTTGGAGATAGGGTCTTTGCAGGGCTAATGAAGTAAAACTTAGGTCTCTATTATGTGCTTTTATCTGATGTGACTGATGTCCTTACAAAAAGAGAAAATTTGGTCACAGGAAAGACGATGTAAACATACAGGGAGAAACCATATATAGGCCAAGGAATGCCAGAGGCTACAGGAAGCCAGGAAGAGGCAAAGGGGATTCCCTGCAGGTTTCAGAGGGAGCATGGCCTTGCTGACAACACTTTAATTGGAGACCTTTAGCCTCTAGACTATGAGACAATGAATTTCTACTGCTGAAGCCCCCAGTTTCTGGTACTTTCTTATATCAGAACAGGGAAACTAATAAATGCCCTCCCCACCCTCCAGCTTTTTCTAATTTCTTTTTCCATACTTTTCTTCTCTACTTCTTGTCTCTGACCTTTCCTGCTCCTTGGAGACATCTTCTGTCCTCTGTTCTGGGTTTCATTGGCTGATCAAACATGTGGTGTGTGAGTTCATTGAAATAAAGCAGACCAAAGGAATGTCCAAAGAAGAGGAATAGCCTGTTTGGACAATCTCTATCATGGTGTTTTTGGATTACGTGTACTTCAAACATTATCGAAGCTAGTGTGTCTACTCTATTCCTAAAATTTTAACTCCAGGTAGAGTAGAGTACATATCCAAAATCATACCTGAACAAGTACCTCCTAACAAAAAGTTTAGGTGCAGGTAGAATATTGTTTGACTCAAATCAAACTTAATTCTGTGTGCCTTACATATGATCTCTATTGATCATTGTCTGTGAAAATCAAGAACATCCCCTGTGTTTGTTTTACCTGTCTGCCCAGAAAATAGACATCTTTTGTGATCATGAGAATTGATTTTTATCTTAGCAGTCATAACTGTGTGTAAGATTGATTTGATGTAGCAACCTGTCAATAATATAGATGAAACAAACTTACAGAAACCTAGAAAGCAGTCCAGAAACCAGTATTTTCCAAGAAGTGCTGTGTCCTGACTTATCAATATGAGATCCCAGAAGCTGAATTTCCAGCCAAGATTAGCCTGCACTGCTCCAGTGATCCAATTTACTCCAGATGATTAACTCAGACTTTTTTCTTTAGGAAAAGAAGCATCAGTAGGCTATTTTCTCTGAAAATTATGTGTAGTATCTTGACATTTTGCAACTTGTTCATTCTTCATTGTGAAGGTCATTTATGCCTTAATTCCCAAAGGTTTTATAGGGACATCGACTGTTTCTGGCCAGCTTTCTCCTGCACACCAACACTAGTAGCATGTAGACACCTCCTAGTTGTCATCCAGGACCACTGCAGGCCTCGTCAACTGCTATGCATTTGATGATGTCACTATGGTGCTTTTCTTAGGGAATTATTAATAATGAAACCTTTCAATTAAAGGTTCATATCCCTATTGCTGGCATATAAATTATTTTTAAGTGCATCTTGAGTTACGTTTGAGAATTCTACCTACCAAGTCTGCCTCATAGTGTTGAACAAATGGTACCTGATCATAAGTGGATTGTTACTTCCCATTTAATACCACTTACACAGGCAAGGGGATGAGACCCTGACAGACCTAGGTTCTAGATCATAGCCCTTCCTCACTACTTAGCCTTTCTGAGTCCCCAATTCCTCTCTCAGGGAATACTATACAGAATTACCACTTCCTTCTGGAGTGGACTGATCAGGGTAAGAGAAAGCCTTCATTTCAGGGCATCCATGGGTCCTTTGTCCTGCTATGCACATAATGGCTCTTTTGTTTGGATGGGTTTGTGTGGGATTTTTTGTTGTGTTTTTTTATAGTGACCCTAAAAGTGTTATCCCAGACCAGTGGCATCAACATCACTTGGGAACTTATAAGAACTGCAGATTGACAACCATGCCTACAGAATCAAAACTAGGGAACCGTCATAACAAGGCCCCCAGGTAACAGATGCATACTCAAATTTGAGGACTGACCAGTCTAGCTAAAAGAAGGCTTAGAATTGAGTTTAGATGTAGAGTCTTGAGGAAACTGAATGGCCTCCTAATAGAGTGAGAGGAATCTGAAATTCTTATATAGTCTGGTAAAAGGTTACACAAAGACTGGAGCCAGCAGGTTCGTGAAAGGTAAGGAGAAAGCCCAGCTGTGGGTGGCTAAAGGGACTTTAAAAGTAGGGCTATTACTAATTATGCTACTTGGTTCATTTGCTGTATAATGTGATGTTCTTATTCTTCTACCTTATACATAAAAATCTTCAGCAAAATTTCTTCTACATGCAATAGGCTTACAATGGGGGTACCCTCATTTTGGAAGAGATGAATGGGAGTTTGGATATATACCAAAGTGAGATAAGACTTCAGTGGATAAAGAACAGAGCAAAAGGTATTAATGTCAGCAGGAAATCAGAGTCAGATTATTATGTACTAGGGTAGGGTTTCTCAACCTCAGTATTAGGGGCGGTTTGGACAGGCTAGTTTTGGGAGGGGGGCTGTCATATTCATTATACGATCAGCAATATTCTGGGACTTTAACCACTAAATGCCAGTAATAGCCATTCCCTGAGTTGTGACCACCAAAATATCTTCAGTCATTGTCAAATGGGGGGAACCATCACCCCATTTCGAAACCACTAGTCTGGAGTCTTCTGGGGACATTGAATTTTCTTACAGACATGTAAGAGTGAAGTCATTGGGATGTGATGAACCATTATCTGAATTATAAGTGACCAGATTAGCTAACATCTGGTTAGACATTAAAATGGCAGGCAACATCTCTCTGACAGAATAATGTAAAACTTAATGAGAATATTTGTAAAGGACCTGATATAGCATAGTATCTCTTTCTTTTCCATTTCTGTTATAAATATTTTTAGCAAATCCTGACCTAGGGTATTCATAGAGATGTGTTTTTTTTACTCTGTCAGAAAACTGTGAAGCATTTGATTTTACCCTGACATTTGTAAGCTAGCAAGTTAACCTACTACAATTTCTTGGATGTTAAGAGTATGCATGAAACATCTGGATTGGAGACAAAGGACTGTTTATTACTCACAATGAGAGCAATAAATAAAACAGCAGCATTTTCTTGAGCAGATTTTCCAATCCCAATTCCCACAGGACGACACAAAGATGGCAAGATGGTACATTAACATGAAATGAACTGCCTGACAGGAGAGAACACTTAAGCTTAAGGAAACCGAATCTAAACTATAAGCATGCCTGCCCTTGAAGGAAGACACTATCTCTACCATTCGAGGCTGTTTATTATACAGACAGACATCCTTGAAAAGATAGTCTTGAATAACAACTACTCACAAGATATGTAGAAACAGAAGACAGTTTCCCACACTACTGTATTATAAGCTTTTGGGGATTGGAGCCATGTTTATTCCTCTTTGTAACCCTAATGCCTGCTATTCAGGAGGTCATTAATAAACACCTTTTGAATGAATTATAAAAACATGTAACAAAGTATGTGGGGGACAGTTTGAGATATGTTTAGTGCAATTGGACATTCTACCTGTTGGACATATGGTGCTATTAGTTTTTAATTGCTACTGTAACAAATTGCCACAAACATAGTGGCTTAACACCACAACTATTTGCTTTAGATTTCTAGAGTTCAGAAATCTAAAATGGGTCTAACTGGGTTAAATTTAAGGTAAAAGCTGGGCTTCATTTCTTTTGTAGATTCCAGGAAAAAATCATTTTTTGCCTTTTCCAGCTTCTAGAGATCCTATGTTCCTTGGTTTATGACCCTTTGTTCATCTCTAAAGCTAGCAGCATAGCATCTTCAAATAGCTGACTCTGACCTTCCTGCCTTCCATTTTCTGCTATAAGAACCCTTATGACTACACTGAGAACACCCAGGTAATCTAGAATATTCTTCCCATTTCAAGATTCTTTATTACAGCTACAAAGTTCTTTTCACCACATCAGGGAACATATTTGGAGTTTCAGAGCACTCGGGTATGGAAATCTCCAGGGGACTATTGCTCTGCCTGCCACAAGGTCTATTCTCTTATGGATAGTCAGATGATATTCCTTCAATAAGACTTCCCTAAAATATAAAGCATAGTCATTCTGGTTAGGGAATGAGGAGTGAACTTTTTCCTTTACACTATTTTTTCTCATATAATTTATGTTTGGAATGCATGCAAAAAATTTTTAAAAGTCCTCTTTTTAACACACAAAGTATGTTAAGAAAAAAGTACTTTCCAAGAAATAGTAGACAGCATACAACGTTTACATATGATTATTCCACATTATATATACAGAGGAGATAATGTATATTTTCTATTCTTCTATAAATTCCTTTCCTAGGAGGTAATTTTTGCCAACACCATTTAGGTTATTTCAAGTCTTGGTAAGAGTAGTTGAATATGCTTTAATGACTATCTTTTATCTGATGGGAGAAAACAAAGCTTGAGCTAATATATGCTAGGAGCTTTACTAAGCTCCTAACCTGACCATCTTGATTAAGTCTCAAAACAAATCAACCAAGTACTAGCATGACTCCAGTGTACAAGTATGCCTAATGTTGCCAAAGGCCCAGTACCTTGTGCAGTTTAACACACAAATCATACCCAGGCTTTCTGACTTGGCAACCCTAAAGCTTAACAGTTGGGCTAAATTTCTTTCTTTAGTCTGAGCTCTTTTGTTTTTGTGAAATATGACATATGTACAAAAAAAATGCATAAAACAAATGATAATAAAGCAAGCACCCATGGTAACCATCACCTAGAACAAGGATTGGCAAATATGGTCCATAGACTGAATGTAGCCTGTCACCATTTTTTGTAAATAAAGTTTTATTAGAACATGCCTATGCTAATTCCTTTGTGTTTTGTCTATGCGTACTTTCAGGCTGTAATGGCAAAATTGCGTAGTTGTGTCAGAAACTGTATGGCTCACAAGGCCTAAAATGATTCCTCTCTGTCGCTTTGCAGAAAGTTTGCTGATTGAGATGGTTAATCTTATGTCAGCATGACTGTGCCACGTGGTATTCAGATTATATATTATTTCTAGGTGTGTCCATTGGTGTATTCCCACATGAGATTAGCATTTGAATCAGTTGGACTCAGCAAATTGCTCTTCCCGATGTAGGTGGGCATCATCAAGTCTGTTGAAGGCCTGAGTAGAATAAAAAGATAGAGAAAAAATGAATTTGCCCCTTTCATTCTCTCAGTTTCCCTGCCTGCCTGCCTGCCTGCCTGCGATGGTAAATCAGTCTTCTCATGCCTTTGGATTGGGATTTATATCATTGGCTTCCTTGGTTCTGAGATCTTCTCACTAGGACTGGAATTGTGCCATCAGTTTTCCCGGGTCTCCGGTTTGTGCATGGTAAATGTGATTTAACAGCCACCACAGTTGCATGTGCCAATTCTTCATACCCAGTCATTTCTCTCTCTTTCCCTCTCCCTCTCTCTCTCTCACTCTCTCTCTCTCTGACTTACATCATGAAAAAGAGCCCTGCCGGCCCCCATGGAAGTCTCCTATATGCCTTTCCTGTTCATAACCATCCCTTTTCCCCATCAGTTACCACTATTCTGTCTATGGGATCATAATTTCTTAAAAATAGTTTTAAAACCTAAATATTGCTAAAAGGTATAGTTGTCTTTTTTGGAATTTTATTTTTAAAAAAGTCTCATACCTGATATCCTGTTCATATACCATGCTGCACACACCAGTTTCCATTGGGTAGGAACGTAGGAATGTAGGAATGGACTTGCTGGATCATAGGATATAGTTGTTACTTTTGTAGATCGTTACAGAGTAGTTTTCAAAGGGTTTTTGTGAACTTACACTCCAACTAGTTGGTCCAC
The DNA here is from genome assembly GCF_902686445.1 of Sciurus carolinensis. Lineage (NCBI taxonomy): Eukaryota > Metazoa > Chordata > Mammalia > Rodentia > Sciuridae > Sciurus > Sciurus carolinensis. The sequence continues at coordinate 67,405,181 of NC_062226.1, forward strand.
ATTCTTACCAACATTGATACTATCAAATATCTAGGGTTTTATTTGCCTGTTCGTTAAGGATATCTGCAAAGTTATCACCATGCAGTTTAATTTGTATTTTCATGATAACTGCTGGCCTTGAGAACTTTTCGTGTTTATTCCCCGCTAGAATTTCCTCATTCTCCGAAATGTCTGTTCAAGTTTTCTGCCTTTTTCCCTTTCAGTTTCTTTGTTTTTCTTTCTTCTTTGTAGATTTTGATTCACAAATGGAGTACAACTATCATTTCTCTGGTTGCACTTGAAGTAGAGTCATACAATTTGTGTAATCATACATGTACATAGGGTAATGATGTTTGTCTCAGTCTATTATTTTTCCTTCCTCGGCCCCCTTCCCACCCCTCATTTCTATCTACACAATCCATCCTTCTTCCATTCTTCCCTTACCCCACCCCCCCAGTTATGTATCATCATGTGCTTATCAGAGAAATCATTCAGTCTTTGGTTTTGGGGGATTGGCTTATCTCACTTAGCATGATATTCTCCAACTCCATCCATTTACCTGCAAAAGCCATAATTTTATTCTTCTTGATGACTGAATAATATTCCATTGTGTATATATAGCACAGTTTCTTTATCCATTCATCTATTGAAGGGCAACTAGGTTGGTTCCACAATCTAGCTCTTGTGAATTGAGTTGCTATAAACATTGATGTAGCTGCATTGCTGTAGTATGCTGATTTTAAGTCCTTTGGGTAGAGGCCAAGGAGTAGAATAGTTAGGTCAAATAGTGGTTCCTTTCCAAGTTTTCCAAGGAATCTCCATACTACTTTCCAGAGTGGCTGTACCAATTTGCTACCCCACCAGCAATGTATGAATGTACATTTTCCCCCACATCCTCGCCAACACCTATTGTTGCTTCTATTCTTGATAATAGACATTCTAATTGGGGTGAGATGAAATCTTAGGGTAGGTTTGATTTGCATTTCTCTTTTATTAGAAATGTTGAACAATTTTTCATATATGTTTTTCTTATTGACTTCTAGTTCTTTGTATATTATGGATACTAGTCATTCTTAAGTTATATGTGATGTACAAACAGCCACACTGTGGCTTTCCTTGCCACTCCTTTTGTATTGTTTTCTGATGGAAAAAAAGTTTTTGGTTTTTTTTAATGTGTCAAATTTATTACACTTTCCTTTTATTACACTTTCCTTTTATTCTGCCTCATCCTGAAGATACTCTCCTGTGTTAACTTCTTAAAGCTTTGTAGACTTCCTTTTCACAGATCTTTAATGAAACTAGGATTCATATTTTGTGTGATGCAACATAGAAATCCAATACTTTTTTTTTCCAGGTTGCTACCCGTTTGTCCTAACACCACTCATTGAAGATATCCTCCATCCTACTTTTTCTCAGGGCTTCTCTTTCATATACCTAGACACCATATATGCATGGATGTGTTTTCTCATCAGCATGTTTGTGTATTTCCTTACACATATACTGTCTTAATTCTTATATATGTTGCAAAAAACAGTAGAATAGTACTTCCAACCTTATTTTTCTTCAAGGGTGTTGATAGTTATTTTGGTTCATCTGTATTTACATAAAATTTTTGGAATTAACCTGTTAAATTCCATAACTTTTATTGAATTTATAAATCAATTTGGGGAAATTTGACAATTTTTATAAATTGTCTACCACCACAGCATATCTGTGCATTTTTTCAACAAAGATTAATCATTTTGTCTGTTTAGGTCTTACATGTATTCTGTTAGATTTATTCCTATGAGTTTCTTTTTTTTTTTTTAAATTATCATCCATAAATAGTAGGAGTTTTATTTTCAATTGTTACTTTTTAAAAAAATTTTCCTGGCATGTTTCATTAACTAAAGCCTCTAGTACATTGCTTAAATAACAGAAGTTGTAATAATAGTTATTTTCTTGCTTCTGATTTCAAAGGGAAAACATAAAGGATTTCACTATTAATCATGATATCTGTTGAGTGGTGTTTTTATAGATACTCTTTTTTTTGTTAATCAGGTATTTCCCTTTTTTCTGATGGTTGGCTAAGGAATTTTTTTCACATAAATAATACTGCTTTTTATCATTAACTTTTTCTTTATCCTTTGACATGATTGTTCAATATTTCATTAATATATTAATGTGGCTAATTACATTAACTGGTATTCCAAACCAATCTTTGAACTAACCTTGCATTCTTGGAATAAAACCAGTTTGGTCCCAATGTTATCTTTGTATATATCACTACCTTTGGTTTGCTAAAATTTTGTTTAGAATTTTTTCACTTATATTAATGTCAGAGGTTGGTTATTGTTTTCCCTTATTATTGTCCTTGTAAATTTTTAGTTAAAGAGTTGTGTTGACTCAAAAAATATGACTACTATGTGGCAAAGATATCCTCTACATCTTCTACATTCTAAATCTGTGCTTCCCAGTCTCCCTTGTTATGCTGGCCAATAAGAACATTAATACAAAGAATGCTCATCACCTGTCATTTAAGCTTGGCACCTTCTCCATATTTTCTCATATATACCACTGGCATTGCAGATGAATAATTATATGATGGAAAAGGGCTAGAGCATAGCAAAAATTACCCCTACTAATATCTCTTTTTATCTTCTTGTACAAAAGAAATTATAAAAATAAATTCTGCTTTTCCTTAAATTTGTGATAGAACCTACCAGTGGTTTCCTTTAGTGATTTAAGAATTCTGATTCCATTTCATTAGTGGTTGTAAAAACTGTTCAGGTTTTAAATCAGAACAGTATTTTTAAAAGAATTTAATTATGGTATCAATTTTTTTCCAATTCACATGAAGTTATTTAAAATTCCACTTAGTTCATTTTTAAAAGTTTGTAACACTTCTGGAATATCCATCTTTTCATTTCTGACATTCATTTTTTGTGTGCCCCTTGTTTTTTACTCAGTCTCGTCTGAAATTTCTCAGTTTTAAATTAATCTATTCAGCAAACCAACTTTTGCTTTTGTGGCCTCTATTTTGCATATGTCTTCTGTTAAATTGATTTCTGATCTTTTTATTTTCCTTTTCCTTTCTTTGAGTTTATTTGGTTCCTATCATGATTGCCACTAATAAATGCTTACCTCATTAATTTTCAGCTTTTATTTCTTCCTAATATAAGTATTTACAGATATAAATTCCCAAATACTGTTATGTTTGCCCACATACAGATAGAATATAGTCATTTTCTTTGTTCAAAGTGTTTTCTAAATTTTTGTTTATGGTTTGTTCTTTGACCTGTACATATTTGAAAGTAGCTTTTTTAATTTCTAAATTAATAAGGATTTTCTAATTATTTTTTTGCTAATGATTTCTAGATTAACTGCAGTGTGTCAAAGAACTTGATATGTATAATTTCCATCCTATTAAAACTTGTTGAGTCTTTGTTGTCTGGGATATGGTCAATTTTTGAAAAATGTCCATGGGTACTCCAAAAGAACATATATTATTTATTGATTAATTATACTATTCCATATGAATGGAATAGTCAAATTAACTAATCATTTTGTTTAAATATTCTGTAACATCAGTAGCATTTTTTGGTCTGCTCTTGCTACCAATTTTCAAGATAAATGTATTAAAAATCTCCCACAGATAATTAATTTGATATTGCATCATCTTATTTGTCAGTTTTTGCTATGTATTTTGAACATAAATTATGTAAACACGTGTTTATTTCAGTGTAGAATACAAGAAATGATAAGTGTTCCAGGGGACAGATATGCTAATTACTATTATTTAACTATTAGACATTATATACACCTATCAGAACGTCACACTGTACCACATAAATAAGTGAAATTTTTATGTGTCCATTGAATATAAATAAATAAATGAAAGTGCAAATTAACTTTCTGGTGATTCGACCATTTATGCTTATGAAGGACTCTATGCATTCATAGCAATATATTCTGTAGAAAAATTCGTTTACTATTAAACAGCTAAACTAACTAAACTTTAGTTAGAAGTCTTTGAGGGACTGTTTCATTCCTTTGCTGCCTCTCCTCAATCATGGCACCTTCTTTCCTTTGTGTTTGATTATTTTTTTTCTGTGTCACGTTCATTTCTCTTAAATTATTTTCTTGTGGGGATTTTTTGAGGCTTGGAATAAAAGTGCCTTCTTTCACAGAAGATTTATGCTTACTCCTGTTTAAAAGCAGTATCAGTCATCAGTCGAGTTAGAACAAGTTCATGGGCTGAGGGACGTGGGTCAGTGGTGGGGACACATGCTTGGCAAGCACAAGGCCATGGGTTCTGTTCCCCGCACACACGCCCTAAAAAGATAAAACAAGTTCACTGCTTGAAGTTCCGTGGATCAAACTGTAACCCAAGTTATAGGCCTGTTCATCCACTTGGCTATGGTCCACAACTTCTTAAGGACACATTTCCTTTCTTCATCTGCTCTAACTAGCTTCAGGGCATTCTGCTCTGTGATCAATTGGTAAGGGTGGTGTGGTAGGGTGGTATTCATGAGAGTTTACTTCAGGTTCACATTTACCCTGAGTTTCCTTTACGGGTCCAAAAGAGATGTGGTCACTTTAACTTCTCAATTTTTAAAAATTCCCCTCAAATGAATCAAATTAGAAGATAATGATTATGATTAAAGTGCTTTATAAACTTACAAGTCATGTCTATGTATAAATTGTTAATTTATCAGAGATTTTAAGACCCAGGCTGCATATAATCAAGACAATTCCTCCAAGAGAGTTAAAATCTACCTGAAAATCATTTTCACAAAAATTTTTAAAAATTTGAGGGGAATTTTAAAAAATTGCCTGAATTGTCAATGCCTGAAAGATAAAAGTGGCTTTGATGTTCAAGCTATTCTTAAATTTCCAAATTTCATTTTTACTTAGATTCAAGTTGCTTTTATTATATGAGCTATTTAATATTGTAAAGTTTTTTTTTTTTTAATTTAAAGTTTTTAACCTAAAGTTTGGGTTCAAATCACTTAATTTCCTAATCTCAGAACCAAATATGTGTGTGTGCATGTTTATTTTAGGGATGCTCCATACAACATGATTGAGTCTTTGAAATGATAGATCCTAAAATGTCCAGAGGATATTATTTTGGGACCTGCTTGTCAGGTTTGAAATCCAAAAGGACACCTTCTGCATCTCCAAATACTATGTTTCTCTTGTGGTTTGTCCTTTTGTTTTGGCAGAGCTCAGCAACATCTACAAAATCCTTAAGTGAAAATGATTTTCAGGTAGATTTTAACTCTCTTGGAGGAATTGACTTGATTATTTGCAGCCCGGGTCTTAAAATCTCTGATAAATTAACAATTTATACATAGACATGACTTGTAAGTTTATAAAGCACTTTAATCATTATCTTCTAATTTGATTCATCACCTTTGACAGCTAAGCAAAGCAGGGACAGTTAGGGCTCTTTTTCAGAGCAGGTCACTGGGACCTAGGAGCCAGGACTTTGCTCTCATGTACTGCTCTTCAAACACAATGCTCAATAACTCCATAACTCTAATGTAAAATATTCTCAAAATTAAAATTTTAAAAAGTAAACTGATAAATATTCCAAAACTTTTAACTGGACTATGAGAAATGAGGTGTGTCTTTTAATAATTGTCAACAGCCTATCATCTCACAAGTTATATAAATGCCCATTCTGAAAATAAAAGCAAGCGTTACTCTTATCACATTACCATTGTTAGTTTGGATGATAATTATGATTTTAAGAATTACGACTTTGTTTCCCTCATCTTGTACCTTTTCTTCCCTCCTATCTGCCTCTCCTGTATCCCTCCATTTATCTCACTATCTTGCTTATTTTCTTTCTTTTCTATGAAAAACTTTCTATTTGTTTGGATGAAACTGAGCAGGGAAGTTTATACTTGGGCATCTGAGCAAATAATAGAATTCAGCTGAAACCTGTGTCAATGTTGTATAACCCAAATATTCCCAGGTGTCAGTATGTTTGTGAATGAATAACATCATAGTAACAGTTCAATCTGAAAGTTACTTTAATATCCAGACATCTGTATATAAAATTTCCAGCTCCATGAAAAAAGTTTTCTGGTAATGTGAAAGTTTATCCAGGAGTATCCTATATAACATTATCTGATGTTGCTGTCTGTCCCTCTGCTCCTACCGTACTGCCTTCCCTGTCTGCCTCTGTGAGGTACACATCCCTATAGATCTCCCTGGTGTCACAAACTTAGTCTTCATGTCACCTGAGTGATTCAACAATGACTCATGAAATAACAGTAAGGAATGGCTTCCTTCCTTCTGTGTTATATTGAGTTACAGGAGCTGCACAGCAGGCTGTGTCCAGACATGCTTTTGAGCTTAATGATACAGTTGTGTGAGCTGATATGCAAAGGCATGTGTGTCCCCAGGGTGACAAGCGCATAGCCACTAAACTTTGCTTAGAGTAGGTCTCACCTTACACTCAGGTTTGCAGATTCCTTCCTCCTCCTGGTGAATTCTCTGTCAAGGTCCTACTATGATGTCCTGACAGGCCTGAGGTCCTCCTCACCTAATTCAGCCAGGACCATCAGACATGCCAGGTGCTAAAAGTCTGAAGTTCAGTTTAAACTAGTATGAAGTATTCCCAGGAGGTTCCCTGGCTCATGATAATCAAAGGATCGAGTAGACAAGTAGGCAGTAGGGATGAGAGCCCACTTGTCTTACCCTGTGACTGCTGTACCCAAATCTCCAGTTAAGCCATCTGGGACCCATGTCATATCCTGCTAGCTCCCTACCTTCTTTTTGAAAATGCAGATCTCACTCAAAGTGACAATGTATTCTGCTTAAAAGTCCTATGTCCCAATCTCTCTTGCAGGTGGGTGTGGTCATATGACTAAATTCTAACCAGGGAGATGAAAATCTATGTGGTTGGAAGCAGCTTTCCTTATAAGGGCAACAGACAACTACTTGGGTCCATTTTTGCCCTTCTCCTTCCTCCCCTTTGCTTCCTGGAACTGGGTATAAAGACTGAGGTTCTCGAAGTACCTTTGTATGCTGATGTGAACCTGGTATTTGAAGGTAGGCACTTGGTAAGGATGGTGGTACAGGAAAGTAAGAAGGAACCCTCCTCGAGGATGGGGGGTTGCCATACCAACCTCAGGAAAGGCTATCTCCCAAATTAACAAGTGAATCTCAACCCCCTGCATATACACAGGGAACACCTGAAATGAATCACTTCTTTAAAAACCCTCTGTTCTCCCTGATGGGTTCCAGAATTTTATTATCAAAAAGAATGTTTACTAGCTCTTGCTATTTTTAGTTTGCTGTTAATATGCAACTTTTTCTAATGCTAACTACTAAGTCTTCTGGTTATGAACTAAGTTTGGAGCAAGCTTTCCTGGGATTCTGTCCTAGCTCTCCCACACTTAGCTTATGTTCTCGATTAATTTTTTTCATGTGAGAAATGAGATAATTAGAGCATCTACCTCATAGATAACTCTTATAAAGCTCTTGGGGTTGTCCCTGTAAAAACATCTTGGTTAAGCAATTCTAAAATAATTTTTCATTATTACCATTATACATTGAAAAAAAAATAAAACATGTCCCTACATTGATTTTTACTTCAGTGTTGTTACATCTGCCATTTCATTTTTAACTGTTTCAGTTTCACTGATTTGTGTACAGATGAGACAGTACCTCCCATCTGGTAACCTTTGCTTCTTTCTCACATATATAGAAGTGAGAGATGTGGGTGTGTATTTGTATACACATTGCCACCTTCATTTCTGATAATGAAGAATGGTCTAATTTTGATTAAAATTATAGATCTAGTACCTTGTCTTTAAGCTCAAAATCAATGACAACTCGTGAATCCACATTTTCTTCATTCCAGATTTCAAATTATTCTGCAAAGTTTACATCAATACAGTCACTTTCAGGCAGCATGAAAATACAGACATCTCTGTGACATGGGGGCAGGATGGGGCAAGCGTTACAAAGCTTTGCAGACACATGTCCCATTCAACAATAAAGTGAAAAGGCCCACTTCCATCCAATGGTGGAAACCTCCCCGGAAATCAGTCCAGATGCCCCTCACACGACTCCCTTGGAAAAGAAAATAGGAATAGCTGAAATTGAAAATGACTTGGGAAGAATGAAGGGGAGACAAAAACTAAGAGGCCCGTGAATGCTATTTGTTCCCACTCCATTATTCAGCATCTGCTGTTGACCCTTTGTCATTTGCATCCTTTTGTGCTGGGCCACCTCAGAGATTTCTCATTTTCTGAGACAGATGATAAGTTCCAAACCTGCCCTGAATAGGCCATTTGCTGACCATTTGTGTCTCTAGAAAGAGTGAAAGTGTGGGGCTTATTTGCAGCAGGATGACTGCACACATGGGACAGCAAGATAATGGGCAGTCCTCATGGAGATCCCAGTCAGGTGCATGGGATGGAGCAAGTTGGTTCAGTTCATTTTCAGAGGGCACTACTTTAGCTTTTCCTGGGTCTACTTTTTTGTGCAAGAAAGAAACAAAGTGAAAAAAAGATCAGAGAACAAACTACCACAGAAAACCAGGATCTGAACTTACCACTCTGAGTATTCTGAAGATTACACCTCAGGCTGGCCCATGGTTTTGCCAGGCATGGTTCAAGGGCGCAAACTCCTCATGCACAGACACCAAATGCAGGCTTCACTCAGTCCTGAACCAAGTGCTGATTTTCGTAAGCCTGAATGGCCTGGCAGCTCAGCTGGAAAGAAATTGCATCTCCTCCTAAGCCTGCAAAACACCAGGGAACTCCTTTGTGCTCAGGGAGGTCTGTGCATTCAAACAGAGCCCGCCCAAGGCCCTGTTTGATATGTGGAGGTCAATGGCAGCACATGGTTTAGTAAATGGGGAGTGAGGGGAAAATTCAAAACAGCAACTATGTTTTTCTGCCAGACTCTGTGTGTTCCTCTGAGTCCTATCCTTGCTGTCTTCCTGATGCTTTTGATAATTATTTAATTGGTCTTCAATCTGAATAGATGCTGTTTGAACTGCTTTTCAGGGCTGGTAGACAGAGTGACTGATTAAACAGCTCCCACATGAATAAATACAGGGAAGTTTTTTTTCTTCTTTCTGATCATAGGAAAGAGTACTTTGGATTCACTGATAGATACAGAGTAAGGTGGAGAGCTGAAGCAGTTTTTTGAGTAGTTTTCAATATGTAATGCTTCTTTTTTTGAATTAGCCAGGTATCTAATAACAAAGCAGGAGCTTTGCTAATAATAATAACTAAATTAGAGACAGTATAGGTAAAATAAAGGTGGGGAGAAGCACTCCTTTATCTTTTTCCTGTATCATAAGAAAAACTTGTGAAACTCTTAGATCTTATATTAAGTAATTATACATTTCATAGGAGCACCTATCTTTAATTCTGTACTTGATTCTTCAATACTACTTGGTGCCTATAACATGCTTTGAATTTAGCCCTCACTGCTCTGCCACTGAGTCTTATTTTTTAATGGACATGTTTTCTTTTCCTCTTCTCCTTCTCTCCCTCCCTAAACTGGGGATAGAAGGAAGAGGATTACCTTTTCTGCCCATCCTAGACTGAGTTATCTGTCTTTGAGTGCATACCCACCATAGGAACCAAGTAATTCAGACTACACGGATAACCCCAGAAGATCTAAGAAATGGCTATCTCCCAAATTAACAAGTGAATTACATCATGCCCCCCACTTCCCACATACAAGGAACATCTGGATTGAATTACTTCTTTTAAAAACCTATGTTATCCCAGATGGGTAGAATCCCTTCTGGGCCAGGAGTCTCCTGTGTTTCCCCTAGACTAACAAAAGAAAAATAAAATTTTTTTCCTTTTTCTCAAAATTGTGTTCTCATTATTGAATAGGCATCCTGGACAAGGACGGAGTTTTGGTAACAAATTGGCAACCCAGATGGGACCTGAGAATAGCCACTAGCCACCACTCTGTCTTTCTTTCTTTTTAAAAAACATTTTTGTTATTTTTAGTTATACATGACACTAGAAACAGTTTTTATATATATATATATAGATAGATAGATAGATACAGATATAGATATATAGATATATATATACACACACACATATATATATAAGCAACAAGCTTGGAAGATATTATTCTAATTAGTCTTGTGGATGTAGACAATGGTGAGATTCATTGGTGTATTCATATATGTACATAGGAAATTTATATCAGATTCATTCCACTGTCTTTCCCATTACCATCCTCCCTCGCTTTCCTTTTTCTAATTCCCTTTTGTCTAATCCACTAAACTTTTATTCTCCCCACTCCCATTGTGGCTTAGCATCCACATATCAGAGAGAACATTTGATCTTGAGTTTTGGGGATTGGCTTATTTCACTTAGCATGATAGTCTCCAGATTTTTCCATCTACCAGCAAATGTCATAAAGTCACTCTTTTTTTGTGTGTGGCTGAGTAATATTCTATTGTGTATATTTACCATATTTTCTTTATCCATTCATCTGTTGAAGGGCATCTAGGTTGGTTGCATAGCTCAGTTATTGTGAATTGAGCTCTTATGAACACTGATGTGGCTGCATCACTGTAGTAGGCTTATTTTAAGTCCTTTGGGTATATACTGAGGAGTGGGATGGCTGGGTCAAATGGTGATTCCATTCCAAGTTTTCTGAGTAATCTCCATACTTCTTTCCAGAGTGGTAACACCAATTTGCAGTTCCACCAACAATGTATGAGTTTACCCTTTTCCACACATCCTCGCCAACATTTTTTGTTACTTGTATTCTTGATAATTTCCATTCTGACTAGAATGAAACGAAATCTCAGTGTAGTTTTAATTTTTATTTCTCTAATTGCTAGTGATGTTGAACATTTTTTCATATATTTGTTGACTACATATTTCTTTGGAGAAATGTTTGTTTAGTTTGTCCATTTGTGGCTTGGGTTATTATTTTTTTTTCTGGTGTTAAGTTTTGTGAGTTCTTTGTATCTACTGGAAATTAATGACTTATTTGAGATTCAGGTGGCAAAGATTTCTCTCATTCTGTAGGCTCTCTCTTCATGCTCTGGATTGTTTTCTTTGCTGTGAAGAAGCTTTTTATTGATTTTTTATTTTACTTCTTGTGCACTAGGAGTCTTGTTGAGGAAATCAGTTCCTAAGATGGAGTGTTGGGCCTACATTTCTTCTAGTAGGTACAGGATTTCTGGTTGAATAGCTAGGTCTTTGATCTACTTTGAGTTGAGTTTTGTGCAGGGTGAGAGAAAGGGGGTCAATTTCATTCTGGTACATAAGGATTTCCAGTTTTCGTGGCACCATTTGTTGAAGAGACTGTTTTTTCTCTGTATGTTTTTGGTGACTTTTTGTAGTATGAAATAACTGTATTTCTGTGGGTTTGTCTCTGTGTCTTCTATTCTGTTCCATTGGTCTTCATGTCTGTTTTGGTGCCAATACCATGCCACTTTTGATGTTATAGCTCTGGTGTTGTGATACCTTCTGCTTCATTTTTCTCACTAAGGATCATTTTGACTATTTGGGTCTATTATTTTTCCACATGAATTTCATGACTGCTTTTTCTATTTCTATGAAAAATGACATTGGAATTTTATAGGAATTACATTAAATCTGTATAGCACTTTTGGTGTGCTATGGTATGGTACGGCCATTTTGACAATATTAATTCTGCTTATCCATGAAAATGGGAGATCTTTCCATCTTCTAAGGTTTTCTTTAATTTCATTCTTTAGTGTTCTATAGTTTTTATTGTAGAGGTCTTTCACCTCTTTTGTTAGATGGATTCCCAAGTATTGTATATTTTTAGGCTATTGTGAATGGGATAGTTTTCTTAACTTCTCTTTGAGCTGAATTATCATTGATATATAGGGACACAATTGATTTATGGGTATTAATTTTGTATCCTGCTACTTTGCTGAATTAATTTATGAGTTATAGATTTTTTGGTGGGATTTTTTGGGGTCTTCTAAATACAAGATTATATCATCAGCAAAAGAAATAGTTTGAGCTCTTCTTTTCTTATTCATGTGCCTTTAATTATTTCTTTTGATTTATTCCTCTGGCTAGAGTTTCAAGGTCTATGTTGAATAGAAGTGGCAAAAGTGAGCATCCACCTTGTTCCAGTTTTTAGAGGAAATGCCTTCAGTTTCTCTCCATTTAGAATGATCTTTGCCTTGTGTTTGTCATATATAGCTTTTAGAAAGTTAAGGTATGTTCCTTCTATCACTAGTTTTTCTAGTATTTTAAACATGAATGGATGCTGTATTTTGTCAAATTCTTTCTCTGAATCTATTGACAGAATCATGCAATTTTTCTCTTTATGTCTATTTATATGATGAATTACACTAATTAATTTTTGTATGTTGAACCAACTTTGCTTATCTGGGATAAAACTCACTTGATTATTGTACATTATTATTTTGATATGTTTCGTATGAGATTTGCCAATATTAAGAATTTTTGCGGGGGGAGATCCAAGATGGCGGACTAGAGGGTGACTGCACCTCCAGTTGCTCCAGAACCCAGAATTCAAGAAGGGGAGGCATTGAGAGACTCGGACTAAAATAGAGCCACGGGGTGAGTCTCCCCACCAGGTGAAGCTTGGACCGGGCGGCAGGACTGGTCAGGGATGGCTTTTCAGAGCAGGGCAGGGCAGCTAGAGTCTTCCCCAGGTAGCCCTGCACCCTCCGGCGGCAGGCTCCTTCCACACGGCCAACTTCTCGGAGCAGGCCCCCCAGTGAGAGCCTTTCTGCACAGAGCCAGCTCCAAGTTCCAGAGCCAGCGGCCAGCTCTGGCCCACAGGCAGCTTCAGGGACCAGGACAGGGCAGCCAGGGACTTCCCCAAGCAGCCCTGCTCCCTCCGGCAGCAGGCTCCATTCACGGACAGCTTCTCGGAGCAGACCGCCCAGTGAGAGCCTTTCTGCACAGAGCCAGCTCCAAACCCTGGAACCAGTAGCGGGCTAGGGGCAGCTTTCTTCAGAAGCACTGCATTATCAAGTTCCTCCAAGACTTCAGGCTACTGAAGGGTGGGAGGTGCTAGAAATCTACAGGGACACTCTAAGCCAAAGAGAAAATCTGCAATATCTCAGAGTCCCACTGACATCTGACCAATATGAGAAAAGAAGGGAAAAGAATGTCCCAAACAAACCTAGATACTATATCAATAAAACCCAATGACAGCACAGCAGAAGAAATGTCAGAAAGGGAGTTCAGAATGTACATAATTAAAACAATCAGAGAAGCAAACGAGGAGATGAAAGAGCAAATGCAGGCATTGAAGGAAGAGATGAAAGAGCAAATGCAGGCATTAAATGATCGCACCAATCAACAGTTAAAAGAGCAAATACGGGAAGCAAGAGATCATTTCAATAAAGAGTTAGAGATACTGAAAAAAAATAATCCTTGAAATGAAGGAAACAATAAACCAAGTTAAAAACTCCATAGAAAGCATAACCAATAGGATAGAACACCTGGAAGACAGAACCTCAGACATTGAAGACAAAATATTTAACATTGAAAAGAAAGTTGAACAAACAGAGAAGATGGTAAGAAATCATGAACAGAATCTACAAGAATTATGGGATATCATGAAAAGGCCAAATTTAAGAATTACTGGGATTGAGGAAGGCTTAGAGAAACAAACCAAAGGAATGAACAATCTATTCAATGAAATAATAACAGAAAATTTCCCAAATCTGAAGAATGAAATGAAAAAACAAGTACAAGAGGCTTATAGGACTCCAAATACAAAAAATTACAACAGACCCACACCAAGGCACATTATTATGAAAATACCTAATATACAAAATAAAGACAGAATTTTAAAGGCTGCAAGAGAAAAGAATCAAATTACATTCAGGGGGAAACCAATAAGAATATCAGCAGATTTTTCAATCCAGACCTGAAAAGCTAGAAGGGCCTGAAACAACATTTAACAAGCCCTGAAAGAAAATGGATGCCAACCAAGAATCTTACACCCAGGAAAACTTACTTTCAGATTTGATGACAAAATATGATCCTTCCATGAAAAACAAAAGCTAAAGGAATTTACAAAAAGAATGCCGGAATTATAGAACATTCTCAGCAAAATATTCCATGAGGAAGAGATGAAAAACAACTATGCAAATCAGCAACGGGAGGAACTAGCCTAAAGGAATAGCCAAATAAAGGAGAAACCAAATCATGTCAAAAAACAAAAATGAGTCAAATGACTGGGAATACAAATCATATCACATTAATAACCCTGAATGTTAATGGCCTGAACTCATCAATCAAAAGACAAAGACTGGCAGATTGGATTAAAAAGAAAAATCCAACAATATGCTGCCTGCAAGAGACTCATCTCATAGAAAGAGATACCCATAGACTAAAGGTGAAAGGATGGGAAAAAACATACCATGCACATGGACACAGCAAAAAAGCTGGAGTATCCATCCTCTTTTCAGATAATGTGGACGTCAAGCCAAAACTAGTCAGAAGGGATAAAGAAGGACATTACATACTGCTTAAGGGAAGCATAAATGAGCAAGACATAACAATCATAAATATCTATGCCCCGAACATTGGCTCATCCATGTATGTCAAACAAATCCTTCTTAATTCCAGAAATCAAACAGACCACAACACAATAATACTAGGCAATTTTAACACACCTCTCTCACCACTGGATAGATCCTCCAAACAAAAACTGAATAAAGAAACCATAGATCTCAATAACACAATCAACAATTTGGACTTAACGGACATATATAGAATATACCATCCAATGAAGAACGAATACACTTTCTTCTCAGCAGCACATGGATCCTTCTCTAAAATAGACCATATTTTATGCCACAAAGCTACTGTTAGCAAATACAAGAAGATAGAGATACTACCTTGTATTCTATCAGATCATAATGGATTGAAATTAGAAATAAATGACAGAATAAAAAACAGAAACTTCTCCAATACCTGGAGATTAAATAATACACTATTATATGATGAATGGATAACAGAAGACATCAGAAGGGAAATAAAAAAATTCTTAGAAGTAAACGAGAACAAAGACACATCATATCAAAATCTCTGGGACACTATGAAAGCAGTACTTAGAGGAAGATTTATTTCAACAAAAGAAGTAGAAATCAACAAATAAATGACTTAACACTACAGCTCAAAACCCTAGAAAAAGAAGAGCAGACCAATACCAAAAGTAGTAGAAGACAGAAAATAGTTAAAATCAGAGTCGAAATCAAAGAAATTGAAACAAAAGAAACAATCGGAAAAATCAACAAAATAAATAGTTGGTTCTTCGAAAAAATAAACAAAATTGATAAACCCTTAGCCACACTAACAAAGAGAAAGAGGGAGAAAACTCAAATTACTAAAATTCGGAATGAACAAGGAAATATCACAACAGACACGACTGAAATACAAAACATAATTAGAAGCTATTTTGAAAATCTATACTCCAACAAAACAGAAACCTCCAAGACATCAACAAGTTTCTAGAGACATATGAATTACCTAAACCGAACGAGGAAAACATACACAACTTAAATAAATCAATTTCAAGCAATGAAATAGAAGAGGTCATCAAAAGCCTACCAACAAAGAAAAGTCCGGGACCAGATGGATTCTCAGGCGAGTTCTACAAAACCTTTAAAGAAGAGCTCATTCCAATACTCCTCAAAGTATTCCATGAAATAGAAGAGGAGGGAACCCTCCCAAACTCATTCTATGAAGCCAATATCACCCTGATACCTAAACTAGACAGAGACACATCGAGGAAAGAAAATTTCAGACCAATATCCTTAATGAACATCAACGCAAAAATTCTCAACAAAATTTTAGCAAATCGCATACAAATATATATTAAAAAGATAGTGCACCACGATCAAGTGGGTTTTATCCCAGGGATGCAAGGTTGGTTCAACATCCAGAAATCAATAAATGTCATTCACCATATTAACAGACAAAGTTAAGAATCACATGATTATTTCAATAGATGCAGAAAAAGCATTCGATAAAATACAGCATCCCTTCATGCTCAAGACACTAGAAAAAAATTGGGGTAGTGGGAACATTCCTTAACATTGTAAAGGCCATCTACGCTAAGCCCATGGCCAATATCATTCTAAATGGTGAAAAACTGAAAGCATTGCCCCTAAAAACTGGAACAAGGCAGGGATGCCCTCTTTCACCACTTCTATTCAACATCATCCTTGAAACTCTAGCCAGAGCAATTAGACAAACCAAAGAAATTAAAGGGATACGAATTGGAAAAGAAGAACTCAAACTATCCCTGTTCGCTGATGACATGATTATATATTTAGAGGAACCTGGAAATTCCACCAGAAAACTTTTAGAACTCATAAGTGAATTCAGTAAAGTAGCAGGTTACAAGAGCAGTACTCATAAATCCAATGCATTTTTATACATAAGTGATGAATTTTCAGAAAGAGAAGTTAGGAAAACTACGTCATTCACAATAGCATCGAAAAAAATAAAATACTTGGGAATCAATCTCACAAAAGAGGTGAAAGACCTCTACAATGAGAACTACAGAACACTAAAGAAAGAAATTAAAGAAAACCTTAGAAGATGGAAAGATCTCCCATGTTCTTGGATAGGCAGAATTAATATTGTCAAAATGGCCATACTACCTAAAGTGCTATACAGATTCAATGCAATTCCAATTAAAATCCCAATGATGTACCTTACGGAAATAGAGCAAGCAATTATGAAATTCATCTGGAAGAACAAAAAACCCAGAATAGCTAAAGTAATCCTCAGTAGAAAGAGTGAAGCAGGGGGTATCGCAATACCAGATCTTCAACTCTACTACAAAGCAATAGTAACAAAAACGGCATGGTATTTGTTCCAAAATAGACAGGTAGATCAATGGTACAGAATAGAGGACACGGACACAAACCCAAATAAATACAATTTTCTCATACTAGACAAAGGTGCCAAAAATATGCAATGGAGAAAAGATAGCCTCTTCAACAAATGGTGCTGGGAAAACTTGAAATCCATATGCAACAGAATGAAATTAAACCCCTATCTCTCACCCTGTACAAAACTCAACTTAAAATGGATCAAGGACCTCAGAATCAAACCAGAGACCCTGCATCTTACAGAAGAAAAAGTAGGTCCAAATCTTCAACTTGTTGGCTTAGGATCAGACTTCCTTAACAAGACTCCCATAGCACAAGAAATAAAAGCAAGAATCAACAACTGGGATAGATTCAAACTAAAAAGCTTTCTCTCAGCAAAGGAAACTATCAGTAATGTGAAGAGAGAGCCTACAGAGTGGGAGAATATCTTTTCCACTCATACTTCAGATAGAGCACTAATTTCCAGAATATATAAAGAACTCAAAAAACTCTACACCAAGAATACAAATAATCCAATCAACAAATGGGCTAAGGAAATGAACAGACACTTCACAGAAGAAGATGTACAAGCAATCAACAGATATATGAAAAAATGTTCAACATCTCTAGTAATAAGAGAAATGCAAATCAAAACTACCCTAAGATTCCATCTCATCCCAATTAGAATGGTGATTATCAAGAACACAAGCAACAATAGGTGTTGGCGAGGATGTGGGGAAAAAGGTACACTCATACATTGCTGGTGGGGTTGCAAATTAGTGCAGTCACTCTGGAAAGCAGTGTGGAGACTCCTTAGAAAACTTGGAATGGAACCACCATTTGACCTAGCTATCCCACTTCTTGGCCTATACCCAAAGGACTTAAAATCAGCATACTACAGAGATACAGCCACATCAATGTTCATAGCAGCTCAATTCACAATAGCCAGATTGTGGAACCAACCTAGATGCCGTTCAATTAATGAATGGTTAAAGAAACTGTGGCATATATATACAATGGAATACCACTCCGCCATAAAGAATGATAAAAATTATGGCATTTGCAGGCAAATGGATGAAATTGGAGAATATCATGCTAAGTGAGATACACCAATCTCAAAATACTAAAGGACAAATGATCTCGCTGATAAGTGGATGAGGACCTATAATGGGGGGTGGGAGGCGTTAGCGTTAGGTTTAGGGTTAGGTTTAGGGTTAGGGATAAGGAGGGCGGCAAGAATGGAGGAAGGAAAGACTATATAGAAGGAAAAGAGGGGTGGGAGGGGTGGGCAGGAAGGAAAAAATAACGGAATGTATCAAACAACATTATCTATGTAAATTTATGATTACACAAATGTTATGCCTTGACTCCATGTACAAACAGAGAAACAACATGTATCCCATTTGATTACAATAAAAAAAAAGAAAAAAAAAGAATTTTTGCATCTAGGTTCATCAAGAATATTGGTCTGATTAAATATTTTTGTCTTCATTGTCTGAAGTTCTCTCTTTCCAAGTGATCTAGTCTGTTGGTTATGCTTTCTATCAAGTTTTTAATTTGGTTTATTATTTCCTTCATTTCAAGGATTTCTGTTTGTTTGTTTTTGTTTCAGAATCTCTATCTCTTTATTGAAATGATCTTTTGCTTCCTGCATTTGCTCTTTTTAACTGTTTATTGCTGTGAGCATTCATTGCCTGCATTTGCTTTCTTATCTCATCCTTTGCTTCTTGGATAATTTTAATTATGTACATTCTGAACTCCCTTTCTGACATTTCTTCTGCCATGCTGTCATTGGATTCTATTGATATAGCATCTAGGTTTATTTGGGACATTTTCTTTTCTTATTTTTTCATGTTGTTCGTGTATCTTCCCCTCTAGCAGTGCGGATCTGAGGTACTGCAGTTTTCCCCCTACAGGCTTATAGTGTCCCTGCAGGTTTCCAATACCTCACCTTAAAGTTGGAGATCAATATTAGCAGCGCATAATATCAGCAATATGCATCCTTACCCAAATAGTCCTTATTAAGATATTAACCATATTGTCTTAAAAAACAGAGATGATGAGTTCAATTATTATCTACAGCATAGGCAATAGGTTTGCAATAAGGTCCCCAATTTCTAATGGTGGACAAAGAGGATGGGGAGGGGTGTAGTATATAATGTTAATGAGAAAAGAAGGGGGTCTATAGAGGTACTATGTTGTAGGAATTTTGAAAGTGGAATCAAAAGCAATTTGTTGTTAGCATGAGAAAAGGGAGAAAGAATCTCCAAGGAAACAGATAGATAAGAGGAAAATAGAGAGTGAGGAAAATAATAAAAAGTAGAAAAGTAGAATAATAGTAATAATACTACTAATAAAAAAAACTCTACAATAAAACTATCCCGTACTGTTCAAACCTCCTAGTCTTCAGTAGCCTGATGCCTGAGAGGTACTTGATAATGTGGTGCCCCAAGAAGTGAGCTACCCCACTAGGGATGGTGATGTCCAGGTTGGGAATAATCCGTGAGAGTGGATGGAGGCAACCCCACGTGTTGGCAGATGGCGAGCCACAGAGTGGGCGCTAAGACCATGGGCACTGGGCCTGGGTTGGTGCCATATGCAGGTAAATGGATGGAGTTGGAGAATATCATGCTAAGTGAAATATGCCAATCCCAAAAAAACAGAGGCCAAATGATTTCTCTGATAATGAATGATGATACATAACAGGGGGTGGTGTGGATAAGAATGGAGGAAGGATGGATTATGTAGAGGAAAATGAGGGGTGGGGTGGGGGTGGGGGAAAGGATAGATAATAGAATGAGACAAACGTCATTACTCTATGTAAATGTATGATCACACAAAAGGTGTGACTCTACTTCATGTACAATCAGAGAAATGAAAGTTTTACCCCATTTGTGTAAAATGAATCAAAATAAGAAACAAACAAAAAAAACGAATTTGGTATCTGGGTGATACAAGCTTCACAGAATGAGTTTGGAAGGGTTCCCTCCTTTTCTATTTTGTGGAATAATTTGAGGAGAATTGATGTTAGTTATTCTTTAAAGGTCTGGTACAACTCCACTGAGAATGCCTCTGGTCCTGGGCTTTTCTTTGTTAGTAGGCATTTGATGACATCTTCAATTTTATTTCTTGATATTTATCTGTTTAAATTTTTTATATCCTCCTGGTTTAATTTGGGCAGGTCATCTGTTTCTAGGAATTTGTTGATGTCTTCAAGATTTTCTTGAAGTATAAATTTTCAACATAGTTTCTGATTATCTTTTTTATTTCAGTAATGTCTGTGGTATTTCCTTTTTCATTATGAATTTTAATAATTGGCCACCCCTGCTTCCTTGTGCAGGCCTTACACTCCAAGAAACTCTACTTCCATGGTGAGAATGTAAGGCAAAATTATTCAGAGCCAACTGCTGGAGAGTTAGGAGACAGGTGAGTTTGCCTTTGGTCCAATCAGAGGAGCTATTCCTGAGATTAAAGGGATGGACTAAAGAACTGTTGCAGTAGCTATTGAAGTCCCTATTGCTTTGGGATACACTTGTAGTGTCTCCCTGAACTGTATGGATTGCTCCATCTTGCTCTGCTTTGGGAAAAAGAAAACTGAACTCAGTAAAGTCACAACACCTTTGTCATCTGGTAAACTCCCCGTGTTCACAGTGAGACCCTTGATTCTGCACATCTGGTTTCTGTATGTGGGAACATCTGGTCCCTCTTCTTGGGGATATCTGTGGTACCACTGGTGTAGAAGTCATGGTTAAGTGGAAGTTGGGACCATATGTGATTTTCCCCCTCTTTGTTTTAAATGTTTCTGTCTGTTGGCCACAGTTTTGGGGATCCTCTCTGATTACCTACCTCTGTAATTTTGTTTCTATCTATTACTGTCCCTTTTAAGACACTGACAATACTTCATTGATCCTATAGGCAGTCTCTTGGGAAAGATCTTAGCTGAACGGGCCACCCATAGGTATAAGACTGTCTAAGAAAAAGATGATGTTTGACTGCAACAGTCTGGTCTTTGAAAAATTTTCTGAATTATTGTATAATCTTGCAATTGGAATTGTTCTATCAGAGGTAAAGTAAGTGAAAGAAATTCTGTATGTACAGGCATAATAAAATGTTGGAACAGTCAAAAACTAAGTCAAGGGTACAAAAAGGCATTGCATCTGGTGTGCAAAGATAGTAAGACACCAGAAGACAGTGTTTTAAAAAGGATTTAAATGCTTTCAAGACAGTACTGGCAATCCCAATAATGCTTCTCAGCCTGACCTCAGCAGGTCAGGGATACCAGCTCTGGACTAGAAAAAAGAAATACCAGAAAAATTGCCTGGGCTATAGAGAAATGGACAAAGGGGACCTGACCTCTGCCTTACCTCCCAGCCCATTTTGCCCCTGAGAATAAAACTGGAGTTTGAGAATAGGGCTCAGTTTGCTGCTTCTGCTGGCAGGTATGGGCTGCAGGCCATACTGATTTCTTTCTGGGTTCCTGTCTCATGGGTTCAAAGAACAAAATCCATTGATGGTAGCAGAAGGCAAAAGTGAAAGGTTTAATATTTGCTTGAAAGAGGAGAAAAGATGAAACTCTGGCAACAAGAAGGGGAATCTGAAGGAGGATATTTTCTACTTGGGTGTACTAGTATGGGGGCGCATGGCTTCTGGATATAGGCATGAATGAACAGGTACTAAAAGGTGTTGGGGCTGATGGTTGGGATCTATGCTGTACATGTATTAGGAGGATACAAAGGCTACTGACTTGGCTCGTGACTTTCTAATTAACTGTTCCCTTTTAGTCCTTGAGTCTGAATTTTTCTGTACTGCGTTTGGGTCACCCCCACTTTCATTTCCCCACAGCTCTGGGACAGAGGAGTTGACTGCAGTGTTTAACCTCACAGGGTGGCGTTTACCTATTATAAAAAAATCACCTTAATCTGAGCCCATTACCCTGATTGCCTGATGACTAACTATCCTATCTTATTCAGGGGGTGAAAGCCACAGGTCACAAAGGACATGACAATGGATTCCAGCACAGGTAGATTATAACCTGGGGACAAAAATGATCTCCCCTTTTAAGATCTGGGTGGAATGCTAATCTGTTGCCCACAGAGCTAAATTATAAAGGCCTTCTGAGGTCCCTATATATGCAGGTGCCATCTTCATTCTGCTGATTTCTGTAGAAAGAGGTCTCTAAACCTCTCTGTATGGTCAATGTGACCATTGGACAGAGTACCCTGGACTTAAAAAAAAAAAGTCTCTGGGTAGAATTGACAGTGGGGAATGCGCTTAAAGTTGGTAGCTTAAAGTTAATTATAAGAAGGATGGCATTGTAATAATGGTAAGGAAGACAGTAAGGCTCAGCAATGTCCTATGCTCCAACAACTTGAATGTAAACTAGGAAGGAAAAGATTGAGGAGCAGTTTTTCATACATGCCAGACTCTCCAATCCTTCTCTTGGAATAAAATTTGTTGTGTAAATTAAATGTGCAGGTAACATTCTTACCCCAAAAGCAGCAACTTCACTTGCAAGTGACTTCCAGGAAACATAAATAAAACCCGCTCTGCAGGAGGTCTGCTAGAAGTGAGTAAGGCCCTTTGGGCCAAAGGGACCCTGAGGAAGGTTATCAGTGTTAGCTTTACCAAGATTTGCCCCAGAAAGAAAAGAAAACAAAAACCAAAACCAAAACAAAACTCCCTGAAGAGGGAGACATTAAATGGAGATCCATTCTTTTCTGGACAAATTTTTAAAATGTAAATCAAGTCAGCTTCACAAGATACCTACAATATGCCTATTCTGCCTGTTCAGAGGAAGTGCCAATCTGTGCAAAACTTCAGAGCTTTAAAATGTTTAAGGTGTAATGTCCATTGCTTTTAGAGTTTTCTGTGGCAGAGAAAAGATGACTTAAAATGTTGACCAAGCTTGATATTCATGAATAACTTAAATATATGTGACTAGAGATATGTATACATCTGAAACTAAATATGTTTATCTGAACCTTATCTAAATGTTCTGTAAAAGTTTATAAAATGAAAGTTCATGTTGGTTTACAGGCAAAGTAACCACACAAATGCTCTCTTTTATACATTGTACCTAACATGAAAGGGCTACCCTGCCATTTGAAGAAGTAGCTTCTATCTGGTTGATTTGACTGAATCTATTTCCAATCATTAACATCGTTTCCTAACTGGACAAGAGATTTAAGACCACTGTTTGATTTTCCCTACTACTATTAAACTGTGCAGACCTGCAATTGTTACATACACGGTGGATTCTGATTCTTGCTTTAAAAGTGAAATCTAAGGACATCTGTGTGATTGTGACACTGGCTTCTCTATATATTAAATGTATTCATGTTTTTCAAATATACAAGTCTTCTAAAATGTAAAACTTAGGAGAGCACTTAGGAGTTGGTGTTCTTCAAACTAAAATCGTCTTTGGCAAGTCTCCTGCAGATTTATAAGGAAAATGTATATTACCAATTTAATTGGGGATTCATTTATGTCATTTAATGTTCTTTAACTGGTTTAAGGTAACCTTGTAATCAATAAAATGTATACAGAATTTTGTGTTACTTCTTACACTGGGATTTGAATTTAAATATATTTTTTAAGGATGATAAGGAGAGCCTGTCTTGTTTAAAGTTTGACAATGTGAAACATGGAAGCATTTTGCCACTTTTTCCAGAAAAAGGAAGTTAGGAGTTCTCTTAGCTTTTGTTTGATCCAAGTGTCAGACGTAATGTTGTATTGTGTTGTCAAGAGCCCCACCTTACCTGACAGAAATAAGGCTCTGTCTCTCACCTTACTCTATCTTAGGATGGCTCCAAAATAGGCCAAACCTAAATTCATTTAAAGATATGTTCAAAGGATAAATTTTTGACATAATGATTACTATCATCTCAAAATAAACAGGAGACATAATACATAACTAAGTAAAGGTTTAAGATTATAAAATCATGTTTCTTGAGTCATAGCTATTATATAAACTGAATATATTTTTGCTCTGGTTAATTAATTTTTGTAAACTTTGTAACTGTTGCCTGTTCATGTTTTACAGAAGTACGGCTTCTAATAGAACAACCTGAGTTAATTTGAGAAGCCATCACCTACAGGACAGCCAGGATATAAGGCTGACTTCCAGTGCAAATACTGATCCCAAGAAAATGGAAGGAATTACTATAAAATTATAGACATTAAAGTTAAAAACCCACTACTCCCACTTTAAGACTGGTGAAACTGGCCTGCTAGAAGTTTAAAACCAAGAATTTGGAGACCAAAGTGAAGGAAGTAGAAGGGCCAAGGGAAAAGAAGCTCTTGCCCTCTAAGGTCATCTAGAACCCCTCTAAGGGCCCTGAAACTCTAGTAAATCACCCAACCTCCTGATCAGCGTGATCCTGAGGACCCTAGAGAGCAAGAAGCCAAACAGCACACATTCTGCAAAGAGGAGGCTCATTGAAGAAGAAAATTTCCCTGATGTTTCTAAGGGAAGTCATATAATGGTCAGCAAGACCCTGACCATCCTGGCAGGAGGCACAATAGATAAAGGAAGGTTAAAGGAGTGGAGAGGTTTCACACATTCCCAAGAGTGATCTCTGAGGAATCTCAATTGACCCTAAGAGTAGATAAGAGCAAGGTCAATTTTAACCACTTGGTCTTAAACACATGAACTGAGAGTATAATCAAAGCACGGTCAAACCTGGACATTTAAAAGGAAAGATAATTTTTTAATGTAACTTAAGATGTACACTTGGGTTAGCCCTACCCAATGTAAGTAAAGCCAAAAACTATAAAGAAAGGGTTCTTATGTGGGAGAGCCTAATAATAACTATCACAAATTACTCTAGAGTCACAAGTTAGAGAGTGGTTGAAATGCTCTTGTATTGTTTACAAAAAAAAATAATAATGCTTTGCTGTCTTGTTTATTGTGTCCTAGCATAATCCCTGCACTGTGTATGCCTTGTGCAGTCATCCACCAACTGCACTATGGTCTGCTGGACTGCCCTGATCCTAAGTGCCCTTAACTGTCCATGTCCCACCTGATTAAAAAAAAAAAAAAAACCAAGGGCTTTGGGTCACTTGCCCTTCAACCTCACACTCTCTCAGCAGCAATCAGCTTGGAGATATCATCACCCATTTTCCCATAGAAATGGAATGTAGAAATTGACAGTGGGGAAATGTCCACCTCATGTTTTGAATATAGTCCCTGCTGCTCTGCTGCTGAGGCTTATTTTAAAGTGGATAGGTTTTCTTTTTTCTCTTCTCTCCCCTTTCCTAACCTGGAGCGGGGTTGGAGAACAGGATTACCCTTTCTCCATTCTAGTTATCTGTCTTCGATCACACACCTACCACAGGAACCAAGTAGTTCAGACTTCAGGCATGATCCCAGAAGATCTAAGAAAGGGATATCTCTCAAATTAACTAGTGCCAACCCCACCCCCAACCCTCCCCTCACCCCAGGGAACACCTGGAATGGATCACTTCTTTAAAAACCCTCTGTTCTCCCCAACAGACAGAATCACATCCTCTGGGACAAGAGTCCCCTGTGTTTCACCTTTGCTAGGGAAGCAATAAAACTTATTTTTCCTTTTTTTTTTTGAAACCTGTCCTCGTGATTGAATTGGCATGAGGGACAAGAACCAAGTCTGTAACAATCCCTACAAGAGCTTTGAACTCGGGCCATTTAGACTTTATGGAAGAATATGATGCTTTCCCTTTCTAAACTGAAACCTCTGTACTATTATCAAATGGGAAAATTTAAGAACACTATACAAATCACAGTGTTATAATTGTTTTTATTACTAGACACATCAGCAATGCTATAGTTCATACCAAAGGAACAATGTATAAATGTCCTGGGTAATATGATTTCAAACCAGCTCCTCTCCAGAGCATAGCAGAGACTGGATTATACCCCTACCTTGGGATCTCATTGGGTGTCAGAGCGGTCCTTGGGAGGACTTACATTTATAACATAGGATTTCCACTTGGCTATCTCCTTACCAGGAGAAGTAATACCTGTGTCTTTCCTGCAACTACAGTGTCAGGAAGATTAATGAGATAATCCCATTGTAAGACATATTGACATCAAAAGCAGAAATGGAATTGTGGGTCCTGCCTCCTGGGAAAGGATGAGACCCACCACCATGTTCTAAACTACCCAAGACCTAACTGCTCCCCTTGGTTTTCTCTGGCTTACACCCTTTTCTTTGGAATGTGTCACACTGTCACTGTATTCTCCAGTGCACTAGGAGTGCCTGAGGATTCATGTCTTATAAATCCTATTATCCCCCAAGATCACGCAGCTGTAGGCAGAGCAGGAGCTCAATAAATATTTGTCAAAAGAGTGATAATATGCCAATGACTTTTATTAGAATTTGAGTGTCCTTTATTCAAAATTCAGGACCTGGAGTTTTTAAGATTTTGAAATATTTGCAAAGAATCCAAAATGCTCCAAACTCTAAAGCTTTTTGAATGTCATGTTGGTGACTCAAAGAGTTTCAGAGTTTGGAGCATTTTGAATTTTGGATTTTTGGTTTATGGATGCTCAATTTGAATCAAAAACTATCACCTCAACTCAACATCACCTTCTTTTAATGAATTCACTCTATTTAGTTCAATAGCAGGGACAGAAGTAGGACCAGGTGTGAATCAGGAGATGCAGGTAGTCAGTTTTCCTTCCCTTTGGTAACCAAAGTTTACTTGTTTTAGAGGTAACCCAATGTTTTAATGGTCATTATTGTCTTTTGATCCCTCATAAGAGTTAGAAATTAAGATCTACAGAATCACCTGTGCCATTTGATGTCACAGGATGGAAAGTGATACAGCTGATAGGAGAATGCGCCACCCAACCAGAACATGTTAGCTAGAATGGTGTCAAGTTCAACATGGACTGAGATTCTCTCTGACTGGCCCATGTCTTTTTAAGAGATGTGATTTTAAGTAATATAGGTCTAGTAGAGTGGGTATAGTTCATCTGAGTCCCCATAACCCTGCTTACTGTCTCATATGTGACCCACTTTACAAATTAATGCAAACTACCAGGCCGTGGCTGGCAGATGAATTTCCCACCCTCATCTGGTTCAACCACCTTCTAAATTTTCTTTTCTGGTTAACAATGTGGGAGGCTGCCTTCTAATGTAGCTTCCGATGCTCCCCATCTCCTGTTATCCACACTCTGTAATTCCTGCCACTTGTGTGGGGGCTAGTTTATAGAATACAGTAAAAATGATTTAAAAAATGGGACTTCCACGCATAGGTTAAAAAAAGACTATGACTTTGTCTTGTTGGCACTCTCTCAGTTCTTTTGCCTTCTTGGCTGGCCTACTTCTATAAACAAAGATTCTCCATGCAAGGAACTGATGGCAGCCACTGACCAGTGGTTAGCAAAGAATTGAATGCTTCAGTCCAACAATCCATGAGGAACTGAATTCTGCCAACAACCACTGGGTGAGCTAAGAGGTGGATCCTGCTGCAGTCAAGCCTTGAAATGCCTGGGGCTCCACCCACATCTGATTATAGCCTTCTGGAGAGTCCTGAGATGACACCTTCATTACAGCTATGGAGAAACTTGGAAGTAGAAAACCGGCTAAGCCTCATTCAGCCTCCTGACCTACAGAAACTGTGAGATAATGTGAGTGTGTTGTTTTACACTGTTAACTCTGTAGCAATTTGTTATGAGTCAATAGATAATACAGTCATGTGCTGCATAATAGTGAGTTGATCAACAGTGGAATGCTTATACCAGAGAAGTCCCTGAAGATCACAATGAAACATTACAGTAGCTCCTATGGACCTATTTCCCAGTGATGTCATACCCATCATGATTTCATAGCATAAGCACCTGATGTCATGTGTTTGTGGTGATGCAGATGATGGTGGAAGTCATACAAAAGTATAGCACATACAGTTATGAACATAATGCCTGGTAATTATAATAACCAACTATGCTACTGGTTCATGTATTTGCTAGACAATTTGTCATTCTTTTAGAATATAATCCTTCTACTTAGAAAAGAATGTGCACTGTAAGACTGTGTTGTGCTGTCTTATCGCCTCCTGTGGTTGCAGTAAGAGGGTGAAGGGCAATGACTGAAGACTTCTGGAACCTGTTTCAGGGGTCTGGAACAGGACATTGTAAAGGTTGGCAGTTGAATATCCCTTCAAATCTTGCAAATGCCTGAATCTGTTCTCTTGGTGTTTTCAGCCTTGAAGGTGGTGGATTACCAGCTTTAGGCAAACACTCCTTAAATGATTAGCATGCCTATGTGCAGAGTTGAGCAGGAATCTGAGCCAACATTTAAGGTAATAAAGGAGACAGGTAAAAAATGAAGGCAGCTTCATCCAGCTTTATCCCACTTTTGATTACACATTGGGCTTTTGATTACGCACAGACCCAAGTGAAAAGTCAGTGCTTTGTTAGTAAAGGTGCTTGTGTAAGTTTCTGTTACGGTATTGGCAGCATTGAGCACCTCCCATCAGCCACCAGACATCTATGCTATCAAACTCAGAGGAAAAAGGATCCTCCTCAATTTTTGGCTTCACAAGCATTAAAATAGCTCCAACTGAGCAAAAACAGAGCAAGATAGAATTTTTAAATGAACATACATCACTAGAGTATTATGCTTGAAATTATTTCTGTTTAGGGAGGGAATTTCATTCTTTAATGTCACTTCCAGAAGCTTGTCCATATCGGAAAAAACTATAGATCTTTTTCTCTGACCTCTCTGTTCATCACACTGCAAGAGACTACAGACTAGCCGGGAGCGGTGGGTGGGAAAGCTCCATGTGGCACTACTCAGTTGGTGATGACATTGCTGGGTCCCTCCTATCCCTCTGACAGGCACTGGAAGGGTGGAGTCATGGTCTGGCTTCCTGGCTTTATCACTTATCATGACTTCCTTTCTCAGCCATGGGTTGGGGCCAGTCCTTCGTCCTGCCATCTTCTGAGATTATGAATAATTCCCTCCCTTCATTTATATTGCTTCTGTGAAGTGTAACTTGATCATGTTCCTCCAGAGCCTTCTCTTTTTCTAGGTTATATAAATTTAGCTCCTCACCCTCCTTTCATAACTTGCCCTCCAATTCTCTTGCTGGTTTATTAATTTTCCTTCATTTCTTGCACATATGCACAGGTATACACCCTTTCGCATGGTGAGGGGCCATGGGAAACACGATGGAGGAAAATGTAAAAACGTCAAAATTTAAACCAATAAGGGGAAAAACGGAAAATGCCTTTAGTCTGATAGTAAATACGTGGGAACTTGTTAGGGGAGGCCCATTAAAAGATTGTCATTTGGAAAAGGTTATGGTTTTTGGAAGTTCTATTCAATTTCTTAAGATATAGAGCACTAATTAAAATCAGCCTGTAAGATGTTTTCAACGTGTGCCTGAGGGCTGGGGCCAAGAGATTTCTCTTTCACTCCTGCTCCTTTTCCCCACCCTCCACCCCCCGCCCCCACCACCTGGTTTTTCCTCCTCCAAAATCAGGCTGGTTGCTCCTCCTAGGGGTGAAAGAGAGGGTGTGGCACTAACTCTGCTGACGCCTCAGGGTGCCTTGCCTGCAAGGCTCCTGGAGTAACTCTTTGTCTTCTCTGAAAGTCTGCAAGAGTGTCAGGAGACACGTGCCCTCCCTCCCTGCCTCTGAGCATCACCGCACAGCCCTGCACTGGGGAGGCAAGCCTGCTCCTTCATTTCTTTACAGAAAGTACCTGAGGCATAATCAATGAATGTATACCTTGTCTTTGTTTTTTTTTCTCAGAAACTCAGATTTTTTTTTTTTTTTCTTTTCATGATTTCCAAAACTTTGTTTCATTTTTAATGATTTCAAAAGCATTGTTTCATTTCTCTCTCCCTTTCCCTTGGCTCTTTAATCTTTCTGTTTCAGAAAATTGAAAATGAAAACACAGTGTGACCCAGGATTCAAATACACTTTGGATTTAAGTGCACTTCCAGCATCAGGGACAAAGAAGAATGACATTTCTAGACTTCCCTTGTCAGAATAAGGCACTCACTGCCTGCTAGGAGGGGAGAATTTACACAGGGTGAAATCTGGGAAACAATACATGCTTTTAAACAAAAGTTCATGGTTACATAGTTACTTCATACCTGAAGACCTTACAGAGTTTTTACTCTGCACTGTCAGCAAAGCACAGGTTAACAGATGCCCCTTTTCTACATTGTTAGTGACAGAAATGAGGTTGGAACCAACGTTGTGGTTCCCCAGAACAGTCACCTGGTGTGGCTGCCTATGGGAGCCAAGATAATGGAAAATCTCACTATTCTCTCATTACGTTTCTTTTAGCTCTTAGGCTACTACTTGTGTTTTGTAGCTTTTATACTTATTTTAAGAAGGTGGTATTTATCTTTGCAGGAACCAAAATGTTATTCTAAAAAATGCCAAATTACATTATTCTAAACCTACAAATGACTTCACCTGATCAATGATCTCCTAAGTTTCCCTAATTTGATTTTTAGCAGGTCATAGTATTTTGCAGCTGGGTTGTCAATGGTCCCATCAGGTATTCAGCAGGGAAGGAGACAGCTGGTCCTTAGAGACCAGGGTTGGCATGCACTGTGTGTGGTCTGAGTTTGAGCAACAGGGAAAGCAGGGTACACAGAGATTTTTTTGAACTGAATTGTGTCCTCTCCAAATTTGTATGTTGAAGCCTAAGACTCGGTATTTTAGAAAGGGTCTGTATTTGGAGATAGGGTCTTTCAAATGATGATTAAGTCAAAGTTAAGACTTTTAGGTGGGTCCTAGTCCAAGCTAACTGTTGCCCTTATCAGAAGAGGCGATTATATATACAGAGAGAAGCACGAGGCACACACATCCACAGAGAAAAGCCATGAGATGACACAGCAAGAAGTGACCACCTACAAGACAAGAACAGAAGCTTCAGGAAAAACCAATACTGACATTACCTTGATCTTGGACTTCCAGAGAACTGTGAAAAAATAGTCTTCTATACTTTGAGCTACCCGGTCCATCATGTTTTGTTATGGAAGCCAAAGTAGACTAATAAAGACATCAAAGTGAGAACAAAGATCCAACAAATATGAAGACATGGAAACATGGTGGGGACCAAGTAAGTCAAAACATGGAGTCCAACTCCAAGCGACAACCCAGAAGAAGCCCTGAAGTAAGGCAGGGGCCTAACCACATTTTTCAGTTCTTTGACTTATAGAGTGGGCTCTCAAAAGACTGAAAAAGGCATAATCAGTAAAATCTACCAAGTCTAATAGATACTTTGCTTAACACACATGTAATAAAATGGATCCTGTCCCTTATCTGTGAATAGGGGAGGAAGATTTAGCTAAACAAGAATTATGTTCTTAGTAAAGCAGAAAGAAGACAGATCAACAAAGTAAGACCAGGGTTAGGATGATCCTCTAAAGAACAGGAAGTGGGTACACAGATGCCACAGTTTGTGCATGTCATGTCTGTGGTACACAAAGCAATGCATGCCTCCAAAGATACAATCCCCAGAGCTTCCCAATTCCCAGAACTTGTGAATATGTTACCTTACATGGTATTATGGTTTGAATGTGAGGTGTCCCCCAAAATCTCATGTGTGAGACAATGCAAGAAGGTTTGGAGGAGAAATGATTGGGTTAGAGCCTTAACCTAATCTGTGAATTAATCCCTGATGGAATTAATTAAGTGGTAACTAGAGGCAGGTGGGGTGTGGCTGGAGGAAGTGATTCATTGGGGGTGTGGCTGTGGGGTATATATTTTGTATTTTGAGAGTAGAGTCTCTCTCTGTTTGCTTCCTGACCATCATGTGAGCTGCTTCCCTCCACCACATTCTTCCGCCATGATGTTCTGCCTCACTTCGAGCCCTGAGGAATGGAGCTGGCCTTCTATGAACTAAGACCTCTGAAACCGTGAGCCCTAAAATAAACTTTTCTTCCTCTACAATTGTTCTGGTTAGATCTTTTAGTCACAGTGGTGAAATAGCTGACAAAACATGTGGCAAAAGGCTTCACATATGTGATTAATAGCTCCAACCTTGAGAGGAGATTACCCAGGCTATTCAGGTGAACCCAGTGGAATTCTATGGGTCCTTAGAAGAGGGAGTGAGGAGGCCAGAGAGGGTGGAGCAAGCCTGTAATCCCAGCTACTTAGGAGGCTGAGGCGAGAGGATCACCAAGTTCAAAGGGAGGCTGGGTGATTTAGGAAGATCCTCTCTCAAAATTAAATAAACAAGACTGGGGCTGTGGCTCTGTGGTAGAGGGCCTCTGTGTTCAATCCCCAGTACTGATAGGAGGAAAAAAAAAAGGAGCAAGGAAGTTTGCAGAAGGAAAATATATTCATTCACACCAGAACCTTAGGTTGGAGGTGCTGTGAGCCAAGGAATGTAGGCAGTGTCTAGAAGCTGAAAAAAGGAGGGAAATACTCCTCAAGAGCCTTCAAAAGTAGCCAGCCATGCCAACAGTTTACTTTAGCCCAGTGAGACTGATTCTGACCTATGACCTCCAGAACTATATGATAACAGCTTTGTGCTGTTTTAAGCCGCTAAATTTGTGGTAATTTGTCACAGCAGTAATGGAAATCTAATATAATGTCCCTAAACATCTTCTCTCATTCCTCTCTCCCCCTCCTCTGCCACTGCCTCTTCTCTGTCCCTCCCTCACTCCCCATCTCTCCTCTTTCCCTTACCCACCTTATCTTCCTTCTCAATCTTCCCCAGTGGTTTTCTGTCAATTGTGAAGCATGAATTGCCAGAGGCCACCCTGAGGACAGTGCCATATCTTCTCTTTGCCTATAATTCTCACCCTGGTCATAGTTCTCAAAATTTTTCCTGGCCCACAGGTCCAAGGGCCAAGCAACAGCGACACTCTGTTTGATGTATCCCATCTGCCTGGAGACTTCAAAGTACACAACAAAAATGGGGCTTGGGCCTCATATCTTCAAATAAATTCTGCTTTATAAATTTCAAGTAAGTTCAGACACTTTGTTCCAGACACTTGCTCTGAACCTTCAATGCTCTGGGCTAAACTGTATAAAGTAGGCCTTATTTTTGTTTCTCTTTCCGGATGGGAAAATGGATACTGGGGAAGACAAAATAGTTTGTCCAAGGTTGTAGAAACAGAGGCCTATCCAATTCTAAAGATTCATAGAGATGAATGTTTGTGAGTTAAGATTCTCATGGATGAATAATATGGTACACTAGGTAAAGCTTAACAGGAATTCCACTCTGAGCACAGTGATTTTATATGATCTGCATTTATGTGGCTCCAATCAGGGCAGCAGTTTGCTATAATGAGCTTTGGAGTCAAAGAGCTCACACTGAACCCCAGCTCTAACTGTGAGACCTCAAACAGTAAGCAAAGTGGCTATTAAAGCAAATTACAATCTTCAACCCATCACTCCCATTCCTGAGTCCTTAGAAAGGAAAGAACCATTCACCTAAAATGACACAATCAAGGATGATTATGTAGAGTTGTTTATAGTAAGAGGATAGAGGAAGAAGCAAATGCATATCATAGGGGAATGCTAAATAAATGAGCTATGTCTAAACTGTGGAATATTATGCAATCATTAAAACAATGAACTAGATGCATATGAGGTAATTTGAAAAGAATTCCACCAAGTATTGTGTAGCAAAAAAGACAAAATTCAGAAAAATGTATATAATGTAAGACCATTTTTATATGTCAATGACAAAACCTCTGTGCTTGAGATTACATGGGCCTGGAGAAAATATTACATACCAGACAAAAATCTTAGTTTTTAAAGACTACAATAAAATAGTGTTAAATAAAGTCTGTGATAAGATAAAATACTTCAGTCTTAACCCCAAAGCTAGCATTATGCTTAATGACAAGCACTAAAACATTCCCAATAAAGTCAGAAATGGAACTAGTACAAGAAGTAAAAACCAATACAACTGGGAAAGGAAAAGAAACCATAATTCTAAAAAGTACAGAGGAAAAATTATCATTATTTTCAGAGACTATGACCATATACTTGGAAAACAAGAAAACTAACTGAATCTAATACAATCAATAGCAAAATTCAGAAAAGTGTTAGGGTATAAAAATGAAGAATCAGCTTTAATACACACATGTATACATTCTATTTCCTCATGGATTATGTAACAGAAAACCACATGAACATAGCAACCAACCAAGACAGGAATTAATATGTAAGCCCATAAGGAAAACAATGTATATTACAGTTGAAGACCTAAGAAGACATTTTATAAATGGAAATAAATATACACTATAACAAAGATGTGAGTTTTCCATAAACTAATTTATAAGTTTAATGCAATCCCAATAAAAATACCCAAAAGATTTCTTTAAATAACTGGATAATGTGATTCTAAAGCTCACATGGACACATAAGTCAGAATAACCAGGAAAATTCTGAAAAAGAAAAATGGGGGCAGGCAATCAGTTATATTACATATTAAAACATTTAAAACCTTCAGTTATTAGAGCAGCATGGTGAGCATATGTAGACAGACTTACAGAATGGAATAAAAAGTCTGAAAAGGACACATTATCTGTACAGAGATTTGAATTCAGCCTAAGAGATAAAAGGTATCTCAAATCATCCATGAAATGATTCAGTACATGGTATTGGGAAAACTGAAAATCAGTCTAGATATATGTGAAATATATAAATAGATGCATTCTTCAACTTAAGCAGTGTGATTGTTTCCAAATCAATTAACAATTTAAATGCAAAAACTGAAACCATAGATCTGTAGTCAAAAACACAGGAGAATTATCTTAACCTTGGCATTGTGATGGTCTCTCTAATTAGGATTAAATTTTAGAAGCGATAAAAGCAAAGACTGGTAATTGTGACTTTAAACATTAGAAATCTACATAGGAAAAATACCACACTGAAGGTCAAAGGACAAGAGACAAGCTAGGAAAAGCTGTTTGTAACTCTTCACAAGAGGCCAACTCTGTGACACATGAAGAAGCTCCCAGTGTAAAGAGGGACACAGGGCGCAGATTGCTCATGCACTGAAAAGGAAATGCAGATGTGTCAAACATTTGTAAAGATATTCAGCCTGTTTCTCTATAAGAGAAATAATTCAATCTACCCTGAGTTATCAATTCAGTTATTCAATTATCAATTCAATTATCAAATCAACCAAGGAGGACAAGGGAGTATCTGCTAAAGTTCCCAGCTCTGACCCAGCTACACAGCCCACAGGTACACTGGCACTTGGAGGTGAAGGACACAGTACAGGGGAGTCAGTATTTCAGCTTTGTCCATGAGAATCAAAAATTGAAAACAACTCAAGTTTCCATCAATCAAAAACTAGCTACATAAATTCTGGATTTTAAATCTAAAAATTAATAGAATACAATGCAATCTTTAAAGGGAATTAAAAACTCTTCATGTTCATATTTGCAAAGACTTTTAATATATAGTTAAATGGGGAAGAAAGCAAGGTGTGGGATTGTGTGTACATGTTCCCATTAGTAACAAAGAGAAATAAATCCATATATGTATAAAAACCCTCCAGAGGGAGTCACAGTAGATTAATAACCATGGTTACCTTAAAAAAAAAAAACCTTTGCTTTTTGAAGTATGAGAATGTATTACCTATCCAAAAATTAAATAGATAAATATTTATTTTGAAAGTTTTGCTGCATCGATTTTTTTGCCATCAGTATATCTTATTTATATAATAAGAAAAAAAAGTAGTTTTCTTTTGAGAGAAAAGGGTACTTTAGAGTTCATATTTTGAAATTACACTAAGTGCCTTCAATTCCCTTTCCACACTGAGTGGGTGACTGTAGGGAAGGTATTTAACCCCGGAAGCCTTACCACTAAAGTACATGTAATTGCACCACATAGATTGTTTTGAAGATTCGTTGTGATAATGAATGTAAAAGTGCTGGGCTCAGAGTCAGTCCTCAATAAATATCACTTATTATTCCCTCATAGGATTGCTACAGAGAGGAGTACATGAAATAATGTACCTAAAGCTACTGATGCAGAGCATACGCTCAATGAATATTCATGGTCTTCTCCTTCTCTTCCAATTCCCGGATCGCCTACCTAATGATAGGCCTCATTGCTGGCAAATGTTCCCTGTCTTCTAACAAAGTTCCAGAATCATCTTTCTTGACAATGTGCCATCATAAAAACAAGTGAACCTAAAACCTATAAATAACCTGTTGTTTCATAGTATAGTCACCCCTTCTTCAATAAACTTCTCTAGTAATTGCAAACCACTAGACCTGGGTTTGAACTGTGTGGCTAGAAGTTGGTGAAATTCTAATTGCAACTGAGTTATCAAGGTGATCAAGTCTTGATGTAAATTAACTGCTGTACGTAGAAATTTTAAATGCCCAAGTGACCAAAATATTTAGAGGATATACAAATTAACTCTGCTTTTTAGCCTTACCCTTTCCTCCTCTTATGTTATTACAGTTTTAGCTGACTGAATGTTTTCAATTGACTCTAAGAAGTCACACTAACAATGTGTCATTGGCCATTAGTTCATTTAACCAATCGTTATTAAATACCTACTAATTACAAAGCATGGTGTTGGTCTCTGTGCATGGTAGAAAGAAAAATGAATAAGACTTGGCTTTAAAACCTGAATAACACACAGGAAAAACTAATACTTAGAGTAAGAAAGTAAATTCATTAATTCCAATCCCATTAACTTAGAATTTTCCCATGAAAAAGAAATTATTGTGCTAATAATTTACATGATAAGTGCATATACATAATAAATACATAGAATACTAACCTACTTTTAGAGAGTGAATTTCAAGATTTTTGAAACATCCATTTGTACATAAATAATGCATGTTGATTATTAATCATTCTTATCTGTTCAATAAGGGAGATCTAAGAATGTTTGCTATGCTATGCTTTATAAGCAGAGTTTAATTAACATTTGAAGATATAAATCTCTCTTCTGAGTAATATAATCTATGATTTAAGTCTCATTGGGAGCCTGGAGGAGGAGATCAGTCAGGAACGAGGAATAGCTTTGCACGCTATCTCATTTATTTCACCATGCTTCAGTATGGGGAACTGCTTTCCAAGTAAGGCAGCTGAGGCCTCCCTGAACAGTAAGCAGCTACATCCCAGCTCTGCTTCTTACAGGCACAAGCTCTTTGCCCTCTTCATCCCAAAGCCTGGTTCCCCTTGCCCTTTGCGTGGGCATTAGGTGGAAGGCCAAGGCTAGGCATGAGCATGGGGTAGGACACTGGCAACTGGCCTTAGCAGAGCCTGACTCTTGCCATGGTCTCCTTTGTGCAGGGCACTTAAAAAAGATGTCAGTCCCTCAGAAGGAAGTGGTGGCAGTTGAGGCAGGAAATCTACTTCCCAGACTTTTGTACATGGTCACTCAACTACATGGTATGTTTAGAGTAGGGAGCTGCCCTTGTTTGTAGGTTTCTTCACGTTTCACATCCCAGGTTCACCTGAGCTACCCTTCCCTTTTAGAAATCTCCTTTCTTCTCCACAGTTTGTTCTTCTGATAATGTTGTGTCAGTTGAATTTTTGTTGTCAATATCTCCTTTACTTCTTGACTGATTTTTCTTTTGGACTCTTGCCATTTTGGAAATCCCAGGGCAACTTGTAAGAATTTCTAGGTCGAGTTCCATAGCACAAGACTATTTTATAAGTTTCCATATCTGCCCCATTCTGAAGACTTCTTGTGCTGTCCTGTATAATCTCAGATCCCACGTGTGAAGGAGCCTGTAGCTGATTTGGAACAAAACACAGGGAGAAGAACTCTGAGCACAGGGTGGAGAGGTACAGATATAACCTGATACATTAAGTAAGTCTTCTGGATTTGGTAGAGTATGTTCTCTTTGACAGATTAGAACTGAAATTCTGGACAAAATTTAAACTTCAACTGCTTAAGGGCTCTAAAAAGTAAATGGCACTAGATGGATAGGAACAAAAGTCAAAATTTAAAGAATGATAATGTGGTGACACTGAGTTGCTTGCTTTGGTTTTTTGGGTACATTGTTGTTGTTGTTGTTTGCCTTCTTTATTTCTAGGCTTCAATAATAAAATAGGGAAACTACAGCAGGCATAGGTCACAAAATTTCAAGAAAACTCTCATCTTTCTGGCAAGAGGATTGGCAACAGGGTCGCTTTGCAAGTTGTACAGTGGGAGATAATCCTTGTGGTTGTTTTCCCCCCCTTTTTCCCTACTGGTCCTGTTCCCAGATCAATCAAATAGCTACGGTTCCGTAGTCACCTGAAAGAATGTCCAAAAGCCCTCTAGAGGAATGAGAAAAATAGGCTCCTGCTGTACCAAGAGTATGGAGGGGATTTTTGGCATTTTTCTTTCTCTTATTCCCTCCTCACTTCTTTGTGGAAGCAGAGGCGATGGTAGCCACACTACAAGAGAACTCTCGTTCCCAGTTACAGGAATCGGAAAAGGTGCCATTGGGAGACAATGACAGTGGAGGAAAGACCACAGAGGTGAGAATAGAAGAAACTGATTCCCCAACTTCATACATAGATAGATACAAATCCCAAGTTCACCCCAAGCTGGGCATGTGTAGAAGCCCAGAGAAGCACAAGCTTTGAGAAGTGAATTCCTACATAAGCCACTGCCCAAATCCAGGACTAACCTTTCCATGATAACATGCATCTGCTTGAGCCAGAGCATTAAACAGCATAGAAAAGGCTTTAAAAATTGAATTGGCAGTGGAATCTACTATCTCATAAGGCAAGATGGGTTCATTACCTGCTTAAAGAGGCAAATCAAAAATCTATTTTCTCCAGAATATTTTAATAAGACCCATTGTACAGCATAATGTACAAAATGTTCAGGATAAACTCCAAAATTACTTGACATATAAAGATGAGAAAAGTCTGACCTGTTCATTCACAAGCAAAAGACAGATACCAACCCTGAAGATGACCCCGATGTCAGAATTACCAGATAAAAAGTTTAAAGCAGCTGTTGAAACCACTCTTCTTGAGATAAATCTGAGCTAGAGTAGGCCTTAGAATAAGAATGGAAGGGAATTTAATTGCTTGCTCTCTCTCATCTCCTAAAAATCAGTCAAAGTGTGGCTGTAAGGGATTAATTCATCTTCACTTTTTGTTCTATCACCCAGCCCCTGTGGCAGATCCTTGCAATCCCTTGGCAGATAAGAGACCATGTCCTACATCAGGGGTCAGGAAACTTCTATGAAGAACTGGATAGTAAACTTTAGGGTTTCTATTGAACTCTGCCATTATAGTGCCAAAGAATACATACATGGTACATAAATAAATGGGCATGCGGTGTTCCAATAAAATTTTATCTTCCATAGCAGGCAGAAGGCTAGATTTTGGCCACAGGTCATAGTTTGCTGACCCCCATTTTATAGGATAACTCTTTTCCAAGTCAAGAAGTAGCAAGGGGAATTGAGAAACTCCGGGATGATGGGGCACATGATAAAACCAATGAAGCCTGTGATCATGAATCAATTTTTTATCCCCTTTGCCATACATTATGTCTGAGGCAATATCATGCAGGATTTTATGCCAATATATTAGGCATTCTGTAAGTCCACAGGTGACAAAGACACTGTGGATAAGAAGGGCAGATCCACATCTGGAGCAGTTTCAGTAAGGGAAAAAACATTACCCTCTGTTAAGTGAATGGGATCTGAAATAAGGAAACTGCCACAAAGTGGCTGTTCTCCCCAGGGATGTGCCACATCCAGGGCTCTGTGTTGATTACTGCTGGAGATAGGTCAGCCTTCTCTAGTAACTACATGATCCTGGATGGGGATGGGAGGTGGGACTCATGTT
This sequence comes from Sciurus carolinensis, assembly GCF_902686445.1. Classification (NCBI taxonomy): domain Eukaryota; kingdom Metazoa; phylum Chordata; class Mammalia; order Rodentia; family Sciuridae; genus Sciurus; species Sciurus carolinensis. The sequence goes on from NC_062226.1 coordinate 67,444,738, forward strand.
GTGATCATGCACAGCTTCTATTGCTGCCACCGTGGGCTTTCTGTTCCCTGGTTCACTGCAGAAGTACTAAGGAGTCAGTGGAAGGCTGATTTGTACTACAGGATGCATCATACTGGCTGTTGACAGACCTCTGCAGTTGCTGCATTTGATGGATGCTAATATGAAATCAAAGATTCATCCAGTCTGCTTTCTCACAGGACCATCCATACACCTTTCTTAGACACCCTAGTCACTGATTTTGAGTCTCATTCAGTTCAGTTCCTCCACCCACAAACACCTTTCACTATTGCTTGAGCCAGTGTATATTCATTCCTCAAGTCACCTCTCCCTCTATATGAAGTGATAATGCATCTGCCCTTCCCAGCTCAGCCCACTGGGAGGGTTTCCATTTGCCACTTCCCTGCCTGGTCACCCCTGAATAGCGACTGTCCATTTCCAGCTAGCACCAACATATTGCTTAGACTCACCAGTGAATCAGACCAGCATCCTTTTCTCTTTAATTACTTGTGGAGTAAACCTTCATCTGTCAATTAGGGAGAATTATCAGTGCAATCAATGTAGATAATATGGGGTCTGGGTCATCTGATTTTTGTAATTTGCTCATTCTTTAGGAGGAAATTGAACCTAGACTCCAACAAACCACTTTCATTATACAGAGATTTGCTGCAGTGCCTGCTCTCCTCTTTGGTTTACTGGATACCTATCATAAAGAGATCTCAGTTAATAGTCACTTGGGATTCCATGAGTAGGTGCACAGTCTCTACTAAGAGCTGTTTAAACAATAGGGGCTGTTATTCACACATAGTTCTCTGCTGAAGAGGGCATGCCATGCTCCACAACCCTGTGGACCCACCCACAGCTCTTCCGTGGCTTTCCAGAGACTTTATCTTTTTTATTATTTCTTCTTTTTAGTTATACATGAAAGTAGAATGTATTTTGACAAATCATACATACATGGAGTACAATTTTCCTTTTTTATGGTTGAATATGATGTGGAGTTAAAATACTGGTCTTGTATTCATATATAAACATACGAAAGTTCTGTCTGATTCATCTACTATCTTTCCCATCCCCATCACCCCTCTTCTCCACTGTGCAGTCTGGTGAACTCCCCACCGACACCCCCACCCATCATCACCTATTGTGAGTCAGCATCTGCATATCAGAGAACATTCGGCCTTTGGTTTGTGGGAATTGGCTTATTTTACTTAGCATGATAATCTCCAGTTCCACCCATTTACTGGCAAATGCCTTAATTTCATTCTTCCTTATGGCTGAGTAATATTCTATTATGTATATATACCACATTTTCTTTATCCATTCATCTGTTGAAGGGCACCTAGGGTGGTTCCATAGCTTAGCTATTGTGAATTGAGCTGCTATAAACATTGATGTGATCATGTCACTATAATATACTTATTTTAAGTCCTTTGGGTATAAGCTGAGGAGTGGGATAGTTGGGTCAAATGGTGGCTCCATTCCAAGTTTTCTGAGGCATCTCCATACTGCTTTCCAGAGTGGCTGCACAATTTGAAGTCCAACCAGCAATGTACAAGTATACCTTTTCCCCCACATCCTCACCAACATTTATTGTTACTTGTATTCCTTTTTTAAAAATTATTTTCTTTTTATTTTTTACAGACTGCATTTTGATTCATTGTACACAAATGGGGTACATCATATTGTTTCTATGGTTGTACATGATGTAGGTTCATACCATTCGTGTAATCTTACACGTACATAGAGTAATGGTGTCTGTCTCATTCCACCACTTTGCAAACCCACCCTGCCCTCTCATTTCCTTCTACATAATCTAATGTTCCTCCATCCTTCTTTCACCCACAACCTCCAACCACCATTATATATCATCATTCACTTATCAGGGAAAACATTCAACCTTTGGTTTTTGGGATTGGTTTATTTCACTTAGCATGATATTCTCCAGTTCTATCCATTTATCTGCAAATGCCATAATATTATTATTCTTTATGGCTGAAAAATATTCCATTGTGTATATATACCACACTTTCTTTATCCATTCATCTGTTAAAGGACATCTAGGTTGGTTCCACAACCTAGGATTATAGCAGTTCAATTCACAAGTTCAGTTGTGAATTGAACTGCTATAAACACTGACGTGGCTGTGTTACTGTAGTATGCCAATTTTAAGTCCTTTGGGTTTAAACTGAGGAGTGGGATAACTGGGTCAAAAGGTAGGTCCATTCGAAGTTTTCTGAGGATTCTCCACACTGCTTTCCAGACTGGCTGCACCAATTTGCAACTCCACCATCAATGTAAAAGTGTGCCTTTTTCCCCACATCCACACCAACATCTATGATTCTTTGTGTTCTTGATAATAGCCATTCTAATTGGAATTAGATGAAATCTTAGAGTTGTTTTAATTTGCATTTCTCTAATTACTAAAGATGTTGAATACTTTTTCATATATTTTTAAATCACCTGTATGTCTTCTTCTGTAAAGTGTCTGTCCAGTTCCTTGGCCCATTTATTGATTGAGTTCTTTGTATTTTTAGTGTAAAGTTTTGTAAGTTCTTTATAAATTTTGGAGATAAGTGCTCTATCTGAAGTGCACGTAGAAAAGATTTTCTATCACTCTGTGGGCTCTTTTTTCCACATTATTGATTATATCCTTTGCTGAGAAAAAGTTTTTAGTTTGAGTTCATCCCATTTATCGATTCTTGCTTTGATTTCTTGTGCTTTGGGAATCTTGTTAAGGAAGTCTGATCCTAAGCCAACATGATAAAGATTCAGGCCTACTTTATCTTCTATTTGGTGTAGGGTCTCTGCTCTAATTCCTAAGTCCTGATCCATTCTGACTTGGGTTTTGTGCAGGGTGAGAGATAGAGGTTTAGTTTTATTTTACTGTACGTGGATTTCCAGTTTTGCCAGCACCATTTGTTGAACTGGTTATCTTTTCTCCATTGCATGTTTTTGGCTCCTTTGTCTAGTATGAGGTAATTGTATTTATGTGGGTTCGTCTTTGTGTCTTCTATTCTGTACCGTTGGTCTTCCTGTCTATTTTGGTGCCGATACCATGCTGTTTTTGTTACTATTGCTCTGTAGTATAGTTTAAGGTCTGGTATTGTGATACCTCCTGCTTCACTTTTCTCTCTGAGGATGACTTTGGCTATTCTGGGTCTCTTATTTTTCCAAATGAATTTCATGATTGCTTTTTCTATTTCTATAAGGCAAGTCATTGGAACCTTAATAGGGAGTGTATTACATCTGCATAGCATTTTGGTAGTATGGCTATTGCCAGAATATTAATTTTCCCTTTCCAAGAACATGGGAGATATTGCCATCTTAATAAAGTCCTCTTTAATTTCTTTCTTTATTGTCCTCTAGTTTTCATTGGAGAGGTCTTTCACCTCTTTGGGGGGTTTTTTCGAGGCTATTGTGAATCAAATAATTTTTCTGATTTTTTTTTCAGTTGATTCATCAGTGATGTATAAGAATATAATTGATTTACAGGTGTTAATTTTATATCTTGCTACTTTTCTGGATTCATTTATGAGTTCTAGAAGTTTTCTAGTGAAGTTTTTTGGGTCTTCTAAATGTGGAATCATGTTGTCACCTAATGGGGATTGTTTGAGTTCTTCTTTTCCTTTTTGTATCTCTTCACTTTCTTCTGTCTAATCTGGCTAGAGCTTCCAAGACTATGTTAAATAGAAGTAGTATAAGAGGGCATCCCTGTTTTTAGAGGGAATGTTTTCAATTTTTCTTCATTTAAAACTATGTTTTCCTTGGGTTTAGCATATAGAACTTTTAAAATGTGACGTATGTTTCTATTATCCCTAGTTTTTCTAGTATTTTGCATATGAAGAGGTGCTGTATTTTGTCAAATGTTTTTTTCTGTGTCTATTGAGATAAACATGATTCTTGTCTTTAAGTCTATTGATATGATGAATTATGTTTATTAATTTATGTATATTGAACCAACCTTGCATCCCTGGAATAAACCCCACTTGATCATGGTGCACTATCTTTTAAATTTGTTTTTGTATGAAATTTAACAATATTTTGTTAATAATTTTTGCATCTATGTTCATCAGGAATATTGGTCTGAAATTTTCTTTCCTTGTATCTTTGTCTGGTTTTGGCATCAGGATAATTCTACATGGCATCAGGGCAATACTACATTCATAGAATGAGTTTAGAAAGGTTCCCTCCTTTTCTATTTCATGAAATGATTTGAAAAGGATTGGTGTTAGTTATTCTTTAAAGATCTGGTAGAACTCAGTTAAGAATCCATCTGGTCCTGGGCTTTTCTTTGTTAGTAGACTTTTGATGGCATCTTCAATTTCATTGCTTGAAATTTATATTTTTAAATTTTCAGTGTACTGATTCAATTTTGGAAGGTCATATGTCAATAAAAATTTGTTGATATCTTCAAGATGTTCTATTCTTCAAGATGTTCTATTTTATGAGAGTATACATTTTCAAAATGATTTTGATTCTCATCTGTATCTCATTAGTGTGTGTTATGATATTTCCTTTTTCATCATAAATTTTAGTAATTTGAGTTTTCCTTCTTTCTCTTCATTAGTTTGGCTAATGGTTTATCAATTTATTTGTTTTTTCAAAGAACGAACCTTTCGTTTTGTTGATTATTTTGAACTGTTTCTTTTGTTTCAATTTCATTGGTTTCAGCTTTGATTTTAATTATTTCATTTCTTCTACTAGTTTTGGTGTTAATTTGTTCTTCTTTTTCTAGGACTTTGAGATGTAATGTGAGGCTATTTATTTCTATTGTTTGAATGAATGAGCTGAATGCAATGAACTTTCCTCTTAGCACTGCCTTCATAGTATCCCAGAGATTTTGATATGTTATTTCACTATTCTCATTAAACTCTAAGTATTTTTTAAATTTCATTCCTATTTCTTCTGCTATCCATTGGTTATTCAATAGGATATTATTCAGCCTCAGGTGTTATAGTAACTTCTATTTTTTATTTTATCATTGATTTCTAATTTCATTTCTTTAGGAACTGATAGAACACAATGTATTAATCTCTATTTTTTTGTATTTGCTAAAAGTTACTTTGTGGCATAAGATATGGCCTATTTTAGAGAAGGATCCATGTACTGCTGGGAAGGAAGTGTTTTCAGTCATCGATGGATGAAATATACTATATATATCTGCTAAGTCTAAATTATTAATTTTATTTTTTTTAGTTCTATAGCTTCTTTTTTAAATATATTTTTTAGTTATAGGTGGGAATAATGCCTTTATTTTTTTTTATGTGGTGCTGAGGATTGAACCCAGGGCCTCATGCGTGCTAGGTGAGTGCTCTGCCACTGAGCCACAACCCCAGCCCTATAGCTTCTTTATTTAGTTTTTGTGTGAAGGGTCTATCCAGTGGTGAGAGAGATTTTTTAAAGTCACCCAGTATTTTTTTGGTGTGGTCTATTTGATTCTTGAAATTGAAAAGGGTTTTTTTCAGTGTACACAGATGCTCCATTGTTTGGGACATAAATATTTATGATTGTTATGTCTTGTTGATATATAATTCCTTACGCAGTATGAAATATCCTTCTTTGTCCCTTCTGATTAATTTTGGCTTGAAGTTCACTTTATCTGATATGAGGATAGAAATTCCTGCTCATTTACAAGATTCATGTGAATGATGGGTTTTTTTTCCATCTTTTAACCTTCAGTCTATGGACGTCTTTGCCTAAGAAGCAAGTTTCTTTGAAACATCATGTTGTTTGGTCTTGTTTTTTGGTCTGAGTTGCCAGTTTATGTCTTTTGATTAAGGAGGTTAGGCCATTTACATTCAATGTTATTGTTGAAATATGATTTTTATTCTGTGTCATTTGATTTATTTCTGGTTTTTAATTTGAATTAGCTTCTCCTTTTATTGTTCTTCTAGTGTAGTTCCTTCCTTTGCTGGTTTTCACTTATATTTTTCACTCTTCTTCATGAACTATCTTACTGAGTATGTTTTGTAGTGCCGGCTTTCTAGTTGTGAATTCTTTTGATTTTTTTATTATGAAAGGTTTTTATTTTATCATCAATTCTGGAGTTTAATTTTGCTGGGTATAGTATTCTTGGCTTGCATTCATTTTCTTTCAGAACTTGATATCTATTGTTCCAAGACCTCCTAGTTTGAGGGTCTAGGTTAAATAATCAGCTGAGATCCCAATTGGTTTCCCTCTAAATATGACTTGTCATTTTCCTCTGGCAGCCTTTAAAATTCTATCCTTATTCTGTATGTGAGGTATTTTCATAATAATGTGCCTTGGTATGAGTCTTCTGTAATTTTGTGTATTTGGGGTCCTATAAGCCTCCTGTGTATGATTTTCCATTTCATTCTTTAGGTTTGGGACATTTTCTGATATTATTTTACTGAAAATATTGTGCATTCCTTTGGTTTGTATCTCCAAGCCTTCTTCTATCCCAGTATATCTCAAATTTGTACATTTCAGGTTATTCCATATTTCTTGAAAGTTCTATTAATGTTCTCTTAACATCTTTTCTCCATGACCAACTTTATTTTTAAGGTTATATATTTTGTCTTCATTGCCTGAAACTATTCTCTAAGTGGTCTTGTCTGTTGGTGATACTTTCTATTGAATTTTTATTTGGTTTATTATTTCCTTCATTTTAAGGATTTCTGCTTGATTTTTTTTTTCAGAATCTCTACTTCTTTATTGAAGTTATCTTTCCCTTCCTGTATTTTCTCTTTGGTTACACTCCTCACATCATTCTTTACCTTATAAATTAGTTTATGTACATTCTAAACTCCTTCTCTGACATTTCTTCCACTTTGGTGGCAATGAATTCTTATTGAAGTATCTTGGTTTGTTTGGGGAGTTTTGTTCCCTTGCTTTCTTATGTTGCTTGTGTGCCCACCCATCTAACAGTATGATGTGAGGCAGTAGAGTTTCTACCCTGTAGATTTATAGTGTCCTCACCTTTTAGGGAGAGACAAATAATAACAACCAATGCAAACAACATACAGCATTAAATCAAATAGTTCCTGCTACAACATCTACAATATTATCATAATAAGCAAGAATGATATGATCAGTTATTGTCTACAGTGAAAACAGTAAGTTTGCAAAATGGTTTACAATTTTGAATGATGGACAGGGAGAGAACAGAAGTGATGTAGGATGTGATGATTATGAGGGAGGGAGAAAGGTAGAAATAAATTAAAGGAAGAGTGAAAGAGAGAACAATAGAGATTGACTGTTAGTAGAAAAATGGGAGAAAGTGATTCAAGAGGAACAGATAAGTGAGAGAAAAAAATATATGAAGTAAAAAATTAAAAAATTAAAAATCAAAAAATAATATGAAACAAAAGTGAAATATGCTAATAAAACTTACTATTCTTCAAAAAACTGTTCCATGAAAATTACTGGTTTCAAAAATGCTATAAATGAGAAACAAACAAAAAAATGAATATGTTTAAATGTCCATGAATCATTAAGGTCACAATGAAGCAGAGAAAAGAAAAGGGGAGGAGGGATCTTGATGAAAAGAATTACTTCCTTTGAAGTTCAAAAGATTCTCAGCTTCCCTTCTCACCAGTTAGGTGGGTTTGTCTGGAGTATGATGATTGTTCCATCCTCATGGTGGGGTTGCTAGGGTGAGAGAGGTAATCCCATATGCAGAACTCCTGGAGGCAGGGTTTAGGCTTAGATAGGCTCCAGGCTCTTTGCTGTATGCCAATTGGTCTGAAGATTCTAAATAAGCACTCCTCCAGGGTCCAGGAATTGCTGGTCTACACTGGAAGACTGTACCCCAGGAACTCCCCTGGGTTCCACTTGTGTGGTGGAGGAACCAGTTCTTAGTCCACTACGTCACCTGTGGACACCAGGTTTTTGGGTCTCAGATTTAGTCTCTAAACTCAGTGTCTCCTGCCCCCACCTTTTCAAATTCCCAACCAGATGCATCTCTCCCAGCCAGTCCTGCAAAGAACTGGATTGGAGCGGGAAGGGGAGAGCTGGGTGGGTTTCTTTGACTAGTTATCCCCTGTGTAAACCTCTATCCACATTTGATTTTCTCCTAGTCACTTAGGCACACTGTATGTCATGCAGTGTGAATTTACCAGGTCTGTATTTTGGACCAGACTTGGGTTTTTCAGGAATCAGCTCCCTCAGCTCCCAGTCCCTGTGCCATGACTGCAAAATGGTTCCTTCCTCTGTCCTCCACATGCTGTAGTTTCTTTCCCATACAAGATTATTGTGCAGTACACCTTTCAGTTTAGTTAGGCAGTATCTTTGATTTCTAAACCTTCTGTACCCAGACATACCTTGGTTCCCTTAAAAATGCAGATTCTCTTAATTCCCTTATCCCTCCATTGTGCTCATGGAGAGACCACTCTGGTTGGTGCCTCAGGTGACAGCAGTGACTATGGCACTGGAGATTTCTTCCTTATTTTATTATATCCAACCTCCTGAGTACCCAATCTGCTTTGAGTGTCCAGTATTAAATTCTAGTAAAGTTCCCCCCCCCCACACACACACACTTTTTTTTTTTCTTTCACCCACCTTGCTGAGAAGCTGCTTGTCTACTTTCTTGGTTTCATGCCATGAAGCAGCCAAGATAGTGACCTGCTCTATTCTGCCATCTTGAAAACCTCCTACACATCATCTTTATTGATGATCTTTACTACAACTTGTGGAGCATGGACTTGCTGCAAAATCCTCTTTTGTTCTGGGTTTTGTATGAAGACTTCTGAGTTAACCAACGAATGGGTTGTAAAAATAGTGCTAAGTCTGATATATGCTCCTTCTGAAATCCAAAAAGAAGAATAAGCATTGTGTCTCTTTTTTTTGGGGGGGGGGGAGACAGGCAGTTACTGGGGATTGAACCCAGGAGTTCTTAACCACTGAACCACATTCTCAGCCCATTTTTGTTTTGTTTTGTTGTTTGAGACTGGATCTTGCTAAGGTGCTTGGGCCTTGCTAAGTTGCTGAGGCTGGCTTTGAATTTGTAATCTTCTTGTCCCAAACCCCTGGGATTACAGGTTGTGTCTCTTTTTTAATGGTAGGAAGTGGGAGGTGTAACAACTCATCCGTTAAAATGAATGCCCTGCATGTCCTTAACCACTGGTCCCATGTAAACTTCACTGATGGGGAAGCTCCTAAATCTCCTTTGTTTTCCTCTCCCAACTTAAGGCATGAATATTTCTTACTAGGACAGCTAAAGAATGCTCCACTTCTAGTTCATCCAGTCCACTTAACACTTTGCCATTGATACAGTGGACCAAAGTCATGTTCTATGAGATGTCAAGATGATCAAAGTCTCTGAAGACTACACTATTTCTTTAGTATAAGACAGTATGACACTTACTGCTATCCTGTTTCTGTAAAGACATGCTTATTTTCATTCTTCCTGTTGCTGTGTATCAAAAAGAAAACATTCACTAACTCTATAGCAGTATAATATGGACCAAAAGCTAAGGTTACCTTCTCTAGCAAAGACCTGCATCTGACCTAATATATAGAGTTGAGATTACTTTTGGGTTAAGTTTATGGTACTCTACTACTCTATTTATTCTGATATGTTCCTCAATATTATGACAAGGATGTTTGGGCATTCATAACTCATTATTATATAAGCTATCATCATGATCAATATTTTATATCCATCCCTACAAATCATTGAGCAAGTTCTAGGCACCCTTGCCAAAACACTGAATCTCAACTCAGAGTGAGTTCCCTATCAACCAATTCTTCCCTAACCAAATATATCATATACCTCCCTAACCCTCCCCATTCCACCCTTAGGATCCATTCTCATACCACATGTTCTTATGGATCTTGTCAGTAAACATCAAATAATTCCCTTCACCTGTGCCCTATTTTTCCCTAAAAGGAGAGTTTATAGGTTTCTACTTGGGTTGTGAGACTCCTAACTGTTTATTAGCATGGAGGCAATGAGAGATGGAGGGAGTAGATACTGACAAGCTAAGTGTTATCTTTTAAGGCATTTACTTGACATGAAGCCATTATATGGCATCCGGGCAAGGTGGGCTGTTCTTTAACAAGTGGGGAAGAGAAAATGAATTTGGGGAGTTCAAATTCTTAGGTTAATCCATAACAGATGGCCCCGTTCCATGTCTCAAGACCTCATCCTTTCTCTGTTGGAGCTCTTATTTCACCTAAGAGACCTGTTCACGCTATACTTATAAAAGTCTACAGTAACTACTCTTTGTAATTTGATTCTAGGGCTGATTTTTAGCACTTGAAACTGGAGGAGTTAAAAGTCTCCTTTAAAGAAACTAAAGTGAGACTTTCACAGTGTGTAGTTACATTCTCATTGTTGATTATTTTATCTTTTCAAGGAGTTCAGTGCAGCCAAAAATAGCCATGTTATCCCAAAATACATGTAATTATCATTGCTCTGATACTAATGAAATACCAGTTAGTTGATCTCTAAACACCTTGCCCTCTATATATGCCTCATAACCAACCACAGGCACAAACTTGAGTTCTTGTGATGTTATTGCATATTAGGGGTTTTAACAATCCATTCACTGCCATCATTGCAATTATTATTGCTTTCTGATTGATGGGTGAGCTACAAATCTTATTGAGGGTCTGTTTTCTAGAACCACTTCTGAAATCCAAGTTTCTTAGAAAACAAAGTCTGCACTAAAGATTATGTGCTAATACTTTTTGGAGCCCAGAACAGTGAGAATAATGGAAAACAGCATTGAGGCACAAGGATGGAAAGCAATAAAATTTGATGTGTTGCCACCTGGACTCCGGTTCACAATGAGCTGTGAAGAGATTGGGCTACTCAGCAGGTTTACTAGCTCAATCATGCAAGACACCATTCAGGCTATTCTTTAGAACAGTTCATTGCAAGGAGAGAAAGAAAATTTATCTGATGGCTCCCTCCCATCTTCCACTCTTAAAAAAATTTTTCCCCAAGGACTTGCTTCTAAGTTTCTTTCTCAGTCTTTTCAGCACCTGCTTGGGAAACTCTGCAGTGTGCACTTTGTCAAAGTCTGGAAGTGATAGTATAAGCCAGACACTTTGATAGTCCTTGGGCAGTGGAACCAAATGGGCTCACAGGAAGTCAGTTAGGTGGAGCAAGGCAGCCTAATGCTAGAAGAAAAATGAGACCAAGAGTCTGAAGAGATGCAATTATATTACATACCTGAAAGAAGGAAGTATCAAGCTTCTAGAGGCAGTTCAGTGTTACCTCTTCAAGGATGCCTCCCTGCTCCATGTCCCCCACCTCCAGGATGGATGAGGAGACTCCATCCTGCTCCATATATCATGCACAGACTTCAGTCATGGCACAGATGATGCTACAGAGACACTCTCTCTGTGTTTGTCTGTCTCCCACATGGTACTGAGTACTCCCCAAGGACAGAAACCATTTCTTACTGCTGGGTACTCAGCACCCAGCACAGTTCCTGCTATATTAGAGGTCCTCCAATGTGTGTTTGTTGAACTGAGGAAAACTGACACAACATATCTGAAAATAAAACTTCTTTCTTTTAAGAATCCATTGTGCCAGAGCTAAGAAACATTGTTCGGTGTTTTAAACATTTTTCAATGCCAGTTTCTCCTCTCCTGCTGTTTATCAAATTGAAGTGACATATTCAGGTGATAAAAAGAGTTCCCCTGGGGCAGAATCTAAATATAAACATTCTAAAAAAAACTTTTGCTTCCATCTCTTTTGCCAGTCAAGTGAACTTTGCACAAATCCTCAAGTTTTGGATTCTTCTCCACCCTCCAAAACAGAGTTCCATCAAGGAAGTAGAGGTTCGACTGGGAAAGTACCTCATTTCCCTCATTCTTTGTGGAAACATAAATCAGGTCGTAAGTGAAAGTCATTCAGATCTGATTTCTCTGTGGGCTCATCTATTCTGCTCTGCTGCATGAGTGTATCCCAGGGGCACCAGTCTTGTCTTTCCTCTGCCGTAATGACAGAAAAGAAAATTGTACTTACAGATTTCTTCAGTCCCAGACTCATTGGATTGTGGTCAGAAAAACTTAGTGAGTTGACTGGGAAACTGAGTTCAGAGCCAAGGACAGCTCCATAGCAATATTTGACTAGCAGTAAAGCAGAGATGACATCCTGTCACATTTCCATGCACAATCTCTACACAGAGAGCAAGAAGCATTTCCTAGTGCCTTGCTACTCCAGATATGATGCATGGACCAGCAGCACTGGTGTCACCTGGGACCTTGTTGGAACTTTGCAATCTTGGCCCTCCCCATCCCATACTTGCTGAATCAGAACTTGCATATTAGCAAGATTCATAGATGATCTTGTGACCATCAAAATTTGAGAAGCACTAAGCTGGGCTATGAACAGACTTTATGGATCAGTCTAGTAGGTATAAATACTTTGCCCATCACCATTCTCATCTATCACTTTGGGAGCAGTAAACACTCCTTGAACCATGAAGCATTGCACTCACTGCCTTTATTCATTGCAATAGGTGATTGAAGGTGAAGGAAAGTCCTGCTGTCTCTAAGGATCTCAGTGTCAGGTCCTTCTGCAGACAATTCTATTTATAATTATTGGTGGTGGTCAACCATGTTGAAAAAGATAAACAACCAATTTACTGTGTGGTGATACAGAGATGCTGCAAAACCCATCTCTAGAGGTCTGCAGTCTCCTATGCTACAAGCTACAGTTGGCATCTCATTTGCAACCTTCTCCTGAGGTTAAGAATGAGACGAGAGGCAAGGGACAAGCAGGTCATTATTTTCCCTTCCACAAGTACACAGACTCTTATGCCCTTGTCTCCCTTCTTGCCTGCCTGTCACTTCTTCCATGTGCTGTCTGACTTTCAAGATCTCCCCCTTCCTTCCACTTTCCCTCTTGCTTCACTCCTTTCATATCACTTTGGAGGAGTAACTTGAATATTCTGTGATATGATCTTGTCTCATCCATCATTTTACTCTTTCTTGTTAGACTATTAGTTCACATCATTCCATCAACACTGGGATGTAGGCATTTCTCTAAAGACTTCTGCTATCTTTTCATTATATTCTCTTATTGTCATACAATGACATTGAGTATTTGCATGTTTTTCACAAATCCAGCAATATTTATACACTGCATGTAGTTGTTTGAAAGAAACTGAGCATGCTAGGCTGGGCCTGGGTAAAATCTTCACCAATTATCTCTGCTCTCTCCTGTACCATCATCAGTCTCCCCATTTTCAATGTCAACTGAGCTTCAGACTACACAGCATATCAAATCTCCTCCATCATAGAAAACAACAATTAAAACAGACAAACAAACAAACAAAAACTTCCTCTCAATCTTGTTCTCCTTTAAGCATCCCACCCTATCTCCTTCTTCCTTTTGAGTTCTTAACTCTTTCCTCTGCCCTGCCTGCACTTCTTTTTGCAGTGAACTTTCTGGAACAAGTATTACTTCACCCCCCACAAACACTTGGAATGTAGTGATGGCTTTCTTCCACTAACCCCAGACAGATATTTCCCTCTGCAACCCTATTTCTCATTATTCATTACCTGCTCAAATCATCACCTCCCTCTCCCACCCTTGGGATTTTCTGATGTTTTCTAAACACAGTCAGGGATTTTTTTTTTTTTTTTTTTTTAACCTCCTGCCCATGTCCCTGTTAAATCCTCAACCTACATGACTTTTCCCTGTTGGTACCTGATGAGTCCTATTTTATTTTCAAGAACCAGCTCAGGTCACCTAGGGCCTTGCATGAACTCCTCTTTGTTCCAAAGTGTCTTGCCTGTGTCTCTGCCTGATTAATTGCCCTGTGAATATTTCTACTTCTATGAGTTTCTTGGACACTTTAATTTTTATTATTTGTCTTTATATCCTAACTTCTAATATAATGCCTGATATAAAAATATGCAAATATTTCTTGAACTAAATTTCATATGATCTCTTTTTTCTTTTTAGTTTATTTCATACTGTAGTTTTTTGACTCATAAGTCATTATCAGTTCAACTCAGAAAGAGTCATTTAAGGAGGCAGAAAGCCAGAAAGCGGGCCATAGCTTCAGGGAGGTGTGCAGTTCTGGATGGACTCCAGTTTCCCAGAGGAAAATGGGTCATGGAGAATTATCAGACTTGAGTTTTGAACTTCCTCTCCCCATCTGCTTTGATTTGATCTGCTGAAAAAGCAACTTTTCTAGCCTCCTTGGCTGCCAGAGATCGTACAGGATGATTTGGCTGTCGAAGAAGGAAATGCTGGACCTGCCCCTGACTGGCCAGATATCCACTGGAAATTAGGCCAGAGGCTGGAATGGTCAAGAGTCAGACCTCAGCACTTGGAGCATCTGAAAAGGGAAAGGAAGATAAACGGATTTTCAGTTTTTAAACTTTTGGTTCTATTTCTTTCTTTCTTTCTTTTTTTTTTTTTAATGTAAAACTTCACATTTGCTTTATGGAGCAAAAAAAAAAAAAAAAAAACAGACTTAGGCTCTGCCAAGGGCACCTTAAGCAACCCCCCATTGTCTTCTTGGTCTCTATATTGCAGGCTCAGCTGGCCTGGGAAGATCATGCGTCCATTTGCTTGTGCTGAGTTGAGCTGTCCAGAGTCATGCTGTGAGTAGGGCAGCTGAGACTCTTAAGGGATCCCAATCTGGCTTTAGCTCTGTTGAGGTTGGCAGGTTCCTCACCTGGCTACAGGGGCTCAGGTGAGCCTGGGGAAGAAGGGCTTGCAGGAATTGGCCCCTAGAGTCAATTGGTGTCCTTCATAGCCACCTCCAAGGCCAGACTGGAATGCAATCAACATTTCAGTACTTTTCTGTGTCCAAAGTGAGCAGGAATTTTAAGTTATCCAATGTTTTATTGTGGAAAGGAAGCATCCTTATACTCCAATCAACTCTGCCTCATGGTCAGATACCATGTGAACTCTGTTCACAAGAAACATGCTTTACCATGCTTCCTGTTGAGCTCACATCATCAAAAGATCATCTGCGAAATGCACAGAAATTTTACTAATTATTTGAATGTGTCAGTGTGTGTACAAGTATACTCTGATCTTTATATTATTTATTGAAGAGATTGCAGTGCAATTGCTTTTCAAGCAATGAAATACATGGATTTTTCTGGGAGCAACCCTTTTTACAAATTCTATTTCAGTTCTGAATCTGAATCTTTTACAACTTGAGATATACCCAGAGTTACTTGCTACATTAAAATTTCAAATCCAGTAAAACTGCACTTATTTATAAAGCATTCTTCTATATTCCCATAATCCTCAAGAGGAGCATGAAAATGACAATCGATGAAGCCCAGCTTCTATTGAGAGAAATATTTCTTACTTCAGCCGAAAGATTTTCTGAAAAAGTGGAATATAAACATGACAGAAGTGAAACTGATGCAGGTAACTCTGCATTAGATACTCCATCTATATCTGATGAAACCAGAGGAGTCACATGTGAGCCAGCAACACTCTTTGAAACAAAGTCCTGAGCTCATGCACAGGACAAAGATGGCAATACTTGAAACAGGAGGAGCTCTTCAAAATCTCCTCCTCAAAGCTACTGAGCAAAAGGCGAGTCATTTGAAAATGTTAAGTCGGAGAAAAATAATGAGAGTCAGTTTATAACTCTAACTTCATTCCTCCCTCTGATAAAGTGTCAGGGATTTATCAACAGCTAGAAAAACTTGTACCAATGTATAAACTCAGAATGACACTGTTTGTTGGTTTTAGTGAACTGAACTTTTAAGCAATATTTTGTTTTCAACTTTCGAGGGTTGATAAGGTTTTTCATTTTGTATTTTTGAGTCATATTCTATTAATCTTATTGCTACTCCCTGTTTGCATAAATATGTCAAAATAGACTCTACTGTCATGTGTAACTAAAAAGAATAAAATAAAAAATAGAGTAAACTCAGCCTAGAAAAAAATATGTATGTTTAATATTCAGACCTTTTAAAACTTACTTTTCACTTCTTTTAAAATATATTTGATTTTTTTATTTGTTACATATTAAATATTTGGTTGTATGTTTTGCTTGATGAATTCTGAATACCTCAAAAAACACCAATATCAATATTAGTATTCCAATGTTATGCAAAATAAATATAAAATTACTGAAATTAGCATTTTGCTTTGGTATCATAATCATTTAATAACAGAGTAGTAAAACAATAAATAAAATAATAATAAAACAAATAATACAATAAAAGCTCATAATTTCTCTCTCTCTCTCTCTCTCTCTCTCTCTCTCTCTCTCTCTCTCTCTCTCTCTTTCTCTCTCTCTCTCTGTCTCAGGTATATATAAAAAAACACAGAGGGATCATGGAAGACATAGAACTAGTTTCTTTATCTTTCCCTCTTATATTCCAATTTCTACCAGTTGGTTAAACTGAATGCTGAAATGTCTCAGAACTTATCAAAATTAAGCCTGTCACCCCATTCTGGGTAAAATAGCTAGAAAATATATTTCTGGTTTCTCCCATGTTCCAATGAAATAAAAATTTCAGGACACCAGGAGCTAGAGATTGGTCCAAAGGGTTTCACTGTTTGTTTTATCTCTTAATAAATGTAGCACAAGCAGTGTTCAAACATGATGGATTTCTTCCCAGCCCTTGAGAGAGAGATTCTTCCATCATCAATTCAAAGCCTTTGTGCTACATCAACACACTCCATTGAGTACTGACCTCTAAAGGGAAGAGGGTTTCACTCCCCACAGCCAACTCTGTAGCATGACTCAGGCCCCCATTCAGAGAGAGATATATGTGTTGACTCTCCTCTTACTTTCCTCAGGGGCCCATGAGATACCTAATTTGAACTCCCCCAACACACTCAGAATAATTTTCTCCCTGTTCTTCAACAGTAGCAGAGAAGGCAAAGAAGTATAGCTTCTAAACAAGACAGACTTTTTCATAGGGTATTGGCAAGTATTAAAATTTTCTGCCCTTGTTCCAAGGTCTCAGCCTGTCTTCAGGGAGAAAGAACTTGCCCCAAGTTACAGAGGCCATAAGTAATACAGCCAGGGTTCAAATCCAAGTCTAGCTGCATCAGAAGCTCAGATAATTCCCATTCTGTCAATGGTTCTCATATGATAGCATGCATCAGAATCCCCAGAGGGCTGGTTAAAACAACCGTCCCTCACTTCCAGAGATCTGGATGGGCCTATGAATTTGTATTTTTAGTGAGATCTTAGTTGACGCTGATGCTACTGGTCCTCAGATCACATTTAGACAAACACTACACCATATTCATGGTTTCCCCACCATCGCTCCTGGGTGACCCTAATGTAGTTGATCCACTGGTCACATTTGGGGGAAATTGCACCATGCTAGGAGTAGCTATAGTTAATCACACAGAAATTATAATTCCACATGGAAAAAATAAAGGACTAAATGCAGAGGTGAAAGGCAAGTAGGAATGAATTTTAAATAGGCAGCAGTAAGAATGAAAGATGACTTCGGCAAGGAATTTGGTCTAGAGCTAACTACATAATTTGCAAAGTCTAATGCAAAATGAAAATCTGGGTCCTTTCTTCAAACAGCAGGAAAAGCATGTCATCAGTGGTACTAAAATATAAAGCTTCGCCTTTCTTTTCAGTCGCAACTTGTGATGCTTTGTATTTGCTATTTAATTATGTTGTAAAGAAAAATATTTAAAATTGAATTATTTGCATAAATTTTGTCATTCATCTTTATTCTGTGCAATGTCAGCTTGAAATGCAAATTTTAGAGTGTTTAATTCACATGCAGAATCACTGACATCACACAATTCATATTTCAGTGTTCCTACATATGTGCATATTTCATTCTCAACCAGAACAGTACGAATACTTCACAAAATTGAGCTCTTTCTGTTTCCCTTATTCATATGTGCACATTCTACCAACATCACCTTCAGCTTATTGATAAGTAAGCGAAGACCAAAGGAAGAGGAACTATACGTTGTCCTATCTTTCCTTCTCCTTCTATATATGCATTTTCAGCTTAAGTGGTTAATTAAGACAAAGAAGTAACACGAGCACAAAGAAGATATAATAGGATTACTTTGTCATTGTTTCTTAAAATTTCATTGCCTTCTTTCTGAGTAGGAAGTAAGTTCTGCTTTGAATAGAAAGCGTGCCCTCTCCTGGCTCTCGGCACACCTCTCACTCAGAAATATGAAAGATGGTTCCCTGAAACTCACCTTGAACTCCCAAGCACCACTGGAATTCTGTACCCAGGAAGCATCTTGAATACTCTTTGTAAATGAGGTGGCAAGGAACAGAGGACATTCAAATTTTGTGGACCTCCTCTGCTTAAGTACATGCTCCAAGGTTCCATGAGGCTTAGCTTACAAAATGCAAGTTCAAAGATAAAATTATCAAAATTTCAAGAGAGCAAAAGTAGAACATTAAACCGTGCATACAGATCTTCTGGGCATGGGGCCTGTACCACAATGTACAGGTCACATACCCTGGAAGCCAGCTGATTTGGGTGCTAGAATGACAAAACATTACATAGGAGGTTATAAAGAGAATTCCAGAATAGGAGAACTGGACAGGGCAGAGGATGGGAGAAGCACATATTTAGTGTCATGAAAATGCAAGGAAATCTGTGCTATGAGAAACATCCTTCCTGTAAGACCTGTGTTACTGTTGAAGGGCCAGGGATCGAGCTGGCTGGGAAGAGCTTATTTTCTTGAAAAAAGGTGCCCTCTACAATGAGGCAAGGCCATTTTTAAAATTCTTTCTCCCTTTCTTCCAATAAAAAATAAATAAATAAAATAGCTTGAATTCATATATAAGAATCAAATTAGATGTAAGATTGTTTTATTATTATATGTTTTATTTTCTCACTAAAGCAAGAAACCATCTCATAAAAGCAATATATGTTATTGATCAGTGTAATAAAAGTATCAGAAGATAATTTCCAACCTTTGATTGCCTAGAGGAGACTCTTGTTTCTTTAATGAAATTATAAAGAAATATTTCCATTTGTTTGGTTAGTTTTTTATATGAAGCCATGTTTATTAAATCATATTGTTATTACTTTCTCTTTCTCCTCGATTATTACTGTGAAATTCCAAGGCCCAACACTTAGTATGTTGGGGATTGTTTTGTACCAGCTAACATTTTATGAAAGAGAAATATATCTTTGCTTTTCAAATTATTATCATGGAAGTTAAATTAGGCTTCCTATCTATTTGTGTTATCCAAAGTAGGAGAAAATTCCTACCAAAGCACTGTTATAAAATATATTCACTTCATATAAAATACATTCACTTTTTGTCAAGAAGATTAGATATTGTGTATTGCAAACTAGAGTATATTGTAAGAATCCAGTATTTAACTTTTCAATATAAATTTTAATTTAAAACACTATGTAAACTATCCTGTAATAAGTCTTTTAATGTACATAGTTAACATGAACAGGTTCAACACTAAATTCTAATATTTGAAATGAAAAGATATCTTGTAAATTTATAACTTTTAATGTTACATTTGTAATAGACAAGCAATTTATTAGGCTTACTCATCATAGAGAAGATGGGAACTTACAGATAAACAGCAGTCCTCTACAATGTTACCCCCAGGGTAACTATTATTTATCAGCAGATAGGTATAATTTAAATAATTGTTTTTGCATTTATATCATGATGAATATATGGAAATTTGTTTCTTTTTAAATATGACTTATTTTGTGATTATGGGTCTGAATCTTGCTGTTTAAAAAAACTATCAATATGTTATAGAATTCTAAGCAGATGCATTTTTATGCATCTAATATTAATTTTAACTGCTGCCTACTTAGATGTTTCCTTACTTGTTCACTTATCCCTCTCCTAGTGACATTTTGACTGTGTCCAATTTTGCACTTTATATACAAAGCTATTATGAACAGCCTGACACTTGCTTTTTCATACATATGCAAAGTTATGTTTGAACATAGAAAGGAAAAAGTAGAACTGATAGGTAAAAAGATATATCTTAAAAGTTTTGTAGATGTTGCCAAATGGCTCTCCAAAAAGACTTCATCACTTTACATCCATGTTCCAACATTTATGCCAATACTTGGTTACTTTGCATCTTTTAAAATATTTGGAAATCTAATGGGTCTGAATTTTCTTAAAAGGACAATGAAACTTTAATATTCAAAACTGTATTGATAAAATAAAGTATGTTAACATAGGAGAAAATCATACAATAGATACAAAAAATGCATTTGATAAAATCCAAATCCCTCTTTGTAATGGTTAATTTTATGTGTCAACATGTAGGGTACAGTATGCAGATATTGGGTCAAACATTATTCTAGATGTTTTCATGAAGAAGGCATTTTTTAAAATGAGATTAACATTTAAATTGGTAGGCTTTAAATAAAGCAGATCACCCTTCACAATGTTGGTGGGCCTCAGCCAAACAGTTGAAAGTCTTGACTCCTAATACAGTGCAGGAATACAACAGTAACATTTATTGAGGGCTTATGTATCCTAGGTATCATCCTATGTGCTTTGTAGGAATTCAACTTTTAAATTCTCAGAACAGCCCTGTGAGATGGATACTTACTCTTATTATACCCATTTTAAAGATTAGAAGACTGAGTTATTTAACTCACCAAAGGTCACACAACTAGAAAAATATGGCACTAGAATTGGGCCCTACCTGTTTGACCTTCTCTATCATCATCATCATCATCATCATCATCATCATCATCATCCATTCTTTCAAGTCCTCAAGAAAAACTAAGAAAAACTTCTCACTGGGTTTAATCTGTTTTCAGAGAAAGAGAGGCAGAGAGAGAGAGAGAGAGAGAGAGAGAGAGAGAGAGAGAGAGAGAGAGAGAGAAAGATGAGGTTTCCTAAAAGACTGGTTAGAGAAGACACAATGCAGAGTACAGTCCCCTGGCCCCCCACCCGGTCCCTGTGGTCATTTCCCCCAAATGTACATGCAATGTACATTTCCTTTTATTATTAAAAATTCTCAATCATATTAACTGTAAAATTTTCTTCCTTTTATTATTAAAAAATTTCAATCATATTAACTGTGAAAATCACTGAGTCTCACTGTGATGTGTCCGTAGGTGCCCACATATGTGCTTTGACAGTCTCCACCTTCCCTTTATAGCTGCAATGGAAATTCCTTACTCACCTCTTGGGCCTGACCCACCAATATCCTTGCCAGACATTAGTTTTAATATCATTCCAGAAAGAACATGCACTTCAAAGCATAGACTAGGGTCAAAGCATCCTCTTTCTAGCCACATATTTCATATGAAGCTCTCTTGTCTTTTTTTTTTTTTTTTTAGTACTGGGAATTGTACCCAGGGGTGTTTTATTGTTAGTAAGAAAGTATAGTAAGAACCAGACAGCATACAACCTAAACCAATTCAATCACTAGCTATGAGAACTTGGACAAGTTAATTAACCTTAGTTAAGCTATTCTGTGCCTTTGTTTCTTCACCTGTAAAAGAAGGGTATTAATAGTATCTCTCGTAGGATTCTGGTGAATACTAGATGTGTTTATAAATGTAAAGCTTTAGATAGGTCCTGGGAAACAACGCACTGAACAAGAGTTGGCTATTGTCGTTATCAAGTTGTATCTGTCCCAGAAATACTGAGATGAATCGGAAGCTTATGATGCAGGCATCTGATGCACGATGGGACATTTAGGGTCCAATGAAGTTAAACGTAGTAACAAAGACACGCATGGGGAGACAGCAAAGCCCAGAGGGGAGCCCTTTGACCCATGGCAAGGAGAGGCAGGGAGTCTTGCTGGAAGGTAGTTACCTGTATTGAGTATAAAAACAGATTCAGGATCAGACAGTCATGAAGGGATGGGGTGGGAGGCATGATGTGTGACAAGCCCTCAGTCTGGTAGATGGGAAATGCAGCTTCCATTCCTCCCCTCCAGTCTGATCTTGCCCTCCCTTGCAAATGGTTTGCCTTTCAGGCTGACTCATATGTACTTCTGGACTTCTCTAGATCTCTCATCTCTCTCCTTGGCTCAGTCTCCTTTCCTTCAGGTGGATGACCAGTGAGCCTGTATGTTTTCCCTGGATGTGAAAGGACTGAATTTCCCCTAGAGAACAAGGTGGGATAACCCCACTGTAACCCTGTATGTCTTAACCCCCCATTTCAGTAAAGCAAATGGAATGATCCTCACTGACCCAAAGATGTTCTCAATCAATAGAAAATTGGCTTCATTAACTTATAGATCCTCCACATTTGTCTGTGTTTATAAACATATATTAGCTAATGCTTCTAGATTGTCATCCTTGCCCTCCAGAGAATCGATTTTACCTGGAACACTAGAGGAGGTGAAGTGGACGAAGATAAGAAAATCAAAGAAAGGTAGGTCAAGGACTGAACTGATAGAATTGTTTTTTAAATGTATTGGCTCAAATTTAAAAATAGCACATGATCATTCTTTAAAAAAAATTAATAGCAATTTTTAGACCATTATATGCTAACCCATTTGGTGAAATCCCTTCACAATCATTATAGTTTGTCCCACTTATGTCTCCTCTCCCAAGACACACAGACACATTCACGTAGAGAGATAGACAGATGTCCACGACACGTGCACATACACGTACGCACAGGCACAGAGACATGCATACATACAGAAACATCCAAGTACACATGTATACTTAGGCTTAATACATGCACACACACATTGACATACATGTATATAAGCACATATAAACACACACAGATAGAGACCAAAAAAATGTACTTACACAAATACACACTGTTATGGTTTAGGTACGAGATGTCCACCAAAAGCTCATGTGTGAGACAATGCAAGAGGGTTTAGAGGTGAAATGATTGGGCTTTGAGAGCCTTAACCTAATCAGTGCATTAACCTCTGGTAGGGATTATTTGGGTTATAACTGTAGACAGGTAGGGTATGGCTGGAGGAGGTTTGTGCTGGGGGCATACCCTTGAGTTATGTATTTTGTCTGTGCAGGGGGGAGCAGTCTCCTCTCTCTCTGCTTCCAGATTCCATGTTTTGAGCTAGTTTCCTCTGCCACATTCTTCTGCCATGATGTTCAACATCAACTCATGCCAGAAGAATGGAACTGGCTGTCTACTGGCTGAGACCTCTGAAACCATGAGCACCAAATACACTTTTCCACCTCTAAAGTTGTTCTTGTCAGGTCTTTTGGTCACAGCAGAGAAAAAGTTGACTACAACACACACGCACACACACACATATAACTTGTTGCTGTTATATACAAACAGCAAACGATATAGTACTGAAAAGAGCATCAGATTTGGTGCCAGAATACCTAGATTCCAACCCTGATTTTGCCACTTACCAGCGATGTGACTTTTGAAAAGTTACCTGTTATTGAAGAGCTACACAGTTCCATGCCTTATAATAAGAACAATAAAAAATAATAACCTTCTACTCAGACTGGCAGTTTTTAAGCAATTGTTTATTGATAAAATTACTAGAGGGCACAGTAAATTTTAAGTACTTGCTTTTTAAGAAGTAGATTTGTGTGTAAACACTTATACACACTTTACTCATACTGGTCTTTTATCTTTATTAAAATTTTATATTCACAGAGAACTCTGTGTGTTTTAATAGTTTTAACGCAACTGTCTGCTTTGAAGCTAGAAGCCTCTGTTCGTTCTGTTTTTCAATTGGTGTGAACAAGTATTAGTGCTCTAGGTTTTGGTTTAGCACAATGTAGAAGGTTTTTTTTCCCCTCAAGAAAAATACACTCCAATTAATATGAAGGGAGAAAAATAAAACACAACTGTGGTATTATGAAATATATATTTGGTATTTATCTCCATTTTCGGGCATACACTCTTAAAATTTTTGGAATCTTGGAATGAGAGTATCTTTTGTTTGCTAATGAACTGACTAATGGTTGACAACCTCTAGGTAGCTTTAGGATGGAGCTGGTCACCCAGAAGACCTAGGCAAGACTAGAGATTGGGACTTTCAGCCCTGTCCCAACCCCAGCATCTGGGGAGGGAAGAGGCTTGAAGGTTAAATTGATCACCACTATTGGCCAACTATTTAATCAATCATGCCTACATAATAGTCTTTCATGAGAACTCAAAAGGAGCTTCTGGCCCCATGCAGGACATTCCTGGGGCTCCAAGCCCCTTCATCTATGTCTTTTGTGATATCATTTGCAATAAACTGGTAAACATGTTGCCCTGAGCTCTATGAACCACCCCAGCACATTAGTGGGACCTGAAAAGGGTTTGTGGGGACCCTAGCTTATGGCTGACTGGTCTTAAGCATAAGTAAAACAACCTGGGCGTGGGGCTGGCATCTGAAGTAGGTGAGACAGTCTTGGGGACTGAACCCTGAACCTGTGGGATTTGATGTTATCTCAGAATGGAATTGGAGTAGAGGATACCTGTCTTATGCTCTCTGTAGAAATGAATGCCTATTTGTTGATGGGGAGAAATCCCCATGCCTTCTGAGGTCTTAGAAGTCTCTTGCACTGGTTGTTGGGGTGTGACAGAAAGAGGAAAAGCAGTTTGCTTTTCCAACAGAACAGATACCCCAGTTCAAGGCAATCTCCAGACTCTGGG
The DNA here is from genome assembly GCF_902686445.1 of Sciurus carolinensis. Taxonomy (NCBI): domain Eukaryota; kingdom Metazoa; phylum Chordata; class Mammalia; order Rodentia; family Sciuridae; genus Sciurus; species Sciurus carolinensis. Next base: position 67,469,195 of record NC_062226.1, read on the forward strand.
CTTGAGGGTGTCTTAGGTGCAATGCTCCAACACTGTGGAGGTCAAACTCAGTAACCCCACAGCTCACAAGCACGACTGACAGATATGACCACATAAATCATGACCTCTGAGTAATGGAAGATAACCATCCACAAAGTTAAAAATAAGCAACACACAGGGATATTTGCAACACATACAAAAAAGGATGTGTGTCTAGAATCTACAAATCGCTCCCTCAAATTGATATGAGGAAAACAAATACCCCAATAGAGAAATGGGCTCAGGAAATGAACAAGCAATTCACAGAAGAAAAGCAAAAACTCAATAAACATGAAAAGATATTCAACCTTACTAGTAATTATAGAAATGCAAATTAAAACTATAATGAGCTATCTTTTTCCATCCCCGTCACATTAACAAAATTTAAAAGTCTAACAATAAGCAACACTGTTGGGATTTGAGGAAACTGACATTCTCATACATTACCAGTGAGAGAGTAAAAATAGGCAAATCTTTCTTAATTTTAAGTGTATATACCCTCTGACCTCCCAATTCTACTCTAAGGCTTCATTCTACAGAAATATTTATATAATAGGTATTGATTTCATCATAGTTTGTAAATGGCAATAAAATTTTTAAAATTCATTATCAAGGAGAATCTAAATAAATTTTGATTCACTCAAACAGACTACTTAGCTAACTTCAAAAAGTGAAATAGATACAAAATGACCCCCAGAAAGCACATTGTTAGTAAAGAAAGTAGATTTGGTGCCATTTATGCTTTTAAACATTATGTGGCATATGTACATATAAATGTATAAATGCATGAGCACACTTAGAAGAATATATATTAGAACAAACCATATGACACTGCGACATTTGACAAAGCTCCGAGCTATCTAAAAATTGGCTATGTCCTATGGTTCAAGATAATAATCATTACATCTGGGCAATAGAGAAGGAGATGGAAGGTGTATTTAAAAGAGGAACACTTTTAGGTTTCATTGTATTCTTTGTAGCTAGTACGCACTTGGTATCATGAAATAAATTTTTCAATTTTTTTAAAGGGAAAAGTAGTCTTCATGTGTTTGCTGTGATTCATAATTGCACACCTCATTGTGTGTGTCTATATCATGTGCAGCATCTAGTGAGCAGAGGCTAGGGAAGCTGCTGATCATCCTCAGGTGCCAGGACAGCCTCCTGCAACAAAGAATTATTGGACCCCAAATGTTCACAGTGTTGAGACTGGGAAATCGTGTTTAACAGACAAAAGATGACAAGGCACCCAGATCTAGCAACAGCAGGAAGCCATTACCTCCCCAAGGTTGAAGGGATGCCACTCCATGTAAGAATGCACCAAGAAGACAGCTGCCCTGCAAGACAAGAAAAGGGGTCCTACCAGGAACCAAATCAGCCACACTAGGTCTTTGCCCTCCAGTCTCCAGGTCTGTGAGAGATATTTTTCTGTTGCTTAAACCACCCAGTCAATGCTATTTTGTTATAGCAACCAGAGCTGACTAAGACACCAAGAAAGTAGAGATTCATTTGAAATCAGGTAAGGTGTGGGCAGGCTGTGAAGTTAGTAAGTGACAATGAGTCAAGTAAGCAAACTAACCCCGAATGGTAGGTATGGTCCTTTCCTCCACTCAGGGTGCCTTCCAGGTTTGACCTATCCTGGAAGCATAATGTTTAGGCCCTGTCACTCCCTAATCCTGGCTCCAATAATCTTATTAACTCTGTAAATCATTCATATTTCACAAGTTCCATCATCAACAGCCAATCCAATTATCCAATGGAGATATTAAGTGGATTCAATTCCCACCAAAAGCATGAGGAACTGATGTGTCAGAGAGCCATGACTCCTCATGGTTCTTTTAGAACTTTGAAAATGTCAAAAGTAACTCATCACAGTTTTCATGAACTCCAGGCTGGAAGCTCCTGAAACAGCACCAGCACGCACTCATTTCAGAGGCCATGGAATTTCGAGCAGGTGCCCCATCAGACTTAGAAGAAGGTGTATAACCTTCCTCTGCCACAGGCTGACCAGGTGGTGTTATTTATAATACCTAATTTGTGCATCCTGTGTTGAATATTTAGAATGGTTTTTACTCAGGGATCTTACGCTTCTTCAACAGCAATAGATTTGACTAATAGATCTCTCTGGCATTTAGTTAAGTGTCGCAGGGTTCTAGGGAAGAGGAGAGCTGAGTGGGCTGAAGCCATATGAGAAGACTTGGTCAATGCAATGGCCTTTCACTTCTTCCTGATTGACATGTCGAGAGTGTAGGAGGGAAGAAAGGCAGTTTTTAAGGATGGAGAAGAGACGTGGTGCTTCTGGGACAGCTTGTTTGCATAGTACAGTTGACCTGACCTTGACTTGGCATGATAGGCAGTGTGGCCTTATGGGAAAGGCACAGCATCCGGATTAACTCTATCATTTACCAGATGTGGGGTTTTTAATTATTTTGCACCTCAATTCTCTCACCTTACTGGGGTGGTAATTGTAACTTATCAGTTCATAGTAAAAGGCACAATGCATATGTATGTCCTTAGTAAGTACTTACCGTGTGTTGGCTATTCTTACTACAGTAGCCCAATTGATGTTTGCTAATTGGGGGATGCACTCCCAGTTGGATTGCCAATATCTTTATACAGATGAGGGTTGCTGGGGTGAAGAGAGTAACTATCTTCTTCCATTTTAGACCAGCTGTGAGGAGGAAAGGCTGAATCTCAAAGTGAGCCCTGTTTCTAACTTCTGTACACCTTCCCTTCTCAAACATATTGCCTCCTTTATCTCTGTGCTCAACAAATAAGTTGCACTGAATGTGGCAGAAGAGTCAACATAGTTTCATTCTATTTATTTCCTCTGGCTGCAACAAGCAATTTCATCACAGAAAATTGTATTGCTGTGTTACCCACCCCAGTGTTGATATTAGATGTCTCAGTCACTCCGTAGCAACTAGGGTTAGATCTGACCCAGGCTCTATTCCTTTTTCTTCTCAAAATGGTTTTTCTACCTTAGAGGTGCTTCTATTTCATATTGCTATTCCAAATAACAGTGATGATAATAATAAAACAACCACTACTTATTAAACACTTACCCAGGCTGCTAATCACCCTGTGTACTAAACACTTTATATGCAATATCTCATTTAAGTATCACAACAACATCTTATTGTCCCTACTTTCATAGCTGATGGAACATAGATAAAAGAATTAAACTGCTTGTCCAAGATCACACACCTAGTAAGGAGAGTAATTGGAATTTGATTGCAGGTCTTTATGATTTCACTGTATTCTTTTCCCTCAATTCATGATGTATTTCTTAAAAGAAGAAGTATAGTGGAATCATTTTGTAAGCAGAAGATTAAGAATTATAACTGCTGAAACCATCAGTAAGAACAACCTTAACCTTCACTTCATATTGTGGGATTATTTCATATGACAGAATTTTCTCTCCAACCAGAATTTACAAGAAACCCAAAAATCAGGGATGGCTGAGCTGCTTCTTAGTTTATAGTGGAGGGGACTGGATTCCAAACTACCCACAAGCAGTATGGCAGATGCAGATTGGAAATCAGACCTACATGAAGGCCTTCTCCCGGGTCTGCCTGCATGCCCTGGAAACTTCCTGTCTAAACTCATTGAGAGACCTCAAGCATCTCAACTTGGGGCCTTTCACCAGTGTGAAGAACATCTAGACACCCAGCCATCCACTTGCCCAGCCCCTTAAAACCTCTCTTCTCCCACCCCTACCTCTGATGAGAAACTGAGGCATGAAGTTAAAAACAAGTGCAATGCTAACGAAATGCGGACCCCATTGGACTATTGTTAAGAGGTGTTCAAATGTCAATAGAAATGTGATTATTTGTATTCATGATTTAAGAAATAAAACTTCCCATTAGCATTAGTGTGGTGTCCTGATTGTCCTGTTTGCAATAGAATCAAAATATATGAAAAGAAATGTAAGATGGCATAATCTGGTCAGACTGGAAAGCAGCTGAAGCGATTTGAAATGCTTGAGTCATACATTCTCTATCAGTCAAGATGGGCTATGTTATATGACTGGGAAAAGGGATCTTAGCCGCTAACAGCAAACAACAGTTTATTTCATTTATTTCTTTTTCACGCTGTCATCCTGATTCCAAGAACCGAGCTGATAGAGCAGGCACAGTTTGGAATTTTCCTGGTTGCCCTGGTAAAGGGAAAGAAAGTTCCAGAGGTCTCACATCAGGAGTTAAAGGCTGCAGTCTAGGAGCACGGGCTTTCACTTACAGCTCATTAGCCAGGGCCAGTCTCAGGGCCTCTCCCATCACAACGTAGATAGGACACTGGGGTCATGAACAGCACCAAGGACCACCAGGCCCTCAGTGTCGAGACCCTGCATCCATCACTACCTGACTTAGTTACTGGACGGTGAATCCTGAACTGAACAAACAAAGCACATTTTCTAAAGGTAAATGATCAAATGATGCAGATGTGATCTGGAAAATAAATAGGATATAAAAGAAAATAGGAGAAATGTTCATGCTCATCTAGTCCATGGTGCATTATTTTTAAAAAATAATCAAAGTTGACTATGAATTTGACTTGTAAAGTATAAAAACATGTTATCCGATGATGTGTTTGAGAGTGACTGACACACATATCTAAGTAATTTATTTATTTACTATAATTCTCAGGGGAGCTGATGCAATCTTCCAGATAACTTAAAGGGAAAGTCACCCTTGTGTCTGTTACCTGCACATTTGAGATAAAGTGCTTTTAGAGCCATAATAATTCAGACAGTTGCCTCCAACTCCTCAAAGCCACTCTGGTGGTGGACTCATATTATTAAGTAATTTCTTGATGTGGTTTGGAGAAGTTAGATGGCATTTAGAACTAGAATAAATCAATGGCTGATGAAGCAATGTCCTATTCTTGAGACCAACTCTCCTAAAAATGTAAGAAGATTGGAAAAGACTTTTAGATATTGTGAAAGGCCAGTTTCAGATTTTGAAGCTTCAGAACACTAACCTAAAATGAAGTAAGCAAAGTAAGAAAGTAAGCAAATTTAGTAAATATTGCCATTTGAAAAAAATTATCAGAAAAAGATTTCTACCTGTGTGTTTTTAATTCAGGGCACCACCAGCAATGTGGCAAGTCAGACCTACATGATAGCCTTCCCTTGAAACTGCCTGCGTGTCCCTGAAACTTTACATCTAATCTCATTGAGTGACCTCAAGCACCCGAACTTGGGGCCTATCGTGAGTGTGAGGAACATCTGACTCTTCAATTGTGTATTGATTGCTAATCAATGACACTGGGATGAATTACATTCACTCTCAGATCTGGAAGCTCAGCATTCTCTTGCCTCCTGGAAACAGGCTGCCCCCACCCCTTGCTTCCTAGCCTCCTCCGCCCAGTTCAGTGCCTAGAGGTCAACTCAAAGAGGAAACTGGGTGGATGCCATTTCCCCCATGGCTTTCCACCTCCAAAGGCTGATAGTCACATGAACTGTGCATTATTAGAGAAGCAGCACAGTGATTCTGAGGACACACAGGTTGTTAGAAGCATAGGGATGGGAAGCTGCTTCCTCAGAGATGCTTTATGGTCAGAATCTGAGGATAGCTAGAGAAAAATGGCAGATTAGGCTGAGAACTTGGGGACATCTGTGACTACTCTGATGGTCTCTCCACTGCCCATGTAGCTACTGTATAGCATGCCCCTTCTAGTTCCCCAGCTTTCAGTCTTCCTTTGTCACCTGAATTAGATTGTTGTTATATAACCTTACCTATCCTCAGCAAAACAGAAATTTCTTTCTTAAAGCAAAGAATAACTGCCCACACACCAAAAAAATCTCACCTGGATATGTGGGTACATTAGAAAAGACATTTAATTTAATCGAAGGCAAAGGGATAGGGTTCGAATCTCAGTGGAAAACCTATTGGCTGCTGCATCTTTTGCAAATATTTAGTCAGTTCTAAAAGGATGAAATAATGCTGATCTCATAGAACTACTGGAAAAGTTGTGAAAGAAACCACCTATGGGAAAAACGTAGTCAACTTCTGCTTCTCCTAGCATCCTCCAAAATCGCAAAGACTAAAGAGGATCTGGTAAATTCACTTGACCACAGCCCATGAACTCCTTGAAATTAACTTGGTCTTGGTTTGGAGCTCACCACCTCAATGTAAGTAGAAAAATGTACAAGTTAGAGAGGATCTCAGAGAGTGACCTCAAGGTCAAGGCCTTTGACTTACTCATCTTCATATTCCAGGAGCTCACCCCATTTCTTGTACACGGGAGACAATGTCAAGTGAATTTGTGAGTGTAAAAGGAATCAAAGTCCACTCACAAAGAAGTGCAATCCCATGAGAAAGGCTGTTGTGCAGAGAGTCCAGGGCTTCTGGGATCAATATGAGTCAGAACTGGGAGCAAACAAATGACAGCCACAGAGAAAGGACAGGGGGAGGTGATCGAGGTCCTGACATGTACAACCCTGAAATTAAGGCCGCCTTACATCATGCATCCTACAGGCCTCACTGCCCCAGCTTAGTCCCTGTGCTGGGTACAGCGTCACTCTGGGAATTCTTGGCAGAGGATTCAAACTCAATCAAGATTACCAGGCAATCTCCCATTTACCCAGAATGACTGGACTATGGAATGTGACGACTCTTGACTACTCAATGAGTATTGAATAGTGCATGATTTTGCTCACATTGGAGAACTAGAATGACCACTGATGAGAGAGTGAAAAGATCTCTTGTACTCCTCAGCTCTGTTTCCTCACTTTTAAAATATGGCATTTCCTGTTTTTAAATCCTGTATTTTCAGATTGTCAGAACATTAGTAATTGAAGTTAGGAAATGGAAACATGGGGATTCTTATACTATTCTGCATTTGGGGTATATTCCAAATTTTGCATAAGACTTTCAAAAAAATCTACACTTCCTCTCAATATCCTCTACTGCTGAACAAGTTTTAAAGATGCATGGCTCAAGTGACTGTTAACCCATATATCTCCCAAGATTGTTTCAAATCTTCAGATTCACAAATATCTTCAATCCTGGGCAATACAATAAGTAAATATAAATTAAATTTTATGTGATCTTTTCAGACCCTCAGTGAGAGTAACCTCATATGCAAGAACAACATTGAGGTGCTGGTGGTCCAGTGTAAGCATATTTCATATGAATAAGTGAAATGTTTGCCTTATCAAAATGACACCTTGAGATATATATATATTTCAAGGGACATTCAGGTCATTTGCCAAGTGAACGCAGAGAATGCAAAGTGTGGGCCTCTAACTCAATGTGAACAAAATGTGATTGTCTTAATATTTCTACAACTGAACAGTCTGATTTCTATTTCACATTCCCTTTATGCCAAAATAGCATGAACAAAAATCACAATTTATTTTGGGAGTCTCCCTTTCCCTAGGTGTTATGTATTTTGGGGGAGAGGTTTCAAAAGGTATTATTGCATAAGGAAGGTATTCCATATCGTCATCTCTTCAGACCAGCTTCCTCTGAGACAGGCCCAATCCCACTGGGACTCATTTGCCCATGAAAGCAATAACTGTGTTCCTTATGCCTGCTGCCAAGCCCCACTGAGGCACAGGGAGCAATTTTGTGACTCCTGCAGCATGCTAAGACATGGTGAGACCCAGGAGGGCATGTAGGGTCCCACTTACCTAAACACCTCACACAGGAGCCTCTACTCTAGAGTTCTGGCTTCTTTCCTGGGGTGCTATCTAGGAGAGAGGCCCAAGACCTCTTAACTCTCAGGTTTCCCCAATCTGGAGGTGCCATCACCTTACAAGTTAGTGACAAGTAGTAGAGAACACACCTCTATGCCCCCTTCTCCAAATTTACAACACACACTCATTCTTGGCTTACCCTCTATCTCTCTACCACTACCACCTGCCACCCCCTTGAATTCAGGGACTCTATCTAGAGAAAAAGACTCCTTCCCCTAACTTACCAGGTATTAGTCCAAATCTATTGTTTATGCCTTAAGTATCCTCAAGGCTAGACTTTTGAAACACAAAGCCTTTTTTCTTTTGTTGCAATAACATCAATTCTCCTTGGCAATGAATACCTTTGAGTCTGAGCTTGAAACAGGGCAGGGTTATGGGGTTACCAGGTAATAGCAAATAATAAGAAAATTAAGACTCCTGTTAATATTTTAAAATATGATTCTGCCACAAATGTTCTCTGGTTTTATTGTAATTCATGATTTCAAGAGCTTCAGCTCACCTTCAAAGCTCTTCATCCCTTCAACTATTCCTGCAGGGGTCCTCAAATGTGCTTTTGCTGTTCTTCTTTCCAAATAACTGCTAGCTGAAGTCCTGGGTGCTCTTACAAAGCTGCTGTTACAAAGCTGCCTGTGCGTCTTCCTGTGGCTGTCCAAATCTGGAGGACTTCCTGCCAAGTCAGTGCAGGCTTTACTGCATTCTCAATGACCCTGGGATTCTTGAGAAACAGGTCTTTGAGCTTGGTCTCATTGTTTAATCTTCTTGGTCATAAGCCCATGAGACTGGAGCAGGGGGTGATCTCAGTGACAGACATGGCCCCTGTCCACTAATGGCATTCCACCTTTTCTATTCCAGAACTGGTTTCTACACTCCCTCCTCTAGGTGAGTCCCTTCCTGCAGGTCCCTGGGTTCTGCAGGCACACAGGCTTCTGGATGACCCTGAACCCTCTGGACATGCTCACATAGCCCTGAATCTCAGAATCGAAGCAGCCAGGTTCTCAATCTGAGACCCACAGCTTACCCAAAAATATTGATACCAAATACTGATCAATATGCACATACATACTAGCATTTAGGATTTCTTCCACTTTTAGGTGGTGGAGGCTCAAAGGCCAGGAATAAATTAAATTGTCTCTATTCGTAGATACCAGTCTGGTTTCTTTCACCTCTGTTACAACAGCAATGGGAAACTGATAGATCATCTTTACTCAACATAGCACCAAGTTCAGACCCTACTTGCCTATTTGTTGTTGGCAGAATGGTAAGCTTCCTACCTGGTGGTGGGTACATTAAACCAAACCAGCTGCCAATTTTCTGGCTGAATGATTCAAAGCAAGTCACGTAAGCTTTGTAAAATGGAACTCGATGGCTACTTACAAAGATACTGCAAGGATCCAGTGAGACAATGTAAGCAAAAGACTCAATGTCCACCAAAACCTTTAAGGTATTTTACATGTAAAGATAAAAATATGGCAGAGAGTATATAAAAGATTTTAGCCATTTACATTTCCTGCTTGTTTGGATTTCAGATAAATGGGAGTTTACTGAAACCTGCCTCAGGTTCTCTTTTAAGGAGCTCAGATTTCATCAAAAGCATTGGACTCTGTCTCAAAGGTCCCTTCTGGCTCTCCCACCCTATAATTCTAAATGTCGGCTGGAACGATTCTATGATAGCACCATTAATTCTCTCATGGCAGATAGATAGAGACCAAAAGCCCAGGAAGGAAGCTAGAGTTGATCAAGAATGAAGGATGGCATGGGCCAGTGTTCAGACTTCTGAGTGAGAGTGTTTTATTGATGCATTCTTTATTCATTTTTCATTACACATACAATCACTGAGTGAATACAATAAACGGCAGGGGCTATACCAGGCACTGGGTAAGATGAACAACAGGTGATTGGGGGACAAGAAGAGTTAAAGAAATGAATAAAAACAAGGTTCATGACCTTGGTGTCCTTATGCCCAGTGAAGTACAAGATACCCAGCCCACCACAGTCTCAATATCCCCTGGTCTCATTCTCTTGGGGTCTCCAATGAGCTCACATAACATTTATACTCACGTCTCATTGAATTCCAAGGACAAACACAGAGACTCAACCCTAGGTGAATCACCCAGTGTTGGGGAGAGGGATCTCCAGGGACACCTCATGTGCTCACCAACATTCTGGGTCTGCTGCTGTCACCCGTAGGGACTCCACCACTCTCACACTGTCTGGGGCTGTTAGAGTTACCAAGCAGGGCCCCTCTGTGTTTCACAGATGTGGTTACATTGGAACAAACCTTCCCTCCAGGGTTTTTTGCAACCTAAATCTTCCCCACAATTCCTTGAGTTTCTGACTCCACCCTCCTTATCTGTTTTGTTTGACCATTCGCCACCTCCACAATCCTCTTCCACATTTTTTTTTTTTTAGTGGGGGCAGGGGGTACTGGGGTTTGAACTCAGGGGCACTCAATCACTGAATCACAGCCCCAGTCCTATTTTGTATTGTATTTAGAGACAGGGTCTCACTGAGTTGCTCAGTGCCTCACTTTTGCTGAGGCTGACTTTGAACTCGCGATCGTCCTGTCTCAGCCTCCTGAACTGCTGGGATTACAGGTATGCGCCACCACACCCAGCTCCTCCACATTCTTACTGAAGAACTCAGCTACTTCTGCTTCCAAAGAAATCGATGCTCATTAAGCACTCTGTGTCCTCCCACCTCCCTCTCTTCCTTCTTTCCTAGATTTAATTGACAGTTTATATAACAGGGAAGACAGAGGAGGGATTCAAAGGGAGAGCTTATTGCAGAGAGGATGTTCTCTCACTATCTGCTGGCTCAATCCTCCTCATTCTCTCTCTCTCTCTCTCTCTCTCTCTCTCTCTCTCTCTCTCTCTCTCTCTCTCTCTCTCTCTCTCTTCCCTCCTCTCTTAAGCCACTGAACAAACCCCCTCTCTTCCTCTTCCACAGGGCAGTTCCACATATACCCAGACGTATTGGAGACTTAGCTCATCAAGATATTTTCCCAGTAAAGACCTTTGAAGTTCAGAGAGGAGGCTGAGTTCCACATGCAAAACCTTTCAGGATAAAACCATAAACCAAGTCCATAAAAGCTCTTCTATTTTCTTACCTATAGCATGAGAGCATCCATCCTTTCTGGGTCCCAGAATCATCTCTGGTGTGAGGATACCAACCAGCTGAGTGTCATCAAGCTTCTGCTGTTGCTAGGAACTGAGGATGTGGGAGCCCCTGCCCCACCAGCACCTGTGCCCTGCTAATAACCATGCACACACAGCAGGACCCCACTCTACCCAGAGCAGGTGCCTCCTTCCTTTTTTAGAATTCTGAGTGTTTCAAAGTATCAGTCAAGCACCAGATGTCACTAAAGGAGGCTTTATTGGAAACAGTCTGACTTACAATAATGAGGCTCGGATTGTTGCTATGAGCTGAGAGCGGGGGATGGGTCGCAAACAGGCTGAGGTGGATTCACCCTGAAGCTAATAAAGCTCATGCTTCAGGGTCTGTCATTTGCGTATGTTTCTTCCAGTGCCCTGTCCCTAATTTTGTATTTATAATCTTGCATTCATTTTCTTAAAGAGAACCCTCAAACTGTTGTTTCAAATTCTACAAAACCAACCATACCAGTAGACCGGACTTTGACTGCCATTGCCACCAACTGAAATACAGACAGGAGCGCGCCTGCTGTCATGGAACAACCCTTGCAGAATGAGGGACTGTGAATGCTTGTGGTTGATGTCCATCCCTTCCCTGCCCTTTTAGAGCCGTGTATTCTCCGCTTTCCCCCTGGATGTACGTCACCTCTGATTGGTACACTCCACTGCCTACTAACTTCCCTGCACCCTACTGTCTAATCCAGTGGTCTGAAAACCATAACCAGTGGGCCAAATCCAACCCACCACTTATTTTTGCAAATAAAATTTTATTGGAATAAAGCACCACTCAGTTCCTTCGTGCATGTCTCATGCCTTTTTTCATGAGGCAGAACTGAGTGGTTGCAACAGAGGAGAAACTTCTCCAAAGCCTGAAGTATCTCCTTTTCAGGCCCTTTGCAGAAGTTTGCCAACCTCCAGTTGTTTCCCTGGTTGCCTCACAATTTCATGCTGATCATTTATTCCATGAGTCAAAGATCTGGTGAACGAGTAAACTAACCCATGCTCAAATTAACTCATGCTCTCCCCCATTCTTCCCACTGCACAAAAACCAGCACCTCACCAGGCCCTGTAGACTGTCCATGATCTCACTGCCTGTCTCCCTGGTCTCCTCTACCTCTCTCCCTTTCACTCACTGAGCCACACTCTTCCTTTCTGATCTGCAGACACTGAGTGGATGCCAGCTGCCAGGTCTCTGCAAGGGTGTTCACTCTTCCTGGGAGCCCTTCCCTTAGACTCACAAGCCTGGTTCTTCCTCATGATTAGGGTCTTGAGGCAAAAGTTCTTTTTCCTGACAGGCTTTCTGTGACCACTCACCAAATACTGTTTCCTTCCTTCTGTCACTTTGATTTACTTGTGCTGTTTCTTTTTTTTAAAAATAGTTCTCACAGTTATGTGATTTATTTACTTTTGTATCATCGGCTTCCCCCATTACAGCATAAGCTCCCCAGGAACGGGTCCTGGTCTGGCTTAGTCAATATTGGAACGTGCCTACAACAGCACCAGGCATATAGTAGCATGCATTCAAGAAATAATTGCTGAGCAAACAGATGAGCAGAATGGTTACACTTTAACCATTCTAAAAACTGAAAGGAATAACCATTGATGGAGATATTTCAGAATTGTACACTGAAGGGAGACCAGTCACAGAGGCAATCGACTTCTTTTTCTGAGAGCTGTGAGGATACAGGTTTCAGGGTTAATCCATGACCAAGAGACCACCCAAGGCTGAGCTGGATTTAATGCAAGCCACAGCTTAGAACTCTTATCACTAGAGAAAGAAAACTCGCATTAGGGTTCGAGCTGCACCAGGGAACCTATTTGTGTATCACCGTGACATATTTCAGTAGATAGCCTTGGACACTGAAGCAATAACCAGAGGCAAAGCCTTCACCTGAAATAAGCATCTCCAATTTCACACACTGCTCTGACACTACCCAGTGAGTTTTTTGAAATCTCTTCCTGCTGTGGTTCCTACTCATGCCAGCATCACTCAATTCACTCTGACAAGCTCAGAACGTTCCCTGTGTGCCCCACTTTTGCAGTTTCCTTGCTATCCCCCCTATATTGGGAATGCCCTCCCCACACTTTCCATCATTACCACTTGCCAAGGCCTGCCCATCCTCAAGGCTGTACCTAACCCCCACCTCCACCACCCAGGAGACCCCAGAGACCCCAGGCACAGCATTTGCTTTTTTCCTGAGACACTGTGGTACTTTCTACTTTAGTAGTTGCCTGTTACTCCACTTCAAAACTGAGACACTTAAAACAACCACCATTTTATTGTCTCTCATGGTTCTGTGGATCAGGAATCCGCTTGGTAGTTTCCCTGCTCAACATGATAAGAACTGGAGTCTTTAGGTGGAATTCATCTGGTGAGTGAGAAAGTGTGGTCCGTGGCAGCTCAGTTGGTGTTTGGCACCTTGGTAGAAATGGTGGAAATCTGGGCTTAATCCAGTTGTCATCTAGACACACACCGGTGGCCTCTAGCACATGCAGGTGGGGAGTCAGACTCCCTTTGCAGCAACCTGGTGCTCCTAGAAAGAGTTCTGAGAGACACAAAGTGGAAGCATCTTGGGCTACAATGTCCTCTCTGAATATGAAAATGTTCATTAATGAGATGGTTTCCCAGATGGCCTCTAGCCCCAAGAGCCACACACTTCAACACTGTCTCAGAGTGTGGGTACTCAGCGATTAATCCCTTCTCTACTTGGAAAGTGGAGGATTACTAGGAATCTCAGAAATATTATGATGGAATATTTTAAAAGCTATTTGTCTAAAAAGCTGAGAGCTATGAACCAGACTATAGAATAGAATTGCAAATGTATACGTACTTCACTGTGCTGGCAAAAATTAAGGAAAAAAAAATAAAACAAGCTTCTTTAATTGATCCAATCTTCCCTCTTCCTATCCTGTCTCCCAGTCCTGTTAGATAGTGGGGTATGGAGTAAGGATGGGGACAGAATATGACAGTTACTAGTGCCACCATATTAAAATGATTCTTTTGAACAAATATTCAGTTAATTTAAACTCTTGAAACAGCTATTTCTCCCCTCTTCTTCACATTTTTCAAGATGACTTCAAGGTGGAAGTGAAAGCTTCAGAGCATTTCTAACACTTGAGGGAGTGTGGATATGGGGTGCAGGGCTGAGGTAGGGAGAGGCAGCTGTCTCTGGTACTGTCCCTCTTGCAGACTTGGCTTGGGGTGGCTGTATCCACCTGATCTCAGTACTGGCATTGGCTAAGGATGGTCCCATTTGATCTTAACGCATGAAATAGAATGCTCTGATGCTCATGACTGGGCTTTGCCATTGAATTTCAAGACTATTTCTACCCCGGCCAACTGACCCTCCTCTAAGCATCTCTGTGATTTCTCACCAGGAGACACAGTAAGCTTCAGACCCTTCACTCAACTCTCAAATGGCTCGGCAGAGCCAAGAGATCTTCGCCCTCTCCTAGGGCTCTATCATCTCTTTCCTGCAGATTTTTCCTAGAGAACTGATGTCCTCACCAGGCCACACTTGGGAAAAGGGTCATTCACAAAGAATACAGGGTAAAATTTTGTAAAACACAGAGGTTCTAGGGAGGGTAGCAGGTCACCAACCTCAGTATTGAATTCACTCAAGATTCCCCCCAAAAGAGGGAAGCCATGTACACATGTGCCTGTCTCTTTGACTCTTCCCTGAATCCTACCTTCTTCTTCCCTCAATTCCTAAAACCCCAAGAGACCAGATTTCTCCCTGCCTTTCACCTGTAACCCCAACTTTTTTTTTACATTATAGCCAAACGTTACTCAGAGTAGAGCTAGTCCACTGGGTCTGGCTCTTGACATGTTGATAGAAGCTCAAGGAACTTAGCAATTAATTTCTTCTCACCAAAGTCTAGCTTTGATGATTATAAACTTATTAGTGACTCAAAAAACTCTATTAGTCAAAGGTGAGAAATAACCCTATTGTTACATATAATTTTTTCTACCCTTTCCCTAAAGACCTCCAATCCACTGCTTCAGTGAGTGGGGAACTTCTGGGCAATAATCATTCTAGAACATAGAATACTTCAGGAATTTTATTTTAAATTATTTTCCCCATGTGCATGTTTGTTGCAAATATGGTTTTCATGCTTTTATAAATAGTAGAATTGCAGGGCTCTCAGGGATTAAGAAAGAGAAAAAAAAAAAAGAACCTTCTCTGTTATGCTTACACAGGATTTACTTCCTATTACCTTATTCCAGGCTCAATTTTCCCAACAGTTTGGTTTTTAACATACTACAAAGAAAGTGAATGTTGTCACACTCTACAAAGAAAGGGAATGTTGTCCTCACAGAAACGATTATCTCTGTCATAAAAAACATGTTCTTGGGTACACTTCAATTGTCAGGTTCTAGGTGAATCCATCAAAGTATTAAATGTCACATTTTCGCCCTTTCAAGACTGTGGTAAAATCCTACATTCATTCTGCTCTTACCTGTGACTAAGCAGCTGTTTGATATAGAGGCGTCACTTCCGTTTCTTTATCTGAAAAAGGGCTGAAGATCTCAGCAGATCATCAGGATATTGACTGGCACATGGTGTCTATTGACACGGGTGACTCATGTGGTCCCCATTTTAATTGACTAGAATCTACTCATTCTTTCACAATGTCCATTTCCCTTCTAGAAATCCTTCCAATCATCCTCCTTCCCATCATCCTTGACTCCCTCTTATTCCCCACAATTTCCTGCATGCAATCTATTGTATGCTTCCCACACAGTAAATAACAATATATTTAGAAGGGGCTCATTTTTGTCTCTATTCCAGGAATCTAGCACAGTATTTGGTTAGAGTAGGGCTTTCAATACATACTTGATGGGTTAATTATTTTACCTAAGTCTGGTAGTCATTTCCATATACACTTTTAATCTCCAAGAAGATCCTGTGTTCACACTCACTCCCTGGAGAAGCAGCCCAGCATGTTTTGGAACAAGTATTTAAAACTTCTTTGCAAAGACTCATCTTTAGGGCACAGAACCATTTTGGGCCTTTCAAAATGGAAGAACATCACAACTGTTTTTATAGTTCATGCAGAAAATAATAAGTTGGCTCATAGTTTGATAAAACACAAAGATGGGCTTTCATCTTCAAGACTCAAGGGTAAAGAGGAAAATTTGCATGTACCTTTCTGGAAATTCATTCTGGCAAGTGCCAAGCTTCCTTTGCCTAGGTTTATTGGCAAACACTCAGCTTTCACATCCAGTATAATTAAAAATTGGGCAGCCTCCTCAGGTCTAATGATCTCTTTGAAAATCCTCTTGGTGATTTTTGATTTTGTTGTTGTCGTTGTTGTTGTTGTTGATATATTTGCGTCATCTGAATACATGGGTAATAACTCTTATGTCATTAGTTGTTCTTATAAAAACTAGGATTTTCTTGATTATCAGAGATGTATTTGAAGATAAGATTCCTTGAAGACATTTGTTGATAAAAGAATGTTCCATGGAACCTTAGAACTTGCCCTTTCTTCTTCACCAGATGGTGTTCATTTTAGGATTATAGGGGCTTTGTTCAAAGGTTGACTGTATGTACTCTTTGTTTAGGAATCCCTAACCTCTTGTTGAATATTTGAATTCTCTAACTTAACAGACATTTGTCATTCCTTTCATTGAAGGTAAAGAATATACGATGTGACTTTTCTAGTGTTTTGGCCTTTGGATGGCACAATAGATTCTATTAGCGTGTTTTAATAGCTCAACAGCCAATAACCTTGTGCACCCTGATCTGTTCAAACCTCTATCAGGGGGTTACCACGGTGGTGAAAGGGAGTGACCCTCCTGGACAAAGAACTCTCTTCTTTGTGTGTGAGGGAAAGAGAGAAGGAAGAAACAGAAAACAAGTACATGAAGATTGCTCTTGGAGATTATATATTTTTCTCTGTCTTCATAGATGAAAAATAACCAAATTATGTTTCCTCCAGAGAATCTATTGACAGAAGATTTCATTTTGTAATTTATAAAGGATCAAAGATCTTCTCTGATTTTTTTAATGTCTCATATTTACCCCACCAACCCCACACATGTATTTTTTATTTAAGTTTTATTTTTCTGGTGTGGCTTTGAGATTACCCTGGCTAAATCCTTCCAGGAAATTAGAAGAATGTGTCTGTGAGCAGTGACATTTCCCAGAAGGTCCTGCCAGGGTCTATTACAGCAGTAAGACTAAGAAGCCCCAGGACTGAGCAATCTCTGCAAGGTACCATAGAGCAGGCCCAAGATGGTTCTGGTTAGACTCCTTTACAAAACTTCCGGTGAGTTATGTTTTCAGTATGTAGCCAAAGTCATGAACACACTGATTCAGTGTATGTACCCAAGGTCATAAATACCTGCTTGTGAGAATGAGCTCATTTATGTAATCCACTGGCAATTGGCCTTCCTTGTTTGATCTACATATAAAAAAGTATGGAAAGACTTGGACTCCAAATAAAGAGTAACTACTATCCTAACTGTGCTTCACATCTTCTTCTACTTTTGGGGTCCCCAATCTGATTCCCAGGGTCTGAACCTCAGCCTGACTGCACATACATCAGCCATTTTTTGAGCATATCTCATGCACCATGCTTCAGTGACCCAGGTAATCCTCACAACAGCACGCTGAGATCTGTATCATGAGCCCCATTTGGTAGATGACAAAGATGAGGCCCAGGGAACTTTTCTGAATACATGTATTTAGTTAGAGGCAGAGACAAGATTTGAATTCATGTCTCTTAATCTTCCCTAAACTGCATAAGAACAGACTCCCTTGTCACCAATTAAAAGGTGATGTACAAAATAAGTCCTTAGTTCCCAGCCTAAAATAATTTTGTCTAAGTTAGTTCCTGTTAGTGAGCCTCTGGGACTCACAGAAGTACCCTGGGTCAAGTCCTGTGAGGGTCTGAGGTCACAGGTGGCCCTCAGGCCTGGCTTCCTCTCCCTTTATCCTCCTTCAAAATCTCTCCAAGAGATAAAATGTTATTAAATTCTACAAATATATTAATAATTAATGTTAACACCAATTAGTATTAAATTACTATTAGTAATTAGTAATTAGTACCTATTAGTCAAATTGCAGTGGGGCAATTGAACTGAATTGGCTGGAAAACTGTGGTCAGAGTCTCTCTGAAACACTGGTCTCAGCAGGTGGTGATTTTGCCCTCCCGGGATGCATTTAACACTGTCTGGAAATACTTTTGGTTGTCACATCTTCAGAGGGTGCTGGGGTAAATAATAGGTAGAGGTCAGGGATATGCTAGTCATCCCACAAGGCACAAGACAGTTCCCCCACAACAAAGAATTATCTGACTTCAAATGTCAATAGCCTGCAGTTGAATGACTCTGGCCTACTCAAACCATAGAGGTTGTCTCAGCCAGTTGTGAGATCAGTCCTAAAACCTCAGAGGAATGTCAATTTATATTTTGCTTTTAGGCCAAATAATGTGGAGCCTGAGTCCCATTTTGTGTTTATTTCTTGAACAATGTGATAGATGGTGGGAAACTCGTTCTCAGAAGGAGAGCAGAAGGAAGCAGTGGGTTTCCATCAAGGGAGCACATGCTGAGCCCCAGAGTAGCACATGCTGAGCCGCTGAGTAGGGTAAGTACAGTGAGCTGAACAAGTGGGCACAGAGGGAGTGATGGGTCAGCAGCGCCAGGGTCCGGGGTGGTGAGACCAGAATCACGAATGGGGGAGAAAGGATGGAGAAGCCAGTATTTGTGAACCAGGGCCAGGAAGTCCTGTCCCGCCCTTTTTGTAAACAGTTACACTCTTCAGCCAGCAGCACCTGCCCCTAAAAAAGATTGCCACCACTCCAAGGAGCTGGTGTATTAAGACTGATATGATTTTTTTTCTGCTAAGTTGTTCTCTTGTGTTCTTGGGGAAAAAAAAAAAAAATTCTTCACTTTTTTGTTTTTCCTTCAGTCCCTTTTTTCTTGATTTTTCTGAGAAAACTTGAATTGACCTGGTATTCGCACTTATTAGTCTTTAGTCTATTAACTGGAGGCACCATGAGGATAGATATTGTCCTTTTCATTAAACAAGGGCCTGGTATATAGCAGATGTACAAAATGTGTCTGTGGGAATAAAGGATTCTCTAAGATGTAGGGGAAAGCACAAAAGGATCTAACATTTTCCATGCTTACCGGCCTACCCTCTTAAAGTCACAGATGCATATTAACAACGTGTCAGCTATCTTAATGAAGACAACTTGAACACAGATGCGACAGCAGAGTTGATTTGAGTCCACACATGCTCTCTGACGTGTACAAGTCGGTGTCTCAGGTGCTTTAAGGAATATACATATAAATATATCATGATTTCTACCTCAATTCAGTGGGAAAAAAACAATTTACAAGGAGTTTGTTGAATAAATAAAAAAATTATGGCACATGCTGAAACATCCAAAGAGCAAAAGGGGCGTGGAGGAGAGAGACACATAGAAATTTTGTTTTAGCAAGGAGAGCTTTGAAGGGGTTGGGGTCTGAACTGGATGACACTGATTGTTGTCCTGATAAGTTACTGCTCCCTAGGCCTGAGTAGGAGCCACATTACACCTGTTGCCATATGCCCTTTCCATTATTAACTTTTTAATGTGACTATAAGGTACTGACAGAAAAGTACATAATTTATAAATATATAGCTCAGTGAACTATCCCAAAATGAGCATACTTGTTAAGAAATGGAGAAATGCCCTCTTCCATGAGCCTCTTTACTTCTCCAGTATTACATCTCCTGCTCCTCAAGGGCCATCAGTCTACTGTTTTGCTGATTTGGAATCTTGTAAAGATGGAATTTGTTGGTATATGTCCACTGGTGCTTTGTCCAGTAACTTAAAATTGTCTTTGTCAGAATCACCCATTTTTTCCACATAGCTATAGTTGATTCATTTTTGTTGCTGTACAGAATTCCAAAATATGAATAGACTACTATTTATCCTTTTCTACTTTGAGTTGTTTCAAGTTTTTTGCAACTACAAATGTTCCTGCTATGAATATTCTTATGTCTGGTGAGCAGGTGTATATTTCTCCACTAGATATAGGCCTTGGAATTACATTTCTAAATGCAGTCAAATTCCATGAACCTTACAAAGACTAAGCAAATACAATTGTCTTCAACTATTCTTAATTAGGGATAAAATCTTTTCACCTGAGTTGGTAACTGAGGGAGGGAGGGGTGAGATGATTCCAGACCAAGAGTGTTGATAAAACGGGTACCTGAGTAAGCTTAGTGCACTATGAAAACACATAACACCCTATGAGATGCGGTGCACAGAGTCAGAGAAAATGCCTTCTGTCACTTCATGGAACCTCCTCAGGGGGTAGAAGTGAGTCCAAACAGCAGCAACTCCACGCTCCAACCTTGTTCCTATCCTAACCTTGGACCTCAGCCAAGCTGAGGCTGTGTGCTCTGGCAAGACTTTGTAAGTCAAATCAGGTTTCATTCCTGATTTATTAGGATTTTGTCAAATTGCTAATACCATTATTCTAACCCCATCCATTTCATCAGCAGCAGTTTAAACTCAGTTGTCTTGAATCAGTCACAAACAGTCCCAAAGGTTTATTTGGCCTTATATTTCCTAACACGATTTATAGCATTCAAATATTGAGTTAGATTTCGGGATGGCATTCATCAAGCCTACTATAATATGCCCTTGGCTTTTTTCTCATCATCCCTGTCATCTATCTTGGCAGTAAAAGTGCTGCTGCTTTTACCTCTGTTCCATATGATCAGATAAAACCACTTTTCCCCTTTCCTAGTCTTACATTTCAGCAGGGCCTAAGAACTCATCTGCATACATGGCTTAAATCTCTTATTCCTTCTATGAAGCTTTGTAAGAAACTCACCTCTTCCATACATTTGTCCCTGGGGATGGGCCCCAAATTTGGTTATTTTACCTTTCCAAATGCAGGGATTGCTTGAAAAAGGGATGTTATTTTTGCTAAAGCAAAGATTATGTTTCATGAACCTCCAAGCATGCATATGTTCCTGGGACAAAGGGCTGGAACACTATGATCTGGACTGGAAAAAAAGATCTCATTTATAGGGTTCATTACATAGAGTGGGTTCCTCTCTAACAATGAAATCCCCTGCATTCCAGACTGCAGGTAGAGTTCTCAGGCATAACAGATATGGATGCTCTGTCCTAAGCTCTAAGAGTCTCTAAGAGATCAGAGTAGGATCATCCAGTCCAAGCCCACTTATTTTATAACTGGAGCATCTAAGATCTATAGTAACCACAACAAAGGAAGCTTATCATCCTAATAAGTTGCAGGCAAAGTCCCAAATGTGCCCTGTGGGTATTTTTTGCATTAGTCATTCCCTGTGTCACCAAAACCCACATTGTACAAACTCCAAGGGGATAAGAGCACAGGTCCTGAATACAGGCAAGCCTGCATTTGCACTGAGATGCTATAAGGGATATTCAGTCTGAGTATTTTCCTCCCCTTTGAAATGGGGTGTAACAACACTGACTACCAAGAAAATCAGGGGGCACCCATTGCACAGGAGACATCACAGAGCTCAGTAAATGGCATCAAAATAGTAATTTTGGAGAGCCAGGGAACAACTTGAGCACTGATTTGGAAGGTGGGCGGAGCCTGAGGACACATGGAAAAACTGGTGGAAAGCGGGAGCTGATCTAGCAGTCTACCAACACCTGGGGTAGGAGTGCAGGAACGATTTTGAAGACCAACTACCTCAGCCAGTCAAGTCATTGCCACTCAGGCAGTTCAACTTCTCCAAGTTCTCTGCATCCCACCTGGTGCCACCCATCTCATTCTTGCTTCTCCCTCACACAGGGGAAGGGCAGAGTAGAGAAGAGACAAAGAAGCAAGTCATAGGCTTCCTGTTACAATGAGGAGGAAGTTAGATCACACCAAATGAGCCTCCCCTCTTCTTTTTTATTTCTTCTTTTTTGATATAGATGGCAGTAGAGTATATTTGACATATTACACATGCCTGGAATATACCTTATTCTAATTAGGATCCTGTTCTTGTGGTTATACAGGATGTGGAGGTTGACTGTATTCATAGGAGCCTCCCCTCTTCTTTACTACACTGCTATATAGTGTGTACTTATTTCATGAGTGCGTCTCCAAACCAAAAGTCCTGCAGTTCTTTATACCAGCCCACAAGGATAGGCATCCAAAAAAACCATTTGTCAAGTCATGAATGAGTTTGGAAGGCAATTGAGAGAAAAACGTTCTCATTTTTTCATTGAGAAAATAGAACGAGGAAATAAACCAGAGAAAAATAGTAGATAATCAGCCTTCCCAATATTTGGGGGTCAGAATGGGAAGCATCACAAAAGAGCCAACCTCAATCTACATTCTTTCCTCCTAACCCAGCTTATGTCTCTCTGTCCTGAATGACCGGAAGAGCGGCCCAGTGTTCCTGTCCACACTCTACCTCCTTGCCTGAATTGTTGGATGGATCCACAGCTCCATCAGAGAACCATTTCCTCTTCCTTGAATCTTTTATATGGCCTTTGTTCTCCTGTCAGGCCAGTTCTCAACTAAAGTTGAATTTCCAGTTTGGAAATGAACACATGATCATGTGATTAAAAACATTCTTGCTAGTAGAACTGGAAAAGTCTGTCTTTAGAAATATATAGCTGCAGCTGAGACCCAAACCTTGATTTACTAGCAGAGAATAGTAGAGAGAAAACAAACAATTCTATATTAAGGTTTAGTGATCCCAAACTCAGACGACTGTCACCAAAGCCAGGCAAGTTAATGCCACTGTCTGCAACAGCTGGAGTTCCACAAATACCACTGTGCCTCATCAGCAGCACCGTGTCTCCAAAGCCATGTTGGTTTTGCAAGACTGCCTGCTACTTGGCACCATTTCAACGTGCGGATATTTCCATTCAAGATTTTCCCATCTGGCAGCTGCCCAGGCAGTCATACCCTGGTGTGCTGGGAGTGTTCTTACAAGGGGATCAGGCCACTGGGAATGTGACACCTGCCTGTGGGCTATGTGGGAAATAGCAAGGCAAAGCAAAAGGACACAGGGCATGACTGCAAAGAAATAAATTAAACATGCTGCATGCTGTTGGTGTAGCCAGGTGACAGAAGCCCATCTGGATATAATCCACTCCTTGGAAGCAGAGTCAGAGATCCAAGAAGTAACAAATGCACAGATGTAATAATTTTTATCCCACATCAGTGAATTTGCAAAGTTTAGGTTCTCCATAGTGCCCCATATTTGGGATATTCAACCAACTATGAACATCTTTTCAGAGACACCACACACACCACACATGACTCTCTAGGCTCCTAAGCCAATCAAGTCAATCACATTCCAGTCTCTAGGAGATGGAGAATCCAGAAATCAGTGATGCTGTCTTCATCCTGGTAACTTCTACTGCATAGCTTAATGAAACTGGGGGGAAGAGGAGTATATGGTGGAAGGATTTCATTTTCTCTCTTAGCTAAAAATGATTATTCCATCTCCACACAAATAGCATCCTGATTTATGTTTCACATTTTTCATAGCTGGTTTCATGTACTTTTGACAGTTCTAATATATGTGAGGCATTTATTCCCCCCTCCACAGAAAGTTGAAAGGGAGAGGGGTGAAGCTCCTTCCTGTGCCCTTTGGAAGCCAAGTAGATGGTGCCTAGGAATGTTTTTGCCTTTTGTAAGTGCTCAATAAATTTTTGCTAGATAGGACTGAAAACTAAATACACGCACAGAGGGAACAGTGCAGGGACTAGGTGGAAACTGAACTCAGTTGTTCCCATTGCCCACAAGAAATGCCGCAGTCCCCCACATGGTAGGAATTAGAGGTCAGCTGAAATGGACTGCTCATCAGAGTAGGATGCTGCCAGAATGAGCCCAGGTCCTTTTACCCATGGCATTCAGGCCCCCAGCAGTGAGCATTCTGTAAGGAGACAGTCGCGAAGTGGAAAGTTTTGTTATTTACTAGTTGCATAGTCCTGAGCAAATTATGCCATCTCCCTAAGCCTCAGTTACCTCATCTGTGCCTCAGTTACCTCATCGGTGCCACAGTAATAATAATGATATCTCTAGGGGTGGGGGGGGAGCAATTCTCAGTGGTTTGCAAGAGCCAATTTTCAGTCTCTCTTCCCAACTTTGGGTTCAGTGACTTCACACAGAGAAGTCAAAAATGGCCGGGTGGGATTGTTTACACCATGGAAATTGACAAATGCTGCAAGTCAGAGCACTTTTTTGTTTTTTGTTTAAAATTATTAGATATTTCATATAAACGTTTTGTGTCTTACACACAGTAGGTGCATGAGAATTGCAAAGTATTGCCATATTTCACAGACTCTATGACTTTTTGTCTTTCCATTTTTATATCTATTAAACCAGGATGTGACTTATAATCAATAACATCTTACAATTATAATTGGGAGTACGTTTTTTCAGTGACTCACAAAATAATGGCTCATACTAGAGTCAATGAAGTGTTAAGAGTCAATGAAACATTACTATCATTATTATCATCGCCAACATTATTATACTAGGCCTTTTATAACTGTCTATGTAAATTATTCTCAATATGTGGAGAAAACACACTGAAGGCCCACCAATCCTGTAGCAGTATCCAGTTGATTCCAGAGGGAGCTTTGCAGGGGGTAAAACCTCCTTGTCTTCCTCACTACCTATAGTTGGCAGTACTTACCACCCTTCTCCCCAAATCCTCCAGCTAAGTCCCCTCTCAAGACTGATCTTAGTATGCTTGACTCTCTTCTGTAAATGTGACCCTACCCCGCTCCACTGACAACCCAATGGCTCACTAGGCAAGGATCCACAGCCTGCAGAAGGAGGGGGCGCTGAGCTGGTCTCAGGGCTTTCCAGACACTGAAATCATGCATGCAGGCTGCTATTTGCAAAGCCGCAAGCTTTACAAGGCCTTTCCTGCCTGTGCATCCTATGGCCTGGGGGATGACACAGAGCTCAGGATCAGGACACATTTGGTAAATAAATCAATGAGTGATTAAATGAATAACAATAATAAAGATATGCCAAATACGAAAATGTTAATGTATGAAATGATCAAGTGTTATTTAGAATGTAGTAAACTGTACTCAAGTATCTGGCTGATGGAATGTAAATTGCTTTAGCTCTCTTAAAGGACAATTTGCCAGTGTGCATTAAAATTTAATACATGTCTACCATGCTGTTTGCTTCAGAGATACATTCATACCCAGGCACAAACTAGAGAGCACAAGGATCAGTGTGGCTGTGTCCTCTCTAGTGGAAAAACACTGTAAGCAGCCTAAATATCTACTAATAAGGGAGGGGTTAAATTCACACTGCTGCCCATAGCCATTTTATATGCAGCAGCGAGGAAGAATGAGGCCAATCTGTACATACTGACCAAAGAACAAATATTAGCATGAGAAAAATACAATGACATATTGATGTTTAAATTTTTAAAATATGAAACAAAATCTTTCTTCTGTACTTTCATACAGGAGCCTAAATTCATAAGAAAATGTAATAACAGTTACTTTGAGGCTGAGAGGATAAGGAGAGCATACGGTCAAGGTGGACTTCAGCTATATTTTTCTGCTTAGATTATAAGTTTTATAACTAAAGTGTATTTGTGTACTAGTTGTATAATTAAATTTTTTTAATTAAAAGGGAAGCACAGCTAATGAATGATAGGGGAAACAAATCCGTGCCGCGGCTATGCGCATGCGCACTCTTCTCTCCAGGAAGGGGGATCACAGGTCTGAGCAGTGAGCAGCCAAGCACAGCAGTGCAGAGCTGCTTAGGGAAGCTGCTCCACCCGCTCTGCTCTGGAAGATTACCAGCCAAGATAGGATAGCAGAGGTTCCCCACTGCTGTTCTGGTGACAGTCACCTCCCAGGCTGACTGAGGGGAATGCATGACTGATGGGAGACTGACCACAGTGACTCTGCCTTCCTAGTCCTCCTTATTTCGATGTCCAATGAGGTAGGAGCAAGAAAACAAGGGAAAGGTGGAGGGAGTAGTAGTAATCCAAAACAGACATTCCCACCTGGTAACAGTGCCTTTCCAGAGCTGAGAGTTCAAGGGATTTGATGGCTTCTCTCCTTTTCCTTCCTCTCTTCTACCTGGAGCAAGCTGATCTATCTGGGACTGGCATCAACCTCCAACCCTCCTCACACCATAGTCATAGAACCAGTGGTACCTCCAAAAGTAATCTTGTTCACCCCTTGCTAGAAAGTTAGGAATTAAACAGGACCCAGGTAAAAATAATAATAATAATAATCACAATATGCATGCATGGAGTATTGAATGGGATTCCACCATCTTACTTGGTCTCCACCTGTCTGTCCATCCTTTCACCCAGCCAATCACGCTTATTTACCACTAACTACATACATACCAGTGCTACAGGGTGCCTGGTTTTTAAGAGTGGAGAGTTTCAAAGAAGGTTATGAGGAAGTAATGTGAAGAATAAATTTGGGAGTATGAATGAAGGCAGGAACAAGTTGAGGGGGAAACATGCAAGCTGCTTCAGGCTAAAGGGGAACTGAGCTGCACACAGTGTAGCAACTCCACTCCACTGTACTCACAGAGGGAAAAAGAACGTGTGGGAAGCAACTCTAGATATAGAGAGGAAACAGTGCCATAGAGTCCCCGTAGGATGCTGGATGGCTTTTTACAAAGCACAGGAGCATCATTTTGAAGGATTTTTATGCGTCCTAATGAAATATCAATAAAGGCTATGGAGACACAAATGTAGTTAAGTGATTCAAGGCTGGAAACTGAATTCCTGGCAAAGAGAAGCTTGATGAAGAGGGAACTGGTGATTTTTACTTGCAAGCTATGGGCCGCTGAGCAGTTTGCTGTGCTCAGCAGAGACTCCACCAAGCTGAAAGTCCGGAACCAGTTTCCCCTAAACCAGACTGTTTGAACCCTCTGTTTCGTTGGCCAGCCTTTGCAATTTTAATTAATACATCAGCTCCAATGGCTCTCCCATGCTCCATAAAAGCAATTGCAGACTCTAACTTTCTTTCAAATGCCTTGCCACTTTCACTCCAAACAGGGCCAACATAAAAGCCCAGAGATAAATCAAATTGCTGTCAGAATATCAGGTAGGCTGGGACTGCTAGGGGAAAGGAGCCTGCTGTGGACTTCAATTGCTCTAGCTTTGGCGAAAAACATGTGAAATGATTCCTGAAGAGCCCAGGTGGGTGCTCTGCAGGTAGCCAGGTAGGCACTCCACTCTCTAGGCCCTGATTCATCATTACAATTGTGAGTTCATAAGACATTTGTTGTTGATACTCAGAAAATGAGCTGATCAGTCACTTCATTAAACTGTTAACTGGCCACACAAGAAAAGTTCACTGGGCAGCTACTGTGTGTCCTTAGGGTTAGTACTCAAGGATAGAATGAGGAGAGAGATGGTGACAAAGAGGGTCAGAGAGAATTCAAGGCATGCTGACTCTCCGTGGGATATAGCGCAGAGAGAGTGGTGATCAGGCAAAGAGCTGGGGCCCCATTCTGAGGCTCACTAGCTGTGTCTTTGGTCCTGATGCTTCAGTTTCCTCTTCTGTAAAATGGGATAAATGCCATCTTCTACTTCATTGAGTGGTTAAGATTAAATAAGAAAGAACTAAAAGAGATAAACAGAAAGCATTTAGCTCAAAGGAAATGAGGCATAACAAGGGCAAAAAAGTAAACAACTGGACATTTTTTACTAAGTGACACCCAGAGAAATAGAAGGAGCCTAGAGGTTCTAGGCACTGGTAGAACAAGCACCATGTCAATTCTAAATTTGTACACCTTCTGAAGGCCTTAGGAGTGAATTTTGGGTTCCTTTAATTCTATATTGGTTCAATTCTACAGGTTAGAACTTGTAATTTTCAAGTATTTAAATTATGGAAATCACCTTTTGCAGAAACAAAATAAACCAAAAAATTAGGATGTGAAAAACAGAAGCATTCTATTCAGAATGTGACTCGAGCCTTTTAAGAGGCTTTTAAGAGGTAGCTTTTCCAGGATAATTGCTTTGCAAGGACTCTGGGCCAATCGCTATTTAACCCAAGTCACCTGGCTGCCAATGCAAACAGGGTCACATCTAAACTGAGGTCAAAATTACCGTGCCTCTGTATCCATAGACACACAAGCAATTGTTAGTGCCTCTTGTCTCACATATTGCTGGAAGGTTCTGAGATGTCTCCATGTGGTCATGGAGACAGGGGACTATGATTGCCATGCTCCCCTATCCCTATTTTCTTTCCCACCCCACACCATTTGCCCTGGTTGGATGTCCTAAAGAAATCCTCTGGTGCCTCTGCTGCTACTGCCCATTGTGGAATGCTAGTATCCATGCCAAGTGTGCAGGCTCTTGTGTCCCCAAAGCTGTCAGGGCCAAAGTAGTGGTGGGTGCTCACCAGAGGTGGTATGAGTGGGCCGCTAAAGCCATTTGCCCAGATGTGATGGTCTAAAATCCAAAATAAGTATTCATTAATCTATAAAGAAAAAAATTGAAAAAGCACCCTAATGTTTCAAATTTAGATTAATTGGAATGGGTAAGCTGTGTTCTGTACACAACATCTCTTTGTTGATCCAAACTCTCCCTCCCTAAGGACCAGGCAAATGTGATAGAGACACAAGCATGATGAAAGATATGACTGTCCCAACAAGAAATGCAGAAGACACTTTCCTACAGGTAAGTTAATTTTGTAAATATTTATTCTAAGCCAATAAAAGCTACCATAGGAACAATTCCTTCAAAGGACTGGTTGGTGAGTATTGAGATATATTGGTTAATATTTTCTGGTTATCTAAAGATCATTATTAGCCTTCTTTTCTGTCTAAAATTTTCCTCTTCCACTTAAGTAGATCCATCAGAGAGAAGTTATTAGAATTATTTCCAATATTCATTCACCACATATAACTGAATTTCTTCTGTGTATCAGGTACTATTTTAGGGGTAGTATCCATCATTGACCAAAAATATCTGGTTCTGACCTCATGGATTTTCCTTTTATAATTGAGGGACAGATAAAAGTCAAAGAACTATATAATATAATGTCAGGAAGTGATAAGTATCATGAGGATAAACCAAGTAAGATACCATAGGGTGATGGAGACACCTCAGTAGGGTGATCCAGATAACCTTTAAAACAGAGTTGATAGCTCAGCAGACACAAGACTGAAATCAGGGAACATAGTCCTGGGGAGGGAACAGCAAGTACAAAGTCCTGGAGATTCTTGGTGTGCTTGAGAACCAGAAAGTAGCAGAAGGGAAAGCAGGAGAGATTGGGAGGTAACATCAAGAAGAGTGTGGGGCACAATTGCTGGGGGAGGACGGAGGGAAGAAGAGAAGGTCACTGGATTAGACAAAGGGGAATAAAGGGAAGGGAGGGGAGATAGGAATAGGAATGACAGTAGAATGAATCAGACATAGCTTTCCTGTGTTCATATATGAAATCGTGACCAGTGCAACCCCACATCATGTTCAACCACAAGAATGGGAAGTTATACTTGATGTATATATAATATGTCAAAATACACTCTACTGTCATATATACCTAAAAAGAACAAATTAAAAAAATTAATAAATAATAAAAATAAATTTAAAGAAAGAAGAGTCTGGGAGCTAGATCATGTAGAGTCTGTAGGTCATGATAAGCACTTAGATTTTACTTAATATCTTTGAGCACTACGTATACTTTTAACACTAGAATCTAAAAGTATTTTGATCATTCCTGTGCAGATCCATTCATACACCCTGATATTGCTTCAGGAACCAGGTACACATTCCCCCCCAGCTACAGAGGAGAGTTGGCAGGAATTCCCAGTTGGAGGAAGCTGCCTTACCTAAGCTAATGCTTCTTCTCAGAGCCAAGGACAGCCAATGACCAGTCAGCATATGGGTACAAAGGCTCCACCCTCTGCCTCCCCTGGGATAAAGCTAACTGGCAGCTGAGCTTCAAAGCTCCATGCACGGGGTCTGGTGAGGCCTCTGCAAAGACTTGTGGTCCAACACTTCCCCGCCCCATGTGGTAAGCTGTCAGTGTTGACACTGCCCCATACAACTCCTGCCTGTGAATCTTAGAGCTCACAAGTCTTTGCTGTGGTGACCTCAACCAAAGGCAAATCCTCAACAAAGAACCACATTACACAAATTTGTGGCTGTAGCTAGAGAAGGAAAAGATGACAAGTCCATTGACCAGCTGACCCAACTGGTGAGTTAGACTTTTTTATTAGATTCCTGATTTGAGCTGGACATGTTCTGTCATTGTGTTCCCTTGCTCTAAACCTGGAATACTGATAAGAAAGGTGGAGACTGTGGAAAGTATTCTGATGACTGGGAACCTGGTTTTACTCACAAATCAATCAGTTTGTTCAATCAAGATTATGAAGAACATATTAAGAGTTTTGATGATGCGTGAATAAATAGATGTTGAAAAGTAACTTAGAATATCTTTGCCAATTTGACTACCCACTGTTTCTACTTTTGAAAACTCTAAGTACTTACATAGTGAAAATGTTCTTCAATGTATTTTAAAAATTCTTGTGACTAATAAATGGCCACTTAATATATACATTCAGCTGAACTAAATCTTGTTATATATAATCTATCCCAGTATTTGATGTTAGTGCAGCACAAAACTGTAAGATGAAAGCATATGATCATTTACCCACTGAAATAATTCATCTATCCAAGATACCTGGTTCAAACTGTGCCCAGCCCCTGTGCTTTACTTGTGTTACTCTTCTGCTAGTGGATCTGTGGCTTCTTATTACTAACAGAATCTACACACTGTTGAGAGTGATAATGTGCCCAGATAAAGTTAGCACTTTCCAGTTTAGGTAAGGCAGGAGTAGGGTGCAGGGAGAAATATCTGGGAGTCATTTGGAAGGGATTCTGGGAAACCTCTTCAAGGATGTGACTCAGCTGGTAGGGTGGGTACCTTTCTGCTTTTCCCTTCTGGGTTTCTTCTTGTACTTCAGGGATCCATGAGGATCAAATTTGGGAGCATATCAGAATCACCTGGATGACTGTTGAAACACCAATCACTGAGTCCCTCCCAGGAGAGTCTGATGTAGCTGGTTAGGCTACAACCTGAGGATTTGCAGGTTCGCAGGTGATGCTGCTGCCAGTGCAGAGGTCATACCTTGAGAACCACTCTCTGTAGCTAGAGCTGCAGTGGTATTTTGATATCAAAATATGACCTTCAGGATATAAACCAAGCCCTAAGGATTGCAGAGCTGAAAGACAAGAGAAATCTGGGTTTCTGACTTTAGCTTAGAGTCATCTTACCTGCCCAGATTTCCTTTTCCTGAGGAAAAAAAATAAATAAAACCCTTATCTTGTTAAGCCACCGCTCTTTGGGTTTTCTACTGCATGCAGCTGAACTTAATCGTATTTGATAAAAAGGCTTTAGGCCACATCTAATATTTCCTTCCTTCAACTTTTTAGAATATCTTAGTTCTCGGGGTTTCTTTCCAAGTTAAATTAGAATATGACTTCAACATATGAACTCTGGCAAAGAAAGCCATGAATTCTTATATTAAATTTGGCTCTATGACTTCAGCTGATCAGTGAATCAGTACTTATCCTAATTATTCTATGAGAAATTGTGCACCCAGAGCACAAGATGCAGAGATGGCAGCGAGAGTGATTTCTCTAGCAGTAAATGAGCTGTCTTCAGGACGGAGATTATAAAGAGCCCTAAGCCCTGTGCTCCCATGTAAGAATTTTCCTCCTCAATGGAAGCAGTTGTAATCAACAGACTTTTTGTCTCTTATTCATAAGCAAGGAATGATAAGGCTGTGAGTTCTTTCTAGTTACCACAAACCTATCTGATTAAGAAAGGAAAACTATGCAGTGTTTAAAGTTCCTGGGATGAAAGTTTCCTTTGGATAATTATACTATTTCTAAAGGTCTTTGTTAAAATCTTTGAGAATTCTGTATGCTTGCTTTCTGAAATCTTTCTCTAAAAGATTAAGAAAAAGCATGACCATCAGTCTCAAGAACACAAGTGCTTATAACTAGATGTTGCTGTGGGTCCTTAATTTCTGCTCTGGTTGAAATAATTAAAAGGGTCAAAATGCTTATCACTCACCCACACATTCTCTGAGTAGTTGCCTGGTGACACTTGCAGGAGCTCATTTGCAGAAAGAGGGCAGACCCCATCTTGCCAGTCCCTGTCCTCACAGCAGGTACATTAGCTCCAGGGCAAGTGACTGTCTGGACAGTAAATAGATTTCACCTACAGGCTAAGGGCCAAACATGGTATGGATAATATTAGGCATTGGAAATGAGCATTTGTCTCAAACTACGTGCAAGTAAAGCTGAATCTGCAGATGAGACCATACCCCAGGTACCATTTAAAGGTGCAGTATCTGAGAGGAATTTTTTTTTAAATGAATTCTAGTTTTAAAACCCTAAAGTGGTCAGCAAATATCACTTTTTTAAAAATGCTGATTTTGTAGTTTACAGCCTCTATCTTTACTTTCAAACTAACCTACAGAAAATAAATCATTGGTCTTGTGACTTTCTAAGATGATATTAGCTGGCTCTGGGTCCCCATTTGGGTCTTTCCAAAAACATACATTTCACTCTGGTTTCCATATTCAGACACAGGCCATGCGGATGCTCAAATGTGGATTCACTTGGCTAACAGAACTAAAGCCTAAATAGAAATGAAGTGACTAGTCAAGGAACATGGTAGGTTGCATGGTTGCACAAGCAGAATTAAATCCTCCCTGAACAGAAGGAGTAGACAGAGTGGGTCATGGGCTGATCTAGGTTTCTGCTGACTTTGTTTTTTTATGTGTCTATCATTCATTTCTCACCCTTTTCTGCTCCCTGATGAGCATTCAGCAGCCCCCAGCTAGCAGTGAGGCAGAACTTCCCTCCACCCCCAAGTCACCACATACACACACAGACCTTTGGTATTTGGGACGCCTCTCTTTTTCTTGGCTTTATGTATAAGCTGCAAAGTTTAGCATACAGTGGGTGGTTTATGCTATGGGGGATAAATTCAAAGAGGGCTGACAGAAGACCCAGGGTCACTCCTGTGATGGAATCTCAGGTATAGTACAGGATATTAATGAAGTCTTTGATTACATACTTTCTAGGCACAGGCAATGGGGAAAATGTGTAATTATTCATTTTTGCCAAAACAAAGTGAAAAGAGTAGTGATTCAACACCCAGTTTTAATCTGAATGCTCACTTCCACTCCAGAGGGCCCTTAGAAGTTTCACCTACCTACTTTTTATTTTTATTTTTTTCTCTTTTGTTACTGGGGCTTAAACTGACAAATACTTTACCACTGAGCAAAATCCCCAGCCCCACCCGCCACTTTCGTTTTTATTTTGAGGCAGGGTCTTGCTAAGTTACTAAAGTTCTCCCTAAGTTACTGAATCTGGCCCCAAACTTCCATATTCCTTCCTCAGCCTCCCAGGTTGCAGGGATTATAGGTGAATACAACCTCTCAGTTTACCAACATTTTTTTTGTAATGGTTAATTTGAATTATCAACTTGACTGGATTAAGAGATGCCAATGATTAAGCCTCTGAGTGAGTCGATGAGTGCATGTCTAGGAAAGACTGGAATGTGGGATAGGAACTGAAGTGGAGCCCCTCCTTAAGCATGGGTAGCACTGCCCAATAGGATGGAATAAAGACTGGAAGAACAAGGAAGCAGAAGCAGACACAGATGCAAGCTCAGCTCTTCTTGAATGGGTTCTTGATTGCTGCTTCAATCATCTGAGTATATTGGACTCTCACTTCTTCACTCTTCCAAAGTGGACTCTGCCATTGATTCTCTGCCAGTAGTTTCCAGAAGCCTTGGTCTTGGACTAGGGTAGCACTGTTGATCTTTCTTGTTCTGGGATTTCTGCATCTTGTACTGCGCAGCTGCTGATTCTTCCAACTCTCCAGCTGCACATGGCCATTATGGACTATCCAGCTTCTGGTCTTGTAAACCCATCTAATAAATACCCTTTTATAATCATACTTTCTGTTAATTCTGTTCCTCTAGAGAACCCTAATACATTTTTTTTTTTTCCAACCAGGGACTGCTCCCAGGGGTGCTTAACTACTGAGCACATCCCCAGCTCTTTTTTTTATTTCTTAATTTTTAGACAGGTCTTGCTAAATTATTGAGGCTGGCTTTGAACTTAGGATCCTCCTGCCTCAACCTCCCAAGCTGCTGGGATTACCGGCATACACCACCATGGTTTGCTCTCAGTTTTTAAATATAATGCTCTTCCCTTCTGAGTGGCCTATTCAGATCACTCCAAGTCCTGAGTATCCATTGAATAAGCCCCTTTAGAAGTCTCTCCCACATCTCCCCTTAAGGAAATCCTTGGTTTCCCCAAGGCATTTCCTCTTTGAATCCCCTCTTCCTTTTTTTCCAGAGAAGATGTTGACTGCTCAATACATATGGAGCCCAAAAGAATTACTATCCTTACTTTGAAAGCTAGGAAGTATAAAACCTTTCCAGGGAAGCAAAGAAAAGGAACAAGGAAAACAATTTACTCTCCATATTAACACTTCTGGATTTCCTAACCTTTCACATTGCGTAGCTATCATTTTGGACTCTTTAAATGAGCCCAGCAGCACCCACACACTCCTAGCACTGTAAATACTAAGTAACAAGAAAACAATTAGGTTTCTGGGATGCACTCAGTGGGAGTTTATTCTTGGCAATCATTACTGGCATCTGAAGTCCTGGGTTGAGGAATTAGAATCAACAGTTCTTTTTCCATTTCAATTTTTACAACACAGTGGGAATACATTTTTTTTCTTCTGTTTGCTTGGAATTGAAGGCAAAAGCTCACAAGTGCACAATTGAGACACTAGCCAACATGTCCACATTCAAATTTCCTAGTAAGAGGTATTCCGTGAGGTTCTAGAATTGATAGACCTTTTTAGTCTGGCACCATGTGACCTTTGGCAGCAGAAACATCCTATCTCATAAAAGCTGGAGTTTTTGAAAGGGTAAGGTCAAGATCCCAGGTCAGGATCAGCCTTTCAGAAGGATAAACAATCTGCCTAGACAATGACTGAAGCATTTTTTGATCCATTAATGTTTTCCCAATGGCCCATGAGTGCAAATGATTTCAGATATTGATGGCTCAACAGAATAAATCAGAAAATCTTCCTCCTATCCTTGTTATTATAAGGGTCAGACTTTTGAACAAACAAAGCACATCATTTTCATTTTTCCTCACTCATGAAAGGGCTTGGATCAAACATCCCCAGTGCACAGCTCCCAAATGCAAATTATTTTCAGCTTACTCACCTGCAGAGTTGATTATCTTTTTCCTGGTGGCCTCCTTTCCTTGATTAAATCCTGGAGTTTCATTTAATACATTAAGTCAGAACTAGAATCCCTGAAAACAAACCAAATTAAAAATGCAATTCATTATTGAGGAGACTATTTCTTTCACCGTTTACTGAAAAGGAGAGTGAAAGATAGACCTGAAAGAAAGAAAGAAAAAACTAACAATAGAGACAAGAAAGATGAAAGGAGAAAGGAGATGACAAGTATGGTAAATAGATTTGAAAACAGATGTGCATCAAATGAAAGGCTTTCCAGTTCTTAATTAAAAAGTGTCTCATTCCAAGTTTTCTTTACTATGCTCTTATCTATGTTTACTTACCTTTTTTTTTCTGCTTCTCTATCTTACATAGAATAATATGTGAACAGCTCAGCAGTGGATCTATTTGATCAGAAATCACACTGCTTGAGATGATTCAAAAAAGATTTCTAAAAACATTCACACATTTTGGTAGTTTTTGAAACAATGGTGAAACTATAATACAAAAAGAATCTTAAGCATCATGATCATTGTCATGGCCCTCGTTCATGAGTGCATTCTTATCAGTGCCTGTTGTTGATATTAGTAAATCAGAAACACACCTATTTTAATCCCTAAGGCAAACAAGAGCTTGAATTAGGTTGAAATTATGGTCTTAGGTTGACGTTAATGCTTTTTATTTTTTTCTGAATTTACAGAAAAACATAGATGGCATTTAGCAAATGAGTTCATTTCTTTGCTTTAAACATGCTTAATTAGCAAACACAAGGCAGGTTGGAATGAGTAGGCAGCTTCTATAGAAGAGGCCAAGAACTTAAAAAGCATGTCATTCCCAATGCTATAGATATCACTGAACAGAATATAAAGAATTTTTGTTTTTCTAATTTGCTCTTGTTGGAAGCAGTAGGAGGTCAACATTCTTGCATTTTTAAGAAGCCACCTGAGTCCTGGAGACCTTCCTCATAGTGGGGAAGGAGACATGCAGTGAGGGATACAGGTCTGTTAAAGAACTGATGGACTCAAGTTAAATCTAAATCTGAACAAGAAGACTAGATGGTTTCAGGAGATGCCATTTACACAGAGCTCCTGCCCTTCCACTATACTTTTAAAAACTTCTGTAATCCCGCTATTAGGAAGTCATTGATGTAACAAGCTTGGACTAGAAAAAGTGAAAAGTCACTGGGAAAGTTAACAGAGTGAAAAGATATCCAGTCAGTAGCATGAGTCCTTGGAGGTTTGTTTCTTGCTAACCTGGAATAAAATCACTGTAATAGGGAGATAGGAGTTCTACCTTAAGAGAAGTGTGATTTTTAGGAGTAGGGGTAGAAGAGATTTGGGGATGGCACAGATGTGAAAGCTTTGGAAACTAAAGTATATAAAATGGAGGGAGAAAGAGGGAGGAAGAATAGGTGATCTACCTCCAGTTACTTCCTACAGAGATAGGGTAAGTCCATCTGCCAACTAAGTCCCACCCCCAGTCACTCAAGGCCCAATCAGGTGGGAGATGGGCGTGACTTAAGTCTGTCCTGCTCTGCCTTTGGGTTCCGCTGGTTCCCTCCCACCTTCTCTGTGCCAGCCTGACTGTAGCAAGGTACCTTTCTCACGTCTGGTCTATGCCTCATCTCAGAAGCTTAAACCAGTCCCTATTTTCATCCCCCAGGTCTCACTCACTTCTCAAGTAAACTGTTTTGTTTTGGTTTTGGTTTTTTGATGTAGTTTTCTTGCTTTGCTTTGTTTTTGTATACCAACTCTTTAAAGCCCAACTCTTGGCTCCCAATCCAAAGTTCCTCTTTCATCAAGCTACATTAGAGCACATTCCTCCAGGACTGGGCTCTGACCCCTTTTCTTCCTACTCTGGTCTTAGGACTTCACTCACCATCAGCCATTCTCCTCAGTTGCATTGCCAAGCTGTCCTCCCAAGAAATTTCCCAGCATCTGTTTTTCTTAAATACTAAATTTCCAGGTTTGGGGGAACTTTTGTGTCTTTGAGGCTGCCAGAACCTGCTTCATGGGTGATGAGCAGATCCACCAGACTGGACCCCTTTTGTCAGCAGTGCTACAGCAGCACCTGCCTCACACAGGAGCATGGAGGGGATGCACAGTGCCTATTGCCAGATTCTACCTGCTCCTCTGAATCTGGGTAAGAACAGGAGATTATAGAGGAGAGTGGTGAAGCTCCAAATAGGGGATCAGGGAGACCTGGATTTGAATTCTAGTTCTGCCCCTTGTTGGTTGTATGACCTTGGGATAATTACTTCACATCTCTGAACTTCAACCACCTCATTTTTTTGGGGGCGGGGGGGAGCCTATTTTCCAGCATTACTTGAGGTATCAATGACATTACAATGTATGTTAATTCTACATATGTAGACTATGTAGAATAGTAGTTATTACCTACTTACCTGTCATGCCTAGCAGATTCCTCAGATGCAACAGTGACCTCTGGTTTATAGCTTTGATCAAGGTCTGTCTCAAGCATAAGGGCCAGTGTAGTACCTTCCATAGAGAACCACATCCAGCTCAAGTGAATCTAGTAGTAAAGAGAAGTGGTCACCTGCATTGTACATTCCTTTCTCTAGAACAGAACTGCCTTGCTATGGGCTAAATGGATACCCTTAAATTTTGTTCTTTAGGTTAATTTTTTTTTTTTTTTTTTTTTTTTTCTAAAGAGTAAAAATAAAAAATTCTGCCCACAGTGAACACATCCCTTTCAATGCCACTTTCTGAACTAATAACTTATTCCAGTCGCTGACTTCTATCAACAAATGTGTAGCTGGCATTTCTCCCTATACATTCCTGCAGCATTAATATTTCATGAGGAACAATAGGGTAGGACCAAACGCCAGCTTCTGGAAAAGAATAAAGCATAGAAAAGAATTAAATAAAATGGCCTGAATACTTGGAGGGAAATATGATAAGCCCAGAGCCAATTTCCTCAGTGGTGTTTTACAGAAGAGGATTTATTGCACAACAACAAGCTTTTATTTATTCTTCTTTTCAGCAAGCATTTTTGCATTATTATTCATTCACAATTCAGCTGAGTATTTGAAGGTGACAGCTTGCCAATTTTTTTCACAAATATTTTGGACTTTAACATCTTAATTTGAAATCATTGCAGTAATTACAAGGGGGTAGTGGGTAGGGAGATGTGGGAAAGGTGGCAGAGTTTTGAAGATCCTCCTACCAAAAGGAACTGCACAAAATGGGTAGCACCAACAGTTGCTAAGAGAACATCTGGATCTTTGCCTACTGATGAATAGAAGGAACAGGGTTAATAGGGCATCCATGTATTGGCCACTCTGAGATTTTTACACCTTTTTGAAAATGATCACACCCGTGCAAGCCAAGATAGCACTTTCCTCATGTGACATTCTCTTTGTAGGCTACAGAGAGTCACTGAAGCAATCAAAAGACCATCCTTAATCAATCAATTCTTATCGGGTATCTTCCCTGGTCCTAGGGCATTCTCTAATCCATTATCCTACTTTATTCTCTTTGCAACATTCACTGCTAATATTGTTATGCTTCAGTTTATTTGGTTTATTATCATTTCAACCAATTGCAGTCTAAGTTCCATGCAGACAGGAATCATGGGGTTTGTTCACTGTTGCATCCCAATTGCCAAGAACAGTGCCTGGCACATAGTAGAATCATAATAAATATTTATCAGATGAATAAATGAATGAGGGAATACTAAATGCTGAGGCAAATTGAAGAATGGCAAGATATTTTCCCTGATCTCAGTTTATAATCTAGCTGGAAAGCAAACTGTATGCATGCTAAGAGGGCCTGAAAATCAAAGCCGTGCATCAGAAGCTCTTGGGTTGTCTTTGAAGTGTATTCCCCACAGGGGATGATTCTGATTCTTGTGCAGAAGGAAGAAACTTACTCTCGCCTTTAGACATTAAGCAGTAAGGATAAGCCTACTTCCTCCTTAGACCTGCTTCTGCAGTTCCTGCTTGTACACTTGGTCTCTCTCTATTCTGACCCCTTCTCATTTGGACTCATGGCTGAGATGCGTAGGTTCTCCCAACCTGCCAGTGTTACCAGTTATTTGGCCCCCCCTCCCTATTTCCATTAAATACATTCAGAGACTGGCTTGATACACATGCATCCCTGAAATATCTTCAATCATATTTTTCAAATTGTGTTGCAAAAAATAAAAACTTGTGACCATCATTAGTAACTTAATAGAAAAATGTTTCCATTTTCAAATAGAAAATACAGAGAATACAGAGTTAAAGCCATTCCCATGGTTTGTTTCAAAGTCTGATGTGCATTTAAATATCTGAGAAATGACCATGGTACGCAGTGGAGATTTCCTTAATTTATTTGTGAACCTTTCTCATCTAAAATGTAACATTACCTCTTGCTGTTATTGGAACATAGTTTAGGAGATACTGGCCTATAAGCTTTGCAGGAGAAGTAAATGTAGAGGTTGTCTGCCTGAGCTAGGCCATTTGGGGTTTGAAGATTGATTGTTCGATCACATAAAATTGATCAGATATCACCATGATTGAGTTCATTGAGTCAGAACCATAAGAATTCAAAAGAGGGGAAATCAAGGTTTCATGGAAGAGATGGAGTGGAGCTGGGCTTCAAATGCTAAGATTTGGATAAAAGAGAAAAAAAGGCCAGGTGGAGTGGTGCGTGCCTGTAATCCCAGCGGCTCAGGAGGCTGAGCAGTAGGATTGTGAGTTCAAAGCCAGCCTCAGTAACTTAGCGATGTCCTCAAGCAACTCAATGAGAACCTGTCTCTAAATAAAATATCAATAAAAATATAAAATACAAATAAAAATTATTAAAAAGGGCTGGGGATGTGACTGAGTGGTTAAGTACCCCAGGGTTCAATCCCTAGTGTAAGAGAGAGAGAGAAGGACAAGTATGGGCAAAAGTTAAAGAACAGGGAAACACATGACCATGAATCTTTTTATTCTTAAATTTTCATTTACTCAAATTCCCAAAAATTCGGTGGACTTGATTAATGCATTCCAACATCCATTCTATTTTTTCCTATTAGTTCAATGTGTTTGTGTCTTCTGAAAGTAAACAGTACAAAAGAATTCTGTGTAAAAGGAATTGATTAAGAGAAATGCCTATGTGACAGAAAATGAGGAGAAATGAGGGAAAGGCATCAGATCGTGGTGCAAGTCTGATGCCAAGGGATGGAGACAAGGAAATTTGAGAAGCATCCTAAGCTGCCATCAAGCCTACAGAAGGTTCAGCAGTACCATCAGGGAGTCCTTGGCTCAGAACCGGATACAGAAGAGTCCTGTGTCTCCCATGACTAGCCTTGCCCTCATAGTCTGCTGCAGGAGCAGCCGATAGGGAGTGCAGCCTTGGTATCAGTGTGCTCCTGCTTCTTCAAGGCTCAGCTCCTGGCCCCAGTTATTTGGCCCCCCCAAATAAGTTAAGCTCAGTTAAGCTCCCTGTAGTTGAAATTCAGCAAGGCACTTTCTCATCACCACCACAGTCCCCAAACAGATCTTTCTAGCCCACACATAAGGAACTGCCTAGAGACCCAACCTGAAGTTCTACGTCTGAAATCAGTGATAAAAGCAAAGCAATATCTGATGCACACGATGATAGACCTAGAGCCTGGTAACCAGAGAGTCTTGCTACTTCTCATTTTGAAATTCTCCAAATGAGAACATCTTAGTTTCCCAGGGGGTAGATTCAGTTATTGAGGGATCTCAAGCTTATAAAATTGGTAGGGGGTAGAGGGCAGACTATCATTAAGAAAAAATTACAAATTACAAATATAAAACTGCTAGGGTTCCTCCTGGGGCCTTGGAGTGGACCCCAGCAAGGAAGAGGCCAGCTTCAGCCTCATTTACTTCCTGACAGATCCACTGCTGCTCATCTGCAAAATATGGCTGAGAGACTTGGAGTATATGGCTTGAGCACATTCAAAAATAATTCACTGCTGATTGATTCATGAAAATGTAAAATGTCCCACAAGTGTTTAATTATCTGAACTGTGTGTGCTTTCCATGGTAAAGAACAGCTGATGAGAGATGGAGAGAGCAAGTCACTGAGGTTAATGCACAGAGAATGACCCTGGCATGCTCTCTCCAGCGAGCTGACTGAGCTGCTGACATGAATCCAGGAAGAAGCATCCTCCGTATCCAGCTCAATTCACCATCCCCCTGGAGGGGAGAGCAGTGTGGCTTTGATTATCTGACTTTCTCTGTCTCTTTAGGGTCAAAGAAGAAAGGAGCCAGGGGAAACCTGCATCATGATAATAATGTTCATTAGACAAGCAGCAAAATGGAATCCTGGGGGCCGCAAATACCATGCCTGTGTCCTTTATAAAGATCCAGGGATGACAAGGTTTTCCCAAAATTCATCATCTTAGAAATTTCTAAACTACTCAAACTATGGTGTTTCAAAAACAAGGACACAATAAACAAGGGAAAAGAGAAAGAAAGGAGGAAGGGCAGAAAGAAGGAAGGAGTGAGGACAGACAAAGAGGAAAAGAATAGAGAAGAGAGTGGAAGGGAAGAGGGAAGAAGAAGAGCACCAGACCAGATCACAGGTGTTAGTTCTAGTGGGGCCGAAAGCCTTAATCGCTTCTGAACTCATTAGCATCACTTGAAAAATAGAATATGATCCAAAGCACTACTCATAGGAGCCTAGTTAGGGGAAGTTCTGATGCTGGATGTACCTTTGCTGTACAATCCATTCCCTGGATTTTTTTTTTTTTTAATTTTACAGATTGCATTTTAATTCTCTGTACACAAATGGGGTACAACTTTTCGTTTCTATGGTTATACACAATACAGATTCACACCATTCATGTAATCATACATGTACACAAGGTAATGATTTCTGTCTCAGTCCACCATCTTTCATAACCTGCCCCCTCCCCCCTCTCAAGACATAACGATTTTAAATATTTAGGCCCCAAACAATGAAGCATCCACGTACATCAGACAAACCCTTCTCAATTTCAAAAATCAAATAGACCACAACACAATAATATTGGGTGACTTTAACACACTGCTCTCCCCACTGGGTAGATCCTCCAAACAAAAACTGAACAAAGAAACTATAGAATTAAATAATACAATCAATGATTTAGACTTAATGGACATATATAGAGTATTTCATCCATCACTGAGCAAATACACTTTCTTCTCAGCAGTTCATGAATCCTTCTCCAAAATAGACCATATGCTATGCCACAAAGCAGCCATTAGTAAATACAAAAAAAAAAAATAGAGATAATACCTTGTATTCTATCAGATCATAATAGAATGTAATTAGAAATCAATGATAAAATAAAAAACAAAAACTACTCCAACACCTGGAGACTGAATAATATGGATTGGTTTTGAGTTGGAATTTCAGTGTATCTGGAAATTCTAGTACAGGGAGTCTTGCTTCCAGGGGATGATACGAGCCACTCCCACTACTGCCTGCCATGCAGTCCTAACCTGTCAGGCATAGTCTTCTGCCACTTATTTCCTCCTCCTTACTTCATGTTTTGCTATCTCACTCTCTCCAATATTTTATCATCCTTTTTCTCAGTTTTTGTATTTTTCCTCAGGATATATGCCACTATTTAGCATGGTTTCAGAGGCTGAGAAATGAGGCATTGAAGAGGTAGAAGGAAATGGCTGAGACTATGGCAATCTTTTGGAACTAGAGAGAAACAAGCTCAACTTGTCAGTGTACCCAGGACTTCTGTAGTCTAGAGCTCTAAAAGAAGGAGCATAAAGAGATGTGAACACAACACTTACACAGGTTGTTTCTCCCAAAATCTATTCAGTGATGGGGTTGAAAGGTCTAAAAGCTAATGTAGTACCATTTGAAAATCAAAATGGAGTTTTTAGCAGTCTTTTTGTTTTGAGAAGATAAAAATGGAGTTCCAGATAGGCCATCTGAAACATCCCAGGATTTCATCTGAGAACTCTGAAACTCAAGGAGTAGGGGAAAATTGGGAGTAAACTGAGACATAGTCATTAATTGGATTGAGGTGAACTGTTCCTGATCTGGCTGCTGCCAGAGGATAGGGTAAATTCTGAAAGTAGATGATGTCATGAAGAACCTCTCCAATTTTTCATGCACAGTGTCCCTAGGAAGTGATGAAAATTTACTGAGAATACAAATAATAAACTCAGAAGGACAGAGATAAAAGTAGGAAAGAGAAACAGACTCATGGA
The DNA here is from genome assembly GCF_902686445.1 of Sciurus carolinensis. Classification (NCBI taxonomy): domain Eukaryota; kingdom Metazoa; phylum Chordata; class Mammalia; order Rodentia; family Sciuridae; genus Sciurus; species Sciurus carolinensis. The sequence continues at coordinate 67,512,476 of NC_062226.1, forward strand.
TGAGTTATATATTGGAGTTACCAAACATTGAACTTGATCAAGAAAATAGATAAGAAAGTAGAAAATTATACCAAGAATTAGAATCTATTTTGCAAATGACCAAAAGAGAATTCTATAACATTAACATCTCAATAAGCAGTTTTAACAGATGACTGACTGAAACTTAAGTCAGCAATAAATATCCAAACTAAACCATACTCAGACAAAAGAGTGTAGAATACAGAAATTAAACATGGAGAAAAGGTCTAACATATTTGGATGAGAATACCAGAGGTGGGTGGAAGAATGGGACATAAGCAATATTTAAAGAGAAAATGTGATCATCTTCCAAATCTTTAAAGCAATGTCAAGTCACAGATTCCAGAAGTTCTACAAACTATACTATAAATACAAAGAATGCCACATTTAGATGCATTACAATAAAACTCAGAACACAAAGGGCAAAGGGAAATCTTAAAAGCTGCCTGATCAAAAGATACATAACCTTCAAAGGAGCAAAAGTTAGGCAGGGGGAAGGTGTCCCAGTGGTGAGCTAAAAGACAAAAGTATAACGTTTTTCAGGTACAGAGAGAAAATACCTGCCATCCTAGAATCTGCAGCTCAGGAAAAGAGACCTTAAAAATGAGAGTAAAATGAAGACATTTCTAGTCAAACAAAACACAGTTCCATCCCTCGCAGAACAGGGCTTGCAAAAGGCTGGAAAGGAGGCTTCTTGAGGAAGAGGGGGAGAAGTGAGCTCAAAGGAATTACAGAAAGTCATCCTGGAATAAAAACCAATGAAAAGAAAATCATATGGATAATTTAAAAGTAATAGATCTACAAGCAGTAATAATGGGTGGTGGGGTTTCAAATATATACAGAATCAAGATGCATCACAGTATTAACCAAAAAAGACAGAACTTAATTCACTAACAAATACATTTATTGTTTCTTATTCAACCGAGTCACAGGTGTGTGTGACACACAGTGCCATACGGATGTTGGTTGAATGCTAGTTAAAAACCCTCCTTTTCCGGCTCAGTGGTAGAGCACTTGCCTCTTACATGCAAGAGGCACTGGGTTCGATCTCTAGTACTAAACAAAAAGAAGAAGAAAACAAAAAACCAGAAATTAACTGAGTGACAGAGTTGTATGCACCTCCAGATTTGCTCTGCAGACTGGTACTCTTGATGGTGACTTCAGAGTTTCACTTTGCACTTGGCTCACTTGGGGACTGGTAACATTTGGTCTACTTATGTGTGCCTGAGAACAGAGGCTTGCACTGCATTTCAAGAGCCAAAGTCCAGGGCAGTTCTCTGTATCCTTCCCTATTCCCTAAATATCCCTTTCTAAGTGCAATGGCACTGAGAAATCTAGAGTAACCTCTGTGGCCTGTGCCGAGTCTGTGGTTATTTATGTTGGCTCAATCCTCTCTTCTTCCAACTGTTGAGGCTTTGTTCTGGAAGAAAGCAAGGTGGACAGAGGCGAACAGTGCAGCAGCCTGTTGCAGGAATGTGTCTGCCGAGCTGTCAAAGTTCATTCTCTAAGCAATTCTTCCAAAGGTCTTAAGATGACAAACTGCTTCTGCCTTGTGGATGATTTTGTTTATAAAAAGAAAGCCCAGGAGGCTGCAGGGAGCTGCTGAAGGGTAGGGAAGGAGATGACAGCTTTAACTTTCCCCCACTCTCCTCCCCTTCTCTCCTAAAAAAACCCAAAAGAGCTGGCATGGAATATGCAACATGGAATTGACAGATGCACAGTGAATTTATGATGTGAAATATTTTAGTAGTCCTTTTAATTTCCCAGACCCTTCACAATCAAGTTCTATTTCAAGGGCAAAATGATCAAGTAGATTGCAAATTTCTCCCACAATGTGGAGGAATGGATGTGATTGAGAGAGGCAACCTGTCAGCTGAGAAGCAGCTGCACAGAGAAGAAAGAGCTTGGTTTTGACATTGGATCACTTAATTTTAGTCCTTATTCTGCTTCCTAGGGGCAGATTTATGGGATGATCACTTAACTCTTCTGAACATCACTTTTTCCACCTCGAAATGGAAAAGATAATAACCACTTAAACTACTTTACACAATTTTAGAAGGAAAGCAAATGAAGTACAGCATATACTTTAACTTTTTAAAGGGAAGATTCCTGAGGACACTCTGTTTTCATGATTTACCTTAACAATACTGCAAATACTGCAGATTCAGACAACTCATGGAAAATGCATGGAAGACAATGCCAGGAAGGTTTAGAACTAGAAGGATATACTAATATACATTTCAGCTGAACCCATTCATTTTTCAGATGAGAAAACTGAGTGAAAGCCAAAGAAATGAAGTTATTCCCAAAATAATAAAATTAGAAAAAGAGGGAGAGAAAGCATCCCTCAAATCCATTCCATATCCTTTGAAGAGGCCTTCTGGTACATGGGGGTCAGGATCACCAAATGCCAGTGTTGACTATTTCTTGTTCTTTGATGTCTGCAGACAGTCCTGAACTGGGGGAGGAGATTAGCAGGTGATCAAAGAGATGTTAATAGTCATAGGCATCTATCTGATGTTTTCTTCCTGGCATAATATCAAGAATTTCAAAAGCACTGGGAGACTTCTGTAAGGAATGAGGGCAACTTATTTGAAGAATATTATGTCAATACAATTATCTTCCAGGGAAGGTCTAAACACACCTTATTCTAAGAAGGTGTCCTGATTGCCACTTTAGGACCATTGCTGAGATTTCTGTGGTCCATTTGCAGCTGTTCAAAAGTCAGAGGAGACCATGAATCACCAATGGATCTGACATCTCACATGTACTGGAAAGAAGAAGAGGGGGCACTCAATTTGTGAGCTCCTGTCTTTGGTGTGGATGGCAGATGCTCAAGTACATGTTACCCAGGGTCCCTGCAAGGATGGTTATCTCTGATAAGGAAGCTGCTCCATTGACTCCTAGTTCAGTTCCTGACAAACTGGGTTGGAGCTTCTCCAACAGAAAAGTTCAGGGGTCTACACAGAAAAGACAGGTCCACTATCCACTTGGCGCAAGGCACTTAGAACAAGTTACTTGAGCCCTTGATCAATGACTATTAAAATAACACTGTCTACCCTAGTCTCCTTCAGTGCTGTGAGGCCTCAGGAGTCTTTGAAGATGAAGTGGTCATTTGATCCTGAACTTACTACCACCACCACAGCATGACTCAAGGCTTTCCAGCAAGTTCTTTATTCTGCCCTTCAAAGGTTAGAAATCAAAGAGCCCCAGCTTGCTGGGGATCCCAGAATGCTTGCTGGGATAACCCAGTCACACATCGGCACTGGGTCAATGCCATTATTTGGACTTGGGTGTTCCCCAGATTACATTAATCCTTAATCGGTGTTTCCTCTGATGTCGCAGGCCCTAAAGCCTGCCCCAAATCTTGGGATTCATTGATTTCATGTCACCAGGGACTGAATGGAACACCTCTAGTTCAACAAAAAATAACTGCCACTGACTCAGAAACAAGAAACAACTTGTCCCCAAGGGACCAAGTCACCAGGCAAGAGAGACCTCCCTAAACTATGGCATGGTCCCTTTGTTCTGTGCCAGTCAGTCACTGCCTTAAACTGTGCTGTCATCTCTGATTCATCCCTTTCTTTCACGCAGGGTGAGTCAGAGGGGGAAAGTGCTGTGTAAAACCCTCTACATTTAATTGATAAAATACAGCCAGTCACTGCCAAGTCAAAGGAGGCAAATGGATAGTCCAAGGATGCACTGAAGTAGAACACTAAGCAACATGACAAGTGGCTGTGGCTGCAGACAGCTGAGGAGGGTCAATAGTGGGCTGGCTTAGCTGGCCTTCAGCCATTTGGAGCACAAGTATCAGGAGACAAAAAGCAGAGCCACAAGACCTGATCAGGCCATAAATGCCACCCAGGGTCACTACACAAAGGAAGGCCACACACATTTGTAGTGTGGGATGAGCCATATGAATTATTTTAGTCATCTCTTAAACATGTACTAATTAAATACTGTCCTGGGAGGGACTATCAGTGCATCAGGACAGTAGGTTTTGTCTAGAGAAGCAGGATGCTCTCTGTACTCAACAAGCCAGATCCTTAATTAGATAAAATAGGGTGGCACAAAACTGGATGCTGATTTTGAGCAATAATTAAAGAACACACAAACATACACAGATGTGTAGACACATACATATACATCAATACACATATATACACAAACGGGCACATAGACCTTCTCCTGCTTGTTGACTGAACCTTTTCAAACGCAGACAAACTTTACAGTTGGATTAAAAATCAAAATTACCATTTAAATACTGAATACAAATATAATCGACTTCAGTGAGAAAAAATATCCATATAAAGGACAAGAAATTGGGACTATTTTTTAATGTTTTAATTGAATTAGAGTACAAGATTGCCTTGATTTACTTATTTGGAATTTGGATTCCCTCTCTATGAGCTCAGGAAGGGTATTGCAGTAGTCACCTCAGCATTAAGAAGGCACACAGCCAGCAGCACACACACACAGGGATAATGGCAATGCATGTGTCGGGTGGCTGGAGGCACCGTCCTGTTTGATCTACTTACTGGCCTGGTTCCTGGGTTCCTCTTACAATTGTGTTTTATAGTGGAGGCTAGGTTTTACAAAGGTACTTCTAATGATAGGATAAATAATGGCTCAGTGGAAGGGGAGACTGGAAGTAGGGCGGACAGTTAGGAAGTCATTGTACTAGGTACTAGCATCACATATGGAGTAGAGATGGAGACCCCAGGATGGTAGAATTGGTGGAACTTGGGTATTGATGACATGCTAAAGCAGGAATTATATTCCAAAGAGAAAGAGTCTTCTCTTTATGTGCCCAGCACCTAGTTGTAGTAGTTTAATTTTGGGCATGTGCTATAATAACTCGCAGATCTCAAAGATGGTACAATAAAGGCCTATTTCAGGTTCACATGAAATCCCACATAATTCTAGCAGAACAGCCCTCCTCCATTTATTGGCCTTGCCTCTGCAGTACATGTCCTCTGGGAATTCCCCAGAAGGAAAAGTGACAAAGGAAAGCTATCAGCTCTTAGCCTTTGTCCTAGAGGTGACAGACCTCACTTCTGCCCACAGCTCATTGGCCTGAACTAACCACCTGCCCAACTTAACTGGGAGATGGAGGGAAGTACATGGAACATCTGGGGAGCTCTCAGCCTACATATATGGATGTAGTCATATTAGCTGCCAATTTCTAGTAGATCTAAGCCTCCATCTGTTTAACAGTACCACCCTAGTCTTACTGCAAAGTCTCAGCCTTGGCAGTATTTCCAAGATCCCTGGGTGGGATAAATGTGCCCATGTTCTCTACTGTACTCATTTGGATGCTTTGTCACTGTCTTTGTGCCTTATGCAGTCACTTCTCTGTTAATCAAGGGCATCATCTGCCATAGGCTGATGTATATATGCTCAGGATGCTGTAGAACCAGGATCTTGGGACAGGCAGGCAAAACATCCGTTCCTCCAGCTTTGTATTTCACCCAGACTGAGTCCTAATACAGTAGTGCTTGTACCCAAAGTCTACTGGACATGTTTAAGCCTTGTTTTCTTTTTTTTTTTTTTTTAAGCCTTGTTTTTAATCAGCTTTTTTGTTGCTGTGACCAAAAAACCTGACAAGAACAATTAGGAGAAGCAATGTTTATTTGGTCCCCGGTTTCCAAGGTCCCAGTCCATAGACAGCTGACCCTATTGTTCTGGGCCCAAGATAAGGCAGACCATCGTGGCTGAAGGGCATGGTGGAGAAAAGTCATTCAGGTCATGACACAGGAAGCAGAAGGTGCTCTGCTCACCAGAGACAGACTATAAACCCCAAAGTCACGCCTTACCTGCCAACAGTTGCCACCCATTTAATCCACATCAATGATTAATCCTGTGACTAGATCACGCCTCTCCTAATCATTCTTCCTCTGAAAATTCTTGCATTGTCTTACACATGAACTTTTCGGAAGATGCCTCATAGCTAAGTCATAATAAGCCTCATTAACTCCTTAATCTCTCCAAAGGGGTAAGGACAGATATAAGCAAGTGAAGAAAGAGCTGTCTTCTGTCCTTGCTCTTAGTTATCTCTAATTCAAAGTATCTCCTTTTCCTTTACCCAAAGACCAGATGTCTCCATAAATATGAGTAGATACATGTAATTGGGAGGAGGGCTGAGACACCTAGTTCTGTTTGCCAGAAGTTCCTCAGGGCTGCCAAGATAACAGAAATGGAGATGTGGACATTCCACAGAAAAGACCAACTGCTTTCGATTGTAGAATATTCTACAATTTGTGTACCTTATGAACAAGACAATACACAAGTCAAAGCAGTCCAAAATATGATGCCTGACATTCATTTTTTTGAGATATGTTTTGTAGATATCAAGAGTCCTCAGAACCCAGGTTTTATCTTTCTGCAGGTCACCTCTAGTTTTCATTGTTTTCTAGTAAGCTTATATTGTTGTCCAAGTCATTCTTCTAGTGTAAAGAGTGCAAAGATAAACAGATATAAGCCAATGTATGCATTCGCTATTTCATTGAAAGACCTTTTGTTACAATGGGAGGTAGAAAGGAGCTTTTCCCCCTATAGATCATCAACACAAGCTTCAGAGAAATGTGACTTACCTTGCTGCTATTCCTCTTTTCTGAAAGAGAAATATCAATCAGCTTGGGTGTGGCTCAGCGGTAAAACAATTGCCTGTCATGTAAAGGACCCTGGATTTCATCCCCAGCACCACAAAAATAAACAAACACATATAAAATTTTAGAATTAAAAACTGATTTCAATTTCACCTAGTCCACCCTGTCCCCTCTGAAAAACAGGGAAACTGAGATCCAAATACTTTAAATAAATTCTCACAATTACAGAACTGAAGAAACTGCACAGTATACCCAGTTTTCAACTCCTACCCTGCTTCCTGATCTGCTATACAAATTCTTTCTCCCTGGATCTCTCTCTTCCCACCTTCTTTTCTCTCTGTCTCACTAATAGCCCCTTTAAAAGTACAGATGAAAGAAAGGATATAGAAAGCAGCAAGTGAGGCTACCTCATAGTTCAAATCAGATGAAGGCGTTATCTTGGACAGGTGCTGTGGGGTTGTCAGCAGGTGTGGGAAAGGGAGAGTTCTGCTGATGGTGGAACATCTTGCAGTCCAGTGCATTCTCAGAGAAAACAGCCATGGCACAACATGTATTCTTGGCATTGCCTATAGCAAATTTTCAAAACCTTGAAGTGAGATAATGTATGGGCACTCTGAGCCCCTTGATTAGCAGACCTAATGGAGAACCAAGATGGAAGAAGGCAAAAGGAAGCTCTCATGGCAGGATGTTACTGCAGCACATCTTCCTGTGGGGTCTTACACTCTCACCCCAGCACATGCTGTCCTTACTGAACAATGAAATATTGGGTGTTACCATCAGAGAATGTGCTTTTAATTTTTTTTTCTCCAGGAGTGAACTGGGCATATGATGGTCGGTGTTAAAACTGGTCTGTGGACATAATTATGACAAGGAGCAAGTGACTTAACCTCTGGCTTTCACTTTGACTCCCCCCCCCCAATTTATAAAATGAAGGAATTGAATTAGATGACCTCTAAGACCCCTTCCAGCACAGAAATTTCAAATCTATAAACACAAAGCCACCTATGTCACATTGGGATTAAGCTCATAATTCTGCCTCATTAGTGGTCCATAATCAGCACAGAGAAAAGGAGAAAACTGAATTTTTATTCACAGTATAAGCACTGGGAAAACCCAGATTCTTACTCATTCTGCATGCCCTTCCTCAAAAAGGATTTTCAGTTTGGTAGGTAACCACAAATCCTCTTGTTTCTAACTTGCTGGTCTGCTATTTAATTTTAAATCAAATGAAAAATAAATTATCTTTCAACAGATTCAACAGATACCTACTCTAGAGTTGAACCACAGCTTTGTTTAAAAAAAAATCCTTGATTGTTCATTAGCTAATATTTTTAAACCCTATACATCCCAGATACAAAGATGTGATGCCTAGAAGATATATGACATGAAATCTCATCTTGAAATGTTAACATCTCCTTAAGACAATGAAAGATATAAATTGGAGGGGATTTTTGGACCCTCTTTTGTAATAACCAATTGTGGTGGATAAAAGTCCATGGTTAATCAAGTCTGGATATTTTTGCCTAGGAAAGATTTTAGTCAGCTGGATTTCTTTTGTTGTTTTATTTCTGATTCACACAAAATTGTCCATATTTATGGGGAACAATACATTTCTATATATGTATACATTATGTAAAGATCAAGTCAGAGTAATTAGTATACCCATCACCTTAAATATTTATCATTTCCTTGTAGTGAAAACATTCAAAATCCTCTCTTCTAGCTGTTTTGAAATGCTTACTATCTTACTTTTAGCTGTAGTCACCCTGTTGTGCAATACAACACCAGAAGTCATCCCTGCTGTCTAACGGTGACAATGTACCCATTGATCAACATTTCCCCATCTTTCCCATCCTGTCACTTACCCAGCCTCTGGTTAACCACCCTTCTGCTGTCAACTTCTATGAAATAAACTTTTCTAGATTCCACATAGCAGGGAGATTACATGGTCTTTGTCCATGTGCCTGGTTTATTTACAGTCTTCCAGGCTCACCCATGTTGTCACAACTGCCCCATCACCTGGGTAACCAATGTTCTGTTGAAATTCCCTCTTCTACAAATACTGGAAGTGTTTTCTATTTTTCTGTTAGACCCAGATGGATGCAAGGGCTTTAAGCCAGGACAATGAGGTGGCAAGGAGTGATGTAGTCCAAGGGAAAGCCCACTAGCAAAGGGTTGCAAATCCCTTAGCCACAAAGCAGTTCCTATAATGCTTTTGACATGGATTCCAAAGCAAGCTGCCTACATTAGAAAGTCCATCTTAGTGATCTCTATTTGCCTTGTATCCCCATATGTGGAGATAATAGTACCTCCTTTACGGGGTTGACAATGTTAGATGAACTAATACAATATGTGTAAAATGCTTTAAAAAGTACCTGGTGTGTATTAAGTGCCTTATAAATATTAGCTATTATTATTTGCCTGGGAACTCCAAGCTAAAGCATGAAAGGCTGATGTCTCCCTGGGTCTCACACCAATAGTCATCCCCATATCTGAATGATAGATTTTAGCTGCCATATCCTTTTTAAGGATCACAGCTTTGGAAGTTGGAGGAAGCATGTGCTGATTGACAGCAATGCTGTAAAGAGAAATAATTTTCCAGGGGCCAGCAGTGGTTACCATGGTTTCCAACTGGCAGAAACTCCAAGGTCAATTCCTTGAAAATATTTCACTGCTGATATGAGCAGGGCAATTCCTCCACCTTTCTAATCGCTTCTTCGGCACCAGATTGTTCCAAGGCTGAGTTCTGTTTTTAAGTCAGGGGAGAAAAATCTGAATAAGTAGAAACCAGAAAACACAGTCATCTAGCTGACCACTGACCATGAAAGCAAATAGAGCTGATTTCCCCAGGGAGTCTGGAAAGGGAAGTGTCACTTGAAGAGATGAAATTTTAACTACAGGAGAACAAAGCATTTTAATGTTAGACTCAGGTCTGCATTGATAAAGATCAGGGAGGATAACATACTATTGGAAATTTTAGTTTTGCTCTCGGATTCATTTTTATTTCCCTGAAATGCAAATCCCAAGGTATCTGGAGAGGTCACAGTGCATAAAGCTTTGGGAAAAGCCATAGCACAACCCACCTCCTCACTTCACTCCGTGCCCACCTTACGCTGGACCCGCATGTGTCTCATCCTCCAATCAATGCTCCAACCTTCAGAATTAAACTCCTCTGACATCCCAGCTGCAATATTGATCAAACATTTTCTCTAGAGTGTCTCAAGTTGTTTCCGGAAAGCCTCTCCTACAGGGAAGGAGATTACTTCCAGAAGCCTGTTCTCAAAGGAAGTGGTCTCCCATGGGTGATCTCATGCCAGGGCAGCTCCATTAGACCTGGAGATGCGTGGTTTTTGTCGTGGGCAGGCTAAGGAGTTCTTTTATAGAAGATTTTAAAGAGGTTTCTCCACTATAGAAAGGCTCTGCTTAACTGCTGTGATTTAAGTGTGTCCCCCAGTAGTTCGTATGTTGGAAACTTAATCCCGAAGTTAACATGTTACTAGTATTTGGAGGTCAGGCTATTGAGAGATAATTGGGATTAAATGCAGTCCTGAGAACAGATCCTCTTGATGTCATTAGTGACTTCAGAAGAACAGGAAAAGACCTGAGCTGACACACTTGCTCTGTCTTGCTGTGTGATGGTCTCTTCCATGCTGTGATGCACCGAGAGGTCCTTACCAGAAGCCAGCCAGATACCTGTGCTCTTAGACATTCCAGCCCCCAGAACCAAGAGTCAAATAAATGTCGACTCTGCGTCAATTACTCAGTTGTGTTATAGCAACAGAAAGTTGTTTAAGGAATTAACTGAGTCAAAATACCCCAAAGAAAATATTTATAGAGTACTAACAATTCAGACAGTACCACTGCAAATTTTCTAGTCATTCAAATACTTTTGGAAATATTTTTAAATGGCAACCCTAGAGAACTCACACCAATGTGATTTTCTGCTTTTGCTGCATAAAACCCTTATTTCTCTAGCAAAGCTAGGTGCTAGCTATCTACTTATAAAGCTATATTAGAAACTAAAGGGAAAAAGAGGTTGTAATTAGGTGTTGTGATTTTTTTTTAATTGACCACAAACTCTTTGTAGCTGTTCTTATTAAGAGGAGGCAGAATGTATTTCCCCTTCTTGGATTTGAACCAGTCTTGTGGGTTGCTTTGGTCAATGGAATATGTTAGAAGTAAAGTTGTGAGACTTCTTTGTCTTGGCTTCAAGAGGCCTGTAGTTTGCTCTCACCTTCTGGGATGCTGCCCTAGTGAATGAAAATGAGCTGGCTGGTGGGCATCGGGGAGAACATGGAGGAGAACCATGGCACCATGACTCATGCCTACCAACCATAGTGGTAAATGGTTGAGTGAGATCATTTTAAACCACCTAGTTCCTGTCATGTCACCAAAGAAAAGGAGCCACATAAGTGCCCTCAGGCTAAAGCAGCAAAAGAGTCATCTGTCTGAGCCCAGCCTCAGGGCCTGACCTGGAGACTCATGAGCAAATATGACATTTGATTATTTTGGAGCCATTAAATTTTAGGGTATTTCGTTACACAGCAGTAGATAACTGCTATGGAATCGTTTCTGGTTTTGTGCTTGATTTATCTGTGAAACTAATAAAATCACATAATAATAATTTGACTATAGGAAATAGTCAGTTCATAGAGTATCCATATATACTAAATCTTGTAAATGATGGTAAGAGAATTGCAGAAACTATTTAGGAAAAGTAAACATTGTGCTAAACAATCTGACTCCCCTGTACACTGTCATTCTGAATACCCATTTCTATTTCTCAAAACTAGATATTTTTATAAAAACTATCTGTAAAACTGGAAAATGTCTACTTTTTCTGAAACAATGTAGGCTTTTTGATCTTTCATTGTTGGGTTATTCACTACTGATTAGATTATAGATTTATCTAAATTCTTCCCTTCTGTGTTGTAAAGTTCAAAGAAAAATCATGTGAGGTAATCTCTAAGTTCCTGGAGTCTCATGCTTGATAGGAGTATCTTTGTTTACCTTGGCACCTAGAGTCAACCAAACAGTAACAGTCTGATAGAGGATTGGGGCTTTAAACCACACCAGCAATGTGATTCAGGGTGGGAACCTGGGTCCTGGAGGATCCGCTTGATTTCCTGAAGAGGCTGAAGACTGAGACCAGCCATGAGGGCAATCAACCATGCCTCTGTGATGGAGCTCTGATAAGACTCAGGATATCAGGGCTGGGTGACTTTCTCTGGCTGGCCATACTCCATACTTATTGTGACACATCAGTGCTAGGGAAAAATGCACTTTCCTTACTCTGCGGGAAGAGGATCACTAGAAGCTCCTCTTTTGTTACTTCTCTTTAACTCTGACTCACGTCCTTTCCTTGGTTGATTTTAATTTCTATCTTTTCCCTGTCATAAACTATAATGAAGATATAATAGTTTTCTGTGAATTCTAGGAATCTCTCCAGTGAGTTATCAAAATTGAAGTTGGTTTGAGGAATCTTTTGAACTTACAGGTGGTGTTGGAAGTGAGTTAATTCAATGTGGGTTGTTCCCTAATTTTGTAGTTAGCTAACTTTTGCACCTTTCTTCAATATGCAATTAAAACTGCCTCCCTGACTACTTCCTCTTAATGATTAGCTCATGTAGGACTCACCTGGGTTTTGGGAAATGGCTCCTGGCTTTCCTATTGATCATGTATACCTATTTTTTGCCCTTACTAGATAGTAGTGTGTTGAAGACTCAGCCTATTTCTTATATCCTTTCTGCCTCTAGTAGCCAGCACGTTGTTTTAAAATAAACATTATGGTATTCTTCAAACAAATTGTTGCCTCCAATGCCAATTAGTAATTCCTGAAATTTAGGCTACATTTGTATGAGGCTAAAATAATTATTCACTCATTCCAAAAATATTTAGTGAGCATCTACTATATGGTAGACCCCAGGATTTATCAAAAAGCAGTGAACCAAGACCCTGCTTCCAGGAAGCTTCCAAACTGGGAGATGAATAAATAATAGCAAATTAATCAACATAACTAAGCTATTAGATTAGATAATAATAAGTGCTGTAAGTGTTCAAAATATAATTATGCAGGATAAGAAAATAAAGTGTGAATAAAGTAGAGAGGGTGATCAAAGAAGGGCCTTCAGAGGTGGTGACTTTTCAAGAGGAACCAGAACAAATCAAGAGAATGAGTCATGCAGATAGATCTGCAAAGCTGGTCTACATGTCCCAAGTGCCTAATGACTTTAATAACCAAACTGATTTGAGACTGTGACTCTCTGATTTCCTTGGATTGTGGGTGACTTTTTAAAAGAAAGTTTTTTTAATGACTGAGGGATTCTACTCCAGTCATGACTCATAGATACATCCTTATAGTTTCTGTATGACATGTAAATAGTCTATACATAAAAAAGAAACAAAGTTCATAGCCTACTGAAGACAAGGGTCAACCTCTTAACAGTCTTCATGTTCCAGATTTTTTTGAGGGGACACCCCAGAGGGACAACTGCTTTCTAAATAATCACCCCACTGGGGAAGAATCTTTAAATCTCTTCTGATAGCACCCTTTATTAAACTGAGAAATGTTCAGATGAAACTTGACAAGATGTGACACAATTCCAAAGAGAACTAAGTGATTCAAATAAAAGGAACTTAGCAAAAGTAAAGATGTGAATAACTCTGCAAATGTAAATTGTAAAATCCAAGGAAATCTCTCTCACACTTTTTCTTGTTTGTAGTTTCAGTGAATAAACCAAGGTTCACTTCCCCCCGCACCCTCCAACAGCCAGGAAGAAATCTCATTACAAGAACTGGATGCTCAGAGAAAAGCAAGGTCTGACTTTTAAAGATGGCATTGTAAGGCTGTCTTGTTTCTACTTTGCCATCATTTCCCCCTGCCTTTGCTTTCTCATGGTGAGTGAGGGATATAATGGCTATCTGTTTGAAAATGGCAGTCCTTCTCTGATCTGGATTTCCACTCTCCAAAATGCTCTATCTTTGGCCCTCTTGCATATATGTAGGAAAATAACTAAATGTCGCCAGCATCCTAAATTGCCTTCTGAATCATCAAAAAAGGTTTAAATTATGCTGGGGCAGCTGTAGTGCTGAGTATGTTAATGAAATTTAGTTCTTTAAAAAATGATGATCCAGGTATTAGGTGTGTTAACTTGTCTGGACTAATTAGGATAATCATTAACTGGGTTACACCATGCCCCAACTAGCCTCAGAACCAAGAATTATTCAGAGAAGCTTTTCTGCAATAGTCACATTTCTAGATTTAAAGGCAAGATGTTTTGGGTTGAAAAGGTGGGAAAGTGATTTTATAGGAGTCCATCCAGACCTAGTGTTTTAGAACGGAAGTCAATGGCTTTATCTTTACTTAGTATTCTCTCTCCTCCTCCATTGCCCAGCACAAATGGTGAAAATATTGTTGCAAAATGGTACCATGAGGAAAAGTTGAGAAAAGAAGAGGCAGTTGTATTTCAGAGAAGTTGGTATGGAATAGGAGCAAAGAGAGAAATGCCCTGCCCATTTCTTTTTTTTTGCTACCAAGTGCACTACAACACTGGTATTGATGTGTTAGTAGCATTTTATGGAGAAATGAAAATCTTTCCTGAGTCCAAGATGGAATCAACTTGCTATTGCCATAAGTACATTTGTCAAGTGGGAGTCATGCTAAGAAGCTCAAAATTATAAACAATTTATGGGAAAAGTCTGAGGAAGTTAAAATCCATTTACTTAGCATTAAATAAATACATTTTATATGTCCAACACTCAGCGAAGTGCTGTGAAGGAATTAAAGAAGTATAACAGATAGTCTCTGCTTAACATTTAGCATTTAATTAAATCACATACTTGGTTAAGCATGCTGAAAGACATGAAAGATAGATAATGTGTGGATCTTGCTTTCCAAGCAGCTCATGGTTTTTTGGGAAACAAAAGGTATGCACTTGAAATGCTTAAAATGTGATCGCAGGCAGGAAATGTAAGTGCCAGATGGTTGGCACAGAATCTAAATAATTATTCATTGGAAAAGAAAAACAAGGGTGGGCTTCAGTGGAATTCATTGATGAGGGAGGACTTAACATGTACCTATGGAGTCTTTACTCATAAATCATTTCAGTTTATAAGGATATTTACCTACCATAAATCCACAAAGAGACACTCAGGGAAACAAACATACCCAGGACAGCGATGCTATAAGGTGGGCTAAAGCACTTCTAGAAAAAAAAAAAAAATAACATAGCCTAAAAGCATATTAAAACCTGAAGAGAAATTCAGAATGAACACAGAGTTACCCTAAGACCCAGCAGTTCTACTCATGGGTGTTTAGTCCTTCTGGGTTTATATCTATGTCTACACAAAAAACTTGTATACAGATGTTCATAGTGGCACTATTCACAACAACCAAAAATTGGGAACAAATTAAATTCCATGAACTGATGGATGGATAGACAAATTGTTGTATCCATACAATGGAATATTATTTGACAATAAAAAGGAATTATCTACTGGCAGAAGGTATAGCTCAGTGTTCAGGTGTACCTATCATGTGAGGGGCCCTGGGTTCAAAATTAAAGAAGTACTACTGTTCCATGATAGAACAAGGATAAACGCTGAAACATTGTACTAAGTGAAAAAAGTCATAAACACAGTGAGACATTTGATTCTATAAATAAGCAGAATAGACAAATCTATATAGACAGGAAGCATATTAGTGGTTCCCAGGGGCTGAATACAGCAAAAAAATAGGGGGGTAACTTCCTATAAGGTGCAGAAAGACTTTTTAAAAGGGAGACTGATGAAAATGTTCTAAAATTAGGTGGTTGTGATGAGTACACAACTTAGTGCCCAATTAGGAAAAAAAATCAGAATCATACACTTTGAAAGGGTGAATTTTATGATATATTAATTGTATCTTTTTTTTTTGGTGCTGGAGATTTGAACCCAGGGCCTTTTGCTTGGGAGGCAAGCACTCTACCAACTGAGCTATGTCCCCAGCCCTAATTTTATCTTAATAGAACCACTTAAAGAAAAAATCTGGCAAGAATAACACTCCCCAAATTGCTAAAATATGTTAGCTTCTAAGCAAAAAATTAAAAAATAGATACTTTAGGAAAAAAGAAAATACAGGGATAAAATATAGAAGGTTCATAAAACAAGATTCTCTCTAAAGTTCCGCTCCTCTTACAGTGTTTTGAGGACTTTAAAAATCCTAGCTGTACCTCAGGTGAGGGAGAGAGGAGGTACTATCATCAGGTATTGATAATTTATAGTCATGGAATTAATTGGGAATCATTATTTGTAAATGCATCATTAAAGACAAGTTAGAGTGATCTGACGCTTTAAGAAAACTTATTTGGAAAGATTTTCAAACACAGAAAAGGGGTAAGAGTGGTACAGAGAAAACCTGCATATGATTCTTAACTCAGTTCTCAGTTTGCTTTATCATTTGTGCTAAGGTGCTCACTCTCCCTCCCTCCCTTCTCTCTCTCCCCTTTACTTCTCTTTTCCTTCTCTCTATACATATATTTACATTTATATTTCAAATATATATATATCACATTTTATAAATTTTAAATATATAAAATTTTATGTATTTCAGAGTAAGTTACAAGCATCATGACCATTTACCTAATGTATAAGTGTGCAGCATATATTTCCTAATAATAAAAGCGTTATCTTACAATCTTACATACCAGGAGTAAAGTTATCAAGTTCAGTAAATTTCACATTGATGCAATCCTTTTATATAATCTACTGTCCATCTTCTAATTTTGCCAAGGGATAATATTATCATCGACAGAGAATAGCTCTATAACATCGCTCCAAAATGAGGCATCTGAAAAGATAGCACTTAGGATCTCAGTGTCTGTCAGGTAGGTACCTGGCATGGCCCCTCTGGATGGTCTGGCTGCTCTGGCTCAAGTTTTCTCACCAGGCTGCAGTCTGGGACTTGCCTGGGACTGTGCTCATATCGGAAAGCTCAGTTAGAAGGGAAATGCTTCCATGCTCACTCACACGGTTGCTGGCAGGACTCCGGGTTTGGCTGGCGGTTAACCAGTGGCTCCCTCGGTTCTTTACCACACCGTGCTCTCTCAGGGCAGCTCACAGCATGGTAATTGCCTACCTTAGAATGAATGAGCAAGAAAGGAACCCCCCAACCTTGCAATGGAAGCCTCAGTCATCTTTTCATAGTGATATTATCTTTTAAGTGATATTCCTTTATTTCTGTTATATTCTGTATATTAGTAATAAGCCAATGAATCCAGATCACACTTAAGGGAGATGGTTCCACAAATATTAGGGACCATCTTAGAGGCTGTCTGTCATGCCCCATAATGTCTTCCTGCACAAGATCTGGTCTAGACTCACACACTGCAATTAGTTGACACGTTTTTTTAGTCTTTTTTTCTTTCCCTTTATGACTGACATTTTTAAAACACAACTCCCCTTGCTAAAGTAAAATGTTCTACATTAGAGGTTCATGTGATGTCTCATAATAATTAACTTCAGACTGCATTCCTAGCCACATGTTACATGACCAGTGTTGTCTCTTCTTCAGAGAATCATATTTAGCAGTTCAAGTTGTTCATCTGTCCTTCACTGATAATATTAATTTTGATCCCTGTTCAGGGTGTTGTCAGATTTCTCCACTTCTGTAATTATGTAATTATATTTTTTTCCTTTGCAACTGAAAGGCAATCTGTGGGCAAACACTTTAAGTAAAACTATACAAATATCTTATGTCTTACTAAAAATTGCCTATAAGTTCAGATCTCCGTCCACATTCACCAGTCGACACTAGGTGTTATATTAGTCAGTTCAGGGTACCATAACAAAATACCACAGACTGGGTAGTCTTAAGAAATATTTATGTCTCACAAGTCTGGAGACTGGAAATCCAAGGTCAAGGTGCCAGGCAAGGTGCTTTCTTCTGAGGTCTCTCCCCATGGCTTGTACCTGACTGTCTTCTGGCTAAGTCCTTTCATGGCCTTTTCTCTGTGTAAGCATCCTTAGTGTCCCCTCCTCTTCTAAGGACTCCAGTTTTCTTGGATTAAGGGTCCACCCTTATGAACTCTTTGAACTTTAATTACTTCTTTAAAAGTCTTATCTCCAAATACACTCACAATGGGGTTATGGCTTTAATATCTGAATGGGGGGAACCACTCAATCTATAACAGCATTCCTATAAAGTAGAGCCATCCCTTCTCACACTTTTATTTGCTATTAGTATATAGAATGGATCCCCATTTTCTTTTCCAGTGTCTTACAGTTTGTTACTGTCCTTAAATTATTTTGGCATTCAAATTGTGCCAGACTCTTATATTGGGACTCCCTCCAGGCTGGCTCCTGGGTCCTCAGGACATGCCCTCATTATGTTTGCAGCA
The DNA here is from genome assembly GCF_902686445.1 of Sciurus carolinensis. NCBI lineage: Eukaryota > Metazoa > Chordata > Mammalia > Rodentia > Sciuridae > Sciurus > Sciurus carolinensis. Next base: position 67,530,477 of record NC_062226.1, read on the forward strand.
CCTGTTAACATCTGGCATGACAAGATTCTCCAGGCTCCTACTAAATAGAGAGGTGGTTGTATAGTACTGTAGATGTACCAATTGCCACTGAAGCCTCTGAACTGTACACTTTAACGTGGTTAATTTTGTTATGTGAATTTCATCTTAATTTGCAAAGTTCCAGTTTCATCTTGAGCCTTTCCTAAAAGCAGTACTTTCTTTGAGAAAGTTAGAACACTGCACTAAAAAGCAAAATCCGGTGACTGTTAGGTATGTGAACTGCTACTGGGGCATCTTTACTTCAGTGAACAGAGTTAGGAGAAATATATTTATTCAGTCCTCTTTTTCTTATTTCATAAATTCAACCAACTGTGGATCTAAAATATTCAGAAAACAATTGTGTCTGTACTGAATACTACAGATTTCTTTTTCTTGTCATTCCCTAAACAAGTCAGTATAATAACTACTAACCTAGCTTTTATATTACATTAGGTATTATAAATAATCTAGAGATGTGTTAAAATATTCAAGAGGATAAGCACAGCCTAGACACAGGAACAAGGTCATTTTATATGATAAATAAGAACATGCACAGATTTGGATATCCACAGGAATCCTGGAGACAACCCCCTTGGAATATGGAGAATGACCTATTGGAGTGGGGAGGGGTGGGGAGTTAGCTGCCTGTTGCTATGAGAAATACCTGAGCTAAACAACTTATTTTGGCCCCTGTTTTCAGAAATCTCAGTCCATGGACACTTGGCACTGTTGCTTTGGACCTGAAATAGCATAGTACATCATGGTGGGAGAACGTGGCAGAGGAATCTGCTCACTGAAGAGTGGCTGGGAAGAGAAAGAGAGAGAAAGGAGCTGCAGTTTCAATATCCCCTTCAAGGGCACACCCCCCACCCCCAATGACCTGACATCTTTCCACTAGGCCCACTTCCTAAAGGTTCCACCACCTCCCAATTGTGCCACAGGCTGGTGGCCAAGCCTATAAACACAAGAGCCTTTGGGGACACTTCAGATCTAAACTACAAAAGTGTATGTGTATGTGTATGTATTTACACATGTAATTTATACATGTAAATATACATATTTCAGAAATCATGAGTCCACATCAGTACCTCCAATTGCAATCCATTCTTCTAAATCTATATTCCCTCTTTCCAGATTGGTACCTCTCTTCTGTCATATCAAGAGCCCGGTTACCAACAATATCAATGTGTTTACTTATTTGCTCAGTACTGTAAAATCTCCAAAACAGATTCAGTATCACTTCAACCGTGCCACTACAAAAATAAAAAGAGCTTACTATTTAGTAATAGTTCTTCCTAGCATTCCCCACCCAGTGTCACAGGTTGTGTCTAATTCTTGGTCATAAATTGCTCCTTGTATTCCCCCCCCCCTTTTCAGTGTGAGCATTCATTTGAAATACAATTAGGTTCTTTTTTATTCTTTAGTTCTAATTTGAGTATTTCTCCTCCCTCCCCATATTCGCTATTTTTTAAAAATACTATATTGAAGATGAACAAGTTTCCAAAAAAAAAAATCATACACAAAGCTTTACCAGAGAAGTGTTAACTCCCTCTTGTATCCCTTCCGCCCTCTTTCCCACCTACTCCTATGGGAACCCACTTCATTATTTTCTAATTTATTCCTCCTACATTTCTTTTTATATGTAGATGTTTCTTTGTCATTTTCTCTTCACAAAAGTTACCACTCTATGTAACTCTTGGGCACTTCATCAGGAAGGAACAGTTTCTTTGAGCTCCAGAGATTAGCAGGCTCTTTCCAGTCTGTTCTTTTCAGAGTGCCAGGCTGACTAGTGAGTCTCATGTCTATAGCAAACTAGGTGCAGAGTGTGGCTCCTTCTCAGGTCTATAGCAAACTAGGTGCAGAGTGTGGCTCCTTCTCAGGTCTATAGCAAACTAGGTGCAGAGTGTGGCTCCTTCTCAGGTCTATAGCAAACTAGGTGCAGAGTGTGACTCCTTCTCAGGTCCACACCAGGTGCTGTCCAGCCAGTTTCCTAGCATCACATTCTTCCCTGTGCCTTGTCTATTCCCATGGTTTGAGTATGCAGACCCTTGTCTTCCAAAACCACGCATGACCCTAATAGACCCTTGCCTCCACCCAGTACTTACATACTACCTCACATTTCCTTGCTGACCTGTTCTATACTCCCTCCCCAAATAAATTGTTCAGGAACCAATCTTCCTTCTGTAAGATGTCAGAGTGCTCAACTCCTTCCCCTACCCTTTATCTCTCAACTATCTTTCCCCTCTTCCTTTCTGCCAACCAACATGCGCGCGTGCGCGCTCACACACAAACGCACACGCTTTCTTTGAAATGTTTCCGTCTTTCCATAACAGCAGGGGGGAAGAGAAGGCTCCCAAAGAAGGAGAGAAAGAGTTTTAAAATAGCTACCCGCTGGGTAATTCATCATCATTAAACATCAGAGTGCCATTCTAGCAGGGGATCCTCGTAAGTCATTCACTTCTGCTCTCCAGCAGTTTACCCTCTACCCACTGCCCCTGGGGAAGGGCCGCCTCTCCCAGATCAATAGCTGAGGACCTGGCAGTTCAGCCAAGCTGAGGGGGGCAGGAGGTTTGATACTAGGACCACAAAGACTCGGGTGCTTGGCCAGGTACTCAGGCAGCATTGAGTCTTTCCCAGGTTTTGCCTGCTCCTCCTTCCAAGCTTCAAAGCTCCAGTAATGTCCGACAGTCCACCTGTGTCTTCCTGCAACAAAACTACTTCCAGGAAAAAAAAGGCGGGGAGGTGGGTATGTGACAGTTCGAAAAAGTAAGGCTACAAACCTGAGGACAACTGTAGGGGAGACAGGAAGAAGCAAGCCATGTGGGGCCTCATAGGGTTAACACAGTCGAGACTACACAAAAGATGGAAGAGGGCGAGGCAAAGTGAGAAATCGGGCGTAGGGAGTGGGAAAGAAAAAAACAGAAAAAATCTTCCACCCTTTCTTTTTGCATCAGGAGGTACATTTCCATTTCAGAGCAAACCCAGCTACAAATGAGGGTAGCTGGGAGCATGTCTCTACTTAGGCAGCTGATGAAAGACCCTCCCAGTGCCTTTGATGCTGGCTGCATATTCGAGCACTTTTTGAAACGTGCATCTATGGTGTATGCAGCCTGGGAACCCCAGCGGAGCAGGGCTGGCTGTGGGAGGGTGAGAGGGAAATCCTTGCCTGGAATACTCTAGGCCTGGAATGGGCCACCAGAGCAGTACCAGGCAAAACCCGGAATGGATTTTGGGAAGCTAAACAGGCACTGCTCCAGTTCTATGCTCCCTGGGCACATTCTGTAAGCTCTTCGCCATGCAGAGGCTCCGAGAGAGGTCCACTATTTGAGCACACCGCCCCCCTAGGGTTCCTCAGCGGTGGGAACCTGGGAGGGGCTGAACATGCTGTTCAGAATAATTTAGAAGGCAGAATATTCTTTCTGCTTGGTAGTGTGAAATCACTTATTTATGGCTTCCATTCAGACCCCGGTTTGGAGATAATCCCCCTTTCTAAGCGGTTGAACTCATGAATGTTGATCTTGCAAATCAAGCTGACACTAGCAGCTTTTGTCCACCGGGGCATACATCAAGGCCTGCCTTCTCCCCAGCACGTTTTCCCCCTCATCGGCATGCGTGTCCCAGCCTCCTGGATTCCTGAAAGGCCTGCTCCTCCCCAAAGCGACCCCGGGTCTCCAGTAACAATCATGGGGCTTGTCTGCCAAGTGTTTGGGCCAACTTGGAGCATTCTGCTTAGGGCCCCAAGAGAAGTCCTCAAAACAAATGGCCCCGACAGGAGGAGGTCACCCGTTGAAGGGCCCGGAGAGCTCTGGACCCTCACCCAGGGGCCTAGGCTTTGGTCCTTAAACACGCATGCTGAGCCAAGCCTGGATGAAACCCAGGCTCCCAGAAAGGAAGCAACGAAACAATCGCATTTATGTGACAGGAGGACCGAAGACAGAGAGGAGGCAAAGCTGGCCAGGATGTGTGGATCTGAAATAATGAGATCAGATGGGGGAAGGCGGATGTCAACTACATCCCCAGCAGCCATCAATAAAAGAGGCTTTGCTAAAAGCAAAGCAGATCATTGGTTTTTAGAGTGAGCTCTGTGGTAACTCTGGATCATAGTGTGATAAGATGCTTTTTTATTAATGCTAATGAGCTAATGTTTATTAATTGCTCCAAGCTCCAGAGGCATAGGTACAAATTGCAGACCAAATATGTATTTGAGTGTTTTGTGTTGAGTATGACTGCTGAATGAGAAAAGAACACAATCATGGGCACCCCGACTCTAAGGAATTCAGACTCATGAATAAAGTTATTCATTTTTAATTTAAATTTTATTATGTCGCAGCCTCCAAACTGATCTCTGGAGCTAAGGCAACTCATCATACCTCACAAATATATCTTGTTACCTGTGTGCTTCCCCCAATTAGGTTAACAGCCATCTCACTATAAGGTTGAGCTGTGGGAAGGATATGCTAACACATCCAAGTTCATATTTTTAAAGTGATCTTGGCTGCTTGATGCAGGATGAGTAACCAAGATGACCTGTAAATGAGGGGTTATTCCTCTGCCTCCACTTTCCAGCAAACAGGAGCACTGATTCTTGGCATATCTCCAACGGCTTTCTTCTCTTTCCTGTTACTCTAGCCAGAGAACAGACCATAAAAGATGACTGCAGTTTGGTTTTCTGAGTTGTTTGATTGGATGCATTTCTCATATACAGGAAATATGCTGCATTAGGGCACCATGGGAAGAGTCTTATCTCTCTGCCGATGCCTGCCATTTTCACCTCAGTTATGTTCTGTAGTCCTGGAGTCCAGTGGTTAATAAAATGCAGCAAATGAGCTGCTTTCCTTTTATGGGATGAATTCTTCAGGAACAATTCCATTATTGTTGGAGAAATGAATCAATCTTGTCCTCCCTTGTGGTCCTTACCTGCATACCTTCGTGGATCTTGGTGTCTTCGATTTGTTGCTTTTGACAGTGTGTAGGTTGCTTTCATCTCACAGTCTCTGATCACGCTATTGCTTCAGCCTTTGAAGCCTCTGACTCCATGTGACTCTGGTGGGTCAGGACATGAGGATGAGGCATGCCACATGGCCATATCTATTCTCTTTTCCACGGTCTGGAATCTTCACTAGGGAGACCCAGGATATGAGAGATTGAGCAAATTATTTAATGACTACACTCTCAGGACAGGCTATATCAGGGCCATGAACTTTGAAGCTGTCCTGTTGCTCGTACCTTCCAAGACCTGTTGTTTTTTATCTCCATTCTGAGGGCTAGTCCACTTCCTCAAAAACATTTTTTCCCTTTTTTATTTTATTTTATTTTTTTGCTATTGTTGATTAATATAATACATTGATATGCAAGGCATACAAAAAACAGGAACGTAACAAGTATAGTAACCATTTATTGTGAAATAGACATCTATAATAATTCATAAAATTGTATTGCATGTATTAAAAATAATTAGGAATTAAACACCATGTATGTGATTACTATCTGGATCAGGAAACTTGTCATCTGAGATTTAAAAAAAAAAAAAACCCTAGTTGAAGATAAACAAGAACTATATTTATTTGAGGAATATTAGTATACAATCTGGGAGACACCAAATTCAAGAAGCCTTGAAAATGTGCTCTGAGGTTTCACAAGATGGAAGTGGGTTTTTTTGTTGTTGTTGTTGTTTTGTTTTTTAACTTAAGCTACAAGAGGCATTGTTAATTACATCCCTTATTCATTAGGAATTACCATTGGTGCATTAAGTTTGCAATAAAAGGATTGGGCACAGTGTTAGTCTTTTGGTTGTTCAGGGGAAAGAGAGGCAGTTTCATGAACTGTAATCAAAGCTAGTGGGTTTCATTCCAGAAAGTTGTGGTTTGACCCAGTTCACAAGATCAGCATGTATGCGGATAGCTATGACAGATAGTCCAGTTCAAAAGTTCAGCAGTGGATGTGTCTGAAACCTGGTTTAACAAGGACTCCCAACTTTGTTTTAAATGTGCCAAACTGATGCTACTCCACTTTGATTTTTTTCTTCCCTAACTGGATATTATCAGTGTGCTTGGATACCTTTCCCATCCTCCTGGATACCCCTTCTTAATGGGACAGCCACCTTGCTATTTCCTAACCACTCTGCTGACATGCTCAATAATTCCTTGATTTCTGTTATGGTATTATCACCTATGTGTCCCTAGATACTATTGTTTAGCTTTGTAGTTTTTAGAATGTGTGTGTATTATGGTTTGGATCTAGAATGTCCCCAAAGGCTCCTATGTTGAAAGTTTGTTTCCCCGTGCAGCTACGTTCAGAGGTAAGGTTTTAGGGAGGTGATTGGATCACGAGGACTCTGTCCTCATTAGTGGATTAATCCACAGATGGATTCATAGCAGAATGAACTATTGGGAGTTAATGGAAACTGCAGTAGGTAAGAAGGGAGTAAGTCCTTGGGTGCATGCCCTTGAGGATCTTGTTCCCAGTCTCCCCCGACTCCCACTGCTTTCTGTCTGCCATGAGATGAGCAGCTTTCCTCCACCCCACCCTTTCACCATGATTTTTCTGTCTTGCCTCAAGCCTAAAAGCAATGGAGTCAGCTGACCATGGGTTGAAACCATGAGCCAAAATATATGCCAAAATAAATCTTTCCTCTTTTAAGTTGTTTTTCTCAGGCATTTTGTCATAGCGATAAAAAGTTAACACAGTGTGAAGTAGTCTTTTTTATCTTTGTTCAGTATTGTGTTTGTAAAAGTCATCCATGTTTTCATGTATAGATTATAAATTTTATCACTGAATAGTAGTCAATATGTAACCATATCATAGTTATTTATCCATTCTATTTTTAATGAACATTAGTACTGTGTCCTTTGGGACTATGGCAAACAGTGCTGCTATGAACATTCTTATTTGTCTTTCTATATCACATGAGTAAATTGCTCTAGAGAAAATTCCTTAGAGTAGATTTGTCAGTGTATGGAGTATGCATATCTTCACCTTTACCAGATAATGTCAAACTATTTTTCTAAGGTGGTTGAATCAATTTACATTTCCACCTACATGGTATGAGAGAATTTATTGTTCCACATCCTTCCCAAACTTGTTTTCTTAGCTTTTTAAACATTTGTCCAACTGATAACTTTGTTTTTATTATAATTCTGAGATAACTAAAGAGAAATATACCATTCCATATCTTTATTGGCCATTTTGTTTTTTAAAATAGCATTTTTACATGCACACATAGGTGGCTGTGGGTATAAATAGTTATTTAAATGATTAAAATATATATCAAATTTTATATCTATACCAACCAACAAATTCAAGGGAAAATGTGCAATTATTTTGCAGAATACATTTTATCTGTACTTACTTCAGTAGGCATCACTTAAGAGTTTTTTATATAACTAATTACAAATTCTTATTCTTAAAATTATTTCACTTGACTTTCTTCTTGAATATCTTCCTAATTTAACTAAACCTTAGTATTAATTTCTGCTCTTAGAATCAATTTCTCACTCTGGGTGCAATGGTACATGCCATAATCCCAGTGACCCAGTAGACTGAGATGGGAGGTTTGCAAGTTCAATGCTAGCCTCAGCAGTTTAGTAAGACTCTGTCTCAAAGAAATCATAAAAAGGACTGGGGATGTAATTCAGTAGTAATGCACCCCTGGGTTTCAGCCCAAGTATCCCCCCCACTCAAAAAAAGATGACTATTCACCCTATACCTACTGGATGATAAACATTTTAACCACAGAAGGTAGCATAAAATTGAACAACTATTCTTAAAAGAGACAAGTAAAACAAAATGAAATATATTGGAATTATTCCTTGACCTAGTGAATTTGTCATCCAGAAGTAGTAATTTCACATCCAAAAGTGGAAATTTACCTCTTTTATTTTGCAATGAAAATATGGTTATCAGTCATCTCTACCCAGGTATGACTAACCATATCTTTGTACAATTATATTTAGACATTCAGCAAACTTGCTCCTCTCACCATCAATATTTGTTCCATGATCCCCTTATCAATAAAACCATAAGAAAATAAAAGTCATAATGACACTTAATGAGAAAATTTGAGGTACTAAAACACTGGGATATGGCTTTTGGATTCTATTCTAGTCCAAAGGATCATCTAAAATAGGGAAAGCAAACAGGTTTCATTTCACATGTCAACCTCAGTTGATTGTAATAACGTATGCAAAAAATTCCAAAGTCAAACCTGAGCTCTGAGGGAAAGTGTCATGATGGCTCCATGACACCTGCCCTGATGTGGATACAGTTTTGTCACCAGTAACTTAGATCAGTGGTTCTCAAATTTGGCTGCTCTTAATTGGACTCATCTGGTGAGCTTTTATAAAGTCCAAATTCAGGGCCACCCAGACCAATTACATCAGAAACTCTGGGAACGGACCTTGATCACTTTTATTTTTTAACTGATACACAAAGACATAAAAGTTATACATGTAAATGGAGTACTGTGAAATGTATGACACATGTAGACATTGCATAATGTTTAAATCAGGTTAAACATATCTAAAGCTTTTATTATTTCTTTGAAGTGAAAAATTTCAAAATCTTCTAACTTTTTGAAAAGTACAGTAGTACATAGCTGCTATATAAAGTCACCATATCAGGCAGTAGCACCCCAGAGCCTCTTGTTCCTATCTAACTGTCTTGGTATCCATTGACCTACCTTTCCCCATCTTTCCATCCCCAGTCTCTGGACCACACTTCTACTTTAAACTTCTACAAGACTGACTTTTTTAGATTCCACATATGAGTGAGATTATACAACATGCGTCTGTCTGTGCCTGACTTGTTTCACTTAACATAATGAACTCCAGTCCCATCCATGTTGTCACAAATGAATGACAGGATTTCATTCTTTTGTATGGTTGAATAACATTCCATTGTTTATACAAACCATGTTTTCTTTATCCATCAGTTGATGGACACAAAGGTTGTTCTTGTCTCTTGGCTATTAAGAATAGTACTGCAATTAATGTAGGAGTGTAGATGTCTCTTCCACAGACTGATTTTATACCATTTGGATATATGCCCAGCGGTAGACCTGCTGGATTATATTGTAGTTCTCTTTTTAATTTTTGAGGACCCTCCATACAGTTTTCTGTCATGACTGTACTAATTCACATTCTTACCAACAGCATTCAAGTGTTCTCTTTTCTTCACATCCTTACCTGTACTTGCTATCTGTAGGCTTTTTAATATTAGTTTTTCTAATGGGGATGAGATAAGAGATAAAATTTTATTTCCTGTACCTGTTAGTCATTTGCATGTTTTCCTTTAAGAAATGTCTATTTAGATCTTGTACCCATTTTTTGATCAGTTTATTTGCTTTGATGCTATAAAGTTTTTGCCATTCCTTATATATCCTGGATTTCAACTCCTTTCAGGTATATGCATCGATAATATTTTCTCCCATTCTATAGGTTGTCTCTACACTCTGTTGATTCCTTTGTGATATAGAGGGCTTTTTATTTTGATGTAATTTTTAATTGTCTATTTTTACTTTCATCTCCTATGCTTTGGAGGTCTTCTCTAAAAAATTCTTGCTTATTGCTATGTTCTAAAGCATTTCCCTGTATTTTTAAATTTTTTTAATTCTAATTGGTTTTATGTGACAGTAGAATGCATTTTGACACACTGTACATAAATGGAGCATAACTTCTCATTCCTCTGGCTGTACATGGTGCTGAGACACACCAGTAGTGTAATCATACATGTATATAGGGTAATAATGTCTGTCTCATTCTACTGTCCTCCCCATCCCCACCATCCCATCTTTCCCCTCACTCCCCTCTGCACATCGAAAGTTCCTTCATTCTTCCCAACCACCCCCCCCACTATGAATGAGCATCGACTTATCAGAGAAAACATTCGGCCTTGGAGTACTAATCTCCAGGATATATAAAGAACTCAAAAAACACCAAAAATACAAATAACCCAATCAATAAATGGATTAAGGAACTGAACAGATATTTCACAGAAGAAGAAATACAATTGATCAACAAACATCTGAAAAAATGTTCATCATTTCTTGCAATTAGAAAAATGCAAATCAAAACTACTCTAAAATTTCATCTCACTCTAGTCTGTATGGCAATTGTCAAGGATACAAGGAATAATAAGTTGGTGAATGTGGGGAAAAGGTACACTCATACATTGTTATTGGTACTGCAGAATTGGTGCAGCCACTCTGGAAAGCAGTATGGAGATTCCTCTGAAAACTTGGAATGGAACCAGCATTTGACCCAGCTATCCCACTCCCCGGTTTATACCCAAAGGACTTAAAGTCAGCATTTCCCTGTATTTTCTTCTAGCTGTTGTATAGTTTCAGGACTTACACTGAAGTCTTTAATCCACTGTGAGTTGAGTTTTGTAACTGGTGGAGCTTCATTCTTCTGCATGCATATAACCAAATGTCCCAACACCACTTATTGAAGAATTGCATGTTCTTAGCACCTTTGTTGAAAATCATTTGGCTAAAGATGTACAGGTTTACTTCATGGCTCTTTGTTTTTTCTATTGGACTTTATGTCTGTTTTTATGTTAGTACCATATTGTTTTGATTCCTACAACATTGTAGTACACTTTGAAATGAGGAAGTATAATACCTTCTGCATTGTACTTTTTGCTCAAGATTATTTTGTCTCAGCAGACTTTTTTCTGACTCCATATAAACTTCAGAATTGTTTTTTCTCTAGTTCTGTAAAGAATGACTTTTGCATTTTTATAGGGATTGCACATCACACTGAATCTGTAAAGCACTTGGGGTAGTATGGATGAACAGTATTGGTTTTTCCAACCTATGAAGATGGAATATTTTTCTATTTTCATCAATGCTTTTAATTTCATCATAGAGATCTTTTACGCTTAAATTTATTTCTAAGTATTTTTGTAGCTATTTGAAATAGGATCACTTTCTTGATTTCCATTCAGAAAATTGACTATTGACATAGAGAGGCACTACTTTTTTGTCTATTGATTTTATAACTTGCAACTTTACCGAATTCCATTATCCTAAAATATTTTTAGTATCAAGTCATCTGCAAATAGAAGGAATTTGACTTCTTTTCCATTTTGGATGCTATTTCTTTCTCTCACCTAATTGTTCTTGCTAGAACCTCCAGTGCTCTATTGAATAAAAGTGGAAATGGGGCTGGGGATATAACTCAGTTAGTAGAGTGCTTGCTTTGTGTGTGCAAGGCCCTGGATTCAATCCCCAGCACCGCGGGTAAAAAAAAAAAAAAAGTGAAAATGGACATCTATGTGTTACTGTAAATCTTAGAAAGCTTTCAGCTTTTCCCCATTCAGTATCATGTTGGCTCTTAGTTTATTATAAATAATTTTTACTACATTGAGGTATATTTCTTGTATACCTAATTTGTTCAACATTTTTTTATCATGAATGGATGTTAAAGTTTATCAAGTAGCTTTTCTCAATCAATTGGAATGAATATGTTTTTTACCTTCATTCTGTGATTATGGCGTATCACATTTATTGATTTGCCTTCATTGAACCATCTTTGCATCCTTGGGATGAATTCCACTTGGTTATGGTGAATAATATTTTTTAATGTGTTGCTGGACTCAGTTTGCTAGTATTTTGTTAAATATTTTTGCATCTATGTTCATCAAGGAGCAAGGCCTACAGTTTTCTTTTGTTGTTCCTTATCTGATTTTGGTATCAAGGTAATGTTGGACTCATAGAATATGTTTGAAAGAATTTCTTCCTCTTTCAATTGTTGAATAAGTTAGAGAATTGGTATTCTTCTTTAAATGTTTGGTAGGATTCATCAGTGAAGCCATCTGGTTCTAGACTTTGATGGTAATTTTTCTGTTTCTTTCTTTCTTTCTTTTCAGTTTCAACCTCATTACTTGTTATTTGTTTATTCAAGTTTTCTATTTCTTCATGATTCAGTCTTGGCAAGGTTTATGTGCCTAGCTTATTAACTTTTTCTATATTTTAATTTGTTGTCCTATCATTGCTCATTTTAATTTCTGGTGGTCTATTGTATTTCTATGGTATCAGTTGTAATATTTCCTTTATCCTCTCTAATTTTGAGTGTTTTCTCTCCTTTTCTCAATCTAGTTAAGGTTTTTTTTTGATTTTATCTTTTCAAAGAACCAGTTCCTTGTTTCATTATATTTTGAATTTTGCAGTCTCTCATTTATTTCTGCTCAACTTTTTGTCATTTCGTTCCATCTACTAATTTGGGGTTTAGTTCTTATTTTTTTATAGCTCTTTGAGTTGCAGTGATAGATTATCTGATATATTTTTATTCTTTTGATGATGTCATTGATTGCTATAAACTTCCCTCTTATGACTGTTTTTGCTTTATCCCGTAAGATGTGGTATATTGTCTCTCCATTTTTATTTGTTTCAAGAAATTTTTTTCTCCTATTTTTTTCCATATATTTTATTGGTGCATTATAGTTGTACCTAATGATGGTATTTGTTCTTACATATTTATACGTGTGCACAATATAATAGAATAATTTAGACAATGTCACGCCCCAGTATTTACCCTTTCCTTTCCCTTCTTCCCTTCTCCTCCTCCTCCATCTCCTCTATTCTACTGATCTTCATTCAATTTTTTTTAAATTTGTTTTTATTGTAAACAAATGGGATACATGTTGTTTCTGTTTGTACATGGAGTAACAGCATACCATTTGCATATTCATACATTTACATAGAATAATGATGTTTGATTCATTCCGTTATTTTTTTCCTTCCCCCCCACCCCTCCCACCTCTCTTTTCCCTCTGTACAGTCCCTCCTTCCTCCATTCTTGCCCCCCTCCCTCCCCCCATTACGTGTCATCATCCGTTTATCAGTGAGATCATTCGTCTTTTGGATTTTTGAGATTGGCTTATCTCACTTAACATGATATTCTCCAATTTCATCCATTTGCCTGCAAATGCCATAATTTTATTATTCTTTATAGCTGAGTAATATTCCATTGTGTATATATACCACAGTTTCTTTATCCATTCATCATTTGAAGGACATCTAAGGTTGGTTCCACAATCTGGCTATTGTGAATTGAGCAACTATGAACATTGATGTGGCTGTATCTCTGAAGTATGCTGATTTTAAGTCCTTTTAGGCCGAGGAGTGGGATAGCTGGGTCAAATGGTAGGTCCATTCCAAGTTTTCTAAGGAATCTCCACACTGCTTTCCAGAGTGGCTGCACTAATTGCAGTCCCACCAGCAATGTATGAGTGTACCTTTTCCCCACATCCTCTCCAACACCTGTTGTTGCTTGTATTCTTGATAATCACCATTCTAATTGGGGTGAGATGGAATCTTAGTGTAGTTTTGATTTTCATTTTTCTTATTACTAAAAATGGTGAACATTTTTTCATATGTTTGTTGATTGCTTGTAGATCTTCTTCTGTGAAGTGTCTGTTCATATCCTTAGCCCATTTATTGATTGGGTTATTTGTATTCTTGGTGCAGAGTTTTTTGAGTTCTTTATATATTGTGGAAATTAGTGCTCTATCTGAAGTATGAGTGGCACTCTGTAGGCACTCTCCCACTCTGTAGGCTCTCTCTTCGCATTGCTGATAGTTTGTTTCCTTTGCTGAGAGAAAGCTATTTAGTTTGAATCTATCCCAGTTATTGATTCTTGCTTTTATTTCTTGTGCTATGGGAGTCCTGTTAAGGAAGTCTGATCCTAAGCCAACAAGGTGAAGATTTGGACCTACTTTTTCTTCTATAAGATGCAGGGTCTCTGGTCTGATTTCAAGGTCCTTGATCCATTGTGAGTTGACTTTTGTGCAGGGTGAGAGATAGGGATTTAATTTCATTCTTTTGCATATGGATTTCCAGTTTTCCCAGCACCATTTGTTGAAGAGGCTATCTTTTCTCCATTGCATATTTTTAGCACCTTTGTCTAGTATTAGAAAATTGTATTTATTAGGATTTGTGTCCGTGTCCTCTATTCTGTACCATTGATCTACCTGTCTATTTTGGTGCCAATACCATGCTGTTTTTGTTACTATTGCTTTGTAGTATAGTTGAAGTTCTGGTATTGCGATACCTCCTGTTTCATTCTTCCTGCTAAGGATTGCTTTAGCTATTCTGGGTTTCTTATTCTTCCAGATGAATTTCATGATTGCTTGCTCTATTTCTGTAAGGTACATCATTGGGATTTTAATTGGAATTGCATTGAATCTGTATAGTACTTTTGGTAGTATGGCCATTTTGACAATATTAATTCTGCCTATCCAAGAACATGGGAGATCTTTCCATCTTCTAAGGTCTTCCTTAATTTCTTTCTTCAATGTTTTGTAGTTTTCATTGTAGAGATCCTTTACCTCTTTGGTTAGATTGATGCCCAAGTATTTTATTTTTTTTTGAGGCTATTGCAAATGGAGTTGTTTTCCTCATTTCTCTTTCAGCTGTTTCGTCCCTTGCATATAAAAATGCTTTAGATTTATGCGTGTTGATTTTATAGCCTGCTATTTTCCTGAATTCATTGAAGAGTTCTAGAAGTTTTCCGGAAGAGGTTTTTGGATCCTCTAAATATAGAATCATGTCATCCACAAATAGTGACAGCTTAAGTGCCTCTTTTCCTATTTGTATCCCTTTAATTTCTTTAGTTTGTCTAATTGCTCTGGCTAGAGTTTCTAGGATAATGTTGAATAGAAGTGGTGAAAAAGGACATCCCTCTCTTGTTCCCATTTTTAAAGGGAATGGTTTCAGTTTTTCTCCATTAAGAATGATGTTGGCCATGGGCTTAGCATAAATAGCCTTTACAATGTTCAGGTATGTTCCTACTATCCCTATTTTTTCTAGTGTTTTGAGCATGAAGGGGTGTTGTATTTTGTCAAATGCTTTTTCCGCATCAATTGAAATAACCATATGATTCTTATCCTTACGTCTATTGACATGATGGATTACATTTATTGATTTACAAATGTTGAACCATCCTTGCATTCCAGGAATGAACCCCACTTGATTGTGGTACACAATTTTCTTAATATGTTTTTGGATACGGTTTGCCAATATTTTGCTAAGGATCTTTGCATCTATATTCATCAAGGATATTGGTCTAAAATTTTCTTTCCTTGATGTGTCTTTGCCTGGTTTGGGTATGAGGGTGATATTAGTTTCATAGAATGAGTTTGGTAGGGTACCCTCCTTTTCTATTTCCTGGAATACTTTGAGAAGTATTGGAATGAGTTCTTCTTTGAAGGTCTTGTAGAACTCGACTGAGAATCTGTCTGGTCCTGGGCTTTTCTTGGATGGTAGACTTTTAACGGCTTCTTCTATTTTATTGCTTGATATTGATCTGTTTAAATCGTGTATGTCCTCCTGGTTCAGTTTGGGAGGAGCATATGTCTCTAGAAATTTGTCAATGTCTTCAGTAGTTTCTATTTTGTTGGAATACAGATTTTCAAAGTAGCTTCTCATGTTCTGTATCTCAGTGGTGTCTGTCATGATATTTCCTTTTGCATCATGTATTTTAGTAATTTGAGTCTTCTCTCTCCTTCTCTTTGTTAGTGTGGCTAAGGGTTTGTCTATTTTGTTTATTTTCTCAAAGAACCAACTTTTTGTTTTGTCAAATTTTTTTTTAACATTTTTTTTTTATTTTTTTACGTTTACATAGGGTAATGATGTTTCTTTTTTTTCCCCTTCCCCCCCACCCCTCCCACCCTTTTCCCTTTATACAGTCCTTCTTTCCTTCATTCTTACCGCTCTCCTTAGCCTAACTCTAAACCTAACCCTAAACCTAATGCTAACCCCTCCCACCCCCATTATATGTCCTCATCCGCTTATCAGCGAGATCATTCGTCCTTTAGTTTTTTGAGATTGGCTTATCTCACTTAGCATGATATTCTCCAATTTCGACCATTTGCCTACAAATGCCATAATTTTATCATTCTTCATTGCGGAGTAATATTCCATTGTATAAATATGCCACAGTTTCTTTATCCATTCATCAACTGAAGGGCATCTAGGTTGGTTCCACAATCTGGCTATGGTGAATTGAGCAGCAATGAACATTGATGTGGCTGTATCTCTGTAGTATGCTGATTTTAAGTCCTTTGGGTATAGACCAAGGAGTGGGATAGCTGGGTCAAATGGTGTTTCCATTCCAAGCTTTCTGAGGAATCTCCACACTGCTTTCCAGAGTGGCTGCACTAATTTGCAACCCCACCAGCAATGTATGAGTGTTCCTTTTTCACCACATCCTCGCCAACACCTATTGTTGCTTGTGTTCTTGATAATCGCCATTCTAATTGGGGTGAGATGAAATCTTAGGGTAGTTTTGATTTGCATTTCCCTTATTACTAGGGATGTTGAACATTTTTTCATATATCTGTTGATTACTTGTACATCTTCTTCTGTGAAGTGTCTGTTCATTTCCTTAGCCCATTTGTTGATTGGGTTATTTGCATTCTTCGTGTAGAGTTTTTTGAGTTCTTTATAGATTCTGGAAATTAGCGCTCTATCTGAGATATGGTTGGCAAAGATATTCTCCCACTCTGTAGGCTCTCTCTTCACATTTCTGATAGTTTCCTTTGCTGAGAGAAAGCTTTTTAGTTTGAATCTATCCCAGTTGTTGATTCTTGCTTTTATTTCTTGTGCTATGGGAGTCCTGTTAAGGAAGTCTGATCCTAGGCCAACAAGTTGAAGATTTGTACCTACTTTTTCTTCTATAAGATGCAGGGTCTCTGGTCTGATTCCAAGGTCCTTGATCCATTTTGAGTTGAGTTTTGTGTAGGGTGAGAGATAGGGGTTTAATTTCATTCTATTGCATATGGTTTTCCAGTTTTCCCAGCACCATTTGTTGAAGAGGCTATCTTTTCTCCATTGCATATTTTTGGAACCTTTGTCTAGTATGAGAAAATTGTATTTATTTGGGTTTGTGTCCATGTCCTCTATTCTGTACCATTGATCTACCTGTCTCTTTTGGTACCAATACCATGCCGTTTTTGTTACTATTGCTTTGTAGTAGAGTTGAAGATCTGGTATTGCAATACCCCCTGCTTCGCTCTTGCTACTGAGGATTGCTTTAGCTATTCTAGGTTTTTTATTCTTCCAGATGAATTTCATAATTGCTTGCTCTATTTCTGCAAGGTACATCATTGAGATTTTAATTGGAATTGCATTGAATCTGTATAGCACTTTAGGTAGTATAGCCATTTTGACGATATTAATTCTGCCTATCCAGGAACATGGGAGATCTTTCCATCTTCTAAGGTTTTCTTGAATTTCTTTCTTTAGTGTTCTGTAGTTCTCATTGTAGAGGTCTTTCACCTCTTTTGTGAGATTGATTCCCAAGTATTTTATTTTTTTCGATGCTATTGTGAATGGGGTAGTTTTCCTAATTTCTCTTTCTGAAGATTCATCACTTATGTATAAAAATGCATTGGATTTATGAGCATTGATCTTGTAACCTGCTACTTTACTGAATTCACTTATGAGTTCTAAAAGTTTTCTGGCGGAATTTCCAGGTTCCTCTAAATATATAATCATGTCATCAGCGAACAGGGATAGTTTGAGTTCTTCTTTTCCTATTCGTATCCCTTTAATTTCTTTGGTTTGTCTGATTGCTCTGGCTAGAGTCTCAAGGACGATGTTGAATAGAAGTGGTGAAAGAGGGCATCCCTGCCTTGTTCCAGTTTTTAGGGGGAACGCTTTCAGTTTTTCACCATTTAGAATGATATTAGCCATGGGCTTAGCGTAGATTGCCTTTATAATGTTTAGGAATGTTCCCACTACCCCAATTTTTTCTAGTGTTTTGAGCATGAAGGGATGCTGTATTTTATCAAATGCTTTTTCTGCATCTATTGAAATAATCATGTGATTCTTAACTTTAAGTCTGTTGATATGGCGAATGACATTTATTGATTTCCGAATGTTGAACCAACCTTGCATCCCTGGGATAAAACCCACTTGATCGTGGTGCACTATCTTTTTAATATATATTTGTATGCGATTTGCTAAAATTTTGTTGAGAATTTTTGCATCGATGTTCATTAAGGATATTGGTCTGAAATTTTCCTTCCTCGATGTGTCTCTGTCTGGTTTAGGTATCAGGGTGATATTGGCTTCATAGAACGAGTTTGGGAGGGTTCCCTCCTCTTCTATTTCATGGAATAGTTTGAAGAGTATTGGAATGAGCTCTTCTTTAAAGGTTTTGTAGAACTCGGCTGAGAACCCATCTGGTCCTGGACTTTTCTTTGTTGGTAGGCTTTTGATGACCTCTTCTATTTCATTGCTTGAAATTGGTTTATTTAGGTTGTGTATGTCCTCCTCATTCAGTTTAGGTAATTCATATGTCTCTAGAAATTTGTTGATGTCTTCGAGGTTTTCTGTTTTGTTGGAGTATAGATTTTCGAAATAGTTTCTAATTATGTTTTGTATTTCAGTCGTGTCTGTTGTGATGTTTCCTTGTTCATTCCGAATTTTAGTAATTTGAGTTTTCTCCCTCTTTCTCTTTGTTAGTGTGGCTAAGGGTTTATCAATTTTATTTATTTTTTCAAAGAACCAACTATTTATTTTGTTAATTTTTCCAATTGTTTCTTTTGTTTCGATTTCGTTGATTTCGGCTCTGATTTTAACTATTTCCTGTCTTCTACTACTTTTGGTATTGGTCTGCTCTTCTTTTTCTAGCGCTTTGAGCTGTAGTGTTAAGTTGTTTATTTGTTGATTTCTACTTCTTTTTTTGAATGCACCCCATGAAATAAATCTTCCTCTAAGTACTGCTTTCATAGTGTCCCAGAGATTTTGATAGGATGTGTCTTTGTTCTCGTTTACTTCTAAGAATTTTTTTATTTCCCTCCTGATGTCTTCCGTTATCCATTCACCGTATAATAGTGTATTATTTAGTCTCCAAGTATTGGAGAAGTTTCTGTTTTTTATTCTGTCATTTATTTCTAATTTCAATCCATTATGATCTGATAGAGTACAAGGTAGTATCTCTATCTTCTTGTATTTGCTAACAATAGCTTTGTGGCATAAAATATGGTCTATTTCAGAGAAGGATCCATGTGCTGTTGAGAAGAAAGTGTATTCGTTCTTCATTGGATGGTATATTCTATATATGTCCGTTAAGTCTAAATTGCTGATTGTGTTGTTGAGATCTATAGTTTCTTTATTCAATTTTTGTTTGGACGATCTATCCAGTGGTGAGAGAGGTGTGTTAAAATCGCCTAGTATTATTGTGTTGTGGTCTATTTGAATTCTGTAATTGAGAAGGATTTGTTTGACGTACGTGGATGAGCCAATGTTCGGGGCATAGATATTTATGATTGTTATGTCTTGCTGATTTATGCTTCCCTTAAGCAGCATGTAATGTCCTTCTTTATCCCTTCTGACTAGTTTTGGTTTGAAGTCCACATTATCTGAGATGAGGATGGATACTCCAGCTTTTTTGCTGTGTCCGTGTGCATGGTATATTTTTCCCCATCCTTTCACCTTTAGTCTATGGGTGTCTCTTTCTATGAGGTGAGTCTCTTGCAGGCAGCATATTGTTGGATTTTTCTTTTTAATCCAATCTGCCAGTCTGTGTCTTTTGATTGATGAATTCAGGCCATTAACATTCAGGGTTATTATTGTGATATGATTTGTATTCCCAGTCAATTGACTCATATTTGTTTTTGACATGATTTGGTTTCTCCTTTATTTGGCTATTCCTTTAGGCTAGCGCCTCCTGTTGCTGATTTGCATCGTTGTTTTTCATCTCTTCCTCATGGAATATTTTGCTGAGAATGTTCTGTAATGCTGGCTTTCTTTTTGTCAATTCCTTTAGCTTTTGTTTATCATGGAAGGATCTTATTTCATCGTCAAATTTGAAGGTAAGTTTTGCTGGGTATAAGATTCTTGGTTGGCATCCGTTTTCTTTCAGGGCTTGGTAAATGTTGTTCCAGGCCCTTCTGGCTTTTAGGGTCTGGATTGAAAAATCTGCTGATATTCTTATTGGTTTCCCTCTGAATGTAATTTGATTCTTTTCTTTCGCGGCCTTTAAAATTCTGTCTTTATTTTGTATGTTAGGTATTTTCATAATAATGTGCCTTGGTGTGGGTCTGTTGTAATTTTGTATGTTTGGAGTTCTATAAGCCTCTTGTATTTGGTTTTCCATTTTATTCTTCAGATTTGGGAAATTTTCTGATATTATTTCATTGAATAGATTGTTCATTCCTTTGGTTTGTTTCTCTAAGCCTTCCTCAATCCCAATAATTCTTAAATTTGGCCTTTTCATGATATCCCATAATTCTTGTAGATTCTGTTCATGATTTCTTACCATCTTTTCTGTTTGGCCAACTTTGCTTTCAAGATTAAATAATTTGTCTTCAATGTCTGAGGTTCTGTCTTCCAGGTGCTCCATTCTATTGGTTATGCTTTCTATGGAGTTTTTAACTTGGTTTATTGTTTCCTTCATTTCAAGGATTTCAGTTTGGTTTTTTTTCAGTATCTCTAACTCTTTATTGAAATGATCTCTTGCTTCCCGTATTTGGTCTTTTAACTGTTGATTGGTGCGATCGTTTAATGCCTGCATTTGCTCTTTCATCTCCTCCTTCAATGCCTGCATTTGCTCTTTCATCTCCTCATTTGCTTCCCTGATCGTTTTAATTACGTACATTCTGAACTCCCTTTCTGACATTTCTTCTGCTGTGCTGTCATTGGGTTTTATTGATGTAGTATCTAGGTTTGTTTGGGACATTTTCTTCCCTTGTTTTCTCATATTGGTCAGTTGTCAGTGGGACCCTGAGATATTGCAGTTTTCCGCTATTGGCTTATAGTGTCCCGGTAGATTTCCAGTGTATCACCTCCCAGCCTTCAGTAGCCTGATGTCTTGGAGGAATCTGATAAAGCAGCGTATCCGAAGAAAACTGCCCCTAGCCCCCTACTGGTTCCACGATTTGGAACTGGCTCTGTGCTGAAATGCTCTCACTGTGGGCCTGCACTGTGCAGCTGGCCGTGTGGGAGGAGCTCACTGCCGGAGTGTGGAAGGCTACCTTGGGAAGACTCTAGCTGCCCTGCCCGGCTCCGATAAGCCACCTCTATCTGGGCCTGCCCCCCGGGCCGAGCTTTACCCAGTGGGCAGACTCACCCGTGGCTCTATTTCAGTCCAAGTCTCTCAATGCCTCCCCTTCTTAACTCCTGGGTTCTGGAGCGAGAGGGGGTGCAGTCTCCCTCTAGGCCGCCATCTTGGATCGCCCCAAGAAGAGAGCCTGCAGCCGGAGTGGGCAGAGCCGCCTGAAGAGGTGTCTGGCTGCCCTGCCCTGATCCCAGAGGCTGTTTGCGGATCGAGGCTCTCCGTTGGTTCGGGGGCTTGTGGCTGGTTCTATGTAGAAAGTCTCTCACTGGGCGGTCAGCTCCGAGAGGCTAGGCTTGAACGGCACCTCCCACCGCAGGGGTCCAGACTACTTGGGGAAGTCTCTGGCTGCCCTGTCTGGACCCTGAATCTGCTTGCGTGCCAGAGTACGCTGAGCTGCACTGGCTCCGGGACTCGGAGCTTGTTCTGGTCAGAAAGGCTCTCACTAGCGGGCCAGTTCCGTTCCGAGAACCTGGAGAAGCTGGCTGTGTGGGCGGGGCCCACCGCCGGAGTGCGCAGGGCTGCCTGTGGATGACTCTAGCTGCCCTGCCCGGCTCCGATAAGCCACCTCTGTCTGGGCCTGCCCCCCGGGCCGAGCTTTACCCAGTGGGCAGACTCACCCGTGGCTCTATTTCAGTCCGAGTCTCTCAATGCCTCCCCTTCTTAACTCCTGGGTTCTGGAGCAACAGGGGGTGCAGTCTCCCTCTAGGCCGCCATCTTGGATCGCCCTCAAATTTTTGAATAGTTTCTTTTGTTTCAATTTCATTGATTTCAGCTCTGATTTTAATTATTTCCTGTCTTCTACTACTTTTGCTGTTATTCTGTTCTTCTTTTTCTAGGACTTTGAGCTGTAATGTTAGGTCATTTAGTTGTTGACTTTTCATTCTTTTCTGGAATGCGCTCCATGCAATGAATTTTCCTCTTAGTATTGCTTTCATAGTGTCCCAGAGATTTTTTTTTTTTTCATATTAAGCAGGTTTTATTTAAAGGTAATAATACAGACTTCTCCCGGCAGGAAGAAGGGGGCCATGGCTGATGTTCTAAAGTCCCAAGAAGTATGCTCACCCTACCTCTTTTATAGGTTAAGGTCTCTTTTGTTCTCCAGTTCTCTCACGCCGTATCTCTCCTTCCTGCGTAGGTGACTAAGCCTGGTTTTGCATTAAGTGAGAAACCATGGGCAGGGGGAGGGCCAGGGTGATTCAGGCAGATAAGGGCCCAGGGGGAACCAATTATCAGCTCCTTGCTTGCAGTCCTTGATAAAGGCAGGTAAATTTGATAATCAATGGGCTCCGGAGATTCTTGACATTCGATTCTTCCAGGGGCAGATGACTTTATGGCCTCCATTTCCTCCATTTGACCCAATCCCCTATTTCTACACTAACTACCTGTTCTTAATTCTGGCTTCATCCCCCCCTTTTGCTTTAGGAACTCCTAACTGCTGTAAGGAAAAGAAAGAGGGTACTGATCATTCTGGCTGCTTCGAAGCTGAAAGGGGGCAGCGAGGGGCAAGCAGTTTGGAGTTCCTTTTTTAAAAATCAGGTCAATCGAGGGGTCCAAGGTAGAAGTCTGGTTGGGGAAGAGCAGGTTGTAAAGTCATCTGGAGGTGGGTGCTTTTATGATAGAAGAACAAAAGACATGAGTACTGAAATAAGATTAGTACAAAGTAAATGTTGCAGCATCTGAAACATGCTACTGAGTATCATGAAAATGACAGAAGTCAATCTCTCACCAGGAGGTGGAAGAACTGAGAAATTGTTCCCATAACTATGCCTAGCAAAGACTGGAGAGGACAAGGCCTTTATTTGGGGACTTTAATATTGTCCAGGTTATCAGGAATGTAAACATAACATTTAATTCTTAATGTCATAGATGTCCCCAGAAAATATAGTTAAGCCACTTAATGTCATCTGATTTTTGTAAAATATCCCTTTATTGGTATAAACTGTGTTTAGTAGAGATCTCTATACTTCAGTTACTTAGGGATAGATAATCATACAAGCAAACATAGATTAAGTCTACCTGTGTAGCTTAGGAAGTTCTGCAGGCCTTAAAGTGACTAAAAACTTCTGACTCTGGCAGTTTCTCTTAATAGTTATCAGGCACATTTGCTGAAGAATCTGTCTTTCATTTGTAGCTTCCAGTCTTTATTCTAGTGGGCTAATACAAGTGTACATCTTAAGTTACATTTAACTATTATTTCTTTTAAGTGCCCAAGAATGACTATATTTTGGTTTTAACTGTTTTTCTGGGTGTCTAAAGATCAAGCTGGTTCCTGTCTTGTTAAAGAGTCAGCTGAGTTCCCACAGGGGTCACTCGTAGAGAAGTTAAGAGCGGTTTCTTAGCTCCACCAGTGCCTTTGGTTAGGCAGGGTCTCCTTGATGAGGTGACTTCCTTTGGAAGCATCAAGGGATGTCTCCCTTTTTTCATGACCCTCCTCTGCAGCAGATGCACTGAGTGATTTTTCATCCTCTAGTCTCAACAATCTCCTTGATCAGAAGGTTGTGTGACCCAGAGTTGCAAAGCTCCTTAGAGAAGTTCTCTTGTTTGTGGGTTCAGGCTGACTGAGGGCAAAAGATTCAAATACTGGTCTATCTTGCCCTTTGTATTTAATTCCAATCTCTAAGTTTGATCTTAATCATCCAGCAAGCCAGTCTCACCAGTCATAAAGTAAGAGTACTGGGCTTTAACTTCAAAGTCTATAACTTTACAGTTATTTACCCTTTTATCTAACTGGAGTCTGCATTAGTACTGAAAGTTACCACCATCTGTTCTATAGGTGATGGCTTATTATCACAAGTTACCTAGGTTGTGTGTTCTTGAAGCAGCTACTTCTGCAAAACATTAACAGGTAATAGTTTTACAAAATGAAATTTGCAAGAGTAAAAATATATTCAGCTTGTATAATAGCTATCTTGAATTTTGACTGAGAATCACATTATATCCCCTATTTGAGATCACAGTACTTTTACAACAAGAACCAATCTTTTGACTATAACTTTAAATAAGCTGAAGTTTGACTTATTTTGGAGTTACTCTAACATGCAGTAAGGTGGGAGGCAGAGCCTTATCTCAGGTAAGGCGTGGCTCTTTATAAATCTTAAGTGTTTTAATTTTGATGTTGATCTTTGCTTCTTTCTTAAATGTCATTAAGTAGTTTACATATACTGTTTCCTGAGTCTATATAAACTTTATAATTAACACAATTTAACATTGTATCTAAAACATGAATCAAAGAAAGGCTGAGAGAGCTTTTAACTTTCCTTTTGTGTGTCAAAGTGGCAAAATGTTTTCATGTTTCACAATATTAACCTTTAAATAAGTCAGGCTCTAACTTTTATAAATACATTTATATTTGAAATTCTTTATCTCAGTGTAAAAAGTAACAAATTTTACATATACCCTATTGATAGCAGGTCCTATAATAGAACATTAAATGATAGAAATAAATCCCCAATTAAAATTTACTCTTTATAAGTTTAAGATTACCATTACAGACAAGTTTAAACTGGAGAATAGCAGAGCTTGATAAATTCCCTGCTTTAAAAACTTGTATACCTGGAAAATATGAACACATTTAATATACAACTAGTGACCATTTCACAATTACCTTGACATTTTTATCTTACCGAATTTAGTTTTTAAAGAAAAATGTAGACTCTGTAACATAGTACAATAATCTAACAGTTGTTTAACCATAATTGTATAAACCCCAATTTTTAAGAATAATTGTTCTAAAGAATAAAACTTAATAGACTTGAAGTTAAGAGTAAATTAGTGTTTCTAAGAAATCCTTGTCATTTTACCATATAGATTAAACTTTGGTTTATATCAGAACATTAGTATTTCACCTTAGGAAAAACCTTAAATAACTTTAGCTGTCTCACATACATACAACCAACTTAGTTTCATGCAAACTTGTTGAAACTTGCCCTTTACTTACACACAGACTTTCTTAGCACTTACTTAGACCCTCATGTATTTCATCACACAAGCACTTTCTTACCCGGAAACATTTCCTTTTTCCTTTTACTAAATATATTTCCATACCCAGAACCTTTTATTTTCTCTTTCCTATTTGTTGGCCCCTTTTTGTTCACATTCTGAAACAACTCTTATGAAATTTCTGAATTTAGATAAATTACTCTATTTTAAAAAGATTAAATATTTTGTTGTTTATAGTACTCTAATTGAAACACAGTTGAAACTTTTGGGACCCTTTGTATATAGAATTACACTTGTTAGGACATAACTCTTAGTAACCTTGTTTTTAGTTTAGTGAGGACACAAAGTAATTGTAAACCCTTTTTATTTACCAACCTATGAAAACACCAATAATGTTTAAGTATGATACCCCATGGAATTTAAGGAGTTAGAAGTACTCAATGTTATTTAACAATTAGCATTTTAACTTTGTAAATTAATCAGATGTCTCTACAAACACATTTGAGTAATCCCATACATGTTAACTCTAATTCACTTATTCTGCAAAAACCAAGATATCAGACATGTGTCCTGAACAGTATTTGCTGTCTCTTTCCTGTTGAAGAAAAGTCCTAGAAACAATTGATATTAGACATTTTATTAACATCAATATTTTATTAGCTTGACCACCTAGAGACTTGCGAGTTATTTTCAAAGACATTTTACTTTTATTAGTTTACCCAATTTGAACCTTTTTAAATCACGTGAAATAAAAGTATCTGGATCCATTTTTAAATTTTAATTTTAGGAGCACTCAGTTTTGATACAGACAAAACATGACATCAGACAGCACGACACACAAATAACACAAAATCAAAGGCCTTGTAACTTTATAGGTGAATCTCCATTGCAATGTAAGAGATGTTCAAAATCTCTAGTTGAATAAAAAATAGAACTGAGCTCAAAAAAATATAGAATTAAAAAAAACAAGAGTCCTGGAAAAATGATACGGCCATTAATTACTTCAGTAAAGTACCATAAAATTTACTTTTGCTGGAGTTCAGGTAAGACTCTTTTTACCTTTTTTTTCCTTGGGTTTGAGACAGGTCTCCTACTGAGCCTTTAGGCTTCTTTTATTTACATTTCATTGTAAGCCTTGACTGAGATCTGGTAGGATCTAACAGGTTTTAACAGAAACTTGTGCCTAGGGCATTTTAGCCATCTCATCAGGACAGGTTGGATGTCAAAGAAAATTATGAGACCTTATTTTCCATTACTTTCGAGAATGAAGCTACTTTGCTAAGTTCCTCACTGAGATATGCCATTGGTTATTAAGTTGCCTATGGCTCCTTATCCAGGATTTATTTTCCCCTTTGTGACAAACAGGTTAAATCTTGCTTCATAGGTAAGCTGAGGACAGGAGCTTGAAGTAAGGCCCCTTCTTGATATTCCTGGGGCAGAATATTGTCCAATGGTGGCTATTTTCTATAGTATTGAACCTGTTGATGACATAATTAAGCTTTATTTTTGAGATCTTTTAATTCCTATTAGCTAAGAAGTTTAAGAGTTCCATAATGGCCTTTTGATATTCCTCCTGGGTAGAAGCACATAAAGGATGTCATTTACTTACTGGAGAACAATCACAGATGTTTTATCTCTGAATTTTGTTAAGTCCTTAGCTAAGGTTTGTCCAGACAGGTGAGGGCCATCTAAATCCTGAGGCAACACTGTCTAGGTTGAGATACAGTATCTGGTTCCTCAAAGGCAAACAGAAATTGCCATTCAGAGTCTAGCATAGACAGGAAAAGTCATCTTTTAAATCTAACTTAGTAAACCAAGCAGCAGTTGGAATCCAAGATAAAAGTGTATGGATTAAGAACTACAGGGTGGGGGAAATTACTGCTTCATTATTCTAAGGTTTTGGACTAGGCAGTTTGCTTTTTAACTCCTAAAATGGGTGAATTACATGGGCTATTGCAAGGCATTAAAAGTTTCTATCAGTTTGAATGATCTTTAATAAGTCCTTTTTCTTGCATATATGTTCCCTTTTCTTTCTTTTTGATGTCTATTAAAAAATGAAAGATGCAAACTGGAGAAGATCATCTGAGGATTGATCAGGGCCACGTGCCAATTTTTTGTAATTCCCTCTAAATATTTGGGGCTGACTAAATGATAAATTTATACTTTAAAAGTAGGTGGCCCTTTATGGATTCAGGATTCAGAGTGGTGTGTTTTCTTATTGCTTTCCTAAGTCTCTCCATGAAAATAGCAGGACTTTCCAGAAGGCTGCATAATAGTTTTTTAGGCATCCTACTCATTATTGGAATCCCAGTTAGGATGGTTTCTGTGAACTGCCTGTTCTCTAGATGGTTAATAGCATAATTTTCCAGGTGAAGTCAAATACCTGGTGTAAGTTTTGAAACATCTCAATATTTATTAGGATCCTCCAAAAACCTCCCTAAATTTATTTTTGTGTGTCTTAAGTTGGAAGGGTCCCCTCGATTTTTCTCCCTTAGTAGGATATTCCTCAAGGTTTTCACCTCTCATGGTAGAGATTATTGATGTCAAGCATGGTAACATATGAAAGGCACTTTTCTTGATCATTTGCAATTTAGCAGTATGCAGGCTAGTGGTGAACCTGGCAATACTGTTGAGAGAGACGCTCCCTTCTGAGTTAGAAGTATTAGGGATGTCTCCCTAACTTTGAGCTTCCTTACGGTCCAGAAAAACCCATCTCTCACTACCTGGCTTTGCCAAAGTTATTTCTGGCCTTCTTCGGCAAAGTGCTAGGGTCCTAGTTTGCCCTGTGCTAGAGACCCTGGGAGGATTCAGACTTAAGGGCATTACTGCTTTCCTCCTGCCACTATAAACTCCTAATTATGAAAAACGATGACAAAAGTAAAAAGTGTGCCTTTTGCCTATCTTCTTGCCCTGTAGACTAAAGGAATCTCCGGAGGGTGAGGGGACATCTATTGGTTGTTAGGCGTATAACGCCCTTTGCTTGGAGGGTCTCACGGGAGGAGTTTTTAAATGCCTCCCTCTTGTAGCTTAAAGAGAACACCTTGAGCACATTTAAGCACGGGAACAGTAATGGGGAGATTCTAGATGTCTAGACTAGTGAAGGCTAATTATGCAAACAAGGGAACCTGGGCATTTTCATACTAATCATCCCAGGCCTTAATCCTACAGTTTGAATTCCTAATGTCTGACCGGCAAGGGAAGGGGAGCATCCAGGAGGGAGTGGATGTGCGGGAGTGTTGTGCACTGCGCGGCCCATACGGAGGCAAAGGTCATTGGCGCTTTCCCTCAGTGCTACCGATCACTCTGGATACCCCTCAGGGCGGTTGGGAGGGGGAGTCCGGAGAAGGAACCTTTGGGGTCCACCCGAGAGTACCCCGGGCCGAGAACCCCACAGTTGTTCCAACCCTTCCACCTCCACGCATCCTGGGCAGATCAGGACTAGGGACACTGTGTACTCGCGGCAATTGTGCTCAGGGCCTGGAAACGGCTTCAGCACAGTCCAACATGCCTACAGAGCAGGTGATTGGAAACTTGCCTGGGCCGGGAAACCTCTCACCCGAGTCTTAAGAATAGCGGCTGCACTAACTGCATTTAAGTAGCCGACAGGTGCCCATTTTCAGCCCTCCAAAAATAAAGGGACAGAAAGATGCACCTCAAACAGATGTGGGGTGCGTGGAGAGAGAAGCTTACTTACCTTGGCGTAAATCTCCGTGGGACCTCCAAATCTGATACTGTCGTTTACCGGTGACGAGTTCTGCTCCTTCTAATGTTGAAGATCGAACACTAGAGAAGCACGCCAAGGTAAGCATATTAAGCAGGTTTTATTTAAAGGTAATAATACAGACTTCTCCCGGCAGGAAAAAGGGGGCCATGGTTGATGTTCTAAAGTCCCCAGAGATTTTGATATGTTGTATCATCGTTCTCATTGACCTCTAAGAATTTTTTAATCTCCTCCCTGATGTTTTTTGTTATCCATGTTTCATTCAATAGCATATTATTTAGTCTCCAAGTGTTGGAGTAATTTCTGTTTTTTATTTTGTCATTGATTTCTACTCTCAGTCCATTATGATCTGATAGAACACAAGGCAGTATCTCTATTTTTTTGCATTTCCTAAGGGCTGCTTTGTGGCATAACACATAGTCTATTTTCGAGGTGATGCTGAGAAGAAAGTGAATCTACTAGTTGATGGATGGAATATTCTATATATGTCTATTAAGTCTAGGTTATTGATTGTGTTATTGAGTTCTATGGTATCTTTGCTTGGATTTTGTTTGGAAGATCTATCTAGTGGTGACAGCGGTGCGTTAAAGTCACCCAGAATTATTGTGTTGTGCTCTATGTGATTCTTGAAATTGAAAAGGATTTGTTTGATGTACAGGGATGCACCATTGTTTGGGGCATAAATATTTACTATCCTTATGTCTTCCTGATTTATGGTTACCTTAAGCAGTATGAAATGTCCTTCTTTATCCTTCTGACTAACTTTTGTTTGAAGTCCACTTTATCTGATATAAGGATGGAAACCCCCACTTTTTTTACTGAGTCCATGTGCGTGGTAGGTTTTTTCCCATCCTTTCACCTTTAGTCTGTGGATGTCTTTTGCTATGAGATGAGTCTCTTGCAGGCAGCATATTGTTGGGTCTTTCTTTTTAATCCATTCTGCCAGTCTATGTCTTTTGATTGATGAGTTTAGGCCATTAACGTTCAGGGTTATTATTGAGAAATGATTTGTATTCCCAGTCATTTGGTTTATTTTTGGTTTTTAAGTTGGCTTGGTTTCTCCTTTGAATGTTTTTTCTCTAAGGTAGTTCCTCCCTTTGCTGACCTCCATTGTTGTTTTTCATTTCCTCCTCATGGAATATTTTGTTGAGAACATTCTGTAGTGCAGGCTTTCTATTTGTAAATTCTTTTAACTTTTGTTTATCATGGAAGGATTTTATTTCATCTTCAAATCTGAAGGTTAGTTTTGCTGGGTATAGGATTCTTGGTTGGCAACCATGTTCTTTCAGAGCTTGAAATATGTTGGTCCAGGCCCTTCTAGCTTTTAGAGTCTGGGTTGAGAAGTTGGCTGCTATCCATATTGGTCTCCCCCTATATGTTATCTGATGCTTTTCTCTTGCAGACTTCAAAATCCTATCTTTATTTTGAATGTTAGGCATTTTCATTATAATGTGCCTTGGTGTGGATCTGTTGTGATTTTGTGCATTTCGTGTTCTGTAAGCCTCTTGTATTTGATTTTCCATTTCATTCTTCAGGTTTGGGAAATTTTCTGATATTATTTCATTGAATAGGTTGTTCATTCCTTTGGTTTGTATCTCTGTGCCTTCCTCAATCCCAATAATTCTTACATTTGGTCTTTTCATGATGTCCCATAGTTCTTGGAGATTCTGTTCATGATTTCTTACCATCTTCTCTGTTTGGGCAACTTTATTTTCAAGATTAAATATTTTGTCTTCATTGTCTGAGTTTCTGTCTTCCAAGTGGTCTAGTCTGTTGGTGTTGCTTTCCATTGAGATTTTTATTTGGTTTATTGTCTCCTTCATTTCAAGGATTTCTGTTTGGGTTTTGTTGAAATGATCTTTTGCTTCCTGCAGGTGCTCTTTCATCTTATTGGTATTATCATTCATTGCCTGCATTTTCTCTCTTATCTCATCCTTTGCTTCACGAATTATCTAATTATGTATAATCTGAAGTTTTTTTCTGACATTTCTTCTAACATACTGTCATTGGATTCTATTACTATGGAATCTAGATTTGTTTGGATCATTTTCTTCCCTTGTTTTTTCATGTTGTTCATGTATCTTCCCCTCTAGCAGTGCAGAACTGAGGTATTGCAGATTTACCCCTATAGGCTTATAGTGACCCTATAGGTTTCCAAAACCCTTTCTTTAAAGGGAGATCAATATTAGCAGTGCCCAAATCAGACACTATGTAATCCTAGACCAAATAGCCCCTATGGGGACAATAACAAAATTGTCATACTAAACAAAATGAGTTCAAATATTATCTTCGGTAAAACAAACAGGTTTGCAATAAGGTCTGCAGTTTCTAATGGAGGACAAAGAGGATGCAGAGGGATGTAGAATGTGGCTGTTAATGGGATAAGAAAAGAATATACAGAAGTTCTAGAAAATAGAAAGGGTGAGAGTGTAATCAAAAGAAATTGGATGTTAACATGCAAAAAAGGGAGAAAGAGACTCTGAGGGAACAGGTAAACAAAAGGAAAAGAAAGAAATAAAAGTAAAGAAATAAAAACTTAATTTTTTAGAAAGGAGAAAAAAGAAAATCTACTGTATAACAGTCATATACTAATGAAACCTCCCAGTGTTCAGTAGCCTCATGCATGAGAGGTACCTGACAATGAGCTTCGACCCTCCAGCAGGCGTTGCAGGATGGGATTTGCCCCACCCAAAGATCGGAGTTACGGCTTCCAGAATTATCCAAAATGACTGCTCTGGCTTCAAAATGTGTTGGCAAATGGGGAGCTGCAGCTCAGGGGTGGACCTGGTCAGCTGGAGGTCCTGGAGACAGGATGCAGTTGGTCTGGCAGGGGTCCTGGAGGTCGGGTGTGTTTGGTGTAGTTGTGGGATCCTGGAGGCCGGGTGCAATTAGTCGGTCTGGGGTCCTGGTGATAGGGCGCAGTCAGTTGGTCTGGGTGTCCTGGAGGCAGGGAGCAGTCAGTTGATGTGAGGGCCCCAGAGGCAGGGAGTGATTGGTCAGGCTGAGGGATCCTGGAGACAGGGCTCAGTCAGTCCGGCCAAGGGTCCTATGGGGCCTGGCTGTTGTCTCAAAATGGCGGCAGCCATGTGTAATCAAACCTGCAGGT
Source organism: Sciurus carolinensis (assembly GCF_902686445.1). Classification (NCBI taxonomy): domain Eukaryota; kingdom Metazoa; phylum Chordata; class Mammalia; order Rodentia; family Sciuridae; genus Sciurus; species Sciurus carolinensis. Next base: position 67,562,326 of record NC_062226.1, read on the forward strand.
ACTGTAACAGTGAACTTCCAAGCAGCAGCAGGCAGCTGGTGCTCCACTGGCAGTTGGCGATCAGTTTGATGACTGTTGTTGGACAATTGGGAGGTGAACCTCGAGCACTGGGTGATGGATAGGAGTAAGGCAGGCGATGGACAGGCGAGAGGCAGGCAAATGGGGGATGATAGATGCCTGACAGTGAGCAATCTGCTCTCAAAATAGGCGTTGATATGCCGGCAGACTGCAGGTCATCACAGCAGACAAACGGGTAAACACCAGGGGATCGATAAGCAGCAAAAACTGCCTCACCGAGAAACAGATATCCTCTGCTTGAAACCAGCATTACGGAGCAACAAGGAACGCAGCCTCCCTCTAGTTCACCATCTTGGATCTCCTCCATTCAATTTTCATGAAACACTGCCCTCCTTCCCACACACATTTCATTTCTTTCTTCCTCACTAGCTTCCACATATGAAAGAAAATGTATATGACCTTTGACTTTGAGTTTGGCTTATTTGCTTAACATATTTTTTTTTTTTGGTTCCATCCATTTTCCTGAAAGTGACCTAATTTTTATTCTTCTTTATGACTGAACAAAACTCCATTGTGTATATATACCACATTTTCTTTTTTCATTCATCCACTGATATACACCTAGTCTGGCTTCACAGTTTGGCTATTGTGAATTGTACTACTATAAACACAGGTATGTACATATCACTATGAAATGATGAGTAATTCTTTAGGATTAAAACCCAAGGAGTGTATAGCTGGGTCATAAGGTGGTTCCATTCCTAGTCTCTTGAGGAAACTTTATACTGTTTTCCATAGTAGTTGTACTAATTTATATTTCCACCAACAGTAGTTTTTTAAAGTTTTCCTTTAAAATATTAAAAAAATCCTCTCCAGCATTTATTATTGTTTGTATTCTTAATGACTGACATTCCAACTGGAATAAGATGATGTGTCAATGTAGTTTTGATATTCATTTCTTTGATGGCTAGAGATGTTGAACATTTTTTATATATTTGTTGGTCATTTTTATTTCTTCTTATGAGAAGTGTCTGTTTAGTTCATTTGCCCATTTATTAATTGTTTTTGTGTGTATGTGTGAATTTTTGTTTTTTTTTTTTTTTTTTGAGTTCTTTATATATATTGTAATTAATTCACTGTCAGAAGAGAAACTAGCAAAGACTTTCTCCCATTCTTTGGGTCTTGTCTTAACATTCTTAATTGTTTCTATTACTGTGTAGAGCATTTTAATTTGATGTCATTCCATTTTATTAACTCTTGGTATTATTTCCTGAGCTTTATGGGTTTCTGTTAAGAAAGTCATTACCTGTGCCTACATGTTGGAGTGCTGACCCTACATTTTCTTCTAGGAGTTGTAGAGTTTCTAGTCTAATTCCTAGGTATTTGATGCATTTTCAGTTGACTTTCATTCAGGGTAAAAGATAAGGATCTAGTCTTATTCTTCTACGTATGGATAACTATTTTTCCCAGCACCATTTGTTAGAATATCTTTTACCAGTATATGCTTTTGGTACCTTTGTCAAGCATCATATGACTGTATCTGTGTGGGTTTAACTTTGTGTCATCTATTCTGTAGCATTGGTCTATATGTTTGCGTTTATGCCAGTATCATATGGTTTTTATGAATATAGCTCTGTAGTATAATTTGATGTCAAACATGGTGCCCCCAACATTGCTTTTTTGGTTTAGAATTGCTTTGTCTACTCTGGGTACTGTATTCTTCCAAATGAATTTTATGACTATTTTTTCTAGTTCTGTGAAGAATGTCATTGATATTTTGGTGGAAATTGTACCGAACCTGTATATTGCCTTTGGTAGTATGGCCATTTTAGCGATATTAATTCTACCTATCCATGAACGTGGGAGGTCTTTCCAGCTTTTCTTCAATGTTCTATAGTTTTCATTGTAGAGGTCTTTCATCTCCTCTTTGGTTAGATTTGCTTGTTTGGAATTTTTTGTTTTGTTTTGTTTTGTTTTGTTTTCCTTTGAGGCTACTATGAATGGGATTGTTTTCCTGATTTCTTTTCCAGCAGATTCATTATTAGCATATAGAAAAGTTAATGATATATGTATATTGATTTTATAACTGCTACTCTGCTAATATTGTTTATTAACTCTAGCAGTCTTTTGGTGAGTCTTTTGAATCTCTAAGTATAAGGATCATATCTGAAAACAGTGATAATTTGATGTCTTTCTTTCCTACTTTTATCCCTTTATTTCCTTCTCTTGCCTAATCACTGGCTAGAATTTCTAGTACTATACTGAATTGGAGTGGCAAGAGTGGACATTTTTGTCTTGTTCCAGATTTTAAAAGAAATGCTTTTAGTTATTCCATATTCACTATCATGTTGGCTTTGGGTGTGTCATATATAGCCTTTCTGATGTTAAGATAGACTCTTTCTATCCTTAGTTTCTTCAGTGTTTTTGTCATGAATGGGTGTTGAATTTTATTGAAGGCTGTCTCTGCATCTATTGAGATAACTAAAGGATTTTCGTTCTTATTTCTATTTGTGTGAAGAATTGCATTAATTGATTCACTATGTTGAAATATACTTGCATTCCTGGGACAAAAACAACTTGGGTGATGTGTAATCTTCCTAATAGGTTGTTGAATAAAATTTGCTAATATTTTATTAAGGATCTTTGCATCTAAGTTCATCAGAGATATTGGTCTGTAATTTTCTTTTTTTTAATGTGTCCTTATCCAGTTTTGATATGAGTATGATACAGATTTTATAAATGAATTTGAAAGTGTTCCACCACTTTCTATTTCATAGAAAATTTTGGCGTGTAAGTTGTCAAAATAGTCCCTAAAGATTCTCTGTGTATTTCTGTGATGTCTGTAGTGATTTCTCCTTTTTAATCTCTAGTTTTACTAATTGGAGTCTTCCCTATTTTCCTTTTGGTTAGTTTAGCTAAGGAATTATCAATTATGTTTATCTTTCCAAAGACCTAACTCTTCATTTTATTTATACTTTGTATTGTTTTTTTAACCTAAATTTCATTGATTTCAGCTCTGGTCTTAATTCTTTCTTTCCCTCTACTGGATTTGGAATTGATTTGTTCTTGTTTTTCAAGGGCCTTGAGAGGCATCATTAGGTTTTTTTATTTGAGATATTTATGATTTTTTTAATAGCTATGTAAGCACTCATATTTATAAACTTTCCTCTTAAAATCACCTTCTTAGTGTCCCAGAGATTTGGGTATGTTTTATCTCTATTCTTATTTGACTCTAAGTATTTTTTAATTTATCCCAATTTTTCTATCACCTATTCATAATTCAAAAGCATATTGTTTAATTTCCATATGTTCATATAGTTTCTGTAGAATTTTTGGTGTCAATTTCTGATTTTATTTGATTATGGTCTGATAAGATACAAAAATTATATCAATTTCTTTTATTGTCTAAAAGTTGCTTTATGGCCTAAAATATGATTTACTTTGAAGAAGTTTCTATGAGCTGCTGAGAAGGAAGTGTATTCAGCTGTTATTGGGTAAAATATTCTATAGCTGTCTCTTAAGTCCATTTGATTTGAAATATTTTTCAGGTTCAAAGAATCTTTACTGAGTTTATGTCTGTATGACCTATCTGTTGGTAAAAGAGGTGTGTTGAAATATTACTGTACTGGGGTCTAAATCTTTAATTCAAGTACTGTGTGTTTTATGTAATCACTTGTACCAACTTTGGGAGCATATTTATTATTATTATATTTTCTTGTTAATTGTTCCCTTTATTAGTATGGAATGACCTTCTTTGTTTTCTCTGATTGATTTTGACTTGAAATCTGCTTTGTCAGATATAGGAGTAGCTAATCCCCTTTGTTTTGGGGTTCCATTTACATGGTATATCAATTTGTACCTTTCCATTTTAATTCTGTGACTGTCTTTTTCTATTAGGTGAATCTCTCAGCAAGCAACCTATAGTTGGGTCTTGTGTTTTCATCACTTCTGCCAGTATTTTAATTGGAGAGTTGAGGCCATTTAGAGTCAATGTTATTATAGAGAGATGTTTATTAATTTCTGCCATTTTGATTTATTTATAATGTTTACATTGGTCCTGTTTCTCACTTCCATAGCTACTCTTCAAATGAGATTTGTCCATTTGTGAGCTCTATGATTTGTTTTTTCTTATTCCTTCTGTGTGAAATATTTAAGTACTTTCTGTAGTACCAACTTAGTAGTCATGAATTCTTTTAGTTTCTTCTTATCTTGGAAGGTTTTGATTTCTTCTTTGATTCTGAAAGATAGCTTTGCTACTAGACACAGCAATCTCGGTTGCCAGTTATTTTCTTTCAGGGCTTGGAATATATCATTTCAAGCTTTCCTGGATTTTAGAGTTTGTGCTAAGAAATCAGAAGTAATTTTGATTGAATCACCTCTAAATGTGACCTGATGTTTTTTCTCTTGAGGCTTTTAAAATTCTATACTTGTTCTGTATGTTAGGCATGTCAATTATAATGTGTCATGGAGAGGTTCTGTTTTGACCTTTTCTATTCAGGACTCTGAAGGTACCTTGAATCTGAATGGCTATTTTATTCTCAAGGTTTGGAAATTTTTTCTCTTATTATTTCTTTGAAGATGTTTTCCATATCATAGCCTGCATCTTATAACCCTCTTCAATTCCAAAGATTCTTAAATTTGATCTCTTAATATTATCCCAGAGTTCTTTTATGTTCTGGTCATGGTTACTTATTTTCTTCTCTTTAAGACTGTCTGAATGTTCAAGGCTGCCCACTTTGTCTTCCAGCTCTGAGATTCTTTCCTCAGCATGGTCTACTCTATTAGAGAGACTTTCAATTGAACATTTTATTTGAGTCATTGGGTCTTTCATTTCCATGATTTCTGTTTTGTTCTTTTTTGATTTCTGTATCTCCTTATTGAATTTCTCATTTATATCCTGCATTGACTTTTTTAATCCAATCATTTGTTCTTCGGTGTTCTCTTGGAATTCATCGATCATTTTCATAATCATTCTCTTGAATTCTTTATCTGATAATTAATCCACTTCAATATCTTTGTAGTCAGTTGCTGGTGAATAATGAACTTTATGAGGCATAATGTTACTTTGTTTTTTCATATTCCTTATATTCATGTATTGGGTTTTATACATCTGTTGAGATGGATTTCTCTCCCACTCTTATGTGTGGACCTTTTTAGGGAACAACTTTCTCTTGCCACAATGTCCTAGTGTGACCTAGATTGAGACCCCTGTAGGTGTGTTATCCATAACTTTTATATTAGTTCTGCTTTTTGTTTTGCTTTGTTTTTTGTTTCGTTTTATTTTGTTTTTGTTTTCTGTAGGAGTGAATGTCCATTAGTGAGACCTGAGAATCCCCACCACAGTCATTTGTACTTGGAGCCTGGTTATTTGTGGGGGTTGTCTCTTCTATTCTTTGTATTAAATTATAGCTGAAGTTTGAGCGTGGTTAATTTGTGTGTGAAGCAAGGTGTACTGTCTTTTGGCTGGGTTTAGTTCAGCAGAAAAGTCTCCACCCTGTGAACTTGTAGTGCCTCTGTAGATTCCCAGCACCTCACAGAAAAGGGGGTAATAAACTATAGCAACAACTGAAGCAAACAACATACAGCATTAAAATAGATACCCAATGTCTACTATGACATCTAAAACACGAATTACAACAAAAGCAGGAAAGTTGGGGTCAGAAATTGCCAACAGCAAAATCAATAAATAACTGTGATATAGATCTGACTTTAAAGTAAGCAGCAGGTATCAACTATGTCATAGTACTAATAACTGCAAATATGAATGGTGGGTGTAGGAGTTATATAAACCAAACAGGTTTAAATGATGGTTAAAAATATAGTTCATTAAGAGAAACAAAAATAAAGGTTATAATGTTTAAAATGTGAACAGAGAATGCAGAAGAGATGTAGCAAGTGATGGTTATAAAGGAGAAGAAAAATACAGAAACGAAGTCAAGGGATAGAGAAGAGAATTTGGCAATTAGGAGAAGGAGAAATAAGAGAGGCAAAGGAAAACAAAATGAAACCAAATCAAACAAACCAAAAACTCCTAACACTCAAAAGATAAGGAAAAATCAGCTATTGTTAAAAAAAAAAAAGAAAAAGAAAAAAAAAAACTAAAAACCTGAAAAATGAGGGGGTAAAAAATATATAGAGAGACTATATGTACACACACACAAGTCAATCAGTACAGCAAGAACACACATGCAAAAAACAAACAAACAGAAAACCTTAATGAAAAATGAAAGAATGTCTCAATAGAGGTAGTCAAAACAGTCATTGAAAGTGAATGGTCACTGCCAATTCTGGACTTTTTTTTTTTTTTTTAAGGTATCATGGATTGAACCCTGGGGCACTCAACCACTGAGCCAGATCCCCAGCCCTTTTTATTTTTTTATTTTGAGACAAGGTCTCACTAAGTTGTTTAGGGCTTTGCTAAGTTGCTGAGGCTGGCTTTGAACTAGGAATCCTCCTGCCTCCGCCTCCCAAGTCACTGGGATTAACAGGTGTACACCACCACTCCTGGCCTGGATTCCATGTTTTATTTCTTCTTTTGCTGTGGAAAGAAAAAGAGACCACATATACAAGGAAGTGAGCAAGGGCTGGGGTTATTAACCCCTTTCTCCTTTTGTGTTATTCACTGAGCTGCCTGAAGTGACTTAAAACTGAAGCTGGTTGGAATAGCTCTCAGCTTCTGTCTCACCAGTATAAGGTAAGATAGAATGGGAAGTACTGTGAGTTTTAGAGTTTTGCCTAGACCAACCAGATTAATGAACTTCCAAATTGGGGCTGCTGCTGAGCTCTATGAGGGGAGTTCCACTGGCTGGGGCTTAGCTCTAACCTGGCCTTAGGAACTTTGCTGCTCTGGAGAGATTAAGTAAACACATCCCTAGGAACAGGCAGAAGCCAATCTCTCCTGGGAATTTGGATCTCAGGAACCCTCTGAAAATTCTTGCAGGGTAGGGAAGCAACACTCCATATACTCTACTTCTCACATATATGGCCTTCCTGGGCTTAGTGTATTCACACTTGCTATTCAGTTTCTTGACCTTCAGATGGTCACATGAGCTTCCAGACTCAAAGGGATGGTGAATTGCACTCCCCACCACTTTTCTGACGGAGTACAATCTTCTTATGCCTGTTCCACTCACATTCTGCTGAGTGCTACCTAGATCATACAGTAAGTGCTTGTCAGGACAATATGGTCAATGTTTGCTAAGATCTCCTAGGCTGCTACAGCGGCAAGCTCCAGCAGGTCTTCCTCAAGATGGCTCCTGTGTCCGCTCTCTACCAATTGAGAAACACAAAGCACTCTTCAAACACCAGTTTACTGTGCTGCCTTTGAATCAGCTATGTTCATGCTATTTTTCTCATCTAATGGTTTTTCATGTCAAATTTGTCTATTATGTTTCTTTCTGTTTTCCCTCCCTCTACGGTTAACCAGCACACTGCTGCTGCTGTAACCAGCTTGGGTCCAAAGTACTCTTTCTTGTTCTTTGTTCAATGAACCCAAATTTCTGAGTCTCTACAAGACTCTGGCTGTTGGATATTGAATTTCAGTTAATTCCCTCTTAGACCCACCTCACTGAGAAGCAGCATTCCTGCTATTTAAATCCTGAGCCACAGGTCAATTGGAAATGTAGCCTTCCTCTAATCCACTCTCTTGGATGAGTTTCAAGAAATTTTAAAAATTCTTTCTTGAGCTATTCAAAAGCTATTTCTATGTATTTGTATAGTTTTCAAAGTTTTTCTTGTTATTGATTTCTAGCTTTATTGCACTGTGGTCAGAAGATACTCAATATGAATTCAATTTTTAAAACATTGTTGAGATTGTTTTGTGGACTGTCTTATGATCTACTCTGGAAAAATGTGTATTTAGCAGCTATTGGATAGAATGTTCTAGGGGTGTCTGTTGGATCCTTCTGGTATAGTGTACAATTAAGTCTATTTCTTAAATGATGCTCTGTCTTGATGATCTCTTTTTTTGCTGAAAGTGGGATGTTAAAGTCCCAAACTATTATGATATTGGAGTCTCTTTCCTTTTAGGTCTATTGTTATTTGCTTTGTTTTTGGGTGCTTCAATATTGGATGTATATATATTTAGAAGTGATATTTCCTTTTGCTGAATTGACCCTCTTACCATATAATGACCTTCCTTGTCTCTCTTCACTGCCTTTGATTTATGGCTACTTCTACTTTGTGTTCTATTTGCATGGAATATCTTCACTTTCTTTCCTTTCACTTTCAGTTCATATGTGTCCTTAGAGGTGGGGTGGGCTTTTTTTTTTTTTGTAAGCAACATTTAATTGCTTCTATCCATTCAGTCACTCTCTCTTTTAATTTGAGAATTCATTCAATTTACATTATCCATAGGTAAGTTCTTACTACAGCCATTTTGTGACTTGTTTTCTGGTATTGTTGTAGTTCTTTTTTTTTTTTCCTCCATCTTTTATAGTCCTACTTGGTGGATAAGTGAATTACTCTATTAGTGAACTTTGATTTCTTATTCACTGTTTTTGGTTTTTCTTTTATAGATTTTTGCTTTGTGGTTACTACAAGGCTTATATGAAATCTTATAGTTGTAATGAGATATTTTGAAGCCATAGCTTCTTAACAGGATCATAAAGATGAGAACAGAAACAGATGAACAAAATAACAAAGGAAACCATGATCATAAGAAAACTCCAGTTTTCCATTTCTTCCCATATTTTGAATTTTGATACTCTATTTGGCATTTTTCTATATTGCCTATCATTTAGCATTCACGTAGTTATTATTTGTTTTGTTTTGTAGTCTTCATACTAAAGATATGAATGATTTATGCATCATGCTTATAGTATTAGAGTATTCTTAATTTGTATAATTACTCTTACCAGTAAGTTTCACCCCTTCCTATGTTTTCTTCTTACTCACTAATGTCTTTTCTTTCAGTTTGAGGAACTTCTTGTGGCATTGCTTGTACAAGACATCTGGTAGAGATATATTCTCTCAACTTTTGTTTGTCTTGGAAAGTCTTTATTCCTCCTTCATTTGTAAATGATAGTTTTGCTAGGTAAAGTATTCTTGGTTCATAGTTTTTCTTCTGTTTTATTTTTCCTTCAGTACTGTGAAAGTGTCATGCCTAAAACTCTCTCCTGGCCTAAAAACTTTCTACTGAGAAGACTGTTATCAAGTAAACTGAGGCAGCCCTACATATTCTCTTTTCTCTTGCAGCCTTGAGGGTCTTCTCTTTCACCCATTAGGACTTGATTGTTACATGCCTTAGGGTAGAGTTCACTGAGTTAAATATGACTGGTGACCTTTGATCTTCCTATTCCTGGATATTTGTATCCTTCTCCAGACTTCAGAAGTTTTCTGTTATTACTTCTTTGAATAAGATGTCTATCTCTTTGAAATTATCAAATTTCTATCAATTTGATTGATAATTTCTACAAAATTATCAAATGTCTATCTCTTTGAAGTTCACCTTGAACCCTCAAATCTCAAGTATTTCCTTTTCTAATACTATCCCAAAGGTAATGGAACTTTCTTCATCCTTCTTCGGGCTCTTTTCTTTTTTTCTCCTTCAACTGTGTAATTTTAAATAACCTATTTTTGAGCTCACTAATTCTTTCTTCCATTTGTACTATCCTACTATCAATGCCTTCTTTCACATTTTTAGTTTTGTCAAGTCTATTTTCCAGCTCAAGAATTTCTATTTTTTTTAAATTACTTCCATCTCTTGGTTAAATTTCTCTCTTAGAGCATTGAAACATTTCCTTGTGCTTTCCTTAAGATCCCTGAGTTTCCTTAAAACAACTGTCTTACATTCTCTAAGAGATCTTCACTGATTACTTCTTGGTCACTTTCTGTATCTTATTTTGAGTGCTAGGTCAGATCATGGCTTCCTAAAAAGCTCTTGATGCTTTTTGACCTGTAACAATATCTCAACATCGAAGGATCAGGTTTTTATTACAGTCTTCCTAATCTGGCTTTGTTTGTACCTATGTTTCCAAAAATTCTAAGCAATTTTCTTTTTTTTCCTCTGAGTCTATAGTCACTTCTAGTATTTCAGCACTAGATGATGCCTAGGTCCAGTTTTGTCAGGAGTCACTGTTGGTATTTTGTCACTGTTTCAGTAAGAGAGGGCAATCCACACCTAGTTTTGTCCCAAATACTCTTTTGGAATATTATTCATTAAGAAATAGAGTATCAGAGAGAGTAGTCTGTTTCCATAAGTCTCTCCCTGAGGCCAGGATATGCCCAGATGCCTCATTCACAGTTACTAATCCTTGTTCAGACACTGCAGGATTCTACCCAGCCCTGGGCAGAGTCACCATGGATAGACAAACCCCATCCAAGGCCCCTCCTGTGGCCACCAAAGTTACCAAACTGTGTCAAACCCTCATGTCATAGCCCACCAAACCAGAAAAACACTGGGTTAGGACCATAGCCCATATTTCTATTAGTTGCCTATTACTGAGGTGGATTTGTGGCCCAAGACCACTGCTACCAACCAGGGGTGATGCTAGCTAGAATAGAAGTCTGATAGACTAAGGCCACATGTCTTCTTCTGACACTGAAACTGTTCCAGAGACTCTGTCCACAGGCAGGCCTGGGGATGGCCTGTGAGGATCTGCCTAGTGTTGGGTTTTACCAGCCTAGCACTAAGTTCCAGAGTAAAGTCTTACGTTTACTACCCTGTCTCACCCTTAGCAAATGGGTCTTGCACCACATTATGCTGCCAGAGGTTGGGCTAGTGTTTGTGATTATGGACCATTGACCACCTATGCTGATGCTAAGCTGGTCATAGCTGAGGGTCACAGTCACAAATATCTGCACAGTTTCAGGGGTATACTAAGGTCCATGCCCCCACTAGCCATCATATAAGCAGAAACAGGAGTCTGTCCCACTGGGCTGCAGGTCTTTGCCTGGTGTCAGGAAAGTTCTAAGGCCTCATCTGTGAGGACTCAACTGGTGATTGGGTATGGGTGGTGGAAACAGTCCCTTGGCCATCAAGGCTAATGTTAAATTGGGTTGCACCTGAGTCTTCCAGGCTATGGGGGCTGTTATGGTTTGGATATGAGGTATCCCCCAAAAGCTCACATGTGAGATAATACAGGAAGGTTCAGAGGAGAAATGATTGGGTTGTAAGAGTCTTAACCCAATCAGTGAATTAATCCCTGATGGAATTAATTAAAGTGGTAGGGTATAACTGGAGGAGGTAGGAATTGGGGCATGGCTATGGGGTACATAGATTTTGTGTCTGGAGAATGGAGTCAGATGATGAGAGCTGCTTCCCTCTGCCACACTCTTCCACCATGATGTTCTGCCTCACCTTGACCCCTGAGGAATGGAACCAGACTTCTATGGACTAGGACCTCTGAAACTATGAACCCTCAAATAAACCTTTCCTCCTCTATAATTGTGCTGGTCAGGTCATTTTAGTCACAGCAGCAAAAAAGCTGACTAAAACAGGGGCCTACATAGTCTTGGAAGAAGGTAGTAGTTCTTTAGACCCACTCCAAGGCTGCAACTGATGTGGCAGAGACTCAGGTCTGTCTCATAGGTTCATAGGTCTCTGTCTGATGCCAGGGTTAGTCTAGAGGCTCTGAGCTCTGACCTGCATACAGGTTCTTCAGTTTCTGTTAGGTGCATGGTCTCATCACAGCAGGCCTGACCCTGGGTTCTGAGACAAAGCCTGTGCTACTTTCATGCTCTGTTCTCCAGTGGATGAAGTCTTGCTACCTGTCCTGCTGCCTGAGGTCAAGGGAGGGTTGGTGGTAGGCAGGCTTTTTGCCACTTGGCCTGGCAACACAGTTCCAGCAGCTCAGTCTGCAGACTGGCAGGAGGGGTCATGGGGCTTTGCCCAGCACTGGGTTTCACTGTGGCAGGGCTGGTACTGTGTTTCAAGTCTAGGGCCCAAACTTAATTCTCTTTCCCTCCCCCAAGTTGGAGATGTCTCACTCCAGGGTGGACAGAGTTGGGAGAGTTGGGATGAGGCAGACAATCTTTCTTTCCTGTCTTCTTCAATGTATCTTTTCATTCTATTACCCTAAGCAGACATTATGGTCTCTTGCCTGATTTCCTTATCTCTGGTGCTGGTAGTTTGGTATGTGAATAGTTGTTAACCTGGCAAGTCTGTGGGGTGAGATGACCAGAGAATCTAGTCACCATCTTACTCTGCCTCAGGTATCACTGCTTTTTAAAACTCCCCAGAAGTTTCTGTCATGCAGCCAGGTTTGGGAAGCACAGGTGACATGTTGGGCAGTGTTACTTAAAAAAGCCTGTTTTCATTATTAACTCCTCTGCCAGCTTCCCAGGAGCCCTTTAAGATATTTTTTTTTTCTAATTATACCCCATGAAATTTTTATTCCACAGACATACTATACTGTCAGCCCTCTGTAGCTTCCATATTCAGTTCAACCAACTGTGGATTGAAAGTACATGGGGGAAAAAAATCACATTTGTAGTGAATATGTGCAGACTCTTCTCTTGACATTATTCCCTAAACAATATAGTATTACAGCCACTTCCATAGCATATATTTTATTCAAGTTTTATATTTAAATTATACAGGAATAAGTGTGTAGTTTCTTTGCAAATATGATGCCGTTTCATAGAAGGGACTTGAGCACCTCAGATTTTGATATATTTGAGCGGTCCTGGAACCAATCTTTCACTGATACCAATAGACATTCGGTGTGCATTTGTGATTGGCATGTGTACCTATGATTTATACAATTAGGAAGGGTAAGCTTTTGTCACTTTCCTCCTGTCCTCAAACCCTTTTCACCACCTGGGGGGCCCTGTTGAGAATGTACAATCTAAAGAATAAGAAATAGCTTTGGAAAGTGGTTTATAATGATGAAAATAATACTGGGTACTATTTGAGATTCAGGAGTGTTAATCATTTACACTGAAGGAAAATGTCACTGTAGGCATAACAGTGTAGGTATAAAATTACAGTGTGGCCACAGATCCACTTGGTTATGTTGTTAATAGTTTGTAGAAATAATTAAGGGATAATGTTAATTGAACATATTGCTATCAGATGTGATGATCCCCTGCTGCTAGATTAGTACCAAGGAGAAGTGGAAATGTTTACTTTCCTAGAAAGAAGAAACAGCTTTTATGGTAAATAATTCTCAATTATTTGGTCATTATTCCTTTTTCCTATTTACAAAATTGATATCGTTTGTATTTCCTGATGGAGTTGTGTGCCCTTTGGTGGTATCTGATCACTTAATTATTACTCATCAGTTTAACAAAAGTCTTAGCATGAGTTTTAACCCAGAGCGGGGCATTTATTCATCCACAACATGCAGTGGTCATTATCATTTTCTATTTTCACTTTTATTTACAACTGAAAAAACCCTCAATATTTCATAAGATACTTCAACTAAATTCAAATGCACAGATTTGTAAATAAGCTAAGGGGCAGAAATGCAGGACTTGGAAGTTTTTGTTATTCTCTTCCATGACCTCCAGTGTTTCCTCCCCAACACGGGGGCAGCTAGCTCCATGGCCACCCCTGACACCCTGTCACCTTGGGAAAGTCACTCCACTGTGCCTTGGTTTCACCTTCTGTTTACAGAACTGAAAACTATCTTCAGTACCTCAAAGGCTTCTGGTGAGAACAAACATGCAAAGTTGTTTTATAAAAGCAGAATGTGCTGCCCAGATGGAAAGAAACAGTGACCTGATGCCACTGAACAAGCACCTCTCAGTCACCTGTGTTCCAGTCCTACCTTAACATACAGTGCCTATGACAGACAAGACACCTGTGTCCCACTGACAGTCTTCTGCCCATCAGTCTTGCTGGTTTTCATGACATGTGGATTCTTGTCCCCCCAAAAGAGAAGAGGTGGGCAGGCCATTCAGATGGCAGCCAAGGGAGCAGTGCTCAGGCCCTCTAGGTGTTGTGCGTGATGTCAGGGGTTACAGAACTGGTTATGGTGCTTGCGTCTCTGGCTTGCCCTTCGTGCTGTGATAGATACTCAGAGTTTCCTCCTCGTCCCGGTGTCATCACTGATGGGCTCCTTGCATGTGCCCCCTAACACCAATGCTGGGTCCTTCATTAGAGGGGAGGCCCCTAGAAATCAGGCACTGAGGGACTCCACAGTGGGCCTCCAAGTCCCTAGATGGTTGATGTGAATTATGTGCTGACTGGTGGAAAGAGGAACTGCAGAAGACATGTTTGGGTAACCCTAAGATGGCGGCTGGCGTTGAGCTAAGAGGTGGCGCATAATTAATGTTAACACGGCGTGATCTACCTTTGCCTAATTAGTTAATATCTCCTTTGTGCTAGTGGTCAACAGATATTCCTCATTCTTGATTGGTACCGTGGCGCATGCTCCAACCATGCTACTTAATCCTAAGCTGATTGGCTGCCTTAGGTATATAAGACACACCTATAGGAAGCACCGGGGATAACCGGATCAGCATCGTATAAGCAGCACCTCTGATAGATCACAGAAGGCAGATGGCAGATTACAGATCACAGATCGCAGTACGCGGGATGCACCATAGACACACCTTTAGCACGCTCTGATAGCACGCACCTTTAGTTTGCAGGATGCAGGACTTTAAGAAGATATAGATCTCTGAAAGTGTAGTATTTCTATAAGCAAAGCCTCCCTCTCTCCTCTTAAAGACTCTTTCTCTCTTATGCAAAGCCGTTCTCTCTCTCTCCTCTTAAAGCCTCTCTTCCTCTATAAGCTAGGGAACAAGCAAACAAGCAAGAAAGCAGCCCACTAAAAGAAAGACAGAAGTAGTTCATTTCCAGTCCACCTCCGATAAATACCTGCGCAATTGTTGCTGCACGCGGTAACAATATCTGCATGAGGCTGGGGAGATAGCTCAGTCGGTAGAGTGCTTGCCTTGTAAGCACAAGGCCCTGGGTTCGATCCCCAGCACCCCCCCAAAAAAAAAGAAAAGAAAAAAAAATATCTGCGCAACTGTTGCCACGGGTGGCGACAAGGAACTAAACAAGAGGTACTTGTTAAATCATGAGGTGGAGGAATCAGTAGGGCCAGCGTCTTATTAATGCCAGGGTCCTTCTTTATTAATGATGTCATCTCAAGTCCTCCTCTGAAATGACCACTTTCCACTTTCCCTCTGGTTTGTCCCTGGAAAGTCCTGTCATAATCCAGAGGAGCAGGGCGCTGGATCTTTCCTAGCATCCCAATATTTCTTGGCTCCCCTTTCTCTTTCTCTCAGAATCCCTATGGCAGCAGCTTTTAGAACTCACTTAGTAACTCATAAAAATGAAATGAGGGTACTCTGAGCTTAACCTGTTGTCAGAGCACATGGGACCTGATAGGGTTCAAGACTTCCCTGGCTGCTTAGGACAATCTGTCACAATGATCTGGTTACCAACAGCCCCTACTGCAGGGCGTGGGAAGTCAATCAAAGCCCTCCTGGGTTCAGCAGTCACAGGCTTTAGAGTACCTCTGGGAGCCCAAGAAAGGAAAGCCAGATGCAGGGAAGGCATTGACTGAAAGAGTGGCTTACTAAGGAGCCACATGAGTCACCTCAGTCTTGGGGTAAATGAAGTTTGCTGTAGGAAGCTCCCTTGGCAGGAGTTCCCCTGAGGCCTGCCAGCTGCCTTAAAAACACTTTCCTCTTCTTGCAATTAAAAAGCCACATACTTGTGTGCCACACTCCTAAAAATGCAAGCAATGTATTTCAGCAAATAGAAGTGACAGGACCCCCCAATCTCAAGTCCATCTGTGATGGAGTTTTTCAAACCCTGCACTAATGGAGAGATGACACAGGCCAGCTGGTTGCAGTTGGAGCCAGAGAGGTGGGGAAACCTCAGCCATGCTGATGGCAGTAAGACCAATGTGTTTATTTTTTAATGATAAGCTCTTCAACATGAGCAGCCTGTTTTGACACTCAGAGGCTCCCTAAAGTTCAGTTCCATTAAATTAGCCAGACCTACGTAATATGGAACAAGAAGACTGGTGGCCGTCTGCAGTTGTTTAATGTATTTTATTTTCTTCAGAGCATTCAGCAAGTCACACAGAATCCCAGGGAAGTGTGCTGACATAGCAATTTCACTGAGCTCAAAGAATCTTCAAACTGGCCCAAGTATCCTCTACATTTTATTTCTCAGACATCCCAGTTGCATTAGGCACTATTCTAAAAAGAACAGCTACTTCCTGTCCTGACTTAATCATCAGTATTACATTTTTATAATGTAGATAAATCTGGTATAATCTGCACTGCACTTAACGTTGGCTCTTGAAAGTGGAACACTCTATTAACTAACAACCTCCTGGTGAGGTTGCAAGTACCCATGGCAGGTTATCAGCAATAACTGTCACTTAAGCCCAAGCCTACTCTTAGACAAAGTGAGACCTGTTCTAACTTCCTTCTAAGTTCTCAGAATTGGTCTTCCACCCCTCCTTCTATTGAGAATGAGGCAATTCTCACACCTCTTGCCCAGCTCCTACCTGCTACGTCAAATCCTAACAGAACAGAGACTAGATTATTACACCTCAGTTTCAAACTGTACCCTCTTCTAAGAAGGCAATTTTCTGAATTGTTGCTAAAACATAACCTTTATCCTCAGTCCTCATACGAATGTATGACAGCTACCTGCCTAATCATGATATATTACTTATTCTGACATGCACAGTTTGGGTTCATAGGAACTGAAGGGCCTCTCTGAACACTCCTATACATCAACTGACTAGAGCCTTGGGTAGAGTTTAGCTCCAGAGCAGTTTCCCAGCCTGCATTCTGTACTGTCAGAAAATGCTAACATGACTTTATTATGAAAGGAACCCATGGTCCAATAGGTTTGGAAACCACTGATTATCAAAGGTCCCTTATGGAAATTCTCAATGAAAAATATCCTAGTTAAAAACCTTAAGAAATCCCACAGTACAGCATATTTCCTTTTACTCAGAATTTTCTAAATAGATTTGACCCCAGAATAGCTTTTCTTAAGACACTCCAGAAACATAACTATGGGGATATGGGAATAAGATATCCCTAATTAAGAAGATGCTGCTGACTGGGGATGGATGTAAGTACACCCTCTTAAATGAAGTTCAGCTGTGAAATGTGCAGAAGTGCTCTGGCCCTGACTTTGCTAGTATTTATTGAGTTTCGATATGTCAGGCACCATGCTAAACCTTTTACCTATGCATAACTCCTTTATGTTAACCCTTATAACAACTTCACACCACACAACAGAGAGATAAACTGGCATGGTGTCACAGTCTTTAAGGAGTAGAAGAATGAATACTGAAGTCCAGGTCTGCCTTGTCATTGTTCTGTGTCCTTAACCAATAGCACTTCTGCTCACCTGTGGAGACTGTATCCTCAAGGTTGCCTCCACAGAGATTTAAATGAGGACTAGTGCAGATCAGAAAGATGGGCAGCTCTAGCATGGAGAAGGCAGAGGCCTTTCCTACTCCTGCCCCACCTACCCCACTTACTGTGACCTACTTAAGATGAGTAACTACCAAAGTGATGGATACACCTTGGCCAATATTTCCAGTGACAAGGCCTGAGCTGTTCCTCTTGTGTTCTTTCATGGATTTATATTACCCTTCTTACTCTGCAGAAGCAGAATCTCTATCCTGAGTCTCAGATTGAAGACATTTTTAATTGCTCAGAGCCTTATTGCTCAGAGCCATGGAACTAAACCATCCTTTACTTCAGGGTTACTCCAAGTGTGGTCCCCAGATCAGCATTAATAGCATCTCTAAGTATTTGACAGAAGCCCAAATTCTTGGGCCCCATCCAAACCTACTGAATGAGCATCTTGGGGTAGAGGTCCAAGAAACTATATTTATCAAGCCCTTTAAAGGATTCTTAGATATTCTAAGATTCGAAAATCCATGATCTGGTTAACTTAAATCTCTCATTTTATGAATGAGAAAACTTTATCTTAGGTCAAGTGATTTACTCCTGATCCTAGAGTGAGTAGCAGTAGAGACCAATGGATTGGATTGCTGTTGGTTTTACCTACCCAGTATCCAAACCCTTTCTTTTGATAATAGTACCCAGATTTTCCTTGGAAAATTTCCCTCCTCTCTGCCTTCATGTGATTTGGATGGGGCTAACCCATTGTTTCCAGACTCAAGGGTGGGGACGTGAGCTGATCTGACCATACAGGTTTATTATCCCACTCCAAACCAACCTGGCCACCAGCAGGCATGGACACATAACTCAGTCAAGTCAGTGACACTGGTTGTGGGAACTATATTGAAATCCTGGGAAAGAGGAGTTTGTTTTCCATGGAGATTGATAACTAATAAGGATTTAAATAGCTGTGTATCCTGAAACCTACCCAAAGAGAAATTCCATCCCTCAGGATTTGCCTTACTCTGAACTCCAAAACCTTGGTTTATGCAGTCAGCTCAGTCCCACTAGTTCAGACACCTATTTAAGCGACACCTAAGGAGATACAACTCTTTATTTCAGATGACACAGTTCTAGATAAAGTGGCCTATCACTCTGGCTTGAGACTTTCATGGAGTTTACTAAACAGGGTGATAATCATCAAGTACTAAAAACCCAAATGTGATTGTGATGGGATTCATTACATCTTTCTTAAGTAGTGATAATCTTAACCAATCTGGCCAAAAGTATTCTGGTTTAGATACCCAACTAAAGAGAAGTATGGATGCCAGATACTGTGAGATTGTCTTAGACACACTATAGAAAGGAGGCAAGTAGTTCAAGACTTCTGTGTTCAACATTATGTAATTTATCAAAATACTTCTAAATACCAAAATATCTTTACTTCAAAATAAAAATTTGGGTTCTATTTCCTCCCAGATTGGTTAATAGTCTGAACTTGAGAAAACCATCTCCAACCCTTGCTATTAAATGGTAAGAACACATTCATTGAGCACAATGTGCTAAGCACTGTGGTAAAAATTTGGTAGATATCATCTCATTCTAGAAGCATCATTTTGAGAGACCAATCACATTAGCATCCCATGAGCTCTCTTTATATACCAGGCATCGTTTCAAGTACTCAATAATGTGCATAAACATTTTAACTCATTTTATTCTCCCATTTTACTATAAGGGTGCATGATTAGTAAACAGCAGGGAAGCACTTCAAATCCTAGACATCTAACACAGATTATTCTCTTAACCACCATATGTTACTACTTATGAGGTGCTGGTACAAGCAAATTAAACTATCTGGAGGAAAGATAAATGATCAACCTCTTTTTTATGCCCTCTTCAGTTTGGTGAAAAAATATAAAATATATCCCAGGTTAGAACCCTCATCAGTGAAAATGGAAGCAAAAATCATTGATAGCTAAAGTTATTTTCACCTTTATTCTAAAACACTATGCTCTAGTGTTTATTCTAAACTACTATACTCTAGTGTTTTAGAATAGTGTTTAGAATAAAAAACACTAGTTTTTTTTTTTTTTTTGGTGGTAGTGCTGGGGATTGAACTCAGGGCCTTATGCATGTAAGACAAGCACTATACCAACTGGGCCTTATCTCCAGTCCAACACTATGAATTTTTAAAATATGTTTTTTTCACTACCCCCAAAGTAGTGAGAGCCCTGAAATTTTTATGTAAGAGGGTTTCAGAAATGGCAACCTGCTTGGGATATGAAATCAGGGAACTTGAAATTCCAATTATAAAAGCATCGTGTTCTATTCTGTTTTTTATGTGATTAATTGGAATAGGTTTTAAAGGCAGGAGGCTGATAAGTTATCAAAATGTCCTCGATTCCCCAAAGCTGCTTCTTGGCATCTCCAGATATGAGCCCCTCGAATGAGAAGGGAAAGAACTTCTGTTGAAAAACCTGCTTTGGGTTTGGTCTGAGGATTTCTACCCTTCCTCAATTGTGGCCTTTACCACTTGTGATAATATTTGAACTTTATTTTAATCAGCAGATTTTTCCTTTGAAAGGAATCTCAAGTCATTCTCTTGTGAAGGCCATGCAACCTTTGACTTGCCAGGCCTTGCGGAAGAAAATAGAATTCTCTGAAAGAACCCATTACTTGAGGAATAACTGACTATTGCTCTGCCTTTGACTCACTAAGCTAAGAAATTTCTACATGAACTGCAAAGAGTTTAAGAACCTGAAGTGTGTGGTTTTTCAAATTTGGTGGTCAAAGCAAGGGGGAGAAGTTCCAGCAGGGCAGCAATGTTCTTAAATCCTGTTTTGTGTGCTGTTAATGTTCACAAAACCACAAAACATGTGGACAGAAAAGATCCTAGATGCTTTTATCCTTTAGTCAAATTGTATCAGTACCTGAAGATACTACCTTCTTCATTATATCCCAGTGGCTCACAATAGCACATAATACATGTATGTCTCATTTATTTGTAATGAGAACATTTCAAATCCTCTCTCCACAATTTCAAGTACATACTATTAACCATAGTCATCATGATGCACATTTGATCTCCTGAACTTATTCTTCCTCTGTAACTGAGATTTTGTATTTCTTGGTCAACATCTTCCCAATCCTTCTTTATTATTCCATAGCCTTTATTTAGATTTCAAATATAAGTGAGATCTTATGGTATTTGTCTTTCTGGGCCTGCCTATTTCACTTAGCGTAATATCCTTTGGGTTTTTTAAGGCTGAATAGTAATCCAGTATGTATGTGTACCACATGTTATTTGTCCATTCAGCACTGATGGACACTTTGGTTGATTCCATAGCTTGGTTGTTGTGAATAATGCTGCAGTGAACATGGAAATGCCAATATCTCTATGACACATTGACATCATTTCCCTTGGATTATACCAGTAGTGTTATTGCTGTATCATACCATAGTTCTGTTTTTAATTTTTTGAGGAACCTTAAAAAATTCTCCATAATTATTTTACTAATCTACATTCCTTCCAACAATATTCAAGGTTTTCCTTTCTTTTACATCCTCACTGACACTTGTTATCTCTTGTTTGTTTGTTTTTATTTTATCGATTACTGTAACAGATATGAGTGACATTTCATTGTGGTTTGGATTTACCTTTTGATTTTAATTAGTGATGTTGAGCTTTTTTTTTTCATATGCCTGTTAGCCATTTGTATGTCACCTTTTAAGAAATGTCTTTTCAAGTTTCTTAGTTGGGTTATTTGAGTTTTTTCTCATTAGGTTTTTTCAAGTTCATTTTATATTTTGGATATTAACCTTTTATCAGATATATGGATCACAAATGTTTTCTTCCAATCCATAGGTTGTCTCTTTACACTTTTATGATTTGTTTAGTTTCCATTGCTGTGTATGAGCTTCTTAGTTTGATGTCGTTTCCTTGAGCTCATCTTTGAAACTGTGAACTTTTCCAGACATAGGAAGACAAAGGAAGAACTGAGAAGGAAATGCAGCTATCATTGAGATCAATAAAATTTGCAGAGTTTAGCAAAGAGAATGTTGGCCTGAATGGTCATGACACCTGCTATCACTGAGTCTTTTGACTTTCCCATGCTTCTGTAAAATGGGAAATTTGACTTGCCCTATGTCTTGTAGAGAGGTATTTAGATGAACCAGTTACAACGTCTTGAACATTCTGAGCTATTAATATGTCCTTTAGAGTACTATAAAAAGGCTGTATCATCATTTACTTCTGCATAGCCATTTGAGTTCTGTTGGTTTGTTTGCACATAATAGAGTCTCCCTAGAAAGTTCAGGTTGCAAGGACCCACCCAAAGAGAAGATAGAGTCTTGCTGGAAATCTACAAGGGACCATTCTGTGGCTAAAACCCCCCAAACTGACTGGCAACAGTATATTCTAGATCCAGGTCTACTAGTACTAAGGTCTTTGTGGCATAGGAATCCACAGGTCTTCATGCTAGCATTCTAAGATCAGTATAATCAACCCTTATCTCATTCTCTGCTTCTCTGACCATGACTTCTCAATTCTGCTTTCATTGTTGCTTACCTTCCTCTATTTCTGTTAGTGTTTCTAGTAATTAATGTTTCTCATTCTTCAGAACATTGGCTTATCCAGAACTTTAGCTTATTCATGATTCCCCCCCGCCCTTTTTCTTTGACTAGGGATCAGACTCAGGGCCTTGCAAGTGCTATACAAGCCCTCTACCATTGAGCCACATCCCCAGGCCTACACTCTCTCTTTTGTATGTTTCAGCTTAGACCTTTGCTTCTTCCTTCTTTTCATATTTTTAATTTCAAGTTCATTACAGAGAATAACTGTTTACCTGGTTCCTATGTGAGCAGAACTTTTTAACTCAGGTCACCTCGTAGCTATTGTCTAGGCTGCACACAACTTGACCTGGGCTTAGTTGCCCACTTCAGGTGCAAACAAATTACTTCAGGTGGGGCATGGGGCAGGGAGAGAGTTAGCTTCACATGAAGTAGAATGTGCTTTCTAGGCCTTTTCAGAGGGATTTATATAGAGGAGACTTCAGGCCCAGGTGTCAAGCTCCTGTGTGGGTTAGGAGGAGCACATTTAGAGAATGTAGGGACTGTCCCAGAAGCAGGGGTTTTCCTTGTCATCAGATGTATGCTGGGAATAAAAGAGTAAAAATATTTAGTTTTGCTGTCATTAAGTAAGTCATAATTCATATACTTAAAGAGGAAGAAGATGCTACCGAGAGATGATGACTCTTTTAAAAGTTTGATTATAAAGGGAGGAATAACTCAAGGTGATGGCAGTGTTGGTTTGTGTGTGAGGATAAGGAGGTCTGACCATAGTGGTTGATGATAGAGCTGTACTGAGGATGAGAGAAATCTGATGATGTCTTTCAGGTGCTTCTCATCAGGTTTGTTCTGGTGTTTGCACATTGAATTGTTGGTTTAACTCATACTGCTTACCGTGCATTAGGCTCGGTGCTAGTCTCTGGAACAAAATAATGCCCTTCAAGAAAACAAAAACACACTGAAATCCGTTCTCTTACTCTTCTGTTTTGTTTTCGATCTGGAATGTCACCCAAAGCCTCAGGTTGAAGGCTTGGTCCCCAGTGCAGCAGTGTTCAGAGGTGGGACTCTGGGAAAATGATTGAATCATGAGAGCTCTGACCTCATCTGTGAATTCACCCATTGATGGATTAATGATTTGATGGCATTATTGGGAGACAGTAGATACTACAGAAGGTGAGGCTATAGGTGGAAGAAGTAGGTCACTGGGGTCATGGTCTCCATCCCCCCTCTCTCTCTACTTCCTGGCTGTATCAGTGGAGTAGCTTTCTTCTGCCACACCCTTTGGCTGTGGTGTTGCATGTCACCTCAGGCCCAAAGCAATGGAGCCAGCTGACAATGGACTGAAACCTCTGAAACCATGGGCCCAAATAATACTTTCTTCTTTAAGTTGTTTCTAGGTATTTTGTTCATAGCAGCAAAAAACTGACTAACATATCTCCCTTCTTCCCTGAGCTCCTTACTTCCCTGAACTCGCTTTCATATGCATTGCTCATGTTTACCTTCACTCAGACCAGGTCTTTCCAACTCTATCAATTTCTTTGTTTTAAGAAGGGTCCCTGGAGGTGTTCTTGCAACACTGTTCCTGCCTTGGGAAAAGCCCACAGGAGCCTGGTGATTTGGCGCCCCCCAGGGGCACCCAGTGTGCCCCATTCCTGCTCAGTGATGGATAAGGAGAACTGAAGGGCAGAGTAAAACTGGCAATTACTCTGGTCCTCCTGAATAACAGACTTTATGATGTGCCCTGAACTTTTCTCAAAATCAGGGGTCCGGGAAAGGGAAGGTACAGCCCCTGAAAATTTTCCTTGGTGTGACTGACAACATGAGACTTAGAGTCCTAAGGCACAAATTGGAACCTAACTATGCTCTGCCCTAGTCCTGTGATGTTGCATCTGAAAATTAAGTATATCTCTTTTTTTAAAAATATTTTTTTAGTTGTCAAAAGACCTTTATTTTACTTAGTTATATGTGGTGCTGAGAATCAAACCCAGTGCTTCACACATGCTAGGCAAGCACTCTACTGCTGAGCTACAACCCCAGCCCTTAAGTTTCTTAATCTGTAATATGGGGTCAATAATTTATAATTTGAGCACTTCTATTAGAATTAAATGAGACAACAATTTCGAGATTAGTTTCGAAATGGACCAGAGAAGATCATAATAATTATATTCTTGGCCCTCAAAGTCTAGAAGGGTCCTGGGTATCTCAGGGAGTGAAGAGAGTGAGGAGAGACCAAGTCATTTCCATTTCTAGGGAGTCATTTCTCATCCTGAGAACTGGAGCAGCCCCAGAAACACAGAACAAGGGAGTCATGGGGTACCAGGTGCCAAGTAGCCTAGGTATGAACTGTGGGATCCTAGGGTCTGCTGATCCCCCATGGATGCTGATTGGCTGACCTAGTCTTCAGACAGCCAGTTGGTTCCTATGGATCCAAACCCTGCATGATCCAATCAGGGGAGAATGTGAGGCTCTTGTTGCTTTGCTTTTTTATTAGTCTTTAATCATCAGATGGGAGTCAGAAACTCTGCCTTGGCAAGAAACCCCTGGCATTGAAATTGGTCCATCCCTAAAAATCAGGTCATGGTGTTTCAAAAGGCAATTTTCTAAAGAAAGAGATGTTTTAAGAGAAAACACCTAAACTTTCTGGCATTTTCACAAAGATATTATTGATCATCCGTGTCAGCTATCCTAAACTCTGTTTGTCTACCTTCTGCTATTGCTATTTGCAGTATGTCTTACTGATGTAGAGGGTCAGGTAAGACTGACCTGTGTAATGAAGAAACCAAACAGAGTTTCAGAGTGCTAAGGCTCCCTTGGAGGAATTGAGTCATCACTGGGACTTAGGCCATCTGTAGAAAGATTAACTGTCTGCTTTTAGGCATTGGTGCCTTCCATCAGAAAAACACAGACTACCAGAGCTAAAAGGAGTCCTAGAGGCTTTGTTAGTTCAGCCCCTTCACGTGATAGATGTTGAAACTCAGACCCAGACAGATGAGTGATTTTCCCAGGGTCACCCAGAAAATGAAAGCGTTAGGATTTGAACCCCAAACCCAAAGTCTTTTTTCTCATTAGCTAATTCTGCTAGATGTGCTTAGCTATGTAGGAAGAAGCAAGACAGATGACTCCATCATATTTATATACCCAGAGACATCCACACAGATGGGCTGAATGAGCAGAATTGATGAGAAATGTGGGGGACTTGAGCAGGGTAGATGTTCCAGTCAGCAGGGTGGAGATCTTCGAGGTATGGGGCATCTCTGGAGGAAGGAGAAACACTGTGACTTTGACACATAAATTCTCAGAGGCTTCATGACAAATTTCTAACCAGTCACTCTAAAAACCAGAAAAAGCACAGCAGTGAGCATAGGGGTCTCATTCACCCCTGTGGCCCTGGTGCCTGGCATACACATGCAGGAAGTTCCACATTAATAGAAGGTACATGGTGGACCTACCAAGCCTGTGCAAGGCAGTAGGAAGAAAATGTGGAACAGACATTGCCAAATTGCCAGACATTGGTGACAAAAACAGAAAATCAAATACTCGCATGACCAAATGTAAAATTACAACATGAAGAAAAAATAAAAATGTTCACATGTACATCTATATGTGTGTACATGTGATGAAGAAAAGATGAGGCAACATGCTACATTCCCTGTGGGAAGGGCCTCTGGGCTCATGCTTTAACTGTAGGAGGCTCTAGAAACAAAAATGCACTTATGTATCAGAAACCAAAACAGTGGCCACTACCCTTTAGGGAGGTGTGGAAACTGGAAAGGCATGATTTTGAGAGGCTGGCCTTATCTATTTCTTGATCTGAGTGCTGGTTATAAGGTGCACGTTTATGAAAATTCGTGGGGCTAAATTTTCACGAATGAAGTTTCTGTATGTGTTACGTTTCCACGAAGAGTTTGCCCAAATTGCATTTATGTAATAATAATGAAAGTTTGAAAATGTCAACAGCATAAAATGCTCCAAAACAGTTTCGCAGAACTAGCAGCCTCTGTCATGGGCTGGCAGTGGAGTCTCACCTTGTCAGGGGAATCAAGGCAAGCTTTCTGAGATTGTGAGTTTTGAACTGAGAACTCAAGGATTGAGGAGGTGTTGTATGGAGAGGGAGCGGCATGTGTGAGTGTCAGGTGGTAGGAGGAGACATGGCCCAAGTGAGGAATTGAAACAAGGTGGATCAGACAGGAAAGTAGAACCTAAAAGAAATAGCAAGGGCTGGGGCTGGGGCTCAGTGGTAGAGTGTTCTCTTAGCACGTGTGAAGCACTGGGTTCTATCCTCAGAATGGATGAAATAAACAAATAAAATAAAGGTATTGTATCCATCTACAACTAAAAAAAAAAATAAAAATAAAAAATAAGAGAAATAGTAGATGAGAAAAGACCTGGAGAAGCAGGTGGGGCCAAGTCATTCAGGACCCTGTTGTTCCACTTAAGACTTTGGGTGTTGATCCTAAGAACCATGGTTAGCCATGGTAGTCCTTTCAGCAGGGACTGTTGTGATGGGGTCTGATTTTCAAAAGAACCTTTTTTGCTTTTGTCTGGAAGATGGATTTATAGGGCAGGTGAATGGGGGAAGAATCATTAAGAGGCTAATAATAGACCAGGTTGTTGATGGTAGGTGAGAAAGAGAAGTGATTTCAACGACGGAAATTCAAGAGGTATTAAACAATAACATTTTTAGGAGTTAGCAAAGGAGCAAAAGTGAGAGGGAGCAATGATAGCCCACTGTAGCCATCCCACCCCTCCTAAGAGGATTGGCACCGAGAAGCACTGGTGAAGTTGAGTCCAAAGACATGGGATCATTAGAAGCCTGAGACCTCATCATAGAACTGTCCAATGCCACAGACGCACCACTACCACACCTCACCACCTCATCACTAAAGTCCTACTTGCCACAGTTCTTTTATCTAGTGCATCGTATCCAGTTTCCCCAGGGGGGAAACTACAAGGCAAATTAAAAAGCAAAAAACAGTTTTAAGAGACAGAAAGCATTGAAACTGGAGTCAGATTGGCAGGGATGTTGGTATTATCAGACTTGAACTTACAACAATGGTGATTAATATGTAAATCATTCTAATGAGTGAAAGTAGACACATGTTAAGAACAGATGGACAATGTAAGCAGAGAAGTGGAAGTACTAAGAAAAAAAAAAAGAAATACTAGAGATAAGAAATACTAATAGAAATGAAAAATGGAGACAGGACATGAATGAAGAAAAAAAAAATCTCTTAACTTGAGGATATTTCAATAGAAACTTCCAAAACTTATTAAAAAAAAGACTGAATACCTAAGAACTGTTAAACAATTCTGAGAGGTGTAAGAGGACACCAAGCAGGATAAGTACCCAAAAGCCAAAAAACAAACCACAACAAAACTTCGCTTAGGTATATTATATTCAAATTGCAGAAAGTTAAAGAAAAACAAATCTTGAAAAAAACCGGAGGAGAAAGAGTTCCTACAGAGGAAAAAGAATTGCATCTAAGTTCTCCTCAGAAACCATGTAAATCAGAAGAGAGCAGAATGAAATCTTTGATTTTAAAAAAAGCACTAGGAGCAGGGGAAAATTATCAGTTTAGATTTTATGTCCTGTGGCTATGGTTAGGATATGGTTTGGGTGTGTCCTCTAAGGGT
Organism: Sciurus carolinensis; assembly: GCF_902686445.1. Lineage (NCBI taxonomy): Eukaryota > Metazoa > Chordata > Mammalia > Rodentia > Sciuridae > Sciurus > Sciurus carolinensis. Next base: position 67,589,827 of record NC_062226.1, read on the forward strand.
TTATGTGTTGGAGACTTGGTCCTCAGTGACAATGTTAAGAGATGGTAGACCTTTAACAGGTGGGGACAATTGAAAAGTTCTAAGGTCACTGCGGATGCTCAGAAGGGATTAGATAGTGCTTGTGAGACTCCCGAGGCTTCTCAAGAGACATTGTTATAAAAGAGCAAGCCTGGGCATCCCCCAGCCTCTTCAACTTTCCTGTCTCACCGTGTGATCTCTCCCTCCAGCATGCACTCTCGCTCATGAAGCCATTCACTGTGAGGTTCTTAACAGAGCCAAGCCAATGCCAGTACTATGTCCCTGAAGCTCCAGACTGTGAAATAAAACCCTTTTCTTTATAAAGGAGCCAGCCTCAGGGATTTCATTATAGTAATAGAGAATAGTCTAATACACCCGTGAAATATCCCTTGCAAAGTAATGAAGAAATAAAGACTTTGTCAAACAAATCAAAATTAAGAGTTTGATGTCAGTAGACCTGCCTTACAAGAAATGTTAAAATAATTTCTTTAGGGAGAAGGAAAATTATATATGCCAGAAACTTAGGTCTTCATGAAAAAAAGGAAACACTGGAGAAGAAATGACTAAGTAAAATTAATACTTATTTTTCTTATTTCACCTGATTTAAAACACTTTGGCAAAATCAAAATAGTAATATATTTTATTATGCATGCTTATGTATATTTACGCATATGAATTCACATATACATGCTTTAATATGCTCATGTATAAATGACAGCAATGATACAGGGACAAAAGGTAAAAATTAGGATAATTTTATTATTATAAGATGCTTACACTACCCATGAAGTGCTGAAGTGTTATTTGAATGTGACATCAGATTATATGGAAATGTATATTGCACCCTCTAGGGCCACCACTACAAAAATTAGACAAAGGAGTATAAATGATATATGAACAAAGGAGAAAATAATAGAATCATTTAAAATGCTCAATGAAAACCAGAAAAAGCAGAAAAAAATTGAAGGCAAAAATAGGAATAAAAAAGAAAGTGAAGAGAAAAATTTAGCAAATATGATAGATAATCAGTCAACTATATCAATAAACCTTAAGAGACAATGATCCAAATTCACCAATTAAAGGACAGATTGTTAGAATGGATCAAAACACAAGATCCAACTATATGTTGTGTATAAGAAATCCACTTTAAATATGAAGACATATATAAATTAAAACTAAATGGTTGGAGATAGAAATGCCGTGGTAACACTAATTTAAAAATAGTGGGATTATCTATATTATTTCAGACAAAGCAATCTTTAGGGCAAGAAATTTATGAGGGACAAAAATGGACATAACATAATGATAAAAGAATTTATTTTCTAAGAAGACATAATAATCGCCAGGGCCAGTGGTGCATGCCTGTAATCCAGAGGCTCGGGAGGCTGAGACAGGAGGATCACAAGTTCAAAGGCAGCCTCAGCAAAAGTGAGCAATTCAGTGAGACCTTGTCTCTAAATAAAACAAAATAGGGCTGGGAATGTGGCTTAGTGGTTGAGTGTCCCTGAATTCAATCCCCAGTACCAAAAAGAAAAAAGACATAATACATAAAAATAATCTTTAACAAGAGAGTGTCAAATTATATGAGGCAAAAACTAATAGAACTACAAGAAGAAATAGATGAATCCACTATTATAGTTGTAAACTTCACCATCCCCCTATCAGAAATGGACAGATCCAGCAGACAGAAAATCAGTAAGAACCTTGTTGAACTTAACAATATCATCAATCAAGTAGACATAATTGACATTTATTGACCACTTTATCAACATCGACAGAATACACATTCACTGCAAGTTCATATGGAACAATCACAAGGATAGACCATATTCTGGGTCATAAAACACATCTTAACAATTTTAAAGAAACAGAACTCATACAATGTTTCCCCTCAGACCACAGTGAAATTAAACCTGGAAAATAACAGAAAGATAACTGAAAATTTTCATAATACTTGGAGATTAAACAACACACTTCTCAGTAATACATGGGTCAAAGAATAAATTCAGGGAAGTTTAAAAATGTTCAGAACTAAAGGAAAATGAAAATACAATTTATCAAAACTGGGAGGATACAATGAAAGCAATGTTTAAGGGAAATTTTATAGTGTTGAATGCTTTTATTAGAACAGAAAGATATAAAAACAATATCAAAGTTTCTACTTTAGACCACTAGAAAGAGAACAAATTAAATCCTGAATAAGCAGAAGAAAATAAATAATAATAACTTGAGTAGGAATCAATGAAATTAAAAATAGGAAGTCTATAGAGAAAATCAATAAACCAAAAGCTGGTTGTTTGAAAAGATCAATAAAATCATTAAGCCTGTAGCCAAGGTAAGAAGTCAATAGAGAAAAATCAACAAAACTAAAAACTGGTTGTTTGAAAAGATTAATAAAATCAATAAGACTCTCGCTGAGCCAACTGAGAAGAGATGGTGATAAAAAATGATTAATATCAGGAATGAAAGAGAGGACAGGACTACAGATGCCATCACCATTAAAAGGCTGCTCAAGGAAGACTACGTATAAATGCAATAAACTAGAGGAGCCTGACCAAGTCCCCCAAAGGCACACTGTGCCAAAACTCACACAGGAAGATGGAGATCATTTGGATAGTCCTATCTAGTGAAGAAATTCCATCAGTAATTAAACTTCCAAAACAAAAAGCATCAGTCCCGTCATGGTTCACTGGTGAACTCTATCAAACATTCAAGGAAGGTATTATGCAGATTCTTTGTAATCTCTTTCAGGAGATAGAAGCAAAAGGAATACTTCCTAAGTCATTCTATGAGCTGGCATAACCCTGACGCCAAAACTAGACATAGATAGGTTTGGGTCGAATCTCCCTAACCCAAAATATTCTGAAATCAGAAGCTTTGACACTCAAAAAAGTGTTGGATTTTGGAACATATTGGATTTGGAATTTTCAGATTAAGGATGTTTAATTGGTAATGTCCTTGCAAATATTCCAAAACCTGTAAAACTCTTAAATCTGAAATTCTGATCTCAAGTATTTCAGATAAGGAATACCCCACCTACATTACAAAAGGAAGCGACAGGCCAAGATGTCTCAGGAACACAGATGCAAAAGCCCCCAACAAAATATTAGCAAATCCAGCAATGTAAAAAATATATATATATTGTACATCATGACTAAGTGGGATTTATTCCAGGTTTACAAGGATTCATTATTAAAAACTAAAGTAATCCTTCAAATCATATGCTAAAGAAGAAAAATCACATGATTATATTAACAGATGCAGGAAAAACTGACAAGACACCTATTTATCACAAAAAATAAATAAATAAACTCTCAGTAAACTAGGAATAGAAGAAGGAACTTTCTCAACTTGAAAAAAAAATATGCCTGCAAAAAAAAGTTATACCAACATCACACTAATGGTGAGAAACCCAAGCTTTCTCACTAAGAACATGAATAAGGCAAAGATGTCCCCTATCACCACTGCTTTTCAATTTGTAATGGAAGTCCTAAGTTATACAGTAAGAACAGAAAAGGAAATAAAAAGGAAAAAAGAAAACAAAGTCTTTGTTCACAGATAGCATGATAAACTATGTAGAAAATTTGAAAGAATCAGCAAAATTATTCCTGGCACTAGTGATTATTGGCAAGTTTGCAGAATATAAGATTAATATGTGAAAGGCACTCACTTTCATATATAAAGAAAATTAAAACATGTAATTTGAACTTTGGAGCAGAACACTATTTACATTGGCACTCCTGAAAGTAAAATATTTAGAAGTTAATCTAACAAAATATGTTACAAGTTCTATATGAAGAAAACTATAAAACTCTCATGAAATAAATAATAAACAGAATTCCATGTTTATGGATAAGACCCAATATTGTCAAGAGATCAGTTCTTCCCAAGTTGGTGTGGTCTCAATCAAAATCCAGGCAAATTATTTCATGAGTACCAACAAATGAATTCTAAAGTTTATAAGGAGAGGTAAACAAAGGTCCAGAATAACCAACACAACATTGACACAGAACAAAGTTAGAAAACTGACATTACCTGATTTCAAGACTTACTATACAGTTATGGTAATTACACAGTGTGTTGTGGACAAAAGTAGAAACAAATGGATCAATGGAATAGAACAGAAAGTTCATTAATGGACCTGATAAATATTGTCATCTGATCTTTGACAAAGGAGCAAAGGCAGTACAATGGAGAAGAGGCTTTTCAATGAATAATGCTGAAACAACTGGACAGCCACATGCAAAAACAAGAATCTAGAAACATACTTTAGATCTTTCACAAAAATCAAAGTCAGAAGAGATTATGGGTCAAAGTGTAAAGTACAATACCATAATATCTTAGAAGATAACATAGGAGAAAATCTACATGACCTTAGGTTTAGAGATGACTTTTTAGAAATGACATCAAAGGTATAATCTGTGAAATAATTGATGATGTACCCTTTTTAAAATTAAAAACTTTGACTGTGACGGACACTATCAAGAGAATAAGATGACAAGCCACTGAGTGGGGGCAACTATTTGCAAAAGACTGATAAAGAACTTCTCTAAAATATACAAAGAACTCTTAAAGCTTAACAATAAGAAATCAGTCCAGTTAAAAAATGAGCCAGAGACCTTAACAGATACTTTACCAAAGAGGATATACAGAGGCAAAGAAAAAGATGCTCTACATCCTGTGTTATTGAGGAAGTGTAAATGTAAACAACAGTGAGATCCCAGTGCACACCTATCAGAACAGTCAAAATCCAGAACACTAACACCACCAAATGCTGGTGAGGATATGGAGCAACAAGAGATGTCATTCATCGCTTGCGTAAATGTAAGGTGGCACAGCAACTTTGTAAGACAGTTTGCAGTTCTAACACAACTAACTACACATACTCCTATATCCTATGCATTCCAGCAGTCAGGTTCCTTGGTATTTACCCAAAGGAAGTGAAAACATGTCCACCAAAAAAAAACCTGCACATGGATGTTTGCCCAGCAGCTTTGTAATTGCCCAAAGTTGGAAGCAACGAAGATGTCCTTCAGTAGGTAAATGGATAAATAAAACTCTGGAATACTATTCATTGCTAAAAACAAATGAACTATTAGCTATGAAAAGACGTGAAGGAATCTTAACATATTATTACTAAGTGGAAGAAGCTAATCTGAAAAGGCTACATTTTTGATTCCAAGTAGATGACATTCTGGAAAAGGCAAAAGGAAGGAGAGAGTAATAGTAGTCATCCAGGGTTAGCAGGGAAAGAAGTCAAACAGTTGATGCATGGAGTACTTCTAAGACAGAAAAATTATTCTGTATATTACTGTAATGATAGATATATGTCATTATATATTTATCAAAACCCATATCATGCACAACATCAAGAGAAAACCTAACATAAACTATAGATTTGGATTGATAATGTTATGCTGATGTAGGTTTATTTATGCAATAAATATGCCATTCTGGGAGGTGGTGTTGATAATGAGGGAGGTGATCATGTGTCGGGGCAGCAGATCATGCAGCATCTCTGTCCCTTCCTTTCAACTTTGCAGTCAACCTAAACTGCTCTAAAAAATAGTCAAAAAAGTACAGTTAAGGAAGCTATTTCAGAGTTGCAGCTCAGGCCACTGGCAGGATTTTCCATTGTGATGCAAAGAGGACAATTATTCCCTCCTAGTCCCACACTGTGCCATGGTAAGTTTTTACATTTTTGAAACTGAGAGATCCAAAACATCTGCCTGCCCCACCCCTTCCATTGCCACCCCACCAAACTCACCACAGACCCCCAGAGGAGAACCTCAAATTCATCTTCTCAAGAGAGAACCTACTTAAAAGTTTGAAAATGGTCATTTCTTGCCTATTTCTAGCCTCCAAACTATTAAATTATTGTTTATTGACTTTGCTAAAATATTCCTTTATCCATTTTTTGAGCAGTTATTAGAAGCCCTGAGATTAAATGGAACCCCAGAAACTTCTTTTTTTTTCTTTCTTTTTGGTACTGGGGATTGAACTCAAGGGCACTTAACCACTGAGCCACATACCCAGTCTTTTTTAATTTTATTAGAGACAGGATCTCACTGAGTTGCTTAGGGCCTTGCTGAGTTGCTGAGGCTGGCTTTGAACTCGTGAGCCTCCTGCCTCAGCCTCCTGAGCTGCTGGGATTACAGGTGTGTGCCACCGCATCCAGCTCTCAGAAGCTTCTTGCTGCAAGAATTCTTTCTGAAGAAAAAAGGTCATCAAGATGGCTTCTCATGCCTCTTCTTTCTCAGGAACCTCACTACGGATCATTTCATGGAATAAAGCAAAAATCAGAGGAACATCCTTTGGCTCCATAGTTTCATAGTCAATGCTAAACTTTCAAGCCCTGTGGCTTTCCATATCTTGGTCATTGCTGTGACTCATGATGTCTGATTCTTCTCACCTAGAACGGTGAAGAGGGTTGGATTGAATGACCCATTGCTTAGCATAGTAAATCTGTAAGGGCTCAATTAGCACAATAGAGAAAGTGATGCATCCAAAATCACTCATATATGTAGAGGTTTATTCTAGAACCCCAATCCCCTGAATTCTGCCTAGCAGTTTTACCATCATAGCCTACTACAATTGAACTGCTTTTCAATTCCTAGATGCTTAAGGAATGTATAAGGGAATTAAAATAGTGTAATATGATTGATTTCCAAAAGATGTTGCAGAAGACTCTGATTTTAGCATTTTTTATCTTTGCTACAACTGTAATTCCTATAGATTGGAAGGTGAACACCTGTTATTCAGTCATTCAGTCAACGAACTCATCTTTGTGCCCTCAGTTCCAAACATTGGACCAGACCTTGGGACTGAATGACGAGTAACAAAACAGGGTCTACTAAGCTTAGAGCCTAGTAAATGTAATGCCCTAAAACCTAACATGGAAGGGGAGACTGGGGCATTTCCTTTGTGACCCTTGACAGAATGTGGTTGGTATTTCTTCCAGGGTCACACAAAGGTATACTAGCTCAAACCCAGTCATGAAACAGAATAGAGAGAACAACCCTGAGTTGGAAGAGATAAATGATCAGCTGTTTCTCCTCCTCACTGATAATTCTCAGCCTACCACCTGAATGTCATTGTTCTATAGCTTACAGAGTCTATCCCTTGATTCAGTAGTTGGGTTAACATACTTTAATAACACATGGCAGTGTTAAATGGTGACTGGCATTCTAATGGCAAGAGAATATCTAATATAAAATATCGATGCTTAAGCTTTGGCCTTTTTAGTCAGTTCCATTTTTCAGCATAGGAAAATAAACTTTTTTTTTTTCATTGACTTTGATCCGGCTTGCCATTTTTTATAGCGAATGTTAAGAGACTTTATGTATTGCCTATCTAGTCATCTCCGTCTGGTCTTGCTTTGTCATTAATTCTTTGTTTAGGAGATGGATGGCTGTGTAGCTCTCCTAATTCATGATACAGGACTGTCACTAGCCTATAAATAATTAATGAAAGAGGACTTTTCTAGTGAAGGAATCTGTCAAGGCCATCAGATTTAAGTCCTATTTTAGTTCCCTTCCTGTAACTTTTTATTGAAATTTTTACAGTGTAAAATCAACTTTTGGTAATGCAATAAAATGACACTAATTCAGACAGTGGTGTGCTTGGGAGTGGGGAGGCCAGTTAGAATGAATGAAAAATATGTTTTTTGAAGTGAAGATTGATTCCTTTAAAGAAACATCCATGAATTGTTACCCAAGGCTTTTCTAGAATAACTGTTCTATTAAGAGACTGGTTACCAACAGGCACTCACTAAAGCTTCGGTGAAGGGACCGAAGTTGGGGCATAGCAGATGCTCTCAGTGACTACCCCATCTCCCCACCACGCACTGATTCTTACATGCGGAGGGATCTGTTTCTGGCTCTAAATCATGTGAAGCCCTCACTGGGCAGAACAGAAGTGTTGGAAGTTAACCCCCCTGAGAGGACCCTCAGATGATGGAAGACAGGAGTTAGTGGATAAATACCACTCTCAGTAAGACCACTCTGGCCATGTTCTACAAAGTCTCCTACAGATGCCCTGTGGAATTGTACTCCAGTGACCTGCAGCAGCAACCTTCTCACACCATACACATTACTTTGGCTTCCTTTCCTTCCTGATTTCTGTTTCCCATGTCTCTGCCAATGCCTCTTGGGATCACCTCCCAAATTCCTTGTACTCAAGTCCTTGTTTCAGATCTCCATCTGGGGGAACCCTGCTAAGTCTCTAAGGAAATTAATGAAAGACTTCAAGAAATAATCTCAATGAACATCTAGGCACTACTAACTAGGTATAGCCAAGTGGATAAGGAGATCAACCAAATGGCACACTATGTTAGTAGTTAGCGAAAAATAATTCCCAATACAATGATAGGTTATAATGTTTAATAAGAAACATTGTAATATTTTCTAAACACACTTAAATATGTGATGTATGACTTTAGGGCAGCCTTCCCCATCTGAGCAGAGGAACACAGTTCTTCTTTCTTCTACCTGAACATCTCCAGGATCTCTGTCCCTCTGATCATATGGTGATCTGAGAAGAATTCTCTGCTTCCTTTGGCCAATGCCCATCATATACACAATCTAGTGTTATTTTTAAATTATGAGTCTGAGTTCTTTGTTTCCTCAAACAAATCACATAAGAACTCAAACTATGAAGTCAAGAATTTTCTTAAATTAATTCTTGAGTCTGTCCTGAATCTGTCCTTGAACCTCTGGTGGGCATTTATTTGCGCCTTGCTCTTATTTTATATTCCCTGCTTTTCTCTTATTATTTTATTGTGTTCTGCTCTTGGCCCAAGTCTGGTAATGTCCATAGTTTCAGTGTCTTTGAATTCGTAAGGAAAGGAGAATTTGATTGTCTCAACTGAGCTTGCGATGATCCAAGTGGTTGGGACTAGAGGGATGGCCACCCATGCTCACTCCTCCAGTGAGGGGTGTTGGGTAAAACGTCAGTTCCAAGAGAAGAGAGATGGACCAGTAAGGTACATGATATAGAAATTGCAATATTAACATCAAATTTCTATTAATCTGAATGTGTATTGCTATGCGTAAACGATAATTCTAAAGTGCTTGAGGTTATTTGAAGATTATTTTCTTAAACAGAATTATCTTCCCCTTTAAACTCTGCATTGGTAAATTTATGCCAAACAAAAATAATCAGCAATATTTCATTTTACTTCATATATCACATTAGCTGTAATAATTTTCAAGTGTTTCTCTTTTTTCCCAACAGTCATGTTTTCTACTTGTTTTCATTCCCTACATGTTAAAAGAAAAAGTATACACACAATATATTATTAAATATATTTGACCAAATAACGAGTCATAAATTGGCATTCATACAAGTTACAATGAAGTTAGTAATATTAACATCATTTAGTAAAAAGTAAATGAAAAGCCTAAAAAAAAACCTAGTACTACCAAGTAAACATAGACTATCCTTTTCATGTGCTTGCATATTGTCAAGAAAGATAATTTTTAAACCTTACAGTGAAAAACAAACAACCAAACAGAAGATGTTCAGAGAGCTCAGCCCAGCAGTGTGAGCAGTGATCTTTCAGAGGCCACACATGGAAGCAAAGTAGAGGAATCACCAGATTATCTACAGCTAGGCATCTGCCAATACTGGGACATGCGTGATGAGGCCTTCCCCTTATTGGGCATGATGTGATGTGTTGGTTGCCTCTGATTGGATGAAGTTCAGCTGTTTGGCTGCCATCACGATGTTACAAAAAAGACACTGTTAAGTTAGGTTCTGATTTGTTTATGTACTAAGTTAGGTTGCAGTTTGTTACATAGGAACTCAAAGTACATTAATAGCCTCAGGCAATGGTCTCCCGTTTATTTAACAATGTGTCAGCATACCTTAAACAATGCTCTTTTCTCATTAGAACTAAATAACTTTTGTGGGAAAAAATAATAATGATATGTTTCATAACATGTGAGTAAGTTGTGACTTCATTTAAGGATCCATTGTAGAAACTTAAGCACATGGGCAGGAAGGAGGAGATGCTAACAACTACAGGCCAATTAATTGTATTGTTAAGGATTTGCAATCACTTTGGAATACTCTCTGCCAGGGTTAAGGTTTGTCTCTAAGGTTGATAATAAATTAGCTTAAAAGATTTTGTGTGTGTCTGTTGATGTTAGCCTGATTAATGTCTTAGATATAGATTCTGTGCACTTAATAAAATAACATGTGCATGTTGGGAGGCAGCTTTGCAGAGGGATTAAAAACAAGGATGGGCTTTGGCACCACACTGTCTACTTGAATCTTGGCACTGCTACTTACTGGGCGACCTTGGACAAGTTGTCTAAACTTCCATGCCCGTCATCCTCACCAGTGAAGTGAGAACCGAAATGCTCTGCCTTGTAGGCTCATTTTGAGGATGATTTCCAGAATAATACTTGGACTTATGTTTAGTACCTAGTAAGTCACAATAAAGCTAACAAAAATTATTATTTAGTAAAAAGGAGGTAAAAAGCCTAAAATTAGCATATAACTATCTAGTACAATAGACTGTCTTTCCACGTGTTTGCACATTATTAAGAAAGATAATTCTGGAACTATGTGGAAAATGGAAAGTATTTATCAGGTTTACCATTAGACAGTTGGGATAGGGGTTTGAAAGAAGAAAACTAACATTCATTGAGTGTCAGCTATATGCCAGAGACTTTATGTACTTGACCTCATTTACTCACAGTTTATTGGGATTCAATCCAGATCTGTGTGGTTCCAAAACAAAATAAAATGCCTGTTCATCTCTCTGAAATAAAATACCTGCTCATCTTTATCCAGAGAGCTAGGTGATAAGGCAGGACCATGGGTTTGAATGTACTGTCAGTCACTGTGATATTGGGTGACCTCTCTGATCCTCTTTCTCCTTCTTTTTTCACATTTTCTTTTCTTTCCATATGAACAAACTCACCCAAGATCATTTCCAGTCCACTCAAGTCTCTCAGTACTCTGATTATGTTTTTCCACATATATCCCTGGGCCCTGTTTGCTATTGGGTCTCTACTGTCTTGGCTGCAGTTGCTAAACCTGCAAACCCGATGTCAAGCAACTGAGCCAGCACTTGGATGAGCAGGATCTGAGCCTCTGGGTGTTCCCTGAATTTTATACATTTTTTTCTTGCCTTTCCTGGAATCAGAAAGAAGACTGTATTTTTGCAGTAGCTCCAAAGGAAGGACACTGAGGTGTCACGGCTGCTTTGGGCGTCACATTGTCTGGAAATCCTTCCTCTGTTCTCAAATTTCAATGAAGCAACTGACATTTTTAAAAAAGCAGATTGACTGGGGGTTTCTTCCATTTGCAAGCTTGTTTTTAGGGAAGTTATTTTGATGTAAGTCCAGGGTGTGACTTGATCTTTGTCCATGAAGGTCACTGAGCACTACCTAGCAAAATAACCAGGTTAAACAAAATATCACTAAGTGAAGTTGCACAGGGTATTCTCATGGGTTTTTACAACCTACCTTCTCCTTTCTATTTAATGTCATTTATTTGTGCATGGTTTACAAGGCAAATATCCTCACTACTAATGAGTAGTTATGAAGTAAACAAGGAAGTATGCAAATTCTGGTGATGCTCATTAGCAAAAGCTTGTCTTACAATATATTAAATGCCACTCCTCAGGATCTAATAAATTGGACAACATATAACAGAATGGTCTCCTCCCCATCCCCCACCCTTTACCTAGTCAGGACTAATGAAATGCCATTTATTTAATGACATATGCATTGCCTATTTCCATTGTATCTAAGAACCTAGTCATGCAGTCTCCTTTCTTTAATTATCTAACTCCAAAGAACATTTCAATAGTCTTTTCAAGACTTTCTGAAGTTATTATTTCACTTTTAAATAAGATTTACTCTTCCCCTTGAGACACATAATCTCTAATCATTTTCCTAAGAATAAAGTTGACAATTCATTTGTCTCCTAAGCAATAAGACATGACTACCTCTGTGCATAATGAAGGATTCCAAAGTCTGAATTTATTGTGAAGCACCTAGCAAAACTAATTGCATTTAGCCACAAAAGTCTAATCAGTGTAAAAAATTAGAATATATACACTCATTTGAATAGTGTATTCAATGGTGCCAGAAAGGACTTTAGAGATCATTTATTATCAGCTCAGTTTACAGATGACAAAACTCAGGTCCAGGAGGATTAAGAAACTTCTCTGAAGGTCACAAACTAGCATCTTGCTAAGTTGGTTCTAAAGTCCTGCTTGCCAGAGTCTTCAAACAGTGCTCATTTTTCTTTAACCTACTTTCTCATATATAATGTTTTGTTTAAAAAGAGATTGAAAAGATTTTTAAATGTACTTGAAAATAAATTTAATTTCTTGAAGGACATATGTATTTCAAATCTTACTACAAGACAAATGCCATCTACACCATGTAAGACTTCCAGACTTCTCCCCATTCTGGGAGGGCTTTTTCTTCTCTGCATTCCCTTGTGACACCTTTACCAATCACCGGCCTCTTCCTTTCGGATATCATACTTACTTGAATCCATGTCTTATCTTTGCTATTACCCATTAAAGTCCTTAAAAGCAGATTTTCTACCTTTTACAGCTTCTTGATTCCCTAAGTGTCTAATACAACTGTGTCAGTGTGGACCTGGAACCTTAAATTTTCCCTCTCCTCCCTGTCTACCTGCCTTCCTTCCATCTTTAAACTTCAAGTGCCAAACTCCAAGAGTCTCTAAACTAGTATGGACTGTTCTATTCTGAGGAAATTTTTTTTTTCTTTTAAACCAGTAAAATGATGGTACAATGAGGATGATACACAAGAGTCTGTAACTTGACAATGTACTTCATGTCTTTATTGTTTCTGGCTTTCAGTAAATGCAAGCAGGGTACAATAAAGCTCAAGTTAGTGGGATATTTTAAATAATTAAAGAGTTTAATTTATTTTTGTTTTCACACAGCAGTTTTAATGGAAATTTAATTAAGATTTACCACTGGCTTTTTTTTTTTTTTTTTTTGTCATTGCTTCTAGCATTAGGAATAAGACTAAGATTGCATTGCCACTTAGAAGAAATGTACTTTAAATACCTCTTCTAGATATTTTATCTCTTCATCAATTCTTTTGGTCAACAAATACTTATTGAACACCTGCTGTGTGCCAGCCTGATAGAGCAGAACATAAAAAAGAAATGGTTACTTTCTTTAGAGAACTCATAATGATGGGCAAGACTCAGAATGATGGGTAAGACAGGTGAACTAGGGAGACAACAGAGAGGCATGCTCATTTTGATGGAAGAAGCGCTTTCACTCAGTCATGGGGACAGCAGAGCAGGCTTTCCAGAGACAGTGACATCTCAGCTGAAGCCAGAGGGGCAAGTGAGAGTTAGATGGGTTGGAGGCCAATAATGGTAAGAAGGTTCCAGATAGAAAACCACATCTACAAAGTCCCTGAGCCAAGAGAGAGCATGATTATTTGGGTGCTGAGAGGAGTCCGGAAGGTTTGCAATAGCAACTCAATTCCAACAGGGGCCTCTATATTGCAAATAAATGGAGATGGGCCTTTGTAACCTTTCAAGAAGCAGCACCTGTGATTTGCTTGTGCTTGTTATTGCCAGGCAGAAATAGAGACCTATATTATTATTTACAGATTTTCCAACAGAAGTTTGGAGTCTAGATTTTTATGAGAAGTCTGCCTATTTTTAAATGTTGGTAATTAATGCAAAAAAAAACTAAATTAAAACATTGGTCCAGTAAAAATGGTCTGCCAGCTGAATCCAACCAACAGTAATTTGTTCATAATCTTTTATCTAGAGCAGACATTCTTGAAGTGTGGCTCAGAGGCCAGCCTTAGCATCACTGCTGAATGTGTTCACAATGGGAACTCTCAGAGGTCACCCCAGATGAAAGGAATGACAAGCTCTGGCGGGTGGAGCCCAGTCATCTGTGATTTCACAAGCCTTTCTAGCAATTCTGATGCAACTGAGGTGTAAGAGCTCTGGTTTGGACATTTCTGGTGAACTGTTTGAAATATTAACTTTCTAAGGTCCTCCAAACAATGACTTTTGGTGAGGGCTTTCTCATGGCCTGACCAGATTAAAATTCCACAGTTTAATCTGTCTCATGCCTCCCCTTTCCCCCAGGTCTCAAATCCAACTTTGCACCCTTCATAAAACCTTCTAGTATCTCCTTCCCAAATCTAGAGATAATCTGTCCCATCCATTTATCCCCAGGGCACTTGACAGTCACCCTACTAATAGCATTCATCACTTTTAGTAATGGTAATAAAACACAGTCTAGAAGTAACCAGAATATTCCATCAACATCGAACTGTATAGATATGTTATGATAATGCACTGGAAGACAGTGATTAGAAAGACTGAGGCTACTCTTTCCTCACTAATCTGAATGCTCTCCAAGATAAATTCAGTGAAAAAAGTAAGGTGCAAGAGGATATGCGTTCTATGCTACATACAGTGGGCATTGAAGGAAAAAAAACAGTATTTTATTAACTTTAAGGTACCATCTTGGGGCTGGGGAGATAGCTCAGTTGGTAAAGTGCCTGCTTTCCAGGCACAGGGCCCTGGGTTCGATTCCCAGCACTGCCAAAAAAAAAAAAAAAAAAGGTACCATCTTTTGTAACTGTTATTTAATTACTAACAAAGAAACATGCTGTTGCCTTTTAAAATTATGACATCATTAATTGAAAGACATTAATGTCTATATTAATTAAAGATGTAAAAAAAGATGTGGGTTTAGTATATTTGCATTTGCTTGTGTGTGCATGGGATATCTCCAATTATCACGTTTGATATGGCAGAGCCCCTCTGACTCAGTAGGCTCCTCACTCTGGGTGGGCTGTGTTGGCTACAGAACTTTGGGTTCACCTCTAAAAGCTGCTAAAGGAAGGAACATAGTGGTATATTCATATACCGATGCAAAATCCTTATGTGGTATGTTGGTATACTAGTGCTCTTCTCTGATAACCAGCTTTTACACTGCCTGCTTGCTGGTTTGGAAGTCAATACAAGTGAAACAGCTTTGAACCAAACCCAAGTTGTGATTCTCATCCATTCTGGAACCAAAACCACATGCTGTACTTTGTATTTTCCCTGCTTTCAAAAGCAGGCAAGACAGTTTGGCACCCCTTGGGTGATGAGACATGACTATATCAGTCTTAAACTAGGTAGTTGCCTGTTCAGATTGTCCTTTCAGAAAAGTCTTTCACCTTGGAGGAGGTGGAGGTGTAGCGTGATGCACAAAGGCGGACCTCCTAACATGGGAGATGCTAACAGTTTCTGGAGTTGATTCCCTTTGGTATTTTCAGCAGCAATGAGCATAGGTTGCTTTTTAAAGGAAGACCATCAAAGGCAAGAAACAGGCTGAAAACTGGGATTAAACTTTAAAGGATGGAAACTGGCATATGACTCTAGGGAAACGCTCCCTTTTTAGGCTGTTTATTAAGGATTTGGGTTCCCAGGAAGTGTGTAGAAACTCTGTGAGGTCACATGGGCTGATTTAAATCCCACTGATGGAAAGTATGCTGGGAATTAGACACCTCAGGCACATTTTGCCCTGCAATTATGATGCCATCCTAAAACGGTAATAAGGAAAAGAAAGAACATTGTCCTTTATGGTTTTCTACTTGGGCAGAATGTTCTGGAAGTTTTCATTTATTTATACATGGGATCCATACTTGAATCTGTGTAATATTGAACACTTTTTAAAAAAGTTTTATTTCTCCAAATGAACCAGCCTAAAGAATACTATAATGAGTATGAATTCTCTGGAAATATTTAAATGGAAATGACCACCATTGAACTGTCTGTCCTTAAGTAGACTTGATCCTTGAGGTCACATTCACTCCAAATATTCCACAAGTTAAAATTTCCCAAAAGAGAAATCATAGTGTTTCTATTAAACCTCAGCAAAGAACAATCTCATAACCTCACCAGGTAATTTAAGTTTGTAGCACCTTTATGGGTCAGCTTCCGCAAGAGCTATCAGTCTGTGGAAGTCCAGGGGTGGAGTCTAAGCTTGTGCTAAGAGTCCCACCAGCTCAGAGACTGCCAAAAGAGGCTGCAAACCCCTGCTGTTTTCAAACTTTGCCTTTCTGGGACCCTCAGAGCAGCCCTAACCCTATTACAAAGTTCAATGGCAGGGAAAATATAGGCATTTTGCCTTCTGAGGAAGTCCTTTCTACATGCAACTAAGTTGTGGAACGTAAGCTACTGGCAAGCTGAAAACAGGTGAAATTTAGAATCTCTCTTTAAAAATTAGGGACTGGGGTGGGCAAGAGAAGAATGGGGGAACTTTGGATTACATAGAAGAAAATGAGAGGGGGATGGGGTGGGGGTACGAAAGATGGTGGAATGAGACAGACATCACCTATGTGCACGTATGATTACACGAATCATGTGAATCTACTTTGTGTACAACCATAGAAACAAAAAGATGTACCCCATTTGTGTACAATGAGTCAAAATGCAGTCTGTAAAAATTTAAAAAATAATAAAAATTAGGGGCTTGAGGATAAAAAGACAAGGAAGTAATTTTGCAGAGCCTCATTAAAATAAGAGAAAATTGGAGTGTTATGCAAATAAGAAGTGTCTAGAAGTTTTAACTGACCAAAATAAATATGACTGAGAGAAAAAGCAATTAACTTGAGGTGTTTTATTTTAAACCCATTGAAAAGAAAATATTTTCAGTAATGACTTAAAGGTAATTTGGCTTATTGTTTTTAAAAATCGTTCAAAATTATAGTCAAAGAGGGTTTAATTTATTTGCTAGAATTACTTACAGTAGGGGAAAAAAAATCCCAAATGGTATCAATTCAAATATGTGTTAGAAGAGCAAGTATAATCTAAATTATGACATACCTATGGCACTGGAATGTCATACAACTACTGAAAAGAATGACTCTCAATATATGCAAACCATTGTGTTCCCAACATCAGTGCATGAATTCTAGTTGCCCATGTCTTATTGTCCATCTTTTTTGCTTTAGCCATTGGAGTGGGTGTGTAGTGGTATTTTGTTGTAGCTTTAGTTTGCTTCAAATGATGAGGAGTGTTGAGCATCTTTTTATGCGTTTATTATGTTATGGGGCACAACTTAAGAACAGACCGATCACCACTGAGAAGTCCAAATTTGAGAGTCTTTATTAAGCCGGCCGACTGACTGTCTTACACAACGCCCCAAAAAATGGCTATTGGGAGAACAGCCCCGACCACAGGGTTGTAGGGGTTCTTATACCAAAAATCACATTAATCATAAGTGTCTGTTGCTATGATTCGAAATTACAAACTAACATCATGAGATCATTGACAGAGGGGGAAGTGGGTCAAAATGACCCTTACCTAGGTACAAACTAAAGAATGGTTACTAATATCCACACAATCACTGTTCACATGGTACATGGTTTAGGAGCAATAGGAATCAAAAGAGAGTAATTCTTTACTACATAGGAGTTGCCATTGTATATTATTAAACATGTCACACCAAGTAACTGATGATGGGCACAGAGGTGGGGTGTTCCCATGGGAGAAGTTTATTTCCTACATAACATGGAGTCTCAGAGCAAAATGGAGTCTGTTTAGTCATTTTCCTTAGAGTCTGGTCTATAACATTCTCATGGAGTCAGATCTGTCAACCCATCACAATTAAACTCTTCATTTATCTTTTGTGAAGCTTCTATTCACATCTTTTGCTCCTTTCTTACTGGGTAGTTTGTCTTTTTATTGAATTGTAACACACACACACACACACACACACACACACATATTCTAGGCACAAGTGTTTTTGTAGATATATGATGGCAAATATTTTTTTCTAGTCTGTGGTTTGCCTTGTTTTCAGAGCTGTGTCCTTCAAAGAGCAAAGGTTTTTAATTTTGAAGAAGTCCATTTTGTCAATATTTTTGTTTCTTGATTTTTGTGTCCTGTTTACAAAATATCTTTATAATACAACATCACAAATATTTTGTTTTCTCCTATAATTGTGTTTTAGTCAGCTTTTTCGCTGCTGTGACTAAATGACCTGACCAGCATAATTATAGAGGAGGAAAGGTTTATTTGAGGGCTCACGGTTTCAGAGGTCTTAATCCATAGAAGGCCAGTTCCATTCCTCAGGTCTCCAGGTGAGGCAGAACATCATGGCGGAAGAGCATGGCAGAGGGAAGCAGCTTCCATTATCAACAAGCAGAGGGAGAGAGGGAGGAAAGGAGCAAGGGAGGAAGAGGGAGGAGTGCCTCCGCTCTCCAGATACAAAATATATACCCCAAAGCCATGTCCCAAATCCAATCTTCTCCAGTCACATCCTATCCCTTCAATTAATCCCATCAGCAATGAATTCACTGATTGGATTAAGACTCTTATAACCCAATCGTTTCTCCTCTGAACCTTCCTGCATTCTCACATGTGAGCTTTTGGGGGATACCTCACATCCAAACCGTAACAGAATGTAATATTTTATCATTAAATTTAAGAGCTATTTTGACTCATGTTAAGTTCATTTTGTGTATGGCATGAGGTAATGAATGATGTTCACTTCTTTTTTTCCTAACAGATATCTAATTGCTATTATTTTATATAGTTAAGCCCTTACCATAAAAAAAAAAGCCTTACCACATAACCTAGTAATCTCATACCTCAGTAACCTGTGAAGATCGAAAATGTCTACAAGAAGATCTGTATTGTCAGTGTTTAGAGCAGCCTTATTGGTAATAACCAAAAACTGGGAATAACCCAGACATCCATCACCATTGTCCGTGAAGGTGAGTGGATAATCAAATTGTGTAATATTAAAACTATGGAATGAATGATACTCAACAGGAAAAAGGCACAAAAATAATGTACCATGAGTGAATCTCAAAAACATTTTGTTAATTGAAAAAAATCAGATACAGAAGACTATAATAAGGTATAATTCTACTTCTATGACATTTTAGAAAAGGCAAAACTATGGTGTAAGGAAGCTGATTGAGACTGGGGTCAGGGGAAGAGGCAGGCTGATGGCAAAGGGGTGTGAGAAAACCTTTTAGGGCAATAAAAATGGTTTTTTTTTGGGGGGGGGCAGGGGGCCTGTACTGGGAACTGAACCCAGGAGCTCTTTACTACTGAGCTAGATCCCAGCCTTAATTTTTTTTTTTTTTTAATTTGAGGCAGGGGTCTCACTAAGTTGCTGAGACTGGCTTTCAACTTGTGATCCTCCTGCCTCAGTCTCAGAGTCTCTTCTCACGAAGTTGCTAATGCTGGCCTTAAATTTGTGGTCCTCTTTGCTCAGCCTCCTGAGGTCCTGGGATTACAGGTGTACGCCACCACCCAGGACTACCTATCCCTTCTTACATGTAGTCTACTTTATCCATTAGACTTCTTAGCATATTAATCTTAGTTGTTTTACACTCTGTGTCTGATCATTGTAATTCTAGTATCTCTGTCATATGTCTGACTCGGATGCTTACTCTCTTGTTTCAAAATGCAGTTTTTGTTTCTTAGTGTACCTTGTCATTTTTTTGCTCCAAGCAGGACCTAATATACTGAGTCAAAAGAACTGAGATAACTCGTCTTGGTGTGTGGCTGTTGTATATATCTGACTGGGTTAGGCTGTGCTAACTACTTGCTATGGGTCTAGACTACACTTTCCTCTGGGATCCTTATTTTCATCTTCCCTGTTGTCTTGTATTTCCCTAGAGAGTTGTAAAATACCACCTTACCTGCCTAGCTCTTTTTCACTGTACTGCCCTGTTTTTATATAGGGACCAACTACTAGTGGGGTGTCAGGGAGGAGGAGATTCCTAGAGTTTTGATTGGGTCTCAGTCTATTAGAGACTGTGCCCCTGGGCTATGACCTTCACAAGTGTACAAATGCCTCTCAGTTTCATTTTGTCCCTGGCACCAGAAGAAACAGGAAGGCTAGAGGTTATTGCAGTTGGGTACTTCCCTCCTGCCAGGTTGGTCACATTCTGGAAAAGCCCCTGTAGGTTAGGCTTTGATGGAAGACTTCGTCTTGCCGACAGGCCACGTGAACAAAATACCTTGAATGTATTTAAAATGTCTATTTTGTCCCTTCCCCTTTCAGAAACACAAGATGCCGTGTTCCAGATTTTCACTGTGAGCACCTGATGGGGCTCCTGAAGGTAAAACTCACTTCTCGGAGCTTTTAGTTCTCAATCTGAGTAGCAGAGCTTTCAGCAATTCCTTAATGTCAGATTCGTTTTCCTGCCTTGGTACTGCTTCCTGTGAGTTTTCAGCCCCTGGGTGGTTGCTCAGATTATGACTCCACATCTGCCTGTTTACTTTCAGAGACTGTCTCCTGCCCTGTGATCACCATTCTAGGATGAAGCTAAGAAGAGTTGCTGACTCTCAGTTTGTTCTATTTTTCTCTTGTCGTGTGAATGGTAAGGAGATATTAAAGTCCTTACATGCTGCACAGAGGCTGCAGGTCATCTCTCTGAGGGATAATATTACAAGTGAATTTTTAAAAAAATTTCCTACTGGATTAGACAACTTTGTGTTATTATAGTGAACTACCTGAGGCAGCCTACTCCTGAAGAAAAGAGGTTTATTTAACTCACATTTTTAGAGGTTCATGGTCCCAGGTCAGTGGGCCTCATTGATCTGACCTCTGATGAGGGCATTAGATGGTAATGGCAGGAGCTGGTACTACCCTTTTTCAGGAAAAAAGTAGTTATGTTGAGCCAGAAAAATAGAGATTCACCTGGGGTGCCACAGTCCTCTTTGGAAGTGCATCCTCAGTGACCTAAAGACCTCCCATAAGACCCGTCCTCCCAGGAGCCGTTCCTCCCTGAGGACCAACCCTTTACATGTAGCCTTTGGAGGACCCTCAGATCACACACAAACCATAGCACGCACTTCCACCGTCTCTACAATGTGCATGTATTCCTTTTATAATGGAAAAGAGTGTAACTAATATTCTTTATAATAGAAGAAAAGAAGTTCAGTCTTTGTTTCTGGACTTGGAAGAAAATACTCAATTTATTGTTAAGTGGGAAAGACAAGTTGCAGACGATAGTATTTTTTGTTTTAAACCCAAAGAGAAAGCTTGAAACATCCTTAAAGTAGAGTTGAGAACTAATGCCATTTATCCCCATAGAGTTTTCAGGCTATGACTTTAGAATCCTTTGTCTTCCTTAGCACAGAGTCCAGGAGACTCTTGCCCAGGCTGCTTGTACAGGCGCTTCCTCAAAGACATACAAACTCTTCAGTAGGAAGCTTTGATTGAGAGTCATGCCCTAAGATTATTTGACCCTCCTTCAAAATTCTCCCCTTGCTATTTCCACCAGTCATAAATTATGTCACAACCTATACTGAATCCTAATCATATCCAATATGGAAAGACACACATGAAATCAAATTTTAATAAAATCTGATCTTGCTCTCCCTCAAAGATACTATCAAGATGGCAGGCTTCTTACAGGATTCAGCTTCCTCTTGTGAACAGGTTGTACTGGTGATAGCTAGAGAGTTGACATTTTCCAGCATACCTGCTTGTATGTGTTTACGTGACCAAGAAGAAAGGTGACCACATCAGGCCTTTAAAGCCGATTGCCTAGTGGGAGGCAAATTCTAAATTAATATTCTTTGTACTATTTCACTGGTTGTGGTGGACACATCCGTTTTATAATCCTAGAGAAGGAATTTAATTAAAACTTTTACAAGAGAATTAAAAAATACATGTATTTGCTTGAGGGACTATGAGTCTGTTCTCTTTGAGGTTTATAATCCCACAGTGAGCCTTGCTTCACAGCTGCTCTTGGTTTGCAGAGGATGAGGCCTCTTTCTTGTATATAACAAAAAGCAAAGTTTATAAACAGGAAACTGGCTTCTCTGTAGTCTCCAGACTTGGTGGCCTTACTTGATTCAACTAGGAAAACACTGTCGGAAAATCCTTACAGAATGTGATGCAGAACACAAACACCTCTTGCATAAAGGGACTCAGTCATCTGGAACATGTCACTGCTGCCCTCCATTAAGCCCAGTGTCCTAAACAACACCAGGGACACACACAGCTCACCTGGATCAAAGTCAAGCCATTCTAACCCTGTCATTCTGATTGCTCCCCCAGGTCCCCAACATTTGTCATTACCCCCACCTCCCAGGCAAAACAGTCAGATCCTCAGATTCATTCACTATATAAACAAGGATAGAAATGGCACTTCATCTAGTTCAATGCAGAATGCTAAATGGTTAGACTTGCCCATTCCTCCTAGATATCTGTGTCGTGAGATTGATTGTTAACATAAAATTCCAGTGGGAATGACATTTATTCATAAGGGGAGAATGTCTTTATGTTTCTGCTAAGCAAGCCAAAGATATTTCCCCCAACTGTTAAAATCAATCTGAATGAGGTCTAAGTCAGGCATAAATGAAGATTGCTGCCTTGTAACATGTATGACAGAAGAGCTGACAGAACAGAGAAACATAGCCTTATCAGTTATTCCCATTTATGTTGACTAACTTTTTTTCTAGAATGGCAATTGTGTGCTGGGTATTCATGCCTGTACCAGTGATCTCATTCAAGACCAATATGGCCTCATTTGTTCCCAGGAATGAAATGATTAGAGATTAAGAATCAGATGGATTTAGAGCAGTGGTTCTCAAACCTGAGCATGCATCCGAAGCGCCTGGGGCTTGTTAGAGAGACTGCTCTGCCCCTCCCTCAGTTTCTGATTCAGAGGGTCTCAGATGACATGAGAATTTGCATTTACAATGTTTCCAAGTGACACTTGTGCTGCAAGTCCAGGGACCACACTTTGAGAAATACTGATATCCAAACCATCAATGCTTGAAGGGCCCTTAAAAGTCACCTCCAGGCTATTCCTTAATCTCGTGAATCTTTCTGGATGTTTTATGACATTTCCAAGTCACTTTTTTCTAACATAATGGAAACCTTTGGCAATGTAAAAGCATATGTCCACTGCAAGGCTTAGAATTATTGAACAGCTCACTTTTCACATTTTGTAGAGGAAACTGAAATTCAAACAAGTCAGGCAAAGCCCAGAATAACCCACATATTTGATTTCTAGGCCAGGGCCACAACTGTCTTTCACCTGAAAAAAATTATAAAGATAAATAGTAACTTAAGAAAGGAGGTTGTTAAAAACCATTACGTTCTTGCTACACTGTACAGTCATGCCCCACGTTTTTGACTGCACATATGGTGGTGTTCCCCTAAGATTATATTGTGACACTGTGGCCATCTTAGTTTTATATAAGTAATGACAAGATGTTTACACAACCTGACAACACGCTTCTCAGGATATATCCCATTGTTAAATGATATGTGATGGTATCCAGTTCCCATACATTTGGGCTGTATAACCTCTTTAATTAGAAATCAAGAGGTTTATACTTAGAACATCCCATTCTAGGGCTGAGGGACTTATGTAGTCAAGAGGCCAGGATAGATCCCAGGTGGTGCTGTTGGGAGTGGTTGAACCTTCAGGAGGTGGGGCCTCACAGGAGGTCTTTAGAGCACAGGGAACATGCCCCTGATGGGAATTCTGGGAATCCAGCCCTGTTCTCTTCCTTTCCTGCTTTCTAGTCAAGAAGCCAGTGGTTTTACTCTGTCTCACACTCCTGCCATCCATGCTGCCTCACCCAATGCAACAGGGCCAACTTAGCATGAGCTGGAACCTCTAAAATTGTGATTCAAAACAACCCTCAGGTATTTGCTATAGCAATGGAAAGCTAACTCAATACTGCAATGTTATGTGAATATGGAGTCCTTCTCAAAAGTATCTTATTGTACTGTACTCACCCTTGTTGTGATAACATGAGATGACACAATGGCTACATAAGATAAAGTGAAATGAAGTAGCCTTGTGGTATATAGCTACCCTATCATCGATCTTCTTACTTCAACATGAGTTCTGCAATACTGCCACGGTGGGTTGATCTGGCAACTCAGAGACTGAGGGGTAAGGAGTATATACAGCATGAGGACAAAGGACAAAGTGAGGATTCGTGTGCTGGGTAGGACAGAGTAGGGTGGTGTGAGGTCTTGTCACACCACTACAGAACACCATTTAAAACTTATTTCTGGAATTTTCCATTTAATATTTTCAGACTACATTTGACTCAGGGCAACTGAAACCATGGAGTGTAAAAGAGCAGACGGGGGATGGGAGAGGGGCCACTGTGATTGCATGTTAAGCATACCCTGTCAGGTGCCTCTGGAAACTTGGTGCTGTCACTGGGCGGGTCAAATGTGAACTTGATTTCTATAGTCATAGCTGGCCCCCACTAGTGTTTTAACATCTGCCTATAGCTTGGGCCTAAGGGAACATCCTGTGGGGAAAGAGCCATGGTAGTAGTGCTCAGACAAGAAAAGTGCGTTTCAGTGGTCAACTCCATTCTTAGGAAGTAGAAGACTAAGGCAGGACTTGTCTTTGTAGCAGGCCCAGTTGTGTCAATGTATCAGGCATACGGGTGCCTGGGGCTTATCAACAAGATCAGTTCTCAGATTCATCACTAGAGAGGTGGGGCAGCAAGGAATGTGTGCTCTGAAGTCAAATCAGTTCACCTTCCAAAGGTGGCTTTGGTGCACAGGCCACACTATTCAATCTGGTTTGCATTCTCCTTATTTGTAAAATGGGAACAAGAACTATACATTCTTTACAAGGTTCTTGCAGCCGAATATAATGATGCAAGTCAAGGACCCAGTGCATGGCCTGATCCTCTCAGCTTCCTCCCTTTGTTCCTAATAAACCAGAGCCTGCAAATAACTAAGCCTTCCGAGGTTCAGCAACTGCTGAACTAAATGGCTGCCATGATGTGGTAAACAGGTTGATGTGCATGCTCAGGGTGGCTCACCGCTCTGCTGCCGCCTCACCACTGTGGTATCCGAGATCATGGCTGCCATGACTGACCCACCCACCAGGTGGGGGTCAGCCATGAATAAAGGTGGTCACCACATTCACATTTTTCCAGGCACCAGAGAGCATATCTTAGTGTGCATTTGTTTTCCTTGTTATGATGTAATGCTTACATGATGAGATAAAGGTGAATGACAGACATTGTGATGCAGAGTTGAGACAGCTCCTCAGTGATAACAGGTGTGGTGTACATATAACATGCATATGCCAGACCAAGGGAGGATTCATATGATGGGTAGGAGAGAGCGGGGTGGCTCTCACTTCCATTATAGAGCAACGCAGCAGCAGGATTAGAAAACACTCGCACAAAAGATCTTGAACCATAAAGACAATGGTTTTGATAGCTTTAGGACAGCAATACCTCTGAAGTCAAGAGACTGCAAAAAGCACATAAAATTTAGAAAATTCAGAGATGGAAGCAGGGAAAGACTATTTTCTTTGAACTGAAACTAAATCATCTCAGTAAGAAAAACCTCATATGGCTTATTCTTTCACAGACATCTCCAATCCTCTTGTAGTTGGCAAATCCCACAACTGGAATTCATACATGAGAGTTGATATTTAGGGAGAGGGGTTTCTCAGGAGAGCTTGGTGTGGGTCAAATTTCCTTTGAGACTCAAAGTAGGACACAACATTGGCAGTTCCACCTGAGTTCTTGACAATTCTAAATGAAGTTCCCACCCACCCCACTATTGAGGAAGGGAAATGCATACATTGTGATCCGATCATCAGTTTTAGGGAAGGAATGCGCCCATCTTTGGGCTGGCTTCTTAAGAACTTTAATAAAAAGATAAACATAACAACTAAATGCAAAGTATGTACCTTGATAAGCTCGTAGTCAAAAACACATATGAGGCAATTTTAGGACAACTGTGAAAATGGGACTATGGCTTGTACCTTAGGTATTAACAACTATTGCTAATTTCTTTTGGGAGTCATAGGACTGTGGCTGGCCTATTAGATTCATGCTAAAATATGGGATGAAGTGTTGTGATGAGTGAATTTTATATTTCAATGGTTTACTGAAAAGGGGAGAGGGAGGATAAAATGTAATGATCATTGGACCTTAGTAGAAGGGTATACAGATGTGTTCTGGGCAGATCTTCCAAAATATAAATAGCTTTAGAGATTTTTTCTGGCTAATATATAGAACTAAGCCATGAGACAAGGCTGAATGGGACTTAGTGTGTCTTGGTCCGTGGCACCGTCTTGCTACCTACAGTCAGGGAAGCAATAGTCTCCTGTCCTTTGTAATACACCTAGATCATTCCAGGAAGCAGGTCCTGTGGATTCTTTCCCCACAAAGAACCTGCCCAGTTCTCTGCAGGAAACTGCCACACTTAATCCCCTAGGATTCAAAAAAAAAGAGGCAACATTTGTTGAGCTAAATTATCTCTTTATTAGGAAAGCACCAACACCACATTCTTCGAAATTACTGGAATTTTATTTGCCTCAGGCTTATGACTTGCAACCAAAGACATTGTGCAAAGAAAGCAAAGATTAAGTACACTTTAGGGAGAAGGAGACAATACACATTGGTAACAGAGGAGATCAGGTGGACAAAAGAAGCCATCCAGTACACTATATAGATTGCAATATTCAATAGCGTTTTCAAAAACTTTTTAAACCAAGAGAAAAAAAATTTAAGCAATGTTTACAGTAGACATAAATCTTATACAATTCAAAAAGCATTTGTTTTTCAGATCATAGAGCATAAAATGGAAAAATGTATATGCAGGTGAAATCTAACTACTGTACATTTATCACCTATTAAAGTTGCTTATATGTACCACAGTGTAAAAAAAAACAATACCGAACAAATAAAAATCTTGAAAATTGCCTGATGAAAAATAAAATAACCAGTGGCTTTTAATGGCTTCTCCTGGTTATCAGTGCTACAAAAGACAAAAATCTCATCTGAACAGGTGATAAAACCAGGCACAATCAAACCGTTACCAAATTAGACCCACCCATAGAAATATACTATCCACCCACGTATTTTCCATCAAAAGCTTGTTTTAATCTTTGAATCTTTGAGGCCCATTTGGTCACAATATGTTACAAATATTTGTGTGAGTTTTTTTACACCATGATATCATATGTTTGTCGGGCACTATCCTAAAGCTAGTTTATAGATGATGATGAAGACATAGAAACAACCCAGCACCCAAATAACAATGAACTCACTGGGTAGAAATGAGAGAGAAGGGGAAGGAAAGTGTTCAGTTCTACCATGGAAAAAGGTCCATAGGATCACTCGTCATCAGTCCCACTTGCTTCTGACTGCTCCTGTAAGTAAAAATGAAACGAAACAAAATCCCACGTTGAAGGAAAATAAACAAACAAGAGGCAAAGTAGGAAAGAGATGACCTTTAATCCTCAGGCTCTTTTCTACACCTAGAAAGGTGTAGAAGGTCAGACCTAGAGGTCAAGCAGGGGAGTTCCTAGAAAATTGCACACAACACCTACAAGCTATGCTGCTCTCTGCTGTCTTTCCCTAGAGCTTCAAAAGTTTTGGGGTAATTTGTTTTTAGCTCTGTTTCAGAAAACTCATGGGAGAAGGATTACCAGGCATTTGAAACCTGTCCTTTGGTAAGTCATCGAAAGAAAACAGTATTTTAAGTACATTTGAAAACACTTGGGTCAGGTTTTTAGGATAAGGGTGGGATGATAAGTTCTGAAACTTGCCAGCCGGACCAGAGTGGCAATGTATTGAAGGAAAATTGCGCTAGCATAGGTACTAAAATGGAAAACCACCTTCCTAGAAAGAAAAAGAGAGAGGGGGTGGAGGACAGGGGACCCAAGCTCCTCAGGCAAGTGAACAAGGTGGAAGGCAGTTTAGGAGTGTCTGCTGCTGTTCTATGGAACAGGTGAGCTGCATGTGCTAGACAGGGTTACACTACCCAGGACTAAATCCAGCTCCATGACCTGGAGCAAACCATACATAAGCTAAGAACTGGTTTCTGTAACGTGCGAAATCTTAACAGTGATATCTTTCACATGATGCTAACACAAGCAGTAAATATGCATCTATGTCAGGGCTTAGCTCATAAATGCTGCCTGAATTTTCTAAATATTAAAAATAACAAGTCTAAGGGCTGGGGAGATAGCTCAGTTGGTAAAGTGCTTGTCTTATAAGCTCAGGGCCCTGGGTTTGATCCCCAGCACTGCAAAAAACAAACAACAACAACAACAAAAAACCAAGTCTAAGTATTTAATTGTATGGCACCTTAGGTAGCAACACAAAATTGACATCACACATTTGCTCTTTCTTTAATCATCAGTTCATCTAATCTGCTATACACTAGGCACCATGCTGGGTGTGATGAATATAAAATATTAATCGGCCATGAAGAAAACTGTAAGTATATACATGGGAAGACAAAAGTAAGGGGGGAAGGGCAATTGATTTAGAAGCATTTCATTTGTTGATACTATAAGATCAAAGAGTTTGGGGCTAGTGTATCGCTTGTTTTAATCATGCAGCTCTGTTCACATCGGTCCTCACAGAACCTCTCAGGGCGAGAAGTGGCGAGTAGGGCGCGGCCGGCACACTTACGTTTTCATCCTGTTCTTCGTCGCTGTCAAAATCGCTCACTACGGGTTTGGCTTTTCCTCGATTTGGCCTTTTCTTGCCCTTTCCTTTGTCCCGGCCTTTCTCATCTTTTTTATTGAGCTTGATTTTCACCTTAACAGATTTTGCTACAAAAAAAAACAAAACAGAAACCAAGGAAGATTTGCAGGCAAGTCTTTCTACAAAGAGTAAAATGATCTCACTAGAAGAACAAACTGAAGGTTCCAGAATGCCCAGAACCTCCCAACACCCCGTTTTCTGGTCTAGTTGCCCCCCGCATGTTGACAGGTGGACATGCCTGTGTGGGAAATTACAGTCACATGAAACAGTGACAGAGAAGCAGATGTCTCAGGTGACTAGGTCCTTTTCCTTTCTCCTAGTGGCTAAACAGGAGAGGTGTGTGCGCAGTTATTTAATAGAAATTTTGTATTAAAAAATAAGTGTAAAGCATAATAAAGGAAGCCAATACTTTTACAGTGTAGGTAACTCTAGTTGATTTAAAAATAGTCAGCTAGAGTTGAATAGCAGTTTGAATGACACAGGCATAAAATGGAAAGTAAAATCAAGACATGCTCTTGAAAATTTCTTTTCCTCATCTCTTGTCTCTCTCCCTACAGTTAGTTCTACTTTCTGGCAATTATTTTGGTGGTGGGGGAAGTATAGTCCTACATCCATTTCTCTGTGTGCATAATTTTTCATACACTTGAATTTTCATAGTCCATACCTTGCTTGTTACTCACGTGTGGGGCATTTCCTTGTCTAGCACTTAAAAAGTTTCCATCTTATGAGACACTGTTATCTAACCAGTCCCACAGTGATGGGTGCTTAAGCTTTACTGCCAGGACCAACGGAGCAGCTGTAAATCTAGTTATTAACCTAGCTTAACAGAATTTGGGGGAGGCATGACAGACACATCCACATGGTACAATTCTATTAGTATCCCTGTCAAATTAGCCATCAGAATGACTGCACTCATTTCTATTCTCACAGGACTAAAAATGCCATGAGAGGAACATTCAAAGTGCTGTAAGGACATAGGTGTGTATCCCAAGTGACAAGCGAATCTGCTCCCTGGCTTTGTGGGACAGCCACCCACTGACAGCACATTCAGTATTTGACAGTGAGGTCACTGGGAACATGGGGCTTTCCTTCAAACCAGTTTTGCTAGAATATCACATTTGGTGGGTTTCAAGGCACTTGGATATAGATATTGTAGAGGAGGGACTCAAAGCTGTGGAAGGAATCTTAGAATAAGAAATCTTCAAACTTCTTTTGTGAGGTGAATGGATCCATGAAACATGTACACAAATCTCCTGGGGAAACGTAAGTTATCGAAAGAGATGAGAGGACTGATGTTGTGGCTGCCTAGGCCCTTCTTCCATATCGACAGGGTCAAAGGCTGCAAATCCTAGTACACGAAACAGAATTCCCAGGCCAGGTTCTACTCCTTCTATACCCAGACGTCTGCTGTTTAATTTGCTATAAGATGGTGAACCTTGGGTGTAGTAATTTAGCACAAGATTGGAGACAAAAAGATTAATGGAAATGTATAAAGATATGGGGAGTCATTTCAAAAAAATTGATGCCATCAGCCAGTCATACGGGGGATTTTTAAGTAATTTGGAGAGGAAAAGTGAAGTGTCTTCATCTATACAGGGTACATATTCTGGACCTGGGAGTATAGAAATCCATGCAGGGAATAAGAGAACAAAGGACTGGCAATAAAGGCAAGAAAACACATCTTTAAGAACATAATCCCAGTGAACCAAGGGACACTCTAAAATTATCATCCTGTGTGCTAGTGAATTTGTACCTCTGAAAAACCCACCTGACAAGCTGCTGTGGACAAGCAAGCTAATAAACCAAACCATCAGGTGAGTCCTAACAACAGCTTCCTAAGGTTTTCTTATGCCAGCATATGCACACCTGAAAAGTTCTCAGTACTGAGCTTGGTAGGCAGAGGATCAGTTTCTCTTCTCCCCAAGAGATGTCCACATCCCAATCCCAGAACCTGTTACCAGACATGGCAAAATGGAGTAAGGTCCTCATCAGTTGACTCCAAGGTGGGGAGATTATTCAGGATTTACCCAGGTGAGTCATTGTAACCGCCTAAGTTTCTTAAGGACTTCCACTTTAAAAGAGAGGTTCAAAGCGATGCAACCCAAGAAGGGTTCCACTTGCCACTGCTATGTTTAAAGATGGAGCACTAGCCAGCACGAAAACAAACCCTGCTCCTACCACCACAAGCAACTGAATTCTGCCAACAACCAAGATGAGCAAGGAAAATCAAGGATGCTGCCATCTTGATTTTAGTTCAGAGAGACCCAAGCTGAACTTGTGACCTACAATACTGTGAGATGATAAATTTGTGTTGTGTTAAGCCACTGTGGGTGGTACTTGGTTATGGCATCAACAGAAAATTAACAAGTCTCAAGAGATATAAGTGGGAGATAAAAATTGAAATTGATAGATGGGCAGCTATTTGAAAATACATTAGCAATTTGGCCCTAAAACAATGAAATAAGGGAGCTCATGCAGATTTACTCATCACATACTGGGAAATAACCATGTGAAACTGAGAAAGGTTAAATTCAGGACAAAAGGCAAAAATCAATAAAAATAATAAAGCATCTGCTGGAGGGTATGGAGAGAGGCATTTAGGTACTGTGCTGGTGAGAAGATAAACAACTCTGTGGTAATACGTATGCATCAGAATTTTTTAAAAAGTTTTCATGGCTGGGAGTATTGCTCAGTGGTGAAGCACCTGACTAGCATGCAAGAGATCCTGGGTTCTAATCCCCAGTACAGCAAATAAAAAAACGAAACCCAAGTTATTTGAAATAAAGGAAATGGCCTGGTTCCAGTAGTAAAATTAATATATTTTGGTACATTTATTAATGGATTTTATTATCCACATTAACATATCTTGATGCGGAGCAACACTCATTGCTATGAACAAATATGTTCAAAATACTGGGAGGAAATTCCTCAAAATGTTGAATTAGATATTGGTTAATGGAATTGTAGAAATTTTTGAAAAATATTTTAAAACAACAGTAGTAAGTATATAATTAGAAATAAGCCTAGTAATTTTTTTCAAGTATGGCCCCACGTGTGCAAACAGTACAGATATAACTCACGGGATGTATTGAGGGCAGGTATGGGGTGAAAATATTTAGGTAAGAAGAAATTTTAGACCTTTGAAGGCAGCCTTCACCTTTGAAATGTTAAGGTTACCGCCTTGGGCATAAAACTCAGAGGAGGGTACCAAATAATATCCTAATGCAATATTTTAAAAACAACTCATGCAAAAATCCACAATGAACAAAATTTTCAAGGCAAGAACAACAGCCTCTCTCACACAAAACAAATTCTGAAGAATAAAATGGATCACAGTTTCTTCAAAGTGTGGCTTGTGAGCATCAGTTTCCCATGGGAACTTGTTAGAAAAGGAGATGTGTGAGCCGAGCCCCACTACAGGTTACTGAATCAGAAACTTGGGTGGAGCCCAGCAATCTACACCCTCTAGGTTTCAGAAGTAGTAAGTAGTAGGTGGTACTCAGACCAAGTTCGTACTAACGTTCAAAGGCACCACTCCCAGAGTGCTCAGCTCTTTATTTACCTCAATTTTACAGATGAGGAAACCTGAGCAGTACATGGCCTGAGGTTGTCTGGCAAGGAAGTACAGGGACCAGTGCTTAGGCTTACCCTCGGACTCGGACTCTTCCTCCTCTTCCTCTTCCTCCTCTTCATTGCTTTCCTCCTCACTCTCTTCCTCTTTGGCAATTTTCTGCCGAGCACTCTTAAACACTGACTGTAAGACGATAGAATCTTCATAGATCTGAGGGGGTCAAAGTGGAGTCTGTTAGCTGAGGACCCAAGATACACAATCTCAGCGTGATCTTAGGCAACGCGCCAGCTTTGTGTTTCACGAATGGCAGTGGAAACACCATCAGTTGTTATGCCCACATGAAAACCCAACAGTTAAGCACAGACCAAAATATAGGCACACACATTCTCATAGGACCAAGTCCAAATGCAGTTAAAATAATCTCAAATTTGTGTGTGTGCTTGGGGGAGACAGGTGGCTATTTATAAGACCAAATTTTGTATTGGAATTGTTCTATTAAACACAATAATACCATGACAAAGCTACCTTTAAATGCTATTTCCTGTTACTGAGCTTATCAGTGCTAGCCAATACTCATTCAATCAAGACTTTTTTAGTGTATGCATATACCTTTAGCACAGCCCTGTGTAGGTGTGTAGGTGTTGAGAGAGAGAAAGTTTAAAAATAATTAAAAACAAAACTACTATATGATCCAGCAATTCCATTTCTGTTTATCCTAAATAACTTAATAGCAGGGGCTTAAAGATATCTGCATATCCATGTGCTTAAGGGCGATATTTAAAATAGCCAAGAGCTAGAAGCAACCCAAATATCTATAGACAGATGAATGGCTAAACAAAACGTATATTCATACAATGGATTATTATTCCACTGTGAAATGCAAGGAAATCCTGTCACATGCTAAAACATGTATGACCTCGAGGACATTATGCTAAGTGAAATAAGACAATCATCAAAAGACAAATACTGAAATGATTCCACTTTTAACAATGCACAGAAGCAAAGTAGATCAAGGTAAGGAAGGAGGAGAGTTGTTAAGAGACATAGAATGGAAGTTCTGCAAGGTGAAAAAGTTCTATGGATCAGTTGAACAACAATGTGAATAAAAAAAAAAAAAACTTTTAATGTATGAAAAAAGAAATATATTCCTTAAGAAAGTGGCCAGGTAACATGTGGTGAGCAGTAACAAGTACAAGAGGAAAATGGAGAACCAGGGGTAAACAGAACACTGTGGGAGAGGGCCGCTGGGACATAATTTGCCAGAGACATGAGTATCTATGGATCCTAAGGGTAAGGAGGATACCATCAAGGTGGGAACGGAGAACAAATGAGAAAGGTTGGGGAGTTAAGAATTAAAAAGAAGCATCTTGTACTGAATCAAAGTCAGTCTCTGGCTCTGCTGTTACACTACGCTCTGTGCAGGATCCTACCATCTTGTAAAGATGTAAACTGTGCACAGGATCTCTGTATAATTTGCAACTGCATGAGAATCTAGAGTGACCTTAAAAAATGCTAGAAGAGGTGCATGTAAGAAAGTAGATGTCTAGGGGACCCATCTGATTGGAACATTGGTGGCAGGAAATGAAGCTAGAGACTGAGGTTAGGTGTTGACTGTAAAAAGCCCTCTACCGAGGTTAAGTTCAGTCTAGAAAGGGTGTGGGGAACCTTGAAGCCCGGGGGCAGTAAAGGGGCAGGATAAGAAGGTGGTTGAGAAAGAAACTAGTATCCAGGGCAGACTAGAAGGAAAACCAAGCAAGAGTCACTTGTCACCCCATTTCAGGTGTGAGATGGTGAGAGAGTGGGCAGATGGTGAACGGGATCCGCATATCACAATAAGGCCATACTGACATAAAGGATCCAAAGATCTATCTACAGAAAATAAATTATTCCCAAAAGGCTCCTCCTTCCTCTGTCTTGGTTTTCATCATAACTTTCTCAGAGGGTCTCAAATCTTCATGCCATGGTTAAGATAATACTGCCATTAACCTGGAAATGCAGAGTCTGCTAAAGGCACAGTCTAATCTGATGAATGGAACTGACGTGAAGGCAAAAGAGGAAGGTCAGGAGAGCAGCTGAAGGAATTCAGTGGTGCCATGACGCTGGCTGCGTTGACTGGCAGCCACTTTGACCTGTCATGGTTTTCTTTCTTTCATCGGGCAAGAGGACAGAAATACAGAGAGTGAGTTCTTAGGGCGAGAGTAACTGAGGTGTAATTAAAGTTGAAGTGTCCTCCTTGTTATTTTGATAAATTCAGTGTCACCTGTATACTCTTAGACTTACTAACTATGGAGAAGTGAATGCAAAGAGAATTACAATTGGACTGACAAAAAGGTTCTTAAAAAAAAAAAAAAAAAAGAAAGAAAGAAATTAGAGGCACTCTATGCCCCTGTGTTTTCAATCATGGTATATTCAACTCCTGGTGCAAGGTTATGATAAAATGAAGGTAAATATGATCAAATAGCTAGTCTCCATAAAAGCAAAGACAGTACTGCAGGCTTTCGGCGTTACCTTAAATGACTGACTTGAATTCCTCCTCTACTTGGAAGACAAACCTTGAAGGGAAACGGGAGGAGATGGCACAGCTATGGCACAAAGGTAATTTAAAAATGCCGAAGCCTCCTCTGACGTACACGGGGAGCACAGGCTACAGCTTTGTAGTTTTTCACTCTCCTTCTGGGAGAGGATGGCAGTGATTTATAGGGTAAAAGTGGAAGGATCCACTTCAAGAAAAGCGGCATGCTTAGGTTAAAAACTTCTCCAACTAGAGACCCACCTGGGATCCCTCCAAGTTGAAGGTCTGAGCGTTGTGACACAGAAGCATGACATCTTTCTCCAGGTCTCCCAGGCTCCGGTACTTATGATTACGGATTCTTTCCTGATGGAAATTTTGGGGGAAATCCGAGGAAAGAAGAGGACAAATGCAACGATTATTAGTTGGTGAAGAAAGCCAGAGACTCCCTCTGTCTTCACAGCATGGGGCCCTGCCAGAAGTGGGGGACTGCACAGCCCTGGGGGCATGGTTCACTGAGATGACCCTCCCACCAGTGTTCCTTGGGGAGGAAGAAGCATAGGATGGGGACAAGAGCTACCACGGGAGGGGAGAGTCTGAAAGGTCTTCAATAAAAGGCAACCTAACATAACACAGGCTCCCCACATGAGTTACATACTTCTTACATACATGAGTCAGTAACATGCACAAGGACATCCCCTCTTTCCTGGTGGCACGCCCTCTGTAGGTCTCAGGTGGTCAGACAGGATACCACTGCTGAGCCCCAACTCTACAGTTCAATACATGCACACGACTGCTTTATTTAGTTGAAGAATAAAATTAGCAAACAAAATATCTACCTTTATTTTTTTGAAATCCACGGGCTTCCTAATTAATTCATAGTATTCTGGTAACTCTTTCCTGGAAGGTAACTGAATGAAGACTTCACTGAGCTGTCGCCCTGAACTGCAGGATGGGTGAGACAAACAGAAACAAAGCAGATCAAGCACTCCTCGGTGAAGGTTTTATTTTCAGAAAAACGTCAACAAAGCAAATTACATCCCATGCCTATAGACACGGGGTCTTTTTAAGTTGAGGAAAATCCCACAACTATTCTGGAGATTAGTGCCCCTTGTGCCAACTTCAAATCACATTAGAACACAATTAGATTCCCACTTCTGTAACACACAAGATATGGGAAGTGCACTAGGGATTACTTTCAGACTGAATTTCTCTCATTATGAGGGAAATATTTTAAATAACCTATTCAACCCAAAATTCCATTTTAAAATGAATAATAGAGTTGGTTAAAAAATGCATAGGCGTTATTTCTATACTCCTTTGTCTTCAAAATTCACTTTATATTTAGAAAGTAACTCAATATGTTAGAATATCCTGTGGAAAGCTGGATGAAAAGCTTTTGCATGCACCCGTGACTATCTTTTTGGTTGTGTTCCTTCTAGAGTATTGTACACACTGAGCTGTGCGTACCTTTATCGCTTGCCCCAGGAAACCCTTCATCTTGCCTAATGGCACTTATCTGGGTGGAACAATTTGTGCAAAAAAGAACAAACGTACTTGGCAAATGTGGATGCCTCCTGTTTGTGGAATCACTGCTGGACCCTTCCCCAAATTTGTGGTGAGTTTATTTAAAAGCAGGTTTCAAAGTGACACATTCTTAGCATGCTGCAATTTTTTGAAAAACAGCCTGCAAAGCAACACAAGCCTTTCACATCCCTTAATATTGGAAAGCGTCATGGTTAAAGGAACAAAGATATGTAATTGAGGTTCAAAGATCCTAATAGCTGATTTGGCCTATCCAGATCAATAACAGCTTGTGATACATGGTACAGTCATTTTTCACAAAACTCTCACTCCACCTTATGATGCCATCTCTAGTTCCTTTGTGAAGCCGGAAACAACAACAACAAAAAGAATCATAATCACTGCTATGTAAATTTCAGGTGATTCCAGGAGTGTGCGGGAATGCGAGAAGGCAGTGACAAAGCATGAGTGACAATATGCTGTTTTAACCCACAGTCCCAGTTGCACAATTAAAAAATAATCATAATGACAGTTATCATAAAAGAGGCATGCGCAGTAACTCAAATGGTTGCCTAGCAACCAGTGGGGGAAAAGCTGAAGTGCAAAAGGGACCTGCATAAATTAACCGAAAATCCTCTGTCAAAGGGATGGGCCAGTTTTTCTGCTATACTGGGTCACTGTTTTTTGTTTTGTTTCTTAATGCATATATGGGTCTCATGAATACTAAAATCGGGGACAAGCAAGAGGTTTGTAAAAAGGAGACTAGGGAACTGGATTTTTAGATGCGTGTGGCAAGAACCAAGGTGTTCACCCTCCCAATTCCCCCTGCTCCCCACTGGCTGCAGGTTGAGAAATGCATTTGGATCTCTGTAATTTATGCCACGCAGTATACGGCCCAAACGGTTTTATTTATTATCGCCTTCTACACAGGGCCACGATTCCTGGCATATTTTTCTACCATTCTGAGATTTATATGCATCAACATTTTCCCTGTTTCACATAGGTAAACATAGGAAAGGTAACGGGGAAGAATTTATAGATAGTAATTTTTCTGAATAGCTTCTTTATAATTAGCATTCTTCATAACCTAGCACCAACCCAAGAGTCAGTCCTCTTTGTAATCATGGGTTTAGCACCTGACCCTCTGTGGCATCTTTAGTGTCATTTTCTACATTGCCAACAGATGGTGTCATTTTTCTATTGACAGATTAGAAGCACTTCTTTGCTTTGTACACCTGTGATGGACATACCCTTAATTTCAACTGTGCTACTGGTGAAATAAAAATAAGTGGTATAGATCAAGAGTGCAATAAAACTCAGAGAGGCGCAGTGGCAACAGCAATCTTGGGCTGCTGTCTCTGTCCTTGGGCCCTGGAACTCCCAGACCCTATAAGGAGACAAGTCTGGAGTTATCCATGCTCATAAAGAGGAGAGCTGAATGTTCTCAGACTGAGTGCCAATACTGTAAAATGAGAAATAAACAAATTTATTCTATTTCAAAAATAAAGTCCCACTGGACTTGGTCCTCCTATTCTGTTTTTTTCTTTCCTAAGAACAGAGGACATAGGCAAAAAGACAACCCAGAAACTACCCAAGGAAGCTGCCTTGACTACATTGCTTCCTTGATCATTCAAATACCTAAGTGCCCTCCAGGACATGACTCCCCAGTTTGCTTTACTGGCCACCTTCTCTACTATGGTACTATGACCAATCCCCCTTTTATGACCCATGCTTCTCTACTATGGTACTATGACCAATCCCCCTTTTATGACCTGGGTTCACCAGCATGAACCTATCTTTCACTCCATGGCTGGAAAGTTCTTTATGATTTTTCCTTCTTCAAATACTTCATGATCCATCCAGGATCAAGAAGTCATTCTCTATAAAAATGGAGAATCTCCCAATTACTTTTAACTCTTGGTACCTCACTGCTCAGAACTTCATTCTTCTATGTATTTTTTTACTCCTTCCAACTGGGTGCAAATATGTCGCATGTCCTCAAATCCTTCCCCATCCCTGCCAGAGCAGTGGCTTTCCTGGTAGCTCAGGCAGGAAGAGTCTAGAGTCCGGGCAGCACATAGCTTTCACATAACCAACAGAATGCACTAAGGTGGCAGAAACACTTGCTAAGGGATTGCAACAGTAACTTGCTTTTTTCCCAAAATTACAGGTTAAATTTAAAAAAAAAAAAAAAAAAGGGAAGTAAAGCAGCCTGATAGAATTTTGAATTTCCTGGGATTTCCTTCTCAAACTGGGGCCGAGCAAAGGCTTTTCAAACTGTTTTTCAGTGCCAGAAAGCTTTAAAAAATTTTTTTTAAAAACTATAGAACAATGGACTAATTGTGCAATGGTTTACAGAAGGTGATCTGATTTTGTTGAAATACTTATCCTCCCCAAGGTATTTTCCATTATGTTATTTTACACAATTTAAGGCCTAAATAAATTGCTATCTTGAAGTACACTGCTACCTATGGTAAGTCCACGGAAGGTTTGGATTTCATACTCATTTTGTACAATGACCCATTCCAGACTATGAATTATGCTAAGATATGGGGGGCAGGAGGGGGACTACAGTACAAATTTAAAGGCTTAAAAGTTTACAGGTATTGGTGGGCAAGCACCTTGTCTCTCCACCAAGGAGAACGGGTACAGGGACATGCCACAATGTCACATGTGTGAGATGGAAAAGCTTTACAGACCACTTGTAAATGGTGGTTTGCAAGCCCTGCATGCATAGCTCACCCACACACCCTACTGAGATTTAATTTGTTATGCTTCATCTGGAAACCAATTTTTTTCCCATTACCTCCACAAACCAAAAGGCAGTATTTTCATCTCTCTCCTAAAATGACTGTAAAAATGGAGACTGAATACATTATACACTTTACATAATTATCAGCTTTACCACTGATGACATTTTAGGTATAGTACAGCCATGCTAAAGACGAGCTAAGAAAACCTATTCCTTTAATATACTGGCTGTTAATGTCTTTTGATTACTTTTTTCCAAAAGAACAAAGCAAGAAGATCGATATTGGGTGAGGGTCTTTATTTTTTTTCCTCCCATTTATTTTTTTTTTCACCTGCCCAAGCTGATTAACTATTCCAAATAGATAATTCTGAAAAAGTGATTTCAACCAAGCCGAAATAAATTTTGTCTACAATAACTAGTGAAGGTAAAAATGTAACTATCTTAACTCTATAAGAAAATGATGTCATGATTTAGAACACTCACTTGGGGTTGAAAGGATTTTACAGAAAAGTTACAGTCCTGAAGGAATCATACACAGAAAATCATGTGGGAAGAAAAGTTTAAAAGCTGGGTCAACATTTCAGGGCAGGAGATGAAAACCGTGGCATTCCAGGGTCAAACTCCTGTGGAGCTGAATACAGACTGCTGAAGAATTTCCTCGAGACCACAGTGGTACCCCCTTATCCAGAGAACATTCAGAAACCTGAGTTGGTTCCAAAATAGGTGTTGCAAACACTCAGTATTCACTACAGACATCTCCTCTGATTGAGAATTCATAACAAACTTGGGACCTGACCTCCAAGGTTCTTGAAGCACAGGAGAAGCAACAGCAAAACAGCAGGATGGGGGCAGATCTGTTTTTGGTTGTGGAATTGGTAGTTGTTAAAATCCCCCTAAGGATCAAGACCGACTTGATACATTATGTTCCTCAGTTATCAAGAAAAAAGGATCCATCTGGCTAATACAAGGCAGAGCTGCCCTGTCCGGAGATGTAAAAGCCCCACTGGTCTTGGCAAGAAAAGCACCAGGACTTCACCCACATCTCAACAGGCACACTCTGAGGCATGCTTTTACTTCAGTCATTTACTCTAGGCTGAAACAGATAAAAGATGCAGACACGAGGGTGTCCATCAGAGGACTGTTTAAATTAATTAAATGATTCAAAGCAGCTGGAATGTTTAACAATCAGGGAAAGGACAAGAGAAATGGAATGCTAGGGATTCTACAGTTGTGTGCTTTTAAAGAATGGGAAAAATGCTTGTTATGACATTTAAAAAAAACAAGAAAACACCCACAGGTTATAAAATTGTAAGTGTAGGACGACTTCATGACTTTTAAACAGACATAAAAAAGGGCCAGAGGAGACGTGCCAAAGCATAAACAAACATTAATAATGGACTCTAATTCACCAGATGAAGATTTATAATCAAATGTAAATTAGAACCATACTATCCATAACGTTGGTCTCAAGACATATTAGGTCATCTTCTTTGAAAGCCTGCTCAAAGTAAAAAATCCAGTTTCACTTTTCTCAAATAAATATCTAAGGGTCATATGACCAAATTTTATTTGTATCAGCAAGACGAGCACATTTTACCAATTGGCATCATTTAGTGCTACCAGTCAAGCCAAATAAACAAAATAACTACATTAACATTTCACCTAAGATAGTGCAAACATAAGAACCTATTAAACAAAGTTCTTAGCTTTTTCTTCAGAATTCTCTTACTGCATTTACCAGTCATGGGTGCTTGCAAAAGGACATGAGCTTCAGAAAAAGTTTTTGTTTGTTTGTTTGTTTTTTTGACAAGCATTTTGAGGAGACTTTTTTGAGATTTACCAGCTATCACCTTGACTTTTAGAAATATTGACTGAAGACGTCTAGTTTTCTACCCTTTTCCCCCTCACTTGACATTTCCTAATAACAGGTAGAGGCATGGCATCCCACCGTCCCACTAAGCAGGATGGCTAAATGGACTGCTGCCTCCCTGGGCTCAA
The DNA here is from genome assembly GCF_902686445.1 of Sciurus carolinensis. Classification (NCBI taxonomy): domain Eukaryota; kingdom Metazoa; phylum Chordata; class Mammalia; order Rodentia; family Sciuridae; genus Sciurus; species Sciurus carolinensis. Next base: position 67,630,702 of record NC_062226.1, read on the forward strand.
GTGCTCACTTTCACCACCTCATCTCTTTCTTTCCTTCCAAAGTGTCAGGACTGAGCTTCCCTTCTATGGAATATTCTGTCCTTTCATCTGTGCTGTGTCTCCACTTCTTAATAGTAAAAATGCTTCAAAGCTTTTGACTGAATTGTGACCAAACTCAAAAGCACAAAGCTTTTGCAGACTAACAGAATCAAATGCCTCTCCATCTGTGCCCACCTCCAAAAGGCTGCTTTGTTCCAAGGGTGGATCGTGGCAGGTACCAGAGCACTGCTTTTTCTACAAAGGCCAATTTAGTAAACTCTTAAGACAGACATCATGAGTCGTGAATTTAAAGTAAGGAAAAAGATTCTTCGGGTGAACATACAAGGATAGGTATACCCAAATAACTGCTATCTTTCAGAGTAATCCGTTTTTTGTATCAAAATATTTATGGAATGGTTTTGAATACAGTTTATATACCCTGTTTAAAAAAAATGGTATTTCCAACCAGGACTCTTTCCCCTCCAAAAAAAGGGTCATTAGTGTGGGTGCTGGCCTGGAGCAGGAGAGGCAGAGACCCTGGGGAGAGGGCCTTCAGGACTAGGCTAATTGTTAGAAGCTAGGGAGGCTTTCTACGCCTCTGAAAGCAGACGGACTAAGGGTATTTGTGGGTTACCCACCTGCTGTCTGTGGGTATAATTGGCTGAGCACCATAAATAAGTGTCAAGTCACCAGGAGTCACAGTAGCCTGCTCCAGTAAACATTTAAAGTATCAGTATTTGTAATGGCAAAATAAAGCACTGGAACCCACATTTCCCCGAGTAGATTTTCTCTCAATTAAATGTCATATCTGAGCTCTAATTCAGTACTTCTCAAAGTGTGCTCCGCAGCACACCTGCCTAAGAGATGATTAATGGTGGACCCTGAAAGGAAGGTTCACTGGTCAGATGAGTTTGGGAAACACTGGGTTAAACAGAGTTAAGCAGCTTACTTCCCAGCAAGACTCCCCAATTTCTGACTGGACTGGGACTTTCCAAGAGGGAGATGGAAGAGTAGCGTTGGAAGACCACACTCTGAGAGGCATCGTCCCAGACAAGGGACCAAGCTCATGACCTCACCAGGCTGCTACTTTACAAGGCAAACTGTCAAACCTATGCTGAGTCCACAGTGTCTCATACACAGAATGAATGAAGAACAGCTCTTCACCTAGAGCTGGAATTTCCTAAAAATTCACTTGATCGCAATGCTATTTCACTGCAATTTCTCTGTAATCTAATTAGAATTACTGAAGGCAAAGGTGCTTGGGCATGAAAGACCGTCATAACAGTCTCCCTCCCCCATTTAAAGAAATACAGAATGTTTGGTGCCAAAGATGCTGAAAATAAATTTTGTCTAAACAACCTCGTTGGCTGATCCTGAAGGAGAGGTCAATACTAACAACATAATCACAATGGCAAGGGCTGTTAACAGTCAGCCATGGAGAGAATTTAGGTTTCCTGTTGTGGAATATGTGGGGCTGGGTAACATGTGTGCACACATGCATATACCATGCCTCACACACGTTAACCCTCCTTTCATCTACTCTCCTGTAGACACTACCACTATTCACTTATCACTCAAGAGCAGAAAGCCAAGTTATCTAAATCCTCCTCTCATATCCAGTGTACCCCAAATCTATCACTTGTACCTGGAGTATGTCTTCCCTTGTCTTCCTACCCACTGCCACTTCTTTATTTGAAGTATCCTCTCCCACCTGACATGCCCCTAACTGATGCCTCCTTCACTCCATCTTCCACTATCAAAGTGCTATTTCCAAACATGAATGCACTCATGTCCCTTGCCTGTCTCCTCAAAACAGAGCTATTGACAGTCACTACAGGTGCACAGAGACCCCAGTCCTGGAAGGTAACGCCAGTATTCCTCTTGTCTGCTCTGCTGCCTCTCCAGCCTCACCCCGGCTGACCCCCTCCTTTCTTAAACCAGCCACCTAGTCACACTGGGCTACCTGTGGTCTCTAGAGGCAGCCTGCTTTCCACACTCCCATGGTTGCCCACACCCATGTGGCTGAGCACACCATCTCTTATCCTCCACCTCCTCACCCTCGTCTAGTTGGGCAATTCCTGTTCCACCCACAAATGGACTTGAACTTTTTCCTATTCCTGCCCCATCCTACCCCACCGCTCCTCTCCATGCACAAATCTTATTCATACTAGGTCTGAATTCTTGTTATTTTCTTTTGCTGTGCTGGGATTTGAACCCAGGGCCTGGTGCATGCCAGGCAAGCACTTTACCACTGAGCTATATCCCCAGCCTGCATTACCAGCTCTTTCCATCTGTGCTTTAGGACACTCCACTTTATTCACTTTTTTTTTTTTTTTCCATTTTCAAAACTTATATAGAGACTAACACAGAAAATGCTTAGTGCTTTGGAAAACATGAAGTTTAAAAAAAACTGCTCTGAAGGAAGGGTTAATTCATCATAACAGAGCCTCTGAACATCACGTTGTCAGCTCAGGCTTATGGGGAAAGGAAGCATGTGTGACAATAAGGGACAAGACAGGTTCCAAAGAGCCCAGAGGAAGCAGTCACCAAGCCCCCTGCTCTGCCTCTGGAAATGACAGTTTGAATGTACTTAGTGAAAATGGATTTATCTAGGTCCTAAGTACATACAGTTAAATCATCTGCCCTCAAAAAGCCCAGGCATGACATTGGGAACTTGCAATACCCTTTAAAGTTATTAATCCACTTTTCATGGTCACATGACCACTGTGATGGAAGAGAGGAAAAGGGGCAAGTGAAAAAGGATCTGGGGCGGTCCTTGCTCACAGGGATGGGTGTTTAGCTTGTGTCATGGTTCTAAGGCCATCAGGTTCCTTTCTAGGCAGTGGGAGTGGATGTGCCCACCAATCGGTTCCTTATTTAAACCGCCCAAACTTGCAAAGTCAAATGTTTGCTATTTCAATTCCCAAATGCAAATGCAGACCGATTTTTTTTTCCCCCTCATAATGGCAAAAATGGGGCCATTTTCTCAGTAGACACTATGGTCTGTGTGTCTAATTTCTAGGATTAATCGGTTTACTGAACTGTAATAAAAATAGCAAAAATTGACAATCATTGATCATCAGTTTCATCTCCACACATGCCTGGGTAGGTACAAATCACCCATGGTTCCTAACTCCTCATATAAAGAGGGATGCCATAACTGGTGGACGGTATTCATCCTGAAATACAGGATACAGCCTCATTCTTTCCTTTTGGCCTTAGATGAGCTTCTTGCACTACTAGAGAATAAAACCAAAGTGGTGTACAGAATGTCATGGGATCAGTTGACAAAGCTGGAATATGGATGGAAAAACAACATGCCAATATTTCCAAAAAGTACAGGTTGGTTGTAAAGGGCAAAGAAAAGCTCATTTCAAAGGTGAATAACAACTTCTCACCTGGTGCATCAGGCACGCCCGTCTCTCCCACTCAACCAACATCACCCAGTCCTCATAGCCTTTCTAATGGGAAAGCATTCCTGCTTCCCGCTCAACTGAAGCGAAGGTGCACAAAGTTTAGACAGACTGGCCTAGGACGCTCAGCACCCTGCACAACAGGCAGGCCCAGCAGTCACACTCTGAAAGCCAAGCCAGTTGCACGCAAAGGAGGCGACTCAGCAGTGGGGCTGCACGCTGGCCAGATCCACTCCAGAATGCGGAATGGCATGACCGGGCACGCCTCTTCCTATCACGCAGATCAAGCCACCACAGGTGCTCTGCATTAAGCTTCTACACCAAGCACAGAGCTGGGAAACCCAGGGAACATACATCGGAGGCTGCGGTGGGAGGGGAGGCAGGGAAAGCCACATCTCTGAGCTGCTGCATGGTGGGCTGACTTTAGGATGGTTCCCACCACCTTTGAGAGGCATGCACGTACTACATGGACACTTCCAGATTAAAACACAGCACAAACAACTTCAAAAGCATGACAGGTGTCTTTGAATATCTGTGCCAGCATCCCCCCCCACTCCATGTAGGGACAATTGAGGGGCAACCAGAGCAAGTTGCTTCCAAAGGCTGATTCTTGGAATTGGTTCATTCTTGTACCAGGGGATACCTGTATTCAGAGGCATGGGAATACAAGACAGATCCTGACCTGTTTCCTTCTATTTCCAACTGAGAATTACTGGGCACCTTCTCCACGTTACACCTGTGGTAGAGTAGAAAGAACACTAGAGTCAGAAGACCTGGGTCCTTCTCCCCGCCTGGCTCCTTCCTCCTAGGCTGGGTCACCTGAGGAGTTCACCTCACTTTCCAAGCCTGTCTCCTCCCCTACCTGTGTGGTTGGGAAGATCATACAAGGTGACGTTTGGAACCTCAATATGAAGAAGTACACATTTCTCCAAAACTGAGAGGAAATGTATTTCCTAACCTTTTTGGACTTTTCCCGCTTCGTCCTGTTCCCTTAGCCCCATTTCCCTCCACACATATCCCATCCACGGTTAGAGAAGGCTGGTGGTCACTTGCTAGAGATGTGTGAGATCCTGCGAAGGTGATGTCAGCCCATCTGCATCTGGCACCTCATTTTTATGATGGGGATGATACTTACCTCAGAGAGTTGCTGGTGACACTAAGTAGGATAAAGCAGCTTTGGTACAGCAGCCAGCATATGGAGGGTGTTCCAAGCATCAGCCAATTCAGCCTCTGAACACCAACTAAGCAGGCAGCTCTGTTTCCTAGAACTCTGTTCTTTTTGAAGAGATCACTGAATGAGTGATCTTCAACTGGAAATGAAAATAAGCTGCCACCTGAGGGCTTCGCCCTTCTGCAGGCCTCTAGGAAAGTCTCTTCAGATGAGGATTTTTGACACTCTGATGTGGGTGTCCCTTTGTGTGGTGGCAGGGGGCAGCTGTCAGGTTGGACACATCCTAGAAAAACCCTCTGTCCCATCTAGATCTTACTCTAGGCAAAGACGGCCCCCTGTGGTAGACATGGCCTACGCCTGCCCTTCACAGAGCTGCCGCCTCTCTCTGCCTTTGAGCCCAAGGCGTTCAGACCGGGACCAGCGAGAACAGTGGAGTGGAGGCGTGAAAAGCGCATGCTCTATTCCAAATATACAGAATTAATTGGAGGGTTGGAGGTATACAGAAGAGCAGGGACACGCTGGAAAGCAAAGTTGGGAAGGTGAGGTTCAGAAGGTGAAAGTGTTTTTCCTACATCAAGAAGTCTGATCATCACTGGACAGGAAATGGGAAGCTATTAAAAATTCTATTACTATAATTCTTATTTGTGTGTGTGTGTACGGTACTGGGGATTGAACCCAGGGGACTGAACCCAGGGGCATTCTACCACTGGGCTGTATTCCCTGCCTTTTTTAAATTTCTTATTTTGAAACAGGGGCTTGCTAACTTACCCAGGCTGGCCTCAAACTTGTGATCCTCCTGCCTCAGTTTCCCAAATAGCTGGGATTACAGACACCACACACAGTTGAAAGTTCTTAAGGAAGAGGATGACATGATCAGATCATGTGCTTCAGAAAGAAGGCAGGAAGAGGAATGGACTGGAGACAGGACACGTAGACAGCCAGCGGCTGTCTCGGGCCAGGCCAAGGGTGGGAAGGGCCTAATGAAGACAGCCTGTGAAGAGGCAGAGGGAGGAGCTCCTTGGAGAAGCTTGTGGGTACATCCAAGGGACTTGTGTCCGTGTGTGTGTCAGAAATAAGGCACAGAACTGGGAAAACTTTTAGTTTCACATTTTGGACCTCAGTGATGGTATTGACTGAAAGGATCTGTAAGCTGAAGCAGACCATGTCACCTAGGACATGTAATAGTGAAGGAAGACAAACCAGGGAATGACTAACACTATCCCAGGCATTTTACAGGATATGCTTAAACAGTTTGGAGACAGACAAACCTGATTCCAGGATCCAAGACTAACAAAGATTACAACTCAATGGGGATACCAGGTTCTGAAGAAAGGAAATTCTAACAGAATAATTTCAAATCATTATGATAATGAGTACATGTAAGGTCAGAAATCTGACTGTACTTCTATTTTTTTCTTAAGCCAAACAAAAACAACAAAGAATGCTAAGTAATGACAGATCTGCTTCTCACATGGGTGTTACTGTAAGTCTGTTTTCAGAAAGAGAGTGAACACTGGTATGAATAGTTCACTGGATTGAAGTTTTATGATAATAGTCAATGTGAGAAAGTCTTCAACCCAGGAGAAACCTAAATGCACTTCAAGTGGGGTACTTTGGAGAGAAAACCTTGGAGCAAGTTAATATTTTTTAATCAGAGTCCAGTCTTTCTGGCAAATGGGTTGATTATAAATAGTAGCCTAGCCTTACAATAAGGGGAATAGTTCAAATTATTATTCAGTGTGTACAGGAGTTAAATGAGTACTATTAGTACAATTAGATGTATCAAACACCAAATCCTACAAAAGGTACTAGAATGGAATGAAACTGTTGCCTTTAGTTTATCAGAAGGTCATTATGATGGCCTAATATTCCCCTGCCCCCTGCCAAATGACCATAAATTCCACATATGGCCATTATATCCTCATATAATGGAGCTCACATGACCTTGCCTTCCTTGTCCCCCAGGGTCATTCCAGGATATCAGGACAAGAGTGTTGCCCTCCACTGTGTGGTGAACTGGCAGGGGCAAGTGCCTGGAGTCTTGACTTTATGGCTGGATTCAACAGTACAGTGCTGGAAATAACAGCGTGGGAAACACTTCCAAGATGAATGAACGATTTCCCCCAGTGCAAGGAGAGCTAAATTCAGAAAAGCCGAGGCCTACTACCATTCTTAGAAATACCATCAGCCTTTTTACAATCAGAGGCAGGAGAAACGCAGGCCCAGCCTGAGAAAGAGTAGAGTCTCAAGAGTGAGAGGGAGGCAGGAACCAGGTGGCTGCCATCCCTGCAGCCCCACTGTGTGCCAGCAGTGATCCCTGCATCCCTCTTCAAAGCTGAACTTGACATCCACACTCTGTGCCAACCAGGAGGAATACGCCTGCAAATAACTCATCTTAAAAAATTGGGAGAGTGAGGAGATGAGGCCACTCAACTCATACTCTGCTTCCAAAGTCTTCAGTAATGAGAACAAAACTTGCGTTTGAAAAGCAAGGCTTAATAAATGCAGAACAATAGCTCCTGATAGAAGAGTTGATAAAAAGAGCATATCAAGGTGCTTCAAATGAGTTCAAGTGTCCAGTTGCAAACTAATTACATCCTGAAAGTGTGTGTAGATGGATTCTGCTAATAATGTGTAGGAAATCATAGAGAATGGAAATGGAATCAGAAGACTGGAGATAAGTAAATGTCCCAATTTCAAAATGAGAAAGGAAACCTGAGACTGTAATGCTTGATATTGACCCTTGGTAAAAACTTATAAGAAATTATTCAGATGCCATGGGGCTATTTAGAAAAGATAAATAACATCATTAGGTACCAGTAGGAGGTACTAAGAAAAAGCTGGGGCAGGCTAACCTCATTTCACTTTTTCGGCAGGGTTTCTGGGTTGATAGATTGCAGAGGCTACAAACATGTTGTATCTTGGTTTTAGCCTCTCCTGATAACCTTGAGAAAGGTTAGATAAATGTAGGTGATAAGGTGGCATGACCTTGTGAGTTGACTGACGGTTCATCAACTTTCAGGTCTACTAGTATGTAAATTCACATCGGCCTGCAGTATTTCCAGGGGCATGTCATAGAGCCCTGAACTTTGACCTTTAGAAGTACCTCAACATTAATTAATATTAAGTCTTCATAGGACAAAAATTTAGGAAGGCAAGAATACATAATTTAAAAAATATATGAATTCAGAGCTACACACATAGGCAAGAATAATGAGACAAAACGCAATAAGGAGGAACAACACACAAATAAATATAAAATAAGTAGGTCAAAAAACTTAATGCTCAGTTCATGGTTAACCTTGGCAACTTGAGAAAAGACCCCTGTGTGTGTTCTGTGCAGGAGTGGGATTTTCATCAAGTCCTATGTTAGATGTAAATTAGCTCTATGTCAAGGCTGCTGGAAAAAATAAAAACACTACTGCGTTATGTTAACAGAATTATGGTGTCCAGAATAAGCAAGGTAATCACCCTCAGCTGCCAAAGTACCCCTGGAGTACTGGGTGCCATGTTTCAAATGGGACACTAAGAAAAGAATGTGCCTGGGAGGTGGACTAGTAGGGTCAAAGTCTCACTTAGAGAGCAAAGGAAGGTGTTTCAATCTGAAAAGGGTCCTGTGCGCCAGATGCCCACTTTTAAATATTTTAAATGACATTTCTTGGGTGAGACTGGATTCATTCTCTGAAGGCTCAAGTAGAACAAACAGTTAAGAAGTCAGAGGGCTGATCTATTTTAATGTAGGAAATAACTATTGTGTTCAGAGATGTCCTTCAGTGTCATGAACTGCCCCCTAGAACAGTGAGTGTCCATAGGGGGGCTGGATAACTGACTGTAAGAGGGTGTGGGGGGACCCATCTGGGTTGTGGGAGTCCCTTCAATTTTAATAATGCCTCTAGGCCTCTCTTTCTCCTTTGGCCAACTAGCAATAAGCCATGCCTCTGGGTTTGGAATAGCTCCCCTGGATCCTACTCTGCACCATCTTCTTTTTTTTTTTTTTTTTTTAACCTTTGTTTATTTTTTCATGTGGTGCTAAGGACAGAACTCAGTGCCTCACACAAGCTAGGCAAGCACTCTACCACTTAGCCACAATCCCAGCCCTATTCTGCACCATCTTATTCTATATCTCACCCCAGGAAATTTTAAAGGGTACAAATGCACATTGGGATGAATCCCTTTTCGAAGAAATAGAGAGTCACAGGTTAAGTATTAGATGAACTGAGAATATGATTTTTTTTAAAGTCCTCTAAGCAGAAAACAAAGCATGGTAAAACAAGTCAAAACAAAGCCTTCCAGTACTACTGGATATAAAGTTTTCTATTTGGGGAAATTAAATGATGGGAACCAGTAGCAGCAAACAAGCACTACCTCCAGTAACAACTCATTTATGAATCACACAGAATCACTGGTTTTTAAGGGTCACATTTTTAAAAGAGCACCCTCCTTAAAAAAAAAAAAAAAAAAAAAAAAAAAAATCCTAGACTGAATACAAAGCAAAAAATAGACAACTTAAATTATCTTAGGTCTTTATAAAAATATCAAGATACATCTGTCCCATAATCATGCAAGAACTTTTGAACAACGGCCTCATGAGAGCTAATTAATTCTTATGTATCTGTTAAATATAGATGGCAATTCCTATTTAATACACTGCTAATCCATACCACCGTAGGGGCCCTGACAGAGGATGGAGGTGACAGGAGGGAGGTTAATGTGGTAGGGTATTTCTTTTCCAGATACTTTGAGTTACTATATTAGTAACTAACTTTAATGGCACAAAAAAAAATCTCAACACAGCGAGATGTACATTTCCCAGTAGCGTTTTCTAAAATGAACCAAAAATATGACACTGTATCTAATTAAGGCCCTCCCAATTCGAGTGCCTCCTACTTGAGAACCAAGTTTGGTAAGAGAAATACAAAATATAAATAGAGTAAGTGCTTTTTCTAGAGGATCACTAATATAAAATATACATGAAACATTCAGTAGTGGGAAATTTAGTGCATAGTCTAAAGTACCTGAATGTGGGCACTAACAGAAAGAGTCCTGGGGACTTAAGGAAAAATGTAAATAAACAAAAGAGTACATAAAGCCAGGAAAAGGGGAAGGGAAAACTACTCAATACCTGCATGATAAAAGAATTAAATATCCTTCACCTACAATATATCTAAAAGACATGTTCAATAGTCCCAGGGAAACTGCATTTTCTCTTTCTGGAAATAAAACCATGGAAACCAGTATCAGCAAGGACATTTTCTTCACAGTGCTCAGAGGTCTCTTCACCTACCTGATTAACCCACTCAGTCTCAAAGGCTGATTAGTAATAATTAAACTGTTCAAGGGACCTGGGTTATTTTAACTCATGCATGACTACAATTCCAGAGGGGAATTGAGGCTCAGGCAAGTCAGTTACCCAGTGTCCCATAGCTGGTGAAAGCCAAAGTCAGGAATTCAAAATTAGGTTGATACATGAAGACAGGAGCTGAGCTCTGAGCCAGGGTGCCATCATGCTTCGGTGGGGCTAAACGGATGCACCTCACACCACCCTGCATTTGGGGAGGGTTTCTAGGATAGCAGTTAGCTCACAGCCATGGATGCCAGCAAGTCACAAACTTGAGGGCTATGGAGCTGGAGCTGACATGAACGAGGTATGAAAAGGATGGTGATGATGGCAACTCACGCTCTACACAGGGGAAACGATGGGGAGGAATGGGGATGGTGGCAACTGAGAGGTTCATGCCTCAAATACAGGGGTGGCACTCCTCCATTCCCACTGATTGCAGCCTTAGGGAAAGTCCAGCAGAATGCTGCCCGATTTTTAAGTTTTTCATGAAGGTGGGCCAGGGGAGACAAGAAGTGTACAAATTTTATGTACTGGCTTTTAAATGCAAAACCAAATAAAACAGTCAGTTGGCAGCATTGGCCCACCAGTGACTGACCTCTGAAGCATCATTAAAGGAAGACAGAGCCATCACCCTGGAATCAGAGGCCCATTTATAAGTCTCCGAAGACTTCCTAGACTTTCTCAGAGTTACAAGAGCCCTAGACTCATTGTGCGAGCAATGAACAAAATGCCTGTCAAATACCAAGGCACATCTGGTCAGAGAAACAGATGTTACACTCTCCTGAGACGAAGGCAAAAAAAACTAGAAGAACGTGCAGAGTGATACTCTCTCCTTAGTAATAATTTCCTTACACCAGGGGCTGATAAAATAAGGTGTAATAATCCAAGCTTCCTGTCTATGGGAAATCTAGAAACAGAGCTGGGGGTGAGCAGAAACTTGGCAGAGAGTTGCTGATCCTTGGTTTACAGGAGGAAAGTCTTCACATTCATTCTGGGCAAAGACTGGCCTTGTGGTCAAGCCTTCCTTCTAGGATTACCATCACTCCCCTCTGTCAGTGGACAGCGGATCCAAACTCACTGTCATGGGGCTGTCCTTGGTGGCCACTTCAGAATTCTTATAGGGGATGCTTTTTTTTTTTTTTTTTTTTTTTTTTTAATTTTAGGAAAATACCGAGAACAGAGCATGAAATCTAAGAGACCTGGCAGGGGAAGGGGGCAAGAAATTCTGACCCTTTTACAGACCCCTTCACCATTTCTGAGAACTCCTTACAGCCAAGAAAATCTGAAGAACACAACTTCAAGGTAGAAAGTTTCTTGCGTTTTTGTTACTGAATTTTTCTAACAAGTTCTCCCTTCTTAGGGTAATACATATACCAAAGCCACAGTGAAAAATCAAAATCACAACTTACTTGTGTTAAACACATCCAGGTGTACAGCACCCAGTTAATATAAAAAATCTCTGGTAACTAAAAAACGAATAATACCGCCACTCAATTTAGAAACCAAAACATCCTACGTTTCAATGGAAATGAGATGAGATCTCATTGAAAACACTGTCACATGATTGTCAAGTGGAAACCAAATCAATTAACCAACATCAATTAACCAAAATGCAGTCTAACTAGTTTGCCTAGTTACAGGCAAACTATATAGGACTGATGGACACCTTGTAATGTCTGTTTTGGTTTCCAAATAATTATTCATTGTTTAAAATAGCCTGGGAAGTGTCCCCTGCAGATTCTCACAGCGCACATCCCCAAGTTCCATGAAAAAGAGACAAGTGTGCTGAACTATCAGGCTGACTCTGTAGAATTATAAAGAAGATGACTCAAACAAGTGCTCAGAAACCCAAGGGTAAGACAGAAAGAGGGAACAGTGCTCTCAAGAAAGCATCAGCATGGATTTCAACAGAGCCTTAACTTGACATCTTTACCTTAAATACATGAGGATCCTCCTTTCTCTGACAAGTCAACCTCCAAAAGTAATGCCACTCTGTCATCCTGACCCCTCTGACAGCAATGGTATTATGTCAGAGGTTCTTAAGGGATCCTCTCCCAGTTTGGATTTAAAATTTTGTCATCTAAACTCATTTCCTGTCTTTTTATAATACATGGTGAAACATGATACCAAATAGCAGCAGTGGCCACTTGACATGGCACAAAGTAACTCACACCTTTGGAGAGAAAGTCATGAAACACAGAGACAGACCTTTAAACCCAAGAATGCAGTTGCATGAATCTGGTGTAGGCAGTATCACCCATGCTCTTGGTGGATGGTGATGGGGCTGAAGAAGTGAAGCACTCACCTATCTTTGTAGTTTATCACAGTATCGATGATGGCGTTCATCTGCTTTGTCAGTTTGGGGGGGTTTGGTGATAGTTTCTCAGCTGGAGGGCGGCCTCTTCTCTTCTTAGCTTTTTCCACATCTTCCTTTGCCGGATCTTTTTCCACATTTCTTCGTCTTTTTCTCTTCTTAAGCCGTACTTCCTCTTCCATTTCTTCCAAATTTCCGTCTTCGATGGCCTGTTAGTCATAAACAAAGGAGAAATATTCAAGACAGGAAAATAATCAAGACAAGTTACATACATTTATTCAAGATATACATATACACATGTATAATATATATATATATACACATACACACACGTGTGTATATATCTTGAATAAATAGAATAAGATGAAACTAACAAAAAAGTAAAAACAAGTTTACAGTAATCAATGAAGGAAGAAGAAAAAACTACCACCACCATATTGGATAAAGGCATCTTTAAACCAAGTCAGTTTCATAAGCAAAATAAGTTGAAGGCCCGAGACATTCATGGTAAAGATATGACAAAAATTAAAACATCTATACATTCAAGTGCCTGAAGATCACTGAAGCCACATGAAATTTTAGCTCGATATGAGAAAAAGACTCTCATTGTCTCATTATAGTAAGGAGGGAAGGTAAACAAACAAGGAGGGGTAGGCGAGGAAAAAAAATCCCCTAAGAATACACCCATACAATCAGACAAGCTTTGACCTTTTCTTCTGTAAGGTTTTACATCAATTTAGTCATGATTCACAACATAAAATCAAAATTCTACCCAGAGTTTGTTCTAACGTAGCAATTAGTAAACAAGGAAACGGGGAAGTGCAAAGCCACATTCCTTGGTAAACACACTTAAATCACCCGATAAAGAAAGAACACACACACTCACAAACAACACACACTTTTTTCCAATTACCTGCAAACGCTTGCTTTAAACCAGAGCCAGCAGCACTAATGCAGAGAGATAATAAAATAGCTATAAAAACAACCAGGTATAAAAGAAACCTGTTCATAAAGAGCTAAAAGATCCATGTGACAGACCCAGAAGTTTAAACTTTTTTTTTTTTTTTCTCCCTCTGGTAAGTCTCAAAACTTAAGAAGAAAAATAAAGGGGAAAAAATGGGGGGAAGAAAAAGAACACAAAACCACACACAGAGATAAAAGAAAATCTGATCATGGAAAAGAAATTTTCTAAAAAAATCTTCAAATTACATTTTGAGATTGCTTTCTCATACAAAATAACTGATGTTGTTATTTGTTCCTCCTGCCTCTCAATATTGCCTCCAGTATGCAAATGCTAATCAATCCTTTCTCGTAGCTGAAAGAGCTCTAATCATAAGGCAATTACCTTCATTTCTCCACAGCACCAAACATGGCTAATATTTATGATCATGTGAGTATAACAATCAATATAAAGAGTGATTACAGCTCAGACATAATTTCTTTCACTTATATACAATGCCTCCTGCAAAAAGAAAGGTTTTGTGAAGAAAACCTGGTACAGAACACAAAACAACCTGGCATGTTAAAAATGCCACTGGGATTAAAAAAAATGTTTCCTATGCATCCTCCAAATGTGCAAATCCATAGAAGCAACATGCACACAGACAGAATCCTCAGGGACAGCCTGAGCCTAGGCCTTAATAATCAAAAGACAATTTCCATCACGATCCTACAGTGTTCAGATAACCACTATAAAGGAGGCAAGAGCTGATGAGTTATGAGGAAAAAGAAAAAGAAAGGAAAAAAAAAAAAAAGCTGCATATTATTTCATTAATATTCATTTGCCTAAAAGCAGGACACCCACTATACAGCTAAACACACTGCAGCTAAGCAAAGACTGAGAAAAGGAAATTGTCCCGCATATCTTGGAGGCTGAACATGCTAATAATAAATACAGCATGCAAGGCTGTCAACAGTTAATGGTATTGCTCTCCTCAAGCACCCAGTCGCACACAGAAATACGGAGAACACCGGCTTCTGATGTGTTACACACCTACACATGCCTGCGATGTACTTCTACTGAATCTTCAAGACGGCAACGAAAAAGGATATTTACCTTACCACTATCAGCAGGCCGGCTATCGGAAATCACAGTTAGTGGGGATAAAATTAACAAGCCAGCAAAGCAGCGAGCTGCTAGTCTCTTCATCAGCTGATCAGGAAAAAAAAGAGAGCTGGGAAAGGCTATGTTTTCATATACAAGTAATTTTATTTTACTGAAAATTTAATACTGAAAGGATTGTGGATACTCAAATCTGCTGTTTCATTCTACCTACTACAAGGCCCGAAGCCTTCCTCCTTCAGCCTGTTTTAATATTGACAACTACTTATCATATTTTTTTCCCCCTTATTATTCCAGGCAGCAGAATTAGAGATTTTAGCTCAGGTGGTTTCTGATTCTCGCCAGGATTTTAACAATTAAGCCAATAAGAAAACAAATTAATATTCAAATTTTATTTAAAAAAATTAAAACAAGGTATGCTTTCTTTTTGTATTTTATGCCTCATTCTTGTGCTTTTTTTAAAAAAAAATATGCTGCATGGTTTGGGAGCAGTCTCCAACAATTTTTAAAACAGAAGACAATTTTTTTTCCCCTTAGATGCATGTAAGTAAAAGCAATGTGCATGTTCTCAGGATCAAATATTTTAAAACAATGTTATTCTTCTCTTTAAAGAAAATCCCGAACAACTGTGATACTTCACTTTCAGTTTCATGCTGTAAAATTTTTCATTGTTTTTCTTTTCAGTGGGATAAATGAAGAGGGGGAAGTTGTGAAAAGACTATTTTACTCTCACCCCCTTTAATTGTGAAAAAAGGGAACAAAAGCATAAGCTTGTGATATTTGGACTTTTAAATCTCTAAATCTGTGAGTAGCTAAGAAGCTGAAACAAATTAAATTGCAAACAGAACTAGTGAGAGATGTTTATTACAATTGCTAATACGTGCAGATTGTTATTAAATCTAGGTCCTGGAATGACAAGGAAACACACAAAGTACTGACCATTATTCCCCTTAAATTAAGGCTTTATGCAGGAATGCAGAGAGCTACAAAACACCTTCCCTCCTCCCTCCCCAAAGACCCCAACCACATCCATATGCAGTGCGTCAGGCTCTGATGGCTGAGGGTCTCTTTCTAATGGAAATCAATTCACTACATATTTCCCAATGCTTTTCGCACTTAAAGGGTAGAGTAAGATTTCTCCTGCATGTCAGGAAAATTATTCATGGAGATAAACTGTTCTTTTGTTTTAAGAGATTATTTATTAAACTAGCTCAAACTAAAACTCAACTCAGCGCTGGGGGGGGGGTGCATAAGGGAAAAAAAAAAAAGCAAAACAAAACAAAAAACTTGCTACACAATGCTAAAAGTACTACCCCATAAAAGAATTCCCTTCCAAACCTTTTACCAGCACAATAATGAAATAAATCACAGAAGCAAACCCCCAGTTTCCGACTGGTGACGTGTTGCGCAAGAGTACGAGCCCTAATTCAACATACAGAAGGCTCCCATGCCGAACTGCCTCTAGATTTAATGAAGTGAATAGGAAGGAAGTCGGGGAAAAAAAGTGTACAAATAAGAAATTAACACTTTCCTTCCCTACCTAAACGGTGAGCTACAACTACAGCGAAGTTTGGTGAGGCACCTCTTTCCTTAAAGGCACACTGCACCCATTTGGCTCCGGATGTCACGAAAAAAAGCCCCATATGGTGATAAAAATCCCCAGCCAAGTTAAAAGAGTTAAGCATATTTCAGCCAGCGTTTTTCCTGAATGAAGCTGGAAATTACTCCTTCCTCCACTGGATGGCAACCTTTATTCCGCCCCCCCCCCCCTTTCTTTCTCTTCCTCTCTCTCTCTCTCTCTCTCTCTCTCTCTCTCTCTCTCTCTCTCTCTTCTTTCTTTCAATTTTGCTTCAAAGAAAAATACGTTTTCACGACACAGGATGTGCAAGAGCAAGATACGGACGGGCTCCCTCTTCAATGCCTTCTTAAGAAAGCAGCATGTGGGTTCTGACATACAGGAGACAGGCAGGCAGGATTAGCTGCTTTGCAGCTTGCAAAGCACATGGCAGACCCGGGAATCGGCCACACGTGGTTCCAGTCGTGGACCTCTGTCAGCATGACACACACCAACTACATCTTTTATTAAATGATGGAAGGTCCAGAAAGTGGGCATTGTGCTTGTTCTCAGCACGCTGGGGTAATGGGGTGCTATTCTATGTGACTTCACAATATCAGGGCAGAAGGGATCCTGATTATGAATAGGTAAACAGGGACAAGCATACAAAAAGCCACAAGCCAACTCCGGTGCATTGTTTCCACCTCTGCATCTCCAGGTCCACTCAGCAGCAGCGAGGCACAGCTCTTGAAGCAGAACAAACCACCTTAAAAAACATCCAAAGGAGCCATTCTAAAGATGTTCAGACAATGCACAGGAAATTCCTCCTGTGTTTAATGGGAAGATCAGTGTTCCAATACCAATACTGATATTTAAATATCACATTGTCACTGCCCAGGGACATTTCTCCCTCTCCAGGGCGGGGGGGGGGGGGGTCCTCCTCTCTTAGGAATTCTACTGAGGACCCCAGGATGCTGCAGGGGTGGGAGCAGATTCGGGAAACCAAGGAAACTGTTTTCCTAGGAGAGCTTTCTGAGGACAAGCACTGATCACCAAAACCAACTCCAATATTTAGAGGGGCTGAACCTCCCACCTCCCTCAAACCCTGCCGAGAACTTGGAAGACAGTAAAAAGGTAATGACCTCCAAACCTGAAGAGAAGGCATAACAAAAAAGGTGGAACTTTAAAGAAAATTTAAACTTTCATGTATGAGGAATGTTCTCATAATAGGAATATTGAACAACACTGGACACGAAGCTCTTCCTCAAAGATGCCCCACCATCTTAGTCACTTAGGGTAAATTTTTTTTGGGGGGGGTTGGTTTTTTTTTTTTTTTTTTTTTTTTTGTGGTGCTGGGGATTGAACCCAGGGGTTTGTGCTTGCCAGGCAAGCACTCTACCAACTGAGTTACCCCAGCCCTAACTATAGAGTTTTTGAATGCAGAATTTCAGACTTAGGATTTTGGATAATGATAGGGGTTTGTTGTTGTTGAAGTTTGTTTTTTAGTTATTACCATCTTTGAAAGTAGACAGTTAGGAATTAATAAAGGGCTAGAGAGGTTGTTCAGTGGTACAATGCTTGCCTAACATGCAGGAAGCCCTGGGTTGATACTTAGCACCCCATAACAATAACAACAAAAAAACGTATGCACAAAATCAAATTCCCTAAAATGAAATAAGGCAGAGCCAAAAGGATAAATACTGCATGATCCCACTCATAAGAGAAATGTGGAGGACAGGGATTGTGGGGAGTGAGGGATGAGGAGTTAACTTTTAATGAGTAGAGCTTCAGTTTGGGACAATGAAAAAGTACTTGAAATGGACTGTGCAACAATGTGAATGTGCTTAAAGTTACTGAAATGTACACATAAAAATGGCTAAAACAGTACATTTTATATATATCTTACCAGAAAGAAAAAAAATCCCTAAATCAATCAAATTTTCCAAATATTAACGGGGAAAAAAAACCCAACTGCAGGCTTGTACACGTTCCTTCAACCTCATAAGCTCGCACATAACACTAGTGACATCTGGGTAGCTTTCCTTAGGAACTCAAAACTTTCAGCATTTCAACAGGTGACACGTTCAATCTTGTCCTGGTTAATGACTAGCAGGACAAAATCTCCACTTAATGATGTAAGAAAATACAGAATATACCTATTCACAAATTGTATACGTTTAATATGTCTCAATATTCAGATGAGTTGATCTGAAGGCTAAGCATGTTTTAACATATGACTTCCCCACACTGCCCTGCAAAAAATCTGATGAGATACTCATTCAATCAGACCCTCATTCACTTCTTATTTCACTCCTTTGTCAATCAAGTCGAACACCAACTGTACTGCTAGCTCACTCTCAGTTGGACTGAAATGTACGATGCTGGCCATAGACAAGAAGCAAACTGAGCCTCGGTTTAGTGAATTTCTGGTACAGTAAGTTTTTCAGGGTTTTTTTTGTTCAATAACCTCAGGTCATTTTAATTTTAAAAAAAGGAAGGAAGGAAGGAAGGAAAGAAGGAAGAAAGAAAAAAGAAAATGAAGAAAGCTTCTCTTTTTGTCCTATGGAAGTTACACAAAGAACTGGCAATTGGGGTGGGGGGTTGAGGGGATCAAGAAGATTCATAGCTAATATATCTCAAACATGGTAAATTAGTACAGTATTTCAAGAAAAGCAATTTGGAGTTCAGAAGAAGACAATGAGTTAAGGGAGCACAAAAATTATTATATGCAATGTGATTAAGAACCCATTTTTATGTACCTTTTGAGTGGTACATAGCTCAATATTCTATTCAGGGAATTACTTTTAGATTTAGTAGAGGGTAGTCCCCAAAACATCTGGCCTTGAAGACCCTACCAAATACAAACATAAATAAAGGATTGACACTGTTCTTACCAGTTAGGCACATGTTCTATCCAGCTCCCTTGGGTGGAACAAAAGAACCTGAGAGAATCTGCAAGCCTGCAGGAGGCTTAGAGAAACAACAGAATTGCAAGAAATACGTTTCAGCTTTCTCAACCCGAGACCACTTGTCCAGTTACTCTCAATTCACAACAGA
Organism: Sciurus carolinensis; assembly: GCF_902686445.1. Taxonomy (NCBI): domain Eukaryota; kingdom Metazoa; phylum Chordata; class Mammalia; order Rodentia; family Sciuridae; genus Sciurus; species Sciurus carolinensis. The sequence continues at coordinate 67,649,633 of NC_062226.1, forward strand.
GCCAGGACTCCGCCCACTTGGCTCTTGAGCAGGGCCAGTTCTGTACCTCGAGGTTCTCAGTACATTAAAACAGAGGAGATACACCAAGAGAAGGTTAACAAATTCTGGTATAATTTTAATGTTTACAATTAACAACTTAATGCTTTTTAAGCATTAAGGCAGGTAAAATAAAATACAATGACTAAGATTATGACTTCATTTGGTGATCACGTCCAAAGGCATAGTGAAGTTTGAGTCAAAAAATGGTTCTCTTCCAGGCTTCCCTGTCTTAGGCCATCCACAAGGTACTGATCCCTGTTGTGTAATAATATACTATCACAACACAAATTCTCTGGTCTATGTACCCATTACAGTTAAGAGCATTAAATTGATGTCAGGGTGGTAAAGAACTGGGCCCTCTGTGCTTGAGACAGATGCAAAGAATGCCTATGGATAGGGCCCAAAGTGAGGGGGGTGGGCAAAACACACTCATAATTGAAGAAACACGAGAAATCAAAAGCAGACTAGTTTGAGACTCTGACGCAACTTCAACCACAATAAGTCTGGGATTGAACCCAGGGCCTTCACATGATTGTCAAGTGTTCTACCACCAAGCTACATCCCCAGGGCCCTCAATAAATCTGAAGATACTTATCATTGATACTTCTGCTACTACTGCTGCGACTGCAAAACCACCATCACCACCAGCACCAGTGGTTAAAACATATTGTTTGCTAGCTTGCCAGGTATGCAGGGCTTTAAGCACGTTTACTCATTTAGCTTAAGGAAACTGAGGCACACAGCAATACACCATCTTGCTACAGATCATTCCAAAGTGGCAGACTTAGCATTTGAACTCTGGAAGTTGGGTTGCACAAGCCACACCCTTAACTAGGAGGCTGTTCTACTTTACAGCACACAACAGTGTTGTTTTTCATGATGATCAAACCATCAGTCAAAGGCTAAGGTACATTTTGCTAGGTTCAGGTGAAAACTGCAAGTAAAAACACAACATGGTCCAACCCAGAAAGACTCCTGGCAAAGATCACACACGTGCACACCCACACACAATCCTTACTTTGCATGGAGTGTGGCACCACATAAACAACCAAGCAAGTTGTTACTGTCCAAAGTCATTTTAATAATCAATGGGGAAATTGATTGTTTCATAATCTTGGTTTGTGGCCTATGTCAAAACATTAAAAACTGACTTATTGTCAGTTACACCTGTATAGGGAAAATGAACATTTACTTAGGACGCTAATTTAACGTATCAAATGCTGAACATTAAAATGTTTTACATCTCTGTAAAAAAATTATCAAGAGCATTTTGGATAGCGCTTGCCTGGTCCTCTTCAAATAATTTATGACGTGGAGCAGCATCTTTTCTATGCCTTGGCAAACTGCCATACTTCCAAGTTTGGATCAGTTTCCAATATTTCATCCTTTGCCCTTTCCATGCTATGAAATATCTCACAGCTCTAATGTGAAGGAACTTTTGGCCAGTGCCACTTCCTTTGGGACATCTTAAACTTTTTCCACCAAATTCCCTGGCTAAATATCTCATCTCCCCTTTATGGGCACTTTGTGATCCTACATCTTCCTTCACATAAGTTATAGACAGGCTGTCTTTTCAAAAGATCTACCTCATCAGCATTAAATGCTGCACTAATCCTCAGACTTTGGATACAGATTTCACAGAAGCATCCTTGCTTGAACTAGTGGTGTCACCAGTTTAATATTAACCCATTCATGTTGACTCTGAAATAATGAGAATGGTCTTTACTTGTAGTAAAAATTTCTTCTACATTCTCCATATAATCATTTTCTTTCAAGAAGGCAACTAACTTCATCACTTTGGTCTGAATTCTACCGAAATTCACTGGGGTTATTATTATGGTTTTCAATCTAAGGTAGAAATACTCAATTTCAACCATAAGTGGCTTTCTGTTCCTAGTGAAATTTAAACTAAAATACCCTGAGCTGATTTTACATTCAGCAGACTTTTTCCAGGTGCTTTGTATTGAAGCTCCACTCAGGCCCAGGTCTTGTGCTATCTTCACTTTGCTGTGGCCATTTTCAAATCTCATAATCCAACCAACTGCATGTCCTGCATTATTGCTTCTTGTTTCATTGATGCACTTTTATCTTTGGTGGCCAATTCCCTCTCCTGATGAGTTATTTTTTAAGATGTCACTTAGGTTTGTCACTGGAAGACAAGGAAGCAACAAAACTACATGCTTTGCTGTCTGTGGCTGGACTAACAACCTGTAAGCTCAGACTAATCACACTTTGAAAGAGATAAGGTGACCGATGACTGCCCATAACATGCACCTGTTTTACAGTGATCTGTGGACTGAAGAACTACCAGTTAAGTCTAGACTTTATGTACAATGACTCATAATTGCTATACCACATTGTTATAGGCTCAATGTGTCCCTCAAAAATTCCTCTGTTGAGGTCCCAACCCCTCAGAACACCTCAGAATGTGACTATATTTCCAGCAGGGGCCTTTACAAAGGTAATTAAGCTACAAAATGAGTCTCCATGACTGATGATCTTCTAAGAAAAGAAGAATACAACTCAAGCGCACATGGAAGACTGACCATATGTAAAGAAGCTATACTGAAAGCAAAGGAGATAGGCCCCAGAGAAACCAATTCTGCTGACACCATGATCTCAGACTTCCAGCATCCAGATCTGTTGGAAAATAAATTTCTGTTGCCTAAGTCACCCGTCTGTGGCATTCTGTTATGGCAGCTCTAACTAATCATACACGTAGTAATTAAAACCTGTTGGAGGACTGGTGTTTATGTCACAGTAATGAACATCTGTGGTACTGGAATGGTGTAAAGCAAGCTGCCTAGATGCAGGTATGAATAAGTGAGAGCAATCTTTGTTTTTCATGCCATCCTATAATGCAAGGGAAACTGCCCTACTCATAGCACCTGCTGCTTGGGCAGCCGTGTTCTAAATCAGGAGACTTCTCCCTGTTCTGTGAGAATGGCCGCCTGCTCTCAAGGTGACCTAACTCTAGGCTTGTGTGGGGCCTAGCAGGAGGTCACTGCAAAAAGAGAGAGTGAATGTCTAAGCCAGTCGGTTCACTTCGTTTAGGAATCTGAATTACAGATGTGAAAAAATATGCCCAACTGGTGTGGGAGTTGAAGCACAATGAAGGTCATGAGCACCTAGGCCAAAGATGTCATGGGTAGAATGCACGAATAAACAGGGCGACAGGGAACAGACAACAGATACACTACATGAAGGAATAAGGGAGTACCTGGTCCCAAGAAAGCTGAAACTCTGCATCCAAATACACATTTGGCTCACCTATGTGTAGACACAAGCATACACACATAGATACATATATATGCATGTACGTCCATTCACACACACTCCTATATCAGTAGAAAAGTGCTAGTTCTAGTTGAAGATGAGACAGCAACTTGAAAATGTACAATAAATTTCATGTCTAGTCTGCATGCTGTTCTAAATATATTTAAGGTTGTCAAATATGACTGTCCTACTTTACTTAACAAAGCTAAAAATTCAAAACAAAATCGAGTCCTACTTAGCTAAGAGCTATATGCACATCACAAACAAAACTTACTATGCAATAAATTTTAAAGTGAAGCTTTAAAGAACCAAGAAATAACAGCAGAGATAAATATGGCCTGGTTTTACTAATAAACACACAGTTCTATTCTGGCTTGGCATGGCTTCCATCCTTTTTGGTATCTTAAGTCAGGACTAGTAATTTTGCTGGGAATCCATGGCTAAAGTTAAACTGAGAAGAGTGGGGTGGCAAAGAACTGACACCAGAGTTAACTGAAGCCTAGCCAATGATCTGCACAGATAGGTAAGCATAGGGACTGGCTCTAACTGCCAGTTGCAAACATATATAAAAAAACAGGTCCTAAAATGCATTGCAGAAAAGGAATATCTAGAAAGAATTGTATAGAGTGCATACTGTTACTAAATCCAAAGGAAGTCAGGAGCTTCATCACTGATCTCCACTGAGGACCCTACCCCTGACAAATACCTGCCTTGTCTGGGCCTTTGTGGTCTTATTGCTTGGATCAAATACCAACTGGTCCTTTTGTTCCCAAATGGGTGATGCTAGAACTACATATTTCAATCAGATAATCACAATGAAATATAATTATGAAAAGAAAGAGGGCTCTCATTTTACAGTGAGTACCAAGGCTAAAAGGGCCAGGCATGGCGGCATACACCTCTAATCCCAGTCACTCAGGAGGCTGAGGCACGAGGATTGCAAGTTTGAGGTCAGCCTCAGTAATTTAGCAAGATCCTGACTTAAAATAGAAAAGTAAAAGGACTGGGGCTATAGCTCAGGGCATAGAGTGCTTGTCCAGCATGTATGAGTTCCTAGGTTCAATATCTACTACAAAAAAAAAAAAAAAAATTTCCAAAAAGGTACGTTTCTTTAAAAACTCCAACAGCACTGTTGAGTCTGGCAAGAGCTGAGCTGTTATAATTTGGGAAGAGTCTGTACTCGGCGTGCTTTGTTAGTATCAGATTCTCATGGACTCGAAAAACATCCAAACTGGAGATCCTAAGTGACAGTTAAGGCTTCAGTTGTTCTTTTTGGAATGGTGAGGATCACAAGAAAGGTCAGCTTTGTTCTTTGTCACCTGGTCCATTTTCCCCCTTTATATTACTTTGATTCTAATTCTAATTCTAATGGAACATTTCTAATGTTCCATTGGTCGGATCTTAACTACGTCCTCTCCCAGGTTATTGCCCTACCCATACTTCGATTCCAAGTCTGTTGTCTGAAAACTAGAAAGTGCCAGGACCTGGTCTTACTCAGTATGATCTGCCATTAGCCCACTGCTACGGTTGAAGTGTCAGACCTCAGAATCCCACGTTGAAACCCTAACTCTAAGATGGCCGCGTTGGGAGACGGGGCATGTGGGGGGTGATTAGGTCCCAAGGGCAGAGATTTCATGAGTGGGATCAGTGTCCTTATAAAATAAGCTGCAGAGGGCTCCCTTGCCCCTACCAGAGGCAGCATTATCAGGTTTGATTCTGGACTCCAGTCCCCAGAACTACGGGAAATACATTTCTACTGTTTACAAGTTACCCAGCAAAAGGTCTGTTGTCACAGCAGCCCCAGCTAAGACACTGGCTACGTGAATACCCTGCAAGGAGCAGGAAGGCAAGTGCAATGCCCCACCCTAAGCCAAGTTCATTGCCGCTTTTGTGCTCACCCTCCCTTCCCACCTGGAAGGTCCTTCCCAACCTCCATACCTGTGCACATCCTACACAGGTTCCTACCTCCCACCTTGGAATCTCACCCAGAGAGACCAGATTATTTTGACATTTTTCTGACAGAGGCCATGCTTTCCTTTTTCTCAGCTCCCCTATAGCTCATGGCAGAGCCAAGGGGACAGGAGGTTAGGTTCTCCTAACCTCCTGTTAGGAGGTTGAAAATAAATTCAACTTTTAGACAGGGTTCCCTGGGAAAACTGCCCTGAACTTAGGTGTATACCTGTTGACTGAACACTGATAATGGATTCAAGTGTACTAGTTCTAGACACTTCTATGTGATTAATCAAACTGTTTTTTCCCTGCATCACCCTTTCTTGCCTTCCCTCTGTTGTCCAGCCATCACCTCCACCGATGACGATTCTACTTTCTGACCACACAGTACAATTCCTGAGCACCCATGAGGGCACTCATTTTTGCAAGTTACAAAAAGCCTCCAGATTCCTGTATCGTAGTCCCGTCTAAACCCTATTTTATTTACTTTCTCCTCTGTTGCCCTTAAAAAATCTCTTTCTTATAATGCTACCATTGTGTTTCCCTGCCTCATCTAACCATATTTTTCTCTCCTTAACTGCACATCCCCCAACTTTTCCATCCCTCCTCCCCATTTTTCATTCTCATGCATGGCAAACAAGCAGGCAAAGGCCCCTTCTGGGTCCTTAGCAGACATGTTAATGAGACTGATGCTCTTAGCAGGGACAAGGAGCCTCTGATGGACCCTCAGAGGACTTACTGCTAGAGCACTTCACAACTGTCCTTCCAGAAGGTCTGTCTATAAGGCAATCCTGGGAAGGCTGTCAATCTTGGCACTCCTGGACTCCTCTGTGCACACTTGGCTATTTCTATATCTGGACACAGATCCACGGTCTCTGATGGGCTCCTTCTTAGCAGCCCCAAACTACTGATGGGCGGTACCTGGGATGACCCCAATCCCTCATCTGAGGGTGAAGTCTCCCATGGAGATCCCCAGCCTCAAAAACTCTCTCTCTTTCCAGCCTGTACTTCTCTGGAGTCGACAACTGGGATTCTCCCTATCTTGCTGAATACTCCAAATCAAGGTTATCATTTTTCCTTCACCCAAGAAAATAATTTTTATCATGGATCCTTTTGTCTCATCTAAGAGTAGCACCATTTCTTCCCAATTTTCCAGACTGGAGACCCTTAAAAATCATCAATTTCCCTTATTACATCCCACAGTCCTATCAACCACCCTGTGGTTTACCTCAAAAATAGTTCACAATCTTTTCCCTCCAGATCTCCTTGCTCTGGGACAGGTCTCTCCCACCACGTAAATGTTATGGCATCCCTTGTGGGTTTTCAGTTCATCCTTCACAATGCAAAAGGTCACCTTTTGTTTAGAAGGATGGACACATCCATTCATTCTCCCATTTTAAATATGTTCAGGCTCTGAATTTTTTTCTATAGACCTGAACAAAGTCCAAATTCCTTGGTCCCAAGAAGCCTCCAGGGTCTGGCCCCACCCTAGTATTTCCTCCCCATTTCTATCCATATAGTCCCACACAGAGTCACAGCATGGAGGAGTCAGTTACACAGTTCCAAGCCTCTGTGTGCTTCCTTTAGCCCAGAATTCTCCTAATTCCTACTGCTTATCCAAATCATGTTCATCTTTTAAGAAAGGGCTAAAATATCATTTATTTGAATATCCTACCTGGTCTGTTCTTCCCCTGTCCTTTCACAATGTGAACACTTTCAGTTGGTTTAATTCTGCTTGTTCTAAGTTTGTTTTGTTTGAAAATGTGTCTGACTCTGTCAATCTGAAATCTCTTTCGGAAATTTTTAGAGGAGTCATTTTTAAAAAGCCTCCAATGGCACTGAGATTGATACCTTGTTCACTGGTGGGACCCAAAAATCTTGCTGAAGTAAAAATCAAGTCTTCATTGTTTACTCCTCTGCTTTATCAAAATGACAGGGCTTACCAAGGAAGCACATCCTAACACCTGGCTTAAGTGATTACTATTCAAAGGCAGGCTCCACAATTATACTGTGAATTAAAATAAGCCAAATATACGGAGCAAGATGAAGGCCTGTTTTTAGCTTATCCTGCTCCAGCTTACCTCTTTAAAACTGCCTTTATTTTAACTGGTAACTACACAATCTTCTGCCTTGCTTTAGTTTTGAGAGTTAAATGGCTTAAAAAAGATGTTCAATCCTACAGACAAAAAAGGAGAATCTAATGTCACCCCTAAGCCCTGAAGCGAGATCAACACCCCTGAGTTCAAAGGCAGAGCAGCCTCTGCTACAGAGCCAGGTAAAAGGAGGGCAGGTAAGGGCCCACCTTCCCTCCAAACCAGGGTGGAGAAACTGACCTGCAGCCGTAAAAGCTCACAAAATGCTGCTCAGCAGAAGGAAATTCACAAAGGAGCCCCTCTGCAGGAAGGGCAGGCTGAACGGACCTCGGGGTTAGGTCTTATATCCCCTCCAGGTGCCTGTCTTGAAGCTCTCTAGCAAGAGACCGCCCAGGTCATCAAGACCACCTGTTCCCAATCTGGCTGCAGCTCCCCCACCTGTTCAAGAAGCAGATGGGATTGACAAACCAGGAGCCCCTTGGTTTGGTGGGCAAAGAGGCTGTAAACTGGGATGGGATTTACTTGTCTTTTACCAGACTCCCATGGTCCCACAGACTTGCACATGCATTATCAAAATGTAAAAGGCAATAAACTGGACATTCGACTTTTGCTACACAAATGCACCTGTTGTGAACTAAATGCTAAATCCCAAAACCATATTCCATGCCTGCCAGGCTTAATTCCCTCATCTGTAAAATGGGAAAAATAATATCTATTCCGAGTCCTTAAAAGAATCATTAATGTATAGCATCCATCCTAGTCCAGTCTAATACAGAGAAAGGAGGAGAGAACACAAGTACTGACAGGAAGGGTCTGATTAGACCCAAGAAAAGGGGCTAGTGGCATATGTAGCTCAGTGGTAGAGTGCTTGCTAAGTATGGAATTTTGGCTAGGAATTTACCCCGGAGATGGGAGAGGGATGCTGTTTGCCAATTTTCTGGAAGTAAAAAAGCAGCAACTAGATAAAACAAGAGAGGCAAAAAGTCATCTTTAAAAGAGAAGCACAAACAGTCTGTGAAACACCTAAGTTCTCTTAAGGGAGAGAAAGAAAATCGCTATGCCAGTGTGGCAGGGCATGCCCCCACATATCCTTCCATGGCCTTCCAAACACAAAGGCACCAAGTGCCCTGTAAAACAGGGTGCGTTCCATGCAGCATGGAAGGACACGCAAATACCACCAGCGACGACACAGACAGGCTGAGGCTTGATGGGCATCAGAGGGTGGGGTTTACTGAAACTACTACGAGCGAGCTGAGCCTCTCGACAGGTTAAAAATACCTGGCAATGTAATGGCACCAAAATAACCTCTGTCAGTGATTTTTGGCTCCTTCTCCAATCTGGTCATAGGAAGGTCAATAAGATTATAGGTGATTATATTTCGTTTCCTTCACTCTCCTGTATTTTTCATTAGGTTTTTATGACAGGGAAATGCCTCAGAAAACCTTTAAACTTTGTATTTTAAAAAAGATAGAAACTCTTAAGTGTTTTGGATAATGACTTTAAAAATGCAGAGCGACACAGTAGTCAAATCATCAGATTCATGTAACCAGATAAGATGGTGACAAAATATTTATCAGTGGACCCTGAAACTGGGTTTATTTATTATGTCAGTGATTCCCTATGAATGTTGACAGTATGGTCTGTTGAATTTCAAAAATATCCTTCTCCATGCCTTCCAAACACATACAGTGGGATGTACACTTGGCATTATGGGGTATTGGGCCCAGGATCCCCTGTAGATACCAAAACCCACAGGAGCTCACTCCTATGTATAAAACAGCATAGTATATGCATGTAACCTACACAATCCTCCCATATTCTTTAACTCATCTTTGGATTACTTATAATACCTAATACAATGTATATGCTATTTAAATGAATATTATACTATATTAGTGAACATGTTTACTACTATCTGCACAATTTTTTCCCCAGTATTTTCCATCTGCAGTTGACTGAAAACATGGATGTGGAACCCACAGATGCAAAGGGATGACTTTACCTTGACATTAGTGTGCTGATTTTTTTTTTTTAAGTTAAAGTGAATGCAAACAGATTTAGTCTTGATAATTTTGGGAAACCCTCATTCTTTCAATGAACCACCTGGATCCATTTTGCAGCTGTTATGTACTCTGCTAGGTAGTGTTCAAAGGATTAAAAACAGGACCAACTGAGATGCTTCTTGATGAAAGGGTGCTAGGCAGTTCTTGGTCTTGGTCTGTGCAGAACAGCTGAAGCCCCCAACCACCTTGTAAGGAAGGCAGCCCCCTGTGGCAGGCAACTACCCATCTACCAGCTCCATCTCTCCAGCACGTTGGCAACCTGCCCATCATGTCCCATCAGTCTTGACTCTTGAACTTTACCCTTCAAATGCTATAGGCAACCAGTAAGACCCTGAAATCTGCACACTGGATCAGGTACCAAGTCCACCGACCTGCTAGAAGACCCTTTGCCAAGACTGTTATCAAGAGAAAGTCTGAGAACAGAGAGTCTCAGTTCTACTTTCTGAGAACTAAGTCTTTCAAAAGTGGAGCTGAACCAATGGAAACCTACACTATTCTTTCTAGTATCACCAAAAGCAAAGCTAAAGAATGACAGGGCAGGAGAGAAGGGCTTGCTCTCCTCGTATTACACTTTAATCTACAGACATAGAAACTGAGGCCCCTGGAGGTGTAATGACTTATCCAAGAGGTCAATAGCAAAGCTGTGGCAGATCTGCAATGAGAGCCCTTATATCTTGATACCTGATTCACTTCCCTTCCACTAAATTATCAAAGAAGTGGTGGAAAAGCAGAGCAGAACCACTCGCAGTCTTCATAAGGCTCCACTTTTGAAGACAATATAATTTAAAATAGTTCCTGGGAAAAGATTCTACAAGGTCCAAGGCAAAGATTTTCTTTAGGAAAAACAAAACAAAACAAAACAGCATAATGCATGTAAGGAATGTGCTTTCTTTAATGGACTAAGAGCAGTGACCTTCAATACTATATTTCAGGAGGAGTGGCCACCCAAGAATCCAGTTTTGCCTAAAGCAAAATGTCATGGTCCCATCCACAATTTTTCATGATTCGGATAATTCATTCTTTAATAAAAAATAAGAAAAGATCTAAAAGGCTATATGACATTACACTTTAAATCAGCATGCTTATATGGAGGATTCTATATAAAACTAAAAAACAAAAACCCAATAAATTTAGTACTTTGTGCCTTTTGAGTTAGATGAGCTATATTAATCTAGTTTTTGCTGGGAAAAAAAAAAACAACTAGAAGACAGTTGTTATAAAATCCATGAGGATTTCTGAGGAATAGCTGGGTTGAAGCAATGGTTGTGCTTTTTTATTCAAATTTAAATAATCTTCATCAATGTGTTCTGAAATTAGAACAGAACCTTCACATTCTTGAAAAGCTCAAAAGCACTTTCATGTCAAAACAGCCTGCCTTATGAATTCTCTTAAGAAATCTTTACGTGAAGACAAGGATCACTGGAATCTAATAGGAGAGAATGCCAACAACTTCTACCTTGACCCATATTACTGAAAACGTGATTTTACTGACTTTGCCAAAAAGATATGGATTGCAACCAAATCTTCTGCAGCCCTCCTTTCTGCCCAGTACATTGCTTATTCACATGTGTTTGGTGGGTGCTTACTCTGAGGACACTACTGCTCCAGGTACTGGGACACAGCAGTGGAGAGGATGGGGAAGACCTTGGCCTTCCTGGAGCTTAGTGCTAGTGGAAAAGGACAATGAGATACCCTGTGGACAGTGGCAATCACTGCAGGGAAAATTAATGCATGTTATGGACAGTCACTGGGAGGGGCTGGGTAGTTCAGCAAGGTGGTCAGGAAGTATCTCTTGGAAAAAGCTCATCTGAACAAGGAGAAGATATGAAGATCTGAGAGACAAGCCTCCAGAGTGCAAAGGACCAGAGAGACAGTCCCAGGGCGCAGCTGCCCAGAGAGCAAGGGGAGGAAATGATCATAGTCTTAAAACTCTGTTAAAGGGTTTGTATTTTACTAAACTTATAATGAGAGGCCACTGGAGGATTTATACAAGGGTGGTGATCAGAACTGATATTTGTTCTAGAAAGTTCCTTCTGACCTCCCTGAAAGCTACCTGAGTTGTTGGGAACAAAGAGGAAAACTCCCCTGTACAACACTAGGAATCTGCAAACATTGCATGCTCCAGATCCCTATTATCTTGGCATCTAACCCTGAATCTCTTTTTCCTTTGTCAATGAATGAATGTGCCAAGCTGTACTTCTCTTTCCCTGGGGGCTCCGCTGGGTTATTAGAAACCACACCAACACAGGTGTTGCTGGTGGACAGCTCAACTGTCCTGGCAGCAGCAAGATGATGAAACTGCCTTCAGGGCCCACAGGCCATACTGTTTGGCCAAGGAGGCGGCAGTCCCTTTCTCCTCTGGGAGTCTGAGGATGGGAAGGGACACTTGTCATGGAAAGCCTATCACTAAGTAGAATACATGCTGTTTAAACTCTTAATTTCTTGAACATTGAAAATCCCTGAGTTAGAGCATCTCACAATCTGTTTCCACCTCTTAATTCCCATCTGTGTATACTCAGACCTGCTCTTGACAAGCTCTTCAAGGTGGCTAACTGTGCAATATTATCTCTAATAGCACCTCTCAAGTCTGACTCTTAATTGCATTAATAAGGCAAGCAGCCATGACTATGAGGAATGACGCCTTGACACCACCACCTTCCCCTGTCTAAGCACAATGTATGGCTCAACATAGTCAATATTCAGTACGTGGATACTGAATTGAATTTGCTTTGACTCAGTTTCCATGTATGCCTTTATATGTAAAAAAGTAGGAGATGACCATTTTATTAAAATCACAGAAAAGCCTGGCACAGCAGTGCATGCCTATAATCCCAGCAACTCAGGAGGTTGAGGCAAGAGGATTGCAAATTCAAGGGCAGTCTCAGCAACTTAGTGAGACTCTGTCTCAATATAAGAAATAAAAATGGCTGGGGATGTGGCTCAGTGGTAAAGCACCTCTGGGTTCAATTCCCAATACCAAAAAAAATTATAATAAAAAAATTAAAAAAATAAATCCACAGTGAAAAGTAAAAGAAAAAACAGCTTACGCATTTTAGAGGTTTCTTTAGGTAGATGGAAGGTCCTCCACAAACCAGGTAATGCAAATTACCCATGTTTTAGATAGTTTGGGCTGCTATCAAAAAGGACTGATGTGATGGTTATTTTACGTGTCAACTTGATTTGGCTAAGGGATGCCCAGATAGCTCATAACATTATTTTTGGGTGTCTGTGAGGGCATTTCTAGAAGAGATGAGTATTTAAATCAGTGGACTGAGTAGAAAAGGTCTGCCCTCACCACTGTGGGCGGACATCATCCAATCCATTGAGCCAGCACAGAACAAAAAGGCTGAGGAAGGGTGCATTCTTTCTCTCTTCATGATCTATGACATCCATCTTCTTCTGTCCTTGGATACCAGAGCTCCTGGTTCTCAGGCTTTTGGAATCAGGCACTTATACAACCAGTGCCCCCTATCCTGGTTCTCAGCACTTCAAGTTTGGACTAATTGACACCACTGGCTTTCCTGGGTCTCCAGCTTTCAGACGGCATCTCGTGGAACTTCCTAACCTCCATAATTGCATGGGCTGATTCCAGTAATCAATGTTTTCCCCCAGTACTGGGGATCCATTTTAGTCAGTTTTTTTTTTTTTTTTCATTGCTGTAAGCAAAAGACCTGACAAGAACAATTAGTAGGGGGTGGGGATGACAATCAGTGAAATAAAAGTTTATTTGGGGCTCATGAGCTCTCAGTCCATGGACAGCCAAACCCATGGCTCTGGGCCCAAGTGAGACAGAACATCATGGCAGAAGGGCAGGACAGAGGAAAACAGCTCAGGACATGGGTGCACAGGAAACAGAGAGCTTCGTTCACCAAGGACAAAATATAAACTACAAAGGCATACCCCCAGTGACTGATGTCCTCCAGCTACACTCTACCTGCCTTCAGTTACCACCCAGTTAATCCCAGTGGATTAATCCACTGACTGGGTTACAACTCTCATAATCTAGTTATTTCACTTCTGCCCCTTCTTACATTGTCTCAAATATGAACTTTTGGAGACATCTCATATCTAAACCAGAACAGAAGCAAACCTGGGGTCTCACACACTCTAGGTGAGTCCGCTCTCATTAGCCCCAGTCTTCTCTTCTATATCTCTATATAGCCTATTGATTCTGTTTCTCCGGAGAACTCAAACAGAGCTTATAAATATAAATTTGATTTTCACAGTTCTGGAGGATAGAAGTCAGAGAACAGGGTGCAGGATGGTCCAGTTCTAGTAAGGACCCTCTTCTGACTTGTACCTGGCTGACTTCTTGTATCCTTACGTGGCAAAAGATAGCTAGAGAGATCTCTGGTGTCCCTTTTATAATGGCACTAGTCCTACTCATGAGGGCTTAACTCCTGTGACCTATAAAAAAACCTTCCAAAGGCACCACCTCCTAAAACCATCACATTGGGCTTAGGATTTCAACATATGAATTTTGGGTGGGGAGCGATACATACATTCAGTCTACAATAACCAAAAAACCTGTCTAAGACCCACACTCCAGGTGCCTGGCTGCTAGCCCCCATTTTCTTTCTGCAGGCATGGAGGCTCAGGTAGAAAACCAGAGAAAAGATGATTAATGGCTGAGGGAGTATAGGTTGGCATGCAGTTGGAGTAAAGATGGTTAACAGCTAAGTGTGTATAGTTTAGCTTGTTTGAGGTCCATAAGCCTGTGGCCAAGTCCCACAACATATTCAGCAAACAGACATACCATCTTTGCATGTGTGTGTGTGTGTGTGTGTGTGTATGTAAGGAGGTACTGGGGATTAAACCCAGGATCACTTTACCACTGAATTACATCCCCAGGCATTTTTACTTTCATATTTTTGAGACAGGGTCTTGCTAAGTTGTGAGGTGGGCCTTGAACTTACCATCCTCCTGCCTCTGCCTCCTCAGTTATGGGGATTACCGGTATGTGCCACAGCACCCAGTTCATAGCATCTACTTTTAATTCCAGTAGTGAGTAGGGAAAGGGGTTTCTTTATCCCCCATTTTAACCTGTATCCTGTCACCCCAAACATTGCCTTCAAGACACAACAGAGTTTTTTTTTTCTTATTCTCCTATTACCCATTAGGTTTTTCTTTGAAAACATTTTTCTTAATAGCTAATATATGTATCTTGGGATATTTTTATATGCCAGATTATATGGTACTCACATTTGAACCTCAGAACGACCTCTCGAGCAGGTGCTAAAATTTCCCCCATGTTACAGAAGAGGACAACAAAGCTAGGAGAAGGGCCCAGGGCACTTGGAGTCCAGAGCTAATGAGGTCAGCTGGATCTTCCATTCTTCCTTAGTTCATCAAATTCCAAGGCTATATGCTCTCAATCCAATAGCCTCAGCTCTGGAGATACACAGCCATCAGAAGAGACAGTTCTTTTTCTGATATTCACCTAGATAGGCACAGTGAAGTCACCTGCTCTACCTTCCTATAGTGTACCCCACCCATGAATGAAGACTTCATGTCACCTTATTGATTTACCTTCTCCCCCCCAAAAAGGTGAAAAAGTGCACAAAACCAAATCTTGATTTAGAAAAGCAGACACATTCCTAAAACTATTTTTTTCTCTGCATAAATAAATAAACTTTGCTCAATCTAAAGAAAATGTGAACTTGTTGAGCCTCCTTTGTATCTGTGAACCAGATTCAATTTTCTATGGTGATTTCAATGACTGAGTTTGATTTCTGAGGTGAATCCTGATTTCAAAGGACAAAAATCAAGACCAGAAATTCCAGGCATTAGGTTTAAAAAAAAAATCGATAAAAATAAGTCTCTCTTCCTTCTCAACCTTTAATATTTATTTTAGTTGGCCCTCTGAAGACTATTTCTGCTGTTGAATTTACCCTACTGATCTCTGACAAAAGGGAACATGCTAAGGTCCAACTGCTGTTATAGCAATCTAGTCAATGACTATGAGAATAAAATAAAAACTGTAGAAAGTTATTGATTTTTTTAAACTACCATCAAATATTTCCCCAAATAATGTGCAACTCTTACCACCATTAATTAGTTCCCTACTTCCATCCTGATGTACTAAAGAACCTGGAATTTGGCAAAACCCAAATCTATTTTCTAGGACCTTAGCTCTCCCTTGTGTATAAAGACGGAAATGCAGCTTTCAAGAAAATTTTGCCCCAGTAAATCTGATGACCCAATTTTAAAAGCTAAAATGTCACTTGATTTAAAAAAAAAAAAGAAAAAAGGTCTATTTCAGCAAGTCTTATGCCTTATAATGAAATTCAAGGACACATTATTTAAAGTAACAAAACAAAAGCAGGAAAATATTAAAAGTATGACATGCATTATGTTTTAGATAAAGGAGCCAAAAAACCTTGAAAGGGTAAAATAAAGTATTTTTAGAGAAAAGCTTATCTCCAGAATAATGCTCCAAGTTGAAGCCCAGAGGAGAGACTTCAGCCCATCTCTAATTTCAGGTTGGATCACACTTAATCCAGCCCAAATAGTAGAGACATGAGTTTGAAAATTCCTAGACAGAGAAAAATCCACAGCCTACTTGTTCATGCATGTGGGGAAATTTTTTATTTCTCATGGTGTGTTCCAATAGAATTTCAAATATTTTGTTTGAAACCCCAAGTTCTTTAACCTCTCCTCATACTTTTTCCTGTTCTTTATGACTGAAGTCTCCAAGAACTTGTCTGCCTTTTCCTATGTCAATTTAGCACTTGGGTTGCCTATGACAGGTCAACTAAAGGGGCTTACACTATATGTGCATCCAAGTACTATTTAACTTTTTAAGACACCAAAGTAAACAGAAAGGATTCATAGTTTATTATTGATTATGCCCTGGTACTATATATTTCAATACTATTTAATTTTATTTTCTCTACTTCAAACTTTGGGAAGAGGAAAACCCCAAAATCCTTTCATTTGGCAGCATAAATGATTATGGAGAGCTCACTCAGGCACATAAGTCACAGAAAACTCAAGCTTACATCTGGTGACAGATCAATCAAGGAAAAGGGTGTTCTGTCTTCTCTTTCTGACTTCTAGAACTAGCTATATCTATCACCAGATTTAAAGATCTGGGGAAGTGGGCCCTAGCACCATGATTTACAAAGTAGTTACTGGGGCCCAAATGTACAAGGCATTTCAAAACAAGGACCTATGCAGTACACTAAAAGCAGTATCCATACATTCACATCCATGAAGACCCCACAGAAGACACACGATGCCCTCAAAAAGGTAGCAAGATATCTCAGTGGCAGAGCACTTGCCTAGCATGTGTGAGACACTGGGTTCCATACTTCGCACCACGTAAAAAAATAAACAAAATAAAGAAGACATGCTGTCCATTCACAATTACAAAAAAAATATTTTTTTAAAAGTTACACTAGCAAATAAGAGGGACTGTTTAAAAAAAAAATCAGTTTCAAGACATCAGATTCACTGTGTTTTACAAAGGCATACTCTCCAAAATCCGTTCTTGCCACCCGGCTGGCAATTACATATTATACAGAGCACAAAATCTAGATTGCATTCCAATTATCTTCAAGTGCTGTGGGGCAAAAATCACTCACTCAGCAATTAAATAAATTCAGGGTTATCGCTGAGTGTTGTAAGGAAGGGAAGGATTCTGAAGTTGGCAGAAGGACCAAAGGAGCAGGAAAGATTGTAAAGCAAGGTATTCCAGAAATTACCTTTTAGCCCACCTTTTAGATTTTCAGTCACTCCAATTTTACAAAGAATGAGGGCCACCTTAAAATGCCAGAAACATTACAGTCAGTGTACATGTGGCTGAAGTTAAATCAAAAAGGTTCATCAGAGGCCTGACATTTTGGTAGCTGGATGCCTGCTCTCACACAGAAAGACACAGTGAAGCCCTTCCTAGAAATTATCAAGACAAGCCAATTATCATGTGTCCTCAAATACACACACAGCGGTGTAGTATGTAGCACAGCACTGTTACCACAGTGGGCACACTATGGGAAAGTTATAAACAGAAATGAGTAGAGTAATTTAAAATCACGAATAGTCCACACTTTCCAGATGGGCCATGCCCTGCTCAGGAAGAGACCTACTACTTTGAACAGGATTTAGACAAAGTAGGGATGCAAAGACATGTAACACCTCTGATTTCCAAAATAGTATCCGGAGCCCACAATCACACAGCAATCTCAACCAGGCTTTGCCCACAGAAGATGTTAGGTGCTAGGTTGTAAGGCAGGCACTTTTAGGGTCAGGCTTACTTATAAGAAGAAAAACTGCTGCCCCTTTAAGAGACTGGGAAGGTACCTTCAAAGTTGTTGTTCTTATTTCAGTTAAGGCTCTTTGAAGAAACTTATAAGAAACCACCTCCAAATTACCAAGTCACTCTGACTCATTGTTTTTAGGGGGAGAAAACTTTGCTAGTTAAAAGGCTAAATTCTCTGCCCAGAGATACCTGAGCCCACCATCTTCTCTTTTAATCATGAGATTGTGACCAAAGTTGAGTATGCTAAGGAATGTTCCTGTCATCTTTCTTTTTGAAGAAAAACGTGGTTATGACCTAGAATTGAACATGCTAAGGAATGCACCCACCTCTACATGGGATGATGAGTCTTTCCCATATGACCAAGTTTCTCCAATAAAAGTCCTGCCTTCTTTGTTCAAGGAGAACACTAGTTTGCAAATTAACTCCAGTGCTCTCCTTACTTGCTGCAAGTAATAAGCCTCTTCACACTTGGTCATCTCCTGGTTGGGCCTCTTAGCTTTGCACACACCAAAAAGCATAGGTATTACATTCTATCACAAAGCGTTCCCCTCAGTTCCACAGGCCCTTGGCAATCAAGAGCCAGGCCTGGTGGATGGAGATCTTCAGAAAGGCACTAGAAGCCACAATGCAGAACACTATGCCCAGGAGACACAGTGTGCAGGAAAGTGCTGTGTGACAGGAAAGCAAGGAAGACAGTCTTCTTCCATGGAAGGTAAAGGAGCAAAGAGGCAGACAGGTTCAAAGGCAATCCTGAAGACTCCTCCTACTGCATGATAAAGAATTTGTCTGGTCTTTTCCAGGGTTCCCGGCATGGATTTTCTACAGCCTTGGTATTCCTAAGTGGCAGGGATACCTTTTAAGTGAATGAGGTGACTCCTGGTGGGCCCCTAGATGACTTCCCATGGGGACTGGTCACCAGAAAGACCAACTCAGTGATTTGAGGTTTGGAACTTTCCACTAGCATGGTCTCCAGGGAGGACAGAGAAGCTGGAGATCAAGTTTACCCATGTGACCAATGATTCAATCAAGTTTGCCTACATAATGAAGCACCAATAAAAACTCTGGACCCTGAAGCTCAGTGGACTTCTGGTTAGAGAACACACTAGGAGAGTGATGTGCCCAGATTCCAAGCACAGAGGCCAGGGGAGCTGAGATTTCCTCACACTCTGCCATTTGACTAAATTGCTTGATTTATATGCTTTATAGTGAAATTATGAATGTGAGAAGCATTTTCCTAAGTTTTATGAATCACTTCAGCAAATTATGGAATCTCCTGCACTTAAAGCCTGTCAGATGTATGGGGGGCCAAGGGATCGACAAAGTGTGGCTGGTGTATCTTTTTGGGGACAGTGCCCTTTATCTTACAGGGTCTGGGCTGAGTAGTGAGTGCTAGCATTGAATCACAGTTGAGGTTGAATGGAAAACTGTACCTCAGGGTCCAACCTGAGATGTTGGGGAGGGTGGAGTGAGGAGCCCACGAATGAGGCACTGCAATTGCTCACAGGTGGATTTGGCAGGAAGCTAACTGAGTTTCAGGACTCTCACAAGCTCCTTCCAAAGCTCTAGAATGATCCCTCGAATGTGTTCATATGGTCTCAAACTTTTACAAAAATCTATAAACATAATACATGTCGTTTTAAAAAGATCCCAGAGCAGCCCAACCATCAGATTCTAAGAGCTTTGGGCTTGATAATCCCTGGTAGTGACTTAGCCACAGTCGAGGAAAAGGCCAGTTCCATTGCATCCTACATGTTCTAGGACAATGTGGAGGAAACAGTCAAGAGTTTGCAGACTCCCAAATAGAACACAAAAGAGCTGAGAGTACTACATGATCAAAGAGGCCAGGGGTCTTAATGAGATGTCAGAATGTGGGACAGTTTCTGGGTGGAGACTGTAGCCAAGCCACATTTCAAGCCCTCCTGGGACTGCAGTGGGACAGGAGTAGACTAGCAGCCCTGTACAGAGACCTGCTGGAACCACAGGATGGGAAGAGAACCCAGATCACCATCCCCAAGGCCATGCTGTAACCCAGGTTCCACCTCTACCCAGATGCCATTTGAGGAAGGAAAATGGGATAGGAGCCCCCAAGAAACAGCCCACTGGGTCAGTGAATATTGAACTGTCCACTCAAAAAAAGATGACATAAGACTGGCTGCCACCAAAGACATTAAAGTTCCAAAGGAAACATGGATTTCAAAGCACTTAAAATATTCTTTTAAAAAACTGAACTGTTTAAAACATTATGAATGCAGAAAAAATATTCTTTAAATTCCTCCACTTAAATAGATTCTTTCAAGGATACTGTAGGCATTTTTAGCATACTCGATTACAGAATAAAACCTGTTTATAATGAAATTATAACACATTTTAAAAATAAATAG
The DNA here is from genome assembly GCF_902686445.1 of Sciurus carolinensis. Lineage (NCBI taxonomy): Eukaryota > Metazoa > Chordata > Mammalia > Rodentia > Sciuridae > Sciurus > Sciurus carolinensis. The sequence goes on from NC_062226.1 coordinate 67,669,695, forward strand.
AAGGATCACTTAAATTTGACCTATGTGTGCTAAGGCAAAGACTAAGGCAAGACCAAGGTCTTGCTTTCCTGGACTTAGAGCCAGACCACATTTCCAAGTCTCTTTTGCAGCTGGAATGGCCACATGACTGAGTTCACAGCGGAATAAAAGCAGAAGTGATGTGTAACCATTCAGGCACAACCCATTAGAACTCCACATCTAGGGCGCCATGTTGTTTTCCCCATTTCCAGTTCCTAAGGATGGAATGACCAAGCTGGCAGAAGCTCTGTCAGCCTGGATCCCTGAATGATCCCCTGGAGAAAAAGTGCCTTAACCAATCAGGAATACCTAACTAAGAACTTTTATATGAGTGAGAAATAAACTTTGATTTTTTTTGGATATGTCCATGTATAGGGCATATTTAAGTGTATCTATTGTAGCCAAGTAGTGAACATCACCCTCATCTACATTCTTATACATCAATCTAGTGATATTTCAATGTAGTGATCAATGGTCACTTACTATTTGCACAGGGAAACCCCAAATTCTAACAAAATTTAGATCCAGCTTACCAACTAGTAAAGAAATCAGGCAGGTTGGCAATGACAGGAATACAAGGAAATTGGAACTTAACCATGACAGAAGAATAAGCAAAGACGTGCGCGTGCACAGTGGGAAGGGCAGTTAGAATTTACCTGCAAAGGCTCCACATCAGAGGCAGCCACTGAGTTGGGCCTTGAAGGATAAGGAAAAATCAAAAGAAAGAGGAGGGTAGGGAAGTTCATTCCAGAATGAACATAAGTCCTGAAACATTTTATCCATGGGGCTGTGATGCTAAAGACAGACAACATATTGTTCTGTTCATTCCGGGGAATAGAATCAAGGCCAGTGAGAAGCAGCTACAGGGAGAGAAGCTTCTATCCAAAGGGAGGAAGAACTAATAATCTGGGCTGACCTTGAACCAGAGGGGCTATGCAGACAAAAAGGTAGTGTCCTTCCTTTGAGGGATGGCCAGCCTCTTGGCATGGGTACTGCACAGGCTGCAATTTAAGCACGGGATGGTAGCTGCACCATTCAGCTGTCTTCCAACTCTGGGATTCTATGTATCTCTGATGCCTCAGCCAAGCAGCCTTTGTGCAACATTGCCAGGAAAACAGAAGAATTATTTTAGCCCTGTTAGAGCATTTCTTATACTACAGTCCTTGCCAATCTCCCTTTCAAGGCAATGTTGGCCGGCTTTGCACAATGTGTTCAATCATCGGCCAGTAGAGAACATCTCTTTACATCCAGGCCCTTGAGAACCTCTGGAATTTCAATTCATTAGAACAAAAACTTAATAGGCTGATAATAAACAGGATTGCTACCGGTGAACAAGAAAACCAATCACACTAGGCATTTGTGCTGATTGCTGTATTAATTGTATATCCTGCTTAACAGCAAGTTGCCAGCTCACACAAAATATAGACAGAGTTTTCAAATGATTCCTTTACAAAAAGATGCATTCCAATAAAGCTCTACTGGGAAAAGCTTTGGGTTCTTGGATGACTTGGTATGTAGCAAGGCACCTAAGGTTAAAATTATAAATGTCAAATTCCATAGCATAGTTTTATGAAAAAAAAAAAAAAACCTAGTTTTTCATTTTTAGATGTGCCTGCTATGGATAAAAAGGGAATCTACTAGACATTAAAAAGAGAAATGCTACCCCAACATTACTGGTAAGTTAGTGACTTTCCATTTTTCTGAGATCATACTTTCATTTTCACAAGTACTCATTGAGTCTCTAAGACAAGTTAGGTACAGTGCTATAACCATAGGTAACGTAAGCTGTATGAAAAAGAAAAAAAATAAGGTGTCTTAAACCTGAAAACTTCCTAAGATTCATAATGCTATCTTTCTTAAGAGCAATTGTCCAGAATTTTTGTTTTTTTAAAAGAAGTAAGTTGGGCTGCATTCTTGCCCAATAAACAGGGCTATTTTGCTTGTAATGTCTGGAAATTATTCATATCAAAATTCGATTTTAAAATATTGGCCTAGATTATAGTTGTTTCATCTGTAACAACATTCCAGGTACTTCAGTTATTGCTTAAATAATAGAAAGAAAATAGAATTTTCCTAAGCTCAGAAATGAGTATTATTTTTAAAAAGAAAGTCTCACATTATAGAAAGAATCTTAATCATACAACTACAACCCCAACAGTGAAACAAAGGAAATTCACAGAATCACATTCCGAGGCCACTGGACTATTGGAAGGTCTATGACAGTGAAATAATCACACAAGAGTTACATTTTATATGCAATTGTTCGGTCATAAACATGACTGATGCCTTTGTTAGTCTCTTCAGAATCCCGCAGACTCCAATCTTTTCAGAATCCAGGTCACATCCCTCTCATCATACAACACCCTGAGCAAATCACATCTCAAGGGCTACCAAGCCCTGTCTGCCTCTGATATCCAGTCTCAAGATTCTTCTCCTTGCCTTTCTACTTACCTACCTACCAACTCATGCCCTGGGTCCTAAAATTCTCATCTTGCAAAGCTTGGGAACTGTATTCCCCTTTGAGAAAAATGAATCAAGTCCCAATAGCTGCTTCTGTTTGGTTTGGTTTTTACCCAACTGTGCTTACTATTTCCAGCATGTATTTACTGGCCCTGTCTGGAATACATGCCCGAGGTTGCTCTCCCTGTCAAGGTACTGAGTCTGCTCTCAGTCATGAAAAGTAGAGCTAAACTTTCAAATGAGACAACCACTTCAAATTATATTCACACACATGGCTCCTATGAGCATTTTGATATTTCTGTGCTCCCCAAGGAATATTGTGGGATTTTACTCCCCAGTCAAAATAAGAAAGCACCATTTTTCCAAAAGGGAAAAATACAAACACTAAGTAACATTTTCAATCATTAGTAAGCCAAATCCCAGGTTCCAGTCTGTGCTCGCAATAGACAGATGAGATCAAGCCAAAATTGAGCATGCAATGCATCAGTACCCACTGATTCTGTTATTTCCAGTTCTGTGTCCTGACCTCTCTGGGCTTCAACTTTGCTGTCAAACCAAGAGTATATAAAGGTAACTTCCAGATATAAACATGCTTTGGGCCTACCAAATAATACAGAAAACAATGCTGTCCCTAAACTGTCTCTGTAGGCCTTGCCAAAGGAAAACCTGCAACCAAGACTATGAAATGAGGAGGAACAATTAAAAAGATCTCTAAGGCCCCCTGCCCCATTCTGATTCTCAGTTTGAGACAGTGGGGCATGACCAGGCAATTGGTGATAAAATATCAGTGGGTATCACAGCTCTAATAATTCTGTACATCCAATGATCAATTCTGCTCTAGCGAAAAATGCGTCTTTACATGTTTTTCCAAGCACTGCCCAAAAACATAGAATGAGTCCACTGCACCACAGAGTGAGTTCATCGTCTATGTTCAAGAGTTCCTCATTTTACCAGCAACTCGCCTGCTCAGAGAATGCCAGCTCTGAGCTCCTGATCTCTCCAAGTCACCACAGACACTCTGAGCACCAAAGACAGGTTAAAAAAGCCACACCTACCCTGAGCCACTGCTTCTCTGTGAGGGCGTCACTGTAGTCCACATCACGACGCTGGCGAGACCCCCTACCAAATATTTTCTCCTCCTCTTCTTCACATGTCAGCCTTTCTACTTCGGCATCATCCTTAATAATCCAGGAGGGCAGCTCATCTTCCTCCATTAAGCGAGGCTTGCGTTTTGGATTCCGGGCATCTTCCCTCCGCCGGTCCATGTCCATACGCTGGAGATAAGAACAAAAGAGTCACCAAAGGGAAGGGACTTCTGGTAGCTTTTGTACAGTAGTATAGACTTCACAGGACCTACAACTTTCATAAGGGGTTGTATATGGCTGCAGGGTCCCTTTCAGTCTCTCTTATCCTGATTGACTTGTTCTGTTCATCCCTAGAGCACAGTGTCTAGGGAGAATTTTCACCAAGTCAAATCCCTTCCCTTCCTCTGTATCCATCTTTTGAATTGATTTATGCATTAAAAAAAAAAACTCTTTAATAACTCCTTTTCTTAGTCTTCATGTGTGCAGAGTTTCCCGTTAAGTAATTGTGAGAAAATTCAAGGTGGGGGGAATGCATCTTAAAAATATGAGCCCTGGCTGTACAATTATAATTGCTTTCCTGAAAGAATTCTTAGAGCACATGAAAGAGTAAGTTCATTACGAACATTTCCTTTTATTCAAGAGGGCTTATGCTTTTAATTAAACAATCAGGAGAGAAAAAGTGACCCACGGTATCACTGCAGAATAGCCACTCATAATTGGACATGTGGAGGGGATATAAAAAGTTTGATTAGTCAGTTGTCATGAATGCACTAGATTTTCATTACACCATGGGAACTATAAGAGGGATACTCCTCAATTTTTACTTTTTAACACTTTAGCTTGTATAAAATTATAGCAGAGAGAGAGAGAGAGAGAGAGAGACAGATCTCAGAGATAATCTCATCTCCACTGACCATGTTATATGTGAAATGACTTCCTTTATAGTTTTCAAAATGTCAATGTCCCCACCTCTTGCTCTTTTGAAAAAATTCAGTTCACTTTTAAATAAACTGTCACATACTTGGCTTTGAACTAAACAATCTGATAAAAAAAAGAGCAAATAAAACCGTTGCCGAGTTTCTACTTACATTAGTTATATTTATATATCACTAGTTAGATATATCATATATCATTTCCATAATCAAAGAGACTATTAATCATTAAATTATTTACCTTTCCCTTTCTTCGGTTCTATCGTACTGAAACGGGCATTTGATACAATTTTTCCTTAAAAACTAAAAACTGATAAAATATAAATGAATTATCTACTACTCAAACCCAAATGTGACCTGTGGAACCTATTTATAATTAAAGGTCAAAGCTCCTTAAACTATGCTTCAACATTTTTGGAAATCATTATATTTCCAGGATGGGGTAGGCTTGGGACATGGTGAGGTCCCATTGGTAGATAAAAGTGGCCATCCTGTTCTGTCATGTGCTATACTTAGCTTGCAATGCTCTGCTTAATCCTGCCTTCTAATACCTTGGTATCAGAGATGGAGCCACCAAACCTTCAAAATTAGCTCATGGATGCTTCATTTATAGAATGATCTAAAGAGGGGTCGCACGGGGCAATCTCCTAACCATTATTAGATAATAATAATAATTTAAAAAATCTTTTGTTAATATCCTACACTGAAGAGACCAAATACAGCCACTCCAGTTTTTGGTCATACTGTTACTATTACCTACACCAAAACCTGTAAAATGGCTTATACTATGTGTTTTTCTACAAGTGAGAGTATATATTTTCTGTTTTAAAAGCAAATTATGTAAAGCGCTTGTCTAGCATGCATAAGGACCTACGTTGTATTCCCAGCACCTACACACACACACACATGCGCACACACACACACACACACACACACACAAGTAGATTATGCACTTGCTTTTATTTTTAGGAAAAGTAGATACACAATTAGAGATTCTACTTGGAGAACACAATACAAAATCTTAAGTCAACATTTAAGAAAAAGACTAGCTTCTTCTTTAGTTAGATCTGATGGTAAACCTTATATTTACCAGTATGATTATTTTTAAAAATATTTCTTGCCTTTGTAGAGAACATAGCTTCTGAAGGCAGAATGTTTGTATGTAAAATGTTTCAGGTATGTATCTTAGATTGTCAATCACTTTTTTTGTGGGGGAGAGACTGGAGATTGAATCCAGGAGCATTCTACCAGGTACATCCCCAGTTTTCTCCCACCCCCGCTTTTTTCTAAATCTGAGACTGGGTTTCACTAAGTTGCTGAAGCTGACTGGCCTTGAACTTAAAATTCTCCTGCCTCATCCTACAAAATAACTGGGATTATAGATGTGTACCCCTGAGCCCGGGTCAAAGAACTTTTTAAGGTAAAATCACAGAATAACAGGTAACTTTTTTAAAGGTAAAATCACAGAATAACAGGTAACTTTCCGAAATCAACTTTTAGAAGTGATACAAATGTTCAAAAGAAAGCTTTTAAAGAAACTGCTTACCATATGTTGTTTACTGTCCATGATATAAAACCAAATGATAAGTTTATATTAATTTTAGAAAGAACTTATTTCTTTATAATAATGGTTACAGTGTTTTAATATTTGAAACTTGGAGACTTATTCCAGCTCACATTCCACTCTTGTTTCTTACTGAACTTTTTAATCAAGAGTAGCTGGTAAGGATTCAAATTTTATTTCCTGCCCCCTGGTGGAGGTGCTAATGAATAGTGAATCGGACAAAGGTAGCCAGCAGATTAGATTTTAAAAAACCAAATCTGCACAATCCCCCAAATAGAAGTCAACCTATTTAGGAAACAGGTATGAAAATTCACAAATTCAATGTGCCTACAAAAGTGTGTTTCCTACCAGTCTCACCTATTATAAAACTGTTCTTCATATACCATATTCCCAAGTTAAAAGAAGACCGTGCCTTGGGGCAAATATACACATTTTTTTCCTAAGATTTTCAGGGTTTTGTTTTTTTTTCTTCTTCTTCTATTTTTTTTTTTTTGGTGCTGAGGATTGAACCCAGAGGTGCTTAACCACTGAGCCACATCCCCAGCCCTTTTTATTTTTTATTTTAAGACAGGGTACCACTAAGCTGTGTAGGGCCTTGCTAAATTGAGGCCTGCCTCAAGTTGTGATCCTCCTGCCGCAGCCTCCCAAGTCCTTGGGATAACAGGCCACTGTGCCCAGCTCTGAGGCCTTCAATTTCTACAAATAACCAGACCAAAAGTAAGGAAGGAGAGGTTTTTTCCCCTTATTTCAGGGCCTGTGATGAACTCTCCATTTCTGGGCCTAATCTCACTTGTATACTGGCAGGCAGCTTATCCTCTCCATATCACAAGAGAACTTGGACCCACAGTCGTGCTAAAGTATTGCCAATCAGTGATCAGTTGGGGACACGAGGGTCCCCAGCCATCTCAGGGTTCCCCAGCCATCTACATTTTAGTAAGTTCCTTAAAGAGAGAGGGGATATCTCTTTCTGACATGTATCCCTAATCTCCCAAAATAGAGAATAATCCATACATGTGGTGAACAAAAGGAATGAAGAAATTCAGGTTTTATGAAGTTTTTACCAATGTCCCATTTGGTCATTAAGTATTCTTACTGCTCTTTGTCTCCATAATGGCTATACCTATGTAGGGTGGCTTATTTGGGGGAGAGCAGAGGAAGCACATACCCCAGTTTAGGAGTTATTGCTACAGATACCTGAATTTTCCTGAAAAGAGTTAATGGTTGATTATTATAAATCATTATGTGTGGACACAATCAGTGCTCCCTAGACAAAAAAATCACACACCCACACCCCACAAAAATAACGTAAGCATCTACACAGTTGGAGTTCCATTCTCAAAGACTGTCCAGGTTAAAATGGCAGAGATTACAAACCCTCTGGGTCATATTTGGCCTGCAGTTGTGTTTTGTTTGGCCTGCACTGTTACACAATAACAATAATAAAAGCTCTGAATTTAGTAGCAAACATTCTGAAATCTAGACATTGCATATTAAAAAACGTCGATTTCCAGCTTCTCTGGAAAATCTGTAATTTCTGGCTACACAGGTCTCACATTTCTCCCTTGTCCTTCCGTCCTCAGACACAGCACCTCCAATAAACCTACTCCGTCCAGTTGCTTCCTCACACTCTAGCAGTTCTAGCTTATCTAAGTCCTGAGGGCATTCCAGTTTGGGACCTTGGATTCCAATATTCTGCAGCAATAGACTATCAAAGCTACGGTTAACATTTATTCACTCCCTCCACAATCAGGCTAAATGTCTTTGATGAAAATAAAAATGAAGTACTGGAGGAAACCTCTCAACTTTACATATCCAGGTCCATCTTGTCTTCACAAAGCCTAAAACGTTGCAAATATCACCATTCATTCAATAAATATCTAAAGCAACTACTATGCACCAAGGGCCACTGTGGTCATTAAGTACAGAGGGTGAACAAAACAGCTACAGCAAAAGCCTTAAGAAATCACCACCCTATGAGTCACTGCACAGGTTCCCCCAACAGCCAAGGGGACTGCTCCCCGCAAACACAGCTACTACTAGGCCTCACATGAAAACCAAATTCAGATCTTAGGAAAATGACAGAGGCTACATATAATGGAATAGTTAAAACCATGGACATTAAATTCTCAGATGCCAAGGTTCTTTTATACCTACTTTGTACCAATGACTTCCAGGTGGTTTTGTTCATTAAACGAAGGCTAGGCCTCCCTTCATACACACCTGCAAGGTTCCTATGTGCTTAAGCAGGCTCTCTGCAACAGTGAGAAGACGCGTACCTGTGTCGTTTTAGTGGCTGTTTCCTGCTCCGACAGGGAGCTTGTTTTGCTTTGTTCCAGTAGGGAAACAGCTAGGGCACAGTTGTAAACTCAAATGCCTACAGGAGCCGGGCAGGTTTCCTGAATGACGCTGGCCTGAGATTAGAAGCAATCTAGGTGTGGGGGTCTACGGTAAGCTGTAGACCACATGGCCTGTCCAGAGGGTACAGTTGCTACTCAGCTCTGGCCAACCATTTCCACACAGAGCTGTGGGCCTGATACTGCCCAATCTCATTTTTTAAGAGAAGCCAGAAATCAGGATTCTTTTTATGTTGGCAACAAATGCGAAATTTTTAAAAAAGGCTGCGTGGGCCAAACAAAATACGTCTGCAGGCTAAATCCAGCCAGTTTGCAGACTCTGAACTGAAGGAAAGGCACAGGCTTCACAGATGAAGTTCTGCCAGGGCACACAGGCTCCAGGCAGCTTGGCTTACAGAAAAAGGGGCAGAGGAGGAAGGCATTGGTTGTCATGATTTTCTGCAACATTACCATAAAAAGGTCAAATTCTTCTTCTCGCCGAGCAATCATTTGGTTCAGAGTCTCATCGTCCGGTACTTCATCTTCTTCCTGGGGTTAAAAACAGAATGATTGAACAGGCTTTAGGAGAAAGCTGGACAGCTGGGGTGAGGTACAAACAAGTAAGGGGAATCTGTCTTCCACGCCAGGGGGGCCTGTTTCTGAAGCCAGAAGGAAAAGAGAAGGGCCCCTGCATGTAGTACTTGCCATTCGTATTTTGTAAGCTATTCATATCATCTTCCCAGAGAAAAATCTGTCTAGGGAGGAAGTGTACTGCACTCTAAGAACACTGCTTCTCCTGGGTGTGTATCTTGATTCTGTTACTTTTAAAACAAGTTACTTAATGTCTCCCCGCCTCAATGACCTCATCTATAAGATGGGCGTGACATCTACTTCACAGGGACTTGTAAGATTTAAAGAAGGAAATTCACACATGTAAAATGTTAAGACATTAATTCTTTTAATTACATGGGTCTTAAAGATCTCAAATATTAATGCTGCTTTTCAAAGCCTTACAAGAAAACATGAGTATATGAAACTCTGTGACTCGGCACATGGTAAGGCCAAAGAAATAATAGATATGTGCCAAATATAAAACCTTTAATATATGTTCAATCAATGTATTTAAGTAGGCAGTATTATTGATCATGGTTACAGCTGTGGTTGGAACAATTCAAAAGCTATCATTAACAAAACCCTCAAAATAAGACAATTAAAATAATTTACATAAAGTACAGAAAGCAATTACATACGGGCTAAAGATTTTCACTTTATATTATGTTAAACAGGGGCCCATTATCTCTCTGCTAATTCCTCAGAAACCAACAGTTCTCAAGTTTTCCAGAAATGTTATGCTATGACTTCCACACTTTTAACAAATGATTCTAAAAACTGGGCAGATACTATAGGACTTATTTTCCAAAATTATTTCCATCATATGCTGAGTGGGCTTGTTAAAAATCAAATGGGGAATTTCAGTATATCAGCAGAGGGAAGAAAGAGGAAAACACAGAACTTCAAACATCCAATTACACAAATCATATGTTTAAAATGAGGCAACTGTTTCACAAAAAGAATGTGAGTGAACTAGCAGCTTAAATCAGATGACGACGTCAGTTCCCAAGATAACATCTTATGCACTGTAGGAACCTAATAAGTGTTAGAAATGAGTGCAATTCAATAATGAAAAACCTATGATTCGAAATAATAATTACTGCTGAAAAAAAAACTGCTATTCTAGTTCACCTCCAGATTGATTAAAGTCAATCTGTCTAAATATTACATTTCATCTGATGAAGACACAGATTAGGTGGAGAGTGGGCTCAGACCTCTTAGTACAAAGTATCTGGGGAATGCTTCCTCCAAAAGCAGATGTCCTCCTTTGCCAACTGTCTCCTAGAACGACATGTTACCCTCTCACAAGCTACACAATGAGGCCTTAGTTGTCCCCAGGCCACAGATGAAAAGATTCTCTTGTCAACTGGAAGGAACCTGCCCCCAGTGACCTGAGTTCCTGGAGAACTCAAGGGCTAGGAAATTGGTAATGAATCTTCCTGGGCTCTCTGTGTCCTCGTACTTCCTGGTGCACCAACTGAAGTGGTGCCAGTCCATGCTGCCTTGGATAATCAGGATCAGAGACTTTGACTGTGGTCTATCTGTGTCCCCAATTGACTTAACATCAGGACACAGGCTACCCTGAATGTGATAACATTTGTCTGACACACTGCTGGCCTGGAAGGGATGTGGAGCCCAGCAGGGCTGCTCACAGCTAGAAGCAGCTGTCAGGGATTCCACTGCAGGCCCCACCCAGATATCCTACTGCCTTGGAGAGATCCACATCTCCCTCTGGCTCAGGAAGGCTGGAAAACTCCAGGTTTCCTTGCACACCACTCCACCCAGGTCAGAGGCTACTTTCCAAAGGCCTACAAAAAAGAAATGAGCAAAAATGCAGTGGAGATCTCTGGCTGAGTACCATCTCTGCCCTCAGGGACTCTAAAAGGATATATCACTCATCACTGTGGATTTTTTAAAGGCCAAATGTATAAACAACAACAAAAATTCACCTGACAAACTGACTCCAAGTCTGCCTCGAATATTCAAATTCAAGAATCAGAAATGGTGAATTATTTGAGATAAAAGTCCTGAAACGTGTGTGGATATGTAAGAGCATGCATATATGTATTTTACATCATTTTTATGAAACTCAATAGATAACTAATCAAATATATAAGGCCAACAAATTAGGAGGCATAATACTAAAGTGCTCTGCAATTTGCAGAAGATTCATTTCAGGATTCCTTGGAATATAAAGCTCTACTTCGCATTTGAATTCACTTCAAAAACAAAAAAGTATGTGAGACTTTTAAAAGAATTTGGTTTTTAATTTATAGAAGACTTCAAAAATACATATCCTACTTAGGGCAAAATGAGATTTTATCTAAATATATGTATTGAAGATGGTATTCTGTGTGAATATATAAGGTAAACTTATGCTTCTGCTTATAAAGTATGGGCACACAAAACCGAATTGTCCATCCCCAGCCAATTTTAGGTGTGGTAGTGGTATTTTGTAGTTTTCTAGACTAAATCTATTTCAAATTCATTTTATATATTTTTTTTTCCTTTTTGTGGTGCTGGGAACTTGAACCCAGGGCCTTATAAATGGTAGGCAAACACTGTACTGCTGAGCCACATCCTCAGCACCAGAATGAATATTCAGTATAAAATGACTAAAACTGGTAACCTAAAAAAAAAAAAATACAAATGACAAACAAAAGATCCCTAAAATCATCATATTCTTTGTGCAATCTTAGCAAATAAAGAGAGTTTTTTTCTTTTTTAAACTGGTATTTTTCTCAGCCTTGGGTTGTGGGAAAAATTTTAAGTGGAGGTTAAGGTCATTCTCTCCTAGTGCAAGTAGAGCTAAGTGAGCTAGACTAGACGTCTGTGAAGGCTTATCCTACAAACATGTTGAAGTGTGTCATCTTTGCCCAAAAGGCCACAGAGACAGAAGGCTCTGGAGGACAGAAAAACAAAAAAGCAAACAAAAAAAATGCAAGGTGGGACCCTTCCAGAGCTCATCTACCTGATTTTGTCCCTGCCAGGTCCTCCCTGCAGTTTGGCATTTGCCCTACGGGAGGCAGCATTTACAACACAAGACAGTATGCTTGGTGCTGGCCTTGTGGGCCCTGTGGCAATCACTTTCAAGACACTCATTTGGATGACTTTCAGAGGTTTTCTGTGCTTGGGATATAAGATAGCAGCTAATTTATTCATTTTAATTAAGGCCAGCTTGAGAAATTCTTTAAAGAACAAAGGGGTTATTCTTAATCCTTCAGAGACAAAAGGTCACCGTTTGATTTCATAAACTTGGCTTCTTCTAATACCTCATTTTCCTCTTCATGCTCCAATATGGCCTGCAGGAACGCCCTCCGCTCATGGCTGGAAGACTTTTGATCAAACATGCCCGCCTGGATAACTTTCTGATCCACATTCAGTTTGTATTTTGCAGCCGCAAGAATCTTCTCCTCCACACTGTTCACGGTGCAGAGTCTCAGCACTCGGACCTCGTTTTGTTGACCGATGCGATGAGCTCGGTCTTGAGCTTGCAGATCCTGTTTGCAAGAACAATACATCGTGAGGACAGAGGTGCCTGGATTACCCTTGCCAACAAGCCTCTTCCCAAGAGGGAAATAAGTGAGCACTATTTCATCCACCTTTACTGAGGTAAGTCTTGCTTACATTTTTAAAATACACAAACTACTTTCTTCAGAAAAATTTGAGGTCATTCCTAGTTGAGGAAGCTTGGTTTAAACCAATCAACCCAACAGAAGTAACATCTCAGGTTTTGAAATCCAGGTCTCAGAATATTTTATTTGCCCTTTATTATTTACATGCATGTACTTTATACATAGTTGCTCAGCTAGCCAACTTCCTGGGACCTAACTTTATTAAAGACTCAGTTTTTTTTTGTTTTTTGTTTTTTTTTTGCGGTGCTGGGGATTGAACCCAGAGTCCTGTGCTTGCGAGGCGAGCACTCTACCAACTGAGCTATCTCCCCAGCCCCGTAAAGACCCAGTTTTTAGTTTGGAAAATGAAAAGGACTGCTGGGGGCTTAGTAAACTGATGAACTTTTGGGGAAAGAAATTTGACACAATGTACCAAGATGTTAATATTGAGTATGACTCTGATTCAGAAAATTTTTTAATGTTTCTTTTTTTTATCTTTTAATTTTATACAGACTGCATTTTGATTCACAAATTGGGTACATCATTTCATTTCTATGGTTGTACATGATGTAGATTCATACTTCTGGAAATGTGTCCTAAAGGAAATAATCATGAATATGCATAAAGATTTATAAACAAGAAGATGGGCACAGTGGTACACACCTGTAATCCCATCTGCTAAAGAGGCTAAGACAGCAGGATGGTTAGTTCAAAGCCAGCCTCAGCAACAGAGAGGAGTTAAGCAACTCAGTGAGACCCTGTCTCTAAACAAAATGCAAAATAGGGCCGGGGATGAGGCTCAGTGGCTGAGTGCCCTTGAGTTCAACCCACAGTAACCCCCCCACCAAAAAAATATTTATAATTAGAATGTAGTACCTTCTCAGCATTAGTTTTTATTTATTATGCTTTTAAAAAGTAGAATAAACATCCTATAATAACGTATCAGTTAAATAAATTATGGTAGTCTACTATGCGTATATACCAATATAGTAACATAAAAAATCATCCTGTAGAAAACTGAACTACACAAAGCTATAAGAGAAAATTGTAAGTTATAAGTGAGCATGTACATTATGATCTCATAGATACCCATTTATCTAAGCCATGAAAAAGGTAGGAAGGACAAAAACCAACATGCCAACAATCTTCCTATCACCAGGTAATAAAATCATAGCTGTTATTTAATCTTGTTCATTTTGCTTACACATAGCGTTCCTTTATTTACTTGAAGCATGTAAAAAAGGCATTAGTGAAATCTTTAAATAAAAACCCTTATATGCCTATGAAGTGTTATCTAATTTTACAGCTACTCAATAAAAACTTCTTGACATGTCCTATTTATTCACTGTTGTCCAGGTGATGGTATCTAGGCTGATGCTTGTCCCCTATCAGATTGTGTATATGTGGTGTGTGTGTGTGTGTGTGTGTGTGTGTGTGTGTGTGTGTATTTTTTTTTTTTTTTTTTAGGGCAAAGGCTATTCCCAGTTTTCCACTTTCCAGGACCGTGCTTTGCACAGAGCTGACACTAATAGCTGTAAGCCTGTCCACTTGACCAGCTGAACTTCTTGGTCATCTGTGCAGCATAAGGAAACAGCAGACTAAATTCTGCTCAGGAGATTCATTTTTGCTGCAGGGACCTTTGAAATGAAATGACTAATAGACAAATATCTTCTGAGGACAAACTTTTGCCTTAAGTTAATGTAACTATCATAGTGCTGAACCATGAACATAACTGAGACCTATTCAAATTATTTTCTGAAGAGGAGAATGAGGTAGGTAATTAAAATCCAAAGGTGGAGATGGAGGGTACCCTGACACCCTTGCCAAGCCCTTGGTCCAGTCAACCCCCTCTCAACACATCTTCAACAGTTAAGAAGCAGGTAAATGACAAGCTGTGTGTCATCAACCCTTTCACCCATGCCGAGAACAACGGTCAGCAAACTGTTTTTGTAATGAGCCCCAGACTAAAGAGTCTAGGCTCTCTGAGCCAAGAGCAAAAATGGAGCAACTGTTCTTGCCAAAGGCTAATATCCTTGCCCAACCATTTTATATTGATACCTAAGAATGTGAAAATCATTCTCCACATTTAGGTTGCACAAAAACAGGTGGCAGGCCAGACTTGGACCCTGAGTGGTAATTTGCTGATCCCTGACCTAAAAGATGTTGATGAAACCTGCCAAAGGACTCACATGTAGGTGAAGTTTAAGGAAATGTGAGCTTGTGAGTTCCTTGGTCAAAAGCAGGGGATGTGGGTATTGTGACAAAGAATTAAGTGCTATAATTATTGAATGGATTGTTCAGTACTTCAGAGTTCGAATCAGTGATCTGAAACTTCAGCACCCTGATGCAGGATAATGATTCTTGAACATGAGAGCCCAGTTCAGGAGAGGGCCTCAAGGAAGCTCAGTGGCTGACTCTTCTGCAGCAGCTACATTACTCTAGCTCCATGGGTTAAAAATCAACCAATGCTTCTAATCAACAGTTCAGAAATGAGCCTCTTAGTAACTCTGAGTGATTTTATTGCTAATTCCACATTCATGAGTTCTACCTTTGCTTCTAGGTAGGCCTTTCTATCTTCTATTTGTCAAATCCCATTTCCTCTCTTTGCCTTAATTTTGATTCAATGTGAGAAGGAATACTTACAGGAATGTCAGGCATGCTGAAACCAGGATGGTTAAAAAAAAAAAAAAGGCTCCCCGGGTTCATTTGGGGGCTGTGCAACATGTATCAGCACAGATGCAGGGGGTGCTCGGTGGCTTTGTGCTCCTCAGCAAGCTTGTCTCTTCAGGTGCAAAATATTACCTGGAGGAAGGTGTGCAGAGTGCCTAGCAGTTTCTGAAAGAGTTGTGGCTTAATAAAAAGTTAGTTCCCTTACACCTTCAGTGAAAACTCAGTACTTATCCAGATCACTCATTTCTCAAAGCAAAAGTCTGCCCAATCTAATGGTCATGTTTGAATGATAAACAGGCAAAATCAGGTCGGCCTTGTTTACTGAATCAGGTGGAAATGAACCCACCTACAGCACATGCAAAAGCTGGCAGAGGCACACAGCTCAATGTGAGGAAATCATGGTAAATTAGGGCAGAGGAAATTTGGGATCTTTTGTTTTGCTGCCAAAATTTTAGCTCACATGTACTTAGGAGAGAAATCTTCAAGTCCCCCTGCAATTTAACTTTGATTCTGGAGGTCTTCCTTTAGCTACTGGTCATAAAAGTTGTGACCCTAAAGTGTGCAACAGACAGGGAAAGGTTCAGGGAGGGAGAGAGCAGAGGGCACAAATGTCTCAGCAACCTTTTCCGTGGTAAATCAGCATTTCCAGAAAGATTTCCTTCAGCCCTTATATTTGACACTGTGCCAGTGAAGATGAACCTCTGAGAATATCTGATCAAAGACAAAAGACAGCAAACTCCATTCATCTTCAGATGGTCGGCAATAAAGGCAGAGGCACCAGCAGGTGGGGTAATCTAAATGTCCAAGCAGAGTGAAGCTCCTGTAGCAGAGGGATCACATATTCCTTCTCCCCAGGGACCCTGCCAGCTCTGTGCCTGCCACGTGACAGGCACTGCACACGTGCTTGCAGAACAAATACTGAATGTAAAATAGTAAAGAGGGAAACTGCAGATCTCTCCCACGAATATGAATTCTACATGAGCTTTGTGATGCAACGTAGAATATCAAAACATACACAATATGTTTTCTGAAGACTTGGAACTAACAAGACTGTGCTGGTGG
The DNA here is from genome assembly GCF_902686445.1 of Sciurus carolinensis. Classification (NCBI taxonomy): domain Eukaryota; kingdom Metazoa; phylum Chordata; class Mammalia; order Rodentia; family Sciuridae; genus Sciurus; species Sciurus carolinensis. The sequence continues at coordinate 67,686,045 of NC_062226.1, forward strand.
CTCCCTGTGCTTTTCAAGGTCAGAACCTTTCAGTAGTAATTCTACTTTAATTTTTTCATCTACAGAAAATGACTGGGGAACATGTGCAGTGCTCAACTCAAAGAGGTGCGAGAACCTCTCGCAGAATGTCCAGGAGCTTTAGAAGGAAGCACCTAGAGCCCTGAATAGGAAACTAGGGGGTGGGGCAGTAGGAAGTAGGTGTGCATATTCTTAAAATTTCTAATGCACCCCTGGATTCTACTTCCTGCCAAAAACAACTGCTATAAGGCTTTTTGTTCAACCTTGAGATGGTTAGTGTTACTGAAGAGGAAACCCAGTTCAGTGAGGAATCTGGGTGAGGTTGATGTAGAATTTGTAGAATTCCTATGTGAGAGCTGTATTTTCCTTTTTACATTCCAATATGCTCATATCCTGATGAGTCTCATTATACCCATAATCTTATAGACAGGTGCATCCTCTCCCACAGCAAGGTAGGAATCCAGGGTCATAAAGGATGCATTCAACATGTATTTTTTTAAATCGATCTAAGTACTTCTTTAGAAGGATAACTCCAAACTCACCTGGTAAAAGGAATTCACAATAAAAGATGCTCCACAGAACATACATACACACACAAATATAAACTGTACATATATGTCTGTGTGTGTACATCAAATATATAGACATTGGTACTGGGTATTGAACTCAGGGGTGCTTAACCACATCCTCCAGTCCTTTTTGTCTTTTGAGACAGGGTATAAGTTGCCCGGCTGGCTTTGAACTTGTCATCTTTCTGCCTCAGTCTCCTGAGTCACTGGCATTACAGGTGTGCACCACCACACCTGGCTCATAGGATATTTTTTCATGACAATATTTTAAACAAAACACGCAAAATAGAAGATTAACTATCATATACCAATTGGCCTTGAAGAATTTACTTAACTTGCCTAGGACTCAGCTTCCTTGACTGTAAAAATGCAAATATTAATATTAACTATTTTGTTGGGTAGTTTAGAAAACTGAGCAAGGCAATGCACACGAAGGGGTTGGCACAGAGTAAGTCCAGGGCCAGTTGCTATGATTCTTATTATTTTGGATTTTTTTTTTTTTTTTTTTTTTTGGTGCTAGAAATCAAAATCGGGACGCCTTGCATGCTAAGCTCACATTCTACTACTGAGTACAGTGGAACATTTTTGATTTATCCTTCACCAGATGTAATTTGCTCAAATGGCAATCCCAGGAGATGGGATTAAAACTTAGAAGAAACTCACTTTTCCAACCCAATCTTGAGCTCTTCAAAGGCCTGTGTATGACAACCCAATATCCATGCTCTCGGGGAGATAAGGAAAGAGCCATAATAATTGGCTGGGCTATTTCTCCCTTAGAGAAATGGCCTAGTCATTTAGAAATTTGCTCTGTCCCATAAATGTGAATGATGAAACTGATAATCTTTCAGCTTCTCTCCAGAGGGAGACCTGGGCTCCGGAGTCATAGCTGCCCACCTGATGAGGATTCCAGTCGCTGTCAAAGATGACCACCGTATCAGCTGCCTGAAGATTTAAGCCCAGGCCTCCAGCTCGTGTGCTCAGCAAGAAAATGAAATACTGGGACCCAGGTTCATTGAATTTCTTCAGCAAAGCAGCACGATCTTCAGACTTGGTGGTGCCTGAGGGGATAAGAAAAATAAATTTGCCAATTAACTCCTGTCTGAAAATGGCGGAGAACGAGACAGAAAGTCCTGCTTCCTTGAGACATTCATCCAGACTTCTTCAAGTCGGTGAGGTAATCACCAGGGTTTTTGTACTTTTGAAAGGAACTCTGAACATTTTGCAATTAAAAAAAAAATAAAAAAGGAAAGACTGTTTAAACATTTCTGACTGGGCACCTCTGCGACTTAACAAATTCTACAACATTCTTACTCTAATCTAAGACTTCATGGAAACATTTCCTGGACTTATTTCTGTGCTGTAAAATACCAAATAATTAAAAGAAAAACCACCCACGTACACACATGTGCCTAAAATGGTTATTACAATGGCTTAAAGCAACTCTGCTCATAGGCATCAAAGCAAGGACTTAGTTATGCCAAGAGAATGAAAACAAAAGGAAAGTTGATTTTGACTACTTTGCTGTTTGGGTTGTTATTAAGTATGCTATGGTAAATACATAAAATATGAATGAAATATTTTTATCCTTTGTTGGCAAGACCTGAAGCCAAAATAATATTTATATTTAGAAAGAAAAAAGTGATCCCTAGTCTGTATCTCAGGTTAATATTCTGCTCTATTGGGTTCAATGGATGCCACACTAAAACCAATCAAACATGGTAGACTCTTGGGGTTGTTCACACCATGGAGTGTGGAGAGGTCAAACTAGTTATTCAGCAGAGAACCCCAATCTCAGGGTATGGAGCTCACTTCAGGGCACATTTGTGTTCCAAACTGGTCATTCACATACTATCCATTTGTAATCATTTATCCAGCCCTTTCATGAAATGCACAGTGGAAAGGAAAATGAAAATAAAAACACCAACCAACCAGCACTCCATCTGTATGTATTTCACCAGGGAGTGCAGAGGCTGCGTTCTGAAAAGGGCTTTAGGCTGATGGGAAATACATATGCATGTTATATGATACTCACTGACTGGCTGCTATACAAATATTATTTCTACATGTTGTTCTTTTTTAAGGGTGAAAACATACCAGCAATTTATTTCAGAGGTTTAAAACATTTAAGTGACTAGCTAAAGGAATCAAGTTACTTACGAAGGTCAAGTTCCCAAACATGGGGGATCTGTTTTTCACATTCCATAAAAATAACAAGTATCCTCCTGAGAAGGGAAGAAAATCAATTCCCCACACATGGCAAATGGGGATTAGAAAGGAGGAGTTTGGGGTCACTCCCCATTTAATGAAGCAAAGTTCTTTAGACTCGGTTTACTTCCTAAATTAGATCTTTTGTTTGGTGAGCTGGTCAAATCCTGCCAGGATGAATGGTAGGAATTTAGATTTGGGGGAGGAGCATTAACCTGCTTTGTTGAGTGAGGTTTCCAACATGTGGAAATCCTTTATTTTCAGAATTGGCTTTCTGAGACCACAGGAACCATTTGTTCACGATGCTAGAGGAAGACATGTTCTGTTTTGCTATGAAACCTTCTCTCTATAGCCTTTCCAGTTACAATAATTTTTTTAATTACATGGATTAATGGTTCCCATATTTATTCTCTGCCTTAAATTGAAGCAAAAGTCAAAGAAACCAAAAATTAAAAATGAGGAAAGAATGGGGCTCCCAGAGGTAATGACATCTGTTTTCTGACAGCAAGGTATAAAAACTGTGTATCTATCTACTCTGAGGGAAGAAGTTCAACAGTTTTAATCAACTGAAAAATAATCTATTAATGATCACATGTATTAACCCATTATGTTCCATTGTCCTATTTATGGAACACCTAAAAAACTTAAATTGAGCAACAAATATCACTTGTGGTAATTTTGAAATTAAATATTTGTTTTTAGAATTCTAGTGTTTTGAGAAAAGTAGTAAGTGAATGATTAATGATAATGTTAATTAATATTAATGATATATTATTTATAAAATTATAACAAGTTCTAGATTATGATTTCTAATCTACTTTAATGCAGCTGTGTCAATCTCACTGAAATATCTGCAGACTTTAAACGTGGGATCTAGAAGGTTAAGAAGATATAAATAAATCTAATTGGGAAATAGGGCTACTTGGGATGAAATAACTTTTTAAATACAAAACAAAGCTCTGAAAAACAAAAAGAATGTCAAAATTACTTAGTCACTAGAGTTCTCAGGCTCTATGCCAGATACCTCAGGCAAACAGATTCCCTATATATCTGGTGTGTATTTAAACTGTGTAAATAGCTGGAAACTTGACAAGTTATATAAACAAACAAAAAAAGATTCAAATACTTTTCATGCAATGCTATAGCATTTCTTATTACAAGGCTCAGAATCAGGGGTGCTTTATCACTGAGTCACATTCCCTGTTCTTTTTTTTTTTTTTTTTTTTTTTGAGATAGGGTCTCACTAAATTGCTGAGGATGGCCTCAAACTTGTGATCCTCCTGCCTCAACCTTTCAAGTAGCTGGGAACACAGGTGTGTACCACTGTGCCCTGCTGGATTATCATTTCTATTAAAGATCCCCAAGTCAAGATCTTTATTGATCATCAGCAATCTTTCCAATATTGTTCAGGAAGATTCAAAGGCAAATGCTCCTCGCAAGTGCATAGATTTTACCCTGGTCAGCACTAGCATCAGTTTCATGATCTTTTAGACTGATGTAGAACATATCCAATTATAAGAATATGATTAATAGTAAGGGCAACTGTTTAGAAAATTACAGTATTTGCCAGAAGGAACACACTAACAGACTTTCATGATTCCTAATTTTAACTGAGTTTCAGCTGCTCTTGGAAAATTTCATCTTCTGGGATAAAACCTCACCACTACCTCTCACTCAAAAATCACTTCCAATGAAAACAAAAACAGTAATGAAATAGTAGCTAAGCCTATTCTTGCAAACATAATCTTTGCAGAAAATACTTGCTTAGCTGTCAACAAGTAATTTTTTTTCCTGAAGTCACAATCTGAGATACCAAATTCAGCAAAGAAAATCTGAAGACATTTTACTAATTGGTGATGGAGTGTGTGTGGGTGTGCGCAATTGGAAGGATGAATAATAATTTATCTGTGTGTATTGATTGATTCTCCAACAACCCTCTGCTCCCCAAATGAATGGCTGCAGTTTCTAGTGGAAAGAAGCCTGTGCACCAGTCTCCATCCTTCCATCTGCAGCGCTACACAACTTACTTGTCTCTTAAAACTCAGTGTTAAGAGCTCTGATGGCCAAACAGTAAGTGGCTCATTCATCTTGTGTCTCCAATTTCTAGTACTTTTCAATTAGTCAAATCAATAATTTTAAACAAGTTCATCATCATTCTTAAAATGCTGTCACTTCAATAAGGCAATTGTATTTCCAAGATGGGGTTTACCTCACTGGAAGTGCCAAAACTGAGCTCATTTAGAATTGGAAAAAATACAGGTTAGACCCTGCTTTCACCATTGACCTTTGTTTTCTCATCTGTTAAATGGGGATCCACTACCTGATTTGTTGAGAAAATCAATAATGCACACCAAGCACTCTGCCGATTACCCGAAGGTCATCGGTGCTCCATAAACATTTGTGGTCAGGACTGTTAATTACTAATAACAGCAAGGACTACAAACCAACAGACTAGTCAAATTCTTCAGGCTGTCGAGAGAATGTTAGAAATGTTTGTTTGAAGGAAATCACTTCTTACCAGTTTGATTGATTCAAATATTCCCAGGTTGCAGTCCTCAGAGAGGTGAGACTGGAATGAAGGGTCACAAAGTAGCAAATGTATTTATACAGGACACCTGAGGAGGGCTATAAATCCAGGGGGAAATCAAGCCCTCCCCAGTGCAGAGCAAAAGGTGGAATGAAGAGTGCCACACTTTGCCACACAGGGAGAGAGGCTGGTGGGGAACTACCAGCCCAAGAGAAAACCATCAGGAGACTTGCCAAAAGAGACAGACTGTGGATAATATGTCTGTATCTATAAATTCAAAATTAATGTTTACTTAACCATTCCTCAGCTTTCAGTGACTTCGGAGGGGAGAGGTAAAAGAGCTTTTAAATCATCAAGTCTGCCAGATGGTTAGATTAATACCCTAAAAGGTAGGCCAGATAGAGAATCCACCTAAAAACTCAAATAAGAAAATGTCTGAGAAGTCTCAGTTTGGTGTATTTCCAATTATATTTAATTAATGGCAAAAGGGAGACAGAATATTGGATTGAAAATAAAACAAAACCTTCTAATGGAATAGAAACTTTAAATTTCCTGTTCATTTAACAATAACATTAATACTGCATTAGATTAAAAAAACAGGTATTAGCAGTTCTGTGATCTTTGTACCCAGGGATTAAACACATCCTGGCTGTAAATTAGCTCCGTTTCCTCCTCACCACTCTTTGAACACATTCTCACTTGCCACAGTATGAAAACTGTAATATCTTTAATCTCTGAAATATTACAGCCAGTATTAATTTCACAAAAGTAACTTAGGGAACATCACTAATTTCACATTTTCTTCCATTCATATTTGCTTACTAATGTTTATGACGTGGCATTTAAATTTAACTTTGGAAATCCGACTTTAGTCTGCAAAATCCAGGGAACAATGAAATCACATCTCCTAACAATGTGACACATAGGCATGTCCTACTGAGAAAAAGAGGCTTTAATGACAGATATAACTGGAGGTGAATGATTACACTGCTATACTGCAAAAAGGAGACATAGCCTTTATTTCCTTAAAATATGTCTTCCCAGAAAAAGGTAAAGGATCGTCTATATGTTCAACATGATGCATAAGCAACAGTTGATCCTAAGAGCAAGGAGGATTTAAAAATTTTGGTTCTGTTTAATTGTAATACTCTTAAGTGACTCCGAATTCATTTGTGTTGGCCTGAATGTAGAACAACTGCCCAATGATGTCAGCTTATTGAATGGCAGAGGATATAAAAAGCTGTACCTGGGCTGAGGATATACCTCTGTGGTAGAGCACTTGCCTACAACGCATGAGGACATGGGTTCAAACCCAGAACCACAAAAATAAAACAAAAAAGGACAAACTCTGATTCTCCTCCTGTGTTCTGGCCGAGGCTGGACCTAAGTGCCTGCTCCCTTCATTTTCAGCAGCAGGGCTGCTGAGCCTAATGTCTCATGCACTCACCATCAAGACGCAGGTAAAGGAAGTTCCGAAAAGCAAAGTAATCCTCCATGATGGTCATGAGGGACGTCATCTGGCAGAAAAGCAGCACGCGGTGATTAGTCGCTCTCAATTTGGGCAGAATACGATCAAGTAGCTCAAACTTTCCTGAGGCCCGATACAGCTCAGCCCTGAACCCAAAAATGCAAAACAAGAAGACAGTATTACTGCTGTCTTCTTGAAGGATCCAGTAGCTTTTTGCTGTTCTCATAGTGCCTTGTATGCAATAAACATTCAGTAAATAAACGTGGAATGAATGAGTGAACACCAGCTCTAAAACAAAGTACTTATAAAGTATATTCATACAAAACCCATAAAGGGTGTATTGTACCTGCTAGGTAATACAGCAGATTCTAGAAAGAAAAGGAAACCCTTTGATGTTCCTAAGCCTTCTCACTTTCTCAGTTCTAAGTCCTTATGTGTTACAAGCATAGAAAGGTTAATTAAGGGCACTCAGTGATCAATTCAAATAAATACTGAGCACCTAGTATGTACCATGCACAATGCTGGGCATGTGTACAGAGATAAACAAAATAGGTAATGACCAACTGTGATTAGTTCAATGAAGAAATGTAGCAAGTCGTGGTAAGAGGGCTCATTACCTTCTTCAGATTGGAAAGGAATTTGGCAGTCCTGGGTGGGCCCTGGCCTGCTGCCACTTTTTATAAAGTTTTATCAGAACACAGCCACACTCACTCATTTGCTTTGTCCGTCTGCTTTCATGCTATACTGGCTGAGTAGAGTGAGGGGGACAGACACTTCATGGCCCACACAGCTGAAAATATTTCTGATCTGATCCTTTTACAGAAAAGTGACCTCCCTGAAGAGAGACATTTTACCCATTGGGTAAATGGGTAAAAAGGCATGCAGGTGACAAATGGGGGTAGGGGGTTTGGAGGAGGAAATTCCAGGAAGAGGTGAGACACATGTAAAGGCCCCGAGGAGTAGAGAAGCCTGAGAAATTGGAAAAAGTAATGGTGAGTAAAAGAAATAATGGCTTAAACCTAAGAGAAGGGAGAGCGCTGTGGCAGGACAAAGACGGGAGACGGGCTTGGGAACCGCCCACTGCACTGCTGTGCTTTAAACTAGGGAGAGGTGAAAGCTGGTCTATCGTTTTGCAAGGCCACCGTGGACATGGTATAAGAGTGGCCTAGGGAGGGGACAAGAGCACTGGCTCATTGCTGCAGAGCAAGTCAAAAATATGAAGGGACAGTGACAGAGATGATGACATGAAATAGAGAAAGGCTACAGAGGAGGGTCTTTTTCCTCCACAATAAACAACTATTTTCTTTTTATCAACAGGGCTGTATTACATGCTATTAAAACAATTTTCGGGTTAATATTGCTTAGAAAGCTCACCAGGGCACATGCAGTCTACAATACTATCATTGGGTATGCTACCTTTTTTTTTTTTTTAAATTAATTTTATCTATTTTTTGTTCTTTTCAGTTCTATAGGACAGTAGAGTATAATCTGACATATTTAAACAAACATGGAGTATGTCTTATTCTAATTAGGATCCCCAGTCTTGTGGTTATGGTACTTTTAATAGTCATATTTTCAAACCTATGTCTTCCTTCCCTCAAAGAGCACTGTCCCTCAGAGCTTCCACTGTGAGCCATGTTTCCACCCTGCAACCCTGGCCACGCTGCAGGAGTGGAAGTGACCCCCGGATCCAGGGAAAAGTGGTGAGGAGAGGGAGGAGAGCCCAGTGGTGTCACTCTGCCTGGGTTCCAGTACCAATTTCTCCCAGTGGCCCTGTCTACTCCTGGGATCCAGCAAGGACCCCTCTATCCTGATATATCATCTCTGGAGCAAAACCAATGAAACTTTCTGTTAGTGCGGTCTTCATCTTTCTGTGGCTGCAAGGATAATTCTCTTCAATGTCCACAGCTATTGAAAAAAAATCTCTCTTATGCAGATCATTCTGGAATGAAAGACTGCAAAACTGTGCACATTTGTAGCAGATGAGACATTTCCTCTCATGCACATGAATGTTAAATTATCAACGTAAAATTTAGTAAGATAAATTTTCTTCAAGCCCAAGCCACACTCTCAGTTCGAAGTGACAACCCTCAGAGGCTTCAGCTACATTTTAGAACACTAGGATACTATTAAGTCTATTAAATGAGATCTATGTCCTTTGAATAGCCACTTGCTCAAGGCAAGTAGTAATTTATGCCAACAAAGTAAAAGAGAATGCTGATATCATTTTGGTTAACAACTTCTGCCCCTCCACTGAGGAGCAAGGAGGGCCAAGGACACTGGTGGTATGTATTTGCATAACAGGAAAAAACACTATAGAAAAACAGTAGTTTAGGTAGGACCAATAACACCACATTTTCAAAGGAAAAAAAATAAAAGATTTACCCATTGATGACCCCATTTGAATAGCCCAGGTGCTCAGCAAAGGATTCCTTTAAAAGAGAAAAAAGAAGAAAATGACATTAAAATTTAATTACATTGTTGTTGTTGCTGTTGTTGTTGTTATTGTTATTTTGCAGTGCTAGGGATGAAACCCAGGCTTATTATTATTATTATTATTTATTATTTATTATTACTTTGCAGTGCTAGGGATCAAAACCAGGGCTTCACATGTGCTAGGCAAGTGCTGTACCATGGAACTACTATTATTGGCCTGATGGTTTCTCTTTTAGTGAGTACACCCTATGTATTCCTATAGTTAAAACCAACAAAATAATAAATGAACAAGCAAATATTCAATGTAGAGTGAACAGGAAACTCGGTGTCTCTGAGGTCAGATTTTTGTTCTGCTGGAAGTGGGTCATGTGGGTTTGTCTTGGGACTCCCAGATGAGAGTGTGAGCTCACTGAGGCAACAGGGACTGAGTATCGACTGGCCCAGCACTGAGCAGGCAGTTGTTTCTGGGGCCCTATCCACAAGGAGCTCAGAGTCTAGGTTGGAGGGTGAATGCAACACAAGCAAGTCAGAATTAATATGGAAACATAAATGTAAAGTGAAAACAGTTACCAATAAAAATAACGGCTATTCCATAATGCAATTCTTAATTGAGTGAAATCCTAACACCTCTCCCATATTGTACTTTCTTTTCTTAAAAAAAAAAAAAACAAGGCCCTACATGTACTCTACACTCAATGTTTGGCTTCTACTTTTAAAAGTCAGAACTTAGTTACTTAACTCCCTCCTGATTCAGAGGAAGAAATATTTGACTACTCTGGACTCTCCCCATTCCTGCTTTATGGAAACAGAGACCATCTAGGGGTAAACAAGTTACATCTCAACATTAGCCACCAGCTTTTCCTCCAAGGAGACCATATCTTTCCCTTTGGTCTCTATTCTCAAATATGCTCATCATTCCTGGCAGGCTCCAGCCACTCAGAGGACTGCCCTGTGGCAAAGCAGATGACAATGACAAAATCCCTCCCCACCTTCTAGATCTACACTTCCACTTCTACCTCTGGCCACTCCTTTCTAGATTCGTAGATTCCATCCCTGTCTCCTAAGAGGTTGGAAAAACCAAAGCAATGGTATGTGTCCCTGGACCCTGATAAGATTAGGTATCAGTATCATTTTAAAAAATACTGCTTTCATATTATCTCCATTTCAAAGTTTCCCAGGGAGGCAGTGAGACCAATATCAAGACGGGGCTTCTGAAATAATTTGGCATCAACAAAGGACTGCGTGGCAAAAAAACAAAACAAAAGGCAAATGCATACAACACCTCAACCCATAACTCCAATAGATCAGCCAGTGACTGTGTGTCTCTTATTTCTAGGAATAGTCTCCTCAAAGATTTTTTTTCATGTTACTACAAATCAGTGGAACAAGAGAATATCATGCAAAGTGAAATTAGCCAATCTCAAAAAACCAAAGGCCAAATGTCTTCTCTGATGATGCTGATTCATAGTAGTGGGGGGTAGTAGGGAAGAATGAAGGAACTCTGGATGTGCAGAGGGGAGTGAGGGGACGGGTGGGGTGGTGAGGATAGGGAGGATGGTAGGAGACATTATTACCCTATATCCATGTATGATTACACTACTGGTGTGACTCTGCACCAGGTACAGCCAGAGGAATGAGAAGTTGTGCTCCATTTGTGTACAGTGTGTCAAAATGCATTCTACTGTTATGTATAACCAATTAGAATAAATTAAAAAAAACACTACATTCAATCTGTCTGTTTACTGCTGGCTACTTATAAATAGGCAGGCACCGGGGCTCATTGCTCCAAGCTGTCTCCTATATGACCCTTCGTCCTTCCCAACACTCCAGACAGAAGCTGAAGAGAGAAGACATTACCTGCCTTCCTTCCCCACATGGCCCAGCACATTTTGAAAGTTAATTTTTTTTTATGGTAACTGAAATGAAGTAAGGCACTTAATTTTCATAATTTCTAAGTCCCCAAAGCCCTCTATAGATCAGAGTAAATGCCTTAAAATTGTTCTCAGGAAAAGTGGGACAGTGGGTGACAGGGCAACCTGACACGACCCCCATCACTTTCATCATTAAGACTTTCCCCACACCCCCAACCCCATATCTACTCAGCACTGATTCACTGACACCTTATGTCTGATTAACATGTTAGTTTCCAAGATGCTGCTGGTATTCTCACTTAGAAGTTCATCCACCCGCTGGTTCCACAGTCTACTGCTTCCCTTCTCATTACAAATCAAGCGGGCTTGAGTGACTCTCTCTATCAAGTCACAGGGACAGAGTGGCCTGGGATATGAACTCACTAATGCCCACTGAATTCTCCTTCATCTATAGACCTAAATAACCATGGCTGGGCGGTAGGATTATTTTTAAAACTGTTGTTGCCATTATCATTTCACTTAGATCTATGAATATGCCCCCTCCCTGTATCAGAGTCTGGTCTCAACTGTGCTGGGTAACCCTCTATGAATCTGAGCACTCCAGGAGAATTCCCCCGTGTCCATGGATGCCCTCCCTATCCAGGGACACTCTCCTCTATGTCTGGGTCCTCTTCCCCATGTCCATGTATCCTCACTTGTACATCTTGGATATCTCTCCTAAGGATTTGAAGGCCACAGCAGGGTGAGAAGTTCTTCTAGTTTCCCTGCACAGTTGAGAAAGGACTCTAGCACAGGGAGGGGCATGGAATAAATACTCTGACCTAACAAGTGTTATTGCCAAAAATAAAGGAGGGAAGAAGGATGTTCAAAATTACAAGTATTTCAACTTTCTCTCTCTCTCTCTCTCTTTTTTTTTAAATCCTATGATTATGTTTTAATTTTCCAGAAGATTCTATTTATTGTTTTTAAATGAACTGGTGTAGACTCTGGAGTCCTGAAGTGATTTTCCTCTCTGTCTCTAGCTCAATTTGCAGTGGGAAGACACTAGACTGGCAAACAATGCCCCCAGGACCATGTGCTTCCTCAGCAACACTGAAAAATGGAGATGACGACGGCAGCTCCTCTTCTGTTGCAGCCAATTGTCCCTACCAGAGTGAAACACTGTCAACGTAGGAAGCATGTTCACATGTAGTGAACAGGCCAGACAATGTCCTCTCCCCTACAAAAAGCCGTGCAGAGACCTGAGCATCAGAATAAAAGCACCAATTTACATCGTCATCACAGTAGGAAGAAGACAGAAAAAATACCAATCTAAGTAACAGACTACAGGCAGTGTCTTCCACAAAGAAAATATTTAAGGAACATCTTTCTCTTCAGTATTTACAAATGCATCATTTTGATATCTTTGACAGCATCCTTTGGAGGACACTGGACGTGTCTGTCATTAATTTCAGAGCTCCCACTGTAACATAGCAATTCACAGTGCCTACCCAAACCCACATAAGCCATTGCTTACAACATTCCCCGCTACTTTAAACCTTTGGTTATAAAATTCCAGATGCTCAGGTGCCAATGAGAATCCATAACCAGGAAATTCATGTTATTAAGTCTGCCTGAAGAACTATTAGATCATGCCCTTTTGAATTCTAGACATATATTCTTTAGATCTATTTTTCTTTCTTTTCTTTTTCTTTCTTCTTATTTTTTGTGGTGCTGGGGATTGAACCCTGGCCCTAATACAAGATAGGCAAGCACTCTACCACTGACCAATATCCTCAGCTCTTTTTAAAATTTTACTTTGAGACAGGGTCTTGCTGTTACCCAGGCTAGCCTCCAACTAGTCATCCTCCTGCCTCAGGCTCCTCGGTAGCTGGGATTACAGGCATGCACCACTATATCTGGCTTGATAATTATTTTTTTCCCCTAGCACTAGTAGGATTAGCACAACCAGGATCAAAACACAGGACACAAACTTACCTCAATGTGCTGAAACATATATGGGTGATTGCAGATTTTTCTCAACTGCATGATAGTGTTCATAAGTGTCTTTGCACCTCCTTTCCCCTGAGAACAAATGCAAAGAGAAGAATAGAACTAACTATTCATTGATCAGATATTTCCAATATTTAGAAGTTAGGATTGGGAGTATAGCTCAGTGGTAGAGCACTTGCCTAGCATGTGCAAAGTCCCAAGTTAGATCCTAACACACACACACACACACACACACACACACACACACACACACGTAACCCAAAACAATAAAAGCAAGGCTTCTTATAGAAAGAACAAAAGACCACAGGTCTTCTCAATAACACACACACCCTGTGGTCCAAAGTTCCTGTTGTTACACGACTGCTTCTGAGTTAGATATAACATCTTCCTTATGATTAGCTTATCCTACAGACAAAGTAAATCTTAAAGCATTACATCAAGTTAATGGCTGATATGACTGTGTACTCTGTAGAATTTTGGAAGTCAGGACACAGAACAGATGCCCAGGGAGCGAAACTGGATTTCAAAACCTTCTCAGATGCCACCCGACACTTAGGCAGAAGGTGTTTTCTGCAAAATTAACATGAGCAGAGATAACTCTTTTGGTAACAGGAACATATTCCTTTCTTTCTGTCCCAATGTAGTTAAGAGGTTAAGAGATTTCCCTGGGCAGCAACAATAGCTACAAAAAAGGCCCAGTGACTTTTTAATAAATCAGCCTGAGAAGGGATGCTTCTCAGAAATACTCAACAGGGTTGAGAAGACACCCCTCAGCACCTCAAGCTACTCCAACTTCCTTCCTCCATGTACCTTCTTATCTTTCTCAGAACCATCTGTGAGGAGGATTCCCTTGGCTTGCATGTGGCGATACAGAATCTTCTGCAGAGCTGACATGTCACACTTGATCACATATTCAACCTGGGGAAAGAAGAGCGAGCAGGTAAGAGTAGGAGGGAGAAGGTACATTCTAAGACAACGGTTGAGACCCAGGTCTGGTGCCACTCCTGGAAGCACCAGGGCACTTTTTCCCCTTCTTGGATTCGCAGAGTAGGGCTGGGAAGGGATCTTGGAGGAGACCATGGTCCTCACTGTTAAAGTTACCACTTTGATAGTCAGAACTTCGACAGGATGTGTGTAGCTGAAGCTAGACTCATGTTTTCAAACATGTCTGGACTTGGTTTCATATCTGAGGGAGGGAATGGCTTGCCAGTTGCTCATACTCAAAATTGTTCAATATATGGTATTTCTGGCATTTCTTCTGCCTCCCAATGATACCTCCTTTCATATAAACAGTTTAGGAAAACAGTGGCTGACCAACAGCCTAGGATTGTCTTTTTAAAACATTTTTTATTTGATCCTGTATGGCTATGCCTAATGCTAGCCTTGAATAAGCTGAGATTTTACAGCAGGCCCAGGCTGATTGTCACTAACCACTACTCTCAAGAAACGAGAGGACACAACGGAGTGGGGACAACAGGTGGAGGAAGAGAACTGATCCACAACTGGACACAACTCTTGACCACCTAAAAGCCATTTCCTGTTGAAACAGGATGAAATCCAATTTAAAACAGTTAAAGGAAATTCATGTGCCCGTGGTTTATCACACACCTGTATTACTTTATCATGCTCCTAATGCATCAAATCTGCCTTGATTATTTCCTATTATTGTTTTTCTTTATTAAAAAAATCCCAAGAATACAAATGTGCAATTTTCACAATGAAAGTCAGATTAATGCCTAGAAATCTGCGGAATGTGATTAAGAGTAATCAGCAAGCTGCCTGATGTTTAATAAACTGATTAAAAATGATCAGGTTATTTTCAGCTTTGAGGGCCAGAAAGAAGAGGTCACAGATGAAGAGAAGTGGGATATATTCATTCCATTGTTGCTTCAGAAGGAACCTGTCCAACTGGGGGAACCTGTGCCTCTCACTTTCATGCATCAAGTCAGGTTAGAGAAAGGTTTGCTATTTCATAAAACAGTTAAGAAGAGCAAGTAAAGCTTTAGTTTTACCCCCCCCCCCCAAACATGCTCTAGTTTTCAATGACCTTCTTGGTCAGGAAAGAAAAACAAACCCCCAAGTTTAATAAACAAGTATGAACCTAATACATGCTTTGTGTTTTACGTACTTGATCACACTATATGCTTAAAGTATCTCAGTATTTCTCCTTTTTCCTTTCTAAAAAAATTCTTATTTTTGTGCAGCCTTGTTGAGTTATAACTGACAAAAACTGTCTATATTTAAGGTGTGCTATGTGATGTTTTGATATACATATACATTGTGAAATGATTACCATTAACCTACTTTTTCCAGAGTTCTTGACTCACCATGAAATTTGATCAAGGTGAAAAAAACCGTTAAACAACTTCAGACTTTAACAGGTACAAAGATATAAGTAATATGAAGGGCCGATATTAAGGGAGCTCTTTCCAAGTACCAGGTCCTGTGCAAAATGCTGCATGTGCCTTTTCTCACTGAAATCATAACAAGAGCTGGGTGCAATGGCGCACACCTGTAATCCCCATGGCTTGAGAGGCTGAGGCAGGAGGACCACAAGTTCAAAGTCAGCCTCAGCAACTTAGCGAGTCCCTAAGAAACTTAAGGAGACCTTGTCTCAAAATAAAATATAAAAAGGGCTGGGGATGTGGCTCAGTGATTAAGTACCCCTGGGTCCAATCCCCAATACCCCCCAAAAAAACAAAAAAACCCAAAAAACAAAAACACTCCTTGGCCTATACCCAAAGGACTTAAAATCAGCATACTACAGAGATACAGCCACATCAATGTTCATTGCTGCTCAAGTCACCATAGCCAGATTGTGGAACCAACCTAGATATCCTTCAACTGATGAATGGATAAAGAAACTGTGGCATATATATACAATGGAATATTACTCCGCCATAAAGAATGATAACATTATGGCATTTGCAGGCATATGGATGAAATTGGAGAATATCATGCTAAGTGAGATAAGCCAATCTCAAAAAACCAAAGAACAAATGATCTCGCTGATAAGCGGATGATGACATATAATGGGGGGTGAGAGGGGTTAGCATTAGGGTTAGGGTTAGGTTTAGGGTTAGGGAGCGGGGCAAGAATGGAGGAAGGAAGGACTGTATAGAGGGAAAAGAGGGGTGGATGGGGTGGGGGGGAAGGGGGAAAAAATGACAGAATGAATCAAACAACATTGCCCTGTGTAAATTTATGATTACACGAATGGTATGCCTTGACTCCATGTACAGAGAATCAAAATGCATCCCATTTGTTTACAATAAAAAAAAAAACCACAAGAGCTCTATGGTATAGTCACCTTTTAATGTCTTCTTTAATAGGCAGGAAATATCAGCATCACAGAGGTTAAGCTACTGGTCCCAAATGATCCAGCTATTCAATGGTACAATGAGGATTTGACATAGAAACCATTCTTTATATCTACACTATGGAAGACCAAGGAGATTTTCAGGCTTCCTAGCTCTGCCTGAGGTTCACTTTCCCCTAGGTTATTCTGCTGGCTTGTTCATATCCTCCTGAATGTGGGGAGATGGCCAAATCTTGTTTCAAGGTGCATGGGGCGAGTGGCATATCCAGAACTAGGGAAGAACCCTTAACCTCCTAGCCGTCAGTCAGCTACTGTGAAGGGCTGGAGGTGTAAGAGTTTGGAAAGCAGCAGGTTTGTGTGATTATACCACGGAGACAGGGATACAGGTGTCTTGTAAGTAGACCTGTCTGTGATCTGATGGCTGCTCTTGAAAGGGGAAGGCACCCAATCCTCCTCCCTCACATAATTAGAGGGTAATGGTTTTGATACATGTGCTCAAAAGATCAAAATAATTTTCATAAGTTTCACAACTATATAACTATATTTTACATTTGCTTCTGGAATCATCCCAAACAGCTCTTAACTTCTTTTTTTTTTTTCTTTTACACTTTTCTCCAACCGCAGAATGTCCTTGGTCTTAAAGTTTCTTTCTAAATTCTATTGCACCTTGAGGGCTCCTTTTGAGATTTTCCCCAATCACCCTATCAGTCTATCACCAAAACTGATTTTCCTCTTCATTTCCCTCAAAGAAGACAGTCATAAATTTGTCTGATGGCATTTTCTCATCATGAAGCCCATCTTCCCTATACGTTTCATATACTTATTTATAAATTACAAGCATGCACTAATATTAATATGAAGATTTAGTTTTCAGGCATGGGACAATGTTAGAGATAGCAAATTTATATTCATATTTCAGGATGCCAATTTGATAATACATAATATTCTTGGTCAATTCCTGCCTGCTTACCCTGCAATGCAGTTGATAAAAATCCACTCCAGGATATACAAAGAGCCCAAAAAGCTTAAAACCAAAAAACCAAATAATCTAATCAATAAATGAGCAAAGGAACTGAACAGGCACTTCACAGAGAATAATGAATGGTCAAAACATATATGAAAAAATGTTCAATATCTCTAGCAATTAGAGAAATGTAAATTAAAACTACACTGAGATTTCATCTCACTCTGCTCAGAATGGCAATTATCAATAATACATGTAACAATAAATGTTGGTGAGGATATGGGGTAAAAGGTTCACTCATACATTGCTGGGTGACTGCAAATTGGTGTAACCACTCTGGAAAGCAGTATGGAGATTCATTAGAAAACCTGGAATGGAACCACCATTGGATCCAGTTATCCCACTCCTCAGCTTATACCCAAAGGACTTAAAATCAGCATACTGCAGTGATGAAGCCACATAAATGTTTAAAGCAGTTCAATTCACAATAGCCAAGCTACAGAACCAACTTAGATGCCCTTCAATAGATGAATGGAATAAAAAAGTGTGGTATATATATACAATGGAATATTACTCAGCCATAAAGAAAACTAAAATTATGGCATTTGCCAGTAAATGAACAGAACTGAAGAATATCAGGCTACGTGAAATAAGCCTGTCCCCAACAAACCAAAGGTTGAACATTTTCTCTGATATGTAGATGCTAATGCATAACAAGGGAGGGTAAGGAAGGGAAGTACAGAAGTACATTGGATTAGACAAAGGAGAATGAAAGGAAAGGAGGGGGGATGGGAATAGGAAAGACAGTAGAAAGAACCAGATATAGCTTTCCTATATTCATATATGAACACATGACCAGTGTAATTCTACATCATGTTCAACCATAATAATGGGATCAAAATTGTAATGGGTTGTACCCTATGTATGTATAATATATCAAAATACATCCTGCTGTCATGTATTCCTAAAAACAACAAATAAAAAAAAAATAAAAAGAATGGTAGAAGAGATGGGATGATCTTCTTTCCATTGTCCACCTCTATTTCCATTATTTGCTTTCAACCTTTACTCCTTTATAGAATCTTTTCAAATCCTTCTGGGGACCAAGATTTTCAGTTTAGTGAAAAAATCAGATAAGGGGTCCATGTGCAGCTCAGTGGTACAGCACTTGCCTAGCCTGGGCAAGGCCCTGGGTTCAATGACCAGTACTCCAAGAAAAAAAAAGTCAGATTATATCACATCTGTTTATCTGGGTACAAAATAACCTCACCTGGTCTCACAATAGGTAGAAAAGGAATGAGCCAGGCAGTAAGGATGAATGGGCAGTCAGGTGCTATACCTGTGGAGGTTCCTGCTCATGCTTCCTCTGGGATAACCTAGGTAGGCTATCTGAGGCATGCCGGACCCTCTGATATTCACACATGGTATGGTGTCAGTCTGAACATTAAAAACCATGAAAGTTTAATGTTTTTATTTTTAAGAAAAAAAATGAATGTGTGGATTTTGTAATCTCTTTCTGCATCTGAAGGGATCACTAGTGTGTACCCTCCCTCACACCTCCCCGCTACTGGAAACTCCTGATCTAAAGCATCTGAATGCCTGGGCCATTCACCCCTCTGGGTTGAATGCTGTTGTCTTCCCTTGCCACTCCAGTATCTGGTGTAAGTAGATCTCATCTTCCAAGGCCAAGTTTGTAGACCCCTCAACCCAGGCGTCCCATTTCTGGGATAGCCTCTATGCCTGCCATGCGGCCTGAGTGTAGGACAATGCACAGAATAGGCGTCTGACAGCTATGGATTGGGAAAAGGGGAAAAAGTGATCATAATGTAGACACACAGACCGACAGGGAAAAGGCAAAACAGGTTTCTATTACAGTGGTGCCAACTTCAACTTGGTGGGGTCTGAGTTCTACCCTCCACAAAAGCGATGGCACCTGACCAGAGCATGAATGGGAAAGTCCCTCAAAACATACTGTGCTATGAGAAGTGAACTTTGTGATTTCTGGGGGCTGATTCCCCCCATCAGTTAGCCTGTGAGAGCCGCAGGGGCTATTTGTGTTCAAACTGTATGTAAAATTAAGATGCTGATCTCATGTATGTGATAATTATATCCCAAGGATTCTATGTTAACAAATGGTCAAATTGGTCCTACAAATAGGCAGATCTGTTGATTTTATGAATGAAGAATCTCTTTCCAAATAACCCTGTAGAAGAATTTAGCTTTATTCATAATTTATGCCTGCATCCTGTCCTTCATTTATAATTTCCATTCCAAAAATATAGATTATTAGAAAAATGAACCTAGATGACCATGTGTGATATATTAGGACTTTGTGAACTGAGGGGATTTTTGTTTGTTTTTTGGTAGTGGGCATTGAACTCAGGGTGCTTCACCAGTGAACTACATCACCAGTCCTTTGTAAACCTTTTTTTTTTTAAATTTTGAGACAGAGTTTCTCTAAGTTGCTGAGGTAGCCTTGAAATTGTGATCCCCCTACCTCAGCCTTTCAGTTATAAGCATGTGTCACCACGCTTGGCTGAAATGAAATTTCTAAACAATACAATTCAATTTATGAAAGCCCAGGGTTCTAGAATCCATATCATGAGAGGAATGATAGTAATGATAAACTACATTAAGCATTTTAAGCTTTCATATGATGAATGTACAAGTTGTCTATCTAAACAAAGCTTTTTCAAGTGTTTGACACAAATTATATCGAAGTCAGGATTGATTTCAGGTAGGCCAACCTCTCTCTGATGAACCTCAGACATCATATACATATTTTAAGATATTTAGACATCAATATATACACAGCCAGCTGTGTAGCTGGTTCTTGATGATATGAATTAACAAAGGAGAGAGTCAGCACAGACAACCTCAAATGAGAGCTAAATCAAAAAATCAATTTTTATTTAGCTTGTTTTATGTAGTCCTTTTTTCTATGAACTGGCCTCTTCCCTGACAATAGGAAATCTGCGGGCAGATTGGTGCTAGTGGTGTGGCACAGTGCATTTATTCCCTTGTTCATTAGGGGTTTCACCAGCCTTAGAGTAAAACTAACTTTCTTGGTCAGCAGAGTTGCAGTCATCAAATGGTGACCCTTCTACACCTGCTTTAGTTTGACCCAAGGAAGTACATGTAAACATTCTCAACATCGTTGAGTGTTAGAGAAATGCAAGTCAAGATGTAACCGCTACAACCTATTGAAATGGGCTAAAAATGTTTTTGAAAACTGACAATTCCAAGTACTGATGAGAATGTGGAGGAACTGGAAGGTGCACCCCTTGAGAGTGGGACTACAATGTGGTTCAGACAAGAGTAGAAAACAATGCAGACGCTTCTGACAGACTCACATCTACAATGACCCTACCATCGAGCAGTCCCACTCCGAGGTGTTGACCCAAGAGCAATGAAAACCCATGTTCACACAAAACCCTAGACAGGAATGTGTATAGCATCTTTATCTTTAATTGTCCAAAGCTAGGAATAACCCATATGTCTCCTCCACTAATGGTTAAAAAAACTGGTGTGTCCATAAAGCGTAATGATACAAAATGTCATCAATGGTAAAAAAAATAAACCAGCTGTTGTTATGTGCAACTGCTTGGATGACTCAAACACATTAGGTTGACTGCAAGAAAGCAGATGCAAAAGGTTATTTACAGGTTAATTCTACTCATTGTGGAAAGACAGCAGATTAGGGGTCACCTGAGGCTAAGAGTAAAGGGAGGGGCTGATTAAAAGGATGGCACCAGGGATCTTTTTCTGGAGAGGTAGATGATGGAACTGTTCTGTAGTTTGGTGTAGACATGCTTAAAGTAACTATGCATCTGTCAAAACTCACTGATCTATATACATCAAAAGGAGTGACTTTTACTATGTGTAAATTAAAAAAACAGAATTAAAAAACTTTCCTCATTCTTTTTCATAAAAACCTTTGAGTATGACTGCTAGTATTTAGCTTTTTCCTGCCATCAGCCATGATTCCTCCATAGGTTCTAACATGGGCCAAGGAAGAGAGGTATGTTGTTTGTGGTTATAAGCAGGTGGTAGCAGAAGAAGCCCCTCACTTTCAAGAACAACACTTTAAATTTCTGATTTTTCCTTGGTTAAAAAATAATCCTAACAAGGCACAAAGTGTAGAGACCGAATGTCGGTCACGACAACCACAGTCACACACAATGTGACTGGTCTCCACACACTTTTAAAAGTTATGGGGACAGAGATGTGGAAGGGCCATTGAAAGCACAGCAAAGACAAGATAACAGTGAGAAAGAGCTTGAAGTGGGCAAGAAAATGGAACTCCCCTAGTGACAGAGGCAGCAACATTAAAGGAAGACAAGGACCATAGTATCAGCCGCTGTCACTAGTTGGGTGCGTACTACAAGCTGATGTAGTGTCCTGACTGCTATGTCCATTTAATCCTCAGGACAATCCTTTGAGGCAGATATTTATATGTTCCACTTCATTGATGAGAACACTAAGACCCCTTTGGGTAAAAGACTTGCCTAAGTTCACACAGTTAATAAGGGACAGAGAAGGCAGTGGGGACTTGTGCCTATTGATGGGCAGAGTTCATGATTCCCATCCCACCTAACTGCCTCCAGGGAAAAAGTAACATGGTTAATTTTAAATTATGCATACCTATCAAGGTATCCACAGACAAAATCACCCACAGAATATTTAACACACCTTCAATACTATACTCCAGTTATAGGACAGTATAGTATATTTATGCAGGAGACTTACTCTTGACAATCTGAAATACTTTTTTTTTTTTTTAAAGTTCATCATCCTTCAAGGGTACTCAGGAAAATCTCTTGTATAAAGAACTACAATGTAAATACTTTAGTAAAGCAAAAAATTACTTTGTGATATACCTGATTACTTCATAATCTTTATGCTACAAATGTCTGAATTTTTCTGCACTGGATTTTCTTAAAATAGGACATATGCTTTTAATTTGTAATGTGGTCTAAAGATCTCCCTATATTAGTGAGTCCTGGAAGTAAATAAACAAAATTAAGAAGTTTTATGAAATGAATAAATAAAGAGCTTTGGTTAACTACCTTTTATTTTATACCTCTTCTAAAGAAAAAAAAAAGGAAGTCCAGGACATACTTAAATCATTAATATTCCATCTGTAACCTGCAGGACCACAGTAACAGCACACCAGGAAGTAGAGCAAGGCAGCCACTTGACCACAGCACACACTCACCAGCTTATCTGCTCAGTAACTCAGTTCCATCTTGATCAGAAACCCAAAGAGGCCAAGACCACAGGAAGTCACAGTGAGTGTCAATAGCACTCAATCCCCAAGATGTACGCACCAGCAAAATAAGATACTTCAATACTTAGACTTTTACTAGGATAAGCATGACATAATTGTTTAAAAATGTTTTCTATTAATGAATAGGTGGTATTTTAGGGAATAAATGTGTCTCTTGGCAAAATGATCACTTGTACAGCATCTTGCCAACTCCCACTTTAAAATGAAGAGGATGAATCAATCTGTCCAAAAATAGTTGTTACCCAGAAAGACCACAACCATAAAAATAAGACATTTCAGAATTGGCTGATCTAAAGAAATGCAAATAAAAATATCTCAAGCAATATATAATATGCAATGCTAAATAATCTATCTTTAAGAGATAAAACTTAAATTTCTAATGTGTAGGGTTCCCAAATAAGATCACAGAGATATTAAACTAATACTCAAATTCAAGCCAAAACCGTGGAGCCAAGAGCTTAAAAACACATTCTAAAACACTGAAAATTCAGTTTTCCAATCTTAAAATTCATGGTGCAGGAGAAAAACCAGGTCTCAGAATAATTAGATGACATGTCTGTAATTTGCAGGATGGTGACATCACAAATATAAAATAAGAAATCAATTTCCAGGAAACTTGTCAGATGCTTCCTATGCCCTTCAATAAGGACATAAGTCCCAAACCCAGATTCTTACATTCTTATTGGCTTACAAGCAGAACAACTAGATAGTGTCTGCAACAGTGAACTTGACAAGGTCAGTTACTTAAAATAAACAAACAAAACAATTCAAGTTAAGATGTGTTGAGACTCAGTGAATTTGATAATGTTGTAAAATCTGCCCCAAAGCTTTTAAAAACCAGGCTAAAAATGCTATAATTTCCTTTCTTTCTCATATTCTATCAAATGGCAGCAGCACTTCAGAATATTTTCAAGAGGCCTGTAACTAAAACATAAACCTGTTATTTTAGAAACACAATTCCAGGGGCAGGTATTTCAAACGTATTTTCAGGGGGTAAAAAACTCACAACTTTTAATTTTGCAACATACTTTTTCTGGAAGTTGAGATTCAACTTCTTTCTTCAGTCTCCTCAGTAAAAATGGCCTCAACACCTTATGTAGACGCCTGATGATCAATATAGTTTCTTCTTCATTTAAATCCACCTATAAGGGAATCTTAGATGAATTTGATTTTTTAAAAAAAAGGATGTTTCATATAATTAAGCTTTATGTTACATTTATTACAGGTGTAAATACATGATTGAAATTTTACATGCATTAAAACCAGGTTATGCTGGTCACATTTGCCTCTAAATTCTTTCACCTTCCCATCTGGTGGGAACAAAGTGACCTCTAGATATGTGGTTTTTGTCTAAATGCTTAGTTCTGTGGAAAAAGACCCAGAATACCCATTTTAGATCACGGTGTTTAACAGTCCAACATTTTCTGGAATGTGACAGGGAACAAAGACTGACTACAGACTGAGACAGAACAGGAGAAAAAGAGCAATAGGAAGTGTGTTCCTACTTCAAGCTGCAGCCTTCAGTTATCCTGAATAACTTTCTCAGATGCAGAAACACACTGGGGGACAGGGACTTGAACACGAAAAGAGGAAGAACACGAGTAGATTCAGCTTAGACTGGAGGGTCTCTAAGTCCCTCTACCTGTCCTCCTCTCTGCTCTGATATTCAAGTTCTATTTTATAAAATTCCCTATTATTTCATTCACCTTCCTCTGTTAACCTCTAGGGGGCAGAGTAGATCGAAAGTACTTCACACAAATGGACCAATTACCAACCAGTTGACAAATGGCAACTGTGCCTATAAGGAACTTCAAGATTAAAGGGCCAGAGTTCAAACATAAATTTTCCTAAAACACTCTTAGTGGCTTTTCATTCCTGTAGTTAAGGAACCACTAATCAAAATGGCATGTACCCATTTCATTTCTTCCTTTCATAAGTGAGTTCTAAGAGAAGATAGCTGAAGGAATAATAAGAATGAATTGGAAATAGTCTACTCTGAGGTTTGATGAGTATTTAGATACGTACAAAATGGAGGCTCACATTAAAACCTAAAAAAAAACATGGTGCAGGAAATTAATGTAAACTAGTTTAGTTTTAAACAGAAACTCTACATGGAAATACTTCAAAGAGAAACCTTTGTTTATATAACATGGAGCAATCTGTTGTAGGGTTTGTATGTAGTTGATTGAGTTGACCTGGTTAAATTAATTTGGAAAATATCTCCAGGTTCGCCATCCCTGTGGCTAGAGCAGTCAAGCCTTCCACTAGTCAGGAACATTCTCTAGTGGCCTGGGAAACATGCTAGCAAAAGGCAAAGGGATCAGGATTCCCCTACACCTCTGGATTTGGAGGGGAAAATAATCCTAGAACGAGACGACACCTAGCCACTGATTGGACTCATGCAGCAAGTCATGTGGTAAGCCACCCCTGTGGGATTTCTGTGGCTCTACTCTTATCAATTTTAGGTCCCTTGGTTTCATATCATCATCATGCACTGGAAAAAAAAAAAATTCAACCAGTACCCTTTCACCAGTCATGGCAAATGGAGCATTAAACCACTGTTCGAATGTGCTGCAGCTCTTGAAAATTGTGGGGAGAAGGAAGTTCAGGAGGGCCCAGAGTTCAGGAAGCTTATTTTGCAGCGGGGTCCCAGTCAAGAGGATTCTCCTGGGGGCCACGTAGTGAGTGTTCAGGACCTGAGTCAGCTTGCAGTGATGATTCTTCATTCGGTGGCCTTCATCCACTATCATGTATTTCCACCGAATCTGCAACACAAGAGGAAGCACCAACGTACACTGAGCAAGAGAAAATACAACTTCCAACAGGCAAAGGGGTGTGGAAAACCAAAGAATCCATACTTGGTAGATAATGTGGCATAATAGTCTGAAGAAAAAAATTTCCCATGCCTGACTGAGGATATAAAACATCATGTGATCATGACATGTTAAAGCAACACTGTTCGGCAGGGGAAACATGACTCCAAGTCACGCTTTGTAAGGAAGGAAACTTGGGCTCAAAATGAAAAAGCTCATCCTGCATGTCGATCCTGCATCTCCCCCTTCAGTGCTTCTTTCACCCACACGGTGTTGTGACAGCTATTCCAGACTTCATGGCCATTGCCCTGCTCACGTGGCACAGAATATAGGTACCCACTGGAAGCCAAAATTCATGTCTGATTTTCCCAAGATAGTACCAGCAGGTATCCATGGTTGAGACAGATAATCTTAGCTTTGTACCTTCTTTTTTTTTTGGTATCAGGGATTAAACCCAGGGGCACTTAACCACTGAGCCACATCCCCAGCTCTTTCTATGTTTTCATTTCGAGACACGGTCTTGCTGAGTTGTTTAGGGCCTTGCTGAGTTGCTAAGGCTGGCTTTGAACTCGTGATCCTCCTGCCTCAGCCTCCCAAGAAGCTGGGATTACAGGTGTGTGCCACCACACCTGGCTTGCACCTTCTTCTCTCTTGCATTGACTAGACACTACCCTTAGGACTTGTAGTGTTGGTTTTTGTGTTGTACAGCTTTGTTTATTTTGTTTTGTTTGAGTTGGCAGCAAACATTGAAAAGTTGGACTATTTCACATTAAAAGCTGAACATTCACCTTCTTCTAAATAAATTAGATCAAGCTACTGGGTTCCCTCAGTACATGCATATTCCCTACCAGCTAGATCCAGATTTTTATTTTATTGAAAGTAAAAATATACTCACTGACAAAAAGGCAATGCAAAACCCCCATTCCTCTGCTTATGCCAAAACTGCAGAATTCAACAGGACAAACTCCC
This sequence comes from Sciurus carolinensis, assembly GCF_902686445.1. NCBI lineage: Eukaryota > Metazoa > Chordata > Mammalia > Rodentia > Sciuridae > Sciurus > Sciurus carolinensis. The sequence continues at coordinate 67,712,486 of NC_062226.1, forward strand.
CCACATGACTGTCACTTACGACCTCAACAATGGCCATGGCACGATCCTCTTTCCTATCTACAGTTCCTTTCATCTCTCGTACCGTACCTCAGCCCTCTTCTAGAATGATGATGAGGGATGTTCCACTAAGCCCATCCATTCCCTGCACAACAGTGGCAGTGGCCAAGAAAAGCATCTGCTGCTCACATGTCCCTGGACTCTGCTGCAAAGCTCTTAAAGAGAGGAAGCTGACAAGCAACGTATTATACAGTCCTCACCTTCCTCATTAGAAGCATCACTACACTGGGAAAAAGGAATAAAATGATCCGTCTGGTTGGGAAATACAGGTAAAAGAAAGCACCTGAATTTTTTTCACTTCTTCTACTGCCTCCAAGAAAAGTGTTTAAGAATGATTAAAGTTGTATGGTCAACTGTCCCAGACTTAACCAAAAGCATGAAAAGAGGCCGGCAGACAAAAATGTACTAAAATAAATATTTTAAATCTACTTTCCTGCCTAATTTAGCTTATGAAATAATAAACAAGGAAGCAGAGGCCTTTGATTTTGCTATTGGGTCTACTGCTAATTAGGTCTTCCACTTGGAAAAAAATTACTACCCTTTTCTGGAGCTCCAACTCTCCAGCAACAAATAAAAGCAATGTATCTCATTACCAGGCGTCTCCAATGAATTTTGAAATACATATGAAGAAGATACGATATGAAATTTTTTAAAAGGATCTCAAATGTACAACCACATTCCCATAGTAATAATGGAAACACGTCATTTCTGACATTGTCAAATTCATCTCTGACTGTGAGGAATGGGAACACAGCACTGTTGTCAGTGCCATCTCAATTATTAAACCTCCCCTGGGAACACGTTTCCTTTATGCTATTTCCTATGATGCCATGAAGGGAACTCTCCGTTCCCAGAGCAAAGTTTAATGCAGAGATAGAACAAACCCCAGAAACAGGAATTCTGTTCAATTCTGGCCATAACTTAATTTCAGATTATAGTGGTTTTTGAAACACCACAGGGTAAAAGAAATTACCAAAGGCAAAAAATAAAAAATAACTTTTCATGATTTGTTCCATGAAAAACGGTTCTTCCATCTTTCTACATGAACATATTAAGAGAAAAGATGATATAAATAGAAAAGAAAAACACTTCTATGTTGTGCTAAAGGACATACAAATGAGGAAACACACAGGTCACAGAAACCAACTCTTTTTCAGCTTCAGATAAATAGTCACAGAACAGCCCTGAGTAATTTGAGCAATGACCGCCCATCATTTTACCAGGAGAAACCAGAAACAGATACAGCACATGAGACTCAGCTTGAATAAGTGCTCATATGAAGGGACCATATGGAGAGGTACCTACTCATCTTTGGAGAGAGAGAGAGGCACCAGAGGAATGAAGTTACGCTGACAATAACCCAGGGCGACAAAAACAATTATTTCTTCCCAAGCACATTCAGGGCTATTGAAGAGAGAAGCTGCCAAAGGAACCAAAGAAACCCAGGTGAATTTTCTTAAAAGATGTCAACTCATTATCTGTGAGAGGATGGGGAAAATCCCAACATCAATCACACTCACCTCCCCCTCCCCAAAAAAACAAGAAAGGAAGAAAGAAAGATAAAAACCCATGGCCAAAATATATCATACTCATTAAAAGAGAGAGAGAGACAAAAAGACCAGTCATCCAATGATCAAATTATACCATTGAGTATAATTTGAGGAACACTTTACACTCTGCAGAGATGGTCCATAATTAGAGATAAAAGAATTTCTTTAAAAACATACCTTTGCAAGAATGTGCTTGTCTTTTATAATGTACTCGTAAGTAGTCAAGAGGACATTGAATTTGCCACTCCGTAGCTGGGGGACAAGGGAGCGGCGCATGGCAGGGGTACCCTGAATGGAAAGAAAAATATATAGATTACCCGATGGAAAGGACGTGGGTGCTATTTCTCACTATTCATAGCCTAATGGGGCCTAGATGTGACATTCCCACATATATGCATTATCATATCCTGATCCATTATCCATGAAGGAAGTCTTGGCTAAAATCACACACATCTTGACACTTTCCAGACCCTTATAGGAAGGTTTTCCCACTTAAGACTGAGGGAGGGAAAGAGAAGAGGAAATTGCAGCAAGCTTGCAGTAGTAGGGAACCCGCTGATCGGTTGAAAGGCTTCATTTCTGTGGGAGCATGCAGCAGGCAGCCCCGGCGCCCCGGTAATTGCCTGACTTTGCAGGAACATTCGGCACTGTAGCAGCCCACAGTGAGCCAGTCAGCAGCACGCAGAATGTGCGATATTTGTCATTTGTATTACTCTCATCAGAAACCTCGCAATATGATAATTAACAATTTTCTTCTGCATTTCACTATCTGAAAGTAATTATGGTTTATTACAGTAATCTTCTTGGGATGATTAACTCTCACTGTTTAGTACATGATGTACATGACAAAACTTTACAACCAAATACAGTTCACAGATGTGCATATGGAATGAAGAAAATAGGGTCTATTTTTTGCTTTTCCACATTTATATATAAATACAGCATTCCAAACCTTGTAAGAAATTTTCACCACAGAAGGAGCCCATTTGTCAAATTCATATGTCCAGTTAGAAAGAGTCCTATAGAACAACAAAGACAAAAAAAAAATACAGTAAAAAAGACATTTGTATAAAAGTCAATGTCTAAAAAGACATTCTTATTTATTTTCAGGCCTTGTCTTAAAAGGGGCTGGAGAATATGAAGTATCTCAACTACATATTGATTTTTTTTAACTTTAAAAATTTTTTTTTTACTTATAGATGGACACAATACCTTTTGTTTTATTTATTTTTATGTGGTGCTGAGGATCAAACCCAGTGCCTCACATGTGCGAGGCAAGTGCTCTACCACTGAGCTACAACCCCAGCCCCTACATATGGATTTTTAAACGTGTGGAAATAAGAGATAAGTTGGAAATAAGTTGCCACAAAGGGTGACAACTTTGTGTTTCATAAAAAAAAAAAAAAAAAACTTAAGAAAAAATGTAAAAGTACATAAACACAGAAAGACTTAGTTTTAATAGGGTATTGAGAAACAGCAACTGCCAGAGTGATGTGGGGAATCTTTAGAACTAGTCACATAAGTTCAGAGAAAACTTGATTCAGGAAAAAAAAATCATAAAACCATATGACAATATTTCATGGGGAAGAAAATAAATAAATAAATGACAGATCAGGGGAAGAAATACTATATGACTCTTTAAAAATCCTTGAAAATGTCACCATAATAAATAAGTCAGAACATGCAAAACAGGTAAAATGCAAAGGATGCTGACATACAATGGGAATAGACAATTCACAAAGAAGAATCTGCAAACAATCCTCATTTAGACAAAATCTGAAGAAAAAAACAAAAATATAATCCAAGGTCCAAGATTGTATAAGCACTGAGATCTATGACAAGGTCTTTCTCAGTGAATAAAGCTGCTGCCTCACGCTCTCGCCAGATCCACTGGACTCCCAGGGAGGGTGGCTGTGAACAATTATTCCTTCCCCCAGGAGCCTCCAGTGAAGACCCAGGAGGAACCACCGAGTGGATGGGGCACTTGGGAACGTGACAGTTATAGCAAAGATTAGTCTTTCTGAAGCAGCAAAGTCACTGAAACACCAAGTGCACATATTGAGGTTAGTTTAATGCAAAATTCATAGTTTTAATTTTGATTTCCACTCTGCTTTAACAGAAAAAAAAAAAGGGAAAACTTACATAGATAATCTTTTGTGTGTGTGTCAAGGAAAAATTTTTTAAATCTTCAAAAAAGAAACACCCATACCTTTCCCTTTGTGAGCCACTTGAGAGATGATCGACAAGACCTACTAATACAGTGAAACAGTGTAGCAGGCTGTGTAGACAGCAATGCTAATTGCTGATAAACTCACTTGGTCCCATACTTAATTAGCCAATCAAAAAGGCTTGGGGGTGGGAAATTAAAACCTAAATTCAGATTACATGCACTTGGTAATCCTACTACATAATACAATTCTGTCTTCCGTGAGAAACAAGGACAAGCTACTAATAGGGCAATCTACAACATACAGAACGGTGACTGGGGAATAAATGACTTTACTTACGAAAGGGGAACAATGATGAGATAGGGGCCATTGAGTCTTTTGTGCTCCATCAGATAAGTGATGAGTGCAATGGTCTGTATGGTCTTGCCTAGGCCCATTTCATCAGCTAAGATTCCGTTCAAATTGTTATTATACAGGGAAACCATCCATTCCAGGCCCTGGAGCTGAAATGAAGAGTAATTGCTTCAATTATCCAAGATCTGCACAGGTAATTAATACTAATACAACTCAAGTGAGGCTGTGACTTCTTACCTTCCCCATGCTGTATGCTGGGTTTCCCACAGTAGCAAAGTGCGGGAAGCACCAACGCAAAAAGAATTTAAAATATGAGCCTGTAATCGTCCCTGCTGCTTGGCAGGTGTTGAGTGTTAATCAGATTTAGAAATGATGGGCTGCAGCCTACTGGTGGGATTTTAAGCAGTTCTACTTAGCATTTCACAGTATATGACATTCTAGAATTATTACAAATGAAGAAAACCCAAACCAAAATCTATTCCAAACACTCCAAGAACAAAAAGCCAACGAGAGGATTAAAAAGGAACAAACCAGAAGGCAGGTTTGGCACACAGACCATTAATCATTAGAAAGAGGCTTCTTGGTGATGAACAGCCTGCCTCAGGGAGCATCCCCTCAGTGAGGAGGCTCTGACAAGGGAGCCAGGGCCACTCTGCAGGGCCCATGGGAGGGCATTACTTTTCCTGGCAGAGAGAATGTTCCCAGGCAGCACATGGAAACTCTGCCATGTGGTTTCTCCCCAAAGGCAGCATCCTGGGAGCTGATTGCCTGGAAGCACGTTGGACATATTTTTAAAGCACAAGAGCCCTGTGCTTTGGATTCTTCATGTTAAGTACAAAAGGAAGGTAAGGATACAAAGTTGTTAAACCTCCTCCCCCAATACCCAATTCCCTTGCACTGTGATACCAAAGATGCTGGTTTTAAAATGGCAGAATCGGGCTGGGGTTGTGGCTCAGTGGTAGAGCGCTTGACTGGCATGTGTGAGACCCTGGGTTCAATACTCAGCACCACATATAAATAAATAAAAGATCCATTGACAACTAAAAAAATACGTTAAAAAATGGCAGAATCAACTACACACACATGCCCACACATACAACATATAACACACACATGCTAAAGTCAATTCAGCTTATCAATGAAGTTATGCTGAGGGAAATGTTAATATCAATTCATTGTATGTAAGAACAAAGTGAGTTATACATATATATATTTAAAATATTTATTAAGTGACCATTTTTTGCAAAGGATCACCAGGGAGCCATAGTAGATGGATACCAAGGTGTATAAGATGCAAGTCTCCCTTCAGAAGCCAGCAGTCAAAGAGGAAACAATAACCACCGACACCCATGTACTGAGAAGCAAGTGACAGTGCTAAAACTTGTATTGGCCAGAATTTTTCTTAGGGAGGTTCTACAATGATTTGAAGAAATATTTTCATAAACTGCTTGTGAAAAATCCAAATCATCCTAAAGGTTTCTGCAGAACTAGAGCAATACCAAAAGATAAGGAGAGAAACAGGAAGAGCCTCGAAGAGAATGGGCAAAAAAGAGAGGGGAAAAGAGGAAATAAATGGAAACCACAAGGCGCTGGGCAAAAGAGGTTGTCTGCAACATAACCCTGATGCCACCAGACTTTTAGGAAAGTCAGCTAAATGCCAGGAGCATTGAATACTTAGTGAGAACAATTTTTTTTAATGAAACTGGAAAAGGGACTGAATTTTGTATCTGTGTTAATTCTGGTTGAAACTAGCAGTAGAAAGGACTAGAAATTCACAACAACCATGCAAAATGAGCTGGACTTTTCCTAGGCCGGGGAATTGGGGTAGGGGCAGGTATTAGTTATTGAACCAAACTTACATGGCTCTCCCTCCAGGAAGCATCAGGAAGGCCACAGCAAGATCAAGGTTAAATAAGTAGTAAAAGTACAAAAGCTGACAAGGAGCAAAACAGAAAGCTCACTCATGGAGAGGATGACCAGGGAAAGCTTTGAGCCACAATTCAAATTAATGGGTGAAAAAACAGAGAAGTCATCGGGCAGATATGGGTACAGGTTTCCAGGAAGAAGAAACTTCGCCAGGCAAATACCCAAAGGGAGACCATACAACCCACATCCAGGGAATCTCCCAGAGAAGCGGGGAGGAAATGGACACACATATGGAAGGCAGAGGAGCTAGGTTTAAAAAGAGGTGCTGGTGAGCAGGAGGAAATCAAGATGGCATTACAAAAGTTATTGATGAATAATCCAAAAATAGATCTCTTATACAGGTATACAACAGTTCACTGGAATAGACTATGAATTAATATCTGTATCATAGAGATAGAGTGTGGTCCTCAAAGTGTGCTCCAAGGACTCCAGGGACCCTACTGCAAGACCTTTACAGAACATCCTCAGGTCAAAACAACTTCCATAATAATATCAAGGCATTACTTGTCATTTTTACTGCATTGCCATCAGCATTAATGGTAGGCAAGCACTAATTGTGGGCAGCAGCTGCTGGTCCTTTAGCACAAATCCAGGCAGCACAGTACCACCAGTGGAGGTACTCCTCCCTCTCATGTGATGGCAGCAAACAGTGCCAACTTTTAAGAATGGAAAGGACCTGGTGCCAAGAAGTTTGAGAACCACTGACCTAAAGCATGCACTTCCTCATGTATATTCTAGAAGATAGTAGTTTTATAGGATGTGTAAAACTGATATAAAAGAATATGGCTTTGGTAATCAAAGAAGCTTGATAAACACAAACTTAAGCAATACGAATAAAGATACTTTACTGCAGGATGCTCATGTGCATCACGGATTACCAAGAGAGGCAACTGCCAAGACGAGCATGTCTGGTTGCTTGGAATAGTCTGGAGTTATGCCTATTACCAACAGTTAAGAGCCCCTACAAAACCCCAACTATCCAAATTTAGAATAGTAAATTACATGATGGTCCTAGTTACAGTTAACAGTACTTCCCTCAAATCTTTTATTATTATTATTATTGTTGTTGTTGTTGTTCTTGTTGTTGTTGTTAATTTTTTACTAACAACTCATGGAACAAATGCTTCAACAAACACACTTTGGGAAACACTTTAAGGTAGTAAGAGGTGGAAGAACAGACCTCAATCCAGGCAGATCAAATGAAAACCTGTTACGGAGGTTTTCTACACTAACAGAATGTGGCTGGCTTTTCCATTTTCAAGAGCTTCACAGAGAAACTTTCCAAATGTTAAGTCAGTATTCCTTATAACAAAATTCATCCCAAAAACTGTAAAAGAGAAAACCAGTGTGGTGTGTCCTGGAAAAGAAGACAATGCATGTGGAAGTTCACTGAAAGAAGAATCACAGGCATGATGGAGAGACTCTCAATAGAAGTGACATGACCTAAAATGTGTCACTGTGTTCAAGCAATGCAGAGCTGCACGACATGCTCCAATTGACCTCAGGTAACAGACAACGGCTTGCCCCAAGGACACACGGACGGCTGATCACCTGGTAATGCTTCAGGGTCCCATTGATGAGGAGGGCTGACTGCTTCTCCACCCTTTCTGAGATGGCATGAGCGACAGTGTAGTAGGACTGGGACCCCCTGGCACTGTACTGCATGCTGTATTCATCATCCACATCTTGCTTCGCGGTCCTGAGGAAACACGGTCACTTGAGCGTGTGTGCTCTTTCACCCCCAGAATGAACCAAGAGTCTAAAACAGCTGCAATACAGAGAGTTTAGCAACTACTACATGCCTTGCACCTAAAATACATTTTCTGTAATCTTCACAAAAAATGAAACAAGGTAAGCATTATCCCCATTCTAGGCATGTGAGGAACTGGAGGCTCACAGAGGCTACTTCCTTTGCCCAGGCCACAACAGGTGCCCTTGATCTCCAAAGACTGAGAGGGGCTTGAACCCTACAGCTGCAGATTAATATTCTGACAATGAATTTGTTCCTTTCACTGAACAGTGGCTAAAGACTGGAGGACAAATGGGAGAGGATCAAAGAGGACATTCCAGGGGTTAGAAGGAAGGTAGTTTCTGATCTTCTATGCCTTGTTAATGAGGTCATATTTTACTCTATGGGCAATGAAGAGCCACTGAGGTATTCTTAAAGCCTTCAGTGAAGGAACAGGAGTGCACTGGAAAAACAAAGATGCTGAAAATGGGGCAGCTAGCTATAGAAAAACAGGGTGGATATTAGGATGTTTATTTCTGGTTTTCAGAAAAAAATTCAACTTTAAAAATGTTCTCTTTTGCACACTGTTTCATGACAGTTTTCTTATAATAATAGAACTTTCCTCATAGTAATAGAGCTATTCAAGCAAAGAGATGTGCAGACCACTGATAGGATGGTGAGACCTGATGTTTAGAAGGGTGGGATGGGGATTCAGGGGCAGGGTGGAGCCCAGGGCTGACTCACCTGTGGCAGCCAGGGTAGGACAGGAAGGGCACAGCAAACTCAGATTTCTGGGTAAGGGTCCCATTAAGGGAGGCATAAAAAGCAGGGAAGCAGCTTTACCAGATAGAGAGTAAATCTGGCTAGTGCAACCCAGGACAAAAGTGCAAATGACAGGCATGGAGTGGCATGAGTCCAAGGCAGAGGAGAGGATAAGGAAGGAGAAGAGGAAGGGAGGAAGGAAGGGTGGGGAGAAGGAGGCAAGGAAGGAAAGAGGAACAAAGAGAGGAGAAGAGCAACATGAAGCCTGTGGACCTGGGGGCCTAGAGCTCAGGGACCTCTGAGAGGCTGAGGGGACAGTGCCAAGTGAACTCCAGGGAATAAAGTTGGCTCCCTCCCTTAAACAATAGTTTTTACAAGAAAAATTACACAGCACGATCCTCCTGCAATGTATCTCCAAGGGAGAAAACAGACACACATACTCAATGATCTGCTTAGCATCCTTCTCCGAAACTTCTTCACTATTTGGATCCAGAAGGATTTTCTCTTCAGTTTCCTGCCTACTGGACTCTTCTTCCTCATCCTGGGAAAGGAATGAAGATATGAGGGAAAACTACATTTTATGACTGGCATTTTCTGAAAAGAGATATAGCATCCAACTTCACAAATGAACCCAGTAAAGACAGCAAAGAGAGGATGTAAATTTAACATCTACTTACCAGGCAACTCACCAGTCCATTGCTGTTTAGAGCACTGGATGAGAAAATGAGGAGCCCCTGGGGACACTAGACCCTTGCTCCCAAGATTAAACATGTAAAAATCATGCCAGGAATTTGCATATCTGTCGTTTGGTTATCAGAGAGCCCTGTGCACCATATCTGCTACACCCCTCTCTCCAAAGGCAGGCTTCAGACATCTTAATATCCTCCTTCTCCTACAAATGCTCCCTCTGAAAATGCCTACAGGCCCCCCAAGTGCTCAGTGTAGAAAAACACTGCTTTATGTTGCTCTTCACATCACACATTTCTGAGTATTCAAACTTCTTTTAATCCTTCTATTTGCAATTATTAAAATTTCATAACTGACCTAACAAATACCTTTATTATTTCTTAATTTCTATTCAAAGTACCCATTTTATATACTACACATATTAAGAATTCCTTCCAATAGACTGAGAAATGTGCTTCTCTTTAGCTAACAAGTATATCCAAGATTCAAACAAAAATCACACTTAGAAATACAGAGGATCAATAAACTCATTAAGCCAAGCCCATGTTGCTCTTTTTATCTAAGTTTTCAGATTTACACCTTCAAATGGACTCTAAGGCTCATGAACTTAGAAATTTTTAGGCAATTAACTCTCAGTGTGAACCACTCAGAAGCATGGGACTGCCCTTCCCAATGTAATCCATTGTCAATTCTTCCCTAAAGACCTTTCTACCATCTCCAGTTTAATGCCCACTTCTCTTTTCTTGGTCCCAAATGAGTTTAGAAATAACTGAGCTTCCCCATCAGGCAGGAGCCCCAGGAGATCGGTGTGCCACTAGGCATGTACCATCAGAGCTTTGCACATGTGTAGCTATGACATTCACCTGAAAGTCAACCCTAGAGGAAGAAGGGACAGAAGCACTTAGGGTCTGGACCTCCATTAAGGAAAAACTTTCCTCCCTTATTGACAGTAAACCCCAGACACAGATACACACATACCTCCTCTTCATAGTCAGAATCGCTCTCTTCACTGTCCGATCTAGGGGCAACTTCGTAACTAAGGAAAGGAGTAGAGAAGAGGATGGGACTTAGTTCTTCAAAATGTGAAACAACAGACACACATGACTTAAGGAGCATGTTCTGTGTATAGGTGATAAATGCAGAAAACAACTTCCACTGTGTCAGCAAGGCCACATTGTTTTAGTTTTAGGACTTTACAAGGGACATTAAAATCTCAGAAGTCCAAAGAACACCAGCAATGCTGTTTTCATGCCGTACCCAGGATTCATTTCCAACCAGGCATCCAGCTGACTTGCTTTGGGTGCTTCTGGTCCAAAAAGAACTTTGCCAGTTTCTGTGTGAGTCACTTTGACAGGCAGGTCGCTCATCTGACTGCTCTCATCTATGGGCTAGACAGGGGGGAAAAAATCATGTCACCGCTGGATGTTAAGATACCCTCTCAGTTCTGTGCTGGACATTTCTCAGTCATTTGGCTGCCCAGCATATGAAACCTTTCCTGGTGTTTTGAAATTTTGCTACCTAGGTGGGAAGTGAGAGGTCACCATCCACTAAAGAAACTGATAATGCCGGCTCCCTGGAAGCTAAGGTACAAACAGGCACTTACCGACGCTCTGAGTTAGGAGCTAGCAGTTCAAGGGAGTGGGGACCAACAGGTGCACCAGAAGAAGGTAGATCATAGTGGCAGCAACGTCAGTGAAGTGGCATGGGCTGAGACAAGCTCCTGCTCCCAACAGCAGCCATGTCTTCACCAGACTACTTGTACAGTACCGTACTGGGTGGAGTTCTGGGTCTGACTCTCCAGTATTTCTGGAGATCTCATTAGTTACCAATGTTCTCCTATAGGTTAAGAATCCCTAATCTAAAAATCAAAATCCAAAGCTTTTTTAGTCTGACATGACATGACACACACAAGTAGAAAATTCCACAAGTCATCTCATGGAATGGGTCACAGTCAAAACACAGGTGGACTAAAAATATCATGCAAAATTACCTTTGGGCTATGTGTGTAAGCTTTATATGGAACATAAAGGAAATGCATGTTTAGCATTGGGTCCTATCCCAAAGATAATCCCATTGTGTATACACAAATTATCCCAAAACCCCCCAAAAAATCCAAAATCTGAAACATTTCTGGTCTTAAGCATTTAGGATAAGGGATACTCAACCTATATTATATTCCCTTTTAACCTAAAGTAGGCAGAGTTGATCTGGAACTAACACCATCTCAACCAACAGTAACCAGGTAACTATAGTAAAGTCTTAGTTTCAAAGACTCAGGAAAGAAAAGGTACTACAATCCATGCTGTAGCTGGACTGGCTTCTGCAGAACCAGTGTTCTTTATCCAAAACCAAAACAACAGGTGTCTAACTCAACCACTGTGTGATAAGAAAAAGGCCTGATTATTTACAACCTGGTGAACTGATGAAGGCAAAGCTGAAGTTCATTACTAAGCTCTGAAAAACGGCTTCCTCAGACAATTAAAAGAATAAATGAAATTGCAGAAGTTGTACTTAACCTACTCAAGAACAAATTGTCTTAAAAGGCCCCCAAAATGGAGCAATCCTATACAAATTCATGCTACTGATGGGTGACCAACTTCTAGGAGCAGAATCCCAGGTAAGATGCTTGGAAATACTTGATTTGTGAGTGCTTCAAGTTACCTTCTTCCTCAAGAGCAATAAAATGAATTAGGCAAGTCATTATTTCAAAGAATTTTTCTGAAGGTATTCTTAATTGGTTTTGTGGTCAAATAAATAAAGGAAACACTATCAGCTGTAATTAGGATTACTGTATAATTTACTATTCCAATTAAGCAAAAATGATAGGAAAAATAGCATGCTGAAGGTTACCTACTACATCTTATAGGCTATGGCCAAAAAAGAAAAAAAACAAAACAAAACCAATATTTCTTCCCCCTACTCCCTCAACAAAGCACTGTCAGAATAAAAAAAAAAAATTAGCAACTGTCCACAAAAACAACCTTAAAAGAAGTAAAAGCTTATTGCAGATTGTTCTTTTCCCTTTCACATGGGCTAACAGGGTGGTTTGGGCACCATTACTTTGCATGGCAACATGATGCTTTTTCCTCATTAATGTAAAAGGTCATCCATACCCTCACAAGATAAAGAAGGAAATCTACCACTTGCTATCATTTCCCTTGGAAAAAAAATCATATCTGGAACTATTTTAATAGAGTTGGCTTTATTGCTAATGTCATGCCTCAAAGAAAATTGGAAATAACTGCGGCTGGAATTAGAACTTTGGCAAAAAGCACTGAAGGAGCACAGAAGAGTAATGAGAGCATTACTTCACAACAAACTGAGCGAGATGTCCACTTTGCAAACTTCAGCAAACAGAAATCACATGTGTTAAAAATAAACGCAGGGGGAAAGGTATATGTCGCAGATCAAAGATCAGTAGGTAATACTTCCAAGAGATAACAAAAGAAAGAGCATGATGACACTACATATTAAATTTCTCGTGTGCTTATTAATTACAGACATGCAGCATACTCAGGTAAGGCAAGCTGGAGTCGAACCTAAGTACTCTGATATATAGTATTCTTCCCTCCTAGCAGCCCACTGGGAGTTTCTTACACCTTAGACATTTATCCTGATCCTTTCTTCCCTTGTGATGGATTATAGTGGTTAGGCAACATTTATTTTCAAGATTTCTGCAAAGAAGAACCTTTTTCCTGCACCTAGGCTGTGTGAGCTCTCAACAGGACTCATGTGCACAGTGAGTCTAGAATGGGAAGGGGTTTTCCAAGCCCAACCCTCCAAACAGGCTGATCAAGGTGTGAGAGGGAAGAAGGTGGTTTGAAACAAACTTCCTTCCTGCTCTGCCCAGGGGATGTGCTTCCTCATTGTGAAACACTGGCAACAGATCCTTGAGTTTTTCAGAAAAAAAAAAAAAAAAAAAAAAAACAATAAATAAATAACTATATCCTTCTGATCCAAGAGAATATTGGAAATACTAGGAAATAAAATTGAAGACCATGTTCATGTATTTACACTCATGAGCTCTACTCTAAGCCTTCAGAATTGTCAAAAAATAAGCTAAACAAATACATTAACTGTTCAATTTATATATTTTTATAATTTCAAATCAGTCATAAACTAGGGAAACTGGGTCCTATTTTATGCTTCTGAATTACCTACTGAGCAAATGCAATTACAGAAGCATGTATGATCATATCATTCTGCACATTCATAAACATGACTATCTGTATACAGAAAATTTTGAAGTGGTCCACAAGAAACTTGGTTATCAGTTGATGGGCAGTCAGAGATGGAAGCAGATTACTTTTCACTGTATCCCTTTTACAGCATTCTGATTTTCTACTATATAGTATTGTTTTTACTTAAAAACAATTAGCTGAGTAAAAATAAAATTCATATACACACAGAATGGTGCTGCACTGTATAAGAGGGACTCCATTCAGCAGAGCCTGGTTGCAATGGGGGCAATTTCTCTTACCTCTCCATCTGGTCCAAGGGCAGACTCCCCACCCTCTGCATTCTCTTCAGCCTTCTGCAAAACAACAACGTCAAATGTTATGTGTAAATCAAGAGGACAGGACAGGACTTCAAGACAATTCTTTGGTACATATCAGTATTTCATTATGGCCCATCATCATCCAACAAAGCTTATGTGTGAATGTCTTTTTATTTCTCTTTGCTATCACAGACAAAGCACAAAGCAGGCATTGTACTAGCAACTGGCAGAGAGTCATTTAAAGCCAGATGTGATTCAAGGCCAGCACACTAGAGATTTGTGGATTGCATCTTTAGAGACCCAAAGAGTGTAAGACATGGCAGCACTAAGACAGCAGTAAGGACAAGAAACTTCCTTCTTGTGTTTGGCACTGTGGAGACAAATCCTGACATCATTAGCCCTGCTTTCCTATTCCCTAAGCAAGTTTTCATCAGCCATGAAGAACAGCATTCTAAAAATGTCCATCAAGTCATTGATGGGCTGCTCCTGGGTCATAAAAATATAAAATAATACAAATTTCCATGAGTTTCCTGGGTGTTTTTCATTTTACCTATTTGGCTTTCATAATACATAGCATTTCAACAGTGTGTATATAAGGAAACTGGATACAGATACTGCGCACTCATGAAAAATTCTGTCATCTACCATTTCTTAAATATTTCAATATCTTAGTCCATTAACCTCTTGTGCCTCAAAGACAACTAAATGAGTAGTAAGATTATGTCACCTTTTGTACAGACCCAAGAGAGCTCATCTGAAATATATACAAAACAGTCTGAAACTTCTTCCATTTATAATAACCTCTCTGACAAGTGAAAATATTTTATGTCACCTTTACAGAATCTTTATAGTTATTACTGAAAAGTGATATTATTTCTGTTATACAATGAGAGGGGGAAAAAAACTTCAGTCATTTCCTTTGTCAAGATATTGAAGAAAATGAGCTTTCCTCCCTTGGGCTCTTTAGTTAATTAAAAATATATACAATGATATGGAATCAATATTAACTCAACTTCACTTACTTAAGACATTGATTCTATTAATACATCTCTGCCTCCCATGAAAATAATTCAATAGTATCCTGACAAAACAACTTTTATGAAATTGTTCAATGTTTAAAATCTAGCCTTTTGTCCATACTGAAAAAGGACAGTTTCATAAATGTTTAAAATTTCTGAAGTTCTTTTATAAAACAGTTCCCTTGCCAAATATCCAAGGCATAGGCATACAACAATGTAGTTTCTACCAAAGTGTTTGGTTATGACAGTCCAAGAACTTAGTTTCCTTATGCCACCCTGAAGCAAAAATATTTTCAGTTTCAAAAGGAATGATTTGAAGAGCACCAGGTCCTGCGTCTAAGGCTAGAGATGCAGCGAACAATGGCAGAGCCCCTCCCTTAGCAAAGAAACCATCCTGCCTCCAGCCACTGAAGGACCGCTTTTTGGAATTCTCAGGCACTGCACTCAGGGGATGATTTTAATTAATGGGAGAAAGTCAATTAATCCCACCATTCTTTCCATACAAACCAGAAATAAGCTGCAAATTTGGCCAACAAAGAAAATCTAATGAGACAATGAAAAAGTCAATTTCAAATATCTAGCAAGTAGAACTGGCTCACCATTTCAATGAATAGTACATTTAAAAGCTTGAAACTGTAAATGAATAGGAGCAAAACTATTCTGAAGATACTTTCCTATGAATATACTATGGACTAGCCAGTGTTATCTAAAAACTCCTTCATAATCACACCCTTTCAGTACATAGAGTCCCCTAAACTATTTTTAAAATTTCTATTAGATATCAGATGCAAAGGCAAAGCACTATTAGATTCAAACCTCCTGGTTCTGGAATTAGGCAACCTAAGTGTGAATCCCAGCCCTGGGCTAAGTGCAAAAAACCTTTGCTGTGTGATCCTAAGCAAATCTGTTTCTCTTTGTGTCTGGTTCCCTCTTGTGTGAAATAGGGATGGTAAGAGATCCAGGGCTGCTGCAGGGCCAGATCACTGTTTCAATATGTACAATTCAAAGTTCTACCTAAAATATGCTGAAAGTGTCCATCTCTACAATATAACCAAGTCAAGAGCAGTGCAAGGCGATTCTTTCATGTCCATAATTAACAGTATCTCTAGTGTTGTCTAAAAAGTGCCTCACAAGACTACAGGTTTGGGACTTCTATTTGTTTTGCTTACTGAGGCATTCTCACACCTTAAAGAGCTGTGCTTAGCACTTAAAAGTCACAAAATAAATAGTGAGGGAATGCAGAAATTAACAAAAGCACCAAGAACAGCACCTTCCATTTAGCTCATACTCCCTCAATTACTATCATTTAAATCAGCCACCAATAGATTTGTAAGTCATAAAATAGTTAAGAAAACACACACACACACACACACACACACACACACACACACACAATTTGTCACTGAATGGGGGCTCTGTGTGACCTCTCTCCTGCATGCCCTGTCCTTAGACTACTTTTGCCACATTGTTATAAGAGACAGAAGCCAGGTGGTGCTCTACTCCACGATGTCCCTTCTCCCAGGATGGGCTCTTTTCAGTTTGGTGAGGCTCTCTGGTTCGTGTACTTTCATAAATCCATGTTCTCACATTAAACGGATGCTTCATTCCAAAATGAAAAGCAAAGCAAAACTAAGCCAAAACCCTCCCCTATTTAAATTTCTATCCAAGAGATTGTGACTGGTGCTACTATATGAGTTAACTTTGGACACTCTCCAAGCCCCTGGTGAAGTGGCCTAACATGACAATGGCAGCAGCTACTGTATCCCCTGCCACCTGACGGATTTTCAAAGTTATCTGCAGCATGAAATCACAAACACAGGCTCTTAATATTGCTGGCTGATGCCTAGGCTTACATTCATTGACTAAAACTACCAAAATAAAACACTGCACTTCATTCATTAATCAAGCCTGCACTGGCTTCTTCCTGTCTACATAAAGTTTAGAACTAATTATGCTTCTGTAGGGAGGGAAGAGTCTAATTAACCTAGTCATGTGAAGAGACAGTATGATACAAAATACTCATAACTAAAGATAACTCGTTACTAAAAGTCACTCAAACTAAAGACTTGAGTTCCCAATTTCCAAGGTCGGTGTCAATTCCCATCCTCCACTTAGGAATGTTTACGAACAAAGCTATGGTCAGGCTACTCATCTTCCACACAGAAGGTGTATAAAATAATGAGCAACAGAGCTGCAGAGAGAAAGAAATCCCTAACTATGAAAATCCTGTGTAAGCTGAACTCAAGAAGAGGACTTCGGTGGGGCACTTTATTTAGTTTTACCATAGCACAGGGGCTACAAAGAGTCTCATTTTGTAAAGAAACAGTTTTATGTCGAATATTTTACAATGCATTATAAAGCGAATGCATTTTATCCCCCAGCAGGTATTGTTACAATATGCTGAAACAACACTCAGACGTGCTGGCATCTTAAGGACTCATTCTGCTTTGCTGGAAACCTAAGCTTTCAGGAACCACTTGGGTTATTTTTACTGTCATTTAAGTGGAGCTGTGAGCATTAAGATAGGTGATCAGGCAATAAAAAAATGCCCAGGATTATCAAATTAACAGGCATTTGCACATCACTTGGGTTGTATCTTAAAGAAAAAAACCAATTGGAACATTTTGACTCCACTAACTGGTTGATCCAGTTACATAGGACTTTGATCCAAACTTCTGGTTTCACCCATTTGACATTAAACTAATCATATAAATCTAATCATTGTGGCACTGTGTCCACCTACTCTTATAATAGTCCTTACACCCAAATGGGCAGAACTGCTTACAACCTTTTCACTTAAGAAAATCTTACAGGTAAAAGCTGCAATAAACCATACAATCTTTGGGGAAGATGGAAGAAATTTCAGAATTCAGAACAATCAGAAAATAACTAATTAAAAACAAAGATCTCACCAACATTACTAATTTTGTATTTGATGCTCTTTTCACCATAAATTATGCCAACTGGCTTTTCTGATTTTTTTACATATCCACAAAGGTTGAAAAAGACATTTCCTATCACTATATTGAACAATACAGCACGTCAAGAGGGTTCTCCCTCCAAGACAATGGTCCTGAGCTTTACTTAAAATAGCAATCAATGAAAGAGAAAGAGAGAACAAAAGAACTT
This sequence comes from Sciurus carolinensis, assembly GCF_902686445.1. Lineage (NCBI taxonomy): Eukaryota > Metazoa > Chordata > Mammalia > Rodentia > Sciuridae > Sciurus > Sciurus carolinensis. The sequence continues at coordinate 67,730,365 of NC_062226.1, forward strand.
AGAAAAAAACATCACAATGTAAGAGATCTCTAGCACAGTGTAATCCCATGGGTTCTCTGAGCACATGCCCATTAGTATCTTGGATTTTCAAGAAATGTCACAAATAAATAACAACAACATAGTTCTGCTGGTATCCATCCCAATGAACGATGTGGAAGGGAGAATTACATATTTATTTTTGGCTTGATGTCAAATAGCTCTGGAAGCAAAACCCCTGAAATGGCTAGACTTCTAAGCAGTAGACAGGGGTACCCTCTAGCATAAGCTTTTGACCAGGTTAGGCAAAAATATATCCTAAAGCACTGTGAGAAATACCTCATTACCACCAAGAGTGATTCTAAATTAGAGGCCATGTAATTAGCAAATTCTCTTTGTAGGAATTGGGGAGCCCGGTTGTAAGTAGAGTCCACCAAAAATAACAAATCCTCATTTTTCTTCTCATGCACCAAGAGTCACAGACTCTGTCATTGTCCTAAAAGACATCCTTACATTAATATCCAATTGCTCCTCATTTAGGAACAAATGATGGCATTTGTATATTCAAAAATATGTAAATTCATTTACATATTACAAAAAATATGCAGTCGCCAAACCAAAAAGTATTTCATTTTCAAAAACTACAATCACATTTCAACTACATGATCCTACTTTATATCACAGGATTCTTGGTACGACGTCTAATGTTTACTGAGCATTTATTATGTACCAGGAAGTATTCTAAATGCTTTAGATAAACTTTCCCATGTAATTCTCACAACAAATCTGTTGGGTAGATAACTGTTCCTATCACCCTCTTAACAGATCAAGAGTCTGAAGTACTGTGTAATACATCTTTTAATAAAATATCTTATAAGGGAAAATAGCAAATTAATATGCATATTTTTCTTATGCAGTTATGAATTTAAATGATTCAGGCTAACATGATGGGAACACTCATCCAATTTACTCATAAGATCATGTTCAATCCTATTTGCATAGACCTGGTAGCTTTACCTAGCTCCTCCTCTCTTATCCTGTCATCACCCTCTGGATGTTAGAGAACAAGCGAAGCAGAGAACAGAGACCTCGATGAGGTCATGCTACTGGCACATAACAGCACGTTCACCCCAATACACTGCAGAGACTGGTTCCACAAAATTTTGTATTTCAATACTTTTTAAAAATTATTCCTCTTCTGACCCTTAAGTAGATACATATATTTAGCTTACTTCTTTTTCTTCCATTTCAAGAGCAATAATGAAAGACCAGGCTGAGAATGAGAAGTTTCAAAAATGATTTATAAATATATACTATACATAAAGGCCCCTAATGGTGAGAAGAGAAAATTAAACAAGGTCATGACAGGTTAAAGGAAATCCATCTTTTTATTCAAGAGTGACAGTAAACAGAATATATTCCCCAAGAAAGACAAAGGCCTCCTCTGTTATGTAGGGCTTTATTTATTTATTTTTTTTTTAAAGAAAAACCATATACTAGTTTACCACTGAAATGTCAAGGTTGACCGTGTTCATCTTCAATGGTACAATTCTTACAGTTGTCTATCTTAGTTGTCCTTCAAGTGTTGTGGCCAGTGCAGGGCTATTACTTCACTGAGTAATGCAGATTTTCTCAAAACAAAGGTGTACTGATGCCTTTTTTAATTTTTAAAAACATGATCAGCAGAGCATAATATTAAATGTTGTGGGAAAATGCCAAAGGGGACAGCATGGAATTCCTAAGCTTATGTTTCCTCCACCAGAGGAGCTGGAACAAGCAGCTCTCAATCACTCCCCCTATTGGAAGGGAGAAGAACTACAGGTAATCCAAAGTTAAATAATTTGATTTTGAAAGCATACTTTTCCTGTTTTTGCACTTGAATAAAGGTGCATCTGGAACTGGGTAACTCGTTTTGAACTAAGTCTTAAAGCCCCATCAAAGAGACAGGAAATGGGAAAGGCTAGGAATAATCTTGGTTCCTTCCTTCCTTCTTTTTTCCTTCTTTATCCCATTTCTGGTAAGATAGTCCAGGAGGGAAATACAGCCTCTCCTCCATTGTAGTCTTGCTAAGGGCCTAGTGCTGATGTGGTAGGTGTCCTGAGCAACATGATGGGAAGAAGCTGATGACAAAGTAAAATTTCTCCCTGTTGACCACGTGAAGTGACTAAACAGGAGAATGCAGGGATCTTCACAAGGTAGACTGTATCTGTCTGCCCAGAAAGCAGATCCCACCTCTAATTGGACTCCCAGTTTCCCTTCACAGCATTCACCACAGTTTATAATCATATATTTGGGTGAGAGTTTCATTAGTTATCTATCTGCTCTGCTTTTCTCTTTAGCACATTACCTAAGCTCATAGCAAGTATTCAGTTAATAGTTGTCGAGTGAAAGCATACAATGGAAAGAACAAGTGATACTAATAAACTTGAGGGCAAGAATTTGGAAGGAGAGTGCCAAGAGACAGATTCTCTAGGCTGTGCTATGAGAAATATTGTAACAAGTCCCCACTCTGCACAGATCAACACAAAAACATAGGCATAATCAATGACATTCAATTATCCATCTTTCTTTGCCCATGATGATAAGACTACCTAATACCATGGGCAAGAAACTATTATTTATAAACTAGGAGCTCGAATCTGGACCATTAGCTTTTACTACTTCACAAAGAAATATAGGAAGTGAACTTGAATACCAAAAACACTACTGACAGTGACAACCTCTGAGAAACACGACCTTACATTAGGAAAAACTAAAACAGGGTCCACTCATGAAATATTATAGACTTGTATCTTGTTTCCCTGTGTTCCCTTCACCAACTCTGACATTGTCTTTTTAAGTCAGAAATTTGGGAGCTGGAATTTTGCAAAGTCTCTGAGGCTGCATTGACAAGAAAATGAGGTATTCCTCACCAACAAAATGTCTAAATCCAAACCCTGAGTCATCCCTCGTTCATCTTCAAAATAAGGTAAGCTATTTTACATTAAAGAAATCAGGGTCGAGAAGGCACCTTCTCAATCATTTATTCCTCCTCCTTAATTATGAAACAGGTATGCGAATTCAGGAGCCATGAAATTAATTATTTTTTGAAAAACATTTTGTTCAATTATTCAGTGTAGAGAATAAATGATTAAGTGCTACCAACCCTCAATCTTCACAATTCCGACAAAGACTTTCTGGTGATGTTTGTTCCTGGCCTAATCAGAATTTATCATGAAAACAAAATACAGTCATCCCTCAGCATCCATGGGGGATCTGTTCCAGAACTCCTGTGGACACCAACCTCTGAGGATGCTCAAGTTTCTTGTATAAAATGACAGAGCATTATGCATGTAACCTACACATATCCTCCTACATACTTTAAATCATCTCTAGATTACATAGATGCCTGTCCAATGTGTTATGTAAGTAGTTGTTATACTGTATTGTTTATGAAATAGTGACAAGAAAAAAAAGACAGAATTTTTTAAAATATTTTTGATCCTAAGTTGGTTAAGTTCATGGATGCTGTATCCACAGATATAGAGGGTTGATCATCAACCAAGAACTAGCTAGGTTACTGGACTATTTGAATTTTAAAGAAAGCTGAATTTACAGGTGTATACTCAGCAAGTCACTCCTGAATTGAGATGTAACAACTGAAGAACAGAGATTCTAAATGTTACCCATCATTTCTCATCATAATTAGGTTATATTTTACATAGGACTATTTTTTTTCCCTCTAACTACCTAAAACCTTTATCTGCACACTTACCTTACTGCAGCACCAGGGCAGCAGAACTGAATGAGCAATTTTGTCATCATCATCGGTCCAAATAGGCTGAAATTTGTTCCAAAAGTATCCTAAAAGCTATCTCATACATCTTCCTTTGGCTTATTTCAATCTGTATATTCCATTTTCTTCTTAATTTTCATTCCAGTTTCTTAACTCAGTAGTCTCCTACCACATAGGCATTAAACTTAAGCAAACACTTATCTCTGTTTTTATTCCTCCTATCAGTTGTATGTGCTTAATTTAAAATATTATACTGTATTAAACAACGGAAATAGAGACTATTAGTTTGGCAGAGTACATCCTGTTCAACATACCCTTATCTTCAATACCTTGTCTACTGCCATGCCAATTTATGCAATTGTTGCCATTCAATAATCCAAACCTTCCAGTAGTATAGGAAGTGGTGCTTCATAAAGAGCAATACTCAACCTAGTACCTGCCTGTAGAGCAGGGGCTCAGTCATCAACACTAGGACACTCACCTTCTTCTTCCTCCTCCTCTTCTTCTTCTCTTTGGCTGCTTGTGCTTGTTTATGCTCCCAAACTAGGTTGGTCAGATTGGCCACATATTCATCTGTCTGCTGCAAAAGGTAAGCTAAGCGCCGGTCTTTCTTCTGATCAATCAGTTTCCTATAGCCCTCTTCATCTTCAGCCTATCATGCAAAGGAGAGAGTGATGACTCACGGTACATGTTTGCTGAAAACTCCATTTTATGCCCTTCTCGCCTGCTGACACTGAACTCTGGTGGTGAGTGGAACAAACTAGATGAGCCAGGTTGCACAAGCCATCACACAGAGTCTGGGGCCAGACAAATGCACAGACATGCAACACCTGTGTCCAGGGACTGTGGGGTTCACAGCAGAGTCAGGGTACAAAGCCCCACTGTGTGTGGTGCTATCCGCAGTTGAAGTCAGCTCTTTGTTCTGTTTCTTTAACCATACAAAAATAATTAAAATTTCACAATTCCCCTCTGAAGTCTATTTTTAACTTCATATTTCAGAAAATTTTAAGTATAATAAAAGCTGGATAGCATGGTACAATCTCTTACATAACTAACACCGAGCAACAAAAATTAATTCATGGTGACTCCTGTTCCTCTGCTACCCTTCCCCAACTCCTTCCCTTTATCCCAAACTGGATTATTTTGAAGCAAATTCAGATATAAGATCCTTTCATTCATAAATATTTCAGTAAGATAAGGAATCAGGTAGGCTTTTAACAAATAATTTCTTATACTTAGAAACAACTCTTTTTTTTTGGCATTAGAAACATTGCAGATAATAGAAAAGATCAAATGTTGAGAATTTTTTGTCAGAGATCTGCACTGTGTTATGGGCCTAGGTGACTGGAGACAAGTCATTTAGCACCTGAAGTCTGGTACTGCTGAGCGATAAAACAGATACAATCATTTCCACTTCCACCTCCCATTAAGCAACATTATGAGGTTAAACAGAATAAAACTCTGATGTACTCTGAGCCATTTAGAGAGAAATCTTTTTTATACATCCCAATTAAAGGACACTCTAAAATATTTTTCTCACGTGATGCCTAGACAAAAGAAGCAGGCTACAAAATTTTTAAGAGGTAACTGCATCACAGAAAAACTAGGGTCTTCAGTGCGAGGATGTCACTCCAGCATTTGCCCGAGTGACAGCAGCTTCATCACTCAGTCTGGCGGCTGTCTGCCCCATGAATGAGCGTGAACCTCAAATGCTATTATAACTCTAATTGCTTTTGGTTATGGTTGATCTCACTTGAAGAAAGAGTGATAAAAAACTTCAGTTTCTCTATTATCTGTATATTCCATCATTTAATTGCAAAAATTAATGATTTGCAAATGCCTAATCATTAGTGTCAAACCAATCTGTTACTGAAGTTCTAATATAGTTTCACTTCAGTTGAATCAGACAAATTTGACTGCTGACTGCTCCAATTACTATAAAATGGACTCCCTAGCTAGTGAGAAATCTCTTGGACAGTCCCCTCCCTACCCAAAATGGAGAGGCAGGCAGGATATGACTGTAGGATTTAGGAACACCTGGAACCCTTTTAAAACATAGTGTTTACTTTACGGAATCCAAGAACAATTAATGAAAATAAAATGTAGACTGTAACACCAGCCAGGAAGATAGTGTCACTTAGAATTTCCCCGGTACATAACTATGGGTTGAGGGTTTACCTTCACCCACTCAGGCATTATGTCCTAGAGAGACCTGCAGGTCTCCTATCATCAGCACAGACTGCTCACACTTTTCTAAAATCCACAGTGTGCTTTGTCCAATTTCAGAAATAAATAGCCAATAAAACCAAATACTCCAACGATATAAAGCTATCCCTTCAGTGTTTATAGATCCACTAAAAACTAACAGTGTACATGTAATGATCCATGAATAGCCCTTGAGAATAAGGCAGCTGCCACAAAAATGCAACATCTCAAAATTAACTTAAAAATCACATTTTACACTGTTAAAGAATAATTTCTGATAAACACCAAGAGGCTCCAAAAACAGGACCTTCTTAGATTCAAAGATATGACTTAATAAACTATTCATTCCAAAAAATTTGGTCATTTGTACAGGCTAGGGCTGTAACTCAGTGGTAGAGCTTGTTTAGCATGTACAAGGCCCTGGGTTTGATCCTCCAATAGTACACACACACACACACACACACACGCACACATGCACACACACAAGGACAAAGGGACTTAGCCATTCATCTCATAGAAGTCATGTTTTTGGAAGAAATGCATTTACCCTTCTTCCAGATCTAGTTATCAAACTTCAGCAAAACACAGTCCCTGCCTTTATGTGAGTGAGAAGCTACAGTCTCTACAGCAACGTTACAACACCACATTCATCAGGTATGGCCCCAGATCTATGGCATGTATAGGAAAGAGAAGACACTCATAGTCCATCCTCCAGAGAAACTTTTTAACATGTTTGATAAGCAGCTTTCATTTCTCCTGTCTTATTTCATATTCTCAGTGCAGAGGGGTGTGAACCTAGCCACCTGCTGGGCTCCTGCAGGGGCCCCCTTACCATCAGTCTCCGCATCCTCTCCTTTTCGATCCGCTCTGTCTCCTTCTTCTGCTCCCTTTCAGTGTTGGCATGCCAAGTTGCCACTGCTTTGGAAAGCTTCTGGATCTTCCCAGCCACAGAACGATGATATTCCTTAAAATCTTTTGCATGTTGCAAAATACTGTTTAGGTATTCCTAAAGGATTCACAAGGGGGAGAAAAGGATGCCTGAGATCCACTTCCCAACCTCAAGGTATCGACTTAGTCCAAGACTCTTGGTGTACACATAACACAATTCAGACTAGAATCTATTCTGGGACAGGTGCCCTAGCCTCTGCAGGTGAGGGGCAGTCTATGGGCCAGTGGGAAAAAGCACCTCTCCAGGACTGTGTTATTGCATACCTGTGGAAGAGAAGCCAACTCCATCTCTGGGGTGTGGTTGCTTCAACATGGGAAGACCCAGGACAGAGGAGACTGGTGATGACAAAATTTAAAGCATGTTGCTCATGCACTCTAAAATAAACCTGAGGGACCTGGTACTTCCAGTGAAAAATCAAGTTACAAAAGTAATGTTTCCTCTGCTCTAACTTAAGAACCTTAGAACTGTGATGCAAAATAAGCTTATAGGAAATGAAAATGCCACATATAATTTGTATTCATTTTTTTAAATAAAGGAGGGAAAAGATATACCCTATTTATACTAAAATTCAATATTTTTCTCAAAAGGATACTAAGGCACTAAATTAAGCACAAGAAAATAAACAAAATTAAAAGATTATAAAACAAAATTAAATCCTGTATCAAACTATTTCCAAACCCCTACAAAGGAATGTTTTTGAATATCTGCCCCTGAGAAATCTCCTACTGGGCCCTCAAAGAGTCCAGGATCCTATATTTATACTTCTAATAAAAATAACTTTTTGCCCTTTTCTTTCCTTTTCCAAGTTGTTTTTTCCCAGGATTTTGTTTTGGGAATCCCACCTATGCCCACCTGTTAGGCAGCTTTCCATGGGACCACAACTATGACTATGACACCTGTTATGGACTAAATGTTTGTGATTGTGTCCCCATCCCCCAACTCATATGTGGAAATCCTGCAATGTGATGGTATTAGGAAGTGGGGCCTTTGTGAATGGAATTAATGCCCTTATAAAGGAATCCCAGAGAGCTTTCTTGCTTTCTTCCTACCACGTGACATCTGCACTTTGCAAATCAGAAGAGGGTCCTCACCAGAACCTGACCATGCTGGCATGCTGACCTTGTATCCAGAACTGTGAGAAGTGAATTTCTGTTGTTTATAATCCAGTCAGTTTCTGGTATTTTGTTACAGCAGCCTCAACTGACAATATTTGACAGCAATTCAAAAAAGCTAGGTCCTAAACCTCATTCTGCTGCTGACCAATTGTGTGATCTCAGGCAGGCCACTCATATATCTCTCTGGGCCTTAGTGTTCTGGTCTATAAAAATGATGTAGTTGAACTATGTAAAATTCTAAGAGGTCATTCTGTTTTATAATTCCCCCACCACCTGAAAGGGACATAGCTGCAGTCACTCTAACCCTGCCCAATGACCCCATCAGACACCTCTGTTCAAGCAAAGCCCAGTTCTAAGGACCTGGTGTTTCTGCCGGCGCTTCCTCTCCTGCTCGATCTTCTGTTGCTTCTCTAACTTCTCAGTCATACGGGCTTCTCGCAGAGTCTGGCGCTTGCTCCTTTTGTATGCTTTGGAGTTGAGAGCCGTCTCCAGGGTGGTGTCCCTGCGCATGCAGGCCACCACCTCCTGTCTCAGCTGTCAAGAGGAGAGCAGTTAGACAGTCTCCCGAACAGAAGCTGGATTCCTGAGCCCTGACCTTCTCTCATTTCTATTTAATGGAACACAACTACTTAAAGTTTCTCAGTCACAGTTGGCTTAAACTAAATGAAGGAACTAAAAGCATGTCAGATTTACATGGTATTTTCAAAGATGGTATAAATTTTCTCTCCAAATAGTTCAGATAAAAAACAATTATAGTAGTATCACAGTAAAAAGAAAAAAATATGGATGTTGTCCTGACTTCAAAATAAATTAATTCATTCTCTTTAATTAATCTAAGGATGTTAATTAGTTAATAAGCTTTAAAATTTCTACTTTGTTTTAAATGTCATACTAACACTCTCATGTGTTTAAAGATTACCTTTAATCATGATATGCAAAAAAGAATAAAAGAGGTGCTTTCTATTCATGTCATAAGGAAGCGGTAGGTATTCACACAATGTGAATTCATAACCTCAGATAAATGATGCAAAATATTGGTCTTCCATTCCTCCACTCAAAAATAACATTCTTTGCAAAATATTTAAATTTTATACTATATTATGAACTTTCTGTAGGTGATCATATTGCATGTTATATGGCAGCAGGGAAAGGGGACGTGGGAGCACACGTTACAATAATCATTCAATTGAATCTGAAATTAGCATCAATTACAGTTAAAGTAATTGGGAAACTTTATAGATGACAGATTTTTCAATACTTATCAAACAAAACTCAGATACCAGTAAGAGTCCAGCAAAGTGAGGCTAATTTGAATCTAAGCTTGTTCCTGAAAATATATTTAGTTAATATTTGTTTAATAAAATTTTATCACTTTTATTAATTCATATTATGAAGTCACCTATAAGAAGTAAAAGGAAATTGGAAATTTTTCTCCTTTAATTTAAACTGAAATCAAATCTATAGCCAAGTAGCACCTAGCCACTGATGCCTTTCTGTGATATGACAACCTATAAGTCAAATGTATACCCAAGTTCACATGACAATAGCCCTTGAAGTCGTCTTAGGATTTTAGTCACATCCTCCAACAGACCAAATCATGCAACTCGCTACTTCCAAACTACATTTATTTATTAATATTTCATTTTGCATGTCCTGGACTTCAATAAAACAAATGCATCTGACTGATAATGAAAAGTTCTTTATCCCCTTTGACTACATCAGGCAAATCTGTAGACAGGGAGACCTGCACCTTTTGGGTCAACATGGCAAAACTCATCAAAGTAAAAATTAGTTCCACCTCATTTCACAAGTTTTCTACTCATCTGGAAATCAGAAAACAGATCATTATGCTAGGTTTTAATAAGCAACTACTAAGAATCATAACAAGACCAGATAACAGCTTGTTGATTAGTCAATGTGGGTTCAAGTGCCCCAAAGTTAGATTTTGAATGTGCAATCAAGTTACAGGACACTGTTTCATGTACTTCTATGAGTAATAAGTTATATAGTAGAAAGACTATCATATTTTTAAAAATTATTTTCGCAGTCATGGTAGTGTTTTACTTTTGTGCTTACCAAGAAGCTCTGATCTACCATCTCCTCATTTTTCCTTGGCACCAACAAGGCAAACATCAGCTAACCCTAATTGTTCTCCAAGTTTTTCATCCACAGAAACAAAATTCCAAAACTCTGATTTTGTGAACCAGAGTCCAGGGGAAAAATGTTTCTGATGTGCAGAAGAGAAAAAGCGTAATAAACAGTTTGTCTTCATTACTTTTAGCTATACTCAGTTGGTCTAAAAGATATGCTAATTTGCTAAGCTTATGTCTTTATAACAACATTGAAGAGACTAAAGGAAACACTTGGATCACCCTTTAGGAACAATTACATTTATTTCCTATGTTTCAGATTCATTGGGGAAAAGGTATTACCTGACGTTGAAAATTGAGCAACCGAAGTGCTTTCAGTTCCACGGTTGCTTTGGTTCGTAAATCAGGTGGCAAAGAGCCAGGCAGATTTTCCAGTTCTTGTATCCTATGAGCTATGCGAGCCTGAAGTCTGAAAGGAAATAATAAAATGGGGGGAGGAGGGAGATAGAAACATACATTACGATTTAGTCTTCAATGATCGACAATAACCTCAGTTCAAGTTCATGGCAAAACATTCCAGTTACTGACAGTCAATTTCTGACACCCAACTACACTTTTTGATGTTAAGCTGAGAAAAGCTACCTTTGAATTAATACAGACAGGTGCAATATGTTACCTAACACTCTGACTCTCTACATAACTTCTCTCTAACACACAGAAAGAAGGCTCATGCTTCATCTAGGGGAAAAAAAAAATCAAATGTTCTTGCTCACTCTTAACAGACAGAAAATCAGAGGCAGAAAAATCTGACTTGTTCCCTAATTCCTAGCCAGACAGAGTGCACAGCTGAGACCAGAGTTTTCTTTCTAACCTCCAGTTCGGTCCTAAGGCAACCAGGCCATTTGCACTCCTTGCCAAGACTCTGATGAAAACAGCAGCTAAAGCAGAGCGGGCAAGAGCAGTAGGAACTGAGGCCACAGAAACCAGCCAACCCCAAACATTCAGAGAGCCTTGCCAGTCACAACCACTTCCTCTGTGCAGAGGGCTTGCTTGAGAAAAGAAGACAAATTAGGCATTTTTCAAATATCAGGGACATCAGTAAATAGCAGTTAAAATCTAAGAGTTTCTAGAAAAGGATGCTGGAGAGTCTCATTTTAGACACCATCAAAAATATAACTGCAGGTACTTGCTCACAATAAAGGCAGAAGAAAAATATAAGACTATCTCTCTGCATTCCTTTGGAATACCATTATTGCTACACACACACACATACTGGTTTTAAATTCTATTCTTATACATAATTATGTACCATTTAAATGTATTTGACCCCTAAATTGGGGGCAAAACTGTGTTGGATTAGATTTCTACAAAAATAGTAATAAAAGAGGAAGTGAGTTAACCAAATAAATATTAACTCTACTAACTGCATTTAATGGATGATTTTATTTAATTATCTCTCTCACATACACCAACACAAGCACATGTACACACACACAAGCACACATGTATGCACATGTGCACATGCACACACGCACAAGCGAGCGAAAGCACACACACACACACACACACACACTCATCCCATAATGTGAATACTATAATGGTCACATTTTGCTGATGATAATAAAAAGACATGTAGACATCATAGAGCTAGTAAATGCAGGAACCAAAATTGAAACCCTCGTTTACCTGATACCAAAACCACTGCGATAATAAATAAAATAAATCATTAAAATACACTTTCTGAGAACTTTCCCAGAACTCCACTATAAAAGTTGGAAACTAAGGATTCTATTAAAATGCCATCCTTTTCAAACATTTAAGAATGATTAAAAGAGAAATGATTCATTTTCCACTGACTTCACTACAAATAATATAGATGACAGATTCCTATTTTATTTGGTACACTCACCACTGATTCTGATTTGCTGAAGAATTTATCACCATCATGTTAATATTATCATTGTTACCTAGCTGTTAATTTACCTAAGAACACCAACGTAAATAATAGCACTTTTAAATGGTCTAAATATCCAGCAGACTAAAAATTTGTTAGTTCAAACAACAACAAGATTTTACCATTTTACATCTTTGGAAAAATTATTCAAACTCTCAAATTTTCCCCACATCCCAACAGTGATGATCGTGGGGTTATTATCATGTTTTTTTTATTTTTACTATATGAAACAAACATCAAATTCATTTATCCAATTCATTTTATTAACCATACACATAGCTCCAATTCTCCAAATACAGCAACAGATGATATATCTTAATACTCAGATCATTAGGAGGAAAATCCATTAGGGGAAAAATGTAAAATATAATTTTACCTTTGAAACAACTTTATGGTCTTATGATTATGCCCATAAGAAAAGAAAATCAGATATTGTAGTAGGGTGAGATGACTGCCAACAATCTGGCTATCCTGCTTTCTTGGTTCTAGATTTGTGGTAGGCCTTCTGTACTTGAATAACCTAGAACTCAAACTACCCCCTTACATTCTGGTTCATTCTTTTGGACAAAGTAAGGCCGGTGCTAAATTGGAGGAAATAGCTGCCTTTTCCTTACTCTTCTGAAAGACTATGAAACTAGGACTAAACAAATAACCTCATCACAGGACAACTGGCTGATGGTGCTGAGCTTAAACCTCACTGAACTGACTGCAGAGGGCAGTGAGGAGGGGGAGGGGAAAGGAGGAGGTGGGAGTGGGAGTTTGCAGCAATGGGTGTGGGTGCCTGAGGCACTGGAGCAGGTGGGAACTGGAGGTACACTTCCTTCTCCCTGTGATGACTGCTTCTCTGAAGGGTTTAGGGATTTGTTAGTGAATCTCAGTCCCCAGCACAGAAACACCTCTCTTTTATGAAAGGGAAGCAAGATGTACAAAGTACAAACTCTGGAAAAGGCAAGGAAGCCTTCCCAGCGAAATGATATGCATGCGATTCAGCATGTGGGGGGTAGGTAGCAAAGGTACTGGAGGGGCTTCTTTAACATAGAAAATTATATCTTTGTTGTTGTTATGCTTAATAGAAATGTTCATTTTAAATAATGCTCCTCTCCAGACAATTTCATCTTCCCATCAGTAGGATTCGGCAGGTAGTCTGATAAAGAGATTCAGGATTCTGAACTTCCCGAAACAACAGCAAGATGTAATACTGCATGACTGCGGGAGACTCATTTAGTGTCCTCACGAGTACAGAAAATTGAAGCAGAATTAGGTCACTCAGGTTTTTCATACAGATGAACAGTAAATCAAGAGGGGTTACTGTTCTGGCAAGAAAAAGAGTTCCATTAAAGGCAACAGATATTTGTTCAGGTCCAGAGGAGAAGTTTATGATTCCTGTAGGAGAGTTATTTGAACAGAAAATGACACTGGTACATTTTGTTCCTTCAAGGAGCTGAGTGACACTTTAAAAAGAGAGAGAGAGAGCATGTGTATGACTTTTTGTAACTCTGCTGGTAAAGCGGCTGTTGGTAATTTTTGAGAAGGAATTTTCAAGGGTTGCAATGGAGACAAGGGCAAGACCAAAAATACCACAGGTAGGAAGTCCATGCCTGCTCCCGAAACAAGCAGGCTGTTTCCACACTGAATTCTGACTCCATTCCACACAGGGCTGATATATTCAAAGATACCCTTCCCAAATAAACCCCTTCGACTGTGAAATACATTTCCCATGCAAACATTTGTGGAATTAGTTTACATGCCAACGCGACAACTCCTGAAGTACTTTTGTTCAGACATCTCATGCTAAATGGAAGGAAATGAACTTGGGTGTAATGAGACGGCAAAGGAAGTATGCCAAAGTGGGGTGGGAGCCGCGGGTAGAAATCTCTCCCTGACACTAACTACAGAGAGAAGCAATAAAGTTCCATCAAAAAAGAAAGGATCCAATTTAAAAGGGGAAAAATGTCTTAACTAGAGAGCTTGTACAGATCTGAGGCAAAGTGTTCACATGCAGAAACTTATTTATGCTACGACGGAATAAAAAAGGTCAATTTGTCAAAATTCTGATTTTATGATGAACAAGGAAAAGCCAGTCAACTGACTTAAAAGTTAAAAAAAAAAAAAAAGAGTAAGTTCTCGTAATATCCTTGCAGTTTTCACAGACAAGGTAAGTGATATTATAAGGGCCAAAGAAATTAACATCTGTTAAAGAACTTCTGACAGATGATTTTCGCTCAAAGTTTATCAAAGTGTAAAAGACATTTTTCAAGACGTTGTTCAAATCTTTTGCCAGATGATAAAGATGCACTGTATCCTTCCCATAATCCGGCTGAAGGCTAGTAAGTCATTCTATTATAGAGGATCAAAAGAGAAGAGGTTTTTGACTGTCTTAAATAAGTATCTAAGGGTCTTAATATAACCCTTTTAATAGATTATCTCTGCAGCTGAACAATTTATCTTCATATAGGCAAAAAGCAACTACTGCTCTATAACTAACAAAGATAAGACGTAGCCCTGCAATACCACCACTAGAAACCTATGCTGCTTCTCCAGAAGGCCACGGAAAAATTCAGGCCCACCAGGTTTTTAGAGCCAAGGTTGTTGAGATGAATGATTTCTAAAGTCACACAGTTTTTACAAAAGAGGAGATATTAAATAATAATGATAACATGAAAAATAGCCATTCTACCACATTCTACAATGTGTATAATTTAAAAGGAACTGATAGATATAATTTTTTTTACTAATATGGGGTTGGAGGATAAAAGCTCTTCATATTAGAATACACTAAACAGTACTACTTAATACTGCACATTGGAAGACCATCCATTAAGATCACACTTCAAAAGAAAGGCACTGAAATGAGTTCATTATAAGATAGCCCTGCAATTAAAATTCTGGTGAAAATAATATAGAAAATTTAGGAATCAGCAAAACAAATAGTAACAACACACATGCACACGCACACACACACACAAGAAACAGGCTAAGAGGAAAGGCCAGATATTACACAAAATTTCTAGGTAGAAAGTGTCTTATGAGGGCAACTCATGGTTTAACAATGGTACCAGCAGTTTTATACCTTCAGGGTAGAAAAAAGAACGTTAGTTCTTAGGGAATCCAAAATTTAGAGTAACTTCACAATGCCTCTTTACCCTATTACTAACTTTTCAATACTTTAGTACTTAACATAAAGAAAGTACTACACATGAAGACAGTTCTCCTGCGTTGGATGGGCTAGTATATGACCTGTACCACAAAACAACTATTCACCCAATTGAATCCACATAGTAACTTTGAAATATTGTTTGATGGTGAGTATCTAGCACTCTAGGTATATGTGAAATATTGAAAACTGCAACTTAAAGGCTCTTAGCTGATGAGAGTAATGAGAGATTAAAGTTATACTTCTCTGCCCAAAAGCTATACACATCTAATGCCAGTTACTATGATTATTTCAGAATAACCCTCAACACTGACTATATTTTAGTCTAATAACAAGTAATGTCATGTGCTTGTTAATAAAGATTAAGGTAATGTTTTAAAGGGGAATCTAAACATTGTATAGTAACATTATCTAAAAATTTAAATGCCAATTTTCTTTAAAATTAAATAATATTGGGGAAATAATACTAGCTATTATTTACATATTATTAGATATGCTTCTATGCCATTCTATCTTCCCAACTCTATGGGAAATACCATAATACCTTCTTTTAACGTATGAAGACACTGAGTCATAGAAAAGGGATGTAGTCGAGGTTATATAGCTAGTTGACAATAGCGTACTTCCTGTAAAACTCCAGGATCCACAGTCTTTGCCTGGTTTTATCTTGACTCAGTACTAAATGGTTGACATTAACCATTTACATGAGGGGTCTGCAATATAGCCTGCAGGTAAAATCCTGTTCACAGTGTGTTCTTAAAATAAAGTTTTATTGAGACGAAGCCAATTATTGCATGGGTGTTTTGTGCAAAAAGGGCAGAGCTAAGTATTTGTGTCTGAGAGGTAAGGCTCTGCAAAGCATAAATTATTTTCTGTCTGGTCCTTTTATAGAAAAAGTTTGCCAACACCCAATTTTGGATAAAAGTGCCAAATCAAGTGAAAATCAAGTTTCTGGAGTAACATTTTAAATAAGGACTCCACCTGAAGATACTTACATCGGGTTTACCAAGCAATAGACCAAAACATGTGTGATTTAAAACAAAGAATATATTATACGAAGCTACCAAAGTATACTTTAGTATCACAAGAAGATGCCACTAATCTGAAGGTCACCCCAACACAGCATACTCAACATCTGATCATCTCATAGACATTCAAGTGCACAAACTGATAAACAAGGAGGACGCACTGAATAACCCAAGGATGAGATGACCATGTCCTTGGGCTTTTGATCTTCACATCCCAGCACCTGTCATGCATAGGGGCGGATAAGCAAAACCACAGTCCAGCCAACCCAGAGCCTCCATAGAGCCTGGGCAATGGCAAAGAACTCTTCTCCACAACTTTGTTCTGAAACCATTTTCATGGCATGAGTTTCTGCCTCCAAAGTTTCCTTTTGGCTCTTCCCCTGTCCCATAACAGAATGACCACAGCCTTAGGAGGCACCTCAACCCCTGGACGTGGTGCTGCTTGCCAGTCCTATGGCTCCATCCCTCCCAGGCAGGGGAGTACCTGTATTCCCTTTCTTGCAGGATCTCCACGGGGTCCAGGCCTTGCGGTTTCTGGATGGGGCTGATTCGGCTCTGCTTCTGCTGCAGCTGCAGGATGGGCGAGGGCTGCCCTGGGGTGGGCTGTGGCACGGAGGGCCCGGGCACTGCGGCCGCGGGCTGCTGCGCGGCTGCAGGGGGTGCAGGCGAGGGCCGGCCGCTGGGCGCGGGCACCGGCAGCTTCTGCGGGGTGCTGGGGCCACTCAGCAGCTCGGGCCCCGGGCCTGCAGGGACAAGAGTGACATGGGCAGGGCGGGCAGGGCACTGCCCACCAGCCACACGCCTGTCCCTGGGGACCTGAGATGAGACCATCAAGCATCTTAAAACACTTAAAGGGCAAGAAGACAAAAGGAGGGTAGGAAAGAGGAAGGGGACAGGAGGAAAGGGAAGCAGGAAAAGGGAGAAGAAAAAAAAAATCTGGCATCTATCCCAGTAAGAAATTGGTACTCACTAACATTGGTGAAAAAGGTCCAAAAATGATTCCTAGGTAATAAATTAAGAATATAACAGGCTAGCTTTTAATGCAGTGCTACACTAGACTTTTTCTTTAAATTTTTTGTTTGTAGTTGTAGATAGACAGCATGCCTTTATTTTATTTATTTTAATGCCCTGCTGAAGATCAGATGCAGTGCCTCACATGTGCTAGGCAAGCATTCTTCCACTGAGCTACAGCCTCAGCCCCTACAATGGGCTTTTAAAAAGGAATTACAGATGCATTCAAATTTCAGAGATGTAAGAGAGATACACAACAAGGAGATACAATTTGGATGTGATCCGCTGCAGCCCCTTTTATTACAGGCCTCAGACCCAACCTAAGGGGCAAGCAAGGAACTTGTGGGTCTTCTGATGTGAGCTAAAAGAGTCTCACATTTTTCCTTAGTGGCCTTTAAAGCATATTTCAGGCTTCGTCAGTAAATCTCAGGAACTTAATTTTTTTTCTATGTATTAGAAAATATTTCTAAAAACATTCCAAATTGGGGGTGGAGATCTGTTTATTTCACCTGATAAAAATTCGCAAATAATTAAGATTCACGAGGGCATTTTTCTCATGTTATCGCAAGAAAATGACATATAATCTTTAAGCTTATCAAAATGCATTTAAGAAGCTAAATTTTCCACATTAAATTTCATAACTTTAAATTAATTGCTACGTACAGATCTAAATAAGAAGTGCTCCATCCCTCCTCCTAGAAATTTTAGTGAACTTAAAATTATAAGATAATATAAATAAGATTAGTGATGCTACCAGATAAGTTAGTAAATATAAAAAAATTTAGTAAGCAGAAGTTAAAGTTACTAATAGGCATTCTTCCAAGCTTATATCCCTTCTAAGAAAAAAAGAAGTTATTAAGTAGTAACAAAAAATAGTCTATAGACTTCAGAATGGCTTAATAATTAACCATACAAAGACGTACATTATGAAAAATGGAACACATTTATTCAATTTCCAACAAACACCACTTAGAAATGGGCTTCAATGACAATGCAAAGAAAGCTATAAGCAAACATTTTGACAGGAGGAATGTGAAGAATTACAACAAACTGCTTAGGAAACTACAGTCTGTATCATCTGTGTTCATCTGTGCTCCTGTGTATGTGAGTGTGTGTTATTAGTCTTTCTTTCCCCTCCTTCTGAAATTAGGCAAAACTTGTCAAAAGATAGAAAGCCAGATAACCTTTCATCTCAAGGTAATTTGTAGCCCTGGTTCTAGGGACAGAAGAAAATATTCTTGGGTGGGAGGGTACATTTTTTATTTTATTTTTTTATTTCAAGTATTTTAAATTTCCGGTATATACTATCATAATGAAGGCTCCCACCCCCAGCTAAGTATTTTCTTTTTTCTGAAAGGAAGGTCTTTTACACAATGCATAGCTCTTCCTAATTTCTTATTTAGAGTTCCTTTCATCCATATATTAGAAACCAAATTGTAAACATTAAATCTCAGGGTTGTTAAAGTACTGGAATGAGTTATAGAGATGAATTTTAAAATATTTTTTCCCCTAGAGGTCTTTAAAGTGGGATACATTTTTCATTTGGGTTGCTTTAGGTAGGATTTGGTCAAATGACAGGAGAAACAGATTTCTAACATTTATTTTAATTCCCTGTGATCCTATGAATCTCTTTAATAAGCTCAAGAAGCTAATACATTTAAACATATTGGAAGCCATAGTTTAAGTACACTAAACAGTGAATTTAATATATTTAAATCCTTTAAAAATCATTGCCTTCAATATAAAGAAACTTTGGGTTTTACTAATAATATCACAATAATTACTTTAAATTAAGTTTTCAAAGTGTTTTTTTTTTTTTCTCCTTCTAAAGTTCAAATAATTTACGAAGTCCTAAAAGTACAATAGGGTTACACACTTCACTCACTCTGGCCACCCATCTCTTGCATTGCTGTCTGTACAGACTGATGCAGAAGCCCATAGGACTTCTTGATGTATTTTCAAGTCACTATTTTTAAAACTGTACTTAATCAAAGAAAGGTATCCAGTTATTTTTAGTCTGTGTCTCCAAACTAAATCTGACAAATATATGGTTAGCCTTCCTCAATTGCTAAATATAAAGACATTCTAGTCTGGTTGGCTCTCCCTTAACATTGAGAAACAGAAATTCAAACATAAACTTACAAACTCAAATCTCTAATTTAAAAGTGCTACAACTTGCTATGCACTAAGCAGGGCACATTTAAAACGTGCATTTCTTCTCCCTAGAAGAAATGATTAAGTTTTGTCTGAGCTCCATCACCAACAGGTTGTGTAAGCCTGAGCAAGTTACTTAACCACTCTGTGCCTCAATTTCTTCATCTACAGAATGGGGAAAATGATAATGTGCCCCTTACAGGGCAGTGGTGTGAGCCATGTTTCCACACACTCAGCCCTCATCTTTATTACCCCCCAGGAAAGGGAGAAAAAGGAGCCTAATTTAGTTACTGTACTCTGCTTTACAAAAAAAACCAAAAAACAAAAAGCAAAAAACTCCCTGGCAAAAGAAAGACTTTAGGGAACTTTTGGACAACTCTTTTCCATAGCACATTTCAGAATGTTTCTACAGTTTAATACAACTTATTACAAAACTTGGACAAGTCAGTTTTATATGTGCTTCCTGCTAATCTACCATCAGTGCCACTTATAAGCAAACTCCATTTCCTAACTCAACACCTCAAGTTCATTTACTGTATGTGTCTATTTTCTCCTCCCTCAGATTGTATAAATACTTCCATTACAGTGGCTAGGGACCCAAATGCTGTTTGCTTCCCAGAATGTAACTTCTATTCATTAGGTTTGGTGACTGTCCCTCAGGTGGCTTAGAGTTCATTTGCCTGATGGAGGGTCTGCTCTCTATCCACAGAAATCAGCTCTTCACCACACACTGGTGGGCCACCCCATACGTAGATAGGAACTTTCCCTAACATCTTCCAATGGAAGACAAATTACATTCTTTAGCTTATCTCTTAGCCTCTTCAATATAAACAATTTAAGCTTAATTGTCAGAGGTACAAAATGCTATCTACTTCTCCTTCAGTCCTTGTCTTAGGAGTCAAAGTAGAGACATGCCCTGAATGTCCAAAAGGGGGTCCCAGAACTGCTAAGGGGGGTCCTGAGTAGACACATGCCATCTCTTCATGCCTGATTTTAACAGGGTAACAAATTCAGTAAAATATCCGTGTCTCAAACGCACAGAATTTCTGTGCATTCTGAACTCCCACTTGGCACACAGGATATTGATATGAATAACCATTCTCTGCCTTACATAGACATTCGAGTGGTTTCCACAGGTTGGAAAAATAAATGAATTGAAGAGTATTTAAGTGGATCATGCCAAGAAATATTTCAGATAAAAAAAAAAAAAGTATGTGGAGACAAACACTGAAAAAAAAACTGAACAAAAAAACTTTCATTTTCTAGCGTAAGTTCCCTCCCTTCATCTTCCCCAAACCAAAACTTTTTCAGTTCCCTTTTTTATCTGCTTTAATCTCTAAAAAGAAGAGTGAATCAAAATGAAAAGGCTGGGTCAGACTTGTGTGGTGCCCACAGCAAGAAGGACGCATTCCAGTGAAACTGTGGCCCAGGCCTCGCAGGGAAACCACCAGGGAGTTAGGCCTTCGGTGTGCAGTGCCTTCCGGTGAGCCATAATTCCCTGGGGGCGGCCAGTGTGATGCCACTTTTGGTAAATCCTAACTTTGGAACAGGTTTGAGGCAGAACACCCCAGCCCAAAGCATCCTCTTCACCCACAAGTAAGGCTGGGAAATGGAAGGAAAGAAAATGGAAACACAACTGCCTCCTGATGAGTGGACATATTATACTTTAATTTTTCCTGAAATATTAACTGGGATGTTTATAAGCAATTATACTTACTTTATTTTAAAAAGGGAGATAGACAATACATAGTGTAATGTTAACTTTTAGAAATCTGGCCTTATTTTGACTTACCCTAATCGCCAATCTAAAACGATGCCTTTGTCAAGAAAGTTTATTTTACTATGAAAGTAAGATAGTAAGTTCTCCTTATGTAATCAGATTTGTGGGCAAGTTCTACAAAGGTGTCGGATGGAAGCTCCTAAGAGTGGCAGGATCTTCTTTTCTTCTTTCACCCATGGCTTCCTTGTCCCCTCTGCCATAAAACCCTATCTTTCCAAATATGTCCATTTCTAATGAACCCTGACTTCGGAAAATACAAAAGATATGAACAGTGAGTAATAAAATGAAGTTCCTCTAATGACAGAGATCTGATAAGGGAAGACATAGGTATTGGAAGGGGGTATTTAAAAAAAAAAAATCCCTCATTTCTGAAAATGATCCAGAAAATGCAAGCATAGTTGGGTTTATTAGAACATGAAGTATTGATTAAATACATGTGCCCAGATAACTGAAAACTTCATCCTTTAAATTTTACTACTTCATTCAGTCCCATTATTTTAACCTTGGATGAAAATGTTTCTCAAGTGAGTAATTCAGTTTCCTACATTCTTAACACTTTGGCATGTCTTCTTACTAAGTCTAGGTCATTTTTAAACCACCAGTGCTTGTGGAGGCCTGTGACAAGGTAACACCCCAGGACAAGCTGCACACATTATGCCCATGAGACAAGGTCCCAGGTCACCACCTTTTGGGAAGTTCCTGTTTTGCTCCCTTCTTTCCTTCAAGTCATTAGCCATCTGGTTGAGACCAGCTGGCCTCTGCTTGAAACCTGTTAGTTAAGACTGTCATATACCAAGGTGCGGAAGTTAAAGATGACCAATTTTGTCGACACTGGAGCAAGAGTAAAAAGGCTCTATAAAGAAACTGAGATGCTCCGCTCTTTACACACAGGAGCAAAACGCTTGCAATCTGGTACTCACACTCGGTTAGAGATTCTTTCCCTTGAGGTGATAATGTTTGCCAGGGAGGAGCCTGGAGAGGAAAGGGGCAAGAAGAGTTCTCAAGTCAGACTGCTGGAATCTGGATCCCAACTCTCCCTCCACAGGGAGTTAACACTGCAAAGTGTCCCTTACCTAGAATAAGGCATGGGTAAGCTAGCAGGCACACGGTGGGTACAAGCTACGCACACACATACATATTATTTTCCTCCTATATCTGGCCACAAGCTTGAGAGCTGAGGTTTCACAGTCTTAAGACCTGGTGAGGGTTTAAACTGCCTTTTTATGCATGATTTGCTTGCACAACCTATCTAGTCCCTACTGTTAAGTCTTATATAATCCTCTACCTACCAAATGGCTCCATGGTAGCCACACAGAAATCTCGATAAAAAGCAATACATCTTTGCTCTTTAAAAGTCAGTTGCCTTGAATACTTTTACATGCATCTAGCATCAATTTGTCATCTTCATTCCTTAGTTCTTTCCCTTTCCCTCCCCTTCTCCCTCTTGCTAGGTCCCCTGCTTCTACTCTACTGATCTCCCTTCAATTTTTGCAAGATCTCCTTTTTCATTCCTTTTTCTCTCTAGTTTCTGCACTTAAAAAAAAAAAAAAATTGACCCCTGACTTTCTGACTTATTTCACTTAGCATGATGTTGTCCATTTCCATCCATTCACCAGCAAATGCCATAATTTCATTCTTCTTCATGGTTGAGTGGAATTCCATTGCATACATATACAACAATTTCTCTAACCATCATCTATTGATGGGTGCCTAAACTAGTTCTATAACTTGATTATTATGAACTGTGCTGCTATTAACATTGGTAAGTATATATCACTGTAGTGATATTTATTTATTTGAATAAATACCAAGAAGAGGGACAGCTGGGTTATATGGTGGTTCCATTCCTAGTCTTTGAAGAATCTCCACACTGCTTTCTGAAGTGTGTGTACTAATTTGCATTCCTACCAACAATGTAAAAGAGTACCTTTTCCCCCTATTTTCTCACCAGCAATTATCATTATTTGAATTCTGGATGATTGCCATTCTAACTAGGGTGATATAAAATCTCAGTGTAGTTTTGATTTGTATCTCCCTGATTGCTAAGGACATTGAACATTTTTTCATACATTTGTTGACAATGCATTCCAATTTTATATGTAACTATAATGCATCAATTTAAAAATTAAGAAACAGAAGGAAGACCAGCAGAGTAGAAGAAAGGGATGAGGGGAGGAGAGTAATTTATAAACAAGTCAAAAGGAACCCCACTATTATGTAGAATTATAACATACTAAGAAACTTAAAAGAATGAAGAAACTTTTTTTTTTTCAAATCGCCATGATCTGAATGTATGTCATCCTCCCACCCAATTTCTATGTTGAAATCCTAATCCTCAAGGAGAAAGTATTAGAAGGTGGGAGGTAATTAAGCCATGGGGTCAGAGATCTCATGAATGGGATTAGTATCCTTAAACAAAGAGTTCCCTCACCTCTTCCACCATATGAGGACACAACAAGTAGGTGCCAAATCTGCCAGCATCTTGATGCTGGACTTCCCAGCCTTCAGAACAGTGAAAAATACATTTCTGTTCTTCGTAAGTCACCTAGCTTACCACATATTGTTATAACAGCCTAAACAGGTTAACACAATCGTTTTTTCATTTTTGCAGTGCTGGGGATCAAGCCTAAGATCTCATGCATGCTAGGCAAGTACTCTGCCACTGAGCTTCACACCCGCAAGCCCTGAGACATCCATTCTTAATGGCACATCTATGGTTAACAAGACGAGTTTATCTTTCAGGCAAGGTAATTCTCGGAGCTGCCTCTCACAGAAAAAAAAAAAAAAAAAAAAAAGTATTTCAAACTCAAAAGGTAGGATACGTAAAAAAAAAAAATTCTGATCTGAATTCTTTCCCACTGTTTAAGTCCCAAAACTTAGGAGGATCACTAACATCCCAAACTAATTGTTCCTTAACGACCAGCATGTCAGGACTTGCTCAAATGAGTAACAATCATTCACAAGAAATGTTATCAGTGTCCAGGGACCATCCCATTCCCCACAATCCCAAGCTCTCATCAGAGCTGAACTATAAACTCTTCTTATCCATTTCTTAACAACCACCACCCTAGATGAAACAACCTTCAAAGACCATTGTACAGTCCTTGTACCTCTGTATTCTATCACCAGGATCAAGTCAGACCACAAGAAGGCATGCAAAGGACTACATCATCTCTACCTATTACATAATATCATAACTTCTAAGTTTATACCAGGGAGATTAAAACACTGGGCATGTGGAATCTGTTACTCTATTATGAATAAATGTTACTGATGTTTTTATCATGCAAAAGCCTCTTTCAATAATAATAAAGATGAGGATAATGGTACAGTCAGACCTCCATCTCTACCAGTTCCATATCTGTGAATTTAACCAACCAGAGATAGGAAATATTCAGAAAAAATTGCGTATGTGCTGAACACATACAGAGTTCTTTTTCTTGTCATTATTCCCTAAAAAATATGGTATAATAGCTATTCCATAACATTCAATATATTAGGTACTTCAAATGATCTGGAGATGATTTAAAGTATAAGGGAGGAGATATATAGGTTATATACAAATACTATAGCATTTTATATAAAGGGACAGGAGCACCATGGATTTTGGTATCTCTTAGGAGTCCTAAAGCCAATCACCCTCAGATACTAAGGAACAACTGTAATTTAAACAATTATCCCAACAGAGAAATCTATATTTTCAATCAATAAGTGGCTTTGTAGCCTCTGAGAAATTGGTAAGTAACTTCCTTCCAAATGGTGAGAACTGTTAGGTGTGTGACCCTCTCTCTCCTTCCAGTTGTCATGAAACTCAAGCAGCCTTTGAAGCTTGACCACAGCAGCTATGAGGGCTCTTGTAGTCCCCACATCCCTAACCTCAATTTCTTACTTCTTTTAAATATTTTTCCTTGTTTCAGATTTTCTATTTGATAATTATTTTACTATAGGTATACTTCTGGTAGGCCTCCTCAAATGCTTTTCCAACAAAAAAGAGAAAAAAAAAATGACTAGCATAAAATGGCTCAGGTGGGGCCCATTCGAGGAGGGAGTTGTGTTGATGTGCCACAGTGGGTACAAGCGTTCCTAACCTGAGGCGTGTGGACAGGCTTCCAGAAGAACATGGCCATTTCGGAACAGAATGAAAAATGATGGGTGATTGTGCTTTCTTTCTAGGTCAGCAGTTCACACGAGTTGCCAAAGGTTAAGAAACCCTGCTCTAGGATTCTATAACAGTGGGAGACCAAGAATCTTGGCCAATCTAAGTGGAGCAAGAAAAGGGAGCCGGTGAGGTATAACAAAGGACTGAGTCAGCCCTGGGCTTATTCCAAACCAGCACTGAGCGTGTGATCAGTCTTTCTTATCCGAGCTGGACCATAGCATTATCCGTTTGGTTGCGTATTAACCTACCAGATGGTCTGTTGTAGTTAACAAGGGTGGGCTGCTGCTGCTGCTGCTGCTGCTGCTGCTGCTGCTGCGGTGGCGCCTGCTGCTGCTGCTGCTGCTGCTGCTGCTGTTGCTGCTGCTGCTGCTGCTGCTGCTGCTGTTGCTGCTGCATGCCAGGCAAGGTCCTTTTCCCCTGGACTGCAAGCTGCAGTGTTTCAGGGAGGGGTTGGCCCCGGGCCAGCATTTTGTAAGCCAAAATCTGAGCTCTAAGTTGATGCAGCTGGACAGGACTGAAAGGTGAGGGTCCTCTGTTGGGCTGATTTATGGCCTGTGGATCGCCTGGGATGAGGGGCCCCGGCTGACTCGGTGGCATCTGGGGTGGCGTTGGGCCTCCTCCAGATATAGGGCTGGAGACGTGCTCTGGGGCTCCCAATGGAGATGGGTGCGGTGACATGTATCCTAAAATAAAACACAAGGAGATCATGATCCTGAAAGAGAGGTATTCTTGAATACACTAATAATACTCAAGAATAACACTATATGGCAAATACGAAAACTAACTCTAATTTATCAAGTACGTATAGTTCAAATGTTAACATGTAGTATATACTTTATGTACACCATTAAAATTTTTCTAGTAACCACATTAAAAAAAGAAAACAGGTAAAGTTCATTTTTTTCCACATTTTTTAGTGGTGCATTAGTTGTACAAAATGATGGGATTTGTTTCTACATATTTGTACATGCATACACTTTAACAATATAATTTCACCAATATCACTACCCAGCACTTTCTCCATCCCTACCTCCCAGCAGAGTTCTTTTTTTTTTGCCGTGCTGGGGATCGAACCCAGGGCCTTGTGCTTGTAAGGCAAGCAATCTACCGACTGAGCTATCTCCCCAGCCCCAGAGTTCATTTTAATGATATAGTTTATTTAAACTAACAAATCCAAAATATTCATATTTCATGACACAAAAATTATCAATCGGGTATTTTGTATTCTTTTTTTTTCATGCTAAATCTTGCAATCCCAAGGCACCTAACATATCTCAATGAGGAATGAAGAGTGTCTTACAGGGAGAGCAAATATCATCTGGTTTATTATTTTGCAAGTTACCACTGATTTCCAGTTATGGAGGACCTACAGTGTTGGGAGTACCATGCAAGGGATTCTACACACTGTCTCAGCTGAGTTACACCCAGAAGCAGAGGGTGATCCAAGGACCAAGTGCAGGTGATTTATTTGGGACATGCAGGGACACTGGTCAGGATGTAGGAAGGTGATACAAGCAAGGGAGGGAAGGCAGCCAATAAGAAGTATATTATCAAGCAGCTGCTACAGTAGATCCTGAAGATTAATCCAGTGCAAAGCTCTAGGATAGGAGATAAATAAATTGCTTCCAATTATACCAGAGGAGGGGTGAAGAAGCTGGGGCATTTAGACACTTACAATCATTAGTCATTGGTTATAATACTGGTTTCTACTCACGCTCAAGGAATCACCAGTATCCTTGGACTGCTCTGTTGTGGGTAAGGTGGGTGTTGGTGGAAGTAAACCAAAGTGGTGATTCTAGTCAGTGGCAATCATGCAGGTGGGGGTACAGGAAAAATAAGGACCACCCAAGGGTGTAAGGGAGAGTATGCACTGTTACATCAGTCCTCACAACAATCCCAGAAGAGGTGCGCTATTATCTCATTTTTTAAAGTAAGGAAACTGAGGCTGAGAATAAGTAGGTTCAGAGAACAAATCACAGCAGCCCCAAGATTTGAACCAATGTCTGTCTGGTTCTAATGTATATGCTCTCATTTCAAGGTCTAATATGTTTTGTTATGTGAAAATAAGCTAACGACTTAAAAAGTTTCCAAAAATCTCTTAGTACCATTTAGAATATAATATAAAAATGAGAAAAACCTGTTTGGGTTATAATCTTAGTGGGAAATTAAAGAAAATTTTACTTGAGGAAGGAAAATAAAAATGGACAAAAATTTCCAGGCACTTAGTTCAGGAGATAACCTGCGTAGCCAGGTCAAAAATTTCCATTATGACTGAGGGCGACTGGAGGGAGATCCAATATGGAGGAGGAAACAAAGTGACCTACAGTAATCCAAAAGGCTCTCTTATATTCAAAGTGCTAATTAGATCAAAAGAGTCACAAAGCACAATAATATACATCGAGGAAAAGTCTTTGTCCTATTAAGTGTGTCACAATTATAATACAGATCATCACACGGGTATTCATTAAGTGAGGACTGTATATGTAAATCTGTGTCAAGTTTGAACTGAAAAAGCTCTGTGTGCCTACGCACAATCACAGAGGCCCATGAAGATGTGACCACCACTGAATGGGGATCCTCCACCACGCTCACAAGACCAGAGAAAATAAAGGATGCAGTTTCTTTTCTTTCTAACTGCCATTTGGAGAAGGAAGCAAATTTAATATAATCCCCTGGGGCAAAAAGGGGTTCTGATCTATGGATTGGTAAGAGGGGAAAGTCCATACAGGGAACTCCTACTCTGAAGAGAAAAGGAAGAACTGCTAAGTCTCATTGCCCAAATTCCTACTCAATGAGGGAGGACAAAAACCAATCAGCACTAACTAGGGTTCTAGTTAGTAGGTTATAAAACAAAGCCAAGAAGATTTCCCTCCAATCCGCCTGAAAGACTTGCAGAAATTCGAGTCCTAATATGTTGGTATTTATAATAAACACTTAGAGGACAATCAGTAACATATTCTTAACCTTTGTCATTAATATTCTTCCTTCTTGATGAGCATTATGGTTTGAATCTGGAGTGAGCCCCAAAGGCTCAAATAATTGAAGGCTTGGGCTCCAATGAAAGTAATGATCAGAGGTGGGGCTTATAGGAAATGATTGGATGATGAAGGCTTTCATCTCATCAATGGAATAATCTACTGACGGAGTCACCATTTGATGGCATTATTGGTAGGCGGTAGAAACTACAGGAGATGGGACCTAGTTGAAGGGAGTGAGTTCTTGGGGAAGTACCCTTGAGAACTACATCTAGTTCCAGGTCCCTTCTTCATTCTCTTTTTGATTCCCAGCCACCACAAGGTGAGCAGATTTGCTTTTCCATATCCTTCCACCACAATGTACTGCCTTAACATAGGCCCAGAAAAAAAAAATGAGCAGCTGACCCTGAACTAAAAATCTCTGAAATATTGAGCCAAAATAAGTCTTTCCTTCATTAAGTTATTTTTCTCGGGAATTCTGTCACAGCAATGAAAAGCTAACTAATACAATGAGGCTTACATTCGCCCTTTAATTGTAATGCTGGTATAAAATGATAGTTTGTTCATTATGACATCTTTCTGGACAACCCTAAATCTACTAGGGTAAAATGGGTCATGTGTGTTCTGCTTTCTGGCCATTCCCATTTCCTAAGGTTGACAAGTCATAGGATGACTGATACAATGGCCAAAATACTAGGTAATGAAATTTTTACTCAACTACCTAGCAATGCTTATCAAGTCTATCCTTAAACTATGAGCAAGACATCATTACGAGGGTGAGATTGTGGCAAAGCACTATTGAAATAGTGAGATGGTTCCATTAAGCGCAAGAATGCAGACTCTGAGAACATGATCACTAGAAAATTAATGCCAGGAAATTTTACCTCCAATTTGATAAGAAGCAACTGGGGGTGGGAAGAATTATATCCCAGAATTCATAGAGGATGTTAATAGAATCATTCTGCCACAGTGTGACATTAACAATGTGACAGTATCCCAGCTACAGAGAGGTTTTTTTTCCCTACATGAGTAGCATTCCATAAAACTTGAGGAAAAACAGAAAATAAATGATGCAACAATATAACATATTTTGGTAATTATCCTTAGTTGAGAAAACAAAGTGAAGAAATTGCCTAAGAGTGAATATACATTTGTCTGAGGATGACAATGTTGATGCAGATTCTGTTTATTCTGAAATCTCATTTGATTTGCTCATTCAAAAGTAGTTAGAAAGTGGCAGTTCCTCCTCCCTGGTCTTCAAGGACCATTATCTCTCCAGTTTCACCTTGCCTAACAGAGAAGCAGTAACCTCTCTACTATTC
This sequence comes from Sciurus carolinensis, assembly GCF_902686445.1. NCBI lineage: Eukaryota > Metazoa > Chordata > Mammalia > Rodentia > Sciuridae > Sciurus > Sciurus carolinensis. The sequence goes on from NC_062226.1 coordinate 67,760,012, forward strand.
ATAATCCTGAATTTGTAAGTCCCAAATTTATATGAAGTTTCTCTACGCACACATGCCCATTAAATATTGTATACTGCCTATGATGGCTTTTTCTGTCCACTGCACTAAAAATAAACAATGTTATCATTGGGACCATAAGGTACACCATCCACTATTTATTGAAGGAAATGGCTTTGCTTCCCAACCAATACCTTAAAATAACCTAATAGGTTGCTAGGGTTTAAAGCTAGCAGTCTTTTGATCAATACCACACCTCTCTGGACCTGTGTGTTTATAAATGGTTTTCTACAATGGGGTTTTTAAAGATACATGCTATTAGCAAGTCTAAATTCTTTTTAGATCTTTATAATGAATAGGACTACATTATACCAACACTGCTTTATTCAAAAATATACCTTTAACTAACTTATTCCCCAGCCCACAATGCACTTTACTATTTTACAGAATAATATTACATGTTAATTCTGATTCCACTGACTGCAGACCTCTGCATTTCAAAGCGATTTTAACTTACGGAATTTATATAAAAATTGAGATCTATTTATAATTGTTGACTTTTGAATGCATGAGTTTCTTTCTATACCTTAACTGAACAAAACTTAGAAAATGTCTATCCGGTTGCAGGCGGGACATCTTGCGTAGTGTTGGAGTCTCCAAGATAAATAAGAAGATAATTTTTAAGTTGAAGAGGGGAGCCAAGCCACTGGAGAAATTTTCAGAGAAATAAAAGCAAAACTGCCCTTAATTCTGAGTTGTGCATTCCCAGTGGTTTTTGTTTTGAGGCTTTCCTATGGCTTCACTACTAGAGTATACTGAAATTTCAGGAGCAGAGAAAGCCAGCTCTTGGATTTAAGAAACACTGCATATAACTTATCTATACCTTTCAGGAATTAAAAATGTGGTCTACATTAGCTCTATGAACACACCTGGACTTTTAGAATTTAAATTATAAAACCCAGAAGTGTTGTTTTAATCTATTCTTAGCACCAAATGGGTTAATTTTTTTTTTCTTCTTGTACTGTAAAAAGCAAGAATACTTCAGATTGCCATTCTGACAATGGTCAAGATTCTATGAGTGAGGTGCAACAGTTATACCAGCCTGCCACCAAGATTGAGATCAGAGTTGGGGATGTTCAAAACGCTTGTTCAGATATTAGTGGAGAAGCACCCTGATGCCACCATAACTTGCCTATTTTTATTTAAAAAAAATAGTAATTCTATTTAGTAGTTCTATTTTAGAATTACTATTAGAACCAAAAATATACTTCTCTAAATCCTCAAAGCCAAACATATTTCTTTCAGTGGATGGATATCTGGTCATGAATGAAGGAAAAACTCAAGCACACTCAACTGCACAGGAGTATATATAGCAATGTGTAAGCCACAGTCTTGAATAGAAATATCTACATATATCAATGCTAATTAGCGCTACAACAATGCATACCCTTTGCATGCTGAAATGACCACACTATCATTCTAAAATCAGCCTTTGAAAGCTATCGTGCATGCCCATAATCCCAGTGACTTGGGAGGCTGAGGCAAGAGGATCTCAAGTCCAAGATCAGCCTCTGCAACTCAGTGAGACCCTGTCTCAAAATAAATAATAAAAACCATTGGGAATATAGCTCAGTGGTAAAATGCCCCTAGGTTCAATCCCCAGTACCAAAAAGGAAAAAATAAATAAATAAAAAGGCTTTGAAGTATTTTAATATGTCTTCATAGTGACCGAAGGAAAGGGGACATGTAAGCATGTAAGGCATAAAGGAGAAAAGAAATCTATCATATATCCATCTAGTCATTGTTGTGAGTTTAGCTGTATCCCTCTGTATGCCAAAACATATGTTGATATCCCAACCCCTTGTACCTGTGACTGTGACCTTATCTGGAAGTAAGGTCTATACAGATGTAATCAAGTTAAAATGAGGTCGTACTGGATTAGGGGAGGCCCTAATCCAATGACTAACATCCTTATAAAAAGAGGGAAATCTGAATACAGAGACAGATATAGAGAAAATATCAAGTGAAGAAAGAGGGAGAGAACTGAGTGATTCATTCACAAGACAAGGAATAACAAGGATTATTAGCAGCCACAGAAGCTAGGAGGAAGCAAGGAAGCCTTCTTCCCTAAAGCCTTCAGAGACAGCATGACCCTAGTGCCACCTTGATTTTGAAATTTGGGCCTCCAGACTGTGAGAGAATAAGACTGTGTTGTTTCAAGTATCTCGGTTTGTGGTCATCTGTTATGGCAGCCCTAGGAAACTAATACAGCTACCCACCAGGGACAGCAATTAATTTCGCCCCCAGAAAACACCACCTTACACACAATATCTAAGGGTACAACTCCAGGGACACAGGTGGCTCACATGACCTTCATATCTATACTATTGTTGGCAGGCAGATCTAGATTCTCTTTCTGGCCCTGTCACTTACTAGATGTATAAACTTAGGAAAACAAAGTAAATTCTCTGAGCTATAGCTTTCCTATCTATGAAACAGCGATAACATTATTTACCTTACCACGTCATGGTAAAAACCCAGAATAAAATACATAAAGCACTTTGTAGCACACTTGGACACATGGTGACTAGTAAAATGACTAGGATTTTGGAAATAAAATTGTCCAAATAAATCATAAAGTTGTGTTGGCAAGGATATGGGTAGATTTCTACAGGGAAAAGAAATCTTTGGATTCGACCTTCCCTAGACACATTCTTTGGAAGTCATATATGGCATAGAACCACCATCAGGTGTGCGGCACACACAAACCTTGGCTGTGTTGATCCATCGGACTCTGGGGAGGGCCCATTCCTGGGTGAGGTGGTCGCATCCCCGTGCCTTTCATGGATCCACAATGGATATCTTCTACAATGCCCTTGTCATGCATCCCATCGATGGGCTGAAACATTTAAAAGGCATTAGTTAGACAATTCTTTAAGGTACAATATCTCTAACTGTAGTTTTAAGAACTCTCCCCAAAGTCTCCAAAAGCGTGACACAGTTATTTATTACCCACTCTATAGTCACATATTTTTCACCTCACAGGTGAGAGGTAAAAAATTCATACCAATAAGACAAGCGAAACCATCTGGAAGTCAAAAGTTAAGGCTTTAAAAAAAACATTGAACTTTTTTATTCAGTCTTGTCAATAAAAATGAAGTCCTGCTCACAAGTACACAAACATAAGTTATTTTTCCATACCCTTTTTAAGAAGTCTTGAGGACTTTTGTTAAGACGAAGTTAGTCTGAAATCTGAAAAAAGACTATCTGAAGGATCTTCGATGATCTATTCTTTGTTGTTGTAATTTTTTTTTTAATTGGAGAGGAAGGAACTATGGAAAGTTAAAAAGCTGGAAACCAGAAGGTTCCATGGCAGTTGGGAAGAGAGGAACAGACAAGGCAGAGAAGGGAACGGGGGTGAATACTGAAAAGGCAGGAGTGTGAAACACAGACAGCTAAGCTCCAGAGGAAGGAGGACTGGAAGAAGTTAAAGACACAGTTTGGAAATAAATATGACTATGGGGGCCGGACCCTGGACATGAGGCCTAGTACATGACAGACACACAATAAATAGCTATTGAACTGACATTAATCCAATCCAGAATTGGGCAACAGAGCCTGTGTTTGAAAAAGGAAAAGTCTAGTCCTCCCCAAACTGTAACGGCAATTTTCAAAACAGCCTGAAAGAAATATTTCCAGGAGTTTATAGAAACCAAATGACTTCAAGCAAGAAAGTATGAGTGTTTGCAGTTTTGGAGAAAAAGAAAGTTAATTTCTGCAGAGTCAAAAGCATGCTCTTGAAAAGAGGAAAAATTTACCATAAAGAGGATGTTCAGAAGAAAAATGGGGAAAATCTGGTATAAAGAGTGTCACTAAGGCTGTTAAATAGTAATAATAGGGAGGAAATCAAAGCAACACAGCAGATGTATTTAGGCCACTTGTTTATTTATTTCCAGTTATGTTGAAAAGCAAAAAGCTGAAGCTCAGAGGGAGAAGGAGGGGTAAGACAAGGAAGAAAGCAGCCTATAAAAAGCACATAAGAAAGTGAGGCATCTGGCCAGCAGGTGTGAGCCCCATGCCGCCACTCTGTCCAGTCCTCCTTGGGAACCACTCAAGGTTGTGGGGAGCTAGATCAGGACAGCAAAGACCACAAGAGTCACAGCATCAGAGTCACATGAAACACAGAAGAGCATGAGAGAGTGAGAATGTGAGAGAGTGTGAGAAAGATGACAGGTAACCCAAACAGAAGAAACAGAAGAGAAAATAATCAATAAAACAACCGAGTACAAAAACAGAACATGGCCCCAACCCTCACTCACATGCTTAATTTTTAAATGACTAAATAATAAATAAAGGTTAGCTAAATATTTCCTTCTCATTTTCTCTTTCATTTTGAAGGTGAGACATCCATCCCCAAGTCTTTCTAAAATTCTGTAATTCACTTGGGAGTGTTTACAAGTGACAGATCAGATCTAGACTATAGCTCCTAAATTAACCTAAACACAAGATAATTTAATGACTGTAGTGTATCAATATGTTCCCACAAAATATGACATGGAAAACAAGTAGTGTTATTTATCTGGATATCTGACAAAATAAAAATGGATTTAAAGGGGAAAAAAAAGGAGATAGGGAACTTGGGGACACTGCAGAAATATCCATGACTTTTTATTCAATCAAAAGAGGAAGTAATGAATAATGACAATAAGATTAGAGATTATATGATTCTATTATGGCAAAAGAAAAGCAAAAAAACAAACAAACAAATAAAAACCCTCACACTAATATAAGCATATCCGTGCTAATATGAGGTTTTTACTGAACATGGAGGAAGATAAGGTCAGAAATGTCCTATAATAAGCTGTTACTTGGGATGAAAACTAGGATAACCATTTTCTTTATCTCAGTATTGTTTCTCTTTTCAAAATAAGCATGCATTACTTTTCTGATTTGAAAATCATCAAATAACATTTTTTTTAAAAAAACGGTTCTTCCATTTGGGGCTTCCATATCCTCCCTTAAAACTGACCTAAAGTCCTACACAGTTAGAGGTCATCTTTTTCTGTGGTGATCTTTTTGTGTTAAGTCAACATCCACTGCTTGTTCACTATGATGGTTAACTTTCTGTGTCAACCTGACTGGGCCACGGGGCGCCTAGATATTTGGTTAAACATTCTTTTGAGATGTGTCTGTGAAGGTGTTTGTGGATGAGATTAGCCTCTGAACTGAACTGAAGAAAGCAGGCTGCCCTCCCCAATGGGCAGGCATCAATCAACCCATGGAGGGCCAAAAGGTAGACAGGAGGAGAATCTGTTCTCTCTTCGACTGCTAAAACTGGGACACTACCCTTCCTGCCCTCAGACTAGGACTTACACCACCTTTGACTCTTCTGGTTCTCAGGCCTATGGACTCCAACTAGAGGTATGCCACCAGCTCATCTGAATTTCCAGTTTGCTGAGTACAGATGTGGGACTTCTCAGTTTCCATAGTTGCATGAGTCAATGCCTTTTCATAAATCTCTTTATATCTTCCATTGACTTTGTTTCTCTGGAAAGCCCTATATACCTGCTGAATATTAAGCAGCAGCCCCATTTGTAATGTCATGCAAAGGGGTATAAAAACCTCTACATGTCTCACAAGGCAAAACCTTCAGGTAATGTACAATGTCCTCACAGATTTTCTTTGGGTACTACTAACTCAAAGCCAATTGTTGCAGGGGATCTTGTTGAGTCTCAAAAGTCTGTTCTCTTACTGATATGGTGATGTACAGAGGCCAAGTTAGGAGGATCTTATGATTCAAGGCCAGACACAGCAACTTAACAAGACCCTCATCTCAAAATAAAAAATAACAAGGGCTGGAGATGTAGCTCAGTGGTTGAGCACCTCTGAGTTCAGTCCCCATTATAGAAAAAAGAAAAAAAAATATATATATATATCTTTTCTCTCTTCTTCATATCTCCTATGAGAGCATAATGCTAAACTGTACCAATACAATCATCTTCACATCAAAAATCTGAGTCTCATAGAGGATCATTATACTCTTAGTCCAGAAACAAACAGCTGGACCTGAGAGCTGCAAAATCAGTCTTCTTCCAAAACCAGAATAAGACTACTTCATAGAGAGACAGCAATGTGCATTTTAAGGATTCCCTAAAAACTATTTAATTTCAAGAAAATCTTTTTAAAAATCTGTAGAAAAAGAGAAAAAGACTCCTTCCTTTTACTCTTAGAGATCTATTTTATTTTCTGGTTTTTGTTTTTATTTATTTTTGTGTTTTGTTTTTTGTTTTTGGGGGGTTTTTTTGTTTGTTTTGTTTTGTTTTGTTTTTGGTACTAGGAATTGAACCCAAGGGCACTTTACCACTGAGCTCTGTACCCAAGTTCTTTTATTTTTTATTTTGAGACAGGGTCTCACTAAACTGCTGAGGGGCTCGCTAAGTTGCTGAGGTTGGTCTTGAACTTTCAATCCTCTTGCCTCCGCCTTCTGAGTTGCTGGGATTACAGGCATATACCACCCTGCCCAGAGACTTTAAGTGATCTAACTTTTAAAAAGTTAAGTCAGAATTTTTAGGGAAGGCTAATTTTCAGTATATTCGTTTGTACATGATATAAGTTACTTAACACAGATATTTAGGAAAAGACAAGACTTATTCACTAATACACTCATTACCAAGCCAAAATACCTTCAACCCACAAGTCACAGAATCTGTCAGAACTGCACAGTCTAACTTAGTATTTTAAAAAGCCAACATCTGATCTTCATGACTGGTACATCTGTAGCAATAAAAGTGCCTCAAAATGTGTGTTTTTAATAATACACAAGATAAGTCAAAGATCTGGCTTGATTCTCCCATTAACCATAGTAGGAAAAAAAGATGCAGGTTATCAGGAATATTAGCCATCCACAACTCAGAAGACAGATCAAAGAGGAGAGTAAACTCTAACCTTATGCAGCTGATGCACGCCTTCCTGTGGGAAATCAGAAGAGCCCATGGTTGGCATAGGATGTGAGACGCTGGGGGGTCCAGGACTTGGCCCCATCATACTGTGGACGGAACCCGGGGATGGTCCTGGGCCTGGACTAGGTCCGAGGATTGGTCCAGGAGAGGGCCCCGGCCCTGGCGAGGGCCCCGGGTGGGGCATCGCAGCAGGGTCTGTGGGTGTGGACATTTACTTCTCCTGTCTCTGTCAGGCAGTAGAGTGACACTAAGTTGGAAAGCAGAAAAAAAGAAAGGAATGTTTTAAACATGATGTTAAGATCAGAATAAAACAGTCGTTAGCATTTGATGGTGCCATTTCTGTAACAAACATCAAACAGAACTGCCCTGTCTCATCCAGATGTTTGAGTGAGTGTGACATATATCTGCCTACCCCAGTCTTTATGAAGACCACTTGTTTAAAAAAACACACTCTAAATGATTCCCCAGAAAGATATAAATCATCCGAAATACAAAAAGACTCACTGGAGAAACTGAAATGTAACACGACATAAGCAGAATCTAAACAAGTTTAAAATTTATTACTGAAGTCAACCAATGTTCTCCATTAAATACCAGGTTGGACATCTTATAAGTCATTAACCATGCCCTCCAAAGCCATTAGAATAGAAACCCCTTTAAAAGTATCCACTCAAGACCCAGTTCCATAAGTCAACACACAGTCAAAACTTCGGAGAATTCCAGATAGTTAAAAGGAGAAAAAACAGAATTTAATATTGAGAATGAAAGAGAAGTCAAAAATCATGGAAAAATCAGAAGCTATGAAAATCAAAGAGATATTCAAATACCCACATCTGTGATTACTAGCTAAGTTATGCAACCTTTCTCCTGAGATTTAAATGCAATGGTATGTGTAAAAAACATAGCTGGTACCTGGCACAACAAATAGCTATACTTTTTCAGGCTTATTTTCTCCACTATTTCCACTGGACCTTAAATCAAAAAAGACAGTGTATGATATGGTCCTCTTGTCGTAGAACTAATTGAAACAGAGACACTTGGACAGTGAAGGCCAGTGATTTCTCCCAGGCCTTGCTCTGGTCAAGCATCCCTGGGAGAAATTGCCCATGCCTGGACCAGGGCATAAGAGCAGATATTCTGGTTCTCCAATTTTGGCAGAGCAAGATTCCATCACCCATGTTCCAAGGCTTCTGGACATCCTCATTGGGACCTGCCTCACACACCTTGTACAACTGCACCCTGGATATGAGCTGAAATAAGGAAACAAGATGTCTTCCAAATTCTAAGAGATCAACAACCCCAGCAATAGCTGAATATACTAATAATTGTTCTATATTCTAATGTCACCTTAGAGGCACACATTTGTACATGTGAAATTTTTTTTTACTGTTAACCCCACAAAATACAAAATGAGAAACCTTAGGTAATTTGCTTAACCTACCACTTAGTGGCAGAGATGGAATTAGACTGTAGCGGCCTAGCCACCCACAGCAGGGCTCTTTCCATAGTGAAACCAGGGGTGAGAGGAAGCACAAAACAAAAACATTAGATCATTCCTCCAGACCCACTGTCATCTCTCTCTGTGTGTCTAGAATGTGAGGGCCAAGAAGGCAGAGTCTGGCTCTTCTCCACTGCTATATCCCCAGCACCTCCCGCCAGCACACACCAAGTACTCAAAGGACAGCTGACAAATAAACTGCAGGTGAAATATCAAGGGCAAAATTAATGGAGTCAACTAATTTCATAAACTAGAGAGTTATCAGTGTTTGAGGTGTACCTGAATATAAGAAATCTTTAAAGTAGGCAAAAATTTAGGCCCTTCCAGTAAGTAAATTAGGGCTAAAATGGGAAGTAGTAAAAGACTACTTCATAATGACTATAAAAGCAGGGGCTAAAAGATGGACCTAAGAGAACTTAGCACAAGTGGTTTTTAAAACAGGGGAGTGTCAAGGGTGAATTATAACCCTGAATTATAATCCTGAATTCACCATAGAGTCAAATATTATTATTATTATTATTTTTTTTTTTTTGGCCTTCTACCCCCATTCTCACACAAACACACACATGTTCAGTCAGCACTTTAAATTTAGGAAGCTGACGTCAATCCAGTGGTACTACAAGTTATAATGTTCTTTCATGTATATCAGCAAACTAATACACCCTTTTATTTTTTAGTGAATAAAAGGAAATTGCTTAGTTCCTGTTATGGTTTACCTTGAAATCAGCTTCAAGAGGTATTCTGATAATATACCCTGAGTTTTAAACAATGAAGATACAAAATACTAAAGATAGCCTGATATTCCAACTTCTCAAGTTTTATATTTTAATATATACCATTATAACTTTCATCTAGGAATCTTAGCGTGTGTTATAATTGTTCACACAGAGTCTCATAAAAATGCTCCTTGTTTTTTGTTACAGGAAACTATTAAAAACTTCTTAGAAGGAAAAGCATACTGGAAGGGAAATGGAAAATTACAGGCAGGTAAGTGGAATGTTAATATAGGAACATGTTACATAGGAAAAGCATTTAATAAGAAGAGAACCCTCAGACTCATGGACGTAATGAACAGGTATGGTTCAAAGAAAGAGTATAGTTTAATCCTATGCCAAACAGGTAGTGAATGGTAGGAATCTGAACTCCCACAGAACTTGAGTGTAGTATTCAATGACTTCCAAGCCAACCAGAAGTCGAGAGACCCGGGTTCTAGTCTCAAGGTCACCATACTGGAGCCTTGGGAAAGGTGCTTGTGTTTCCTCTGGTGTCTGTAGGCTTCCGTAGGATCCCATAGGATTATCTCAAAGGTCCCTACCCCATGTATCCATGACTCTATGTCTGCTGTCTCAGAAGCATCTCAAAGACTACATTCAACCCTGTGTGTGGTTGAGTTCACTAACGATCCTCCAAGCCAAAATCAGGGCTATCCCAGGATCTGTTCCTGGCTCCTGTCACCTAAGGGAACCCAAGAAGAGGACCTTACAAAGATGAGGCTGGTAGTACTGGCCTCTTCTTCTTCCTCTACATTTCTGGTGGCAACTTTCCTGCAAAATAAAGAAACCTGGGGGTATAAATTGCAAAGAGGTGCAAGTCTTAAGTCTCAAGCAGAGGCACACATTGTTACAAGTTAGTATGGTTGAGGTTTGAAGTCTAGTATTGGCCAGCTCAACTTCTCCCTCGGGTATCCCTAGGAATTCTGACCCCTTTTTTTCTTCCCCAAAGCTCTAAAGAGAATATGGAGATGGGGTGGTCATGGTGGGAATGGGCACAGGAGGGCAAGGGGAGAGGAAGGGGCTCAGATGACCAAGATAGGTTGGAGGCAGGTCTGTCCACTTGATAAAACCCACACAGTCTATTTTCATGTGTGCTCAGAGAGAAGGTTTACACTGTCACAGAAAAGAAGGTCCTGTTCCACATTATGTGACTAATACAATGAAGAAAATGTGCCTCAGGGAGGGCACAGTTCCCTCCCATAGGCATGCAGTGTGGGTCCCCTCCCCTTCCCCAGGACTCCCTGAGGGCTAGGCCACTGTGTTCCTAGGCAAGAATTTTCCAGCAGTACACCCTGTCTTCTTTTGGTTCTGACATTCCTGCCTTTACAACTGGGGAGTGTGTGTTTTGAGAAAATAAAAGGCCCTGGTGCCTCACACCACGCCAAACACCACAGTCATCCTCAGCCCAATTCTCCTTCCCCTCCTTCGCTGAAAGGCTCCGCACATCCATCTGCATATTAAAAGGAGTTCAACCTCACAGAATTTTAAGGGTCACCACTCCAACTATGACAACCCTGACCAAACTTATGCCTCACCGTCTAACCACAACTCACAGAAATATCTAAGACCCTCACACACATAGTAATAGTTAAACCTACATGTGCTTCATGATAATTTTAGTGACCTAAGTTGAGGAGATAGATCGTCATGGCCCCATTAAAAAGATGAAGGCAGGGAGAGACAGCAGTCACATCTGTAATAGGAGTGAAATCCCAAGTCAAACTTTTTTATGGCTTGACTCCCAGCCCAACGCTGAGCTGTTGCAAAGACCAGGCCAGCCATCTGCCAGGACGGACAGTTTTCACTAGGGCCAGAACAATGCGCAGGGGTGGGAAATGGAGGACAAAGAAACAATGAAGGAGGTATTGTGCAAAGACCAGGACTTGGCTGTGATAATGCATTGAATTATTAAGGGAGAGAGAAGTAAAGGAAAGCTCTAGAGAGAAAATGAGGTGAAGGCCATGTCACAAGCTGAAGAGGTTGGTGATGTTGAATCAAACACCCAAAGGATCTGTTTTCTGTATCTATCCCTCACTCTACTGAGTGTCCACCAAGCACAAGGCATGTAGTACACACAAATACAATCAGAGTGCTTCCCCCAGGACTCTGAAAGTCTGTTAGGGAAGCAAGACTAACGCAAAAATGGCAACAAGATGGAAGACCCTCCAAGAAAAGGAGGGGTACAGTTAGAATGTCCACAGTGACAGGGTGGGAGGGACGGCTTTCAGCTTGGAAGGTGGAGGAAGGAAGGGAATCAGGGAGAGGTTAGACCTTCAGTTAAAGAAAATGTAAGTTTCTGAAACAGTTGAGGGAAGGTCATCAACCTTGACAATACCTCTTAAATTGCTCTTTACCAAAGCTCATAAGGAAGCACAGGGAAGTTTGCATCTCCAGAATATCTTTTTCCACTGCTTGCTTTACAGACAGACTTTGAAAGCCAGGCTAAAGGTAAAATATCAGAAAAAAAAAAATTGAGCCCAGTTCACATCCCTAACAATAACTCAGTCTTTTTAAAGTTTTCTGGTTGCTACTGGAGAATGATAAGGCTCTGGAGATAGTTAAGATAAGAGTTCTTTTTATGTCTGTTTGCTGATTCAGAACATCTCTGACCTGATGCGCTGATTCTTGTTTTCTATGTAGCTTTCGCTATAAATGAATTGCTAATTTCTCCACAAGAAGTAGCAACATCTCTAGAACTGGGACACAGCACTGTTATTCCTGATGGGGGAGCAGGCAGTGGGTAAAGAGAACAGCAACGAAGATAAAGGAAATAAATCTACCAGGAGTCTTGTTTAGAGGCCAAGGTTGTCTGCATGGATGGTGAAACATTACCAAGGCCCACGCTGCTTCTTGGTCCGAAACGTACAACTTTAAACAGTGTAGAATATGATTTGTGCCATAGATTAAAAAAAAAAAATCACCCAGTTATTAAAGCTAAGGTTATAAATCGCTTCATCGAAACCATAGAAAAGCATTGAACACACATCCTCATGGTTATTCCTGTCAGTTTGCTGTTTGTTTCAAAGTCAAGTATGTTTTTAAAAGTTGTTGGCTTAAAACTTTGTTCTGTTTGTTGGGCTTCTGTGAACTCTCCTTCATCTTTCAATCAGGGAAACAAATTAGGACGGGCGTGCGTGAGCTGCTGACTTCACTTTAAATAAACTGCCTTGGGACCACCCTTGCCCAGAGTCAGACCTGGCAAAGGCAGGAGGAAGCTCTGCACAACAGAAGATAACAACAAACTGCAGCGCTAATTAGTCCCCCATGAGCCTCAGGCCTTGCCTGCACAGGATTCTGGCTCTTCACGATATCATCCCCACAGATACCTTGAGTTAACATTGTACAAGAGTCTACCTGTGATGAAATTCAGTGGCCTCCCTAGTGAGTACTGATGATGTTCCCATGAAGGAAAAAATTGTTTTAAAAAGTGTGATTACCAGACGACCCAAAGTGCTGGAGACCCCTCAACAAAGAAGCACTGCAGCAAAGCATCCCTCTCATCTAGGACTCGTGTGCACTGGTAGCTACAGCGTTATCACAAGTAACTTATCACTCCAAAAATTCAAGTGAACCCAAACTGCTAGACAACTGATCACAACAAAAGCCAACAAACCAAACCACTGAAAGCTAGTTTCAAAGCATGACACCCTGAATATGAGCATTCCTATCCATTTACATATATGCCTGCTCTTCCCAGGTAATGTTAGGCCCTTTGCAAAGCAACCTCATTTTGAATGCTGAGAAGAATCAACAATAGCCACTTCCTTTTCTTTTTGCTAAGACAGTTTTATTTATACATCAAACATACAAAAGAAGAATTTGAAATGCAGAATTTAAAACTCCTAATTGAGATGGCACACTTTTACTTAGCAGTGAAACTCAACCATTGTATGCTGAATGAACCTAGGTTATATATATACACGAAGAATGATCTTAAATAGGCCCAACTTGCCCTGACTTTCACAGAAACAACAAAATTTCAACAATGAACCCTTCAAGTCCACTGCAATTAAAATGGACAAGTGCCATTTATGAACTTCTTCAGGTTTCAAATTCTTTATCTACAAAATAGACATAATAGAAACCAGCTATAACCTCAGGTTTAAGATGATCCAAATAAAATATTAAATATGAAGACATTTTGTAAGCTATTGTATACAAATGTGCATTATTGCCAGAATTCTTCTAAAGGCTCCAATTCCCATCCTGAACTTGAATCTACAACTTGCCAGATTAATCTAAAATATTACTTCGCTCATGAATTCCCTTGACTCAAAACTTCTTAAAGACAAGCCTTCAACACACATTGGATAAAATATTCATGCTATAGCCTAGAAGTCAAGTCTTTCAACAATCTCTGACTTTATCTTCTGAAAATTCTCCCCAACTGGAACCTCTTACCCCAGGCAGCCAAGTCAAAACAGGTACATTGGTCCTCCCACAGCTTGTTCGGGCTTGATGCCTGTCATATCAGGGTTTTCTTCTGATCTGGGATGATCAGCACCCACCACCATGCCCCTGCCCTCCTCCTTCCACAACCATACACCATCTCCAAGACCTTATCTGCCCTATTAACTCAAGAGAGCTTGCCCTGATCTCTCTGTACCACAAAGCCTGAGCAGTTTACATTTCTACTCCTATTTTTAAATGTTCAGGTACATTCTGTAAAATACATAAATTCTCAATTACGGACCATTGATTTTTTTAACAGAATTTTGGACTTTGTTTAATGGCATTTCAGTACAGCACAACAGCAACCCACAATATTTGCAAAGTTATTATATGCCCTGTTCTACAAAGCACTGGGTGAAGATGGGAGAGGGTTTTCCTCACAGACATTCAGTTTCCAGGGTAATGACTCATCTCCCAGTGGATTGGCAAAAACTGGAATACACCACATCAAGTAGGTAAAGAAATATAAAACCATTCCAAAAAAAGAAAAACAAAAAAACCACAATTGATGTGCAAACTGACAGAGGATCTCCCTTAGAGAATTTGTATTACAATCCTTTTTTTGTTGTTGATAAGAAATTGTTTTTCATTTTTAAGTAATTTTAACTCACAAATTCTGAGTTCAGTTTTTAAAAGGGGGGAGATTATAATTATATTTAATGATTTGAAACTTTAAATTTATTTCAACCTGTGTGGATTCTATGCATCAATTTACAAAATGACCAGTCCATATTTAAATTAGGTCAGTTTGTAAAAAGTTTCTAAGATATCAATGCTTGCACAGATGTAGATCACATATTGGTGTAGGATTGAGGCTTATATTGATGCTTGTCCATCTAAAAATACGTTCTTAAGTCCTTTAAATCATACAGGCACAAGGCCTGATTATAACTGTCTAAATATCCTGCAAATCTTATATATCTAGTAAAATATCACCTCCATACTAGGTTTCCATTTCATAATATTTTTTGAACCCAGAAGTCCAGAAGTTACCCCTTATGTCAAAAATCAAACATCTTGTACTCCATATCAAAAGCATCATTCTGAGTGAATTAAAAAAAAAAATGTTTATATTCAACATTCAAAAGACCCAGCCATTTAGCTACTGGCTTTCATCAGCTACACTGTATGTTTTGCTAAGGCATAATTATTCAAGTATCTTTAACTATACCTTTAAAACTTTTATTACTTAAGTTATATTCTGAATACTTGCAAGGAAAAGCACTATATTAACATGAGAAATAATACAATCATAATAAACAGTAATAGAGCTTTAAAGTTTTCCAAACTCAGGTTGCAGATTATGCTGATAAATATCTTAGGCAAATAAATATGCTGTCTTGCATAATGAGTCTGGCAGAATGTAGTTTTAGAATCCTATATTCCTTTCCAAGTATTAAAAGTCAAAACTTTGTTTAAGAAAAGCATAAACAACTTAGGCCTTCCTAACTACTCTACCAAATAAATCACCACAATCTGTAGTTTCTATTCCTAACTACTTATGGAATGACCCATGACTTTATTAACTGGATAGACATTAAAGTTTCACAATAAGAACTCTTTCAAAGGTAACAGAAAATTCAGCATCCCTCTATAGGCCAAACACAATCTCCAAAATACAACATTTAAGGAAAATGAATTATTTATAAGGTAATTTTTTTAATATTAAACAAAAGTGACAAGAAATCAAAAGTAGCTCCCAAATGTAACTTTTCACATTAGGGAAATTTTCTTATCTGTTCACCAGAAATCCTGTAGAAGGGAAATGTGACTCATGTATAGATTTTTCTAAGGCCACTCATGTTAAGCAACTAACTGTCCTTTTCTTCCCTTAAAATCATCTTAACCAGAAATAGTCAAAACTTCTAGTAGTTAAAATTAGGCCTTACTAGCAGTCCCTCAACTTGCTAAAGCTGGGGAATAGTCCTTAGCATTTTATTTGTGATAATTCAGTTGTCCTCATGGCAGAATGTCAAGATGTCATAAATAGTGATTTATTATTTCTCTGGGGTATCAAAAAGCTGCTGACCTAGGAGAATTTGACAAAGGCCTTGTTTACAAAGTAAGACTTCTAAAGAATAAAAAAAAAAAAAAGACAACACTGGAGGACAGTGCCACTTTTATAATTTATGAAAGTTTTCTGTTTATGGCCATGCTCTAATACATAATAAGTCCTTTGAATAAAGTGTCAAAATATTACAGTATTATAAGCGGTATCACAATTACCTTCTAGAAAAGAATGACATGAGCTTTTACATTGACCTATAGAATGACTTATCTTAAACTTAATCAAAGAAAAGCAGTCTTAAATAATTATCTACAAAGGGTTACTTTCTACTTGTACTCTGTTAGGAATACTTGAAACAGAATCCAAGCATTAACAATATAATACAAGCTGAGGCACTTTTTTTTTTTTTTTTGGTCAATTCTAAGCCTCAGGTGTTGGTCAAAGCACTTTTCAAGAAACTTGATGAGAAATGCTCAAAAACCACTTTAAAAACGAACAAAAGAAAAGATCTAAGGCTGCTTTGAACATGCTCTTGCGGTGAATATTTTCTGTGAAACACCACAGTGCAGCTAGTGCCAATGCTGGGATGTAACTGATATAACTCATAAGAGAAAGGCTGCATTGAAGGAAGCCCTCCCTCACCTTGCCCTGGAGGGTTCTGATACCCCAAATCCCTAATTTATTTTAAAATGTTCTTTACCAATATGGTATCTCTCTTTAATGCCCTCAACAAGGTAGACGGACCTCTGATCTACAGAGAATTTTTTTTTCTCAGTCTACTTTAATAAATATCTTGTGAGCCTAACAGGTGTCTCTAAATCCCCTTTTTCCTACTAGTAAACATCTGAGTTGAAAAGGAGCATTAAAAAAGAAAGAAAGAAAATCTGGCGGAATAAAAGGGCAATTAGAGTCCTAAAAGAAAAAGTGTGCCCCAATTTGCATAACAATGCACCAACTAGGATTCAAACCTGCCACACCTCTGAACACTTCACCAGTGTGTTACCAGTAGTTCTGAAGCCTAATAACTCTAGTGAGACCAACAGGCTTCAGGTAGTGACCCCCCAAGTAACTGGTAGAAAATACTACTGAAGACATCTGCATGTGTATATACAAATACATAAACACACACATAGCATCGGGCATGGTTTTTTTGAATAGAGTTGTAAGGGGTTTCTGAATCCTGCCTGGGTGACTGGTCAGGGATTTTCTGCTACTCAAGCCCCAAGCAACAACCCAAGCAATCTCACCCTTCATACAAACGTTCTGTTCATACAAGTAAGGCACACAACCAGGTGTAAATTCAAAAAGTCCTTTGAAATATAAGTTTGAAATTTAACTCTGTCAGTGGAAACGAAGGGACGTTAAAAATAACCACCCAATGCAGTAAACAAACGTGTATCCTTAACATCTTCCTTATGCTCCAACGTTACACATACAAAGGAATACATGTCTACATAATGACCAAAAAGGAGACAATGATGACACCTCTCCAAAAAAAATCACGAACCCGGGAAGCTTTGCTTTATCAAAAGCACCAACCTCCATCACGTTAGCGAAGAAGAAAATGAGGAGACAGCCTAGCAAAACTCTCCCAAAAGTTATATAAACAAAGGAGGGAGAAGCCCAGTGTGGGCTTTGCACCCATGTGCTACTAAAATTACATAACACTCGGTGCAGACACTGAATAAGGAATGGATTCTGCACAACACCCCCACTCCCTCGACTCCAACCCCTCGTCCTTGCCTTAAAACATCCAAATGCCTGGCAAGAGCGAGTGGACAACTTGCAATATTTATTTTATTGCTAGAGTAAATCCTGCGAGAGTTGGAGGCACGTTTAGGCCCGAAGTTTGAATGTGCAACAGCCGCAGGGAGCCGCGACTCACACTCTCCGGACCTGGAGGAGAAAGAACTGACAAGGGACAGCAGCCGGCAAGGCCTTCTTCTCCCTCACGGTGCCTCCCGCTGGAAAGTTTTCCACGCAATCGATCGAAGGACAAGGAGCCCGTTTCCCCCGCCTGCCTGACTTTGCAGGAAAGGCGAGCCCAGAGACCGGAGGGGGCCGGTAGGGAAAGAGCTAGAAAGCTCCGCACGCAGCGGGCGGCGGCGGCGCAGGCTCCTTACCTGAGAGACGCGGAACAAAAAGGGGCGCGGGGCTCGCGGAGCTTGGGCGGCAGCGCAGGCGGCAGGAGGCAGCGGGTCTCAACGCCGCAGCCCTAGGCCGGCGCCCGCGGCCCGGCCCCCGCGGCCGCCGCTTCCTCCCTCGCGCGCGTCATGTCACGGCGATCAAACATGTCTGTGTGCGCTTCGCTGCTGTGACTTCCTGATTCTCCGCCGCTCGCGCGCGCACACACACACGCACTCACACAGCCACACGTACACGCCACCCCCACCAGCCCTTGCCACCGAACCTCGCCTTGTCCCCCCGGGGCTCCCAGGGAGGGCGCGGGCGGGAGCCGCTACCAGCGCGCTGCTCCCGACGCACTGGCCCCGGCGCGCACAACACACACTCACACTCACGCGCAGACACACTCGCGCCTGCCCCGAGGGCGCGGAGACCCGAGCCGCGGGAGCTTACCGCCCCTTCCCACCCCTCCACCCTACTTAGCTGCCCTGCCAAACTTTTTTTTCCTGCCTGATCCACGTCCAACTTCCCTCCACCCCACCCCACCCCCCACGCAGCACGACCAGCCCCGTGCTCACCACCATCCCCTGCAAACTGCAACCCGGATAAAAATAATGCAATCCAGGCGGCGGAGGCGGGGGCGAGCGCGCAGACACTGGCAGGAGGCGATTTCCCCGCGTGTACCGGAAACCGGCCCGAGTGCCCTGGCCAGGGCGCGGGTGTCCGCTCGAGTCCGCACCGCTGCGCCCCGCCCCGCGCGGTGCAACTGCTTGCAGGCTGCGAGGCCTGGTGCGGGGCACCCGGTGGCACTGTGTTCCGAGTGCGCCCTGTGGCCGGAGGGCGCCTAGGGGGTGGCGCGCTGGACCGGTTATTTGGGGAAGTGCATCGCGACACCTTTGCAGATGGCATGGCCGTGTTTTGCAACGCAAACGGGAGGGGGCAAGACGGCCGGATGAGCCGGGAGAGCAGAGGAAGGGGTAAACCAGGTTGGGATGGGAATAAAGCAAACTAGCAAGCAGGGGGCGAGAAGGAAGGGGTGCGTGTCATCGTTGGGAGGAGGCTTCCACCCAGACTCCCCGCCTCTCGCCCTCGCCACCGCTCATTCCCTCCCCACCGCAGCCCTTCCCCTTCCCGGGAGAACGCCACCGCAGCTGCCCGGGTGCGCGCGGGTCCTGTTTGTGACAGTCAGGCAGAGAGGATTATCCGGATCATGGCCTTCCCCGCCCGCAGCCGCGGTGGCTCTCCCGGGTCCCAGAGCTCCCCCAGCACCAAGACGATCACAGGCGCCCCGTGTGCCCGCAGCGATAGCCAGGGGAAGACACGAAGCAAAAGAAAACAAACCCGGGGAAGGGGAGGGCAGGGTAACGGAGTCCGGCTGGCACCTCCGACCTCCTTCTTTGGGGCCTCCTCGCTCCACACACACCCCCGGCCCTGAGCAGTGCGGCCGGGGCCGGACACCCCGAACTTCAATACCCAAACCCACACTGCCGCCAGTACCACAAACAGGGACTCCGCAGCGCCCTGGGCACAGATCCCGGGGCAGCCCTCTTTCCTAAAGGCCTATCAGTCAGAGCCCCCATGCCCGCCCAAAGGAACGCGGAGAGTGGAGGCTGACACCTCCGATCCGGCATGCACCGACCCTGCGATAGTGGCCGCCGCCTCCTCGGCGCACCGGCTCCGGCTCTCCCGCGGCGATCTGCTCGCGTATCCGCAGCCGGAGCCCTTTAAACAAGTCCCCGGGAAGCGGGTGGCAGCCGCGTTCATTGGCAACCTGCCGCCAGCCCGGGCTCCTCGCCCTCCTTTCCCGTTCCAACTCTTCCGGGGAGGGTTGCTTGGGATGAACTGTCGCGTTTCCATTCTCCTCCTCGGTCCCCCAGCCCTTCTCCTGCCGCCCGCCCTCTCCATCTCAGCTTTTCAGGGGATGGGGGGATTGCAACCTGGCCGAGCGTGTATTGCAACGTTGAGTTGGCATCGCATCACTGCCTACCCGGAGTCCGGGCTGTGGTTTGTTGGGATTTCTCCCCTCTTGCCCCCGTGAAGTAGTAATTATTACTGTTATTATTAGAACAGCGAGGTTCGGTTGAAACTTTCTCGTTTCTTCCACCGACGCCCGGGAGCTGTCGTTAGAGCATTCCACCTGAGGCCCGCGGGGAGGAGGCGGGCTTTTTTTGTTGTGGCGGTTGGCCCGCCTGTTTGTTTTGGTCTCCGTGCATGCACAATAAATAATAATTAGGATAATAATGAATAATCCCAGGCGAAGGCGGCGCAGTGCCGGAGGGGTTTGCCCGGTGGCTGCAGTGGAGAGGCCGGAGGGAGGGAAAAGAGGAGAAAGGAGTTGTAAGTTATATTTACCTTGCTCGCGAGGAGTGTGCTGGCTGAATCTCTTCCCTCTCTGAGTCACCCAGAGTACAGAAACAGAGGGAGAGAGGACTAGATTATGAATATGACTTCATTGATGACAGCCATCCCCTCCTCTTCCTAAACTCCGGCTCCGCCCCGCGTCCCACCCTCGCCGCCTCCACGGGCGCCGGAAGACGCGCCGCAGTTGGCCCCGCGCGCCGCTCCTCCCTGCCCGCCCGGGCGCGGGTTGGCGGGACGAGCCTGTCACTCGCCCCGCTCAGCGACTCCGGGAGCGCGGGGGGAGGAGGGGGGTGTGCAAGAATGTGGATCGAGACAGCTCTACTGTATGCGTGGATCCGTGTGTGTCTGCAAGGCGCCGGCTCTCGGGCAGTGTTTGTGCCTGGAGCAGGGAAACTGCGCAGGACGCCAGAGACCCTAGACCTGCTGGACTTGGGCGCCCCTTATCTCTTTCCTGGCAGTCCTCTTCCAGGGGCGCTGCGGGGCTCCTGTAGGGAGGCTGGGGAGGAGGAGAACGCCAAGCGAAAGGGAGGGTAATCGTAGTAATAGCGCGTAGTAGTTTGGGGGTATGTGGAGAAGGTGCTGGAATTTAACCGTGCCTCCGCCTGCCAGTGCGAGCCTGCATAGAGAAAGGGAGGGGACGGGGGAGGGCTCCGAGTGACACCAAAGCTGTTTGTGGCACAGTGTTGGCTGTGGAAAAAACGGGCATTATCATGCCAGCTGAAACTTTTTCTGTCTCCCTCCCCACAAGGCTGTCATTATAAATCTGCCTCCTTCCCCCTACCCAGTAAAACGGGAGGCGGGCACAAAGAACATTCCTGCCAAATCTGTCTCTTCTCTAAAGGACTGCAAGCTTCCAAATGCCAACGAAGGAGAAACAGCTGAGAGGCCGAATGCCTTATAAATAAATAAACCCGTCCTAACCCCTCTGTTTACTTCGTGAACTAGAAGCAGCCCTTTAACCTTCCCTCACCTGTCATCTTCGTGTGAAACATAGACAAAAATATGGCAAAACAACCCCATGGGGGCGGGGCGGGCAGATTAGGGGGCCATTGAAGCATGGGATCTGTTTTTGATTTAAGAAGGGGAATAAATCTCTTATTCTCTACAGACCATAGTCTCTTCCCTCCCACCCTACATTTAAGACCAATTAAGGCTACAAACTGTAATCTGCCGGCACGTCGTGGTTTTGAGACTTCTTGCTTCAATTTTCCTTGAAATGCAGTACGTTGGCCAGACCTATAGGTCAGTGTTTGGTGAGACAATTTTATTTTTAGTTTTATGAAGTGTGAAAGAATGTTAGGAGATTTTAAATCAGGGGCCTATTATTTTAGACTCAGATTAATGTAGGTGCTTGACTCTTAAAATTAAAACTGTTCCTATGCAGTAGCATTATGAAAAGTATGATTTATCCCTTATTTTGTAATGTAATGGCTTAAATTAGTCATTCAAAGTGCGCTGTGACTAGTTGGTTGAGGATTTTCCCCCCCTAGAGGAAAATCCTGTTTTAAGACCATTTATACTGTTGCAAAATTGACTCTATTTGGGCAACTTGGTCTGAAATGCAGTTCTAGGATGCTGGATATGTTGAACACAAGAAGCAATGGAAAGTACTGCCAAATACTGCATGTGGTCATTAAGTGCAAGAATTGTTTACATCCCTGGTCCACTGCTGGAAGAAGTAGGGCTTTCAAGGGCACCATTTTCAGTGTGGCTGGGAAAGTTAGTGATCACCCACCCTATAGTTTTCTGAGGTCTTCCTACTTGCTTGTTAACTTTAGCTTCTACGTTTTCTGTCTATCCCAAAGTGAACCTCAAGACTACAAAAGATAACACATCTAAGGAAATAGAATATAGTATGCCCTGAAGAATCCGTGAAAGAACTTGTTTTTCTGCCTGAGGGTATACTGGTATAACTTTAACTGGAAAACATATAGTGAGAAATTTTAAACAAGATAGGTAGTGTTGTAAATGTATATCATACATACTAACTTTTAACTGCCTAATAAATTGCAATTAATAATATAGCCAGAAACTTAGTCATCTACAGTAAAGAGATTTAACTTGATGACAATCCTTATTTCATTAAGACGTCATAGGTTTTAACTTTTGGGGGTCTAATTTGCTTCTCTGGCATGCCAAGCTCACAGGGTGAGTTTTAGAAAGTCAAGACTTCACCTCTAGTTCCTTGTAAGTGTCCTTTATCCCCTTATGATTCTACCTTCACCTGCCATGCCAAATTACAGAAGGAGCAACCATTTTTGTGAGACACTGAGGAAGAGACTAGGCATTCCTTTTGGTTTTTCGTCATAGGAAAAGTGAAGAATAAAATACTCCCTTTATTATATATTCTTCAGCTCATGTAAAATTTTGATGCAGTGCTTGGAGGGGTTGGTGTCCACATATATGTACTATTATGGGAATGGAAAAATACCACCTACCATTGGGAGCAGAGATGAAATATACTGCAACTCCTTTTTCCCTCACATTGGTCTAAGAATGCTTCACCTTCTCCCTTCAGGTCTTCCTTCTGAAGACTAATCTTTGTAGCTTGCACTGCTGCAAATAGTAATTTTTAGAAATAAGGCCTAAACTTAGGAGAAATGAAAAAGCAGAACCATTTGCTCAATCTGAAAAGAAGAGTGTAAAACATACAGTATGATCTTCATCTCTGAGGTCAAGCAAAATTTAACAATTGATGCTAAGGAAGAAAATGATGGTTTTTTTTTTTATGGGGAGGCATTTGGTTTTTGTTTTGCAGAGAATCACACAAAAGCAAATATGGTTAGAGGCTTAAAGGACTCCAGGAGACTGCATAGGATGTTATATTCATGTGAAGCTTTCCTTTTTGGACTTCAATGAGTCATAATGGTATCAAGGGGTAGAAGCTGCTTTTTCAGGCCTGCATGGCCACTTTCAATTTTTACATACATCTTCATTGTTTAGCATTCTGTATAGAGTAGACACTGGGTTTGAAAATTTATGTGTGTTACAACACCCTCATGAAGAAAAATTCCATGCATAAAGTTTGGAAGCTTCTAGTACTAATAGACAAATTGTTAATGTGATGAAATATTGCCTGACTTCAAACAGGACCAAGTAAGACCTTTTAGGGAATGAGTACTTCATCTTTAGTAATGCAAACTAAACTTTGACAAATTGAATCAGTTGATGTTTAATTTAGTGAAGAGTTTAGATTAGTAAGTAAATTTATTACAGAAATAAGCACTCATCTCTTTTTTTCCCCAATGAGCAATCTCAATAGACTTTGTCTCTCCACAATCATTCCTCCAAAATAGCACCATAGTTTTCATTGTGATCATATCACTCTCTAGTTTTAAATTGCTAATCCATGTTGTGAGAAATTTCAAACTTCTTAGCACATTACCTAAGGCTGTGCATGGACAGGTCTCTACCAGCCTTGTAGAGAGTCCCAAAATGCCTGCACTCTGGGAAACTCGGTTAGCCTTGTAGCTACTGAGAAGTTGTATTGGTCACATTTTCCTCTGACTTAAATGCACATCTTCCAAGACTCACCTATGAATCAGCATCCTTCTACTGGTCCTCCTTGCCCTCCCCCAGCAGAGGAAGCTTGTCCTACTCTGCTCCCATAGCAACCAATGTGTACCTCCATTAGAGCACTTATCACTTTGATGCTATTATTTGTTTGGTGTCCTCCACTAGATGGTTAGTGCCTGTAGGGTGTAGAACAAGTTCAATTCATCTTTGAAACCTCAGCAATTAGCTTGATACTTAGCACATTGTATGTGGTTTAAAAAAAACACTTTGTTGAATGAAAAGATGAGATAGATAATAAAAATATCTGACATGGAGATTTAGCAGGTCTTCAATATTGATAATTATCATGTTAATGAACAGATTCCTAAATGTTCAGAATCTTTGTTATTTTGTAAACTGAAAGGGCTGGGAAAATGTTTTGGGGTTTTATTTTACTTTGGAGGGGAAGAGGTGGGGAGAAGCTATAGCTCTTCTGGTCATATAAAGAGCATTGACAAGAGGTTTTGTTTGTGTATTTTTAAATCAGGCTGAGAGTAAGAAGAGTGTATACATGGCAATTGTGTAATAGAGTAGTTGCCATTATAATTGCAAGTCCTTTTTTTTTCTATTTTAAATTACATGCCAGAAGTTGTGCAAAGACCTGTATACCTGTCATTTCATCTATTTAACCTGATGAGATATGTGACATCATCCCTGTTTTACAGACGAGGAAACCTAGAGTCAGTAAGCAATTCACCTAAGCAGTGGTCTCCAAAGTGAAGTGAGCAAGGAATTCATTGTGATGTGTGAAGAAGATTAGAAATTTTATTTATTTTTTATTTAATGTCTAAAAATTTAATAATGCAATGACCAAAAACAATGAGCATTTATAATAATGTTTATTACACTCATCCATCCTAGTGTCTTTATAAGATCCCTAAGTAAACTGGTCATTTGCTGTATTGTATCTGAGGAATGAGAGAGATGAAGGAGTTCCATAAAGGAAACATTTATTCCTCTCTGTTCTTTCATGGACATTAACATGTCTTTAGGCATTGATGCTGCCTCAGGTTTACAGGTCCCACCTTAAAGAGATTCAAAAGATTATATTATCATATCTAGTTTTAACTAATCAATGCTCTTTTTTGTAAAGCAAGTGGTTTTAAAAGACTTTTGAAAAGAAATCAAAGATTAAGATAATACCGATAATGCAAACACAGGTGAAAATCAGATCAAAATTACCTCTTTAACCTCTAAGAATTCTTTGCCAGCCATATAAAGAAATAAAACAATGACAGTCTAATTAGAGCTAAAAAATAAGTAAAAAAATACCCACAATTATGCAAGCCTACTTGATGTATGGATTTATATTAATTTCCATGAATGATGAATTCTGACCAAAGCATATATTTGCCTTGAGATATTCACTATTGATAATATGATATCATCATGATTAACAAGATAATATAAATTTTTCTATCATCTTCATCTCACTTTTCATTACTTGTATTTTGTGTTTTATAATGCCTTGCTGTATTAATACTGAATATATGTATTCTGAACAAATAACATAAATCATGCTGTTTTTATTTTGTTGTTTTTTGTTTTTATTTTGCGTTTCATGTGCAAGGGGAATATGATCAAACAACTCAGAGATGGGACTAAATGATGAAGTCAGAATTTTTAATTCCGGTTGGTAGAACTCCAGACTCAGGGTGTTATGTGTTGCTCATGTAAAAATGGCTCAATAATTTGTCATGGGTGCAAAGTTTTTAATCCATGATGCAGAGTCTGTGGGGGTGGAATATAAAAGATCTTCAGGGCATTTGAGAATTCCCTGAAACTGTTCGGAATTCCATGATCATGTTAAAATGCACTTGCTGCAGTGATTCCATACATTTCACCAGACTCTCAAAAGGTTCTTCCCCTAAAGGGCAAGAAATACTAACAAAGAGGTATCAGTAATGTCAATGACCTAGGATACTTTTCTGATAAGAAATCAGCTCTCTCTATGATTTATAAAACTATAACAAAAAAAATCCCTATAGAACTCAAAATTTCTCTAGATAGTTCAAATGCATTTTTAAATTTTTTTAACTTTTTTTTTTTTTTTTGGTTCAGGGGATTGAGTACAGAGACACTTTACCATGGAGTTACAACCCCAATCCTTTTTAAAAATTGTTATTATTATTATTATTGTTATTACTTTTATTTTGAGATGAGGTCTTGCTAAATTGCTTAGGCCTCATTCAGGTGCTGAGTCTGATTTTGAAATTGCAGTCCTCCTGTCTCAGCTTCCCATGTTACTGGGACTACAGGCACGCATCACTACGTCTGGAAGTTCAAATGCATTCTAACTGCACAAAAGAAGTCTTCATTTACCTCCAGAGAGGCCTTGAATGATTTGATTCTGAAGTATTTCTCAGTATACTCCATTATGCATTGTTGACTAAACAAGAAAGGATTGGGTAAATGCTATCATCAACATGTCTTGGAGGCTTTGACATATCTTGGGGCAGTTTTACATTAAGAATCAGAACATTGGGGCTGAGGTTGTAGCTTAGTGGTAGAGCCCTTGCCTAGCATGTGTAAGGCACTAGGTTTGATTCTCAGAACCATGTATAAATAAATAAAAAAATAAACGTCCATCGACTAAAAAAAATTTTTTTAAAAGGATCAGAACTTGACTTTAATTTTTGTCATAAATTGTTCAGATGTTAACTTTTGTTTGTCAGTTCATTGTAACTACTATGCTTTGACTTGCTTTGTGTTTCTCTGAATGGTAATGTGCTTCTGTACCAATGTGACACTGTGGTTGACCTCTGAGCCCCTCAACCGAATATGTATATACTTCTCCCATGCTGTTATGTAAAATTATATTGCAGTGTTTAACTTTGTAATCACAGATATCACTGGATTTCTATTTTTAGTTACTATTTATTGACATTTATTTGTGTGTGACCCTTTTCCAGCCTGGCTTGTGTTATGTCACTCACCTGATTGTTACTTTAAGTTCAGTACACAAAAGCATACCACCATTATCATATTTCAGTCCTTTTTCTATACTTGAAATTCTCTGTAAGTTCAAGAGAGAAATAGAAAATAAGCCAGTAATATATAAAAACAGAAGCAACCGTTGAAAACACCTTAGATGACTCTTTAAAGAAATTGAGATAAATAATCTGCTTTGGGTGAAAAAAAAGTTAGCCTTTACATAGATAGGGATAAAATATACTCCACAACAATAAGGTTTATTTTAATTTTCAATGGCATTACCAGTCAGAAAGAGATGAATATATAAAATGGTATAAGAAGTTTGAGGAAGAACTGAAAGCATCTGGATTCTGCATGGGGCAAGTTTTAATGCTGGGCAGGAAGCTTTTATCTCCCTTTCAGATAAACTCAGCTGAACAGTTACCAACTTCAATGAGTGTTGGGCATAAAGCAAATGTTCAGATTTGGTCTGGAATTCTGCATATTCAATTGTTTATCTTGCCACAAACATTGTGATATCTGTTGGAATTTTGCTATTCTGAAGACTTTTTGGGTCCTTTGGTAATAGACTTTCTTTAAAAACAGGGAAAAACAAGACTTGCTGATAAAAGAACATCATAACATACACTTTGTCATTGTTGTTTAATACTCAGGACTTAGGATTTAGGGGTATATTTGAATCTTTAGGGAGTTAACACTTCACACTTTATCTACATTTTATTAAAATATGTTAAAAATATATCCACCTACCAGAGGCATTTATCTCTTTTGATATCTCAAGTTTGTAGTGTGATTTATCAATTGACATTACTAACTGTATGCACCATTGCTTGATATTCCACAATTCACATGGTTTATAGCAATATTTATTATTTTCCCAAGAACTTACTTGGTAATGCTAGCAGCAGCAGCATCTGATAAATTGGGGGAAATAATTAAGCAGTGAAAGAATAATGATTTAGATAAATCTAATGATCTAGATTATGCCTTCAAACAGCCTTCAAGTGCTAATATTGCTGACATATGAGCTATCACAGACCATCTATCAATCTCTTACTTTGAGTAGTAATGCTATAACTTCTTACAATAGTCACTGCTTTAAAAAACAAACACCAATCTCAGGATTTCTGGTTCTGTGCACAAAATAAGCACAATATACTAGAACACATGGTTGAATATGCCCACAGTCACCCACCAGGATTAGAATCTCGGTCTTCTCAGTTCCAGTCAGTATACCCTCTACTATCCCGCACTATTTCTCTTAAAAGAAGAAAAAACAAGTCTCTGGGATCATGTTCTGCAGCTCAGTCACAGTCATCACTGACCAACTAATGAAATGGGCCGAGGACCACCCACTGCATGCTATCAAGTATAGTTTTATAGACTGTGGTTTTCCAACTATTTTAACAACTATTTACAGTAAGAAATGTATTGTATATCATGATCCAGGATACACATACTTACTTAGTGAATTGTATCAGTTAGGGTTCAACCAGGAAAACAGAAGGAATTTAATTCAGGGAATTGGTTACACTGATAATGAAAGCGCTTAGAAATCAAACTGGGATCTGAGTCACAACAGTGAGAAGTCATTACATCCCCTAGGCTGGGGAAATCAAGGGACAAGGAAGAACTAACAAAGCCCAGAGCCCAGGGTCTCCTATTAAATCTAAAATCATGTGATTCTCAGGGTGATGATGGAGGCACAATTGTTGCTGGAGTGGAAGAAAGAGAAAAGGGAAATACTTTGTCATTTCTTTACTTAATTTTTAAAATTGACACATAAAATTGTACATATTTATGGGGTAACACATGATGTTTTGATAACATGTGCATATTGTATAGTATTCATATCAGGGTAAGCATATTTATTGCCTCAAACGTTTATCATTTCGTCCTGTTGAAAACATTCAGAATCCTTTCTCCTGGCTCTGTTGAAATCCATGGTCCACTATCACTATCTGTGATCACCCTATTGTGCCATAGCACACCAGAACGGAATCCTCCCATCTAACTCACTCAGTGATGGTCAACCAGAAACTTTCCCCAACTCCTCCCCTCTACCCTCCCCAGTCTCTGGTAAGTACTATTCTACTGTAGGCTTGTATGAAATTGTTTGGATTCCACATTTGAATGAGATCGTGCAGGGGATCCATACCTTATCTTCCCCCTCTCCCCCTGCAGGCCAGTCTCTTGCTTGAATCCCTTACCCATCAGGTTCTTGTGGGCTGACTAGAGCTGATACAGGAGCCCAGGTCAGGCAGCCTGCAAGGGTCACTCTCCACTTCCTCAGAGATCTGAGGTGAAGCGTGGATTTGAGACCCAACAGACCCCGCATCTGAAACGAAGTTTCCTAAAACAGTATTTACCCAAAGTACAATGCCTCTGAAGTTAATATTTTCTATTCCTATTTCTTTTTCATTTAACACAGACACACCTTATCATGACTCATAATTTGTAGTGAGAGAAAAGACCTTCTTTGGATCAACAGGGAATACATTTCATGAATTCGTTGCCCTCATCTAAATATTCTTTAGGACAGGTTATTAAAATATAGGTCTCATGACCAGGCGTTTATGGATTCTATTATATGAACCTTAAATAAAAATTTTTACTGGGCTCCCATAATTAGACTATCTTTCCAGATAAATGGATATCAGATAAATAGTGATGGGTGATGATGAAGTTCACAAATCAATCTCAGTTCTTTTTTCACAATCAGCCAATAGGCAGGTATTATATTTATCACTTTTTCAATTTTTCTGCATAGACTTCATAATCAAGCAATAGTAGTTATGACTATAAAAGAATCATTCTTTGCAAGACATTTTTACAAAGACACTGGTAATTCTCAAACAAGTATGAGAATATGTGAGCACACCCCAACAATTGTGAAAAGGTATTAAATAGAAAATTTAACTAAAATTTAAAACTAATAGCATATAAATATACCTATAATACATATGCAAATTTTTATACTTTTGGAAGTCTAGTAAAATGGACACATCTTAATTCAAACTGTTTAACAAGAAAATGTTAGCTCATGATTATATTTTTGTGTAAGCATGATGTCACATAGTATATTAATGGAAAAATCTATAATATCCCCCACCTTGGTGATAAACTATTAAATTTGCTAGTAACACTTCCAGCACCAATGTTTTAGTAGGATCATGGTGGATTTGTTGATTGCGGGCCATTGTCAAAAATACAATATCCGGTCTCTACTAATGTGTGATTTTCAGGACACTTTTGAAAACTGGATGAAAATACTCAGCAAAAGTCTCCATCGGAGTCCATCCATAACATAAACATTGAAACTTAAAGCATTGGGTAACTTATATCTTAAATACCTTCTTTCGCAGAATTGAGATGTCCACATAAAACATTAACTTGCCTTTTTTAAAAGATGTTTTTTATGGCGGTTTTAGATTCAGAGCAGAATTGAAGATAAGTTGTAGAAATTTCTCATATACTCCCTGTGGTGGCACACATCTGGCCTCCTGCACTCTTCCACATCCCCTTCCAGAGTGGTATATTTGTTACAACTGATGAACTGACACTGACACATACTAATACTCAAAGTCCTGGGTTTAAGCTAGGGTGTTTACACTCTTGGTGTTTTATATTTCCAAGGACTTGGACAAATGTATCATAACATGTAGTGAGCATTACACTATCATACAGAGTATTTTCACTGCTTTAATAATTCTCTGTACTCTGCCTATTCTTTCCTCCCCCATCTGCTGGCAACCACCAATATTTTTACTGTCTCCATAGTTTTATCTTCCCTAGAATGTCACATAATTGGAATCATACAGTATGCAACCTTTTCAGATTGGCTTCTTATACTTAGTAGTATGTATGGAAGTCTCCTCCATGTCTTTTCACAGCATGATAGCTCATTTCTTTTTCACACCAAATAATATTCCATTGTCAGGATGAACCACAGTTTATGTATTGAAGGACAACTTGGTTGCTTCCAAGTTGTGGTAGTTATGAATAAAGCTACTATAAACATCTGTGTGCAGGCCTTTGTGTGGACCTACGTTTTCAACTCCTCTGAATAAGTACCGTTCTAGTTTAGATATTAGGTGTCCCTCCAGAACTCATGTGTGAGGTAATACAAGAAAGGTTAGAGGTGAAATGATTGGGTAATGAGAAACTTAACCTGGTAGGTATTAA
Source organism: Sciurus carolinensis (assembly GCF_902686445.1). Classification (NCBI taxonomy): domain Eukaryota; kingdom Metazoa; phylum Chordata; class Mammalia; order Rodentia; family Sciuridae; genus Sciurus; species Sciurus carolinensis. The sequence goes on from NC_062226.1 coordinate 67,790,858, forward strand.
CTATAGGCAGGTAGGGTGTAGCTGGAGAAGGAAGGTCCCTAGGGATGTGCCTTCAGGGTATATATTTTGTCCTTGTTGGGAAGAGCTTTCTCTCTGCTTCCTGGTGTCACTTCCTGAACTGCTTTCCTCTACCACACCCTTCTATCATGATTTTCTGCCTCATATGGATCTGATCACCAAGGAATGGAGTCAGCCATCTATGGACTGAGACCTCTGAAACTATGAGCCCCAAAATGAACTTTTCCTCCTCTAATGGTTCTTATCAGTGAAAAAGCTGACTAAAACAAGTACACACCAATCTCAGGACCACTGTTTCCATGCACAAAATAATCACAATATTCTAGAACACATGTGTAAAAATATGTTTAGATTTGTGAGAAACCATCAAATTATCTTTCAAAGTGACAGTACCATTTTGAGTGTATACCAGCAATGAACAACAGTTCCTGTTACTCCACATTCTGAACAGCATTTGTGATTTTCAGTGTTCTGGATTTTGGCCATTTTAATAGTTACATAATGATACTTCATTTTTTTTTCAATTTTCATTTTACTAATAACAAGATGTAGAGAATGTTTTCATATGTTTGTCACCAATACATCTTCTTTGGGGAGATGTCTCTTAAGGTCTACCTATTTTCAATTAAGTTGTGCTCTAGTTTAGATGTGGTTTGTCCCTCAAGAGTCCATGTGTGGGCTGGGGAGATAGCTCAGTCGGTAGAGTGCTTGCCTTGCAAGCACAAGGCCCTGGGTTCGATCCCCAGCACCACCAAAAAAAAAAAAAAAAGAGTCCATGTGTTGGAGGGTTGGTCCTCATTGTAGTGAAGTCAGGAGGTGGGATCTTTAAGAGGTGGGGCCAGTTGGAGTTCCTTGGGTCAGTGAGGGCACTGCCTTTGGAAGGGAATACTGATCTCCTTGAGTGAGTTGAGTGAGTGTGTTGAGAGTTGAGAGTTCTCTCGAAGAGTAAGTTGTCATTAATGCCTATGCCTGACCCCTGAGCCTCTCTCTTGCTTCCTGTCAACATGATTACTTCTTTCTGTGTACACTCACACCATTAACATCCATTATGATGTGATGCAGATAAGAGGACACTCACTAGAACTGAGTTGATGCCAGTACTGTACTGTTTAACCTCCAAAAATGTGAGTTAAATAAACCTCTTTTCTTTATAAGTTTGTACACCTCAGGTATTTAATTATAGCAATGAAATATGGACTAATGCAGGTTGTTTGTCATGATTATTATTGAATTTTGAGTTCTTTGTATATTTTGAAAAACAGTCCTTTATCAGATATGTCTTTTGCAAATATTTTCTCCCGGTTTGTGACTTGTCCTCTTATTCTCCTGACAGACAATGTCTTTTGTAGGCCAAACTTTTTTAATTTTAATGAAATCCAGCCTATCAATTATTTCTTTCATGAATTGTGCTTTTGGTGCTGTATCTAAAAAGTCATCATCAAACCCAAGGTCATCTAGATTTTCTCCTCTGTTATCTTTCAGGAGTTTTATAGTTTTATATTTTACATTTGAGTCTATGCAGTTTTGTAGTTTCCATTTTGAGTTAAGTTTTGTAAAGGTCATACAGTCAGTCTGTCTCTAGAGTTCCTTTTTTTTTTTTTTTCATGCGACTGTCCAGTTGCTCAGCGCCATTTGTTGACCATCTTTAATTCATTATGTTGCCTTTGCTCCTTTTGTCAAAGGTCAGTTAATTATATTTGTGCAAGTCCATTTCTGGGCTTTCTATCCTCTTTCTTTGATCTATTTGCCTATTATTTTGCCAATACCACACTGTGTTGATTATTATTGCTTTATACTAACTCTTGAGGTCAGATGGTGTCAATCTTCCAATTTTGTTCTCCTTCTTCCATATTGTATTGGTTATTCTGGGTCATTTGCCTCTCTATATAAACTTCAGTATCAGCTTATCATTATCTATAAAATAACTTTGTAAGATCTTGACTGGAATTTGCTGAATCTGTAGATCAAGTTGGGAACAACTGACATCTTGAAAACATTGAGACTTCCTACCTATTGAACGTAGACTATTTCTCCATTTATATTAATTATTCTTTAATTTCTCTATAAAAGCTTACAAATTTGCCTCATGTAAACTTTGTATATATTTTATTGGATTTATATCTAATTCCATCTTTTGGAGTCTTAATGTAAATTATATTGTGTTTTTAATTTCAAATTCCACTTATTCTTTGCTGGCACAGGAAACAGATCAACTTTTTTATATTAACCTTGTATCCTACAACCTTGCTTTAATTGCTTGTTAGTTCCAGGAGTGTTTTTGTTCATTCTTTCAGATATTCTACATGGACAGATGATCATGTCATCTGCAAATAAAGACAATTTTCTTTCTTCCTTCCCAATCCATATACATTTTATATTTTTTTTTCTGATTGCATCATCTAGGCTTTGGTTAAACTTTTAATCAGTATTCTTTTGGATCATCACAATTTTTCTTCTTTCCTGGACAACATCCCCCATGCCCCTCCTCCAGTAAAAAAAAAATCCACTTTAGTGAAAGATGCATTGCCAGGCATAAAAAGCTTTGCTGTATATGAAAACTGATGTAATACTGCCAAGAATGAAATGGGAAAACTTCTTGGAAAAGCCAAATAATACTGAATGACTTGGGCATCAATATTTGCACGTTTAGTCAATTTACCTATTGAGAAAATGTGGAAAGTAACTGTGAGGAAATGACACTAACCTCCATTCCATATCCATTTTGAAAATCCATAACCATCTATAACAGCCCTGCTGAAGGCAGGGTTCAGCAAGACAGTGAGATGTGATTGCCTTCACCAAGGGAGAACTTGGGTGTATAACTCCAATAGGAACTACTCTTATTCAAATGAAGTTTTTCCCTGGACAAGTCAAGTAACCTTGGACAAGTCAAATCACCTGTAAGCCCTCTTATCTTCACTCATCAAATAAGAGGACTTACGCCAAATAATCTTGAAGATTCCTATCATGTTAAACTTTGTTTCCTCATCTGTAGATTGGTGACAGTATTATTATAATGGTACCCAACACAAGGCATTATGAGAATTAGAAAAGGAAATAGATGTAATGCACATATCATGGTGCTAACACAGAGGAAACACTTGATAATTGAGGCTAGAGTTAGTTTTGGGGTTTTGTTTTTGTTTTTCAGTTACATCAGACCAAGAAGTTAGAAAGAATGACTTTTTCCTCAGTCTTAATTTTTTCCTACCTTTCAGAAGTCAGCAACTTTACAAACTACTGACTTGCACTGGTCTATTTGTCCTAACGGGTTCTAACACCTTCTTTTTCTAAGGCAAATTATATTCTGTCTCTTCCATGGACTTTATTGTTTACTCCTCTTGGACAATTCCCTCTTCAGGCCTTCCTATTGAACTCTTTTTTATTTTATTTTATTTTTAATTTTTACAGATTGCATTTTGATTCATTGTACACAAATGGGGTACAACTTTTCATTTCTATGGTTGTATGTGATGTAGATTCATACCATTTGTGTAATCATACATGTACATAGGTAATGATATGCTTTCAGAATTCTTGACCAATTCTATGACTCACAAATCTTTACTGCTCTCCAAAATTTTATTTCTGTCGCCAGTTGCTCCAATGCCATCCATATTTGGATGGTTTTTCTTTACTTTACCAGGTCTAAAACATAATTCACCATTTTACCTAAAATTAGCCTTCCAAGCATCCCATTTGCTGTCAATTTTTTTATTTGCACAAATTTTTGTACTGCTCTACTAACCACATTATCAAGACTTGATTAAAGAAAAGAGTCACCTATCATACTACCAGCCCGACTCAAACACTGCGATAATTTATTTGTAGTTCTTTCCATTCATTCTCATTACATGTTTTGTACCATTGTAATCACAGTTTACAATTCTAATTGCATCTTACTTATAATTCCAAGTATTCCATAAGGATTTTCTACATTGAAAAACCTTCATAATAGATTATTGTTTTTCTGTTCTCTCTGTTTCCAGTAACTCTGTTCTCTAGTTCAGTCACCATGGTTGGCTAACTTCAATCTCATTCACAACACTGTTCTATGCATCTTTCATCTTGAGTGATTCATCACTGCTCGGAAAATAAAGTTCAGGTTTCTTGTCAAGCACTGAAGACCCTCCTCAAACTGGAGTCCATCCTTTCCAGTCTTGTCTCCAGTTTCAGAACCTTATCTTAAACCAAATTGTACCACTGACTATTTCACACCCCAAATGATAATTACCTCAGGGACTTCTTCAAGCCATTCTGCCTGCCTGTGATGCCCACTTCCCTTGATATGTCCTTTAGGTCATTTGCAATCCCCCTGAAGTTTCCCCAGCTATACCACACATTGTGGTTACTCTGCTCTTTTAAACAATATCCAGTTGTTACCTGAGCCACTTACCTGACAAACTCTAGGACCATATCTCCTAAGTCACTGTGTCCTCTGAGCTCAGTACAAAGGGCATGCTCAATAAATATTTATTAATGATGATGATGATGCCCACAGTCAGCACAGCTGTTCTGATTTCTGTGATAATGATGAAAGCAGTATGGGAACATTTTGGAGAAAATTCACTATAGTCCTCCTTAAATGTGCCCCCAAAGTCCAAGAGATTTCCATATATTCTACTCCAATAGCATAAACATAATCAGCGTTGGAAGGATGGATGAAGGGAGGAGGGTGGGAAGAAAAGAAGCATTGAACTGAGGGAAGAGGGAGAAAAAGAAAGAAGAAAAGGAACCAGACTCATTTTGCATTTTCACATAATTTATTTCACTTATGACATAACAGATAAATGAAAGGTATTCTTAGATTGTAACATCGCTATTACAAAATGTCTCAAAGTCTAGCTTAAACAGAAATGGAAGAGGCCGAATGAGGATGCCCCAGGCTTTGTAAGTACAACAAATATTTTATAGTTGTACCGTAAGCAGTAGAGCGTGATGACCAAATCCTTGGGCTCCCAAGTGGTGTTGCCGAGGGTGAAACTGCACTCTGCTTGTCAGCTTCCTCAAACGTGGTCAAGTGACTCAACTTCTCTCTGCCTCGGTTTACCAACCTGTGGAAAGAGAGGCTACTGCTGGTATTCTAGAACATGTTTAACAATGTGCGCTCCTCCACAAGACCCCTGATTTGGGCCATGTGTTGATTTCCACAAGTATTCCCACAGTTACTGACTTTAAACGACCAACAGACCTACAAAATACCTGAAAATTGGGCAATCGTTTCCCACTGGGTACTTTTCTTACAGGGTTATTGTGAAGATGAAATGAGTTAATACATGCAAAGCACTTAGAATTGGCCCTGGCACTTCATAAGCTTAGTTTGGTGGATATTAGCTATTTTTATTAAACCATTTTAGTTTGACTTATTCTGTAGAAATGGAGACTAGAAATATATTGAAGAAGGCAGTTGCCTTGACTTTAGTTCATTTCAACCTCTTCTTAATCACATGTTTTATGTTTGCTACAGTCAAGCAGCCCCATTGACTTATTTGAATTTCCTTTACTTTTCCTTGATTCATCTTTTTTGGAGCATTCTAAGAATCAGAGGACTGACTTAAAGCCACATACCAGGAAAGAAAAGGGGTTATAAAAAGTGAGGATAATCCCCATTGAATAACTTTCCCTGAATAATCATTTTAAGAAAGGCTTAAGTACTAACTCAACTAGATATGAAAGTTTGTTTGGAGATGATTACTTATTGCCCACTTTGGGGGAGAACATGAGTTTTGCTCCACCTATCCTCCTTTCAAAATAATTATATTCCCCAGTGTTCTTCCTGACACAAAATAAATAAGAATTTTTATTAAAAAGAATCTCAAAATATATCCCTGTAAACAGTGTGACTTTCCACTTTTTTATTTCTATGGATATTTTCATGACTTCTACTTGTAAAATATCTGCTTAAGAATATTATAATTTGCAGAGAGCTTCCTTGGAACTAACACTTATGCAATAAATATTTGCTGCCTATAGGAAACATGGCATTTTAAAATATTTAAGCCAAAAGACAGCCAGCTGACAGTTCTATTCATCAGTAGGAACCCCCTGATCCTGTCATTTTTCTGTAGAACATTTTGCTCTTTTTGGGGTAGCTTTTTATCCTTCCTTTCTTTTACAGTTTCTGAATTTATCATTTGTTTCTTCCACTCATGAAATGGTTTCTAATTTTGTTTTGTGAATTTCATTCACTTCTCAATTTCCAGATTGCTCCTTTTCTCCTCTTGTTATTATATATCTTACTTCTTTCCTGAATACCATGCCTAATGGTCATGTTCAAATATTAGGGCATCTTCAGGTTATAAAGATTGCTGTGAGAGGAATGCAGGAGATGGTGAAAAGCTGAGGCTACCATTCCATGCAAGTGCATGCTTGAGATCGCCCTATGCAGGGAAGAGTGTGGTCCCTCCCAACTTGTTTCTACCATTTCTTCCCATCGTTCCCCACTTCTGGCAAACACCCATCTATTTTCTGTTTGTGAATTTGACTTCTCTAGATATGTCATGTAAGTAGAATCATAGAATGTTTGTCCTTTTTATGACTAGCTTATTTCGTTTGGCATATTCTTTCAAGTTTTCTTGCATGTTGTAGCACATGACAGTATTTCTTTCCCTTTTATGGCTGAATAATATTGCACAAGATGCATATACCACAGTTTGGCTTATCCAGTTATTTGTCAATGGACACTAGGGTTGCTTCCACCTTTTGATTATTGAGAACAATGCTGCTATGGACATGGCCATACAAATCTTCGGTCTAGTCCCTGCTTTCTTTTGGGTACATACCAAGAAGGGGAATCGCTGACTCTCACGGCAACTCTACTTTTAATCTTTCAAGGAGTCACTCCTAATATTTTCCCTGATGGCTGCACCATTTTACATTCTCAGCAGCAGTCCACAAGGGTTCTAATCCTTACCAGCACTTGTTTACTTCATTTTATTTCTTTCTTTTTGTAACCATCCTAATAGGAATGAGATGGTATTACCATTTTTATACTACTGATTTTTGTTTAAACGTGTGCTTTTAAACAAAAAATATTTCTATCATTCATCAACATAATTCCGTGTTCTTATTTTTAAAATCCCTTGAATGCTGGATTACCATTGCTCCCATTTTTGTGCCAAAGTACAGTACTTTGTTTCTAAGACCAGACCAGAGAATGCAGAATCTATTTAAATTCTACAACATACTTGTTGTTATGGTTTAGATATGAGATATCCACCAGAAGTTCATGTGTGAGACAATGCAAGAAAGTTTAGAGGTGAAATGACTGGGTTATAAACACCTTAACATAATCAAAGCATTAGTTGACTTGAATGGTTTAACTGGGTGGTGACTAAGGGCAGGTAAGGTGTGACTGGAGGAGGCACAGTCACTGGAAACATGCCTTTGGGGTTTATATTTTGTTCCTGGTGGGCGGAGTACCAGGAACAGGGTGCTCACCCTGCTTCCTCATGCCCATGTCCTGAACTGCTTTCCTTTACCACATTCTTACTCCATGATGTTCTGCCTCCCTTGGGCCCAGAGCCATGGAACTGGTAATATATAGACTGAGACCTCTGAAACTGTGAGCACCAAATAAACTTTAACTACTTGAAAATTGTTCTTGTCAGGTCTTTTGGTCACAGTGGCAAAAAAGCTAACTAAAACACTTGCTAATGAGGTCTCTCTCTTCACTTTTTCCAGGGCAAAAGCCACCCTGCAGGACCATCCAGATTTGGTAAACATCTCTTCCTAGCTGGAGGGCAGTAAGCCACTTCTCCCTGCACTACAATTAACCTGCTTTGTGACTTGCCTGTCTGCTTCCTCTTGGTCACCTTTACTAAAGCATAGTTTATACTTGAGTATAAAATTTAATGCATTTTGACAAATCTGTGTGGTACTGAAATCACCAACACAATCATGATGTAGAACATTTTAAGAGATTGCTATGTGACTTTAGTCTTAAATCAACAGAACGAAACTGCAGCATTCATACGCTACTGTTAATAGGAGCACAGCTGGGCGTGATGGTGCACACCTGTACTACTCAGGAGTCTGAAGTGGAAAGATCACTTGAGTTCACGAGTTTGAGACCAGTCTGGATAACACAGTAAAACTCCATGTCAAAAAACAAAGCAAAACAAAAAACAGGGAAATGAAAATATAAAAAGCAGTAACATAAACTACTTGTTCATAGGTTATAAGCAACATCACTCCTGTGTGTATAGCCTTGCTGACAATTCCTTCTTGGTCTTTCTTTTTTTTTTTGCTGGAAGATTCCTTAGACTACAAAAGAGAGATGGGAAAGCTACGGAGAAAAGCTGAGAGGAGGAGAGAGGAGAGAGGAGGAAAGAGTATGTTTATGCCAAATTAACATATTTAAATACAAGTAATACTGGTCTATTACCATAAGTTTTGGGGGGTTTCCTCCATTTAGAGTGAATGGTGATATTCCTGTGATCTGAATAATCCATCTTTCATTGGACCCTTTTCCCTGCTTTATTGTGCCTACAAATTTACAAGTGGGTTAACTTCCTTTCCTTTCCTTTTCTTCTGTTTCTTCATAAAGACGGTACTCTCTAAATAAGGTTACTTATTTCTTCCTGATTAATCATCAACTTTGAAATGTCCTTTCTCAGTAGAGATAACATTTATATTGGTCATGTAAATTTACTTATTTTCTGAAAGTCCTGTTTTACAGTTAACAAACATATTATTGAGTACTTACTCTGTCCAGGGTACTCATTGTTCTTCCAGGAATTTTTTTTCATATCCAACAAACCCATACTGCACATTTATTAGGTATAGGGCAAGTTTTCATTTTACCTTGCTTAGAATTCAACTAGAAACTAAGTGTTTTCTTTTCCTGCACTACCTAGGATGATTTTTATTATGGCCATTCCACAACTATATGTAGCATTTGTTAACATTTTGCCTCTACACCAATACCAATGTGTTTTTTTTTTTTTTTTTTTGCGGTGCTGGGGATTGAACCCAGGGCCTTGTGCTTGCAAGGCAAGCACTCTACCAACTGAGCTATCTCCCCAGCCCAATACCAATGTGTTTTGCAGTTCAAGTACTGTTTGGTATTTGTCAGATTTTTTTTCCAGTTTTTCTGGGAGCATATTATTAGTCTTCATTTATTTTTTAATATTTCTTTAGCTGCTTTAATTAGACATCCTTTTTAGGTACCTTGAAATATATGTTTAAAGACTTCTGTCCTATCTCTCTCTTAATGCCATCTTGGGAATTCTGAAGCTTCAATGTTGGAAATAGATTCTAACACTAAGAGGATGCCTTATGTAAAGTCCATTCTAGTAAATACCCAGATTCCCTGAATCTCAATAGCTCTTTGCATCTAATAATTGCCCAATAATATTTAAAATTTTAGAATTGTAGAACTCAAAAAAGCATGCATGCAATAAAAGAAAGAATAAAGTTGAACTTCATTACAATTAAAAACTCTTATGCTTCAAAGAACACTTTCAAGAATATGAAAAGACAGTTCATAGAACGCGAGAAAATATTTGCAAACCATGTATCTGGCAATGACATAAACATATAAAACTCTTCCAACTCAACAACAAAAATATAGACAACTCAATTTAAAATGAGCAAAGGAACTGAATAGACATTTCTCCAAAAAGATATATAAATGACCAACAAGCTCATGAAAGGATGTTTAACCTCATTAGTCATTTTCGTTTTTTTTTATTTTATTTTTATTATTGTATACAAATGGGATACATGTTGTTTCTCTATTTGTACATAGAGTCAAGGCATACCATTTGTGTAATCATACGTTTACATAGGGCAATGATGTTTGATTACTTTTTTTTCCTTCCCCCCCACCCCTCCCACCCCTCTTTCCCCTCTATACAGTCCTTTCCTTCATTCTTACCGCTTTCCTTATCCCTAACCCTAAACCTAACCCTAAACCTAATGCTAACCCCTCCCACCCCCCATTATATGTCCTCATCCGCTTATCAGCGAGATCATTTGTCCTTTAGTTTTTTGAGATTGGCTTATCTCACTTAGCATGATATTCTCCAATTTCATCCATTTGCCTGTAAATGCCATAATTTTATCATTCTTCATTGCGGAGTAATATTCCATTGTATATATATGCCACAGTTTCTTTATCCATTCATCAACTGAAGGGCATCTAGGTTGGTTCCACAATCTGGCTATGGTGAATTGAGCAGCAATGAACATTGATGTGGCTGTATCTCTGTAGTATGCTGATTTTAAGTCCTTTGGGTATAGGCCAAGGAGTGGGATAGCTGGGTCAAATGGTGTTTCCATTCCAAGCTTTCTAAGGAATCTCCACACTGCTTTCCAGAGTGGCTGCACTAATTTGCAACCCCACCAGCAATGTATGAGTGTTCCTTTTTCACCACATCCTCGCCAACACCTATTGTTGCTTGTGTTCTTGATAATCGCCATTCTAATTGGGGTGAGATGAAATCTTAGGGTAGTTTTGATTTGCATTTCCCTTATTACTAGGGATGTTGAACATTTTTTCATATATCTGTTGATTGCTTGTACATCTTCTTCTGTGAAGTGTCTGTTCATTTCCTTAGCCTATTTGTTGATTGGATTATTTGTATTCTTGGTGTAGAGTTTTTTGAGTTCTTTATAGATTCTGGAAATTAGCGCTCTATCTGAAGTATGATTGGCAAAGATTTTCTCCCACTCTGTAGACTCTCTCTTCACATTACTGATAGTTTCCTTTGCTGAGAGAAAGCTTTTTAGTTTGAATCTATCCCAGTTGTTGATTCTTGCTTTTATTTCTTGTGCTAAGGGAGTCCTGTTAAGGAAGTCTGATCCTAAGCCAACAAGTTGAAGATTTGGACCTACTTTTTCTTCTATAAGATGTAGGGTCTCTGGTCTGATTCCGAGGTCCTTGATCCATTTTGAGTTGAGTTTTGTGTAGGGTGAGAGATAGGGGTTTAATTTCATTCTATTGCATATGGTTTTCCAGTTTTCCCAGCACCATTTGTTGAAGAGGCTATCTTTTCTCCATTGCATATTTTTGGAACCTTTGTCTAGTATGAGAAAATTGTATTTATTTGGGTTTGTATCTGTGTCCTCTATTCTGTACCATTGATCTACCTGTCTATTTTGGTACCAATACCATGCCATTTTTGTTACTATTGCTTTGTAATAGAGTTGAAGATCTGGTATTGCAATACCCCCTGCTTCGCTCCTGCTACTGAGGATTGCTTTAGCTATTCTAGGTTTTTTATTCTTCCAGATGAATTTCATAATTGCTTGCTCTATTTCTGCAAGGTACATCATTGGGATTTTAATTGGAATTGCATTGAATCTGTTTAGCACTTTAGGTAGTATAGCCATTTTGACAATATTAATTCTGCCTATCCAGGAACATGGGAGATCTTTCCATCTTTTAAGGTTTTCTTTAATTTCTTTCTTTAGTGTTCTGTAGTTCTCATTGTAGAGGTCTTTCACCTCTTTTGTGAGATTGATTCCCAAGTATTTTATTTTTTTCGATGCTATTGTGAATGGGGTAGTTTTCCTAATTTCTCTTTCTGAAGATTCATCACTTATGTATAAAAATGCATTGGATTTATGAGCATTGATCTTGTAACCTGCTACTTTACTGAATTCACTTATGAGTTCTAAAAGTTTTCTGGTAGAATTTCCAGGTTCCTCTAAATATATAATCATGTCATTAGCGAACAGGGATAGTTTGAGTTCTTCTTTTCCTATTCGTATCCCTTTAATTTCTTTGGTTTGTCTAATTGCTCTGGCTAGAGTCTCAAGGACGATGTTGAATAGAAGTGGTGAAAGAGGGCATCCCTGCCTTGTTCCAGTTTTTAGGGGGAATGCTTTCAGTTTTTCACCATTTAGAATGATATTAGCCATGGGCTTAGCGTACATGGCCTTTACAATGTTAAGGAATGTTCCCACTACCCAATTTTTTCTAGTGTTTTGAGCATGAAGTGATGCTGTATTTTATCGAATGCTTTTTCTGCATCTATTGAAATGATCATGTGATTCTTAACTTTAAGTCTGTTGATATGGTAAATGACATTTATTGATTTCCGAATGTTGAACCAACCTTGGATCCCTGGGATAAAACCCACTTGATCGTGGTACACTATCTTTTTAATATATATTTGTATGCGATTTGCTAAAATTTTGTTGAGAATTTTTGCATCGATGTTCATTAAGGATATTGATCTGAAATTTTCTTTCCTCGATGTGTCTCTGTCTGGTTTAGGTATCAGGGTGATATTGGCTTCATAGAACGAGTTTGGGAGGGTTCCCTCCTCTTCTATTTCATGGAATTAGTTTGAGGAGTATTGGAATGAGCTCTTCTTTAAAGGTTTTGTAGAACTCGGCTGAGAACCCATCTGGTCCTGGACTTTTCTTTGTTGGTAGGCTTTTGATGACCTCTTCTATTTCATTGCTTGAAATTGATTTATTTAAGTTGTGTATGTCCTCCTCGTTCAGTTTAGGTAATTCATATGTCTCTAGAAATTTGTTGATGTCTTCGAGGTTTTCTGTTTTGTTGCAGTATAGATTTTCGAAATAGCTTCTAATTCTGTTTTGTATTTCACTCGTGTCTGTTGTGATGTTTCCTTGTTCATTCCGAATTTTAGTAATTTGAGTTTTCTCCCTCTTTCTCTTTGTTAGTGTGGCTAAGGATTTATCAATTTTATTTATTTTTTCAAAGAACCAACTATTTATTTTGTTAATTTTTCCAATTGTTCTTTTGTTTTGATTTCATTTATTTCAGCTCTGATTTTAACTATTTCCTGTCTTCTACTACTTTTGGTATTGGTCTGCTCTTCTTTTTCTAGCGCTTTGAGCTGCACTGTTAAGTCGTTTATTTGTTGATTTCTACTTCTTTTTTTGAATGCGCCCCATGAAATAAATCTTCCTCTAAGTACTGCTTTCATAGTGTCCCAGAGATTTTGATATGATGTGTCTTTGTTCTCGTTTACTTCTAAGAATTTTTTTATTTCCCTCCTGATGTCTTCTGTTATCCATTCATCATATAATAGTGTATTATTTAATCTCCAGGTATTGGAGAAGTTTCTGTTTATTATTCTGTCATTTATTTCTAATTTCAATCCACTATGATCTGATAGAGTACAAGGTAGTATCTCTATCTTCTTGTATTTGCTAACAGTAGCTTTGTGGCATAAAATATGGTCTATTTTAGAGAAGGATCCATGTGCTGCTGAGAAGAAAGTGTATTCGTTCTTTGTTGGATGGTATATTCTATATATGTCCATTAAGTCCAAATTGTTGATTGTGTTGTTGAGATCTATAGTTTCTTTATTCAATTTTTGTTTGGACGATCTATCCAGTGGTGAGAGAGGTGTGTTAAAATCGCCTAGTATTATTGTGTTGTGGTCTATTTGATTTCTGGTATTGAGAAGGACTTGTTTGACGTACGTGGATTAGCCAATGTTCGGGGCATAGATATTTATGATTGTTATGTCTTGCTGATTTATGCTTCCCTTAAGCAGCATGTAATGTCCTTCTTTATCCCTTCTGACTAGTTTTGGTTTGAAGTCCACATTATCTGAAATGAGGATGGATACTCCAGCTTTTTTGCTGTGTCCGTATGCATGGTATGTTTTTCCCCATCCTTTCACCTTTAGTCTATGGGTGTCTCTTTCTATGAGATGAGTCTCTTGCAGGCAGCATATTGTTGGATTTTTCTTTTTAATCCAATCTGCCAGTCTATGTCTTTTGATTGATGAGTTCAGGCCATTAACATTCAGGGTTATTATTGTGATATGATTTGTATTCCCAGTCAATTGACTCATATTTGTTTTTGACATGATTTGGTTTCTCCTTTATTTGGCTATTCCTTTAGGCTAGCGCCTCCTGTTGCTGATTTGCATCATTGTTTTTCATCTCTTCCTCATGGAATATTTTGCTAAGAATGTTCTGTAATGCTGGCTTTCTTTTTGTAAATTCCTTTAGCTTTTGTTTATCATGGAAGGATCTTATTTCATCGTCAAATTTGAAGGTAAGTTTTGCTGGGATAAGATTCTTGGTTGGCATCTGTTTTCTTTCAGGGCTTGGTATATGTTGTTCCAGGCCCTTCTAGCTTTTAGGGTCTGGATTAAAAAATCTGCTGATATTCTTATTGGTTTCCCTCTGAATGTAATTTGATTCTTTTCTCTCGTGGCCTTTAAAATTCTGTCTTTATTTTGTATGTTAGGTATTTTCATAATAATGTGCCTTGGTGTGGGTCTGTTGTAATTTTGTATGTTTGGAGTTCTATAAGCCTTTTGTACTTGGTTTTCCATTTCATTCTTCAGATTTGGGAAATTTTCTGATATTATTTCATTGAATAGATTGTTCATTCCTTTGGTTTGTTTCTCTAAGCCTTCCTCAATCCCAATAATTCTTAAATTTGGCCTTTTCATGATATCCCATAATTCTTGTAGATTCTGTTCATGATTTCTTACCATCTTCTCTGTTTGGCCAACTTTGTTTTCAAGATTAAATAATTTGTCTTCAATGTCTGAGGTTCTGTCTTCCAGGTGTTCTATCCTATTGGTTATGCTTTCTATGGAGTTTTTAGCTTGGTTTATTGTTTCCTTCATTTCAAGTATTTCAGTTTGCTTTTTTTTCAGTATCCCTAACTCTTTATTGAAATGATCTCTTGCTTCCCGTATTTGGTCTTTTAACTGTTGATTGGTGCGATCATTTAATGCCTGCATTTGCTCTTTCATCTCCTCCTTCAATGCCTGCATTTGCTCTTTATCTCCTCATGTGCTTCCCTGATCGTTTTAATTACGTACATTCTGAACTCCCTTTCTGACATTTCTTCTGCTGTGCTGTCATTGGGTTTTATTGATGTAGTATCTAGGTTTGTTTGGGACATTTTCTTCCCTTGTTTTCTCATATTGGTCAGTTGTCAGTGGGACCCTGAGATATTGCAGATTTCCACTATTGGCTTATAGTGTCCCGGTAGACTTCCAGTGTATCACCTCCCAGCCTTCAGTAGCCTGGTGTCTTGGAGGAATTTGATAATGCAGTGCATCCGAAGAAAGCTGCCCCTAGCCCCCTACTGTTTCCAGGGTTTGGAGCTGGCTCTGTGTGGAAAGGCTCTCACTGGGGGCCTGCACCGTGCAGCTGGCCGTGTGGAAGGAGCCCATTGCCAGAGTGTGGAAGGCTACCTGGGGAAGACTCTAACTGCCCTGCCCTGCTCTGATAAGCCATCTCTATCTGGGCCTGCCACCCGGGCCGAGCTTTACCCAGTGGGCAGACTCACCTGTGGCTCTATTTCAGTCCAAGTCTCTCAATGCCTCCCCTTCTTAACTCCTGGGTTCTGGAGCGACTGGGGGTGCAGTCACCCTCTAGGCCACCATCTTGGATTGCCCTGTGGAAAGAGCCTGCGGCCAGAGTGGGCAGAGCCGCCTGAAGAGATCTCTGGCTGCCCTGCCCTGATCCCAGAGGCTGCTTGCGGATCGAAGCTCTCCGTTGGTTCGGGGACTCGTGGCTGGTTCTATGTAGAAAGCCTCTCACTGGACGGTCTGGTCCGAGAAGCTAGCCTTGAAAGGCACCTCCCACCACAGGGGTCCAGGCTACTTGGGGAAGTCTCTGGCTGCCCTGTCCTGGTCCCTGAAGCTGCTTGCGTGCCGTAGTACGCTGCGCTGCGCTGGCTCCAGGACTTGGAGCTTGTTCTGGTCAGAAAGGCTCTCACTAGGGGGCCTGCTCCGAGAACCTGGAGAAGCTGGCTGTGTGGAAGACTCTAGCTGCCCTGCCCGGCTCCGATAAGCCACCTCTATCTGGGCCTGCCACCCGGGCCGAGCTTTACCCAGTGGGCAGACTCACCCGTGGCTCTATTTCAGTCCGAGTCTCTCAATGCCTCCCCTTCTTAACTCCTGGGTTCTGGAGCGACTGGGGGTGCAGTCACCCTCTAGGCCGCCATCTTGGATCGCTCATTAGTCATTTTCTTGTGTGTGTATGTGTGGTATGGGGGATAGAACCGAGGGTCTTGTGCTTGCTAGGTAAGTACTCTAGCACTGAGCTACATTCCCAGCCCAAAAATATAGAATATAATCTATATATTCTTAATGAAGTATAAATATTGGTAAAGATGTGAAGAAACAATCAGAACTCTCACACATTGCTGGTGAGAATGTAAAATGGTGCAATCACTGTGGCAAACAGTTTGTGGTGGTTTCTCAATCAGCTAAGAATAGAGTTACCATATGATTCAGCTATTCCATTTCTAGGTATATACCTAAGAGAATTGAAAACAGGGGTTCAAACAAAAACTTGTACATGAGTGTTCATGGATGCAATATTCACAGTAGCCAAAAAGTAGATGCAATTTAAATATCCAACAGATGAACTGGTAAACAGAATGTGATATGTCAATATAATGGTAAACCATTCAGCTGTAATCATGAAGAACAGAGATGTGCTTCCACATGGAGAAGTCTTTAAAAATGTTATGGTGAGGGCTGGAGATGCGTCGAAGCGGTAGTGTGTTGAAACCTTGGGATCAAATTCTAGCACTGTAAAAACAAACAAACTTAGGAAAAACCAAAAGAAGTCAGACACCAAAGTTCGCATATTGTATGATTCCATTTATGTGAAATATCTAGTATAGGGAAATCTATGAATACCAAAAACAAATTCGTGGCTGCTAGATGGAAGAGTGGGAGTGACAGTACTGAGTATGAGGTTTCTTTTGGGCTGATGAAAATTTTCTGAAACTAGACATTAGTGATGGTTGTACAACATTGTGAATGTGCTAACTGCTGTTGAATTATAAACCTCAAAACAGTTAAAATGGTGAAGTCTATGTTACTTGACTTTTACTCCAATTTTAAAAACTTATGGATAAATATAATACTCACTACGTGTTAGACAGAGTGGATGTGAAGTCCATTGAGACATTGCTTCTCATTGGGCATGGTGGTGCATGCCTGTAATCCCAGAAACTCAGGAGACTGAGGCAGGAGGATCACAAGTTCAAGGACACTCTATTCAACTTAGTGAGACTCTGTCTTAAAATTTTTTTTAAAAGGTAGGGGGCTGAGGATGTGGCTCAGTGGCTAAGCTCCCTTGGATTGAATACCTCGTACCAAAAAAAAAAAAAAAAAAGATATTGCTTTTCTCTCTGGAATTTGAGGTCCTCAAGAGACAGACAAGTGAAATAATACAGAATGAAGGTGTGTTCTCTAACATACACACAGGCTGCTAGGGGACAAACCCTACCTGGGGTGACACTGGTGATTATGGCATTAGGCTTTCCAAGTAAGACAAGCAACTGTACAAGAGTCCCAAGAGTCTTGGGAGATGGGTTGATTGGTTGGTTAATTCAACATTTTTTTGAGTGTTCCTCTTGTGATAGGTACTGGGCAAGTACAGGGATTCATTGGCAGATAAAAATAGATGCCATTAACTCTCTAAGTTCGCTTCTGGGATGGAAACCGACATTAATTATCAACCACCCACAGACTTGGAGAATGACATGAGGAAAAGCAACACTCTTGTATGGAAGTCAAAATAAAGAAACTTGACCCAGATCAACTTTCTTCTAAGAGAAATGCTAGAGTTGAAATCTATAAAATGGGTAGAAAAAGTAGGCAAACAGTCCAAGAAGAGAGACCAGTATGTGTAAAATCTATGATAGGAGGAAATATGACTTTCAAGGACATGAAAGAAGGCAATTGTGGTTTGAACAAGCTGAATAAAGAGGAGGTAAGGCTAGAGAGACAAGTGGGGCCACATCTGTCCTCTTATACAGTTCTTCATTTGATGGGAGACAAGCAGTAGAGTAGGGATGGTTGATGGTTATATTCATCTGGTAGTGAAGAATGGATTGGAGGAGGGAAGAGTGGGTGTGGAGCAGAGTGGACATTAACCTGGAAGCTATTGCAGAGATCCAGGGAATAGATAATGATGCTTAAAGGTGGTGAGAGAGAGAAAGAATGGAACAAGACCTAGCTAACAAGAGTGGAGCTGGGAAAGGAAAGGGGAAGACTTGCTCAGGCAGACTGATGCTGTGCACATGGTGTGGAGGCATTAAAGCACGAAGCGGAAGCTGGTATGGTGTGCTGTTGGGTAACTGTGGCTGTGGGATGGTCCTGGAGAGGTCTGCATGAATCAAATCACCATGGAGCTCATTGGTGAGTTTGGATCTTACCAAAGTGGATATGGAAAACTGTCAAGTGATTTAAGAAAGGAAATATGACTACTCCTTTCAGGTGGTACAAGAACCATTCCAAGGGCAGCTGAGAACTGATTTAGGGACAATAAAGGGAAGACATTCTTGAATATAAACAAGGGAAATGGCAAGGAGGCAGACAACTGCTCAACATGAGAGCTAGTGAGGATTTGGGCCTCTTACATCATGAAGATGGGGAGTCACAATAGTCATTTGTTGATTCTGTGGCACATGCACAACTTGGATATCTTCTCCCCTACTGCCTAGTAGGTCTTGGTTTAATGGCTTCACACTTAGCAAATGAAAAGATGCCACTGGAACAGAATCTTTAACATTTTGCTTTCAGAAGTTCCCTCCCCCCATTTTGATTTGACGTTGTCACTCATATAAACTACTTCATGTGCCACTCCTAATGCCACTCTTGCCTCAAAAAGGGGGCTTAATAAATACTCGAATAAATGAATGCATATATTAAAAAGGCCTATTTTTCAATGTACCTGCCACACTACTAACATTAAGGAGAAAATATACGTGCATTAGAGAATTATGGAACTCCAAAGACCTCACTGCCAAACTTGCTGATGTCTGAGCTCCCTTTTAAGACAGAATGTTGCCCTTACTCTGCTCATGCTGTGTAAGAATATGTCATCTTTATCACCAATGTATGCTGGTTTTGATTGGTGTTCCACTCTCAGACTTGTTGTATGTGTACAGTGGGTAAACTAATATGTGATTTATATGAGTTAAAAAAAAAAAAAACTATCTCAGGTTCAAAAATTCCATTGAAGAGACTATAATACCAACATCCAAGTAAAATGGGTGCAAACATTTCCTTGAACTTGTGTTTCAAGGTGTGTCAACTCCATCTCAAGGGTTTCATAATAAAATTAATAATTTCCTTTTCTCACCCAAACTTGATGGTGCATACCAGTAACCCCAGAGACTTGGGAGGCTGAAGAGTCAGGAGGATTGTGAGTTTGAGGTCAGCCTTAGCAATTTAGCAGTATCCTCAGAAACTTAGTGAGATTTTTGTCTCAAAAAATATATATATGAAAAAGATTGGGGATGTCATTCAATGGAAAAGCATTCAAAGCATTCGTGGGTTCAATTCCCATACTTTAAAAAAATCATTTTTTTCTCCTAAGGTATGTAGCTTGTCTAAAATGATTTCTGTTCATCAGAAATCTAATGTTCAATAACATAAACAGGGTCAAGGACACAATTTCTAAGAGGCAAGACTTCAAAATTCAAAAATGAGAACTTACATGTTTAAAGCTTAACAAAGAATAGTTAAAGTCTCAGAAAGGAATCAGAGAAAAACGTGTATTTAATATGGGAACCCTAAATAGCCTCTAAATATGAGTGTGCCTGTATGTATGTCTGTGTGTAAAATTTATGCAAACACTTCTTGGCAGGCTTGGTCTGCTAATTGCGATACAAAAATATGGAAGAAAGGTCACTTTTTTTCAAAAAAAAGAGTTAATTTGTACAGTTCAAGAGATAATACTAACTTTTTTTCATGAAAAATTCTGGCGCAGCTATAGGATCATCATTTCTCTCCATGACCAGAGGCTACTTTGAAACTAGTTGGTCTTCCAGTTGCTGATTTAGTTGGTGGAAATGGGAGAGTATGGTAGGGATAAGTAGCAAGAAGGGTGGAATAAGGAAGAAACAAAGCTCAGGTCAGGTTGTGGTGGCATGGAATATTGTGCAGCTGGAATTCTCCTCCTACATTTCCAGATCTACTCTCTAGTCTTTGGTGCCTTGCTCTGTGTCTGAAGGAACCTGACCTCTTGGGCTGCATTAGTAAGCAACTTTATCTTCTTTCTTCTCATTGGTACCAGTGAGAACTTAGCCGCCTCCAGGAACTCTGGTGGGATAGTGAGGAAACTGTACTCATGGTTGAACCTCCCATTGGAAGCATGCCTTCGCCTCAGGCCATGCTTTTACTGGAGTGAGAGGGGGCTCCTCTTCTTTGACTACTTCCCCTGGGAAAGTAGCAAGTTGTCCAAAGTGACACAACATAGACATGAAAGAGCCAAGATTCGTCTACTTCCTGTCACCCTACAGGCACCAACAATTCTCTATTCTTGCTGTCCTTGGGATGCTTCCCCACACTCAGGTGACTTCCCTGAGGCTGGCCCATACCTTTGTAAAAGTCTCTGCATTAGCATGACTCTCATCCCTTTTGAATGTCTCATCCGCTTTTTCTCAGAACCCTGACTGATAGCGCAGTCTTCTAATATAAATGGAGCACTAAGCTTGGACAAAGTGACCTGGGAAAAATCCCCAGGAGACAGGACAGTGACTTTTACTGACCTCTTTCTTCGACTGTAACGAAAAATTGGATGCTTAAACTGTAATCTTCATTTAATTATTGATGGGGTAATGTTACCTTCATTAGTGCTCATTCTTGCTCTGGTAACCCAGCTCCCCAATTAACTATAAACAAAATTATGAAATTACTTTATAAGTTAAGTTTTGAACATGTAAAATTTGAGGTGCCTGAGGGTTAACCTAGGGATAATGTGTTCTAACTGTTCCAAGATGAAGTTGTTTGCCTCAGAAGGCAGTGAGTTCTGTATCACAGGAGGTATTCAAGCTGGAAAAGCAAGGATAGGTCGCAGAGTATGTTGATTTTAAGGTCTTTTGCAATGTCTACTTTAAGGATTCTAAGCTTTATGCTTTCATGTTCCATCACCATGATATTTATTGTAAAAATGATGGCTATTAGGTTGGGTCTTCTAATAAATTGATACACAAACAGTTTACACCCAGACTTTTAAGCATAAAAATCTTAAAGAAAACCATCTTTAGTATGACATGGTGGATACATTGGTTTCTGGAGGCAGGTAAACCTCTCTTCGTTCCTGGCTTTCGTGGAAAAGCTGTGTTACAGGGAAATGACCCAATATCCTTGTCTTGGTTTCTCACATTTTTTTTTTCATAGTGGAATGGCAGGAATTCAATGTAAAACATCCAGGACAAATGTAGGTACTCAATACATGCTTCACATATACCTCTAAGCTGTAATTCCTGCTACATCCATTTATGGTGCAAAAGCAAATAAGAACCCATTTAAGAATTTTTTTTTGAAATTAAAAAAACATGAAGTAATGATCAATACATCCACTTTAGTATCTCATATCTCACATGGCATGATAAATACATTGTATAAGAAAGAGTCTTCCTTGAGAGAACTTATATTTTAAAATATTAGTAAACAAATCCTATTTATATGATGTTATCTACTTTATAGCCATTTTGCATCAGGAGCATCAAAATGTTCTAAGCCAGGCATCATTACCTCCATTTATAAGGAGAGATTTTTTTTGTTCTGGTACCAGGGATTGAACCCAGGGGTGCTTAACCACTGAGCCACATCCTAAGACCTTTTCTATATTTTATTTTGAGACAGAGTATTGCTGAGTTGCTTAGGGTCTCACTAAATTGCTGAGGCTGGTTTTGAACTTACAATCCTCCTGCCTCTGCCTCCCAAGCTGCTGGGATCACACATGTGTGTCCCTGTGCCTGGTGAAAGGGAGGAATTTATAAAGGGCAAAAGCTTCACTTATTACCCTGTAAGAAGTGACACTTCTATTAACTCATTCAAACATTTTACTCAGGTTGGGGAAATAAGATTAAAAAATTAAAACATTGAAACACACACAGCAGCATAGATATGCTACCTGAGTTCAGCCAAATCATCTTCAAGTACAATCATACATGAGTAGAGCAGGAGGACCTCCCTGGGTGGGATAACTGAACAAGTAGAGAACTGTGCAACCTAGATTTGGAGCACAGGCTCAGGAAACTTGACCTGGCTCTTTCATGTCTAAGTTGTGTCACTTTGGACAAGCTCTCAGCCTTTGTATGCCTCAGTTTCTCCATCTGAATGGAAATTATGATTGAGCTTCCATTTGTAGTTTGTAGTTTAGATGAAATAAACTAATTAAATGCTTGGCACAGCTCCTCCTGTAGGGTGTATTTTAACAAATAGAGCTGTTGTTATGACACCAGGGAGCACCAGAGGAGAGCTAGTTTGCTTGGAGCCACAAAGCTGGTTAGTGGCAAAGAAGAGAAGGGGGTCCAGTTCCTGTTCAGTGTATTTTGCTGTAAATGAAGCAAAGTTTAATCAGGTTTTGAAACTTGGGAGCTAAGAAGTTTCAGCTGCAGAGGGAACAAGGACTAAATATTCACTCTCTGCAGTCTGTCAGTGTTGCTTTTCCAGGAGGTACATCACCAGTTCCTAAGCAGAAAGCATAAGCAAATCCAATGCCTCCAGGATGCTCTCTTGTCTTCCTCCCGCATGTGACCCTGTTCACATTTTAACACCTGGTAACATGGCTCATTTGTGATTTGAGTGACCAAATCCCCTTGGACAGGTATAAAAAGACACAGACTTACAAGTTTGGCTCTTGCCAAGACTAATTCCACATGAGGCCCCAGCATAGATGGTTCTGGCAGGACAGAAATGGATGTGGAGATTAAAGAACCAAAGTAAAGCTTGCCATCATTGTTGAGACTAGTTTGCGCCTGGTTTTATACACACTCCTCAGCTATTTTGAATCACTGGGGACTTATCATTCTTGGCTTCAATTTAGAAAGCATTCTTCTGGTCACACATTGTAGGCAGGAACTCAGAAGCCTCACAACCAGCTACCATGACGTCCTTACTGATAGGACAGGCGTTACCACCTTGCATTAAGCCTCGGTGAATTTGGGCAATCAAGGTGCAAATAATAGTGAAACTTTAACCAAGATTTTCTTGACATGATTCTTAAGCCTTTTCTTCACTTAGACCTCTTCTGTTAGAAGTATTTGTTGTTCCTTGTCTTTTAAAGCCATTGCACAGTGACCCCAGTCAATTCCAGTGAGCCCAGGTTGACCCAAATCTTTATTGGGCTCTTGTGGTTCCATCTTCCTGACTTTTCTTGGAATAAAAGTAGAGTCTTCCTGGGTTTAGAAACTGCTTTTCTCATTAATGAGGACCGCACAGGGTTTTTGTTTTGTTTTGTTTTTCTGGTACTGGGAATTCAGGGGCACTTTACCACTGAGATACATCCAACTCACCTCCACCCACCTCCTTTTTTTCTTTTGAGACAGTCTTGCTAAGTTGTTGAGGCTGGCCTCAAACTTGCAATCCTTCTTTCTCAGTCTCTTGTGTCACTGGGATTTCGGTTGTGTGCCCCTGCGTCCAGCAGGATTGTACAGTTTTAATTCTAATTATTGTAGTCCCTCTTACAATAAAAGTTCCTGGAGGAGATTGGGAAGTGTGAACCCTCAAATGTCAAGCCAGAAAAACAGTTGTAGCATATTTTAAACTTTGAGTAATTATAGTATTTACTTACTTCTTTGCCAAGTAAAGAGAGACTTTGACATGAACTGTCCTCAGAGAGTTACATAGGAGGACATTCCAGCCCAGGGATTAGGAGATGTGGCTGAACCTAGGAAGCTGTGGTTTCCAGAACTTGTGTATCAACACAAATCATGTGGAGCGTCTAAGGAGATGTCTTTCTCAGCTCTGCCAACTTGAGATATCCATTCATCCCTTTTCCTGTTTTTTTTTTTTTTTTTAAACTTGAAGAATTTAAAACTCACCAGTTTAGAGGGCCTTGCTTAGATCATGTGTCTGGATTTTAGCCAGTTTATATGGTGTTGATGTGGATTTTTCAAAATATATTACCTAGCAACACTACTCTGCTGACTTTTGAATCCTTTTTGGGAGATTCTGCATATTCAACTAGTACTTCTCTGTTTTGACTTCATTTCAATTACTTAACTTTACTCTTTTAAAAATTTTTTTGGTACCAGGGATGGAACCCAGGGGTTCTTAACCACTGAATCATATCCCCAGGCCTTTTTTATTTTTGCATTTTGCAACAGGCTTTCATTAAGTTACTTAGGGCCTCACTAAATTGCTAAAGCTGTCCTTGAACTTGGGATTCTCCTCTCAGTCTCTTGAGCTGCTGGGTTTATAGGAGTGCACCATTGCGCCCAGTTTAACTTTACTCTTAAAACAAGGAGGAGTTTGGTAACCACTTTCTTCTTTGGGAAATATGATAAATAGTACCTGCCATAATGTCAATGGTGATATAAGCCAAAAGGTAATATCATCTCCTCCTCTACCTGGAGTCACCTTCCATACAAATTCAGGCAAGATTCTCCTCTAGGAAGGCACCAACATGGTCTAATGGGCACTGACTTGATGCCCAGCATTGTCACATATACCACCTATGAGTTTCAACTTCCACACCTATAAAATGGGGTGTTAGAACCAACCCCTTAATCTGAAGAGCCTGAGGTAATACATACAGAGCACTGAGCTTGGTGCCAGGAAGTGGTTGCTACTCTTAGTTGCCTTTCCCTTTCCTTTCAAAATAGTCAAATCACTGAAGACCCTGCTAAGGAAAGAAAATTTGCAATAGAAACTTTAAAAATTGTTAACATAACTGAGTACCTCCATTGGTAAGCAACTGAGAAAGACTGTAGAGAATTCTAAATAGGAAACATGTTTCACGTGACGTTAGACCTTTCAGGAAAGAGGCAGCAACAATGACCTCCACGAGGAATACATGATCAAGCAGGTGATTACCATTTGCTTATTTAACACCATGGGACAATATTAGGTTACAATTACTGTGCAGATGCTCTTTAAGAGATTCTGAGCTGGATGAAGTCCTCAGTTTGACTCCCAGCACTGAAAAGAGAGAGAGAGAGAGAGAGAGAGAGAGAGAGAGAGAGAGAGAGAGAGAGAGAGAGAGAAAGAGAGAGGAAGGGAGAGGCATAATGAGTTGTCTTACATTAGATTTAAAAAGAGGTGTCAGTCTCTTCCAAGAGCACCCCATTCTTAGTAGAGAGAATATTGGTCTGTGAGTTCAATTCTCATTACCTATTAGCAGACTGAACATTTCTGAAATTCAGTTTGGTTTTTGTAAATGACAATTTCTTTTTTTTTAATTTTAACTTGAATATTTTATTGGTTGGTTTTAGATATATGTGAGAGTGGGGTGTATTTTGTTATATTATACATATATGGGTGCAACCCATTTCAATTTCGATACCATTCTTGTGGTTAAACATTATGTGGAGTTACACTGGTCATGTATTCATATGTGAGCATAGGAAAGACATGTCTGATTCTTTCTTATTCCCACCCCCTTCCCTTCCTTTCATTCTCCTTAGTCTGATCAAGTATACATCTGTACTTCTCCCTACCCTACCTTGTTATGGGTTAGCATTCACATATCAGAGAGAACATTTGCCTTTTGGTTTTTTGGGACTGGCTCATTTCACTTAGCATGATATTCTCCAGTTCCATTCATTTACCAACAAATGCCATAATTTCATTCTTCTTTATGGCTGAATAATATTCCATTGTGTATATATGCCATATTTCTTTTATTCATCCGTCTGTTGAAGGGTATCTTGGGGTTCCATAGCTTGGCTATTGTGAATTGAGTTGCTATAAACATTTATGTGACTGTGTCACTGTACTACACTGATTTTAAGTCCTTTGGTATAAGCCAAGGAATGGGATAACTGGGTCAAATGGTGGTTCCATTCCAAGTTTTCTGAGGAATCTCCATACAGCTTTCCATAGTGGTTGTGACAATTTGCAGTCCCACCAGCGATCTATAAGTGAGCTTTTCCCCCCACATCCATGCCAATATTTATTGTTACTTGTATTATTGATAATTGTCATTCTGACTGGAGAGAGATGGAATCTCATTGTATTTTTAATTTGCATTTCTCTAATTTCTAGAGAAGTTGAACATTTTTTCATATATTTTCTGACCATTAAATGACAATTTCTAATTACCGTACAGAACCACTTAAAGAAGAGAGTCTCAAACTTCAACATGTGTATGAAGTATCTGAAGATTTTGTTAAAATGAAGATCAGTGAATTGGGGTGGGGTCTGAGATCTGCATTTCTTGCCAGATTCAGAAAATACCAATTGCTGGTTTGGGGACTGCATTTTAAAAAGTAATAATATGGAGGATCACATGTGATGATATTCATGTGAAAAGAATTTGCAAACTCCTGGCTAAACAGGTAGCAGTTTCTGCCCTCTGTTTCAACAGTATGGGTATATTCTACTTGGACATTCTCTCTAATACAAAACACTACTGATTTTTGCATCCTTTCATTTTAAATTGTTCTTTTCAGTGCTTTTAATAGTACCCATATCAATAATAATTTTTTTAGTGTGGTTAATATGAAGTCTATGGAATGAACCCTGACTTATATGATATAAAAAATGGAAGGAAGAAAGGAGGGAAAGGAAAGGAGGGAGAAAAGAAAGGATGGAAATACACTCAGGTTTTGGGAGAGAAATAAGTGTCTCCTTTCAGAGATAAGAAGATGTGATAGAAAGAAGGCAGGTGGTCCATTGGCATATCCTATTGAGTATCTGAGGTTAATAGTAAGTGGAGATGGACTAGTTAAAAGTATCTATGTTGATGGCCAAATTAGGGATGCTATTGTGAAAAGATATGCTTGATAATTCCAGAAACTCCTTGTGATGTTTCATCTGTCTGTATGGTTGTATCTACTCACAGGCCCTCTGGAAGTGAGACAAAAACAGAGAAGTTACTTTTGTCAAAAAACATTTTTTTAGATCCAATCCAAGATCATGGATCTTATCTATAAGTGAACAGCACTTACTGAGCATTTGCTGTGTACACAACATGATGCCAGATGCAATTCCCTCTTCCTGGGCTTTGTGGTGGCCCCATGGCACAGCCAAACTGATGCAAGCACCCGTGGCCAGGGCTACTTTGCCTCCTCATCATTTTTCGCAAGTCAGACATTCCTTCAGAGTTTTGAAAAGACTTCAGCGACAATTTTGAGTTAGTTGCTTTCTACCAACATTTAGACTAACAACAACAAAAAGACAAGGACTTAAAGGTAAAGGCCCCTCAGAATTCTTTATTCAAATGCCACCTGGGACTATCATCCAGTCCCGGATTGTATCCCCTTCTACCCTGTTACTCCCTCGTCCTCACTCCTGCTCAACATAATCAGACACACTAGGGTTTTTTTTTTGTTTTTCCTTCTTATTTTGTTATAATCTGTCTCCCCAACTCAGATACAGGGATTTTGGTTGCTTTGTCCACTGCCGTATCCCAGCAACTGGAATTGCATCTGCACGTAGCAGGTGCTCAGTAAGTATTTGTTGAAGGACTAAGTAACTATAATAAGATTTATAGCAGATAAATGTTTAGCAATGTTTTCTTAAATAGTGAAGGGATGATGAGAAGGGGCTATGTAGTTTCATACTTGCAGAAGATATTCCTGGATTTATACAAATCACATCTGATTTCTCATAATTCAACTCCTTTTCTCTTCAACAGATAGCTTTCTGTTTCCTACTAAAGATGGTACCCAATATAACCCATTGCCCAAGAATTCATGAGTGTTTATTGAGCAGTACATGAATAGAATGTCTATTTTTCTGTACCCTTCCAAAAGCAAGGTGCCAAGGAAGCCATGGAGGGGGTTCCTTGAAAAATCAACTCTCTGAGACGTCCTGGCGAATAAGTAACACTTGAGGGCTGAAGAATCTTTTCCTCTTTGCTTAGTGACAAAGGAACCACAGGAGCAGAATTGGGGAAAATGGCTAATATTTCTGTAGGCCTCTGAAGGGTCCTAGTATGTCTCTCACAAATATCCCTGATCTAGGGGGAGCCTACAACATCGCCTTAGGTAGACACGGTGGTCAGAAATGCCAGGCCCTACTGGAGGTTTCCCAAGAGTGGACCAATTGATGTCCAGTCAAGCCCCAGGTGGAATGGTACTTCTCTCCTTCAGTAGATCACAAATTTTTGGATTCCTTGGCCTTCAATTTAACTCCAGGGTCATTTGGAAGCTACTGGGATTACCATGGTTTATCGTCTTAACCCTTTAAGAGTGGTATTGTTCTAATAAAGCAAAGTGTCACAGTGACCTGACCTTGGAAATGATTGGGTGAGATCTGAGCTCCAGCTTGTGAATCCTATTTTCAGTCTTCATGCAGTTTTAAGATTTAGCCCAATTTCCAGACCATCCCCTACCCAGGCTTGAAAATGGCTTTATTTCACACTTTGCGGCAGGAGGTAAGTGGGTTTCTATGTGAAAGTGATGGTGCCAAAGACATTTATGAACATTAAAAAATGTCTGAACATGGCTTAAAGCCACTCAGCCTATTTCTCATCCTGTGCTGTGCCTTGTGGAGCGTATGCAAGTTCAGAGCTCTCTTTGAAATCAGTGGCAGTTATGAGCTTGGAGCAACTCTGTGGGGCACTGAGCAATATAATAAATGAGCCCCTTTGAAGACCAACCATTGTAGCTGGGCTCTTTTTGTGCGATTTGACACTGATTTCTCAGGGGTATTCGGTGGAATGGGAGTGGCCCACCAACACAACACTCTCTGGTTTTCAACTTTGGTCTCCAGAGTTGGGAGGGGCATAGGAAAGTGAGTCTTCCCTTTTCTTCAAAGAAGTGGGCCGAAACCCTTTGCTATGTTTTTTTGATATCAACACCTGAGATATACCATCCCATGCCCATACAGCTCTGGCTAAAACAAAACAAAACCTGCCTTTCATCAATGTGTGCTTACTGGCCAACTTAGCAACAAAAGCAGCAGAAACAAGAAGAAAAATAAAACAAAACAAAAACAAAGCTATTGTCTGTCAGGAGATAAAGCAGACTTATTTGTATATGGGGGATTTTTCAGATCATTTATTTTGTTAAAATCAGAGAATACAATCTGGAATATTTTTCATGTTCCTCCTGTGACACTGAAATCCGAGTTGATATTGTGAAATGGAGATGAAATTTCTTAAGTGTGGTATTCTTAAAAGGGAATTAAATCTTTTTGATTTAACTTCTGACTAAATATTCCTAAGTGGCTTATATACATGTCTCTAATAACTAAGCTTAATAAGATAAGTATATTCGGGATGGTTGCCTTTAAACATATTTAAGAAGATTCAATTATTTGGCCCAGTTGTTTTTTTTTTTTTTTTTTTTTTTTTTTAATACAGATTGGAGTGACTACTTGAATGCTACCTTCCGCACTGGATGCAGGTTCAACTTAATTTTTACTGAAGTCCTACTTTATTTCTCACTGTGAGGTCAATAT
The DNA here is from genome assembly GCF_902686445.1 of Sciurus carolinensis. NCBI lineage: Eukaryota > Metazoa > Chordata > Mammalia > Rodentia > Sciuridae > Sciurus > Sciurus carolinensis. Next base: position 67,820,161 of record NC_062226.1, read on the forward strand.
TGTTAACCCTGCATAGAAGATAAGAGAACTGAGGCCAGAGTTCCAGTAGCAGAGCTAGAAAGTGGCAGAGCTGGTGTCTAAAACCAGACCCTATGACCACACAAACCAGCCCTCATTCCACTGCAAATCTTCAGCTGCTTCTCAAGGTGCAATAATTCTCTCTCTGCAATTAAAGTAACATATTATTTATTTACGAAGAGAACTACATAAGCAAATACTGACTCAAGGCTAAGTCCCAGTAGGGGCCCATTAAGAAAGATTATAAGAAAAGTCAGTAGAAGGTGGAAAGGATCCCAAGGAAACTTGTGTTTCTAGATACATATGTGGGGTAAGAAAGTTCTACCATCTTTCTACCATCTTTGAAACTTTTCCTAAAGCAGGACAAAAATAGAGCAGTCTTTATTGTTATCAACTGATAAAAGATCTCCTTTAGTGTACTTTCTTATATTCTGCCTCATTCCAAAATGAAGCTAGGTGGATATTACATTAGTGAAAAAAATAAACGAAGTGTGGATAAAGAACAAATGGCAGAACAATATTAAGTGGAGAGCAGAGGAAGATCAGCACATGTAAAGGCAGGTCATGCCGGGGATGAGAGTGAAACACAAAACCAAAAAGATCAGTTGTAAGATAACAATAAAAACAACAGCTGATCCGTACTGAGGGCTTACGATTGGCCAGAAACGTTACTAAACACTTTTACATCGATCGTCTCATTAAATGCTCGCTGAGGCCCTATGAAATAATGGCTATTATTTTTGCTCTGTTATAGGTGAGGAATTGAGACACAGAGAAGTTAATGGGCCTAATGTCAACCAGCTAATAGGTGAAGGATGCTGGATTTGAACCCAAGCATTCTAGCTTCAGACTATGACTTTTACCATCTCTGACTCTGCACCAGGTAAACACATAGACACATTGTCTCCTGGCACTGGGGTCTAAGGGAAAAGGCTCTTAGTTCCCTCATGAGAGGAACAGGAATGGAAACAGAGTCTAGTGCCTCTCTTGCTCAACATCCTCTACAATGTAAGCAATGCCGAGAGGCCCATGGCTGTTTCTTCTTGGGACCCTCAGTGCAAGCCAAGGCTCAATGCCAAAATGCAATTCAGTAAAAGTGAGTAATAGTAAAAAGGGCCAAAACAATATGGCTCAAGTATTTAGCTTGGATGGTTTACCTTGATTCTGAGATGTAATCTAAACTATCTGAAGAGATGGATGGACTTCGTGTCCTTCAGGCAATCCTCTATGGAGCCTCCTTAGCTGTAAACATTCCTTGAGCACTGCTGTGCTGGAGGAAGAAGAAAAATCACGACCATACAGAATGGAGACCATAAATCTGAAGCGAAACTAATCTCAGTTGTGCCTTTAATGTTACTCGGCAGTCCTATTACATGTGCTTCTCCCTTCTCCCTCAGCTACTATTCCAAACCTTCACTGCTCTTCAAAACATTCAATCTTCTCTCTTTGGGATGACCTTTCTTCTAATTTACAGACTAGCAGCAATCAGCAGTGGCTTCTTTTATTTCGCCACTCCTTCGCCCATAAGCCCACCTGTATTGGCATCTGCTTCTTCCTCATCCTCATCTCTAGCAAAAGACAATTTTCCTGTCAAGGCAACCCCAAGCTCAGGGACTATGAATATTTCCCCACCTTGTTTCCTTAGGGAATTTCTTTTAGCATTGCCCTTAACTTCAGTTTAAAGAATATGTTGTGTGTGTGTGTGTTTTTTTTTTTTCAGTTTGAGAATCTGTTTATCACTTTCCTTTAAAAAAAAAAAAAAAGCAAACAAAAGACCCTCATGTTTCTCTCTTTGCTAGCTGTTCTTTTAGAAAGTGCAGCCCACATTTACCATCTATAATTTCACATTCTCCATTCTTCTTTGATTCATTCTAACCTGGCTCTACCTATATCACTGCACTGACTGCTTTGCTTCACCTCCTAACTCAACAGAAGAAGCGTGGTGGGTATTCTGACCATTCTTTCATTCTCTGAGCTCTGGACTTGATTTCCATGACATCTCTCTTCTCTCTCCCTGGCTCACCTCCTTCTGTATAACTGCTCCTTCTCCAGTGCATGCATGGACATCTGTTCCTCTACCCTCCCCTAAATGTCAGTGTCTTTCCCCCGCACTTACCTCTGCTGATGTTTTGCATCTAATTATCTATCCTGAGCTCTAGTTCCATGTCTCTGGATGTTTCCTAAGTAATGCCACTTGATGTCCTCCAGGCACTGCCAACTCACCATGTCCAGAATCGAGTGTGTTCATCTCTGCTTTGGAGCCCATCCTCTGCTAGTCCGCAAAACCTGTTCTTCCTCTAATAGTCTTTATATTAGTGAATGTTTAGACCCTTCATGCAGTTTCCCAAGTCACAGTTTGGGATCTTTCAATTCCTTCCTGTTATGGTTTGGATGTGAAGTGTCCCCCAAAAGTTCACGTGTGAGTGCAAGAAAGTTCAGAGGAGAAATGATTGGGTACCAAGAGTCTTAACCCAATCAGTGAATTAATCCCCTGATAGGGATTAACTGAGTGGTAACTGAAGTGGTAGGATGTGACTGGAGGAGGTGGGAATTGGGCATGGCTTTGGGGTATATATTTGTATCTGGTGAGTGGAGATTCTGTCTCTGCTTCCTGATCATTGTGCTGCTTCCCTCTGCCACCCTTCCGCCATGATGTTTTGCCTCACCCTGAGCCCTGAAGAATGGAATGGGTCGTCTATGGCCTAAGACCTCAGAAACTGTGAGCCCCTAAATAAAACCTTTTTCCTTTACAATTGTTCTGGTCTGGGCCTTTAGTCACAGCAATGAAAAAGCTGACTAAAACACTTCCTCACATTCTAGTCAACATATTTTGCTCTTTCTTCTCCTTGCACGTCCCCATATTAAACGGAGCCATTAGCACACTTGAATAGGTCCATCCACTCCCTTAACTTGACATTTGCCTGACCACCAGGAATTCCTATCTCTAATCTCTCTCTCACTGTAGTTCTAGAGTTCAAATACAAATTTGTTACCCCCTTGCTTACAATTGATCATTGGCATCTCATGACTCACAACATATATTTTAAAATCCTTTGTCTGACCAGAAAACACCTATTCATATTTCATCTCTTCTGGGAACTTTTCCAGGACAGATTTAGATGTTTTATCCTCATCTGCCACTCAGTTTTGTGGATCATCCAATTTAGTAATTCTCATTGTATTCACATATTTCCAAGTCTCATTCTTTACTTGTTTAGATGCTTTAAGAACAGGTCCTTGCCCCCTCAACTTTGTATCCGTAGCATGCAGTATACTAATAGATGCTCAATAAACATTTAGTGAATGAATTAAATGTGTGTGTGTTTTTTTTTTTTTTTTGTGTGTGTGTGTGTGTGTGTGTGTGTGCAAGTCTGCATGTTTATGAGTATGCAATGAGTGGGAAAACATTTACATGGGAAATCTAGATGCTTGCATTGCCAAAATTAAACTCAAGGACACCTACTTGATTACATACATAATCCTTCAGACACACTTAGGGATGTATTCCAATCATAATTTATACTGGTCTAAGAATGTGTTTTTTTTGAAACACTACTGGAATATGCAGGCATTTTTAAGAGTTCTAGATCATACTGGTAATAGTGCTTAATGTCCTTGACCATTAACTAACCATTGAGTGACTGAAGAAGATGTTGGGAAGGAATGAGTGAGGTCTGTGTACATACTCTGTTGAAACACCCTTCTTCAGGCTTGCAGATTTCAGTATTTCTACCAACAACCCCCTCAGCTCCCATTGGGTAAGTTTCAGACATTCATCAGACCATCACATGCCAAAGCCAAAGATACAGGGGTCCTCTAAACTGTTGCATGTATCTCCACCTAGTCTTGGTGTGCAGGGAGGGTCAGGGAGACCTATGGAGTTCTATTTTCAATGTAACTTTGTATATTTCTTGTTTTTCTTTCATTTCTTTTTTTTTATTTTTTTTATTTTTATTTTTATTTATTTATTTTTTTACGTTTACATAGGGTAATGATGTTTATTATATTTTTCCCCTCCCCCCCACCCCTCCCACCCCTCCCACCCCTCCCACCCCTCTTTTCCCTCTACACAGTCCTTCTTTCCTTCATTCTTACTGCTCTCCTTAGCCTAACTCTAAACCTAACCCTAAACCTAATGCTAGCCCGTCCCACCCCCCATTATATGTCCTCATCCGCTTATCAGCGAGATCATTCGTCCTTTAGTTTTTTGAGATTGGCTTATCTCACTTAGCATGATATTCTCCAATTTCATCCATTTGCCTGTAAATGCCATAATTTTATCATTCTTCATTGCGGAGTAATATTCCATTGTATATATATGCCACAGTTTCTTTATCCATTCATCAACTGAAGGGCATCTAGGTTGGTTCCACAATCTGGCTATGGTGAATTGAGCAGCAATGAACATTGATGTGGCTGTATCTCTGTAGTATGCTGATTTTAAGTCCTTTGGGTATAGGCCAAGGAGTGGGATAGCTGGGCAAATGGTGTTTCCATTCCAAGCTTTCTAAGGAATCTCCACACTGCTTTCCAGAGTGGCTGCACTAATTTGCAACCCCACCAGCAATGTATGAGTGTTCCTTTTTCACCACATCCTCGCCAACACCTACTGTTGCTTGTATTCTTGATAATCGCCATTCTAATTGGGGTGAGATGAAATCTTAGGGTAGTTTTGATTTGCATTTCCCTTATTACTAGGGATGTTGAACATTTTTTCATATATCTGGTGATTACTTGTATATCTTCTTCTGTGAAGTGTCCATTTCCTTAGCCCATTTGTTGATTGGATTATTTGTATTCTTCATGTAGAGTTTTTTGAGTTCTTTATAGATTCTGGAAATTAGCGCTCTATCTGAGGTATGGTTGGCAAAGATATTCTCCCACTCTGCTAGAATAGCTAAAGCAATCCTCAGTAGCAAGAGCAAAGCAGGGAGTATTGCAATACCAGATCTTCAACTCTACTACAAAGCAATAGTAACAAAACGGCATGGTATTGGTACCAAAATAGACAGGTAGATCAATGGTACAGAATAGAGGACATGGACACAAACCCAAATAAATACAATTTTCTCATACTAGACAAAGGTTCCAACAATATGCAATGGAGAAAAGATAGCCTCTTCAACAAATGGTGCTGGGAAAACTGGAAAACTATATGCAATAGAATGAAACTAAACCCCTATCTCTCACCCTACACAAAACTCAACTCAAAATGGATCAAGGACCTCGGAATCAGACCAGAGACCCTGCATCTTATAGAAGAAAAAGTAGGTCCAAATCTTCAACTTGTTGGCTCAGGATCAGATTTCCTTAACAGGACTCCCATAGCACAAGAAATAAAAGCAAGAATAAACAACTGGGATAGATTCAAACTAAAAAGCTTTCTCTCAGCAAAGGAAACTATCAGAAATGTGAAGAGAGAGCCTACAGAGTGGGAGAATATCTTTGCCAACCATACCTCAGATAGAGCGCTAATTTCTTTCATTTCTGTTGGCCAAACAAGAGACCAGTGTTCAGTTGCTTGGTCATAGAAATTCTCCCTCCCTCTCTAGGGAAGTATTAGATACAGATTTTAAACATTATAGATGTTTAATAAAAATGTTAAGATTTACTGGAAAATCAGAGTTAAGAGATAACTATAGTCCCCATTGTTTACCACACCTCAGAAGCAGGTGACTTGCCATGAACAGTCATTTACACATTGGGTGACCAGAGGTAAGTCTCTTACCCTTTCTCTCTCATCCTTTGTTTTCTGTTTGGCTCTGAGATTTGTATTCCAGGCAAAATGAGCCTCTAACTTAACCTGGCTTAGTTGAGGTCTTTTGGTCTAATCTTTATGAACATTTAAGCCCCATGCCATGTGTTACTTTAGCCAACATACAACAACTAACACTGTTAGAGTTTTACTGGCTGACATCTTCATCTTTGCTACATTCTTTTAAATGATGTAATGGTCAATAAAGCCAAACCTGGAGCATGCTTCATTCATTGGACTTTTGACAGAATTTTAATTTAATGGTCAACCTGAATTCACCCATTAAACCAATTTAATTCACCCTCCTCTTTTTAACCCTTGAAAGAAAACCAAATTATTCTTTTTGAACCAAATGAGAATCATATAAAAATGAGAGTCATAGAATAAAAGTATGCAAATAGCAAGAAAAGAAGGGGAAAAGAGGTATTAATGACTTTTGAAATGAGAAATGTGCATTCTTGCAAGTGGTACTCATTGGTCAAGTCCAAAAAAATTTTTTTAAAGTTTTTTTTTTTTAAATGCTCATCCTTCTGGCTAATTAGTGCTATAAAGAGTCAGTACTACAAATGGCAGTACTAAATAAGGTATGCCTTTTGTCTCTGCTTCACAAGGTTGTTATAAGAATTAAAATTGGTAACATATAGGAAGGCAACTTGCCAATTATAAAGCTCTCCATAAACATGTAGCATCGCCAGAGCAACCATTTCTTACAGACAATTGGCTTTTTGGTCACTAATTTCCATTGTGGCTTCATGGTCTATCATCCAATAAGTTTCAGGAAGCATTAAGCCTTGATCTGTACTGCAGAATTTGCCCCCATAAGTATACCAAATATACCACCTGCAGAGATTTTATTTGCTTTAAAGGCCAAGGATCTTTTTCTCATTTTAAAAATGCAAAAGACTTTCTGTTTTTGAAATAATAAGTGGCACTGACATCTCTCAAGACTGAAAGCACTATTGTCTCATTTTAAGCACCACCTTATTATTAGGTGAGGATGTTGTTGGCAGGAATGAATAATTAGGTAACTCTTTGTGGGCACGTTTTGTTCAGGTCCCAAGGGGAATATACAATTGTAACATCTCCTTGGATTATTTCACAAACATATGGCAAATGAAGCACCTGAGCCAGATGTACAAGCATATTATAGTATGTCTGTTTTAACTTAAAACTGTGAAATACATCAGATGGTGAAGTTATTTTGGTCGTGAACATCCATCATGGAAATAGTATGGAAGCATCTTTTCTTCATTGTCCATTTTACTTGGACTGGAAATAATCAAGAACAAAATAGCTTGGAAATCATCACTTGCAGAATAAGATTCCAGGTAAAGTTCAAGACCTAATGAAAGATATGGTCTGGATTTACATGGGCTTCAACCATCTCCACATAGTTTATTAATGTCTAGTTCTAATATTCAGTGCTGGCAGGTCTGGAATCTCATCTTACCCATGATTATTTTCAGTTCTGCTTTCTTTATCTCATGTACTCACCCCTCTGGAGATGCATGTGGGTAATTTAATATGGAATTTTTTTAATAATGAGAATATATTCTCTACTGATTCAGTAGGGAGTTTTTGTTGTTTTTCTGTCTATTTTATTGTTACAACATTGAGGCTTATTTTACTAAAGAGTCATCATCTGATAGTCACTGCTTGGGATTATAGTAATCTAAGCAGAAATGCCCATCTCACTGGCTAGAGGGAACACTATATTTCAGAATGAATGGCAAAATTTTTAATCCGAGTTTCTCAGGTTTCAGAATTAAGAGATATTGATGCCATTGAACTCCCTAGTGTATAGTATTGTTCTTGGTCTAATAAGAAATAAAGAATACACAGGCATGGGCAACTATATTTTCCCTTCAATACATATGTGCAAATTCCATTAGCATTAATGAGTGTTCTGCCCACGTGCTGAGGTGAATGTGAACCAAGTCACAATGGAATCTATTACTCTATCCAGTTTAAAAAAAAAAAAAAAAAGGTGGGGCTTGAGCTTCTCCTGAGAATTAAAAGTACATAGTGCTGAGAGTATGTCGATGGCATGGTGGCAGTGGTTCTGGAGAAAACTCACTTTTTATAGCCACTGTGGCAGTAGAGTGGAGGTTTGGGGGTTGAAATTCTGTGGTTGGCAAATTAAGTTGACAACAGAGATCCACAGAGTCTTGGATATTCTGGCTTTGTGTTGCATCAAAATAAGGAAACAAAATATTTATGAACTTAATTCTGCCTCTCAATTCGTTTCTCCTTTGAAATGGCAATTCTCTGCATGCTGATACGTCTAGATGAGCAGTTCAGACGCATTCCTAGCCAAGGCAGTATTCCATAAATGTGGTGCACCTGTGTTTTCTTGGTCACCCTGCTGTCACTGGGGTGCCTTAAAAACACTCTCTCTGAAATAAATGAGTAGGGCTGTGGAGAAAAGGGCAGGACCTCCCCACTCCCTTCCCTCTTCATTTTTTTTTCTTTAATTTCTCCTCATTTGGAAAGCCACAGAACATAGATTTAATTTCAGGTAAAGATGTCAGGTTCATCCCATCCAAAGATGTTGAAAAATTCCAATATGGGACCACAGTGGACCTGTATGCCCTCCTACTCTACCTATCTCACAGGGATGTAGCTATATTTATAAAACACACATCTAATATTGCAGAACTGCTAAGGTCAAGGCATTCTGAGCCACATGGTATCAAGCAAAACAACCATACAAAACTGCACCATGCAGAGGCCCTCTTGGTAAAGCTGCTAACCCAACAACCTTTCTCCTGGACCCATAGGGCCCCTAGTGTATTAATGACCCCTGACCTCAGCAAGCACAGCACTCTGATGAGTCTGAGAAATGAACTTTCAGCATTGGGAGAAATCACTAAAAGCCAAACAAAATGACTAGCAACAGAGGCAGACAACAAAACGGAAATACTGATTCTGAGCCCTTGCCTTCGTTTCCCCCCTGAAGATTTAAACTTCTGACAGTAAAAGCAATAATGTTCTGACCTTAAAGGCCAGAGGTTCTGTTGCCGGTGGTTGTTTAAAGAATCATTTCTCAGCAGCACTAGTACCACCGTCCCCAGCAGTGGCGGCCCTGGTGGCGGCAACCACAAAAACTGGAGTTCAGTCATATTGGCATCAGATTCTGGAAGAGGGAGGGCAGGGAGGGAGGGAGTCTATTGGCCTAAAAAGCTGAAACATCTGCTGGAGTTATTAACAGCTTTTTGGCTGAGTTCAGCAGCAGGGCACCTTGTGGTTGATAGATTCTTCTCTCAGCAATTCAAAACAATGCAGTTAAAGCAAATTTCTCATTTTCAGAGCACAGCTTAATGAGGCATACAGTATTTTAAAAATAGTCACACTTAAAATGGTCAATAGCAGTGACTGCAATCAGTGGTTACCTTCGGTACTCTATTGCGTTGTTAACTTTGCCAGGGTGATTGCATAACATGGATTTTTCAAAAGACCATGTAGCTCACAGTTAACTCACTTTGTAGGAATTTACATTATTTATGAAGTTTATGCAGATTATCCTAGGGTGTAAATATTGGCAAACTTGATCAAAACCACTTAGAGACCTCGTGATCTCCCTTCCCAAAAGTGTGCATTAAGCCACTTTAGGCTCAGAAGTCCAATTCCAGGAAAGGTTCCAAGGGGGCAAATTTTGAAGATGAAATGACACTGAACATGTGGAGACAGGCTGAGCTGGAAAAGCAGTGGGCTGGAAATCAGGGTCAAGGGTTCTAGACCTAGTCCAAACACTAACTCGCTCAGGGAGTCACTTAATTTTTCTGTTTCAATTTCTTCCTCTATAAAATTATGGGACCAATTAAAGGGTATGTCTCCAAATGTTTCCAGTCAGCTCTGCCATCCTGAGACTGGTGGAGTTCAAATCCAATTTTAAAATAATCCCCCTTATGAAGTCTATGAATTGTAACCAAGTGGAGACTGCTCACCAATGCGTGACAGTATGTTTGGTATTTGGGTGGGGGCATCAGACAAACGTACTGCAAAGTGAAAGAGTCCTGTCAGTCACTTCAAGCAAAGGCACCATATGCTGTAACAGACGTGGGCAAAGTACAACCAGCCCCAGCTGGATTTACTAGCCTGTTAGTTTATCTGGCCAGATGACAGTGTCCAGCCCAAGGAAGGGTCACGCACAGCTTTGTGCACTACTGATCCCACATGCTAACTTTGGCAGAAGGAAGGAGCGGCGAGGGAGAGAGAGGGCAGACCTGCGGTAGGCCAACATCTGCGGTGGAGCTGCAGTCAGCCCCACTCCTATTTCATTATTTGCCCCAGTGCCCAGCACATGGAGGGAGTGGAGAGAAGTGTTTGCCAAATCACTGTTTCCCCCAGGCAAATAGATGATCTGATCCTCTGCAGAGGAAAATCAAATGAGGACAGCCCCTCCCTTTCTGTAGTCTGATCCAGGAATCTCTATGGAGAGATGAGGTATTCTACCTATTCAAAAATTATTCTGATTGATTATAAGATAGCTGCGCATCCTAATTGTTAAGGGGTTCAGGAATGCAGGGGTGCTTCTAGCCTCCAGAAACCAAACAGTTTCTACCACTAGGGCTGAGGGCTCCTGGTCCAGGGTCAAATCACTTTGTCTGGTCCTCCACTTGAGTAACAGCTGCTGATCACTCAAATGCTGGGAGTCAAGTGAATAAAAACAAATCAAAGCCTTTTTACCCTGCCCAGAGGGGTTTATGTGGTGTGGTCCTTGATTCCTGAAAGAACCTAAAGGGAAACCTTCCCAATGTCCAGAGCCTTCATGCAGGACACAGGAGAAGGGTGTCCCTAACTACCTTTATTGCAGTACCCACTTGGGTGGCTCTGGACTTGGTTTTAGATGGAGTAGTATACATATTAAAGGAAACCTCACACTTCTCCAAGAAGCTGGGAGATGCTTCTGAGGGCAGCTTGGGCCTTTGCTGCCACTGAAAACAGAGCTGATGTCCTGATTTGTTCTCCAGAAATATCAGCCAATGTGCAGTTTTGAGGGTTGCTTTTACCATGAGGGGCTCACCCACGGCTGAGCAGTTGAATCCTGCAATCTTGCTCACCAGGTTCAAGTAGCTCTCAGAGAACATCATTTTGGGTGGATATCAATCCCAGGGCTGACCAGGGCACTTTAGGTGGACCTGTGGCCTAGTGGTATAGATATTCCTCTTTGTTCCTGTGTTATAAGTACACTACAGGGTCAGGCACAGTGACACATGCCTGTAATCCCAGCAACTTGGGAGGCTGAGGCAGGAGGATCACAAGTTCAAAGCCAGCCTCAGGAGATTAGCAAGGCATTTAGCAACTCAGCAAGACTCTCTCTCTAAATAAAATGTAAAAAAGGACTGGGCTGGGGATGAATTCAGTGGTTAAGCACCAATGGGTTCAATCCCTGGTACCAAACAAAGCAAAACAAAACAAAACAAAACAAAAAACAAAAACACTTCAGTCTTATGCAACAGTAAGGGGGCCACCAGAGGATTTGAGGTTGGGCAGGACTAGCCCAGGCAGTCCTCTATGAGCAGAGTTTATTTCCCATGAACTCCTGTGGGAATCTATACCTGAACTCTTCTGCAGAAATACAGAAATACAGAATGAGAATGGAAGATTCAACCTCTGTTAAAGACAGTGATCAGGGTTTTGGGGAAATGACTATCCAGTTCCTGAATTCCTTGCTACCAAGCTTAGGACTGCAGACTCATGTGCTATTGTTCAGCAAGTTTCTTACTGAAGCCCTGGGATTCAGGTGTGAACAAAGTTGGTCTGCAGCTCCCACTCCATGGGACTCTGAATGGTAGACACAGTCACAATCACAGAGTGACCTCAAGCTGGCCTTTCACAAATTTCTAAAGAGAAAACTGAAATAAGGTCAATGGGAAAAAATATCAATTTAGTCACATACACACACACACACACCAACAATCTATGTCAAAAGACAAGTGCCGACATGTCTTTGCATCTTGTATCACCTAGAGCGCGGCTGTTGATTTGCTATGTGTGTGTGTGTGTGTGTGTGTGTGTTTTAAGCACCACATCACCTGTCAAGTTAGGGCATGCATGTGATCCAATAGCAAATAATTTTTGTATTACTGACTAAAAAGTGATGGTATTCTATTTGAACTTTGCCATGCTTGACAATTGTCATACTAAAAAATAATTCTAATTCTAATGCTTCAAAAGGCTTGTGTCGTGTTGACTAAAATTGAGAAGTAGAAATCAGGAAACTCATGGGCTATCTTTATTTTGGTCAGCAAGCCAACAGTTAATTTTGGGTAAATTTTCAGTCTGTATATGGTAATTTGATTTTTTTTTTCAAAGTAATGCAAGCATTGTTTCCACTTACTATTATACTATAGGACAGTATGCATTTTTCAGACAATGTGAAATTTTGGGGGTTTAGTAATAACTGACTTACAACTTGATATCTTACAATTGGTAGAATTAGTCTGAAATAATTCTGGTACTTATTTGTTTCTTAGAGGAAGGGTATATCTTAGGGCTGCTACACAGGAGAAAGACAAATGAGCTAATGCAATCTTGGAGTTCCACTACAAAGTTACTATGTCCCTGTAGTCTTCCAGGGTATAACAGAGATCTTCTGGTCTTATATCATAGTTAATGGGGAGACAGATTCAGAGAGGCCAAGCCACTTGTCCAAGATTACACTGTGAGGTTTCTTTAGAATATATTCCATTTCTCAGTATAGTTTTAATGATAAAATTGCACTCCCTGACAATATGCATTGTTGAAGACATAGTACCTGAGATAGCATTTTCTCTTTTATGTACTCCCCTCGACACCTCTCTTTTAGGAAAGAGTGTCTTCTCTCTGGTCCAAAAGCAGCAGGAAATTTTCCTCTAAAATTCTTCAACAAAAAGTCTATATTGCTATCCAACATTAACCTTCATCTATTCACCAATGAATAAATGGATATTTTGATACACTGAAATATGTAAGATTATAAGCTGGCTTCAATCATAATAAAGGGGCTCTAGGAAAAAGATGTCTATGTTACTGAGCATTCTCTATGTTCCAGAGCCCTGCTGTGAAGAACCCAGGGGCTCTTAACCCCTGAGCCACATCCCCAGCCTGTTTTATATTTTATTTAGAGACAGTGTCTTGTTAAGTTGCTGAGGTTGATTTTGAACTTGCAATCTTCCTGCCTCAGCCTCCTGAGTCGCTGGCATTACAGGTGTGTGCCACCATGCTTGGCTGCTGTGAAAATTTTAAAAGTATGTGATTTAAATATCTCAATCCATAAAGTAGGTACTTATTATGGGTTGGATATGAGGTGTCCCTCAAAAACTCTTGCATTAATGCAGGAATGTTCAGAGGTGAAACAATGAGATTGAGAGGTGTCCATTCATCACTTCATCCTACTTCGAATGGACTAACTGTGACTGGGTGGCAACTGAAGGCAGGTGGGGTGTGGCTGGAGGAGGTAGGTCACTGCGGGAGTGCCCTGGAAGGGTTCATCTTTCCTGACGTTCCTTCCCCTTTCCTTTTCTCTCTCTTTGCTTCCTGACTGCCATGAATGGAGCACAGCTCTTCTACTGTGCCTTTCCACCATGATGTTCTGCTTCACTTGGGGCCAGAGCAATGGAATCCACCATGGATTCCACCACGGACTAAACCTATGAAACCATGAGCCAAAAGAACCTTTTTCTCTCTAAGTTGTCTTTGTGGGGTATTTTGGTTACAGTGACAAAAATGTAACTAACACAGTACATTTTTATAGATAAAGAAATTGACACCCAGAAAGGGCAGGGACTTTGCCCAACATTGCATCATTACTCTGTCATAGAGAAAGACTTTAATTCTAGGTTTGTCTGACTTGACCACTTCATTGGTCCATATGTGTAACAGATATGCTAAAGGATGCAGGTTCAAAGGAATGTAAAGTTTGGGCATTATAGAAAATGCCTGCCATGAGAGTTCCAAGGATATAGCTCTGGATGTCTCAGGGAATGAGCCAAGGGTACATCATGACAGCTTAGGATGGTCAAGTACCACATTTCATTGGAAAAGTGGGATGCACCAAGTCTTGAGGATGTGGTGGGTAGATAAAGTAGGAGAGGACATTTTACTTTGGGGAAATAGATTCTGGCAGGGGTGCATGGTAAATAAGCATGAGTAGATCATCCTGGCTAAAAACAAAGATTCCTTTTAAGAAGTCATGAAACACTTCCTACAGGAAGCTTGGGTTTGGACTCTAAGAACTGAATGCCAGAGTAAAGGGTCCAGATTAATACTTTGGGCAATGGTAGACTGTGACAGATTACTTAGTAATGAATTAGAGAAGCAGCTAAAGGAGACAGGGAGAGTATCTCAGGTTTTACTATGATAGTCCAGGCAAGAGGTGGTTATGGTGGTGTTGGTGACAAAATGAAAATAGATTTTAGGAACACCCAGGGAAAGAAGCACTATTCTCAAAAGATGTGGCTCTTGCTTGTGAATTGGTGGAAGGACCTGATATAACAAAACCTGATCAAATTTTTATGCCTAGATTAACTAATTGAAGGTTCAATTATTTAACACCTGCTTAGACCTGAAGTTGCTGTGTTCCCTGAAGAGAGAGTGAGTAGCCCAGGCAGCTCACTCTGTGATGATAGGGAGTTTTCACTCCTGTGTGTGATCCAGGAACCAGGCTCAGATTGACAGGAATGAGGATGTCATGAGAAGAACTGGATTTTCCCAGAAGATAAGAAATTGGAGGAGAGATTAGAGTAGCTCAGGTTCAAACATAGGTTAGGTAGGTGATGGCAAAGAATGATATCTTAGTAGGGATCAGGGTTGAGAAGAGAAATTAGCAGTTTCTTTTCTTGATGGAAGAAGTAAACTAGGTATCAAGTGAATCCAAGTTATGGATGGCAGCTTGTGCACCCTGGCCTTTCCCATTCCACTCATCCCAGTGCCCGAGCACACATTTCTGGTGTGCACATTTCAGTGCCCTTTTTGGTGTCACTAAATTTTTTGTCTATCAAGGAAACATAGCATTTGAATAATTCTATTTGTTTGTCTCACAGGAAGATATCCAACTATGTCTGATTGCATCAGGTGAGTTATGAAATATTTCCATTTTATGAAAGTCTGTAGGGCAGTGCTTCTCAGAATTGAATGTGCATATAAATCATGCGAGAATCATGTTGAAATGCAGCTTCTGATTCGGAATATCTTCTGATTTGATATATCTGGGATATAGTAAATCAATATCGAGTCTGAATTTCTAAACTCTCAGGTGGGGCGGCTGCTGGTCTTGGACCAACTTTGATGCTTTGACATCCTTATGTTATTAAATCTCCTATGGCCTTCTGCCACTGATGAGTATGAAAACACAGCCATTTTTGTCTCATAGTCATAGACATGTTAAATCTTAGGAACTTAAACTCTATGGAAGGAAAGACATGAAACCATTCTGTTATATGACAAAAGCATGGAGTCAATAGCCCAAGAACCAACATATGCATGTGACTTCCAGACTTGGTGACCTCAGAAAGTGCCATGAAAAAGAATTAATTGTGAGCAGATTAGAATAGGAGAAGTAGAGGAGGAAAATAACTCAAGCTTAGGAGACAGCATCAGTGTCACATTGTTCTGATTGCTACGGATTTGTAACACATTTTGCTATCTTACCGCAAAGGTCCTCTTATGACTCTGATATCTCACACTTTTTGTGATTCTTTGCTTTTTGTTTGGTTTGGTTTTGATTTCATGGAAACTTTGTTCAACAATAAGTTTTATTTTATTTTATTTTAGGACTGAAGACTGAACCCGGGGGTGCTCAACCACTGAGCCAGCCTCCATATTTTTTATTTTTAAGTTTTATTTAGAGACAGGGTCTTTATAAGTGGCTGAGGCTGGCTTTGAATTCTCCATCCTCCTGCCTCAGCCTCCCACACCATTGGGAACAATAAGTTTTAAGGGAAAAGATACGTCGAACCTGATTAGATTTCATTAAGTGTAAAGATCATTTGAAGAAACATTGAGATTTCTCTAATGTAAAGTCTTCCTGTCACTGTGTCTCTTCATTTATCAGAGTCATTATGCTTCTCAGTAAAAGTTTACAGTTTTCTGGAAAAAATTTCTCTTCGGGGTGGTTTTTTCACATGTGCATGTGTTTGTGTGTGTGTGTGTGTGTGTGTGTGTGTGTGTGTGCATTTTCACTAGTGCTTTTTCAGTGGCACCTACTTTTTATCTTTACTTTTGGGAAAAATATCCCTTTTTGAGAAATTATCTTTTACCTACCTTATACCCAAAGTATCATAACTACTGAACTCTATTTCCCCTTTATATTTTCAAATCAATCTTAAAACTTAAGTGTTGTTATTGCTAATACATAGGAGAAACTCCTGAAGTTTACATACTTATATATACGTTCATTTCACTTATAATAAGCTTATTGAACTTCATTAGTTTCAAAGTTTCGATGGATCCTTTTTTTCACACAAATAATCAGATCACCTCAAGATAACAGAAATCATTTCATTTGAACCTCATTACTTTTTTCATTTTACTGAATTGGCACAAACTTTAAAAAAGCTTAATAATAAGATTGAAAATGAATATCTTTGTCTTGTTTTGTTTTCTGTGGTTTTACATCATGATCCATGTTATTAAATCATTATTTTATATATCTTCTGTATAAAAATTGATTTTTGTGTTTAATTCTGATACCAACTGATAATTCTGGATTACCTTTAGTTCTTCACAAATCTTATGTTTTTCTGTTTTTGCTCCTGTCTTGATTTTTTCCAGGACTAACATATAGCATTTTAATTTTAGTTTTCACCTTTCTAAGGTTCTTACACATTTTTTTGAAAACAGGGTTTAGGTATAAAATTACTACGTTGAAACTGGTCATTATAACAATCTTTAAACATTTGCTCCATTGACTTCTGCCCTTTCTAATTCAGATGGGGCTGGATTTTTCCACACCTGTCCCCAGCCAGAAGCAAGTACTGAGGAGATTCAGTACCAGCTTTCTCTGGTCCCATGGGGACACATCAGCTCAGCTGTGGGGAGGCCCTTGGGACTAGGACGTCCCTGCAGAGTTGTGGCTGGGATGCACTGCATTACCCATGCAGCTTCTGCCTTTCCCATGTCTGCGTTGATGGAGACATGCTGATAGAGACAGACAGGGAGCTGAAAGTCTGCATGGTGGTGGGGAAGTTCAGCGGAAGAGATGGTACAGTCTAAACTGTGCCTTGCGGCGTGAAGAGGTTGCCAGGTCAAGAAATGACAGATGGTACCATTCACTGTAAGAAACAGCATGGATACAACAGAGAGAGGGGAAAGCGGGCAGTTTTTCAAAGGTGAACCACAGGGTGCTTTTGGAGGGAACAGTTGGAGATGGAGGTGGCAGTAGGATGAGACCAGACCATGCCACACCATAAGGAACATTGTAGGAACATTGATGTCATTCTGAAGGCAATAACCACCTAAACCAATGGAAAGCCATCCAAGTGAACATGCAAAAGCACCATCAGACTTCTGTGGGTGTGCTCCAAGGAATATGAGGGTGATCCTTTTGGAAGCCTAGATGAGAATGAAGATCTGGAGTTGGGCAGTGGATGTGGCGTGGGAACAAATGAAGGACAGGCTTTGAGGCTGTACTGACAGGAGATGTAGCAGATCTGGAGGTGACATGAGTAGGGGGGAACAAAGATGAGCATCATTCTTCCAGTGTGGGAAACTGAGAAAGGAACAGCCAGGGAAGTAGATTTTTAGGGCACATTCAGTTTGAGAGATTGGGCGACTATGGAATATACACAGGAAGCTGTCTAGAAGGGAGTTGGAAATGGGAGTCTGGAGGTCAGGGCTGGCAAAATAAAACTGATGTGCATACATGAGGGAGGGGGATTAATCAGTTAGGGGGATGGAGAAAAGAGAGAGAGAAAATGAAAAGCAGTACAAAAAGTGGATGTTGAGACCAAATGCCATGAAGAATGAATAAGTCAAAGATGGATAACAAGCTGTAGATTTGCAATGTAGGGAGTCTGAAGGCTTCTGCTTAAGGAGTCCCTCTAGGGTTGGGGAATAGAAGTTAAGGGACAATGATTTTGAGAGGAATCAGGAAGCAGTCATTTTTATTTTCTTCTACAAGCTGGAGGTAAAGGAAAAACAGAAATAGGTGGGTGGTTGACAGAGAGGCTGGGAATTTTGTTTGCTTGATCTTTAAGGATGGAACCCAGAAAGTAAGCCCCCAAATTAAGTTGGCTCTTCTTGAAGTCTCAAGTTATTTTTAGCCTTGACTGAGCCATAGGATATGTCTAAAATTCTGCAAATTATTCTTCCTTCATATTCTATATATTTACATTTTCCTCCAGAAAGTTGTTAAATTGTATTTTAATACTTTTTATCTTAATGATCGTACTTGACAGGAAACAAACAGAATTTCACTGAAGTTAGCAACCTAGAATTAAAAGACACCTTGGATCAATTTGTCTATCCTACTCCCCCCAATCCTTTTTATAGCATTCCTGACATATTTTAGTGATAGTAAATTGTACTTCAGAGGGAAATCAATTATTTGTGGGACATATCATTCCTAAAACCATGTCTATGTTAGCTCTCTGGGATGTGTTTAGGTACATGTAATAGAAGACCAGAATTCAAAACTGTTTAAATAAAGATGAAAATACATTATCTCATATACAATATATTAGCTCATCTAAGAAGTGCAGAGGTAGGCAAAATTTGTAAAATCAGTGCGTTAACACAATATCAAAGACCCAGGATTTTCCATGTTTTCACTCACCTACCCCCAGTGTATGAGCTGAGCTTCCATCATGTCACTAGATGGCTGCCATTATTCCAGTCATCACACACATTCTAGATGTCCAGCAAAAGGAAACAGGCCGTATCCTATATGACTTTTTTTCCCCTTTTGTCAGTGAAAAGACTTTTTCCCAGGAACCCTCAGGAGATTTCCTCTCAGCGTTGAATTCTGGTGATGAGCATGGGCTTTAAAGCTCTACTGCCTGGGTTTATATTCTGACGCCACTTCTTTTCCTGCTACTCTGGATGTTGGGGCATGGAAGTTCAAGGCCAGCCTGGAAAACAGTGAGACTCTGGCTCTGCAAGTATTTTCAACTCTTAGTTCTCAATTTCCTCAGCTATAACTTAGTTGTAGAACCTGCCTCTGAGAATTGTTGTCAGAATTAGCATTAATACATGCAAGCATTGGAAACATGCCTGACACATACATTGAGTGCTCAGGAAGTCTTCATTACCACTGCGATGTTAATAGTCCTAATTGTGTTACACATACACCTCTTAATTAGTCACTGAAAAACAGAATGGAGTCACTCCGATTGGCTATGAAGAACCAACATTCATCATTGAAATGGGGTATAGAGAAGTAGGTCTGTGTATGGATATATGAATAAAAGTGGGCACTGTTAACAGGGGAGGACAGGCGGTCTTGGGGAGGTGACCGACAGTGTCACGCAGTGTACAAGTTGCTATTTGCTTTCATTTGGTTCATTATCAGTTTGCAGAGTAATGCTGAGAAGAACCTTGACACAAAAAATACTGTGCTTCACATGTGCTATTGACATGCCAATAACGTACCTGTACTCAGCAATTCATGCTTGGATTCTATTAAGTGAAACATGAAAACAGTTAAAATATCTCACAATTAGTTACAACATCATTTCAAATGGTGCTTTAAAAGCTTTTCCACTTCTCTGTCAACTTGCAAAACTTTTTCTGCCTACCTTTTCTCACTCAATTCTCACAGCAAGCTGGTGATATAAGGACAGACATTGTTATCATGGAGAAGATGATGAAATGGAGGTTTTTCGAATCAATCTATTCAGAACCCTGGAAAAAGTGGTTGAATTAAAAATCCGATCCAAATTACCCAGTTCCTGGAGAAAAGTTGTGTATGCACATCATAGTGCCTTTCACATAAAATAAAAGCATCCTGAAATGTTTGCTTCAGCCATCATTAGCATCAGCTAACTTCATCCCACGTCCAAGATTGAAATACAGCATGTTGAGTGTATACACTCAGCTGACCCTGGCACTTAGCCCTGGTCAGTCTCAGGGAAGGGAACACATGCATTTTCATGTCAATGTTTCAGGGAAGGGTTATTTGGAAGACTTTGAGTATTGTGAACATTATTTCTTCAAGTACCCAACTGCTAATTTCTAATTTTTGTTCTTAGCCAAAGGTGGCAATAGGTTTTTGGAAATGTAATTGCAGAAAATATGCTATGTGAAAAACCTGTTCACAAAAAAGAACTGATCACTTAAGAAAACAGTTTCATCCTAGAAAAGTAACATTTGGATAAATCTTCATGAAAACCATGTAAAATATCTTCATAGTCAACAAAATAGTGACCTTTTAAAAACTTTAGTTAACAGTTTGAGAAACAGTATTTGGTGTGTTTTATAAGATTGCTACAATCAGCATTATTTATCATGATAAGTTCAGTGTTTCTACAAGAAGCTCCAGCAAGGGCCCCTGCCCTCAGGACATCTGGTGAAATGTTTCTACACCCCATTTCCATTTGTGACAGTCCAGGGGCCTCCCTGCAGTTTCTAGGGGTTGTTAGGGCTTATGTCTTTTGGATTTTCTTTGTCTCTGATCTAGGATCCTGGCATGAAACTTATAGTCTGCTCTAAGTGAGGGATGAGACCCCAGTCTCTTCATTAATTTCTATAAAACATACCAAAAAAAAAAAAAAAAAAAAAACAAACCCTCAAAGCAAAAACAAACAAACAAAAAACAACAATAACAAAACAAAACAAAACAAGAACCCACAAAACTCCCTCTATACATTTCATGAGTTAATTAACCACTCTGAGGAGAATCGGGAGGATCATAGGCAGGGCACACTGAGAATCATGGAGGCTACCTGTGTCTTTCAATTCCTAAATGGAATTGAAATGAACTAAATGGATAAATATTAGTCCTTCTCTCTCAAGTACAACACATCTCCTGAGCCCAAGGCCTCTCATACTTGCTTTCTGCCCCCAGGCACCTTGCAGTACATCTTCTCTCAACAATACTCTCGTCTTTGGAGCAATCTGGTGTCAACTGTTAGCATCAGTCAGTATATTTCCACTTCTTTGCATCTGTCATTCACCCAGTCTGGTGTTTGAACCACAGCAAAGTAAAAATAAAAAGTATTGTTCAGGGTTTACTTGAGGGTTGGGGATGTAGCTCAGTGACTTCACACTTGCCTAGCATGCACAAGGCCCTGGGTTGGATCCCCAGCACCACAGGAAAAGAAAATTAAAATAATAAATTTAAAAAAGGAAAAAAGAAAAGGAAAAAAAGAGTTTACTTGTCTTGAATTGTTTTCCTTCTTCTTTTCCCCAATGAAATCAACTTTACATGAGGGTGAGCAAATGGCCTGAGAGCCAAATCCACCCTTTCGACAACGTTTTGTCTGTGACTCCTTTGCTCTCCCTAGGATTGTGGGATTGAGGAGTTTTGACAGAGACCATATGGCTCACAAAGCTGAAGATATTTATGATCTGATCCTTTACAAAGTTAAGTTTACCAACCCCAGATTTTGGAACCCTCTCGAAAATACTTGTGCATAGGGCTTGTTCACAACATTTCCACATACCTGGCTTATCTTGATCCCTCAGCACTTTGAAATATCCATTCTTTTCATTTTACAGATGAGAACATTTGAAAGTGACTAGCCCAAGATTGCAAAGGCAATAAGTGACAGAGTCAGGGTTAGTAAAGTTTTATGCATGCTTCAGATGATGTCCTTTGAGAGGAGAGGAGAGCTGGCCTTCATTTGAAAGAGGAGAGACCTACAAGTAAACTTGCCAGCTCATGTATTTTAGGAGGGGTCGTTTTTGCCCAGAATTCTTTGGCTCTTCCTACATTGTCAGATTGGTCCTACAATGGTGGGCCTATTCTGTTCGCTCTTGAATTCTTAGGGTATTTTTGCTGCCACTAATCTTGCAAGAGCTAGGAGATGCTAAAATGGAGATGAAATACCTGTAGATTAGTTCTTCTTAATGGTGTACTCATCTGGGGCAGGATGGGAAGGTATGGGAATAACTAGGCACAGATATGTGGGGACCTCAGTGCCCTGGTACTGCTTTGACTTGACTTTGCCCCTGGTTGAGACTGTCAGTGTGGTCTTCTCACTCTGAATTCAGCTATCTTTCCACTGTATTAGGCAGACTCTTGAAAAATGATAGCACAAGTCGATGCTTATGATTTCATTAACAAAAGACAAAAGAAGAGCGGGGAAATTGGGTTGGCTTCCACATCCTCAGTTCCTCCCCTCTCTGTAGGTACATGCTGCTCCTTGTATCAAGTGGTTGGGAGAGTCTATCCTCCTTTCTCCTTGAAACTAACTGATGTTAGAGATAGGTGTAAATGCCATCTGAAACTTCTGAGATGAATAATAAAAAGCTGGCAGCTTCTACCTGGGTTCCTTGGAAGACTTACCCTGAGACATTCCCTCTCAGAACTTCCCTGCCATGTTATGGGAAACAAAAGCTGCAGAGAGAGAGGCCACAGGCAGTTCCTCTAGTCATCTGTCTTAGCTTATCACCTAGCCAATAGCTAGCAACCAAGTCTAGATGCATAAGAGTGCCATCTTGGATGGCCAGTCCAATGGAGCTTCTGTTGACGGAGAAAGTATAGGAAGAAGCATCCAGACAACCTATAAAACTATGAAAGTTAAGACTTTGTTTCAAGTCACAACATTTTGACATAAATGTATTCATCTAAAGACAACCAAATAAAATCTAGTAATTAAAAATAATTTAGTTATAGATAAGAAGAATGAACATACTTTATGAAACCAGTTTGACCAATTAAGGAAACCACTGTACAGTCACAACCAGAAAACAGATCTCCCTAAGGCTAGTGTGGCTAAATAAGTTTTCACGCTCTTTTACCTCCTCTACTCCTTTCACAAGGAATGGGTGTGGGTTGAAGTATGAATGAGGGGTGGGATGTAGGGAGGAGGAGGAAAGTTTGTTTTTGTTTTTTAGCATAACAGTGCCTCAAAGTTATGTTCATTGTTAGTAAGAGGAAGTTTCCTCATGCAGTTGCTTTAGGCATAAGAATCCTATCTTCTGTCTCAGTCTACTATCTTTCCTTCCTATGTACCTGTATGATTACAAGAATGGTGTGAATCTGCATTGTGTACAATGAGAAGTTGTACCCCATTTGTGTACAATGAATCAAAATGCAGTCTGTAAAAATAAAAAAAAAATTCTATCTTACTCATGGGAAAACAAAAATTGAATAGAAAGGAAAATTTGAAACAATTTCTCAAGATAGAGACATGAATGAAGGTGTATTAGTCAGGTTTTTGTTACCGTGACCAAAACATCTGACAAGAGTAATTTAGAGAGTTTATTTCAGGCTCACGTTTTCAAAGTTTCAGTTCATGGTCAATTTCATTGCTCTGGGCCCAAGGTGAAGCAGAGAATCGTGGTGGATGGCATGGCAGGAGAAAGCTGCTGAGCTCACAGCAGCCAGGAAGCAGAGAGTGGGGTAAGGGACCAGGATAGATATAGACCAAGGCCATGTGCACAGTGACCTTATTTCTCCAGAGATTGTCTACCTGCCTACAATTACCACCAGGTATTCCATTTAAATTATGAATCAGTCAAATGGATTAATCCACTGATGGGGCTACAATTCTTATTATCTAATCATTTCACCTCTGAATATTCCTGTATTGCTAAACATGAAAGCTTTTCATGGGCCACCTTATATCCAAATAGAAGGTTTCCAAAGCTTTGACCTAGACATGTGCAGCCTGGGTTGGGGGAAGGATAAAAGTAAAAAAGAGAAGAAAAGTGTTGGGGAGACTCCAGACACTCATGGACTTCCCTTTGAGGCTGATTTTGCATAGCTTGAGGGCAGTATGATGGGAAGAAGGAAGAAATGCTTTGCTCCATCTGCTGTTCCTCAGGTGTACTCAACTGGCTAATAGAACAAGATTATGCATCTCACCAGGCTTTGAGGTCTCATTAATGTCTGAATTTCAAAACCAGCTGGTTTTCTTCACAGAAAAGAGGTTGGCCGTCTTATACAATAAGGGATGCCTGAATATCTCCCTTCAACTTTAGAGGGAGAATAGATGTCCCACCATTATGTTGCTTCAGTTTTGAAAGGTGTGTGTGTGTGTGTGTGTGTGTGTGTGTGTGTGTTTATGTTATGAGAATTATAACATAAACAATCCCTTCTAGTTTGAATGGATTAACTGGCTAGTAACTATAGGCAGGTGGGGTGTGGCTGGAGGAGGTGGGTCACTGGGGGCATGCTCTGGAAGGAATCTTCTTTGGTGGTCTTTCCTCTTTCTATCTGCTTCCTTGGCTGCCATGAATGGACTAGCATTCCTCTTCCATGCCCTTCTGCCATGATGTTCTGCCTCACTTCAGGCCCAGAGCAATGGAGTTGGTTCACCATGGACTAAACCTCTGAGCCATGAGCTGAGCCAAATGAAACTTTTCCTCCTCTAAGTTATTCTTGTCAGATATTTTGTTCATAGTGACAAAAAGCTAACTAACACAGTTCCCTTGCCCTCCAACTCTGGTTGAGTTTTGCCAGTGGGGATCCCTGGAGAAAGACTTAGGGAGGGTCGAAATTGAGAGCAGGCTATGTGCTCCCCTGGCTGTGTCCCTGCAGGGTCACCTTGGGTCAGTGGCATCCAGAGGGTTCAGCTCCTCTCATGGCAACTCTCTGTATGACTCACATTTTGGGTTCCAGTAACTGCTTCCATCCCTCCTCTCTTGGTCCTAGGACGGGTAACACTGTGTTTTTATTAGCCCAGGATGCTGCATTAACCCTGTGGCTTCCCTACAACTCTGTAAATAGTCTCTTTATTAAATTCTTCAGGATGGATCCTAATTTAAGAAGGCCAACTATTTCCTGCTGGGAACCTGACTGATACAGTATTTACGTGAGTGGTTCTTTACATCTCAATATAAATTCAGCTCAAAGTCTTCTTCTTCCTGGGCTATTTAAAATTTTGACTTCGACTGTGGCAATAAAAAAATTTTGGTCCCCAGGAATCTCATGGATAAATAATCAGGTATAGTTTGCATTGGTCAGAGAGGAAAAGTCAAGGAGAAGAAAACCTGTCCCTCATGAATCACACCCAAAGGGAGTTGTTCCCTTATCCTAACATCAATTTAATATAATACCCTGCACCTTTATGAATGTGTCAGTCATGCAGTTAATGGTGAGTTGAGGGTGGAGAGCTAGTTGCCCTCCCTCTGGTAGGATTGGCACAGGAGGGAGGAGGAAAATCAAGGGGAGGAGAGGACCCACCACAGATGAACCTTTCTTACTCCAAGATTGTGCTAAGACTAATCATGACTGTACACATCACTTCTTGAAGTGAGAGGGAAAAACCAACAACAACAACAACAACAACAACAGATTTTCAATGTAATTTCTGCCTTGTCTGTAGGAATTTTTGTTAGTTTTAGAACCACTGGAGTCTCACAAAATTGGGATCAAGTTGGTAATGCTCTTAAATGTCTTCTAAATAATTCCTGAGTTTTTAAACCAAAGATATCCTCAGAAGTAAAGAGTAATGTTGGATTGCACTGTGTGCTTCCAGGCCTTCTGCTGCTTAGGAAGAGGTGTTCAGACCTTAGGCTGCCATTCAAGGTCCCTTATCTTAGATCAAGACTTACTTTTCAGCCTCACTGTTATTTCTAGCCCTTTGCTCGCTCCCTTTACATTATTTCTCTATGCGGCTTAATCTTCAGCTGAATCAATCAGTTTCTTGATTTCCAACCATGTTTACAATTTCCCACCTCAGGGCCTTGGCACAGCCTTCCTGCCAGCTATAATTCCTCACTTTACCTGCCACTGGGTGGCGAGCTCCTGATGGAAAAGATATTTCATTTCTTCCTTTTTTGTATCCCTTCAGCATAGAACAGTACCTTGCATATTCTAAGTATCCCCAAAAGAATTTGTGAAGTAAATTAAAGTAGCTGATCCAAATGGCAACTTTTCAGGAACTGTTTCTAATTTTCTTTGCTTGAGAAAAAAAGAGACAAAGTTGACTCAGAAATAAGAGAGGTAGACCACAAGGATTCCATAGTACCCTAATCCTTAACTCTTTCATTTCAAAGTAACATCTGTTTGTCTATCAATCCATCTATCTCTCTATTAGAGCACATTCAGCATGATTATAAGAATATGGATGCAATCTAGATTAAAAAGAAATATTCAGTATTGCCATTTGTAGGAAAAAAGTTCTACATAAATCCAGACTCCATCAAGGATTGAAAATGTGTAAAGTTTTTGGGTGTTTTGGAAGAGACACTATCTTTGATAGTTTCTCCTCTATTTATCTGAGTTAAAAAAAAAAAAAGGATGCATGGATCCAAGAAAAAAACAAATATTGGGGATGCAGAGTTAAAACCTAAAGCAATTTTTTTTTCCAGATTGGAAAAAATCTACTTTTCTCATGTTTGATGTTTCAAAGAAAGTCCTTCAGCAAGGAGTTAAGGTTGGATGTGGCCTGGTGCCTAGGGAGGTCTCAGGGGAGGCCAAGAGGAGGCAGTGAATGAAGCAGAATGGAAAATGTTGCTTCCAAATTTCGGAGTTATTCCCCAAAGATGGGCCCAAGCTCTAACGTTTACCCTGTACCTTTTAATAGCATCTGGGGAGTCATTAAAGGCTTTTGGTGTCACTATTTTAATTAAGAGTGAAAGTTCTACACGGGCCAGACATGCTGAGACTCTGTCAGTAGTGGCACTGGGGAGAAATGGAATGTCAAATAAATGTGGGCTCTTAGCTTCTTTCCATAGGGACCCCTTATTTAAAGCATATTTTGAAGGAGAAACCTCAAGTAGAATTAAAGAGAAGTTGAAATACTAAAATGGAATATTAGTTGTTTTTCTTTAAATCTGTATTTTTACCTATACCTAAACTTACACCACTTATGTTCACTGAAATTCTAGAATACAGAGTAAAACAATTAAAGAATTTGCATTTTATAAACACTGCAAAAGTGTATGAATACACAAACTGAACTGAAATTTTAAAATATGACTTATGACAGCATCTGTCACATTGGAAATCTTGACTTTTAAGCTGCGTCCTCAGGTACCTTGCCTGTATGATATATATGATTTTGCAATCAGTGAGGTAATAAAATGTGCATATGATTATACCTTCTTTCAAGATGGCACAACACATTGCTTTTCGGCAAACTTTGAAAATACTTTGATAATCTATTTTCTTCAGGTTACTCTTTGCCTCTCCCACATTTTGTGATAAACAAACCAACCCTCTTTTCAAAACCCTAATTTATTGTAAGACACAAGTGCTGAATGAGCAGATTCAGTAACCCAACTACATTCTTTCAGTTTTGGAGGGGATCCAGGGATATTTACTTTAAGTACAGTGCAATCTCACTATAATAAAATACTGTATGCGAAACATTTCCCAATAACTGCTTACATTAGGATGTTATGTAGTTAGCCATTACTACTCTATCTAGGGTACACTATATCAGAGAAAACACTAAACTTTAACTGTTTCCTCCTCCTTTGGGATCTGAGAAATCACTTTGCACAGATTAATGTGTGATATATTCTATGCTCTGTAAAAGTGGCACTTAGATGCAGATTTTAGTGTGCTGCCTTTTGAAGATACCTATGTCCATACAAATGTAGATCCCTGAGCACAAACATGTGATGAGTTCACATACATGTAGAGAACCCTTCAGCAAGCTGAAACCAAACCAAACCAAACCCAAATCCCCAAACCAAAAAATAAAACAAAGTAATTTACGTACAACTTTGCATGGTCTAGCAGTACCACATGCAGGAAATACCTCCAGAGCTGCAGACACTAGTGTGTTAATGTCTTTGATTACTTTCATATGGTACACTTGGAATTGTTAAAACACAGCTGCCACACATCAGAAGGTACTAGAAACAATCTGTTGGACAATACAGCAAAATGGCAGTAAATGAACTTCAGAAATACCCCATGCTGGTTACTAGGAGAGGATTTACATTAAAAAGGAAAACCAGCAGAAATTCTAAAAGTGCCAAACATATCAGTAAATACCTCCAAAAGTCACTGACCTTTTGGGGCCTTAAATGTCCCTTTGATATTAACGTTACTCTGCTGTATTCTGAAGGAAAAAAAAAAAAAAAAAAAAAAAGAAACCCTTCAATATTGATTAACATAGTTTTTTTTCCCCTCAAGATAATTTTGTTTGCTAAGAGCAGAACTTGACAGTTTTGGAGGACTAATTACAATCCAAAGAGCGAAATCACCTACCTAGTGCGAATCTCAAGGGGCGAGTTGGTTTACGTCCCAGCTTTTAAGGGCAGTGACACCTCATCTGGCACAGACAGTACCTGTTCTATTCTTAAAACTTTCCAATGAAGATGATTCAGCAGTGCGTCCTAGAAGCTCAATTGGTGTCAAACTAGCCACCTAAAAGGATTTGGAAAACATCAGCCCCAATCCCAGTGGGTATGCCAAGTCTCTGAAATACACAAGAGGTACTTGAACTCTGTCTGAAACAGTCTCTTGTTACACACATTTCTTAAGCAGGCACAATTTTGAGGACCAGAGTTTCCATGCAGTACAGAGATGATTTTAGTGTTGCTAATGCAGTGAAAACTGATCATCTGTATTGCTGATAGGTCACAAATTCTCATTAGTGATGTGCTGTTTTAACAGTACTGGGTTAAAAAAGGTCAATTCAGAACTGTCAAGACATATGATATTCCAACAAAATGTATGTTAAAGTATTGATATGTGAAAGGTGTTAGTGTACAAAGGTGATAGAGACACGAATTTGAAAATGATCTGTCAACACAAGTAAACAAATCAAGGTTACTAACTTTAAGGCACAAGTTCTCTTGGTTCTTATTTACCTGGAAAATAAATAGGAAAAATGGTAAGAGACTTTTTAAAAAATTTTTTATGTTGACCTATGGTAAGTAATTCTTCCACTTGCAGAGAAATTGATCATGAATGTTTAAGTTATTCGATTCACCAATTCTTAGGTTCACTCTCTATGTACCAGACAGTAATATTCTAGGGAACATGGCTGGGGATAAGACAGCAAAATGCCCTGGTTTCTTTGGTACTCTAATATTGCTGGATGTACATAGGCCACAGACAAGCAACTAAAAAGAATCCAAGATTATTAGAACTAATGATAAGTGTCGTTGAGAACATGTAACTGCCTATGTGAGAGAGCAACTGTGGGTGAAGTGATGGGAGAAAAAATCTGCACCGTCAGCAAAAGAAGCCTTTAAGTTGAGGGGCAAATGACAGGAAGGAAGCACCTTTGCAAAGTTTTGAGGGAGAACATTCCTAGGTAAGAGTGACTTGGCATGTTCAGGGACCAAATAGGTCAGTCAGACCTGAGCATAAAGAGAAAGGCCCGCTGCATTTTTATTTAAGCAAGTTTGCATATTTTTAAGATTCTAGACTTTGGGTTAAAAAATTTAAGCACTTTGATGATATTGCAAACCATATCTGATATGGATATAATTTTAGTTTTTATCTATTGTTCCAGCTATCAGAGAAAACATGTTTTATCAAAAGTAAGACTACGATTACTCATTTTTTGCTGGTTCTTGTCATGGTATGCAAATGTTGGACCCTAGTCCTCCTCAGAGTCCCTGCTCTACCCCAGTCATCTCTGGAGGCCCCAGGGGTAGTTCCCAAGTGTTCACAAAAATACATCCCCTGTGGTTTTGTCATCCCTCTTCTCCTTCAGACCCAGGTTGTTCTATGGGAACTGCCCCATCTGTTGATCCCACTGAGTCCCCACCATGGAGACTGGGGCCACCTCTTCTGGGTATAGCTCCTTACATTGTCTCCCAGAACAGCACTAAAGTCTTAAAACTCCACCAAAGACTTGTACTTCCAAAAGTCCCTGAAGTGCCTAAACTGCAGGGATTTTTCTAAAGTAGAGGATAACCCTTTTGTGACACTGTCTTATGGAAGGGCTCAAACGTGTGGCTACTTGTGACCACTCTTCTAGCATCCAGTGACAGTCCTAACTGACTGAGGTCTCCCTGGCCTCCTGCCATCCAGTCGTTAGGATGCACAAGAGTGTGTGAAATTCTAGCCAGGATCCAAAATGCTATGGCGACCCTGCTCTCAGACCCATTCATTTTCTCTAACATGTATAGTGCTTAGTGTCCAGCTCTTTGTTCTAAACAGATCTCTGTCTTGGGAATCATGCAAATATAAATTTGGCAAGAGTATTCTTTACAGTTCCTCCCTATGCCCACACATGGCCGATCTCCAGGAGTGGACATAGCTTACTCTTGATTTACAACTCCATGGGGATCTTATGTCCACCTCTGAAACTCTCCATCTCCTTCTATGTTCACCTGCCAGGGTCACTGTAGACATGTGGAGCCCAGCAATGAATGAGGCTGCCCCTGGCTTTTGTCCCTGAGCAGTTTTGGCAGCTAAACACCAGAGGATTTCTTAGGCTCCCCCATGAGAAGTTGACCTTCACCAATGCCAGGATCTCTTTCAGGCCTGAAATGATTTTTTTTTTTTTTTCAGAATATGACATGCTCTGTTTCTAAAAGTTGTGTTTTTTTTTTTTTTTTCCCTGAGATTTTTGCTCCTTGACGACTGGCAGTTGTTAGGATTTGCAAAGCAATGCTCTGCATACACTGTCTGGACAGATGGAAGGGTTAATTCCCCAGGCTGCTGATCCAGCCTCACATTCTTAATATTGCAGTTGAAGCCAAGCCTCTGGTTCATACCTCCAAGAGCACATTCTCCCTGGTTTATCGCTGATTCATAACATGGGTACATTTGATGAACTACCACTTTTGTAGCATGCTAAAGCATGGTAACCAACCCACAGAGCTTTGCATTTTGTGCATTGTACGAAAGCACTAAGGGATTGAGGGTCTTTCCTTGCTTGCCAAACCGTATCCCTAGTAAGGGGTCATCAGCCTGAGAAAGATAAGTTTTCCTTGCAACTTGGTCATCCAGAGGGGGTACATGTTTTGTAATTTGCATAATGACAGTTTGTGCTGCCCTGACAGGTATTAGTCGGAGTGGTTTATTTCTCCATTCTAATTATCCTCTAGGATCTTGCTTAGAGTCTTCATTTTCTTTGTCTTCCCAACAGTTTCACTAATTCAGAGGGAGAAGACAGACCATATCCATATCTCTTTTTTTTTCCCCCACTTAGTTCTCTTAATTAAGCTTGTTGGCCATAGTGGCTAATAGAACTACCTAGGTGTTGCCAAAAATCCTCCAATGAAAGGGATCTTCATACTGGTACCTCAACCCCCAAACTAGGCACAATCATGGCACCACAGTCAGAGTGGTGACCATCTTAACATGATTCCTGAGACCCCACTGACGTTGTAAAATGGTTTTCCTCTTTGCAGAAGTAACCCAAGTCCAGCACAACTCTTGAGCATCAGTGGGGCTTCCATGCCGTCAGTTGACAAGGAGTTTGGCAGTTGGGGTGAAAACATGCTCTTTGCTTTTTTTCTGATATCTGCATTAGGAATTTTCCAATAGGAGAAAAAAAAATCAACCCTTTTTAATATACTCTTTTCACCTTGTACTAATAAAACATTCTAGTCCTCTTTAAGTTATTCCTCTTTCCCCAAGTTTCTTAGAGTTAGGTAGAATAGCCAATGAATTCAGAAATAATTCAGATCCATAACCATGCATGGTCTTTGCCTTTGTTCTTATACGGGTCCCTGGGTTTGGTGTCTGGAATCATGTCTGATGTCTACTTCTCCCTCTCCCACTAGATAATGACACATCAGCCCAATTGCCTTCCCAGGGAGGCCACAACCTCTGATGGACTCAGCTGCTGCTTTGGCAGGCTTCTGCCCTCACAGCTCCTGTGCCACCAATGCCCAAGCACCCGTGAGATGCCATGGCGGTTCATACTCCCATTGTGAAATGGTGAACAGGCTTTTCTTCTCTTTAGCCCTTTATTATACTAGAGGGTTCCTAAAGTAATATTGCATGTGCTCTGAAATCAGAGAATGGACCTCCTGAGCAGGCATATCAATTTTTACTTGCAGAACCCAACTCTCTTCAGGACTCAGATGTCGGGTCAGGGACTAGGCTAGGAGCTAATCCAAGTGACAGATGCTCTGATGTATTAATAATCACCCCTCTCCCTGGCTCTGTTCCTGACTGAGCTTGTGCTTGGTTCTCTTTTCCATTAGGATGATATCTGCCCAGGAAACTCCTTAGCTCATGATACAAATAGACCTATGGCAGACCCATCTTGCCAGTTGGCCAGATTCATGAAGTTTCACCTCCCCCATCCCCTATACGAACTTTGCAAGAGTGATTAGGTCATCACTTTTTTTCTACTTGCTATCACTCTGTCCAGTTGTTGTATAAAAGAATTTGAAATATTCAACTACTTTGGCAATGTCTTAAGTGACAAAATGCATTAATGAGAGAGTCAGTCAGTAATTCTCTTCTATACCCTATTAATGCAGTAATGTTTCAAAAGGTTATAACTTGGATTAATTTGTTTGGTGGTTAATGAGGTCATCATGAATCAAAAATGTGGAGGAAAAGTTAGTACACTTCCTCATTTGTATTCAAGAATATGTATAGTTGACGAGAGAGTAAAACACATGAATTTAAATGGAATTCATAATTGTTTCAAGAATCTTAAACTCCATCATTAGAAGAATGTGCCACTATTCTTGGTTGGGCACTCCATACAGGTGCATATATGGGATTTTATGTGTATGAACTCTGTTTCCAAATATGCATTCTGAGATTTTCTAGAAGTTGTTGGTAAGACTTTAAAGAAAGAAGGTGAGATACAAAGATTTCAATGCTGGTCCTGTTGGTGAGCAAATTTAGTGGCTTGATAAAGGTATCTCAGTGCTAAAGCAATGATTCCCAACTTGTGTTAAAAAGCATCCTTGAGCTGGGGCTGGGGTTCAGTGGTAGAGCACTCATCTAGCATGTGTGAGGCCTTGGGTTTGATCCTCAGCACCACATAAAAATAAAATAAAGGTATTATGTCCACCTACAACTAAAAAGAAATAAAATTAAAAAAGCTTCCTTTATCCAAACCCTAAATTGTTGCAAATTTGATCAATTTTTTTAAAAATTTTTTATTTTCACAGACTGCATTTTGATTCATCGTATACAAACGGGGTACAACTTTTCATTTCCATGGTTGTACATGATGTAGATTCACACCATTTGTGTTATCATACATGTACATAGGATAATGATGTCTGTCTCATTCCACCATCTTTCATACCCCTCCCTTCTACCCCCTCTCATTTTCCTCTATGTAATCCAAAGTTCCTCCATTCTTCTCTTACCCCCACCCCCAACCCCGTTATGTATCATCATCCACTTATAAGGGAAAACATTCGGTCTTTGATTTTTGGGGATTGGCTTATTTCACTTAGCATGATGTTCTTCAATTCCATTCATTTACCTTCAAATGCCATAATTTTATTCTTCTTTATGACTGAATAATATTCCATTGTGTATAAATACCTCAGTTTCTTTATCCATTCATCTGTTGAAGGGCATCTATGTTGGTTCCAATTTGATCAAATTTAAAATGAGTAAATTTAAAACTTTCAAGTTGTATAACATGTACCTAGGGGTGTGTTGTAACTGATTAGCAGCTGGGAAGAGGGGGAAGAGAGAAGACTTAAAGTGTAGCATTTGCCCATTTCCATGGTGCAAATACTCCTATCATCTGGAATTTGAAGTTATTAACACATGAAACTTGCTGTCATTGCACAATGGAATTGGGACAAAATGCACAGTAGCAAACTATTATATAGTATTTAAACCATACAACTACAGTAGATTAAGTAACCTTGAAAGCAGAGATAAGAGTAAAATGTAGTAGACTAATAATAAAGTGATGGGTCTTATTTATTACCTTTGTTGCTAATACAGTTTGTTCAATTATGAGCTGATATAATTTAGCTTTAATAATGACCATGTTTAACAAGCAACCTACAAAGTTCCTGCAAGTTTAACAACTTTCAGAGCTGGTTTGAGCTGACTCCAGCACAGCATTGAATAATACTCAATCTCAGGACAGGTAAGATTCCACTTTAGAAACAAAGTTAGACACACATCATATATCATGCACCTTTGTGGCTCTAATACTAACAAATCCAGATACTCCACCACTTGTGGATTATGTTGGAGTGGCCTTTTGTTATATAGTAAAATCTTAATTAGAATTATTAAAACAAAACTCAGCTACCTAGAGTTTTTTTTTTATTTTATAGAAGGAGTAACTTGTTTCTAAGGTTGATTTTGTTTATACACAGAGATTTTTAAGTTGATATATTCATTTTTTAAAAAAATCTTTATACTAAAAAAATGTTTAAACATTATGCATTTCCTACTGTTCAACCCCAGGACCAAAAAAGCCTTAGTGTACTGTTTTCTGATTCCATAGAAAGAACTTGCAAGATTCAATGGAGAGGTTTGGACATTAATCATGGGCTCTTCAGTGGTGCCAGGTTGGGATGCAATGGGGGGCTACACCTTGCCTACAAGCAGGGGGCACATATAGACCAGGTTGCATGCCCACTGGGCAGATGGATTTCTTCAGATGTTTTATGAGTGCATTCTTTTATTTTATAGCCAAGTTTACTCTGCTTTGATTCCCACTAAAGAGTGGAGACAATGGAAGTAGCCAATTTCCCCTCTCCATTTCCTTCCTTATCACATTCTTTAGAGTCCTTCTTATCTAACCACCAGGCACAACAAGCTCTCCTAGGCACTGACTAGCGTTTACCCCAATACCTATGTATCATAAAAGGCAAACAAAGAAAGCAAAATGAAATTCAAGGGAAAGTAAAAGAACAAGCTGGAGAAAGGGGAAAGTGCCCCGACAGCATGTTCTAGATCAACAGCTCCATCCTGTCCTGGCTGATCTGAGACTGGCCCCCAAATCCCAGATGGTCCATCTGGACTTTTCCAGCAGACACAAAGTGCCTGACATGACGGCTCTGCACAAACAGATGTGCAAGTGCTCAGCTCTGGCAATCACATCGCTTCCCTCAGGAATTTGAAGTGCAGGAAAGACATAATTTGATGGGAGTTGAGGCTGAAACAAGGTCATGAAGCAGCACCTGGGCCATGTAAGTTGTAAGTAGAAATCATGAGCAAGCGGAGGGCCAGAGAGGTGTGCAGAGCCAAGATACTCCTATGTTATAAGAATGGAAAATGAGTAGCTGGTTCCCAGCTGAACTATATCCTATATGCTGGCCAGTTTCAGACCACAGGTAATCCTTTTAATAAACCCAGGTAGAAATTATGAAAGTGAGAAATATGTTACATAATGCACATTGCATCATAGGTAAAATCATAATGGTATGTGAGGAGGAAATGAATTTAGTTCCAATATTAAGAAGTTTTTTGTTTCCTTTTGTTTTGTTTTTTGGTATTTGTTATATAGATTCTGAGAAATGCTGAGCAGAAGAAAGGATAAATGTTTTCAAAGGGAACTTTATAAATGAAGCAGAACATGCTTCACATGGCCATTCTTAAATTAATCCTTAACAGTAATAGCCTCGCATTATTAAATAATTCAAAGAAGACATTTTACTGGGAGTTAAGTATTCATGGTTCACGTATGCAGTTTTTTAAGAATTTAACTTGAAATAAAAGTTAGAGAATCTTTGAGTAACCTTCAAATATCAGTTATCAAAGGCAGCTGTGTGACAAAATTATAAGTCAGATTTCCAATTTCTTCCATCTGTAGTTTCAGCTGACATTCCACACAACTATTGTTGATTCTCCTGATAATATCCAGGAAAGGCACTACCTTCAAAGAAATCGCCAAAAAAAAAAAAAAAAAAATCAACATTTCCATAAGTTCCTGTAACATGCAAGTACTTTTGTTTATTGTTTCTAATTAGATCTAAACTAACCTCTGAGAGATAGGCTGGCATTATAATCCTCATTTTTCAAATGAGGAAACAGAGGTTCACAGAGAATAAGTGACCAGCTCATTATTACACAACTACAGAAGATGGGAACTGGGGGGCTGGGGGTATAGCTTAGTTGGCAGAGTGCTTGCCTTGCATGCACAAGCCCCTGGGTTCAATCCCCAGCACTGCAAGAAAAAAAAAATAAGAAGAAGATGGGAACTCAGACTTAAGTCTCAGTAAAAGGAGGATCTTGACCAAGATCTACTGGATGCTAATCATGTCAGGTGAAGCATATGAATTAGACTGAGATATACTGGGGATCAATGAATACTCATTTTTGCTATCAAATTATCTGTTTGTTGATAGCTCACATCTTCAAGACTTTTTACACTATAGGATTTTAGCCTCAATCTCTCAATGACTGTATGTTGCAGAAAAGTTCTTTGCATAGTGCAGAGTTACCAGCATTGTATTCTGTTTGAGACACCTGAATTGCCTTCATCATCCTCTAAATAGAAAACACAACAATAAGATTACTTTCTAAAGCACTTGGGTCAACCAAGCATTTATTGTAATGAAGACATCCTGGGGCTTCACAAATGGAGAGTTTGGAATCACCTCTATAATGTCTCTGAATCCCACTTACATCTTTTCACTTCCCACTGCTATGATCTTTTAGCTCATTAGCCCAGCATAATCTTTTGCCTGAATTACTGCATGGAGTCATTATGCATGGAGTTCCTCAGGAATCCTACCTCCACCCTTTTCTCTTTGGATCTAGTGTATCTCCCCTTTTCCCAGGACCTCAACCACGTGGAAGACTTCCTACATCTCTAACCCCAGCCCAGATCTCTGGCCTGACCTCTGTGTTTACTTTACACCAATCAACTGGCCATACTCACTTGTGATTCTATTGGTACATCAAACTCATTAGAACTAAAACAGGTCCTTCATCATCCTACTCTCATCACCAAATCCAGATGCTCATATGTCTGGGATTTGTGCAATTGCCATTCTCATTACATAACCTAGAGTCTTGGGCATTTGCTTCCCGTCTTTTTTTCTCCCTCACTGATAGAACAATTTCATGTAACTCAACTTTATGATATAGCCCTGCCTGCCTCTTCACACTAATGCACTTTCTAAAAGGTAACCAAAATGAGCTTTCTAAAATGCAGATCAGAGGGTGCCATTCCTCTAGAGTAAAAATCTCTTAATGGCTTTCTATGTTCTTGGGATAAAATGAAAACTCCTTAGAGTGATTCAAGAGGTCCTTGCTCATTTGGTGCCTTCCACCACTCCACCACTTCCTCCCTCCCAGTCTAACTTCCTGTCACACAGCCATATCTTCAGTTGCTTCTTGTGTGCTACTGGTTGTTGATATTGTTGTTCTTCTTTTTCTTTTTTTCTTCTTCTCCTCTACTTTCTCCTTTTATTCCTCTTCTCCACTTCTTTCTTCTTTTTGGTACTGGGGATTGAACCTAAAGACGTTTTACCACAGAGCTACATCCCCTGTCCTTTTTAAACTTATTGTTTTTTATTTTGAGACAGAGTCACATTAAGTTGCTTAGGGCCTCACTAAGTTTCTGAGGCTGGCTTTGAACTGAAATCCTCTTGCCTCAGTCCCCCAAGTCACTGGGATCATGGGTGTGCAACACCACGTCGGGCTCTGTTCTGCTTCTAAGCCTTTGCTCCTTCCGTTCCAGTTCCCTGTGCCAGCACCTATCTATCATGCATCACTTTTTTTTTTTTTTTTTTTTTTTGGTACTGGGGATTGAACTCAGGCACTCAACCACTGAGCCACATTCGCAGCCCTATTTTGTATTTTATTTAGAGGCAGGGTCTCACTGAGTTGCTTAGTGTCTCGATTTTGCTGAGGCTGGCTTTGAACTTGGGATCCTCCTGCCTCAGCCTCTGGAGTCACTGGGATTACAGGTGTGTGCCACGGTGCCCATGCACCACCTTTGATTTCTTTAACTCTTGCTATCTTTCAGGTCCCAGCTTAGATGTTGACTCATCCAGAAAGTCTTCCTTCGCTGGAGTATCTGGGTTTGGCATACCTCCTATTCCTCCTATGGTATAGGAGACTAAATATTTTTCCTTCTCCTTTCCTGGGCTGTACACTCTTTAAGGGCAGGAACCCATTTATTCTCAATTGTATCACAGTGCTTGGTAAGGTTCCTGTCGCGGGATTGATGTTCGAACTGTTTACACTATGCACACCATGTATCCAAAATACCTACCAATCGACTGAATAATAATGACATCAATATAAATTCAGTGAGTAAATGAATCCTTATTTTAGGTTTCCCAAATGCATTACGCTAATATGATGGCAGTTGAGAATTGTTGCATATCTTTTTGTAATCTTTTGTCCCAGAGGCATTTTAATGGAAATTTGAGTCATTCTTTTCAAGCTTGCTTCCATTTACTTTACAAAATAACTTTAGCACCTGTCTCATTCTCTCTTTCCATACCATTTTTAGGGGCTGTAACATTTATCCTAATAATTTCATTTCTACTCCATGTCAACCACACCAGCTGGTCATATCAGAACCATTGAAATTACACGAAATTTTTACAAATTTGAGAACTGAGACTCTGACCTTCCTCTTGGAAATCCTACTTCCCTTTCTTCTCTTCTCTCATCACCAGAGTTGTCATGTCAAATGCCTCTGGCTCCTTGAAGCTTTCCTGTGGGGGGAATGCAGGTCACCTGTTGTATCACTTTGCCACTTTATCATGGACCTCATGGTTAGCCATTTCGATGGGATGTTGTGTTTGGCACCATCCCTAAGTCCCTCATTCTTACATTAGCCACTCGTCAATTATGGATGACTTCCAAGAGGGCTTTTCCTCTCACATTCTTCCAGTAGAATAATGAGAATGGGCTGATTAGGTCAGTTAGGTGTTGTATAATACCATCAGCTGAAACCTAGCAGTACCAAATACAATGACTTCTTCTATTCATCTTGTTGTTTATACCCTGTAGCACCACCCTCCATACACATATTCCAAACCTTCTTCCCTCCTTAAGCCCCAGCAAAGGACTTTGTTTATATCGTTAAAGAAATTTCCCTGTACCACCAATGGAACCATTGAGCTGGTTCTTCACTAATTCACTTCATGTTCTAAAATCCTGCTATTGGAAGAAGCGAAGCTCTGGGAAGAGAGGTTCAGGGGAACAGGTGGAAGCTAGCCCCAATGGAGAGGAAGGATAATGAGGAGAAAGGGCAGGGATGAAGAGGGAAACCATGGAAAATACAGAGAGAATGTGTGTGAGTTACAAAAAGTTTTGTTAAAAAGTAGACATCAGGGCTGGGGCTGTAACTCAGTGGTAGACCACTTGCCTTTCATGTGTGAGACACTGGGTTTGATCCTCAGTACCACATAAAAATAAATAAAGATATTGTGTCCATCTACAACTAAAAAAAATTAACAAAAGTAGACATCAAGTGCCCTCACCTCCAAAGAGATGTGATGAATAGAAAGATCTGGGGGGTGGGCACTGGGAGATCAGTCACTTCTGGCCTCAGTTTCCTCCTCACCCAAAGGAAACAGCTGAATTCCATGACCTCCAAGGTGTCCTCCAACATGGTTACCCTAAGATTAAGCACTCTGGGTTTCGCAGGACTCTCAACAGTATGTGTGGGTGGGTTGTGGAGAAGACTCTGGGAAGTGTATAGGTGTGTTTTGTGTTTGATACCATGTCAGAGGACCTTCCTTGGCGCTTAGTGAATGGGGGCTAAGAATGTGCAGACTGCATCCATGAGAAGGCATTATCCCACCCAGAATGTGGGCAATACTGCTTTATGCTGCACTGCAGCATCTACACTTTAGAAGTCCCAAAGGCAGGAGCCATTCATTCTACTTTTCAAGACACTTTGGCCATGACTCTCAGTACCATCTTAGTTTATAGTAAGCACTCCCTAAGGACTTGTGAAGTAAATTCTGTGCCCCACAAAGTTGTGTATGATGTGAGTTTTTGTAACTCTATGATGATTTTCCATCGACATACATTTTAATTTCAGAGGCGCTTTATCTTCACTTCTGATTGACTTTTAATTGGCAGTGACTCCTAACACTGAGAGAGCTCAGTTATTAAAATGGAACCCTGCAGGGAATCCATTTGTAAAGCGATAAATCCTTTTATAGTGTGAATAATCACCCATTAATTGATCTGGTTTGTAAATTTGAATTTTCATATGCTGCAATTTTTTTCTTAAATGTGGGCTAAGTATGGTCTCTTTATAATCTTAAAGTTCAAGAAGGTCTAACACAGGACAGCTTAAAAAAATCTATAATTAAGTCCTTTTTAGTAGCTTCTAGGCTTTTCCTTCTATTCAGGTTATAAGACATCTTGAACAATTCCATTTCAATGATGATTTGTTGCTTGAAACACTATTGGTCTGTGCACTTAGTTTAAAAATGCAATAGCAAAACTACTTGTCTCTGGGGATATCAGGGTTGCTTACCAGTTTTAAAAATCATATTTATTCCTAGAGAGTTGCCTGTCTATGTCCCACTTTTTACCATTTATGATGCTCAGTCTCAGTGGTCAGCTGAACTTGGCCACGTAGGCGTCTGTGGCTGGGATGCCTGCAGAATCCAGATCACTTGGACTCTCATTAAAGATCTGCCTCTTGACTAAAGAACATTTGTCTCAGTTTTAAAGAACTGTATGCAGGATGCTTCCGGTGACTGACATGAAATCATTATGAGAAATGGTCACTTGAGTGAGTCGCCTCGGAGAGTGTTACAGGTGTCTGTTGGTATGGCTGATCCTAACAAATTTCATCCCCAACCTATTTTCTGGAAATGAACTCTGTTACATTAGGCTTTCCATCGGTAAACCCATGCTTGATAATATTCCATCCTGCTGCTTTGGGTATTATAACAGTTCATGCAGAATGTACTGGATTAGCCTCATCACAGATGATGATGGGGGATATAAATGTGCACGGAATATTATTACCAATAATTATAGAGGGAACATTTAGCCTGGTGTTCAATCCATGATACCCACAGAGTGGGTTATAACAAAAAGAATCTCAAATGGTCTGGAGATACCTGCCTCTGAAGTAATCATACCATAGGGGTCCTGGGTTACATTAATTAATGTTTAGCGTAACTACAGAAGGTTTTCTTAAGGTTGCTATGGTACTTCCCCCACCCCCCATTTCCATTTCAGCTTTTTCCCACCCCTTTCAGATTGACATGAGTCTCATTCCCTAATATATTTTCCTTCTATTATTCTGTCCTTGGACTTATTAATCCATCATTTTATTTGGCCCTGTTTTTCAAATGTTAGATGTGAGCTGTGATATTTGTCTTGGCTAGCAAAATAAACGGGATGTGAAGATTCAGTCAGAATGCATCTTTCCTATGTTCTTTTATGTCTCCACAAGAAACCTTGGAGACATGCTTCCTCCACTCCCCTCTGACAAAACCCCTCCCAACCCATGTTTCCCCTTTATCTATAGATAACATGGCATGGTCCTGAAAGCTGGTTAATTATTTCCCTGTCCAGATGGGTGGGGGAAGCCAGGAAGGGAACATAGGGGTTTATCAGAAAAACATAAGTGATGCTGTCTCAGCACAGAAACCTCTCCACCTAAAGAGAGTGGGTTACAAGCTAGAAAGAGACAATAACATTAAAAGCAATATTTCTGTCATGAGGCCTTCTCAGAGCTGTGAAACTAACCTGCTTGTATTTTTTTTCCACAGCCCATAAAAGGGCTCACAGCCAGAAAATACAAATCCCATAGGCTGCTATTATGCTGATGACAGTGAAGAAAGAAGGAAAATTGTTTCATTGCTGAATTGCAGATATAATTATGACATTTTATATATTTTGCAGCCTGTACCAAAGAGTTGCATGAATTTCTACTATGTCCTATGGCAGGAGAGAAGTTAGTGCCTTAATGCTGGGACTTGGGTTCTGATTTTACTAAGGCCAAAACCCCCTAGCTGTTTACTAATAGGAATTTTGTGGTTAAAGGGAAAATTGAAAGCAGGTGATAATGGCTGCATCTTTCGCAGGACCAGCTGATTCATACAAATCATTTGTACCAGCACAGGGAGTGAAGCTAATTGCACTGGCACAATGTGCCTTTCATTGCCAAGATCTGCAGCGAAAGTCTAACTGCTTACTTCAGCCAAAGAAGGATACAATGGGGCGTTGAGAAAAATCTAAATACGTAGCTGTACTTCACAGGAGAAATGTTTGGGGGTTGATTTGTGGGACTTGCAAATCAATGCGATTTTAAGGGAGAAGCGGAGGCTCCTGTTGGTGGGGTAACCTGGCTGTCAAGTATTTGTGGGTTGAAAAAGGACAAAAAAAAAAAAAAAAAAAAAAAAGCAGAGTTGGGGGACCCATCTATCACTACTTTCAAATATAGCTTAGACCTCAGACTGGGTTGATGATCTAGTCCACACCTTAGATTAAGAATTAAGTATTCCTGGTGAACAGTGAGCCAATAAATAAACAAACAACATTTTGGGAGATGCAGAATAGACAGGGAAATAAAATGTATAGTAA
Source organism: Sciurus carolinensis (assembly GCF_902686445.1). NCBI lineage: Eukaryota > Metazoa > Chordata > Mammalia > Rodentia > Sciuridae > Sciurus > Sciurus carolinensis. The sequence continues at coordinate 67,862,358 of NC_062226.1, forward strand.
TGAAATATTCATAACCTTGCATTTTATGGACCTCAAACACTAGTTCCATGATTTACACTATTTCTGTATGCAGTAGTATGGGATCTGCCGAACAATAATAAAGATGGCATTAGAATGCTACCGCCTCAGTGTCATGGAGAAGGGAGGATTAATCAGTACTGTACGATAGCTGTAAACCTCAGTAAATAGAAGCACATATGGGGAGTCGCTTTCCTGCACACTTTATGTTTGGCCCATGGAAATGGGAGAGATGAGAAATACAGTAATTACAAGAATGATGAGTGTCAGCACCCAGCTTCATATAAATATCCACATTATTCTCTGAGGTCCTGGTTGCTCAGGGGTACTGATACACACCTGCTGCTTCCTAGAAAATGTGGTGGTTATTATTTTATATTGAGTCACCTTGCAAAATTCTTGGCCCACCTGAACCCCAAACTCAGAATGATGTATTCTGTCCATGGAAGTTTACTTACACAGGAAATAGTGGCCCAGATTTCTGTCTGGCTTTTGCATTCATTTGCTTCATAGAGGTCTGGTCAGGAGAGACACAGAGTTGCAGATTAAAATCTGGGAGGAAGAACAGTCATACTGTCTTGCTTCAGAGTATCCCAAGCATTCCTACTATATGCCTGCACTTCAAACTCTTGGCTTGAACTATTGTCTTGGATTTCATGGGTACAATTGGCCTTTAGCACAGTCAGAGCTTCTGCTCCAATGTCCTCCTCCTCCGCAGAGTCCAGTTTTATTCCATTTTTACTGAGGGATTATATAACGCACTTGCTTGGTGCTGACAGTGCCCTTTGCTGAGACGAAACTATAGTAACATGGTAATGCTCCACAAAAACAACCAAGTTATCTTTGCATTTCTCTCCTGCCTTCCAGACTTCAAGCACTCTGCCAGTTACCAGAGTCCTGGTTGCCACGCCCCCTCCTTATATAAGTGAATAAAATTAATGACCAACCTGCCTCTAATGTAGGAGCCTAGTATTCAGAATTTATTCATTGAACTTCCTATTGGGCAAGCTTGGTTTTCATTAAAATTTTAGCTTTTCTCTTTTGACATTACCTTGCCACGGTAAGTCACCATCTCTTCCATTTTCCCAAGTGGGACAACACAGTAAGCCAAACTTCCTTCAGCTATATATTAGGATTTTGATGAAAATGACTTTGCATGCCTCTATTTCTTCATTAGGCTTATGAGATATACTTATAGCTTCAGGCCTGAGAGCACAGTTATACAATTTTCAAATGAATAAATTATCCATTCCAGAGAGAGTCAGTACTTACACCCGTATTGGTAACAAACATGCATCATCAATAGATTGACTATAAATCTTGGGGAATAAATTGTTTTTACCCTTTGCTAATCCTTTATCACACAAATCTGGGAGTACCAGGGTAATACAGTATGTTCTCAGTGAAAGTTCAAGAAATGGATGAATCAGTGCCATGGTCTTGGTGAATTTTTCTTGCCCCCACATGTGATAAGGTCGACTGTCCTGTTTTCACAGAGACATCAATTCAAGATAGGATGTATTGCTGTCAAGAGTGAACTTAACTAAAACATAGTATTTTGTTGGATCTTCCAGACATGCTTTCTTCCAGAACAACCTTCCTTTTTCTTGCTCTTGTGTCTTCTTCCTCTTTAAAGTACTGGCAGATTCTTTTATTTGACATTCTCAAGCATATTCTCCTTTATCATCTACCATGGGACACAGGGGTGCAGGCAGACCTGGGACGGCCCTTGCTCACTTCCAATATCACATATATTTTACACATAAACACACACACACACACATCACATAGTACAAAAGAATAAACAAAGTAATAAAGTTCTATGATGCTATTGTCTAGTTCAGAGAAGATTTAAAAGAAAAAAAACTTAGAATATTTTGAGCCAAGTGATTCCAATGTGTTTTATGGGTATTGACAGTGTTCAAAGATTAAAAGTGATGAAGGGTAAATAAATCATTAAGAGTAATGATAGAAAACATTGCCACCTTGGGAAGTAAATGATACGAGTTATCTTGTTACTTATGAAAAGTAAGCCATCAGTGAATCGTGAGCTTCATTGGAGACCCGAACCTCCACCTGGGTTGCAGAATTTGTTCTGAACCCATCAAGTTGTATGGACATTCCCAGTCATATGATCCTGCTAACCTCCATTCAGAGTCTTTACGTTACCCGTAAATACCCCTAAATCAGTCTTCAAAAGAGATGTACTCTATTTCCAGATAGGTAATAATAGTGGGTCTCCAAATGAAGTTTTTAGAGATAATAAGTTGCAAACTCTACCTTTTTCTTTTCTTTCACCTCCTGCTGGAGTTCTTATAAATGTCTCACTCTACAACATTTTGGTCTAAGCTGGATAAAACATACCTTCCTAGGGTTCTCTATTTGCTAATAGAAAAAGAGTCAAAGTGTTGCCGCTGAACTTGCTGTGAAGTGCTTTGACTTCAAGTGAGCTCACAATCAGCTTATCACTGTAGTGCTGTGATTTGGGTCATAATTAAAAGATTTTACTGTAGAAAATGACTGTGCTGTTTGCACATTCTTTTCATGTCCTTGAGGAAGAAGAACATCAATCACTTATTTTTCTTTTGTATGATTTTTTTTAAGGTGGCATGGGGAAGTAGAAAAAGCCAAGACCACAAAAGATAGACATAGTTTCAAATCCTGGTTCTGACAATTAGGAACTTTGTGAACTTAATGCTGTTTGGCTTTAGTTTCTTTAACTGTACAAGGGACCAATGATCCAGGATTCCTACATGGATCAGCTTAAATAGTCTATGTGAATCATCTGGTATTTTGTAGACATTTGTTAAATGCTATATATCATCATTACAACCCTGTTATCTCTTTCCAAGTTTCAGTTTCCTTTAATATTCTTCTCTATGCAATGGAATGATTCTGCCAGGTTTTCACCTATTTGATAAGAGCTTATGGGAATTAATGAGATCAGTGAGTTTATTGTTCTTTTAATCACTGAATACTGAAAGGACTCCCCATCCATGAAGTAATTTCTTTCTCTGTGAGATTCTCCTCCCCATGACCCATTCTAACTCTTTGCCCCTATCTCTTTTTCAGCAATAATTTAAGAATGTACTGTATGGAAGTCTATGGATCACATGCGTCTGGTAGAGTTGAAGTTCCTTAAGAAAAGGTCCAATTTTGTTTCTGCCATAAACAATAGCACCACGTTTGGGGTCTTCCAAATATTTGTTGACTTGGGTAGAGAATGCAATGGGATACTCTCTTGGAATTGGAAAAAAAAAAAAAAGAAAATCCATCCTATTTCACCCATCAGATGACTCTTCAGTGATCACATAGTGCATTTTGGAGAATTGATTCAAAGGTATTTTCTTCATTGGGCACTTAAGAAAGAAAGAGTGACCCCATCTTTCTGCTCCTATCAAGAGACTTTACCTGGTTGTCCCTACTTCCTCGTCTCCCCAAGAATGTTAGAAGGAATGTGTTTTCTAATTACCCACTTCACACTCTAAATATCACCTTCGGTACAACTAGGAAAAGAGAAAACCAACCAGGGGTTCTATGCCTAATAATAACTTTTATAAGAGTCATGAATGATCTTTGAAGGGATGGTTAGAGAAAAAGCAACAGCCGTCACAATTGGCGGTAAAGATACAATACAAACAATTCTTCCTTTCTTCTTTTCCTCCTTCCCCTTCTCTTTCTCCTTTTCCTCCTCCTCCTCCTCCTTCTTTCTTCTTTGTACTAGGAATTAATTAAACCCAGGGGTGCTCTACTACTGAGCCACATCCTCAGCCTTTTACATTTTTTATTCTGAGACAGGGTTTCACTAAGTTGCTCAGATTGGCTTCAAACTTGCTATCTTCCTGCTTCAACCTCCCCAGGTATTGTGATTACAGGTGTGTACCACCATACACAGCTTGCATTCTTTTCAAGACCTTTATAAGAAACAGTGGAAATATGATAGTACAGCAATACTCTTTTTGTAGAGGAAGAGAAGTACTGCAGCTTTTGCTTCTGGTGAAACTGGGAATCTAGGTTCTCTTACTATCAAGGTTCCCTAATCTCCTTCCGTTTAAATACAGCATCGAATTTAGTCAACTTCTAATCCTGTGAGAGCTTTTTGGTTCATTCATCATTTAACACATCTTTAATCTACAAACAAGGGTCACTGTGGAAGTGTTAGGTGGAGCACACAGGCTCTGGAGTTCTGGTGTCTGGTCTAGGTTTTGTTTCTGCCTCTTGGAGCCAGGTTACATGGGGAACTTGTTTCACCTGAGACCAGTCTCCTCATTTGTAGAGTGGGCAAGATGACAGAACCCAGCTCATAGGGATGTTGTGTGAATTGAGTGTTATTATTCACAAAGCATTTTGATAAATGTCCTGGTATATGGAACACTCAACACATTTAGCTGAAAAGCAATAACAAAACCCATTTCAGGGCATCTCCTATGTACTAGATCCATGCAGCTAGGTGGGGAGTATTAAAATGAATGGGATGATTGCTGCTCTTAAAACCTATTCATTCTACTAGGAAGGAAGCTATGTAAGCATACAATTATGGAATAACATCTCTGTATTTACAAAATGTAGAACGAACCTTTTTGGTGAATGGAAGTTTGGGGCAACTTCCATGAGAGATTAATCATTGTACTGGACTTTGAAAGAATCACTGTTTTCCAGGCAGTAAACAGGACAGGGGACAAGCCTGAATAAAGGGACAAGGTATATTCTGCAGTGGCAGGTGCTCTGACATGACATGAGTGGAAAGGGTTTTGCTTGGGCAGTGGTGTAGGCAGGAGCTGGAAAGGTTGGGAGGCAGATAGGCTGTGAAGCCCACATTGGTCATTCTGGAATGTTTCTTCTTTACTCCAAAAGTGGTGGGCTTCCCTAAGAGACTTCTAGCTGGGGAGTGTCATGATCACATTGCTGAGCACCGTGTATGTATGATGTTCATGTTGCATGTAAGCATAATTGAACATTATAAATAACACCGATGTGGTGAATTTTCAGTCAGATTTTTCAGTAGTACTACGAAAACTACTCTGTTGCTTTGCACCTGTCCTTAAAAGTCTCTGAACCTCATGCTTATCTGGATTGTTGGGAGGTTTGTGAAAGGTAAAGGAAGATGGAAACATACTATAGTACTTGGTAAGCCCCTTCACAGATTTTCAGAAGAAAGAAGGCATGTATTAAATTGAGTGTTGTGGCCCCTCCTCTTAGTCTTAACAACAGAGGGCAGCAAAAGACAAGTGGGGCCATTCCTGAATACTTCCAACTATTGTGTCCCATTAATCAAAATAGCTAGAAGAGAGGATTATTGAATGTTCTCATCACAAAGAAATGATAACTGTTTGAAATGATGGATAACCTAAATATCCCAAATTGATCATTACACGATATACACATGGACTGAAATATCACACAGTACCCCCAAAATATGTATAATTATTACCAGTCAGGAAAATAAATATGTTTAAAAATTTAAAAGGAAAAGAATAAAAGAAAATGGGGCTAGAACAGGGAAAATGTTAAAGAACTATAAAATTGAATGGTTCTGGCCTTCTGGGAATATGAGATTTTTTCTAACATGAGTTCTTTCATCTTAATTTGGAGATGACAGTTGTTGCAGGGGCTGGAGATGATCTACATAGGACACAGTGTAGTCTTTAAAGTCAAACACATGGGTTTAACCCCTAGCTTATTCATAGATTATTCTTGACCAGTTTAGCTCACCAAGTCTCAATTTGCTCATCTGTAAAATGGAGACTATAATAGTTATTTCATAGGATGGTTATCAAGACTACACGTAATAACACAGAAAAATGTTCAATGGTGGTTCACAATAAACACCAAGAAATTCATTTGTCATCTCTATTCATGAATTTTTATAACTATGATTGATTACAATTGCTTTTTAATTATGTACCCTCACATCCTACTAGCAAAAGGCATGCTTGACTTTTAGCTTAAATATATGCAACTCCAACATGCCCATTTTTTCATTTATATCATTCTGACTCTCCTAATATGGCATAGACCCCAACACAAAGCTCAGCTCTGGTATAAAAATGCGGAATTGAAAGTGAGTAGCGATGATATTTCCAGATAGTCTGTCAAGTTAAGCAAAATGTGTAAAAGTAAACAAGCAGTACTAAGACCTGAAGGTGAGTTGCATATTTAATATTCTTCCTTTTTAATAATCTAAGCTTATTAGCAACAGATAAGAAAGTACTAATTTAAAAAAAAAAAACTGTATATGATTTTTTTCCCTGATGCATTTTTTTTTTACTTCTAATGCAATGTACATAGTATAAATAAGTAATGTAATCAAGTTTATCTTTGGAAGAAAAAGTTAATAATACTACTGGAGAGTTGGAAATAAATGATGCTCTTATTGCATTTATTATAAATCACACAAATCAAACCACCCTAATCCAAAACCATGTATTGTTTGAATATGTTGAGCCCTTTTGTGACCCTCCCTACCTTCTCCATTGCCTCTGCAGTCACACATAGTGCCTGATACAGAGAAGATGGACAGGACTGTCCAAGAGCCAGGAGAAAACTCCAGGTCCACTTTGTGACTTCTAAACACACCAGACCTAGGCATCTATAGACTGTCAGAGAACTGCAGATCCTGGTGGCTGCACTCAGCATCCAGGGGGCCTAAAATGGATTGTACCCAGGACAGCAGTCACAAATGAATGACATAACTGATCATTTCTTCTCAGTCTGTAAACACATACGAGTCTCACCACCAAAAATAAGACAAACAAAACCCAAAGCACCTTCCTTCAAGTCTACTCCACATCCCTCACAGGGCCACATTCCTTTGAGAAGTCTCCTAAGACACACATCCTCCTGTCCTGGAGGCTGTCCTTTCCTTCCGTGAAGTCAAGAGTCCCTCTTTGTGTCCCTAGAACTCTCTGCATCCTTTTCATAGGACTTCTACATGCTGTCATCATGGGTTGTCTCCCTCCCTCTCCCTCGGTAGCCCTTAAATTGCTTCAGGAATGGACATGTGTCTTTCGTCTCTACTCTTATCCTTGTTACTGAGCCCGGGGCTTAGGGAGATGCCCAGGGTGCCAAAAGTTTTATTGTACATTTATTGTATTAGCAAGATTTTCCAGAGAAACAGAACTAATAGCAGATAGGTAAGAAAGTAGAAGGAGGTAAAGAGGGAGACAGGGAGAGGGAAAAATTTTATTATAGAGAACTGGCTCACATAATAATGGAAGTTTAGAAATGTCAAGATCTGCAGTTGACAACCTGGAAATCCAATGGTGTTATTCTAGTTGAAGTCCAGTTCCAAAGGCTGGAGAAGACTAATGTCCCTGCTTTAAGATTGTCAGGTAAAGAGAGTTCTTTCTTATCCAGCACTGTTGTTCTCTTCAGACCTCCAATGGATGTTGGATGAGCCCCACACATACTTAGAGGAAAATCTACTTAGGCTTCTGATTCAAATACTAATGTCAGGCAGAAAAACCCTCATGAACACACCACGAATATTGTTTAGCTAAATATCTGCGACCCAGTTGAATAGGCATAAAATTATCCAGCACACCTGTACATCATGTTTTTTCAATTCCACCTGCAGTTTCTATCCTCAGTGAAACATCAGCTCAACCCTGAGGCCCTTCTCAATTTTCTCCAGTTCTTATTGTTTGCACTACATAATGACTGACCTAGAACTCTCTTTCTCTGTGTTCTATGAACAAGAAGAATTCTTTACTAGATATGTAAACTCCTAGTGTATTTAATTACCACAGCCCTTTTTACTGTTTAATTCACAGTTCTTGGTAGGAAGGTGGAACACATTGCTGCTACATCCCAAAATTATGGTGGCTCTATAGCTCACAAAAAGGAAGAGAATGGATATTACATAGGTAACTAGAAATCTGACACAATATAATTAATACTTGATGACTCATTCATCATATATATTTCAATATAATACAATTAAATAAATATCTTAAAGTGACTCCCTTGGATCAGCTCCAAAACAAGAATGATGAAGAGTGTGACAAAGGAAGGCACATTATAACTAATTACCCTCAATGAACTTACAATTTTAGTGAATAACTCTGACTGCTCCTGGAACACAGGACATTAGAGGGAAGCTATAATTGATTATATATGGCAGATAACAAGCCAACTGGAGGAAATCAGAGAAGTAAGGGGTCTCTATAAAGTGGCATTTGTCTGTTTTGTGTGACTGTAACAAAATACATGTGGCTGGGAACTTTATTTTCAAAAAGTGTTGTTTACAGTTTTGAAGGATTGAAATCCAAGATCAGATGACCTTATCTACTGGTCTCTGTGAGGGTCTTCTGGGTACATCACAACTTAGTGGATGCCATCATATGGTAGAAGCGCATGCAAAGGTGCAAAGGGGTCTAGAGAGGACAGGACAGAAGACAAGAGAGAGATGTCTCATGACAAGAAAGGAAGCAAGAGACCGGAGGAGAATGGGCAGGCTTACTTTTGTAAGACCCTGTTCTGTGGAAACAAATCCATTCCTGTGAGATCTAACTCACTCCAGGAGACCAGCATTAATCCCTTCTGAGGATGCCACTGCCCACCCCCCAACCGTGACCCAATTATCTTCCACTAGGCCCCACTTCCTAAAGGTTCCACCCACCTCAACACCACCACACTGAGGACCCAGCCTCCAGCATAAGAACCTGGGAAGGGCACACTCACACCCTATCCAAGCCATAGCAGGTGTTAGTGTGTTTCTCGCTTCTTCTGCAGCTGGGGGTCTTGTGATTGGATTCTGGCCACTGAGATGTAAACAAAACATCTTACATCTTACAAAGCGTCCAATTCCTTATTATAAGGAATTTCCAGGGAACACTTAAAGGAGCTGATTCTGCAGGATGCCATATGGGTTTTCCTTCCCCTTTTCCTCTTCTGGTTGCCAGGATCCCAGACAAGATGCTGGAGCAACAGCCACCAGCACCAGGATGGAAGCTGAATGGTAAACCAGAAAGAGGGACGCTGTCCCCCTTCTTTACATCTTCATAGTGCTGCCCCACTAGCCCTGGACCACTCATTGCTGGAAGCCTTTTATATGAAAGAATAGAACTTTGGGGCTTTAAGCCTCTTAAACGAGGTTTCTTTCTTTTTTTTCCCCTTTTGGGTTTTCTATTTTTTGTATCAAAACATAATCCTCCCTGAAACAGATACAAATTAGTACTTGCAAAAGAATACAAAGTAGTATTACCCGAAATAAAGGCAAATTTTTTTTCAGTGAAAAAAAGGCATTTTCATTAATACGTAAGGCATGCGTGAACTACTACCATCAGACATATTTGATATTTCTAAAATAAAATATGTTCTATTAATTCATTTTCTTTTCCATCACCTCAAATCCTGTAGTGATGTGGGGCGTTAGCTTGTCTTCCCATGCAAGGATGATTCTCCTGTAAATTAGAGCAAAAAGGAAAAAAAAGCCTGTAAATCATCTCTCTCACTTAACTTGCCCATTGTCCTCTCTCTGCAGGAAACCCACAGGTTGCAGGAGAAAATGGCTGGTAGAAATGCAGCAGGAAGAATAACATGGTTTTGAAATGAGGTGAGAATAAGTGAAATTAGTGTAACAGCAGACCTTACCGGTATTTTTCCCCCCTCCTTCGCAAACTTAAAATTGAGGAAATCATTGACAGGAGTCTTTGTTTTAAATGAGAGCAAGACAAGGACATATCTTTCAAAGGATCACATTAAATGAGGTGGAAAGAGAAGGAGACTGGGATGATAAATCAAAAATCCCACCCTCTTCTATTCATCCCCCCAACACAACACACCAGGCCAACATGAGTGAATATTTGGTAGTCCTAGAGAAAAGTCCATCTTGAGGGCATTGATAATTTTAGAAAAGCATTAATGTATGAGCATCAAAGTAATATTTTATATTTCTCACATTTTGCAATTTTCCAAGAAGGGTCAGGACTAATTTACCAAATTAAATCTTTTGCGACGAGACAAATACTAAAGTATAATCCAGTAGGATTTACATAGCAAATAACCCTACTTTATAATAAAACAAAACGGCACAGACAGGAGGTGGGTCTTACGAACAGCCAGGACTGAGGGTGCAATAGCATGGGGGCCAAATCAAGAGGAAACAGCAGCAGTGAAAGATGGGGGTCCGCTTCAGGATTCCTCACTCCCATGGCTGGCAAACTGGTGCTGGCCACTGTCTGGCAGCTCATCTGGACTGGCGGCTGGGATCTTGGCTTCCCCCTGGGGGCCTCTCTCTGGCAGTGTGAGCTTTCTCTGGAGTGGGGACTGAGCTCTGAGACCTAGTACTCTGAAGAGAGCCAAGAGAGCGAGGCTAACATGAACAGTATTGTGATGCTGCAGCCTTAGAAGGCACATAGTATCACTTTTAGACTTCATATTTAAAGTAGTCCCAAAGGTTCACCCAGGCTCAAGGGGAGGGACAAAGACAGACCCCATCTCTCTGCAGGAGCAGGGCCAGGACCACATTGTAAGAAATGCATGTGGACTGTTGTCACCATCTTGGGAAAAAACAGATTGCTGTTGTTGGAAAAGACCGTTCTGAAGAGGGAAAATTGGAAGTCGTTCAGCCACCTACTTAACCTGAGAACACTTCTTCCATGTATTAGCTCTTACAACATCTGAGATTCCACCTCTTTTCCCATTAGCATCACAGGTGGGACTGTCCCAAAGCCATTGGGCTCTTGAAAGTTTTGGAAATCAAGAGTCAACTGTAGTCAAATTTTTAGGAACCATTACTTAAAAAAAAAAAAAATTCCATTGTTTTTTTGCTTTTACTAAGAATTAAATGGTTTTCAGGATATTCTCTCTCCTATCTCAGTCTACTGAAAGGCAGGGTCATTCCAAGCAGGATTCCACAGCAGTGGACTTCCAGGCTAATGCCTTCTTGTCATGGCTAGTCTCAGGGATGAAGCAGGCAATGCATGCTGGGAGCTGGCTTCTGAAGAACCACTGTCTCTCTTCTACAGCCTGGTGACACGTATTCTTTTTTTTTTTTTTTTTAATTATTGGTTCTTTTTAGTTATACATGACAGTAGAACCAATTTTGACATTATTGTGAAAACATGGAATTTATCTTCTTCTAATTCAGTCCTCAGTACCTTTCCTTCCTCTCTCCTTCCCCTACCCCTTGCTTCCCTCCATCTACTCTACTGATCTTTCTGCCATTTACCCAGTTATTTTTTAAATTAATTGACATATCGTCTCAGTGTGGTAAATAACAGTAACCCAGGTTTTCCTATCCTGTGAGTATAAATAAGGTCACATTATCAGCAATAAATCACATTTCAGTTGTTAATCGCCTCATCCAGGATGAAGTCTCTCAGGAAGTACTTCAGGAGTCTGCAGGCATTATCTCACCTATGTTTACTAACCATTTGCAGTTTTATTTTTTTTAACTCCACGTAATCCTGGTTGAAGTTTTCTGCCCTTAAAGCCACTCAAACGTGGGCATCTCCTCACTGTTCCTGCTACCAGTGAGGGACTAGAACCTGCACTGGGGAATCAAAGCAGCACTGTGAATTCAGTTCTCAAGGGAGCTTGGTATACTGTGCTGGCTGCAGAGAGAAAAAATACATTCCCTGCCTCATCCCTGCCCCCAACTCCCTAGCCCCCAGCTCTTGGCCTTACCAGAGAGCATTGCTTGAGCCTTTGTAGTCTCAGAGCCCTGTATGACAATCTTCTCCTCAGCCTCTGCAAACAACGTCTCTTTCCACAGGGCTCAGATGAGAATCCAGGGAAACCAATTTAAAAATAGATGCCAGGAGGCTTCCTGTCCCACCAAGTCATTGGACATTTCTCAATATGTCTGATTCCTAGCACAGAACACAAATTAGTCTCAAACTCTAATCGCTGCTATATCATGAAACATGCAGAACTCACCACAGCACTTCCCCAAGAATGAACTCCGTGAGGTAGGTAGGGCTGATAGAATTATGGTTTCCATCTTCCCAGTGAAAAAAATTAGTTTTCAGTGAGAATAAGCAAAGAGCCTGAGCTGAGATAATATTTAAGAGGCCAATTTCAAACATGAATGGAGGTCTTTCAACAACAAATCTGGACCTCTCCTTGGAGTCACTTCATGGTGACAGGTCACCAAGGTTGACCAGGACACTTTAGACAGAGTTATTTTCTTCTCTGTGCTCATGTACCGTTGTAGCATTTGCTGTATTTTATGGCACCACTTTAAATGTCAGTTATCCCTATTAAATGTTTTCAGTACCAGAAAAGGTCTGACATGGAAAAGGTATAGGATAAATATTTATTGATGGGTAAATATGAATTGTTTAATGTTTTTCTAATGGAGGTAGCACCCTCCCACCCCAAAGAATTTATGGAAGTGTAGGGGCATTTCTGGTTGCCACATTTCTGGGGAGTGGCGCTCTGAGCCTTTAGTGACCAGAGCCAGGGATACAGACTGTCTTGCAATCTATCAGATAGCCCTGTACAGAGAAGTGCCCCTCTATGAATGCTAATTTCTCCTCCTTTGAGATTAACTGCAAAGAAGACCAAATTTCAGGAAGTCCTAAGCCTTAAGCCTTCAGATTTAGCCTAGGAGCTACCTGCAACCTTGCTATTTGAATTTTGGAGTCAAAATGGGTATTGTGCTAAATAGACACCTCATGATTTAATGAGACATACATAAGGTGCCTAAAAGAGTGCTACTGTGTGGTAAGAAGAAGAGGGATTTGAGCTCATTTCCACCTGTCTTCAGGTAATGAGAACACTCCTTGCCAACGTATCGTTTTGGCAAATGACATGACTCAACAGAAAAGGATTTTGAAAGCAGACTTACTTGTGCACTAGAATTTGCCCTTGTGAAATAGAAAAAGTACTATAGTGAGTATATTGCCCAATTGTTATGAGGATTCAATGAAATAAATACGTTAAGTTTAATCAGTGCCTGACACTTAGTAGTCTCTTGATAAATAGTTGACTTGATGACTGGCAGCAGAGATCAAAGAAAAAGTGCTCTTGCTTGGATATTCAGGCCTCATAGGTCAAATGATATTCTCTCCTTAGCAAAATCGCGTGGGATTTCTTCAGCAAGTTCTCCTCATCCTTTATTTCCTGCAAATTAAACAGATTCCCTGTAGTGGCAACTCTTCTTGACTTCACTCTCCACTCCCACCACTCAGGATGAGACATGCTTGGGGCCAAAACACAGATGACTCACCTATTTCATTGTGTCCCTTTGTACCCTTTCAATTGCCACTGGTGAATGAATTTACTTTCCACCTGCTTCTTAGGAGAGAAATATGTCATAGCAACATTTAAGAAATGTTGATAAAAATAGTAAACCATAAGCTTACCCTATCACAACTATTTTAAAAATTGCTGTTCAATGCTTCCCTGTAAGAATCTGGTTTTATAGAGTTGCAACCAAAATGCACACACTATTTTGATTTCCACTACACCCAATTTATATTGCATATTTTCCATGTTTCTTTGTAGGCTGCATAATTATAATGCTTAATGGCTGCAAAATATTCCAATGCTATTATATACCATCCCATCTTATTGGATGTTGAAGTTAGTAGGCAGTGCAGCAAAAAGTACTTTTTTTTACAAACAGGATTTTAGTATTGTTCGAATATTTCATAGAGTAAATTCCTCATACCTTAGATACAGGGTCAAAACAATATGAATGTTATGACTCTTCCTCTGGATTTCCTTATTACTTTCCAAAAAGGTTGTACCAATTTACAATGCCTTTAGAAATATATAAAAATCTCATTTTGCTGCAGAATTCAAAAACAATAGTAAGTGATACAAGTGAAGCAATTTGCATTTATTTGATTATTATCAAGAATTATTATTTTTGTATGCTTTATTTTCTCTATTGTGAATGTTCATATAGCCAAACTTCCCTAAACACAGTTGAAAATAGCAGAATAAAAAGAATACTGGGTTTTATGCTACTTCCAGTTGTATGGGCTTTAACTGAACCTTTCTGCTCAACACACTTTATCTTTACCTGAAGGGAGTGAGCTGATAGCTGATTCCTTCCACCTCTAAAATTAAGTTACTCTAAATACTCTATATGAATAGATAAAACTCAGCTATATATTGTATTATATTATACCTGTAATGAGCATAGGTAAATATCTGGAACTTAACACTGAGGCCTCTGAAATTCTTAACAAATTTTAGATATCTCATGATTTCAGAGCTGCTTTTGAGTATAAACAGTAAACTCTTCTTTCACTCATTTATTCATTTATCCAGCAGATATTTGAAGAGGACCTGGAATACATGCCTCTGTAAGAGGTGCTTGGTAGGCAGACTTGAGAGAGATAGAGTCCTGGGGTGCTAAGATCAAGTGGAGGAGATGGATGGACAGAGGAATTACAGTGGGGTGTGGCGAGAGCTGTGTCAGTGGCCCAGGGAGCACCACTCAGGAAGGTTCCACAGAGGAGGGGACGCTGGAGCTGGGACTTTAGAAAGAATAGCAGGATTTTGCCAAGAGGAGGCTAGAGAAGTAGAGGTGAAGAGGAAATTCTCAGTTTACAGCGAATGGTATACAACTGACATGAAACTGTGCAAAGCAACTTAGTAATAATAATGACAAGCTAAGTTTCTGGAATATATTGTGCTTTGGGCATGAATAGAGCTGGGTAGATAAATGGAAGTTAGATCTTATGCCAAGCAAAGGAGTCTGCTTTTTATCTTCTGGGGAGCTTGGATATAGCAGGGAGACAGGGGAGGTTTTGAAGCAAAGGGGTGGCATGTCCAGAATTCTTTTCTTTTCTAGATCACTTCTGGGAATTCACAAGTGTCACCAGAATTTACTCATCTCAAAGCTGGGGTTAATTTTGTGAACCTGGGGACTGTTTTGAGGCCTTAACCATTTTGAATTCAGTACAAAATGAAACCTTCTATTTTTTTATGACTCTCGGGGAGCTGAAAAGTGGAGAAACTTGTTTCTAAATAGTATGTTAGTTATATTTTCAATTAGTAGGCACATTGTTTTCCTTCCAACTCCAGATGCCTTCTCATGTGAAATACCTCTACATTTAAAGCAATGGGTCCCCTTGTGATTTGTAAAAGCATATTAAGTTCTGTGTCAGGTTGGGTAATAAATTATCTGGGACATGGCAGATCTTGCGATGATGGAAAGAGATCACCGTGGAGCTATGGTGTGGCTCTTGGCTTCTATTCAGGCAAAGCAAGCATCCACTCCACTCATATATCACTGGACAATGCAAATCACACACCACTCCTGAATCCAGGATGCCCCCACCGGAGTGGGCAATGGAAGTCATATGGATAAACAACTGTATATATACACACCTGTAAACTGATGCAATGTATTTGTCAGTATCTACATCTAGATATAGATCTCAATTATTCAAAAAGGTCTTAACTAGTTTTCGAGTGATGAAATCAGGGCCAGTCACATTTTCCATTTGTTCTTGGCCACGTTCCCTTAAGTTGCCAGTTAGGCCTTGTATTTCAGAGTGCTCACTCTTGCCAAATATGTTTCCTGGGCTTCCTTGATTTTATTTAGATTTCTTCAGTGCTAGGCTCTGGCAGGAGATAGGAGAATGTGAGGAAGGGAGCAGCCAGGGTCCTTCTCCCTTCTTTCTCTGCTTCTGGTAGCATCTCTGGTGTGGCTGTGTACCCTCTAAGCTCTAGCTACCACCAGGCTGCTTCCGTGTTGGTCCAGAACCCGTGAGCAGGCCTTACCCTTACTCTCTTCCTGTTGTCCTTCCTGTCCTAGGGGTGAAAGTGGCTCCTTTATTTCTTAATCTCAGGTTGCCTCACTGTTTGCTCCTTTGACTCTTTTAACACCTTTGTAAACAGTGCCCCCATATGAAATCCCCTCTTTTGGATGACCTGGTGTGTGTTCCATTTGCCTGGATGGACCCTGCAGAATACAGGCTCTATTCTGTTCTACAAATTAGCTACCTCTCTCAAACATCTCCAGAATCTTAAGTAATCTTTACTCCAATGTTCCACTTAACCAGGGTTGGATGCAGATAGTTTAGAAAGTGTGGTCAAGCTCCTTTCAACCTCCAATCCCAAGACTAGGCCCCTAGCTTTTTGTTCTAGGACCACCAGATGCAATATGGCAGAAATAAGTATTTAAAAAATAAATATTTAAAAATGTTTACAAATTCTGTAAGAGAAGAATGGAGGAATTTTGGATTCTTATCTCCTTTGAAAACGTAGCAGAGTAGGACAAGAGCAGGGGACTCAATTGAGAGAAAAAGAGAAAGTAATTGTTCCAGGTTCCATTCCTCAAAAAACAAGATGAACTTTTTGTATGTGTGTGACTAAGGAACTTATCTACATGTATATATTGACATTTACCTTTCATACAGGTACATTTGCATGCACGCATACAACAGTTAACAATTCATACATGTAGAAGATTTAATTATTTTTAAGATTGTGGTTGTATTACTAGTCTTTAAAGAGTTTACTTAAAGATATTTGCAGTATAATGATCAAAGCCAAAGAATGATTCATTTAAAAGCTCTTATGCTTTGTATCGACTCTCAATTGATGTCTTTGGAACAATAATGGAAGCAAATTTTAAATTTGGAAGGGAGTAGATAGAGACACTGAAGAAAAAAGATTTGATGGCATCTAGACAGAAGAATTTTTTGCAAATAAGTACTGAGTGAATGGGCAAGTGACAGCCTCAGAGACAGCAAAGTCACATGACGCTTCCCCCTGAATTAACAAGGGGATTTTGCTTCAAGGTCTATAAGGGAGAGGAGCAGGAAGGGCTGGTTTCTAGGGAACAGTTTGCTCATCCTGACTCAGTGTGCTGCTGGTCTTACAACTCCAGCAGGCACGGCTGTTATTGGGGACACAGTGTGATAACAGCATTACTAAGTGTTTTCTAATGGTCCAAGGGGACCCAGGGGGAGCTTCTCTCCAGGGGCTGTCTCCCTGGGCAGGGCAGGGTAGCACATGGGACTCAGGTGGTCACTTGGGCTTTCTGAGTCAAAATGATGGCAAGGTTCCTCGGAGGGACATTTGCCAAGGAATAAAGTCACATTAGTCCCCTGATGTGCCTGAGTGTGGACTTCAGAGACAAACTGACCTGCATTCAAATCCCAGCTCGGCCACTTACTAGCTATGTGAGCTTGAGTACAGTCTGCAATTTCTCTGAACCACAATCTCTGCCCTCATAAAGATGGGCTATTACATCTTATTGGGCTGGATTATATCTATAATGCCTGGTTCATAAAAAACACTTAATGATACATTATTTTTATTGATAATTATAACAGTTATCCATTTTGCTATATTTGTAAGATGCTTGCAACCAGTTTATAATACAATTATATGCTTCTGCTTTTCTACAATGCTACAGGGACTTTAATCCAATTTTCTCACTATACAGCCTAAGAACATGGAGTCCAAAGAAGGTAAAAATCTTGTCCCAAATTAGACAACTAGTTAATAGCAAACAAGGAACTATAACCCAGTTTTCTGATTCCTATTCTGAGGTCTTTTCTACTTAGCCAGGAATAGCACAGATGTTCCGACTTGATATTCACACTCTCCCTGCCCAACCTGTTTCTCAACAATGGTGATAGAATGTACCTCAAAAGGGTCACAGCAACATCAATTCATTCTCCTTCCTTTCCCTTATCAAAGCTGAGTCTAACTCCTTCTCTCTTCCCATCTCCTTTTCTTCATATCATAGACTGAACTTTTTTCTCCCCTGAATCTTACTCTTTCTCACCCTGTCTTAAATGCTTTGACATTCTGTGCGTCATTAGTTTTTTTTTTTCATTCATTCAACAAACATTTATTGAACGCACTGAGGGTGTTAGACACTGGAGAACAAATGCTTACTATTACTCCAGGCATGCACAATCTATGGAAGAAGCAAACTTGCAAATAGAAATCATAGTACCTTGTGCTCACTAGGCGAACAGGGATCATGGCACCCAAGAATTTCCCTCAGGCAGGAGGCAGTAGAGCATGGTGGTTCATAAAAGGCTCTGGAGTCTGTCTTTGGTTTTGGATCTCAGCTCCTCACTCCATTTGTGCCCCTGGGTGGGGGAGGGTGGATTGTATAGACTCAGTGAGCTTTGGTTTCCTTCCCTATAAAGTAGTAATCATAATAGTACCTGCTTCCAAGGACTGTGGGGTTTAAATGAGAAAACTTTTCAAATTTTAAATATTTAAAAATATTTACAAGTTGTCATCTCCCTTTAAATACAGAGCTGAGCAGGATAAGGGCAGGAAATCTATCTGAGAGCACATAGTAAGCATTCAATCAAAGCCATTTCTTATTGCCTTACGAAGGAGAGTAAACAGAGATTACTCATCATTGAAGAGCTGGAGTTTAGGTTATTTATGAAAAAGGATCAGTGTCTCTCCCCTTTTTGCATCCAAAGCAAAAATTTCACAGTTCTTTTCCAAACTTGAATGATCAGTGTGACTGAGGAACTGCCCCTGAGGGTGGTTGATGATTGACTTTCTAGGGAGGATAGGCTGCTGAGGCTGATGGACAAAGCTTGTGCAAATCCTGCATCTTACAACCTGTGTGGTCCAGCTGTGGGCTGAACAAAGAGTGGCATATGTGATGTGAAGCTCTGAATAGAGCCTGAGATTGCATGTTTCTCTGTGTGGGAAAATGGTTTACTCGGTGAATACTTGATTTCTTTCCTAGCATCCTTTCCAACTAAGGAGCACAGGGCTGAAACCATGAGGCTAGTTCTCTACCTTGCTGGCTCTGTTTTCTTGGGCTAGATGAGCTTATTATTTTCCATTCAGTTCCTGGTTTATAGAGAAGTTCCCCAGGCAAAGCCAAAAACACAGAAACCAAAACCAAAAACAAAGACAAAAAACCTAAACTGAGTACAAAACACAAAGGTCCTTTGCCTTGCTCCAGTATTTGGAAAAATGAACTTGCAGGAAAAGGGGCGTTGGATTAATTCTTCAACAGGCGGGCACAGTATGGGTTTCAGTTAAGGGAACCTCATAAGCTGCCAGTCTGTGTGAATCACTCGGTCATGTGTGTGTGTGTGTGCGTGTGTGTGTTTGTGTGTATGCGTGAGAGAGAGAAAGAGAGAATCTTTGTGTGCTCATGTGCATGAATGAGTGTGTGCGTGTGTGTTGTTGGGGGTTGGGGACTGGTTTAAAGGAGATTGCTGTGGCTCAGACAGGGTGGGAACTCATTTTCGTTTGGAATCAAATGCATTCAAGGCTGGATAAAATGAAAAACTTTATTCAGCATTTTCTGAAAGAAGCCACACCAGGTCTTCTTTCTCAGCATCTGGGACCACAAATACCACCTAAGTCACACAGGCTGTGTCCATGCACACACATATGTAATTTTTAATATCCCCACATGACCAGAATGGATTTGTTCCATTCAGTGGGAAGCCACAACATTTATTACATCTCTTTCTCAAATAAACCTCAAAGCGAGCATTTCATCTTTCCTCATGTAATCATCATAAGGTAGAAAATGAAATTTTCCAAACCTAAAAGCATGTTGCTAAGAGCTTCAGGGCACTGCATGTCACTTCTTACTTTGATGTGTTCATGGAGGGGGTGGGGGGATGACAATAAAAAAAAAAAAAAGATAGAAAGGAGAGAAAAGAGAAAGATACACCGCACCTTCCTTGAGATTTTCAGAAAGCATTTTTTTTTTAACTCTTTATGTAGTGACAAGATGGAGCTGATTAAAAGAAGACAAGGAAAGTCTCAGTGCCAGACCACTTCAGAAATGAAGCATTCCAGAAAGGCAAGTACAAGCTCCTGTCAGAAACAGGAATGATTTCACGGCCCCTCTTGCATATTAATGAACTACAAGTAACCTCAGTTTAGTGGTGCAGATGCAACATTTCAGGAGCCGTGCCAGAATGCAGCAATAAATGCCAGCTCCAGGGGAAATACATTTCATGATAGAATTAGGAGAGCAGCCATCTGAGACGTCCGCAGAAATCAACCCCCACCCTGAGATGTAATGGGGTTTCTGGGGAGCAGGGCACTGGTGGCTTGGGCAGTGTGAGGTATCCGGGGTTATCTATCTGAGTCGGGCTCACGGGCATGTGCTCCATCCTCAACTCTTCCGCCGCTGCCTGTTTCCTCAAGCAACAAAATCATTTGCTCAAAGGTCAAGCTCAGGTGAATTGATGAATTTTGCTGCCTATTTTTTTCTGGTGTGATTGAAAAAACTCTTGGAACGCATAATCCTCACTGCTTTCAGAGCAAAACACCCGTCTTTTGGCCTCTTCTCCTCCTCCATCCCCAATTGCCTGTCAGGTGTTTTTCTTTTTCAACTTCTGGCAACCTGTGGTTGCATTTTCAGACAGAAGGCACCCTCGCGGCAATCCTTTTTTTCCAGTGCTTCTCCAGAATTTGCTGGATTCTCACCTCCTTGCTCACTCTTTCCCCTTTGCCCCATATGCGTAGTGTAACCGTCACTGTCTTCTGTGCTCACCATCTGTTTCTAAAATTCCTATGATACAGAAGTCACGTGACAGTTTGAGGTGCAGCCATTTCAATATTGCAAGCTTTTGCTTGGCAGGGTCTGGAAGAAACGGCTGTGTGCTTCTGCCTTAGGAGGTTGACCAGCTCCCGGGGCACAAGGACCAGCCCTCCTGAAGGAACTTTGAAAGTGGCTGTGACTCTATCAGATGTTTTCGTGAGATTGAAAATGTAGAATGAAGCCACAACCTTCATTTTCTGCCGAGACCCAGGCTATATTGCAGTCAAGGAGAAAACAGGACAAAGCAGTGCTCTGTGCTGTCATGTGAGAAAATAACACGCCTAGAATCGGCTCAACTGCTTTCTCAGTCAACTCTTGCCACCTTTGGGCTATAAAACAAAACACTCTGAGATTGATTAGCCTAACTCAGCAATGGTTTGGTCTCACTCACAGGTCTGTAGGTCAGCTGGCTGGTTGGCTGACAGGCTGGGCCCAGCTGGACTTGTCTCCCTGCTGCCGATTAGGTCCAGTTCTGCTCCACATGTCTCTCCTCATCTTGGACAGGTGGGCTTCCTGATTTATGGTTTTATAAGTGATGGCAGAAGTGAAAGAAAGTAAATCCACCTGTGTTTGTGTAATATTGGCTAACATTCCATTGGTCAAAGCAAGTCACATGATTAAGCCCCAAACCAAGGGCTTGAGTCCA
Organism: Sciurus carolinensis; assembly: GCF_902686445.1. Classification (NCBI taxonomy): domain Eukaryota; kingdom Metazoa; phylum Chordata; class Mammalia; order Rodentia; family Sciuridae; genus Sciurus; species Sciurus carolinensis. The sequence goes on from NC_062226.1 coordinate 67,883,492, forward strand.
CTGGTGCAAATACTGCAGTTTAAATGCTAGCAAGCCTGGAGTTCTCATGTCCAAAACCTAAGACCAATGAATTCTTGCTTTCAGGGACAGATACCAATCTTCCTTCTGTATTTAATCTGTCTGGGCCTCCAGCTTGCTCACATTGAGGACTGGTGTTTCCTACCTAGTCTACTCAGACTACATGATAGCCCCCTCTGGAGATACTCTTACAGACATACTCAAACTAATTATTTTTCAGGTTTCTAGGTATTCCTTAATCTGAACAAGATAACCATCACACTTGCCATCCAACTTGGGCCAATGAGAATGGAGTGGACATTTGCTAGAAAATTAGCTTTCTTCCTATGTCATGAGAATTACTAGATAAGATGCTGTAAGTAGCATGCCCTATAGTTGTGCCTCTGCAACTGCTCAGATGCAAGGTGTGAGAATGAAGGCGATGATGAAGAAGGACATATGTGAAGGAACCGTAGGGACGTCAGTGCGTTCTTGGATCAGTCCCAACCTGAAGTCCACTTCATTTCCTGGGCTGTCAGTTAAGTCAGCTAATAAATTACTTTCATTATTTATTGGGTTTAAATTACTTGCCATTAACACTATTTTCGTGGATTTGGTTTCTGTGTGACTTTTAGATATTGAGGTGTGATGTGTGTGTGTGTGTGTGTGTGTGTGTGTGTGATAGAGAGAGAGAGAGAGAGAGAGAGAGAGAGAGGGAGAGAAATTTAATTTCTTTGTACTTCAGAGTCCTGAGAATCCTAACCCACACTGTGAGAATAACTGTTGTGTTATAACAATGCCATAATACAGGTCAAGCAGCAGGGCTTGCTCATGTCTGCAGAGGATTCAGGGCTTGGTCAGTTCACCAAGTTCTGTGATTGTGTAGCCGCTTCCACTAAGGGAAGATGTTTCTCTGATTTTCCCCCAACCCACCAGCTAGCAAAGGCCCTGATAGAAAACATCTGAGAAATTCCTTTTCCCTTCTGTAGTCCTTACCTGTTTGGATGGTCAAAAGATAGAAACAAATTTTTCATTGATCAGCAATTGAACTTTTAAGTAACAGTATTAATTTTACTGTTTCTCCCTGAAAAGCAGTCAGTTTCTCCCCATTCTGTGATCATTTCTTTTCCCTGTTCCTTTCCCATAGCTCACTTCCCTTCTCTACCTTCTTTGTTTTCTGTCTTCCCATGCTTTTCTACTAGACACTTTGCGTCCTTTCCTTCCTTCTTCATCTATGTCTATTTCTCTCTCCCCTCTCACTTCTGGAAAAGACTTTTGAGGACTTGATCTCTTCAAACTCAGGGTTTCCTCATGTAAAAGCTGGTACACATTCTCCAAAGTCAGAGTCTCTGGAGTGAAACATTCTAGACACACATCCTTGCTCCATGGCTTTGGACCTACTAAGCTCTCTTACTTTGCCTTTGGGTAGAATTGGTCTAATTTACCTCCCTTTGAGACCACTGTGGAGAAATAAATGAAGTCGTGTGTGCCAACCACCTGAGGCCATATAAACAATCAATAAACTGCAGTTTCTTCTCCCTTCTAACTTCAAGAAATGAGGTCATAGTTGTAAAATGCTCAGCACAGAGTAGGCACCCAACTTGAAGCATACATCATTTGCTTCCCATTTAAATGGAATAGCTGCAGATACCATCATTCTCCTGTCTTAGCCCTTTTCCCTGTAAACAACTCTTTTTCTAATTGTTTGAGTAGCTGAAACATCTCTTGTCCAAACATGGACTGAGAACATAGGGGTGAACTGTTTAGTTCATGGCTACTGAGAGAATTCCGGGAATGGTTCCTGCCTGCCCTTAGGCAGATGGTCGGCCCACATATATTTCACAACACAAATTAATGTAAAACATATTCATGTGTGTATTAATTAATGCTAATGTATTCATAAGCAACTCAGATAATGGGCAGTCCATTCTGACATCTCCCTCCTAATTCATTTACTCTAGAGAGAGGGAATCTTGCCTAATTTTAGGCTCAGATAAGTGGATCTGTGACTTCAGTCACTGGCTCCCTTTTTTCCTCATTCTCAGTGACCACCAGCAGGTTATCTCAGAATTCCTCTAACTGGTGAAAAGACTTCCAGGTTGTAATTAGATGAGGGGAGAAATGGTGTCTGAACCAATATTAGGCTTAAGTAGTATGAAGAGTATGAATGAATTTCTGTCTTGGAGAAATCAGATAAGAAAATAGCTATGAGTAAAGTAATACAGGTTGAGTATCATTAATTCAAAAACTCCAAACCCTAAATCTTCTAAACTCCAAAACATTTTGAGAACTGACATGATGCTATAAGTAGAAAATTTCACACCTAACATCACATGACAGGTCCCACTGAAAATATTTTATTAAATTACCTTAGGGCTATGTGTATGAGGTATATGTATACAAAATATACAAAAATAATTGTCATGTTTAGACTTGGATCCCATCCCCAAGATAGCTCATTATATCTATGTAAATATTCCAAAAATCCAAAACACTTGTGGTTTTAAGCATTTCAGATAAGGGATACTCAAACTGTAGTACTGGAAAAAGATGCTAAGATGAAGGATTCACCAAGGGTAGGAAGAGGTTCCAGAAAGGGGGATCCAGGGGTTAAAAAAAGACAAGCATGGAGGTTTTGGTCCTGGGGATTGAACACAGAGTCCCTCAACCATTGAGCAACATCCTCAGGCCCCTTTTCATATTTTATTTAGAGGCAGGGTCTCACTCAGTTGCATAGGGCCTCGCTAAGTTGCTGAGGCTGGCTTTGAACTTGTGATCCTCCTGCCTCAGCCTCCTGAGACATTGGGATTACAGGCATAGGCCACCACACCAGGCTTCAGTTTGTTTTTATTGCAGCTATTAAAACAAAACAAAACAAAACAAAAAAAACTGCTGTGCAGAGGAAAATGAGGGGTGGGGAAGGGGCAGGGGGAAGGAAAGATAATAGAATGAGACAAACGTCATTACCCTGTGTACATGCATGATTACGCAAACGGTGTGACTCTACTTCATGTACAACCAGAGAAATGAAAGTTGTACCCCATTTGTGTACAATGAATCAAAAAATAATAATAATAAAAAAAGAAAGGGAAAAAAACTGAATTGCCTTCAATAGAGGAGTATTTTCCTTAGGTAATTATTAATGGTAGAGCTTGAGTACAGAGTTCAGAGACTAAAAAGGTCTCTGCCTTCATGGAGTTTACAGTCAAATCTGGATAACTGTGGAGTGAGATAAGACAGACAGTAAGTGAAAATATATATAATGTCTTGCTTTTCTTTGGCCCTCCTGTCACATATACATTCTGTTGAACTTGAGTCTGCTGGACCTGCGGGTCTTTTGGGACCAGGTTATTAGAACTTCTATTCCTAGGAAGTGAAGAGTTAAATAGAAAGTTCTTCCTGAACCTGAAGGAGTTTGTTGCTCAGTTTCAGTGGTATGCTTCTGTTCAAACTAGAAGATTTTCATTCTGGTAATAAAAGACCAAAAACCAACCTAACCCATAGGTGAAAAATCATTAGTTCAGGGAACAAAGAAGAACAAAGAAGGCCAGATCTAGACTGGATAACAGGGGACTGGATTTTCTTTTCAATGAGAACAGAAAAATGTGCCCTGGCAGTTGCCCATGCTTGGAAGTTCTGGAAGCCCTTTTAGGGGCATCGTCACAACCATCCCATGAGGGCTGGAAGGCAAGTGGTAGAAACAGTATTACATTCAGATGTATTTTTCTATAAATTAAGGAACTTGGAGTAAATGACTGCTGTGACAATACCCTCCCAGATGGCCCCAGTGACCTTTGCCTCCTGGTATTGATATGCCTGGGTATTTCTCCACCTGGGTGTGGACTGTGTCTAATGACTCCTTGTGAACAGAATATGGCAGAAGTGATGGAGTGTCACTTTTGAATTGGGTTATAAAAAGACTGTGGCTTCTCCCTCTTGGATGCTCTCATTATAGGGGAAGGAAGCTGCCCATTTGCCAAAGAAATGAAGTCATGAAGCCACTGGCCTGAGAGGATTGAGGCTGGTTAAGTGCCGCATGAGAGAGCTTGGAAGCACACCTTCTCTTGCTGAACTGAGATGACTGCAATCTGGCTGCCACCCTGATTGAAGGCTTCCATGAGACTGTGAGGAAGGGCCACCTGATAAGCCCTTGCTGGATACTTGACCCACAGAAACAGTGAGATAGTAAATGTTTGGGGTTTTCAGTCACTGAGTTTAGGGGTAATTTGTTATGCGGCAATAAATAACAAATGCCATTACCCATTTGTCTTTTAAAGTTGTGTTTTACTTTCTGTGTATAAAACTTTTGCTTATCATTAAAGTGGAAAGACAAGGAATGCAAACAATACCCCAAATATTGCCACAAAGACTTTAGCAATATTTTCCACATAAGAGAGGAAGTGAGATATTTAAAATGTGAATCAGATAGTGTCAGTCCCTTGTTCAAAATCATCCAATGACATCCCATTATGTTTGGAAAATAATCCAAAATTCTTGCTGGGGCCTCCAAGGCTGATGTGACCCCCTGCTGTCCTTGTGATTACAGAGCCTCTTCTCTTCCCCTCCTTCATGGGGCTCCAGCTAGCACAGGCTCTTGCCGCTCACCAAGGCTGTCCCACATGCTCTTGCCTCAGGCTCATGTACTTGCTGTTTTCTTCGCTGACCTGCTTTCCCCCAAATCAATCTCATGGCCAGCTCCCTTGACACATTCACCTCTCAAATGTGGCTTCCTCCAGTCTGTGTTCAAATGTAACTCCACAGAGATGCCTTCCCTGAATATCCATCCAAAATAGCCACCTTCCCCTACGAATTCCTTTATTTTGTTCACTGCTATAGCCCCAGTTCAATAAATACTTGTTAAATAACTGTTTATACAATTCATTTTATTCTCTTTTATGCTTTATTCTCTTTTCTTCCCTCTATTCTTTTTTTTTCCAGATTTTTTTGATATTTTAGTTTTACAATCAGAAAATAAAATATAACTTAAAAAGGCAAAACTGTGTAATGATCTGATTTTTAAAATTCTTACAACATACTCTCTGCATTTTTTAAATCAAATGAATGAGCCATCTGAAAAGGGGACAGAAAAAAATGTGGCTAAACTTACTGTGTTTCAGTTTCCTCATCTGGAATGTGGGGATACCTCAAAGAGCATTGAGTGAAATATTGCTCAGATCTCACTTTGCACAGTTGTACATATTAAGGAAGTAAAAATGTCAAAGGAACAGGAATCCCATCTCAGGCATTCTGGTGAGTATAGAAAATGAGGAAAGTAATTAATGTAAATTTCCCTGAGGGGTGAGTTTACAAAAAGACCCATGTAGGGTAAAGGTTTTCTTTACCCATTCACTCCCTCACAAAACCACTCCTTGGTTTTGGTCTTCATATTCCCTCGATGACATAAGATTTCCAATTTTCTCAACCACACTTATCCTTTTTCATTGCAAATCAAGCTATTTCTTCCACCCTTCAGCTGAAGACCCCTTCCTCCCAGACTCAGCAATTTATTTTGATGAAATTTATCTGAGGATAAAGGAAACAGGAAAGTCAAGGAAGAGGCTCGACCAGAGATTTCCCAGGACAGAAGCAGAGTGAATTGGGTTAGAGAAATAAAAAGGAGTAAACACTCAAATATTCTTCAGTTAACTAGCAGCCCAAGAAAGACAAGACACCTTATATAATAAAGAACTGCATTACGAAACAATTGGCAATTTTCAGTTATCAAAATTGCGGATTTTGCATTTTGTATTTGTTTCATAATCAAGAACAAATTCTTTTTGAATGTTACATAACATACATATGAAACAAGATAGAAAAATACATTGCAAACCATGGAGTTGCACACCTTTAATCCCAGAGGTTCTGAAGGCTGAGGCAGGAAGATCACAAATTCAAAACTAGCCTCAGCAACTTAGCAAGGCCCTCAGCAACTTAGTCTCAAAAAATTAAAAAATAAAAGGCTGAGGTTGTATAAACTTGTAACAATGGCTGTAAGTACATTATCTTACATGTTTCTCATAGGCAATAGGTTGGTTATGGCACTATAGAACAGGAAACTACTAAGATAATAAAGAATAGACAAAAAAATACATATTACCTGTATGAGGTACTCTCATCTACCCACGTTAAAAATTATATAATACTCTCAGAAAGAGTCTTAATAACTACATACTTTAATAAGAAATAAATTCAATAAAGAATGATAATACTGAGAACCAAGACAGATTTCAGAAGTCATGCATTTTTTCAGTTGATTCAAATGTAGTCTTAATATCTGTGGTAGAAACTGTTTTTTGGTCACCAAAATTAATCTCCTCTACTCTGTAGCACACAAAATAAGTCACATTTCCCAGGCTCCTGTGCAGATAGGTATAGTCATGTGATTGAGCTCTGGTCAGTGGGTAGTGGGTGGAAATGGTATGTGCCATACTAGATTTAGACTATAAAAGTTTCCCCTGACCAGTCTCCATGTTCCCTTTCCACCCAGTCCAGGCTGAATTAAAACAATGGCAACAACAACAAAAAAAGACAGATATTCATGGTGTCCTTGGCAATCCTGCATCCTTGGAGAGAATAAATGTTCTCATCTCCATCCTTTAGGTAGACAGTTCTGCAGGCATTCTGTACACTTCTCAGGAATCCCTGCATAATGAACCTAAGCAGTGACCTCAATAACACCTGCTATATTGTGTCTTCCTTTTTCCTTGTCTCCTCCTTATTTCTTCATTCTTGCCTTCTGGGATTAAATCCTTAAAAAAACTATGAGTATTCACGTTATTAACAGCTTATGCTTTTGGGGAAAACAAAACTAAGATAGTCATTGATATTCCAGAGTTTATCTATTATAACTCCAGGACTTATCTTAAGAAATAAAGTGATATCATTAAGTGGAATGTTGGGTCATGATAAAATTTAAAACATAGAGCAGTCAGGGAGTACCTCTGAAAAAAATTGACAGAGGAAGCTAGGAAAAAAATTTTCAAAATTTTCAAAAAAACACTTGGGAAAAATGTCCATACTGATCTGGAAGACAGGCAAGGTGTTATTGAGACTGTTGCTCTAGGAATAGAGGTTGGCAGAAATCAAAGTGTTAATGTAGGCTTTTATTTTCTACTCTTAGCAAATTGTTGAAGAAAGAGGACAAAGGGTGAATGGGTAAACAAAATGTAGTAAAAACAGTCTGTAGAATATCATATTGTCTTTAAAAGGAAGGAGATTCTGATGTGTACAAAATAGATGAACCTAGAAGATATTGCACCAAATGAAAATAGCCAGTCAAAAAAGGACAATTACTGTAAAGATTACATTTATGTGTGAGGTATGTCAAATAGTTAAACTAATTGAGGCAGAAAGTCGAATGGTAGTTGCCAGGGGCTGGGAGGGAAGGGGAATAGGGGAGTTTAATGAGAACAGGGTTTTAGTTTGGGCTGATAAAGAGTTTTATGGATTGATGGTGGTAATGTTTGCACAATGAGGTGAATGTATGTAAGACCAATGAACTACTCACTTAAAAATAAGAAGATAAATGATACATGTGAATATTATATAAATTAAAAAAGCAATAACCTCAGGGTGGAACTGACTTGTTTGCAAGCAGGGTAAAAGGGATAAGAGATTCCAGTAATTCGGAGCAACAATTAGAAAACCTATTTTCTTCAGGCGTGAAACAGCGATAAGAATGGAACAAGTTTGTGCAATCAACGCGTCCAGTAGGACTCAGTCTTGTGGTAAAAGCAAGATGATCCTCCCTCCCCTATCATAATCCTGGAGAGCTTCAGATTTGTCAGAAGGTGACTCTGTCTTTTAGGGCACAATGATGCCAATAAAATCACAACACCAGACTGAAAGTCTCCTCTAATTGGGGTTTAAAGCAATCTTCACCCCCAAATGTGTGTCAGTTTAAAGTGTGCTGCAAAAATGGTATAGCCCCCAAGGAGGGATTCTTCTTCCAAAGTGACTTTGAAAATGGTCTGGCAGGTTAGTGAAGAAGAAGGAATTCTCAGAAGGAACTGGCAAGGGAGTTGCTCCCAGAAAGCACCCAGGGTCTCACCAAGGGCCAACCCTCCTCGCCAGGGAATGAGAACTCCTAAAGCCAGCTCAGCAGGGTTATGTTATTACCTGTAATCAGTCTGTGGTGGGTGACCCCATCCACCCACTTCCTACATGGGAGTACTTGTGCTGTTGTCCTCTCTCTGACCAAAGGTATAGATATGTTGGGAGGAGAGGCAGGGTAATATAATTTGTCCTTTTAATTCAAGAGGCTGTTGGACCACAAAGAGAAATATCCAGATGGATGGAATGCACTGTGCATATTCTGGAGACACAGTCCTTTGAGATGGGAGCAAAGGTTGGTGGGGAATTTGAATTGCCTCTCCAAATTGTCTTTCTAGAAGAGCAAGCACTGTATGTGGGAATGAGAATAAAATGGTTGTTTAGAGACCAGAAGAACAGATTATGGCTAAGCCCCTCAAAGTGTTCGCCACTATGTGTTTTTATTCACATGACACACAACTGGACTACATTTCCCAGCTTTCCTTGCAGTTAGCAAAACCAAGTGACTGAGATGTGGTCAGTGCGGATGTGGGCAAGGGACATGGCTTCTAGGTGCAGCCTGTGCTTTCCTCTTGGAGGTATAACTTTTCTGCTTTTTAAATTCAGGAAGGAACACAACGCCCAGGGAAAACTCAGGTGTCACTGGTTGAAGACTGAAGAACCATGAAATGAAGACAATATGGATCCCTGAGTCAAGTGTGATCACAGAAGCAGCCTTAGCAGACTTCGATATGAGCAAGAAACAACTTTTGTTGTCAAAAGTCACTGATTTTCTTTTTCCTGTTCTAGGAGGTATAGTTACCTCCATTGATACACTATTGTTTTGTAAAAATATGTGCTGATTAAAGATACTTTGATAAATTCAGGAAGTAAAAGAAAGGTGTTGTGAGACGATGCAAGAATACTCAGAGGTGAAGTTATTAGATTATGACAGCTGTAACCTATCAGTGGATTAACCTACTAATATGGATTACCAGGTGGTGACTGTGGGAAGGTAGGGTGTGACTACAGGAAATGGGTCACTGGGAACCTTTGGGATTTATATTTTGCCCCGGGTGAGCAGAGCTTTCTGGCACTCTCTCTCTCCTTCTGCTTCCTGGTGATCACATGTGGAGCTGCTTCCCTCTGCCAAGCCTTTCGCCATCATGTTCTGCCTCACCTTGGGCCCAGAGATATGGAGTCAACCAGTCATGAAGCTGTGAGTCAAAATAAACTTTTCCTCCTCTAAATTGTTCTTGTCAGATATTTTGGTCACAGAGATGAAATACTAATGAAAAGAGAGGAAAAAAAAAAAAACCTTGTTTTCCAGTACCTAGACATAACCACTTTTAATATTTGTTAATGGTTTAGGTATAAGTTGTCCCCCAAAAGCTCACGTGAGACAATGCAAGAACATCGAGACAATGCAATAACATTCAGAGGTGAAATGATTGTGCTGTGAGAGCCTTAACCCAATCAGTGAATTAACCCCTGAAGGGGATTAACTGAGTGGTAACTGAAGGCAGGTAGGGTGTGGCTGGAGAAGGTGGACTTTGGGGGTGTGCCTTTTGGGTATATATTTTGTATCTGGAGAGTGGAGTCTCTCTCTCTGCTTCCTGATCACATCTTGAGTCACTTCTGTCCATCACACTCTTTTGCCATGATGTTCTGCCTCATCTGACACCCCAAGGAATGGAGCCAGCTGTCTATGGACTGAGACCTCTGAAACTGTGAGTCCCCAAATAAACTTTTCCTCCTCTAAAATTGTTCCTATCAGGTCTTTAATCACAGCAGCAAAAAAGCTGACTAAAGCAATATTGTAGTGTGTTTTCTTGCTACCATTTTTTTCTACACACTTATTTTTGCATAAAGAACATTCATGGATCTTAGGAAGAAGATATTATGAAGAAATTTTGGTGATGAAAAATATTTCCCAATAACTATCTCTAATTGCTTAAGTCATTCAACATGTATTTTAAAAGTGTACTCTATAGTTGATTCAAATCACTAGCATTGAAAATGGACTAAAGTCCATTAAGACATTTTTTATCTTATTCATGTTCACAAATCTTATAAAGCAAGGAATTATTCATTATTTTTATGATTTAATCCTCAGTGTATCATACAGTGTCTGGCAAAAAGAACTTAATAACTATCTTTGAATATATTGATAGACGAATAAATGAGTAGATGAATGAATGAATGCAAACAATTCTGCTCTAGTGCAATGGGGTAAAAAGCTTTTAATTAATCATTCAGCAACATCTAAATCATGTAGATAGTTTAGTCATTTTGGAAAGGCTGCACCAGTTGTTTAAAGCAAATGTTAAAAATGCTGAGATATGCCCTCTGAAGGGTAGAGGGGAAAGTATGGCTTATGAACATACTTCTCTTCCTATGGAAAGAGCAGAAACAGAAAAGAAGAGCTGCACAAGGAAAGCAGCTGAGCAAGGGCCCAACCCTTGCCCCAGACTGTAGTATCCACCTGACATGGATATAATCCAAATGGTTTCTTGGGTTTATGGGCTAAACAAGAAAGTATGACATTCAAGTCTCTTTATAACTTAAATACTCCATTCTAGAATTCCTAATATGAATAAATTTCTCCATTAACTAGAGTGCATACTCATATTTTTTTAAGGGAAGTCTCTTGTAAATCTGAGAGTTTTTTCTCTATAAAGACATAGACAAGGACTGGGGTTGTGGCTCAGTGGTAGAGCACTTGCCTAGCACATGTGAGGCACTGGCTTCCATCCTCAGCACCACACAAAAATAAATGAATAAAATAAAGGTATTGTGTCCATCTACAACTAAAAAAAAATATTAAAAAAAAAGACACAGACAACTTGGGGAAAAATTCTTAGGACACCACCTTTCTAAAACTATGAATACTACTTCCATGAATTTTTTGCATATAATATTTCAGAAAAAAGTGAGGTCAGTCTGATATCTTTTTCCTTTGATGATTTCTGTTTTTAATTTTCTTTATGCTTAAAGCTTTTTATTCCCCTCTTCATGTTTGAAATTCAAAATTTTTTCCAGAGTTTGCCTAAGCGTTGGGTTTGCTGGTTCTCATAAAATGTGATGTGAGCTCTTTTAATTTGCACATTTGTGTCTCTCTCAATTCAGGTAGATTCCTTCAATTATCTTAATCACAGATTACTTGTGTGAAACTGCCTTACCCCAGTGGCCTCCTAAATTCAGAAACTATGTCTCAGTCATATTTATATCTTTAGCACTTGGCACATAGTAGACATGCAATGATGGCTTATTGAAGTAAATGGAGACTAAAATTGTCTGAAAATATCTCTAGTAAAAGAGATACCCATTCATTGATAGAATGATGTTTTACTGCATTTGACTTCCACTTCATTTCTTAAGTCTGCGTGGACCACAGTTGTGTTTTTCTTCAGCCAATGAAACTCTGCGTGTTGATTTGCTGTAGCTGATGGGACATTAGTGTGATGCCAGCAGAAACTAGAAAAGCACTTGTACATTGACTTGCTCTTTCAATGTCTTGGGAATGCTGAGACTGCCCTGTGAAGAAGGTCAACTAGCTTACTAGATGATGCAATGCCACACAGACAGCCATGTTCACTTGGACAACTTCCCGTTCTTCAGGCCAGCTAGTCTACCAACTGCTGGTATGGGGGCAAGACCATCTTAAAACATCCAGGGCCAAATTAATTTGACCAATCCAGAAGCATTTCCCTGTGACCCACAACATGTGAGAAATGTTTTTGCCACTGAGTTTTGGGGTGATTTGTTATGCAACAATGACTAAATGATATAGGAAGCCATTGCATTCTAATTTAGGTGGATATTAAACTAACATTTTTAAAAGGTAAATTTTATCTTCTTGTTTCTAGAACACAAAAGAGAAATATCTTCCTGTTTTAAATGAAAATGATTTTAAACCTAGAAGTCTATATGTAGTCAAACTTTCACACAAATGAGGGTAAAATACAAACGTTTTTGCAATATGCAAAAACTCAGAATGTTTACCGTCAGGCATATTTTCTGAGGGATTAGTTGAGGAATTAAAAAAGTATATAAAGTCTGTTCTAGGTATTTTTTGATGAATCTCACCCCACACTGATCTTCTACACCTACTTCTTACTGCTGGAACTGGGAACATGGAACACCTTTCCCAGACTTTATTGCCAAGGTAGACCCTCTGATTCTGGCAGTGACTTCAGGAGTTTTAATACACTGTACCAGTCACATCAGCAGGATTTCCAACAGCATGCCTAAGGATCTAGGGATCCTGTAGCATTTGGGGATTGGAGGCATAAGGTCTTCTTGTTGGGAAAGGGGAGTGGGGAATCCTGAAGTTTTGCAAGGTTGGTGGTGGATCTCTCCAGTCGCTGTCCCTGGGTCATACCACCTACTCCTCTTTGCTCCTAAAATCTTTTTTTTTTAATGTATATATATTTAGTTGTAAATGGACACAATACCTTTGTTTAATTTGCATGTGGTGTTGAGGATCAAATGCAGGACCTCACTCTTGCTAGGCAAGCACTCTACCACTGAGCCACAAGTCCAGCCCTCATCTTCAAGTCTTTCTAATATTTTTGTAATGAATTACCTGGATTGAGACACTTCCCTGTTTTAACAACCTAAAGTAGTTTTTGTTTTCTTAAGTGATAAGGAACCCAATGAAATGAAATCACAGGCTGAGAAACATTACAATATGTCTTGAAAGCAACTGATTAACTTTATATATTAAGCCTACAAACTCCAAGAATATTTCCTTGAAGAAGAATGGAAAGACTTCTAAACATTAGAAAGTCTAAGAAACATAATAAACAAATGACACAACTCTTCCCTGAAGAAGGAGATATAATTATGATACTAGGAAAACCTAAAACATATTGGAAAATAATGGTCAAAACTTGAAGCAAACTAAAATGTGGCTTGATGTCAAGACCCTCATGGAGTGTAAGATATTCCCTTTGACCAGGATTCTAGGACCATTCTATGGTGCAGCATTCATGTCCTTAGAAATGTCTAGAAACCAATGTAATCCTAGAGAATACTTGGCTCTATGCAAATAAGTAATAAACAACATTGCTCGTTCATTTCATCTCTAAAAAGCAATCCATTAAAAATAGGAAAAACCTATATATAATTACAACTTTAGAACATAATGAAAACATATGTATCTGAAGACAGAAATTGGGGTTTGAAAGGATAGGGAAAAATTGAACAAGGACATTCTCATTTTATATGAAGAGTCAAAGGCTGGGTGCGGTGGCACATGCCTGTAATTCCAGTAACTGAGGCTGAAGAAGGAGGATTGTGAGTTCAAAGCCAGTTTCAGCAAAAGTGAGGCACTAAGCAACTCAGTGAGACCCTGTCTCTAAATAAAATACAAAATAGGGCTGGGGTTGTGACTCTGTGGTTGAGTGACCCTGAGTTCAATTTCTGGTACCCTCCTTCCCCTGCAAAAAAGAGTCAAGAAAAATTGTAGGCTATTGATGAAATAGGACATAATATGTCCTACTATATTTAATGCTACCATGACTATTAGAAATGATAATAGTAAGATACTATAAATGTTTGAGCATGGGCTGGGGAGATAGCTCAGCTGGTAGAGTGCTTGCCTCCCAAGCACAAGGCCCTGAGTTTGATCCCCAGTACCACAAAAAAAAAAAAAAAAAAAAAAAAGTTTGAGCATAAAAAGAGTAATTAAAGTAAGCTAAATCTTTATTTTTCTTAGAGAACAATCAAATAATAATGTCTGATTCAAGGAATCAATAAATGTAGTTATTAGCAGATTATTTAGGAATATAATTATTTAGGAATATTAGCAAGTATTTAGGAATATGCTCTTCCAGGTTGAAGAATTAGAGTTTTGCAGGTGTGGAATGATGGCACCTTTCTTTTACATTAATAAGCTTTCTGTACGATTTTAATGTTCAGGTATTGTTTCAATAAAAGGAGTTGTTAAAAGAATATACTGCATCAAGGAAGGAAGGCATTCTGATATTGTTCCTATTCATAAACCTCATGATCTAACTTCATCTTCATCTGTAGAATGAAGGGGTTGGACAGAACTTGAGGTGCCTCCAGTTGGAAAATGCTGAGTATCTTGTGCAGAGTGGAATGCATCCCTTCTAGAAAGAGGCTTTTGGAAGTACCTTTACATTCCTTCATCTCTTTTCCACTCTGAGGACTAAGAGACAGCCACGAGAATGTAACTGAGTTTTAATCATGAGCAGGCAGGAAGATTATATAGTTAATGCAGCAGATATTTTTTGATAGACCTCTGGGAATACTAGGCTCCAGAGCTTACAATTTGTAAAATCAGAAAGAATCCAAGTAAACATCATAAAGATTCATATCAAGTAATTACAGATAGGAAAAGTCCAAGTACATTCTTTAAAAAGAGCAAGTTCACATATCGATATGCTGTAGTAAGACAGCACAGAGTATCTTCAGTGGAGTTTTTTTTTCTTGAACTTCATGATAACAGAAGGAAGAATTTCCTCCCCTAAAAATGTCTGGCTAGGAAGCACTAATAAAGTTTAACTGTGTCTTTTGTTACAGAGTGATGCCTGTTTGTATAAAATACCAGAAAGAGCTGATGTCCACAACCCAATCACTTGTTATCTTTTCAGGTTCATTAGACATAAAAATCCCCCCCCCCAATTAAAATCTACGTTCTATTATTCTTTTCATGCCCTCATAGAGATTATTCTAGCAGAGGCTTGCCAAGTTATCTGGAGTCATACAGCTGGTTGGCAAAGCAGCTTTGTCCATTCATCGAATCCTGCAGGCAAGGAACCTATTCCCTTTTCTTCCATCTGCCACATTCACTTTGAATATGGTGTGTAGTAACCATGCCTTCCAAAATGAAAGCCACCCACTTCAATATGTAGGTCATCATTAGTCCCATTCCATATTATCCTTTTGCCATCATGGATCCTTGTATGATATGACATGGAGCAGCAGTAAGATCTATAAAAGGATTTGCCATCAACTTAGGGGCAGTGAGTGCCTTCTGGTCCACACTGACCAGACAACCTATTGAGTGCTTGCTTCCTTTACCCCAGAAAACACCAAACTCCAATCATCTTAGTCATTTTTGAGTTAAAACTGGGCAGGTGGTTTCATCTATTATTTGATCCCGCTAAGAATGACAGCTTTGTTTCTGCAAGGGACTCTCACTATAGTCTTGTTTGCTTTTCATGCTGAGAAATTATTTCTTCCCATGCTGAGAAAATTGCTTTTTCTTTAAGTACATGTTATCTTCTTTATATATATGCACATATGTTTGTGTGTCTATACATGTTATGATGCTCTGCAAATTCAAGGTGGCATTTGTCTCAGACTGGTTCATTGTACTTCAGGGTCATGTGTGTCTCATGCAAGGCCTCCTTTTCAATATCTTCTTTTATTTTATAAGTGCTGGGAAGAAAATAAATTCCTAATGTGTGTTGTTGCTCAAAGATTCCTGTACTTGGTTTAATTTTTCATTTGCCCACATAGAGCAATATCATTTAGTAAATGGTAGATATTTCTTTGACGACAAAGCTTGCTTAGATGTCATATCTGCTGTTTGGTGTTGGCATATTTCTTATAAGAAGATTGCTATAGAAAGTGTTGCTATTAACTTAGCAGGTGAACCCTGCAGGGGCAACTCAGGGAGTAAATACTTAACTCCGTGGTTTCTGTCAGTGAAGTATCTCGGCTCCGGATTCCCGTGGAGACTTCTTGGTCCAACCTAACCTCCCATGTGCATCACATACTTCAATTTTCTTTCCCTTTCACAGCACCTCTGTTATTGTTTCAGGTCCTTACCAACTGCCATTGGCATCAATAGATTCTTGCTGGCTAATGATTGGGCAGTCAGCTGAAGTCTCCATGTCCTCAGTGAGTGACCAGAATGATAGCAACATCCAAGAATGACAAACCTGCAGACATCTTCAGCTAGAGGTGATGCCCTCAGTCTAAAGTAAATACCAGGTGAAAAGACTTGCAGTTCTCAACCAATATAAATTAGTCATCACCTTCCCTACCCACAAATTTTGCAATGAGAATGCAAACATCACTTGGGCAGGAGGGAATAGCTGGGGTATTAATTAGCGAGGCCTGGTCCAATCAATTGTTCCATCTCCTCAGAATTCATTCGCAGTCTTCCTGGGAGTTTGAAGAATTATGTTGCAGAGAGGACCAAAGACAAAATGTCCTCTCTAGGTAGCATATTCCTCCCTTTTCTCCATGCATCATAGATAGTCATCATTGCAAGGCACTGAAGATCTCATCTGGTTTAGTGCTTTCCTTAGACAAAGATGGAGAGCAAGTTGAAGAGACAGGCCAGCAGTTATGTCCAACTGTGGTCGCTCAAACTTATGCATTGTAACTCCTTGATCACTGTCCTATCCCTGTATAACCTTGTGTCTTCCATTGTTTCTTCCTGTCCTACAGGGCATGGAGCAATATATAACCCATTTTCAAATATTTACCCATCCTTCTCTATTTTTGGCAATTTCCAGTAGAATAGATGCCTTCAGCAAAAGAATCTCAAGCTATTGTCTTTTGTCACTTATAAGTGCAAAAATGGCATCTGCCTTCGGGGGATTCTTGATGGACACTTTATTTCCCCCCTGTGGGGATTTGAAGAAAAAAGGTTGATTGCTTAACAGAAGACAAGAGGGTGAAATAGATCTTCATTCAAACTCTAGCTTAATTATAACGTTTCAAGTGTGCTATTCTGATATGAGAGTTTGCCTTTAAATGAGTACTGGAATGATAGGTAGCATCCTGCAAGATGGAGGTAGGAATACAAGAGCTCCAGGTTCCATCCCCTGAACATCTCATGAACTTGCTCATCCTAAAAATATCTGGTGAAGACAGTATTAAAAGATAGCAGGCAGGAATTAGGCATTGGTGCATGAGGATGCCTCACATAGTGATGTTACTGTGTTGAATCTGCCACACTGCAGGCCAGGAGTTCAATCTCTTGGGCTTGTAAAAAAGCCGATTTCAAGTGCAGAAATTGGGTGCATTTTCAGGGGAAGACTAGATCTAGCCAATCTCGTTATTGATATATAAAACCAGAAAATTTGAATCTTAATTATTAATTTATACTTGAAATGTCCATCATAGGGATGAAAATATTTATGTTGGCACATTCTCTCCTTGGATAGTGTCATGGACAGTCACATTAAAAGAAGATGACAACTGGCCATAAAATCAGGATAAGGAAAGATAGGTGATTTGGTTTTTTTATTTTTATATATTGGTACCTGGAATTTAACACTTAACCACTGACCCATATCCCCAGTCTTTTTTATGGTTTATTTTGAGACAGGGCCTTTCTAAGTAGCTGAGACTGGCTTTGAAATCGAGATCCTCTTGTCTCAATCTCCTGAATCACTGGGATTACAAGTGGGCATCACCTTGCCCGGCAGGTGATTTGATTTTAACATTAAATGGCACCAAGCAGAATTAGTTTAATGTCATTATCTTCATACAGGAATATGTCAGTAAAATTCTATTACAGAATGAGATTCCTCTCTCCTGGTCAAATCTGGTGGGCAATTTGACACTTGTTACCGTATCCCTTCTCATCTATGCCTCCGTTCCAGATCATCCCTTCTCCTAACTGACATTTCTAGGGACATGTTATCATCCATTATGGTTTATATATTATGTGTCCCTCCAAAGCTCATGTGCAATGCAAGAACATTCAGAGATGAAACGATTGGGTTATGACAGCCTTAACCCAATCAGTGAATTAATCCCCTTACAGGGATTAATTGAGTGTAACTATAGGCTGTGGGTCCCTGGGAGTATGCCTTGGGGGTATATATTTGGTGAGCTAGCTTAGTCTCTCTCTCCACTCTCTGATCATTATATGAACAGCTTCCCCGTGCCACACTGTTCCACCATGATGTTCTTCCTTACTTTGAGTCCCAAGGGATGGAACTGGCTATCTGTTGATTGAGACCTCTGAAACCCAAATAAACTTTTTCTCTACTAATTGTTCTTGTCAGGACAATTAGTAGTCACAGTAGTGAAAAAGCTGACTAAACACCATCTTTATTCTCTCAATGGTTTGGTCTTACTGGCTTGGAACCATTCTCTCTTTGGTCCATTAATGAGGACTTTGTACTTATCTCTGACATAATTTCACCACTTCCAAATTGAGGCACAACTCATTATTGTTAACTCTACCTCCAAACACAGGTACCAACAAGAGTGTCCACATGTAGAAATTTGTTCTTTGCAATATGGCTAATGGTTGCGGTTTAGCAAACCATTGTTTCATTAGAAACAATATCCCAAAGCAGTAATCTAAACCTTAATGTCTGCATTATCAGCACTATTAATGATTTCCATCACTTTTGCTGTGGCAATTTAGTAGCATAAAGTTTTCTCCAGCACTTTGGGGGCTGAGTTAAGAGACAACAGAAGGTACCATTGTTGAGGCCACTCAATGAGAACTTAATTAGAAAAATGTGCAGCTATGGTCTCTGTGGAGAGGGATGACACTTCTTTTCCTCCCACTGACACAACCAAGTGCTCTGTATTTGTTACATTATTCATTAGATCATTTTTACCTCGTTCCATTCTTGGTCATCTTTCCCAGCAGATTACCTTCTAAGAATATACTCTCCAGAATAGTATGAGCTTGCCTATGAGGTGAAGAGTATTTGTAAAAGAAAAGAAAAAGGAAACTCACATGGCATCTGACCATCACCAACAATTAGACTTTTCTCCAAATACCTAAGAAGCATTTATTTAAAACAGCTTCTCCACAGGATTCTTACCCAGGAATGCCACTACTGATGACAGGAAAGAGTAATGAAAGTGATATATAACTTTTGGTTATGGAAGAGGTTTTTGGCTAAGTGGAAGGCAAATTGAGATAAAACCATCTAGGGACTGAAAGTTAAGTTGGGATAAGACAATAAAAGTTATAGAGTTGGGAATTGGTAAAAGCCTGTATTAACCACTCCCAGCCTCAGTAATTACTAGTCCTTTATGTGAAGTTAGTCTCTACCATTTTATGGAACCGTGAGGCAAGTTATTATCCTTCCTTGTGGCTCAGGTTACCCATCTGCAAATAATTGAGATGTTTGACTCTACTTTGTGATTTGAATATTCAAATCTCCACTCCACAAATAGAGTTCTAAAAAGCAATTCTTAGAATCCTTTACACTCACTCTGACAGGAAATCGAATCCATGTTTGTGTTAATCAACAATGTCTTGGGCTGCAAGTAACAGAAATTGATTAACAGTGATGTAAATTTGTAAATGCTTATTTTTCTTGCATAATGTAAGTTCTGGGAGTGGCTGGTGCTGTTTCCAGTTCAGCAGTCAATTACATCAGGACTGCTGTCTCTGCAGGATTTTCATCTGCTCACCTTGGTGGTGATTTGGGCACCAGAGTTACAGGCAGCAATCTTCTTTTAAGGCTACTGTAAAGGTGTAAGGGAGGGAGAATGTGGTAGCAGTTGTGTGTTTTTAGAGAAAAACTCTCTTAGAGACTTAGGACTGATTGGTTGGGACTGTGGCAGATGGTCAGTTGGAGGTTCATGAGAAAGAACATGGTGAAACTGCCATATTGTCATGAGTGAGGTCCAAAACACACTTGTACAGAATGCAGAATTGCTTTGCGGTTAACAAATATAATAATTTTCAATTGATCCCTCCTGTTGTGCAACAAGAGTGAAACATTTACTGTATTCGGCTAACCTAAATCCCCTGAGCTGAGAAAGTCTCAAGTACTTCTTAGCCGCAGACCTTTCCTTCTGAAGAACTTCAGTGTGCAGATGGGAACTTGCAGAAGCATAGGAGCCCACCCCAATCGGGACTGTGTTATTGTGGGGTGCGCTGTGGTAGCACCTGGTTTTATTCTATAGAGTTCACCTTTTCCATGGAGGCAAACTAGGGAAAGGGATTCTTAGGTTTCTTTAATCATTGTATCTCTTAAGTTTCCCATCAACCCCTTTGCAGAAATTCCAGTTGCCTCTTTTGTCTTGATGATTTTAAGTAAGAAGCCCAAACTTCTGAAGGCTGAAGGTGCCACAACTGCCATCAGAAATGGATTGCTCTGGGCTAGGACTCCACAGTGTAGAGCCAGGGGCAACTTTCCAGAGGTATGTTTGGGCAGGGGGTATTTATTTCGCCACTCCACTTTGAGACCACCAGAGAGAAAATTGTAGTCTTATCATCCCATGGAATATTAATCAGCAGTTAAAATGAATAAACTACCGTCTCACAAGTGGATGAATCTTTGTAAATAATTTTGAATCAACAAAGCAAGACTCAGAGAATATTTACGGTAATGACCCTGTGCCCTTCATAAAGAATTCAAAACCAAATAAGCTTAAACACATATTGAGTATCCATGCATATATGTATGTGCACAAATATATACATAATAAAATACTTATAAATAGCAATAATAAAATAATTATAAATACTAGTAAAGGAAGATAATAAATTCAAAGTTTGGGATGTGTTAATTCTAAAGGGAAGATAGAAGGAGGATAGAATGGAGAGGATTTGTTGGGAACTATGTTATTCGTTATATTAGCTTTTCAGGGTTGCCATAACAAAGTACCACAATCTGTGTGGCTTAAACAACAAAAATGCATTTTCTCATAGTTCTGAAGTTTCAAGTCCCAAAGCATGATGGTCCCTGTGAGGGCGTGAGGAAGGGTCTATTCCAGGCTTTTCTCGTTGACTTGGTTATGACTGTCTTCTCCCTATGTCTTTTCACCTTGTCTGCCCTCTATGTTTCTCTGCATTTGTGTTCAATTTCCCACTTTTTTATAAGGACACCATTCATATTGGATTAGGGCACTTCCTAACCTGACCTCATCTTAACTAACTAAAATGATGTTCTTCCCAAATGAGGTCATATTTTGAGGTACTGGAGGTTAAGATTTCAACACATGAATTTTAGGAGGATACATTTCAACTCATGACACTGACATTAGATTGTAATTCCTGGTTGGGGTATAGGTATTCATTATATTGTTAAACTAAAAGAAAATTATACTTAGACTAATGCTAAGTGATTAACTCATGAACCAAGAATTAATCTAATTCATTTTGTGGACCTGAGTTCCATAAAGAAAGGAAGAAAAAGGAAGGAAGGAAGAAAAGCAACTCAAGCATTCATTCATTATAGTAAGCACTGGGCCACGGGTGTGGCTGGATCTTGAACTTGGAAGGCTGTTCAGCCAGTTTCTTACAATCTCATCTATGATTTCTACCTTAATTCTCAGGCACCATGTGGTTGGCCCCCAGCTTTGCTTGCCTGGAAAACCTGTGAAATGTGTTCACAGATGACTAATTTACTCTCCAGGATTGAACTAACTCAAAGGACTGCTCAGGGTTCCCAACACTCTGTTGATTACTCCCCATTCATTTTCCCCAGGTAAAAGCCAGTCCCTTAGAGCACCATATATTACCTGTACAGAATGCCTTACAGATGATGTTTGGCACAGCCAACTCACAGAAATAGGGGCTCAGTCTCCTCATTGCTTCTTGCCAACCTGGTCTCAGGACTTGTCTTCTTGGTCATTGCATTTTCTAGAACCTTATTGTCCTGTCTCCTTTGGGGCCTTTGTCTGAATTGGTCTTTATAGACAGATTTCCTTCACTTTAGGGGACATTGGTTAAGATTTTGATAGCTTTTCCCCAGAAGATCCCAGGAATCTCTAGATAATATGAGCATCACAAGCCCTAGAGCCATGCACAGGAAGGGACTTGGTTAGACAGCTTTAGAGGACACAGAAAAAATAAGAGGTCCTGTTACACTCTTTCTCCATGACTCTGGGTGCCTGCTTGCCTTACATTAGTGGAACAAAGTGCCTTGGAGCAAACTTTTTCTAAATTAAAGAAAATCTTTTTAAAAATGATGGTCTGTCTCTAGCCCTCTTCAGAGAAGTAGCTGGTATAATTTAATTTCTTTAACATTTTACTCATCAAGTTTCCTGAAAGCCGAATCAAATTAGGAGACTAAGAAAATAATCTCAAAGTACTTTGCCTGCTTTGTAGTTTTTATTCTACTATCTCTCATGAACCTTTGGTGGTATTTGCTTTGTGATCTTCATATGAAATATATTAAAGTAAATAAAATATTCATTTTTTTTTCTGGATTTCTAGGCTACTTGGAGTTTTTAAGTTGCTAACGTCTCTAAGCTGGCCTCCAACATGGTTCCCAATGATCACTGCTTTCTGGCAACAACACCCTGTGTAATCTCCTCCCACAGGTTCTGGGTGAGCCAGAACACAGAACAGAAGTGATGGTAGTTCTAAGGCTGGGTCATAAAAGGTTTTATGGATTTCACCTTTTCCTTGGCTCTGAGACTCTGGGAGAAGCCAGCTGCCATATCTGCAGAATCCCACATGGCAAAGAATGGAGGTCCTCTGCCAGCAACTGGAAAGGAAGTAAGATTTCCTGTCCACAGTCACACAAGCAAGGCTTCTTGGAATTGGATTGTCCAGGCCCATTAGATCCCAAGGTGACACAGTCCCAGTTGCAGAGATCCTGAGCCTGAACCACCAACTAAGCTGCTCCAACTACCTGACCTGTGAGAACTATGGGATGGTAGATGTTCCCTTTATTAAGCCTCCACATTTGAGGGGTACTTAGTTATGGAACAATGGATAACAAATCCTAATTCTAAAACTGAACGGAAATGCTACAGGAGTGAGATACACAAATCACAGCTACGTTCTGGACCAGGAATTGGCAAAGTTGGCTCAGTGTTTGTTCTGAATCAGCTGGAGAATGATTGTCTAGCTTCTAGACAAGTCTGTCATCTGATTGGGACATTCCCCAGGGAAGTATTTGTGCTCTGCTCTTCTGTAAGCTGCTAGCTCCAGCTCATCACCTGACCTGAAAAGGGCTGGAGAGGTCTGGTTGAATGACTGATTGAAGAAACGATAAATAGTTCTGTTTCTTCACTTAGGAGAAATGGAACTCTCATTATTGTTCCATGTCCTTCTTTAAAATTTGGTCAAATTAAGTGAGAGGATATATGATAAGACAGGGGCTGGAGCATTTTGGCCTCGCAGATAAGAATGGTCAGAGAGGCAAAGTCTTCACCGAAGATAGAGCACACTCATGGGATGATAGGCTGCCAGGGTCGTGACCTTCCGCAATAGAGAGCTTATGAATTCATTTTGGTAAAATAACTGAATATTATGTGGTCATTCAAAACAATGTTGCAGAATTGTATGTTGTAACTTGCAGAAAAGGGTGTGGTATTTTGGTTAGAAAAGAGTTGACAAATTAAGTAGGGTCTTAATATTTGTTGAATAAGTGGATGAACACACGTTTGAAATAATATAATGTATTTTTAATATAAAATATTAATGTGCTCATATAAGTAATGAGAAAGAGAAAATCATATCTACCATAATATTTTTTCAGGTTAATACTCTGTTTCTGGAAGCTGTTAGGGCAGTTAGGGTGGTGGTATCATGGTCAAGGTTGAGGCCCTGATGGTATGCCAAATAAAAATTTCTGAGTGACCATTTTCTAGGAAGACTGGTTAACTGGATTTTTTTTTCTGATTTAGCTGAGTAGTGAAATAATTTGTGTAAGCAAACTTTAAGACAGAACTGACTTGCTGTATATATAGAGCTGTCCTTGTATGACAAAGGAGGAATGGGGTAAAAATTTGTTTTAATTATCTCTGATGTCCTTTCTGTGAGGGACAGTATATAAGAAAATTCCCTGACCTTGAGACCATCCACAATCATTAAATGGAATGGAGTGATCTTAGCTAAGATTCATCTCTCTGGGGCTTGGTGTTCTTATTCACAGAATGGGAGTACACAAATTTAAACATTCTCAGATATGTTATTTGAAATGCATCTTGGATTTTTTTTGTATGGAAGAGACCAATGATTCCATTGATTGATGAGCACAAAATATACACAGAGTATAATTTTTAAAGCTGGTATTACTTTCCATTCCAAATTTTAGAGGATTTCGGGGGGTGTGGTGGATTGTCTCTGCTAAAATTTTTTTTTAAAGATAATAAACTATTATCTGAAGTTTCCAATTGAAGTGCTTCTCCATTTTAGGAGGCTATAAAGTTGCTTGTATACTTCCAGAGCAAGGAGAAGAAATCTCTTTTATTTCTACCATCATTCTTAAGTGAGAAAAATGCCGGCATTTGTAGGATTGTCATAGCTTCCTGATATGTCACAGAAGAAGAAGGAAGATTACAAAGAAAGCAACTTAGCACTTATCTTGCTCTCTCCCAAAATAATTCTTCTCACATTAAAAGTGAGTCTCAGAAAATATAAGTAAACTCCACTTTTAAAATTTACATGCTCCATTTAAAAATTTTTTACATTTTTGAAAACAGCTTTTTCCCCAATGCCAAGAAGTTTTCTCTCCTTTTTAATATTGACATATCTGGTATGACCAATAACTTTATTACTCAGGTTGACCACTCACCAGTTCTTGATCTGAATACTTTTGGTCCTGGTAACACCAAAAAGTCAAATTCATGAAAAGAAAGATTTGAGGTAATTAAAGATGTTTTACAAATTCATAGCCAACTTTTAAGGCAATTTTGAGTTTCATAAATATTATTTTAAGTGGTATCATCATTGGACTTCACCCATTTCATACCCAGTGAGTACTAAGGGATAAATAAGTGAAAGGCAATTTTTGGATAGAGACATGCTAATTTGCATTTAGAATCTACATATTTATAAATTAAATATATAATAATACATCATTTATATTAAATATTATATATTTTATTTTGTCTTTGATTTCATATAATCATTTTGTATATTTATAGAATACATTACTATGTATGTTAGATGCTGTGTAAACCATCTATATAACACATGTTTAGTGAAGACATTCTAGTATGTTTGTGTTTCTGTGTGCCATCACACATCACTGTGTTATACACCTTAGTGAACCTTCTTCAGAGGCTCCTGGTCTTATCTGTTTCAGGTTACAGATGCCTCTGAGATGAAAGTCCTGTGGGTTCCAACCAATTTCACACAGGTGCTTCCTGAGATTCTCTTGGTTCCAGTCCTGTCCTTCCTAGTGGACATCAATGTGTGGACCCCCACAGTAGTATGAAATGCACCCACACACATACAACTGGAATTGTGGAGGAGTCATAACCACATCTTAATCTGCTAAGTTTGCTTTAACAAAATGCCACAGACTGAGTGACTTACAAGCAATTAAAAACTCACTTCTTATAGTTCTGGAGGCTGGGAAGTTCAAGAATGTGTCAGCAGATCTAGTGTCTAATGAGAGCTGACTTCCTGTATCAACAATGGCACCTTCCTGCTACGTTCTCACATGGGGTGTGGTAGGCATTAATCCTGTTCATGAAGCCCTTCTCTTATGAGGCAATCACCTCCCAAAGCCCACCTCCCAATACCATCATGTTGGTGATTAGGATTTCCACATATGAATTTTGGGGTGCATATTCAGGCCATACAGATTCCATGAGGTGAGTTTTGATCAGTGAGAGATGGAAAGTAGTGGATATACTTCCACCTCCACTCCCACATAAGATGGCTGGTAATGAGGTGGATATATTTAGCCTCTTAGAGGATGGGTCAGTGAGAGTGGGTGATCAGTCATACTTCTAGGTGGCCAGCTCATAGTGGCTCTCCCTCTTTTCCTGTTCTACTCCCTTGTCCCTTGATCTGGCCCTGGTAGTGAAGTTCCCCTTAATTATCTGCACAAGACTTTTCCCTAGGCTCTACTTTCTAGGATCTCAGCCTAAGGCAATTCCCGATGTTTCCCTTAGGAGGCAGGTTCTGTCTCCAGTTTTCTTTTTTCCACTTCCATATGTCCACAACTCAACCACCCACTCTAGTCTTTCTTTAAAGGAATCAAGTGTTCTAGAAATCATAAATACCCCACCCATAGCCAGGTAACATTCTGAAATGTCAATTTTTACCCTACCTCAACCCAAACCTGCACACAGAATTTTCTTCCAAAAGTTGAAGATACTCCCAGGGCCTTAACTTTCCTTTCATTTATTTTCAAAAGTTTTGAAGAGCTGCTAAGCTCTCTTAGAACAACTGGAAGAGAGAGGCAATCTCTGAGAATGATTGGAAGGAGAGAGGGCAAACTTTACTGGAACATTAAGGAGAGATGTCAGAGGTCAGACTGAGCAGCAATTGTGGGAGTGGCATGTGAGAATGTGTGATTTGTGCTCTTTTTGTGTCCAACCTCAGGACAGAGAGAGGTATCTCAGAGGAGGTAACCATAAAATGTACTTTGGAAGGCTGGTCCCCAGGCACAGGGTGCAAACTCTTGGCAAAGACTCTTAAACCTTATGCATGTGTGGCAATTGAGCTCAAACACTTCAAGGGAATGAACACGGGGACAATGGGCAACCTGGTGGTACCTAGCATGGAGCACTATCAGGAAGACCTTTCCTGATGTCCTGGCCCAACCCTGGAGTGAATTACAAGAACAATCAGACTACAGTTCTGCAATGCCATGTGGATTAAAGAAAATAAAGAAATGAACATTCATGCATCCTATTTCACAAGCAGGGCAAAAATACATTGTATGTCCATTTTTGTAACAAGACTTCATACCCCATAGAAAGTCCTTTTCCTTTTATATTATAGATCAATTTTTTCCTTGGGACTGACTGCTCCAGATCTAGAAAAAGACACCCCCAAGTCCTTGCTCAGACATCTCCTTCTCACTTTACCTAAAAAGAGATGAGGGTATTTAGGAAGGTGCCATCCAGCTCATCACCATAGCCTCAAAGAAAGCCACTTGAGTTGCTGAACTGTTTGCATTCTGACTGTAAGGATTAAAGGTCAGCTCCAGAAAGGAAAGGTGTAAAAAGGATTAGCCAAAGCTAGTGACAGGCCAGTGAGGCCATGAGCATCTTGGAGTTAATGTTGTGTTACTGACTGCTGCAGGTGAGTCTTCGGGGGCTATTCTGTTGAAGGTCATTCTGGGCAGAAGAACTGGCATTTGGATGATTTTGTTTGTAATGAATTATTTCTTGGAGAATGGCTTTATGCCACCACTTGCTATTATTTTGATGAACAAAAGCCTGGGATGATGAAGGGCAATATGTGCGGGCTGGTGTGTGCATGTGTGCATGCATTCTGGCTCGGCATAAACAAGAGCCAGCTATTTCTCAAGGGACACAGGGTATCCTAAGTGCGCTGCTGAAATAGGATTATATTTCTAAAGATAGTGGGTCCCATGAAGAAACAATGGGACTGGCTTTGCCGACTTTTCTGACTCTAGTTGTTTATCAAATGCACCTAAGAAATTGCATTGCTGTAGCTCATGTAAAATTCTAAATTATGAAGTCAACTGTAAAAGCAACTTGGATACCCAATCCTTCTCTTTGGCAGGGGTGACTCTTTTTTGACAAAAATCTTATTACTTTGAGAACCTATGATAGTATGGAAAGTCACTGTTGGCCATTAACACTGAAAAGGAGGTATTTGAGGATGCAAATTAGCTTTCAGCGTGCATCTACATTGTGACAGGCACCGTGTCAAGAATTTGGCATATATTATGTTACTTAATCTTCATTACAACTTGAGTGGGGGGACATCTCTTCGAGTAGATGAAGTAACTAAGTCTACAAAGTTATACAACTAATAAGTCAGTATTGTATCAGTGAGCTATTTCTGCATAACCAGCAGCTACAAAATCACAGTGGCATATAGCAATAAACATTTATTTCTCCCTTACTTGCCTGTGAGGGAGCTACAGGGACCTGGTCCATGGGTCTCATTCTGAATCCCAGGCTAGAGGTGCATGCTACCCAATTTCTTCTTAGGACAGTAGCAGAAGAATCAGCAGATAAATCCAGCAGCACAGCATGTTTCAGCCTCTGCTCTTATCACAACCACTGAAATCTCACTGGACAGAGTAAGGAATGTGGCCAGACCTTGAGGGAGTGGGGAAGTACATTCCACTCATCACCAGGCCATGACAAAGGTGCCAATGTGTAATACTGACACAGAGAAGTGAAGATTTGAAACTGATGATTAAATTACTATAGAAATACCAGAGATCATACTCCAACATGGGTGTGTCTCATTTGCAGGATCAAGTTCTTTTGGTCATGCTGAGTATGGTGGACAAAGGATTTCTGTCCAGTGCCAGTGCTTGTGGTACAGAATAAGAATGATGTAAGAGGCTGTGTGAAGCATTGAAATGTCATGGGTGCCTGTGGGCTCGGTCTTTGCAACTCTCTTCTCCTCTCCACACTTACTCTCCTGGCCATCTCATTTGGTCCCATAGCTTTAAATAATATCTGTGTGTGAACGGCTGTCATCACTTACATGTCCAACCTGGAGTGTGGCCCTGCACTTCACACTATCCTCAACATCTCCACTGAGATGCCCACCAGGAATCTCCAACTTCACAACAACAAAACTGAACTCTTAACTGCTTCTTTCACTGAAATGCTTTTTCTCACCTCAATAAGTGGCCGCTCCATCATTAGTTGTTCAGACTGAAATCCTTAACTATTCCTTTGTCCTCATAAGATCTGGTCCACAAGCAAATCCTATCAACTTCATCTTAAATATATTTTCAAAGAGGCTATCTTTTCTCCATTGCATATTTTTGGCACCTTTGTCTAGTATGAGAAAATTGTATTTATTTGGGTTTGTGTCCATGTCCTCTATTCTGTACCATTGATCTACCTGTCTATTTTGGTACCAATACCATGCTGTTTTTGTTACTATTGCTTTGTAATAGAGTTGAAGATCTGGTATTGCAATACTCCCTGCTTTGCTCTTTTTACTGAGGATTGCTTTAGCTATTCTGGGTTTTTTATTCTTCCAGTTGAATTTCATAATTGCTTGCTCTATTTCTGCAAGGTACATCATTGGGATTTTAATTGGAATTGCATTGAATCTGTATAGCACTTTAGGTAGTATGGCCATTTTGACAATATTAATTCTGCCTATCCAGGAACATGGGAGATCTTTCCATCTTCTAAGGTTTTCTTTAATTTCTTTCTTTAGTGTTCTGTAGTTCTCATTGTAGAGGTCTTTCACCTCTTTTGTGAGATTGATTCCCAAGTATTTTATTTTTTTTGATGCTACTGTGAATGGGGTAGTTTTCCTAATTTCTCTTTCTGAAGATTCATCACTTATGTATAAAAATGCATTGGATTTATGAGCATTGATCTTGTAACCTGCTACTTTACTGAAAATCTAACCACTTCTTAACAGCTTTTTCACTATTTCCTTGGTCCAACTCTCCATCATTTGATGCCTGGAATTTATTAATGGCTTCTTAACAAGACTTCCTGCATCTGTCCTTTCCCCCATAACTATTTCTAATTACAACCATACAGGTCTTATAAAATATAAACAGATCTTGTTATTCTTCAACTCAGAATTTCCATGGCCTTGTAGCTTGCTGATAGTATAGGCCAAAGTCATTAAAATGGCCTAAAACCTACCCCCTACCCCAATTCTCTTTGACCTCATATCCCAGTAGGTTCTCCTTCTCTCACTCCTTTGCAGGGACATTGGTCTCCTGGCTCTCTTCTAACTTCTAGACTTGCTCCCACTCTAGGACCTTTGCAAATATTCTTTTCTCTGCCAGAAAGTCCTTCCTCCAATTGTCTAAATGACTTTGTTCCAATGTTGCCTTCTTAGGAGGTCATCTCTGACTATTCTATTTACTCTTAACAATACCCATCCTTCCTATTTCCTGTGTCTTCTTTAATTTTTCATAGCAATTATCACCCAACATTTCATTTTTTCACTTTTGAATCATTTCCCTCCCTTCTAAAATGAAAGTTCAACAAAGGGAGGACCTTCTTTGTTGTGCACTGCTAACTCTCCTTTACTTAGAATAATGCCGAGCACATAGTAGGTGCTCTATACTCACTCACTGATGAGTACTTGAGTGGATACTTGAATGCAATGGTGCAATATTGGTGCTCCCTCCCCCAATAGTTGAGCACTGGAGGATGTTATTAGATGATTTCAGGGAAGGAGAACACTTCTTGAGGTTACAAAATGAGGCACACATCACATGTGCTGTTGATTAAAGAGAAATACAGGAGACATCATAGTGCATTGTTCAGATTCCCCTTCACTCCGAGGCTGCTGGTGAGGAATTGCCCTTGTGCAGGGGGAATTGAGTCACCCAAAGTGACACTTCTTTCCTAGGGGTACTAGCATTTGATAACTAGTTGATTCAGGGATATAAAGACCTGGCCCTTGCACCTCAATTAAGGAAAGCTCTGAAGATTCACCTTAGCTCAGAACTCCTTATGGGCTCCCCATAACAGTTCAATTTCTCTTTCTGCACTAACCTCCTTCAATTATTCCTCAATTAACCTCCTACATGCAAAGTTCCATCTCAGAGTGTTTCCAGGGAACCCACCCCAAGACAGGCAATGATTTCCTTATGTTTTTAGTTATTTATTTAAGTAGTGTTCAATAAATACTTATTTGCCTGGCCTTCAGATAGGCTCTGGGGAATATAATGGGAAATATGGTAGACCTGGTTTATGTCTGCAGGGGGCTTCTTGTCTGGTAGGTGAATGACCTGGAGAATTGTGATTAGAGAGCAATGTGGTAAGGACAAGAATGGCATGGACTTGGGATACTGAGGTTACCCATTACTACAAAGGGCTAGGTAGGAATGAAGCAGAGACCATGTAGGCAGAGAGGAGTAGTGAGATATGTAACCAGAGATAGGTCTGCACCCACTCAAAAATGAAACAAAGAGTCATAACCAGAGGACAAGGGAAATGTAGAAAGAGACCTGATCAGGTAATTGCACAGAAATTACCTTAGTCACTGTAGAGACTAGATCAGTGATGTCTGCTGATAACATGAAATTCTTGAGGGTTCTTGGTTATTCTCACAAAGTTATCAGTCAGATTGTTCTTCTACAAACACCCCTAGCTTTTCCCTTCTAGTGCTTTCTTTCTCTTCCAGACTAGATGTATGTCCCACCCACTATTCCTGCTCTCAAAGTGTCTCCCTCCCACTGCCACCAGAGAGACACACTTTGAAAGCAGGAGGGCAAGGGAGGAAAGCCTGGCAATAAACAATGACCAGCAATGCTCTGAATGCTGGTCTGTTCACAGCTCACCCAGAAAGTCCATGGCGGAGACAGAACAATAAATGGTGCATACATTTACAGCTTTTCTCCATCTGCCTTCTCTCATGGGTGGGAAATTTTTAGATAATTGGGGAGGAAGGGAGAAGAAATATTTTGGAAAGGGGAAAGCAACAACAATAATAAGTACAACATTGGGGAGAAAGGTGAAGATCATTAGGATTTTTTGCTTATGTGTGTCAGAAAATAATATGTTTCTTTGGTACCTTTGAGAGACTTTGGTAAATATTTAAATTACTTTTCAATGCTCATTTGAATGTCAGTTTATATTTTTTGTAGGAACTTTGCTGAGATGGGTCTTAAGAAAGCTCAGTTTTACTTATATTAAATATCAGGAAACAGGTTCTAGGAAGCTGTTTAGACTGGTGTTTTTTTATACAAGGAATAAGATACAGACTTTGTTGTTCAGGGGTTATCTTCCCCATACAAACACTTTGGGTGTCTTGTGGCTAAAACAGATGACAATAAAGGGAGCACAGTTTGTCTCTCAAATCCTCTAGGGGACATTCTGGTCCCATCACCAAAACTTCCCATGAACCGGAACCAGATTTAGAACAATTTCTTTTTCTGTTAGGGACCTCTTGTCCTCCTATCCTTTTGTAGATTTGGCCTCACACTGAGTTCTGGGAAAAAATAGCCCTAGGCTGCCTGTGGTGTGTCTATTTAAGATGCCAAATCATTGAATCAAGTTAGCTGCTTCTATCTTAATTCTTCAACCGAAGTTTAGGCCTTGTCTCTAGATTCCTTCTGTGCCTCAGTATGCACCTGAGAAACCCATCCTGCTCCATTGCCTGAGGTCTCCTCTTAGTGATCTGTCAGGGGACACCCAGCTTTTGCCTGGTCCTCACTCAAGTCTAGAATTTTGTGTTGACTTTAGATTAATACCTAGGTAACCCAGTGCCACCTGACCAATACCCTATTGCTTGTCCCTAATTCTGAAGATTGCCTGCTGGATTGTCTGCCACTGAAGTTCAGCATACAGGGGTTTTAGAACCTCTTAAGTTCAGGATCTTCCGTTCACAATATCTGCAGCTTTGGACAAGATTCTTAACCTCTTAGAGCCAACATTCCTTTATCAGAAAAAAAAGGGACTACCAATACCACTCGTAAGAGTTGTGATCATAAAATGAAGCAACTAGTAAAGCACTTAAGGGCTCAATAATAATCATGTAGCTGCTGCCACCGCCCTGTTGTTCTGTCTGCCTCTTTGGTATGGTCATATTCCCCAATGTTACTGATAATCACCTGGACCAGCTGTTCTTGGCCTTGGCTCTTCCCCGGCCATGCTGCCCCATTGTGGTTCATCAGGTTATGACAAAAATGTGCTGAGATATGACAACTAGAAAGGTAAGTTCATAGAAATCCTGGGTACATGGGCTTAGTTGCTGGGCATTGCACCACAGAGAGAAAGAGGGCAGACAACTCCATCCCCACCTACTTGACACCTTTAATTTCTTTTGGTTTGTATTTGTGCTACACAGTGGTACCTCTATCCTACTTTCACAAACAGTCAAATACTATTGCATGTCAATCAAGCCAGGCACAAAGGGGGTTACCAGGGCTCATAAGATGAGTACTAACACTTACTCACAATAATGCATCCTGTATATAATTTGATCCTCAGAAAACCCAGTGAGACAGACATAATTCCCACTTTATTGATGAGTAATTATGAGTTTTTTAAGAAACAGAGTGTGAGACTTTAAAACATGTAAGTTAGCTGAAACATCTAACCAAAGACATACAACATAATCAGTCTCACCCTGCTAGTTATTGAAATCAGCTTCTATTTTGTCAAAATACATTTTCAGAAGAAAGAATCTGAGCAAGATCTCAGAGCTAGTGTTCTATAACCTCTTTAAGTTAAGGATGCTGAAACCATGTTCAGAGATGTTACTTGACCAATTCATTGACACAGCAAGAGTAGGAAAATTGAAACTCAGCTCTCTTATTCTCAGATAAGAATTTTAAAAATAAGAAGAAAAAGAGTAGAAAAATTTTATAGTATAAAACATCAAGTTAAAGTAAGTTCTTTTTCAGAACTATGTATTTATACTTTCTCAATTCTGTGCTTGGGTCTTTCTTAGCTTCTCTCTCAGCTTCTCTCTCTTTTTATTCATCACTAAGTGCTACATGCCCATTTTTCTGCATGATGGGTTAGAAGAGTGAGGGTGATCTATTTGACCTGTTAAGAGTCAGGTTACTGTTTTTAGCCCCTTAAAAACCACCTAGGGTGGTTTGGGCCTTTCTCCCCAGGTTGCTGTTATTATTAATGTTTTGCTAGTAAGTTTCTCTCATCCTGGAATCTGTATTTTCAGAACTCAAAAATAGGATCATCCTTTGGTTCTTGTGTGTGTGCTTGTGTGCGATGTGGGGGTGGGGGGGTGATGCAAGTGTACAGAGTGCCGAGGAAGCAAGTCTGGTGCCCCCTGGGCCTAGGGCGTGCCACCTCCCTCAGCTGACCACAATCCTATCCTCCTGGCCATGAACCCATCCATACAGAATGTCAAAGGCACTGCCCAACAACTTCAGGGCTCACAAATTTCACCCCCAACCTCCTTTCCTCATTTTCTCAAAACAGGGAAGGGCTCATTTTTTTTGTATTTACAACTTTTAAGACTCTTGTTCTTGCTGGAAGAAAGGGAACTTTGGCTCAAGGTGTACCAAGTGTACGATGTGTTCCAGGTGCTGGTCCTTAGCTGGGGTGGCCTTGGTGCTTGAGGAGTTTGAGAAGGACATTCTGCGAGTTTTTAGCCCTGGAGGAGAGGCTGGTTGCTGTATATTTGGAGAGTCCTCTTCCTCACGGTTCCCTTCTGTTCTGGACTGACTTACATACACGTGCTCTGAATTCATGTGCTGAAGCCCTCACCTCCAGTGCCTCATAACCAGGTTCAGAGACAAAGCCTTTAAAGAAATGATTAAATTAAAATGAAGTGTTTAAGTTAAGTGCTAACCTTATATGACTGGTGTCTATATAAGAGGAAATTTGGACATAGAGAGTCATATATCCCAGACTCATGCTTGCACAGAAAAAGACCCTGTGAGGACACAGTAAAGAGGCAGTCAACTGCCAGTCAAGGAATGAGGTTCCAGAAGAAACCAAATCTGCTGACAACTTGATCTTGGACTTCCAGTGTCCAGAACTGAGAGAAAATGTGTTTCTATTGTCTAAGTCACCCTGTCTGTGATGTTTGCTATGGCAGCCCTAGGAAACTAACACATCTTCCTTCTGCCACCAGTCTCAGAAACCAAAGGTATTGGAACCATCCTCAGGTACTGTCTCCTCTGTGGGTTTCCCCATCCTTTCCAGAAAATTCCAATGGTCTAAATTTTTTGCAGTTTCTTTAGGTTCTTGCAACACTCAAGACAGCAGGCAAAGGAGCCAAGAGATGGCAGTAACTGGGGGCCTGTTGGATTGGTAGGGAATGTAGTAGTAGCACTATCAGCTTTGGTTAGCTAACATGCTGGACCCTGTTCTGTGAAAGTGTCAGTGCCACTAAGTAAGTGAATGGGAGAGAAAGATGTGGATTATCATGGAATGATACATAAAGACCCTGATGCTAATTACAGAATAACAAAGTGAGGAGAAAGAAAAACCCAAAACTCGGGTTGACTGAGTGTAAGAAACACTAATTATAGTCATTTATGTGAACTGCTTACCATTGATAGCTAATTATCATGGAGCACAATAACAATTATGTATATCATTAAATATGTATCAGAGTAGTCTTATTTGATTACAATAATAAACTCCAGAAACATACAATGTCAGGACTAGAAGGGGACCTTGGAGATCAACATCTAGGTCTGCTCCCTCACATTGCAGATGCAGACACTGGGGCTGGTCGGTGACAGCTGTTAATGGCAACACTGGGACTGGAACATATGTTCACGGATTTCAACTCGACTCCTCATGGGAAACTTGTATGAGGTTAAGCCAGAAATTGATGAAGATTGTGTCCTTCCTGACTGTTCTGTTTACATAATACCTAGCCCAGGCTGTGTGGTATCATCTGTTCTTGCCCCTTCATGTCATCTATTAATAGTTGAACTTATCTTGTGTGTGTTGCAGACCTAGAACAGAGTAGATGTTCAATAACTATTTTCAGATGGAACAAATGAATGACGGGCTCATTAGGAGGAAGACTCAGATCAAAGGATCATGTTAGAGACATGGGAATTAGGGGATGACCAGGGCTACAGCCTGGTACTGAGGTCTCCCTGACACCTAAGCTGCTGCTTCTTTCTCCTTTCCATGTTCGATCATAAGAATCATCTGAGATGCTTCGAAAATATACAGATTCCCAGGTCATTCTCCTGGAAGTTCAGATTTGGTAGCTCTAGGTAGGGTTCCAGAAATCCATATTGTTTTAGTAAACATTCCAGGAATTTGTGTTCAGTATATTTAGAAAACATTGATTAATTGAATTGTCTCATCTAGACAACATTTCTATCCACTTACATCTTAAAAGAAATAGAGAATATCTTAATGTGAGCATTTCCAGGGAGCAGATGCTGTGTTTAGAGGCTACTGGATTGTTCAAAGAATCTATTGGTAGTGAAAAGGCAGATAGCATTGAGGAGAAAAGCATGATGTGTGCCATTAGCAACTTATGCCATACTGGACCCTGTGCCAGGTGTCAAGTGGCAATGTCGTGGGACACATAAAATCCCTGCATACAGAGAGCTCACCATCCAGGGGAGACGTGGACAAATCTTTCTAAATATTTATTAAGTTGCAATTTACGTAGAGTAAAAATTTCCCTTCTAAGTGTACAGTTTCTGTGAGTTTTGCAAAACTTGGTGCCATCCCCCTAAAAGTCCCAGGGTGGTCAACTGTCCCACTTTGCCAGAGAGTGAGGGGTCTCCAGGGATGGAGACTTTTGGGGCAATTACAAGCAAACCAGTATGGTCAGTCACCCTATTAAGTCCACTCCTTACACCCCCACCTTGCAAATGGAGTGGTTTTTCATCACGATAGTTTTATTTTCCAGGATCAGAATTATGGAGCATGTGATCTTTTGAGTTTCACTTCTTCACTCAAAATAGTGAGACTCATTCACAGTATTGTGTGTATAAATTTTCTGCCCTTTTCATTGTTGAGCTTCTACTATATGAATGTGCCACATTTGTTTATCCATTCCCCAATTTTAATTTACTGTAAAAACTACTGTTAGTTTTCGAGTGACGCCCCCGATAGGCATAGTTATGTGCTGTACCAGCTATTTGCCTCTGTCTTCTAGGACTACTCTGGTCCTGAAGTAATGAGGTTTATCCATACAAACTTCTGCTAGCATCTCTCAATTTGGCATCTTAATGTGCAAGTGCACAACAAATGAGGAGGAGGGGGCTGAGGGAGGGTTGGAGGTGACACAGCTGTTGGCAGCAGCTTATTTTGAAGGATCCCAAAGTACTGCAGGCAATTTGTTTAGGATTCATTTTAGCCTAGAATTAGAGCTCTGAAATCATGCATGGGCACCAGATAGCAGAAATCAGTTGGCACCTTGCAGTGAAAGAGAAGGAGAAGAAGAAAACTGACATCCCAAGCACTGAGGAAATGCCTCTTTTCATTAAAAAGGGCCTGGGTTAAGCAGATCAGATCTAGGTCCATAGAACATTCAGGGCCAGCACCACTCACTATTAACTACAGAAAACTCATTTCATCTCCTTGGAGAAGGTGGGCACCAGAGTCACTTCTAGTTAATGAAAAACTTAAGGTGGGCGAAGTAAAAATGATCTCGCCTTGACTCGGGAGATCTTTAAACAGTCACAGCAAATCCAAACTCTTTCTCCCTTTCTTTGCCTTTTCCAAGAATAGACTGCCAAACCCAGGCAGGTTTGAAAAGAATACACATCTGCAGCTCTCCCTGTAGTCTCCCAGGCTCCTGACATTTTCTCCAGGTCAGAGACACTGCATGCAAATACCTGTCTATCTATTCATGTTCTGCCACTCAGGCAGCGAGGCACAAACTCTGGACTCAATCCCTGCCTTGGGATAATTGCTTAGCAAAGAGGATGCACATAATCCATTTTCATTATTAATACTCCAGTTAGGAGCCAGGCTCTGTGTTTGGTTTCTCATAATGAGAGCTGCCTGACAATGGAGGTGATGCAATCTACCATTCAGCTCACAGCATTGCGAGGAGGCAAAGCAACCCCTCCTGTGGAAGATTTGGATTCCAGGCATTTCTGCTCTCCATAAAGCAGTAGGCTACATGGGCGCACTATTGAAGAGCAAGATGTGCTGATTTTCTTGCCCAGGTGATTTTGTAAAAATTCTTGCCTGCTCATTTGCTTATTGTATATTATGCATTCTTAATCTGGGTCCAATAGCTCTTTCAAAGGCATCTGCTCCATGCCACTGCCCAGGGAGAAAAACCCCTGGCATGAAGGAGAACGGAGTTTGGAAGTGATTGTCAAGCAGGGCTAATTCAGATGTAACCAGCACAACCCTCATGGATGGCTCAACTCTGCCACAGAAACCTGCTTGGTTTTTGAAGGTTATTATTATTATTTTTTTTTAAATGCTTCAACTAGAGGTGTTTCCTGAAGAGAGTTAAAAGACTTCTTGGTGGAATCTGTTCTCCTTCTCCCGCAACTTTTATTCCATCTCAGTGGAAGGTGCTTTGCTATGAAAAGAAAAGATAATCCATTATCACTATGAGTCTTGAACTGCCAGGGGGAAGCCCACAGCTGCCTGGAAGAAAGGACTGATAACTTGCATTTAAAGAAAAAAAAATATATCAATTGCCAGTTGGGGTCTTGCCATCAGTCAGAAATACAGTATGAATTTGTCCACAGGCAGAGGGACTTGGTCCCCTGGAGGATTTGCAATGGGATTTAAAGGCTTCCTATTTACCTCTCAGTGATTAGTTTGAGCCCTGTTTGGATCTTCGGTGACTGAATTGGTTATTTTTATCAAGCTCTTTGGTGACAGGTGTCCGTGTTACAAGAAACAAATTGGCACTAATTGGGCACTCCTGTTGGCATCTTGGCAGGAGAGAGCAACAATGGCTTGATCTGCAGAAGCTGCACTTTAATGGGAAGGGGACACCTGTGCCGGATGTGCCCAAAGCTGCTTTGCTGCTGTTGTCTGTTTTTGTTTGCTTCAAGAATTTGAGACTTGCTAATTTGCAGGATGACGATTTTCAGATTTTCACCAGTACTCTGGGGGACAACATACACAGATTCATGTCCAAGAGAAAATTCTTCAAAAAAACAAAAACAAAAAAAAGCAGTGTGTCCTGATGAAAGACCTGTCACTCTGCTTATCCAGATCATTGATGAGAGATGTTGACCAATGACCCCACAGGGATTGAGACATAAACTCTCAGTGGGCAACATCATTGTATTTATTTTTCACCAGTATACCTGGCATTTGGTCTGGGAACACTTAGATGCTGAAAAAAATAATTGTTAAATGAACACACATTTGTTGAATGAATGGATGAATGATCTCTCTCTCTCTCAGAATCATAAATGAGTGACAATCATTTCAAGTTGAGCACCAGACACACAGAGTTGGACCAGACCGTAGCAATCTCATGAAGGAACTGCCGTGATTGTTCAGATGAAAAACACGCAGGGTCTGGCAAGGAGAGTGACTGGTCTGAAGGCGGAATCTCAGCCTTCTGAGCCCTGGTGTGTTGCTTTCTCAATGTTCCTTCTGAGAAAGAGATTTCTGAACACAGAACATTGCTGCTAATGAACAGCACAACAGACCATGAATAGAGAAACCTGATTTCTATACTGGGATTCTCTTCTGATTATGTGGCCTCCAGAAAATCACTTAACATTATTGGGTTTCTGCCATTTTCAGTCTATTTGGGGAGACAGACAAATAATCGGGCAATTACGATAAAGAATGCTACGTTGGAATAATAGGAGAACAACCTGGAAGAAAGGACAAAACAAAAACAAAAACAAAACACTAGCACCATATGGGGGTAAATTATTTTTCAGCTCTAAATAATCAGTATGGTGAATTAGAAGGTAGAAGGCTGGTGAGGGGTAGTCCTTGATTTAATAAGTCTTGAGGGCCCCCATGGCTATTTCAAAAGTGACTTGCCCAGCATACTCTAATGATCCACCAGGGGGGAGTAGAGGTCAATTTGTTCTGTACCAGAGGAGGTAGAGTGATTTGTGTTTTGTAATTAAGGGGAGGGAGGAGAGAGGAGGCAAGACTCAGGTCAATGCAAATTTGAGGTGTCCTATTCTTACAGTGTCTCCTACATTGGTGGCATCTACACAGAGTGATCCAAACTTTGAGTTTTCACTATGAAATGAAGCAACTCCTTGCAACCCGAATACTGTGATAATTTTCCAGAACTAGAAGTCTAGAGAGGAAGGAAAATAACTGGATAGCTTTTGGATTATAGAGAAATTAATATTCAGTTACCCACATCAAGGAGCACAGAAGTAGATGAAGCTCTTAAGGCATCTAGAAATTGTGCCATCCAGACTTTTACTACAGCAAGTAGCCCAACTGATGATGTCAGTTGCAATCACCATTTTCCTACTGAAGATGCTCATAAATCTTCATAAAATGGACAGAATGAAAATGAAAATAGAGTTTAACCAGACAACCATACAATAATTATCTCATAGCGCACTTTTCGAGAAGTTTCAAAGAAAAGTTACTTTAGTTTCCCTGGAACAATGAAGGAGAAAATCATGTTTGAAGATGGGAGATTCTGCCTCCGGCAAGTATAACTATGATTATGGCAAATCTATCTTCTAATTCTAGGGTGTTAGGAAAGGTTATAAAGTGTTTTGCTAGACTTGGTCAAATTCACATACCAGAAGAAGTCAATAGGAGCTCAGCAACTCATTCCAGCTTTGATAATGTTTTCACTATTAGATCTCCTTATCACTGTGTGTGCCGACTGTTATTGTTAAGTTGTGAATATTGAGTAACTGAGGCATTATAGAGTGTCTCTGGAATGGTAGGTCACTCTATTGTACTAAACTGAAAGGGGAGATGATTACCTGAGTGTAAACTCCAGTCTAATAATAATAATGATAATAACAATAAGAGATAATATTTATATTATATTCATATAGTGTTTTTATATGTCAGACATTGTATCTACATTAACCCATTCAATCCTCATAATCCTGTGGGTTGGATTCTTTTGTTATCTTAGTTTCACAGATGAAAAAACTGAGGCATAAAGTAATTAAAGTAACTTGCCCAAGGTCACACAACATGTAAAGATTCAGATTCCAACTGCAAGAGTCTAACTCCAGAGACCCTGGTGCTAGTGACCAATAAAAACGGTCATGGGAAAAAATTGTACAAGTTATTCTCAGATAAGAAAACCAGTCTGGGAAGGAGGAGGATGCAGTGTTTTTGACTATAACCTGCTAGAGTATTGGTGTGTGGCAGGAGGTAGGATGTGTTTACCACACAGACACAGAGCAGGTGCCTAGAGGGATGGTGGCAGTTAGTAAGGTTCTATAAAAGTACCATCTTTAAAGACAGTGTGCAATTTCTGGGTCAGCAGCCTCAATTTTGGGATCCAGTCTACTAAGTTTCTCCACATTATGTGTTTTTCAAATATTATTATATCTTAATATTTTAGAGGATTGAGTTTTTAAATAGCAGATTCTCGCATCTGGGATAATGGAAGGCAAGAAGCATGTTTTCCATTCTTCACATGTGGGCTCCTGGGGTTTTACAGCAAACAATGTGGATGTTTCCCTCTATATTCGCTGGACCCACCTAGGCATTCCTAGTGTTGAAGCAGTCTCTGGCACACTGACACTTCCCATCACAGTCACCCACTCTCTCCTCTTCTCTGATGGGCCCTTTCTCTGGCATCAAGGGAGTTTGCTCCATCCAATTAGGTACAGCCTGGATGATCAGGGAATTTCATTCCCCCAGGGCTAACTCTGTACCAGTCATGATGGAGCAGTGGATAAATGGTCCAGCCTCTCCAACTCTGGTGGCTGGACTTGGAGACAGGTCTCACAGTTTTCTAGAGGGTCTCCAGTAGCACTGAGCCTTAGGTGACCTCAGCAGTCACTCACCTTTCATTGGCTTTCTTCTTTCCCTGCCTTACTTCCTAATCCCTCACCTGTTTTCTGGAATTGTCTCCCAAATAAACT
The DNA here is from genome assembly GCF_902686445.1 of Sciurus carolinensis. Lineage (NCBI taxonomy): Eukaryota > Metazoa > Chordata > Mammalia > Rodentia > Sciuridae > Sciurus > Sciurus carolinensis. The sequence goes on from NC_062226.1 coordinate 67,924,744, forward strand.
AAGTTCTTGTCTAGGTCCAGATTTGCGGGAAACCAAGTGAGGAAAACTATGGAAAGGTGGGGGGCACAAGGACCCCTGGAGCTGATGGTGGTAGTAGCGGGGAGGCTTGAGGTGGAAGTAGGAGCAGGAAGAAGCAAGGGAGGAATCTCTAAGTCAGATAAGAGTCCCCCTCTGCACTGAGGACTCTCGATGTAGACCACAGTGTTTTCCTTTATGTAAGGGATCCATTCCTTTTTTTGGCCCAACATACCTTTTCCCCCTGTCTTGTTAGAGGAATACATTCTGAGACTGATAGATTCCACAGAAGGTATTTCCATCAGGTGAATAGTGGAAAACTCCAGCTTCCTGAAAATAGATGGCTGCTCCAGCATTATGGTACATTGAGCCCAGCAAACAGAAAGATGAGGCTGATAACAAATGGGATAGAAAAACCTCACAGCTCCAGGTCTCCACAGTTTGAAAGTTAAATGAAACACCTTCCTCCAACCCTCTGGAATTGGGAAGAACCCCAGGGAGAGTTGTGAGCAATGCAAGTGACAGGGGGTCGTGGTATACTTCTTCCCTTGTGTGGTTTTCATTAGCAGATGATCTTCTTTGTGGCTCTCAGTTTTTGGTAAATACTCTAGTCAAGTGCAATGTGGCCTCTTTATAAAGCCCCCAGGCTCTGTGTAGATACGATATCTATGACTCAGGTATTTAATTACCAAGTCTTCAGGTTCAGATCACAGGGAACTTTCTATACTGTGAGTCCATACTCCATTATTTTGTTTTGTTCTGGGAACCACACTTAGTTGAGACTTTGATACACTGGAGAATACCTAAAAGACTAGAAGCCATGACATATGTGTATCAGGGTCTTTTCCTCTGTGGGTAAAAACTGCATCCTTTGTCCACCGAAGTTTGAAAACAATTGAGAAATACAAACAAAAGAGCTCAAACTACATCCCTCTATTGTTGGGCAAACTGGATTCATGAATAAAGCCTTGACCTTCAGCAACTAGATTTTATGAGCTATATTCACAAGAATGGAACCTAAAGGACATTCACTGACCTAGCCCATCTCAAGGAGCATCTATGGCTGCTTTGTACCTGTCAGAGGACAGAGAAGCTTCCCTAACCTGCCTCCAAAGGTCAGCACAGGGCTCTAACAAGATGGCACCACAGGGAAGTAGGAACAGTGGTGAACATATTTCCACCTCCTACAGGTTAACGAAAAAAATGTTGATCAGGGCCTCAGCCTCACATTGTCAGGAGCTTTATCAGACATCATTACCCTATGTACATGTATGATTACACGAATGGTATGAATCTATATCGTGCACAACCCATAGAAATGAAAAGATGTACCCCATTTGTGTACAGTGAATCAAAATGCAGTCTGTAAAAATAAAAAAAATAATAAAAAAATAAAATAAAATGAGTGATCAATAAAAAAAAAATTGAAGAAATCTCCAATTAGATAAGGTGCTTCTCAATCTTTAGGAAGAATGCTGATAAGGGACCAGGAACAAGGGAGCATTCCTTCCCAGTGTTTCCGGAAGGTGCCAATTCCTATTTTACAAGACAGGACAGAAACATGGCAAAGGGAGAACATTGTTTTCCCAATAGAATATGTTTATCTTGGGAAATAGAAAATTTAGTTGAAGACATGATATTGATCTTAAAGTACAGTCATGTCCCTCATAATGGCACCACTATATGGTGATGGCTATACCATGTATCCTCCCTGTGCAGGAGGTGCACTGTCTTGGTTGGTGTAAGTACACTCTGAGGTTCACCCCGTGCTTAAGTTGATGAATGACAAATTTCCCAAAACTTATCTGGATCGTTAAGCAATGCATGACTGTATCTGAAGAACGTCATGGAAAAGAGGGCAGAGTGGTCCAATTGCTAAAGTACAGAAGTGATGAAAAGGAAAATTTTGTTATTTTTCATTATATTGTTGGAATAATTCTCTTCTCTCTGCCCTTTGAAAAGACTACCCTAATAGCTGAGAGTTTCTAAGCAAAAGTTGGAGGTATTCATAGAAGATTTTTAGGTATTTATTTGGACTCTGGGAAATGTTCCTATGATCCTTGTAAACTAAGATTCATTGATTCTGAGGAGGGCATATTCATGTTCAACCTATCAGGCAAAATTGGAGGGAGAATAACCAGAGTGTAGAAATGACTTCTCTCTTTCTACCAAATCTTTGTTTATGTCTTTCTACCAAATCTTTGTTTATGTGCTAGCCAGCTAGCTAATGAAATGATAGGAACTTCAAATCTCTGCCATTTTTTCTTAGTACAAATACTCTCAGGCAAGAAAAAGAGGACAACTAAGAATCCTGGGTATTATGCAAGATCATGAAGTCCTAGGAAAGGATATCACAGTGCCAATAGTGAACAACTTTGAATTGCATATGGGTGCTCCCTGACTTACAATGGTTTAACTTATAATTTTTCAGCTTTATGATGATGCAAAAATGGTAAGTATTCATCAGAATCTATACTTGGAAATTTTAATTATAACCTTTTCCTGGGCTACCAATATGCCACACAATACCCTCTGGTGATGCTGGGCAATGGCATCAAGCTGCAACGCTGGGTCAGCCACACAATCATGGGGAAGGGGAACAACTGAGAATCTAGTACACTGTGTGGCTTAGCTATGATGCTTATAATGGTTACGTGTATTAAATGCCTTTTTAAGTCAGGCTATTTTCAACACCCAATGGGTTTATTGGGATGTATCCCCATCATTGTAAGTCAAGGAGCCTCTGTACTTAAAAATTCACTGAGAGGGTAGATCTTATATTGTTGAGTGTTCTTACCATACACACCCACACACACACACACGTACACACACACACACACAAAGATCATTGTAGGAAATTTGTTCAGAAACTAAACAAATAAGCAAACGAAAAAGTCCTGGGCAGTCTATAGTCTTCTGTTACTTATAAACAGTTACATCATTCCCATTTCACTTATCCACTTTCACCAGTAAAGCACCAAAATGGTTCACTACATTCTTTAACTTTCTGCTTTCCCTAACAAAGAGTCTTGCGAATTAGTGGGCTAAGTCCATATCCATTTTGGGGAGATACCAGGAAAGGCCCCTGCTTGAAAGTACTTCATTTTATCCTCTGTCTGTAAATTCTTCCCCAAGAATTTATTCCCATCACAATGAAAATATCTATAAAGGAAAAAAAAAATCAGAATCTCAAGGGAACTTTCTGTAGTAGGACTTACTATAAAATGGCCCTTGAAAGTCACTGGGGGTCGAAGACAAATACTATTTTGTTAAATGTAAGCTCTAATGATGGATTGCATCATAGAAACTGTATTTAGAAGCATTAGCCCAGGAACAAAACTTAACTTTTTCTACTATCACCTACGCCTAATGTTCCCGTGTGGGTATCCTGTTGCTTTATCTTCTAGCATATCTAAGCAATCCTTATCATTTAGAAATTCTCCTTTCTTTTCACTATTTTCCTTCTACATTGTGTAGATTTTTGACTCTGAGCTCACTGAAGAAGGGACCAAATTTTATGTTTGCTGGCTTCTAAGAAGCTGAGTAGGCATGTGAAAATTTCACAAGCTTTCAAGTTAGATCTAATTTGTTTTGAATTCCATTTAGTCATTGTGAAGCTCAATTTCTTCCTTGCAGGAGCTTCTGGAAAACTGATCCCAACATCTGACCCATCAGTTAGCTTGAGTCCAGGGATCTACTGGATCCTCCATAGGAGTTTACTGAATGACTCATAACTCACATGAGAGTAAAAGGTTTGAGGTGCTGGGAGAGCAATGAGGAGAAGAAAGTAGGGAAGAGTTATGTGGTAAAGTATAAGGTGTCTCCTGCATTTGTCTTGTATTTTGACTGACAATGTGATCCTGAAGAATATACTGAGTAACAAATTTTTATTTTTATTTCCTACACTGAGACAGCTAGGTAATACAACTACAATGTGCTTACCTATGGGAAGCAAATTTTCTTTTCCCGTCCCCAAAGTAGTGTTAGAAAGCAAAAATAACCAAAAATGGGGAGCAGACCTCAACGGATCAGCAAGCTTTCTTTATTAAGCAATGAAATGACACATTTTCAGGACAGAAAATGGTGATTGACTACAATCTGATTTTTATAGGATTTGAGTGAGATTGGAATCATAACAAGTGAGATTTGAATCATGGCAAAAATGGGTTGGTTGGGTAGTCAGTGGGAACAGTTGTGCAAGTTCAAAGTTTGAATCAGGGCAAACAGTTGCAAAAGTTTGAAACTCATTGTTGCTGGGAAAAGTCCGTTGTTTTCCCTCTCCTTCCAGGACACATTGTCTTCATTTCTCCCTGGGGATTGTTCCTCTTTTTCCCTAGAGACTGTTGTTTTTCCATATCCTTCAGTGTTACCCCCAGTCTATAATAAATGAATAAACGATTGACCAGTATCAATATTTGAGTTAAGTGTGAAAGTCACCCCAGAAAATGTTCCTGTCCATCCATACATGACTTAGTTAAATCATAAACTTCTCAATAGCAAACAGTTTTCTTGGGCTGGTGCCTATCTCAGAATCATTTTTTTCAAGTAATAGAAAAACAACTCCAAATGGCTTAAACAGGGGTCACTTATTGTCTCACTTATCAAGATTCCCATGATTTGGCAGCTTCAGACTTGACATAATCAGTAGCTCCACCACAGCATTAAGGAGTCTAGCTCTTCTTCCTGTCTCCTTGACCAGTCTTGGCACACTGCCTTGTGCTCAGTCAATGCCCTGTTGACACAGGATGACTGTGTGTGCTTGCACAAGGTGCAACCTGAACAGGAGCAGCTTGTGGGCAGTCAGAATGCGACAGTCTTGACTTTCCTGCTCTTTGAACCTTATTCAGTGTGGGTAATTTTTGCACATGTAGATGTAACTTCCAGTACGTTTCTGAACTTCTATTCACTCTTAGTTAACTAATGAGCCTATAATCATGTTAAACAGCAAACACAGTCTTCATGGGGTAACAAGAATGTTGAGTAAAGGATAGTATCACAGACTCCAAACTTAATTTAACATAAGATTTTCTCCCCTTCCCCACATCCACTGCCTGCTTTGGACTGGGAGCTCACAGTGATAGCAAGACAAGATGGTGGGATTGTCATCAGTGGTCTGCCTCCTGGGGAGGGTTTTTGAGCCCTGGCCTTGCTTAGAATTGCCAGTGTGTGGTGATAATGAACAGCAGGATTATAGTCAATGTTATCATGGCTAAAATCCTCCAAACATGATAGAGCCCCTCTTTGCCTGCTCATGTGGGTGGCTTCTCCCCCTTCCTTCTCTTGATAAACTCCTGAAGAAGGGATGTGTCCACCACCTTTCGGCTTGCTGCCCAGGGGAGTTTGTTTCAGTGGTGTGTTAGAACATCTATGAAGTACTTATGGAGTAGGAGGAAAGGTTTAGCTGGGCTCATGGTTTCATAGGTTTAGTCCATGGTAGTCCAACTCCATTGCTTTGGGCCAAAAGTAAGGCAGAACATCAAGGTGGAAGGGCATGGTAGAGGAGCCTTCTTTGTTCATAGTGACCAGAAAGCAGAAAGAGAGAAAGAGCAAGGGGACATGGGGAGGATGAATTCTCCCCAAGTGATACACCCCTTTAGGCATACTCCACTTGCCTACAGTAACCACCTAGTTATTTCATTTAACTAGGATGGACTGATTAGGCTACAGCTCTCACAATCTAATCATTCACCTCTGAACACTCCTGCATTAGCACAGGAGCTTTGGGGGAATGCCTCATATCCAAACCATAAGAAGCAGAGTCACAGGGAGGAGCTAGGAAACATCTCAATCTATTTATCCATTTGCTCACATATGTATTACTTTTGTTTATTTCTTAGTAATTTTAGAAACTGACTTGCCTGGGGCACTTATATGGGCTCATAGGACATTTCCAGCAACAGGGGCAATTGCTTGCAGTTTTCCTAACGTGGATAGATGCATCTCTTTTTTGGGTGGTCAGTTGTGGCTTCTTCCTCAGTCCCCAGGAGACTGAGGTTCACCCCTAGGGTATTGCTGTTGAGGATATTGCTCTGCCCTTCAAGGTTGTCCTAGATGACCCTCTGTTGTCTATCCTCTGCATGACCCATGGTTAGTACAGTACTTGGGAATCATGTATCTTTCACCCTGAGAAACCCTGGCAAGCAGGCAAGTCTCAAAATGACAGCTTGGTCCCAGTTCCATGGGAGCCATTAGCCTTTCTCATATCCTCTGGCAGCAAGAGGCAAACTTGATTGTAAGGCTTCTCCCTAATGCAGGGATTGTGCACAAAACCCAGTCTCTTAAGGCTTAAGGTGATATACTTGACACTCCTCTGTTTCCTCTGGAGGAAGGAAACATAACAGTAACCATGCTCTCCAAAGGCATGTTATCTTCAAATTTCTCCTTTCACTTCACACTTTTACCCCAATGGCTGTGGGGCTGGTTTTTCCCCAGGTCCTTTGAAGTACCACAAAAGGGGTCTGTGACTCCCCTTCAGTGCATGTCTGCTCTGTTTCCTCCTAACATCTCAGTCCAAATGAGGGAGGGGTAGCCTTGTCTTAACATCAGTGATGGAGACATGACCATGTTGTCAGAACAAGAGTAACTCTTCCTATGTGTCTGCAGACTCCTTTCGGGTTATTCCCAGAATATTCCCTCTCCTATCTTGCAGCTCAGGACTGGGACACAGGTCCTTCTACAAACAAAGAGTTGACCAAGAGAAAGTTAATGAGGAGAATGCCTTAGACTAGTCAATATTTATTCCTGAGCCAGGAATAAGGTCACCTCCCAGACCACCTGGTCACAGCCATGGTGGAGAAAGATGACGCATGGCCAAATTCAGAAGACAGGTACTCAATGCCGTCTGCTAATTGAGCATGCATTATCTGTCAAATGATAATGACTTTGGAAAGTTCCGAGTCAAGGATATCTGCCAATAAATTCAATGTACCCTCAGAATCATTAGGCTTTTGGAGGCAAATGAAAGGATTGGAGAAAGTATGGCTGGAGCTGCACAGATGGCTCTAATCAAAATGAAGATGAGCTGGCGGTGGAAGGTGCTTGTGAAACAGGATCTTTGGGGCTGTCAGAACTCTCATGGTTTCCTGCCTGTGAACAGACAGCAGGTGAAAGTCCATTTCTCCCTGGGCATTTCCTCCCTGGGGAATTCTTCCCCTGCTCAAGTTTGATCAGGCATTAAACACCTCACTTTGACCTGCTGGAGTATGCTTTTCCCCTTGGTTGCTCTATGGACAGCCCAAGGTCTCTCAGACGCACTTATTGAGCTCTTGCTCCATTTTGTCTGTGGGGAGGGCATGGTTGAGTGGAGGCTGCTACCCAGAATGCTCTTGGCCCTTCTGCCAACCCCCTTTTCTGTCCTGACCTGTGAGATCTTGCAGTCTGCTTCCCACTGTCAATCAAGCTGAATTGTGTCAAATTATGCAGTGCTACACTCAGCCACAAGAGCCGGGTTGAGACCTACAAATTCATTTTCACATGCAACTTAAGCCAAGATCTTTTTCTCAGGTCTGCAGTGGTGTTGAAAAGAAATGGGATACTAAGGGCCAAACAAGTGGTATAGGAGGTTAAAACTATGCCCTTTTCTATAAATCCTGCAGTGCCAGGCCATCTCATTGCCAGGTCCCATTGTGATTTCCTTTGTTCCCCAGATAACAGTTTCTAAAATACCCTCACACCTATTCTAGGGATTTGAAAAACAACATTTCATTGGTGAGTTTCTATTTGTTTTGTTTTGAACATGATGTACATTATTTCAATCTCTTCTTTTCATGGCTTGATTTAAGATCTAGGTTATTAGCAATTCTAGACTATGTCAAATTGCAGAAATTATAGATTTTTTTAAAGCACCATTTGGGAGAGTAAGAGATGTAGAGTGGACAAATAATGAAGGTGTTAAGAAACACACCCAACATAGTACATGTGCAGGTATGTGTGACACTGTACTTTCATACATACAAATAGAAGATAAAGAGACATATGAGCATTTTATATTTATAGGCAGGTGCTATATATAATTCAGGATGGCAAGAGTAGGAAGGTAAAGCTCAGACTTTGGAAGTTCCCACACCTGCATTCCTTGAGCCTATTTGCTATGAAACCTGATGATGCTGCTTTTTTTGGAAAAGGTTGAGGTGGGCTCAGAAGCAGATGGGGTGAAAATGGAATTTGGTGATTACAGGAGCTTGCTGCTCATTCATTTACACCTGAAATCTTAAAGCTCTTAAAGTCAGGGTCCCTATCTTGATTGTCCCCCTGACCTATCCTAGATTTTCCTCTTTCCTGGAGAGCAGGGAATGTAGCATTCCATCTTTGGGGCATCACAAAGTGGAATCCTTCAAGGAAGAAACCAAATGAGAAGATGATTACTATGCATTATTAGCTTTCGTCACAGGCTCCTCACCCTACAACATTTTCAGATTCTTGAACTTTTCAAACTTGCATGGAACTATACATACTTCACCTGTTTATGAAGCCAATATTTCTAAGCGGTAATATGTAGAGCTTGCTATATGCTTATACACAACTCTAAGTTATTTCCATTTTTAATCCACAAGTTACATATCATCATTTTCTCTACTGATGTAGGGACAGAGACACTGAAAATTATGTAACTTACTCAAAGTCCCACAGCTGGTAACATGTAGGTCCAGAATTTGGATTCAGGTAGCCTGGTTTTGAGTTTGAGCTCATAGACACTCTACCATTCTAGTCTGATATTGTCTTCAGAGGTTGTGGGGGGCAAGGTGTCCCTTAGAGACTGGCGATCCCTGGATGCTTACTGAATGGGATGCCACAAAGTTGGAGAAAAGGCATTAGGTGCTCAGCTTGTCTGCTCTGTCTCCTGCGGTCGGCTTAGTCACAACCGAGACAGGGGTAGTGTCAATCTAGTATTCTGTGACATAGACATCCCAGTGCCTAATAGGAGAATAGGAAACATTCTGCCTATGTTTCTGGAAACCCCATTCCAGTCACCCAAGGTAGATGATGGTTTGTCCATAGAGTAATTATTCTTTAATGGCATTACCGTGTATCTTAGTCCACTTGGGCTGCTATAACAAGTTACCATAGATAGGTGACTTAAACTACATAATTTATTTCTCCCAAATTCTGAGGGTTGGAAGTCTGAGATCAGCATGGTTAGGGTCTAGTGAGGGTGGACTTCCTGGGTTGCAGCTGGCTATCATCTTGCTGCATGCTCACAGGGCAGAGAGCAGACAGGTAGCAGGCTCTCCTTGATACATAAGACCAGTAATTCCATCCTGAGGGCTCCATTCTCATGACTAATCACCTCCCCATACCATCAAACTGGGGATTTATCTTCAAGTACAAATATGGTGAGAAAACAGACGTTAAGACCATATACTCAGGCTGAGCTGCTCAGCCTTAGCTATGGGTTTTGTTATTAAGGACTGATCATGTACAAATTGTGTCTCTAAAGTAGCTGTTGTTGGGGTCAATGTGGGGAATGGGTGAAAAGGGGAAGGTAGTGGTGGTAAGGTATTAGTATGAAAGACATTAAAAAAGAGGAAGATCAGATTTTGCCCTCCAGGAGTTGGACAGACCCTTCTTTCTGTTCTCACCCCTTACCCTGATCCCAAAGTCTGCCTGTTGGACAGCCAAACACACTTCTCTGTGTCCCCCGACCTGCACTGCCCTACTCTAGGGCACTCACTCACATGCTGCTTCACACTGGGTGTCTATCCTCCTGTTTCTGAGGGAAACTTCCACAGTCTTTAGGACTATTTAGAATCCCAGTGCATCAGCCATGCCTAAGCACTCCTTTTCTAAGACTGTTCACAAATGGAGAGCACTTGGGAGAGGAGGGTCATTCACAGGCAGGGAGGTGCATCAGGCATAAAGACTTGCCTGTGTTCGGAAGGCAGTGTCTGGGTCAGACTATGGGATCAGCAACTGTGGTATATGAGGAGGCGCTGAGAGTTGTCTCAGAGCTGAGCCCAAGTTCTGGGGAGTCAAGGGTCATCCATGTTAGAGCCAGAAGGTCAGGTGCCACGGGTGGGCATGTGAACATTCTGCTCAGCCTAGTGTACCATGTTATGGGTCTCACCGTGGAGGTATCAGATGCAGGACTCTTCATATTTCATCAGCATATATTTTTACTGTCATTGCCATTCATAGGGTATTTGGTCATTTATACCTTTGTACTGCTAGGAAAAGTTGTCTGTGGGTTGTCTTTCCATGGTCTTTGAGAACTATACATATAGGTACCTCTTTAGTGCATAGGTTTGTGCTATGTGTATCTGATAGCCACATCAGAAATATTGCTTGCATGAAAGAATCAGAGCAATCATGTGAGTTATAATGGATTGTAGCCCTTAAAAAAAGGTGCCCTGGAACCCTAACCTCTAGTACTTCAGAATGTGACCTTTTTTGTAGATAGGTTCTCTACAGAAATAATCAAGTTAAAATGGAATTGATATATTGGACATATGAGGGACATACATATAGAGAGGGAAGATGATTGAACAGACACAGGGAGAAGGCCATCTACAAGCCAGACAGACCTGGAGCAGATCTTCCTCTTACAGTCTTCAGAAACAACCAATCTTGGTGGAGCCCTGACTTTGGAACTCTACACTCCAGACTTATGAGAAACTAAAGTCCTACATGTAAGCCACATAGTTTGAGGTACTTTCTTATGGCAGCCATAGAATATAACATCTCTTACCCATGGAACACTAGTTCTGTGTGAAGCTCTGTTCTAACTCTGTTGGTCTGACAAAATGTCCATGAGATAATATTATTACAATGGTATTATTAACATATTATTAAAATAATTATTATTATCCAGAAAATTCAAGTAAGTGCCCTGAGGAGACTCAAGACATTAAGTGGTACAGTCAGGATTTATCAATATGTGGTATGGCTCAGAATATATGCTCTTCACTGTGATATTACATGAATAAGTACTCTTTAATTCAAAGGTGGTCACTTGGGTGGCTTCAGGTCATATTCGCTCCACATGCGTTTTATTTGTCCCTAGGGTAGAATGTGCTTTTCCAAAGTGCATATATCACATATCATTGTCTCATCTCATGCTCTTGTGAATGTGGCCTTGCCACTCCCCATCAAGAGACCTAGTTGAGTTCTCTGACTCTCCATAAAACCAAATGAGCACACTGTGACTCCTTTGACCAATTGAATAGGATGAAAGTGATGCTGTGGACAGTCTAAGCAGGTCTTTTATGGACCTGGAGACTACTACATTCTGTCTCTTGAAGCCAGGTGCCATGTAAAGTGTACAACTTGAGACCACCCTGCTGTGAGAAGGCCCCAAATGTGCAGAGGCCCTGGAGAATGGGAGACAAAAGCACAGGGAGGCAGGGAGGGAGGGAGAGAGAAAGAGAGGTGCAGGGAGGGAGGGAGGAAGGACCAAGGAACATAGAGAGGTGGTAGGTATCATGTGGGGAAGGATCCATTTTTGGAATTGAACCCACCAGCCAGGCAGATCAAAAGTGAACTCTTCAGCCCAATCATTCTCATATGCCTAAACCACAAACCAGGATCAGAATACTAACTTCAGTGTCACTTGTTACACAGCATATGTGATCAATACAAAATTTGAGCAAGTTTTAAAGGAATTTAAATTTGTTGGTCTGGGGTTGTGGCTCAGTGATAGAGCACTTGCCTAGCATGTGCGAGGCACTGGGTTTGATTCTCAGCACCACATATAAATAAAATGATTAAATAAAGGTCCATTGACAACTAGAAAAAAATATCTAAAAAAAATTTTGTTGCTAATAGTTACCAGTTGGGAGAGGTGGCACAAACAGAGACAAATTCACAGCCCCCAACCCCAACACACTCTCCTTCCTCCCATGTAAGAATTAAAAGCTAGTTCTTCCTACTTAATAACAATGGCCTATGATGGAGTTAAGCCACTCTTTAGTTGGGGGATGGGGTATGTGCACTCTATAGAATTCCCAGAGTCTTCCATCAGGTCCACCTTCCTGTGTATGCTACCTGCCTGTCCCAACTGAGCATTTGAATTGGTGACATCGCTAAGCTGTTTCATTAAAGCCTCCTGCCCAGTTCCCAACTATTTAGCACTATTCCCAGTTTCGTCCAGATTCACATGGCTTTGCTAGGCACGATAGCTCCTGCCAGGGCCCTGTCCCTCTCCCTCCAGTTTCCTCTGCATAGAACGACTCTAACTCGAGGGTGGGGGGCACTCAGCCAGGCCATCCCGCCTTCTGAGACTTTTCTTGTTTGCTTGTTCGCGACCGCAGGAGGGGTGCTTCTCCAAAATTGAAACTTCATACTGTGCCATTCCTTCATCTCATTTCCAGACCCCCTGCTGTGTGACCGTGTGACACATAGTCATTCTGTGAGAATTGAGAAGGATATTGGCAGTTTGGGAGCTGTTGTTCCTGCTTATGTATGCAAAGAACATAATTGCTAAGTGCATCATCTGCTGTAATTTACACATCCACATATAGCACCGAGCAGGGCATTCTCCTCTTCCACGGGCACCCAGGGTTGAAGCCGCGTACACACTCCAGCCTAGAGAGAAGCTGGCTGTTTTCCAAGGCCTGAAGCGGCCCAGTGGAAGACTGGAACAGTGTGATTTCCAAGACCTCCAAATGAGACTGCCAGAATTTCTTCTTGGGTTATTTTAGAATTTTCACGGGGAGGATGCGGCATCTCACCTCTTCTGGCGCTCTTTTCAGATGAGTTGCAGGCCCCTTGTAAGAGCCGGTATGCTAGAGCTAGGATTTGCAGCTTTATGCAAGAGATGGTATTAAAAATGGGACTCGCTCCCCACCTTCAAGACCCAAGACTTGGGGCAGAGCAGCTAAACATCTCTTTGGATCACTGGAGAGAGGAGTTCCCTTGGCAGATTTGTTCAGTGGCGTCATTTTGACCAGACCTTAGATGGGCACAACTGTGAATTTCTTCCACCCTTGGGTTTGCACTGATGACTAAGGTATATGGAAAGTTTCATGGGTAGATTGTTTAGTGGGAAGAGCCTTTGGCCAGGAGGCTCAGCTGAGGCCCCAGCCTTGGCCTAATCTGTACTAATAGCACTGCTAAGGTGGCCTTGGTTGTACATAAGAGATAGGTTTCTTCCAGAGGTACAACTAGGACCAAAGCTGCACCCAAAGTTGTGAAAAGTACTTATTTGTTATAAGTTGTGAATTCTGTTCTTGGAAAGGGTGTATTTTAAGCTTATGTTTTGGGACAGGAGACAAAAACTAATACAAATAAACTCTTTTGGAGGACAGGATAAAGAATGTCAGGAAACTCCAATTCAGGCATGATGACAGATGTCAGACACTGGTGTTCAGCTGCCTGGGTTTGCATCTTGGTTCAGCCACTTTCCAGCAGTATGAACTTGGGCAGTTTATATAACCACTCACCTCAATTTCCCCATTTGCAAAATGAGTGTAAGTCAAGTATACCCATCAGTGTCACTGTGGATGTTAAAGGACATAACATGTGAAGAGCTCAGAACAGTGCCTGGCACTTGGTGAGAACTCAACGAACAGAGCACTTGGCATCTGTCAGCAGTTGTGCATCACATGAATGTTCTTTCGAGTCTTTGTGATTTTCTTTATGGCTCCTCACTAGATGTCAGAGAGGCACCTCTAGTCCAGGCCATAGCTGCCGAGGGCAATGGCGTCAGCTGGACTTTGCAGCACAACACTGCACTACCTCCATTTTTCAGCTGTTCTACTTTGGGGCAAAAGGTTAACCTTTCCATGCCTCAGTTTCTTTATCTTAAATGGGAACAACAGTTCCTTCCTCAAAGGATTGTTATGAGATTATTATGTATTAAATGTTATCTCTTAAAAAGATATATTGAATACAACCAGGCAAATAAGAAGTTATACTCCATTTATGTATGAGGTGTCAAAATGGCATTCTATTGTCATGTATAACTAATTAGAACAAATAAAAATATATTAAAAAAAGATATGTTGAAGTCCTGAACCCCCATCTCTATGAATGTGACCTTATTTGTAAAGAAGGTTTCTGCAGATGTTACCCAGTTAGGACAAGGTCATTAGAGTGAGCCCTAATTCAATACGACTGGTGTCCTTATTAGAAGAGGGAAGTTTAGACCCAGATAAATACACAGAGGAGACATGAGAAGACATATGTGCAGGGGGAAGATGACCACATGAAGATGGAGGTGCAAAATGGGTGATGTGGCCACAGCCATGTTTAGGAGTTGGGAGAGGTAAGGAAAGATGCTCCTCTAGAGCCCACAGAAACAGCATGGCCCTATCAACACCTTGAATTGGGACTTATGCATTCTGGGACTGAAAGAGAATACATTTTTGCTGTTAATCTGCTCGGCTGGCAGTACTCTCTTAGGCCACACTAGGAAAGCAGCACAGAGAGTGTGGGCACAGTGGCCTATGTATGTATTTAGGTGTTCACAGGGGACAGGGGGCACTGTGCCCCATATCTGCTGTTGAGCAGCTTAATGAGCCAAGGGAGAGAAGGAAAGAGTTTAATTCTTTGGTATTTGCATGGATTCTTTAGATGCAAGTTTTCAACAGGTGGCTCTCTTCTATTTTTTCAGAATCCTTGGTATCTCACAAGGGAAGTGGAGCCCATGTGGGCCTCTAACCACTAGAGGGCATTTGAAGGACATCAGATCAATAGGAGCCAACCTCCCATGGTCAACCAAAGGCCACACATTCTGAATGATCCACTGTGTATAGAAAGTGGGAAATCAATTACTCAAGCAAAGAATTTATTTACTGGGTTCTTTCATCTAGAGGCAACTTGGGTAGTTGCGTTAGGAATTCTGAACAGGCAGAGCATAAACATCCCAGCTTGTGTCCTGTCTTACTTGGTGGTAGTAATAGCTGCTTTCCATCTGTGTAGGAACAGTATGCAGAACTCTACAATCACAGAAATAATTCTCAAACAGCCAAAGAGACAAATTTATATGACAAGTTATATGCTCAATAACATAACCAAGCAAGCCTATTAAAATAGGAAGCCCAAGAATTGGGCAACTACCACAGAAACTTTGGAAGGGTTCAAATTAGAACTTTTAGACTAGGATCCCATTTAATGGAGATCCCTGTAACCAAATCTGGCAAAGGATTAGGGGCTGAACAGGAAAGGCAAAACCCACAGAGGCGAGGTTGGGGTTAGAAATTTAATTCTGCCTCTTTTACAGTGCTAGGCCCTCTGGTCGACCCTGGGCAAGTCACTTAACCTGTCTGGGTGATGGTTTCCTAGTGTATAAAACAAGGATAATATCCGTCATCAGATCAATTTTCTGGAGTTCATTCAGATCCCCTAATGAAAGGCACATTATAAACACAAATTGTAATTATACCTGAGAGTGCTTTTTACTCTAAGGGAGCCAGAGGGCTTTTCTGTCTTTGAAACTTCAATTATAAAAGTTAGAATCTTATGCATTTGTCGGAGGTGGAAAAAAATTTATTCATAATATGAATCATATAAGAGCGGGTTAATGATGCTCAGAATCGGAAAGTGGGGCATCACTGATGTGAACAAATTACCTGGAACCTGGAGACTTAAAGTCTAGTCCTCATTTTTTTTTCACTAATTAACCCTGGGGCCTCAGGCAAGTCACTTCACCTCCCTGTGTCTTAACCAAACACTGATGCACTAGGATGAGAAAAATGTTTTTCAAACTTCAATCGTCTTCATAATTTTTGCCATATATGAGAACCATCTAGATAATTGACATTTTTCTTCCACTTATTTATTTAAATAAATGTCTTTTAAATGTAAATGTATTTGAACCATTCCATCCATAACATTTCAGGTTTAATGTGCTAGTTTGTGTTTATGTGTGTGTGTGTATATATATAACTCACAAAGAAAAAAAATTCTTTACTTGTATAACACCTAAAGTCATCTTAAGAACAATGATTAGCACATGTGCCAATTTGAAATAAAAATAAATAATGGCATAGATTAGCTTGAAGTATTGTTCTAAAGCTATAAGCCTATAAAAAATTGAAGTAGGTATAAAAAATAGGAGATAGTTGGAGGTTTTGATAAAATTCGGATCTACAGCACACAAGAGAAGCTATAATTTTTTGATTAATTGTGTTTTTCCTACCTAACAGATACATTAATGCCTGGTACTATTAAGTCAGAAAAGATTGGCAAAAGCAGCATCAAATAAATAATGATAGGAAAATATTGGGAGAAATATTTCTTCAAAGAGTATTAACCTACCCAGACACAGTGGCACATACCTGTAATCCTAGTGATTTGGGAGGTTGAGGCAAGAGGATGGGAAGTTCAAAGCCAGCCTCAGCAACTTAGCGAGGCACTTAGCAACTCAGTGAGACCCTGTCTCTAACTTAAATACAAAAAAGGGCTGGGCATGATGTGGCCCAGTGTTTAAGTGCCCTGGGTTCAATCTCGGGTACCAAAAAGAAAAAAAAAAAAAAAAAAAAAGTATTAACCTAAAATACACATCTTTAAAGCAGGAGAGGAACACATTCCACAAAACCAATATTTGTGCTAATTGTTGCCTAGAATATTGTATAAAATAAGGATGAGGAAATGCTTAATTTTCCTTAGAAGGAAAACATTTAAGTCAAAATAAATGGTTGCTTGTCCCTCTTTAGGTGGGTGGGGTAGGTGCCAGCAGTCCTCTATGTGTTTGTTCATGTAAGTAGTAATGTTTTTTGAGTGTGGACAATGTTCTAGGCCCTGTTTTTGTATATCCATCAACAAAGACTTCCTTTCTAGAGTCTTCTCTGCTTCATCGTGTGATATCTTGGGTGACCTCCTGAGGCCACCATGTGGTATCTGGAAAGTCTCTGGGCCTGGAGATAAAAGATCTATGTTCAAGCAGTACCTCTGTGTGTACAGTTGTGAGATCCACATGAAATCATTCTAGCTTTCTGAGACTTCACTTCCTAAAGGTTTAGGAGGGCACTAATAATGTTTCACAGGTATGTTTAAATTGACAGCATGTACATGAAATGGCACAAAGAGCCAATCTGTATCTGAGAATCATAACATTAAAAAAGAATTAAGAAACAATCTAGTCAACTATTTCTCAGAAACAAAGTTGGGAGCTATGAGAAATTTAAGCAGAGGGACACATAGTAGAGGTTTGGGCAGTTGCCCTGTTGATTCAAAGAGAGATTTTTATTCTTTGGCTATATGACCCAATTCCAAGGACAGGGATTTCACACTCAGACAGAACTACAATCAAATATAACAATATATAGCCACATAAAGACATTTCAAAGCCAATGGGTAATGGTTTAGAGATAATCATTCACACTGGTAAATCAATCCCACCACTGTAGCTTTAGGGTAAAAAACTTCTGTATAACCTGCTGTTAGGACCTTTCATATCCTATGCATTTGCCATCTTTTTTATATTTTAATATAATATGTGACCAGGATAATGTCTGAACAACTGCATTTCTGATTTTCTATTATAAGTAGGAGCATAGCCAATCCAACCTAAGACCTGGGCAGGAAGTGTCCCTGTCCTGGGCACTGTATTTTGGAGGGCCCTTCTCTGGCTGCACTACTTACTTGGTTTATAGAGTCCAGTGGCTACAAGAGACCTAGTCTCTCCTTTGGACTGTGGCATTTCCTGCCTGAATTTCAGAATTTGATGGTCTCTTGCTAGGCTTTGTCCTCCTTAGGATAGGAGATGCAGCTGGCATTCCCAGTCTAGGATGAGTGGTGACTAAGTAGAAAGGTGGGAAGAGGGAATGATGGAACACAAAATTTGGAAGTGAAGGTTGAAGTGTCTTCACACACGTGTAAAGGGCTGCTCACAGTGCAGGGCAGAACCAGGTGGGAAGGGGCAGGCTTGAACAGGAAGAAAGGAGTGGCAAGAAAAGTGGGGTCAGACTGCAAGGCTTCTATGTTCAGTCTTTCCCCAGGTCCTGAAAATGTTACAGGTGGACCTGATCTCACCATTGACGGATGCCAATTTGTTTCTTCTCCTTTCCTGATGACAGACTTTTAGACATTCACTACCTCTCAGCACATCTGTTGAGGACTGATTAGAGACAGACAGTAGAGGTTAAACTCAGATCAGATCATTCTTCTATTTGGTGAGTAATCAATGATCTTTGCAACTTGAGAGTAACCCTGATAAAATGTTTCCTAGAATCACAACATCTTAAAATCTGGAGGGACCTCAGAGGTCATTTCTCAAGTCCATGAAAAACAGAGGCTGGAAGACACAAGGACAGATGGCTAAATAAACACATGATTTGTATAAAATTTTATCTTAGCCCATTTTTGACAAACCTGTCAGCCTTCAAAGTATGTGATTATTAGCCAATTGTACTGAGATGTGATTTGTTCTTAGACCAACGGTACTTGCAGTTATGTATCTTTGTTGTCATATTTATAGTCATTTTTGGAGTCATATTTATAGTCACTATACAGTAAAGGAACTTGTAACTGTTTGCACACTACAAACTATTCTGAGAGAAATGTTATAATTTCTGATCCACTTTGTATGACTAAGGTACTTACCAAAGTCTATGTATATAATTAATAATATTTGTGAGGGCTGAAATACTACACTTATCTCACTAAAAATCTTAGCTTAAATGTGCATTATTTTCTCCGCTCTGCTCTTTGTGCAGGCTGGTATCATTTGCTCATCTAAGATATATCAAAGGTGAAGAAAGACTTAATTCTTCAACAGTATTATATCTACCTTCAGTTCCTGAACTCAGAATGTTAGAGCTTTTCATTTTCAAGGAGAAAGGCAGATCTGGAAATGGAGAAGACAATGTAGCCTTAAAGTGTTGGAAATTATTCCAGACATAGAAGTAGCTTGAAGGGAAGTATTTTGGATAAAATTAACCCTTTAGCAGTAAAAAACAAAGCCAGAAACAAGAGACCCAATTGCACCTTTGTTGGACCAGTTAGCCATGCAGCACATGCAGCACTAGGATTGGGAGGTGTTGCAGAAAATGGCGATGAGACAAAGGCAAACCAACAGAAGGATTTCTGCAAGAGAAATCAATAGCCACATTGATGACCAGGTTAAATGTAGCACAGAAATCATATTCAGTGACAAGAATGGTTTAAATGCATGGACTTTCTGTGGGTGGAGAAGAAAGAGCCAGTGAAGAAGAGAAGATGAAAGAGTTGTGTGCAGAGGGAAGAATGAGGTAGCTCCGCCTCAATACCAGAGTCCTTCAAAGCACAGATCAGTTCCACTCTGTATAAGGATCATTTGCATCTCAATGCAGAGACATGGAACTCGAGTTCTTAACATTTTCTTTCTGTGATATGCATAATGAATGATGTTCCCAGGCAAGTTTCCTGAGTCCTGTCACTTCCCTCTCACCTGCTCAAAATGTTAGGAAGAGTAATGTTAACGTCCATGTGGCAGGAAGGATTCCTAGGGACAGTACTTACTATAGTTGGGGGTCACAAAAGGCAGCACTTGCAACTGTAAATTTGAGCCAGCATAAATGAGGCTCAGGATGGGCATGTGGAATTTCTGGACACGAATACCGAATCTGTCACCCACCCAGACTCCATCACACACACACACACATACACACACACACACAAACACACCTGAAATGGAAGAGGGTATAATGGCATGTCTGATGATTCCTGCTGGTTTAGAGGGGAGAGAGAAGAGATGCAAAAATCTGAGAGTCTTGGGGGCAAGAAAACAGAGCTATCCACAGTGGAGGTTTTTTCCCTACTGTGATCATGAGAAGGGCAGGTATATAGGGAGGCCCACAAGACTCAGAATGCAGCATCTATGCCTCAAGAGCAGGTGAGCTGGGACAAAACCCACTGCACTGTGGATTCTCTATGAATTAGAAAATAGGACCCAAAGCTGAAGGCAAACATTTCATAAAATGCCTCTGACTTGTCAGAGTGTGATTTTATACTTTATATTTTACAAAATGCTTCTGAATTATCAGAATAAGTGTGGTTATTAATGCCTTCTGCTGTCTCTCCCCTCCAATACCATGAGCATAATTCAGGATTATATAGGGATGATCTTGAATCCAAACTATCCTTTATTTGCAAGAGTAATTCTAAAGAAGCACTTTTGCCTTGGTTGATACATTCTCTGGGACCCATCTCACGACTTGTGAGGACCCTTCTCTTTCTCACACTATTGAGTTGTGAAGATTCAGACAGAATAATTTGCTTGAATGATAGGAGGACAGAGAAGGGAGAATGATCAAAGGATGTCAAATATTTTCGTGGATTCTGTGCCCTGGGAAACCATAGAGCAGCATGCATCAGTAAACATACCTGACTTAGAATGCTGTCCATGACATGACCAGTTCTAGGGTGGGGAGGTTGAGGGGACAGGGATGAAGTTGTTTGGACTGTCCTGTCCACAACCCAGTGCTTTCCCAAACTTAACTGATCTTTGAAAGGTTTGTCCTGGCATTTTAAAGTGAAACCGAGCAGTAGAAAGTCAGGTAGAATTTTGGTAAACAGCAATTCCTGTCTTATGAAACCCAATTCTCATCATGGATGAACTTCTGATCAGTTCTATGCTGACTGTGTTGGTTTAATTTGGTGATATTTTCCTGTTTTGCTTCTAATAGGGTGTTAACAAATACAGATGATCTCTGCCTTATGATTTGACTTTTAATTTTTTCAACTTTATGATGGTACAAAAATAATGCACGTTCAGCAGAAACCGTACTTGAAACTGTGAATTTTGATCTTTTCCCTGGGACCGTGTATGTGCATCACACACTCTCGTGATATGCAGAGACAGTGAGCCACAGCTCCTGTCAGTCAGGTGATCATAGGGGAAGCACAGCACTCTATAGGGCACTGTGCTGCTAAGCTAGGAGAGGGGCTTGGGGTGTTAGACATTTTTTTACCTAATGATGTTTTTGCTTTTCAATGACTTTAACAGGATATAACCCTGTCAGAAATCAAGGAACATCTGTAAAGGCATTGTTGGTTTAAGCTGAATAACGTGGTCTGTTCTTAAATGTGTAAATGTTATAATTTTATATAAAGACACTGAGGACTGATATTTTATCATTCTAAGTGGTTTTATTGCTGGTACATGTAGATTTCAGGGAATAAACTAAGATCTACTGGAGCATTTAAAAAAGAAGCTATCTTATTCACTCTGAAAAGCATAGGTTTACTTATTATAAATGGGATTGTTTTCTTGATTTCTTTTTCAGTTAGTTCACTATTAGCATATAAAAATGCTACTGATCTTCGTATGTTGATTTTGTATCCTGAAACTTTACTGAATGAATTTATTAGTTCTAACAACTTTTTGGTGGAGTTTTTAGAGTTTTTAGTATGTAAGATCATGTCATCTACAAACAGGGAAAATTTAACTTTTTCCTTCCCAATTTGGATCTGTTTATTTCTTTCTCTAGACTGACCTGGCTAGGATGTCCAGTACCCAGTTGAATAGAAGTGGTAAAAGTGTGCATCCTTGTCTTGTTCCAGAGCTTAGAGGAAAAGTTTTTGAGTTTCCCCATTTATTATGATGTTACTGTGGGTTCGTCATCTGGTCTTTACTATAATGAGGTACATACCTTCTGTACCTAATTTGTTATTAGTCTTTATCATAGGAGATGTTGAATTTTGTCCAATGCTTTGTCTGCATCTTTTAAAATGATCATGTGGTTTTTATCCTTCTTTCTGTTAATGTGATGTTTCACTTAATTGATTTTCATTCGTTGAACCATCCTTACATTCTTGGGATAAATCTCACTTAATCATAGTGAATTATCTTTTCAATGTGCTATTGAATTTTGTTTACTAGTATTTTGTTAAGGATTTTTGCTCTTATAATAGGTACAAAAATTAAATACCTAGGAATGAATCTAACCAAGTCAGAGTAGAATCTCTATACTGAACACTACAAAACTACAAAACATTGGTGAAAGTAATCAAGGAGAATGAGTGGAAATATGTCTCACATTGATAGGCCAGAAGAATAAATATTGTTAAAATATCCATATAACCCAAAGTGACCTACAAATTCATTGCAATCCCTGTCAAAGTGCCAAAGAGATCCTTCACAGAAACAGAAAAAATAACCCTAAAATTTGGATAGAGTCACAAAAGACCCTGAATGGTCAAAGCAATATTGAGCCAAAATAATAAAAATGGGAGCATCACAATATCAGACTTCAAAATATACTACAAAGCAATAGTTATCAAAAATAGCATGATACTTGTACAGAAATAGACACATGGACCAGTGAAGCAGAATAGAGAGCACATAAATAAATTCATGCACGTATAACCAAGTGATCTACTACAAAGGTGCTAAAAACACCACTGGGGAGTAGACAGTCTCTTCAATAAATGATACCATGAAAATTGGATATCCACAGGCTTGAGTCTGAAGCTAGACCTAGGTATTTCATCTTATACAAAAATCAACTTGAAATAAGTAAGAGACTAGAAAATAAGACCCAAAACTGAGAAAACTTTAGAAGAAAGCATCAGGGAAATGCTTCATGACATTGGAATGAGTAATATCTTTTAATAAATTACCTTGAAAACAAAAATAGACAAATAGGATTATATCATACTAAGAAGCTTCTACATAGCAAAGGAAACAGTTGGTAGAGTGAAGAGACAGCCTACAGAAAGGTAGTAAATATTTGTAAACTATGTATCTGGCAAAAATTAATATCCAGAATAGGCAAGGCATTCAAATTAATAGCAAAAAATGTTAAAAATGGGCAGAAGACCTTAATAGACCTTTCTTAAAAGAAGATGTACAAATGAAAAGCAGGTATATGAAAAATGCTTACCATCCCCATTAATCATTGGGGAAATGCAAATCAAAACTGCGATGAGGTATCACCTCACTGCAATTAAAAGGGCTAACTCACTCCAGTTAGAAACATGGAAACAGAAAAGATCAGAGTTGGTGAGGATATGGAGAAAAGGGAACTCTTTCAAAATACTGGTGGGAATGTAAATTTGTACAACTATTATGGAAATAAGTACAGAAGTTCTTAAAAAATTAAAAAATAAAACTACTATATGATATGACAATCCTATTCCTGGGTATACCAAAGGTAATTAAATCAGTATCCTGAAGAGATATCTGCACTCCCATGTTTACCACAGAAAGAAGCATGTCACATGATCTCACTCCTATGTGGAATCTTCAAGTTGCTTTCAAAAAGCAGAGAATAGAATAATGGTTACCAGGGTCTGGAGATGATAGGGGGAGGAGGGAATGGGGAGAAGTTGGTCAGTTGGTACAAAGAAATAAATGAGGACAAGTTCTGACCTTCTATTGCAGTGTGGTGACTGTAGTTAACAATGATGTATTGTATATATTTTTCTTTTTTTTAGAGTAATTTTTTGTTTATTTTTATTTTTACAGACTGCATTTTGATTCATTTGTACACAAATTGGGTAGAGTTTTTTGTTTCTATGATTGTACACAATGTAGATTCACATATTCATGTAATTGTACATGTACATAGGGTAATAATGTGTATTCCAAGATAGTTAGAAGACAGGATTTTTTGTGACTTTTCTTTTCTAAATTTTTATATTTGTTCTTTTTAGTTACACATGACTGTAGAATGTACTTTGACACACACAGAGTGTAACCTCCCATTCTCGTGGTTGTATTTGATGTGGAGTTACACCGGTCATGTATTCATATATGAACACAGGAATGTTATGTCCGATTCATTCTTCTGTTTTTCCCATTCCCATCCCCCTCTCTTGGCTTCATTCCCCTTTGTCTACTTTAATAAACTTCTATAAAAGGGAGAATTTGATTGTTCTCACCATAAAGAAATGATTAATGATTGAAGTAATGGATCTGCTAACTACCCTTTCTCATTACACAATGCATACATGTATCAAAACATCACTATGTAATCCATAAATAGGTACAATTATTTATGTCAATTTTAAAAAATGATGGGCTTACCCAAGGATAACAAGGATAACTTCATTCCACCCTTCTTTTCTCATTGTAGCTTCATACCATTATCACCTTTTTGAATCTACCGACAAATCAGGGCATTATTCAGAATTTGAATAATTTGCTGAAAATACAGGTTATGGATACTTTGAATTTCACAACAACACAAAACACACAATATTCCATGTGTTAAACATGCAAATCAAACATTGACAAGCTTGGTGGAAACTGCAGATGATCCCACAGTGCGTGGAATTTCTCTTCCCTTTTGCTAATGAGGCAGCTGTGAGCAGAAGCCTCTCAAATCTCTAAAACTATAGAAAGCATAACCAAGCCAGGATTGCAGCTGCTGGGTGCAGGGGTCATGCTGCTCTTGGCTGCTCCCAGTCAATCACCCAGTGCAGAAGGGACACCAAGGTAGGTCTGTTTTGAAAGACATGAGATTCTTCTGACAGTCGACCTTGATGTCAGACCTGCCGAGCAGCCTCACCCAGCCTTCTTTAGATGACACAGTAAGCTAGGACACTTTAACTTACCAGGACCAGTCTTGTATGATGATCTAGTAGGTCTCCTAATGTGGTTCTCAGTTCCTCCCCATTTACTTTCACTTTACTAATAAAATCCTTACAAGTTTCATTCAGCATTGGCACCTACTTTGGAGGACTAGGACAAACACAGATAAGGAAACCTATGTGTGCTTTGGAATAGATTATCTTGAGCACACATGCATGGAGATCTGAATTGTTGGATCTGAATTTCTTATTACTTTGTTATTACTGAGGATTAAATAACAACAAAACACAAAGTGTGAGCCAAGTGTCCCAGGAAGTTTGAAGGCAGAAGGTCCATGTGTGTCATCGGACACTGAGAGGAGACTGTAGGAAAGGAGTGGAGAAGGCTGGCTTCACACAGTCCTGGGAGCAGCAGCTGGAGCGTTGTGGGTGATCCTGCAACTGTGGCTCTTGGAGGCTTTGCCTGGGCAGGACATGCCCTGCGGTGACTTTTTAAAGTAAATTTTTGCTTTAGACTAGTTTTAAATTTATTGAACTATTGCACAGATAGTACAGAGGATTCATCTATGATTCACAAATCATTTCCACTTTCATTAACTTCTTACATTAAAATAGTGCAGGCATCATTGACCCAATATTGCTGCACTCATATTACTCCAAGTCTCTACTCTTTTCAGATTTCCTGAGTTTTTGTTGTCATGTCTCCTTAGGTTCCTCTTAATTGTAACAGTTTCTCAAACTTTTTTTTTTTTTTTGAATGAGCTTTATAGTTCTAGGATACCTGGCCAGGTGTTGCATAGATGGTCTCTCCTTCTGAATTTGTCTGATGTTTTTCTCATGCTTAGGCTGGGATAATGGGGTAATGTGTTTTAGAAGAAAGACCACAGGGACCCCATCTCATCATATCAAATCCATGACCGATACTATCAAAATAACTTATCATTGTATTTATTGACCTTCAATTACCTGAGTGAGGTCATGTTTGTCAGGTTTCTCACTGTAAAGTTATTGTCTTTATTTTCTTCTCTTCCCATACTGTATCCTTTGGAAGGAAGACAGTATGCGTAATCCCTAATTAAGAAGTGGGACTTATATACTCCTTCTTCTTTAGGGAAATTATTGATATAATTACTTGGAACCCTTCTGTACAGAAATTACACCTTCATTTATTTATTTCATCATTTACTTATAGGTGACATCATTTGTACTTAGGATTAAAATGGAATGACACTGCATTTCTTGCTCAGATTGTTGCAGCACTAGCAACTGGGGGCTCTTTTACTTATCTTCTGCTTCTCTTTGACATGCCTCTATCATTGTGGCTTGTCCCCCAGCACTTTCTTTCTGGCACTACAAGATGCCTCAGGCTCATTGTGCATGTCTTCCCTTAATCCCATGCTCAGTCGTTTCTCCAAAGAACTCTGGCTGGAGAATAGCATTAGAAATCAAGACCTAAGTGCTAGACACTGTGACTCTCTAAGAGTTTTGAGCTGTGCACTCTTAGCACTCCTACACCAAGGTGATGCAGCATGTTAGGGATGCTGTGGTCATGAACAATGATTTGATTTGTTCAACAGACGGAAAGGTTCTACCAAAATTCAGAAGGTGCTGCTATTTCAGAGGCTGTGCATGTCATCTGGGAGAAAGATGCTGCAGGATTTGGTTCCCTCATGTGTTTTGCAGAAATCTTGATCCATTACACCCCCAATAGTTGCTTCACCTGTGTGTCAGGTTATATCCTTACAACCTTGTCAGGATACTTAATATAAAGAAATATCTAACCAGTGGATATCAAAAAATTTGTCAAGAAACTAGAGTCTAGGGCAGAGACTGAAATTTGGTCCAGTTGAATTTCACATCTTAATCTTCAGTAGAGGCAGAAAGATCTTGATGGCCAAGGGCAGAGATCCTCAGCCTTCCCAGCCTCATTTCAAAGCCCAGTTTCCTCCTGAGAAATCCTTGGGGCCTCTTTGTGCTTCCATCTCTTTTTACAGTCTGTGGTTTTGAGGATTAAGTGGGTTAACATATATAAATGGATTAAAACACATTCCCTGACATATAATAAATGCTATGTGAGGTTTTAACCTTTGTATATATCTGTAGCTTCATCAGCAGCACAATAATGACCCAGAGTAAATAGAGTGCAAGTGGTAAGTTCCACCTAATGTTTAAGATACCACAAAAATATTCCTAGTTTTAGGAAGATTTTAAAATTCAAAACCCCCAAGGACAATCAGGAGTCAGTGCTTTTAGAGTTAATAACAAGTTCTTTAGAAAAATGTGACTCAGAGGAACTTTTCCTAGGTGTAAGGAAAAATGCAGCTCAGCTCGGGACACGCGGTAGCTCCAGCTCTTCCAATGGAACTGCCGCTCTGTATGCCCAGTCTCAGTTGCAGCTCAACAATAGCTCCCAGAAATCCACAACGGACACAGGACCTCATGCAAGAGACTTTATTATGTGGAGGACTAGCGCGACCGCTCCAGGGTTGGAAAAGAAGGGAAAGAGAAAGATGGCCCGTGGACGCTTCTCCCAGATATTGGAATCTCCTGGGCTGGAAGGAACCAATAGCGGAGGAGAATACTTGCAAGCTGACTGATGAACCAATAGCTAGCTAGCATGTTTAGACCGACATGCTAGGATGTAATGTGGGAAGCAGGAAATGACTATAGCGTAGGCCGGAAATTCCTGCAACAGAAGGGGTGGGCAGAGCAACTTTCAGACTGGCAAGTTAGGTTGTGGTGCAACGGAAGGGGAGGGAAATTGGCTTTGTATTACATCAGGATTATAGACAGCCAGTTCCTCCTTGCACTCTTGGTTTGATAGGAAAAGTTTATATTGGAATTTTTAAAGTTTACTGTGGCTGATGGTAAAGTCTTAGGTAACAGGGAGAGAGTGATGGAGGACAGGAGAGAGTCAATCAGAGTGACTGGAATAAAATGGGAAAGAAGAAAACCAGTATTTTTCTCGTAGAAAATAAGGTTCGGAAATGTGTGTGTGTATGTGTGTGTGTTAGTCTCCTCATAACAAAATATCAAAGACTAGGTAACTTAACAACAGAAATTCATTTTCCCACAATTCTAGAAGTTGAAAGTCTAAGATCAAGGTACTGTTAGGGTTGGTTATGGTGAGGCTTCTCTTCCTGGCTTGTGGACAGCTGTCTTCTTGGGCTTTTCTGTGTGTGTACACAGAGACAAAGAGAGAGATCTGCTGTCCCTTCCTTGTCTTATGTAAATAGCAGTTCTTCTAATTAGGGCCCTACTCTACTACTTCATTCAATCTCAATCACCTCCTTAAAGGTCCCAGCTCCAGTACATTCACCCTGCAAGTTAGGTGTCAACACAAGAACTGAGGGAAATATTTCAGTTCACAGTAGTGTGTAGGGTGATAGGGCTGACTGTTCTTGTCATGTGAGCAGAATTCCTATCAATTATTACAATGTTTGTTCTTCAAATAGATTCTGGATTAGTTTTTCAGAATTAGCTCTTATGTGGATTAGGAGAAAACAGCATAAGAAAATAGAAAATCATAAAAGAATAAGCAAGAAAAGAGAAATGTCTTAAACTGCATTTTATAACTTACAACCTTGTCAGGTACATCGTTGTCATGCTGAACTCTGTAATAACACAGAGTTACAATCTGAGAATTCTTCATCGAGTTCCATTGGAAATGTGTTTGCACAAAATTTAATCATAGATGTATTTAAATAAGAAAGGTACCACTTGCTAATACTGTCCTGGTCAAGGAATAAATAAAAATCAGGAAACTGGCCTCAAAAGAATTCATTCTACATTGTGTTCTTGATTCACTTTTGTTAGGATTATATGAACATTCATTTTGGGGAGGATGTATCAAATATATGTAGCAGAATCTCAGGATATGTGAGGACCCCTTAAGACTAACATTAGAACTATACCTAAGGGAATTGCAAACATCAGAAAAGGGTTCAGGGTGATTTTTTTCATGTCTTTCTAAGGTTATGCTCTAAAAAGATTAGATTTTAATCAAAATATTTTATAAAGTCCATCAACCACCAAAGATTAGTGCAGCCAGATTAGAGGTCATGGTCTCATTTGATAAATTTAAAATTATTTATCAAGCTACTGATTAAACATGCCTATTGGATATTTTCTTTTTCAAGGAACAGTACTAAACATAGTGAAGATAAGAAATTTTGTAAGACTATCTTATACTTCAAAATATTACAGTCTATTTGTGGTGATGGTAGACATATATTAACAATGATGTTAAGAATTACAAAGTGGCAAAGAGTTCTCTACCACTAATGCTAGACATTTTCCATATAAAGATTTCACTTAAATATTAAGTGAAGGTGGGTATTATCACTACACTCATTTAACAGATGTAGAAACAAAGTTCAGGGAGACTCCCTGCAGCAGAAAGTCAAGAAACTAGGCATTGAATCTGGTCTGTGTAATGCAAAGGGCTGATCTTTCAATCATCAGGTTAATACTGGGAGTTTGGTGTGAACAGAAAATGATTTGGATTTTAGGGAAGGATGTGATCTGGTGACAAAACAGAAAGCAGCTTTGGGCTGGACAAATAGAAATGTTGAATATGTTCTCAATGGGCTGAAATGGGTGCCAGGAAAGAATATCAAGATGCAGGAAGGTAGGAAATTGCAAAGCAGATTCAGGAGAGGAAATGTTGGTGGATCACTGACTCATACTAATAGGATGGATTGGGGTCAGATTATGGGGAGTGGCAGAAGCTAAGCTAATGAATTTGAAAATTATCAGAAGCTTTAACAAATTAAAGATTTTGCATGGGTGAGTGTTTGAAGAAGGAATCCTTTAGAATCATAATCTAATAAACAAAATTGATTATAAGCAGGGGGTGTTTGAAGGTGAGCTCAGTAGTTCTCAAGCCCAGCTGCATATCAGAATCACCTGGGGAGTTTTTAAAAAATGCAAGTTTTGGGGTCCCACCCCAGTTCAATTTAATCAGAATCTCTGAGGTTGGGACCAGCCATAAGATGTTTTTTTTAATGCTCCCCAAGGTGATTCTAATGTGCAACCTGGGTTGAGAATCACTGAGTTAGATTATTGCAATCATGCAGCATATAATAAGTTTTTGAGCTAGGTTGATAGCAGGGGAAATGATCGAATAGAGCAGGCACTATGGAGGTAAAATAGGAAGAAGTAGTTATAATATTTGGGGAGAAATTATTAAAGGAAAGAAGGGGAACAAAGACATTAAATGGGTAGCTCTGGTGGGATTGTAAGAGATCAAATGCAGGATAAAGAATTTTGGAGCTGGGCATGGTGGCTCATGCCTGTGATCCCAGTGGCTACGGAGGCTGAGGCAGGAAGATTGTGAGTTCAAAGCCAGCCTCAGCAACTTAGTGAGGTTCTAAGCAATGTAGCAAGACCCTATTTCAAAATTAAAAAAATTTAAAAAGGGCCTGGGGATGTGGCTCGGTGGTTAAGCACCCCTGAGTTCCATCCCTGGGGGTGGGAGGTGAATTCTAGATCAATAAAGTCATACCGTTAGGTATGTTAAGATGGCAGAAGGAGTAAAATGTTTTGGAGAGTTCAATTTTGAAGACCAGATCAAAAGAGAAAGATTAGACTAGAAGGAATTATCTGCATACAGAACAGATTTGAAATCATAAGAAGAGACATGATCTTAGAGAAAAACCATACACAAAGAAAAGAGGGCAGACTCGGGAGGTGCTCACACTTAGAGGCAGAAAGAGAAAAGCCAAAAGAAGAGTCACAAAATGCAGCTTCAGAGAGGGGAGGAGCTCAACCAGGCTAGTGATAGAAATGAATGAGTTGGGAAAAGGGTGGCCAGCAGTGGGAAACTCTACAAAATGGGGAAGATACCGCCGACCCAGCCCAGGGTCCTCAATATTCAAGAACAATAATATTGCTGCGGCTGCTGCGGCTGTTTTCATCTCCCTACCTGGTTCTCTTGAGCACACAGTTTTGCTTGCTGTGAATGCAATCTGGTCTCTGTGCTTGATGAGAAATAAAAAGCACTTTAAGTCTGTGTCTCCATGGAGGAGCTTATTAAATGGGCTGAAGATTTTCTGGGATAGGTTGGGAGACAAAATACAGAAAGGAGGCCAAGAAGGGGGTGCTAAGAAGCAGAAGGGAATTAAAACTGGTACCAACAAGGGGGCACATGAAAAACAGGGATGCAGAGAAGACATCAGAGGAAGGGAAAGGCAGCATTTCCGAAGGTATATAATAGACTCGAAACTTGGTGATTTGAAGCCTCTCGAAACCATTGCATTTTGGCTCTATGACAGTGATAAGGAGGATTCCTTTTCTCTAAGGTCTGAGAATGCATTAAGGTGCATTACAGAATCTGCAGGCCAACAGGCTGGTTGTCAAGCTCACAGACACAGACTAGCTTCTTAGTTGTTTTCAAATTAAAAAAAAAAAAAAAGGAAAAGAAAAAGCAGCTGTCACAAGGAAGTAGCACAGGTTCCCTAGGGCATGTTGAAAGTCAAGTTTTATTTCCTTTTTTGATAAATTACTTGACCTGTAGACCAGACAAGTGACACAGAGAAATGTGTATCTGACAATGTCTTTCATGATGTCCTTGTGACCAACATGGGAAATTGTTAGATAATATTATTACATTAGGGGAATCTTAGCTGGTTAAACATTTACAAAGATCATTGGACCAGGAGCACAACTCCTAGGCTCTGATTCCAGCTCTATCACTTAATAGCCTTTAACCCTAAGGAAGGTAGTAAGCTGAGTTTTAGATTCTTCATCTCTTAAATGGGTCTAATAAGAGCTACTTTATATAGCACACAGGGATGAATTAAGCATCAAACAACTCAATATTCAGGGAGCAGGCCTTACCTTTTGGAAAGTCTAACACTCAGGAAGCTGTTATATTTAATGTCTGTGGTAGGCACGATACCTAGTCCTTTTCCCCAGAACATATAAATATGTATGTTACACAGCAAGGAGAAATCAGGCTGCAGATGGAACTAAGGTTGCTAATCTGTGAACTTCAAAAGAGAATATCCTTGATTATCCAGGACCCAAAGTAATCACAAAGTTTTTTTAAGTGAGAAAGAGGGGAGTACAAGAGTCAAGACAAGAGAGATAGCATTGTGACCCAACCAATCATTTCTGGTGTTGAAAAGTGAAGTCACGCAGTGGCCTCTAGAAATTGGAAAATCCAAGAAAATGGATTCCCTTCTAGAGCCTCCAGGGAGAGAGCAGTCTTGCCAACACCTTGAGTTTACTGGTTCTCATGGGGTCTCTGACTTCCAGATCAATGAGATAATAAATTCATGTTATGTTAAGTGAATAAGTTTGTGGTAGTTTGTTACAGCAGCAGTAGAAAGCTAATACAATGCGTTTATGCAAACTTTTCTTTGTGTTTTTGGTCCTAACCCCTACAAATGCCTATTAATAATTCATATGAAGTCACAGAAGGCATGGTTCCATAATTTGCATATGACACAACTGGAAAGGATAGCATATATATTGCTTAAACTCCTAATAATTCTAAAAGAGCTTTATGAATTGAATCAAGATATAATTGCAAAAGAACATGTAAACTACTACTTTTATGGTCAAAAATAAATTGTAAAAGTAAAGAATGAAGAAAGCAAAAGTTATTTGTGCAAAACACCTTGTGAATTTTAATGTATTATAAAGTCATACTGACTATAAAGTTACCATTCATCAACAGAGAATGATAACAAGCTAATGCAAATCTAGGCTGTACTGATAGAATCTGGGTAAGGAAATGATGAAACTTTTTTTTTTTTTAATACGGTAACAGGTTAGACAATACATGTAGTACAATTTTCTTTTTTGGACACCCCAAGGTAGAGGGACCAAGAAAGTAAATCAGTCAGTACCAGTGCTAGGGCTTGAAGAGTGATATAAGAATCACCTATTTAAAGACAGAGGTTTCTGGTCCTTAACTTAGACCTACTAAATGAGAACATCTGTAGGTGGAACCAAGAATACATGTTTTATGTTTTGAACAAGTGTCCCAGGTGATTTTAATGTATGGGATTCAGGTCAGTTCAGGAAATGGTGAAGTTATAGAGATAAAAGTAAGTATATAGATCATGAACTCTTAGATTTGGAAAATGCGCCATGATTGTCTTCAATGCTTTGAGGGGTATTACATGGTTACCCTCTGGAGTAATACAAAAAAAAAAAAAAAGTAAGAAGGGTATAAGGTAGAGGCCAAAAGAAGTTCTACTATGAAAGCTATAAAACACTGATGGAAGAAATTGAAAAGGACACACACAAAAAAATGGAAAGACATTGCATGTGTATGGGTTGGAAGAATCAATATTGTCAATATGTCCATATCATCCTATTCAATCTACAGATTCAATGCACTCCCTATCAAAATGCCAATGATATTCTTAACAGAATGAGAAAAAAAATCCTACAATTCATCTGAAACTACAAAAAAAATCTGAATAGCTAAAATTGTATTGGGTAAAAAAAAAAAAATGAAGCTTGAAGCTTGAGGCATTACACTACCTGACTTCAAAATATATTTCAAAGCTATAGTAATCAAAAAGGCATGGTATTGGTATAAATGTACATACACAGACAAATGGAGCAGAAGAGAGAGCCTGGAAGTAAACCCACACATCTACAGCCAACTGATCTTTGACAAAGGTGCTAAGAATACGCATTGGGGAAAGGACAGTTTCTTCAATAAATGGTGCAGGGAAAACTGCAAATCCACATGAGAAGAATGAAACTTGAGGTTTCATTCATCAGATACAAAAATCAATTCAAAATGGATTAAAGAGTTAAATATAAGACTTGAAACCATAAACTACTACAAAATTTAAAAAAAACAGAAAAAAATCCTCATGACATTGAAATAGGCAGGGATTTTTTGGATAAGAACTCTAAAGTATAGGAAACAAAAATGAAAAAAGACAAATGGGACTTTTTTTTTTCTCTTTTTGTGGTACCAACAATTGAACCCAAGGATGTTCTATGACTGAGTTAACTCCCTAAGACAGTCTCCCTAAGTTGCTGAGGCTGGTCTCAGACTCCTGAATTACACTCATGTACCACACTGCCCAGCTAAATGATATTCTTTCTTTTAAAAAATCTTGGACACCAAAGGACATAATTAACCAAGTGAGGAGACAACCTACAGAAAGGGAGATAAATATTTGCAAATTAAGTATTAGACAAAGAGTTCCCACCTAAAATATACAAGGAACTCAAATAAATCAATTGTGAAGTAGTAATAATATAATCCAAACAAAATAGTCAATAGACCTCTGAGGACATTTCTCAAAAGATGATATACAAATGGCCAATAGGTACATGAAAAATGCTAAACATTACTAATGATCCAAGAAATGCAAATCAAAACCACAATGAGCGATCACTTGACTCTAGTTAGAATCGCTAGTATAAAAAAGACAAAAGATACCAAAGTATTGTTGAGGATATGGAGAGAATGGAACTCTTATAAACCGCTAGTGGAAATGTAAATTATTATATCTACTATGGAAAAAGGTATGGAGTTTCCTCAAAAAATTAAAAATAGAACTACTATATGTCTGCCAGCAATCCCACTACTAGTCCTATATCCAGAAGAAATGAAAATAATATGTCAAAGAGGCATCTGCATGCTTATGATCATTCAGCACTTTAACAGTCAAGAAAGAATCAAACTAAGAATCCACTGAATGTTGTATGGATAAAGAAAATGTGGTATGTGTACACAGTGGGGTACTATTGAGCCATAAAAAGGATGAAATCTTGTGGTTTGCAGCAATATGGATGGAACCACAAGAAGTCACAGTAAATGAAATAAGTCTGATTGAAAAAGACAAATAACACATGATCTCACACAAATGCGGAATCTAAAAATATTGATTTCATAAAAGTTGAGAGTAGAACAGTGGTTACCAGAGATAAAGGAAAATGTGATATAGACACATAAAGAAATGCAATAACAAATAGGGAAGGTAGTGGGGTGGGGGTGTGGAAGGGTACTAAGTAGCAATTAGACATAGAAATAAGTTCTGGAGTTACATTGCACAGCAGGGTGACTCTAGGTCAGAATTCTGTACTGCCTATTTTTAAAAAAATCTAGAAGAAAGGATTTTTAATGTTTTCACCACAAAGAAATAATAAATGGGGAGATAGAGACACTAACCCTGCTTTGAAGATGACATAATGTATACATGTATGACGAAAACATTGTATCCTATAAAAACGTACCAATTACATATGAATTAAAAATAATGAAAGGGTTTATAATGGAGCTAAAAAATTCCTATCCCTTAGGGATGTCATAACCATTCTGTCATAGATCAGTGCATTATGCACATGTGTGTAGTGGTGCAGGTGCCAGTCCCATGAATATATATATGGTACATAGGACAAGGCATGGTATATCATATTTGATAATGATAACAAATAGCCATGTCAGTGCAATATATTTACTATACTATTATTTTTGTTATCATCTTAGAGTATACTCCCACATTTGAAAAAATAAGTTCACTGTGAACAGTATGCTGCCTTACACCAGCAGCAGCCTCAGACTCCCATACTTACCAAGTCCCCTGATTGCATCAAGAGGCCACACGGAGTGACTGACCTACATTATCTAGGTTTGTGTAAATACACTCAGTGACAAAATCAACTAAGAATGCTGCTCTCAGAACATAGCCCTGTCTTTAAGTGATGTGCAAACATACATATCTAAGTCAAATGGTACCCCAAGCTACATCAACTTGGAAATTCAAATGAGAGCCAAGCAGTGTAGCTGTAACAAAATGGTATTTCTATGGATTCCTCCCAACCTGGGGACTCCAAGCCTCCCTCTCCCAATGCTCTCGGAGTATCCAGTGGATAAGAAGACATGTGTCCTTGAGATCCAGCCCTGGTTCTCCAACTTCTGTAACTGTCTCTCACTTTCCATCTCTGGCTGGCTATTACTAAAGTCACCAAAGAATCCACTGCAACCTCATTGTCCACCAGAACCCACTGTGATGTCTGTGACATGAAGACTTCTTGGTTTCAGATGGGTGTGTTTTCTCCTGTTCAGCCTGCTGGGCCCACTTGGCCCACTTGACATGAAGCATGACTTAACAAGGACCCCAGTTGAGGAAAGCCACTGTTGCACCCACTCAAGTTGTTCATGGTTTGCAGATATTAGTGAAGTGCCTCTTGTTCTCACTCTCTCTTCCTCCTTTCCTTCTTCTTTCTTCTTCCTTCGTCCTTTTGACTTATTCTGCAGTCCTTCTCCCCAGGAATTAAGCAAACAACCAAAATTAACTCCAATGAGATTAAGGAGACCCTGGGAAATGATTGTATAGGTGCAGGACTATTTCCAGAGCAGATAGGCAAGCGTTATCAGGAACTACAACAGCAACTGCAGCGGTGTCAGGAACCAAGGAAGCCACTATTTCTGGAACCACAGGCCCTTCTTTTGGAAGTTTTCTTGTGTTTCTTGCTAATAGCAGCTTTCCTTGTTTCTTTGTATAACTGCCCCAGAGAATAACTGCTCCATCCGAGATTGACCTGAGTAGTCAGTGAATATTAACCAGAACCTCTGGGTACTATTTAAAAGTTTCCCAGGAGAAAATAAAATGAAATAAAATAAAATTTCCCAGAAGAGAGAATCTGATTGACCCATTTGCACTCAGTGCACCGAACCCTGTCAACCGCGACCAGAGATCATGTGGCCCTCTGGACGATTAGCAGACATGAAAGAATTTCCAAGAAGTAGTGTGAAGCTGGGCACAGTGGTGCTTGCCTGTAATCCAGCAACACCAGAGGCTGAGGCAGGAGGATCTTGAGTTCAAAGGCAGTCTCAGGAAAGATGAGGGGCTAAGCAACTCAATGAGTCCCTGTCTCTAAATAAAATACAAAATAGGGCTGGGGATGTGGCTCAGTGATTGAATGCTCCTGAGTTCAATCCTTGGTACCCAACTTCCCCCCAAAAAAGAAGTAGTGTGAGCTGTGTTTTGAGCATAGAACATTCTAGGTGGAGAAGACAGGAAATGGGAGGTATCAGAAGAGGTGTTTACTTTGCTAACCCTGAATGGAGTTTAGATATACTTACTCTCTTCCTTCTGAGCAACCTACTCCCCAAAGGCTCCTCAGACCCCCATGTGAGTTGATTTTTACAGAGTTTCCAACCAGTCTCCTCAAGACACACTTAGCCACACCTGCACCTCAGCACAGCCTTCACTCTCAGTCTCTGTAAAACAGAATATTGTAAGGAGATGAGCTTCCCGTCCCAGGGAGCGGGAAAATGATGAAGGATCACCTGTAAGAAATTGTACCCAAGAGGTATCTTTGACCTGATAGGTTATACAAGACAGTTTTAAAACTCATCAATAACCTAAGTTCATAGCTAACACAAGTTGATTTACCAATCACTTAACCATCTTGCAAGTTGTCTAAGACCTTCAAGATCTACAAAATAAGTATACTCTAGGAATTTCATAATTATTAAAATAAACTCCTACTATGACTTCAGACTCATTTACTTTTCCAGGAAAATGAGGAACACATGGGCTAAGACTCATAAATTATGATACATCAGTTGTAAAGGTTTTTTAGTGCTCTTTTAACCAAATGTTGTGGGGAATTTAAGAGTGATTTTCCAGGTCATCAAGTTAATTACTTTCAGTATTTCTTAAAGAACAAGTGTGGTAAGAAAAACTAGCTAGGATAGTGCTGCCGAGGGACTGGTTACCTGTAATACACGGCAGATGCCCAGCGATGTATTGGGGGCAGTTGGTGCGGTGTTGGCTAAGTGGGCACCATTGAGATCTCACACCCATTTGGAGACTTCATTTTTGGTTTTGGTATCTCCATTTTAATTATAAAGACAGAAGTCTCGAGTCTTGATTTTGAAGTTTTTTTTTTAAATATATGAACTCAATGTGTCAGAGCTTTTTCCTTTTTTGTTTCTCTTCTCCAGTTTTACAGAGTATGAACACTTCGTGATTATGTACTGAAATCAGGGAGGGCCAGCAAGCTTGTGAAGTGTTGGTCCTCAGGTCTCCCCACCACTTGTTCCTGCTGGAGACTCCAGTTCTCATGTCACTGCTCTTGGGTCCCCTGGAGCACTGAGAACTGCCCTAGGGTCACCTTGCTTGCTACGCAAACCATTACAGTGAAACATATGACTTCCTCCCTTTATTCACTCCCTTTCCTCCCCCAGGGGAAAACACAACTAACAACTAAATGAACAGACAAGGAAGCATCATCATAAACTTGCATGATCAAGGTCTTCAAAACAGGTACGTCTCCAGTTGAATGCTGACTTGATCCTTTGCTCTTTGGGCCTTGTTCAAGTGGGAATAACATGAACTGAATGGAGGCATTGGAAAAGTTAATAACAAATGCGGTGCTAGTCAGTTTTGTGTTATAGCAACAAATACCTGAGATTAAAGAGAAAAGATTTATTTTGGATCACAATTTTGAAGGTTTCTGCCCTTGAACAATTGGCCCCATTGCTTTTGGTCCTGAGCTGAGGCAGCAAGCTCATCCTGGCAGCACCGTGTGACAAAACTACTCATGTCGTTGATGGAATGTGAAAGAGAGAGGGAGAAGAGGCTGGGGCTCTAGAATCTCCTTCAAGGACTTGCCCCAGTGACCTAAAACCTCCCACTAGGCCCCACCTATTAAAGTTTCTACCACCTCCCCATGGTGCCATAAACTTTAACACATAGAACTTTGGGGGACCTCTAAGATTTAAACCATATCAATAGGTAAGCCTAATACAAGCTTAACAAATGTAATTTCTCTTTCCTCTTTTATTGCCTCTAAGGTAGTAAAAAACGATTCGGTGGGAGGATTGAATAGGCCTTAACATCAGATGACAGATGAGGAGATCATCAGTACCTGACTGCAGCAATCACAAGAGTTTGGGGAAAGGGTTCGAGAATAAAGGGACTGGGGATTCTGAACTTGTACTTCACCCACTTTGCAATTTTAATCAGGTATCCGTCCATGCTTCTGACTTAAATTATTATACTAAAAATCAAGTTAAAACATATACCTGATTTTAAAAACTGAAATAGCAAATAGCTTCAAACAAACAAAACAAAACAAAACAAAAAAGCAGAACACCTGTCTACCACCCCAACCCAGCCTAGTCAAAAACTCTTTTCCAAGAGAAAACCTTACAGTTTCAATTCCATTATTTTTTTTTTCACTTTAGACATTTTATGTGTTGGAAAACTCATGGGTTTTTCTTCCAGTCTGAAAATTTTTATCTCACTACGTTTATAAATATCCTCCTTTTCATTTTGTTAGTTCCCTTTCTCCCATAATATCATCTTTAATTCTCTTTTTTACAGTTTGTTCTAGGAGAGAATCTTGCCTTTATCTCTTCCTTTGATTCTTTTATTTTCTCTCTCTCTCTTTCTCTCTCTTTCTCTTTTTTTTTTTTTTGGTAATTGTATGTCTTTTAAATTTCCAAGAACTATGTCTTGTTCTCTTTTCCATTTTTTCATAGCCTGATTTCTTGGCATATGGATGCAGTATTTTCTCAAACCTCTCTTAGGTAAATAGAGTATTTGTTCAAAGTTAGTTTTTGTTCCTCTATTACCTCTGTTTCTTCTCAGTCCGTTTTCATGTTTGTTTAATTTGGTCTTTTTCTTCCTGCTGGAAGTTTGGATGAAATATCTGGAGTCCTCGGTTGAGGTTTGCTATGATGGAGGAAGGCAGACAGCAAGCTCTACGGGTGTGGCTTTGCAGGCTGATCTCATTTGCCCTGGTGTGAAGAGCAGGGAGCCAGCCATTGATCTTCAATGAGGTTCCCAGAAAACAAATTAAGTGTTCATTTTGAATTCCAGCAACTATGCTACCTTCCCTAGTTCGTCATTAGATGGTTTACAGTCGGTTCGATGTCTTCAGGGGGAGACTTCCGAGGGCTTTTGGTTGTCTTGTTTGGGGTAACTTCGTATTGGCTGCAGGCCCTGACTGTGCCATGTTTTGTGTTCTGATCAGCCCATTGTTTTCCCTCCTGTTCTTCCTTGCTCCTCTCCTTCCATAGCTGCTCCTGCCAGGTCTGCACACTCATGGAGATTCTTCTGAGAAGAAAAAATTCCTCCTGTGTGGTCTCCCTTTGCAGAACTCCTGGGTTGAAGCTTCTCTATTTCCTTTAGTCAGGGCATTTTTCCATTTCTTTTTCATATTTGAGAAAATTGTTGAAATACGTTGTTCAATGGTGGTCCCTTATTCCTGCTACCAGTTGGGCTTATCTGAATAGGAAATCTATAATTCCAGTTTACACAGGGTGCTGGGAGAGATAGGAGGCCAATAAGACTTCAGTAAACCATCGTTAAATGGAAGTCACAGCAACACTCCTTAAAATCTTCTGACCTCTCTTCTTGCCCGTTGCCCTGAAAATTTTAGGGTATTACTAAGAAACTGACGTGAAAAACTGTCTCTCTGGTCTGAGTTGCTCTGATTTGACATCTTCCTTCCACAAACTGCTACTGACATATCCCATGGGTGTCCTCTGGCACCCACATCTTCTCCTGGAGCACTACCTGGGGAGCACTCATTTCTATCTGATTCTCCATTTCTCTCAAGGGTTTTATTACACTCTCTTAATTCTGGCTGTCAATCACTATTTAATGGACATTAACCCATCAACAGTGAAAGAATGGGTTTCCTTAGAGCAAGAAAATAGTAAGGTCAAGACTTCTTTTTTTAGCAGAGAAAGAAAAAGGTAGCTGAGCGCTAAAAGACAAAGGAAGAGAGGAATTACGTAAGGAATTGCTCTTCATATAGGAAGAGGTATTTTCTCTATTCATAAAGTTCAGTAATGGACCCAGCTTTTAATAGAGATGCTTGAGTAAGGTCTCTGTTTACATTTCCTGAATAACATTGTGTTCTGTTAACACCGGCCACTGAAATGACTTTTGAATTTTACTCAAAGTCACAGAGATATATGAGTGGTTTGGTTGTCTTTCCCATCACAGTCATAAATACACTGAGTGAAAGCCTGTAAATCTGCCGCTTCATAGCAAAAACACCACCATGACAATTTAACTAATGATTTCCTCGCACCACTTTTATTATACAAAGAAAGGTTTCTCTTTTTGACAAGGAAAGACATCCTTCAGGGATTGTTTTTCAGAAGGATAGAAGTGTGTATCTTGGTGATACAGAGCATCAAACTGATGTAATGAAGAAGCAAAGAAATAAGTTGGTCCCTCTTCACTGTTTTTAAAATTACTTTCTTCTCACACTCTTTTTCATATTCTTTCTAAACATAATTTGTACATGGGTGCTTCAGCATGAACTTGGGTGCCAAGACTTTTACCTTTTTGTTCTAGTCAAATTAATCTAGTCCCTGTCCCTTGGATAAGCCCTAAACCTTCCTCTTGTCATGTAACTGTGTGAACTGCTCCTTGCCTATAAATTTGCCTTCTCCTTATCTATATAGGAGTTTCACTCCTCCCTTTCCTATTCAAACTTCAACCCTACTTTGGACTCTTTCCCCTGAAAGAGTCTCTCCCTCCCCCAGATTCCTGTGCTTGGTGTTACCTGTCTTGCCTTATGACTCCTGTGTGTACACTGTAGGTCTAGGGTCTTTTCTATTGCAGCAGAAATAATCAAACTCATAGCTTTTGTGGGCCAATGTCTATTTGGTGTTCCACAAAACAGGTACCAATTTTAGAAGAAGTCAAACAGATTCATACTAATTTAATTTAAAAAAAAAACTTTTAGAAAATCAAAATAATAATTATTGGATACATGGAAAAGCAAACATGTTAAAATATTTTATCAAAATACACACATACCCTGTAAATGACATGGGTCAGTTTTCTCATCTGTGCTTTCCTCCTATGTTCTCCTTGACTGCAATTGCATAGGGAACTCTAGCTCACAGGAGATAGCAGGTGAAGGGTGAAGGATTCTCTATCCACTGTTCGGTTGCCTCTGGCTTAACAAAATATTTTTTCAAGTTCTAGTGTGGGTATGGGGGCAGTGTATGGGTATAGGTTTAGAATCAATCCAATAATAGTTTATACATAGCTTGTTTCCTTAGATGATTAAGGAAGTAATGCAGTGTTGGTAAAAGTCATGCTGATTGAACTATTTTCACCACAATATGACTTTCTCTGTAATCTAAAAATGCTAGATTAAATTCATGATCTAATGATTGTTAGAATACCTAATATTTATTTCATGATAAATTTCAGGGAGCGGAAGCATTTTGTGCAGACATTTCGCAGGATTCTTAGAACAATTCTTTGAGGAGGTCTTGTTAACACTTCTAAGTGATGGTGAAATGGGATCGTGGAGGGAGTACGTGGTTTGTCTGACATCACTGTGGCTTGTGGCTGTTCAGCTAGACTTCAGCCCAGGCCGTGGCCTCTGCAGCCTGAAGCCTAACCACTGTGCTTGTGTTCTGCTTCCTGCCGTTCAAGCAAGCCACTCCTAGAGGTGACCAGGGCCAGAAATATCAACCTTATAAAACTGCTCTAATCCCATTCACTGTTTAATAAAAATTCATGCCAGCACACTTCCCTTGACAGCAAGTGTTCTTGTGTATGGAAAAGCAGCATTTTACATGGCTGCCATTTTCTTTGCCAAAAATCTCAAAAAGACTGCAATTTGGTTGTATTTAAAATGTCACTATTTCCCCCCCCAAATGGAAAGAATATTACAAGTAACATGGTTGGACACAACCTGTATTGTGTGAATACAGCACTTTGTGAGTAGGCATTTAGGGGCAAATGACTGTTGTCTAGTGATGCCCTCCCTTTCCACTGACAAACACTGGTACGATAGTCAGTACTTATTCCAAAACGGTCTGCATCATGGCACATAAAGTGATCATTCACACAAAATCTTCTGTCACAAAACTTTCAATTTATAAACAGTCATTTAATGCTTCATACATATAAATACATATATATATATATATTTGTTTTATATATATATATACGTGTGTGTGTGTGTATACACACACACAAATGTGGCAAAAAAAATTTTTTTGGTACCAGAGATTGAACCCAAAGGTGCTTAACCACTGATCCACATTCCCTGTTCTTTTTTTACTTTGAGACAAAGTTTTGACAAGTTACCGAGGGCCTCCTTAAGTTGCTGAGGCTGGCTTTGAATTGGTAATCCTCTTGCCTTAGCCTCCGGAGATGCTAGGATTACAGGCATGGACCTGGTGGTTTGGTCAAATTTGAAAGCAAAATGTCAGCTAACAGTGCACTTGATATTGGTGACTCTTTAATATAGTACGATACTGTATAATGGGATCCAAATGTTATGCTATAGGTGACTTGTACAATGTTTGCTTTACATGGTGGTTTTAAAATATGTTTATGAGTTTTTTGACACCCCTCTCTGCAAAGAGTCAGTCTTTATTCTGTTCCTCTTGAGTATGAACTGCATTTAGTAGTTCACTTACAACAAATAGGATGAGGCAGGAGTGGTCTGAGGCTGGAGAGCAGGTCATGAAAAGCCTCTGTCTTCTCCCCATACTTCCTGTTACTCGCTCTGGGGGAACTTGGCTGCCATTTTGTGAGAATCCCCGTACCAAGGAGCTGAGTTCTTCCATGGAGCAGAGAAGCGAGGTTCTCTGCCAACACGCAATGAGTGAGCCATGCAGGGAGCAGATCCTCTGGGTCCTCTCAAGCCCTCAGATGACGGCAGCCGACTGGTACCTTGACTGCCACTTCTTTAGAGACCCGATCCAGAGCCACCCAGATAAACTGTCTTGAAATTCCAAATCCATAGAAATTAAGAGATAATAAATATGAGTTGTTTTAAGCTACTAAATCATTGATAATTTATTCCATTGCAATAGATAACTGATACACTTGGCTTTCCTTTTATACACACTGTTTGCCATTAACTTTGTGACTGGTTTTATATATTTCTCCTCAATAATTTGAATTATATCTATTTTTACTTATTGCAATTTTAAATATATTTTATTTCATCTCTTCCTTTAGCACCAAAATTCATTATCTCTAACTGGAAAGGCATAAATTTGCATTTGTACTAGAAAAACTCAATTGGTTTATTAGCATGGTCATTGTGCTCTACTTAAAAATGACAAGAAATTCTTATAGTTTCATACCACTAATACAAAAAAATTGTAACAATGAAATAAAGGCTAAGAAAAATGATTCTCCAGTCCATTAAAAATCAATTTCTAGATTAAAAGCATTGTATTTACTCTTACAAACTATAATAATACCGATTCAATTATTACAGTTCATTTAAATTTATGCCCCATATTTGCACAAACACTCCATTACCCAAATTCAAAATTTTTTTGCCTTTGTGATAGGATTATATTAAGATTTTAATATTATATAAACCATTTTAAAATTGGTCCATTTTGTAAAATGGGATGAAATACACCATAATAATAAAATAAATTTGCAACTTGACACATATAAATAATAAGAAAGTGAATACTTATCTGCACATAAGCGATTTTTTAAAATATCAGTAAAATAAAAAGTATGTAGCCATGCCGACAAAAATAAGAGATACAATATACTCATATGACAAGAGAAAGAAAATTATTTTTAAAAGCTATTGATATTAAAATGATATAAAGAAAAAATTATGGAAGACTTTAGGCAATGAGTTCAACAACATGAATGAAAAAGAAAAGTTTTTCAAACGACTCAACTACCAAAGTAAACTAAAGAAGACAAAGGTGACTTGATTAGCTGTGCATGTAGTAAAGAAATCAAATTTTTAGGTAAAACTTTCCCACAAAAACTCTGCCTAAATAGGATATAAAATTAACACCCATAAATCAAATGTGTTCGTATACACCAATGATGAATCAACTGAGAAAGAAATTAGAAAAATTATTCCATT
Source organism: Sciurus carolinensis (assembly GCF_902686445.1). NCBI lineage: Eukaryota > Metazoa > Chordata > Mammalia > Rodentia > Sciuridae > Sciurus > Sciurus carolinensis. The sequence goes on from NC_062226.1 coordinate 67,968,985, forward strand.
CACAATAGCCTAAAAAAATACTTAGAAATCAATATAACAAAAGAGGTGAAAGACCTCTACAATGAAAACTACAGAATCCTAAAGAAACAAATTGAAGAAGATCTTAGAAGATGGAAAGATATCCCATGTTCTTGGATTGGCAGAATTAATATTATCAAAATAGGCATACTACCAAAAGCACTATATAGACTTAATGTAATTCCTATTAAAATTCTAATGATGTTCTTCTTAGAAATAGAAAAAGCAGCCATGAAATTCATTTGGAAAAATAAAAGGTCCAGAATAGCCAAAGCAATCCTTCATGAGAAATGTGAAGCAGGAGGCATCACAATACCAGAACTTAAATTATACTACAGAGCTATAGTAACAACAATGGCATGGTATTGGCATCAAAACAGACACAAAGACCAATGTAACAGAATCAAAGCCCCAGAGACAAACCTACATATGTGCAGTTATCCCATCCTAGACAAAGACATCATTAATATACGTTGAAGAAAAAATAGTCTCTTCAACAAATGGTGCTGGGAAAACTGGAAATCCATATGTAGCAGAATGAAATTGAACCCCTATCTCTCACCCTGCACAAAACTCAACTCAAAGTGGTCCAAGGACCTAGGCATTAGACCTGCACCTACTAGAAAAAAATGTAGGACCAATTCTCCATCATGTCAGCTTAGGAACCAACTTCCTCAACAAGACTTCTAAAATGCAAGAAGTAAAACCAAGAATCAATAAATGGGATGGTATTAAACTAAAAAGCTTCTTCACAGCAAAGAAAACAATCAAGAACATGAATCTTTGCCACCTGTACCTCAGATAGAGCATTGATCTCTAGGATACATAAAGAACTCAAAAAACAACACCACCCCCTACCCCCCAAATAACCCAATCAATAAATAGGCAAAGGAACTGAACAGGCACGTCACAGAAGAAGAAATATGAATGGTCAAAAAAATACATGAAAAAATATTTAGCATCTCTAGTAATCAGAGAAATGTAAATGTAAATTTCATCTCACTCCAGTCAGAATGGCAATTATCAGGAATACAAGTAACAATAAATATTGACAAGTTGTGGGGAAAAAGTTTCACTCATAAATTGCTGGTGGGACTGCAAATTGGTGTAGCCACTGTGGAAAGCAGTTTGGAAATTTCTCAGAAAACTTGAAATGGAACCACAATTTGACTCAGTTATCCCACTCTTTGATATATACCCAAAGTACTTAAAATCAGCATACTGTGATGCAGTGACATCAATGTTTATAGAAGCTCAATTCATAATAGTTAAACTTCGGAACCAAACTAGGTGCTTCTGAACAGATGAATGGATAAAGGAATGTGGTATATTTATGCAATGGAATATTACTAAGTCATAAAGAAGGATGGATTATGGTATTTGCCAGTAAATGGATGGAACTGGAAACTATCATGATAAGTAAAATAAGCCAATCCCTAAAAACCAAAGGCCGAATGTTCTTTCTGATATGCAGATGCTAATACATAGTAAGGCAGGTGGGGGACAGGGAAGAATAGAAGTTCATTGGATTAGACAAAGGGGAATGAAGGAAAGGAAAGAGGGATGGGAATAGGAAAGATAGTAGAATGAATCAGACATAACTTTTCTATGTTCATATATGAATACAGGACCAGTGAGACTCCATATCATGTTCAACCATAAAAACGGGATTCTAATTGGAATAAGTTATACTCCACATATGTATAACATGTCAAAATACACTCTACTGTCATGTATATCTAAAAAGAACAAATAAAAAAAATCAGACTATTTCAGTGGTGTATTATACCTAACATTTAATAAATAAATGTTACCAATTTTTTTTTTTTGGGGGGGGGGTACTGTCTACTGAATGCAGGGTGTTGCGCATGCCAGGTAAGCTGCCTACCACTATGCTATACCCCAGACCTTTTTATTTTGAGATAGGGTCTCACTAAATTGCTAAGACTGCACTCAAGCTTGCCATCCTCCTGCCTCAGCCTCCTGAGTGGCTGGGATTAGAGATGTGTGCCACTGTGCCTGGCAGCTTTTTGTGTTTCTTTTTTTTTTTTTTTTTTTTATTGTGAACAAATGGGATACATGTTGTTTCTCTGTTTGTACATGAAGTAAAGGCATACCATTTGTGTAATCATACGTTTACATAGGGTGATGTTGGTTGATTCATTCTGTTATTTTTTCCCCTTCCCCCCACCCCTCCCATCCCTCTTTTCCCTCTATACAGTCCTTCCTTCCCCCATTCTTGCCACCCTCCCTAACCCTCACTCTAACCCTAAAACTAACCCCTCCCACGCCCCATTATGTATCATCATCCACTTATCAGCGAGATCATTCTTCCTTTGGTTTTTTGAGATTGGCTTATCTCACTTAGCATGATATTCTCCAATTTCGTCCATTTGCTTGCAAATGCCATAATTTTATCATTCTTTATGGCTGAGTAATATTCCATTGTATATATATGCCACAGTTTCTTTATCCATTCATCAACTGAAGGGCATCTAGGTTGGTTCCACAATCTGGCTATGGTGAATTGAGCAGCAATGAACATTGATGTGGCTGTATCTCTGTAGTAAAAAAAACTCCCAACTCATTTTATGCTTCCAGAATTACCTTGATTCAAAATAAATTAAAAAAAAAAAAAGTAAGAAAGCTCTCCTCAATGAACATAGATGCAAAAGACTTACTAAATTTTAGCAAATAAAATCAAGGGACATGTAGAAAGGATTATACAGTTTTGATATGACAATAAAAATCAATGTAACCCATTATATTAATAAACAAATAAAAAAGAACATTTGATTATTTCAACAGATGTAGGAAAAATATTTGCTAAAATTCAATACCTGTTCATCATAAACACTAGGAATATAAGGTAAATTTTGATTAATAAAGAAACACTATGAAAACTTACAGCTAAAAACTATAATTCATGGTGAAGAATTAAAATGTCCTCTCCCTAAAACAGGAGCAAGGTGTCTCTCACCACCTCTCAACACTGCACTGGAGAGTCCAGCAAGGTCAATATGGTAGGAAAGAAAAAGAAAAGGCATACAATTCAGAAAAGAAACAGTTCGACTGTCAATACCAATTAACATGATTGTACAGAAAATATTAAGAATTCTACACCAAACTACTAAAACTAATAAGGAAGTTTTACAACAAATGTATTTCCATACAGACTCTAAAGTCTATATAGAAAATTCAGTTGTTTATATGTATATATTGAATGCACTTACAGTGCATTCAATTAAGTGCACTGTAAGTGGAAATTAATAAAATACACTTGGAATAGTATTAAAAACATGAAATAGTTAGAATAGTTAGGAATTAACAAAGTAGGTGCAAGACCTGTTCATGGAAAAGTATAAAATATTGCTGATAGAATTTAAAGAAGATCTAAATAAGTGGAGAGATACACCATTGTTTTAGTCAGCTATTTTACTGCTGTGACACAAGATCCAACTAGAACAATTTTAGAGGAGGAAGAGTTTATTTGAGGGGCTTACAGTTTCAGAGGTCTTAGTCCATAGAAGTCCGGCTCCATTCCTCCGGGCTTGGGGCTCAAGGTGAGGCAGGACATTATGGTGGAAGAATGGCGGAGGGAAGCCGCTCACATAATGATCAGAAGCAGAGAGAGAGAGAGAGAGACTCCACTCTTAGGATACAAATATATACCCCATAACCACCCCCCCAGTGAATCACTGTCTCCAACCACACCCCACCTTCCCCCTGTTACCACTCAAGTAATCCCAACAGGGCTTAGTTCACTGATTAGGTTAAGGCTATACCCCAATCATTTCTCCTCCAAACCTTCTTGCATTTTCTCACACAGGAGTTTTTTGGGGACCTCTCACATCCAAACCATAACAACCATATTCATCAGTTGGGAAACTACTACCATTAAGATTTTAATCCTCCACAGATGATTTATACATCCATATCATTCCCAATCAAAATTTTAGCAAGAATTCATTGTAGTCATTGACAAACAGGTTCTAAATTTCATATAAATGTAAAAAATCTGGAACTGACAAAGCAAATTAGAAAAAGAACCAAATTGGAAAACTGACACTATCTGGTTCCAAAACTTTTTATAAAGCTACATGAAGGCAGTGCTCACTATTGGCATAAGGATAGACCCAGACAACAGTGCACCAGAATACCGTCCAGAAAAAAGATACCAGGGGAAAGACACCAAGGGGAGAGGACAGTCTTTTTCAACCAATGGCACTAGAACTGGTTGTCCAGAGTTTTTTAAAAATGAGACTCAAACCTTACCTCACAACATATAAGAAATTTTAGCTCAAAATAGATAGTAGACCTAAGTGTAAGAAATAAAACTGTAAATAAAAAAAAGATTAAAACATGAGAAAATTATCTTTGAGAACTTGGATTGAACAAACAATTCTTAAATGGAGCATAAAATTCACAAAAGTTATTTTTTGAGATTTTGTGTTATAGAATCTTATTTATTTATTATTTTTTACAGACTTCACTTTGATTCATTGTACACAAATGGGGTACATCATTTCATTTCTATGGTTGTACATGATGTAGATTCATACCATTCATGTAATCATACATATACATAGGGTAATGATGTCTGTCTCATTCCACCATCTTTCATACCCCCTCATTTCCCTCTATGTAACCTAAAGCTCCTCCATTTTTCTCTCACCACCCATGCTCCCACCCCCATTTTATATCATCATTCACCCTTTAGTTTTTGGGGATTGGCTTATTTCACTTAGCATGATATTCTCCAATTCCATCCATTTATCTGAAAATGCCATAATATCATTCTTTATGGCTGAATAATATTCCATTGTGTATATATACCACAGTTTCTTTATCCATTTATCTGTTGAAGAGCATGTTGGCATGGATGTGGGGAAAAAGGCACACTTTTACATTGCTGGTGAAGTTGCAAATTGGTGTAGTCACTCTGGAAAGCAGGAAAGCAGTGTGGAGAATTCTTAGAAAACTTGGAATGGACCTACCTTTTGACCCAGTTATCCAACTTCCCAGTTTATACCCAAAGGACTTAAAATAAGCATCCTACAGTAACACAGCCACATCAATGTTTATAGCAGCTCAATTCACAATTTTTAAATTTTTATAAATTTCAATTCATCAAAAAATTTTTAAGTTTTATTATTTGAGAAATATATTAAGAAAATTACAAGAGAACCTGCAGTCTTGGAGTAAATATATGTAAAATGTATATCTGATACTTACCCAGACTCTATGAACACCTACTACTCAAGAACAAGAAGAGAAATAACAAATTTCAAAAAATGGGCAACATATTTGTAACAGAAATTTTGCTAAAGAAGATATTCAGATGGCAAAGAAATACATGATATGATCTTGACTAATTAATCTTTAAGGAAGTGCAAATAAAAACCACAATAAGGTAGCTCTACACATCCACTATTAAGGCTAAATGATGGGCTATGTGTTGGCAAGAGTTAAGAACAATCAGAACCCTCATTGCTGGTAGTAATGTAAAATACTGAGCCACTTTAGAAAAAAGGTGAGAATCTTCTTATAGCAATTACACTCCTAGATATTTACCAAAGAGAAATAAAATACAAATCTGCACTAAGATTTGTACATAGACATTCACAGTAGCATTTTTCATAACAGCCTCACACTGTGGTCATCATGATGTTATGTACTCAAGATAACAGGGGCTTAAATGTATTTGCAGAGTTGGACTTGTACCTATATGTCTGTCATTGGCTTCAGAAGTGGTTATACCAGGTAGCTTTGGTCCTCTTATCCTGGGTCCCAGAACAAAACCCATGTGTCAGTCCCAGTTATCCTGGGCAGAGGATAAATCCTTTTGTCATGTGCCATCAAATTTTGAGATTTTTGTTAAGCAACATTCTTGTGGCATCTTCTAGCCCCTTCTTGTTCTTTGTCTTCTATTTTCTAGGAGCTTGTAATGGAAGAGATCTTCCGCTCCATTGCTCTGATTGTCACCTTTAGGAAGAAGATTACTACTTCTGCTTCCAGACCTGTTCCCTCCTCAGATCTCTAGATTCTCACATGATCTTTACAGAAAGAATGAATATGGACTTGGCATAGAAAGGAAGAAAGGAATGAAATTACAACACTGCAAGAAATTTGTGTTACCTTTTACAAAATTGATGTTCAATAGTGGATTTTTTAATTATATGAAGGTTAATGTGGTTATCATTTTAATTTCAGGGAGTATTACTTAGAAAAAAAATTGTCCTCTTGCAAGAAAAAAACAATCCTTGTTTTTGCACTTTGTCACTTGGAAAGGACCATATTGAAAAAAGAAATAATCCTCAGGTTCTGACTAATGGCTTCTAAATTATTTTCAGTCTAATTTTTAAGAATCATTTTTAAAGAATATAAACACTTATATTGCTATGATCCAGATTTGATATTTATAAGAAATATTTAGTTTCCTCCTTCATTAAGTATACAATTATCATTTGTAATAGGAAGAAACACAGATATATTAATGATGGTCTATGAGATGAATTTTAAAATATGTTTGTTATTAGCATTGGGAGTATATTATGGTAATCTATCCGTATAATCTATTATTGCAAGAAATTAAATAGATAAGAAAGGGAAGACTGCTGCAGTGCTAGACACTGACAAATCAAGGTGTATAAACAAATTATTTTGAAGATGTAGAAGACAAAATATTTTTCTGAAATATTTAAGGGTTGAGATAATTTTTTTTTACTGCTTAAATTTTCTTAATATATTTTTAGAGTAGTTACAGATTTATAGAAAGTATGAGAAGACAGAACAGAGTTCTGTACCCCTTTCCTCAGTTTCCTCTATTACCATTTTATATGAACGTTATATGGTGTATTTGTTACAATGAATGAACTGGCATTTAATATTCTTGTTAAATTTCATCATTTATTCAGGTTTCATTATTTTTTACCAAAGGACTGTTTTCTATTCCAGAATGCCCTCTAGGTCACTACTACATCCATCCCATTTACTGGGCATGGCTTCTTGGGCTCCTCTTGGCCGTGATGGTTTCTGAGACTTTTCTTGGTTTTTATGACCTTGATGATTGTGAGGAGTGCATGTATTTTTTAGGAAGACCCATATATTTTGCAGGATGTTTTCCTCAGGATTAGATTGGGATTATAAAGCTTTGATAAGAAGGTCACCAAGGTAAAGACATTCGTGTCATTTCTGATTGTTGGATGAAAACATACGGACTTCCATCTTTGAGTATTGTTATGGTTTAGATATGAGAGGTCCCCAAAAAGCTCATGTGAGACAATGCAAGGAGGTTTAGAGGTGAAATGATTAGGTCATGAGAACCTTAATGTAATCAGTGCATTAATCCCCTGATAGGGATTAACTGGGTGGTAACTGTAGGCAGATGGAGGAGGTGGATCATTGGGGTGTGCCTTTGAGGTCTATATGATGTCACTGGTGAGAGAAGAAGACTCTCTCCTGGCTTCCTGGCGCCATGTCCTCAGGCACTTTCCTCTACCACACTCTTCCACCATAATGTCCTGCTTCACTTCAGATCCAGAGCGATGGAATCAATCTATGGACTGGGACCTATAAACCATGAGCCCCAAGTAAATATTTCCTCCTCTAATTGTTCTTGTCAGGTTTTTAGGCGCAACAGCTCAAAAGTTGACTAAAACAAGTGTGAGGTGGTACTCGGTGGTAGCTGCGGTAAAGCACTTGGGAGCCGGTGAAAGAAAGGATGATGGCGGAGAGAACAGAGGAAAGGTGCAGTAGGTAACACTTCTCTGCTTGTTCTTTCAGGTTTGTTTGCTTGTTTGTTTGTTTGTTTTGCTTTCCCTGTTTACAGGGAACTTATGCAAAGAGACATGGAAGTTATTTGATCAGAGATTTTTAAATGTTCTTGGCCAAGTTGTCCTGCTTCAGGACCCAGATGACAAAGTATAGCTCAGATTTGGGGGACTGGCATTCTGTGGTTTGAATAATTTTCAGGAAGCACCCTCAACACACTGTCAACCTGTGAAGTGCCCTCGGCAGGAGCAACAATGTGGTTCCCTCAGGAGGTTCCTGGGTGGCATATTTGACTAGATAGAGCAGAGTTGAAGAGAAAGAGTATGGCAGATGCTCCTCTATAGTAGTAGAAAAGAGGCAGTATCTTTAGCAAATGTGTCTGTGCTTGGGCTCCCCAGAAAGTAAAGCAGAAGTCCATGGCTTGTATGTGGATAGTTCATTCTTCAAAGTCATCCCGGAGAACAGGAAAGATTGACTAGGGAGGGAGCAAAGGTGAGTATAAAATCATTGAGCTAATCACCAATTGGGTAAGTGAAGCTCAATCCTACCCAGACTCTGAAAACCCTGTAGACCTCTCAGAAGTATGCATCCAAGCGATCATGGGAGATGGAAACATGGGAAATGGAAACATTCATCCATCTCCCATGATCCTCTTCCTCCATTGGACCAGGTTGAATATATGTTGGAGTGCCTTCCCTTGGGACTTGGAATTAGAAGAGCTGGGACAGAAAAGACTTTCCTGTTACATCTAAAGTGATGTCCATTATGGTGACACAAGTACAGGTGGTTCTTACAACAATGACTGTGGTAAAATGTGGTCCAGAGGATGCTAGGTCAGGCACAAGAGGTGTGTGTTACCATGTGTGACTTTCACTTTTGCGGATTCTCAGAAATACTTGGGAGAAAGGAAGGTTTTGAAGGGAGATCCTATACGAGCAAACAGATGGGAATAACACTGGAACTTGGACTATCAATGCAACAGTGACATTAATTATTTATTTATACCTCCAAGCTGGTGAAGACTGGGTTGTGTGCTTCATGTTGATATTCCTATTTGCCTCCAACCACTTGCTCAATCTGAGTGGGCCAATGGCTATTGTTATTCTCATAGCCATGATACATCTCTTAGTCCAGAGGCCTGAGAATCAGATAGTTTCAATCTGAAATCCAACAAACTGCAGACTCAGAAAGAGCTGCCGAAACTGTAAATTCAGAAAGGGCCGGGGTACTGGGGCGGATGTGCAGCTCAAAGGCCCTCAGGCAGGATAATTCTCCTTTCTATGTCTTTCTGTTTTATTCAGACCTTTAGTTCATTTGGATGAGGCTACACTAGGGAGGGCAATCTGCTTTCCTCAGTCTACTAATTTAATATTAATCTCATCCACAGGCACACCCAAAATAATCTGACCCAATTGTACACCTCTCAAATCACTCTGTGGTCCTCTCAAATTGAGACCTCAAATTAACCAGCTCAGCCCTGCTGCCTGGCAACTACATGAATGGAGCAAGTCCCTGATGAGCAAAGAATAGTGGTGAATGAAGGCAGGTGGGACACCTACCCAAGGGACCTATGAGCAAGCATAGCCAGGAAGCCACCCATTGCTGTCATCCTGAAGAAGCCACCTATTCTGGCCTGTATGTTTGGACCATAGCCATGCAAACAGTAACAAATGAACACATCATACTTCTGAAAAACTTTTTTTCCATGTATGAGCCTGTAAAGTATTGAAATCTCCCTAACTAAAGTTAAGTTTTTCACAAGCCCATCATATGACAGCTCCAATAGAATATGAAAGATGAGGCATTTATTTAACACTTAAGCTAGTTACTTATAATTTATTCCACCATGAAAAACAGCCTCTGCCAGGCAAAGTGACACGTGCCTGTAAAACCAGTGTTCTGCGAGGCTGAGGCAGGAGGATTGCAAATTCAAAGTCAGCCTCAGCAATTTATCAAGGCCCTAAGCAACTTAGTGAGAACTTGTCTCAGAATAAAAATAAATAAATAAAACCAGTTTCTGGAAAAGTAAAATGAAGCAGGACAATCCCCAACACACCTGAGATCAACTGAAGTCCTATCACATAGAACTGCTTTAGTGAATGCCAGCTTTGGACATTCAGTCATCCAGTTCTTAAGAAATTGAAGTTTCTATATACAACTTACAGCCCTAATTACACACAGGGCTACTGCCAGGTATGTCCAGCTCTGCTATTCGGTGCTATGGAAGTTTTTCCTAGGCTCTGTGAAGGCTTTTGCTCCCATTGCCAAAGCCACTCAAGAAGTCAGTCCTTCAGACCACAGATAGGCAAGCCCTCCTTTCATACAAATTCAATGCTACGACTCTCAAACATTGAATAACACCAAGTTCACCGTATTGTCATGAAGGCTTTATCACAATTTCCTAAGAATTATCCTGAATTATCCTGAACATAAAATGTAGAAAAACATTGTATCAGGATCACATAATGGCATCACTGTGGAGCTCAGATACATAAAGATGCTGAGGCCATCAGGTTAAGATCTGAGACTCAGTCCTGCACAGATGGGGTCAGAGAGCATCACTAGGGCTGAAATCCATCAGGAAGTAGTGCCTTTGGGGGACCCAGTAGGCAAAAAGGAAGCTTTTAGTAAGTGGCTGCCCAACATTTTTGGATAATTTTCTTCCCAATGACGTGAGGGCCCTGGAAAAATGCAGGCTTTGGCGTCAGGAAGGCGGGAGTTTAAATTCCAGCCCTGTCATTTACTGGAACCTTGGGCCAATTACTTAATGTCTTCGTTCTTAAACTTATTAGTTTTCTTGCCTGTATTTTCTTTTTCAGCCTGGTTCAGAAGGTACATTTCTAACTATGACTTTATACCCTGGCAAGATAAAGCAATTTTGAGGGATAGTTCCCCCAAATGACACAACTGTCCAGCCAATCAGCAATTAGTGAGCTGCTGTTTGAACAGCAAATGCTCTTTAGGAAGAACATTAGTGAAGCAATTACTTCAAAAGTTCATGAACTAGTGAATAAAGGAGTGAAAGACAGGGAGAGATGAGAGAAGGCACAGGAGAAAGGAAGAGGATAAGAAGCGTTGGTTGCCTCTTTTTAAGTGAGATTCTTAAATGTACAGGGTCAATTGCCTGTGGCTTCAGAGGCCATAAATTGTGGTCACTTCTAATCTGAAACACTCTTGAAAGGCCATTGCGAATATGATCCTTGGTCACTGAAGTGGCTGGGTTACCTGGGGAAATCACACCTTTGCAGTGTATGTGAAGGGAACTGGAGACACAGATAGAGGACTAATGAACAGTAAGTTCTCAGCCAATCAGTGGGACCAGTAAAAGGTCTGGCTTTTCAGAATAAGCCTTTCTGGGCTTTGGTGGCCACCTGATGAGGTCACCCAGGGCAGGCTATAAAGAATACCTTTCCTTGTGTTAGGAGATTGCTCTGGTGCTAGCTCCTCCTAGTACATGATTTCACTGAGCTGTCACTCAGACCCTGACGTGTGAGCATGAGAGTACTCTTGTGTTCTCTGACATAGGGATCAGCACCAGAAAAGACCTCAGAGAGTGTCTGACCAGCCCATTCACGTTGCAGATGAGGAAATGGAGGCTTGAAGAGAGAAGGCGATGTCTCCTAAGGAAACGCTGAAAACTTCCTCTTGCTTTCCCGCTCTTTTTGACTAGCTGGATCCAACTTCGGGCTTGCATAGCCCTCACTGCTCAGGTGGTTGTGTGGATATCACATCACATTTACATCACAAATCACAATTTGAATGTAAATGTCAGTCAGGTGGAGTCCAGTGTGCCTCTTGTTTACTCGTTTATCCCTCTTCCTTCGAAGAATGTTCTATGGGTGCTCTGCAACACACAATTTCTCATCTTCTAAATTCAGACTAAGAGAAAAATAACCAAGTCCTAGCTGTTTGGCATTTATAAAGAGCTTTCCTAGACACTGTGGTTTTGGATCTTCATAAAGACAGTGTGCAGTGTGTAGGAATAAATAAATTTTCCATTTCATAGACACATACAGTTTCAGAGGTGAGGAATATGGTCAGACATATCATTTTTAATTTCTAAAAAATCACCTTCTGTTATTTCTCTCTTATACATGCAAGGAAATCCATTGAGTCACTTAGAAGCAGTCTGGAAGTCTCCCTTTACTCACCCTTTCAAACTTACCTAGAGCTGGCTGACCTGTCTTTTCTTTCTATCACAGGACAGAGAACATCTCCCAAGTAAAAGGCATGCCCCAAGGACACGCTGCTTGTCTACCATACACCACATACACTTTGAATGGCACTGGCATAATTCTTTTCTTAAATAATACAAGTACAGCATATGAAAAGTGAAAATCCAAAATTCAAAATGCTTTAAAATCTGAAATTTTTGAGAGCTGACATGATGTCAAATGGAAAATTCTATACCTGACCTTGCATGACAGGTCACGTGAAAACAGGCACACTAAAAATATTGTATAAAATTGCCTTCAGGCTATGCATATAAGCTGTATATGAAATATAAATGAGTTTCCTGTTTAGACTTGGGTCCCATCCCAAAGATGCCTCATTATATGCAAATATTCTAACATCTGAAAAAACATGAAATCCAAAACTTCAGGTCCCAAGCATTTTGGGTAAGGGATACTCAACCTATATCGACAAAAAGAAAAAAGACAAAAAAAAAAAAAAGCAACTGCCTTTTGTTAATGTTCCTGTCACTTTAGCAAAATCTTTTATAGAAAGATATTTAAAATTAAATGGTACTCACTGGAGGAAAAACAAGAATACTGAATTGCAATTTACTATCACTACTGTTACTGCTTACTCATATTTCCACAACACTTTAAATGAATTCTCCTTTTCTTTTTTCCATTACTCCCATTTCATAGATGAAGAAATTGAGTGCCAATGAGTTCAGAAAAATAGACTTCCTGTGTATCCCTCTGAGTACTTTGCACAGGTGCTCCCTCAGTACTTGCTGGATTGAAGAGCATTCACTTCTATGTCTCTTTTGCACTTAATACTCGAATTAATGGTTGAACCAGTTCTTACTCAGAGAGGTGCACCATAGAAAATGTGCCTCTGAGAATGCAAATAGCCCACTCAATGTATTAGGCAACCATAAACAAATGGAGATTTGCACAGATGTAATTAAGAACAGAAAATACAAACCTATGTGCAGAACCATGATTTACAGTCAAATTCACTTGCCTTGAAAGCTCATATTAGATTGCTCCTCGTTTGATTACCAAGCTGGTGTTTCAATGCAAAGCATATGCTTGCAGATCTCCAGGTTTGCTGGGCTTATGAATTAACTAATAACTTCAAAACGAACCTTTTAAGGGAGGAATGGTTTATGCCTCAGCGATGCAAACATGTGCAAGTGAAAATTATATGCATCTCAACTGGTTATTTTTGTAGGGAGGACAAATGTGTAAAAATATGTTTACCAGAAAAAAATTTCTGGCTTTGACTGTTTGCCAAACGTTACACAAATAATTAGTGATGTTTCGATGTGCTCAGAAGCTCTTCCAAGACTTTGTTTTTGGCATTAAATATGTTCATTCTCCAGAGTATGGGTATCTATGATATTTTGAAGTATTCACAGTACATGGCTGCTAGCTTGATTTATAAAATGGGTTGCTGTTTTCATTCCTTTCATCATATATCTGACCCTGTAAAAAAAACGAATCTTTTGTGTAAACCTCAACTCAACTTTTCCAAATTGTAAGTTCAATGTCATAAAGCAGTTGCTCATTTGGTCTACACACTCCTATTCACCTTTAATCTTCTTCTTTCTAATGTTTTCTATATAGAGGGTGAAATTTTGAATACTAAACCAGAAAGGCTGGATCACCAGAACTTAGTTGTATTTCTCACACCCTCCCACATTCCAACTTCTAGAAAAACTGTAAATATCTAAAAGAAAGTTTCTTCAGCTCCACTCTCCAGACTTGATGGATATTACTGACATGAATACCATATGCTGCCTGGACAGTAGACCCTGGGCCTCACCACCACATGCATTCAGTGTTTGTCAGTTGTCTATTGCCTTGACCAGAGTGCATGGTTTAGGATGCCAGTAAAGTCAAATAACCCCCAAATGCTAACCCTGCTGGGGAATGGAGCCCCTCAGAGCTCTCCGCTGGGCTCATTCCACTAGGGAGAAAGTCTAGTCACAGGAAGGCCTAGGAAGAGTAGCCTGATGGGTACTAGGAGGGATGCCTTGGGTTGAAGCCAGATCTCAGAATTATGTCAGAAATCTCTTATATCAAGACAGAAAAATCATGCTGGAAGAAGAAGACTTGCTCAAGGCAAAAGGCCAATGCTGAGCCAGAGTGGCAAGTCAAAAATGGGCATGATGGTGATGGAATAAAATCCAAATGGAAGAGAAGAACATGTCAGAGAAACAGACAGCATGAATAAGGAACCACCAAAATAGGAGGCAGCCTGGACACATCTCAGAGCAGGCACCGTGGCAGAGGGATAGGAGTAGAGGAGATGAGATGCATTCTGAAGAGGGGCAATTCCCCCATTTTATGCACCTGGAGTCTGAGTTGGTGGAGGTCAGCTCCACTGCACCATCTACCCCACTAACTGGAGTCCCTAAAAAGAGGGAGTTGGGTTTCACACTCTCAGGGTGCAGATTCCAAAGTCGTGATCCTCCATGAGCAGACATTTCATCAACACTGTCCACCTCTAGAAACACTGGGAAAATAAAAAGACACAGAATCATCACAGAAAATGGGAAAGGAGAGAAGGAAAGACAAAGGCAAGATGAGACATCTACCCATAGAAAGTAAATATATTGATTGTATTGATGGAAATCAAGGCATGTGTGTGATCTGAGAGAAAACTCTTCACAACAGAATCTAAAAAAATATCCATGCAAATAAGGGCCCATTATTTCCCCCTCTGCATGGAATGACTGGCTTTGAGTTTTAACATGGGAGGAAAAGCCAGATGGCGGCAGACGGGCTTATTATAGAAAGTCCACTTGTACTGAAGTTTTCTCAGCACTCTCCATCGTTGCTGAGTGAGGTTTTGTTTTGTTTCCTTCTTAAGTGTAGGGCAGGCAAGTACCAAAATTTGTATACAATCTGAAACCTTTTCATGAAAATGTTCTATTCAATACCTCCGATACATGATATATGATACCACCACAGGAAAACTAGTATTGCTACAGACGTTAATCATAATTATGAAAATTTTTAATTTAAATGTAGGTCTGAACACACAAAATACAGTGCATGGCCATCTGTTAGTTTTCCATCTGGGCTCATTTGCAAAATACATTCTGTTTCACTCCCCCCTCCCCCCTCTATTTATAATCTTCCCTGGAAAACAAATATGCCTAATCTATGGCATGCCAGAGCTGAAGTTAGCTATTTACAAGTGGCTTTTAATAGACATGGTTACACAGTTGAAAGCAGTAACAGAAACTTCTTCAAGTTTTCTTTTTCTCCCTTTCTCTATTCCTCTCTCTCTCTCTCTCTGTTGTTGATGGGTCACCTCTTTAGTCTTTTGTCCATGGGCTCTTCCCTTGCAAGTCCCCACATGAAGAACATTTTACAGATTTTCTATAAAGAATAAGGAAACTCTCAGAGTATGATGATAAAAACAATGACTGTAATTTCGAGCTGTCAAAGCAGCATCATTCCTCGTTAATATGAGGAGACACAAGACAAATGTCCATCATCTGGGGAACGAATAAACAAATGTGGAATATCCACACATGGCATATTATTCAGCCCTTGAAACGAAGTACTGATACAGGCTACCACATGGATACATCTTGAGAATATCACACAAAGTGAAAGAAGGCAAATGCAAAAGGCCAAGTAACATAGGATGCCATTTATATGAAATGTCCAAAATAGGGACATCTGTAGAGACAGGGAGTGGATTCGTGGTGCCTAGAACTGGAGACTTAGGTTGTGGGAAATGAGAAGTGACTGCTATTAGGTTTCTTTTGGAGGGATAAAAATGTTCTAAAATTAGATTATGATGATGGTTGTACAATTCTGTCAAATATACAAAAAATGCCAAATTGTGCACTGTAGGTAGATGAACTTTATGAAATGTGGAAATCATATCCCAATAAAGATGTTAGAAGGAAAACTGTACAGCTGGAAGGAGATGCAGAAATCACCTAGTCCAGTTTTCACCCAATAAAGACAGTGCTGCGGAGTCCTGGGGGCGTGGTAAAATGATTATTACCTGGTTGGTTAGTGTTAAAAGTTTTAGACTTTCTTTCAGGAATCTTCCTGGTATATAATGCTGAGTGACACTAATGAATTCACCTCTGTTCATATTCTAATATGGACTGAAGAAGAAGAGATTCAGATGGAAAGACTAGTGAGAAAGTTACTACAGTGGTGCCAAGTAAGGATAAGGAGGACTGATAGCAGAGGGGCACTTGGGGTGTAGCTCAGTGGTGGAACACTTGCCTAGCATGTGCAAAACCTTGGGTTCAATCCCCAGTAGAACACACACACACACACACACACACACACACACACACTCACACACAAAGATGGCAGTGGAAGGAAGGTTACCATAGCTTATTTGGATGCAGTAGCTCTTTTGGAGGTAAAATATTCATGATTTTCCATCTGACTAATTATGGGGGGAAGCAGATGGGAAGTAGTCATAGATGAGTAAGATGGTAGTGATCAGGAAGCCTTGAGAAAGTAGAAAAATGGAAAAAAAAAGAAGATGAATTTAATTCTTAATATGAATTTGAGTTCTCCATAGGACACAAAATAGAGACAACTACCAGGAAGATGACATGACAGAACTCAAACTTGTCATGAGGCTTAGTGCCAAAGATGAAGGGTGGCATCTGTTAGCATAAGTCGTGAAAGCCTTGAATAGATCCAACCACTGTGGAGATGGGACAGAGGAAATCGGAGGCCAGGAGGCAACACTTGACCTCTGACATATAAGGGTAGAAAGAGAAGAGAGAAAAGGGGAAGGGACACTAAAGGAAGTTTCTAAAATAAAGGTGGGAAATCAGGACAGGTCACAAACAAGGGAACAGGTCTAATTTAAACTGGCCAAAGGCCACAGAATGGATTTGGGAATTTCACTTGAGACTTCATCCTGTGTTGGAGTTTTCAGTTTATGTAGGCAGCAAGCGGAAGATTCAAGAACTTAAATCAAACAAAAGCTCTGACTCTGGAGATCAGGCAAGATGAGGAAAAAATTCTACAAGAATTAAACTGATGAGATAAGAAAAAGTGAATGGCATTAAAATATGGACGAAAGCAGCTGGAAATTGTGAGAACGAGGCTGTCATAACAAAATATGTATAAGAAGGAAAATATAGTCCCCAGATGATTTCCTATCACAATGGGTGAAAACACACAAGAAGACTTCCTGCATCGCTGCCATGGTGGAGTGGGAGGGCAAAATCCGAAGCAGAGTAATAGATGGCACGTGCGTTCAGGAGGTTAAATAGATCTGTGCTTTAAAACCTTGAAAAGTTTAGGCTGAGCAAAAGGGAAAACAAAGATCTCTGATAATAAAATTCAGTTGCCTGGATTCCCACTAGAAACCCATGTAACGGGTAGTCTACAAGGTTTGTACGGCCCCTAAGACACTGTTATTATGACAAAAGTAAGAATTGCACATCTGTTTGTTTATTTACTAGACCTTTGGCTAGTTTCCAGAAGTTCCAAGTGAAGCAGAAAGATGCCCCTGTCTGCTCTTAAGGAGTTCAGTTAAGTTACAGAGATAGACAGGTAGACTACTTGATCCTAAACCATGTGATAGATGCTAAGATACAGGCATGGGTATAAAGAGTCAAACATGCCCAGTCATGCAAGGGGTGGAAAAGTGGGGTGGAGGAAAGTTCTTGCAGAGGAGGACATGCCAGGACCGAATCCTGAGAGTAATGGTATTTCTACAGATACACCAGTGGTGGAGAGGGCAGAGCACAATTGTAGGACCTGGGGCAAAGACCAGCCTGCACACTTGGGAACTGCCAGCTGTTGGTTATCCCTGAAGGTCTGACATGATGCTGGATGAAGCAGGAGATCTTCCTGGAGATGTCTTCAGGGACAGATCATGAATGTTACCCTTCATCCCACTTGACTGTTTCAATGTCCCTCCAAAAGACCCTGAGACAAGGCCTCAGGTCAGGTAGTTTATAAAACCCAAATTATAAAAGGAAGATATGTCAAGAAAAGCTGAATGAATGAGTGGCTGATAGCACCTGAGGGCAATCCCCAGGAATCTCCTGGGAAAGGAAGGAGTGTGCTTCCGACTTGGACCACGTGTGTACCAGCTCTTGTCTCTCATGGGGTATGCGTCGAGGCTTCCCCAAAATGTAATTTTACATTTTTAGATCAAACCTGCCTCTTGCTTGCTGCTGAGCACTGTTCCTCCTCTCAGGCAGTGAAGCAGAGAGAACAGAACTTGATGTGGGCATCTGTCTATGTACAAGAAACTGTCTCCCACTGTGTGGGTGAATTCCCATGGGCCAAGGACATCTGGGGCAGAACATCAATGGTGTCTGCTAAGGAACCCAAAACAAACTATTTGTCTCCTCCTTTCTATCACATCTGGCTCATATTCATCTTGACAGCTTTGCTCTTTCTCAACCCAAAACTTTTAACACCCTTCAATCCTCCTTCAACTCCAAAGCGCTCACCATTACTCCATCAGAGCATCTCCCTCTCCTGTGAACACACAGAACATATGTTGACTAGAGCTCTTACGCATAGCTTACCAGGGACCACCTTTGTCTGTATTCTCGACCTCTCTTCCCACTTATGTTATTGGTTTCCCAAGGGTAAGGACTGCCTCTTGTCATCTTTGCATAACTCACAGTGCTCAGAACATATTCCTACTGGCAAACAGCTCAGTCCAAAAGCAACTCTTATTCAGTAAGCCATTGGAAAACAGAATCCTTCTGATAACTCCACCAATCCAATGCTACTTCAAAAAACACATTCCTAAGCCTGAGACAATAAGCCAAGCCATTTAAGAGGTAGAGAAATGCATTGTATTATAATGTAAACCAAATTAGCTCAATAAAGACTTTTGACTTTCTGATAACCTTCTGCTGAAAATGAAGGAGCAAGCTGGTAGGAGTCAGAACGTAGTTGTTATATTTGAAACTAAACTGAAGAATGGGAACAGATGCAAGACATAAAAGAGAGCACACTGGCTTTAAATGCATATCACATGAAACTTTGATGTCTGCTTCCTAACGATTTATTTAAAATTGTTTGCCCTTTGTTCCACTTTAAATTTGGATACCTCCATTTTCTGTGGAGCTTGGGAAATGTATGTATGTATGTATGTATGTATGTATGTATGTATGTATGCATTTTTTGAAATTCAGATTTTATTATTTATTTATTTTGGTATATAGTTTCTGACAGGTCAACTAGCATGGAAATCCTGGGCCTTGGGAGGTCTGAGTCTCATTTTTATATTTACCCAGGGAACATGCTGTTTCTACTGAAGTCAGTTGAACTATGTGGGCCAGTTTCTCTTGTCAGCTTCTTGTAAGCTTTGAAATGGAAGAAGAAATACACAGCAGGGTAATCTAGCCCTTTGAAATTTGGGACAACTAGGAAAGATGCACTGCGGTATTGATTTGTAATAAGCTTTGTTCAGACGACATCCATCCACAATATGATGTAGATTCTTTTTGGATTAAGATGCCCAGTGGTTATAAATGAAAAACTGTTATCTCTTTCTTTGGGGTTGGGAGGTGGTGATGGTGGTGTGAGTGTATAATTTTCAGTTATTTCTTTTGTGGGATTTTTTGGCATTTTTAAAAAAGGCATGTCCTTTTATTAGTGGCACAAAAGGTAATGTAAAGGATATGTCACTTTAGAAGTTAATACATCACACAGCTTTCCTTGCATGGTGCTGAAGAAGCCCGAAGGAGCCACGCACGCTCTTGGGCTTTTTTGCTGATACTGTTTATCGAGCTCTCACAATAAGCTGGGCAAGGTCCTAGTGCTTTTTAGCTGGAAGTTCATCATCTCATTTTTCCTCGGCAGCAACCCGGAATCTGGGCATCCATCAGTCCTGTTTTAGTGAGGAAGCAGGAACAGGGAGGCAAGAGAGCCTAGCAAAGACTCAGAGCTAGTAAAGGGTAGGACTGAGATACCAATTGAGATCTGTTTCCAAAGACCACGTTCTAAAAAGTAGACTATCTTGCTTGCCTCCATTCCAAACATCACACCACTATTTAAAGTCCTTTCAGTGTATCTTACTGTTTCTGTTTCCGTTTCCTAGATTTCCTTTCAGTTTGTGTATATTACATTTATTAGTCACTTGAAGTTCATCCAGATTCAGCTGACTTCAGTTTAATTTCTGAAGTCATGAAAGAAGACTTTGAATGGAATACAGCTCCCGTCTGCACCCCATCTTCCACAATTTTTTAAACTACCTGATAAGGATGTGATAAGAAGATTGGGGTAACAGGGGAACAGGGTGAGGGAGGGTCTCAGGTTCGATCCCCTCTCCTTCGCAAGGAGCCCAAAGTCCTTCTTGTTATGGATTGAATCGTTTCCTTCCAAAAGATATTGGTATCAGGGGTTAATACCTTTGAATGTGACCATGTTTGCAAATAGGGTTTTTGCAGATGATCAAATAAGAGGTTATTATGTTGGACCATAATCAAATATGATTTTTTTAAATGGAAAACTTAGACCCAGAGACAGACAGAGGAGGAACGCTATGGAATTCACGGAGTTTTGCTGCCACAAGCCAAAGGAATGCCAAATATTTCCAGCAAACCACCAGATCCCAGAAAATAGCCATGGAACAGTTTCTCCCTCATGTCCTAACAATGTACGAACCCTGCCCACACCTTGATCTTGATCTTGGACTTCTGCCCTCCAGAACTCAGACAATAAATTTTGTTGTCTAAGTCGCCCAGTTTGTGAGTTTGTGTGTGTGTATGTGTGTGTGTGTTTTTGTTGTTGCTGTCATTTTTGCAGCAACAATAGGAAATGAATACAGATAGTCTCCAATTTATAATGGTTCAGTTTATGATTTTTCAACTTCATGATGACATGAAAGTGATATGCATTCAGCAGAAATTGTACCTTGAATTCTGAATTTTAATTTTTTGCCTGGACTAGTGACATGCAGTATGATAATCTCTTGGGATGCCAGGCATTGGCACTGAGGGGCAGCTCCCAGTCGGTCACATGATCCCAGGGGAAAAAACTGATGTTCTGCAGTGTACCTGTAAGGCTAAGCTCGGATATTTGGCAGGTCAGGTATACTAAATGAAGTTTTGACTTATGAAAATTTCAATTTACAATAGATTTATCAGGATGTAACCTCATCTTACCCTGAAGAGCATCCTTTCTCCCAGATTTGGGCTTGCTCCTATGCTCTTTTCTCTTTTCCTCACGAGATACCCATTTTCTTAGCACCTCCCTTTATTTATTTTTATTGATTCACTATAGATATGAATAGCATTGGGGTTCATTGTGGCATAATTATTCAAGCATAGGATATAATTTGCTCCAAATCAATCCTCAATAGTTCCCCCGTCCCTTCCCTTCTCCCTCTCCTGTTCTCTTTCCTCTACTCTATTGATCTTTCTTCTATTTATTAATAGATTTTTTTTTCAAATTAGTGCATTATGGATATACATAAAGGTGGAATTCACTCTGATGTATTCCTATATGTACATAGGAAAGTGTGATCCTTTTAAGCAGAACCTTTTGTCGCCGTCATCCCCCTTGTAGATTCAAACTCAAAAGCACAAAAGAACATCAGACAGGTATCAAGGCCCTGCCCAGAGGGGCACCACATGCAGAATGAAGACAGCACATGGTGATCCTTTAGCGGTGACCCTTAGATACGAGTATCCCGGTTATACAAACCAAATGCCCAAACAGGCATTGCCATGCTTTTGCTCTGGAACCACAATCAATTGACTTAATTCTCTCTGTTATGACACTTTTCTTATGGAAACATGTTGCTTTGGAGAATCTGATACTTTGGGGAAGAAGAGTTTACTTAGAGGGGACACTGTGTGTGGGAACGCTCATATAATATTTAAATACAGAAGAATATGAAAACATAATGAAGTTCCCCCAAGGGCTATGCTAATGTGCTTTTTATCATATCTGCTAGGATTTGAGTACAGAGACGAGCCTGCAGCTGGAGGTCTCTGCATCCCTGCTGAACAGAGTCTGGTTTTGTAGACCTGTGCTCCCATTGACCTCCTTTTGACTCTCAAAGATGATCTACTGATGTTAATTATTCAGAAGAAAAGTTTGTTTCATCGTTACTCCAACTCGGAACTGTAGCTTCTTATTTGTCTGTAAAAGAACACTAATTTTTCTCTTTTCTTAGCTTTATTTTTAAAGAACATTTGGAAATGCCTAAGAAAAGAGATTCCGGGGGTAGGCCTGGCTAGCAGGAATGGAAAGGAGTCTATTTTCCTGAAGAAAAAACTTTATTCTTATTTCACCTTAGTCTCTAATAATTGCTTTCAGAATCTAGGGGTTTTTAAGGAAGGGATGGGAAGGGGAGCTGGAAGGAGGGAAAACAGGAGAGAGAGACTTCAGACCTGGAAGCGACTCATTCTTGTTCGTAGATATTTTATTTCCCTTTCCTTGTGACTAGAAATTCTGTCTCTGTAGGGAACAAGGAAAGGTGTATCATGATACACCTAAAAGAGGGCCCTTTCCCCCAATGGCAAAGGAGAAAGGGGAAATATTCAGTAACTGCAGAATGAGCTAGAAATCTACATCTCTGAGCTACTCTATGTTATGTTTTTAATAGCCTGGGTGGAAAAACAGCTGCTTCCTCTATTGTAGGCAGAGGATCTAAAATAGGGAAAACAGTTAAATCCTCCTTTCTTTTTTTTTCTTTTAGAAATATTTTATTTAACCTGCTATTTCTTTTTTTTAATTCTTTTTATCTGTTCTAATCAGTCATACATGACAGTAGAATGCATTTATACATTTTGATGGATCATACATAAATGGAATGTAATTTCTCATTTTTCTGATTGTACATATTATAGGATCACATTGGTCATGCAGTCATATATGTACATGAGATAATAATGTCTGTTTCACTCTACTATTCTTTCTATTCCTATACACCTTCCCCTTCCTTCAATCCCCTCTTCTTAATATAAAGTAACTCTATTCTTCCCTATCTGCCCCATCTTTCTTGTGAATTAGCATCTGCATATTAGAGAAAACATTTGACCTTTGGTTTTTAGGGTTTGGCTTATTTCACTTAGCATGATATTCTCCAACTCCATCCATTTACCAGCAAATGCCATAATTTCATTCTTTAAAGCTGAGTAATAGTCCATGGTGTGTGTGTGTGTGTGTTGAATGGCACCTAGGTTCTATAGTTTAGCTACTGTGAGGTGAGCTGCTATAAGCACTGATGTGGCTGTGTCACCATAGTATGCTGATTTTAAGTCCTTTGAGTATGAACTGAGGAGTGGGATAACTGGGTCAAATGGTCCAAGTTTTCTGCTTTCCATAATGGTTGCACCATTCTGCATTCCCAATAGCAATGTGTGAGTGTACCTTGTCCCCCACATCCTTGCCAACATTTATTGGTGCTTGTATTCTTGATAATTACCATTCTTTTTTTTTTTTTTTTTTTTTTTTTTTTTTTTTTTTTTTTGCGGTGCTGGGGATTGAACTCAGGGCCTTAGTGCTTGTGAGGCGAGCACTCTACCAACTGAGCTATCTCCCCAGCCCGCGATAATTACCATTCTGATTGGAATGAGATAAAATCTTAGAGTAGTTTTGATTTGCATTTCTTTAATTGCTAGAGATGTTGAACATTTTTTTTCATAGATTTGTTGATCAATTGTACATCTTCTGTGAATTGTCTGTTCAGTTCCTTTGCCCATTTATTTGAGTTTTTGGTGTTAAGTTTTTTGGGTACTTTATGTATCCTAGAGATTAATGCTTTATCCAAGGTGCCTGCGGTAAAGGAAATCCTCCTTTCTACCCTGAGGAAAAGGCTGCAGACTGTCCTAAACATTAATCTCCCCTCTGATGCAGTGTAGTGTCTTCATTCATCGTCATTGGTGCAACACCTATTTATGGAGGATTCACTATGTGCCAGGCACTGTGCTAGGCTCTGAGGCATTGTAGTGTATGAGGCAGAGCTCTTGCTCTCATGTAGCTTACATTCTACAACAAGCTACACAAGGGGAAGGCCAAAAATATGTACTTAGGTCATAAACGATAGGTAAAGTACAAAATAAATTAAAGGGCATAAAGAGAACCAGAGGTGGGGTGACCAGGGGAGGCCTCCCTGACAGAATTTGCTGGACTGGAGACCCAAAGGTAATGAGGAAGGTGACATATGGTGACCATTCCAGGCAGAAGGAGAGTGAAATGGGGAAGGATCTGACTTGGCTTGTTTGAAGGAGAGTGGTCCAAAATATATAACTAACTGGAATGGGAGTACAAAAGTCTAGCTCCCAAGCTTTGTAAGAAACAAAGTCGCAGTTAGTACTCCAGGTAAAGAGTGTATTCCAGCTGTCCTCTGAAGGATCAGGCTAAGGGTGTTTGTGGTCTGAAATCACTCCCCTGCTTGGCTTCTTGCATTTTGCCGTCCCATTCTTCCTGCTTCCTTAAAGGTTTGCCCTCACGGAAGTTCCTTATTAAATTATTTGACCAAGAGGCCTCCTCTCAAGTTCTAATTCTATTCTAAGATAGTAGTTGACTTAGTCTATTTTCTATTGCTATACCAAAATACCTGATACTGAGTAATGTTATTGAGCTCACAGACTTGGAGGTCTCAGAGCATGGAGGCTCCAGGCTTGGCTGTGGTGAAGGCCTTCTGGCTACTCACAAAATGGCATCGTAGTGGAAGTGTGTTTGAGACCAAATGACAAGAGAGGAAGCAAGAGTGATTCCAAACCAGGCTCATTTTTATAACATCCCACTCTCATAGGAACTACTAACCAGGGTCCTGTGAGGACTATATTAATCCTTTCTGTGGGCACCACCTCAATCCTTTCTAAGGCCCCCCAGGACAAAAACTCTAAGGACACATTCAAACCATATATAAACCATAACACTAGTGGATTCTATACAAATGAGCCTGTTCTCTGACCTGCTGTTTATAAGGATCATAGTGGTTGCTATTTGGGAAGAAGAAGTAATGGTGGAACCAAGGAGACCCACAAGACTTTTGCAATAGTTCAGGGTATTAGTGGTGAGTCATTGAGAAGTGTTTGGAGTCTGGAAGTATTTTGAAGATAGACGAACTTGACAGGGTTTGATGATTGAAGATGGAGGCAGGAGACAGCAGAATCAAGGATGGTTCCAAAGCTTTTGGGTCAAGAAACTTAAAGGATGTAGTTAACACACTGATGGCAGACAGTTTTTTCTGATTTCTTGTATTTCCTTAGATAGCTGGGACTCATGGTCATAACTAGCTTCCAGATATCTGAACAATCATTATATATGCATTTCCACACTCTTGATGATTTAGGCATTGATTCCTTCAGCCATTAAAACATAATTGATGTCTACAAGAGCTAGACCTGCATGCAGGCTAATGCCCAAATCTATGAATCACAGGTTGAAGTTGATGCACAGGGACTATTAATAAATCAAGCAGTTAATTAATCAACTCAATGTATATGATTTTAAGAAAGACTAAATTTGTTCTGAAGGGCCATCTTTCTATAAGCAACTGTTCACTAGCAGAATGTAGCATTAATTTTAAAGGTCCTAGTCTCTGTCTCCACAGATTAAGGATGGCACATCAAACTTTCCTGTTTAGTCTTCTGGATTTTGACAATTTGACCAACCCTTAGTGTTATTCAAACATTTTTCTCTTTTTATTATAAAAATGTCAGTCTGAAGATTAATGAAAACTTGTCCTTTTTGTGTAATTTATCCTTTGAGAATGAAGGAAAACCTTCAGGGGGGATATAAAAGCAATCAGGCAGCCATTTAAAAAAAAGTCTTGATTATTTTTTGTATGTGGTTTTATATCATTTCACTTTTTCAATATGTCTATTTCACATAATTTATTACTTGACACTTTTTATTTTCAATCATTTTTGGTTGCTTATAAATAAACATGCATTAATGTCAAGAGAATTAGCATTCCATTATAAACTTTATACAAGCTGAAAAACTGGCTTCAGTGAAGTTGCCATCTTATTTGGGACATGCATATAGATTGGATGGTGCTTGTCTAGAGAATTAAACACTGGCACATTTTTTATCTTTGCTAAATAGAAGCGCTTCTTAAATGGAGACAGTGATTTCCAGAGCAACATTATGCAGGTGAGGATTATGCATTTTAATGTTGTTCTGTTCAGAAGTTAATCTTAAAGTAATTTAAATGTGGCTTAAATGATGACTCTTCGCACCTTCCGAGAAAGAATCCTGGTCTGTAAGTATGACTTCGTGTGTGTGTGTATCCAGACATGATTATATTGTTTACCATTTCTTAGTATATTATTTTAAATACTTTATTAGAATATATTTAAAATTTTGAAATAAAGCTTTTCTCTACTAGTCACCAAGGCATGTCAAGTTTAAGTTTCTCTATGTAAATCTAAACACAAACGAGGTTTGTTTTCTACCTCTGAGATGAAATCCATTGCATCAAGTCCTGGATTAAGGGGAGTGAGAAAAGATTCATATAATTTTTGGAGCAACTTCTTGGAAAGTATAATATATACCATTTAAATACAGATTGCTGAAATACTAGAAGGAAACTATAGCAAAATACATTTAAAAACAAAATACATCTACATAAATGATTAGTATAGTTTGCTTTTTTTGCTTTATGATGCCTAAGGCTATACAGTTCCTAGATAATTCAAATTTTAACAGCAAATACAATGACAAGAATTACCAATTCCTAGTATTAAATGCAGATACAGGATTTGAATATTCAATTCTTTCTTCAAAGTGTATACATTTCAGTGACATCACAGGTAAATTCTTAATATCATTTTTGTAGCAAACTAAGGCCTTTCTGCCTGAGGCCATAGATAAGCATTGCTGATTCAATTAATCCTCTCTATTGAGGGGGTGCACTTGTGATTATTGCCCTCACAACCCAGAGGTCACTAAGGATGTTAGCCTTCCCTCATCTCAAGAACACTTAAGAACCTCATCTGAAACAGCTACCTTGCAAGGAGATAACAGACTCATGCCCACCATTTTGCTTCTAGATGCAGAGCTGGAGAGGTGGTTAGAAAGCCTGACTTTGGAAGAGGCAGTATATCTAATCAAAGAATATTTTTGAGTATTTCAAGTGGCAGAACCTCAGGAACGTATAGGATTTTAAGAGTGCAAGTGAGAATAAAATGAAAACTATCAAGATGGGCACACCTGGTAGAGAGTCTGCATTCAATGTGTTACCTCCATAAGCCAGTATCTAAATAGTTTTCTTTGTTACTTGAATGAAATGAGACTGAACGCTAGTCTCTTTTCTTTGAGGCTTGAATTGTTAGAACTTCCTTGGTGGGTGGGACATGGTGATACACACCTTAAACCTAGCAGTTCAGGAAGTTGAGACAGGAGGATTGCAAGTTCAAAGCCAACCTCAGCAAACTTTGCGAGGCCCTAAGCAACTTATAGAGACCCTGTCACAAAAAAAAAAAAAAAAAAAAAATTAATTGGGCTGGGTACATGAGTCAGTGGTAAAGCACCCCTGGATTTAATCCCGGGTACCAAAACAAACAAAACACATCCTTGGTAGAAAGGAAAGAACTCTAAAGTCTTATGAAGGCAAGGATGATAAAGTTGACTTATTGTATCAATTCCTGCCCATAGCCCTCCTCCACTATGTTCTCAGGAGGGCTGAGAGGGCACATGTTTCTGAAGGTATTAAGAAATGTACTGATGGAGAAGCACCAGCGCCTTCAAAAGGGTGTGTGGTGGCTTTCCTCTGCCCCCAAGAATTGTGGGTAGAGATGCAACTCCTGGAGAATGTTATGTGATTTCTTTGGGGACTGATGACATCCAGGAGAGGGAGAAGCCTAAAGAGGAGGACTTCCGTGCCTTGATAAGGTCAGATTTGTCATAGGAACAGATCTATCGTCTAGGACCAAACTCAGAATGATCTGCTGCAGCCCACGGAAATCTTTGGTAGTGATCATGATGTTCCTATGACTAAGATGAAGAGCCTTATAACGAGGTACTTAATCCATGTAAGTAGGAGAAAAATACACCCTCTAGTCTTGGTGAGGGGAGATCTGACTTCAACCACCAAAACGAAAAGATATGATTCTTCATTCAATTTCCATTCCATGGGCATTCCAATACATAGCTTGTTGAATGAAGGTGGGTTTCGTGAAGAAAGACCCTACACATTTGCCACAGGAATGACCTATGTCCCTGCCTCCAAGCATGTCTCCATAGTGGGTATTTAATCAGGGCAACTGTTTCCTAAATAAAGAGGAATACTCTGCTATTCTGTTATTTTTCCTTCCCAAACATCATTACCTTATGCACATGTATGATTACACAAATGGTGCGACTCTACTTCATGTACAACCAGAGAAACAAGTTGTACCCCATTTGTGTAAAATGACTCAAAATAAATAAATAAATTTTAAAAAGAGGAATACTCAATTCTTTCAGAGGTTACAGTACACTCCTTATAAATTAATGCAAACACTAATCTTTGTGATCTATGAGGGGCCTAGGAAGATAAGTTGATAAATAAAATTTAAGCCTTTTTCCATTTAGAGCAAGATCAGAGGATCTACAATCCCACTCTGTAGCTATTCCCCAGTTCTTAGATACATATGAGGAAGGAAAAGGTACACTTGGCAACTGGCACAATACACACATAGAATATTCTGGTTACTTCCTCAGTCATGCAATGAGGGCTACATTATGGTAGGAAAGGCCAAGGGAACCACGTGAAATGCTTTCCAGAGGGGAATGCAGAGATTAGTTTCAAAATCAAAGGTTTGTAGAAAGATTTTTTTCTGTCACATGCCCTTTTTGTTTCCTTTTTTAACTTGTGCAGAAGATGGATTGCTTTTGTAGAAAGAGAGTATATTATCACAACCTTAATCAGGCAGTGACTCCAATTACATTTACTGTTCTAACTGTGGTCTCTTTATTAGGGGGCACACAAACTTTGAAACTCTATTGAGTGATATCACACATAAACTTTGCAAAATTATGCAGATATAGATGTGGCATGTACTTTCTTCTTTTATCATTCCACAGGATTATCAGAAATAATTTGTTTTCACTTGGAAAGAGAGCATTATATAATTTATGACTTTCTGCAAGGGTATATTAGCTTTCTGGACCTCCCACAGAATCTAGTTTTCTTTTACTCAAAATCCAATCTGCAATATTACCATCACCTGGGATATTGGTATGCATGCAGAAACTGAGATCTCATTTTAGACCTACTAAATCAAAATCTGCCTTTTAACAAAATACACAAGTTCCTTATAAGAACATTAAAAGTTTGAGAAGAATTAGTCTTGTCTAAAGCAATTTTGATCACCACGTCATCATCTTCATTGGGATCATACTTGTTCACCAAATAGACATTAAGACTGATGGGACCTGGAAATAGCAAATACTCAAAGTGAATTTGTGAAATGCACGCACATTGAAGGACAAAAATAAACTCTATCAAAGTTCATGGCGTGCTACCTTAGTGAGATTTCTAGAAGTCCAGGGATTTGAAGAATGTTGAGATAGACTGTTGAAAGAAGAAGACAAGTCACTCCTTATACCATGTATCTTGTATCTCCAACTCTTAAGATAAGATCACAATGTTTGCTGAAGATCTTTGTGTTTTGGAGGCCAGATAGGCAGCATATGAAGGTACTATTTTACCCATTCACAGAGTACTCAGGCCACCAGTTGTGCCGGCTCTAACTGGAGCCCAGAACAAGTTGACTTTTGAAGCAGGTTCAGGTTATGGTGCTGGCTGAATTCCCATTTTAGCTATTTGACACAGAAGATTCAACTGTAATACAGATATATGTAATTCTTATGGTTTTGTTATATTATCTTTGGTAATCCTGATAAGTCACAGAATGTAACTCTAGAAATTGAGTAGAAAAGCATTTTTCTGTTTTCTAGATAAATATTCTCATTTTTGAAACACATTTCCTGGCTCGCTGCATGGCACTCACTGAGACTGTAACTGACCATAAAACACCCAGTGACCATGCCACCTGAGTTACAGCTCATGAATTAGGTGCTGTGTGCTCCACTAAGACATAAATTTGGGCACCTGTGACAGAATTTCATCATCAAATGGACATGCTATATGTGACGCTGGATTTCAGCAGGTCTTCAAGGCACAAGTTCATGTGCAGGTGATTGACTCCTGTGGCACCTATTGTTGATAACAGTAAACTTTCCTCTCAACCTACAAGGGGAATTTAATGTCAACATTTGTAAGAAAGAATTTAGACCTGTTTTATGAATGATGAAATTTTATCACAGCTACAAATTAGACCTTTTCAGCTTTATGAGGATACTCTGAAATGATCCTGAAAGACAGTGGGAAAAGGCAACACTCTCAGCAGGACTCTTAGAGGGGCATATAGTTGATGTCTTTACTTAGGAGAATAAATGTGCATCAATGTGAATTTATATTGATTTATGGGCAATAGCTAATGGTTTGGACATATGGTCAAAGGAAGTAGATTTGAAGAACAATTAATTACATTGAACACTGAAAAAGAAGTTCATAGATGGGACTAGTTCAGAATGGGCATGAAAATATTTGTCTTCATGTGAAGGCTCTCAAAAGATTTCCCTAAAAAGTAGTCTGTTATTGATAGGGGGGGACAGGATAGTCTGTTCAGTAGATCTCAGTATAGCAATGGGTTTATAAACACAGAGGCCTTGGTAGAAAGTGTGGAAGTCAAAGTTAATGTGCAGATTTAAGAGATGGTTGACAGTCACCATTGAGTACCCAGCATGCCAACAGTAGACACAGTGTGAGGGCTCAATATGGAAGAAGGTAACCCCCTGGGGATAATTAAACACATTGGAACATTCTATCATAAAGAAGTTTACAGGTTTTTGTTACTACAATACACTATTTCTTTGTAATCATTTGCTTACCTTCCCTGTGATAAGTATAGCAGCAACATTGCTTGTGGAATTACTGATTTTGCACCAGGAAGTTATTACATTCAATGTTTCTTTTGACAAAGAAACTCACTTTTAATCAAAAGAATGATATGCAACCACAATTTTCACTGGTCTTTTCTGCATAACTCTACAGTAAGGGATCTAACAGAATGGCACAAAGACCTACTAAAGACCCAGTTACAGTGTGGGCAGTTGTGGACGTTGGAAAATGTAACATGACTATATATATTCTCTGAGTCAGCAATCAACAATGACAGTTTTTCCTATAGTTGTTATATACAATTTGGGATACAAAGGGGTAAAAGGAGCTGTTCCTCAATCCCCTGCAATAACATATGCCCCAACTTTTGCTTCCTGTTCTTACAACTTTGGAGTCTCTGACTTAAAGTTATTTTCAAAGAAAAGGTGCTTTCAATGGGAACACAACCATCTTTACAATTAAGTGGAATTTGGAGTAACCAACTAACTACCTGGGCACTTTGCATTTTTTATGTCACTGGCCATAATGCCAGAATGCCTAAAGCTTCAGCATGTAGTGACTGGAGATATCATTCTTGTTAGATTGTCAAGGAGAAATGGTAGCAGGCATATAATGTTACATAGTTGGGTGGAAAGAAGTATGTCTGAAGCCAGGTTATTCTCTTGGAAGACTCTTAGAACCAATGGCTCTGGAAGTGAAGGTCTGGGCTATGGTCTAATGTTGGTGTCTCTTCAAATTTTATGTTGAAATTTAATCCCTAATGTAAGAGTATTAAGAGGTGGGATCTTTAAGATGAGATTAGATCACAAGTGCTACAACCTCACGGATGGGGTTAGTCTCCTTATTAAAGGACTTTAGGGAACATGTGCTCCCTTTGTTCTTCTGCCCTTCCACCATGTGAGGACACAGCAACAAAGGGTGCTTGAAAACAGATAACGAGTCTTCACCAGCCAAATATGCTGATCCTTGATCTTGGGCTTTCTGGCCTCTAGAATTGTGAAATATAAATTTCTTTTCCAGTTTGAGGTATTTTGTTATAGCAGCCTGAACAAACAGACAACTTGGGAGAGAGCACTGATCCCTGCTGAGATAAATGAAACACAGAATAAACCATAGAAGAACAAAAATAATCAACATGCATTTATAACCAGTTTCAGAAGGACTGTCATAATCATGCATACTTGATTTCTAGCTTTATTATGTAAGTTTCATGTATTTATTAATAACTTATATCTCCTTATTTAAGTTAAAGAATATCAAAGGGGAAAGTAATGAGAATTACACAGAGAAAATACAGAGTAATTTATGAAGAATTTTTTCTGTCTTTAGAGAGAGAGAGAGTAAGTACAACTTTGTTCTACAAGGTATAACTATATTTCAGTCATAAGTATGTTGTTATCTTAAAATTTCAAAATTGTTGGAGAGGTGTATATGACTCCTAAGTTGGTAAAGAGGTAGACTGTGTCAAACTCTCTACTGTCCACTAGCCATCACCCTCAATTCCTTCTTTATTTTTCCTTGCACTGCAGATAAGTCTGACTTCCATTTCACAGAATCCTTTTCATTATATGATTCTATGGCATTATATAGTATGCAAGCAATCGTGAAGGATTTGAAAGTAGAATAAAAGGAGAAGCCATTATTTCAGTAGTAGCCGTAGGTAGAGAACTGGGTTGATATGCAACAGTTGCAACAGTTCCAACAGTTCCCCTGACTTCTGGGAATTCTTGAAATCAGGCATTTGTTGTGAGACCCATGGGTTCCAATGAGTACTTGGAGAATCACCCTTGAAGTGGTGCAAACATCTGAAATCACCAGAATTGACTTCTTTCGATTTCCAGAGTCATGAGTTTCCCATATCAGAGCTGCAGAAATTGATCTCCTTGTTGGATACCTTATTGTGATTTGTACACTTCTTGATTTTCCCCAAAGAGATCTTCGTGATTTTTACTCCCTAGCTATTTCTCTTATTGCACAAGTCTCTAATATCTATAATAAATCTTTTCCTTGTATTTTCCAGAGTTATACAGTCACTTACCAGGATATATAACAACTTAGAAAAGACCCCTAAACAACCTAAATAGATATAATAAAAATATTGTCAAGTATATTGGAAGACTTCTTAAGTTCTTACTTAGAATATATTTACTTTTTTATAGATAATTATAATAAAGCTAGCCATCTACATTTACAAGGAACAAACAGCAGGGCAAATTGGAAAGAAAGAATTCAGCAACTACAACAGAGATCCTGATAGCACCAACAATAAATGAAAACTATTATCAGGGTCATTTTACTGGCTCCTTTTAATAATCATAACTAGAACAATTCAAAAAGTTTAGAAGTCAGGGGTCATTGAATATTGAAGCCAGCATTTCATATAGCAAAAGTCCCTAAAGATACTGCTATCTCATACACTACGTAACAATCAACAATCACCCATGATTACCTGAAAAAAATGTAGAAAAAATTATGCCATATTCAGAAAGCTTTAAGAAATTAAGGAGATGTATAATCTATTTAAGGAAAGTTTTCTTTTCCATCTAAATCTGAAACATTCCAATTTAGGATCTTCAGGGGAAGTCTATAGATATGCGTTTTTTGGCCACTATTCTCCATCACCCATACATTGAGAACCACTGATATAGATAACCTTTACCTCTATAAAAGAGGCAAGAATTAATCTCTAATTCCTGTTGTCACTCCAGTTGTCAACCATCATCTAAACTCAATTGTAGCTGTTTCTTACCACCATTGACGCCTAGACCCAATGACTGTCACACCTTGAAAACAACTCCTGGAGAAAGAAAACACTGGACATACAGGGAACATCTTCAGTAGTTACACTATGCCTCAGCTCTCACCACAATCTGCATTCTTGTCTCTTTATCCCTCAGTAAACACATTCACCAGGCATCTCTAAAACCCTTTCAGCAGTTTTCTGTTCAACACCTCACTTCCTGTCTGATTCGCCAACCATCTACACAACTGTCTAGATCCCTGATTCTTGATTTCTCTGCTGTGTCAGATTTATCTCTAAACCCTCAAATACTAGCACAGGCTTTGTCACATACACTGTTCTCTATAAATGTTTACTGAACCGAGTTTTAGAATCTGAGTCACAGTTACCTGCAGACTGCTAATTCTAATTTCAACTCTCTGCATCCCAGACCCCTGACATATGGTACTACAAATTAGCAGCTGTAGCCCAAAGTCAAACCCATAGGCAGTCTGCTTCATCAGGATTGAAGAACAGAAGTGCAGGAACTAGCTGATGGAATCCCCAGCCTGAAGCAAATATTCAACAGAAAAGTAGGTGTTTTTCTGTGAGTCAGGTTGGTAATGAAGGAATTTGGAAAAGGACAATGGTAAAGGAACAGAATTGGTGTGTGTGTGCGTGTGTGTGTGTGTGTGTGTGTGTGCAGGGGAGGCATCAAAATTTATGATATATTCTCCTGAATCAAAACTGAATAGCCAAGATTTGGGCCATTTTAATGCTTCTAAAGTTATAGTTGCCTGTCTCCAAGAGAGCATGTCATGATTCTCACCTTGTGGTGTCCACACCTTTGTGTAGTTCACTCCCACATTGTACTAGGGCTGACCTGCACAGGCAATAGAATCAAGGAGAAGTGATAAAATGTGATCTGAGCCTGAGTCATAAGAGACATTTTGGATTCTGTTTTGCTCTTTCTTAGGTCACTTGTTCTGGAAGAAGCCAGTTACCATGTTGCAAGGACATTCAGGTGACCAACAGAGAGAGACCAAATAGAGAGGAACACAGGCTTCCAGCCAACAGACAGCAAGGAATGAAGGATCAGCCAATTTCTACACAACTAACCCCAGTGAAGCTTTGAGATGACTGTGGTCCCAAATGGCAGATTAACTACAACCTGTGAAAGATGCTGATCCAGAATCATCCAGTTAAACTGCCTCTGAATTCCTGACCATCAGAAACTGTGAGATAAATGTTTGCCACATTGAACTCCTAAATTTTGAGGAAATCAGTTTCACAGCAATAGATAATTAATTCAAAATCTAAACTGGAGGTTTCAAACTGAGAGCTGCAGACCATTTCTAGCATGCTGATAGGGTTTTGTATTGTAGAAGAGGGACAAGCAATATTTTTTTTAAAGTTTAAGTAATTGTTAACATACGTACTTGGGAAGTTTTAAAACATATCTTAGTTTCTTATTTTCTTTAAATCAGTTAAAAAGATCTTTTAAACATGACCCTATCCCCATGACTCTGTGGCCTTGAACTTCTATTCTGTTCATTTAAATCCAATAGGTATTTGATTTTGCAGCATTTGGCCCAGGTTCTGCTCCAACAGGAAATGATTTCACACATATGAATACTTTTCTTGTTTTATCAGGA
Organism: Sciurus carolinensis; assembly: GCF_902686445.1. Classification (NCBI taxonomy): domain Eukaryota; kingdom Metazoa; phylum Chordata; class Mammalia; order Rodentia; family Sciuridae; genus Sciurus; species Sciurus carolinensis. The sequence goes on from NC_062226.1 coordinate 68,004,208, forward strand.
AGTGTCTTTTTATATATCAGGAGCTTTGTTTATTTGCTATTGGCTTTTTGAAAGATTTTACTAGATGAAAGAGTTCTGCTGCCCAATTTCCTGCTCATCAGAAACACCAGGGAAACTCTAAAATGTAAAGATTTCCAATCAAGGATTATTGAAAAAATTTTATAACAATATTGTGTTTCAAAAGATGGGTCAAATTCTTCTTCCCCTTTCTGGAAATGACTCCAGACTATGTAGGAATCAGTGTGAGATGGGAATTTGGTTTAAGGAGAGATGAACTATATCTCCCTACAAGGTGATGTGAATCACTTTGTGAGAAGGTCGGTACTTTGGGGACAGGGGGTGTTAGAGAGGCAAGAAGAACATCATGGGGAGACCAAATAGCAAAACCAAATCAGGGAGTGAGGGGTGGGATTAAGAATAAGAAATGGACTGAGGGCAGGAGGTCAGGAAGAAGCAGGAGGATCTTAGAATGATTTTCATGAAAAGCTATGACATTTCTTTAGTTCTCTCATCTTAATTCATCTTAATCCACAGATCCAGGAGACATGATAATGAATTGACAATGGGTTTTTAGGAACTCTGCCAAGTAAAGGACTGCTTTGAAAACTTACAAAGACTATCCACATGACATGACTGTTTTCTAGCAATCCAGCCCTTCTAGGTACAGAAAATTCCATTGATTGTTTCCAATTATTTTGTTCCCTCCTTAGAGATGCCCTAATACTTCAGTACACTAAGGCTGCAGTGAGCAGGCCTCCTTGGGAGAAAAGGAAAAAATTCAAGGCCAGGTAACACAATGATGTCTTTGGAGACCAAACTATTAGCTTTAAGTGAAAAATAATACTGTAAAATTTGCACACATCTATTTTAAAGACATCACATTACCATGCAGATCATATATTTGGCTTTCTTCATAAACATACGATTTATTCCATGCATTCAAGAAATGAAGTCAAGTTTTATATAGCCCACATCATTTTACACATGTGAGGAGGTTAATAGTAAAGATTCTGCGTAACTGATTTGGGTACTTTTTAGAATTAGGAGATTCTACAGCTGATTATAGACTTAGAGGCAGTTGGATAGCCTCGATGAATTTCTTTCCCTCTTTAGTTACCAGAGAAGGGTAGAGGAAGGAATTGCTAAACAGGAAAGAAAGATTTTGCTGGTTTCCACAATCCCTATTCACCACCATCTTCCTTCAGGCAAAAGTTAGCCTGTATTTCTAAGTGTCTGGATATAAACATGCCTGTATTAAAACATTCTCCTTGTTTATAATTTTATGATTTATCTATATATCTTTATTTTTGGCTACTGTGGCTTTTTACAGCTTTCTAATTTATATAGCCATTTGTTTAGGCTGTCAAAACATTTTTAATTTTAATTACTGTGTATCATGCCTGAGGGTGTAAAACTGTCAGATAAATCTGAGACTCTGCATAAACATGTGGGGAACTGCATGTGTTATCGCTCAACAATTGCTAGTGGGCAGTTAGCAAATGCCTTTCTAGCGGGTGGGTCGACTGGCTTCTTTTTTCCCTTCGTGTATGCACAGGATGATGTTGTCAGACTGGGTGCTGGACACCTTGTTACACAATTCGTGTTGGTGACTTAGCACAAAAGGGGCACAAATGTGTGATGGACAGTCCCTGGTTAGGCAGCCCTACAGATGACTGACAGGAAAGCACTTAATATTCAGGCTTATTTGACTGGAAAGTTGATTCATCAACCTGGCACTTCATTTTACAACAGAAAAGTAATTGGCAAAGAGGAGTCAGATTCCTTAAACAATGAAACGATATATTTGATTGGAAAAATGAGATTTTGACTCCCCACTTTTTCATGAAGTCTTATATAGTATACATGTGTGTACACAGGCACCCATCCATTCATCTTCCCATTCATCTATCTATCAATCTATCAATCTGGAAATTTCATATTCAGGATCAGAAGATTTGAGCTTGAGTGTAGGATTTGGTGATGTCATTTATCAACTGTTGTAACCTTGGATAAATTCTTTAATTGAAGATTTATACTCCAGTCAATGGAAAGACTTATAGAGGTAATTTAGCATTTAATTTGATATGAAGTCCAGATCTACAATGAGATGTAGATCCAGAATATATCTGCATTTATTTTGCAGAGATATAATATACCTACATGTCTATAATGATTCTTTTTATGCCAATCTTAGAGAAGATTCAATGTCCAGGGAAGATTGTTTTCACCCTCTGCCTACTCTCCATACCCCCAGCAGTTGAATTCAAGAACCAGAGTTGGGGAGGGACAGGGGTATGATGATGGAGGTTCCCTCTGTAATCTGCTTTAACTCATCTTTTCTTTTACTCTTGACATGTTCAAAGGCACATTGATAAGGCAATCTGTTTCAGAATGCATTTCAACTAATTGAACAGTCTCTATTTGTGACATCGAATTATCCAAAAGGGTTACTGTGTCCAGTACCTGGTATCAATAAGGTAGGGACATATTTAATATGAGGCAAAATTAATAACTGGCATGAAATCTTTCAGAAAGAAACCATAATAGAAAAGTGTGAAGTCTTATACTTTAAGGTACCACAGCTTGGTAACTTATAGATAAAAGTATTAACTGTATAAGTCACATGAATCAAAACATATAGCCCTGTGTATTTAACAATTTGATGGAAAAATACTCAGCTCAAGAAAGATTAAAAATAATATTTTATCATCTTTGATATAAGAAAGCATTGCTGACCTGGCCCATCAGGACTTGACTCTATTTCCTTGAAAAAAAAATGATTTCCTTTTCTAGTTTCCCAATATAAAACATTTTTCCTTTCCATTCAGAGATTTGGTAGTTCCCTGCTGGAGTGATTTGCTTCCTTAGGGAAAGTTCATTCATTTGTGGTTTATTAACAGTAGTTTTAAAGTCTCTTCTGTCTGCCAGACAGTGAAAGTCATAGGGAATCTAAGGGGGTGTAAAAATAGATAATACCCCAGCTTTCTAGTGAGGAAGAAATATATTAACCAAAAATTTCATGAATAAACTTAAAAGTAAAGTCGAGCACATCCTGAAAAATAGAACATGACTCTATGAGGACATGACACCAAGGACTCTGACCTCAGCTGCATTATAAAGGAAGTGACCTTGGGGAAGTTGCACTGAGCTGAGCTGTGGTGCAAAATCAGAAGTGGGATATATTTTTGATAGGAAGGTGTTGACAGCTCATCATTCCTGGTAACTATATAGATGAGTAGACACTAGATCTCATTTAAATAAAATTTGATTTTTCCCCTACCTTCGATATCAAGCACATACTGAAAGCCAACTATGACTCTGAGTTGATATATAAATGCAGAATAAGGTTTACTTTTTGTTTTTTGCTTTCTTTGAGTATTCATTTTGCTTTGAAGTCTATGTTACTATATTTAGAAGATTTTAGGAACTGTGGATATAGCTCAGTGGTAAAGTGCAGGGTAATGGGTTCAATCTCCAGTACCACAAAAAAAAAGAAAGAGAAAAATAAATTCCAACATCCTGCTACTAATACTCAAGATTAGTTTGTGTTGACTATGAAAAGACAAAAAAGGGAAGAAAATACACACTCCTGTTATTACATTATGTAAGAGATAAAAGACAGGAAACTACATACCCATGTTCATAGCAGTGGCACTATTCACAGGAGCCAAGAGGCAGGAGCAACCCAGGTATCTACCAGTGGATGAATGCATAATCAAAATGTGGTATATGCAATGTCAGGGAATATTATCTGGCTGTAAAAAAAAAGGAGACTCTGTTTCAAGGTTCAACGTGTGTGAACCTTGAAGACATTATGCTGCATGAAATAGCCAGGCACAAAGGACATACATGGTATGATTCCCCTTAAATGAGGTGTCAAGAGTAGTCAAATTCCTAGAACAGGAAATAGAACAGCAGTTACCAGGGGCTGGTAAGAAGAGGTGCTCCTTCTAGTCCCTGGTTACCTAAGAGGAGATAATGTTTAATGGCTATGGCTATAAATTTTCAGTTTTATGAGATGAAAAAGTTCTGGAGATTTGTTTTACAGCAATGTAAATATACTTAATTCTATCCAATTACATACTCAATAATGGTTAAGATGATAAATTTTGTTATGTGTTTTAAAATTAAGAGAAAAAAGGAAGATAACTACTATTGAATAAGTGCTATACTAAGTTCAGGTATTTTACATGTGTTATGTCATTTAATCCTGTAAAAGCTATTATTAGGCAGCTGAAGAAAAACAGAAGCTAGAAATTATATAGTTCCCCAGGTTATAGGATTTGGAAACTGAAGACCTGGAATATAAATCCAAATACATATCTATTTTTTCCCTGGTAGCTTTTATGTCTGTATCTTAAATGTCCACCAAAAGGTCATAAGCTAGAGACTTGGTCACCAGCCTGTGGTGCTATTGCAAGGTAGAAGAACCTTTAAGGGTGGGTCCTGGTGGAAGGAAGTGAGGTCATCAGGTGCAATTCTAAGACTGAAGGGGAAATTGGGATCTGACTCCTTCCTCTCTCTTGCCTGGTTTCCTGGCCTCCATGTGTAAGTGTTCTCCTCTACCACAAATTCTCACCATGATAAACTGTACTGCCACAGGGTCAAAAGCAATGGGACCAAGTAATCAAGGATTAAAACCTCTGCAACTGTGAGCCAAAATAAACCTTTCCTACTATTAAATTGATTTGTCTCAGGTATTTGTCACAGTGATGGAAAGCTGAGTCACAGTAGTCTCTTGAACAAAAGCATAGGTAGAAATACCTGAGTTACGAGTAGAGATTAGTGATAATTAAAAGAATAAAATTAATAGTGATGTATGAACACTTAATATCTGCTACTATGTTTTCTATTTCTATTTAATCCTTATAATTTTTATGAAAAAAATTTAGTCCCTTTTATAGATAAGAAAAATTAACTCACCTGCTAAAAGTCATGTAGTTAGTAAAAGGCAGAGACTTGACTCCTCATCAGCTGTCCCTAACCCTAAAGTTCTTACCTCACCTCCAAGAGGAGAGGGTCTCATTGTAGTGTTTCTTATCATTTTAAGCCCCCTTTCCATATATTGTCCAGCATAAAAAAAATCAAGTTGAATTGTAAGACTAGCAAACAGTCATTTATTTTATCCCTATTTTAGAGAAGCTCCTAAGGGAATTTCGGAATATTATCCAAGGACACACATTTTGACTAAATGACAAAAGGTTTGAACCTAGGTCTTCTGACTTCTGGTCTTATGCTGGTCCTCATCCACTATCTAGGTGAGAACTATGCCAGAAACCAGCCAGACAACCTCAGAGATGGAGGAAACATTCCCTCATTTATGCTCATTTGTCTGAGCTCTCTGAGATTGCCACTAGCCATAGATGGGATGAGGGCCTCTGCTGAGTCAGCCTTGGGGCAGGCCATAGGGAGTTCCTTGCCTGGGGGCTCTCCCACACTGGTGAGGGAAGCTTGAGCAAGTCTTCATCCTGCTCCTTCCTGACATGCCCTCAGAGAACAGGATTTTTATTGGACACCTAGTGACAGGTGTAGGATGTGAGCAGAAGGGACCTCGGTTTAATATCTCACAAGATGGACAGCCCGTATTACATGGCTAGTAACTCACCATTGATTTACTGCCCTATAAGAGTGGTATATTCTGAAAGAGCAGGAGGAAGCAGAAGCAGAAACCGCTTTTTGTCCCACGACTTCTTTTACTGCAGATGTTTGCAGCTGGCATGGTCTGCTTTGCTTCCTCTGTGGATACATAAGAATAACCCACATAATCATATTTCTGCCTTAATTACCTTTCTATTACCTAATTAAAAGACATGATGCTGATGCCAGAGAAGGCTGGCAGATTTGCTAAAATCTGAACAGAGAGATAGCTGGGATGCATTAGAAGCAGGCAAGTCTTCTTTACCCTTGAAGTCTCTCAAATGAATGAAGCTATACATCATAGGTGACTTATTTCCTCTTCTCTCCAAATCATTTTAATATGTTAGAAATGTGTGGACCATAATTCTGAAGTTATTTGGATTCTCTCTGTATCACTTATCTATTTGTACATAACAAAACATCCCAAAACTTAGTGCTTGAACGGCTATTGGGTAGGTTGGGGCTGACGGTCCATGATGGCCAGGGCTGGGTCAGCCTGGTTCTGTTTCTTACGGCATCTCCTCCTCCTACAGATTGCCTGGGCTTTTACTCATTGTGGTGGCGGGGCAGAGAGAGAGAGAGAGAGAGAGAGAGAGAAAGAGCACAAAAATATGTTTCATCTTCAAGTCCCTGTTTATGTCTAGTCTCCTAGAATCTTATTGGCCAAAGCAATTCACATGATTGAGCCAAGTGTCAAGGTGGGAGGGCAGAAATAACAGAACCACAGGGTATAGACACAGGAAGGAAAGCACTGGGTTATTAATTCAAATAGACTTCCATATGCTCCAAAATCCAGTAGTTATCTGCATCTTAAGGGTGATAGCCTTCCTCAAGAGAGGGAAATAGTTTTCTTTACAAATGTATACTTAGCAAGGCACCTTGGATATAGAAGATACAAAATGTCCTTGAATTAAACAAATGAACTGGTAGATATGAAAGCGTTACTGAAAGTTTCTTGGTCTCTTAATAACATCTCTTTTGGTTGTGAGTAACCAACTTTTGCTTAAACTGGTTCCAAAAATGAGCAAGACCCTAATTAATGTCACCTAACATATGGGCAGCAGGGACAAATTTTTTTTTGTAGGGCCAGGACATGGAACTTATGAGGGGTTGAGACTGCTGCATGAGTCAGGAGCCCATATTTAACTCCAGTAAGCCATAAGGGGAGGGAAGGACTTGAGTGTCACCTGGAAAACTCACAGCTGCCTGGAGTTGTGGGCAGAGCAGTGTCCATCACAGGTGACTGCACGGATCATGCAGGTGTTCCCTGAAGACCTCAGCTCCGAGGGGTAGATGGTCCCCGAGATTCCCATCTGCTTATTGTTTCATCAAACGGTAATCTGAGTACTACTGTACCTAGGGATTCTGCAGATGGAATTAAGGACTTTAAACAGTTAACCTTAAAACATGAAGATTACATGTTCGGTGTTATCAGATCAGGTAAGACCTTTAAAAGCAGCTTTTCCTTTGACTGTTAGCAGAAAATGAATTCAGTGATTAAAGCATAAGGAGATTCGACAAGCCATCCTTGGCTTTGACAATTATGGGAGCCATGGACAGCCTCTAGGAGCCTCTAGGTGACAGAAGAAAAAAGAAAACCTTAGTTCTGTAACTTCTTTCAAGAACTGAATTCTGCCCGCCACCCAAATGATTTTGGAGCTTGTTCTTTCCCTGAGCCTCTAGATGAGAACCCAGCTGGCCAACACCTTGATTTTGGCCTTACGACATCCTAAGGAGAGAAACCAGCTGAGCCATGCTGGGCTACTGACCTATGGAAACTGTGAGCAAATAAGCAGGTGTTGTTTTAAGCTGCTAAATTTGTGGCAATTTGTTAAGTGACAGAAAACTAATACATAAAATGATTACTATTTTAATTTTATCTCTTTAAAAATGCTAATACCCATTGAGACATGGCATAAAATGAATCATTACTCACATTTTGGTTGAAATTTGTTGGCCTAAAAAATTTCCTTTATGACTGCAGATAGCAGAAATGTTTTGGGGGGTGGGAGTGGGGTAACATAATTAGAACAGGGGTAAGGCATGAGAGAGGTCAAGTTTGGAACTGAGGGTAAATAGGACAGCTCTTGTATATTGCAGCCCTGCCCTTTAAGGAGAGGGTATAAAAGTAGTAAGACACTGGGAAACTGATGTGTGTGTGTGTGTGTGTGTGTGTGAGAGAGAGAGAGAGAGAGAGAGAGAGAGAGAGACAGACAGACAGACAGACAGACAGACAGAGACAGGAGACAGAGGGGATTAGTAAAATAGTAACTTTTAGAAGTCATTAACTGGATTAATGCAGAAGGAGGCTGCTGTTATTATTGCTACAGTTGCAGCAGAACATTGAAATAATAACCATTTGAATCTTTCAAGATAAGAATTAGTAAGAAAGTAAGGGCAGGAGGGAGAAAGGAAGGGAGAGAGAGAGAGAGAGAGAGAGAGAGAGAGAGAGAGAGAGAGAGAGAGAGAGAGAGAGAGCATGAGTGCCTGAATGAGTGAATGAATGAATGAATGAACGAATGAATGAATGAAAATAAAAATCAGGGAATTCACAGAAGCTCTGTAAATTGGGATGTTTTAAAAATTTTTTAGATTTTTATTTATTTGTTTTAATTTTTTACAGACTGCATTTTGATTCATTGTACACAAATGGGGTACATCATTTCGTTCCTATGGTTGTGCACAATGTAGATTCATACCATTCATGTGATCATACATGTATATAGGGTGATGATGTCTGTCTCACTCCACTATCTTTCATACCCCCACCCCTCCCCCTCTCATTTCCCTCTATGTAATCTAAAGTTCCTCCATTCTTCTCTCACCGCCAACCTCCCACCCTCATTATGTATCATCATCCACATCCACTTATCAGAGAAAACATTCCACCTTTGGTTTTTTGGGAATGGCTTATTTCACTTAGCACAATATTCTCCAGCTCAATCCATTTATCTACAAATGCCATAATATTATTCTTCTTTATGGCTGAATAATATTCCATTATGTATATATAACAGTTTCTTTATCCATTTATCTGTTGAAGGACATCTAGGTTGGTTCCACAATCTAGCTATTGTGAATTGAGTTGTTATAAACATTGATGTGGTTGTGTTACTGTAGTATGCAAATTTTAAGCCCTTTGGGTATAAGCTGATGAGTGGGATAACTGGGTCAAAAGGTGGGTCCATTCCAAGTTTTCTGAGTAATCTCCATACTGCTTTCCAGAGTGGCTATACCAATAGGCCTGAATCTTCATCATGTTGGCTTAGGACCAGACTTCCTTAACAAGACCCCCAAAGCACAAGAAATAAAAGCAAGAATCAATAAATGGGATGGATTCAAACTAAAAAGCTTTTTCTCAGCATAGGATACAATCAATAATGTGAAAAGAGAGCCTACAGAGTGGGAGAAAATCTTTTCTCATACACACTTCAGATACAGCACGAATCTCCAAAATTTATAAGAAACTTACAACTTTACACCAGAAATACAAAGAACCCAATCAATAAATGGGCCAAGGAACTGACCACTTTACAGAAGAAGATATACAGGCAATTAATAAATATATGAAAAGTGTTCAACATCTCTAGTAATTAGAGAAATGAAAATTAAAACAACTCTAAGATTTTATCTCACTCCAATTAGAATGGTTATTATCAAGAACACAAACAATAATAGATGTTGGTGTGGATGTGGGGAAAAGGACACTTGTACATTACTGAATTGAGATTTGATACCACTCCATAAATCTCTTGATTCTTCATAAAGTTGTCAATGCAAGAAATGCTGAGTGCTTAGATTTCTGTGGGAAACAGTGAAGGTCTCAGGGCTCTGATGAGGGTCATAATCCACTAGTGACTCAGTAGACAGAGTGGTACCCTCTAGAGGGCAGATGTAAGACACACATGTCACTTGCCTTCTTACCCCTCAGAATGTCCAGTGGTTTCTGAGATTACATGGACATAGAAAACATTTCTGCTCATTTTACAAGCATGCCTGGAGTGTCCATGATGCATGAGGTGCTCAGGCTGAGCTACGTGGAGTGCAAAAGTACATTGTCATGGGGGAGGGCATACTTGAACTCATAAAGAATCATTGTTTTTATGCACTCACTCCTCAGAGGCAGCCAGGAAGATAAAAAGGACAAGGTATTTGACCCTTTATTCAGGAGAATGGACAGAGTTCCAGTGATTAGTCTAAAAGGCAGTTTTGTGGATAAAGCTAGCATCTGACCTCAGCTCCAGGTAGGCATCTTCTGCCTCTCCACTAAACCAGGGCTTCCTAATTGTGTGCTATTCCTTCTGGTGGGTGGGTGCATATTTAAGGAAGCACACAAGGAAACCTAAAAAAAAAAATTACAGGTATTTATTTTAATACGTGTTAGAAAAATAAATAAAATTGGCCTTGCAAAACCATGGTTTTGGTGATATTATTTCTTAGGGTAAGATTAAAACAGGTAAAAATTACATTAAGCTAAATATTAAAATAATGATAGTACAGAGAAGGAAGGCGCAATATTACAGTTTATCATTTATTAAACAATGGATTATACCATGCTCCAGGTGTTTACAATCCAATGCTGTGATCAGTGAGCACAGCAGACACATCACTGTGGTACCAGACACATTTCTTGAGCCATATAATAAGGGGGAGGACATTTGCATCTAATGCCACTTCTGATCCCTGCTGACTGTGTGGCTTTAGGCAAATCACCCTGGGTGTGGCTTCCATGTTGACAAACAAAGGAGCTATAGTTGCTTTTTCCAGAGCAAAAGAGGTGTGTGTCCAGCTGCTGGAGGAGAGACACAAATGCCAGCCGAGTGGACTCCAGGGCCAGACTGCCTGGGCCTGATGCTGGTTTTTCTACTATCAGCTGTGTGACTTGGGCAAGGCACTTCTCTGTTCTGCAATTTCTTTATTTATGAACTGGAGATACTATTCTTCTTGTAAGGTTGTCCTGAGCTAATTAAAGGGAGTGTTAGAGAGTGCCTAGCATAATAAATGGTATAGAAGTGTTTGCTCTTATTATTTCCTTAGGATTTCAGAGGCAGGACCTGATTACATACATTAGAAAGGACCAGAAGGAGTTTCATGGAAAAGTAGCATGGACGATGAATCAAATATGTCATTAGTTTATCTGCATGGAGTTTCCCAACCATGTCAGAGAAGCACAAACAGGTGTGGCTGACAGACAAGGACAAGAAGGTCAGGGGACAGCAGAAGAGAGCTCAGCAGGGGAACCCACCTAGTTCCTGCAAGAATAAGCAGAAACCACCACTATGTCAGCCTTTCAATCAGGTTTTTCTATGCTGTGACTGAAAGATCTGACAAGAACAATTTTAGGGGGGCGGAAAAGTTTATTTAAGGGGTCACAGTTTCAGAGGTCTTAACCCACAAGAAGGATGTCTCCATTCCTCAGGGATCAAGGTGAGGCAGAACATCATGGTGGAAGAGTGTGGCCAAGGGAAGCAACTCACATGATGATCAGGAAGCAGAGAGAGACTCCACTTGCCAGATATAAATATATACCCCAAAGCCAAGTCCCCAGTGCCTTACTTCCCCCAGTCACACTCCACCTGCCTTCAGTTACCACTCAGTTCATTCCATCAGGTGATTATTTCACTGATTGGGTTAAGGGTCTTGTAATATAGTCATTTCTTCTCTGAACCTGCTTGCTTTGTTTCATGCATGGGCTTTTGGGGGACACCTCACATCCAAATCATAACAGCATGCTGGGTCTTTGGGTTCTGTTCACCATTTGGGGCATCTGCCAAGTCTGAGGGCCACCAGGCAAATTGCACTGATCTGCTTTGGGGTCACAGACCCGTGGTGCAGGGTTCTGAAGCAGTGTCCAGCTGCTTCTGTGACTCCAACTCTATAAGGGCAGCAGATGGGGGAAAGGCCATGATGAGACCCCAAAAAGAACCTGCCAGCTGCTCAGAGGTCTAGACTTGCCTTTCAGAGTCTCTTCTTTATACTCTGAGACCAGCTTTCCTTCTTTTCATGATGGTGGCTGTTGAATAGATTATGTGTCTACTCTGTTAAACAAATCTAAACACAGTCACTTCTTCACATGCTATTAAACACAGTTACATTAAAATAATGTGTAGGTTGAGACAAATACATACCACCTAAGATAATTGGGAGTTAAGTCACTGTGACAGCCTGAATAACTAAATTAACCCTATTAAAACCCATTTTCTTGGGTCAAAGGCTTTCCAGTGGAAGAAATCAGGTGTAAAAAAAAAAGTACTCCAGTTTTGAACACCTTGCAATGCTTGCTGAAAAATAAACCAGTCACTTGAAGAAGCAAGCAAGCAATTTGACTTAGTTCAAGGAAAAGATGAAATGAGGTCATAGGCGTGTTCTATCTTCAATTCAAATTCTGTTAGCTTATGAAAGGACACTTTTTTTCTTTTATCATGGGAAAGTGTATTTTATGATGAATACTAAAATATTCTGAATAGAGTTTTTCTTAATAATTAAACCAAGATGGTAAATAACTAGAAATTAAAGAAATTCTGATTAGATGCCAGTGTGATTTAATAGCCGACCTATCAAATTTGGAAACCTTAGCAAAATGATAAAGATTCAGTGCTGGCAAGATTGTGAGGAGTCAGACTTTCTTGCACAAGGACAGGGTACTTCTGGTTGGCTATTTCTTCATACACAGGCAAAGAATCATCCAACATGACGTGTGGTTTCCCTCCTTTCTCCCCTTCCCTACTAAAGAAGTAAAGTCATTTATTACCTAAGGTAACAAATGACTCTAAGCTGCAAGGATATGGACTTGTTGAGGACAAGGATTGTTTTGGAACCACTTTATCTTATTTTACCCAGTAGCTAGTAAAAGTGCTAACATAGTGACAATCAGTAGATACTCATACATAAATTAATACAAATGAATTGTAGTACTTTTACATTACAGAACATCTAAATGCTTAACAGCAGTGATCGAGTAAATAAAATATGGCCTGATAATACAAAAGGATATGATACAGTTATTAAAAAAATGCTATGGAATAAAATTTGCACAATATACAAAATGCATTTATATTACTTATTATTTGATCATAGCTGGTTTTAAACAATTTGTATACCATAATCTTAATTTTCTATCGCATATGCACAAAGAGTTTTAAAATGAAGATATAAACTAACATTAACACAGTGGTTGTATCTGGTTGTAGTTTTCCTGATTTTTTTCCTATTTTATTTGTATTTTTAAAATTAAACAAAAATTGTTTATAATGAGAGGAATAGAGGCTAGAACTAGGGCTTAAATGATGAGCAAAGAACCTATGATCAAGAAAGATAGATAATTTCCTAAAATCTTCTATAAAGAAGACCCAAGATCAATGGGAAAATGGTATTGAGAAGCCAACTCTGATTTACCATAAGCAATCTGAACTGTTAAGCACCACGACGTGCCATGACTTGAAAGTGAACCCTTGTCTCTATCGGTATTCAAGGAGAGACCAAATGAGTGTCCAAAAGGGGTTATGTTAGAAAAGAATCTGAGACTAAATTAACTCTAAGGCTGAGGCTTGAGGATTCAGTGAGTTGATGGACACACAGTCCTCTCTGTCAGTTCCATTTGATACATAAAGAATTCTTTCTTTATCAACAAAGGGTAGGTTCCTTTATCCCCCAGCCTTCTCTAGTGTCTTCCCCTTCTTGATGATCTTTTGTTTGCAAGGTGTGTCTATAAGCTGTCCCCTTTAACTTAATGTACTATCTACATGATCAGACTTTCATTTTTCTCTTTCCTAATGGTTTCTAGTTCCACAAGAATAATATTTACAGTCATCATGGATATTCTTAATGTAACAGGTTTTCTACCAGCTGAGAGCCTGCCCTTTGTTAATGGTGGTAGGATAGGTGCTGAGGAAGTGAGGAGCTAAAAGGGGGATAAAGAGCTGTGGAACAGAGAGGAGAGAGGGTTTAGTATACTCTCTTGGTGGTTTTGTCAAGTTGGTCTGGCTGATTAAAGTGTCCATAAATAAGTGACTGTCTCTCTCGAACTGCTGTACATTGGTTAGTATCTATTCATGTCTTTCAATGCTTGTTTGATGGGAAATTATAGGATAAATTTGATTCTGAGTTTGGAGTTACTTTAAATAGTTCATGGTTAGAGTCACAATATGAATAAACTGCACAAAACCAATTAGAAAATATCCCATCAATGTACACTAATCCTGACATTTGAAATTGTTCAATCTTGATAATGGTCTAGGGATTGAGGCATACATACTCTACAAAGATAATATCTTTTCTTTGGTTTGTAGTAACTAGACACTGAATAATCTTTGACTTATCTCCCTTCTGAGTTTGATCCACCCTGGTCAGATAGAACTGGAAACTTATCTATTTTATATCCAGGAGCTATATAAACTCCAGTTAGAAGGAGATCCCAGAAACTGACATAGAATGGATCGAAATTCAATGCTCATAGTAAAACATGTTTCGTCAAGTGTGTAGAACAATTAAAATGTTGAGAACATGGAATTTTCAGTTTTGTGGCAAAACTTCAAAACTGCTTGAGCATATATGGTCACTTTACAAAAGAGTACAGAGTATCAGATTAAACCCACCTGTCATTCATATGCATAATCAGTTTCTTGGAAATCTTTGGAATGGTCATCTGGGCTCTCTTGCAAAAGGTGAAAAGGGGGAGGATTAAGATTACAAAACCATCCAAATTGTATCTGCCATGGTAAGTGAAGCCACGTTTCCAGGGGAGACTGCTTAAATATCACACTTCTTCCATTGCCAAGAACTCCTGGAAAATCATGAGGTAAGCGGATTAGAGAGAAGGCATTTGGCATGCTTCATCAAGTCGGCTGAAGCTCTTTCGAGCAATCTCCCATTCCATTAGCTATTCAATGGAATGGGAATGAGAGAATGGGATGCAATGCTGACCAGCAAAACAGAAGGTCATTCTAGGGAGGTTTCCTCTCCTGTTGCCCATTATGAAGTGCCACTGTTAACACATTTCTAGTTGCAAAAGGCAGCTCAGCAATCTCCAGGACAGAGGACTAGGATGCGCTCTTCCCAGTTGCCCTGCATAGTGTATGGCCTCAGAATAGTATGGCAGCTAATTGGGAGACATGGCACAGTGCCTGCGGTCCTCCCAGCTTCTGTTATACTCACCAAATCAGTCTGTGTGCTTCCATGCCTTCAGCCTCAGACATTCTGAAGATGTAGACAATGAGAGACACAAAGAGGGAGAGTATGTATAGAATACAGTAGGACAATGTGACCTGTGCTTTGTTAAGAAAGCAAGCAAGCTGTAGGCTTTTGAGAGGAAAAGAAGCTCAAAGAGGTGGTCTTACAGCACCATCTCCACGGATATCCAGAGGCAGGATGATGAAAACAGTAATGAGCATGATAAAGGCTGAAAAGCCACAGGAACATCAGACTGATCTATTCCATGGCACAGATGTCTATATAAAGACTTTTAGCTAATAATATTTTAATGCCAGGTTCTTTTCATTGCTTTGGCTGAAACCCAGGAGTGGCTAAAACATATATTTGGCATCTGGGCCATCTCTGGTGTACTAATTTCCTTCTGCTTAGTCATGTAACCAGCAGTAGAACTGATCTCAACTAAGGTGGTTGCTACTAATTGTTAGTTTCCAATTACTAGTTGTTCAAGGTTTATCAAGTATTGTGACTTTAATTAGGGCCCCAAGATGTAAACTGCAATGTTTTTAACAGACACATTCCGATGGGGATAATTTGATGAGCCAGTTGCTGTTGTATAGTAATTGGGAACCAAAGAGAGATTCACATATGAATAGTAAATTAAGATGCACAGTAGTAGCTGGGATTTATACCTGGACTGTTAGAGGCCTTAATGACCCCATAAAAGGGAATAAGGTCATTTGTTATTTAAAGGATCATAAGATATTGCATTTCATAAGGATATTGAGCATGTACAAGGTTAAAGCGCTCATGGGTGAGCCACGTTCCCCCTTTATTCCATTTATAAGCAGAACCAGAAGAGTTAGCACTTCTTTGTAATAAAGCTCTAAATTCCAGAGTGACTTGCTGCTCTACCTCTCAAATCCCAAAGGGCAGCTGCTGCTGGGTTGGGCTTTGTAAAATGTTAGTTTCATCCCCAAACTCAGCACAGGCACTGAATTCTCCATTTTAGAACCAATTAAAGTGAACGGTTTTCCAATTTTCTGGGACAGATTGTCACATGTGACCGAATGGGGAGACCCAGAGGTCTGGGGAGGTGGCAAGAAAAAGGCCTAATTCTTGGTATTCCTTGGTTACAGCAGGGCCATTTTAGGTTGAATACGCATATAAAGGGCTTAGCTCTATCAAGATGAGGGAATTTAGTGTAGAAAAAGAAAACTCTCAATCAGCCATAGGAACAAAGGGATAATTCAAAATGGCAGATTGCCTGATATGATATGTGTTGGAATTTGAAATGCAATATGTTTGTATCCTTTGTTATGTTTTTCTTAGACTGCCATTAGAATTAGCCTTTTTCCCCCTTGCATTCAATCTCACATCAGGAGGGGAAAAGTAGAATTATATTTGAGAATTTACCTTAGATCAAAATTTGGTTGTGGATAAACGCCTCCACAGATAATGAAGAAGTGATGGCAATATCTTTCAGACCTATTATGCACTTTATTTTATTCCTTTTGTGGCAATAGGTGCATCTGCAGACACATGCACAGACCACAGAGAACAGTGCAATCATTTCTGCTATTGTCATCATGCAGTCTACAGATGTTTTCCTTAGCCAGGGTCAAACTGGGCACAGCAGAGGCCTATGGTGGGACAGGTTAGGAAATGAGGAAACAATTTCTCCAGTTAAGTAATTAGAACAACAGGAGCAAATCAGAAGGTTGAATGTTGCTATTTAAATGGAAATGCAGCCAGGTCCCTGAGATGCTGCAAATTTTATCCATATAATGTTAAAGGATCCAGGTGGTGAGAATCTTAGGTGAGTAACTAAAGGTTATTGCATTGGTTGATGAGATCCCAGAAATATTTTTGGTGTGGTAAGATGACCACACGATTGAGTTTTAAGTGCTATTAGAATAATCAGTTATGAATTATTTCAAACATGCAGGAAAGTATAAAAATAACAAGCCTGTTTACCCTCGGAATTTTAAAATTTTGACCCCCTTTGTTGTTCTGATTAAAAACTAAGGCCATAGATGTGACTGTGAGGATTATAAATGAACAAAGAAATAGAATTCCCACCTTTCTCTGCAGGTGCACTTCTCATATGACTTTCCATTTCTTCCTATTAAAGATAAAGTCCTTTCACCATCTACTGAATCTGGCTGGTCTTGTGACTTGATCTATCCAATACAAAATGCTGTCTGCTTTGATCTGGCCAGAGAGGATCAGTGCTGAGCCTGGCCCTTGGGAGAAATTTTGTCTGCTACTACATTCACAAGATGGGTTAACCTGTTGGGTGACAAGAGACATGTGGCCCAGTTAGTCCCATTAACACCCAAGTGACAGCCAGCTCCCAGCTGATCTGGTCACTGACAGCAGATAAATGAGAGTAAGTCCAACTAAAACCAGACGTGTCCAGCCAGTTCCAGTCCAATCTGTTAACCCACACAATCAGGAACAATAATAAAACGTTGTCATTTTCATTAAGTTTTGATGTGTTTTTTTTTATAGACAAGAGATAACTGTTCAGTAGTTAAAGCTGTATCCAACTCAATTTCTTCTCTTTAATTTCCTACTTGTTTCACTTTCCAGAAATTTCTACTATTCTAAACTTGGAGTCTTCCAGTACATTTGCAGAATATGCTTGTTATATATTTGTATATACAATGTCAATATTAAATATTATTCATAAATGTTATATAAAGCATTATTCAAGTGAAACAAAATTTTTACAGTACTTTACATAGCCTCTTGCTCCTTTATCTACTTTGTTTTTATAAATATCCATGTTGATACAAATAGCAGCCATTTATTTTAACTGCTACATTCTCTTCTGGTTTGTGAATATACCTCAGTTTATCCATTCCTTTATTAATGGACAGATGAAGAGCATATTTAAATGATTCCCTAAATATCATACTATGATTCAACTAAACTTGAAGAGGTAGAAATATTTTCTACAGAACCAGTTACGATCAGAGCATGATACATAAAGACATATTCTATTTCTAAAACCGTATGATGTTTGCTATTTTCTTTATGCCTTACATATATTCTTTCTCATAATTATTTTATAAAAATTTTTTAAATAAATTACAAATAGACTAGACAGAATACAAACATATCCAAGAAAAAACAAGTATTTAATAAATTACAACAGTGTTAGTTAAGATCAATGGGTAAAAAATGTCCATTCAATAAATGGTGCTGGGACAACCAGCTATCCTTGTGAAAAAAAATTATATTACTCCCCTCCTTACCTCATATACCAAAATAAATACTACATGAATTAAAGTCTTGTACATATAAAGAAGTGGTTTAGGATATTTGGAAGTGAATATTTATATTCATGTTAGTTATAAATCACTTTCCTCTCCATCTACAACCACTCATATTAACTGTAGGTATTAATAACAGCCTTTGTTACTAGGCTTGAAATCCAACTGGACCCTATATATAGTGTGGGTAAGACAAAGATTTTGGGTTACTTTCTGATAAACTATCTTCATTGCTATTTTTCTGTTCACCCAAAGCTATCAACTACTTATCTTTAGTCCAATAAAACCTAAATTGCTAAAAACAATGGAATAAAGGCAACAAAGTCCAGTTGTGTTTTGTAATTTAGCCTCACCTAATAATTATTTGACTTTTCTTTCTTTCTTTTCTTTTCTTTTCTTTCTTTTTTTTTTTTTTTTTTTTTTAATGCTACCGGATCCCAATTCCCAATTCCAAGCTTTTCCTGTTCAGGTCCTTTCTACTCCATTGACTTAAGAATTGTTGACTCTCTTTTTGTTCAATACTACTCTCATCATTGCTGCCCTCTAGAGGGGCCCTGCAGTGAACTTCATTGCTCAATTGTTTTTCCTTATAATTTGGTAAATATTAATTGAATACATACTAAGTTCTAGGACTCTGCAAGTGCTAATATAAAGCACTAGCAGAAGAAATATGATGAAGAGAACAGTAATCTCTTCCACCTACCCAAATCATTTTCTTCCTGAAAATTTTCAATCCAGGGCAAGATCAATTTCCACAAGTCATAAAAAAAAAGTTTGTTCCAAAATTTTGTTAACTGTGGGCTAACCCAGAGCAAGTCATATAAACCTTTTAAGCCTCCTTTTCTTATCAAATGTTGATATTATTAATGTCTATTCTCATCTATTTTAAGATCTTGCTGTGAAGATCAAATAAATTCTTATTTGGGAATGCCAAGGGCTGCAGTAATAAAACCACTGTGTTTCTAGTATAAAAGGGCTGCATTCCTTATGATTTACAGGTTATTTCTTTCTTTGATGCTCTCAGAAGAAGAAAGGGCATGTGAATCCCAGGCTGTAATTTCTGTGGCCTTTGACCCTCAACTTGTTCTTTTAGTCTATTTCACCAGTTAAGTTTGGCAGTCATAGAAGCAGTAACTTACTCCTGAAATCCACCTTCTTGATTCCAGTATCTCTCCTTTGGTGGAATGAAATCAACCAGAACACTACTAGTACTTTATCCTTAAGTGTCAGGCAGATGAGGACCTGAAGAGGCCTTCATACAGTGGGCAGGAGAAAGAATGTCTTATAGGGCTTTAGCAGGAGGGAGTCAGCCAAAATTCAGCTAATTTCCAGAGCTGTTGGTTAAGAATGGTTCTCAGAATAGGAAGGCCTTGATCTTTGGATTAGTACCTAGTATTTGAGCAATGTGGATTTAGTCAGGAGGGGGTTGGTAGAAATAGAGTCTAAGGTCGTGTGCCAGAGAAGTGTAAAGAAAGGACAAGAGGAGGCCTCAGTAGAACATTCTCAAAACTTAAGGTTCCTCACGTTCTCTTCTCCTCATTGTTTCATCCTCAGTTTACCTTCTGATCAAGATTTTGGATGTTGTCATATACCAAAAACCTCTTAATAACTGATGGTAGGAAGTAGTAGAAATGCATTTTGAGGTACTATAGTCTCTACATTGTCAGGTCAGGACAATCTCAGGTTTAGAGAAATAAACCTGAGAATATTTAATTTAATGAGATTCACCAATTTTTAAGTGCTTTATACAAAAAAACCATAATTTCGCCTTGTGGAAAGTTTTCTTAGAGCATTTTAAAAATTATTTTTTATTTGTTCTAACTGGTTTTGAAATATGGGCCAACTCACAGAGAGCAGACTTCACAGCACGTCATTGTTGACGTCCTTGGAAGACTCAATCCCACACACCAGCACACCAGGCATCTCCTCTGAGTTTGCTTGGGAATGTTCCTAGGGATTGTCACAGTGGAGCACTGCTCCAGTTTGCCTGGGATGGACATTCCTGGTTTTCACCTGTTGTCACAGCATCCTTATTAGTTGTGCCCACATTCATACACACAAGGGTCTTGATTTAGATGACACATTATGCGGTGTGGTGTGGATGTAAAGTATGCACCCAGATCCCACTCACTGATGGACTTTCTGCACCAACTGCTGGGAAATGTTGTGAGCAGGTGGGCCTTCAGTGTCCTGCCCCTTTAAAATTACTTTTGCAGCAGAGGCCTACCTCACTCAACACCACACCCTGTTTCAACAGAGGGTGACATACAATGACTTTCAGGGATGGTAAAGTCTTGGCTATCTCAGCACATCCAAAGGTCCCAGAGTTCTGGTGTTTGAGTGCCCTGTGGAGTCCTCTAAGAGCCTATATTGCCCCTTGCTTCCTCCCTCTTCTCATTCTTGATTTCCTCTTTCATAGATGTTGCTTCTCAGGGCTCTCCTTAAGAAATGAACTGCACACTAAACTCCAGTTTATCATGTTTTCTAAGAAGCCCAACCCACAATAGTCACTATGGAAGGTTTTTGACACTGGGCCAATTTGTAGCATCAAAAGAAATCAAGAGTGGATGATCAGGTAGCTGAGAGCAATTGCTCTGATGTAAAGCCATGATCCATTTTCCAGTTTCCAAATCTGAGTCAGCTTTCTTATTGGGAACCCTTTACTGAAGAATAGTTTGAGTGCCCTGGAGGAAGGACCCTGCATCTATGGATAATGTAAATGGTGACAGTTCTGCCAGTTCTTCTCAGAAGGTACTGATGACCATTTACTGGAGTAACTGAATTGGAGAAAAGGGAATATGCAAACATCCCATAAACTGTTGGACATAGAATACATATGAACATTGATACCCAGAAATCCAGAACATTTTCACAACACCCCTGGTTGACTAGAAGAATACGGAAACCAGGTTATATATACAATCTTAAACAAATTCTAGGTCCAGGATTCCAGGTGGGTTCATTCAGCTCAGTAAACTATTTGGTAGTCATTTCTTTTAGTCTGTGCTCATGCAACCTAGATAAAAGTGGTTGTTAGCATGATCTTCACATTGAGTCCTCGGCCTGTGCAGTATGAGTTGACAGGTGGGAAGGGCCCAGGGGAGACCTCTAAAGCAGCAGGTCAAGTGTCTCCTGGGGCTAAAGTGGAGTTAATGCCAAGAACACCAATACCCCAAATCCAGCACAATATCACAATAAGAGATCCAAGTGTTTCCTTCTCCATTCTGTCTTCTGTCACAAAACCCAGTGAAAGGGAACTGGGAGAAACTCTTGTGAGCTGAGGTCTGCGATTAGAAATGACTGATGTGCTCTTCCAGACATCAGCTTGCTGTTAGAAACAACTATTACTTTAACAAAGCTATTTTTCATTAGAGTAAAACATCCCATTCAGCCTATTGGCCTCTCTCTTTTAATAGCTGTTCCTAAGGTAATCAATGACTTTTAACAGCCAGGCTCTGTTATCAATGTAGAAGAGTAAGTTTATTGATTTGACACATACTTTTCTTCACTGGGCACCAATTATTGCAATCTAAATTGTGCCACATTAGGCTAGAAACACCATATAATCTTGCTATTTACTTAATGCATTCCGGTGACTGACTTCAAGAAGCTTTACAACCACACTGTTGATTTGTGAGTTAACAATACTTTAGATTCCACTGAGAGCTAAGAAGCAGTCTGCTTATAAAAGGTTAATAGGATAAGACATTCAATCTATCTCATTTTTGTGAGGGTAGATGAATAGAAATCCTACAAGGGTATGTAAATCTTACACATATTTGGTGTATATTGAAAACTAGTGTATTTCTAAAATAGAAAAATCATGCATTTTGATACCTGTAACTTCATTTAAAATGCAGACTATTTGATTTCATAAACATTCCTAAATTTAGAAATCATTAAAATTATTAAAAAGACATGTCTCCATTTCTGATTAAAAATGGGGAAAAAATCAAGACTCAGAATGTCATTAATAACATTAACTTGGGAACTCACCTAGCTGCTTAATGAAAAAAATATATATATATAAAAAGGCAGTGAAATTTCTGGACAGCCCGAGCTGCCTCAGGCTGGTCAGAGGTTATACGAGGTCCATGTAATGATGTGTTCTTATGTCCCAGAATTTAACCTCTGGAGACAATTGACATTCTTTTATTATGCTGTTTATACAATAGAATTCAATATGACTGCTACTATTAAGACTTGCATTCTCTTCCCATCTGAACCTTTCTCCTTACTCATTCACTCTTTCTTTCAATTGCTTATTGAACAAATAGTTACTGCATTCCTATGACATGCCAGTTCACAAACCAGGCCTCAGTGATACAGCAGTGAATAATACAATTGTCAGAATGAAAGAACTCCCCCCACACTCAGGGCTGTCACTCATAGTTCTTCATAAAGATGAAAATGACTTGACTGCTGCTACAGGAAAATGACCAAGGATTTCAAGTACTTCTTGATTATCAATAGGAATGGTTATTTGGGGCCAAATTCTAATCTTGACTTCTACTAAAAGTCCTGTGGTTTTTCTTATTTGTCTAAATTTTGAAATACTAAAATTTCCCATTTGAATGTAGAACTAAGCAGCACTGTAAAGTTTAGAATGGACAGGTAAAACCAGATTTTACCAGGAGAAAAGCAAGCTTGAGACCCCAGGATCTTCACTCAAATGGTCAGGTGGTATTCTCTCAGCACAGAAATCCACACACAGGAATGCCTGGACAGATTAATGAACTAGAAACTTTATAGGAATGTCAAAAGTATTTATTGCAAATGATTGATCCCATGCTATGGAATAGGCACTATGAACATTTTACTGTTAGTAGTGTAGGTATAAAGCTAAATGTGCCCTAAATATATAATAGAATTCTGTTCTAGTTTTTTTTTTCTTTTTTTTTCATATTGGGGATTGAACAAAGGACACACTTTACCGCTGAGGTACACCACCAACTTTTTTTTTCCCTTTTTTTTTTTTTTTTTTTTTTTGAGATAGAGTCTCACTAAGTTGCTGAAGCTGGCCTTGAACTTGCAATCCGCCCACCTCAGCATCCCAAGTTGCTGAGATTAGAGGCATGTGGCACTGCATCTGGCCCGCTTTCTTTTATTAAGAATCTGATAAAAGCATTTTTTTCCTGAAGTGATTGATGGACTAGTCTCTGTTTCGTTCCACTCTGGATTCTACTTTCAGGTTCTAGTGATGAAATATAGTTCATATTTCATCTCCTACTATGTCTACTGGGACAGGTCCCCTCTTTCTATTCTTATTTATTTCTATTTGCAGAAAATTCTTAGTTTTAGCTTCTTCAAATGTTCAAAGTGTACTCTAAGGATTTTGTACATGGACTTCCAAGGGGATTTGCAAAGTTTCTGACTGTCTACTCTTCCTGTTAATCTGGACAGAAACCTATGGATCTGCTGGCCTCTGAAACTTTCTCTACTCTGAATCCCGATTCCATGTCCTCTATTACATAACATTGTTTTGTGTTTTATGACTCTGGCAGTGGACATGGAATTATTTTTCACAATAGTTTTTTAGTGATTAACTTTTTGAAATGTGAATGAATCAACAGGTTCTCTGCTTTTTCTTCTGGAAAATATTTATCTGAAAGTACAGAACCTGAATCATAAGGAAGTTTGTGTGAGCGGGGGTGGATTAAACTACTGTAAGAGTGACAACAAAACAAATGTAAAGATAAGCAACCGTTCAAATTCAATGGAAGTTTATCATGTAAACATGAAGGTTGGAAACAGTCGCTTTCTTCTCAGGGTTGTTGCCCACAGGGCAGGAGGGGAAGCAGAGTCATCACCTTTGGAAGGGAGACAGGTTTGAACAAGGAGCATGAACATAGCCACCAGGTCTAGGGACCTGTGGCTTTTCCTAACTTCAAGGGCAGCATGAGCCTCAAGGCCTATCATTACCCGCAACAAGCTGGGAGGAGCTCCTGAAAAGTGACGAGATACTAGAATTTCTGTTAACCTCCGTAGGTGAGGCTCACAGCCTGAATTTTGTTGTTGTTGTTGTTTCAGAAAAACAAACAAATGAAAAAAATTCCCTTGAGTTTTATGGAGCTACATTACTACATTTACATGAAACGTAACAATGGAATACATTGTTGTAACACAAATGTACCAAAGTCACTTTAAGCTTCTACCAGCTCTCTTTTTGTCTCAAATGACACGTTGGTCTTGCAAGAAGGACAATTTTATGGTATCTGCATATTCTTAGAGATACTCAAGTGGCTCTTGCCTATTTCTCTTTCCCCCGGGCACCTGGTGTCCCTTCCTTCACCATGAGCTTCTTCTATAATGAGTGGCCCTGAACTCTCTTCATCCTTCCCATTCCCTGTTCTCTCTGATTCTGCCAAAAGTTCTTTCCCATCTCTCTGAAGATACCCCCATTTAGTGGATGAGAAAATTGTGGTTCAGAGATGTGAAATGACTTTCTTAGTGTCATCATCTAGGAAAAGCCAAGCTGGAATTCAAACAATTTTATTCCAAATGCTACCTGCTTCGTCGCATGACCCTTGCAGGAATGCTTTGCATTTCCCATTATTATTCCCATTATTAACTACACTTTCCAAGTTGTATACTGAATATCCATTAATAAGTAGATTAATTTTTATTAATTGCCTATTGTCTTCTCCTTCTCTACCTATTTAACTGACCATGGTGGGTGTTGGGTGGATAGTTAGAAAATTAAAAGTAGTTTCGAACCTTTGGATCATGTCACAAAATAACACAGATCACAAAAATAACACCGGATATTTATGGAGAAACTTTTTTGTTTTGTATGAAGTTCTATAAAGATAAGGGCAGTCCCTGGCAGAGAAGGTACTAAGTTAATGGTGATGGAAACAACACAAGATTGAGCATGGTTGAATTTAATAGGACTTTAAGAAGTCTATCAACAGGATGATGGTGTTCTCTAGTTTGCTCAGGATTGACCCAGACTACGCTACTGTCCCTGCTTAAATATAAATAGTGCCTCTTTCTCAAAATATTTTTGATTGTGCTATAGTCTGAATGTTTGTGTTCCTCCCAAACTCATAGATCAACATCCTAAACCAGAAGGTCATATTAGGAGGTGGCAACTTTGCGACACAGTTTAATTAGTATATTTACAGAAAAGACCTTAGAGAGCTAGCCAGCCCATTTCACCATGCGGGCTGACAGAGAGAGATGGCTATGTATGAGGAAACCCTCACCAGGCACAGAATACACCAACACCTGGAACTTGGACTTCTTAGCCTCCAGAACTATGAGAAATAAATCATAGTGGGTGTTTATAAGCCACCCAGTTTATGACATTTTGTTATAGGGACCTGAAAGGACTAAGCCAGTTTTATCAGCATTCTTTCCATGAACAACCTGTCTCTGGATAAACAAAGATCATCATTCTTTAGGGTCTGGCACCCAAGTGTGGCACGTAAACTTTGCATTGCATTGAAAATCAAAGCCTTGTGCAGACACTAGGAGGAATCTGCAGAGTTGTCAGCTGCTTGCACCTCCAATTGAGCTTGGGGAAACAGATCAGTTCAAAATCACTAGCCTCTCAGCAAAAGCCGCAGGATGATCAATTCCAAATACCACATATCTCAGTGAGCAGACGTTATCTACACATTTGTTTTTTCACATCCTCTTCTCCACATGTCCCTGTCTCCTCACTCAAATAGCTATTAACAATAACTCCAAGAAGCAGTAGGAACTAATGACAAGTTTCATCCCCTCCGTTTAATAATGCAGTCCTAATTCTCATGTATTCATTATCCCCCGGCACCAAACCATTTCCATTTGCACACCAAAGCAATCCTCCATATCTTTAGTGTTAATGTCAGCTTGATCTGCACTGATCACTTTCATTAAGAATATGCATTTACAGAGTAATGTGATCCACAAACAGATGCTTCCCAAATAAACTACTCCTTGTATTGACAAAAAGACACCAGCTAGAAGGTCAAAAGCTCTTGAGTTTTCCCATTTACCAAAGGGAAAAATAGATAAGGAATGACTAGCTCATTAATTTTGTTCACTCAACAAACACTGGCTATGAGTTAGGCACTGTAATAACTGGTAAGACATAAAGATGATAATAAAACATGGAACAGATTCCTAAGGAGGTAACTGCCTAATAAGGACCAGTGTCAGAACTTTATCTGGAAAGGTGGGGTACTAGGGAGTGGGTCCTGATTTGGGTCCCAGAAGGCCTAGTCTGTATGATAGAAGGATTTTCAGTGGCTCACTGACTATAGACTGTGGAAGAGAAGCAGATCTAAGACAAAGAAAATAGAGTCAAGAGCTAAGTGGACAGTACAACTGAAGCAGTTATCACAAGGGGCTTGTATGAGTTTGCTAGAGCTTCTGTAACAAAATGCCACATGCCAAGTGGCTTAAATAATGGAATTTATTGTCTCTCAGTTCTGGAGGCTGAGTGTCTAAAATCAAGGTGTGGGCCAGGTTAGCTTCTATGAGGGTTGTGGGGAGGAATCTCTGCACGTGACTCTACCCCAGTTTCTGGTGGTTTTCTGGCAATCACTGGTGCTCCTTGTCTTATAGAAGCATTACTCTGATTTCTGCCTTCATATTCACATGGCATTCTCCCTGTGAGCCTGTGTCTGCGTTCAAATTTCTGCTTTTCATAAAGACACCATTCATACTAGTTTAGGTCCCCACCCACATGATTTCATCTTTACTTAACTAAATATACCTGCATTGACCCTATTTCCAAATAAAGGCACATTCTACAGTACTGGAGGTTATAACTTCGATATATAAATTTTTGAGGAACACGGTTCAACTCACAACAGAACTGAAAAAAGAGGCAGAAATAAAGTCGTTAATAGGGCAAAAGCGTAGATGACAAGATGATTCAGGTTACAGATAGAACCAAGGAAGAGTCTCCAAGACACTGGTGTATGAGGGTATAGTGTATTTGTTTTATAACTGGATCTGAAATGTGTATGTGCAGAGAGAATTGCTAAGGTAAGGAGTCCATTGTAGGACAAAGACAGACATGTTCTTGGGTGTCAGAGCAGAAGAGCTAAACTTGGTGGGTGAGTGGTTGGTTTTCTGAGATGCCTGAAAGCAATTATACCAGGTACTCTGGTGTGATTATGAGGTGTCCCCTGAAAGCTCAAGCATGAGACAATGCAGGGATGTTTAGGTGAAATGATCAGATTCTGAGAGTTGTAAACTAATCAGTGAATTAGTCCATTTGGTGGGTTAAAAATTTGAATAAATTAATGGGTGCTAATTGTAGACAGGGTGTAGCTAGAGGAAGTGGGTCACCAGGGGCATCCCCTTGGGGATTATATTATCCTTGAATCCTTGCACTCAAGCTTTCTCTGTTTCCCATCTGTCATGAGTTGAGCTGCTTTCCCTGGTCACACTCTTGTGTCATGATATTCCGCCTCACCTCAGGCTCAGAGCAAGCTATTTGGCTGATCATGAACTGAACCTCTGAAACCATGAGGCAAAATTAACTTTTCCTCTTCTAAGTGGTTCTCATTGGATAGCTTGGTGACAGTGATGCAAAACTTACTCCCACCACGTTACACCCAGGGTCTGTTTATTCAATTTCCATTTTCATCTGAAACCCCAGGAGTCTGACAATACAAAAGCATATTTACTTTCTCTTATTCAGCCATTCACAAGATACCAAATTTTAGGAGCTATACTTCTGTCCTAGGAAGCAGAATTACTTCAGTCTGAAAAAAACCTTTGCTCTCACTTGTAAGTATGAGGAAGAGGATAAATGATACCCATACATTTATTACCTCTGATGTGAAGGAGGATCCTTTAGTTTTCTTTGTCTTTTCAATCTCTTTCAAGTTTCATATAATTGATACTCCTTTTTTCTCAGACTTTCTTTGTGTTTATTCTTATTCAAGTATTGTAGGGATACTCTTTGTCCTAATATTTTTTTGGTAATGATATGCCACATCTTTAATTAAAAAAAAAAAACAGTAATTTTACAATACATTTAATGGCAACTGGTAGTCACAAAATTTCCCTATTTTGGTTACACATTCCTTAGACAAATCTGCAACTTAGCACTGATTATTTTCAAGTTATTCCACTAGCTGTACTGTCATTTTTCAGGTTGATCAAAGATAACCTAGAATCATAGCCATTATGTGATCACACAAAATGATCATAGAATAAATCAGAACTGGTTTATCACCAGCATTCATAAAATCAGACCTGAGCAAGGAACTAGGTCTTACCATAGTGAATATTTAGCCTGTTCTGATTATTACAGTGCCACATGTCTTTCTAACCCGACTGCCAGGTTATGTCTGAAGTCAGCTCCCTTCATTCCAGCTTCGTTGCTCTCACCAGCAGAGGTCAGCATGCTCAGAGTGGGGTTCGAGGATCAGCAGCATCAGCAGCACCTTCTGGGAATTTGTTGGGTGGCAAATTCTCCACTCCTCCCATTCGCATCACCACGAGACCTACAAAGTCAGACACTGTAGGGTGGGGCTCATAGATCTGTGTTTTAGCAGCCCTCCAGGTGATTCTGATCAGGAGGTGAGTATCAGCTTCTCTTAATGCACTGGCTTCCCAACTAGTATCCCCATGTTCTCCACAGAAAAGCCAGGATGATATCCCAAAATGTCAATCAGATCGTTTCATTCCCTTACTTTAAACTTTAAAGCAAAGACTTTCTACCTACCACACTTGCAATAACAGCCAAATTCTCAACCTAATTGGCAAGACCTCACTACACTACTTCCACCTTTGCTCAACATCCTCCAGGGACTCTGGCATTTTAGTATGAGGCAGTTTTGTTTGCTCTTGTATTCATAGCACCTGACATGCCACAGACATTTACTGTTTACTGAATACATCATTTAATTGGTAAAGATTTCCATATCTATCTCATGCACTCTTTATAATTTTGAACTCAAATCTGTCCCTTCTTAGATTTTTGTCTGTTTATATTCTAAAGAACTTTGTTCTTTTATGGATTCTTTTCAGATCCTTCAAAGCCTCAGGCTTTGGATCATTTTAATTAACCATTACTACACAAAAATATTACCATAGCATCTCGTTATACTTGCAAAACATTCATTTCCAGAAGTTCACATGCTCATAGAAAAACAGACAAGTAAACACTATCTTTAAAATCCTGTAAGTGACAATACACAACTTCCAACCAAGAAGGTAATAACTGCACTGTGCCTGAAAAGAAAAGAAAGAATTCTCCAGGTAGAGAATTATGTAAGAATATTTTTGGTAGAGGAAGCACATGTGCAAAGGCACTGAGTTATGAAGAAAAACAAAGGTAAGTTCAGTATGATTTGGTTCTGGGAAAGAGAAACTGCACACAAAGTTGAGGAGTCCAAGTAGACCAGATATCCATATCTAGATCTCTGTCTATATCTGGAAGCGATCAGATTTTTCAACAGGGCGAGGACCATATTTGAGTGTAGGGTCCCTCTGGTGGCAACGTGGGAGAGGGACTAGAGAGGAAGGAGGGAGTAGGCATGCAGTCCCTTCAGAAGACTGTTGTTTCTGAGCATTCTGTACTTCTTTCCCTTCCTTGGACACCGGGCAAGTCCTTTAGCAAGTTATGCAAGGCAATGCTGGTCAGGGACCTTCTATTTTTCTGCAGATCTCTGTGTGCAGTTCTGTCTTGACAGCTTGGGAACCACAGGGGCTCTGTGGTAAGCAATCTTCCCTTGACTCACTGGACACTCTGCTACCCTTGGTGTCACTGTCTGCCAGCTGTCTTTGGGCTTCCTCTCTCAGAGTGGCCCCACTGACCGCAGCTTCACATGACCACTACTTCTGCTTTTCAAGACTCTAGCCTGCCTGCTTCCCCATGCCTATTTCCTGGTACTCATGAAACTCCAACCATTTATACCTATAAGGAACTGTGATAAATATCTAATTATTTTGTAGATATGGAGATTAATTATTAAATACATGAATGATTTGCCCAAAGTTTACCAGTTAGCGTCAGAGGCAGGACTAGACTCTTCACTCTTTTCAATGGGCAAAACTATTCCCTAAATTGTATCCTTATAGATGCATGCATACATGGGGTGAAAAATGAAAATCCTGGAGCATCTTGCCTGGTGATTTATATTTTTCAGAGTAATTACCATAACCATATTAAGTTCAGGAGATAAGTATCACAATCATTCCCATTTAGTTTAACAATACACTGAATTTAGAGAGACAACTTTCTGAGACTCCCATAGCCTCTGCTGGCTGAGAGGACTCCTGAACCTGAGGAACATTCTGTTCCCTTCTATCATACTGGGGGCCTTGAGTGCACACCAGGCTACAAATGTGCTCTCAGATTTCCCTGACACAGTTTTAGGTATCCTTCACTTAACCACAGTCTGTGGACAAAGAGTTGTAATTGTCTGTCCACAGTTTTACTCAGCACATTGACTTAAGTAAGGTAGATGAACAACATCTTGATTAAAAAAGAAATTGAAATCAGAGACTTTTGAAGGAATAAGAATTCAATAAATTATAATGAGCCTATAATATAAGCAAAAGAAAATTTAGAAGGGCATAAGAAGGAGAAAATAAAATTAAGGTGGAATTCTAAAATATTCGGTAAGAAGCAACTGCACAAATGCAGTGAAAATTCTAGAGAACATCACCAGACCCTTCCCCACCTGAGTGAAACCAGAAAAGAGCCAACGAGAAAACCAAGGCATTCTAGTACCTGTGTACAAGCATGCATCACTACCATTTATTAATCACAACTGCTGTTTAGTCAATGTTAATATACATACAAAGGAACAATGATATGTCCTTCATGTGTATTGTATCACTTGCACCCACAATCATGATTTGATTTTTAGAAAATTTCTTCCATTCTTTAAAAGAAATTGAAGCTCAGAGAGGTTAAGCAACTTGTTGGGAGTCACACATTTAATAGGTGATAAAACCAGGCACTGAAGCCAGGACTGTCAGATTGATAGCTTGACTTTTAGCCACTGAAACCTTCTGCAGGCAGTAGGTTTGCATAGGCACTAGTGTGCACTTTACTTGTCAATAACTCCCTTGCATAGGCATTCGTTAGGAAATGGCAGCAGATTCGAGGCAGTGTCTAGCTCTCTCATATTCAACAGACAGGTGTGTGGAAAACGAAGGCACAGATTCCTTACAGTGAAGGCACTATGATTTTACTGATTTTCAAACATTACTGTTATATCTATTTGTCAACATCAAATTACCACCTCTATTTTTGTGTGCATATACTTGAGTGGCAAAATTATCAGGGTGGTTGTGTGTTATAGAAAATATCAACAATTTATTCAAAATACAAACATACCTATTAAAATTATGCAAGCAGATATATTTGTGTTTCATTATGTCTCACCACAATATCAGAATTTTGGGTGCACACTCACCTTGACCCCTGCACGTGGTCTGGCGTGAGTTCATATGAGTGGGAATTCTTGTTTTGTGAAATGAATGAATATCACTGCAATGAATGGGAATGACAGTGAGGGTTATTGATTCTTAAAAGTATCCAGGATGATTTGCTATAAATCATGAATCATATTCTATTCTTCCATTTTAATATTTTAATCATAACTCTCTAGTCCTCAAATAGTGTCTCTTGCCCAAGAATTCCATAACCTTAATTCAGTACAGTGTCCTTGAAGACAGCAGTCAGACAAATAGTAATTCCCCTGTTAGGAATTGGACCAACTAAAGCACGTGTGAATTGGCTAAGGAAATGGAGTAGAAGGTTCCAGAAAGTGGCTTCATAGAATTAGTAAATCCACCACCAAGACCAGTGCCAGCAGGCCCACAATCGAGTCCAGGAGTCGGCGAACTGTGGCTCCTGGGCCAAATGTCCTACCACCTGTTTCTGTATATCCCACAAGCCAAGGATACTATTTACACTTTTAAATGGCTGGGAAAACACACACACACATACACACACACACACACACACACACACACACACATGGAATAGGAATAATCTTGTGTGGTATGTGAAAATTATGTGAAATTCAATTTCGCATCTATAAAGAAAATTTTCTTGGCATAAGCCCGTGCCCGTTTGTTTACATGTTGTCTCTGGCTGCTTTTCTGTCATAGCAGGAGAGTTGAGCAGTTTCCACAGAGATTGTGTGACCATGAACTCTTAAAATGTTCACTCTATGGCTCTTTACAGAAAAAGCTTCCTGCTTCCTGATCAGGAGCATGACCCTTACCTCTTCTAAGGTGTGCTAGGTGCAGGAAGATACTAGGTCTGCCCAGGTGCTGTGGACCACCTCAATTCTTCCATCTCTCTCTCATCCTGGAAGGCACATGAGATAGAGTCAAGAAAGATATAGTCCCCAACCCTAAGGAGCATGCTATTTAGGAGATAAAACACACTGAAAAAGCAGGACAAAAAAGGTACCAGGGAAGATGCAGTGTTTTATCAATCTATTTATGTATTTATCCATTTATTTGTTTGCAGAACTGGGGATTAGACCCAGGAACACTCTCCACAGACCTACCTCCCCATCCCCTTTAAATTTTTTTTTCTTTTGTTTTGAGACCAGGTCTCCCTGAGTTGCTGAAGGCTGGCCTCAAATTTGCAATTCTCCTGCCTCAGCCTCCCATGTTCCCCACATGCCCCTGGGATAACAGAAGCACCTAAAATGTGGTGTTTATAATGGGAAATGGTTAAGAGTCCTCAGAAGATAAGATTTTGACATGATAATTCTGTAAAAGGAATAAAGGTAGGAGTCATTTCGATAATCAACCTTCTGTGTAGAATGGGAGGGATTTGAGGAGGGAATCATTTGAGCGATCTTCATTCTTTGACAAAGTTGGATCTTGAAACTTTTTGCACATAAATAAATAAATAAATAAATTTTCTTTATGAAAGGATGAAAGAAAATATCTAATTGTGCCTGAAGGTGCAGATATTTGTCTAGAGTAGAGGGGACTGGAGAGGTGATGTCATAGCAACCATTAGCTGCATTTTTTGGAATCCTTCATAATGATCTCATCGCTGTAAATTCCTTCAGTGTCTGGTGATGACATCAATCTTGATGAATTCATCTTATATAAATACAGCTGTCTTCAACCCTTTCTTCTGTGCTACCCTGCATTTTTCATCATTGTCACCTTATCTCAGAAGCAGCAATCAAAAGAGAAGCCCTTCTGAAGAAGGAACAAGGGATGACCTGCAAGCCAGTCGGGTTGCCCTCCATGTAGTGCCCCATTAACCTGGCTTCCTGAAAAGTTTATCACCAAGACTTTTATTTCCCTTCATTCTCCATTTCTGCTTACTCTATGACCATTTGCCTAACACAGAGTGATATGAGAATATTGTACTATCTCTTTCTTACAGACAACCAAAGGCAGGACTAGCAAACATGACCATGTACTGCACAGCAGTCAGCATCCAGAAAGCCTTGGGTTCAGGCTGTGGGTATCAGCTCAGATTCCTATGGTGTCTGTTTCCTTCTCCAGCATATCCTTGGCATTAAGAACTATTCCTGATACTGAGACTACATGAAATCTTTGCCTACCCTCTTATCAGAAAGTTTCTGGTCTTTCCCTTACTGTTTTTCCATAGACATCTTTTTAAGACTCAGTATTACCATGTCCAGCAACAAATACTGATTAAAACAATGACTATATTCCTTTCACTATTAAATACTATAAAGGAGCAAAAGAAGTACTATGTTGTCCTCAATTTTAATGAGTGTGTGAACTTTTTAAAAATTAGGGCTACCATCTAAAAATTGGGAAAAAACTTTATGATTTAATAAATTAATTTTGCTGTTTTCTCTAACATTATCCTCTGATAAGTTTAAGAAAGACTGACATTGTATGCCAAGGAGAAGATTCTTCCTTGTAGTTATGGATCTTCCTCCAGAAGATTCATATATATTCCTTAAATACCTCTCCAAAAAGTCTAAGAAAAACAAGGATACAAAAAAAGACCATGTCCCTGCGTTCTGGGAAGTTGGGTCACTTCCAGCGCTGGTCATAAAATGTCCCATTTGATCTCCCCTCTTCTTCAAAGAACTCTGACATCCTCTGAGATGGTGAAACCACACATTAGCAGGAAACTGGATCCATAAATTTGCTGCAAGAAGGTGATTTTCCCAACTGGAATAATCCAAATCAAACTTTGTGTAAATGAGAACAAATCTTTGTTCTGTTAAGTCACTGAGAGTTTGAAATTGTTAAAGCAGTTACTCTATCCTGGCAAAAACAGTTAGTCTAGAGTAATTGTTAAGGACCAAACAAAAGCATTTTTATTCTTTTGTAACTCTCCTATGTTCGTCTTTTCTTTTGCAAATTATGAGGGGCAATATTTGGATAACAGTTTGCTCTGTCTTCTTTTAACTGAAATGTATGCAAAGAGCTGATCTTCCTGTGAGCTTTAGGCAATAGATTCACCTGTGTTTTCTGGAACCCACCACAAATGAATCTGGTGTCTAAGTCTGGGAGCGATGCTTTTTCAATCATAGTCTTGTTACAAACCAACTGAAAGGAACAATCAGGGTGAGGTTTTTTTTTTTTTTTTTTTTTTTTTTTTTGCTTGTCTGGTGTTTTGTTTCATTCTTATTTATGCAAGGAAATTTCAAAGCGTACGAGATTGTAAAAATTCTATCAGGCCTGTAACATTTGCATGGTGGCCTGCCTCACATGCCAATCTTTTCCCCTAAGTTCTTCCTTGCCCCTTTTACCAGAAGAACCCTGGGCTTTCTATTGGAATAGGCTTATTTACAGGCTGAGAGAATCTGAGGATCCTGAGACTGGAGAGGTGAGACAGCCTGGAGTAAGTGCAGTGCAATTTTCTGGAGCTACACGGGAGAGCCCACACATTTGCAATACTTCACTCCCCTGCTGGCTTCCTTCCTTTCTTTCCTCCCTCCATTTCTCTCACCTTCTTTCCATTATTTCAGTCTTGATCATCAGTGCCAGTGCTTATATATGTGGTGGTTTTTTTCTGTACCCAAAATGAAAAACATAATAAAGGAAAAATGAAAGTGAGACTAGGTAAGAGGCTGCAATTGTCTACCTTTCTGACAGATGATGTTTGCAGTCCAGGATCATTAACTGTACATAGAAATAGAGGTGTTTTTTCTAAATAAGTCATACTGGATGTATAAGTCTGGGGCTGTTTAATTTATCATGAGGTGATATTGCAGGGCACACCTGTGTGAGTACACACTTCTAGAAATCGCTGTGCATAAATGCAGCTAGCTGGATCCCAGTCTGGGTAGACCTGGCAGTAGTCCAAAAAGGAAATTTTCATTGATCTTCCAGTTTAATTATATCTGTGGCGATATCTACTACCTTGTGAATCATCATGTGGGCTCGTTAGGCACCTGTTCTCTCTCCACTTGCAAGGAAAATGTTTCAATTAGAATAAAAAAATGATTAAAGATCTTCTCTCTTCATTTCTTGCCCTAGGTAGCTGGGAGGAAATTGACATGAATATGCAGCCAGGCAGGCGGAGAACAGGTCAAATCACAGATAGGAACTTATTAGGTCTGTTCCATTCCCCCCTAAGCGCGACCCACCTTTCTGACACACTCACGTGAGCTCAGCATTCATTATATGGGCGTCACATATATATTCTTTACTCAACATGAGTCAAGTTGTTGTACTATTTCTTTCATTCTGAAAATCCTGGAATTTATTTGCAGCTGAAGATGCAAATTGCTGATGAACAATCTTCCTGGGAAATAGAGAGGGAAACCCATGAATATTTAGTGTGCCAGGCTCTGTATTAGGTACCTTTATGTAGTGTGTTCCAACAAATCTTCACACCAATGTCACAAGAAAGGTGTCATTAGTTTTCCTTCTTTGGTGAGAAAACAGGCCAGGAATTATTCACACTTAGCTTGGTCCAGTTCTAAAGTCTACCCCAGACACCTGAGCTTGAACACTGATTGTGGTGTGCCTCTGAGACCTAGTGGTTGTTTGCTATGCTGCAAACTAATATCGGCAGTAAACAGATGCCATTAATCCCATGCTCTCATGTTGCTTCTTAGATGAAGGAAGTTAATAGCTAGGAGGCAGACAGAAGACATCGGCACACACCAGCCTAAGAAGCCTTAGTTTCTTCCAATTTGGATAAGAAATAAATAGGCTTAACTAAACCATTATGGGCAGCCTGTTATATATAGGATGCTTTTCAGTCCTTTAAAGGGTCACTTCAGGACTATAGTAGACAATGAATGAGAAAGACAGAGGTCTGAGAGCCAAGTATGCACCATGAAGAACATGAGAATTTAGGAAATTTAACATGGACAATGAGTCATGGAGAGCACAGTAAGTTCTGTGTGGGTGGAGGGTACAATATTCCTCATTCAGCTTTGTGCGCTCCTAGGACACCTAGCTGCACCTGGAAGTACTCATCCACTTTGAGTAAGATTTTCTTCATTAAAACTGAGAACAATAACTTAGCTTACCTATAGGTGTGGCTGGATATATATAGCTGGATATATATATGTATATATGTATATGTATATATATGTATATATGTATATGTATATATACACACATATATATTATAATATATATAGTTCAGGGTCAGACCCATAATAAAACTTAGAAAATGTGAGTTTGCTTTCCCTGCTCCTAGTGGACAAATACTTGGTTAGTCACTGAAATTGAAACCAAAAACTAAGCTACAGCAGTCCAGTAGGACCGAATCAGATGGGAATCAGTACCTGCATCTCCTGGTGATCACACCTTGGGAACAAGTACTGTTTGAGAATAAGGCAGTTTGCATCCTCTTCCAACCCACCTACAAGGACAGAGGGTGCTTTTATGCACCTCGATTTCTGGGTTGACTACATGGCTTGCGTTGTGATTGAAGGCTAGAAACCCACTTGCACAATGGACCTTGCCAGAAGACTTTACCAGTTCCTGAAGAACATGCCCAGATGTGCCTTCTGGTCACAAGGAGGAATATAGGTGTATGAAAGTCAGAGTTACTTCTGTTGAGCTGCCCCAGCAAGGACCAGGCAGGGATCAGCCCCGACTCACCAACTCCAGATGTGAGCTAAATAAATCCTGGATTTTGTGTACCTAAGAGGTTTTGTGCTTGCTTCTTATGTATTAAATGAATACAGACAGTGAATAGATGCCACTTATCCCCTTCTCTCCTATTGGTTGCTGAAATGGAAAAAGCAGGAAACAGAAGACCCCAGCATAGCTCACCCTCCGTAAGAAGCTGCTTAGTTCCTTCCAGTTCAAATAAGAGCCCAGCAATAACTATGGTAAAAATCACAGTGCTTCTAGTTAAGAAGAGCAACTAGTGGATATTACATGTTATGCAGGAGGAAATCTAAAAGTGACATGAATGGCCCAAAGACACATAAAGTAGCACATTTGCAGTTAGAATGGTAGTCCCTGGGATTTAAAGTCTAGCCATTCTAAAGACAACAAAACCTGGCATAAGTGGGGGTGTTGGATCAGAGCTGTCCAATGAAGAAAAGAAAGTAAAGTTGGTGTCTGTTGCTCAGGCTGAATCATGATACTGTCATGATTGGTTTCTAGTTTGGTCTTGAGGTCTCTGTTGAAAGTGACCATAAGCCAAGGCAGTCACACTCTAGAAGAGTCTGATAAAAGGAAAGTAAAGCTTTTGTGTACGTGTGTGTGTGTGTGTGTGTGTGTGTTTGTGTGTGTGATGTGAGACACAATAAGGAGGTGAAATGCATAAAACAGACTAAATTACTTATTATTCTCAGTTCCCAGAGTGGTTGGGCATGCTGATGGGAGGCCAGCAGGAAGTCTGGAGGTAGAAGGAAGTAAAACAATAAACAATGATGGGGAGAAAGGAGAAAGAAAGAGAGAGGGAGCAGAGGACTATGGGTATTTATTGCTTGGGGATTGGGGATTGGCTAGTTTAAAGAAAATACTAGTGAAGCGGAGGAACTTATTTACATGATTATCTGTTGACAGCTAGTTTTATTGTGATCAGCAGTTATGGAATTTGGCATTAGTGAGACGAGGAATGAGTAGGTCATCTCAATCACATGTTGGAGAAGTTTTAATTAGGTCGAAGGTGGGGATACATCAAGTCTAGAAATGGATGCAGATGCAAAAGCAGCAACTATATTAAACAGATTTGTGACAGAGCCTAGATCTCTTTCCCAGAATGCACTTAGTGCTGTTGTGGGTCTAGTGACCCATTGTGGCTGGGAAGTAGTGGTGTGACATTTCTAAGTCTATACTATTTCTGGCATTATTTTGTTTACCTGGAGCCCTTTGAGAATAGCATATTTGCTCCTCAAAAAGTTCTTATGAGTTTTCTCCTCTAGTGAGTTTTTCTTTATGTCTTTAGACTAGATGTCCTTTCTACCCTAGGAGCAAGAGATTTCTAAGGTACTTCACGTCTGTTTAGTAACTAGCTGTCTCTGTGGAGCTGTCCCTACCCTATCTTGTTAGTGGCTTGACCCCAGCAGTGATTTCCAGCATCAACGTCACCCTGGTATACACAGGGAGTTTCCATGTTCAGAATTAGCTTGCTGTACATTGCTGACTGGCATTTCCTATATCTCTGATCAGTTCTAGGAGCTAAGCTATAGTGTGCTAACAAGGGAAGGAATACAAGTCCAGATAGTCTCCCTGATCTAAGATGCCATCCATTCCTATTTTATTAAGTCTCCAATGCCAGCCATTGTAGGGGACACCACAAATTTAACAATAGGTTTTTGGAGGTGGAGAGGAGCAACATTCTTTTGCATATATAATTGGTGGTAAAATGCATACCAGTTTCAGTGCTAGTGAAATGTGAAAAAATAATGTAACTCAGAACTGAGAACCTTTGTGTTGCTCGATGGAAGCAGACAGCAGATGCCTCACCCACAGCATTTCCCCCTTTCTTTGCATGGCCTTGCTGGTTTGAGTCTTGTCCCATTATCTCAACTCAGGTGTTTTGGCTTTTTTGTTTATCTGTTTGTTTGTTTTTTTGTTTTGGTACTGGGGATTGAACCCAGGGGTGCTTAACCTCTGAGCCACATCTCCAGCCTTTATTTTTTTCTGAGACAGAGTCTCACTAAGTTGCTGAGGCTGACTTTGAACTTGCAATCCTCCTGCCTTAGCCTCCCAAGTCACTGGGATTATAGGTGTGTGCCACCACATCTAGCTACCCATGTCTTTTAACCGAGTCTCTTGTCCTTTTCTGCCTGACATGAAAGTGTCATTTTCAAAGGAAAACCCTTTGTATTCTCATTTTTATCTTGAGGCTGAGATTTTATCTGCCCATGCTCAGAAATTCACATGCCATTCCTTTTTACCTGGGCAAAGGAGCTGGCAGCCTGACCTAGAAGCTAAAGTCTCTTATGCCATCTTCAACAAGAGCTATGGGAAAGGAAGGTGAGAGAGAGGTTTCCTCCTAACTTCAGAGGCATCAGCTCCCTGAGGATCAGGAATCCACTGCAGCCCATCAAGGTTCTTAGCCACTCTGAGTTGACCTAAGGATATGAATTTCATGAGGCGGGGGGACCCTCAGGGTACTCAGAGAATCACTAAGACTGCAAGATGAAGTTCATAGAACAGGAAAAAGAGAGGCCAGCCATAACCAGAGCAAACACGTGCATTACAGATGCTTTGGTGAGGACCTGGCTGCTGAACTGCATCTGTGCAGTGACTGGGGTCAGACCCATAGGCACTGGCCTCCAAACTGCTGGTACCTCTGTTGACTGGACATTGGAGGACACAGCTGCAAATGCCACCTTGGTATGTCCTCTGTCTGAGACATTTTTCATCTAGAGAGCCACATGGCATGTTCCTCACCTGCCTTAGGTCTTTCTTCAAATGTCACCTTTTCGGTAAGGCATTCAGTGACCACACTACTTAAAATTGTGTACCCCAAAGATCTGTCCCTCCCCCAACAAATTCCAATCCATTATGCTTGCTTTCAGTTTTTCCATATCAGTTTTCAGCATCTGACATACCATATAATCGACTCATTTCCTTTTTATTTTCTGCTTACTCTAGAATGTAAGTTCTATAAGGCACAATTTTTTCCTGCTTTGTTCTTTGCTACTTTTAAAAGTGCCTGACATAATTTCAGCATTCAATACACATTTATGGAAAGAATAAATGAATGAATGATGAATGAATGAAGTTATTCCCGAGTGCTCCTGCTTCTTTGAGTCACTAATTTTCAGTTCAGTCTCTGTAGTTTGATGATTGATTCCAGGTCACACTACAGGCCCAGCTTCAAGGAAAGCTGGAAAAATATTACTGCTTTCTACAATGATACATGGTTTTTCTTCATATCCTACCTGGGTGATATCTGAAATTCATAATCATCCTGTCTCAATTTTTGACCTCCCCTGTCCTGAATATTTGCTTCCACAGAGATGTCTCTGAAGCACAAATTTAATTATGACATAATTAATTATATTATCTCTAGATCTAAACCCTCTCAGGCTGCCCTAACCCTTAACTATAGGCTAAAGACCAAATTATTTGCTGTAGCATAAAAGACCCTCCAAGTATAGGCACTGTTTGGCTTTCTTCCTGCTGTCTGGAATGCTTCTTTTCTCACATCTGCCTCCTGAGGATCTACTCTTTCTCCAAGTACTTCTTCCCCTCAACCTTTATCTAATGTGATTCACACCAGCTGACCTCAACCTCTCCGTACCGCAGTCCAGGAAAACTCACTTGCTATTGGCTCTTACTGTAGCTTTATGAACCAAGGGTACAGCCCTTGTCATTGATTCAGTTTCTTTTTTTTTTTTTTCATTCATTCATTAGAAGTATTCACTGGGAGCCTCCTGCCTGCCGTATACTGAATCAGATACTACTGGTTCAGTGTTAGGTCAGGCTTACTTAACTCCTGCCCCAACAGAGTTTAACATAAGCAAACAACTAACTATGAAAAGGATGTATAAATAGGTGCTAAGGAAGCAAATGCAAAGTGCTTTGATAGCATCTCACACTAAATGGAAACCTGGTTGAATAGTGTACATCTCAGCTGAGACCAAAGGCCAAATTGAGGTGGAGGTTTGGAACAGTCTGTGGAAGGGCGGTGAGGGATGAGAAAGGTTAAGTAAAAGTTTCAGGCAGGGAATAAATAGTAATGTCAGGACTGAAGTCCTGAGTTAGGAAGAAGTTGAATACACAGGAAGCCAAAAGAAGGCCACGGTAAATGAAGTGCAATGATGGAGAGGGAGCCTGCTGGGAGATGATGTTACAGAGATAGTAAAGAGCTGGGCCTTAGAGGCCAGATTAAGAGTTTAGATGTTATCCTAGGGACAACAGGAAGCAGTCTGAGGATTTTAAGCAAGAGAGGCCCAGAATCTGAGTTGCATGTGAAATACATCATCTGACCACCGTGTTACATATTGTTGAAGAAAGGCAAGAATGGAGATAGGGAAGCTGTATGGAGACCACTACTTCAAGAGACTGATGGAGAAGGAGTGAACTGGTGGAACTGAGGCTGGAGAAAGAAGGTAAATTTGAAAGGAACTGGGAAGAAACTGCTATGGTCAATGATTGGCTGTGGATGTGCTCAGGAGGATCCATGAATCCCTAGTATGAAAACCATGTCTGTTTCCTCTGACTCTGTTACTCGTGGTGTTGTCCAGGGACTGGCAACATTGCATCCTCTGGCACTTGTTGGAAATGCATTTAGACAAGCTCCTAAAGTGATTCATAGGCATATTCAAGTTTGAAGAGCACTGTCCTAGTGGACTTTAAACTTGTAATCTGACCACAGTACTTGTGCACAGAATACTGCAAAAGTTTACCAAGCGATTATACAGATACATACACACACACACACACACACACACACACACACACACGCACACATGCACGTGTGTTTGTAAGGCCCATGCAAATAAAGCAGGCAATAGGCAAATATTCCTGAAGACTGGAACTTTATAAATTGCCTTAGAAGACAATTTGCAAAAAGGTAAATTTTCCTGTTTCAAAACAACACTGTTTGCAAGATCTACAGGATAGACAGTATATGTTTCAGACAATCACAACTAAAATAATATAGATGTAATGAAAATGAAATAATTAAGATGTTTTGTGGATAGGAATACCTATATGTGATAGATTTGAACCAGTCTGTGGGCCTGTGACCACATGAAGCTTCTCAGTTGACCA
This sequence comes from Sciurus carolinensis, assembly GCF_902686445.1. Classification (NCBI taxonomy): domain Eukaryota; kingdom Metazoa; phylum Chordata; class Mammalia; order Rodentia; family Sciuridae; genus Sciurus; species Sciurus carolinensis. The sequence continues at coordinate 68,046,351 of NC_062226.1, forward strand.
TTATAAGAAAATAGGCTCACTCTGCTAGACCCCTTGGCTTCTTCTTGTCTTGCTCAATAAGACTGCTTAGGAGAAACCAAGACAAGTACAGAAACAGGGTGGCCACATGTCGTTTATTAATAGCAGCACAGTCTGCTGACTGGCCTTTCCTGCCCTTTAGTTTTTGCTAGAAAATGAGTTAACTAGTAGGTTAATTGAATGCTATTTGGGAAGCACATGTACACACACACACACAGACTTAGGGAAGTGCATGTGTGAGGGAGAGAGAGATTGTATGTGTGTGGTGTATTTCAGATGATCACACTTCAGGAGCTCTTGTGTTCTGGGGAAGGCGGGAGCTGTTGAAACCATCCTCCCACTGGTTTATGGGTCCTCACTGGCCACCCTGGAACTCTGCCCACCCTAACTTGCCGAGATGTGTCTGTCATTTTTGACTGGGTGTGATTCTATCAGCCCAGTGACTTGTCAGGTCCCAAAGAAATTAAAAAAGGAAAAGTCCAGATGGTGACATTTGTGGTGAAAAAGAAAAGTGTCTTTTTCAGTCAAGCTGCCTTCCAATTATTTAAATTTATACAGATTTTATTTATTTATTTGCCATTTTTCTCTTCTAAAAGGAGAAAGTTCTGGGCCTGTAAGCGGGATACCTCTAGCCCTGTCACGGTTGCCCCCCAGCTGCTCATGACTGGGATGACTGGTTCTCGGCAGAGCTGGAGGATGGCACAGCCGTTCTCCAGGGCACAGCCCCTGGTCTCTGTGGAATGGCAGCATCCTGTTGTTCTCTGATTTAGTAGCACCTCCAAGCCCTCCTCCCAAAAGTTTAATTTTTTAATGGGATGAAATTCAATGTGATTAATTCCTTGAGAATTTGGAAAGGTGTGTTCCTCTTTGCCTCCTTCTTGAGCCTGGTACCATGTGAGACTCTATAAATGCTGTGATTAATGTCAACTAACATTTAATGAAAGCTTAAATGTTTTATGCACTGTTTTAAATGTTTTACATGCATTATTTCATTTAATCCTCATAACAACCAGATGAGATATATGCACATTATCATTCTCATTGTGTTTTCGATAATAAAATGAGAAGATGAAGCTTCCAGAGGCTATGTAAATAGCTCAAGGTCATACACTAGCAGGTAGCTGATATGTTCTTACAATGAGGTTATCTGATTCCACTGTCATCACCAAAATGTACAGCACATCAGATGCCACTGCATAACTCTTCAGAAATTGAAGACTGAAGCCGGGGTGTCATGGGGGTATGGAGCAAGACTGAATAAGACATCATGACCAGGAAGAATATCAGGGAAGAAGAGCTCAGAGGGAAGTATAGGTGACCAAATAAAGAAAGAATGTAGGGGCAGGAATACAGTATAAACAAAGACACAGAGGCAAGGTTATGGCACTATTTGGGAATTCTCTATGCTCAGAGAACAGAGCATATGCAAAACATGATTCCAGAGAGGCCGGAAGGTGATGTCATGTTGTGAAGGGTATTTGTCTGCCAGACCATGGGATTCATTCTTCCCTTAGACTTAGGGACATTTTACAGTAATGCAATGATGTAGACAGCTGTACATGTGTTTCATTTCTCTTTATTCAAGTAGAGGATAAGCTTGATGTTTCTCTCCTGTATCCCTCTCTCCTCTGCTTCCTACTGCCTATATCTCCTACAGTGGACACAGCGACCTAAGGGAATTGGGTACTCAGGACTGTCTGGTTTCTAGTATTCTGTTGTTGACTAGTAAATCCCCAACCTAGAGCTATAGTGACCTTTTTTTATGAAACATGTTCTAGAATTAGAAAATAGCTTGGGAAATCCCCTGCTTCCCTGATCTTCCCCATGAAGGGTCTAAGTGTGCTGACAAATATTCTGGGAGGCTGTGGTCAGCAGGCACATGGTCAAGGGAGCTCTTCTCTCCTCCCCAAGGCAATTTTGTCTCATCTTCATTCTGCTTAGTTCATTTCCTCTACTCATTTCATCTTCCTTGAGCCCAGGATCCCTCTATCCTACTTCAAACATTTCAAGTCCAAATTTTGATAACATATCCTTTCCCTTCAAACCAAGCTCATACTTCTTCTATTCATTTTTAAATTTATAGCTTAGTCCTCTGTTCTGCTAACTCAGTTCTGACCCAAACCCACCTCTGAAAGTTCTATATTTTTATATAGCCTAGTGAAACCAAACCTCCACCCACTACCAGAGAAAATATAGCAAGTAGTATATAAGGAAGCCTTCCCATTAACCTAGCTGTCAGTCTTACATTCATAATAAGGATTTTTCAGACTGCATGCTAACAGAGATTTATCCATCTTACTTTAATGATGGGAATTTACCATTAGGATTCATAGAAGATTCTTTCTGCAACATTCCCAATAATCCACCAAAGAATATAATTATCCTTCACTGCTATTCAAGGATATGGTATTGGATAAAATTAATCCCAGTTTTTTAATACACTAAAGTGAAAAAACTGAAAAAAATGTAAGATTACCTTTGCTGAAACAATGTACTACCTCATCTTTGAATATTGCTCACTTCAGGTCTTAATTCTTAAAATCCTTCAAAATTCTTATCACATGTATTCTTCTGAGTGGACATGTTGCCTGTAGGATCATCTTAAGAAAAGGACCTAATGTGGTTAAAAATCACACTGTCTGAAAATCACTGAAACAAATACACTTCTGAGGGCAATAAGATAGTGGGGAGACATACGTATTTAGTAGCATTCACACCTTTTAGGGAAGATATTTTCAGGACAATGATCTCTCCAATAAGCAAGGTCACTAATGAACAAGCCATGCTAGTCTGTCTCCAACTACCTTTATCTCTGGAACTGGGTTGCTAATAGGATGCTAAATTGAAAAGATCTTGAAGATGATAGGTTTCTAGATAACCATAAAATAATTTCAAAGTAGGAGTCAAGCGTATTTTATAATTCTCATGTATTAACTAAAATTATAAAAGAATTGGACTTTAGAGATATAATTCATGATAATGATTGGGGAGAAATGGTTCTCCTACTGTGTGAAGTCAACAGGACCATGAGACAGCTTCCATGATGCTTTGTATTCCATGACATTTTGGTCTTGTGTATGATATGTATTTGAGTAATTTGGAGGGCAAGAAAGAGGCTAGGTGGCTGTTTTGGCAAAGGAGTAGAGAGTTGTTACTGCATGGGGCTTGGCCATGCTTCAGACACTGGACAAAGGAGGAAGAAGAATTTTTCCAAAGAACAAATGGAAGTCATATGGAAAGAGTAAAACTGACCTGCAGCTGTTTGAAATTCTGCTGAAGGGGGTCAACAGAAGGGACATGGGGCTAAGAGAGACAGTCTATTTGGAACAGCTAAAAAGCCAGGGTGGGAGAAAGACTAAATGAAGGAAGATGTATCACCTCAGAAAACTTGGAATGGAACCAAATTTGACCCAGCTATCCCACTCCTTGGTTTATACCCAAAGGACTTAAAAACAGTATACTACAATGATGTAGCCACATCAATGTTTACAGCAGCTCAACTCAAAATAGCTAAACTATGGAACTAATCTAGATGCTCTTCAACAGATGGATGGATAAAGAAAATGTGGTATATATACAATGGAATATTACTCAGCTTTAAAGAAGGATAAAATTACGGCATTTGCCAGAGTTGGAGAATATCATGCTAAGCGAAATAAGCCAAACCCCCAAAACCAATGTCTGAATGTTTTCTCAGATATGCAGATGCTAATTCACAATAACAGGGCAGCGGCAGTAGGGGGAGGTGGTGGGGAAGAACAGAGTTACTTTATATTAGGTAGAGGGAAGTGAAGGGAGGGGAAGGAAATGGGGGTAGGAAGGATAATAGAATGAAACAGACATTATTACCTCATGTAATATATGACCGCATGACTGATGTGATCCTACAATATGAAAAATGAGAAATTATGCTTCATTTATGTATGATCCATTGAAATGTATAAATGCATTCTACTGTCATGTACAACAAATTAGAACAGTTAAAAATTAATATAAAATGTAATAATTGTAAAAAAAAAAAGAGAAAGAAAAAATACATTTCTTGGAAGGAGCTGTAAGGAAACTTGAATGTACCCAGAAAAGAAAGGGCCAATGTTAAATGGTTCTCAGGGCAGAAAGCATAATACTGTCTTAGCTGATTTACCACCAAGTAAGAATACTCTGCGCTCATTGGCTTCCTTCTCATTGTCTGGTTTTAGCTTCTAACACCTGGTGATATTAGAATCATAACAGAAAGGAAGCAGTGTAACTAAGTAGAAGAAGTGAGTAGGACCATGGCCCCTTCCCTGTCTCCAAATTGTCAAAGACCCTGGTCTGGAAGAGAAAGCAATTGTAATCTGAATGAAGTTCAGTGTTTTGACCAACGTATGGAATTGGGTACTTCCCTGAGCCTGACCCTCCGGGCCCCACTATCACAGATTAAAGGAAACTAAAGCCTCTGACCGTAAACCATTAAATGTGTATAAACAAAATGCAAAATTGTAATTAAAAAGATGTCTATAGGCTTCAGGAATACTTTTATAAAATGTGAAAGACATGAGCAATTCAGGTATTTATGAGAAACAATCAGTAGAAGGATTTCAGACTTCAAAGTGGAGATAATTGATGGGATATGTCCTTAAAGAGGCTGAAAGCAAGGAGATCTTTGAGTGAAGGAATTAATTTTGGAAATGAGAAATGATATCCTCCCCTGAGACTGGAGATAAATAGCTGACAATAGATGAGACTATAAGGTAATTAAGACCGGATTCTCTGATTATAAAAATTGGAGTTGCATTCCCAAAACAACATTCCCTTACTGTAGAATTGTTAGTGCTGCTAATGCAGGAAGGGGTCTGACTCTATTGTGTTGAAGAAAAAATCGGGATAATTCTTGGAGGCAACCTGGGAGATTCCTGCCTTATCTTCCTAAATTCTTTGTTCCAGGTCCTCCAGTGGTATTTTCTCCCCACCCTTCCGATCATCACAGCCATGGGATAAAATGAACTGGGGTTCAAGAAGGCATATTAAGCAAACAGTTTCTAAAGAAACACATTAACAATAACTGAGATCTTTGATGCATATTCACACATTGAGTGACCTGAGGTCATTCTGCCATAGAGAAGCAGTAATGGTGCCATGGAGGACAGCCAAGATTGTGGAAAACAAAAGTGGCCAAGCATACACTGAGGTCAAGAAACTGTCCAGAGTTTGAGTCAGATTGACCCTTGTCTTTCCTATGTTATTCAAGTTCCTCGAGATGCTATGTATTTGGGTGGTAGCAGGGAGAGGGCAACCAGCTGCTTGACTGACTTGACCAAATAAACTATTCATTCTGTCATCATGGATCTGTCTGTGGTCACTGATTTTAGGTCAACTATTCTTGCTAAGTAATGTGTCTCCCCATACCAGATTATGTAGCTCTATCTATTTGTGATTGAACACAGTCATACCTGACAGCCTGCACAGGAGCAAATAGCCAAATGTGCTGAAATTAGGTAAGTCTTATTCAGTATGTTATTAGTCCTTCTTTTTCTATTTCTTCTCCCATATTTGGTGTGTCCACTATTTTGAGTTAGAGGGCTCATTCTGCAGGCACATGGGTTAATCCATATTTGTTGCTCCTATTTAAAAAATACCTGAGACTGGATAACTTATAAAGAACAGAAAGTTACTTCCCATAGTTCTGGAGGCTGGAAAATCCAAGAACAAGTTACATGCTATTTCAATCACATGGTAAAATAGTGCTTTCTGATTCCTAGATAGTGTCTTACAACTGCATCCTACAAAGGAGAGGAATTACTGTCTTCACACATTAGAAAGTGGAAGGACAAGGGAGCTAACCATAACATGAAGCCTCTTTTATGAGAGTTGCAATCCCCTTTACGTAGGGAGGACCAGCAAAGTCAAAAGACCAAAGGCTGAATGTTTTCTCAGATATGCAGATGCTAATTCACAATAACTGGGGGGACACTAGGGAAGAATAGGGTTACTTTATATTAGGTAGAGGGGAGTGAAGGGAGGGGAAGGGGATAGGGGTAGGAAGGATAGTAGAGTGAAGCAGAAATTATTACCTCATGTACATATATGACTGCATGACTGATGTGATCCTACAATATGTACAATCAGAAAAATGAGAAATTATACTCCATTTATGTATGATCCATCAAAATGTATAAATGCATTCTAGTTTCATATACAACTAATTAGAAAAAATTTTAAAAATAATTTTAAAAAGGGAGGACTGCTTATAATCTCATTACCTTTACAAGACTCCACTTCTTAATACCAATGTATTAGCCATTAAGTTTTTTTGTTTGTTTGTTTTTGATTTTTGCATTGTTGAGGATTGAACCCAGGACCCCCCCACCCCCCGCTAAGCAAGCACTCTACTACTGAGCTAACCTCCCTGTCCCCGTTTCAGCACCTGCATTTGGAGGGGGACACAATCAAAACTTAGCATTATCCTTTTTCATAGTCATCACAGCTGTTCATAAATAGCTCCACAGAATTTCACATGGTACATGTTATGCCTGGAGCTGATTTAAACTAATTCAACATTTTTGGAACTCTTATTATGTGAAAAATGCTATGCTAGATACTAGGAAACAAAAGATCCAATGGATGAGATGCCTGTTCTCCAGGAGCCCACAATAGTTCATTGGGAAGACAAACATAAATATCATAGACATAAGGTAACAATAAGTGCTATATTAGAAACAGAGTCCCTCCTCAAAGATTGAAATACATCTTTTTTATTCTTCTTTTTTTCAGATTTGCTTTCCTAAAGGCAGAGAATATTTTCAAAAGTTTTAGAATCCCATTTTTAAAGTCATGTACCCCGAAGGTAATAAAGATTTCCTACAGTAATCTCCTGTATCACCATTATTCTTTTAAAAATTCAGCCATAAAGAAGAATGAACTTACAGCATTTGCAGGTAAAGGATGAAATGGGAGATTAGCATGCTAAGTGAAATAAACCAGTCCTAAAATGTCAAATGTTTTCTCTGATACGAGTGCGGGGTGGGGCATGGAGAAATAGAGAGAAAAAGGGAAAAAAGAGGAAAGATCAGTAGACAAGGGGACTGAAGGTGAGAAAGGAGGAACAGGAAAAGGGAAGAACAGTGCAACGAATCTGACGGGAACTTTCGTATGTACACACATGAATATAGCACAGTGAGTCCCAGTATTAAGTATAACCACAAATTGTTAATTAAAAAAAAACATTATAAATAAATTGCAGAAAGATCAGTAGAGAGAGGGGAGCAAGGGAAGAAGAGGGAGGGGAAAGTGCTGGGGTCTGAATAGAGCAAATTATATTCCATGCTTCTGTGATTGTGCTGAAATATACCCTAATGTTACCTATAACTAAAAGAATCAATTTAAAAAGGAAAGTTAAAAAAAAAATAAAGTACTTTTAGATTCACAGAAAAAGTGAGAGGCAGGCAGAGAGATTTCCCAGATACCCTTAATTCCACACGTGGGTAGACTCCCACAATAAAATCCCTCACCAGAATGGTAGATTTGTTACTAATCTAGATGAACACATCATAGTCACCCAAAGTTCCAATATTCTTTTCAAGTGGAAAGAGTCAAGTTGTCAAGTTCCTTATTACCTTTTATATCTTCTTAAAGATGAAATTTTGGACAAGGTAGGGATTATCAGATACTCTTACATAGATGAATGTAACCATTTAATAGATTCCCAGGCAGTTGAGGGGCCCCCAATTCCTACCGTACCTTGCTCAGGGTCTGGCTTAAAATCTGGTTTATGATCATACAAGCATCCCTTTTCAAGACAATTGCTGATACCTAGATTCCCTCTATGAAAAATGCTTTTCATTGAGTTCACCAGTTTTTGTTGTGCTACACTCCATGTTCAATAAACTATGGCAGGCAGAGGCAAGTTTATTTAACTGAATTTTGTCAAAATGTAGCCCTAGCTTTCTAACGCCTATATGCATTTCAATTCAGACTCAGGAAGTGATGTTTTCATGCTGAACATGGAGAATAACATCCCATTTTTTCCTGTTTCTGATTGGAGTAAGAGAGGCAAGCTATCTCTATCTTCTTTGCCATTGATTCATTCAGTCGATCTTTCACTCATTTTCATCATGTTTTGAACACTTCATTGTACCAGGCCCTGAAGGTAGTCATTGGAACATAAACATGACTAATCATTCAGTAGAGGCAAAAGCAAATGTTAGCAAAGAATTTATTTCTCCCCAAACTACCAATGGTCATGTCCACTGCAGGATTCCAGCTATTCTTTTTCCAGGTGACTCGTTTTGTGTGGAACCTTTATAAAGATGTGTTTTAGTCACATAGGGTGTGGACTCTGAAGTCACGCTGTCTGTATTCAAAGAAGAATTCTGTCAGTTATTAGATATGTCATGTTGGCAAAGAGACTACATTTCTTTTATCTATCAAATAGAGACATTAGTAATTGTACCAACCTCAAAGGGTTTTTGAGAAGACCAAAGCCTGGCAGACAGCAAACACAAGGAAGCTTTTATTTTTGTCTTACAGAACTGACATGACCTTTAATTGTATTTGGCATATTTGTATGTGTATGTTCGTGACTGTGTTGTATTTTATGTACGGACATATTTTGTTTATTCCTTGGAGATGGTCAGAATGAGGCATTTTATCCATCCCCCTTGCCACCCTGTATCTCACAAGTGCCTCAAGACAGATTCTAAGGAAGAGTTTTGAATCTGAAATGAAAAGAGAGGACAGTAAGTGGTTGAGAGAGAACTTGGAAGGGCTAGCGAGGTGACTGGGTCAGAATCACAGGACAGAAGTTATTAGTATTCAAAATATTCTGTGGATTCCTTTAGCACAGCCTGTAGCATATCCTATGGAATCTTCTAGCATTACCTCTCTTTTCAGATGGTGAACTATATAACTGGAGAGGGAGGTCTCATGGATAATGAGTGATGGAGTTGGGACTTCCAGTTTATCCCACAGATTAAAGATTCAGAGCTTCATAATGATGCTAGAGGGGTGGGACAAAAAAAAGGGTGAAATGCTGACCTTTGTTCTTTCTTGATACTGGCCCACCTCCTCATGTCTTCACACTCTCTACTCTTCCTTTATCTGTAGCCCATCTCACACCACTGAAGATCCCCATCTGGGTCTGGTTTTATTTTATGTGAAGTCATCCCATTGATTAGATTCTTGGCTTACTTTCTAAGAACCTGAGATATTCTGGTCTGAGCAGACAAATTGTATCAGCTAAAATATAAACATTGGACTGACAAGAAAATTAACAGTGCCAGAAACTTTAGTTACAAATTTTCATTTAAGCCTTACAACAACTTGAAACTGATGAATGGGTTAGCTCAGTCTTAGCAGTAGCAAGTTTGTTTTTCACTATTTCTGTTTTGTCTTATTCCTTTTTAAAATTTTTTTTTATAATTAAAATATTTTTTATTTTTACAGACACATTTTGATTCATTGTACACAAATGGGTGCAACTTTCATTTCTATGGTTGTATACAATGTAGATTCACACCATTCATGTAATCATACATATATGTAGGGTAATACTCTTTGTTTCATCTGCTGTTTTTCCATCCCCACCCTCCCACCCCTTTTTCCTCTACACCATCCATAGTTCCTTCATTCTTCTCTTCTCCCCTTCACCCTCCCTCATTATATATCATCATCTACTTATCAGAGAAAACATTTGGCCTTTGGCTTTTTGGACTTGGCCTATTTCACTTAGCATGATATTTTCCAACTTCATCTATTTACCAGCAAATGCCATAATTTTATTCTTCTTTATGACTGAGTAATAGTCCATTGTGTATATATACCACAGTTCTCATTCCCCTGAGTCTCATTCACAAATAATCAATAAAATTTGCTTGCCTAAAAAGAATAGTAAGGGAAATACTGAAGAACTCCAGTTACATGGTCTTTTAATTGGTCATCTTTCTTTGGGTTTACAGGAACCAGGAATGCCTAGTGACCTGTAAAACATTGAATTCATTACCTTTTGACCCAGTTATCCCACTCTTTGGTTTATACCCAAAGGACTTAAAACTATCATACTACAGGGCTGGGGATATAGAGTGCTTGCCTGTCAAGTACAAGGCCTGGGTTCAATTCCCAGCACCACAAAAAAACAAACAAACAAACAAACAAAAAAAAACTATCTTACTATAGTAATGCAGTCACATCAATGTTTATAGCAGCTCAATTCACAATAACTAGATTGTGGAACCAATCTAGATGCCCTTCAACAGATGAATGGATAAAGAAACTGAGGTATATAGACACAATGAAATATTAACCAGTCATAAAGAAGAATAATATTATGGCATTTGGAGATAAATGGATGGAATTGGAGAATATGCTAAGTGAAATAAGCCAATCCCCAAAACACCAAGGTTTTCCCTAATAAGTGGATGATGATACATAATGGGGGTGGGGAGTGGGGGTGAGAGAAGAATGGAGGAACTTTAGATTATGTAGAGCGAAATGAGAGGGGGGAGGCAGTGGGTATCTGAAAGATGGTGGAATGAGACAGACATCATTACCCTATGTACCTGTATGATTACACGAATGGTATGAATCTACATTGTGCACAACCATAGAAACGAAAAGTCGTACTCCATTTGTGTACAATAACTCAAAATGCAGTCTGTAAAAATAAAAAAGAAAGAAAGGAAGAAAGAAAGAAAGAAAGAATTAATGACCATTCTGGTGTCCACCTGGCTATGGCTAAAATTTTATTCCAGAGACATCACATATGAGCTTTTATACCTATGATCCCTGACAAGACGGAATCTTCACCTGTCTTCCACCTGACAGCGTGTTGCCAGTAAAACTCTCTCCCTCTTCCATCACTCTCTCTCTCTCAAGTTACTGGTTTTGTTGAGTGGTAGTATAACCAGATCCTTGATCAATACAAAATCTATGAAATGGAACATTATTATACTATTGGAAAGCAGTGTATACCAAGTAATGAAGTCCAGTGACATGCTCAATGTGCCACAGCAAGTTATGTCAAAACTAAAATTTTAAAACTAAGTCTGGATCTTGAAAAAATGATTGTGAGTTTTTGATAAGAGAAAAAATTCAAACTATCAAACATAATAACCTCAACTTTATTTGAAAGATCTACCTTATTTACAAAAAAAAGTAGAGAAAAATCTACCATGAATTATAAAGTATTTATCTGTGGGTGATTTTTATCCTCTCTTTTATAAAAACTATTTTCAAGATATTCTACCACTGAACTACTTGCAAATGACTTACCAATGTTATTTTGAAAAAAGAAAATAGGTCTATGAATGTCTCATTGAACTAGAAGGTCAGTGGAAGGAAAGTAGTAGTCAGTCAGACTTTAATTTTCTTCATGGTCAAATGGAGAAATTAATTGGGTGGCCTCTAAGTGCCCTTGTGTCTTAGTTTCAAAGCTAGAAGGCAGAAAAAATTCTCATCTAAATTATAATTCAATTCATGTACCCTTAAACTTTTCCCTGTCCCATATTTATACTATATCTAGTCACTAAGTCCCATTCGATCTTAGTGCAAAGGAATCTGCTGTCACTCAACTGGATTTCTCCACTCTTACTGTCACAGATCATGCTCCCTTGAATACAGTGAAGCACAATTTGATGTAAAGAGATAGATATGAAGATCATTCAATAATAACTACAAACTTGCTACATCTAAGAAATCATCTATATGAGTTTTGCTACTATTGTTTCCAGGGATCAGTCATGTGACCTTGACATGATAAGATAACCTCTCTAGGTCTCAGTCACCTAACCTATAAAATCAGGTTAGATTAGATTCACACTGTTCAAATTGGTTACTGAAATTGAAATTAATTAAAATTAAATATAATAATAAAATGCAATTCCTTGATCACACTAGCCAGATTTGAAGTATTCAGTATACACACGTAGCTAGTGGCTAGCAGTTATGATATTGGATAGCCCAAGTATAAAACATTTCCATCCCCACTGGATGTTCCATTGAATAGTAGAAAAATAACCAATGCTTAATTTTATGGGGAATTTTACAGGGACATATATAAATCTCATTTGGTTACTTTTACAATAGTCCTGTGAAAAATAGCAGAAGTTAATAATCCTATTTTACATGTAGGAACTGAAGCCCAGAGAAGCAAAATGACTTGCCTGAGGTCATATAGAACTTCTTCCATTTCCAAGTCTTTCCTGTAGTTTCTGTTCTATGATCTGCCTCCTAAAACAAAACATCTTCTACCCCTGATGTTTTTTTTAGGGTGCCCACTGATGCTCACTGCCATTTATGGGTTCTTTGGAACCTCAGGGAAGTTGCCAAATTTGATCAAACTACAAACTGTGATCGCCTTCTTTGTGTCTTGCAATCCAGTTGTGAGCACAGATTTTGGGAATTTAAAAATGCTAGATAAAAATAACAGGTTTTAGCCCAGACTTGAACATGATAAGCTACTAAATATCAAAAGAAATAGGTAAAATAGGAAAAGTTAAACTTTTGGAAATCAGATGTCAAGACATAGAAGGGCAGAGAACTACTATTTTTCAGTAAATACTACTTGCCTTTTTAAACTAAGTACTTGCATTATTTTGATTATGAGAGAAATTATATAAAACAAAATAATTGGGACTTTTATGATTTTATGATATTATATATTAGCTTTCCCACTTATAAATCAAATAATCCCAGTTCTAAAACTATTCCTTTTGAAACACACATTTTTCAATTGCTATTCTTTAACATGATTGAGTCTCCTTTGTGTATTCCCATGAAAGTCTGCATTCAACTAAAATACGACCCGTTAAGACCCTCAAATATTTGTGATCTGATATATGCATACTTTTCTTAGGTTTATGGTAAAGATCTCATTTTTTTGTGGTATTTGCTATTAAATTAATTAAATTTGGATGCATAAAATCAGTTAAACTCTTTAACATTATTTGTTAAATGAATATGTAAAATGTCTTAAACTAAGACAGTACCTAGGCAATGAGGAAGTAGTTGGTAAACAATGAAAAGAATTAATGCAACCTGGGGGTGGGGGGGAAATATGAGGGAATATGAGCTGATGGTACCAGGTAGGTATTGCAACCTGACTGACAAAACAAACATTTTAAATAAAAAATTAATAACCAAAATCAGTTTTTAATCCAGACTTGAGAATGATACAATAGGAACTTTCTTTTGGTCTTAAGTGCTCATTTCTCCTGTTTGTGTTTCCTTTTGTGGTTTAACACTCTGATTCTACAAATGGTGAACTAACTTGCTACAGATCCATTTTCCTCTAAGAAAAGATTTTTCTCCCTCTATTGGGATGCTTTCTCTTAGAGTGTAAATACCAGTGTTACTTTCCTTAGAAGAAACAAAGAAAGGTCCCTGATTTTAAGGATTTACAATCTAGTTTAGTGAAGAAGTTAAGAAAATCTTGTATGTTCTTTAAGTCCTTCACCAAGGAGTGCTTTGGTAATGATCAGATCTGAACACTTTAAGTAACTGTCGTAGAAATGCCAAATAGCGTGAGCAAGTAATTATGGTACCTCTGCCTCCTCCAGTTTCTCAATCTTGTGTAATGAGCAAGATATAAGCAGTGTGTGTGTGTGTGTGTGTGTGTGTGTGTGTGTGTGTGTTGCATGTCACCTGCATGAATGTGTGTGTGAGAGAGATTCTCTTGTCACACTGCTATCATGAAGAGGCAGGTCTTCCCTTCATTAATAGCATCCCCAAATTTCAACACTTATTACTTGATCAACCAAAATTTCTTCTTTCTTCAATTAAGAGTAAAGAAAGTTCAAAAGAGGGTCAAATGGTCTTTTCTTCACTAAGAATAGAGTACAGTGGACCCAACCCTTGAATAAACATGATGTCCTCCTGTTCAAAGCAGAATCTGCCCTACCATCTAACAAATTTGTGATATTTTTTTCACTAAAAACCCCAAGGCAGATTTTCACCCTTTCTCCCAGGGATGGGTAGAACATCAAACCATACTGGTCAAAAGGGTACAAAGCTCAAAATATGGAAGGCAAGCTGTGGGATAACTACATTTGTAGGTGTTGTTTTGCTATGGTGGTCCTAAGAAAAGAATTTTTCTTAATCATTGGCATACTCAAATACCTTTGGTTCCAAATTATTGTTCAGCCTCAGAAACTCCATTTGCCTGATGTCAGGTCTTGATGATTTAAGCCTATAAACTCCCTGGAATTCAGAGCTAAAGCAGTTGCTTTTCAATCCCTCTGGCTGCCTGTATATCCTGGCAAGTGTGTGTTAGTAATGATGAACCAACAGTGTTTGCACATCTCCGTAATCCTTCATTGTAATGGGAAATCCAATCTGAACTCTGTACTCTAAATCACATTCTGAATATTAACATTTACTTGGTCAATCTTGTTTCTTCCACCATTTCCTCATGGAGGAAAGCAAGTCACTCAGCTAAATTATCACCATTATGTTGTGTAAGTACACTAGCGGTGCCAATAACGAGCTAGTATTGACTGTGCCCAGCAGAAGTACAAATGAGTGTTACAATGACAATAATACCAATAATGACAGAATCTATCAGAGGGCTATTTAAAACTATTCTTTAAGTTTTTCACAAATTTTATCAAGTGTAAAAATGTCTTTTGATATTATTTTACTCCACCAATCAATTTGTTACCATATTTTGGAAAGTTGGGGCGTCTTCATTAGGGAACCTAGTGGGAGCTGATGGTCATGACTTTTAGAGAATGGCTGTCTATTCCAGTACGTGGAAACATAGCCAGCCCTTTTAAGAACAGCCATCACTCAATCGAGAATGATTTTGTTTTTGTTTTATATGATTTTAAAACATGGGACGACAACAAAAATCCAATCTTCAGAAGCTGAAGGCATTGATCTGGGTGAAGGTCTAAATTACTTTACTGACTTGTTATGTGCTTAGGGACTTGCTCTAAAATATAAAACCAAACATCTAGTAGTGCTACAAAATCACAGAAATCATCACATCATACAGCTGGCAGAGCTACTGAGAGATCCTCAAGTTTATTCTCTGTTCAGACAAAAAGTAAGTCTTTTAAATTTAAAATGATATTAAATTAAACAGGCACTTAATAAATGTTAGTTGATTTATGCCAATGAAAAGAATCCTTTAATTTTCCAGTAACAAAACAGTCCCATAATTAACAAACTTCATGGCTAAGAAATTATTTTATTCATTGAGTCACTTAGGGGATATTTTAAAGGACCTACAGTGGTTCTGTTACTCATACACAAGGCACTGTTTCATTACTTGCCCCTCATTATACCCATAGAAGTGAAGAAAATCTTGTATGTTCTTTAAGTTCTTCACCAAGGAGTGCTTTGGTGATGATTATTAACTATTTTTTCCTTGTGTTCAGACAGAAATACATAGGCCATCATAACAACAACAACAAAAAAAGACATGAGGCACCCTGAAATAGAAACATAAAATATTTTTAAAACATAAGGTCAAGAAAGATATGAAAACATAAATTGAAGAACAGGAGGTGAAAGGGAAAGCCTATAATGGATAAATATGTAGTTAAAATCAATCTCACCCTTGTGAGCTTCCTGGAAGCCTGGGTGCAAAGGGAGGTTGATAAACTGTATAAGTGGCATTGATCAGGGCGAGGGGAGGACGGTATTTCTTCATTAGGAAAAGCAAGGATTGTCTTAGCATTCAAAGGCAAAATAATTCACATAGAAACTAACATAGTAGGTATCTTCCTTATCCTTCAGCAATGGCAGAAATGGTTTCTGAAGAGTAGACTATTTCTTGCGATGCACCTAGTATCTCATAGTGCCTGGTACAATGTCTGCCGTGGAGCAGGTGTTGAAAACATGGATGAACAAAAATAAAAAGAAAACAAAAATAATACTCAGTAAAGATAACTCTTTTGGGGGGATGGGCAAAAACAGATTCAAGGAGGGGAATCTTGAAATTATGGGAAATGAGCCTATGCTTTTACTCCTATTTGCTAAATGTATCTAGAAACACAGTGAAATAATTTTAAAGAAAAGATCAAGGAGCATGGCCTAAGAGACATCAGCATAAAACTCATGGAAGTAAAATAGCAGATTTTTTTTTTTGAGAAGCTGAATTAGAGGGACAAAGAGTCAGAAAATAACAGGTCTAGAAGTCAGCAGATCACTTGCAGAATCTAGAAAAGCTCAGGATCTGGAGAGACAAGGAAACCATGAAAATAGGAGTGAGGGTGGGTTTGAAAATGGGATTAAAGATTATAAAAATAAAACACATAAAGTCTCTATAAAAAGTAGTTCCATTTCCAGATCCTTTCTATGACCCACACTGCCAAGGAATTACCTTACCCCACTTGGAAAAAGGTTCCAGGGTAAAGCTTTGGATTGAAATCAAAAGGGATATTTAACTTAGTAGTTGATAGAGAAAAATGTAGGATCGAGGCAAGAGGATTTAAAAAAAAAAAATAAAAAGGAGTATTAAGGGAACCTGTCACTACCAGCCCTCTTCCCTTTCTGGACTGCCCAGAATTGGCTCCTCAAAACACTGGCAGCCAGGTAGAAGAAGGGAGGTTGCATCTGTAGAGAAATAGGCTGGACCAAAAGCTTCTCACATTCAGTAGTCACTCAACAAAATGCCCAGGTTTCTACCTGACACATCTGCTGTGAAACCCACCAGTCTATATGTCCATATATGAAGTCCAAGCATCCCAGCAGGTAAGTAATCTCTCATTCTTAAATACAAATGACCAGTGAAGGATCATGAGCATCTGAGGAAAGCATCTGACATGAAAGAGAGAAAAAATTAAACAAAGTCACCAGAAGAAAACAGAGACAATAGGTAGAGCAGAAGAAAAGTACAAAAAAATATATAATTATTACCACAAGATTGTTGAATGAAGATAGAACAAGGAAAGCAGATGAGGTGCAGAAAAAGGTGAAAAAATTAAATTTTGAAAGTTGGAATTTAATTATGATAGCAGAGATTTCTATAAATCCAGAAAAATGTTTATAATATAAAAACTGAAGCCACCCCCAGAAGTTTGGGGAAACCAGTCAAAGAAATAAAAAATAGAAGAGAAAACATAAGGAAACAAGAGGATTTGTGTGACATGTGAATGGTAAGGTTTCCAGAAAGAGAAAATGTAATAAATTAAATGGAAAAAAATTATTAAAGAATCTTCCTAGAACTAAGAGAATGAAATTACAGATTCAAAAACAAACTGCAGTGGACACACATGAAGGTAGATGACTCATATTTCAATACCGGGAGCCAGTAGAATTGAGAACCAGGGAAAGATCCTCAGAGTTTCCAGAATACCTACTTTTTAAATCTCAGAAGAGGAATGAGGAAGCTGAATGGCAGTGGAATTTTCAACCACCCTCTGAAGAAAGTAAAGAATAAGGTAACATTCCCCAAATTCTAGTTTCCATCATAATATTCCATCATCAGTCAGATAATGAGTATGAAGATAAAGAGCTAACATTTTCAGACGTGCTCATTTAAACAAAAGAAAAACAATGTTATGTCATACATTCTTTCTCAGGAAGTCACCAGAGAAGGTGCTCTACCAAATAGTGCAGTAACAGGGTCCAAGAATCAGAGTATCTAACCGAGGAGTCACGTGGAAGGAATGAATCCTCAGAGTAATGGCCCAAGGAGAGCTTGTCCACAGCTGGAGAACAAGTCCAAGGAGGGTTCAGTCCACACAGATGCAGAAAGAGAAGCTGTGGGACAGATGGCTTAAAAACACACACATAAGAGATATGGCTGGATATTAAGATGTCTTGTTTTTTTTTTTTAAGTTGAGGTAAAATACATATAAAATTTATCGCAACTGTACTTTTTGTAGGCATATAGTTTACTGTGTTAATTGCTTGGAAACCAATCTTCAGAATTTGTTTATCTAGAAAAAAACTGCAGATCTACACTCATTTAACAATTTCTCACGCCCCTCACCCCACCACCCGAGGCCCTGGTGACAACTTTGTTTCTACTGTTTGTTTCTATGAATGTGACTACTCTGGATCTCCCATATAAGCAAAATCATACGGAATTTGTGTGTGTGTGTGTGTGTGTGTGTGTGTGTGTGTGTGTGTGAGAGAGAGAGAGAGAGAGAGAGAGAGACTGGCTTGTTTTGTTCAGCATGATGTCCTCATTTTTATCCTTTTGTAGCAAGTGTTAACGTTTTCTTCTTTTATAAGGCTGTTATATGGATACACTCCATTAGTTTATCCATCTATCAGTGGGCTCACCTGGGTGTTTTTGAGACTCTGCTTTCAATCCTTTTGGATATATACTCAGAAGTGGCATGGGATCCACTTTGTAGTGGACTTGAATATAGAAGTAGATCATATGATAATTCTTTATAAGTTTCTGAGGAGGAACTGCAATACAGTGTTCCACAGGAGCTGCACTGAACAGGTCATTAACAGTGCACATGTCCACAAATACAATTTCTCCACATCCTCACCAATATCTAGTGTGTGTGAGTGTGTGTGTGTGTGTGTGTTAATAAAACATGAGGTAATTTTTCATTGTGGTTTTGATTTGCATTATCCTAAGATTTAGTGATATTGTGTGTCTTTTAAAAACCTTGTTATCCACTTGTAGAAGGTTTGGAAAAATCTCTATTCAAGTTCTTATCCCAGTTTTAAGTTGAATTATTATTATTATTATTATTTTGCTGTTGAATTGTATAAGTTCTATTCATACTCCGTGTATTAACTTCTCATTATGTGTATGATTTACAAGTATTTTTCCCTGTTCCATGGGTTACTTTTTCATTCTGTTAATTGTGTCCTTGGATTCACAGAAGTTTTTATTTTGATGTAGTCCAATTTATCTACTTTTTGTTGTTGTTTCCTGTATTTGGGGATCCTATCCAAGAAATCATTTCCATGAAGATTTCCCTCTGTCTTCTTCTAAGAGTTTTAAAGTTTTGGTGCTTCTCTTTAGTTCTTTGATCTATTTTGTGTTGGTTTCTGTGTATGATATACATTAAAAATATAGAGAGCATATTGTTGGATCCTTTTTAACATCTGTTCAGCTGATATACATGTATTTTGATTGGGAAGTTTAATCCATTTACATTTAAAATAATTACTGATCGGGAAGGACTTACTAGTATCCTGTGTGTCAGAATATTTTTTGTCCTTCATTTTCTCTCTTATTGTATTCCTTTGTGTTTAGTCGATTTTTTTTGTAGTGAAGTGCTTTGATTCCCTTCTCACTTATTTGCATGTGTATTCTGTAGATATTTTCTTTGTGGTTACCATGGTGATTGCACACAACACCCAAAGTTATAACAATATATTTTAAACTGATAACAACACCAATCACACACACAAAATGCTGTCTTTTTACTGATCTACTCCCCCACTTTATTGATATCCTGCATTTTCATATTTATGTACTTAGTATGTATGTGTGACATGCCCATTATCACAAATCCATAATTACTTTTTATGTTTGTCTTTTGAATTCTCTCAAAAATAAAAATGTCATATGATCCAGGTATGATACCCAGTGATATTAACATGAAGTTGAACTCCACAGAGCACAGCTTTAAAAACTGGGTAAAATTATTAACAAAGCAATTACTCAAAGGCACTGGAAAGTGACCACTGACAGGCAGAGACAGAAGAAGAGTACACACACCAACTGACTGCCAGTGTTTTGGGTGAGCACTATGATTTTGTGACTTCGGTGGCTAAATATCTCTTCAATTCCTCATTCCAGCTCTGTGACACAAAACTGAAATCTTGTCAGCTTTATATGGCAGACAGCAAAGTTGAGATTATCAAGAGTAGTGGGAAATTTAAGGGAACAAGTTTGGGATACGAGAGGATCACAAAGCCTCAGTTCTAATATATGCATAAAAACTCTACCAGAATCTCTGCTAAACTGTATAGGTATCTAGGAGACCCCAGGGAATCAAAAAACTGCAGACAGAAACTAGAAGATTGCCTGCACTGGAAAGGCATTACTTTCCTGATGAGACTGGTGAATTTTCTACACTTTTGATGGAAGCTAGTCCCTACTCATGTACAGCTTGGGTGGCAAAAAGCAGAACGCTTATGGGCATGAGATGTCAGAGGAAAAAACTGGGGTTGAAGAAACACTGTAAATTTAGGTGGAATCACAGAAGTCAGGGTACCACTGAGAGGGTGAGCTCCAAAATCTTAGCATATGCTCAAATTCTTGACTGAGTGCTTAACATTGTAGACTCAGGGAAGAGAAAAAGGAGTAGGTTAAATAAAAACTGCCCCCACACTGTTGCATGTGAGAATTCAGATTTTACGGTTTGAGTCCACACAAGTAGTTGTATATTAGAAAATAATAATATTCAGAATAACATTGTATGATCCATAGTCACTATAGCATATTTATAATGTTAACCTTTCAACTATAAATTACTAGAAATGAAGAGAAAGGGCAAAGGATGATTCCTATCAAGGAAAAGGGCATCATGAGAGAGACATAAAGTAGGCCTAGCTGTTGTATTTATGAGAAAATACTTTAAATCAAATATTACAAATATGTTTAAAGGATTAGAAGAAAGTATATTCAAAGATTTCAAAGAAAATATAACATTAATGAATGAAAAGGTAGAAAATATCAACAAATAAATGAAAACTAAAAAAGAAACAAAGGAATTCTAGAGCTAAAACATACAACTGAAATAAAAATTTTACTAGATGTTCTCAACAGAAGATTTGTGATGAAAAAAAATGTGAACTTGAAGACGATCAATAAAATTACCCAATCTGAAGAATAGAGTTGCTAAAAATTTGAAAAAAATGAACAAAGTCTTATAGGTCTGTGGGAAAGTCCAATAGTTTCCCACCTGCATCTAGTTATAATCTTTAAAGGAGTAGAGAAGAAGAAAGGGGCATTAAAAATATTTCAAGAAAACAATGTCTGAAAACACAAAGCCTGCACACAAATATTTCATTCAGTGACCAAAACTGGAGTTACCAAGATGTCCTTCAATAGGCAAATGGTTAAACAAACTAGAGTACTTCCATACCACAGAACATTATTTGGCAATTTTAAATAAAAAGAGCTATCAAGCCACAAAAGTCACAGAGAAACCCTGAATACACATGGGTAGGTATCTGGAAAGGCTACATTGTGTATAATTTCAACATATAACATTCTGGAAAAAGCAAAACTGTAAGGCAGTAAAAAGATTAGTGGTGGCCAGAGATTGGGAGGTGGGTAGAGGAATGAATATATTAATACAGGGAATTTTTTAAGGGCAGGGAAACTCTTTTGTATTGTTTTGTAATAGTACATACATAACATTGTGCTTTGTCGAAACTCATAGACTTGTACAACATAAATAGTGAAGCTGAAGGTAAATATTGGACTCTAGTTAATAATATGTCCATGTTCATTCATCATAATAATATAAGATATGAATAATAGGGAAAACTGCAAGAGAGTAAGGGAGACATGCAACTTTTTGTACTATCTGCTCAATTTTTCTGTAAGTCAGTAATTATTTCAAAAAGTTAAATAAATAAAATTAAACCTGCTAAATTTCTTTTTTAAAAAATCCTAAATTTGAATGAGGATAATACAAATTATTTAATAATGTACATTTTTTCGCAATCACTGTTGTGAATCTTGTGCTAATCAGTGATTACATATAGAATTGTGAATTGGAAACTAGAAAATGGATACTAGGTGCTCTTGGAAAACAAGTCTTCTTTTTTCAAGGATCTAAGAGGAAAATTTTGACAAGTTAATTAATCTGGCCTTTCTCTTTACTGAGAGTTTGTGTCACTCAAATCATTGCCACACTATGAAGTATTGTCTGTGCATCAGTAGTGTCACGACCCACCAAATGTCAGACTTTTGATTTTTAGGACAGGGAAGAAATGTGAAGAAGTGCTTCCTTAAGGCCTGAATGGCATTGGTCACAAGTGCCCGCTTGTAGGACAGTGGCTTGTGATGTGTGAGTCCTGAGACAAAGGTTCAGAGGGACAGGGGCACCTATATGTTTTACAGTGGCTTGGTTTTCTGTCTTTGGGACATGTGGGTGCATCTAAAGTATGAGAGGACTCCAACTCTTTAAAGGGAAAAATCAAGGAACAGTAAGATATACTTAGAAATACCACACAAATGTCAAAAGATAACAGGTAAAATAAATGAAAGTGAATAGGGGTCAAGACAAAGCAAGGGCTGGCAGGCAAATGAACTTCTGTTTACCAGTACTTACTGACTGGAAACTAAGGACGTGCACTGTTTTGATTACAGTAGAAATTAAAGAAGGACATGATTTGAACTTTTATGACATAATTTTTGGTTTTACCTGTGATAGGGTAAAACAGTCCTGGTTCTAAAGTCATTTATTTTAAATAGATCATTTTCCATTTTTTATTCTTTGATCCAATTCTCCCTCTTAATTCTACCAAAAAAGTCTTAGTCCAAATAAAATAATCTCCACCAGGATCCACAAATGCATATGATTTGGTATATACGTGTGTTTTCTTAACTTTTTATATTTAGCACATATTTCTTGGTATTGACCACTAATGTTTAATTAAGATCCATGAAGTTGGGAACCATACATAGCACACAATGAACACTTGAACATTATTTGTTGAATGAATATGAATATGTATACTGTCAGAATTAAACTAGCAATGTACCCAGACAATGAGGAGGCCTTTGGGTGAACAATGAGAATTTTAAATACTAAACAATGAGAATTAATAGATATTCCCCCAAAAAATGGAATAAAAGAGGATAGGGCTAAGTAGTAGACTTACATGTTCTCATAAAAGGTAAGGGAAAGATTAGAGACTCAAAAGAAGATATACAGGATATTTTCCCATGCTCTGCCATCCCCGACACCTGTCTCCACAATGTTGGAGAACACTCATGTAGCAGAGTGTCAAGGATATGAGGACCTGGTACCTAGAACAGGGTTTCTCCGCCTTGGCACTGTCCAGCTGTGATTGCTGGATAGATATTTCTTTGTTAGAAGGGGGTTGCCCTGTCATTGTAGGATGTTAAGCAGAATCCCTGGTCTCTGCTCACTACATGCCAGTAGCATCCTCCCTCCAGTTGTGACAACCAAATATACCCAAATGCCAGCAAATATTCTCTTGGAAGCAAAAATTTCCCTGGTTGAAAACAATTGGTCTAGAGTAAAATGTGTTACATTCACTCCATTGGATTTAATGTGATAAT
This sequence comes from Sciurus carolinensis, assembly GCF_902686445.1. Lineage (NCBI taxonomy): Eukaryota > Metazoa > Chordata > Mammalia > Rodentia > Sciuridae > Sciurus > Sciurus carolinensis. The sequence goes on from NC_062226.1 coordinate 68,069,530, forward strand.
ATGGAAGTTGACCATGGAAGGCTTGACCGATTATTTATATTTATTTTAGTATTACTTAACACAATGAAGAAAAACCTAAACAAACTTTTCTATAAATTCCCCTCCCCATTTTCATTGGGGTAGAGGTAGAAATCCACATTAGGATTGTGTCTATAGTGGTTCATTAACTGCCATGTGAATACAGATGTTCTCTGAATGCACATGGCAATATGTGGTCACTGTGGATTGGATGTGTCATGAGTGGTCTCATCAGAGTGAAGTCTAGTGGTGGGCTGGCTTGTGCCCCTGTTGCAGGAACATGCATTGCATAGCTGTGAGGTCATTTTAAATTAGTAAAGCCATCTATGTTGGTCCTATAACATTAGTACACATGCTAGCTCCACAGCTACCAACAGTCTGGTTATGGATTTCGGATTTATGCCAATTAGGCGACACTAACATGGTATACTCATAAGATGTGGTAGCTTTCACTAAGCAGTTAAGTTTGATGATAAGAAGGTCAGAACTGAGATTTAAGAGTAACCACTAATCAAAACAAACACTCTGCACAGAGAAAGAGAATAAACTGTCAAGGATTTTGATTCATCTAAATTGATAATTCCTTTACATTTTCTGTGTTGGGGCAAAGTTGTGAAAGACAAGTTGATAACTCCAACTTTTAAAATTTATTGTGATCAGTGTGCTGCTGAGGAATGCATAATTTGGGGATTTAACACCTGATTAGCTATTAAATGGCTGTCAGGAGAAAATTCTGCTGTAATCGGTTTAGCTTTTAGCCCCTAATTATCACTTCACAGTGGGTTTGGTGTGAGATAATTGAGAACTGCAACACTTAAAGGACTCCAATTGGGCATTTTTTAATACAATGAAGTGAATTATTTCTCTATGAGGATTGCATTTAACAGGTATTGGTTACAAGGAAGGAAATGTGATAGTGCTTGGGATTTTGCAAAGTGATTTAAAGTACTTGATTCATTCATTATGCAATTAAGTGGAGCTGAGCTTTGTATAACTTATCTAGTGTCTAGGTCAAAGAATGTCTTTCAAAACTCCCTAAAATTTGTTGGAAGGATTTCATTTTAATGGAGAGTTTGAGAGTTGGGGCTTCTGTCTGGACTATTTAATAGTCTTAGACACTGTGAACTCAGGCTGGTTCATTTCTGGTTTTTCGGTTTCCTTTTCTGCCCAGTGAAATACCCTATTTGTATAGAAGTCCTGAAAAGCTCATCTCTGGCAGTTTCTCATTTAGTGCCAAAACGGATTTTTCAACAGGGATAGGTTGTTGCACACTGTCCTGTTCTTACTCACCTCATGCTCACATGGCCCTCACAAGTGCTCCCTCCACACACACAAACATACACACACCCCATGTTGTAAATGTTGTGCTCTCCTTGAGAACAATCCATATCCCTTCCAATCCTTAAAGTTCACATTAAATCAAGAAATGACAACTGAATGAATGCCTTCTAATGACAACATATTAACTACAAAAATGATGTGACACAATCTCTGCACTTGTGCAATCTTCTGGGGTATACAAGTAGATATGCCACTCAATAAAGAAAATGGAAGGAACAATTTTGTGTATTTAACTTTTGCTTTCCACTCATCGAGTCCTAAATTAATATCTTGTCATTTGTACACTATTTACTCATTCAAGGAGCAAGACATTGACTATCTATTCTATTACTTTGTCTATATTCTCATCTCTTTCAACCACAATGAACTAGGATGTGACTGTTTATCCAAAAGCCAGCCCACACAACCCTCTCTGATAATAGATCCTTGAATTAGAAAAGGGTAGCAAAATGCCTAGTACTAGAAAAGAGAAATGCAATTTCATTTCCCTTTGCAATATACTTTCTGGACTCCCTCATAAATAGGAGTGAACATGTGACCTAATTCTTGTTTTTCAGGTATATAGAAAAGCAAGATTGGAGGCATGTGGCAGTAAAGGAGGGTTTCTTTTCTGTTCATCTCATCCTTTCATGCTGGGATACTGGTATTAGTAGTATCTCAGCTTACAACCAGGATGGAAAAATATCAAAGGAGTGGAAAGTCCTTACCCAGAGACCGACGGAGCGGAAGTACATGAAGGCCCTGGAAGGATTTCCACTTTGTGATGGTTGGAATGACTTGCATCAGGTACCTGTTCTCACTGATGACAGCTAAACTGTCCAAGAAGCAGGAGCAATGATCCGCTTAAAGGCATCAGATAGCTTCTGAGGCTATGAAAAATATATGGGCTAAAACTCTGGAGAAGGGATGATCTCAAAGAGGCAAGCTGAATTCTGCAACCATTTTTATTCCAGTAGCATTTAGTGATTCTGAACGTGGGGCAAGAGGTTTAGGTTCTGGGATTTGTACCAACAGCTGCTAGGGAATAGAAAAACTGGCAGAATTTTTGCCTGAAGCATGGGATGGAGAGTCCGGGAGGGACATTAGCATGCAATTAGGTTTTCTTTAAGGATATTTTCTGAATTCTGAGGTTGGATAGGGAGGGAGACTAAACCCTAAACACAAAACCTCTGAAAAACTGAGTGTTGAATAGTTTCATGAGACACATATTAGAATTCAGTGCCTGTAAAAAGGAAGGATTCTGGAAATAGCAGGATTTTATTGAAAACCAAGGTGAATCGGAGTCAGACTAGGCATACCTAGGGATACCATTCTTAATTTAATGCTTTCAATAATTGGTAAATCATAAATATACATACATATATACACACACATATACTAGATTATTTTATGATCCAATATGGGTACATATGTGTATATATCTATGTACATATATATATATCTATAGGCATGTGTGTGTGTCTGTGTGTATATACATATATACACATAGGCAATGCACTATGTTGTTGAGTTTCCAGTTCCCCTGATGATCACGTTGCTAAGTGGGAGAAACAATGTTCAGAATTCAATCTGAAGTTACCAGGCCCAAAAGAGACCCACATGACTGAAAATCAAGAGGAACACACAAACCTCTGTGTGTAGTGTGTACATACACACACTTGAAACTGACCCAGAGATAATTTAGACATTGTACTGAACAAAAAATTAACTTTAGTATAATGATGATTAACATGCTCAATGTAATAGGTGAAAGAAGCAAAAGATGGGTAAAAGTCTTGTAACTTTCTCATCTGTAAAAAAAAAAAAAAAGCAAGGACATTTCAGAACTAAAAAATACAAAATCTGAAATAAAGAATTCACTATTCTGGTTAAATACCAAGAGGGCAAAGCAGGCCATAGTAGAAAACAGTATTAGTGAACTGAAAGACAGGTTCACATAAATATAAATCTAAACAACACCCAGCACATCATAGAGAAAATGCCAGAAACCAAAATAAAGAGAAATCTCATAAAAGCAACCAGAGAAACAATACACATTACCTTCAATAAAGCAACAATAAAACTTAAAGGTGATTTCTCAACTGAAATAATGAAAACCAGGAAATAACAGATCAACGCCCTTAATGCTGAAAGTGCACAAGGTTCCAGCTTACCAGGTTCTGACATAATTTTTTGACTTTACCAATGGGCAGAGATGGTACATTCAGTAGTAACTGTTCTTTGACTTTGAACTTTGATCTTTTCCTGGACTAGCATGCCTGCTTCAACACTTGCTTCTGCTGCTGGGCAGTGGGAGCCAGCCACAGCTCCTAGTCAGCCAGGTGATCACAGGGAGAACTTCCTGTGCTCTACGGCATGGTGTATTGTCAACATATTTTGGATGAAGGTATTCAATAAATTACATGAAACAGTCAATTATTCATTAGAAAACAGACTTTGTATTTGGTGATTTTGTTAAACTGTAGGCTGATATAAGTGTTCTAAGCATATTTAAGGTTGGCTAGGCTAATGCATTTTCTACCTAAGTTGTTTTCTACTTAGGATGACTTTACCAGGAAGCAACCTTAACATAAGCCAAGAAGCATCTGTCAGTACAGATTACATTTCTATCTGTCAGTAAAACCTACATTTCTATCCTTCAAAACAAAAGTACAATATACATGTTTAAGACAAACATAAACTAAGATAATTTACAACTAGCAAAACTGCCTCAAAAAGAAAGAATAAGTTGAATTATGTAAAGTGAAGGAAAATATCCTGGAAGGAAACACAAACATAGGAAGAAGTGAAGAGCAGCACAAAGGGTAAAATGTAGATAAATATAAAGAAATACTGACTGAAGAAAGCAATGAGTAAAATCTTATGGACTTTAAAATATACATAGGATTAAAATACATGACAATAATACCACGAAAGACAGAAGGGAGTAAACAGTAAATGTTAAGCAACAGAAAGGCCGGAGCAGTAATACTTTGTTTAGACTATACTGGATCTATGATAAATGTCACAATCTGCATTTTAACCATGAAAAGAATTATAAAAGAATGTGTAACTGACCTGTTAGAAAGGGGCAAATGGAATATTAAAAGTATTTGGTTATTCTAAAAAAAAAAAGTAAGAAGAGGGACAACAATATGAAACAAATGGGTCATGAAGAAAAAAATAAGGTAGTAGATAAAATCTGAAGTGTCTGTACTTACATTACATTTAAATGAACTAAATAGTCCACGTAAAATATTGACATCACCAGCTGGATAAAACGAGGAACAGTTATTGGCTGCTTACCAGAAATATGGCTTAAATAAAAATACACATAAAACTAAAAGTAAAAACACATAGTATGCAAACTCTGGAAAAAAGGGAAAAAAAAAAGGCTTGTGAAACTACTAATACCAATTATTCTATAAGGCAAGAAGAGGTGTAAAACTGGATACAAAGTGTTAAATAAAATTTGTGGGAGGTTACTGATTTGGACTGGGGACCTGCCCTGGACCGGGTTGACCAAACCAAGGTAGAGTTTAATGATACTAACAGCTTTGATTGCATAAAGTCATGAAGCTGGTTAACTTGTAAACAATTAACTGGTTAAGCTGTAACCAGTGGACTGGTTGATTGAGTAGGCTGTGGCCACCTAAGTTGTTTTTATGGCTCACTTCTGTTTTCCTATAAATGCAATCTGCTCACATCATTGGCTGGAGTTCTCAGAACTTGTGCTGGTTCTAGAAGTTGCCCAATTTGCAATCTTGGTTTTGTTTTGATTTTCTCCAATTAACTCTACTAAATTTAGTTGGTCTAAGGTATTCTTTTTTAACAAAGGTATAAACAAGAATGAAGAGGAGTATTTCTTAATGGTATAGGAGTTAATCTACCCCTTAGATACCTCGAACCTTAATTGATATGCACCCAAATCATAGGTACAAACATTAAAAAAAATGATGTGGATTCCAAAAACAAACCTCACCTTCCCAAACTATCCCATTTCATGATTTTTTAAATTAAAAATAAGTTTAATCATGACTTAAATCATTGTTAGTTGGATTTGCTATCAATTGCTCTTAAAATATTCTTACAACTCATTTAGTCACCAAGCTAGAAATCAAAAATCATCATTATTTCTTCTTTTTCCTTTAATTACTGCATCTCTTTTCTAACAATCCTTTAAATGTTCCCTCCCTCCCCTAAATCTGCATTGGATGTGCTACACTACAATCACTAAAATTATGTGTCTATTTTCTTTATGACTGTTCATGACAACCCCAGTATATCTTTTGCAATTATCATAGTCCACCCCCTTTGTTTGTTATCTAGGAAACATGACCATTTTAGACCTTGCTTATGTCCCTTTGCACCTGAGGTTCATCCAGCATGGAATCTTCTTTTTCCATCATACCCTTTCTAATTGGTATGCTCCCTGCCTATCATCCAGACAAGTGTTATTTCCTTTTGCAAAGAATAGCATGGTCTCCCCCAGCCCACAGAATTAATTACTCTTCCACAATGTTCCATATCTCTGACAGTTATTGTGTTGTAATCATTTTATCTATGTTTATATCCTTCTTCCCATTGCTGACCCTCTCAATTAGAGCCTGAATTCTCTGAGAGCAGAAGCATGGCTTATTTATTCCTGAATCCTCAGAATCTAGCACAGTAAATGGCACATAATAGTCAACACATGTTTGCAGCGAATACAAGATTTCTGCAAAATTATGCTGATCAGAATTCACTGAAGTGGAAAGAGATCTTGCAGGCCGCCTACAGTCCATTCCTCTTGCCACTAAAGAAATAGGAAGCCGAGGGGGATGGATGACTTGGTTAAGGTCACACACTGATGCTAGGAGGAGGCTGAGCCCTCCAGTACTTCACTTCTAGTCTGCAGTGCTACCCACATGCCAGGTGCTGCTAAGCCTCTCTCTGAGCTGCTTTAATATTACTGCAACATAACTCAGCTTTATTTTCCACAATGCCATAATCCCTGCAGCAGGCCAAAATGCTTTACCAGTGAAAGAGTACAATTCCACAGTTAAATAAGAGGAGAAGGAAATTAAATACTGTAGGGCCAGAAAGAAAAACATTAAACCAAATTCAATTTGGAAGGAAGGTTTTAGATTCATCACCCACAGGTGTGCATGTGGGCACACATAAGCACAAACCAAAGCTGTGTGTCACATGACCACAGGCATTGCTTTCCGACAGGATCCTTTTATCTCTGTGTCCAGAAAGCCAGATTTGGGGACAGTGTACAGTGTGGTCATCAGCCACTTCTGGTCATAAATGCCCCTTTTACCACACACCCTGGGGACCGAGTGAATTAATGATGCAAAACTTCATATCCATCTAACTCCTTCTTGTCAATGACTGACAAAGTACATTAAAAAAATGGATTTCTTCTTGAGCTGCTTCCCACATACAAGCTGGTGAGAGGAATTCAGGCCACCAGAGTACCCTAGGACCCCACTGAGGAATACGGGTATCTAGACACACTCAGTTTCAGGCTGTGTGATTGCAGGCAGCCAAATCCCCAGATGAGGGATTTTTAAACAAGTTGGTGATTTTCAGATGAAGGATACCAGCCACAGAAGTTTAAAGTGTTCCTGTGCAACTTGGGCTGCCAGTGAAATACCAATTTCTCCTTTTTTTAGAACAATTATTTCTTTTATTTTTCCCCAGACAAACCCTCAGACATTCTTCTCCTCCCTTCTGAGGCTTCTTTTTGAAAGAGCCAGTGCAGTAGATCATGCAGGGTTACTCCCCAGATAGAACTGCTGAACACAGGTGCATGCTGGGGCTTCAGTGTCTGGCTTAGTCTCTGATTTGTTGCAGGAAAAATACTCACTGCAGTTTCCCAATTCCCAAATGTGGATACTTTGAAGATGGATATGATGTATTAATTTTGTGTTTTTACAGATTTATGCTCTGCGGACGTAACTACATTTTTCTAAGAAATGAAGTGAGAATTGACTTCAGAGTCTGTGTGTCAGCCATGGTGTGAGAGTGTTGTGGCCCTTCCTGCCTCTTTGAGGAAGCAGGAAATCTGCTCAAAATGAAAATACAGAGCATGTTGTTTAAACTGGAGTTGAGAAGACCCCATTTCCAAACTTCATCCTGTTGATAAGAAAACTGAAAAACCAACCTGGGAAGCGCATCGCACAGTGTCTGGCAAATAGAACTATTCAGCAAATAGCAGTTCCTTCCCTTATTCTGTAGTTGCCCCTTATCTCATTGCAAAGTATCAGATCCTTGCTCCTAAGATTTGGCAGTCCCATGGTAAAAATACAAAGATCTTTTTTTTGGTGGTGCTGGGGATTGAACCCAGGGCCTTGTGCTTGCAAGGTATGCACTCTACCAACTGAGCTACATCCCCAGCCCCAAAGATCTTTTTTGATATTAAAAATGCTTTTTGAAAAGACCTATGAGAAGCACAGTTACGAGAAGCATAATCCCCAAAGTCAAAAATTTATACTATTGGGATATTCAAGATGGCAGATTAGAGGAAGGCTGCATTTTCATTTGCTCCAACGTTCTGAATTCAAGTAATGGAAGTGCTGTTTCTTAGAGAGGTGAGTAAAAGAGGAATTTCACTGAAATTCAATAATGGACAGTTAGAATCTCTTAGAAACTTAGAAATTTGGGTACATTGAACAAAGAACAAGACAAAGTACATTGGAGTCAATCCAGTTGCTGCAGTGGCCGTGGAAACAGTGCCGGCTCACCACAGATGGGAGGGACAATATAAATAGAGAAAGACAATGGACAATTTTGGCACAGAAAAACCTGCAGATCAGAAAAGCAGTCTAAACTTAGCTGACCCGTTGGTTGCTCAGAGAATTGGTGTCTGAAGAGTGCTCTGTGTCACTCAACTGGCAAGCAGAGAGCTAAAGCAGAGGCCACACTACAGCTTGCTGCTGCAAGAACCCAGGAGATTATAACAAACATAGTCATATTGTCCCAGCAAGTGCTGAGTGTGTGGCCCAGGGTGTACCTAGAAGAATGTGAGTGAAAGAGGCAGAAAGAATTTTACCCAGTGGACAACAAGTCAGAAACATGGAGGGGAGGGCAATTTGCTCTCCCTTTGAGTCTGGCAGCTCATGTGACTGGCTGAAGAGGACCAGGAAACTGAACAGGCGGGTTGAAACTGAATTGCATTTCCCAGGTTGGTTTTTCAGTTTTCATATCAACAGGATGAAGTTTGGAAATGGGGTCTTCTCAACTCCAGTTTAAACGACATGCTCTTTATTTTCATTTTGAGCAGATTTCCTGCCTCCTCAAAGAGGCAGGAAGGGCCACAAGCACTCTCACACCAAGGCTGACACACAGACTCTGAATACACTCAGGAACTAAGCCTGGGGAGATCATACATATTCACGAGCAGCAGAGCGTGTGAGACCTGTGGAGGATTCACTCCCCTGCCTCATGAGTATAATTTTTGGGAGACTCTCAAGATCCAGACTTCCAGCAGAGAACAGCATCTGCCAAGTCCTAGGGATGTGTTGATCTAATCTCTCCAGTGTAGATGCCACCTAACAAAGTCCCTAGAGCCTGATTAGACCCAGCTGCTGCAACTCCCCTCATAGAACTCTGCAGCAGCCTCACCTTGGGGGTACCTCTATCTGGTCTACCCAGAGGAGCCTTCAATCTACAATACTCTCTATTTCCTACTACTTCATACTGGTGGGAAGGGAGGCTGAGAGCTATCTTAACCAGCTTCAGTTTCAGGCCACTCCAGTTGTCAGCTTGGTAAGCTACAAAAAAAAAGAGAAAGGGGTCAGATGGCAGCTCTTGCTCTTTCTTTCTCTTTTGGTACATAGCCCAAGGAGAAATGGAAAGGACAGTCAAGTATGGACAGTGACCATCCATCCTTGTTGAAACTTTTGACCACCTTCAGTGGAGATAATTCTTTTAGTTTTCATTAAGAATATTTTTTCTTTTCTTTGTGTTTGTGTTTTGGTGTTCTTGCTCAGCTGACTGGTTCATAGATATGGGTGTGTGTGTGTGTGTGTGTGTGTGTGTGTGTGTAGACACATACACATATACATGTTTGTATCTCGTTTTTAGCTTTTCTTAAAAATAATAGTTATTTTTCCTTGTCATGTGTTTTGAGGGTTAGGGTTTTTGTTTTATTCTGGTTTTGTTTGTTTAACTTGTTTCTCTTTCTCTCCTTTGTTTTCCCACCAATGATCACATCTCTTGTTCTCTCTCCCCTTACTTTGTTTGTTCCTGTTTTTCTTCTCCTTTAGGGACATCACACTCTACATTTCTTCTACATTCTTTCTGTTAACATTTTGAACATTCTAAGCTTCATTTTACCTCATTACCATATTTTTTCCTGATAATAAACTGTAGTTTTATCATCTTTTGTAGCTATTTGGTTTATATAAATCTTGTTCCCACTATTCATGTTGTTGTAGTATTAGCACTATGGATGGCATGGCTGACATTTATTTTTTACTTTCATGCCGTATTTAGTTCACGGTTGGTTTCGCTCTTGGCAATTTCTTACCTCACCATTCCTGTTTTTGTGGTAATTAGTATTGTAGATGTCATAGTAGGCATCAGTAATGTATTTTAATGCTGTATATGATTTGCATAAGTTGTTGGTATTTTTTCCCTTTTTTCTATGAGGTGCTGGGAATCTACAGGAACATATCAGGTTCAAAGGGAAGAGACTGCTGATGAACTAAACCAAGTCAGACAGTGTAACATACTCCACACACAAATTAACCACATTCAATCTTCAAGCAACATTTTAATACAAAGAATAAAGAAATTAAAGCTGCCAAACTAGTGAACAAGCCCCAGGTAGAAATGGCTGGTGGGGATGGTGTTCAGCTCCCATTCAGACTTCCACTCCTACAGCAAAAAACAGAGAGAATTAACACAAAGGCTATGGATATCACACCTACAAGTGGTCTCAATCTAGATCACTGTAGGACACATTGGCAAGAGAAGACTGCCCTAAAAAAGTCCACATGTAAGATTGGTAGAGAAATCCATCCCAACAGATACCTAAAACCCAGCAGAGGAATACAAGAAATATGAAAAAACAAGGTAACACGATGTCTCCTAAAGTTTATAGTTCACCAGTAACTGACTCCAAAGATATTGAAATAGATGAAATATCAGATAAAAAAATTCAAAAGAATGATTATAAAAATGATCATTGAATTCCAAGAGAACACAGAAAAACAAGGAATGAATTAAGGAAGTCAGTGCAGGTTACCAATGAGAAAATTAATAGGGAGATAGAGATATTGAAAAAGAACCAAACAGAAATCCTGGAAATGAAACAATAATCAAATAAAATGTTCATTTGAAAGTTTCTCTGATAGAGTAGACCATGCTGAAGACAGAATCTCAGTGCTGGAAGGTAAAGGGACTGGCTTTCAACATTCAGACAGTACTAAAGAAAAGAATGTAAGTAACCATGATGAGAATATACAAAATTCTGGGACAACATTAAGAGACCAAATTTAAGAATCATTGGTATTGAAGAAGGTTATAAGATGCAGACTAATGGCATGGATTCTTGTTTAGGGAAATAAAGAGAAATTTTTCAAACCTTAAGAATGAGATGGATGTTTAGATACAGGATGCATACAGAACCCCAAATAGACAAGATCATAAAAAGTATCTCTCCACGACACATTATAATTAAAATGTCTAGCATAAAGAACAAGGACAGAGTTCTAAAAACCTCAAGAGAAAAATTGTCAGTTCACATTTAGAGGCAAGACAATTGACTAATTTCTCATAGCTCTAAAATCTAGGAGAGCATGGGATGATGTGTTCCAAGTCCTGAAAGAAAATAAATATCAACCAAGATTGCTATATCCAGCAAAGCTATCCTTTAGAATCTAAGTAGAAATAAATAACTTCAAAGGTAAGCAGGAATTAAAACACTCTGTTACTACTAGACTAGAAGTACAGAAAATAATTTATACAGAAGGAATAAAATACAAACCCCAGAACTAACAAATGATGAAATATCAATGAAGTAGCTAAGACCCAAATTAATAAAATTGCAGATAAAAAAGGAATAAATACCATAGACATAATAGAAACCCAGAGAATAATTAGGGACTATTTTGAAAACTTATACACCAATAAATTGGAAAACCTAGAAGAAATGGATACAATTTATACACATGTGACCTGTTAAAATTGAATGGAGAGGACATGGAAAACCAAAACAGATAAACAGAAGATATCTCAATATCTCCAATGAGATAGAAGAAGTAATAAAAAACCTTCCAACAAAAAAAGCCTAGCACAAGGTGAATTCTCAACTGAATTCTACCAGCCATTTAAATAAGAACAAATGGTCCTCAAATTATTCCATGAAATAGAAAGGGGTGGAACACTTTGAAATTCATTCTATGAAGCCAGCATCACCCTCAACCCAATATCACATAAGGACACATAGAAGAAAGAAAACTAAGGACCAATATCCTTGATGAACTTAGATGAAAAATCCTTAATAAAATTTTAAATGACAGTCAAAAAATATGAAAAAATATTCAACATCTATAGAAATTAGAGAAATACAACTTAAAAATACCTTGAGATTTCATCTCACTCCAGTTGGAATGGCAATTATCAAGAATACAAGTAACAATAAATGTTGGTGAGGATGTGGGGAAAAGGGTACACTCATACATTTTGGTGGGACTGTAAGTTGTTGCAACAACTCTTGAAAGCAGTATGGAGATTCCTCAAAAACAAGGAATAGAACCAACATTTGACCCAGAAATCCCACTCCTCCATATATATATATGGCCAAAGGATTTTAAATCAGCATACTGTAGTGACACAGCCACATCAATCTTTATAGCAGCTCAATTCACAATAGCTAAGCTGTGGAGTCAAGCTAGATGCCATTCAACAGATGAATGGATAAAGAAATTGTGATACACACATCACACACACACACACACACACACACACACACACAAACACACACAGGAGTATTACTCAACCATAAAGTAAAATGACTTTATGACATTTGCCAGTAAATGGATAGATCTAGAGACTATCATACTTAGTGAAATAAGCCATCCCAAGAAAGGAAAAGTTGAAAGTTTTCTCTGATATGTGGCAGCTAACCCACAATAAGGGGGAGGAGACTAGAAGTTCAGTGAATTAGACAAAGCAAATGAAGGGAAGGGAGGGGGGATAGGAAAAGGAAAGACAGTGGAATGAATCTAACTTTCCTATGTTCATATATAAATACAGCACAGTGAATCTCACCAACATGTAAATTCACAAGAAATTAATTAAAAAATAATAGATATGGGTAAATGGCAGAAAGATCAATAGAAGGAAGGGAGCAGAGGTAAAGTAAAGGGAAGGGGAAGGAGAGGTACTGGTGTCTGAATTAGAAAAAGATATATTCCATGCCTGTATCATTATGTCAGAATGGACTCTACTGTTATATATAACTAAAATGAACCAAAAACAAAAACAAAAAAATATCAAATCACATTCAACAACATATAAGAAGATTGTATGTCATGACAAATTTGGTTTTATCCTAGGGATACATGAACAGTTTAACATATGCAAATCAATAAATGTAATTTACCACAAAAATAGAATTAAGGGGCCCACCCCCCAACTCCCCCTGCTGCAGATGGATGCCAGACACAGTGCTTGCCCATCCCCCTCCCACTGCACTGCCTTGGTGCACCCTGCATTGCAGCTCCCCAGCTTCTTTGGAGTCTAGTACAGACATTTTGAATTTTTCCTGAGGCCATGGCCACCATCATCAGAGGGGCAGGTCCCTTCCTGAGATACCTGTAGGAGACTGGTAGTGTTTTGACAGCTACCTCTATTAACTATATTATATCCTACTCCCTTCCCCATCCTCTGTTTTCACCACTAGAAATACTGTAAATAATAATCAAACTCATCCTGTTTATTATAATAATGTTAAAGTCTTTATGGGGCTATCTGGTTCAGGGCTACATTTTGTTTGTATTGGGTGCTGCTAATACAGATCTCCCCCTCAAAGGACAGGTACTAGAAAACTGCATGGTCACAATAAGCCTGCAGGGGGGAAACTTCAACCTCAGATCTTCACTGCTAGAGGGGAATATACAGAAACAATATGAAAAAACAGGGAAGAAAGTGTCCCTAACAAAACAAGATGCTATTTTGATAGAATTCAATGACAGCATGGCAGTAGAAATGACAGAAAAAGAGTTTAGAATTCGCATAATTAAAATGATCTGTGAAGCAAAAGATGAGATAAGAGAGCAAATGCAGGCAATGCATGATCACTCCAATAAACAGTTAAAAGAGCAAATGCAGAAAGAAAAAGAGCACTTCAATAAAGAGATAGAGATTCTGAAAACAAACAAACAAACAGAAATACTTGAAATGAAAGAAACAATAAACCAAATTAAAAACTCAATAGAAAGCATCACCAACAGAATAGACCTCATGGAAGAGAGAATCTCAAACAATGAAGAAAAAATATTTAATCTTGAAAATAAAGTTGAATGAACTGAGAAGATGTTAAGAAATCATGAACGGGACCTCCAAGAATTATGGGATATCATGAAAAAACCAATTTAAGAATTATTGGAATTGAGGAAGGCACAGAGATACAAACCAAAGGAATAAACAACCTGTTTAATAAAATAATATCAGAAAATTTCCCAAACCTGAAAAATGAAATGGAAAATCAAATACAACAGGCTTATAAAACACCAGGTGCAAAAAATTACAACAGATCCACACCAAGGCACATTATAATGAAAATACCTCACATACAAAATAAAGATAAGATTTTAAAGACTGTGAGAGAAAAGTGTCAGATTACTTATAAGGGGAAACCAATACAGATATTAGCATATTTCTCAGCCCAGTCCCTAAAAGCAAGAAGGGCCTGGAACAATATATTTCAAGCTCTGAAGGAACATAGATACCATCCAAGAGTCCTATACCCAGCAAAACTAACCTTCAGATTTAATGATGAAATAAAATCTTTCCACAATAAACAAAAGTTAAAAGAATTTACAAATAGAAAGCCTGAACTACAGAACATTCTCAGCAAACTATTTTGTGAGGAGGAAGTGAAAAACAACAATACAAGTCAGCAAAGGGAGGAACTAATCTAAAGGAAAAGCCAATCAAAGGAGAAATCAAGTCAAGTTAGAAACAAAAAATAAGCCAAAATGACCAAGAGTACAAATCATATCACAGTAATAACCCTGAATGTTAATGGCCTAAACTCAATAATCAAAAGACATAGACTGGCAGATTGGATTAAAAAAAGACCCAATAATATGTTGCCTTTAAGAGATTCATCTCATAGAAAAAGACATCCACAGACTAAAGGTGAAAGGATTGGGAAAAACATACCATGCACATGGACTCAGAAAGAAAGCAGGGGGTCTCCATTTTCAGATCAGATAAAGTGGATTTCAAACTTAAGTTAGAGAGGATAAAGAAGGGCATTTCATACTGCTTAAGAGAAGCATAAATCAGCAAGACATAATTATTTTAAATATTTATGCCCCAAACAATGGAGCATCTATGTACATTAAACAAACCCGTCTCAATTTTAAGAATCAAATAAACCAAAACACAATAATAGTGGGGGAATTTAACACACCACTTTCACCACTGGATTGAACAAAGAAACTATAGAACTACATAATACAATCAATGATATAGACTTAATGGATGTTTACAGAATATTTCATCCATCATCAAGTGAATATACTTTCTACTCAGCAGCTAATGGATCCTTGTCCAAAATAGACCATATATTATGCCACAAAGAAACCATTAGTAAATACAAAAAAATAGAGATACTACATTGTATCTTATGAGACCATAATGGAATGCAATTAGAAATCAACAATAATATAACAAACAAAAACTACTCCTACACCTGGAGACTAAATAATATGCTATTGAATGATGTAATGATAACAGAAGACATCAGGGAAGACACAAAAAAATTCTTAGAAGTACATGAGAACAATGACACAACATATCAAAATCTCTGGGACACTATGAAAGCTGTACTAAGAGAAAAGTTCATTGCATTGAACTCATACATTAAAAAAAAAAAAGTCAACAACTACATGACATAACATTACATTTCAAAGTCCTTGTAAAAGAAGAACAGATCAACACCAAAAATAGTAGAAGATGAAATAATTAAAATCAGAGCTGAAATCAATGAAATTGAAGCAAGAGACACAATTCAAAAAATTGACAAAACAAAAAGTTGGTTCTTTGAAAAAGTAAACAAAATTGACAAACCCTTAGCCATACTAATGAAGAGAAGGAGAAAGAAAACTCAAATTACTAGAATTCATGATAAAAAAGGAAAGATCATGACAGACACAATAGAAATCATAACATAATTAGAAGCTAATTTGAAAATCTATACTCCAACAAAACAGAAAATATCGAAGACATTGACAAATTTTTAGAGACATGTGATCCTCCCAAACTGAATCAGGAAGACATTCACAGTTTAAACAAATCAATTTCAGGACCAAAATAGAAGAAGCTATCAAAAACCTACCAAGGAAAGCCCAGGCCCAGATGGATTCTCAGTCAAATTCTACAAGACCTTTAATGAAGAAATAATACCAATACTCCTCAAAGTATTCCAAGAAATAGAAAATGAGGGAAACTTGAAACTCATTCTATGAAGCTAGTATCACTCTGATACCAAAACCAGACAAAGACTCATCAAGGAAAAAAATCTTTAGACCAATATCCCTGATGAACATAGATACAAAAATTCTTATCAAAATACAGGCAAATCACATACAAAAACATATTAAATAGATAGTGCACCATGATCAAGTAGGGTTTATCATAGTGAGGCAAGGTTGAATCAACATCCAGAAATCAATAAATGTAATTCATCACATCAATAGACTTAAAGTTAAGAATCATATGATTATTTCAATAGATACTGAGAAAGCAATTGATAAAATACAGCACCCCTTCATGCTTAAAACACTAAGGAAAACAAGAATAGTAGGAACACAGTTCAACATTGTAAAGGCTGTCTATGCTAAGCCCATAGTCAACATCATTCTTAATGGAGAAAAACTAAAAGCATTCCCTCTAAAAACTGGAAGAAGGCAGGGAGGACCTCTTTCACCACTTCTATTCAACATCATCCTTGAAACACTAGCCAGAGCAATTAGACAGACCAAATAAATTAAAGGGATATGAATAGGAAAATAAGAACTCAAACTGTCACAATTTGCGGATGACATGATTCTATATTTAGAGGATCCAAAAAGTTCCCCTAGAAAACTTCTAGAACTAATAAATGAATTCAGCAATGTAGCAGGATATAAAATCAATATGCATAAATCTAATGCATGTCTATTCATAAGTGGTGAATCATCTTAGAGAAATTAGGAAAACCACTCCATTCACAATAGCCTCAAAAAAATAAAAGACTTGGGAATCAATCTAACAAAAGAGGTGAAAGACCTCTACAATGAAATCTACAGAACACTGAAGAAAGAAATTAAAGAAAAACTTATAAAATGAAAAGATCTCCCATGTTCTTGGATAGGCAAAATTAACATGGTTAAAATGGCCATTCTATCAAAGGCACTGTATAGATTCAATGCAATTCCAATTAAAAATCCAATGACATTCCTCATAGAAATAGAGAAAGCAATCATGAACTTCATCTGGAAGAACAAGAGACCTTGAATAGCCAAAACATTCTTGAGTAGAAAAAGTGAAACAGGAGGTATCACAATACCAGACCTTAAACTATACTACAGAGCAATAGTAACAAAAAAGGCATGTTATTGGCATCAAAATAGACAGACAGACCAATCTACAGAATAGAAGACACAGAGACAAAACCACATAAATACAGTCACCTCATATTAAACAAAGGAGCCAAAAACATACAATGGAGAAAAGATAGACTGTTCAACAAATGGTGCTGGCAAAACTGGAAATCCATATGCAGTAAAATGAAATTAAAACTCCATCTCTCACCCTGCACAAAACTCAACTCAAAATGAATCATGGACTTAGGAATTAGACCAGAGACCCTGCACCAAATAGAAGACAAAGTAGGCCTGAATCTTCATCTTGTTGGCTTAGAATCAGACTTCCTTAACAAGACTCCCAAAGCACAAGAAATCAAAGCAAGAATCAATAAATGGGATGGATTCAAACTAAAAAGCTTTTTATCAGCAAAGGATACAATCAAGAATATGAAAAGAGAGCACACAGAGTGGAAGAAAATCTTTATGCACTTCAGATAGAGCACTTATCTCCAAAATTTCTAAAGAACTTACAAAACTTAATACCAAAAATACAAAGAACCCAATCAATAAATGGGCCAAGGAACTGGACAGACACTTTACAGAAGAAGACATACAACTGATTAATAAATATATGAAAAAAATGTTCAACATCTCTAGTAATTAGAGAAATGCAAATTAAAACAACTCTAAGATTTCATCTCACTCCAATTAGAATGGGTATTATCAAGAAAACAAACAATAATAGATGCTGGCATGGATATGGGGGAAAAGGCACACTTGTACATTGCTGGTGGAGTTGCAAATTGGTGGAGCCATTCTGGAAAGCAGTGTGGAGAATCCTCAGAAAACATGGAATTGACCCACCTTTTGATTCAGTTATCCCACTATTCACTTTATAACCAAGTATAGTTTTTATTTTCATTTTCCTGATTGCTGGAATGTTCAACATTTTTTCATGTATTTGTTGACAATTTGTATTTCTTCTTTAGAGAAAAGTCTGTTTAATTCATTTGCCCAACTATTAATTGAGTTACTTGAATTTTTGGTGTTAAGTTTTTTGAGTTCTTTATATATTCTGAATATTAACCCTCTGTCAGAGGAGTAACTAGCAGAATTTTTCTCTATTTTGTAGGTTCTCTCTTCACATTCTCAATCGTTTCTTTTTTCTGTGTAGAAGCTTTTTAATTTAATGACATTCCATTTATTAACACTTGACATTATCTTCTGAGTTTTAGTGATCCTATTAGAAAAGTCATTCCCTGTGCCTATATGCTGTACTGTTGACCTTCTATTTTGTTCTAGGAGTGCCATAGTTTCTGGTCTAATTCCTAGGTCTTTGATCCATTTTAAGTTGAATTTTGTGCATGGTGAGAGTTAGGGATCTAATCTTACTCTTCTACATATGAATAACCAGTATTTCCAGCTCCCTTTTTAAAAAGATAGTCTTTTCTCCAATGTATGTTTGTCAAGGATCAGAAGAGAGTATGTGTGCATATTTGTCTCTTTGTCTTCTACTCTGTACCATTGGTGTATGTCTGTTTTATGCTCATTCCAGTCAAAATGGCAATGATCAAGAATATAAACAATAATAAATGCTAGAGAGGATGTAGAGGGAAAGGAATATTTTTATACTCTTGATGGGATTGTAAATTAGAATAACTACTATGGAAATCAATGTGGAGAT
The DNA here is from genome assembly GCF_902686445.1 of Sciurus carolinensis. Lineage (NCBI taxonomy): Eukaryota > Metazoa > Chordata > Mammalia > Rodentia > Sciuridae > Sciurus > Sciurus carolinensis. The sequence goes on from NC_062226.1 coordinate 68,088,346, forward strand.
TTCTCAAAAACTAGGAACAGAACAACAATTTGACCCAGTCCTCAGTATTTATTCTAAAGAATGGATGAATGGATAAAGAAAATGTTGTATATAGACACAATGGAGTTTTATTCAGCCATGAAAAAGAATGAAATTATGCCATTTGTAGGATGTACATTTTCTGTCATTTGTGGAAGTTAGAGAGGAAAAAGGAAAAATAAAGGTGGAAAACTGAAAGGAGATCAGTAGAATAGAAGGAAGGGATCAGGAGAAAGGAGGAGGAAAGGAAAGGGGAAATACTGGGGAATGATACTGTCCAAATTGTATTGTTATATTGTGAGTATGCGTGTACATATAACAATGAATTCCACCATTATTTGTAACTGTAATGCACCAGTAAATATATGGAAAAAACATTTGTATTATCAATCTAAGAAACAGGCAGTTTTTGTAACAGAAAATTTACAAGTGAAATCACAACTGTTTTTTGTTCATTTGTATGTTTTTTAACAACCATTTCTTGATACTCAATAATCTTCAATGTTAGTTATGATAACACTTCCTAGTTTTATATTTTATAGCTTTCAAATCCTTTGAGTCTTTAACAACACTGGGAAATAGACAAGTGAAGGATCATTACTCCCATTTAATAGAAAGAAACCATGATGTTAAAGACTTAATGTGGCAAGGGAGAATAACTTAGCAAAGAACCTGGCAGGTGAGGTCAGGAGATGGTGGTGGAAGGAGCGGTGGTAATAACACTTCCTGTGCCCAACTCTGGCCCCAGCTCCCCGTACGCTTCTTCCTACAGGATTTGACCTCCAGGCTATGGAAAGCTATGGGCAGAACACCTCCTCCACCAGCCCCTTCATGAATGACTCTGGCTACAAAGTTGCTGCACCCAAATCATGCCCCTCCCTGGGTAAGGACCTACATCCCGTAACTGAATGATACTGTCGTTGAAGCTCATCCATTTCAACCTAGCTCTACACAACTCTGATGAGTCATGAAAGCTTCAGAGGGAACTGTGGGTTTGGTCACTTCACAATTTGACTTTTTCCTTTGCCTATTTCTGTTCCCTTCCCTCCCAAGTCAACCCTTAATAAATACTTTGAATGTTAAATAGCATCTCAGAATTGCTTCCTGGATAATCCACACAGGCCTACTGGTACCAAGACTTTCTGAGAATGAAGGTAACAAATGGGTTTGGGCACTGGATCTCTCCCCTGTTGCCAGTTTTTGGATCTAGGACATGAATGGAAGAGGTGACGACATCCAAGAGAAGAAGGACCTTGCTACATAATGACAAGAATACACAGTAACTATTCTCTCAATCTTACCCCAGAAGAACCTTAGCCATTTACTCAGGTAAATGAACACTGGGGTCATGGAGATACCCAAAGACTTTTATAACCATTGAATATAAGGCCAGTGTCTTAGTCTGTTCATGATGCTATAATAAAACACCTCAGACTGTGCAAATCTATAAATAATAGAAAGTTATTACCCACCAGTTTTGGAGGTTGGGAAATTCTATATCAAGATACCAGAAGATTTGATGTCTGGTGAGGTCCTGTTTCCCGTGCTGGCATTTCTTGTTCTATTCTCACATTGTAGAGGAGAAGACAAACAAACAGACACAAAGTGAAATAAAATAAGATTTTGTCAGATCCCTTTTATAAGGGAACTAATCATATCCCAAATGCCCCATCTCTTAAAACCATCACTCTGGGGTTAAGTTTCAACATAAGAACTTTGGAGACACATTAACCTTCAGACCATAGCAGCTGGGTAACTGGAAACCTAAAACACCAACATGGCCCCTTTATTAGAAATCATGGCTAATAAAATTAATCCTGGTTCAGATTCAGCTCATAGGGGATCCATTATGCCCTCAGAAACCATGATATTATTCTTTTCCTCTTTCTCCAAAGTAGACTTTGATTAGACATGCTTGTTATCATCACAGTTCCATTGGTGGGTCCTTTGGCTTGTGGAGCAAAGACTACCTGTAATAGAAAGGCCAAACAGAAATCTCTGAAGTTGCTCTCTCTCTTCACTCTTCTCATGATGATAGTAGATAAAAACCACACACATACTATGAAGATGGCAGAAATTAGCATTATTCATGAGGCCTAATAGAAGTAGGAATGGTGATACCGATCATATCCTCATTTAGTTTACTAATCTGGCCCCTGAAGAAACCAGATGCATCCTAGAAGACAGCAGGAGACGTCCCCAAACATGACTACACAGTACCTACAATTGTAGGTGCTGAACCAAAAGTGATATTTTTACTAGGGCAGATGACTGTGACCGCAGGTATATGACATACAGCCACTGAATTTATTTTCTTTCTGTATTATGTAGAGGACTAGTAATAGATTGAAGCTCCATGGAATGAACACTAATATACACTCATAGTTTTGTCTTATGGGTTACACAACCTCTTTCCATCCTCTCTCATAATATAGTTTGAAAAGGTCTGAACCATTTGAATAGCACACAGAAGACTACATTAATCCTTTAAGTTGATAACTTTTCCATTATTAGATGAACAAGAAATGGCTAGCACTTTGGAGCTTTACTAAGAAAGTCACATGTGTTCCAGTATACGCCATTGTTGAACAAAAATTAAGAGAACTGCTACATTAGTAAAACTTAGAAAAATCCATGGGGCAGGGGTAGTTTGGGAGTTATATCCAACATAAAATTCAAATTATTTCATTATCTTTCTCCCATCTCAAAGAAGGATGCACAGAGGGACCTATTAAACCAATTCATGTTCTGAAGGTAGCATGTTCCACACCTTGGAATATTGCTTTAGTCCATAAAAAGAAGGCTGCCAGGTTTTAGAGATTCCAGAGTAGAAAAGAACACTAGGTAGCAGGTTCAGGGTGCAATGTTGGTATCCTGAAGACCTTATAATTTTAGAAGTATCAGTAGTGGTAAATAATGCCTTATGGAATTTATGGTACAGCTTACTGGGAAAATAACTCAGAAGCCTGAGCTTCTAGAGCAAATCCATGCCATTGGATTTACATATTTTTCAAAATTATCTGGCATGCTATTGCTCATTACAGATGCAGAACATTTGACCAAGGGACATCAAATGACAATGAATCTAAAACAGCCTATCATGAACTAGGTTCTATGTTATCCACCAAGTTTTAAGGTCACCCAGGTCCAGTAACAACATGTTTTAGGATAGAAGTGAACCCTCAGGAATAAATACCAAGGAAAGGGGAAATACAAGCTAGCTACCTGGAGACCCAACTCTGATATCATCCATCATTGTCACACAGTCATCCCTGTCTCAACCCACAGCCACAGTTGAATGGTACAGGTGGAAGAGGTGCCTTTGGACCATATGACCAAGGAGTAAAGGATCCATGCAATATAGACAAAAGGGTTAGCTCATTTTGTTTGTAAAAATGAAAGTGGTACTATATTCTGGTACTATATTTTCACTTGAGGTTAGCCTTGAAAAACAATTATGAGAGAAAATACTCCTAGTGGGTAGAGCTTTCAGGCGTACACCTGATCATCTACTCTTCTCTGAAAAGAGAAAGGCTCCAAGACCAGGTGTTCACACTCCTCATCCTTAAGGATTCAGATCATCATACAGGGAAACAACCCAGACTGACAGAGGAGCTAGCTGGTGAGGGAAGTATGAAATAGAAAATGGAATGAGGAGAAGAGTGTGGAAAGAAAAGTGGTACACACTCACACACATGCACTTGAATATACACATATATACACATATACATGTATGTAGACACACGCACACAGTGGTGCATTACTTAGGTGGCTGGTCCTAAGTAGATTGAGGAAGAGAAAGATTAGATGATAAGGTAGTCTTGGGCGTAGCATTATGCATGGAGCAGACTCAATATGAAAATCATTGATTTGCATCTTAATGCCTACCAAACATGTCTGTGGCAGTAGAGGTTGAAAGGAGAAAAAATGACTTGGCCAGTGTATGTCAGCCAGCCTCTGAAATTGCTCACCCTGGCTTTGGTATCAGAGGCAGTTGAGCCAAGTGACCATAATAACTGAGATGGGGATTATTTGTTTTTAAAAAGCATGAACTGTCACATACCTCACATACAAAGGATGACCTGAAACTATTGCCACTGACTATATAACCTACCAAAAACTGAGATCAATGTTGAATTCTTTACATGGTATTATTCCTTGAGAAAACCAATTGCCCACTTGGTTGCAAGTTGAGTACATTAGACCCCTTCAGTCTTGGAAATGACAGAAATCTTCCTGACAAAAACAGACAAACATCTGAAGCATTACTATGCATTTCTTTCCCAGGGAGAGGTAAATAAATATCCATGGATTCGTGGAGTATTTTATCCACCAGTAGGGTCATATATCTTTTAGAATCAGACCTCGGAACTCCACACAGTGAACACACCAAGAGAGTAAAGATCATGTGATCTAGTAGCCATGCAATACATCTCACCATGAAGACACTGCTGACCTGATAAGCATGAAGGAAAGGCTTGCAGAGGCATGGATGAAGCACTAACTTAAAAGAGGTACTTGACAAAAATAATATGCCAATCTCTTGAATGTAATAGAAACCTTGGACCAAAGATCTGTATAGGGATTCTCTCCAATAATCAGAATATCTGAGCCTATGAGTAAAAGGGAGAGAAGTAGGAGTGGTGCAGTTATCATCACACCTGATGACCCACTTAGGAAATTTATGCTTTTCATCCTCACAACGTTGGGTTCCATGGGTTTACCTGTCCTGGTCACATAAGAAAAAGCATTTCAGGCAAACAACATAGTTAAAGTGCACTGAACTATATGCTACAGTGTCCACCTGCCCAAGTCAGGATTCTTGTGTTTAGGGACCAGCAGGAAAGAAGAGATGCTATCTTTGCAGGGATAATTGACCCATATCAGAGGGATGCTTGTACATAATAGGGGTAGGCATGCTTATTTTTGGTACCCAGGAGATCCATCTGGATACCTCTTGGTGCTCCCTTGTTTGATGATAAAAGTAAATGCATAGGTAAATCAAGCCTCGTCTGAAAGGACACTGAAACTAGTTACTACAACTCATTAGGCTTGAGGGTCTGAGTCACCATACCAGGTCAGCAACTCAGAAGATCAGAGGTGCTAGTAGAGGTGAGAAGAATCTAAAATGGAGAGTAGAAGAGGGTAAGAAAAATGATTTATTGTGCTCCAGAGGCTATCTGCAGCAGAAGGAGCTACAGTTTTTCCTACTTGTTTTCCTTTTTTTTAAAGTTTCCTCCATGAAAAAAGAGGCTCCATGGAATCATGGAAGAGTTGCCTCTTGAATGCACATGACACAGAATGAGACAGTGCAAGGGGTGGGCTGTAGTTGACACTGTGATACATCACCAAGTTCCTGCTTGAGGGAAAGAATTTTTGCCCTAGTTACAAGGAATGCTATCAGCAGAAAAGCTCCACTGTCATACCCCAGCTGCAGTAACCACCTAGCCTGAGCTCACACCCCTTTCTCTAGGCAACTGACATACAATGACTAACTGAGGCCAGCTATAAAGGCTTGGTCATTTCAGCAAAAATTGAAACAATACAGAAAGGTCATGGTAGCTATAGGTCTCCTTATATGAGTTGCTGAGGTTGTCACTGGGCTGCATACCTACTAGCTTTCTCCCTGTGCCATTCATTGTTTCTTTCTCTTCTCTTCCAGAGGTGTAATCTCAAGGGCTCTCCAATAAACATTCTGCATGCTAAAAATCTGTTTTCTAGAGAACTAAATCTGCTTTTCAGAATGATTTCACGTAATAGCTTTATTTGATCTTCACAGTAATTCTATGAGCTAGACAAGGAGATTTTATTTTACAGAGAAAGAGGAGGATCAGAGAAGTAGGTTTTGCAAAGTGGAACAACTGACTCTTTAGTGACAGACACACCCTGGCATTCCAGTTGCCTATTTCTTTTACTCATATCACGATGTCCCTTTTCCTCACATGGGGGGAGTCAGGGTGGGCTACAACATCATCCTTCTGTGACAATGACATGCCTGAATCTTAAGGCTCATTCTGTCAAAGGTGCTCTGGGAGATGTACTCACTGCACCATCAAAGCAATTTATAACCAGTAAAGAGGAATATTTTAATGATCCCTTTATGATATATTGGTCCTATAAAGGCTTATTAAAGAGAAGCTCACACTAATAAAATGCAAAGGTTGTCACTTACAATGAAAAACCTGGTGATTTAAAAGTTGTGCACAACTTCTGGATCTTCTTTTAGACAATTGATAAATCAAGACAAGCAAGAGGTTATGTGCTAAGAATTGCTTTGCTGACTGACCACAGCACTGCATGTATCCTGTCATTGAGGTTGACTGCCCTATGAACATCATCCTTAACTGGATGATTTGACTTCTTAAAAGAGTTCAGTGTGTGGAATTGTTATTTTTTCAGTATTCCCCTAAAAGCTACATTCATATCCCACCCTGAGAGACTGTGTAGCTTTGTGGGAAAAGAAACACTGGGTGTGGTTATCAGGATGTGTGTTGAAGCATTAAACCTGCAAGATCTGGATTCCAACCTAATTTAATTCCTTATATGACTGTGCACTCCAGTCTCTTTGAGATTCAGGTTCCCTTATCTCCCAAGTGGGAAGAAACCAAAGATGATCATCAAATCTCTCACAGTGCTGTGACTTTCACAGCTGATTCACAGTTTTTCCAGTTTTCCTCTGGCCTGAGCTGCTTTGCAGCTTGGGGATAGGATCAGCAGTGATTTTCAGTTAGAAGCAATAAATATGATAGCCATAGTGATCAGCAGAAATGACCCACGGAATCTAAATTCCTTCTAATTTCCTCATTTTCTGTAGATTAGAAGGAAAATCCAGGACTGGGACTAAGCATCAGGGCAGAAGTAGAGGGTGCTAGTAAGATGGACACAGGTCTGGAATTGACAGTGAATTACTTGGGTAAGTTTAGGACACTGTGTGGGACTAGTAGACCCAGTAGTATAATGGCAATAAGATTACATCAGAGTAGTTTTATAAGGGGGTTAATGAAGTCATTTATATAAAGGTCCAAGTGCATAATTGGTTCTCAGTGGATACTACCTCAGCCCTTCCTCTTTCCAGCACTTTCAAAGCTTTCAAGAGAATGAAACAAAATGAAAACCTGTATTTCCAAGTTCCATAAAGGATAATATAGAACATACAAACCAGAGGTAAAGCATGTATCATTCCTGTAGGGGAGATTTAAGTAAGTAGCAATGGTACCCATTGATTAAAGGAGAAATTATTATTGAAACTGAAACAGGAGTAGCTTCAATTAAATGGAGTAGCTGACTATTTGCTGGTGTGATTCTAGAGTACAAAGAGATACCATTGCACCTAATATCTTCTCCTTTTTAGCAATTCTCTGAAGCTTAAACATCTAAATTCTGTATTTTCCTTATTTTTGTTGAAAGCAGGGGTGTTGAATATTCTTATAAGGGGTAAGTATTTTATTTATTTTATTTCTACAAATTTATTTGCCATAAGATCAGGTGGCATTAAGTTGTGTATAGGAGAAATGACCAAGCAAGACTAGATCAGAAAAGGGAGTCCTACCCAATTATAGCTTCTCCTCTCTCTGATGAGTCTAACAAGCCAGAGACAAGGCATGGCAATACATTGGGAGAACAGTCTCAACTGGGTATGCATCTGTTCTTCCTTTTGACATCTTTTTCTAACATGAACAGTGCTTTTAACTTTACATTTAGTTAAAGTATGCATCAATCATAAAGGTTCCTATGAAGACAATCTTCAGAGATTCAAAAATATGCCTATGGGTACAACACCATCCCAGGCAAGGACAGGACTCTAAGAGCTTTATTCTAGAAGGAGCCCCATATGGAGACACCATGCCAACAGTGGGCTCTTAAAGAAACTCTGGCAGGAGAACTCTTCCAGGTGAAATTCCAAGGTTTCCAGACAAATGCCAATGGCTTTTGGGATACCCCAATTCAAAGCTTAGCTTCCTATTAAAATACTGATGTATTGAGGGGGTTGAACAACAAAAAAAGGTTTTTAGGAATATTATGACCTGATACAAAAGCAAGATTAAAGGGCAGGTATTTAAGAAGAAGGAAGAGAACTTCAGATGGCTAACACCTTGGGGAGAAAAACTGTTAGGAAGGAAAAAGAAAGATTGAGGCAAACACTACCCATGTCAGCATGGTGCTTGGTTGAGCAGAGACTAGAGGCAATTGGACCACTTCCTTAGTTGACGTTTCCACGGAAACCATTCATACTGCAATGGCTGCCAACCGTTACTCATATGGGGTAGTGGGATGCAGGTGGACTCCCAAGTCCAGCAAGATTAAGTAACATTCAAAGGTAACACAGTGCATTGGGGAGCCAGAGTTAAGACTCAGGTTTGTTTCCTCATGTGTAAAAAGAACACTTCCATTTCTGAGCTTTCACAGGATTAAGTGAGGTTAAAATAAAATAAAAAAAAATAAAAAACAAGCACCAAGGCTGCAACTCTGCACAACAATCCACAGACTCCAGCGTAGGAGGTGCCCCTTGGAATTACCAACTTATTTAACCAGAAGACTCCTTGCAGCAATTGGCACATAGTATGTGCTCAATAAATGTTAGTTTTCTATCTTTATTTTTAGGAAGCCTTTAGTTCTGTTATTTCAGCCAGAATTTGAAACAGCAATTTGTCTTTTAAGCATGATAGAATCAAAATGTGTTGGAACTTATATTTTCCTGAAAAAAAAATAATTTTATGAGTTCAGTATGATCTCACTCTTCCCAACTGGTTAAACCGTGTGAAGTCCATTTTATTTTCTGTTGTCTGCACTCTGACAATGTGTTTGACACTCTTTAATGAATTACTTCCCCTCTAGTTTCTGCATGCCAGGACCTGCTGGCCAACTCTGGCAAGCCTTTCAAGTGGGTGACCCTTGGGTGCTGCGAGTCTGTTCATGACTGGTGGAACCTGTCAGCACTTTCCTTTCAGGATCTTTTTCTTCACCTTTCAAGTCTGTTTTCTTCTTCCATGACAGGATCTGGCAGAATCTCATTCCTTTTCAATGGGATTCCAAAGAGCACACTAACTATCCAATTGCTCTTCTGATTACTCCAAGAACAAAAGAGGCTTAATCCCACATTGAAAGCCAAGCTATATAATGACTATTGACATTAGAACAGCAAATATTGGCAAAACTATTAAGAGAATGGCAGACTGTGGGTCATATTTTATCTTTGCCTAAGGGGGTCTTTAAAGGATATTAAAAGGGGTATATTTATAAGAATGTATCAGAAGAGATCAGGCTTAAGAAAAATGTTATTTATAGTAGCTAATGCACCATGGATATATAACCTTTTATGAATTTTCACATACCAGCTGCCATACTGGGGCAGAAAGAACATAAGGTGTAGATCAAGAAAGGAGAAAATCAGCAGGATGCAGTGGCACATGCCCGTAAGCCCAGCTACTTGGGAGGATGAGGCAGGAGGATCACAAACTCAAAGCCAGCCTGAGCAACTTAGTGAGACCCAGTCTCAAAATAAACTTTAATAAAAAGGACTGAGGATGTGGGGATGTAGCTCAGTGGTAGAGTGCCTGCCTAACATGCAAGACCCTGTGTTCAAGCCCCACTTTCTAAAAGTCCTAAAAACAAAACAAAACAAAAAAACATGGGGGATAGAAAATTCTCTGACTCAACTCCAGCTTCTTGTACTCCTCATCCTTCAAAAGGAGCTCAAAATTAACCATCCCTGTAATGTGTTATTCCTAAATAGGTAATTCTGCAACTCCCATAGTTCTTTGTACATATCTCTATTTTTTTTTAAATGCAGAATACTTTAAAGCATCTGTGTAGTGTCCCTACTACACTACAAATGCTGTAAACCACACATATTACTGCTATCTGTTCTCCAGACACTTAGTAGAGTCTCTGACATATGGCAGGTGCTTAATAATGCTGGGTGAGGCATGAATGGTTAAATGAATTCTGAACACATACTCTATTCCATTTATGGTCTACTATGAACATAAAAGAAGTGTCATACTCTAGGTCAACCATCTCTAGGACCATCCTGGTGAAACTTAGCTGGTCCCCATGAGCCTGTGGGGAAACCTTGTAGTTTCTTTAGGGCTGTGCTGTGGTAGATTATCTACAACATATTCATTGATATGTACATTATCCAAACAGAACTGATTCTTCTTGTAGGTGCCAAAATTTTATAGTTTGGAGGAATTTTAAAGCCTTTACTCCATACTTTTCACTACAAAGATACAGAAATTGAATCTTAGGAAAGTAGAGTGTTAAGTTATTTTTATATAGGTTTATGATGGAAGATCTGAGAATAGAACTCATATATCATGATCAGAACAGAGCTTTTTGTGTTATGGTTTTCATCTTAGTCTATTCAAGCTGCTATAACAAAATACCAGAGACTGGGTGGCTTATAAACATTAGATATTTAGTTCTCACAGCTGTGGAGGCTGGGAAGTTCAAGACTGAGACACATGAGATTTGGAATCTGGAGAAGCCCTGCTTACTGGTTCATAATCAGCATCTCCCAGCTGTGTCCTCACATGGTGAACAGGACTAGCTAGTTCTCTGGCGTCTGGAGTATAAGGATACTAATACTATGCATTAGAGTTCAGTTCTCATGACCTAGTTGCCTCCCCACAGCTTTACTTCCTATTATCTTCAGATTGGTGATGAAGTTTCAAAATGTATTTGCATTGAGGAAGTATAAAAACATTAATACCATAGGAATAGTGGTGAAGTATATACAACACAAAATATACCACTTTAACCATTTTAAGTGTACAGTTTAGTGGCATGAAGCACATTAACAATACTGCACAACCATCACTTCTATCCTTCCTCAGAACTTTTTTTTTTCTCATCCCAAACTGAAATCTGTATCCTCATTCCCCTTTCCACCAAGCCCCTGATAAAAAGTATTCTAATTTATGTCTCTACTAATTTTGAGTATTCTAGGTACCTAGAATGAAATCATACAATATTTGTCCTTTTGTATCTGTCTCATTTCACTCAACATAATGTCTTCAAGTTTCAATCATGTTGTAGTGTGGGTCAAAACTTCTTTCTGAAGCCAAATAATATCCACTGTATGATTATACTATAATTTGTTTATCCATCAATTGGGGTCTCTTGGGTTGTTTCCACCTTTTGGTGATTGTGAATAATGTTGCTATGAATATTATTGTAGAATATCTATTTTAGTGTCTGCTCTCAATTATTTGGAGCATAAGGTCAGAGGTGGAACTGATGGATAAAAGTGCTCTCTTGATTGTGCCAAGATGGCTCAAGTTCTATGCAGGCTCAGTGAAAAGGGAAATGAAGATCTCAATATATAATTTAACCACCTTTATCTTAGACATTTAGTGAAAAACTATTGAATCTAGTATCAGCTAAAGTCTTCAAATATGTTCTGAACATCTGTTCCTTAACAGGCTTTGTGCTAGGTGTTTGGGATGCACAGGTCTTAAAACACAGAATCAGACTAGAGGAAGAGAATGAAGGTAGACAAACAATGCACAAGATATGAGCAATGACAGAATACACTAAATGGAAGAGAGGAAGGAATGACTCTGTACTAAGTTGTGGTGGGACATTTACAGAAGTTAGTTAGTAAAGCATTTTTAGTAACAGTGATGACCCATAAGTAGGATTTTTGAAGTGTAAATAAAAATTCACCAGCAAAATAGGTTGAGAAAAATCACATTAATAAAATAAGAGAGTATGAAAGCCATGGTATATAATCTGGAATGGCTATAATATGAAATGTAAGAAAGAAAATAGCAGAAAATGAGTCTGGAAGACCAGGCCAAACGATGAAGGGCCTTGAATGCTAGGTTAAGGAACTCGAACATTATATTTTACTCTTTAGGCTAGAAGAGTTATTGAAGGATTTTTTTTTTTTAAAGAACAAGGCATAATGAGATTGGTGCTTTAGACAGATTGCTCTGTCCTCCATGTGGGGTGATCTGACATTGGAAGCAGGACCAAATAAGAGTCAGACCTGTTACTCTTAAGCAATCAGAGCAACAGAACATCAATGTCTCAGCAGTTGCAGAGGTGATAGAGAACCTTGATATCTAGGATGTGGTGGCTAGTTAACTGAATGTGGAGAAGAGAAGAACTCGGTAGAAAAACTAATTCAGGATGAAATGGGCAAGAGAATCAGGAGGAAGATAAGGTTCATGAATGAGATACTGAGTTCAGTTTTGAGCATGTTGACTACAGAAGGTCTTTCAAGGTGAGAGATTAATAAGAAGTTCCAAGTTAAAAATTTGTCTCTTATAAATTGGTCTCAGAAGGTTTCACTTTATAAGAAATAAATCACTTTGTTGGCTTTATTTTAGCAAGAGTTAATATATGGAGTTTAATGTGTATGACATCAATAGACTTGAGAAACATGATCTGAATTGGATTTCTGGAGATAATGTTCAAAAAGTGGTTACAGAAATAATGTGTCAGGAAGGCTGTAATTAGGGGCTCAGTCAATTAATCAGGAGTTCACCATTGCTAGTGCTGCATGCATCCCTCTTGCCATATAAAAAGGTAGTCACTGTGCACTACAAAACTGCTTCAAAGAAATCCAGTGCTTTCATGACTGTATTGCCCACAGTAACAATCAAAGGTGGCAGAGAGATGCTATTGGTCACATTCTTACTTTTCAAAACTTACATGTATTTCCTTGATTGTGGTGGTGCTGAAACAACACTGTCAATGTGCTAAAAGCCACAGAATTATACATTGTGAATGGGCAAATTATGCAGAAAGTGAGTTATATTTCAATAAGGATTTTAAAAATCTTATGTATTTTCTAACTGCCAAAACTTACTCTGTTCCCTAAAACCTAGCTGCAAGGGAGTCTGGGAAATACAATTTTTTAACTTTCCAACTTCTGTATTGGGAAGACATAATAGGAAGAGGATGAAGTGAGGGTTGAGCAAACCAACCTTTGCTTTCTTAATGGATATATAAATTACAGTTGAGAGCGTACCAAAAACAAGGGAAGGAAAAGGCAAATAATCTAGAATGCTAGATTCCAAATGAAACACAAATGACCAAGTAGATAAAAGAAGAATGGAGGGCACAGTCTTTGAAGTCAAAAGAAGAGATTCAAGGAGGGAGGGCAGAGAATTTATGAGTGCAATGGCACTTCGCAGGTAGGTAGACTGGGCCAGGCACTTCTTTATTATATCATGGTTTCTCCATCTTTCAAATGAGGATGATAACAGTAATACTCATTTCACCTATTTAACAGTTTTCTGGAAAAATCAAAAAGATAATGTATATAAACTTGAACTGTAAACTACACATCATTCTCTCATGGTTGTGATTATTTCAAGATGTTATGTAGGCTCTACAGCTAATATGTCTGTTAGAGTTAGAATATTTTTGTTAATATCCGATTGAACAAAAAGTTCTCTCATGATAATTTGACCATTTTATCTCAAAAGAAATAAAGAAATGAAGAATTCCTTCTCACACCTACCCATAGACCATCCATGCTTGTCCATGAAGACAGTCATAAATTATTCTCTTTAGCCAACATCTTACTGTAATGATCTGAAAACCAACTGACAAATATAAGCTAACTACTTCCAAGAATATTCCCCCACGGTCATGGCTAGGCAAAAGGCAAAGTTCATCAAGCCAGCAGACACAGGGAACTTGGCTCCCACTCATCCATTCAACACCCTCAGGCCCATCACACTCCTTCTTCCTGCCATCTCATTTACCAGCTAACAAATACTGACAGCCTGTGTGCTTAGGAGTGGGATTCCAATCATCCCACTTCTCCAGGCACTCAGTTGCATTTGTAACACACCAGCTGTTTCTGAGAACATATTCTTAATATAGGAACAGCAAGAAATTCTGCTGTCACTGTCCTAAGCCATGCCAGAGTGTGATCATGGTGGTAACATCGTGTAGAAGAATAAAAATCAAAGCAGAATCTTTAGGGAATTTGCCCACAACACTCTCTGAGGGTTCCTTGCTCTCTGGGTTGACTCTCATCAGGATATAAGCCTGGGTAGTCCTTGAAGAACAGGGTCAGGTAAAGTGAGATCTGGCCACAGTCAAACATGGTACAGAACAATCACACAATTCCCAAATAACATGTCCATGGGGAAAGAAAATTAACAGTGAAGAGTCAGAACTGATTAGACAATCTGTTTTCTGAAGTCTTATACAGAGTGACCATTGTACATCTGCCATTTCAAAGATTCTTATTATGAAAAGCAAATTAAAGTGGATTTTTTGGTCTGGAAACATGGATTTTCCCCTCACAAATAGTCAGAAAGCACTATTCATCCTAAGGATTACTTGACATTCGTTGTTCTTTCATTCAGGGAAATCTGATATTTAGGAGTAAAGACTTTGGAGCCAGGCTGTCTTGGATTACTAAATTCCTGGATCTGCCACTTCCTAGCTATATAAACTTAAGCAAGTTACATGACCTTCTAGGCCTCAATTTCTTTATCTTTAAAAGAAATAATTCATGTAAAGTGCTTAACACAATGTTTGGCCCATATTAAGCCTACCATAAATGTAAACCCTTTTTATTCATACCTGCAATTTTGCCTTAAGAATGTTATAATATCTTTGAACCATTTCAGTTATTTATTTATAGCATATAAGCAAAAGAAGAGATACTCCCCTTAAGATTATTAATGTTCTAAACTGAATTGAATGGAAGCAAAAGCACATCTAATTTAATCGTACTTTGTTTTACTGAATGCTAACTTTGTGTTAGTGTTTGCAAATTGGCATGTCCTTCAAGGGGGCCCTATCCAGATGGATGATCCTGCCTGCCTTCTTTGGCAAGGTGAACCTTTTCAAGAAAAATAAGGCCCTGGTGATAGGGAAGAAGAGGGTAGCTAGTAATAAAGGGTGGGGTATGGAGGGCTGGGGAAGGCATGTTGCAGGGCATCCAAATATGAAGTCCCTCCTGATCTGTTTTAGCCAAAAGAAAAATCACAGACTTCTGTGTGCTTTAAAAAATGTTGACACACATTTATCGTCCCTGTATGTGATAAAAGCTATACTAGTAAGGTATCTTTTAAAGTTTTTCTGATTTTGGTTTAAGTACCAAGTAAATGAATTATCCTAGTAATAAAGGTTTTTGTTTAATTTTAGCTGAAGTTTAAATACTATTCTTTGAAAATCTTCTTTAGGTTAAATACATATCAAGGATTTGAACAAATTTCAGTTTCTGATCATTTATTCTCCTAAAATTTATAAACTGAGGAAATTTGACAGTATTCATAATAGAGTTTTTGCCTGAAAATAATTTTAAATCTCAGTTCAACAAAAAATAGTCCTCTTTTGCTGGACCTGGAACCAGCCAGCCTTGCGCTTTTCATTCTCCCACAGCTGGGTCTCTAAATCCAGAAAGAGATGCTGCGTGCTCTGCATGGTCTGTCTAGACACAGACCAGGCTCCGCCTGGTTGACTAGGTGCCATCTGAGAACTACCCTATCTCCTGGGCTCCCTCCTGAAGAAAGAACTATCCTAGGCTTATACCAAGTGAGAGGGTCCCTTGATATTACAGTGATCCCAGGGCCTTCAGATATAGTTTCTGCTTAGTTTTAGATCATTTCAGAGAAAGAATGTGTTGAAATTACAATTGATATGGAAAGATCATCAGATCAATCCCATAATGCACTTGTAGCTCATTGGAAGAGAAAGTGACCAAAGGCTGCCCCACCCTATTTCCAGCACTTTCTAAAACATTGCTTTGTTATTTATCAAGCTGCTTTATATGCAAAGTCTATGACTTAAAAATTACTTATTTACTTGATTTTCAAAGTTTTGGTTTTCCCTTTTAGAATGAAAGCAGGATCCTATTTCATCATATTCACCATCACCTCTATTCCCAGTGTCTCCAATGGAGCCTGGCACATCATAGGCAGGCAATACACATCTTTTAAATTAATGAGTAAATATTAACCCACTTACCAGACTAAACTGGAGGTTTTTTTTTTTTTAATGACCTAATCAGCTTAAGTAGAATAAATTTTAACATTTTATATTTAAAAATATTTTCCAATACAACATTAGAAGTGATATCCTGAAAGGTCACTGTGTGCAAATATCATCCATAACTTTCATGTTTCAGAATCAAGATGCCAAAAAGAGAGACTTATTACTTAGGATGAGTAACACGAAAAACAAAAACATATAAACCTTCAAATCTCAGCAATTGAAATGAGTTTCTCACCCATGTCAAAGGCTACCATAGACTAGAAGGTAAGCATGTGGTATGGGTAGAAAAGGGAAGGGGGACCCTGTGGAGCCTCTACTCCATGCTGTCATTCAGGGACCAGGCTTCTTATGTCATGTAACACCACATCCTCTGCATCCATCCATCAGTGGGATGGGTTGAATATGTGCAGGACCACAAAAAAGCAAACCTGGAATTTGACCAGAAGACAGGCACAAGGCTCCATGTAGCTGCAAGGGAAGCTGGGAAATGTGTTTTTACAAGGCAAAGGAAGCAGCTTGCTGAATGTGCTAGGTGCTGCCCTGGCCCTTTCTTTCTTTTAAATATTTTTTTAGTGGTTGATGGACCTTTATTTACTCATTTAGTTAATATGCAGTGCTGAGAGTCGAACCCAGTGTCTCACACATGTTAGGTGACTGCTGTACCACTAAGCCACAGTCCCAGCCCTAGGTGCTGGCCCTTTCTGATGCTCACTATCCTATTCCGTCCTTGATCTCTCCTTAAGGTAAAATTTCTCTTTGAGATTCCCAAGCTTTTGGCCTGTCCTTTAAAGGGCTCTTTTAAAAAAAATTAATAACTAACCTTGAATGAAATGTTAAAAGTTAAAGAGCCATTGAGCCATTGATTCTTTTTCCTTCAGTATCCCAGATCATGTCCAATGATAAATCTACATCAATTGAAACATTATTTCCTGAACTTATAACTGTGAACGTTCCCTAACCACCAACATCAGGGGAAGGGGCAAGATGAATATTGATGTTACAGCCCATCATGTTCTGTTAGACTTTGTGATGATCACTGGGCTTCAGGGACAGTCTCCTACTGCAAACAAAGGGTGATGGTTAACAAGCTGCATTTAACTATACAGGTATGCTGGGATTTCTGTCCTGTGATTCGAGCACACCTTATTCACCTTTTCCACATCCTAACTGGCCTGAACAGTTCATGGTGAGAGCCAATATTGTCCCTCTGGCACTCTAGACAGAGAGCAAAACAAGAAGGGGAGGGGGCAGAAGCAAATTAGCATCTCAGAGTATCGTCCACCCTCAGGGAAGCCAGAGCAGCACAGACATGTCAGGAATAGTGAATTGAACTCAGACTTGATCTTCGAGAACAAGGACAGGGAACCGTGGGGAAGGGCAATGAAGCCTTTGCATCTCCATGTTCAAGAGCCTGTGCTGGAGGCAAGCTGTAGAATAAACCTGGCTCAACATTTCAAATGCCCATCAGCTTCTAGTTCAGAAAGTGATTTTGTTGTGGTTTTGGCCCCAGGTGGGCATTGAGCTGAGTGGCAGCATCCAAACCCTCAGGGAAGCTGAATTCCCCACTGGAGAAAGACCAGAATTGGCACCTTGCAGGGCAGAGGCTCATCACTTTCCTCCTGCCCTGCATGTGCCCATTTGTAAACCCCCCTCAGGACAGGACTCAGCTTAATGCGGACTCTACTTTCTCTTAGATAAGACCCAACAAAACTTAAGTGCAAGGTAGCAACAAGAGAGGCAAGCAATTGTAGGTGGTGTGTGTTTGCTAACAGTAACTTCATCTCCATCCCAGGCAGGCTGTCTGAACAGTTCCATTTTTCTAGTTCCTGTGCCTTATACCTGAACTTTCTGTCCTGTCCATGCTCTGGGGCACAGGTGCTGGACTTCCCTTACTAGAGCCACTAATGATGGCACATGGATGTTACCATGGCCCCTTTCACATCCCCTTCCCAGTCTCTAAGAACCTGTGTGCTGTGTGCTCATGTGCAGGTTGTACACTCCAAGAGCTGAGGGGTATGCAGGCTCGCCTGCATGTTTTCAGTACTGCAGTGCAGAGTCTGCAGTTATTGGGGTAGCCAACCTCCACAGCCCCTGACATTCTTTGCTCCTCTAGGAGACAGTAATACATTACAGGTGTTATAACTTTTCCTCAGAATCAGACTGCCTGGGGAACTGTAAATCTAAATCATGGCTGCCCTCAGGAAACCTGTGGGCCTGTAAACACAGTGGAATGAGTGAGATGAAAGCATCCAAGGGAGAAAATGAATCTCAGGCATCCCACTGAAGTCTATTTCATTTTTACAGTCTGGTCACCCCTCTGTGACAGGGGCAGTGCTGGGAGGGACAGGCTGCCTCCTGACTGACAGCTGACAAGTGAGGCTCCTCCTGGCAGCCTTGGCTCTGGGGCCTCATCAAGAGACAAGAGCTGCAGCAGATTCCGAGTGTCCCTGGCACCACTTGAAGTGCCACCTAAGATGCCATGGAGGTCACAGAAGGCTTTCGTTCTGGGAGGCTGAGCCTGCCTGAGCAGGCGTGTGTAATCAAGGCAGTTCTTAAAACCCAAGGCAGAATGGAGTATTTGGTGGCGGGGGAGATGTGTGAGAGGGAGAAAACGGTAAGGGAAAGGAAGGGAAGAAAAGAGAATGAGGGAAGGAGAAAGGAAGAGAAGTGACTTCTCAGAGGATTCACAGCTGCTGGGTCCCAACCCCCTGCAAAGGGATGGCAACCATCCAGAACGAGACTGTCCAGCATAGTGAGCTCATCGCCCTGGATGTGAGCAGGCATAAAGCAATGGCTAGGAAATCAGGAAATAATCACCATCATAGTGTTTTTAATGTGGCAACCTGAATGTCCCAATAGCCAAACGAAATCTTCAGCTGAAAATGAGATAGAGGACTTGAAAACTATTACCAAGAGAATGATGTCACTCCCAGCAGAGGAAAGCATTTGAACCCAACTTCCCTCTGATTTTCATTACTGCTAATTTTAAACATAAATCCAGTCATACTGGCTTTTGTAACATGAACTATTGATTGATTGACTAAATGGCTAACTGAAGTCAGTATGAAGCAGATTAGCTCAGTGTCCTCCCTCTCATGCATGAGATATGCCAAATGCTTATAGTAATGAACCTGGAGTCACTTCTCCCATTACCATGGAATTCTACAAAGGAATCTGAAACCAATTTTCAAATTCTTAGTACATCCCCCAAACTCACATTTTACATGCTTTGGCAATGACTGCAAAACTGTGAAGGACTGTTTTTAGAAAATCACCTAGACTAGTTTGTAGTGTAAATAATACTTTAAAGCGTTGGAAATAACGCCTTGGTATTTCAACTTCCAGATTGTTGCTGTAGAGGCAGGAGTGTAATGGATAAGAGCCTAGACTTCAGAGCCAGATTGTCTTGGATCCAGTCACTGATTTCCCACTTACAAGACATGCAGTCTTCAGTAAGTATCTTAACATCTCAGTACTTCAGTTTTCTCCTCTGTCAAATGGGTATAATAACAATAACAGTATTCTCGGTAAATGAAACATGAAATATATAAGCTGGAGCCTGGTATTTAAAAGGCAATAAATATTATCATTCATACTGGAAGTGAAATTTCTAAACATTTAAATTTTGCTTTTGAGCAATATTAATACACCTAATTACAACATAGAGTCTTTCATCTAAGCACATATTTTTATGCTTACTGATTCTGTTAGAAAATAAGTGCATGCAGGTCTCAGCTTTATGTTATTATCCCTGGAGACACTTCCAGTGCTGGAAGAAAGCTCACTCATGCCTTTTTGAAGGGAGGATTACCGTGGACCTTTCTCCCTGGAGCTTTCCCACATGGTTGCAGAAAACTTCATTGACTGTCTCCTTCATCTTCTTTGAACCATTGCACATGCCCAGAACACAGCTTTTCTCATGCACAAATTGTGATTTGAATCCCTAGCACATAACAGGAGAGGCACCTTTAAATTCCCAAGAACTTCCATGTAGGAGGACAGGGAAAGAAGATACTGAAGCA
Organism: Sciurus carolinensis; assembly: GCF_902686445.1. Lineage (NCBI taxonomy): Eukaryota > Metazoa > Chordata > Mammalia > Rodentia > Sciuridae > Sciurus > Sciurus carolinensis. The sequence continues at coordinate 68,108,355 of NC_062226.1, forward strand.
GAGCACCATTTCTCATATGGAAAGATAAATCAGCAGATCAACCGGCTTTAAGGATTCCAAAACCCCAGAACTAGAAGTCAAGTTCTTAACAGCCACCTTCTGGATGATTAAGTGTTCTTTCTTTCTTTCTTTCTTTCTTTCTTTCTTTCTTTCTTTCTTTCTTTCTTTCTTTCCCTCAAAAGACAAATAACATGCTATGTCATAACCAATTAAAATGAATGCATTTTAAGCCATACCTAGTTTGTGTACTTGTGTTCTTGCCATCTGCCCTCTGACTGCAGAGCTGTAGTTCCCATTACATAGGTGAGGGTACTAACAATCAGGAAGAAAGTAACTGTCCCAATCACAAGAACAAGGCAGGGGATGAGCATGAGTCTGATTCCAGATCCAAATCCTGTTTACCATCCCTCCAAGTTAAAACTCATGTCATTGAATGTGAATCAGAGAGGAGATTAGGGCACATGTAAACCCCAATTTCCAGCGTGAGGAAGACAAAACTTAAGTTTCTGTCTCCTGGGACCATTTGATCATTCATATTCCTTTCACATTCATCTTGTTTTTCCAATTTCTTCTAATACCTAGAAACATGTAGCTTCTGAAGCAAAATAGTATTTCTGATCAGAAAAGAAAGCGTAGATATTAATAATGATGGCTAACATGGAACACTTACAATAAGACTCCGTTCTAGTGTTTCCATGGATTAATTCATTCAATCCTCAGGAATTATTTTTTCAGTGAGATAAATCAAAATAGCATTGGAGTAATTATAATTTGTCCCTATTTCCAGGATCATATTGCATGTCATCTTATTTTCAAAATGTCCAACATACCAATAGAGCAATATAAGTGTCCTTTAATTGTCATCTTGCACCACAAACTTGTTAGTAGGTGACAAGATTAGTGTTTCACATAGAGTAGCAAAAGAAAAAGTTCAGCTTTGCAGACATCATGAAACTGTCACTTCCGACACACTGCCTGGACTGAGAGTTATTTTCTACTTGTTCTACAAGTCAAACTATGGGGAAGGTGAAATAAATGCCTGAAAACACGGAGGGATCCTTCTCCTTTGTCTGCAGGAACTAATATTAATTCCAGGTACATGTTCAAATGAATGAGCAGATATGTCATTGGGACAGAGGCTGGGAACACGAGGTGTCTGAACAATGTCTTCCTTTCTCCCCTTTACTCTTTTATTCATTTCCTGTCCTCTCTGGCTTTCTCCTTTTCCCATCCTTGGAGTTATGAAACAAAAATCCTCCTGTATTTCCAATGTAAAAAGGATGAGGGAGAGGCATTTCTTCACATTCAAAGAAAGGGAGGGTTGGGGGAGGGCATTACATCATTTCAGACAAGTGTGTGCAGCTCAAATCAGATCAGTTCCCAGAATCAGCAGAAGCTTAGTTCCAGCAAGGGCTCTCTTCCATTCTTCTTGTCCACTGTGAGAGGCAATTGTCATCAGACTGTAATTTCTCAGAGAGCATGCAAAGACTAAAGCTTATAAATACAGAACACAAACAGTTCTCAGTAAGTCTTCTCAGGGCAAGGTGTTCGTTCAGAGCTAGTATTGAGTTTCTCTGAAATATTTGGGAAAGAAAGCACCAATAGATGAGGGACGTTTGTGGAAACTACCAGAAATGAAATGCAACTGGGATTTACTGGTTGTCTTTCTCATTTTTAAATCATTCTTTTGTGAAGAAATGTTTACTCTTAAAACCCGATAGGTTTTCATGATTCGCTTAGAAGTTTGTCATGGGACACTTTAATTGATATTTATCCTTATTTTGTGGCATCCACAGGGTTTTTCTAGAACACACTGTAAAGCAAAGATGCTCAACATGTAACTTAAGGATGGGTGGAAGCAAGAAAGGAAAAAGAAGCATTCTTTGCCTCTTGTTGCAAGGATGGAGAAACAGGTCAAAATCTGCAATAATCTAAAATCAAAGAATAAATGCTCATGGAAGTTTGACTTATCTCCCCTCAAATGGGGCCTGTAGTCAATAACAAAAATTTTCCTTGAGATTTCTAATCAGAGTAACTCCTGATGACTGAGCACCTCAAAATGTAGTGTTTGTGATCCTGATGAAAAGCTTACAGGCAGATGTTATGGGTTGTCAGGTCAAAAGCAATATTTTTTTGTTTCTTGTTGAAAAAACGATCTTCCTTTAACACTATTAAAGTCTGATAGGAAGAGCGTGTTTTAAAAACGTGTCTACCTTTAGAGAATTCCAGACACTAATGGCTTTGAAGTAATTCTTACACACTTTAGAGTAAATGACATCCTTAAGAAATGTCTGACTTGGTATTTACACGTATTCATATTCTCAGGCTTCCTGTCTAGTTTGTCAACGCTACATATGTCTTTAAGAAGACTGCTTTAAAAGGAGAGAAATTGCAGTGCTGAGAAATGCATAAGTGACAAGAGGCCCCAATTTTGCCCCTGCATAGGCACACCTGTCGAGGCTAATGGAATTTATCTTAATACCAAAGACTCTTTTTCCATGGTTTGAGTTGACAAACTCCCTGAAATTTAATCTGGGAACAACTCTCAGCTTGTTGATTTCTACTTCACCTCATAAATGCCTGAGATTGTCCTAACTAACAGTATGTTGCAAAGTCATTGTTTGGGAGCTCATAGGGTGCACGTTTTCCATTTAATAGGCAGTCCTGGTTGCTGGATCCCACAGGGGATCTCTGCCAGAGATTTCAGGGTTTAGTATCTGGTTCACGTTGTCTTATCTGTCAGTGTTGACTGGTAGAGTTCAGATCCAGAGGCAGGTAACTCCAGCCTCCACACATCCAAGATGGAGAAGTAGGAATTCTGAAACATAGATCATATTCCTTGTTGAAAGCATATACACTTGAAGACCGGTGCTATGTCCATTTTATTCATTCTGTAGTTTTCTATGGCTGCTGTAAACAATTACTACAAAGTAGGTGGCTTAAAACAACAAAATTTTTTTCTCTCATAGTTCTGGAAGTTAGAAGTCTGAAATCAAGGTGTTCAGCAGAAACTGTGCTACCTTTAAAAGGCTTAAGATGCTGGAAGAGGGGAGGATCAATTCTGTGCCTCCTTCGGCTTCTGGGAGTTCCAAGCATTCCTTGTTTCTGATCACATCATTCTAATCTGTGTCTCCAAGATTGCATGGTCTCTTCCTTTTCATGTGACTCTTGTCAGTGGATTTAGGGTTCACCTGGATAATCCAGTATTATGCTGAACAAATTTAACTGAATTAATCTGCACAAAACCTTGTTCCAAATAGGATCAAATTGACTCCAAAAAAAAGGGGGGGTGTAATATTCACAGTTTCAAAGCATTAGGATATGGACAAATTTGGGGGAACCACCACTTAACCCATTACACTGACCATTTCATATCCAGTTCCCCGCATGGTGCCTAAGTGGTAGTAGGGATCCATAAACATAAGCATTCATTGAAGGAAAGACCAAATGCTTCTGGTCCCCCTCCCAGAACTTCCTTCCTTCTTGGCCACCTTGGAAAGTCTCACCACTGGCCTGATGGCCCTAGGCTGAATCCCTGCCCCTTGTCTGTCTCTCTACTTTAGTATTAACTAGTACCCTACACTAAGATGGAAAGCATCTTAGAAATCACTGTAGCAATGATAGTTCCCAGAATTCTATTTCACAGAACAGCCTAATTAAAATATAATTTTTAAAAAGAGGTGAACTTATACAGGTTTGCCAACATTGTGTTTTGCCAAACATTGATTTTTTTCAAAGGCTACTACTTATCATCATTAGTTCATGAGAAAAAATCAATAATAGTAAAAAATGTAAGAAGGACTTTATCTCAAAGGAAAGGAGAGTTAGCAGTTTCATAAAAATATTCCTGATATGGTTCAGAAGAAAACTTTTTTAGGCTCTAACACAGATCAACCTGTCCATGTCCATTCCAGCCACTGCATCTCATGGTTGGATAAAACAAGGCTGAAAGTAAGTGAAAGATTATCCTGAGGTCACAGAGATGAATAGAAAATAGAATCAAGATATCATGACTAGTTAATGATAATTATGATCCTAGTAAGAATAAGTTTTCTGCAGGTAACAATGACTTGCTATGTGCCATTACACACAGACATTGTCCAGTTTTACTACATTGTCTTTATTCTATCCCCAATAGTAATGATTATAATACAAGCTGATGTTTATTGAATCCTCCCCATGTGGAGCCTTCACAACAGTCCTCTGGGGTAGCAACTACTATTCTACAAAATGACATATACAGCAGTTTGGTGCTGGTGTGATGACTCACTGGAAGCAGCAGAGCTGGAGATGGCATCAAAGCCTGGGTGTTAAGTGTGACAGTCAACTAGTCCCTTTTCTCTGTGCATCTTCAACAAACTTCTCTCCATGGGCTTTTTCCTCTCAGCATTGAAACATCTCTAAACTTCTTTCCTTTGCTTCTGTTGCTAGCATAAAACACTTTCCACTGTGGAATCCTATCTATGGTGATGATCTCAGATCAGAGAAGATATTTTTGCTTAATAGCTAGAAGGAGGGACTCAGATCTGTTGAAGCCCAGAATGGGACAGCCAAGAGAATTCAGCGGAGGCCTTCTCACTCTTCCTCTGAAACCTAAGGGTTCCCAAGTCCCCCTATGCCAGCCCATGTTGCAGGTCTTGTCTCTCCTCTTTACTCAGCATAGCTCTCCTCATTAAATCTGTGCTATGAAAAATGGAATCCAAAAGATACTACTGCAAGTTGGTCTTTAATAACCAAATTTCATAGACATTAACTATAATAAGAACTACTTTTTGCTGTACATGATTATAAACTAGAAGCCAATCAAGGATTTTGTTTAAGAGGCAATACAACCAGGTTAAGAGAATGAGCACTACAGCCAAACTTCCTGAATTTGAATCTTAGCTTTATAATTACCTGTGCAGCTCTGAACAAGTTATTAAATATGCTCTAAGCCTAAATTTTCTCATCTGTCAATTGGGGATAATGATAATAATACTTGTGACAATTAAATGAAATAATTTATCTAAATAACATAAAACAGCACCAGATATAGTAAATTTTCAATAAATATGAACCAAAATCATTATGTTAATTATCCCATTTAATCCTTAAACAATTAGATTATATTATTATCCATATTTGCCCCATGGGAAACAGGTTCAGGGAATCTAAGTGACTTATCCAAAGTCATAGCTCCTATTGGGGAACAGGGAATCTTGTTATTCTCACTCAGTCATCAGGATTGTATTCCACTTCCCTTTTTCATAAACCACGTTTAACTGATCCCTCCCTTTGGGGGGTCAATGAAAATAAAAAGGGCTGTGAGTACATTTATTATTACTATCATTGTTAGTGATAATCATAAGAGGGAGGTTAAAACTATAAATGGAATGTACTGAAAAAATTAATAAATTGACTAGATGGATTAACTAAAGTGAATATGATTACACTTCAGATCAAACTTTTAAAAATAGGCTGAAGGATTCCAATTTTGCCCCAGAATTTTTCTTTTTGAAGTTTTCTTTTTATTTGGCACGTTCATTTCTTAAAGTAGAGGTAGGGTATTCAAAAAATACCAGTAGATAAGGAGTGCTGCACAACACAACTAAACAAATAGAACTTTATACCCATAAAAGGGCAGAGATATTAAAAGTGGAAATCAAATAGAAATTAAAGCAATAACTAAATTCAATGGTTCTAATTCAAATTTTTAAGATTGCCCTGCAGAGGGTTCCAGCTACCATTTCCTGACTTCTTATTGCAGTCAAGAAACAGCGCTGCGAGGGCACATTATACATTTTCCTATGAGGACCATTCCACATTTTTTTTTTATGAATCTACAGTAACCTGTTGGGCACCATAGATCCTCCACTCCAATTACTGGTGCAAAGGAAGATGTTTTGACTTTGCCCAGTGTTCAAAAATAAGGAAACTCTTTGAAGTTAGAAAATGTAGTCACACAAGATTTGGGGAAATATAGTTATGGAAATTAGTACACAAATGTCACAGGAACAGTCAGTGAGGTGGGAATACAAGACGTAGATGGGCCAATTACACAAAATAGTCTGGACCAGGCATCTTTTGGCAAAGCTGTAGGAGAGAAGAGTATCTATGGGCCCCACTGCAAACTTATCAAGGGTAGAGCAGCGTCCTGTTTATCACTCCGCTTCCTGCACTGTGCAGAGAGCCTCGGCATGGAGTGAAGACACCAGTCTAGAAGCCAAGAGGGCATCCAATAGGTGGATTCAACAAAGCTCAGATTCGACTTTCTCATTTGCTGATAATTATGTCCTTAAAAAGTTATTTGGTCTTTTTGAGTCTCCATTTCCTCATTTGTAAAATGGATGATTGTGACTCCCGTTTCACAGAAGGATTTTCATGACTAAATGAACTGGCAATCTAAAAATTGCCTTGTGTGTTGCATTATTAGGCGTTTGATTATTTTTATTATTAGTTTGGTAATGTAGCACCCATGTGACAATTAGACTGCATAATTACCTACAGGTCAAGAGTGGAAATTTCTTAAAGGTAAGAAATATTGCCTGGGTGCAAATAAATATTGGCATTGCACATTGACCTTCAACTCAGTGACAAATGTATACATATACATTTGAACTAACAAAAACATCAGGGAGAAATTACTAAATAATTAGGAAATTTTATATTTTTACAGGAGGTTGCCTGGATTTTGCTTTATTTCTGAAAACTTTTTTTTTTTTTTTGCTTAAAATCATTGTTAACAGATGCTCAGTGAAGAGAGAATTTAGGAATACATGAAAAAAAAATAATCTGTAATCCCATTACCCAGAGATAGTTTATTAATAGTAATAGTTACAGTCTAACTTTTTCTCTATGTGTAATAAAAATGAACCATACAATATATACTATTTTGCCTACATAATAGTATGCTTAGTACATCTTTCAAGGGTAACAAATGCAGATCTGTAATATTAATTTTAACACAGGCACAGTTTTCTAAGCATATGAAGTAATTATTTACCAATAATTTCTTTTAGATTTTTATTTCTAATGATTTAATCATTAAAGTAAGAATACTTTTGTGATTTTAGAATTTTTCCTTAGTATAAGTACCTCAATGTGAAATTTTTCAACAATAATTTTAATATCAATTTCATACATAGATTTTTAAGGACACAGGGATTGTTAAGAGTATTAAGCCGACTGCCAAATTAAACTACAAAGTAGATACTAATTACACTCCTACAAGCATTGCTCAAAGTTGCTGGTTTCTACGTATTCTATCAACACTTGATGACATTAAAAAATACTTTGTCAATCTGATAAGTAAAGACTGTTATCTAACTGCTGTTTTAAATAGCATTCCTTTGATTACTAGAGAGATTGCACAATTTTCTTTTATTATCAGACATTTTAATTTCTTCTTTGAAAAATCGCCTGCTCATTTTCTTAATAGTTTTTTGACTTTGATGTTTAGTTTTAAAAAATTGATTTATAGAAGTAAGGTAGCAACTATTAAAACAGTTCCCAGTGATCCTTACCTCCTTGGGCAGTTATCTCTGCTTAATCATGGGTTGTAAATGTGACTTGCTTCTGGATAGCAAAAGTCATGAATGTCAGTTTGGAAAGGCGTGTCTTGCCAACAGCCACATGAGTGAGCCAGGAAGTGAATGTTCCCTGACCTGGTGAGAGTCAGGTGAGTGAGACTCAGCCCACATGCTCACTGCAGCCTTGCAAGAGAGAAGCTGCCCATGGATTCCTGATTCACAAAATTGATGAGATACTAATTGTTTGCTGATTGAATATACTACATAATGGGATAATTCAGATAATGAATTCAAGGAGCTTTGCAACAATATGATATCCTACATTTTCAGAGATCTCACCTCTAATGATGCTGTATAAAATATAGATAACATACTTTTCAATGTTTATATGAGGTGCTAGGAATATAAACAAATTCTCAGAGACCAGAGATGTCAAGAGGTAGAAACCCAGTAACAGGTAAGTATGTGCTAGAATCTCTTTAGCCCTGGACAAGTCTGCCAGGCCCTGGAGGCTTAAGTCCTGGGTTTTAATAGACTGACCACAGATACAAAACCTTGGGCCTGGCAGTTTTATAAGGATGACCAGAAGAACACCTCCCCTACCCACGTCACCTAAAATGTTACATGCTCAGTAGACAACCAAAAATTTACCAAAAAAAAAAAAAATCTACCATTAAGAAGATAGCAGTGACAGATCTCTGGCTTGACCCTGGATAGAGCAGAGAGGAGTTAAAATGATTAAAGTTTCCCATTAAAATTCCCACCCCCAATCTTATAAGACAGAGTTGGGGGTTTGAAACAAATATTAAAATTTAGTTTAGTCCTTTCTGGCTGATTTTTCTTCAAGGCACTGAGCAGAAGCAAATACAAATTCTTTCTGGAGGAAATGCTTCATACACATGCCTAAAAGAGTTTCCACAAATCCATAGATAAAAGTTCTACTGCACAAAAATTTCGAGCACAGAAGGAAACAAGTCACTGTGAGCAAGCATCAGGAGACACAGCACATCATCCAGTCTATCAACACTGTAGATAAAGGAATGACTGAGTGTAGAATATCAAATCAGTATGTTTTATGTGACAGAAATAATGTTGGATGTATGATGAGAGAATGTGAAGGCTATAGAAACTGATCAGATAAATTTGAAAAGTGACCAAGTAGAACTTAGAGAAGTGTGAAATACAGCAATTTCATTGACATATCAAAGGGTAAAATAAACAGAGGATTGGACACAATTAAAAAGGGAATCTGGAAAATAGAGCTGAGAAATTAGAGGATATAGCACACAGTAACAGAGATGTTAAATACGAAGATGACATTAAAAGGCAGGGGTGTGAGGAGTGAGAGAAGAATGGAGGAACTTTAAATTATGTAGAAGGAAATGAGAGGGAGGGGGGTATGAAAAATCATAGAATGAAACAGACATTACGCTATGCACATGTATGATTACACAAATGGTATGAATCTACATTGTGTACAACCATAGAAACAAAATGATGTACCCCATTTGTGTACAATGAATCAAAATGCAGTCTGTAAAAAAATAAAATAAATTTAAAAAAGCAAAAAGAAAAAAAATAAAAAGAACGACATGGAGGGTAGAGAAAAGGACCTTCATGCATGTTTGAGTTTCTATGAGCAGATAACGAAGTGGAGGAGAGATGAGATTAGACCAGGCAAAGTATGAGAATTTCTGAGCAAGCATCGAAGACACCAGTTAGGAAGTCCAGTGAATCTCAGCTTGATAAACGAAAAGATAGACAAACTTAGACATCAAAATAAAAATTTAGGATACAAAAAAAAAAATCTTGAGAACTTTAAGGAGAAAGTCAAAGAGAAAAACAACAACAAAAAAAACAGTCAACAGTAGAAGTACAATATGAGAGCAGATCGCTTTAATCTCTGAATAATACTTAACAGATTACAACAAAGTTAGTGACTTAAAAAAAAGCACACCACCATTCTCCTGAAGTTTTAGAGGTCAGAAGTTCAAAAAGAACCTCAGAGGGCTAAAATCTTTCAGTTAGTTAATCTTTCAGGGCTAGAACCTTTCAGTTTCTAGACACTGCCAGTTCAACTGAGTCACCGCAATCTCTGCTCTGTCACCATATTCCCTAATACTGACTTTAAGCACCTGCCTATCTCTTATTAGCCCCTTGTGATTACTGGACTCATGCAAATAATTCAGGATAATGCCCCATGTCAAGATTATTCAATCCCATCTGCAAAGTCCTTTTTATCATGGAAGATAACATATTCACTCGTTCTAGGGATTACAATGTGATCAGTACCATAACAGTAACAAAACACTGAGTCCTGAACTTCTATATCTGGTTAAATCACTTTTTAAGAAATACGATAAAAATAAAAATATTTGTGTAACAACTAAAATAGAGAGTTTGTTCTCCAGTTCACTGAAAGAACTCTAACGGGATGAACTTCAGAGAGAAAAAAATGATTCCAGAATAAAGGTAAGAATATAGAAAGATTGATAAGCAGAGAATCATTAATACAGAAGAGGATTAAAACATTGACTGAGTAAAACAATAAGTAATCATAAGGAACCAGGTATGGTGGCACATGCCTGTAATCACAGCTATTTTGGAGGCCAAAGCAGGAAGACTTCAAATTTGAGACCATACAGGGCAACTTAGTGAGACCTCTGTCTCAAAATTAAAAAGAAAAAGGTCTGGGGATGTGGTTTAGTGGTAGAGAACCCTCAGGTTCAGTGGTCAGAGTGTTTTAAAAAGTGAAAAGAAGGAAAAGGAAAAATACCAAAATTTATGAAATGCAGCAAAAAGTGCCAAGAGGGAAATGTATAACCGCAAACCCTAGCATTAAAAAAGAAGAAAGATCTCAAATCACCCTAACTTTACACCTTAAGGAACTAGAAAAGCAAAAACAATGGAACTCAAACATAATATGAAGAAATAATAAATGCTAAGTTTCTCCCAAAAGAGCAACAAAATTAACAAGCATTCAGCTACACTGACTAGGAATAAAAGAGAGAGGACTCAAATATCTAAAATCAGAACAAACAGGAGACATGCTGCAAATTTCACAGAAATAAAAAGGATTATAAGGGAATACCATAAACACATGTACACCAACAAATTGGGTTACCTAACTGAAATGGATAAACCCATAGAAATTCACACTCTATCAAGACTGAGTCATAAAGAAATAGATCTGAACAGACATATAACTAGTAAGGAGGTTGAAAGAGTAAACCAAAACTTCTCAACAGAGAAAAGCCCAGGAATGGCTTCACCAATAAATTTAACAAAATCTTAATAGAATTAACAATCCTCAAGCTTTTCCAAAAACTATAAAAGGAAGAAACATTTTGAAACTCATTCTAAGAGGTTAATATTATACTGATACCAAAGTCAGACAGTGAGAAGAGAAGAAAAACAAAGACTAATATCCCTGAAGATTATTGAAGTAAAAAACCTCTATGAAATATGAGCAACCCAATCTCACCAATGCATTAAATGGTTTTTATACCATGCCAAGAAAATCTTCTTTCTTTATCATAGTATAACCCTACATATGAAAATTAGTCAATGTAATACATCCTATTAACAGAATGATAGAAAAATCACATATCAATTGCTACAGGATAAAAAAAAGGTGACACAATTCTAAGTCCTTTTGTAATAAAAATTGAAAGCTTTTCCTTCAAGATCTGAAGCACGAAAAGGATGATACTTTTACTACTTCCAGTAAGTCCTAGTCAGAGAAGGAAAGAAATAAAAGGCATCCAAATTGGAAAGGAAAAAGTAGAAACATTGTTTTAAAGATTACCTGATCTTGTACATAGAAAACCCTACACACACACAAAAAAAAAAAAAACACACACACACACACACACACACAATCTGTTAGAACTCATAAATAAATTAAGTCATGTTGTAGGATGCAAAATCAGCACACAAAGTTTAGTTGCATTTTTATACCCTAACAAGAATTCAAAAAGAAAATAATTCCATTTACAATAGCATCGAATAGAATAAAATACTTAGGAATAACTTTAACCGAGGAAGCAAAACTTAACTAAGTTTTCTACAGTGAAAACTATAAAATATGGCTGAAAAAAATTAAAGACCCAAATAAATGAAAAGACATCTCATGTATTTGGAATGGAAGACTTAAGATGTCAATTCTACCTCAAACAGATTCAATGCAATTCCTGTAAAAATCCCAGTGGCATTTTTGCAGAAATAAAAAATCCATCCTAAAATTCATGTGGAAAATATCCAGGGACCCTGAACAGCTAAAACAATCATGAAAGAGCTAAAAGCTGGATGTCTTATGCTTCCTGATTTCAAAATAGATTACAAAGCTGAAATAACCAAAAGACTGTAGCATGAGAATAAAACCAGACATGTAAAGAAGTGAAATGGTATAGAAAGCCCAGAAGCAAACCATCTCATATGTGGTCATATGACTTTTAATACTGGTGAGAAGACCATTCAATGGGGAAAGGACAATCTTTCCAAAAAAGGTGCCAGGAAAAATGGATATCCACATACCAAAGAATAAATTTGGAACTCTAACTTACACCATACACAAAAACTAACTCAAAGTCCATCAAATAACTCAAGATAAGATCAAAAACTCTACAACCTCAAGAAGAAAACAGGGCACAATTTCATGACAGTGAATTTGGCCACAGTTCCTTAGCTATAACACCAAAGATACATACAACAAAAGAAAAAAAATCAAAATTTATGAAAAACGTGAAATTTTGCACATCAAAAGACAATATAAACAGAGTAAATATGCAACCCACAGAATGGGAGAAAATACTGTCAATCATGTACTTGAAAAGGGGTTAAGGTCCAGAATATATAGAGAATGCCTATATATCAAATACAGCAACAACTCAACTCAAAGATGGGCCAAGGATTTGAGTAGACATTTCTCCAAGAGACATACAATAGTTCCCCCTCTTTCATGGGTTACTACTTCATCCAAGACCCCCAGTGGATGCCAGAAATTGTGGATAGTACCAAACCTATATATACTACAGTGTTTCTTCATCATACATACTTAAAATAAACCTTATTTTATATTTATACACAGGAAGACATTATTAGCAATAGTAACTTATAATAACATAGTACAACAATATACTGCAATGAAAGTTATGTGAATGTGGTCTGTTTCGTGAAAGAGTCAAGACCAACACTAATGTTTTCAGACCATGATTGAAACAGGTAACTGAAACTATTGCAAGTAAAACTGCAATAAGGCTGGACTATGATATGGAAATGGACAGAAAGGACCTGAAAAGGTGTTCAACATCACCTTAGGAAATGCAAATCAACACTAGAATGAGAGACCCCTTAAATCCATTCACAGGACTGCTACCATTTTTGTTTAATCCAGAAAATGAGAAGGATGTGGAGGGAGAAATTGTGAGCTTTGTTAGAGAAAATGTAAAATGATATAGCCACTATAGAAAACAGAATGATGGTTCCTCAAAAAATTAAAAACTTAATTATATGATCCACTTCTGAATATATGCTCAAAAGAACTGAAAGTAATGTCTTATATATTTATACAGCATGTTCATAGCCAAACTGTTTTCAATAGTGAGTGTATGAGAGCAACTCAAATGTCCACTGATAAATAATTGGATAAACAAATTATAGTACATAGGTACAATGAAATATTATTCAGTTTTACAAAGCAAAGGTATTCTATTACATGCTACCACATAGGTGAGCCTCAAGAACCATGTACTAAAAGAAATAAGCCAGCCACAAATGACAAATAGAATATGATTCCACTTATATGAAACACTTAGACAACTCCAGTCCACAGTGACAGAAACTATATTGGTGATTGTCAAAGACTGAAGGAAGGAAGGGAGGAAATCAGTTAGTTTAATGAGTATAGAGTTTCAGCTTTAGAAGATAAATAAAATTATGGAGATATTTGGTGGTAATTGTTGTACATTATGAATGCATTTGTTACCACAGAACTCTATACCTAAAAAAATGGTTAAGATGTTTTACCAAAATCTTTAAAAAAAAAAAAAAAGAATGTATGTTAACTTTTACCAAAATACTTTTCCAAAGGAAAAGAAACGTGTATGGGGCTTCTCACAAGAACCAAAGGAAGATCAGTAGATCAAAGGAAAGAGACGGAGGGAGTGAAGGGAGAAATACTATGGAATGATATTGGCCAAATTCTGTTGTTATATTGTGGGCATGTACAACCATGTAACAATAAGTCCTATCATTATAAAACTCTAATGCACCAACAAAAATATGGAAAATTACTTCCCCGTGTCTATCTATAATCATATGCTTTTCTTGTTTACCTTACTAAGGTGATGGATTATGTTATTAGATTGCTTTTTGAACTGTCTTTATATTCCTCAAGTCCTACACTGCATGTATTAGTCTTAAAATATACTGATGAATTTTATCTGCTAATATTTAATTTTCAAGTTTTTTAAAACCTATCATCATAGATACAACTGGTATGTTATATCTTCATTTCTTTGTCTATCTTTAGGTTCTAGACTATGTGAACTGTGCAAAGTGACTTAGGAAATGTTCTCTTTTCCTGTGTTGTGGAATCATTTATATGGAGAGAAATATACACTCTGAAGGCTGGAAAACTCTTTTGTAACATCACCTGGACTTGATATCTTTTTTTGAGTAGTTTTCTAATGAACTTGATATTTTCTTAAGGTAAATGTTCTCTTCAGGTTTTTTTAAACCACATTTTACATTTTTCTACCTATTCCCAGAGCTAGAAGTCAAGAAAAGGAAGGTTACTTCACCTCCCAAGTGATGGAGGATAGAATCGGGCTTTCAAGCAAGGTGAAGATAAGTCAGGGAGACAAGATACTGTGTGTATGTGTGTGTGTGCGTGTGATTTTGTGTGTGCGCATGTGATTTTGGGTGTGTGTATGTGTATGGTACATGGTGGGTAGGTGGATTTGTGGGGTTGTGGGTCAATAATATAATAATTCTCTGCCTTTCCCTTTGAGTCCTCAGGGAACTCTATGTGCCACCTCACTAGGCTGCCATCAGAAAACTCTTCCTACTCTTCCTTAGCCCCTCCAGAGTGTAAACTTCATGTGAGTATTTATGTCTAATTCCCCAAACTCTAGGGCTCATATCACAGAACACTGATGTTTAGGGAAGATTTTTATGTCTTGTTAAACTGCTAGTCAAGAATCTCCCTCTTACCAGAGAAAATATGATTGCTTACTTTTTGTCATATGCTCATAAACCTCTTTATCTATCTTACATTAAATAAGCTATCTCTGTTCAAGATCTGAAAAGTATATAAAATAGACTTAAAATCACACAAGAGCTTTTGATACATGAGATTACATTAAAAAACTCTCCATTAATAGGATGGATCACAATGTTTTCTAAACAAAACCCTCTAGAATGAGTTTACTAAGTTCTACCTAACATAAGTCCCTGCCTTAAGTATATTATTTTCCTTCCTCTGTACCAAGTTGCAATGAGTGGCAACAGGGCCTCCAGGCCTCCATGACATCAATAGGAGGTACCAAGCCTGAACAGAGGTAGGCTCAGTACCCAGGAGGACCCCATGGAACCAAGGGGAAGGGAGCTGGGGCACAAGAGGGGGTAAACATCTGGCATCACATGAAAACTGAATAAACATCATCCTGTGAAAGGAATGCCCTGAGAATCTGCAAAAACCCTTCAGGTGGGATTTTTGGATGGGTATGGTCCAATATTAATCAGCAGAAGCAAAGTCCAGACTCAAACCTGGTTTGCACATAGTGCCAAGTCAGTAGTTCCCAAATTAGCAAGCATCAGAATCACCCAGAGGGTTACTAAAGCACAGACTGTGGGACTCCACCCCCAGAGTTTCAGAATCAGTAAGTCGGGGGTGGGACCCGAGAAGGAGCATCCCTAACAAGTCCCCAGTGGTGCTGCTGGCCCAAGTCTAAAATTTGAGAACTGAAGACTTTGATAGTTAGATTATTCTCAGTAATATTAACTGTGGGGTCCAGACATAGTTCTTGGTCCTAGAGATAGCCAATAACTTAATAGGAACCTACAAACTCTAGATCATTCAGGAATCTTCAATTCCTATACCATGGAATAATTTCAGGAGGGAACCATATAATGTCCATTCATGTATTTCAAACTTTTTAAAAACTAAAACCCACAATTAGCAATACAATCTTTATTACCATGTAATTACACAGAGACATATCATCAAAAGAAAAAGTTCACAAAGAAATACTTATTCTTTCTACCTGTGAGGCACTCTGATCTATTTTTTTAAATACCTAGGGAAACACACTAAATTTTTTATGACTCACTAAAGGGTTACCACTGGCAGTTTGAAAAATACTATATTTGGGGCTAGCTCTGGGGTCTGTCCAGTGTGATATGTGAGAATGTGGTAAAGGGAGGTTTGAAGAGGAAGGGAATAGTTAATTCATCATGCGAAATGGTCAAGTCAACCTCCACCTCAGTGGGACTCAGAAATATGAGAGGCCACAGACCACCTTCTACTGAATTTGCCAATCTCACAGACCATTGTTTACTCTAGACAAATATCTTCTTAAATTGGCTTTGCAGAATATAAAATATCCTTAAAATGATATGAACACTTAAAATGATATCCTTAAAATGATATGAACTTAAGTACACTTAAGTTCAATATAAAACTATGTATTAATAGAATATAGTTAACCAAAAGCTGTATTTTTATATTCGGAGCTTCCCAAATTGATTTTGTAGCCTCTAAAATAAATCCCAAACACTTATTGAGCTAGCCTACATGCATAAATAGCATGACATGCACTTCCAAAGGTAAAATTGTGGGAACAACATATCACCTGGGCACACATTAGAAATGGTGACATCTTCTTCCAAGTGCATTGAAGTACGTGGGAGGTGAGAGCTGACAACAGCTTAATAATCCACAGGCATCTTACAATAGAACAAAAGTAAGTGGTGAAGGTGCTATTGTGGGGGAAATTTAATTATCCGAGAAGTCAGTTTTGCTCATGAAATGATTAGGATAAAAATATATAACTGAAAAGGCCAAACTATATGCACAAAAAATAAACAAAATGGCATGTCCTTAGGAAAATAAGCAAGGGCAGTTAGGTGAATTCTCTTTTGCTGCTGCTGAGTGAAGGATCCATTGATGTCCATGTCAGAGGCAGCTTTGATTGGGTTCCTTTACCAATATTGAGGTATGCTTAGTAGAGTGTCTCTTGGTTAGCCAATTTGGTCAAGATGAAAAAATACACAGGGAGAAAGACCAGAACCTGAAAGGCCATTCCAAACTGGCAGCTTGTAAACTAGGGAGTGGTATTAGCTACTTGTTTTCATGACCAAATCAGGAGTGCTGTCTATGTTTACACCCTCCAACTTCTCCCCCTTCTCTAAGAAATGTTGCTCCATGCAGCCTTATATCCCTGAAATGCCAGTGAAGGTGAGAGGGCTTTTGAGGTGTCCAAGCAACTCTCAATGGCCCACCTGACTGCCTCATCAGTTGGATTTCCCCTCTCAGGGGCCAGTCCTCAGCCAGTCCTCTTCCTCCGGGAAGAGCTATTTTCCAGACTAGGCAGAAGAAGAAACTGAGAAGGGACAAGAATCCTTGCAGTGGCTGAAGCCATGATGAGTCAGGAGGTCAGAATTAGATGGGAAATCTGGGGATGGGCAAAAGGTCATAGAGTTCAAGGCACAGCTTGTGATGGTGACCATGGTTCCATGTGCTTATACTAATGGGGCTGGATGCATGGCATGGATTTAGATGGGTTCCAACTCAGAGCAGGGTCTGACAATGCAAAAATGTGGTCCCAATAACTGATTTGGCAGAGCAGACTGAGCACAGAAGGAGTGGCAGTGAGGAAATGATACCCTAGACTCTGTAATCTAGGCTCCTGGGTAGTTCAGTTGCCAGCCATCATCTTCTTCTGCAAGAGTCCTGTTCACACTTTAATGTGCATCACTTGGGCATCTTACTAAAGTGCAGATCCTGAGTTGGCAGCTCTGGGGCGAAATCAGATCATACTTTCCTATCAAGCTCCATGAGATCCTGATGCTGCTGGTCTGAGGACCATACTTTGAGTAACACGGTTCTATAGAATTTTTCTAACTCATATCAGGTAGATGGCATTGCCCAACGCTTATATGCTTTGACTTCAGAAGTCATACTCATTTATTTCTTAACTGTATCTCTATATTCATTCATACACAAGTACACCTACCATGTTCTCTTTAATTCACCATCATTTAAAAAGAAACAATCCAAAACTGCACTTAGATGCTTTGGTCTCCTTCAGAGAGATTTGGTTAATAAATGTCAAAGTTAAAACATATAATGATAGCAATCAGGAATGTATAGAAATAGATAGAAGAGAAGAAGAGGAAAAGATTGACATTTATTTACAGTCTACCCTGGGTCAGATACTGTGCTAGAAGTGCACACAGTGGCTGAGGCCTACTGAACTCTTATGCAAGTACACAACTGAGTTCTTTCACACATTACCTCATTTAATTCTTGCACCTAACCTATCATTTGGTACTCATGAAAATCCCCACTTTACAAAAGAGAAGTCTGAATCTTATATAGATTAAGTAGTTTGTATAGAGAGTGTAAACAGTGAGGGAGTTTCACTGTGATACCACCCATGGAATAACAATCGAGGAAAGTATTGTTGATCCTGATTTTCAAACAAGGAAACTTGGTCAAGATAACACAATTAGTAGGTGAGGAAACATGCTTCCAAGTCAGCCCTAACCAAGTAGTTTAAATTCTTCGTGCAAACAGCATCTTGAGAGCTTTAAAATCCCTCTATTTGAGCTCCATCTTTTCTCTAGTAATTCCCAATCCCTGGTGATAGAACCTAAGCATTGGCATTTTCTGAACATTTCCCAGATGGTCTTAATGGCAGCCATGGTCAAGAACCATTGCTTCTATGCCATATCCCAGATGACATTCTAGAGAATGCCACAGATGATGTCCTAGAGAATGTTAGATCATATACACTTTTAAATTTTTCTTCTAATATGACCCTCCCCTGGAGCATATTGTACAATGTGATGGTAAATGAAATAAGCCCTCTTTATTATTATGGAATTAAAGATTCTATACCTGCATAATGTGTGTTGCACATCAATGCCAGGGTTTGAGCAAATTAGTTATATTTGTAAGTGGGTTTGTGATAACAGGAGAAGATTGCTTAGAGGAGATAGCTATTGACTAAACTCAGAAAGAAGTAATATGAAGTGAAACTATGACAAGGGAGTGTTTGGCAACCCCTGTTCATTTATCCTTCCATGCTGCTGTCCGCACTATAGAAGACTCAGGTAAATTCAGTTTTAAGAATCCGCCTTGTCAATTTCAATGGTCTACCGAGTTTCTCAGCACTTCTTTGCCAGGATTAAGTAGATTTTGCTAATATCAAAACTCTCAGAAGAAAATGGTTCTCTCATAGGAGTTCAACTGAGATATTACATAGGGTGCTACTTCAAAATTCAGTTTTATTTGGACTTCCACTATTTTGTCCTGATGCAACCAGGAAGACTATGATTTCCATTAACACCAGATGCGAATAAGTGTGAGGAAAACTTGCCCAAACAACTTCATGCAAATGGGAAGAAATGTGTGTGTGTGTGTGTGTGTGTGTGTGTGTGTGTATGTAGCAGGAAGGTGTAGACTATAAAACAGCCTGGCAGTTGGGACAATATTAAAGGCTAGTGAACCCAATTCAACAGACTCATGGATAATTTAGCAGAGACAATCAGTTGACCCATTGGCCAGTGGGCACTCTCGCCATTTTCTCCATGGAGGAAGGTCCACAGGACAGGGAGGATATTAGAACATTTTTCCATCATCAAAAAATTAGGACAGATACTCTATTTCCTTTACAAAAATAATTGTCCTGTGAAGGAGAACAAAGTATCGATATGTGTATGGTTTTTGCATAAATTACTTCATAATAAAGTTAAATGAACCACTGGCCTACTGCTGCAGATAGGATGAGATGTATATCATACAAATGCATTCCTTGTTCTCAACATCTAACCCTCAGTCATCTGTTTTAAACTTGAAGTGGTTTGGTTGGTTACTTGTTTGGGCAGCCACATCCTTTTCTGTTCACAGGAAATAAATGGACAGGGACTCTATCCCTCCTTTCTCCCAAGGAGGCTCCTCTCAGGCCACTGCATCTCCAAGTGGAGGTGGTCTCCTTAGACATAGGACAGTGAATGCTGAGATACTGCTGCACAATTTCTGCCTCTCCTCTTGTTCCTAGGTTCCAAATTACTTGGTTTTGTTTTTCACATTGTTTCAACTATCTGGTCATTTGCTGATCACAGAAAATTGAAAAAAGAGTTTCTATAAAGGTCTGTACCTCTTGCCTCCAGAAACAACAGTTCCCCAAAATATCCAGGCAAAAAAGGAAAATGCTGAATTTCTATTTATCATAAGCAATTGCTGAAGTTTGATACCTCTTTATGTTTCAATCTTTAGGATTTCAATTTTCTTATTTGAAAAATGAGAGAATTTACTCAGCAACTATTCATTAATCATTCACCATATGCCAAGTATGATTTTAGGAGCTGGAAATACAAGAATAAAAGAGAAAAACTTCCTGTCCCCTTGGTGCTTACGTTTAGTGGAATATACAAATAACGAATAAACAGAATATGGCATATTACACTACATAATGTGATAGTATTTGAAAAAATGTAGCAGTCTAAGAGAACAGAAAACAATGGTGATGGGGTTTGCTGTTTTAGATGGAAACATCAGGGAAGGCATCTCTGAGGAGGTGATGTTTGAACAAAGACCTGAAATGAGGGGGTGAGGATATGGATACCTGTTCCAGTAGAAGGAAAAGAGCGGGGAAAGGCCTTGGGGAGAAATACCAGGTCAGTAGAGAGCCATGTGGCCAGCTCAGGCAACTACAGATAAATGTAGGGAGACCTCATCAGAGAAGGAGCTGGTGAGGGGCCTCCTGAGACACGGTAGGGACATTAGGTTTTACTCACTATGTGACAAGAAGTCACTCAAAGATTGTAAGTAGGTGAATACTATGATCCGATTTATAGTTTGAAAAGATTGCTCTGTGGAACTGTAGAGGATCAGGGCTGAAAACAAGGGAAAGGGCTAGGAAGCTGTAGCAGGAATCATGGTAGACAACGGGAAACTTGTACACGTGATGGGAAATGCTGGAAAGTATTTTGGAGATAGAGCAGATTCTGAAGGATAAGATGTGGGATGTAAGATGGAGAAAAATCAAGAATGTGGGATGGATGGCCGATTCAAAAGCTCATTTTTAGGTATATTAGGTCGGCTAAGCTGTCTAGTGCACACTCAAGAGAAAATCTTCAGAGATGGCCCAATAGAGAAGTTGGGGTTCAGAGGTGAGGTCAGGGATGGCAGTACGTGGTTGTGAGAGGGCAACTAAAATCAAGGATCTAGACAGGACACATAGTGGAGGAGCTGGGAAGAAAGAGAACCAGAGACTGAGCTCTGGGGCACACTGACGCTTGCAGGTTTGGACCATGACAATGTCTAGCACAGAAAACTGATGCTTGACCATTAAGCCAGGAGGAAAACCAACAGTGTGCTAGAGAAGTTTTCAAACTAGAATAAAACATTCTTTCACTTTAAAGCAGTATAACTCTTTTGAAAAATTGTTTCTAAATCTAACCTTACAAAGAAATCAGTAAGAAATATGATCAACAAATATATGAAAAAAAAAGGTTCAACATCTCTAGCAATTAGAAAAATGCATATTAAAACTACACTGAGATTTCATCTCACTCCAGTTGGAATGGCAACTATCAAGAATACAAGTAACAATAACGATAGGCAAGAATGTGAAGAAAAAGGGTACCCTCATACATTGCTGATGGGACTGCAAATTTGTGCAACCACTCTGGAAAGCAGTATGGAGATTCCTCAAAAAGCTAGGAACCACCATTTGACCCAGCTATCCCATTCCTTGCTATATATCCAAACGACTTAAAATCAGCATAGTACAGTGATACAGCCATATCAATGTTTATAGCAGCTCAATTCATAGCAGCAAAGCTATGGAGCTAACCTAGGTGCCCTTCAACAGATGAATAGATAAAGAAAATGTGGTATATATATATACACAATGGAATATTACTAGCCATTAAGAAGAATGACTTTATGACATTTTCCAGTAAATGGAAAGACCTGGAGACTATCATGCTAAGTGAAATAAACCAATCCCAAAAAATCAAAGACCAAATGTTTTATTTCATATGTGGATGCAATAATGGTGGGGGGAATAGATGTTCATGGATTATACAAAGGGGAATAAAGGGAAGGGAGGAGGTATAGGAAAAGGAGAGACAGTGCAATGAGACATAATTTTCCTATGCACATATGTGAATACATGGAGATGGATCTAATTCACATGTTAAAACCCTAATCTCCAACACAATATTCTCAGAGGCAGGGCCTTTGGCAGGTGATTTGGTCATGAGGGTGGAGCCTTCATAATGCAATTAATGCCCTTATAAGAAGAGGAAGCCAAGAGCTTGATTCTTCTCCCCTCCACCCAACCTGAGTTCACCACAAGGAAGCAAATCTGCTGACACCTTGATTTTGGACTTCTCAGCCTTCAGAACTATGACAACTGTTTCTGTCTGTAAGCTACCACATCTGTGGTATCTCGTTATAGTACCTGAACTAATGAAGGCATCAGGAAATGGAGAAACCTTTCCCAGTCCAGCCAGAGGCCCATCATCATCAGCAAACATCAGGAGGTAGAGTTGAGACAGTTGAGGGTGGCAAAAGCCTGGCTCCACTTCTGAGCTTTGCTTAGGAACAGCTCTTGTGTGATGGAGTCACACCAACGTGTGGCTGTGGGGAGTAAACACATTTTGCCCAAAACTCTGGGCACTTTTTTTTCTTTCATGCATTACCATTATTTCAGATTCCAAGCACCAATCCTGATGAAATGAGGAGCTATCAGACTAGCAGCAGGAAATAATGGATCTAACAATGAACTAGAATAAAGCATCTTACCACCTAACACACAAGCACACACTTTGCAATTCTTTGTCTTTGGGTCTTCATCTTGGGAAGCACAGGGACTTGTGTGCCCTGAGAACACACTGACCTCACTCTCAGGGACGGGGCACTGGGAGTGGGGAAGCTGTCGTTAATTGCTTTTCAGAATCACCTATACAAATGTTCAGAAAAGGTAAGAAATTGATTTTGGTTCTCACCAAGCAATATCTTTTCTATTATTTCTCTGTGAAAGGGCAATTTAAACAGCTTATATTGCCAAGGTCATAAAGTTACAGTTCTTTTCCTTCTCTTAGTTTCCCCCCATTTTAATCTTCTCTGAGATGTTTATGCATTTAAAAAACTAATTTAGTTAGACTTACTGAGCACCTAGTAGGAGTAAGGTACTGCACTGAGTACTGGGCACAGGAGGAAACCATACAGAGAAACATGCATTCTCCAGAGGTAGTTTAAGGGGGGGAAGGCAAATAAAAGGCAAAGTTCCCAATTATGATTAGAATAAATAAGGTAATAAAGAAAAATAAGGTAAAGTGATCGAGTGAGCATCATTTAAATAGAAGGATCAGAAGTGTACCCTCTGAAATAAGAGATATTTGTAGTTAGGCGGAAGACCAGGCAGCCATAGGAGTGGCCTGAGAAGGGTCCTGGCAAAGGAACAGAGTAAACCCTCGGAGAGGAAAGCAGTTTGACCTATGCAGCTAACAGAATGAAGCCATTAAGGTCAAAACCATTGTTGAAAGAGAAAGAAGCTGACAAAGGACAGACAGAGCAAAACCATATACAACAGACAAAGAAGGTCTGATTTTATTCTAAGAAGAATGAAAAGTTGAATGCTTTTAACTAGGATGGAGACTTGATCTAGTTTACAAGTTGAACTAAACTTTGTTTATGTTGAGGTAATTGCAGAAGTTGAAGCAGTTGTAAGAAAACAGATCCCATCACCCTTCACCCAGAGCCCCTTCTTACAAACCACAGTACAATATCACCACCCACCAATCTGCTCTTGCTACAACCCATCAGTCTTATGCAGACTTGCCAACTCTTATTTGTATGTATGTGTGTATGTTTATTTCTATCTGCTTTTTTGATGAACTTTCTATAGGCAGATTTGGTTCACTGATAAAAATCGAACAAAAACCAGTTCCCTTTGCCCCCTGACCCCAACACAAGCAGAATGTCCCACTGTCAGCATCCTCCATCATGGTGGTACATTTGCTGCAACTGATAAAGCTGCACTGACACATCTTTATCACCTAAAATCCATAGTTATGTTAGCTTTCATTCTTGTATATTCTATGGGTTTTTAAAATGAACTCTGACACATATGGGTCATTACAGCATCATCCAGAATACTTTTACTGATCTAAAAGTTCTCTGTGCTCCAAAATTCATCTCTTTCTTCCCTTAACCCCTAGCAACCACCAGTCATTTTAATCTCTATAGTTTTGTCTTTTCCAAATGTCATACAGTTCACCCATACAGTCTGTAACCTTTGTAGTTAGCTTCTTATATTTTGCACTATCATATAAGATTCTTGCAAGTCTTTTCATGACTTGGTAGCTCATTTCTTTTAATGCTGAATAATATTCCATTGACAGGATGAGCCATGGTGTACTAAAGGACCTTTTGTCTGCTTCTAGTTTGAGGTGTATGGGACTAAAACTCTACTACAAATGCACATGTGCAGGTTTTGAGGTGGGCATGAGTTTTTGACTCCCTTGAATAACATCAAGAAGTACAGGCTGGGGAGATAGCTCAGTTGGTAAAGTGCTTGTCTCATAAGCACAGGGCCCTGGGTTTGATCCCCAGCACCACAAAAAAAAAAAAAAAAAAGTACAACTGCTGGATCTTATGTTTAGTTATGTGTACTTTTGTGAGGGGAAAAAAACCTACAAACTGTCTTCCAAAGTAACTGTACCATTTGGCATTCCCACCAGCAGATGTTCACTAGTATTTTGTATTGTCATTGTTTTGGATTTGGGCCATTTTAATAGTGTAGGGATTGTTCATTGTTGTTCTAACTTGCAATTCCCTAGTCACATATGATGTTGCACATCTTTTTATATGCTTATTTGTTCCTCTTTGGTAAGGTCTCCAGTTAGGTCTTTTGCCCATTTTTTAATCAGGTTGCTCATTTACTTAAATTGCAGAGTTTCAAGAGTTCTTTGTGCATTTTGGGTAATTTCTTTATCAATATACCTTTTGAAAATATTTTAGCCCAGTCTGTGGCTTGAGTTTTAAGCAACTTTATCTCATTTATAGGTTTGTGTATCTACTAATGAGATACAGGACGTTCATGGATGACCATTTGTAATGGTACCCACCTCCCTCCTGCTTCCTTCCCATCCCTCTTCCCTGCAACCACCAATCTGTTCATTTATATAATTTTTTCATTTTAGAAATGTTTTCTAACTGTAGTCATAGAGTCTATAATTTGAGGGTATTGGCATGTTTAACTCAGTATAATTATCTGGAGATTCATCTGGGGCATCCCAATAGTTCATTCCTTTTTATTCCCAATTAATGTTATTACATGGCTGCACCAGTTTCACCATTAATCCATTGAAGGACATATGAGTTGCTTCTAGACTTTGGAAATACAAATAAAGATGCTATGAATATTTACATACAGGTTTTTACATGAACCTAAGTTTTCATTTCCCTGGGATAAATACCCAACGGTGTTAGAGCCAGGTCAAACAGTAATTATGTATTGAGTTTTATAAGAAATTGTAAAACTGTTTTGCTGGGTGACTATACCATTTGATATTTCTGTCAACAATGTATGAGTGATCCAATTTCTTGAAATTTTCCCCAACGTTTTGTATTGTCACTACTTTAAATTTTAGTAATGTTTATAGGTGGTAGTCATATTTCACAACCGTTTTACTTTGCATTTTCCTAATATCTAGTCATGCCAAATATATTTTCCCTTAGAGGACGTCTGTGTATCTTGTTCAATTAATGTCAATTCATGTGTTTGCTTATTTTCTAATTGGACTATGTTTTTTAACTGTTAATTTTTGAGAGTTCTTTATATATTTAGATACAAATTACTTGCCAGACATGTGATTTTTAAATATTTTCTCCTATTCTATAGCTTGTCTTTTTATCATCTTACAAGGGCCATTTGCAGAACCAAGGTTTTTAATTCAATAAGGTCAAATTTATCAAGTTTTAAATGAATCTTTTTGGTGTGCTAAATCTAAGAAGCATTTACTTTGCAAATCTCTGCCTTTGAATTAATGTATTTAGGACATTTACATTTAAGGTAATTTTTTTTATATATTAGAGCTTAAGTCTATCCTTTCATTGATTGTTTTTCATTTGTCTCCTCATTTCTTGTTCCTGTGTTTCTTGTCTTCCTATGGACTACTTTCAAAAACTAGTTTTTGAGTTACTCTTTAAAGAGGTTTATTACTGGTTATCTTATAATTTACATTTTTAAAATATCATAGGTTAATGTATGTGAAATGGTTTGGAAGTATAAGTATTAAGGAGGAGAGGTTAATTGAAAACTCATTGGGGTTATTACACCAGTTTGAAATGATTACTTTAAGTGCTGCCCTGGTGCAAGTTTCCAGGGACAGACACCAGTAATTTTCTCTTTTTATTTTTAATTTGTTGTTTTTAAATATACATGACAGTAGGGTGTATTTTGACATATTAGACATGGATGGGGTGCAATCCTTTATAATTTTGATCTCATTATTATGGTTGAACATGATGTGGAGTTACACTGGTTGTGTATTCACATATGAGCATAGGAAATTTATGTCCAACTCATTCCACTGTCCTTCCTACTTGCACCCCCCCAATCCCTTCATTCTCCTTTGTCTAATCCAATGAACTTCTATACTTCCCCTCCCTACCCTCCTTATTATGGATTAGCATCCACATATTAGAGAAAACATTCAGGCTTTGGATTTTGGGACTGGCTTATTTCACTTAGCATGATAATCTCCAGATCTATACATTTACTGGCAAATGTCATAAAGTCATCCTTCTTTATGGCTGAGTACTATTTCATTGTGTATATATACCACATTTTCTTTATCCATTCATCTGTTGAAGGGCACCTAGGTTGGTTCCAAAGTTTGACAATTTTGAATTGAGCTGCTATAAACATTGATGTGTCTGTGTCACTGTGGTATGCTGATTTTAAGTCCAAAAGGATACAAATAGGAAAAGAAGAGCTCAAACTATTCTTATTTGCTGAAAACATGATTCTATATTTAGAAGACCCAAAAATCTCCACAAGAAAAGCTTTTTGAATTCATAAATGAATTCAATAAAGTAACAGGATATAAAATTAACACCCATAAATCAGTTGGGTTCCTATACACCAGTAATGCATCAGCTGAAAGAGAAATCAGGAAAACTATTCCATTCACAACAACCTCAAAAAAATACTTTGGAATCAATTTAATAATGAGGTGAAAAACCTCTACAGTGAAAACTAAAGAACACTGAAGAAAGACATTGAGGAAGATGTTAGAAAATGGAAAGACCTCCCATGTTCTTGGATAGGCAGAATTTATATTGTCAAAATGGACATATTGTCAAAAACATTATACAGAGTTAATGCAATTCCCACTAAAATTCCAGTGATGTCCTTCACGGAAATAGAAAAAAGCAATCATGAAATTGATTTGGAAAAATAAGAGGCGCAGAATAGCCAGACAAATCCTCAGCAAGAAAGGTGCAGTAAGAGGCATCCCAATATCAAACCTTAAATTATATTACAGAGCTATAGTAACACAAACAGCATGGTAGGCTAGGGAAGAATAGAGGTACTTTGGGTTAGACAGAGGGAAAGGAAGGGAGGGGAGGGGATTAGGGGGTAGGGAGGATAGTAGAATGAATCAGACATTATTACCCTATGTGCATACATGATTACAAGACCAGTGTGATTCTACATTGTGTACAACTAGAAGAGTGGGAAGTTATATTCCATTTATGTATGATGTGTCAAAATGCATTCTACTGTCATGTATACCTAATTAGAACAAATTTTTAAAAAACAGCATGGTATTGGCACAAAAATAGAATTGAAGACCAATGGAACAGAATAGAAGACACAGAGACAAACTCACATAAATATAGTTATCTCATACTAGACAAAGGCACCATAAACATACATTGGAGGAAAGATAGCCTCTTCAACAAATGGTGCTAGGAAAACTGAAAATCCATATGTACTAGATTGAAATTAAACCCCTATCTCTCACCCTGCATAAAACTCAATTCAAAGTAGATCAAGGACCTTGGCATTAGACCAGGGACCCCGCACATATTAGAAGAAAAACTAGACCCAACTCTCCATCAAGTAGGTCCCATCTCCATCATTCTGAGCCACTTCCATTGGCTGAGAAACAGACTTCCACAATAAGATTCCTAAAGCCCAAGAAGTAAAATGATGAAATTTGATTGATTCTTGATTTTACTTCTATTGAAAAGCTTCTTCACAGCAAAGGAAATAATCAAAAACATGAACAGAGAGCCTAGAGAATGGGAGAAAATCTTTACCACCTGCACCTTAAATAGAGCATTAATCACCAGGATATACAAAGAACCCAGAAAAACGTAACACCAAAAAATAAATAACCAATCAATACATGGGCAAAGGAACTGAACAGATACTTCACAGAAGAAGAAATACAAATTGTCAAAAACTGTATGAAAAAATGTTCAGCATCTCTAGCAATTAGAGAAAAGCAAATTAAAACCACTCTGAGGTTCCATCTCACTCCAGTCAGAATGGCAATTATCAAGAATACAAGTGTACATATATGACTGCATGACCAATGTGATCCTACAACATGTATAATCAGAAAAATGAGAAATCACGCTTCATTTATGTATGATCTATCAAAATGTATAATTGCATTCTACTGTCATGTACAACAAATTAGAATAAATTTAAAAATTAAAAAACTCAAATAACATTAAAAAAAGAATACAAGTAAAAATAAATGTTGGTATGGATGTAAAGGTTCACTTATACATTGCTGGTGGGACTACAAACTGGTGCAGCTACTCAGGAAAGCAGTATGGAGATTCCTTAGAAAACTTGGAATGGAACCACTATTTGACCCAATTATCCCACTCCTCAGCTATGTTCAAAGGCCTTCAAATCAGCATAATACAGTGACACAGCCACGTCAATGGTTTTGGCAGACATCAATAATTCTCAAGCAGGCTACCCTCATCCACACTTAGGGCTGCCTGAGCTCTGAAGTCCAGGACCCACAACACTGCTAGAGTGAACTCAGCTAAAGCAAGAGGATCCCTCCTTTTTCAAGGAATTGAATGCTCCCATCTTGAACATGGTTTTCCCTGGTCCCTAATCATCTTCCAGTTACCATCTTTTTCTCTCCTTTCCATCTCAACCAAACTTAGAAGAAGAACTTTTTGGCATTACTGTTTCTACTTTCATCTTTCATTCACAATCCCTGTCACCAATTCACTGAAAACTCTCCTCTCACTGAAACTGTTACTATGTGGTCACTAATAAGTTCTGTGTCTTGGATCTAATGGACACATTCAATCCTCATCTTACTAAATGTTTCTGTATCATTTAATAATCTTGAACACTTCCTCTTTCTGGAAAGCTTAACTTCCTTTCTTCTTCATGACACTGTTTTTCTTTTCCTGGAAGTTTTCTCTAGTGTTATTTTGCCCTGTCAAAGTCTTAATTATAGATTGTAATTATCTGCTCTTTCTCTTTTCACGTACTCTCTTGTTGACCTCACCCTTTCCATATTACCATTCATCTGCCAAAGTCTCCTGAATCTATGTGCCCACTCACATGGATTCATTAGTCCCTTATCCATTGATATAACAAAATATCTTAGTCTCCTATGAGTAGGTTATAAAGAAAATAATTTAACACATAGTTTGGGAGGCTGAAGTCCAAACAGGTTTGGTGCTGTCTCTGGTGAGGGTCTCCCAGGCTGTGTTACATCATGGTAGATGCCATCATGGCAGGAACATCTGTGGGAGAAATCACATAGCCAGAGAGGAGCCAGAAAGAGTAAGGAGGAGCCAGTCTTACTCCTTTTAACCACTCCTCCCTCAGAAACTAAGTTGGATACTATAAAAACGACTTAATACCTTTCCAGAGTCATGCCCCTAATGATCTAGGGACCTCCCACACCACATCTTAAAGGTCCCAACACCCCTTATTATTGCCTAACTGGGGACCAAACTTCCAACACAGAACTTGCACACTCAGAAGGCCTGATTACTGCTTTTCCTTCAGTTGCAAGCCCACCTCATATTCTTTCTCCCAGCCTTAATCAGGAAAGGACAAAGAGATACTCAAAGAACTAACAGTATGCATTTGTAATTGCTTGTGATCCCTAACATTAGACTGCCATGTTGCTCCATTTGCTCATATAGCCCCAACTCCCCATCACAGAATTAACCTCGAGCATTTATAATGGCTTATTCGCCTGTTTCTCCTATTACACTATTGATTTCTTGAGATCAGTCCCTGTATCTTACTTCTCCCTGGGTATCTCACCCTCATAGACTGCCTGAGACCTAGTAGGCTCTCAAAAAACTGTTCATTGTCTGAATAAATAAATAAATTTCATGAGAATATTGGAGGTCTTAATAGAGCAAACTGCCTTATAAAACAGTCTTTACATTCCCACAGATGTTACCAATGTGTTTTAATACCACCATATAACAAATTACATTTTTAAATATTAGTAATCTGAAGCAGTTTTGATGTTTATTTTAATAGATTCCATTGGAATTGGGTTATTAAAAAAAAACCCTCATATACATAAGAGCACTCTGAATTCTATCACAGGATGTTCAAAATGCTGTCTCTGGTCACTTATGAACAGAAGAGAGACAAAATTTTGCTGCAGAAACTATTCCGGGACATTGGGTCGTTCCTGCGACTCAGAGGGCACTCCGGATTAATCTCTTCGGCATCTGAAATGAGCTCTGGGTTTGATTTCCCTGAGGTTTCAAAGGTAACAAACCAAAACCTCCTATTTTTATGTTCTAAGGAAATATAACTGAACCCACAGCACTCCCATAACTCCAAAGAGGCCCAAACAGCTGCTGCTGCTGAAACCTTTATGTGCGGATTTTAACCCAGAGGAAACATTTTTGGACAAGTGTGGATGAGGGCTTTCTGCACGGGATTCGGCAACTCAAACTGCTGACACACAGGATGAGAGTGTGGCGTGGGAATCAGTACTCCGGGCTATCTCATCACAGAAATATAATGTGTGACTGCTTCCCGAGGAAAACAAGCCACAGAGCCAGCAAGCCCCTATCCTTGTGTTGAAAGCGTAATCGTCTGAGGATTCTTAAAGACGGTGGTGGGAATTTCCCCTTTTGGAGTGATCTATCAATAATCTGTTTTTTTTTTTGTTTTTTTTTTTGGTGCAGTTTTAGGGGATGATGATTTATTCTGTGAAAATATAAAAGGAAGGAACACTGGTGGTGAGATGAGATGTAAACCATAAGCTTCTTGAATTTTCCAAGAATGATTTTCCTAAGAACCACAAGGTGGCAATGTCTACTGTGGGACTGTGTTCTGACACAGGAAGAACTGACAGCAGGGACCGGAGGCAAAGTTGCTTCACAGTCCTCATTTTATTTAGAAGATCTTATACCTCCTTTGTGCACCAGCCTTATTCAGTGTGTGGTGTGTTTGTGGTGAGCGCTGGGTTGGAAAAGAGAAGTAGCATTTGGAAATGGGTCATGGTCTTGAGAAGGTCACTGGTGGCCTGCCATGAAAGAAAGCTCAGCAAGTTTGGGTGAGAAGACAGGTGCTCCCAGCTGATAGGGTGTCAGACATAGAGATTCTGCTTGTGCTGACACATTAAGGCAGTGGAGAGTTAGACCCGATCCAGTTGTAGTTTGAACCATCCAGACAATTCATTTGAATCAGTCAAATCCCAAAGATTTCACTCTTTACCTTTGGGATCAGAGCTATACTTACACAGACCATTAAATTTCCCCTACTCTGAGCATAGAATGGAATGCAGGCTCTTATCTCTCATCTTCAGTCCATGAACATGGTACCATAAAGTAAGGTAAAAGGAACAAATTCCTAGCAAGTGCACATGTTAAATCTTGTACTTTACAAAAAGTTGCTCAGTTAATCCTCACAACAACCCATGTGTAGTATCACACATGAGGAACTGAGAGTCAGGAAGGTTAAGAAACTAATCCAAGCTCATAAAGTGATACCCTATGATTCAACCTCAGATCATTCCAACCCTTCAACACAGGGAGTAGGCACTACACCCCACTGCCTCCAAGGTCCCGGCAGAGAAAGAGCAAGGCAAGCAACTGTACTGAGTTTTACTGGTGCTGAAGCCTAAGTAACGGAGACATGTCTGCTCACAGTCCTAATTTCTGCTGAAACAACTTCTGTCATAAGGGCCACAGGGGGACTTCCAGTGGAGGGGACACTTAAAAGAATTAAATGGACTTGATCTGGTGTAGAGAGGGGAGAATGTTCCAACCAGAGAGTGGCATGTTTGAGAGTAAGGTAGTAAGGAAAAATGTGGAATCTTCAGGAAAGAGCATGAACTGTGTCCTGGGTACAACCCCTGGAGGACAGGAGGGTTGGTGAGAGGTGAGGCAGGAGAGAGAGGCAAAGCTTAGGTGGTAAAGGGCTTTGTTTGCCATACTTAGGATTTGAGAGTCTACCCTAAGGAGACGTGTGGCATGTCAAAGGCAAGGAAAGTAAGGCAAGAACATTAAATTGTAAGGGACTTTTCCTTGCTGTGTCCAAAATACACAAGACCAATGTAGAAGAGGAAGCGTTTATTTGGGAGGTCAGAGGTTTCAGAGGTTCAGCCGATGGTCAGCTAACTCATTGCTCTGGGCTCAAGTGAGGCAGAACGCCATGGCCGAAAGTCACTTCCAGGTAGCCAGGAAGTAGAGGGTCAGGGAGGGGCGGCAGGGCAGATGGGCATGTCCCCAGTGACCCACCTCCTCCAGCCACATCCCACCCACCTCCAGTCACCACCCAGTTAGTTCATCCACATTAGGATGAACTGATTAAGCTACAACTGTCATAAGTCAATCATTTTACCTCAGAATAGTCCTGCATTCACACAGAAACTTTTTTTGGGGGGGTCACCCTAACATGAAGATAAAATATATCAGAAGGGCCTAAACTGGAAAGAAAATGAGCTGTGGCATAAATCTGGACACAAATGGGAAGGAACAGAAGAAAATTAGTTGTTGTGGGGATGAAGAGAATGTAATGTACTTGATTCTTCTTCAAGTTAGATTTTGGAAAGGCTTTATAACCTTGGTGGGAAGCAGAAGGAGTCCAGGATGACCTTTGGAGCCTCTGCCTGGTGTTCCTGGATGGGCACATGATCCCATTCTCTGTGCTAGAGAACACAGAATGAGAAGTATAGAAGAGAAGAGAACAGATAGACACGCACTTTGAGATATGATGGGCATGGGATAGTCCTTCAGGTAGCCTTGAACTGACCCCATCTGCCCTCCTGTCTCCCTTGCAGTCCTTAGAACAACTGTAGAACGTGCTGAGAATGCAAACTCCTTAGATGAAGAGGAGTGGCCAGGCAGCCTGGCTCCACACCAATCCCTCCTAGAACAGGGGATTCTGAATACTTCTGCCTGGTGCTTCTTGTCTCCATGGGAATAAAATCCAGAGTGGAGTGTGCTTTCCCAGGTCCTTCAGCTGTGATACAAGTGGGGGCAAGACTCCATCCACTCTGGGCAACTTTCCTGGGGACTTCCGGGGGCCACCTTGCCATGAATTCTGTGCTTCTGTTGTCCCTTTATGCCTATCTATCTATAGGTGATCAATGTGCCTCAAGTAGTATTTTCATGTGCAAGTGTTTTGTGCCTTTATAGAAACTGGTACAGCCCAAGATGCGGTGGGCAAGGTATTTGGCATCTTTTCATGGGATTGTGTCTGTGCATGGTGAATCTGCTTCATGTTGTAGTTAAGGTTTCTGTACAGTGTCCATAGGTAGAAACAGAATCAGAACCAAGACCTTAGATGGAGAGGCAAAACTGGGAGGCAACTTAGGTGGCCACTGAACACTAAGAAGAGACAAGGAAGTCTAGGAAGAATAAGAAAGCTCAGGATGCCCATCAGCGAGACATGACAGGGAAGAAGCACTGGTAAATCGTGAGCTTCAGAAGAGGCCTTAATAACGGTGATCCAGGAAGCAAAAGCAATTCTCAGAAGTGAAATATAGGTCAGTGTGAGCCAGAGCATGAGGGGGAAGTAAAAGGAAACACTATCAAATGATGAGTCTGAGTGGGAGAGAGAACGATGACAGATTATACATTGCAAAAGAGGTCATCATAAGTCAGGAAGACACAGGTAAATAAGGCAGCAGATCCGAGGATTTCTGAGTTATCAAATTACAGAATGGTTGAGCATGCAATTGGAAAACATCTTGGTTACTAAAACAAACCAGTGTATCAGTATTCTCCCTTCTCATTTCCAACCACATGAACTGAAATTCAGATAGTGTTCTAAACTTTGGGGCATTGTTTAGAGAACATTTGGAAACTGTTGATTTGATAAATTTGGGGATTTATTGAACAGAATATCTTAAAATTTTATAAGTCTTATTCTTTTTTCTTTTTCTGAATTTTTTTAAATTTTTTTTTTATTTTTTACAGACTGCATTTTGATTCATTGTACACAAATGGGGAACATAATTTCATTTCTATGGCTGTACATGATGCAGATTCATACCACTCGTGTAATCATACGATGTCTATCTCATTCCACTATTTTTCATACCCCCCTCCCTCTCATTTCCTTCTACATAATCTAAAGTTCCCCCATTCTTCTCTCCCTTCCCACCC
Source organism: Sciurus carolinensis (assembly GCF_902686445.1). Classification (NCBI taxonomy): domain Eukaryota; kingdom Metazoa; phylum Chordata; class Mammalia; order Rodentia; family Sciuridae; genus Sciurus; species Sciurus carolinensis. Next base: position 68,142,753 of record NC_062226.1, read on the forward strand.
CCATTGCCATTATATATCATCATCCACTTATCAGGGAAAACATTTGGCCTTTGGTTTTTTGGGATTGACTTATTTCACTTTGAAAAAGTGTTCAACATCTCTAGTAATTAGAGAAATGCAAATTAAAACAACTTTAAGATTTCATCTTACTCCAATTAGGATGGCTATTATCAAGAACACAAACAATAATAGATGTTGGTGTGGATGTTGGGGGAAAGGCACACTTTGACATTGCTGGTGGAGTTGCAAATTGGTGCAGCCACTCTGGAAGGCAGTGTGGAGAATCCTCAGAAAACTTGGAATGGAACCACCTTTTGACTCAGTTATCCCACTCCTCGGTTTATACCCAAAGGACTTAAAATTAGCATACTACAGTGATGCAGCCACGTCAATGTTTATAGCAGCTCAGTTCACAATAGCTAGATTATGGAACCAACCTAGATACCCTTCAACAGATGAATGGATAAAGAAACCGTGGTATATATACACAATGGAATATTAGTCTGTCATAAAGAATAATATTATGGCATTTGCAAATAATGAAATTGGATGAAATTGGATAATATCTTTTTTCTTTTTAATTGAAGACTTAATGAACATCAGAACTGGCCCTTGTGTTCATTATGGTTACTTCCCTTAATTTTGTGAAGAAGACATAATTATCCCAATTTTACAGATTAAGAATCAGTAGCTCAGATAGAAAGTATGACACATCTAAAATTGAATATCTGGTAAAGGACAGAGGGAAAGTCCACAGCCAGGTCTTTAAAACCTACAGTGTCAACCATCAGTGGCCCTATGTCCTGTAAGTCATCAAACAGAAAATAACCCATGATAATTGAGCCTCGAAAACTAACAGGTAAGCAAACTAGGAAACTGATGGTCTTTAAACCTTATTGTGTTCAAGTGTTCTGTCTCAGCAGACTTACGCAAACACCATCAAACAGTATTTTCTAGGATCTTCTCACACTCTCTTTATTTGGTATTTACATTTGGCTATTCTTCCCATTATTAACTCTTTAAAACAATGTTAACATTAGTTATTAAGCTGCATCTCACTCCACTCATTGATCCCTATTTGGTTTACTCCAAGTTGCAAGAGGTACAGAGAACTGGGTGCCATATAAGCCCTGTAAAGGAACACCTCCTAAAATATGCAGACTTCTCCCATCGACTCCTCTGTTCACAGAGAAGACTAAAGCAAAGGAGAAATTGCAGTGAAAGATCTTAGAATATGCAAGAAAACTAATCAAATGTATAGTATGAAATGACAACAAACTTTTTTTAAAGTATGAATAATATTATTATAAGAATATAAGAACAATGTAATAATGAAAAGTGTCTTTTTAACTCCTGATTAAACTGATAGGAGAGTTGAGTAGGAAGAACAAGGGGTATAAGGCTTGCTATGCTGTTATGTGGTCAGAGACCCAACCAAATATTATTTTATCTTTGACTTTGGTAAAGAAATACACATTTAATTATGTATTTCATAAATGTGAAATCAATCCAAACTACATTGATAATCTGAATATGTTGCATTCTAACCACCATTATGAAAACTAAGCCAACCACAATGACAATTTAATCACAGAAAAACAAAACAAACCAAGAAAAACATACAAAACAATGAGAAAGTACCCAAATTAAAAGACATACGAGAAGTTATGAAAGACAAATTATCATCTGCTTAAATTTCCATACTAAAACCCAAAGAAAATAAAAGGTCATGTTTCCTTATCAAAAGGTAAATGCCTTCAAAACAAAGCTGAATTATGTATGGGAAGCATAAAACAAAATGACATTAAGAAGTTATGCGGAGGGACTGGGGTTGTGGCTCAGTGGTAGAGCACTTGCCTAGCACATGAGAGGCACTGGGTTCGATCCTCAGTGTCACATAAAAGTAAATAAATAAAATAAAGGTATTCTGTCCATCTACCACTAAAAAAAATATTTTAAGAAAAGGAAGTTTCTATGGTTGTACACGATGTAGATTCATACCATTCATGTAATCATACCTGTACAATGAATCAAAATGCAGTCTGTAAAAAATTAAAAGATAAATTTTAAAAAAATAAAATAAAAGAGGAACATTGAAGTTTCCAGCCAAACTGATGGATTTGACATTTTATTTATGGTTCTGTCAGTTTTTGATTCATTCATTTTGATACTTTGTATTTTGAAGCTCTGTATATAAATGTACACATATCTTTAATTACTATTCTTTCATAATTAAACTCACTTACTGTTATGCAATCTCAAAAAATAAACAAAAAAAAGGAAGTTACAGGGAAACAACAAAAGAATCATCAAAAATCTACCAGGCAAGTACAAAGTAAAGTGAAAGAAAAATAAACATTGTTAATATCTGCAAGAGTAGAATTTGAGGGAGAAAGATTGCATGGGGTAAGGGGGACCATTTTGAATTGACAAAACATATAATGAAGTTATACCAAATACTAACATGTTATGAATCAGACACTTTATAAAAAGCAAAAACTAAGTGAAATACAGGGAGAAGCTGACAGAAACATACCTGTTAAGGAGGGTTAAAAGAAGCACTCTTTACCTGTGTGATCACTTGGTGATTGCCAATACTACGCACACAGAATCCTGCAAGGTGGACTGCATCACTGCCTCACCTTCTGCTCTGCCCCTGGGGATTCAGCGACATCAGCTCTGGCTCCTACTCTTCCTCTATGTGAAGAATGACAAACCTGAAGATTCATGAAGCCCAGAGAGATACTTTAAATGAGGAAAAGTGGGCCAGGGAGAGAAAGCATGCCCCATCCAATGGCATAGCCCTTGTTCAGCTCCACCCAATTTTCAGCAAAAAATATAAAGTGGTGCTACAGTTCTTCAGTTTAAGAGAAGCCAGAACTTCAGAATGCTATGTATTTTCTGAGTTATGGATTATTAACTTAATGATAAAAACAAAATAAGACTCCTTTGTGCGCTGAATCCACCTCATGGATCTCTAGTTCAAGACTTTTGCTCTAGGTTCTCTCTCTACTCTGAAACTATTCAATAAATTCTCTAGACTATAACTGGTAGTTTTAAATGCTTCTTGAATGTACAATTGCATGAATAAATTGAAATTTTCTCTGTCTTCAAGAATCTTTGTCCAATCACAAAGGTAATTAACAACAATAGGAATATATCAGAAGCACAGAGAAAGGGTCCTTAAATAGAGTTGAATTTTTCTTTCCAGAGTGTTTTTTTTTTAAACAAAAACAGTCCTCAAAAGGAGAATTCAAAAATAAAAGAGAAAGTTTATTGATATAGTGGAATTTATACCAAACTAATGTTGAGTAAAGTGCATTCACAAGTATCAACGTGGGCAGATATATAAAAAAAATAGTGCAAGGTAGAAAAAAGTCACAAAAGGATTCATAGAGCATAATACAAGTTACTTAACATAAAAATGTACAAATAAAAATCTATACACACATTTTTAAGAATGTACTTGTGTTGAAAAAATATATATATGCGCTTTAGGACAATATTTACCCATGAGAGAAAGGAAGTGTATGGGAGGGGATGTACTAGGGCTTTGGATCTGTTTTTAATATTATATTTTCTTATAACAAAATATTTGAAGCTAATATTTAATGCATGTTGATATTCATTAAATTTGGTTGGTAGGTACACTGGTGTCAGTATATTCTCTACCTTTTCTCGGTATGTTAAAAATGTTTTTTAAAAAAAATAGCAAATATGATTCCCAGTGAAACACTTAGATAAGAGCATTATGAGTTTATTCTGGGAACCTGAGAATTATTCTTTCAACATTAATGATAACAAAAATGTGGTAAGGGGTGGGGGGGAAGGGAAAAAAATAACAGAATGAATCAAACAACATTACCCTATGTAAATTTATGATTACACAAATGGTATGCCTTTACGCCATGTACAAACAGAGAAACAACATGTATCCCATTTGTTTACAATAAAATAATAAAAAAATAAATAAATAAATAAAACCCATCAAAAATTCAAAAACTAAAAAAAAAAAAAAAAAAAGTGTGGTAAAATGCTGAGTTTCTCCATGTAGCCATAGGCTTGATGTTTCCTATTCAGTTTTCCCCAGCTCCTCTCTGGTTCCCTTTATCCTGAGTTCCCTCTAGTCATTGGCACTGACCACTGTCACAGTGCAGCATGGGCAAAGCCAGTTTCCATGTCTAGACACAGACACTGGACAACACGCAAGGAAAGAGAAAATTATGTCCCTTACAAAGGATATCGTACAGGAAAAGGGATGGACAATATGATAACACATCAGGTCCAGAAGGCCCTTCACAGTGATCCACTGCCACTCCTAACTATACAGAGGGAATCCTCAGAGGGAAGAAGGACTTGCTTCAGTTGTGACAACTGATTCCTAGTGAGGCCAGGATATAGGAAAGTTCTCAGGCTGCCAATCCAGGAATCTTTTCACTAATGCACCCATGACACGCACAGAATTTTGGAACTAAAAAGCAAACCTGAGAGCATCTAATCCATGTCCATTATACTACAAACATAGAACTGAGACTTCCAAGAATTCTTTCATGGGAGAATTTAAAAAATTGCAAGCCAGTTTCATATACTATAAAATAATATGGTGCTAATGAATCTAAGAATCTTGCTCCTGAATATAAAATTTGCCAATACACTTACTCTGCAAATCGGTGAGTGAACTAAATTCTGAGAACCACTAAGTCATCAAATTCATGACTCATGTGATTTCTGTGCATATTATACATTCTGTTGAGCAGTTTTCTCTAGTTTCTGTGTCTTGAGAAATACAGCTCAGACATTCACCTGCCACTCCCTTTGAAGAGTGTTCCCTGTGATGCAGATATTGAATTGGTCTCCCTTTTTCTTTACTCCCACATGACTTTTACAAGACAATGAAATACATTATTATATGACAATTTTACCCTCCCTTTCTCCCAAAAGGCAAGTTCTATAGGACCCTGAACAATCCTTGATTGATGTCTAAAAAACAGTACATGGTCAACTCATGTTTACTAAATGTACTAAAAGTAGTGATAGTTCATTCCTAATATACATGTATTTCCCAGAAACAAGTAGATTTACTCAATATTCTTACTCTAAAACTGTTAGAAATAAGTTAGGATCATCATAAAAGTCACCATGGATTGTATCATGAAATAGCCCATGAAGAACTTTGGCAGAACATACTTCACTCTATTGTGAGTTGGGTAAAGATAGGATAGTTTACCTTGAAATCAGTAAGCTTTCCATTCATTGGAAATATCTGAAGACATAGAACATGATAGCTTGGAAGTAGTGTCTTAGAAATTCAAACATCAGTAAGGAGGGGGACTAGGTATCTTTCAGTATTCCTTCCAACTATCTCCTGAGACTCTGGTTGTGTGTATAGGGACTGGAACATCAGCCTGTCAGTCAATGAGTCATCATCTACTAGCAGGAACTGGGCAGCACAAAATAGAAGAGAATAAAAGTGGCTTTGAAGAACTCAGTCTGATTGAGAAAACCACTCAATCCTTTGAGCAGTCAGTCACTCAAGAAGAAAGAGTCCTCTTATCCTGGATTGCCCCAACAGGTGGCATGAACTGAAAGCCATGTTCTGCAAATACCACGCCAATGGCACAAAGAATGAGAAAGTAACTAAACCTGCTTGAGCCTCACAATGGAAAGCTCCTTGGTGCAGGAATAAGTATCCTCACCCAGGAATTCAAGCAAAGAGGTCAAGTAACCACCTGTTTGGGATACAAGTGGGTGGATTTGTATGCTTACAGGAAGACTGCATTATATTTAGAGTGTCCACACATCTCAGTTTTCCCAGGACAGTTCTAGTTTACATCTGTTTACTTAGCATAATTACTAATTCTATTCCATTTCACTATCAAAAACATTAGAGTTAGGAAGATAAATCATATGTTCACTCTAGTTATATCTGATGACTCTAAAATCCCTTTCAACTTGAATAATCTTGCTCAATGTTTTGTCTAGGGGTAGGAGCTTTCTAAAACAGAAGGCATCTCAGCTGGGCTAGAGAAGCATATCTCCTTGAATAAGATGCTCCAAGATTTCACTTAGTTATTTCTTATATCCTACAGCCCCCATTATCACTGTGTTGAAAAACCCTCAAGTTCATGAATCTAGTGCAACCTCCTACCAAGTCATGAATTTTTACCTACCTTGCAGTAAGCAGCACTTTGATAGACTTTGAGGTATCTCTAATGCAACATTTATTTCAGAGGAAATAGAAGCAGTTCTTAATAATTCATACCTTTTCCAAAAAAGTTCACATGGATAAAGTGTAAGAAACAAAATGTTAAACACATGTATTAACCTTTCGTAATGATTTGAAACAATTTATGTAAAACTCCTTTTTTTTTTTTTTTTTTTTTTTTTTTTTTTTTGGCACTGGAGATTGAACCCAAGGGCATTTACCACTGAGCTACAGCCCCAGTCCTTTTGTTATTTTAAATTTTGAGACAGGGTCTCACTAAGTTGCTTAGGGCCTCACTAAGTTGCCCATGCTGGCCTTGAACTTGTGTTCCTCCTACCTCAGCCTCCCAAAATGCTGGGATTACAGATGTATACCACCTTGATCTCATCACAGGGCTGAGGAGTTGTGTATAGTGAGAATGTTCTATGCTAAATCTCATTCCCTAATGAAAGACTTCCACTTCCCACTTCTTCCCTGGTGCTAGTATCATTTGCCTTCTCAATAAATATTTAAATGATAAAGCGATCTTCAAATGGGAAGTGTGTGTGTGTGTGTGTGTGTGTGTGTGTGTGTGTTTGAAATGCATATTTTCCTGCCTCTGACTAATATTATTGAATATCAGTGCTGAAGAAGGGTCACAGACTTTGCTACATATCCAAATTATCATTGCTGTCTCTGGAGCACCCAAGGGTAAGTGTAAAAATATCTACCATGAAAATACAAGTAATGCTAGTACTCACAGCTCAATAAATTTTTTGGAGAACCCCTAGCAAACTTTGAGGTAGAGTCAGAAAGTAGGCCCATTGGCCTTTGCATAGATGAATTCAGCATCACTGGGTGCCATCTGGTGTAATTCATCTCTTATCCCAGAGAATTAAATGGCACAAAGAGTTGTAAAGTCCCAGAACTGTTGCAATACCTGCAATTTATGACCCAGTATTAGGTGTGCCAGTCAAAGACCTACAGAATCCAGAATCATCTGAGTGCTCACTGAAATACAGAATTTTAGTGACACCCTCCTCCAACCATACCTATGGAATCTGCATTTTGGCAATATCTTAGGGAACTCACATGCATCTTGGAGTGTGAAAAACACCAGCCTAACATGCTTCTTCACCAACAGCCTATGAGCCTGGATGCCGATCTGGACTGTTGCATTCTGATGTGGAAGTTGCAAGATTAAACCCAGCACATGACTGACACAGAGGTGGAAGCCCCATGCATGTTGATTCTCTCACTCAGCTAGTACAACATCTCTCCCAGTTCAGACCAGCCCTCAGCAATGACCTTCTCTGCCCATCACCCACAATTTCTTTTCCCTTGGCTAGGTGGCCTTCTTTTCTAGAAACATCCACAAGCCTCTGCCCAGAAAGATGCACTTGGCCCACGCCTACTGATCATCATCTCATCCTCCACCTTCCTTCTGAAGATTGGGAACGTGCCTTTTCCTCTTTGGAGAGGAAATCAGAAAAGCAGAACCTGGTTCTGTATTTTTCACACAGCCTGCTCAAGGTTTGGGAAGAGCATGAAATGCAATTAACACCAATGTGAAATCCACAGTTGTTCATTATGAGGTTATTCAATGCTATTGTTACCTGACCTATAAGCAGCTGTTGCCAACTAATGTAAATTGTCACTGGGATCTGGAATTATTATATACAAGTGAAATAAATCTGCCTTTCAGATTGGCACACTAAAGAATGTCTCCCTCTCCTCTCTCAACCCCCACCATGGCCCAGCCACATAGAGTCATGGTCACACATCTCACTTTTCTTTATGCAATTCACTCCTTTTTACTATTTTTTTCCCCTCAAGGCTCTGTTCTATTAGACATTTTTATTCCTGTGACCTAGGATTTTAGGCCATTGAAGACATAGTAGAGAGGTTAATCTGAGCTGAAATAGATCAGATCTGTTACACTCATTCTGATTTATCTGACTCCTTTGCTAGTTCACCAGCTTGAAATCTTTGGCACTGGTTCAGGCCATGTCTCTCGTGGAGGAGGTTTTTAAAAAATTGTATTTAAAGGTTGCTCTGTTTTCATTACAGATGATATGGTTGAATCTTTAAATGCCACAAAGTAAAATGCATATACTAAATTTGATAGATATTTCCCTCCTGGGGCTATAAAATGAAAACAAAAGCAATGTAAGGAGTTATTTTCAAACTTTTGGGATAGGCACTGGAAAATGTATTAGATTTGTTAGACTTATTTTTGTTCTTGGGTGCTGGAGACCAAAGGCATCAGTTGTTTTTTGCATATGTTGAAATTAGTCCTACCATGATAAGTACAGAGAGCTGCCTGCTGGGCAGTGAGATGCACCGGTATTCTATACTCAAGACCTGGGTTCTCTGGCTCCTCACCAATGTAAGGATGTTGGAGCTGGCTGGAAGAAAAATGGCAAGACATGATAGAAATCCTGCCTTGGAGGCAAAGAAGGGACTGGAAAATCCCTTGCTATGAATAGGATCTTTATTCATGCTTCCCAGATTCTCATGCTTGTCCAGGATTTTGGACTACTTGTTTATCATAAACAAATTGACTTGAAGATGATTCAAATTGGGTATTGGTGACAATTAGTCCACACGTATGCAATGAATCTAACAGATCTAAGGGGGTTTTCTGATGAGATGAAACTTTGTCATTAAAGAGTCTGGTTTTGAATTGCAAGCCAGCATTTGGTTACAATTGGTTACAGCATGATTGGCACCCTCTGTTCTGCACAGTGCCGCATCTGGCCCTAGCGGGCGGAAGCTTCAGAGATCTTACAGGAACCTATGAAGAGAACACGCTGGGGCACCCACCGCCAAATTATTGTGCCTCAGAGAGTCACATAGCCTTTTCTCCAGAGATTTTCAATTCCAGGTAGAGATAAACAACCCATCATTGTTGGAGCCTTGTGGGGTAGAGACGTGGGAGGTAACAGGATACTGATTCCCGCATTTCCTTCAAGGACTTGTTTCCCTGGGAAAAAAGGTATTGGCAATAGCTTTACTATCTTGAGCATCCATTTTCTGTACACCAATACTCCACCTTGCCATAAGCGGCAGAAGCTGGATCTCAGGGTTGAAGGCAACAAAATTACAATTCCCATCTTTCCTGATGGAAGAAACCTTAAAAGAGACATAGGAACCATGAACACCTCAGTTTACCTAACAGTGTTCCTTATTTCCAGAGGTACAGAGATCTAAGTGACTATTGGACACCAAGGTACTACTAAATTTCACATTTATGACTCTAGTGTGTCAAAAGTCCTGGATGTTTCCAGAGGGGGGGGGGAACTTTTAAAAAGTCCTGTATTAGTCACACATACAAGTGTTTTGAACCCACTTGTCTTTCTAACTTCAAAGGAAGTCTTTGTTTATAAATTAGTCATCTGTATTTTTTCACATGGCCTATAAAGTCACTCTGGCTGTGGAGACACCGACAAAGGTGGCATGAGGGCATCCTCCACACAACTTTCATCTCACTGAAGGAACACTCAGCTTTCCACTCTAGAGTCTGAGAGACATAATCTCTGGGGGCAACGGCTGATGGATTGCATGCTGGTTCCACAGGACCGGCACATGCATCAATGTCTGTTGAAGTTTTGGGGTTTTGTTTTCATGAAAAGATGAAACCAACTGGGAGGAACAGCTGTTTGTTTGATTTTATTTTCAAAATGTTTCTGAGATGAAATAAAGAGATAAGGCATTTAAAAATACCACTGAAGCCATCCTGAAGATTTGGGGTAGCCCAAATTCTCCATTTGGTTATAACTAAAAATCTTAAGCACCATAGGATGCCTTTCTGCTACTTGTGCATTTTATTAAGTAGCTCCCTTGTCACAGATTCTGAAAGTGCACACAACTGAACTGTCAAATCCTTATACCAACATCATTGATCCTCAATTGAAAATTTCCAAAGATCAATTTATAAGTTGATTTTTATTCGGAAGCCAGAATCTATTTCACAGAGAACTAAGGTTAGAAAATATGCTTATGAACTCCTCCAACTCTTCTTGACCCATAATGTAGTTATAAAATTCTATGCTTGCAACAAAATAGTTAACAACAACAAAAATAACTTTTTGTACTCTGCATATTTCTTGATAAAAACACATTGTAATTAAAGGAAGATGTGGAAGCAAGTGGGAACTTCAGTGATGATATAAATAATTGGACATTTTCCAAGGCTTCAGAATATACTGGTAATTAGCAAACTTCGAATCTCATGGTGTTATTTACTTAATCAGATGTGTTAGCTAATCATGCATATGAGACTGTATCAACTTTTTTTCCTTTGAAAATATCAACTACGAAAAAAGGAAAGATAAGAAAGAGAGAAAGACTAAATGAATGAATGAAAATTAGAAGAAAGGAGAAGAAGGGAATTTTGTTCTGTGTTTTAGATAAATGTTGGACAAGACATGCACAAAGTTATAACTACATATGAAGGTGTGAATCCATATTAAAAAAGAGAGAGAGATATAGTGTGAGATAACTGGTCAGTGAGACTGTTCAAAGTCAAGATGTACAACCTTGTGCACACACTCCTTGGAGGGAAGAACGCCATTGTACAGCAGAGGTTATCAGGGGTCCTCAGACAGAAGCACTGCTTTAATCTATTCCCTGGAACTTGTTCAAAATGCAGATTATTGGGCCTCACCTTAGACTTAATCAGAAGCTCTGGGAGTGTGGTAGAGTGGTCTGTTGTTTAGCAAGCTCTTGGGGAGTTCCTGAAAGGCTGTAAACTGAGAAGCACCAGGGTAGAGAAACTCTGGGTAGAGCATTCCCCACAACAGCCACTAGGTGGCTCTGTTGGTCAGGACAGACTGGTTTAACAAGGCGATTGGGGCAACAGAGCACAGAATAAAAGCTGCTCTGGTTTTGTGGGTGAGAATGACTTATCTGTTGCCCCATTTTTTTTTTTTTAAGAAATCAGGAACGTCCTACAAACAACAACTATCCTAACTAACTATCCCAACTAAATTTATAGAACTTTCTAAGTTTGCTTTTCATGACTAGGGTTTATTTGCAAAAATGGGAGTTTTCATTAATATGTGGGAGAAATAATATCTGTTTACTACAGTACTGCCAAATTTTGTGAATTCTATTTACTTCTCCCTGGACTTAGACACTCGAATTGTGTCAGAGCTATGCCATGACATAGCTAGCAGATCAGGAAAATCCATTTTTCATCCACCCTGTTTTAGATCCATATTTGATTGCTTGGGTCTACTTTTGCCTTTGTCTACCTTCTCCCTTCTCTACTGCCTTTATAGGTTTGACTTAGTCTTACACTCAACTTCTGGTCTTTCCTATTCCCTGCTCTTCATAGCAATTCCACCTTAGACCTTGGGCCCCTACCCAATGGTCAGGTACTGGAACATTGGAATAGCTGTGGTCATTGCTCTGGAAGGGGTAGCAGGAGCGGGTGAGAGCTAGAGGTGGGGCCCTTCATGGCAGCAGTCTTTGGAATGGGCAGATTTTTGTGCCTGTATTGAGGAGATATTATCACTGTTCAAATGTTTCTAATAAAACTCTGAACTCTTCAAAGGAAAAGCACTATAAAGATCCATATAAATATTTTAAATCTCTTTTTTTGTAGCAGCACTGTTCTTTATCAAAAAAGATTCTTCACCCATAGGGGTTTTTAACCTAGAGTCTTCCAACATGAAAGTCTATTTCAACATAATTGTTTTCCTTTGTAACTCTGTCTTTTATCTCTTGCATTGAAAACATTCTGAGAAGGGCTCTGTGGTTCAGACTGCCAAAGGAGGCCATGCACAAAAACAGTGAAGTTCCCCAGTGCTGAGAGACGTGGCCTCTACATTGGAGGAAGTAATCAATGCTCAGTTCTCTGGGCTCCACCTGGGGACAGAAGAAACAATTGCCCAGTAGCAGAACGTTAATCAAGCCCTTGGTCAAGTTGAACAAGGGTATTCATGCTCCTAAATTCAGCAAACATCTTGGTCCACTCAGGGAGATTTATTCCTGCTCTTCATCACAAACACATCCACAATAACCCATCTTAGTCCCAGAGTCAGAAAGGATGTAAAGTGCATGGTAGACACTTAATGAGTTAATACATATTGTTTGACTGGATTACAGCTGACTTAACTGTGACAAATAAAAAATGGATGCCAGGGTATAGGCCTTAGATTCAAGTTCTTATTTTGCTGTTTAAGTAAACAAAAGGTACCTCCACTTTCATAAGGGCCAATTAAGCACTTTAGTCCTACAGCAATGCTTAGGGGCAACTGTCGCATTAGCAGTATATAAGCTATATATTTTGATAGGAAAAAACTGGTTGAATATCATAGTACATTTCATAGCCATAAATGAATCGTAATCAATCTCAGTACTATTTGGCTATTGAGAAGCAGAGTCTATCTCATTCCTGCCAAAGCCAAGTCCTTCCTGACATTTACTAATTTTGGTGGAGAATATAGGCTGGGAATTCCAGGGCAGGTTAGTAGCTAAAAGGAAAAAAAAATCAGATCTTTCATACCTCATAGAAATTTCAATGCTATTTCTTGGCACGACTCAGGAAGAAAGAACTTAATACTGCATATGGTTGAAAAAAAATTTTTTTCCCTGCTATGCTGGGTATTGAATCCAGAAACTAGTGCATGCCAGGCAAGTGCTCTACTACTGAGTTACCTCCCAGCTAAAACCCACACCCCTCCTTAACAATTAATATAAAAAAGTTAACCTTGATATTAATAGCATCATTCTATGTGATAGCAAACTGATTTTTGTCCATATTATCTCATGCTCTCTAGCCCCCTTTTAGGTGAGTAGGATGGTACTTGCCCCAGTTTTACAACTGAGGAAACAATGAACACCTTGTTCATGTTTACATGATTAATTAGTCCTAGAGTTGGGAAGAAAGTCTTCATACGTAGTTTGTGGGCTTTCAAGAAGAGTCCAGGATGAACAAGGGCATCTCAAACGGTCCCTTGACTTTGTAGGACTCTCCATCATTCATTATTAATGGGGTCCTCTCATCTCTGGCAGGCACAATACTCTACCTTTACCAGCAATGACTGTGTCCACAGGAAAAAAACAGTCCCATCCCTAAAGCAATAAATCATCTTAGGTGCTGTTTGTTTGCTTTGGGTGCCACTGACCTACCCAACAGCTAAACAGTTGTAGAAAATCTTAAAAATGTGGATTTGGGACTGCAGCCTCCTATTTCTCTTTGCCTCTTTGCTCTCTTTGTCTCTATTGAAGACTGAAAACAAAGTATTTACCATCCTGGAAAAAAAGAAAAAAACAAACTCAGATACAAGTTTAGATCCACAGAAAGTGTAGCGATATTAGAGATTTAGATCATCAGCAGAATTACATATTACCTCTGACAAGCTTAATACATGAGGTAAAAACAAGATCATTATTTCTTTGAAAGACTCTGCTTCGTTCTTAGAACTTGAGGGAAGTAAAATCTCATCAGCACTGAAAACGTCTTTTCAATTTGAGTCACATCTGTACTGGAATTGGAAGGCTCGTCAGTGTCAGGATGGAGGGGACAGCAGGTATGGGAAAGGAGTCCTGGGCTGGGGGTTGGAGCTGGTGCCAGTCACCCTTATGGTCAAGCAGAATTGAGAACCCTGGACCAAACACTAATAGAACTTCATTAAGAGTTAGGAGGCAGGGTTTGGGCCTAGGGTTCAGTGGTAGAGAGCTTGCCTAGTGTACAGGAGCCCCTGGGTTCAATCCCCAAGACTGCCTCTCCCCAAAAAAAAGATTTAGGAGGAGGCAGAAGACTTGCTCTAATTAAACAAATAAGAATCAGAATGACAAGCTAGAGTTGAAAGACATCTGGAAAGTAGGACACATGGCCATGATAGATCACCTCCTAGAATCCTAACAGTCTAACTCATGGAATTTGGAGTTAGACAAGATTCTAGAAAATGCTTGGAGGCAAAGGAAGGTTGGAGCCCCAAGATATAGGCTGCATTTGTAAGTTAGAAGTTTGGCATCGGGAAATGAGAGAGGAACTGCAGAAAACCAGAAACCATTGTGAACTAGTACGTGCCGGGCTTTATGCTAGTCATTAAGGGATGGAAGAGAACGGTAAAGTCAGGGAAATAATGAGAAGATACACAAAAGAAAATGCTGCTTATTTTAGCTGAACTTAAAGTGATTTTTAACTCCCATATTGTGCTGATTGTACAATTAACATTAAATGAGAAGGGACCCTGGCTACCTTGTTGGAGCATTAATCTGACTTCACAATCCACAGATTCACAGATACTCCTGTTTCAATTTCCTTTTCCCACATCCTAGATGGCCTACCAGCTGATGTTTTCAGCATCCAGGTGTGGCCATTTGGTCTCCATTCTAGGACACGTGGGTGGCATCTTATTGTAGCACCTACAACTTTCTGCTTAAGAGAATATATTGGGTGGACCCAGGACAGGCTAGAAGTGCCAGAGGCTTAATGCCCCTCCGACTCTGGAAGAAGGACCCTCCACCAATGGTGGTTGAAAGTTGGGAAGCAAAGACCTTGCTTTCTCCACTCCTGCAATGGGACAACTCGAGTTATGGCACCTGCCCTAACAGTGTTGTGCTCTGTCCTGTGAACCTGCTCATCGACATGCGGTAGCAACTTCGCCAGAACCTCCTGGACAACCATATAAAGAAAATACTCCACACTGATGTCTTAGTGAATACTTTCTAACCTAAGAAGTGTGTGTGTGTGTGTGTGTGTGTGTGTGTGTGTGTGCACAAAATGTGTAAATATATTCAAAACTAAAATAATTTAGGATTTTGTATTTATTGACCAAGCCTGTCTTGATGTTGTGTAGTGTTCCTAAATTGCCAAACCATAGTACTTTGGGTAAAGTTAGGTGCATGGATTGCTGGTTCAGCAAGGGTAGCTGCAAGATGAAGGCATTCACTTGCCATTTTCCTGGCGTTAGGCTCTTCCTTGCAAAGGGGAGACCTGACCTTCTCCCAGAAAAGAAGAAAACTGGATTTCTTCAGGCCGTCCTGACTACTTGCTTTGACATCATCAAATTAGTCAATTGTGAATGTTTCTTTCAGGCATAGCATTTAATAAGCACAAACAACAGAATATTTTAAGTAAGTTGACAAAAATGTAGAGAACATCTGTGGTCATGATTAAAAATCAGCCAACAAACTGACATCTGGAGGGATCGAAATCTATGTTACATTCAAGTGTAACAGAGAGACAAATATATTGGCATGTTATAAAATCTTCTTTCACTCTTCCCAGAAATCTACAGAAATGAGGAGGTGAGGAAAGAGAGAGAAGAAAGAGTAATTTTATGCCCATTTTAAATTTTGGTTTAAACACTTTCAGAGAATGTTTTGGCAAGAAATACACATTTCCCAGCTGCCTCTGGGAGAGGAAGTTCCAATCTATTTTATAATATCCTTCTCTCAATTAAACATTTCCTTGGGAAATTGCCTGGAAAGTTTATAACAACCAAGTATAAAATAACTTTTTGGTGAAATAGCCACATCCATATGCTGAGGCAAGATATTGTAAGGCCCAAAATAAAACTGCCAGGTGCCAAGCTCTGTCAGTGTGCTCCTCAGCCCCTTGAATTTACCAGGTAAAGGGATAATTCATAGAATAGACTGTTCTCTCCAGAGAAGTTTGCATGAATTTGAAGAAGCAGAATCTACCTTGACCCACTCACTACCCAGATACCTGTGATTATGTGAACAAGATTGGGTTATTTAAATGTAAGGTGTTGGTTGAGATATCTTAGTGCTTGTGAGCCTGTTACTGAGCAAAGTATCTCCAACAGGAAATAATCCTGTTACCATGTGACTAAGGGATCCTAGGGTTAAAGGCAAGAAAACAGGTTGTATTTGGTCTTCTAACAATTGCTTGGAAAAGGACAGAGATTTGTGGTAGAATTTCAGGCAAATTTTGCCTATTGAGCAGGACAGCATGTACATCAGAAATTTGGAAAGAGAAAAAGCTAAAGGCAAAAGACCCAGTTCTCACCTGAATGCCCCATTACTGTTACTGAAAGAAGGGCAGGAAGAAATACATGCAAATCCACAGTTTCTCCCCATCACCTACCTTTTGGGAATTAAAAGCTTTAAACTGACTTGGCATTTATAGATAATTTCTTACCCTAGATAATTCAGGTCCAAAGCACATTCTATCCAGTTTACCGGCTTGTAGTGTCCAGCTTGAAAAAAATCACTCAACAATGGCAGCAATGATTGTCCCTGATTGCAAAGCACAGGATTTCCAGGGAAACTGTCTGAGGTCTGATTTCAGGTCAGCTCTTGCAAGCAAATGAGGCTGATCCAATGGGATGGGCCACCAGGGGAGCTTAGGATGAAAGCAGTGGAGATTTCAGATTCTTCCAACAGCCCTGTAGATGGGCAGTTGTTACCCATTCACCTGTTACCCCAGTGAGGGACAGAAACAGCAAGAGCAGGGAAACAGGTAGTTAGTATGTAGTAAACTCCTATTATATCCAGGTACGATGCTAAATGCATTATATAGATTCAATATGTACTTCAATTTAATAAATATAAATAGAATTCACTGTGCTAAGTACTTTATGTATTTACTATAGAACGAAGATAGAGCCACACAGAATGTTACTGGCAGAGCTGAGATTTAAATCTCCATCTGCTTCTTTCTTCCATGTCATGAAATATCCTGTTCGCAGAACAGATGCCAATCTTGTGTTTTTCTCTCTCTCCCTTCTGTATCAAACAGGTGGAGATGGCACAAATGCAAATTGTAGGAATCTGTGGGCATCACAAAGGCTGGGCAGACACTTCCTAAGGGATCTGTTAAAGGCGTGATGGGGTAGATTTAGACACATAAAATGTTAACACTGGAAAGTATGTCAAAAATCAAAAACTTCTATTATGTCTGAGAAAACTGATGGTCAGAAGGGTTAAAGTCTTTGCCTGAGGTCACACAGCATGTTAGTTACAGAGTGGGAACTTTGTTAACAAATCAGATATTTGTACTAGATGAGCCTCCTCCTATTAAATATGTCAGAAGTGTGCAGTCAATATGAATAACACGCAACAGAAAGCCCTGTTTTTTTTTTAAAGGGGGGGATTAAAACATAGAGGGGATTAGGTATTCCAAAAGCTCTCCAGATTCTTATCTTTGGGTCATGAACTTTGTCTCAGTCTCAGATTCTGATGAGTTTGGACAAATTCCAGGGGTCGCAGAACATGCGTGTGAAATGCATATGTTCACGTTCACTTGGTAATAACTCAGTTGAATGGTTGTCAGAGACACACAAAACCACACATTGGTCCAGTCTGGCATACTCTCCACGCGATTTATGGGCTACAGCAGGGAGGCCTTCTGGGTGCGAGCTGGCTCTTGGCAGGGGCTTCCTGGTGGTTCCAGCAGCCTCTGTGGCTATGACCCCGCTCAGCAGCATTGCTCTACAGAAATCCTGCCTCAGGCCATTGAATCTCATCTGTGTTTGCTCAGAGAAAGGGCAACTTTCTTGCCCTCACTTAATCATGGCAAGGGGCTTCTCAGAGTGTTATGACTTGAACCTGCAATGTCTCCCCAGAATCTCATGTTTTGAAAGCATATTCCTCAGTACAACAAGGTTCAGAAGTGGATTTTTGAGGCAAAGATTCAATCATGGGGGCTGTAGCCTCATTAGTGGATTAATCCATTTGAAGGATTAATAATATGGATGACTATGTGTACCTGTAGGCAGTTGGGGGTGTGTGGCTGGAGGAAATAAGTTACTGGGGATGTGGCTTTTGGGATTATATTTTGTCCCTGGCTCCTGATATCTGTGGTGTCTATCTCTGTTTCTCTCTCTCTCTCTCTCTCTCTCTCCCTCTCTCTCTCTCTCTCTCTCTGCTATCCAACTGCAACAAGGTGAGCAGCTTTTCTCTGAGGTGAGCAGATTTTCTCTGCCATACCCTTCCACCAAGATATTCTACCTCACCTCAGGCCCAGAGTGTTGGACTTGGTCAACCAAGGACTGAGACTTCTGAAACTGTGAGCCCACAATTAATTTTTCCTCCTCTAAGTTGCTCTTAGCAGGTATTTTGGTCACAGTAATGAAAAGCTGACTAACACACAGAGGTTTTCCCAGGTAGAAAAAAGTGAGTGTCTGCCACCTCAGAAGGCAGCTTGAGGGCGAGCAGAGAGACTTCTCTGGTATCAGAGCCCAGGACACAGCATTTTCAGGGGTGGGTCACTGGGCAAGCTCCTTCTTTCAGGGCCTCCATGAACTCAACTATAAAAAGGATAAGTTAGGGGAAGATCCTTCCAGGTCTGACAGATCAGTCAACATTTCCTGAGTGATAACTGGATGCAGTGTCCTAGGCATAAAAAGAGTCAAGGACCCACTGCCTTGTGGGAAAGATGGCAATGAGTGACCTTGATTCATAGTAACACTTCTGCCTATGTCATTTATATCCTTCTCAGGCCTCAACTTGCTCCATCCTCACAACCACCCGATGAAACCGATCATTTCACCTTGTTATTTTCATCCCATTTTATAAGAGAAGAAACTAGAACTTAATGGGATTACTAGCTCGGGTCATAAATTACAATAGTAGCCCCTTGAAATGTCCACTGACCTGAGGGTGAACAGGTAGAGGTGCCAATGTTGGGCTGTCTCAAGGTTGTGACTCAAAGATGGAAGAACCAGGGCAGGGTTAGACAGGGCTCATTAGGCTGATATTTAACCCCAGCACTTTTACCCTGTGTTATGAGTTTCCTTAGCCTTAACCCCAAACACTCCACAAAAACAATAATGGAGGAAAATTACAATATGTCAGTAACATAGCCGAATTATTTTGCTGCTGCCTGACAAAAAGTTCTTTAGAGAGAAATGAATAATTTTTTGTATATAGCAACAGGACACAAAATTCACCCATTTCATGTGCAGAATTAAACAGGACACAGTATATGTAGTCTATGTAGCAACCACAAAAATCTAAGTTAACAATACTTTCATGACTCCTGCAAAAGAAATTCCATATCCATTAGTAGTGAGTGACTTTTGCCCAGCTGCAGACAAATACTAATGTACTTTGTCTCTGGGCTTTCCTATTGTAGACATAAATGTGGCCTGTGCAACAGAGTTCTTTAACTAAATGTAATATTTTCAAGGTTCATCCATGCTGCAATGTGCATCAAAACTTCATTCCCTTCTCGATCTGAGTAGCATTTCACTGTATAGTTATGCCACATTTGATATACCCTTGAATCAGCTGGCAGACTTTGGGCTGTTTCCATTTTTGGTCATTATGAATAATACCTTTACAAATATTAGTGTTTGTGTGTTTGCTGAGAGGTATTATCATTGTAAATATTCTTTGAAGAAATAATGTCTACTCCAGTTCCCTGTCATTTAAATTGGGTTGTCTTTATTGTATTGTGACAAAAGAATTCTTTCTTTATGTATTTTGGAGAGTGATTTTATTTTATTTTATTTTATTTATTTACTTTTGGTACTGGGGATTCAACCCAGGGGCACTTAACCAATTAGCCACATTCCCAGCACTATTTATTTTTCATTTTGAAACCGGGTCTTGCTAAGTTGCTGAGGCTGGCTTTGAACTTGGGATTTTCCTGCCTTAGTTCCCAAACTGCTAGAATTACAGGAGTACACCACTGTGCCTAGTTGGACAGTGATTTCTAATTAAATGTCCAGTGATTTTCTCTTGTTCCTTGGTTTATCTATTCCATTTCTTGATAGTGTCATTGGCAACACAAATTATTTTAATTTTGATCAAGATTCAACATACCTACTATTTTCTTTAGTTGTTTATGCTTTAGTGCCATAGCTAGAAAACCACTGTCTAATCCAAGTTCAGGAAGATGTGCACCTAAGTTTTCCCCAAATTTTATAGTTCTAGCTCTTACTATAGTCCTGTGATCCATTTTGCCTTAGCTTATACATATTATGAAGAGATCACAATTTGTTCCTGTGCATAGGCTATCCAGTTGTTTGAGGACCAGTGAATCCTGTCCCCATAGAATTATCTTGTATCTTTGTCAAAATAAATGAGGGTTTTGTTTCTGAACTTGCAGTTCTATTCCATTAATCCATCTATTCTCATGTCATATTATATTGTCTTGATTGCTGCATCTATATAGTAAGTTTTAAAATTGGAAAGTGTTATTTATAACTTTGTTCTTTTTCAAGTTTGTTTGGCTATTATAAGTTTCTCACATTTCCACATTATTTTTAGATTGAATTGTTATTTCCTACATAAAATCTAGTTGGAAATTTGATAGATATTGCATTGAGTCTAGAAGTCAATATGGTAACTAATGCCATATCAACAATATTAAGTCTTCTGATCCATGAATATGGAATGTCTTTCCACTTATTCAGATCCTTGTTTACTTCTTTTAGCAGTGGTTTATAGTATACAATATACAAATCTTATAGTTATTTAAATTTAACCCTATTCCATTTTTATTGATAATATAAAGAAAATTGTTATCTTAATTTAATTTTCAGATTGTTCTTTCTAATGTATAGGTATATAACTCATTGGGGGTGGGTACCAGGGATTGAACTCAGGGGTACTTGACTATTGAGCCACATGTCCAACCATTTTATGTATTTTATTTAAAGACAGGGTTTCACTGAGTTGCTTAGTGCCTCACTTTTGCTGACGCTGGATTTGAACTCATGATCCTCCTATCAACCTCCTGAGCGGCTGGGATTATAGGCATACACCACCATGCCCAGGTCATTTTTGCATATTGATTTTGAGTTCTGCAATACTGCCGAACTCATTTATTAATAATAGTCTTAGTGGGGATTCCTTGGAATTTTTTATATACAAATCACATCATCTGCAAATACAGATAATTCTAATTCTTTCTTTCTGATCTGAGTGTCTTTGATTTTTTTTTTAATCTAAATGTTCAGGCTAGATCTTCCAGTACAGTGCTGGACAGAAGCAGTGAGAGTGCTTTGTTTAATGCCTGATTTTAGAAGGAAAACATTTAGTCTTTCCCCATTAAGTACAATATCAGCTGCAGGTAGTTGATTCAGCTTTTAAAGCTCTTGTATTCTACAGGTTCTCTCTCTGTGTCTCTCTGTCCCCTCCCATCCCATCATGCACCCTTCCTCACTCTCCCCTTTCCTCTGCATGTTTTTCTCTGCTTGCAGAGTCTTTGCCTGAGGTCAACAGAAGCAGGAGGGATCTGCAGGAAGATAACTAGTGCAGCTTGTCTGTAGATCCTGCAATGAGTTCTTTCATATCAGGCTTCATTCTATCTCATGTCTATCTCCCTTAGGAAGGTCAGTCCTAACCTTTGTCATGTAGATATTACGGGATGCACCTTTAATTTTGGCCACCTAGATGCCTACCAAACTTTTTTGTTTTTGCTTTTTGTTTCTTGTTATTGTTGTTTCTGTCACTGTTTGTAATGACCCAAACAGATTTCTGCCTCAGTGGAGTGACTGTCATAGTCCCCATTTAAGTTTCAGTTGATTTCTACTTCTACTTAGGAAAACCTAAGAGTAGAGAAGGAGTCTTGCCTAGACTATGAATTTGTATTTTAACAGGTAGGTTTTGGCTACAGGCATCACATATGGAGAGAAATATGCATTTATGTTCAATTATGCTTATGCTACAAAACACTCATTGAAGTAATAACCATTGTTTTGTTTGTATTAAAATATCTATTCACATCAGGAAAAGAAGAAATATTGATTTAAAGTACTATTGTGTATCTTGGAACTAATTTTTTAACTATTTGCAATTATCATTCTTTGTTTTGTGCTTTCCTGTGAATCAATGAGAGGCTATTGCCTTTTGCTTTCACATTCTTGGTTTAGCTCAGAAACCTAACATGTTCAAACTTACAACCTCTAACATTTCAATCACAGGTCAACTTCCTTTCCCTCAAAACTCCTTTTGACTTCTTTGGAGCCTTGCTTTCCTCCCTGTTCATGGAAACCTGTGAACAGAATGCAGGAACAAAACTGTGGGTCCTGAGTTTCTAGAATAGCAGCTATCAAACATGGGTGGGCACGAGAATCATCAGGGAAGTTTGAGCCCCTGTCCAAAAATTCTAGGCAAAGACCAATGGCTTCCCAACAAAGCCCAATTTCTCCTCCTTTCCTGATACACAGCTAGGCCATGCAACCCAGCCTGCCTTGATGCAGGGTGTGGGGTGGGACTGTGCCCTAAAGAGTATGAATGGACAGTGTGCCCGCTCCAAGCTGGGCCCATACATTTCCCCATGCACTGCTGCACACCCCTTTGCCTTCCTAGTCACTTGGGATGGTGACTTCTAAAGTAACCCTTTCTTTATTTTATTTATTTATTTTTGATGAGACAAATTTCATGTAACACAAAATCCACCATCCTAACCATTTAAAAACCATAAAACATGAGTAACTCTTAGTTCATTCATGACATGGCACAATCATCGCCACGATATAATTCCAGAATGTTTTCATCCCTCCCCAAAGAAACACTGCACTCACAAACAGTCACCCCCTTGTCTCCCTTACACCCATCCCCTCGCTTTCTGTCTCTATAAATTCACCTGTGCTTGACCTTTCAAACAAATGCAATATTTCACTTAGCATGATGTTTTCAAGTTTTATCTTCGTTGAGGCATATGGTAATATTTCATTCCTTTTATAGTTCAAAAATATCCTACTGCAGATATACACCACTTTCTGTTGCTCCTTTCATCAGGTGATGGATATTTGACTTGTTCCCACATTCTGACTATTATGAAAACACTACCATGAACATATGTACATATAAACACTACCAGGAACATATAAACAAGCTTTTTTGGAACATATTTTTTTTCAAATTGCTTAGGTATGTATGTTCCCGGGAGTAGAATATCTGGGTCACATGATAATGTTATGCTTTCCTTCTTGAGGAACTATCAAACTACAACATTTCACATTCTCATTCACAAAGTGTGTAAGTCCCACGTGTCTGTATCCTTGCCAACACTGGTTCCCATCTATCATTTTTACAATAGTCATTATAGAAGGTGTAAAGAAATATTTCCTAATGGTTTAGATTTGCATTTCTCTGATGATCAAAGATGTTGAACATTTTTTATGTTCTTATCAGCAGCCTTTTGTATATTTTCTTTGGGGAAATGCTATTCAAATCTTTTGCCTATTTTTAATTAGATTATTGGACCTTTTATTATAGACTTTTAACAGTTCTTTCTCTGTTATAGAGTCCAGGCCATTATTAGGTACGTGATCTGTAAATTACTCTCTCCATTATGATGTCTTTCACCATTCTAGGTAGTATCCCTTGATAAACAAAAGTTTTTATTCTTATGAAGTCCAATTTATTCACTTTTCTTGTGCTTTTGGTGCTGTAGTCTTCAAGAAATTACCGTCAAATCCAATGTCATAAAGATATACCCCTACGTTTAATGTTAAGAGTTATACAATTTAAGCCTTTGTATTTAGGTTATTTTGACTTGATTGAAATACGGTATGAGGTAGGGACTCAAGTTTATTCTTTCCCATGTGGACATTCAGTAGTTCTACCATCATATTTTGAAGACACTGTTCTTTTCCATTGACTGGGTTTGGCACCCATGTTGAAAATAAACTTACTGTAGATGTATTGGTTTATTTCTGAACTCTCAAGTCTATTCCTTTTAGATTTATCCTTGAATACATGTGACTTTCCATTATCTAGCTTTTAATTTCTTTCAACACATTTTCATAGTTTTCAGTGTATAATTCTTATATCTCCTTCATTAAATCTATCTCTAGCTATTTTATTTTAACTAAAACATTAAAAAGCACTTAGAAAATAAGCACTTGATTTTCAAGTATTTATAACTGTTTTATTTGTTTTGTTTGTAAAGGGAACTTACTTAATTTAATATTGGGTTATTCAATACTGAGTTATAGAAATACAATTGATGATTTTTGTATACTCATATACTACAATTCTGCCAAACTTGTTCATTATCTCTAATAAAATTTTGTAGATTATTTAAGTTTATCTAAATATAAAATTTAATCATCTATAAACATAAATAGTCTTACTTCTTTCTTTCCAATCTTGTTTCTGTTATTTCTTTACCTTCCCTGATTGCCATGGTTAGACTTTCTAGTGTAGTGTGTCTTTTAGTATGCATTATTGGATTTAGGGCCAAACAGATTAATGTAGAATGACCCCATATCAAGGTCCTTCACTTAATTATATCTTCAAAGATCCTTTTTTGTAATAAAGCAACATGCCTGATGCCAGGTGGGCATACCTTTTGGGGACCACCATCCAACTCACCATACCAATTAATACTAAGTTCATATAAACTCCTTACGAATAAAAAAGGAGAGCTTAAATAACCCAGTAGAAGAATGGACAAATGACAGGAACAGGCATGAACAGGTATTTCAGAGAGGAAGAAACTTACATAGCCAAGCATGTTCATCCTCATTTGTGATCTGAGGAAATGCACAAAAAGTACAAGGAGACACCAGTTTACATATATTTAAAAGTAAAAGATTAAAAATATCTTAAGGAGTATACACAATATTTGGAATGGCTGTTTCAGATTATTTGTAAGCAATACTTTTTTTTTTTTATGGTACCAGGGTTTGAACCCAGGGCCTTGTACATGCAAGGTAATCATTCTACCAACTGAGCTATATCCCCAACCCCATATTTGTGACCAGTTCTTAAGATAACACCAGTCTTGTGTCAATTAACCAGCTCTCAAGAAAATACCTTTGTTTCTTTGTCCTTGCAGGGGCTGATATTGGTCTTAACTGGGAAAGGTATAGAATGTCCTTTGTTTGAACCTTATAATCCTGTCTTTGTGTACAAAAGAACTTCACAATGATGACTTTCATCTTCATATACAATATGAGGAAATTTAAATTATCCTCAGTATAAAGCATTTATTTCACCCGTTTGCTTATTGAGTGAATGGATTATTTTTTCTTTTATTAAGTTGTATCTACAACAAGTGTTGAGATTTTGATACCAACTTCTTTCTTCTTTTTTTTATTTGTGACACTAACTTATTTTTAACATTGAACTTGGGTCCATAGAAATTGCAGTGACACACTAGAGTACTTCCCCAAATAGTCTGCTAACGTCATGCTTCCCCCGCTGCCTTTCTGATCTCAGTCAATGGCATTCTCCCATCACTCTCTAAAAACAGGTGTAGTCAATACATATTTGTATAATTTTCATTATAATTATCATACATTATGAACATTATGATATATACTATGTGTAATTGAAATATATCAAAAGTTAGTATTTCCTCACTAAATTACCTTATTTCCAACTGAGAACATTAAATCAACCAAACATTTTTAAAATTACTCTTGTTTGGGCAACTCTAAGCTTAGTGGGTTAGAGGAGTTTATCTTACTCACTGCTCTAACACAGTACCTGATGAAGTACCTGATACACAGTAAAATCTTCTGATTGATTAAATAAATTGTTTCCCTGGGGTTATTCTATTTCAGTTTGCTAGAGTGTATGGATACCAAATCTATTACAGTAGGAAAAATTTAAACTGCTAGAAGTTGACAGTTTTTTCTGTTGACAGAATTGTGTGGAGGGTTCATCTGTATCTCATGTTATCCCTTTAGTAAACATGTTGAATATTGTCATTTGTCAGGGAAGCAAGGAGAGGTTTAGAGCAATTTAGCACTTTCACAAACTCACAGGACTAGTAAATAGCAGTACTAAGATTGAGCCCAACCCTTTTGGCCTAGGCTCTTAAAAACTGACCCTACTTAAACTCCCAGCCTTTGCCCAATGAAGCCTTTTTACTCTCCAAACTCTACATGAAACTTTGGAATGTGAATTTGATCTTATATGTAAAATACTGACCTTCTCTTGAAGTTTGCTGTTAGTATATCTCTGAATTTATTTTTACCCTCATTATAGGATACTAAGTGTCTTACTGAATTTCCAGGAACTGAATAAAACATACTCATGTGCATTTCCAATTCACTATGCATTCTTTATTCTAGCTCTTTTTATATTTAAGGACTTTGTAGGGGAACAGTATATTATTTTTCCATTGCTGCCATAGCAAGTGAACAGTTATTTTGTGGCTTGAAACAAAACAAATTTATTATCTTAAAGTTCTGAAGGTTGAAATTAGATTAGGCCACCCAGATAATCCAAAATAATCTAACTGAATCACATCTACCAAAACTATTTTGCCATTTAAAGTAAACGTATTCACAGTTTCTAAGGATTAGTTTGTGGATCTCTCTGGGGAATCATTGTTCTGTCCATGACAGATCATTAACCTTATCCTCTGTATTCCAAAAAAATATTTCCTCATTAAGAGTTCCCTTTAGTCACAAAAAGACAGTTCCATCCAACTTGATTTAGTTTATTTCTTCATTTTATTAATGTTTCATTGTATAGGGGACACCACAATGGATACTGGGGAAAATAAAACACCAAAAGTGTATATCATGGCTTAGACCCTCAAGGTATTTGAACCTTGTTGAATAGACAGGATACAGAAGAATGAACTGGATGAAAAGGAGTGATCACATATCTAAAATCAAATATGCAATGTAGGGCATTTGATAACTCAGGATAACTAATTTGAAAAGCACAGAAAAATGCTAACAAGGTTTATAATAGTCAAGATTTTCATTTTCACTTTCCACTTGGTTATGAGAAGAAGGGGAAACTGAATCTCTAAAAGGAATAAAAAACTTACCTAAACACCATTTAGAAAATAAGTTGAAGAGCCTGTATTTAAATCCAGATATGCCCGACTCCAAAGAGAATGTTCTTCCTTCATCTGCCTCTAGACACTTAACAGTCCACATAAAAATGGGTTATGAGTCCCTCCATTTCTAGTTGGATATCAAGTCATCATTTTATTAAAAAGCTCTATACACTGTAAGGTGATAGAGTCTTATTTATTTTTTTTTTACATGGGGTGAGGCTAGGTGATAGATTTAAAAAAAAAAAACCGAGCTCTCATCTCTTTGAAAGAGAAGGACTTTGTTTTATTTAGTGTGTGTTGAACAATAGATTCCCAGACAAAACTGACAAGTTTTGTTTCTGGTTATTCATTTGATACCTACCACTTTAAACCTGAAAAGTGATATGTTGACTTCAGCTCGTTAACAAAGGCATCTACAATAAATATGTGGTATGCCTGACAGATATCCTTTTTCAGTAACTGCTATAAAAACAAGTCTAATAGACTCTAAATTCTTATGGAAAAATTAATCATAGTGGATTACTAGGAATCACTTTGTGATTTCCATGGACATTCTTTCCAAAGTACCTGGCCACAGTTTAGTTTTCTTAGTCATGTAGAGAAATATAAACTAAAACTTAACACAGGTACAACAAAACTTGACAAGAAAGAAAGAACAAGAAGGAAAGGAGAGCTCCACAAGCCGCCAAACTGAGATAGAAAGTAGTCGCTGAGAAATTCCAGAGACTTGAGAAGTCCACCTTCTCTGAAATGATGTGGTAGAAAGTTGAGAACAGGCAATTATCCACCAAAGAGGGTAAGCACTCTCCAAAGGCCACACATGTAGCCCTGCAAAGGTTCTCACCACTATACTACAGAGCCATAGAGAGGAAGAGGGTGCCTTCAACAAGGGCTTTAACGCTCTCTTAAACTGTTGCCTCCATTTTTCTAAAAACATTTTATTTTTTACTACAACTTATGGAACAATTTGTCTCTCCAAAAGGAGGAAAAGAGCCAAGGTAGAATCTAAATTGGCTGCCAACTCACCCAGGGACCCTGGGAAATTCATTTAAATTTTTTAAGGTCTCAGTTCGTTCAATGGTAAATAAGAGGATTGGACTAGATTAGCTCTTGGGTCCCTCTCAAGTATTCTTTTTTAAGTAGTGCTCTATAAATAATTGTAGAGAGGTCTAAAAATAATATTCTACAAAGTTGAAGGTGAAGACTGATATGCTTATGAGTTTTTGCTATTTAAGTTCAAAACCAGCCTCATTAACTGACAGGCAGAATGACCCATGAGTTCCATTTTGATCAATATTTTTGTGACCAAGATTACAACCCAGCAAAATATCCTGGGAAGTGATACCTATTATATTATTCATTCTGTCTTCTATAACATAGTTAAACTTGGAAAAGCGACTGTAATAGGAACAATATCAAAATTAAGCTCATCCTAAATGTAAGACAGTATGATGGACTGAGTCCTGGAACAAAATAAGGAAAATAATAGTGGAAAAGCGAGTGAAACTGAAATAAAGTATATAATTTTGTTAATAGAATTGTACCGGTATACAAATATCATAGAGGATGTTAACAGTGGAGGATGTTGTGTAAAGAATATACGGGAACGTTCTGTACTATTTTATAACTTTTTAGTTAGCACACACTCCTTGGTGACTATTACTTACCTTAATTTGTTCTACTCATGCGGCACTTATTTTAGAAGATTTCTTTGAAATCTCCTTTACCCAACACTTAGTCTTATTTTATGTTCAGTAGAATTACATTCTACTTTATTCTGTGGTTTCTCTTATATCTCTGTAAGTCTCACAGACTCTAAAACAGGGCCATGCATATGGTAGTAAGTGCTCAATAATGTTTCTTAGCCAAATGCAGAAGAGAAGACTGAATATTTCTCAACAGTACAAGAGGGCATTACATGCATGTTGGTATTCAATTTGCATCCAGCATGTGAGTGAATGGAGCTACTATTTATAAAAGACACGGTAGCCCAAATGGCGTGATCAGAATTTTGGTATTCTAAATGCTCAGTGGTCTGCTTTGTATGGAAAAATAAGCAGGGAATTTGTTCATCCGTGATGCAGAGGACAAAATTCTATAATCTCTTGTACTATAACCTCTATCCATATCTCTCCTCTAAACATCTTCCCTCAAGATGAATACATCTTAAACTACATTCTAATTTAATCTTTCAAATAACCTTCAAAAATCAAAGCTTCATTTGGCCTGCAATGGCAATAGCCCCAGTAGCTGTTTCCAAGCTGCTAACTTCCCTTTGCTTATTTCTGTTTTCTATTCTATGCATCATTAATAAGGGTGAAACTAGCAGAGAATTAATAGGCTCTCCACTTCTCACAAGTTCCAGGGAAAAACTCTAAAGGAAGCCCCAAGTCTTTTTATCTTATAATATATATTTAACTAACTTCCTGGTTTCCTTTGGGACTGTCTTGGTACTGTTCAAATAAGTAGAAGGGACCATGGTTATTTTTATGAGCTGGTTTGGAGGCCCTATAGCTTGTAGTTAAAAGTAGAGATGATAAAGAATTAGGTGGGATACAGCAGGGGCTTCTGTAGTAAAACTTTTGGATTCTGTTGCCTGTGCCTGTCAAGAAGAAATACATGTCTATGAGGCACAGTACATACACATTAAAGTTGCATTAAATGAAACCAAGAAAACACAGGTATACCCTACATTTTACTTATATTTTTCTATTTTATTAACACACAAATGCTAATCATAACCAACTGACTTGATTAATGGCCTAACAAAGGCTTGAAATTGGAAAACCCAGTAGAGTCGAAATAAAGTTCTAACACTGGGTCCAAAAAGAATCGATTTTCAATCCAGTTCTGACAATTGTTCATTGAAGCCCTAAGCTGGAATTCTCTTGGACTCTTTGCAACTCAGGTTTCTCACCTATAAAACCAGAAAAGTAAAGTCACTTTGTAGCGGGGCTTTGGGGATTACCGCAGTGGTGCATATAAAAGTCCCACGTACAAAACAGAATCAATGTCTTTTCTCATCCCTCCTACTTTATCATCTCATATTAGGTGTGTTTTCTTCAAGAGTAATAATCTCAGGAACACGTTCCAGCCTCCATGTTTATAACCTGATTTGGCTCCCACTGTATGACAGAGCAATGGAATGTTTAGCAACCCAAAGGGAACTGAGAGAAGTGATAACAAGGCTTACGCCCTGGACCCTTGTCCCTTCCTGGGAAAGTTTGTGGCTAACAGGATGGTGGAAACAGGCTCACAAATTCTGGTCTGGCATCTAGCTACATTTCTAAACCTACTGAGCAAGGAATGTAGAAATGGTTTCCCTCCCCTGCCTGGCCTCCCTGTCTGCACCACCTCTATTTATTTATCCCCAGACATCCTGAACAACATGAGGAGGATCTGATATAAGGTGTTAGCCCCATTCAGTTGCACCTGTGCAGAAGCATTAGTTAATGTCTCATTGAAGTGTTCCACATGTTTCTTTTACCTCAAGCTGGCTTAGCAAAGGCATTCTCACACGCTCTCCTAATCCTGGCCCCCATAAATCCTTTACAAGTCCCTCCCTCCATTGTCCTTCCCATCCATCAAGAATTTGGTGAAATCCTTTGGCATGTACAGTACATCTTTCTCCTGAGCCCATTCACAAAGGAGCCCTGTCATTACTGTATTTTCAGTCTCCATTCTCCCTGCACACACACATACGCCTTTGTCTGAGTGAGTGCGTAGCCTACATGGTACCAGTAGAAGTATGTAGTGAGAGGAGAGGTAGAACGTCTATAGGTGGTGAGGATTTTGGAAATGGCGTGGGAAAACTTAGACGAGGGTAAGAATGGGTAGGAGAGGTTAGCCAATGTGGAAAACATAGGTCCTAATGACTTTCACAAAATCTTATTGTGTATCTAAAACATAAACTAGGTTGAATTTAATTAGTGATAGTGACGAGGATCAGTATCTTCAAATAATATTGTAATCTTGAAAACCTGTTCCTTTCCTCTTGTTCAGTACAACTGGAATTAAAAAAAAAAGTATCTAAAGAGATAAACTGTACTAAATTCTCCACCACCTCCTTGGAGAGGATGAAGGACTCCTCAATTAGATTACATATGCTGGTATTTTTGAACCTCTTTATCATTATTTCCCCACCAAAGAGAAGATTTTAATTTAAATTTATTGCTCTGAATAATTTAAATAATTAAAATCATTTATATTTAGGAGAGTGATATCTGTATGACGACAGCATAGGCGTTTTCAGTGTTCGTTCCCTGACAGAGCATCAACTGGAACAACCATCCACATGCAAAAATACCCTCAAAAGAGCTGAAGGATCCAGGGGAGAGATGAATAGCATCTGGGCAGAGCACAGAAATAAGAATTTGCACTGAAGAGAGTGGAAAGGATAGTTTCATATTACGGCTGTCACTCTCTCTCGCCCACACAACATAGAAGAGAGAATACCCGCTCCTGGAAAGACAGTCAAGTAGGCACCCAACTTTGCTTTGCCCCCCAGTACCTGTCCCAGGGGTATTGGGACTGCTTCATTAGCTTCTGGTTCTAGGCAGGTTCCCACAGCTGCATCTGACATTCAGTGACCCAGGCTCTAGTACTGCCCTAGGGCCAGACCAGCACTTGCAAATCAAATCCAGGATTCAGACTCACTCCAGTTCTAGGCTGATCCCCAGGGATCAAGATTCCAGGCTTCTCCCATATTCCCAGGTCTGACCCTGTGGACTTGGGTTCCACAACTACCCTCTACCACATCTACACAGACCCAGCATCCAGACCTACTCCCATAGTCCCTATGTACCTAAGCATCAGTGGACCCCAAGTGGACCCTACTATCCAGATACCTCACCCCTGACTCATAATCAGGCTCATCTCCCTGGACCCAGGCACCAAACTAGTTACCGCACCGAAATGATCTTCAGATTCTGCCTAAGGGCACCACAGCACCACAACTCCAGTTCAGCCCCCGTGGAGTTAGGCATCAAGATGGTTCTATGCCTAAGCTCCACCCCTTACAGACCCAGTTTTCAGACTATCTCAGTGGACCCAGAATCTGGGGCCTGCAGAGATAAAAACAAGTTCCAGACTTGTCCATACAGAATAATGTAACTTTTGTGCAACCATTGTGGAAAGCAGTATGGAGATTCCTCAGAAAACTTGGAATGGAACCACCATTTGATCCAGCTACCCCACTCCTAAGTTTATACTCAAAGGATTTAAAATCAGCATACTACAGTGATGCAGCCATATCAATGTTTATAGCAGCTCAACTCACAATAGCTAAACTGTGGAACCAACTAGGTGTCCTTCAACAGATGAATGGATTAAGAAATGTGATACATATATGATGGAATTTTACTCAGCCTTAAAAAAGAATGCAATTACAGCATTTGCGGGCAAATGGATGGAGCTGGAGAATATCATGGTAAACAAAATAAGTCAATCCTGACTTAAAATCAGCATACTACAGAGATACAGCCACATCAATGTTCATAGCTGCTCAGTTCACAATAGCCAGATTGTGGAACCAACCTAGATGTCCTTCAATTGATGAATGGATAAAGAAACTGTGGTATATATATACAATGGAATATTACTCAGCCATAAAGAATGATAAAATTATGGCATTTGCAGGCAAATGGATGAAATTGGAGAATATCATGCTAAGTGAGATAAGCCAATCTCAAAAAACCAAAGGAAGAATGATATCGCTAATAAGTGGATGATGACACATAATGGGGGGTGGGAGGGGTTAGTGTTAGGCTTAGAGTTAGGGTTAGGGAGGGGGGCAAGAATGGAGGAAGGAAGGACTGTATAGAGGGAAAAGAGGGGTGGAGGGGTGGGGGAGAAGGGAAAAAATAACAGAATGAATCAAACAACATTACCCTATGTAAATTTATGATTACCCAAATGGTATGCCTTTATGCCATGTACAAACAGAGAAACAACATGTATCCCATTTGTTTACAATAAAAAAAAAAAGTCAATCCCAAAAAAACCAAGGGCCAAATGTTTTCTCTGATACATGGATGATAATTCACAATAAGGTAGGGGCTAAGGAAGAATAGAGTTATTTTAGGTAGAGGGGAGTAAAGGGAGGCAAGGGGGGAGGGGAGTAGGAAGGATAGTAGAGTAAATCAGACATTATTACCCTATGTACATATATAACTATATGACCGGTGGAATTCTATGTCATGTACAACCAGAAGAATGAGAAATTATACTCCATTGTATATGATGTAACAAAGTGCATTCTATTGCCATGTATAACTATTTAAAACAAATTTTAAAATTTAAAGAAAGATTAAATATAAAGCAATTTTTACTGAGACTTATTATAATCAAATTATTAGAAGTCAAAGATAATTTTGAAATCAGTAAGAGAAAAATGACTTAATATACACAAGGAAAAGTCTATAAAACCAGCAGTGGGTTTCTCACCAAAAACTTTACAGGCTGGGAGAAAGAGGGATGATATATTTCATATGCTAAAAGAAAAAAAAATGAATTTCCATCTAAGAATACTATGCCCAGAAAAATCATCCTTCAGAAATGAGAGATTTTCCTAGACAAGCAAAAGCTAAGAGTTCATTATCACTAGACTTGCTTTATAAGAAATGCTAAATGAACTTCTTCAAGTTGAAATGAAATTACACTAACAACAAAAAATATGAAATATAAAATTAACTGTGAAGGTAATAATGTGGTCAAACCAAGAATGTCTAAATACTGTAATGGTAGTGTATAAAACATGTTTAACTCATGCACAAGTTAAAAGAAAGCACATTAACTATAACCACAATAACTTTTAATTGATTCACAGTATATAAATTATACAAACCATAGAATCAATATCATAAAATGTAGGAGAAGGAGAAAGTGAAGTGTAGATTATAATATGGCATTGCCTTATATATAGGAAATTCCTAAGACTCCAGTGAAATAACATTAGTAAAACAAACTCAGTTAAGTCTCAGGGAATAAAATCAACATACAAAAGTCAGTTGCATTTCAACATAACAATAACAAACTACCTAAAATTTAAGAAAAAAATTCCATATACAAAAAATACATGTCATAAACATATCAAAAAGTAAAATAAAATTCTTAGGAATCAATTTAATCAAAAGGTAAAAGATCTATATATTGAAAACTATGAAATATCAATGAAGAAAATTGAAGATATAAATAAATGGTAAAAATATTCCTTGTTGATAAATTGGAAGAATTAATATTAGTAAATGTTTGTTCTACCAAAATGATTTATAGATTCAATACAATCCCTATAAATTCAAATGGTATTAAAATGAAAGAAATTCTAAAATTCATACAAAACCAAAAGAGATCCCTCTAAAACAAAGAAATCTTGTCAAAAAAGAATCAAAATATAGGCATCACATTAGTTAATTTCAAAACACACTACAAAACTATGATAATCAAAAAAGCATGGCACTGTAAGAAAAAGAGAGATAGACTGCACACATTTACAGTCAGAAGATCTTTGACAAAATTGGAAGAACACACAACTAGAGTACAGGATAATCTCATCAACAAATGGTTTTGAAGTTAAATAAGATGATTCAGGCACAGAAAGACAAGTGCTCCATGGTCTAATACAAATGTGGGATATAAAATGGTTGATCTCATAGAAGTTGGGAGCAGAGTGTGATTACCAGGGGCTTCAGGTAGCAGAGGGGAATCAGGGATTGGGAAATGGGTGATCAACAGGTGCTAAGTTACAGTTAGATAGGGAAAGAAAATTCTGGTGTTCGATTGCATAGTTGGTTGACTGTAAATAAGATAGGATGCATTTCATAAAAAAACTAGAAGAAAGGATTTTGAATGTTTTTGCCATACAGAAATTACAAATATTTGAGGAGCTATGTTTAAACATTGTACAATATATACATATATTAAAACATCACATAGTGCCCCATAATATGTATAATTTTTATATTTTATGTATCAGTTAAAAATAAATATAATTAAAAATAAGTACTTGCATTTACTCAGCAATAAGTATATTTTCTATTACATTATTTTAACTTATTTTGATTCATTATACACAAATGGGGTACAACTGTTGTTTCTCTTGGTTGTACATGAAGTAGAGTCACACCATTTGTGTAATCGTACATGTACATAGGGTAATGATGTTTGTCTCATTCTGTTATTTTTCCTTCCCCCCACCACCTCCTCACCCCTTTTTTTTCCTCTATACAATCTATCCTTCCTCCATTCTTGCCTCCCTCCCACCCCCTGTTATGTATCATCATGTGCTTATCAGAGAGATCATTCAGCCTTTTTTTGGGGGGGGGGATTGGCTTATCTCATGTAGCATGATGTTCTCCAACTGTATCCATTTACCTGCAAATAACATAATTTTATTCTTTTTTTATGGTTCAGTAATATCCCATTGTGTATATATACCACAGTTTCTTTATCCATTTATCAATTGAAGGGTATCTAGGTTGGTTCCACAATCTAGCTATCATGAACTGAGTAGCTATGGACATTGATGTGGCTGTATCTCTGTAGTATGCTGATTTTAAGTCCTTTGGGTATAGGCCCAGGAGTGGGGTAGCTGGTCAAATTAATGGTTCCATTCCAAGTTTTCTAAGGAATCTCCACACTGATTTCCAGAGTGGCTGCACTAATTTGCTACCCCACCAGCAATGTATGAGTGTAGCATTATCCCCACATCCTTGCCAACACCTATTGTTGCTTGTATTCTTGATAATCACCATTCTAATTGGGGTGAGATGGAATCTTAGGGTAGTTTTGATTTGCATTTCTCTTATTACTAGAGATGTTGAACATCTAGCTTTTTAGTTTGAATCTATCCCAATATTTGATTCCTGCTTTTATTTCTTGTGCTTTTGGAATCATGTTAAGGAAGTCTGGTCCTAAGCTGACATGATGAAGATTTGGACCTACTTTACCTTCTATAAGGTGCAGGGTCTCTGGTCTGATTCTGAGGTGCTTAATCCACTTTGATTTGTGTTTTGTGCAAGGTGAGAGATAGAGGTTTAGTTTCATTTTGCTGCATATGGATTTCCAGTTTTCCCAGCACCATTTGTTGAAGAGGCTGTCTTTTCTCCATTGTATGTTTTTGGCAACTTTGTCTAGTATGAGAAAACTGTATTTATGTGGGTTTGTCTCTGTGTCCTCTATTCTGTACCATTGGTCTACCTGTCTATTTTGGTGCCAATACCATGCCATTTTTGTTACTATTGCTTTGTAGTGTAGTTGAAGGCCTGGTATTGTGATACCCCCTGCTTCACTCTTTCTGCTAAGGATTGCTTTAGCTATTCTGGGTCTCTCATTCCTCCAAATGAATTTCATGATTGCTTGCTCTATTTCTATGAGGTACGTCATTGGAATTTTAATTGTAATTGCTTTGAATTTGTATAGCACTTTTGGTAGTATGATCATTTCATCAATATTAAATTGCCTATCAAAGAACATGGGAGATCGTTCCATCTTCTAAGGTTTTCTTTAATTTCTTTCTTTATTATTCTGTAGTTCTCATTGTAGAGGTCTTTCACCTCTTTTGTTAGACTGATTCCCAAGTATTTTGTTTTTATTTTTTAGATCATTGTGTATGGGGTCGTTTTCCCAATTTCTCTTTCAGAGGATTCATCACTTATGAATAAAAATGCATTAGATTTTGAGCATTGATTTTATATCCTGCAACTTTACTGAATTCATTTATGAGTTCTAGAAGTTTTCTGGTGGAATTTTCAACTCCTTTAAATATAGAATCATGCCATCAGCATATAGGGATAGTTTGAGTTCTTCTTTTCCTATTCATATCCATAATTTTCTTTGGTCTGTCTAATTACTCTGGCTAGAGTTTCAAAGACAGTATTGAATAGAAATGATGAAAGAGGGCTTCCCTGCCTTCAGTTTTTCTCCATTTAGAATGATGTTGGCTGTGGACTTAGCACAGATAACCTTTACAATATTGACATATGTTCCTACTACACCTTTTTTTTTAGTGTTTTGAGCATGAAGGGGTGCTGTATTTTATCAAATGCTTTTTCTGCATCTACTGAAATAATTAAATGTGATTCTTAACTTCAAGTCTGTTGATGTGGTGAATTACATTTATTGATTTCTGGATGTTGAACCAACCTTGCATCCCTGAGATGAAACCCACTTGATCATGGTGCACTATTATTTTAATATGTTTTTATATGCAATTTGCTAAAATTTTGTTAAGACATTTTGCATCTATCTTCATTTGGTATATTGGTCTGAAATTTCCTTCCTCAGTGTGTCTTTGTCTGATTTTGTATCATGGTGATATTAACTTCATAGAATGAGTTTTGAAGGGTTCTCTCCTCTTCAATTGCATGGAATACTTTGAGGAGTATTGGAATGAGCTCCTCTTTGAAGGTCCTGTAGAACTCAGTTGAGAATCAATCTGGTCCCAGACTTTTCTTTTTTGGTAGGTTTTTGGTGACTTCGTCTATTTCATTGCTTGAAATCAATCCGTTTAAATTGTGCATGTCCCTCCTAATTCAGTTTGGGTGGAACATATGTTTCTAGAAACCTGTTGATGTCTTCGAGATTTTCTATTTTATTGGAATATAGATTTTCAAAATAGCTTCTAATTATGTTTTGTATTTCAATAGTGTCTGTCATGATGTTTCCTTTTTCATTCCAAATTTTAGTAATTTGAGTTTTCTCTCTCCCTCTCTTTGTTAGTGTGGGTAAGGGTTTATCAATTTTGTTTATTTTTTCAAAGAGCCAACTATTTATTTTATCAATTTTTTCAATTGTTTCTTTTGTTTCAATTTCATTGATTTCAACTCTGATTTTAACTATTTCCTGTCTTCTACTCTTTCTGGTGTTGCTCTGTTCTTTTTTCGAGGACTTTGAACTGTAATGTTAGGTCATTTATTTGCTGACATTTTCTTCTTTTATTGAATGCCCTCCATGAAATGAATTTTCCTCTAAGTACTGCTTTCATAGTGTCCCAGAGATTTTGATATGTTGCACCTTTATTCTCATTTACCTCTAAGAAATTTTACTTCCTCCCTGATGTCTTCTGTTTTCCATGCATCTTTCAATAGTGTATTATTTAATCTCCAAGTGTTGGAGTAGTTTCTGTTTTTTATTTTGTCATTTATTTCTAATTTCATTCCATTATGATCTGATAGATTACAAGGTAGTTTCTCTATCTTTTTGTATTTGTTAACAGTAGCTTTGTGGCATAATATGTGGTCTATTTTAGAGAAGGATCCATGTGCTGCTGAGAAGAAAGTGTATTCGCTCATTGATGGATGGAATATTCTATATATGTCTGTTAAGTCCAAATTATTGATTGTGTATTGAGATCTATAGTTTCTTTGTTTAATTTTTGTTTGGAAGATCTGTCCAGTGGTGAAAGAGGTGTGTTAAAGTCACCTTATATTATTGTTTGTGGCCTTTGGTTCCTGAAATTGAGAAGGATTTGTTTGACATACATGGAAGAGCCATTGTTTGGGGAATAAATATTTATGATTGTTATGTGTTACTGATTTATGCTTCCCTTAAGCAGTATGAAATGTTCTTTTTTATCCCTTCTAACTAATTTTGGCTTGAAGTCTGCTTTATCTGATATGAGGATGGAAACCCCCGCATTTTTACTGAATCCATGTGCATGATATGTTGATTCCCATCTTTTCACCTTTAGTCTTTAGTCTTTTTCTATGAGATGAGTCTCTTGAAGGCAGCATATTGTTGGGTCTTTTCTAAAACTCCAATCTGCCAGTCTGTGTCTTTTGATTGATGAGTTCAGGCCATTAACATTCAGGGTTATTATTGAGATATGATTTGTACGTCAGTCATTTTGGCTTATTTCTGGTTTTTAATTTATTTTGGTTTCTCCTTTATTTGGCTGTTCCTTTAGGGTAGTCCTCCCTATGCTGATTTACATTGTTGATTTTCATTTCTTCCTCATGGAATATTTTGCTGAGAATGTTCTGTAGTGCCAGCTTTCTATTTGTAAATTCTTTTAGCATTTTTTTTTTTGTTTTTGTTGTTTTTTTTTATTATCATGGAAGGATTTTATTTCATCATCAAATCTGAAGGTAAGCTTTGCTGGGTATAAGATCTTGCTTGGCATCCATTTTCTTTCAGAGCTTGAAAAATGTTGTTCCAGACCCTTCTAGCTTTTATGGTCTGGGTTGAGAAATCTGCTGATATCCATATTGGTTTCGCCCTGAATATAATCTGATTTTTTTCTCCTGCAGCCTTAAATTCTATCTTTATTTTTTATGTTAGGTATTTTCATTATAATGTAACTTGGTGTGGATCTGTTGTAATTTTGTACATTTGGTGTCCTGGAAGCCACTTGTATTTGATTTTCCATTTCATTCTTCAGATTTGGGAAATTTTCTCATATTATTTCATTGAATAGATTTTTCATTTCTTTGGTTTGTATCCCTGTGCCTTCCTCAATCCCAATAATTCTTAAATTTGTTCTTTTCATGATGTTCCATAATTCTTGGAGGTTCTGTTCATGATTTCTTACAGTGTTTTCTGTGTGGTCAACTTTGTTTTCAAGATTAAATATTTTGTCTTCAGTGTTTGAGATTCTGTCTTCTAGGTGACCTAGCCTATTGGTTATGCTTTCTATTGAGTTGTTTTATTTGTTTTATTGTTTCCTTCATTTCAAGGATTTGTTTGTTTTTTTCAGAATCTCTATCTCTTTATTGAAATGATCTTTTGCTTCCTGTATTTGCTCTTTTAACTGCTGTTTGGTGTGATCATTCAATGTTTGCATTTGTTCTCATATCTCACCATTTGCTTCTCTGATAATTTTAATTATGTACATTCTGAATTCCCTTTCTGACATTTCTTCTGCCATGCTGTCATTGGATTTTATTGATGTAGCATCTAGGTTTGTTTGGGACACTTTCTTCCCTTGTTTTCTCATATTGTTCATGTCCCCTCTAGGAGTGCAAATCTGAGGTGTTGCTGTTTCCCCCTTATAGACTTATAGTGTCCCTGCAAGTTTCCAATACCTCACCCTGAAGAGAGAGATCAATATTAGCAGCACACCATACAAACAATATGCATCCTTAACTCAAATAGTCCCTTTTAAGATATTAACCATATTGTTTTAATAAACAGAGATTATGAGTTCAATTATTATCTACAGCTTCGTCAATAGGTTTGCAATAAGGACTATGATTTCTAATGGTAGACATAGAGGATGGGGAGGGGTGTTGGATATAACATTAATGAGATAAGAAGTGTGTCTATAGAGGTACTATGTCATAGGAGTAGTGAAACAGAATTAAAAGAAATTGGTTGTTAGCATGTGAAAAGGGAGAGTCTCCAAGGAGACAGATAGATAAGAGGGAAATAGAGAGGATGAGAAAAATATTAATAAAAGTAGGAACAACAGTAGGTATAATAGGAATAATTGTAATAAATCTACAATAAAACTATATAGTACTGTTCAAACCTCCTAGTTTTCAGTAGCCTGATGACTGGGAGGAACTTAATAATACAGTGACCCAAGAAGGGTGCTACCCCTCTAGGGATGGTGGCCTCCAGGTGGGGTATAATCACTGCTAGTGGGCAGAGGCACCTCCACATGTTGACAGATGGTCAACTGCAGCAGGGGTGCTAAACAGTCGCTGGGGCTAGGCTTGGCTGGGCCAGACCCTCCCTGACGAGGAAGTCTCTGGGTCTCTGGGACAGCCTCCCTAGCACGGAAGTCTCACATGGTGGTCTAGATGTTTTAATGTTATGTTTTTCTTTAGGAATTTTTTGGTTATGGCATCAGGTAAGAATCATGCATATTGGTATTTTTCATATTTTTCTAGCATCATTTGTTAAATAATTGACATTTCTCTAACCCTTACTGATTTGTATCACTGGTTATTGTATTAGTATAATGCATCAATTTTTATGTTCATGTGGACTCACTTCTTGGCTCATCATCTGTTCACTTGCCCATTCTTTCTGATACTATGTCAGTGCCATGTCAGTCTAATTACTCCAGCAGTATAAATATTCTTAATGTCTACTACTTTCTTAGCAAGTCCCACTCTTGTATTCATTATCAAAGTTCTCATGATTACTTCTGGATATATAAATTTGAGAATTATCTTGTTAAGTTCCACAAAAAAGTCTTGTTATGATTAATTTTGTTAACAGTCTTTATGAAGGAAAAACCTTTTCAAATGTGAGCATTCATTTAATGTCTGTTCTTCAATGTTTACAATTTCATAGATAAGTGCATTAATCTATATAAAATATATTTGTGATAGATAATGATAAATTAAAATTAACATTATGATGTAATTAATCTACATTGATAATATATTACATATAGAGTCTGTGTCTTTCTTCAAAATAAATGGTCGCTTTTCACCAATTCCATATCTTGTTAGACTGTTGTATAACAAAAGAAATCAAGCTGTGTTACTTAAGCAACATAAACTTATTGTCTCACAGTTTTGGAGGCTAGAAGTTAAAAAAAAAAAGTGTTTAGAAGACCGTGCTCCCTCTAAAATCCACAGAGGAATCCTTTCTTGCCTCTCTCTAGCATCTGATGAGCTTCCTAAAATCGCTGACAGTTTTTGGCTTGTGACGCTTCCCTACAATTCTCTAACTTCGTATGTTGGTCTCCCGTGTGTTCCTGTCTTCACCCACCTGGTCGTCTTCTTAGAAGGACACCAGGCATATTGAATTAATGCCCCACAATACCCCAGTGTGGCATCCTCTTAATGAAACATGTCTGCAATCATCCTATTTTCAAACACAGCCAAGTACCAGGGTTAGGCCTCAACATAGCTATTCTGAGAGAACATATTGAACCTATGATACTCCATGTCCACAATCATCTCTCATCTAGAATACCAAACTGGTCTCCAAAATTTCCCCCTGCCTCCATGCCTACCTCATACCTCAACACACACACACACACACACATACACACACACACACACACACACTTGCTGACATAAAAGTCTGTTCCATATAGCATGCCAGATCATTTTTTGAAGTTTACCTCAATAACATCTCTCCATTTAAAGTCATCCAGTGGCTTCCCATTACTAATAGAATAAAACCTGTACTTCCTACAGAGGTCCATCAGGCCCAGTGGAATCCGACCCTGCTGCCCAGACTCCTTTTATTCATTTCTCTGCCAGCCCTCAGGCTTCTGACTTCTCTGAGAATAACCCCAGCTCACTGCCACCTTTTAAAACATTCTTCCTCCCTTTGCTGTCACAAAGAGATCACTTGAGCATATTAAAGTATCCCTCTCTACTGGACTATTATCAAATAACTTATGAACATGTTAATGGGAGATAAAACTAAAAACAAAACAACTTTCTTTCTTAATCTTCTAACTTCCTCTGGATAATACCTCATACTCCCCTTCCTTTTATAACAAAAACTCCTCGAAAAAGTTGCCTGGACAAAACACCTGCAATTCCTCTCTTCTTTCCTCCTTGCCTTCTTAACTTTTAATTTAGAAAACCAAAGAGACTAGTATTTTTGCATTCTACAGTGACACCACCATAGCAATGTTTATAGAAGTACAATTCACAATAGCTAAGCTATGGGGCCAACCTAGATAACCTTCAACAGAGGAATGAATAAAGAAACTGTGGTATATATACATACTGAACTATTACTCAGTCATAAAGAAGAATGA
The DNA here is from genome assembly GCF_902686445.1 of Sciurus carolinensis. Classification (NCBI taxonomy): domain Eukaryota; kingdom Metazoa; phylum Chordata; class Mammalia; order Rodentia; family Sciuridae; genus Sciurus; species Sciurus carolinensis. Next base: position 68,185,296 of record NC_062226.1, read on the forward strand.
CTTCATGACATTTTCCAGTAAATGAATGATCTGGAGACTTTTATGTTAAGGGAAACAAGCCAATACCCAAAAAAACAAGTCAAATGTTTTCACTGATATGTAGAAGCTAAACCACAATAAAGCAGGGGAGAGGAAAAATCAAAGTTCAGTAGATTAGACAAAGGGGAATAAAGGGAAGGAAGGGGGATAGAACTAGGAAAGACAGTAGAATGAATCTGACTTAGTTTTCCTATGTACATACATGAAAATACCTAAGTGAATCCCACCATTGTGTATCTCCACAAGAATGGAATCTTAATTAGAATAAGATATAATCCATGCTTGTATATATTATCAAAATGGATTCTATTTTCATGTATAGCTAAAAGAACCAATAAAAAAGAAATACCAATAAAAGAAGTGGTTAGGTAAAGCCAACAAAGAAGAAAATGAAAAAATCCTTATACCCATCATCAATTTCAATAATTAAAACATCATACAACTTTATCTGTAATTTTTTAGTATGTATTCCTAAAGAGAGACACTATATTTTAAAAAACCTTGATACTATTACTAAGATATATTTTTACTCCTAATACTATATCTGGCACTAAATGTATGAGATTTCCCCACACTATTAAATTCTTCAACATCAACTGATTTTCCTGCAATGCAATCCTGATTTACCTGGTGTTACTACAGACTTCACAGCTTCCATAAGACTGTGCATATAACTCCCAGGCCAGTGGGTGTCCCAAGTAGGATCACTGGAATTATTCTGTCAGCAAAGAAAAACAAGACTGTCATCTTGGCTCATGCCTTTTTAAAAATAGGTTAACTATTAAAGGACACAGTAGTCTTGTCTACCACACATCACTGCTGGGTATTAAAGAAGAAGAGCAAATCTTGAATGGGAGAAGCCAGGTTGAATATGATCCATAGGACCAGAGCCCATTTCTCACACTAGTGTCCATGAGAATGGCTGATAATTGACATCAGTGTCCACTCTGCTGAAAACCAGTGAGCTACTTGATGTGGTGGTCCTGGTCATGGCCTTGATTCTAGGTCTACCATGAAATGGATTGTTTGTTTTTATTATATTTTGTGGAAATTTACAAATAGAATTAGTTTCATTTTGTTTGATATATGCAGAATAGAAGAACTAGCATATGCATATGAAGGTAGAGATTAAAACAATTAAAAGTGTCCAAAAAATAAAAAGAAAGAAATCATTAAGAGTGAGAGGTAATACCCATTTCTGTGGAGATATTTACTACATCTGTCATTAATAGAACACCCAGAATAAAGAATCTTTAAAATCAATAAGAAAATTATAGACAACACAATAGGAAAAAAATGAGAAAACAACAGAACAGAACAGAATAGGTTCTCTACCAAAGAGGATACTCAAAAGGCCAAAAGACATAGGAAAAGGTGTTTAACTTCATTAGCCATCAGGGAAATACAAATTGAATGCACATCTGAATGGTTAAAACTAAGAAGATTCACAGAACCAAGGATTGGCAAAGATGTAGAGAGACTATAACTCTCACACACTATTCAAGGGAGTTTAAATAAATTCTTTGGCAAACCTGACGTTTCTACTAAAGCTGAACATATGCACACCTCTGACCCAGCCATTCCACTCCATTTATGTTGGGAAGATACCCAACAGAAATACATACACATGTGCAACAAAAATTGTCAAAACCTTCCTTGCAGCAATAATAGCAATGGCAGAACACAAGCCATCCAAATGCTCACCAATGATAAAATGAATACCTTTTTGATAAAACTCTGCAACAGATATGATACTGTAATAAAAATGCATTTGCTACACTAAAAAGCATGCATACAACTGGCAAGCATAATACTGAGCTAAAGAAACCAGACACAAAAGTCATACTGCATGATCCTGTTTATGCAATGTCCAAAACCAGGGAAAACTTATCAATGATAATGGATACCAGGAGAGTTGTTACCATGGGGAAGGATTTCATGACTTCACAGAGTTTCCAAGGGGACCTCTAGGATGCAGGTAAGTTTCACATCTTGACATGATGGAGTTTAAGTAGAATATTCATTTTGTGACACTTGGGCTGTACATGTAGCATTTTCACCTTTCTGTCTATAATTTATACTTGAGTAAAAACTTTCAATGAAAATGAAAATCAATTTTAGGCTTTTTGAAGACCTGCCCCTAAGAACAGAAGGACAAAATCAACAGCTGATTCTTAGCGCAATGAGGATGATCATCTGCTAATGAAGGAAATATTCTTCCTCTGGTGTGGGTTTAGATCATGTTCCACAAATTTAAATGACTACAAAGGGCTTGACCTTCAAAAACATGACTGACAGGGCCAGGTGTGAGGCAGTAGGGATTTAAAGGGTACAGTTTCTTCCAAATTAAATGCAAAGCCCAGTTATTTCACCTTGAAAACCACTGTGCACACAACTCCCTGACCAATGAGTATACAGGTTGAGATTATGGAATATCCTTGTCTGTGAGGAAAAAAGAAAACATTTGTCTTTGCACATGCCTTTTGTTTAATGGGCCAGCTATTAAAGGACCCAGTAGGCTTGTCTGTGACACATCAGTGAAAAGTACTGAAAATAAAACTTGAACTGCACAAGCCACATTGATTTTTGCCATAGGACTAGAGTCTATTTCTCCTGCCAGTGCCCAGGAGGCTGGGCAGAAATGAACAATGATATTCACCTTGCTGAAAACCAAGGAGCTATTTGACATTGGAGCACTTGGAGGGTTTCCTAGCAGTGGAAGCTTTTCTTGTGTGAACAAATTTGTTTTCTCTTTGGAAGATCATCTTGCCTTTTCTTTCAAAGCTCAGAGATCTTGAGGACATTAGTCTTGGAATGAAGGAGTAAGGACCTAGAAGTCATAGGTTTTGAAATGATAAAGAAGGTGCCTTGCTGATTAGCCTAGATTTTACTGTATCTTAATCTCTGGCAGGGTGAAGGGAATTGTGTTTTCCTTGTTTCTGATATCTCGGTTACATTGGAAAGAGCACCAGCCATGGAGTCAAAATTACTGAGTACAATTTCTGGCTTTGCCACTTACTAGCTTGAAGAACTTACTGAACCTTTTCCATCTGTAAAATGAGGAAGACTAACTCCCATTCTCGGGAGAATGACATGAACCTTAGTTCACAAACTTGAGTTTGTAAGAAATATCAAACTCATTTTCTTTCAATCCACTTGAATCAGTGGATATCAAAAAAACTGGATGTTCCACTGTAAGGTATTTATCTTACAAGTGTTTTCATGGAAGGACTAATAATAGATTGTGGACAAAGTTAAAGAAACTAAAGAGAGATGCACAGGGCTTAGTAACAGCAAGAATATGTTACCTCCTCTGAGCCTCCATGAGCAGGGGGTGACAGGGACAGAAAAAATGTTACCAGAGATATGAAGAAATCTGGGAAACTAAAATCAGGGTTGATGTCCAGGAGTGGAAACTAAGGACAATAGCCACTTTTGTAATAGCATCCAAGAGAATGTGAGCTGGAACAACTGCCTGAATTCCTGCTCTTCCCAGGCTTTAATATCTACCTACCAATGTCTCCCACTGATGGAACCCTCTCCCCTGATTGATCTTCCTGTATCTGCTAGTGTCTGCTGTTGACTGAATCCAATTAAAAAAAAAATCAGAGACCAAGAGAAAGTGGGGAATGGGTACCATGAGTGATAACCCTCCTGAGACACAGAGGGGAAACAGGGCAGAATAGAGCTGGGGGTGGGCAACAGAAAATAGCCAGCAGCCAATTTATTTCTGTGCCCACTTGCTGCTCCACTGTTTCGTCAAGTTTGAGTCATTATTTCCCACCTGCCCTACTCAACCCTCAGGAACTGGGCTGAGTTCCTGGGGTTCTTCTCAAGGCCAAAAGGTGGAGAAATTGAGGAGACCCTTTGGACATTGGTTTACACTAGTCACTTCTGAGAGTCTACTGGCTCAGTTTGAATGGTCCCTTTGGGTTTGGTGGTCCAGGTGAGTTCTCCATGCCATAACTAAGAACCTTTGATGTGGCTCAATTCCCTGTGGCCGGCATTTGGCCTTTGTATGTCACCATTTAATTATTTCCAGTGTAAGTCATGCCATCACCCCAAAGTACATGCAAGGAACAGATGTCCTCCAATGTCTGGAACTGTTAACCTTTGTCTACATCCCAGACACTGGGAACTCTTATCTATCCACCCATCCATCAGTCCATCCAGATATCTAACAACAAAAGAGAGACACTTTTCCACCTCCCTTACCCATTCAGTCTTCCAATCGTATCACATTCTACCGTAAGCTAAAACTTTTATAAATGACCAAAATAGTGTCATTTTTTCCAGCAATTTTCTACAAGATTTCCCTAGGCAAGGAGGTACCAAGGACTTGGAGAGGAAAACTCTGACTTCTTTCTGCCCCCTCCAATTTCTCAAGCCACAGTAACATCTTTTTGCCCCTGAGACAGCTGAAGCTTCTTCTTGCCTCAGGGACTTTATACTCGTTATGGTCTTTTCTCAAAAATTCCTTTGCAAACTCAATGTACAAACTGGCTCTTTTTATACTTTGGGTCTCAGCTCACCTGTCTCTTTCCAAGAAAGGTCTTGGCAGGCAAGCCTATTTTTTTTTCAAAATTCTTTTAAACATCTGCTTTATTTCTTCTAGAATTTGAAACTATCCTGTGTGCTTGTTTAGGGGTTTATTATTTTTTTGTCTCCTCAAATTAGAAGTCTGTTCTGTTTATCTTATTATTATCCTTAGTGCTACCTCAGCATAGCACTTCAAAATATTGGTTGACTAAATGAACAAATGACTGAGTGAACCAATCAACCTATTCATTAAAAAGAATGTCCATAGATTACCTAGCCACATTGGACCAAGAATCTGATGGTATAAATTACATTGAAGAGCTCAAAAGGTTAAACAAATGTTTGTTATTATTCTATATCTGAGGCTTTTTGATGGTCTGTTCCTCTGATACCAAGATTTTTGGCGCCCTGAAGCCTTTATCTCTTTTTCCTTGATAGAGAAATGGCATGTGACTCTTGGATAAAGCATGAGGAAAAGTGAGAGTGTTATGGAAATATTATACATTCCTAGTTTTACTATACATCCCCAATTTCCATTAGTACGCATTAGTACGCAAATGTAGTAGGATTAGTATACAAAAAACAGCACACAATGAATACATACAATTGTGAGTCCAGAAATAGGTAAACACTCATGTTATCTTGAAAAACATCAAAGTGATAAATGCATATCGTCTCTGAATGTTCCCTTGTGTTCTCTTGTTTTCTTTAGATTTTTTTTTGTGATAAGAGCACTTAACATGAAAACTATCTTCTTAATATGTTTTAAGTGTTTCTTACCTTACTGTCCAAATATAAGCCTGTATTGGACAGCAGATCTCTGGAGCTTATTCCTGTACAGCTATAGCTCTCTACACATTGAATAAGAACTTCCCAAATCCCCAGCTCCACCCCTTGCAGCTACCATTCTAGAACTTTCTGTAGTTTAGACCCTCATCTAAGTGAAATCACACAGTCTTTGTCCTTCTGTGACTGAACACAACATAACCCAATCCATCTTTACTGTTGGGTGTATATAGTAGGATACTCCTCTTTTGAGGCTGAATATTTTACTGTACAAATGCACCACATTTTCTTTACCCATTTACAAATCAACATTCGAATGAGATATCAACTCACACCTATTAGGACAGCTAGTATTAAAAAAAGATAACAAGTATTGAAGACATTTCTCAAAAAATTAAACATAGAACTGCCATTTGATCTAGCCATCTCAGTTCTGGGTATATATATATCCAGAAACATTGAAATCAGGAACCTAAAGCACTCCTTGTTCATGGCGGTGTTGGTCACAATGGCCCACATAGCCCAACCTTCAATTATCTCAGCTTAGGAACCAACTTCCTCAACAAGACTCCTAAAGCACAAGAAGTAAAATCAAGAATCAATAAATAGGATGCTGCCAAACTAAAAAGCTTCTTCACAGCAAAGGAAACAATCAAGAATGTGAAGATAGAGCCTACAGAATAGGAGAAAAATCCTTGCCACCTGCACCTCAGATAAAGCACTAATCTCCAGGATATACAAAGAACTAAAAAAACCTTAACACACACACACACACACACACACACACACACACACACACAAAACAAAACAAATGACAACAACAACAAAAAGAAACCACAACCTTATCGATAAATGGGCAAAGAAACAGAATAACAGAATAGGCACTTCATATAAGAATAAATATGATCAAAAAATATACGAAAAAAGTGTTCTACATCTCTAGCAATTAGAGAAATACAAATTAAAACTACACTGAGATTCCAACTCCAGTCAGAATGGCAATTACTAAGAAAACAAATAACAATAAATGTTGACGAGGATATGGGGGAGAAGGTATATTCATACATTGCTGTGGGAATGCAAATTGGTGCAACGACTCTGAAAAGCAGTATGGAGATTCCTCAGAAAACTAGAAATGGAGGCACCATTTATATACTCCTCAGTATATACCCAAAGGATTTAAAATCAGCATACTACAGTGATGCAGCCACATCAATGTTTACAGCAGCTCAATTCACAAGAGCTAAGCTATGGAACCAAACTAGGTGACCTTCAATAGATGAATGGATAAAGAAACTGTGGTATATATACACAATGGAATATTACTCAGCCATAAAGAAGGATGACTTTATGACCTTTGCCAGTAAATGGATAGATCTGGAGACTATCACACGAAGTGAAATAAGCCAATCCTCCCTGCCAAAAAAAAAGGCCAAATATTCTCTCTGATATGTGGATAGATACTAACACACAATAAGGGGGTGGTGGCATTTGTGGTAACAGAAGTTCACTGGATTAGACAAAGGGGAAATGAAGGGAAGAGGGTATGGGAATAGGAAAGATCACAGAATGAATTGGACATAACTTTCCATGATCATATATGAATACACCACCAATGAAACCACATCACATACAACCACAAGAATGGGATCCTAATTGGAGTAAGTTATACTCCATGTATGTATATGTCAAAACACACTCTACTGTCATGTACATCTAAAAAGAACAATTTTTTTTTAAAAAGAAAGGAAAAGGTCCAAATTCCCATTAACAAATGAATGTTAGTAAGAGGCCTTCCACTGGTTTTAAAGTATCATGATGTAGACAAAGGTGTAAATGGACAAATCTCAATCTCTTCACCTTAAGACAACTGTGTTCTGTTATATTTTCCTTTCCCCTTTTAATTTTCCCATTCCAGTATTTACAATTATTATTTTACAATTTTTACACAAACTATATTGCTAATACTAATATCTATATAATTCACAAAGACTCTACTGTTTTCTTGTTCTAATTAATAATTTCTGAATGGTCTCACTTATTGCTGCCTCAAATTAGAGTATAAACTTCCTCCTCTTTTTTCCTTCTCTTCCTCCTTTTCAGCCCCTACCCACTTCAGGACCACAGCATGTACTTGGAAGAAAAGTTGGTCATGAAGGAGAGTAGAGCGAAACAGACATTACCTCACGTACATGTGTGACTACATGACCAATGTGATTCTACAATATGTACAATCAGAAAAATGAGAAATTACACTCCATTTATGTATGATTTATCAAAATATATAAATGCATCCTACTACCATTTATAACTAATTAGTACAAATACAATAAATGAAAGGAAATATTTGATCTTACCAGACTGAGCTAGAGAGAATGTACATTTGAGTAACCATATCCAAAAAATTAGTAAGACCTAGTCTTCTTTGAGTCCTTGTTTAATCAAGTAGTGGGGTTGTGAATACTATTCTCAGGATGCCTAGGTAATGCAGAAAACAAAAGAAAGGGCAGGTAGGTGAGGCTGTGAAATAACTGTAAAAGGCTAATACTTTTGAGTGCCTCCAATGCACCAGGCACTACCTCACTACATCTCTCAAAATTCCTATGTCATGACTGCTATTCCTTGTACTCACTGAACACATGGGTAAATTGGGACCCAGAAGTTAAACATCTGTAAGCTCACACATGCGGTAGGTAGTGAGCTTAGACATGAAGCCAGTGACCTAACTTCACAGCTCAGGTTCTTGCTACCCAAAGGAAATGAAAAAGGGGAGATGAAGACACCAAACTATGCAGAGGAATAAACACATCTAAAAACTGATATTGGAAGAAAAATTCCAGGAAAAAAAATAGCCTGGTTTTATATTTGTGCCCTTTCCTAAGAGCACGTATTTTATTGTCTCCCTCTAACACAAATTTAGTTTAAGTATCCCTTATCTCAGATGCTTGGGGGCAGAAGTGTTTCAAATTCTGTAATATTTTCATAAACTTTACCAACTGAGTATTTCTAACCCACAAATCTGAAATTCAAAATGCCTCAAAATTCCAAACTTTTTGAACATCAGCTTCATCCTCAAAAAGTCATGAATTTTAGAGCCTTTTGGATTTTGGATTAAGAATGTTCAACTTTTATTTACTTTTCCTTCTAGGATGAAATCGCCCATTCACTCCAGGCCAGTAAGGGGTATCAAGACACAAGCATTTCAAGAAATGTATATTCCCTTCTCTGTTCCCAGGTGCTCTTTCCCCATCTTCCCATTTCCTTTAACAAGTTCTATGTTAGAACAAATTTCACTCCAATAGCCAAAGAGTTTTCCAAAGATATGAAAGAAAAGGGGTTTCATTGCCCGTTTTTCCTTTTTCTTTCTCTCCTTTCAAGGATTCAATAAAGTCACACCATTCTCAGGTTAATTAAAAAAAAGAGAGCTGTCAGAAATGTGCTTCTCATGGCACTTAAGGAATCTGGGTGGCATGGCAAGACAGACAGGCTTTTAAAATTCTTTTATTGTTGACATCTACTTGATGACTGACGTTACTGTGAAGGCCCCAGGTGCAGGTTGGGACTAGCAGGTCTCTCCCGCACGCACCATGAGACACAGCAGGCAGGTCGACTTTCCTCTCCGCTTAACACATGGCTTTCCACGTCATCTCCAGACTACTCTGCGGCAAATTTAGGAGAATTTTTAAGTAAAAAAGACAACACAGATAGAAAGAGGAAGAAAAATAGCAATTGTCCCAAAGATGCTCATGACGGGTTTCTAAATACGTGCAAACATGGCCTTCACTACTTCAATCTGTCTGTCTCTATCTCACTGTTTGTATCTCTCTCCAGCTCTGCCCTTCTTTCTTTCTCTCTCTCACATACACTGTCTTAAAGTCATCTACTTTGGTAAAATTACCCAAAACATGCTTTTCAAATACTGCTTAATACTCTCACATTCCCACCTTCAATCATTCTTTTCCCTTTTTTTAAATGTCATTAATTCAGATATGTTTCACTATAGAGTATGAATTTCACATTGTAGACAGCCTTAGAGGAGAATGACTGAGTGCATCTGTATCCTCACAGTCACATTTTATTTTTATTTTAAAAAAATTAAAATCGTGTAAAAGGTCCTTTCTGGCTCCAGTCCACATGCCTAATTCTAAACTCTGAAGCTGTTGCCTAGCCTGCCCACAGAGGCAGAAGACTCCTCATTTTTCTCTATGAATCTTCCCTTGATTCTTGTGCACGATTTCTAACACATCTTACTTGGTGGTATTTGCATCACGTTTTCCCTACAGACCACTTGCTTCTTGAACAGAAGAACCCCATTTGCTCATTCCTCGCTCTTATGTGGCCTCACAAGCACAAAACACCATTCCTAGATGTAAAATTCAGGTATAATACTGCCGTCCAATAGGGTGGCATCGATATTTGTCTTGTCCTCTAACGCCAACATTATTCAGGAATTTAAATCCAGTGAAAAATGCGCTGTAGAGGTTTCTCAGATAAGCTTTATTATAAACCACATCTGCATTGAACATAAAAGTCCCCTAAATATTCCCCAGTGTTTTTTGTGCTAATCATAGTTTGTGCCACGCAGCAATCTCAAGGAGTTTCAAATGCTGTCCAGGGTGCCCAGCTGATGGTGCTCAGTGTGGGTAGACATGGTGACAACGATCAGGAGGCAGTTTCTAATGGTGCTTTTCTGATTGTGTTTTATCATTAAACTTCATTTCCAGTTCAGTTCCTATAAGATATGGTGGCATTTAATTTTTTAATTAATATTTCCTTTATTGCCTTCACTGACGTAATTTATCAAGGTGCAATTTTTTATAATAAGCTGCAGATATTTAAAATGTACACTTTAATTAGTTTGACATATACATACAACAGTGAAACTGTCATTGTAATGAAGATAATTAATATTTCCATCACTCCCAAATGTCTTTTTGGGTTCTTTCTCAATCCATCACTACCTCCCCATAGCAATCAGTTATTTACTTCCTATCAATACAGCTGAGTTTGCATTTTCTAGGATTTCACACAAATGAAATTATGCATGAGTATTCTTTTTCTTTTTTTTTGTCTGACTTCTTTCACTCAGCAAAGTGATCTTGACTTTTATCCATGTTTTTGTATATATATGTAGTCCTTTTTCAAAAAAAATTCTGAACAGAATTCCAGTGTTCAGATATACTCCATTTCATTTATTCATTCACCTGATGATAGGCTCCTATTGTTTATGTACAGATCTTCATGTGGACATAAGTTCTCATTTCTCTCAGGTAAATACATAAGTGTGGAAATGTTAGGTCATATCATAGGTATAGTATATGTTCATCTTTGGAATGGGGGGCTAGATGACTGATGTGTCATGTTAGCCTAAGCATGATCAGGGAAGGGAGGGGAGAGATTTCCTAGAAGTTCCAGGTTTTCTGCAGGTAGTTGGCTAATTAGGGTGCTCTAGGTAAGAGTTAATGGAGCTGGGATAAGGGGAAATTAGGAGAAATGTAATCATGTAGAATTGTGTGACGGCTGGAGGAGAGAACACAGCTGGAAGAAAGAAGGTGTAGGAAAAAAGAGTGTCTATAAGTTAGTAAGAATGGAGTCCCAAATTACCAAAAATAGGTCATTTCATCCCCTGGCAGAGAGGACATTGCCCTGATATTAGCCTGGGAGGCTAAAAAGAGAGCCTAGGCCTTCCCAACATACCCACTGGTGATTACTTCTTCCTTTCCATTTACTTTGTCCACTTGTCATGACATCCTACCTGCTGATTGGATGCCCAGAGTCCATGACAACCCGAGACATCAACAAGGGGCTGTCTTAGAGTTAAACTCCCACATATGTGTGGCAGCTTTTTTTTTTTTCTTGACCTTACAAATGTTTTATTTTTCCACTCTTAGCTCCATCTGATCAAGAAAATAAATATTCTTGTTTGCCTGTTGTTTGGTGGGGGATTCCCTCCTTCTGATGAATGTCTTTAAACAGTTTCATTTATGTTACCCTGAGCAGCGTGCATCTGGAAAATGGTTTTCCTCATTCACATGGAAATTGCAGGGCCATTCTTGTATTTGCAGAGGAACTGACAGGTGGAGCCCAGAGCAGAGATTTGTTCAGAATTATTCTGTAGACAATGAGGTCCATTTAGGACCTTTACCTCCTATTTTCATGTTGTCATCATTATTTTCTTAGTTTTTAATAAAAAAGAATTCTGGCAATTGGAATTTGGTGGAAGATTAAGCGGTGTTTGTCATAATAAACACAGGTGGAGGGGACCTCTTCTACTCTGTGCTTTGCCTGCAGGAACTTGCCAGCTGCAATGGTTTTGTCTGTTCCTGCACAGAGAACTAAGCAGAGGATATTTGTGTTCCTTAACTATTTCAGAACTTTCTTGAACAGTGTTTTAGCAAAATGCTTATTTTCAGGTACCTATGCTGGTTTGATTTGTATGCGATGGAGAAATAACTTTTAAGAAATTCATTCATTCAGAATGTACCATAAGAAAATAAAATCCCTATCTCCTCTTACCTACTATTTCATATGTTTTATTAAAATTATACTCATCAAGAAAATAAGCATAAATAGTATTCTGTGACAGAAAGACCTAAAATATCTGGGTTTTAATCTCAGCAACATAATTGACCAGCACTGAGCAATTCAATTCATCTCTCTGACCTTTGGCTTTTCTTCCATCTTTAGATGGGAATACAGTCACTAGCCCTGTGGGCTACACAGTGATACTGAAAGCATCAGAAGAGATAATATAAGTGAAGTGCTTTGAAGAATTGTGAAACCCTATAAAGCATGAAACATCAGTAATAGTCCTGAAATATCATCTCATCTAAAGTGAGAATTTATATTGGAAAGGGCCAATTTTTAAAGACTCGTTCAGTACTCAATTGTCAAGGAAAAACAAATAAGATTCACAATTAAAATTACCTGAAGGTATTTCTTAAGACCTTAGTCTTCAGGTAAGTGAAATAAGAACTACTAAAGATAATAATTATTATTAATTTTTTTTCACTATTTTCTTTTTGAACTTTAGACTTCCAGGAACTCAAAAAATTAAGGTAATTAATGCCTCTTGTACACCTCAAATACAGTCTTTTGTATTTTGTATTCCTAAAGTAAAATGATGTCAGACCACTTCTGAAAAATAAATGTTTCCTAACGCAATGATCTAACAGCCAAGGAAAAAAAGAGGACATGGTTGTTATTCTCCATTTCTAATTTTATATGCTCTGAGTAGCTCCAGAAACAACCTGGAGGAGAAATGGTAGAGGATAGACTAATGGACATGTATAAACAATGCTGGGAAGTCAGAGGTAGGGAGAGGTCAATGGCTAGACTTTGACACAACTGAGAAGAACACCTTGTTTTCCTGATAAATGCATTATATAAGTTGTATTACTGCCTGAACATGATTGGAAAACTGACATTTCCAGATATTGAAACTTATATTCACATATATCCAGGTATCTATACTGTGGCAATAACAACCATTTGTTGGAAAACAGGAGCATGGGTGTCTTTTTCTCTGCTCCTCTCTACTATCCCCAAATCCCCCATGGATTCTAGATTGGGCCAGAGTTGAGATCTATGAAAGAGATTTGTTTGAATACATGTACTATGTGGAGTAAAATATAAGAAAACTGAAAATAATATTCTTGATCTAAGTTGCCATTTCAACGATGCTATTTCCTATTATGGAAGGTAAAATTACAAAGAGATTACCATGGACACAGATGTAATTTTGTTCAAATCTCTATTGTGATGATTTCACATGTATACATGTAGGTCAAAGTGATGAATGATATATTTCAAATATACATCATGTATGTGTGAATAAGTCTATTAAAAGAAACATAACAATTTTTAAATAAAAATTAATGTGATCTTATAAGGAAATATTTTGGGGGAGAATATTGAAACCCCCCACCCCAGGTAAATCTAAGGTTTCTTAATTATTTTAGGGACTTAAAGGCATTTCTATTGACCATAGGTTTACTAAACCTCATTTTTCTTTTCTATTCGTACTACATCTAATCAGGTATCTGTTTCCAACTTGAGCAACTAACTAGTCTGAAGTTTTTCTATTGCTACATAACAAATTACACATATTTGGCAGCTTAAAACAACCCACATTTCTTGTTAGGTAAGAATCGCAGACAAACCTTAACTGAATTCTCCACTTGGGATTATGTAAATCTAAAGAAAAGGGATTGGCCAGGATTGTGGTCCCATCTGGAGCCAAGAGTCCCCTCCCCAGTTCACTCAGTGGTTGGAAGAATTCACTTCCTTGTGGTTGTAGGACTAAGGTAGCTTTTCTTCCTGGCTGTTATCTGAACACTTTCAAGTGCTAGCCACATGGCCACTCCATGAGTAGGTTATGGCTCTCTCTCAATTCTCAGCTGCTGCTGTTGCTTCGGCCTTACCCATCAAAAATCTCCCTTACTACCCACTGAAAGTCAACAGCTTAGGAACCACTATTACATCTAAAAAGTTCACCTTGCTATAAAATATAGCATAATAATGGGAATGATAACTCACTGCATGCACAAGTCCCATTCATACCCTAGGGGCAGGGATTATACAGAGCATGTACACTGGGGGGTGGGTATCTTGGAGGTCATCTTAGGATTCTATCTGCCTCAATTATTTGTAACTAAAGCAAGATTTTACATTCATTTATGTAAACTTTTTCTTTGAGTTCTTTTTCTAGGTCTCACGTATTAAATAGTCATTGAAACTTTATTGGCAGTATTGAGATAGGAAGAACATGGAAAAGATTCAAGGAGCAAGGGATGCTGAAGAGGATGATTGGAAGTTGAGCCTATTCTATTAATACTCATAAAGTTTCTGAGTTGCCAACATGGACAATATGGGCACTTTTTCAGTGACTTTAACAGAATAATGAGAGACCCGTGGCAACAAATAAGAGGAAGTATCAGGGAAAGTTAGAATCAGACATTAGCATTGACCTAGTAGGGGAGTGAAGAGTAAAAGGGCAGGTTTGGTTGAAAATCATTGATTCTACCTCTAGAAAGGCTTACCAAGGAAACATTACAATACTCAGAAAAACTCCACAGCGTAATTCAAAGAACAAAGAAATTAGGAATCACACTTAATGTGGACATACCGCTATACCATATGGGTGTTGTCAGGCAACACAGCCAAGCAGATACCTGACTGGTCAAAATGCAGGCAGGGTTCTGAGCCAGATCAGCACTGAGGAGATGGAAACAGCAAGCACAATTAAGTGTGTCATCTAGTACAGAAGGAATGGGATAGTAAGCATATTATTAAAAATATAATAGAACAAGAGGGCCCCAGGTGTATGGACTGAAGCCAGGTTGAGAATAAAGACTTAGCTCAGGAATTCAACAAAACTTAATTCTTTTTCATATAGTTTTGTGGTCCTAGCCATCTTTCCCATGCAGCTATTCCTCTATGCAGCCATTCAGAAATTTAGGCTGACAGAGGCTCCGCATCCCTGTTGCTGAACCATCTGGCATAAACAACCCCCATACAGACATTAGAGTCCATGAGAAGAGTGGGAGACCATTTCTGCTCATGTTACATTGCCCAAAGGAGGCTACATAGCCATCCACAACTTCAGTGCATTCCATCTCCCTGTAAGCCTAGAGATACTGGTGAGCAACACTGTTGTTTACCACAAAATATGAATATGACTTAGATACTACTAAGCAAATGCATTAAGAAAAGATTCTGGAGCTGATAAATCAATCTGTGTTTAAGAGCCTGACTCTTCTGCTTATAAGCTGTGGACCTCAGGAAAGTTAGTTGACCTTGCTTTGCCTTCCTTTCCTCATCATAAAATGATGGCATAAGATTGTTATAAACATATAATTAGTTAATATGTGCTCAGTATGTAATAAGCCCTATATACATGGTGATAGTTATTATTAGAGAACAAAACTTGGAATCCAGTGGTTAGCTCAGACAGATTGTCAGCAAAGTTGATGGTGGCTGTGGTCCATTTTAGGCCACCACATCCCTATTCACACTTTCTTGCAACATCTGATCATTCATGGCTGCCATATTCCACACTGCTTTCTCTCCCTGGAGTGCTCCTTCCTAATGACTCTTCTGTCTCATTCAAGATGACAATTCTATCATCTTTCCCTAATTCCACAGATAGAATTGCTGCTTACCTCCTCTGAGAGTATAATTAAAATAGAATAGCTCCTATTTATCAAGTGCCTATAGACATTATACTAGGCAGGATACCTAACTTGTTTTCCAAATATATACTGACCACCTACTAGGTGTCAGACACTATTCTCCTTGGTAGAGATAGCACAGTAAACAAAATTAAGTGTTTGCCCTCATGGAAATTATATTCCATGGTAACTAGCTTTAATAGCCTAAGTAATTAGCATTATTAGGAAAAATTTGGGTCAGTCAAGACATTTGCCAAAGTTTCACTCCTTTTAAACATCAGAATTACTATTTAAAATTAGACCCATCTAATTCTGACATGCCCACTAATTACTGTTAATTAATATTTTCTCTGAGTTTCATCAACTCTTTGGAAAAAAAAATCTCTGGTAGAACACAGTATTCACATTGTTGCAAAATAATTACTTTGTTTTCTTAATGTCTTCCCCCAAGAAATTGTGAGCTTTCAAGAGTGGGACCAGTTTCAAAGTTGAAATTAACAAGTAGTTGATGACTTGCTACCAAAGTCCTCAAAATGATTCAGGGTTTGGGAACTGAGTCTCCATGATAGCTTCAACTAAAGTATAGACTGAGATGAATTGGGGGTGGATCAGCAAGTACGGGGAGTACATCTTCTGGAAGTCGGAGAAATATGGCTGTCACCTGGCAGGATGTCTGAAGCAAAATTGTACAGGAATCAATTTTTTCCTGTCTTTATTTTGTACTCCCATTTTATAGCCCCCTTTTCTCAGATAGTCTGAGCCTTTAAAAGGAAAACATTCATGGAAATGAAAAGATCCCCAATGGCAGAGAAGACAATAAAAGGTGAAGAAGAATTCCAGGCTGGCAGGAAGATTCTTTTGAAGAAAGGAGGGAGGAAGAGGACTTCCTGGCAAGCTTAAGTCACAATGCATGGTGTAGGTCTGCCCTGCAGGAAGAGAACAAGCACAGACTCCACCAAAACAAGGCAGAATGATAACGTATGCACCTGCACATGCATGCACGTGACATCCTAATAACTAACATCCTATTTGCTTTCACTGCAGAATACTCCCCTTTATAGCAGTAGCTCCTGTGTAGCTATTGGTAAGTCACCTAAAAACTCTCTTGGACAATCTTGGACAATAATGGTACTTTATCCAGCTGAGTCCTTTCCATGATTGATCTACATCAGACCCTTTAGAAAGTTTCTTACTGAAGAGGATTAGTGAAGAATCCCAAGGATAAAAAATCAGACTGCAGACAGGATGGACCAAACATAATTCTTGCAGGCTATACCTAGAGAGCTTTGCAATTCCCTAGTAAGGCAGGGCTGGATATTACAACCAGAACTAATAGCAGACCCACATTATGTGTGATTTCTAGATTTCCATGTATATCTACATACATCCATCTCATGGATATATTATATGGGGATCTATCCAGTGGTGTGTTGACCCCTCCCATGCTGGCTGGCATGAGTTGATGGGGCACATTTCTCCCCAACTCCATGTTCAGTGACATCATCATGGCAGCTCCAAGTCAGCCATAGTGAGAGTGTTTACCATGGACAATGCCAAGCATTACAAATTAGGAAGTTGATTGTCATTGCTTTTGCTTTGTGGAGAGCAGTTATTAAACATTTACCAGCAAACTATTATGTATCTGCATATATGTATACACAGACATATAATATACATGTATATGTTTCTATCTATATGTTGTGTATGTATATATGTGTGTAGGATTATATGTGTGTGTGTGTGTGTATGTGTATTCTGTTTTAAATGGTCTTTCAATTTAATATCCATTATTCATATATTTAAGCAATATTTTGGTCTTTACAAGTAAGCTATGTGTTCAGAGTGGATATATAACCGTAAGAAAAGCTATACTTCCATAAAAAAACAAAAAACAAAAAAGTCTCACTAACATTTCAATCTTCTTGATTCTTTTTTTTGTTGTTATTTTGGTACCAAGGATTGAACCCAGGGGCACTTTACCACTAAGCTACATACCCGGCCCCTTTTATTTTTTTGAGACAGGGTCTCACCTTAGGGCCTCACTAAGTTACTGAGGCTGGCCTCAAACTTGCAATCCTCCTGCCTCAGCATCCCAAGTTGCTGGATTACAGTATGCACCACTGTCCCTGGTCAGTCTTCTTCACTCTTAAAAACAATGTTAAGAGTGCCTGGGACCTACCTCTATCAGGCTTAAACGTGCAGACTTTCCCAACTCTGCATTCAACCTGGTAGACCCTGGAGCTACAGCTTTTGCTGGGCACCTAGATTTCAGAGCCAGGTGCTTGTGACTTTCTTTAATGACTTGTCAACACAAGTAATTGGCCCAAGCTCCAGTGACTCTCAACAATGGAAGAAAACTCTTTGCAAACACAGGAGTGGGAGGAAAGAACTTAAATCAGACTTGAAGCTTAGTACCTGCCAGACTTAATCCCTTCTTCTCTCCACTGACAGAGCTAATGAGTGGATTGCAAGATTTTACACCTCACCTCTGATGTTTAAATGCCTCAGATAATAATAGAAATACATTTATATAGTGCTTTATATGTGTTGGCTCATTTAATCCTCACATCAATGTAAGAGAGAAGTATTAGCCGTGTTACAGCTGTGGAGATGGATGCTTGGACAGATCAAATGACTCGTCTAAAATCACACAGCTGGTAACAGAGATATTCCAACTTAAAGTCAGTGTTCTTTCCCCCACATTTTCCCAGTGATTGATCAGCCAAAATGGAATCCTGCCTTTTAGCAACAAGTGCAAGTCAGTTACAGTTCTGATAAACTGAGGCAAAGGAAAGAGTAGCTTTCCCAGGGAGTAGCTTTCCCAGGGAGTAGCTTTCCCAGGGAGTAGCTTTCCCAGGGCTCACTGGACAGAGTAATGCCCCTCTACAACCTGTGCACTATATCCCCCAAATGAGAACCAGTTATTAAAACATTAGAACCCTGAGATTCAAATGCTCATTCACACCAATACATAAATAAGTCTGAGTAACTTAGGCTATCTGTATTTTCATTTTAGAGGTAATCAAAGACTTAAATGAGAGGAATAAAATCAAGGGATGGACTCATGCACTGGGCAGCTGATGGAAGAGCATTTGGACAAGCAGCAGGCATGAAGCATGTGGCTGCTGAGTTGGAACCACTCCAGAGCAAGCTGGCTCCACTTACAAGCATGGCTTTGTCTCTAACATCATCACCTAGGGATGTTTCAAGGGCTTGTCCAAATCTACTCATACCTGCTTAGCCCTTAGCATCCTCATATCAAGAGGCAAATTAGTGGTCACAGTACTCGCAGAGGAGAATCCATACATAGGCACTTAGTTTGTTCAACATTTCCATGGAAATCTTAACCTCAATAGTTCAGTCTCATATGTTGGCATTTTTTCCCTGTCCTTTTCTTCCTCCAACATACAATGGTGTGAGAGACATAAATTATGAGTTGGATGTGAGATGAAGATATTTCACTCCATTTCTATCCACTCTGTCCTTTAAAAATGAAACACAATTGCTTCCATTAGCCATAGAGTGGGTGGTAGCTGTCAGGTGGATAAAGGTGGTGAGGTTTCTCAGACTGTCCATTCTGAGTTGCTAAGTAGGAACTCCCAAGAAGCAGCTCCATTTAAGGAAAACACAGGTGTTTGATGCCATGCCAAGGACCTATTTTTTTAAAATAGGGTTTTCATGGCAAATCCGGAAAGTGGCACCTCTTGCCTTTATCAACAAATATCTAGCATGTGGCATAACAAGCCATGCACACTCGATGCCAAATGGAACCCTTTTCCTCCAGTGGCATCTTCAATCACAAACCTAATCAGGCATCTGACCACTTCTAAAAGGATCTAAGGAGTCTGCTAACCACAGTTAGATTGTCTTTCCAACTCATCCTGTGGCTGCATTTGTTTCAGAAGCCTGGCGTACAGAGCTACAAGTTTCTTTTCCTTTACAACAATCCCCCTAAAAACATCATGAAACATGTTGACTTCTACCTAAATGAGATCTCGCTGAAGATAAAGTAAGGGTAATAGCTATTTTAAGTACTTAGTTCTCATTGAAAAAAAGCCAGGAAGGTATTTTTAAACCTGTCCTCCTTCATCTACTCTACTGGTCTTCCTTCTATTTATTTATTTTTTTAGTGCTCTATAGATATACATAAAGGTGAAATTCACTATATAGCATAGTTTTGTCAATTTCATTCCACTGATCCTCTCTTTTCCAGTCCTTCCTCCCTCCCCTTCAAATCCCTTCCTGTCCTCCTCTATCTCGTTTCTGTAGTCATAGGATTCCCCCCACATTTTTTTTTTATTTTGGTTTAGCTTCCACATATGAAAGAAAAATTTGACCCTTAACTTTCTGCTTTCTTTTTTTTTTTTTTTTTTCTCGTACCAGGGATTGAACCCTGGGGTACTTAACCACTGAGTCACACATCCACACTCCTTAGTTTAATTTTTTTTATTTTGAGACAGGATTCCACTAAGTAGCTTAGGGCCTGGTTACGTTGCTAAGGCTAGCTTTAAACTTGTGATCCTCCTCTGTCAGCCTCCTGAGCTGCTGGATTTCTACTGTCTTATTTCATTTAGCATGATGTTCTCCAGTTTTATCCATTTATGTTAATGCCATAAATTCAATCTTTTAAAAAAATTTTTAATTTGTTCTAATTAATTATACATGACAGTAGAATGCATTCATGCATTTTTTTTTGCTTTTTTTTTTTTTTACGTTTACATAGGGTAATGATGTTTATTTTATTTTTCCCCTCTCCCCACCCCTCCCACCCCTCTTTTCCCTCTACACAGTCCTTCTTTCCTTCATTCTTACCGCTCTCCTTAGCCTAACTCTAAACCTAACCTTAAACCTACTGCTAGCACCTCCCACCCCCCATTATATGTCCTCATCCGCTTATCAGCGAGATCATTTGTCCTTTAGTTTTTTGAGATTGGCTTATCTCACTTAGTATGATATTCTCCAATTTCGACCATTTGCCTACAAATGCCATAATTTTATCATTCTTCATTGCAGAGTAATATTCCATTCTATAAATATGCCACAGTTTCTTCATCCATTCATCAACTGAAGGGCATCTAGGTTGGTTCCACAATCTGGCTATGGTGAATTGAGCAGCACTGAACATTGATGTGGCTGTATCTCTGTAGTATGCTGATTTTAAGTCCTTTGGGTATAGGTCAAGGAGTGGGATAGCTGGGTCAAATGGTGTTTCCATTCCAAGCTTTCTGAGGAATCTCCACACTGCTTTCCAGAGTGGCTGCACTAATTTGCAACCCCACCAGCAATGTATGAGTGTTCCTTTTTCACCACATCCTCGCCAACACCTATTGTTGCTTGTATTCTTGATAATTGCCATTCTAATTGGGGTGAGATGAAATCTTAGGGTAGTTTTGATTTGCAATTCCCTTATTACTAGGGATGTTGAACATTTTTTCATATATCTGTTGATTACTTGTACATCTTCTTCTGTGAAGTGTCTGTTCATTTCCTTAGCCCATTTGTTGATTGGATTATTTGTATTCTTCGTGTAGAGTTTTTTGAGTTCTTTATAGATTATGGAAATTAGCGCTCTATCTGAGGTATGGTTGGCAAAGATATTCTCCCACTCTGTAGGCTCTCTCTTCACATTGCTGATAGTTTCCTTTGCTGAGAGAAAGCTTTTAAGTTTGAATCTATCCCAGTTGTTGATTCTTGCTTTTATTTCTTGTGCTATGGGAGTCCTGTTAAGGAAGTCTGATCCTAAGCCAACAAGTTGAAGATTTGGACCTACTTTTTCTTCTATAAGATGCAGGGTCTCTGGTCTGATTCCGAGGTCCTTGATCCATTTTGAGTTGAGTTTTGTGTAGGGTGAGAGATAGGGGTTTAATTTCATTCTATTGCATATGGTTTTCCAGTTTTCCCAGCACCATTTGTTGAAGAGGCTATCTTTTCTCCATTGCATATTGTTGGAACCTTTGTCTAGTATGAGAAAATTGTATTTATTTGGGTTTGTGTCCATGTCCTCTATTCTGTACCATTGATCTACCTGTCTATTTTGGTACCAATACCATGCCGTTTTTGTTACTATTGCTTTGTAGTAGAGTTGAAGATCTGGTATTGCAATACCCCCTGCTTCGCTCTTGCTACTGAGGATTGCTTTAGCTATTCTAGGTTTTTTATTCTTCCAGATGAATTTCATAATTGCTTGCTCTATTTCTGCAAGGTACATCATTGGGATTTTAATTGGAATTGCATTGAATCTGTATAGCACTTTAGGTAGTATAGCCATTTTGACGATATTAATTCTGCCTATCCAGGAACATGGGAGATCTTTCCATCTTCTAAGGTTTTCTTGAATTTCTTTCTTTAGTGTTCTGTAGTTCTCATTGTAGAGGTCTTTCACCTCTTTTGTGAGATTGATTCCCAAGTATTTTATTTTTTTTGATGCTATTGTGAATGGGGTAGTTTTCCTAATTTCTCTTTCTGAAGATTCATCACTTATGTATAAAAATGCATTGGATTTATGAGCATTGATCTTGTAACCTGCTACTTTACTGAATTCACTTATGAGTTCTAAAAGTTTTCTGGTGGAATTTCCAGGTTCCTCTAAATATATAATCATGTCATCAGTGAACAGGGATAGTTTGAGTTCTTCTTTTCCTATTCGTATCCCTTTAATTTCTTTGGTTTGTCTGATTGCTCTGGCTAGAGTCTCAAGGACGATGTTGAATAGAAGTGGTGAAAGAGGGCATCCCTGCCTTGTTCCCGTTTTTAGGGGGAACGCTTTCAGTTTTTCACCATTTAGAATGATATTAGCAATGGGCTTAGCGTAGATTGCCTTTATAATGTTTAGGAATGTTCCCACTACCCCAATTTTTTCTAGTGTTTTGAGCATGAAGGGGTGCTGTATTTTATCAAATGCTTTTTCTGCATCTATTGAAATAATCATGTGATTCTTAACTTTAAGTCTGTTGATATGGTGAATGACATTTATTGATTTCCGAATGTTGAACCAACCTTGCATCCCTGGGATAAAACCCACTTGATCGTGGTGCACTATCTTTTTAATATATATTTGTATGCGATTTGCTAAAGTTTTGTTGAGAATTTTTGCATCGATGTTCATTAAGGATATTGGTCTGAAATTTTCTTTCCTCGATGTGTCTCTGTCTGGTTTAGGTATCAGGGTGATATTGGCTTCATAGAACGAGTTTGGGAGGGTTCCCTCCTCTTCTATTTCATGGAATAGTTTGAGGAGTATTGGAATGAGCTCTTCTTTAAAGGTTTTGTAGAACTTGGCTGAGAACCCATCTGGTCCTGGACTTTTCTTTGTTGGTAGGCTTTTGATGACCTCTTCTATTTCATTGCTTGAAATTGGTTTATTTAAGTTGTGTATGTCCTCCTCGTTCAGTTTAGGTAGTTCATATGTCTCTAGAAATTTGTTGATGTCTTCGAGGTTTTCTGTTTTGTTGGAGTATAGATTTTCGAAATAGCTTCTGATTATGTTTTGTATTTCACTCGTGTCTGTTGTGATGTTTCCCTGTTCATTCCGAATTTTAGTAATTTGAGTTTTCTCCCTCTTTCTCTTTGTTAGTGTGGCTAAGGGTTTATCAATTTTATTTATTTTTTCAAAGAACCAACTATTTATTTTGTTAATTTTCCCGATTGTTTCTTTTGTTTCGATTTCGTTGATTTCGGCTCTGATTTTAACTATTTCCTGTCTTCTACTACTTTTGGTATTGGTCTGCTCTTCTTTTTCTAGTGCTTTGAGCTGTAGTGTTAAGTCGTTTATTTGTTGATTTCTACTTCTTTTTTTGAATGCACCCCATGAAATAAATCTTCCTCTAAGTACTGCTTTCATAGTGTCCCAGAGATTTTGATATGATGTGTCTTTGTTCTCGTTTACTTCTAAGAATTTTTTTATTTCCATCCTGATTTCTTCTGTTATCCATTCATCATATAATAGTGTATTATTTAGTCTCCAGGTATTGGAGAAGTTTCTGTTTTTTATTCTGTCATTTATTTCTAATTTCAATCCATTATGATCTGATAGAGTACAAGGTAGTATCTCTATCTTCTTGTATTTGCTAACAGTAGCTTTGTGGCATAAAATATGGTCTATTTTAGAGAAGGATCCATGTGCTGCTGAGAAGAAAGTGTATTCGTTCTTTGTTGGATGGTATATTCTATATATGTCCGTTAAGTCTAAATTGCTGATTGTGTTGTTGAGATCTATAGTTTCTTTATTCAATTTTTGTTTGGACGATCTATCCAGTGGTGAGAGAGGTGTGTTAAAATCGCCTAGTATTATTGTGTTGTGGTCTATTTGATTTCTGGAATTGAGAAGGATTTGTTTGACGTACGTAGATGAGCCAATGTTCGGGGCATAGATATTTATGATTGTTATGTCTTGCTGATTTATGCTTCCCTTAAGCAGCATGTAATGTCCTTCTTTATCCCTTCTGACTAGTTTTGGTTTGAAGTCCACATTATCTGAGATGAGGATGGATACTCCAGCTTTTTTGCTGTGTCCGTGTGCATGGTATGTTTTTCCCCATCCTTTCACCTTTAGTCTATGGGTGTCTCTTTCTATGAGATGAGTCTCTTGCAGGCAGCATATTGTTGGATTTTTCTTTTTAATCCAATCTGCCAGTCTGTGTCTTTTGATTGATGAATTCAGGCCATTAACATTCAGGGTTATTATTGTGATATGATTTGTATTCCCAGTCAATTGACTCATATTTGTTTTTGACATGATTTGGTTTCTCCTTTATTTGGCTATTCCTTTAGGCTAGTGCCTCCTGTTGCTGATTTGCATCGTTGTTTTTCATCTCTTCCTCATGGAATATTTTGCTGAGAATGTTCTGTAATGCTGGCTTTCTTTTTGTAAATTCCTTTAGCTTTTGTTTATCATGGAAGGATCTTATTTCATCGTCAAATTTGAAGGTAAGTTTTGCTGGGTATAAGATTCTTGGTTGTCATCCGTTTTCTTTCAGGGCTTGGTATATGTTGTTCCAGGCCCTTCTAGCTTTTAGGGTCTGGATTGAAAAATCTGCTGATATTCTTATTGGTTTCCCTCTGAATGTAATTTGATTCTTTTCTCTCGCGGCCTTTAAAATTCTGTCTTTATTTTGTATGTTAGGTATTTTCATAATAATGTGCCTTGGTGTGGGTCTGTTGTAATTTTGTATGTTTGGAGTTCTATAAGCCTCTTGTACTTGGTTTTCCATTTCATTCTTCAGATTTGGGAAATTTTCTGTTATTATTTCATTGAATAGATTGTTCATTCCTTTGGTTTGCTTCTCTAAGCCTTCCTCAATCCCAATAATTCTTAAATTTGGCCTTTTCATGATATCCCATAATTCTTGTAGATTCTGTTCATGATTTCTTACCATCTTTTCTGTTTGGCCAACTTTGCTTTCAAGATTAAATAATTTGTCTTCAATGTCTGAGGTTCTGTCTTCCAGGTGTTCCATCCTATTGGTTATGCTTTCTATGGAGTTTTTAACTTGGTTTATTGTTTCCTTCATTTCAAGGATTTCAGTTTGCTTTTTTTTCAGTATCTCTAACTCTTTATTGAAATGATCTCTTGCTTCCCGTATTTGATCTTTTAACTGTTGATTGGTGCGATCATTTAATGCCTGCATTTGCTCTTTCATCTCCTCATTAGCTTCCCTGATCGTTTTAATTACGTACATTCTGAACTCCCTTTCTGACATTTCTTCTGCTGTGCTGTCATTGGGTTTTATTGATGTAGTATCTAGGTTTGTTTGGGACATTTTCTTCCCTTGTTTTCTCATATTGGTCAGTTGTCAGTGGGACCCTGAGATAATGCAGTTTTCCGCTATTGGCTTATAGTGTTCTGGTAGATTTCCAGTGTATCACCTCCCAGCCTTCAGTAGCCTGATGTCTTGGAGGAATCTGATAAAGCAGCTCATCAGAAGAAAACTGCCCCTAGCCCCCTACTGGTTCCATGGTTTGGAACTGGCTCTGTGTGGAAATGCTCTCACTGTGGGCCTGCACTGTGCAGCTGGCCGTGTGGGAGGAGCCCACTGCCGGAGTGTGGAAGGCTACCTTGGGAAGACTCTAACTGCCCTGCCCGGCTCCAATAAGCCACCTCTATCTGGGCCTGCCACCTGGGCCGAGCTTTACCCAGTGGGCAGACTCACCCGTGGCTCTATTTCAGTCCGAGTCTCTCAATGCCTCCCCTTCTTACCTCCTGGGTTCTGGAGCGACTGGGGGTGCAGTCTCCCTCTAGGCCGCCATCTTGTATCGCCCCGTGAAGAGAGCCTGCAGCCGGAGTGGGCAGAGCTGCCTGAAGAGGTCTCTTGCTGCCCTGCCCTAATCCCAGAGGCTGCTTACGGATCGAGGCTCTCCGCTGGTTCGTTGCCGGAGTATGCTGCGCTGCAGTGGCTCCGGGACTCGGAGCTTGTTCTGGTCAGAAAGGCTCTCACTAGCGGGCCAGTTCCGTTCCGAGAACCTGGAGAAGCTGGCTGTGTGGGCGGGGCCCACCGCCGGAGTGCACAGGGCTGCCTGTGGATGACTCTAGCTGCCCTGCCCGGCTCCGATAAGCCACCTCTATCTGGGCCTGCCACCCGGGCCGAGCTTTACCCAGTGGGCAGACTCACCCATGGCTCTATTTCAGTCCGAGTCTCTCAATGCCTCCCCTTCTTAACTCCTGGGTTCTGGAGCGACTGGGGGTGCAGTCTCCCTCTAGGCTGCCATCTTGGATCGCCCCATGAAGAGAACCTGCAGCGGAGTGGGCAGAGCCGCCTGAAGAGGTCTCTGGCTGCCCTGCCCCGATCCCAGAGGCTGCTTACGGATCGAGGCTCTCCGCTGGTTCGTTGCCGGAGTAAGCTGCGCTGCAGTGGCTCCGGGACTCGGAGCTTGTTCTGGTCAGAAAGGCATTCATGCATTTTGATAAGTGATATATAAATGGAGTATAATTTCTCATTTTTCTGATTGTACATGTTGTAAGATCACATACTCAAAGGATTTAAAATTTCATTCTTCTTTATGGCTAATAATACATGTGCTTTATTCATTCATCTGTTGATATGTACCTGGGCTGATTCCATAACTTGGCTATTGTGAGTTGGGCTGCTATAAACATTGAAGTGACTATATTGCTATAGTATGCTGATTTTAGTTCTTTTGAATAATACTAAGGAGTGGGATATCAGGTCATATTGTAGTTCAATTCCTCGTTTTTCTGAGGAATCTGCACACTGCTTTCCAGAGCGATTGTACTAATTTGAAGTTCTATCAACAATGTATGAGTGTACATTTTCCCCTACATTTTTGTCAGTATTTATTAGCATTGGTTTCTGGACAATTGCCATTTAGACTTTAATGAGATGAAATCTCAATGTAGTTTTGATTTGCATTTGCCTAATTGCTAGAGATGTTGCACATTCTTACATATATTTGTAAGCCTTTTGTATATCTTCTTTTGAAAAAATCTCTGTTTAGTTCTTTTGACCATTTATTAATTAGGTTTTTTTTGTGTTAAGATTTTGCGTTCTTTATATATTCTTGATATTAATCCCCTGTCAGAGGAGCAGCTTACAAAGATCTTCTCCTAGTCCGTAGGTTCTCTCATCACACTCTTGTTTCCTTTGCTGTGTTGAAGCTTTTCAATTTGATGCCATATCATTTGCGGATTCTTGGTTTGATTTCTTGCACTTTAGGGGTCTTGTTAAGGAAGTCAGTGCCTGTACCTATATGTTGGAGTGTTGAGCCTGTTTTCTTTCAGCAGTTGCAAAGTTTCTGGTCTAATTCCTAGATCTTTGATCACTTGGAATTGACTTGTTCAGGGTGAAATATATGGATCCAATTTCATTCTTCTACATATGGATATTTAGTTTTTCCAGCAGCATTTGTTCAAAAGGCTATCTTTTCTCCAATGTATGCTTTTGGTACTTTTATTGAGTATCAGATGATTATATCTATGTGGATTTGTCTCTGTGTATTCGATTCTACTCCATTGGTCTTCATGTCTATTTTGATGACAGTACCATGCTGTTGTTACTATTGCTCTATAGTAAAATTTGAGGTGCAGTATTATGATACCTCCAGTATTGTTCTTGTTCAGGATTGCTTTGGCTATTCTGGGTCTCTTTTTCTTCCAAATGAACTTTAGGACTGTTTTTTTTTTTTTTTCAAATTCTTTGTTGAATTTCATTGGTATTTGGATGGGGATTTCATTGAATCTGTATAAAACTTTTGGTTGTATGACCATTTTGATAATATTAATTCTGTCTTTTAAAGAGCATGGGAGGTCTTTTCATACTCTAAGGTTTTCTTCAATTTGTTGTTTCAATGTCTATAATTTTCATTATAGAGGTATTTCACCCCCTTGGTTAGATTTATTCCCAAGCAATTATTTTTGGATTATTGTAAATGGTTTATTTTCCTAATTTCTTTCTCAGCAGATTCATTACTGGAGAATAGGAAAGCAAATAAATTATGTATGTTGATTTTGTATCCTGCTACTTTGCTGGATTTGTTTATCAGTTCTAGAAATTTTCTGCAGGAGGTTTTTTGAGTATTTTAAATATAAGATCTTGTTATCAGCCAACAGAGATCATTTGCTTCCTTCTTTTCCTATTTGTATCCCTTTAATTTCCTTCCCTTGCCTGATTGCTTTGGCTAGTTTCAAAAATATCTGAACTAGAATTGAAAATCTATATATAAATCCATACCTCTGTGGCTAAATTTTTTAACAAAGGTTCCAAGACTATTTAATGGAAAAAGAATAAACTCTTTAACAGATGGTGCTAGGGCAACTGGGTAGTTATACAGAAGAATAAAATTGGAATCACACCTCATGATATTCATAATTAACTTCAAATGGAAAACAGCTTAAATACAAATTCTAAAACTATAGAACTCTTAGAAAGAAAAAAATCAAATTAAATCCATACAACCATGGATCTGAAACTAATTTCTTAGACATGATACCAAAAACACAAGCAATAAAATAAAACAAAATGTAAGCTTGACTTCATCAAAATTTCAAAAACTTTTTTTAGGGAAGTACATCATCAGAAAAGTTAAAAGACAACCTATAGTACAGGAGAATTTATTTGCAAATCATATCTGCTAATGGGACTAATATCCACAATATCTAAAGAATTCTTACAATTCAATATTAAAAATACAACATAATCAATAATTGGGAAATTTATTTAAAAGATGTTTCTCCAAAGAAGATAGAGAAATGGTCATAAAGTTCTTGAAACAATGCTCATAAACATCAATTGTCCAGGAAATGTAAATCAATACCACAGTGAGATACTAGCTCACACCCACTAGAAGAGATGACCTGAAAAGAAGAAAAATAAAAAAAAAATGTTGATGAGTGTATGGAAAAATTGGAACTCTTGTACCTTGTTGTTGGTACTATAAAATGATGCTGTCACTGTGGAAAATAGTTATCACTTCCTCAAAATTTTAAATATGGAACATAGCAATTCCATTTGTAGGTATGCATCCAAAAGCATTGGGAAAAAGTAATTAAACAAGTACTTGTACTTAACTGTTCATAGTAGCACTATTCATAATAGTGAACACCACAATGTCCATCAACAGATGAATATGTTTTTAAATACAGTACATCTACACATTGGAATATTATTTAGCCTTAAGAAAATAACAAAGTTCTGATTCATGCTACAACAAGAATTAACGTAGAACATATTCCATGTGAAAGAAGGTGGACACAAAAGATCATATTTTTTAAGACTGCAATTATATGAAAGATCCAGAATAGGTAAATATATAGAAATGGAAAGCAGATTGGTGGTGGCTAAGGACGGAAGGCAAAGGAGCATGACTGCTTAATTAGTATGGAGTTTTATTTGGGGTTGATGAAATTATTTTCAAAATTATTTTCAAAATATTTTCAAAAGATTCAGGTGGTAGTTGTATAATATTATACATGTACTAAATGGTACTGAATTATTCACTTTAAAATGGCTAACTTTATGTTATGTAATTTTAATCTCAATTTTAAAAACTATGTATGGATTTTAATCAGAAAATCCTTAGATTTTTTTCTCTTGACTCAATAATCCATTATGAATTATAGCGTTCAATAAAATTAATATTTTTTACTTTCTGACTTTGTTTGCCTTTTTGATCTGGGATATAATTTTTTTGTTCTTCTTAGACTGTGGCTTAAGTGTAGAAAACATAACCCAGAAGATACCATCACTGATAATAACCTCTACCCCTCTGGACAAAATCTTCACTGTCTTCTGTCTTGAAAAACAGAATTTAGACATTCTCACTGGAGTAGGTGTTTAATGTTTTGTTTGTCCTGAATAACTCCATCAATTCCTGCCCTATATATTATTCAGAATTCTCCAGAGAAACTAAACTAACTGGAGATAGACATATATGAAGGAATTAAGGAATTGACTTACTAATCCCCCAGGGGAAAGATATCATACTGGGGGCTAAGTGCTGGTCTTTATTGCTGTCAGGTTGACTACTCAGGTTGGCCTTGGTGGATGGAAGTCCTCTTTGCTGAACACATGCATAACCTCCATACTTTCCTCCATAGTCATGGCCACTTTCCTCATGAGCCCATTGGCACAAGGGTGTCTGGGAAAGAAAAGATTGACTGGTATCCACAGAAGAGGTCATCCTATCCACTTGATTATTAAAATCACCCTTTGGTGAGCATTTTCATATGGCACAGGATTTTCATGTTTTATACTCATCCTTAGGAGTCTATCCATATATCTCTTCTCCAAATTGTGTCAGGAGATTTCCAACCACATTCCTCCCAAATCCCTGATCATCCAGCCAAACTATTGGCTACAGCACATGAATTGGTATATAATCACACACCTGGCTATTTCCTCTACCAAGAAAAATATATGAACAAATATGCTGCATGAAGTACTGACCACTGAGGATATTTCCCTTCACCACTGTGCTTCAGGAAAGTCTCAAAAAGGAGTTGCGGCTACAACTGCCCACTTCCAGGTGGTGACAGCATATTCTATAGAACCATCTGTAAACCAGGCTGAATCTTCCTTCATTTGTCAACTGATAGTAGGAAACTATTCATGAGGCCACAGTTACAGGCTGGAAGAGAGAAGGCAGTGTAGCAGGAATATAGGCTATGAATATTTGGGCCGCTTCTTTATTTAACCTTTTTGTGCCTTCAGGGTCTGCTTGGGTCCAATAAAATATACCCCACTTTTACTTAATAATAGAATATTACTGTGAATACCCAAGTTTATTGCTTGGTGGGGAAAATAACATCCAGTTCATGATAGGCAGTTCAGGCCACATTATAACTTGGTGGCTCATGGTCAAACACTCAATTTCTAGTACAGGTCAAGAGCTCTCTTTCCAAAGGAGAGTAGTTTTCTGGGTAAAGGCAGATCTAAAAGCCTAGTTTGTGAGTCACCCATGGGGGACTAACAAAGGGTTCTTCACTCCAAGTGATTCTAGCAGAAGCATTCAGGCCACTTAGCTCTTCCCTGTCCCAGACATAGTCTTTCACATAACTCAGTGTTGGCCAGTCTTCAACACAGGTCAAGTGTAGACATATGACTCAAGTCATGAAAACCAGATGCCCTCTCCAAGATTTGTTAAACTCAAGATTGAAGAAGAAAACCCTTTATTTTTGTCAAACAAGACATAAGAATTCAGAGTTTCTTCTGCTGCCCCATTGCTATCTACCATCCATCAGTACCTCTTTATGGTATGGAGTAGACACTGGCTCTGAGGGAAATGCAAAGCAAAAGATGCTTAGAGAGAGTCCTGGTGATAGTCACATGTCTAGTACCGAATGTCAAGGAGGTCATAATCACCAAATGGCCTTTCTGAAATATTCTTATAAGAGCCAAAACAATTTTCTGCCTTTTGTGAGATTTTTGGTACTTAAATAAGACATATAATACAGCTGCTAATGTAGTCATTGATTGTTTAACTCATGGCAGAATCAAGGACCAGAACCACTTGTTTATGGTACTACTACCTATTTGGACTTCAGATCTTCATCTTTTAGGGTTTGGGTGACAGAGATATTAACTTCTCACTTTTCTGATAATACTTCCCAAAATTGAGTTGATGTGGAACTTTCTTGTAACAAGATACCTGGATTGAAGGTTTGAAATCCTTCTTTACTAGTGAGCCGTGACTAAGAATCCCTCTAATAAGGTGCTCCTAAACAACTCTTAGAGTTCATATTACATGATCAATCCCATTATTTGTTCTTAAAATGATGCTAAGCCTCTTCCAAGGACTCCAGATACAAGCTAAGAATTTCCAAAACAGCAGAGAGATCATTGATGTCTGATTCACAATACAGATGCCCTAACTCCTGGAAGCCCTCTGAAGGATAACTCATGCAACCACTGCTCTTCACAAAAGACCCCCTTAGCCTCAAAGATACGAGACTCTGGCTGCTCCAACCATCAATTAAAAGTAGATCAGGCAATGGAAATTCACATAGAAGCTAATATTTGGTTTTTGTTATTTTCAAGTCTGACAAGATAAATTTGAATCTGATGGAAGGAAATGCAACAGGAGGCCACAGAAGTTTGAGGCTTTGGCAGTTTGGGCAGCTGGGAAATGTGAGTCAGTGGCGGCTCAAGAGCAATGAAGGAAGCAAAACTTTTTAGCATGCTCAGCCCTCACTCTGTCATCCTTCACCCCTGGCTGAGGTGATTTCAAGCAAAGCCTCAAATTCCAGTCTTGATGAAAGAGGCAATATTCATTTCAAATTATGTTTGCAAATGGCTGGAAGTGAACTCAAAGAGGGCAGGAAAGGTGAAGCAAAATGGTGATGTCATTCAGAGTGGAGGTTTTTTGCATAATAGAATTTCTTCTATGTAGGTCATCATGGAAAGTGACATTTCAAAAGAGCACAACTGAAAAAGAAGTCCATCAAATGAGGTGGAGTTGTCAGTCTTGAGAATGCCTTGGACAAAACCTAATAACCAAAGAGCTAAGCTAAGCAATTCCTTCAGCAGCATCACTTTGCTCTGCTTAGAAGCCTGCAAGCGTGGAGTTGACATCCAACTTCCAACTTTCAAAATCCTTTTAGTAGTTAAATAATGAAAATGAAACTTTATTATATATAAACCTCCCTGTAAGGGGAACTTCTCCACTATAAAATCAATGAGTCTTAATTCTAGTACATACAAAAAGGTAAGCATGACTACCCTGATTGAAGAGGGTGCATGGCCCAGAGTACACCATCTGTGGCTTTCCCCTTCCATTTCTGTGCTGGGATTCTCTGAAATCCTGGAGCCTTATGGAATACATTTTACAAACCATTCTAAAGCCAACATCTAAATTTTCCTGATGAGAAAACTGAGAGGTGAAATGACTTATCCAAGGTCCCAGTCATGTTGTGTTTGGATTTGGCCCCTAGCTGTTTGTTCTGATCACTACCTCCCTGATATTCATTCCATGTTGGTATTTCAAAGCTCTTGGTATAACAAAATAGGCAAAATTTACTGCCTCATGGTATAATAGAAATAGACCAAATACATACTGACTTTCTTGTCAAATGCCAAGTCCCAATTCTACCTTTTACTACTGTGCTACTGAGAATTAATGCCCCTCTCTGAGCCTCAGTGTACTTGCTGTAAGACAGGGATTAATGTGATTAATTTAGTGGGAAATCAATAACTGAAGAAAACCTTTTTCATAGATTCTTTCTAGTTAGTGAAAGAAAGATTTTTTTCTTTTAGTCTTTACTTGTCCCCTTAGTTATATATAAATATATATATAAATATATATATATTATATTTATATATATATATTTTAGTGATAACACAAGATAACTCTTTTTATGTTGGATAACAAGAAATGTTGGTTGTTACAGCGAACACACTTCAAAACGTCAGAAACTTAAAATATAAGTACTTCTCACTCAAGCAAAATGCAATGTTCACATTCCTGGTCAGTGGCTGGCCTTCCAAGCAGCTCCCATCCCCTGCAACCTCAGAGTCCTCTGCTGGATCCTCAGCATCCTACAGGGAAAGTATTTATGCAACAAGTCTGGAGGTGGCATGCAAGGTTTCTGACCATGTTCCAATGTTAAAACACAATTTACAATTACGTGGTCCTAGAGAGATGTGGTAGGAGCTGAGAAATACAGATCCTCTAAAGTTACATTTAGAAAGAGAGATGGAGGTACATCAATCTTATATGACATGCTACTAGCCAACCACTGAGAATTATCAAGTGTTTTAGTCAGTTTTTCATCATTGTGACCAAAATATCTCACAAGAACAAGTTGAAGGAGGAAAAGGTTATTGTGGTTTATGGTTCCAGAGGTTTGGTCCATGGTGGGTCGACTCCATTGATCTGAGCATAAGGTAAGGTCTAACAGTATGGCAGAAAGGTGTAGTGGAGGATCTCTGCACCATTCATGGCAGTCAAACATCAGAGAGAAGGAAGGGCTGCAGGGAGAACAAACCCTTCCAGGGCACACCCCCAGTGACCCTCCTCCTCCAGCCACATCCCATCCACCTACAGTTATCACCTAGTCCCTTTAAACTAGGATGGACTGACCAGGTTACAGCTCTTATAATGCAATCATTTCACCTCTGACTATTCCTTCACTAGACCAGGAGCTTTGGGCGGGAGGGGACATCTCCTACCCAAACCACAACATCAAGTAAAGACTAAAGAGGAAGCAATTCTTTGTAAACCCAACTGTAGCAGGATAAGGAGCAATCAGGACAACTTAGTTTTCCCATTTGTTTAATTTCATACAATAAAAATTCTTATCCATTAAGAAAATAGTGTAAATGAATTTCTTAAAAAGCCTGAATAGACACATGGATAATCTTAATTAGGTGTAAAGTGATGTTGGAGAAAGAAGAAAATAGCTGTGTTTTCTTTTCTCAGTTTGGGGCTGTCATTGACTTTTCTCTGTGACCTTTTCAGCATTATTACTCTCTCCAAATATTTCAATCTTTTTTTCTTCCTAGGGGTTTTTGAAAGATTCTTTTGTCTTACTGCAGTTAGATGTTTAAAAATTTTAATGTGTGTGGAGTCCATGTTTGTTGTGTATAAAAGTGACGATTTAGGAAGAAAATATTACAATTTTAAGTTGTTCATTCACAATTAATTCTCTACACATTTTTTAATTTAACTTAGTTAATCAGCAAATACTGTGCAAACAGGTGCTGCCATGATTTTCAAAAGTGATGTAATGTACTAACAATTCCAAGTATACGCTCCATTCATGGTGCTTACCCATACAAATGTTTCTCTAAACTGATGTTAGTTTTGTTTATATGAACAGACCAAAGGCAACAGCTGGAAAAGCCAGAGGCCAATGCATCCATTTGGCCTGGAAGTCTGCCCATGTGTCCGGCTCTTGACCACAGGATCCACTTGCCATCTGCTCTCTACAGAATGGCTCCTGGCCTCTGCAGCCAAGTACTAAAAGCAGGACATCTATTCTATAGGCTCTGATTGCTGTCATTTACCTCCCTCCTCCTATGCTTAGGAATTGTCTGTATAAACACTTCATTTCTTCCCTTTGAGAGGCAGTGAAACTTCCTCAAAAATCAGTATTTCCTGTTTCAAAACTCTTACACCTCTAGGGACCTTCCCGTCAGTTCTGGGTCTAGCTTGATGGATAAGCTTGTTCTTACCATTGTAACACAATGAAGATTTTTTTAAAAAAAGTTTTACTGAGTGTAATTGACATACAACAGATTGCACATATTTAATAAGCACAATTTGATAAGTTTGGACACATGCATACACCTGTAAGACCATCAAGGTAATAGACATAGTCATCACCTCAAAAGTCCCCTTGTATCTTTTGAGTGTGTGTTGTTAATATCACTTACATGAGATTTTGTCTCATCTAATTTTTGAGGGTATAATGCTGTATTGTGGTCTACTGGCATGATGCAACACAGAAGATCTCTAGAACTAATTCATCTTGTGTAACTGTAACTTTATACCAATTGAACAACTCCTCATTTGTCCCTTGAAAACCACAATTCTATTCTCTGCTTCTATGAGTTTGACTATTTTAGATTTCCCATATAAGTGAAAATAAGCTGCATTTGTCCTCTGCCTGGCTTATTTCACTTAGCCTAATGGCCCCCAAGCTCATCCATGTTGCAAATGGCAGGATTTCTTATTTTTAGGACTGAATAATACTGGTTTTGTATATAACACATTTTATTTATCTACTCACTTGCCAATGAACGTGTGGATTCTTTAGAAGAGAGATGACTTGATTCCTTGGAGACCACCACTGGGATTGTTCTGGCCCAGTATTGTCCTAAGTGTGTTCCCTCAGATTCTATTTTCATAGGTTATTGACAGATGTTACCAACAAAAGGGGAAGGTAGTTCCCATAATCAAATAAGTTCTAGAAACGCTGACTAAAACAAACTAAACAGGTATTTAATGTAGGAATTTTCAAAGCTTGTTACTGTGAAGGAGCAGCATGTCGTGCTTCCCAAACCAACTTGACCTATGCATCCTTTTTGCTCAGAGTTTCTCATGGACCTAATGATGATGGGCAAACACTTCAGGGGAAATAGTGATTCAAGTTATTCTGTCACAGGTTGGCAACTAACTCCATCACAGGGGAATATTAGGACAACTCTGGTGATATCACTGTACTCATGAGGAAGTGATCTTGCAATTCTCTTTGATACTGTTTCATATAAAGGCAATTCCTGAATAGCACTATATGTAGTAGAAATGGAGACAGGCTGCTCAGATCCTCCTTCAAGGAAGGACTTGCTGTTTCGCTGCAGTTAGCAAGCAGCCTCCAACTTTCAGCCTCTGCAGAGTTTGCCTCAGTTACTGGGAGATAACTTGCCTGTGGTCTCACCATTCCCACTGCAGGCTCTACCAGGTGGCTGAAAATGGCAGGGGCCTAAAGCCTCAGTCATCTTCTTAAGATGCAATTTTTACACTCCCAGTTTGAGTAAGGCTTTATCAAGTCTACATTGCAGTTCACTTTATTTTCTATCCAATCCTTTTTCTCCTCAATCCCTTTCCTGTATAGGTATTGAGCCACAGTGAATATTGTATGTCCAAAATGCTAAAGAACCCCATTGTATGTTATTACTATAAGTGACCTGAGGAAGCAATGGCAAGATGGGGCTTTGGGGGCTGGATCGTTCACCTCTAGCAATTAGGAACCTCATCACTAAGGGGTAACCAGTGTATAGATATCTCTTGCTCAAGCTGACCACTCAACTGTTACTTTCACTGCAGGCAAAATAGGAAAGTGAACCACTGCAAGGGAGGCACCAGTGGGTGAATCATCTCAGGCATTTGAGACATGTGAAGGAAATAAGAGTTATCAGGATAAAGACATTGATGATTTCTGCAAAACACCACCGATGTGCAACAGAAAGATAATGAACATTTGAGAGTAGGCCAAAAAAAATCAATAAATATAAGTTTCAATAAATATAAAGCCAAAAAATCAATAAATATAAGCTTCAATAAATAGAAAGTTGGATGCCACTTTGGATGCAGACACATACCCAAGAATGTCAAAGACCAAACCTGATCAGACAAGGTTAAACCTAAATGTAGTTATATGTCCGACCAAGGTAAGAAAGTTAAACCAATGTCATGGTGTTATTTGGGGAAAAAACCCTAACACTTGGAATGGAACATAAAAATTGGTGAAGACCAGTGTTGCAGTAAAAAGTTCTGTAAAAGATGTCTTACGACAAGCCCCATGGAGAGAATCTCATCATCTCATCACAGGCACCTGGAGTTCTGGAACAAGGTTATACTATCAGCAACAAAGGCACATATGCCTTCTAAAAATACCCCGTGGCATGCTACTATACCATGGGATGGACAGAATGCGTGAATATGAGTCACAAAATGACCTTGAAACCAGAAGTGCCCATCATGAATTGGGTTCTGCCAGATGCACCAAATTGGAAATCTGA
Source organism: Sciurus carolinensis (assembly GCF_902686445.1). Taxonomy (NCBI): domain Eukaryota; kingdom Metazoa; phylum Chordata; class Mammalia; order Rodentia; family Sciuridae; genus Sciurus; species Sciurus carolinensis. Next base: position 68,222,743 of record NC_062226.1, read on the forward strand.
TGGGCTCAACAACAATGGATATACTGGAAGCAATATATTTGGGATGAAGCATGAACATGGAGGTAGCTCAGACCTACTTGTGCCTATCATTGTTACATAAGCATGTCTCTTTGATCTCACATCTACATCTGTGTGAAGGATCCCTTATGACCCAGCTGAAGGAAGATGAAAACAAACTGAGTTTGGCTTACAAATAAATTGGCTCTGTATGTGAATGCAGCTGCACTGCCTTAAGGCATAGCTTTAAATGACAGAAGGAACAGAAAACCCTTCCAATGGGAAGAGCCCTGGGAAGTGCACCTGGTCATCCACTTTCCCAAGTTTAGAATATATAAATGGACTCCTGAGTAGTGCTAAATGGCCTATACAGATGATCAAAGTTCTGGAAGGGAAAAGATTAAAGAATCAAAGATAAGGAGGCTAGGATTCAGTCATGTAGATGGACATATGGGAGTGAGCATGAAGCATAAAGATGTTTTTGTTTGTTAACATCCACCAGTACAAATGATTAGCCAGTTAACATCAGCCAGTCTCTGTCATTGGCTACTGCAGTGTTGGCAGGATGGCACATGAACTAAGTGTGTGTATCTCCACAGCACATATAAAGATTGATTTAACTATTTCTACAACATATTCACAATGCCAGAGGCAGAGACCATCACTGAGCCCCCAGCATGGCACCACTCTTTGAGAACACAAACTGGCTATTTGGTGGCCAGTTGCACACATTGAACCTTTTCACCATGGAAAAGGCAAATGGGTCTTTCTTACTGAAATAGACAGCTTTTCCATGAGTTCAAGTTTGCCTTTCCTGTCCATAGGGTCCCATCAAATTACTGTCCAACTAAGTAGTACCTGATCCACTGGCATAGGATGCCACAAATAATCAAATCAGACCCAGAAGCTTACTTTACAACAAAAGCAGCACAGGAGTGGGCCCATGACCAAGATAATACCACATTGGTACTATCATAAACCACAGAACCCCCAAAATGCCAGCCTGACAGAGCGTTAGAATGACCTTCTAAAGGCATAAAGTACCAGCCCACAGATCACAGTCTGCAATGATGAGGTACTTTCAGAGTGTAGCATGTGGATTGCATCAAAGGCTTCTACAAATATTGGTCTCTGATAGGTCAAAGATAGCAACCTTAGTCTATAAAAGTCATAGTGACTAGTTACTTACTTAGGTCCTTTGATCATGATAGTTGGGTCACATTAATATGTAATCCATTGAAGCAGAGGCAATAACTGAGATGAGGGCAACCTATAATGGACAGTGTAGAAGAAAGATGAGTACCAATTGTGGCTCTGAGACCAAAGTAGCAGCATGGACTATAATTCATATCACTGTCTCCCTCTTCTGATTTCTCCTCAGGAAGTACATCAGTTAGTTTTCTGTTACTGTGGCAAACTATCCAATAAAATTTTAAAGGAGGAAAAATATTCATTTTGGTTCCTGATTTCAGAGGTTTCAGTCCAAGGACAGTTGACTCCATTGATTCTGGGCCTAAGATGAGACTATAATCATGGTGGAAGGGTGTGGTAGAGGAAAACAGCTCATCTCAGGAAGAGCAGCAATCAGAGAAAGAAAAATAGGGACTATAGACAAGTCTCCAAGGACAGAACCCCAAGGATCCATTCCCTACTTCCTACAATTTCTGCCACCTCCCAATAGACCAGTTAACTATGAAGTTATAATAGATTAATTCACTGATATGTTCAGGGCCCTCATGATCCAATTACTTCCCTATATCCCCACCTCTGAACATTACAGCGTTGAGGACCAACCCTTCAACAAGAAGCCTTTGAAGACATTCCAGATCCAGACCATAATAGGAAGGGAAGCCAACCTACATCGTGGTAAGATTATTCCCTGAATATGCATGACATGGATCTGAACAGCACTATGGTAGACAGAGCTGCATGGTCCAGTTTCTCCTTTAAGGAAAGACATGCTGCCTGACTGAAGGTCCTTGACAGATGACCTCCAGTCATCAGTTACTCCGGCACCAGCTTCAGATGCAGGTGCCCGAGGTCATGCACTTTCAAGTGCTGCCAACATCTGGTGGCTGAGTTTAGAAAGGAAATAAAGGCTGGTCCATTTGGGTTCCATGTGGAACACTCCAATGAGCAACTTTCAATCACACAGCTCACCACTGTGTGGACTGAAGCTTCATCAAGTCAGTTTCTTCCTGCCTAGTCCTATTTTCTTTTACTTTTCAGTTGTCAATTTCTAATGAACATTTTGTATACCAAACTCTATCTCATTGTTTGCTTCCAATTAACCCAACCTGTGGCAGTATTCAAGCAGAAGGAATAGACAAATATCATCTTAGACCCAGAATCAAATCAGTAACATTTATTGGACAATAATATGAGCCAGAAGCTTTGCCAAGTACATTATATTCATTATGTATTCTGGTATAGCCTAAGAAAACCAATATATCTATAGGACAGATAATAATATCACCCCCAATTTATTAATAAAAGAACCTCAGACAGAAAATTCATGCACCAAGGTCACATTTCTAGGAACTTGGAACCCATGCACTTGATCACTATATACATTAAAATTTAAATATCTTGAGATAAGAATATCTTTAAAAGTTGTGTAAGCTGGGATACATTACTCAAATATTAATCAATGAACATTAAGTGCTGGGGCTCCTAAAAGAAAATGATTATACATGTCAGTGGAGTGTTTTAAGGCAGATTAGTAATGATACTACTGGAAGCATGTGGGCTGGGTAGAGGGAAATCATAAGGAATAGTGCAGTACCACAGGCAGGCCTGGTAATGCTGGGGTGTTCTTCCCACCCCTAGGTCTGAAGGCAGCAGAGGAGGAAGTGGTTATAGGAACCCAGAGATAGAAGACTTGTGTAACATCTGACAGGATATGTGATGAAGACTGATGATGAAGAGCAGGAGCTAGAGAAGCCCCTTTGCTGACCCCCCCACCCCCCTGCTCTTCTGCCTGTACTTCCATTGGCTAAGCCTGACCAGGGGCCAGGAGCCCACAGGTCAACCTTCCCAGACAGAAAGCAGGGTTCAGAGGGTGAAGAGCTGGTTGAAGGATAAGCAGAAACTCTAGAACACACAGTGAGGTAGATAGTGGGTAAAGACACTGAGGATCCATGCAGACCTTCAGGCAAGACCTCTCAGTTTTGTTGGCAGAATCAGGACTTGAATCTTCTGACTCCACCCTTGTGTTTGCCAATCCTGCTGCTTAATGAAATCATAGAAGAGCAGATTTCTCACTGCACTGGCTCTTGCTAAATTAGAGAACAATCACACAGCTACATGGCCCCTACAACTTCCTCATGTGCTTATTTCACTTGCCCCCAGTAGACAAGTCAATCTTGTAGATTCCAGCTGATTTTCAATCTCCTCCACCCTGAGATTGAAATGTACCTCCTGAACATTTCATTTTCTAGAAACTTCTACGTGCCAGGAAAATATGAAGGAATCTTGCAAAAATGTACAAAATGTTCTTCTTCAAGGGGAAGGAAAAACATACATAGAAATAAGAAAAATCACAGGCTTTAAACTGAGGAATTAGAAAGTTCTGGTCTCTGATAAAAACCAATTCATGCAATTATACAGCAAAAAAATAAAAGGTCTTAATTAGAAGGAAAAAAGAGAAGGAAAGCATGGCACAAGGTTTTTTTTTTTTTGAGTATATAAGCCAGACCTTGCAATAGATGGATAGATAGAGATATATTTTTTCTCATTTAATCCTCCTCATGAGACTATGTAGTGAGTATGTATAAGATGCCTTTGAATTTAGTTTCTCAATATTCATTCTCCCTCTATCTAGAAACAGAAACTATAATTTCCTTTGGGAAATGTATCTTTCTTCATTCCTAACCATGAAGTTGAATGGTACATGTTGGTCATACTCCCATTTCTAGGATTAAGCCCTGACTGACTTGTACTAATCAGTATATCCTGTTACCCTTTATCAGTTTCTTATTGCTGCCACAATGAAATACTGTAGTCTGGGTGACTTCATAATAGAAGTTTATTTCCTCACAGTTCTGGATGCTGGAAGTCCAAGATCAAGGTATCAGCAGGTTTTGTTTCTCATGAAGTCTCTCTCTTTGGCTTGCAGATGACTTTCTTCTCCTCTGTGTCTCCTAGACAACCCCCTTCTATACTTGTCCTAATCTCTTACAAGGACACCAGTGATGCTGAATTACAGCCTGCCCATATAACTTCATTTTAATTTAATTACTTCTTTTAAAACCCTATTTCCACATACAATCATGGGAGGTTACTACTTCAACACATGAATTTGACAGGGAACACAATACAGCCTGTAACACTCCCTTTGAGCATAGTGATTGGTTCGGAGATGGGAAAGTATTCCAGTCAGAGTCCATGAGACTCACAGAAAAATAAGTTCAGACTTGTGGAAGAGAAGAGTTTCCTCACTTCCACTGGATTCCTACAGTCAGTCATTTTTATACCATGAGGAAAGTCAACTTACATCACATGGAGAAAGTCAGAAGAGAAGATTCAGGGAAACTACTTGAGTATAGGGTCTCAGTGGCTGGACTGCCGCTGGACTTATAAGATGTCTGAGTTAATAAATATCCTTTGGGTTTAAGTGAGCTCAGTTCATACTTTTATACATGATATACAACATCAATATTCCTAAGAGCATATCCTTTCTCTTTAGACTCACATAGGTAAGTGCTAGAATTTGCAACTGTCTCCAGCAGATGCTAAAGTTCTCACATTACCTGCTATATCAAGTTTACTATTTTCTCTCATTAGAGAATCACAAGGCTGCAAGCAAGTTACAACTGGCGACTCAACAATATTGTGCTTCTAATATCAGAATGTAGCTACCTATCCTTCCAGAAGTTATACATTTCCCCCAACATCCTCCAAATCTAGTGTTGTGAGAAGGCTACTCTAAAGCAGTTCAACCAGTCCAGAGTCTGTCTCTGTTGAAAACTCCAGAGGAAAGCCTGTGTGTCAGAAATACCATCTTCAGTAAACCTCCTAAAGAAAGCAAAGCCTTACACTTCCCAGAGTCATAGTTATTTTCAAAGGGCAATGACTTTGTTGCCCTCCTTCATTTCAATTGAACTTGACATGTTTACTGTGCCAGGCACTCTGTAAGTGCTGTAGGGGATCTAAAGATAAATATGACAAGGTCCCTGCATTGGGGATGCTCACAGTTAGGAAAGTCTGCCAACAGCTAACAAAAACACAAAAAGGAGTAACTGGAAATTAGATCTTTTATCACTTTGGAATAAGTATCTTTGTTCAGAAAAGCTAAGGAGAATAGGATGCCTCAGGCTCGTAGCTGCTATCGTCTTTGGATGGGGAGGTGACATCATTAACGAGTAGCTGTTGATCTCTGAAGTCTATTATAAGCACATAGTATTTTCTGATTTTAATTCTTTAGGATACATACCAAGGGGTGGCATAGCTGGGTCACATTGTGGTTTTATTCCTAGTTTTTTGAGGAATCTTCATACTACTTTCCAGAGTGATTGTATTAAATTTCAGTCCCACCAACACTGTATGACTGTACCTTATTCCCCACATCCTTGCCAACTTTTTTGGTTCTTAATGTTCTTGATGATTGCCATTCTCATTGGAGTAAGATGCAATCTCAGCATAGTTGTGATTCATATTTCCCAGATTGCTAGGATGTTGAACATTTTTTTCATATATTTGTTGGCCCTATGTATTTCTTCTTTTAAGAAGTGTCTGTTTAGTTCTTTTGCCCATTTATTAATTCAGGTGGTTTTCTTTTTGGTATTACATATTTTGAGTTCTTTACATATTCTGAATATTTATCCTCTGTCAGAAAAGCAACTGGCAAAGATCCTCTCCATTCTGTAGGCTCTTCTCATGCTCTCAATTGTTTCCTTTGCCATACGGAAGCTTTTAACTCTGATGCAACCTCACTTATTGATTCTTTATTTTATTTCTTGAGCTTAAATAAGCATACTATAGTAATACCAGCATATCAATGTTTATAGTAGCATAATTCACAATAGCCAACATATGAAATCAGCCCAAGTGCCCATCAATGGATGAATAGACAAAGAAAATGTTGTGTATATACACAACAGAGTTTTACTCAACCACAAAGAATAAAACTGTGCTATTTGCTGGTAAATGGATAGAACTAGAGAACATAATGCTAAGTGAAATAAGTCACACCCAGAAAGGGTTGAATGTTTTCTCTCATATAGGGAAGCTAGGATAAAAAAGTGGGGGAATCCCACAAAATTAGAAGGGAGATAAGTACAGTAGAGTAATTGGATTGATAGGGAGGGAGGAGGGATGGGAAAGGTGAAATGAAATTGACCCAATTATGTTTTGTACTCTGTGAATATACTAAAATGAATTTCACCTTTATGTATATCTATAAAGTGCTAGTTAAAAAATAACTATAAATAAATAGAAGGAAGACCAATAGAGTAGAAAAAGAACAGGGGAAGAGAAAACTAGAGAGAAAGAAGTTCTAGGGATTCAAATGTAGCAAGTTATATTTCATGCATGTGTGATTATATCAAAATGAACCCCATGATTATGTATAACTACAATGCACTAATAAAAACATAAAAAATAAGTACATAGTACTTTCAGTTTTCCACCACTAACTTTAAAATACTTTTACCACAATTCACAAGGAAAAAAGCATAGAAAAGCATAGAACCATATGGGTATCTGACACTTCCTTATACCCTGCCCCCTTTACTGAAGGAAAGAAATTAGACTGTAACCCTAATAATGAGGGGATACCATGAAACACATAAAAAAAGATAAAAACAGAGAATTAAGTTCACCCAAAAATTGTCTTAAGAAAGTCACTGTTTCAAAAACATGTTTGTCTTCTTGAGGTAATCTGATTATGTGGTTTATAACTTGAAGAGACTGGCTTTTTTCCTTCAGTTTTGAATCATTCCCTTATTATATGATCTGAAGACTGAGGATCCATGGTAAAAAAGAAAATTTAAATGCTTAGGAGGACCCCAGAGAGAAAGAAGCTACTTGAAATTTAGAGTGCCAAAGGATTTTTCAGTGATGGTATCCAAAAGCACAATTCAATTATATATCTTAGTGTTTATAATATAATTGAATAGTTAATTGAATAGTATACTGGGAATGTTATTAAATGCTTTAGAATTGTAAAATTTACTTGAACAGACTCTTTGGTTACAAAGTTCACAGATCAGAGAAAACCTTATCAACATTTAGTTCTGACCCACCAAATCATGATTGGAAAAAAAAAAGATGACTTTTCCGCTTTTCTTAAAATCAATATAAAGAATAGTCCACCCAGACAGAAATTAGCTTTCTTAAAGTAGCATTTTGCAATAGGGCAGTAACTTGCTTTGATTAGCCCAATCAGAGTAGCAGAATCTTGACTATAGTACCAGGTGTGTTCCTTATCTATAGCATTACCGGAGGGATGCTTTTACTGAGAGATACATCCAATCTTCTATATGAAGTAAGAATGGTATGCACTGACCCTAGCATAGCCGCCCCACACCCAGTACTGTATAAGGGAATTCTGAATATATATTTCTACTTCCTCATCCTTATGACTCCATGTGAACTTTCCAAGGATGCAGCTCAGAGAATGGTCCTATTGGACTTTGCTTGCATCTACATTCTATTTCTCCTCTTTGGTCTTTATTCTGCAACACCCCACAGTATTCTGTATGGTAATGATCATATTAAGGTCCCAGATCACCAATACAGTCCTCTAATACTCTGTCTTAAATGGCTGTGTAAATTAACTAGCATCTAGGAAATGACCCTTCTCTACAATGACATGGTTTAAAACTTTCCCTCTGACCCAATTGCCTCTCAATGTGGTTCACCTATAGAGATGGGGGCAGTGATTGCAATTTACTTTTGGGGAGATGAGATACTTCCACAATGGCATTTGGGTTGAACCTGGAGCAGAAACCAACATCTACCAGGATCCAATAACCAATATCCTCTTCAGCTGCTACAGTTCATGTTGTTTATTTATTTATTTTTATTTATTATTCATTGCTACATTTGTGCCTGAAATCTTCAATATTATCAAATAATTGGAACTCTGGAGTAATGAGGTAGTTCCTACTCTCAGGGAGTCACAAGCTATCTGGGGAGTCAGAACAAGAGGCATGCTGTAAACCTGTAAAAAGACGCTTTTTAAATTTTTTTATTTGTTCTAATTAGTTATACATGACAGTAGAATGCATTTATGCATTTTGATAAATTATACGTAAATGGAGTTTAGTTCCTCATTTTTCTGATTGTACATGTAGGATCACATCAGTCATATATATACATGAGGTAATAATGTCTGTTTTACTCTACTCTCCTTCCTACCCCTATACCCCTTCCCCTCCCTTTACTACCCTCTACCTAATCAAAAGTAACTCTATTCTTCCCTAGTGCCACACCCCCTTATTGTGATTTAACATCCACATATCAGAGAAAACAATCAGCCTTTGACTTTTTGGGTTTTGCTTAGCATGATATTCTCCAACTCTATCTATTTACCCACAAATGCCATAATTTCATTCTTCTTTAAAGATGAAAAATATTCTATCATATATATAAAGAAAATAAATGTACAGGACCTGCCTGCACCCACATGGAACAGCACACTGCCCAGGCCCAGGTCCGGCCTGTGGAACTCCAACAAAGCCTTGCCCCGTGGACTCAGCCCAGCGCTATGACTCCCCATCTACCAATACATGGGGACACCTGTGCCCACCATCATGGATTATCACTGACTCAGACACCACCATCTTTAGTTGGGACAACTCACATCCTGGGACACTGCACTATCAAGTACCTTTCGTACATCAGGCTACTTAAGACTGGGAGGTTTGAATAGTATATTACAGTTTTGTTGTAGATTTATTATTATTATTTTTCCTACTTTTCTATGTTTTTATTAATTTTCTCACTATTTTTTTCTTATCTATGTTTTCTTGGAGTCTCTCTCTCTCTTTTCTCATACTAACCACTAACTTCTTTTGATTCTGCCTTCACACTTCCTATGATCTAGTACCTCTAAATGCTCACTTATTATCTCACTAACATTACATCCTACACTGCTCCCCATCCTCTTTGTCCACCATTAGAAATTGTGGAATTTATCAAAAACCTTTTGTTCATGCTATAGATAATAATAGAGTGCATCATCTCTGTTTATTACGACAATACTGTTAATATCTTAATAAGGGCTATTTGGGTTAAGGTCGCATATTGTTTGTATTGTGTGCTGCTAATATTGATCTCCCCCTTTAAGGTGAGGTATTGGACACCTGCAGGGACACTATTAACCTATAGGGGGTACGTGTAATACCTCCACACTGCTAGAGGGAAGATACAGGAACAGCATGAAAAAACAAGGGAAGAAAGCACCCCAAACAAACCAAGATGCTATATTAACAGAATCCATTGGCAGGATGGAGGAAGAAATGTCAGAAAGGGAGTTCAGAATGTGCATAATTAAAATGATCCACAAAGTAAAGGATGATATAAGAGGGCAAATGCAGGCAATGAATGATGACTCCAATAAGCAGTTAAAAGAGCAAATAGGAAGCAAAAGATTATTTTAACAGAGACAGAGGTTCTGGAAAACAAACAGAAATCCTTGAAATGAAGGAAACAATAAACCAAATTAAAAATTCATTAGAAAGCATCAGCAAAGGACTAGATCATTTGGAAGACAGAACTTCAGACAATGAAGACAAAATACTTAATCTTGAAAATAAAGTTGACCACACAGATAAGATGGGAAGAAATCATGAACAAAACATTCAGGAATTATGGGATAACATGAAAAGACCAACTTTAAGAATTATTGGGATTGAGGAAGGCACAGAAATACAAATGAAAGACATGAACAATATATTCAATGAAATAATATCAGAAAATTTCCCAGACCTGAAGAATGAAATGGAAAATCAAATATAAGAGGCTTACAGGACACCAAATGTACAAAATTACAACAGATCCACACCAAGGCACATTATAACAAAAATGCCCAATATACAAAACAAAGATAGAGTCTTAAAGGCCATGAGAGAAAACTATCAGATTACATATAAGGGAAAACCAATATGGATATCAGCAAATTTCTCAGCCCAGACCCTAAAAACTAGAAAGGACTAGAACAACATATTTCAAGCTCTAAAAGAACATGGATGCAAACCAAGAATCTTATACCCAGCAAAACTAACCTTCAGATTTAGTAACAAAATAAAATCATTTCATAATAAACAAAAGTTAAAAGAACTTACAAGTAGAAAGTCTGCACTATAGAACATTCTCAGCAAAATATTCCATGAAGAGGAAATGAAAAACAAAAATGAAAGTCAGCAAAGGAGGAACTACACTAAAGGAAAAAAAAAAAAAGGAGAAACTAAGGCAAGTTAAAAACCAAAAATAAGCCAAAATGACTGGGAAAATAAATCATATCTCAATAATAACCCTGAATGTTAATAACCTAAACATATTCATCAAAAGACATAGACTGACAGATTGGATATTTTGAAAAGATCCAACAATATGCTGCCTTCAAGGGACTCATCTCATAAGAAAAGACATCCACAGACTGGAGGTGAAAGGAAGGGAAGAAACATACCACACACGGACTCAGGATAAAAGCAGGAGTCCCCATCCTCACATCAGGTAAAAAGGACTCAAGCCAAAATTAGTCAGAAGAACATTTTATACTGCTTGAGAGAACCATAAACCAACAAATCATAATGATCCTAAATATTTATGCCCCAAACAATAGAGCATCTATGTATGTCAAACAGACCCTTCTCAATTTCAGTAATCAAATAGACCACAACACAATATACTGGGCGACTTTACACACTTCTCTCACCACTTGATAGATCTTCCAAACAAAAACTGAAAAAAGAAACCATAGAACTCAATAACACAATCAATAATTTAGACTTAACAGACATATATAGAATATTACATCCATCAATGAGCACATACACTTTCTTCTCAGCAGCACATGGATCCTTCTCTAAAATAGACCATATGTTATGCCACAAACCACTCTTAGCAAATACAAAAAAATTATAGATATTACCTTGTATTCTATAAGATCACAATGGAATGAAATTAGAAATCAATGATAAAATAAGAAATAGAAACTGCTCCAACACCTGGAGACTAAATAATACAGTATTGAATGATGCATTCATAGCAGAAGACATCAGGGAGGTGATGAAAGAAATCTTAGAGATAAATGAGAAAAATGATATAACATATCAAAATCTCTGGGACACTATGAAAGCAATACTAAGAAAAAAATTCATTGTATGGAACTCATTCAATACAAGAATAAGAAGTCAACAAATAAGGGACCTAGTATTATAGCTCAAATTCCTAGAAAAAGAAGAACAGATCAACACCAAAAGTAGTAGAGGACAGGATATAGTTAAAATCACAGTTGAAATCAATGAAACTGAAACAAAACAACACAAAAATTTGACAAAACAAAATGTTGGGTTTTTTTCCTATTTTTTTTTTATTATAAACAAATGGGATACATGTTGTTTCTCTGTTTGGAGTAAAGGCATACCATTTGTATAATCATAAATTTATATAGGGTAATGTTGTTTGATTCATTCTGTTATTTCCTCCCTTCCCCCACCCCTCCCACCCCTCTTTTCCCTCTATACAGTCCTTCCTTCCTCCATTCTTGACCCCTCCCACCCCCCCATTATGTGTCATCATCCACTTATCAGTGAGTTCATTTGTCCTTTGGTTTTTTGAGATTGGCTTATCTCACTTAGCATGATATTCTCCAATTTCATCCATTTGCCTGCAAATGCCATAATTTTATCATTCTTTATGGCTGAGTAATATTCCATTGTATATATAAAACTGGAAATCCATATTCAACAGAATGAAATTAAACCCCTATCTCTCACCTTGCACAAAACTCAACTCAAAATGGATCAAGGGCCTCAGAATCACACCAGAGACCCTGCATCTTATAGAAGGAAAAGTAGGTCCAAATCTTCAACATGTCGGCTTAGGATCAGACTTCCTTAACAGGACTCCTATAGCACAAGAAATAAAAGCAAGAATCAACAACTGGGATAGATTCACACTAAAAAACTTTCTCTCAACAAAGGAAACTATCAGCAATGTGAAGAGAGAGCCTACAGAGTGGGAGAAAATCTTTGCCACTCATACTTCAAATAGAGTACTAATTTCCAGAATATATAAAGAACTATAAAAACACTACACCAAGAATACAAATAATCCAATCAACAAATGGGCTAAGGAAATGAACAGACACTTCACAGCAGAAGATGTACAAGCAATAAACAGATATATGAAAAAATGTTCCACATCGCTAGTAATAAGAAAAATGCAAATCAAACTACCCTAAGATTTCATCTCACCCCAATTAGAATGGCGATTATCAAGAACACAAGCAACAATAGGTGTTGGCGAGGATGGGGGGGAAAGGTACACTCATACATTGCTGGTGGGGTTGCAAATTAGTGCAGCCACTCTGGAAAGCTGTATGGAGATTCCTTAGGAAACTTGGAATGGAAACACCATTTGACCCAGCTATCCCACTCCTTGGCCTATACCCAAAGGACTTAAAATCAGCATACTACAGAGATACAACCACAACAATGTTCATAGCTGCTCAATTCACCATAGCCAGATTGTGGAACCAACCTAGATGTCCTTTAATTGATGAATGGATAAAGAAACTATGGTATATATATATATATATATATATATATATATATATATATACACAAAAGTTTTGTATATATATATATATATATATATATATATATATATATACAAAAGTTGGTTTTTTGAAAAAATAAACAAAATTGAAAAACCCATACATACACTAAGAGAAGGAGAAAGAAAAAACAAATTACTAAAATTCACGATGAAAAGGGAAATAGTGTATTATTGAAATATACAATATAATTAGAAGCTATTTTGAAAACCTATACTCCAACAAAATAGAAAATCTCAAAGACATCTACAGGTTTCTAGAGACATATGATCCGCCAAACCTGAATCAGGAGGACATACATAATTTAAACAGATCAATTTCAAGAAGAAGCCTTTAAAAGCATACCAACCAAGAAAAGCCCAGAACCAGATGAATTCTAAGTGAGTTCTACAAGATCTTCAAAGAAGAACTAATTCCAATACTCCTCAAACTAGTCCATGAAATAGATAAGGAGGTCACCCTTTCAAACTCATTCTATGAAGCTAGTATCACCCTGATAACAAAATCAGACAAAGACACATCAAGGATAGAAAACTTCAGACCAATACCTCTGATGAACATAGATACAAAAATTCTTAACAAAATTCTGGCAAATCGCATACCAAAATATATTAAAAAGATAGTGCACCATGATCAATTGGGTTTCATCCCAGGGATGCAAGGTTGGTTCAACATCAGGAAATCAATAGATATAATTCACCACATCAACAGACTTAAAGTTAAGAATCATGTAATTATTTCAATAGATGCAGAAAAAGCATCTGATAAAACATAGCACACCTTTATTCTCAAAACACTAGAAAAAATAGGGATAGTAGGAACACACCTCAACATTGTAAAGGTGATCTATGCTACATGATGACCGACATCATTTCTAAATGGAGAAAAACTGCAAGTATTCCCTCTTAAAACTGGAACAAAACAAGGATGCCCTCTATCACCACTTCTATTCAACATCATCCTTGAAACTCTAGCTAGAGCAATTAGACAGACCAAAGAAATTAAACGGATATGAACAGGAAAAGAAGAATTCAAATTATCACTATTTGCTGATGACATGATTCTATATTTGGAATCCAAAAAATTCCACCAGAAAACTTCTAGAACTCATAAATGAATTCAGTAAAGTAGCAAGATATAAAATCAATACCCATAAATCTAATGTATTTCTATTCATAAGTAATGAATCCTCTGAAAGTGAAATTGGGAAAACCACTCAATTCACACTAGCCTCAAAAAAAAATACTTGGGAATTGATCTAACAAAAGATGTAAAACCCCTCTACAATGAAAACTACAGAACACTACAGAAAGAAATTAAAGAAAATCTAGAAGATACAAAGATCTCTTAAGTTCTTGGATAGGTAGAATTAATATTGTCAAAATGACCATACTATCAAAAGTGTTATACAGATTCAAAGCAATTCCAATTAAAATCCCAATGATATATCTCATAGAAATATAGAAAACAATTATGATATTCATTTGGAAGAATTAGAGACCCAGAATAGCCAAAGCAATCCTTAGCAGGAAGAGTGAAGCAGGAGGTATCACAATACCAGACCTTCAAATATACAACAGAGCAATAGTAACAAAAACAGCATGGTATTGACACCAAAATATACAGGCAGACCAACGGTACAGAATAGAGGACACACTAACAAACCCACATAAATACAGTTATCTCACACTAGACAAAGGTGCCAAAAACACACAATGGAGAAAAGATAGACTCTTCAACAAATGGTGCTAGGAAAACTATAACTCCATATGCAGCAAAATGAAATTAAACCCCTATCTCTCACCCTGTAGAAAACTCAACTCAACATAGATCAAGGACCAAGGAATTGGACCAGAGACCCTGAACCAAATAGAAGAAAATGTAAGCCCAAATCATCATCATCATGACTTCCTTAGCAAGACTCCCAAAGCACAAGAAATAAAAGTAGGAATCATTAACTAGGATAGAGTCAAACTAAAATGCTTTTTCTCATCAAAGGAAACAACTAACAATGTGAAGAGAGAGCCTATGGAGTGGAAGAAAATCTTTATCACATGTACTTCATATAGATCACTAATCTCCAGAATTTATAAAGAATTCAAAAAACTTTACACCAAGAATACAACTAGCCCAATCAATAGATGGGCTAAGGAAATGAGCAGATACTTCACAGAAGATTTACAAGTGAACAACAAATATATGAAAAAGTGTTCAACATCTCTAGTAATAAGAGAAATGCAAATCAAAACTACCCTAAGATTTTATCTCACCACAATTAGAATGTCTATTATCAAGAATACAAGCAACAATAGATGTTGGTGAGGACATGGGAAAAAAGGCACACTCATACATTGCTGGTGGAATTGCAAATTGGTGCAGCACTCTGGAAAGCAGTATGGAGATTCCTTAGAAAACTTGTAATGGAACTACTATTTGACCCAGCTATCCCACTCCTTGGTCTGTATCCAAAGGACTTAAAATCAGCATACTACAGTGACACATCCACATCAATGTTTATAGCAGCTCAATTCACAATAGCTTGATTGTGGAACCAACCTATATTCCCTGCAATTGAGGAATGGATAAAAAAAAAAAAAACTGTAGTATATATACACAATGGAATATTACTCAGTCATCAAGAGGAATAAAATTATGGCATTTGTAGGTAAATGGATGCTGTTAGAGAATATGATGCTGAGATAAGTCAATTTCAAAAAACCAAAGGCCAAATGATTTCTCTGATAAGTGGAGGTTAGAATGGAGGAAAGATTGATTGTGTAGAAAGAAATGAGGGGTGGGGTGGGGGTTGAGGGAAGGAAAGATAATGGAGTGAGACAAACACCATTACCTTATGTACAATTATGTACCATTACCTTATGTATAATTACACAAATGGTGTGACTCTACTTCATGTACAACAAGAGAAATGAAAGGTTGTACCCCATTTGTGTATGTTAAGTAAAAAATAAAAATAAATAAAATAAAATAGAAAAGAAAAAGAAAAAAATAAATTAAATAAAAATACAATTATCAAAAAAGGAAAAGAAATACATATATATATATATATATATATATATATATATATATCACATTTTCTTTATCAACTCATCTGTTGAAGTATACCTAGGTTGGTTCCATAGTTTATCTATTATGAGTTGAACTGCTATAAACATTGATATGGCTTTATCACTGTAGTATGCTGATTTTAAGTCCTTTGAGTATAAAACAAGGAGTGGGATAGCTGGGTCATTGATGGTCCCATTCCAAGTTTTCTGAGGAATCTCCATACTGCTTTCCAGAGTGGTTGCACCAATTTGCATTCCCACCAGCAATATATGAGTGTAACTTTTCCCCACATCCTCACCAACATCTATTATTGCTTGTATTCTTGATAGTTGCCATTCTGGTTGGAGTGAGATGAAATCTTAGGGTACTTTTGATTTGCATTTCTCTAATTGCTGGAGATATTGAACTTTTTTTCATATATTTGTTGATTGATTGTATATCTTCTTCTGTGAAGTGTCTGTTCAGTTCCTTAGCCCATCTACTGATTGAGTTTTTTGGGTTTTTTTTTTTTTTGGGTATTAAGTTATTTTGAGTTCTTTATATATCCTAGAGATTAATGCTTTATCTGAGATGCATGTGTTAAAGATTGTCTCCCGATCTGTAGGAAGTTCCAGTGACATTCTTCATAGAACTAGCAAAAGCAAACATGAAATTCATTTGGAAAAATAAGAGACCCAGAATAGCCAAAGCAATCCTTAGCAGGAAAAGTGAAGCAGGAAACATCACAATACCAGACCTCAAACTACACTACAGAGCTTTAGTAATAAAAACAGCATGGTGTTGGCACCAAAACAGACATGTAGACCAATGGTACAGAACAGAAGACACAGAGACAAATCCACATAAATACAGTTATCTCATAGACAAAGGCACCAAAAACATTCATTGGAGAAAAAATAGCCTATTCAACAAATGGTGCTGGGAAAAATGGAAAGCCACAAGTAACAAAATGAATTAAACCTCTCTTACCCTGCACAAAACTCAACTCAGAGTAGATCAAAGACTTAGGCACTAGAAGAAAGATGCTTTGCCTACTAGAAGAAAAAGTAGGCCCAAATCTTCATCATGTTGGCCTAGAATCTAACTTCCTTAACCAGACCCCTAACGTGCAAGAAGTCAAATCAAGAATCAATAAATGGGATGGGTTAAAACTAAAAAGCTTCTTCTCAGCAAAAGGCTCTTGATGCTACCATTAATCATGTCTTAAGACTTTCGGCATTCCCAAATAAATACATCATGTACTCTTTCTTACAAATTCAGTCAAAAAAAGTATAAATGATTCTGGCTAATATTTTTTTTCTATGACACAGTATGCAAATCAAATAGATCATAGCTCTTTTATGGTAATTTATGACTGAGAACATACACTTCCTTATAACTCTTCGCTTGCTTTCAATTCAATTGCCAGCACCAGTGATATTTTTCTTTATGGAAAAATAATTACCCCCCAAAATTACTGAGGGCTCTATTCATAAAGAAAGATACAGATGATAAGTGGTCAACTGGATTCAGTCACAAGTCATATGCCTCAATTATATAAGCCAACCTCACAAGTCTTGAAGATCAAAACAAGATCTCAGTCAAGTTTCAAAATCATTACCCCTCATGGACTTGTTGAGTGACTCAAAATATGTTGTAACTATGTGTGCTAAAGCTATGACTGCCAAGTATTATCTGTTTAAACTTAAGTGTCTATGGTAGACTAGGTCAAAAGAACCTACTGTGAAGGTTTATAAGCAGTGTGTGGGGAAATTTTTGGATGAAAAAATTGAATTTGAACTGAAAACAGGTAAAACTAGACAGGTAGAGAACAGCATTGCTGGTGGCCATGAAAACACACCTCCCAGATCTCTCAGAGCAGGGAGCATACACTGAAACCCACCACTGGATTTGTGCCAAGACTGTCTTCCCTGGGGGCTGTTTCCAGCCAATGTCTCAAGTTTCCAGGAAAACTAGGGCTAGCTCAGTCCTGAGAGATGTGGGACTTAGACTCTGATAGGCAACATGGTCTCACATTGACCCTGTGAGAACTCATAAGGAACTATGCTACCAATCAGGGCTTCTTTCCTTCCTTCCTTTCTTCTTTCCTGCTCTCTTCTTAGAGGTCAGAACTATACTGAGTTTGGAGAGTACTCCCAACCTCCTCCCACTCACTCCCAATTTTCCCTCCAGATAAATCTCTTACATGTCTAATCCTATTGTATCATTTCCCTTCTGAGAGCTTTGAACTGACAACTATATTCTAGGTCCTTCAGGATATTTGGAAGAGTGATTTTTATAACAATTGTGGTACTATATGATAGGAACTAATACTAGTACCTACTGGACATGGTCAAAGATGCAAATTCTTACACAATGTATTGAACACCCTTCTCAATGAAGATTTTTATTTCATGCCTTCCATTTCTGAATGTCTTTTCATATATACAAGAAATGTCTGTTAAGAATTAAACAAGCCTATACCCTAAATCCATTTTAAATATAAACATCATGCATTTTTCTTAGTTTTAATACTGGATTTCTAGGGATGCAGTTACTTTGTAAAGTGAGGTAAAATTATGTTATTGAGTTTTACCAAGAATGGTTCAGCATTTCTTGAAAATTGCATCACCACTATAATGTCATTTGTGATACTTGAGTAGCCAAAATAAACATCAGCATAAATCTATATTTGTAGCTTGCAGCTAATTAGGTATATAGGTAAAATTGTGTCTTAGAGTTTACTTGCACCCAAAAATAAACATGTTCAAACACATAATATTTTATTAATGACTTTCCTTATATTTTCCTTTTACTTTGTTTAGAGTGAGTTCTATGAATGTAAGCACAGGCATAGTTTGTAACACACATACTTCTAATTCATGATAGATCAAGGGGAAGTATCAACATGCATCATGAAAGAAAGAGAAATGTTCAGTCTGATAGGGTTCAGAACCTCTGACTCAAAATAAGGGAAAAACAAGGGAATTTTTGCAAGGAGAGTCATAAAGATATTTTGACAAGGATAGACATTTTTCCCCTTACCCATAATTTTTAAGATTTTCAACCATACTCTTCTCATAATCATACCTTGATGATCTTTTCCTGCAGGATACCTGGTGAACTTCCCTATTGTTCCTTTACGGATCTGAGCCTGGAATCAAGAGCTAAGGGGCCCTGGGACACCAGGGGCATTGGGTTAAGAACTCTGTTCTTTTGGCTATGTGGTTGAAAGCTGTCAGGTTTCTTCCAGGACACCATACAGCTCTGTGCACATGGGGAAGTTGCCATAGGATTCCAATAGCTCAGATGGAAAGTAAAACAGAGGGTCTGGAACCAATCAACTTTCCAGAGCCCAGTAACGGGTCTCACTTTCCTTGAACCAGATGGCCACCATTTCCAGATGTTACCTTGGTCTCATTTACACCTAATCCTTTGCAATGCCATTTTCTGAAGTCCACACCGTGTTAGAAAAGTTAAGTTCCACCTTGGGCTAAGAGCCGTTACGAGATCAGAATAATTTCTTACAAGATAAGCGGAATGCTTTATGTGTAATTCAATCCCTCTGGCTCCAATAAACATTTATAAAGTGCCCAAAGGCGGCTGTATAGTTCTGGGCATTTTATAATAAGGGAATAGAATGTAGGAAAGATTTGGTTTCTGCACTTTTGGCATGCAACTTTGTAAAGTCAAACCAAATGAGTATCGAGGACAATAAACATTTATCCAGAGAGGTCTTATATTGTTAGGGGCAAAATTAATATCTCCCTGTACTCCTAGGATTTGTTAATTAGATTATTTCTGCATAGACATAGCCTCCAGTACAGATGCTTCAAAGACACTTCCAGCGGAGTGGGCTCCCAACTTAATGAGGAAGAGAGCAACTTCAGCCTCCACATTTACCCTGGGGGCCCTTTATCAATGTCCCAGAGGTTTGTCTCTGTTGTAATATTTGCTACCAAGAATTAGGTACCTGGATTTTAAGTTATCTCCCTAAAAGAACACCTATAAACTATCTAGTTATTTATGCTTATGGATAATCAACTTTTTTATTATCAATACAATTTGGTTTTTATGAAACTGTGCTAAATGCTATGGTACTTGGCTTCATATGTAATTGACATTATCATGTCAATAAACAAGTGTTATAATTGTTTCTTTTTTTGCTTTGGGGAATATGTCTTCTAATTACGTCTTTCTTCTTCCTTTTCCTGGAATTAAATAGCCATGTACTTTTTATACATTTCATATTCTGGTCAAAAGTGAAGGCTCATGTGACCTCTGCTTAGACTTCATGGATCTTCTGTACAAGGTTACATGTCCTTCCCTTTCCTTGGCCACTATAATAGAGGTCTTCAATTGTTTAGGAGTTTATGAGGAAGTATATCCCTCTAGTGGGTTATCAGCTTTTTATATAAAGGGGACAATATCCTTTATATCTCACTTACTCCCATCTCCTCCTGATACTTTATCATATTTTACAAAGAAAACAACCAAGAAGGGACACACTTTTCATTTCTGTATCCCAAAGTAAAAAGTTCAGCGCTGACTATGCTCCCCTTAGTTCACTGTTCATCATCCATTCACCCATCTCTCTCTTGCTAGAAGGATCAAACCAGAGATTTGAGACTTTTATCCTCATCAAACACTCTTTCCTTTTTCTTATCTAGAAGCAATAGCCTTCACTATTACCCACTTGATAAGTTTGGATCTGGAATAACACTAAAAGGTTCATGTATTGAAGGTTTGGTCCCCAATGCCGCAATGTTCAGAGTGGTCCTTTGGAGCAGTGATTGGGTCATGAAGGCTGTGACCTTCTCAGTGGATCAATCCATTGATGGATTAATAATTTGGATATAGTGAGGTGATAGAAGCAATAGGAGGTAGGACCTAGTTGAAGGGAATAGGTTGTTAGGGGTATGCCCGTGGGACTACACTTTGTCCTTAGCCCCTCTCCCCAACCTTTCTCTCTCTCTTTCTCTCTCTCTCTCTCTCTCTCTGCCTTCCCACAAAAGTCCATATGGACTATCTCTTTGCCTTAAGAAGTCTATGAATCAAACAGGAGAGGAGAAGAAAACTAATATTGAACATATACCTTGGGGAAGATATTGTTAATGTGAACATTTTATGGAAAAAGAAACTAAAATCAGCTGGTGGGAGTAACTTAACCAAGACTATTAGCTAGCCAGATAACTAGCAAGGTAACTTTTACCCATGAGTGTTCTGTCTCACTAGACTCAGGCAAGCAGTAAAAGCTCAGCCCAAGAGGCATCGGACTGCTGAAGTGGTAAGCAGAGCATGGTGAACCTGTCTTATAACTTCTGTATCTCAATGACTTTGAACAAGTGGAAAATCAAATCCAGGATTACATTGTCCTCACCTTTTTCACGACTGTTGCAGAAGAATTCTGAAGGCAAATTCAGATTTTTTTAAAAAGACAAAAGTTATAGACATCATAACATCTGGGGCATCTATTGTGTCCTGGAGCAAGGTATTTTCCAGTTTCTCTTCATAAGTCAACTCAACTCTAACAACCTCCCTAACTTGTTTCTTCATCTGTATGATGCACAGGAGGAAGATTGCATGGTTGAATCATTGCATCTGGTTGTTCTCTTCTTCATCCCCCCCAAATAAGTGAGGAAGAGAGGTCAGGTAACTCAAATGCCCAGGTCCACACAATTAATAAATAATGAAGTCAGATTAAAATGCAGTGACTGGTTCTAGCATCCAACACTAGATTCTACTTAATGTCAGGGAAAGGGGGAAAGTAATAAATAAAAATAGAGAATGTCCTATTAAAAAGAGAATACCTTAAAAGGGCAAACAGACTGGGTTTTAACTTGTTGCATGTAAAACTCAATAATTGGTGTTGACTGCATATTGTAGTGTCCTGGTGGGAATAATTTAACCAGGTTACCATTCCTTCAGAAACCAACTCCCCATGAATCCTAGGCTTTTGTTGTCCCTTGCTGCCTGTCTGTAAGTAATAAAACTGCTTGATGTAACTCTTACCTATGAGTGTTCTGTCTCACTAGTCTCAGGCAAGCAGTAAAAGTTCAGTCCAAGATGCATTGGGCTGCTGAAGTGGTATGCAGAGCATGGTGAACCTGTCTCACAACCTCCGTATCTCAATGACTTTGAACAACAAAGGTTTATGTCTTGCTCACACCACATGTCTATTGCAAATTGACTATGGGCTCTCTTCCAACTTTCTTCATTCCAGGACACAGACTGACAAAGACTCTACTTCAATACATAATCATTGCAACTAAGGACAGAAAGTTCTTGCAGTGTATTCACCAGGCAATTAAACATGACTAATAATTCATCTCAAAGTTTATGGGTCAAAATAAGTATATAACCATATTTAAATTTAAGAGAGTAGACAAATATTATCTTACCAATACGTTTTGAATGACAGGGAACAGAAACAACAGCACACACTCCCAATGATTACCACACAGCACTCAGTGAACAGTCATCAGAAGAGAAGGTGATTGGGAGTAGATTTTTTTGTCCTGCAATGTGCAAAGTTTGTTCTACTGTTTTGAGCATCTTGGTGCCCAGACTCTATATATGTGTTGTTTCGGTCTGGTGCACTCATGCCTGCCCAGATGTACTGTAACTTGTGAAGCAGGACAATATGCCACAATAACAAAAGCAACCATAGCAGGGACCAAATAGCTGGGTTCATTTCAGGTAATAGTGTCCATGGAAGACTGCATGTAAGATCAGCTGGGTTGATATGGTCCTGCCTCATCTTGTCAAGAGCACTAAGGCAGTATTGAGCAGGAAAAGCAGCTTAACTAATCATTCCACTCCAGGCATCACAAGTCTGTCTCAATTAAAAAAAGGAGGTTGGTAATCATGACCATGATCATGATACTAGTAACGATAACATCTGCAATTCATTGACATCCTACTATGCACAAGGCACATATTCTAAATCTTCAAGAGAGCAAGTGAATTATCCAAAGTGACAGTAGTTGACTCTAGATTTTGGAATCAGGTCTACCTGCAAAAAGAGATAAGAACAAAGCAGATCAGATGTTCATTGGTTTTAACAGTTAAAAATATTTTGTGAAAAATAAAAGGGATTGTTTCTACATTGTGGGATAAAAAAAAACGTGGATGCAGCTTACTTTAGACTTAGACTGAGCATGTGTCATCCTCATATTCTCATACCTACACTGACCGAATCCCCTGATTATTGGTTAAATTATCAATAATTATAATCAATTTAACCAAGCATAATTCCACACTTCATAACAGTTTGGTGTCCTTCCTGAGTTTTGAGAAGTCCCAAGACTTCCTTTTTTCTTCTTTCCTCAAACTATATATTGAATGCTGTTAAGGTTTCCCAGCATGAGTTCTACTTTCCTTCATAACATTCCACCCCAGCAGACTTAGAAACCAAGTGGATTGACCCCAACCACAGCCTGAAGTGTGGGTCATGATTAGCCTAAGTTAGCAAAGACCCCATCCTCCTTATCACAGTGATTCAAATATCGGTATCCCCCACAACCTAAACTCATCAGCTCATAACATATCCATGGGCATGGAAATTAACATGGTCATTGTGAAGGCCAAAATATGCCTCTCAAGGAAGACAACTTGGTAGAAGAGAAGTTCTTTTTCTTTCTGAATAGTGTGATGAGCACTTCCACTATCCATCTGGTAAGAAAGAAGCCAGCCTGAAGACAGAGTCCATACGCATATCTGAATCACAAAAACTGTATCTAGAACTTTGATCAAATAATACCTGACGTTCCTGATACTAGTGGATTTTTGAATCATGCAAATTAATGAATTACTTTTAACATTTAGGTCAGTTTAAATTTCTCCTTCTTCAATCAAAAGCAATCTAATAAACCTGCTCTTGCATTCTTGCATCCTCAAGAATCATGCATGTTTTACCCTAAGACATATATATTTTGGCCTTTTCACACATTCCCAAAATTTAACTGCTCATGGTAAGCACTTTTTAGGTTTTAATAATGATCTGAGGATAAAGAGCATATAGCAACATTCAGAGTTGATCTTCACTATCTTGCCAAATCTCCCCCCATTTCACCTCCTTTTCCATGTGCCTTTGTCACCATCTTTCCTATCTAAAATGTTTGCCATGGTCTGGGAGATCCTACAACAGGTGGCTCTCTGGGTCTCTGTTTTGTTTCTACTACTCCTCTTCTGCTACCATGGCTTCCTTATTCTTTCTCAAAATGCCAACCACATTGTCATCTCAAACCTTTGACTTTGCTGTCCCACTGCTTGAAATGTTATTTTCCCTAGGTATTATCCATGTGGTTTTCCCTGCAACCCATCAAAGGGTCAGCTGAACAATTTTCTCACCTGAAAGAATCCGCATACCATGCAAAATAAAATAAAACTTTTTTTTCTGTTGCCTCTTTATTTTGCTTTCAAGAGAATTCTACCTAATATGTTGTGATTTTGCTTCTTCCCTATCTACCACCTATAGAATATAAACTTTAAGAAAGAAGAAATTTTCATCTGGTTGCCATTATACATAGAACATCTTTTAGTCTGACCTGGAGTGAGTGCATAAATATTTGATGAATAAATTGAACCAAAGAAAGTTTACTTGTTTCCAAAATATTCCATAAAGTATATGTAAGTGGCTGCTTGTTATCAGGGGATGTGTTTCATTCTTTCTAAATTAGTGAGGTACTGTTAAATGACAGATGTGCCTCTCAAGAAAGATTGTGAAGTACACATTTGAAGAATTTTTCTCAGAATTTGCTTGCAGCAATGTTTTGGAACAGAAGGAACATCTTTCTTGCAGAGAATTCTAGACAGAGTCTTCCACTAAAGCATATTTGCTTCAGATTGTCCACCTCCCATGAAAATATGCCTGCTCAAATACTCTATGTGGAATAAAGCTCCAAAGTGTTGGCAGAGTTGAGTTGGTTTTATACACAGGCATACTAGGTGTCTGACTATTTGTAAGTTATCAAGGCTCTGCAGTGAGTGCCCAAGCCAAAGTCATGCATTAAAACAGATCTTTCCATCAAAACTTACCTGGGAGGGTTATGACTTGAACTACCCCTAAAGCAAGTTGTCTTTCTTGAGAGGTATGTTTTATCAGACAGATGATGAAGAACAGATAGGAGCATTCAGCACCTAAAGGAAAGAAGGAGAGTGAAGCATTGGGAAGAGGATGATGGAGTTTGCTGACACTGAAGACATCAATTTTCTTGGATAAAGAAAATCATTTATATAGTAGAGTGACAGGTTATACGGCAAGGAACTGGATGACAGATTTCTCATTAAGTGATTTTGTGTCTCTGGACATACTGCTTGACTTCCCCAAGCTTCAAGTTTCCCCCTCTACTAGATATCTGGGTTGGATCAGATGGTAACTAACACCATGTTCACTCCACTCTCCTCTGATCTGACCTTGAGGTTTGGCCTTAGGCAGCCATGCATAAAAATCTTAATCACACACATCCTCTGGCTTCATCCCTGGTTTCTTTTCCTTGCCAGGACATAGGCTTGAAGAGTCATTACTGGAACTGAATTTAGGTAGCCAAGAAAGACATGGAATAGATAAAATTAGTTTACCTTCCCTGACTCACAGAGCAGTAAGCCAGTCTCCCTGAAGAGTGGGAATAGGATATCTCGGGTTTGACTAGTAGCTTTTTAATAGTCATACCCAAGAAATGTTGGATTTGTTGAGCCAACAATAACCTATTCCAGTCCCACTCTATTTCTGACTCAACCCCAGAGCAAGTGCTTTAAGACAGGAGGTAGAGGAGGAGGCAAAGACAAAATGTCCTAATTTCACACTCTACAATGGATGCCCTTTGCCAGGACTGGAGACCAGATACAGAAAAGAAAATGACTTTTGTCCATCTGAAAGGAGCTTCAGTACCAATCAAGCTGAATTCATGCTCCTATAAGCTGACCACAGAGTACCCACCACAAAATTCTCCTTAATGTAGGACCTTTAGGTCATGAGCCTCTACCATGACTCCATGCCTGTTCATCCAGCTAGGGATATGGATCTGTCCAAAATATAGAAAATGCAGTTTCTCTCTAATGTGCAAAATTTATCAGTGGGCCCTCTGGGGTAATCATCTAACTGATGTCTGCTTGAAACAACAGCTTTATGGAAACATGTACAATGTTACATGCTTATTTCTTGTATTTACCTTACTACCTTTGAAGTCTTGGTCCCAAATACAATTTAAAAGTTTCTCATGCCCAGAAAAAAATTATGGAGCATGGGTGAGAGGGCAACTACCATCAAGACACTTGGGTTATGGGCATGCAAAGCCATGACTGAAATCCCAGAACTGATTGTAGGTTATGTTTCATCTCTTGAAAGAGTGTAGTATCAGTGGCTGGGGAGTCAGCTGGTGGGGATATGGGCATCTGTGAAGGGCTCCTCCCTGCCACATTGGACCTCATGCTCCTGACCTACACTAAGCAGCACTTAATGTGTGCACATTTACAGAAGCACGTGTGAAGGGCACCAAGAACATTCCAACCACCAGCAGTTTCTGCCAGACTGTGTCTCATCTTTCCAGTGACACTATGGAAATAGATGCTTTAAATAGAAGCTGATACAATTTTCTCATTGTCCTCCTCCTTTCTAACCTCCTTCTTGACATTTTGGAAACTGCTTTCAATCATTTGAACTGTGCATTTGTGCAATGCTTCAATTTATTTTTACTCCTATTTTTACTCCAAATGTAGATTATTGCTTCCTCTAATTTGCCATGTCTGCACCTCCTCAAAGTTATAAACACAGCATCTGCAAAAACCTTACATGGTTCCTGATCCTGTGGAACATTTCTAGAACTGGAAATGGTTTTTTGGAGGGTGGGGAGGCCCCATTTATACAAGTCCTCTAGCAATCCTTCAGATCAGCTCTTTCTCCCAACTTCTACCACCCACATGACAATCTGAAGCTCTTAAGCATGGCATACCTGGGTCACTATTACTGGCCCCCACTCTCTCCACAGATGCCTTGTTCATCAATTACAATGCTACCCACTGCCTGTCACCATCTGCTCAGCCCTCACATCAAAGTAATATCATTCCTCAAACAATCAAGATAGCTCCCTATGGCCAAGCACTGACACATGTATTGTTCTTGCTGCCTAGTCTAGCCCACCTGCACCTGTCTACCTGAGTAAATCTTCATCCTTCATGGCTTAACTCAAAGTCATGTCCTCTCTGACGTCTTTACTTAACTCTCCAGCAGGGGAAAATCTAGGTTTTGCAGCACCCAAAGAATAAATAATTACAGAGGAAAAAAACTCTTTAAAAATCAGAGAACAAAAAATAGATATCCACTAATTGCAGTTACTTTTGCAAAATATACAAAAACATAAATGCAAAGGTTCCCTCAGATCTTAGGAAGCTTCTGTGCAAGTGAAAAACCCTCACGCTTAAGCATGATTACTTCACAATAAGCTCACCCCTGATGGACATGGTCACTTCCTTATTTTTCTTCTAGTGATTTTTGATAAATTCTGCAATCGAAGGAAGTATATGGTATAACGTTTCCAGTGCTAAAATGTGAGCAGGAACCATATATTGTCAATCTCTAAAAGCCCCATGCCCAGTGATTTTTAACTATTTTAATACCAAGGATTTATAAATTCTGGTTTGTAAACAGATTTAGTGTAGCTAGTAAAGTATTATAAAATGTTGAATTTGAATTTCCTATAGGTGGGATATCTCATTTTGCCATAACCGCCGATCTCCATATGATACTTCACCCATCCACTCTCCACATTTATTTTACCTTCCTCATCAGGGATAGCACTTGAGTTTGTAATCCTGATTTAGAGTGAGCTGATTGAGAAAAGGAAAATGAAGACCCTAGGTATAAGCGATATATTAACTTCGGTAAAAGAGGCAGTTGTCTCAGAAATTATAATCCAATAGTTGGCTTCTCAATAGACTATAAATAAGACTGGTACATTCTGATTTCTCTTCAGAAAGCTCTGCTGTAGAAGGAAATCATAAGTAATCAACAGAACATTTCTGATACTTTCCTCTGTACACATATGAATACACCACAATTAATTTCCACATCATGTATAACCACAAGACTGAGATCAGAATTAGAATTTGATGCCATGTTTGTATAAATATGTCAAAATATTCTTTATCTTCATGTATATCTAAAAAAAAAACAAATACATTTTTTTACAAAAGAAAAACTACTGAGTGGACGAAAGACCAGGAGGAAAATATTACCATTGTAGTCTAGATTTAGTGTAGAACTAAGAGAGGATGATGAAATATTAGGTAAGAGAACATTTAACTATACATCTTTCAACTTTCTTTAAACCCTCAATACTCTTAAGCCCTAATATGCAGAAGTTAGGATGGTTTATGCCTGTTGTCTTAGGGTCCCATTTGACTTAGCATTTGTCCAAGATCTTTAAATTCTCTTTCTTTAGGCAAAATCTACCTGACATTAAATGAATCATTACAAAGTATGCACTTCAATGGCTTTTAGTATCTTCATAGTGTTGTACAACCATTACCTCCATTTAATTCCAAAATGTTTTCATCAGCCCCAAGGGAATCCCAAACCCATTGAATATGCTCAACTTGACTTCCATCAAGCCCTGGCAATCACTAATCTGCATCTGTCTCTATGGATTTACCCATTCTGGATATTTCATATAAATGCAATGACAGTATTTGACATCTTTTATCTAATTCTTAATTTAGCATAATGTTTTCAGTGCCTATCTGTGTTGTAGCCTGCAGGAAGCCACCCATGACTTGTATGAGAACCAAGCGTAGCTGGGCCATTAACCAGGAAAATCTGGTCTTATGAACTCTCAGTTATTAATAACTGATCAAGACTGCCAGAATCAAGTATTTATCCTGTGTTAGTTCACTGCTGAAGTTCAAATACAAGCATTGGATGTGGGAGTGATCTGCTAGACCCAAATGGCTTGCTTATCTCCACCCCCTCATCCTGTTTTTCTAGGAAGAAGCTCCTATTGGTCCCTTTGATCTGGACCAATATAAATAAAACAAGCAGGCTCCTTCCTTTGTTAGAACCAGACCCTCTGGACAGCTCAACTGCTCATGCCTCTGCTCTTAAGATAATTCTGTCTTCTGTCATTATTTCTGATAAATAAGTTTCATAACTTTTATTTCACAGTCAGCCCATCCCTCCTTCAGGAACCCTTTCCCTCACCCACATGGGCTGTGCAGTGAGAGTAGCCTGTATCCAAACATCACTTCTTTTTATGACTGAATAATAGCCCATTAATGTGAATCAACCCCATTTTGTTTACCCATTCCTCAACTGATGGACATTTGAGTTATTTATACCTTTTGGCTACTGCAAATAGTGTTTTAGTCAGCTTTTTTTTTTTTTTCTGCTGCTTTGATCTATAAGGTCTGACAAGAACAACTAGAGAAGGAAAGGTTTACTTGGGGATTCATGGTTTTAGAGGTCTCAGTCCAGAGATGCCTAGTCCCATGCTCTCAACCCGAGGCAAGGCAGAACATCACAGCAGAAGAGGGTGGTGGAGGAAAGTAGCCCAGACATCACACAGGAAGGAGAGAGAAAGAGCCCTGCCAAACAAGGACAAAAGATATACCCAAAGGTTTGCCCCCAGAGACCTACCTCCCCTAGGCATCCCTACCTGTCTACAGTTATCACCCAATTAATCCTTATCAGGGTATTAATGCACTGATTTGGTTAAGGTTCTTATAACTCAATCATTTCACCTCTAAACTTTCTTGCATTGTCTCACTTGAGCCTTTGGGGAGACACCAAATATCTAACCCATAACATTCCACCCCAGCCTCAAAAGCTCTTAGGCAAACTCTTAGCATGAGCTCCTATAAAAATCAAGTTACATGTATTCAATATACAAAGGCACAGAGTAAACATTTCCATTTCAAAAGGAAAAAACAGGGGCAGAAAAAGAAGGGATGGGACCAAAGCAAGACCAAATCCAGCTGGGCAAACAAGTCCTATAACTCCACATTCAGCATTTGGAACACATGACATCAGGATAGTCTCTCCAAAGGGCTTATGTAGCTTCAATCCTGTGGTCTTGCTGGTTGCAGCTAACATGGCTTCTCTTTTGGCTTGTCTGTGCTCAATTCCTGCAACTTTCCTTGGCAGATAGTCCACAGTACTGGCATTTCTTAATCTCAAGTTCTCCACTGCAGCTTCAGCTTTCTTTTCACTTCTCCACACATTAACCTCTCAGGTGAAACCCCCAGAGACTCTGACCTGAGGCACTTTTCCTGGCCTCCCAGGCCTTTTTAGAAATTTCAGTGGAAGCCTCCATGATCCCCAACTCCAGTATCCTGCTTTTCTGCAAAACCAGCACCATGTGGTTGATGCCAAGGTCTACTGCCATTTCCAGCAGCAGTCAAGCCTCTAGGGACCCTGGCTACAGCAGCCTCTGAGTGCCTGAGTGATCAAGCATGGTGAAACAACTTCCTAAGCGCACCCCCTCACTCTGTGCAAATAGAGTGCCCCACTGGATTCTTCTCAAAGAAATTTTTACTTTTACACCCTCGAGCTTGAGATGAGTACAGTCCTGCCAACTCCTGAGATGCCCTCAAGCAATCTTTTCTATTGTCTTTGATTAAAATATTTAGCATTTCTTTAGAGGATGTATTGTTTTTAACAACATATCACAACAAACTTGACTAAAAGCCACCAGTGATTTAGAAATCACTGATGATAGAAATTTATTTTTTTTTGCCAAATCAAGAAATCCATCACCTTTAAATTCAGCCTCAGAGAAAGTCTCAGGATTTGGGGAAAATGCAGACTTCTTAGTCAGAACGTAACATGAATGGTCTCCAATCCAATTTCCAATAGACTTCTCCTCCTCTGAAACCTCAGGAGCCTGGTCTTTATGGTCCACGGACTTATCAACATTCAGGTCTTTTGACATCCTACCAGAACTGTACATTAAGCTCCACTTAAAAAAAATCTAAAGCTTTTCTAGCTTGTAGCACTAAACTTTCTAAAATTTATCCCACAAACTCCGAAAAGCTTTAAAAACTTCTGCTCCACATCGTCAGGTTAGTTAGTCAGAGCAATGACCCTATTCTGTTCAGTCAGGGTTCTCTAGAGGAACAAAGCATATATATGTATATAAAATATGATATAAAATACATGACATGTATACATATATATGTACATGATCCAGGAATTCCTGTCCTGCACACACACACACACATACACACACACACGCACACACATACACACAAATATAAAATGGGGATTTATTAGATTAATGTATACAACTGGAATTTGGACAGTCCCATAATGACTGTCTGAAGGCTGGAGAGCTAGAAGAATCAGTAGCTCTTAATCCAAGAAACTGGAGTTTTTCAGGACTTTTAAAAGGGATCAATGATGTCTCCCCACTGTTGCTTTTATTATATATAACAACTTGATAATAAAAGTCATATAATCTAATTTTAAAATGGGCAAAGAATGTAAAGTATCTACATAAACACTTTTCCAAAGAAGATATACAAATGTCTAATAAGTACCAGAAGTAGAGAGACTCAATATCATGAGGCTTCAAGGAAATGCATATCAAAACCACAAAGACACATAGATGAAAATTCACTAAGAGCGCCATAGTAAAAGACAAATAACAAGTGTTATAAAGGATATGGGGTAATTGGAACACTCATTTACTGCAAGTGGGAATCTAAAATGCTACAGTTGCTGAGGAAATCAGGTTGACTCATAAGAACACAGAGTTAGTACATGATCCAGTAATTCCAGTTCCATGTATATACCTAAGACAAATAAAAGTACATGTTTTCATGCTTTGGCATGATTGCTCATAGCACATTATTTATAATAGCCCAAAAGTGTAGACAATCCAAATGTTCATCAATGGATGAACAGAAAAGTAAAAGGTGGACTCTCCAAATATTTTCAACATAAAGAAGTGAAGCACAGATGCATGCCAAAACATGTATGACCTTTAAAAACATGTTGAATGAAAAACTCAGTCTCAAGGAACCATATGCTTGATTTTGTAGTATGAGATGTTGAGAACAGGCAAATCTCTAGAGATAGTAGAAAGTGGTTGCCTAAGGTTGGAAACAGATAGATTGAGGGTGTTGGTTAATGAAAGGACAGTTACTTTATGAGTTAATATAGCTCTTATTGATTATGGTGATGAATGCATAATTCTGTCACTAAAAGCCACTAAATTGTGTACATTAAATGGGTGAATTGTATGATATATGTATTTTATCTCAATACAGCTATTCAAAAATAGGTAGAAGTTGTAGTTCTCGACAATGAGATTTTTACTCTAATATTTCTTTGTAAAGGTTACAGAAGGGATTATAATAGGTAAAATGATTCTGAAAAAGTTAAATTGGAATCAATCACTCTATCTGATGTTGAAACTGGATTTATAGCTATAATAATTAACACTGTGAGAAACTGACAAAGGAAGAGACATACAGATCAATGGAACACATCAGAGGTCTGTTGCCTAGTTAACAACAATGTATCGATATTAATTTCCTGGCAATAATACTGTAGTACATCCTTATAAGATTTTGCCAATGGAGAAAGATGGATGAAAGGTAAGGACAAGTCTACTCTTTTCACAACTTTTTGTAAGTCTATATTACTTCAAACTAAAAAGTTTTAAAGCATAAAAGTTATAGTATCAAAATTTACAAAAACTTTATGTGCAGAGTGACTAAACAACATTTATTATGATGAAGATAATGTTGAATTTTACAAAATATTTATTTATTTATTTTTATTTTTTACAGACTGATTTTGATTCATTGTACACAAATGGGGTACATCATTTCATTTCTATGGTTGTGCATGATATAGAATCATACCATTTGTGTAATCATACATGTACATAGGGTATTGATGTCTATCTCATTCCACCATTTTTCATACCCCACCTCCCTCTCATTTCCCTCTATGTTATCTAAAGTTCCTCCATTCTTCTCTCACTCCCCACACCCCCCACTCCCATTATATATCATCATCCACTTATCAGGGAAAATTTTTGGCCGTTGGTTTTTGGGGTTGGCCTATTTCACTTAGCATGATATCCTCCAATTCCATCCATTTCTCTGCAAATGCCATAATATTATTCTTCTTTATGGCTGAATAATATTCCATTGTGGAAAAAGGCACACTTTTACATTTCTGGTGGAGTTGCAAATTGCTGCAGCCACTCTGGAAGGCAGTGTGCAGAATCCTCAGAAAACTTGGAATAAACCCACCTTTTGACCCAGTTATCCCACTCCTCAGTTTATACCCAAAGGACTTAAAATTAGCATACTGCAGTAACACAGACATGTCAATGTTTATAGCAGCTCAATTCACAATAGCTAGATTATGGAACCAACTTAGATGTCCTTCAACAGATAAATGGATAAAAAAATGGTATATTTACAAAATCTTGATGGCACACACCTGTAGATTTTCTTTACTGCCTTTCTATTTCATGCTAACCTTCACTCGTACTACATTTCTCTTTTCCCTTTTAACAAAGGGATTCTAGATATGTTTGAGATTTAGAAAAACTACTATAAAAGTCAATCTAAGCTTCATATAATATTATTAAACATTTTGTATGTAGTTGTCTATATTTTTTTCCCAAAATCATTAGAATATCTTTAGTCAAAGAAATCAATGAGTGAAGTGGAAAAGTAAAAATGTTTTTTGCTCTTGCTTTTATTGAATTACATTTTCAATTATTTATTTTTGAGATAGGGTCTCACTATGTTGCCCAAGTTCATCTTGAACTCCTGGACTCAAATATTCCCATTACTTCAGGCTCCCAAGTAGTTAGAACTACAAACACTTCTAGTTTTGGCAAAATAAAATAATTATAAATATAGACAATGTATTTGATAATATGTTAAAATATAAAGAATAATGCACTGAATGAAAGCAATAGAATAGTACTTGTGAAAATAGATGGGCTGGAAATTTTATGTGTTATAGTATAAAAATATTATAACTGGAAATATTTTTATTTAGTAAAATTTGCTCTGTGCTTCCCAGAAGAAAAAAAACAATTCTATAAAAATTACTATGGTCTACAGACTAAACAACTAAGGTATCAAAAATTTCAAAGTTAACAACTAGAAGACTACTTTGAAGAAGACTTCCAGCTATTTAAAAATATTATAGTCATATTAAAAAACATTCATTATGGAAAAATGTTTCCAAAGAAAGAAAGTGAAGGGGAAAGCTGAAGGAAAAAAGGGAGATAAAGGAGGAATACCTAATATAGGAGTTAAGAGATCTGGATTCTTTCCTAACAACGATGGCTTTCAGCATGTGGCCTTTGGCAAATCATTTCTGTGAGCTTGGGTTTCTTCATGTGTAAAATGGGAAGAGTAACAATATTTGGCCTCAGGATTGCAAGGAAAAAGAGTGTGTGATTTTTTGGCAAATTGTGAAGTAACAGGCAAATGAATTGGTGACTCCCAAGGACCAGGCCGCAGCAGAAGTTCTTCAAGAACCAGGAGCAGCTGGGTGCAGTGGCACATGCCTGTTATCCCAGCAGCTCTGGTGGCTGAGGCAGGAAGATTGTGAGTTTGAAGTCGGCCTCAACAATTCAGCAAAACCCCATCTCTTAATAAAATATAAAAACGGGCTAGGGATGTGACTCAGTAGTTAAATGTCCCTGGGTTCAATCCCTGGTGGTATCAAAAAAACAAAACAAAACAAAAAAATATATAGGAGCATTTGGAATGGCCCTTCACTCTCTGGGAAGAAAAGAAATGGAGGGGGTGGGTAGAAGAAGATAGTGCAGGATTCATTCAAGCCTCTTAATTAGACCTTTGATTTGGAGTCGGACTTCATAGCACTGCTGGCCATTCTGGGTAGGCTGGGAGTTAGACGCCATGTTGTCCCTGTGCTTTTTTGCTCACACAACTTTTCAGTTCTTACCTTCCTCTCCATTGAACACAGTTCAGCTGTTCCCCAGCCCTAGTCTATGAATTACAGAATGAATGCCACCAAAGTGCTGCTAAAGTTCCACCATGTGACACATAGGTTTCTCCTCCCTTCTCTATGATGTCCATTTACCCTAAGGTAACAAACTCATAGCCATGAGTCAGGGAAGGTGCTCCCCAGCTAGGCAGTGTTCTGGTTATTCTGTCCCAACTGGGAGATCTGTTTTCTGGGCTGCCACAGTCACTTCTATGAGGTTTGTAACTCAGACAATGTTTGCATCCAGGATTACATTGCAGAGGCACAATGCTAAATCTCCACTAGTTACATACAGTCATGTTATGGTATTGGTTAAGCTTTTTCAAAGCTTTTGAATTTAAAACTCATTACATTTTGCTATGAACCTTCTACCCTGACTCCTTAATCCCAACTAACCCCACTGCCCTCCTACATCCTAAGTTTTTGAATTCTCAAACCAGTTCCCTTTCCTGTGCTGTGCCGTTTTCCTGATGATCTTAGCAAATGGAGCTGTTCTGAAGGTAGCATACAATCTTCCCAATTTTTATTTTTTAGAACTAATTTTCAGAACATCATGTTAAAGTCTTATAAATTGGAGCTTCACCGAATCCCTGGAGAGAATCAACTTTCTCAGTCATCACAGCAAACAAGACAAAGCAAACAAGAAAAACAACACCAACAACAAAATCACCACCTACAGTGTGGTTTGAGCATTATCTAAATCAGAAAGAAAATGGGTGAGGTGTCCTTATCAAGGTCACCTTGATCCTTTATTCCAGAGAGTTGAGAACAATCAGGACACTTGAAAGCATGGGTCTTGTGGTCCAACAGACTCAGTTGCCATCTTTTCTAATCTTTACTGGCTTATGTGACTTTGCACAAGTCACTTAGTATTCCTAGATCTGTTTTCTTTCCTGTCAAATGAGAATGGTAACTAGAGTTACCTTTTGCAGTTGACATAAGGACCAACTAGCTCCTGGAAAGCACCTAGCATAGAGACTGCACAAAGCACTTAATCAAAGCAAGTACTCAATGACTATTATAAATATCTAATCTACTAAAATATGGCATTATATAGAATTCACTAAGATCCTTAAGAAGGTAAATGACTCATGTAGGACCACACATCACAATCAATTCAGAGTTAATGGTAGAACATGAACTTCCATTAGACATTCATTTTGCTTAGCATTTATTGAAAATCAACTTTATGCTGGGCACTGAGCCAAGTGCTAGGGATGCTAAGATTAATGAACTGGGCATTAGCTCCAGTGAACACACACATTAACAGAGGACATGACCCCTGTGTGTAAACAATTCAAAATGGTAAGGGAACTGATAGAAGTGCCTAAAATGAACAGAATCAGCTGGAATATTTGTTTCTCAGATAAAAGTAAATTCACGGGAAGTTGGTAAGAGACATAGTTTTGAAGAATGCAAAACAAGCAAAGTGTAGAAATGGTATGCTAGGAAGAACAAAGAGCTTGTGTGAAAGATGTGGGAAATACATTGAGGTCTGAAACTGTATGGTCCAAAGGAAAATTTTAACTTATTTGATTAAATTTGGCAAAGCACAAAGTACAGGTGGGATTAGAGGCTGAAACCTGCTGAGATGCCCTCTAGCTCACTCTCACCCTGTGACCACGACAGACTCTAGGAGAACTGAAACCAAATCAAAAGTTCCTGGAAAATCTAGAAGGTACAATTATAGTGATAATAGAGATTGCTTGGGAAGTCACAGGGATGGTTATCCAGGATTTCCCTGATTAACTAGCAGTAACTTATCCAGAAAACTAGCAAGAGGAATTGCCATTGAAAGTCAAAACCAACTAGCAACACTAAAGACCTAAGAGTAACAAAAAGTTGAACCTTGGATCCCACAAGAGTTTTTAAGCAGAACAACATGCAGGCTGGTTCCTGCTTCTAGCAGGTGAAAAGCA
The DNA here is from genome assembly GCF_902686445.1 of Sciurus carolinensis. NCBI lineage: Eukaryota > Metazoa > Chordata > Mammalia > Rodentia > Sciuridae > Sciurus > Sciurus carolinensis. The sequence goes on from NC_062226.1 coordinate 68,259,473, forward strand.
ATCAAATCGTAGGAGCGTCTGCTTGACCTTGCTCAGGCCCATTTTCCAATTCCACCTCTGACCCCTCTCTCCCTTCTCCCTCCATACTTCCCCAACCTAGTTTTCAGTTCTGTAAACAGAGCACCTCTTCCTTGCTTCAGAGGGCTTGCCCTCCTAGTGCTTTTTCCTGGAACATTCAGGACTTTGTGTGGTTCTATGTCTTGTTTTGTTCTGAGGTCTCAGATCTCAACATCACCAGCTCAGAGAGGCCAACCACAACTACATTATAGGAACAACCACCTCTATACACATATACTTTTTCCTCTCACAAAACTTGTCAAACTCTATGGTTGTTTCTGTGTTCAATTCCCTACTTCAAGGTTCTCCAGTTTGTGAAAGCACCAGTCATATTAGATTGTTGGTATTGTATCCCCAACACCTGGTGCCGTGCCTGGCATACAGGGTATTCAGATGCACTTTCTGAGTGAAGGAAAGGCAGAATTAGAAGGCAGTGTTTTCTCAGGGAAATAGGATAAGAGATTGGGGTCTCCATAGCCTGGTGCCAAAGGCAACTTCTGAGTCATGAAGAACCCAAATCTTACTTCCTTCATATACTACCTGTTTGCCTCTGGGAAAATTATCTGTCCTTTTGGTATCTCCTCAGATTGCTCATCTCCAAAACAGGGATAACAATATTTATAAACCATTTGCAGATTGACAAGAGACTGTTTAAATCACCCTGGTCCATACTGGACCAGTTTCCTTTAAACTCTCACCCTTCCTGAGCTCAATCCTGAAGCTCAGATAAAGCTCATAATGAGATTGACTCTAGTGAGATGTGATGAGAGACAAAAATGCCCAAAAGGAACTCGGGGCATGAGGACATAATAAAAGGGTCATTTCCTTCAGGGCCAGCCAGCCTTGTGAAGAGTTACTCCACTCTACAACTTACCTAGAACTGTTTGGTGTAACCTAGGGGGAAAGTTGATATGTCAAGGAGGACGATTTTGCTGGAACATTCTCCATGTCGTGGCAGGCAGTGATTCTGACCCAGGCCATATTTAAACAGATTGAAGAATCCACACACACTACTCCAGTGCCACTCTGACAACTCAGTTTCCTGCCCTGTTAAACATTACCATTAGTTCAGGACGTTTGCCCTGATTCGCCCCCAACTTCATCTACTAATTGTGAGATAACGCACTCTGGTAACTGAGCAGGTGCGACGGGTTGTCAAGCATCCGTGGAAGGAAGCAGCATTTACCTGGGTGGCTGCAGCATCCCCATTAATCACCTGGACAAGACACAGATCGCTTGCATTCTCCCCTGCTAACAAGCCATCCACAAACAGGCCTGGGTAAGTGAAGCTTTGAGCAGCTCACGATGGGCTGTTACAGGTTTCATTTCACCACCCCCGTGCCCTCTACTGTGCTTGTGCAGGCGCACAAACACACCCTCTCTTGCTGAAAGGTTTTCATTCACTTGTAACACTGCCCACATTGTTCCTGCTTGACTGATTGGACGACTACCCTCACTCCAAGAGATTTTCTCCTCTCTTAGTGCCATCTGTGGTCACCTATGATGGAGGATGACAATTGCTTCCCTCTTCTTTTCCCCTGGCCCCAAACTTCACTGCCTCCACCCAAAATAAATTGTTACAGGCTTGAGAAACTTTTTATTAAACAAATAAAAAAAAAAAAAAGCACCGTGACCACAGAACTGTGACTAATATTGGAATTTAGCAAGAAGTCAGCTCCGGTTTCATGAGGCTGCACTAAGACTTTGGGAACATTTTGCCACTAAAGCTCATGATGAATGACTCTAGAAAAAAGGATTGCTATTTCTGCTGCTGCTTCTCTTTCGGTGTCAATTTCATGCTACAGGTAATGGAGAGTGCCATGCAGGCATGTAGGAAACTTCTTGATTGACAAAGATAAGCTACCACCCCATGAGTCCTGACATCAGAGAGCTGCTGAGCTGTGGGTCAAATATGATTCAGAAAGGGGGAGCTATCAGGAGAGAATTAGAAATCATTCTCCTTTACGTTTAGACTAAACCCATCAACACTCCCAGGAGGCTAAGCAGGATACACCTTGCCAAAGTCAATCCTATGTTTAAGCCAACTCATTTTTGATATTTTTCTTCAGATAATTTCAATAGTTCAGAAAAGTTGCAAGAATGATATAAAGAATTTCTGCACACTCCTCAGATTCAACCGTCATGTACACTTGGCTCGGTTTTCTTTATCATTTGCCTGCACATATCTGTAACTTCTCAAGTCATTTGAAAGTTGTCTCCATCAGGCTTCTTAACCCCAAATACCTCAGCATGTATTTCCTAAGAATTAGAACAACCACAGTACAATCCTCAACATCAGAACACAACCTCATTACTTTACTGTTATCTAATCCATATAACACCCCAATCCAAAAATCCAGGATCCTTCATTGCATTTAACTGCCCTGTATCTTCAAGTCCATTTGAAGATACAGGACAGCTTCCTCAGTAATTTTCTATATTTCATGACCTTAACATTGTAAGAGGTATATGTTAAATATTTTATAGATTTTTTTTCCTCAATTGGAGTTTGTCTACTATATGTCTATGATGCACTTATGCTTTCTTCTTTTTCTTTTAAACCAGAATGTCTCAGAAGTGCCACCAGAGAAAAAGGAGGCAGAAATCCCTGGAGCACACAGGGAATTGGTGAGCTAGTCCCTAAGAGAAAACACCTCCTAACACACAGGGCACAGGGAAGCCCACAGCAGATGAGTCTTAATAAGGAAGCCAGATTCACTAACCTCTTACGTCTGCTTTGACAAAGTAAAAAGGTAAGTTTTGAAATGATCAAACCTTCTTAGTAACTGGATTCCAAAATAGATCCCAAATATATTTAAAGAGATGTTTTTTAATAATCTCAGAAATTTACAATGTGAAGTTCATAATTTTTTCATCCAAGCTGAGATTATCAATCATTCAAAACAGCAGGATAATATGACCCAAAGTCAGAGGAAAAAATAGAAATAAACTTTAGAAATGGCATAAGTTATTGAATTTGGCAAAGAAACCCTTAACAAGACATATCATAATCAAATTTTTGAAATCAAATGATAAAGAGAAAATCTTTAATGCAGCCAAAGAAACAAAGATAAGACAGAGAGGAGACTTCACGTTAGAAGAAACTCAAGTCAGAAGAGAATATAATAACCTCTTTAAAAATAATCTGATCCTGGAATTCTTTCCAAATCAAAGACAAAATTTTTTTCTGACATAAGCAATTTGAGATGAATCACCATCAGAAGACTGGCTCTACTAAAATAGCTGAAGGAAATCCTTAGGTACAAGTAGATGAGGTCAGATAGATATCTGGTTCTACGTAAAGGAAGACTCAAGAAGTAGTAAATATGTAAGGGAATTTAAATGTAAAGTGCATCTTTCTCATTGTTTTAGTTATCTGAAAATATGTATGACTATTCAAAGCAATGTCAACAATAAAATATTGTCAGGTTCATCATATATGTAGAAGTACAAGAAGTTCAATGGACAACAAAAATCATATATGGACTATTACCAAAGGGGCTAAATAGAAATATATATAAATTTAAGCTCAAAATGAATACTACACTACTTAGAATAACCATTAGAAAACAGTGCCAGAAGATATAAATAAACCCACAAAAGAGATAAAATAAAATTATAAAAATATTCAATTTATCCAAAAGAACAAGTAGGGAACAAAAGATGGTGAATTCAAGCATAATCTTATTGACATTACATTAAATGCTATCATCAAATATTTCCAAAATCACAGACTCCCAGTTTTTTTTCAAAGACCTAATTATATGCTGTCTATATTAAACCCACTTCAATTTAAAAACAGGCAAATGTTAAAGTAAAAGAATGGAAAAAGATAAAGATGGAGCAACTATATCAATATCAGATGAAGTGGATTTTAAAGTAAATACTACCAGGGACAGAGAGATCATCATAAAGATGAAGAGTTCACTTTATGTAGAGTACATAATCTGAAAAGTCCATGCACTTGAATAGCAGAATTTTAAGATATAATAGTGTGACAACTAATTGAACTGAAAGAAGAAAGAGACAAAAATTTATAGCTGGAGAATTTGTGTGTATACCAGGGATTGAACCCAGGGGTGCTTAACCACTGAGCAACATCCTCAGCCCTTTTCCTTACGGTTTTTTTTTTTTTAATTTTGAGACAGAGTCTCACTAAGTTAGTTAGAGCCTTGTTAATTTGCTGAGGCTGACTTTGAACTTGCAATCCTTCTGCCTCAGCCTCTCAAACTACTGGAATTATAAGCATGCACCAATGTGCCCCCCTTAAATGCAAAGCGTCTAACTTAGCAACTGACGACACTAATAGACAGAAAATCAACATGAATATATCAGATTTAACACAACCAACCTGACAGTTACTAAACTCTGTGTGCAGTGGACACTATTAAGACATCGTTTTTAAGCACACACAGAACACTTACCTAAGTAAAACATATTGCAGGCTAAAAAGTTACCAATAACTTCACAAAGAACTTTGTATATTTACTGATAAGAACTCATCTAGATTAAAAGTACATGGATTCCCTAAAATGTTTGAAATGTAAGTGCCATACTTCCAAATAACCCGTGATCAAGAAAGAAATTAATAGGGAATTCGAAAAGAGTTGAACTACATAGAAAGGCACACTCGGAACTTCCAAATCTGTTGGTTGATACAGAAAATGCAGCATTTATGATAAATTTCATAGCACCATTGCTTTTATTAGAAAAGAAAAAAGTATCAAATCTCTTAGGTTTCCACAAAAAGAAACTAGATAAAAGTGATAAACCTAAAGTAAAGCAAAAGAAGGAAATCAGGAGAAGAAATAATATTAATAAAACTCCTATGTACAAAATAGACAACACAAATGAAACAAAGAGATGAAAGGAAGGAAGGAAAGAAGGAAGGAAGGAAGGAAGGAAGGAAGGAAGGAAGGAAGGAAGGAAGGAAGGAAGGAAAAAAGGAAGGAAGGAAGGAAGGAAGACAGTAAAATGGATAAAATTCTAGTAAATCTTGAAAATAGAAGTGCTTATCTTCAAATTCACCAAGATGTATGCATTGTGTGCAGTTTTTTGTTTGTCAATCAGAACTCAAAATGATGTTTAACAAAATAAAATATGGATCTTAGGACTTAAATTTATAGTGACTATTACATAAAATATGAAGGAAATAATATTTTAAAAGTAAAGAAAATGAACTGTGAAGACATTGTCACAAAAAATTTTAAGGAAATACAGTCAAGAAACAGTGGCTCTGGTTCTGATTCTATCATTGATTTCTTTCCTTTTCCAGTATCTACTCCTCAATGTTTCTGAATATGAGTAAATCAAAGTTATTTTTATCATTTAAGTATCAAAAACAAAACAAAATAGAAAAAACACCCTTCTAAATATTTGCTGCTTCTCTATTGGAGAAATCATGATCTTTAAACAAAACAACTCAAGGCTCAAAATCCTGATCAGCCATTCTTTATCATTTATAAAATGGGAATAACTCCTATACAGAGATTTGTGAGAAACCAATTAATATACTCATCCTTAAAAAAAAAATCTTATGTAAATAGTTTGATTCCAAATGATTTTATTCCAAAAATAATTTTTAATGTTTTGTGGTTATAAAAGTCAGTTCAATTTCACAGAACAGGACAAAATAAAAATAAAAAGTTCTAATGTTTTTGATATGATTTTGTGAAGAAAATAAAGACCAAAAATAAGAATACCCCCCCACACACACACACACAAACACACACCCTACCAATTACCAGTATCAAGAATGAGGAGGACAGCTCTACCAATTTGATGTATGTCAACTTTTTAAGAAGGGAATAATATGAACAACTTGATAAAAACAAGTCTAAAAGCAGATGAAATAAACAAATTCCTTAAAAGACACAAACTACCAAAGTTCAACACGAAACAAATAAGTAAACTGAGCAGCCTCCAACTATTAAGGAAACCGAATTTATATTCTTTAGAAAGAAAACTGTGAGTGGCAGGTGTGGCTTAGTGATACGGCATACACTTGCTTAGCATGTGCAAGGTCCTGGGTTCAACCCCCAGTACCACCAGCAGCCCCCTCCACACACCCCCAAAAAAAGAAAGACAAAAAGAAAGAAAACTACAAGCACAGAAAGTTTCTTTGGAAAGTCACAAGCCACTTAAGAAACAACAATGCAAATACTATACAAACTGTTTCAGAAAACACAACGGGAGAGAATCCTCCTCGACTCATTGATGAGACCAGCATTCCCTTGACACCACAACCGAAGAAATTATACAGAAGAATATCCCTTATTCACATGGATGCAAAACTCTACAAGAAAAATATAGTATTAAATATATACATCCTATCTCCTAGACTTTTCTCTAGGTATAGAAAATGAGGGTTCTTTGTTTTGCTCTGGCTTCCACGTATTTGACCTTTGTTTGATCTCATAGAAACAGAAGGGAGATCAGGGGAGTAGAGGAAGGGCACAGGCAGGAAGGAGTGATGGGAAAAGGGAAGAAAGAGGGAATGAAATTGGCCAAGTTATGCTTTGCACATACATGAAATACAACAGTGAATTTCACCTTTATGTGTATCTATGAAGCACTAATTAAAAAATACAACTATAAATAAACAGAAGGAAGATCAGTGGAGTAGAGGAAGGGGCAGGGGGAGTGGGGAGGAAGCAAAAGGGGATATGCTGGGGACTGAAATGGAGCAAATTATACTCCATGCATGTATGTTATGTCAAAACGAATCCCAGTATTATGTACTATAAGGCACCAATAAAAACATTACAAAAACAAAAAAAATTCAATAAATGTCTCCCAAAATAGAAAAACAGAATGAGAGGTCTTCAAAGCATGCCTCTTGCCTATGCTTATCTTGTAAGCACTTTTTCTTTCCCTCTTTATGCTTTTTAATTGAACATTAACAGTATTGCAATGCTATGGGTATAGTCTTCTACCCCCTGAATTCCCTTTGGCTTCACCCAGTTCACAGGCTTATGCAAATGACATTCTTATGCAATGTCTTCCTCTTGATGGTGACCATAAACCAAGAGATCCACTGTCTAGGAGAGCCCTGACCTGAAGGAGAGCTAGGCTGGGATGTGTAGATCAGGAGAAAAATGAGGAGTTGAAACTACAATGCATGAAATAGAAGCAATTTATTACTTGCAGATCCAGAGAGGCTGTATGTTGAGGAGGGGCCAATAGGAAGTCTCAAGGTGGCAGGGAACTCACCCAGCAGAAGTGAGAAAGGACTGTAGGAGTTTGGCCTCATTAAGCCCCTGGGAGTTATCCATTAAGCTTTGCCATGGTGGCTGTGGATTGACCAGTTTAACAAAAACACATGCAAAGGGTGTAACTTATTTCTCTGACTGGTGCTTCTCTGTGGATGTATTGCTTTTCTTGTCTGCAAAGATGAGAAAAAAATTGGGCTATGTCACAAATGACCACAGTGATTCTAACTGGGTCAAAGGTGAATAGTGTGACTGGGTTCCAAACAAGCTTTTATTATATGGCATCAAGTTCTAATTATACATCAATTAAATAAAACTTTTTATTCTATTTTATTTTTATTTTCTACATCCTCTATTCTTTGTCTTCTTGAAATGTCTCATAGAGCTAAATTAAAACTCTCCCATAGCAAAACTTAGTCAGCTCTAGAAATGAATGGTGGTAACATCAACCATATAAAATAAATTTATGGCACCAACTTATTCAGGGATAAACTCTAAAGTCAGGGTAAAAGAATGATGCATAATATCAAATTTTCTCTTGAAAAATTCTTAGAAAGGGACTACACTATAGGCCAATAACTTGTTTCTTAGTGAACCCATTACAGTCATCTTTGGAAAATAAATCACCATTTTTTAGTTAAGCTACAATTGTAGTAGGTGGCTTGCACTGAGAGGCTATTTTATATAATCACATGTATCTGTGTAGTTAATCATTAGAATTACTCTCTGTGCAGCAAGATGCTCTGAGAAAGTTACACGGAATTCAGATCACCTGAGACTGAAATAATTCATCTCCTATCTCAAGCACACTGCATAGGATGGCAACTGAAATCATCTGCAATTATCATTATCTTTTTCACTCTTTCTTTTTCTTCTTTCATTTTAAATTTTGGATAGCACTAATAGTTGAGTTTACATATACTAAATGCATTTATGATGCAATGTCACTACATTAAATAGAAACGGAATACTGTATAATCCCTGATGAGTGTGTAGCCCAGTACTTAGATTTTCATGGATAAACCAGTATGTTTCAGTACTTAGATTTTAGCCAGTACTTTAAAACATTGCGTTTGGAATTTTTTTTTTTTTTTTCATGAACCAGTATGTTTCTCTGCCCCTCTCTGTGGGACAGTTGTCCCTAGAATTGCAGCTTACCATAATGCCAGATCCCCATGCCTAGAACTCCCAAGCAGATCATTACATAGGCCTCCCCTTGTCACATGAGAAATAAGAACAGGTGACAATATCAAACATATAAATTCTCATGCCCACATGGCATGATGTGGGCATCTATTGTCTCAATTTCCTTATCTGTGAAGCACAAGCAGTAGGAGATCTATCTGTGTTGATTAATTTGGATTAGATAAAACACATCCATTGAAGGATGTGTTCTGAATTTACTCATTTTCTTTCAACATTTTGGGTCCTTAAAACATCAGCAGGTTTTTCCAAAGTTCTATTCCCTCTTAATTTTTAAATCTTTCTTTTCTTTAAGGGCAATTTAATACATGTGTTTCTTATTGTCTTTCCTTTAAAACATTGCGTTTGGGATTTTTTTTTTCCTAAGAAGCATGTGGTATCCAAGAAGCCTTAAAATATGCTTCCAAGGAAGGTTTTTTGTTGTTTCCATTTTTAAAACCTGGAAATTATTCTTTGCCAAATGTAAATTAACTCAGGCACCAAAAGGTTTGAGTTCAGGTTGAAACTTCATATCCATAAATTTTGAATAGGTTCTAAACTTGGCACAACCTGTTCTATATTTGGCCCTTATAGCCACTGGCTAAAGAAGATAGTCTCTTGATTAAAGAAATGTTGAGTTCTAAACAAAATGAAAATTTGAACAAATGTAACTAATGATAAAACATCGAATGTCCTCATGTGGCAAAGGGAAAGATCCAAAACTTGCTCATAAGTTTTGGATCAACCATGCATGTTATTTAAGAAGCTAACAGGCCACTTGCTTTGTTCCCAGAAATCAAATACTATACTTTCAGAGGGTTCAGCTAAGCCCTTTGTCAAATGTTCATGATCATAAAATTTCAGAAAATGGAGCTGGAAAAAGCACAGATTCATCAGATGCAATCGCATACTATGGTACGGCATGGTGATTCTTACATTGATTCTATCACTCTGCTCAGTTTCCTGGAAATTCAAGAGTGAATTCCTCAAAGATGTACAAAGAAATAAATTCTCCATTCAGGTTTGTTTCTGCAATCTCAGAACTAATTGTTCATTTTTATGATTGTACCTTAGACATTGGTGTGACCACCTATTATAATCCACTCTTCCCACCAAACAAGATGTGCTGCGCCCAAAGCACGTGGAAGCTTTGAAAAGGGCTAAGTCAAGCTAAATCTTTAGTGGAGCTGTGTCAATTTCCCATGGAAATAATATCCTTAAGTCTACCATTCCTGCAGCTCCAAATCTGTGATCATGTTTGCTAAGTCCAGAGGCCAAATCTATAGGCGTAAACATGAGCACATAGGATCTTCTACTTCAGGCACCCAACAGAACAGAGCTTTCTTCTGAGAAATTATGGCAGGCTTCCCCTTCACTGCAGGCATAGAAAACCAGAATCTCATCAAATAGCAACCTCACAGCCATTGAGGCTATGTGTTTCCCTGGTGCATTGCTTACTCCTGACTAAAGATTAAATCACACTTGAATGCTGGACTTTTCTTCCAATTTTCCTGTAAGCTTTTCACCACATCATTCTCTCCTCCCCCACCATTGTGTTTAACACTGTGATTAGTAGTACTTAGAGTTTGGTTAGTTCTATAGTTAGGACTTTCCGGGTCTACCCACTCTACTACAACATGAATTCCTTGAGTTCCTTGTATGTATTATTATGTTAGTCACCTTTTTCATTGTTGGTAGTCAAAATACCTGACATGAACAACTTAAAGGAGGAAATTTTTTTTTTTGTCTCATGGTTATAGAGATTTCAACCCAAGGTTGGCTGGCTCCATTGTGTTGGGCCTGAGGTGAGGCAGAACATTATGGCAGAGCCAATATGGTGAGGGAAAACTGCTCAACTCATGACAGCCAGGAAGTAGGGGTGGGGCAAGGGGGAGAAAAGGGCCAAGGACAAGATAAAGTCCTCAGGTGTACACCCCCAGTGACCTGCTTCCTCTAGCCATGTCCCCTACCTGCCTACAGTTTCTAGAACCTCCCAATAGTCTGTTCAGTTATCAAGAGATTAACCATTGATGAGGACAGAGCCCTCATGATTCAATTGCTTCGCAAAAGCCCCATCTCTGAACATTGCTGCATTGGGGACCAACCCTTCAAGATATGAATTTTTGGAGGACACTTCATATTCAAGCCATAACAATTTAAGACTCTCCAGTGATTGGCATTTAAAAGATTTTCAATAAGTATTTATTTAATTGAATGAATGCACAATAGTCATAAACCATGTACCTGAATTCCATACCCTAACATATTGAAAAATATGATCCTTTACCCAGTAGTTATATTCCAAAAGGCATCATACAAATATTGACATTTAAGCACATTATTACCTAAGACAAGTTTGACAACCTTTTTTCTGTAAATAGACAGTTAGTATAAATATGATAGTTTTTCTGGCCACATCTGGTCTCTGTCATATATAATTTTCCTTAAAAATTTAAAAAATGCCAGAATCCTTCTTAGCTTGCAGGTTTAGAAACAAATGAGGAGCCAGATTTGGTGCAGGTTCACAGCTTGACACTGGTAATCTAAGGTAATACTGTGTAATAGAAATGCTGGAAATGTCTTCTACACCATTCTGTATGGTAGCCTCTAGTGTGTGAAACTAAGAAGCTCATGGACTATGGCAAGTGTGACTAAGAAACTAAATGTTTAATTGTATTTCTTTCAATTTATTTTAATGTATATAGTCATATGTGGGGTATTGGGTGACCTATATCAGCAGATTATGTTGAGATTATTCAAACTACACATCCCTGAAATTAGTACCTTAGAGGATTTTAGAACTGAGCAGTTAGTAGCTAGAAAACATGGCTGTTGTGAGAAGTGGCTTTACTCAATGTAAGACAGAAAATCCCCCAAGTTGCCTAAACGTTATGAAAATATTCTTCTTCATTTGTGCACAGTTGGAACAAAGAAAAGGCTTTCAAAGCTAATAACTGCATAAAGTTGGTGGATTCATAAAGTCAAGTTAATTCTTGCTTTCTACAAAGAGAATTAAACCTGATAAATTGGAAAATATAACCTAATTTTACCTATGGAGAAATCTGTTTCTAAATCCCTCTGAGGCCTTCAACTGCCCCTGCCACCTCGTTATCTTTCCTAAGAATATACTGCCCTTCACAATAATGAAAGCTCAGTCTCTTAAGAATCTGTACACTCCACATGTACTTCAGATAGAGCACTAGTCTCCAAAACTTATAAAGAACTTCAAAACTTTACACCAAAAATACAAAGAAACCAATCAATAAATGGGCCAAGGAACTGGACAGACACTTTACAGAAGAACACATACAGGCAATTAATAAATATAGAGAATTCTATATAATGGGGGTTGGGGGATGGGGGTGAGAGAAGAATGGAGGGAAATGAGGGGGTGTTATGAAAAATTGTGGAATGAGACAGACATCATTACCATATGTACACATATGATTACATGGATGGTATGAATCTACATCATGTACAATCATAGAAATGAAATGATGTACCACATTTGTGTACAATGAATAAAAAATGCAGTCTGTAAAAAATAAACAAGTAAATAATTTTAAAAACAAAATAAATAAATATATGACAAAGTGTCTAATATCTCTAGTAATTACAGAAATGCAAATTAAAACAACTCTAAGATTTCATTTTACTCTAATTAGAATGACTATTATCAAGAACACAAACAATAATAGATGTTGGCGTGGATGTGGGGGGAAAGGCACACTTTTACATTGCTAGTGGAGTTGCAAATTGGTGCAGCCACTCTGGAAAGCAGTGTGGAGATTTCTCAGGAAACTTGCAATGGACCCACATTTTGACCCAGTTATCCCACTCTTCGGTTTATACCCAAAGGACTTAAAATTTGTATACTACAGTAACACAGCCACATCAGTGTTTATAGCAGCATAATTCACAATAGCTGGATTGTGGAACCAACCTAGATGCCCTTCAACAGATGAATGAATAAAGAAACTGTGGTATATATACACAATGGGATATTATTCAGCATTAAGAAGAATAATATTATGTCATTTGCAGAGAAGTGGACGGAACTGGAGAATATCATGCTAAGTGAAATAAGCCAATCCCAAAAAACCAAAGGTCAAATGTTTTTCCTGATAAGTGGAGAATGATATATAATGGGGGTGGGGATGGGAGTGAGAGAAGAATGGGGGAACTTTGGATTACATAGAGGGAAATGAGAGGGAGGAGGGGATGGGGGTATGAAAAATGGTGGAATGAGACAGACATCATTACCCTATGTACACATATGATTACACGAATGGTATGAATCTATATCATGCACAACCATAGAAATGAAAAGATGTGCCCCATTCGTGTACAATGAATCAAAATGCAGTCTGTAAAAATTTTTTAAAACTGAAAAAAAAAGAGTCCATACATTCCAGTGACCCCTGAGTTGCCTCCATTTTCCTGGATGCACCTGGAACAAATCTGGGAGCAGGAAAAATAGGAGGACATGGCTGGAAAGTGAGAAAGCAGCAAGGCATCAGGAATTTGTGGTTCTCCCTGATCACATAACTAGGGCACAGGGATATTAGGGAAATAAGCTGAAAGATCAAAAGGTGGTGTATGGCGTGGGTGAATTTTGAAACCGAGGCTTTGGAAATGGAGCAGTTATTGGTGATGACGAGGACCAAGGTAGAACTTGGCAGCAGTGGAGTAGAAAACAGAATGTAGTTGAATAAGAGGAAGGAAGGGACTAAGAGATCACAGTGTTGAATGGGCCATCTGTGTAGATGCTGAAGTCACACAAAATGATGACAGAATCAAAGTCCGGGGCCAAAGTTTTTAAGGCAGTGAGAGTGAGGTGATATGACCCAGTAGTAGACAAAAAATAGGAAAAATAAGGAGTACAGGCAGATTGTACAACCCTCCTTCTACCCAACTCCATTAACATGCCCAGCTACTTCCTGGGTTGGAGACATAACTCAGTGATAGAGCACTTGTCTAACTTGTGCAAGGCCCAAGATTCCGTTTTCAGAACCACAAAGACCACTGCTAATTAACAGACCCTGTGTTTGGCCCCTTCTCATTTCAGTTCTCAAAATAGGATCAATTAGAATTTCCAGTTTTGGCCCAGTCCATCAAATGTACATCCTGAGGGCAGTCTGGAGATGGGGATCTATACCCACTCTCCCTTTTTTGTTCTTTTTTTTTTTTTTTTAGGTGGTACTGGAGATTAAACCCAGATATGCTCTACTACTGAGCTTTGTCCCCTAGTGATCTTTAATTTTTATTTTGAGACAGGGTCTCCCTAAGTTGCCCAGGCTAACCTGGAAATTGCCACCCTCCTGCCCCAGCCTCCAAAGTAGCTGGGATTATAAGCATGAACCACTGGGCCCCTCTCCTTTTGGAAGAGACTCTGATAAGGACTTATAGTAGGTCAGAGTTCTCTAGAAAGAGATTGGGAGAGGGAGACAGAGACAGAAAACTGTTTATTCAAGGAATTGGCTCACACAATTATGAGACTGACAAATCCAAAACCTGTAGAGTAGGTCAGGAGCCTAGAGACCCGTGGAAGAGTGGACATTGTAGTTGGAGCAACTGAAGCCAGTCTGCTCACAGAATTTCCTCTTCCTCCAGGAAAGCCAGTGTTTCTTCTTAAAGTCTTTGTTGATTGAATGAGGCCCACCCACACTATATAGAATAATCTGCTCAAAATATTGATTTCAATGTTGATCTCACATTAAAAACAAAAATATTAACAGCAGAGAAGACTGACAGTAGAACATTGATATCATTTCTGCAGGATTTTAATTTAAGTAGGATGCTTTCAACAAACTAGGTTTGCTAATGCAGAAAGTATTATCACTTGCTCACAGGCAATGTTGGCTTAACTCTGCATGAAGACGTGGGCATTCTATGGCACTTACCAATCTCTTCCTATGGAGTCACCATTTCTTCTGCAATCCCCTCTCTTCTTTCTTAAAGGAATTCTATTTTCTCATCACTGGGTTTCTTTTTTGCATTTATCTGTTAAAAATAAGTCTACGTCTACCTTCACAGGGTCTGCTCAGTAGGAGACACAGAAAAGTAATAAACATCTCTAAAGATGATTCTGGTGAAGTGCGTGTGAACTCAGGGTCTCCCACACCTGCCTTCATTTTCAGAAAGTTTCCTTTAATTTTATGAGTGCAAAAGATGCTAGCTATTCTCAGATTTAAGACTACTACTTTATTCATTGGGAATTATTTTATTATTTATACTACATGGACTTGTACATCAAAGAGCTAGACATCTCTAATTATGAAATATTAGCTGCTCGCCAAACTATAAAGGAATCTGTTGTGCATATTAGAACCTTATTAACTACAGGCAATAGATCATTGTTTTGGTAGAAGCCTAGTAGAATAGACACAGTAGAAAAGTTTGTGGCATCTAATAGCAGATTTTCTCCTTGTTGTTGGAGAAGAATACTTGAAAACAAATTCCTGGACAGTGGTAATCTTATTCTTGGAACCATGTGGTGCCTGCTGTCTGAGTTCCAAATGATTTTCTTTATCAAAAAAACTGCCTGACTCCTGTCCTGCACTTATTGAAGTGTCTTAGAAGAACATTTGAGGCGTCCTAAGAATTAAAAGGGACCATCCCTTACTACAACAGAAACTTTCCCACTAACGTTCCTCACAAAACTCAGCATGTCTATAGTAATTTCTCATCTTACATGATTACATATAAACCTTCCTCACAAAACTCAGCATGTCTGTAATAATTTCTTACATTATTACATATAAACCTAGAGATCAACTGACCACCCAGGGAGGCTGCTTTCTTAAGAAATAATCTATCTGTGACTGAGTCAGCAAGCCCAACATGAAGTATAAGAGAGATCAGTGTGTGCAGGCCATCTGGAAAGAAAAAAATGATATATTTTAGATCCATTGGCTGATCATGACAGGAGATTGGGGTGGTCATGGAAGTGTGAAGACTAAGTCAGGTTCAAGTGAACCTCAAAAATCTGTGGGTGGAAAACTGGTTAGATGCATTGAACAAGAAGTTGAATTCTTTTTACCCCACATGCTGCAGAGAATCCTCCTTAAACAACTTAAATATCTACCAACTCTAACCCTAACTTGACCAACATCTGCCTCATTTCCCCAACTTTCCTTTTCTTCATTTATCTCTAAAGTTTCTCCTTCAGTAAGAGTCAGGCTTTTGTCTGGTTATGCGGGACTTCCTCTACTTGACAAAGTTCAACAGTTTGACTTAGGCAAGTTATTAATTGATGTATTATTTTCAAATTCCACTGTGTTGAAATGTTTAATGTTACTAGGAATTACAGTGGCCATAAGTACAACTTATTGGGAATTTCCCAGTTAACCAACATAGTGTCCATGAACCTCAACGAACCAGAAAGAACACCCAGTGTCAGGGCCAAGCCCACATCTACTGTTTCCCACACTTGGGCCTACCAAAGGCAATACAAACTGGAAACATTTTCTCCTAGCCTTTTCTCCTTTCCATAATCTAAATGTACCACAATAAGGACACTTAAAACCAGCACTGTTCGCCACAAATCATTCATTTATAGTTGAATGTAACCAAAAAAGAAAAAAAAAATAGTGATTCATTTCACCACCATTTAAGAAGAGAGGAAAAATCATTTTGTCTCTTCATTTTTTAAGTATTTTCATCTAGTATAGAAGTATTATAAAATTCTGAATTATATTCCCACCAGAAGAGAATTTCCTAATACGGGAGTTCAAGGACTATTCAAAATCTGTAGAGAGAGAATTCAAATGGTCTGGGAATTTTAATAAAAAAAAAATTACATCTTCATTTTTACTAACCTCTAACTGGAATTTAGCATTTCTTTCAACTATAAAGGTAGACTACAAACCTTAGAAGTATTAACAGTACCTATGACAGATTTATTTTTATATAACATTACATGCATTATGGATACTTCAAAATATCATTAGTACTTGTCACTAAGTCAAAATTATAGTAATTATTAAATCCACCATTAAATTTTGTTATTTCAGGCCTTAATAAAAACACATTTATTTCTGTATCAAAAATTCTTTTTGCATTTGATAAGTATGTTTCAATATGATTAGTTTTCTTTATAATCATGTGTTTTATGCATTCAAAAAGCATTATAAGATGCCCATTTATATGACCCCAAATGGAGACTTAAGAGTATTTTTAAAAACCGTCTTAATGGTTTTCATAATTTGTATTTGAACTTTACAGAAATATCTTAGGAACTATATCTCTTCCACTACCACTTGATTGACATGTTTCTGCTTCCCTTTACCCTCCATTCTCTCCCCATATTACACAGTTACTTTGGCAGAGTTTAACTCTTTCTCATTCTGTTCCAGGTATCTTTGCTCAATTTGCTAAGTTGTAACTGTACCTTTATATTTAAATTAATTTGAATTCTTTTTTTTTGGCTTATCTTTTTGGAGCAAGATATTATCACAAAGTTGATTTTCAAGATGTGCTCATGAGTGCCACATCCCCTCATTTCATGTATATTTGAGATTAACAATTTTCCTTACATTTAAACACCAGCTAAATGGATACAAAACTCTTGATGTGCTTTTTCTTTCTTCCCCTCAGAACTTTGTAGTCATTTCTCCATGTGTTTTGCCACTGAAAAGTACTGCAGAGAAACTTTAAGCCTGAATTTTTTTTTCTCCTTGTAGATAACCTAGTTTTCCTATTTTCTTAAATATATATATATATCATTTACATTGACTCTTTCAGTCAAAATATGTCTAGATATTTATTGTTCTGAATTAAATTTCCTGACATTCAATATTTTTCTTTGTAGTTGAAATTCTTCTTTCATGTCAAATAATTTTTTCAACAATACACTATTGATTGATTCATTTTCTTGGGTTCCATTAATCAGGAATATCATATTTATGCTTGTTGGGCTACTCTGTACTCACCATATCTATCAATTTCTCTCAGTTTTTCTCCTTGCTTTTATCTCTCCTTTCACTATAATCTTTGCAGGTCTTACCTACATAATCATAATTCAATTTTTCTGGAGAAAGTTTTATGCATTAAAATATGTATATGGACTTATAATATTTAATATGACATAATTTTGGTTCTCAGTTTATAGTTAGCTACTCATCACATCCACTCATTTCCAGGTATTTCAGATCCTGTTTTTATTTTTCTTAATTACAGGGAACATCCTTCAATAAAACAGTGATGTTTCTTTCTTGCATTTCCTTCCACATTAGGTTCGAGGTTCTTCACCAGTCTTGCATTTGTTATACCTCATTTCAGTAAGTAAAACTGACTTCTAGATATTGAAAACTTCTGATTTTAGATAAAATTTACTCTCTTCTTCTCCTGACTCAGAATTGACATGTAGCTCAGTTGCCCACTCTGAAAAAAGTTGAAGATGATCTTCTTCCCTTCTACAATGGGCTCATCATGATCAGGTAAGAGGAAAGAGAGAGCAGTTAAAATGGCAGGTGTGTAATGGATGGTCAAAAGTTGGCATTTTCATGAGACACAGCTCTGGGTACTTCAAAAACCCTATTAAGTCCCTGTATACTACAGTTTCCTGACAAAGAAGAGGGACTCTCCTACCAACCTCAAAATACTCCCAGCTTCTGCTCAGGATATCAATCCATCTCTTTTCCCTGTTGTTTTCTTGGGTGGGGTTTCAACAAGACTGCTTGAGCCCAGTTACCATCTTTAGCATCCATTTGGCCCTTAGGAAGCACCACATTCTGACTCTACCAACTAATGGGAGAAGCAAATGCTCTGCTTTAGCCATTTCTTGACTCCTTTTGCTGACTCCTAACTTTGGATGGATGGAGAATGGCATGTTTCATGAACATGCAAGAGACAAAGGAGACTGTGCTAAGTTCTTCCAACAACTTTCTCAGCACACACTGCCCTGGTGTACTGGGTAGGCTAACAAGATTTTCCTTCTCAGCAAACAGTTTGAAGTTTAGATGCCCTCTCCTCTTCTTGTAGAATTTCCCTTCCTTCACATTTGGTAGGTTGTCTTCTATGATTTTGATGAATGATTCTCTTAAACTACTCACATATTATTGTTTGGTTCTGAAATGTCCTCCTTAAAGCTCATGTGTTGAAGTCTTGGTCCCCAGTGTAGCAATGTCCAGAGGTGGGGCTTTTCAGAAATGATCAGATCATGAGAGCTCTATCCTCATTAGAGGATTCATTTATTTGATGGAGTAATAATTTGAATGGACTTCTGGAAGATAGTGGAAACTGTAGGCAGAAAGAGCATGAATAGAAGAAGTAAGTCACTGGGGGCATGTCCTTGTATTGGTCATGAAGTGGTGAGTGGCACTCTATCCAAATTACACTGTTTGGGAATATTTAATGGTTTTACAAAGGAAGTTTCATGACTTCCATATTTCTTTCCAGCATTAAAAGCCAGTTTTACTGCTAAGTCCATTGGAGAAGTAGTTGATTCTCATTAAAAGGAATAAAATAGTTCTTCTTTCCCTTTATAGCAGCCACAGTATAACAGAGAAGAAACCATGGATTGTGCAGGACAAAGGTCACCAGAGTTAGAAAGTAAAGGGTTATTAATGCCAGGTAGTTTGAATCACACTGAAGGAAAGCAAAATTTTCTCAGGTTGACAATTTTTATGAGGTCCAACCTTATTGCAAATTAACTTTGGAACATAATAAGCAGGTATTGAAAATAATAATATCATTGATTCAAGAAGCCATTTTCCAGTCACAGACTCATTGAACTAATATCTTAGTCTGCTCAGGCTGCTCTAACAATATACAATAGATTTCTCACAGCTGTAGGGGCTGTAAATCTAAGATCAGGGTGCTAGCAGGTTTGGTTCCTGGTGATGGCCCACTTCCTTGATTTCAGAGAACCATTTTCTTACTGTATCCTCATATGGTGGAGAGAGAGAGACCTCTGGACTTTCTCTTTATAAGTGTACTAATCCCATCATGGATCCCAAAACCTCATGACCTAGTCTAAACCTAGTTTTTTTTTTTTTTAACCAAAGACCCTACCTCAAAATACCATCACACTGGAGGCAAGAACCTCAAAATAATGAATTTTAGAGGGACACAAACATTCAAATAGCAAATAGGGACAAGATAAAACACAAAGCAATGAGCCATGAGAACTGATATGAAGCCAGCAGGAGAAAATTTCAAACTAAACCAGAGCAAAATAATTTCTCATTCATGCTATTGGAAGAAGAATCTGGAAATCCATAGCAGGAACACTTATTTATCTTCATGATGGATTCACATATTTATACTAAATTAAATCTAAAACATACGGTTCTCAATGCATAAAGAATTTAGTTTTTCTCCATTCGCTCTTTACTACCATGCCAAAGACCCAGCTAAAGAATATCCAGTTAAAATAACAAAAACTGGGTAGGATGAGTCCACTTAGGCAAAGAGTTGCAGTAAAAGTTCTATAAAATAAAAAAGATATTTTGTAGTGTCTTTGAGTAGCATGATATTTTATAGAGCACAGTTTAAGAGTCAAGTCATTTGAAAATAATTCATGTTTTCTCTTTGAATTCTCATATCAGTAAAAGGAGAGAGGCATCAAAATGTTTCCAACATATCAAAATTTTCTTTTCCTTACCCTCTCCTGAAATAAAGTAGCCACTATCTCTCACACCCAAAAGACCTCCCTGAAAAGAAGTTTCTGATACCAGAAATGACCACCTCTCCTCCACTAGTTTCAAGGTTGCATTTTATATGTCGTCCCTTCTCCTCTTTCCAATCCACAGGAAAATGAAGTCCTACTCTTACTACTGCCCTCCTAAGTATCTGCTAGTGACTTTTATGCCCTCTGCTACCTTTTTTTATTGGAAAAGAGAGGGTACTTATGTGTGGACATGTTAGTTAATAGACTTGACCTCACTACATTGTAAATAGCCTTCTTTCATCAAGTTGTTCTCTAAGTTCAATGTACGTTACAGATTCCTAAGGGAAACAATAAAATTGGGTGATTTATGGGCTATTTCTCCCCAGAGGGATGCTAACAAAATATATTTCCCAAATTTGCATTTGGAAGTCAACTTTAAATAAATACAAAGGCAATTTTAAATGTCAAAAATGAAAAGGTAGGTAGGATGGTCAGGGAGCAATCTTATTACTTGTGCCTAGAAGATCATGGGTGTGGAAACAGTAAGACTGGATTTAAACAGACCCAAGGTCCAGGTCTAATAATATACTCACCATGGGTCCACACTCTCACCTCCAGCCAGCAGAGGAGCAAAGTAGTTAGGATGCAGTCCTGCAGTCTGACTCCCCTACCTTTATTCTGACTCCACCGCTCCACAGTCATTTCAGCAGGACGTATGTCACTTGCCTCTCAGTTAAGTGTCTTCATCTGTAAAAGTAGTTTGACACGTTTCCATATTATTATAAATTTTAAGCAAATAAAATGCATGTGATGCACTTATAATAGTAAAGAGGGGAAAAATAGAAGTTTATTGGATTCAACAAAGGGGAATGAAGGGAAGGGAGGGGAATGGGATTAGGAAAGACAGTAGAATGACTTGGACATAACTTTCTTATGTTCATACATGAATACACACTAGTGAAACTCCACATCATGTACAACCACAAGAATGGGATCCTCAGGGCTGGGGAGATAGCTCAGTTGGTAGAATGCTTGCCTTGCATGCACAAGGTCCTGGGTTCGATTCCCCAGCACCGCAAAAAAAAAAAAAAAAAGAATGGGATCCTCATTAGAATAAGTTATTCTCCATGTATGTGTAATATGTCAAAATGCACTCTATCATGTATGTCTAAAAAGAACCAATAAATTTTTTTAAATAGTACTAGATAAGAGTGGGGTATCTGAGAAAATAGTGAAAATAGTGAGGAAAATAGTGAGTAACTAGTACATGTTACTGATCATCTATCGTAATTAGATTATTTCCAAAGAAAGCCTGCATGAGAGTTATCCCCATTCCAGATAAGGAGAGAGAGGTTAGGGAGGAGAAGAGGGATGGCTTACAATCATACACAAATAGTGAAAGCTGGGACTGGATTCAACTACAGGGCTGATGGAGGAAGGCGGGCAGGCAGGGAGGCAGGTGGGCAGGTGGGCAGGTGGGTGTGGGGAGGTAGGAAAAGATGGAAGGAAGGAACCACTGCATGTCACACTCCACCCCCTTGCTTCCTGCTCCCTATGTCATCAGCTGCTCTGTGAGTACATGAACTCTCTGACCTTCAGTTTTATGATCTATATAATAAGGCAATTGATGTCCCTCCCTACAACACAAGAGTTACAGGAGGATTAAATGAACTAATGTAGGTAAACATGCTTTGTGAACAAGGCAGAGCTGGAAAAATAAAGGAAGATGAGCACTACAAATGTTTCCCTTTCTTCACAACCCATAGAGACACCTACCACAGCTGATTTACATGTCAGCTCTCTTTGCATCTCGAGATGTCTATTTATTTCATACATTTACTAAACTCCTCCAGGACTGTGGCCCTGGGTAGGCATAGACGAACAAGAATCAGCCCCTGCCTCACACAAGTTCACAATCCTGGGGAGGAAAGAGACTTGATTGTGATAAATACGTAAGGTAAGATGTGTAATGTAGTGAAAGGACATCCATGTTCTCTGGGTAACCAACTCCACCCCTAGGAATATCAGGAAGGTTTCAAAGAAGAAGACAGGTGTTTTAGTCAGATTTTTGGCCTCTATAACTAAAAGATCTGACCAGCACAAGGAGGAAAGTTTTATTTAGGGGCTCACAGTTTCAGAGGTCTCAATCCACAGATAGAAGTCTCCATTCCTCAGGGTTCGAGGTGAGGTAGAACATCATGGTGGAAGAGTGTGGCAGAGGGAAGCAGCTCACATGATCAGAAAGGAGAGAGAGACTCCACTCTCCAGATACAAAATACATACCCCATAAATATGCCCCCAATGAGCCATTTCCTCCAGCCACATCCCACCTACCACAAGTTACCACCTAGTTAATCCCATCAGGAATTAATTCACTGATTAGGTTAAGACTATAACCCAATAATTTCTCCTCCAAACCTTCTTGCATTGTCTCACACGTGAGCTTTTGGGGGACACCTCACATTCAAACCATAACAATAGGCTTATACTGAGTTCTGAGGGATGAGTAGGAGTTTATACTTCCTCTCTCCTATCAGGTGATCTGAGTTACCTCCATGCTATCAGCGTTAGGACCTGATAAGCACCAGTTCCAAGGCTTCTCATGATTTAGGTGTGTCATCAGTGGATGATATCAATCTAAGTGCCAGCCAAATACCTTATT
Organism: Sciurus carolinensis; assembly: GCF_902686445.1. Lineage (NCBI taxonomy): Eukaryota > Metazoa > Chordata > Mammalia > Rodentia > Sciuridae > Sciurus > Sciurus carolinensis. The sequence continues at coordinate 68,282,199 of NC_062226.1, forward strand.
TCTCAAAATTTACATTGTCTAGAATTTATTTCCCCCACTCCAATCCAAGACTATCCCTTCATACCAAAGTCCCCTCTTATTGGAGTAATTTTCTCCTGCTGCTGGCTGTTGCCTGCTGTTCTTTCCCAGAGAAACTTTGGGGTAAAATTTTAGGTAGTTCTACATACAGTGTTCTCCTTATAAAGTTGAAGTTGTTTATGCTCCCACTCGATGTAATCATCGTTAGGTGAACCCTTGGATTTTGTAGTCTTATTGTTGGTGCTTTTGTGAACTGCAGACACCCTGTTGTCAACCTCCTAACCTGCCACAGGAAGGCTGGCATTTCACCAGTGCTGTACTGATTTGCAAGGAATTGGCAGATATGTGACACAAAGTGAGGAGAACGTGCCCTCCCTCCCCAGCCTGACCTTCTTCTTATGCTCTTTATCTCAGCTTGATCCAGAAGTGAATAGATAGGGAAGGGGATGAGGCAGAGAAGGAAGGACTGAGTCCTATACAGCTCTTCTGCAGCCTTTCCTTTCCATCCCAGGCACGAACCCTTGAGGTCCAGGTCCTTTCTCTTCTCACCTCTCCTAGCTTCCTGGATAAACTCTTGGCTTCCAATCTCACTTGCCCCAATGCTTTCACACTTGACTGCAAAGATTTCATGAAATATCCAATAGAGCACTTAAGACTCTTGCGTAAAACCCTTCCTCGCTTCTTATCGATCTTAACATAAATATTCTTAATTTTCTCACCCTCCTTCTCAGATTACAAACTCCCCGTTCATACAAGGCTCCTTCGACGTACAAGCATTTTGTTTGTTTGTTTCTCAAATTGAACAGAACTTTACTGATAGACCCAAGAATATGCTGATCTCTAACCTCAGACTATGCCCATACTATCCACCCTTGCTCTGCCCAGGGCTCCTGACTGATCTCCCTTTACCTGGGCATTAGTTACTGACTCTGGAGGGCTCGGAATAGATGCTCCTTTCTTGGAGAGACTTCCCAGATGCTGGCTGACATTAGGCAGTCCCCCTTTGTTCTCTCAGAGACTGGGTGCACCCCACAATCCTACACCCAACACGCTTTTTTGTGATTGTCTCCAGGACTGCCTGACCTCTACATACTCTGATTAGGATAATAGGAAACTCTGCTGTTTGTCCTTAGTCCCTACTAGCACACATGGTGAATAGTAAATTAGCACTTTAGAAATTTTACTTATTTTTAGACCATCAATCACATAATGGTATTTCTGGAACATTTGATTGAATCGATGATCCAGGACAGAAAACTTGAAACAAGGGACTGTCTCAGAAAATCCAGGCATATGGCTATTGTAACACAACACCTGCCTGGTGCCAAGTGATGGATTTGGAATGAGAGAATTTTCAAGACTCAAAGAAATGTTGAAGTTCACACCTTATCTGAGAAATTTTGTTTAATAATGTGGAGTGAAATGTTCTGAGACTCCTGAGTGCTCTTACTCCTCCTGCAGTTTCCCACTGGGGTTTTCTTAGGAAACTTTGTCTTCCTTTCTCACCAAGCACTAAACCCTTGCTTTGGGGACTGTACCCCAGCTTTAGAAAAAAGTAACAAGCTTGGTACACCAGGGATAAGATACCAAAGCCTCCCTCCAAGACTTCTCACTCTGACCAGAGAAGTCTGGAAACTAGGACTCTTCAATCACACGCTTACAGTAGTTTGTCTTTCCAACAAATCCTTGTTACTCTTGACTATCTTCAGTCTCCATTCTTTAATTTTTGCAGAGTTCCTGGGATCTCATTCCTCACCAATGTTTTCCCCCCATACTTCATATCTACTCAAAACTGGAAGCACAAAGTACAGGCTCCATCTGTGTCCTCTAAGTCATGCCATGGCAGAACACACCCTAATAAGGAAAACCACCTGAAAAACTTCAGGCTTTTCCAAGTTTAAATATGGCTTTTTGCGTATTTTCTTGCTTGCTTTTGCTTCAAGAACACAAAGTGGGGCTGGGGTTATAGCTTAGTGGTAGAGTGCTTGCCTAGGACATGTGAGGCACTGGGTTGAATCTCAGCACCACATAAAAATAAATAAATAAAAGAAAGAAAAAAAAAAGAACATAAATGGTCCCAAAAGACAGCCACATCTCATCCCTTTCTGCCAGAAACCCTCATTTGTCAGTTTCCTCTGTTCTCTGAATGACTTCGATGTTTGCAGATTGAGCAAACCATTTTGTCAGATGTGCAAGACGACCCCTAGTGGTCAAAAGGATCACAGCAGGCTTCCCATTTCTCTTCCCAACATACCTGGGAGTCTCCACATCTCTGAGCCTCATTGTTTGCCTTTGTAAACTAGTACCAAATCCTGAATATCTGTGAAGCAAATTAGAATGTGTGAAGTGAATTTTAAAACTTCAGTTCTTAAATATACATATAGAAGAACTTGTAGGCAAGGCCCTTCTAAGAAGTTCAATTTGGAAGTTATTTTGTTACTACAAAGGGCACTAAACCATTTCTTCTAAAATAATGTACTAGATGGAAATATTTAGATTCATCAGAGCACCTCTCAGGAAAAGTACTGCATGCAGTTAGAGGCTTTCATAAACTCTCTGGAAGAGGAAGACTTCTGGGACCATGATGGTGGGGGTTGGGGCTTGGGGGTGTGAATGGTGTTGTTACCACCCTTGAGGAGTATGGGCTGTTGGCTGCAGAGTGGCAGTTGGGCTGGGTAGAGAGTGAAGGTTCTTCTAGAGCTGAAGAGCTCTGCAAAACTGGGGAACCAGGAACGACTGGGTGCAATCACAGCAGAAAGGCTTCATGCCCCCATGGGAGACTGCACCCAATGTCCTTTCTAAATCCAGGTGTCCTAGTCCTGCTATGCTCCTGTCACAGAATACCTCAGACTGGGGAATTTACAAAGAGATCAACTCTATTGCTTACATTCCTTGAGGCCAGAAAGTCCAACAGCATGGCACCTGCATCTGATGGACTTTTGACAGCATGGTCCAAGTGCAGAAGGTTAGGGGGTAAGTAGAAGGTTAGAGTCTGACACAGCAAGAGGAAGTCGAACAATTTTATAGCACACCCACTTCCACAATAAGGAGCCCTCTCCCACTCTCTTGACATTAATCCATTCACAGGGGGCTCTGCAACCTCTTAAAATCCCACCTTCGACACTGCTGCATTGGGGATTAAGCTTCCAGCACACGAATTTTGGGGGCATTTTCATACCATAGCAACCTGTGAAAAAAGGTTTAAATGACCGCCAAATAATAACCTTTCCAAACTGTCTCCATATCTCCAATTAACCTCTCTCCCAGGCAAATTTGTTAATGGGAAATTGATATTCCTTCTATAAAAAGAGTAAATGGCAGCACAGCATCTACAAGGGCCAGTGAAGGGGCAAAAACTCTAGTAGAGTTCATTAAGCAGATATTTAAATCTATGTTAGGAATCAAGAGTAACACCAGGATGTTATGATCTTGGGTTTCTAGAGAGGTGCTCTGATATGATATATTACCTTAGCAAATTTGTGAGCTTAACTTGTACAGTTCAGAAACCCTTGGATGGGGGAAGTTGTGCTAAGGTATTACATGCTCTTTGAAGTGGATCATCATCTAGACCTCTGCCAACAATGACACTGTATACATTTTCCCTTTGTCGTGCTAATTTCAGGCCTTCTACAGGTTTGCTATTTCCCACCCAGACCATCTAACAGGTTAACAGGTGATGTACTTGGACCCAATGCCTTCTCCCTCCCCATCACCCATGGCTTCAGCTTGTTTACTCAATGACCTTTCACAATACCCGTATAAGCTTGGATAATTGGGTGTCTGAATTCAATAAATGCTTCACACACGTTAACAGGATTTTTCCAGTAGTTGAGCCCCATCATGAAATTTGATTTCTTCTTCCCCCTACCTTTGTAAGCAACCCGTGAAATGCTTGCCACATCCCCATATTTGCATGGCCTCCAATTATAACTTAAGCATGCTTATGCTCCAGGGGTATAATTGTGTTACACTGCACAGTCATCCAAGGAGTTTCCCAGTTTATTTAGGCATACTGTGTATACTACACTACTCTGGTTGGGGCAAAGTTTATACCCCAAAATGGTCTAAAGAATTGTGTCAATGTATGCTTCTTCTCTATATGCAATAACACTCATCCTGTTGCAGTCGATTTTTCACCCTAAATTTCCACATTGAAATGCCTAGAATATATACATTATATATGTCACATATTACATAATGTGTATGTGTGTGTGTGTGTGTGTGTGTGTATCATTCTCTTTCTCTCTACCCCCAAAACTAAGTCCCATATAATTTTAAGGAAGAAGAACAGAAGGGTCATTAGTTATACTCTGTGTATTGGACCCACTAAGTTCAATAATAACAAGTCTGTTAGGCATTCTGGTTGGTATTCTTCTGCATCTCTTGACGCTGAATTTATGACTTGTGTGAGGTCTCACACATACACTCTGCCTTAATCTTCAATTCTAGTCCAATTTATGACTCATCACCTCAAGTGGGAGAATAAATTATGACATCTGCTGTAACACTGAGTAATTTCTCCTCATGATTCAGCCCCCAAGTGGTCATAAATGTGTCTTTAGCCTTAAGAACCACTTAAATGTGGTTGCACTAAGTTGTCTTGTGTGAATACAATGCCTTTTTACTTGAAACTAATAGCAACTATAATCTGAGAGATGGGACCCTCTCCCATATTATCTAAGAGTTGATCCGCAGAAGTTACACCCCAATTACTGTGCACAGTTTCTGCTAAGAACCACAGTATTATAAAATCAACAGGAATGATTGCATTCCTCAGCTTCTCAACTGAAAATTACAGTTAGATTAGAATTTGTTCCTACTTAATTCATTCACTGTACCTTTAACAAGTATTTATTGATTCAATATAGATTTCTGGAGAAAAATTTAAAGGTACATCTAGAGATGTATATTCTGGGTCTAAGAGCTAATAACAAGCTATGTGTACTTGTTCAATCACTGAGTTCTTTCACTTTCTTATTTATGAAATGATGGGTTGTACCTCACAGGGTAGTTGTGAATTTCAACTAAGATAACTAAGTTTGAAAACACCACCAGTAAATTATAAAGCATTGTTATTTCCATGCTCATGTCATCAGAGTCTCAAGTTATTGGAGGCAGTATATTTGTTTTTTAAAAAGCATGGGAGGTATCTACAGATCAAGAGCAGTCAAAGAAGACTGCCTCAGGACAAACTCCAGCTCCATACTTACTAGTTGGGGGAATATAGACAAGGCATTTACACTCATATCCTTAAAATAAGGCCAAGCAATACTTATTCCCTTTAATAAGGATTAAGTGATATAAAGCCTATGGGGGTTATAAAGCTCTTAGGTAATTTCTAAATCATTCTGTAAATGTTAGCTTTTGATGATTCATTCCACAGGAAGCCAAGAATCTCTGCATCCACAGAGCTGAGAAGAGGCCTGCTCCATACTTCACGACCCTGCTCACTCAGGTACTAGGGAGAACACCATGGTCAAGAATAACTACATATCTCTTCATGAGATGTTAATGATTTCTAAAGATTATTGGGAAAAGTACCATGTTTCCATTCCTTGCAGTCAAAAGATATGAGACTAACAGCCTGCAAGAACATGTCACTTACCTACAAAATACTTTTACAACTTTCAATTTGGAAAACCTTTAGCCTAGGTAGGCATTTTGCATTTAAACCACAGCATATCTTCTCATACACACAATCACACACATACACACACATACAATTGTGCTCATGTATACTTGCTATTATATTGCCTTTGGTCCAATAACACTATATAACTTTTCCTAATATTCAGCTTAAAGCAAGAGTTTTCATGAGTTTCCAGTTGGCTCTTCTTTAACAATTGAACCCTTTTATCAATGAACTACTGCCCACCATACATCCCTGACGTATCAGTAAATGAAAGAGTTGCAAGTTCAAGAGCCAATTGCCCTCCTCCCCTGGTCCCAGAGGCCCATCTTCAGAACCTCAGGCTCCTCAGACATGATGTGAAAATCCTTGATCTACATCATATCACTCTCCATCCAAAGAAGTTCTATGACATTTCGATGCTTGTGCAAAAGTTGCAGATACCATAATTTTGTATTTTCAGGTCTCCCCAGTTTGGTCTTACATCATTTTAACTCTCAAATCACCTACCCTCTAGACATTCTCTGCTTCACATCCCCAACTGCATACCTGTTTTCAGAATGCTGTTTTGGATCTTCTGTGCACACTTGCCTTCTAATATCCTGCCGTACTTGATTATCATCTCTTCCCAAAAGTCTCCCTTATCTCTCCAGCTGGGGTGCTCTTGGTTCTCCTCTGTCACCCCACAGCAGCCTTCATGGAAATTTCAGTCATAGTATCTTATCTTATTTGCTATAGAAATCACTTTGAGAGACAGTGGTAGAGATGGGCAATGATCCATAAAACCTGGTCTTCGCCTCCTCCATACTTAGAAAGCAGTGACTAGGTGCCTAGAGAAACAACATTTCCCAACCTCCTTTACAGCTAAGTATATGTCTAAGGTTTTCTGTGGAAAGTGAGTTGAATTGATGCCTGAAACTACTAAGCCTTTTTAAAATATGGGGTATGCTTGTCCACATTCTCTTTCCTCATTCCATGGACTGGATCAAGATGCATCTGCTTCCTAGATTCAACCATTTGTGAGGACAATATCCTCATTATGGCAGAACCAAAAGACAGAAAGAACCTGGTTCCCCAAAAGACTCTTTGAGCATAGCCTCCTTGCCAACCTAGACCACTCACCTCAGAATTGGCTATGAGAAAGAAATAAGCATTATTTTTTTAATTTTTTAAAAATTTTTACAGACTGCATTTTGATTCATTGTGCACAAATGGGGCACATCTTTTCATTTCTGTGGTTGTGTGTGATGTAGATTCATACCATTCATATAATCATACATGTACATAGAGTAATGATGTCTGTTTCATTCCACCATTTTTCATACCCCCTTCTCATTTCCCTCTATGTAATCTAAAGTTCCTCCATTCTTTTCTCATCCCCCATCCCCCACCCCCATTATATATCATCATCCACTTATCAGGGAAAATATTCAGCCTTTGGTTTTTTGGGATTGACTTATTTCACTTAGTATGATATTCTCCAATTCCATCTATTTACCTGCAAATGCCATAATATTATTATTCTTTATGTGTATATATTGTGTATATTCATTCTTTTTTTTATTGTACACAAATGGGTTACATGTTGTTTCTCTGTTTGTACATGGAGTAAAGACATACCATTTGTGTAATCATAAATTTACATAGGGTAATGTTCTTTGATTCATTCTGCCATTTTTCCCTTCCCCCCACCCCTCCCACCCCTCTTTTCCCTCTATACAATCCTTCCTTCCTCCATTCTTGCCCCCCTCCCTAACCCTAACCCTAACCCTAACCCTAACACTAACCCCTCACATCCCCAACTATCATCCGCTTATCAGGGAAAATATTCAGCCTTTGGTTTTTTGGGATTGACTTATTTCACTTAGCATGATATTCTCCAATTTCATCCATTTGCCTGCAAATGCCATAATTTTATCATTCTTTATGGCTGAGTAATATTCCATTGTATATATATACCATAGTTTCTTTATCCATTCATCAATTGAAGGGCATCTAGGTTGGTTCCACAATCTGGCTATTGTGAATTGAGCAACTATGAATATTGATATGGCTGTATCTCTGTAGTATGCTGATTTTAAGTCCTTTGGGTATAGGCCAAGGAGTGGGATAGCTGGGTCAAATGGTGGTTCCATTCCAAGTTTTCTAAGGAATCTCCACACTGCTTTCCAGAGTGGCTTCACCAATTTGCAACCCCACCAGCAATGTATGAGTGTAGCTTTTTCCCCACATCCTCGCCAACACCTATTGTTGCTTGTATTCTTGATAATCGCCATTCTAATTGGGGTGAGATGGAATCTTAGGATAGTTTTGATTTGCATTTCTCTTATTACTAGAGATGTGGAACATTTTTGCATATGTTTGTTGATTGCTTGTAAATCTTCTTCTGTGAAGTGTCTGTTCATTTCCTTAGACCATTTGTCGTTTGGATTATTTGTATTCTTGGTGTAGAGTTTTTTGAGTTCTTTATATATTCTGGAGATTAGTGCTCTATCTGAAGTATGATTGGCAAAGATTTTCTCCCACTCTGTAGGCTCTTTCTTCACATTGCTGATAGTTTCCTTTGCTGAGAGAAAGCTTTTTAGTTTGAATCTATTCCAGTTATTGATTCTTGCTTTTATTTCTTGTGCTATGGGAGTCCTGTTGAGGAAGTCTGGTCCTAAGCCAACATGTTGAAGATCTGGACCTACTTTTTCTTCTATAATCTGCAGGGTCTCTGGTCTGATTCTGAGGTCCTTAATCCATTTTGAGTTGCAATATATTGTTGGATCTTTGTTTTTAATCCAATCTGCCAGTCTATATCTTTTGATTGATGAGTTCAGGCCATTAATATTTAGGGTTATTATTGAGATATGATTTGTATTCCCGGTCATTTGGCTCATTTTTTTTCGACATGACTTGGTTTCTCCTTTATTTGACAATTCCTTTAGGATAGTTCCTCCCTTTGCTGATTTGCATCTTTGTTTTTCATCTCTTCCTCATGGAATATTTTGCTGAGAATGTTCTCTAATGCTGGCTTTCTTTTTGTAAATTCTTTTAACTTTTGTTTATCATGGAAGGATTTTATTTCATGGTCAAATCTGAAAGTATGTTTTGCTGGGTATAAGATTCTTGGTTGGCATCCATTTTCTTTCAGAGCTTGAAAAATGTTGTTCCAGGCCCTTCTAGCTTTTAGGATCTGGATTGAAAAATCTGCTGATATCCGTATTGGTTTCCCCCTGAATATAATTTGGTTCTTTTCTCTCACAGTCTTTAAAATTCTGTCTTTATTTTGTATGTTAGGTATTTTCATTATAATGTGCCTTGGTATGGGTCTGTTGTAATTTTGTGTATTTGGAGTCCTATAAGCCTCTTGGACTTGATTTTCCATTTCATTCTTCAGATTTGGGACATTTTCTGGTATTATTTCATTGAATAGATTGTTCATTCATTTGGTTTGTTTCTCTAAGCCTTCCTCAATCCCAATAATTCTTAAATTTGGCCTTTTCATGATATCCCATAATTCTTGTAGATTCTGTTCATGATTTCTTACCATCTTCTCTGTTTTAACTTTGTTTTCAAGATTTAATATTTTGTCCTCAATATCTGAGGTTCTGTCTTCCAGGTGTTGCATCCTATTGGTTATGCTTTCTATGGAGTTCTTAATTTGGTTTATTGTTTCCTTATTTCAAGGATTTCTGTTTGTTTGTTTTTTTCAATATCTCTAACTGTTTATTGAAATGATCTTTTGCTTCCTCTATTTTCTCTTTTAACTGTCGGTTGGTGCGATCATTCAATGCCTGCATTTGCTCTTTCATCTCATCATTCAATGCCTGCATTTGCTCTTTCATTTCATTGTTTGCTTCCCTGATCATTTTAATTATGTATATTCTGAACTCCCTTTCTGTCATTTCTTCTGCCATGCTGTCATTGGATTTTATTGATGTAACATCTAGATTTGTTTGGGGCATTTTCTTCCCTTGTTTTCTCATATTGTTCAGGTATAAGTGGACTGCTGAGATGTTGCAGATTTCCTCTATTGACTTATAATGTCCCTAAAGATTGCTAGTATATCCCCTCTTAGCCTTCAGTAGCCTGAAGTCTTGGAGGAATTTGATAATGCAGTGCTCCACAAGGAAGCTCCCTCTCTAGGGGTGGTTGCCTTCAGGTGGGGTATATTCCCTGCTAGTGGGCAGAGTGACTCCACTTGTTGACCAATGGTCATCCAAAGGGGAACTAGGCTGCGGACTGAGGCAAGGCCTGTTTGAGCCTGTGTCTCTGGTTTTACTGTCCTTGTGGGAAAACCTCGCCCGGCAGGGAAGACTCACCCAGTGGGGAGGTCTCGCTGGTCAGTTCCCCTCCTAGAGGTTCCCCTCAATCCACAACTACTGCCTGGGCTGGACAGCCTTCCTCTGCAATGTTCCCAGGGGCCCAGACATACCTCCTGGGCCTGGGAGCCTCTCCCGGCACAGAAGAGTCTCCTTAGGCTGCCCCTCCTCAGAGAAGCTGCCCGCAGTCCTGGAACCTTCACTCCGCCCCTCAGTTTGTCTCTGTGGGACTCTTCCACCAAGAAGCTGCCTAGGTCCTGGGACCGTGCTCTGCACCTAATCGTCTGGCTGTGTGGCCCCTCCTCTGGGCAGCCGCCTGGAGCTCCGGTGGGTTGCTCCGAGTCCAAGCGCTGTGCTGAGCGGCCTCCTCTCCAATGCTCCCAGTTGTCCGAGTTCACTGCTCCAGCAGGGGGAGGGGTGTCTCGTTGGGCAACTCTACTTCACAACGTTCCCTGCGTTCTGGGACTACCGCCCCATCCGGGACGCCTCCCCTACGGGAGAGACTCACCCAACGGCTTTGAGTTGGTTCCAAGTCTCTCAATATCTCCTCTTCTTGAATCCTGACTCCTGGAGTAACATGAAATGCAGCCACCCTCTAGTCCGCCATCTTGAAAACCTCTGTATATTCATTCTTTATCCATTCATCTGTTGAAGGGCATCTAGTTTGGTTCTGCAATCTAGCTATTGTGAATTGAGTTGCTTTAAACATTGATGTGGCTGTGTTGCAAATTAAAACAACTCTAAGATTTCATCTTACTCCAATTAGAAAGGCTATTATCAAAAACACAAACAATAATAGATGTTGGCGTGAATGTGGGGGAAAAGGCACACTTTTACATTGCTAGTGGAGTTGCAAATTGGTGCAGCCACTCTGGAAAGCAGTGTGGAGATTCCTCAGAAAACTTGGAATGGACCCACCTTTTGACCCAATTATCCCACTCCTCAGTTTATACCTAAAGGACTTAAAATTAGCATACTACAGTAATGCAGCCATATCAATGTTTATAGCATCTTTTTTTCATTTGTTTCTTCACAGTATTTGGGGCTTCTTTGTATCCCCAGGCACATTGACAACAGCATAAGAAAAGACCTTGTCATACATATCTGTGAATTACCCCCATATCTACCATAAAGACTTATAAAGTTGCTTTATTAGTCTTTTGAGTTGAATTTCTGCTCTAAACATTTTATACTAAGTCTCGTTATATTAATTTTCATGGATTAAATACAAAGTACTATTTCTTATCATTTAACTGACATTATTCATCAATATAAAAATCTTACATTTGCTACTGATGGCTTTGTTCTGACGTACATTATTCAGTTCCAAAGAATGAGCATTGATCTGATACATGAAGATTCACATCTCATAAAGGGATTTGGATAAAATATATTAGATACAATGCTTCTAGGTTTCTTTTAATGTTCAGAGTTATCCCTATGCCCTGTGTAGGTGCCTCAGTCAGTCTGGTTTTTATGCTCACATTATTGTTTCACTTCCCTATAAACCAGAGAATGTTAGCACAAATGGAACAGGGTCCAGGAGTTACCTTTCAGAAAACCAGCTGTTGGAGCCAACAGTACCTTTATTATAAATGACCCATGATGATAATAAAAATGTGAGAAAGAAAAAAATAATCAGAAGTAAAGGTGTACTAAAACCATTATGAACAAGCAGCTAAAGTGAGAAAAATACAACTCATAAGAAAAGAAAATGAGGTTAAAAACTCAGATGATATAAGCTAAATGCTTTCATTTAATCTGTTCTCTCCTTGGCTTCCAGGCACTGCAATCTCTTGTTTTCCCTCCTTACTGATTCTCCTTCTCAGTCTCCTTGCTGGCATCTTCTCTTCTCCCAGATTTCATACCATTAGAGTATACCAGGAGCCCAGCACTAGTCCCTCTACTTCCAGTATATGCAGAGTCATTCAAAGTCATGTCTCTTGGCTTTAAAATCATCTATCCTCTGAAATAGCCCATGTTTTTCGCTCAACTCATTCTTCTAAATTGCAGACTTATATATCCAACTGCCAACTCAATGTCTCTACTTAGATGTGTAACAATCAACTCAAACTTAAGACACCCTGGTGAATCTTTTTATCTACACACACACAACATTCTTGCTCTATATGCAGTCTTCTCTATCTCAATCAATGGAAAATTCATCCTCTCAACTTTGACTTCATCTCCTAGTGTTTTCCCTCTGAGTTATGTGTATTCACTGGTCTTCTTGCTGTTTCTTAAATTTGTTAGGACCTTTGCCTAACCATGTGTCTTACCCCAATAGCTGATCCCTCTCTTTCTTCCTGTCTTTACTTAAATAGCACCTATTCAAATGAGGTCTCCCTTGACCACCCTATTCATAATTGCAACTTCCAGCATTCTCAACTAGTTACCTTGCTTTGTTTTTTCAATAGTGCCATGTTTTAACATGTTAAGTAACTTTGTATTATGATTAATAAGTAATTTTTAGTGAAATGTCTTAATGAGAATTTAAACTCCAAGAAATAAGGCCTTTATCTTTTTCATTGACTATTATACTCCAAGTATCTAAACTAATTCCTTACACATTGTAGGTAATCAAGTTGTATTTGTTAAATTAATGAACAAATATTTACTAAATGCCTACTTTATGCCAGGCATAGCTAAGTTCTTGAGGACACACCATACATAGCAGATATAGACCCTATTCTCCTACAGCATACAATATGGTTGTGAGCTTCAAATGGATTCTTCTGATAAACTCAAAGAAACCAGAAAATGGGCATATCACCAACTCCAGTGAGATACAATGTAGGGACCTAGTGCAGAGAGATTCTGAGGGGACCAGCCTTCCAGAATAGCCAAGATCTGAAATAATTATTCAGGGAGATATGGAGGACAGAAACAACTCCTCCATCCCCTCCAAAATGAATTGTTTTCCACTCCATAATACAATGATCCTACAGTATGACTTGTGCACAGAATCAAGAGCCCAAGAATTCTTATCAGAAAGATAATTTAGCTCAGATGAAACCTAGAGAGTATTACATTAATTTTTCCAATTTGGGGGGAGATGTAGCATTCTGTGCGGGAATGCACTGCAGATCTCAGTGAAAATTCATGTGGTGTTGAACTGGGAGATTCCACGAGATAGAGCTTGCAAGAAGACCTAAGATGCTGTAAGATTCCACATCAAAGTCAACACAGTCCATGATCTCTCCTGTCAGTTCGGGAACAGAATCAGGAGGTTCTATTGAGAAGCTGATGAGTTTTACAGACTGAAACTGCCCACAAATCTCCAACACCTAATAAGGTATCTCCTCCTTTATTGCTAGACATGTACATTATATGCCAATTTCTGTAAATTTCAAGAGTTTATAAAAGTTTTTGGAAGGAACACTGTTTTTTTTTTCTCAGATAGTCCTAGGAGACCCATGAAAGAGGACTGTGCTAACTTGCATGAAACTAATTACCTGGAGTAAGTTACTTAAACAAATGTACTGTCTAGAGTGTTGCATAATCCCAAATGCAAGGCAGTGTCACATCCCTGATGCAAGGATAACAACAGGTTTTGGAAATCAAGCAGAGACAGGAAAATGGAATCTTCCTTTTACACTTTTATCTTCAGAGAAGGCATCACTATGGAAGAGACTATGTAAGGAGCTGAACATAACACAGGAAGTGAAAAAATACAGAATTGACACACTGTTTCTACTTGAGACAAGAGATATAATGCTTAACAGCCAAGAGGAAAAAAAAGTCTTCAGTCCTATTTTTCTTTCATCATTTCTGTCATAAAAATAATTTACCATCTGCAAAGATTAATACTGACAATATATCTTAATTAAAAATATTCTGAAATAATTTGTTCATTACTATTCCAATTTTTAAAATATAAACATGTAAACATGTATGTTTGCATTTGCATGCATGTGAAAGTTTATGTGCACATATATATGGGTGTAGTGGTGTAAGGAAAGCTAGAAAGACATATCCCCAAATGCTAAAAGTACTCATCACTAGGTACTGGGAATCTGAGATATTTTTTCCTGATTCAGTATCTTTCTGTTTGCTACAACATGTACTATTACTTTTCTAATCAGAAAACTTCATATAAAAATACATGAATAGGACAGCATTGTTGCAAAGACAGATGAGGAGTGACAGAGTAAATAGCTGCAATGAACAAGTTGAGGTTTCCTGAACTGCACATCAAGGTCCCAGGGTATTAAAGAACATGCAGATGTGGCCACAGAACCAGAGTCAGTCATCCTAGAGGGATCCAGACAGAAGGCATGGTTCCAGAAGGTTGCAAACTTACAAATTCTGTCCAGATTTTCAAAAGAAGGGGACTAGTAGTTTCAAAGACTGGATCCCGAGGCATATGACATCAACCCCTACACGGATTCAAGATTAGATTATTAAACAGATGGCTCTGAGCTCTTCACAGAGGAAGCAGCGGGCTCACTAGAAACACATCATGCCAAACTAAACTCATTTCTTTTCTGAGTGGACTAAGAGATTTCACAGGAGAGAGGGGTTGTTGTTTCAACGAGGCACCCAAAATTCTTTCCCAACATCTGGTAACCCTCGAGCTTTCTTCACTGGTGGAATCAGGCCAGCTAGGAGAGAGAAGAGCAGATACACCCTCCAGGATGGAAGAAGCATTTGGGAAATTGAGCACGTGGCTGAGATGGGAATGGAATGGAGAGGAAGGTCATGGCTCAGTTCCCTCTGCAAGAACACTTCCTGAAATGCTCACAAAATACTGGCTCATCCCTCCTATAGTGCCTCTTTAGGGAGGGCTCATCAGACCATCTAATTTGAGTTCACCCTCTCTTACCCCTCACTGGTCACTCTGTCCATTTAGTTTTCCTTTGAGACCCTCTCCCTCTCTAAAATTATCCTATCTATTTGCTAGTCTTTCACTAGATTCTAAATCCTACCTGATTAAGTACTACTTTGTTTAATGCTGAATGTCGAAGGCCTGGACATAGGATTCAACAAATGTTTGTTCAATGAATGAAATCTGCTTTTATTATACATTCTATTCCCTGGTAACATCCACAAAACAGTTATTTCAGGGAGCTGTTATCTCTGTTGTCTTATATGTGAGTGTCAAAGTATACCTCCAGCATCATTATACTGAATTCCTTTTCTCACTGCCAATACCGTTCTCCCTGATGTAAAGGACAGATATTTGGCCAAATTCCCAAATAGCTAGATCCTCTCCCACCATTAATGACAATAACCTGTTTATGAAACTGATAAGCAGAGGGACACTGGCAAATGGCATGCAGATTCTGATGAACCAGAACCTTTGATCTCAAACTGTAGTATGAACTCACCCTCGTGAGCCAGGTTGGTCGCATGTGATTTGTGTGACCCAAAGTAAGATGGACTTTCAGCATCTCAGCAGCCAAACATGGCCCTCCCTCTCCATGGAGAATCACCTATTCCTATGCTGCAGAAAAAAGAAAGTAGCTCTCCCCAAGAAGGGAGCCGAGGTTCTCGCCTCCAGGGACCAAAACAGCAAAGTAGGACAGGAGACGGGTACCCCCAGCAAGGGGAATTCTGCTCTGCCCTGTGGATTCAAGTTCTCCAGGGTTAATGCTCAATCTTCATAGCACACCCACTGCTTTGACTTTAAGTTGTTTAGACCAGACAGGAAGCAGTCTGGCCTAGTTGGTAAAGAGAACAGATTTGGAGACAGGATCAATATCTGTGTCACTATGGAAAGTCATTGAATCTCTCTGTGCCTCTGTTTCCACAACTTTGAACTGGTATAGGCACAGCATTCACCTCATAGGGTTTTTGCACAGATTACATGAATTTATAAATATAAATTGCTTAGAATCATGAACACATATATTAAATACTATATAAAGATTTTGCCTACAAATATCTGATAGTTCTGTAAATCATCGTAAGGGTCCTTTGCATGTACTAAGCACTGCATTTTTATTATTCACTGAGCTCAGCATTAAATTCCAGACACTATATTTAAAGAACAAGGATATGCAGGTACCACAATGAAGGATAAGAAAGAATACTAGTAAATGATCAAGATTCAAATTCTATTTCTGCCACGTTCTACATGCAATACTTTGATCATGTCATTACTATTATCCAAAGTCACACTTAATCATTTCTTAAATTAAAAAGTAGAGTACTAGTAATTGTTTGGATTTTCTCATGGGACTACTGTGGATCTCATTGCACACATGCAAGTTCTACTTTACAAGGGAATTTTAGTCAGCTTTTTCGCTGCTGTGACTAAATGGTCTGACCAGCACAATTATAGAGGAGGAAAGGTTTATTTAGGGGCTCACAGTTTCAGAGATCTTAGTTCAAAGAAGGCCGGCTTCATTCCTTGGGGCTCCAAGTGAGGCAGAACATCATGGTGGAAGAGTGTGGCAGAGGCAAACAGCTTGCATCATCAGGAAGCAGACAGAGATTCTCCACTCTCCAGATACAAAATATATACCCCAAAGTCACACCCCAATTCCAATCTCCTCCAACCATACCCTACCACTTCAATTAATCCATCAGGGATTAATTCACTAATTGGGTTAAGACTCTTACAACCCAATCATTTCTCCTCTGAACCTTCCTGCATTGTCTCACATGTGAGCTCTTGGGGACACCTCACATCCAAACCATAACAAAGGGAAAGTGTACTATTATTCAGACACAAAGTGTTCCCACCCACAACAGCACTGACAAACTAATCACCAAAAGGGAAAAGAAATGCAATATATTAAATGCACAACAGATTAAGTAAGAATGGAGCAACTTTACTTGTCCTCCTGGTTCTGGAACTAACTGGCTATGCAATCTTGTGACAGACATTCTTTTGGGCTTTGGTTTCCTCATCTGTGAAACAGAAGAAAATTCCTATCTCATAGGAAAACTGCAAAGCAGGAATCTTTAATATGTGGATCTTATGTATGACAAAGCATCAAATGGAAAAATATTCACCTTACTAATTTAGCTAATCAATATGTTAACACATGATTACTGGTTTGCACTAATAAATACATCTAAAAATGCCCTAACCAAATTCAAAGCATTCTCTGAAAGTAAGGAGCCTGTTAAGATAGGTTTTACAAGTATATTTGTCACAGAAAACAATCAAAAATGTAATTTATATAATACCAAATTACTGTTGATGTACAATTCATTCATTTCTCAAAAATTTTGAGTACAAATGCGGTAAAAAGTAATTTCCAGTTTTATATGTGCCATCTTAGAGAGGTATCATCAAGGGAAGATGTCAGGGGAGGGGGTGACATTAAAATACAAAAACATGAGAATTTCCACTTTGGAAAGAGATAGAGCCAAGTATGTCAGGGAACAGAATGAGTGCCAAGAGCCTAAGCTAGGAAGGAGCATGGAATGTCTGAGCACTTGAAATGGACCCAGGTGGAGAAACACGATGTATATGGGGAGAGAAGCAGGCATTGAGATGGAAAGGCCAGACTGGATAGAGCAAAACTTGGTATGCCATGTAAGAAAATAAAGATGTGATTCTAGAAGTAATGAGGAATTAAGACTGCAGAGCAGACACAGTATCAGTCTACCTCCCGTGGGCTGAATTCACATCATCTGTGATAATTCAGCCACGATTCCTGTTACCCACCCTTGGGGCTCTCTTTGGGTCTACAATTTACCAACAAGCTCTGCTCACTTTCTGGATGAATGTGTCTGTGTCTTGGATTATTCAAAAATACACCACATACCCAAAAAGTAGTCTAATGTTGGTGACGACTTTTGTACCAGTCAGATGTTCAACCTTCCTGGGTGGGCTTATGTCTAAATAATCCCAGGTGGGTTCAACTGTCTTCTGAGAATGCCCAAAGGTGACAGTGAACAGACATGAGACCAGTGAATAAAAGTTATATACAGGCAGATTCAGTTCACAATAAGGAAGGGCTCTCTATCTGTTATGAGTCTTGCTAGATCAGCATAGACCAGGAATCCAGAGACTCTTTCTGTCCAGATAGTACATATTGCAGTCCTCACAGGCCACGCCATATCTGCGACAACTATTGAACTCTGACACTGGAGTGCAAAAGCAGCCACAGACAATACATAAATAAATAAGCATGGCAGTGTTCCTATAAATCTTGGTTTACAAAAATAGGCACATAGTACACTGAATTTGGCCTACTTGTCATGTTTGCCCATTCCTGGAACAGGCCCAAAGGAGGCAAAATGGCAACTCACAAATGTCATGCAGCCACCAGACATGCTTTATTTGGCCCAAATTGTGTGTTAAAATAGAAAACATTTCAACAGAGGATTTTACTAAAAATACAGGTTCTTTTCTTTTCTTGAAAAGGGGGAAGATTAGTAACCCAGGGCCCACATTCCTATGTGTCAACGAATGTCAACAATTGTCTGGAACTGAGTAGTGGCTGCTGGCTTTGCAAGGAGCACCAGCTCTGCAGGTCACCACAAACATACCTGCTGCCTGCCTGACATTGGAGCTTAGGATCAGTGGCCACTTAGCTTCATGCTGACTCATTTTGTCCTTATGGTAAAGAATTATATCCTGAACCTGCATCTATATCAAATGTAGGAAAATAAAAGACAGATTGGAAAAAAAAAGTCCACGTTTCAAAAAAAACGAGAAGACGACATATGGGTTTAATATGCATACAAAGGATGTTGTGTTGAAAGAATCAATGTTTCTATTTTTCAATTTGTACTTTTTCTATTTTGAATTTAGAATATTTACATATTTTTATATCATGTTACATTTTTATGCCACAGTTCAGTAACAATAAAAATAGTTTGAATCCACTTCTGCACTTGATTTTCTTATTTCAGACTTGTTTTATAACTGTGAACCTGGCCAACTCCCACAGGTATTTGGGCTTGTACCCCTGGAATAGAATGGCACACAGGCCCTGAGGTCCCACCCCTTGAAGACTGAAAGCTGGTGAATGACTCAGTTGGAAACATTTGGATTGTGGATCCTACCTTGGGATAGAGCTGTGTTTGATCATGTCCAGCGCCTGTGAGTCTAGAACCCTGGAAGTCTCTGGATCCCACCCACACAGGGCAGAGCAAGAAGTAGTACAGTCGTTCTCAGCACTGGACCCAATAATCAATTGGTTCAGCAGGACATCATCCATTCTGCAAACTCAGACATGGGTACTACTTATGAAAGCAGCTCAAAGCAAAAGAGTTTCAGAAAATCCAGAATGGCAAAACTAGTTAGGCACAAGGCAGGTGATGGCCATAGGGTGAGCTAAGAAAATTCTTCATGCTAGGATATGCTGAAATGTCCAAGGGCAAGGCCTTCTCCTTTTTCCTCTCCTAAGAATGCTCAGGTAAGATGCTTCCTTTCCCACTTGATTTCTAATCTCTAGAGAGAGTTTGTAGCCCAATTCATTTGCTTGACTATAGCCTTGTTGAGTTTCACTCATTGGTCTTTCTGTTTATTTTGTGCTGAATTAGCCCCTCCTAAATGAGAGTGCCAAAAAAATGAAGTGAAAGGGGGAAGTTTGGGCACACACATACACCTATGCAAGCATTCTTCAACTTAGAGAAATCCCAGTAAGTGGAAAATTAATGATGCTGACAGTGACCATAAAAATTTACACAATCCAAAACAAGTATTACAACTGTGTAATTACATGTTTTCCACTGAGACATTGACTAGACACAACTATGAGAAATGAAAGTTTTCAGAGACTAAAACCTTATAGGAGTTGAACACTGCTTTTAAATTCCTTATACTCTTACATTATTTTGTTACAATAAGCAAATAAAAGTTCAAGGTGGCATAGAAAACATTATAACGGAAAAGCATTGGTAACCAAGTAATGAGTAAACTCTACTGTGAATCCTGAGTAACTGTGATGATCATTTTTAAAAGACAAATTGATTAAGGTCCTTTTTGTTGTTGTTGTTTTTAGGCTGTTAGAAAATAGAAAGGCAGTGGATACAGCTGCTGCAGCAGGTAGGCACATCTGGTGAGGAAGCTCTGGGCAAGGCCCATCACACAGTTCAGCAAGGTTTTGTGCTCCAGCATAGGCTGGTATATGCTGAAGGAATTTTCCTTGTCTAAAGATGCCACTGAACATAACTACATTGCATGTGATTAAAGTGAGCAATCTCCAGATGATTTTTACAGGCCCAGACAAGCCTAATCATTTGATGAGCAAGAAAAAGCAAAAGAGGTGACAATCAAGTTTTGTCCTCTCCTGCTATAGCTTAAGGCATAAAGTTGCCCTCTCACCACTCATAAATGCATGGACAGCCCAGTCAGATGCAATATAAATAACTTACCTTGCACATTTTGCTTTGGATAGATGCCCATTAAATCTCTGTGACTCCGAATCATATGATTTTTACAAATGAAATAGAAATGGAAATTATCTAGATCAACTCATGGGCTTAACACATAAGATCTGAGGGCTTGACTGACTGATTTGTGAAAGGTCATGCATATTCTTAGCACCAAATTCAGGAATCTGGCCCTGTGTCTCTTTATTCAATTTCTGATGGAGCTCAGATATGTCATCACCATTTAATAAAGACAGTGATCATCAAAGACCACAGCAACTAGAATACAACATTGATGTTCATTGAACATGGAAGGATCTTCTTTTATCCACTTCTCATAATCTTTAGAGAGAGAAGTAACAATATTTACATTTTGAGATTTAAATTATTTGTTGCATAATACATTAACTCCATAGACTATTATCAAATTATTTGTCATTTTGCAAAACCAGTTTAGACCTTTCTTGTAATACAGACAGAATCTTTGAAGAGGGTCTTTGCCTATGCAAGTGAGTAATTCACTCCACACCCCACAGAATCCAGAATGACTCACATTAGTTACATTATAAAAATTATGCCTGGGGCAACATTAGCCAGGGAAATTTTTAAATTAAGAGGTTATGCACACCTGGAAATTAATTTCTCATGCATGACTTTTTATTTGAAGCTTCATCAGTCAACTATCCTCAGTGAGTTTCTTGAAGTGCCCATGCCATGATTTCCCAAATAAACCACAATATCGACCACAGAAACCTCAATTTTTACACAACGAGCTTCTTCAGTCCTCCACGCCTCACCCCCATGCCCTTTCTTGTTATTTACTGCATTTTGCACATGTATTTTATTTCATGCCTTAATTAATCCAAGTCTTCCCTGCCCCCATTTCAGCAGTAACAAAAGAAGCTGTATCAAATCAATGAACTCCAAGCTGAGAAGCAGGACCCAGCCCCGAGAACCCTTTCGACCCACCAGGCACAGGCTTGCCAAGTGTAACCTGAAGTCTTATAACACTTTCTAGACCAGCCTGAAAGTACAATTGAGAACTGGTTTGTCTCCCAAGTCAACGCTAAAAATGAAAAGTCTGGTGTTGTTTACACTGGGGAAGAAAGAATGACAGACAGTAATCCTTCACCAAGGATTACTGGGAAAAGGAAAGCAGAGTAGAAGTTCTGTTTTCACTTTCAAATTACAGAATTATGACAGGGAAGGAGGAAACAGGGAGGGAGGAGGCTGGGCGTCTAGGAGAGAGCAGACAAGCATGGTTTCGTGTGTTTGTCCTCTGGGCTCAGTTACATACACCTCACCATGGCTAAACTAAAAGGCCTGTGTTCTGCTGACAGATTGGCAGCAACCAATCTGTGTGGAACGTCGGCAACTCAGGGACCATGAGGGCCAACTCAGCTCTGAAAGGTAGCTGACAACATGCATGAGCTATTCCACCTTTCTTCCAGCAACAAACTGAGTGATTTTCAAGGTAGACCCAGTTGGGCTGAGGTATCAGTGTGTTCTTGATGTCTCTCAGTGGATGGTGGTTGAAATATTAAACTAAGTAACTGAGGAGAAAGAGAAAAAAGCACCAGGAATCATCAATTCCATTTCAGAGTGGCAACTTGGATTTCCCTGGGAAAACATGCATTTGTTAGGGGTGTAGCTCTCACGGTTCAGAATGTATGTCCCATTGAGATTGAAACCCATGACAGGTCAGACCATGAGGCCTTGAGCCCAGCTGCCCACCAACTCTTCCCAAAGACAAAGTTTCCACTTCTGTAGAACAAAATTGCTAAGTTTTCTGGCCCTTATTACACATAGTCCTGGTTACTTGAGTAAAAATAATTAAGCTTGAGATGATACCTTTATCCAACACATGGTATAGAAGCAGCACATGTATTCTAACCCAAAGAGACACTGTGGCCAGTTCACAGGGTATTTCCATGGGGATGTGGGTACAGAACTCAAGGTCAAGATCTATAGGCATTCCAACATGTTCAGTGTATAGAAAAATCCAAATAATAAGCAACCTGAAGCATCCCACAGTTCAAAAGGTGGCACAAAATAAAAATTAAGCTGATTTCTAAAAAATACAGAGAAATCTCTCCATTTTTTGAAAATAGATTCTCACTCTCTCATGCATGTGTGCATGCACACTTGCACGCACAGATTGGTTTCTACTTATTTCCTTTATATCTCATCTTTAATATTATCTTTTGATTATTCTACAGGAGTTTCAAATCTGTAGTGACTTTTTGCTTTTGCCATTCTACGATCTCTACAGATATTCTGGGAATTCTTACTGATTTCCTATTTCCCCATGACATGGGGAATCAATTCATAGGGGGCACCAAATGGGTATGACATTAAATCATTGCATCCATGATTGCAAGAAGTGCAGCTGGAACCCTAGTTTCACAGAATTCAGGATGTAGCTACTGTTTATGCACACCAACCTGAGTGCCATGGTGATTTTTTGATTGACTTGAGGTGGGAGCTCCTCTTCAGGCAATACAGTATAACACCTGTCTACTTCAATCATGTGTGATTGTGTGAAGTTTTTTGAAATACTTATAGCTAGTCCAATCTTCAAATACTGTTTTCCTCCTACCCAATTTTAATCAGTCAACCTGCAAACATTTAACAAGTTCATAGTCCATAATCAAAGAATTCTAAGTTCCAATCCCCTAAGTTCAATTACCATGTTGTCCTGGGAAAGATAATTTCCTCCTAAACATCAGATATTTTTCATTATCAAATGATAACTATAATACTTCCCTCACAGATACTTTTACAAGGATTAAAAATAAAGATTATAAGAAGATATCCATGGTGTTATAGGAAGTAGTTGGTAGAAGTTGTTATTATTTTATATCATTTATAATTTTTAAATTTTATATTCATAAATCTTATATATGTATATGCATATCATATAAATTATATAGAGTATATAAATATATGTAAATGTAACTTATATGTACTTATAAATGTTATGGTCTATGTAATAGCTATTATTTTCCAGGTGCTAAGTAAAATTAAGGGATAAAAAAATATATCCTCTTCTTTTCTAAGGAAAGAAGTTCTATATACATGAAAAAAACTATGATCTATATGGTTCATATCAAGATTTTAGGATTTTAGAGGCAAATTGAGCTTGGACCTTTGAATTCCCCCTTAAAGAGGGGATGTTTAGAACAGTTACAACTTAGCTCTCAATCATGTATCAAAACAAGAAAGGCATTGCTCCACTGGGTGTATTCTGGAGAGGAAGAAATCAAAGTGTGGAGCCTCAGGGTTCAAGTGCCCAGAGGTGTTTCTATAACCCAGGGGCCTGCAGTGTTGTGGATATGGGGACTACTGCAGGATTGCATACACTCTTTCCCACTGCCACAAAAACAAACAAAAAAATCAACAGTCTCCTCCCTCCTGGAGATGCAGAATAATCCTTTCCCATTGATTATGGGCTGCACTAGTGACTCGCTTTTAACAACAGAACATAAAAAGGAAGAAATCATAGCTGTAGACAGAAGAAACCTGGTGGACACTACCACAACCGGGTGATAGGGTTAACCTTGGCAGAGGTAAGTCCTGTTAGTATCATGTGCCCTGGCTATGATGCAGTAAGAGGGGAGGAGGCATTTGCCTCCATGGTAATTCTTTTAAAATCCATAAAGCCAGTCTAGTCATGAAAAAACAACTGACAACCCCAATTCAAATCCAGTCTACAAAACACCTTGCAAGTACTCTTCAAAAGTATCAAGGGCATTAAGGTTTGAATACAAGGTGTCCCCCAGAATCTCCTGTATTAATTCAGCAATATTCAGAGGTAAAATGTTTAGATTATGAGAGCTATAATATAATGAGTGCATCTTAGTTTGAATGGACTAACCATGTGGTAACTCTAGGCAGGTAGGGCATGGCTGGAGGAGGTGAGTTACTCGGGTATGCCCTGGAAGGGTTCCTCCTTCCTACAGCCCAGCTCCTTCCTCTCAGTCTTTGCTTCCGGGCTGCCATGAGCAGAGCAGAATTTGTCCACCACGCCCTTCCACCATGCAGTTCTGCCTCACCTCAGGCGCAGAGCAATGGAGTCAGATGACCATGGGCTGAACCTTTGAAACCATCAACCAAAATAAACTTTTCTTCCAGTAAGTTGTTTTCATCAGGTATTTTGTTCACAGTAATGAAAAGTTGACTAACACAAAGGTCATGAAAAACAAGAGAAGGTGGAGAAATGTCACATACCAGAGAAGACCAGGAAGGCATAATGACTAAATGCAAACTGGATTAGTCCTAGAGTAGAAACCAGGAAGTTAGTAGAACATGAATGGGAACTGTACATAATGGTACTTAACCAACATTAACCGCATGTGCAGAGTATTAACTTTAAGGGAAGTTAAGCAAAGAGATATCAAGTCCTATATTATCATTGTAAATCTGTAATCTAAGTATTTCAAAATAAAATGGCATAAAATCAAGCAGTTAATAAATGTTGAAGAGTGAAATTTTGTAAGGCACAAATAAAACACTGTCTTTTTTTATAAGCTAACACAAAAAATTATTAATTTTCCCACACAGATTATTTATATACATGAGTATAGATTATATATAAATTATATCATCAATAGTAAGAGTATATATAGATGTATATATACACATAATTTTTATATATTACATAATTTATATATTATATAATATATAGTATATACAAATAATCATATTATTTATACTTTAATATTATACATATACATTTTTATATATGCATGTGCATACACACAGATATGAGAAGAGCACCCCAATTTATGATGTCGCAATTTTTTTTTAACCTCAGAAGGTAATTTCTCAAAAACCAAAGGTATAACTGCCAATCATGTCACCATGCCAACCCACATAGTCTATATACTACAAAGCATAGCTAAAATTGGATAAATACAAGCTGTGAATCCCATGTCCTTTGAAACCCACAAGGCAAGGCAGAGTAGCACAGAGGGAAAAATACAGGCTGTGGGATTAGAGAGAACAGCATTCAAATTCCACTTCTGATACTTACTTCATAATCTTGAACAAGTCATTTAACCTTCCTGAATCTGTGTTTCCTCATCTATAAATGACTGGTGATAACTATACCCCAGAATTTTGACAAAAATTAAGTCAATGCTTAGAGAGCAAATTGTTGACAAAATTCAGGTTCAAGATCCATGCCTTCCTGACTCATGGGGGTCCAGAGCACAACCGTACTGAGACACAGTAGGTTAGGGCAAGATGTTTGCTGAGCTGGGTGTTTTAGTTTCCTTTTTTTGCTTCTAGGACCAAAATACATGACAAGAACAATTTTAGAGGAGGAAAAGTTTATTTGGTGTTCATGGTTTCAGAGGTGTCAATTCATAAATGGCTGGATCCATTGTTCTGGGCCCAACATGAGGCAGAACATCATGGTGAAAGAGTGTGGTGGAGGAAAGCAGTTCAGGACATGGCTACCAGGAAGCAGAGAGACCGCTCCCCACACCAAGTACAAAATATATACCCCAAAGGTATATAGATGACCCACCTTCTCAAGCCATACCCTAACTGCCCATAGTTACCATTCCATTAATCCCTCTCAGGGGATTAATGTACTGATTAGGTGAAGTCTTTCATCACCCAATTATTTCACCTCTGAATTTTCTTTTTTTTTTTTTTTTTGGCGGTGCTGGGGATTGAACCCAGGGCCTTGTGCTTGCAAGACAAGCACTCTACCAACTGAGCTATCTCCCCAGCCCTGAATTTCCTTGCATTGTCTTACACATGAGCTTTTGGGGGACACCTAATATATAAACACTGAGTTTGGGGCTATCAACTAGTGACAGGTACCCCGAACCACTTAAAAGACCTTATACAAATCCACGCTGCTTACCTTATTTTGTGTTTCAGTTGGTCAGTTATCCAGGACTGTATAAAAAATCATCCTTAAAGTTAGTGACTTCATAAAAAATTATTAGAGGGGAATGAAAGGAGTGGGGGTATGGGGGTAGGGAGACTAGTAGAATAAATCGGACATTATTACCCCATGTATGTAGATAACTATATGACCAGTTGTATTCTACATCATATATAACCAGAAGAATGAGAAATCATACTCCATTATATACAATGGAGTATAGTATCAAAGTGTGTTCTACTGTTATGTATAACTAATTAAAACAAAATTTAAAATAAATTTTAAAAAATTTATTTTTCTTTAAATCTGCAAATTAGGTGGGGATCAATGAGGATGGTTCATATCTGCTTTACTTGGTATCATCAGGAGCAACTCAAAAGCAGGGGTTATCTCTAGCCTCAGTTCATTTGCACATCTGGGGCCTGACAACAGCTACTGGCTAAAACTTTGGTGGGAATCCTCAACTGTAATGCTCACCAGGGGCCTCCCATACATCCAGGGCCACCTCACAACATGGTGGTTAGATTTTAAGGGCCAGCATGCCAAGAGAGCAAGATGAACACGTACTTTCTACAACTTAGTATTAGAAGTCATGCAGCATGGGCTGGGTATAGCCTAGGTTAGAGTGCTCACCTGGCATGCCTGAGACTTCAGTTTGATTCCCAGTACCAAGGTGGGTAGGGGTGTCATAGAGCAGCTCTTTCACTGTATTCTATCCTTCAAGGCAGTGGCAAAGGCCCACCTGTGCTCAGGGGGAAGGGAAGTAACCCTCCTGACTGGGCATTGTCAAGGACTTCAAAGAATACGAGAGACTGAAAATATCTGCTGTGGCCACTCCTGGAAAAATCATCTTAAGAATGATGGACATTTAGGTTAGTAAAATGAGGAAGAGGAGGAGTCAGGCATTTTGACATACTCTAGACCAGAAAAATGAAACACAGCTGGGCTCTGTGGCACTGGGTGTCTTACCCGACAAGTTCACCTTCACCGCATTTCATGTCAAGTGCCTTCTGTATTTTGTCTTTAGACACTTACTGCATTCTTCAGCTTCTGTTTGAAAAACTTTCTCTCATTCATTAGTTTACATGAGGCCTGAAACTTTGCCCTTGGCTCTTCTTTTTAAATGGTTCATCATTGAGAGCAAACCAACGCTGCTGTGAGGCTCTGTCCGTGTCCTCCTGTGGCCCCTCAACCCCAAGGGCTTCCACATTGCTGGCCCAATTTTCCATACTAACATGCAACTCTGTACGCCAGTGTTATGTCCAGTGCTTGGTTCTACTCTGTCCATAGTCAGCGCGTGTGAATTAACACCTCCAGAGAGCGGCGCTAAACCAATAACCAAACCCAACTGACAAAAAATAACTTCACTCCCTTGTCTCTTAGGATGGAACGAGTCAGACACATTCCACACTGGGTGCCATAGTCCACTAAATGGATTAAGCCCTAGTTTCCAAGTGGTCACTAACTTGATGAATTACCTCTTATCAGCATCATTTCCTTCCCTATCTCACTCCACTCCTTACAGGTGTTTCTGAGATTTCCTCTCTAATAAACAGCTGCACTCAAACCTTCGCCTTGAAGTTTTAGAGAAAACCAATTAAAACATTCAATCTCTCTCATTGGCTCAAATTAAACCTTTATGAGAAACATAATAATTGGCCCAATTTAGGTCATATTCCTCATCCAGTCTTCTGTAATCAGGGGAAAGAATCAAGGAATAGCTTTTCAGACCTCCCAGTCATCAGGGGCTATAAGGGAAGAAGTTCCCAGAGGAGAGGCTCAAGGACCTAAAGGAACTCCAAGACATGGCCACCAAGTTCACCATGGTACAATTCCCACGTGCAGTCAGAGTTCCTTTTATACCCAGACGCTGCTACCCAAATCTTATCAAAGTGGTCTCCAAACTAAAACCGGAATGCCCGTACCTGAAACCCAGCCTTCACTGTAAGTGTAAAGTAAGGCCCTTTATAATTTCTGGAAATAGTGAGCTACCAATGCTTAGGATCTACCTGCTAGGCACTTTACATGCAAGCTCCTCATGCAATTATACACTTTGAAAAGGGAAGACAAATAAGAAAAGGTCTTTAAATTGGGTGACTTTTTAAATTTAGCCAACGCGTTTAATTATGGTACAATATTATTTCAAACCACTAACCTCATTACAGATTACCATAAAGAGTCACCATTATTTGAAAGGTCTTTTAAAAATACCATTAAACCCATAAACAATGTTACCTGGAAAGTTCTATGTGTTTGGCATCAACTAATTTTTGGCAGATACTTACTTTTTTTTTCTTTCTTTCTTTTTTTTTTTTGCAGTACTGGGGATCAAACTCAGGGCCTTGTGTTTACGAGGCAAGCACGCTACCAGCTGAGCTATCTCCCCAACCCAGATACTTACTTTTGAATAACAGTAAAGAAATTCCTTGTGGGCTCCTCACTCTTCAGCCATCCCCTAGGATTCTTTGCCACTTCAGTTTAAAGGGCTGCTTCAAAAGTGGTTCCACTGATACATCTCCCCTCACAATATGTTTTATTATTAAAAGCCAAGTTCACAAAATTGAATTTAAAACCCCAAATTATGATAGTTTCAGCAGCCTCCACTCCCTGCCAATTAGATCTACCAGATGAGAACTGAGAAACTTCCTCAGAGTTCCTTTCAGTAGTTCCTGAGGTCCCCAATATGAGCCACTTTGTCAGCCACAATCCCTGCTGGCCCCAATTCTCCCCCTCCTTTCCAGCAGCACTTGAAGGATCTTCCCTTACATCATGTGGTTGGGTCCACGTTGGACAGTGATGCTTGAAGCAGTCAAGGAGCTACTGCTTCCCCACAAGCCAGACAGCACTGATTCCCAGCAGCCCTGGGGAGACTGGCCTCTCTCACCTTGCTGTGCTGCACCCTCTGACCTCAGGTCACAGTAGCATCCCCTAAACCCAGTCTTTTCCATGATTTCATCTCCCACCCTATTAAAAAAGACTCAACTCCTAACCAAGCAGGCAGATGGGTAGCTTATGACATGCAAGATTCTTTGTCCAACCTTTCCCCCCTCTACACAAACAATATTGGTTCTATACACATTTATTGCAGCAAAGAGGGGCAGTGTTGAGTATGCAAACAAGGGTCATAAGGATGATTTTCTCTAGTGATGTATGGTCCCACTTTGCCAGGTATGTCACATGGGAAGCAAGAGAATGTTACGCCCATGGGTACTGGACCTAAGCAGTGTTCTCTATGCTTCTGGGCCAGACTCCCCATAGCACAGCAGACCATGAGACAGCCCAAGAGGAACACAGTGAAGGAACTGGAAGCAAAGAAAGCTGAAGAAATGCTCCAAGTACACAGTTAAGCACAGCTGAAAATAATAGGATGAGCCTGAAGATGCCTGGGATTGAAAGAGCCCCTCTGCCTGGTGGGTGACAATCATACTTAAGAAAGAGAATTGCAAGAGACACCAGGCTCTGCATACAGTAACTGCCACTTCGCATCAAAAAGTGACCTCTACATGTACACACTTTGGGATGATGAACAGATGCACCTTCAAGGTGCACACACAGAGTCACCTCTCACACACAGAAACCCGCCAATTACCACCCTTTAAAATATGTGCAAGAACATTTTTTAAAAACCTTCCATTTTCTCAAGGACATATTATACACTGAGTGAACACTCTACAACTTTGTTACATTCCACCCCCGTCCCTGCCATCCTGGTTAATTAAGTGTCCATGATTATGAACATGGGATATGAAACTAATGTTGACTCTCAGCTTCTTTCAAAACTAGTTTGTAAGGAAATAAAAATTGAGTACTTTGTGCCAACACTCTTTGGTGTGCTACATATTTCACCTAAACTTTCTCATTTAATCCCTTTAAAAACTTTATGAGGCAGGTCCTAGAAATCTGGATTCAGGAAGGTCAGCCCAATGTATTAATCCTAAACTCAACAGGGACAGGAATCAAATCCCAGCAAGCCGACTGCAGATCCATCACACACGTTAGACTCCAGTGTGTTGAGTGTACTGCCTCCAGTTTTTTATGTTATTGATTCTGTTCTAGTCACTTCTGACTTGGGCCATGGTGGTGTCAGTAAGTGCCTTTTTATGAGGTCCACGTGCAGGAACTCAATAATCTGTCCTGCAAAGGAGTAGTGGTTTTTCTGGCATCTCCCCAATGAAGTAGTGGGGTTGACGAGCAGTTGGCAAAATCAGAGGGCTCCAGTAGGTTTCAAAGTGAGCAGAAAGACCTGGGAAGTATGGTCTGTTCAGTGTGTGCCTTCTCACGACTCACTCACATTGCGGCAGAAACCTTAGCAGAATTGGATGGCATTTCCAAAAACGCTGACACCAACCTCTTGCCATTTTTGCAGCCAGTCAAAGCAAAGTGATACAGAATATGACCACTGTGCCCACCGTGACGAGGACCACTGTCCATCACCCACTTCTCATTTCTTCCTCCAACACATGAGCATTGCCAATGAAGGAGAAGAAGAGGGGGCCCACGTCCATTATTGAGGTGTGTGCTGCGTGTTCTATTCACACACCTTATTGAGGCTTCACAGGAAGTCTCTGGAACTGATACCTCCCTCTATTTTACAAATGGAAAAAATGGAGATTTCAAGAAGTTAAACATTGTGTCGAAGGTACTTGGACTGATGAGTGCCAAATTGGCATAAGAACCCGAGTACAAGGTTGAAGGTCGACTGTTCTTCCCATTGACAAGGCAAGTTGTCAGACTTTCCCGATTTGGGTCTGTATGTAGTCAGGAGCACTTCTGAGTATATAAGGCATGTCATAAATATGCCATATGTAAAGAGTAAGTCTGATTTAAGAACCAACTAAAAGGGAAAGAGAGAGAAAGAACTGAAGAGATGGGGAAACACACTTCTATCCCCTCTCCATCCCAAATGTTGTTTTCTTAGCTTTGACAACAACAAAGTAGACTCACTCCTAGTGTTTTCTGGGCTCTAAACCCATTCAAACATAAATCACACAGACAAAATCATCCTTTGTGGGAGCCTGAGAGTATGTTTTCTGTGGACCTTGCAGCTCCTCCATTTTACCTCTCCCTCATGCCCACCTCTGACCCCCAGAAATGAAGTCTGCAGACCAGAGACAAGGGCATTGCCTGGGAAATCTGAAAAAGAAAACAGTGGTTTCACATTGGTCTGGGTCTAAAGTTTGAATGAGATCTTATATTTTAAAAATTGATTTTTTATACTCCTTGGGCCAACTTCCTGGGATTAGAAGTTTCTGTAGCACTTCATGTTTTCTTCAGGCTTCTCAGATATCAGCAAAAACACAGAAAATGGAGACCATGGCAGAACAAAACCATAATTCAGAAGTTGGGTAATAGGTGAAAGATGCTAATCCCAGTTGAGAGGAGTTCATAAAAATGAATCCTGGCCCCCTTTGGGTAGCAGGAGTACTGCACCATGAATATTTATGGTGGAATATGGGAAGTGTTGGGAAACAAACCCAGCAGGGGCCAATCTACCCTAACAGCTGGGGATCGTTTGGGTGTTAAAATGAAGTTTTAAGGGACACCATTCAGATAAAAATCATATTTGAAAAGAATTATGCCTGTGTTCCAAATATCATCGAGTGTAGAGCAATTTTGAATTTTATATGCTTTGCAAACATCTGCTTGCTTTTAAACTTTACTCATCTTGTACCATAAAGTTGGATTCAGTTTCAAAAATCTCCCATATTTTTATGTTGGGGTGACCCAGCTAAAGGGGTTTATGAAGCTGTTCAAAAGAAAAATATGGTATATACTGATATGTATATGTCATGAACTGACTTTTCAAACAGCATTAATTTTTAAGGGGTGATTGGCTAGAGGTTAAGCGCACAGATTCTGCAGCCAGACTCTCTGAACCGAAGTTCCAGCTCCACTGCTCCCTACAGACTGTGTGGCCTTAGGCAAGTTACTTAACTTCTCTGTGTTTTAGTTGCCCAATCTATAAAATGAGGTCATGATAGTTCCTTCTCCCATAATTCTTATAAAGATTAAGTGAGTTTCTGATCCATAATAAGCACTGTGATGGTATTAGCTTTCATCAGTGTTATTAAAATTATTCTCATTTAATTCAAATACTTAGGTAAAGGGCGTACAATGGGAGTCATACTTACCACAAAAGTTTTTTAAATAATTAAAAGATAAAATGAGCAAAGTACCATAAATGCTATGTGCAGAGGTATTTAAGTGGAATTACTGGTTAGCAAAAACCCATTTTAAAAAAGGAAGTAAAGAAAAAAAAAACACTTTCATCATAATCCTTGTCATTGGGGATGCTCAGAATGAATTTGACCATTCTC
The DNA here is from genome assembly GCF_902686445.1 of Sciurus carolinensis. Lineage (NCBI taxonomy): Eukaryota > Metazoa > Chordata > Mammalia > Rodentia > Sciuridae > Sciurus > Sciurus carolinensis. Next base: position 68,314,653 of record NC_062226.1, read on the forward strand.
CAACAAAGGAAGTAGTTTCCACCAACTAAATCAAAATCACCATTAATGGTTTAATGCTGTGTCCACACTCATTTCCATACTGACAACATACTGGGCATTACCCAAGCGGGTGTTTTGTATGGTGGAGACTCAGCGGAATTTCTTCTCACTCTAGGAGACACAAAACTTTCTCTTGCTCTCAAACCTGAATTTTGTTGCTTATTATCTCATTCATTTATCCAGAAAGAAAAAGAAAGTAAAAAAAGAAATAAAGCCATCCGTGACTCCTTTTAACTGGGATCTGTTGCTTGTAGAATCATTATTGTGAGTGTAGCTTAACTGTCGATTTCAGCTCTGTAGAATTTCCAAATGTTGTGTGCATGGTTAATTATCTAACAGGAACCCCTCTTCAGGAAACACCCGAAAGCAGGCTCACCGGTGTCTGAAATCCAGATTGCTGCAGGAATGAAGAGCTCTGCTTTGGCCAGAGAGAAAATAACTCTCCCAACAGTCCATTTGCTTTACAGTCGGAGTGAAAAAGCAGACTTAATCATGTCATTCCACTGCCTAAAACCCTTAAATAATTGCCAGATTCCCTGAGGACGAAGACCCAGATCCCTCAATGGAGTTCGTGTTGTACCACCCCAGACTGGTCTCCAGTCCCAAACCCCGAATCTTCCACGCCACAGCTGCACCGCCAATCACTTGGCTCCTTGCATGTGCCAAGCTCCCAGATGACCAGCCTCCATGCCTGGGGGACCCAGGGTCTGGAACCCCTTCAAACAGATATTCTCTAAATACGTGCTCTACCTGTGTACTAATGAGAGGGGCTGAACCTCATTTTCTGTCACTAAAGATTGTTTACATAAACAGACTTCTACACACCTTACTTGACCTAGGTAAAGCAAAATCAATATTCAGAAAGATATGGCCTCTCTTCCTTTGTTCTCTAGCTTTTGTCTCTGTGGCTTGGTCAATTATCAAACAACACAAATTCTTTTTTTTTATATTATATCCTTTTTTTAAATTTATTTACTTTGATTCATTGTACACAAATGGGGTACAACTGTTGTTTCTCTGGTTGTATGCAAAGTAGAGTCATACAATTTGTGTAATCATACATGTACGTGATGTTTGTCTCATTCTGTTATTTTTCCTTCCCCCCGCCTCCTCCCCACCCCTCTTTTTCCTCTATACAATCCATCCTTCCTCCATTCTTTCCTCCCTCCTACCCCCTGTTACGTAGCATCATCCACTTATCAGAACAATCATTCTGCCTTTGGTTTTTTGGAATTGGCTTATCTCACTTAGCATGATATTCTCCAACTGCATCCATTTACCTGCAAATAACATAATTTTATTCTTCTTTATGGCTGAGTACTATTCCATTGTGTATATATACCACAGCTTCTTTATCCATTCATCAATTGAAGGGCATCTAGGTTGGTTCCACAATCTAGCTATTGTGAATTAAGCTACTATAAACATTGATGTGGCTGCATCTCTGTAGTATGCTGGTTTTATGTCCTTTGGGTATAGACCAAGGAGTGGGATAGCTGGGTCAAATGGTGGTTCCATTCCAAGTTTTCTAAGGAATCTCCACACCACTTTCCAGAGTGGCTGCACTAATTTAAACCCCACCAGCAATGTATGAGCGTAGCTTTTTCCCCACATCCTTGCCAGCACCTATTGTTGCTTGTATTCTTGATAATCATCATTCTAATTGGGGTGAGATGGAATCTTAGGGTAGTTTTGATTTGCATTTCTCTTATTACTAGAGAAGTTGAACATTTTTTCATATATCTGCTGATTGCTTGTACATCTTCTGTGAAGTGTCTGCTCATTTCCTCATTATATGCAGAAAGATATGGCCTCTCTTCCTTTGTTCTCTAGCTTTTGTCTCTGTGGCTTAGTCAATTACCAAACAAGACAAATTCTTAAAGGGGAGGAAAGGACAATAAAAGAGTTTTACATTTTGATCACAAAAACTGTCACTTGTTCTACACTAGGGGCTACACTGTCACACTGTCACTGTGCTTGAGGTGGTTTGGGAATTCAGGTGACTGTCACCACTGGGTCTAAATGTATAGTTGTACCAAGTAGCCTTTGGAAGTACACATTAAAACACTGAAGAGAAACAGACAGGTGGTGGTTTTTACACTCAGAAGTCCTGCCAGCTTCTGTAAATGCCCACTCTTCTCACATGTCCGCAGGAAGGCCAGCCCTCAAGGGGAGAAGGCCCAGAGCCTCCTTTCATCTAGTCTGGAGATGTTTGGCAAAAATGCAGTTTGGTGCCCTGATAGGCCATCCATTCGTCTGCCCCATAATCCAGCCCTGCTTCTACCGGGGCACTTTTCTACCTCCTATCTTCTCAATGACTTCTTCATTTTCAACTATCAGCCTAAATGTCACCTCCTTCAGGGGAAAACCACTGACCCTGAAGACCAAGTCAGATCCTCATGTGACTGTATTTTGTGGATTGTTATTTTTGTGCTCTCACCTCTCTGAAGTCAAGATGTGACTTTCTGGGTTGGAGAGATAGCTCAGTGTGTAGAGTGCTTGCCTGTCAAGCAAAAGGCCCTGGGTTCAATCCCCAGCACCACAAAAAAAAAAAAAAAAAAAATTAATGAGATGTGACTTTCTAGCTATGGGGTCTTCCAGCCTCATTGGTCCTGTGGGTGCCCTGACACATGTATGTGAATGTGGATGTTAGCCCTTCCGCAGTGAAGCCTTGCCCTTTTCAGTCAACAAGCCATTTGTGAGTCATTTGAGGAAAGAAAATTCATCCTTACTGATGTTGGAAAGTGCCGGAGGTACCCATTGGTAAGATGAAAATGGTACCAGCATCTAATCCCTGAGAACCAGTGTCAGCCCTGGGAAGGAAACCTTACAGAGGAAAGAAGGTCACTCTTAAGAATTGCTGTTCCCCAAAAGTCCTGATGGCCAGATGATGATGCTGTGTAAAAAACTACAGATATTGAGAACAGTGAGTCAAAAAGTGATTCAAAAGAATTCAGCTTCCAACATAAAAACGCTTTTAGGAATGCTTCGTTTCACATTTTCCTTTTTATATATGCACAAGGTGATCTATTATTTTAAAAACTGATGAAATAAGTTGAAAATGAACCCTTTCCATAAGTTGGAAACCAAATGTGTCAATACTAAGAACACATAGGGCTGTACTTTAATTGGCAGGGTTTTACCTTCCCTAGCAGTATAGTCCCGCCCTTCATGACAACATTTTGGTTAACAGCAGACCATATATAAAGTAATAGTCTCACAGGGTTACATGTTCTGGTGAGGTTGCAACATTCTTATTTTGTGTAAGAATATTTCATAACCGGGTGCAGTGGCACACCCTATAATCCCAGCAGCTCAGGAGACTGAGGCAGGAAGATTGCAAGTTCAAAGTCAGCCTCAGCAACTTAGTGAGACCCTGTCTCAAAGTAAAAAAAATAAAAGGGCTAGGATGTGGGGATGTGGGTGGCACCCCTGGGTTCAATTCCCAGGACCAAAAAAAAAAAAAAAAAAATATATATATATATATATATATAGCAGTAACTGTAGACAGGTAAGGTGTGGCGGGAGGAGGTAGGTTACAGGGAACATGCCTCTGGGATTTGTGTTTTGTCCCTGGTGCACAGAGCTCTCTCACTCTGCTTCCCTGATGACATGTCCTGAACTTCTTTTCCCCTCCATGCCCTTCCGCCCTGATGACCTCACCTTGGGCTCAGAGCTCTGAAGTAGGCTATCTATGGACCGAGACCTCTGAAACCGTAAGCCAGAAATAAACTTCCTCTATGTTGTTCTTGTCATGTTCTTTTGGTCCAAGTGTTGCAAAGCTGACCAAAGAAACCAGTGAGAAAATAGCAATGTGATTTACAAGTATGCAAGTTTTATGAAATACACTGTACATTTTTACAGTTGCCCGGGATTTTCATTCATTACATTTTATCATAAATGTAATTCTATTTATGTAATTATTTGTTTAATATCTACTTTTTCAGTTTCTCTATCAATATGTAGTGATGCCTAGAATAAAGCAAGCACTTAAGAAATATTTTCAGTGAATAACGAATTTATACATTAATGAATGACTGAACAAAGAGTATGCTTCAACTTTTGTTCCTGGGTACGCAAATGTCTGCTGGGATCTTGCAGATCCACTTGCTGACCACTGGCACAAGAGAGTTGCAAACTCAGTCTGAACTGCAAATGTGTATTGCTTGATGGAGTATAGTCTTTCTTTAAAAAATAAAATTTAATGTCTCTAAAGTGGGATATCATTCCTTCAGTTCAGAATCTTTTATCACATTTATCCCTTTACATCTACATTATTTAATCTCCTCTTGAAGGGTTTTGAGTTTAAGGTATCTATTCTGTGCTTTTATATTAATACACAATAATCACATTCTTCATATGGTCTGAAGAATGACTATTGATTTGTGGGAGAAGCCTCACCCAGGCCATGGATAGATTCATTAAACACTTTTTATTGGGAAATTTTTGGAATCTCAGACTCACCAGGTTGCCCAATTGTTGAACTAATAGCTTGAGCTAGTACCTCCCTTGGCCTGCAGCCTGCAGCATGTCAGCGCTAATGCTTGCTGCTGACTACAGGTGGCAGTGGTCCTTCATTATTGCAAAAGTTCCAAAATGCCAATGCTGCTTCAAGGCCTCCCAGTCATGGGCCAGGGAGATGATATCTGCATTGGAGCAGCGTGTCTGTCTTTATCAGTCCATCTCATTTGTTGTTGCCTGTGTGCAGCATTTAAACAGGCAAGTAACTCAGGCCCCGCATGCTCATCCAACATATTCACATTGCTGAAATACAATGGCAGTTTGCAACTGAAAAGATATTTTTTCCCATGTGGTTTACACCAAGTACCTTTTCCAGTCTTTCTTTTCAAACAAGAGAGCAGAAAGGAAAAGTTGATTTTTGTTGTTCGTTTTATTCCTTCTCTAGTTTCATCTTTCTTTCTTTTTTTTTTTTAATAAAGAAATGAAATGTACACTCACACACACACATACATGCATACTTACACACACAATGATTTTATTCAACTATGAATAAGAACAAGATTAGGTCATTTGAAGGAAAATGGATGTAACTGGAAAGTAAAATGTTAAGAATATCATCTTTTAGTATTTTTCAAATGTATCTTTGTATCTCAACTTGAGTTCTCGGTATAAAGAATTACAAAAATTTCAATCCAAGACAGTTTCAAAAAATTATGTATTTTCTTAGGAATTTTACATTTTTTAATGTCATTCAAAGATCAGATTTAAGGTGGATGAAATTAAACAATATTTTAGCTCTAGCCAATGTTTACAGATAACTTAGCATTCGATACAATAAACTCTAAAAACAAGGACTCTGTGCTATTTAAATCTAGGTTGAATGTGTTCTGTTTATAACTAAGTTGCAAAAGTACTCAGGTTTTCTTAAGAGCAGTCCCACAGTGTAAATGTTCCTTAATGACACATGACAATGTTTTAAATGCTTTTCGGTTCTACTATGATATCACCTACAGCAAGGACTAAGTCACAGCAGATCATTTTCAATGGAATAATTTCCCTAGGGGAAAGTTAGTCCCACTGTATATATGACCATTACCAAGGGTATTTGTTGATGATGCTTGAATAAAATCCTTCCTCACAAGAGTAAAAAAACATGTGGTTGTAAAAGCAATATTTGTATGCACAGAGTCACCAACTCATTTGTTTTTAAGCAATGACCTTAAGGAATTAAGAAAGTATAGCTTTTTTAAAAGTATGTATTATTGAAAAAAATGGAGCCTGTCTAAAACAGGCCTTTTGAATTGAAAAACCACCTACAAAATTGTTCCTGTATTTCTATTTAAAGAAAAAAAAAAAAACTTTCTTTAATTATTATTTTTTAGTTGTTGATGAACCTTTAGTTTATTTAGTTATTTGTATGTAATGCTAAGAATCAAAACCAGTCTCACACATGCTAGGCAAGCACTCTATCACTGAGCCACAACCTCAGCCCTGTTCCTGTATTTCTTGATCAGATGAAGCATGTTAAAGAAAAATGGCCTCACATGGACTTTAAAATAAAGGGAAAGAAAAAGTTGATAAATAATAAATGTTAATAATTTTATCTTTCTTTAATATGAGAGATTTATTTCCGCTTCAATCTTGCTGGAAAGTAAAATGACCAGTGTGTGACTTTTCCTGCTGGCTAAGTGGGCTTCTGCACAGAACTGTACACGCCTGGGGCCTGAGCCCTACTTCAGGCCGACTACCTACCACCATGACTCCAGTGAGGAAAGCTGATGGAGCCCTCTCTTCCAGGTCCTCCCTGTGTTTGTTTCTTCATTTAACTCCCACACTTGTCCATTCTGCCCAAGGCCTGTGGACTACCAGTTTGCTGACCTTCCATAGACTCAAAGTATCCAATGCAGCTGTTTCAAGAAGGTATTGGAAACAAGGAATGATACAATATCAAGCAGGTTTTCTAACATGGAAGCCACCACACTGCTGGTGTTAGATTTAAACATCAGCATCAGAGCAACACTGCCCCATGTGGAGAGGCTGGAAAGGCGAAAATTACCTTAAACTTCTTAGGAACAAATCTTTCACCAAACCCAATATCATTCTCTCAGTGATCCCAACTGAGCAAATGAGAACTTATGAATCTAAAAACAATACATATTGGAGTTTTCTTACACCGAACATGTTGAGATGCCTAGAGATCTTGACCTTGAGTTCCTCATCTAGATCCCCATAAAAATACCCAGTGAGCTGGTCACAGTTTCCCTTTAGGTTAAGATGCCTCTATGCTTTAAAATAATTATCTTAATGAATTCTGAGAACAACACTCTGAAAGAAGTTTTATTGGTCCCATTTCACAGATGGCACATTTGAGATTCAGAGAAATTCACTAAATCACCTGCCGAGTCACCCACATTATTCCCTGCCACTTGTTAACCTAGGTCTATTGACTTCTGAGTTCTGGAATCTTTTACTGCCCCACATCAGATGTCCCCCTCTTCTGCTTCATTGTTCCAAATCAATGTTTAATAATACCTACTTGGGAAATAATTATCCTGGTAGCTATAAAAAATGAAATTATAAAATTTATTCCCTCCATTATTCTTTAAAGGATCTTGGGGGTGGGTAGAAACTTGAAATCAACTGTGGCTTTGGACATGGCAATTAGGTTTATAATAAATATTGTTTCCAGTGAGTTCACAGATAAGCACCCTTGACTTTATGGAAAAGAGGGCCCTTTTCAGATTATAATGATTGATTTCAGCATCAATGATATAAGTCATGTAAAGTCAACTCCTACATTCTTAAATAATCATAGATACTTAAGAGTTAGTCTATACCTGTCACCAAAGTCCATCTATTTCTGAGATCACTTTATCTTGGTCAGTGTCTATAGCAAACAGCAATATTTTCCCCTAAAGAATTTTAGGATGTGCAGCACGGCAGCAAAGCCTGAGATTCTTTGGCTTCCATGCCCCAATTGATCAATGTAGAATTACAAAGAGATACAGAGAAGAAATGTGGAATTACAAAGAACATAAGTTTTTCTGCTGAGAGCTCTGGACAACCAAGCTACCAGGGTTCATGCCTGCTGAGTATAAAGCAGATTCCCTGACTTTCAAAGAGAATTTTAGATTGACAGCTTTCAAGGGGATGGGCATATATGTTAGTCTCTTAGATACAGCAATTAAAGCAGAAATCTTCTGGTTTCTAGAACATTCTATTTGGCTTGGGGTTAGATATCAAAAGTGAAGTCTTCCTTATTCTGTTTGAACAAGGTTTCCAGCTGCTAAAGACCTCCCTAGTCCAGTTTCAGCCCCTTCCTCCCTTTGCTCAAAAAATACAGACACTTGAAAAACACCAAAATATCCATTGAACAACTTGCCTATAACCCTGAGCACCACAAAGGAAGTTCACCCTCGTGATGTCTGCTTTCTGAGAACTGGAGATTTCCATTCACCAAGAATAGATTTTTTTAAATAGATGAATTTGACAAATGCTGTGAGGTTTTGGATTGATGATTACATTGCATTTTAGGGCTTGGAACTCTATCAGGAAAAAAAAAGAATAATTTTCAGAATAATTCCATATTCCTACATGGAGTATTCACAGGCTTGCAGATGTCATCTCTATTTTCCTTATTCCTGTCTCAGTCTCAAGTAGGGAAATGTGTAAGAGAAAATTATTTTCACCATCAATATTTTTTCTGAGAATGCCTGGCTATTCTACAGATCTATTTGTTGTTACAAAGACCACCAGTAGAAGCTAAAAGTTAGTTACACTCTGGAAGAATACTCAGAAATCCAGATCAGATTGATTCCATTTGTTTATAGTGTGTAGACAAACCAATTTAATTAAATATTTTTGAAGAGCCCTGCTTCACTGAGATTATGACCTAAGACTTTCTATGACCACAAACATGCAAGGTTTCCTGGTGCATTAAAAAGAGCTCTGGATCTGCGAATGGAAAACACAGTCAACCTTCCACTTTTAGAATCACATTGCTATTGGATGATATCCCCAAAGTTGCAGTATTTCCAACCCTCAGTTTTCTTACCTATAATGAAGCTGAAAAACTGGATTATTTCTAGGGCCTTTTAAGTGTTAGTGTGCTTATTTTAACACACTAGGCACATTTAAAAATATGAAGAATATGAAGAAAAAATTTCAGCACATTTTTTAAAACCCAGAACTAACATTCCTAGATAAGCATCATACCTAAATCATAAGAAAGCAGAGTGAAGACGCAAGTGAGAGGAAACAGAGGTGAATCATTCCCATATTCTGAGAGCTCCCCCAAAAATCCACAACAATGATGCAAGTGGACATCCCCTTAAGTCCTCCAGCAAATGTCACAAGTGAGTCACAGGTTTGACCACTTTGACCCTCTGTCTCCAGCAGTGCCAAACAGAGAGGGCGTCTGTGCAGAGGGGCACTCAGATCCTAAGAGCCCATCTGTGCTTTTGGAATCCTTTGCCAAATCAGGAGATGGGGCATCCACCCAACACAGTAGCTGGACAACAAGACCTGGCTCCTATCCCACATGGATTACTGTGGAAATGGGGACTTCAGGGACATTATTCCTCCTCACACTCAGAGTTCAGTTACCCATGATCCTCTCTGGCAGTAGGCAAGTGGAACTCCAGTGCTGAAGAGTACCCACCTGTCACAGGTGTTTATGAATGTAACTCAACCAGGTCAACTGTCAACACCGGCCAGCCAAGGGAGCAGCAGGAGTTGGAAGTACTTGGGGGAGACTCCTTTTACCCTCAAAGGCTCCAATGGCTTAGAGATAAACAAAGTCCTTCTGTTCATTATTAAATTTTGCCTGCTGACAAACTTGAATGTCTCAATATCAGATAAACATCTAAGAAATGTGATTAAACAAAGCTATTTGACCAAATGAAATGAATTGGCTATACCTATCTGGAGAGTTGATTTTCAGTAAAATCAAGTCTAATTTCAGTTGCTATTTTACCAGCCACTGCCTCTCTCTATACTCACTGTACCATGCTAGTTCATGCTCCAATATGAAGATGCAGATGGTCCTGTGACCTACTAGAAGCAGTGTTCCCACTGATAGAGAGTGCATATCAGGTGCATGTAAGGATAGATCCCCTACATCTGCCTGGTACAGTTCGGGGAAATCTGGAAAACTTAGTGCTCTGGGGCATAGTAGAAGGACATGCAGGTGTGTGGCTGCCAGACTTGCTTGGAGATATTAAGGGTGGCAGTGATGTCTTAAGAAAGTGTATGAGCAAAGACGCAGAGAAAGTAGAAAGTTTGGTTCCTAAAAGGTAAAGTTCAGAGATTGTATAGCAGTTTAGGATGATACCCATGTAGGCGGGACCAGATTATGCATCAGAATTCAGCCCTGTGTTGATGCAGGGCTCCATAAACATTTGTTTTTAAGAACTCTGCCAGGTGTACCTAATGAGTTGGTAGAATATGAGCTAAAAATCTGAACCTGTGACTCAGGTGTGCACTGAGAGGATGAAGGGTACCCTCATCCCTAGGGCCTGGGGTGGGAAAAGAACCTGGAGGTTCCAACAGCAAAGTTTACCTGTCACAGTTTATAGTGCTGTCTAATCCCCCTCATCATAGGATCTCAAACTCCCTGATACATACTGCATATCTGACTCTCTGTCTTTTCAGGGCACAGACATGGATGAATGGAGCTATCCTGTAAAGTTTAAAATGGCATGGAATCAATTTCTTTCACCTAATTCAAGTTTTAGATGGGGTCATGCTGCTACTGATGATTTACCCTAACAGAAGGGAGCATGAGCAGCCAGTGACAGATATATAGCAAAGGGCAGCACCTGTGGTGCCACACACCCTTTTGGCCATAATCACAGTTCACTGTTGCTGTCATGCATGTCAATATGTTGTGGAAGTTATAGGAAGAATCTTTGTAATCTTGCAACTGGAGAAACGTAGTAATGGAATCAGCATCGAATCATTTGAATATTCATTACATGAAATAAGAAAACTTTTAATAATCCTTGTAGGATTATTCATGACTGCATTCCATATTCAAAACAGCCAGAAGACCTAGCCTATAAAATGTCATGACTTTTACATCTACTCAAAATCCAATTTTGAAGAAATCCTATGATCTCACAGAAGTTTCTAATCCTATACTTAAGTTGAAGTTCAGATTTCTGCTCAAGTACTTAGGAAAACTGTTACCTTATTACCTTGAATGGTCAAAAAACATCAGGAAGGAGGAGAAATCACTTCATGTGTAGTTGAATGAAGTCCCTGTCTTTCTACTTCTTTACCTGGGTACGCACCTGTACATAAATACACACTCATTCACACATCCCAGGAAAAGTCATATTGAAAGATAGAATTAGAATCCCATTTTACTGAGAAAATGAAATGGTCACAACTCAAGCCACATACTAAAATATCATATCCGGGATGGGGATATAGCTCTGTTGGTAAAGTGCTTGCCTTGCAAGCATAAGGCCCTGGGTTCGATCCCCAGGACCGCAAAAAAAAAAAAAAAAAAAAAATCATATCCATGGAGAACATAGATCAAATGTGTTCCAAACATGGTCAAGATCTGCGATTGTTGACTCTGCCCTATAAGGTCTAATTTCCTTTCTGGAAGGAAGACTGCAGCCTATGGAAGGGAGAGGAATTAGATACACTCCCAATACTTGAACCCAGACAATTCCCTGCTCTGGTTAGGAGAAGGAGCTGTGAAACCCTTGCAGGGTCAGAGCTCCTATCTGACTGAGTAGGATCTGTTTCTAAACTGGTATCCCTCAGGACAAACTGAGACAACATGAAAATCCTCTGACCAGAGGGGTGAGCAATCTTAAGAGAAACTTGAAAGAAAATGCCTACCAAACGTAATTGTCCAAGAAAAAATTAGAAAAAAATCTAGTACTGGGAAAGACAGCAAATCATTTAAAAAAAAAAAAAAACTGACAATCAAGAAAATAGAAATAATAGGATATTTTGAAAAGACAAACATGTTTCTGAAAACTTCAAAAGAAAATTACTGATATCTATGAAACAAAGGAAGATGTAGAACAAAAAGCATCTGGTAATAAATTCATTAATAGAAAGTCCTGAAATTATTTTTAAAACCTCAATAGAGGAGAAAACAGTAAACTGGATATTATTAAAGAAATAATTAGTAAATTGGAAGATGCAATTGGTTAAATCATTTAGAACACAGCACAGAAAGATAAAGAGGTTAAAATTAGGAAAGGGAAGTCAATACAGAAAAAATAAATTGTGAAGCTCAGACAGACTCTAATAAGGCTCTGAGGAAATATAAAAAAGGCACATCTGAATGTATAATTCCTGAAATTTTTCTCAATTTGTAACCTAACCTGGACTAATTGGCAAAGGCTTACTCTTATGATTAAAATAAGCTAAAAGTGAACATTAACAAACTATCTCTAATCTACTCTTATTTGACTTAAAAATCATAAAATCAGAATGAAGTTTTGGTTAAGGATTAGTTGCTATACCATCTGTAATTTGAATAAACCAGAGAAGATTAGTATGGCATGTGAAATAATAGCACGTTGCCACATAATAGACCTGTGGTCTCACTGATAGTTTCTCTCTACTGATCCACTTCCCGAGGCATACTCAGTAGACACCATACTCAGTAGACAGTATCTTTCTTTTGAATTTGTTCCCTTGCCTCACAGTGGTTCTACATTTGGCTTCCTGAACATAAATGCCTTAGTCTCAATTGAGCTCAATTGACCAGTTAACATAGTGCCTGCAAATACCAGTTTTTAAAATAATTGATACAAAACAGTGTCCAACAAAGCAGAGAACTGAGATGGAAGGGGTCTTATTTAGAATCATTTTAAGATGATCTTCTTTTTTAACTGGTTCAGTAAATTTGCCATGAATCTTACCTATGTCTTTTTAAATGCTAAACATCCAGTAAAGACAACAAATATATTGTGGGGGTCTGATATTTTGAGGCCACACACAGACCCTCCATGATAAGATGAAGCATAAAGGATATGAAATGGTAATTGATGCTCATGTGGACATTAAAGGATTCATCAATGGTGGAAGTAAGAGAGAAGAAAAAAGTAGATCCTGGGAAGGCTCAGGAAGGCCTAAAGGGCTTGAACTGATTTTGGAATGGATTTCAAGTCTGAATCTACCTCATCTTGGAGGTCAATTAATTCCAAAGCATTCTAGAGGCAGACCAAGAAATTGGCACTAGAAGTTCCAAAGTTTTGTTTCTATTTTTTTTTCCAATTTCTATTCATTTATTTATCTATTTATTTCTTTATTTTCTTAAGTATTTCTTTCATTTTTTATTATTATTTTTATTTAGTTTTTAATTTTTTAAAAACTGCATTTTGATTCATTGTACACAAATGGGGTACATCATTTCATTTCTATGGTTGTACACTATGTAGATTCATACCATTTGTGTAATCATACATGTACATAGGGCAATGATGCCTGTCTCATTCCATCATTTTTCATACCCCTATCCCTCTCATTTTCTTCTACATATTCTAAAGTTCCCCCATTATTCTCTAATTCCCCACCCCCAACCCCATTATATATCATCCTCCACTTATCAGGGAAAACATTCGGCCTTTGGTTTTTTGGGCTTGGCTTATATCACTTAGCATGATATTCTCCAATTCCATCCATTTATTGGCAAATGCCATAATATTATTCTTCTTTATGGCTGAATAGTGTATATTCCACTGTGTATATATACCAGAATTTCTTTATCCATTCATCTGTTGAAAGGCATGTAGGTTGGTTCCACATTCTAGCTATTGTGAACTGAGCTGCTGTAAACATTGATGTGACTGTGTTACTGTAGTTTGATGATTTTAGGTCCTTTGGGTATAAACCAAAGAGTGGGATAACTTGTTTCTATTTTTTAACCCCAGTTAAGATATCTGGAGTAAGACTTCCTAGTCATTTGAGAATTTTGTTCTCTCCTAATATCATGTCATCAAAACACAGCCATGGCATCACTTCTGAAATCCTAAAAAATGAAAACTTTATGAAGCCCTAGAAAATGCCATAGGTCAAAATATAAAAATAAAAAAATAAAATTCAAGTGACATAAATAACACAAAACTTCCCAAAATGCCTTCACCAAACTTTGCCCCCTGCTTGCCTCTGGAAAACCACTAAAGAGTAAATGAGTTAGTAAGTAAGTCCTAGTGGTTATTATTGTGGCTAATTTGACTTCTTTATCATTTACTTTTTTTTTTTTTTTTTTTTTTTTTGGACTGGGAATTGAACTCAGGGGTGCTTTACTGCTGAGCTTCATCCCCAATTCTTTTAATTTTTTTTTTTAATTTTGAGACAAGGTCTTTCTAGGTTGCTCATGTTGACCTTGAACTTGTGAACCTCCTGCTTCAAACTCCTGAGTCACTGGGATTGCAGACATGCACCACCATGCCCAACTGTCATTCATTTTTTATCTCATTTTACCAACAAAATTTGGCTAGCCCACTGTGTAAGAATAATTACTTTAGAATCATTTACTTTAATTAGATGATCAAGCATTCCATAATTTTTCCTTACAAATAAAGTATATTCCCAACTTTAAAACCAATTGGGAAAATATACAAAAAATTACATAGAATATCATAGACCCCCTCTGGTTTTGAGTAGCAGCATATATTTCTTAATTACCTCCCTGAAGTGATGTATAGTATTATGATTTGGAACTGGACTATCCCCCTTTAACACGCATCATGCTAAAGGCTAGGACCCCAATTCAGCAATGATTGTATCATGAGGGTTCTGACTGGTGAATGAATCTGGGAGGCAGAGAAAACTGTAGGCAGGTAGGGCACAGTTGGTGGAAGTACATCTTGCCCAACCCCTTTCTGCTTTCTGGCTACCAGGAACTGAGCTGCTTTCCTCTGCCACACCCTTCCACCATGATGTTTTGCCTTACCTCTAACCCAAAGCAAATGGAGCCCAATGACCATGGACTGAAACCTTGACACTGTGAGCCAAAATAAAATTCTCCTCTTTTAAGTTGTTTGTGTCATATACTTCAGTTAAAGTGACAAAAAAAGCTAACACATATGGGATCTTATCCAGAACAAAAACACTGCTCACATTCATATGTAAGTTTCTAACTGTGGGACTCTTAAAAAAAAGTCTCACTGCCATGTGATTCAGCTTGGATACAGATTTGCATTCAAAGGTCAATTTTCCCAGAATCCAAAAATAATTGTGAAGTTATGTGGTACAATACAGCAATATCATCAGAAAATGTCAAAAAAAAAAAAATGACTCATGCATGTTTGACCAAATTCTTAAAATTCTCTTTCTATACCTCCTTATCTTGCTGTCTTGCACTAAGGGAAACTATCCCCAAAGAATCATTATTTCATCACTCTAAACCTTCCCCAAATCCAGCCACACTTGTATGGCCTTTCTCCTTTTCACCCTTTTGGAATTTTTCTCTCTCCACCGTTTGCTAATGAAAATCAAAACAAGCCAGTTCTGATTGTTCTCAATTCTTCCCTGAATCTGTTACCCAGAACATGTCCAACAGGGGTCTGGAGGATCCAGCTGACAATAACAGGAAAGAGGAGAAGGTGTTATTTTCCTATAGTCATAGGATGGTATTTTTCTTGAATATTGATCTAATACTTGAGAACATGACTCCCATTGGGTCACATAGGGAAAATGGCCAATAATGGAGTCCTCTGGAGTGTATTTTCCTGAATTCCAAATGTGGCCAAATTCTGGGGCTTTGTAGCCATGAAAATAACAAGAGCCCTTTATACCAGTAATTTAAACTTCTGCCATGGGACCTGAACTTTAGATCATGGACCTTTGACCAGCTTTTTCTCTCTCGGAATCTGCATTTTATATTCCTATATGTTTAGAAAAAAAATGATATAACTCCAGCATCCAGCTGATGGGTTCACTCAGATCCTCACACGCTACCCTAGTGTTCCACCGCACCCTGTTGGCAATGTTCTTGGCATGGTTCCTGGGGGCAGCATGCATAGTAGAAGCCGCCTTTTAATTCTCTGGTATATGACATGAGGCAGAATCATTTCTTGAATTACAGAAAGTCCTTCTATCAACGACAGGGTTGGGGAGTAGAGTTTTGAACCTCAGACAGAAAACGTTTCCATGAGGCACCACTCAATCAATCCCACAAAATTGCCACTTCAAGATAGATGGCATGATCTAACTCAATGGGGGCTCTAGTTTTTCAACTGTCTGATTTGAAAGATATCGTTTCCTGTTATATGTGAGAGGGTGACAAAGAGTTAGAAGCAGAGAATTGTTCTATTCAGTTTGTTTTTTTTTTTTTTTCATTGCTTTTTCTATTACTGTTTTGCTTCAGGGTAGAGAAAACCTCTGGTCCTATTAACTCAAGGAACTGATTAACAACCAACTCCAGTATTTCTTGAAGGCATCAGACATTCAGGCACAAAATCTGTTTAATTCCAGAATGGAGTTAAAGCCTGCTGCTGTCTACCAGTAATAACTGAAAGGAAGTTGATTGGCCTGTTCTTTTTATATGCATGTTTGGAAAGATGAGTGGGGATTGGTAAGACAGATACTTCACATTATTTTTTCTATACCAGGGAAACTATTCTTAAGATATACTGTTATTGTTTGGATATGAAGTGTCCTCCAAAAACTCATGCATTAGAGACTTGGTCCACAATGGACCAATGTTCAGAGGTGGGGATTTGGAGAAGTGTCTGGATCATTGGGTTCTGTTCTCATTGATGTATTTGTCCATGATAGATTTATAATTTGATGGCATAATTAGGAGGTGATAGACACTGTAATAGATAGGGCCTAGTTAGAGGAAGTGGGTCACAGGGACTATTCCCTAGAAGGGTTTATCTTGTTCCTGGTCCCTTCCTTGCTCACTACTTCCCCATTGCCATGAGGTGAGCAGCTTGCCTCCACCACATGCTTCTGCCATGATGTTCTGCCTTGCCTTAGGCCCAAAGCAATGGAGCTACTGACCATGGACTGAAACCTCTGAAACCATGAACCAAAATAAATCTTACTCTTCTCAAGCTGTTCCTCTCAGGTATTTTCTCTCTGCTGTAAAAAACTGAGTAATAATACATGAACAGTTCTAAGGGTTTTTTTTTCAATAATATAGATTTGTATCAACTTACTGATATTTTCCTACCTGGTTCCCCACATGAGTTATTATGGAAACTTACACTTCAACAGACAGGATTGGTAATGAAATTAGGAGCAGCTGATAACTCTGGGACAGAAATCAGTCACTGTGGAATCCTCTGTACATTCAGAACAATGCTACCACACTGGTTTCCTGACCTGCCCTGTTCACCATTTTTTCTGCAAATATTTGCTGAGTGATTGCTATGAATCTGGTAATATGTCCAGGGTTCAGGAGACAGTGAATTAGAGGAACATGATTCCTGCTTTCCTGAAGGAGAAACAGATCCAAAAATTTAAATGAAGAAATAAGACAATTACAAGTTTCAAGAAGTACTATGAAGAAAATCAGTGAAGTCCAGATAATAGGAGAGACCAACTGTAAGTTAAAAGGATCAGAAAGGACCTTTCTGAGATGGATTTCTCTTTTCTGTAAAATTCCTTCAAAAATTTGAGACAGCTAATGCCTAAGAACAATCTTTTTCCATATCTTCCCAGTCTACTTCTAGACATGGTTTTTCTATGATAGGAAAAGAATCCCAGAGTTTCTGCTTAAAAGCCTTTTGATAGGGTACTATTGAAAGATGTGCTAGAAAAGTTTTGATCTTATGTCATTCCATGAGGAAAAAGCTGTAATTCTAAAATGTGATCTCCCAATCTTTGGTTGCAAACACTTTTAGGTCTCTAGAAAATAAGTCTCCCTCTCAGCATAGTTGTAGTGCTAGCTGCTCACAGCTACCACCATGAAACCAAACACACACTAATGTTCCCAGACCCCCAATATCTGAAAAGACCATCATTGAGCAGCTGCTCTCAAAACCATCATTTCTACCCACCTATCTTCTGCTCTTGACCTCTGTCCAGTTCACCTTCCACCTTCTCTTCATCCCCACGTGTTTCACCCAGGTGATCACAAGGGTCTGCTGAGAAGTAAGGGACACATGAGAAAGACAAGTACTAATTCTTGTTTATTTGACATTTGGGGTAGGACCTCATTCCCATTCCAAGATGGACAATATGTGACATTCTGTGTAAACAAAACCAATTTATTCAAAATGATGGAAACATTTTTAGTACAACATGAAGATATTGATCATGCTATAAAGGAGGCATTAGTTTTATTTACTAAATACCTGTTTCTGGGTTGGGTGGCAGCCAGGCAGAACTTCAAAAGATGTGAGCCCAACTGGTTTGCATATTGCCTTTTTTATTATGGTCTCTCTAGTCTCCCAGATCTGTAAACATTTACTCAATATTTTATTATACTTCAAATTTAAGAATTCAGTTGTCTCCTAACTAGTTTGTAAACCAAACAGAAAAACCAGTTCTTAAGATGGAAGAGATAGCATCTGATTGACACACTGAACCTGGATTACGTATTAAATAAGAAATGCCCTCCTTGAGCCAAAATCATTGTGAAGTGAAAAACAAGTGACCTTCTCAGTCGATGATGCATCCATAAAATGTTTGGAAAGCTGCCCTGTTTGCACATGGAATCAGAAAATAAAGTGAAATAAAAAGAATCCATCCCATTCCTCTAATTTCATCGTCTTGCTACAACCATCATCCCCAGGGCTTTCCTCTAACCCAGTTGCCAAGGAGGCGTGCAGGGTTATCCTCTCTGAAACACCATTAACCATTCAGCAGGTCCTCCTGGGGATGCTCCAAAAGCATTCTATAGGGAAACTGGCTGTTTCTCTGGGCTCATCATATGGAAAGTATATTTCTCAACACAGCTGGCAAACAAATCTCTTTGAAGGAGATAGCCAAGAGGCCTGAGATTGGCCCTCGTGTGATGAGTTCAGCATCTTTCACTCTCCCCAGCCTATAATATTCTTCCTCCCTTGTAGTTATTTATTATTGTTCAATATTTATGCAAGCTATAAATGTGCAGAGCACTGCACAATATCACAGAGAAGGCCAATGCAATAACAACACCTTCTCCTAAGGAATAGAAAGGGACCCACAAGTCAAGTTCACAGGCAGAGGCTTCCAAAGAGAGTGGAAAGAGGGGAAACAGAGGAGGGCCAAAGTTATCCAGTGTCAGGGACCCATTGTAGGATGGAGTATAGTATGTTCTGCTGGATCAGAGCTCCTCTACCCTGCTGAGTATTAAAGGAGGAAGTGACTTGACCTCTCCATGCCTTTGGCTTATTCCACACTTGTTTTGTAAATAGAGGTAGAAATATTGGTCCGGAATTAAGACATGCACCATAAAGTACAACTCATATTTCTAAGCCACACTGGAGGTAGTGGAAGCTATTCAGAGAACAAGACTTTATCAAACAATGTTTCTAACCTGGGGTACATAAACTGTGGAAAAGTCCCACCAACACTTCCTGTATCATATTTGAAAATAAACTGCCATTATGCCATTCTCCAGCAATGACCTGAGCATGCTTTCTGTCTACCTGGAAAGGAGTGCAAGAAAGTCCAGGCCATGGAAAAACTATCCAAGGTCACAAGATCAGAAAATGACAGAGTCGAGGTCTCTATTCCCTCCCTCAAGTTCACTGTTCCCCTTGGTGGAATTTCCACCTGTCTGCCCCTTTCTTGGTTGCTCTGGGTCTTGGTTCCTCGAGTTTCTTCCTTTCTCATCAACTCTTCCCTTTTAATTTCTCCAAATGGCCATTCATCTTTTGCCTTAAACTTGAGGCTTCCCCTCGCCCCTTTGGATCTCTATTTCTCCTCAGAGCCTCTCTGTTTTTTATTTCTATGTTCTCCAGTCATTTTCTCTCACTTCTCAGTCATCAGCCCTATATGGTAGACTCCATCATCTCTCCAGCGCTGCAGTTAGGAGAGAGAAAATCTTATGAACTCTGAGTCAGACAAACATGGGATGAAATATCAGCACTGCTACATACCATGTGTGAGGCCTTGTTAAGCTCTCCAAAACTATTTTTCATCTTTAACATGAGGATAATACTTTCCATATAGCTGAGGCAGAGATGCTATGTGTGATAAAATGTCTATTCTACTCTTTCTTAGTACCAGAGCCCTAATTTATAGCTAAATAAAGTATTGTCAGGCTAAAATACCATTATAAACCTCTGTTTCAGCTTCATATGACCATGCAATTATGTTCCAGCCAATGAGACATAAGCTGAGGTGTCAGCAGGATCATCGTTCATTCCACTTTCCTCTTTCCTAATGCCTAGAATACAGATATGATGGCTTAGCTTCATCAGCTGTTTGGGTCATGGGGAAAGCTTAAGAGTAGAAGCCATGTGCCAGAGATGGCTGAGCAGCAAGATACAAAACTGGATTGTTGTTAAAGAGACTGCAAAGCTACTATAACTGCTCTGTTATATAAAATGTAAACTTACATATTATATAACAGAGAAAAAATTACATATCTAGCTTAGAACACTATTTGTTTTTTCTTTCATATACAGATGTAGCTAAATCTAGCATATATACTGTGATTATTCCCCCTCTTCAGTCTTGTTGAAGAGGATTCTACAGAAGAGATAAAATAGCCACTGTTACTGGAAAAGCAATTGTAAGCAGAGAGGAGAAAAATATCCCTCTCTAGCACTCCAATTTCCCACACCTCCCAGTGGCAGAACGTAGACAGAGGACATCTTCAAGGAAGGCTAGGAAATTCCTGGCAGGGGACAGCCCCCTTGAATGCAGAACAGAGCCAATCAGGGCCAGATGACAGATTTGGGTACACACAGGCAAATGACATGGGCCTGCCTGGAGACTGTGAGGTGAATGAAGACTCACATGTAAAGAATTGAGCAAAGTGACTGTCACGTAACGACTTTCTGTACATGCTGGCTCCTCCCCCGCTCACTGGCTTCTCTTCTTTCATAGATTGACAACATTCCTCTCTCTATCTCTCCAGATAGATGCTACACAAGTACCCACCCACTCTGTCCAAGGCAGAACTCAATACAATTCCTCTACACAATTCCAACACAGGTAATAGAATCACTTTTGTTTGATTCTTTCAGTGTTGAAATCTCTAGCCCTCCTAAACTCTCCCCCACATCCATCTACTTATCATAACACATGCTCTGCCTCTATGGATTCCCAAGATATCCCTTCCACTTGTGGCCATGAATTGAAATCACCCTTGATATCACTGTATCTTCTTACAAAATTCTCCGTCCTTCCCTGTTCTCATCTTTCTAGTTTCTTCATCGCTAGCTACTTTTTTGTTGTTGTTGTTACATGAGATTTTGAACTATAGTGACTGGGACGCAACTTCTTGACCTCTTTTCACCTGCAGTTACACACAGTTAACTAGTAAATTGCTTATAGACCAAGTTTATAAAAGAAAGATTTTGTTGTCCCCAATCATATTTTCTTGCCACACTCCAACCTACAGCTTAACTCCCATGTGTGACATGTCTTCCATGGGCCATCCACTGAGGGGCAGGAGGAGCAGGTAAGCCATCACTAAGATCTCTGAAACAATCCTCCTGCGACAGCTATGGCCACATGATCATAGTCCTGATCAAAACTCTCTAAGGCTTTGATAACTAGTCACAACAGAAGGGGAAAAAGAGCTTGCCTTATAACATTTTTAAAGTTTAATATTAATTTTTAATCTATATTTCCACCATTAAGAGAAATATTTGTTGCCTTGTGACTCATGATATGGTAAGTATGATGATTAATTTTGGCTGTCAACCTGACTGGATTGAAGAAAGTCTAGAAATTTGGTAAATCATGACTTCTGAGTGTGTCAGTTTTTCTGTCAGAGTATTTCCAATGATTAGCCTGTGGATCAGCAAAGTGAGTAGGGAAGACCTGCCTTCAGTGTGGGTAAACAGGCAGGATCCGGTTGGCTAAGGGTTCAGTTTCTTAGAGTGAACCATGCTGCTACCAATTTCTCAGGCTCTCCAGCTTACAGATGTTGCCATGGAACTGTTCAGCTTCAGTGACAATGTGATCCAATAACATTTTAAATATAAATCTGTATCTACATCTATCTATCTATCTATCTATATGTATATACATACTATATACATACACACGTAAATACGTATGTTTATATCAGCCCCACAACATAAGACTGTGACTAACATAGCAAATAAAGTGTACTCACTGGGAATCTTTCAGAACATGGAACCAGTTATCAAAGAATTTCTCTACCCTCATTTTATACCTCAATATATGGGATCCAATGTTTGAGACTTACTTTCCATTTACAAACACACTCTCCAAAGTCTCTGAGCTTCTGTTCTCTGCTTCCAAAATGTTTTTCTCCTTGATATTTCTGATGAGATACTATCATTCCTGCAATATTCCAGTATGGTCTTTGTAATAATATTACTCCTCTTCATCCTCCCTGCACTATAAGATCCAACAATATCTTTTTTTGTTGACCACTCTTTTCCCAGTAAGAAGACAAGACCTTGATTTAGCAAGTGCTCAACTCATACTGGTGGAATAACTGTATACCCCATTTACCTCATATCTCCCCATGTGTTTACTGTAGTCTTGGTCACAGCCTGCCTTCAATTCCAGCATGTCAGTTCATGTCGCTATCCCCTAACAGGTAGTGAATAAGAACATATCCTATTAATCTTGGCATTTCCCATGTATCTAAAAGATTACCTGAAATACATCAGTTTCATTATAAATATTTGTGAAACTGAACAATGTAGCTACTTCTTTGGTGGTCAAGAAAAAGATTTGGTAGGATACTCTTTTTTTCTTCCTAAAGAAAAATTAATATTTGGGGAGTCCGTGCTATATATACAAACCCAAATCCCTGAAAGTTGAATTCAATCAAATTTGGATTGTTTACACACCTCAAGTACAACATTTTAATCTATGATAACCATTTCTATGGTTAGTGATGCATGTTTTTCTCAGACTGCCTGCCTTTATTACAAAAACAGGATATTCATCATGTCAAATTTTAGAAATAATACAAATACTTTATTACATGAGAAATGATCTTATTTTCAACTTTAAGTCATCTTTGGGAAGGATTCTTTTCAAAAATGAACTCAAAATTAATTTGGAGTATCTTATATGATTAATGAACAGAAGATAAAAACAATTATTGCTTTCAGTATTCTCTTTTGATAATTTTAACAACAAATGTTTTTTAAAAAAAACCCTTTATTTGACCAATTGTAATATTGTGTGGAATTTAACTATACATTTAGGATCTTTTTTAAAGGTAAAAATGTACTCACTGCAGGAAAAATTAAGTTTTTTAAGAATAGAACCAGACACCAGCATGGTGGCGCATGTTTATAACCCTAATAACTCAATAGGTGGAGGCAGGAGGATGGCAAGTTTGAAACCAGCCTCAGCAGTTTAGTGAGAACATGTCTCAAAATAAACAGTAAAAAAGGGCTGGGGATGTCACTCAATGAAAAAGTTTTCCTGGATTCAATCCCCTGTACCAAAAAAAAAAAAAAAAAAAAAAAAGAGGAATTGAAGAAAGTACTTAACTAATTTATATAAGATAAAGTTCAAAAAATAAGGAAGAATATTTCTCTATTCTATCTATACATCTTAGTCAACATAAAATCTCTATCAGAGAAGTTCTGAAATTTCTGTCCCTCACTCTATCCCATACTCAGCTGCCTGCCCCCTGACTTGCTTTCATGGTGTTACATCCCTCCTTGAATGGTGATAATACTCCACCTTTCTCCAGGATTAAAGCTCTAGGCTCTGCTTTGTGCTTGCTGGTTCTGTACAAAATGCAGACCCAGGAGGGTCTGCTTCGGGAGGTGCAGCCAGGATCTGCTAGCTGCTCTTTCTCCCACTCTCCTCCTAAGCAAGTCAAGTGGGACCAGCAGGCCAGCCTTTCCAGTCAGTCTGTCTGCAGAGCTTGAGGGGTTAGAGGGAGACACCACATCAATTTCCATTTCATCTTTGCTGTTACGAAAGCTCATTGATATCCATCAGTGCCTCACAACAGGCCTGTTAAAAGCATCTTTGGAGCATCAGTCTTCATTGTGTGAAACTGTTCTGAACATAATAGAATGTCTCACTTCTCTGCCTCCTCTCATTACATTCAAGGAATGCTCCCAGACACTGTGACCACTAACGGACCCTTCCACACATTCCCCGACCCTCTATAATGATATGCCTGTGTCTAGGCCTCCTTTTCATCCAAAATTAAAACTCAGGACAGTTGACTCTTAACATCCCACACGAATAGTAAATTATATATTTAAATTGTGGTATTGGTACTGCTGCTGTCAATATAGCAGAACTGGTTAAGAAAAGACATCATTTTTACTACTCTGGGACATAGAAGGCACAATTCACAAACCGCTCCTGCTCCACCAAAAAAAAAAAAAAAAAAAAGAAAAATTCAAAGGAAAATATCATCTCCACTTAGGAGATTTACTGCTTCGTAAACTCAAGAAATGGCAAGTGGAGTGTGCTCTCAGACTGTTTCAGACAAATGAGGGGTAGTCTAATCCTACACCTCATCCTCATACTCCCCACCCCAAAAAACTCACAAGTAGAGGGAATGCTTCCCACTATAGATGAGTTATTTGCATTCATGTGGACAATTTTGACAGTGGCAGAAAAGAAGGGTTTATTTGAAGGGAATGCATACTGAAGACTGGCTTTTCAGGCAAATGCTTGTTAGTGTTGCGCTGCTCCTTGGGGGACAAGGAGGTATATCCTGAGGTTTTAGATTTAATGAGGATTCTTGGAGAACAGACCAAATTGTGGCCACAAAAGATAAATTACAGGCAATTAGGTCTACATCTGATCCGTTTTCCAGCATGCTAAGCCTCACTCACAACCTGTCTTCGGATTCACGTTTTTCTGAAAAAAGCAAACCTACTCTGCTTCTGAGAACATAGTTCACTGAAAAGAAATGTCTCTGGGTTGATACCCAGAAGTCCAGCCATAAACAAACCCAGATTATATTTGCAGGCAGCAAGGTATTGGGTTACCAATTCCTTCCGGAGCATATTTGTTACAATCCTGTTGAAAGTCAGCTGGGCTGGCAGAGAAGCTCTCATTTGCAAAGTAGAAAATTGAGGGTTGTGCCAGTGGACAAGGCTGCAGAGCCAGCAGGTGTTTTCAGCAATTACTGAACAGTGACTAAACCTGGCTGCACCAACATCACCTGAAACTACGTTGGAAATACAACTTTCCTGGGTTCTACCTGTTTTGGACTGAATTGTGTCCCCCCACCTCTCATTTATACATTTGTATTCCAGACTGTATGTGGAGATAGGATCTTTAAAGAGGAGCTTATGGCTAAATGAGGTTATTGGGGTGGACCCTAAATATGACCAATGTCCTACCAAGAATAGATTGGGACACAGACAAACCCAGAGGAAAGCCCATCTGAAGAAGGTGGTGTTCTGCAAACCAAGGAAAGAGGCCTCAGAATAAACCAGGCTTGCCAATACCTTGGGCTCAGACTTCCGGTTTCCCCTCCCATTCCCATAAATGTCTACTGTTTATGCCACCCCATCTATGGTACTTCGTTATGCAGCTGGGGCTGGCTAATTTACCCCTAGATACAATGGGTCAAATTCTCTAGTGGATTGGGGCAGGACTGACTCTAACATACCAAGGTTGAGAACCAACAATGAGGATTTCTTCCCAAGAAACTGACCACCTTCCTCAGACTGCATTGCTTGGGCCAACTGTGATTGAAACCAATGTTTGATGCCACAGAAAGACTTTTAATCTCCACGGTGGAGTCATGGTTCTTCCTCCTCCCTTTTAACTTGACTTCTTAAACAATCGCTACCATGCTTTGGTTCTAAGAGTTTCAAAGGAACTTCTCCCCTCAGAACTGCTTCTGCCAAAGTCATTCAAAAGATAGCTCAAAGGGATATTTTGAGGTAGCATGAAAATCTATCTCTCAAAGAAAATGTAGGGAAAGAAGAGAATTAGGTCAAGATGACCAAAAGGTCAGACAGTGGCTTAGAGTTGGAGGCTGAAGGAACTCAGTGACTCATAGATTATATGTTTAAGCCAAAGGGTCGTTGATGGTATGCCATGATTTATTAGTCTGTTTTGTGTTACAATAAGAATATACCAGGATATGCATAATTTCTAAAAGAAAGAGGTTTGTTAGTTTATATTTTGGGAAGTCTAAGAGCATGGCACCAACATCCTGGTGAGGACCCCTCTGGCAATGTCACATCAGAGAAAAACAGACAGGAACCAGCCAGAGATAGAAGGCCAGGGATCACATGGCAATACAGGAGGCAAGAAGGATTCAGTGACTAGGCTCAGCTCTTATAACAACCCACTCTCACAGGAACTAACTGGGGTCCCAAGAAAGCAACATTGATCTCTTTTGATGAAGCATTTCCATTAAGTCCCACCTATTAAAAGTTCCATCACCAAAACACTGCCACACTGAGAACCCAGCTTCAAGAATATTAAACTTTATCTAAACTTATACCTCATCCAAACTGTAGTAGACAAGTTTTTAGCCTTGAAGGTTTCCAGCATGTCTAGGGGCTGGAAATCCAAGACCATTTCCCAAGGTATGATTATGGAGGATTACCATGCCCAGCTCAACCCAAGAACACGAAGGCGATACTGCTCAGGAGTTTGCTAGGCATGGTCTAGTTGAACATTTGCTTTTGGTTAACCAGACCATGTGGAGATGTCCCATGTGAATAGGTTCTGAGTCTCCAGAATCCAAACATGCACAAGGGAGGCTGCTTGCCATTCCATTTTAGCAATGGTTGAGTGCCCAAGCCTGAAAAGAAATTATAAACCCCCTCCAATCCCCATCATTTGAATTATCCACTTGGTTCCCTAATATCATGTTTCATGATTACTCTTCCCTGCCCATAAGATTTGCAACTTTGCATTTTATTTGTCTAGAAGCAAATTTGACCAGCAATACCTCCTATCTGGGCATAGATACAAGAGTTTCTGTGACCCAACCCCACCCCAATCACCACCATCTAGTTACCACTTACCACTGAATATCCAAGTCATGTATTTATTTGTTAGTTCAATAAATATTTATTGAATACCTATTATAAGTTAGGCACATTTCACATCCTAGACACACAATAGTGAGCATATCTGAAAAAATTCTTGGTCTCATTGAACTTAATTTCTTGTGGTGAAAAGACAATAGTCAGATATATAAATATGAGAATAATTTTAGATAAATGCTATAAGAAAAATAAAGCAGGTTGAAGAAATACAGCAGTGGACCCTGAATCGGCAGGACCAACATCATGTGGGAACATGTAGGAAAGCAAATTCCCAGGCCTCACTCAAGCCTTTTTGAATCAGACACTCAGGGGTGGGACCCAGCAGTCTGATGCAGGCTGAAGTTTGAGACCATGCTGCAGTAAAGAATAATGAGGGGAGAATTACTTTAGAATGATGGTTAGGAATAACTTCCATTCTGGTAGAGAGATGACATCTGAACTGAGCGCTGATATATCTAGGATATATCCTAGATCAAGTGGTACAATCCTAGTCTGAATTCTCTATCAGTGTCACTTAAGCTTTCCTAAAGTCTTTGGTCTTTACTTCATGCTTGCCACACACTCTCTGATTATACTTTCCCATTGAGGCCAGCTTTATAGGTGTGTGACTTGCACAGTCACACAAGTCCCTGTGCTCAGCTGCAGCTCACATTTGCCTTATTGCTCTGCTTTTGCCACCTTGAAATTCTCAGTAATTTTATCTTTGAACTTGTATTTTATAAATGCAGTCCAAAAAACATGGAGCATGTACTAGAGAAGAGCAAGATATGGGCAGTAAGTGTGCCTTCCCATTCACTTATAGCATTTGCAGTCCATGAGCAAGCACAAAAGTCCGAGGATCTGCAAAGCATGGACACTCAGGAAGACTCAACATGAAATTATTAAGTGTGCTGCATCTATGGCAGAGTGAGCAGGGCACTGACAGCTCTCCATTCTAGCCCGAACTTGCTTCGAACACAGAAGGAATGCAAGGATGTTCTAAGAAAAAAGAACTACTAAGGAACCCCATTGTACTTTTTCCTTCTCATGTTATTTTCCTGTATTTACCAACCTCATATGCTGGAAAAGAAAGTAAACATAGGAAAACTAGTCGTTTCTTTTCTTTTTGGTTCTTTTTTATCCCTCAGTAAGCCAAATTGGGGAGACTTGGTACAATGTGGGTGAATCAAAAAGTGAAATAAAAACATTTGAGTTATTTTTGTGCAGCAATTCCACAGTTCTGGTAGGAGCAAAATGTATAGGTATACATGTGCTCTGAAATCATGATTTCAAAGACTCCCAATATGAGTTAAATCTTATTAAATTCATACTTAAAACTACCCTTGTATAATATGAATAGTAAAAAATATGCTTGTAGTTTAAATTTTTAATTTTTCTTTAAAGTGACATTAAACAACAAATTTCAAAGTGCATGACAAGTTGAGAGAAAGACTATGGAAGAAAGGGAAAAGATTATAGGCAACTTCTTGGTATCTGCAAAGACCATATTTTCCCGTTGCATATTTTGCATACATTACACCATTCTATTCCCCTTCAATCAAGCAAAAAGACTTCTTATCATTCAGAGAAAAAAATCTCAGCAGTGATTCTGTGTTTCTTGCCTCCATAGAAAGGTTTAGTGTGGAAGACAATATTTGCACTATAACCTGTTTGGGAGCAATTAATACTGCATTATCCTCCTAGTTCCACCCAGGGCACTGTGAGGATAGACCTTCCATAACCATTAGTGAATGTGAGAATGTAATGCTCATCATAGTCTAGACACAAGACATAGCCTTGCCCTATGTTGTGCACCCCAATTGACATCCCAAGGAATTTTGATTTAGTCCAGATATGAGCATTGAATTGGATTTTCTTGTTAAAACATTCAGCATAAAAGGTTGAAATGGGTGGATGATGGGAAACCTGCTCAGCCACGAATGTTACACTATTTTTGGAAACGCAGGGAACTGGCCCTTCTGAAACTAGCTCTGTGTTCTCTTCAGTGTCATTTGGTAATATCCTGTGACACTGTCAGATCTCACCCAAAATGGGGTTGGATGGCTTTTTGGCAACTGATCCTTTCCTTCCTGCATGAAAAGCTGAGAGGTACCATTATCACAACCTGAACCGTTGGATCCCTGGAATCTTTCTGGTCACTAATGCTCACAAACAGATCCGATGTGCAAAAAAGTCTGCATACATTTCTAAAAGAGATCTTCTTTCAAGAATAAATGTTGGAAGAACTACCTTAGTAAGATCCATTCCTGTGACAAGAGGTGCATGATAACACTCTTGTGCTCCTCCACTGACCCTGCCTCCCCATCATCGTCTCTGTCGTCACATGAATCAAAAAGGTCAGCATTGCTGTCCCGTGAGACATGGAAGAATTCAGTGATGCTGTGGTGTCTGGGCGCTTTAGGTTATTTCCCGAACTGCTGTGTTCGGGAAATCTATTAAGCGCTTTGGGGATGAGCCACTTTGTAGATACCAAGAAGTTGCCTATAATCAAGAAGAAAGTGAGGAAGTTGGAAGATCAAAATGAGTATGAGTCCCGCTGCCTTTGGAAAGATGTCACTTTCAATTTAAAAATCAGAGACATTGATGCAGCAACTGAAGCAAAGCACAGACTTGAAGAAAGACAAAGAGCAGAAGCCCGAGAAAGGAAAGAGAAGGAAATTCAGTGGGAGACAAGGTTATTCCATGAAGATGGAGAATGCTGGGTTTATGATGAACCATTATTGAAACGTCTTGGTGCTGTGAAGCCTTAGGTTGGGGAACCCAAAAGTTTACACCCAATGACCAGGGCAAGTTGTCCTAATTAAGCGACAATCTTCCTTTGGGATAACCTATCACTCTCTCCTATTGCAGTGGTTCCCATCTCAGGGATACCGGACTTTCTGATGCACATGAACAATTAAAGATGGAAAAACTTCCCTTTCTCAATGGCAGTTAAGATTTTGACTTCAGTCCTGAGAAAACATTAGGTTTTAAATCAAGATGTCTGCTCCTTTTCCAGACCCCATGCTTTGAAAAGTTTCACAATCTACACTCTTGTTCTGCTGTTAAGACATGACATGCAAACTCTTACTTACTCCCTTCCTGGTTCATATAATCTCTTGGGTTCTATATATACAAATATATACACATAAAAATATACCTGAATGTAGGTTTTTCATAAATATTCCATCTATTATAAATATTGGTTCCTCAGAGTTGTTTTAGAAAATTAGTGCAATGTATTAAAATCAAGTGTTAGGAAATTTCATGGTTTCACCTATGATAACTTTTATTTTGGAAATGAACTATTATTAAATCGTATCTAAACCTGGATTACAGTTGAATTATACTCCCTGCTTCTTAAGGCTGCATGAAGTAATTTTTTGAAAAAAAGAAAAAAAAAAGAAAAAAAAAGAAAGGGAAAAGATTTATATTTTAGTTCCTTCAGTGAAAATTTTTTCCTGGTTTTAAACAAGGAGTCTTACATTTTCATTTTCACTGGACCCCAGAAACTATGCAGCTGGCACCGTTTGCAATTAGAAATCTTCCATAAAGAAGCCAGCACTCACCCGACTCGCATGAGCATTCCAAGACAAGCCGCAGCTGTATTTCCCTTTGTCACAAAAGGGCCATCAAGTTGGGCATCCGCCCCGGGGAAGGTGCCAGGCAGTACTTCTTGTCAGAAGGGCACAGCTGCATTTTTATCAGAGAGGAAGGGACCGTCTCTGTAAGTCAAAAAGAAATCTTCTCTCCCCAACTCAAACATGTATGCCATGATGGTCACAGCTTCTTTAGACACAAGACGTAGTTTCCGAGTCCCCGTACAACACTGAATCTCAAAAGAATTGACCTCTTTTGGGAGATCCTGGGGTCACTCCTTTACAAGCCAAGGATGCAAATGGGACTGGCAACCTAGATACAGCCTGCAAGAACAAACCCAACATGAAAACACTGGCTAATTGAATAGTTGCCACATCAGCATGAACACAACCCAATGAGACTTGAGAAGTGAGGATCCCATTTGTTTAAAATAATAAGGTTTGAGGCCCCTGTCATACTTCTACCTTCTACTGCAAACTCAAGTTACATCCGCATTTAATGGAAATGGGCTCCCCTACTCTAATCCACTTCCAACCATGCCTTTACCAACCAACCAATGGGGACGGGGAAGGAAAAGTTACCTTCACTTTGCCTGCCCCGGGTTCAATGCCAAACACTAAGGGGGAAATGCACTTACAGGCAGTTCCAAGACCTGGTGTGTGTCACCTCACACGATGGGATCCATCACCCCAGCCACTAGGGTTCACAAGAAATCTGGAATCCTTCTCACATGTGGTGCCAGACAAGGCACAAAGGCTGTTTTCATGAACTTCGGCAGGTTTACGAGGCTAAAAGCGCCAAGATTTCGGGGTTACAGCACTATCCCACTCATTTCTTATTAAGATACTCCTTCATCATTGGAAATTCCTTTCAGTCCCAAATGACTTTAGTCCTGTTATTGAGCCATTAGTTTAAAAGAAAAAAAACTTAGAACCCAAATCCTCACCTCCCCGTCGAAACCATTAGCTTTTGGAGATCCATTTTTACAAGTTGTCTAAATGCTGACCCCTGGGAATATGGTGTTCTATTAGGTGAAAACATGAGTAATGGATTTATTTTTCACCTTCAAAATAAAGAAATAAATACCTTTAATTGAAAAGTAATGTGAGGGAAACATTGTGGAAGAGTTCAAAGGTGCACTTTCTCCCCGACTCTGCTACAAAATACAGAGCTGCCTCTGGCATTGCAAAGAGCCTGGAGGCCAGGGGATACCAGGAGCTGGGGTACAGGGCAGAGGCAGACTCTGCTCCTCGCCAGCCTTTTCTGCCTGACTAGCTTCCTCTGTCTGGCTTTCAATTTCTTTATCTTCAAATATGGACTAGGTCAGAGGTTTTCCAATTATGCTCCATAAAGTTCTTAAGAAACAGGTTGTTAAACCTTACTTAGCATAAAGAATCACCTGGGAAACTTATTCACAATCCGGATTCCTACCCCCATGATTCTGATTCAGCAGGTCAGGGAGGGAAGAGGACCCATTCATTTAAATTACTAACACACTCTTTGGCTAATTCTGAGGCTAGGATTATGGATGTACCTCAAGTTTTGCAGGGAGAGGTTGGGTGTGAAAGGGCTCTTCCCCTCTCACCACCACACCAAGGACAGCCGCCCAACCTTCCTGTGCATAATAACTCACCTGATAAGAGACTCAGCATCTAGCAATAAGAATCGAAAACCCAGGACTGAATGTCCTCTAATGCTCTGTACAATGCCAATGTCTAAAATTCCAGGAAGATGGGTTTAACTTGGGGCAGGTACATGCAGTGCATTAACAAACTCCTCTCTCCCATCAGGAAATTTCCGAAGTACATCAGAGGGAGATACTTCTCCTAGACTCCAGGGTATCCATCAAATAAGTCTCCTCCCATAATTAGAAAAAAAAATAATAGAGACATTTCTCTTTAAAATTATTATTTCAAACAATTAGCTTGGCAGATTGAATTATATTCCTCAAAAAATGTTGATTTTTTTCCTAATCCCCAATATCTCAAAATGAGACCCTACTTACAAATAAGGTCCCTGCAAATGTGATGAGTTAAAATGAGATTATGCTGGAGAAAGGTAAGCCATCAATCTGACTGATATCTCTGTACCAAGACAATGTGGAGACAAAAGAGGAGAATGTTACATGACACAGATGTTGGAGTTGGGCAGCTGAAAGCTAATGATTGCCTGTGACACCAGAAATAAACAGAAAAATATAAAATATTTTCCTACTGACACCTTGATTTTGCCTTCCAGTCTCTGGCACTGTGAGGATTAATTTCTGTTATTTAAGCTGCCCAGTTTGTGGTACACTGTCATTGTGGTATCACTGGGAAATTAATACACTTATTAAACTTGCAGATGATAAAATGATTCTTGCAAAGGTCCATCTTTTATCTTAAGTTGAGTGTTAGCACGGGAGTATGGAAGATTATCCAAACTCTGCCCAGGCATCTGTGAACCTTCTACTTACCATCTTTCAAAAGCAACAAGGTCTGTCTCTACACTGACTCTCAATGTGTCAGAGCCATCTCCAGGTCACAGCAGATTGTGTGGCCCCATCCCTCTGTGTGTCTCATCCCTTCACAAAAAGAGGTCATTGATTGGTTTCAGGCATGAAGTCCAGGTGTTTTAAAAAACTGAATAAAAGGAGTGGGTGTTCTCCGTGTAAAAGGGCTTCAAAAGTTCATGTTCCTAGAGGGTGGGAATGTGTCCATTCTGAAAGTTCTGTGGAAATAGGCAACATTTCCATTTAAGTGGTAAAAATAACTTTCTGTTTTTAATCTCATTGAATAACATTGTAATCAAAATGCCCCATCAAAATATCCATCCAGTGGAGTTATTAAATCCTATAGTCAAATAAGCCTTTTATTATTAAAGAAACTGAAATGAATTCTAAAATATTTTAAAAGGAGAATACGTTCAAATAGTGCCTTCATTTTTTAGAAGGGATTCAAAGGGAAAACTTTATATCACAATTAAGACATTTATTTTTATTCTGAAAGAAAATCCAATAAATAAGAATCCAATTTTAGAAAAAGATGTCCTAGTCAAATCTGATAAATAAAACTAAGGGTGGCAGCTATATTTTACATGTCAAAAATACCCATGATCTAATGTAAAACCTTTTCATTTTGCTTTAAGATTTAAAACCTTTTTATGAAACATGTCATGCATATCTACAAATATATAAGATGAAAAATAAAAGAAACTCTGGCATTCTTCCCATCTGGCTTGTGATAGAGGTTGTTAACTGATCAATAAATCCCTGTGAGATATTCCCATGCTGGATGAGTCTTTTCCCTCCCTCCCCACCCTCCCCTGCTATTCTGAATTTCCTACTTTAATTTTTGGCAGGCAAAAAGCTGAGGTCTACAATCACATTCAGATAAGTTCCATTGTTTATAGTGAGAAGTGTTTTCCCCTTGTACCTTGGCTTAAGCAAATTTGTTGCATGGCAACTCAGACTCTCAGCAGTCTAAGTTGGAGATCATTGTTTCTAACACAAAATAATTCATATGAAACTCTTTTAAGTAACA
The DNA here is from genome assembly GCF_902686445.1 of Sciurus carolinensis. NCBI lineage: Eukaryota > Metazoa > Chordata > Mammalia > Rodentia > Sciuridae > Sciurus > Sciurus carolinensis. Next base: position 68,348,320 of record NC_062226.1, read on the forward strand.
CCTGACATTAATATATTTAAATTCTGATTCAACAAACATGAATTCTGTTTTCATAAAGCTTTCAGGACCTCCAGTAATATATAAATTGAAATGTGATGATTTGTATTTTCATATACACTCATTTGTCCAACAAACCCCCAATTTATACCCACAGTGTGCCAAGAACCATTTGGCATAAGGAAACATAAGAATAAGATGCAAACCTTAGTATCAGAATACTTCATACAATCACATCTCATAAATAGAAGTGAAGGAAATGGATACTTCCTTTTGGAAAGCAAAACCCTTGAGAACATACCCAAGGTTTTCCTGATGGCTGCATGAGAGTTAGCCTAGTTTTGGTCCTTCCCCCCACTGTCCTGCTTCCTGAACACAAGGAAAGGTCTGGGTTCACCTTCATGCAGAACAGGGAATCATCACAGCAGAAGAGTTGAGAATACTGATCAGAATGATCTGGAATTTTGAAGAAATACACATGCTTACCTTGATTTGATCATTATACAATGTATACTTGTACCCAAATATCACATGATACTCCACAAATATATATAATATTTATGTTTTTATGTTTCAGTAATAACTTTTTTTAAAATTATTTAGGAATGTCAAGGAGCTATAGAACTGAATTTTCTCCAGTCTACATGAAGAAAATCAGAAATCTCAGCAAATGATACCTTCAAATTATTATGATTGCCACATTTCTCCAAAGCTACTAGATCCAGTTCTATGTACTATACCACACATTTTCAGTTTATCAGTATTTCCCAGTCACCCATCCTTTGCATTCTCAACACATACACATTAAAATTAAAAACTGGTTATCTTGTATGTGATTTTATGTATGGTAATCTTGCACTTATGTATCTTGCATATGCTACTGATGCTTTGGTTGCAAGCAACAGAAATCAATTCCAATTAACTTAAGCAGAAGAGTAGTAATTCCATTTTATACAAATGGAATATTACTCAGCCTTAAAGAAGAACAAAATTATGTTATTTGCAGGTAAATGGATGGAACTGGAGAATATCATGCTAAGAGAAATAAGTCAATCCCAAGAGTAGGAATTGAGAAAGACAGAGACTAAGACATCTCTAGAGTTTCTACAGCTGGCACAGTTCGAAGGAACTAATTTACTCCTAACTCAGCTCCAAGGAGCCCTAGGCTCCTGACAATCCCAGTCCATGCATCAGATTTTCAGGAGAAGAATCTAGCTGGCCTGGTTTGAATCAAGTGCCTGCCCCTAGATCCACGGAAGATCAGTGTTCAACAAACCTGTTCACAAAGGGGTTGAAGGACTGTGAACCTAGAAGTTGTCTGTAAAATCAAGCACATTTTTAAAAGATTCATATACTTTAAGGAGTTAAGTCTCTTGGTTTACCACACCATTTCTTCTCTTAGACTTATTCTGGGTATAAATCCAACAGCAGTGGAGGCTTACAAGAAGAGGAACACACACAACCTGATGCTCTGCACTCGTCCCCACACATAAGAGTATTTTTTGATTTGTTCTTCATCCATGGACATGAAGAGTCATTAACAGATTGGAAGTCCCCAGTCATTGCACAGAATGCACTTACTCACTGAAAAGTCCTAGCTAATGCATTCTGGTCCACTGAAAATCTAGCAGAAAGGAAATGAACAGACATCTCACAAAAGAAGAGATACAATTGATCAACAAATATATGAAAAACATGTTCAACATCTCTAATGTTTAAAGAAATGCAAATCAAAAATACGCTGAGATTTCATCTCACTCCAATCACAATGGGAATTATTAAGAATACAAGTAACAATAAATGTTGACAAGAATGTGGAGAAAAGGGTACACTCATACATTGCTAGTGGGACAGCAATTTGGTGCAGCTGTTATGGAAAGCAGTATGGAGAATCCTCAGAAAATGTGGAATGGAACCACCATTTGACCCAGTTATCCCACTCCTTGGTGTATACCCAAAGGACTTAAAATCAGCATACTACAGTGACACAGCCACATCAGTGATTATAGCAGCTCAATTCACAATAGCTAAACTATGGAACCAACCTTGATGCCTTTCAACAGATGAATAGATAAAGAAAATATGGTATATATACAAATGGAATATTATTCAGCCTTAAAGAAGAACAAAATTATGTTATTTGCAGGTAAATGGATGGAACTGGAGAATATCATGCTAAGAGAAATAAGTCAATCCCCCCAAAAAAAGGCCAAATATTCTCTCTAATAGCCAGATGCTGACTCATAATGGGATGGGGCATCCTAGGGAAGAATGGAGGAACTTTGGATTAGGCAGAGTGGAGTGAAGGGAGGAGAAAGGGTATGGGAGGAAGGATAGTAGAATGAATGGGACATTATTACCATATGTACTTATATGATTACATGACTGATGTGATTCTACATCATGTACAACCAGAAGATGTGTCAAAATGCATTCTACTGTCATGTACAATTAGAACATATATTTTTTAAAAAGCTAGCAGAACCATTCCTCCAAAAGGTACTTGATAAGATCCCAATATTGCTCTGATAAGCAACTGTGATGAAATATATAGAATATATATCCATATAATACATTATATTATAAATATTTTAAAACATATATATCTTTACTATATATATATATACACATATATATCTTTATTCCAAAAACAGGATAGAGAGGAAGCAGGGATTTTGAATTGACATATTAAGACTGTCAAAACACACAAATTTACTTATTCAAGCAGCAAACAAGTCTACTGTTCCTTTCTGTTGGGAAGGTTTCTTGATGAACTCAGTTTTGAATTACATGAAAAGACACATACACAGTGAAAGTTTTGAGTCTAATGAGAAATGTCAAATGGAAAATGTAACAAAAAGAGTCTTATTTCAAAAAATCCCTGCTGATGAAACCTGAAATCAATATTGATGAATTTGGCTTGCCCAGATTTTGCTGAGTGGAATGAACTAGGTTGGTTGAAGTTATTTTAGCTGTATTTCCTCCACACGCCTATAGAGTTTTATCCAACATTCTTCCAGCTACACATGTGGCATACATTTATTATTTACAATACACACACAGGAAGTGCTTGATTGATGAGATAACCCCTTTTTCAGAAAGATCTTTTCCAAATGGGCATTTATACTGTATGTGTTAAATGAAGTACCATAAAGTCAGCAAGATATATTTTTTCACCCCTAGATTTTATTTCCAATAAAAATATTACAAGGGTGATTTTTAGACAGTATGTGATATAAAATATGGCTACAGATAAATACAGATTGTGCCTCTAAATTTTTCTCTTACATGTTGTGTAGAGTGTGTACCCAGATTTATGTAAATTTGAGAAAGGAAGAGACAGAATGTGAAAGAGAGAGGGGAGAGATCAAGAGGGAACCGTTTCTGGATAGAACACAGGTATACGTAGTAGATCATTGCATTCATGTAGACTATAATCCATACTCAGATACTTATATTTTGCTATGATGTTGAATGAGAACTATGAACATTCTAAGAGGCATCTGTGGAATTTCATAAATGTTGTAAACTCAATTTTGAAACATTAGTATTGCCACAACAGGAATGTTCCCATTGAGTGTTAGAAAATAAATTTTCCATTTGAAAGAGGGAATAACTGTTAGGACAATGTCACAGTCACATCATTTGGTTTGCTATGAGCTATTGGTTTCAAATCTAACCACATCTAAATATAGCTATGTCCTGCTTCAAAACACATGTATGTATGCATATAACTATGTATGTGTGTATACATATACATATGTGTATATACATACATATATATATGTATGTATGTGCATGTGTGTGTGTATACATTTTCTTTTAAAAAATTAATTATTTCCCAAATCATTGCATCATGGGCTTTCTCCCAACAGTATTCTCCAAGTATCATTTCATGGACAATTAAAATGACAACATATAATACTCATATATGTATGTGAAACATATGTATGAATATATATTTTTATATGTATTTATTCATATGTAATAGTTATTCACATATTCATTGATAAATATAAACATGGGCTATTATATGTGAATATTTTTTACTTTATTATACATATAAATATGTCTAGAATCTGTGATTGACATAATATTTAACATACTTAAAACTACTAGCAGGCATTATTACAAATTATTCACATGTATTCATTAATTTACTATGCATGACAACTCCATAAAATAGGCATTATTATTATTTCCAATTTATGAGTGATAAAACAGAGGCACAGATTTTGTAAAGTGCCTTATATCTCCTAGAAGAAACGGCCACAGTGATAACCCAGGGAACCAGAGGCAGGACTTGCATGTTCATCCAGCATGCCAGAGAGCAAGGTCAGCAAACTTGCTGTAAAGAGCAGATAATACATATTTTAAGTTTTGTTGGCTACATATGATTTCTCTTGCATTTTTTAAACAATCATTTTTAAATGTCACTCAAGAATGATTACAAAAACAGGCCAGGGGCCGGATTTGGCCCACAGAAGACAGCTTGCCAGACCTAGTTTATTGCCAAAATTCTTCATATAATAATTGTTAAAAACGTTTCTGCAATAAATATACAAACTGGTATTACTTTTCATAGACATTTACTCTTTTTCACTGTACAGTTTCATCCAAAGACCCTCCAGTCGCCCTTTCTTGAGAACTGCCTTCTCATCCTTTAACCACCCACATGGTTGGGCTTCAGATAGTCTAGATCTTATAATGTCACCCCACCAAGCAGCCTCAGTTGATTGGTCTAGGGTAATCCATGACTCAATCCAGGTCAGAGAATTGCAAGTTTTACACTGTGTTTATTCTCCATCAATACTGGAGGGCCTTGTAAAAACCTAACTGGAGACTTTTCAATAACCGTGGTTCTCACCACACAACCTGGAAAAGTAGGGAATGCTAGTCTGAAAGGAGACAAAATGTAGAGAATGAAGGGAAGAAATGACTGATAGAGAATGAATCCTAACAGTGAGTCCTTCAAATCCAGCTGTATTATCTCTTTGGATTTCCTCAGAAATCTCATATTTCCTTATAATAAATCACCTACTTCTCCAGTATTTTGGCAGGGTTTCTGTTGCTTACAGTCAAAATCAATGGTTTTTACACATTTTTATCATTTTTAATTAGCCACCAGTTTTGGACCAGGAAATTATTTTTAGGAAATTAGGTCAACAAGAGTTTAAGAAGGTACATTATTTCATATTACTCAAGATGTTTTAAATACATGGATTTCTACTTAAACTTTTAAAATGCAACTTTAAAGTAAGGTCCCAATTAAATGAAATACTGAACACAGGGTTACAGTTCCTCAACAGTCCTCATCTTTCCCAACAGCTCCCATGGTAGTGGCAAAGCCTGAACCCCATGTTCAGAGCAGTTGAACAATTTTTAAGTTCCCACTGTATTCCCAGCACTTTTCTTACCTTAGGCTTCCCCCCATCACCCAGAACACACCTGAATCACAGTAGTCACTTAACATATATTGAGTTTATTAAAAAGGTAAACTGAGACCTTATTTCAGTAAAGAATTCACGAATTAAGCAGCTCCAAACCAGAAGGGGTTTATGGGACACAAGGGGGAGTCTTTTATAGTATGAACGCAGAGATAAAGAAAACATTTGATTGGTTACAGTCAGATAGTTGCCTTATTGACTGGGTCTATTCCATTGAGGAGTCACTAGATGGTTGACTGTTTCTGAGTGGTTGAGTCTGTTTTTCTATAATAGAAGCATTTACAAAAAATGACTCAAGTTAAGTTTTGCTAATGTTTGCAAATCAAGCAAGGTGAAGGTCACTGAGGAGGTCTCACTGGCATTGTCTGCTCAGGGAGTTCTCAGACTTAGTCCCATTCTAATTTATTTTAATAAGTAAGAAGATTCCATAAGTGTATATTTTAGTGATTATTTAAATGTTTACTAATACTCAAAAGCTGCCTATTTATTTAGAAGATGTTTTTAGTTTACGTAATAAGTTAGTTTTAAAACTATTTATTTAAACCTAAAACATTCCAAAAGGAAAGAAATCACAGATAGAAATAAGAAAACAAGGAAATCATGCTGAAGGGAGTTTTTTAAAGTCTGTGCTTAAGTAAACATACAATAAATGTGACAACAAGGAAAAGGCATTTGGTTTTTGGTTTTTATGCTATTTATAACAAATCAGGCTGCAATAATGCCTATGGATAGAATTTGCAAATACTTTAAGAATATTGAGCTGACATCCATGTGTGGAATTAACAAGAGCTATTTCTCCATCATATCTCCTTTGGAAGTCACAAAAAATAACCACACATTCAGGACAAATGGCAAAAATCACTCTGCTTTTCTAAATGTGTTTTGAAGAATGGCCAGGGGATCAGTTATCCTGGTGAGATCAGTCTCATCAGCTGCTTTCTTGAATTTAGTTCTACCAGCCAAATTAATTGACTTGCATGGAGGGGATGTTGTATGGCAAAGTGAATTCTTTCTTTAAAAAATTCATAGGCGTGGTAGGTTTTTTGTAAGTAAATAATCACATGGAATTTCCAGACTTTTGCCCTGTATCATCTTCTAAAGAGCCAGCTTCATTACAAGTCCTCTTGAGCCCTCTAGATTGAACCAATGACACTGATGATAATTCACCATCAAACATAATTGGACACAACACATTTGCTAGTGCATATTCTTACATGGATGCCTGAGGTTGTTTTGTTTCAAATGCAAAACTCCAGAAGGCATATTTTGTCATTTCTCTAGCCAGTCTCATTTCATTTCCTCTACCTCACAAGTGCCTTTGATTGCTCTTTAGCTCTACTCTTTAAACTCTAGAGGTCAGTTGGAAATGGTCCCATTTGAAAAGTAGGAATCCACATTTAAAATACAGAAACCCACTCTTCAAGATTTGAAGGTATTTTTATTTGAGCATTCAGTCTGTAATGACCAGTGTCCATCAGTCACAAAACTACTTTTTCTCTTGGGAGTCTTATTATTTCTTTCTTATTGCATGGAATAACAATTCTTCTGTACTCATTTCCTGAATATTACTTTTCAGTATCAGACATGGCCAAAAAAACCTTTTCCCAGTCAAGGACTGCAAGTTCACATTGTGGCTAACTGTGGTGACTTTCCAGACAATACTAACTATAGGAGAAAACAAACAAGCAGGCAAATCAACAAGGAACAGTGAAAGTACTTGCCCAGCTTCTCCACTCAGATTTATGACTGCTCATAAAGGAGCATTTTAGGAATATCTCATCTAAAAGTGAAAAGTTTAGTCATTACAGAGATGCAACTCCCCAACCAGGATTTAGATACTCACCAAAAAAGAAAAAAAAGAAAAAAAAAAAAAAGAGAAAACAACATCTATAACTTAGAGAAAATTCATGTCAGTTAGAAGAGGGATGTGGAGTGTCTCAAGAGTTTCAAGAGACTCTACTTCATTGTAGGTGATTGCTTACTGTAGAGAGTCACCCAGGCATGATCCAGACCCTAGATATAAATCCACACCCATGAAGTGACTATCTCATAAAGGGGAGAAGGGAGAAGGCAATACATGACTTGCAGAGAGCATTTGACTTTGAATCTGGAGTTTAGGAGTTATATCTGGACTTGCTAGCTAGTTTCACTGATGGGATATTCAACTGGATGAGGGTCCATTTTTCTATCTGTTAATGAGGCTTCATATCTGATTCATACTCGTGATTCAAGAGCTGAATGAAACAATCTGGGAGGAAATGTGTAGTCAGTAAAATAGTCACAAAGCTATGAATCAGATTTTTCTCTAACAGCATCCAGAGAGCAATGACAATTTGGGCCAACTCAAAGCAGCTGAAAAACACAGCTGGCATGGCCACCTAGAAAGCCCATGGAAAAATACAAATCCACACCAAGATGTCTTCCTCAGTGAACTTTTCCTGCAGCTGGAAATTAAAATGATTTGTCTTTAATTCATGGGCATTAAGGGGATAGAGAGATACTATAATGCAGATGGTGTACATTTAAAATCCAATGACATTATCAGGGAAAAGTCCCTCTATTAAAAAATGAAATTAACAAAACTCAATCCACAATAACCTACAGTGTGCATCCCTTGACTTGATTCAGATATCATCCATCTGTTGTAGTTGGGGTTTCACAGGAATCAGATTTGAGATGGAGATTTGCACAAAGGGAATTAATTAAGAATAACCTTTTTGAGGGTATAGAGGAATCATGACTGAGCAAAAGGAAAGTTAGACAATGGTGCAGGAGTACAAGCCTCTGCCAATTCCATAGGAGGCTCAGAAGGTGGAATGGTCCATCAGAGGTGTTCCAAATTGAGACAGAGGAGCCAGACATCTGTCTCCATGCCTTAGCCAGTCATTGAATGCACAGAGAGAGAGCGTATAAACTGGAGTAAGATGGCTTTATCCTAAGGAGCTTTCCCCAGAAGGAACTCAGCTTTGAGCAGTCAGCAACCATCACTTGTGACACCTGGGGAAATAAGTATCTTTCTCTTAAAGGGGGACCTGGATGTTACACAGAGTTATTTGAGTTCAGGTCTTGCTTTCACAAACCACTTTCTTCATATAGTGAGTTCCTTCTCTCAGGAAAGAATCCCACAGGATCACTTTCTGGTTTGTGTCTTTTACTAAGGAAACTTTTAGGAAGACAGTTTTTGAGACAAATGAAACTGTCATTGAGATGGCCATGAAAACACACCTGGTATTCACATATTCCATTCTTCTACTATCCATTCTGTTTTCCTCCTACTCTGTGCTAGCATTTCCACAGGTTTTGGTGGCTTGCCAAGTGGGAACCCAAGCCCTTATCCCTGACCAACATGCCACTTTCAAAATATAGCAACTATACTTGTCCAGTCACTATCAAAATTGTATAGGGAAGAACAAAAACATCCCCACCAGAGCACCTGGGTGCCAACTCTACTCTTACCTGCCTTCATTGTATAAGCACAGCTCTATCTTTTCCTAAAGATCAGGATCTTTATTATCCTGTTTGGATAATAACTCATTTCCTCACACGCTGATCTCTGAAAACAAGGATCCCATGTAAATTGTCCCCACTTCCAATCTGAGTGGTAAATCATACAGGACTGGAGGATCCTATGGTCAAGTGATCTCTGCCACACCTCTTTTGATATATATGAGTTCCATATCTGAAGCAATATTACATGGCATCCTGTTTCAGTGAATGGAATGCTCTCTCAGCATCAGGTAGTGGGGTCCATACCCTGGCATTAGGAAAGGCAATTCTCATACCTGGAATCATATCAATTCCAGCTAAGTTGAATACTCCCCATTTCAAAGTGAAAGAGGTCTACAGAGACTGGCTCGTTTTGAGGGATTGCACCATATCAGGACAGCAGGTTGGACAGATTGGTAGGTTAAACATTCTGCAGCAACAAATTGATTGAGTGGAGTCCAAACTGCTGGGCTTCCCATCCCTGTCATCATGGATATTTGCTTGTGAGCCGTTTGTGGCAACAATACAGTTGCCAGTGACACTCTGGCTGACATCGACATCAAATTATTCTGTGTAGTACCTCTTCCTTGAAGGATGTTCTCTGCATCCTTGAAGTGATAGAAAGACCTTTGAATTTCATGCCTATTCTCAAAGAGTTGTTATTTTCCAAACCACCTTGTCTCTAATATTCCTCTGAGCTCTTGGCAAACCACTAACCATATGTCATAAGTCTACATAGATTCTTATATCAGGTCACATCTCTTTCTACATATACTAGTCAGTCATCACTATAGCCAAATTTTTGAGGCAAGCTTTCTTTATAAATAAAAGAAGTTTATTTAGCACATAGGTTTGGAAGCTGAAAGTCCAAATAGCATTACACAGGCTCTTGGGAAGGGCCCCCTCTTGGTGGAGATGCATGCTTGATATATAGATTGCATCTCAAACAGAAAGCCAGAGAGACTTAGGTCCCAAGATCCCTTCCTTTGGCATGCCTCACATGATATAAGGACTTCACACTAGACATATTTCTTAAAGGTTCACTACATTCCACTGCCACACTGAGAACAAGTTTCCAACACATGAAACTTCAGGTTTACAGACAACATTCAAATCATGCGTTCTTCATATTTTTCTCCTCTGGTTCAAATAATAAGATGCCATAAATATTGTGGGCCAACATGAGATTCTATAGAGTGTCCAATTGAGTATAGTTCCTTTTAGACTACACTAGGACAGATGATGAGACAGTATAAACAGTTTTGAAGCAAGATGATGAATGTATTTGGTTTACCATTCCATATGAATGAAAACTGCATCTGGCCTTCTTTCTTCATAGGGACATAAAAGACTATTTGTCAAATCACTGGGCACATACCATGTACCTGAGGACATATTCATTGTAAAGGTTACCATATCTGACACTGTAGATGCAAGGAACTACCACTTGATTCAGTATATGGAAATCCACTATCATTATTCAGGATTATTTAGGTTTTTTAAGTGTCAGAGTAATGATTTAATTGGAAATATGGAAGAAATCACCATTCCTCCATTAATCAGGACTTTAAGATTGGCTCTAATTTCTATAATTCTAGTTGAATGTATTATTATTTTTATTTACAATCCTCAATAGCAGGCATATGGCAGATTCAGTGACTTCCAAATGATCTTCCTCATTATAAAGGCTTTTACCCCAAAGTCCATGCAACTAATGTGGGAGTTCTTCCTACTACCACCAGTTTTCATTCCAATTATACATTTAGGAACAAGAAAATGATCACTATTGAGACTTTGGAGCAAACCTTGACAATATCTCACTTAGAACCTAGCCCCCATCTATCCCTATTTTAGTAGCAGGGTAATGATGATGTTTAGGGGGTGCCTAGAAATCAATGCCAACTTATACTCTGTGTCTAACAGTCCTCAAAATATTCAGTTTATACCCTTTCCCCAATGCATAATTTCCCAACTAAACATTCAAAGGTCTATGGTGGCAAGATCATGAATGTATTTGGTTTGCCTTTCCATGGCAATGAAAACTGCCTCTGGCCTTCTTTCCTCTCAGGGACATATAAGGAACTATTTGCCAAATCAGTGGTTTTGGTGAATGACTAAGAGCATAATTAATGATCACACTTGTCTTAGCATTGAAAGGTCCTTCTTCCTGAATGCTCAGTCTCTCCTTCAGTCACTAAGTTTTAACTCTAAAGACTTGCTTCAAGACCAAGGCTGGCAATTGTGACTTTTTACTGAGACATGTGGTACATTAAGAGGTCTCCAACAGGACCTCTTCCTTGCAAAAACTCTTAGCACACGGTCCTTGGAAATAATGTGAGTGTTCTTCAGCTGCCCTCGTAATCCTGAACATCTATCTTTGATTCTTTAGGTAATGCTGTCGTTGGCTGTTCTATTTTACTCCTAGAGACTGTTTTGTATTAATCATCACCACAACTTTTCATGGTCAGGCTTCCCTGGGGTCATTACTACTTCCTGTGCGTTACTATAAGTGGCCATCCTTTGCATGAGACACCACTGGGCCTACAGCAGGCTTCTAGCAACCCCATTAATTAGAATCCAATTCTGTTACAACACCCCTTCCATCAGCCCTGCCTCAGAGGACAGCTAACACACAAACTTCTTAACTGTGGTTTCTCTCACTAGTGTATTCTTTATCACTTTGGTAACTGAAGAATACTGTAAATTCTCATGAAGAATATTATTGGCTGATGGATTTTTCAGACTTATGTAGTATTTTCACCCCAGCATTCCCATGCCTCTGAATGTTTTAATTCTTCTGTCCATTTGCCATAGTGATGTTGGCATTTGTATGCCATGCAGTGTGGAACATCGCTGTCTCTGAGTTTTAAGAGCAATTCTATCTGCATTAACATGCATCGAACTCTTGGGTCCTTTCCAGATGTTACATCCTATATCATATAAAAATGATCCCATGTCAATGAACTATATCCCCTCATAGTTCCCCCACCACACACACACTCTTTATTCTACACCCACAGGAGCCATACTTTCCTGGCTCCCACTGGTATAAGTTGGCTAACCTTGTAGTTTTTGAGGTGTAGTTCCTTTCCTCCCTGAGCACAGAGCACTTTCCCTGCTGGGTTATGCTGTAACCTGACCCTAATCGCAGGTCTACTGGCCAGGAAGATGGTGAAGGTAAATCCCGAAAGGGCTATGTATTGTCACCTAAGACAAATACTTCTGCATCTTCTTCAAAAAGGAAGGAGTGCTAGCCTATTACAAGAAGGAGTGGGCCTGCAAAGCTCAGGGAGAAAACCAAGGACACGACATTTCCTAATATTGGCACCATGCTGAAACTTGTGGTCACACTTTTTCCCTTTAGAGTCCTAGCCTTGGCACCGCAGATCAGCCAGGGTGCAGACTTTGGCCTTTCTTGGGTTCTGCTACCCTTACCATTGAGAATGAAGTCTAGATCATCTGCTTTTTCTGTTCTCCACAGGCAGAAAATGAGGGGCTCTTTATATGGTGCCATGAACTTTCTGGCTTTCACCATTAGAACTAAACTGGTAAGTAATCATTCTTGGCCTATCATTATCATTTCCAAATACTTTAGTGGGTCCTAGTAAGAGACATATAATTCCCTAGTCCTTATAACTACTACATGAATCTCTTAGGAACTTAAAATACTGTACCCAGAGGTGCATTGCCTTCCATCTGTGTCTCATCCAAGTTCAACACTAGTAAAAAATTTCAGCAAATTGCTCCATAACCACATGCCAGGATTTGTCAATGCTTCATCTACCACCACTGAATGGAACTCATTCACAGCCAGCTGACTGGAGAGCCAGTTCCAGAATCCCACTTTGGAATCTACTTCCTAAGACAGTTCCTGGTACCAACCATCATAAATCTTAAGTCAGTTTCCCTGGAAATGGACTCTAATATGAAGATTCGAGTGGAGGAAGTTCGTGGGGGTTGGGGGAGTCTTGAGAACAACACCTGTGTGGGAGCAAGGGAAATAGGTCTGGGCATAAGAAATAAAGCTGTGATTAATTTGCAACTGAGGTCTGATCTTGGGAGACTCTGAAGCTGAAATGGTTCTTCAGAGTTTTCCCTAGTTGAGGCATGGGGCCCAGGCCCCCTACACTCACTTGGACTAGTCTATGGATGGATGTTGGCTTTCCTCAGGGAAGGATGTGACCTTGAGTAAGACAGCTCCCTCTGGCCAAGGTAATTCCCAGAAGTCAAACACAAGACCTCAGCAGTCAGGACTCCTGGGAGCTAAAGGAATGAGTTTCTTGGTTTTCGAGAAGGAATCTGGAGACTTTTCACAGCATCTATTACATCATCTAAGAAACCAGAGTGCCTAGATTTTAAAATAAACTGTAACATGAGGAATTTTGAAGTATCATTCAGAAGGTAATGAATTTGCAGAAGGCAATGCAGTAATAAGTATCAAAGGAGAAAAAAGAAGGAATATGAGTTTTTCAATGTGCTTCAAACATTGTAGCAGGAAATCGATGTCTTGCTTCACATAACAAAAGCTAACTTTTATTTAACAGGCACTCTTCTAAGAGCTTTACAAATATTCTCATTTAATACACATACAACACTATGAATTAATTAATACTATTATCCCTATTTTCAGAGGAGAAAACCAAGGCCTAGAACGGTTAAGTTATGAAAGCTACACTATCTAGTAAGTGGCAGAGCTGGGATTTGAGTCCTAGCAACTTGTGTTCTTAATTGCCCTACTAACCTGCTTTCCTAACTTAATAATGTGTCAGATCTTGTCTTAAGTATTTTACCTGCATTAATCATTTATTTATTATGAGATTTGTTGTACTGTTAACTCCATTTTATGGAGGAGAAAACTCAGGCCAAGGTTTATTTTGTTCTGTAAGAAGCCTTCTAGTTCATCGCTTAATTTATCAAATAATCACGTTTAGAACTAATAGTGTTGACTCCCTCAATTACTAGCTATGTCCCTCTTAGTCCATTTTCTGTTGCTATAGCAAAATACCTGATACCTGAAAACCTATAAAGAATAGAAGTTTCTTTGACTCAAAATTCTGGAGGCTGGTGAGTTAAAGAACATAATAGCACCTGGTATCTGCTTGGCATGCGTCTTCTTTTTCTACAATAACATTGTAGAGGGCATCACATGGCAAGAAAAAACAACCTCAGACTCTTTTCTTCTTCTTATAAGGCCATTCATCCCATTAAGGAGGCCCCTACCCTCATGACCTCAACTAATCCTAATTGCCTACCAAAAACCCCACCTCTAAAGAACATTCACATATGAATTTGGCATTAAGTTTCCAACACATAAACTTTGAGGGGCATAACTGAAACCATAGCAGTGATCTCAGACAACTTACTTAGCCTCCAGGTCCATTTTCTCACATATAAAATACGGACCTACCCACTGGTTCACTGATATGTAAAGCTCTCCTATAACCAAATTAAGGACTCAATAACTATTGACTAATATCAGCATCAACATCATCATCAATGATATCATCTCTATCAAAAGTCCAAATAAGCATTTATATTCATTTGACAGTTGTATTTCTTAGTGTATATAAATTAATTTTCATTCTAATTTATTTATTAGGAACTTACAAGGTCAATTACCTGTTAATAAGTCTTCAATACCCTGAGGTGAGCTGATAAAACATTTTGCTGAACTCACAAAGAATGAGACAGTATTTGGCCTTATATTGCATAAAATGTTTCTAAAGGAAAGAGCTCTCTGGCCTCCACTCACTGAAACCCACACTTTCAAAACAACAATTCCACAATATTTTATGATCTTATCACTTCCTAAAACCTTACCTTTCAGTATCATCATGTTGGGGATCAGGTTTCAGCTCATGAATTTGGGTGGGGATGCAGGGAGAAGCATTCAGACCTTACCATTGAAGGTGCTGGTCTATTTTAATAATAAATCAATATACAGTTTGTAAAAAAATGTGTCACAACCATTCAAGATCCCTGTCCTGAAAATCTTATGTTTACCATCTTTTCCTCTGCTCTGTACCCTGGAAAGCTAATTTATATAGACTGCATTAATGAACTCCAATGCCTGTAGGTTTGATAAATTAAAAGGAGGTATTTTTCAGAGATCAGAGTTCTAGAGAACATTGAAATGAGGGTTGTGTTGGGTTTTCTTTCTCTGACTCCTTTCCTGCCAAATTGCCACAATTTGGCCATATCTTTATTTGTGTATTTCCTGCCAGTAACCCCCTCTTAGCCCTGAAGCTACTGTCTGCAGGCTGCAAGGACTCCTCCAACCATTTACCCCTCTGCCCTAGGGTGTTAAGGTCCCCAATGGTGCCAGCCACAAGGAGTGGCAAGATCAGTGCTGCTTCTCCTGTGTCTTGGCCACACCTCTGCAAATTATTTCTTTATTAAGTTGTCCGTTAACTACTTTGAGTGTGCCATCTATTTCCTGCTGGAACCCTCACTGATAAAACACAAAATAAATATTGGTTCTTTCACTCAAGTGTTGGTGCCCCAAACCCCAAACCCCTTTCTTATACTTTTGTTCATGCTTAGCTGTAAGCTCATCTGAACACTCTCAGTCCTTGAAAGGCTTATCTTATCTACTACAATGTGATTATTTCTGACATAGAAAAAGCAACTAGAAAAATTACTATCAATCCATCTTGTCTTGATCTCCCACTTGGTATGGATTCAGACATAAGATTGATGTATTCAAGAAGAACCTCTTTTTTATCTTCAGTCACCTCTAAACTCTTCAGTCTCCCAAACTTAATTCTGGTGGATGACTGGTGATTTTTGCTAGAATCAATGTGCTACCTCTTCACCCTTTCCCTGTATGTTTTAGTCAGATTTTTGTCACTGTGACTAAAAATCTTGACAAGAACAAGGTAAAGAAGGAAAGTTTGTTTGGGTCTCTTGGTTTCAGAGGTCTCAGTCCAGAGATATCAGCATAACTCTGGACCAAAAGTGAGGTAGAACATTATGGCAGATGGGCATGGCAGAGGAAAAGTAGCTCAAGACATGGCAACAAGAAAGGAAGGAGAAAACTATTCATAAGGGATAATATATAAACCCCAAAGGTACATCCCCAGTGACCTACCTCCCCCAACCACACTCTATCTACCTACAGTTTTCACCCAGTTGATCCATATCAGTGGATTAAAACATTGATTAGGTTAAGGTTCATATAACCCAATCATTTCACCTCTAAACTTTTGCATTGTCTCACACATGAGCTTTCAGGGAATACTTCTTATCTAAACCATAATACCATGTCAATCTGCCCATGCTATAATCAATCACATGCCTTAAAATCCGTGACTGTGAACTCTGACTCTTTTCACCAGGTAACCATGCAAGGAATATAATAAAAATGCAAAGTACTTTGGAAGCCATGGTCTAGTTTTAGCTCTACCACTAGATGACTATGTGACTGGAATATGTCACTTTCTTCTACCTATGCATTTTCCTGTTTGTAAACAGAAAGCAGTTCAAGAAACCTCTTCCAGTTTAAAAATAAAAAAAAAAAAAACACTTCACCACTTTTAGCATGGATTCTCTAACATCTAATCATCTTTTTCTTCATTCCCAAAGCTCCTTCCCTTGGTTTACGCCAGCATTTTTATGGCCTTTCCTCTCAACTATGGCTTTATCTTTGCCATATGTGTGTGCATATTTACTCTTAAACACATGAGTGTATGAGTGTACACACACTTCTGCATACTCACACATGGGAGAAACAATCTTGCCTTATTTACCACATCTCTGAACTGCAGTTTATGGCGATGTAGAAATCATCAGGCTATCATCAGACTCTCCCACTTTCCCATTAATCACACACATACACACACACACACACACACATACACACACACACACAGAGTCAAAAGCATAACAATACTTCAGGTTCTCAGTCTACAAGAGATGTCAGCTTTTCACTCTTTACCAGACATATACCAAGTATCTAGAAACGTACTGTGAGACCTCTTGTGAGAATTCAGTATAACACCTAGCAAAGAGCGGACCTGTTAAAAGAATCAAGTTTCCTCTCCTCAACTGATATCACATGTAATAATAATAAATTTTTTAAAGTCATAAAAATGGGCATGTTGATTTAAAAGGGGCACAGGGAGATAAGAAAATTCACTTAGGTTATGAGTTTAACAGGACCCTGATTTCCATACATATCGTACATCATTAGAGCAATTTCCCTCTAAGTGGAAAGGTGCACCACTACCCCCAAAGAGCCCAATCATCTGGTCACCTCACAGGCCAATGGACATGGAAGTCCAGTTTTTTTTTTGTTTGATGTTAATAAGAACGTTCAGGGAATCGAGGCCCAGGTATACAGATCAAGTCAGAGCAGAGACAAGTTTATTAACCAGTTTCCATTGACTTCCCTACCAACAGTTTTTCTGGTTTTCCCATCCAGATTCCAACATTTTGAAATACTAAGGGCGTGATTTGAGAGGGACTTTTCCATGTATTGAAGTCCAGGCAAAATATTTGAATTCTAAAGAAGAGGAAAAATCATATCAGTTTTTATGCCACTTGTGAGAAAACATTCCAAAGATCTTCTGGTGAGTTTGTAGTTGTACATTATTTTTTACCTTTGATTCCAACAAGGGAAGTTGCACACCATTGTTTAATGATGGGGTCAGTCAGCCATGATGAAGTTCCTTCACACGAGCAAACTCCTATGACCAGATGGACTGACCCTGGGTCAGTCCTAATTCACTTTCTAAGACTGAGATGCTATGAGCCCTTTCCTCTGTGTCTCACCTCATTCATTAATTTGTGTTTCATTTTTCTAAAGTTGATTCTTATTTATCAGTCACAAATATACATCATTTAAAAATTAATGATGCTAAAGGTATGTAACAAAGAACAAGAGCTCTGTGAATCACCCTGCCCCCTCACCACCCTTCTCAGCCCCCCAACACAAAAATCTTTCAACATTATTAGCTATTTTTTTTCTAAGTATTTTTAAATATTGCACTTAGGTCATTCTTTACCCATTTCAGTTTTAACCATTATTATTGACTTATTATGATAGAGGAGACTTTAGTTCTTTTACACCACTAGTCCTCATTTTTCCATTTACCTTTTTCACATCCTGCTGATAAAATACACTTTACAGGTTTATATTATCATTTAATATATACATGATTGTCACTACTGAATACTGCTCACTGGTGTGACAAGTATTAAGCAATATATTTCTTACACCATAAAACCTTTGGCTTTTCCTGGGGTTTCTAGGCACATATGTTGAGTGATTCTTGCATTCTCTCAGAACTCCTCTGTATAATGTTTTCTATCTCCAAAGAGATGAGGTAAGTTCCCCAATCAGATTTTTGTTTCTTGCCCTCTCTTCTTGCTCCAAACTGTACTACTACTAGACTGTTTTGCCAGAGCTGATATTGTGGGGTTTTCCTTCCTGCCATCCTGGAAATTATCTTCACCACTTTATTATATTGCATTTTCTGTTTCCTGGACCCAGATCTTCCTCCATAGCTTCTATGACTCATGGGAAGTAGATTCCTTGAAAACTTGCCTATCTGAAATTTTCTGTCCTTTTCATCATACTTGACTCTGAGTCGCCCTAGGTATACAATTCTATGTTACAAATCATTTTCTTTCCAATTTTTGAAGGTGTACCTCTATTAGCTTTTGGATCATTTCCACCAATGCTATTGAACAACACAATCTTAGCTTCGCATCGGCTTTGTTCTCTGGACAGTTGGGGATTTCCTCTTTGTTCCTTTCTGGTTCTGGTCATGGTTTAGGGACTAAGGGGACATTTTACAATATAAAGATATGTGGTTCTATATTACAGAAAATTTTTCTTGCATTATTTTTTTTAAATCCTCTCATTTCTCCTCTGAGAAATACCAGTATTTTGTTTATTCCCTAATTCTGTACCAATTCTCTAATTTGCTTAATTATCCTTGCTTATGGATATCTCTTCATTTATTTTCTTTTTTTGCAGTGCAGATAATTGAACCCAGGACCTTGTGCTTGCAAGGAAAGCACTCTACCAACTGAGCTATATCCCCAGCTCTCTGTTAATCTTTTCCATTACTTTCTAGGAGCAATTCTTGACTGCATCTTCATGCTTGTCCCTTCTATTAGATTTTTACATTGCACATAATTAGTCCATTTTATAAATTTTATTTCTTCTGATTCCTTTCTGAAGGACCTTTATTTCTGTTTTTCATTTTGTAGATGTGATTTCTTTCTTTACCTCTTCTAGTCTTAAATTATCTGTCTCTTCCACATTTCTGCAGTCTGAGTATAGAGCATTTTTTATAGTCTCATCATTTCATGCTGTCCATTGCTCTTTGAACTTTTTATATTGAAAAGTGAAGAATAAAAACTCTGTTTCCTTGTTCTAGGACTGGAAGTGGTTAGGTTTCATTTTAGGATGATTTGACTTTTGTTCGGTGCCTCTTCCCCCACGACAATATCTGGGTATCTTTTCTTCTAGACCTGTTTCTCCAAAGGGAAGTTTTCTAACTTCCTACCCAGTCAGGCTTCTAATACCCTAGAAAACTTTCATGATTTTTTACAGAGGAATAGCTAGTTACTTTTCAGTATTCTTTCCTATGTAGAGGTATTTTCAGGTTTCTGTGAAAATACAAAAACAAAATCAGTTACCTATCTTCCATCTGCTTCTCATCTTCCAAAAACTTGTTATCTTTATCCATTTCTATAATTGCTCTTGTTTTTTGTCCTTATGCTTTTATGTTTTTATTCTTTCACTTTCACTTTACTTTAAATAGGGGTTTGAAAATGAATGAGAAAATAGGTGTTTAAATTGCCCTATTGACATGGAAACCCCCATTTTTTATTATATAGGTATTTCTGAATACCTACTATGCTTCTGGTTCTGTTCTAGGTGGGTCTACATGGTATTAAAAAATGGAAGTTAAAGTCAGGAAGAAGAAGCAGATACACACATTTAAGGATATAAAATTTATGAAAGAAAAAAAGGTAGATGAGAAAGATTTTCAGAAGAAGCCATTGATTATGCAACGACCTTTCTGCAGAAAAAAATTTTAAGTTGAGCTGAAAGATGAGCAGGTGTTGACCATGTAATTGGGAATGAGTGTGGGGAAGAGAAGGGGATCATTCCAGGATAGACTTGAGATAAAAAGATTAAGAGTTCAAGGAAATGGAAGAAGGCAGGGTAACTAAACTACAGTTAGTAAGTGGTGGGGAACATGGAACAGATTAAGTTTGAAGAGGTGAGCCAAAACCAGAATACAAATGTGATTTTAGGGCTGAGATTGTGGCTCAGTAGTAGAGCACTTGCCTACCATGTGTGAGGCACTGGGTTCAATCCTCAGTACTACATAAAAATAAATACATAAAATAAAGGTATTGTGTCCATCTACAACTATTGTGTACATTTACAAAAAAATATTTTAATGGGATTTTAAATGAAATTAAGACATCTGGATATTATTCTAGGTGCAATAAGGAACATGGAAAGATCTTAAGACAATTTACCTTCTGAATCACAATCTTCTGCATCATGAAGAATTGATTTGAAAGGGATAAAAGCAGAAACAGAAACAACTGTTTAAAAAGTCAATCGGAAGAAACTTTTTAGTTTTAATCCATCCCATTTATTGATTCTTTTTTTAAATTGTAAACAAATGGGATACATGTTGTTTCTCTGTTTGTACATGGAGTCAAGGCGTACCATTTGTGTAATCATAAATTTACATAGGGTAATGTTGTTTGATTCATTCTGTTGTTTTTTCCTTCCGCCCCACCCCTCCCTCCCCTCTTTTCCCTCTATACAGTCCATTTATTGATTCTTGATTTAACTTCTTGTACTTTAGGGATCTTGTTAAGGAAGTCTGATCCTAGGCCAACACGGTGAAGATTTGGGCCTACTTTTTCTTCTAGTAGATGTAGGGTCTCTGTTCTAGTGCTTAAGTCTTTGATTCACTTTGAGTTTTGTGTAAGGTGAAAGATGAAGATTTAATTCATTTTGTTACATGTGACTTTCCATTTTTCCCAGCACCATTTGTTTAATAGGCTATTTTTTCTCCAGTGAATGTTTTTGGTGCCTTTGTCTATGAGATAACTGTATTTATGTGGGCTTGTCTCTGTATCTTCTATTCCATACCATTGGTCTACATGTCTGTTTTGGTGCCAATACCATGCTGTTTTTATTACTATAGCTCTGTAGTGTAGTTTGAGGTCTGGTATTTTGATGCCTCCTGTTTTACTTTTCTTGCTAAGAATTGTTTTTGCTATTCTGGGTCTCTTATTTTTCCAAATGAATTTCATGATTGTTTTTTCTAGTTCTATGAAGAATGTCATTGGAATTTTAATAGGAATTGCATTAAATTTGTATAATGCTTTTGGTAGTATGGCCATTTTGATAATATTAACTCTGCCAGTCCAGTATCATGGGAGGTCTTTCCATCTTCTTAGGTCTTCTTGAGTTTCTTTCTTTAGTGTTCTGTAGTTTTCATTGTAGAGGTGTTTTACCTCTTCTCAGGAAAAGAAATAATCAATAATCAATAATGTGAAGAGAGAACCTACAGACTAGAATAAAATCTACACATACACCTCAGATAAAGCAGGATATATAAGGAACACAAAAACTTAATACCTAAAAACAAATATCCAATCAATAAATGGGCTAAGGAACTGAGCAGAAACTTCACAGAAGATATACAATTGATCAACAAATATATGAAAAAATGTTCAACATCTCTAGCAATTAGAGAAATGCAAGTCAAAACTACTCTATGATTTCATCTCACTCCAATCAGAATGGCAATTATCAAGAAGATAAGCAGCAATAAATGTTGGCAAGGATGTGGGGGAAATGGTACACTCAAACATTGTTGGTGGGAATACAAATTGGTGCAACCATTTTGGAAAGTGGTATGCAGATTCCTCAGAAAAAAACTTGGAATGGAACCACCATTTGACCCAGCTAACCCACTCCTAGGTTTATACTCAAAGGACTTAAAAATCAGCATCTCATAGTGATGCAGCCATATCAATGTTTATAGCTGCTCAATTCATAATAGCTAAACTATGGAGCCAACCAAGGTGTCCTTCAACAGATGGATGGATGAAAAAAAATGTGATATATATATATATTTTTATAGATACACACACGTATACATGTATATAAAATGGAATATTACTCAGTTTTAAAGAACAATGAAATTATGGCATTTGCTGGTAAATGGATGGAACTGGAGAATATTATGCTAAATGAAATAAGTCAAACCCAAAAATCCCAAAGGTCAAATGTTTTCTCTGATATGCAGATGCTAATTCACAATTACTGAGGGACACTAGGGAAGAATAGTTACCTTATATTAGGTAGAGGGGAGTGAAAGGAGGGGAAGGGGTATGGGGGGAGGAAGGATAGAGTGAAACAGACATTATCATCTCATGTACATATATAACTGCATGTCTGATATGATCCTACAATATGTACAATCAGAAAAATGATAAATTATATTCCATTTATGTATGATCTATCAAAATGCATAAATGCATTCTACTGTCATGTACAACTAACTAGAACAAATAACAATTTTTTTAAGTCAGGAGGGGCTTGGGAGGCCTAAAATGGTAATAAGAAGATGGAGAGAAGTATACAGATCTGAGATAATAAAAAGGATTTGAGTGAAATCAAAAGGATTTGAAGGATTAAAAGTACTTGAAAATAGAACATGAACAATAAAGAAAAGAGTCAAATATCTATCTTCAGGTAATGACCTGAGTAGCTAGGTACATGGTAGAGCCATTAATGAGATCAGAAGACTAAAGGAGGAACTGTATGAAGATAAGAAATCTCACTTGGGGAATGGCAAATGGCAGAATTCTACTGACGACTCACCCACTTCAAGCTTTCACTGCCCCCTGTACCCATTTTAAATTCCAATGGACTGCCTTTAAAATCATTCTTTTGCATATGCCTCAACTCACTTGCCCCCTCTCTCTTCATTGTATGTATTTGGAAAAATTCAGACCTCAGTTTAAATTGTACACCTGCCTATTATGCACCACTAACTCCATTGAACATCTTTAGAGAAAAGCTCATAATCAAGTTGGCTCGTTTTAACTTGATGGCCTAAATTTAAAATGAGCTTTTACTGCAACCTAACAACCCCCTTACCTCTGCTCTACTCACTCTCCCATGGCTTGTTCTCTTCAAACCTCCAACAATTCCCCTGTACCATACTTTCAACTAATAGTTTTCTTCTTATTTCACTGACAAAATGAAAGCAAGCAGGAAAGACATTCCACATGATCTAACTACCTGCCTCTGTGCCATTCATTCAGTCGGCAGGTACTGACTGATTGCCTACCATATGCCAGGCATAGAGGATAGCAGTTAACAAAGCACAGAAAACCTCTGCCCTCACAGGGCAGGCGTTAACCTAGTGCTCACATGTTTTCCTTTTCCTGCTCATGTCTAAGAGAAACCTCTCCATTCACACAGCGATCCTCACCCCCCCTTACCTACATCACCCAAGCAATTTCCTCTTTACTCCACATCAACTTTTCCCTCTCTACTTGATCATAATCTTCATCATTAAATGTGCTATAGTTCTCCCATCTTAAAAAGAAACAAAACCTCTCTTAACCCCAAATCTTTCTCCAACTAAGGTCTAAATTTTCTTCTCCCATTTTTATCAAGAGGCTCTGAATAGTTGTTCATCACCAATGTGTCACCTCCCGTTTTCTCTAGAACCCACTCCAATCAGGCTTTTGTACTGTCATGGTCACCAATGATCTCCCATTCAAAAATGCAATGGCCATTTCTTAGTCTTTGCCTTTCTTGATTCAGCAGCAGTATTTGAAACATTCGATCATTCTTTTTCACTTGGCTTTGGACATCATTCTTTTGCTATCTAACTGACTACTGCCTCTCACCTGCCTTTGTTGGCCTTCTCTCCATGCACTCTAAATGTGGACATCTCCCAGGGCTCAGTCCTCAGATTTCTCTCGTCTCTGCACACACTTCCTCAATGACTTTTACCAATCTCATGGCTTTACATTGTATATATAAGTTGGCTTATTCCAAAATTTTATCCTCATCCTTGACCACTTCTATGAACACTCATATCCCCTTCTTGGCACCTTGAATGTCTAATAGTCATCTTCAACAGCATACTCAAAAACCAATTTCTGATATTCCCCCATACTCTGAAATCTAGTGCTTCTATATTCAGCAAATCACAAGTTTATTCTTCTAGATGCTAAAGTAAAAAACTTTGGCAACCTCCTTGATATTTTTTTCCTCACCACATCCAAATCATTGGTAAATACTATTGTTTCATCTTTCAAGGTATATCTGGAATCCATTCATTAATTCCTACCTTTGCTACTATCACCCTTGTCCAAGACACCATTAACTTGCTCCTAAATTTTTTTCACTTCCTTCCTCCCTATCATTCATTCTCAACAGTCAAAGCAATACCCTAAAAAGGTAAATTATGTCACTTCTCATTTCTGATCAAAATCTTCCAAGAACTTACCATGTTACTCAGAGCAGAAGCTAAAGTCTTTATAATTGCTCTCAAGATTCTATGGCTTCCATTTCCCACTGGAACATCATCTTCATCCAGTCCCTTCCCCTTTCTTGTTCCATACTAGCTATGATGAGATTCTTGCTGATCCTCAAATACTTTTAAATGAACCCTCTTCTCAAGCAACTAGACCCTTCTCTATATCCTGCCTGGAATGTTCCTTTCCAAGGTCTCCATATAGCAAGTGCTCAAATATTACCTACCTTATTAGCACAGTCTTCCCTTGATACCTTATATAAAACTGTAATGTTCTCCCCTACTGACACACCTTACCCCCTTATATTTTCATTTTTCTCCATAAAACTTATTACTATCCAATCCTCTCTATATAGTATTCATTTATTTATTTATTATTATGTCTTCCTTGAAGGTATACATTTTGTCTGGGTTTTTTTCTGCCAGTATTTTATTTTATATAAAATATTTAAAAAGTATAGTATTTTATTTCCAAATACTATAATAAAGAAAATAGTAGATGTCAATATATATTAGTTAAAGTAAAAATAGATGAATGCATAAACAAATAAAGGAATGAAGAGTCAGAGCTTAAATGGCAGCAAGAAGACATTACTTTGAGAAACTTGAGTTAAACAAGGGTTTTTAAAGTTGCCTAAATCCAAGACGAGTTATCTCTAGAGCCTGGGATAAAGCTGAGACTTTGGGCAGGCAGCAAGCAGTTAGATAAAATTCACATCAAGAGGAGCCTTGGACCACAATGTCAAAAACAGGTAATGCGAGGCTTGGCAGAAGAAAAGCAAACATCCTCAGAAGCGGGCAGGGTATTTGCACAAAGATGGCAACAGCATTCAAACCATCATTTCCTCATCCTGCTATACCTTCCAAAAACAGCCCCAAAAACATGTGGCTAAGGAGGTTGTCACCATTTGGAATGACAAAAGGGTGGGTCATAGGCTTGCTCTAGGATCCCAAAACATAGAAACGGAGGACAATAAGTTACAAAGAGATTTCATAAAGATGAATCAGAGAGAGAGAGAGAGAGAGAGAGAGAGAGAGAGAGAGAGAGAGAATATATATGCAAATCATAAACCTTAGTTGGCTAGGAAACACAGTCATGCATTCTGAGAAACCAGAAGGGAACCTGAGATCTACAAGGGCCCCACTGGCTCATGCTCTCTTTCCCAACCACTTTCTTCCTTAGATCCAATAAACCTTTTCATCTCTCTTCAAGCTGTCTAAAGGGAGTCATAAAAAAAAGCAGTCCTGACAGATGCTCATGTCAGCTTAACACTGCCAAATGAACAAGCACACATCAGGGTCTGCGGCTTCCTGGCATATCACATGAAGGTTTGTTCACTTGGGTGTCCCTCCAGGACAAACAGAATGGACCAGTTGGAACTCACTGGGACCACATAAAGAAGTTTTCTGGAGTCTCCCCATTCATAGAAGCAGTCCTGTGTTGTGAAGTTTTCTAAATGCTCAAGAGCACAGAAGCTTCAGGATAAATAACACAAACCAGCACACAGGAAAGTTCAGAGACTGCAGTAGTAAATGCTTGCAGGGGAAGACTCTACTTTGACATTTGTAAGCTGCTGGTTGCCTCTCTTTCTTCTTTTAGGGGACTCCTAGAAATGTCAATGATAATATGATGGGAAGTATTAAAAAATAGTTAATTTGTTTCCCAATTTCTTCTTTACTGATGTTTAATCAAAATGTCAGAGATAGGGAAAAAGAGGAAAGAGAAATTTGAAAAATGATTATCCCCTTAGTTTTCGAGCTATAAAAATTGTTAATAGGCAGCAAAAACAGTAGGGACTGCCCAGGTATTCGCTTCTTCAAGACTCTGGCTTCTGAAGATGAGAATAAAGATAAAGTATGTGTCCTTATTCATACAGCCTCCTCCATCTTGAGGTCTCTCCTGCCTCTTCCACAGCCAAATCTTACCCAACTTCTAAGGCCCAGACCAACAGCTTCAGTTGGAAAGCCAAAGTCCCATCATTCTGATTTGGCTATACTTTTTTAAAAAGGAGTTATATTTTCAACCCTACTAAACAAACTGTTTCTTAATTTGAGTTCATATCTAGTTCATTTTCATGTCTATCCTACAGCACCCATCATGGTGCCCTGCCTAAAACAGATTCCCAATAAAGCCTTCTTCAATAAATGAATGAATGAGAACAAATGAAGTGCTTGGGGTAACCCTATGGGTACACTGGGGAAATCCAGTTAACCTCTCTATTAGTGTGGACACTGTGACCTTCCAAAGGAAAATAAGGAATCAGGAAATTCCCGAGTGGCCAAAGCATTAAGATAGGCTTCCATTAGCCATGTATTTATGATATCTCTTTACCTATCAGAAGGAACAATGTTCCCAAATGTAAACTTCAACAAAGATCAATGGAAAAATACAAGTTAAGGTAGTTTTAACCATCAGAACCAGGAGACCAATGGAGTCCTCATATATTCATGTGGTCAGTACTTCATAAGAGCAGCATTCACTTAAGAAAACAGCCCCAAACTGAGGGCATGGACATGAGTTCCTGGGATACCTCTAACACAAACTCTAGTCTTGGGCAGTGTAATCACCCATTTGACACACAAGACCTTAAGAACCTTCCCTGTCAATGGAGATCTTGACTGAATGACTATGAGGCTCCTTCCAACTCTAGAGTTCAGTGATTTTCCATCTGTTCCACATCAGAAAAGCATTTTAGCTCTGTCCAAAATGCAATCAGCCTCAAAACAATTTGTTTTTTTAAAAATTCATGTCTTCAAAATTCTTTGGAATCTCTGAAGATTTAGCATTGCCAGGAAACATATGACCATTTAGATGGCCCAACCTCAAGTCTGGGCACCTCTTCCTAGATGCCTTGGGTTCCTCCTCTAAGTCTCCAGCAGCCTTCCAAGGTCCCTCAGCAATTCTGCCACATCTCTCCCAACCCCTTGTTAACATATGGCCTCCTTAACTCACAGAATTGTCTGCCCACTATTTGTAAAGCTACTAGTAAAAAGTTCTGAAATAGAAACCAGATGCACACATGCACCTTGGGATGTATGCATTATGAAGATGAAACTGACACATCTCTTCCCAGTTGGCTTTGCCTCTTTTTTCCCCACCTGGTCATGTGGTGTGCACCTGCAATACGTTGACAAGGCTTTAGATTACAACATGAATGGTTATATCGGGTTCCAGGATGGCCTTGGGTTTTAATCCCAAGTGAGTTGTGCATGCATCAAGGGTTTTTATTCCCACCTCATCTTTATGATTCTCCTGCTTTCCTCTTGTGCTCAAGCTAATATTTCATGTGGACAAACAAGCACTTATTCATTCCCCTCTTCCACTTTCCAAAGTTTTTGTTGTTGTTGTTTTGTTTTGTTTTTGGCAAAATTGGTTTCCCTTCTAAGTCCCTCTTAATTGCTAGTAGAAATACTGTGGTGTGAAGCAAACATATGTTATGGTAGGGGACATCATCATGTAAAATTGCATACTTCTTTCAACGGATTATCTCGGACTGCAAAAGTGCCTTAAATCCCATAGGCCAGAGGAAATCTCAGTTATACGGCAGATACATGGTTCCCCAAAAACTCATTTGTGAGACAATGCAAGAATGTTCAGAGGTGAAATGATTAGATTATGAGGGCCATAACCTAATCAAGGGATGAATCCACTTGGATGGATTAACAGTAATGGTAACTATAGATGGGTAGGGTGTTGTTAGGTCACTGCGGGCATGCCCTTGGGGGCTTGTATTTTGTCTCTGGTGAGTGGAACTCTCTCTCTGCTTCATGGCTATCATGAAAAGAGCAGCTTTCCTCTTCCAGGCCTTCTTGTCATGATGTTCTGCCTCACTTATGGGATTGGTCAATTGTGGACTGAACCTCTGAAACTATCAACCAATATAAACTTTTCCTCTTCTAAGTTGTTCTTGTTGGATCTTGTTGGGTCTTTTGTTGACAAAGAGTCTATCTTTACTATCAACATCAAAAAAATAAATAAAAATGACTATTAAGCAAATGAATGAATGAATGAATAAAAGCTATGTGATTCTAAATAATTCCATAAAACTCATATGCCACAAAGCTAGCCAAGGGAAGACTATGGAGAAATGATCTATAAATACAGTGACCCAGATTTTATAAATTAAAATTGGACATGATTTAATGAATGTTGTCAGACTAAGTAGAATATTTCAAAGTATAAACAGTTTGGAGAATCTAAAATGTAAGTCACTGATGTTAAAAGTCATGGGCTAAAAATTCTGACCCATAAAGTTTATATCAATAATTTTTAAGCACTTACTATGTATTAGACATCATCCCCGTCTTTGTTTATTTCTATGTTTACAATTCAGATGTCAAATGATAATCCCACACAAATGACAGACTCTAAATACCTTTTCTCCTTATAGTTTTCATGAAAGCTTTGGCATTTATCCTATGTGGAAGAGGAGTTCTTACCCACTGTCTGGACTCTAGATCAGACTGTGAGTTTCTTTGATCCATATAATGTTTTGGGGAATGATTATGATGTTTGATCTTAGTTGTCAACTTGACTGGATTGAGAGGTACCTAGAAAATTGGTAAAGTACACTTCTGGGTATGTCTGTGAGGGTGTTTATAGATATGACTGTCATGTTGGTCAGCAAACCAAGCATAGAAGACCCACCCTGACTAGGGTAGTGGCACCATGCAACAGGCCAGGGGCCTACGTGGAACAAAAAGATAAAGGAAGGGGAAAACTCACAGTACATGCAGGCTCAGCAGTTCTGTAGCAGGCATGCTTTTCTGCTGTTCTGCTGTTGTTGTCATCCATGGAATCAAACTCTAGATCCTTCAGCCTTTGAACAAGGACTTACAGTCCATCTTTCCCAGGGGTTTTTGGGCCTCCAGTGTCAGATTGGGGTTCTGCATCATTGGTCTCTTGTTCACAGGCTCCAGCTTCTTGGGCTGAGCAGTTTCTGGTTTCCCTGGCTCTCCAGTCTACAGATGGCCATTGTGGGACTAGTCAGCCTTTGATTGTATAAACCAACCTAATAAATAAGCCCTTATTACTTATATTTCTTTATTATTGGTTTTACTCCTCTAGAGAATCCTGACTAATATAATGATGTTCTGTAACTTTCTTAAACTGGGCGCTAAAGAACTACAATCTCCATTTTTGTTTTAACACTCTTTTTCAGAACCTCTTAAAACCATGATGTAAGAAACCCATAGAATGTGAATAAACCACATGAAGGAAAACCAAGACATGACAACTAACAACCCAGCTGAGCTCCCAGCTAGCAGTATCAGCTACCAACTATGTGCAGGAACCACCTTGGTTCTACAGCACTGTCAAGCCTTCAGATGATACAGCTCCAGTTGATGCCACATGCAGCAAAAGAGATCCCTAGAGGAGCTCTGTCCTCCCACCAAATTATGAAAGAGAGTAAATGAGTTGTATTTACTTTAAGCCACTGTCTGGGATGGATATCCTCTTCCACAGTAATAGATTATGTACATACTTTCTCCTCTCAAACTGATTCTATTTTTTAAGTGGGGTAACTTGTTTGTTTTCTTCTATACTGTATTCCTTCTGTTTATATCTAATTATGATTATGTGTCTTTAACTAACACATAGATTCTCACCTCCAAATCTACCCCCTTAGTGGCAAAGAACTAAAATATACTTGTAAATCAGTATTTTGCCCTGACCTTCTATCCCTCTGGTGTCTGAGAACATAATAAAATTTGTTTTTCACCAGACACATCTATAGTCAGTTCAAGTTTTAAGCAAAGGCCAATTTACTCAAAAGTTAATGAAACCTAAACTCACTTGCACCAGTCTCTCCCAAGACCTTAGTAGAGGGCCTTCCATCCATGTCATAAGTTAATTTACAAAAGCACACTATGTTAACTGTAATTGATTAAAGATGTTGTCTGTCTCCCCTCCAGTTACTCCTCTGTGACAGTTACTCTCCTACCAGGTGACTTCTGAATGGAACACATCATGAGGGTTTGGTTTTTATGATAATCACATCAAATTGCATCTAACAGAATTCTTGGGTTTGTAGGCAAAGAAGGAGCCTGTCTCTAAATGAAATTCCAGAACTTTTTGTGTATTGTTACCATTTAAAAATCAAATTCTGACCAGCCATTCTATAACTAAGATTGAAAACTTTCTCTTCTCCCTAAGAGAAAGTAATATTGTAAAACTGGGGCCACAGGAAAAGGAAAACCAAAAGATGCAGACAAATAATGTGGGTGAGCGGTGGGGTATCAGAGAAGTGTACTAGACAATAAATTGATTTTATAAGTATATCAGTATTATATCCATGTTCTAAACAAGAAGAAAGAGGTAAAGGTTACACATCAGGTAAATCTATTTCCTTTCAAATTTTTTTTCTACAAACTTCATCCTGCAAGGTCTTCTGACTTCTCCTAGACCAGAAGCAAGTCACGTGACCATCCTAGGAGCAAGAAGTGGAAGTATTTCTTTTATTTTCTGAGTGCATTCCTATTTCCCCACTGCAAATCCTGATTCTGATACTAAAGAAGAACAGGAAAATGCATATTGGGCAGGTGACCAGCAGGGTTTGTCTCTCAGTCAAAATCCAATCCGCCTCAGGCAACAGAGGTATTTCTGCTCAGTAATGTTGAGAAAAAGAGTCTTTTGCTTCAGCTAGTAGCCTCAACCACCAATGAGCACAAGCAAATGTTTTACTTTATTTTTAGTTCACCAGATGCATCACCTATTAACCTGATCAAGTACTGAAATACTTAGAGAAGACAATTCATCAGTCATAATGGTTCAAATAGAACTTTCAAAGAGAATACAGCAAAATCAGGGCTATATTTGCCTTGGTCCTTCTCTCTGCCTTCTCAATTATAATTGCACATACTAAGGTAATTGAATATTTAACAGACAGTCCTACTGATACAGCAAATCTTCTTTTCTCAGTATTTCTTAGTTTCTATCATACACAAATATCTCTTGGTAAGATACTCTAAGCTTTGTTTCCCATTAGAAAATAGTTGTTTATTTACTCAAGAATTTTAATTTGCTTATTGAATGAGTAAAGTTGATGTGATATATGGCACTTCTTCACCAGAAGTCTTAACACAGATCCCATAGTAGCCCAGAGATATACCTTGTTTCACCCATATACTGTTTTATAAATAATTTAAATAGTCATTGAATTTGAAAAACAGGAACTTTGCTCAAAAGTCTTAATTTCTGCCTTATTTTGAAGAATATAAAGTATGGCAGCCATGGCTTAAACTCGTGAATAACAATTACCTATGACTGGTAGTGGTCACCCACTGAGCTGAGTAAAAAATTAAATACAGTTAAAAATATGAAAGTAGATGGAGGTTAAGGTTCATAATTAAGTCTGGGGTTGACTGGATTTGTGAACTCTAGCCTCTACTTAGTCCCATCATTTTAGCTGTAACAGAAAAAAGTTGTTAAAATTATTTTAGGAATTTACATAAATCCATTAATCAACAACTTCTTTATGAAAGAAGTAGCATAAGAATAGTTCATGCTTTGAAAATTTCACAAAATCTAAAAATGTGGTAAAAACAAACACTTGAAAAGAAATATATTAAATAGTAAGACATATATTTGGTGAAACAGACAGTAAATGGACAGTGATAATTCCACAGGAGCTAGAGATGGACACATATTTCTTTTGTAATATGAAAAACAAATGCAACTAAAAAAAAAACAAAAAACAAACGTCCAGAGAGAGATCTTGCTTCCTCACTCAGCCTTACACAGCATCTGTCTTTACTGTTGGCCAAATTCTGAAGCATTCTATTATCTTAGCAGATTGGACCTTCTCAGCCTGCCAACAGAGCAGGTGTTCCAATGCTATGCTAGAGGAGGCAAGCATGGGCAGAGAGGGACACATGGGGGTCAAAAGAAAATCATCCAATTCTATGTTGGGAACTATTCTAAGCCAACAGCTCATTTGCTTCCAAAATGTTACCCTTTCTTTATAGAAACAAACACAGGAGATGGGTAATGTGTTTCTTTGACATTTTATCATTTGCCAAACTGAGCAGTGATTTATATTTTTTTCCAATTGTCACATGCCAGTTAACAATGCTAATGGAGCACTTTCAACAAACTAGGTACTGGTTTAAGAAAATAACAGGCACTATCTTATTTACTTCAGTCTTCATAAAGACCCTATGTTAGAAATAAAATAAATAAATAACCTGAGGCAAAGAGCATGAAGTAACTTGTCCCAAAACCTTTTAATGCCTGCAGTATGACACCTGTAGAACAGTGGAGTCAGACTGGACTTGTCTGACAAGTAGATCTTGTGTTTGTGCAATAATTAAAGCAATAAATACTATTCGAAAAATATTTACAAATGCTTACAAGATGTCCTGACATTCATTTTGCTCATCTGATTTTAACCATTATGGGGAAGGCATAATATATTAATATGGGATTTTTTTTTAGGAAAAAGAAAAAGATTAATAAGCAATGGCTGAACATGTAACTAACTGCAAAACATGACATGAAGGTAGAAGACAGATGAGTAAGAAATAGTCCTGATTCAATACAGATAATACCAATAATGCAAGAACAAAGAGCTCTTATAATCCCTGGGAGAATTAAATCAATCCTTTAACAAAAATACAAATAAAATTGCAATGAGAGCTCAGAGAATTCAGTGATCTGGTCTGATTGGAGGAATGCGAGGGCTTCATACAAGCAAAGGGTAGGAATTTTACTGGCAGGGGTGGGAGTGTGGTGAATTTGTTTCTACCAATTTACTCATTCTCTAGGAGTGCCCCCTGACTGAGAAAAAAATAAAAAGCTGTGTTTGGTTGTGTAGGTCGAGTAAGATATAGAGGAGGCAACTCAGCAAGACACATGAGATAATAGGGGCAGTGTGCTTATTACTGAGGGATACAAGAGAGGAGAAGGCAACATGCCTACAAGGCCAATGGGAAGAGTCCAGGGACTGGGGTGGCATCCAGGACACACACACTCAACTTGCATGTGGAAAGCAAAAGAAAAAGAGCAAACTGTGGACAAAAGCTTTTATTGAGGTCCAGAATTTTGCCCAAGCAAGTTTCCCAAAGGCAGTTCTAACTGGTGGGTTTAGAGTAGCAGACTCTGGTTCCCCTGAGTCACTCTGTTCAGGGAGCACGGGTCATTGCACCATATCTATGCACTTCTCGCAGGAGGTAGGGGTCAGTGGGGTGAGTCAAGTAGGTTGCACCAGCTGTCCAATAGGGATAGATATCTGGGTCCTTGAGGAAATGAGAGGAAGTCTCAAACTGGAAGCCATGTGAAGGGTAACTAAACTCCACTTCCGGTGCAAGAAAGTCCTACTTATATTCAAAATGGATTCTGAGGCAACATAAAATTATAGGAATTAACTATATGAGATGTCTCAACTGTAGCACTATTGATATATGGACCAAATATTTCTTTGTGGTGGGAGGACTCTCCTGTGCATTGTGGGATATGTAGCAGCTTCCCAGGCCCCTACTTACCAGATCCTAGTAGCATCCCCAATCCCTGCAATGTGTCAACCAAAACTGTGTTCAAACAATCATCCCAGGTTAAGAGCCACTGGGAAATGATCATAATAGTAAAATTGTAAAATACTTAATCAAAACCTAATCACAGAAATACTTACAAATGAAAAACAGTCCATAAGAGATAAACACAGCCCTAGTAGAAGTCAGTATCCTGTTCCATGGAGACTCTTTGACTGATGTCTGTGAAAGTGGAGGTGAAGTCAGCCTCAAGAGCAGTGATTGAGGTCAGGGCAACATGAGCAGCTCAGATGAGGGAGTTTGATGTGTCACAGAGCACTCTGTATCTATTTTTGTGTCTGAGGCTGCATGAAGTTCTAATCTGCTTAGATCTGATTGGATGGCCCTCTGATTGCTCTATTCATCTGTTCATTTGAAATCTTTCATGCCAGGGTTTTCTGACTACACTCATAACCCGGCAATCATCCCAGCTATATCGAGCAGGATAATGTGGCTTTGCTTTAAGCTGAGATACTCCACAAAGCATAAAGAGGAGATTTAGATTCAGTTGAAGTTTCTGAAAGTTAAGAACACAGCAGGAGTTACCATTTAAGCAACACACACCACAAGGCCCTAGTTTAGCTTTTCCTCCTGTTGCAAACATAATACTTTCATGTTTTCTTAGATCCTTTTCATTAAGTTAGACCTTTCATGTCAAGATTCCCCCTGGATTCATCCCTGGCTTCTGTATGGGGTGGCATTTGGTAGCTGACAGATGAAATACTTTAATGCACATCATCTGTAGCCACAGTACCCCCTAGAATTAGCCCCCTGTTGTATCTCACTGTAGCACCATTCTGTGCACTACTAAGGATCAGTTTGTTTCCAGAAAGACAGCATATTCTCATGTTATAAAAAAGGGAGGCAAGATCATCATACCACTCAGTATAGCTGCTACCAAACAAAAACCACCCATGGAATGTGCCATTTAACCCATGGCCAGTGAAGAACTCTAACTGATCTTCCACTCCTATCAGCATCCTAGTCACTCTCACACCCTTACAGTGGCCCACAGCACCTCTGCTGGCTTCAACCCCCACGCAGGCATAAAGTGATGGCAGAAGCATATGAGGAAGTCAGTTGACTTCTTGACCCCACCCAATCATTTGGTGGCTGTCACAGGGATACCAAATGTGAAGCATAAGGTTGTCAAAGACGAGCTAGATTCTGAAAGAAGTTCTGAGGGCAATGGAAAGCCTAAAGAGCCTCCAGGGATCCATTCATCTTCCTGAAGAGCCTTGTGAACTGCAATTTAGAATCAGGTGCGCCATCTTGAGAAAGCATCCCACATTCCAAGCAAAATTAGTTTAATGTTCCCACATAAAAAGGTCCCCAGCCAGGTGGAAGATCATTATATGAGCACACACCGTGGAACTAAAAAGGTTTGCATGCTGCTGGAAGGAATTTATGGGGAAATTTATTACAGATCCACTTCTTATGTAAATTGTGTCCCCATATGATGAGCTCAGTGGAAATAGCAAGGCCAAGAAAGGTTACCGGGGCCAAATATCATTAGAGTTATCCCTTTGAGAAATAAGATATTCTTCATCCAGATATTCTTATGTGTCCCATGAAAGGAAGAAGGGCAGAAAAAAACTCCAAACCTTCTGTAAGGATAACTCCTTTGCCTTTGCGAAAAAGTGTCATTTTCTTCCTGTAACTGGACTAACTTGGAGAACAGGAGGGGTAAATAAAGACTGAGAAATGGCACGGGTTGGCAAAAATCACAGTACTAAGGTAGGGAGAGAATCTTTTAGTTCAGATTCTTTCTTTTTCTTCCATTTTAAACTATTGGAGATCGGAAATCCTTTTTATACTAAAAAGACTAAGTGAAAGGACAGCCTAAGGGAATGCCAAAATATGGGCTTGGATGCTAAACAGATCCAGAGACTATTTCTGGCTCTACCATCTGCTAACAGGTCATTCTAATAAGGAAAAACAACAAAAACTAACAACAACCAGATTATGTGACTTTTATACTTCATGTCTCCATTGGGACCCATTTTATCCAAAGGGAAAGCCAAGACCCTGAATAACTTAGTCCTTGCTCTCTCTCCATGCACGCTACTGTGCCTCTATTCCAACTCCCGTATTGTTTCTGGAACATGCAGAACACACTACTTCCTCGGGGCCTTTGCATAAGTCACCTCTGAAATACTCTTTCTCAGATCCTTCAGATCTTTGCTCACATGTCAGCTTATCAGGAGACTTCTTTATTCTGAAATGACAAGGGCCCTCCACCCA
This sequence comes from Sciurus carolinensis, assembly GCF_902686445.1. NCBI lineage: Eukaryota > Metazoa > Chordata > Mammalia > Rodentia > Sciuridae > Sciurus > Sciurus carolinensis. Next base: position 68,384,570 of record NC_062226.1, read on the forward strand.
CCTCTCTCTGCCCTGCTGCAGAATTTTTATACCTGGTTCTGCCTCATTTTTTATCCATGGCACTTATTACCAACTGAAATACATACAGTCATTTGTTCATAGGCTGTCCGCATTCTGCACAAGGAAGTATACCCCCTGAGGGCAGGGATTTATGTATTTTCTTCACTACCATACTCCTACTACCTAGGACAATGCCTGGTATGGGGCAGAGCATCCATGTGGATGAACGATTGATCACCTACTATGTTGCCAAACACTTTACAGAAGTAAACTTCTCTGTGTCTTACAATGATTCTGCCAGAGAGATACAAACAGTGAACCAATTATACCCAGGTGTTGACTTAAGAGGCAAACCAACCACTTACATTGATTTAAACTCAGCTAATTGCATTCATTCTAGTAACACACAGCTTTCAAATCAGCATAGAAAATGCACCTCTAGCAATGGTTTTTCAGGAATTCTCATCCAGCTATCTATACCTACATAACAAATTTCCCCAAGGCTTACTGGCTTATAACAACCATTTCATTGTATTTCTCACTTCTGTTGGTCAAGAATCCTGGCAAGTCTCTGCTGAGTGATTCTTCAATTTCATGTGGCATCAATGGAAGTTGCTCAGTGATACTCTGTAAACCAGTCTGGAAGCCACTCTGCTTCACTTGTACATTTGACACTTCAATAGTCAGAGCCAGAAGGACACTTCAGTACTGTCAACAGAAGTAACTATGAAATTAGAAAGTCAGACCAAAAATTAATAGAAGAAAAGAATCTCAAAATATTTTAAACAACAATAGTATTACTGAAATGGCATTTGTCTTCCAGAGAATATGACATCTACAAGTTCAATATGCCTCTTGGAACAGCAAATCTTATCATTTGATGTCATATTTCACATACGTCCTTAAAAGTATTTATTCAGTCCTTAAAAGTAACTGCCACGTGAAGAATAACAGTCTCTAAGCATAAATAAAAGTTAATTTTCTGACCTTGGAATTAAACTCAACAGGAAGAACCTTCAAATTTAGCTACCATGTAAGCAAAAGCATTAGGGTTTTGTGACCCCAAAACAACAACATACTGAAAGATAAAAGGAACAGCACATCTGGGCCATGTCAGATGTTTTAGAGTTGGGCATACTCTACATAATCTCAGGTTAAAGTGACAAACAGTTGTGATGGTTTCTTAAGGAACAAAGTCCCCCATGCTCGAGTTCCTCTTCAACTTCTTACAACCTTTGGCAATGTTGGGGTGGGAATAGGGAAAATAATTCAAAGAAGGTCAGAGAGACCAGACTCTCTGAATTAGTTTTATTTGTAAAACAAAATCTTGACCCACGATTTCACTTAACAATATCCTCAAAAATGCCTCTTTGAAGCCCCTGCCTGCAGAAACTTTTCTGTCTCTCAAGAAGCATCTGACATGCTCCTTCCTCTATTCAGACACAATCAGGCAAGATGATATCATGCATGGCCATAAATATGAAGTCCAGCATTGTGTATCTGGTTACTATCTCTGTATGTCAGCAGGTTGACATGGGTACTGAGGAAGATTGAGGGAAGAAGACTGATTCAATCTCAGAAACCAGGTTTCTCTGGAAAGGGCCTGTTTTTTGTGTCACTGTGACCAAAGAAACCAACAAGAATGAATAAGAAGAGGAGAAGCACATTTTGGCTCACAGTTCTAGGGGTTTAGTCCATGGTCAGCTGACTCCATTGCTCTGACTGAGGCAGGTCATCATGGCGGAAGGGTGTGGTGGAGGAGCTCTGCCTCATTCATGGCAGCCAGGAAGCAGAGAGAGGGAGAAAAAGGGAAGGGACCAAAGGGCAGAAGAACACTGTCAGGACACAGCCCCCAAAGAACCTCCTCTTTCAGCCACACCTCACCTGCCTATAGTTACTACCCAGTCAGTCCATTCAAACTGGGATGGACTGGTTAGGTTACAGCTCTCACAATCCCACTCTTCACCTCCGAACATTCCTACATTAGCACAGAAGCTTTCAGGGGCGGGGTGTGGGGGGAACACCTCATATCCAAACTATAACAGGGCCAGAGCCTGCAGTCCTACTGTCCAATCTACTCCCCTCACTTTTTCCCCATGAGCAGGACTTTTCAACTTTTCTTTCCTCCTCTACTTTCTTAAATAGGGCTGGAAATTTTTAGTGAAATGTGCTTCTTTAAAAAAAAAAGTATCCATAGTCTCTAAAGTTAGAAAGGAATCCGCCTCTCCCCCATCTGATATTGGAATTTCATAACTATTATTGCTGAATATTAGCAACAATATTTACTATAACAAAAGCCAAAATTCTATAAGATTCAATATTTACTATAACGAAAGCAAATTCTATGTCAGAACACATCAAAGTGCTTTATATGTACGAACTCATTAAAGTTTTACAGTAACTCTGTGAGGTAAGTGCCACGGTTTTCTTCATTATTTCATGGGAAAACTAGGGCCCAGAAAGCTGAAAAATGCTCCTAAAGTCACTCAGCTCATGAGGGTGAAGATGGTGAGTGAGTGTGGACCATCTTTTCCAGAGCTGGAAGTCTTGATATATATGCCAAATCTATATCCATATGGATATCAGCCTTTAAAGCATGAGTTTGTTTTAATCTGAAGTTATAAATTATGAAACTGTAAGAAGCCTGTGTGCAGAGGAGACCATGCCATGGAATTCAGCGCTTAGCATTCTTAGTGCCTTTGACGATTCCTGGAGAATTACTCCTGAGTGTGTACTTCCAGACTTGACCTCATCACTGAATTCCAGGCTCCTTTATCCACCTACAATTCAATATATCTCTACCTATTTGATTCACTGGCATATCTCTGTCTCTGTAAGTAACTGGCACATGGTAGGCACTCACATGGTATTTGTGGAAACAACGAAATGATGTTAAAAAGTCATCTTAAATAAAGCAGTCAAAATACAGATTTTTCACTACTCTTCCCTAAAAAATTCTTCTCCCATACTCAATCTTTTTACCCAGTTGCCAGATCCAAACCCTCAGGATCACTTCTATGTACTCTCTGGGTCACTACCACAGCCAATCTATCAGTAATTCGTGTGTTTACTAATTGCAGAGTGTGTCCCTGGTCTGCCCCCTTCTCTCCTTCTCCCTACTAGTCCCAAACTCCAAGTCAACACTGTCTCACCTCTAAACAGGCTTCTCTCTCTTCATTCTTTCTCAGGCCTATTTCTAAAATCCATTCTTTCCTCAGCACCTGATTGATCTTTGTAAAACATAAATCAGTTCACACCCCTTTTTGCTTAAGTAGCTGGTTATGACACACTAAATCAAACCTACACTCCCAGCTTCCCTTGAAAAGACCCTGTGTGATCTTCCCCCTCCTCCACCACCTCCCTCACACTGCTCACCACCCATGGGTCACACTCTCTTCCATTATTCTATTCTTTGAACATGCAAGATATTTCTACTCCTATCCTGTGTGGAGGGCAGTTTAGTGCAAAAGATGACACATTTGTACATGTATTGATGTGTGTGCATGAGATAAAAAGGACATGGATGTGTGTACAAAAGTCAACTGAAGCTTATACCCCTAAGTCCAATTATCATTTAAAGTAACGGTATCAGATGTCAGTGTATCAGGTGTGGTTAACTACATATGAAATATCCCAATCAAGAATCAACACTGTGATGGGCTGACAGATCTGGCTCCATGAGAATGTTATAGGCCAGACTCTAAAGGAAATGACTAAACAGACTCCATTTTGCTCTGAGACTCCATGTTATGTAGAAAATAAGCTTCTCCCATGGGAACACCCTGCCTCTGTGCCCATCATCAGTTACTTGGTGTGACATGTTTAATAATATACAATGGCAACCCCTATGTAGTAAAGAATTGCTCTCTTTTGATTCCTATTGCTTTTAACCAATGTACCATGTGAACGGTGATTGTGTGGATGTTAGCAACCATTCTTTAGTTTGTACTTAGGTAAGGATCATTTTGACCCACTTCCCCCTCTGTTGATGATCTCATGATGTTAGTTTGTAATTTCGAATCATAGAAACAGACACTTATGATTGATGTGATTTTTGGTATAAGAACCCCTACAACCCTGTGGTCAAGGCTGTTCTCCCAATAGCCATTTTTGGAGCATTGTGTGAGACAGTCATCTGGCCTGCTTAATAAAGACTCTCAAATTTGGACATCTCAGTGGTGATCGGTCTGTTCTTAAGTTGCGCCCCATAACAAACACCTTAAGTATTAGTTACTCAGCACTTAAAATGTTGTTATTCAAAAACCAGGTTAATCACCAGAAGAGAGATATTGGTGATTGGTGAAAATGAGAGGATTTCAATAGAGTTGAATGGTTAGAAATTTTGTAAAGGTTTCACTCTCCTAAGATGAGCAAAGTATAAAGAGCTGCACTGTAACTCCTGCAGTGCAGTGCTCAAGTTTCCAACCTGGTTGGCTTGATCCCCCACTTCATGGATACCCTACAGCCTGACTAACCATGAGAGTGCTTAGTCCCATTATCAGAGTATTTTATTATTTGCCACAGAGTGAGTATTCCATGCAAGGTATTAGCTAGGGGGGTTAGGTAGGATTGCAGAACTTCTTGCATGCCTCTCTTGTGCCTGTTTATTAAATGGTTGGGCGATTGTCAGATGCTGAGCTTGCTTTTATTATGACAGTATTAGTTTGAGTTCCCCTAGATGCAGATCCTGAAACAATGATTTGAGTCCTACTTATTTATTTGGGGACAGGCATGGGTAGGAATGTAGAATACCGGGAAAGGAGGGCAATCAATAAAGGGTGCATTAGCAAGCCACCTACCACTGTAGGAGACTGGAGTTTAATCCCACAGAGAAACTTGGCAATTATGCAAAACAAACACCTAGGATTAATTTCACCAACATGCAAGGGAACCTGGGTATTTATACACTGAGAAGAGCACACTGAAGTGCACCCTAAGGTCTCAGGGCTACAGGCAAGACACTGAGCGTATCTGCTGCACCACATACCACCTGACTCAGCAGTCCTAAGTGAAGACTCAGGACACTGAAATTGTTTCTGTCATCCCTAGGTTGCCAATACATACTGAAAGAATCTGCTGATGTTTGATGATGTGGAGTATAGGCCAGTTTTTACACCTTCCTGAAGGAGCTTGTACTTGCTGTTCCCTCTGCCTGGAATGTCTGCAGGCTATGCTTCAAGAAATTCAATCTTATGAACCTGGTAGTAGAAAACACTAAATAGTTTATTACTCCTCTCCTTTCTCCTTTTTTGGGAGTTCCTCCAAAGCAAAAAAGCATACCCAAGGCAAACCCCAAGCCTTGTCACACCCCAAGTACTACTGCAGAGGAGACTTTTCAAAAAGCTTTCTAAGGGAGGAAAAGTTTTGCTGCTCCATCCAAAGGTTTCAACCCAGTGGGGGAAGGGACACAACATAAGGTATCTTTCTTTTATTCATGTCAGACACATCTCCTGAATAAGGTGGAGTTGAAAGAAAAGAACAGGTATGGAAACCATATCATAGTGAGTCACTGCTCTAAAGCACTGTATCAATTACCTAGTGCTGCAATACTGCTGTGTAACAAACAACTGGGTAGATCCTGACATATAACAATAAATTTATTACTTATGTGTCTGAGGTCAGTTAGAGGTTATTGCTAGATGTCCTTTGGCTGTGGCAACTGAGACTCTCTGCTCCATCAGTTTCTCATCTTTCAGGAGACTTGTCCAGGCAAATCTCATGGCAGTGGTTAAGGAGCAAGAGTAAGCAAATCTACTCTCTTAAGTGCCTTTTAAACTTCTCTTTGTTTTATATTTGCTAACATATTATTGGCCCAAAATAGCAGTTTGCTGGAGCAGGATCCTCCAACTTGCAAGAGCCAGTTGTTAAATATTCAGGAACTTTTTGAGTTGGCTTTTATATTTCTGGTAGATTGATATAAAATATAAGAAATTTATTTTCCCAGAAAACTGGTACACAATGGGCCCAAAGCAAGCCATGTGTCTGAGGTCAGAAAGAAAGGATAATTCAGAACTACCCACCCATAGGGGTAGGGTTCTGTGAAGTTACAAGGAAAAGGGAGTGAATCTGAGGAGTGGTGAAGAATTGAGGCCCATTTTTGGAATTCATCACAGGTATTCAATTATGCCAGAAGAGCTGGGTTCTATTCCAGATTCTACTAAGTATGGGACCAGTCAAGTCCCTTTTTATTTTTACTTTTTTTATTTTTAATTTTTTTATTAGACCTCTTGAAACCTCATGCTGATTCTTCATTTTGGCAAACTTTCTTATTCCCATAAAGATTCATGTGGTCTTGGATGTTAAAAGAGTACTTTAAGTCTTTCCAAGACTATGGCTAATAAAAAGCAGGGACCTGTTTCTTAATGTCTGAAAATACTAAGAGCTCTAGGGTTGGGATTGCAACCACTGCAGAGATGGAAACATATCTCAGAAAACTGAAGGTGGAATCCATCCAAAATCGTAGTAAGAGCTGTAAAGAGGTCTTACAAGTTCAAACTCTGAGATGCAACCCCAACTTTGAGGCAGGAAGATGAGGAAGATGCAAGGAATAAGGAAAATTCCCCATCACTGAGCCTAGTGCTTGCGTCCCTGTGTTAGGTAAATATCTGCAAGTTCCACATTAATATGCTTCTCTAACAAGTTATTATACTCCATTATGTACTGAATGGGAAGTTGCATCCTGCCCCTTTGCTGTACCTGGGCTAGCAGGGTGTGGAAACTTGGTGTGTCATGTCCCAATATTATGGGGAACTGGTTTCTCCTTGGATCCACTTCATTCTGACAAAAAGGGATTTAGAACAATATATACTACAACTTCAATAAATACTATTGTGTTTATTGCCATTAACACATGGAAGTTCTGAGAAGTCTTACAGGAAAGGAAGCTGTTTCACTGAATAGCCCAACATTTCTACATTTATCTGACTACAGAATTTTGGAATATGCATCACCACCACATGGGACACTAGTGGTGTAGGACACTGGAGGACACAGTTTGAGACTGCCTAGTTTCAGTGGATGCTGAAGTAGGGATCCTAGGGAGCAGAGGATCACTGAAGAACAAAAGGTAAGACAAAGGTGCAGTTACTGGGAATGTTCCAGAAGGGTCTAACTAGTCTCCTGGTCTCTAATCAGGAGAGTCTGACAAAATAACCCCAAGTCTCAGAAGCTTTAAATAACATCAATTTGTAATCACACTGGTGTCCTTTATGGCCCAATAGGAAACTCAGTTTAGCGATTACTCAGAGACCTTGGAGCAATGATTAATATTTTGTGTCAACTTTGATGGGACAAAGGGATGCCAAGACAAGTGGTAAAGTGTCCATGAGGGTATTTCCAAAAGAGACTATCATTTCAACTGGTTGACCAAGTTTAGAAAATGTCCCCACTAACATAGGTGGACATTATCCAGTTGGGCATTCTTTGGATGATAGACCTAAATACAAGGTATTCCTGTTCTTGGAGTCTGTGTTTCTGGCATTCAGGTCTTTTGATTCAGAATGGGAATTATGCCATCAGTCCATAGATTAAGAATGAATTGTACTACCCACTTTCTTGTTGCTCAGTTTATAGATGGGGATAATGAGACTTCCTGGCTTCCATAGAAATGTAAATCAATTCTCATAGGAAATCTCTCTCTCTCTCTCTCTCTCTCTCTCTCTCTCTCTCTCTCTGAACAAAATATATATAAATATATATAATATATATACATATATTCTGTCTCTAATACACCAGGATAGCAAGGCAGTCACCCTCTGCAAACCTTTTAATCTTTAAAGGCCAAAGAGAACATGGAAAAGTAGGCACTAGTTCTTAATGACAGTCACCACCCCCATGCACACATCATCAGCCAGTGCAGGCCCTTGGTTCCATCTAATTGGGCAGGGAAGCACAGTCCCACTATATTAGTTTCCTGAGGCTGGTGCAACAAATTACCACAAACTTGGTGGCTTAAAACTACAGATTTAATTGCTTATCCTTTGGGTCCAGAAATCCCAAACTGATATGATTAGGCTAAATCCAAGGTGTTACCAGAACCCTGCTCTCTCTGAGGATTCTACTCCCTGCTTCTGGTGGCTGCAGGCATTCCTTGGCATGTGCTCACCTCATTCCAATCCTTACCGTCAGCATTTTCAAATTATTTTCTTTTCAGTCTTCTCAGGTTTTCTATGTGTGTGTCAAATATCTGCCTCTTTGATAGGCATACATGTGATTGCATTTTGGGGCCATCTAGAAAATTCAGGACAATCCCCCTAACTCAACATCCTTAAACACATCTACAAAGACTTATTCCAAATAAAACAGCATTTAAAGGTTTTAAGAAGTATTTAGGACCAATAGCTTACTTTCCTTATTGTTTAATCTAAGGAAAGGCTTTTCTGATACGGATGAATTTTTATATTTGTACTAGAATATTCTGTGTTATTTTCTTAAAAATTTTTTCAAATTTATAACAAAAAGTATATACAGGTTTAATTACTATTACATCTCACATAGCAAACAACATGTTGTTATAAGTAGGCAAAAATATAGAAAGAGCTGGGTATAGTGGTGCACACCTGTAATCCCAGTGGCTGGGGAAGCCAAGATAGGAGGATCGCAAGTCCAAAGTTGGCCTCAGCAATTTAGTGAGTCCCTAAGTAACTTAGTGAGACCCTGTCTCTAAATGAAAAAAAAAAAAAAAAAATTAAAGATCGGGAGATGTGGCTCAGTGGTTAAGTGTCCCTGGGTTCAATCCCCAATACCAGAAAAAATTCTTTATATACATATATGATATATATATCATATATATGTGTGTGTATTTTACATTTTATATATATATACATATGTGTGTATATATGTGTGTATACAGAAAGTTTATTTACATAAATGGCATAATTTTTATACCAACTTAACTGTTCAGTTTTGAGGGTTTTTTGTTTTTTCTTTTTTTTTTTTTTTTTCAATTCTTCTCTTTAGATATAAAGCCCTGGGTATAATTCCCAGCACAGATAATGAAGACGAAAAAAATCAATTCTTCCCTTCACCACGGTCTTAGATATTTGCCACCAAATGAAAGCTATTCCTTTTAACTCCCTGTTTGATCTTAGAGTGAATTAGAGTGAAGTAATAATCCTAACAAATAGGTTGTCATGTAAAGGTCTGTGACACCAGGTTCCATTTTATGCCTTTGGAGCTGAATCAAGCAGAATAATAACTGAATTACGTAGCATTTTTATAAGATAAGTTTATCTGAAAATCATCAAAAACAAAATAACATATAGTAACAGAAAAATCTGCATTTAGAAATGCTCAGGAAAAAAAAAAACTAGAGTTGAGTTTTGTGCAGGGTGAGATATAGGGGTTTAATTTCATTTTGTTGCATATGAATTTCCAGTTTTCCCAGTTTTCCAGTTTTCCCGTTTGTGGAAGAAACTGTCTTTTTTCGATTGTGTTTTTGGTGCCTTTGTCTAGTATGAGACTCAAAATAGATCAAGGACATAGGAATTAGACCAGAGACCCTGTACCAAATAGAAGAAATAGCAAGTCCAAGTCTTCATGTCGGCTTAGGACAAAACTTTCTTAAAAAGACTCCCGAAGCACAAGAAATAAAATCAAGAAGCAATAAATGGGATGGATTCAAATTAAAAACCTTTTTCTCAGCAAAGGAAATAATCAGTAATGTGAAGAGAGAGCCTATGGAGTGGGAGAAAATCTTTACCACACACACTTCAGATAGATCACTAATTTCTAGAATTTATGAACAACTCAAAAACCTTTACACCAAAAATACAAATAACCCAATCAATAAATGGGGTAAGGAACGGAGCAGACAATTCACAGAAGAAGAGATAAAATCAATCAACAAATATATGAAAAAATGTTCATTCAACATCTCTTGTAATTAGAGAAATGCAAATCAAAACTACCCTAAAATTTCATCTCACTCCAATTAGAATGTCTATTATTAAGAATACAAGCAACAATAGGTATTGGCGAGGATGTGGGGAAAAAGGTACACTCATACATTGCTGGAGGGATTGCAAATTGGTGCAGCCACTCTGGAAAGCCACTCTAGAAAACGTGGAATGGAACCACCATTTGACCCAGCTATCCCACTCCTTGACCTATACTCAAAGGACTTAAAATCAGCATACTACAGAGATACAGCCACATCAATGTTTATAGCAGCTCAATTCACAATAGCTATTTTGTGGAACTAACCTAGATGCCCTTTAATAGATGAATGGATAAAGAAACTGTGGTCTATATACACAATGGATTATTACTCAGTCATAAAGAAGAACAAAATTATGGCATTTTCCATAATAAATGGATAAAGTTGGAGAATATCATGGTAAGTGAGATAAGCGAATTCCCAAAAACCAAAGGTCAAATGACTTCCTTGATAAGCAGATGCTGATACATAACAGGGGGACAGCGTGTAAGGGAAGAATGGAGGAACTTTGGATTGTGTAGAGGGAAATGAGGGGAGGGGAGAGGGCAGGAGGAGGGAAAGATGGTGGAGTGAGACAAACATTATCCTATATACATGTATCATTACATAAATGGTGTGACTCTATATTGTGTACAACCATAGAAATGAAAAGTTGTACTCCATTTGTGTACAATGAATCAAAATGCATTCTGCTGTAATGTATAACTAAATAGAACAAACAATAAAAAATAAAAGCCATTTTTCACCTTCAAAAAAAATCAAAATAAAAGAACAGTATATGAAAATAACTGTCAAACTCCTTTTAAAATGGAGCAGTAACCAGGGACTTTAAATCTAAAAATAAAAAAAAAAAAATCAGACAAGATAGATACATAAGAATTTCTAAGTTAAAGGGCTCAAGTACTGACTAATATAATTCTAGCAACTGGACTCATTTTCCCATACACCCTTTACCCCTACTATTCTGGATATCTTTCAGTAACCTTACTTCCTTTTCTATCATCAAATGTGTCATCCTTTTCCCTGGGATATTCTTCTTTTAAACAAGTCACATTCTACCTCCAACAGTAAACTCTTAGTCTCTCAACTATAAAATTGGCACAGTAATTGTCCCTATTCATGTAAGGTTATCAAAAAGCAGAAATGTGTGCTACTATAACAAAATACCTGAGATAATCAACTTAAAAAGGAAAAAAGGTTTATTTTGGTTCACTGTTTTAGAGATTTCGGTCCACAATTGGTTGGACCATTGTTTTTAGGCCTGTGAAGAGGATGTCTATCATGGTAGGAGTGTGTGGCAGAGGAAGCTGCTCACCTTATGGCTGCTGGAAAACAAAGAGATAAGAAGTGTTCAAGGTTTCAATATCCCTTTTGAGGGCATGCCCTTAATGACCTAACTTCCTTGCAGTAGACCCCACCTCTTGAAGACCAACCAGCAGGGTGGGGTGGGGATCAAGTCTTTAAAACATGAGACTTCAAAACATGGTGACATTTCAGATTCAGATTATAGCAGATGCTTAGTCTCTTGTTGGGCAAATGTGAACACTGAACAAACTTTCCTCCTTATGCTCACCATGGATATTCTTGCACAAATAGGCTAGAATGACAGTGTCACTTAGATAAGTAGGCTAGGATGACAACCAGGACATTGGACAGGCCAAAAGGCAGATGTCTGGGAGCATGTAATTCATTTAGGGAATTGAAATTGCTAGAACAAACATTATGTGTACATAAGAGTCATTTTATGCTACTTTTTTGGGGGGAGGCGGGGGTACCAGGGGTTGAACTCAGGGACACTCGACCACTGAGCCACATCCCCAGCCCTATTTTGTGTTTTATTTAGAGATAGGGTCTCACTGAGTTGCTTAGTGCCTTGTTTTTTCTGAGGCTGGCTTTGAACTTGTGATCCTCCTGCCTCAACCTCCCAAACCACTGGGATTACAGGTATACACCATCCTGCCCAGCAGGGCCACTTTAGTCGAGTTACTTCCAAGTAGAGAATAACCCAAATTAGGAAAGCACAAAGTAGCCAGGCACAGTGGCATATAGCTGTAATCCCAGCTATTAGGGAGTCTGAGGCAGGAGAATGGGAAGTTTGAGGCTAGCCTTGGCAACTTAGTAAGACCCTGTCTCAAAATAAAAAATAGCAAGAGATGGGTATGCAGTTCCATGGTAGAGTGCCCCTACATTTAATCCCAGTGCTGGAGGGGTGGGGATGAAGGAAGGAAAAAAGAGGCAAACAAGGCAAAGAAAAAGAAAATTGAGGAGTCAAAGGATGTCATTGGACAATTCTTGGTCTAGCTCTGCAGGTTCCTCACTTTGCCTCAGAAAGAAAATTCTTTCCATCAACAGATATTTATTAAACACCTATTATGTGCCAGGACCTACCTGGAGTACAGACCTTGAGGAAACAGCACCTAACTATATAGACGCCCATTCTTACCCTGGAGGAGATTATCTTCTAAAGGGGGTAGACAGGCAGTTAAGAAAATGAAGAAGGTTTTATTTACAATATTTTAGAAAGTGCTATGGTTAAAGATTAGGTAAGGTAAGTGGTTTCAGAAGACCTTTGAGGAGGGGTGGCAGTTTTAGATAGGGTTCTCAGGGCAGATCTAGCTGTGAACTGGAGATGGAAAGACCAGGGGGCATAGGGAGGAAGAAAGCTCCAAGCAGAAGGGACAGCCATTGCAAGGCCCTGGTAGAAATCTGTCTGGTGTTCAAAGGACAGGAAGGAGGCCAGCTTGATGCAGCATGTTGAACCAGAGGAATTTCAGGAGCCTTCATGAAGGGCCTTGTGAGTTATGTCAGACACTGGTTGATCCCCTGAGTAGGATGGAAGCCACTTAAGGCTTTGAGCAGAGATATAATGAGATCTGACTCAGGCTGTTTAAAGAGAGTAGTGCTATAACAAAAAAATCTGTATACAGACAACCCTGAAGTTTCTACCAAAAAAAAAGAATTATAAAGAATAAATTCAGTAAAGTGGCAAGACACAAAATCATCACACAAAAATAAGCAGTTTTTCCATACTCTACCAACAAACTATCTAAAAAAGAGATTAAGAAACAAACCCATTTAAAGTAGCCACGAAATAAATACTTAGGAATAAATTTAACCAAGGAGGTCAAACTGCTGTACACTGAAAACTATAAAATACTGATTAAATAAGTTGAAGAAGTCAAATAAACATAAGATATCTTGTGTTCATGGATCGGAAGAATTAACATCAATAGTACCTGAAGTGATCTGCAGGTTCTATATAATCCCCATCAAAATTCCAAAGATAATTTTTAAAGAAATAGAAAAACAAACAATTCTGAAATGTGTATGGAATCACAAAAGACCCTGAATAACCAAAACAATATTGCATGAAAAGAACAAAGCAGGAAGCATAAAAGAACCTGACTTCAAAATACACTACAAAGTTATAGTAATCAAGACTGCAGGGTATGGACATAAAAACAGGTACAGAGACCAATGGAACAAGAGAGAAAGCCCCCTCAAAATCCATGTATTTATAATCATTTAATTTTCAAAAGTGATGCTGAGAACACACAATGGACAAAGGACAATCTCTTCAATAAACGATGTTGAGGAAACTGGATATTCACATGCAGAAGAATGAAATTAGACCCCTATCTCACACCTTATGCAGGAATCAAATCAAAATGGATTCAAGTCTTAAAATAGAAACTGTAAAACAACTGGGAGAAAGCTCCATGACATGGGCCTTGACAATGATATTTCTGGATATGACCCTAAAAGTACAGGCAAGGAAAGCAAAACTAGACACGTGGAATTATATTAGACTGAAAACTTTCTGCATAGCAAAGAAAACAATCAAGAGAGTTAAGAGGTCATCTCTGAAATGGGAGAAAATATTTGCAACCATGTACCAGATAAGAGGTTAATATTTAAAATATATAGAGCTCAAACTCAACAAAAACAAGAAAACAACCCAATTATAAAATGGGAAATGGAAGCAAATAGGAATTTTTCAAAAGAAGGCATACGAATGACCAGCAGGTATATGAAAAAATGCTCAACATGTTATATATGATAATTAGGTGCAACTTTTATTTGTCAGTTTAAGAAAAATCAATAATTTGGAAAGTGTATGGTATGGAATGAAACTTCCAAAGTCCAGTGTTCCCAGCAGCTTAGAAGTTCATGAAAGGGCAACCAACCTTTGTGCACTAAACTGTGTCCCCCTAAAATTCATAGATTGAAACCCTAACACCCAATGTGAGGGTCTTGGGAGGTGGGTCTTTTGTAAGATAATTTAGGGTTAGATTAGGCTTTGAGGTTGGGGCATTCATTGTGGGACTGTGTCCTTAAAAGATGAAGAAGAGAGACTAACAGCTCTCTCCTCCTCTCCTCCGTGAACGGCACTGGAAGGTGGCTGTCTACAAGCTAGAAGAGGGAGCTCACCAGAACCCAGCCATGCTGGCACCCTGACCTCAGACTTCCAGGCTCTGAAACAGTGATAACAAATACCTCGTGTTTAACCCACCAGTCTAAAATATTTTGTTGTAGAAACCCAAGAAGACTAACGTTACATCCCTTGGGGTGCATACCCTTTCATCTGCTTGGGAAATAAAATAGTAGGAGAGATGGAATACTGCAAGCCCAGGAAAGCCAAAACCTTTAGAGACAGGGAGCCCAGCCTGCACCTCCAGAGTAAGTGACTCATCCTGCCACATCTGTATGTCAACTCCTTTAACCAGGGATTTGAAATTATTTGAAGCATTCCTGAATGCCTGCCATGTGCCTGCAAGACACTGCAGGTCACCGAGAGGGGAACAAGGGGTCAAAAAACTTTCCTGGCAGTTCCAAAGACTTCTCTCCAGTCATGGTCAGCATCAGAGAAAACTTCGAATTGTAATGGGTTCCTTTCCTCTAGTCCTTTAATAAACCCTAGATATGCAAGCAACTACCTGGGAGTATGATTGCTTTCTTATTAAGTAACAGAATATTTCCATCCTTCCTCTGAGAAACATAATTAGGCTCCATTTTAGGCTCCAACTTAATTGATTTAACAAGCCATGAGGAGGAGAATCTTCTGGTGCACCTTAATCATAATGAAAACAAATGAGTTTAACATGTCACCATCTTTCCTTTCCAAATTTCTTTAGCCTGATTTTTCATTGAGGAGAAAAACAAAATGAGGCTGTGATACACATCTCTTTATGGCTAACACCAAGTAAAAGTACCTGATTCTACCGTGTCAGGGATCAAAACTATATTTAAGTCTTCAACTGGCCCCAAATAAAACTGCAATGTGAGAGATACTTTCACATACTCATCTTCATTTTGTATCCTTCTCTCACCCTCCATTTCCTTTCACCTTCCCTATCCCAATGATTTTAGGATACTACTTTGGGCCACAGTCCTTGAGTAAGATATCTGACATTGTTCTAATTCTTCTTTGTGTGTTAATTTAATATTGTTATCATGTGTACTGACATCTTCAAAAATGACTTTGGGTGAATAGCCCTTTCCTCGAATGGTTACATGGAGAAATCTATATGCTAACCTAAAATATCTCAGATCTGTATTTCCAACCCCAAAAATCTCCTACAAACTTCCAGACACACATGTCTAGCTAAAAATCATAGGTGATGGTTGGTAAAGTGGTAAAGTGGTTTACCACTGGTCAAACCACACACCCCTACCCAGTACTAGGGACTAAACCCAGGGGCACTCCATCACTGAACCACATCCCCACCCCTTTTTATTATGAGACAGTCTCACTGAATTGCTGAGTCTGGCCTTGAACTCACAACCTTTCTGCCTCAGCCTCCCATAGGCAATCACCAGTTTACCTGGCCTAGACTGGTTGAAAATCTTAAATTCACCTCGCAGTTATTAACTTCTTGGGTATCTAGACTAGAATGCTACACCTGCATCTCAAAACACCAAACAGGATAATCCAGAAAACCCAAGCTGGAATTATCATCTTCCAAAGGATGCTCTGTTTCCTTTGTGATTTATTTAATTGTATCACGTGGTAAGCAGTCTCCCAATAAAGAAACAGTTATCCTTGACTTTCTCTTTAGCCCAGCATTTAAGCTGCTAGTCATCCTGCTCATTCTATTTCCATTTCCTTTCCTATATCAGGGGTGATAATCTAGTTTCATCATTCTAAACTCACAATGATTAACACTGGCTTCCTGATGTGCTACGTGGAGTGGAACAGTAAGATAATAAGCAAACAGTACTGTGGTTGACCTATAATATCTGCCTGTACAGAACAGAGTGGTGAAGACAGGTCATATATATGACATCCTTAACAGAGACCCTTACCATCTCTTGCCTGGAATGTTGTATAAGCTTTACTTCTTGAAATCAACCACTCTGACATAATCTATCTTCTGTACTATAAATTACCTTCTTTCACAAAATATCTAAACATGAAGCTTCATGCCTAGCTTATAAATCTCAATTTGGTTTCTGTTACCTTCAGGATGGAGTCCCACCTTTTCAGCTTAACACACAAGATCCTCTAGAACTTTGTCCAGTCTCATCCTTGACACTCACTTTAGGATCCTATGTATAATTAAATCTTGCAGCCTAGTCTCTTTGCTGGACTCTATGGTCCAAGCATACAAATATTCTTACTATTCCTGATCAAATTTTGGGGAAACTGGGCATTCTTGTATACCCTTCACTCAGTGAATTTTCACTCAAACAATAAACATCCTAACCCTCCATATAGAAAATAATTATCCATTTCTTAAAATCCAATGCAATCCCAGTGTCCCAAGGGGCTGAGGTAGGAGGATTACAAGTTCAGAGCCAGCTTCAGCAAGTGAACGAGGCCCTAAGCAACTTAGCAAGATAAGTTGTCTCTAAATAAAATATTAAAAAAGGGCTGGGATGTGGCTTAATTGTTAAGTGCCCCTGGTTTCAATTCCCAGCACCAAAAATAAAATATAAAAAATAAAAAATCCAATGCAAAATGTCTCCTTCCAAAAAAAAAAGTCTTTTTCTACCTGACTCATAGCATTCTCTGCACACATCCACATCTGTGCTTGCCCAAATTTGTTCCAGAATTTAAGTATTTATCTCTATCGTTATACTATGAGTCCCCCTTTAGGATCAATCTGACCTTGTTAATCTTTATATCCCAGATGCCTGGCACAGAATCTAGTACATGGTAGATATTCAGTAGATGTTCATTGGATAAACATAGAACTAAAGCAAAATTCTCTGTGCCCATTGAAACACTGTAACATCTACCTCAAAGAGGTATTTTGGGTTGGAGGGGCTTTCCTCAGTCCTACAGTATAATTTATCACATACATAGTGGCCTGAGGTATAATTCTTCAGGAAACATGGTTCTAAACATTGCACCTATCAATTGGTATGATATGCATATTATTTTCTGATACAATTAGGCTTGGGGAACTGCTTTCTTGGAAGATTTTGAACCCTACCCAACAAGAGACAGACCAGCTAGAAGACAAGCTTATGCATAATTAGGACCCCTAAGAACTCTGGGCTGAGCAGATCACGAACTCTCCAAGTTCTACTTCTCCCTCATGAGCTCTGATCTCCTCACTACTCATTACAGGTTACAAAGGCCACTCTTCTCAAAGATTAAAAAAAAATAAAGTACACGAATCTGAACCACATTTCCTGCTTACAACCACCCACTTCCTTCTAGAACTGAAGGCAACAAGAGGAGTGCAAAATAGAGCACAGAATGCCGTAAACAATTTGAGTTCAGGGATTCAGAGAGCCTATCAGGGTTCGCAACAAGGTAAATCCTAGGTGGTTGATGGGGAGGCAGTTCCTGGAATGTGGGAATTGTTCAGCAAAGAAAAAGAAAACTATGTCAGAGAAACTGCCATTCAGAAGCCATCAAAATCTGGGAAGAGCAACTGGAAGTAAAATTGAATGTTCTGCAGAAAGTGGCCTCAACCTGAGCTCTTAACTGAGCAACTGCCATGTCGTCTCCTATGGACCAAGTAGCAATGGAAGTATTACACATAAGTGACAAATTCACCTTGTTTTCAGTTGAGGACAGAGAGATCCTCCAGGTTGGACTGTGGTTTCTTGTTAGGATGGTGTTGGAAAGGCCTATGGAAGCCCAGGCAGGCATGTCCAGGACACAGGTAACTCACTGGTTCACAGCCCAGAGATGAGTTCTGTGAATGCCCACATGACTGCCTACATGCAGGTCTTAATCTAAAAAATTCCTCAACTAGAATTAAAGTCAGCTTTTCATTGTAAAAATAGAAGGGACTCTAAACAAGAGTAAAATCCGCAAATGATTCTCAACTACGATGTTTATCAGAATCAGCTGGAGAGTTAATAACTCTCAGGTCCCAGATCACTGGGGGAGAACAGGGCTGAGTCCCAGGTTCTTACCAAGTCACCAGGTGATTCTGGCACACATAGATGTTTAAATACCACTAATACAGAGCAGTGACTCTCAAACATGGCAACCCATTGGGGGAGGAGAGTAAGAGTCAAATAATTACTGATAGCTAGGTCTCCTCGAAGAGATTCTGATTTAAGAGGCCTGGGTATAGCTTGGGCATCACAATTTTAATAGGTCCCCAGAGGCAGCCAAGACTGAACACCACTGATGGGTCAAGAGGGTTGCTATCTCCAAAGAAGAATAACACATCCCTGTATATTCAAAACCCCTGCCAATCATAGTCTGAATCCCTTATTCTTATCCACCCTGTCAAAAGGCAGAAGCCACAAATTTGTAGGTGATGATTATTGTTTCCCTTCAATGGAATATAATAAAATCATAGAATAATTAAAAGGGAAAACCATTAAAAACCCCAGCATTTGAGTATCACCCTTGCTTCTTACCATCAATAAGGTTATCCCTAACAATACCCTCACCCTATGCACAGGAGCTATTGTATTAATTACCTGGAAGAGGGCAGAAAAGGGCCACTTCTCTGAACTGCCCTTCACTGTTCTGACAGCTTGGGCTAATGCCAAGTTTACTCCAAGTCTCTTCACCAATTTACCAGATGTGGCACATATACCCCCAGAGTGGGAGCGGCCCTCCTCTTACCTTCTGGGCACTCATTTTACTTGCTACTTAATTCTCCACTGCAATTTTCTAAGATAAGCACCTGGAGTGTGGACATAGAGAAGGCCTTGTATTCTAAAGCAATTTGGGTGCTCATTAACTCTGTGACCTTGGCCAAGTTGCTAAGCTTTCTGAGCCTCATCTTCCTCATTTATAAAAAGAGGTAATACCAAGCACGGACTAAGTGGGACCTTGCTGCTTAAATACTAGTGCAGGGCCTGGCACCCACTAAGCACCACACAAGTGCCAGTGATTGTGGTTACTACTTTTTGATGATGGCATTTTTCTACCAGGTACAAAAGGGAAAGCATGACCCATAAATCTTACCTGTTCATTTCAGGAAAAGTTAATTCTTTTTTTTTTTTTTTTTTCCCTCCTCCTTCTTAGCAATCTCAAGATTATCTAGGCAATAAAGACTCGGGTCAGTGATCTAGACGAGAGATGAAAAGTGCTGAAATGAACTACTGGTGAAGTTGTCACCTTTGGGTCCCATTACCAACAGCGCTTTTTCTGTGTTGATTCTCAATGCCAGAAAGGTTTTCTGGAGGTCATAAAGCCCAGTACATTTTACTTGTAAAGAAATGCAGTTCCAAGTTTAAATGATACTTACGGCATGTTGTACTAACTAGTTAGAGTCAGAATTAGCACCCAGGTCTGGAAGAAGCTATAGTAATGTCTGATATTTATACAGCACTAAACAGTTTACAAAGCACATAAGCAAAACATCTCTTCAATGTTACCTCTCCAGCAGGGATTCTCATTGATACACAGTGCTCAATACTTCTTTGTGTTTTGGACTGTCCTGTGGATCATAGGTTGTCTAAAACCATCCTGGGCCTCTACCCACTCGATGCCCTAGGATCCCCTACACAATATGACAACAGAAAACATCTCCAGACATTGCCAAATGTCTTCTTGAGGGGAAAACAGACCCCTAGTTGAAAACCACTATTCACAAGTGTACAAATGTACAAAGACGAGTTCACAGAGGCTCAGCAACTTGCCCCAGGACATCAGGGCTAGTAATTGGCAGATCTGGGGAGAGGGAGTTGAGGAAAGATGAACAAAAACCCAGGGATTATTCTAGATTCCCCTCTGCTGATAAAGGTGGCTTTCATGTCATGCGTATCCTCCCGTGGAAGAGAAAAATACTGTAAACAAAAACTTGAAAAGCTCGTTAAGGCCAATTGTTTCAAACATGCTGTTCATGAAATATCAATATTCCCCATCACAAGACACAGAAAGTGTGAGTTTACTGTAATTATTTTTAGCTGAGGCCAATGAAGGTCAATAACCCACAGGATATTTTGTACACACACTGAAGCTGTTCCTGACCCTGGTACATAATGAAGTCAAATTCTTCCAGACACAGTTGCCACCCAGGTGAGCCAGGGATGATTCCATTTAAGCACCGGGGGTATAACTGTTCTTCCTAATACACAGGGCCTATAAATTCCCCTGAGAGGCAGCCAAACTACCTTAAAGCAGTTAGAAATTATTTTAACTTCCAAGAGATTGAGGAAATAGTACTGATGTTGTGAGTGTGGATAAATGTGTTAAGGCTGAGAGGAAATGGAAATGAGAGACTTGACTTTGTCAAGGTGACAGATGTTATCTTAAGTAGAAAGTAAATAGTGTGCCCACTGGAAACCCAAGGGGTGTTGGCTTACATGAAGAGTGCCTTAGAATGTGACCCATAGAGTAATGAGACATTTGTCCTTTGGGTTCCCTCCATGAGGAGACATTTCCATACAGGTCATGGCTTTATGTGATTCAGATACCTTTCCTTCTTGTTCTTCTCATTCCTTGTCTATGTGCTATCATGGCAATTTCTGGAAAAGCACAAAGACAGTGAACCTGCCAGCATCTAAATGTTCTACCTGGAAAAAGACAAAACATAAAATTTAAAACAGAAGAGAATAACAACCTGTGACAAAAGCAAACCAAAGAGAAGTGTAAATGAAATATCCCTTACTTATTCTTAGCCATCATGGTAAAGTAAGAACACATGAAGCCTGGGAAGTTTAGGAAAGATTTGTGAGTCAATGAAACCAAAAAAATTCAGGCCTAACCCTTTGGCACAGCCACAATGAGATATTGATTAGCTCTGTGTGCTTCTGCAATGTATCACCCTCCCTGAGCCTCAGTTTCACCATTTGTACCATGGAGATGATACGGCAACTGTAAACAGATGCTATCATGTATACGCATTTCCTAGCACACTGACTGACACAGAGAAATCATTCTGTTATCCTCCTGCTTTCCTTCCTTTCCAGATCCATGCTGGAAAAAGCAAAGCTGAGAGAGAAGTGTGTTGGATTTTGCTTGATTTGTTTTCAACCCACAATACTTTCCTTCCATTTCTTCTGTTTCAGTTAGCTTTTGCATCTCTGTGATCAAATAAGAACAACTTAGAGAAGGAGAAGTTTATTGGGGACTCAGTTTCAGAGGTCTCAGCCCATAGATGGCCGACTCCATAGCTCTGAGCCCAAAGTAAGACAGAACATTATGACCAGATGTCATGTGGCAGAGGAAAGCAGCTCAAGACATGACAACAAGGAAGCAGAGGGAGCTCTCTGCTCACCACGGGGAAAAATGTAAATCCCAAAGTCAGACCTCCAGTGACCTACTTCATCCTGTCACATCCTACCCAGTTAATCCACATCAGTGGGCTAATCCACCAATTAGATTACACCTTTTACAACCTAATAATTTCACCTCTGAAAATTCCTGCATCACCTCACATCATCACCCCCTTTTGGGGGACACATCATTTCTAAACCATAACCTGGGGGAAGGGCATGGTGGGAGGAAGCAGCTCTCCCCATGGCAGCAAGGAAGCAGGGGTGGGGAAGGGGCCACAGGGGAGATGAATCCATCCAGGGCATGCCCCTGGTGACTCTTTCCTCCATCCACATCCCACCAGAATGGACTGGTTAGGTTACAGCTCTCACAATCCAGTTGCTTTACTACTGAATATTCCTGCATTAACACAGGAGCCTTTGGGGGAATACCTCATCTCCAAACCATTACATCTTCTAAAGATACCATGACTGTAGGCCTGAAATTCCTTGTAAGGTCAATGGAAGACCTCAATTGCTGCAACATTTGTGTCTCCATAAAGGATATATATGTTCTTCCTGCTCTAGTGGGAGTAGCCAGTGCAGATTGGACTCATCAACTCAACAGCAAAGAAAGCATGTCAAACAAAGGAGTGGTAGTCAAGGGTGAGGCTGAAACATCAGAATTCCCAATTAGCAGGTGGATTAGGGAAAAGCACAAGGAAGGCTGATCACTCAGTCCATAGAGGAAGGGTCAGCTCCTCAACCAACTCCGAATGCTTCAGGCAGTGGCCCCTTTGCCTGATACTTGCCTGTTTAGAACTAAAAGCAACTGTAGATTTCACAAAATCCTTGACTCCATATTTTCAATAAGCCATTTAATATCAAGATATCCATAATTTACCCAATGTGATACAGTTAGAAATTTATTTAAAAAAAAAAAACTTTGACCTCCAAAACAGCTCCTTTACTAAACCAGGACTTCCTCTACTAGGCTGTACTCTTCACAACCCTGGAAAAAGAGGAATTGCCTTTGTTCTTAAGAGAAAGAATTCAGTCCTGTACTTGGAGACGCTGTGTTAGCCTTCTGAATGGCATCATTTCACTCAATAGAATAACTGGACTCATGAAGGTAAGGGTTATGGTGACACTCCCAAAGACCTTTAACTTCTAGCTATTCAAGTCTGCAGGGTCCCAAAAGCACACACAAGTCATCAGATGTCACTCAAATAAAGAGACATTTATGAAGGGACTACAAATAAAGGTAGTGTATGGAGACCTCCTCCTATAGGTAAGGAGACACACAAACAAGCAGCTATGAGCACCTTGGGGTCTGGGGTCCCAAGGAGGGCATTACTGAAACCCCTTGAGAAGCGGAGCCTGTCATGGTAGAGGAGGTAGAGCAACCACCTCCTCTCCATCTTGCTGCTGGTATCCACAGTTCACTGAGAACACTTAGAAATCTGAAGCCACAAGATCCTTCCACAGAAGACTCCATTACCAAAACAGACAGCAGGACAGAGATCAGGGAAGGATAATTGGGATGTGGTATCAGTTGCCAGTGATGTGGTTGCCAGTTGCCTGGGATGGTTCCTTCCTTCCCAGTCACACCCTCAATATGGGACTTGGGAAGGACCTTCTTTGATGAATTCTCAGACACCAGGTGTTGACTAAAGCAGAAGTCTCCAAACAGAGGCAGACCTTGGAGAGGATATTAGAAGCGGGAAAGGGGGTCATAGAGGAAAGTCAGGAAAGGACTCATCACTGAAGGAAAAATCAGCAACGAGGCACAGACAGAGAGCCAGGCCTTTTCAGAAGTGACCCACCCCCTGGTGTAATGCAGAGGGGCACTATGGAGATTAAGGTGCCTGATAGCTGTGGTCAGAAAGCAGCCTGCTAGGAACGTCCTGCAAAATAAGTCTCTCAATCATAAACTGTAAAGAGTTATCAACAGTGTAGAAATGAGGAGGATGGTGCTACAGGGACAGGTGCAAACAGAAGGCTGGCAGGCAGTAGGGCACACCAGTTCCTGTTAGGTCTGAAACTGCCCAACCTGCCCATATGCACACTCTGCCCTCAGCACACAACAATTTTATGTCATATGGAGTCCCAAAGCACCACCCTCCGGTGAAAACAGCAAAAGTGGATGCTCCCTCCCACTCTTTCCAAGCCTGTCTGTCTCCTGACTTCTCCACCCAAGGACACATGTGGTCCTCCTTCTGCTCTTGTGGCACCATGAAGACCTGCATGTGCCCCTTGAGCTGAGTGAGTCCCAGGCTCCAGGAGTTTTCTTCCCTTTCACCCTAATTTGGACCATGGGTCTCAAGTTTGTCTTCTATCATCATCCACACTACAACACCTGAAATACACTGGATTTGCATATTGTACAGCAAGAGTCTCTCTCTGATAAACTCCCATACTAGTTATGAACTGAAAGTCTGTGTTTCCCTAAATTCATGCATTGAAGTCTGATCCCCAAAGCAAGGGTAGTTGGAGGTAGGCTTTTGAAAGGTGATTAAGTCATGAGGGTAGAGTTCTCAGGAATGGGATCAGTGTCTTTATAAGAAGCAACACATGGTAGATACCATGTGAGTATACAGAGACTAAACAGTGATCTGCAAACCAGGAAGTGAGCCCTCATCAGACACCAATCTCTCTGCACCTTGATCTTGGCCTTCCCAGCCTCCAGAAGTGATAGAAACAAATTTGTGATGTCTAAGCCATCCATGGTATTCTGTTACAGCATCAAAACTGATACTAGTCAACTCATATGGGAGCCATTAGCCTCAAGGGATGCACCATGACATTTCAGGGTGGACTTTTCTGGGCCCCCTAACAGCTCACCCCATTAGTAGCTCTCAGGTTACTGCAAAATTTGAACCAGTTTTCCTAGAGAGCAACTTCTGACTATTAAAATCTTGATCTTTCCATATTAATAGTCCAGGGCCTAGTTTGTCATGGCATCAAAAAGGTTTGAAGTTAACCCAAGTCCACTTGCTAACTGCACGATGACTTGGGGAGTCATTCAACCTCTCAGACTCTGTCCCACTATGTGTGGAACAGGGGTGATGCCTCCCTACTCACAGAGTGCTAAAAGTTTGGATAAGGTGCTGCAGGCAAAAGCACTTACACACAGTCTCAGCACAGGTACCCTACATTCCCCCTCGCCCCTCCTCCTCCTTTCTTTGCCAACAAGATGCAGCAGCCAGTCATAGCCAGCTTCCTAGGACTGCCAGCCTCCTACCTGAGGGTGCTTTACCCACAGATACCTTGGCAAGATCCATGCCTGGTAAGCAAGTGCAGAAACACAAGGGATGCAGGAGGAAACTGGAACCATTTATCCCCCCGACTCTTCCTCCTTCTCCAAGTCTTCTGTGGTTCTGCACTTGGTCACATCCTTTGACAGCCTTGTTTTGAAGCTATTTCCACCCGAGTTTTCAATGGGGGTGCATTTTCCCAGAAGGAGGGGCTCTTCTGGGTCCTTCTTTGTGCTTGGCTTAGTGCTATGATCATGAAAGGAGAATGTTGAATGTGGGAAGTTCCAACTAACCCTGAAAGTTTCAAGTTGACATCACACATTTAGTGTTTGCCAATACTACTTTAAAAAAAATTATCATTTATTATGCTTCTTGCGCTTGAAAGGTTTGGATTTGTCCTAAAATATTTTCTGGAAGAGAATCAAATAAATTATAGCTGAAGAATTTTTCCAGCTCTCAGAATCAGTGATGCTTTGCCATTAATATGGTCCCTAAATCCCAACAAAGTTAAAGCGATTAAAGTTAAGAAAATAATTTGTGGAAAGAATCAAGCCTACTTAATATTTAATGGTGTTATTCGAGAAATGCAGTGAGGAATCCCTTTGCTGCTCAGATGACCACCGAGAAGAAATTTGTCTTGCCGGGTCTCAGAAAATGGGGATTCCATAATCATAGCAGAAAAGCTGTGTTCAGCAGAAAAACTAGCACAGCAGAGAAAAGAAGAAGCCTGGGACAGAAGAGTAGCCACAGAGAAACAGCTGCAGGGCCCTGTTCTCAAATGCCACCAGGGTTAACAAGTCGGCAAACTAACAGCATTTTGCAGGACATGCTGGAGAGCATCGAAGTCTTCTTTGTAAATCATCAGAGCTGATTCAAAGGCAGAAACTCAGGAGTAATAGCCTTAAAACCAACAAAAGAGGGCAAACGAGGGCCAGGACTCTTGCCTCTTTGGGACAAAAACCACACAGGGCATCCAAAAGAACATCAGTAGAATCTGGAACAAGAAAGAAACTGGCAAACCTAGGTAACTTAGTCCATTTTTGTGTTGCTATAACAAAATGCCATAAACTGGGTGATTCATAAGGAACAGCTGTTTTGGTCTCATTTTTCTGGAGAATAGGAAGTTCAAGGTCAATGAGCCAGGTTTGGTCATCTGGTGAGGGTTGCTTCCAAGATGGTGCCTCACTGCTGCATCCTCCATGTCCTCATATGGCAGGACAAAGAACAAGCTAGCCAAAGCCCCTCCATAGAGGGTTTTTATAAGAACACTTAATCCCATTCACAAAGGGGAGCCCTTGTGTCCTAATTTCCTCCTTAAGGCTCCACCTCTTAATACTATCACATTAGCAACTCCTAATTTTGGAGGGAATGCATTCAAATCATAAGCACCAGGAAAATAACCAATCTTTTAAACCACCTTACTTGCTTTTCTTAGTAAAGAGGTTCTATAATTTAATATTAGACTTCACTGTATAGTGTGCACTCATTCCTTTAAATATACATTTTATGTTGCTCTCAGTGAAGACTCAGATATCTTTCCTAAAACATTTTGTAATATTGATAATAATAAAAACCCCCCTTGTAGCCAGACACAGTGGTACACACCTGTAATCCCAGCTACTCAGGAGACTGAGGCAGGAGGATTGCAAGTTTGAGGTCAACCTTGGCAACTTGGCAAGACCCTGTCTCAAAATTTTGGAAAAGGGACTGTGGAATATCTCAGTGGTAGACTGCCCCTAGGTTCATCCCAAGTACTGCAAAAATAGATAAATAAATAATAGTACAACCTCAAATTAATGATTGTTTTGTATAAACCCAATATTGGAATAAGTGCTTCATGAGCTTATCTCATTTAATGCTTAGCACAAACCCAAGAGGTGAACACCAACATTATTCCTGTTTTGTGGGTAAGGTAAGTGGGACACCGAGAGCCTAAAGAACTTTTCTTGATCATTTGAATACTGATGTGCTTGATCTAGAGACAATAAAATTAACTACGAAAACAGAGGCATCTGAATTTCAGCAGAGGTAATCTGGAGAACAGTGCAGACTCTCAGCCCTCATTTCCAGAGTTTTATATTCAGCAAAACTGTGATGAGTCCTAGATCACAAGCATCCACCAGGTGGTTCTGATGCATGTGGTCTGCAGGCAGACTTTGTTCTCAGTGAAGATTCAGATATCTTTCCTAAAACATTTTGCAATATCGATAATAATAATAGCTCCCCTTGTAGCCAGGCACAGTGGTACACACCTGTACCTGACACTGAGCCATAATGCCACCTTTCATCATCTTCAAAATGTCCCATGTTAAGGTATCACTCCAAGTGTCAGGTGTGAACTGGGTGGACCCAATTTCCTACAGTCACAATACAGAAGCCCAGAGTGACCAACAGCTACCACTCCTTAGGGAATTTTCTCTCCCTGTGACTTGTTTTTCTGGGGGTTGCTCCATAGCAGTAGCATTTCCCCCTTTATTTCAAAAGAGAAGGCAGCAAAAGAGCATTACCAGAAGGCAGCTACTAAAACCACAAGAAGGATCAAGAAAACATCTATTCCTGCTCCAACTTGCTCTGCTCCTGATCCCTGAGATGAATCCAAGCACTGACAGTTTCAACTTGAAGACTTCCAGAGGCTCCATACCATCATGTTTTTAAACATGAAATTGTTTTTTTAATTTGAAAGTCTAAAAACTGGTAGACTTTAAAATCATTTTTAAGTATGTGAGACTTGACCAATTTGGCCAGTTTAAAAAATAACACACAGGAACGTTTGTATATTGTTAGGAATAGATTTGTTTTGTTTTGTTTTGTTTGGGCTAGGGAAGCTGTCTCAAGATTGTCTACTTTTCCTATTACATTTCTTAGGTTTGTGATACCAATGTTACTTCTAGTTTTATACTTTTTAAAAAGTGAATTTTTAAGTAAAATCTTCCATCTAGAATTTTCTATTGCCTCTGCTCATGCTTTTTTTTTAAATTTCAAAAATTACAGTTGATAAAACTAAAATGACTTTCCTGAAATAATACACTTTCCTAACTTCCCCTGCAAGGAACTTAGGATTCTTTAAAAATGCTTATCTCCTACCTTCATCTTGCCAGCTGAATGGCTCCACCAATTATTACTCTTATTGAATTGAAAATGAGTTTACTAATGTTTCTAGAAAGGCAAGCACTTTTCATTTGTCATTTTTAAAACTTATGTTTCTTTGTGCTATATAATAAAAGCAATGGAAAAGGCCACTGTTACAAGTTTCTCTTATTCTCTGACTAGTGTAACACAGTATGGGCATTTCTGCATTGCTAGAGTAAATATTTCAAAGTCTCTTCTGTTCTGCTCTTCAAAAAGTGACAACAGAATTGTGGCCCCAAAGCAGAAAATGGCATTTTAAAACGTGCTTTTTCCATTCATTTTGCATTATTGATACCAATATTTTTATTATCATAAGCTCTAACTTTTACTTATTCATTTGAAGACCTCTGCCACCTCTCTGAAGTCAACACCATTCAATACTAAGGTCCAGATATTATCACAGAATCTGTACGTATGTAGCTCTGAACTCGGTTCTGTTTCTGACCACCTGGGCCAACCCTGAATTTAAAGCCTTATCAAACTCAGGTAGAGCTTTGAAGGACAAGCGAGAGTGATCAGTCAGGACTGTGAACCCACCCGGACCCTCCTGAAGGCTATTCCCAGAAGTGCTTCTCTGTATAAATGACAGAACTCTGCTCAGGAAGAATTCATTGACATCCTGTGAGGAGGCCTGTGACACAAAACTGTCCCAGCCTACACTCAAGATGAGGCACCAACTTTCTCCTAGAATGGCTTCCTCAGCAGCCCTAAAAATTGAAGAGCTGAAACAATGACTACAAATGCTCAAGGAACCTGGAAGTGATACCACATGGGGAGGTGAGAAACTCTTCAACAATTACTTTTAAAAGAAAACTCTAATGACCGTATCACATAGTCCCCAGGAATTAAAATTCACATAGCTTGTACAGCCCTTCAGCAGACAAAGCAGGGAATATAGGCTCTGCAGTGACCTCTGCATAGCTCTGAAATGCACCAAGACACTTCTTCAGATCTTTAAATATATTTAAAATAATCTGAATTAGGGAAACTGTCCAACCTCTTCAGAAATAAGCAGTGTTTGTCAAACACCAAAAGACAGAGGCAAGCAACAGAGAAAAAGCTCACATTTGCACATTAATTTCTAGTAATTGATGGAAGAAGAAACTTGGAGCACCTCAAATGCTGATGATCGGGACAAAAAAAAATATATCATGAACTTACTTAGACTTTAAGAACATCCTGATAAGACTCGAAGTGATAGAATTTTGAAACCAAAAAGGGCTAAAAGTAGTGTCTAATAAAACCTGTTAATTTCACAGATGAATAAATTAGTTTATGATTGGCTCAAAGTCACATTGCTTCTTCTTCTGCTTTAACATTAAGCAAGATTCAAGTCAAAGAGCAAAAAACATGTCAGGGCTTTTCCTTAGATAATTTGGGGCCTTGAAATCAAGAGTGTGATTTCAACACAGAGAACTGGAGGCCAGCAGAGTTTGAAAATGGAAACTACACTACAAACACAGAGAAAGAACTGAGATTGGAGCTGGATTGTTTTAAAGTGATTATACATGGATTGGTTGGAAATTGGCAGCCTGGTGAGAAAGAGAATCATCCTTAGAACTCATGGAATGTTGGACCAGAGTGAAACCCTACAGTTCAAATATTTTAACCACCTCTTTACACAGATGAGGAAACTGAGGCTTAGGAAATAAAGGGGACTGACCCATAATCACCAGCCAATTAAGAGCAGAGTCAGGCCCAGTATCCAAGTCTCACAGTGCTCAGGCAATGATATTTCCATCCAGTCAAGACACTTTTCAGAGCCCACATTGAAGTGTATATTCTAAGACTGAAGAAAAACAATAACATCAAATTTTAGGGATGAAAATAAAGCAAAAAGGAGAGGACACACACACACAGTTTTTCACTCTATACATATATATATATATGAATTTATAATATATTCATATTCCATATCTTTATGGAAACTGTTTCAGTGGGTCACTGGTTAATAACAGGAGTGGACATTTGTAATAGGGAAGGGTAGGCAATACAGAATTGAAAGAAAAGAATCCCAGTTTCACACTTTTCACTTGAAAAAAAGACCAAGCTGCAGATAGAAGCAGTGTTCAGTGTAAATACACAACAGTGAAACTGAATAAAAGAAACACCATGTCTTTACCTATTTAAAGTAGAAAATCTATACAAATGCAAGTCCCCAATTTTTACCATTATCTGGGCTTCTATCCACGCCTGGGCAGACTTCAAGGAATTGTCTACATAAAAAAAATAAATAAATAAGAGGTGACTCTCTGTACATCTGTCCATACTGGTTACTCTTGTGGTTTCCCCAGAAAAATCCCCAAGATAATGGAAGGACTCTGCTACATGGGTGCCCTCAGAGCCTGGGTCAACACCCAGGGCACACACCCAGCCTCCTTTGAAGGTACAGCCTTTTCTGAATCTTTATTGAAAGTGTGGATATTTTTTTCATCATGGAATTTTTTGCATCCATTTTTATTTTTATAAAAAAAATGCAATAAACTATTACTTGTCTTGATAGCAGAGATTTTGGAGTCCCCTTCAGCCTTATGCACAAGACAAATGCTTCACTTTCCTTCCCTAGTCCTGCCCTTCCTTATAAGCATGTGAGACCGTGGGTCACAGGTCATTATTACCTGTCATGAAAGCCACACGCCATGAATCTCTGACTCTTCTCTAGTTTGGGGGAAATCTGTCTCCACCACCTCTACCTGTGCTACCTCCTTTATTTGCCTGTCTTCCGCTCCCCACAGCATAACTCTCTCCAGGAGTTTAAGCTCCCTGAGAACAGAAGCCAGGAACTGGAGGAGGGCAGAGGGAACAGCCCCAAGGCCATCATCTTCAGACCCATCTCCAATCGGCCCCAAGGCTCAGAAGTCAAAGTCAGGCTTGGAATGAATTTGGGGAAGAAGAGAGTAGGAGGAAAATAGTAAAGAAAGACAAACCCAAATATCTCATAATGAACGGCCATGAAGGACAGCAATGTGAGAGGCAAACTGCAGAACCGTGTGTCAAAAGAAAGATGACACTGTCGGAGCAAAGTGACTTTAGGTAAATGATCTCTCCCAGTGGCGAGGGCAACATCTTTGTTTAAAAAGGGGAAGTGTTTAAAAAGGGGAGAGAAGGCAGATAGCAAAGAGAAGTCAGACTATTAAAATTGTATCTGCCTATTCCCACACTTTGGGGCCAAAACAGAAAGCAAAACTGCAGATTCCCTATGAAAATGTAAGAAATGCAAAAAAAAAAAAAAAAAAAAGAGGGGAGACTACTTGGGAGGAGATGGATGCTGAGTAAGCAGCCAAAAAGAGTTGGTGATAGGTTAATGAGGAGACATGGGGAGAAGGTGGAGAAAGCTAAGACAAATAAAGAGGAAAAGTCAAGTGAGAACAATGTCTCGGGTATTCAAACTGGAGAGGGCTGGTTGGGAGAGAAACTAGCTCTGCTGAAGAGGTGAAGAGGCGAAGAAGGGAGAGATTGCTGTTGAACTCTGCGTCCGGTGGACTTCTGGCTCAGTGAAGACCTTGATCTGAGCGGAACCAGGGACAGAGAGTTGGGCTGCTGGGTGTGAGGAGACAGTAGGTCTGAAACTCTGTGCAGTTTAAAGAGACACACACAGGAAAAGGGTGGAAAGAAATGGGTTGAAGTGGGGTTCTCGAGAGGAACACAGACACCTTCAGACTGGAATTCATGAGACCTAAGAAAAGTACAGAGAAAAGGAACAAAGACGGAGGCAGAGAGAGAAAATGAGGTTGAATAAAGAGAAGTTACATAAAGAAACAGAAAAGGCAGCTTGATGGCTTTAACCAACAGTATTTTGGAAACTTGGTAGAAGAGCAGAATTTACTGGCTGGGAATATATATGAAATATTTTTGACCCCAAATTTAGCCAAAATATGGCTAATCTGTTGGGAAAGATAGTGATTTCCCAGGCTAACAGCATGTTCTGAAGTGAACACATTCAATAATCTAAGTCAGAAAGTTACGAACAGATGAGGAATACAGCAAACATATTCTCTACATTGCAGTCATTCAATATTATCTTATCATGGGAACTCATTAGAGATTGGAACACTCAATATAAATGTTACCGGCAATTTATTTGGTAAAGAAAAATGAGCATAACCCTCCTAAAGGTGGTTTTGTTGAATGAACAATTCCTTTAAGAGCATTAAGTAACAGTTAAATCCTGCCATATTGCCTGCTCTCCAAAGATGGCAACAGATAAATTATAATAAACTTCACAGGTTATTATCAAGAGATGAAAAAGTGTGAGTTATCACTGCTGAGTGTCTAAATCTGTCAGCAAATACTCAGACCTCAGCAAGCTGAGCCCCACAGCAATAATACAATATGCCGGCTCCATCTCTGTGGAAACAACATTGATATGGAGTCAGAAGCCCCAGATTCCAATCCCAACTCACTCTGCCTTACTTCCTGAATAAAACAAAAAGTCCCCTTGAGGTCAAGTAAGGTGGAAGCTGTGAGAAACTGGGAGGTTCCTGCTCCCCAAAAAAGAGGGGAGCCACTACTTCTCCAGAATTGACTGTTGGCCCACTTTGTGAAGCATGCACCCCTCTTTGCCAGGTTTGCAATTTTTAAAGAGAAGCCAGAAACCTACATTTGAAGATGACCATTCCTACTTTTTAATCTATTAGTAACGGATTAAATGGTTTTAGGAAAAGAAAAACCTTGAGAGAACTTCTGTGTCTGGTTAAGAAAAATCACAGGGATGAGGCTTGCTTCTCCCTCAGTGAACAAAAACACAAAATGTATGAAGCCAGGTTTTCAATACACTGGACAGGAGTTGAGGAGGAAAAGTGGCCTATGAGAAGCAAAAAGTGAAGCAAATCCTACAATTTCCCCAGCTTGAGAGTGTCATAGAAATGTGATGAGTAAGGGTGGCCTACCCAACAAAATGGTGCTGGGAACAATTTGACATGCATGTGGAGTATCCATGGATACCTCAGTGCACATACAAAAATAAACTTGTACAGATTTAGAGTGCAACTTCTTATCTAAATTATAAAACTTCTAGAAGTAAACATTTTTATCTTAGTAATGATAAAGTTGTCATTATTAAAACTTGGCGGTGACTCACAAAATAATTATGCAGAAAGAAGTCAGAAGAAAAGTATATTGTGGGATTTCGTTGATGGAACATTTTAGAAAAATGAAATCTAACCTCTAATGAAAGAAAGCAAGTCGATGATGGCCCAGAGGCGCTGGGGACTGACAAGAGGGGATTCCAGAGGGGAAGGAGGAAACTTTGGATGGTACCGAAGGTGATAATTACCTTGACTAAACTGGTGGTTTTATCAGTGTATACCTTTATCCAAATGATGGATTTCACTGTTGCATATCTTTATTCAAACACTTCAAACTACAGCGTGTGTGTGCTTATTTTATGTCAATTTTACCTCAATAAATCTGTTAAATGCACACATGCACGCACGCACCAAATGGTCAAACAAAACCCAACTGCAGGCACAGAATGTGGCTTCCTGTCTGCTAATTTTCAATTTCTGAATTCAATGGCATCTGAAGTCACTTTCTTTGAAATTTATCCAAACCTATAGCTAACATACCATTTCCATAGATAGTAGATATAACTATAGAGAAGCATTGTGGAAAAAACTTGCAGTTAAAAATGTGGATATATTGAATGCATTCATTAGCATACATAATTACTGCATATTTATAATACTGTGTCATCATTCATAAAATAGATTGTTCATTTTCAAGAGATCTTTATTTCCTTGCCATTTGGCAAAGTCTATAATTCTCTGAGTGGTCAGGGGAAAAAAAGGTGCAGAATCTATTTTGTGCTACATTACAGGACAATTATATCCTAATGTTACAGGGACTATTTTGGAAGATATTCTAAGAAGGCCTAGCTTTAACACCAATTCTGATGTATAGGAATACTGTAGGAGTTCCACATTTTATAAACATAATACAATATAGTTTGGGACTTTGTTCACTCTATAGCAACAGATGCACTGTTTTCAGAGCTTTGTGGAGATGCTTTGACTATTTATATATATGAAAATAGTATAAATAGTATAAATATATATATATACATATCTCCATAAACATACACATATAAAAATAGAGCCACATTATAGTGCATACACAGGTATATGCATATATGCATGCACACATAATCATTATGAATCTAATCACTGCATAACTACATAGTATATATCATGTAAAGAACACACATGTGCATAGCTGCCTATTTTTCTTACATAAACTTATGGAATTGTGGGTATATTACTGCTCATAAGCATTCTTCCAGGTTTAAATGAAACTGCTCAAAGAACTCAGAAGCAGTGAAGAATGGCTGTCTGGTAACTAAATTGTCATTACCCTCCCCAACAGTATCAGTTTTCATTTGCCATCAGATAAGCCTGAAAGTGCTGGACTTGATATAACCCAGTTCTGCAGGTAAAGAGTAAGGACAGATTTCATGGCAGAGTGTTACATGAAAAGGGGTCTGAGGAATGTCATCAGTTCTCTGTCAAAACAATATAATAAAGAGATCTATTGTTGATGGGTCACCCCCATTCTGATCGGTTTAATGTAGGTAGAGTCCCATAAAACCCCATTCTGGAATGTTGTCCATTTGCAAAGGGACACCATTTGCAAGCTGTGTGCTTTCTTTTTCTAAAGTTGTGGTTTAAAAAAAAAATAATGCTGGTAGCATTAAGAACACAGGACAACTTTCACAACTCCAATTACTGGTAGAATAAGTGTCTTCTATACCTTGTTCGTGGAAGTCCAGATGAGTTCCTAGCAGGAGACGTAAATAACCACCACTGTTTACCATCTCCTTCTCTGCTCCTATTAATACTGATTAACAAGTGTTCTCATTTGGTTCTGAACAATTCATCTGATATCTGACCATTGAAATTTGTCTTGTTTAAGACACATTGAAGGAAATTGATCCAAGGGTACTTGTGCTGCAAAGGCCAGTTTGAAGATGTCTAATTAAGCATCCTTCTACAAATGCACTGTTGGTAGGGTTCCCCCCTCAGTTCTTAAGGGAGAAAATGCAGAAAAAAAAGTGTGTGTGTGTGTGTGTGTGTGTGTGTGTGTATGTGTGTCTTTTAATATACACAGTAACCAAAATTCATAAGAAATAACTAGGACATTTACACAAAAACAGAAGGAGGATCTCCTGAGCAATAAATGCCATTAATAGAATTACTAATCCAGGAAAAAAAAAACCTAAAATAGAAGATTTCTCTAAAAAAGTTTTAAGAATCTAAACTTTAGTAAGCAGTTCTGTTGCTAAGATGGTGGTGAGAATTTAGTGACTGGATAAAGAAAATATACCATGCCTCCTGAAATAATAAAAATGGCTAATATTGACGTATCATTTATTATGTGCTAGGTGCTGCTCTAAACATTCTTTGTATATTAACTCAATCAATCCTCAAGACAATGCTATGAAGCAGGCACTATTATTAGCCTTGTTTTATGAATGAGGAATCTAGAGTTGACAGTAGTTGGGAAATTTGCCCATCACACAGCTAACTGGCAGATGCAGGATTTGACCTGGCCTATCTTGTTCCAAAGACAAAGACCTCAACCATCACACCACCCTGCCCTTGAGCCTGTGGAAAATGACCTTACCAGCAGGACCCCTCTAACCACATGCAAGAATGAGCCGCTGGCACATTGTCACTTCTCTCCAGCCTACCACTGCCTTGTCCTACCATACACCTCTGTCCACATATTTTTGGCAAATAATCTTTAACACAGAGAACAATTATTTTCCAGTTACATTTAAGGATGAACAGGGTTCTAAGAGCACATTTTAATGAGAAGAGGGTATTTAAGGAAAACAATGGACTCCTGGGGATGAGAGACAGCAAGTCTAGAGATGGAAGAAGAGGAATGGAAAGAAAAAGAGATGGGCCAGACTAATCTCACATGGGACTTGCAGGGAATGATTTCTAGGGGTTTAGCAAAACTCTGGTTACTGATTTATAGATGGCTCTTCAATTCTGCACAACACTGATCTATTAAGGACTGCAGTTAAACCAGGGAATCAAAAGGAAGAGTTGTTACAGGACACTCCTTCACCTAACCTGGAACAAACTTAACATGAAGCCAGGTCCTCCTAAAAAACTCAAAAGAGAGTGTGTCTTCAAGAGAACACATGAGAATTCCACAGAAGGTTGTCTGGAAGAATACTTCAGTAATTTGTGTCATCTAGGAGGGAACTTATCAAAGCCATCTATGAAGGGTACTATTCTCTGACATTGGTGGAGAGATACACCTGCTTCCTACACAAGAGATCTAGAAAAGTTGACTTAATTTCTTTCTTTGCCAGATCATTTCCCCACCCTTACCTAAATTTGGAAGCCTGCATCTATGGCTAGAAAGACCACAGGAATGAATACCCATGATCTTCATTTTTTCCTCTCTTATCCTGGCACCCATCATTGATACAATGTCATCCCCAATGGTTTCACATGATTACAAAGATATCTTAATGTCCACATATATCCTTCATTATAGAATATGAAATAATGTAGGAACTGTTTGTAGACCTGTCTTTGAGTCGAATATGTGAGATTTGGTACTGACATTTTTTAAAAGTCAAACTTGTAAATGTCCTACTCATGGAAGACTAAGCAATCAGTACAGTCTTAATACCAAACACATGGGTCATGCTTAATTAAATGTCAACTACTCCTTCACTGGTGCACAATGGTCAGTTAAATGATAGCCTGTGAATTTTTTTCCAGGTTTCATCTTGATGTTGTACTTAGTGGTTTCATCACTATAATTTGAGGATATTCTCTGACTTTTACAATTTTGTTTAAGTGTCAGCAGTTGAACTGTGAAACAAAAATATTGAATAGTCCTCCTTTAGGGTTCCAGATCAGCTTAATTAAAAAGGATCTTGAAACCAAAGTAAAGTGTTGAAATCCTTCATTTTTGAAACTACTGATCTTTATGAAGGATTTTTCTCAATGCTTTAAAACCAAAACATGCCCAAAAAGGCATGATTGAAAAATCCATAATCATGATTTCAAATATTTGTTCTCCTTAAAATGGTTTCATTGATTTCACTAAAATGACTCCTCCAAGAGAAGTTAAAATTTTATTTTATAAAGAAATCTGTACTAATAAATGCTCCAAATTCCCACTCTTTTGTTTGTTTGTTTGTTTTTAAATCTCTTGCCCAGTGTTCATCTACTTTGTAGTTAACTTTCTTCTCCAACTTCCCATTCCTCTGTTCAGGCTTCAAATGCTCCCTCTGCCACACCATCCATCCTAGGGCACTTGAGACCACCCCCTAGAGGTCCACACGCACCTCTGTCATCAGTCTGGGGTTGTTAAGGGTCATTTACCCTCCAGTTTATGTGATCCTTGAATCTTCCCTTTCATGTCTGAGGAGAAAGGTGAAGAATGGCAGGGAAAGCCAGCCTCCATAGATAACAGAATTTAGCCCGACTTTTACGACTTCTGGGGTGGAACAGGTCCAGGGTACAGCAGACACAGATGTGAAGTGCTCCTAATGAAAAGAGCAGTTGTTAGAGCATTTATTATGATGATATTGGCAGACCCCAGACACACTTGCCATCCAAGAAGGTGATAGAAAAAGGACTCTCTGGACAGAGGTCACCTCCTTTCCTCCCTTCTGCATCTGGACCATCATCTGTCTAAGCTGCCCTGGAAATGCAGGCAGCTCAGGACAGCAGTGGGCAGAGGGTAGCATCTGATGGGGCTTTCAGCACATGCTATGGGGCAGGTGAGCTCACAGGAGGGTCAGCTGACCCCCTTTCCAGCTGCAAATGCCCTTCCTCCACAACCCCTGAAGAGATCAGAGGATATTTTGGTTTCTGTATAAACAAAAACTTCTGGAAAAGTATGAGTAGGAATGGAAATGTCCAAATCTGAAATCCTCTACCAGGGCTATGCATATTCCTTTTTAAACAAGCAAACGCTGATTAATTGCATGATACTCAGCTCCTCGTTGATGCTGCCTTTTAGGCCTGTCCTAGCCTGCCTGACCCAACAGCTGTTTCACTTGGCTCCAGGCATTTATGACTTTATTTTGAACAAATCTTAACGTTTTCACTTGATTTTTCCCAACTTGACTATGCAACTCAAAATTTGTTTTAAATTTTACGGTCTTTTTAAAAAAAAAAAAAAAATACTCCCTCCTCCCTCTTTTTCCTTTGGTTCTTACAGCTGTAGCTTTGGAATTTGAGGGTTTTTTTTTAAGCAGCAGCAGATTTTGTGATGCTGAAGAAAGGAAATTTACAGAAGGGAAGGAGAAGTGGGTAAGGCAAAGAAGGGAACTGTCCCTTTACTATTTGGAACCCCTCAAAATAAGCAAAAGCCTAATACTATATAAATATAAAGTACACAGTAGAGTCGAAGTATTCAATAAACATTTACTGTGAATGGAGGCATAGGGAAGGCTTAGGCCCCGCCTGAATTCCCATGAAATTTGTAAATATTTCTTTCATTTGTTCTCCATTTACAATTAGTTGCGGTCAAGCTGATCAAAGCCAGAAGAGGCCTGTTGCCTGTGAACCCGCATCCCTCACAATGACATCCACAAAGCAGAATGAAATATGGAATATCAGGTTTCCACGGATGTATGAACTTGTAAAAATCTGAAAGAATAGGAGGTTTTTCACACTGAGTAATGTGAAACATTTGGTGCAGATTGTAGGCCTCTGAAGAGGGAAAGGCCGCGCCAAAATCCATCAGGCTATAAAACAGAAGCAGGCCCAGGCCTGAGCAAGCGCCAGGGTCTTCCCTGGGCATCCAGTGATTTAACTGTCACAGACTTTGCTTTCCAGAGGTCCTGGCAAGGAAACCCCTCCAGCAGGGGAAAGCAGAGGAACCCCAGGACTCCACCTAGTGTGACAGTTTTTTCAGTGGTCCCTGCACGGTTCTGTCCCTCCTCCCTCTCTTTTTGGGGTTTCTAGATTATCAAATTACTACTCCCCCACTCCCACCAAGCTCACTTACCCCTTTCAGCTCGTACATTTACCAACCACTTCCAATCAGACAGGTGTGAAAGGTAATTGGGCAAGCATAGTCACGTGCCACACAACCTGTAGGTCAAGGATGACCATACAGGCTAAAGTGGTTATGCAGCCAGGTGACAGCAGGGCCACTGCCTCTGTGTAAGTACGCTCTGTGATGGGTACAAAATGACAAATCACCTCAAGTCTCATTTCTCCATTTTACCACAATTGATAAGCAGCACGTAACTGTGCTTGGGTGAGATTCTCCCATGTATGAGACACTACGTAAATTACCCCAAGTAATTCCAGAAATATTCACTACACGAAGCCCCAAAAGCCACATCCATCTATTTTCCTGGCTCCCTCTCCCTCTCCCCTCCTCCCCGCCCCGCTTCACGGTCAGCTGGGGCTGAGCTTTCCTTTTGTGACTAATACCGGGTGTTTTAATTGCTTCCTATGCTTTTCCCAGCTGTCGGGTCATAATGGGGTCTGAGGTGGGGACACGGGGACTTAAGCAAGTTTACATTCTTTCACCTCCATGAGGCAACATCTCTTCCCTTATTAGAAAACTCAGCAGCCACCACTGCTGCTAGCGTAATAAGGACACCACAGTAGTTCACAAAATGGTCAGGAGGAAACACAGGCAGGACCCCGAGGGTTTCCAGCCAGCAGGAGCAGGCGCCCGGAGCACTTGAAGCTCCCTTTGGAAAACACAAACAATCCTCCCACTGCTCATTACTCAACCCTCCCCTCACCCAAAGGAGCTGCAATTCAACCTCCTCTCCTGCCCAGATTTTTGAAGTGGACATACTTTGCCTAGCACCAAAGCACCAGGAGGGAGCCAGATGCCGAAACCCACTATATTTAACCAAGATGGGGAAAGGTTGGTTGGGAGGATTAAAGAAGAAAAGGGAGGAGGAAGGGGTAGAAAGGGTAGGTAGAACCCACTCTCTGTGAAAACAGCCTCCACACCTCTCACACACGCCCCAGCTCTCACCCTCGCTGACTCAAGTGATTAGAGGAAGGACCAGTAGCCTGTGCAAACAGCAGATGACCTTGAAGGGAGTAAGGAAGGGTCACCTTTGAACTGAGAGCCTCTGTGCAATGCCAAGCTGTTCCTGCGGAGGAGCTTTCCAAAGCCCTGAGTGGGAGCTGTCCTGGGTCCCTGCAGCTGAATGGAAGGTTGCTCCCCTGGGCTCAGGAGAATTGATAGAAAGCAATATCCAGTGCAGAAGGGAGAGATCCTGAGGTTCATGGAATCCAAATAAAGGAATGACCTTGAATGGAGGCCTTCAGCTTAGAAAAAAATCAAATCTTTGTGAATTTACCGAACAGAGCAGAAGGAGAATGACATTAAATAGTCTCCAAAGACCTCATGAAACAAGTAGTTGTGCCCAAATCAGATATCAGCAATTTGGTTACAAATGATTTGAAACGCTGTGAGTCAGGTTTGTTTTCAAATGAACATGAGTTGATACTTTTGAAGAGGAGTGTGCTCAAAGGAAAACCACGACGGGAGACATGGCTAAAACTAATTTAGCTTGATGAACTTAGCTTGCCCAGATGGACATCTTTTGCCAGGATGAGGGTAATGACAGATTCACTGGACAGTGCCAATCAGCCCCACACAGAGGAGAGAGGTCACTGCTGTATTTTTTTTAAATGGATACCCACCATCTATTCCAAAACCTGAACATCAGCATACCCTAGAAGACATTTATACATCACTAACCATAATCCATTCCTCTTTAGAGAAAATTACCATATTGAATTGTGGTAATTTATAGTATTTATCATTTGTGCAACTATCCCTAAAAAATGTAGTTTGTCTGGTTTGAACTTTACAATCATGGAATTACCACAATATTCTTTTATAGGACTTGTTTACTCATTACTCATGTTTTTCAGATTCGTCCTTGTCAATATGCATAAATGTTCCTCCATATCCATGGCTATATAGTACTCCAGAGTGTGAACATAGTATGTGTCTTTCTATTGATGAGCAATTGAGTCAATTATATATTACATATTGTTTATGTACACAACTTACATAAATGAGTTACATATTTTTGTTTATAATAAAAAGTGCTTATAAATCTCTGTCTCCTA
Source organism: Sciurus carolinensis (assembly GCF_902686445.1). NCBI lineage: Eukaryota > Metazoa > Chordata > Mammalia > Rodentia > Sciuridae > Sciurus > Sciurus carolinensis. Next base: position 68,425,609 of record NC_062226.1, read on the forward strand.
GGGCACACATGCAAGATTTTCTCTAATGCTTATGGAATTGGTAGGTCCTTGCATGTGCTCTGATTCAACATTGCCAAATTCATTTCCAAAATGGTTATGCCAGTTTTCTATTCTGAAAAGTAACAGATGAGAATTCCTACATCTCCAGGTTTCAGTTTATATATGGTATTAGTCAATAATTGATTATGAAGTAGGTTTTAATTTACATTTCCCAGACTTCTAATACAATTGATTACTGATCCATCATGTGAAATTGATTCTGTAAAATTGTATTTTATTGTCCATTTGTTTGTTATGTTATTTCTGTTTCTTATTGGTTAGCAGGAATGTGCCTATTCTGAATAATATTTTCACTCAATTTATGGTGTCTTTTAGGAACAGAAATTCTTAATTGGTTTCTTTAATGAATAAAATTTGTAACTATAAACTAATTTAATTAGTATTTCCTCTTATGGATTATGTTCTTGTGTCTTAGTTAAGTAATCCTTCTCCAGGCTAATGTCACAATAATTCTCTCCTATGTTAATTTTAAAAACATATTATACTCTTGCCTTTCATATTAGGACCATTAATGTACCTGAAATTACTATTTTGCATGTAGTATGAGGTAGGAGTCAAATTTCACTTATTTTCCAAATAGATAACCAATTGTCTCTGCATCATTTAAAAAACACTTTTATTCTACTCTGCCAAATAATCATAATGAGTTCCATATATTCATGGCCCCATTTCTAACCTTTTCATTCTTTCCACCCCTTTGGCAACAACTACCTATTGGGAAAGGCAAATTTTAGGAAAAGAGATTTAATACCTTTACAGGAGCAATGGTCAGGTGAGCTACAAGAAATGCTGGAAATAAAGAGGGAAACATAATGTGTTTTTCCTGTTTGGGGATTGTAGCATTTCTTGAAACTGCAGCTTGAGGTCTTTCATCTATTCTGGAATAGTCTCACCCATAGTTCTTCAATTACCGCTTCTGCCACATTCTCCCTCACCAGCTTTCAATAGTCATTTTTTTACTTTGTCCCCAATGTCCCCTATACTCTTTCTGTAATTGTCCACGCCCTCTCTTACATGTCATGCTTCAGTATAAATATTTTATTCTGGTCTATCTTTCAGTTTGCTCATTTTCTTATCTGTTGTGTCTAATGTTAAACCTATGCAGTTCTTAATTTCCATACTGGTTTTGTCTATTTTAGAATTTTTTTTTGTCTTTTTGTTTGTTTCTCATTCTTTGTCAACTTTCTCCATATTTTCTTTTAATTTAATATACTAGTTTCTATTAAAGTCTATATCTAATAACTTTTTATAACTGGACATCCCTGATTATATGTATTTTTTTTTCTTGTTTTTTGATTAGATCTTGCTTTGTTTGTTTGTTGGATTTGGAGGGTTTTGCCTGCCTATTTCAGCATTGTGTAAGAAATAACTATAGTGGTAATATACTCTTCTGGATGACATCATTACCCTTCACAGAGGATTAGATTTTGTGCTTAATTTTGCAGGCAGTTAAGGTAGAAGGTTATCCTCAGAAGCCAATCAGGACTAAGCTGGCTTGAGCTCTAGTCTTGTGAGGACTTTTCTGCAGGCTCACTTTCACTCCTAGGATGTAGATCTTTGGCATCCTAACTAAAAGTTTGGGGTGTTATCAGGGTACCTCGTTCTCAGTAGGCCTTGTCCCTCTAGCACGGTGAGACTGCAAACAGCTAAGGGCAGCTTCTGAATCTCTTAGCATTGCTTTTTTATTGTTGTTGTTTTCAGTTATACAAAACAGTAGAGTCAATTTCAACATATTTATACAAACATGGAGTATAACTTATAATTAGGATCCCAGTCTTGTGCATTTACATGATGTGGAGATTCACTGTGGTATATTCATATCTGTACATAGGAAAGGTATGTCAGATTCATTGCACTGTCTTTCCTATTCCTGTCCCCTCTTCCTTTCATTTCCCTTTGTCTAATCCACTGAATGGCCATTCTTCCCCTCCCCATCCCTTGCCATGCATTAGCTTCCACATATCAGAGAGAACATTCAACTTTTGGTTTTCTGGGATTGACTTACTTAATTTAGCATAATAGTCTTCAGTTCCATCCATTTACTAGCAAATGTCATAAAGTCATTCTTCGATGGTTTAATAATATTCCATTGTGTATGTATGCATGTGTGTGTATGTCACACACACACACACACACACACACACACACACACATATATCCATTCATCTGTTGAAGGACACCTATGTTGGTTCCATAGTTTGACTATTGTGAATTGAGCTGCAATAAATATTGATGTGACTCTTCCACTATACTATGCTGATTTTAACTCGTTTGGATATATACTGAAAAGTGGTGTAACTGGATCAAATGATGGTTCCATTCTTCATTTTCTAAGGAATCTCCATGCTGCTCTCCAGAGTGGTTGCACTTATTTTCAGTCACACCAGCAATGTATGAGGGATCTCCCATGTTCTTAGGTAGGCAGAATTAATATTGTAAAAATGACCATACTACCAAAAACTTTATACAGATTTAATGCAATTCCTGTTAAAATTCCAATGGTATTCTTTATAGAAATAAAAAAAGCAGTCTTGAAATTTATTTGGAAAAATAAGAGATCCCAAGCCAAAGCAATCCTTAGTGAGAAAAGTAAAGCAGGAGGCATCACAGTTATCAGACCTTAAGTTATACTACAGAGCTATAGTATCAAAAACAGCATGGTATTGGCACCAAAACAGACATGAAGACCAATGTAATAGGAGACACAAAGACAAACCCACATAAATATAGTTATCTCATACTAGACAAAGGCACTAAAAACATACAATGGAGAAAAGATAGCCTCTTCAATAAATGGTGCTGGGAAAACTGGAAACCCATTTGTAGTAGAATGAAATTTAACCCCTATCTCTCACCCTGTACAAAACTCAACTCAAAGTAGATCAAAGACCTAGGCATTAGACCAGAGACTCTGTGCCTGCCAGAAGAAAATATGGGCCCAAGATTCCAACATGTTGGCTTAGGAACTGACTTCCTCAACAAGACTCTTGAAGCACAAAAAATAAAATCAAGAATTGATAAATGGGATGGTATCAAACTCAAAAGCTTCTTAGCTATTGCTTTTGATTTCAGAATTTGCAGTTGCTTCAAGATGAAAAATAATCTCTTAATGTTGAGTTCACTCCTCTTGTGATTTTCCTCTTGGCTCTGAAAAGTTTTAAACTGATACAGCATTCTGCACTTTCACTTTTTTTTTTTTTTTTTTTTTTTAGTTTTTTCCATCTTTTCTATAAGGGTTGGTCTAAGATATCCTAGTCAGACATTACTGGAAGTGAAATTCTGGGACTTTATACTTTGTTATCCTGATTTAAATCGTATCTCTTTTAAATTAGTTTTCAATTGTGGTTGATGTACAAAAAGGCAATTAATTTTATTAAATTGATTTTCATATCAACAGCATAACCAAATTCTTAACAATTTCAGTCACTTTTAACAGCTCATTAAAGTTTTCTAGTACACTCTAATTTTTTATATCATCTGTGGAGTGTAGTTTTCATTCTTCCTTTTTAATGCTTACACATGTCTAATTTCTTTTTCTTTTCTTTCTTATTGGTTGGGAATGCCAATAAAACTGAATAGAAGTGGTGATAGAGACAACATTGCCTTGTTCATAATCTTAAAGACTATGTTTTCAGGCATTCCATTCCCCAATTTCAAAGCACACTATAAAGCTATTGTAACCAAACAGCATAGTACTGGCATAAAAACAGACACATAAGTCAATGGAATAGAACAACTGAGTTTTGACAAAGGTGTTATGAACACACAATGTGAAACAGTCTTTTCAATAAACAGTGTAGGGAAAACAGGACATTCACACATGGAAGAATGAAACTGGATCCTTAGCTCACACCATCTATAAAAATCTACTCATAACAGATATTAAATACTAAACTATAATACCTGAAAATGTAAAACTACTAGAAGAAAACATAAGAGTAAAGTTCCAAAACATTGGAATGGGCAATTTCTTAATATGATCTCAAAAATCAAAAGTAGATGTAAAGTTTTTTAAGTTGTTTATAGATTTTGGAGATAAGTGCTTTCTCTGAAGTGTGTGTGGAAAAGATTTTCTCCCACTCTGTAGGGTCTCTATTCACATTATTGATTGTATCCTTTGCTGAGAAAAAGTTTTTTAGTTTGAGTCCATCCCATTTATTGATTCTTGCTTTGATTTCTTGTGTTTTGGGAGTCTTATTAAGGAAGTCTAATCCTAAGCCAACATGATGAAGATTCAGGCCTACTTTGTCTTCTATTTGGTGCAGTCTCTGGTCTAATTCCTAAGTCCTTCATCTATTTTGAGTTGAGTTTTGTGCCAGGTGAGAGATAGAGATTTAATTTCCAACTTGCATACCCTTCAACAGATGAATGAATAAAGAAACTGTGGTATATATATACAATGGAATATTATTCAGCCATAAAGAATAATAATAATATTATGGCATTTGCAGAAAAATGGATGGAATTGGAGAATAGCATGCTTAGTGAAATAAGCCAATGCCAAAAAACCAAAGGCTGAATGTTTTCCCTGATAAGTGGATGATGATATATAATGGGGATAGGGGGTGGGGGGTGAGAGAAGAAAGGAGGAATTTTAGATTACATAAAGGGAAATGGGAGGGAGGGGGTATGAAAAATGGTGGAATGAGACAGACATCATTATCCTATGTACATGTATGCTTACACAAATGGTGTGAATCTACATCATGCACAACCATAGAAACGAAATGATGTACCCCATTTGTGTACAATGAATCAAAATGCAGTCTATAAAAAATGAAAATTAAAAAAAATCAAAAGTAGACAAATGGAGTTATGCTAATCTAAAAAGCTTCTGTACAGTAAACAATTAACAAAGTAAAGAGACAGGTCATGAGTAGGAGAAAAAAACTGCAAACCATACATCTGATAAGGAGTTAATATCCAAAACACACAAGGAACTCAACCTACTCAAGGGCAAGAAAACAAATTTTTAAAAATGGGCAAAGGACCTGAATAGATATTTCTCAAAGGAAAAGGTAACAAATGGTCCATAGTTCCCTGAAAAAAAGAATGTTGAATATCATTAATCATGAGGGAAACGCAAATTAAACCACAAGGAGATATCACCTCACAATTATTACAACAGTTATTATTAAAAAGAAAAAAAAATGAGTGCTGGGAGGATGTGGAGAAAAAGGAAACACTTTCACAGTGTTGATGGAAATGGAATTAGTGCAGCCATTATGGAAAATGGCACAGAGCTTCCTTACAAACTGAAAAACAGAAGTGCCATATGATCCAGCAATCCCACCAGTGGATGTACATTCAAGAGAACGGAAATGAGCTCATCAAGAGCTGTCTGCTGTCCCATGTTTATTGCAGCACTATTCACAATAGCCAAGATACAGAATCAACTTAAGTATATATACACAAGGAAATACTACTCAGTCATAAAAAGAAAGAAATCCTATCATTTTTGACAACACAGGTGAACCTGGAGGACATTATGCCAAGTGAAATAAGCAAGACACAGAAGACAAATTCAGTATGATCTCACTCATAAATTGAATCCAAAAAAGTTGAACTCATATAAGTAGAATAGAAAGGCAGGGGTTCAGGGAAAGTGGGAGCTGTTAATCAAAGGGTACAAAGTTTCAATTAGATAGGAATAAGTTTTGAGGTCTACTGCACAGCAGGGTGACTATAGTCAATAATGTTATACAAGTAAAAAGTAAAATGTACAAATATAATTGTATATTGAAAAATAACCCAGGGTACATATTTCAAAAGTCTTAAAACAAAAAAATTAGTATGTGAGGTGATGGATATGTTAATTAGCTTGACCTAATCATTCTACATTGTATACATATATCAAAACATCATATTGTACCCCATAAATTTTTCAATAAAAAGTAATAAAAATCTGAGGTATAGTTCAGTCAAAGAGCACTTGTCTAGCTTGCTTGAGGCTCTGGGTTTGATCCCCAGTATTGCAATAATAATAATGATGATGTTACTGACAATGGATAATGCTTTCAAATGTTTTCCATCAACTCTGATATTTGCTGAAAGTGTTTTGTAGATGCCCTTTACCAAGATAAAGTTATTTTCTTATAGTCCTACTTAACTGAGACTGGAAACACAGAACTCAAAGCCAGCCCAGATGTTGAGCAGACTCAAGGTGGACCAACTCAATAGGTGACTGTTTCCAGGGCAATCTCTCACTCCCTTTATGGAGAAAGAAGTTGCAAGAGGCTCTTATTTGCCCTTTGGTAGGGTACCCTAAACTCCAAAGCATCATCAGCATACATAAGTTTGTTTTTCCTGGATTCTTTACAGAGTCTGTCCACATTTTATGTCAGAGATTTCTTTATAACATGTATTCTCTTTTTTTTGTTTGAGAATATACCTCTTTGAGAATTTGCTAGATGGACTCACAGAACCAAGGGAAGCATCATTATTGTGATTGCAGTGTTATTTTTTCTGTATTTTGATTCATTGTACACAAATGGGTTACAACTTTTCATTTATATGGTTGTATATGATGTAGATCCATACCATTCATGTAATCATGCATGTACATAGGGTAATGATGCCTGTCTCATTCCACCATCCTTCATACCTCCCTCCCTCTAATTTCCCTCTACACAATCCAAAGTTCCTCCATTCTTCTCTTACCCCAACCCCCAACCTCCATTATGATCATCATTCACTTATCAGAGAAAACATCCGACCTTTGCTTTTTGGGGAATGACTTACTTCACTTAGCATGATATTCTCCAATTCTATCCATTTACCTGCAAATTCTACTTCTTTCTGGTAAAAGAGATCATCTAACTGCCATCTTTCATAAAAGGCACTTTTGTCTATATTTGAAAAATGTGAAGTTCTCCCTTTAGTCATTTTTAAGTGTACTAAATAAAAACAATTTCTTTGCTTTTCCTCGTGTCTGATATTAGTTTTATTCAAGAGAGTTCAAAGTTCATCATAATGGCACTTCTGTCCTGGCATACTAACTTGGGCAATACTGTATATAGTCCTAAACAGTATCAACTACAGCAGGGATGGAGGGATTATGCAATGGCTTTTTCAAGTTTCACAAGTTCTCTCTCAGCTTTGTAATCACAGCCCTCCATTGCTGAATTATTCTTCACCTGTGGTCCACTTTGATCTCTGAATACTTTTCTGAGATGGTAGGGTAAATGTCCTGAGAACTAGTAGAACTTTATCTTAGTCCATTTTCTGAGTTGCTATAATAAAATACCTGAGTCTGGATAGTTTAAAGAAAAGAAGTTGTCTCATGGTTCTGGAGGCAGGAAAGTCCAAAATCATGGGACCGACAGCCCCTCAGCATCTGGAAAAGGCCTTCTTGCTCTATCATAACTTGGCAGAGGATGACACATGGAGACAGGGCAAGTTTTGCTAGCTGTTCTCAATTCCTCATGAAGTCACTAATGTTATCATGGGGTTCACTTCACCTCTGTTGACCTCATCTAATCATCATTACCTTCCAAAGCTCCCACCTCCAAATACCAACAACTTACGACTTTGGAGATTAAGTTATAACATGGGTTGTGGAGGACTCAAACACCCAGACTGCTGAAGACCTTAACGCTCACACTATTGAAGCCATACTTATCACCTCATTCCTCATGAGTTTCAGGATATTAGCTGGCAATCTTGTCCAGTGCCCTGTCACTGACTGATAGAACCATTATGTCATGCTTACTCTTCTAAATGTACCCAGTCTGGAGTCGATTCTTTCAGAACCCCAATCTATAAAGTGACATTCCCACACTCCTATAGGATACACACTATCTAATTCAGGGAATCTCAATCCTGTACATTTATGGAACTTTTTAGAAATGCCAATTCCTGGGTCCTATTCCAAAAGAATCTGATTTAATTGGGCTGGAGCCAGGTTATACAAGTGACTTAAATATGTATCCAGACTTGAAATCACTGATTAATTTTTTTGGTACACTGTGCTATTGTCTAGTATGTATTATAGTACAGGAGTTTACGACATTACTCTACATACAAAGCACCTGGGGATATCTTTAAAATGCACACCCTGATTCGTTAGGTCTGGAATGGGATGTGAAATTCTGCATTTCTAACATGCTTCTCATTGATGCTAATACCATGGCCCACATTTTGAGTAGCAGGAGAGGAAAGGTACTTCTCCAGTTGAGTTCTAATTCACCGTTGAACAGCATACATGACACATGAACTTAGTGGATCTAGTATCTTAAACCTAACTTTGACACTTCATTTAAGAGAATCTCTGGAATACCCTCAACATTTACCCATGTCTTGTGGTTGTTCCTGGAGTTTTACTCTCTCTGCATTTTCTGAGTCATATTATTCATCATATGGTTTTTCTGGGTTTATGGATGAGTAAGCATATGAAGCTGGGTTTCTAACAAATACCTTGACCTCATCTGCCTGTAGGTACCTTTGTCTCTTTGTCCTGGCAGATAGATTTTGTGCAAGAAACCTCTATAAGGTTTGTTGGATGTTCTATATGGAGACTCAAGCACAGACATGACAAATACCTGAGTATCAGCATGCATACACAGACACTTGACTTGTCAGGGCCCTGCCTTCCCTAGGACCTTGAGGTTTCAGGAAAACAGGAAGTAGCTGTTCTCAGAAGGCTGAGACACTATGCAAGCCCCTCTGCCTGAGCCCTGTGTGCTTTGAATTCTATTGTAAATGCTTCTCATTTATATACCTTCTTTCCTCTACCCCAACATTAGAGTCATTCTTTTCACCAATGGCATCCATCATCTGACATCAGAGATATTTATATAATGTGATGCTTGCAGTCAGTGTACTTAAGGGTACCTCAGCATAGTGAGGAACAGAGTTAGAAGATTCTTCTTAGGAAGAACCCAAGAGTCTTTAATTAAGGAAAGCAGGAATCCCAATGTAGTCATTTTCCAGTTATGTGATTGCGACAAGTTGATTGCTTAGAAATTCACTTTCCTCATCTGGAAAATGGAACCTACCCTGTAGGGTTGCCTTTTGTTACATCAAGTCCTCGTACAGTACCTAGTACTTACAGGAGCTCAGTCAAGATTAGTAAACTACAATATAAGTCTAAGTGAGTCCTATCTGGAATATTTCAAAACTTATTTTGATTTTTCACAAATTCCATTAGAGACCAGAAATGAAGGGGGGGAGCAATATGACTTCTCTAGTTCTATACTTCTTTTATTTATAAAGCTCTGGACCACACTGTACACTCCCACTGATTTCCCCACTTGCCATCCCACTACCCCACCCAACCAAAAATAAATAAGAAATTTTCATCAGAAAAGCAAGAAGAAAAAAGTCTCTTTATCTTTCAGTTTATGGAGACCCAAAGCCTGGGCATAAAATCAATGTGGCAGATGTCACTCTCCTTAAGTGTCATTTTTCTTTGTAGTTCTGAGAGGTTGGCTGCTGCAGGAAACTGAGAAGAGATTAAGAGCTGATCCTTCCTGAGGGACAGAAACAGAGACTGGACCTTCCCAGCCAGAGTACCTGCAGTGAAAAGGCAAACGACACAGCAAAAATAGCAGTTTGTACTTCCACTCAATCTGGAAGACTCCGGATGAGTCTGAAGAGGATAGTGAGCTCCACAGTCAAGCCTTGGCCTGCTTTGGTCTGATGCTGTTGGCTGATCTAGCACATCAGTTACCAGGCCAAAAACTCCAATCCTCCTTACCCCAACCCTGGGAAAAATTACAAATACTTAATAAGACCTGTGCTGGGTAGGAGCAAGACCCTCCAGGTCACAGCAGCCCCCACTTTCATTACCTTATACACACCCCAAGTGTTTCTTCTCAGGTTCATATACAGTGGGAGGAGGGAGCGGCAAACAACTTTTCAAGTTGTTTCAATAATACACCCCACTCTTTTTATAGACATGCTCTTTAATGAGGTCCATAAAACCTCTCACTTAAATAGAAAGCAAACCCATTGTTGGGACTTCCCCTATGTATTAACTATCCGGCCATGCAAATTTTTAAAATTAGAAAATGCTGTCAGACTTTAACTACTGATTAGGTAAATATCAACTGCCCTGAAACAGTACTGAAAATTATCAATCTACATTATGACTCCAAATATTGTTCTCAACCAAAATCCAGAATTCCTAGTTTGAGAAAAAAATTTATTTTTGAGAGAAGATTTTAAAGATTTTAAAGTGAAATCACATGTATTTACCTTCTACTTCTATCTCTATCTTCTATCTCACCAAAAAATTACATGAAATTGTCATTTGGGCCAACCTAGGAAATGGATGACAATCTAAATATACTACTTAAAGAAACTAGTCCTCCTATGTGGCTTCAGAGGACTGTTACTCTGAAAATACACTGTTATCCTTAGGGCGGATGAAGATGTCCCTCAAAATTCATCAGACTGAGAAATTCTAAAAACAGGTAGGAAGAAAGTCACAACCTGTGTGAATTCAACTATCTATGGAAGGTAATCGCTCTTCTCAAGCATGTTTCAGATACAAGACACAAACGTGCCTGAAGAACAGTAAGCATCCAGTACAGGTTTTTATTTGGTCTAGACAGAGATTTTTAACTCTGTATTCTTAATTTTTAGAACATTCTCTGTCACATCAAACATATTCAACAGTCCCATAATTTCTGAACAATTGCATGAATGAAATACATATTACTTATTCCTAAAAATTAAAATGTTTTTCCCTAATCACAATAATTTCCACTTTTTTCCCAGGCTTATGGGAGATTTTTGACTTGTTGTACCCAATGAAGTAAAATCTGAAGTTCAATCCTAGGGGTTAGGGAGGAAAGGAAGAAAGAACAGGGGAATTAGAAACAAGAACAGATAATCACATGGAAGCCAAAAGCAACTGGAAGTCTCACAGAAAAGCCCAGACAGCTTATAAGCCCTGCCATATTAAGTTAGGACACAATATAGGAACCAGAGTGGCACTATATGTACCAGCAGAGCAGAACTATACCCAAGCCAGTTGATTCCATGACTTGCTAGACAGTTCAACCATGATCTAATACCTACCTCTGAACCCTCTGGCCATATTTCATCAGAGGTCAAAGACCCACAGTGGAGAGAAGGGAGAACCAAGATCATCTCCAAACTCAGTTTCTCTTTTACATATTTTCTATTTGGGGTGGGGGAAGAAAAGAGTGCAGAAAAATATCCAATTCTTGAGTTTTCAGGTTGTACAGATTTCAGCTTGGTTGTGGCTACAGTTTATTTGCCAGGTTCATACTAATTTGTACACCTTGAACACACCCCAACTGTGTAAAGGGAGCTGGTTAATGGCCTCCTATGTGAGAAGAGGGGTCCAACAGAGGTTTTCAAAATGTACTAATGATGTTTACTAAAGATAGCAGTCCACAGCCAATCAAATGCTGACGGGCTGCTGTGGGTGCTCGTCCATGTGGCCTGAAACGACCATCCCAGGAGGTCCCTTCAATGACTATGAATGTAGAACTACAGTCAGAATATCAAACTTAAGGGGAGGAGCAAGTCACTGGCTTAGCCTCAGCTTGTCCAGAGGATTCTGCAGGAGCAGCCTGGGCACAGGGCCAGGCCTACTTGACTACCGAAAGTTTGACAGATTAGGAGAGAGAGTTAATAGAGTTCTGGGAGTAGTTAAAAATATATTTAAGACTGATAAGGGGAAAGGGAAAGTCCCAACATCCTAGAGTCAGAAGCTGAGGAAAGAGAGGAAAGAGGTAGGAAATCCCTAGCAGAAGAAATAGGGGACTTCAAAGGAAAATACATTCTGTAGTTTCCAGAAATGTTGTACAATATTGAAAAATTAGCATTTTCACTTTTAAGAAGTCATTTAGTTATACTGTCCTATTATCTCACCTTCTAGGTCCTCTAAATTTTTAAGTAGTATATATATGCTATTAAAATAAATACATACAATTTCATTAAATCATCCCTCAGGAAAAAAACTATTATCCATTTGGTAGAAGTAGATGCCAAATTTCTAGAGGACAGAAACTGGAGTACCTTTTACATACACAGGAGATAATGTAAAAATGATGATGGAAATGAAAAGAATTGCAAAGTTCCTCTGAGGATCCATTTTTTGTAAAGGACACTAAAGCAAAACTCCTTAAAAAGATGCTTTCCCTGTTCTACTTTCCACAAATAATAGACACCTGATGTCATATATTAGTACATTATAAACTCTCTGTTTTGGAATGAAATAATCACTAAATGAGGCTCACCTCTGTGCCCACCAGAGGCAGGTTCTGTAGAACAGTAGGGAGAACACAATGCATTTGTGACTATGACATAGACCCCACCTTTGGGTGGCCCCTTACCTGCCCTTGAGTTCTTCTCTTCAAATGCCAGAGAGCTCTCAGTCCAAGCCTCAGGAGTCATGCAGAATCAGTCCCATCCATACCTGGGGTTCAGTGAGTCCAGGTTCACTGAGAGAGGGTGGAACATGTGGTAGCTTCAAGGTCAGGAAGTTACTTGAGCAGAATGGGGACCAGGATCCTACCACACAACTAACGGGACACATCTGGGTAGGGAGAGGATTTGTTTACACAGACATATATCACATGACCCTGCATGGGACCAGAACCTGAGATTAGACCCATTGGACTACAGTACTGGAAGATTTCAAAAAAAATTCCAAAAAGAATTTTTTAAGTTAAGAAATTCCAATGCTTACCTTCAGAGTGGTCTTTAAATCTATAAGGTAACTAAACAAGCTGACCTTTCTTCATTACCATAGAAGGCCACATAATAGTACAGATAGATAAAAATAGAGTCCTGACTTAGGAATCTAATCAAATGAAGGAATATTTTTAAAAGATATTTTTTTCTGCAGATAGAAAGTGTAGCCTTTGAAATTAAAAAAAAAAAAAAAAAACACCTGGTTCCATTGTTTTTAGCTTATATGAGCTACTTATCCTGCTTATCCTCTATTTTCTCATCCAAATAATAGGAATAAGAATAATACCTACAACACAATGTAAATCCCTTTACCAATAAAGAGCAAATAGGAAGCATTCAATAGTTGCTATATACTATTGGTATATAAATAAGAAAGAAAGAAAGAAAGAAAGAAAGAAAGAAAGAAAGAAAGAAAGAAAGAAAGAAAGAAAGAAAGGAGAAAGAAAGAAAGAAAGGGAGGGAGAAAGAAAGAAAGAAAGAAAGAAAGAAAGAAAGAAAGAAAGAAAGAAAGAAAGAAAGAAAGAAAGAAAGAAAAAAAGAACGAAAGAAGAACAACAAAAATACTAGGTCAGATAGATTGAAATAAATAATTGAATTCCCCATTCTGGAATTATTTAATAAAAGACGATGTATTCTACATTAACCATTAATCCAGCAAATATTTAACACCATGAGGAAGAAACCAGAAAATTGTAGAGCTCCACAGATGAAAGAAACATGGCCATTGCCCTTGAGAACTTCACAAGTACCCGGGCCACTGAGTCCAAGGAAAGAAGAGTGAACAAATGCTGGCCAAGATCTCATCTAGGTTCCCAATATACACTACACCCAGACTCGGCTTCTCCCTTCTGCCTCAGACAGTGGTTCTGAAATGGCTGTAAGACAGGTGAAGCAGAGGCCAGACCCATGTTTTGTCATGGGGATTTTCCAGTATCTCTCTCTGACCTCTCTGATAGGTAGCCCCTCACACTGACCAAACGGAGCGAATTTTACTTTGAGGGGGTCATTAGCATCTTTGGTTTCCCTTATTTATACTCCCTTGGCCACTGCCCTCATTCCTCTTGGTTTGTTCCCCTATCTTAAGTTCACCACCCCAGCTCTAGTTCTGATCTTCTAGGTCCCAAAAGGATCATATTTGATCACCTCTTTTTATAAATTCTGTAGATTCCTGGGTATGAAGTCCCTGAAGTTCCATGAGAGTTTTTGATAGGAGACAAAACTATGTAAAAAATAAAAAATAAAAAAACCTTTTAACCGTCATGGGGTATGTAAGAACACCTTCATCCTATTTGCACTGTCACCTAATTGATGTCAAATCAATACATTTTTTAAAAATGTCTAGGGGCATCAATAATAAATTATTAATAAAAGGATGTTCAAAAAGATTTTTCTTGTGATTCAGGATTTTCTCTTTTCATGTAAAAAGCACCCCTTTCATGACACTTTCCTTCAGCTAATAAGGATTTACAGTGTGCTAATTACCCCAGAAGTCATGGGGAGATGGGCTGATCACAAGAGCTATCCATGGGAATGCATCTGATGGCAGAGAAACCTACCATGGCTTTGCTTTCAGCTGATTGGTTGTTTCTTACCATAAGGTCTGTGGACTAGACACAAGGAAGGAAGTAATTTAGTCTGTTAAAAGCCCATAAATCTCTGAACCCTGTTTCTTTAGGGATTCCTGGAACAACTCACCCTGAATGTCACTGCTGAGCTAAGAGACCAGGTCCAATTCCTGGGTCTGGTTCCTTAACCATTTTGCATGCTGCTAATGAAGGAATAAGAATTGCACCTCAGGATCTGCAGATGTAAAACACATCTGATCATATGCATAATGTGGAGTACACTTCATACTTCAGTGGGCAACATCAGCCCAATCTCCAGCTCAAGCATTGCCGTCAGTACCAGAATCCAATAAAGGAGAAGAAATGATACTATTAAGAAACCTGACCTGGAAAAGGCCAAAGAAAGGGCAAAGTGAGGAAAATAAATGTGCTCAATTACCTGTGATTTCATGCATGTTAATTAGGCCGCAAATAAACACTTTATTTGGGAGTTATAAAAGTCGTTTCCTCATGCAAGAAAAAGAAAAAAGTCCAAATAGAAGTCACACTGTCCCCAGACCTAATTACATTTCTACTCTCAAAATGATCTCCATAGAAAAGTCCAGTCAAATTTCCTTCATGCCAAACTGTTAGGCAGCTTTCAAAGTCAATAGGGTGAGTCCACTCCCTTCCCCTGACAAAGACAACAGTGTTCCAAGGATGCTGGGAACATCAGTCATTTCAGCAGGAAAAGACTTTTTTTCTAAAACAAAACAGATGTTTGATGAATATACCATGCTTAAAAATACTAATAGTCATTCAAAAAAAACAAATTCCTCTGTATAAATACAGCCTTAAAATACCACAGCCTGGAATATACAACAGGCCAGTGGGCGAATGCCTCATTGCATTCTGAGGTCACTTGATATGAATGGAGGGAAAAATTGGAATAAAAACTACATTTATCTTGCCACCATAACCAAGATGAACGTTCAGTCTTTGCAGACCACTGCACTGTCACCTGTCTCCACTGTGTGCTAGTAGTCCTTTTACTCAATAGAACTTCACACTTCCATGTCTCCCTGGTTTGGAGTCTTCTGCTTTAAGGGTCCCTCCTGCAGGTCCCTTCTCATACATCAAACCCAATTCATCATCTTACCCTTGAAACCTGCTACTTCTCCTGTGTTCCTATTTCAGTTGAAGACCCAATCCATCTCCCTGCCATTTTTTCATGTGCTTTACATATTTACAAAAGTTTCCTCCTCTCTTTTTCCACTATCCCTTCCCCATTCAGGGTACCCCATGTTCCCAACATGGGTTTTTCAAAAGCCTCTAAAATTGTCAATCCTTTTCTTTTCTCAGCATTGCCTATCCATTGTACGTACTGTGGTCAGATTAAACTTTCTGAGGCATTGTTTTGTCATGTCACATTTCTGTTCAAATTTTTTTTATGACTTTCCATCCATTCTCAAAGAATGAAATTCTACATTCCTTAGGTTAAGAGTCAAGAGCCCCCTCATCTTGATCCAATATCTTCCCACTCTTACTTTCTAAAGCTCCATTTCACTGCCCTTTCCAACCAAATGGCTTTTTCCTGTCCACTCCTCACTATTCCCTTAGCTCAAGCCTCTGTTGAGGCTGTTGCTTCCTCCCAGAATGCCCTTCACACCACAAACACACGTGCCTCAATCATCCTCCTTCAAGGGTCAGCCCAAAAGTCACCTACTTCATACAACTTCTCTGCAGATTAAGTAGTCTCTCTCTCCTCTCTCATGACACCTACACCTTGTCCTACACCTACACTCAACAAATTCTTTCTTAACCTGTAATTTATTTTGTGCATAGCTTATCTGTTCTACAATAATATAAGCTTTCATGGGTAAAGAAACCTACTTAGAGTACATTTCATCCTCCAATTTCCACACATAACACCCACATAGAAGATGCTCTATGAATATTTTTGATTGAATAAATAAGTAAACAAAAAATCATAAGTTATGACAAAAGAACACATCATAGAACATGGCCAAACAAATGCTTTGGATAAACATGGATTAATATGGTATTTGTTAGGAGCATCTATATGGCCTAAATGAGGAAGAGCAGAAATTAATTCTAATTAGCTATCATTAGCTACAGTGACTCCAAGAAAATGTTTTGACCTCGGTCAATTTCAGATTTTTAGGGCTATATCTCTTACTTTAGAGTGTGGTTAAGAGTCACATGAAAAACACTTGAGTCTGATTTTAATACATAATAAGTATTCAATCAATGTTAGCTGCTGACTGTTAATGACTTAATTGCTGGCCATTTGGTTCTTATTCCTTATACCAGTTCCAATGTCAGCAACCCTTACATGGACTTGGGGAAGAACAGGCAGGTCTCAGACATCCAGAATGAGAAGGTCTATTTCCTTCAGAAGTAAACCAGATGCTTTTCCATCTATGAGAGAGCAGGACCAAATCTGTGTTCAATCTAAATTAGACCAACTCCAGCATAAAGTGGTATTGTTCCATTTGCTGTATGGATGTTACCCTTTAAAACTTCATTTTACTTTTATTCTTAATTTTAGAATACATAAAAATAGATCATCATATGTTGTTCAGATATTTGGAACATAGTGGTTTCTAATAATACTGTTCTCCCTCTGCTATAAAATGGACTGCTAGATCTTTTTCAAATCCTTTCATAATTTTTCAACTTTTTGGTGGAAATATTTTCAATGGCTTCTTTTCCTATTGGTTTCAGGTTTCTGTTCTCTCTTAATCCTTGAAAACTGAACAGCTTCCCTTGTGGTTTATCTAGTACAGTAGTTTTTCATAAATTCTCTTATTCTTTTTTTGTAAAGGGAATTTCAATACACAAAACAGACAAAAATGCAGACTGCACTAGTGAAGCTGTAGAAGAGGGTAGGGAAGGAATAGGCCATTGGAGGGACCCAGCTTCCCCAGGCTGCATAGAAGTCACTGAAGTGTCTCTAGATAACCTCCAAAGACTCTATTGAACACCACTGGTCTAGGACAAACACTGCAACTTCTAGAGGCCAGAGAAAAATCAGGTCCTTCCTCATTTTCTGAGAGCCAAAAAAAAATAGACTTGCTCAAAAACTCATTGGGGAAAGAGAGTAGAAGCAGATGAGAACCTACACCTCTGGAAGTCAGTATGCTTTCTATCATTTCAAGCTGCATCCAATAAAAATAAAATATCCCTAGAAATGGAATGTGTTGAAGCCATCACCCACCACACACCAGAGGCACTGTGAGCACCCACCCCACATGAGCCCCGGGACTGAGCAACAGCAGAGGTAAGCACTCACATACATATATCCTCACATCCACCTGGCTTCTTCTTTTATGATATCCATTGATATGGCAGAAGAGAAGAGGCATGGATAGCTAGAGAAACACCTGGGACCCCAGTGTCAACATGTTGGCTGTCTCATGTCACCAGCTTAATAGAGACACCAATACTGACTTACTAGATGTCAGTGAAGTTGATCTCAACCCTCATTTCCTGGGACATATAAGGAAACCCAGGGTTCCTTCCTTCCAGCAATCCAGGCTTCTAGCTCTTGCTTCTGCTCAGTTTTTCCTGTCTGCTGTGGGTTTTGTGGGACAATCCCTGACCAGAGGCTCAAGGTTCCACACCTAGTAGAGTCTTTTGAAGACTTCTAGCAAAGAGAAGAAGGTGGAGATGAAGATAAGGTATAGCACAGATCTGCAGAGAAAATAAGATAATCTTAAGAATTGGATACTCATATTATTAAAAGTCACCCAACTGTTTCTTCTTCCCAGGGAATTGCCTCATCATGCCACTGGGAGTCCCTTGCTCTTCTTTTTGATTTCTTCCTTGCTCCTCCCTAACTTGGCTCCCACAAAAGGCTCCCAGGCTCTTCTTCATTCCCTATATAAGTGATCAATTGCTTAGCCTGATTACTTGGTCTAGCAGTTTTCAAACTTTTGTACTGAAACCAACAGTAAAAAACACATTTTGCAATGTTAACACATGTGTATACAAATACATAATATATGTCAAATTTGTGTATTACTTATATATTATGTATATATATGGTGCATATATAATCTATATACAAAATATATTTTTTATATTACATATGTGGCATATATGTGAAACTTGTTTGGCATTATATTATATTCATATATTTTATATATATATATATACATATATACATACACATCACATATGATATATATATATTATTATTCATGGAAAAATAATAACCCTTTAGTACTATGTGCTATGATATTTTTTATTTTATTTACTTTTTAAAAAGCTACCTTTACACAATCCAATAATAATTGATCTATAACCTATTAACTGGTTAAAAACTACAGTTAAAAAAAAACATTTATTGCCTTAGGGTGTACCTACCTATCTAGGGTCTAAATCGTCCATCAGGTGGTTTTCCTGAGAGGATTACTTCCACCCTTAATAAAACATGAAAAATACATCAGAAAAATGGGTCATGTCATCCCAAAGTAAGCAGTATAGGCAAGAGTAAGAATGGAATGAAAACTGGTTGAATTCAGTTCCTTATTTCAATTGATTAAATTCAAATTCTCTAAGCTTTGGAATTCTTATCATTCAAGTATACTGATCAATGATAACTAATTTACAGAAATACTGTGAAGCTCAAATTAAATAAAACAAGGATGTTATAAAATATATGTAACAATATATTCCTACAGAGTATATACTTAAATGGTAGTCATTACTATCATCATTATCAAGAATAAATGCAAATGATATTGGGGTTATCTGCTGTTGAAACACCTGTGCCATTGGTCCCCTTTATTAGCCTTCACAAGGAAGTACCTGTGATCTCTACCTCCCTAGCAACTGTACCTCCCTAGCAAACTATATACATCAGCAAAGAATAGTGAAATATAAGAAATGACTCATCGGATTTTATATTTATTTCCAAAACTATCACAACCTTTCATCACTCAGTCAGAACCAGAATTTGATATCTAAGCAAATTCGGAACTGAAAACACAACCCATTGGACTGTAAATAGACCACATTTTAAATAACCTCCATGATCTTTCCACTTGGTTTCCATTTTGTGCCATCACCTGTGAGAAATTTTAGCACATTGTAAACAGACAAATAAGATATAATATCCCTGACTGTCTCACTAAGTGATGTCAGTGTGGCAGGCAGAGGCTGTGGGTTACGACATCGTAGCCAAGAACACAGGTTCCCAGACAGACCCTGAGTATCCAACATGGTGGTGACAGAGCAAGTCTAGCCTGAGTAGACACCCAAAAGAGACAGTATGCCAGACAGATATCCAGAACTTCTACCTTCCCCTTCATTGGATGTAGGACCCAGACACTGAGAAACTTGGCAAAGAAGCCATCAGACTGGTGATGTCCAACATCATCACCTCCCTGCACAGCACATTTGAGCACTCACCTAACAAATGTGTAGGGCTCTCTTGTATCTCTTACTTCCTTAACCTCATACCCTGCCATGTATACCCATTAGAAGAAAAAGCTATTCGTTTTACTTTCAGCTACAGAACCTATGATCTAATAGCCCTATAAAAAAAGACTACTGATGAATTGCTGGAGGCTTTTTATCTTAAGTATATGTCCAGGTCATATAGTGCCTTAGAGATGCTCCCATCATTAACCCTCTTCTATCAAACATGTTGGGTTCTCATTTGGTGAACCATGCATTTGAGTCTAATTATGTGACACTCTCCAAATTAATCCAGCTGCTACCTGAGACTTCATCTAGGGCAACACTAAAATGATTGTAGGAGTTAGGGATACTGGCCTCCACAGTTCAGGGCAAGCTACAGATCCCTATCCCACCCACATCTGCAATTGTTATCTCAATTCAGAATACTAAAAAAATCTAGGAAGGCCATGCTCTGGGGTCAGCCTGGAATTTCTACTCTGTCACAATAACCCTATGCCAGCAGATCTCCCAAACTACCAACTCTTAGCTTCGTAACTTTCACACCTATAGCAGTGCCAGACACATGGGACACTGTCAACCATGGTTGGGTATATTAAATTGACTTGACTTGTGGAAGCCAACATAATGCAAAGAGAGCAAGTTGGGGCATTTCAATTCAGTGCCTTCACTTCCTATAATGAATTTTATTAAAACTTTAAATCAAAAGCAGGCATGTATATCACCCTAAATTCTCTGATAACATTGCATCCTCCAAACCACCTAGCTCTTCCTGACTTTTATGCACGTAATCAGAACCTGTGGTATTTGAATGTGGTTTTGGAAAGGTCTAATCTTATCTCGTGACCATATTAAATCTGCATTTATTAAAAGGACATCACTTTACAGACCATTCCAGCCTCGGTCCTGCTTATAGGAGGATGTAAAAATGAGCTTATGATTAAAACCTTTTTGGAAAGCATGAACAAATGATAACCAGTTGTGATACTTTTCCACATTTTTACAATATTTAAAAATATGTTCGGATATCCAAAACTGATCCCACAATTTGATTTATTCACAAGTCCCCTGAAGTGCTTAATAAGTACAATATGGTACAATGAAAATCATGCTTATTACTGCTATTGGGTTGGTAATTCTCCAAGATGAAATCATACTTTTCAGGTTATAAATATACATTTTATTGTTGATTTTATGCTGCATTTTGAAATACTGCTTCTCTGCTTTCATATTTTCAGGGCCTTACAAGGGCATCATAAATCAGCTCCAAACTGCAGGAATGCTAATTGATATCAGGTGATTTCAAAATGAAGGCTAAGTTAAACTTGCTATGTGTTTCAAGAATCCCAGTTCTTATGGAACTCTTTCAGAACCAAGACATGCAAAGAATTTATCTTCCAAGATTAATTAAATAAGTATTTTAAGTATCTAAAAAAAGGGGGCCTTTAAGAGGATACATGTGTGCAACCCGGCTCCAAAGTCAAAATGCAGAAGAGATAGAAGGATGTATGCACACAATGTCATGGGATCCAGTGCTTTCTTAATAAAATAAAGTCCTCTTACCTGTAATTTGATCTAAATAATTTTTTCTAAGCTTCTTTCTGCCCCATTTTCTGCTCTTCTGATCTCATAATGCATAGCACATCTGTGTTACACAGAATTTCAGGTGTATATCAACAGGTAATATTGGAAAGAGCACATTTACTGTTCTCAAAGCTTCTTAAAACAAAAACAATGTTGTGCTTCAAATTGTTTTTGGCTAATGGGGAAAAGCATATGAGTGAGCATAGACACAGGCCCTTCATTTCATGATTCCCAGCAGACAAGCTACTCAAGATAGAAAAATTAAACTTCGTAGAATAGCGATCATTTGAGATTAGTAATAGCATGGATGAAAAGAGTGGACAAAAGTTAGATTTGATCAGTGAACTCTATGTGCATGCATGGAGATGTCACTTTTCACCCCATTAATATTTACAATTAATACACTAATTTTTTTTAATTTAAGGAAAAATTTTGGGTCGTTATAAATTGATCTATTTCCAAAAATATTACTATAGCAGCATTTGCCAAAAATGTTATTATGTGGAAAATTTAAAAAAACACTAATAGTTGAAGATTTATTTTGTGTAGATATGTGTACAGTGTATACACAGTTTATTGGTATATATGTGTATATATATATATATATATATACATATGCACCATCAAGTTGGTAAACTCATGAATATGACTGCTTAGGAAGGAAATAAGTTTTAAAAAGTGACTGAAATAAAAATCTTGAATAAATGAATGTGAAGCCAAGATTAATTATGCATACTTAAAGGGAAAACTAAAGTGAGGAGACATGCAAAGTAATGAATTCTGAGATGCACGCATTAGAACATACTTAAGGAAAATCCTATGATCGAACCATATAATGCTAGCAATAAATATCTTAGAGATCAATGGTGTCCAACCCCTCACTTAAAAAATGTGGAAACTCAAACTAGAAAAGCAAGACTAGCTAAAAGTTAAAAAAGTTAGTAGGAAAGCCAGGACAAGAAACAAGGTTTCCTGCCCCTAGGAAAAAATCTTAGTTCACCACCCAGCTGAGGAGAGTTAGGTGGGCCATCTGCAGGCTTTCCCTTTCTGAAAAGTAAGAAGTCCAAGAACTGGCACAGGAAACCATTTCTCCTGGTCACCCTGTTCTGGTCACTTAGGAACTTTCTTGTCACTGTAACAAAAGTTCTGCTGACTGAGATCATGACGTTTCCTTTTTTGAACTTGTATAGGTTATTCATAGAAACCAACATCCTAATTAGTCTGATATTATCAGAGCATCATGCAGCAAACACAAGAACCTCACCTCTTTCCAGCTCCTTTCTACCCCTCTTAACTCCAGTAAATTTCATATAAGCAGAAGCAAGAGGATCAGAAAGATACAGGTAATGGCTGACTTAGTCTCACAGACAGAGTCAAATTGTGATTGTGGGGGGGAGGGCTTACTGTGCACAGGGCTAGGTGCTCACCTGATACTGGTGCTCACAGTGTGTGACAGATGTCTTCAATATAGGCTTACCGTTAAGAGAACAGGCAAGAAGTCCAGCTGTGCTCTGTAAGAGCTGCAACAGCCTCCAACAAGGTAAGGAAGGATGGATCCCACATTTCCTGCTCCTTTGAGGAAAATGGAATCATTTATAAATAACAAGTGGGCAGAGCAAGGGAAGCAAATCATTAAATACCCACTGTGACCCACACCTTCAGACAGTTCTCACTAATGCCTGTCTCCACCTTGAGGGGAAGAAGGGATTTGCTTCCTGTTATAAATTAGGAGAACAAGGGTCTGAGAAGTTAAAACACTTGTCCTGGTCACTCAGATCCCTCTGACTCCAAGTTTCTTTCTCTTAGTTCAATTTCATCTTATAGTCAATAAAATTAAAGTCCAAGGAGATGAGGTAATGTCTAGTGTCACAGGCCAAGTAGTGGCAAGGATGAGACTAGAATCATTGACTCTAGTCCAGTGCAACTTTTAGAGAATTTAACAATTTTCAAACTCGGAATTAATTACAAGACAAAATGATAAACCAGTTAGTATACCAAGGTTAGAAACTCCAAGGCAGCAATACAAACCCTATACCAGTCCAACACATGAGGCCTGTTAGCATCATGTAGTGTGTGTATTGAAATATTTACACATATCATGTGCACTAATGTATCTAAATCAGCTACATGTGTGGCAGGAGGAAAATTAAATATTATTGAATTGTGCTTCTATATACCTTTCCATTACACAAAAGCTGACTGGTAGAAAAGAATTAATTTCCTAAGAAAATTTCTCCCAGTACTACTTCAAAAATAGAAGGGCACACTGTAACTGGCATGGAATAAGCTTAAAAGTTATGCAATTCTAACATTCTTGTGCAAAGCAATTTCTGTAGTAAAAAAAATTACTATGTGAATTACACGCTATCCCTGAAGATCAAACATCTAGATCCGTTAGGGAATATTGCACTTTGAAGAGAATTTCTTCAGTATAAAATTTACACAACCCCCTTGCAGCTTTTTACTCTGTTATAACCTCACCACTCTATATTATGCATTTATTAATTGCATTATTAGATGCCATCATCTCTGCCACACATTATCTGAGAAGGCAAAAATTTCAGAAAAGAACTGACTTTCTCAGTGTATTGGTCAGGAAAGAAGAAACAGTTATAATGCTTCACACTAAATTCTTATTGGTTCTACCCATTTCTCACTCATGTCAGAGTCTAATTGAAGTTTGCAGGTCTGCTCCATGCAGTTATTCAAGAACATAGGATTATTTTCATGGAATGGCTGAATCAATTTCTCCCTACAGATTGGGAGAAATTTGGGATCCTCTACTGTGTCTTCAAGATTAAGGTTGCAGATAAGGGAAGACTGAGAAAGCACGCAGATTCCCTGGGAAGGCTTCAAGGACCAGGAGCAGAAGTATATCCAGATACCCACTAGCCATAACTTAGCTACATGGAACCACCTCACCGCAGAGAAAGCTGGGAAGTGCAATTTTTTTTTTTTTTTTTTTGCATGTGCCGAGGAAACAAAAACATGAACTTTGGAATGTACATTGCAGACTTAAATAATTAACTCTAGATCATGGAAGACTTACACATAAAAATTAAGTCATAGTCTATAGAGGTCAGACACAAAGAATAAAAGTTTCAATTTAATATTATTTCCTCTAGTTCTGAATTGTTAATTTGCATTTTTTTTCCCATAAGCTGTATCATTTGTGGAAAGAGATTTAGTGACTGTGCACACGTACACAGGAATATGGTATAAAAAAAAATCAGACAAAATCTAAACTCATGTCTTCATGGCCACTGTACTTCATCATATAATACCTAATCTCTTTTTTCCCATTGTTTTCCAATCCATACCACATTTCCTCCCTTGGTATGAATTCCTCCATCCCCAAAACACTCTACTTATAACCTCTAATCTAAAGTTGAGTTTGACTTTCTCTCTGCTGATACCGCTTCATTAGAGAAGGTGCCCTCCCCACAGGTCAAAACGCTTAAACCAAGAGAACACTCCCCAGATCAGCTACAACTGACTGAAGAGGGATACTTGATCCTCAATGAGTGGAGCAGAATCAAAGTTCCAGAAATATGTAGTTGAAATTAATGTTTACAGTTACTGGCATACGGTTGGGCTCCAGTGACGATGCCAGCCCCTTCAGTTTGTCCAGTGCAAACTGAAGTCTCAGAGAGTATAACTTAGAGTCTTGCAGAGGGAGATCCTGCAGAGGGGAAATGGAGCCAGAATGTAAAAAAGAAAACAAAACAGACAACTCTTCTCCTTGTCGCCTGAGGCAACGCAACCCAGCGGTGCCTCCTGTCACTGGGCTCCAAGAGATTCCCCGGTATCCCTAGTATCAATTCTACTCTTCTCACACTAATTCAAAGTGTTCATCTTTCTCAAAATTAAATGACTCCTCTCTGAGATACATTTTATCTCACTTCTTTCAGTGCATTCTGCCTTCTCTTCTTACCTAAATTGAACTATCCCAAGGGACATGTCCTTGTAGCTTCAGGCTTAATAATTGAAATTCTCAGGGAACCAAAATTTACAGGCAATGAAACAGCCCTATGAAATGGGAATAGACAAGTAGGGTGAGGAATTGACCCAGACAACTCATTTAATGTAAGGAAAGCAAAGGAATAAGGAGTAGTCTTTGGAATCATAGCACTATTCCAGGTCCTTCTATAATCTAGTCATGCCTCCTCCTGATTCTGCCAACATGCTAAATTCTTCTCCTTAATAGATTTAGAGTGTCTGCTTCCTGTGTGTGCAAAACATTTCCCACAAAAATTCTCTCCATGTCTTACTCTTCTTGATTCAAGTGTCTATTTAAATATCATTTCTCAAAGAGTATCTCTTTTCTCGCACCCACCCTTGACCCTATCATTATCCAAACTTACCGTGCTTCTTTGTATGTCCAACAGAATGTATCCTCCAATGCAGAAACACACTTTTCTGACTTGTGGTTACTATATTCCCAGCTATTATGAGAAAGTCATGTATAGATACTCTAAAATATTTTTATGTTTAATGAATAAATGAAATACTTTAAGTCCAAGCTTCAGACTCAGATCACTGCCCATACCCTGAGATTTGGACACAGAGAGTCTTGCACAGTGATTTGCCTGGATGAGACAAGACAGCTTACATCTCTTGTAAACAGAGAATCCATGATGCAAAATAAAACAAAGATGAATTAAAACTAGTATTAGTGACAGGACTTACAATACAAATACTAGTTGTCACAGATAACTCGAGGAAAGGATGTGCTTGCCCCACACCTTCCACAGCTGCATGTTGTTAGTAAACCCAGAGGTATGCCAACAAAATGAAGCCAGACTGAGCGAGGACATTTGGGAAGACGCAACTTTAATAAAATGTCACTCTTGGCCTATATGAGGGGAATCCATAGCCAGCAGCTTCCTTAGCTGTTGACAAAACAGCGCAGTTTTGGAAATAGACTCTTTCCAAAGCCATCCCTTCCTGCTCTCATCTTTATGTCTCTCCAAACTTTTTTTTCCATCAAGGATGAGAAAAATATGTCATCAAAGGGTAGAGATGGCCATCGTGGGATTTACTGAGGAGAATTTTGGAAAAATAAAGCTCCTAGAGAATCAAGACAATCAAAGGCAGGAACATACAATTCATGTTTACTAAATCAATACCTAATAGTAGTCATGTTGTCCTAGAGCTTGAGGAGAGGTTTTAAAAATAATTTTAATTCACTGACTATGGGAATGAGGTTCAAAGGAAATTAACAACTGTGGCAAGGTGGCAATGACTACCGATTCAGGGTTCAATATGTTCCTCTTTTCGTGTCTCTGTGCACTTACATGCTGCTTTCTAGTTCACAACCTCTTCTCTCCCTCTCCCACCTTTCTCTCTCTCATGTTCTCTGATCCTCACAGGCATACTCTAAGACAACAGGGGCAGGATAGCTTCTGTTCTGATTTTGCACCGTGAAGAAAGAGACCGAAGAGTTTAAGATGCTTGCTCACATTTACACAATTCATTAGTGATAGGTGCCAGGACTAGAGTCACTGTTCCTAGCTCCTGGTTCAAAACTCTTTATGACCCACTGAAACTCATAGAAGAGGAAGGCTTTCAGCTAAACATGGCGAATGGTTCATGTGTTCATTTGAGAGGGCTGCCGTAACAAAGTACCACAAGCTATGGAAAAACAGGGCCACAACTGTTTTGTCAACAGAAACAGAAAGGTATTGGAGTTCTGGAGGCTGGAAGTAAGAGAGAAAGCATTGGCAGTGTTGGTTCCTTATGAGGGCTGAGAGAAGTGCCTGTTCCCAGCTTCTTTCCTTGGCTTGGAGATGGCTGCCTTCTCATTGCTTCACTTCACATTTATCTTTTCTTTAGACTTGTCTGTCTCTAGGTCCAAATTTCCCCTTTAGACAAAGACACTGGTCATATTAGATTAGGGGCCCACCCTAGTCCAGAATGACTTCATCTTAACTCATCATATCCACAACCACTCTATTCGTAAACAAGGCCACGTTGTGAGTTACTGAGAACCAAGATTTCAACCATGAATTAGGAGGGAAGACAACTGACTGAAAGGAGTTACAGAAGTAGAGATGTAATTTTTCAGGTGAATTGATTGATGACTAACGTGTGTCAGCAAAGATACAGGAGGAAGTGAAACTGGGATGGCAGAACCAATGCTCACTGCAGGAAGCAGTGACAAAGGAATAATGAGGAGGCTGATCCCACCAGGCTTGGGATGGAAACACTCTCCAGGAATCTTCCCCCATGAAGGATGTGGCAGCACCCAGGATTGTGGAGACAGAACATGGCTTCTTGTCTTTCTGATACCCTGACTTATTCTCCCACACTTACTACAAATGGAAAAACTAATAATTTGGGGGGGAAAAAGCAAATCTGTTTCTATTTAAAAGGTATCCAGAGGCAGTCATAAATTCCACCCAAGACAGATCAAATAAGAATCTTCCTCACTGGAGGAGGGAAGAAAAGTTACCACATTAAGTGGGAAAAGGCTCCGTGTCACATCCTCTTGGCCAACTCTGGGTCTAGTACCTGCCAAACACCACACCATAACAGGGTCCTACTGTTGAATATGCATCTCTGTGCCTTGAAGCCTTCTGTCAACATGGGTAAGCAGAGCCAGTGGATCAGTGTCCCATCCCCCATTCCTGGGATGGACAATTCTGGAAGAATTTCAAACCCTTCGAAGAGATTCCAACAAAACCAACTCCCTATCATTGCCTCCAGCAGAGAGTTAGGGAATTCTCCTTAATTTTTCTTTTCCTCCTTTTCTCTCTCACTGCCACCTTACCCACACTCCTGTTTCTTGGGGTCAACTTCAAAATATACAATTTGCACTACAGACCTTGTCTCAGTTCTGCTTTGGTGGGAAATTTAAACTAAGATAGTAAAGAACAAGAGTAGGGTCAGCTGTGGGGCTCTCAGCACCTCAGCATTACCTACTGAGACTGTGTGCTCTCTCTCAAACTACTGAGGTCAGTGGTTTAGGCATCTGCTTTGTGCCAGGTACTTGCTAGGTGCTGAGAACAGAGAGTAGAGAAAGACAGGACCTCTGCTCTCAGGAAGTTTAAAATCTGCTTGAAAGGATTTATGCTGTGGAATATTCTCTAGCTCTTGCTGAAACACAAAGATCCATCTTCATTTTGATATTTTGATACACGAGGCCCCAAAAATCACAGAAAAAAAGAAAATCTACCACTTCTCCTGCCTCAGAGCATCCCATTCAGTTTATAGCCCAGGTTCCCATGGCTGCAATTTACATGTGATTCACATAACATCTGTTTAATTTTAAAGTTTATATGGCAGCTTTTTGAAATCCCAGGGACTTTTCAAACTTTTTTCTCTCCCCTCAAACACCAAAAGGATGGAGAAAATTAATTTCCTGTGTAAAAATGCAAGATGACAGAAGGTCTAAGGTTAAACCTATTTACCAAAAAAATCATTGCCAATGTTCAGAAAAGTCTGTTTTACTTGAAAAATTCACTTACCTAACTGGCTTCTAGTGTCTCAGGGCATTTTAGTATGAAAGAGTTTTGACCTAAAACAGCAATGGAGAAGAAGGGTTCAAATTTGTTTCTCCCCAACGTGTAGTGAACTGTTGGCTACTAGGATGATCAATGGGGTTTACTAAAGAGTCACCCTGGGAAGCTTCTTCTTTCACTTATTCTGAAGTTGTGAGAGAACAACACACGCTGAGCCTTAGGCTGGCCCCATGGCCTCTGCCCTCCTAGGGTTTTTCATTTTCAGTGCTAGTGGCATGAATAGGTCTGGACCTTCACTTCTGATCTGGCCTGGAGCAAGCTGAGCTTGGCGCCCCAAAATGCACACAACCAAACTCCCCTTGTGGAAAGCACAAGAGAAGGGACAAATCCTTGTCATGGATGGACAATCTCATTCCTCCAAGTTTCCATGCAGAGGGCAACTCTGCTTTTTCTCATTCCTGTCCCCAAAACCCAACTGAATCTTTTTCTGAATTTCGGGAGACCCTCTTGGTGCATGCAAGCATTCTACTTCTCCAGCACCATCATGGGGCTCAGGATCCATCATGTGTCATCAGAGGCCATGTCTACCTCTACCCCCTGCTCACTACACAGGATGATTCTGTTGTTCTCCCTCCTATAGTATTAGGGTCTCTCATTTGCACCTGCCATCTGACCATTCCTACTGTGGTGTCTGGTCTTCCACTGGAGAAAAGAGGTCCATGTGTTCTCCACTTTCAATCCCCCAAACCAATCCGAAATTGTTCTTTGGATTGAATTATGTTCTCCGAATACTCATATGTTGAAGTTCCACCTCTTAGGACCTCTGAATATGACTTTAAGTGGAAATCAGGTCATTTCCACTATAAGTCGTTAAGATGAGATCATTAGAGTATGCCCTAATCCAATAGGACTGTGTCCTTAAAAGGGGGGAAATCTGAATACAGAGATGCATAAACAGGTAGAAGGCCACAGGAAGATGACGTAACTACAAGACAAGGGACATCGACTGCCAACAAACCGCTAGAAGCCAGGCTTAAAGCATGGAACAGATTCTTACAGCCAGAAGGAACCAGTTCTGCTGATACTTTGATCTTGAACTTATAGACTCCAGAACTGCAAAACAATAAACGTTTGTTGTTTAAGCCAGCCAGTTTATGGTATTTTGTTTTGGATGCCCCAGTAAACTAATACAGATTCAAGTGTTGTCTTAGACAAGCAATACCTCCACTCCACCTGGATAAATCAGAACAGGGTCAAAGGGACAAAATGCATGAAGAAAATAGAAAAAAAAAATCCAACCTACTACCATTTTATATAATGTAAGGATTATAAAAGGGTTATTTTGAAATTCAGTCAGAAAAATGTTAGCACTTTGAGATGCTATCAGCATTTTCTGATCTTGACAAAATGACACTTGTATTACTTTAATACCCAGATAATATTACACAACCATGAACTTGGGGTTAGCTCAGTGGAGGCAGTGAAAAAGATGTGGGCCTTGGAATCCCACTGTTCATTCCAACTTAAGCTAATGAGGTGAAACCTTGGGAAACTCACAAAACCCTTCTCTTGCGTTTCCTCAATTGTAAAGTGAGAATAGTAACATCTACTCAGAGTTATTCAGAGAAGTAATAAACCAATTTATATGAAGCACAATGCCTAGTGTTCTCTTCCTTTTCTCATACGCCTTACATTTGGTGTACAATCACCTAGAATAGAGAAGCGGAGAAAAGAGGGTGGCAGGATCAAGGAAACTATAGCCTTTTCCATGAGAAACTCAGTGAGTCTCATCATCTGGTGTTCTGGGAACCATTAATAAGAGTAGGAACCTTCTCAAACCCTCTTTCTCAAAACTAAAAAAAAAAAAAAAAAAAGATTCAATGATTCAAACTAATTATCCTCAACATAAAGTTCCTCTTTACATGGACAAAATGGGGAAAAGTAGTTCATTTAATAAGAAATAAAATTTAGAGTATCAATGTCATTTACTCTTTCCAATAGGACGAAGTGCATCCTTTTTATACTGAACATGTCTTTCTGAATTTGATTTATACTTGAAAGCTAAGTGGAAAAAAATTTCTGGAAAAATAAATATTCTATTACTTTTGAAACTGTAGCAAGGGGTCCTTGACATTCAAGGTAGTCACTGAATCAATCCTGTTGCTACCTTAACGTGACTACACAGTGGTTGTCTCATCAGTTAACAATGCACATTTACATAGTATCTCCTGAGAGGTTCCTAGAAGAATAGGTTTGGCCTAAGAATATGAGTTTAGCTGCCCAATCAACATATGTGCATGTGTACATGCATGTGCACATTTATATGTCTATGTATGTGTATGTACATATACATACATGCACTCTTAAACACACAAAATCAAAAGTAATCAAATTACTCTCCAACTTACTTTCTACATTTAAAATATGCATACGTATCAAAAGACATTGGCATACACCATCATTCCCGAATGTCCTATTTTTAAATAGCTATGTAGTATTCCATTTGGTCAATGTATTCTCATTTATTTAATCAACTCCATTTTTATAACTATTTAGGTTGTTTCCAATTTTGTGACTATTATGAAGTTGTATATATGTCTGATATTTGTATAAATGTATCCAAATGATGAAATACAGTTGCTGAATTCAAAGGTAAGTGTATTTTACATTTTGGTAGATAATAGTCAAATTACACTCTAAAAAGATTGCACCAATTTACAATCCTACCAGCAGCATATGAAAAGATCTCCTGGAGAAGGGTAATTTTTTCTTTAGTTGTAGATAGACACAATACCTTTATTTTATTTATTTTTATGTGGTGCTGAGGATCCAACCCAGTGCCTCACACATGCTAGACAAGTGCTCTACCACTGAGCTACAACCCCAGTCCCTAAACTGACTTTGGTTCATACAAACACCCTTAGAAATTCTGAGGCAGTACATCTAAGGTGGAGCCCAAAGAAGCTGTAATTTTTGTAAGTGGTCTAGGAAATGAGAATAATCAGTCAGAATAAGGAACCTCTGAGGTATGGCATATACCATTGCAGGAGGTACCCATTAGCCACATATCAGTTATTCATCTTACGAGAATCACTCACACATGTGGCTCTGACCCATGTACAAGAAAGTAGCATGTGAAAACCAGCTTGTCTCTAGAGACAAGCTTGCTCTGCTGATCCTATTTCTCTATGTGTGGTTATAAAATTTTCCAGTTGTATTGCTGGGATTTGTTTTAAAGCTCATGAAAGATTTGTCCTGACTTTTTATTTTAGGGATGGTGAAAGAAATAACATATCTGCTGCTCTACTGGAAGCTCAATATGCAAATTAAAGAATCCTTGGCACTTTGAAAAAAGTTTAATGGAGAATTTGGCCAGTGAATAATGAAAACCATAAACATTTGCTGCTACCTGCACCATCTCAATGTGGCATTGGATTGGGCCCTTTAGCAGGACAAAGAAGAGATCTGCCCTAGAGTGGTCCCAATGAACCCTGGGAAGATGCATCTAAGATACATCTCTGTATCTACCTAGTAAGATACTAAGGAATATCCTTATGTTCAAAGAGTTAAAAGCTCTCCTAATAACCTCATCAAAAATATGACCCAGTAATACACATTAGAACCACTTAGGGATCTTTAATAACCACTGGTGCCCAGGCTCCACCCTCAGAGACTCTATTGGTCTGGGGTATAAAACTAATGTATGTCTGTCTAGGATTCAGGGTTCACCCTGGTCAGGAACCACTGTCATAACCTATCATTCATGGAATAAGCCTAACTCCAATCTCTTATTTGTGATACTCTGGTCTGAATTAAGTTACCTGTGAGAGAGAACAATGGGAATAGAAAAGAAAAGAAGCTCAATAAAACCTAAAGAGATGTCCTGGGAACTCTCTTTCTTTCCCCTCAGTTCTTCAAATTCTGTCTCTGTGTTGCCCAATGCCACATGCAAAGAAGAGAATTTCGAAGAAGAGTGCCTTTAAGGTAAAAGAGGCGGAAAATTCAAAGTGGCCCAGAAGCAAGGCAAGAAACACAGATAAAGGAAGAGGTGGCACAGGACTGTAGCAAACTATACACTACCAGCCACTGACTGGGCCAACTGAACACCCAGTGTGCAATTATTCAACCACAGTGGCCACAGACAAGTTGATTTTTCTGAAGATGCCAAAAATACAATTATGCTTGAAACTTCATAATTTCTTAATCTCATTTTCTAACTCTTTTGTTGTTGCTTTTTTTTTTTTAACTCTGCGTGGACTGAACAAAATCACATCTATGGGTCAAATGAAGCTCAAAGGCTACCGGGTTATGACTCATAATTTCAAAGAACCATCCACTTTTCATAGCTCAAATATTGAAGCATTGATCTTAAGAGTGAAAACAGTAAAATACAGCTGGAACCCAAACAGTGACAGTTCAGCTAGCTTATTAAAGTGCAGGCCTAGGTAGCTTAAGCAGATGATGTTCACAAAACCAAGGGCCGATGGTGCAGGGCTTATGTTTAAGAGTTAACCCAGATGGACTGGGTGGGGCTGGTCAAAGAGCCATCTTTCCTGGAAATCATTTCCCTTTCATTTCCCCCCATAAAAGTCCAGGTGTGCCTTCTACTCCATTACATGTCAAAGAGACTCTTCCCAAATGATCTTCATTCCTTTGGTCACCATCTGTGCCCCGAAACCCTGCTTACAGCAGGCATGCAGTTGTCAACACCATCAAGACAGAAGCATTTCCCATAATAAATGCAGGATATTCTGTTGATTCCCTTTCCGTGCATTAGATTGATGGGATTGTATTCTCTCGAGAGTATACAGTTAAGACAGACCAGAGCTGACAAACTCAAAGGGTTTAGGAAAAAATGGACCATGGCATCAATTAAATAATAATAAAAGTACCAGATAAAACTAAGTTAACCTTTATAGAATGTGATTTTCAAGTATTTTTTCATAATTTTATTATCTTTTGTCAATTAAAATAAAGATAAATAACACATGGATCAGAGAAAGAAAAGAAAAATGAAGGAAAGAAGGATGGGAGGGATGGAGGGAAGGAGAGAGGATGGGGGGGAGGGGACTTAAAAGATTAGGGTAGTTATATTCTATAGAAGGTTTCAGAAAGAAATCCTATGGCTAAAAAGGGACAGAAAAAGCCTCCTGCTTTTATTTCCTTTCCCTCACCTGTGATCATGGGAAAATACCCCACTTCAGAACCCTTCAATGGTGAGTGTCATATCAAAAAATTTTTTGCAAAATTGGCTTGAAGATTGAGATTTCTATACAAATGTAAGGGATAACAAAGGTCTGGCTGGGTAATAAAATAAGATTGAGGGAGATGTGCTCACAGGGAATGCTGTGGTCACTCGGCCAACTGGACAGCATCATGCACTAAAGACTGGCCAAGAAGGAGAGGGCAAAGGGAGATGGCCACCTGCCACTGGCCCCAGAGCGGGTAGCAGAACTTCCCTGGCCAGATGGACCATACTGGAAATACTGGTTGATCATGGAAGAAAGACCCTCATTCTTATCTTTCCAGGCTCCCACTACACCGCCATCCCCAGCCTACTATAGCCAGTTCGAGACATGCGAATCATGGTGCCATCAATCTGATCTTCTTCACTGCAGTATCTACAAAGTCAATGTGGGATGGAGTCAGCACAGTTATTGAGGGCACATCTTGCCCGTGCTCAGTTCAGCTTCATACTAGATAAAGTGAAAGATTCAAAGTTATTCCTTACCCCAGAATTATCTAACTAACTTCGTTTATGTTAGAAAGGGCAGAGATCTATTCAGAGAGAGAAGAATGTAGCCCCAGGGGGATGGAAGAAAACAGCCTGAGAACTGAGGACATCCACCTTTTCAGCCATAATGGCTAAGAGAGGTGTTTGGAGGGGGCAGAGTTTCCAGGATGCTGCAGTGAGGAGGAAGCACTCAGTTCACCAGGCAAGGTCAGCCCCTCTGTGGTTTACAGAAGCGTTGCAGGAACGAGCTAGAGGATGTTCAATTAACATTAGATTGAACTTATGTATATTCTGCATATGCCGCTACTGAGACTGGTTGAAAGGAGAATCAATTTACTGTGAGTTACAAGCAGAAGAGTTTAATCAAAACACAGCTAGTGTGGCATTTATTGATCAAGCAACAAAACACATTCTGTCCGTAAAGTTTACATGTGATTAGAAGAGTGAGACCAACATGGCCAGAGCTCCAGGTAAAGCATTATAAAACAGAACCAAGAAGGGCTCTGATAGTGGAAAGGGTTTTACTAGTCTGGAGGTGGGAGGCAGGCAGGATCTGCTAAGCTATGGAAAAGGAACATTCCCTTTGAGGCACAATGGCCATGGAAGTTGAGAGCTTTTCCAATGGGAAGTACTTTCACAGTTACTATTATTTTGACCCTCACAAACCTATATATATTGTTTGCCCATTTTACAGATTAGGAATCTGTTTTAGTTCTAAGCCTTACTTAGTGGTCAGAGCCAGGTAAGTGGAAGAATCAGTTCTCTGACCCAGTCCAGACACATTTGGCCCCTAATGAGGAAATAGGATCTTCTGAGCCCTTCAGGTGTCCAGCTCTGAATTCTGTGGCTTCAAAAGCTTGCCCATGAGGAAGGTGAGTCATCAAGCAGTGTTAGTGGAAATGAAGAACTCTGAGAAGGGGCAGGAAGGGGTACCAGTTGACAGAAGGTCTTCAGAAGAGAATGCTGGCCAGTGTCCTGCAAGCAATGGGCGGACATGGACCATGCATAATAAAGGTACATGTTGTGTGGTTCATTGAGTCTTAAAGGATAAAGGTGTCCACAGACAAAGCCCCTACTCTCACTCTTCTGTGAAAATAATGAAAACATTCCCTACCATCTACCTGCAGCAGCTAACACTTTCTGGAAGAAAGCAATCCATCCATGTAGAGTACAAAGAAACATAACTACAGACAGTACTGCAGCTGCTGGTGAGAAGAGATGTCAACGTACCATCAGCTTCAACATCAAACTGAGAGGCACAAGGTAATCTGAGAAGGCCAATTATGCACTCTCTCAGAATGCAAGACCAGAGAAGAAACAAAGGGATTTGCATTCAGCACCTAAAATTAACTCTTTCTCCTCCTTCCATTCATAGCCCTTATCAGGCTGGGAAATCAGATACTGAGCCTGGCCTACCCTAAAAGGCATTGCGTGTGTGTATGTGTGAAATTTCTTTCCCTCCTTCCTTCTCTCCCTCCCTCTCTCTCTTTTACACACACACACACACACACACACACACACACACGTATAGTTATTCCACTTGATAACCAGGAAAAAGGGAAAATCACTACTCTCAATAAGCATTGCTAAGGTTTTGTCTTTTTCTTCAGAGCATTAAGCAAATAGAAGAAGGTAGAGCAAGTCAGGCTTCAATTCCTAATAATACAACTATACTGGGAGCAAATAGGTGAGAAAGAAAGAAAACATGGTGGAATGAAAAGATTAGATTCGCTTTCTACATGAATTCTGTTAGTTTTCAGAAAGAAGTTGTGATAATTACCAACCAGCATGTGAACTTTGCCCTACCTCCTACTGTTGCCTGCCTGCACCCCCCAAGCAGTTCCTTTGGTGCCCTAAGTAATGAAGAACCCATTACTCTTCACGCATTAACCTTCCTGGCCAAGCATCGCACAGTGCTTCCCTGCTGTTCCCCAGTTGGGCAACAGTGATAAAAACAACCCTCATATTTATGTTGAGAAGAGGGTTATGGAGCCTTTATCAATACTCAGTGTATAAGTCTAGACATGCCATTATCTTATACAGAAAAGTATAACAGGATTACACTTAAGAGGAATCCTTCAGATAAAAGGACTAAATATTAAGAACATAATTTATAGACATGTGTTCACCTCAATCCTGACTTCCCTAAGAAACAGAGATTCTCAAAATAATCTGTGAACATCTAGCATGAAATCTTCTCCTGTAAGTGAAAAGGAGAATTAGAGATGTGGCAGCTTCCTCCTCTGTCTAGACACTGAGGTAGGAGCTTTATTACCAGTGTAACCCTCAAACAGAAGATGCATTGCGAGTTTACCCACAATGACCAGAGAGACCATGTGAGGTGCCCAAGGCTTCCATATCACAGATGTGGCAGTCTCTTCACTAATTTGTTTGATGGCCATTAACTGCATGACAGACTCTATGTTATATACTATACATATGAAACTAAATAAAACACTCTCATTCATGAAAAGTTTATGTTGTTTGTCTATTATTATTTCCAAAACCAAAGAAAATATCTTCAAATGCCACAACATAGTTACTGCTTTCCCCAAGAAATGTTCATTGCCTATGATAGATGCTCCCTCTCTTCCCTCTTTTTTCTTTCCTTACTGCTTACCTTCCTTCCTTCTGTGTTTTTCCCCCAACAAGAGGAAAGGAAGTTACACACCTAATGTCCCAAACCAGTGCTAGGCACAGGACTATTCCAGGTGCATCAATTCCAGGAGATACAGAAGCAGTCAGGGTTACACACCCCCACTGATAGTTCATTCACAACACACACCAGCATTTTAAAGGCTCCCAGAAGGACCAGCTTCTCATTACTCAATGCAGCACCCCCAAAACTTTCCCAAGCATCGGAATTCTTCATGAACAACTTGAAAAACAGTTTTCCAATATTAGCCTTTAGAGAAAGAATTGTATTAGGGCTTAGTTTAATATTTTCACTGGGAGAAAGGATGTGAACCTTTACTTCATTGAGAGGCAGCTCTTTGTATGGGCACAGGATTTGTTATCAAAAGACCTCAGCTGTCACATACTAGCTATGTACACTTGAGCAAATCACTTCATTTGTTCTTTGAACCTTTGCTTCTTTACATAATAGATGCATTGGGAAAAAAAACAAAACTTCCACTTATTTTTGGGAGGATTAGAGATAATGTATGTATCTTTTAAGTGCCTACCAGGGCTTGGCATAGGAGCACAGTAAATGCTGACCATTTTTAGACATTGAACATAATACAGTTGACTCACAATTAAAAAGAAGTATATTCTACTCTATTGTTCCGTGATTTATGAATGTCCTGGAGCTGCCAACCATCCACAGTTTATCCAGGGATCCTTGGAGAAATGGCATAGATTGTTCCAAACAACTGACAAGAGTCACCCTCAGAAGAAAGACTGGTCACAATTGTGGTTTAATCAACTTGATTTAAGTGCAAAAGGCCAACAAGAAAGTATACAAAAGAAAAAAGAAAACCATGCCCCCAAAATTATTTCAGCCTTTATTTTTAAGCAGCCTTATTCTGCTTTGCAGTGTGCTTGTTTCATTGCTATTCTCTTTGCTTTCTACATTGTTTGCTTTTATCTTAAAAAGTTATATATATATATATATATATATATATATTTTTTTTTAAAGTTACTGTTTTCTAATTAGCAAAATCAAGATTAAAATGGCATATGCTAATAACCCATTAATCTAAACAAAGAATTCAGCAGGTTCTCCACACTCCTCCCCGTTCCCATTTTCTAAATCTTTCTTGAATATGATTTGGGAAAAATAAGAGTAGAGTTGCAACTATTTTTAACCTTCATGTCTTTCCTTTCAACAATCATCTTTGACACTTGTAGTCAGCATTTATCACATTTTAAAAGTTACGTGGATAATTCTTTTCACTTGTTTCAATTAAGAATATTAGAAAAAGAGCATTTTTTGTCTCCAACTTAAGATGATCTAGAATGAGCTTACCAAAAGGCTGTAAATCATAATACCATTTCTTTAAAATTATATTCAATAAATACAAATGTATATATGTTGAAAGCTTTATAGCAAAATGATATTAACAATGGTATGTCCAAAAGGAGAAATTATGTATGATTTTTAAGTATTTTGCCCAGCTTGTATTTTTCAACTTTTCTAAAATGAACACATAGCTTTTGTTTTATAAAGAAAAAATGGACTGCTAGGTAAAGTTGACAAGTGTTTGCATTTGCAAACACATCCCCGGACAAGCCCCATTTATTAAAATGACAATAAAAGGATTTTTATAAAGACATAAAACCATTAGAATAAAGAGAACAGGAGAAAGAATAACAGCAACAAAATTTTGGAAGCTGGAAAGCAGATGGCCATAGTAATTGACTTAACAGACCCAACAAAACTGAATCCTAAGCTGACAGTCGGAAAAGCCATGAACAACCCAATTTACCCTGAAGAGCACCCAAAAGACTCAGAAATTGGCAGCACCAGGTATCTCTGTGAGGAGGAGGCAAAGGTCAGACTAAAGAAAGAGCTGTGCACGTCCATTTAAGAAGTAATTAGATCCCCAAGTTCTCTCTCTTACTTTAGGTGACCAGGCAACCACCCATCTCTCCCTCTAACCGGGACTCAAAGTTGAAATGTATTCTCTGGAAAAGGGGTAACAGAGGTTCTGGACAAGGAGATGTCAGGTGCAGGAGAGGACGAGGGTACCAGACCATACTGAAAACATCTGACCACCACCACACCCCTGGCCACCCCATCCTGTGCAGTCCCCAGTGTGGGCACCAGGTCTTATGTCCCCAGGGAATGGCTCCCTAGTGCAATAGCCCAGTCAGCTCCGAAAACAGTGACACCAGCTATCAGTAAGTACCAGCCAGAGATCCTCAGATGTGAACTGTGTGAAGGAACTACAGAGAACATAAGCACAGAATAGAAAACCAGCCAAAAATCACCAAGTAAACATACAAATAGATCAAGGGAAAATGAGAAGGGGAGCTGGGAATGTTGAAGAGAACTGTCTGTCTGTGTCTCTTGAAGTCAGGATCATTCCACTGTGGGAAGTAGCACTTGAATATGTGATAAAAGCGATGGAGGACAATGCTGGGAGAAGCTGCTAGAAGAGCGGAAGTGGAGGCCTCCAGAAGGTAGAGCTGACGGGATGTGGGGGACAGGGGATAACTGCCGCTCTTCCTAACAAGTTCTACAGAACTCTTCAATTCTTCACATGACCTTAAAAATGAATCAGTGAGGACGTGATTTTGTTACATGAGGAGACACAGTGGAAAGTTCAATGAATTAAAAAGAAAGGTCGAGCAAAAGAGGAGATCAGTAGAGAAAGGAAAAGAGGGAAAGGGAGCCAGGCAGAGAAAGGGGTTAGGAACAGGGACTGAAATGGAGTAAATAAAATTTCACTTATGTATGACTTTGTCAAAATGAACTCAACTACTATTTATAACTACAATGCTCTAATGTTTAAAAAAACTTTCTTTTTTTTTTTTTGTGGTGCTGGGGATTGAACCCAGGACCTTGTGCTTGCAAGGCAAGCACTCTACCAACTGAGCTATCTCCCCAGCCCCTAAAAAAGTTTTTAATGAAAAAGAAAGGTCACATTCTTTAAACATAATACTGTAAAATTAGATATTAATAAATAAATGTTTAAAATTATGCCCAGTATGGTGGCAAGCACACCAGTAGCCCCAGTGACTCAGGAGATTGAGGCACAATTTCAAGGCCAGCTACAGGGAATTTTCGAGGCCCTAAGCAACTTAGTGAGACTCTATCTCAAAATTGTAAAAATAAATAAAAAGAGCTGAGAACGTAGCTCAGTGGCAAAATGACCCTGAGTTCCATCTGTAGTACTAAAGAAGGGAGGGAGGGGAGGGAGGGAAGGGTGGGAGAGAGGGGGAGAGGGGGAGAAAGAAAGAGAAAGAGAGAGAGAGAGAGAGAGAGAGAAAGAATGAGAAAGAAAGAAAGAAAGAAAGAAAGAAAGAAAGAAAGAAAGAAAGAAAGAAAGAAAGAAAGAAAGAAAGAGAGAGAGAGAAACTACCTTTCCTCATATAAGCTCTTAGCAAACAATGGGGGGGAGTGGGGGCAAGGAGAGAAGTTCACAAATTCCTACAAAATGAGTTAAATCCTATACCATATCGCAGGTTAAAACAAAATCTGTCCCTCGCAACCAGCTCTGGGTAGAGTTACTCAGTAGCACAGGAGAGGAGGAGAAAAAGCAGATGTAGGTCCTATAATACCTACACAAGCCTTTGGCTCCACATGCTGGTTCTCCATCAGTAAACCCAAAGATTGAGACTTGTCCTGTGTCATAAGCCAAAGGATCTTCCGTAAAAGTTGAAAAGAGGCATATATCACTTCTTGAGTAGAAAGGTAGTTACCAGAAGCTGGAAAGCACAGGGATGAGGGAGGGATAGGGAAAGGTGAGCAACTGGTACCAAGTTACAGCAAGATAGGAGCAAGCCACCCTGGGGTGCTCTTGCTCAGGAGGATACCTCAGCTAACAGCTGTGTACTATGTACCTTGAAAAGCTACAAAGGACTGTGAGCACCACACAGTAGCCCCTTACTCTGCATATTTTTTATGTTTTTATGTATCAGTCATTAGCTGAAAAAGATCCCTTCTGATGGAAAGTGTGAAGCAAATTGTTTTAACTAAGAGAAGTAGTCATCTCACGTGTTGTTCACAAGGGAAACGAGTATGATATATCTAGAAGCATAAACTACTTCGTTGTAAATGTTGAAAGTCCTTTTAACTTTTCTGCATTCCAGTTTAAATAGTTTGTATTGGGGTTTGATTTCTATCTTGTGTGTGTTTTGGTGCATAGAAGGGAAGAATCAGTGTCTTTACTTTTGAAATTTGCAGGGCAGAGTCATGTTTTTAGTTTGCTGTAAGACTGTATTTATATGCTTTCTTGTAAATAAAGGAAAATCTATATCAGAGTTATATTTTAATTGTTATTCTAAATGAAAAAAAAAACCTTTTTACTTGAAAAAATTGTTAGCCACATTGTTAATAAAGTAAAAATAAATTCAAATATATTAGTTATTAAAAGAAGAGTTATTTGTTGTGCTATGGGAGTCCTGTTAAGGAAGTCTGATCCTAAGCCAACAAGTTGAAGATTTGGACCTACTTTTTCTTCTATAAGATGCAGGGTCTCTGGTCTGATTTCAAGGTCCTTGATCCATTTTGAGCTGATTTTTGTGCAGGATGAGAGATAGGGGTTTAGTTTCATTCTGTTGCATATGGATTTCCAGTTTTCCCAGCACCATTTGTTGAAGAGGCTATGTTTTCTCCATTGCATATTTTTGGCCCCTTTGTCTAGTATGAGAAAATTGTATTTATTTGGGTTTGTGTCCATGTCCTCTATTCTGTGCCATTGATCCACCTGTCTATTTTGGTGCCAATACCATGCCATTTTTGTTACAATTGCTTTGTAGTATAGTTGAAGGTCTGGTATTGTGATACTCCTGCTTCACTCTTCCTGCCAAAGATTGCTTTAGCTATTCTGGGTTTCTTATTCTTCCAGATGAATTTTATGATTGCTTGCTCTATTTCTCTAAGGTACATCATTGAGATTTTAATTGGAATTGCATTGAATCTGTATAGCACTTTTGGTAGTATGGCCATTTTGACAATAGATTCAAACTAAATAGCTTTCTCTTTGCAAAGGAAACTATCAGCAATGTGAAGAGAGAACCTACAGAGTGGAAGAAAATCTTTGCCAAGCATACTTCAGATAGAGCACTAATTTCCAGAATATATAAAGAACTAAAAAAACTCTACACCAAGAATACAAATAACCCAATCAACAAATGGGCTAAGGAAATGAACAGACACTTCACAGAAGAAGATCTACAAGCAATCAACAGACATATGAAAAAATGTTCACCATCTTTAGTAATAAGAGAAATGCAAATCAAAACTACCCTAAGATTCCATCTCACCCCAATTAGAATGGTGATTATCAAGAATACAAGCAACAATAGGTGTTGGCGAGGATGTGGGGAAAAAATACACTTATACATTGCTGGTGGGGTTGCAAATTAGTGCAGCCACTCTGGAAAGCAGTGTGGAGACTCCTTAGAAAACTTGGAATGGAACTACCATTTGACTCAGTTATCCCACTCCTTGGCCTATACCCAAAGGACTTACAATCAGCATACTACAGAGATGCAGCCACATCAATGTTCATAGCTGCTCAATTCACAGTTGCCAGATTGTGGAACCAACCTACATGTCCTTCAGTTGATGAATGGATAAAGAAACCATGGTATACATATACAATGGAATATTACTCAGCCATAAAAAAATAATAAAATTATGGCATTTGCAGGCAAATGGATGAAATTGGAGAATATCATGCTAAGTGAGATAAGCCAATCTCAAAACACTGAAGGATGAATGATCTCACTGATAAACGGATGATGACACATAATGGGGGGTGGGAGCGGGGCAAGAATGGAGGAAGGAGGGACTGTATAGAGGGATAAAAGGGGTTGGGGGGAAGAAAAAAATAACAGAATGAATCAAAAACTATTACCCTAGGTAAATGTATGATTACAAAAATGGTATGCCTCTACTTCATGTACAAACAGAGAAACAAGATATATCCCATTTGTTTACAATAAAAATGAATTTAGAAAAAAGAATGATACTGAAAAAAAAGAAGAGTTATAAATTATATAAAACACAGTATAAGAAAACTTAGGAAGCTCTTTAACCCACCTGAGGCTAAGAAAGGCCATTCAAAATATAAAGCAAAGAGTCACATCACAAAGTAAATATTGGCATATTTAAATACATTAATTTGTTTAACATATCTGTCTAAAAAAAGAATCCAAAGAAATGTAAATGCTCAATGACTAATTAGGAAAAATCATTATCTTTTGATACAATAAAAAGTTAATATCTATGCTAGATTTTTAAATTCTTACCAAAAAAATCAGCAAGAGAAGCAAAACTCAACCCTAAAAGAGGGAAAGAACATGAACAGAAAACTTATTTTAAAAAATAGATACTAGATGGGAGAATGGAAATTATATTTATATAGTACTTTTTTAAATGCAAATTAAAATTCCTGTCAGATTAAAATATACTTTAGAGGTGATATTTTACACTAGTAGGAGTGAGAAAAGCAAGTATTCTCATATATTGCTATTAGAAATTTAACCTGGAAGGCTATTTGGCAATATGTACTCTGGGTCATAAAAATGCTCATATTTTTGAATCAATAATACCACTTCTAGAAATCTATCTTAAGTAAATGAGAGAGGTAGTAAAAGATTTATGTACAAAAAACATTTATCACCCAGTTAAGATCCCACAATAGGGAAAAGATTCCGTAAATTA
Organism: Sciurus carolinensis; assembly: GCF_902686445.1. Classification (NCBI taxonomy): domain Eukaryota; kingdom Metazoa; phylum Chordata; class Mammalia; order Rodentia; family Sciuridae; genus Sciurus; species Sciurus carolinensis. The sequence continues at coordinate 68,469,454 of NC_062226.1, forward strand.
TAGTAGGGTCCTGTAATAGAATATTAGGTAGAAATTAAAAGTCATATTTTTGAAGAATATATAGTAACGTAGGTAAATGTTTATGATAAAATGTTAATATTAAAAACACATGGTACATATTATATACAGTAATGATTCCAATTTTGTAATATACACATATATCAAATTTTGTTACATATGCATATATATTCTATGTTCGTATTCAAAAATACTGGAAAGAATTACATGAAAATCAAGAGTAGTTAACTCAAGTAAAAGGACTCTGGATGAATACTACTTTCCTTTTAGATTTTTAAATTCCCCAAACATTTTCATAGTGAGTATGAAGTACTTTCAAGAAATAAAGTATTAAACCATAAAAAATAAACATTAACCTATATAATCCAGATTCATATTTCCATAATTCTGAATTTGTGAAAATTTTCACACAGGATGGACTGAAGTTTGCTTTTGCTTGGTAACCCTTTATAACATAATGCATTAATATGACAAATAAGATTATAAAAGGAAATGTAATAATAAAATGAAGGCAACATTGCAAAGCAATATACCTAAACATGTTACCATGCCTTCTCTCATTTATGAGGTTCTAGTTATAACACCTCCATTTTATGGGTGAATGTTGTCTCCTGCTTGCAGAAACTTCCCAAGGGTCACACCGGAGATGCCCCTTGTCTCAGCAAGGATAGGCCATTTGTTATTTTTTTAAATTGTTTGTTCTATTTAGTTATACATGACAGCAGAATGTATTTTGATTCATTGTACACAAATGGAGCACAACTTTTCATCTCTCTGGTTGTACACAAGGTAGAGTCGCACATTTCATGTAATCATAGATGTACATAGAGTAATGATGTCTATCTCATTCCACCATCTTTCCTTCCCCCACCCCCTTCCTTCCCCTCACTTCCTTCTAAACAATCCTAAGTTCCTCCATTCTTCCCTTACACCCTGCCCCCCACCGCACCCCTCCCTCCATTTATGTAGCATTCATTTATCAGAGAAGACATTTGGCCTTTGATTTTTTGGGATTGGCTTATTTCACCATGATATTCTCCGACTTCATCCATTTATTATGGGAAATGTCATAATTTTGTTCTTCTTTATGGCTGAATAATATCCCATTATGTATATATACCACAGTTTCTTTATCCATTCATGTATTGAAGCATCTAGGCTGATTCCACAATTTAACTATTGTGAATTGAGCTGATATAAACACTGATGTGGTTGCATCACTGTAGTATGCTGATTTTAAGTCCTTTGGGTATAGGCCAAGGAGTGGGATAGCTGAGTCAAATGGTGGTTCCATTTCAATTTTCCTAAGGAATCTCCATACTGCTATCCAGAGTGGTTGTACCAATTTTCAATCCCACCAGCAATGTATTAGTGTACATTTTTCCCCACATCCTTGCCAATACGTATTGTTGCTTGTATTCTTGATACTAGCCATTCTAATTGGAGTGAGATGAAATCTTAGGGTAGTTTTTATTTGCATTTCTAGAGATGTTGAACATTTTTCATATATTTGTTGATTGATTGTAGATCTTTTCTTCTGTGAATTGTCTGCTCAGTTCCTTAACCCATTTATTGATTGGGTTATTTGTATTCTTGTTGTAAAGTTTTTTGAGTTCTTTATAAATTCTGGAAATTAGTGATCTATCTGAAGCACGCATGGTGAAGATTTTCTCCCACTGCCTAGGCTCTCTCTTTACATTATTGATTGTTTCTTTTGCTGAGAAAAAAACTTTTCAGTTTGAATTCATTCCATTTACTGATTCCTGCTTTTATTTCTTGTGCTTTGGGAGTCTTGTTAAGGAAGTCTGGTCCTAAGCCAACATGATGAAGATTCAGGTCTACTTTTTCTTCTATTTGGTGCAGGGTCTCTGGTCTAATTCCTAGGTCCTTGATCCATTTTGAGTTGAGTTTTGTGCAAGGTGAGAGATAGAGGTTGAATTTCATTTTGCTACATATGGATTTCCAGTTTTCCCAGCACCATTAGTTGAACAGGCTATCTTTTCTCCATTGTATGTTTTTGGCACCTTTGTCTAGTATGAGATAACTATATCTATATGGGTTTGTCTGTGTCTTCTATTTTGTACCATTGGTCTACCTGCCTATTTTGGTGCCACTACCAAGCATGGGCCATTTGAAGGCAACAACTGGTCTGCTTGCAGATCGCCAGTCTCTTCCCAACTCTGCCCCAACTCTTCCTTTGCTTCTGTCTGTAAGGCATCATCTTAGTGTTTCATTCCCTTAATAGTCATACTGCCATCCCCTCTGTGGGTCTGCCATTGCTGTGACATGGCATTAGAGATGTCATTCATCATGTCACAGGAAATTCTCACTTCTTTCCTAAGAAACCCCAGGGCTTCCCAACCAAGATGTGCTGGTTTATGATCATAACACATAAAGCAGCTATTCATTCTCCTGAGACAAGAGAGGTTAGAACATTGAAAATGACTGTGGTGACTATGGGGTGGGCTTATTGTTTTATTGTTCCATTTTCTATTGCGGTAAAATGTACATAATGTGAAATTTGCCATTTTTAAGTGTATGGTTCAGTGTTATTAAATATATTTGGGTTGTTGTGCAAACCCCACCACCATCCATCTCCAAAATTCTTTTCATCTTACAAAGTGAAACTGTATCCAACAAACAGTAAATGCCCTTCCCCTTCTCTACTGAGTCCCTAGCAGCCATAATTCTACTTTGTTTCTATGAATTCAACTACTGTAGATATTTCATTTTAGTGGAATAATAGAGTGCTTACCTTTTTGTGACTGGTATATTTCACTTAGCATAATATCCTTAGGGCTTACCCTTACTGTGGCATATATCAGAATTTCCTTCCTTTTTTAAAGCTAAATAGATTTCCATGGTATGTACATAGCACATTTTGTTATACATTCATCCATCCAGAGACACTTAGGTTGCATCCACATTTTAGTTATTGTGAATATTGCTGCCATGAACGTGGGTATACAGATATCTCTGAAATCCTCTTTCACACTTCTGAATATCTTCTCTGAAGTGGAAGAGCTGGATCATAAGGAAATTCTAATTCTTGTTTTGAGGTGAACTGCAATATTTTCTTCCGTAATGAATGTACCATTTTATATTTCCACCAATGGGGCACAAGCGTTGTTATTCCATATTCCTTGCCAATACTAGTTACTTTCTAATATTGTGGACTTTTTTTCTCTTTGCTTTTTTGATAATAGCCATCCTCATAGGCACAAGATGGAATCTCTTTGTAGTTCTGATTTGCATTTCCCTGGTGGTTAGTGATGTTGAGCATATTTATCACGTGCTTGTAGGTCATTTGTGTATCTTCTTTGGATAAATGTCAAGTCTTCTGCTCACTTTAAAATCTGGTTGTTGTTGTTTATGGTTGTTACTGAGTTTAGGAGTTCTCCACATATATTAATCCTTTACTAGACACATTATTTGGAAATATTTTCTTACATTCTTTGTGTTGCCTTTTTACTCTGTTGATACAAGCTGAGCATCACTGGTCCAAAAATTTGAAATACATAGTGTTCCAAAGTCTGAAACTTTTTGATAACTGACATGATACTCAAAAAGTTTTGGAGCTTAGATGTTCAGATTAGAGTTATTCAACCAGTAAAATCTATGCAAATCAAAATCAAAAAGAAAATAAATAAAACTGTAAGAGAAATACTGCTGGGGCAAAGCATTTCCTGCACTGTGTGTGTGTGTGTGTGTGTGTGTGTGTGTGTGTAGCAGTGCTGGGGACTGAACCCAGGTCCTTGAGCATGTTAAGCAAGCACAAGGCCACTGAGTTATGTTCCCAGCCCTCAACCTGCATTGTCTTGATGCACAGTTTTAAATTCACATGAGGTTCAGTTTTTCTAGCTTTGCTTTTGTTGCCTACGCCTTTGAGTTCACATCCAGAAAACCATTACCAAATCCAAGGCCTTGAAGGTTTTACATTTTGTTTTATTTTGTTTCCTAAAAGTTTTTAACTTTAAATCTTTGACTTAGGTCTTTGATCCATTTTGAGTTAGTTTTTGTAAGTCATATTAGACAAGGGTCCAATTCATTCTTTTGAATATCCAGTTTTCCCAGAATCATTTGTTGAATGGAATCCTTGCTCTTACTTTTTTTCTTTTTCAGTCTCCTAATTAGAGAGAAAACTGTAACATTTTAAGAAATTATCCCATATTATATTTGTATGTATGATATATCTTTGGGAGAAAATTTTAGCACACTTAGAAATTTATATGAAATCCATCAATACTGCCAAATTGGCATTATAAAGTCTCCTGACTGCCACAGGTCAGGATGGTCTGAATCAGTGAGGAGATGAACAAAAGGAATAAAAGAATGGTCTTTTCCAGCCACAATTACATATCACTTTGAGATTTTATGTTTTCACATTGTTCTTCTCTCAAATGATAATACTGTACTAGTTTTTTCCCAATTTTCAGACTGCAAATTGTTACACATTATCAAGATTCAACTAAACTGAATGTGAGATCAAGGTGGCAACAGAAGCCTCTCCAACCATTGTCCATAACTGGTTCACCATAAAACAGACCCTGACAGGATTACAGGCATGTTAAATTACTTGGTGGTTTTGTGATTCAGATAAAAGGTCTAGCTCTAGGGACCAAAACCCATCCAGTTTCTTCCATATGACATACTACAGAGAGAAACTGAAGGTCTGAAAAGGGGAAGCAAACTCATCCAGGATGCAGCCATTTAATGTGAATATTCATGCAAAGAAAGTGTACTGGCTGCAACAGCTTTGGGACTTGAATGACTAACTGTCCTTCCTACAAACCATAGTAAACATCCAGCATGCTTTGACCCCAACACCTGCCAGAGAAAGAACAGATGACTCAACCCAGAGGTCTTGGTTTTCAACAGGATGCTTGTGGCTCAAATTATTCATGGAGTGACTCTGCCCGGTGATTAAAGCAAGTGGTAATACTTTGCATATGTCTGTGCTACAGACATTTTTCATGGCATGACTTCAGATTCTTAAAGGAAGACCCAGACTATGCTAAGTGAAAGGGACAAATCTCTCAACTCAATAAAAAAGAGGGCAAATTCAAAAGGGAAATTCTGTTGGCTGCAAGTCAGAAGCAGAAAGAGTGAACATAGGCACAACATAAAATTTTGTGCTTGATGATATGCTAATGACAGAAAAAAATATTTCCACTCCAATTGTCTCTTAATTTAGGCCATGGTTTGTATCTTCTTAGTGCATCTACATATCATGAAGATTTTCAGGGTACCATACTATTCACATACTATTTTTAAAAAGCTGGAGTTTAGTCTATTTTTTTTTACACATATGCCAAAAGATGCATTTATTGAATGAATGATGAAAGACAGTCTCCTATTGTTACTAACTTTATAGCAAGAATGAATTATAATCCAAAACATAAGCTTGTGCATCTTTCTTCATCTCAGCTACACACCAACACACGCATAATCCATATAAACCTCATACAGTGTTGCATGAACTCATAGTTTAAGACATAGTAATGATTCTACAATGAATATCAAAATTAATTCTCCAAAACCATATTCAGATGAAAAAAAAATCTGTGCTTCCTATTGCTAGTCATTTTTTTTTACTAAAACAAAGGAATGGTTTGATTTTAAATAAAAGTTAATTATTTAATAGTAATTTTTATAAATCAAACATGTAACCCTGAATATAAATGACTTAGCCATTTTGAGTCTAGGAATTTTCTTAAAAGAGTGCCCATTTTTACTGAAAATATTACATGAAAAATTCATTTCAAACACTCCAATGCAGGATTTTGTGTTGGAGTATAACTTTTCACTTATCTAGCTAGATATCATGAAACTTCAACTGCACAGAATACATATAGGAACATACCTGAATTTTTAAAGAAAAAAAACATGTCATAAATCATCAGCATTTTATTCTCAGGAGAGGCATAGCAATAAAGACATTCTGATCATCATTCAGAAAAATTCCTAAATGTTTAGAAAGTTCAAAGAACTTTAAAATGTTAATATAAAATTTCAAAAAACCAAGAATTTTTTAAACTACCAGACTTGCAAACTAGTTGCTGCCTCTGTATCCAGACATTGTATTTGATTAAACTGGGACAATTCACCTAAATCAGAGAAATATACCCAAAGGAAAAGATCAACTATGTATAACTGTTTCGTTGATTAAAGTTCTTCTGGTTCTTCTATCCAGGTGAATTTTTTACATCTCATATATTTATTATGACTGAATCTAACTAGGATTCTCAAAAATTCCTGTTTGTCCTGAAGTTGGGAGAACAAGCCTGCACCACAAATCCAGTAACTGTCCTAGAAAATAAGGCCCAACAGCAGTCCTCCCAAACACAGAGTGATTATATTAGATTACACAGTCAGTCTGTAAATACCTAGAAGAGAAGGGCTCCACCTAATTCATTTGCATATCATGTTAAAATAAAGAGAAGACAAGTTTTGAAACATCCATGGTGAAGCATTGTCAGAAAACAAAATGCTAAAGTAATGCTTCACAGAACCATTTAGGAATTTATTCAGCACCTACTCTGAGGACTGAGAAATGTGAAACCCAAGGGAAAATATACAATACAGTACTGGCCTTTGAGAGGCAGGACTGAGTCAAATGTAAACTTAGCATGAAGATTGGAATCAGACAAGTCCAAGTTCTAAATCAGGCTTTGCCACTTGGGCACATTGGGTCATTCACCATGGTGAGGTTCTCCCTTCTCAACTCCAAAGTGGAATAATAATAATTTACAGGGTTGTTGGGACACTGAGATGATGCACATAATTAATATGCTTAAACAATGGTGCTTACTAAATTGTAACTACTACTACTGTGGATACAAAGGTTCAAAAACATGAAGATTAAGATAAAATTAGGAGAGAATACACAATCGCTGAACTATATAGAACTGACCACAGGTGCAACAGGAGCCCAGTGAAAGAATGAACAAGAGGACTGGAGCAGTCAGTTCAGTCAGTCTTGGAGGGAAAGCAAAGAACTGCACCTTGAAGGATGGACCAGGTAAGCAGGGAGAGGATGGAGGGGACACAGAGGCCAGCACACCAAGCACAGGGTGGCAGCCGTGAGAATGATGTGATAGTGGAGCAGAGCATGGATGTGATGGGAAAGCACACGGAGGGCAGGCTGGGAGGTGGGGCCACAGGAGAACCAGTCATTTGATTTCTCGTGATTGGCTGGAGCAAGGCCTTCTGTTGTTCTGTTGCCAAGCAATGATTGTTCTCTAATCCATCAAGATTAGAGAATGAGATTTAAAATTTATCTAATAAAAGGACTTGTAAGAAGAAAAGGAAGAAGAGGAAGGGGTAAGGCATGGGAAGGGAAGGAGGGTTGACGGAGGAGGAGGAGGAATTATGGAGAGGTAGATAAATAAAATTCTATTGTCTTACCATTCTTAAGCAAAAAATAAAACTAACTTATTTTCAGAAACTTTAATCTCTAAAGCAATATATTAACTTCTACGGGTAATTCTTCATTTTATCAGTAAGTAGGACTTCCATACCCACTATGCATAGAGCAGTTCAATACGCTAGTGTTTGATATGAACAGGGAGCACTTCAGATGTCATGTCCATCTTCTGCCTCAAACTACCCAGGGACAGGCTGAAAGAGAAATTTACAGTCTGGATTTAATCCCAAACAATTCTAGAATGGAGCCTCCCATGTCAGAGTAAACCAGATCTGAAAATAAGCAAAGGAATTGCAAAATCCCATGCTATGATATATTATTCACAAAAGCACATTCTGAGGGAAAAAAAAAAAAAACATGGATCATTTAGCAATCAGACGGTGTGTCTTCACTCATTCAGGTAAAGACGCCCAATTCCTGGCAGGCCTTAATGGAGATCTAAGGCTCTCAAAGCCCTCCCTGGTATCTGCAAAGGAGGTTCTTATTTTTTTAGGGCTTGTGGTGCTGAGTGAACAGCAGAATGAGATCTCCATCACTAGTAATCTCAACACTGTTTCAACTGTCAAGTGAAAATAAACAAAGAAAAAACTGATTTCTCCTAGTGCTTTTGACTAACCAGGGATAGAATCACAAAGGCAGAATCTCCAAAAGGCAAAAGTCAGTCCTTTCTAACTCAAAGTATCAATGGGATATCATTTCATATAAATCACATAAAAGAGCAGTGTGCTTCCAGCTAGCAATGTGAACCATGAAATTTCAAAATACCAAACTCCTACCCAGGCAGTGGAATAAAGTCCTTTGTTCTCTCAGCAAATGTGGCAGGCTTTTAGAAGAACCAGGAAGTACAAGGTTCATTTTCACAAGCAAGCAATGTCCTCACAACAACGCCCCCTCCCAGCCTCCAGAGTTGCTGAGATGCCTCGAGAAGGCAGGGCACTGCCTCTCCAGGTAATGCTGTGGTGTCCGCTGGGCTTGGACATCTCAGCTCCAACACCTGCCATCCCATTTATTTTCCTAGTCTCTTTTGCTGGAGGCCTAGCAAAACCTTTAATTTCTTTCCCCTTCAAGATCAGAGACACATCTGCAGATGCAATTTTCAAATTATGGAAGCACCAATAGAATCTGTTGATGTTACTATTTTTCTTTTCACACATGCTGAGAAATGAAGTTTACATGGATACAAGAAAACCCACAGGATCAAGGAAGGTTTTATGAGGAAAAAGAGGAAGAGGGTGAAGGAAGAGGTTGCAAGAGAGAGGGAGAGGGGAAGCAAAGAGGGGGAGAGACTGCAGGGAGGAGGGAGGGAGGAGGGAAGGAGGAGGAGAGAGGGAGAACAAAGTCCAAGGAGGATAAAAGTTTTTAAAAACCTTAACTCCCCTCAACAACTTCCATCTCTTGTCAAGAGATTTTTACACATGAAACTTAACTCCAGTCTGTTTAGTTAATTATAGAAAACCAACATGGAAACCATTATTCCAGTGTGTAAATTTATTCACCAGGTGCTGTCCACCCACTGCCCTCCTGTTCTCAAGCTGACAAGAGCAGCCCGAGGCAAATGAAGAGCAGGGGATCCATGGGGAGCCTCACATTATTCCAGAAGATGCCAGCTGGAAAGATGCAGGCTATTTCCCCACCCTACTGGGTTTGAATTTTAAAAAGATAATTACTTGGTGAGGCCAGCACTGTGTCCCAAGTTCAGTGTTGGGAGGGGACCACCTGGCTTGAAGGCTGACTATGTGTTCTGCAGGCAGATCCATACATTCCTGCCTTGGGGGTGTCTTGGGAGCCTGAGCAGTGTTGTCTGAGCTCACAGTCAAGGATCATCTGCCTGCCTGGAAAAAAAGCTCAACTTTAATCAGCTATCAGGTTGAGTGCCCTGCAAGGAGGACTAATGGAAACCCTGGTAGGGGGTAAAAAGAGCAAGATAGAACAGGAGCTAAAGCGAAGCCAAGATGAACCTTCAACCCAAGTCAAGCTTCAGCCCAACCCTACTGGCAGCTCTGGAGCAAGAATTATACTTGGAATGACTCTGGGCTGCACACCAAAAACCACTGCTCCTGTATCATTCAGTCACTGTAGCCACTGGTTGCAGATTGCCCTCCAAGAGGGGAGGGATACAAGCCATTCCATCTGTGAGGAGTTTCCCCCAGAGATGAGTGGAGTTGTGAGCCCTCAGCAGCCAACACTAAAGCAGCTGGAGCTGGGCATACTAGCCCCATCAAGCAATCTGCCTCTTGCCCTGTGAGGAAGTATAGTCTCAGATGCTCAGTTAGTCCTGGGCTAGAACCGACAGCCATCAATTCACCCTGATCAATCACCCACTCTAGAATTGTTCACCCTGGGCTAGCACTTCTGCTGGCCTAAGCAACAAGGCCTCTGGAGGAGGGTTCAGATCTCATCAGATCTCATCCTTGAAGGATATAACCCCGTACTTACCATTCCTTTATCAGATCAAGGTTTCTATAACTGCCCATTTATATTTAGATTTGACATGAAAGGAAGAGGTGCCCCAGTGGATTACCTAAATGCACAAACTACACAACATGATAGAAGACCTACTATCTCATAATGAATAGGGTCAATTACCCCTGCCAATAGATTAATTTCTGCCTTTGCCTGCTCTGCTTTCAGCACGAGAAGTCCAAACTAGTCATAGTGTTAGCTTTAAATTTAGTTTTGACTCCCACTTTGACACTCATGGAAGTATTCCACTCTAGAAATCCAAGCCTATAGATTCATAGAACCTAAAATTGCAGAGACAGAAAGCATAAATCCCATGTGGGTCACTCAAAGTAATGGGAAGTAGGGCCTCTCCTATTTTCAACCCCTAATTTCAAGACCCTTGTGTTCTACCCAATGACCACAGGTTTAAGATAAATACATCCTGAAGGATAGTACTCTACTCCACAAGTAGCATCTACAAGTTGGAATCTCAGCTGATGCCTTCAAGAGTTCATGACACCTTAGGCTGGCAATTTCCAGGTGGCATGGCCTGGGGTAGGGCCAGTGGATTCTTTGGTTCTTTGCTCATTGCAATGGCACCTTTGCCATAGAATGGGTCCCTTGATTCATTGTGTGTTTTGCATGTACTTTACATGCACCCTGGGAGTTCTCAGTTAGCCATGCTGGCAAAGGCACTGTGAACTGGAAAAGAAAAGTCATACCTAGAATGTGTTACTCCTGTATAGGATGATTTTTTTTCCAGGTAGAAATGTTCCAAAGTCATCAACTTGACAGTGGGTTGGCCAAGGCAGAAGTTGGTTGACACCCTATCCACTTGATTACTTAGTGACACTTCTGCAATAGATATTCTCTGATGAGTAACACAAAGTTCCTCACAGTTTGTTCTCAATCCCATAGGCTCATCCACATGTTTTTTCCCAGATCATTTCATCCCAGATCTTCTGACCATGCTCTTTTCATGCCCCCACCCACCAGTTAAGCCAATCTCCCATACCAGTGTCGTTGTATATGTTTACTTTGTACCACTTCTCTTTCCACACAAAACAGAGCCAGGTTTTTTAACAGAAGCTCCACCCTCCCTGAGGATTCTCCATAGCACTATCCTTTATATCTACTCCTGGTTTGGGTGATAGCACAAAAGCTCTATTTTTGGATCATACCAACATACTGCACCAACCAAGCTCAGGGTTCTTCCTCTATTATTGGTTGGTCAAGGAGAATCCTCTGTGAAACCATAGGTGTGAGCTGGAGAAAGCAGGATTGGTGCAATGGTGGTAGGTGACATGCCAATACCATCGGTTCACTCAATTACTTGCACACTCCAAACTTACTCAAGCTGACTCTAGATGTTACACTTCCTTCTTAAAATGAGTCATTGTCTTAGTGCATCTAATATCCCAAGCTCATAATGGATACTGACCACATAGTCACTTGCTGCCCCATGATTATACAATAAGTCTCAATTGAGGCCCAAGATCTTAACAACAATTGCTTTTATGTAGCAGAGACCTTGCTAAAGGGCCCTAGGGGTTCACACTATGACTCTCCATTGGGGTTGGCTAGAAACTCCACATGACTTCTTTAACACAGATTCCTCTAATACCATGGGATCTGTTGAGTCACACAGCTCAAAAAGCAGCATTGTTTGTACCACATGCTGGACCAGTGAAAATCTTTTTATTACTTTGAGGCCCATCCAAGCTAGCAGACTTCTGTCATCTGATACAGGCAGAGCAGTATTCCCAGGTATGAAATGTGTTGCCATGCCTCCTCCTGAACTCTCTCAGAACCATAAGGACATAAGCAAATGGAACCGACTCTTCAAAGGATTCAAAGCTCACCTTATGAAGGTGGTCTGCCTCTTGCAACTGACTTAATGCTCTAAGTTTACACCAATTTCTTAGAATGATAATGACTTTGCCTTTGAAGTTCAACCATAGGCTTCCAACAAGGACATGATCTAGACCATGGGGAGACAACCCAAGCCTAAAGAGAACCACACCTGCACAAAGCCACCATAACCAACCCTCAGAAATAACTACAGAAGTAATTCAGATCACAGATTATGGCCTCACTTAACCTTTCTCATTGGCTTCCCACACTTCCCCTATCCTGGCACTGGGGCCCTTCCTGATTTGGCTCCTGCCCTCTTCTTCAAGTTTTACCTGTCATCCCTCCCCTATCATGCCTGCTTCATATACTATGATCACACTGACAAAATAATTACTCCCTTTATGTAATATTTCAGTGCATTTTCCATGCCTTTATTCACCACCTAAAAATGGTCTCCTTAACTATATTATTCAGAAGGACTACTATTCATCTCCATAAACTCAACACAAATGCCTTCCTTATCCTGGTAGAGTTAGATGTTCCCACTACTCTACTTGCATACGGTCTTTGGATAACAGATTATACTCTATGGTGACTGATGGTTTGCAAGTCTGTCTCCCTCCTTCCCAGACTTTAGATATCACTAAGACTTATAAGTTCAGACTTTGTATCCTCATCACCTACTTCATTCACAGCCTGGCACAAAATAGATATTCAAAAGATGTCAAATTAATAAATTAACAAATGCATTTAGTTAAAAAGATTCTCAATATTAAAAAATCATAAATGTGCCTAACTGAAATCCTCTCCCTACCCTCTACCATTGAGTCTAAGAATCTGAGATGTTTGTAGGAACAGTATTGCTAGGTATTTCTAATCCTTTGTAAGGCACCTGAGTCACAGTCTCTAATCCCAAGATTTCCTTGCTACAATAATTTTTTAACACATCGTTGCTCTATTTTCACCAACGGGCACTGTCCATCTCACCTCACCAATACCACAACAAAAACCACCACTCATCCCCTTCCTTGCTCCCAAATTGATAACAGCAGATAGAACAGAGGAACAGGCTGGAAATTTGTGGGTTCTGTCTCTTTACTGTCCTGCTGCTTCTATGGCAGCCACTGTCCTCTCGAGTGATTCCCAAGTACAGATCAGCTCCAGCCTTACCTGAAAATGGACATTGTGGCAACTATGGTCGTTACTCTGTCCTTCCTCCTGAGAGCAGTGCTCCCACTAAGTCACTAGTGGCAACTACAGGCCATATAGTACTTTCAAGGAGTGGCCCTCTTGAATAATTTGTTTGTAAAACCCACACCATCATATTTTTAACAGGCAATTGAGGCAGGGTGAAGGTCCTCAGCCTCTCCCTTGACCACAGAGGTGAATCCGCCTGCTCTTGGGTACGGGCTGCTGGTTGATGGAAAACATCAAGGTGTTGCCCAGACTCAGGCTATAGCCACAGTCCCCACATTTTCATACATATTTTCATAAAGAATAGAAAGGTACACATACAAACTGATCTCAGAAATAGCCTCATGCCTTTCTTGAGGTAGGCAGAAACAGAGCTACCTAGGTAGACAGTTTTTTTTTTTTCAATGTTTTTATTAGTGCCCTGTAGTTTTACATAATAGTGAGGTTCATTTGAACCAAACTTATTGTAGAAAATCTTGTAAAATCTTGTAAAATTGTAAAAAATCTTGATTTTTTAATTTTTATATTAATTTTTGTTTGTTCTAATCAGTCGTACATGACAGTAGAATGCATTTATACATTTTGATAGATCATACATAAATGGAGTTAATTTCTCATTTTTCTGATTGTACATATTGTAGGATCACATCAGTCAAGTAGTCATATACATACATGAGGTAATAATGTCTGTTCCACTCTATTATCCTTCCTACCCCCATCCCCTTACCCCTCCCTTCACTCCCCTCTACCTATGATAAAGTAACTCTATTCTTCCATAACCACACACCTCCATGGTGAATTAGCATATATACATCAGATAAAACATCCAGCCTTTGTTTTTGTGGATTTAGCTTAGTTCACTTAGCATGATATTCTTCATCTCCATCCATTTACCAGCAAATGTCATCATTTCATTCTTCTTTAAAGCTGAGTATCATTTTAGCATACATATATACCACTTAATGTCATCTAGATTCTGGTTTTGAGAAATCTCAATGTCTATAATTTTTATAATTGACATTTTAGAACAGAATATTTCTAATTGAAATTATTTTTTTTTTTTAAATTTTAAAGAGACCTTAGCTCTGGTCCACTTTTGTAAGACTGTATCCCTCGTGAGAGCCAGACTATTGCCATCAGGAACCACAAGCATTCATACTACTCCACTCTGGCCAGACTGCCACCCCAAGGTGGCATCACCACATGAAGGATGTCCCAGGCAGTAGTTGGCCAGCATGCCGGCTGGATTTGAACCCAGATGTTAAGAGGAAAGGTTTAAGAGAAAGGGTGTGTGATGAAATTGAACAACATGTGTCATATGCCCAGACAGGCAATAAATCGCTCGTCCAAAACCACATTTTCAGTTTCTACTTTAATTTCTTTTTGAGCTCTGAATTTCCTGAAGAAATTTGGGATTCTCAATAGGGGATGATCTGACTGATTTATTTGCTTTGCAAAGGTTTCAAGGGCTCACAAAAGAAATGTGATTCTAATTTACAGCTTTTAAAACTCATTCTGCTTGAAGTGGTTTGCACATTAAGGTTGTAGATACATGTCAACACGGTTTGTTGAAAACTCTAAAATTCAGCCTTTAAACTTTGTTGGTGATGGCTGTTATTCTTTTGGTTGGTTATACACAAGCTGTTAAATAACCAGTCTGACTAGTTCCACCCCCTTGCCTTGACTGATTTGACAGCTGACCTTGGTGGTGTTGTTGAAACAACTTGAGAGCTGCTTTGGTTCCTACAAATTAAACATTACAGGCAAAGTTCATAACTATATAAACCACCTGCAAACTTCAACCCTGGACTCATCATCAACTTTTTATCAGCTCTTAAAATGGGCTTATTAGATTAGAACTAAACTAAGCTAGTAGAACTTAGCTGAGTCTCAGATTCGTCTACTAGAGTAGAACCCCTCACTACCCGGGGTCATCACAGATACTCATAAGTAGTGAAGTGTGCTCTTATTTCCTCCCTTCCAGTTCAATTCCTTTTGAACCACATCAATTAATTTTCAAAATGATAAAGAACATGAAAGTAAAAGAGAACGGTTCCCCTCCATTCTATCTTCTGTCAGCTTATCCTTCCCTTATTTCCCCTCTGAACACAATGAAAAGAACCTTTTCTCTAAATTAGTACTGTTTCACAAAGCTCTCTTTCTGGGCTTTCGCCTCCCTCGTATCTGGTTTCATACATTCTTGCCCCGCATGTTGCATGCTTAGAAGATCATTGTGAATATTGACATCTAAAGCTGGATGAGCTGCCTGATGGGAGTGAGTCCTGTCATGGAAGGTGCTCATACGGACACTGAATGACTTATCTGCAATGCTATGCAGTAGGGTGTTGAGCCAGATGTGTCGAGGTTCACTGAGGATCAATTTCAGATTGTTAAAAATGAGTTTTCTCAAGGCACATCAACTTACTGGAATACATATTATTGCATTAATAGCAATAAACCATCTCTGACTTTTTCCCAAAGTCCCCCACCCCCCGACTTATTTCTCAGGGTCTATAAGGATGCTTCATCACATACTCTTACAAGCCCTATAAGCCAAGATCTGGCCTTATCTTTCTCTTCTGCCCTTACCAAGGCCTGCTGTTGAAACCTCTGACACACTAAACTGCTTGTTGACCCTTGACATAGTTTCCAGAACACACTGTCCAGTGTCTTTACCAAGCACCATCAACTTTGCCAGTCATTACCCTTACATCCAACAGGTGCCACCTCTGATGCATGGAAACCAGGTGTCCACACAGGTCTGGATTCTCTGGATTCCTTGACATGTAGAAGTTGGGCTGCAATCTAGGTCAAGAGGCAGGGAATGTCACTCTCCCTGCTGACAATTATGCTGTGCTACATGGGTACTGTGGGGAACTGAATAATTGGTCTCACTTCTGCACTCCCTTATACCATGGCCTCATGACAGGCACAGAGCACTTACCTGCCCTTTGACTTTTACCTAGACTACATGACTTGCTTTGGTCACTGAGAAGTTAGTAGATAAGACTTGAGCAGATGTCTTTAAATATGCTTATGCCTTTCATCTTATTCTTCGGTCTGCCACACCATGAGAACCTATCCTGGATAGCCTGGATGCTAGCATGTGACAAAGGAGAAAACCCACCCAGATGACCTGCAGATTCACATCCTGCATTAGAGCCATCCCTGTCAACCCACATAACCTAAGCATGATATAAGATATCATAGAATTAAGTCCCTGAGTTTTTGGGTGGTGTGTTATGCAGCATTACTGAGGTAATAAGTGATGAAGGCATTAAAGTAATACTATTTTTAAAATGGCAATGCCAAAAACATTTCATATCACAATGATTCTTGGGTTTTCTTTGCTTTTTGTAACCTCATACAACTCACATGTAAATGTACAGAAACCGGGCTATTCACAAATCCAAATGTTAAGTGGAATGCTAGATCTGGAGTCCCTTTTCTGCTTTGATGGGTTGAGTTTTTATCGAGCTAAGCTTCTTAATAGCGGTTTTCAAATTGTGTTTCCCAGATCTGGAGAGACTCCACTGAGGAACAGGAAGACATCCACAGATGACTCCTGTTGGTAAGAGGTCACAGCTCCTCAGCCAGAGCTTCTCTTTACTATCTCTACAGCTACTTCTCTAGGATTTCTTTGAAGAAATGGTTCACCTACTTAAAATAAAATGAGGGCTTGAAACTCAGAGTGCACCTGTTAGGAAATTTCTCAACCTTTTAAGGAGGAATTCTCAAGTCCCTCTGCTGTCCAGGAAACCTGTGTCTTTCTAATCAATGCACTCTCCCACTATGTAGTGACTAGTTTATAACTTCTCTTCCACCCTCAAGCCTTTAATATCTCCACCTCCTCCTCTCTCTAATGAAGACTTTGCTTCTTATTTTGCTGATATTTGGTACATAATTGGTGCTCAAGAAATATTTGTTGAATGAATTGATACATTATTATGTGACTATTTCTACCTAGGGACTACTCTTAGGTTTTCTGTGTATTGTGTCACATAATCCTTATCCCTTCCCCCAAAAGAGAACAGAGAAAAGTTAAGAGTGGTACTATACTCTCAACAGAAGAAATGGAAACTCAGGGAAATTTTGTAACTTCCCCAGGGACAAACACCACCCAATTAACATCTGGGAACAGATTCCAGAAATTGGACAACAGACCCACTTCCAACCTCTAGATAATCAGTGGTCATTTCTTAACGGAAGTGGATTCTATGCTATTTGTCCTTCAGAGAAAATTCCATGACCTTGCTAAGTTTCTTGAACCTAGATATGCCAAGCTATATTAAACCAGCATTTCAATAGGAAACAAATTACATTATTTTGCTGATCTGCTTTTCACCTATAAATGCACTGACTAGAATTCACTGTTCATAACTTCTACCACTGCTGGTTATTTACAAGAGTTCGTAAATCTGATCATAAATCAGCCGCCTTTCCAGTTACTATTGGTGATGTTTACCACTAAAACTATGACTGCCCACAAAGACACTCCCTGAGAGTTCTAGTTGTTCTATAGGTTACCACCATCCACTGCCCATCATTGTAACCTGCCAGATACTGTAGTTTCTGCAGGCATCCTAGTATCTGCCACATTTCAGTCCACTGTGCCAAGACACCACCACTTCCCCATGATCCACCAGTGTCTGTGACACACTACTGCTGCGTGTGAGCTTGAGTGTTCAAGGCAACTAAAGCCACATCTTATGTCCAGAGAAGAAATGAAAAGAATGCTTCTGACTTTTCTTTTAGGGACACATGCTCCATGTAGATCCCAAAGGAGAAATATTCTTGGTCCCAACATATCATAAAATGTTAAGTTAAAAAAAAAATACTTCTAGTTCACTACTTAGAGATCAATCTGGAGCAGACAGAGCCAGAAGACAAACCTCAGAGATGGCGACCTGAGCATTGGACATAAACTCTTTCTCCTTGGATGCCTAATGCTTTGGTACTGGACAACTTGTCTACCTGGCTTTCTCTTTTCTAAAAGGATCTACAGACCTATGTGTATAGATCTGCACAAACAGATTTCTGTGTCTATACCGTCCATTCACTCTACAGTCGAAAACCAAATTCAAACACAATGTGCCTTAGGTTGGGATCCCCAGTACCTGCTCCCCAGCTAAATAAAATGTCCATTGTGAAGTTTTCCACCCAGACCAAAAATTCCTTCAAGTTAGGTAGAGAAATAGCCAGATTTCAAATAAGACTCTCTAGTAATTTTTCTGCCTCTTTCCCAGGGACCCTTACTCCTATGTGCTAAAAATTCAATGTGAGGGTTTCCCTCCCCAGTACTCCCAGCAATGCATAGCAGCCTAGACATGGATCATATTTGTTCATTTCTTTTATAAGAACTAATCCTACCCCCTTCCCCAGCACAAACTATCTTATATTTTGGACCCATTTTTCAGACCTTTCTCATTGAAAGCAACAAGTACTTATTGAGCATCTATCACTCACCAAGCAATGAGGTGGGCACTGGTAATACCATGTATGGGAAAAACCAAATAGTCCCTGACCTCCCCCATATTAGATCTAAGAGCTATAGTTACTAGTGCCCCAGATGGTAGATAAGGCTTTTTATACTTTCTTTAGCCTGGGATCTGGGGTCATAATCAACAATATTTTTATACCTGGCCTAATTAGAAAGGCAAGTCCTCCCTCCATAGTCCAACCCCATTCTCTTTTCTTCTATTGGACTTCTCCCCTGGGTTACCACCTCTCAAATGGCTACAAAGAGTATCTTCCTACCATTTTCAGAGGGCATTTTCCAGTCATACATACAATATCCACAGAAGCACCCCAAATATGTACAGCAAAGTTCTCTACCAAACACCTTCTATAGGTTGCTGTAGGGTGCATTCATATCCGTGCTTGTTCAGTCTTATCACTGATAACTTCTCTGGATTTATTACTTCTCCTGTACTTCCACGTTTCATTTTTTTTACCCAAACCTATTCATTCAAGAGCATCGCCTAACCTCCCAAGACATACCCTAGCTTCTGAGTCACTAGAGGTGACATCCCTCTGATCCACCAAAAAATAACCATCTTCAATGAAACTGAAATAAAACAATTTCTGATTTCCAGGAGCTCAGGGCTTTGCCCTAAATTGGTATTCCTTTTAAAATGTCCCCTGGATTTACAGTCAGCAAGTCATTGCCTGGACAATGCTTTAAAGAAACAGATTTTTAACTCCATTTACTGGCATAATTTTATGTCACTGTCTCAGTCTCAAAGAAACTTGGTTTCCTCAGCACCAGAAAGTGTCTTTGCTACTAAACACAGCTGGCCTGGGTTTGGTAGCACCTGGAGCATTAATCTAAGAACTCTATAGACCTAGGACCTGTGTCCAGCCCTCTCTGAGTTTGGTACTGACTAATAACATTCCCAGAATTGTAATCCCACAGACCTTTCACACTGTCGCGCCTTCAAGTCCACATACATTCAAGTTCCTGAATCAGGAATGGCACCATGAACATCTTACCATTCAGTATATTAGCAAGAGAGCTCTGTGCTATTTTGAAATTTTAACTAAAACCAGATTTTCTTCCAGCAGAGGAGAAAGCTAGAGTCAACTAGCTATGTCTGCTGTGGAGCTCATATTGGTTGGAATGTCATCCCAGTGTTGAGCCATCTCCTCATCAAATTCGAAGACAGGCCTTAGTCAGAGCTCTAGTTTCTATTTCTTTCAGACATTTAGTTTCTTGTACAAACCTCTAATTTCATTAAAAATAAAAATTCAGGGCTGGGTGCAGTGATGCACACCCATAATCCCAGTGCTTCAGGAGGCTGAGGCAGGAGGATCACCAGTTCAAAGTCAGCCATAGCAACTTAGTGAGGCCCTAAGCAACTCAGTGAGACCCTGTCTCTAAATAAAATACAAAAAAAAAATTAAATAAATGAATGAAATAAATAAAAATTTACAGTATATTCAAGTCTCTCATGTAATATTTATTATGTATGTATTTCTGGCAGAACCAATCCATAATCTACCAGGGATATAGAGGTCATCTAAATCTTATGAGTGCAGGATTAAAAGTCAACATCCTAAAATCAATAGCTTTCCTATACACTAATGATTAATTCACTGAAAAATAAATCAGGAAATCAATCCCATTCACATTAATCTCAAGAAAGAAAAAAGAAACCTAAGAATAAATCTAACCAAGGAGGTGAAAGACCTCTACAATAAAAATTATAGAACACTGAAGAAAGAAACTAAAGAAGACACTAGAAGATGGAAAGACTTCCCATGTTCATGGATAGACAGAATAATGTTAAAATGGGGGCTGGGGATAAAGCTCAGACAGTAGAGTGCTTGCCTTGGAAGCACAAGGCCCTGGGTTCAATCCCCAGCACCACAAAATAATAATAATTATTATTATTATAATGTTAAAGTGACCCTATTGTCAAAAGTCATTCAAGGCATTCCCCATCAAAACACAATGATATTCTTCACAAAACTAGAAAAAGAAGTCCTAAAATTCATTTGGAAGAAATTTGGAAGAATAAAATACCCAGAACAGACAAACCAATAATAAGCAAAAAAAAAAAAAAAAAAGGCAATGCCAAAGACATCACAGTACTTGACTTCAAATTATACTACAGAGCTATAGTAACATAAACTGCATAGTGTTGGCATAAAAACAGACACACAGGCCAATGGAACAGAAGACACAGAAACAAACCCACACATCTATAGTCATTTGATTGTTGACAAAGTTGCCAGAGAACATACATTGGAGAAAACCCGAAGGGGTTAGTGCCAGGATCTGTGCCCTGTCAATGAAGAAAACAAAGGAGGCCTCAATAAACCAAGTATCATCCAGCAATGACTCCATCCCCCACTTGCACGGGTAGACATTTCCTAGTTCCACTGATGTCAGGCTTTGTCTGTGACTTCCTTTAGCCAACAGAATGTGGGTGGAAGTGATGGTTTGCTGCTTATAATGTGCTTCCATAACTCCTGTTGTTTACTGCCTAATCTACCTGAGCCCAGAAGGAACCCATGGAGGAAAGCAACCCTAGCTACCCCCACAGACATGTGAACATGAGAACAAATATTTGTCACTCATGCCACCATATCTGGGGGTGGTTTGTTTGACAATAGCAAGAGCTGACTGATTTATCAGGTCACTAGCTAAAGGCAGGTATAGCTGAGGGAGTAGGTTCATCTAGCCAGGAGTGGTTTACTCTAGAGAGAAATTGGTTCACTCTAAACAGAGATTTGAATAATAAGACAGAGCTGGCTCAGTCAGCATCTGGGTAGGATCCTATCAGGAAAGAGAAGAACAGTGGGTCTGCCTGGTCCATACTCAATTGACTATAGCAACATGCATGCTTTTTCTTTTTTTTTAAGGTGAGAGAAATCTCTGCCCTTAATATAATTCTGGTTAAGGTTATTATATGGCCAGTGTGGTGGTTGAATACCCCTAAGCTTTCATCAGTCTGAAATTTATCCTCACCTTTCTGTTTTCTTCTTTCCCCCACCACCTGAAAGAATCCCATACCTGCTGCAGCAATGAGGACTAGCAGCTGTGCCACACAGACCTCTGAACTATGCTAGGGACTGCACATTCCCAGCTAAAGAGGGGTCCCAAAAGGTTTTCCACCTGTATGAAATCTAACTAGTCAAGAAACATGGAATTTCAGAAGTCTGTATGTAGACATATTCAGTTGAACAGGATATGGCTAAACAATGAGACTAGACAATGAGGATTGCCAACACCAATCTTAAATGATTTCACTAACCTCAGTAAAGAACCAACCCCACCTTTGGCAGGCCACCCAAGTCATGTTAGATCCGATTGAATTCTTTTTTTTTTTTTTTTTTTTTTTTGTGGTGCTGGGGATCGAACCCAGGGCCTTATGCTTGCAAGGCAAGCACTTTACCAACTGAGCTATCTCCCCAGCCCCCAATTGAATTCTTTAGGTTCAGTCTAAGCAGTAGACTGGGCTAATGCTGAAAGAGTAAAACCATGGTGGAGAAGACCAGAATGGGACTCTCCTTGGCTTAGATAATAGCACGGAAACCCACTAACCTCAGTAAAGGTGGATATTACTCCTCTAAAGACACATGATTCTCAGCTAATTTCTGATGCTCTGGAAGTTCAAAGCCTGTTTAGTCCAGTTTCACTTGTCTGGGCCAAGGGTGGAGTATGAGGAAAGGTTTGTGAATGGGTATAGAAATGTATTAATCAGCTCAGCCATAAAGAAACTGAAGCACACTCAATATATAGCATAAAGCTGTAACAATTTTAATTACTTTAATAATTTTTAAAATTTTATATTCAAAAGAAGATAATGTAGAAGAATTCAGCACAGTGGCTACTGTTTATTAACACTTAAATTAACAAATCCATAATCATAAGGTAGAGTATTTTCACAAAAAATGTGAAGAGATGGTGTTACAAGGTAAGACATCTTCATTTAGATGTCATCCATCTCAAAGCCAATTGTGTAATACGAAAGGAAAGGGAAAAAGGGAAAGGAAAAATTAGGAAAGTCGTGTAAGTGACACCAAGTTGGTGCATGCCCTTGTCCTCATCATAAGCCCGCTAGGGTCAATAGGAAATGAATTAAAGACCCCAGACAACAAAGCAGAGCTTTTCAATAGAATCTCAGGAAGACTTATCTGTCTCTGTCCAGGGAGGATAAAACTGCTACTCCAGTGACAGAAGACACTGTTTATGATACAAGAGAGTGAATTCTGCAGCTGAGCCAGAGCAGCAAGGATGAGACACTCCTCTCAGCTGCCAGATAAGAATCCAGCTCCAGACAGGCTGTGATGGGCACTGTGTGATCAGGAGGAACTGGTCTATATAACCTGCCTGCTCCCCCAAATTTGGGACCTCTTGTATTACCCTGTTGAATATCCAGCAGTGTTATGGTTTGGGTATGAGGTATCCCCCAAAAGCTCATGTGTGAGACAATGCAAGAAGGTTCAGAGGAGAAATGACTGGGTTGTAACAGTCTTAACCCAATCAGTGATTTAATCCCCTGATAGGGAATAACTGAGTGGTAACTGAAGTGGTAGGGTGTGGCTGGAGGAGGAGGGAATTGGGCGTGGCTTTGGGGTATATATTTTTTATCTGGAGAGTGGAGACTCTCACTCGGCTTCCTGATGATGTGAGCTGCTTCTCTCTGCCACACTCTTCCACCATGATGTTCTCACTGTGAGCCTTGAGGAATGAAGCCGGCTATCTATGGATCGAGACCTCTGAAACTGTGAGCCCTCAAATAAACTTTTCCTCCTCTACAATTGTTCTGACTGGATCTCTTAGTCACAACAGTGAAAAAACTGACTAAAACAAGCAGTAAACTCTAATGCCCAAATTATAAATAATAAGTTTTAGAAATTACAGAAACAAGTGGTCTTCAGCACCCACTCAGGTAAAAATCCTGCAACAGTGTCAAGCCGCTTTCCACCACTACAACAAATATCTGAGATAAAATCAACTTATAAAGAGAAAAGGTTAATTTTGTCTTATGGTTTTAGAGGCTCTAGTCCATGATGAGATAGGCTCATTGCTTTTAGTCCTCTGGTGAAGGTGCTAGATGAAATGGCCTAGAACACTTGGTAGAGCAAAACTACTCACTATGTGGCCAGGAAACAAGAAAGGGAGGAGGAGGAGGCTGTGGTCCCATGATCTTCTTTAAGAGCACACATCCAACAACCTAAAAATCTCCCATTAAGCCCACCTCTTAAAGGTCCCATCACCTCCCAACAGCACCACCCCAGAAACCAAGTCTTTAGGAGACATTTAACATCCAAACTAGCTGGGTGGTAAGACTTCGGTGACCATATATTCATAAGAATCATTTGAGAACTTATTATGCACATTTCTAGGCACCCTCCAAAACACTTTAAAACAGTGAACTGGAGAAGGCAGGATCTCCTGGTATTTTAAACAAGCACCAGAGTGATCTGACTGAAGGGTCCCCTGCCCACACTTTAAAGGACAGTGGGCTAAGAACAATTCAAAATACAGTACTAGAGATTCAGTCCCATCATAAACTAGATATATGCCTCAAGCGCCCAGAATCTTCCCAGCCTCAGTTTCTCTCTTTTTAAATTGAAGTGGTTAGCTAGAGGAGACCTCCCTGAATGTCCCCACAGCACCCTACTCTAAGCAGGGCAGGTACACTTCACTAGGCTCAGTTTCTTTTTTTTTTTTTTTTATTGTACACAAATGGGATACTTAGTGTTTCTCTGTTTGTACATGAAGTAAAGGCATACCCTTTGTGTAGTCATGCTTTTACATAGTATAATAGTGTTTGATTCATTCTGTTATTTTTCCCTTCCCCCCCACCCCTCCCACCCCTCTTTTCCCTCTACACAGTTCCTCTTTCCTCCATTCTTACCTCCTTCCCACCTCCCACTGTGTGTCATCATCCACTGATCAGGGAGATCATTCATCCTTTAGATTATTGAGATTGGCTTATCTCACTTAGCATGATATTCTCTAATTTCATCCATTTGCCTGCAAATACCATAATTTTATTATTCTTTATGGCTGAGTAATATTCCATTGTATATATATACCACAGTTTCTTTATCCATTCATCAATTGAAGGGCATCTAGGTTGGTTCCACAATCTGGCAATTGTGAATTGAGCAGCTATGAATATTGATGTGGCTGCATCTCTGTAGTATGCTGATTGTAAGTCCTTTGGGTATAGGCCAAGGAGTGGGATAACTGAGTCAAATGGTAGTTCCATTCCAAGTTTTCTAAGGAGTCTCCACACTGCTTTCCAGAGTGGCTGCACTAATTTGCAACCCCACCAGCAATGTATGAGTGTACCTTTTTCCCCACATCCTCTCCAACACCTGTTGTTGCTTGTATTCTTCATAATCGCCATTCTAATTAGGGTGAGATGGAATCTTAAGGTGGTTTTGATTTGCATTTCCCTTATTACTAGAGATGTTGAACATTTTTTCATATATCTGTTGATTGTTTGTAGATCTTCTTCTGTGAAGTGCCTGTTCATTTCCTTAGCCCATTTGACGATTGGGTTATTTGTAATCTTTGTGTAGAGTTTTTTGAGTTCTTCATAGATTCTGGAGATTAGTGCTCTATCTGATGTATGAGAGGCAAAGATTTTCTCCCACTCTGTAGGCTCTCTCCTCACATTGCTTATAGTTTCCTTTGCTGAGAGAAAGCTTTTTAGTTTGAATCTATCCTAGTTATTGATTCTTGCTTTTATTTCTTGTGCTATGGGAGTCCTGTTGAGCAAGTCTGATCCTAAGCCGACATATTGAAGATTTGGACCTACTTTTTCTTCTATAATATGCAGGGTCTCTGGTCTAATTCCAAGGTCCTTAATCCATTTTGAGTTGAGTTTTGTGCACGGTGAGAGACAGGGGTTTAGTTTCATTCTGCTGCATATGGATTTCCAATTTTCCCAGCACCATTTGTTGAAGAGGCTATCTTTTCTCCATTGCATATTTTTGGCACCTTTGTCTAGTATGAGAAAACTATATTTTTTAGGGTTTGTGTCTGTGTCCTCTATTCTGTACCATTGATCTACCTGTCTATTTTGGTACCAATACCATGCCATTTTTGTTACTATTGCTTTGTAGTAGAGTTGAAGATCTGGTATTGCAATACCGCCTGCTTCACTCTTCTTGCTAAGGATTCCTTTAGCTATTCTGGGTTTCTTATTTTTCCAGATGAATTTCATGATTGCTTGCTCTATTTCTGTGAGGTATGTCATTGGGATTTTAATTGGAATTGCATTGAATCTATATGGCACTTTTGGTAGTATGGCCATTTTGACAATATTAATTCTGCCTATCCAAGAACATGGAAGATCTTTCCATCTTCTGAGGTTTTCTTGAATTTCTTTCTTTAGTGTTCTGTAGTTCTCATTGTAGAGGTCTTTCACCTCTTTTGTTAGATTGATTCCCAAGTATTTTATTTTTTTTAAGCTATTGTGAATGGGGTAGTTTTCCTAATTTCTCTTTCCAAAGATTCATCACTTATGTAAAAAACTGTATTTGATTTATGAGCACTGATCTTATATCTGCTACATTACTGAATTCACTTATGAGTTCTAAAAGTTTTCTGGTGGAATTTCTGGGTTCCTCTAAGTATATAATCATGTCATCAGCAAATAGGGATAGTTTGAGTTCTTCTTTTCCTATTTGAATCCCTTTAATTTCTTCGGTCTGTCTAATTGCTCTGGCTAGCGTTTCAAGGACGATTTTGAATAGAAGTGGTGAAAGGGGGCATCCCTCTCTTGTTCCAGTTTTTAGGAAGAATGCTTTCAGTTTTTCACCATTTAGAATGATATCAGCCATGGTCTTAGCATAGATAGCCTTTACAATGTTAAGGAATATTCCCACTATCCCTATTTTTTCTAGTGTTTTGAGCATGAAGGGATGCTGTATTTTATCAAATGCTTTTTCTGTATCTATCGAAATAATCATGTGATTCTTGACTTTAAGTCTGTTGATATGGTGAATTACATTTATTGATTTCCTGATGTTGAACCAACTTTGCATCCCTGGAATGAAACCCACTTGATCATGGTGCACTATCTTTTTAACGTTTTTGTATGCGATTTGCTAAAATTTTTTTGAGAATTTTTGCATTAATGTTCATTAAGGATATTGGTTTGAAATTTTCTTTCCTCGATGTGTCTCTGTCTGGTTTAGGTATCAGGGTAATATTGGCTTCATAGAATGAGTTTGGGAGGGTTCCCTCCTCTTCTATTTCATGGAATACTTGGAGGACTATTGGAATGAGCTCTTCTTTAAAGGTTTTGTAAAACTCGGCTGAGAACCCATCTGGTCCTGGACTTTTCTTTATTGGTAGGCTTTTGATGACTTCTTCTATTTCATTACTTGAAATTGGTCTATTTAAATTGTGTATCTCCTCCTGATTCAGTTTAGGTAATTCATATGTCTCTAGAAACCTACTGATATCTTCGAGATTTTCTGTTTTGTTGGATTAGAGCTTTTCATCTCTTCCTCATGGAAAATTTTGCTGATAATATTCTAATTATGTTTTGTATTTCAATCATGTCTGTCTTGATATTTCCTTGTTCATTCCAAATTTTAGTAATTTGAGTTTTCTCTCTCCTTCTCTTTGTTAGTGTGGCTAAGGGTTTATTGATTTTGTTTATTTTTTCAAAGAACCAACTATTTATTTTGTCAATTTTTTCAATTGTTTCTTTTGTTTCAATTTCGTTGATTTCAGCTCTGATTTTAACTATTTCCTGTCTTCTACTACTTTTGATGTTGCTCTGTTCTTCTTTTTCTAGGGCTTTGAGCTGTAGTGTTAGGTCATTTATTTGTTTATTTTTTTCTTCTATTGAATGCGTTCCATGAAATAAATATTCCTCTATGTACTGCTTTCGTAGTTTCCCAGAGATTTTGATATGATGTTTCTTTGTTCTCATTTACCTCTAAGAATTTTTTAATTTCCTTCCTGATATCTTCTGTTATCCATTCATCATATAACAGCATATTTAATCTCCAGGTGTTGGAGTAGTTTCTGTTTTTTACTCTTTCACTTATTTCTAATTTCAATTTATTATGATCTGATAGAGTACAAGGTAGTGTCTCTATCTTCTTGTATTTGCTAACATTAGGTTTGTGGCATAATATATGGTCTATTTTAGAGAAGGATCCATGTGCTACTAAGAAGAAAGTGTATTCGCTCTTTGTTGAATGGTGCATTCTATAAATGTCTGTGAAGTCTAAATTATTGATTGTGTTATTGAGATCTATGGTTTCTTTCTTCAATTTTTGTTTGGAAGATCTGTCCAGCGGTGAAAGAGATGTGTTAAAATCACCTAGTATTATTGTGTTATGGTCTATTTGGTTTCTGGAATTGAGAAGGATTTGTCTGACGTACATGGATGAGCCAATGTTTGGGGCATAGATATTTATGATTGTTATGTCTTGCTGATCTATGCTTCCCTTAAGCAGTATGAAATGTCCTACTTTACCCTTCTGACTAACTTTGGCTTGAAGTCCACATTATCTGAAATGAGGATGGATACTCCAGCTTTTTTGCTGAGTCCATGTGCATGGTATGTTTTCTCCCATCCTTTCATCTTTAGTCTGTGGGAATCTCTTTCTATGAGATGAGTCTCTTGCAGGCAACATATTGTTGGATCTTTCTTTTTAATCCAATCTGCCAGTCTGTGTCTTTGATTGATGAGTTCAGGCCATTAACATTCAAGGTTATTATTGAGGTATGATTTGTATTCCCGGTCATTTGGCTCTTCTATTTTTCTTTTTATTATTTTTTTTTTTGACATGACTTGGTTACTCCTTTATTTGACTATTCCTTTAGGATAGTTCTTCCCTTTGCTGATTTGAATCTTTGTTTTTCATCTCTTCCTCATGGAAAATTTTGCTGATAATATTCTGTAGTGCTGGCTTTTTTTTTGTAAAAAAATTTTTTTGTAAATTCTTTTAGCTTTTGTTTATCATGGAAGGATTTTATTTCATGTTCAAATCTAAGGTAAGTTTTGCTGGGTATAAGATTCTTGGTTGGCATCCGTTTTCTTTCAGGGATTGCAAAATGTTGTTCCAGGCCCTTCTAGCTTTTAGGGTCTGGATTGAAAAATCTGCTGATATCCGTATTGGTTTCCCCCTGAATGTATTTGGTTCTCTTCTCTTTCAGCCTTTAAAATTCTGTCTTTATTTTGTATGTTATGTATTTTCATTATAATGTGCCTTGGTGTGGGTCTGTTGTAATTTTGTATATTTGGAGTCCTATAAGCCTCTTGTACTTAATTTTCCATTTCATTCTTCAGATTTGGGAAATTTTCTGGTATTATTTCATTGAATAGATTGTTCATTCCTTTGGTTTATTTCTCTAAATCTTCCTCAATCCCAATAATTCTTAAATTTGGCCTTTTCATGATATCCCATAATTCTTGTAATTCTGTTCATGATTTCTTACCATCTTCTCTGTTTGGTCCACTTTGTTTTCAAGATTAAATATTTTTCTACAATATCTGAGGTTCTGTCTTCCAGGTGTTCTATCCTATTGGTTATGCTTTCTATGGAGTTCTTAATTTGGTTTATTATTTCCTTCATTTCAAGGATTTCTGTTTGTTTTTTTTTCAATATCTCTAACTCTTTATTGAAATGATCTTTTGCTTCCTCTATTTGCTCTTTTAACTGTCGATTGGTATGATCATTCAATGCCTGCATTTGCTCTTTCATCTCATCATTCAATACCTGCATTTGCTCTTTTATCTCATTGTTTGCTTCCCTGATCATTTTAATTATGTACATTCTGAACTACCTTTCTGTCATTTCTTCTGCCATGCTATCATTGGATTTATTGATGTAATATCTAGATTCATTTGGGGCATTTTCTTCCCTTGTTTTCTCATATTGTTCAGGTATCAGTGGATTGCTGAGATATTGCAGATTTCCTCTATTGACTTATAATGTCCCTGAAGATTTCTAGTATATCCCCTCCTAGCTTTCAGTAGCCTGAAGTCTTGGAGGAACTTGATAATGCAGTGCTCCACAAGGAAACTGCCTCTCTAGAGGTGGTGGCCTTCAGGTGGGGTATATTCCCTACTAGTGGACAGAGGCACCTCCACTTGTTGACCAATGGTCATCCAAAGGGGAACTAGGCTTGTGGCTGAGGTGAGGCCTGTTTGGACCTGTGTCTCTGGTTTTACCGTCCTTGTGGGAAAACCTCCCCCGGTAGGGAAGACTCACCCAGTGGGGAGGTCTCGCTGGTCAGTTCCCCTCCTAGAGGCTCCCCTCAATCCACAACTACCACCTGGGCTGGGAAGCCTTCCTCTGCAATGTTCCCAGGTGCCCGGACCTACTTCCTGGGCCTGGGAGCCTCACCCTGTGCCGAAGAGTCTCCTTAGGCTGCCCCTCCTCAGAGAAGCTGCCCGCAGTCCTGGAACCTTCTCTCCACCCCTAAGTGTCTCTCTGTGCTGCTCTTCCACCAAGAAGCCGCCTATGTCCTGGGGCCATGTTCTGCACCTAATCGTCTGGCTGTGCGGCCCCTCCTCTAAGGAGCCACATAGAGCCCCGGTGCAGTCGCTCCAAGTCCAAGCGACCCGCTGTGCGCCTCCTCCTCCAGGCAGCTGCCTGGAGCCCCAGGGCAGTCGCTCAGAGTTCAAGCGTTGTGCTGAGCAGCTCTCCTCTACAATGTTCCCAGTTGACTGAGTTCCCAGCTCCAGCGAGGGAAGGGGTGTCTGGTTGGGCAACTCTACTTCACAAAGTTCCCTGCGTTCCAGGACTACCGCCCCAACGGGAGAGACTCACCCGGCGGCTTTGAGCTGGTTCCAAGTCTCTCAAAACCTCGTCTTCTTGAATCCTGAGACCTGGAGCAACATGATATGCAGCCACCCTCTAGTCCGCCATCTTGAAATCCCCTAGGCTCAGTTTCTAAAGGAATGCCAAGGTTCTGCATTCAAAAGAAGGAAGCCTGGTCTTCTGCTAACCAAAGTTTACCACTCCTTGATTAAAGGAGCCCTTACAGCACAACCTAGAACTCTGAGTAATCTGTTAAATCCATTTTGTTGTCCTAAGAGCCTGGTGTTCCCAGGATTTTCCCAGTGTGAGCAGTGACAGTCCTGCACCCATGGAAAACCCTCAACACCTTTGGTCACTCTACTCTAATGCATTCCCAGTGGGTAAGTTTTTCTGAAGAAAAAACATAATAATAATGGAAATTTCTGGCATTCTTCACTATCTTCCTTTCCTCTCTTTGACCTACATCCAAGCACTGGAAAGTCTTGTAAGGCTGCTTCTCCATATCTGTACATCGAAAGAGGGAGACAGGGCTGCTAGACCCTAAACTTTAGACCCAAACTATTCCATTTATTCCCAGCTGTGTTGCCCCCACGTCTTAGCGCTGGCTGTTGATGAGGTATGCAGGACAGGCTCAGGCTATCACAGAGAGACATGCCCTCTCTCTTACACTTCTACCTCCTGTTACAGGAGCAAGCAATGGAATCCTGAGACACCTGCAGCAGTGGAACTGGCTTCAAAGCATCCCATACTCATCTCTTTAAAATGAATGCAGATTTAGAAACCTTCCCTAGAAAAATCTCTTTTGTCTTTCATACACTAGTTTATAAATGTGAATCTTACTATCTTGGCATTTCTCAAAGCTTTCTTTAGAATTAGACTAAATGAGTTGAGTCATGGAATCACTCAGGGGTTTTACAAAATAGCCTGATGTGTCTCCTGATCATATTAGTTACTATTCAGCTAACTCGTATGGTTGATAAAGGTGGTAGGCACTGACCCAAGTCACAAAAATTAAACACTCTTTAAAAAGACAATAGGAATTGGAAAGTAAGCACCAAAAAGAAAAAGAAAGTTTCAAAGAACATAAAAACTTCCTACATTCAATTTAGCTTCATAGTAAACATGAGTAATAGTCTGAATGTCATGAGAAAACCTTTGGTAGAGAATACTATTAAATACCCTTTAAATTAGTATCCAACTTTTAGTGATAAGATCTACAACTGGAAACAACAGAATGAGTAAATTGTGACACTCATCCAACGAAATTCTATACAACAATGAAAAAGAAAGAACTACTAATTTTAGCCAAAGCATTATAAATCTTAGATTTGGTATTGAGTTAAAAAAGCCAGACACAGAGTTTCTAACATGTAATCCCATGTATATGAAGTTTAAGATAGGCAAAGTCAATCTGGGGCACTGTAGGTAAGAGCACCCTTTGTGTTCTGTGGATGGAGAGGGTTGAAAAAAACAGAATCTTTACCTGCAAGGGAGAAGACAGGGATGGACTTGCAGACCCACAGGAATTCTGTGGCCCCAGATTATCACTGTGCCTCTTCATTAAATTCTTTCTCTGGTAACAGTGTTCTTAAACAAATCTATGTAGTTGGAAGATATTCTCTACCCCAATTTTTAAAAGTTTGTTTACATCCTCACAGGAATCCAGTCTTGATCTCTGCCAGCCCAGAAAGCTCACAGATGTCATCACTATTTCATAACAGAAGTGAGAATAAGTTATCCATGTTGAAAATTGCAAATATTGTAGCCACAGGATTTGGGTAAAATAGTAAAACACACTCACTAAACACTTGGATATACAGTCCCTACGTAAGTCCCTACATCTTCCCTGTAACCTGGGAAGTAGATACTATCATTATCTTCATTTTGCAGATGAGGAACCTGACCCTAATAAGTAGCAGAGAAACGGAGTTGAACCAGACATTCTCACACCAGAGTCTGTGTTCTCAACTGGTATATATGAGATTGTCTTTAACCTGTTTATGTTTCTTAATATTTTCTTCCAACATGATGCTGCATTTACTGAGACACAATAATCAGGTTGTTTGATTATTTTTTATTAGAAAAAATGATATTATTTTGTTCTTAGTGCTATTAAGTTCATGATAGACCTGGAGTTCTGAATGTTTGTATTTTTGTCCCTTCTACCCCTTTTCCTTCTCTGCAAGGAGAGAAGTGGAAAACTGCCTTTACTTTCCATCTTCACACACTGCTTTGATGAAGGCCAAGCCTCCCCAGTCAGCCAAGTCTGGCATTTCAAGCAGTAATCTAATGTGCCATAAAATGTTTCAGAAAGATATTCTTTTACTCCTTGGAGTGCTGATCAAATTCTCCTAAACAGAATCAGAGTGAATTTTATACCAAATGGAGACCAAACAAGGGAAGGAATCGAAGGTCTCTGGTTCAAGAAGTTATCTGAACCCTTTTTGTTTCCCCCTCTGCAATAAGGAAAAAGAGTGCTTTAAATCACAAACATCATTGTCAATGAGTACTAGAAAACTTAATGCACCAGAGGGCAGGAAGATCAAAGCTTAGCACCTGGAGAGTTCCACATGGCGAAGATTAATAAAACAATGCCCTCCATTACATAAATCTTGAGCAAGGTTGCTCACAGACACACACACCCCCCAAAATTATTGTAGGGGTCAGATAACTGATATACAATACATACAGTCTCCCTATCAGGGAGCATTCCCTTCCTCTAGCCTCGTTGTTGACACAAGGCAGGGAGACTGTTTTAAGCTGCTTTTGTCTAAAATTGACATTACAGATTTTGGATCTGGACACAGCACATCTGCAAGCCAGCGGAAATACCAAGATCCAGCATGCTCCTTTGATTGTTACATTTAAGATATCATGTGTGCTACCAGCTCCACTGCTGGGAGGCATTAGAGGCAGCTACTCCGGGCTTGTAAAGTACTTTGGAAATACTATAGACCAGGATTAGAGCAGATGAGTATTCCACATGGCTTCAGGAGAGATGATAACCAAGAATAGTGTTGTATAGTTAAATTGATCTATGAGCTACATATGGGAAGCAATATCTTAAGAATCCTGCTGAAGGTGTGTATGCGAATGTGTGTATTAGTGGTTTTGAAACTAACATGTCAGTTGAGCTCTAGAGAAAGGAAAAAAGAAAATAAAGTGAGGAGAGTGGGGAAGGGCAAATGTGAATCCAACCTTTTTGTACTTTTTTTTTTTTTTTTTTTTTTTGTGACAGTCTGAAAGCAAAACCAAAACTGAATCCACATATCCACTGTGGTGTGTCACTTTGGAATTTGGCTGACAAGTTCTGTGGCTTTTTTCATAAGTGAGAGGCATGTCATATGGAAGCAGTGAGCCCAAGCGTAAGGTAGCAGAGGTTTCAGCATTACATTCCACATAGGAAACTTTAGCATGTGTTGATAATGTCCTGGAAACTTTCCCAGTGATAAAAATAAGATAACTTTCATTTATGTAGGCCATTTAATGCTGTTAGATCCCAAACAGTGTATAAAGGTCTATACAGGTATATCTAAGAATTGCAACTCATTGACTCATTTCAGTCATATACTTCTTTATACCCATATGGGTTATCTATGAATGGTACTCACATAATTATGATAAAGAGGCATAGGCACAGAATAAACACACTGCATATGTGATCTAATCATGCCTTGACATCATGTAGCATGATTCTCCAATGCTTTTCCCATGTGAATCTTACAACCACTCTGTGTTTAGGAAAGACATTATTACACCTAATTTACATATGAGAAAATTACATCTCAAAGAAATTGAGATTTTTTTTTTCAAACTTTCATAGTTATATAACTAGGAAAGTTAATTGGATTTCAATTTATCTTCCAACTAGGTCAGCATAAATTCTACAATACCACACTGGGGGCATAAACAATTGACTTATTCTGCTTTGTCCCAAACCATTGTCAAGAATCTTCAGGACTTAGGGGTACTAGGAGAAAATCAACAATGAAAAATTTCCCTAAGGCATTTTGTCATCACTACCTCTCCAGGAAAATCTAACCACCCCATCAATTCCTGAAAGAGGCTTAGCTAGACATGGGGGTGAGGGTTGCTGCCCATAATGCAATCTAGGTTTTGACCCTCATTCTATCCGAAGAATCTTCCTTCTATGAAGAGGACCTGT
The DNA here is from genome assembly GCF_902686445.1 of Sciurus carolinensis. Lineage (NCBI taxonomy): Eukaryota > Metazoa > Chordata > Mammalia > Rodentia > Sciuridae > Sciurus > Sciurus carolinensis. The sequence goes on from NC_062226.1 coordinate 68,503,812, forward strand.
GTTTATCTGTTTTAAAAGCATCTTCCACAACAAGTTCTTCAGTTGGTATAATGTATTCATTTTGAGGTGTTTGGTTAGTAGGAAGTGGCAAATAAGGGAATAAAGTTTCCTTAGGAGTAAAGAAGTAATGCATGCTCATTCTGGGAAAAAAAAAACTTAATCTATATACAGTTTTCTATGAGATATCAGAATCAGAAAATATTATCCAGTTAATTTAATGTCAAAACTGTCACTTCTATAGTCCCATGGGAAATGAAATCATAATGTCAAAGAGAGGGGTCAAGTATAGGTGTGAGGGTCACTATGATGTTGCGACCAACTTGCAATAGATTCTTATGTTGTTTGCAAACACTGAAGATAGACCAAGGGGCTGCTATTTGGTGAGATTCCAGTAGGAAGCCTCTCTTTGAAAAGAAAGAAGATTCCAGTTCTGTAGAGACTCAGGGTTTGGGACTGGGTTGAGAAAAATAGCTAAGCAAACAGAACTCAAGCACAATAATATAAAAGAACATTTTTTAATTTTTTTTAAATTTTATTTGTTCTAATTAGTTGTACATGACAGTAGAATGCATTTATACATTTTGATAGATCATACATAGAGTATAATCTCTCATTTTTCTGATTATACATATTGCAGGATCACCATTTTTTTTTAATGAGAGTTGACCACATACAGGCTCTGTATTAAATGTGTGTGTTTTTTTTTTTCCTTTAGTATTAAGTTAGTTGTTTCAGCAAACCTTTGAGGTTGGACCTATTAGCATTTTACTGATGAGCCAAATCAGGTTCAGAAAGATTAAAGGGCCTTGCCTATGTTGTACAGCTAAGTGAAGCAAGATGAACCTAGTTCTGAAGCCCTCGAGACTAAACTTTTAACTGATTTGTGTTTAATGGAATGACCGTTAAGGACTGAACACACATGATTTCTATTACTTAACCCTCGCCCAAACTTTCTGAGGTAGGTATTATCAGCCCCATTTTATGTGAAGTAATCAAGGCCCATAGAGACTAGGATTATCTAAGACCACCTTGTAGCATCCAGTGAGGCTGAATTTGAACCCAGAACTGGTGAAATCTTACTTTCATCCATCAGAATACCTGACTCTGCAGCTCACACTGTGAGCACACAGTGCCCAAGACCAGACCTCATTCTAAGGCAGACGTGACTTCTTCATGCTTTTCAGCCAAGAAATAGCCATTTTGTGTTGACTCCCTTTTTTCCATCCATGGAAAGTTCAGTCACTACTCAAACCAATTAACCCTCACTGAACTCTGGTATAAATATAGAAGAAAACCAACAATGTATTTTAAACCAAACCCAATAATTCAGACTGGAATTTTAATTGTCTTGAAGCTGCCATTTCAGAAAGGGCAAACCTGACTATGGTAGGCCCTAGAACCTTCTAAACAGCTGCCCTACTGAAAGCAGACTGAGATATGTTAAGCTGATTGCTTTGATCCACATTTCCTCAGCTCCAGGCCTCCCTCCTGTGAGTGGCCCTTCCATTGAAATCTATGAGAGTCCTGAACCCCTGGGAAAATAAGTAATATAGAACACAGCCCTTTGTTCTTTAGCTGGCCTGTCAAAATTCTTTAATTTAAAATATATCCTCTTTCTCACTTGTATTCAATTATTCCTTTTTGGCTAAAATGTCTCCATGAGTATGTGTTATTTCCTGCTTAGTCTTTCAAGGTTTTTCTTTAAAAAAAAAAAAAAAAAGTCCTTCTATCTTAGAGAATAAGTGTGTCTTACACAGTTTGAAGCAGAAACCATACTGACAAAAAGCTTTTTCTTTTTTCAAATACATTAGCTGTGGTTATAACTTCAAACCCTGGTAGGGTTTCAATCACATTGCGATACATGCAATTTATGACAAAATAAAATAATGCCAGGTTATTTGGAATATAAAAATATTCCTAATTTACCTGTTTCACAATACTGTAAAAATATACCTTTGTGCATAAGTGAATGTATCAGGTTTTAAAAGTTATTTTCTCCACAATCATAATAAGGGTCCAGGAGTTAGGGCTCTGAATGGATTTTCCATGAGTTTTCAGGAAACCTGGGTTTCTGTCCAACAGTCAGCTGTAGAGAGTTTTTGCTGAGTGCACTATATTTTCATCTGCCTCCTGCCTCTAAATTCTGAAGGACACAAATTACTAACCATAAATCTGCCTTCCCCACTCAGACCAAATCCAGCAGCAAGCAGAGCCGTATCATTCTGGTGATTTGGGGTTGTCACTGGGTATGCTGTAAGCATTTCTTTCTCTTATCTATTTGATAAACTATTTCCTAGTCCTCTAATGATTTCAATTACACATGTTTTGTTTTCCATTTTAATCTAATCTTTCCATCCTGACACAACTTCATTGATTGCAATTAATCTTTGTGTAAGGAATGTTGACAACAGACAAGGTATGTATTTATCACATGACGGATATTGCACGTTCAGTACTGTCAGAGGGTTCAATTAATGATGTGCAGTAATCAGGCCTGTCATCTTTGGTAGCTGTGGATTCAAGAGCCCAGTGTTTGGCAATAAATGCTACTAAATATTCTTTGGTATAAACTCAGTCATTTTTTCTTTTTTAAAGTGTCCGAAAACAAGTGAGTGAATTTGTGTCAAAGTTTGTGGGTATATACAGATGGGTATAGCCAAACAGCACACACACACACACACACACACACATACACACAAATTCACACACAAATTTGTATAACATACAGTGTATATTACACATAATCATATAACTATATTGTATCAACATGTATTATGGTAAAATTACATCATATTATATTTTATTTTAAAATACACACACACACACACACACACACACATAAAAGTTTATTCCAAATGCTTAGCCAAAACTGTTTGGCCATATTCCTTTACTCTCTCAAGAGCAGGGACAGAGTTTTTCTTATCCCCATAAGGGAAATCAAAGTCATTTTAAGTGCCTCACCCTGGGACTGCTTCTCTCCCCCTGCCAGCTGATCTCAGTCTTTGTTGAGTCTATGGACCCACCAAGCTGTCAAAACCCACCCGCTTCTGCAGCTTATCCAGCAAATCAAGCCACAAGCTTTCGTGCTTAACAGAGATGTAGCAAGAAGGCAAATGTCTTGGCAGCCATTTAAAATGTGTGTAAAAAGCCCCAAATAGAACCTCATCGGATATCAACTCTGGCATTTGAGGGGCTTGAAACCTGCTCGGCGCCATCATTTATTTTGCCAGGAGGTAAGAAATCGACCAGGGTTCAGAATGTAATCCTTCTTCAAATATTATTCCTGGGAACACTTTTCTCACCAAGTATGACCCCACAAATTGAATCTTGCCTTCCCCTCCCAGATCTACATTCCGTAAGTTCTGTTCTAAAGTAAATTGTTTATACAGGCCAGAAGAAATTCAGTCTTCTTAGACAGCAGAGAAAGATTTAGGATTTTCTTCTAAAAGCTTGGCACTCCTTTCCTTTTGCCCCTCCAGATTACCAAGAACTATTTTTATAGTTCATGTTTTAAGTAGATCTTGTAAAAAGCTGCCACCATACAAAATTCAGCAATCTTTTAATTCATCATAATATGGACAGTCAGAAAAGCAGATAATGTTGCAAACTTCAGATAATACAAAAGTCTCACTCAACTAACAATAATTTTATAAGGTTTGGTTGTCAAATATTCTTCCAAAGTTTAATCAACAGAGCATCTGAGCAGAAGGAACTATTAGCACAAAATTTTCAACCAAAAAAATAACAATAGTTTACATCAACATTTATTGTTTGCTACTTGCCAAAAGTCATTAACAGATGTTTTATCTGTTAATCATGAGAGTTATACTCTGAGGGAGTCTATTATCCTCCATTTTACATGAGAGGAAACTGAAGCACAAGAGGCAAGTAATTTACTAAGTCAAATAGCTATAAGCAATATCTTTTCACCCAACTATCCCATTGCCGGGAATAACCCAAAAGAAAGAAAAATCTCTATATACGAATATGTTAGTGACTTTCAAATATTAAAAACTTGTACCACATCATAAGACTAGTTAGCAGAACAGGGTTTTAAACCCAAGCGGTCTCCACCAGGACCTTGCATTGAACTTCAAGGCTGCATTACTTGGTGCTATACTCTTTGGCATTTGCAGTATAGAAAAGGGGAGACACAAACACCAGGAAAGAATTAGAAGACAAATAAATGATGTGATGCATGGTAGATGCTATAGTGTGATTGGGGTGGGGAATTCAGAGCACCTGAGATTTCGGCCAGACTCTGAGGATAAAGGGCCTCTGAGAGACAGACAGGAAGGTACAACACTGCTGAGTAATAACTTCTACACTTCATTGAGCAATTACTATGTGCTGGACATGTTTCTAATAGCTTTCCATTTGTCAACTAATTCAACCAAACAAGATGTAAGCCTTCTGCTCAGAGTTATATCATATGTGGGTATTCAATGTCAACAGCTTAAATAATCTGCTTTCAACTTAAAGATTAAAGGCCCTGGGTTCAATCTCCAGCACTGCAAAAAAAAAAAAAAAAAAAAAAAAAAAGAGGTAGAGAAAAAGGTTGTATCTGTAGCTGATAAAAAGATTTCTAATGAAGAATGTTTCTTCTTATTAGCCTCCCTGCTCATCAGAGGATAATTTGGAAATAGCATGAGAGACTTAAAGAAAAAGAAAAAGCATGCTCCCGTTTGACAGCCTCAACTCAATCAGCCTTTCAAAACACCCACCTACTGTTTTCCTTGCCTATTAGATATCTACCCTGACTTTAATTCTACAATAACCACATCCAGCCATTTACTTGAATTCATAACTGAGTGCTCATATTGTGAATTACAAACTCAAGGAATACACAAATAAATTTTAACATGAAGAAAGATCCTCATTGACCTAATATAGTTAACAAATGCTTAAAAAGTAGGGCTGGGATATATCTCAGAGGTAGAGTACTTGTCTAGTAGGCACAAGGGTTTGATCCCCAGCACCCCCCCAAAAAAATTCTAAAAGTAAGTGCACTTTCTATCTGCAGTGTTTAGTATTCAACATAGTCCTATTAAGTATTCCATTTTATTAAAATTGTTCCTAAAGTTATTTATTTGCAGCTACTTGATCTGTCAAATAAGGATATGTTAAAGAACCAAACATGATCCCACAAGTATCTTCTGTGTTGTCAACTTTTTTTCTTAAACTGATTCCAGCTTGTTGTCTTTTGCATGCAGGCAGCACTGAGAATACCATGGACTCGGTGCCTTATAAGCAACAGAAACTTACTGCTCACAGCTCTGGAGGCTGAGAAGTCCAAACTCAAGGTGCCAGCGACTTGGTGTCCAATAAGAATGTGCTTCCTAGTGCATAGATGGCAGCCTCTTTGCTCTAACTTTGCATGGCAGAGGGGTGAGGAAGCCCTCAGAACTCTTTTGTAAGGACACTAATCCTATTGATGAGGGCACAACCCTCTCAAAGGTCAAGTCAGCTTTCAAAGGCCCCACCTCCTAATACCATCAAGATAGGGGGCTAGGATTCCAACATATGAATTTGGGGGTAACACAAAGATTCAGATCTGCGTGCAACTGCCTGATGTCATGTGTGAAGATTCAGAATTGTTGTATGTACACTGTGGATTATTCTGGAGTAAATACAGATACAAAATAGTCCTTATTGTTCACTTTGAATTTTTACTTTGATGTTCAGGATTTCCATCTGATGGCAAACCTACATAATACTAACTTAAACAAATGAGCTCTTGTTTCTCTCATAAAGTAAGTCCAGATATCAGTGAAGGTTGATTTTAATTTTGCAGCTCAAGAACATCACTGTCCAGGTCTCTTTAGTTTTTTGACCTTCCCTTTATGGTCACAAGGTGGCCACTGCAGTGTTAGCCTTCCTGTGCACAGTCCAGGATGGAAAGACAAAGGGAAAACACAAACACAACCTAGTTGACCTCCTTTTCAAGGAATCTGCAGGAAGTCCCACCCAACAAATTCTGCTCAATCTCATTGGTCAGAACTATATCACATGATCACCCTATGCTCAAGGGAGGGTGAGAAATAAGGCTTTAATCTGGACACCTTGCCACTCCCCAACAAAATCAGAACTCAATTCAGATGGGAGATGAAATTAAGTAGGCAGAAAATTTCAGTCTCTGACACTTGCCACACCTGCCTTCATCATCATCATCATCATCATCATCATTACTACAATTTTTGGTTTTGTTTTTAATCCTGGATCACTTATAGATAGCATTCAGTGGATTTTATTTTGACTCAGATTTGTAGCATGTTATTTAGTGTTTTGAATTTAACCTTATCTTCCATATAATGCAATCAGAAAACCCCATTCTAAACATGAAATGGGAAAAGAACATGAACCTTGCAAATAGATCATTTTCAAAATGAGAAAACCAGTAAGAAACACATTAATAAATTTATCTAGGAATTTAATAAATACATATTAAAACACATCTATTAAATTCATAATTATCATGCTCAGAATTCACAGTGGAACTGGCTTTATTGAAGAATGTTTGTAGTTTTATAAATTGGTGTGATATTTTTGGAAAGGCATGTGGCAAAAGCCATGAGGACCCAGAAAATTGATTAGCCTTTGACCCAATAATGTTGCAGAGAAACAATCCAATTTTAAAAAACTACACGTGGGGAGATGTTTAGAAGAGTTTTTTAAAATAGCAAACTAAAGGAAATATTCTAAATTTTAATAATTAATGAATACTTAAGTATATTGGTAAATCTACTAAATGAAATATAATACAACCACTCACATTGATGACAATTATGTAATAGCAAGGGTAATTCCTATGTTAAATACAAAAACAACAGAATACTGAATTGCCTGGTATTTTTACAGCATGGACTTAAACAATAAACTGAAATAAAATATGTAGACATGTTCAATAAAATTTTTTAATTACTTATTGTTTCTATCAATATTTTCTTTAAAAGAACTGTATTCTTAATAATCTATTTTATGTGGTGCATTGAAGACAGCAACATGGAAAATTATATTATCTGAAGAATATATTCATGTACATACTGATTATGTAGTAACATAATATTCTTAAAAAGCAGTTGTTTGCTATAATAATGAAATTTTAAGTGAATTTTATCTCAATTAATAAAGTTGTATAATTTTGTAAAAATTCCTTTTTTATAAATGAAAAGTAGATATAGAGCAGCATAATAGATCAACTATATTGTTCAAGAAAAAGAAGTCTAAAATATAAAGAATAAGCTCAGATCTAGATTTACCATCTTTGCTCTTGTGTTCAAAACTAAAAATCATTAAGTAGCATTTACTTTTCTACACAAATAGAAAACAGTTTGGCAATGATTTTGACCGGAACACAGGAAAGCGTGAAAAACAGAAACACATTAATGTTTTGCAAACTAATTTCTGAGAGGTAGTTAAGTAGCCTGAACTCCTGGGGTGAGGAAATGAGAACTGACGAGAAGGATGCCACTTCCGAGTTCCTGAGAATGTCATGATCCTCTCCCTGTGATCGGTCTTCCACCAGGCTGGCCCAGGTCCCAGAAAAGACAAGATGTGAACTTTCTACTCCTTCGTCGGCCTCCAATCCAACTAAACCAAAAGGAAAGAATGTCTCTGGCCTGCACTCTTGCTTATCTGATAGTGCCAATGTGCCAACTGTTCACACATGGCCTCTCAACTTTCCCATCCATATTCAGAGCCCGCAGGGTTCCTCAGTCACTCTCCGCATCCCTCCAGATAAGCAAGGAAGCATTTGGCAGGAGAGTGGTCCCTCTAGACGCACAGCTGGTGTCCAAACCCCCCCCCCCCCAGGCAGAGAAAGAACAGGAAGGTCTCAGGAACACTGACTCCAAGCAGCCATAATTGTGCTGTTCTGTTCCCTGCCACAGTTTTCAAGATGCATTTGAGAGAAATCAGAAACATGCAGCTCAGAAAGAGGTTGGCTGCATGACAGTTTGGCCTTTCACTTTTAGTTAATAGCTGTGACTTACACAAGGATGCTGTACAATGGCCGTAGCTTTTCCAGAATGCCTTCAGCATGTTTTCAGCTGCTGACATCACCTTGTGGAGTTATGTAAGGGCTCAGGTATTTTTCCAAGCAGCCCAGTGGTACTGCTCTATAGTACTCCAGCCCAGCAGTCCTCTTAATAGCAACAAAGACAACCAATGACATTTTGCCCATGGACGAAGTCAGATGTGATTTAAAAAAAAAAAAAAAAAAACCCACACCTCCTCAGATACACAAGAATATCTGGCAGAGAAATCAAATATTAAACTTAATCCTAATAACATTCACAGTAGTCTATGTGAAATATCACCCTTTCCTCCCCATCCAAGAGGGTTATTTCATAACATCAGTATACAGGGATATACCACTGGGGAAATTTTTTAGCCACTGAAGTTTACCAAAATGAAAGTTATTAGGAAACAGGAACTTCAGTTATTAGAAATAAAACAACTCATGACACAAGTCAGAGTATATGCTAGCTGCGACTTTACCATCTTCACCACCCAAGCAACCCAGGACACTTTGTGACTTCTAAAGATGTCAGAACATACTTTCACTCCATTCTTGCTAGAAGAGTGTGAAAGGCCCTTCCTTTGTAGCTTCCTCTTCAGTTCTTTGCAAAGCCCACAGGGTGTTCCTATTACTCTTTCCATAGCTGATTCCTTCAGAATCAAATCTGTGGTTTTCCTCCTCTTGTCAAGAGCTATATCCATCACAGGTTATGAAAGAACAAGATCCACTAGAAAAAGCTCATGGGTGACAGTCAGCCAAGTTGCTGCTAGCTGTAACTCATGGTCCAAGCAGAGAGAGACCACATTCTGCTCCCTTGTGCTCCCCAAATGTCCTCTGCTGCTGGTGGCATCTTCCCACATCATCTCAAATCCTGCCAACTGTGTTCCAAGTTATGCTTATTTTGAAATATACAGTACATACGAAGGAACGGATAGTGATGATTATAATTACCATGAATCTATGAAGATATATGAAAGGTACTAATGTCTTTTTATCCAACTATTTGAAACATCTCTCCTTTTCATTAGGACTTAAAGTTCTTTTAATAGTATCTTAAGTTTCTTGATGCAGGGCTTGAACTTCAATTTTTACTGATTGTTGTGAACTTGATTGTTTTATAGTCATTGTAAGGTATAAAAACTCTTTGAAACTGTGTTGTCTCACTGGTCATTGCTGTTGTCTAGAAATCAGTTGACTTTGGTATATTAATGTAACATGCAGAATCTTTCTATTAAGTCTAATAACTTATTCAAAAAACACTTTCCATTTTACACGAATATTTCATCTTGAATAATGACAGCTTTACATCTTCACTTCCAATAACTGATCTTTGGTTTTTGCTTTGTTATCTGTCTCCTGCATGGCCAGAACATCCAGCAAAAAATTGAGTAGAAATGGTTATGATGGGCATTCTTGTCCTGCTCTCAATTTCAGAGGGAAAGAACTCAACATTCTTCTACCAACTATGATGGAACTTTGTAGTTTCCCTCAATCAGATTAAGAAAGTTCCCTCTACTCATATTTGTAAGAGTTTTTTTTATCATAAATGATTCTTGTAGGCAAATGGAGTTGCTAATACTGAACCCCAGAATTAAAAAGACATAAGTTTATTACCCCAGTCATGACAAAGCTGCTCTGAGCAGCAGTCCCTCCCCATGAAGGAGGCTCCTCCACACTATTTGGCATGGGAACAGAGGAATTGTGTCCTTTGCACAAATACACATTCCTAAACAGAAAGGGAAAAAAGCCAAGTTAAGCATGACCAGTTATTCTTCCAAAATTTACCAATCGAATGAGTCATTCATCTCCCCAAGGCAGAGTTCCCTCCACTTCAGATTTTTTTTAAAGAAAGAAGAGTGAGAGAAGCTTTGCCTTTAAAGGTGTCCCACTTTAAATATGAAGATTTTACACATGTAGAAGAACCTGTTCAGCAGAAAGTTCATGTGGCAGGGATGGGGAATGAGGGATAGAGAGGGAAATACACTACTGAAGTTCTCAATAAATATGTAAAGAACGAAAGATTGTAGTCATTCCCATTCCCAACCATCTGCTTTGAGGTAAGAGCAATCAGTACAGAACCTCCCCATGCAAAGCTGGAGTCAGTGCATACATATACTCTGTTTACACAACTGAGAGTAAAAATACCTCCTCTCTCATCTGTCTTCGATGGAGGACTTAGCTGTCAAACTTTCTTGACTACATCCACGATAAGAAATATATTTTCCAAGATGGTCTCATACATGTTGCACACACAGAACAAAATTTCTCAAAGCAATTCTTACCCTCACTTCACGTAAAACACTGAAGTACTTCAGAACTCTATTCAGTGGATCTTGATCTGTCTGCAATACAGAAAAGTTAGGAAAGAAGCTATCTCCGTCAGTTTATGCTGCTAAAACAAAATACCTTAAACTGGGTAATTTATACAACGGAAATTGACTCCTCACAGTTCTGTAGGCTGGGAAGTCCAGGGTCAAGTCACCATGAAGTGATGAAGAAGGAAAGTGCAATAGATGCCGCTGCTCCCCAATCTGGAAGATTCCCTTTCCCAGGCCTGTGCATCCATCACTAACACTAGCGCCTTTGAGTTTTGCCCCTTCCCTTGGTAAGTGTCCCTGGCCTACAGAAGCCATCTTGCCAAAAAATGCCCAGGAGGTTAAACCTCACCTTCCCACAGGGGCAGCCCACAGCCAATGTCTGGTTGATGTGGGTGAGAAGCACAGCCAACCTGCCTCCAGTTGGGATGAACTTATGGTGCAGCTCTCCTCCAGAACACCAGTGGTTCAGTCTGAAGCTACACTCCAGCTGAGGCTCCTTGGCACTTAGCTTCTCCCCTGCCCCACCTGTTTTCCTTGCTTTGCTAACTTATTTTTCCTAAAACCTCAATACATCTATTGCACACAATTCTCCCATCTCTGCCTCCACTTCCAGGAAACCCAACCTAAGACAGGGAACTGGAAGACAAGAAAAAGAAGGAAGTTTCTAATGCCTCTTAGCAGCTCTGTCAAACTTCTTATATTTTGGTCACAGGCTCTGTGGTAAAACTGTCACCGTATTGAAAATACGTCACCCATCCAGTACCATCATATTGTCATATTATCTCCTGGACAATTCAGTTCTTTCCTTATTGCAGGATATGTTGTTTACTCATTCACATATTTTGTAAAATTATAGTGGAGTACTGCTGTAGCTTGTCCCTTATATAACTCTCTAATTTGATTAGCTGATCATTTAATTTACATCTTGTTCATAGCCTCCCTATCTTGTATAAAAAAGACAAGTGACCAACCAAAACAGAATATAGAAAAGGTCAGGAACTAGAATTGTGACTATCTTTCATGAACTACCTTTGAATTACAGTTCAGATGCATCATCTCCTCAGTGATCAAAGATAAACAGTAAAAAAATGCATTCTTTCATATCCCAGTAACACCCAGTTCATTTACAGACAAAATGGGACCTCAGAACACTTGGCCTGACTTGATGATTGTTGTCTCCACTTTGCTTTGGTAACCGACATCCTGGGTCTCTTCAGTGACAAAGTGCCAGTGGTAGTCACTAGTCCACATGTGTTATATTTTACCTAAATTTTTAAAACATGTAACCACGAGGGATTTGCTTCTGATGGGCACAAAAAATGTGACTTCACTTTTAAAGCTTATCAGAATAAGAGGACACAGGTAAATCACTGAAGCTCTTTGAGACTTGCTTTCCTCATCCATTAAAGTGAAAATAATGAGACTGATTATTTTGATTTCAGAAGATTGATTCTCACACACATAGCACTTCATACAAAATCTGGTACAGTGAGCATTCAACAAATATCTCTTCTTATGGTTACTTTTCAAAGCATATGTTGAAGTTAAATTTAGTAATAATTTCATTTTATAGACAAAATTAGTTGAACATCAGATGACTGAATACAAGTTTTCAAAAAGCAGTCAGCACCTGTGTAATGCAATTCCAGGGCTCTCTCCTCACAAGAAAGCACTGGTAAGCTGTGGGTTGCCATTTATTCTCTATTCCAACCCTTTCTGGATCATGAAGAATGGAAAGCTGTGCCTGCATTTATCCCAGAAACTGTTTATCCTACAAGTTTCCCTTTAAATATAATGACCAGATAGCCATTCCAAGTCCAAATGGACTCCAGATGAGTTTGCCAACAAACAGAAGAAAACTGATTATCATGAAAAGGCAATTAAAGCAAAGACCTGGTAGAAAATAACTATCTCAAGCCACTACTTTTGTAGAATTTATGATGATGTCCCTACTCTCCTTACTTCTAACTCACTGTAAGCTAACTCCTCTATGTTGAATGCAGTGGGGAAGAGAGAGTTTAAATAATCTAATAGTAATATAGTAATCAAATCTAACATTACCATGAGAGCTGACCATCTTTCAACATGGTTGCACAGTGGTCATTATCACTGATACCCTCTAATCGTCATTGTGCCCTCTCCCCCTCTGCCCTGTGCCCCAAGAGGCTGTTCTGTACTGGACTTCATGACTGAGCTCCCTGACCTCCAGTCTTCTGTTGGATTTGGGAGGGGGAAACAAAAGTCACCAGTAGGAAACTGTAAAGGAAAGAAGAAGATTGAGGAGAGATATTACTCCCCCAGCTCCCTCCCTTCCAATCCCAGTGGGCTGACTACATCTCTCTACTGAAAGCCACAACTCCTGACAGGCAGCCCTGTCACAAAGCTTGCTCTCATACTCCTGCTGCTCATCTTCCTCCCTCTACCCCTCTGCCTCTCCTCTCTCTTTCTCTCTCTCTTTCTCTCTCTCTCTTTCTCTCTCTCTCTCTCTCTCTCTCTCTCTCTCTCTCTCTCTCTCTCCTCTCTCTCTCTCTCTCTCTCTCATCTAGTAACCACCTTACTCCCTTGCCCCTTCAGACCTAGGGATGGGCATGACATTATTCGCCTCGGGTGACTGTGCCATCCTGCTTTGCTTTCCCAAACTGCCCCGTAGTATCCTTTAGTATCCTTTTGATTCATCTCAAGTTTTTCAATTTGAATATTCCACCTGCTTCTTTCTGGGTCCCTGACTGATACTTTTAATGAAAGTCAACAGGAGTGTAACTTTATTTTCACGAAGTAAATTAATTTTTATTGTATTCCTAAATGTCAGGGGTCACTGTTCTCTTAAATGGCATATGAATTTTTTTCTCACCATTGCTCCACCAGTGAGAGTAACTTTGACTCAGGGACTGAATCGTATGGAGAACAATTCTCAAACTCTGCCCACACCCAAAATGATTTTATAGTGTCCACTGTGGTGATAACTGATCCACTTAAGCAACTATTATAGACATCAGTCTCAGTTGAAAAAAATAATCAAACCCAAAAGAATTTATGTATCTTTCTTTTCTAGAAGTCAATTTCAAATTTAAGCTGGTAGGAAACAATCTCATTGGTTCTGTGGTCACTCCTCTTTCCTTAGTTTGTGTCTAAGTTCCAAGAGCACAGAGAAGAGAGGGTTTATTCATTATCAGCCATTTGTCTACACGATTTGGCCAAGAGATGGCTGCTGGCTTGTCCCTGTGGCTCCCTGAGGCCCAATTTCTCACTGCTATTGCATGGGCCAATCACACTGGTTTCCATGAGACTGTCTCTAGGCACACCTTCTGAGGTCTTGCTCCTCTGTAGGATGCTGTCAGGATTCCCACTTCTCTAGGACCTGGGGACCTCTTTCCTTTAACTGATCTTGCCACAAAGAATATTCTTCTAGTCTGCAGCAAACACTGCTATGAGCCTCTGCTTTTTCCAAGCCACTTTGCTTCTTCCGCCAACCACTTCCTACTTTTCTCATCTTTGCTAGATACTTGAAGCCCTCCTTTACAGTTTGGACTTGGAGAACAACAGCTAGGAGGAATGGAGAAGTTCCCTTTCATTTTTAACCCTGCCTTTGACTTCCCTGAGGTAATGAAGGGACCATACATGAAAGAAATAGAAAATAAATTAATCTCTCAAAAATACTGAGAGCTACACAGACCTCAGCAGTTAATTTAAGGAGAAAAAAACTATCACAAGGAATGTGACTTTGCCCTTAGTACCTGCATTTACATTTATGTAGACAGAATAGTTTCTACTCTGCTGTACTCGACCACCCCAGATATACCTGACCATCAAGGTGGATGGTAGTATTTGGACCTCAAGATGCAAACATAAAAGCTTTTCAAGAGACAGGTACCTGAGTTGAACAAGACTATTCCACACACATCTTGTACTTAAAAACACAATTTCCTATTATATTAATTGATTTAAAATAATTAATCTACCATTACATAACTTTTTTGAAATATATATTTAAGAAAAGATTTTAAAAGCAGGAAACCTTTTTTCACAACTTTGAAAAACTTGGTCTACCTTTCCTTGTATCAAAACCCCCATAGTCATTTTCAAAGAGGAGAAAGTTGGTTTTCCTTTTGGGGGAAAAAAAAAAAGCAGTATTTCCTCATGAAGTTGACAATCTACATAATTAACTGATTACTGAATAATTAGCCTCTTAATCATTGCTCTAGCAGACTTCCTGTTCACTCCCAAAAGGAGTTTTAAGTTTTAAGGAGATGGTGTCCTTTCTTCCAGATCAGTTTGAAACATTTTTAAATAGCAAAAATGGTTAATTACACATATGTTCTAAAGTTTTTCTTACACACCAAGATGCTACCCACACATCATCAAATTGATTTTTTTTTTAACTTTTCAGCAATCACATGCTCTTAGTCTTTGCCAGACTGTCAAGAAATGTGAGGAGGCTTGCTCAGTGGCTTCTCTCTAAAGTCAGGTCCAGCAGGCTTTGAAGGTAAGCATGAAAGGGCTGCATAAGGATTCTAATATTGAAACCCAGCTGGAGAAGGTTACAGATCCTATAGAGCCCCCTCAAGATGTGACAGGATTCCTTGCATTTCCACCTATAAATGCAACCTCCCTCAACCTCAAATATCCTGTAATCCTTCAAGTATTAAGAAAGCTTCCACCTTGGTCTTTTAATATGTTTTACTTAACACACCTCCTCATGTCAACAGAAGGCCTCCCCAAATCCCATCACAAGGATCCACATCTGACCAGAAAGAGCAGAACCTGAGCTATGCTTGGTTTAGGCTCAAAGGCAAATTCCTAAGCACATTACAAACTGCCCTATAATATCCAGTCACAAGAGAGTCCCAGAGGCCCAAAGTCTCAAGAAACAGAGCACCATCAGTTGTCTTGCATCAGAAACACCCTCAAATCCCACCTTCCTATGGATGTCAGAATGAGCCAGTAAGCAGATTCAGTCAAGTTCACTCATCTTCATTGTCTGTACTCTAGACAGCAAGTGATACTATTTCATATGGCTAAATGGCCAATGAGTAACCAAGGAATGCTGCTGTGTATGAGTTGTTAATGTGTTCATTTTTATTTGTAGCCTTAACATTTTTAAAAGAAAATCTGTCAAACAGGATCTATCCATATTCAGGACATGCTTATTTCTCTCTGTATTTTATCCCCTATGGAATTAATGCTATTATCCAATGATGCCTATTATAAACCCTAAGCATTAATCTTCCCACGAATTTTCAGTGAAATCCTATGTCACTAATGCCCCCTGGGAGAGACGGAATCATTTTGAGCCTCTAATATCTAGAAAGTAAACATTCACCAAATTCTTTCCACTTGTTTGGGCTTATTTGCTGATTTTTATTTATTTTTTTTTAACTTTCCAAACTTCGTCAACACTGTTCTCCAAACACCTGGCTTAGCTCTGAAAAGGGAGAGAGAGACTCCAAGGGGGGAGACCAAACAGACTAAGCCCTGGCCTGTTTTCATTTATGAAATCCCTTCCTCAGCAAGCAATGGACAGGCAGGGCCACAGAGACTCCTGGAGGCATCAATCTGCTTGAATTAATGTGTTGCTGCCCAGAATCTGAATGTTGAGTTGCATTTGGGGAGGAAATGCCATGTGAGTCTGGGCATGTGGTGCAGATTGACAGGGAAACCAAGGCATGTGGTTGACTTTACAGAGCATATCTGGATGCTATAAATCACCAGCTTTACACATGTTACTTAGAATATCCATACAGAGTATTATTACAATATTAGAACCATCTCCCCTTCCAGGGTATTTTTACACCTAACTTATTGAATTAATTATGTATAAATCATTTTTCATGTCGTTTAGTTGTTTATCATGCCCCAAAATTACTATAATTTGCATATATCCATGTATACTTAGAAAACTCCAAATTAAGTTCTTCTAGAATTAATTCATTTTTATAGTACCTAACACAAAATACATATGCAAAATCTTTTCAGCTTGGGGAGGGTGGGAACAGAAAAGAAAAGAAAAAGTGATTCTATTTAGATTGACAGTAATATATAATACTTGGGAATAATTTTAATGGTAAATATAAATATATTTATGAAGAAAACAACTTTATTAAGGAACATTAAAACTTATTCTTCTAAATGAAAATATATATCACATACTTAGATGGAAAGAATAAATATTTGACAAGGTCAGTTCTTGCTATACTAATGTGAAGGCTCACTACAGTGCTAATCAAAATACCAAATTAACTTATTATTTGTTTATTGATAAAACAACCTTTAAGTTCACGTGGAAGACTAATCAGGCAAAAACAACCAACAACTGAAAAATAAGTGCACCATAAACCAGTGGTAGGTAAAACATACAAAAAAATTAAATGATTGTGGCATACGTACAAGATTATAAAATAATCAAAAAAAGGATGATTTACACCAAAACTGGTCCTATTTATATATACTTGTTCTGAACACAAATTTAACAAGTGAGTGAGGAATGCAACATCACTAGTTAGTGGTGAAAAATGCTGGGTCATTTGGATTAGTCACTTGTCCGTCACATACAGTCACTCACTCTTATGCCCCTTCTCCCTATATTTGGATAATTTCTCACACTAAAAGGACTGCATTCCCCAAATAATTTCTAGAAAAATATCCTTCCCACTCAGATGCAGTCATATGAGATGTTTCCTCCATAGTAAGAAGAAACCTGCCCTAAAGTTACTGGTCCAGGAGGCAGCAGAGGCAGCTGGTCGATTCCTCACAGGACCAGTCCTGGGGCACAGCTCTGAACAACATTGCTAGGTCACCTCCAAGTTCAGCAAGTCTGTGAGCCTGTGTCTGCTTAAATTAGCTGGAGCAAACTCTGTTGTGTGCAACTAAGGTGCTAGTAAAAATTGACATTGATTTTAAGAAAAAGACTATTTAAATCCTTACCTTACACCATCATATTAAAAATAAATGTCAGACCAAGAAATCTGTTTTCACATGAAATAATTAAAAAATTCTAAAGAAAAATATAGAGGACCTCTGCATGGATAAGAACCTTCTAATGATAGAAAGCAAAAAAGGAAACAAGAAAAGGATAAATGTATTTCAGCATTCAATAATGTTACATTCTATCCTTCAGGGGGGTGCAGAAGGCTAATGAATACATATTTATTTGCTTATTTATATATTTTGTTAAAGCTCATTAGTTAATTGAATGCAGTAAAATAATAATTTTGCCCATCAGGTTAGCAAAGATTTTATGAATGATAACAATACTTGATGCTAATTTCAAAAATTGATCATTTACTCAATTGTCAAGAATGTGAACTGATGCAAACTTTCTGGAATATAATTTTACAATAAGTATATTAAAAATCTCAAAAATATTTATGCTCTACATGAAGCCCAGTATTTCTACTTCTAGGAATCGGCATAAGGAAATAAATTATTTATACTTTTCCATATTGCTTTTACAAGCAGAAAAACAAAGGTATTACAGGGGTACTAAATAAAAGTTTAATGGAAAAAAAGGCTACAAGAAAATCTTCCAGCAGGACTGCCTTCACTCCAAACATTTTAAATTATATATAAATGAGCAAAAGCAAAAAAGGAAAAAAAGGGGAGATTTAGTCTACAAGTCAGAAACCTATAAAAGCAAGGTAACTGTCTTCCCGGCCTATCAAGAGAAGAATCAGGAGCATGACCCTATCCTCTCTTGGAAGTAGCAGGGAAGGAAACACTGCCAGGTTCTCCCCTGTCTTTGTTACTCAGACTGGGGGCAGGGGAAAAGGGAAGGCATTTTAGAGATTTCCTCCAGTCCTTGGTTAAGGCAAGTATTTAACCCACACTGCCCTGATACACTATAAGGAGATTGAAATAAGGTCACTGAGAAAGGTTTTATTTCTAAGCTAAACAGTCTTATCCCCAAGTTATATATTCCTATCCAAAGCAAGACCACTCCTCCTTAGAAGCTAAGAGATCAAGAAGCAAACTGGAACTCCAGGGTGAGAAGGAAGGCCCTCCACAGAGGGCCAGGGTGGAGCCAGCTCCAGCCCAGGCCAGCTGGGGCATCACGGGACACCACAGCCAGCCCAGCTAGGGGAAGCGGGAGATAAGAAAAGAAGTATGAATTGTTGTCTAAATTAAAAGTGGGGACACAGACACTCACAATTTCCACTGTGCTTACAGAGACAAGACAAGCACATTTAGCATGAACTATTCCTGAACACCATAGCTGGTTGTGTGGAGAATCACGTGATGTCTCCCCCATATTTACAAAAGGGCATCCTAATAGGGTCCATCCTTCTAAGGTAGCAGGTGCTCACAGCTGCAGTTCCAGGCTTATTTTAGCCTGGCCTTGACTGCAGATATAATTAGCTAGAAAATAAGAACCAAAATGTTATGTAAACAAGCTGTGAAGCATAAATAGAAAGATGGAATTCTGGATAGAGAAAAATCCAAAAAGTACAGTAAAATTTAGAATAAAGACCCTGCACCTGAATTTTCACTAAGAATGTTGACACGATTGCTTATTTCTAGAAATTACTTATATCAAGAACCAGACATGTGAATTTCAGATAATTCTCCCAAAACTTTTAGTAAATTATTAATTTTATTCTTCATTTATAACTGTCTCATAATTGTTTTTAAGTATCACCTCACTTATGAAATAAGACGTCTAAGTCAACCATTTTCATGATGCCACGAAGCATCCACATGAGGCAGAAAACACTAGGACCAAAGGGTTCAAAGGCCTAAGTGTGCAGGGTGGGATGTGGGTGAGACTGGAGGTGGGCCACACAGAGGCAGCCCCTGTGGTCTCAAAGAGCCGTCTGCAAACAAGGATGAGCAGTATCAACCTTTCCAATCACAGCCCTGCACAGGAAATAGCATCAGTAATATTGTCAACATCCTCCAAGGATATAAAGGACAAGATTTTTTATTTTTTACTCATTAGCCAACTCTAAATTTTCCAACTTTGAATCTATCTAAATCTAGAAACATAACTGACATAAATTTTAATGGTAATTTCTATGCCTGCAATGACAACCAGGGTTGAGAAGAAATCAGGTTTCCCACTGAGGGGGAACCTAAGAGATGGTTGCCACATCCAAGGAGGACAACCACATGAACATAACCTTCTCCTGAAATGGGAGAACAATGACAAAAATAACAATACAGAATTGTATCAAAACAGAGGCAGCCATGATTCAAAATGCCAATATATACCCTATGCTATAACTAGAAATAATCAATTAACATGTTCTCTGCAACCATCCAAAGAAAAGTTCACCATAGGGTTTAATTTAAGTACTATTTAATAGACCTTTTAAATTTCATTTTAAGTATTACTTAGGAACATATGAAATACAAATGTATCCTGTATATACATGACAGAGGCAATTTATGTTATCATTTAATGGAGAAATTAGCTCATGTCAGGCCATTTAATCTAACCTGAAGTAAAATAGTGTCTCCTTTATGTATCATTCTCATTCAAGGAAGATATGTTTAAGACACATTTTCCAAGGAAATCAGAGGAAATGTAGATCTGTCTTCCCAGAACTGCTACTTCTCCTCCCAGGTCTACCACAGCCTTCACCACCTGCTTCCCACACCTGCTCCATTCCAGAAGACCCCGATAGACAACAGGGAAAGCTGGCCCTTAGCACAACAAACTAAATAAAAGCTCCAGTTGTGAGGGAGACTCATCTTGTTTTCAAGGTCCCTCTAGGCATGAATACTACTTTAGCCTATCTTCTGCCCTCTATGGCCCTTTCAGTTCCTAGAAACTAACTCTCCAGTCTTTTGTACACATCCAGTCTTTATTCTAAGACTTCTGTCTTCCATGTGGATTAACATGTCCACCACTGTGCCTATAATCCCAGCAGCTTGGGAGGCTGAGGCAGGAGGATCCCGAGTTCAAAGCCAGCCTCAGCAAAAGTGAGGCACTAAGCAACTCAGTGAGACCCTGTCTCTAAATACAATTCAAAATAGGACTGGGGATGTGGCTCAGTGGTTGAGTGCCCCTGAGTTGAATCCCCAGTACTCTGCTCCATGCCCCCTCCAAAAAAAAAAAAAAAAATTCCACCACTCTTCAATCTACCCTTGGGTAACAACCAAGTTTATCCACCCTACCCACCACCAGCAGCAACACTAACAAGTAGGCAATCTCAGGTTAAGCCCAGTTCCCCCATCTGACAGAATCAAGAACTAAGGCGATTGCTTAGAGCCAAGGAACCTAGGGAGCCTGCAAACTCTGTAAGTCATACCTGCCACCAGGCCCTTCTTGCCATCTCATCCCACCTGCCACATTCCCCATCCCCTACCTAAGCCAAAGCTGACCCTTAAACAGGGCATTCCTACCCTCTGCATCCCACCAAGTGTGTCAGCCATGCTGTGCACCCTAGACATTGGGCTTTGCACTGTCTGGAATCATGCACTGAGGTCTCCACACACTCCAACTGCACTAGTAAGGCACCCATGACTTTACTGTCTTCCTGGACCACTTCTGACCCGCAATTGTCTCTATTCACATTGCTCATACACGCTGCTTCTGACCCACCTTACACTCAGCATCAGTTCTATAGGTGTACACCACTCTGGGATTCTCTCCTTGCATGAAGATCTACTGCACCTGTACTACCAGCTTCCAAGTGCCGTTCAGAGTCTGAGATGCCACCATACCTGTCGTCTTTCCACCCTGTAACTCTGCTTTAGCTAGCACCTAGAGCAGTCCTGACTCTGCCAGGGGACAGGAGAAGATGGAAGTCATAAGACTTTCCATTGAATAATCAACTCAAATTCTGGCAGATTTTCTATCCACAAAATTGAGTTACATTTAGGATCACATGGAGAAATACCATGGTCTTGGGTGACGCTGAAGAAGCCAATAAGTTAGATTCTGGGCTCTTTGGACTTAACATTTTTCCTTATCTTGCTATGGAGGTCTTATGACTAATTGTGCTACATTCTTCCTTGTCCAGCATCTGACCTCACTCTCTAGAAGCCCCCTCCACTCTGGCAACATCCTACCCCAGACGCCAAGCAAAACACAACTTCTCCTTCTCCCCGAGAGGCTGCCTCCTTGCTCTCCAAAACACCACTCCCTTTCTTCCAAAAGAGCATCCCAACCCTCCCTTGCCAGAACATCAGCCCTCCTGCCTAATAAATAATTCTTACATCTTCCTCCAATACTCTTCCTCTTCTTCCCTTGCTGCTTTCACTTCTATACTGATGTCAAAAGGATGTGGAGGTGGGGGAGGGCTCTAGTGGGAGGGAAGAAGATACATTATCTTGCTGGCATTTCCTAATAGGGTCTTTTTCAAAATTTGAAGGGAGCTACACAAGCTGGAACAAATTTCTTTCAAGCCCGTTTAGCCTTTCTTTTGCTTTTTCCATTATCATTTTTATAGTGGAGATTTCAGTGAGGATTCACAGTGAGTCATTTTATGAGGCAGCTCCATCTGTACCATCTGCAGGCATGACTTTCCCATCACTCTAGACATTACGTATCTCCTTATGGCAGCCCGGACAGGGGGTGGAGATTGCCAAGCCAGGTCACATGCCAGGAGTCCATCACTCATCCGAAGGGGGTGGGCAGAGTCTGCTTACAATTAGGTTCAACTCCTGGTTCTGGATAATATGTCCCTCTGGCTTCACATTCTTTCTTGCCAGCTCCCTGCTGGGCCCAGGAGGAGCTGGGGTCCTGTCTTCTTGGTTTCTTTTCTTCTCTCTCTCCCCTTTCTCCCTCTCCATTGTCCCTACTGTCTCTTTCTCTTTCCATCATTCCATCTTTGTCTCTCATGACTTATCTCTCCCCATCTCCTTCTCTTTCTTTCAATTCCATCTCTCCTCTGCCTCTCCACTTGGCTTCATTCTTCATCTCCCTGTTTTTGTCTTTCTTTCCTTACTGTTCTCCCTGTCTCTAGTCCTTCACAAGAAAATTTTCATGTCACGCTAACAGAGAATACAGCTGTTTCTCACAATGTATCCAAAAGGGCTGAGCAGAAAAAAAAAAAAAAATCCATCCCCAAGAGAGAATCTCACATTTTAAATGTTTTTAAGACTAATCAAGACTTGCATATAATGCTAATTGCTGGAGAAAACATATCTCAAGTCTTTAGGGGTGGGAGTAGGAATGCCTTTTGCAAAATGAGGATTAGAGAGAAGAGGTCACCACTTAATGAGAAGGTAAGACTCTTCTGAACAGTCATTTCAAACCTATTCTTCACTAATGTAGCCCAAAATTTAACCCAGAATAAATTATCCTGGTGTCAATCAATTCTCCCACTTTCTATTCCATTCATTGTAAAACAACATAGTCAAAAATGAGATCATGATTATGATTTTTTCCCTGTAACTCATTAGTTTGCATATGATTTGCATCTTATTTGTAAAAGATAAATAAATACATAAACAAACACTTCCAATCATCAACATTGTCAATTCCATTTAAAAGATCCCTAACACTGGCAGAAAGTTCTTTTAATAACTCAGTGGACTGACTGTTCTATTAAACAAATGAATCTATTTCATAATTGTTTGACACCATGATGAAACTTCTAAACAAGGGGTATTTGGGGGCTTTTATTTTTTATTTTCACAGACATATTCATGCAAGTGATATTAGAAATACTCAACATGCTATCAAATCCAAATAAATATGTGTTCAAATTCCTGCTTTGCTAACATACATGTTACATGGCAGTTCCTAAGTTCTGGTTCTTTGACTATCAAAGGTGCATCATAACATAGGTTCCTTGGGAAAATCAAATCAAATGCTCTCTTTCCACTCCAGCTAGAACCTGGATGCCAGAGGCCCTTTCCCTTTCTTAACAAACTACTCTGTTAGCTATTATGGGAATTAACAAAATCATTCAGTGATGCAGATGGTTGAATAATAGATGATCCTTGTGATTCCAAGTGTTTTAAAATTCCTTGACAGCCTTCCATCCAATTTATTTCATTGTCTCATTCTTAGAACTGTTAATAACAGTAATAGCAATAGCTAAAATTTGTTTGTTTTATTTGCAATTTTTCCTTTTATCTTACAACCACATTGTAAAGTACATATTTTCCTCCATTTTCAAGGAATCAAAGCTAACAGATATTAAGTAATTTGCCTGTCACACGCTAGCATATGGCACAGCTGGGAACCTAAACCAAGTCCTTCATACTGATAGCCCATGCTCTAATCCCAAGACAAAGGTAAAGCAAGGATATTAAGGAAGTCATCAGCTGAAAGTTAGGGTCATAGGAATCATCCTGTTCTTTAATTAACATGGTTGCTACTGAGCTCCATCATCACCAAGTTGGTTAATAAGTTCCTGAGTATTTTTAAATCTATGGACAGTCTAGAAAGCTAGCAGCAATGCCTAGTCTGAACATTTGTAAAACAAGAGTGCTGTCTCAGCCTTTCTCCATCATAGGAACTGAATATCAACTCTGATGTGGCTGAAAGACCATTTAAAATGGTGCTCAAGTCCCACTTTTAAGTACAAACTAACTGTGACTGTATGCCCTAAACAAACTCATATTGCCCCTCTGATCCTTGGCTTTCTCAGCTTTCCAATGTTGAAGGCTATCTAGAATAAAAGTTGAGGATTGAGTTAAACATAATTTGTAAAAATATCTTTAACATAGATAATATTTTCATTTTCCAACACAGTTTTTCCAAACAATGAATAATGTAGAAAAGCAAAGCAGCCCTTGTGCTAAGTGTTGGACTGGGAGATATTTGGTTTGTGAGCTACTTTACCAAAGCAAGAGCACGGTATCTGACATTATCTACCATACTAAAACTCCATCCCAAAAAGAATGAGGGTTGGGAATAGTGGAACTTTTGACAACAGAACACACACATTAATTCATGGCAGAGAAAAAGACAAAGTCTGAACATTTTTCTATACATCAGCACCTTACATACATTTTTATCTACACATTAACATTACATTACCATCTAGGGAGTTTCATTTGAAATCTACTTTGAGACATAGAAAAATGGAATCTAAGACTCTTGTGGAGTCCACTTCTCTTTGCCAAAGGTGGTTCATGTCAACCAATGACTTTCAGTGTCACTGATCACAAGGGTTTGTTGATTCACCTGCCATCTATTCAGTGGGTAGGTGAGTCACTTTAGCCTTTCTCTTCTTGTTTGGGAACTTCCAAAAGGGTTGGGCTACAACAAAAGCTTTAGCTTTCCAGTGGTCTACATAGTGAGTTTCTATTTTGCCTCACTCATTCAGGATTCAACGTGGACATGAGCCTAAGGTAGGAAACAGGCATATAGATTCATAGTGATAGACCCATGTGAAAACAGAAATCATGGCTCTTCCTGCCCTTTCTGTTGGATCCAGGTGGGAAGATTCACTTCCTAAACCATCTGTTGTGGTTTAGATATAAGATGTCTCCCAGAAGTTCGTGAATGAGACAATGCAAGAATGTTCAGAGGTGAAATGATTAGATTATGAGAGCTGGAACCTAATTGGTGAATCTATCTACAGGGGTATTAACTGTGGGCAGGTAGGATGTGGCTGGATTTCTTGCTGTGATCAGAGACTTAACAAGAACACCATCCCCAACCAAGTAATGGCTGAACTTCAATGAGGGTTAGGAAAAAGGATGGGCTGATAGCCAACTAAACACAAAACTCTTCTCAGACAGCATCAACCAGTAACAGAGAGCTCGCCACACAGCAATGGAAATAATCTTAGAGCAGTTTCTTTGGCAGCTCTGTGTGTCCTTGACAAATCCCTTAACCTTTCTCACCTCAGTTTTCTTACCTGTAAAATTAAAAGCGTCAATTAGATGGTCTCTTTCTAAGCACAAGACTCTATCCAGTAATTTTAAATTTAACTAGATTAAGGAAAATTAAAATAATTTGACTTCTGATGAAACTTTTTTATTTCCTGTAAGAGAAAAAGAAAATAGAGTAAGAAAAACAAACTGCTAGCTCTGGGAGAAGCATCACTTTACTCTAGTTTTCTATCAGTTCATCCCAAACTGCAGTACCTGAAGAGCAAGTTGCAATCTTAACTCTTCAATGAGACATGGACTGAAACAAGGAATTAAAACATGATCAGGTCACCAATAAATGTTATTTCTCTTTATCACCCCTTCCCAAGTCTTATGGTTTATATGTGATGTGTACCCCAAAAACTCATATGTGAGACAATGCAACAGGGTTTAGAGATGAAATGATTTGGGTTATAAGAGCCTTAACCTAATCAGGGCACTAATCCTCTGATAGGGAGTAATTGGGCTGTAATTATAGGTGGGCAGGGTGTCACTGGAGGAGGTGAGTCCATGGGGCATGCTTTTGGAGTATTTATTTTGTCCTGGGTGAGCCAAGCTCTCTCTCTCTCTCTCTGCTTCCTGATTGCCACATCCTGAACTGCCTTCCTCTGTCCCACCCCTTCACCATGATGTTCTGCTGTACCTTGGTCCCAGAGCTATGGAGTTGGCTGTCTATTGACTCAAATTTCTGAAACCATGATCAACAAATAAACTTTTCCTCCTGTAAAACTATGCTTTTTGAGTTTTTGGCCACAGCAGCAAAAGAGATAACTGAAATACCCAGAATCTTTAGTATATATCTGAAACTAGAAAAAAAAATTGAAGTCTGCCCAAATATCTACTCCCAGAAACACATCTCACCTGTGGAACACCAGAAATACCAAAAGAAATTCCAGTTATAATCTTAATGCAGCTATTGTAGCCACTCATTGCTTCATTGTGTGGTGGCACAGAAACTGAGATCTGATACTTGAGACATTATTTTTCATTTGCAGAAGATAAGCATTGGGTCCTTTGCTTAAAAACAGCTAAATTGGAGGCTGGGTTTGTGGCTTAGTGGTAGAGCACAGAGTTCAATCCTCAGCATCACATTATAAAATAAAGGTATCCATCTACAACTAAAAAAAAGTTTTAAATAGAAATAACTAAATTGATTTCTCTCCAGCATAGCATATGATAAGACAAAAGTATTAAGTGAGGGGAGTTTCTTTTTGCTTTGGAAAAAATCTTAGTTTCTTTTATTCAAACTTCATTTCTCTGGTTGTAGGGTGATAAAGTGGAATGTGACAAGAACTACTTAAAAATCAGGACCACTTTAGAGGGCAGGTACACTCAAAATTGAGCCCTTATCACACAACTTTAAGAAAGAACATATAAGGAAGAAATCTGTATGGGGTCTTTTGATGGCAATTATACAGCAAAAATGAATTAGTTCAATACTTGAATCCTTACACCAAACAATTTAGGCCAACCTGTTAACTAGGATGTCAAAGTAAATACACCAAATTCCAAGGGGCTTCTCAGTCCTCTATTTAGATCAGAAGCAAAGACTCACAATGCCAATGAAATCAACATCTAAACATCTAAATGAATAATCCACATTTAATAAGAAAAACAAGAATCCAACAGAAAACAAAGCCACCTTCTGGTACACTGACATTTAGCTACAAAACAATCATTTGCAGCAATGATGAAGTGGTCCCTGTTCTCTTTGTGAGTTTGACATGGTGGCCCTGGCTCAGCTGACAAAAAAAATGTCAATTAACCAATGGTTTCCTTCCTTGGCATCAAGTATAATTTGAGAGGAGTTGCCTGCTCTTGTCTGCACCTAAGCCTACTTTCAAAAGCAGTTCCAGCCCGTTCAGGAGGCTGCACTGCACACTGGACACCAGAGGACAATAGAACTGCTTCCACCTGTATATGAGAACAAACTCAAGAATTCAGAACAGCAGTCCTGGTGCAAAAAGACCAAAAAGAAAGGAAAGTAATTCATATTTATTTCAGCAAATACAAGCAGGTTAATGCTCTACAAAGCAAAATCAGTCAAGTTCTTATTGACCAAAGATGGCCAAATTTGCATGCTTCTTTACGTCCTTCTGGAATTCATTCCCATATACATATGTGTGTGTGCATTTACTAAAAATAGAATCATATCCCATTCTATAATTTGTTTTCCTAATTTAGTAATACAGAATATTCTATGGTACTTTTCAAAATATCAAATCCTTTATTTAGGCACATAAGTTTTTTCCAGCTTTTCTTTGTTACAATGTTAAAATGCATCCACAGTTGCACAGCAGTACATTCTGAAAGGTCACATACAAAATATATCATACTAGGATAAACATCTTTGAACATACATCTTTCCAAAGAATATTCTCTTTTCTGATTTTTTTTTCCCTTGGAATATTCCAAAAAGTAGAATTATAGATTCCAAGTCTCTGCACGTTTTGAAAGCCACTGAGACTTATCCCCAAACTGCAGTGCATTTTTCTTCAAGGGGAGCCCTGTGCTCGGAGTGGTGGCATGTAGGATGCCCAGGATCAGATGCTAAATGGCATGCAAATCCCAGCTGCCAAGAAGCCAATGAGAAACAAATTGGAACACTTTCTAAAGTACTAAGGTGATTATTGCTTCGTGCCCAGAGATCTTTCAGCAATTTCATATAAAATATTCCTTCATGTCAGACCCATAATCACCTTTTCAAAATCGTGCCGTGGAGAGTCATGGATATGTATTCCGTGTGCAGGGCATAAATCTCTCCGATCCACACTGCAACCTGCAGAGCCTCCCTTCTCCCAGGAGTGGGCTGCTCCAAGCTGCCCAGGGCAGCTGAAAAGCATATGTTCTAGTACCCAATCCTCGCTCCCTCTTCCACACCCTCCCCCAGCTTCCGCCCACCTTTGGGCTTGCACATTTCTCATAGGTAAACACTTTCTGAGAAATACTCTACAAGAGTTTGGCTATGCAAATCTGTCTTTCATAATGTTACCCACAATGACATTTAAGTACATAAAGGGACTACTGCATTTACCAAGTGCCAGATAGGAATGACAGGATGAGCAGAGCCATGGGGATTTGATGGGTGCCAGCCCATAGCCCAGTGCCTTTCTGGTTCAAATCATTTGTCCAGAGAAATGGAATGCAGTTGCTTTGTCCTTCAATTGAAGAGCTTCACACATGGATGGAGACTGGATAGGGGATGGACCAGGTGATGTCCTTCCCCAAGAAGTTGGCATGAAAATTGACATATGAAGGGCGCCTTTCATTCAGCACCAGCCAGCATGTTCCACCATCAGACATGACACCTTTTCTTCAATAGGAAAAACAAAGTCTGTTTAAGAGAAAACAGCCTCTGAAGTCCTGGGCTCAGGAATCTGGCTCCTCCAAAAATTGCAAGAGTCTGCCATCAATTTTGCCAGTTTGCCATTCCCAGTTTGCCACATTGGTATAGGTTTGGCTGCCTTCACACAGGTTACCACGCCCAGGCTTGCCAACCCTGGCTTGTCCACATGTAGCACTTTCTGACACAACAGCCCTTGAACTAGCTGGACTGTTATTTCCAATGTGGTCTTATAGCTGTTGCCAAATGACCTGTAAGCGCCTGAAATGCATCCGGAGCCCCTGGCACAGGAGGGCTATTAAAGCCCACGTTGTATGGGATCTGGAGTATTTGCGGAATGTCCTAGTGCTGTGTGTTTTGGCCACTGCCCATGGTCATTTCCAATTCATCATTGTCAGAGTTGAGACAATTTCTGGGGCAAGGGAGGGACAGCTGGTAAGGACCTGGGAAGGGCACTACCTGTGTTATGGCAGCTTTAGAAAGCTAGACCTTTTATGGAGGACAAGAAGTATGTAGGATCTGAGGACTCTAGGGGCTGCCTAAAGTAAACATTTCACATGTCTTGGGAGGGCATCTTTCTCCAACCAAGCTCTCAGGAAGGAGCAACTGCTTTTTTTTTTTTAATCCCCACTCATAAGTTCCAGAGTAATGAAATGTTTATTAGCAAGACCCCCGCACTCAGAATGGCCTCAATCCCTAATCACAGACTCCTGAGAATCCCAGACCCAGTGATGTTAAACAGCAATCATTACAGACAGTCAGGTAGCAGTGATAACAATAATAGCATCCACGATATGTAGAATACTATGTGCCATTGTAAGCTTCTTTGTAAGTGAAATTTTTATGATTTTAACACTAATATTTTTGAGGCTAGCATTATTATTCCTCATTTTCCACATGACTATTCTGAGGCTCAGAGAGGTTACACTGATCTCAAGCTACATCTATGTAGCCTTCCCACAGTTGCAATCCACAGTTGCAAAGTGCAATGTTAGGAACTTTGTGTAGCTCTCAAGAAAGTCCATTGTTAAAAGTTACTGTAAAGCAGGCAGGAACTGGAAAAACAGAGCTGGTGAAACATTGTGATTATCTAGCATAAGAATTCCCCTATTCCCAGGAGCTATGTGCCTGAGGTCAAGTGTAACCTCTCTGAGCCCAAGTCATACAGCTAGTAAGGGGCAGAGCTGGGGCTGAATCCCAAATCAGTCTGACTCTGAAGCCCCTGGTTATAATTTCTGTACCAGGCGCATACTTGCCAGTTCACTCACAGCCAAACACCAGGCATGCATTAGAAGGAAAGAAAGTACATTCACAAGTTATTCTCATGTTGATACATTTCTCTCCCACTGGCAGTTTAATAGGTCCCATCTCTACATGATTTACTGGACCAGATCATTTGAAGGCACCCAAAATGGCACAAATCAAAACCACCCCATTTCATCTAAACCACTTCTTCAGCTCTAACCATGGAACCCCAATTATCCACATTAAGCAAGCCTCACTAAAGTCATATTTATCTAACCCTTCTTCCTCATCTCTATGCAGTCAAATGCATCCTGTCTTTTCTCCTTCAAAATGCTTCTTTGCCATGACCAGCATGGCCAAACTCATGGTTCTGGTGAGGAGCAAAGGGAGATTAGAAAAATAAAGACTCACAAACATAGATTTTGAAGATTAAGCTGGGATCAGGTGGAGCTCTGCTCTCTGATGGAGATGCAGATCTAAAGAGCTATGCCAGCAATCTTTATTTATATATGTCTCATTATCAGGTTAAAGACTATGCAAGCATTATCAGTTGTATTCAGGAAAGTTATGGAAACTAGGACATCTAAGTAACTTTCCCACATTTGCAATCCACAGTTGCAAAGTGCAATATAAGAAGCTTTGTGTTGCTGTCAAGACTGTTAAAAGTTACCATGAAGCAGGTGGGAACAGGAGAAGCACATTGTGGTTGTCTAGCATAAGAATTCCTTCATTTCCAGGAACTATGTGCCTGAGATCAAGGTCAGAGCTGATAGGACTCTTGCACAGAGCCTCCTCATGCAGGGCATTGCCTTTGTTGTCGTTGTTGTTATTGTTTGTTTTTTGAGACAGGATCTGGCTAAGTTCCCCAGGCTGGCCTCGAACTTACCATCCTCCTGCCTCAGACTCCCAAGTAGCTGAGATTATAGGCAGGAGCCACCACACATGAAAAGTTCCCATTTTTTAATGAATAAATTTTGGAAATGGTTTCTTGGGATAGTCTCCAATTTAATATCTATGTCACTTCCAAGAAAAGGACTCAAAACAAATATAACAAGATCAAAGAAACTCATTTCTCTAGAGACTAGGAACCATAAACTTTCAAACTTCTCTCTTTGCCCAGTCTCTTTCCTTACCCAAACCCACTGCAAAACTCCAAAGCTAGTATACGCTGAACACCCTTGAAGTCTGTACATGCTCTGCTGATATGATCCCCTCCTTCCACTGCTAAGTATTTAGGAATCAGTTCTGACCTCTTTTCTGAAGACTGTGGACCATTTTCGTATCCCTTCCAAAGTACTACAACCATTGTTCTCACAAAGGTAATACAAGACACAGAGCCCCTGACCTCATAGGGTAACGTCATACTGAAGGATGCAGGTTTACACTCATATGAGAGTCAGAGAGGTTCAAAATTAATAAGCAAACTCTGATGGTAATCTGACAGTAAGTGGTCTTGGAAGTGACTTTCTGCATTGTAGTTTCAGTGAAACAGCTTAGGAAAAAGATCAATAGGTTCACAGTTGACGAAGACTTCTATGAGGAGTTAGTAGTGGGTATGAGACCTCCCACAGCATGTGTATGTTTCTGGAGGTCTATATAGGCAACAGCTTCCTCAAATTCACCCAAAACTGACTTTGTTACCAAAGGACTCAGGGGAAACAGTTTACCCAGTCACATGGTCTAAAATCAGCTGTCAGCAAATTAATGGGGAAGTCTGTGTTTGTGGA
Organism: Sciurus carolinensis; assembly: GCF_902686445.1. NCBI lineage: Eukaryota > Metazoa > Chordata > Mammalia > Rodentia > Sciuridae > Sciurus > Sciurus carolinensis. Next base: position 68,535,237 of record NC_062226.1, read on the forward strand.
GCTAAGATTGAGTTTAAGGTGGTACAGGTTGAGTTTGGGACAAGTATCTATTTAAGTCAGCCTGTGAGATCTCCAGTGTTTAGTATGTGACTTAGGGGACTAATGGGGTGTGTTAGGGTGCAGAAAAGGTCATTTGTGAGTTAAAAGTACAGAGCAAATGTAGTCTCTGAAATTGACCATGCTCAGCAAAAAGTGTCCTTTGTGGTATGAAGATACAATAAATGGCCCTGCCATCCCCAATTCTGAAATAGCTAGGGACTCAGTAGAAGGAAATCAAAAACCAGAATACCAGGGACCCAGTCACTTCATTTGGGACAATTATTAAATGAACACTCCAAAAGACACTGCACAGATTAGGAAATGGTACAAGACACACTGTTTAATTCTCACAAGTTTCCCCTGAGCTGGGATCTCCATCTTCCATTTACAGATGGAGAACCCCATAGCTCAGAAGCAGAGGCAAAATGGTTTTCCCAAGAACCCGTAGTTCATAAGTAGCAGAACTAAAATCGAACACAGATCCTCTGAAGCATAGATTTCAAGCTCGTTTCCTTTTCCTGCCATTTGATATCCCTGTTCTCAAAGAAGATAGCAGAAATCTAATAAAAACTTAAAAAGGGAAAAAGAAGAAAAGGTTTCCATATTCCCTAAACCACTGCATTGAATGACATTCCAGGGTCAGCAAGTGAAAGAAAGCTCCTATGTGCTCATGGCTTATGCAGTCCTCCAGAATGCCCCATTTGTGATGTCCCTTGTCCTTAGGAGCAAACCTGTCATTTTAGAACCACATAGGAATGAAACATCCAGTTAATGTTATTCAGCACTGAAAATAAATGAGTTATCAAGTCATGAAAAGACAGAGGAACCTTAAATGCACATTGTTAGGTGAAAGAAGCCGATCTTAAAAGACTACCTACTATAGGACTTCAACTAGAGTTGGTCTTGAAATAGCAGAACGATAGGGACAGTTAAAAGAACAGAGGTTTCCAGGGGCTAGGAGTGAAGAATGAACAGGCAGAGAACAGAGGCTTTTGAGAGCAGAGAAACAATTCTGTGCATAATGGCAGATACATGTCATTACACATTTGTCAAAATCCATAGGTACACAACACTGAGAGTGAAACTGAATGTACACTATGAACTTGGGTGGTGATTTGTCAGTGAAGGTTGTTGTAATACATGGACCTCTCCTGTAGGGGGTGCTAATATCAGGGGAGGCTATGCACGCATAGGGGCGGAAGGTATGTAGGAAATTCCTATATCTTCTATTCAGTTTTGCTGTAAACCTCAAACTGTTTTGAAACACAATGTCTATTAAAAAGAAAAAAGGGAGATACTCCAAAATGAAGCTGAATATCTCCTACCCATCCACTGACTGCCAGAGCTCATTGAAGTGGATAATGAACGCAAACTTCGTACTTTTTATGAGAAGCGTATGGCCACAGAAGTTGCTGCTGGCGCTCTGGGTAAAGAATGGAAGGGTTATGTGGTCCGAATCAGTGGCAGGAACGACAAACAAGGCTTCCCCATGAAGCAGGGTGTCTTGACCCATGGCTGTGTTCCTCTGCTACTGAGTAAGGGGCACTCCTGTTACAGACGAAGGCAAACTGGAGACAGAAAGCACAAATCTGTTTGAGGTTGCATTGCGGATGCCAATCTGAGCGGTGGATATTCCTGGACTTACAGATACTACTATACCTCGTAGACTGGGGCCCAGAAGAGGTAGTAGAATTCGCAAACTTTTCAGTCTATCTAAGGAAGATGATGTCCGCCAATATGTTGTCAGAAAACCCTCAAACAAGGTAAAAAACCTAGGACCAAAGCACCAGAGATTCAGCATCTTGTTACTCCACGTGTCCTGCAACACAAACGCCGGCGTATTGCTTGGAAGAAACACCGAACTAAGAAAAACAAGGAAGAGGCTGCAGAATATGCCAAACTTTTGGCCTAGAGAATGAAAGAAGCCAAAGAAAAATGCCAGGAACAGATTGCCAAGAGACGCAGGCTGTTCTCTCTGAGAGCTTCTACTTCTAAGTTTGAGTCCAGTCAAAAATAAGAATTTTTAAGGGTAACAAATAAATAAGATCTGGCGAAAGAAAGAAAGAAAGGAAAGAAAGGAAAGAAAGGAAAGAAAGAAAGAAAGAAAGAAAGAAAGAAAGAAAGTTGGTTCACATATCCAAGTGATTCTAAACTACTTAAAAAGTCCCCAATGACTGATTTATTTGTGTTTTTAAGTTTAAAAATAAAATCTCAAATTCAAAACAAAAATTATGAGAATCATTATAGAACCTCATTCTCATTTCTCTCTAATTAGAGTTTTCTTGTCATCCCATCTTCCCAGGGGCAACAGATCATTCTAATCATCTGTCTTCTAAAATTGGAAGGTCTTTCCCTGGTCTGGGGGATGTTCATGAACATCTTAGAAAAGTTGAGTAGTTGCAGTTAGAAGCTTACCCAAATATGGAGCATTCAAAGAACTGTGTTCCCTCTCTGCAGTATCACCCCAAGCCCCAAAATCCAGAGCAGGGGCTGTGGAACTGTTTTATGGAATTGGAAGCATATTGCCAGTTGTATGAGTCACCCCAGTCCAGCCAGCCTCTGCCTCTCCCACTGATTCTTCTTCCCTCTCCCCACCCACTCCTGGGAAACACCTCTTGATAATTGGAGATGGTGCCCATAAGAGGAGGAGAAGGAAAAGAGTCACCTTCCTGACCTACAAGCAATCTGTTCACACCTGGCTGTGTGAGCTTTGATTGTGCTTGACTCAGGTTGGATAACTACAGATGTCTCTAATTTCCACAAAGTAAAGGAGCCCTTGTCTGGAATAAATGAGATAGATAAATTAGACAGGGGGAGGGAAAGAGTCAAAGGTGTCTCCCCCTACGTTTCATCTGTGGAGATCTGGGTGCTCTAATCTATTGTACAAATGTCTGCACACAGCATGCCAACGCTTGCTTGTAAACTCACAGGAGAAATCTCACCTGGAGACAATGAATAATGTCTGTTTCATGCCTTTCACCCCTAATATACTTTTTGTTTTGAAGGCATCATATGGATTAAGTTAGTAACACCCATCCTCGCATTTTCAAGCCACTATCTCCCCCTAAATCATCTCTCTTTGGAACTTGACAGGTTATCACACCTTGTCTCATTTCATGCTGCAGCTTCCCATGAGCAGATTAGTCTTGCTTCACAAATCACAGGCTCCTTTCCTGAGTGAAACACCTTCAAAATTACAGCGAGTTCCCCACAGGGTTATAGTCGTACTTTTTTCCAAGGTCTGTGGTGTTCCACCAAGGGGCTTCATTGTTCTAAAGCTCGAGGTCTTGCTTCATCTCCTTGGCTGATGGTATTACCATAAAAAATCCAGAGGAGAATTTGCCAAGCCCATGATAACTTCATCTCTGTGTTTAATAGTGTGTCCACTGGGCAGAGTTTCAGGCTTCCTCAGCCTGTGAGCCTGCAGAGGGTAAGGCAAGGCCTGGAGCTGCTCTCCCAGGCCTAAGGTGCAAAGGGGAGGGAAAGAGACTGTCAGCATTGTCCAAGTGATTCTATAGTTTAAAAAGTTAAAATGCAACTGCTTCTGATCTGCCAACTCATTCCAAACTATAGTTAGAGCAGATAACCAGATACAATAGGCTCATGTGAATAGACACCAGGAGAGTCAAGAACTTCCTTCCCTCACTTGTTCCATGATGTGGTTCCTACTAGAGTGGTGATCTGGTGCTTCTGCCTCTTAGCTAGTCATTCCTTTATCAAGTAATTAGCACTTCATTTTTTCCTGGGGAATTGTTGATGCAATGTGGGGAGAGTCCCACCAAGGTCCCAGCACTCCAGTTGAACACCTGATTCTGCCTGGCCAATAAAAAGACTTCATCATCCTACACCATGATTGATTTGGAGATAGAAACAGGACCCATGTCTGAGGACTTCTTCAGGAAAAAGATATTTGTTTCCCACTATATTTCTAAACCAGTAAAGTGTAAACCTGGACCTGCTGGTAAATCTCTTGTGATATCTCTCCCTATCAGAGGTAGGGAGAGATCCTGTGTGGGAATGGTGCCCTTAAAGAAAGAAGCATTGTTAAAAGCGAGAGGTAGACATGAATGCATTGCTTGACCTCTATATCCAGTTATTGCCACATTTTAATCATGAAAAACAATACATTTGGTTTATTGTTTAAGATTGTTTTATCTAGGTTTCTATCTTAAAAATAAGTATTCTGGTAAGTATACTACTCCATACAGGAAGGAAATAAAAGGTGTCAGTTGTCTAAAATAATTCGTGCACTGATTTATTTTTTAAAAGCAAATACTGAACATCTCACCTATGTCAAACTCTTTGTTTGCTGTTAGGGACACAGAGACAAATAAGACACAATCTGTGCCTTAAAGATTTACAACCTAGTATCCAATTCGGCAGCTAAATCCTTGGAGAACAAGAGTTTCAAGATTTCAAAAGTCAGAGGGGACTCCTGTGCTTATTTTTATTAAGAAATGCAATAGTTGTACAAGGATCCAATATCTTCATATAATCCACATCCCCGTGCCTTAGTACCTGATATGCAACATATATTTTGGTGAAAAGAACTAAATGTATGTCTAATAAGTTCTGGAGCGAGGAATATGCTGTTCATGTGTACAGAGGGTCCGCTCCTTCTGATAATGACTTTGGGGAACCACCTCCACCTTTGCCTACAGGTTTGATGAGATTATCAACTAAGGGGCACCTGCTCCCAGAGCGAGGCATGGCCACAAAATACAAGTTGTGGAAACCAATTAGGTAACTCCTTCTTAGTCCTCTTTTCTAGTTCCTCCCTCAAGACTCTTCTCTTTTCCACCTATTCTCACTCCCAAGGCGATTTCAATGAACTTCATAGATCTAAACATCATTCAGTTACTGATGTCTCCCAAATTAGAACCTTTGGCACAGACCTCCCCTTGAACCCCAACTGCCTACCTGCATATCCAATTGCCTACTTCTGATACCTCCATCTGGTCTTGCACATAACATGTCCAAAGTAAGTTTTTAATCTTCCCGTATCCTGCCCCATATCTGTTTTTTCCTGTAGCTTTTTTCATCTTGAGTTATTCAGGCAAAAAAAAAAAAAAAAAAAAAAAAAAAAAACGAGAGTCATCAGTGATTATCTCTTCCTCTCAGCCCCATATCCTAACTACCAACAAATACTGACAGCCATTTCTTCAAAAGCGCTCCCAAACCAATCTCTTCTCATCACCTCCACTGAGATCACTGTCACCCAAGCCCAAATCATCTCCCACCTGGAAAATTGCAGGAGCTTTCTCATCACCAGTCTTTTTCTACTTTGGGCCCCTTCAGTGTGATTCCTTCAGAATATGCTCAATAGAGCAGCCACAGTGATCCTTTTAAAATGCAAATCACCACCACCACCACCACCCCTCTGCCAATAAAGCATATCTCTATATTGCTCTAGGTCTTGACTAGGCCATCACCTTCCAAGGGCTTTTCCAGTCACTCAATTTAAAATTGCATCACCCTCACCCTTATCCTACTTCATCTACTCCCCATAACACATATCATCTAACAGGCTACACATTTTATTCATTTTTTTTTCTTGTTAGTTTATTGCTAGTCTGTCTTTTCTATCTAGAATAAGCTCCATGTTGGCAGGCATTTTTATGCTTTGTTCACTATTGTAACCCTAGAACCTAAAAATGCCTAGCACTCAATAAATATGCAAACAAATGAATTAATAGAGAATAAATGTGGTTCTCTTAGAGAAGTGACACAGTAACAGAAAACTGTTGCTGCAGATTTGTTCTGAGTCTAGTGCAGAGAACACCCTTCTTCAATATTTTTTTCTAGTTGTAGATGGACACAATATCTTTATTTCTTATTTTATGTGGTGCTGAGGATCAAACCCAGTGCCTCACCCATATGAAGCAAGTGCTGTACCACAGAGCTACAGCCCCAGCCCTGGAGAACACCCTTTGGCACCTGCCACCTAGATATTCTGAGCTGCCCTCCCATCTTCACTGAGGCTCAGGTCTGCATTTCCTTCAGTTCAACTAGCTACCCACATCCACCAGTAAATCTCCCACTCCACACTGATCAGTCACTTTCTGTTGCTTACAATCAAAGCTTACTGGATGATTGAAAGAGCTGAATATCTAGACTTTTCCTATACCACCACCACTGTGACAATGGGTATCTGATGCCAAAAACATCTGCACAAATATTCTAAAGAGATTTATAAGATAATAACAAACATGAGATTCATAAAGAGACCAGAATGCCTTCACCTTCATGTTTGCAATTGTGACCCCAACCAGGACACCAACAAAACATGAAGGATATGAAAAACATTATATGATCTTTAAATATATTCGATCCCAATTTTTATGTAAAGAGAAGAAAAGGAACTACCCAGGATATTGACAATGGTTCTGTCTAGATAATACAGATGATCACCATTTCTCTTTGTATGTGTCCCTTCCCCAAATTTTTTTCAAGTTTTTAGTTAAAGAATTTGTATTCCTTTGGAATTCAAATAAACAAAAATATTTAAGATGTATGAGAAGAGTATAAAACATAATGTACCATTTGACAAAACCTACCAGCTACTAGCAAAAATTTAAAAGAGATGAAATGAGACCCTCACCTTCAGAAACTCCTTTCCTCCTGGAAAGTACTGAAAAATGGTCACCGAAGAGAATAGGGAGTAAGGGAAGAGAACAAACTATAGATCAGTGCTTCTTAAGAGACACTCAGAAAATCACCTGCAAGAGAATCACCAGGGATGCTTGTTAAAAATGAAGATTTCTCCCAGCAGCTCAGGAGATTGAGGAAGGAGGATCCCATTTTTGCCAGCCTCAGCAAAAATGAGGAGCTAATCAACTCAGTGAGACCTTGTCTCTAAATAAAATACAAAATGGAACTGGGGATGTTCTCAGTGGTCAAATGCCCAAGTTCAATCCCTGATACCAACAAAAAAAAAAAAAAAAGAAGATTCCCAACAATCAGCTCAAACCAGTTGTACCAGAATCTCAAAGGTCAGGGCCAGGAAGCTGGACTGAACAAGCACACATACACATACACAGTAAATCTGATGTCTGCTTAAGTCAAAGAATTATTGGTAAGATGAAAGACACTTCTCGACACCCCTGGAGGATTCACAGAACCTCTTGAAGGATTCCAACTGAATCATAAAGCGTAATTTAGTAGAGAGAGAAAAAGGCAATCCATCAGAACCATCACTAGGTTTACACTTTGGATTGCATAGACAGAATCTACAACATGTGCCAGGAACACAACATCTGTTATCCCAACCACCAAAATCCCATCAGTCAGTCATTGGATAATACAGTAGAAACTGTTTATGAAAGTTTGAGAAGTTAGAGTGATTTATATTTAAATCATTATTTCCATAACAAAACTATCATCAGTGAAAGCCTGATCAACTCAATTAGCACTAAACATTTTCCTTAGTCTTCCTAGAATTTTAAAAGGACAGCATTTCAATAGTTCATCAGTTTGATAAGTGCCTGACCTTTCCTCTCTTTCCAATGGATGCTTTCTCACCAGAATTCATGACTCCTTGTCCCCTGGAGTTCCCATCCCCATGCCAGAATTACCCTGTGTCTCCCATGAATGTCCTTCTCCTCTCCTCTCAGCTTTCCTGGACCCTTTCCTTCAAGGACCTGTCAGGATTTGGCCACTTGGGGCATAAACCCAATGACTGGTTTAACTCAAGAGAGGTTTGAAGTCTAGGGCTGGCACAGGTGTGTGAGCACATCACTGGGGGCCCAGGCTCTTCTGTCCTGCTCCACCCTGCTTAACATGTGGTTTTCATCCTCTTGGTTGTAAAAGACTAATCCCACTTTTGGGCATCATATCAACACTCCAGACAAAAAGCAGACAAAGAGTAAAGGCAAAAGTTATGCTAGTTATCTTAAAAAATAAAATAAAACCTCCCTGGAAGCCCTACTTTATTTAACTTATTATCCAGGAAGGTACAATATTGCCACCCATGCTGCAGGAGGGCTAATTTTTAGCAGGAGTTGGACCAGTAAGAGAGAATGGGAGAAATGATATTGAACAAGCAGTCATGATAGCAGCTACTGCCAGGAAGATCATATTCAAATCCCCAACATGCAAAGAAGTCTTTTGGGGGCCCCCTTTTTTCTATTAAGATATCTGCCACTGCAAAAATCTCTCAGCATTTACTGTCTGTTCTCTCATTTGGACATCATCCATGATAATGAACCTGGCACAGAGATTTATCTACAGATATATATATATAGTTGATATGAATTCCAACCTTTTAACTTGATACATAAAATAATATCTTTTTCAATCTTCTTTTACTTAAATTGAATCTGACACTTGGCTTCATTCTGTAGACATCAGTCATTATGTGAAGTGAAGGACACTCCTAGGTTACATCAAAGACAGAAGACATACCTGTTGCTATGAATCATTAGATCCAAGGCAGTCAGTTCCACTAACATCCTGTTGTCTGAGTCAAATGTACTCCACTGGAGCTGTAAGCTCTGTATGCAAGCTACATGTGGGCTCTAGGAATTCTCAGACAAAGAATCCAGAGCATAGGGCCAGCCTCAATAAGGTTGCCATAGTGGTTATTACCTCTGACATCTTGTACTGCCAAAGACCTAACGAATCAGTCCCATTATTTTTGCCCATATCTGCTTATTTTTAAGGGAGTAGAAAAGGTTCTCAGAGAAATCCTCCCTTCCCTTATTGTTTCTTTTAAAATTACAAAATCTAAAATTATTCTCCACCCCACCCTTCAATGAACTTAGCCTTTAAAAAAAAAAAAGGTGAAAGATGGTATCTTAAAGTCAGCCTGACTTAGCGGAGGCTACAGCAAAAGGCCAGGAGACCCAGAGGACCTGTGTAGATCAGATGAGGGGAAACAGGAGGAAATATGAGAAATAATCTGTTAATGAAGCTTCCTGGCACATTTGTGTGACTTATGCACATTTCAAGAGAACCCTCACTAGAAGATGCACTCATCTCTACTCCTAGCATGATGCAGTAAGTGTAAAAGCTGTCCAATAAATGTTTTTCCTGTGATATCAACACGTCACTCAATACGAGGCTTTGCTCAGCACTGAGCATTTGGCAAAGTTGTAAATTGCAGATGAAAGTCTTAAAGCCAGCAAGCAGTTTTTTAAAGGACTCTGGATAGGAAGAAGGCCATGAAAAAATACAAATATCAGCCTGCCAGTTCTCAGTGTGATTCAGAGAAAGCAAGAAGATTTCAGAAATCAGAAAGATCTGGCTTTAATTCTCAGACTGTGAACCAGTTGCTCAACACCCTGATCCCCTATTTTCTCAACCCCCTGGAGCAGTTCTAAACATGTATTACCTAGCTCAGACAATGGTGAAGTGTCATGAGGTTAAAATAAGAAAGCATAACCACGTGATCCAGCAATTGTCCTCCCTGGCATTTATTCAAAGAGTTTAAAGCATGCCTACACAAATATCTACACACGGATGTTTATAGCACTTTTATTCATAATTGTGCCAAACCCTGGAAACATTTAAGATGCCCTTCATTAGGCACATGGATAAATAAACTGTGGAATATCCAGACATTGAAACATTATTCAGTGCTAAAGATAAATGAGATATATGCCATGAAATGACATGGAAGAACTTAAAGGCATGTTGCTAAGTGAAAGAAGCGCATCTGTATGACATTGTAGAAAAGGCAAAACTGTGGAGACAATAAAAAGTTCAGTCATTGCCAGGAGTAAGAGGCAAGGAAGAGAATAAAGGAGTTTATCTTTTAGGGTGGTAAAACTACCCACATGACGCTATAATTGTGGCTACAACATTACACATTGCCCAAACCATAGAATGTAAAGCACCAAGAGTAAACTCTAAAACAACTATGAGCTTTGGGTGATTATGTTTTAATGTGTGTTCCTCAGTTGTAACACATGCTCTACTCTGGTGGAGGATGTTGATAATGGGGGAAACTAAGCACATAAGAAGGCAGGGGCCTATGGGAAATCTCTGGAACTTCTTCTGAATTTTTCTGTTAACCCAAAGTCTTAAAAAGATAAATTAATAAGAAAGCATGCAAAAGCATATGGTCCCAGACCCAGGAAGTGGTAAGCTTTAAGAAGTATTTGTTTCTCCTGTGTTTTTCTTCTTCTTCCAGTGATTTACTCTGACCTGGAGCTCCTAAGCAGCGTATGATGTTGTAAGAATGATTCCCTTTCAAATCAATGCCCACCTGATCAATATCTAAGCATTAGAATGAGCATTTACCATTGAGATAAAAACTAAGACTCATTAGTGGTATAATTCCTCCTTCCTCTTAACATTTCACCTTAGATATTCCAGAACTGCCTAAAAATTGTCTCCTCTAAAATAAATCTTGGCATCTTCTTCACCAAATCCTGCTCCCTGGATTCCCCTATTGCTCTTGGTCATTGTGGCTTGAAATGGATTCATTTCAGTTTTCTTCCATTGTGGGCACCAGTCCTGCCAATTTTTCCTTTCCAAAATCTCTCCTACTTATCTACTCTATTTCCTTTCCTTGGCCAGCACCTCGTTATGACTTTCTTCATTCCAGAACCACAATTAGGCAGCTATCTCTTCTGCATGATTATGTTTTTGAGCCTCAGAAGGAAGGAATCAGTCTTGGATTTTTTTCTCTTTTGCATCTAGAGTGCAGACACATATGGACCACTAGAAAGGCCAGATCAGCTGGTATTATTTGGCCCCTGTGAGGACAGCAAAACACTGCTATGGGAGCCATGGTTGCATGGCTAGAACAGTATTTTCCATGTGAACTACATCTCTTACAGAAGTTTGTTCATTAGGCCAAATCACACCTTCCTAAGATGCATCCTTTAAAAAAAAAATGTATATACATGCTTTCTTTTATTTGACAATTTATGACTTTGAAAACAAAAATCTCTTGGGGCCTTCTTTGGCAAAACTCTAACTGAAACTTGTGTTATCTTATTTTAACCCCCTGGAAAGAAACTTTCAAATAATTTATTTTCAAATATATTTTCTCCTATGTAATCCTAGCATTGATACAATTGGTAAAATGTCTCAATCTCATTTAAGAACCAAGATAGTCAACATCTCTTTTCTCTTGAACAAGTCAATATAATAACCTCTTCCTAAAATTATGAATTTCTCTTTGATTTTTTTTTAAAGCTTCAAATGGGCCCTATGGTACAGGTTTCCTTTTTTATTGTTGAAAATGTCATGTTCTCAAAAAGACAGGAAAAGTTTCATTTGTCCACCTCTGTTCCCTTCTTGGTGATGTCTGACCACTCTTATTATCTATTTTATGTAATGGTTCAAAGGAAAATAAGATGCTTGGAGATGTTTGCTCTGTAAACAGGACCGTTTATGAACAACTTAAGAGCTTGATGTCTATCCATAAACATGTGGTCTGTGACTGCAACAAGGGTCACGGCTGTAAACAGTTCATGGTCAATTACTTGATCAGCAGTCATTGAAATAAGAAGTATTCTGAGTTCTCCTTTATGCCTCTGTGCTCCATGCCCTCCTCCCTTTTCCAGGAGAAAAATGCCTTTTAACTGGCCACAGAAGGCCTTGTTCACAAATGTTTCTAATTCAGCTAAACATCTTGATAGGAAATATCATAAATTATGTGTATAGGCCTGTCAGTACAATTTTCAATGAGAGTAACATGAGTTCAGTTTGAAATCAAATGAAAACTCCAGACCAATTTCTGGACATGGTACCTTGAATATTAATCCAAACTCCCTTATATAGAGAGAGACAGAAAAATTCTAGTGTTTTGGTTTAAAATCTACAACTAGTAAACATACTTAAGATGCATGAAAGCTAATTTTTATACTCTTCTTGGGAGCTGGTAGAATATATGTAGAAGTATAAACATATTAAGGGAGAAAGCCTATCTTAAAACCTAGGAAGATTTTTGGTGTACTTAATATCCACTGTATTTCTTAAATTCATGCAAGACTTCCATTGACGGACCACCAAGGGGGAATACTGTATTACCCATAATAGACACTAAATGTGAAAAGATGGGGGAAGGAGGGACTAGATTAGAGCATACAATCTTGAGTATTAAATATTTTAAAATTTATGTGTACTCACTAGCACAGCATCATCAGCCTACAGGAACCTTTCCCTGCCATGGAATTGCCTAGAAAGCAAAAGAACATACCTCCAAAGAACAAAGGCAACTTACTAGAAAACCAGAGAAATGCAGAAACACAAAAAATGCTCACTTTTTTTTTTTTTAGTGCAAACACAGGTATATTCTGTCATCTTTTGTTATACACACAGCAAACAAGACTCCCCAAAATCCATTCCAAGAAAATAATCCCATACTCAGAGAAACAAGTAACAGTAAATATTTTATGCATTTGCATATTTTTGTTTTTTTAAGATACAAACATTGAAGAAGTGAGAAGAAAAGCTTAGGTCGACAGATTATGACTACATAAATAAAAAAAAATTCTCTCCCTTTTCACACAAAGAGAAATCTCTTTTAGAAATCTTTATATAACAAAAAACTCACACTGAAGCATTTAGCATGATTGATAACTTTTTTTTTAGAAAGAGCATTTCACACTAACTTCAGAAACTGAAGTTTTGTATCTGTATGAACAAGTTCATTATTTATACAACAAACTTAATTCTTCTTCCAGATAGTGAACAAAAATAGATTGAATGTTAATTATATAATGTTTGTTGTAACAATAGTTGAAATTCATCAATTAAAAGTTCATTGGTTTCAAATGGGCACAAGAGTGCACACCTATAATCCCAGCAACTCAGGATGCTGAGGCAGGAGGATCATGAGTATAAAGTCAGCCAGCAAAAGTGAGATGCATTTGCAGGCAAATGGATGAAATTGGAGAATATCATGCTAAGTGAGATAAGCCAATCTCAAAAAACTAAAGGACGAATGATCTCACTGATAAGCAGATAAGGACATATAATGGGGGGTGGGAGGGGTTAGCATTAGGGTTAGGATTAGGTTTAGGGTTAAGGATAAGAAGTGTGGTAAGAATGAAGGAAAGAAGGACTATATAGAGGGAAAAGAGGGGTGGGAGGGATGGGGGGGAAGGGAAAAAAATAATGAATCAAACATCATTGCCCTATGTAAATGTATGATTACACAAATGGTATGCCTTGACTCCATGTACAAATAGAGAAACAACATGTATCCCATTTGTATACAATAATAAAAATAAATAAATAAAAAGAATACTTAAAAAAAAAGTGAGATGCTAAGCAAATCAGTGAGACACTGTGTTTCTAAATAAAATGCAAAATAGGGCTGGGGATGTGACTCAGTGGTTGAGTGCCCCTGAGTTCAATCCCTGGTACCCAACACCGCAAAAAAAAAAAAAAAAAAAAAAAAAAATTCATTGGAAAAAAAGAAAAAAAAAAAAAGTTCATTGGTTTCTAAGTTACAATCAAGAAAACTGAAAAGTGCCTTTAAAATACCTTATAATTTCCTATCTGACCCCATGCATGTGGTGTTCTGGAAAAGGCAAAACATAGGGTCAGAAAACATTTCCATTATAGCCAGAGGCTGGGAAAGGTGGAAAGGCTAACTGCAAGGGGATAAGGTGACTTCATTAGGGAGTGGGGGCTGACGGACTGTTCTAGAGCCTGACTTTGATGGTGGTTATTTCAATTATTTGACTGAACACTTTTGTCAAAATTTGTAGAACTATAAATTTATATGTCAAAATTATATTTCCGTGCATCTGATGTTTGAGAACATCTACTGAAAAAACAATGTGTTGAACAGCTTCGGTACAAAAATAAGATTACAAAATGAAAAATTATCAAATTAGGAAGACAAACTTTCCAGATTAGAAACAGTGGTTGCATCTAGAGAGGGCAACAAACCGAAATGTCAGCATATGGACAAAAGGCGAGGTCACTGAAGAGCCAGTTACCGCAGTGCTGCCTGCCTAGTTCTGTACAAAGCGCCCCTGTAGACAATGTCAGTTAACCTGCTCTCTTTGTGTGATTAATTGAAAATACAAAAATTTTAATTGAGAATACACCACAATCATGCCTAGCTCTTCCTCACTCGCACAAGCTAACAGTGTTTTCATCTAGGCCAGAGGTTGTTCTTAAAGGTCTACTTAACATTGCAACCACTGCCAAAGCAGCCATAGAAAATGGTCAATAACAAGCATGGCTGTGTTCTAACAAACCTTTATTTGAATTAAAATTCATTAAACTTTGGATTTCACATAATTTTCATGTATCACAAAATATTCTTTTTTTTTTTTGGGGGGGGGGTGCTGGGGAATCAAACCCAGGGCCTTGTGCTTACAAAGCAAGCACTCTACCGACTGAGCTATCTCCCCAGCCCCAAAATATTCTTACTTTGATTATTTTTGCAACCATTTAAAAATGTGCAAACCATTTTCAATTCAAGGGCTATATAAAAAACAGGCAGTAAACTAGAGGGTTTACCTTTATCTGTCTCTGCTCTAGGCTTTTAATGGATAATTGTAAGGGAATCTTCCAATATGGATCTCTTGTGAATGACAAACTTCTTTCTGTCCAAGGTTTCCATTCCAAGAGCCCCTGTTTAAAGTCACAGAATTTCGTCTCCCACACACAATTATTCAGACTGCCTGGGCTAACGTATCAAAGATAACAGGTAAGAAACCTTTGGAAATATATAGAAAAAGAAATTCTGCCTGCAGTAAAAGGAGCAGAAAAAGAACAACAGATCCACACCTCTCTAGCTAAAGTTACTCAGGTTTCCAGAACAAAAGTACCTAAGGAAACCAGATCTGAGGACCTTCATTTGGCACCTTCAGTGTGTAAGGGGTTAATATCACCTGTCTGGGTAATGAATTCTGATATTTGCATTCTTTCAAGCAGTGTTTAGACTATGACTTATGAACATGTGAACATGTATTTTTATATTTTTAGACACAGAATTTTTTTTTTTTTTTTTTGGTCTCAGTGAGGACAGGAACAGGGCTGCATGTATCTGAAACAGATTTGTGTGATGGAAACATTTCCAGCTGCACAAGTGCTGTAACATCTACACCCAAATTAGCTCATGAGTCAACATATCTCGTTTGGTTATTACATTTATTGCATCAATTATCTACAAATGAAATACAGCTGCGTTGTCAGTAGCCCCATGTTCCAGCAATGCTTAACGAACTTGCGAGGTAAGAAAGATCAGGAGCACTTGCTGACAACAAATAAAGAGGAAACCCAATCCTCATGCCCGCCGGACCTGGCCCAGCTGAAGTTTTTTGCCTTTATGGGCAATAGTTGTCATATTTTAAGAGAATTTAATCAGGTATTTATCCCAAACACAAGGCAGCGGTACATTCCATTTGTTTGCTAAATAGAAATTGGGTAAATCTGGCATTCAAATCACAGTTGCCACTGCTCAGAGCCCAAGGTCACTTAGGTTGCCCTGATGTGGGGAGGGGCAAGGCAGGAGACAGGCACTTTTCCAGCCATACAAGGGCCGGCCTGACATCTTGACGGTCTCGCTAATCCTTTTCACATTTCTTTCTACAGAATGGAGTGGTAGAACCATATGCGCCCAGTTTCCCTGTAAGTTTTTGTAAAATCTTTTTTTCAAAGAGAGATGGGGTTGGAGGTCTGGAAGGATCTAGGCAAAGTCAGATTTGGGAATTGTCTCCATATTTCTACCAGTTGAAAGAATTTCCAAGGATCTCCCCCATTGCCAGTATATATTTTATAGGCACTGGGTGGACACCTGTTTTCAATTGCACCTTCAGATCAGACGAGCCCTCTAGGAGTGACCCAGGAGTGCAGGCCTGGCCCAGAGTGAAAGGAAAAGTCGCCTGCCTAGGGCTGTCTTTCCTGTTTGCTTTGTAAATGATTTCTGAGCCACGTGTGGGAGAGAGGCCTGCCCCTGCTCTCACTTACATCATGTATGTGGAACTCGGGTCTCGCTGTAGGAACGCCACAGAAAGGGACATTTGGGTAAGCTGCTGGTCAGCTGGGGTCTTCCTCACTGCAAATGGATTTGAGCTCATAAACAATGGGAGATTAGTTTTAAGCCCTCATGGTAGACCTCACTGAGCAAACTCCAGGTGACATGAAAGGCAGGCGAGGGGCATCAGAGGCCCAATCCTGCCCCTTTCCAGATGGCTGGACTCAGAATCCAGGGTTTGGGGATGGATATCCAAGACAGCTGGATCACCAATATGTAACATGGGCAGGCGCCACCAAACAGTGGCCACTTCTGGCCAGTGCCACAAGTAATTCACTGGACAAAGAAAACCTGTCATCTCTAGGAACAGACAGGATTGTCATTAAGGAGCTGACAGACTCCTCTGCTAGACCTGAACTCTTAAGCACACAGAAGCCACTCAGTCACCAACCCCTTAAGACTCAGTAATGAGCTTTAGAATGCCTGTCCCCAGTTTTAGGGAAATCTTATCTTGGCCACTTGCTGGGTCTGTGCCCAAGGAAAAGTCAATTTCTTGTCAGTTACTTATTCCAGACATTTTGTGACTATGCAGTCCCAGGGTGCTGTTGGAGTTAGATTCCCTTACGTCAACCCTCAAAAGTTGCACTTGCAGATCTTCAAGTGACACATATCCTTGTGGGGATACCTTTTCCATCTTCTCACTCTCTAAGCTCTTTATTGCTAAACCCTGGACTTGACTGTCCCTGGCTTCACATCCACAATTAGGTGCTATATTAGGAAGATTCAGATAGACTAATTCAGGGCATGTCTGAGAACAGCTGGGTAGGAGGTATGTAGTAGACCAAGAGAATATATTTAGCCAAAGAAAAAAGTCCCATTGTAGTTTCAGTCTTCATACAAAGGTGGAATGGACATAGCAAGGGTCACTGTAACCTTCCTCCAGACAGCTTTCTGCTTTATTTTTTTTTTTTTTTTTTTTTGAGAGATGTCAGGGTAAAGCACAATCAGAGACTCAATTTAGGAGTCAGAATAAGGAGTCATGTTAACACTAAAAGCCCCTGGTCAAGGCCATCTTCACAACACCCAGGCCTTCCAGGATCAAGAGCGAGGATGTAGCTATCCAGGGGGGGTATCAGGTGATGCAAAGGCTGAGATGGCGCCTCCCCTGGTGCCCACATCCTGTGGTCACAGCACCACTGACTGCTCTGTCACCTTCTTTCTTTCCTACTCTTCAAGGTGGTTCATAGCACTGCAAGCTCTTGGATGCCTTACAGTTTCACCAACTTTTCTTCCCACCTCACCAAGGAAGATGATGCAAATGGCAAATCTGATAGTTACTGGTCCCCTAGCACAGTAGCTGCCTCCCACCTCTGCCTAAGCTTCCCCCATGTTCTTATTGACAAAATCAATGTGTGTTTGCAAAAAGAAAGAACAAGCTCCCTTCCAGCAGACTCTTTTAACTCCAGGGGCTATGGCTCAAAGTAAAGTATATAATTTGGTTTCCATGGACATCCATATTAAAGCATTGGTTAATGATAGCAAAACACCCACATGGTCTACATTTCTGTTCACAAGTGGTTTCACACATGAGATTCCAGTGTTTTCCTTCCTATTATGACTTCAAGTCATATAATCCCACCCAAGCTTTAAAAAAAATTTTTAATTACTTTGTTTTTACTTGTCATCATGGAGTTGTTTTAATTCTCTCCCATGCCTCAAGTGTTTCCTTCTTCCCCATCCCCACCCCCACACACACACACAAATACTTCATCGTTGGCCTGTCCTTACAAGACAAAAACAACAAGATCAAAAAGTTGTAAGTGGAGCAGATGTCAAGTGGTCCCTCTGGACTCCTACTTAACCCCTTCCAGAGGTCTGACTGGACTCTGACAAGGAACTGATTTGGGAAGGAAGGCAGCAGGCTTGGTAAGCATGGCCCCACCCTCCTTATAAATCTCCAGAACTAAGGACAGTGCAAGGATTTTACACAATTGCCATCTGCTCGCAGGGAAATGTACACACAACTGCTTTTCAAAAGGGCAGGTTTGACTGCAAACATGCTTCACTAATTGGGGTTGTTTATGGCCCAATGCAATAAAATTTGATGTTGCAAACTAGAAGCATTTTTCTCGTTTGGGTTTCTTAGACTGACTACTCTTCTTATTATAGAAATGTTACCTAAAACCAGGTGTGTGAAATATCTGAGCAGTGGTTAAGTAATCGGGGCCTTTTATCTACCTGACAGAGATATATGAGGAATTTTAAGACCTAACAATTACAAATGGGCAGGAAATTAGCATGAAGGAATTTTCCGTATCTTACCTCTAAACACATTATGCATCACAAATGTATCGTATTAGACTGGGGCCATATTGGAATGGCCTATGACTCTAATACAGCAAAAAAAAAAAAAAAAAAATTGCAAGCAATTTTGTAAGCCCTGAAAGACATCTTTTTAACTTACAGCTCTTCCCAAACTAGGAGAATAATACCCAAGTTGTATATAAACAGAAAGATGAAAACATGCAAATTTTCTGAAGGTGCTTGGTTGAAACAAGCTTACAAAATATTTACAGTAACCAGAATGATCAAGTTATTTTCCTGTAATCAGATAACTTTTGACTTCAGTTGAGTGGTCACTTGGTGAAGGAGAAACTATGTTTGCAAATCAAATACAGAATGTGACGCAGCATTGGATAAATTTCCAACTCCTTGACCCAAAGCTTCTGTGGTGGCTAAATACCCACCCCCAAAGTTGCAAGTAACTTCCTTACCTTTAAATATATATATTAGGAAAATTTCCCTTCCACATAGCCTTTGAGTCTTCTTTTTAATCAAAAGCATTTGATAGTCATTAATTACATGTTTGTCAGAAACTCTAGGCTGTTTCAAACCTTCTTGTTTGAACTGGAGTATCACGTTCATGTGCTCTGCCAGTCTACACTGGGTTTTATTGCACTTTTACTTCACCTTTTCCCCAATGTCAAGCGATTCAGGTTGCACATGAGCTGACAGGCATCTGCAAAAGAAAGTCAATGGGGAATGATCGACAGTGGGGTGTGTAAATTTCAAAGATGTGGGCAGCCATATTTCAGAGGGCAGAGCCCAGTGCCAGGTCTGCTTTCATTTGCTTGTGCATGAATGCTTTGGTCCCAGGGCTCAGTTATAGAGTTTGACATCTCCTGAGGTGCTCCAGAAAGCCACATCTACACAAAAATGTGCCAAATGACAACTTAATCACAACCAGGAGACATGGCATTGTGCAGTTGACCGCTGTGGGCACCCCATTCTCAAAACTCAGTCTGCCTTCATGATTGCTTTAAAAAGGCAGAAAGCAAGGCTGTGGGACAGCCTGACAGAAAAAGAAGTCACAGAGACCCAGGTTCCAAATTCAATAGAAAGATGAGAACAAGTTACATATTAGGGGGATTGCAAGGGACTTTAAGTCCTAGGTTCTGTTTGAACTGCCCCATTTCAAGTTGGGACCCAGTCTGTGCTTCTCCTGTCCTGGCTTGTGCAACATAATAGGCATGTTCAGTGGCTGACCACTGTGCCTTTGCTCACGCCCATCCCTCCCCCTGGAATATCCTCTTCTCTCCACAGCTTCCTACTAAAGTCCAGCCCATATTTCAAGGTCCCAGCTATTCCTTCAAGATCTTTCTCACCATTATCCAGATGTCATCTGAGGTCTGTTTCTCCTCAGAGTTGTAGTTGAACTTGGTCAGTCTCCAGTTCCTTACCCCATGCTAGTGTGAAGTTCTCCCCATCATATACAGGAGTTCCTGTGACTTATAACCTCCTATTTCACTCTGCTGCCTGTAGCCTACATCTGAATTATCTCCATTGCCTCACCAGACCAGAAGACAAAACTTAATCTAGGTTCATAGTCTTTGTGGGCACCATTGAAGGGCTTCGCAGGGAAGAAATATGTCGCGAAGCCAGCAACACTGTCATTTCCCAGTTCATGCCCCTCCTCCCACGCTCTCTTTTTCCTCCCCTTCACTCTTCACCACAACCAACAAATTTCTTGCAGTGTCCAAAATAGGACAATTCATTCAGGACACAATTCGAAACTGGGATCTCAATTTCCAATCCAGTTACTGTTAGAAAATTTCTCTTTAAAAAAAAAAAAATCACAACCACTTATCCTAAATAAAATTCCTCTGAAAACAATTGTCACAAAATGTTTTCTTCACAATATCCCCAAACTTCCCGTGGTATGCCTGTGTACTGTTAAACCTGTACAGTCTATTTTATATCTGTGCATTCTACACGTGGGTCTTATTCTTGCATTATTGGAGATTTCCGGAAAGCACACACCATGTATGTTCATTTTTGTTATTTCCTTAGAGTGCCTGACGCAGTGCTTTGCCCACATACAATTCCAGAAAACCTTGAGAATTCTATCAAAAATCATGAAATAATGATGCATCTTTCTTCCAAATTACATCCAACTAGATGAGTTTCTTGCAGTGGCATTCACAGAAGTTCAAACACCACCATAGACAGGTATGCTTTGAAAAAAGTAATCAAATCTGCTATTAAATATGTTAGTTTTTTCAAATAATTCACTTTTCAAGTTGAATCCAGTCTGATTATTCTTTACAGTTTTATATTCCTCCACAAATTCTAAAATTGTCTTTTATTTCTTTGAATGTGGTAAATAGAGACTTAGGGTTGTGGCTGGATAGTAAAGCCCTCTCCTAGCACTTGTGAGGCCCTGGGTTTGATCCTCAGCACCACATAAAAATAAAATAAATGTATTGTATCCACCTACATCTAAAAAATGCATTAAAAATGTGGTAAACACTGTTATATTTGATGCCTAAAAAATGGTAGTATCTGAAATCTCTGTTTCCATTTCTATTATGTATTGTTTCTGTTGTTCTCACTCAATTTTTTCCCTGAAATGTTCACTGAACTATAACAGTAAGTTTCTTGTTTTCATGAATGAATGAGCGTGATTTCCTCCAGTAGGGATTTGCATGTGTTTCTGCAAGAAACCATGGGGAGGGTTTTACCAGTCTGACCTCTTCAAACTAAATTCTTCGGTTTTTGTCAGATCATTCAAGTAGCATGTGTGCAGGCTGAAATATGACCAAGAGAGACTTGTGGTTATAGTGCTTCAATAATTATCATTAGTTTTTCTCTATTCCATGGCTGGGCATTTTCCTTGAAGTTCTAATTATAGGAATGGGAATGGGTTGAGAGAAAAATTTATTTTCAGTTCATACTTACATGGAAGGCAAAAAATCCTAAGCAGGAAAAACTAAAAGGAAGCCACACTTAGATGTGAATGAACACCCAAATCTAAGAGAAGATATTAAAAGCAATCAGAAAAGAAAGTATATTCAAGGGGTTAGTTGTTATATCAAAAATTATAGAAGGCAGGAAAAAAAATATCTTTAATGTACTGAAAGAAAACAATTGCTAACCTCCAATTCCATACCCAGTAAAATATTCAAGAATGAAAGCTAAATAAAGACATTCGGACAAAGATTTAGAAACTTTAATATCTGAAGAAAAAAAATTCTAAAGGACTTCAAGAAGAAGGAAGATGATTCCAGATGGCAGATTACAGGTATGGGGAAAATGAAGAGCAAAGAACATGACTAATATATAGGTAAAATTATACAGACAGGGACTGCATTAAATAAAAAATGATCAAGACTTGTAAGTTTACAAGTAAGAAAAAATAAAATACACAACAATAGAATATAATTCAGGTGTAAGATAAACATTAATGTTATATTTGAAAAGATAATTCATTGTTTTTGGATTTGTTAAGTTAGGTATTTCACAATGATCACTGGAAAAGTAGAATGTCTATTAAAAGAGTAGATAAAAGTGATCTCAAAAATCAATAAAGAAACAGACATGGTGGCCCACATCTGTAATCCCAGTGACTCAGGAGGCTGAGGCATGGGAATCACAAGTTTGAGGTCACTCTGGGCCACTTAACGAAGACCATGTCTCAATTAGTTTTTAAAAAGAGGTGATAGAGTGCTTTCCTAACATGTGTGAGGCCCTAAGTCCAAGTCCTAGTACCACTAAAAAGAAAAGGCAATTGAGAAGAAAATAAACAGAAAAGGATAATACTAAAAGCAAAAATAATGGAAATAAATTCAAACATATCAGTAATTACAATAAAAGTAAGCAGACTATATGCTCCATTTAAAAGACAAAGATTTCAGAATAGTTTCTGAAGGAAAAGGTAATATATGCTGATTTTCTCACTTCTTATATATACAAAAGAACTAAAATGCACCTGTAAACACTTTTCAGAAAAAAATTCACTATAAATATTTTCTTCTTTATCCTTTAAGGTTTTTTTTCCCCCCCAAAGAGAAAGAAATGTAAGCTGGCTGTCCCAAAATACTATAAGGTGAATCTGAATGGAGAAATTAGTCACCTTCATTGAAAGTACCCTTCAGAAGAATATGGAACTCCACAAAAAGTGGAGTTTTTATGGTCACTTTGACAGACATTACTGTGGCATATGTTCTCTGGTCACTAATTCATCAAACCAGAAGACCAGAAATTGTATATGGGTTAATTAAAGATGGAGGGAGGAAATAAGGGAAGGAGAAAGATAGGCAATTTTCACACTTATCAATACTTTGCCCTGCCTAAATAATAAGATCCAGATTTGATCATTTAAGTTGACCACAGTATGGCTCCAGCTCATGTATCACACTACTTCTCCCTATGTCAAACCCCTGCACCTCCATAGAATCCACTTCCTGGGCCCCAGGTACTTGTTCTTCTTGCTCATTTTCCTCCCATCTGACATGCATGCAATTTTGTTTCCTCATCATGCTGCCTAGTTTCTTCCTGACTTTCAGGGTTTAGTTAGAGTCCCACCTTCTCTTTAAAGGATTTCCAACTACACCAGTGCACTGATGTTGGTGATCATAAGAAAGGCCAAGGGAGACACCAAGAGATCTCTGGATCTATGAAAGGAGAAAGCACAGAAGGAAAGAGGGAGAAAACCTACCCAAATTGAATGTTCCTGTAAACCTGTATTGCTCCCCAGCTTAACTCTTCATGTTTTTTTTTTTCCTCTCAGTTTTTTCCATGAACTGCTCTCTGAATTGTTTGTTTCACATTTCTTTCCTCTGAATTGTGATTACCCTTATTTGCTTTCTGGGCGTTTTAGTCAACTATTTTGCTGCTATGATTAAAAGATCCAACCAGAACAATTTTAGGGTAGGAAAAGTTTATTTGAGGGCTCATGGTTTCAGAGGTCTTAGTTCATAGAAGGATGGCTCCATTCCTCAGGGATCAAGGTGAAGTAGAACATCATGGTGGAAGAGTGTGGCAGAGGGAAGCAATTCACATGATGATCCAGAAGCAGACAGACTCCACTTGCCAGATATACCCAAAGCCATGCCCCAATTCCCACCTCCTCCAGTCACACCCTATCACTTTCAGTTGTCATTCAGTTAATCTCTATCAGGGGGATTAATTCACTGACTGGGTTAAGACTCTTACAACCCATTATTTCTCCTCTGAACCTTCTTGCACTGCCTCGCATGTGAGCTTTGGGGGGAATAACACATCTAAACCATAACACTGGGTACTCAGCCTCTGCCCCTATTCTCCAAATCTCTATTCTCTGGTTCACTCATTGGTCTAAAATCTGATTTACCTTGTCCAATACTTATAGTTTATATAGAATCAGAAATGACCCACTCATGACTCATTTGATGACACCAAATATTACAGGAAAAGTCCACAAGCTACAACCCTGTCTTTCCAACTAGATATAAATTCTTTGATGACAACTCCTCATGTCCCCTGCAGCAGTGATAATGCTGATATTACTAACAGAATATGAAATATTTATTGAGTTCTTACTATGTCCCACACACCCTGCCAAGAGATTTATGAGCAAAGCAAAATTTTTAAAAATTTTAAATTTAAAAAAAAAATTTAATTTTCACAGGAAACCTTTGTAATAGTTTTATATGATGTAAAAAAACATAAGCTCAAGAAAAAACAATGCTGGTAAAATATCAAGTTAATAAATACTAGAAATGAAATTTTTAAAATAAATAACATTATTTTTCTTTCAGTTTCTCAATCTATGCAACCCTTAACTTTTTTAGCACCTTTTTCTTAATACATTTATAAAATTATCAGAATACCAGAAGTATTAATCTCATTTAAATTTTTCAAATGTTCTGAAACAGAAAATTTTACAGAAACTTCCTAAGCCTCAAAATACAAGAAAAAAAAAATGTCTCTTGCCACATAGGGCTCCTTAAAAATCTTATATGTGTAGCTTAAGGCTCTATTACTATAATAAGAACATTTTCTTGCCATTGAATATGAAGAAAGCAAATTTCTAAGTAATTACATTCCCTTTATCTAGATAATAACAGTCATATTGTTGACCCCAGAAACTTAGTCTAAGGACCTGCACTTTACCTTACATAAATAAAGCACAGAAAAATGTCTTAACAATATGGTTAAGTGCTCAGGAGAAATTCAGTAAAAGCATGCAACACTTCATCAGATTGATTTTTTTTTTTTTTTTTGGCATAGATGGCCAAGATATCTGTTTGATAAGAAAGGGACAACTCTTAGCAGTGAAAAAGCAATTTTGTCTGTAAAGCTAGATAACTCCTTCCCCAGACAGACCTGGACTGCCTGCCTACTTGTAACACTCATACACCAGCCTTCTAAATTTGACCCAGTATGAAACTCTGAAAAATTGAGAGTACAAAACACCCTTTTGGTAATCAGTCCAATTGGATCCTCACAGTCCTACAGTCACACTGGATTTCCACTTGATGTTGATCATATAGTATTCTTTGTTACTGGGGTTCAAGGGGCTATGGTTCACATGTGATTTCATTTAAGATGAAGATTTCTTCCCGGTACTTCTAGAGATAATGCCAGTAAATCCTGGAAAATCTCATTAAAAAGTTACAATAAAAGTTAAAAAGACAAAAAAAAAAATGTTCAGGAATTAAAGGTGAATAGTGATTGCAGAGGCCATGAAATCCTGGCCTACCTCACTACCCAAGGCACTTTGCTTCCAAGATGTAAGATGCACGTATTTAATATTCAGGTAACCACTAGAGACACTGAGTCATATCTGGAGGAGTGAGCTTGCCTGACCTGGAATATAACTGTAATTCTCTTCATATTCCAGATGAGTGGGTAAAAATCAGTAAAATCTGAAGGAAGTCACATCAAGAAAACTTCAGTTATATTTTATCCTCCAAGTTCTCACCCAAACAAAACACCAACTCAGTTTATTACTAAATAAATTCAAAATCCAATTTCAGATATACCATCAGCAATGAACCATAGTGACCCAGTAAGCACAGTACTTAAAAATAAATGAACTGTATTCTGGTCTCCCCTCCCTGAATGAAAGCCAACCAATATTTCAATCATCAGCCCAATGTGTGGAACAGTTGATGAAATCCCCCTTTATGACCTATATTTGGTCATAAAGTTATCCAAAAGAATCCAGTGACCATTTGCTCATTGCCACATTCCCTTACCACAGAAGGATGACAACATCTACTTCTTCAGGGGGCAATGAACTAGCTAGTAACAGCAGAGGTATATAACAAGTATTTCTGATTTTCAACAATGAGTGTCTCAAATAAAAACTACATAAATTGTAGAGCTGGCACCAGTGGGTTAAATCCCCATGAGATCTGGAGAGTTTGGATGCATGGTATTTCAAATACAGAATTACCACTTATTTCAAAGAACTTCTCCAGCTGGTGTGTAATGATTAGAGTAATCAACTCTTTCCAGTTTCTCTGGGCCAGTCTTCTTTTTAGCACTGAAAGTCTCATGTGCTGAGCCTCCAGTTAGTGTGAAAAACTTGCCTCAGCTTTCCTAGGATTATGTCAGTTTTAAAATTGAAAGTTATACCTCCCCAAAGCTTCTTCATCTTAAAGAAAACTGGAAAGTTTAGTCACCCTAGCTATTACTCAGTAAAAAAAAAAAAATAGGTTACCAGCTTTCATTTTGTCTATCTTGAAAATCCATACTTTCTTGGTAGACTTCATGAAAGTGCTAGGCAGACTGACAAATACTCTAATATTCATCTCTCGGCATAACCATCACTATAATCTTGTAAAGGAGGTGAGCTGTATGTTTTCCTCTTTTGCAGATGAGAAAACTGAGGAAGCTAGAGGTTAAATAACTTTCTCAAAGTCAATTTTTCAATTAGGACATAAGCTAGACTTCCATACCAAAGAGACCAAATGATACAAATGACTCAAAAATTAAATGATTCTATTTTCTCCCAATTAGCAGTAAGGAGATAGAGAGGTAAGCTACCAGAGTGAGCAGCACTGGTCCACATCCAGACCTGGCTTCCCTCCATGTTGTAACCTACTCTACTCTGTGCCACAGGCCTCAGTGGCTGGGTGGAAGTTGGTTCCCTGGTACCTCGTCAAGGTTCCAAAACAGAATAACAAGTAAAGATAAGTGAGGAAAGTCTAGTAAATTTCCTGTAAGGAAACTTCACACATTGCATCCTCTGACATTTGAGGAGAACTAGGTCACTGCCAAACCTCGTTTCAGAGGTTGGGAAACAGCCTGTACCTGGCTATGGGATAACAAAGTGTACCACTGTTCTATTTTTAAAAAGAAGGGGAAATGATTACTTGAAGATAATTAGTTACAGGCAGGGATTAAATGCTGCTTGCCATTGCATGTCCAATTTTAATAATTCTAGTTCTTCCCCTATGCCTTACTACTCCTAGAATTTAGATATAGGGTGAGGAGGAAGTGGGACAGGAAATATCAGCTAATGAAGGTGACTCTTGGAGCTTATCATAAGGAAAATAAGTCATACTGAGTACCCAGAGACCATCCCTCCTTCTACCTTAACCTGAAAAAGGCTTACACAAACTATACCCTTGAGTCGTCCAAGGATCTCATGGATAAAAGACAAGTAGGCAAACTATGTATGGTCCATGGCCAGATCTGGCCCTCTGCACCTGTTTTGTAAATAAAGCTTGACTGGAACACAGCTGCATTCATTTGTTTACAGATTGTCCACTGCTGTTTTTGTTACAATGTGAGAGTTGAATGGATATGACAAAGACCACATAGCCCACAAAGCTGAAAAAACTTGCCTGGCCCTTTACAGAAAGTTTGCCAACCTCTGCAAAAAAAGAGTATCTGATTTTCACCAAGTCAGGCTTTGGTAATTTTCCTGAAGGCCTAGAAGCTTATGAATTTCCTAGAAGAAGTCTTATGAATATTTTAAGGGAAATCAAATAAAATCTTTAGTTGAATAAGGACTCTTTCCATTCTGTCACACTGCCCACCCTACCTCCTGCCCAATACTGGTCAATCTACCTTCCAGGGCTTCCTGGCTGAACCAGGCAGAGGACAGGCTAAATCACAGTTCCAGAGCATCACACAGAGGAAGCACCCAGGGCTGACAGGACAAAGTACCCAAAGTGGAGCCTTTCTCCTTAGCTAACACGCTGCAGTAGAGACCTGTGGTAGAAATGCAATCTTGGTGGGAAATATGCACCTGCCAATGCAAATAATCCACATCGTAAGAGTTGAGAGTCTTTCACTCACAGGTTCGAAGACAATGGCCAGAACTGAGAACTTTCATTTCTGTTTTGAGTATCCTTTTTGTGAAAGGAACTATAACATGATGGAAACACAGGAGCACCCTGACTGACAACATTCTTGAACTTGAACTTCACAGGCTACCTGCAATGCTCATGCCACTG
This sequence comes from Sciurus carolinensis, assembly GCF_902686445.1. Taxonomy (NCBI): domain Eukaryota; kingdom Metazoa; phylum Chordata; class Mammalia; order Rodentia; family Sciuridae; genus Sciurus; species Sciurus carolinensis. Next base: position 68,562,900 of record NC_062226.1, read on the forward strand.
TTTGTGGTTTCTCTGGTCTATTCTTGCACAAGATGCCCCCTTTTGTATACAGCCTCACTTTGACTCAATCATTCAAGTTCCTGATGTTCTTTTTAAACAATTTCATGTTTGAGAAATGAATGAACCAACTGATACTTCATCTATCCATTAATATCTCCTTTTAACCTACATTTTTAAGGTAAAATTTGGTTAAGTATGTATCTACCTAAACACGTTTAATCATTTTCAATAAAGACCCAAAATGAGAATTTCTAAAATATATAAAAATATCCTCTCATATATAAAAGTTTCTCATGCCATCCTCTATTAAAATGAAGAAAATAGATTGTACAAGGTCACATTATACAATCTGGAAACATAGATCGAGAGGTTGCTTATGCAAATTTTGAAATCCTGGGCTTAAGTAGGTATCTTCCAGAAGTAGTCACTGAACTTAAACATCAAGAATGTTTTCAACTTTGCTCACAAACAGAATACTTCACGACTTCATACAAGTCATTAAGAAATATTTCTAATGTTAATTTCTTTTTTATTTATGCAATAGGTACCTTCTCTAAAAAGCAAAGGAACTGGTTACTGTAAATGTGAGCCCAGAGACAGAAAGATGCATTTATCATCAGTCTCTTGTTCACTTGCTGAAATTGAAACTGCACTTTAAATACTAATGGTAACACATCTGTAAATTATTTTATATCTGGCTCAATAAAAAATAGTTTAAGAATGGACAGAGGAAAGAAATCTATCAATTAACCTGAAGAAAAATGATTATTTTTGAAAATTCAAGAAACCAGAACTGAATAGAACTCTAAAATTTTGAAATATACTAAACCTTATTAAAATATTGTCAGAAAAATTTAAACTTATAAAAGATAGGTTTAATATTTTAAATGAAATAATATATAATCTGTTGTCTTTTATTTTAAAAAAGAACATTTTTCTACTCACTAAAAATGATTGTGTAAAACTGGTATTTTTTTTCTGATGTAATTAATAAACTCATCAAAAAAGTCATTTGAGCCTGGATTTTTCTCTGCATGAGGGTTATAATTTCTGATACTTATTTTTTATTCTTATAGAATTCTTCAGATGTTCTTGTTTTGGTAAATTGCATTTTTCTAGTAGTTTAGTAGCTTTTTCATTTCATCTCAATATTTTTAATATATTGCCATGAAGATATTCATATTATTTATAATGTTAACATCTATAGGAGATAGAGAGAAATCCTCTTTTTCACTCCTAGTATCTTTCCCATTTTATTACTCAATTTTGCCTGTATTTACTTATCACTAATTATTCTCAAAGAAATCACTTCAGGTTTGACAGATCTCTATTACACATGAAGAAACATTTTCAATTATCTCTGCTCTAATATTTATTACTTTTTCCTTCTACTATCTTTGAGTTTAATTTGTGTGCTTTTTCCTGATTTCCTGAAATAGATTGTGTGATTATTTACTTTTTACCATTTCTTCTCTAATATTTGTATTTAAGGACAGAAATTTTCCCCATACATATATTTAACTATTTTCTGCAAGTGGTAATATGTCAAATTTTGTTTTAATTAAGATGAAAATATTTCCTAATTTACATTTTGATTTCTTCTATAACTCATGAATTTTTTTAGAAGTATATTTGACTTGATTTTCATATATTTAGGAATTTTCTAGTTATCCTGTGCTTACTGATTTATTTCCACTGGGTCAAACAAATCAGTTCATCTCATTTTAATCCTTTGAATTTATTAAGGTAAATTTATTTTATGGCACAGTATATGTTCAATTTTGGTTAATTGGTTAATATTTGCATGGACATTTAGAAAATGTAGCTCTTAAAATCTCCCATTATAATAATGGATTAGGCTTTCTTTTTAATTTTGCTTTATATATTCTAAAGCTAAGTTGTTAGCTGTATAGAAACTTAAAACTTACCTTTCTGGTGAATAAATCTTTCACCACTATGAAAAGTCTGTCTATGAAATGATGTTTTCTTATTCAAAATATCTTTTTCTATTTATATTTTGTTAATCCTTATCTTTCATATTCTGGTCTCTATCCTTTTCTGACTTTCTTTAGATTAAGTAATTTTTATTCTATCTTTCCTTTACATTATATTGTTATGCATTGTTTTTCCATTGTTTTACTGATTACCCGAGAGATTATAATACATCTTTGACTTTTTAAGATATTTTACTACTTCTGCTATGATGACTTTAGAACATTTCAATTGTTTACTACCCACTTTCCATGTATTACATACACAGGTATGCACTTCATATGCATTTAAGATATTTTTGTAGTAAACACACACACACCTCCAGATTCAACACAACACTAGAAAATAGAATTCAAATGCTGCATTAAAAGGATCATACTACATGACCCAGTGGGATTCACACCTGGCATGCAAGGATGGTTTACCTAATCTAAAATCATTCTATAGATTCAACGCATGCCCTGTTTTAAAAAAAATCACTTTGCATTTTTTACAGAAGTAGAAAAAAAAATCCTAAAATTCATACAGAGCCAAAAAAGACCAGAAATAACCAAAGCAATCTTGAGCAAACAAGAACAAAATTAAAGGAATTATACCACCAGATTTAGAAATCTACCACAAAACACTAATAATCAAAACAATATGATGATCTTTCCAGTGGTAAGAGAGGTGTGTTAAAATCACCTAGTATTATTGTGTTGTGGTCTATTTGATTCCTGGAATTGAGAAGGATTTGTTTGATGTACTGTTTGGGGCATAGATATTTATGATTGTTATGTCTTGCTGATTTATGCTTCCCTTAAGCAGTATGAAATGTCCTTCTTTATCCCTTCTGACTAACTTTGGCTTGAAGTCCACATTATCTGAAATGAGGATGGATATTCTGACATTTTTACTGAGTCCATGTGCATGGTATGTTTTTCTCCAACCTTTCACCTTTAGTCTGTGTGTATCTTTTTCTATGAGATGAATCTCTTGCAGGCAGCATATTGTTGAATTTTTCTTTTTAATAAAATCTGCCAGTATATGTCTTTTGATTGATGAGTTCAGGCCATTAACATCCAGGGTTATTATTGTGATATGATTTGTCTTCCCAGTCATTTGGCTCGTTTTTTTTGTTGTTGTTGTTGTTGTTGTTTGTTTGTTTTGTTTTGTTTTGTTTTGACATGACTTGGTTTCTCCTTTATTTGGCTATTCCTTTAGGGTAGTTCCTCCCTTTGCTGATTTACATCGTTGTTTTTTATCTCTTCCTCATGGAATATTTTGCTGAGAATGTTCTGTAGTGCTGGCTTTCTTTTTGTAAATTCTTTTAGCTTTTTTTATCATGGAAGGATTTTATTTCGTCATCAATTCTGAAGGTAAGCTTTGCTGGGTATAAGATTCTTGGTTGGCATACATTTTCTTTCAGAGCTTGAAAAATGTTGTTCCAGGCCCTTTTAGCTTTTAGGGTCTGGGTTGAAAAATGAGAACTACAGAACACTAAAGAAAGAAATTAAAGAAAACCTTAGAAGATGGAAAGATCTCCCATTTTCTTGGATAGGCAGAATTAATATTGTCAAAATGGCCAAACTACCAAAAGTGCTATACAGATTCAATGCAATTCCAATTAAAATCCCAATGACATACCTCACAAAAATAGAGCAAGCAATCATGAAATTCATCTGGAAGAATAAGAAACCCAGAATAGCTAAAGGAATCCTTAGCAAGAAGAGTGAAGCAGTGGGTATCGCAATACCAGAACTTCAACTCTACTACAAAGCAATAGTAACAAAAACAGCATGGTATTGGCACCAAAATAGACAGTTAGATCAATGGTACAGAATAGAGGACACAGACACAAACCCTAAAAATTATAGTTTTCTCATACTAGACAAAGGTGCCAAAAATATGCAATGGAGAAAACATAGCCTTTGAACAAATGGTGCTGGGAAAACTGGAAATCCATATGCAGCAGAATGAAACTAAACCCCTATCTCTCACCCTGCACAAAACTCAACTCAAAATGGATCAAGAACCTCGGAATGAGACCAGAGACCCTGCATCTTATAGAAGAAAAAATAGGTCCAAATCTTCAACATGTCAGCTTAGGATCAGACTTCCTTAACAGGACTCCTATAGCACAAGAACTAAAAACAAGAATCAATAACTGGGATAGATTCAAACTAAAAAGCTTTCTCTCAGCAAAGGAAACTACCAGCAATGTGAGGAGAGAGCCTACACAGCCGGAGAAAATCTTTGCCTCTCATACTTCAGATAGAACACTAATATTCAGAATATATAAAGAACTCAAAAAACTCTACACAAAGAATACAAATGGCCCAATCAACAAATGGGCTAAGGAAATGAACAAACACTTCACAGAAGAAGATCTACAAGCAATCAACAGATATATGAAAAAATGTTCAACATCTTTAGTAATAAGAGAAATGCAAATCAAAACTATCTTAAGATTCCATCTCACCCCAATTAGAATGGCGATCATCAAGAATACTAGCAACAATAGGTGTTGGTGAGGATGTGGGGAAAAAGGTACACTCATACATTGCTGGTGGGGTTGCAAATTAGTGTGCAGCCACTCTGGAAAGCAGTGTGGAGATTCCTTAGAAAGCTTGGAATGGAACCACCATTTGACCCAGCTATCCCACTCCTTGGCCTATACCCAAAGGACTTAAAATCAGCATACTACAGAGATGCAGCCACATCAATGTTCCAGCAGCTCAATTCACAATAGCCAGATTGTGGAACCAACCTAGATGTCCTTCAATTGATGAATGGATAAAGAAACTGTGGTGTGTGTGTGTGTGTGTATATATACAATGGAATATTACTCAGCTATAAAGAATAATAAAATTATGGCATTTGCAGGCAAATGGATGAAATTGGAGAATATCATGCTAAGTGAGATAAGCCAATCTCAAAAAACCAAAGGATGAATGATCTGGCTGATAAGCGGATAATGATACATAATGGGGAGTGGGAGGGGTTAGTGTTAGGGTTAGGGTTAGGGTTAGGGAGGGGGGCAAGAATGGAGGAAGGAAGGACTGTATAGAGGGAAAAGAGGTGTGGGAGGGGTGGGGGAAGGGAAAAAATAACAGAATGAATCAAACAACATTACCCTATGTAAATGTATGATTACACAAATGGTATGCCTTTACTCCATGTATAGAGAAACAACATGTGTCCCATTTGTTTACAATAAAAAAAAAAAAACCAAAGAACAAATAATCTGGCTGATAAGCGGATGGTGATACATAATGGGGGGTGGGAGGGAGGCAAGAAGGGAGGAAGGAGGGACTGTATAGAGGGAAAAAAGGGGTGGGAGGGGTGGGGGGAAGGAAAGAAAAATAACAGAATGAATCAAACATTATTACCCTATGTAAAAGTATGATTACACAAATGGTACGCCTCTACTTCATGTACAACCAGAGAAACAAGTCACACCCCATTTGTTTATGATAAAAAAAGACAAAAAGAAAAAACAACAAAAACAATATGACACTGCCATATGAACAAAAGAGCAGAAAGCCCTAGAATGAATCTTTCAACAAGGATACCAAAACAGTCGGGAAAGTACAGACTTTTCAACAAATGGTGCTTGCAAAACTAGAGATCCACATGCAAACTAATAAAATTGGACATATACCATATAAACCAAAGAAACTCAAAATGTATCAAAAATTTAAACATAAGACCTGAAACTACGAAGTTCTTAGAAAAAAAAATTGGTAAGGGCTTCATGATATTGGTCTTTGCAATGATTTCTTTAACAAAACATCAAAAGTATAAACAATAAAAGTATAAACTGAGGAGTGTGATAACTGGGACAAAAGGTGGGTCCATTCCAAGTTTTCTGAGGGTTCTCCACACTGCCTTCCAGAGTGACTGCACCAATTTGTAACCCCACCAGCAATGTATGAGTGTGCCTTTTTCCCCACATCCTCGCCAACATCTATTATTGTTTGTGTTCTTGATAATAGCCATTCTAATAGGAGTTAGATGAAATCTTAGAGTTGTTTTAATTGGCATTTCTCTAATTACTAGAGATGTTGAACACTTTTTCATATATATTTTAATTGCCTGTATGTCTTCTTGTGTAAAGTGTCTGTCCAGTTCCTTGGCCCATTTATTGATTGGGTTCTTTGTATTTTTGGTGTAAAGTTTTGTAAGTTCTTTATAAATTTTGGACACAAGTGCTCCCTCTGACATGTGTATGGAAAACATTTTCTCCCAGTCTGTGGACTCTCTTTTCACATTATTATTGATTGTATCCTTTGCTGAGAAAAAGCTTTTTAGTTTGAATCCATCCCATTTATTGATTCTTGCTTTAATTTCTCAGGCTTTGGGAGTCTCGTTAAGGAAATCTAATCCTAAGTCAACATGAAGAAGATTCAGGCCTACTTTATCTTCTATTTAGTCAGGGTCTCTGGTCTATTTCCTAAGTCTTTGATCCATTCTGAGTAGAGTTTTGGGCAGGGTGAGAAATAGAAGTTTAATTTCATTTTACTGCATATGGTTTTCCATTTCTGCCAGCACCATTTGTTGAAGAGGCTATCTTGTCTCCATCCTATGTTTTGGCTCCTTTGTCTAGTATGAGGTGACTGTATTTTTGTGGGTTCATCTATGTGTATTCTATTCTGCACCATTGGTCTGCCTGTCTATGTTGTGCCAATAACATGCCTTTTTTGTTACTATTGCTCTGTAGAATGGACCCACCTTTGGACCTAGTTATCCCACTCCTCAGTTTATACTGAAAGGACTTAAAATTAGCATAGTACAGTAATGCAGTCACATCAATGTTTATAGCAGCTGATTTCACAATAACTAGATTGTGGAACCAACCTAGGTGCCTTTCAACAGATGAATGGATAAAGAAACTGTGGTATATATACACAATGGAATATTATTCAGTCATAAAGAGAATAATATTATGGCATTTGCCAATAAATGGATGGAATTGGAGAATATCATGCTAAGTGAAATAAGACAATCCCAAAAAACCAAAGGCCAAATGTTTTCCCTGATAAGTGGATGATGATATATATAATGGGCGTAGGGGGGTGGGAGGGTGAGAGAAGAATGGAGAACTTTAGCTTATGTAGAAGGAAATGAGAAGGAGGTGGTAATGAAAAATGGTGGAATGCGACAGACATCATTACCCTACGCACATGTATGATTACATGAATGGTATGAATCTACCTCATGTACAAAATAGAAAGGAAATGATGTACCCCATTTGTGTACAATGAATCAAAATGCAGTCTGTAAAAAATAAAATTTTAAAAACAATGAAAGTAAAACTAGACAATAGGAACACTTTAGAAATTTATGCACACCAAAGGAAACAATTGGCAGAATGATGAGAGAGAAAATATTTTCAAACCATATCTCTATCATTTAAGGAACTCCTACACTCAACAGCAAAAGCATCATCATCATCATCATCATCACCATCATCATCATCATCATCATCAAGGTGGGCAATGGACTTGAAGAGACATTTCTCCAAAGAAGACATTCAAATGACCAACAGATATATGAAAGATGTTCAACATCACTAATCATCGGGGAAATTGAAATCAAAACCACAAGAGATATATCACCTTATAGCTGTTAAGATGGATATTGCAAAAACAACATCTTGGTGATAAAATGGAGAAATTTGAGCACTTTTACACCATCTACAGGATTGTAAAATGTTACAGCCATTATGGAAAACAGATTCCTCAAAAATTAAAAAATAAGTATTTGTGATATAGCCTACTGGTAGAGTACTTGTCTACCATGCCCAGGTTTCAATCATCAGCACTGTAAAAAATTAAAAAAAAAAAATAGAACTAGCATATTTCCCAGCAAATCTACTTCTGGTATATATCCAAGAGAATCAAAATCAGGAATTCAAAGAGTTCTTTCCCAGGTTCTCTGCTATATTGTTCACAATATCTCAGATAAGGAAACAACCCAAATGTCTACTGACAGATAAAGAAAAATATTATCTACACATAGAATGGAATATTATTCAGTTTTTAAAGGAGGGAAACCCAATATATACAATAACATGGATGAACCTGGAGGACATTATACTAAGTGAAATAAGGGAGTCAAGAAAGGAAAAATACTGCATTATTCCACTTACACGAGGTATCTATAACCCACTTACGTGAGGTATCTATAACAGCCAAACTCCCAGAAACAAAGCATAGAATGGTGGTTGCCAGGATTGTGGTGGGGGAAATTGGGAGTTTCTGTTCACTATGTTTCAGTGACACAGATGAATAAGTTCTAAAGATCTACCTTACAACAATGTGCCTACAATTATCAATCCTGTATTGTGCACTCCAAAATTTGTTAAGAGGGTAGATTTCATGTTAAGTGTTGTTGCTACATCTTTGTTTGCTGTTTACCTACAAGGAGTGGTTCACTTAAATTCACTAAATATTTTTGTCTCTATTTTTCCTTCAACTTAGAAAATCATTCCTAATACATATAAAATTCTAAGTTGGCAAATACTTTCCTTTCGCACTTCAACAATGTCATGTCTTCATTCTCTGATTTTCAGCATTTCTGTTGAGAAGTCAACTGTCAGGATTGTTGTTGCTGCTCTGATGGAGGAAGAGCTATTTCCTTTGCCCACTTTCCTTATTGTTGTTTTCCAGTAGTTTTTCTCTAATGTGCATAGGTGTGGTTTTCTTTCTATGTGTCCTGCTTAATGTTCATAATATCTCCTGAATCTTTGATTTCAAAACTTCATTAGATTTGGAAATTTCACAGCCCACATCTTTTTAAATACTAATCCCATTGCACATTTCCTTTCTCTCTCTCCGTCTCTCCCCCAACCCCTTCTTCCCTCCTCCTCCTTTTGGAATTCCAGTTTCAAATATGTTACACTTTTTCAACATATCCATATGATTCTTAATCTCTTTGATCTATTTTCCATCTTTTTATCTCTGTTTTGTCTGGACTGATCCATCTAACCTAACCTTTTTTTCAGCTGTTTCCAGTTGCTATTAAACACATGTACTGAATCTTTATATTCAATTATTTTAATTTTTTTATCCCTAGAACTTCCATTTGGTTTATTTCCACATTTTTTGGTTCATTTCCACCTTACCAACTTTTTTGCTAAATTTTAATTCTATCTTTTAGTTCCCCAATAATAGTCCATTGCAAGTCCATGACTGATAATTCCATTGTCTGAATGACCCAGGAGTTTGCTTTTATGGTCTATTGTCTTCCTTGGTCTGCAGACAAGCCTTATCTACTTTTATGGTTTATGGTTGGTTTTGCTCACATTTTGAATATTATTTTTTTAAATTGAGAGATGATTTGAATTTTTGGATATGTTAGCTTCCTAGAGAGGATCTAAATTTCTTCTGGCAAGCAACCAAACTGGGGCACAAACAATCCCAAATTACCATAATCCAATCAGGGTTTGAAATTATCCAAAGTTAGTCTTCAATATCCAGGCAGCTGAACCTGTTTTGGGTTCACACTTATTCGTGTAATGACTCAGTTGTGTGTGTGGTTTCAAACTAAGACTGATACTGATGGGAGTCCCTATGCTTTGCAAAGCTCTAAACTCCAAGTATTGGCCTTACAGACCCAGGAGTCTGTTGAAATCTGTTCAGTTCATCATCAGTAAATTTAAACAAATTTCTCCAGGGGAAAATCAGTCCCAGAAATTGGATTCACTATTCTGAGACTTCTATCCCAGATTCTGGTCCTGAAGTATTTCAGTAATTTTCTTATAGATTTATAATGCCTTTAAGTAGATTTTTAAAAATATTTGTTCAGGTTTCTAGCTGTCTTGAGTTGATCTAAAGCAGCCTTGTATGTCATTACCAGAAGTAGAAGTCTCCCCACTGAATTTTTTAAGCACTAATCTCTATCACATCCTTTTAGATACCATCTCTCTTTTGAAAGATTTTATATTTACAGTCTCCATTTTTTGCTGCATACTCACAACTCAGTCCATTCAAATTTGACTTTCACTTCAATGATTTCCAAAATATACAAGGATAAAGTTACCAGTGACTTCTTTTTGGCTAAGCCAATGTGACGTTTCTCAGACTTCTGTCTTTGACTTCTCAGCAATATATGTCACTGTTGCTACCTTCCTCCTTTCCTTCCCTGAAACACTCTTTCCTCTGATTTCCATATTATAATTTTCTCCTTTTGCTGGCTCACCCTCCTCTGTCAAGAAAATTAATGTTTTATTACTCAAGGGTTGAAATATTGCCCTGTCTTTTTTACACTCTATGCTCTCTTAGTTGATCCCATTCATCCAAGGGAAATAACTTATCTGTTTGCAAATAATTCATATTTTTATGTCCAACTCAGACCTGTCCTCTCTACTCCAGATTCATAAATCCAAGGAACTACTTGAAACTTCCTTCTGAATATCATAAAAGCACCTCAAATTGAAGTCCAAAGTCAGACTCATAATTACCCATGATTAAAAAGAGGGGGATGGAATAGCTATAATAAAAAATACAATAACAAATACTACCAAGTGTGAAAAGAAAGAGGGAATTATATACCTACTGTTCATAGGAATGTAAATTAGTACAGTCTTTATGGAGAACAGTATGAAGGGCCTCCCAGAAACTAAAAACAATTACAATATGATTCAGCTATCCCACTTAGGGTTATATACCAAAGGAAATGAAATGATCATATCAAGATAACTGCACTCCATGTTATTTTCAGCACTATTTCATAAAAGCCAAGATATGGAATCAACTGAAGTATTCATCAGTGGATGAATAAATAAAGAAAATGTGTTACATATGTACAATAGAATATTATTAGGCCATAAAAATAAGTGACATACTGTCACTTGTGACAACGTAGATGAACCTAGAAGACATCATATTAGTAGAACGAACCAGGCACAGAAAGATAAATACCACAAGTTCTCACTCATATGTAGAAGCTAAGGAACTTGATACTATAGAGGAAAAGAGTACAATAGTGATTAGTTCAGGCTAGAAAATGTAGGGTGAAGGAGGAACAGAGGAAGGTTGGATAATATGTATCGAAATCAGTAGATAGGAGTAGTAAGTTCTAGTGTTCTATAGTACAGTAGGGTGAATATAGTTTATAGCAACTCATTATACATTTTATGAACAACTATAAAAGAAGATTTCATAGGCTCCAAACACAAAGAAATGATAAATGTTTAAAGAGATGGGAATGTTGATTATCCTGATTTTATCATTAAACATGTATGCATGGACTTGAATATCACACCATATTCCTGCATCTAATTGATATTAAAATTATAAATATATATACATTCAATATCAGAGTACTTAAATATATAAAGCAAATATTAAAGGATCTGAAGGGACAGATAGATTGTAATATAATAATATCAGGAGACCTCAATGCCTCACTTTCAACTACAGACAGATTATCTAGACAAAAACAAATAAGGAAATATTGAAACTTAACTACACTTTAGACCAAATGAACCTAACAAACATATACAACATTCCACCAACAGGATACATATTCTCTAGGATCCATCATATGTTAAGCCAAAAAAAACAAGTCTGAAAAAATTTAAGGGGACTGAAGTCATATCAAGTATCTTTTCCAGTCACAATGGTATGAAACCAGAAGTCAAAAACAGGAGAAATCTTAGAAAATTCATAAACATGTACAAACCAAACAGCATGCTCCTAAACAATCAATGGATCTAAGAAGAATCAAAAGAAAAATCAAAAATTATGTTGAGACAAATGAAAATATAAACACAATTTGCCAAAACTTGTGTGATAAAGCAAAAGTTGTTCCAACAGGCAAATTTATATCAAGAAATGCCTGCATCAAAAAGATCAAATAAACATAACATTATACCTCAAAAGACTAGAGAAAAGAATAACCTAAGCCCTAAATTAGCAAAAGGGAGAAGTAACAAAGAGTAGAACAGGAAAAAATGAATAGACATCAGAAAAAGACAACATTAAGAAATAAATGATACTAAGAGTTAGGCTGTAGAAAACAGAAGCAAAATTAACAAACCTTTTGACAGAATAATCAAGGAAAGAGAGAAGACTCAAAATCAGAAATGAAAGAGGAGACATGTTTATTGATATCACAAGATATAAAGGATCAACTAACCCTGTTCGCTGACGACATGATTATATATTTAGAAGAACCTGAAAATTCCACCAGAAAACTTTTAGAACTCAAAAATGAATTCAGTAAAGTAGCAGGTTACAAGATCAATGCTCATAAATCCAATGCATTTTTGTACATAAGTGATGAATCTTCAGAAAGAGAAATTAGGAAAACTACCCCATTCACAATAGCATCGAAAAAAATAAAATACTTGGGAATCAATCTCACAAAAGAGGTGAAAGACCTCTACAATGAGAACTACAGAACACTAAAGAAAGAAATTAAAGAAAACCTTAGAAGATGGAAAGATCTCCCATGTTCCTGGATAGGCAGAATTAATATTGTCAAAATGGTCATACTACCTAAAGTGCTATACAGATTCAATGCAATTCCAATTAAAATCCCAATGATGTACCTTGCAGAAATAGAGCAAGAAATTATGAAATTCATCTGGAAGAATAAAAAACCTAGAATAGCTAAAGCAATCCTCAGTAGCAAGAACGAAGCAGGGGGTATTGCAATACCAGATCTTCAACTCTACTACAAAGCAATAGTAACAAAAACAGCATGGTATTGGTACCAAAATAGACAGGTAGATCAATAGTACAGAATAGAGGACATGGACACAAACCCAAATAAATATAATTTTCTCATACTAGACAAAGGGGCCAAAAATATGCAATGGAGAAAAGATAGCCTCTTCAACAAATGGTGCTGGGAAAACTGGAAAACCATATGCAACAGAATGAAATTAAACCCCTATCTCTCACCCTACACAAAACTCAACTCAAAATGGATCAAGGACCTTGGAATCAGACCAGAGACCCTGCATCTTATAGAAGAAAAAGTAGGTACAAATCTTCAACTTGTTGGCTTAGGATCAGACTTCCTTAACAGAACTCCCATAGCACAAGAATAAAAGCAAGAATCAACAACTGGGATAGATTCAAACTAAAAAGCTTTCTCTCAGCAAAGGAAACTATCAGCAATGTGAAGAGAGAGCCTACAGAGTGGGAGAATATCTTTGCCAACCATACTTCAGATAGAGTGCTAATTTCCAGAATATATAAAGAACTCAAAAAACTCTACACCAAGAATACAAATAATCCAATCAACAAATGGGCTAAGGAAATGAACAGACACTTCACAGAAGAAGATGTACAAGCAATCAACAGATATATGAAAAAATGTTCAACATCCCTAGTAATAAGGGATATGCAAATCAAAACTACATTAAGATTTTATCTCACCCCAATTAGAATGGCGATTATCAAGAACACAAGCAACAATAGGTGTTGGCAAGGATGTGGTGAAAAAGGAACACTCATACATTGCTGGTGGGGTTGCAAATTAGTGCAGTCACTCTGGAAAGCAGTATGGAGATTCCTTAGGAAACTTGGAATAGAACCACCATTTGACCCAGCTATCCCACTCCTTGGCCTATACCCAAAGGACTTAAAATCAGCATACTACAGAGATACAGCCACATCAATGTTCAGTGCTGCTCAATTCACCATAGCCAGATTGTGAAACCAACCTAGATGCCCATCAGTTGATGAATGGATAAAGAAACTATGGCATATATATACAATGGAATATTACTCCGCAATGAAGAATGATAAAATTATGGCATTTGTAGGCAAATGGATAAAATTGGAGAATATCATGCTAAGTGAGATAAGCCAATCTCAAAAAACTAAAGGACGAATGATCTCGCTGATAAGCGGATAAGGACATATATTGGGGGGTGGGAGGGGTTAGCATTAGGTTTAGGGTTAGGTTTAGGGTTAAGGATAAGGAGTGTGGTAAGAATGAAGGAAAGAAGGACTGTATAGAGAGAAAAGAGGGGTGGGAGGGGTGGGGGGAAGGGAAAAAAATAATGAATCAAACATCATTGCCCTATGTAAACGTATGATTACACAAATGGTATGCCTTGACTCCATGTACAAATAGAGAAACAACATGTATCGCATTTGTATACAATAAAAAAAAAGATATAAAGGATCATAAGGGTACTATGAACAATTATACTTCAACAAATTATATGACCTAGAAAAAAATTCTGGACTCACATAATCTTCCAAGACTAAATCTTGAAGAAATGGAAAAGTATAAACAGACCAATTACTAAAGAGATTGAATCAATCATCATCTTCATTATCATTATCAAAGAATACCCCAGAACCAAACAGTTTTACAACTGAATTCTACCAAACATGCAAAAAACTAGTACCCAATCCTTTTCACTCTTCAAATAAAAAGTGAAGCCAGTATTACCCTGAAACCAAAGCCAAATATCTCTCCAAGGAAAGAAAATTACAGCTCAATATCCCTGATGAACATAGCTGAAAAATCCTCAATAAAATGCTAGCAAACCAGATTCAACATCACATTAAAAGAATTATTCACCATTATCAAATGGGATTTACCCTTGGGATTCAATGATGGTTCAACATTTACACATCAACCAGTGTAATACACCACGTGAACAAAATGAAAGATTAAAAGCCATGTAATCATCTCCACAGATGCATGAAAAAACATTTGAAATAATTCAGCACCCTTTCATGATAAAAACTCCCAACATATAGGCATGAAAGGAATTACCTCAACAAAAGAAGGGTCATATATAAAAAAACCTGAAGCACATGTTAATTAATGGGGAAAAGTGAAAGCCTTTCTTCTAAGATCAAGGACAAGGATGCCCACGTTCACCATTCTTCAACATAGTATTGAAAGTCCTTGCCAGAGAAATTAAAGAAGATAAATAAAAGATATCCCAATTGGAAAGGAAGAAATTAAACTGTTCCTATACAGAGACATGATCTTATTTATAGAAATCAGCCAGGGTTTTGGGGTTTTTGGTGATGATGACTACTAAAGACCTCCTGATAATCCCCTCATTGTAAAAGTGGTGGCTAAGGGGATCCATCCTGCCACAGCAACTGGCTTGTGAATTCATTTACAGTGATGGTGGCACCCTGGAGTGGCCTGTGTTGTGCTGGAAAAAGAATGAGAAGCAGGGATGTTTGCGAAGCAGCTGTGAGAGAAGAGAATGGGAGCATAGGTATGCAGAGGAGAGAAAGGTTCCAGTCTTAGGATGTGGCGTAGGTATCTATGGTGACTGAGCATGTGACCAGAGTGTGCTTACCACTATAGTCACATTCTTCACATAATGTCAAACACAGATTCTGGTGATGTAGCTGGGAAGCCAAAAAAATGGGAGCACGGGTATGTGTATTTAGAATGACCCCAGGGTTAGGGCAGGGTCTAACTCCCTGTGGCAGCTGAGCCAGTGCCTGGGAACAGGCACACACACTAAAAGCTTAAATATAGGGCATGAAGTGCAAACTAGCTCACCATGGCAATGGATATATTAGTGTGGACATGCTGAGCACAGTGCTAGAGCCTAGATTGAAAGCACGTATCATGCACTAGCTACAGTAGCTTGGGGTCAGTGAAGGGTCTGGTTCTCTCTGGTGACCAAGTTGGTTCCTGGAGAATGGGTACATGCAGTGAGAGTTTGGTGCTAAAACCAAAAGGGGAACGAGCTTGCTATAGTGATGACCCAAGTGTTTGACACACAGGTAGACCCAATATGCCACAGAGCTCAGGTCTGGAGTGTGGGTACCCTCAGAGTAGCCACAGCTACACTACACAATGATTTATACAAGCTTCATTGTAACCACAAGGAAAAACCTACAATAGATACACAAAGGTAATAAGAAAGGAATCAAAGATAACAGAGAGAAAAATAGGAACAAAATAACTGCAAAATAGTACATAATAAAATGACAATATTGGATCCAAGATGGCGGACTAGAGGATGACTGCATTTCCCATCACTCTAGAATCCAGGGTTCAAGAAGGGGAGATATTGAGAGACTCGGACCAACATAGAGCCGCGGGGTGAGTCTCCCCCACTGGGTGAAGCTCAGCCCAGGTGGCAGGCCCACACAGGGACAGCTTCTCAGAGCAGAGCAGGGCAGCTAGAGTCTTCCCCAAGCAGTCCTGCTTTCTCGGGCAGCAGGCTCAATCCATAGCCAGCTTCTTGGAGCAGGCTGCCCAGTGAGACCTTTTCCACACAGAGCCAAAAACAAGCCCTGAACCCAGCGGGGGGCCCCGGCCCGAAGGTAGCTTCTGGGACCAAGGCAGGACAGGGAGAGGCTTTCCCCTAGCAGCCTGACTCCCTCAGGCAGGGGCAGGCCCTGTCTATAGCCAGCTTCTAGGAGCAGGACCACCCACTGAGAGGATTTCGACCCAGAACCAGCCCCTAGCCCTGGATCCAGTAGCAGGCTAGGGGCAGCTTTCTTCGGAAGCACCGCATTATCAAGTTCCTCCAAGACTTCAGGCTACCGAAAGCTGGGAGGTGATATACTGGAAATCTACAGGGACACTATAAGCCAAAGAGGAAATCTACAATATATCAGAGTCCCACCGATATCTGACCAATATGAGAAAACAAGGGAAGAAAATGTCCCAAACAAACCTATATACTATATCAATAAAACCCAATGACAGCACAGCAGAAGAAATGTCAGAAAGGGAGTTCAGAATGTACATAATTAAAACAATCAGGGAAGCAAACGAGGAGATGAAAGAGCAAATGCAGGCATTGAAAAGGAAGAGATGAAAGAGCAAATGCAGGCATTAAATGATTGCACCAATCAACAGTTAAAAGAGCAAATACAGGAAGCAAAAGATAATTTCAATAAAGAGTTAGAGATACTGAAAAAAAACAGAAATCCTTGAAATGAAGGAAACAATAAACCAAGTTAAAAACTCCATAGAAAGCATAACCAATAGGATAGAATACCTGGAACACACAACCTCAGACATTGAAGACAAAATATTTAACCTTGAAAACAAAGTTGACCAAACAGAGAAGATGGTAAGAAATCATGAACAGAATCTACAAGAATTATGGGATATCATGAAAGGTCAAATTTAAGAATTATTGGGATTGAGGAAGGCTTAGAGAAATAAACCAAAGGAATGAACAATCTATTCAATGAAATAATATCAGAAAATTTCCCAAATCTGAAGAATGAAATGGAAAACCAAGTACAAGAGGCTTATAGGACTCCAAATATACAAAACTACAACAGACCCACACCAAGGCACATTATTATGAAAATACCTAACATACAAAATAAAGACAGAATTCTAAAGACCGCGAGAGAAAAGAATCAAATTACATTCAGGGGGAAACCAATAAGAATATCAGCAGATTTTTCAATCCAGACCCTATAATCTAGAAGTGCCTAGAACAACATTTACCAAGCCCTAAAAGAAAACGGATGCCAACCAAGAATCTTATACCCAGCAAAACTTACTTTCAGATTTGATGACGAAATAAGATCCTTCCATGATAAACAAAAGCTAAAAGAATTTACACAAAGAAAGCCGTAATTCCAGAACATTCTCAGCAAAATATTCCATGAGGAAGAGATGAAAAATAATGATGCAAATCAGCAACGGGAGGAACTAGCCTAAAGGAATAGCCAAATAAAGGAGAAACCAAATCGTGTCAAAAAACAAAAATGAGTCAAATGACTGGGAATACAAATCATATCACAATAATAACCCTGAATGTTAATGGCCTGAACTCATCAATCAAAAGACATAGACTGGCAGATTGGATTAAAAAGAAAAATCCAACAATATGCTGCCTGCAAGAGACTCATCTCATAGAAAGACATACCCACAGACTAAAGATGAAAGGATGGGAAAAAATATACCATGCACATGGACACAGCAAAAAAGCTGGAGTATCCATCCTCATTTCAGATAATGTGGACTTCAAACCAAAACTAGTCAGAAGGGATAAAGAAGAACATCACATACTGCTTAAGGGAAGCATAAATCAGCAAGACATAACCATCATAAATATCTATGCCCCGAACATTGGCTCATCCACGTATGTCAAACAAATCCTTCTCAATTCCAGATATCAAATAGACCATAACACAATAATACTAGGCGATTTTAACACACCTCTCTCACCACTGGAGAGATCTTCCAAACAAAAATTGAATAAAGAAACCAAAGATCTCAATAACACATTCAACAATTTAGACTTAACCAACATATATAGAATATACCATCCAACAAAGAATGAATACACTTTCTTCTCAGCAGCACATGGATCCTTCTCTAAAATAGACCATATTTTATGCCACAAAGCTACTGTTAGCAAATACAAGAAGATAGAGGTACTACCTTGTATTCTATCAGATCGTAATGGACTGAAATTAGAAATAAATGACAGAATAAAAAACAGAAACTTCTCCAATACCTGGAGATTAAATAATATGCTAATATATGATGAATGGATAACAGAAGACATCAGGAGGGAAATAAAATTCTTAGAAGTAAACGAGAACAAAGACACATCATATCAAAATCTCTGGGACACTATGAAAGCAGTACTTAGAGGAAGATTTATTTCATGGGGCGCATTCAACAAAAGAACTAGAAATCAACAAATAAACGACTTAACACTGCAGCTCAAAGCGCTAGAAAAAGAAGAGCAGACCAACACCAAAAGTAGTAGAAGACAGGACATAGTTAAACTGAGAGCTGAAATCAACGAAATTGAAACGAAAGAAACAATACAAAAAATTAACAAAATAAATAGTTGGTTCTTTGAAAAAATAAACAAAGTTGATAACCCTTAACCACACTAACAAAGAGAAGGAGAGAGAAAACTCAAATTACTAAAATTCGGAATGAACAAGGAAATATCACAACAGACACGAGTGAAATACAAAACATAATTAGAAACTATTTTGAAAATCTATACTCCATCAAAACAGAAAACCTCGAAGACATCAACAAGTTTCTACAGACATATGAATTACCTAAACTGAACGAGGAGGACATACACAACTTAAATAAATCAATTTCAAGCAATGAAATAGAAGAGGTCATCAAAAGCCTACCAACAAAGAAAAGTCCGGGACCAGATGGGTTCTCAGTCGAGTTCTACAAAACCTTTAAAGAAGAGCTCATTCCAATATTCCTCAAAGTATTCCATGAAATAGAAGAGGAGGGAACCCTCCCAAACTCGTTCTATGAAGCCAATATCACCCTAATACCTAAACCAGACAGAGACACATCAAGGAAAGAAAATTTCAGACCAATATCCTTAATGAACATCGATGCAAAATTCTCAACAAAATTTTAGCAAATCGCATACAAAAATATGTTAAAAAGATAGTGCACCACGATCAAGTGGGTTTTATCCCAGGGATGCAAGGTTGGTTCAACATTCGGAAATCAATAAATGTCATTCACCATATTAACAGACTTAAAATTAAGAATCACATGATTATTTCAATAGATGCAGAAAAAGCATTTGATAAAATACAGCATCCCTTCATGCTCAAAACACTAGAAAACATTGGGGTAGTGGGAACATTCCTTAACATTATAAAGGCCATCTACGCTAAGCCCATGGCCAATATCATTCTAAATGGTGAAAAACTGCCTCTTCAACAAATGGTGCTGGGAAAACTGGAAAACCATATGCAATAGAATGAAATTAAACCCCTATCTCTCACCCTACACAAAACTCAACTCAAAATGGATCAAGGACCTTGGAATCAGACCAGAGACCCTGCATCTTATAGAAGAAAAAGTAGGTACAAATCTTCAACTTGTTGGCTTAGGATCAGACTTCCTTAACAGGACTCCCATAGCACAAGAAATAAAAGCAAGAATCAACAACTGGGATAGATTCAAACTAAAAAGCTTTCTCTCAGCAAAGGAAACTATCAGCAATGTGAAGAGAGAACCTACAGAGTGGGAGAATATCTTTGCCAACCATACCTCAGATAGAGCGCTAATTTCCAGAATCTATAAAGAACTCAAAAAACTCTACACGAAGAATACAAATAATCCAATCAACAAATGGGCTAAGGAAATGAACAGACACTTCACAGAAGAAGATGTACAAGTAATCAACAGATATATGAAAAAATGTTCAACATCCCTAGTAATGAGAGAAATGCAAATCAAAACTACCCTAAGATTTCATCTCACCCCCATTAGAATGGCGATTATCAAGAACACAAGCAACAACAGGTGTTGGCGAGGATGTGGTGAAAAAGGAACACTCATACATTGCTGGTGGGGTTGCAAATTAGTGCAGCCACTCTGGAAAGCAGTGTGGAGATTCCTCAGAAAGCTTGGAATGGAACCACCATTTGACCCAGCTATCCCACTCCTTGGTCTATACCCAAAGGACTTAAAATCAGCATACTACAGAGATACAGCCACATCAGTGTTCATTGCTGCTCAATTCACCATAGCCAGATTGTGGAATCAACCTAGATGCCCTTCAGTTGATGAATGGATAAAGAAACTGTGGCATATTTATACAATGGAATATTACTCCGCAATGAAGAATGATAAAATTATGGCATTTGTAGGCAAATGGTCGAAATTGGAGAATATCATGCTAAGTGAGATAAGCCAATCTCAAAAAACTAAAGGACGAATGATCTCGCTGATAAGCGGATGAGGACATATAATGGGGGTGGGAGGGGTTAGCATTAGGTTTAGGGTTAGGTTTAGAGTTAGGCTAAGGAGAGCGGTAAGAATGAAGGAAAGAAGGACTGTATAAAGGGAAAAGGGTGGGAGGGATGGGGGGGAAGGGAAAAAAAAGAAACATCATTACCCTATGTAAACGTAAAAAAATAAATAAAAAAAAAAAAAGAAAAACTGAAAGCGTTCCCCTTAAAAACTGGAGCAAGGCAGGGATGCCCTCTTTCACCACTTCTATTTAACATCATCCTTCAGACTCTAGCCAGAGCAATTAGACAAACCAAAGAAATTAAAGGGATACGAATTGGAAAAGAAGAACTCAAACTATCCCTGTTCGCTGATGACATGATTATATATTTAGAGGAACCTGGAAATTCCACCAGAAAACTTTTAGAACTCATAAGTGAATTCAGTAAAGTAGCAGGTTACAAGATCAATGCTCATAAATCCAATGCATTTTTATACATAAGTGATGAATCTTCAGAAAGAGAAATTAGGATGCTATTCACAATAGCATCGAAAAAAATAAAATACTTGGGAATCAATCTCACAAAAGAGGTGAAAGACCTCTACAATGAGAACTACAGAACACTAAAGAAAGAAATTAAAGAAAACCTTAGAAGATGGAAAGATCTCCCATGTTCCTGGATAGGCAGAATTAATATCGTCAAAATGGCCATACTACCTAAAGTGCTATACAGATTCAATGCAATTCCAATTAAAATCCCAATGATGTACCTTGCAGAAATAGAGCAAGCAATTATGAAATTCATCTGGAAGAATAAAAAACCCAGAATAGCTAAAGCAATCCTCAGTAGAAAGAGTGAAGCAGGGGTATCGCAATACCAGATCTTCAACTCTACTACAAAGCAATAGTAACAAAAACGGCATGGTATTGGTACCAAAATAGACAGGTAGATCAATGGTACAGAATAGAGGACATGGACACAAACCCAAATAAATACAATTTTCTCATACTAGACAAAGGGGCCAAAAATATGCAATGGAGAATAGATAGCCTCTTCAACAAATGGTGCTGGGAAAACTGGAAAAACATATGCAACAGAATGAAATTAAACCCCTATCTCTCACCCTGCACAAAACTCAACTCAAAATGGATCAAGGACCTCGGAATCAGACCAGAGACCCTGCATCTTATAGAAGAAAATGTACGTCCAAATCTTCAACATGTCGGCTTAGGATCAGACTTCCTTAACAGGACTCCCATAGCACAAGAAATAAAAGCAAGAATCAACAACTGGGATAGATTCAAACTAAAAAGCTTTCTCTCACTAAACGAAACTATCTGTAATGTGAAGAGAGCCTACAGAGTGGGAGAAAACCTTTGCCACTCATACATCAGATAGAGCACTAATTTCCAGAATATATAAAGAACTCAAAAAACTCTACACCACGAACACAAATAATCCAATCAACAAATGGGCTAAGGAAATGAACAGACACTTCACAGAAGAAGATCTACAAGCAATCAACAAACATGTGGAAAAATGTTCAACATCTCTAGTAATAAGAGAAATGCAAATCAAAACCACCCTAAGATTCCATCTCACCCCAATTAGAATGGCGATTATCAAGAACACAAGCAACAATAGGTTGTGGTGAGGATGTGGGGGAAAAAGGAACACTCATACATTGCTGGTGGGGTTGCAAATTAGTGCAGCCACTTTGGAAAGAAGTATGGAGATTCCTCAGAAAGCTTGGAATGGAACCACCATTTGACCCAGCTATCCCACTCCTTGGCCTATATCCAAAGGACTTAAAATCAGCATACTACAGAGATACAGCCACATCAATGTTCATAGCTGCTCAATTCACAATAGCCAGATTGTGGAACCAACCTAGATGTCCTTCAATTGATGAATGGATAAAGAAACTGTGGCATATATATAATGGAATATTACTCAGCCATAAAGAATGATAAAATTATGGCATTTGCAGGCAAATGGATGAAATTGGAGAATATCATGCTAAGTGAGATAAGCTAATCTCAAAAAACCAAAGGACAAATGATCTCACTGATAAACGGATGATGACACATAATGGGGGATGGGAGGCATTAATGTTAGGGTTACGGTTAGGTTTGGGGTGAGGGTTAGAGAGGGTTGCAAGAATGGAGGAAGGACGAACTGTATAGAGGGAAAAGAGGGGTGGGAGGGGTGGGGGGAATGGAAAAATAGCAGAATGAATCAAACAACATTACCCTATGTAAATTTATGATTACACAAATGGTATGACTTTACTCCATGTACAGAGAAACAACATGTATCCCATTTGTTTACAATAAAAAAAAACAATATTAAGTTCTTAAATGTAAATAAATTGTACTGTCCAATTCAAAGGTATAGTGTGGCTGAATGAATCAAGAAAGATCCAATGATATGGTATCTACAATGGAATTATAGGATAAATAAGGATAAACAAAGTGTAGAATTGGGAAAATATATTCTATGCAAATGGCAATCAAAAGAAAGCAGTGGTGGCTGTACTTGTATTAGGAAAAATAAAAAGGCTTTAAGTCAAAAATTGTTACTAGAGGCAAAGAGGTCATTATAATACTAAAAATATTAATCAACAAGATGCAATAATTGCAAATATATATGTACCCAACATCGGAGGAATTAAATATATAAACCAAAAATAGATTAATTTGAAGAGAGAAATTAGCAACCATACAATATGGGGAAGCTTAATACCCCACTCATTAACAGACTATCTAGACAGAAAATCAGTAAGGAAATGAAGCATTGTAACAAACTCAAGATCAAATGAACCTGACAGACACATACAGCATTTTCCACCAAATGGCAGAATATTCATTATTCTAAAGTGCTCCTAGCACATTCTCCAACACAGATCTCAAGTTGTGTCACTCAACAAGGTTTAACAGATTTAAGAATACTGAAATTATGCCAACTATTGTCTAGACCACAGCTGAATGAAATTTAAAAAATCAATAAAAGAAAAAAAAACAAGAAAATTCACAAACACATGGACACTCAACAACAGATTTGAATAACCATTGGGTATAAATGGAAATCAAAGGGCATTTATAAAAACAAAAATGAAAATGCACTTTACTAAAACTTTGAAGACACAATAAAAGGCATTCTAAGAGGGAAGTTTACACATTTAAAGAGAAAAAGAAAGCACCCAGTTTAACAACCTGACTTCACAAGAAAACTAGAAAAAAGAGAACAAACTAAACCCAAAGTTAGAAGAAGAAAAGAAACATTAAGATTAGAGCAGAAATAAATAAAAGGGAGAACAAAGCAATAGAACAATGAGTCGGTGTTTTGAAAAAAATAACAAGCAGCTAGACAAAGAAAGATGATACAAATGAAGTCAGAAATGAAAAAGGAGAAACTGCAACTGATGACACGAAAATAAAATCGATCATAAAGAACTATTTTGGCAATTATAGCCAAAATATTAGTCAGAAGAAATGGATAAGTTCAAGATAGCAAGATCAAGTCAAGAAGAAATAGGAAAGCCTGTGCAAACCAGTAAGAAACAAGATTGAATCGGCAGCCAGAATTCTCCCTGCAAAGAAAAGCCCAGTACCAAAGAGCTTCCTGGGTAATTCTACAAAACATTCAAAGGAGAACCAATATTATCCTTCTAAAAGCTTTAAAAAATAAGAAGAAGAAGAGGGAACATTCCCACACTCATTTTATGAGAATTACCTTGATTCCAAAGTTAAACAAAAACAAAAGAAAACTTTGGGTCAATGTTCCTGAAAAACATCAATATTAAAATACTCAACTGAATACAAACAAACCAAATTCAAAGACATATTAAAAAGTATCACACATCATGACCAAGTCAAACTCACCCCTGGGATGCAAGAATGGTCCAATGTATGTAAATCAATCAGTGTTACACTCTGCATTAGCAGAATGAAAGACAAAAACCTCGGGATCATCTCACTGGATGCAGAAAAAACATCTGACAAAATTCAACAGTCTATCTTGAAAAATTTTTGAGACCAGATAAAGAAAGAGCTTAATACAATAAAAAAGCCACAGCTAGCACACTCAATGGCAAAAAACAGAAAGCTTTTCCTCTAACATGTAGAACAAGCAAGAATGCCTATTTTCACCACTGCGGTTCAACATAGTTCTGGAAGTTCTAGCCAGAGCCATCAGGCAAGAGAAAAAAAATAAGAAGCATTCAAATCGAAAAGGGGAAAAGTAAAATTATCTGTTTGCAGACTGTACAATCATTCATATAGAAAACCCTAATGAATACAAACACATACACACACAATCATAACTAATAAGCCAACTCAGTAAAGTTTCAAGATACAAAATTCACATACAACATAAATGGCATTTCCATACACCAGCATAGAACCATCTGAAATGGAAATTTTTTTAAATTTCCCATTTTCATTCGCAAGAAATTGAGTAACTTACTTAGGAATTAACCAAAGAGACAAAAGACTTGCACACTTAAAACCCAAGAAGAATATACATTTGGGAAAGAATAGTCTCTTAAACAAATAGTAGTGAGGAAAAGGGGACATCAACAGGCAAAGGAACAAAATTTGACCCTGCCATACACAAAAAAATCGACTCAGCATGGATTGACTATTTAAACCTATGAATTGAAACCAACAAACTCCTAACTGAAAACAAGGGGAAAGTCGTCTTGATCTCGGTCTCTGCAAATACTTTTTTGATATGACCCTAAAAGCACAGGTATCAAAAGTAAGACAAGAAGAATTACATAAAACTAAAATGCTGCTTCCCATTAAAAGAAACCATCAACAAGATGGAAAGGTAACCACCAGAATGGAAAAACATATTTATTTGCAAACCATACATATTTATAAAGGGAGTAATGTCCAAAACATATGATGAACACAACTCAATCCCCAAAATACAAATGACTTGATTTTAAAACAGCACAAAGGATTTAAATAGATACTTCCTAAAAGAAGAAATTCAAATTGGAGTAAGATGAAATCTAAGAGTTGTTTTAATTTGCATTTCTATAATTACTATAGATGTTGAACACTTTTTCATGCATTTATTAATTGCTTGTATATCTTCTTCTGTAAAGTGTCTGTCCAGTTCCTTGGCCCATTTATTTATTGGGTTCTTTGTATTTTTGGTGTAAAGTTTTATAAGTTCTTTATAAATTTTAGAGATTAGAGCTCTATCTAAAGTGCTTGAGGAAAAGATTTTATCCCACTCTGTAGGATCTCATTTCTTATTATTGATTTTATCCTCTGCTGAGAAAAAGCTTTTCAGTTTGAATCCATCCCATTTATTGATTCTTGCTTTTATTTCTTGCGCTTTGGGAGTCTTGTTAAGGAAGTCTGATCCTAAGCCAACATGGTGAAGATTTACTCCAATCAGAATGGCTATCAAGAACACAAACAGCAAACATATGGAAAAATGTTCAACATCTCTAGTAATAAGAGAAATGCAAATCAAAATTACCCTAAGATTCCATCTCACCCCAATTAGAATGGCGATTATCAAGAATACAAGCAACAACAGGTGTTGGCGAGGATGTGGGGAGAAAGGTACACTCATACATTGCTGGTGGGGCTGCAAATTAGTGCAGCCACTCTGGAAAGCAGAGTGGTGACTCCTTAGAAAACTTGGAATGGAACCACCATTTGACCCAGCTATCCCACTCCTTGGCCTATACCCAAAGGACTTAAAATCAGCATACTACAGAGATACAGCCACATCAATGTTCATAGCTGCTCAGTTCACAATAGCCAGATTGTGGAACCAACCTAGATGTCCTTCAATTGATGAATGGATAAAGAAAAAGTGGTATATATGTACAATGGAATATTACTCAGCCATAAAGAATGATAAAATTATGGCATTTGCAGGCAAATGGATGAAACTGGAGAATATCATGCTAAGTGAGATAAGCCAATCTCAAAAAACCAAAGGACGAATGATATCGCTAATAAGTGGATGATGACACATAATGGGGGGTAGGAGGGGTTAGTGTTAGGGTTAGAGTTAGGGTTAGGGAGGGGAGCAAGAATGGAGGAAGGAAGGACTGTATAGAGGGAGGGAAGGGGTGGGAGGAGTTGGGGGAAGGGAAAAAATAACAGAATGAATCAAACAACATTACCCTGTGTAAATTTATGATTACACAAATGGTATGCCTTTACGCCATGTACAAACAGAGAAACAACATGTATCCCATTTGTTTACAATAATAAAAAAAAGAACACAAACAATAATAGATGTTGGCAAGGATGTGGGGAAAAAGGTACACTTTTACATTGCTCGTACAGTTTCAAATTGGCGCAGCCACTCTGGAAAACAGTGTGGAGATCTCTCAGAAAACTTGGAATGGACCCACCTTTTGCCCAGTTACTCCACTCCTCAGTTTATACTGAAAGGACTTAAAATCAGCATAATACAGTAACACAACCACATCAATGTTTATAGTGGCTCAGTTCACAATAGCTAAATTGTGGAACCAACCTAGATGCCCTTCGACAGATGAATGGATAAAGAAACTGTGGTATATATACACAATGGAATACTATTCAACCATTAAAGAATAATATCATGGCATTTGCAGAGAAATGGATGGAATTGGAGAATATCATGCTAAGCGAAATAAGCCAATCCCCAAAAACCAAAGACCAGATGTTTTCCCTAATAAGTGGATGATGATATATAATGGGGGTGGGGGTTAGGAGGGTGAGAGAAGAATGGAGAAACTTTAGATAACATAGAGGGAAATGAGAGGGAGGAGGGAGCAGGGATATGAAAAATGGTGGAATGAGACAGACATCATTACCCTATGCACATATATGATTACACAAATGATATGAATCTACATCATGTACAACCATAGAAATGAAAAGTTGTACCTCATTTGTGTACAATGAATCAAAGTGCAGTTTGTAAAAAATAAAATTAAAAATAAATAAATAAATAAAAAAGAAATTCAAATGATTAACATGTTTATGAAAAAGTGTCCAAAGTCTGATTGTCAAATGCAAATCATAAATACAATGAGATGTCATCTCACACTCGAGGATGACTGTTGTCAAAAAGATAAAAGAAAACAAGTGCTGGTGAGGATATGGAGGGAAGGGGACACTTGTATCCTGTGGGTATGAACATAAATCAGTATAGCCATCACAGAACAAGGCAGGGGTTCCTCAAAAAATTAAAAATAGAGCTATATGATCCAACAACCCCACTTCTCAGTACATCTGAAGGAATTGGAATAGGTACACAAAAAGAATCTGCACTCCATGTTCAGTGCAGTACTATTCTCTATAGCCAAGATATGGGGAAAAAAACCTTAAATATCTCTCAATGAATAAATGGATAAAGAAAATACCATATAGATCTATGAAGAGAATACCATTCATCCTTTAAAAACAGGGAAATCCTGCCTTTTGCGATCACATACATGAAACTGTATGTAGAATCCAGAATAGTCAAGATCAGAACCAGAGTAGGATAGTGGTTGCCAAGGGAGGAAGAAATGGATTGATTCCGGTCAAAAAGGAACAAATTTTCAGTTATGCAAGGTAAGTTCTAGAGACCTAAGCTACCACATGGTGACAATAATTAACAACACTATGTCGTATACTTGAAATTTCCCAGGATGATAATCTATACACACACACACACACACACACGCACATACACACACACATACACACACAACAGGTAACTATGTACAGTGTTAATCATCTATTAATTGGATTGTGGGGTCATTTCACAATGTATACATTTACCAGAACATTAAGTATATACCTTAACTATGTACATTTTATAGGTTGATAACAACTAAATAAGGCTATTAGGAATTCAGAAAATAAGAGAGTTCTTCTTCAAGATTCCCTAACATAGGAAACGTCTCAGTCACATCTATCCATGTGCTTAAGCATCAAACCTAGCCTCTGTCTTAGATATTTTTTCTCTGACCCCATATACAAAATTCATTATCAGGTACTAAGAACATTTCCTAAATATCACTGAATTCCACATATTTCTATTTCCAACACCATCATCTTAATTCAAGTTACCAGCGTTCCTCAGCTGAACTACTGGATTTTAACCTATATCCACCCACATCCACTTTTTCTCCACCATTCCAGATGATTTTCCACATTGCAACCAGAGAGATTTATTGTTGCATCTGTTATGTCTCAATACTTGCAACCTTTCAATGGCTTCACATTTCTCAAAGAAAACATAACTCCTAACACACCTTCACTGCCTGTATTGGAAGAAACCTGCCTCCCTCTCCAGGCTCATTTTCCACTCAGTCCCCCCACCATCAGCCCTCCAACCACACCAGCCTTCTTTCAGTTCTTTATGCTCCTTTCCACCAGGGGGACTTATTTATTCTTTGGCCCTGGCATGAATGTTCTTTCCTCCCCTCTCCATTTAGTTAACTACCATTTATCCTCAGGGAGGCCAGCCAGATCCTAATGAAGGCTCTCACAGTGCCTACTATCTCCTTCACAGAACCGCCATTGTTGCAGTTTTACTTTGTTTGCAGTTTTACTTTGTCCATCCCCTTGGCTAGGCTGTAAGCACCACGAGAGCAAGAGACATGTTTGTTTGTCACCTAGAAAAATATTGTGGCTTTCAGTCAGCTTAACCTCATTCACAGTCACAAGTCAGGATAGAAATTCTTTTTCCCCCATTGTTTTTTCCCACTTTTTTTTAAATTGGTTATATGTAACAGAATCCATTTTGATAAAATTATACAAGCATGGAATATCTTATTCTAGTTAGAACCCCATTCCTGTGGGTGGGCATGATGATGGGATTCACTAGGGTATTTTCATATGTGTACATGGGAAAATTATATTAGATTTATTCTACTGTCTTTCCTATTTCTATCCCCTCTCTCTTTTGTTCCCCTTTGTCTAATCTACTGAACTTCTCTTCGTTCCCTCCCCTTCTTTATTGTGGTTTAGCTTCTACATATCAGAGAAAACATTTGCCCTTTGGTATCTTAGGATTGACTTATTTCACTTAACATGATAGTCTCTAGAACCATCCAATTACCAGCAAATGTCATAAAGTCATACCTTAATCACATACATTTGGAATAATATTCCATTGTGTGTATATATCACAATTTCTTTATCCATTCATCTATTGAAGGGCACCTAGGTTGGCTCCATAGCTTAGCTATAATGAATTGTGCTGCTATAAATATTATATGACTATGTCACTGTAATACGCTGATTTTAAATCCTTTGGATATATACCGAGGAGTGGTATAACTGGTTCACTTGGTGGTTCCATTCCTAGGTTTTTGAAGAATCTCCATACTGCTTTCAGAGAGGTTGTACCAATTTGCAGTCCCACCAACAATATATAAGCATTCCCTTTTCCTCACATCCTCACCAACATTTGTTTTTACTTACATTTTTGATAATTGCCATTCTGACTGGAGTGAGATGAAATCCCAGTAGTGAACACACCCTAGGGAGTATACACATTTGTCTTTATTTACCCTGTTGTCCTAGCATCTATCTTAATGCCTGGCATATCATAGGTCCTCAATAACACTGGGTGGGAGGGTGGGTGGGTAGATGGATGGGTACCTAGGTGGGTACCTGGGTGGGTGGATACATTTGATGAAGTATAAAGGGAGCAGAAGGAGAAAAACCTACTGAAACAAAATTGCTTGCATAAGCATCAAATATCACTGGAAAAATACCTGAGAAATAGGGAACTCTGGTCACTAAGGAGAGGAGAGGAGAGGAAAGGAGGGGAGAAACTGGAGGGGACCCAGATAGTGAAGAGAGACTTTTCATTGTGTACCTTTATATACCTTTCAATTTTTCAATCAAGTGACTATATTGCCTATTCAAAAATAAATATATTTTTAAAGAAATCATCTAATTTCACATGTAGATTATTACTTTGGCTTAAGAGTTTTAGTAGTGTCAAATGCAAACACTCCCAAAAGTTACAGTAAATCCATGTACATTTTTTACCTATGCTACTTCAATTTACTAAACAGAAAAGGAGAAACAATTTGTTCTAATTAGTTATACATGACAGTAGAATGCATTTTGATTCATTGTACATAAACGGAATATAACTTCTCATTTGTCTGGTTGTACATGTTACACAGGTTATGTAATCATATATGCACATAGTGTAAAAATGTCCAATTCATTCTACTATCATTCCTACTCCCAGGTCCCCCTTCCCCTCTTTTCACTCCCCTCTGTCTAGTCCAAAATACCTCTATTCTCCCCACCCTCCTTTATTGTGAATTAGCATCTGCAAATCATAGAAAACATTCAGCCTTTGGTTCTTTGGGATTGGCTTATTTTGTTTAACATAATATTCTCCAGTTCCATCTTTTTATAGGCAAATGCCATCATTTCATTCTTCTTTTAGGTCAAGTAATATTCCATTGTGTATATACACCACAAATTTTTTATCCATTCATCTGTTCAAGAGCACCTAGGTTGGTTCTACAGTTTAGCTATTGTGAATTGAGCTGCTATAAACATTGATGTGGTTTTGTCACTGTAGCATGTTGATTTTAAGTCCTTTTGGTATTAACCTAGGAGTGGGATGATTGGGTCAAATGGTGGTTCCAAGTCTTCTGAGGAACCTCCATACTGCTTTCCAGAGTGATTGCACCACTTGCAGTCCCACCAGCAATGTATGACCTTCTTCCCATATCCTTGGCAACATTTAATGTTGCTTGTATTCTTGATAATTGCCATTCTGACTAGAGAGAGATGAAATCTCAGTGTACTTTTTATTTGCATTTCTCCAGTTACAGAAATGTTTAACATTTTCTCATATAGTTATTGATAGATTGTATTTCTTCTTCTGTGAAGTGTCTGTTCATTTCCTTTGCCCATTTATTGATTGGGTTATTTGGAGGGTTTTTTGGTGTTAAGTTTTTTGAGTTCTTTATATATCCTGGAGATTAATGCTCTGAGGTGCATGTGGTAACGATTTAGGAAAACAATTTTTAAAGTTCAATTATTTCTACAACTTGTTTTATCAAGCAGATGTCTTGGTATAAGAGTGTAATGTGAGATGTGAATCTGCTGTTGCCTCATCTTAGTTCCCATGTATCTTTCCCAAATGTAATTCTCATGTTTAAAAATACAGCACCTAGGCCCTACACAATATCTCTGAAACATATGTGAATGAATTCACTGTACTGGAAGCCATTTCAACCTACATAGGGGAAAATACATCCATGCTGGACTTTGAGAAACTGTGTGTATCAGTTTCCAGTATAAATATGATACCAAAAGGAATTTACAAGATTTTTGCTCATGTTAGGAGTACAATTCCGCTCTTACTCAGTCATTACCAATCATTTGTACATCCAAGTCGACCAGTACCTACTGAGGGCTTACTATTTGCTTGGAACTCTTTTTGGTACTGAGGACCAAGGAAGCACATGGATTACTATTACCAAGAATCCTGTGTATAAAAAGTCAGACACCAACGTGACAATGGACACAGGAGGCAGAGGCAATTCTGCTGCTCATATTTTTGTTTCTCACTCACTGGAGAAGCCTGCTACCTTCACAAACCAAGAAATCAAACCAAGAATCAGCTCCCTTCTAAATTTGGGGAAATCCAAAACTGCATTCCAATATCACAAGAGCCACTGAAATGGGAGACTAACAGAGTAGTACCTGAACCCTGGATCTCTCAAATCACATGTCAAAGAGCTACACTGAACACACTTCTTCAGCTCTGCTGACACATGAATCTACAGTGACCCCTTTCCTGTTAGAACACAGGGCAGAGACTGACCCAGGGGGAAATCTGACTTATGGAATACTCACATCACTCATATGTAATTACCTTACTTTCCTATGCCACTAACCCCAAAATAGCTACCACAAAGTTACTCTTTTATTGCTCTTCTACATCTCCATTATCAAAGAGGTGGTATAGATGTCCCCAAGGACAGAAATACAAAGGTAACAAATTTTTACCCATATATTTACTTCCAGGGGTAATCTCTGCCCTCACACCATCACTGAGTGCCCGATGCTAGGCAGATTTTAGAAGACACAAGTTAACAGGCTCAGATGCTAGATATCAGTATATAACCTAATCGTGTACCCTGCAAAGATATACAAATAATTAACTCAACCTCCAGGAAAAAGTGGACACTGAAGGCTTACGAGAGAAGAGATTGTCTAGAATGGAGGTCGAGGATAAATGGGAGTACATAACACAAGGCAGATGAAGTTCAGGGAGAAAGTGCTGCAGGTTAGGGGATCCATGGAAGGGCATGGAACCTGACTGAATCTACAATGGAAGCAGGTTTTCATGCCTTATAGTGTTTAATTTCATATATGTTCATATTATTAAATATCATCTTGTGTTTATCAGGAACTGAGTCAGGGTTGAGAGGGGGCAGGTAAGACAATGCTTTGGAGGAAAAGACACTGGGCAAGAGAACTGTGTGCATTTCAACCTCTTTTCCATTTTCCCAAGCTCCCATCAGTTCTCTACCCAGCAAGGTCAACAACACTCTTGAACTGTCCAGGACCAAGGGGTTTCTCAGGACCTGGGACTTTTAAAAAAGTACTAAACCTAGGACAACCTGAGAAAATAGGGATGGTTGGTCATCCCATGACCCAGCCATGGCCAAACAAAGGAGGCCTCCCAATTCTACTGAAATCTCAGAACAATGCAAAAGACAGTAAAACTTGTGCTGGAAAATTTAGTAAATTTCCCTGTTATGAGAAACTATCAGTTTTTTCAAGTACCTCAACTATTCTTCTAACAAAATATTTAATTACTTTTTAAAGGGATGTAAACTGGGACATGATTCAAATACAGCAAAATGTCTGCCAGAACACACAGGGAAGCATCAGGATCTCCTAGGCTAAGTCTTTCCTGGGTGACCTCTATTAGTAGCAGATACCATTTCAAATGCTTCCATGGTTTTTCTGATCCCCTCTTGGGAGAGGTATAAATAATTATTTCATTTGCCTATTAAATGATTGTCATGAACCAACAGATTAATAAGGCATGACTCCTGTTTTTGGTATCCACAATGCCCTCCACAATTTGCCATATGGACTACATGTTCTCACATCTATGGTTGTCTAAGGTCTTTCCTTCCCTGTCAAATATCTTTCAAGATGATAATGAACTCGTTTATTGCCACCAATGCTCTAGAAAAATATAATTGTATGATACAGTTCCTATTCTCAAGTTTCTAGTCTTTTTAGGAACGCATGCCAAAATTGCTATTTAACAATCAGGCTATTTAACAGTTAGCTTCAGGTAATCCTGTCCAAACTGGGTTCATTGTGCCACAGATAACATTCATGACATTTTCTTTAAAGATGTTTCAGAGAGAGAGAAAGAAAGAGAGAGAGAGAGAGAAAGGGAGGAGCATCCCCAGAACACCAGCCTTCAAGTTCTACTCTTTTGCTCTATAAGTTTGCCCTGCTGTAAAAGGAGGGTGAACATTACCTGCAACCATGGACGTGTGAAGTTGAATTTCAAATGCATCAGGAAAATAAATGAACCTAATGTGTCACTTCTTATGAGTTAGGCATGAGAAGGTTAATTGTAGCAGCCCACAGCAAAGAGGGAGAAAACCTTAGAGAAAAAAAGTATCCATGTAATAGGAACAGACCTAGTTTCAGAAAGTTCCATGTGTAAAGGGAAGTACAATAACCTGTAAATCTGACAGCTAAGCCATGGCAAGTGAGCAGGTTAAACATAACAAGAGAAACCAGTCTTCATTCTGCCAAGATCTAGGTAAATAGGTAGGTTCTGGTAGCAGGTACAAAACTTTGGCACAAAAGTTTAACTAAGTGACAGAGCTACAGATGTTAAGCAGGGTATGGTAAAAACATAGGTCCCAATTCAGGCGTTTGTTCAAAAATGTTTATGGAGCTAATTCTGTACAGGATCATGCACTGGGACCCAAAGTATTACAATGAATACAACTAATGTGTCCCTTCCCTTACAATAATTTTGTTCTAGTGGTGACCAGTTGGCAAAAAGTAAGAGACTAGGATAAAAATTATTCTTGTGTTATGAAAAATGGCAAAAGGCTGAAGTACAGAACATAATGGAAAAGAAAGTCTACTTTAGAAATGGTGTTCAGGTCATGTTCTCTGGGAATGAGGTAATGATATCTAAATTGAGAGGCAAAGGATAAGAAAGGGAAGAAAATGCATCTCAAAGAGAGGTATAGCATGTCCAAAGACCCTGAGGTAAGAAACTAGTTGGTATATTTAAAGAGTTAAAATGATCAGTGTGGGTAGTGTAGAGTAAAATTTAGTACAGGACCTACAGATACTAACAAGGGTCAGATCATGAAGAATCTTGTAGATCATAGTAAGGAGTTTTGTACTTTATTCCAAATTTGATGAATAGGTAACTATTTAAAAAGTATATACAAAACAGACACAATCTGATCTTCAACATGAGAGTATCACTTTGGCTGTTAAGGAAAGAAATGATTAGAGGGTAAGAAGAATAGTGGGGAAACAGATTAAGAGAAGAACAATGAAAAACACTGAACTTGGTGAAAATAGTGGAGGTAGAGATAAAGGGATGAGCTTCAGACACCTTGGTATCTACATTGAGGGCTTATTGTTGGAAGGGATGGAGGGCAAAGAATTAGGGAAGAGGAGAATTAAGAGTAACTTCTGAATATCTGGCCAAAACAACTGTTATTGTCAGTTTCCACACTGAAGAACACTAGAGGGTAGAGGGAAGGATATGGAGAGTAAAAATAGATGTTACAGAGATATCTGTATGTTCCTGGAGCAGAGATACCAAGTACACAGAACTAAGAATATGGAGATCAGATTAGAGATCAGGGGTAGTGGTATGGATTTTTAAAGACACCAGGTGATTCCAACATTCAGACAAGTAGAGAAATAGTAAGTGAGGAGACTCCAGCAAAGAAGAACTAGAAAGAACAACCTACTATGGGAAAATAATGAGTATTCATTGAGGGAACCATGAGGAACAAGATAATGTTTCAAGAAGGGTCAAGGTCAACTGTGACAAATGCCCTCAGAAGTAAAAATGAGTGTGGATAAATACTCTTTGGATTTGGGAACATGGATATCATTGAGACTTGGGCAGAGTTTCATATCGTGGCTTTAGAAGATCTGTGGTATTGGTCATTTTATCCAGAGTTCATCCAACTACCACACCTGGGCTGTAAGCTTGACTTGGTGCCAAGATCTCTGTGTAGTCCTGGAAGTTCCTTAAACTCCCCAAGTCTGACCAAGTTCAGAATTGGTGCCAGAGGTGGGGTTTAGGATGGGGAGTCTCCTCAGATGTGAGGAAAGGAAGACAGAAAGGATAGGCTTAGAAGAACACACATACGAACTGATCTGATGGATCAGTTTTCCATCAGGATGGAATGGAGGCACACAGGAAACAAAATTTCTTGATCCAGAATAATATTTATG
The DNA here is from genome assembly GCF_902686445.1 of Sciurus carolinensis. Taxonomy (NCBI): domain Eukaryota; kingdom Metazoa; phylum Chordata; class Mammalia; order Rodentia; family Sciuridae; genus Sciurus; species Sciurus carolinensis. The sequence goes on from NC_062226.1 coordinate 68,599,009, forward strand.
GACTCATTAATTATTTCAATCAATAGTTAAAACTCTGAATAGGTGATGGAATAGACAAGAGTTAAGTTGCCAGATTTAGCAAATATACAGGATTCCCACCTGCGATTGAATTTCTGAAAAACAAGAAATGGAGTTTTCAGTATTTGGAACATACTGATGCTAAAAAATAATTGTGTGTGCATGTCTGAAATTCAAAGTTAATTACATATCCTGTATCTTATTGGACTACTCTTAAGGGATGGAAAAACAAATATGCTCCCATTCCCCTTGGACCTAGTAAATTAATAATTGGCTTCAGATGAATGAGTTGTTACAAAGCTCCATGGCATGTAGGGCTTTCATACAGTGGAGAACAGAATGAGTGGAACCCTGACACTAGCAGGTTGGTATGAGTCACTCTGACAGTTGCAACTAGTCCTGTGTCAAGGGAGCTTTGTCATTTCCTTTTTCTATTAATTATGTTTTCTTGTTTTCTGAATTCTTGACATTCTAGCTTTTGGGGCTTTGCTGACTTTAGAGGGTCTGCCCCTCCCAGGGTTAGTTCCTAGAAATGGTGGGCAAGTCACCTGGAAATGTGCCTTTCATAAATAAAACATCCAATCCAAATCCCATGCTCCATTCATGTTCTTCATTGGATTCTCACAGGGGTCTGTGCCATAGCCACCCCAAGACCAAGTATCAGACAGCTAGGGACAACCGCTATGCCCCACAGCCTGCTCAAGTTATTCGAACTAGCCAGTCCTAAACCTACTTACCTTGCCCAGCCTTTCCCACAGAAGCCACAATGAAGGCTTTCCTCACATTTTCCCCTGACTCCTTCTGCCTTCTGCCTAACCCTGGTGATTCCCCCTGCAGCCCTGTTTGGCATGCTTGCCTCCTCCCCTCAGGAACTGTGAGTAACACACCTTCTTTTCAGTGATAATCAATCATCTGATCTGTCAGTTTCACTGTATCTGAGTAATAATAAAACCTGCACAGTAAAACAGTTCCTCTAGGGTTGTTTAGTAACTGTGTGAGTCAGCTTTTTGTCAGTGACCAAGGTACCTGACAAGAACAACTTAAAGGAAAAGTTTATTTTAGCCTCACTGTTTCAAAGGTTCAGCCCACAGTCAACCAATTCCATTGCTCTGTGCCTGCGGTAAGGCAGAGCATCATGGCAGACAGAAGAGTGTACAGGAGAAAAACTGCTCAGCTTATGGGAGCCAGGAAACAGAAGAAATGAGGAGCCAGAGAGAAAATGTAAATTCCAAAGATATGCCTGCCAGTGACCTACTTCCTTCAATCACACCCTACTGCCCACGGTTATCACCCAGTACAATATTCCTTTCAAGTTCTTAATCTATCAAATGGATTAATCCAGTCATAGTTCTCATCATCTAATCATGTCACTTCTGAATGCTCCTGAATAGTCTCACATGTGACATTTCAGGGAATACCTCATCACAGAAACCTTCCTGTAATGCCTTAAAGCAGTAATAGGTAAGTGCTTTTAGTCTTGAGAAAAACAGTGAATAAATTAGAGAGTGCAGAACTTCAGTTAAAATTTGAAAAAAATGATTCCTTGGACCATTAGGACATACAAACCAAGAAAAGAATTCTGACCAGAAAGATATTCAGATACATGAAGAAGCTATACAAACCTGCTCCCAGGTGTGAATTCAGGGTTTTGTGAAGGTTTTAAAACATGACTCTCAAGGATATCAGTGGTCCTATGGCTCCACAGCAATATTTAATGGGATAAAAAGATTTTAAAATAATAGATTTTCTAATCACATTAGAACACATGGTCCCATTCAGTCTGGAGAAGTACCAAAAGTTCTGCCTACATAAATACAAGCATTCAGATGAAAAAAGAAATCTCCCAGATCATCACTGCACAGCAAAACACAGCACCTGTGTGAGGCAACATGCAGTACTAGTCAAGTATTTATCCTGTAACAGTACTCTTGCTAGCTTCTTCACACACAGTAGTTCACCAAATCCTCATACTATTTAGAGTTCATGTTTTCCAGATGGGGAAACTGAGGCACACATCCTTTGTCAAGCCACATCCCCACACAGCTCGTGAGGATCAGCCAAGATGTGACCCTCAGCTGGCTCAGTCTGCACATTCAGTCACTGAACCTTCCTGCCTCTATTCCAGAAGTAAAGTAATTGCTGAACTCACTGCAGACAAACCTCTCAGCACCTAAGTTAAAGCTGAATGATTAACATTAAAGTATCAGCTTTCTCTTCAAAACAGCTAACTTGAAGGCTATGTTTCTCAAAGCATCATCCCCCGATCAGCAATCTCTATATCTTCCAAGAACATGATAGAAATGCAAATTTTCTACCCTACTCCTGTCTTACAGAATTAGAAACTCTGAGGACAGAACCCAGACAACATGTGGTTTGACAACATGATTCCAATGCATGCTAAAGTCAGAACAGTTGCTTTAAGCATGCTTAGTTCACATATTAAGGATGTCTAGGGCTGAGGTTGTGGCTCAGTAGTAGAGCACTTGCCTTGCATGGGTGAGGCACTGGGTTTGATTCTCATCACCGCATATAAAAAAATGAATAAAAATAAAGGTCTGTCAACGACTAAAAAAAAAATTTTTTAAAGGAGTTTTTTTTAAACTAAGAATGTCTATACTCTTACACCTTTATCCCACTGTATCTAGGAATCTTTATTTTTCACTGACTACTTACATTCATTCTAAGAGGAATGTATTAGTCTAGTCAGGCTGTTATAACAAAACACATAAACTAGGTGGCTTATAAGCAATAGAAACTTAACTTCTCACAATTCTGTAGGCTGGGAAGCACAAGACCAAAGCTCTGGCAGATTCAGTGTCTGGTGAGGGCCAACTTCCTGGTTCATAGATAGCGGTCTTCTTGTTCTATCCTTAAGTGGTAGAAAAGATGAATGAGCTCTTTGTATCTCTTGTGTAAGGGCACTAATTCCATTCATGAGGGCTCTATTACCTTAGCAGTTAAGATTTCAACACAAGAATTTGGGGTTGGGAGGGACACAAATACTCAGACCACAACAAGGGATTTTTCTAAAGAAATCCTAGGGACAGCAGTAGACAGGGAGTTGTTATACTGTTTTCTAGAACAGTCTCAACTGACATCAGTATCCATTAGTGTTCAGAGAACCTGCAGGATGCCTACAGTTCAAATAGATAAATCCCAGAACAGGAATGAAACACCAATAGTGGCAATGTTTTTCTAGCATTTTAATTAGAGAAAGCCACCAAATATTCAAAATTTTTTATTTCTATATTCTTTTTTCAGCTGGATTTCTCTTCTTAAGGCTACTCATTGCCAAACCTCTGATTGTGAACCAAATATAACTTTCTTCTCTCAAGACTTTGTGCTCCCTGTGAATAGCAACCATAACTTGCTTTTCTTGGTACCTCTGTACCAAAAACAGTGCCTGGCTCCAACTGGGGCTCAGTGAGACACTCAGTTGCACCAGCCAGTCACCAGCTCACACAGATGTTCCACAGCCTGTTGTAAATCAAGCCATGAAATTAGAATTACTTAAACCCACATTTTCCTTTGGTTACTTTCTATCCCTGGGGAAGGAAGTTACTATAGAATTCACAATATAACTTGGGGCGGAGACTATTTCTTCATAGGACACAAGTTAAGTTCTGGCCAAAGATCTTGATTTATAGGGCACTGGGAGAATCTGATCACCACATATTTATAGCAGTAGTTAGAGATAAGTGCATTCAGGGAAGTGCTACTGAAATGTGTTTCCTTCATTTCCTTGACAGCAAAAGGAAGCAATGAATGCTTTAAATCACAGAAAATATTTAGAATATGAAAGACAAATGGAAGTCCAATCTTTCTCAACCTGCACAATAGCCAGTATTTTACAAGGTTCACCAAGAGTTTGTGGGAAACTTTGATCTTCCTTCTTTCACTTCTAGAAGGATCCAGGAAGCCTCTGTTTAGCAGGTGCTGGCAAGAACTCATCATTGAAGAGGCAAAGTTGATATCAAATGGATAGCCCCTGCTTAAAAACAGGTTTATTCTTCATACCTCTCTTACCACTCAAGGTCTTAAAAGAAATTTTTAAAGACTCTAACTCCATGTTTATTCTACTCCCCTCAGCTCACTCCACTCCAGTTCTTGAAGGTTAAAATGAAACAACCTCATTCTGAGTTCCACAAAAGATTCCAACAATACAGAAGTATATAAGAAGAAAAACTGGGGCCCCATCACTCTTGACTCCATACTCTTAAAATAATGACTGTTGATAAGGGTTCAAGATGGCGGACTAGAGGGTGGCTGCATTTCATGTTGCTCCAGGACTCAAGATTCAAAAGAGGAGATAGTGACTTGGGACCAACTCAAAGCCTCCGGGTGAGTTTCTCCCATAGGGGAGGCGTCCCCGATGGGGCAGTAGCCCCGGAACGCAAAGAACTTTGTGAAGTAGAGTGACTCGGCGAGATGCCCCTCCCCCGCCGGAGCGGTAAACACGGACAGCGAAGCGGAGCGAAAAATGGCGGATTGAAGTTTCCAGGACCGCGGGCAGATGCTCTAACCTAAGGAGACTCGTCTGCGAAGGGTGAGGCTCCCAAGCCCAGGAGGGAGGTCCGGGCCCCTGGGAACATTGCCTGCGAAGGCTGCCCTGCCCAGGCGGCAAGACACACCTCCCCCGCTGGAGCAGTGAACTCAGAAAGCGGGGAACTTTGCAAAGGAGGTTGTGCGACACACCGCTTGGTTTTGAAGCGATCTGCCAGGGCTCCAGCGGCTGCCAGAGAAAGAGTGGCTGCCAGAGAAAGAGAACGTTGCCTGCGAAGGCTGCCCTGCCCAGGCGGTGAGTTGTTTGGATCCAGCAACCGCCTGAGCAACAGGGAGGGGACTGCCCAGAGGAGGTGGAGGTACGCAGTGAGTGGCTTGGTCTCCAAGCGCCCACACAGAGCACCGGGTGGCTGTCTGGAGGAAGAGACGAGCGACGGGTCACTGGGGCTTGGAACATATGTACGAGGTTCCAAGTGACTGGTCAGAGGGCGGGTCGCATAGCCAGGCGATTAGGTGCATAGCAAGGTCCGGTCCAGGGACCTAGGCACCTTTTCTTGAATGAACTACACAGAGACAAGCTGAGGGGCGAAGTGAAGGTTCCAGGACTTCGGGCAGCTTCTCTAAGAAGGGACAACCTAAGGAGACTCGTCTACGAAGGGTGAGGCTCCCAGGCCCAGGAGAGCTACACAGAGACCAGCTGAGGGGGGGAGCGAAGGTTCCAGGACTTTGGGCAGCTTCTCTGAGGAGGGGCCACCTAAGGAGACTCGTCTGCAAAGGGCAGGGCTCCCAAGCCCAGGAGGTAGTTCCAGGCCCCTGGAAACGTTGCTTGGGAAGGCTGCCCTGCCCAGGCGGTAGTTGTGGACTGAGGGGAACCTCTAGGAGGGGAACTGACTAGCGAGACCTCCCCACCGGGTGGGTCTTCCCCGCGGAGTGAGGTTTTCCCACAAAGACGGTAAAACCAGAGACACAGGCCCAAACAGGCATTGCCTCAGCCTGCAGTCTAGTTCCCCTTTGGATGACCATTGGTCAACAAGTAGAGGCACCTCTGCCCTCTAGCAGGGAATATACTCCACCTGAAGACCACCACCCCTAGAGAGGCAGCTACCTAGGGGAACACCGAAGTATCAACTTCCTCTAAGACTTCAGGCTACTGAAGGATAAGAGGGGATACACTAGCAATCTTCAGGGACATTATAAGTCAATAGAGGAAATCTGCAACATCTCTGCAGTCCACTGATACCTGAACAATATGAGAAAACAAGGGAAGAAAATGCCTCAAACAAATCTGGATGTTATATCAATAAAATCCAATGACAGCATGGCAGAAGAAATGTCAGAAAGGGAGTTCAGAATGTACATAATCAACATGATAAGGGAAGCAAACGATGAAATGAAAGAGCAAATGCAGGCATTGAATGAACTCACCAATAGACAGTTAAAAGAGCAAATACAGGAAGCAAAAGACCATTTCAATAAAGATTTAGAGATATTGAAAAAAAAACCAAACAGAAATCCTTGAAATGAAGGAAACAATAAACCAAATTAAGAACTCCATAGAAAGCACAACCAATAGGATAGAACACCTGGAAGACAGAACCTCAGATATTGAAGACAAAATATTTAACCTCGAAAACAAAGTCGAACAAACAGAGAAGATGGTAAGAAATCATGAACAGAATCTCCAAGAACTATGGGATATCATGAAAAGGCCAAATTTGAGAATTATTGGGATTGAGGAAGGCTTAGAGAAACAAACCAAAGGAATGAACAACCTATTCAATGAGATAATTTCAGAAAATTTCCCAAATCTGAAGAACGAAATGGAAAATCAAGTTCAAGAGGCTTACAGGACTCCAAATACACAAAATTACAACAGACCCACACCAAGGCACATTATAATGAAAATACCTAACATACAAAATAAAGACAGAATCTTAAAGGCTGTGAGAGAAAAGAACCAAATTACATTCAGGGGGAAGCCAATACGGATATCAGCAGATTTTTCAATCCAGACCCTAAAAGCTAGAAGGGCCTGGAATAACATTTTTCAAGCCCTAAAAGAAAATGGATGCCAACCAAGAATCTTATACCCAGCAAAACTTACCTTCAGATTTGATGACGAAATAAAATCCTTCCATGATAAACAAAAGCTAAAAGAATATACAAAAAGAAAGCCAGCATTACAGAATATTCTCAGCAAAATATTCCATGAAGAAGATATGAAAAACAAAGAAGCAAATCAGCAAAGGGAGGAGATATCCTAAAGGAACTCTCAAATAAAGAGGAACCAAGTTGTGTCAAAAATAAGCAAATAAATGAATAAAATGAGTCAAATGACCGGGAATACAAATCATATCTCAATAATAACCCTGAATATTAATGGCCTGAATTCATCAATCAAAAGACATAGACTGGCAGATTGGATAAAAAAGAAAGATCCAACAATATGTTGCCTGCAAGAGACTCATCTCTTAGAAAGAAATACCCATAGACTAAAGGTGAAAGGATGGGAAAAAACTTACCATGCACATGGACCCAGCAAAAAAGCTGGGGTATCCATCCTCATTTCAGATAAAGTGGACTTCAAGCCAAAGTTAATCAGAAGGGATAAAGAAGGACATTTCATAATGCTTAAGGGAACCATAAATCAGCAAGACATAACAATCATAAATGTCTATGCCCCAAACAGTGGCTCACCCATGTATGTCAAAGAAATCCTTCTCAATCTCAGAAACCAAATAGACCACAATACAATAATACTAGGTGATTTTAACACGCCTCTCTCACCACTGGACAGATCTTCCAAACAAAAATTGAACAAAGAAACCATAGATCTCAATAACACAATCAATAATTTAGACTTAACAGACATTTATAGAATATACCATCCAACGAAGAGTGAATACACTTTCTTCTCAGCAGCACATGGATCCTTCTCTAAAATAGACCATATATTATGCCACAAAGCTAATGTTAGCAAATACAAGAAGATAGAGACACTTCCTTGTATTTTATCAGACCATAATGGATTGAAACTAGAAATAAATGAAAGAGCAAAAAACAGAAATTACTCCAATACCTGGAAATTAAACAATATGCTATTATATGATGAATGGATAACAAAAGATATTAGGAAGGAAATTTAAAAATTCTTAGAGGTAAACAAGAACAAAGAAACATCGTATCAAAATCTCTGGGACACTATGAAAGCGGTACTTAGAGGAAGATTTATTTCATGGAGCGCATTTAATAAAAGAAGTAAAACTCAAAAAATAAATGACCTAACACTACAGCTCAAAGCCCTAGAAAAAGAAGAACAGACCAACACCAAAAGTAGTAGAAGACAGGAAATAGTTAAACTCAGAGCTGAAATCAACGAAATTGAAACGAAAGAAACAATACAAAAAATTGACAAAATAAATAGTTGGTTCTTTGAAAAAATAAACAAAATTGATAAACCTTTAGCCACACTAACAAAGAGAAGACGAGAGAAAACCCAAATCACCAAAATTCGGAATGAACAAGGAAATATCACAACAGACACGACTGAAATACAAAACATAATTAGAAGCTATTTTGAAAATCTATATTCCAACAAAATAGAAAATTTCGAAGATATCAACAAGTTTCTAGAGACCTATGAATTGCCTAAACTAAATGAGGAGGACATACACAATTTAAATAGACCAATTTCAAGTAATGAAATAGAAGAAGTCATCAAAAGCCTACCAACAAAGAAAAGTCCAGGACCTGATGGTTTCTCAGCCGAGTTCTACAAAACCTTTAAAGAAGAGCTCATTCCAATACTTTTCAAAGTATTCCATGAAATAGAAGAGGAGGGAACCCTCCCAAACTCATTCTACGAAGCCAATATCACCCTGATACCTAAACCAGACAGAGACACATCGAGGAAAGAAAATTTCAGACCAATATCCTTAATGAACATCGACGCAAAAATTCTCAACAAAATTTTAGCAAATTGCATACAAAAATGTATTAAAAAGATAGTGCACCACGATCAAGTGGGTTTCATCCTAGGGATGCAAGGTTGGTTCAACATCAGGAAATCAATAAATGTAATTCACCATATCAACAGACTTAAAGTCAAGAATCACATGATTATTTCAATAGATGCAGAAAAAGCATTTGATAAAATACAGCACCCCTTCATGCTCAAAACACTAGAAAAAATAGGGATAGTGGGAACGTTCCTTAACATTGTAAAGGCCATCTATGCTAAGCCCATGGCTAATATTATTCTTAATGGTGAAAAACTGAAAGCATTCCCCCTAAAATCTGGAACAAGACAGGGATGCCCTCTCTCACCACTCCTATTCAATATCGTCCTTGAAACTCTAGCCAGAGCAATTAGACAGACCAAAGAAATTAAAGGGATACGAATTGGAAAAGAAGAACTCAAACTATCCCTATTTGCTGATGATATGATTATATACTTAGAGGAACCAGGAAATTCCACCAGAAAACTCTTAGAACTCATAAGTGAATTCAGTAAAGTAGCAGGATACAAGATCAATGCTCATAAATCCAATGCATTTTTATACATAAGTGATGAATCTTCAGAAAGAGAAGTTAGGAAAACTACTCCATTCACAATAGCCTCGAAAAAAATAAAATACTTGGGAATCAATCTCACAAAAGAGGTGAAAGACCTCTACAATGAGAACTACAGAACACTAAAGAAAGAAATTAAGGAACACCTCAGAAGATGGAAAGATCTCCCATGTTCCTGGATAGGCAGAATTAATATTGTCAAAATGGCCATACTACCAAAAGTGCTATACAGATTCAATGCAATTCCAATTAAAATCCCAATGACGTACCTTACAGAAATAGAGCAAGCAATCATGAAATTCATCTGGAAGAATAAGAAACCCAGAATTGCTAAAGCAATCCTTCGCAGGAAAAATGAAGCAGGGGGTATTGCAATACCTGAACTTCAACTGTACTACAAAGCAATAGTAACAAAAACGGCATGGTATTGGTACCAAAATAGACAGGTAGATCAATGGTACAGAATAGAGGACACGGACACAAACCCAAACAAATATAATTTCCTCATACTAGACAAAGGGGCCAAAAATATGCAATGGAGAAAAGATAGCCTCTTCAACAAATGGTGCTGGGAAAATTGGAAATCCATATGCAACAAAATGAAAATAAACCCATATCTCTCACCGTGCACAAAACTAAACTCAAAATGGATTAAGGACCTCGGAATCAGACCAGAGACCCTGCATCTTATAGAAGAAAAAGTAGGTCCAGATCTTCAACATGTCGGCTTAGGAGCAGACTTTCTCAACAGGACTCCCATAGCACAAGAAATAAAAGCAAGAATCAACAACTGGGATAGATTCAAACTAAAAAGCTTTCTCTCAGCAAAGGAAACTATCAGCAATGTGAAGAAAGAGCCTACAGAGTGGGAGAAAATCTTGGCCAATCATACTTCAGATAGAGCACTAATCTCCAGAATCTATAAAGAACTCAAAAAACTCAACACCAAGACTACAAATAATCCAATCGACAAATGGTCTGAGGAAATGAACAGACACTTCACAGAAGAAGACCTACAAACAATCAACAAACATATGGAAAAATGTTCAACATCTCTAGTAATAAAAGAAATGCAAATCAAAACCACCCTAAGATTCCATCTCACCCCAATCAGAATGGCGATTATCAAGAACACAAGCAACAACAGGTGTTGGCGAGGATGTGGGGAAAAAGGTACACTCATACATTGCTGGTGGGGCTGCAAATTAGTGCAACCACTCTGGAAGGCAGTATGGAGATTCCTTAAAAAACTTGGAATGGAACTACCATTTGACCCAGCTATCCCACTCCTTGGCCTATACCCAAAGGACTTAAAATCAGCATACTACAGAGATACAGCCACATCAATGTTCATTGCTGCTCAATTCACCATAGCCAGATTGTGGAACCAACCTAGATGCCCTTCAGTTGATGAATGGATAAAGAAACTGTGGCATATATATACAATGGAATATTACTCAGCCATAAAGAATGATAAAATTATGGCATTTGCAAGCAAATGGACGAAATTGGAGAATATCATGCTAAGTGAGATAAGCCAATCTCAAAAAACCAAAGGAAGAATGATCTCGCTGATAAGTGGATGATGATACATAATGGGGCATGGGAGGGGTTAGTTTTAGGGTTAGAGTGAGGGTTAGGGAGGGGGGCAAGAATGGGAGAAGTAAGGACTGTATAGAGGGAAAAGAGGGAGGGGAGGGGTGGGGGGAAGGGGAAAAAATAACAGAATGAATCAACCAACATCACCCTATGTAAACGTATGATTACACAAATGGTATGCCTTTACTCTATGTACAAACAGAGAAAGAACATGTATCCCATTTGTTCACAATAAAAAAAAATAATAATAATAATGACTGTTAATTCAAGATGTATCCTTCAAAATTTTTGCTACACACTTGTGTGTGTGTGTGTGTATATATATATATATATTCATACAGATAAGCACATTTGTCAAATGTTATCAAGTTTTTGTTTTCCTCCCACATCAACTACTCACTACTAATTCAGACTTTATCTAGACTTCCTTTTTAAAATCCTTGTGGAACATGTTTTAAAAGAACAGCACAAAGGATACTACTACATGTATGTACGCTGATGAAGATTTCTAATGAAGTTGTAGATGGAATAAAAAGGGAACATCTTCCTTCAACCCTCTTCCCTATACCGCATCTCATTCCCAGAAGGAACCACTGCTAACAGCTTGAAGTCTCACCTCCCTGTCCTTTGGGTAGTTACTTTAAAAATGAATTGGATCATACTGGAACTTGCTTTCCTACTTAACAGTGCCTTAGAGATTTTTCTACCTCAGTGCATCTCTCTATATGGTAGTCCAAAGGACATGTGTGCCACGATTCACTTAACCATTTCAGCTGGTTCTAATATTTTACTCGTATAAGAAGTCTTATGCAAATTACTTAAAATGAAAGTTATTCTATGTATGGTCCACACATGTGGGTGTTAGCATATGAGTGTTTCTGTAGGACAAATTCCTTGAAATAAATTTTAAATTTTAATGGTCCCCGCCAAGATAAACTCCAAAAAGGATATGTACCAGTTTACCATTCTATAAACTGTATATAAGATTTCCCATCTCTCCCCAAACTATCACCGTCCAATCGATGTATGATGGGTACCTTCTCGTTGCTTCTAAATGACATCTCTCCTGAGTTATTGCTCTTTTTCTTTCTTGTTGGCTTGTCAGCTCATTGTATTACATAGAGAAGCCTCTCAGGACTTTTGTTGGAATTTTAAAGCTTACTTTGGACAGAATGAACATCTGTATCTACAGTGCTCTCAACTAGAAATGTATCTCTCTTACTGCTATTCTAATGTTTTGTCTACTCATTTTATTAGTTACTGTTAAATATAAGAATGCTATTAACTTATACCTTTTATATCTGGTCACCTTCCTAAACTTTTTTTTATTAACTCTAATAATTTCCAATTAATAGTCCAGAGTTATCTTACCTTATGATTAGCTCGTATATTAGTAATTATAGTTTTATCTTTTTCTTATTATTCTATTTTCATTCACTGCATTGGCAACTACTTCTAAAAAAATGTTGACTCCTTTCCTTATTCTTGACTTTAATAGTAATGCTTCTAATATTTCATTGTTAAGTACATGACCAACTATAGGATTCTTGCATATGCTCTTTTTCCAAATTAAGAAATCTTGCTTCTACTCTTAGATTACAACATTTGTCTTGATGGGAATGGGTGTTGGGTCTTACCAAACATTTGATGTCCATTGGGATGATCTCATGGGGGAAAACACAGTGAATTACACTGAGAGACTTCCTAACAGTGAAAACTCCCATTCCTGGGTTATGTTTGCATTGGCTCATGACTCAATGCAGATGTCAGCAGAGGATGGACTTGAAAAGAGATGAAGCATGACAGGGAAGGCTGAAGAAGGTGGAACAGAGAGGTCACTTTCCTGACTGTTCTGAGGTGGGAAAACAAGAAATCAGACAGGCAGCTTCTCAGCAAGGTGGGTAAATGAGCAAAAATTAGGGGGGAACTACTGGAATTTAATACTGGACACTCAAAACAGGTGGGGGACTCAAGAGATGGAATATAATAAAATAAGGAAGAAATTTCCAGTGCCACAGCTGTGGCAGTGGCCAAAGGCACAAGCCAGAGCAGTCCCTCCATGAACACAGTAAAGCAATAAGGGAATTAAAGGAACCCACATATTTGGGAGGCCTGAGGCATGTCTGGGTACAGAGTTTAGTGATCAAAGACACTGCCTGACTAAATTGTAAGGTGTACAGGAAAGAAACTGCATATCTCCTGGCAGTGTGCAGAGGACAGAGGTAGGAACCATTTTACAGCCACGGTGCTAACAACTGAGGGAGCTAATTTCTGGCAGACCTGAGTCTGACCCAAAAACAAGCCAGGCAAACCCCTGCTGCAAGATAGAGTGTGCTTAAGTGACCAAGAGATAATCGAGCATGGATAGAGATTCACACAGGGGAACACTGGTGGTGGAAACCCATCCGGCTTCCCCCACCCCCTTCAATCTGGCTGCTTGTAGGACCAACTGGGAGAAAAGTACCTGAGCAGGAATTTGAAAGGGTGGGGGTGGGAGAGATTGAATTTGGAGACTGAACCCAAGACTAGGAATGGTGGGGTCTGCAGGTGACATAGTGAACTAAGAACTAGCTCCTACACCACACAAGCCAAGACAAGGAGATCCCTGGGGTGCAGTCTTCCAGCATGAACCAACAATTGCTGAACCCCTGAGATGCTCCGATTTAAAATCTCCAGACCAGTTGGCATTCAGTAAAGAGCCTGGAGCATAACTGAGCCTAAACCACCACCCCCACTCCAGGAGTTCCACCTCCAGAATTTACTCTCTCACCTAGCAACCCCACCCTGAGAGTGGAGCAAGCATCACACTCCAGACAAAACACCTTGAGGAAGAGAAGTTGAAAATCTTTTGATCCCTAACAGAAACAATTCTTCAATTTTTCATTGAGATTTATTTTTCCTTCTCTCTCTCTCACATATTTCTACCATTTTTGAAACCAATTATTTTTCATAGATCAGTTTATTTAGGGCTAGGATGTGTATATTAGTATATTAGTATATTTCAGTTTTGTTTTCTATTCTTTTATTTTTACTTTATTCTATTTTTAATTTTTTAAATTTTTACCATATATATATTTTTCCTCTCACTTATTTATTTCTTGGTTCTTTCTTTTCTCCTGCTAACAATCTTTATTGTTCTTTCACTCTTCCTTTAATTTTTACTCCTATTATCTCTCCATCTTCCTCATAATGATCACATCCTACACCACTTCCATTCTCTCCTTGTCCACCATTCAAAATTGTAAACGCTTTTGCAAACTTATTTTTATTGTAGGCAAAACCTGAATATATCATTTCTCTTTATTGAGACAAAACTGTAGATGTCTTAGCAGGGGTTATTTGGTTTAATATTGTATATTCTTTGCATTGGTTGCTGTCATTATTTGTTTCTCCCATAATGATGAGAAACCTTCAGGGACACTATAGGTCTACAGGATAGAAATTGCATTGCCTTAGATCCATACTGATAGATAGGTAGACACAGAAACAACATGAAAAAACAAGGGAATAAACCACCCCAAACCAAGATGCTCCAATAATAGAATACATTGACACCACAGTGGAAAAAATGTCAGAGAAGGAATTTAGAATGCACGTGGTTAAACTGACCCAGGAGGTTAAGGATGATGTAAGGAGTGAATCAGAGAAAATATAGGAGATGAAAGATCACTTCAAAAAAGAGAAAACTCAAATTACTAAAATATATGATGAAAAGGGAAATATCACGGTGAACACTACTGAAATACAGAAGGTTATCAGAAACTATTTTGAAAATTTATACTCCAATAAAATAGAAAATCCTGAAGACATTGACAGATTTCTAGAGACATATGACCTACCCAAACTGAATCAGGAAGACATACACAATTTAAATACCTGAATTTCAAGCAATGAAATAGAAGCCTACCAATCAAGAAAAGCCCAGGACCAGATAGACTAGCAGCCAAGTTCCACCAGACCTTCAAAGAAGAACTAACATCAATACTCCTCAAATTATTCCATGAAATAGAAGAGGAGGGAACCCTTCTAAACTAATTTTATAAAACTAGTATCACCCTGATACCAAAATCAGACAAAGACACATTAAGAAAAGAAAACATAAGACCAATATCCCTGATGAACATAGATGCAAAAATTCTTTAAAAAATTCTGGAAAAAACATATTAAAAAGATAGTGTACCACAATCAAGTGGGGTTCATCCCATGGATATAAGGTTGGTTTGACATACAGAAATCAATAAGCATAATTCATTTTATCAATGGACTTAAAGACAAGAATCATATTATCATCTCAATAGATCCCAAAAAAGCATTAACCAAATATAGCACCCCCTTCATGTTCAAAACATTAGAAAAACTAGGGACAGTAGGAACATACCTCAACATTTTAAAGGCTATCTATGATAAACCCAAGGTCAACATCATTCTAAATGGAGAAAAATTGAAAGCATTCCCTCTAAAAACTGGAACAAGACAAGGATGGCCTCTTTCACCACTTCTATTCAATATCGTCCTTGAAACTCTAACCAGAGTAATTAGACAGATGAAAGAAATTAAAGGGATACAAACAGGAAAAGAAAAACTCGAATTATCCCTATTTGCTGACGATATGATTCTATATTTAGAAGACCCAAAAAACTTCACCAAAAACTTCTAGAGCTCATGTGAATTCAGCAAAATAGCAGGATAGAAAATTAACACCCATAAAAATCAATTATGTTCCTATACATTAGTGATGACTCCACTGAAATAGAAATTAAAAAACTATCCCATTCACAGTAGCCTCAAAAAAAATATTCTGAAATCAATCTAACAAAAGAGGTGCAAGACCCCTACAATGAAAACTATAGAACACTAAAGAGAGAAATTGAAAAAGACCTTAGAAGATGGAAAGATCTCCCATGTTTTTGGATTGGCAGAATTAACATTGTCAAAATGGCCATATTACCAAAATCACTATACAGATTTAATGCAATTCCTATTAAAATCCCAATGACATTCTTCATAGAAATAGAAAAATCAGTCATGAAATTCATTTAAAAAAATAGGAGACCCAGAATGGCCAAAGCAATCCTTAGTAAGAAAAGTGAAGTAGGAGGTATCACAATGCCAGATCTTAAATTATACTACAGAGCTGTAGTAACAAAAATGGCATAGTATGGGCACAAATACAGACATGTAAACCAGTGGTACAGAATAGAAGGCACAGAGACAAATCCACATAAATACAGTTATCTCATACTAGACAAAGACACCAAAAACATACAATGGAGAAAAGATAGTCTCTTTAACAAATGGTGCTGGAAAAACTGGAAATCCATATGTTAGCAAAATGAAATCAAACCCTTATCTATCACTCTGCACAAAACTCAACTCAAGATAGATCAAGGACTTGGGCAATAGATCAGAGACCCTGTGCCTAATAGAAGAAAAAGTAGGCCCAAATCTACATCACGTCAGCTTAGGAACCGACTTCCTTAACAAGACTCCTAAAGCACAGGAAGTAAAATCAAGAATCAATAAATGGGACAGAATCAAACTAAAAAGTCTCTTCACAACAAAGGAAACAATCAAGAATGTGAAGAGAGAGCCTACAAAATGGGAGAAAAGCTTTGCCACCTGCACCTCAGATAGAGCATTAATCTCCAGGATATATAAAGAACTCAAAAAACTTAACACCAAAAAAAAAAAAACAATTAATAAATGGGCAAAGGAACTGGATGGGCACCTCACAGAAAAAGAAATATGATCAGTCAACAAATATATGTGGGGGAAAACATACACTCATACACTGCTGATTGTACTTCGAATTGGTGCAACCACTCTGGAAAGCAGTATGGAGGTTGCTCAGAAGACTTGGAATGGAGCCACCATTTGACCCAGCTATCCCACTCCTTGACCTATACCCAAAGGAATTAAAATCAGCATACTACAGTGACACTGCCACATCAGTATTTATAGCAGTTCAATTCACAAAGCCAAGCTATGGAACCAGCCTAGGTGCCCTTCAACAGATGAATGGACAACACAATGGAATATTACTCAGCCATAAAGAAGAATGAAATTATGGTATTTGCTGGTAAATGGATGGAACTGGAGACTAGCATGCTAAGTGAAATAAGCCAATCCCCAAACACCAAGGCCAAATGTTCTCTCTGATATGAGGATACTAACTCAATAGAACGAGGGAGGTAGAAAAGAATAGAAATACTTTGGATTAGACAAAGGGGAATGAGGGAGGGGATGGGAATTGGGAATAGGTAACATAGTAGAATGAACCAGATATTACTTTCCCATGTGCATATATGAATACATGACCAATGTAATTTCATATCAAGTGCAACCAGAATAATGGGAGGTTATACTCCATATATGTATAGTATGTCAAAATACATTCTACTGTCATGTATAACTAATAAGAACAAATTTAAAAAAAAAAAAAGAAAAGAGTTGATACCTGGAAAAACTTCTCCTCCTCACACTTGGGAAAATGTATTTTTCAGGACACAATAAAAGAGCAGTCTTCCATTAGTTTGAGTTCGTCTGAGCTAAGTTGACTCCGTTTCATGTCCTGGAGTAACACCAAACATAACACATCACAGGTCCAGTTCACTATTATGTATCATTAACTAGGAGGAAATGGGAAAGTAGTAAAGCCCATGGAAAGCCTAAACCAGCAGAAATCACACCCAAGGAAAGACACCCCGGGTCAGAACACTGCTTGCACCGTGCCTTCCGTGCTGAGACCAGTACCTGAGAACTCCCACACCCGGAAACGTGCCATCCCTGCTCACAATCAGATCTTCTCAGCATCATCCTCCCGGCGGAGCCAGATAAAAATTTGAACTCTAAGAAGATAAAAATATAAGTGATAATAGATGCTTTTAATTTCAAATTGTGATTGGATCAGAAAAATGTCAGCAGAAAGGCAATTCTAGCATACTTCTTCATTATTAAAGTCAAGGAGATGAAGTAATCACGGGAAAGACAATTCTGGAATAGTTTGCACTACAATTCACATATTTGACAAGTGAGCATACAGGGTGCTTCACAAAATGTGAATTGTCTTGTGCAATATCTGGCATATATTTATACATAACTCATCTGAAATTCAAATTTACCTGAGTGCCCTATATACCTTAACTTGGGCTTCAAATTAACTTGCCTTAATTTCTATCCTGGTCCTACCTCTTCTTAGTATTCATGTGACCCTAACAAATTAGGGACAACTCTAAATCCAGTTTCCTTAATGGTAAAATGAGTTCTTTTGAGGAGTAAATGACTTGAACCTTATAAAATGCTTAGCAAACAGGAAACAATTACGGCAGACAAACCTTAAGATTTAAGTATTAGTAACCCTAGCGAGTTCAGAGAATAGACAAAAGTACTGGACTGGGAGTTAAGGAGACATGTGTTTTCATTCCAGACTAGTTTTGTACTAGCTGTGTGCCCATAAGCCAGTCCCTTATCCTCCCTGTCTCAATTTTCTTATCTATAAAATAAGGAGGTTAAATTAAATGGTCTCTTTTCACTCTTCACAGTCTCTGATTCCAGGACCCCCTATTGCTTGAACTTTGGAGAAAAATGTAAAAGTATTGTCAATTCCCCCTCAGTAAATTCTTTCCATGGAGCAGAGTGTGATTAATATCTTCTGAATACTATTGAGAGTAAAAGTATGCTGAGTTGAGATTTTAGTAGCATTTGCTTTGAGGAATACAGGTGCAATTGGTCAGACTTGCTCTCAGACAGCAGTCCATGTGGTTTCATGGCTTCACCTCAAGTTATAAATCAACTTCTGGAGCCTAGAGCCCAATCCAACAACCTGTATGTGAGTTACGGCATCTTCAGCTTTAACACAATAAGCACTGTGGGATCCATATTGTCACAGCCCAGTGGTTTATGCCAAGCAGAGGAATAAGTTGTACACATGCAATGTGCCTTTCAAATTAAGCAAATACCTTCCTCAAATTTTATTTTAACTTAACTATTAATTTTCTGGTAATTTTTTCCTCTATAAACTAGTAAAAAGCTTTTGATTTTTACTGGGATCATCCAGGTCAAGAAGAAATGATCAGCCTATATTCAATTAGAGAGTCATTTAGACCCATGTTCATCTGATGTTCAGAACTATAAACCATTTTCTCATACATTATGTCTTATAGAACAAGCCAAACACATATATACCCATGTATGAAGTCTCAGTAGCCATTCCTGTTATTGAAAAGTCATTTTTGGTCAATAATGTTAGCACAGGAAGAAAACTAACCACCAATTCTGACTCCCTTGTCAGATGAGGAAACTCAGGTCCCAAAGAATTAGAAGAATTCTCCAAGATCCAGAAAAACAAGAAGGTTGTTTAAGTAATGAGAACTCTGTTCTCTTTATTCTGATGTACTCTGATCAACAGCATCAAGTAAAGTGAACAATGATAAAACGACTTAGAATCCCTTAGAAGGGCATCAGCAGGAGTTTCTTTTTACATACCCTGGAATCCACGACACCTCTGACACCTTGCACTGGGAACTATACCAGGCACTTGAATGTTAACAGTGAAGACAATAAGCTCTCACCTTGAGCAGATATTCCTTCTTCCTATTAACTGAAGAACTGACAAGCCAAGCCACCTGTCCGTTCCCCATCCATATCCCCCAACTGTGGATCCAAAGGGCATTACATTATCAGTTACCAGAGTTCACATGAAATGATCAGAAACAGCCTTTCAAAGACATTATTTGACATCCTATTCCTGAAACCCCAGTTTACTATTTCAAGTTTCTCCTGACACTTTAATAATTTGTGTCACAGGCATGTTTCCAGGTAGCTTGGCACAGTGGGAAGAAACACAGGCTCTACTCCCAGACCTGCCACTAACACACTGGATCACCCAGAGAAAATGTCTACATTTGGGTTCCCAGTTTCCCCATCTGTATAATAAGGAGCTTGATTCCCAGGTCCCAAAGTCTTCCCGAGTTATAACATTCCAAGATTCTATTTAGGGTACAGTATATTCAATGAGCACAAGGCACCACATAATGGAGAGGGAACAGGGGAGTGTTGAGTAGGGCTGAATTAGGCAATCATGCAGCTCCATGCTGGGACAGTCAGGATATAACACATAATTCTTTCCAGCTTTCATCTAAGAAGAGAGTCCAACCATGGAACATTGTTCTCAGGTCTAAGCAAAGCAACTGTCTCCACCTCTGTTCAGGATCTCAGAAGTAACTAGAGCCTTGTTACCAGCACTATGGTATGGAGAGATCACTCTTCTGGAATAATAACCCACTCTGCTTCCCACATCAGCACCTGCCCCAGCCTGCTCAGCTACCACATGACATCCACGCTCTGTGGTTGGGATTTCTGAGACTGTTCCCATAATTCCAAAGACTGACTTTGACCGATCTAAGTGGAGAAAACTGGTCCTAAACAGCAGACAAAACCAGTCTGGGTTATAATAAATGTATAGTTTGGGAGGGGACTATGCCAGACCATTTTCTTTGCATAACTGTTCCAGGAAGGCCTGGTTCAATCTTCTCAGTTCTCACACTGCCCACACCAGCAAGACCTTTGCATCCAATTATGCCCTTGTGCTACTAACTCCACAAGAGTGAGATGGACTCACTTCAAAATGAACCTCTTAGTGGTTACATTCAGATCCAGGCTGGGAATTCCTGCTGATGGGAGCCAATTTCACTTGCATCATAATAAGTTTTATCCTCGGAAAAATACTGGTCAGCATAGAGATTAGGTCATTGACATTTCTTGTCAAAAGGGAAAATAAAACTCTGAATTTACAAACATATCATGCTATGCAAATTTCAAATGTATTCTTCCTTACAAGATTTATAGTCATTTTTATTAGTTATTGGAATCAAGAAGTAAGAGAACTAGACAAGTACAATCCTTGAGGTCAGAGAAGCCAGGTCAAGTTTAGCCTTAGAAGAAAGTAGTTGTGTGACTATGAGTCACTTGGGCTCCTGAGCCTCAGATGCAGCCTCAGTTGGGCTATATGATTTCCAAGGACACCCTCACCCACTCACACTCGTATCTTCTGATCCCACATTCTTTTCCCTCAGTCCCTGGCTAGTGAATTGCCTGCTTTGGAAGATGCATTAACTCTCCTAGGCCACTGGGGTGCAATTTAACACATTCCTGATGCAATAAATCAACAGCCCTCCTTTCCCTTTGCATTGACCTTACGTTTTTTGCATCACTCCAGCCGTGGAGAATTACAAAAGAACAGGTGCCTCGGAGGTTAACAGCAGGGCGAATCCTGGAGCTGGGACCTCTGACGTTGACTCTCTCATCAGTTTTCCAGGTGAACTGGAATCATGATCTGAGCCTTATTTATTCCTAAAGGAGGAACTGATTTTGGGGGCTCCTGCGAAGTAATGAAAAATCACCCAAGTGGGGAACAGGAAGGTGTGATGGCTCAGGGTCTCTGCTCAGAGGTGTGCCCGCCCGTTCATTCATTCACTCGTTCATTCATTGTTTCCTCTCATGCCCAGAACTGGCTACATAATTTTCAGAATTCAATGCAGAATCGGGTGGGGGAGGGAGGAACAGAGAGAGAGAGAGGTGGGGAGGGAGGGAAAGAGGCTCCATTAAAGGTTCCAAAATGGGAAATATTTTCCCATCTTCCACAGTCTTTTCCTTGACCTACCACAGTATTTTTTATTTTCTATTTGATGTGGCACTCCCTCAGGCACATTGAGATGTTAGGGCAACTTGGCACATGTGCAATCCCTTGGCTGTCTGTTCCCTTTTCAGACGGCTTGGGTCACCCCTTCCCACAACCTGCTCCCCGCATCCATGGTGGATCAGGAAACCCCATGGGCATTGCAGTCTCTGCACCAGGATGCACAGGTGTGTGCATCAGGGATAGGGAAGAGGCCTGGCCCCGCCAAGTCACCTGCAGAATGCACTGTGGTGCTGCCACTCCAAGATGCCTTGGGGCACATGGACCTACCCAGCCCTCCCAGAC
This sequence comes from Sciurus carolinensis, assembly GCF_902686445.1. NCBI lineage: Eukaryota > Metazoa > Chordata > Mammalia > Rodentia > Sciuridae > Sciurus > Sciurus carolinensis. The sequence continues at coordinate 68,620,682 of NC_062226.1, forward strand.
CCCACACAACCCAGGCCCCCACTAGGGAAAAGGACAGCAGCTTTTCCTGACCAGGGGAAGGAAGAGGGAAGGACAGTGGGACACTGGAGAGGGTCCAGGATTCCGAGAGTAAAAGGAGCAGGCAGCTAAGATAGTCCTCGGGGAGGCAAACACTGGGGGATCCAAGGCTCCGACAACCCCAGGGATACTCCATGTTCCCATTCACTACACTTACAAGCATAAATTCAAAGGGAAAAGTATTAAGGATTTCCAGACTATGACCCATAGACCCAAGCATAGGGCGTTTCACTCACTGGAAGCTCCAGAGCCAAGTCCTATCCAGGCCTGTAGAGCCCAAATTCCAGATCCCCTCCCATCCCCAAGGTCCCTCTGCCTCCCATAGGATCTCCTCCCACCTAGTCGGCCTGACTGTTTTCTCATCCTTCAAAGCCCATGGGGCCATTCCTTCTCCTGTGAAGCCCTTCCTATCTACTCTTCTCTGGGCACCAATTACACTCTCCTTTGTATCCCATCATCTTGGGCAAATGTTTAATGTATTTTCAAACTTTATTTTCCTTTACTTATTTCAGTCTAGTCTAGTCATGAGCCTAGAAGAAATGTGAAAGCAAGTTTAATATTTATGCCCCCAAATCCCTGGAGGTACTTGGCTGAGTCCTTTCTGGCCTTTGCAATAAAAGGGTAGTGTTGACCTGGTCACTGCTCACACTGTGGACAACTGCCAGTGGAAGTCCGTGGTCAATGAGCTCATGATTTCTCATCTCAGGTCCATACAGTCCTGGCAGGTCCCTTCAGCTGGACTGGCCCTCCCTCTGAGCTCCCCAGAACCACACACCCCTCTGAACTAAACACAACTTCCTCTGGATTTTTAATCAGTCCTTAGTTTCAGCTTCACCAGCTAGAACACCCGTTCTGATAGTGCTGACTGCTACACACATCAGCTACCCCCCGTGTATCTTCACCAAGCATAGGGGAGTTTCTGGATACTTCCAAACCATGGGAATCAAAACAGACTTTTAGAACTCAACAAGTCCAGAGTCAGTAAAAAGAACAACTAAAGGGGACAGAGCAGTCCCAGCAATCAATTGTGTGGTCATCGATGGAGTTGTGCTGTATACAACCTGTGCTACTGTATGTAGCTACCCTGTGTCAGGACTTCCTCTGCTTAACTGCATCACAGTGACAATTTTCTCTGATTCAGAGGGCATCCTACAATTCTGTTTCCTGAAAAACTATCTGCTTTCCATTTTCCTCTCAACATACTTAACATTTCCCTTCTTCAGGATTTTGGCCATGATTGGCGATGGGAGAGTCAGCATAGAGCTACAACCCAAGTGGCCAAATGCTTTATTTCCTTTTCTTCCGTCTCCCTTCTCCTCATGGGCTGCTATCAAGGAAGGGGCAAGCTTTTTATTTCTTCCATCTCACTAGACTCTTACGTTATATCCCACTTCTTCCCAGAGACTCTAAGCCTTAAAGGTGAAGAAGTAGCCTTTTTACATTATGAAGAAAATCTCCAGCCATCCAATTGAGACCTTGGTGTGAGCAGGGAAAATTAAGGAATTGTTCCTCTAACAAAGCATTAAATAAGCATCATGTCTCACCCAGGACTAATAAAACCTTTCTCTGCATGTCAAAACCTGACTGTTGAGGGGTGCCCTAAAGTCTGAGGGTAAACAGTAGACTGTGGCCAGACTGCCTGGGTATTATGGTTTGAATATGAGGTGTCCCCCAAAATCTCACATGTGAGACAATGCAGGAAGGTTCAGAGGAGTAATGATTGGGTTGTAAAACTCTTAATGCAATCAGTGATTTAATCCCCTGATAGAGATTAACTGAGTGGTAACTGAGGAGGTAGGTTGTGGCTGGAGAGGTGGGAATTGGGGCGTGGCTTTAGGCATATATTTTGTATCTCTCTCTCTCTGCTTCCTGATGATGCCAGCTGCTTCCCTCTGCCATCCTCTTCCACCAAGATGTTCTGCTTCACCTCGAACCCCGAAGAATGAAGCCAGCCTTCTATGGACAAAGACCTCTGAAATCATGAGCCCTCAAATAAACCTTTTCTCCTCTACAGTTTAGTCATTTAGTCACAGAAGCCAAAAAACTGATTTAAACACTGGGCTCCTACCATCATAGCACCCTCTCTGTCGGGACCAAATCAACACAGTTGTAAAGCACAGATGACTGTATCAGACACTAATATACACTGCAAATGTGGAAGCAACTATTACTGATGCTCTTTCTCTTAATCTTATGAATCTTGAGACAAACAGCAAAATAGAAGTCAAGCCCAAAGTCATGCAGAAGAGAAATCAGGTGTTTCAAGTAATATTGTTATACACAGTATCTCATTTAACATTCAAAAAGCTAAAGTACAGGAAGTTAAAAAGCAGTCATGGAGTGACAAGACGGAAGTGTCAAGAAGATAGACACTAAAGGAGATTAGATGGACAGCTGATTTCGTTTTCATATTCCAGGTCTGCAAATTCACCTACTCTTTAAAATTTATTTTTAACCCCAAAACAGTACAGGGACACTTCAGAAGTCACTTGTGGACACCCAAAAAGGGGGTGACAATGTGACTCACCCAGAGAAGACCACATTCTCAGCTGAGGGAAACACGTTGGTGTTTTGCTTCAGTCTTACACAAAAAACAAGTGGTCTTTTCATAGCCTGTTTGGTCCCCTGTTCTTCACTTTTGTTGATGACTTTGCTGTTTGAAGTGGACCGGCCACAGGGCTGAAGTGCTGTCTAGTGCTCCTAAGCATAGGAGGCTGTGACGTGCCTCACAGAAAACACGAGCTAGGGAAGGTTCACTCCAGCAGGAGTGATGATACCGGGGACTGTGAGCTCAAAGCCAATGGTTAAGAATGCACAGCAGGGGCTGGGGAGATAGCTCAGTTGGTAGAGTGCTTGCCTCACATGCTCAAGGCCCCGGGTTCAATCCTCAACACTGCAAAAAATGAATATGAAGCAGGGCATCTTTAATAGAAACACAAAACAAAGCTGTGTTATTCACAGGTCAGTTAAAGTACTGTAACCAGAAACTCAGAGGAGCCAAATTCTGGTATTTTCCCTCATAATAATCCTTCACTATGTGCCAATTTGGGGTTTCTAGTGACCTTACAGAACATAACCAACAAGATGACAGGAATCAGTTATACACAAGTGTGTATAAAGCATATTTGTATGTGTGAGTGTCAAGCAAGTAATAAACAGCCAGAAGATGGTCAATATGGCCATCATCAACCTTGTTTAAAAAAAAGGAACTCAGGTATTTGTTTGTATTAGAGAATGAACCTAAGGGTACCTTACCACTTATATCCCCAGTCTTTTTTATTTTCAGATAGGATCTTTCTAAGTTGCTGAGGCTGACCCCCAATGTGTGATCCTCCTGCCTCAGCCTCCCAAGTTACAGGCATGCACTACCATGTCAAAGAGAAACCAAGTTTTAAAGTTAAATACCTTATTCAAGACTGTCCAGGTAGCAATCATAATAACAACTACTGTTCTAATTTTCTATTGCCACATAAAATCACCACCATAGTATTTTATGCCCAGGGATTCTGTAGGTCAAGGGCTCTGACAGGGCACATGGAGGACACTTGTCTCTACACGATGCCTGCTTGCTCCCACTTCCACCAAGAGACAGGACGTGAAAGGGGAGCACTCTATTACATTCTGGTGAGGGCCACACTGTAAAGATTTTTATCAAGGCCCAGGTTTTCCCATATGATGGGGACTGAGTAGTAAAACATAATTGGAAAGAAAACTCTGAAAGACAAGGGTAAACGTGGTTCTGAATGGATGTGAATGGACATCTGTGCAGCTCTTTCCTCCATTTCAAGATGGCCTGTCGTGGTCCCTCCTTATGAAGATGTGGGTGGCAGGTTGAGACATTCACGCTCCCAGAAAAACTCACTTGGGAACACACATCAAAGTGAGTTCTGGTCCCATGAAGCCTGAGATAACCTGCCCCTTACCCAGTGGTGGAGCCAATTCTCTCAGCTTGGTTACACTGCCAGCCTGTGGATGCAGCAGAGTCCAACCATCCAGATCCTTGTCCAACTGCAGATTAGAACTGGAAAGTATGTCATTTCTCTCTGAACCAACGTGGCCATGCAGGCACATTCAGTAAATACAGAATAAATTATATGCAGAGAATAATCTGATGTGCAAGTTCAAATATACCACTCCTGGGTTTATACCCAAAGGACTTAAAATCAGCATGCCACAGTGACACAGTCACTTTATAGCAGCTCAATTCACAATAGCTAAACTATAGAACCAACCTAGATGCCCTTCAATAGATGAATGTATAAATAAACTGTGGTATGTACACACACACACACACACACACACACACACACACACACAATGGAATATTATTCATCCGTAAAGAAGAATAAAATTATGGCATTTGCAGGTAGCTGGATGGAGTTGGAGAATATCATGCTAAGTGAAATAAGTCAATCTCCAAAAACCAAAGGCCAGATGTTTTCTCTGATGTGTGGATATTGATCCATAATGGGGGTGGAGGGCAAGACAAGAATGGAGGAACTTTGGATGGGACAGAGGGGAGTAAGGAGAGGGGAAAGGGCATGAGGGTAGAATGAGATGGACATCATTACCCTGGGTACATGTATTATCACACAAATGGTATGACTCTACATCATATACAACCAGAGAAATGAAGAATTGTGCTCCATTGGTATACAATGAATCAAAACATATTCCACTGTCATGTATAACTAATTAGAACAAATTAAATACACACACATACCAAAGGAAAGCCTTTTAAGATGTCACTACATTCAGATAAGAAAGCATGTCTTTTATCACTCTAGCTATGTGTGTGCAGATGTTTAAGGACTAAAAACCTCCAGGTAAAGTTTTTAATTTTTAAGGAGAGACTATTAGCTCCTGAAGAAATTTCACCTTTCACCAACTTAATCCAAATGTGATTTAGAATATTTGATACTTTCATTCAAGGTCTTCTTAATCCCACCTTCAGATAGAGCCAGAAAATAGCATCAGAAATTGAGTATCTTGTTCCAAGAAGTTGCTTAATCCCTCAGAACTTCAGAAGTTGAACTCTAAGAAACAAATGTCTGAAGAAACAAACGTCTGAAGAAACAAATGTCTGAAGAAACAAACGTCTGAAGAAACAAACGTCTGAAGAAACAAATGTCTGTCCATATATAACCCCACAACAAGTATCTCAAGAAAAAGAAAAGAATTTTCTTGACTGCCAACATCCTGACCTAAAAAAAAAGAAAAAAAAATAAAAAACTACAAACAACCTTGGGGTATTTATCTGATCCAATAATTCTCAGATCTAATAATATCCATGGATTTCAATTGCCCCCAGGAAAGGTTTTTTTTTAAATTATTTATTTTTTTATTTTTTATGGACTGCATTTTGATTCATTGTACACAAATGGGGTACACAATTTCATTTCTATGGTTGTACACAATGGAGATTCATACCATTTATGTAATCATACATGTATATAAGGTGATGATGTCTGTCTCATTCCATGATTTTTCATACCCCCCTCCCTCTCATTTCCCTCTACATAATCTAAAGTTCCTCCATTCTTCTCTCACTCCCCACCCTCTTCCACCCCCATTATATATCATCATGGTTTTTGGGATTGGCTTATTTCACTTAGCATGATATTCTCCAATTCCATCCTTTTATGTGCAAATGCCATAATATTATTCTTCTTTATGACTGAATAATATTCCATTGTGTATATATACCACAGTTTCTTTATCCATTCATCTGTTGAAGATCATCTAGGTTGGTTCCACAATCTAGCTATTGTGAATTGAGCTGCTATAAACATTGACATGGCTGTGTTACTGTAGTATGCTAATTTTAAGTCTTGGGAATAAAGTGAGAAGTGGGATAACTGGGTCAAACAGTGGGTCCATTTCAAGTTTTCTGAGGGTTCTCCACACTGCCTTCCAGAGTAGCTGAACCAATTTGCAACTCCACCATCAATGTAAAAGTGTGCCTTTTTCCCCACATCCATGCCAACATCTATTATTGTTTGTGTTCTTGATAATAGCCATTCTAATTGGAGTAAGAGGAAATCTTAGAGCTGTTTTAATTTGCATTTCTCTAATTACTAGAGATGTTGAACACTTTTTCATATGTTTATTAATTGTCTGTATGTCTTCTTCCATAAAGTATCTGTCCAGTTCCTTGACCCATTTATTGATTGGGTTCTTTGTATTTTTGGCGTAAAGTTTTGTAAGTTCTTTAAAATTTTAGAGATAAGTGCTCTTAACCTGTTCAAGAAGGCTCTTATAACAACCCGTTTCCCACTCTGTCCTATAAGAAAATTTCCGTTTCAGTCAGTTTTTTCACTGTTGTGACTGAAAGCTCTGACAAGAACATTAGAGGAGAAACAGTTTATTTGGGGGCTTATAGTTTCAGAGGTCTCAGTTCAAAGATACCCAGCTCTATTCCTCAGGGATCCAGATGAGACTGAATATCAGGGCAGAAGAGTGTGTCAGAGGGAAGCAGCTCAGGACATGATGATCAGGAAGCAGAAAGAGACTCCACTTGCCAGATTCAAAATATATACCCTAAATCCATGCCCCCCAATACCCACCTCCTCCAGCCACAACTTACCTGCCTGCAGTTACCACTCAGTTAATCGCCATCATAGGATGAATTAGTAATCCAATTACTTCATCTCTAAGCCTTCTTGCATTGTCTCACACAGCAGCTTTTGGGGGACACCTCACATCCAAAATATAACTCCTTCATTCCAGCACAGAGACCTACCCATTATTCTCCAAATACCCCCACAGCCCTTTGAGACATTTTCACTCTTGCTATTCTCCTTCAGTTCCTTTCACCGACTTCTCCAGCATAAACATGAATTCCTCTCTGAGCACTTTTGTTATTTTCTCTCACTGATACCTGCATACCCACACACCTCTCTAGGCATCCCTGTCTCTGGATTGCCACAGAGCCTCTGTCTTGAGTCGCTAATATGAATGTTTGCCACATGGATTATAGTTATTTGTGCCTCTCTGAGATCACAATGTATTTCCCTTCAACTCCCAGAGTAAGGAGCGTACCACTCAGTCATTTGTTAAATGACATTCACTGAGCATCTGTAAGTATGCTGCCCAGTTCCCTAGAGGATCCTGAGGGCTCTGGGGTCTGGAGTTCATTGCATGGATTGCCTCCTGACAAGGTCTGAAGTGAACATCTGTTTAAAATGAACAAAGGAAACCTTGGGAAATTTTTTAGAGCTGAAAGGAATTGGGAATTATCTAATGTTGTCCAACTCTTATTTGACAGACAAGGAAACTGAGGCCCAGAGAGAGGAAGCAACATGCTTAAGGTCAACATGGTGAATTAGCGACAATTCCAGGGCTACAACACATACTGCCCTGGGTTGGTTTGTTCACACCCCACCACGATGCCTCCTCTCGGTAGTTTTTAATCCTTCTCAACATCAGATCTGCTTACTGGGCAAAAATACTCAGGAGGTTTGAAAGATTATGCCTCTAATTCTACAGTTGCTCCCAAACAGGACAGCAAAGAACACCAATATAACTGCCTATTGATTAGGGTTACCAATTGCAAGCAACAGAAGCTGACCCTGGCTGATTTGAGGAAAAGAGAAATTGATTCAGAGGGTTTAAGGAAGCTTAGGGGACTTCAAGGAAGTTCGGAGAATCTGGTCAGAAAAAAGACCGGAATAAGATAGACTGGGAAGCGCCAGCATAACACTAAAAGCACACAACAGGGGCATCTGGGAAGGACCCTGCTGCCAGCACCAGACCCCACAGCACAGGTGACCGTGCTGCTGCAGCCTCCATCGCTTCCATCAGAAAATTTCCACTGTCCTTCATCTTCACATCATTTGTTCTACATTTGAAAACTTGCATTGGAAGATCTCATAGGCCAATGCTGGTAACATTCAGGGCCAGAAGGAGAGGTTCTCTCGTTATCATTGCTACCTACCAACCACCCCAAATCCTAGGATTCTTACATCAAGGGTGGACCAGCTGGCCATACAGGACTCAATCCCAGGCTGGCAGTTGTCACTGACTATTGACCAAAGCAACTACAATGTGTAGCCTGGGTTTCTCACAGTAGGGTGCCTCAGTTATGAGGGAAAGCACCCCAAAAGTGAGCTTCACAAGAGAAGAAAGCAGAAGTTGTGAGGGCAGTCGGACTTAGCCTGGGATGTCACTCAGGTTCACTTCTGTCATTCTGTTGCTTACACATGAATCACAAGTCCAGTTCAGATTCAAAGGGCGGGGGTGGGGAGCCCTATAAGGAAGACATAGTAGTCAGGATTCGCCAAAGAAATAGGATCAATAGGGGATGGATAGATGGATGGATAAGTAGACAGATATAGACAGCAAGCAGAAGGAGGAAGAAGAGGAGAAGAGATTTACTATGGAAATTGGCTTACACAGTTATGGAGGCCAAGAAGTCCCACACCAGCTGTCCATAAGCTAGAGACCCAAGAACACAGATGGTGATATTTGAAGCCACCCAGTTTGTGGTACCTGGTGGTGACAGCCCTAGGAAACTGTTTTAACTTTCATGATTCAATCCTTTGAACATTGGTAAAGATGCGCTTTGATCTGAATTATGGTTTGAGCACAAGGTGTCCACCAAAATCTCAGGAGATGATGTAGCAATGTTCAGAGTGCAATGATGGATTAGGAGAGCTGTAACCTAATCACTTCATCCCAGTTTGGATGCACTGACTGGGTAGTAACTGTGGACAAGTGGTGCATGGCTGGAGGAGGTGGGTCACGGGGCGTGTGCCCTGGCAGGGAGCTCCCTGCAGCCCTCCCTCCCTCCCTCTGCTCGCTGGCTGCCCTGAATGGAGCAGCACTCCTCCAGCACACCCTTCCACCGTGAGGTGCCGCCTCGCCTCGGGCCCAGAGCAATGGACGCGGCTGACCGTGCACCAAACCTCTGTAACCATGAGCCAAAATAACCTTTTCCTACTCCAAGTCGGGTTTTTCAGCTATTTTGATCAGAGCAATGCAAAGCTGACTAAGAGTTTACTTTTTCAACAAATGCTATTTACAAAGCATTTTGAGAAAACTCAGTATTTATTATGGCCATAAATTAAAAGAAAGGGCTAATGAGCAGAAGGGGAAGGACTGAAGGCCATAGAGTGCATATTAAGAGTATTCTGAGGGCAGAAGAAAGCCTAAGAAGGGTGTGACATCCATTAGATTTGTGTTTTAGAAAACAAGTTACAGAATGGATGGGTTAGAGAAAAACAATACTAGAGAAAGGGAGATCAGTGAGGAGACCCAAAATGTTCTAGGTTAACCAGGAAGATGAGAAGAGGAAAGTGAACATGAAAGACACGTAGGGTGTTCAATCAGTAAGACTCCGTGGTGGAGTCACTATGTAAGTAAAACTTGCCAGACAGAAACAAATGCTGCACATTCTCATAGGTGGAGGTTTGAAAAGCTGACCTTCAGGAAGACAGGGCAGTGGTGCTGAAGTCCAGGAAGGGCAGGGGCAAGTGCATAGAGGGAGGCTGGATCATGGGTGCCAAAATACAGTTAGAGAGGAGGAATGAGTTCTAGAGGCCCACAGCACAGGAGGGCGACCACAGCTGGCAACACCCTCTTATGCATTGTATGAAAACTTCAAAGGAGTTAAAAGGCCTCAAATATAAAGAAATGGTAAGGAGACGACATGTCAATTACCTTGGCCTGATCATTACACACTGTGCACATGGACTGAATTGTCACTCGACTCCATAAATATGTCCAAATATTATGTGTCAATTAAAAAGAAAATAAGTAAATAAAATTGTTAAAAAGATTTGGTGCCTTACAGGACATCAGAGTAAAGAAAAATCAAAACTATTCTCAAAATTTTTACTTTTGTAAAAAGTCTACCTTCTTCTATTAATATTTCTGCGCAAACAGTATGCTCTCTGGTTCAATGTAAAGTGACCACCACTATCACCTGAGTCAACCCATTACTCACAGAATGAAGACCCAAGTATCCCTCTCTGGGACATAACAGTGAACTTCATTTTCCATGGTTCCTAATAAAACCACTGTTTGCATGAGTGACTTCTAATAACCCATCACAATCTAGGAGCACACTCAGCCTACCATAGGACATGGTAGCAGCAGAGGGTGCAGGTGCTGAGGTCAGAGCTCTGAGGTGTGAATCCTGGTCCTGATGCCATAGGACCTGAGACAGGTGCCCAATATCTCTGTGCCTCTGCTTCCTTCACTGTAAAATGATGATAATCACATCTTCTCACAGGTTATTCTGTTAGTAAATGAATTAATATGGAATTCCCAGCACTATGCTTGACTCACACACAATATGTACTAAATAAAAGTGGTGGTTGCTGTTAAAGAAGATGATGTTATTTACATAAGCCCAAAGTTCCCAAATGCTGGTCAGTGACAAAGTTTTCATGAGACTGCTGCAAAATAGTTTGTATAACATTTTCACCTGTCCTTTCTTAGTAAGGGCTGTTCATTCTCTGGAATTATAGACTTCCTGTTTGGTCAGTGAAAAGGTGGCAAAAATATCCTTCCCTTTTTAAAATGATAATTATAATTAAGAATAGTTGTTTGGAATTTTTTTACTGCCCATACTGACAAAGTTGGCATCCCTTGATCAATTGCCAAAATGAGTTTGGAATCGTATCATTCTGTGAAATTGAGAATCCAATACCATGACGGAAGGAAGAGTCACCGAAGCTCTACTTCAACAAGGAAAGAGGTGGCAACTTGAATTCAGAGGAAGAATAAAGAGACTCAGAAACAGGAGTGAGGAGAAAGAGGAGAGGAAGGAGAAGGGATGGGAGGAGAGAGGAGAAAATGTTAACAGACAATAAATATGTTTGTTCTCTTGTCAGTTTTTTATAAAAACAAAGTAACTTCAACAACATATTTTTGAGTTTGTGACATAATATGCATGATAACAGCATGAAAAGCAGAAGGAATGAAGCTACATAGGAGTAAAGTTTCTATATTCCTGTGGAATTGAGTCAGCATAAATGTGAAGTAGTATGGATATAATAAGCCATAGAACAGCAACTGGCTAAACAATATTTAAAACTATACATTAAAATTATAAAAGAAATTAAATATTAGGCTAGAGAAAAAAATCAAAGAGTACAAAATAAAGGAGGAGGAACGGGGGAGCAAAAAGACATCAGGACATAGAAAACAAAAATATCAGGTATAAATCTAAACGAATTAGTAACACTTAATGGAATTCAATTCAACAAGGTAACCAAAAGGTAGGCATTGTCATTGGATTGAAAAAGAAAAAAACCTAACTACATTATATATGCGGGACACATACTTTATATCCAAAGGTACAAATAGAAGAAAGAAAAGTGATGGAAAAAACATACGTGCAAACAGAAGCCCTAAGAGAGTTGGAATAAATATACTATCATCAGACATGTTATTTAGTTTTTCATCACTGTGATCAAAACACCTGAAAGGAATGACTTAGGGGAAGAAAACCTTATTTGGGGTCCAGTCCATGGTCAGCTGACTCCATTGCTCTGGGCCTGAGGTGAAGCAGAACATCACAATGGGAGGGAGGTGCAGGAAAGCAGCTCAGAGTGTGGCAGCTGACAAACAGAGGAATCAGGGACAGAATATCACTCGCAAGGGCATGCCCCGAGGAGCCCATTTCCTCCAGCTCATTTTCACCCCCATAGTTACCACCCAGTACTCTCCATTTGAATTATTAATCCATCCAATGGATTAATCCATTGATTAGGTTACAGATCAACAAGGTATAATAGGTCACAATGATAGGTCACAAACGAATCATTTCACCTGTGAACATTACCGCATTGTCTATCACATGAGTTCATTGGGGGATTCCTCATAAGCCAACCATAACGTCAGACAAAGCAGGCTTTGAAGGAGAATTTAATTAGAGGTAAAGAAGAAGATCTCACAATGATAAAAGATTTAATTGATCAGGAAGACACATGGATACCCAAGACCCAAAATACATGAAGCAAAAATTGACACAAATGAAGGGAGATATAGATAATTAAACAATAACAATTGAAGACATTAACACCCCACTTCTAATAATGGATTCAAGAAGAAATCAGAAGGGCTAAATGGAAATAGAAGACTTAAAAACCATTATAAAGCAATTAGATTACCAGACATCTATAGCAAAATATATATTACTATCAAGAGTCCCTTGAACATGTACTAAGTCATAAGACAAGTCTCAATAAATATAAAAGGATTAAAATCATACAAAGTATCTTCTCTGATCACATCAAAATTAAAAATCAATAAAGAAATTCATAAAGCATGAAAATTAAACACTATATTCAATAGATTAAAAGAAGAATCACAAGGGAATTTAAAAATATTTTGAGATGAATGAAAACAAAAATACTACATGCCAAAATGTATTGAATGTCAGTAAAGCAGTGCACAGAGGGAAACATATGGATGTAATGACTGTATTTAACCAACGCTAACTAGATGACAGATCTCAAGTCAAACCTAACCATCCGCCTCAAGAGATGGGAGCAAACTAAACCCAAATCAAGCAGAATGAATATGATAATAAAGATCAGAATGGAAAGGAATGGAAATGGAATAAAATATGGAATAGCAAAAAATATTGATAGTAATATATATTTTGCTAAAGAATAAAATATGATAGAGAAAAAGCAATGAAACCAAAGTCAGTTCTTTAAGAAGATCAACAAAATTGATAGACTTTTAGCTAAATTGATCAAGAAAAAGAACAGAGTTGAATTGCTAAAATGAAAAATAGAGGCTAAAATCATTGCTGACAGAAATAAAAAAGTATAAGACTCTGAATAACTCCATGCCACAAATTAGACAATTTGGATGAAATGACAGATTTCCAGAAAGACAATAATTCCTGGAACTTTCTCAAGTAATAGAAAGACTAGATAAACCTATAGTAAAGAAATTATTAATTTTAAAACTTAAAGAAATGTACATGTATATATGCCTTCATTGTGGAATTTAATCAAACATTTGAGAAATATTTATGCCAACATTTCACAAGCACTTCTGAAAAACAGAATGGAAAGGAACACTTCCTAACTCAATCTAGGAATTATCCAGATTCCAGAAACAATACCAGAAAAAAACTATCATTTAAAAAAATAAACAGAAAACATGGTAGGCACAGTGGTACAAATGCCTATAATTCCAGAAACTAAAGAGGTTAAGGCAGGAGACAATTTTGAGGCCAGCCTCAGAAACTTAGTAAGACCCTAAGCAACTTAGAGAAATACTATCTCAAAATAATATATAAAAAGGGCTGGGGTTGCTCAGTGGTAAAGCACCCCTGGGTTCAATTTTCAGTAATGAAAAGAAAAGGAAAAAAAAAGAAAATTTCAAGTCAAATCAATATCTCTTGGCAACATTCTTCAACAAAGTGTTAGCAAAATGAATCCAGAAACATACAAAAAGGATTTTACAGAGTGATCAAATGATAGTTAACCTCATGAATTCAAGGTTGTTTAACATCCAAAACTCAATAAAAGCAATACACCACATCAGTAGAATAAAACCCATATGATTATCTCAATAAATGCATAAAAAGTATTGACAAAATTCACTGTGCTTTCCTGATAAAAAGTCAAATTAGGAATAAAAAAGGAACTTCCTCCCCCTGATAAAAACCATCTAGGATCCAGCCCAGATACCCACTCCGCATGGTTCCAGCCCTGCACTGTGGCTCCCATTTACCAACACAATGGCACACCTCTGCCACCATCTTGGATTATCCCCACCACCACCACCACCTTTAGTTGGGGCAGTTTCCATCTTGGGACACCTGCTGGAGACTAGAAGCTCATTATCAAGGTACCTACTGGTTAGCCACTGCTGCTGCCACCAACTTGGGACGTTGCCACTTATATTCAGGAATAACAGCCAGGACCTAAAAGATCATCATCAAGGGCCCTGAAGTGTTGGTTACATCTAAGGTATCCCTGCTAGGTGTGCTAACAGCCACCATCTTGCTGCAGAGGCACTAGAGAGTCTTTCAAGGGGTGGATGGTTGGGAAAAGGGTATGAGGGCATCTTGATCACATCTCAACCAGCCCAGCATACACCTGGATCCCAGAGACAACCCTGGAAGCACACGCTGGGACCCAACATCAGCCTGGTCCAGGACTCCACTGATCACCTGGTCCTGCCAGTTTGGAGGTCAACGGGGCCTTCAGGCTCCTCAATCCCCAGTCTCCCCACCACACACTAGCCACCAACTTGGCCCAGCACTTGCAGTTATATGGCTGCAGCTACACAGCTCTCAACACCTGGTCCTGATGTGCCCAATACAGAACGGTTTTTCACAACAGGTGCACAAGTCCTTGCACTTAGCACTCAGGACCTCTGGGGAGACAGGTTCCTGATTGGGAAGTGGAAAGAGAAGGACAGGAGAGATATGATTTAGAGACTAAATTATAGACCAGGAATTATGAGGTACACAAGTGAGAGAAGGGGCCAAGACTAATCTCCTATGTCACACAAGTGGACCCAACGGAGGGTCCTGGGGTGCAGTCTTCCACAGGGACTGGCAATTGCTATACCCTGCCTCCAGGAGTCCCGCCTCCAAGTATAATTCTCCCACCTTACTGTCATCATCCTGAGGGTGGAGTTACCAGCAAACTCCAGACAACCCCACTTATCAAAAGAGAAGGGAAGCAGAGAAGATATTGAACTCCAACAGAAAAAATTATTCATTTTTCCTTCAAGACTCTTTCCCACTTCCTTTTTCTTTTCTTTTTTTCATTTCCCACTCTCACATGCATATCATCTTTGAAAACAAGAACCTTTCATGCATCAGTATACTGAAGTCTAGGAAGTTTGAATAGTATATTACAGTTTTGTTGTCGATTAATTTTTTACTCACTCTCTCTCTATTTTCCTCCTATTCATCCGTTTATTCAGAGTCTCCTATCTTTTCTCATGCTAACAACCAACTTCTTTTGATTCCTCTTCCACACTTCCTATGATCTATTACCTCTATATTCTCACCTCTTAACTCATTAACATCGCAGCCTATACACCCCATCCTCTCTTTATCCACCATTATAAATTGTAGACGTTATTGCAAACCTATTGTTTATGTTGAAGATAATAATCAAACTCATCATCTGTTTATTATGGTAATATTATTAACATTTTTACAGGGGCTATTTGGTTTAAGGCTATATATTGTTTATATTGGGTACTGTTAATATTGATCTCTCCCTTAAAGATATGATATTAGAAACCTGAAGGGGCACTATAAATGTACAGGGGGAAAACTGTAATACCTCAGATCCACACTTCTAGAGGGGAAAATACATGAACACAATGAAAAAACAAGGGAAGAAAGCAATCCAAACAAACCGAGATGTTATATTAATAGACTCCATAGACAACACAGTAGAAGAAATGTCCAAAAAGGAGTTCAGACTGTACATAATTAAAATGACCTGCAAAATAAAGGATGATATAAGAGAGCAAATGCAGGCAACAAAAGATCACTTCAATAAACAGTTAAAAGAGCAAATGCAGGAAGCAAAAGTTTATTTCAATAAAGAGATAGAGATTCAGGGAAAGAAAATCCTTGGAATGAAGGAAACAATATACCAAATTAAAACTTCAATGGAAAGCATCACCAAAAGACTAGATTGCATGAAAGACAGAACCTCAGACAATGAAGACAAAATATTTAATCTTGAAAATAAAGTTGAGTACAATAAATAAAAAGGCAGTCTGTAAAAGATTTTAAAATAATTTTTAAAAAAGAAAATAAAGTTGACCACATAGAGAAGATGGTAAGAAATCATAAACAGAACCTCCAAGAAATATGGGATAACATGAAAGGACCTGTGGCGGGCGAGACCCGGGGCCCAGGGTGATGCCACATGCATCCAAGATGGCGACTGGCAGAGAGTCAAAGGGCGTGCTGAATGCACCTTGAGAAAAACAGGAAGCATTTACCATTGGCTGCATGATAATTAGTTCAGCCGCTTAGCGCGTGGACAGATATATCTCACATGTATGCTTGAGCTCGTGATCGCTTGACCTTTAATAGGATTGGATGGACATATCTGGTTACAATTGCTTATGCATGAGACCGCTTATATATTGAGGGTGTTATCCGAATAAAGGGGAAGCTGCTTCACGAACTTCTGAAGAGTACGTGTCGTTTGTCCCGCTGGTCGGCGGCAAGCGGTAAGTGGCGGCCCGTACTGGGAATGGTGAGCGCTCAGGTAAGTAAAAGACCGTTTTGCTAGCGTAATTAACGAGAAGGTTTCCCTATTTGAGGAAACGGTGGCCTTAAGGTTTTAACGGAAGATTCCCCTAGAGAGGGAATGTAATGAAAGTCTGTCCCAAGAGACAGCAAAGGACATCCTGTAAGTAAATGAATATGTGTAAGGTGTTATCTTTTCTTGTTTCATTTCTGTTTGTTGTTGTGGTGGTGTGTAAGGTGTTATTTGTGTTACCTTTTCTTGTTTCGTTTCTATTTGTTGTTGTTGTGGCAATATGGACATTAGTTCGTTTCTGTCTGACTTCCAAAAAACCAAAATTTCAAGAACGGTTAAGAGAAGGGGAAAAGATATTAGAAACTGTAAAAGAAGAACAATCAAGTTGAGCTTTTAAAAGAGAGTAGATGTTCAGACCTCTGTGCCTCCGCCAGAGCAGTATTAACTCCAGAGATGGGAGTACAACCAATACCAACTTCGGTTGTTGGCCCATTATCTAAAGGAACAGTGGGACTAGTTCTGGGGAAGAGTTCTTCTGCTTTAAAAGGATTAAATATTTTTCCTGGAGTTATAGACCCTGATTTTACAGGAGAAATAAAAATACTTGCTTCTTCACCAAGAGGTGTAGCAATAATAGCTCAGGGTGATTGCATAGCACAATTATTGGTCTTACCCAGCTGCCATGATCAATATCCATCAAAGAATATTATTAGGGGAAATAAAGGATTAGGTTCTACTGGCCAAAATATGGTCATGTTAACATTGGATTTAAAAGATAGACCTATGACAAAGTTAAAGAAGAATAAAATAGAATAAAAGTTTTGAGGGCTTATTAGATACTGGGGCTGACAGAAGTATTATCAAAATTACAGAATGGCCCAAAGCCTGGCCACTTCAACAGGCAGATCGGACTTTAAGGGGATTGAGTATGGCTTCCAATCCTAACAAAAGTGCAGCCATATTAAAATGGAAGGTGGCTAACCAGGAGTTATGTTCTGATACTGCCTGACGTAATGCAGTTGCGGGCAATCCTCAATGGAATCTAAACATGCTGAGAAGCCAAGGACCATATGAAGGGCAAGGTAATCAGATTAATTTCCACCCCAGTGTGTATCAACCCTCAACTTTTAATCTATCATTATATGGATGATATTTTGCTAGTTCATAAGGAAAAACCTGTCTTAGAGCAATGTTATAATTCCTTACTAAAGTCACTGGAAAGATGGGGCTTACATATTGCCATTGATAAAGTACAAATGACAGATACCAAAAACTTCCTGGGATCTATCATAAATGCAACTATGGTTAAACCCATAAAAATTACCATTCAGGTGGACAAACTTAGAACTTCAAATGATTTTCAAAAACTTTTGGGTGATATTAATTGGATTAGACCTTACCTTTATTTACCCACCTCAAGTTTGGGCCCCCTGTTCGATATTCCTAAAGATGATTCTGACCCCCCTTTCTAAGCGGCTGCTTACCCCTAAGGTTCAAACAGCTCTCAAGCTTGTTGAAACAGCTATGGAAAAGGCTCATCTTGATCGTATTGACCTAGCTAAGCCTTTATCATTCATTGTCTTGGCCACAAATAAGTTACCCACAGGAGTGTTTTGGCAAAAGGGTCCTATTATTCTGAGGGCCAATCGGCTGCTGACCGTCATTCAGAGCCTAATAAAAAACATCTACCTCAAGTGCTGTGGAAGGACATTCTATGGGGACAATGGAAAGGCCCGGATCCGGTGTTAATCTGGACCCGAGGGTCTGTTTGTGTTTCCCATAGGACGCACAATCGCCAATTTGGGTGCTGGAGAGATTGGTCAAGGCCTCAATAGAGACCCAAAAATAGGAAGAAGATGAGGAGGCTTCTCCCGCTGATGGAGCTGGCGATTTCTCACCAAGCTAATGGAGGAGACTCGCGTAAACTATGGGGGATAGTAAAGATGTGGCCCTAACCTGTACCCTTTACCAACTCTTCTATTCTATATCCTCCTATTTTTACAACAATTGGCCACATTTCTCCAGTCTGCTGTTCAATGGGGAAAAGAATGGTTTGGGTTTTTGTCCGGGGGAGGTCTATTGTGTGTTGTATCTGTTCTGTGCATATAGTATTTATACAAAATGCATATACATTGGCGCAGAGAAACAGCCATTATTCACCAAGCTCTCGTCGCAATTGATGCTGGCTCATCCCCCCAAGTCTGATTAAATGTGCTAGACCGGTAGTCAAAGACATGTAAGATTCATGGGGAGCTCATACCGACCTAAGACAGGAAATGAGGGCTAGAGCCTCATTGTCCAATGATGGGTAAGGATGTTGCTCTGCCGTGGACAACCTAAGACAGGCACGGTCTCTTTTATAAACAGAAAGGGGGAGATGTGGCGGGCGAGACCCAGGGCCCAGGGTTACGCCACATGCATCCAAAGATAGCGACTGGCAGAGAGCCAAACGGCGTGCTGAATGTGCCTTGAGAAAAACAGGAAGCGTTTACCATTGGCTGCATGATAATTAGTTCAGCCTCCTAGCGCGTGGACAGATATATCTTACATGTACGCTTGAGCTCGTGATCGCTTGACCTTTAATAGGATTGGATGGACATATCTGGTTACAATTGCATATGCATGAGACTGCTTATATATTGAGGGTGTTATCCAAATAAAGCGGAAGCTGCTTCACGAACTTCTGAAGAGTATGTGTCGTTTGTCCCGCTGGTCGGCGGCAAGCGACAGGACCAAATTTAAGAATTATTGGAATTGAGGAAGGCACAGAGATACAAACCAAAGGAATGAACAATCTATTCAATAAAATAATGTCAGAAAATTTCCCAACCCTGAACAATGAAATGGAAAATCAAATATAAGAGGCTTACAGAACCCCAAATGTACAAAATTACAACAGATCCACACCAAGGCACATTATAATGAAAATGCCCAATGTATAAAATAAAAATAGAGTTTTAAAGGTCATGCAAGAAAAGTATCAGATTACTTACAGGGGAAAACTAATACATATATCAGATTTCTCAACCCAGACCCTAAAAGCTAGGAGGTACTAGAACAATATACACCAACCTCAGAAAGAAAATGGATGCCAACCAAGAATCTTATATCCAGCAAAACTAACCTTCAGATTTGACCATGAAATAAAATCTTTCCACAATAAACAAAAGTTAAAAGAATTTACAAATAGAAAGTCTGCACTACAGAACATTCTCAGCAAAATATTCCATGAGGAGGAATTGAAAAACAACAATGCAAGTCAGCAAAGGGAGGAACTATCCTAAAAGAATAGTCAAATAAAGGAGAAACTGAGTCAAGTTAATAAACAAAAATAAGCCAAAATGACTGGGAATACAAATCATATCTCAGTAATAACCCTAAATGTCAACGGCCTATGCTCATTAATCAAAAGACACAGACGGGAAGATTGGATTTTAAAACAAAAAACAACAATATGCTGCCTTCAAGAGACTCAGCTCATAGGAAAAGACATCAACAGACTGAACATGGAAGGATGAGAAAAAAATGTACCATGCACATAACCTCAGTAAAAAAGCAGGGGTTTCCATCATCATATCAGATAAAGTGGACTTCAAGCCAAAGTTAGTCAAAAGGGATAAAGAAGGACATTTCATACTGCTTAAGGGAATCATAAATCAACAAAACATAACAATCATAAATATTTATGCCCTCAAAAATGGAGCATCCATGTACGTCAAACAAACCCTTCTCAATTTCAGGAATCAGATAAACCACAACACAATAATACTGAGTGACTAACACATCTCTATCACCACTGGATAGATCATTCAAATAAACTGAACAAAGAAACCATAGAATTCAATAATACAATCAATAATTTAGACTTAACAGACATATAAATAGAATATTCCATCCACCAAGGAGCAATACACTTTTTTCTCAGCAGCACATGGCTCCTTCTCTGAAATAGACCATATGTTATGCCACAAAGCAATTCTTAGCAAATATAAAAAAACAGAGATACTACCTTGCATTCTATCGGATCATAATGGAATGAAATTAGAAATCAATGACAAAATAAAAATCAGAAACTACTCCAACACCTGGAGACTAAATAATATGCTACAGAATGATGCATGGATAGCAGAAGACATCAGGGAGGAGATTAAAAAAAACTCTTAGAGGCAGGCTCTCTTCACGGGGCAATCCAAGATGGCGGCCTAGAGGGAGACTGCACCCCCAGTCGCGCCAGAACCCAGGAGTTAAGAAGGGGAGGCACTGAGAGACTCGGACTGAAATAGAGCCACAGGTGAGTCTGCCCACTGGGTAAAGCTCAGCCCGGGTGGCAGGCCCAGATACAGGTGGCTTATCGGAGCCAGGCAGGGCAGCTAGAGTCATCCACAGGCAGCCCTGCGCACTCCGGCGGTGGGCCCCGCCCACACAGCCAGCATCTCCAGGTTCTCGGAACGGAACTGGCCCGCTAGTGAGAGCCTTTCTGATCAGAACAAGCTCCGAGTCCCGGAGCCACTGTAGCGCAACGTACTCTGGTACACAAGCAGCTTCAGGGACCAGGATAGGGCAGCCAGAGACCTCCCCAAGTAGCCTGGACCCCTGCGGTGGGAGGTGCCTTTCAAGTCTAGCTTCTCAGACCAGACCGCCCAGTGAGAGGTTTTCTACATAGAACCAGCCACAAGTCCCCGAACCAACGGAGAGCTTCGATCTGCAAGCAGCCTCTGGGATCAGGGCAGGGCAGCCAGAGACCTCTTCAGGCGGCTCTGCCCACTCCGGCTGCAGGCTCTCTTCACGGGGCGATCCAAGATGGCGGCCTAGCGGGAGACTGCACCCCCAGTCGCTCCAGAACCCAGGAGTTAAGAAGGGGAGGCATTGAGAGACTCGGACTGAAATAGAGCCACAGGTGAGTCTGCCCACTGGGTAAAGCTCGGTCCGGGTGGCAGGCCCAGATAGAGGTGGCTTATCGGAGCCAGGCAGGGCAGCTAGAGTCTTCCCAAGGTAGCCTTCCACACTCCGGCAGTGGGCTCCTCCCACACAGCCAGGGGCACGGTGCAGGCCCACAGTGAGAGCATTTCCGCACAGAACCAGTTCCAAACCGTGGAACCAGTAGGGAGCTAGGGGCAGTTTTCTTTGGATGCGCTGCTTTATCAGATTCCTCCAAGACATCAGGCTACTGAAGGCTGGGAGGTGATACACTGGAAATCTACCGGGACACTATAAGCCAATAGCGGAAAACTGCAATATCTCAGGGTCCCACTGACAGCTGACCAATATGAGAAAACAAGGGAAGAAAATGTCCCAAGCAAACCTAGATACTACATCAATAAAACCCAATGACAGCACAGCAGAAGAAATGTCAGAAAGGGAGTTCAGAATGTACGTAATTAAAACGATCAGGGAAGCTAATGAGGAGATGAAAGAGCAAATGCAGGCATTGAAGGAGGAGATGAAAGAGCAAATGCAGGCATTAAATGATCACACCAATCAACAGTTAAAAGAGCAAATACGGGAAGCAAGAGATCATTTCAATAAAGAGTTAGAGATACTAAAAAAAAAACAAACTGAAATACTTGAAATGAAGGAAACAATAAACCAAGTTAAAAACTCCATAGAAAGCATAACCAATAGGATAGAACACCTGGAAGACAGAACCTCAGACATTGAAGACAAATTATTTAATCTTGAAAGCAATGTTGGCCAAACAGAAAAGATGGTAAGAAATCATGAACAGAATCTACAAGAATTATGGGATATCATGAAAAGGCCAAATTTGAGAATTATTGGGATTGAGGAAGGCTTAGAGAAACAAACCAAAGGAATGAATAATCTATTCAATGAAATAATATCAGAAAATTTCCCAAATCTGAAGAATGAAATGGAAAACCAAATACAAGAGGCTTATAGAACTCCAAACATACAAAATTACAACAGACCCACACCAAGGCACATTATTATGAAAATACCTAACATACAAAATAAAGACAGAATTTTAAAGGCCGCAAGAGAAAAGAATCAAATTACATTCAGAGGGAAACCAATAAGAATATCAGCAGATTTTTCAATCCAGACCCTAAAAGCTAGAAGGGCCTGGAACAACATATACCAAGCCCTGAAAGAAAATGGATGCCAACCAAGAATCTTATACCCAGCAAAACTTACCTTCAAATTTGACGATGAAATAAGATCCTTCCATGATAAACAAAAGCTAAAGGAATTTACAAAAAGAAAGCCAGCATTACAGAACATACTCAGCAAAATATTCCATGAGGAAGAGATGAAAAACAACGATGCAAATCAGCAACAGGAGGCGCTAGCCTAAAGGAATAGCCAAATAAAGGAGAAACCAAATCATGTCAAAAACAAATATGAGTCAATTGACTGGGAATACAAATCATATCACAATAATAACCCTGAATGTCAATGGCCTGAATTCATCAATCAAAAGACACAGACTGGCAGATTGGATTAAAAAGAAAAATCCAACAATATGCTGCCTGCAAGAGACTCATCTCATAGAAAGAGACACCCATAGACTAAAGGTGAAAGGATGGGGAAAATCATACCATGCACACGGACACAGCAAAAAAGCTGGAGTATCCATCCTCATTTCAGATAATGTGGACTTCAAACCAAAACTAGTCAGAAGGGATAAAGAAGGACATTACATGCTGCTTAAGGGAAGCATAAATCAGCAAGACTTAACAATCATAAATATCTATGCCCCGAACATTGGCTCATCCACGTATGTCAAACAAATCCTTCTCAATTCCAGAAATCAAATAGACCACAACACAATCATACTAGGCGATTTTAACACACCTCTCTCACCACTGGATAGATCGTCCAAACAAAAACTGAATAAAGAAACTATAGATCTCAACAACACAATCAGCAATTTAGACTTAACGGACATATATAGAATATACCATCCAACAAAGAACGAATACACTTTCTTCTCAGCAGCACATGGATCCTTCTCTAAAATAGACCATATTTTATGCCACAAAGCTACTGTTAGCAAATACAAGAAGATAGAGATACTACCTTGTACTCTATCAGATCACAATGGACTGAAATTAGAAATAAATGACAGAATAAAAAACAGAAACTCCTCCAATACCTGGAGATTAAATAATACACTATTATATGATGAATGGATAACAGAAGACATCAGGAGGGAAATAAAAAAATTCTTAGAAGTAAACGAGAAAAAACACACATCAAATCAAAATCTCTGGGACACTATGAAAGCAGTACTTAGAGGAAGATTTATTTCATGAGGTGCATTCAAAAAAAGAAGTAGAAATCAACAAATAAACGACTTAACACTACAGCTCAAAGCGCTAGAAAAAGAAGAGCAGACCAATACCAAAAGTAGTAGAAGACAGGAAATAGTTAAAATCAGAGCCGAAATCAACGAAATTGAAACAAAAGAAACAATTGGAAAAATTAACAAAATAAATAGTTGGTTCTTTGAAAAAATAAACAAAATTGATAAACCCTTAACCACACTAACAAAGAGAAAGAGGGAGAAAACTCAAATTACTAAAATTCGGAATGAACAAGGAAACATCACAACAGACACGACTGAAATACAAAACATAATTAGAAGCTATTTCGAAAATCTATACTCCAACAAAACAGAAAACCTCGAAGATATCAACAAATTTCTAGAGACATATGAATTACCTAAACTGAACGAGGAGGACATACACAACTTAAATAAACCAATTTCAAGCAATGAAATAGAAGAGGTCATCAAAAGCCTACCAACAAAGAAAAGTCCAGGACCAGATGGGTTCTCAGCCGAGTTCTACAAAACCTTTAAAGAAGAGCTCATTCCAATACTCCTCAAACTATTTCATGAAATAGAAGAGGAGGGAACCCTCCCAAACTCGTTCTATGAAGCCAATATCACCCTGATACCTAAACCAGACAGAGACACATCGAGGAAAGAAAATTTCAGACCAATATCCTTAATGAACATCGACGCAAAAATTCTCAACAAAATTTTAGCAAATCGCATACAAATATATATTAAAAAGATAGTGCACCACGATCAAGTGGCTTTTATCCCAGGGATTCAAGGTTGGTTCAACATTCGGAAATCAATAAATGTCATTCACCATATCAACAGACTTAAAGTTAAGAATCACATGATTATTTCAATAGATGCAGAAAAAGCATTTGATAAAATACAGCATCCCTTCATGCTCAAAACACTAGAAAAAATTGGGGTAGTGGGAACATTCCTTAACATTATAAAGGCAATCTACGCTAAGCCCATGGCTAATATCATTCTAAATGGTGAAAAACTGAAAGCGTTCCCCCTAAAAACTGGAACAAGGCAGGGATGCCCTCTTTCACCGCTTCTATTCAACATCGTCCTTGAGACTCTAGCCAGAGCAATCAGACAAACCAAAGAAATTAAAGGGATACGAATAGGAAAAGAAGAACTCAAACTATCCCTGTTCGCTGATGACATGATTATATATTTAGAGGAACCTGGAAATTCCACCAGAAAACTTTTAGAACTCATAAGTGAATTCAGTAAAGTAGCAGGTTACAAGATCAATACTTACTCATAAATCCAATGCATTTTTATACATAAGTGATGAATCTTCAGAAAGAGAAATTAGGAAAACTACCCCATTCACAATAGCATCGAAAAAAATAAAATACTTGGGAATCAATCTCACAAAAGAGGTGAAAGACCTCTACAATAAGAACTACAGAACACTAAAGAAAGAAATTCAAGAAAACCTTAGAAGATGGAAAGATCTCCCATGTTCCTGGATAGGCAGAATTAATATCGTCAAAATGGCTATACTACCTAAAGTGCTATACAGATTCAATGCAATTCCAATTAAAATCCCAATGATGTACCTTGCAGAAATAGAGCAAGCAATTATGAAATTCATCTGGAAGAATAAAAAACCTAGAATAGCTAAAGCAATCCTCAGTAGCAAGAGCGAAGCAGGGGGTATTGCAATACCAGATCTTCAACTCTACTACAAAGCAATAGTAACAAAAACGGCATGGTATTGGTACCAAAATAGACAGGTAGATCAATGGTACAGAATAGAGGACATGGACACAAACCCAAATAAATACAATTTTATCATACTAGACAAAGGTTCCAACAATATGCAATGGAG
Organism: Sciurus carolinensis; assembly: GCF_902686445.1. NCBI lineage: Eukaryota > Metazoa > Chordata > Mammalia > Rodentia > Sciuridae > Sciurus > Sciurus carolinensis. The sequence goes on from NC_062226.1 coordinate 68,646,105, forward strand.
AAAAGATAGCCTCTTCAACAAATGGTGCTGGGAAAACTGGAAAACCATATGCAATAGAATGAAATTAAACCCCTATCTCTCACCCTACACAAAACTCAACTCAAAATGGATCAAGGACCTTGGAATCAGACCAGAGACCCTGCATCTTATAGAAGAAAAAGTAGGTCCAAATCTTCAACTTGTTGGCTTAGGATCAGATTTCCTTAACAGGACTCCCATAGCACAAGAAATAAAAGCAAGAATCAACAACTGGGATAGATTCAAACTTAAAAGCTTTCTCTCAGCAAAGGAAACTATCAGAAATGTGAAGAGAGAGCCTACAGAGTGGGAGAATATCTTTGCCAACCATACCTCAGATAGAGCGCTAATTTCCAGAATCTATAAAGAACTCAAAAAACTCTACACGAAGAATACAAATAATCCAATCAACAAATGGGCTAAGGAAATGAACAGACACTTCACAGAAGAAGATGTACAAGTAATCAACAGATATATGAAAAAATGTTCAACATCCCTAGTAATAAGGGAAATGCAAATCAAACTACCCTAAGATTTCATCTCACCCCAATTAGAATGGCGATTATCAAGAATACAAGCAACAATAGGTGTTGGCGAGGATGTGGTGAAAAAGGAACACTCATACATTGCTGGTGGGGTTGCAAATTAGTGCAGCCACTCTGGAAAGCAGTGTGGAGATTCCTCAGAAAGCTTGGAATGGAGACACCATTTGACCCAGCTATCCCACTCCTTGGCCTATACCCAAAGGACTTAAAATCAGCATACTACAGAGACACAGCCACATCAATGTTCATTGCTGCTCAATTCACCATAGCCAGATTGTGGAACCAACCTAGATGCCCTTCAGTTGATGAATGGATAAAGAAACTGTGGCATATTTATACAATGGAATATTACTCTGCAATGAAGAATGATAAAATTATGGCACTTGTAGGCAAATGGTCGAAATTGGAGAATATCATGCTAAGTGAGATAAGTCAATCTCAAAAAACTAAAGGACGAATGATCTCGCTGATAAGCGGATGATGACATATAATGGGGGGTGGGAGGGGCTAGCATTAGGTTTAGGGTTAGGTTTAGAGTTAGGCTAAGGAGAGCGGCAAGAATGAAGGAAAGAAGGACTGTGTTGAGGGAAAAGAGGGGTGGGAGGGGTGGGGGGAGGGGAAAAATAAAATAAACATCATTACCCTATGTAAATGTAAAAAAAAAAAGTCAATGTTCTAAAATTAAAAAAAAAAAAAGTAACTGAAAGTATATGAAGTGATATGCTGAATATTTTTCCACATTTCTGTAATCTGTTGCCTCATCCCAAATCCAAAACTATCCAATTGTTTCTTTAATTACAATCACAGTCATTGAAATACAGAAATTTAGACTGTAATTCAAAATTAATCTAAAAAAAAACTTGTAAAGAATGCATTTTTCATTTATCTATTTTTTCAGTGTTTATCCTTAATGAGCACACACTCCAAAGATATTATTCTGGTAATGACTCCTCTGGTGCCATTTCATAGAGTTACATTTAGGAGAAAATGGATCATGTCACTGAAAGAAATCAATACTTCTTCAGAACCCTAATGCTAAAGCTCAATTTCATTGTAATTAAAATGATTCTAGAAAAAAAAATTAAAGGAAATAGAACTAAAAAAAAAAAAAAAAAAAAAACTCTTAGAGGTAAAGGAGAAGGATACAACATCAAAATCTCTGGGACGCTATGAAAGCAGTACTAAGAGGAAAGTTTGTTGCATGGAACTCATTCAATAAAAGAATAAAAAGTCAACAACTAAATGACCTAGCATTACATCTCAAAGTCCTAGAAAAAGAACAGATCAATGCCAAAAGTAGGAGAAGACAAGAAATAATTAAAATCAGAGCTGAAATCATTGAAATTGAAACAAAAGAAACATTTGAAAAATTGACAAAACAAAAAGTTGATTCTTTGAAAAAACAAAATTGATAAACCCTTAGGTGCACTAATGAAGAGGAGAGAGAAAACTCAAATTACTAAAATTTGTGATGAAAAAGCAAATATCATGATGGATACTTCTGAAATACAAAACATATTTGAAAACTATTTTGAAAATCTATACTCCAACAAAATAGAAAACCTCAAAGAGATCTACAAATTTCTAGAGACATGATCCTCCCAAACTGAAGCAGGAGGACATACACAATTTAAACAGATAAATTTCAAGCAGTGAAACAGAAGATGGTATCAAAAGCCAACAAACCAAAAAAATCTCAGGACCAGACAAATTCTCAGCTGAGTTCTACAAGACCTTCAAAGAACTAATATCAATACTCTTCAAAGTATTCCATGAAATAGAAAAGGAGGGAACCCTTCCAAACTCATTCTAATGAACCTAGTATCACCCTGATACCAAAATCAGACAAAGACACATCAAGGAAAGGAAACTTCAGACCCATATTCCTGATGAACACAGATGCAAAAATTCTTAAAATTCTGGGAAATTGCATTCGAAAACATATTAAAAAGTGCACCATGATCACGTGAGGTTCATCTCAGGGATGCAAGGTTCATTCAACATTCAGAAATCAATAAATATAATTCATCACATTAATAGACTTAAAGTTAAGAATCATATGATTATTTCAATAGATGCAGAAAAAGCATTTAATAAAATATAGTACCCCTTCATGCTCAAAACACTAGAAAAAATAGGGATAGTAGGAACATATCTCAACATTGTAAAGGCTATCAATGTTAGGTCCAAGGACAACATCATTCTGAATGGAGAAAAACTGAAAGCATTCCCTCTAAAAACTGGAACAAGACAGGGATGCCCTCTTTCACCACTTCTATTCAACACAGTTCTTGAAACTGTAGCCAGAGCAATTAGACAGAAGAAATTAAAAGGAAATGGATAGGAAAAGAAGAATTTAAATTATCACTATTTGCCAAAAACATGATTCTATATTTAGAGATTCAAAAATATTCCTCCAGAATATTTCTAAAACTAATAAATGAATTCAGCAAAGTAGCAAGACATAAAAAACAACACTCATAAAGCTAATGCATTTCTATTCATAAGTGATGAATACTCTGAAGGAGAACTTAGAAAAACTACTCCATTCACAATAGCCTCAAAAAAAAAAAAAAATCTTGGGAATCAATCTAACAAAAGACGTGAAAGACCTCTACAATGAAAACTATTAAACACTAATGAAAGAAATTAAAGAAAAACTGAGAAGATGGAAAGATCTCCCATGTTCTTGGATAGGTAGAATTAATATTGTCAAAATGGTCATACTACCTAAAGCACTATTCCAATTAAAATCCCAATGATATACCTCATAGGAATTAAACAATCATGAAAATAAGAGACTCAAAATAAACAAAGCAATCCTTAGAAAGAAGAGTGAAATAGGAGGTATCATAATACCAGACCTTAAACTATACTACAGAGCTATAGTAACAAAAATGCATGGTATTGGCACCAAAATAGGCAGGTAGACCAATGGTACAGAATAGAAGACACAGACAAACCCACATAGATACAGTTATCTCATACTAGACAAAGGTACCAAAAACATACAATGGAGAAAAGATAGCCTCTTCAACAAATGGTGCTGGGAAAACTGGAAATCCATATGTAGCAAAACGAAACTAAAGCCCTATCTCTCACCCTGCACAAAACTTGACACAAAATGGATCAAGGACCTTAGAATCATACCAGAGATCCTGCACCAAATAGAAGAAAAAGTAGGCCTGAATCTTCATCATGTTGACTTAGGACCAGACTTCCTTAACAAGTCTCCCAAAGCGCAAGTAATAAAAGCAAGAATCAATAAATGGAGTGGACTCAAACTTAAAAGCTTTTTCTCAGCAAAGGAAACAATCAACAATGTGAAGAGAGGCTACGGAGTGGGAGAAAATCTTTTCCACACACACTTCAGATAGAGCATTAATCTCCAGAATTTATAAAGAACTCAAAAAACACCAAAAATAAAAATAACCCAATGAATAAACGGGGTAAGGAACTTAACAGACACTTGACAGAAGAAGAAATATAATTTATCAACAAATAAAGTGTTCAACATCTATAATAATTAGAGAAATACAAATCAAAACTACCCTAAGATTTTATTTCACTCCAATTAGAATAGCTATTATCAAGAAAACAAGCAACAATAGGTTTTGGCAAGAATGTGGGGGAAAAGATACACTCATACATTGCTGGTGGGACTGCCAATTGATGCAGTCACTCTGGAAAGCAGTATAGAGATTTCTCAGAAAACTTGGAATGGAATCATCATTTGGCCCAGCTATCCCACTCCTTGGCCTATACCCAAAGGACTTAAAATCAGCATACTACAGTGATGCACAGTGTTTATAGCAGCTCAGTTCACAATTGTGGAACCAACCTAGATGCCCTTCAATAGATGGATAAAGAAACTGGTATATATACACAATGGAATATTACTCAGCTATAAAGAAGAATTAAATTGTGGCATTTGCAGGTAAATGAATGGAGTTGGAGAATATCATGTGAAGTGAGATAAGCCAATCCCAAAAAAAAAACCAAAGGCTAAATGTTTTCTCTGATAAATGGATGCTGATACATAACAGGGGGGCAGTGGAGTAAGGGAAGAATGGAGGAACTTTGGATTGCTTACAGGGAAATGAGAGGAAGGGAGTGGGTAGGGGTAGGAAAGATGTTGGAATGAGACAGACATCATTACCCTATATACATAAATGATTACATGAATGGGGTGACTGTATCATATACAACCATATGTACACAAATGATTACACGAATGGTGTGACTCTATATCATGTACAACCAGAGAAATGAAAAGTTGTACTCCATTTGTGTACAATGAATCAAAATTCATTCTGCTGTCATGTATAACCAAATAGAACCAAAAAAAGCTACAAAAAAACAGCTAGAATCATACTTTTTTAGGTTAATTAGATTGATTTAATCATTCCACATTGTATACAGATGTCAGAAATATTTATATAAAAAGAAAGCTGGGGATTGGGACAGGCAATTTGTATTCTGAAATGATGACTTTATATTTTAATTTTAATCTTGAAAAGTCTCAAATATACACAATAAGGATGATGGTATTATGAAACTTCCCATTCTCATCACCCATATGGGTTCAATAATTTGAAATATTTTGCCACACCTGCTTTGTTACTGAACTTACTTTTAGCTGAAGTATCCTTTTATTATTGCTATTATTTTAATCAAATCATAATTATGTCAAGTCATATATGGGGTATAGAATCATTCTTATGGTGAAAGACTAAATACTTTTCACCTAAGATCAGGAACAAGACAAGAGTGTCCATTCTCCACTTCTAGTGAACACTGTAATGGAGAGTCTAGTGAGGAAAATAAGGCTATAAGATGAAAAGCCCCCCACACTGGAAAGGAGAAGTAAAACTATCTCTATTTGTAGAGGACATGATTGTGTATAGACAGAAAATCCTATACAATCCACTAAAATACTATTAAAATTAATGAATGAATTTCACCAGATTGTAAGATATAAGATCAATAAACAAAATCAATTCTACTTCCACACTGCAGGAATAAGCAACCCAAACATGAAAAGAATAAAACAACTCCACTTAAAAATATTATCAAGGGCTGGGGAGATAGTCAGTTGGTAGAGTGTTTGCCTTGCAAGTACAAGGCCCTGGGTTCAATCCCCAGAACCACAAAAAAAAAAAAAAAAGTCCAAAAATAGTATCAAAAATAATACTTATGAATAAATTGAATAAAAGTGTAAAACTTAAATTCCGAAAACTATAAAACATTAATCAACATTTTAAGAAGATGTAAATAAATGGAGAGATGCCTCATGTTCCTAAATCAGAAGACTTAACATTGCTGAGAGGGCAATAACTCTCCAACACAATCATTTTCCAATTCCCAAAAGGTTTCTTTGCAGAAATGAACAACAGATCCCCAAATTCATATGGAAGGTCATGTGACCCAGAATCTCCATGACAAGCTAAAAACAGAAGAAAGTCAGAGGATTTGCACCTCCCCATTTGGAAACTCACTACAACTACAGTAATTAAATCAGTATGCTGCTGGCATAAAGTCTGACATATAGTTCAATGTCATGAAATTAAGAGTCCCTAAGTACGTAAACACAATGATTGCCAACTGATCATAGACAAAGGTACAACAATTCAAAAGGGAAAACATCTCAACAAATTATGCTTGGACAATTTAAGAATGAACACTGGCCCCTTATCCCACAGCATGTATGTCAAACATATATCCAATTAGAAAATGTTTTCATTAGTCATTCCATTGGTCTGTAAATGAAATGCAAATCAAAACCACACCCATTAGGTTGGCTAAAATTTTAAAGTAATAATAGGTTGTGTTGGTAAGGATGTGGAGAAAATGGAACTTCATCCACTGCTGGTAGGCATGTAAAATGGTATAGATGTTCCAGCAGACAGTCTGGAAGTTCCTCGAACAGTTAACCCAAGACACCATCTGACCCAGCAATATCACTCCTAGGCATATACCCAAGAGAAATAAAATCTACAAAAACTTATATACAAGCATTAAAAGCAATGCTATTCATAATAACCAAAAGGTAGAAATAACCCAAATGCCCATCATCTGATAAGTATATAAATGTGATTCATCCATTCAATGAAATACTATTTGGCAATACAGTGAAGTGATGATATCTGTTAAAATTTGAATGAGCCTTGAAGATATTCTGCACAGTGGAAAACAGCGACTCACAAAAGGCCACAGAGTGCAAGATCCCATTTATATTAAGTAGCCAAAAAAGGCAAATCTATCAAGAAATTATGTGTCTAGATAAAGACTGCTAATAGGTATAGGTTTTCTTTTGGTGGTGATGAAAATATTCTAAATTTAGATTCTCTTAATGGTTGCACAACTTGTACCAAAAATGCTCGAACTGTATACTACGATTGAGGATTTTATAAGGTATGTGCATTTTTTTTTCAAGACTTTTTAAATGAACTAGAGTCACGCAGGCAGAGAAAAAGGAAAAAGTTGTACCACAGGAATTTTTCTAGCAAAAACAACAGACTACAGACTCAGCACCAAGTCTATCAAAATCCTCATTCAGGACAGAAATACACTTAAGAGGCCCAAGTGACAGAAATCTAGCCAGCAAGAAGGGTAATGGGAGAAAATGTTGAAAATCTAAGTTAGTTTCACACTTGGAGGCCCTCAAAGGCTGGCTGAGCTGTTTTGTGTATTTTGCTATCCATGATGGGGACACGTGGATGTCATGTTAGCTCTGCAACATTTCCTCCCCCAAATAAACACAGCAGTTTGCTTTCCAAGGCAAACTATGAGGAGCTAGGGCTAGGATCGAATTGTCTGTCAGAAATAGAGGACTTAGTAAAACAATCTCCCTATTAACAAGTACATTCCTGTAGTAGTTTCAGGTTTGTTTATTTTCCCCTTACACAGCTGCCCACGTTCTTCCAACTCATACTTTACCCATATGGCTAAACACTCCAGAAACCTTTGTTTTGAGACTAGCAGGTTTTATTTGCACTAAAAATGGCAGAAACAAAATAACTGGGTGAGAGAAAGCAATTTGCTATCTTCCCCTTCTTCCCAGCCCCCACTCCTAAGCTAAACTATATTGGCTTCATTTTCTTTTACCTCCCCTAAGAAATACCACCAGTCGTAAATACTGTAGCTGTCCCCTAGACTCTGGCTGACATTTCATGCAAAATTCATTTTAGAGAACATCCACCTTTTAGTGATTTATAGCTAAAGTGTTAGGGATCTCGGAAAGCAAACGATTTGAAATACAACCAAACAAAGACCTCACCTTGTCAGTCACTGTGTGCTCTTTTTCCGGTGGGTGGTGGTGCATTGGAGACTTATTGTTCTGAAATTAGAAACAGAACAGAACAAAACCTTTATGTTCCTGTGGAAGGGATTTCACGGTCATTATATGAGAGATAGAAAGGAAAATGCTTGTCTGCCATGCTATCAACCTGAGGGATGAATATTTCAGTGTGGGAGAAACGCCATCTCTTAAGGAGACCCCAATTATAACTGAAGGCAAGACCCAGCTATAGCAAAGTTAGTGGGAATTTGCCCCAAGAGTTGTTTTAATAGAGTCAAGGTGGAAGGGCAGGGCTGAAAAACAGAGACAGAGCCTGAAACTAAAGTCCAAGGACTTCTTGCATCCAGTTTGAATGCTAAACCAAGCAACTTTGACCTGTTAGCCTCCACGGACCAGAGTCCTCACTTGTAGAAAGCAGATCATCAAAGAAACCTATCTTGTGCTCACAGAATAGAGAGAAGAACTGAAAGGCATAAACAACCAACAATCTATAGAAAGAGGCTACATCATAAGAGGAAACTCTGAGCAGTACTAACATATGTCAAGATTAGTTTTGGGTACACTGGGAATAATTATATTTTCATATACACATACATGTGCCCACTCTCATAATTTATAAAGAACAAAAAGAGCTACATTTAGGATGTTCAGAAACCCCTGGTTATTAATATATGCTCATAACCTTCTTAACCTTGACTTGACTGTCACTTTAAATATTTAACCATTAAAAAAAGCACTTGAACACCTGCAGTACAGAGAGAGCGTTTCATTTCCCTACTAGAAAAACAATCAAGCAAATTTAAATAAATCACCTCAATGTATCTCCAGCAATGGACCAGCTGCCTGGTTATTTTTTCCCCTGCCTTGCCATTACATTTAATGTATCCCTGCCTGGTAGATTTATCTAACAAAAGTGCACTGTGTGGTTGGCATTCCTTGGAGTAAGGAGAATGCTGGAAAAAACTGCAAGAAGAAAGAGGGAAAGTGACTTTTGCCATAGCAAAGGGGAATCCCTGTTCATACCGGTTCACAGTGCATCCTCTGCCTCTTTCCACGCCATTTTCTCTATTCCACGTACAACAAAATGCTATTGTGCTTCGGTTCACAAAACAAGACATAAAGGCCCCTCCCGAGGCCTTTTAAATCAGCACCTCTGGGGGTGGAACTCAGAAATCTGAGGTCTAACAATCCCTCCATGTGATTCTGATTCACACTCAAGTTTGAGAGCCAACTGAGTAGTTCAAGATCATCACACCTGTCTCCAATCTTCTTTCCAGAAAGCTCCTATATTTAGTTGACCACCCCAGGACCATCAAAAGTAACCTAAGTTTGGGGAATTTTGTTTGCATTTTGTGAAGCAGTGATGATCCTACCCAGAAATTTAGGATCCACAGGTTTGGGGTGTTTTTCCTGCTTTTGTAGTTCAATTGTGGCATATACTGCACAGAAACATCAGGATCCCCCACTAAAAGAAAGGGAGCTAGCTGAGGTCATCACATGCTCTGTAAGCATAGGCACAAAACATCTCTCCAGGATCATGCCACTTACGCATCTTCTACCCCAGATGTGGATCTGAGAGGGACGAAAAAAGGCGGCTCATGCTCCAGAGAGCCTGCTCCATTCACAGGCGTCACCTAGTGGGCATTGTGGAGAGGGAAGGGACCTGGGAGGCAGTCACACATGCCTGACACCCTGCGACACAGCTGCGTGAGACTGCTGAGACCTCGATTTGCAGCAAGGTCATGAGGCAGGGAGGAAGATCCAGGCTGGGATTCTAATCAAGCAGTGCAAAGCTGCTCTATGGAAGCTGGGAAGATGAAAAAATATCTTTAAAGATTAACATATTCAGATTTCTCAAAATCTGAGAAATTTATCACATCCTGCCTTTTGGGTTTGGAAGCAAGAACTATTGAAATAAAGACACACATCTCTGGCGTGGCTTTAGCCAAATGACAAAGCCCTGGCTTAATATCAGGGTTTGTCCTGTAAGAACTACCAGTTTGGTCTGTCCGCTTTGTTCTTTGTTTGGATGCTGTGGTTTGCCAGGGAACCCTGATGTGGGTATTTGTGACTTCTAAGCCCCTGTGGCCTCTAAACCAGAGTCTCCACCTTCTGCCTTCCTCTTTGGATCTGTTGCTGCCTCCAGCTGTCACCCAGGCCTCTCCTCCTCCATGACTCATCAGTGCTATAAACTCAATTTTATAGTACCACTCAGACTCAACTCCAGTCATGTGAGAGCCCAAAGCATTCTTAGGTGACACAGTGCTGTTCTAAGTGGAACCCTGGGGCAAACTCTCACCAGGTAAAGAGGGGACTTGACAAGGTGAGATGCATGCACAATGAATGGGGGTGTTTTCTTCCATGTACTGCAGCTTGTGGCACCAGTGACTGTCATAGGGAAGATAAGGGTGACATCTCATACTACCAAGCTGATTTTCAGTGCTTTTAAAAGTCTACTCTCTCCCCTAAATATTTGCAGTTTAGAATGGAAGTGAATTGATATCTTTATGGCTTGAGCTTTTTTAATATTTTAAGGAAAAAAAAAACACTTTTCTTAAGAGGCAGCTGAATTTTAGCAGGCTACAGTGTTAGTTATAAAAACACATTATTGGCAAGTACCATGATGCACACCTATCATCCCAGCTACTCAGGAGACTGAGGCAGGAGGATCACAAGATCAAGACCAACCTCAGCAACTTAGCAAGGCTCTATCTTAAAATAAAAAATAAAAGGGCTGGAGTCGTGACTCAGTGGTAGAGCACCCCTGGGTTCAATCCCCAGTACTGCAAGGGGAAAAAAAAAAAAAAAAAAGAACATATCGGAAGACAGGGTGACCCTCTATGTAAAATGAATTCCAGAATAGTCCAAGAAGAAACCTGGACAACAATTTGTGATCCAAACTGCCTCACAATTTAATAAAAGGAGTACAGACCTTGAAGACAAATAAGTACAAATTCCAGCTCAATATTTACTTGGGAAAACAACTTTCTCTCTCCTAGCTTCAGTTTTCTTATATCTAAAATGGGGAGAAAATCTACCTTACAACACTACTGATAGGAATAAGAGACACTCAATGTCACCTGTGATCTTTTTTCATTGTTAAATATTGAATATTACAGAAAAATATGTTATCTATCATATTAAAATATCAATTAAAAATACTTTTGTATTCACAGTATTAGCAATATCTCTGAAATGCCCTGTGCCCCTTTCTCCATTCCTCCACCCCAAGATAACTATGAGCTGGTTTCTCTCTGCCCAGAAGTCTGCCCAATCAGCCAGACTAACCAGTTCTGGCTAACATTTTGAGGGTACCTGTGTGTTCACTGGCCCAACAGAGGTCATACAAGAGAATTCAAAGCCAGGCTTCTTTGGTTTTGAGCTCTCCCATTCCTGGACACCTCATCCCTCGTGTTCCTAACTTTTTCCCTGTGTGCTGACCCTCTTTCTCATTTTGAGCACAAAAGTCAATCAATGTGTTCCTTGCTTTTAGACCAATGATTTCTGAGCACATCCTGGCCCATCCTGTTCCCAGAGCTGACCTCCAGCCTTCCATTCCCAATCTGGCCTCTGTTCTCCGTGCTGAATCCAGTGACCACCTCTGTTCAAGGTATCAATATGATGTCTGCCAGACTGTCTGAGCAGAAGACAACAGGAAACAACAGCAGAAGAAAGGCCCCTTGGAGAGAAGAGGAAACATACGAAGTCAGGGACACAGGAGAGAAACCTCCCCAGTTTGGAGCCTGTTCAGGCAAGGGCAGGGAAAATTAAATTTAACTCCAGACTAGAACACCACCCCTTTATTTAAAAACTGCAAAGCTATGCACAAGCATGTTAATTTTCAGGACACCATGAAGCTCTACCTTAAACACAACAAAAATGGCTTTCTCTTCCTTCCACCTTCACTTGCCCCATCTCTCCATCAATCTCCCACAAGCCCACAGCTGACTTGTATGTTCTTGGAGCCATTATCTGGTGCCAGGTTCACAGAGTCAAATAAATCCATCTAGTCCACAGTAACAAAACAGACCTGTTCTGAGTACCGCAGGACATGCCAAGGGAAGAAGGAGACTGGGCCATGCCCAGGAGATGTTTGCAACATACCTCAGATATATAGTCAGCCTAATGAAACATGAGTGAGAGTATAAAGTACAGAGCTAAAATTTATATGAGACCAATGACATTGTGTAGTATTAAGCCCTATGGCAAGTGTTCTCAAAGTGTGGCCCCAAGACCAGCAGCAGCAGCATCACTTGACTACTTGTTAAAAAGGCAGATTCTCAGCCTCCTTTCAGACCCACTAAACAAGAAATTGAGGAAGGAATGTGGAGTTAGCAATCAGTGTTTTAAAAAGCCTTCCAGGTGATTCTGATGCCCACAGAGTTTGAAACCCACTGCTTATTTCCCAACCTGCTCTGTTAACCCGCTGTTAAACTTTTCAGCCAGATAATTGTGTGTCCTGTGCATTGATACATGTTGGCAGTATCCCTGTCCTTTATCCATTGGGTGCCAATAGCAAACCCCTCTTAGGACTATAAAAATTTTCCCCAAAGATTATGACATAGTCCCCAGAAGACAAAACCTCCCCCCATTGAGAATTTTTGCTTTAGGATAAAGCATTTCCTGGTGTGGTTGGAATTATTATGGACAAAACACTTAATATTAATAATAGTACACAACACAAAATTATAAAGTTACACTTTTCTGTAATACTTAAGGGAGACAAAATTTTGCAAAGACCCTCAAAAGACAAACACCAACTCAACACGCTCCTGGAAAATTCTAGTTCCCAAATATTTTTGTGGGATTATAGGTAGATATTATTATCTTCTCTGTAGGCTTTTTCTTTTGTTTTCAAATCTTTCCACTCTATATATGTATTATAAACGTAAGAGTAAGACTTAAAATAAATAAAAGAAAAATGGTTGGGATAAGCATTGGGATTTTTTTTCATCCGGGTATGCATTCTTTTACTGCAATTTAGCGAGAGGAGTCCCAAATGGCACGTAAGCCTCCTTGCCAAATCTGCTCTCACACCACATTAAAACAGGTAACAGTAGTGTGAGTAGTGAGTGGTGCCATCTAAGTTGCCCATTGCTTTTACACATATCCTCTTGTTTCATTACCACAACAACCTTTTAAGAGTTTGGATCACCAGGTTCCATAAGTTTCCTATCTTTAAACTCTGAAGTCAGACAATCCTTCCAAGCATTTTCTGTGCCTAAAACCACAATAATTTTCTCCATTGTAACAACTAAAAAGCTTTACTGTTCTTGGTTGCCCTAGAACAGACCTCCAGCCTAGGCCTTTGCTAAGTGTGGTCCATAGACCAGCAACATTATATCACCTGGCCATCATCAGAAATGTAGAACCTCAGAGCCAACCCAGACCTAGTTAATGAGATTCTGCATTTTAGGGAAAAAAACCCAGACTATTTCCATACACCTTAAAGACTGAAGATCAACTACCTGAATCACTGAGCAGGTAATCATCCAAAGGTTAGAATCAAATTCCATTCATTTTGGTTCCAAATCCAGTGTGCCATTTGGTACTTGCTCAATATATTAGTCCCTCATGACTGCTGTAACAAATTACCACACTTAGTAGCTTAAAACAAAACATATTTATTGCCTTAGAGTTCTGGTGGCCATAAATGCAAAGTTGGTTTCACTGGGCTAAAGTCAAGGTGTTATCAGGGTTGTTTCTTCTGGAGGCTACAGGGGAGATCCTTTCCCATTTACCTTCTAGAGTCCACCTACATTCCTTGGCTTACCTCAAATTCCAAAGCCAGCAGTGTAGCATCTTTGTTTCGGATCTTATGCTCTCACTTTCTCTCCATCCCTCTTTCCCTTTCCTGCCTCCATTTTTACTTACAAAGATATTTGTAGTTATTGTTGGGCCCACCTGGTAATCCAAAATAATCTCTCACTTCAAGATAACCAATTTAATCAGACTCTCAAAGTCCCTTGATTCAGTCTGCTTTTGCACCGCTGTGACTACAAGATCCGACCAGAACAATTGTAGAGAAGGGAAAGGGTATTTGGGGGACCCATGGTCTTAGAGGTCTCAATCCATAGACAGCAGGCTCCATTCATCAGGGCTCAAGGTGAAGAAGAACATCATGGCAGAAGAGTGTGGTAGAGGGAAGAGGCTTAAATGATGATCAGGAAGTAGAGAAAGAGGTCTTCACTTGCCAAAGCCATGCCCCCAATGTCCCACCTCCTCCAGCCACAGCCCACCTGCCTTCAGCTACCACTCAATTGATCCTGGTTGGGTTAAGGTTCTCATAACTCAATCATTTCTTCTCTGAACCTTGCATCGTCTCACATGTGAACTTTTGGGGGAGGCCCCATACAAAACATAACACCCCTTTTTCCATGTATGGCAGCATATACACCAGTTCCAGGCCCTTGAGCATTGACCTCTTGGTTGAGTCATTACCCACTGACACTCACAGTCTGCTAATGTGGATTCCAATGGGACAAACTGGTGCATAAGGGCTCTCCCCATACTCCTACTTTCTCAGGAACACTCAATGCTCCTAGCCTGTGGTCCATCTCCCTGACATTATCTCCTTTTAAATTTTCATATCTGGACCACAGCACCCTTCGGCTGCCCCTCAATGCTATATTTATCAAGACTATTAGTGTGAGCTCTCAATTCCTCCCACTCCCATCTCATCTACCCAGACCTGTCCACAAGCCACTTATACTTCCCCCCCATTCCCTCCTTTCCCCTGTTTTCCCAAGGCCACCTGCCTACCATCATCCTGTTGGCTCAGTTATCACCCTTCCTTCTTTCATATCTTCCTAAGTATTCACTTTTTCAAAAAAAAAAAGCTTTCAATGTTAGCTTCTCGGTAAGACGTTTCTTTCTTCACAAATTCACAAGTAAAAATTCAAAGTGAAAAAAAAAAAACACAAATCAATACACTATTTTGTGTTTAAAAACACATTTCCAAGGAAATTCTCAAGAACATGAAAGCAAGGCTTCACTAAGATCCCTACTTCATGGTGAGCAAATTACAGGGCTAAGAAAATCATTAACCACTAGTTGAAAACAGACTGAAAAGTTGTCCATACAGTGATAGCCATGGTTTATTTTTTAGTTTAACCACTAGGTGTGTTTTCTCCATGAATGGGTCCATCTTCTTGGTCAAAACACAGCACCCAGAGAAAGGGGACTTAGGAAGGGCTGGGATATAACTGGGAACTTTGAAAAGTATGCCATATTCTAGGAAGGACCAAAAGGTGACGACAGCTACATGAACCTACAGGATGAAACAGCAGGATTCAGAAGAGACACAAAGGGAAAGGGAGTCACTATTCCCATACCTGCAAAACAGGCCAAGACTACCCTCCAAGTGTCTCAAAGAAATAACTGAGCTAATAGGATTGAAAGTACTCTGAAGCTTCAATCTTCCATACTGGTAATGACAATAGCCACACAGACATCACAGAAAAGAACAAAATGTTTCAATTCTATGAGAGGAATAAGAGCACTCAGCTTTGCCCAGGTGAACCTCACTACCTTACTTTGAAATCAACAGGTGCAGGAAATATTATGAGGCTAGAACAGACTATGACCACATTCCATTTACTAAATAATTCTAATTTAGTTTGGAGTGCCAAGGAACTCAAATGAAACATTTTTTAGGTGAACTTGGAGCTAGGAAGGACCAAGAAACAGCTCCGGACATTGAAGCCTAAGCAGAAAATGCCAAAAATTTCTGGGAAACTTTAATGTTTAATCCTAACATTAACACTGACTTTTAATATTAACATTAACTTTGATGAAACTTTAATATTTAATCCTAACATTAACACTGACTTTTTTTTCTTGTCTTTTTTTATCTCCTTCAAGGAAAGCAGATATAATGGGTGGGCCTGGGGTAACTATATGATACATGTAAAAGGACCAGAAAATTTCAAACCTCAGTACTGAAATCTTTGCACCACAGAATCAATGCCAGTAACTTTCTACCTCTAGGATTCTTGTTGCATGAGGGAAAAAAAAAAAAAAAAAAAAAGCTTTGATTGTTTAAGTAGATATTATTGGGTTTTCCCTCCCTTGCAGCCAAAGAGCCTCAAAGAGGAAGTAGAAGTGCTTCTTGGCCAACTGTCCCATAGCTAAACTGAGTTTTTGATGCCTTGCCAGCTTCATTCCCACAGATCCATTCCTTCTTTTAACATTCTCTTCTCATCGGTCCACTTCTCAGATCATCAACGCCCGAAATTTTAGTCTAGTCCTGAAAAGTCCTGCTTTCTTGGATTCCACTACCTATCTTGGGATTTACATTCTCTCACTCCTAAAACAAATCTATAGGGCAGTGATTTTTCAAGGTGTGGTCTGTGGGTTAGCAACATCTATAGCAATGCACTTATCAGGGCCCACCCAAAAGCACTGAATAAGAAACTGAGGGTGGGGGCCACAGTCTGGGTTTTAACAAGCCCTCCAGGTGATTCAGACATGTACTGAAGTTTGAGAACTACTCCCAGATAGAATGCATATTTCTCAGATAAAGAAATTAAAGTACTTCTGGATTACATCGATTTACCAAAGCCCTCATGGTTGTGAACAGACAAAATAGTTTAATCTATATCCCATAATTCATTGTTGTCAATTGTACTGATTACTGTCTTTTAAAATGTTTGCCTCTCTACTACACAATCAGGTGAAGGATCACATACTGAATTTTATATATATATTTTCAATGTTTTTGAATCTGGAACAATTCCTCAGTCTTTCAGGAGAGGTCAGTTATCCTATGGAATGTCCCTCCATTTGGGCTTGACTGGTGTTTCCTTATGATTGATTGGCTTTGGGTTATACGCGCTCACTGGAATGCTACATAAAGTAATGCTGTGTCCTCAAAGCATCCCATCTGCAGGCCCAGGAGACCATCATCAGTGATATTAATTGTCCAGTTTCTCCACTGTATATTTACTGCTTTCCTCCCTCGTACCTAATAAATAATATTTGAAGAAACATTTGAGACCATGAAAATATCATGATCTGCATCTCAATGTACACACCATGTAGAGCATCCAGTGATGCTTCAAGCCGAAGACCATCCATACGATGACTATTTTAAAATAGTGATTTCTTTTCCATTCCTTTCACCTTTATCAGTTGATATTCTAACTCAGGGAAGAACCTTTTTTCTCTGCTATTTTTGTTTATTTATTATCAATAGGACAGATTCTATTTTATTTGCAATGGATTGCAATACACACACACACACACACACACACACACACACCAGAGATTGAACCCAGAGACACTCAACCACTGAGCCACATCCCCAGCCCTTTTTTTGTATTTTTATTTAGAGACAGGGTCTCACTAGCCTAGGACCTTGCTAAGTTGCTGAGGCTGGCTTTGAACTCATGATCCTCCTGACTCAGTCTCCCAAGTCGCTGGGATTACAGACATGCACCACCACACCCGGCTTCTTATTTCTTTTGATACCTCAATTTTTCCAGATTTGGCCAGCTGGGGCCCCTTCAGGTTGGTACCCATGATCTTTTTGATCTTTCTCCATCACTTTTTACAAGAACTTCTTTACTTTCATGTATTCAAACTCATCCTGTACCTTCCCTGTTCTAGTTCTGGAATCACTCATTTCTCAAAGAAGCTCTAGTTCATTTTCTTTTTCCTAAATTTGTCACATGTTGAGATGGAACTGTTTTGGTTTTGGTGATTGAGTAGCTTTTGTTCTGTATCTAAGACATCTAAGACTTTGTTATCATTGGACACCTCATAAGGAATGTAATGCAATGTGAGAGAAAGTTGAGCTTTGAAAAGACACCCAAGTTTGCACACCAACTCCATAACTTGCTAGCTATAAGAACTGGAGCAAGTTAATTTAATTTCTATAAGCCTTTGTTTCCTCATCTTAAAATGGGGGACATAGTATCCACCTCACAGGATTATTATGAGGCTTAAGGAACATAGTTTAAAATTGTCCAACTCAGAGCCTGGCATAAAACTTCTCAATAAATTTACATTACTATTTTCCTCCTCCAATTGCAGCAATATACAATTTTAATTTGATTTTTCTCTCTCATAACCCCTTCAATTTTTTCCTATGAAGTCTTAAAAAACCACAGATTATCAGACAGTGATAGTGTTTTTTGAAATCTGCCCATAATCCCCCATTCTCATTTTAGCCTACCAGGATTCTTTGCCACGTTATCTAATAGTCCCACCTTCTCTTCCCTTCCTCTTTCCCTGAGAGTAAGAGGCAATATAATATGGAGGACAAAAATCACTCGATTATCTAAAAATATTCAGCTCTTGAAAGAGTTCAATGGCCCCAGAAAACTATGAATATCAGTTAACCTCCCTGGCTTTCAACAGGCTACCTGCACAAAACTTCTAGTGAACTCACAAAGGAGAACTTTATTCCCAATAGTGTTGGACATAAGACAAGAATTCCTGTTATCATTTGTCCATCTAAAATGGTCTAAGAGGAACTCAAACTATCATATTAAGTGAACTCAGACTATCATATTAAGTGAAATAAACCAATTCCAAAAAACCAAAGACCAAATATTCTCTCTGATATGCAAATGCTGACTCACAATAGGTGTGGGGTTGGGGGAGTTGCCAGGTGAAGGTTCACCAGACTGAACTGGGGGGGAGGGAGATGGAAATGAATGAATTGGGCATAACTTTCCTCTGTTCATATAGGAATGCACAACCAGAGTAACTGCACATCATGTACAACCAACCACAAGAATGGGAAGTTGTACTCCATGTACATGTGATATGTAAAAATACATTCTACTATCATGTAAAACTAAAGAGAACAAATAAAAATTAAACCAAGGGGGGAAAAAAGATCAATTGTTCCTGTTCTATGACATAAAGAAGTAAAGGTGTTAGTGCTCACCAAATTAATCTATACGTTCAAAGCAAACTCATCAAATTTCCATGAGATTTTTAAAGAAATGCCACAAACTCATTCTAAAACTTACGTGGAAAACATGCTAAAAACAAATAAGATCATTTTGAAATAGATAAGTAAAGAGGAAATATTCACCCACCAGAGATGGAGACACGTGATGAAGTCATATGAACAGGAACAGGGAAATCGGCCACTGAAAAAGAACAGTTCTGGGAAAAGGAATTCTGCATAATATGATCTTCATATATGATAACACTGGCACCACAAAATGATGCGGAAGGATGGACTGCAATTGTTATGGGAAAGTATATCATGGTTTTGAGGCAAAAATAAAGTTAGACTTTAATTTATATAAAAAGATGCTCTTCAGATGGACTAAAGTCATAAAAATGAGAGGTAAAATTATAAAAATATAGAAGAAGAAATATAAAGAAACTAAACGAATGTAATGAAAATGTTAAAGAAAATATAGAACAGTATATTTATTATATAGGCAATAGGAAGAAACCTCTAGAATAAGACCCTAAAAACATGAACACTCAGATTTTAAAAATTGATAAAATCTGATTCTAAGTAAAGGACACCACAAAGAAACAAACATATGCATTTGGAGAAAATATTTGTAACATTCAAAACCAGCAAGAATTAAATACCTATAATACACAACTACTGAAAAACAGCATGAAACAAACTGTGGACCCCAACTTTAAAATGAGCAAAGTGTGAAATAAGCAATTCTCAGAAAAGGGAAGCTCAAGTAATTAATAAGATTATTGAGGGCTGGGGCAGTAGCTCAGTGACAGAATGCTTACCTGCCAGGTATGAAGCACTGGGTTTGATCCTTAGCACTGCAGAAAAATAAACATATAAAATAAAGGCATGTGGTCATCTACAACTACAAAAATTTTTTATAAAAGTCTAAATAAAATAAGATTATCATGGGAGTGGTTAGAAAATGGCAGGCTATGACAAGCTGAAAAAGCTGTTATACTGAGGAGGGCATTGTAAATTGGTACAGTTGTTCTAGAAAGCGATGTATCCTCTTTGTTTCCAAGATCCCCTTCTGAGTCTATTTGTCAGAGAAATTCTTACACAACCTCATAAGGAGGTCATTGTTTGTGATGTAGTTTGTTGTAGTGGGTCTTGAAGACAATCTAAGTGTCCATCAATAGGGGAATAGTAAATGCACCAGACGCAATTGTGATTGCCAAGGACTAGGAATTAGAAGGAATGAGGAGTTAGTGTTTTATAGCTACAGGGAAGTTTGATTTGGGAAAGTGAAAAAATTCTACAGAAGAATGGGGGTGACAGCTGAAGAACAATATGGACGTACGTAATGCCAAGAATTTACATATAAAAATGCACACAATGGTCAATTTTTAATTGTGTATATTTCACTACAATTTTTGAAAGGCTTCAAAAACATTAAACATACACTGTGGAATACTTTATAAGAGTTAAAAATAATGACCAAACTGTAGCTATAGCAACATCAATCTTAAAAATAGGATTGAATGATAAATTAAAAACAGAAACGTATTCTAATCAACAGTCAATATTTTGCTAGGACACATGCATTTCTAGAGATTCATTATCAACACATTACTTTGAAACTTATTGGGGAGAGGGGCTAAGAATAGAGGTTGGGAGATTAGGGAAAGATTAATGGAATAAGAAGGGTGTTACATGGACCAATGATGGATGACAATAGGGTATTATGAAGTGAGAAGTTTGCACAGTTGATTAAAAATAAATGACATCATATATGTGAAAACCCTTTGAAAGGATAAAGTTTTATAATTTGTAGTTTGTTGTTTCCTTTATTTGAAGTATAGTGAAATGAACCAAAATAGATCTTGTTCCTAATATTTTGAATCTTCAGTGTGTTCTGACTAGTGATGATTTACACATTGACTAAGAATCACACATTTTAAGTTCATCTGTATTTTGTGAGCTTTTAAATATTGCCAGTGATTGCTCATTACCACAGATTTCTTCTTTCCTCTTTTTTGTCCTCTATTCCGTACAGAGCCAGCTTAAGGGTGGGTTAGACAGGAGTTGCCTGGGGTGCTAGTATTTAAGAGGTGCTAAAAATATCACTAGAATTATAGCAAGATGGAAAAAATTATTTTTCCTAGCACTCCTGTTACAGAGAGCACTTTGTGAGGTTAAAAAGAATCTGGTAATAAATTGTGTGGGGTGGGGCTGTGTGTGGCCCCTCTCCCAAGGAAATAAATGCATAATATAAGAGTTTTTAAAACTCAGGGCCACAAGGCCACAAAGCAGAGTTATGCACAACTCCAGCAGTTTCCTTGGTGGCCCTGTATAACCTGCCTCCTTAAGAAGGTAACTAACCATTTGAATGAACAAATATCCCCCTGGATCAGAATTCAGGGTTGTTTCCCACATTGGATAAAAGAAAAAAAAATTCACATTTGAGACTGGAGTTTAATTGGGGAAGAAAGAGGAAAATCTGAACATCATTGCTGGGGTTTCATCCTTCCCCCAAGCATTCTAAATAAATATGGGATGCATATTCAAAGACTACCAAGGCACCAAGTTATTAGGCTCTCTGGAGAGCCACCTATTACTGCCTGGCTCTACTCCCAAACAAGGGAGGACAGAGTTACAGAAGTTTCTTCATTTTAGATGTCAAAGTCCACTGTCACTTTGTGTGGCAGGTCTTCAGTGTGCTCTTCATCTGGCCATCCTATCGTAAGTGGCAGGAACATGCAGGAATTATGGTTGACCGGTGTAGTGGTCTCTGTGAATTCCATTTACTAAGGCAACAAAGTGAGCTGCTCTTGCCTAAAACCAGACCAGGAATCTTGGTCTGATCCTACAAGAGTATTTTTGAGAAGATTGGTAGGTGTCCTTTGATTATCGTAATTCTTTTTAGGAGGGCTAGAGGATACTAGGGATTGAACTCAGGAGCACTCAATCACTGAGCCACGCCCCAGCCCTATTTTGTATTTCATTTAGAGACAGGGTCTCACTGAGTTGCTTAGTGCCTCACTGTTGCTGAGACTGGCTTTGAACTCGCAATCCTCCTGCCTCAGCCTCCAGAGCCACTGGGATTACAGGTGTGCACCACCACACCCAGCTATTATCCCAATTCTTAAGAAAAGGAAATGGACCACTCATTCCTAATGGCATTTTGGGAAAAACCAGAGAAGTGTCCCTTCATTTGAGTACATCAGTTCAGAATGTTTGTCAATCCATAATTCGTTAACCTTCACTCTCAACTCATTTAACACAACTTAACCTGAGATGTAAAGTAAGTATTTTAGAAAGTGTTTTCTGACTGCCAGAGAATGAATTGGGGTTCCAACTTATTTTCATACATCAATTAGCAATTTTCCTTAACATCCCAATTCTTTTGGCTCACTTCACATGTTAAGTTGATGGTACCTTAAGCAATTCACAATATCATTGCTCATTGCTTCTTTAGAAAGATTTAGCAACAAAACACAAAGCAAAAGCTGCTCTTTTTGGGTGATATGTCTAGCATACCTCAGTTTCATTTGCCAAATGAACAAATCTTCACTGGGTGTCAAGCACAGTAGCAGGTGTTGAAATACACTTTTGGAGGCCCTGCCCTGGTGGCATTGGAATCTAGTAGTAATGTGGTTTCCAAGAAGGAGCCCAGAGCTATGGTTAGGACATCCAGACATGGTGGGTTTCTCTACTCATCATTTCCTGGAGAAAGTCACTGCCCATCTGAAAATACAAGTGTCAGACTGGATGGTCTCAAAAGACATTTCCAGCTTTTGAATTTGAAATATTGAACATCACTTTAATATTTACCACCTTTCTTAAATATAATAAATTCTAATTTTTTAAAAAAACTGTATTTATTCCATACCGAGTTAGTTGGAAAACAAAACCCACTTTTAGAGATGGAGTAAAAACTATACTGATAAGAGCTTCAGTTTGCTGGGGTGATATAGCAACTATCACCTATTACCTTCACAACTCAGGTTATAATGTATAAAGAAATGAAAATTGGTCAACATAAAAAAGTAGATAGATCCATGATAATGGTGGAAAGCTCCACTGAGTTCAGAAAGGAAGCGAGGTGTACAATATAGAAATAATAAACATACGAAACCAAACCAAAGTAATAAATATACATGAAATCTTCAGTTATCAACTGAGTAGCACCAAAGCAGAATGCACCAGATATTGACTTTCATTACCAAAAGCTGCAAAGAGAGTATGAAGAGGAGATGGTAACTGGATCAGGAGCAAAGTTGGGTAGGGGGAATAATTTCTAATGTTCCACAGCACAGTGAGGTATCTATGTTGGCAATAACAATTATTGTATATTTTGAAATACATAGTTGATAGGATTTTTAATATTTGAGGTGATGGATACATTACCCTGATCTGATCATTATACATGTGTAAATGTATTGAGATATCACATTGAACTCCATAAATATGTATAATAATTGTGTCAATTAAAGATAAACCCATATATTAAAAAACTGAAAAGTAATTCACATAATTTTAAAATAGACATGTACTTTGGAGCACTAAGCTAAGCGTTTTACACATAGTTTTTCTCATTCATTCTTCCAACAGTCCTCTAAAGTGGACGTCCTGTATTCAGAGCAGAAAACTGAAGTACCTTCCCTATGGTCACATAACCGGCAAAGGGTGGGGTGGAACACAACTGAGGTCTTCTGGAACCGAGCTTAAGACCTTACACTGTCTTCGCCTTTTCTAAGAGCCTCTGAGGTTTGCCCCTCATTATCAGCAGTATCATTTTCCAGGCCCTTCCTGTGACCTACCAGCTGCCACGTCTTGGTACAGTTCTGCGCAGTTCAATCGCTTACTTCTCCCTGTGAAACACACAACCTCCTTAGGAGGCTTCGTTTGTACTGTGTGCCAGCCAACCCAACCAGCCTGGAGGAGGAGCTATTCCCAAAATGGGTAGAATGCAGGTGACCGACAGCAGCGTCAAGCATGCTCCGGGGAGCTCTCCCCATTGAGGACTGAGAAGTGATCTAATTTACGTGTTCCATTTGAAATATTGATGCTGAAGCACCAGAATTATACATGTGTTCCCTTGACTTTTTAACCAAAGAGTGCTAGTTTATTGCTGAGCTTAAGGATAAAAGAAGCAAGAAATGAAAGTTGGGTTGGGTTTTTTTAAGTTTCCTCCCCAGTACTAAGTACTATCAGATGTTGGATTCTCAGTCCGATGCTGGGTGGATGCTCACTCTGCTTTGCCTCTTGGTTTATCAGCTCATTTTTTGAGGCAGCGCTTTTCATCACAAAAGAAAAGCTAAGAACCCTATACAAATATTTTCACTTGAATGCATCAAACAGCCTCAATGTTGTGGTGCCAGAAAAAAATAAAATAAAACAGGAATGATATCTTAACTGATTTATGAGGCTTTGTAGGGAAACAACTGTCCTTTCATCTTTGCATACACAGTTTATCTTTGACCCTGGAGTACTTGTTGGAATTCTGGGTGAAGGGCACCTATTCAGAAATAATCTATCCAAGACCTGAGGAGCTCCACCATGAACCAGAGATCAAACGCCTTTTATGTTCCTTCTGGTCCAGGATTAAAACTGCAGACCTATTATATTTTAATGCACAAATAAAGACTCAATCAAGGGAATCTGCTGCCTCAGCAAACACTTTCATCCAAAAGAACAGATTATTTGTGATATAAAACCCAGTGAGTGTGTCTATTGAGTGTCTCAAAGATGGAAAGATGGAATGAGACTCTTCTGAAGGATCGCGAGAAAAATGAATGAATGGATAGTGTGATATGTCTTTCATGAGCAAAAGAAAATGTCAGAGTGCTCATGTTCACCCTTGGCGCTAAGAACTGTGTGCTCTCTGGGGATGCATAGCATAAGAAACGTCTCTATACCTTCCGCATACTTTCTCTTTTGGCCAAGAGGATCTTTTCCTCTGTTATCAGAGAGCACATGTAGACTGCAGGTATATCACCCAGATTACCCCAGGTTTCTGCTCTAAGAAATCGTCCCAGAAGCATATGGATCAGGTACACACAGTTTTTTTCAGGAAATGTGAAGACATACTATAATATCTGGAAAGAACTATGACCAGCACACTGTGGTGGGCACCAAATGGGAATCTACCTGGAATGAGAATCTCTTTTCTAATCTCCAGTAGCCCTGCTTTGTCTTCTGTCTTCATCTTCCTGGTCAAGGTTTATTGGTCCAAGGATGCTATTTTTCCCAATAGTACCAAGACCAGAGTTCTTTTCCAGGATTTTTAATTAGAACAAGTGGAGAAATTCTGTATTCCTAGAAGTGGACACTATTAAATATGATGTTTGGGAGGGCCCTGGTCTGCTATGAGAGGTAATGACAGAGAAAATGTAACAAAAGATGACAGATGACACAGAGTTATATGTCCTGGTTTCAGTTGTTCCTGAGGCTCAAGTGTTTCCTTTCCTTTTCTGAGACTCTATTTCCAAATACTTTAATTACATAAGAACACCCTTGTATTCCAAAAATTCTTTTTTGCTTAAGGGTTGAGTTTCTATCACATGCAACCCGAAATATTATAACACAGCACCCAACACAGGATCCTACAAGCAGAAGATGAATCACGGGCATTCTTCTTCCTAGCTTATTTACACTTATGAAGGGTAGAACTATGTATTTGCAAACCTGAACTTCCAGTCTACACTGAGGCAGTAAGTAGTTTATCTAAATCTATAGGATACATAGTCAAAATTATTCAAGACAGATGGTTTTGAGAACAAGCTTGAATGGATTTATGACCACATCTTCCTCATATCCCTAGCTCAGCCCTCCATTCAGATGTTTTAAAAACTGTATTTTTATATTTATATACAAAAATATAACTCTGGGAAAATATATCTTGTTTTAAAATCAGTAGTAGATTTGGAAATGAGCTAGAAGCCTAATAGTTATAGATGTCCTTATTATAAAATTCTCCCTTGATCAAAAAGGTGGGTTACAAGCTAAAAGACCGTTTTACAAATAGGAAAGGCAGTTTAGAAGTTAGATAATAATTGCTAAGGAAGTCCCTTCTTGGAATATTACAGACTTGGAAAACAGTAACTCTTCAAAGTTAGCGAATACTTATTAAGTCCACACAATACAATTTAGTCTGTGCATCCCTTTGATGTGTGTATAAACATTTCCACTTTGTGGACAACAACAACAACAAAAAGAAAAAAAAAAACATGAAATACTAGTAGCTTCCAGAAAGTCATACAAGAATGGTGTGCATCCCAAGGAAAGGGAACAGCATATGCAAAAGCACTGTGGAAGACCAAAAATAAACCAAAAGCTTACCAGAGGACTTGGAAATCTTTCCAAATTCCTAAAACCCAAAGCCACAATTCTCCAAATATATTAGAACTTAAGCAGGAATTTAAGATAGGTGGGTGCTACTCAAGCTTAAAGAAAATTGGTATGATCAAAACAGTGATTGAGAAAAAAGGTCTATAAAGCATTTTCCTGGATGTGTGTATTTCTTGAAATCTCACTTGGTTTTGAAATTGCATTTAACAAATTATTTACTTTAAAAATAAAATAATAAAAATGTTAATGTTTCATAAAGAAGTTGACAAGAATAGAAGCGGTTTAGTTGAATGGAAAAACATGTTACTCCATGTTCTCAATAGATATCTGACCCAGAGACAATCATAATCACCTTTACCTGGTAGCAGGTAAAATAAGAGTAAAAGGAGCTCTGATATTAAATTTGCAAGCTTAAACTTATAAGGTGGAGGGGGAAAACCAACAAAAGTTGTGAGTTATGAGAACCTCAATTCATAGAATAGCTAGTCCGATTAAACCTTAAAATATCCACTATACCTGATTGGGAGTGTCTGGATCAGATTCTAGCTTTTGGAATATTGCCTGAATCAGTTTTTCTCTCTAAAGTCCAGTGGTGTTCTGGCTATTCATTTTCTCTTTGCTAGGCTAGAACTATCTCAGAGCAGATTTAGGCAGTTCTTACTTTTGGTAGCATTTAAGGGAAAAGAAAAGAAAAAGCAGAGATCTATTACTCCTGAAAAATCTTTCTTTAATTTGGCCCAATGGGAAAATACTATGCCACTGTATTTAAAATCATTTTTTTAAGATATTGTTTACAGACAATAAAAGTCAAGAATTTTGAGTATATAATAATTCAATTTATAGTTTTTCAATGTAATCCTTTTTATAGCTTTTTGGGAGACAGGGGATTTGGGGGATTGAATGCAAGGCCTCATGCATGCAGGTAAGTGCTCTACCCCTGAGCTACATCCCTAGTCCTGAATGTGATCCTTTTTAAACCATTTTATTGAGATTGACATAGAAAAAGCTATACATATTTAACATAGACACCTCTGTGAATCAGAGGATAAGTATATACCACCTGTGAAACATCTCTGTCATAAACCTATCCATCATCTCCAAAAGTTTCCTCTCATTATTATTATGTGATAAGAACACTTATGAAAAAAATCAACCCTCTTAACAAAATTTGAAGTATACAAAATCCTATTTTTTTTTTATAGGCATCCTTGGGTAGCAGCAATTCACACCTCCTTGAAGGGCCACAGTGCTCTCCTCTTTGTAAGCAAAGATTGTACTCGTTCATCTCTAAGAACCTGTCAAAGATATCTAGTGCAACAGCCTGAGTTCACACTAAAGCAGTTAATAGAAACTGGTTTGAAACCCTCTCCAAGATCCACCACTAGGAGAAAAGCAAGATGCAGGATGGTGCACATAACATACTCTCCTTTGTGTAGAAAGGAAAGGCTAAATATGCTTATGTGCTTATACACTATCTGGAGGGAAATGTGGGGGGCTGAGAACCATGGTAGCTTCTGGAGGGAGGGTTTGGAGCACAGGAGGAGAGAGATTTACATTGTCATATATACAACTTATAGTCATATACCATGTGAAATCTTTTCCTATTTTTTAAATGATTTAGAATCTCAAAAAGAGGCCCATATTCCAAGTGGGCAAAAAATGAGCAATTCTTACAATAGTGTATTTCTGCCTACCTGTAGTTTATTTTCATAATAATGTAATATTTATTATAATATTTAAAAATTATATGATATAGACTGCTGTCCTATGGGAACTTGAGGCTGAATTTTTTTCATCCTAACTTATTCCTTAAAACCACTTGATTCTCCTTGGTGCTGGCTCCTGGTGAGAAGGAAATACCTTCTAGGGAAGAGCACAGGTCAAAGACCAGGAGAGAAACTTAATTATGCATCAGGCATTTTATATACATTATCTCATTTAGTCCTTAAGTCCCTGTGCTGTACGACCTGGCCCAAAAGGGACAGCAGGAATTAACTGAGCTCATTAGATCTCACTCTTAGGTTTTAATGAAGGACTTACAGTCTGAAAGAATAGTAGGTAATAAGAAGCCAATAGAGAAAATAGTGAAGGGAAACTTCAAGGGGAAGGAAAATAGGAGTTAGTGGAGACCATGGGAAAGCAGGTAAAATCAGTAGAATCCTCCTTCATTCAGCTGCTTATAACCAAGATCCAATGAGAATGTGCATAAATGTGATAAATTTATGCACAAAGAGTTATCTCCTAAAAACAGGAATGAGCAGAGGAAAGCAGTCCAGGGTGAGTATTGCAGATCCTCAAAGTGCACAGGCATCTACCTCCTTTGAGTTCTCTGTTCCAACCTGCTCTGAACATGGGGGCCAAACTTAACGTCATAAGATGCTAAGAAAAGCCCAAATTCCAGGAAAAAACAAAACGAGAGAAAAAAAAAAAATCCAAAGGTGCTACTCCTTGCTGTTTAGGTCCCTTTATAGAGATTTCCTAAAGTCCCACCCTTGTCTGTCCACCTGCATCTCAGTGGCCACACCTAGATGCAAACTAGGCTGGGAAATGCTGCCTTTTAACTGGGCATATTGCCAGTCCAAATAAAACCAGGGCTCTGTCACTAACAAAGAGGAGGGTGGATCTGAAGAGGCAAGTAACAGTCTCTGGTACTCTCCTTAGGACAAGCATTTAGTTGCCAAGAGAATGACAGGGAGGCTTGGTTGTTGGATCTGTGTTGAGCCTCCTTTTAGTATCCAGACCAAGTTCTGTGGTTGAGAGTCCTCCTAAATGTTGAGATCCCCATCTTCTTTATTCCCTTCTCTCTCCTTAAAGTAAACCCCTATTTTTAAAATAAGGGTTTCTTTTCTACCTCAAAGAAACTACATAATGCATAGCCCCAGTTTTGAGCATGTATCTAGCACATAGCACAATAAATACTCATTAAACTGAAGTGAATTCCATCAAAAATCACATGGCTGTATTGCTTCCCTATCTGCTCTCTGTCTGCCCTGACCCTTTAGACACAACCTCAGAAGACAGGGCTAAGGTTACTTTGGTTGTTATTCACTAGGATTTTGCAAATGACTTTTTTTCCCTAGTCCTAGGGATCAAACAAAATCATCATTAATAGCAAGAATTTAGGTGCCTTCTGGCTGGTGGAGCACACTGGATTCCCAGTCACTTTAGTGTGTAGGTTGAAGAACAATTGTCCTTTGTTGATTTAATGGCCATTGTCACCAATCTCCAGTTTTATAGCAAATTGGGGCAACTGAGACTAAAGCCACTACTTCCCTGAATGGCACTCCTGAATCTACAAGTTCCACCTAAAAAGCTCTGATCATAGTACGGAGTGAGGGTAAGTGAAAGAGAGCTGGTCACATCTAACCAATTCATGCTTGGAACAATGGGAGATCATTATGGACTGTCTTTAAGCAGGAAATAGAGGCAGCTGGGAAGCAGAAGGGCTGCCTATCTGCAGAAAGTATATGAAAGTATAATGAAAGTAATCTACATTAACCTTCCAGATTATGTATTTTCAAAGGCCAAATCTTAGTTGTCTCTACCACTCAGAGGTTAACACAGTCCGGTCTACAGTAGGTGCTTAATAGATGTTTATCAAATTATGTGACAACAGTACATTAAATCTAAAGAATCAGATTTACAGATTTATATAAACAACTCCAAGTACAATGGTTTAACTTCACTATCCATGAATAAACCCAGATTTTACCTAAAGTAATAATATCAATTCAATCTATTTACAGATTTATATAAACAACTCCAAGTACAATGGTTTAACTTCACTATGCATGAATAAACCCAGACTTTACCTAAAGTAATAATATCAATTCAATCTATTTTGTTTTTTACCATATTAAATATAATTTTTAATCAAAATTGACTAGTTGTTAAAGTAGTTAAAACAGAGAAGCCATTTTCAGAGTTTAGTATTTATTATCATATAGAAAATTATTTTAATATAATTAGTCCCAAGAATTCATATATAAAATTAATTTTATTCAAAAGCAAACTAATGGTTTATATATAAATAGGATGTTCCCTGCCACTAAACTCCAAAGAACATCAAAATGGGAAAAATCAACAAAGTTAGGCATTTGTTCTCCTAGATATTTGGGGGAATTTTAGAACTCATATTGGGGCTATAAGGCAATAAATGTGCAATGTTCTTATACACAGTGATGTCTGATTTTAGATCCTGAGTGGGTTGCTTCTTTATGCTATCTTTTAAATTAAAAGAATAAATTTTGTGGTAAAAGCACTTAAAAGTTACTCTCTTGGCAAATTTCCAGTATACAAAACAAGGTTATTAACTATAATTGTTGCATTCAACTTTATATCCTTTTACCTACACCACTCCCCACCACTGTCTGCCCTGGCAGAAACTTTCCAATCTCTTTTTCTATATATTTGACATTTCCACATATAAGTGAGTTCTATGTGAGAGGGTAGCTTGACAATTTCATCATGTATAAATATTTGAAAACATCATGCTGTATACTAAAATATGTGCAATTTTTTTATTGTAAACAAATGGGATACATGTGCAATTTTTTAAGAAGTAGAAAATAAAAAGAACAAGTTGGTGGTGTGATTTTTGTAAAAAAGAAATACTTCATCTAATCCTTCCTACAAGTAATTTCTCATGAAATCTGGGATTATCAGATTCTCATCATTCAGCAAGCACACCAGTGTGTGCTAGGATGTGTAGTATGAAGATAAACCAAGCAGTCTCTGCTTGCTAACTTGATCTCATGCTCAATGAAAGGTTTTCTTCTTCGTTCCACATGAAGATCTCCAAGTGCAATCTTCCACAAAGCAGACCAATCCATGTATGGACAAGCCAAGCTGAAAGGTGGTCTTCCTTTTGTTGCGCTTATCTGACCCCCTGTACATCCTCTTCTTAACCCTGATTGTTTCTTTCAGAAACTCTCAAGGAACCTAATTCCCTCTTCAAAATATTTCCAATGGGTGAAAACACAAATCAAGCTCTTTCCCTTATAACTCTTCTCCAGGCCACATCCCCAATGCCCTTAACTGTATAGTTAGACGACTTGCAGTCTTCTCACCAGCCACAATATCAAATCCATTAATGACCCTGTTAAAAATGCAATCCTCAGAAGCAGTCACAAATTCCCATATCTGGGAAAGAATGGGATCTGATGGAGGAAAATGCACTATAGCTAGCATGCTCTTTGATCTGGAATCTCTAATAATGGAATCCAACTTTTTATTAGCAATTTCTTATAACCATGACTTATTGTTGGTTCCTTTGGAATTCTATAGTCCTTATGACTCCCAGATCATTTTTACATACAACAAACATCACATTAACTCTCTTACAATAAGTAGTTTCCTAACTGGATGACAGGTGTTTTTAAAATCCAAATAAGATTTGCCCTTTGATCAAGAGTTTTAGTCTAGCCCAATTCTACCATCAACAATAGTGGCCAGATCTCCCAACTTAATTTCGTTCATAGATTTGATAAGCACACTGTTTATGTCTTCCCTTGCCATCCAAGCAAGGGTCTAAAACAAAAGGACCCAGGGACCAGGAGATGAACAACCTTTCTCAAAATTGCTGTTGATATATTACTCAATGTTTTTGAAGCTAGGAGTCAAATAGCTACACATCCCCTTGACTTCACTCTTGTGGATCCTAAAATTCCGTACAATGAAAGACTACCAAATGCCTTGCTAAACTGGGACATGACTTGTATATGACATCTTCCTGATAATTCTATAATAACTCCATAAAAGGGGGAAATGATATTAGTTTGTCTTCACAGCTTTACAACAGCTGTCACCTTCCTGTGATAACCTTTTATGATAAATTCATGAAAACAATTTGATGATGACTCAGAGAAGCAGCATAAATACCCTTGAACCATGCTATGTCAAATGATAAACTCCCTAGTAGAATAATAGTTCAGAGCTTGCCAGCATGCTATCTTGAATGTCCTAGTTCCCGCTGAGTTAAATGAAGTCATTTCTCCAGTTTTATTCTTTTATTCTTAAAATTAAAAAGTAACCAATCTTTGGTCAAGTTATCACACATGAAGTAAAGGGTAAAAGGAGAGTAACTTATCTGATTGGTGTGTTTGGGATAGGTACAAGGCATGGTAACTTCCCATTCCTTTTCCCTTCCTTCCAAGAGTCAATCTGCATGCAGAGAATACAGTTTCTCAATCACTCCCCACATGCAGGGGAGGTATGGTGGGCCAGGTATTTCTAGGTGGGTAGTCTGTGTAATTTGGGAGTCTAGTATTAGGAAGTCCCCTTCTCCTGGAGATAAGTCCCATTCTCCCATGTAATGGTAATCAGTAAAGAAAGAAATAGGTAAGAATATTCTAATCTCCAAATGCCAACCACTTCATCTTATGTCTTGACTCTTTCGGAAGACCAGGTATGGAACAGTGGTGTTAGTTTTGAGGTTCATCAAGCATTAATAACAATATATTTGAAAAGGGAGTTCCCCAACCAAGAATACTTGTTAGAGGAGTCCCATGACAAGGCAAAAATGATTCCTTTCTAGCAACCCTGTTCTACTCAGTCATGAACTGGAAGAAGCCCAAGGAAAGTGTGGCCCTGGTGTGAATGCCACAGTGGATCCAAAGGTGTGACAGCTGGAGTTGTTAGTCAGTGGTTCTTCCCTAGTAGTCCTCTTTCTCATTCTTTATCTCAATTGGCCTTAAATCCCATGAGACTGATGTGTGTACATGTTTGTGCATGTTAGTGTGTAACTTAATGTGAGTATGCACATGTTTCTACATAGAGATATATTTTGTAGTACAAATAAAAGTATACAAATATAATGTATCTTATGTTTTTCATGTAAGCATTGCATGTACTTTGCATTTATACATTGAAGTATCAAGATAGATTAAGACATATCAAGTCATGTTGTAACTGGAAAAATCCGCATACGCATGCACACAAACACACAGGTGTAGATTCAACTCTCTTCCAATGTTTTTATTAGGGCATTATAATCAAATGTTAGGTTCAACTCTTTATTTTTTTAGTTGTAGATGAACACAATACCTTTATTTTATTTAATTATTTTTGTGTGGTGCTGAGGATCAAACCCAGTGCCTCACACGTGCCAGGAAAGCACTCTACCACTGAGCCACAACCCCAGCCCAATTCAGTTCTTAATATAGCCATTTGTCAAATTTTCATAGAATTTATGAGGGGAATATAAGAGAGAATATGTGAAAGTACCTTATAAATTGGAAGGCTGTAACACATGTTAATTATTATTATGCATTTACCTTTCCACCAGATGCTGACCTCCTTCCAGGTGTCTCTGTCCAGCATGCCCTAAATTGATTTATACCTAACAGGTTAGAAACCAAAAGAACTAAGGGCATAGTGCATGATAAAAGCATAGAATAATCATTAAAATAAGTCAAAGCCACAAGCCCAAGTTTATATTTCTCAAGAACTAGCAGACCCACAAGTTGCATTCTAGTTATGAAAATAAGCCTAAGCCTGAAGACCAAGAATAGAAACAAAGAAAACTTAACTCTAGTCCCTGCTGAAACCCCAGCCTTGATATTAAGTGATATCTTTGCTATTCTACAGGGAATTGTGAATTCTCCTATTTCTTCATCTTGGCCTTCAGTCACTTCCTTGCTCTTTAGCACTTCTGAGTCTGCTTAAGGAATTGTGGGACATTTCTTAATATAAGTCACAGCCTTTCATTACACAATCAAACTGTTAAGTACAGATGATCTGATAACACGCTCACTTAAACTCATATTAAAAGGTAAAAAACCGATATTGGAACCTCTCTGGGCAATGGCAGTGTTTAGTGAACATGTCCCACATGCTGGGAAAGAAGGATGGCTTGGGAGGGATGTATACCTGAGAGAGTGTACTTGAGAAAACTCAGTTCCTAAACACAGGAAGCAGGTGAAGTAGGCAGTGAGGACCGGGTAAAGAAAAGGGGGTTGAAATCAAGGCTTTGAAGAGACCTTTGCATGCTGCTACAGTTTGAACATAGTGTGAGTGTGACCCCCAAAGTTTATATGCTGGGAACTTAGTCCCCAATATGGTGGTCCTGAGATGTAGGAAACCTTAAGAAGTGGTGCCTAGCAGAAGTTGGTTAGGTCATTGGAGGCACCACATTTAGAAGGGATTAATGTAGCTCTAAATTGTTATGAAAAGAGTAAGCCTGGCCCCTGACTCCTCTCTCCCTCCCACAAGATCTCACCATAACGCCATTCACCATGTTGTGATGTAGACAAAAGGCTCTCACCAGAGGCTGAAGCATTGAGACTGCCCGATCTTAGACATTCATTCTCCAAAACCCTAAATAAACTTCTTTACTTTATACATTACCCAGCCTTGGGTATTTCAATAATAGCAACAGAAAATGGCCTAATATAAACATTTTCACAGCAGCATTATTCACAATAGTCAAAAGTTGGAAGCAACTCAAGTATCTTTTAAGAGAAAAATGGACAAACAAAATGGGGTAGATGTGTGTGCACACAAGTGGTGGAATATTATTCAGCTTTAAATAGGAAGGAAATTTTGACACATGCTACAACATAAATAAAACTTGAAAACACTATGATAAATTAAATAATAGAATCAAAGAGACAATTACATGATGCCACTTAGATGAGGTACTTAGTCAAATTCATAGAGAAAGTAGAACAGTGGTTGCCAGAGCTGGGATGGGCAGGAGTTACTACTGATGGCTAGGTAGAGTTTCCGTTTACAAGATAAAAGAGCTCTGCAGATGGATGGTAGTGATAGCTACACAACACTATGAATGAATTTAATAATGCTGAACTTAAACATGGTGAAGATGGTAAGTTTTATGTTATGTGTATTTATCTCTCCACAAGTAAAAATAGTATATTTTTTAACCAAATTAAAAGATCTTCTCTGGGGAAAAAAGAGACAGAGAAAAGGAGAGCAAAGCTTGTGTACTGAATGTCTTTGCCTAGGTCTTGTCCTACTGCAGACACCAAAGGGTCAGGAGAAAGGGAAATGAGGTGTTTTTTTTAATATTCATATATATTAAACTATTCAGGGTAGTACTATTATATGAGAACCTAAAATCTATAACAGATTTGTTAAATGTGCATTAAAATAACAGAAATATAAACATTCGATACTCAGTGTGGTCTTAAGACCAGCAGCACCAGCATCTGGGAGTTTGTTAGAAATGCAGAATCTCGGGCCCACCCAGACCCAAGGAATCAGAATCTGCATCTTAGCAAGATTCCCAGGGAATTCGGTTGTCCATTAAAGTTTGAGAAGTACTGTTGTAAATTTTTGTAAAATGCAAATAGAGCAAAAAATGACACTCGATGGGTTGAGATAGAGGAAAATAAGTCAGTAAAGTTGTATTATTGTACTGTGAGTTAAGATGAAGAAAAGTTGCATGTTTTACTATTTTTATGTTCTCAAAAAATTAAAACTGACTCCACTTTTTGCCTTTAACACAGAAAATGCTTAAACTGAACCACAAGTTTGATTTAATATGTCAATGACACTGTTCTTTGAAGACTAGAGTCACTCTCATGAAAGAAAAATGATTTTAAAAAGCAGAGCCAAGTACAAAGCTCTTACTAAGCAACTGATGGTAGATTTGGTAGGTTCGAAATTCTAAGAACTCATCATTATAGCAGAATTAACGCATGTATGCTAATAAATTTGCCAGGAAAAGTACTGACCTTCAGAAACATTCAAGAACAATAAAATTCTGGTCACTAGTAATGTGAGAGAAACCACTAATACCCACAGCCAACTGGATTCACTTAATGGGATTAAAATGATATGGAGACAGGCAGAAAAGAAGCCCCAATATATTCATTGAATACAAAAGGAAAAATGTCAAATATGAATATTCAAAAATACAAATATGGAGTAACAAAGAAAATCCATGTTTGGGTTAAGAAGGACTTCTCATTGAGATGTTTTTTTTAATGTGGTCCTATTCTAATGTGTTTCTCCTCATTCCCTCTGAAGCAATGTGATTCAATACTGCTTACGTTTAACACTTGACACAAAAATTAAATTTCTGATAAGAAGACAAAAATAAGTGACTGTATAGATAAAGTAGAGGTGGGGGCGGAAACTAGAGTTAGATTCTGCTTCTAACACCAGGGCATACTTGGCTGGAAAACACTTTTCCACTTAATGATAATCTTCAACAGTTTTTGGAATCTCTGTCTGCTTTCATTTTCTTTCCTCTGGCAAATGTCCATTCACTCTGGCTTTTGCAATAGTAAAAGTAAATAAGTTTGACTCAACACAACTGAATATCATTTTACAAGCACAGACTGAAAATCAACTTAAGGGTTGGTTTGTTGTTTTTGAAATTGATGCTAATTTTAAGCAACAATTCAGAGACCCCCTGGAGGTTTACATGAGCTCATCAGTAGCAAAATCATATTTAAATAATTTTAAGTGTTTTCAAAAGCAAGAAATAAAATCTTTATACTGCTGAGCACTTGGCACATTCCACAGCCACCCCTAACCCCAACCCCAGTGTTCTTGTTAACCAGACCTGCCTCACAGCAACAATAAAGGTGAGATATTGGGCTTTTTGTTTTCTGTATTGAGATGACTAAGATTATCTTAGAACTCAATTTAGGACCCACAGGTGAGATCTTAAGGGATGAATTTAATACTCTTATAAATGTCTTTCTCTTATCACTCATGATAAAATGAGTAACACTAGTTAATATTTTGATGAGCACAACAAGAGGGTAACAAGGAACTTAAAACAGGGAAGAAAAAGTGTGAGACTTGAGAAGCCACCCTCATGCTGTGATAAACATCTGCAGGCCTCAGCAACTGTCAGCTGAAGCCATTTAAATAGTCAACGCTTTTATCTCAGAAAACTACACTGAGATCTTTGACACTGATGCCAATACAAAGACAGAAAGCTGGTACTCAGGTACCAGCTGAGAGTTGGGCCTGAGCCTGCGTCTAGATGCCCATTTTCACCAACCTTTCTCAAACAGAAGACTGACACAAGAGCCAATGTGGCACCGTCACGGGCTGAACTGACCACATCCATCCAAGGAATCTGTTTTGTGGCCCCTAATGACCTAAAATCATAAAATGTTCAAAGGAACTAGAAATGTTTAGAGATATTCCTTTCCTGAAACAGAGGCTTGACAGTCCATTCTATTATGAATGTTTTTGAAATTTATCTGCCTGAAATAACAATAAAAATTAAAAATATGAAAAAAAAGGAGGCTTGTAGGCCCTCACACACAGCCACAGCAAAGAAACCAGGGCCCAGACAGTTAGAAGAAATTCATTCCAAGAACCCACATCATCACAGAAAAAAGATGTGGGTTCAAATTAATTTCCTCCAAATTTTCCTTCAAATTAATCCACTACATGAAATTACTATTCTATAAACATGAAAAAAAAATGCAAACAGCCCTAACCTTCTCCTTAAAGTTATTTTGGCCTCAGTCTTACACAGCTAAACATAGGTGCCCTTCAAAATGCAAAGCTAGGTTTAGAGATGAAGTTCAGTGAGCACTTGCCTAGCACGCTCAAGACTCTGGGTTCCATCCCCACCAGCACACACACACACACACACACACACACACACACACACACACAAACAGACCAAAAAAAAAAATATATATATATATATATACATATATATGAAAAGCTAATGCATTGTAAGAGTGTTCCAGGGAGCTCAGTGATCAGTAAGAGCCCTGGAAAATACATAGAAAAATAAAGAACATATTTCATAAACACTAGCTTTTTCATCCAGACAGAAACAGCTATTTGCTTCAGCACTTACTGGATCTTTTAAAAGATAGTGTTGATTTTATTGCTTTATGAAATGCTGTGCAAAGCATAGAACTTTACAATTTGCACATTAAGCAATGTCGATCTTTAAGTTTAAATATATTTATGTGATAATAAAAGGTACATGCATATGAATATATAGAATTTTTAGAAATCATCATTACTTACATTAGAAATTTCTTTACACAAACATTTTAACTTTAAAAAAAAAAAAATAAGCACATGGCAAGGACTGAGACTGCAGAAAATCCAGCTTTCCACTTAAGCAGCCTTTCACTGAGAGACATGAGTGATGGCAGACGAAGGCCTCTTAAGAATAGACTCAACAGAAAATGACAGCGGTTCATTCACTGAGAGTTTTGTTCCAACCTGTTTGGCTACAAAAAGGTCCTTTGCGCACCTATCTATTGTAAATGCGTACTTCTGACTCTCCTTGACCAAACATTCTCTGTGTTTCTTTGGGGTCTCTTCAAAGGCCTCTTTGACAAATGGTGTTTTCAACTCAGGACCTGATTTGTCATTAAGCGTTTGCTGGAATAATGAGTGGAATGGATTATGTTTAAGTGGCAGAGGGTGCCTGCTGTTTTCTTTGCTGATCTTGGTTAAGACGTGCCCTTGAGCTGCCAGGGAGTCCGAGTCAACAATGGGAGAGAAATTCCGTTGGGGTGGGGAAAAGGCAGACCTCTCAGGGACAACCTGGTGACCCTGAAGGTCACTTCTAGAGGTCTGGACCTCGGGAGTGTGAGGCAGCACAAGGGAACCTTCCAGTTTGGGTGGCATCATGTCATGTTCTGCACTGAATCCATCCTGAACCCGTGCTCCTTTCAGGTCCCAGCTGGCCCCAGGTTTCAGGGCTTGAACTGAGGTGGTGGCATTTAGCAAGCATTGCTGGTAGAGAAGAGTGTCACTAATGGGGCCACACTTGGGCCAAACTAAAAATCGGGAGGACAGGGGGTACTGTCTATACGTCGTAGCCACACTGACATTAGAAGAAATTAGTTCCATATTCCCAGACCCTGAATACTGCATGGTGAGATCAAGACAGGTGGGTAAAAAATTGCAGAAGTCCTTGCTGGGCGGTTCCCCTGGGGCAGGACTGTAGGCACTTTTGTAGGAGTTGTATTCAGGTCCAGGCACCATGCGGTTGGGCAGGAACAAGGCAGCAGCTTGGGAAGTTTCCAGCATCTCCCTCTCTTTATATTCTCTCTCCAGCATAATGTTCTCCAACTCCTTGTCAGCAAAGGCCCTTCTTTTCCTCATCCTGTCACTAACTGGGGGAGGAAGAGGTAGGGTGCCTCCTAGGTAGGTCTCCGCTGTTATGGGGCGATAGCCTAAAATAAGCAAAGAGAGCACAGAATAGAGATTAACAACTAGGGAAGAAAAAATCTGGAAACTCAGAAGGCAAAAGAAACACCACAAACCAGCAGAACAACTGTGTACAGTTCAAGGTCACTAATATTTTTATACAGAAAGCACAACTATAGGTTTAATTTAAAATAGGTCCCTTTGGGGAAAAGGATATTCATTTTATAATTTCTCATTACTGTTGTTTTGTCAGTATAGGTTTGTTTGTTTGCTTTGACAAGTGTTCTCAAACGTACACTTTATTGACTGAGATTTTAATATTCTTCCCAGATCCCTAGATATTAAGAGACAAAGCTTCCCATCTTGCTCCATTGTTTTATTTTCCATGTCATTTTTTTCGCTATTAAAAAAGATATCTATACCTAGAGCTGATGTCACTTTTATTTTCTAAAGGTGGCTCATAGGTACACATTGATACAGTTGTAGAATAATCCAAGGAGAACTAGGAAAAAAAGAGAAAGAAAGAAAGTTAAAAGAGATTAGTGAGGAGAAAACGAAAAAAAAAAAAAAAAAGACTTAAGGAAACAGAGAAGCATAGAAAATTGAAAAGAGCTGTTAAATAGCCCAACGCGCTTTGCAGTGAACAATTTCATCAGGCCTTCCCCTGACTACGAGTATAAATAAAGCAAAACAAAACAAAATGAGGGGGAGGGGGGAATAGGCCCTGCTATACCGAAAATAATAGGTTTAAAGCATTTTTCCCAAGCTCCAGTAAGGTTGGCCAGATACCAAAACAGTTGAACAAGTTATCATTAGAACACAGATTAAGCCATTGCACATTACATGAATAGAGACAAAGTCGAAAACAAAGATTAGTGTAACATAAATAGAATTCCTGATGGCCTAAAACATTTTGAGTATTTCGTCATCCCCAGACACTTACCACTATCAAATTTGTTTGAAGGATTCATTGTGATATTGGTGTTTACATAGTGATAAACCCATCATGCTCATTTGCAAATAAAATAAAATTTGAAAATTAATGTTTCCATTTCTATGCCAAGTGTTTGCCAGGAAGTTATTTACTTGAATTCACTCTTCCATTTAAGTCCTCAAACTTCTTAAGTTGCTTTGGCAAAATTTCACTTTATCGATGTGCCCCCTATGGTTATTCATCTGTTTACCAAATTCATATTTAATTCATGAGAACCTGCTCTAAGGTCAGAAGTGCACAACACAGGGTAGGACATGAACAAACTTTAAACCTTCTCCAGAACCAACCAAATTCAGAATCCACACAAAAAAGCAGAAGTCAAATGTCTAAGGAAAAAAAAAATCTACTTTTCAGTTGGAATTTTATGAAGAATCAAGTAGAAGCTAGTATAAAGTTAAATGTAAAGAAAATTTTTAGAAAATGGCAAAGGAAAGTCAATGTATTGCTGAGCATGTCAAAAGATAAATTTCATATCCAAATACAGATATTTTTTAGATAAGTAATATTTTCCAAAAAAGAATTAATGTATCCTTAGGCTTTAGACAAAGTGAAAGCCTTAGGAGAGTTACAGATTTCACACTACTCAGTTTCAACCTCTACTCTGCTTATTTGATTCAAAACCTTTTTCAGATTCTACCACCTTGACCATGATGACAGATAGTAAAATAAAATGTGGAATAACAACAATTACCTAGATATCCAGAGAGGAAGATTATACATTGAAAAATCGTGGACTCTGATGTCAAGACCCAGATGAGAGGTCTTTATTGGCCATGGGTAGCTGTTAAGCTCACTCTGTACATTTAGCTCCTGCTACAACTAAGGAAAATGTGTGTGTGTGTGTGTGTGTGTGTGTGTGCGCGCGCGCGCGTGAGGTAGAGAGAGAGAGAGATTATTTCTTTCCTTCTTTGCAGAACTTCTGCCCCAGGATCAACTGGTGGTATATCTTTGTACATCCCTCTCACACTGTTGATTTTTCATGTCCTCCATCTTAACTGTTAACTATTAAGCAGATGACAAAATTATTAGGATTATTAAACTGATGGTGACAAAAAAAAAAAAAACAACCCTTGGCAGGTACACTAGATTCATCTTCCTGTACTCCAGTTTCCTTCTTAGAGCAAAACTTTCTAATAAACCGTGCCTTCTCCTCAGATAGCTCCTTCAGAGGTTAATAAAGATATCATGTGGCTGAGCAATGAGAGTCACTCAACTCGGTTTTAAAAGCTACAGGATAATTTGGTGTTACTTTACCTTCTAAAATGCTTTTGGCCAGCAAACTAGGTGCCCTGACTTGCCTCTGGTACACTGCTTTGCGTTCAAAATTATTCTGTTTCCCGGAAAGTCCCTTCTTGTCCTGTAAACATAAGAAACAAAATAATGTCCTGAGAGACTTTGTGAGAGAGAGAGAGAAAGGGAGAAGGAAGGGGTATCAGCAAAGCGTTTAGAAACCCTCCGCCAGCCTAAATATATTTATTTTGTCATCCCATGTGAAAACAAGATTTCAAACAACTTAATATCAGCACCCCTGGGCAAGGAGCTGAAGGCTATCTCTGAAACTGACAACTGGTGAGCAGGACTCCAGGCTTTCTCTACCAGAGTCACTCACAGACTCGCCCCAGGAATAGCTGTGACCAGAAGTAAGAGGTATACTGGAGGAAGGTGAAATTCATAGTAAGGAGACAGTAGGAGCCCTGCTTGAAGAGTAGACTATTCTGGGTACACATCCAGTAGGCCAAAGATGCCCAGGGACACGATTGGGCAGTAATGAGGGATGGGTTTCTCTGAGAAGTGGGGTAGGAAGGATGGAGTGCTGGGTAGTGCGGGGGAAGACAGAATCTCCAGAGTTTGGTTGTAAATTCCAGTTTGTTCACTGGACGACTGGGGTGCGCTTGAAAGCTCACAAAACTTTTGGAAGGCGCTAAGGAGGTAGAATAAGGGTACTCCCTCACTCATCCCTTGGCCACCACCAGGTCGGTGAGATTCCGGGCCCTTCCACGCTCGCATCCAATCCAGCGGACCGCAGGGAAGTATAGAAATGGAGGGCCCACGATGACCCATGGCCATCACAGGAGTGGCCGAACGCCACGGTGGCCCTGAGCGCTCTCTCGTAGGCTTTCCTTGGGGATCACTGACTTTGCAGTATGTATGATGTCCCACTTGCCAGTCCCTCTCCGCCAACAAATTCCCCCTTGGGCTGAGGATGTAGCTCAGCGGTAGAGCGCTTGCCTAGCAGGTGGGATACTTAGGGTCGATCCTGCCCAAGCTTGGGGGACCAGGGGAGTAAAGTCCTCTTTTGCCCTGAGTCTGGAAAAAAGTTCAGGAAAGCCTGAGACTCCAAATGCAGGGACCCTGAAGATAACCCTGGCTTTCTTCAAAACCGGAGCCCGCCACGGTGGGAGGCCGCATCAAAGAGCCACTGGTTCTTTGACAATTTGCATAAACAGTAGCTGCGGGCACCTAACTCCCTATGCACTTTTCCTCTCCTCTGTAACCCGGGTAGAACGCTAACTCCAAAAGCCAGGTAACCACGGAAGCACTGTCCGCAAGCACTGTCCGCACTGCGTACTGAGTGTGCTCTACCTCTAGGCGAAGCGCGCTATGAGTACGCAATGAGGTTTTCGCATTGTGACAACCACTCTCTTTCCCCTCCCCGCCGCCACATCACCAAAATTAACTTTAAAATGTAAAAAAACAAAAATAAAACGATTTTCTCATAACGACTCACATAGGCCTCATTACTTTCTAGGTGTCTATATCCATCTCTATGTCTCCTTCCTTCTTAATACAAAATTTTCTTTTACGCCAAGTACCCCAGTAATGTCCAGCGCTTTCCCTCCCTCCTTCCTAACCCGAAAGTCCCGAGTGTGCAGATTCGTCGCCATCACCCTTTCGCGGAAGTGCCTAGCCCTGAGAGGGCCTAGGCCAACGCCAAGCGAGTGTCAGATTCTTTCCGGCAGAGATTATCGTGGTGGCCAGAGACGCACACGCGAAGCGCGCCCGGGGCCTGGTGGGTACGCACCTCGGTGGCCTGTTGCCTCCGGAGCGCCACCTGGGCGGCCATGACGCGCTGGCGCTCCACCACCAGCAGGCAGTTGGCGCACTGGCAGTCTCGCCAGCGGCAGAATCGCTTGTGCCCCTTGAGACAGGACACCACGCCGTGGTTTCGGCAGCGCGCACACTTGGGCGTGCGGCTCAGCTTGCGCGGTTCCGCGCTGCCGCCGGCGTTCGCGCAGCGCTCTACGGGCCCGGCAGGGACTGGAAGGGCCTGAGGCGCCGGCGGCGGCCGGGGCAGCAGTCCCGGGTGCTGTTCCGGG
Organism: Sciurus carolinensis; assembly: GCF_902686445.1. Lineage (NCBI taxonomy): Eukaryota > Metazoa > Chordata > Mammalia > Rodentia > Sciuridae > Sciurus > Sciurus carolinensis. The sequence goes on from NC_062226.1 coordinate 68,689,627, forward strand.
CGGCAGGGCACCCCCGGGGACGCTCCCGCCACTTCGCCGCCGCCCTCTTCTTCCGCGTCGTCGTCCTCCTCATCATCTTCCTCGTCGTCCTCACCATCCCCGTCGGCCGGCGAGGGGCTGGGCCCGGGCGGCGTAGTCGGCGGCGCCCCGCAGCCGTCCTCCTCCATCTCCAGGCTCTCCACGTCAATCTCCCAGTCCCCGACCCCTGGGCCTGCCTGCCGGTCGGCCATTGCGCGCGGTGACTCGCTTGGCTCAGCTGCGCACACTCTGGGGAGACACAAAGAATCCCAAAAACCCACCTGCCGCCATTAGGAACCGTCCCTGAGATTTTCCTGAGTTTTAAGTCTAGAGTTTCTTGTCTGCCGGGTTATCACCTTAATGTATCCTCTCCTCTTACCGTCTCTCACATGTCTGTCTTGTTATCTCTAGGGATCCCAGGGATCCGAAACTCAGCTATGATTATATTTTATTAATTCCAAGTACTCTGTGAGCACCTGACCCTTAACAGCAGCCCTCTTTGGTTTGACACGACTTTCTGGACAGTCCCGGAGAAACTCACTGATTCCAAACACATACATATTGTGTCCAACTAGGCCAATTTAGGCCATTTGTCAAGCTTTCCCATATCCAACAAGCATGGCCATGATGAATATAAAAATATGGATGAAAGAATTAGCTTTCTTTTGATTATAAGGGACCCTTCAGATCTACCACTCCTTTTATCAACCTACAACACAAGTACTCCTCTATGGACTTGAAGAGATCCTCTCATCACTCCCCTACCCCGCAACTATTCAGTTGAAAATCAACATTATAGTGTCATTAGTTAGAACTCCAGAGGCAATGGAAATAAAGATGCAGATGCCCATCTATCATCAATAGTACTTGGACGGCACAGGGTTCTATGGACCTAGGGCTTGATTTGTATCTTTAGAACAAGGTATCCAAGTAAAATAGCAAAGATAAGGAAAGATGATTTAGCCCTCCCTGAATCACAGCGGCATCAGAGCACTCACCAACACTTTGAGGCCCGGGCTAGCAGCCGAGTCAAAAGATATCCAGCTTGAAGATCTGGTTCTCAGGCTGCAGGATGTGCATGCAAACAGAAATCAGGGTCGCACCCCTTGCCAAGAAATCGGGGGTGGGAGTGTGCTGACTGCTGGAGCCCCCAGCCCACTGGATAGTGGGGAAGGGTGGGAGAGGAAGAGGGGAGGAGGGGAGTCAAGTCCTCAGCAACCTGGCCCGGCACATCCCGAACACAGCAAACTTCAGTTTGGTCCTCCGCAGCCTGGGGCGTTTCACTTCGCTGAGCCGGCTTTCGGCTTCCTCTGACCCAAGCTGGGTGGGGAAAGGTCGAACAGCGCCGGCTCGGCTCAGATCTCGGGATCCGGGAGCAGGCACAGCTGCGTTCTACGCCGAGCCACTCGTTGCAGTCTCCAGCCTCGGCTCCCCTTCCTTGTATTATCCACTCTGGTCCCCGAGCTTCGAGCCCTCTGATTGGCCGGATGTTAGGCGGTGTGCAAGCTGATTGGTCAAGGCTCGCCGGCCCGGCGCCCTCCTCCTCTGTGCGATAGAGGTGCTCCTCCCGGCCGAACTCCGCCAGAGTCTGCCCGCCCGGCCTTCGATGCAGCCGGGTCTCTGGTCCGGAGGCTAAATCTTAAGTGTGACGGCACCTGCGGAGAAGAAATCGCCATTTGTCTCACCGACTAGGAAATGAGCAGAGACACATTCTTACGAATCCCGTTGTCCACAACAGAAGGTAAAAGAGAGAGAGAGAGAGAGAGAAGCTAGCATTGGTCCCTGCGTTAGCAGCATCTCCAGTAGTTCTGCGATTCAATCATTGACCAAAGTTGGGCGCGGAGATAAGGCCACTGCAATGGGGAGCACAGCGGCATTCTTTTTTTCTCCTGCAAAAGGAAATTAATGGTTATCTTGCACCCCAAAGCCTAGTTAACAAATGACCTGTGGGTGGTTTTGTGGGTAGCTGCTCATCCTCAGAAATGCAAAATAGGTCATTAATTTTCATTGAGCTTGTTAGGCAGGTGGCCAACTCAACTACAAGTTTACTCTTTTCTGCTTTCAATAGCTATTACAATTAACTTTGGAGAGAATGGAAATGCACGCCTCTAAGAAACATAGTACAGCGGAGTAGCTCCAAGAATGCATTTAAACAAAGCTTTTTTAAAAAAGAAAAGAATTACTTTTTGTGCATGAATGTATTTTTAAAAAAATTTTCTTCCGTCTCCCTCAAAAATCCTTCACAAAATGTTTAAAACAAAATTAAATTTCCAACAAATCGAAAGAATTAGTCCCCTATTTCAATGCTGTATTCTACTTTTGAGCTTAATATTTAAAATCACGTAGAAGCTTTTCTAGTTTTATCTTTAGTCAAGCCCTCTCAAGTAGGATCAGCGTAGGAAACAAATTAGGAAATCGGATGCCCTCGTACTGAGCACATAGTAGGCCCGCAATAAATATTTGATGAGTGAAGGAAACTGCGTAACTGCTTCTAATATTACTTTTCTCTGGTCCTATCAGAATGTTAGAAGTTAACCAGGCTCAGAGAAGTGGAAAGAAAGGCTATTATGGAAGGACTGAAACTGACGCTAACAGTCAGAAACGCAGGTATTCTGGAGCCCTTAGTGATGTTGTTAAGTTCTTCCCTGGCGACCAGGTACTTGATTTTCATTTGTGCTGATGTTTCTCCACAGCACCGCTGGCAATGCCCAGTGGAGGAGACTTATTCCTTGAGACTCTTCAGTCTCTCTAGGGGTCTCTCAGAGACTAATTTGGGAGCGCTGCGCGTTTGCTATAAACACCAATGAGTTTTACATTTTGTGTAGCTTAACTCATAAAATGACTTTTTTTTCCACCTCCAAAGCGTTTGAATTCTTGACCACAGCACAAATGTACTTTTATCCCTGTTTTTTTCAGTGATGAAACTAAGTTCAGAAATGAGTCCTGATTCAGCCAGCGGTCTCGGGGAGAGTCATGGATTGGCGCAAGCACTCTGGTCCTACTGTAGCCTCTGCTCTGAAGTCTCAGAAATTTCGGCGGAGGATTTCCCAGTTCCCGGTCAGAAAGACTCACAGTGGGTTTACCAATTTGTCATAATTTGTTCGGTTTTTGTTTCGTTTACTTCCCTGCACCACTTCTGATTTTAGCACTTGGAGTTAGGAGTGGTATCCCTGTAATAGAACCTAGAACGTTTTTTGTTTGTTTGTTTGTTTATCAAATAATTCTCATTTTTCCGTATTTCCCAATGCTAACTACATTTCTACATTTACAAACAGGCGTTTCAGTTCTTGTGCCCCACAAACCCGTTGCAAGCAAATTATATACTTCCACCACCTCAGCAGATTGTGTGCAGGAGTTGGCAATTTTATTTATTGCTTTTAACCCAAGCATGGGGGTAAAGATGAAATCATTAACCCTTCACCAGTAATTTATATATTAACGAAGTCCAGAAAACAGACTTGCTACCTTTGGTAACTAAATTGAGGGGAAGCAGGACAGTGGGAGGAAAGAGGGAACAGAAGAAGGAAAAACTGTTTCCTAAACTGAAAGTAAACTACTAACTGAGCAGCCCTTGAACTAGTTTGAACTCTGAAAACTATACAGAGAGAACAGTGAACCATGACAATTGAACTCAAGAGGGGAGAAGGGATTGGGGTGGAGGACCCTAGAACAGTGGAGCTGACACCTGGGACTTGGAACAGAAAAAGAAGACAAGTCCACAGGAATGTTCTGGCTGAGTCCAAGCGGGCCTTCCCCCTGTGTCCACTTCGTGGGGCTCGGAGATGGGGAAAGCAGCATACTAGAGCTTCCTGGAGGAGCTGGGCTGGTGGTTTCCAGGTGGATGGACCCAGGAACATTTCCTCTCCAGCACTCCAGCACCCTGTCAACTCCTCAGCAAGAGCCCCAGCTGCCCTTTCTAGACATCCTGCCTATCTCCACGTATCCCCCTCCCAGCCTGTCCTTCCCTCCCTACACCCCCATCTGCCTCACTTGGGGACAAGCAGCTGTAACCATGATCCTGTTGGATTACACTCCATCCTCCCGCCCTGAATGCCTCCAGAGAACCAATCTCCCACTAATCTCCGGGAAGTGAAATGGTGTGGGGGAGGTGGGTTAAGGTTTTTCCTGGGAAGAACTTCAGGAAGTCTGAGAAGCTCCCAAACTGAATTGGAAATTATGTGCATTTTTCTTGGGGGAAAAATGATCATATTCTTGATCCAGCTATGAAAGGAATCCACAGTTACACAAACTGGTTAGTAAACTAAATATTCAGAAGAAATAGGCAGAGAGTCTGGGCTCCAACTTGTTCCATTTCCCTGTGGCCCTGGTCAAGTATTCTTCAGCTCCTCGGTTGCCTCATCTGCAAAATGGGAAGGGTCGCCTTTCTTGGCCTGGCTCCTTGTGAAGGCTCAGTAATAAATGAGGATAGATCGTCTTCCTCATAATAGGAGCTCCTTTATAGACATTCCTTTCCTCTTGAGGTGACAGTACCAGCCTGCGGAAGGCGTGACTGCGAAATGCTTCTCGAGCTTGACTGAAAGACAGGGACGCACGCAGGGACTCCGGCTCCGCTCTGGAGGTCTCTCTCTTAAAAGGGGTCAAGGGGAGACCAAGGATGTGTTCAGTGAAGTTCTTTTGGCTTGTAAACCGACACCAAATTACAAGGTACAATTCAGAGTCCCTCTTGCAAATTACCAAGCCCAAAGCACCTCAGTTGACACACCAAGTGGATCTCCGTAGGGGGTGTGAGCAAGGCCGAGTTCCCCCCATGCTCCACTTTCCCTTTCCCCAAATCTCTCTTGCCCTGCACCCTTTCCGGTCCTTGTGCAGCTCCACCCCATGAGAACCCCTTTAGCAAATCAACCAAGGGAACCTGAACCAAAAAAAAGGAGGGAGTAGAGTTCTTTTTCCTTTCTTGGTGTGACACTTTTTTTTTTCTTTTCTCCAAACACCTCTCCAAAAATAAAAACTAAAATTAAATAAGCGAAGGAAGAGTATTTCAAATTGTCTTCCACCCACTCATCCAAGCCCTACTCCCGCGTGGTTGCACTTTTCACGGAGCCCCCGTCCCCCTAGCCCTCTGCAGGTTCCCCAGCCCGAGCTCCGCGCGGGAAGACCAACCGAACCACTCCTTGGCCGGCGGATGCAGAGAAGGATCCTTAACTTTCCTTTGTACCTCCCCTCCCTCAACTGCAAAATGAAATTAGTCTTAGAGGACTTGGCAACCTGACACGGTGACTCGCCCATGCTGAGCACTCAGTACTTGAGTATTATTTGTATTATTGTTATCATTTTATCTCAACGAACTGGCCCATAGAGAGCTCCAAACTGGGGGTAATTCAAGTCCTGATTTCCTCCCGACTCCGCCCAACTCCCCAGCCTCTCCGGTCTCGAGGTGCAGAAGGCGGCCGGTGGGAATCCTCCCCCTTTCTACCACCAGCTCAGATAGCTGTGCTAAATCAACCTGCAGAACCAGGGGTGGTGACTGATGTCTGGAAACTTCTGGGCATCTTGTAGAAAGACTTTTCTGTGGCTAGTTTTGGCTCTGGTTTCTCCAAAGATGACCTCGAATCCACCTCCTCTCGTGGAAAGCTACTCTTAGCATTGTACAGTCTCACGACTTTGACCGGCTGTGGATGCGGTGAAATAAATAATCCCAGATGGGAATGCAGAGATATGATTTCCCAATTTATTTTGCGTAATCAAATATACGACCTGTCACAATCAGTGGGGGTGGAGGTGAGGGAATGGAACTTGGGGGAGATAACTGTTCTCCACCGGGCTGCTAGAATTCTCCCTTGCTGAGTGTCCAAAAGCAAAGGACAAGGTGAATTGGGCTCACATCGCTCCACTGTGGGGAGCGAGGCTTAAACCAGAGATACCGAAGACCCTAAGGGATACGCTTAGTCCACGCCCTTGCATTTTCACATGGAAAGACTCAGGGGAGTTCATGGAGGACTTAGTAAAGGGATATACACAACTACATAGTGACTGTGAAGGACCAAAGAGACCACGTTATTTTCCCTCCAGCTTGATGCCTTCATACAGTTTTTGTTTGGGGTTTTGTTTTGTTTTGTTTTTTGTTTTTTGTTTTTTGTTTTTTAATGTGCCCTTTGCTGCAGGATATGGAGTCAGATGCATGGACTGTGAAGCAATCTTTCCTCCATATCTGAGGGGTCTATCTGCCAGCCTGCCTGCCCCAACTCCCGGCAGTTTCCAACCTCCTGCTGGGGAATGTGGCTCAATTCGCTTGGGGATCATACAGCAGCAGGAAGATGAGGCAACTGCAGACTTCCTTGACTTCTCAGTACCCATTCCAAGTGGTTCTCAGGGGAGGTAGAGATTAGGGGTTGTATTGGGACCTGGGTTCCGCCCCACGGTTTTTGGCCTTCCTATGGAAGGCTGCCATGGAGGGTATGTGGCTTGGTGCCACATCAGGAGACAAACACAGTGTCAGAGCCTCCTTGCATCCCCTAGGGGGCCTCAGAACTGACAAACAGTAAGCCCTTACCCTTAAGAACTTTCCACCCTCTACTCCTCTCCCATATTGGAGTTTAACATTTCAAGGGGCAGATTTTAGCCACATTCAAATCCACACTTCATATTTCCCCAATGGTCCAACCACCAGGTAGAGAGGAATCAAGAGAGGAAGAAAGGAGCAGAGCATTGGTGGAGCAGGTCCTATACACTTCTTCCTTGTGTATAGACTCCTGGGCAAATCTTTGCACCTTCTTGGGCCTCGGGTTCCTTGACTATAAAGTTAAGAAACAAAATTCAATGATTTCTAATTTCTTTCTCAAACATTAGAAGCTATTACAAATCTTAACTCTAGTCCATGGACTGCTTGCACAGGTCACAATATCCAGGATATGAAGAAAACCCAAGAAGGACAAAAAGATGAGAAGAAAAAGAAGAAAAGGAATAAGAAACAAACTTGGGTATTGACATTTTGGTGACATTTCTGCTCCTTCATACTTCTGCTATTGATCCTATCCATAGAGGAGTTTCACAAAGATGCAATTCCCTACAGCTTAGACCTAATGAGAATTCATTCAAGTGACAAAATGGGTTCTCACAAGTCACAAAGGGCCTGTGGCTTCTAGATGAGCTCTGTCCTGGATGGATTTTTAAGCAAAAATAAATAAATAAATAAATAAATAAATAAATAAATAACCAGGCCAATTAAACAGACCTCCCTAGTCCCATCCAGTGTGATGCTCACTCTGGGGTCTATGTTTTGACTCTAGGGAGGCCCAAAGTATTTCCTTTGTTATTAACCTCAGGAAGACTCTCTGCAAAGTGTTCTTGCTCGGAAGAGGGATTCTTCCCAGTTTCTGCCAGATATTCCCTATGCTCAACTTTCTCCTTAGTCTGGAATAAAGCAGATGCTCCATGGTGCTTTTCATGATGGAGTTAGGCTGGGAAGAATTGTACAAGAGGGGGATCAGATCGTACTTGATTCTGCCTTTGGATAACAAGTCAGATCCATGACATCTGAGTGACTGAAGAGTGATCCTGTGTCTTGCAGTCAATGGGGGGGAGGGGAGGGAGAGGACTCCTTAAAGAGTACTTGACCTGCCTAAAAGATCAATTCTTTTTATCCACTAAATAAGTGGGGAGGAGGGGATAGCAGAAACAACAACTCTCTAGGGACTATCCTGTTCAACTAAAGTAACCTTGACCTTGGACCACTTTCTTCACCATTACTCCCTTTAAAGCTTCTGCAAAATGAAGGGATTAAAGTGGAACCGAATCATCTCTAAAGTCCTTTCCTGTATTTTTTTTTTAAATACAGGGGTGGGGTGGCGTGAAGAAAATACAAAAAAGACTTGCCTGTTTTCCCCTGGGGATTGTAGGGAGAGGAGACGTGGAGGGAGACATCCAGACCAGCTGAAGCTCCAGTTCCTTACAAAGAGGCGCTACATAAACTTTAAGGGCTGGAGGAAATTTCTTTGAAAACGCTGATCCCAGAGAGCAGGCGGGTGTTCCAAAAGAGATGAGCCGTTGGAAGGGGTCGGCAAGGGGGAGATGTCACTTGCTTTACACTGATTTAACGCCACGGGAGCGCAGGTGCAAGAAACTCCTGGCCCCTTCTCCAGGCCACCAAAAGCCCCTGAGCCCTCCATCTCCTGACCCTTCTTTTGCGGAAAATTTATTGACGAGGTGAAGCCAGGCTAACAAAACTGCAACCTCAGGCGCTTCGGGCTCCACAAGAATGCTTTGATCCCCCTCCAGTTTCTAGTGGTCCCCAGTGGATAGCGTTGCCAAACGCTTGGGACCCCCGCGGTGGGTCGCGGCTCCACAACTAAGCTTCACCAAATCAGTGGCTGCCGCCCAGCGGGAGGAGACCGCGCGGGGGCGCTGTGGGGCGGGCGCGTAGACCCGCGCTCAATAACCCAGCGGGAGATCCAGCCGCCCGGGATCCAGCTGCCCCGGGAACCGAACAGTACCCGCCAGGTTAAATCCTCGCCCAGTAGTCCCTCTTCTCCAGACAGAGATCGGCAGTAGTGGCGAACAGCGATCGATAGATTTAGAAGTTTGGAGGATCATCGGTGATGGAAGGGGAGAGTGTGGGAGTCTTCTACTTTTTCGGGATCAGAGCGATCCTACACTTCCAGCCTGGAAGCATCATCCTCTTTGAAGATTGGAGAAGGTCCCTTCTTGAATTGATTCTTGCGATGGCTTTGCCAAGAAGGAAAAGAAGAAGAAGGAATCACAATTCTTTTGGGTCCAACTTTCCTCAGATTCTGTGCCAGACCCTTCCAGCTTGGTGTTATTATTGACTCTTTACAACTCTTTATTTCACAGTTAAGAAAACAGGTTCCAGGAGAATATCCTGTTTAGAGTACAGGACTGGGAGTAACAGAACCCATATCTACATTGGAACCCATCTCATTCTAGGGTGCTTCCCCGAGGAATTAGCTAGCACACCCTTAGGAAAAGGAACTTTGGTCCCAGCTGCTTCTGCTGTGAAACCTAACCCCGACATTCCCAGCTTCCAGGTTTTTCTTCCAGAAGAAGTTAACTCCCTGAACACAAATTCAGCAGACAGTCTTCTCAGAGTGGCCTGTACCCCATACTGCCTCAACTGTCCTTGCTCCTCAGTCCTTCCCCACCTGCACCCTCCACTCCTGCTGCAACTCCGCAAATCTCTCCACATAGAAACTCTTCTGAGAAACAGAGTGGGAAACAAATTTTCAGAATTTCACTTTGTAACCAGCGAGGAAGTCTGGTGGTATGAAATGACCCAAAGATAAATCTGTATAAGACAGGTCACAGAGAGCTGTGCAGATCAACGTGAGCTCTGAAGACATGGGAGACCCAAAACCAGTTCTGCATAATTCTCTTTACCTCTGTGAGCCACAGTTTCCTCATTTGCATAATAAAATATTGTTTTTCCTTGTCTCCACACAGGGAGATACAGGTGCTGTTTGATTAATAATTGTTCAAACAATGCGTGTCTCTCACATGTAGTTGCCATTATGTTCCTTCGTCAGCCAAAAGAATCCTGTGCCTTGTCTCCCTGTGGCCAAATGTTCAAGTACTCTTCATTATCCTTGTAGAAGCATTGCAAAGGCAATGCCACTTTGAAAAGAAGGAGGGATGCAGAACGGTTTCATAACAGTTAAACAGTGCTTTTCATTTCCCTTCCAAAGAAATTCTGTTATTGTAAAAAAAAAAAAAATTCTGTTATTGTGTAGAAAGGGATGGCTTCCATTCCTGTGTCTCAGTTAACTAAGGCTGGTTTCCATCTGGACTATAAGCTGAGCTATTTTCTTTTCCTATCTTTTATTTATCTTTTCATTATGAGATTTTTAACAATGTTCAAAAGTAGGTCAAAGTATATGATATGTTAATATTATCTAATAGAATAATATTGGTGCTATCTATATAACCATATAAATATATGCATAGTTAATATCTATAAATCCAATAGTCAGATTCAACAGTGTTTTTCTACCCTCTCTACATAGAACTATGCTTCTGAAGGCTTACTGCATTTCTTTCAATAAAAACCCGCAGCTCTATTGATTGACTTGGTAAGATTTAACTATACTGATAGAATGGGAGGGGCCTCAGATATGATACTTTCTAGAATTCACAACCTTGCTATAAACCATCTGGGCAAGATACTCATTGTTATGGTTTGGATTTGAAATGTGCCCCAAAGGCTCACATGTTGAAGGCCTGGGCCCTAATTTGGCAACGTTCAGAGGTGGAACTTTTGGGAAGTGACTGGATAGGGGTCACAGCAACAAAAATCTGACTATCACAGAAATATGTTAACTGAGCACCAAACTTAATGCCTGTGAACTGGCAACAGAGACACTAGTAACAAGTGAATCATGGCTCTAGATTCTACAGACTAAAAACTGAATTCCGTGCAACCTGATTTTCTAACCAACTGGGGAGATTTCCTCTAAAACAGTAATGATTCCTTTAAATGGTTTAGGATTGTTACACTAAAAGCCTAGATTAGTTTCTTTAGCAGAGTTGATCACAACCCTAGGTTTATAACAAGGAACCTGTTGGACTCCTCCCCACTCACAGACTTTGACTCTTTGCCCAGGAGTAAACACATCTTATGATCCCAGCCTGAGACCTCTTCAACTCCATCACATTCATGTCAACAGACAGCCTCCTGGCATGTCAAAACACAGGGTTCTTATTGTTTTTGTTGCTTTTGGGTTTTTATAGTTTTTCTTCATCCCAGTTTGCACAATGCCTGCAGACATCTGTGCACTTAACTTTCATCTACTTAAGCATTACAGAGTCAGTAGACTTAGCTTATCTTTTCCAAAAGAACTAGATCTGGCCTCAGTGTGCAATCCAATACATGAAAGCACATAATCAAGTCCCCAGTTACAGCATTCTCGATGGTACTCCCAGATGCTCTGTGTTGTCTGGCAAATCTATAATGTAAGAAATATTGATTCCCTCACATGTGGTGTTAAGATTTACTCAGCCAAAAAATAAATTTTTCTACACTTTCTCTTAAAAATATGTCTCTAGCGTTGTTGTCCTGAATTTAGTTTGTACTCTGGCAGCTTTATTTAAATGTCAACCAGATGCAGAGTTTCATTATGATGTTTTCCAACTCTTTAAATTTTTATAGGTCCCTGTGGATTGTTGATGTTTTAAAACATTTTTCTTCAAAAGTCTTCCTATCTGTTCCTGACTGAAGAGAAAATATTTTAAAGTCAATGAATTTCCTCCCTTTGCATGTTTTAATTTTCCTTACTAAGCTACAGGATCATAGTTCCTGAATTTCAAACACTTTTTGTCAAGACACAAGTAAAGAACTGCCTAATCGAGTGTAACTTCATGTTACTCTAATGGTGTCTTTTGCACCACAGAAGGGACCTGTCAATTACAACCTTTTTGCCCTCCATTTACAGTCACACACACACAGTTCCATTCAAAGTTCCTGTTTGCACTCCTTTCCAAAAATATTATCCTTCTGGGGTGAAATTTTTCACGCATAAACTCAGTTCAACTGGTGACCTTGTTTTAAAGAAAGTTTGAGGAAACTAATTCCCAGTTATTTGAGAGTGTTAACACATACACTGGTTTTTAAACTTAGATTTGTGTACATTGATCATTAAACATTGAAAGAGGAGAAGGATCCATGGATTTAGCCTGAAGTAAGAAAGACTCCTGGGTCCTTTGGAAGTTACTGAGTACTTAGTAAAAGCAAAAGTGGCTTATAAATCATTTCAGAGCAAAGATTCAACAACATTTATTACATGTTTAGGCTGACAGACTTATTTCCATTTCTCTGAAGTGCCAGAATCACAACAAGTACTCATTGCTATGGGAATCTATGTATTTGATAGCTCAGATAAATACTATAATTTCATTATCACAGCTACAGGAAAAGGTTTGTTGGTTTTAGTGCCGTTTTTCAAGCAATTCTTCTATTTTTTAAAAGAAGTCATGGGGAATAAGAGCAACTCTCTGTGTTGTACAGAAATACAAGATAAGAATACAGAAATTTTAGAATATTCTCTAAAAAATTCACATTTTACATACATGGCATTTTCTGGAAAGTTGTTAATTCTTAAGTGTGGAAATTCCTCTAGAAATTTTGATAAATTTGTGTCATAATGGGACTCACCTCACCTTCTTGTCTGTATATTTGTAAAGTGTAAAAACTACATTAACCAGATTTCTCCTACTTGTTACAAATCAGAAATAGAATGTAAAGATTCTTTAAAAGTACTATTGGCTTTTACTTCTGTTATAAAATTAGTTTCCCTTAAATGTATAAAACTAAGTAAATCTCTATGGAAAATACCAAGTCTAGAGTATCCAGTCTTAGGAGTGATATTTCAGAAGAGCCAATCTTTGTGTTTCTATGCTTTATTGATTGTTTGCAAAATTTAAAATAAAGATGGGCAAAGTAGATTATTTTAAGATTGTTCAATAATTGCAAATTCTTACAAAGGAACTTGGAGAGCAATTCGTCATGTGCACTGGAGTTATACAGGTGACAGGGAAGGGATCTTTCACGTGATGCTGCTGGCTTTATGCTTCTGTGTTATGTGATATCCAGCCTCGGAAACTCTGGTCCCAGTCCCTGCTTCGTTTGGAGCCTCATTCACCCAAGAAGTAATTAATTTCAATCCAGATCAGTGCTACTAAACTTCAGCAGAGTCATGCTGAAATGTTGGGCAGTTGCTTATAGAAAGTCAGGATGGAAAGAAAAGCTACACATAATACTCAACTTCATTTCCTCTGTGAAAACAGATCCTAACAGATTTTTGCAGGCATTTCTATGAATGCATTTCTTTTAACTCTAATTTTGTTCTTATCACCTCAATAGTGAAAAACAGTGAAGAAGCTTCCTTTATTTGTACGCAATGAGGTGTCTTTTTTTTAAATTCAATTATCAATGAATTTATAAGTAGAATTTTAAGACATTTTAAATGTGGTATGTAAAATTTTAAGAATTTTTAAATGTGATGGCATTCCAACATTCCAAGTCATAACTAAATCATTCTGAAGTGTTTGAGAAATTAAATTCATATTCATCACACAGGCTGTTAGCAGAAGAACGCACAGAAGGCTGTTAGGGAAACAAGTAATTCAGAGACTCAGGCTCCTCTGCCTCTATCACTTGGGTTTGGGGATTAGGGAGTAGGCCATGTCTCCAAACAGACAGGAAGAATTCTTATAGGCATAAACAGTAGCCCATTGACCTGATAGGGCCTCAGAGACTAGCAAAACATTTGTTTAACTTCATTGTTATGCCTTGCCAGCAGAGCAGTGTCTAAGCAAAACATACTTCTGAACTCTGCAGCAAAACAGCTAAAGTACTTCAGGGGACAGAGCCCTTATCTATCTCTGCGTGTTGGGATTGAGATAGGTAGGTGATTTGAAGGAGACTTGCAAAACAAGAAGCCTGTTTTAACTAAATTTATAAACCATTATAAATATAATGTTTATGATGTTTGTTTTTTAAGTGTTTATAAAATCCCTAGACACAGTCTCTGCCTCTCTGCAAACAGAAGTTGAAATCAGTTTTAAAAGATTAGGTTTCATTCTTCTTACCTGGTTAAAAGTACCAATGACCAAAAGACTACATGTTAATAGAAGAAAGAAGAAAGATACAATGAGACAACAGGACTGGTTCTAGCCTCTGTGTGGTCAAGTTAATTTTCAAGGTCAGTTTCCTCTCTGGTATATAACTGGGTCTGTGGGCCCTCAGCCTGGCCTGTCTCCATAAGGTGCCTTGTTAGCAAGTCTCTCCATACTCTGCTTTTCTGTATGTATCAGCCAGGTTGCAGTAACCAAAGATGTCACTGCAGCCCACCCTCCAACACTGTACCCTCCCAGAGCCACCAAATCAAGGCCATCAACCCTAATTCCTCTCTGGCTTGCAAAGACATCCAGAACCATGTTTGCCTATGAAAGCCCACCCACAGTGAACTGGATGCTCTCTAACAGTCTCTGCAGATTTTTACTGACCTCCATCCCCTATATCCTTCCACATTAAAATTTTCCACCAGCCATCGTCTATATCTCTTGCTCAGAACCAAGTTGTGCCCAAACCCTTCCTGCTCACCTTATCTGAGAAATACCTTCCTCCTTTGCTCTCTGGTTTGTTTAATGTCTGTGCTCTTTATAATCTATTACTTTTTATGTTGAGTTATTTTTATTGTTATTTTGCTGTTACCACTTTTGGTAAATCATTTTTCCACAGTTAGGTTTTAAGTTTATTAAGTACTAGCTCTTAAAACCATTCATGTTCCCAATCATTCCTGAAGAACATACATGGTTGGTGAGTATTTTCTGATTAAATGAATGGTTGTAATTTGTAAACCAAGGGCTTTCATTCATTAACCCAACAGACATTTCTTGAGCATTTACTATGTGTTAAACCTAGTTCTAAGCTCTGAGGACAACACAGAAGCCCCTGGCCTTGTGGAAGGAAGACAAACAATAAACAAATAAACAAAAAAGTATAAAATATGTCAAATGGTGATAACTGCCATGAAGCAATACTTGAATCTGAGAGACAAGAAGAGACTGGATGGGGTCTATTTGTATACAGTGATATTATGGTTTAGATCTGGAATGTCCCCCAAAATCTCATGTGCTCAGAGGTAGGGCTTTCATGAAGTGATTAGACCCTGGGGGCTGTGACCTCATCAATGAATTAATCCATTAATGGCTGAAGGGACCACTGACTGGAGGAAGTAGATCATTGGAGTTGTACCTTGGAAGGGTTTATCTTCCCTCAGGCCCCTTCCTTTTCCTCCTTCTCCTCCTCCACTTCCTCCTCTTCCTCAACCTTCTTCTTTCTCTCTCTCACCTCCCCCATTCTTGCCCACCTTCCCTTTCTCCTTCCTGGTGCCATGAGCTGCACTCCTCCACTACCCTCCCACCATGATGTTCTGACTCACCTCAGACCCAGAGAAATGGAGCCAGCCAACCATGGACTGAAACTGAGCAGCAAAATAAATCTTTTCTCCTCTACATTATTCTTGTTAGGTATTTCCATTGCTGTGACAAAAAACCTAACACAAGTGGCCTCACTGATAATTGAACATTTGAACAGAACAGAACTAAGGGAGGCGTTGATACCAGATAGAAGAACACTCTAGCTCGAGAAAAGGGCAAATGGAAAGGCCCTGAGGTAGAAATGTGTCTGGAAATAACAGGGAACAAAATGTGGCAAATGCAGATGGATCTGACTGAGTGAGGGAGATAAAGAGGTCAATGAGTGTTTGGGGAGGGAGAGACCACACAGAGCCTAGAGCTTTTGTTCTGAAAGGAATGAGGAACCTTTGGGGTATTGACATAGAGCAATATAATGTCACTTTCTACATAAACAGAAATGTAAAGCATTCAAGCAGTATGTGTTACTTAGCATGAATGCCGGTGTCTAAGATCTAACTAGGACTCAAGTGATTTCTGTAAAATGAAAACACTACTATATGTATAGAGCACTCACCTAGGCCAGATGCATAAATAAGTTATCTAATTCATTCCTGAAAACAATACTCTATGCAGTTGGGCTTTGGGTTCTATCTCCAGCCCCAGGGGAGGAGGTGGGAGGTCAGAAACAGTGCTGAATCAAGCATCATGTCCATTTGCAGATGAAAGAATAGACTTATGGAGGTTAAGAAATTTTTCCAAGGTCACACAATTAATCAATTATTGATGAACCTGGAATTCAAACCAGGATGATCATACTCGAAAGTTCACTCATGTAACTGTGTCCATGGAACAACAGATATCTCAGACATACCTTCCATTGGTGCACGCAAGCATTTGAACACAAATGACTTGTATATAAAATAGTCAATATCATCATATCATCAGTATGAACCTTCCCATTAGCCCCACTAACGTTTGCAGATCTGAACATAGATTGTTAGGAAGTGATACTACATTGATGAGTGGTAAGTTAACTGCCATCAACTTATTTCTAGAAATTCTCTAAATAAGTTGAATGGAAGTCCTGAGAGCAAGAGTCCTGTACTTGGTGACTGGGTTTGAGGCTCAGTGGTAGAGCACTTGCTTAGCATGTGTGAGGCACTGGGTTTGATCCCCAGCACCACATAAAACTAAAAAAATAAAATAGTTGTCCATCTATGACTAAAACTACTTAAAAAAAAAAAAAAGAGTCCTGCACTTGGATCACCTCAGCATCCTGTTACTGTGCAGTCTTCACTGGCCACATCAATACCCAAAGGGTTAATACAGGGAGATGTTCTCAACTTCTGGTACACATAGAAACCACCTATGAAATTTTAGTTCCATTTGTACTCCTCACAATAGGCTCAGGCAAGCAGCTCTGTAGGTCTAAATCAGCAAATCTGAAGTGGGAACCAGAGCTTTAAAGCCCATTAAGGATTAAAAATCATGAATCTATTAGTGCTGTAGTATCCAGAGAATTTGTTAGCTCTGACTTAATAACCGAAAAGTTCACTGGGTAAATAACTATCTAATAAATTCTTCGGGTTTTTTTTTTTTTTTTCTTTTTCATTTTAGAATAAGAAAACATTGCATCAGTTGGATGAATTTCTAGACTCAGAATCTAGGAATCTAGGTCTGGATATGTAAAAGGAACAGGCATTAACAAGTACTCTACTAAACAAAAACTGAGTAGGAAGCACAGTCATTGCAGAGAGGGACCCACTGGCCAACTGAATACTTGAATTGGAAGGCAGCTGTAGTCCAAAGCAGGGCAGCAAGTGGGTTTGGTTCCAGTACCAATCAGATCGACAGTGTGTGGCTACCAGGAGCACAGTGCCATGAAGCAGACTCTGAGGCTGGGACAGGAAGACTGTGATTGATTGGTAGTATGTACCCTGCCACAGGTGTACCTATGAAACAACACATGAGAATAATATGGGAGGATAACATTTTATAGAAAGACTTCCTATCTGGTGTCTTAAAAGAAATTAAATTGTAAAAAAATTCAAACTATATTCAGCAGGTAAATAGCTATTCCCCATGGAACCATAGGAACATTCAGAATGAGATCTCAGTAGCAAGCCCAGTCTTTGAGATATTTTTTGCTAACTTGCCCACATAATGCTAATACTTACGAGGAAGGATAAATTTAATTATCAACTGGCTTATCAAGCATGTCATGGTTAATGAAACTATTTTAATGTAATCCTGCATCCGGATCAGGGTCATCAACAATTAGCTAATTACCAACTTGTCAATATACTGACACTTAATCTAATGGGTTATTTATTTAACTGCTGCCTACTATCTCTGTTATAGACTTTTAGCTCTGATTTCCACCCCCGCCCCCCAGGGGCACTTAATCACTGAGCCACATTCCCAGCCCTTTTCATTTTTTATTTTGAAACAAGGTCTAAGTTGCTTAGAGTCTCACTAAGCTGCTGAGGTTGATGTTGAACTAGCCATCCTCCTGCGTCAGCCTCCCAAGTTGCTGGGATTATAGGTGTGCAACACCACACCCGTCAGCTCTGATGTTTTATAAAACTGAAAGTATGATATTGTTTGCTTTTCTGTCTTCATTCCCAAGGCTTGTTGTGAATTGGTTTTAATATTCTTTTGAAGTGCCTAGTTTTGAGACAATTAAATAAGCAAATTCTTAGACTGGGAATATGTGAAAAAGAGTACCATCTACCAGCCCTGTGTAGTGGTCCCTAAATCATGAACACTGACTTAGAAAAGTGAGGTTTAGTCGGATATTACATTTTACAGCATCTGTTTGCTGAACATTTCAATACCAGCCTGATCTTTAAAAATATTTAGGCAGGGAAGGACACAAACAAATCATTCTCAGGTCATCTTTCTCTTGCCAGGCAAAACAACTATAAAAACTATGTTTGAGAAACAACATGTATCCCATTTGTTTACAATAAAAAGAAACTATGTTTAATTTTTCTCCTATTTTTATGGAACTATTTGTCATATACAAGTTTTTGATAATATAATATCCTAAAAGATACATAGTTATTATTTCCTTTTCTTTTTTTCCTGGGCATTACTAAGAGTCAAACCCAGGGTCTAGAGCATGCTAGGCCAGCACACTGACATTGAACTACATCCCCCAGCCCTATTATTTCCTATTTCATGTAACTATTTAGTATGTGGTTTTAAGAAAACACTGTAATACATTATGCATAACTATGATTTTTTTTTTACATTAAAAGTTAGACTTCTGGGGCTGGAGTTGTGGCTCCGTGGTAGAGCATTTGCTTGGCATGTGTGAGGAACTGGGTTCAATCCTCAGCATCACATAAAAATAAACAAAAATATATTGTGCCCATCTACAACTAAATAAGAAAATTTTTTCAAAAAGTCAGACATACTGGCTTTAAAGATTTGTTATTCTCGGAATAAAA
Source organism: Sciurus carolinensis (assembly GCF_902686445.1). Taxonomy (NCBI): domain Eukaryota; kingdom Metazoa; phylum Chordata; class Mammalia; order Rodentia; family Sciuridae; genus Sciurus; species Sciurus carolinensis. The sequence goes on from NC_062226.1 coordinate 68,707,986, forward strand.
TAATGAACATATCCCATGATAACATGTACTTATGCAAACATTTAATACTACAGAATGAAAAGCACATAAAATTGAGAACGGGGTGGGAGACCTTAGAGACCACTGAATCAAGCGATTTTAACACATTTAACTCAAGAACTCTTTCTACAAAAGAAAGTGTCACAGAAGACACTGGTAAATTCTGAGACATCCTGATCAAAACACAAGTGAGGATCTGGAGTTCCTCAGCTTCCCTCCCTCCCTTCCTGAGACCAGACCAGCCCAGTGTAGGGTCCCTAAATCACGGGCACTGATTTAGGAAAGTGAGATTTAGTTGGACCCTGTATTACACAGCATTTGTTTGCTGAACATTTCAACACCAGACTGAGGACACTTCATCATGTGTCCTTCAGATTGCTCCTCCATGGGAGACCTCTAAAGCAGGAGGTTTTAATATTTTCTATTAAAAACTACTAGAACATGACTCTTCACCCCAAAGGGGCTTTGCACATGCACTTCCTCATCTTAAAAATAAGTTTTAGGTTTACATCCATTATCATTTACCTTAATAAAATAATGCCATTAGAGAAAAATGACCACAAGATTTGACAGACAGAATTATGGGTATCATATTAGTCACAACATCTATTACTCTATCTTGCTTTGATTATAATCATTAAGAAAATCCTGGCTCATTTAGACGGGTAGCTGCAAAATGTCAGTTTACAAATGTGTTTATTAAGAGAGAATTTATATACAATGAAAAGTACAGGTATTCAGTTTACCATTCAATGATTTCGGACAAGTGCATTTAACCACATAAAGGACATTCCAATCCAAATACAGATGCATTTGTTGTTGTTTGACTGAATTTGTGATGGGGGAGAAATGCTTGTTGCAGTGTGCTGGTTCTCATAGGTGCAGAAGGCCTTCCTTTCTCATGTAAGAGCTGGGAACCAGGCAGCCTCTGAAATCCCAATGGGAACAGTAGCCCAGGGGGTCAGAGAATCGCTCCACACTCCCACTCAGGCACAGCTGGAGAGTCGAGCTTCCAGGCTGCCCCAGCTGCTGCCCTGTGGACTCAGGCACCAGCCCAAAGCACAGATGCCCAGCAGACAGCGGGCACCCACTGATGATGCGCTGCAGCAGTTTTTATTTGGTGGGGCAGGTCAAGCCAGGAAGAAGGGGCTGGAGCTCCTTTTCCCAACGTGCGCTCTCGTTGGGTCAATAGCGAGATTGTTATGAGAGTGAAACCCGAGCCAGGTAATGTGTGTAGGATCTGTGGCTTTATTGTGTCCCTGCTATGTTAATTAGTATTAGGAGCATGATGGATTGGCAACACGTGTGCACTCTGAGTCTTAAACCAGCCCTGAGAGTTTAGCACTCCATTAGTTACACATCACAGAAACCCAGGGGATGTTTACTCAAAAAGAGGATCACTTACAGGAGGGAAACATGCTAATTCATTCCTGATACTGTCTGGGGAGAGGGACACCCCATCCACTGCTCCCGAGTAGCGTAACCCGTCATCCAAGACAGAGATGGAATTAGAGGCTGGCGGGAAACTACAGAAAACCCTGGCCCCCTGGCCTGGGAACCCTGAAATCTCAAATCCTCAGTTGTTCCTATGTGAATCCCTCTGAGGCTGAAGTTCAGAGAAGGCTCTGTGTTGACATTTCAATTCATTGCCCTGTTCCAGAAGCAGGGCGCCCTAGACCCCCTCTCTCCCACACCCTCGCCAAGCCACAAAGAAGGCAACTATACTCTGCCATCCTTCTCACCCAACTTTCCAGCAGCAGCTGCCTCTGAGGCCTGGACCAGCTGGATCTACCCCCACTGCAGGGCAAGGGTACTAAGAGCAGCCACAAGAGGAAGTCCAAAATCCTAGGACTCCTCAGAGCAGGGCATTATTATTGACATGTTTTTTATTAAAAATCATCCTTATTTTTTATTAACTCAGATGACCTTTGAGAAGAAAACCCCAGGGCTGGGGATATAGCTCAGTTGGTAGAGTGCTTGCCTTGCAAACACAAGGCCCTGGGTTCAATCCCCAGCACCGCCAAAAAAAAAAAAAAGAAAGAAAAAGAAAACCCAGGCTTCTGTCTGACTCTAAAGTTCTGGAGTCTTAACATTGTCAAAGCAATTTTGTAGATATGAGAAAATACAGGAGTGGCAAAAACATTAATGAATTTGTGAATGGTACTGGCAATAAATTAGCAGTATAATCTGTGTTACATCTACTAAGAATATATAATGTATGTATATATTCACACACTAATGTATATAGCAAAACACACTCACACTTAGGCAGTGTGCACTGGTCAGTGTTTAACACTGGCTGGGTGTGTGGGGCCGGTGCAGGGCAGACCCCTGATAGCAGTGTTTGCAGTTCCTGTGGTGTAAATATTCCCACCACAGCTGGTTCCAGCTCCCAACCTGACATCATTGAACGTGGAGTTGGGAAGAGAAGATGTTTACAATTGACCATCTCATGCCAGTAGAAGTAGGCCCAGCACACCAGTATGAGTGAGATAAACTGGAATAAAAATCATTCCTGTTCCTCCTGATCTGTGAAGTGTGTCTTCCTCCCCTCCTTTCTGATTTTGGGTCCTAAGTCAGATTATCTGGGGTCACATCTTTACCTTACTTGTATGCAACCTTTAGATACATTCCCTTATCTGTTTCCTCACCTGCAAATTCAGACTTTTTAAAACAAGTTTTACTCAGAGTACAAGGGTATTACCCGGAGTTGTGGGATAAGGGAAATAGAGTCATGTTGGCCAAAGGGTATTAATTTTCAATCATAAACCAAGCAAGGTGGTACTCACCTGTAATTCCAGAGACTTGGGAGGCTGTGACAGGAGGAGCGCAAGTTTGAGACCAGCCTCAGCAACTTACTGTCTCTACATAAAAATTTTAAAATGACTGCGGGTGTAGCTTAACGGCAGAGTGCCCCTGGGTTCAAAAGGAAAAGAAAATTTCAGTTATGAGATGAAAAATTTCTGGGGATCTAACACACAGTTAATAACACTGTTTAGTATATTTGGAATTTGCTAAGAGAGTAGGTCTTAAGCATTCTCACACAAAATCCACCAAAAAAAAATAAGGTAAATACATGAACTAATGATTGTATTAATTAACTTGATGCATAGAAAATTGTCACATTGTATACTTTAAATGTAATTGTTATGTGTCAGTTATAACTAAATAAAGCTAAAATTCTTAATAGGAATACTAGAGGGAATAAATAAATACTTATGTAGCACACCCTAAAACAGTGATACTCAAATTTCAGTGTGCATGAGGATTGCCTGCTAAAACAGCTTGCTGAACCCCACCTCTAGAGTTTCTGACTAAGCAGATCTGGGTTGGGGCCTGAGAAACTGCATTTCTATCACATTTCCAGATAGGACCTGAATTTGCATTTCTTATAAAGTCCCAGATGATGATGAAATGGTTAGTCCAAAGCCCACACTTGCCAAACCACTACCCTAAAAGTTTTAGTATGAATTCACTAAATACTGACTTGTTTTACCATCAATTCCAAAAAATCAGAGCCATTGCTTCTTTCTTTATTTTTTTAAGGTGGTGAAATGACAATAATCTTTATTTTTAGAAAACAATCAAAATATGTGAATGAACCTGGAAAAATATATACATATTTTACACTTACATATTGCTTTATAAGAAAGGTTACTTAAGAAACCAGACTTATGTTTTAAACATTGTATAGTGAATATACATATAGCAGACAAGTTGATGCAAAAGTTTAGAAATGATGTACATTTTTCTCTGAAAGGAAATCTTCTTTTGCTCATAAATGCCTTCTGAAAACCTACTATTCTAGATTTTGTGGGTTTCAAATGGACCAGCATAGGCAAGGCCATGCTGGATCAAGAAGGCCAGGAAGGAAGTCTATGAGAGGTCCCATTTGAGTCACAAACTAATGAAAATCAACTGGCCTAGAAATAACTGGGGAGAATTGCAGGCAGCATCAAATATGAAAGTCCTGATAGACTTTCCTACTTAAACTCACTAGAGCAGTAGGAGAGGGGGAAATTCAGCAATCAACTGTCTGAGCAGTCTGTCATGGGGTTTATGGATGGTATAATAAAAATAACAATAAAGCCATTAACGAAAATGAGATAGATTGGGTGAGATGAAGGCATAGGACAAAGATTAAAATTCAAAATATATTGGGTTAAGTTAACTCTGAGATGCTTAATGAATATCTATTTGAATGTGTGTATGTGGGTATCTAGATTGGGATAAATACATAAATATATACATTTGGTCATCTACAATGCAGGCTAATATTGAAAGCCACCTAACTGAATGAGTGCATCACATAAAATCCATCCACAAAGACCCCAAGCTCCCCCTACATGAAGGTGCCATCCTAGAGGGACTTCTTCTGACCATCTAGAGAAACTTTCATTGAACTTGAACAAGAAAGAGCAGAGAGAGCTGCCCTGCTTCCCTTACTTCCCTGCATGGGTCAGTCAACAAACCAGTACCAGTCAAGTGTCCACCGTGTGTGTCAGCTCTAAGAGAGGAAGATCAGGTGTGTCTAAAAGGCACATACATTAGAAATCAAAAGGGATCTGTTCTCCAGGATGCCAGCCAGCAGGAGAAATTCCCAAAGGCCAGCTGTCATTACCTGAGGCATTCCCATTTGCCTGACTGTTTTCATGAGTTGATCCTACCTATGCCTGAATGGTACTGATATTTATTGATGACAGCAGGGCCAATAGAATCTACTCTTAGCATCTCATCTGACTCAATCTTGAGAGAAGCACCAGGACTTAATTCATATTCTTTGTCACTAATCCTTCACAAATCCCCCACTTTGAATTTTGCATGCACTATCCTAAAACAGCTCAGAGACATGTCAATTCACATATTCAACTCTTATTACTGATTGCCCTAAGTCCACTGTATTCACTAGATAACCAAGAAGGGAGGTAGGAATGGTTAGATTTTTTTTAATGTTGTTTTTCAATTGACATATAATATTTGTACAGATTTATGGGGTACGGTATGGATAATTCCGTATGGATATGTAGCATGTAATGATCAAATCAGGGTAATTAGCATTTTCCTCTTTTTGAACATTTATCATATCTCTGTGTTGGGTACCTTCAGACTCCTCTAGTTGTTTTGAAATATATAATAAATTTTTGTGGACTATAGTTATCCTAACTGTGTTACAGACCACTAGAAGCAATTCCTTCTATCCAGCTATGTTTTGGTACCCAGTATCCAACCTCCCAGATATGGTTAAGTCCTCAGCTTTTTAGGTCAATTACACTACTATATCAAATAATTATTTTTTTGTTCAAATGCACCACTTCAAGCCATAATCTGAGGTCAAGCCAGAGGGTAACAGTAGCTTAATGCTTAAAATAACACAAGCAAAGTAGGGCTCACCAACTGAGAAACAGAAATGTTGCATACGTCCCCCATTCCCGCGTGAACGGCCTGGACAGCAGTTCCCGGCAGTTGGGAAGCTGAGACACATGCTCTGTGTGATTATGTAACAACCAGCACCATCCCTGCCCTGCACACACGGACCACAGGAAACAGCAGAGTATTGAAAACCCAGATGGGAAACCCTGGGGAGGCAGGCGCTTCAGATTTTCCATGGACCTTAGCCTTTTAAATGCTCTACGTTCTGATGATCAGATATACCCAGAAAACGACTGGCCTAACATTTCCATCTTACTTTAATGACCTTCTTCCCTTTTATGTAATACAGTTCCACACTGGAGCCAGCACAAACATTCCCACTGTGCACAGACCCCAACCTCAGCCCTTTTAGGTTCGCTATGCCAGAGCCAAGAAACACTGGCTCCATCCTTTCTCTTTTCCACATTTTTCATTCAGTAGGTAGCTGGTTGCTCCAAAAGCATTTCACTATGATAATCCCCCTCCTTCCTGCAATACCAGAACCAGCTGCCCCTCTCTCTCCCTCCTACCTTCTTCGTATCTCCACAAAGGAAGCAGGAAGGAGGCAGAACAGCCAGTCTCCTGCCTCTCAATTCACAGAACCAGACACAATGCCAGAAATGTTGGCACTATATTATGATGAACTAAGTGAACTATTAGAAAATTCCATAGTAAACATGGAGTGAGGTATAAATTAGCCAGCAAAGTAAAACTAGAGGAATTCTTATGACTTTTAAACAAAAGTTAAGAGAGAAGATAAACAGCTAACTACACAAACATTAACAAATAAAAGGAAAAAAGGATGAGAGGAAGTATAAAGAAAAAGGAAAGAAAAATCAGAACAGACTACAGAAAACATTTGCAGCAAACATGATAGTGGATACCTTAATCCGATAAGTGTTATTCAACTGATAATACAAAATAGGAATGAACAGAATTCACAAACTAATAAACACAACTAGTAATCAAATACAGGAAAATAGTCAGTCCCAGTGGAAATCAGAGGAATACAAAATTACAATATCAAAAGATCAATATTCACCTAACAAAGTACCAAAAGAGAATTTTTTTGTGAACAGTCAAGGCAGGAAGGGTAGCGTGAAGATGGCACTCAACACTGCTAAGAGTGTTAGCAACTGCTGTAACCTGTGGACAAAGCAGTTCAGAAAGGGCAAGTACCATAAATTCACTCATCCCTGTGGACCCAGAAATTCTGCTTCTACAAGAAGAAATAACCCAAAAGAAAGAAGAAGCTATAGATACAAATACATCCAAGGTGACATCATTTATCATATTTTAAAAATGCAAGTGAGCTAAAAATCCAACTCTAGGGAAGGCTAAGTGAACTGTGACACACTCATCTTTCATTTATTCCACCAATGTTTACTAATCACCCTCCATGTGCCAGTCACTCCTTCTAATGGTGAATTAACAGGTAAGACAGAATATACATTTAAAATTTTTCCTTTAAATCAAGAAATATCAACCTGCAGCGGATCATTGATTGACATGTATGCCACTCCCAATATCAAAGAATAAAATGCCCAGGGTAAATATCAAGGAAATTAGTGGCAATTGTCCTTGAGACCCACTTAATGATTTAAGGAATCAAGATGTGGCCTTAAGAAAATCATGGTAGACAGCTACACCAAGGACTCCCAGTAGCCCAGAATTCCTAGTCCTCTGCTTTAAAAGACTTGAACTTAGTGTATTGGACTCCTGGAGCCTGAGAGACCAGTGACTGTGAATGTTTGTTTGACATCTGGTCTCGGGGTAGTGGAGGTGACAGTCAGGAGCAGGAGATGAAGCAGTCTGGATCCCCAGTGGGGATCCTTCCTTCAAATACATTCCCCTTGGCCCTTACTCCGAGCCTCCAGCTCCTGGGAGCCCCACTGGCTGTCCAGGAAGAGAGCCCAGGAGAACTGAGCCTAGCAGGGAGAGCAGCAGACATGCACCAGTGGAGTTGGTGGCCATTTGGGTGATATTGCCAAAGACATCCCTTCTGGCTGCAACCTTGCAACCCACTCTTCCCCAGAAGAGCAGGCTGCCTCTGAAAGTGGCACTGGACCTGAACATCTGCTCTAGGAAACCAATTGGGGTATCAGCTGCCTCTCACAGAAGAAACTACTCTCCACTTCTCCCAAAAACCTAAGATATCTTTCCAGCAGAAGATAACCCTTCATTTCATACTTAGAAATAGGTTTAAAACCAATCCTCCCCTGGCAGAGATAAGAATTCTTTATCCATCATAACAAATTAAGTATTAAGTATAATACTTGCTATGTGCCAAATATTATTCTAAGAGTTTTACATGGAGTAATTAATTTATATAAACCTGTACAGACTGTACTATTATTGTCAATCCCATTTTACAGGCAAGGAAACTAAAGTATAATGAGGGTCTTGCCAAGGTCACACATTCTCAGGAGACCTTTTGACCCAGTAATCCCACTTCTGGAAATAAGTAAAAGAGTGAAAAATCTCTGTATACAAATACACTTAGAGAGGCATTATTTAGCAGGGGAAAGCATTGGAAGCAACCTAAAAAGAGCAACAAGTAAGAATGGCTAAGTAAATGTATTCAGTTATTTATAGGATTTGTAGTATGCAGGCTGGCTCTAGCGCCCTCACCACAACCCTGCACCATTTTAGAAAGAGAATAGTTTTACCGAAAGTTGCCCATTCAGGATCAGAATATTAGTGGGTTTAGAGCCTGGATTGGAACTCCGAAACTCAAGTTACATCAGTCTATTCCACTAAATATAATTTACTGTATATGAGTCACTGCTAACGACTTTATAGGCACTCTCTCTTTTAGTCCTCACAAAAATACTATGAAGGAGACACTGTTATCCAATCCATTTTACAGAGAGAAAACAAAGACATAGTTAAGAAGATAATGTGCTCAAAATCACACTGATAATGAGAGCTAGATTCAAAGCCAGGTCTATCTGAGCCCAAGGCACATTAGCCTACCAGCTGCCACTTCATCATAACTAAGTTAGAAACAATATCAACCATGAAAAACATTTTTAATGCTCTAAGTTTACAACCATCCAAAATGTTTATGAACTGAAAATGGCAAATAACAATTCTAAGTAAATAAGCAGGGCATAATATTGAAAGTACAGTGCTAATCATCTAGAAAAAAGATCTAATCTTCAGGAAAAATAAATACCAAATATATGAAAACAAAAATGCAGTCCTATCTCTGTAGTTAAAATATAATTGGCACCTTTCTTCTTTTTACTTTTTTATTTGTTGCTAATTATATATATTAAGTGCAGAGAATATTAAGAGTAACATTAAATTATAGTTAAATATATCATTAAATTTTTAAAGGATTGATATGTTTTATGTTTATTCATATATTATTAAATCCATTAACTCTTAAAAAAAAAAAGTTGCCCATTACTATCAGTAAATGACAAAGACACAGTCCTTCCTGCAAGCACTTAGGGGATATGGGAGAAACCAATGCCTGAAAGATGGGAGAAAAGGAGGTAGTGATCAGGATCAGGGATCTGGCAACACATTTTACTGACCTTGCAGGTCTGCATAACCTGTTCCTTCATAGAATCAAACTCCTTACATCTTCCTCCTCATAGTCTTCAAAATCAAGAACTGACTGGTACTAACCTAGTTACTGATCTGGTTTTTATTATTATTATTATTATTATTAAAAGGAAATAAGTGCGCTTTTATTCTCCCCCAAAGCCTTAGAACCATTAGGCTAATCTAAACCAAACCAAACCTTCTATCCACTGCTTAGTTTTGGTAAAGGAATATGTTAACAGCTTTTGGTGTGAGCTTAATCGAAAACCTCAAGCTGGACTACCCAGGAGCCCAGTGGATTCCATGGCTCCCCTGATGTGGGTTTTCTTGCGGTGAACCTGTCAGTCATGCCAGAGGCAGGCCAGAAGGGACAGATACAAAGGAGAAATTGGCTTGCAATTCCTAAGCAAAGGAGTTAGAAAAGCAATGAGCCCCATCAGGATCAGCAAAGCAAAGGCAATAAGAAAGAAAGAAAAAAAAAGTTTCAGCTGACAATGAATGGCAGACTCTTGACTCAAGGATAGACATGGCACCACACTTGTCTGTGGGGAAAAGTTTTCTAAGTACCTCAAAGCATAGGTGCAGAGACAGACACGTGTCCATGTCCCAGTCCTGTGATCATAGGTTATTGTATCTCTTTAAGCCTCAGTTTCCTTACCTGAAAATGGAAAATAATCAAAGTACCTTCCTCACTGAGGATGATTGTGAAGTTCCAATGAAAAGATGTGTATCAACTGTTTAGCACAATTCCTGGAAACTAGTCAGTGCCCAATTAACATTAAGTAGCACTTCATGATTTTAATGTCAAAGAATGATGGAAATTAGAAATTTACTGGCTGCCTAAATCACCACCTCCTCTTTCCTCTGCTTTTGGTTAAAAGGTCTATTTTCCCTGGTCTGACAAATAATACCTGTGAGGCTCTATCCATGTGGAGCTGGAGTGACCTCCAGTGTCCATCCTCTTAGCAACAGGCCAGACCTACCTTGTCTTTGCTGAAAGAGAATCTAAGGGCCATGAAGGGCCCATTTGACAGACTGCTCTCTAATAAGAGCCAAGGATGCAGCAGAAGAGACAACTCTCCAGAAACATGATGGACTCCCTCCTGCTAGGGACATCTGTTTGTTTCATCTTGCAGTTTGGGGAAGGCTTGATATGAGAGCTGCTCTTTTGTTGACAGCATTACATGGGATGCTGTTTATATGCTCACAAAGGGTGTCTTTTCAACTCCAAATGTAAACATTCAGCTCTCCAAATAGAAGAAATACTAGGGTGCAGGAGCAAATAATTACATGATGTTTCTTTAAGGGATTCCCTAGTTTGAGGCCACTTGTTGGAAAATTAACTCTTGATCACTACCCCATATAGTTTGAAAGGAGCAAAGGATTTAAAAGCCAGAGTGATTTGTCTAAAGAAAAATAACCAAAGTATAATACACAAATAATTCTTACAATTCAATAAGAAAGAAGCAAGCAATCCAATTTAAAGAAAAAATGAGTAGAAACTGTTACAGATACTTATCAGAAAAGATGCACGGATTTCTAGTAAGTCCATGAAAAGATGTTTAACATGACAAATAATCTGTGAAATGCAATTTAAAACCATAATGAGGTAGTACAATGTACTTAGTAGAATGGCCAAGATTAAAAGGAAAAAAAAAAAAAAAAACAGACAATACCAAGTGTTAGTGATGATGTGGAACAACTAGAAAACTCTCATACTTATTTGGCAGAAATGAAAAATGGCAAGACTACTTTGGAAAACATTTTGGAATTTGCTATAGAGTTAAAGATACACTGACCATATGACCAGCAATCCCACTGGTATGAGTTTACTCAACAGAAATAAAAGACTATGTCTACAAAAGGAATTCATCATGAATGCTCACAGTAACTTCATTCATAATAGCCCAAAACAGTAAATAAAACAAATTGTCATTGACAGGCAAATAAATGTCTTAGTCTGTTTTTCGTTGCTATAGTTAAATACCTAAGCTGGTAAATTCTAAAGAAGTTTATTTGATTCACAATTCTGGTGGTTAGATGATCCAAACAACATGGAGCTGGTGTCCTAAAAAGGTCCCCCTAATTGCATCACAACATGATGGAAAAGCAGAAAGGGAACTCAAAATGTGCAAAAGGGGCAAAGTATATGGAGTAACTTTCTTTAAAACAAACTGATCTCTAGAGAACACATTCAGCTCCGAAGTAACTTTATTAATTCCATCTAATAGTGGCATTTCCAAGGCCTAACCACCTTCCACTAAGCCCACCTCTTGAAGATCCACCATCTCTCATTATTGTTATATTAAGAACCAAGTTTCTAGCACCTTTGGAGAACAAATCATATCTAAACCACAGCAGTGGATAAACTAATTGTGATATGGATAGATCCCTGCTATTGAATACTAATCAGCAGAAATTAAATAAACTAGTACATAAAACATACTTGAATCTGAAAAACATTGTGCTGAGCAAAATATGCCAGATGCTAAAAACTATATATCATATGCTTCTATTTATATGACTCCCTAGAAAATAAACTAATGCACAGTGACAGTGGTTGCATGGGGTGAGTGTGGTGGGGAGACTGGGTAAGGAACATAAGAAATTTAGTGATTCTCAATACATATATTTCTTTAGCTTAGAACATAAATATCAATATTTCTTATCAAAATAGTTTCTACCAAGTTATAAATAGAAAAAGTTGCTAATGTGAATTTGATCTAAGAATAGATTTTTTCCCTCTTATCCAAAGTGAAATAACAGAGAAAGTTTATAGGATACTTATTATGTGGCAGGAACCTTTCTAGATAATTCCAGCATTCTAGTCTCTCTGGAGCCTTCGAAGAAGTCAAGGTACAGTGAGGATGCCTTGGGTAGCAAGTGATTGGTTGATAAGTGGCAGATGGGGAGAGGACCCAGGTAGTATATCAGCTTCCTTAACTACTTTGCTATGCTGCCTCTCTTAGAGACCTTAAATTTCCCAAACTAGAGGTCTATTAGGAACAGAAGCAACCCTAGAACAACTGCTATGCTTTGGGTATGGAGATGTTGCCCCCAAAATCTTCTGTGTTAATGCTGGAACATTCAGGATGAAATTATTGGATTATGAGAGCTGTAACCTACTCAGTCCATCCGGAACACACTTTTTGGTGTTTTAGTCGGGTTTTTTGATGCTGTGACTAAATGATCTGACCAGCACAATTATAGAGGAGGAAAGGTTTATTTGAGGACTCATGGTTTCAGAGGTCTTAGTTCATAGAAGGCCAGCTCCATTCCTCAGGGCTCGAGGTAAGGTAGAACATCATGGCAGAAGAGCATCGCAGAGGGAAGCAGCTTGCATCATCAGGAAGCAGAGAGAGAGAGTGAGTCTCCACTCTCAAGATACAAAATACATATCCCAAAGCCATGCTCCAATTCTAGTCTCCTCCAGCCACACCCTACCACTTCAATTAATCTCATCAGGGATTAATTCACTGATTGGGTTAAGACTTTCATAACCCAATCATGTCTCCTCTGAACCTCCCTGCATTACCTCACATGTGAACTTTTGGGGGACACCTCACATCCAGACCATAACATTTGGCAAGTAGATGGAAGGAAGGAAGTAGGGGGAAGGAGAGAGGGAAGGAGGGAAGAGGAGGGAAGGAAGGAATAAAGAAAGAAAGAAAAGCAGGGAGGAATGAATACATCCATATTTTCTTCAGATACTAACAACAGCAACCAGTGACATTCAGGAGCAAGCTTCTCCAGTCTGCCAGGGCCTCAGGCTTCCAGATGCTGAGGGACCCCTGATGGCTTCATGTCTTCTAGAGGCCCTATTGCTTCAGAACCAAATGATGACTTCTGTTCCTGTGTTGTTCATCTGCCATCCCAACCCTGGCTAACAGATAACTCTTTGGATTGTCATCAGTGAGTAATATTTTCCAGGTGCCGATGTTGGATAAATACATCTGTCTTACTGGAAAGCTCAGGAGTTTTTCTTTAATGGGAAACTATAAAACTCTAAATGGATTTGCTTCTACTGGGTCTGTCCTCCTTGACCATCCTTATCCTGGTTTGAGTAACAAGATCCAGATGAACTGTAACGTTAGTTAATTTCTCTCTGGACCCTGATTTCCTATGAGAAAGGAAGGTGAATGACATTTCAAAAGAGCTTTCTGTGATTTATGTTTTTGTATCCGTGGAGGTCTTTCAAGAGCCCAGTATTTTCTCATAACCTGTGGAAGCTCCTTTTGTCTGCCTTTGAACCTATTTATTAGCTGAACAATTCTTGTAGGCAAATTGAAAAAAGAAATCGACTTCAAGTAGAAGTGTGGAGGGGTTAGGAAAAGGAATAAATTATTTATGGGTTTCCAGTAATAAGAAGTGATCTTAGTGAAGGAAATGTCTACATACATACATTATACATATGTCTAATATACATATGTATATGCAAATTGTGTGTGTGATGAACAGACCATACTGTGTTACAGGGAACATAGATATGCTATTTTTATCTGTGCAAACAAACCAGAGTTGAATAGAAAATGAATTCCTACGTGAATCATCATCAGAACACACCCTGCCAGGCCCTAGGACACACAGCACATGGCTGGTGCTGTGAGGCATATAAAGAAACATACAGCCCTGACCCTTCTTTAAAGAGTTCACTGGCTTCACAGAGACACTCAGGACATGCATGTAAAACCATTATTTTATTCCCCTACTGAAAACCCTAGAGTGGTTTTTCACAGAAGAGAAATGCCAGGCATTTAGTTCAGCCTAAGTCTTTTACACTCAACTCTTTGCTCCCTGCACATTACCACTGGCCTCTTAAATTCCTCAAGGACACACAGCTCTTCCTGATCCCAGACCCTGAGTGCCTACTGCTCTCTCTCCCTGGGGCCTCCATCCTCCCATTCATTTCCCTTTGAATCTGTGCTCAACTGACTCACACTCAGAAAAGTTTTCTCCCAATAAATTAGAACCTTTGCTATCATTATCTTATTGCATCACTTACTTTCTCCCTTCAGAGTTTACCAGTTTGTACTTTATTCATATTTATTTACAGCTTTATATCTATGTCCAGATTCCCCCACTGAATTGTAAGTTCCACAACCCATCAATTCTTGTTCCTTGCTATCTCAAGTTCCAAGCACCATGCCTGGCACACAGTAGGTGTGGAATAAATATCTGCAAACTTGGCATGACAAGGTGCCAGAGGCAGAGGAATTCACTGAAAGATCAGCCTCATGTTCTCAACTTGCTACACATGCTTTCTCTAACTTTTTTTATTTTTCTTTTTTGTGCTCTTCAGCAACTAAGGACGTGAGCTACAGAGCCCACTGCTCAGATCCGCATGATCTGATGCAGCTCAGAGTCTCGGCATATCAGACCAGTACCCAGAAAGGCTTCCCTCTGGTGGCTAAACACTCCCTCCTAGCGCCAGTTCTGCTTCCTGATTTTTTTAATGCAGGGAGGGTGTGATAGGAAAGTGGACGAGGTCCTTCTTAATCGGCAAGCATTTTTGTAATTTTCCAGAGGAAAAGCCATTACAGATGTAAGTGACTACTGAAACATGGGTCCAGGAGAGACACATGGAGGGAACATTGTTCTTCATATTCATTAGGGTAGCAGTATTTTATCCTGAGCCTTACGTATAGAAGTGACAAATTCCTACTTTATAGAAAGAGAAATAAAAGGAACGTATTCAAAGTGACATGAAAAGTTCTATGGAGTATGAAAAAAGAGGTTTCCTGAGGAATGGGAATCAGACCCAGGACATCTGCAGGCTGCATTCATGGTGTCCCCTTTTGAGAAGGAAAAAGTCACTTTACTTGAATGACCACAGGAGCTAATCAGACCCCATGAGAGCCCAGTGGGGAAGAGGGGAGGGATGTGGGGCTTCAGCAGAAAGAACCAGTACTAGAGCAGAGCTAGCTGCTGGCTGTTGGCTGAAGGACACGTCCTTCCTCCAGCTTTTGGGGGCCTGTGGAGTGGACTTCTTTTGCAGTAGCGTTGCCAGACAACTCCCCACCTCCAAACCTTCCCTGAGGTTATGTATATTCCACACCAAGTTTTGACATTCCTTACTTCTGCAGTAAATCACAAAGATACCAACACATACCCTGACAAAATTCTTCAGTGAAATATTTTCTGTTTCAACTTCCAAGTCCTGAAGAGGGCTGGGTAAGAACCACTTGCAACATAAAGGAAAGGTCTCAGGGGTCAGCATTCATGGGCAAGCATAAGGTCATGATGATTAAGGGTCCTGGGGTCACTGAGGAGAAGGCACTGAAGGGGTTATGTAGAAGATGTGAGACAAATAATGCTGACACAGCTGTGCAAATGAATGGATCTGGGCCCACTTCTTCAAAAAGATCAGAGACTTAAGAGTAAGTGCTGAAACTATAAAATTCTTATGAGAAAACACAAGTGTGAACCCTTGTGACCCTGGATCAGGTCAAACCTTAAGCACAAGAAAGAAAAGGAAAAATTAATAATTTGGACTTCATCAAAACTAAAAACTTGAGCTACAAATAAAACTATCAATAAAATGAAATGACAACCTGCAGAAGGGGAACAGAATATTTGCAAATCATATACCTGATAAGGGACTGGTACCCAGTATATATAAAGAACTCTTATAACTCAATAATAAAAATCAAATGACATAACTTTAAAATAGACAAAGGATCCAAATAGACATTTCTCCAAAGAATATTATACAAATTGCCAATAAGCACATGAAAAGATATTCAACATCATTAGACATTACATAAATGAAAATCAAAGTCACAGCGAGATGCCATTCACACCTACTAAGATTAATAAGAAAGGAGGAATTAATAAGAAATTAATAAGAAAGAAGGAATTTCCAAAAGAAGAGTGGTGAGGTGAGGTAGTCCTGACATTCAGCACTTTTCTCAAGAATTTCACAAAATACAACTGGTGACAAAGGCTGAGACACTACTGAGTTTGGGGAGCTGGGTTTGAGAAGGAGAAGCCCTGTGATACATCTCAGGTTTTCTGTTAGGCTCCTGAAACCTCTAGTTTAGATTAAGGTCAAGGAATAGCACTCCAAATATAAAAATCCAGCTCCTCATTAGTTCAAACCCAGACTGCAGAAGGTAATACACCCCCAGTCCAACTGGTTGCCAAAATCAGATGACATGATTGTGGAAATAAAAAACCCAGAAGAATCAACAGATGAACTATTAGAATTAATAAGGGAACTTAGCAATGTCACTGGATAAAAAGGCAAAGTACAAAAATCAATTTTGTTTCTGTACATACCAACAAGAAAAGATTTTGGGGGGCTGGAGTTATAGCTCAGCAGTAGAGCAGACGCCTAGCACAGGTGAGGCACTGGGTTCAATCCTCAGCACCATGTAAAAGTAAAAGAATAAAAATAAAGGTATCCACCTGCAACTAAAAAGAAAATTTTAAAGGAAAAATTTTTCAATGAAAATTTTAAAACTGTGCCATTTATAATAGCATCAAAAATTCAAATATCCAACAAAACATGTAACATTTTTCTATATAAAACCACAAAGTATTATTGAGCATAACTAGAGAATACTTAAATGAAAAGATTCATCTTAAGTTGGAAGACTCAATACTATAAAGATACTATTTCCCCCCAAATTGATCTATAAACTCAATTTGTTTGCAATCAAAACATCAATAGGAGGCTGGGATGTGGGAGAGTTGTAGAGTCCTTGCCTACCATGTCTGAGGCCTTGGGTTGGATCCCCAGCTCTTTAAAAAAAGAAAAAAAAAAAAAAAAAAAAACTTCCGGTTTTGTTTTCCCTGATGAAATTGATAACCTAAATCTAAAACTTATATAAAAAGCAAATGAACAAGAAAAGTCAATAAAATCTTAAACAACCAAACTGAAGGACTTATGTGGCAAGATATTAAGACCAATTATGAAGCTATAGTAGCTAAAGACAATGTGAGATCAGCAGAAGAATAAACAAATTAACCAATATACCCTAAAACTGCACAGAAACAAACCTTCATATATTCACCTGATTTGTGACAGTAATACACTGCAGTGGAGGAAAGATGGTCTTTTCAATAAGTAGTGCTGGGTCAACTGGAAGTCTATAGGTTAAAAAAAAAAAAGAAAATGAACCTTGAACCCTAATTTGTCACCCCCTCTCCAAGAACCTCCATTTATTAACACGGTCAACAATAGACTTGAACTCAGAACATAAAGTAATAAGAAAAAGACAGAAAAGATGTGAACGTTTACAACATAAAGAGAACACCTAAATGGTTAATAAACATATGAAAGAGTGCCCAACATTATTAATCTTCAGGGAAATACACATAAAATTACACTGAGATAATCACTAAACACACACCATAATGGATAAAATTGAAAAGACTGACAGTACCAGCTGTTGGCAAGGATATGGAACATCTGCAACTTTGATGCACTGCTGGTGGAAGAATAAATTGCTACAAACTTCTGGATGTTAGGCAGCATCTATTTAAACTGAACAAATGTATTATCTACTTCTGCAAATATACATAACAGATATGGGTACATATGCTTATCAAGAGCCATGTGTAAGATTGTCTGAAAGATGGTGGAATGAGACAGACATCATTACCCTGTGTACATGTATGATTACACAAATGGTATGAATCT
The DNA here is from genome assembly GCF_902686445.1 of Sciurus carolinensis. Taxonomy (NCBI): domain Eukaryota; kingdom Metazoa; phylum Chordata; class Mammalia; order Rodentia; family Sciuridae; genus Sciurus; species Sciurus carolinensis. The sequence continues at coordinate 68,725,612 of NC_062226.1, forward strand.
ACATCATGCACAACAATAGAATGAAAAGATGTACCCCATTTGTGTACAAGGAATCAAAATGCAGTCTGTAAAAATAAAATTAATTAATTAATTAATTTTAAAAAAAGAATATCTGCAGAAGCACCATTGCTTGTGGCCAAAACCCTGAAATAGTTCAAATGTCCAATATCAGTAGAATGGGTAAACTACGGTATTTCATTCAATAAAACACAAAAATGAAAATAAAGTACAACTAGATGCAATGATATGAAAATGTTTCAGATATAATGTTGAGTGAAAGATACCAGTCACAAAGGAGGACGAACAATATGATCCCATTTCTATGAAGTTCAACAAAGGCAAAACTAAGCTTTAGTGTTGGAAATCAGGTTTTTGTGGGGATGGTTCAGGGTAGAATTGCCTAGTATGCATGAGGCATGAATGAGGCCTTGGGTTTCATCCACAGGAAAAAAGAAAAGAAAAAGAAATCAAATTGAGAGTTTCCTCTGGTGGAGGAAAAGAAGAAGGAGAAATGACTGTGAGGTACTGATGATGTTTTCATCTTGATCCAACTACTGTGAACATGGCTATACTCATCTTGTGAAATACATTTTGCCCTACAGTGATTTGTATTCCTTTCTCTATATATGTTATATTCAAAATGTTTGTTGTTGTGTTAAGTCACCAAATTTGTGATCATTTATTATAGCAACCAAAGGAAACAAATACAACCAGTTAACGTTTTATGAATTTTCTATTTATTTCAACATTCTGAAAAAAAATCTGCATAAATGGTACTTCCCATGTGTGGTAGTAATAAACAAAAGATTTTTGCATAATTTGGTCCTATACTAAAAAATATCACTGTGTATGTTTCTTAGTAATATTTTTCAATCTAAAACAAAAATGCAAGTGGCCAGAGCAGGACCATTACAAACTTGATAAGTTAATCTTTTAACTTAATTATTGAACCCTGAAAGGTTTTTCAATGTTTGTGAAAAGCAAAATTGCTGTAAATACAAATAGATAACTTATCAAGAAGAGTACTTCATTCATTCTTGTTCACAAACTAGAAAATAAGGCAAGTTTGCATCTGGAAAAGGTGATACACATCAGTATCTCTACCTTGACCAGTTTGATAATATGACTTGGCAAATGACCCCAAATTTTAGTCAGGGTTGACATTCAAATCATTTTTCTACAGCCCAAATATTCAAAGAAGCAATACCATGAAAATTTCAGAAAAAAACTTTGCAAAGTCAAAAATGCACATTAGTTATTTACCTAAATTTGTAGAACCTAAACTTTTGGTGCTGTTGTTAAAAATAGTATGTGAAAACTGATGTGTCCTCACACATATTTATGTGTGCACGTGTGTGTTTTCAGTCAGGAAAAAGTAGAAAAAAACCTCAGATATTATGACTTTTTAATTTCTCTATTATAGCAGCTTCAGAGAATTTTGAAGTATAATACTCAAGTTAGAATGTGAAAGCAATAGAGAGAATAAGTAAACCATGAATAGAAATCAATATTTGCTTTTAAAATCTAAATAAAGGTAACAGAATTTTCAGATTAATCCCTAGCACAAACATTAAAAGGTGGAGTTTTTCTCAAAAAATAGCCATATAAAGTATTTGTATAAAGTAGACATCTATGCATAATTAGAAAATACCTCTTCAAATAAAGTTGAAGTCATTTTCCCTGATTCTGTTAAACTTTGGCTTACTTTTAGCAATGATAAATGCTTGCAATATCATGCTGAAATGCTAGACTAATGATAAATTTAACTTCAGCCAAAGCAAATGAATCCATCCGCTTTTACTTGAGATAAGATTCTAAATAACTTGACTGGCATGGAGTGGTACTTTTTTGAGTTTTCAAAATTACCTCTCTTACAGTGTGTGCAGTAGTAGCACCATTCCAAATCATTAACATGCACATTTTTTCTTGGCTTTTTCCTTTGCTATCAGATTGGAAGCAGACAGTGAGTAGTTCTGTCTAGTCTTTTTTCTTCTTCTTTTCTTTTAGTGGGAGTGACCTCACCCCAATTAGAATGGCGATTATCAAGAATACAAGCAACAACAGGTGTTGGCGAGGATGTGGGGAAAAAGGTACACTCATACATTGCTGGTGGGGCTGCAAATTAGTGCAGCCACTCTGGAAAGCAGTGTGGAGACTCCTTAGAAAACTTGGAATGGAACCACCATTTGACCCAGCTATCCCACTCCTTGGCCTATACCCAAAGGACTTAAAATCAGCATATTACAGAGATACAGCCACATCAATGTTCATAGCTGCTCAGTTCACAATAGCCAGATTGTGGAACCAACCTAGATGTCCTTCAATTGATGAATGGATAAAGAAAATGTGGTATATATATACAATGGAATATTACTCAGCCATAAAGAATGATAAAGTTATGGCATTTGCAGGCAAATGAATGAAATTGGAGAATATCATGCTAAGTGAGATAAGCCAATCTCAAAAAAACAAAGGACGAATGATATCGCTAATAAGTGGATGATGACACATAATGGGGGGTGGGAGGGGTTAGTGTTAGGGTTAGAGTTAGGGTTAGGGAGGGGGGCAAGAATGGAGGAAGGAAGGACTGTATAGAGGGAAAAGAGGGGTGGGAGGGGTGGGGGGGAAGGGAAAAAAATAACAAAATGAATCAAACAGCATTACCCTATGTAAATTTATGATTACACAAATGGTATGCCTTTACGCCATGTACAAACAGAGAAACAACATGTATCCCATTTGTTTACAATAAAATAATAAAAAAAAGAAATTAACTGAGAAATAAAAAATAATTTTTAGAATCAAAAAAAAATTTAGAATTTTAAATCTTTTAATATCTTTGAATATATTTGAAAGTCTCAGGACTCTTCAATGTTTTACAATTTCCTCTTCAGAGTCAGGTCACACACACACACACACACACACACACACACACCTTTATGCTAACCTGGAACAAACATTTCAAGTCCTGCAAACTGTTCAGATAGGTATTGTGAGAGGAGTCTAGCAATGGTTCTACAAATGCACATCGCTTCATTCCAGTTTAGTTTGACCTTTGCAGAAATACACTTATTTCCACTCCAACTCTTGAATGTAAGTTTTATTCTTCTCAAAATGTATGATTTTGCTTACTTAAATATTTTTTATTTATTTTATATTTTATATTTTATATTTTATATTATATATTTTATATTTTATTTTATTCTTTGGTATCAGGAATCACTTAGATGTAATAGCTCTATTGTGGTAAGAGCATGACCTTTCCAAAGGTACCTGCCTGTTATCTGAATTCCCTGGAATCTGCTTTCTGCGGTCTCAGAAAGCTGCACCTGATGGTAAGGCTTCCAGATGCATATCCATCGCTCCAGTCTCATTGCCTTCTTTGTATATATTGATGAATTGTTTCTTTATCTTCTAGTGGAACACTTTTTCTTGTTCAGCTTTCTGTTTTGCAAGTTTTGCCCTCCTAGTCTTCTCTTCCATTTCTCTTCTCTTGTTTTCTTTTACTGCTTCAGTTTCAGAGGTCTCAATCCATAAACAGCAGGCTCCATTCCTGGGGGCTCAAGGCGAGGCAGGAATAACGGTAGAAGAGTGTGGCAGAGGAAAACAGCTCACATGATGATCAAAAAGCAGAGAGCGCTTCAAAATTTATTTTAAAACTGTTACTAATCTGAATTTTATTGGTTTTGTTTGTATCTCCTCTGGAAGAGAACTATGAAGATGTGAAGATTATATGTAGCGTCTCTTAGAACATATTTAAATATATCATGATAAAAATAATTTAAGACATGAAAGGGGAAAACCTTAAGACTGAATCGTCTTTTAACGCCCTGGTTGAATTTTAGATAGTACTGAATGTGGTTAGATATAAAAACCAGGAAATATAACAAATCAGGAATTTAAAGTTCCTCCCACTTCCTCCCTCAAAATTTGTGTTTTTGTTGTGTTGTGGCTAGTTTCGTTATACACTTTGTCATCTTAAAGCATTTACATCTTATTCAGTAACCATACATCTCATGGTTGTTTACTCTTCTCATTTCCATTATTCACTTCTCAATACAATTTTTTTATTTCAACTTTTTCATTCATCAATCTGTCAAAGGATGAGACCACCATCCCTTTGTCTGAAATAAAAAGACAAAGTTGGAGTTATTGCTTTATAAGGAATAACTGTGCTGGTCAGCAAATTCTCTAAGAGTCTGGGAGAAGGTGCTGATTACACATAAGATTTCAGGGGCCTGAGTAGGCTGACGTCATCTGATGAGACTCCTCGATTGGTTGGCACTCGGAGGCGGGTTTAAGTGGTGGGAATCCCTCCCTGATTGGCTGACTTTTGAAAGAGGGTGGGGCTGGCACGGATTGGTTGTCTCATAAAAACACGGTTCACTCAATTGCAATTCATTGTCAATAACTCAACGAATTTAAAACCAGGGGTACATCCTAAGTCTTTTTAGTACACATTTCCATTGTCTTGCCACTTCACCATTTCGTTTTTTAGTTATTTTTTTCCTTCTACTAGATTGTTCATCTATTTTTACATGACCTGTCCCTCTCATTTCTTTTTTGTAGTATTTTATACGATTGCTATCTTTTATCTTTTTTATGCTTAAGGTAGTCAATACCATCTAGTTGCTCAACCTCAAATGTCACAAATCTGGCACCCGTTAAACAAATATTTGTTTCGTCTATAGGTTTTGGAATTTTTTTCCCAAAATGCAAATTTGTTGCCAACTTGTAAAAATTGGGAGATTCCATGTAAAATTTCAAAAATACACTGCTACTGAAAAAAACCAAAAGAATAATACAGTATCTCCATTCTCAGATAGCAACAATCAGTCAGAGACATTTTACTTTGGCCATTCTCAGAATTTAGTGATCATCAATAAGTACCACCTGTAAAGCTTTTGGAACACAATTTTTCCTGGGCTCCACCCCCAGAATTGAAGAATTCTGCATTTCTAATAAATTCCAGGTGTGCTGCTACTATTTATCTAGGGACTCCTTTTTTTTTTTTTTTTTTTTTTTTTTTCCCACTGCTGGGGATAGAAACTAGTGCCTTTTGCAAGCTAGGTAAGTTCTCTACCACTTATCTACACCCCCCAGCCCTTTTTATTTTATTCTGGACAGGATTCTCATTAAATTGCACAGGCTGGCCTCAGACTTGTAATCCTCCTGCCTCAGCCCAGGGAATAGCTAGGATCACAAGTGTGCATCCTGCTCCTGCCAGGGACCACACTTGAAGAGCCATTGCTTAAGAGATGAAGCATTTACTCTCAATTGACCATGTATGTACTCCACCACTCCTTATTTCATACCTTAGTGTTATCACTTCACCTGCCTCTATGTAATTGTGTTCACAGCACTTGTGATCTATTTGATCTTAATTTTCCTTGATGACAAGAGAGCTGGTGATTTGCAGTCCACACTGCTATTTGAGACCTGCATATTGTATATTTCATACATGTCCCAGCCTAAAGGCATAGAGAGCTCTGCTGGGTCTGTGTAACTTCCTTGTTGAAGGCCCTGGGTTCTTTGTGTCAACACCACCTTTACACATATCCCGTAGAGGGAGAGGAATCTCATTCCCATGAAAGGATATCTCCATCCAGTTCTGATGAATCCAAGAAAAATACCAGATTTGTTGCTTTTCTTGCCTCTGCTGAGGTCTCAAGAATTCACAGTACCATTAACCTTTCATTTGGGCTGCCTATTTATTTTCTGAGTTTCTTGTCCTTGCATTGGCAGATATTACTAAGAATTCTCATGTTTTCTCACTAGGTTTCCTTACTTTAAATCCCATCTGGAGAGCAGAAAAGGGTAGGTGGGTACTTCTCTGGTCCACACTAGAATCCTCTGTTTATTTTCTTGGTCTTCACGTTTTAAAGTTTATAGTAAGAATTTGTACCTTTTTCTTTGTTTGCTACTTGAAAATTGTTGTTCTGGGTTTGGCACTTTGGGTTCCTTTTGTGAGATCTTTGGGAAAGATCCAACTTCCCTGAACCATCATTACACTAGGTAAATGAATATTTTTTTGTTTGCTTGCTTATTTTTTGCAATGCTGGGGATTGAATCCAGGTGTGCCATACCACTCAACTACACCCTCAGCCCTTTTTATTTTTTTATTTTGAGACAAGGTCTTACTAAGTTGCCCATGCTGGCCTTGAACTTGCAGTCCTCCTGCTTCAACCTTCTGAGTAGCTGGGATTACAGGTAAATGACACAGGGCCTGGCTGAATGGCCTTGTTCTAAAGTCTCTTTCTAAATGTCTGTCCCACCCTCACTCCCAAAAAGTTTCCAATGAAATCAGTTGGGATAAGGTGAGGTCTGGGTATCTGGATCTTTAAAAGCTCCCTGAGTAATTCTAATATGCCACCAAAATTAAGAACCACTGCTGTAGCTCAGTGCTTTGCAATTTTTTTTTAAATAGAATCTTAATAAATTGCTGAGTTTGATCAGGAACTTGTGATCCTCCTATCACTGGGATTACAGGCATGCACCACCACACTTAACTAGTGCTTTTAAAATGTTGATATGCATACCAATCAATGGGATCTAGCCAAAATCCAGTTTCTGAATCAACAGGTCAGGGTGTGGAGAGTCTGTATTTCTTAAGCTAGTGATGGTGTGCCTCTAGTCCTGAGATAATACTTGGTAAGAAAGGTCTAGAGTAAAAAGCCAGTGTGAAAGTCAGCTTTTTGTTGCTATGACCAAACTACTTGATACAAACAACTTGGAGGAGGAAAGATTTATTTTTGCTCACATTTCCCTATATTTCAGTCCATGGTCCGCCAACTCTATTGCTCTGGGCCTGAGGTGAGGCCAAACATCTTGGCATGGCAGAGGAAAGCTTTCAACTCACTGCAGCAGGGAAACAGAAAGAGACAGAGAGAGGAAGAATTGGAAGAATTTAGGGACAAAATATAGTCCCCAAAGTCACATCCCAGTGGCCTACTTCCTCTAACAGTGCTCCACCTGCCTACAGTTTCCACCACCTCCCCGTAGTTCATTCAAATTACTAATCCACCAAATGAATCAATCCACTAATGAGGTCAGAGCCCTCATGATCCAATCATGATCCTAAAAGCCCCACTTCTGGACATTGCTGTGTTGGGAACCAAGCCTTCAACATATGAGACTTGGTGGACATTGCAGATACAAACCGTAACACTTGATTAATAATCTTTCCCCCATACTCTCAGTCTCTCATGTCCTTAGACTGACATAGTAGCCTCCTGTCATTTCCTCAGTGTGGCAAAACCATGCCAGACAGAGATACAGTAAGGGATTTAGAATTTACTGTTTGAAACTTGCTCTGATTCATGCGGAGATTTGTGTGGAATAAGTTTGGGTCATCACAGAGAAAGAGAAAATTGCACCTTAGCTCCTGATGGCCAATTCCAATTTGAGAGATTAGAAATTCACAAATTCTGAGGGTTCCAGGAAGGACAAGTAAAAGCCATATCACTTTAAATCCTACTTTGAAACAGACTTAAGTTTTTCTTACCTGGGTACCTGGCACTTGTCATCAGTTCTGTGAAAAAAATGCCACATGAAGAAAAAAGGCATCTTTCACGAGCTGCCCCAGTGAAAGGCACAGGAACGAGGTGGAGTCAGAGAGGGACAATGAGTAACGTTTCATCATCCGAGAAGCTGATAGGAAGCCGGGCAACAGACAGCACTTTCTCCAGTAAACACGAAAGACAGGATGTCACTGATACAGGCCTCCCACTGAACATCTGAGCACGGATACAAAAACTGGGACCAGCGACAAACTGTGTTAACGCAATATCACCACACGATGGCGCTGTTGGCTCGAGGAACACAGCCTGTGCAGAATGGTACGAATTTCGTTTCAGCCCTGCTTTAGAGATCAGTCCTTAGACCTGAGACTGGTGAGAAGAAAACATCAGAAGTGGGAAAAAAACAGAACTGCTAGAAATTGCTTTTCATCAGGCGGGATCCTTTGACATTGAACCCTTTGGCCCCTGCCAGTATCTGAAAGGAATCCTGTGTAGGCAGCAGACCAGGTTGCTTTCGTTTGGATTGACAGAGGGATCCCTGGTAGGGAAGAATGGGTTATGGGAACCCAACTCACTCTTGCTCAGCAAGTTTCACAGAATCAATCTCTCTCTCTCTCTCTCTCTCTCCTCTCTCTCTCTCTCTCTCTCTCTCTCCTCTCTCTCTCTCTCTCTCTCTCTCTCTCTCCCTCTCTCTCCCTCTCTCCCTCTCTCTCCTTTTGGACCCCTTTAGAGGACAAAAGGCTTTCAGTCTCCTCTTCTAACCCAAGACTCGGCCTTCCCATCGCCCCCTAGGCAAGTGTCCTAGAGGCAATGCTTAAACTCCCTCTGTTTGCTTCTTCTCTTCCCAGGCCTCTCTTTCCTCCTCCTGATCCCAGACAATTTTATTTTTCCTTAGGAAAAACTTGAAATGGAAAACAAGCTAGGTGCATTAATTCTCACTAAAGTCCAGTCATTGCACTATATTATCCAAATAAGAGGGATTTTAGCTTTGATCTAAAGGAGAATTCTGTGATATTTCAGTCTACATTCTTGCTTGTATTTTAAAAGTCTGCTTATTCAAGGAGACAGACCTTGAGAAGAGAAAAGGCAGGAGACTAGGATAAGACCAACAGTTTAAAGAATCAATTAGTAACTCTGAAATTCCACACACACCTGTTGCTGAACATGAGAGGATAAATCAGCAAAACTTAGGAGAATGCTCTCTCTTTTCCCTAGGTTAATTCCATGATCTGAACACAAGATGCCACCCTTTATTTTATTTTTCTCAATTGAAAAAGATAAACTAGTTAAGAAACAAAGCGAAGGAAATCATTGTCTATTTTAAGAATGGAATGGGCTAAGCACAGTGGCGCATGCCTGTAATCCCAGTAGCTCGGCAAGCTGAGGCAGGAGGATCTCAAGTTCAAAGCCAGCCTCAGCAACTTGGTGAGGCCCTAAGCAACTTAGTGAGATCCTGCCTCAAAATAAAAAATAAAAGGGCCAGGGATGTAGCTCAGTGATAAAGTATCTCTGGATTCAATACCTGGTACCAAAAAAAAAAAAAAAAAAAAATTTTTTTTTGTTTAAAATGGTATGAACTTTTCCAGGTTGATCATAGCCCTGGATTTCTTTCTATGAAAACAAATTTCAGCTAATAAATGTGGAAGGAATGAAAGAATGAGCAAAGGCACATTTTTCAACCCCTAAAGAAATAACCAGGGCTGGGGCTGTAGCTCAGTGGTAGAGCACTTGACCCTCACATGTGAGGTAGTGGGTTCAATCCTCAGCACCACATAAAAATAAATACAGTTGTGCACCACCAAAAAAAAAAATAATAATAATAATAACCAATTCAGGCAACCCAGTCTGTAAATAAATGCATATGTGAAAGGTTGAAGGAGAAATTTGCAATGGAGGGGTCTTGTGATGTTATTGAACCCAGTGACCATGCTTGGTGCCCCTTCTGAAGTGGTTGCAGTGGGAAGGGGCCAGCATGTCCTGGGAAGAACTCTCACTCAAATCTGTAACCCCCATCAGATAAGCTTCTAGATCTAGCTTCTACCCAGGAGGAAACGCAGGGACCCAGGGACCAAACTGACTCCACAGATTCAGAATACGTGGAATTCTACACAGCATTTCCTCATAGAGGGCGAGAGCCTGCTCTGAAATAGAGACTTAATCGTAGAGCCAAGGAGGTGTGTGGACTTTGAGATCAAACAAAACAGCAGTAAAGGAAGACAGACTTAATCCTGGGGAATTTTTACAAAGACTGGTTATTTGATGATACCAAGAAATTATTTTTAATTTTGACAGGTAGGTGTGATAATGGCATTGTGTTTATGTATGAACATATCCATTTTTAGAGTTGTTTATTGAAGTATGTAGGATGAAATGACATTATTTGCCTCAGTGACATTCTTTCCTTCAGCCAAGAGAAAATAAGATACTTGAATATACATACCATGGCAGAGTTGTCATAATTTATTTATTTTATTTATTTATTTATTTTTTTTTTTTGGTGGTGGTGCTGGAGATTGAACCCAGGGCCTTGCGTAAGGCAAGCACTCTACCAACTGAGCTATATCCCCAGCCCACTATAATATTTTAATGTTGGTGGTAACATGTATGCTGAGATTCATTTTACTATTCTTTATATGTGCCTTTTATTTTTCATAAAAAATGTTTTAATAATTAAAAAAGAGATATGCTTACTTCAGTGATATTAAGTGGAACAAAAGAAAATTCAGTGGACCAATGAAATGATCTTTGGCTTTGATAGACCACATCCGTAGCCCACAATAGAGCTCATGTTAGGTTCTTAGTGTCCCCTGGTCAAATTGCATTGTATTCCATATTCATCTCAGAAAGACAGATGGCGCCATCAGTCAGGTAAGGATTGGCTTTGGTGACCAAGCATTTCGAACAGTAATACACTAAATACCAGCAATGGCCTTGTTTAAGACATTCCACTACAAATTCAGGTGGTTAGCTGCAGTGGGTTCCACCAACTTTGAACGTAGGCCAAGAACTTATTCAAAACCAAGCATTTTTCTAGAACTCCAAGACAGAAATTCTTGTTGAGGCACATGACTGTGAAACATCAAAAGATGCTTACCCTTGTTCATAGTGAGAGAATGCAAATTAAAACACACTAAGGAGTTGGGGGCATAGCCCGGTGGAACAGCACTTGCTTAGCATGTACGGGGCCTGGACCCGGCACCACTGGCCTCAGAACACATGCATACATACATGCACAGCTTACTGAGATGTTCATGTTATGGAAAATCAGAACTGAAAACACACTTGTCAGAGTCATGGGGAAACAGACATTCTCAGACTTCATTGGTTGAAGTATAAACTGGAACAATAGCTATAGCAGGCAGGTTGGCAGCATCTAGTGAAATGCATATGGTCTTTGGCCAGAAATTCCTCTTCCATGAATTTATTCAGTTCATACTCTTTCCCACCTCAAGTCACATTTGTCATTGCTTATATTGTTCATAATAGATGACTTGAACACTTACTAATCAGATGGGAATTGCTGAAGAAATTACAAGACAGCCACATACAAGAGGTTATTTTTTTTTAATGAAGAAACTATTTCTATAATCATCTCAAACTATCTTTAATACCGAGTAAGTGGGTGGGGAGAAGGCAAAGTAAAATAACTGTGCATATAGTATATTATACAATTGTTATTGAAGACAAGAAAAAAAGAATATGTATGCTCGTATATCATAAAATATTTCTGGAATATTAACCAGACATGTCAATAATACTGCTGCCTTCAGGTTGCTGGAAACAGGGAGAATTGTCACTGAACTCTTTTATGTTTTATTCCCTTAGAAACTCTGTAGGGCTGGGGTTGTGGCTCAGTGGCAGAGTGCTTGCCTAGCATGTGTGAAGCACTGGGTTAGATTCTCAGCACCACATATAAATAAATGAATAAAATATAGGTCTATCAGCATCTTAAAAATTTTTTAAAAAAGAAAAGAAACTCTGTAAGTGCATGACTTGTTAAATAAAGATAAAAATAATTTCCGGAAAAAAAAGTCTTTTTTTTTTTTTTTTTTTTTTTAAACTGAGGACCAGGCAGGAACCAGAAACTGGAAAATGTGCCTGCTGGAATATGGACCACAACACAGCAAGAAGACCCAAACACAGTTAAAGCTCCCTGTAGGGGGAAAATCAAATCCATTTTACATCAAATTAAAACCAAGTCACTTAGCTGGTCCAACTAATGCCAGTTTCATCTTACACTTGGATTTAACTCTCTAGACATGATGGTCTCTGAAATCCTGAGGAGGCCCTCTGGAAGCAGGGCCTGACAGAGGCCCTAAGCCTGGTGATCCTAGCATCAGCCTGCACAAAGCCATCAAGAATCAGGCTCTTCACGCACCTCTCAGCAGGGCCATCTGGCTCCACACCAACCACCTCTGACCCTGAAGGAGTGACTTGGTGACGCTAGGCCTTCCTATGAGTAAATTCACTTAAAAAGAATGAATCACTGAAACGGTGTGCAATAGATCAAGTTCGGTTTGCAAATAGGTCAAAGTGAAAACACAGCCTGTTTTTTAAATCTATAAAATAGTTCCTAGAAAAAGAATAGCACGGGAAAAAAAAAAAAAAATTCCTACCCTGCAGGGCTGTTGTGAAGACAAATGAGTTGGCACTTGCTCATGGTGAGACTTAAAGTCTAATATCAGTTTCAGTCTCAGGAAGGAAAAGCTGAGACTTGGAAATGCTTGAAGATCAGAATGTCTGGAACATCTTTTCTGTTCCATGGCTCAGTCATCATAAGGCAGGAACCGGTGCATCTACTTATAGGACTGCTCTGGCCAATGACAGAATATAGGATTGGGGAACTGAAAAGGATCCTGCAGGTTGTCACCTGTTCCTGTGGTCGAGGCTCAGTGTTCACGCTCTCTACTTCTCAGAACCTTTCCTATGTGTGGAGCCACGTGACTGATGCAGCAATGGACCATGAGCAGAGGTGAGGCAGGGCACCTGTCTCCAACATTCTTCCCTGCCTGGAAAGCCACAGGTTGAGATGGCCAGCCACAGGAGAGAGGGAAACTGAGTCCCTGTGTCCCAGCCTAGAGAGCTGCCAAACAGGACACATTTTGCATGGGCATAAAATCAACTTTCAAGCAAAAAGTCACTTTAATTTTGGAGTTTGTTACCTTATCGCCTCGACTAACCTACTGTAGCCCCCCAACCTTTAGTGGATCTAGGTGGCAACTGGGGACCTGAAAGTATTTTCGGAAAGGTCTGTGAATGTAGAAAATGTTTTTCTTTTCAGAGGGGATTTTACCCGTGTGGTGTGGTACCACCATTTAGCTTTCAGGTTGGTCAAAATTTACAAGCTGCCTGTAGGATGTCGCCCCCTTGGGTAGACAAGAGCTTTCAAACTGCAGGACCCGAAGGGGCTTAAGGTTGACAAAATGAAACTTTCAGTACTACAACAACAACAAAGTTGGGAAACATGGATGGTTACCCCTCATTTTAGAGATATAAATGGAGGTCCATAGTCAGGAGGCAGATCACATCAAAGCCCCTATGAGGAGTACATTGAAAGTGGAGGGTAGAGACTAAAAATATCTCACATCTTTGGTCAACCTAACCAGGGGATTTGGGCACCAATAATAACCGCCCCCCACCCTAGAGCAAAATTCAGGAAGTCAAGTGCTCTAGATTCATTTGCCCCAAATTCACAGAAACCAGGCACAAATGAGTGAGGCCATGACAGGTGCCCACTGATTTGTTTCCATGATATTTCCAATCTCCCACTTTTACCAGAAAGACCTGACAACTTGGTGCCTATGTGAGATTTGCCAATTTGTAAGTATTGGAAATCATTTGAAATAAACATAAAACCTCTGTACTGGCCACACAAAATGTATCTGAGGGCTGGATGGGACATGCAGCCCATGAGGTGCAACCTTGTCTACTCTGTTTCCTGGAAGTTCAGGCCCACAGCCAGCCAGGCCAGGAGCAGGGCCTCTCCTGGTAGGGCTGTCAGCCATGGCGAACAGAAACCAAATTAGGCTAAACTCCATGCAAACAATAAACAATTTTTTTGTATAGGTAAGCATAAATAGTTATATTTTAGGATAAAAGTGAAACCGAGCCATAAAACAGCAAATTCTTTATTCCTAGAAACTATTCAAGCTGTTATGCAGAACACAGGCACAGAAACCTACGACCTGACCTGAAATGACCTCGAGAACGAAATGGAACCAAAAGTCTCTGTCAAGGGGAACCTGAAGAATAAGAACAGGATCTGGAGGACCTCCAGCAGAAGCAGGTGGTGCTGTGAACAGTCGCAGGATGGACCAGAATAACAGACTGGGAATCCCCAATAACAAGCTCCACTTGGCTTTGTTCACCTTAATTCCTTCACTACCAGCCAGCTGGGGAGGCATGAGACTGCCTCCTGTCTCCTTGTCAGGCAACTGAAAGTAAAGTGCTTTTTAAAACTCTTGCATAGTGTTGATGCCTTCTGTGTTGGACAGTGAGCCCTAGCTTGGTACCACACATATGTCCAGACAGTATTAAACACATAATCTAACAATTATAATATTGTATGTTACACTTGTATACTATTGTCTGGGCATATTTGTGCTCTATGACTACATACACACATCACATATACACTCACATAAATATTGCCTGGGACATACTCATACTAAAAAAGAAGTATTCAGCCAGGCACAAGGGCACACCTCTGTAATGCCAGCAACTTGGGAGGCTGAGGCAGGAAGATCTAAAGTTCCAAATCAGCCTCGTTAACTTAGCAAGATCCTTTCTCAAAATAAAAAATTTAAAGGACTTAGGATATAGTTCAGTGGTAGAGTGCCCCTTGGTTCAATCCCATTACCCCAAAATAATAATAAAGTATTCATTTCTTGTCTGAAATTCAAGTTGGACATCTCAGCTCTTTAGTGAGTTCCTCTTTCTTTGGCTTTAATCAGCCAGGAAATCTGGAAAACAAAGGTATTTGGGACCAGCTAGGCTCAGAGCAAGTTGCCAAAACTTAGTTTGGTGGGCTCAGCAGTGTGGATTATGGCTTGGGATGGTGCAGGAAGGACTTAATCCCACCAGCAGTTGCCACTCTCCTGGGCAAATGGGCCCTAGAACTCACAGAGCAAGCCGGTTTCCCTCTGGATGATAGGAATACCTCTTGTTCTCCCCAGCCCTGCCATCCACTGGGGACAGGCCCACTGCCCCTGGGTGGACCCTCCTAAGGCCACACTGGCTCCCAGGGTGTCTCTGCCTTGATGGATGCAGTGTGATGCTCAGAATCCAGGGCATCAGTGTGCTCACCTCTGTTGCCCTCTGAACACTCGTCACCCCCATAGTTCCAGTGGGGGCTGGCACTGTGGGGCTCCAAGCCTCCCACGATCCCTGGGAGAAGAAGCCCTGCTCAGAAATCATAGTCCTCCCTCCTTCCCACAGACTCAGCTGCCCCATTGTCCTTCCTGTTTTAAGTGGGTATTCCTGTTGACCAGGAAGTCAAGTGGAGGCTCCAGATGCTACAACCTCCCCCCACAGCCCACCCCAGATCCCACCCTAGACCCGTTCTGACGCACAGGTCACTCCCTAGGTTGGGCAGGGTTGGAAATGCACAACCAACAGGATGAAAACGCTGCTCTGCACTAGAGTATCTCCATCTTCATTGCCTCCATCCTCCACCCTCTCCCTCCCTTCTTACAAGGAGCCCCTGTAAGACAACTGAGTACTCCACCTACATTCCAAAACACTCCAAGTTAAAAAAAAAAAAAAGCCTATGATTTTTCTCTTTGAGTAATTTTTCTTGTAATTGATCAAACCGATCCATAACTGTGAAGGGCAAATAATTGTCCTCTCACCCCAGGTTGGTGGAAGTGATTTTCTTAACATTACTAGTTGCTTCTGAACACTGATATTAACCCCTTCTCTCCCCAGGACCTAATTACAATGATTTGGACAAATTCACCTGTGCTTTTGCCCTGAAAGAGTATTTTATGCACCTGGGAAGTAATTTAAAGATAAGCAATGTATTCTCAAGTATTATTAGTAGTAGGTTTGTATTTTCCTCCCTCACTAGAGGGCTGGATTGCATTGCCTAAGACTGTTCTCTGGACAGGAATAGACTTCGGTGGTTCTTGATGCAATTGTGGATTCCTGGAGGAAGGAATATGTCCGCTCCCAGAGGTTGTGATTGAGAGGGTTTAGGGGGATATCTAGAATCTAGATTATTAGCAGACACTTCAGGGGATTCCAGATCCAGTAAACTATACTATTAGAACTTTTGGCTAAAATGGTCTTCCTGGCTCTCTATTGTTTGCTAGTGGGTTTTAAAAAGTTGTGAATTATTGTATTTCCTCCATGGTGGAATTCTCAAATATGAAAATTCATATTTGAGTTAAATCCTGGAGTCATTTTCCTGTCAGTTTCTTTTCTTTTTAATTTTGATTCATCGTACACAAATGGAGTATAACTATCATTTCTCTGGTTGTACATGAAGTAGAGTTATACCATTTGCATAATCATGCTTGTACATAGGGTAATGATGTTTGTCTCATTCTATTATCTTTCCTTCCCTGACCCCCTCCCCACCCCTCATTTCCAACTACACAATCCATCCTTCTTCCATTCTTCCCTCACCTCCCCCGGCCATTATGTATCATCAACCACTTATCAGAGAAATCATTTGGCCCTTGATTTTTTGGGATTGGCTTATCTCACTTAGCATGATATTCTCCAGCTCCATCCATTTACCTGCAAATGCCATAATTTTATTATTCTTTATGGTTGAATAATATTCCATTGTGTATATATACCACAGTTTATTTATCCATTCATCTATTGAAAGGCATCTATGTTGGTTCCACAATCTAGCTACTGTGAATTGAGCTGCTATAAACATTGATGTGACTGCATCACTGTAGTATGCTGATTTTAAAACCTTTTTATAGGCCAAGGAGTGGGACAGCTGGGTCAAATGGTGGTTCCATTCCAAGTTGGTCTTGGGAATATATGTGGTCAGCATGCACATTCCTCTGCGAAGCAGAAACTCCTGGGTGGGGCTATTTATGTCAATGGGATTGGGTTTCTCAGGAATCTCCTGCAGGACTCCTGTAGGAATGGCGAGTATGAATGTCATAGTCTGTAGTTACAGCTGAACTGGGGAGAGATCCCTGAATTTGAATGAAATAGAATATAGCAAAGATATCTTTGAAATAGACTCACCTCTTTCTTTGACCAAGATTAAGATGAAGCAGATGAAATCTCAGTGTAGTTTTGATTTGCACTTCCCTACCTGCTGATGATATTGAACATTTTTTCATATATTTGTTGACCATTTGTATTTCTTCTTTTGTGAGGTGTTTGTTCAATTCATTTGCCCATTTATTTAAAAGATTATTTAGGGGTTTTTGGTGTTATGTTTTTTGAGTTCTTCATATATTTTAGATATTAATCCTCTGACAGAAGAATAGCAAAGATTTCTACCATTTTGTGTGTTTTTTCTTCACGCTTTTATTCCCTTTGCTGTACAGAAGCTTTTTAATTTGATGCCATCCCTTTTGTTAACTCTTGGAATTATTTCCTCAGTTTTAGGGGTCCTATTGAGAAAGTTGTTTACCTGTTCCTACATGAGATTTCATCTCACACCAGCCAGAATGGAAGTCATCAATAATAAAAACAACAATAAATGCTGGAGGGAATGCGGAGAAAAAGAAACATTTTACACTGTTGGTGGGATTGTAAATTAGTACAACCACTATGGAAATCAATACAAAGTTTCCTCAAAAAACTAGTTATGGGGGCTGGGGATGTAGCTCCGTTGGTAGAGTGCTTGCCTCAAAAGCACAAAGCCCTGGGTTCAATCCCCAGCATCGCAAAAAAAAAAAAAAAAAAAAAAAAAAAAAAAAAAAACCTAGGCATGGAACCACCATATGACCCATTTATACCATTCCTTAATGTTTATCCTAAAGAATTAAAGTCTTCATATTGTAGTGATACATTTATACCCATGCTTATAGCAACAGAATTCACAATAGCCAAACTATGGAATCAGCCTAGGTGTTCACTAACAAATGAATGGATAAAGAAATAAATAAATGGAGTTTTATTCAGCCATAAGTAAAAGTGAAATATCGTTTGCAGAAAAGTGGATGGAACTTGAGACCATTATGTTAAGCAAAATTCAGAAGGTCAAAGGTCATATTTTTTCTTTCATAAGTGGCAGCTACAGAGGAAAACGGAAAGAAAGATGTGTGGGGGGTATTTCATGAAAAGCAAAGAGAAATCAGTAGAATAAAGGAAAGCGACCAGAGGGTAGGAGGAGGCGAGAGAGCTGGGAAGTGCCTGGGAGTGATATTGGTCAAACTATACTGCTAGATTGTGTGCATGTATGAATATGTAACAACAATTTCCACCATTATGTACAACTATGATACATCAATTTTAAAATGTGGGTGGGAGGAGACCAGAGAGAAAATTCTGGTTTCACCCACATACTACCACTGACCTCCAGAGGGCAGCAGAGCCAGGAAAAACAATAAACCTAGGCCCTCTGGTCTTTGCTGCAAGACTTGACTGATTTGCTGACGGACAGAAAGTGTTCTAATTGGTCTGAGACCAGACTCTGCAGCCTCACCTTCTTAGGCTCCCGGGGACTTCTTTCAACAACCAGGCTGCAATTCAAAGCTCAGGTGAAGGCATTTCCCATTCCAAGAGAAAACCAAGTGATTTGGACAAAGACCCAAGAGCTCCAAAAAGCCCTATGAACTCAAAGCCCACAATCTAGATCCAAATTGCTGAGAATGAAGCCCACATCCACCACTTCCAGGTAATTAACCTTCGACAAATTAGTTTTTACTTCCTCATCTACCAAATGGGAAGAGTAATCTAACTAATCTCATGTGGTCATTAAAATATTAAACAAGTAATAGATGTTAGAACAGTGGTTAGCACAGAAAAAAAATACGTCCTATATGCTCATTCCTGCGTCACATAACCCTAGATAATTTTTTGAAAATGGGAGATGCTGAGAGCATTGTATTTTAATAAATTAATTTGCATTTGGATTGAATTTAGATTATTACATTTCAAAATGACATCTAGCAGTACTTTGAATTGCTAATTTGAATACATTGGTGTTGGGTTAATTAGATTTTTCTCTGTGGGTATAATCGGGTGCAGAACATGTTTCCAATTTTCAGAACTTTAAATAACAAAGCCTCATTAAACATAAGATTTCTTGAAGATTCTGGATCTGCAGTGACTTGTGGCTATTACTGTATTAGAGATATGCAGATGGACTGCTTCACTTGCAGTCAAGAAACTGTATAGATCAGTGTTCACTGCAGAGGTTTTCATTGATCCATCTGCTTTGTTCTTCCTATGCTGTTGTCTACTCAGACAGTCCTAAATGATATCTGCCCACCTTGGTTGCTGGTAACCTGAGCTGGTTTTAGAACCGGGAGAATCTTTAGAGACATACTGAGGTCAGTAGGGAGGACCAAGCTGGATTGGGGTTGTAGCTCAGTGGAAGAACCCTTGCCTAATGTTAGTGAAGCCCTGAGATCTAACCACAGCATCACAAAAAAGCACCACAAGATTTCCTGCATTTCTAATCTCAACCCCATTAAGTGAGGCTTTTTGAAACTAAGTGAACTGAAACTACTTCCTGTTTTCTTGATTTATCCATGGTTTCCATAGCTATTCCTTTTAATGCTCAAGTCGTCCTCTTGCAAATCCATCATTCTTTGTCCTTGACTCTATCTTTCTCTAAGGTCTCTGCTACATGTTAGTGTACCCTTGTATAAAGTAGAAAAAGCCTCCCTAAATAGCACTTTTTCTGGTCTGGCAAATTTGGAAAGGGCACCCACTCTAGATCTGAGCCCCACTGGCCGCCTTCCCTGGACCTTTTGGTGGGATATAGGAAACCCACAACCACCACGGTAGTTTATGGTCCCCACTATTCTCTGAAGGCAGAAGTCAACCAAAGAAGGCAGTGGTTACTTGGAGAGTCTGCCTCCTGCTGGGAAAGACAGTCCATTGATATCTCCACAGCAGCCTGGAGCTAAAGAGAATCCCAAGCCCACCTTCTCCTGCTCTCCTCTATAGCAGCCATCACACATCTGGTTCTGCCATATCTGGCTGGGAGACAGAGGTTCCTTCCTTTCCCCACAAAAGAACTTCCCACAGACCTTTGAAATCTTTCATCTAAATCCCAGTGTAAGTGTGAGGTTGTGGTCTGAAACCACCAAGCAGTGACTCAGGTTTTCTGGAAGGATAATTTTTCTCAACAACTGCTGAGTTTAGTTTTGGTTAAGTCCAGTGGCTTTGCCTGTGGGATATATGAAACTCTTGACACAGTCCAACAACCCCAGCAAACTCTCAGAATCCAATTAGCAAATAAACTCCATTGTAATTTAAGGAAAAAATCACTACCCTTGCTATTTACCCCTGACACTGAAATAGTAAATGATACTGTGGGAACATTGAAGCATATCCTGAATAGACCATCAGCAAAAGGCAAGATTGCCTCTTCCAAGACTCCTCTGCCCTCTGAGATTGGAATTTGGGGAGGATGCATTCGGAAATAATTTTTTTCCAGTAACGACGACATTCAGTTTCACATAAGAAATGAAATTGAAGCATTGATCTTATTTTTCAAATAGAGGATAGCTTCAATATTAAAATTAACATATAAATTTAGCATCCATCTTATTTTCGACTTGCTTCTGCTGAGTAAATGCACATATAAAGAATGAATCACTGAAACAGTATGCAGGGAAATCAAGTTCATTTTTCAAATATGTCAGTTCAAATGCATTCAGAGCCTGTTTTCTGGGCACCCAACAAATGTTCCCAAGATGCCCCCCTTCCCACCACCTCTGGCCTGATCTACCCATAGGGCAAACTGAGGACCTTGGAAATAAAGTCCCTGAAGAGCAAGTCCTGTGATATCTGACTGCTACACTTCTCACCCTCTTCTCTAGTCCTGTTTCTTTTTAAAGTTTTAAATGTTCTTTGGCTCTTGGAGAAGCATTGATTGACTTACCAGTGGTTTAGAATTGCTGCCCCTTTTCCCTAGGACCTGTTGCCTTCCCAGTTACCCTGCTAATAATATCAACCACAGCCATTTAGTGAAAATAAATGTCTTGCTTTTCAATTTATCTATGAAACTACTCTCTTGCCCCATTATCAAGAGTGTTGCTAATTCTTAAAACCCCAGATACCACAAGTAAACTGGTATCAATCAGAATTATTGACACCAGGAGGGGAAAAAAAAAAAAAACCTTCCTTTGGGAAAAGGATAGCATATTAATGCTGTTGTCTGGTCCTTTCCCAAAAAAGTTTCCAGAAACAGGTATTGCTGATCCCAAATGGGTACCCAACCTAATAATTATTGACACTGCTGCCAAAGCCATTTGAACTGTTCTAGGGTATATGCTAACTTGTTCACCTTGCCATAGTAAAGTAGAAGGGAGTGGTGGGGGCAATTTAGAAATCTCGGCATAAGAGTTTATATTCCTCAGTTCTTTTATTTGGTATATAGTTGAAACAAAAACCGAAGGACATAGTGAAGAGAGATGTCATGCTCCAATCTCAATAAGTTTACAAATTACCTGAAAAGGATGATA
This sequence comes from Sciurus carolinensis, assembly GCF_902686445.1. Lineage (NCBI taxonomy): Eukaryota > Metazoa > Chordata > Mammalia > Rodentia > Sciuridae > Sciurus > Sciurus carolinensis. The sequence continues at coordinate 68,746,751 of NC_062226.1, forward strand.
AAGATGGTCTCAGGAATTGTGACTCAAGAAGCGGGGCCCAGGAATCTGCACTGGGAAGTTAGTATCTGGGTGCCTGGGGCATTCTGAGACAGAATGATTTAGAACATGACTAACCCACTCCACACTCACAGCATCATAGATGAACAAAGCATTTACACTGAGACTATGAGCTGGCAGATCCTCACCAGAGGAGAAAGAGGAACTGAATGTGAATTAACTTTCTATCAGACTGGACTGACTCCCAGGTCAAACATCAGTGGATGGATGAAAACTGGGTGGAGCACAGAGCAAACACCCAGATGTTTGGTCTAAGTGCTGGAAATTAATTGGAAATTGGGTGATTTTTTTCTGTATGCATCCAGATGTCCACTTCACGTGAAAGAGTAGCAGAGTGTCGGTGGGAAGAGGAGAACACAGTTCCCTTGAATTCTGCATGCCCTGGCAGAATAGTCTTTGAGAGCAGAGTTAGAATCTAATGGACTCAGCCATCAGGACTGCAGAGGGAGCAAAACTGGATGCTGGGGGCAAGACAGGAACTTAACAACGAATTTCTTACTTCAGACCCCTGACCAATCTTACCTAACCAAAGCAAACATTTCTTTTCTTGGGAACATTAGGTTGAAGATCAAATACACCTGCGTTAGTGCATAAATAAACTGCTCTCCAGATAATTCCATTTTGCTGGCCGTTGTAAAAAGAAGTCAGTGACACTGGTGATCTGCAGGTGAAATCACACTGGGAGGACATCTATCGGCCAAGTTTTGCTCAATTTGGGTCATTCACCCTGAAGAAGTAACATCTAGAAACAGATTTTGCAGCCGCTTAGTTACATGGGAGGTTATCATTGTTGTTTGTTAAGTAAACATGGATAAGCCATGGGGGTGAAGATGACTTTGAAAGCACATTTGCCCTAAGTAGGCCACTGCTACCACACAAAAATGTCCTGGATGTGTGTCTTTAGAATTAGGTGCAAATTATTCTCTCCACTCCTTCACTTTTCCTCTTTATGTAAACACTAAAGTAACAATAAACTGCATTTACTTTTAAACACTTTGGTATGTAACTATGTCAATTAAATACATATTAGTCTACCTAATGTAAGGAATTTTGCCTCCTCAAAGATTTCTCATTCCAGAAGTTCCCCCCTGGAAACAAAGTGAGAAAGTTCTTTTATTTTGAATAAGACCCTTTCCCCTGGGGCCTACTCTAGGCCAGGAGCTTCTGAGGCTCACACACCTGCCCTTCCCCCTCCAGCACTCAAGGGCCCTTCAAGGCTTAATCTTGCATTGGGAGCTCTCTATATCCTGACTGTGTAGAAGATTTTATTTATTTGCTTATTTGCTTTCCCTTCCACGTTCGTAACTTTATTGTCTGACCTAAGCAGTCATACCTTTCAAGCACTCTGAAGAATGGAAACAGAAAGTCGGAGAGGTGGCTGGTGTGGGCATCACTGAAAATTACTATTTGAAAATTCTCTGTAAAAAAAAGAGCTGAGTGAGAATATGCCATATCCAGCACCCCTGAGAAATGTTTTTACAATGAAAGGAAAAGTCCTTGATGGTTTGCTTCAAACTAGAATGGCATCTTCTCTAAGTGAGAACGAGGGCATCACATTTTATTATGCTGAATGCAAGGTTGTTGAACTTAATAGGAGCAATAGCTTTCATGTATTGAGAACTTTCTGTCAGGTGCTGTGCTAAGCACCTTCCTTCCCACATTTCACTGTACACTGTTGGGAATTTTTCATTTCGTCATTCTTAATGGGATTCCCTGCTTATCTTGGACTCATGAGGAATTCAGATAATAATACAGATAGTCTGTTGTCTTCAGTCAGCAGGCAGGCATTCCATAATTATTTATTGGAGAAATGAATGGATGAATGGAAGAAATGAATTAACTCTATTCTTGACCAAAGTTTTATCTTTCTGACTACAGCCCCAAAACTGCCATTCATATTTCTCAAAAAATGTTCTATTTAATTGATATCTTGGTTCCTGACCCATGCATTGGTAAAGTTTTATATCAAGTTTCTATATTCAGAGATCTTCTTTCCACAAGTAGAAATGACATAAACCAAGATCATCTCCTTAGTTTATTTTTTCTAGAGTCCTTAGCATGCTACATTAACCTGACAAAGCTTAATCTTGTGTTCATTTCACAATACATTTCATGCAGTTCACAGCTGTGATTGGTTTTACATTGACATTACACATGTTTCGATTCAGCCATGTGAAAAGAATATTCTTAATGGAGTTTGTCTCTGAAAACTGTCCAAGCTTAAATAAGCATCTGAGCAGTTCACTCTATTCTGAAGTGCAGTCTCTCTTTAAAATGCAAGGATTTTTAGTGTAAGAGTATAATGTCCCTGTTTATAGTCCATTTGCAACTGAACCACTTCCTTTAGGTTTCACATATCCTGAGGAATCCTCTTTTACAAAAAAAAAAAAAAAAGCATTCAAGTATATACTAGTTTATTTAATATTCCAGGTTGAATTTAGGAGCAAGGCTGACCTTCAGCTTTACATCCCCAAATAAATCTCCCATGGACCCAGCCTTCCCAGCACTATTCTTTGCATTAGACTCTCTTTTACAATAAACATTCAGCACTAAAGCCACAGAGCAGAGCTATTTGGCATTTTCCAGTGAAGTGCAAGAAATTAAATAAGTTATGTTTTTATTGCTAATGTATAGAATATCAAGCACAGTCACTTTGTCAAACAGAAGGAAAGGGTATACACTAGATGTGGCCTCTCCTGGGGAACCCCAGGATTGCAATGCACAGAAAGTGTCGTCTGGTCACCACACATGCGCTACCACTCTAAGATGATGTGTTGAGTATTCTGGAGTCCGAGGAGTCGGACCTCTCATCATAGTCATCCTCGGTGTAAATAGACTGCTTTGTCACAATCGAACACCCATCCTCAGGAATGGAGATCCGAGGGTCTTCCGAGGCGCGGGTGGGGAGGACAGGCGAGCTTCTGAAGACGCTGGTGGAGTTACTGGGGAAGGGACTGACATACTGGGACCTCAGCTGGTACTGCTGCTGCAGCGTCATGGTGTTCCACAGAGTGACATCGTTGGGCAAAAAGGGGCTCGACTGGTTTCTTGCCAGCGTGTTCCTCAGCATCAGGGGATACCGGGGTGGCTGGGGGAAAGGGTGCTGCAGAGGCACGGCCAAGGGGTTGGGGACAACATTACTAGAGTCTGCAGAAAACCTCAATGTGTCTGGGACTCTAAAGGCTGAGCCCACTGACCATTTGGATGAGGAGATGGGATAGGAGCTCAAGGTGTGTTCAAAGATGTGCCCATTGGACGGCAGCACGAGGCTCTCGGCTTCTGCAGAAGTTCGCTCGGCGCTGCTCACTGAAGACCGGCTGGACAGAAGGACTTCCACAGCGCTCACCAGGTCCCCGCCACAGCCTTTCAGGATCAGCTCCAGCACCGTGGGCTTCTGGTTGGGGAAGATCTTTTTCAACACTTCAAGGGGGGGGTCTGTTGGCTTTCAAGCTGAAGGGCAGAGAAACAGTCCCTGACGGGCCCTCAATCAGGAGGTGATTCTGCTCCGCATGGTACTTAGGGCTGCCAGGTCTGCTCTCTGGGTTGCCTCCATTTTTCTGGACAGCATAGCCCCCTTCGTCCACCGACACTATTTCTGGGCTCTCAGGGGTGAAGCAGCTCTTACTTTTGGTCACATCTGGGGAGCTCCTCTGGTCAGCATCTTTGTCACTGAAGACCTCAGTATTGTCTGCAGAGTTGCCATCTCCAAGTCGTTCTTCAGTCAAATCTGAAAAGCAGAGAACAGCTGGGTTAATCCTTTCCTGGTGTGCATAAAGAGGAACAGATGTGCTCAGGAGAGAGCTGTACACGGGCTTGTTGGAAGAGGAAATGCAACTCAGTGGGTTATAACATACTGCCAGTCTGCAAGAAAAAAAAAAAAAAAGACGAAGAAGAAGGAAAAGAAAAGAAATACAAACTATTGGCAAATGGGAAAAAAAAAAAACTGTAAATAAAATCTAGAAATCAGAGTGGTTTCTCAGAATGCTGGTTGTATGGGAGCTTGCCTTAACCATAGAACTGCTATGTGATCCTATAGTGGTAGAAGACCTGGCTTTGGAGCAGTAATAGCAACACACTGCGCCTCTGTGAGTCTGGCCTAGGGAGGGGAGCACCAGAGTACAACCTAGGAAACCAGGAAAAGAAGCTCTGACTGGTCCTCCAGCTCCTCTTCTGAAGATGACAGGGTCCCTTTGTAATCAAAGACATCATTAGCTGTTACACAACCCACATACCTGTAGGAAATTTTAAGGTTTTAAAATCTGTTTTCCCAGAGGCTGATTTTGTATTAAATATGTCTCCGTGTACCAGACAGTATGTTTCACCAGGTTGCCAAGTACAACAACTAGTTAATGGAATTCCCAGAGCAAAAGAAAGATACCTCTATAGGGTTGAAATCTTTTTTAAAATCCTACTCAGAGGGCCTGGCAAACTCAGTTGCCTGTAACTTGCACTAGAGGGCAAACAAAACCAGCTGTGAATTCTGAATGACTGGACAAATTGCTGGAGAGGAAAAGGAAATGGCTGGAAAGGGTCTGTGAGACTGCACCGGGAGTAACACCCATCAGCGGCACCACAGATCCACAGCTCCAGGTCCATGGGTAGCAGGAGGTAGATATGTCTGCATGAACTGTTTTGTCAGTAGCCTTCATGGAAATAACTTAAAGCTTACTTGCTTGCTTGCTTGCTTGCTTGATTTCTGCAGTGCTGGGGATTGGACCCAGGGCCTCTTGCATGGAGGCAAGCACTCTACCATTAAACCACCCCCCAGCCCCAAAAGTAGCTTTTGAATTATATTAAAAGAAGAAGCAGGAAAACTTCCCAAATAAAGGCAAGGCTTGCTATGAAACAAATCAGTTGCAAATTTGACATTTTGACTAAAGGTGTTGCCCCCAATAAAGGCCAGTCAGTGTTACAGTGCTAAGTCGGCAGAAAGAAGGTAAGAGTGGTTTGTTTTGCAGTTGTAAATTCTAATAGACCTCTATAATAAAGGGACCTATTTTTTTTTAACTACCAAGCAATATACAAACAGATTTTTATCCTTTTTTTTAAAAACATATATTTGGACTGAGGATGTGGCTCAATAGAAGAACACCAGTCTAACAAGTACAAGGCCCTTCTTGGTTTGCTACCCAGCACCACAAAAATAAAAACATACAAACAACAAAACACCATACACATGTACTAGTTGTGGCTACTCAATCCAGGGTAACTAATCTGAAGATAAAAATTCTTAATGACTCAGTTGTCAACAGTTGGTTTGCCTATGTTTTCTACTCCCCTGCCTGAATAGCCTCATTGTCGACCTCTCTGTGGGCACACCTGATCATGTGCAGATAGCCAGCTGGTGAAATTTCATCAAAGCAGCTTCCAGAAACCATCTCCTGCTATTTGTTGTTGTTTATTTTAAAAGCCTTAAACAAAGGCCCATTTATGAACATTTTTCTAATGCATTATGTGTTTTAAATATAAAGGAAAAACAAAACTTTGGTTCCTTCCATGACAATAAATATGAGTAAAACATTAAGTAAATGTGTTTTTAAAATTTTCTTACATGAGTGAAACTTTTGATCATAAGTCTGATACAAATTCATACTTATGCAAATTTAATTAAGTAGCTTCTTTTTAATGCAAAATATTAAGTATCTAAGGTGGGGCTCATTTGCAATCCACACATATGAAGTCAGCTTTGCTTCGTATAATGGTTCTGGGACACAATCTATCTTTACAAGAATTTCACATCTTCTCTCCTACAACTTCCTGGAACAGAGGACTCAACTTTCTCCTCCCAATTATATTGATGGTATATGAATTCCATCTCCTTAATTCACAAGACAAAAGCAGCAACAAAAAAAGTTTCTATTGATTCACATTCCAATCAACTAGACCCGTTTAAATTTTCCTTACTCACAACTCCATACTTATCTCTTGGTTGTTTCTCTATTATTAAATGCTTGAAAATGACTAGACAGTGATAGTACGTTAACTGAGCAATGAAATGAGAATACAATTAGATTTTGGTCCCTGTTTAATGGAGCTTGGGAAAACAGGTCAAATACTCTAGCCAGGTAAATAAAATAATGTTTAAAATATTATGTGTCTCCAAACCCTTTTCTTATTTCTTTAATTTTAGTTTACATTATTATTAATATCAAGTATTTATATTCCTCTAATATTCAATCAAGACATGACAGGAAACAGAATAAAGTGTGGAAAAATATTAGGTAGTATAAGACTCACCCCTAATATATGGAACTTATTATCTTGGGGAAATTAAGATGCAGAAGGTAAAGCAACTGCAGCCAGGCAAGACTTTCTAAGCATCCAACACGATGTACATTGTATACCAATGTTCTAGCAGCACTGTTTATAATAGTCAACAGTGGAAGCAACCCAAATGTCCATCAACAGATGAATGAATAAATAAAAGGTGACATATACATACAATGTAATATTATTCAGTACCTAAAGGGAATGAAATTCTGATATATGCTACAATATGGATAAACCTTGAAAACATTAAGCTAACTGAAATAAGTTGGACACAAAAAGAAAAATAGTATGAGTCTACTCAAATGAGATACCTACAATGGGCAAATACATAAAGACAGAAAATAGAATGGTAATTATGAGGGGTGGAAGAAGAGAGAATGGGGATTTATTATTTAATGGATGAGAAGTTTCAGTTCTAGAAATGAGTAGTGATGATAGCTGGACAACATTGTAAATACACTTAATACTATTGAATTGTATATCTAAAAGTGGCTAAAATGGAAATTTTTATTTTATGTAAATTTTATCACAATACACAAGAAAAAATACACTACACAGTAATTAGCAATATAGGAGATGATGATAATTTTTTAAGCAAAAGCAATGACTTATTGTTCTTGTGAATAAAAGTTACATTAGGACAGGTAGAAACCTCAAAACTCAGCTATTCTTTTAAAAGTGTGAACCTAAAAATAGTTTTGTGTTTAAAAAGGTAAATTTTACTCACCTTGAATGAATTTCAAACACTGACAGCATTTCAGGAAAAAAATTATTGAAGTCTCTCAACCAAATTCACTGTTCCATATCACACTTTAAGTCTCCAGAAGAAAGTGGCCCAAAGAGCAGAAGGTTAGTGAGAGAATTAGGGAATGTTATTCTGACTAATCTAGCAGATCTACATTACAAAAATGAAGTATTTTTTAAAGATGACAACAGATATATTCTCCTTAACAACTGGATACTAGATGGCAGGATTATAAACCCAAATCCACTTTAGAAGCCCCAAATTCCAATTTTGTACCTAGTTTCCTAGGTTCTGCAGATCACAAGAGCACTTTCCTGTTTGTTGTGCTAGCTTTGACCCCTGCTAGGGCATCATGCACTTTGGTTACTTCTTAAGGAGTGATGAGAGGCTGTGCTGAATCATCCACCCTTTTCCACATTTGATCAGCCCTCTCCATTTGGGTATCCAGACTACAGTTAAAAAGTGAGAAATGCTAACAGGATGTCAAAGGAATCAAATTTACAAATTTAGGGCATTCCAACCAACTGGGCTCAGCACTGTTTATGCTGTGTTTAAAGAGAAGATAGAAGATAAGGAAAGAAACAAGGACCAGGGGTCCTGCACCTTGGCAGCACATAAAGTCCTACTAAGAGGTCCAGGACCAATGGAATCCCCATTCACATCCAAGGCTGTTGTGGTTTCAAAATTGAGCAAAGAAAGACTGGCCTCTGAACTTACATCAAGACAACTCCTTATCCAACAATAATTTCGGAAAGGCAGACTATATAGTGCCTGCAAATTTGTGACACTACGATGTCTAGGACTGGTTGTATTATTGTACCTCAACTAAAAGAATTTTAAATTATTCTGTTTTAAATACAGACTTTCAGAGGTAATTATAGAGGGTGAGTTTTGAGTCATGATAAATTATAATTTATTAACAGGTGTTTCTTTACATCTCTAGGTTTTTTTTTTCCTAAATGGACTTTAAAAATTGTTCATGTTGGTTTAAAACACAAAGGCCTTTCTAGATGATGAAATGTGAAATTTCCAACTAACAAAATGAAACAGGAAATGCTCCCGAAACACTTTCCTCTCTCTATTCTTGAAACTGAGATCCCAATTCCTAGAACATAAAGAATAAGAGTATATTTCAACTGACATTTTAAACTCTAGTATATGAGTAGAGAAAGATAAAACTATGAGTCAAAAATAGGAAGAAATCAATTTATCTGATATTATAAACTAGTAATTGACAGTCATAGAATGTGCTATTTCCAATGTGAAACATCTAAATGTTAAAATTCTTACTAAACATTCAGGATTCAATTTCATATTTCATGAGACAAAAATACAGCCATAAGCTTTTCACTAACGTAATGGTTTGTTGAAAGAAGTACCTATTCAGTTAAGAAGCAAAGTTTTTCTATGGATAATCATGCTACCAACTTCAAAATGTGTATGCCATAACAGCTACGAGACCTTTTTTTAAAACTGCAAAACTTTTAACTAAGTAGAGAAAATGAACATCCATTCACTTAGAAGTTACTTCCAAATCCAAAAGTACAGTTTGCAAAATCCAACTTTCTTTGGATTTCTTCATATAAAAACACAGCTCAGTAAATACAGAAAATCTATGTATCCATTTCAAATACTTTGAGAAAGACTACCACATATGTGAAACAAACATTCTGCACAAAACACATTAAAAAAAGAAAATCTTTCTGACTTAAATGTCATGGGTTTTCTACATTCCTCCCAATTATATCTACAAAAACAAAATATATCTGACAACCAGAATGAAAACCCAAAAGCTCTGGAGTAGAGAGCAATTTCCTAGCTCAGAAATCACAAAGAACTCTTTCCCCTTTTGAAATCATGTCATGCATTTTATGTTCAAAGCTCTGTTCATTTGAGCTTTGGGGAATGCACCTCTAAGTAACAGTTCCCTGATAGATAGATTTCTAAGCATAGCATCTCAGCAATGGCAGAAGAGCACAGGCATGATGGAGGGACCTCTGCCCAGCCAGTATTCTAGCCAGGGACAAGCTTTTACACTTTCTGTTGTAGTTAGCTCACTCTAGAAGTGATAAGTCATAAAAAGCTGAATGGTTGGAAATTTGAAGTGTAACAGGGAATAAATCTCGGTCTAAAAACTTTCCTTTTCTTACTGGGGGCAGGGTTTGTGAAAGTAACAAGTCATGCTTTGCTTTTTAAAAATCATTAACACCACTGGTTTAATACTTTATAAAGGAATCAAGATGGTTCCCTGGAACCAATGTTTTGGGGCAACATTGGTATATAAAGGACTGGGTAGGCTTAAGGAAGTATAGTTGTGTCTGTGGACTTCCTATATCTTGCAAAATTTTAGTTTAGATCTCTTTCTCAACTCAGAAGGGAGCACTTTTCAAGAAATAGAGAGGAAATCACCTACAAATCTACCTATTTGTAATTTACAAAAACACAGCTGATTACTCATTTATCCTTCTATTTAACAAATACTCTTAAATCCCTTACTGTGTGCCTAAGGTACTATGCTAGGTAAGGTTATACATAGATGATCAAAACATTACCTCTAGGCCACCAAGGGACTTAAGATTTACTAACCGATCTTGCAAAATTCCAAGTTCTCTGCTCAGTTGGTCAGATTTTACCATGAAACACAGTAAGAAACCCAGAAGCCATCAGTTGGGCAGACAAGTATCTTCTTGGGTGGGAATGTTGTTGTAAACATTCACACTTAAAGACTATGGGTGCTACAGATATGTACACCGAACAAAATAATCATCAGTGGGGAAAAGTAGAACACTGATCTCAACTTGTAAAATCTCTGTGCCTAGTAATTGCAATAGAGAAATTATAGATTCTATGGACAACAGATGCCATGGGTGTTCTTTTTCATAATGTTATTGTTAGTTGGTAGTTGATTGAGTTTTTATAGCTGTTTAACTGCATAATAAATTGGGGGGAATCCTGTCTACTTATGTTTTTGTTTCCCTTCTTAGGACAGTAGTATGTGCTGCTAGGGCAAGGGAAGGACTCACTGAAGTGAAGTGGGAGTCTGGTCAAAACATGCCACAAATACAAAGTGATGGACCTGTGATGACCGAGGACCACCAGACTATCAGAGCCCATGGGACTAGACAAGGGGGTCCCAGGACTTGAGAGGTTAAAGGCTGAGGGATCAAAAGGTGGAAGAAGTGAGGAAAACAAGAGGTGAAGAAGTAAGGAAGAAAAGAGGAGGCAGTCAGGCAAATGGATTTTCACTGGGCTCCGTCTTCCTCCCTGTGAGGAAAAAGTGCAACATTTCCAGAAAGGGGCTCCAAGTCCTCCAGAGACTTTGATTTATGAAGATTTACTCCCTTTCCCTCTGTAAAGCTGTTAGCAGAAAGTGCTGACTGGCTGCAGCAAAGAATTTCTCATCAATGCTCTTTGATTGTATTTTGCAAACAAAATGCCTGTTGCTTGGTAACATTTCACTTGAGCCTGACCTTCTCCGAAAGTTATTGCTATCAGATTCGATTTACACTGTCCTCCTGTGATTACTGTAATCTTTTAAACTCGGGAGTTCATCCATCAGGGAAAAGAAAAGTTGGTTGTGTAAGTGGAGAGCACGGCTATCCGCCAGATTTATAACACTGGGAGTGCGCTGGGGGGAGGCTTCCCCGGGGGCAGTGGACTCTGGTTCCCAGACGTGGAACACCCTCGTTTTTCCTGCTCGCCCAGTCCTCAGGCCACAAGATGGACACCAACCACCCTCCGGCCCTCGAGGCAGCTGGCTCCGCAGAGCTCTGCAGCCTACGGTGGCTAAATAAAATAATGGGATGCCCGGTTACATTTGGAACTTGAGATATAAAATGAAAAATTTTTAGTAGAAGGTGTCTCAATAACATCTGGCGTTTGGGGTTTTTGTTTGTTTGTTGTTGGTGGTGGTTGTGGTTGTTGTTTTGTGGTGGTGGTGGTGGTGGTGGCGATGGGGGAGGTCGGTTAGCAAGCTCTTTGCTAAAATCTGGCAAACAAGTCAGGGCCCCAGCCTTTGGAAAGCGAGGCTAAGAAGCCCTAAGCCAGTGGGAAAAGGAGCAGCGTCCCCGAGGCCGAGCGCAGGAATGGCTAGGCGAAGCCTAGCGCCTGCTCTTTGGCGGACACTGCTCCCAGTTCCCCAGAGGCCGAGAGAGTCAGTGAGGACCCGGCCCGGCAAGGGGTGCTGGCCTCAGGGCTGCCCCGGGCGAAGCAAGGGAGCCCCGTGCGGCAGCAAGGAAGCCGCGTGACACCACAACCGCTCGCCTCTGCGAGCTCCCTGCCTGCCGTTCGTTCCAGCGAGAGGAAAGGCCCCGCGCCGCAGGGCCAGGGTCCCTGTCCAGGCCGGTGGCTCCCCCTGCCCCACCCCATCCCCACCGCCCTGCAGCAAGTGCACAGCGCTGTGCGCCCGCCTGCAAGGCCAAGGGCTAGAACTCCAAAACCACCCCTGCCTGCCATGCCGCGCAGTCCCACCCCCGGCCAGGTTTGAAAGAGGCAATGACATTCGGTTATTCCTCTTTTTACAGAGTTGATTTTTGCTTTTTAAGGCTCTCACTTCCAGACTTAGTTTTTCAATTCATATGTACAGTTCACAGACGACTTTTAATTCTTTCCCACTTCTTTCTTCCCTCCTAGCCTACAGTCACAGAGAATTTCCCTTCCCGCCCTGGATGAGTATTCCCCTAACAGCTATTATACTTTCAGGTGCTTCTTTTTGGGGAGGAAAAAAAATTTTCTTCAAAAAAGCAAAATTAAGCCGGCTCAGTGGTGCATGCCTGTAATCCCTGGCAGGAGGCAGGAGGATCACAAGTTCAAAGCCAGCCTCAGGGAGGCCCAAGCAACTTAGTGAGATCCTGTCTCAAAATAAAAATCATAAAAAGGACTGGTGATGTGGTTCAGTAGTTAAGTGCCCCTGGGGTCCAATCCCTGGTGCCAAAAACAAAAACAAAAACAAAATAACCCACCCAAAATTAAAATTAGGAAACAGGGAAGACCCAATCAAACTGGAGCTGAAAAGCCCAGAGCAAGCATAAAGATGTAAAGATGCCAGGAGCAGAGAGGGAGGTAAGAGGTAAAGTAAAATAAAGGCAGGTTCCCCAAATCGTCGCCCTGTAGTTAATCTTGTTCTCTCCTTTCAAAAGAATTAAACTGGAAAGTAGGTCCTACTTTCCTAGTTGATCCTGCTGTCCTATTTCTGACCAAATATGTTTTGACTTCTTTCTCTAAGAACATTTAAAAGATTTTTGTATACATATTTATTTTGATAGTAGACAGACCTAAGAACAATCTACAGCCACAGATGGTACCGCGGTCTGTAGCCACCCAGAACACTCTACTGGAGGAAAAGTTGGGAGTAAGGAGGAGAGCAAGAACACAGGAGTGTAACTTCAGCTTCTCACCTTGGCTGTGACCCTTAACTTCCCTCCACTCTGCAGCCCATGGTCCTGAAAGGCTGGATTGGCTGGTTGAGACTGCTGATTAAGACACACTAATAGCTGAAAGATGGCCCTGCTTCCTGTGACATTTTCATGGGGGGGAGGGGTATGAGGAAAAGCAGAGTGAATTCCATAGTATGTATAAAGACATAGTATGTATTTAGAATTTGAGGCTTAATCAAGATATCAAAATCTAGTAATTTCAAGTCAGTCATAGATAGTAATCAAGGGGAAGAAATCTACACTTGAAAAGAAAAAAAAAAGAATGTTACAACCCATAGCTAGAAGTACTAATCATTAGAATATGGAAGTTCTCCTTAGAACCACATTGAAAGGGATACTCAAACACACTGTTGAATTCCTTTAAAGAATCTGAAGCAGAATTTGTATCTTCCAGTTACAAAACTTAGCTTTGGTATTAAGGTGCTGCTCCCTAAACCTGTAGGTTTTTTTCCAGGATGCACAGCAAACATTCTCCAGGGCATGTGCTTTTCTCAAAATTTCTAGAGAGGATTAACACTCCATGTGCTGGTGGCACCTGCATTTCTACCCATGAAAAAAATTTTTCTCCACAGCTATGTACTAAAGAGGCCCTTTGCCCTACAAAATGACTAACCATGTTCTTTAACTCAAAGTTCACAAAGAAGCAGATCTGCATCTTTAACTCAAAGTTCACAAAGAAGCAGATCTGCATCATTTGCCAGCAGATATTTAGAGATTCCTGATGTGTGTTTACTGTACTTGTGGACCTACTATTCAAATACAGCTTTGCTTACTCTCTACATATTGTGAGCTACTTATAAAGGATTTTCGGATGTGATTCTAAATATCCCTGGTATGTTACATACAAATACATTAACTACCTCCAAAAAAAAAAAAAAGTAACATATAGCAACAAGCATTCGTGGTCAATTTTCTCTAACTTAAACCCCAAATAGACTTTCTCCTTTTTCCTGCATAGAATGCATCTGCCTGTGTGTTTGTAATTCCTGGTGGAAAAACAATTATCTGTTCTTTTCCCGACCCACCCCATTGGCAGGTGACTGGCTATTTAAAAAGAAGAATGGAACTATATGAAACCGACTGAAAGAAGAAAACTAAAGTTGTGCAAATCAATGTACAAGGTATGTGGTAGTCTGGAAGCCTAGCCCTTGGTGTCTGCTGGCTCAATCACTCAAAGTAATCACTCTGACCTCTCCTTGCAAATACTTGCTTTCAATTTGGAGGGCTCAGGCTATCCCTGAATACTTGTAGAAGTAAAAGAGCACTAGGTCTGGTTTGTCCAGTTGAAATCTGTTTCTTTTTTTATTCTTCCAAAGGATGTGTCCTGCTGCTTCTGCAGCTTCAACTCTGCCTTCCTTCTTGGCCTCTTTACTCCTCCTCCTTTCTGTGACTCTTTATAAACCATGGGCTTTGGTTATCTCAAAGAACAATCTGAAAAGCACAGGATGTGAAAGGAGTCCCCTCTTGGACACAAACCACAGAAACCAATGCCATATTACAGTGGGGTTTGGGGACAGGCATTTACTGTAAAATGCTACCTCTGACATGAACTCAGACACCTGCTCTAATCCTGGTGGCAACTGAGTCAGGGAAACTGGAAAAGGAAAATTAAGAAAATATATTAGCCTGTAATCACTTTTAGAGTGAGCCCAAACTCTCCTAGTTCACTTGTTCTAATCTTAGGCAAACAAGGAAAGCAAACAATCTTAAGGAACAAAAAGCAAAACCAAAAATTCCTCTTTTGCCCCCTTGTGTTCCTCTGTGGAAAATTTGCATATATGAGGAGATGAGGGAACAAGAGAGAGACAACTGGAGGGCATGACCTGAGAAATACTTATATTTTCCTTTGGACCAAATATCTGAAAAATCCAGGTGCAGTGAACTCTTCTGTCCTTAAAACACCCAGTCCTGCCCTTCACATAAGCTCCTCTCAGGCCTGGAGGGCATAACAGCAACAGGGCAGCAGAAGGGACCCTCCAGGCTACCTATCAACTCACCATTAACCCAGTGAGTGCACAATTTTCCCAGCTCCGACCAGCAGTTCAGTGCTTCTGCAAACCTCTCTCCAGAAGGCAGGGAGACTGTCTTTCCGGGTTGGGGGCAACACCTCTTCCTCCGTTCAACCTACAGAAAGGCTCTAAGACTTCTGGCTCTTAATTGCAGCATGCCTGCTTCCCTGAGGAGATGGGCTTTTTTTTTTTTTTTTTTTTTTTTTTGTACGTTTGCACCAGTGAAAGGGGAGCAATGAACACATGTCCAGAGTTCCAAGAGCCATCAAAAGAAAGTTTGGGCTACCCGAAACCAGGACAGAAGCTAGAGGTTTCTCAGGAGGAAAGAGAATGAAACTCAACTTGGAAGTGCCACGCTTAGGAGGCCCACCTCCAGGGCTTAGAGCATGACCCGCCCCCCCACACCCCCGCCAATAAAGCGTTTCGGGAAGAGCCAGACAAGAACAGCAAAGGGAAGGGGAGACAAGAAAGTCTTTGCTCCAGACCAAGGGTTTAGCAGCCTGAGGCCCATCCCGCCTATAACCTGGAAAGGGCCTGCCAGAGTGGTTTTTCTCACTATAGATCAAGTTTGTTTTTATTTCTTTAAACCAGAAGGACAGCTGAGATGGCCTGCCAAAGGGTGTTAAAGGACCTAAGCGGTTCTGCAAAAGATGACTCTGGACACCCCAGATTTTTGGTCCGCTATCAGGTTAGGAGTCTTTTTTTTTTACTATCGGGAACTTTTTTTATTATCGCTCCTAAATGGGGCTTTTTTAACCAGATCGCAGGAGGTCACTGGGCACCTAAAAAGGTTAGGGTTCCCCCAAGTTGAAGATAACGTGTCCTCGCTCCAGTTACCCTAGATCAAGCTCAGAAGCACGTCCAAGCTTTAGGCTTTGGCTTTTAAGCTGCACCTACCCACTCTAACCCTCAAAAGTTAGACCCTCCAAAACGCGAACGCGTAGCCAGGAAAAACTGACCGCACAATAATGAGTGCGTGCGCATAAGTGTAAATCTGGTCCTGTCTCGACCTCTCTATCCTTTGAATTTGACCGGTTCCCCTTTAATCTGCAGAAGGTACCTGGCGATCCCGACGCACAGTCCAGCCATTTTGCTTGCCTTTCCGGCGGGTACCCCGAATCCACCAGACTGAAGGGAAAGTAAGAACCAACCTAGTGGAGGTAGGCCTGGCCAGACCAACTTCCCAAACTTGCCTCCGGAGCAGAGCCACAGACGTTCGAAGTTTCCCACAGGCCTGGCCAAGCTCGCGCACCGCAGACGCTCTTACCTGACTTGGCGAGTTGTGCCTGCAGCGCTCCCGGCTGGGGCTCGGCTGCCCAGCGTAACGCGGCGGCCGCGGCCAAGTCAGCAGCTGGACGCGGCGGCGGCGGTGGTTGAGACTGCTGCGAGGTTGGTTGCGGCTGAGGGGTGGCAGCGGCGTCCCCAGGCGGCGGGGGCCCGGGCAGAGCGCGCAGTGAGTCGGGGATAAGGCTCTCCAAGCTCTCGTTGGCCTGCTGCCGGCGCAGCGCCACCTGCGCCGCCATGACCCGCTGCCGCTCGATGATAAGGATGCACTTCTCGCAGGTGCAGTCCTTGAAGCGGCAGTAGCGCTTGTGGCCCTTGAGCCAGGACAGTACGCCGTGATTGCGGCAGCGCGCACATTTTGGCGTGCGCTGCAGGGGCGCCCGCGGTGGCTGCGACACTGGGCCGCCCATGTACAGGTAGGGGGAGCCGTAGCCGTTCATGCCCTGGGCTCCGGGAAGAGTTGGCGGGCTGGCGGCGGGGGCAGGCCAGCGGAGGGTGGACTGCTGAGCTGGGAGGTCGGCTCAGGGAGCGGTCTCCGGGTGGCGCGGCCCCAGGCAGCCCTGGAGGCCGCGTGCGTTCTGGGGAGGTCAAAGGTACTGCAGTCGACTCTCCTTCGGTGGCGATCTCAGCTTCGGTCTACCGGCTTGAGCCCCCACCAATCCCCACGCCGGCCACGTCTCTGCCGGATGCTGCTTTGGGCACACAGCCCAGCCCGAAAGTCCTCCTAAGCCGAGGCGCTGCGGCGGCTGTAAGGAGCCGGCAAGAGCTCTGATTAAGGTCTGAGACAGCTCCTCTGCCGCTCCTTTGCTTGCTGGCCGGGCCCAGCACCTCCTCCGCCTCCCTCTCTCAACCCCTCCTTCCTCCCCATCCCCCGCCCCAACAGTCCCTCCAGGGTCCTTGTCTCCCTGCACTCCCCACCCCAACCTTCCTCGCGCTCCTCAGGTCCCTGCACTTCACCTTCGTTGCCACCTGCAGCCAGGTCACTCTCGCGGGGGCGCTCACGGTCCCCTGATCCAAGCCAGCTCCGCTACCCCTTCCCGCCGCGGGAGGGACTGCGGCGGTTCGGAACGCGGTGGTGCACATAGGGCGGGGAAGGGGAGGATCGGCGGGAGTGAGGGTGGGGGGTGCTGTAAGCGAGTGAGGTGGCCGCTCTCCTACACTTTCATCTCCTCCCTTTAGGCCTGATCTGGAGGCATTGAACCTAATGTCGCTGTTATGCCGACACTCGGTCACAAACACACAGTTCCGCGAGGACTGAGCCTGAGCGAGCGTTGCGGGTGCACCCAAGACCTCACTTGGGCCGACCCGGTTTCAAGTTTGAAGAGCGCTAACCCTGTGGCCACATGTGGGGGGAGTTAGTGGTGGCGGGGGGTGGGTGGTACTGATTGAGGAAATTTGGGGGTTATCAATTTCCTTTTGCAACATTTTTTTTTCTCTTTTTGCAAGAGAATGAGGGTTTTTTGAAAATCTGGCAGTCTGACAACTCGTATTGCGGGCTAATTTTATTTTTCTACTCATCCTTACCGTTTTTAAATAAAAAATCACTCTCTGTTTTGAAGCGCCCAGGAAGTGCTCACGTGGATATTTTACTTATGGGCTGGGTGGAAACTTTCAGAAAGCAGAACAAGGAGCCACGTTAGCGTCTCAAAAGTTACCGGGTAAAATCTTCCCATTTCCCAATAGCTATCGATTCATCAAACGGAGGTATCTCTACCCAATTCAAATCCCCAGGGACTCTGGGATTTAGTTAAGGAAAAGGGATGGAGCTACCCCGCTCCCCAACCCATAGACCCGAGTCATAAACGTCTTTAAGTGGGAGGTGGGAAAGGGACCTTGCACAAGATAGCATAAAACTTTGTTTAGAATGTTATTTGCGTGTTTCAAATCTCCTACGTGTACAATCTCTCCTAATGCAGACCACTATACACACATAGAGACGGCTAACCGCCCCCACCCCCAAACAAACAAACAAACAAAAGGCTACTGGTGGATACAGTAGGCGCCAGGCAGCATGATGACGCGAAGGGGGAAGATGGCAGTCTGTTCGCATGCTAAAACCATACACGAAGATGATCTCTGAGCGGCGTGGGGGAACCGAATACTAGATGAGAGAGTAGACGAGTACGCTGCAAAGCCAGACCCCTCCGATGCACAGAGGCCCTTGTCTGCTCCAGGAGGCCCCATCATGCTGCCCAGGAAGCAAGCAAGAAACCCGAAAACGTCTCTCTATCTTTTGCTGTGAATTCAAGTACAGCACCGCCAAGAGTTCTAAACAGTCAACCTCCGCCTAGAAAGATTCGGTGAGGGGAGGGGATTAAAAAGGGAACCCTGTTAACCGTTCCGGGTTTCAGTTTCGTACTGGAGTTGCGGGGGGCTGACCTCCTGGGGCATAGGCAGGAAGACCTTGCTCTTGAGAGCTAACTCTGGAAGCATTTCCCCCAAAGCGCATCAGACCGGGACCCCGCCGCTTGGCCCCTTCTCTTATCCCCTTAATCCCTCCTCTCCTCCCACCCTTCGCTAGGAAAACGAGCCCTAAAACACTACAAATGGAAGGAATTTTCCTAAATTCTCGGGACCAGAGGCAGAGGTCCACCAGTCGCCCAGTGAGCCTGAGGCAGGGAAGTGAGGACCTGACAGCCGCTTCACAAGACGACAGATACGCAGGGTCGCGAATGGCACCGGATCTGGGAACTTTCACATTGAAATTCCCGAGTCTCTTGGAAATTCAGGAACCAAGTATTTTTTTTTCAAAACCTAATTCCTCCCGATTTTCTTCAATGGTCAACGGAAACATATAAAGAAAATGAGAATAAAGGGTTTTTTTTGTTTTTGTTTTTGTTTTTGTTTGTTTTTTAAGGAAAGCAGCGGAACTCTGCACCAGGTTTGTGGGGACATTATCACTTCCAAGGCAAACTCCTTTCCTCCCTCCATCACCTAACCACCCAACCCCGATGCCACTCAAACAGTCTGGCATTATTTGGTCCCGGGGCCGTTTCACTCCAGTGCACATCGGGGGCTGAGATCTAAATACTCATTTGATATAGCGCAGTAATCCTTTTCTCATATTTGATGGGAATGTTTTCCATATCCCAGTATTTGACAACATCTCCCTATAGGGACAGGTTTGTATTTATGTTGGTAAAATGTCCCCTGCCTCAAAGTCTATTGTAACCCAACACCTGACAACCCCGAGTCCCATTTCTGTTTGCAGAAAGGGTTTATTCAAGCACATAATGGGATCCCAGCAGAAAGCCTTTCAGAACAAGGGGCTATGGTAAACTTCACCACATGAACTCCGTTTCCAGGGCTATTAAGCTTTTAATTGGAAAATAGCAGAGGAAATTTCAAGGTGACTATAACGTGTTAGCAGTTAGTGCAGAGAAGAAAAGCCGATGCAGGAATGAATGTAGAAAGCATATGGTCCAAATCACATTTAGGAGCAGCGGCCTGCTTCTACTAAGTCCCTGCAGCTTATGCACTTATGGGAAAAATCATCAAAGAAATTGGAAGTGGGGGGACTACAAATAAATGTAACCTCAGAATAGACCCACTCATGCTCTCCTCTGAGTCTTGTGTATGTGTTTTCAAACCACAATTAAGAGGGTAGAATTGTGACAGGTGTAAGAGTGAAAGGGTGAAAAATAACGTGCTAGTTCTTAGTACACACGATCATGTGGTGCCGTGCATATATAAAAGCCACGAATACGGGTGCTCTTATTGAGAAAAAGGGGAAGTTCTGACTCCAAATCTGGGAAGCCCTGATGGCTACTCCTCATTCCTAAGCCATGATTAATCAAAAGGACAGTTTCATATGGTCCTAGATGCATAACACATCAAGAAAATTTCTGCTTTGCTGGAGTTTTCATGAAGAGGGGAGTTAGCATTCATATTTTGTTGTCTATGTCCTGACTACAGTGGCATTGATGTGGGTAGACACTGGGGGCCAGGGCTTACAGAAACCTTTATAAAGGCTGAAAAACAGGTTCCCTCTCCCTGCACCGTAACTTAGCATAACTAGGCAGCTCTCACCCAGTCAGTGCCTCTTGGTAGCTCTTGTTGGTCAGCCTCAAATTTAAAGGTGGAGGGGGGCGGGGGCAATGTCCAGTCAGGCGATGGGGAGACCAGCAAACGATTTCTTGAGGTGGCAGTAATGTCCTTGTTCTGCCTCAACTGGTTAAGGAGACACTTGTGTGAACCCCCACGGGATCCTCAAATGACCCTAGGGCGTGGGGTGGAGGGCGACGAGGGGAGTCACATCGGTCAGGCCTGGGGGATTATCATTGGGCACCCGGAAGAAGGTCCTGGACAGTCAGGTCCCTACAACATTTTGGAAGGGAAGGAGATGGGTACTAGTGGGTACCCTGCTCCAGATGCCCAGGAGTCGAGGCCTTTTGAAGCAAAATGGTGAACAAAATTCCTGTGTGCCCGCTGGTCCTTCAGGTGCCCTTATGTCCTCCGTGTTCTAGAACCCTCGAAGCCAGCAGCAGCTCAGGCCTGAGAGCAGCGTTCCAACCCGTGCTGATTCCGCAGACCCAGTCTGGGTACTATACGGTGCCTACCCCAAACTTTTTTGGAAGAACTGGTGTCCCTCCCGCTTCGCTTCATCCGAGGAGCCCTCCGAAGCGGTGACCTTAAAACTTGTGCCTTCGAAGGGACCGAGAAAGCAACTGCTCATTCCCAGCTGACACCTCCGGGTTCTTTCGGGGCGCCGGGCTGAGCCCAGCTCCCCCGGTATCAGACGGGCACCGGGCGGGCTGAGGGCATCGACCCAAGTCCCCACGCCATTTTGGGGAGTCGCAGACTCTTTAGAGAAGAACCTTGTCTCCAGCAAGGTAAAATGAGCAGTGCTGACTTTAAGACGGTTTGAGGACAATCTTTCTCCTGCGACTTTAAAACTAAAAAGGCGGAGATAATGATTTTAGGTAACTTTAGTAACACTTGGGGACCAGGCAAGTTTCTGGCCCCAGAGCATTCGCTGGGGGAACTGGGGGCACTGAGCGCCCTTCTAAGATCCACTTTTCCAGAAATTTCTCCCTTGCCTCCCTAGCCCCCTGCTTTTCTCAATAATGCCCTGTCGCGGAGAAAGCGGCCGGACAAACGAGACTGAGAGAAAAGATATTCCCGCTTGGTTCCAGGGGTCTGGGAATAATAAAGGGGAAACCACGACCTGCGGAGACGCACAAACTGCTCCGCTATCAACACCCCGGGAGAGGGGTGGGAATTCCACGCGGGCAGGCAAACTTGAGGCAGGAGAGCTACGCGACTAGTCCCTGGCGCTGTGGGAGATGCAGGGACCGCGGGGACGCCCCATTTCCCGCTGCTGCTGGTTGAGAGCCGTGGCTCAGGAGCCTCCTGGGAGGAGCTACTTCCGGAGCGCCCGAGGCCACGCCCACCTCGGTTGGCCACGCCCACGACCCTGGTTGTACCGCCCACTCCACTGTCTGGACCGCGGCTTTAAACTGTGGAAAAGTTTAAGGTGGGGTGGGAGTGGAGGGGATAAACTTAAACAAGTGCCTGAGTAAAGGCTGAAGCGGGCTTCAGTGAGGAGCCGGGAAGGGGGTGTCTTAAGGCATGAATCGCAACTCTTTGGAGGTAGCCAAGCTTCAAAATGCTCAGGGTCAAGCGGGCAGCGGGTCTCAGGTCTTGTCGGCTTGTGGTTGGCGAGCGAAAGGGTAAGACCTTCGCATGACTTTCCTGGACTAATATCCCTGACCAACTCCAATCGGCCCGAGTCAGAGAAACCAAGGGCTGTCCCCACGCCCTTGACAGGCCTGGTTTCTTTGTAAGGTGCAGTGCCTTCCATAGAGAGCTGTTAATGCGTCTAGAAGCACGGCGTCAAGATGCAGTGCAATATAAGTACGTGGAAAACCAGTTCAGCAAAGGAAGTTTCAGTGAAGCAGAGGGGCCTTGTTTTCCCGAGGGCGATGTTGGTTTGGCCCGGCCAGGGTTGGCCTACGCTACTACCCGGGATTACGATCTTCGTTGCACACTGGCCCCAGCTGCTGGTATGACCTGGTGGCTGCAGCGAGAAGGCGAATCGCCAAGGGTGTTCTGGGCCCCGGTTCCACAGCACGGGGTCTGCAAGATTCAGGGGCCTCCGGGTAGGGGGCGCAAACCCAGCGGGCTCTTTGTCGTGGTGGGTTGCAGGCCAGAGGAACGCATCCGCTGGAACGCGGGAGGGGGTCGAAAGGCCCCAGCAACTGCGGAAGCCAGAGGCCGCAGAAAGGTGAGAGCTGTTTTAGCCCCCAGACGCTTGGCATCTGATGGTTGCCAAGCATCCCAGAGGAAGGCCAAGCAAACCTGCCTTGATTTCCCCGCGCCAGAGCAGCGGAACATCTGCAAAGGTTCAGCAAGGGGTGTGTAGGTAGTGGGCACAGTCAGCCCCTCGGGCACTTTGCATGACACGCCCACTCTCACACACAAGTGTTCTGCGCACTCGTACAACGCACATGCTACAGATGCCGCCCGTGGGAGTGGTAGGACTAAGTAGAACTGCTGGGCATCTGGTTTTCGAGAAACTGATCACCCCTTGAATTTTATTAAAATAGGACTTAAATACTGCGGTCAAGATTTACAGTTTATGCTCTACCTTGCGTCCAGAATTGGGTAAGTTCATAAGGCAGTTGCCCTGAGCCAAGTCTTGGGCCTGTCTGGCACCCTCCACCTAGCAGTCGAAACTAAGTGCTGGAGGAGGAAATTTTAACGTCACTCCACCCTACCTGGAGCGGGAGGAAGGCTCCAGGTCTCTCCCTATAGAGGTATATGGAAGAGAGAACTACCAGCCCGTGGTCCAGACTGGCCCGACGGTCTTGGGCCCCAGCCCTCAGGCTGGGAATGGCCCTTTTGGGGACGTATCGCCAATAGGTGCCCCTTGCGCGGCCACCTGGATGCTGCACTACTCTAGGCATGAGGTGAGGCAGGCGCTTCCCAAGCGACAGGCCTGGGTTCCTGAGCCCCTGCCCGCCCCTGCCCGCCCCTGCCTCGCAGACCCTGGTCTTCAGCGTGCATCAGGGACCTACAGGTGCTCGGTCTGAGACCGCCGGCACATTACCCAGGCTCTGCCCAGCTTTTCAAAAATGCAGACACTGATGGGAACAGTACTGTGAGGGCCACTCCCCCATCAAGGGGCCACTGCAACTTCAACACCCCGTATTAGCGTGCTGGCCTGCCGAACTCAGGAATCCTCAGAAGCCAGGATTACTCAAAAGGGAGGGAGGGAGGGGCTGGAGCCGGCGAATGCACGCGTGAGCAAGGGACCCTCATCTCTGAGAACGCCACCAGCAACCCCCTGGAGGTGGCGGTTAGGCGGCCCGGTTCCCTTCCCTGCGCGCCCCGAAGCCTCCCAGTGTCGCCGTCACAATAGCTACAGCTACAGCCGCCGAAGGGCACACGGCTGCAGTAGCAGCAGTCTGACAAGTGTGATAAAATGATCTTCCTTAACTAAACTCGTAAAGCACTGGGCAATAAAACTCAATCTTCTGTAAAATCCAATTAAGTCATTATCTGACTGATTGTATCTTTAATTGAAAACAGAAGTGACAGTAAATTTCTGTGATATATCAGGATCAATCGATACCGCTATACGATTCAGCCCCAAGAAGTGATTTATAATGTCAAACCTATATAGGTAACTCCACATTATTCTCTCTAAAACCACTGGTGGATGAAATTAAGAGTAAGTGCATTTAATAAAAAACAAGATGGTCAGGTTATTGATTACAACAGATGGGGGTGAAATCAAATAGATGTTTTCAAAGCACAGAGCGAAGAAAATACAAGTAATTTCTTTTTTCCTGTTTAATACCGCTCACCCAAATATACACACTAGAAAATTCAGTCATCAATAACATTTTTATTTTCAGGTACAGCTGCAACTACACAGAACAATGAATTTTTTTTAGACGAGTTTCATTTCAGGACGGCTTCTGTTACATAAGGAAGTACTCCATAAGCAATTTTTAACAAAATAATGAACTCTGAAATTTGAAGTAACTTTTAAAGATGTACTTATTTCCAAATCAAATTACAACCTAGGGTTACAAAATAGTCTAGATTGCATCCACTTTTTTCCTGTAGTACAAAGAGTGTGTATGTTAAACTCATTATTCTAGAAACAACACCTAGGAGCTTTGCCTCACTGGGGTTACTTTAAATGGTGTTGTTTTCAAATTATCCTTTACAGAAAAAGTAGCTATTCTAAAGGACTGTAATTTTTTCTCACTATATTTCAGACGGGGGTGGGCATGGCTATATCCAACAGCAAACAAAAATAGTATTTCCATTTACCCTGACTTTCTGCAGATTTTTAAAATAATTTTCCTGCTCTTTTTGTCCCACTGGTCATGTACTTGGCTAAATTTACATTCTTGCAGTTTAATACTAACTTTTTTTAAAAAAAATCTAAGGCACCTAAGATATTCCATTTTTAAAACAAAAGGTAAACTAATTATGACTAATTTAGACACAAATATATGGTTTTACTTGAGCAAATTACTGACTGTATTTCCTGAAAACTACATTTGTAAACCAATGTCATAAAAAAACAAAATGAGGGGCACTACTATTTAAACTCCATGAGCAAAGCACTTAATTCTGGAAGATGGTAGTCATGAACCCTAAATTATTACAAGTGTGTTTTACCTCTTGACTAAACTCTAAGGAGTACAAACCAAACACATTCTCAACTGTTAAGTCAGCATGAATCAATGCAAAATAACAACGAACCCTGGAGATAATGGAATAAGCCTGCTTTTCCAAGTGAACTGCCAAATGCAGCCAGCGCCGCTCACTCATCCTCCTCGATGACCGGAGTGACCGTGAAGCTGCTGGGCTCCGAGGCAGACTCACATTCGAGAACCCCCTTTGTACTCTCATTACTAATAGGAGAGCTGCTGGAGAGGGAAACCAAGCCAGAATCTTGACTGCTGGGCGGCGAGAATACTGGGAAGTGGGGAGAGAGAAAGAAAAGGAGAAAAGAGTATGTTAAAAGTGGCTAGTCTTTCTACATTCAGTATTCAATTAGGTTCCAACAAAGAAAGAGGCACTCTCCATTTCTGTTTTGAGTTGCAAGTGTTTTTACAGACCCTCATTAAAATCTCCAGTGCTTTAGAATGAAAAAAAGAAAAAAAAAAGAGGTTAGGTCGCAGAATCCGAATTTTATACTCTTAATTTTTTTTTTAATTAAAAATTCCACTCTATCCTCTTTGGGAAACTACTTCCACCCCTCACGGAGTCCCTCTCCTTTATGCTAATGAAACTTGTCAGTCAAGGGATCCATCAGAGAAAGTATCCCCAAGTAAGGCTCCACCCATGTTTTCCCACTACTGGACAGGTAAGATCTAGTGAGGATGATAACAAATCGATTTTCCTATTATTTCTCTTGGCTATAACCAGACAACAAACATGGTGTGTTGGGGTGGGGTTGAGCATATATAACTTTTAAAAGGTTTTTTTTTTTAAAAAAAGGCAGTAAATGAGAGGGGAAATTTTTTTAAATGGGAAAAGTGGGAAAAAATGCAATTAATATCACTAAGGTAGAAGTTAGGTAAAGAGGATTTTGAAAAACACATACATAAAAATTCCAGTGGAAAACTGACATTAAATATGAAGGATGCAAAAGTAATAATGTGTTGGACAAATTTTTGCAACCTTACAAGTCACAGTAGATACAAAATTTAAGCAAAAGGGTCTCTGACCTTCTTAACCTTAGCCCAGTTTAGATCCACCCCCAGAACTCCCTTCCTGCCTAGTGTGAATGTAATTAAGGGGAAGCTGCAGTGGTAATTTCTCTCCTCATTAACTTCCTGATTGGTTTCAGCCTCAGGATTCTGCCGGGCAGTAGTTTGTCACCAATTCCAAATGGCCAATCGTTAATACTAATGTTTGTGTAACTAACTGCCAGCATCTGCCACGGCTTCTTGTACAACAATAATGGTGAAAGGGTACATTAGTGCTCCTGTGTTAATTCAGCTTGTGTTCATCAATAGGGAAATCTATGATGTAATTAGCAAAATGCATTGGGAGCTGAGTGCTGAAGTCATTTGTAGAGAACTAAATCATAGTAGAAGCTGTACTGGGTCCTGATGTGTTTGCCATCAATACTTATTATGTTTGGAATTTAATAAGGTATATTACCAGGCTGAAAAGAGACCTTTTTACAAGAGAACACCATTTATGCCTGTTACGGGTTTGGAAAAGGTTTGCTGCCGCTAGTAGAATCACACAGAAATAAAAGAGAGCTGCAATTTAAGAAATGAACCTTTAACCAATCCTTTGGACCAAATTATTTCCCAAAGCTCCCTCACTCCAGTGTGACATATGGACAGAAAGATGATAGTTTTATATAGTATCCAATGAGGAAAGGGGTGATCTGTAAACTTAGTAGGTGAATAAATTTCAAAAGCAATTTAGGCAATTTCCTGAAAAGCAATATTTGTATTGATGGTATCTGCTTAGTCTTTAGTAACTTAAATAAAAAGCAAAGGGTGCATTTTTAAGCTCTAAAAATAGGGAAAGAATCATTACACAGTATTACAGATGTCAAAAATGTGTGTGCATATGTAAATATATTACCAGCAACCCCAAACTGGGAACCTGAAGTCTACCTTATTGAAGAGTACAGAATGGCTTCTTACTAAATCTGAGTTGTTATATGGATTTAAAACTCCCTGCAAATTTAAGGTGATTTATGAATTGTGTATACATGCACCTGATTGTTAAATACATAAACAGAAACATGTTTTCCAAAAGTAATAATAGACTTTGCTCTGAGATCTTGCTACTATACATATCTGGAGAGCCCACTGGAGAGTCTCTGAGTTAATCTGGGGACTCCCACTGACAGATGTTTTCTCTGTTATACAGGCCATGGAGAAGGAAGTGAACATCACTGACTACTCTCTGCATGCCACGTACTTTAATGATGGATTTCACCTTCGACTCGCTCATTTAGAAAACTATTCTCCCCACTCTATATAGGGAACCCTGACTCTCTGGCATGTCCTTGTCCCTGCAGCATCCTACCCTTGGGTACCACACTTGGGCACTGGCCACTGAACCTTCCCAACCCTTGTGTAAGTCTAAGGGAACATGATAACTGACTTTGTCAGACTGATTTGGAGACTATATAAGAATAAATGCTCTTCCAACACATTGAGTCCTGGGCCTACCTATGCCTTCAGCTAGAATCTGATGGAGAAGATGCCTCCACCCTCCTCATTTAGCCAATTTGGGACTGAAATTGTGAGGGATGGGAATTTTCTTGGAAAGTGCCCCGTGGCTTGGGACTACAGAGACTCTGTACACAGACACGTCACCTGCATAGAGCAAAGAGACTCCAAGCACACTTAATGCATGACTGCACTCTAGAGAAGATGTAAATAAATGAACTTAACCTGTTTTGAAAAGTGCCTGCATTTTTTAAAGCGTTTCTCCACTCAGAATTTTAATCCATGTTATTTCTATGTTTGTTCAAGGCTTAGTATTGTCTTTGAATAGGCTGTTGAAGTTAGGGATAGTATCTGTTTAACTCATTTTGTGTAGCACTTTGTAAAAATTCCAAATACTTTAGTGCTAAAGGTACCCTGTCCATTTTAATGCAACTTAATCAAACTATTTGGGGGGCAAGAGTTAGCAACTGTCTGTTGTAAATTATTTTATACCAATTAGAAATTCAAAAGCTCAAAATGATCCTATATTTTGATCCTGTATAGGGCTAATTTCAACTCAAAAGGTTTGTCTTAATTATTTTGTGAAAATGCTACCAACTCCTAGTGTCAGTGGCACTTTAGGGAAAGATAATACTGGTAGCACTAGAAATTGGTTCAATCTTTCTGGACAGCAATCTACTGATAGGTAATAAGAGCCATAAAACTGCTCAGCCCCTCTGACCTGGTAATTCCACTCTAGGGAATAACCCCAAAGAAAGGAAGAAAAATTGGCCCAGAGATGTTCAACACACCACTGTTTGCATGGCTGAAGATGTTTGTGCATTGCTCTTGTGCTCTGTGGGGAGGAGAGAGGGGGCAGCTGCATTGAAGGAGGGTGCAGGAAGCATTCACAGGCAATAACCAATTAAGGATTGTGCTACCCTATAATCACTGCTACCCTCCTGGCATTTACAGAAATGGAAGAAATGACTTCTGGAGAACAGAGTGGAGACTGACAAGGAAGGGAAAAGAAAAAAGGAAAACTTAACCATCTGATCTTTTTCTTGTGTTAAAATAAAAGGTGAGTAAACCAAAGAGGCTG
This sequence comes from Sciurus carolinensis, assembly GCF_902686445.1. NCBI lineage: Eukaryota > Metazoa > Chordata > Mammalia > Rodentia > Sciuridae > Sciurus > Sciurus carolinensis. Next base: position 68,774,800 of record NC_062226.1, read on the forward strand.
ACCCTTGTTTGAACCAAGCAAGTCTAGTATCTGTTTTTGTCAAGTAGCCTATTTGTCCACAGCAGCTGAAGGGCCATTCTTTTATTATTTAAAACAAACATGAAAACCCCTTACCAATCATTCTTACCAATTTGGGGGTGACAGTTAAGATTGATTTGGTGATGCCATCTAACCACTTTGGAAAATTTTGGAAAACATTATATACTGCCAAAAAAGAAAAAGAAAGAAAGAAAAAAAAAAAAACAAAAACAAAACCACTCTAACTGCTCAATCTTTTGACATTGCAAAGACCCCTGACTTTTAACTTGAATGATCTGTTGGAAGTCAATGGACTGGAACGAATAATTCTCTTCCAGTGATGTGGGAAAACACGATAGATATTCATGCTAGAAAAAAAATGTTCCTCTATATGTTAAACACTATTAAATTCCTACCAAGGAACCATTTAAAATAAAATGCCAAGTGCATTCTCCAGTGGTTAGCAACTCTGCAGCTGGTTGCTGGCTGCCAAGGAAGACAGTCTAGTCTCTTTGGCTTACTAGGCTGTAGGCTTAAGGAAGTCTGATAGAAAGCTGCTGAAAATTTCTTAAACAAATTCTTCCGCTTCACCGTAACCATAGTGTTTGGAAATAAAATCATGCCCAATCAATACCACTTAGTAGATATTTAATGTTTCACAATAGAACGCTTTTCCACAGAGGAACTGCTGCCCTTCTCACTAACATTTAAAATAATTAGGATTATCCCAGCTGCTGGAGCTTGGCAGGTTCAGTTTGTACTTTCAAACAGCATTAATTCTTGGCATCAGAACAAGGGATAAAAGGTAAAGATATGAATGGAGATCTTTATTCCACCTGATCTATCATGGATTAGCTCATTCTTTTCCAGTTCATGCCTGCACTCTAGTTAGGAGGAAGGCTGAGCTGTAACTGATGTAATTAGAAACCACAAGCTGAGAAAAAAATAGTCCTTTATTCATCTTCCCCATTTACTATAAATTTACTAAAAATGTAATAATCTTTGAAACAATTAAATGTGTTTTTCCCCCTAAGTGGAACTGAAGTGTAGTGGAGAGAGAGAGAGAGAGAGAGAGGCTCTACTCGATAAAGTTTTCCTTAAAAACATATCTGAACTGTCAGTTAAAAAATTCCAACACCAGTTTCATAAGGGGTCAGCTCCACACTTGGCATTTTGAAAAGTGAAGCAGTCAAGCCACAGTAAATGAGAGTTCCTATACATGGAATTGGGTAAATCATCAGTGCTTCCTTGTTGATAAAAATAACACCTTTGCAAGCACTGGGAAATACCATATTTTAAAAGCTAGGTGAACTCAGGAAATATATATTTATGCAACACTGACCACACCTCTTTCCCTCTAGATTTTATGTTATAATGAACACATATACAATTCACACACTAGCAGAACAACTTTTTAATTCTCCAAATAAAGAGGCCTATCAATACCCTTGTGCAGCATATCAGGAGAGCACTGACCTGGGAGTCCATGGACCTGAGCTCACAGGCTGGCCCTACTGTGTGTGCTACAGACCAGCTTTCCTGCTCCTTGAGAAGCTAAGAGATAACACACTTGCTCCCTTACCCACCTTTGGAGTTCAACTAACACACAAAGGGAAGAATCCTTTTTGTTTGTTTTAACATAGTACACAAAGAAAGAGAAGAAATAGAAGGAGCCTTCTGCTCCACCTGGGACCCACCTCCCTGGCACCCACCCATAACAGAGACCCCTAGGTGACAGCATGAAAGCTGCTGGGTGCCCACATGCTTTGACTGTTTCATAGAGGGGTCACCACAGTCAGCCTGAGTCTCAAAGCCTGTGTGCTCATTGTGGCAGTCCAACCCTCATGGGGGCTCAACACTCTTGACCCCACTTACCCCAAATCCTCTTGCCCATCAGCAGTGGCAATGTGCCTGACTGCTCCCTTGCCCCCAGTTACCATCAGTAGTGGGAACTTTTCTCTCACTGATATTTCTTCCTAAACCCTATCAGAAGTGAGCAAGTGGGCACATGAGGGGTTAACTCACCATTATTAATTCACCTGCCCTGCCTCATCCAGGGAGGCAGCGTTTGGTGACACACACAGTTCAAACACTCAAAGTTGCTGGAAAACTGTGTTTTAACCAAGATATACTCAGTCACAAAACCTAACAGTGGGGCTTTACCTTCTCTTTGGTTACATCATCCTGTAGTAGCTTCACCTTGGCTAACTCTGACCCACTCTCCCCTCTGGTAAATACACAACTACTCTGAGTGTCAGTTTTCCTCATCTGTAAAATTAAAATAATAGCAGGAGGCTGTGAAGACTAAGGGAGTAATATTTACTAGGTCCATAGTATTTTTCATACATCCTGTGTCAGCTTTCCACATCTCCCTGTCTTATGTTACCTTCTTAACTTTTGAAGGTGCCAGAAGTAAATCAGGATTTTGTACAAGGTTGAGTCACTCCAGGCTACACAGACAGGGCCTCTATGAAACAGTCAGAAACCAGGAATACATGTTTACCTCACACTGAGTCTATGTAACTGTCAGGTGTCAAGCACAAGAAGCAAGACAACCTCTGCCTCCCGTGGACAACAGGGCCTTTGTTAACATAAGCTCTGCCTTTTTCATTTTTTTTGAGGAGGAAAGTGGGAGGATGGTTGGTGTCAAGTGAAATTGACAGCAGAATCAGAATATCTGTGACATGCTTTACAAATCATATAGGAAACAGTATTACTATCCAATGATCAAGCAAACCATCCCTTCCTTATTTGGAGGCAGGGAGAATCCAGTTTCTGAACATAAGTTTCTCCTAAAATTTGAAATCTCTGGGCACAGTCTTTGATGTCCACCAAGAGTCAGAGTCTCATCAGTTCCTTCTCTATGATTGCTGGGTACCTTGAGTCCTGGCATGAGGCTTGTTGGGGTGCTAGAAACTGTCCCTCGGTCAAAATTCAACAGCAGAATGGTCAGGTGTGTGGGCTTTGGGGTGGACCATCTGTCTCTTACCATATGAAGATCTTGAACATGTTCCTTAACCTTTTCATGTCTTGGTCTCCCTGCTATAAAATGGGGGACAAAGGAGAGAACATATGATGACTTATGCAATTGCTGGGGGACCCATGTAGCCACTGCAGCATCACGTGTGGTGTGGCAACTGCGGCATCTCAACACTGAATACTGTTGGCTTCTGTGTCGGTTCCCAGCGTCACTTGCTGGCATTTATCCTCCTCTCCACTCCCTTCTTATAAACTTGCCCCTCCACATCCTGATTCATTTTTTTTCCAGCATGTGAGGTGGCAGCAGTCAGAAAGGCGGACTCACCACACTGTCCCCTGATGGGGCAAAGGACTGAGGGCGTCCTGCTCTCAGGCCAGGCTCCTCCCTCTTCGGAGGATCTCTTAGGCTGGGCCAAGCCCTCTGCTAACTCCCAGCCAGGAACCTCTGCATCTGAGAATTTTCCTGGAAAGACCATAAACTCTGCTGCCAGGCTAGTGCTGTAGTAAACACCTTGGGCTTCAGTGTCCTTGGTTGTAAAAGGAGAACAATACAGCTGGAACTCCATATCTGTGGGTTGTTCTGTTTTTCCTTTTCTTTTTTGGTACTGAGAGTGCTTTACCACTGAACCACATCCCCAGTCCTTTTTATTTTTTATTTTGAGACAGAGTCTTGCTAAGTTGCTGAGGCTGGCCTCAAACTTGTGATCCTTCTGCTTCAACCTCCCAAGTAGCTGGGATTACAGGTGCACATCACCATGCCCAGTTGTGTGGGTTCTGTATCTGCAGATTCAACCAACAGACCAAATACAGTAGAATAAAAAAAAAAAAAAAAATTGCATCTGACCTGAACACGTACACACTTTTTCCTTGTCATTCTCTAAATAACAACTATTTCAATAGCATTTACATTATATTAGGTATTAGTTTGCAAACTTTAAGGTTCTGCACCTGTTAGTTGTTATTTTCTCTGTCCTCTCTCCTCTGGCACAAGTCTGCACCCTTCTCTAGGGAAAAACTGTGAGTTATGTGTTTGTACTCCACTGTCTTAGATGGGACCAAGAAATTAATAGGATTTTTATGAAACATCATTTGGAAAGAAAAAAAAAGAACCACTAGTGACAACACAGCTCAAAACAGTCCCCAAAGTTCTCAGACAAGTTTCATATATGATGTCTAAGAGAAGGGTGACTTTACTTCCTTCATTCTTTACACACCTAAAGACTGCAAGTTAACATGGATTGTAAACTGCAACCTGAGTCTATTTATGCTTTTTACAGCATCATGCATAGGACTTCAGTTACACTTATCAGTTCCTGAGGCTGGGCAAACAGGCAGGAAGACTTGACTGAAGCCAGCTAGGGCCAAGAGCCACAAGAACCACCTACCTCATGGCAGCAGTATAAAGTAAGTTTATAAGGTAAAAGATAAACACTGAGTAATGGGAAATTAAGCTGTGAATTCCTAATACACATTATCCAGCACAGGGTAGAACTCACAGTAGGTGTTTAATAATGGATCAGTGAGAAACACCAAGAAATACAGTAATCTTCATAAGACATAATACAATCACAAAACTAGGTCATGCGTTGGCAAAGAGTCTCAAGTTTAAAATCAGTTTTGAGGATTTTAAAATTCTTTTTTGTTTGTTTGTTTAATTTTGCAATGACTCTCTGCAACTCCTGGAGAGTGAGGCTCCTAATGCATGTGGGGGTCCACACTCTTTGGGGACTCTGTGCAATGCAAACAAGTGCTCATGTATATGAATAGATGCCACACTTGGATTGGGGGTTGGTCACACATACACAATTACATTAAAAACAGTTAAATATGTACTTAATTTTCATAGTAACTACAGAAGAACAGGAAAAGTCGGTGGCTCTACAAGTCCCCTGAATAGATTTGTCACTTGATTCTGGAAAATTTTCTCAGATATGAAAGGAATCAAGCTCAAAGAGCAGGTTGTGACATCTACCATTTGAGAAACTAGGCTGGCTCTATCCCGATATTTTTCAAACTAAGAAAAAATTTTAAAGTAGCTTGCAGAGGAAAGGACCACTCTTCAGTCTTGAAGAGTGAGATCTGATGGAAATCCTGGACTTGGTGTGGGTAGCCCGTTAAGGCCAAACAAAAGGATTAAGGGTCCAGAGTCAATACCGCTGCCAGGGGAGCTGGTCACAATGACTTCTAACCTATGGCCCCCAATGTACTTGGCTTGTTTAATCCTCAGCCTGCAATCAGCCTTTCACTTTGGATTTAAATGATCTTTGAGAAAACACACTAACAAAACACTTAAGATGTGAAGCTTTAGCTCTGTGGATCTGCGAAGTCTTTCTTTTAAAAATATTCTGACATTTTGCAATTAAGTGGATATGAGAAAGTTCACAAGCTATTTCTCAAGCAGAACTTGTATAGAATTTGCAGTTCATAATTTGACAATAAATACTAAGGCCTAAGTGATACACTAGTAGCAGGGCAGAGGATTGCATGAGGCAAATTAATTTAACCTTCTACCAGGAGACTCTCCTTTTCAAAAAGCAAACACTTTCTGGTGGATGTTACTGTAAAATGCAAACCTTCATCAGTGTTGGTATCATCCTAGACCCACTATTCCTTCTCAGTTTCTTTCTAACTAGTATTACAGGAAGTCTAGTAATTACTAATATTTTGTGCTGGTAAAGAAGAAGAAAGCAAATGCCAGATCATGACTAAAGAAAGCACACACCACTTGAAATCAGGATAGAAAACTTCGGGCATTTCCAGGAAGGTGAATATATGCCTAATCAAAATCATGGATTTCATTTTACCATCTAAATACAACATAGACTCATGGATGGAGAAGGTAGTTCAGATCACAGGAGCAAGCACACAGTTTTGGAATGGCGTGCCTTAAAAGTATGACTAGAAATAAAAAAATAGCATAGATTGTATATTTTTGGGGTTGGGGTTTGTGGCTCAGTGGCAAAGCACTTGCTTAGCATGTGTGAGGCACTGGGTTCAATCCTCAGCACCACATTAAAAAAACATAACAAATAAAATAAAGGCATTCTGTCCATCTACAACTACAAAAAAAATTTTTTTAAAGACCCCGATCACTAAAATATTTTAATATATGCATTTCTTAAAACATCTTGTTCAAAATGCCTTCTGCCCAGTTAGCTCCCAAGAAAGGGCTTCAACCCTTAATAGGTTTAATCTGTGGGTCAAAGGCATTCAAAGAATGTTACTGCATACTCCCCTCTCCAGGTGCTTATGATGCTCTTAACTGTTCCAGGAGTGTCCACGTTCAGGTTTAGTACTTTTTATTGAAATAAAATACACACAACAGGGGCTGGGGCTGTAGCTCAGTGGTAGAGCACTTGCCTCGCACACGTGAGGTACTGGGTTCGATCCTCAGCACCACATAAAAATAAATAAATAAAAATCTTGTGTCCATCTACAACTAAAAAAAAATTTTTTTTAAATACAACATAAAGTTTACCATCTTAACCATTTTTAAGGAAACAAGTCAGGGGCAGCAAATACATTTATTCTTTTGTGCAGCCATCACCACCATCCATCTCTAGAACTACTTCCATCCAACTCCAGAACCTGAACCCTGAAACTATACTCACTGAACAATAGGCCCCCACTCTCTCCTCTCTCTTGCCCCTGGAAAACACCATTCTACTTTGTCTTGATGATTCTGGCTACTCTGGGCACCCACATAAATAAAATCATATTTGTCTTTTGTGTTGGGCTTATTTTACTTAACAGAATACCCTCAAGATCCATCCATGTCATAGCATGTGTTAGAATGTGCTCCCTTTTAGGGACTGTGGTTGTAGTTCAGTGGTAGAGTGCTTGCCTATCATGTGTAAGGCACTGAGTTAGACCCTCAGCACAATATAAAAATAAATAAAATACAGATATTGTATCCATCTACAACTAAAAATTGAGAAAAAAAGAATTTCCTCCCTTTAAAAACTAAATATTCCATTATTTCATATAGAGTATATTTCATTTACTTAGAGTCATCTGCTGATAGCCATTTGGGCTGCATTACCACTGGACTATTGTTGGTAATGCTACTGTAAACGGGTGCACGAATATCTCCTTGGGACCCTGCTTTCAATTATGTTGCTTATATACCCATAAATGGTACTATTGGAGCATACAGTGATCCTGCTTAATTGTCTGAGGAACTGCTGTACAGTTTTACTACCCAGAGGTTGTGCCGTTTTGCACTCCCCCCCCCCATAGCAATGCACAAGGAATCAATTTCCCTACACCCTCAGCAACGCTTACTATTTTGTATATGTTCTTTCCAAATAACAGTCACTATAATGGCTTTGAAGCACAGAATTTAGTTATTTGGTCCTTTTATATCAGTCCTTTCCTCTGCCTCTTCCCACTCTTCCCCAGCTCCCACCGACTGTGCCTCCTCTCTTACTACTAAGTTCAACTGAAAAGTCGGCCTCACAGCCTCGTCATTCCATAAAGCCTGGCAAATTGGCTGCTAATTCCCAGAATGGCCTGCTGGTGGCTTGCTCTGGTCTCTTTCTCCCTCAGGGGAACTATCCGTCTTCCCGGTCCTCAGGTCACAGAGTTGTCACTTCTCCAGATCTTGTCCCCTCCCCAGATTGTTTCTTCTCTAGTCAAACCCTGGGCACAGACCTCCAAACTGCTAGAGGTGGTCCTCTCTTGTCACATAAGGCTTTACATATCACTTCCACGCAGATGACTTCACACTTAGCATCTCTTACCCTGATTTCCACCACAGAAATACTTGTGTATTTTAAATCTGCTGGACATTTCCATCTGAATGAGCTTCTGGCGGTACAAACTCACTGAGCTTAAAACTGAACCTCCCACCTCCCCCAGCAAGGACCCATCCCTTACTGCTCCCCACCTTGCTCAGGTTTCAAGGCTGTGGCATTATCCCAGCCACCCCACCTGCCTCCCACCCAAGCAGTTGCTAAGTCCTGCTCTCTTCGTCTCGCCTTTCCATTTACCCTACTGTACCTCAGTGTTATCTTACACCTAAGTTTCTAATATCTGGCCACTCTACCCAGTCTCCGTGGCTGTTACTCTTCTGAAAGCATGTCTCTGACATCTTTCCTAAATACACTCCCTAGGTGGCTTCCGAAAATACAAGCAGGCTGGAGATGTAGCTCAGAGGCAGAGGGCTTGCCTATCAAGTGCAAGGCACTGGGTTTGATCCACAGCACTGGGTGGATAGAGGGAGATTAAGCTCCCTGACCTGGCATTTGAGAAGAAACATGACTTCCCATTTCTCCAGTACACCTGAGCTGAGTTTGCTTGTGCTCTGGATCAAAGTAAAGACCTGTAGGTCTCCTGCCTTTGAGCTGGGCCTACTTTCTCATAATTGCCACAGGTCCCCACCCAACTCAAATGCCAACCTTTCCTAATCTCCTTAGACAGAAATAACTCCCACCTTCTACAATGTCAGAGGACTGTAGCTTTCCTGTGCCACTATCACTTTCACCCTCCTCTTATACACCCAATGACTCCCTGCAGACCAGGGAGGGTCCATGTTATACTTGCCTTTTAAGCCCTTTGGTGGCCACTGGTTAAAAGCCTTACATGTCCCCAGTGTTCAGCAAGTAGTAGTTGATGAATAAATGGAAGATAATTCTCAGTGGACAAAGTTAGCTGGTTTCCATGTTAGTCACAATCACACTAAACATATGCACAAAAAGAATGGTGGAGAGACAGTGCCAATGGCAGCCATCAGTCCTCCATCAAAGAAAGGGAGAGGGAAAGAAATCAGCATCTGGGGAAGTAGAGCCAGAGAACAGTAATCAATGTGACAAGCATCTGAAGCCTCAAAAGAAGAGGTCAGCATGCTGAAGGCAGAAAAGAAGGGACTCCATTTGATACGAGTTCCTGTCTCCAAAGGCTGCAGGTAGAGGCCTTTGGCAACTGCAGGAAAAAACTCCAGTTATTTAGAAAACTCATTTATGTGAACCATTATTTCTCAATGATGAGAAGTGAATGAGGCATCCTGAATCTACTCTTCATCTCAGCTTATGGATCAGTGCAACTACACTCTGGACAACAATGGAAATCTCAGAATGAATGGCTGCTGGGCAAGTACAAAATGGCTATAGTTAGGCTCCCTTGCAGATGCTGCCTGCAGCTATGTTTTTAGTATGTAGCCAAGATCATAAACATCCTAATTAGCATATGTACTCAAGGTCATAAACATCTGCTTGTGAGCATGCACCCACTTCATAGCTCGTTGGCAAATGCGCATTCTATGTCTAGTCTGCATATATAAAAAAGGCCTTTAAGAAAGGTTCAGGAAACAAAATGGGGCTGGAGCAAGAGGCTGGGTGAGTGTTGCTGCCTCTGAATGAAGAATGTCCACTATCCCAATTGAGCATCACGTCTTTCTTTACCTACCAGGATCCCAAATCTGTTTCCCAGGGTCTGAGACCTCCACCCAACACTGACATGAGAAGACTGAAAGATATACCAACATAGCTTTACCCCATGATAAAGGAAGGTTATTGAATGTTATCACCTTGAAAAAAGTAGATAATGTGGCCAACAAGTTAGGTTTTTAACAGATTGGTTGACTGATTAAAGATAACAATTTGATAAATGAGCTTGATTCAACACATCTAGAACTCTGTACCCAACAATTAAGCAAATCCACATGCACCACAAGCACACAAAAATATTTATGCAAAATAATCATGTGTCAGTTCACAAAAGTATTCTCTACAAATGACCAAGAAATTGTCTTTAAAAACCTTTAAAGTCCTGGAGATTTAAGTCTATAAACTATGAGAATATCTAAGAAAAGAAACCATTCAGCTTTAAAAAATGATCAACAAGAACAATATAAATTTCAATGACTCTGACTAACCAACAGGCCAGCATTTGGTCACAATATAATTAATTTCACCCTTAATGCTACTGTTGAAAGTATTTAAATGCCCGGACACAGACTCCAACCCACACACTCCTCCCCAATCCCACATTCCGAGGAGATCAGGCATTTTCACACTTGGTTCATCTCCAGTGAAGACTGTAATTAAATCTTTAATTTGAAAACAAGAGAGAAAGTCCAGCACTCACTGCATTATTGGCTGCCCTCAAAGCTGAGGGCAAAGAGCAATCAAATAACAAATGGCGACTCAGCTCCTTCAAGCCCAAGTAATCTGCTAATTTCAAAAAGTACCAGCTCATCTCAAAAGTGACCGATTTACCTGTAGAAATGCTTTCCACTGTTTTCTGCAAGCTTCCTGGGAATCAGAAATGCTATTTAAATTGCAGAAACTGTCAAATTTATGTACTGCCTGGCCTTTTGATTATACCATAATTATTATGGTATAATAATTGGTATTATGATTATAATAATTATGGTTATAATAATGGTATTACGGTTGTGCTGGGGATTGAACTCAGAACCTGAAGCATGACAAGAAAGTGCTGTACCTCAGAGCTAAATTCCCAGTCTTTTTCATGTTTTATTTTGAACTTCTTGCTAAGTTGTTGAGGCTGGTCCTGAACTTGTGATCCTTCTGCAACAGTCTCCTGAGTAGCTGGGTACTCAGGAGAGTACTCAGGAGTAGTAGTGTACAGGTGTGCACCACCACAGCTGGCTGCCTACCCCATAATTTTTTAAATATAAACTTTAGGACACATTTTATTTCACATCTAAGGTGCTGGAAATCGAGTACTCTGCTAGGGAGCTGAGTGCTCTCAGGAACATGATAACTACTGTGGTCCTCTTTATTTCTTAATTCACCTCTAGAACTAGCTAAAACTCTTCTTAAGAAGGCAGGGTAGTGCTAATTGGTTACTTAATTTACAGAACAGTTCCTGAGCCTCTGCTCTATACCCAGTTCTATTCTAGATACAGGGGATGTATCCGGGAGTAAAACAAGTCTCTGCTCCCATAAGGAAACACCTGTAATCAGACACATTGGGATCTAAGCCAGGCGGGGTCACTTACGAGTAATTCGTCCCCAGACAATCATTTAACGGCTCTGAACCTGAATTTCTCACCCGTTAAAGGAAAGAAACAGTATGTTAAGGGCCATCATAATTAAAAATAAAGCATATCAAGCTCCTTGGCTCAAAACAGGCATTCAAGTGATACTCCCCCGAGAGTCCCTTCCTATCATACAAGAGCAGATTACCAGTCAGTGCTTCCAACCTACACCAGGGACTCCGGAGCACATTCAGGAGAAAGCTGAGGTTTTCCCTCTTTTATGTCTGCCTGATCTTTTGCCTCTCTCTCACTTCTTTGCAATTCTGTCCTGTGTCTAGGTATCCTGTGTCTCCCCTCTGCCAAATTACACCTTGCTCCTCCCTTCAATCTGCTCCAGAAACAGTTCTATTCTTTGAGTATTCAGCTGGAGCTCTTTGAAGAAAAGCATCCAATTAAACTAATTCACCCAAGAGGTATATGCAGGCTTCATGCTGCTAACCCTTTTATGATATTTTCATGTTAAAGAGGAAGCTTCTGGACATCACAGAGAGGTCAGGCCTTGGAGGCAGGGTAAATCTGTGAAGTGTCCTCTATACCACACTGTATACAAAATGCACTGCTACCGAGTGAATAAATTATCTTAATGGTGAGATGATCCCAACTGGTCAGTGAAAATTAGTTTCTCTTTAATTCTGCCTTCCAGGAGCTTAATTAGAATGCAGTCCTTATGACCAAACAAAAAATGACTGGTATTTAAAGAATAATAGACATTAAAGTAAATTTATTTTTTTCTACTAACAGTAACTCTAGTGTCTTCTAGTGCTTTAATGAGGCTTCAGGATTCTAATTAAGTATTTGTCATAGAAATGAATAAAATGAACTTCTAATTATTTCCATTAGGAAATATTACTAGTTCTAATACTGAACCAGATAAAACTGAGAGAAAATGAGAAGACAAATATTAATATTAGCTAACTAATGTGCTTGCCAGTTGGGGGAATTTTATAATGCTAAACCAAGGCTATCTATTTATTTAAAAAGTATTTAGAATCTTCTATGTCAAAACGAATGATCAAATAACAAAGGACAAAACTGTGTTAGCTGATAATTTGTAGTAATAAAAAGTGATATATAGAAAGATGGGAAAGCAAGGAGAAAAGGAAATCAAAGGACTGGGCCGCTGCTGAGAATCCTGCACTCTTGGCTGAACTGTAGGAGTGAACAGCTTCTTTAATGAGCGCAGGCTGGTGGGCCCTGGGAAATGGAACGGGAAGCTTCGAAGGCTAGACCACAGACTACAACAGGAGCTGGTAAGTGCTGATTAGGTAAGCAGGCTTGCGAAATGAGGTTCAGCCCACATAATTTATTAGCATAATTATTAGTCATAATTGCTATCATTCATTGAGCCCCTACCATGTTCCAGGCATTGGGCTTTACCTATCATCTTCACAAAAACCCTTTGGGGAGGTGGGAGTTAATACCCTCATTTGACAGTTTTTAAAAAATCGAGGCTCAGAGAGGGTGATTAACATATACAAGGTCACACAACTACTGAGTACCAGAGCCAGAATTGGTCCTCAGGACTTGAATCTGAGGCCACAGGACATTTCAATAGGTTTGCAGGTTTTATTCTGGATGCTGCCGACTGCTGATCCAGAGATCCTTCTACTTCACATTCGTGAAGCTGTTGGCCTGAGTATCTCTTCAAATAGTCATGGTCTTACTGCAAAAAGACAGCTTTGAAGGCATCGCAGGTTGAAGGTCTGCCTTCTAAAAATGAAACTTAAGAGGCAGCTGTCCAAGGAACTTGATTCCCGCGTCTCTCAAAGCCGTTTTCCAAACAGAAAGAGACTTCAGGACTACAACCACCACCAAGGCCACTTCCAAGCAGATATCTAAAACTGGAACCAGGACCTTGAAGCAATATCTGCACACCCATGTTCACTGCAGCATTATTGACAACAGCAAGGCGTGGAAGCAACCATAATGTCCACTGACAGACAAATGGATCAACGAAAGATGGTATTACACATTCAGTCATTAAAAAGAAGGACATCTTGCCATTTCCAACAAACTGGATAAACTTGGAGCACATTATGCCAAGTAAAAAGACACCAGACCCAGAACAACAGATACCGAGGAACCTAAAATAGTCAAACAATGGCAGCTGCCTGGGACTGAAGGGAGGGGAACTGTGGACATCTCAGAGTTCAAGTTTGAGTTATGCAAACTGAGAAAGTCCTAGAGAGCTCTACACCATCATCCCCAGAGGTAGCAATAACATTGTATACTTAAAATTTTGCTAAGAGAAGAGAGCAATCTTATTTCAAAAATGTAAAAAGGAAGCTGGAAGGAAACTTTTAGAGACGAGATTTATGCCACATACTGTGGAGATGGTTTCATTATTATATTTTTATCTCCACACTCAAGGTGTATATACGAAAAAGGTACAACTTTTTGTATGTCAGTGTACCTCCAAGTAAAGTTTATTTTTTTTTAAAGGAACAGACTTCAGGGATCAATCCCATGACTCAGGGAAGTGAGGTCAGGGGACTCTCATCTGTGTGCTGCCTCTTAGGTTTGAGATGTTTCAGAAAATACACTAGAATTCACTTGGCAGAACCCTGGATCCTTTTTCAGAACCACCTCTTGCTGCAGAGTCTTCTGAACCTCTGACATTAGAGCACAGAGGAGGGATGGTCTGTCCCTAGGCCTGCAGGGAGGCCACCCAGGGGTGATGGTGAGGTTGCTGCCCTCCACAGAGTCACCCGAGCTTCTGGCAGCAGTCTGACAAGGAACCATAGGGATCACGGTATTTGAGATCTATGACACTAAGGAATCATCAGAGTTCAAGGAATCTTATATTTTTCTTGGTAGGTCCCCAGAGGAAAGGAGAGGAAAAAGGACAAAACCCAAAACAAAACACACAAACCCCCACGTTCCTATAATGTAAAAAGCTCTGCTTCCCTTTCATTCTGCTACAGACGGAGAGAGGAAAACTGTTCAGCAAGGCACACAACCCCCCACAGAGGGAAGGAGAGGCGACACCAAGCAAGCAGGGGTGGGTTGGCAACAGGGCAGGACTTGCCCCATGGGCCACCAGCATGCTCCCAAAATGGAAAGCAGCATGGGAGGGTAGATTCTGTGCAAATCTAGACAGGTGCATTTCCCAAGTAGATAAGTAATTGTCCAACTCCACCTCATGTGACCTTCCATGAAGTCAGGATAGAGACAATGAAAAATGAACCAATTCACCCCAGCAAGCTCCAGCACCTCCCGGTCAGCAGTATCAAGGGCTCCTGATACATCTAACAGAAATGCCGCAGTGGCTGGCCAGGTCCACCGACGGGACAATCTATCAATCAATGAAGCCAACACAGAGACTGGTTCATGCTCCAACCAGCAACACGAGGGACAGGAAACCTACGGCAGCACAACAATAAAATCTTGGATTCTGTTGGCATTTGTCTTGAAGGATTATACTGTCCCCTCGGGCAGTCATCTGTGGGGCCTCAGTTTCCAGATCTATAAAGGGAAGAGGTTGAGGTCAATGAGCTGTAACTTCTCCCTCTTCCAGAACTTAAATTCTATCATTGTTATGATTTCTCAAATCTCCATTTCTTTTAAGCTCTAGCGGTTTAAGTGCCTGTTCAAAGTCAGAATTAATGGAGTACAAAACAGAGTTGAGTAATTTAGCATCAAGTGATTACTTCCAAAGCAAGAAATTAAGACCTTTCCATCCCTAATAGACATTAATGTCTTCTGTCAATAACGAACTGAGCTCTTTCCAATCACTGGGATTTGGCTGCTAAATGGGATGAGGTTCAATTCCTCCATTGTTAGGCCACCGTAGAAGAGACGCTTCCAGTGACATAATGACTGCCTCGGCCTCATCATCAACAGCCAATCGTGTAACAGCTTGGCTGAAATCAGATCATTAGCTAATTCTGCACCATGAATTCCTAACATTATTGGTTCTTCGGGATCTCAATGGGCTGTCTCAGAGGCCAGCCCCAGCAGGAGTGTCAATCACAGCTCTTTTGTGTGAGTCTCAACCATTACCCAGTGTGACTTCACAGGCTTGGATGCACACTCCCATTAGAACAGAAAGGACATGTCCCCCACCTCTCCTACCAAGAAGAGGCCATACTTTTCAGCCCTAGTGGAAACAGTGTCACCATACCACGTCAATCAGAGAGCGGCAGGAATCACCTTCTTTCCAAGTTGTTTTTAGCTATTAGTCTAGATCATCTAGCAATGACAAAGTGCCTAAGAGAGATGAAAATCACTGTACTCTTTACACACTTCTGCTTGTACAAAGTGCTGGCGTTTTAATGTGGAGATTGATTGGGATTCAGTGCAAGGCGGCTGTTAGGCAGAGATGGACTATGCTGGAGGGGCTTGTCTTGTAACCTGTGACCCACTTTTACACTTTTCTTGCAGGGAGAGGAGGGAGCAGTGGTGGAGGAAATGGTCTAGTGACCTGATACTCCAGGCACTGGCCAGATGCCGGATGAGGATTCTTGAGGACTACTCTGGCCCTGATGGAAGTGGAAATGAAAACCACCACTGGATTTCATTTCTACTCACCGAGTAAGAGAAACGTAGATGTTGGAAAATGCCACATTGCTGGTAATACACTGCTACTAGAAATGCAACCTGGTCTCGGGGTTCATTTGGCAGTATTCAATACAATCCAAAATGGAGGCTCTTTTTGAAATGCCTTTTCTTAGTTTCTTCCCCAGAAAAACACCAGCATATTTTCCCAAGGAGAGGGCGGTACTGTTTGTGTGTAAAAAAGAGGGAAATGACATGTCTGTCAATAAATGAGGAATTAACCAACACAGGACAATCCATTCATACTGTGGAACACTATGCGCCAATTAAAAAGAATAGAGAATAGGGAAGAACAGAGGTACTTTGGACTAGACAGAGGGGAGTGAAGGGAGGGGAGTGAGTATGGGGGTAGGAATGATAGAATGAATGGGGCATTATTACCCTATGTGCATATCTGATTGCATGAACTGTGTAACTCTACATCATATACAACCAGAAGAATGAGAAGTAGTGCTCCATTTATGTATGATGTGTCAAAATGCATTTTACTGTCACGTGTGACTAATTAGAACAAATAAAAACAAATAGAGAAGACCTACATGCACCAACATGAAAGATCTCCAAGACCAACTGCTGACTGAGAAAGGAACAATGTGTTGACTACCACACCACTTGTTTTCAAAACCAAGCAAACCATGCATTTCTGCAGAAACACGTCTGTGTGTGATTTCATGGCAAAAGGTCTAGAATAATGACATCACTTGATGAGTTCAGCTCTCAAGGCAACAAAGTGAGGCGGAAAAGAGGCCACAGCAGACTATTATGCCAAGAAAGATAATAACTAAAAAAAAAAAAAATCTACTTTTTTAAAAAACGTAAGTTGTTAAGATCTATGGAGAGGATAAGAACAGCAGTGTTCTTTGTTCATTTAAGCAAAAATAAAGCTGTCATAACCTTTCAGGAACCGGGTCTGAAAAACCAGTTTTCCAGAGTTATTTTTGACTGTTCTCTTTTAAATCTCTGATTTAAAAGGTACTTTTTAGATGAGTAAAGTATGAAAGATAGCTGTAGCAAGTTTCATCTTGATGAAGTATGAAATGGCTGACTGCAAACTATTATGAAAGGGAAAAAACCCTATTAACTGAAGTCTAACTACATTGTTAAGATGTAAACCACTGTAAATTATTTTGAGTTTTGAAAATGCTACTTTGCAAAAGATCTAACTTGATAAAACTTAGAGTGGATTTCGTTATTACTGCCAATATGTACTGACCCGGCAGCTCAACAGAGGCCTGGACAATAGGTTAAGCCAGTGGTTTGGGTAGTGAACTTTAGGCAACAATCCAGATTTACTGAATTTTCTTGTTAAACTTCAGTGGTCACGCAACTTCGAAAGCAAACGACTGACAAAGAGAATAAAAATATAGTGTAATATCTATGAAACACCACAGAGTTGTAGTGTTTTATGGAACACAGCCTTTATGATCAGCATGTGATATTATAATAGGACCACAAATAATTTGAAACAGAGCAACACTTAAAACATTTCAAAACCCAACTATCGGGTACACAAAAGAGGTTGTTACTTATGAACGAGTGATTTGAGATTAGGAGGCAAGAGATTCTGTCCTCAAGATGTGCCGTGAGCTCACCCAAGGACTGAAATATCTCCAACTTCATCATTAAACATTCATTTCACAATAAACACTAATCACCTGTTAAAACACAAATAATCAAGAGGACAGAGACATAAAATCGATATTATAGTACCATGTTATTTATCCAATTGCATTTTCTCAAGGGATGGGAGGGGAAAGAGGGGAAGAAGCTGCTGAAAGTCAGAAAAAGTTGTTCGTGTGTGGAGGGCTTACGATGGGGGACCACAGAGGAGGAAGGGCGGCCGTTCAGCCCCACTCATCATTTGGCCTCCTTCCTGGAACTAGTCTTGACTGGAACACTTTCGACTGTAAACTTTTCAAGAATTTTGGCAGGCTCAAACCCAATCAGGAACATACAATTAAGAATATCTGGGAATTCCTGCAACCGATTAAAGTTACTAGAATTTACTAAGCCCTACCCAGGTGCCAGGTGCAGTGCTAAGTTTTTTTTTTTTAATATCTTTATTCCATTTATTTATTTTTATGTGGTGCTGAGGATCAAACCCAGCACCTCACGTGTGCCAGGTGAGTCCTCTGCCACTGAGCCACACCCCAGCCCAGTGCTAAGTTCTTTCTATGCTCTATGTCACATGATCCACACAAAACTAAATGAGACGCACACTGTCACCTCCGACCTCCGGTCAGTGAACTCACAGGTGGTCATGCTCCCAGTGGAAAAGGAAGTCCATCCGGAAAAGAGACAGGTCTCACCAGCCCTGTGACTTTAACGAAGAAGTCACAACACCCAAAACCCAGGACCTACATTTGGTGTTAGGCGCCTGTTCCTTTGCCAGGAAACAGCTGGGTGAATGTACTGTCAGGGATGCGTTCTGGGGTATTAGTATGAACAGACTGTGCCCAAGTCTCATCTGCTTGGCAGCACCTCTGTGTAGTGTCACTCAGCTCCCGGTGACAGGTATCTTCCGTCCCAGGTCTTCTCTGATCATCCTTCCTCAGGCACAGGTGGGTGACTCTAAAGTGAGGGGATTCGGGGTTAAGGTCTGGAGCCCCTAGGTAGGTAAATGCTTCTGTTTTATCCACAGTTTGGAAGTCTTTCTAGGAACCCGGCAGAAGGCCCCAAATCTCACACCTGTTACCCTCACAACTTTACACTGGCTTTTCTTCCTTCCCTGACCTTTCCCTCTTGCTCCTTTGACTTTCCATCTGATATACTCCTGCACACAGGTCCTTGTCTTTGATTCTGCTTCTATGTAATTCTCCCAATGTTAATAAGAGAAAAATAATACGGTCATTCTGACAGATGTAAAAATAATGTCTGATGCAAATACAATGTCCATTCTTCCCCAATATTTTTACTGTTATTATAACATAAAATTTATCATCTTAATCATTTTTAAGTGTGCAGTTCAGGGTAAGTATATTTTTATTGTCACGCAAACATTACCACCTTCCATCTTCTAAGTTTTTCCATCTTTTACCCTGAAACTCTGTACCCATAAACTAGTAACTTGCCATTATCTCCTTGCCCCATTCCACTTTCCGTCTCCATGACTAATTTATAAATGGAATCAACCATGATTTGTCTTATTGTGATTGGTTTACTGTACTCGACATAATGTCTTCATTTATGTTCTCAAGTGTCAGTCAGAATTTCCTTCCTTTTCAGGGTTGCATAATATTTCACTATATATGGATACCATATTTTGCTAATCCAGTCTTTTAAAGACAGACACTTCAGTTGTTTGTTTTATTTTATTGTAAATAACAATGCTATGAACATGGGTATACAAGTACCTCTTCAAGACCCTGCACCCTGCCTTCAATTATTTGGGGGTATATACCCAGAAATGGAACTGCTGAATCATGTGGTGATCCCATATTTCATTTTTTGAGGACTACCATGCTGTTTCCTATAGAGGTTACGTCACTTCATACTCCTACAAACAGAGCACAAGAGTTCAATTACTCCACATCTTTGCTAACACATTTTCTATTTTATTGTTTACTTACAGTAACTATCCCAATGGGTGTTAAGACCACATTTCATTGTGGTTCTGGCTTAGATTTCTCTAATAATTAGTGAAAATGAGCATCTTTTTATATACTTACCAGTCATTTGTATATCTTCTTTGGAGAAACGTCTTTGATTCTCTTGCCCATTTTTGAACTGGATTGTTGAGCCTTAGCCCATATATAATTTGCAAATATGTTCTTCCATTCTGAGGGTTCCTGTTTCTTCTTTGATAGTGTGGTCTTTTGATGTACAAATATTTAAAATTTTCATAAAGTCCAATTTGTCTATTTTTTTAGTTGTCTTTAGTGTTCAATACAAGAAATCATTGCCAAAACCAAGATCATGAAGCTATGTTTTCTTCCAGGAGTTTTACCATTTCAGGTGTCACATTTATGTCTTTGATCCTTTTTGAGTTAACTTCCACAGGTAATGTCAGATAAAAGTAACTCCACTCTCCATGTGCATATCCAGCTTTCCCACAGTCACTGGCTGAACGTCCTCCATCAGACATTTCTAACAGTCTTGTCACCTATTATTTGGTTATCCATGTGAGAGTTATTTCTGGGCTTTCTAGTCTATTCCACTAGTCTATCTTTGTGCCAGGATAATATCCTTTCTTATAGGTATTAACGGGTATTATTAAAACATACACAATGTACAGGAGGGGAAATAAGGTACGATATCTACATGAAAGAAATTACAGAACTTCAGTACAAAACTTCTGGTTTTATTTATTATATATCTTACCATTTTTTCACAATGAATTCATACCACTTTTGGTGAAAATAATTAGAGTAATGTATGAAGCCCTGCAATGAAGAGTTATCCAGAGAATAAATGCAAAGTTCTCTTCAGGTATTTGCAGTCTGCATTAAATACCAATAAAGAAATTAACAGTCTGGAGAAGAAATGAAGAGAAAGAATACAACAGAGAGCGGTTTGGCTCTAGAAGGTACCCCACAAAGCTCAGGCATTAAAAACGTGGTTACCAGCCTGTGGCGCCACTGGCGGTAGAGCCTAGTGGGAGCAGACAGGTCACTGGGTCCCTTGAGAGGAATAGTGGGACCTCCACCCTTCTCCTTCTCTTGTTGCTTCCCAGGACCACAGGTGACCAGGTTTCCACTGCCACATGCTTCCACCATGATGTACCCTCCTGGAAAAGGCCCCAAAGCAACAGGGCCAAGAGACTATCAATGGAAACCTCCAAAGCTATGAGCCAAACAAACGATTCATCCCTATAAACTGATCTGCTCAGGTCTTTTGTCACAGCCATGCAGAGCTGACCAACACGATAGGATGACGTATTTTCAGCACACGCGGGGATGTTTCATATCGCTAAACAAGCTGACCAGGGAAAATTCCCAATGCTTTTCATTGATTCTGGAGTGTTAGTGATGGCTAATTAAAGGAGGAGAATTAGTGAATGAGGGAGGTTGAGAGCACTGGAAAGAGGGAATCAAGATCACTGCTAGCATTTAGTGCAACCTGAGAGCAAATCCAACAGAAATGAGCACAGAGTGAAAAAGGAGGTCTTTGGTGACCAGGTGAAGAGTTCCTGGAGCAGAGGATGGACACTGGTCAGCGCACCTCACAAGGAAGAGGCTGACCTATCCGAGACACTGGGAGGCGAGCAGGGGCTGGACTGGGGTTCAGTAATCATGTAGACAAAGAGGATTCTGAGGGGCAAGTCTACATGTGGAAGAAATAGGTGTCACTGGCAGAAACAAAGCTGAACCCTTGCCTTCACTTGGATCAGAGACCTATAACCTTAACCTAATACATGTGACTCTTAGAACAGGTTGAGAACATGAATAAACATTTCTGCACAGCAGATGTATACCAATGACCAATATGCACATGAAAACATACTAGACATCAGCAGACATCAGGGAAATGCAAATCAAATCCACAATGATTTATACTGTGGGTGATTACACTCTCCCCCCCCCCAAGAAAGTCTATAAATTAAAAAACAAACAACAACAGAACAAAACAAGTGTCAGGAAATGTGGGAGAACTGGGAACTCAGTGCACTGCAGGCTAGAATATAAAACCATGCAGACACTGTAGACGGGCTTGGCAGTTCTGCAAAGAGGTAACCACAGAATTATCTTATGATGTAGCAATTCCACACCTGGGGGTACTTCCAAGGGAACTGAAAATAGGGACTTGAACTAACACTTCCACACAAATGTTCAAAGCAACATTCATTCACAGTAGCCTAAAGGGAGAAACAAAGTGCTCATCAAGAAAAGAGGCAAGGAAAAAAGAGATCTATCCATATAATGGCATATTATTCAACCACAAAAATGAATCAACTTTGATAAGTACTTCAACGTGGACGAACCTGGAAAACATGCTAAGTGAAATAAGACAAACACAAAAAGAAAATTTTGTATGATTCCACTCATATGAGGTATCTAGAATTTGGCAAACTCATATTGTGGCTAAGAAAGCACAATAAAAGTTTTCAGGGGCTGGAAGACGTAAAAAATGGGAAGGTGCTGCTTAATGGGCAGAGTTTCCTTTTGGGGATGATGAAAAAATTCTGCAAATCAATAATGGCGATGGTAACAGCATTGTGTACAAACTATATACATGGTTAAAATGGCAAGTTTTACTATGTGTATTTAGAATTAGAAGAAAATATATATGATAAAAATTATTATTATGAGGCTAGGATATGGTTCAGTGGTAAGAGTATTTGCCTGGCACTTGCAAGTCCTTGGATTCCATCCCCTGCACATAAACAAACACACACAAAAAAAACTATTAGGGCCACATGAAAAGAGACATCATGAATATGGCCAAGCAGATCTTCACGGAAAAGATCAGTGGAAGCTAATAATGATCCATCCAAAAGACACAAAAGAACAGAAAATCAGGATATAGTCCTTTTAACTAGTTTTAAATAGGAAATGGATATTTCACAACGACAACATCACCATAGTCGAACCCTTTAGTACCTGCAGCCAGTCAAGAAGGGTCAGACCTCTATCTGTAAAATGATCACAGCCATTTCAACAGTTTTCTCTAGACTCAGAGAGTGAATAAATACCAGGTAGCACACACACTTCATGACGTAGAGCCAAGCAATCTAAAGAAAAAGAAACACATTGTTCGAACTTTAGTTTCTCTGCTTAGAAACTACTGGCACAAGGACCAATGCTTTATTTTTAGAGCTCGGTGCATCACTGACACATACGAGCAGTGACTGGAGACAGGTAAACACCTCCGTTGGTAGAACAGTGTCTCCAGCTTTGGAAATGACCTTCAGTGACTTCACTTACAGGGGTGGGGGCTGGGGGGAATGACTTTCCCACCTAAGAATACACAGAGTTTCAAGTACTATTCACAGTACTGTTCATATGCCTCCATTTCCTGAAGACAAACATTTTTGGTTTGGTAAGTAAACAAAAAGTCATTCATACTCAAAAGACTACTTGGACGGATATAAACATTTCTGATTTATTCCAGTGGGTCTGGAGGGGGTGTAATTTATTACAGTCCACTTAGCATTGTAACAACTGCTTTTCAAAAACTGACATTGATTCATGAAAATGACCATGTGACTCTCTTCGCACATAAACCCTCACAGCCTCAGGCAAATGCTGATAGAAATGTAGTTAGTACAAGGCATGGCAAGAGCGGCATGCGGAAGCAAGCAATTACACCGGTATTTAACCCAATCTATTGCTCATCAGAGGAGCGCTTAGCACTGGTGTTAGACCCAGACAGGCTGACAAGGAGCACAGCCACTTAACTGTCCCCTCCAGCGATTACACTCTCTCAACCCAAGAGTGTGTCAAATTAAAACAAGTACACATTGACTTTTCGCTTCTGTAAACATTAAGGGGTGATTGACAACATGGGGCTGCAAGCAGCCTGCCATTATCATCCGTTCCTCTTTGCTTATCTTGCTCTTGGTCCTCGTAGTATATTTCCTTAGCAATATTTCCAAGGGACAGGAAAGGATTACCAGGGCTCTGCCACTGCAGTATCCTATCTTGCACAGAAGCACCTACAGATGACTCTTTAAAAACTGGGTTTTTAAAAGATGAACATTTGCCACTTTCAAATAGAAAAATTCTAGCTGCTTCTAATTTGAAAAATGCAAAATCAGTTAATCTTTTATATGCACTGCTATTCTCACTGCTCTGCTATAAATTCTGATTGGAAAGATTCCCTTCCCTTGTTATCCCATTCTTCTATCTCTCAACTGTAAGGAGTGAAGAAAACCTATAGCTAGGAAGGTGGCAGAGACAAGTAAATAAAAGTAGAAGATAACCAAAAAAGTTATTCACCAGAGGTGGGATGAATCATCACCTGGCAACTTCCCAAGTCTGCTTGGAATTTAACACTCCATGTCTGACATTCTCTGAAGCTCACAGAAAATGACCACAGGCAAGTGTCAAACTTTAACCCTTCTGCCACCTTCCCATTTGGGTGTCAAGACCATTCAGCTGGGGAAAGGACAGCCTCGTCCACAAAAGCTGCTGAGAAAACTGAACATCCACATGCAAAAGAACGACCAATGGACCCTTGCCCAACGTTATCTACAAGTACTCACTCAAAATGAATCAAAAACCTGGGTAAAAGGTGAAGAGATAAAGTATACAACTCTTAAAAGACAACACAGGGGAAAGTTTTATGACACTGGACTTTGCAATAATTTATTTTTTTTAAATTTTAGTTGTCGATGGACCTTTATTTTATTTATTTATATGCAGCGCTGAGAATCGAACCCAGTGCCTCACACAGGCGGGGCAAATGCTCTACCACTGAGCCACAACCCCAGACCCTGCAATAATTTCTTGAACACAACACTAAAAGCACAGGCAGCAGATGAAAAGCAAGCAAACTAGACTTCATCAAAATTCTAAAATGCTAAGCATCAAAGGACACAATCAACAGAGTTAGGAGGCCACGCAGAGAGTGGGAGAAGACGTGAGCCAGTCATGTGTTTGAAAGGGTGAATGCCCCTTTCCCAGCCTTGGTTTCAGTGTCTGCTATCCTTGCCAAATTCCCAAGGCTCACAAGCGGCCCCCCAACCCCCCAGGGTCTCTCCTGGGCAGCTAGACTGAGATCAACCAAGTTTGACTTTAGTTACTCCCCTTCGACTACTTAAAAAAAGGTGCACATCACAGCGTGGGTCCAAGGACCTGCTCAAGTTTGTCAGCATTCACTCGACAGTTCTGTCAAAAACACCTCCTCAACCTGACAGGTTATTTGAATAGGGCTGAGATTCCCACCAAAGTTAGACTTTTAAGATGGTGTTTGCTCAGCGTAGGGCATTTGTGTTCATGCCTTTGTTCTCAGTTTTTCACTCTGAGCTGCACATTCCTGTCACTATGAAAGTCCAAAAGTCCTGTCGAATGGAACTTTCGGTGGTGGAGGAAATGTTTGATTTCTGCACAGTCCAAAATGTCTGTTTCTAGCCACGTGACGGATGAGCACTCGAAATGTGACTGGAACTGGATTTTAAATATTAATTTATTATAATCCAAACGGCCCTGTACGGCTAGTAGCTACTGTCCTGGAGGGAACAGGTCTAAGCATCAGGCCGAAGACAGGAGTTTCAACACTGGAGCCTGAGGTGGGAAAGAGTCCCTGAGCAACAAGTCAGGAGAGGTGAGATCCTTCGGAGCTTGTGTTAGTCTGATTTACGCTGCTATAACAGAATAACTGAGACTGGGGACTTTATAATGAACAGAAGTGTGCTAGGCTCACAGTTCTGGAGGCTGGGAGGTGGAAGAACCTGCGGCTGGCACCCAGTGAGGGCCTTCTCTCTACGTTATCCTCTGCACAGGCAAAAGGGCAAGGGCACAAGACAGGGAATGGGACGGGTCTCCTCCTCTGTCCGGAGTCCATTCCTGGGATAGCCAGCCCTGCCTGCAGTAATGGCCTTGATCCATTCACCAGGGCAGGGCCCTCATGGCAGGGTCACTTCTTAAGGGTCCCGCCTCCTGCTACGTGGCAACTACATTTCTACCTGAGTTTTGATGGGACACCCAGACCACAGCCCTGCTTCACTGCCAGCTGTGCACTCTGCTCTCTGTTCAGCAATCTGCTCCTCTCTGAAGTAAGGTGGGTGACTTTGCTCCACCTACCTGTGGTGATATAGAAAGGTAGTTTGTCTTTGTGCCCGTTACAGGCACAGAGCTCCTAAAACCCGTGGACTTTCCTGAGTGATAAGGGCAATGGGAGCCTCTTTCGTTCTAATGAGGTGACTTCTGGAGGGTCCCTAGATGACCTCAGGATGGGGGCATGGAAGGTTGAGAGACCATGGAGGTTCTGTGCCTCCAACCCCTGGCCCATTCCCAGCACCCTGCCCGCTGCATCTCGCCAAGTGGCTGTTCCTGAGTTGAATCCTTTACAGAGAAACAGTACTAATAAAGCATTTCCCAAGTTCTCCGAGTGGCTCAAGAGAATTACTGAGCCTAAGGGGGAGGCAGTAAGAATCCCTGAGTTTGAGTCAGCGTGGTAGAAATGTGGAAAGGTTGAGTGCTGCTGATTCTGACTGCAATCTGAAATGGGGGCAGTTTTGTAGGACTGAGTCCTTCACCTGTGCAGTCTGGGCAAACTCCAGATAGTTAAGCAGTGTGAGCACTGAACTGAATTGTAGGACACCCAGTTGGTATTAGAACTGGTTGGTGTCAGAAGGAGAAAAAGTCTTTTGCTACCTAAAAAGACAGTTGTTAAGATTAAACAAAATGATCCCTGTCAAGGTGTTCCACAGAGTAAGAGATTAGTTTCCATATTTGGCTGATCTGTATCACTAACCAGAAGCTGACTCTGAAGCCACCTTTGTGCTGGTTCAGAACAACATCTGGAAAACAAAGTGCTCCTCTCACATTCCTGCCCCTACATCTGGGGCCAGATTCCCTGCCGTGTTTGCTGGGGAAACTGGCAGAGACTCTCACCTGTGGCAGTACATCAGGGCTAAACTGCTCAAGGTTATGAAGAGCGCTTCAAGGGTGAGGAATCAGCAATTTGTTCCCTTAATCCAGACAAGACAGGATAGAATAGGATGGAATGCAAGGAAGGAATGAGTTAAACTGCAGGGGGTGGTGAGGAAATGAAAAGCAACAGTCCAGAACAAAGAGCTCCAGGTACTGGGGTGTGCAAACTTCTCCATCTGAGAAACTCCCCTGGCTAGGGGGATCCAATGGCAGGCGAGGGGCAGGCTCAGCATGTCAAAGTGGGAGAGAGGGGGAGTGGTCAGCAACCCCAGAGAGGAGGCAGTAAGCAGGAAACACACTCCATTCTTCTGTTCACTCTGGTCACCAAAGCTTAGCAACTGTTTCCTGTTTCCCAAGAACCTCACGGAGAAGAAAAAAGACACCTGGAGACAGAAAGCCCTCCAGTATTACGGACTGAAATGCATCTCTCTCCGATTGGTGAAGCCCTAGGCCTCAATGTGACTGAACTTGGAGACAGAGTATTTAATAAGAAGATAACTTGGGTCTGATAGGACTAGAATTTTTAAAGAAGAAAACATCCATATCTATCTCTCTCTCCCTCTTCCTCTCTCTCTCTCCCATTGCACACAGGAAAAGGCCTGTAAGGAAAACAGAGTGAGAAGATGACAGACCACACCACAAAGGTAGAAGCCTTGCTAGAAACCAATCCTGAGGGCACCTTGATTTTGGACTTTCAGTCTCCAAACTGTCAGAAAACAAATTTCTGTGGTTTATGCCATCCAGTCCATGGTACCTTATGACGACAGCCCAAGCAGACAACACAGATAGTATCAGCACGAAACAGAAAATAACACAACTGGGATTGCTCCAGATCCCTGCCCAGCACATTCCTCTCCATACAGTAGGCTCTACTCATTACACACTGTGCAGATCAAAGAGCCAAAGATTAAACAGACCAAAATAACGTACACAGTTCATTTTGAAAATCTTGTGGTTTAATGATTTTGCCAGGTCCCATACAAGTTTCTGAACTCAAAATAAACTCTTTCCATATAATGGAACATTATTTGGCCATAAAAAGGAATGAAACTCTGATACCTGCTAAAACATGGATGACCTTGAAAACATACAAAATGAAAGCAGTCACAAAAGGCCATGTATCGTCTGGTTCCACTTAAAAAAAAATCCAGAACAGACAAATCTATAGGTACAAAAAGTAGACTAGCCATTGCCAGGGGCTGGGAGGAAGAGAGAAATGGGGAGTTACTGCTGTGCATATGGGGATTCTTTCGGAGATGACGGAAATGTCTTAGAACTAGATAGTGGTGATGGTTGCCCAACGCTGTCAATATACTAAAAACCACCGAATTGTACATTTCAAAGTGTGAATTTTATGGTATGTGAATTATACCTCAATAAAGCTGTTAAGAATAAACTAATAAATCAAGCTCCATCCAACTTCTGGGGACATTTAAGTAACAAAGGTGAAACATGCATGAATAAGGCTGCAATGTGGAGCATTTATCTCCAGAGTTTGGCTGCAATCCTGGTTTCTCTAGCTAAAGCAAGAAACCCTCCTTGAAGTTTATGGAGAAGACCCCAAACAAATCTTCAATAAGATCAAGACAGGTGTGTGTAGCACGGCTGGATCCCATACCTTACAGAAGCTTAGGGACAAGGAAGGGAAGAGAGGTATCCCTAAGACTCTGCCGTCTTCTGGTGATCACTGCAGCCATGCTCAGCCATGGTCACCTCCTATGGGATAAGCCCTAGCCCAAAGACACACAACTGGCACCCATACCGGTTTCCACTGCTTTACTGAGTGATCAGTTTTATCTCCTGAAGGGATCAAGGAAAGAGACTGAGGAGTTGGGCCCACAGGAGAGAACAAGGGCCATTAATATGCCAGGCAACACTACTGAGACACTGGATCAAAATGTGCTACACAGAAGAAATAACGGTATCTTCAAAGAGAGATTTCAATCCAGAAATTCACTCAGAAACCCATGAAATGACTTCAACCATGATCACTGCCACCACTTGAACTGTTCTATAGAAATGAAAATTAAACAACTCTTAAAACTGCCAGAACTACTTAAAGAAGGGACTGCTCTCCTGGGTCCACTTTCCTTCCTGCCCTCTAACCTGGGGTATTCCAGAGAAGACATCTGTGGACCGGAAGGGTGACCAGATTTAGCAAAGAAAAACACAGGATGCCTAATTAAGTTTAAATTCCAGAAACAAGAAAGAATTCTCAGTGTAATCAAAATTTGGGGGAAGTGCTTATATTCAATGTTTTTCATTATCTGAAATTTAGATTTCAGAAATTTATCCTGCGTTTATCTCAAAATTCTTATGAAGTGCCTGCATCGGTGGCCCAACCACCTAGGCAAAGTGAACCCAGGCTGATTTGGAGTCATTCTCTCCCTCCCCAAGAGTGAAAGCCACTGGAAGGCTCCTGGCTCCTCTACGGTCTCTAAGGCCGCCACCATGCACTCTGACAGTTTCCTGCTGCTGCTTCAGAAAGCTCAGACATGGTGCTGTTCATCAATCTCCATCATGGCCACTAAGAGGAAACAAGGAGTGGACATAGACAAGAAAGTTATGCTTAAAACATCTGTAGCTAAAGTACAACCTAGATTTGATGCAGGTGTAAATGGTGGAAAGACCCTGAATTCAATGAAGAGCCAGGTGTGTAAAGACCACAAAATGGTTCTCCTAACAACCCTGCTACAGTTAACAGAGAGTTTTAAAATATGTGTGTTAAGCAAATGATCACAGGACTGCAGAGCCTGCTGTTATCTCTGAATATTATTTTTTTATGGAGCTCATTTTTAATATTGGCGCTTTTAGAATGAATGTAAATAAACCTGATCATGCAATAAATTCAGTGTGCTCTTTTATTTTGCAGATTTAGACTAAAACACCATAAATCTCTTCTTGGAAGCAGCATCTTTCAAGATAACAGAGGCAGCACTTGGATTTTGATACCCACTAAAAAACTGTAAATAAGCAACTGACTTCAGAGACCTCCCCTCTGCTCAAGAGGACAGGTAAGGTGCTTAGCAGTAGATGGAATTTGTCCTGTGGCGTTTCTTCTTTTGCCCTCCTATCCAAGGGATCAGTCTGGTGTGCAACAACCATTCCAGGGGAAGGGGTTCCTTGTTTTGTAAGAAAGGATAGTGAACATGATCACTTTACACACAGCAAGATCCAACCCACTTCTATGAAGAAATAACCATCCACTCTAGTTCCCCCCAAAATCACTTATGCCGATTTTGAAGAACAGTTTGGAAGGTACATAAAATCTGGTCACCACTCTTTATTCCAGAAGCCCATTTGGAACCTGACCTCAGCATATAGTGTATACCCTATGTATATGTGCTCAATGGAAAGTATATGCCCATATATAAATATAAATACATATAAAGCTAACTTTCAGTGTTCAGAAAACAAAAGCTATCCCCATATAACAGCCAAATTCTGACATAACTCAATTTGGACACCTCATCTGGTGTGCACTGCACTCATTCCTAGTGTAAACCCCACCGCGCCGGGCAATGATATACTGTAATGTCACATCGCAATCTGGATTTACTATAAAGGGCCGCTGACGAGCTTCAGAGCAGTAAACATTGCAGCGAGGTGTATTTCACACTGAGCTGGTTTTTATGAAGAACACTTCACCGCCCAGGCACGGCACCTGGATGATGAATGGTGAAAGATGCATGACAAGCTTCATCATTGTTTGTAAATCTTAACTGTTCCTGCTCACTAACTCTGGAGGCAATTTTCAAAGACAGCGGCCGACAGAAGGACAGCACAGCTTTCCTGAAGGTTATTCAAGTTGTACTTGGCCTGGGCCATGCCTATGAAGAGCCAAGCAGGGAAAATAAACTCCTGAGTTACTCCACACCGTGCCAGAAAAAAGCACTAGGGCCCCGAGGACTAAAATCAGAGTCAAAGGAAGAAATCTTATGAGTGACGATGCTGGAGGTTCTAACCAAGTGACCAGGTCGCATCCAGCTGAGGACTCTCATGGGGACACTGGCTTGCCAGAATTCTTAAATACAACAGTCACCGAATAAGTAATGATTCAGGTAAACTTGAGGATGTGTGCTCAGCTCTGTGGACCAAACTGGTAGCTTTCGAAGAACAAGTTAGGGATGTGAAAAGCAAAGTCCTGACAAGCCGTGGATGGAACAGGTAGACAGTAAGTTAGTAGATCTTTCTCCAAAACTACGTGGGGAAAACTGGCGGGTCTTTTATTTTCACTAATTTACAAATAAAGTAACAAGGCGGGTATGGGACTATTTAACAGCTTAAGATCATAGAAAACAGATGGAAAATAATTATTTCCAAAGTACGTGGTGGAATTATGTCCTCTTTGCACATAATTTCCAAGCTAACAACTAGTTATTTAATCGTATACCCACCCCTGTCAAATATGAACACTTGCATCTGACTTTCTCCTGTTAACAAAAATAAAGTCCAAATATAACCACAAAACTAAAGGCGACTTCGGTGTGTTCTTTTGCACCATAAAGATATAAAGAGAAACACCACACCTGATGCGTCAGTAGATTTTGGCTACTTTCAAGTTTGTTGCTGACCCCGGCACACTACAGAAGACGCCTCCAGAGGGAACATTTCTGTGTGAGGCCCTTGTGAAGGGGCCGGGCTTTGGCATTTTACCAGTAGAGTGAAAAAAGTGCTACTGCAGCATGTTTTTAGTCCCAGCAGACAGGACAGGTCCAAGTGCACTATCAACCTCTGATCACTGTCCTATTTCCTTAAAAATAATTCCAACACAAACCTCAGACCTTAGGTCAGTGAGGCTTAACAAACGACAGCAAGCCTCAGTTCCTTCACCTGGCACATGGAAAGACTGCCCTGTCTTCCCTATCTTACAACCGCTGTCTCTATGCCTCAGTGTCCTCATCTGTAAAATGGGGATAATAATGTGGTACGCTACATCCATAAAGTGCACAGGGCATTGTCTTCTAGTTACTGAGGAGCTACACAAGTGTTTGTAAAGGAAGGAAAAGTAAAGGAAGGGAAGGAAGAGAAAACAAATCAGAAAGAAAACCCAGCAAAAGTAACTGGGAGGGCTGGGGTTGGGGCTCAGGGGTAGAGTGCCCGCCTAGCACGTGTGGGGCCCTGGGTTCGATCCTCAGTACCATGTAAAAATAAAATTAAGGTATTGTGTCCATCTACAACTAAAAGATATTAAAAAAAAAAAAAGTAACTGGGAGCCCTCAGCTCATATCATGAAACACTACCAAGACCTGGAGGGTGTCACAGCCTTCTGCCTGCACCTCTGTCAAGTGTGCACATTGAGTAAACCCTCCAGACTCTCTTGCAGGGCTTCATTTTTAATCTAAAACCAGTCATGTGTAAAAAATTAAGTCCTTAAAATTTGAGCTTTCCCAAAGGAAGATCCTATAGAATACAAATCCAGGGTGTTTGAGGTCTAGCGGTCACACCCCACATAGAATGCCTAACTTCTAGATCAGCGAGGAATGAGCACAAAACAGTTGGTTTCTTTGTGCTCGGCGAGGAATAAGCACAAAACAGTTGGCCAGGATCCACCCCAGAAGCCCTCTGAGAACACAGCACAAAGCCAGGCTCCTGGACAATTCAAAGCCAACTGTGTGTGTGAGAACACACCTGGTAATTCCTGCTACAGTGCCGCATGGCTGATCCCTTTCCTTATGTGAGTCTGACCTCCCCATGCAGGGTTGGGGGCAGGTCTCTGGAAGTGCCTCTGTTTCTACATGACAGCCTGTGGTGGCCTGGTCAAACGGCAGCATTTTACACACAGGACACGTTAGGGGCCCACGAGGTCTTAGTCTCGCTATTTGCCGTACAGGGTGCTCTTTTCGTGGAAAAAGAAAAAGGTTTGAAAAAGACAACTCTATTTGTCTTCCTCAAATGGCATGTTGGTGAGCTTCTTCTGGACCTGCTGGTACCCTCGAATACCCCTCCTCCCTGGTTGTTTTCCTTTGTATTCCCTGTTTATTTAGCAAACGTGTGATACGCTAAAAACAAATCTTCAAAGCTGCCATTTCTAAATGTAGATCATATGCTTAAAATCAGTATGCTCCATCTTCCTCATTCAGTACAGCATGATGTCTAAATAACACACACACACACACACACACACACACGCACACACACGCCCACACAGAGTTCCATCAGGACCCCAGCTGAGTTAAAATTAAACCCTCTTTAATGATTCCAGTTACTTTCATTTGTAGAGCCCACTGCCAAGCACCTGCCAAGTAGAAAGGTATGTAAGACACAGTGACACTCTTCATATGACAACAGAACTACTGCCATGCTTTTACATAATTCTTTACGTGATCCATATGTAAAACAGATAAAGCTATTATTGCTTTCAACTTTCTGGAAGAGGGAGCTGAAGCTCCAATACACTAACTGAGCATCTAACTGCCAGGCTGAGAGTTGGGTGTCTGAGCCAGACCTCCCCTCCCCTCCCACCCCAAGGGTGGCATCCATTCCCTGCAACGGCTGGCATCCGTGGTCCTCACCACTGAATGCTCCACTTACCTCTCTGTGCAAAGCTAAGGCTAAAGGTCACATAAGGAAAACAGGTTTACCAGCTCAGTGCTCTTTTCTTTGAAATTTGCAAATGATAAGCCATTTCCTAAACTGCCAAGTTGGAATTAAACTCAACATTTTCTAAATGTTGCATAAAACGCACTTGACTTACCTTAAAGCAGGGAGACAAGGGTCAGGGTTTCTCCTCAGGCTTGCCATATGACATAGGGTACAACACACACAAAAGCAGCCTCAGATTCCTTGGCCCACTCTCCTTCCTGTCTGAGTCAGACTCTAAAAGTTCCAGAACATCCTTCTCCCTTATGGGAAGAACTGCCTGAAGCACCAACCCAATGCTGCCAGAAGGAGCAGAGGGCCGTGATCACACTGCCAGCTCTTACTGTGCCACCACACACTGCAGAATGTCACCTCACCTCACATAAAAGGTGGCTCTGGACTCCTGGACGGCAGGTAAGGAGATCTAAGGGTACTTACAACTGGCAGCACAACCACAGTGTTCTTACCTGCTACTGGGAGGTTCTGCCAGATGAGCTTTTCCTTAAAGTCCAGCTCCAACATGCAACTTGAGGCAAGTTCATTTGCTGGGGTGACAACTTAACCATATTACCTTTACTTACTGTGGAGCAAGGGCACACCAGTTGAATCAGACACTTGTACATTCCTGGCCTACAAAACCGCTATTGCTGAATGGACTCAAAAAGTCCCATTTGGAAGCACAGAGGTTTCTGCATGGTGCTCTGATATCACTGAAGGAACATGAGGCTTCCAACTCAGAGAGGCCCTACAACTGACAGGGCCTTCTGACCTTTGGGCAAAGACACATGCTCTGCACCTCACCTGGCAGAGCTGCTGACACCCTCTGCGTATTAAGTAATATGTGAATACCTCGAAACCAGAAGAACCACCTCAAATGTCTGTTTCTTTCTCCTGGAAAAAGTGCAGGTTCAATGTGAAGGAAGGGTGTGTGTGTGCCTCTGTATCTGAGTCAGGAGAAGCCCAAAACAAAAGAAGCAGGAGGCACCATTGCTCTCGCTGAAAGCAAGATCCCCAAGTAGGCAAGATCTAAGTATGTTCACCTTCACCAAGTTAAATCTAAACCACACTGCTAGTGTTACTGTTATCCAGTCATGTACCCAAGGACTTACACTTCTCAAGAGTCAAAAGAGGTGCCTATTCACACATATGAAATGTCACCCACTCGCAGACATGTGCACACCTATTAAAAGAGATGCTGCAAGATCCCCAGGTGAAGAGTTACCATTTCCAGACTGTTCCCACCACTACCCTCTGAACAGTCAGCCTCTATTACTAGGAACTGGCCATACTGTCACATAAGCCAGTCCTCCACTTACGTCCCTCTGTAGGAAAGGAGCTAGGTTTGTTCTGTATTCATTTTTTTTTTCAGTTTCTAATCCACCCCAGTATGATACTTTAAAAATATTTGATATAAATGAAGCACTAGAGCCATTAGTTGAAAAAAATGGAAAATAGGTGTTGACACGGATGTGGGAAACGGAAACCATCATACATTGTGGTTGGAATGTAGAATGGTGCAGTCCTGTGGAAAAGAGTTGGTGTTCCTCTAAAAATTAAACAAAGAACTTGTAGGTGATCCGGCAATTCCATTTAACTTCAGTCCAGTCCTTGGGAGTGCCCTTGAAGGACAAAGTGGGATCCTGGTCTCTTCCTTTCTTTTGCTTCCCAGCTGATTAGGTGAGTGGTTTTGCTCCACCATGAACTCCCCACAACTACCATCTGGCATCTCCATCAAAGACCCAAAGCAATGGGGCCACTCTTCAGGGACTAAGACCTCCAAAACCGTGAACCAGAATAAACCTTTTCTGTACAAGTTAATCACCTCAGGTATTTTGCTGTAGTTGAAACATATGTTTCAGCTATATAAAGCTGAATGGCATAAACTCTTTGGTGTATGTCTAGAAGAACTGAATACAGATAGTCAAACAAAGATGTGTACATGAACATCATACCCATGCTATTTACAACAGCCAAAAGATGGAAGCAACCCAAATGTCCATCAACTGATGAATGGATGAGGTCTGTTCATACCATAGAATATTAGCGATAAGAGGGAATGTAGTACTGATCTATTTAGATGGACCATGAAAACATTAGGCTTAGAGAAGGAAGTCACTCATGAAAGGCCACATACCATCTCTCATTCTAACCCACGACAAGGGAGGGTGGGGAGGGGAAGAACAGAAGTCCCTTGGATTAGACAAAGGGGAATGAAAGGAAGAGAGCAGGGAGAGGAACAGGAAGGACAGAAGAATTAATCAGACATAACTTTCCTAGCCTGTATTTGAATACACAACCAGGGTAACTTTGCATCATGTACAACCACAAGAATAGGATCCTAATTAGAATAAGTTATACTCCAAGTATGCACAGTATGCCAAAATACATCCTACTGTCACATATATTTAAAAAGGACAAATAAAAGAAGAAAAAGGCCACATACCAGACAAATCCATTTACATGAAATCCAGAAGAGCTAAATCCAGACAGAAAGCATCTTAAAGGAGACAGGGACATGGCTCAGTGGTAGAATGGTTGTCTAGAAAGCAGATTAGTGATTAACCAGGTGTTTTAAGAAAAGAAAATAACTGCCTCACGGGTACAAGGTCTCCTCTTGGGGTGGATGAGAGACTTGGAACTGGACAGAAGGGATGGCTGCCCAACACTGAGAGTGCACCAAATGCCACTGTACTTTAAAATGTTTGATGGTGATTTTCCATTAGATGAATTTTATCTCAATTAAAAAAAAAAGGCAAAAAAACATAAGCCCCAGCTTTTTATTAGGTTCACCGGACAAACTTGCTTCACCAAACTGCTATGAAATTTCCATTTACTTTAAATTCTTTTACTCATCTCTTCTCTTGAAACAGTAGCAAAGCACCCACAGACCCACCACTGCCCTGTGTCCCATCCTGTCTTGCCTCTGAGGGACACTGCTACAGTAGTTGTGCCCCCAATCATCAGTTGTATCAGCAAATTTTCCCTCAACTGCATCACTCTTATCAACACACATACACACACCTATCAATTTCCTTTCTTTTTAAAAAAATTTTTGTAGTTGTAGATGGACAGAATGTCTTGATTTTATTTGTTTATTTTTATGCGGTGCTAAGGATGCAACCCCATGCCTCACAAATTCTAGGCAAGCGCTCTGCCTCTGAGCTACAGCCCCAGCCCATTCTTTCTTGAAAAACAGAGAAAAGGCCCCTCCTTGAGCTCCCCTCCTCTCTAGTGACTGCCCCATCTCACCACTGCCCTTATGGCGAACTCCCTGAAGAGCTGCCTAGACTCCCTGCCCCTGTTCTTTGTCCCATGCACTCCTAAATATGCATTCAGGCTTTGGTCCCCACCTCCCCACAAAAGCAGCCGTTCATCCATCATTTCTACCTGGCAACAGCCAATGGTCAAGTGCAGCACTCATCTCATTTGACCTGTCAGCACTGTTTGGCTCTACTCATTGAAAAACTGTCTTCACTTGGCTTGCATGACACCGCTCCCCTGCAGTTTCTTGCTACCTCATTGGGTACTCCTCATTCCTCTTCCATTGCTGGTCCTCCCCATCCATCAGAACACTAAGCTGGTGGGCTCCCGGGCTCAGCCTTGGTTCTTTACTCTCCACCTACATTCACTTCTCCAGGTGACACTAATGTCAGTGCATCACATTCTCAAATTTTCATTTCTAGCAGGGTATTCCT
This sequence comes from Sciurus carolinensis, assembly GCF_902686445.1. Lineage (NCBI taxonomy): Eukaryota > Metazoa > Chordata > Mammalia > Rodentia > Sciuridae > Sciurus > Sciurus carolinensis. The sequence continues at coordinate 68,811,171 of NC_062226.1, forward strand.
TTCAACTTCAGACTCCATACATCCAGCTCCCACTGGACAATCTACCTGGATGACTTGTGAACATCCCAAATCTAACATGTGCAAATCTCCTAGGATCTGGGAACATAGATCATAGTAGCAGAGTGCTTACCTAGCTAGTGTGAGGCTCTGCATTCGATTCACAACACTGTGAGAAAAATAAAATAAAACTCTCCTAATTCCCTCCAACCTATTTTTCCTGTGGTCTTCTTTACCTCAATACATGGAAATTCCAATCTTCTACTTGATCAGGTCAAAAATTATGAAGTCATTCTCCGCTTTTTCTTTTGTTGTATCCCAATTCCACCCGCAAATTTTGTCAGTTGTATCTTCCAAATATATCCAGAATTCAACCACCTGTCATCACCACATGCTCCCACACTAAGTCACGATCATCTTTTGCTAGAGTGACTGCGACAGCCTCTTAACTGGTCTCCCTGTTTCTACCTTTGCACCCCTATAGTCCACTCTTAAATAGCAGTCAGGGTGATCTCTAAAAACCACAAGCAGGACATGTCAACATCTGCTAAAAATCCTGTAATTGCTTCTCATCTCACTAGGTTTCAATGGCTTCCCCAAGTCCTACAGGATCCAGCCTACCATTTCTCTGATCTACCCATTGAGACTTTTTAGGATATGGAAAAGCGAGGGAATGGTGCAAACTTTTTTGTTGTTTTTTTGTTTTGTTTTGTTTTGTTTTTTAAAACAAAAGTATTAAACAGAAGTGAAGTGGAAAAAGGAAAACTTATGTGAATCTTTCCCTTCAACATTCTATTTTCATGTTACCAATTTCAGCAAAATCAGAGGAAAACATTGAAGTCAAATTCATTTCTTCAGATGCCAAAGAGAAGCTAAGCTTATGCTTAAAAACTGAAGATACATGGATTTAATGAGCACATTTATACTCAAATAGGACTTTAAAGAAAATATTGTCTATTTTAAAAAACTGTTCTTCAAATCATTTAGAATAATTGATTTACCACTTAGAAATTATAACTTATATGTTAAAGCAACCAATCAAAGGAACTTAAATTAACACTGATAGGACTGCTTAAAGGAATTGGTAAATCAGCAGCCGTTGTGAATTTCTCCTGAGTAAGTATAATGATGTCCCCTATCCCACCCACTGCATCCTACTCCACCCTTCCCCCACCTCAGCCCCATTAACAAAGGGCCTAACTTGCCCCAAAGTGCTCCCCGCTGTGTCAGTGCTGAAGATGAAACACGATTCCATGTCCCAAAAGATGATCTACTACTGGGCATTCTTGTCCCCAAACGCAATTTTCCCTCTCCATTCCCATCTGCTCTGTAGAAACACCATGCACTGCACCCAAAGACAGCACATATTTAGAAGTTATAAAGTCATAATTTCTTTTAAAAATTAGCTGGGATTGGATTTCCTCTTGATTCATATTCTCTTTCTTTCCACAGTAATTCCAAGGTAAGTATTTGCTGAGATTTCACTGTAGCTCTTCCTGGCTAACTCTCATTTCCACAGCTCGAGTTTCTGATTAATTGTTATGGAGTTAGAAGGTCCGAGACAGTCAAACCTAGAGCCTTCTCACACCCATGTTTTCAGTCTTACACATCTCTGGAAAAGCCATAAGAAATTCCAATAGTCTTTCCCTATGAGCACTGTTTCCCTGGGCTCACTTTCCTGGACTGTAACCTCTTTCCTCCTGGTCGCTTCTTTTTCTGCCATAAATTCCAATGCCTACTGCTCTTCTCCAAATTCGTTCCTCTCTGCTCTAATAAATTGCCTCTTATATTTTTGTCTTACTGCCCTGCTCTAAATTTACACCTTTGTCTCAAGAATGCCAGTGCTTCTAAATATACTCCATTATTCCTGGAGTAAGAAGCTCAGGCAATTTCTTCCTACAAGGGGGTTTCAATTTTAATTTTCTGTATGAACAAACGTTTATTTAACTGTTTCAAATCCAAATTGTTCACTGGCTCCATCAGACAAGCAATGCAGTAGGCTTCTGAACTTTTTGTGTTTGTGTTCCCTTACAGAGAAAGTTCACTTAAAAATGTATCAGTCACTCATTCATTTACTCCAACAAGCAGCAAACAAGACATCAGAGCAAATAAAAAGGCATACGAGATGTGTCTCTGTCCTCAAGTAGCTTATGATCCAGAATCAACAGCAGCATGAAAGGACCATATGAGCATACGTGTACAGAATGTTTATAAAGCAGAGTGTCTTGTTCACTCCCAAGAGAAAAATTATTAATAAAAGTAAAACTGCAATCAGCAATGTGTACTTCAGATTCCACAGCTCAGATCAGCTCTCATGACTTATATATTCCATATAAATGGAAGCCACTATTTAAAAATATTTGTTATTTAACATCTTGTAGCTTGACTTAAAACTTTCAACATTTAGACATAAGGTAGGCAGATGGGCATGGAAGCCAATTATTTTATTTTAGTACAGTAAATAAAGCGTAACTTGCCCAGATTTTTAAGATTTTATTATTCTGATTTTTGAAATCAAGGCACAGTTCTGATTCTCAAAACACCTGCTCTGCAAAGAAAAATGATCCCTATAGAGTCAAGTTATTTAGAAACCAAACTTGTCCTTTTATTTGTTTTTATAGTTTAAGCTTTGACAGATCAGTGTCTCTTCCAAGTCACTCACTAAGGCCCTGATTTCCACTTACTGCCTCAACTGTGTTTACTGCTCACTTTTCTAAATCAAAAGATGATGTATAAATATAAAGGACTTAAAAACAGCATCTGGAAACAGCAGCCATAAAAGACCTGCCTATCATCACAGCATAAATGTTGGGGAGAAGGTTAAAACTGAAGTTGAGGAATTGTGTACTTCAAAGTGCTTTGGTTCATTAAACAGTCATTTTTTATTTTAAAGCCATTATATCAGAGTTATTTGCATTGCTACTGCATAAACTCCGAGATTGACTGTATTAAAAAATGTTTTATTGTTATTTTATTTTCCCCCCAAAAGATGAATACACCTTCAATTTAAAAATGAAAATCTTTGAAAAACAAGTATTCAGTATACAAAAATTCACTTCAGAAAAAAATACCCAGACTTGAACCACATTTAAAGTGTCCCTGGGCCGGGTGCAGTGGCACACACCTGAAATCCCAGTGGCTTGGGAGGCTGAGGCAGGAGGATCATAAGTTCAAAGCTAGCCTCAGCAAAAGGGAGTTGCTAAGCAACTCAGTGAGACCTGGTCTCTAGATAAAATACAAAACAGGGCTGGGGATGTGGTTCAGTGGTTGAGTGCCCCTGATTCAATCCCTGGTACCAAAAAAAATAAAAATAAAAATAAAAATAAAAAATAAAGTGTCCCTGAAACAGGGGATGTAGCTCAGTGGTAGAGCACTTGCCTAGCAAGTGCAAGGCACTCAGTTTGATTCCCAGCACCACCACCACCACCAACAGAGTGCCCCGGTTGCACACTGAGCCTCCAGAAAATACACTTAGCTTTTGAATAGAAGTCCCACATCTTATTGTTGTACTAAGAAAGAAAAAAATTATATTAAAAATCAAGTAAAGCAAAATCACTATTGTACTCAAAGAAAAAAGTTATATTAATAATCAAGTAAAGCAAAATCAATCCACTGCTAAATAGTTTAAAGGATAGTTATCTAAGTTTCATACACCATGAACTTCCCAACAGCTCCTAACAGACAAGCTATCAGAGGTAGTAACCCCAAGCTGGCTGCACATCCTCTTCCCACCCCAAAGCCAGCCTGAGAGTAGACACCTACCACTCGATTTGGCTTCCGAGTAGGAAGGGCCGTCCTCGAAGGTGAAGATCTGGGACACACTCTGGCCCAGATAGGAAGGAGGCCCATAGTAAGAATGCATCCGGTACTGGGAACTCACTGCATGGCGGTTCTCCGAGTTTTTCATCTGCTTAAGAAAAAAGAAGGAACACAATGAGACCAAAGTTGCATTTTATAATTATTTAAAAAAAAAATCCAGAACTGTGCACCCTCAAGGTGTCTTTTCTATCTTAGGGTCCCCTCAAAAGCACCCCTAAAATTCCCTCTGGTTTTATGATGCCTGGTTAACAAATCACCCAATTACTAAAGGGAGCAGAGTGGGTGGAGAGGGGAGAGCCGTGCTTAGGAGCCGACATAACCCACTGGAAGGCTATCTAGCTGCTTTGATACTGGAAATGAGCTAACGACCTTCTTCATGTTTCCTTCTGTGTAAAAAGGGCGCCTGGCCTTGGTTACCTTACACTATTCATATAAGAACGACTTTAAAAGACTGTAAACAATAACATGCAAACCATGCCCAGCGGTAAGCTGTCCCAAGTGGGGTGCCATGCTGGCTCCTGTCAGTCAGTGTCCATTCCCACCTCCTTCTACGCTGTTCCCTGTAGCAAGGGGAAGAGGTCTGGATCTGGATTCTGAGGGGATCTGGATTTTACTAGTGGGCACATGGGGTGGGGATGGGATGCTGCCTAGCAGCGAAGCTCTGTCCAAGAGCACTTGACACACAAGTCTGGCAGTCACACATTTTTCTGGAAACCAGACCCTGGGGAGCTTTTATGTAAGGAGCCATACTGCTGCTTCCTGACCTCTTCATTCAAAGCTCAGGAGATGTGACCTAACAGTTTGGAAAGGGCCCCAACTTCAGTTTTTCCAGTCCTTCTGATGACTGCAGAGGGGCCACCTGTTCAAACATCTAGAATTGTTTCCTGCATGAATGTTGGTAGAGCTACTAAGCGTTCAACTCATGATCATAGCCTTATGACAATAGCAGAGCTGGATGAGTTACAGTGCTTTTAAAAACTGAATTTGGATGGTATTTGCATTTATTTATTTAGATGCTGGGGATGCCAGGGACTTGTGTATGCTAAGCAAGCACTCCAGCACTGATACATACTCCTAGCCTGTAGATGATATTCACTTTTAAATAAAAGTCATTCTAAGTCAATTATGATCAAAATTAAGAACTAATTTCAAAAAGTGTGTTTTTCAATCAACTGTGTGCTAACTTAACACACCTGGCAGGTAAAATTAGGTATTAGGGTTTCCTGGAGATTTTCTATGAATATCTTAATTCTGATAATTTCCCAAGCCACTCTGGCTCGAGTGGACTTTGAAAATTATGGAACTGTTTGGTAGAAAGTTCCTGATTTCTGTATGATAATTTGAAATGCTTGAAGGATTCAAGTTTGATCTTCCCAGTTCAAATGCATGCTCTGAGGGGTGAATTCTCATCCCTTGGAGAAGCAGAGGTGACTTTATTACAGTTGATTATTTCCTTTCAAGTGAGATTTCAATGGGCAAACTACCCTTATTTTTTTTTTATTTGTTTTTCAAAATATATCCAGTGGCATCTTTCCGAGTTCACTCACCCCATTTTCGTTTTCTTCTGTCACTTAAAATCTTTACCAAATAGGAGGTCAAAGTAACCTGTACATGGAAAATAGCCCAAGGGCAAGAACTGCCTGCTACCCTAAGGAGTGTGTCCAGGTCAGGAGGGCCCATTAGGGAGCCACAAAATCATTTAAAAGGGAGGACAATCAATGGTATTACTACGCAAACTCAGTTCTCAATTAGACCAGTGCTCCCCAGCACTCCCTGAACTGGCATACAAATGGCCTGGGGATCTGTCAAGTGTAGATACAATGTGCTAAGTCTGGGGAAGGCCTGACTGCCTCACAATCAGAGAAGCTGATTCTTTTGGTCCCCAAACCTCGCTCTGGTGAACAAGAGCTTAAAAAATCATACTTTCTTCCACACTCAGGAGCCTATTACCAAGGTTCTAAAAAATTCTTTAGCGACTGCTTATAACCACCCAATTTCCAGTGGAACTTAGGGTAGACATTATGGTAAATGGCATTGTTTTGTTTTTATTATTTTTCTTTTTTTAGCTGTAAAATTCCCCAAAGCTCCAAGAATTTTTTCAGGGCTCTGGTTTCTTCTGGAAATGTTAGTAACAAACTCAAGCACATTTTTAAGAGCCATTTCTGCCTCCACAGACTTCCATCAAGTCAGTTATGCAGTCTGAGCAAGGAGCACGAGTTAGCAGCAAGGGACTGACAAAAAAGTACAGAAGGCCCTGGAATCAATAACAGGGTGTCCCCACTCTGGGTAGGGAGCCTGTCTCATCTGAGGGCATGTTAGTTCTTCAAGGAAAATGATTTTCAGTTTTTTTTTAATTTGGGGGTGGGGTTTGTTGTTTGTTTTGGGTACTGGGAATGGAACTCAGAGGCACTCCACCACTGACCTACACTCCCAGCCCTTTCTATTTTGAGACAGGATCTTGATAAATTGCCCAGGTTGACCTCAAATCTGCATTCCTCCTGCCTTGGCCTCCAGAATCTTGGGGATTACAGGTGCGTGCCACGGTGGGCCAGCTGCTTTTCAGTTTTCCCTGTGTACAAGGAAACCCACAGGTCTTGAGCCTGCAGGTCCTAGAGAAAAAATGCTCTATTTTTTCCTTTGACTATGAAAGTTTCTACTAATCTTTTTGAAATGTCTGACAAATGTTCACTGTAAACCCAAAGCAGGGGTCAGCAAACTCTTTACTGTAAATAGTCAAATAGTAAATATTTTAGACTTTACAAGTTATCTCTAGGCAACTGGCAAATCAATTGGCTGTGTTCCAATAAAACTTTATTTAGAAATATGTGCACTGATTCTCCAACTTGACTCCCACTATAATAAGGACTCTTCTTCACTCAGTACTGAGGGTCTGGGACCTACCCCTTGAAAATCGGACTTAATTGGTTTGGGATGTGACCCGGGCTATAGGCCTTTCCAAAGTTTCCCAGGTAATTAATTCTAAAATGCCATGAAGATTGAAAACCAATCCTCTAAAATTATCAACATATCTCTATACACTTGAGAAGAATGAGATCACAATATTCACTGTATTACTTGAAAAATGCAAAAGGTCAATTCTGACAAATAGTGCCAATCCCACTATGTGTATTATCTGAGAAGAAAGATAAATGATAGAGTTCTTTTTTAAAAAATAAAACTTGGTGGAAAATAAAAACAATTCCAAATGTATACATATGCTAACTTTCCCATAATTCCCTTTCTATATTTGTAGAAAGCATCAAATTATAAGAAGATTACTTGAAACTAAGAATTCAGTTCTCTGTATTTATTTAATTCCCTCAATGAACCCACAAGACCACTGAGCTACAAAACACTTCCAGCAAAAGAAAAAGATACAAAGGGTCAGACTCCATTTGAAGTTATTAAAATGTGAACTTACTGAGGTCATCAATCATTCAGCTCCATCCAACACAATCCACAAATAACACCCACATGAGTACTCACACATAAAGAAGCATGGCCCTATATGTTTCTAAGTGCATGCACACATCTCTCAAACAAAGTTGTAACTGAATCACAATTCACCCAGAAAGCTCAGGGAAAAGGTGTGATAGAATAGTATTTAAAACTTTATCACTTCCTGCTCCCTTCTAACTTAAAAAAAAAAAAATCACAATCCTGCTACTTTTACCTTAGACAAAAATGGGCAAAAAATGAAGACTCTGAAATCTGTTTTCCCTTAAACCCATAGTTCTCCATTGGGGCACACTGGTCCCTGGGGAAGTTCTGGTTGTCTGGAAACATTATCTTACTTCCCCATCCCATGTTTTCTTATACGTTATAGTTATATATAATGGTGGGATTTCTTGTTACATATCTATACTGCACACAACATCAATAATATAATTCGGATTGTCACAACTGGGGGGAGGGCAGTGCTCCTGGTATGTAGTGGTAAAGGCCAGGTGACATCTTCCCACAATGTAAAGGACAGTCCCCAACATGACAAAGTACCCTGCCCAACATCTTGGTAGCGCCAAGGTTGAGAAACCCAGCTTTAAACTAACCAGATAACACTTGGCTCAGTCCCTCACCAGCCGTGAAAAAGAAACAGCCAAGCTCTACTGAGGGACAGAAGTTGCAAACAAATTAGAACTGTTCAGTTCTGCTAAAGGGGTATGTAATTTTTTCCTTATGCAATGCTACCTTGTTTCTTCAAGATTTTTAATTCCTTTAAATTAAACAAACAAACCCAAGTAAAACCTAAAAACCCAGGACTCTGGTGAATTATAGCTACTTTTATTATCAGCACGTGGTAGCTGGCAAGCAAGAGGCATGTTTTATAATCTTATTACCCACCCCAGCCTCTCAGCCAAAGCAGGACCCACAGACAGGAGCTGGGCTTGCAGAGAATGCACATGCTGTTAAGTCTTAACTCCAAAGAAGCTAAGAGCTTGTGTGTTTGTCTTATTAAATTGCTGAGAAAATGCATCAAAATAACCTGAACCATAGGTTCCCTTTATATATCGTAACTGCCCTCTTGCACAGTAAAAATAACCTAAACAAAGCATAAAAATGTTGGACCTTATTTCTTTTCTTAAAAAAGAAATTCCTGAATACTACTCCCTGTGTCTACTAGTGCTTCATAGGAAGAATGTCTAGTTCTACACTGAACTGAACACTTTGTCTCGATGAATGGCTAAAAGGGGCTCATGAAGACAGAACAGTCTTGCTGTCCACTAAGCCTCATTTAGCTACCTAACTCATTTAGCTAACACTGGAGTTTAGATAGGAAAGGGAACGGTGTTCTTGAGAAGAGTTTTATACGATGATAGTCCTAATTGCAAAGAGTCCCTTGGCACTGACATGTGACTCACAGTCTTTCAAATTATTTGGGGTGAATCTTCGGTTTTCTAATCAGAAACATTTTACGAAAGAATGCTGGACTTTACAGGCTACAGAATTTCAGGTCTCCCCGTGAAACTGAGAGTGAAGGTCAGGGCTGAATTCTCCCTTCAGTAAACGATATCTTTGATTTTAATGTAAGTTTCTTTTCAAACTGTCTGAATGGGACACCTGTTCCCATGTTCACCTAACCACATAACCTAAGCTGTCTTAGCTCACAGACTGCACCTCACAAGGAGCTTCACCCAAAAGGCCCCATTCACCTACTGAAATACACAGCTCATTCATCCTCTGGCACTGAACACCTACCAGCTAGAAGGAATTATTTTTACTATGTAGGCTGAAAGTGATTGCCATTACACACACATTTTAGAGATAACTGAAACACTGACAGGCTAAATCATGTGGCACAGACTCCCCACTGCTACAATCCATGGCTCCCCATGTCCCTTCCCTGTCCATCCAATCCTCTAAAGATTTGCTTTCTCTTTACTAACTGGCATTGTTACCTTCCTCCTTCTCTTAGGAGGTCATTCCTCTGGATGCCCTCAGAGGAGGAAAAATGGAGATGGACAGGCAGACAGGCCTGTGAGGACTCAGACCCTTGTGAGGAATTCCTGAAGAGTCCCAAGAATCACTCAATGCCCTGAGGCGAGGATGTGGGTTTGAGGGTCGCACTTAGATGCTGAAGAATATAATAGCTGCTTGTCCAAACAGGAAGGATGCCTTTCCTACCCTGAGACGGTGGGGAGGGAGAAAAGGGGGAAAAAGAGGATGCTTATGCGACATGACAGAAAGAACAAATAATTTAGCTAGGTGTGGTGGTGCATGCCTGTTATCCCAGCTATGTGGGAGGCTGAGACAGGAGGATCACAAGTTTGAGATCAGCCTGGGCAACTTAGCAAGACCCTGTCTCAAATTAAAAAAAAAAAAAAAAAAAAAAGAAGGGGATGTCATTTAGAGGTAGAGTGTCCCTGAATTTAATACCTAGTGCCACTGGAGAGAGAGAGAGAGAGAGAGAGAGAGAGAGAGAGAGAGAGAAAACACAAATACTTAAAAAATGATACATCTAAGCTGTTTCAAGTTGTAAATACCAGGTTCCCAAGGGGTGAGAAAATCTATGACATATGCAAAAACCCAATTTGACGTGTGGATGAGGCTTTTCAAACAGAAATAAAAGAAAAGGACCTAATTAATACCAAAGCAGATTTAAAATAATACAAAATAGTCATAAAATGTCCTACAGAAAAATAAACCAGTCATGGGGAAATACAGAACTGAAACTGACCACGAGAATGTAAGGGAACCACCTGCCAAATCCCAGAGAAGTGGAAAGGTAAGAACAGGGATCCACACAGCCTTGAATGTGGGGAAAGACACCCCACAGGATACTGGGATTCCACTTGGACATATGAGTACTCCATTGTGCTTGTCTTCATCAGAAAAGCAATTAAGATGTGAGTACTTATATGCTTTTAAAAACCCAAAATAATAATATGTAACAACTCAATTGTTTTTACCCTCTGCATCTGTGGCACAAACAGAATAGTTTATTTCCCTTAGGTTCTGTTTTCCAAAATGCAGAAATGCTACTCCTTACAGGCCCTGAAATAATTCAGTTTGCAATCATAACATAGTCTTTTTTTTTTATTGTAAACAAATGGGATACATGTTGTTTCTCTGTTTGTACATGGCGTAAAGGCATACCATTTGTGTAATCATAAATTTACATAGGGTAATGTTGTTTGATTCATTCTGTTATTTTTTCCCTTCCCCCCGCCCCTCCCACCCCTCTTTTCCCTCTATACAGTCCTTCCTTCCTCCATTCTTGCCGCCACTCCCTAACCCTAACTCTAACCCTAAAACTAACCCCTCCCACGCCCCATTATGTGTCATCATCCACTAATCAGCAAGATCATTCGTCCTTTGGTTTTTTGAGATTGGCTTATCTCACTTAGCATGATATTCTCCAATTTCATCCATTTGCCTGCAAATGCCATAATTTTATCATTCTTTATGGCTTAGTAATATTCCATTGTATACATATGCCACAGTTTCTTTATCCATTCATCAACTGAAGGGCATCTAGGTTGGTTCCACAATTTGGCTATGGTGAACTGAGCAGCAATGAACATTGATGTGGCTGTTATCTCTGTAGTATGCTGATTGTAAGTCCTTTGGGTATAGGCCAAGGAGTGGGATAGCTGGGTCAAATGGTAGTTCCATTCCAAGTTTTCTAAGGAATCTCCATACTGCCTTCCAGAGTGGCTGCACTAATTTGCAGCCCCAGCAATGTATGAGTGTGCCTTTTTCCCCACATCCTCACCAACACCTGTTGTTGCTTGTATTCTTGATAATCGCCATTCTAATTGGGGTGAGATGGAATCTTAGGGTGGTTTTGATTTGCATTTCTCTTATTACTAGAGATGTTGAACATTTTTCCATATGTTTGTTTATTGCTTGTAGGTCATCTTCTGTGAAGTGTCTGTTCATTTCCTTAGACCATTTGTCGATTGGGTTATTTGTAATCTTGGTGTTGAGTTTTTTGAGTTCTTTATAGATTCTGGAGATTAGTGCTCTATCTGAAGTATGATTGGCAAAGATTTTCTCCCACTCTGTAGGCTCTTTCTTCGCATTGCTGATAAGTTTCCTTTGCTGAGAGAAAGCTTTTTAGTTTGAATCTATCCCAGTTGTTGATTCTTGCTTTTATTTCTTGTGCTATGGGAGTCCTGTTGGGAACTCTGGTCCTAAGCCGACATGTTGAAGATCTGGACCTACTTTTCTTCTGTAAGATGCAGGGTCTCTGGTCTGATTCCGAGGTCCTTAATCCATTTTGAGTTTAGTTTCGTGCACGGTGAGAGATATGAGTTTAGTTTCATTCTGTTGCATATGGATTTCCAATTTTCCCAGCACCATTTGTTGAAGAGGCTATCTTTTCTCCATTGCATATTTTTGGCACCTTTGTCTAGTATGAGAAAATTATATTTATTTGGGTTTGTGTCCGTGTCCTCTATTCTGTACCATTGATCTACCTGTCTATTTTGTTACCAATACCATGCCGTTTTTGTTACTATTGCTTTGTAGTATAGTTAAAGTTCTGGTATTGCAATACCCCCTGCTTCATTTTTCCTGCGAAGGATTGCTTTAGCTATTCTGGGTTTCTTATTCTTCCAGATGAATTTCATGATTGTTTGTTCTATTTCTGTAAGGTACGTCATTGGGATTTTAATTGGAATTGCATTGAATCTGTATAGCACTTTTGGTAGTATGGCCATTTTGACAATGTTAATTCTGCCTATCCAGGAACATGGGAGATCTTTCCATCTTCTAAGGTGTTCTTTAATTTCTTTCTTTAGTGTTCTGTAGTTCTCATTGTAGAGGTCATCACATAGTCTTTTAAAGGAATAATAAGGAATTCAGGTGGGTGCAGTGGCTTGCACCTGTAGTCACAGCACTGGGGAGGCTAAAGAGGGAGACACCCGTGAGCCCAGAAGTCAGAGACTAGCCTGGATAACACAGGGAGATAAGGAGACCCCATCTAAAAAAATGAAAGGTGCTGGGCATAGTGGTGCACGCCTGTAATCCTAGTGGCTCCAAAGGCCAAGCAGGAGGATCATGAGTTCAAAGCCAGCCTCAGTAAGAGTGACTCAACGAGACCCTATCTCTAAATGATACACAAAATAGGGCTGGGGATGTGGCTCAGTGGCTGAGTGCCCCTGAGTTCAAACCCCAGTACAAAAAAAAAAAAGGTATGACATGGAATAAAGAGAACAGAAAATATATGAGAACCTACTGATACATGGGATGGATAAAAGCCGTTTCAAAGAACTTTACATTTTGTATATGTATGTGTATGTAAAGGCACACTAAGTCAGTTTCTTACTGTGTCAGTCTAAAAGCTTTAAAAGACACTGATATATCTACCAATCATGCAGAAAGAAGCCAAGTAGCTTTAAAAAAGAGGTATCTCAGTAAGAAAAAGTCCATTTTAAAAACTGCTTCCTCTTCCTGGAATCTGAAAGGTCCTGGTGCAGCATGCAGCAGGTTCTCAAAAGATAGAAGGCAGATCAGTCAGGCTCTGGCTGGGACCTGTTTAGTGTCTTCCTCATCTTTACATATTTATGCAGTACATTTTAGCCCCTGGGTCAGAAACTAACATTTATCTCATTCGCAATCTAAAATTCAGTCCCTAACTTCTCAAACGAATTCAACGCATAGGGCCAGGCATAAATCCAAGTGTGATTTATGAAAGAACCAACAGGAAACATCTTCAGGAAAATACTTAGAGGAAATGGACAAGAAAAAGTCTGTTTTTTAAAAAGTCTGTTAATGTCTACCCAGACATGGGACTCTCCACCCTCCGTAGCATGCTGAGTCCCGGGAGGCTGTGCAGCACTCCTGAGACTGGCGGAAGGGCCTGCATCGATGACACTGTTGATGCAATTATCCAGAGAAAATGTTGGTTGTTGACTATACAAGTAAGGAATTTCTGAGGAAGAGAATGAACATTCACTGAGAAATATTAGATATCCTGTTATCTCACCAAGTCCTCAATTTAGTAATCACCAAATAAGTTATTCGGAGAGATCAAATTACGCAGTCCTGCTCAGAGGCATTAAGCAGAGAAAGCAGGATTCAAAGCAAGTCACACAGAAGCTCCCCATTGGTCTCTACTACATCAAGCCACCTTGCTAATTTACATGATACACCTGCTTACTATAAAGAGCTACTCGCTGCCTCTGGCTTTTAACAACTCATGTTTTTCCTACTTTTAGAGCAAACAAGAAACTTATTTTTTTTTTTGATAGCCTGAAAAAGAGAAGAAAAGATGACCATAACCACACATTCAGGAACTTTGATTTTGAGACCAGAAGCATTCATATCTGTTCCTACCTTGATGGACAAACTTAATTAACCTTTGCAACTCTGTTCCAACCTACTGTTTTAGACAAAACTGGTGACCCAGAAACAATATGTTACCATCAAAATCTCCACGGCAGCGACACCAAGAGATATAGCCCTATCAGCAGTATCGGGAAATAAGCCACTTGGATTAGCTGCTCTAAGAAATATGGATTATATTCATGTCACACATGAGCTGTCAGAAACATTAGGATACTTTTAGCATAAATCAGCGGTGTGACAGGTATCTTATGAGTACTGAACATGACAGACTGCCTGGAGAGCAAGGGGCACTGCCTGGGACCACCTTCCAACTGGAAGCACAAGCACATTTCCACACACTTCCCCCAGACTAGTTTAAAGCGTGGGCTGGTGAGCACTGGGGGACACACCTGACTAATGGGTGGCATGGAAAGGCCCTTTCTGCTTAGAAGACCATCACAGAAAGAGGCTTCCTCTAGGTAATGCAAACAACACAAGAATGATTGAAAACACATTTCCCTGAAGCACACAGAAGTGTGTGTGTGTGTGTGTGTGTGTGTGCGCGCGCACGCGTGCGCGTGCATGTGCATGCTCAAGCAGAGAAACATGCCTAAGAGCCAACATGTTTAGTGATTCTTCAGAATTTTCAGGTTTCATACGAACAAGACCAACAAACATATGTGTCCTGCAAGGCAGGCAGGGGAGGCCTAGAAGGAAGATGGTCCTGCAGTCAGCACACCCCAGCTCAGACCCAACTCCCCACAAGCAGCAGTGAGGTACTGGCAGGTGCTTTCTCCTCCCTGAGTCTTAGTCTCCTCACCCATGCCAGGGCCACCCATCCCAGACAGGGCTCTGTTCAAGGATGAACCAGAACATGAGCCGCAGTGTGCCTGGCACCACAGGCTGCCAATCACTGTCTTGTGCATCTTCCCTGTCTCTGATGGATGGTCACACCCATAGGTCCCTCTTCTGAGTCTGCCACCAAATGACTCTTAGACAAAAACACCCATCATATATTTAAATGTTAAGTACATAAGCATTTTGTCAAATATTCAAAATAAAATTTGTTCTCTGAAATTCTACTGCTTTTCAAATTTTAAAACAAGTTGAAAACCAACTCAAGATTCACACTGCCACTATCAAATGTGTTCCTGTACGTACACACACACACACACACACACACACACAGGGGAGAGGGAGAGACAAGCTGCAGGCCTTCCCATTATTTGGTTTTATATACAGATATTCAAGACACAGAAGGAGGATGTCTGCCTTCCTTCTCCCAGAATGGATTGATAAAAACCAAAAGATACAAAAAGAGTGTTAGTAAGAAGGGATGTGATTTATAAAAGGTGTAAAAAATAAAACAAGTAGATAACATTGTTTCCCCTATCCTCACTCTCCTTGTAAATCGCCCTCCCAGGAGCTGTACATATCAAGGGTTACACCCTCATCAATTCCTCCTGGGTGTGGGCAGTAAGGGGTGCACTCGATGTAGGGGATTTTAAAATCGTAAAAGCCACTACAAGTCGGTCTGGTTCTCTGTTACCATGCACTAGCGATTCTGAACCACAGCAGTGATGAAACGCTCCTCCTCAGCCTGCCCCTTGGCATGCCCCGTAGAGAGCCTATCTTTCCACCAGGCCTCACAGTTCTCCTCAGAAAACCTCCAGCTCTGATCTCAAGAACAATCAGAATTGTATGTGTCTTGGTTCTTTCTCATCTGCTAGCACAGCACCAGGTCCAGAGCAGGTCATCAAAAAGGAGGTTTTTATATATACTCCATAATATGGAGAGTTTTTGTAACCCTGTTCTTATATTTGTCTCTCATAATTCTAACATGGTATTTAAAAATAATGGCCAACCTATTATGCATTCCTTTGACTTTGATCTTTATTCAATTAATGAGACTCTATTTTCACCTAACAAACCATAGAAATATGAACTCCCAAGAAATCTGAGAATCACTCATACATGTATGTGAACATTTCTGAAAATCAACTAATTTTATATCATTCACATCATTTAACAGCAGACAAAAATAGGTGAAAAGACTAAAAATAGATTAGATACTCAAGGCCCTGGGTTCAAACCTAACACCAAAAAGAGAGAAAGGGGGAGTGGGGGAGAAACTCATAAATAGATGTTAGCCCATCCAAATTAAATCTGAAAGCTTTCAAACACGATGATCTAATTATCCAATTTTCCAACAGATTACAGAATTCCCAAATGACTACATTATTTACTAACCCCATGCTATGGTGTCAGAATATTGGAAATGTTACAGACTGGCAGAAGACTGCCACCAATTCAGTTGTGGAACAGTTGCTGGTGTACCCCAGTCCTTCAGAGGGGTTTCCAACTCAGTCCAGACTGAACCCATCTCTCATAAGGGAAATGAATCCATAGCACAGTCCAGGACCTGCAAAAGTCTCCCAAAGGCTTCAGAAAATCTGAAGTTACTTTATCTGGATTTCCTGGGTCGCTGCTGGACCACTTCAGCCAGGCTGAGGAATCAATTCCTTAGGACAAGAAGGGGCCTAATTCTGGGTCAGACCTACTCTGGGTCAATTACTAGGTCCCTAGTGTGTCAGGTGTCCAGGGACAAGTTCAACTTTCTTCTGGAATTCATTTTTAACTAAAATATTCTGAAGGAGTGTCTCTTGTGAGCACAGCTTTAGCCAAGGAATATCCCCAGCCCCACCTCTCACAGTCTGGGCTCAGCACTAGTAATGCCTACCACCTCTCTCCTGCAGCTGTGGCTCCAGACGAAGAGCCACAAGACAATGACACCCATAACCACCTTTGGTATATAAGCTGAATAATGTGCTAAAAACTTACATTAAAACAGGAGGTATTCAGAGCAAAGAAAAACGTCAGGATCAAAATGTTTCTATAAAATGACTACCTACCTAGAAACTCCAAAACAAGCAATAAAATGATTGTAATTACTGAGTTCATGAAAGTATCCAGCTACAAAATAAGCATACCACATCATAGCAAGAGAACATGTATGAAAGAAATCCTTCAGGTATGAACAGAAATTTATGCATCTGTACTTCCCCTTTAAGAAATCAAATTAGATCTGTTAGCCCTATTTGTCCAAGGTGGGCACCTTATCTATTTCTGATCCCCTTTCCAGTGTAAAGAAATCACTTCAAAAATGTTTAAAATTCAGTATGTCCTTATAAATTCTTCTACAACTGCTTGAAAATTTTTATCAGTTCTTTCTAGAGGAAAAAGTCTGTCAGTGTCTGTCTAACAACAGACAGTGGCCAGTAACCAGGTTGTTCTAAAAAAAGGAAAGCCAAAAGCCAGGTAAGTGGCACATGCCTGTAGTCCCAGTCACTCAGGAGGCCGAGGCAGGAGGGTCACAAGTGAAAGACCAGCCTGTGCAACTTAAGACCTGATCTGAAAATAAAAAAGGGCTTGGGGGATGTAGCTCAGTGGTCAAGCACCAGTGGGTTTGATCTCTAGTACCTCAAAAACAAAAAAACAACCCCACCCAAAATCACTTCTTTTGACTCTTCTTTTAGTTAACAATGCTGCACCATGCTACAAGAAAAAGAAAGAAAGAAAAAGAAAAAAAGAGGCATTATGAAACCCAGGGACCAGTCAGGTCATTGTTTAGAGGTATGAGAACCTTGGTGGACAAGCAAGTAGTTCACAGTGGCTTTCTTGTGCAGGGGCCTGGCCCTCTGGCCCTCAGCAGGCTGAAGGTGCTAGAATGCCATCCCAGGAGCACCTTTTCCTATGGCCCAAGTACCAGGTGCCAGGGTCTGTTTTCCTTCCTGTCTCAATCTCAGTTCAAACACAGGACTACTTAAGTGATCCCTAACCTCCCTTCTCCCTTTCTAAGTGACAATCACAGCTTCCTCGGGACCCACTTTACACAATTCTTTCTTTAAATGTCTTTTAACTTAGTTGGGTGCAGAGTCTCATGCCTGTTATCCAATTGACTAAGGAGGCTGAGGAGGAGGATCATAAAGGTCAGTCTGACAATTTAGTGAAACCCTGCCTCAAAATACAAAATAAAAAGGTCTAACTCAGTGGTAGAGCATCCCTGGGTTCAAGCTCCAGTACTAAAAAGATAAAATTAATTTTAAAAATTTAAACTGATACATAACAATTGTACATATTTATGGGGTACAATGTGATATTTCCATACATGTACCCAATGCATAATGATCACATCAGGGTAATCAGAATACCAATCATATCATCAAACATTTATCATTTATTTGTGGGGAGTACATCTGACATCCTGTCCCCTATCTAATTTGATAATTTGAAATATATAATGAATTCTGGTTAACTAGTCACCCTACTACCATTTTCTCAATTTGTTCAGTGGCAGAACCTAGCACATAGTAAGCCCTTAACCCCTATACACAGGCAACAAAGGGAGAGCAAAGCAACCACCAGGAGGAAGGAAATTCCCCATGTTGCTGTCTAATCGTGGCCACACTAACTGTGGTTGGAATGTAAGTCTAGACACCTGGTGGCACAAGCCTTGGAAAAGCAATCAGGGACTGAAAAGAGACCCGAGGTACAGCTCAGAGTCCTCCCATATTTATTTCTGCTCACTTGATATGCACCTCTCCCTTGTCAACCTGGTACAACATGTTTATTTAAGAGATAATGTTGCCGTGGAGGAGTGCACAAGGCCATAAACAGCTTTTGCAGGCAATTAAATGCAGAAGCGAAATTGAGCTGCTGGTCAGCGGAACCAGCCATTCATCGTGAGTTTGTTCCAGTGTCACAAATGTTATTCCTGTTTCACAACAGGACAGGAATCTGTGATTGGGCCACAAATCTCCACCAGCTGGAGACAAGACCAAAAAGCGATTAAAGCAGCTCTCAGCGTGTGTGGCGGGCAAACAATGGTGCTCTGAGATTCTGGAATGCTGTTCCAGGAGACTGCTCTCTCTTATTTTTAAATAGGGTTTGCACTTAGTAGGTGCCGGATCATTATGTATGACTTGCTTGATTTTATAGGGAGACTTGCAGTTACGTTTCAACTCTACAAAGAGTCAATGAATTCTTTTCTGCAAACAATCCCACACCCTCCCTACTCACCTGTGAAGCCTAGATTTAAAAACTCATGGTGACCCGGCACCCAAAAAAAAAAAACTAAAAAAAAAAAAACTCATGGTGATCTCCACTACGGTGTTGAATTCACAAAGTAACTCTTGCTTAAGAAACATTCACCCTGCTCCCCCAGTACACACCAGCCCTCAAAGCAGCAAAGGATGGGGGACAATGGATAAAAGGAAGAGTCCACCCGGCAAAGAGGGGAAAAGCTGAGTCTTAGCAATAAAGTTAAGAAAATAAATGCACCTGATTTGGACCCCTGGGCTGAGCATGGGTGGGACCAAAGGCATCAGGTCACAGAGAGCACACGGGGCTCCCAAAAGCAGCTGAAGAACACCTCCCACAAAAGGAGACAGAAAAACAAGGCAGCAGCCACAAGTGACCCAACTCGCCTTCCCCTGGGAAAATTCCACCAGGAGGGATAAGGCATCTACCAAAGAGCCAACTCTGAGCATCTTCTGGAAACAAACAGCATGGTGAGGGACACTTACCCATCTCCGATTTCTGTTCCCAGGAAAAAAAGATGATTGTAGTTATAAAATGAGTTGCCCATTCCTATCTCTTCAACATTAGCTAAACCTATTATTTGTAGGTTTTTACTGTGTAATACTTCTTTACACATTTGGAACCTTATAATAACCTTTATGTTTTAAGTTTCCTGTTTCCTAATTGGATCAAATTCTTCCCCCATGATACAAAAATCATTCCATATACATTCATACTTGGTCCATATTCACATGTCACAGTCTTAATAATAATTAAAATGTGCATTATATTTATACCCAACTTGTTAGGAGGGGTTCCCAAGGCAGCTAACTAGAATACATAGGAAGAAATGGAGAAAAACTAAATAGGGTTTTAGAAAGCAAGGCCAATTGAAAAAAAAAGTGAAATAATTTTGATGCAGTTAATATCAGCATAGCACTTCTGGGTTCATAGAGACTTACATGGGCTATTCACCTCCCTTCAGCTCTCACAAGGCCTTATGTATACAATAGTCCTACGAAGGTGACACCATACCCACTTAACAGATAAAACCCTGAGATTTGGAGGATAAAGTATTTTGCTCAAGGTGACTTAGCTCAATCGCAAGTTACAACTGAGCATGGATCTTCCAGTGCTGAAACCCAGGTTCCTTAAAGCACAAAATATCATTCCTCCAAATCAGAAGACTTGGTGATCACCAGCTGTGGGAGCTGAGTAATTCCCATCAGCTCCAGACCCCAGTTCTGTCTGAAGAAAAGGGCAGACTAGAACTCTTCAGCAAACATTTCAACTCTAATCATTGCTGCCCTGATTTTTATCATTTTGCAAACTAATGGATTACATCTATGTTGGCTCTTGTATTTTTAATGTAAACTCATTTCCAGTGGAATTGATTTTTGTGGGCATGACTTAAAAAACTTTAATTCAATTTGTGTTTTTGTTTGGTTACAAGATTGATCCACAAACTCATAAAAAGTCAAATTTCAAAGGAACAGGTCATATAGCAGAGTCCCTTCATCCAAACTGTGGGGATCATTTTTATGTTACACACACACACCTGTGGGTGGACTTGAATGTGCTTCATTTATAATCACATTCACGGAAAATTGGTATGCAGATTCCAAAAGTAACTTCAAAATCACAAGGAATTCAGCGTATTTTAAATACTGACTGTCAAAACTGTGTATTTTCAGAAAAGTGTCAGGGCTCTATTCTCAACTTCTGTGACATAATCATCCATCAGCACTGTTCTAGAAATGTCTGCATACTTCTGACCTCTACAAGTGAAGAAAAGATCTCCAATGGAAAATAAAAGATAGTAATTCCAAGCCCTGAAGAACTAGAAAGGGCCTGAATATTCTTACTGAAGCCATCCCACAGTTACCTGTGGAGACATTTTGCACGTCCCCTGGAGGTCTGAGTTTCCAGAGGGCACCTGGGAGGTAGTCTTGATAGACCTGAGTTTCTTGCAGACCCAGTGACAACAAGATAGTGCTGACAAGCTCTGGAGCCAGACAGGCCCAGCTTCAAACCCTAACTCTTCCACTTGGTCCCTGTGTGACTCAGGTAAGTCAGTCCTGAGTCTCAATGCCCTCGCCTGCTCAATAAATGCTCTCATCACTGACGTTATGAAATAACGTTGTTGTGAAGTAACTTGTTATATGAGAAACGATCAATGACATGACTGGCTAGGGAATAAGAAAACTTAAACCTGGGTCTCTGGGAAGGCAAACTATACATGAAATGGTGCTTCAGTGTCTGTGCTGGGACTCTAACTATGGTGCCTCTCCCCATCCCTCTTAGGTTCTAGGGGAGGTACTAAGTATCAAAACTGCAAATCGAGGACTGAGAAGGTTTAACCAATCTTCTTCCTCACACTCTGACTACCAGCCATAAACTATCTTGAGTTAAGCCTCAGAACACCACGACCTCAGGGATCTCATGGTAATGGGCATGACAGGCTCTCCAAGAGCAGGTCTCCTAACACTGTCCTCAGGGATGTGGACTCTGGTGTGAGGGAACTCCAAGACAATCCAAGACCTCAGTCACACTTTTCCCTGGCTTTCTGGGAAGATTAAGAATAAATATCACAGGGGCTAGGGTTTGTGGCTCAGTAGTGGAGTGCTTGCCTAGCATGTGTGAGGCACTGGGTTCAAGTCTCAGCACCACATATAAATAAATGAATAAAACAAATGTCTACCAACATCTTAAAAAATATGATAAACATCATTGTGCCATGCACCATCTACCATCTGAAAGGTTTGACAATGAGGAAGAGACCCTTAGGTTTAGGAGATTTCTGACTTTTCTCTAGAGTTGATCTTGAGATAGTTCTTTCTTTCAAAAAAAGTATTTTTTTCTTTATCAACTTGTATCATGCAATCTAATAGGTCCACAAACAGGTTCTCACAGCCTCCCAACCATTTCATCCTCAAAGCCTGGAAGCAGTCAGAAAACCAGGATAATCTGATAGCAGCTCCTCATCCCTGGATAAGGAGCAGGATGAGCTGGGTTTTTTTTGGGGGGTGGGTTGAGGTTTTTTAAATTCTTATGATGCTTCTTTCTTTCTTTGGGAAGAGTCTCCAATAGAAATCAACCTCAAATCTGTCCTAAATCATAAAATTTCAACTGCATTTTGACAGGCTTGGAGAGGTTCAGTTTGAAGTTCCATAAATCATCTTATTTCCTTTATGCTCATACAACCTCTCAATTCTAGTAGCAAGGTGCTTTAAACCCCCTTCAAAAAAGCATGGTCCCAAAAGTGAAATACACAAAAAACTTTTTGGAAATTTATAGCTCAGGGGATTAAAGCTGACATTTTAAAAGCTAACACTAATTTCCCAAGAAGTCAGATCCCTGAGGGTAGCAAGAGAATCCAAATGGGGTGACTTGAATATTAGCAACTTCCTCCACACTTTAAAAAGAAAAGGCAAAACCAGGCACACCTGTAACCCCAGCAAGGCAGGAGGATCACAAGTTCCAGAGCAGCCTCAGCAACTCAGCAAGACCCTGCCTCAAAAAATAAAAAGAACTGGGAATGTGGATCAGTGGAAAAGCGCCTCTGAGATCAATTCCCAATAGGCCCCACAGGCAGCAAATAAAGGCAGAGGCAAAATGAAATAGAATTGCTCAAGGGAAATTTTCAATTCACATTTTGGAGGGAGCTGAGGAAGATTATTAAATATTCCTAAAATAAACTGAAATCACAGAAGCAGAAAGTAAAACACTGGTTGCCAGGGACTGGGAGGGGGAGATGTTGGTCAAGGGTCACTTCGGTTACAAAGTGAGTAAGTTCTGGGTGTCTAATATATAGCATGGTGACTATCAATAATACTATATACTTGAAAATATCAAGGGACTACATCCTAAGTGTTTTTACTCACGCACAAAAATGGAGATGATGGATGTGTTAATTAGCCTTGCTGTATTAATCACTGTACAATGTATAATACCTCAAACCATCACATGCATAACTTAAATATACACAATTTTTGTCAACTACACCTCAAAAAACAAACAAAAAAAGGAAAGTCAAAGACTTGCACTACTCCCAAATATTTATGTTGCAGCATTTTGTCAGTCAAATCCCAGCCGAGAAAGCCTGAGAATGGTAAATGCATCCAAAGTGAGAACAGGCCTTGCAGAATCCTAGTATCTCTTTAGATATTGGTTGGAGGGGTCTTGGTGGTGTGGAGTCCAACCTCTGCTGTGTATACTTCCCAGGACACAAGCATACAGTGCCTTCTTTCAGCACCATGAACCTGCTAATACACTGGCATGTTGAAAACAGTTATACCTTAGGAAGCAGAGCAGCTCTAGATAAGCTCTTTCCATGGTAAAACAAGATGTTGTATTCTACTCCAAATACTAAAAGTTCTTGATAGCACACATTTTAATAATACATACTTAAGCATATTAAAGACTGACCTCCATTCCTAGCATAAAATGCACCCAAGCTGGCCCAGCACAACAGCAACCTAACTCCTTTTTTCTTACCTTTCTTCCATGCAATCATACAGATTATAATATTCTTCCTTCCCAGGGTGTAAACTCATCAGGAAAATTACTGCTAGCCAGAAGGTTGCACCTAGTTTTTTCTAAGATGCTCTATAGTGTACAGAGGAGGTGGGACTTCATCCAGTAAGCTATGTGGGCAACTAACTCAGGCCAACTAGGAATTTATGCAAAATGATCATATGGGTAAAGTAAAATTTGAAAATAAACCCAACTATATGCATATTTCTTTACAATTCCTTGCAACTGAACTTCAAGATTAAATGGCATTATTAGCAGAATAGAAAAATTCTGTTATGTTTTGCATATTGTGTCAAACTACACATGTGCTAAACTGGTACAACCGTGTACAGGTACATGGTGTATTTATGTGTGCACATGTACATGTATGTCTTGCGTATGTTATGTGCATGTATGTGCACATTGTGCATGTGTGTTTTTCACATACCCAGTTAACTCCCTGGGTAACAACATACCTGCCACTGGTTTCCTGTTTGACCAGACACATAAGGTGTTGGAAGGCTCCGAAGGCTGTTCTTCACAGGGGATCCCCCGAGGGGACCTCCCACATCCCCAGAAGAGGCATCAGCAGCCAAGGCCATGGAGTACTGCGGATAGTTGTACAGATTGTTGTAGTAAGGGAACAGAGATGGCTGGTAAAAGCTGCTGTAGTAGGTGGAGTCTGAAACCAGGTCAGGTGCGTTCTCCACGTGCCCTCTGGTGGTGACAGCAGGAATGTCTTGGATGACCATGCGTCCCTCTAAAAAGGAAAAGAAAAAGACACTATTCGTGTGGGGATCTATGGAACATGAAACGTTCCCTCTAAATGCATCACCTGCCTCTGCTGTGTCTACAGAGCAAACCACCTGGATCTGCTGGGACAAAGTTATCTGCTGCATCTACAGCCAAAATGGAGGGGATTTCTCATGCTAGTATTTGGTGGCAGAGCTCAAACACCATTACTGAATATTTTTACTGAAAACACCAAACCATTTTAAAGGTTATTTTAATGACATACAGCCTGACAGTGTAACGCATATCCTGAAATCCCCACCTTGATGCCAAGAAACTAGAGATCAAATCCAGTTAACATGACTGTACATTTTTACCGTAAAATTAAATGCAATTCACTTTAGATAAAAGTATAAACACCCCAGCAAGCACCCTAATTATGGCAGCCACATAGACATGTCAGAAAGTCAAAGCAAGAGGCTAAGAGTTTAAGCACACAGTTTCCTAACTTCCTTCCACAGCTGACACTGTATCCTTTGGAAGTCCAGACAATAGTATGGGACCAGGGATAGACAACTTTCTGTAAAAGGTCAGTTAGAAACTATGTGAGGCTTTGCCAAACACAGTCAATGTTTCAGAGCGTTTATGTTGCAATAAGATTTTATTCACATAAATGGGAAGAGAGCCAATTTGGTCAAAGACTAGTTTCCCAAGTGCTGGCATAGGCTTTAACTGTTGTCAAAATAAAGACTGAACAAACTCTTCAGTTATCCATTCAGTGGATATTATCAAACAATGTTCTAAGAGTCAGGTGACTGATATGGCTGCAAGGTAGACATCTGGCTGTCCTGCCCAGAGCAGGCCTACACTCTAGGATGAAAGACCCACTGGGATTACAAAACACACCACAATCTGGTATCACAGGAATGCCCATAAACTGTTAGGGAAAGTCAGAGGAAGAAAAATGACTTGCAGCCTAGGAAGGAATCAGAGACGTTCATGGAAAAGATTGCATCTGAGTTGTTCCTTAGAAAAGGAGGAGGGCTGGAGTATGAGTCAGGGCACATGCTTGCCTAGCATTTGCCAGGTCCAGGATTTGATTCTCAGCATGAAAGAAAGAAATAAACAAGCAAAATATACATGCAAAATGAAGAGAAGAAAGGAAGGAGAAAAGGGCAGCAAGGACAGAGGAACAGAAGTAGTGGAGTGCAGAAGAGTGTGGGGCGATGGGCAGAGGAGTGAGGGGAAGAACTGGATGAAAATGGAGAAAGAGATAAGCTGAAAGATGGGCTGGCGCCAGGTGATGGGAGCCTTTGCCCAGCACTCTGGACTCCCTTTGGAAAGCAGCTGGAACCACTAAGGATTCCTGAGCAAGGAGGTTACACAAGCAGATCTGTGCGCTGTGAGATTTACCCAGTGGAAATTCTCAGGATGAGTGAAGGAGAGAGAGCCCACAGGCAAGAAGACCCACGAAGAAGCGACTGCCATCATCCAGGGAGAGAACTCAGAAGATGGCAAGTGTTAAAGAGGAGGCCTTGTGACACACAGGGAACAAAATCCAACAGAACTGGAGGGCTGATGGATGCCAAGAATGAATTAGACTCAGCTGGAGACAGAAAGCCAGAGCCTGGGTGTGGCAGGAGGGGAAGAGGATGTTCTGCTAAACCTAGATCCAGGAGGGCTGAGCAAGCATGAGGAACTGGAAACCTGTGTTCTTGGTTGATGCTGAGATCTGATCCAATGGCTGTGTATGGAGTAGGGGTGGGTGGCCAAGACTAGATTCATGGAGGAGGGAGATGCGATGTTATAGAGGCCAAAGCGAAAATGGAGAGCAGAGGGGTGCAGGCTGCAGTGTCAACTGTTGCTAAGAGATGAAGCAAAATCCACTCTGGAAAAGAGCCACAGATGACTAGGTCATTTCAATGTGGTGCAAGAAGCCTGCAAGACAGCTGATAGCAAGCAAAGGAGACAGAAACAGATGAAGGCAGTGAATGGCCTTCTCTCCTGCCAGAAGATAAGTGCAAGCAAGATCGGAAATGTGAGATCAATCTCCACCCCACCTCTAGGCTCCCCACTCTCCCCTGTGCCTAGCACACAGGCAGAGTGGCAAGCACTTGCCAAAGGGATCAATGAATAATGGTTTTCTAAGTAACTTACAATCCAAAAAACAAATATGAGTTACCAACAGAAGCTCCAGGGAGTCATAAGATCTATTTCATTTTAAAAATTAAGAGAAAGTTTAAGAGTCCCTAGGCAGGAGAGGAGGCCTGTGGAGAGAAAATCTCAGCACAGTGTGTGGCTCAAAGAAGGCACTCAGAAGATGTCCGCTGCCTGAGTGTGTGGAAGGAGAAAGAGAAGAGATGCAAGGGAGCATGTAACACAAAAAGTACAGGCTCTGGAAGGCTTGGGTGAAATCTACAACAAAAACTTTCATACAGCCTCCCTTCACAGTCAGCACTAGAGTCTCTTCTGGGTAAATGAACAGCAAATCAACCCACCCTAGGCTCCATGATTACATTACCAAGGCACCGTTATTTTCTTTCTTTCCCTTTCTTCTCCTCTTCCCTGCTAGTGAGATGAGTCGATCCAATTTCATTATTCCACATCCTAACTCTGTATCCAGAGAGGGCACATGTCCATTCTCTCCTTCTGAACTTCCTCACCAGAGCTTTCTCTTATTTAAAACACCAATCTGGTGACAAATGGTGGTTTTCAGTATCTGACATCTTTTATTATTTACCTGATTACAAAAGCAATCCAAACTTCCCCCAAATGATAAATGCTCAACATCTTGAATCAGAAGAAGAATGTAGTTATCTCCCATTCCCCACCCCCACCCCGGCCATCAACATTGGTGGTTCATTCCTGCACAACCTTACAGACACTTAGGA
This sequence comes from Sciurus carolinensis, assembly GCF_902686445.1. Lineage (NCBI taxonomy): Eukaryota > Metazoa > Chordata > Mammalia > Rodentia > Sciuridae > Sciurus > Sciurus carolinensis. Next base: position 68,837,975 of record NC_062226.1, read on the forward strand.
AGGCATGCTAGACACTTATTCCTGTCTCTGCAGTAGACAAAGCTAGAGATCCCTTAGGGCGGGCCCTTCAAAAGCAACATTTTTCAAAAAGAAAACAAAATACTGTATGCAAAGAATGAAAATAGAAACCCAGGACTCCAGTCTTCTGAGCTCTGGGCAGAGCAGAAGTTTCTGAATTTCTGCAGCACAATCCTGACCAGAACCTTTCAACAGAACTCAGTTTATCAAGCAACAAATTGACGCAATAACAACTCTCAAGGTAACGAGAAAATGGCTTCCATAAACTACATAGTAAACCTCAAATAAAATAATGTCAGGTCAAAGCAATGATGTGCTTTGCTATAGCTGCCTGTAATTAGTTAACAAACCCATCATTTCTCCACTTACCCATTTTCTCTTCTCTTTCAAGTTATACTAAGCTTTAAGAAAAAACAGATACAGAGGAGAAAGTTCAGTTTCATACCAGTACTTACTTAGATAACAAACCATCTGAACTTTTTAAACGTAGATGCCTACAAAAATTTTACACTCTTTAAATGGTTAAGCACTCTTGTTTTAGTCAGCTTTTTGCTGCCCTGACCAAAGAACTGACAAGAGCAATTTTAGAGAAGATAAAGGTTATTTGGTCTTATGGTTTCAGAGATCTTAGTCTATAAACAGCCAGCTACATTGCTCTGGGCCCAAGATGAGGCAGAACATCATGGCAGAAGGGTGTGGCAGAGGAAATCAGCTCAGGACTTGGCTACCAGAAAATAGAAAGAAACTGTTCCAGTCACCAGGGGCAAAATATAAACCTCAAAGACACCCACAGTGACCCACCTCCTGTAGCCACAACCTACCTGCCTACCATTACCAGTTAATCCCTATCAGGAAATAAATCCATTGTTTAGGTTAAGGTTCTCATAACCCAATCATTTCAACCTCTAAACTTTCTTGCTTTGTCTCACACATGAGCTTTTGGGGGGACACGTCATATTTAAACCATAACATAATGAGTTTTATGGGGGTGTTGGTGTTTTCAGGTTTTTTGTCTGTTTTGGGGGAAGGAGGTTGGGGATACAATCCAGAGGCACTTTACCACTGAGCTACACCCCCAGTCCATTTTATTTGATTTTGTTGAGATAGGGCAAAACTGGCCTTGAACTTGGAATCCTCCTGCCTCAGTCTCCCAAGTAGCTGGGATTATAGGCATGTACTACCTCCCCCAGCAACAAGTGAGATTTTTTTCTTAAAGCACTATTTATAATCCACCAACTCTGGTGGTCTCTTGCTATTGTTGATGTTTTGTTTCTTGGTAGAGCTGGGATCAAACCCAGGACCTCAGGCTAAAAACAGGTGCTTTACCACCAAGCCAGACTCCTAACCCACAACTCTGTAGTTTGAAGTTGCAAATTAAAACTTTTGGTCAATATTGAGCACAGGTGGGGCCAGGGCTGGGGCTCGGTAGTAGAGTGCTTCCCTAGCACCTGTGAGGCACTGGGTTCCATCCTCTGCACCACATAAAAATAAATAAAGGTATTATGTCCATCTACAACTAAAAAACTTTTTTTAAAAAATTTTGAGCACGGTTTTATGACTCCCATTTTCTAAGTGCATGCTATTATTAGTACATAAAATTTTCCATGGTTGAAATCAAGATCTCAACTATATCTATTCCACCAATTAACAAAGTGTGGTCCCTGAATCAGCAGCATCAGCATCACCTGGGAATTCTAGAACTGCAAACTCTAGAACAGCACCCAGACCTACTGAATCACAAACTGTGAGAGTGGGCCCAGCATCCAGGCTTTAACAAGATCTCAGAAGATGCTGAGCCATCTGAAAACCACTGGTCTACTCTAAAGACTCAAAGCAACTGCTCCATAACTTATTCCTAAATATAAGTGACAGCTACCAGCCCTAACTACATTACTGTCGGTCCTGCCGATCAAACAAGAGCATACAAAAGAATTTCATTGTATAAAGTTAGATTTCTACCTAAATCATCAGATCATGGCAGAGCACAGACCACAAGCTGTGTGTATGCTGCTGCCAAAAGTCTGATTTCTATGTTGTGTAGCCAAGTGGTTCTCTTCACTTACTCTAACCACAAAACTCGATTCAACTCTTAAAGCATGAAATCCATTCGATAAATATTTGTTTTTATGTTTGCTTATATATTTTTGGTACCAGGTATGGAATCCAGGGGCACTCGACTATTGAGCCACATCCTCAGCCCTATTTTGTGTTTTATTTAAAGACAGAGTCTCACTGAGTTGCTTAGTGCCTTGCTGTTGCTGAGACTGGCTTTGAACTCGAGATCCTCTTGTCTCAGCCTTCTGAGTCACGGGGATTACAGGCGTACACCACCATGCCCAGCCTCCATTTGACAAATACTTATTAAGCACCTACTTCTTGCCAGGTACTTGGGTGGGGTAACCCTGCAAAGACAAGCACTGATATTCCTCCTAAGGTTTCTGGATAACCTGGGGGAGCAGGTAATAAAAAAGTCATTTATTCTTTTTTTCTTTTTTTTTTTTTTTTTTTTTTGTTTTTTTGGGATGTCATTTATTCTTGACCTTATTAAGTTTTTAAGTTCAATTTTTATATTTAGACTTACTTCACTCACTAGTTATCATATAACAACTATGTATCAAAGGTTTTAGATGTTGTCAGAGCACAAAGAAATATTTTAAATGTTTTGCTTCCTCTTAAGAATTTGCCATCTTGGGCTGGGTTTGTGGCTCAGTGGTAGAGCACTTGCCTAGCATGTGTGAGGCACTGGGTTCGATTCTCAGCACCATATAAATAAATAAATGAATAAAGGTCCTAAAAATATTTTTAAAAAAACACAATATCAACAGAGTGACAAAGAAAAGAAGATGTGTTCCAGGTGAGTTGAGTTGGAACACAGAGTTCACACTAAGAGACAATGGAGAAGGAAAATGGAAAGTTACACTGGTGTCCAATGCACCAAAGGCCTTAAATGTTGAAGTCCACATCAAGAAGTTCTGTTGTCTCCTACAGGGAATCAGTGAAGGGTTTGAAAACAAAGGAGTGACATAAAAAATGTTTAAGACAACTAATCTGAACCAAGCACAGAAGATGATCTAGGGGAATAAGGAGGCAGAAAAATAGACTAGGCAATGCTCTAAACAAGAAGCCATTCAGAGCTAGCACAGGAGGCTGCAGTAATGGCAAAGAGGGGAACCTTGTAAAAACCAACACATATCTATTTGAATTCCCTTCAAACCACTAAGTTAATCATTCAAACCCATTGTCCAGGGACCAGAGAAGTCATCAGTTTTCCTTCTGACCCTGCTCATGCTGAGATCACACAACACTCACTTCAGCCTAAGAATGAACATACAGCTCTGGGCCCAGACAGTCAGAGAGTAATAACATAAGCAGAACATGCCCTCTACCAAACTCTGCTACTGCAGGAATCAGGGCAGAATTTCCCGAAGAGTAACCAGGGACATTTTCTCCAACACTGGGATCTCATCCAAGTTAGTTAAGTCAGGCTAAATATCTTGATTAATTGGTGATAAACATGAAAGATTTCCAACTCATAACCTGCAAAATATATAAACCAACCCAACAAATTTATGAATGTGCACATTTACACATACATATATAATTTTCAACAAGTAAATTTTCACATACAAACAACTCATTCTGAATCACAGAAAAAAAAATGATATGTAAGAATTGACAGTTAGCTCTCTAAACTGGAGTTGAATATATGACTGTTTATGACGTCCCTTGGTCTGATGGTGAATTCCTACAGGTCCCCAAGTATCATGTACACCATGACAGAACCTTTAAACTTTATAGCCAATACAAATGTTAAACTTCATAGCCAAATGACCAAATACAAAGAGTACAGAAGTATACTGAAAAGGAAACATCTTAACAATCTGGCTGAAAATTCTTCAGGTAGATCTCCATCTGTTATCTTTCTAGAATAAAAACTGGCTAAGATTGCTTAATGATGATATCAATAATAGAAAGCAAGACAGCACTGTTCACAAGAGAACGTGGTAGCTGTCTTAACCAGAGGTCCCTGACAGAATTATCAGCCTGTAGTCCTCTACCAAGAAGCAAAGGGAAGTAGGAAATTAGATGTTTTAAATGCTGTCTTTACTGGTATATAGTTCTAATGTGTGGGATAAGGAAGAAATATCAGTAGGCCTAGATTTGACAGCTCAGAAAGGCAGCAGGACCTAAAGAATATATCTGGGAAAATTACCAACAGCATTCATACCACAGACCGTAACAATTCACTCCATCTCCCTGCAGACCCGTCTACAGAGATGCTGCTTGCAAACTATCGCTTTTCATTATCATGCTCACAGTCGTGGCTCTGAACATGAACTTTCTGAACATCCAGTACTTCCATAGGGCTTCACAATTCTTCTGCTACTTTTTTTTTTTGCACTAACATATGCAGCGTGAAATATGATTCACTCCTTCATGAGAGATCGATACCCACACGTGATAAACGCCCTTATTGATCTTGGAGTGTTATATGCTAGTCTCTGGGCCCATGGCATATTAATAGTAGTTAACCAGTAATTCATTTTAAGGTCAGTGAAGGCTTTCCCCTCTCTTCTCTAGTGTCATGATTCCCAGAGTTGTTGCACTTTGAGTTCTTTATGTTCAAACCTGAAGTTATACTCCCTCTTCACTAACCAAACCAAACCCAAATTTCCTATATGAAATAAAAAAGATCACAAATGAAACTCAAACTGGCAATACAAACAATAAGGCTCTGTGATTCACAATGGTCTCATATAAATGATGAATGTGTCTTAGATTTTGTTTTTGAACCTCCACACCTTTCACGGTGCCTGTCCTATTCAACTTCTGAGTTTTAAGAGTTACCAGTTCGGCAAAATAGTTCACCACTGAGTCCGAGACCTCAAAATTACCCATAATAAATTAACAGGTTGTACTGAGTGTTAGGAGGTTACAGAAGTACAAATCATTTGCCCAATTTATCCTAAGGAAAAATTAATGTCTTTAAAAAGATTATGCATTTGTGGCCAGGAGTGGTGGCACATGCCTGTAATCTCAGTGGCTCAGGAGGCTGAGGCAGGAGGCTCTCGAATTCAAAGTCAGCCTCAGTGACTTAGCGAGGCCCTAGAGCAACTCAGCAAAACCCTGTCTCTAAATAAAATGTAAAAAGGGCTGGGGATGTGGCTTGGTGGTAAGTGCTCCTGGGTTCAATACCCAGTACCTGCTCCCCCCCAAAAAAGACTGCATCTGTGAAACACTGGGACACTCCTCACTGGAGCAAGAAGTCCTGCTCAGATGCCCTGCTTATAGTATTCTCTGCAGGACAACTGTGTGCCCAGGGATTTCCCACACCTTCAAACAACTGAGTCATCACAGTGATGCCTCAGAACTCTTCCCCTCGAAGGAGGTCGGAGGGAGATACCCAGGAGAAACAAGGCATTCCATGAGCTGACAGCTGGGCATCTAAGCACACATCTAGTTCCAAGAAGAAACGCTCACCATCATGACCAAAGGAATGGACTGGTTTTCTAAGATCCAGAACTGGCACCGAGAGAGAGAGACCTAAGTGAGGGGGCAGTATACCTACTGTTCCCTACCATTCCCTGCTAACCGTGATGATAAATAAAGGAGTACCATAACCTGTCACCTGTGCCATCAGAAAGACAACTCATGTTCAATGCAATAAACCTTTGCTAAGCACCTACTGTGTGCAAGGTAACTCACTGGGAACTGTGTGAAACAAAGAATGTAGCTCATGACCCCACAATGCTTCTTAGTAAGGGGGAGATTCCAAAACACACACACACAGGACAACTGGTCAAGGCTATGGAAACAAGAGTGCACATACACACACAAAGGGGACAGAAAAATTCTCTCTTCTGTGCAAAGTACAAGTTCTGCTGGTGTAAGCCCAATAACATCCCTGTAACACAAGGCATGGAATGTTAAAGGGCCTACTTCTTTTTCCTAGCAAGAGGTTTTTTTGCTTGTTTGTTTTATGGACATGATACCTTTATTTTATTTATTATTTTTATGTGATGCTGAGGCTTGAACCTAGTGCCTCACACATGCTAGGCAAGTGGTCTACCAGTGAGTCACAATCCAGTACTTAATTGCAACCTGGTCCTGGAGGAATCTGTCAACTCGCTTTTCTTTTAAGGTTGAAGGGTTTTCATAACAAAGTGAACTTGAAGTTGGCTTTTAAGGAAAGGAGCAGGCCTTGTTCAAAGTAGAAGTTTCAATGTGGGACTGATGATAGGCTATGCATAGGGGATCTGGCAGGTGGGGGTGGGATTGTTTGGCACAACCAGATCAAACAAATCAAGGACATCAGCAGGGGAAGATGGTAAAAATACATACAGGACAGAAAACCAACACAGGTCTTCAAGGTGAGCCTATCCTGATTTGAAACAAGTTGCCCTGAGGCCAGTGAAGAGCCCAAGGAATCACAGCAGTCCAGTGTGTGCAGAAACTTCCAAAATGCTGGTGTAGGAGAAATGCAAAAACACAAAGGCCAAAGCCTGCTGCCAGGTTTTCACTCTCCTGAGTTGACGCAGAGTACAAAGGAGAGCCGAGGGGTTCAGACAAGGTTTTGTGGTACAAGAGAACTTTAAACAACAAAAGTTTTAGGCCTGAGAATGAGAATTCCAAGTTAAGGAAGGGGAAGGGAAAGCACAAGAAAAACTGGGAACACAAAGCTTAAGAGAACAGACTGCAGAGAAAAGCAGGACAGGATCCACGGCAGGATGAGACTGAGGGGCCGCTGGATAGTACATAACAGGTTAAGGCTCCCCTCCTCACAAGAAGACAGCTGGGCCTGGCGAGGCTGGCACCCAGGCACAGGCAGCAGCATGCAAGGCTGAGGCCACCCTGTGTACCCTGCCCCAGGGGGCTCTGCTCTCCCTTTCCACTCTCTCAGAATCGTCCCTCTTCTTCCAACACTTTGCTTGTGCCTGAAATTGCCCTGGATCACCCAGGCAAACTGTTAATCCCAAGGTGAGAGCCAGATTTGGAGAAAACGCCGTTTCTCTGACCCTCCTAGAAAATGACTCGTGGCTAAGAAACAGGTTTTCTTTCTTGAAGTCAACTCAGTGCATCCTATCACCTGCAAAATACCACAGACAGTTTGGAACCCTGTCAACGCCTCCCAGCAGCTCAGGGAAGCAGGCAGGACCACAAACAGGACAGCAGATGAGAGAAGGAAGAATTGCCAATCAGTTCCCCTCCATCAAAAACTACATCTACATATGGAAAAATGTTCAACATCTCTAGTAATAAGAGAAATGCAAATCAAAACCACCCTAAGATTCCATCTCACCCCAATTAGAATGGTGATTATCAAGAATACAAGTAACAACAGGTGTTGGAGAGGATGTGGGGAGAAAGGTACACTCATACTTTGCTGGTGGGGCTGCAAATTAGTGCAGCCACTCTGGAAAGCAGTGTGGAGACTCCTTAGAAAACTTGGATAGAACCACCATTTGACCCACCTATCCCACTCGTTGACCTATACCCAAAGGACTTCAAATCAGCATACTACAGAGATACAGCCACATCAATGTTCATAGCTGCTCAGTTCACAATAGCCAGATTGTGGAACCAACCTAGATGCCCTTCAATTGATGAATGGATAAAGAAACTGTGGTATATATATATACAATGGAATATTACTCAGTCATAAAGAATGATAAAATTATGGCATTTGCAGGCAAATGGATGAAATTGGAGAATATCATGCTAAGTGAGATAAGCCAATCTCAAAAAACCAAAGGACGAATGATCTCACTGATAAGTGAATGATGACACATAATGGGGGGTGGGAGGGGTTAGTGTTAGGGTTAGAGTTAGGGTTAGGGAGGGGGCCAAGAATGGAAGGAAGGAAGGACTGTATAGAGGGAAAAGAGGGGTGGGAGGGGTGGGGGAAGGGAAAAAATAACAGAATGAATCAAATAACATTACCCTATGTAAATTTATGATTACACAAATGGTACGCCTTTACTCCATGTACAAACAGAGAAACAACATGTATTCCATTTGTTTACAATAAAAATAAATAAATAAAGTATTAAAAAAAAAAAAAAAACCCTACATCCTGAGAGGTCCTACAGGCAATTCCTTCTCAGACCTTAGTATTTCTTACACTGAGGAAATTTCAAGTTAGGAACATTTTTGACTGTCTGTATAAACACATTTAGGTCTCCACAGGAAAGGTCTCTGAACTGTATTCATAACAACTTAAAATGGAGTGGCTTAATTTATCAGCGTCTTTTGGTCTGGGTCATGAAGGGTGCTGAACAGAAGTGTCAAGAATCCATTTTTGCTCTCAGCCAGTCTCAGGTAGATTTAGAATTTATATTCTGCTTTCATAATTTTCCTCTTTTTTCTTTGTTTGTTTATTGTAATGTCAAGGAGGGAACCCAGGGCCTCACACATACGAGGCAAGTATTCTACCACTGAGTTACACCCTCAGCCTGCAATTTCTTTCAAAAATAAGATTACAGGGGGACTGGGGAGGTAGCTCAGTTGATAGAGTGCTTGCCTCGCACGCACAAGGCCTTAGGTTCAATCCCCAGCACCGCCAAAAAAAAAAAAAAAAAAGATTACAGACGTTTGCCTTTGTTCTTGCAGGGTCCCAGAAAGGATGTGAAGTGAAGAAGACCCCACATAAAAGTGAAGAGATAAAAGCTGAATTATGCCTCGTATGGTTTCAAATGACTTTTGTTCAACTGAAGACCAGTTTTCAGTCAGGTAATTGTCCTGTTAAACGTTTCAAGTTGTTGGAACAATAACTTTTCCAATTGCTAAGGAAACTGGAGGGCCTCCCAACAATGTTCTGAAACCTGCCTCTAAAGCAGCTGCTCTCAATCTTGACTGCACAAGAGGGCTGGAGGGTACAATATTCCCCATGACCAGGCCACACTCCAGACCTGAGCAGCTCTGGGGTGGCAGCCTGGAGTCGAAACTGCTCAGTACTTCCAGGTGACTACAGAAGTGGCAGCAGGTGAACTGCTTTAAACCCACAGAGGTCAGTGTGCTGACATCACAGATTTCAAATCTCCCTGTGGCAACTGTCAAAATGTGACTGGAGGTCCCTGCCCATAACTCCCTTCTGAGGGTCCTACAAGTTCAATACACGGTAAAGAGGTTATTTGCCTTTTGCTGGGTCTACATTTGCATTGACGATATAGAAGGAAATGTGGAGAAAACCACTGCTACCTCCACACCATTCGAGAAAGCCCATTCAAATTGCACAAAAGGTCACTACTCCTTGTTGCTAGGATATAAAACATTAACTTTGAATTTATGTCAGTTTTGTTTAAGATGGTCTAATGAAGCCGACATCAAGTAAACTGATCAACTCTGTATGTCTGAGTACAAAACCATCTTTCTTTTCCACCCTTGTGGTGCTGTCCTCATGCAAGCTAGAAAAGCCCTATTCCACTGAGCAACACCCCTGGCCCTAAGCACATGTCTGAGGACTGAATAGGAAGGGCTTGCACGGCCCTTCAACTGCATATCAGAGGACATTGCTGTCTTGAAAAGGCCCTAGTGTAAGGGAGTTAAAAACTAAACCCACTGTGTTTTATGTTTGTTTGTTTTGAAGAAATACCATTTCCTTGAAAGAAGGATAAGCAGCTATGGTGGCTGAGACGCAGGTATTAGGCAGACATTTTCTTGAAAATGAACAAAGTGAGCCTGTCACTTTAAGGAAAACAGCTGATGATATTTAGTCAAAATCTGAGTTTTCAAATAAAAATTAAAACTGTTAAGAAGTTATGTCCAGACCAGGTACGTGGATAACTTTATGTTCACTGCAATACAGACAGCCTTTCAAAGATTCCTCTGACTAGATCAATATTATATTAATGAATGGGATTTTATTGTAATGAAATTTGTCAATGTTGGAAGATCTGCCTAACTCAGAGAAATCATATATTCCAAATGACCAATGCATGACATTACAGTCATGCATGGATGAAAGGTTCACTCAAAATGCAAGACCCGTGTCTGATTCTGAGCTGGCTCTCTACACAAAAAAGTCTAATGAGGCATCTTGGGCTTTCTCCTTAAGCCTAAGTCATTGCAATGACCACAGTGTGGCCAAGCAGCAAAATCTCGGGGTGAAAACACTGGCTCTCTCTGCTTAATCAGATCTAGAATCTACTGCTGTGTGACCTTGAGGCAAGTTACTCGACTTCTGCACATCCCAGCATCTACCTATAACATGGGGAAATACTACTTGGGGATCGTATGAGAGAATACAGGTCGAATACTTGGGCTCTGGCACATGGAAGTGCTCCGTAAATGTTAGTTATTGCCATCTCTACCAGGGCACAGTGACAACATTTTCTGCTATCAAGTAAGAGAGTCACCAAACAACTCTGTGACGAAAGCCCCTGCTCCAAGTGCTCATCATTAGGGCACCCAGGAGGCCTGGGTGGCCCCTGGGAGGACTTCCCAAATGCAACTAAACTTGGAAAAGAGCAGGATCCTCTGCTCCTGGTCTTCACTGAAGTCAGACAGTAGCCTTGAGTGCAGCCGGGGTGATATCACTCCCTAAAGTCATAATCAGGAAATGCAGGAACAATGTGTTTCTCCCACAAGGCAATCATGACGGGGCTATTTTAAATGTCAAATAGAAGCCTGGTGCCAAGAAAGCAACAACTGCTTACTGTGCACCCCCTGGGAGCCAGGAACACCCCCACCATGCCACAAAAAGTACAACCTGGCCGGGTAAAGCTCTCCTCCCTTTCCAAAATTCTGTCTCTCAAGCCCCACCCACTCCTCTTTTGAGTTCTGCTTTTGAGAAGTGTGGCTACTACAGTAGCTTCCCTTAAGTAAGACAGAGCTTTTATTTATTTGGGAGGGGGGAATGAATGGCTGCTGCCGTTTCAGGGCTGAACTTTTAGCTTGCTATAAAGTTAATGTGCTATTCAATGTTCATTCTAGCCAAGACTGAGGGGCTGTGTATTTTCAGCCACCCCCGGAAGGCCATTATCTGTAATTGCCCATTACCATGCATAATTATTCCTCCTAGCTTGGTCTATGACCTCCGGCTTACTCACTGTAAGAGCTAACTGTTCCATCTTACCAAATTTGTGAAGGAAACTTTACTGACCTTTAGGACCATAAAGGCGTATTCCAAAGCCAGCATTAGATAATTTTACAGGCACACTTAACCGCAATCTGGAATATTTCAGATCTCTCCCAGATAGACTTTTCTCACCTCTGTGGAGTTTTACCTCCCCTCAAATAAAGGCAAAATAAAACATAATCCACTCTCCATTATGTGGGAGCTGATAACCCAACCAGGGAATTATCTGGAGCCCTTTATACTCCCTTTTCTTCGATTTTTCTATTTAGTTGTATCATGCTTTTGAAAGACTGCAACTGGGAAAAGGTGGAGATAGTGAAGAGAATGGAGACAGGAAAACTTAAATCTTAAATTCAATGTATACCCTCCCGTGTTGAGTTTTTCTCGGGGGGTGTTTTGAGTGGAAGGAGGAACTATATTCCAATCAGTGATTAAAATAAGATTTGGGAATTTCATGTAGATTTAAAATATTAATCCTAGAATGGACAGCTAGTGTCAGAACTCAAAGCGTAAGTTCTCCATTCAGTTCACTGTTCAACACTAGCAGGGAAAGAACAAGGGGACTGGGGCTACTGACTTGGCTGCATGCGTGGGCCTCATGTGCTTCGTTGGCATCTCCTTTTCTCCTCCACTATCACCTGCTTCAGACACCCCACTGCACGGGGTAGGTAAAGGTATTACAGAGTTCCACAGTCTGAAAGAGTGAACAGGGCTCGGAATGAGGCCACCCAGTTCTTCTATGGCTCCCCTTAATGAACTTTCCTCTGCCCTCCCTTCCTTTGGAACAAAGCTCCTCTCAAATGAAAAAAGAAAGGTGACTCAACAAATAAAAGCTCAGCCATTCTCTCAACTGTAATCACACTTTTTCACCAATGTCATGTAAGGTAAACCAGAAAATTAAACCCAACAACTTTTCACAAAATGGAACCACAGGGAAGGCCTTGGAAGCAATTTTACCCTTTTGTTCAACATCCTGAGAAGTACAGGTGGCAGGTCCCAGAAGTAACAGACAGTGGGACCACAGCTGAGGACCAAGTGGTGAGAGCTGGCCTTCCACACCACCCTGAGTCACAAAGGGGACAGAAGCATGGAGATGTGGTCCAAAACTGTCAGGTGGAAGACAAGTCTCCCAAGATGATGCATGACTGCCAACTGTAAAGCAGACTCAGGTGTCACACAGAGGCCAGGGGAGTACTCAAGCTCCCAGTACAGGCGACACAGGTCAGGTCCTTCTCCTTCACTGAGAAATGCAGGGCCCAGAGTAGTGAACTGATCATGGGTCCTTTGCACTGGCCCAAAACCCAACTTGTGGCTCCTCTGCTCTGTCCTTGAAGCAGCCCCCTCCAACTGACTTCTTATTTAGCTGTGCCCTTGGCAATGACAGCCTCGTCTGCCAGCTGCTGCCAACCTAATTGTTCTGTGCTGTTCTCAAAGAGGGTGCACAAGCTACACTGAACTGTACATGATGATCTGTCACCCAACTCTCAAGTGCAGCATTACAGCTCAATGCCCCATCAGATCTATCGCCAACCACGGGGGGTAGGAGGTACAGCAAACAATGTCATACTTGTGACAATTCCTGCCTCCCTAATGTAGGGCTGGAATTTAAATTCCCAGCCAGGCCAGTGACATAGCTCAGGCAATCAGACATAGCACCCTTTTTATTTAGTGATGGAGTAAGAGTCTTCTGGCTTTTAAAAATAGTGACAGAGGTGGTTATTTTCCTGCAACTCAAAGACCTGAAGACTCTGGCAACTTGGAATATGTGTATATATGTGGGTATATATACATGTGTTTTGCACACACATGCACACATACATACATACATACATATGTACACTCACATCTCAAAATCCTTTTGTTTTTATTTTGAGACAGAATCTCATTATGTTGCCCTGGTTGGTCAGGAATTCTAGAACTCAAGAGATCCTCCCACCTCAGCCTCACAAGTAGCTTGGGCTACAGACGTGCACCACTGAAGTTAGCTAATATATTTTGTATTTTTACTTATTTATTTTTTGTGGTATTGGGAAAGCAACCCAGGGTCTTATGTTTGCTAGGCAAACGCTCTTCCACTGAGTTATACCCTTAACTGTAACAAATAGTCTTAATAGAAAAGAATATCAAATCTTAACTGAAAGAAATGATTACCAAGAGTCATGCTGGGCCTGTCCACTAGAATGTTGTTATGCAACCAAGAAACAAATAACATGACTAAAGCTATATAACTTAGTAGCCACCAACTACAGTCACCCACCTGACACATTCTCTATTCATTTTCTTCATCTAGTGATCTATGGTGCATAGGTTCTACATACCTAGATTACTGGAAACCTAACACACTTTCAGAAATCCCACCTTGCAAAAAGTTCTCAAGCATCAAGAACTACTCAGTGGCCAGGAGCAATGGCACACACCTGTAATCCCAGCAACTTGGGAGGCTGAGGCAGGAGCATCAAGAGTTCAAAGCCAGCTTCAGCAGATTAGCAAGGCACTTAGCAACTCAGGGAGACCCTGTCTCTAAATAAAAGACAAAAAAAGGCTTGGGATATAGCTCAGTGGTTAAGCACCCCTGGGTTCAATCCCTAGTACACACCCCCCTCAAAAAAATAAAAAACTACTCAGTGGAATTCAAAGTAGATCTAGAAGCAATGAAACCTTCTGGTGGAGAGTTACAGCCTGTGTCAGAAGATATGCACTCTAAGCTATCAGACCCAGGCAGGAGGGCAGCCCTCTCTGTGGAACAGGAGCTTGCAAGTTCAGGGGCAGCACTTGATATCATCTGCAAGTGTGTCAACCACCAACTGTCCCCTGAGTCTCTAGGTTTATTCACGTAGGATGAAAAAACAAAATGGCTTCTTTCAAACAGAAGCAATATTGGTTGGAAGGGTAGGAGAATAAAGTGCTTGTTTGTTTTAATTAACAATGAGACAAGGGCAGTCACCTGAGGCAAGGACACACACTCTTACAAACTCAGGCTTTTAAGTATGTTGTTGGCTTTTTGTTTTTTGAGAATGACAAGAAAAGGTTATGAGAAACCCCAGGAAAGGAGAAAAGAGAAACCAAGACCGAGACAGTCTAGAAAGAAATGCCTTTTGTCCCCACAGGGATGTGTGCTGAAATTTCACCTGCAGAATCAATATATCAAGAGTTGAGCAAAGGGATGCAGCTTTACTCAAATTCCTCTAAGGTGCCACAGCCCTTTTGGTTGTATGGTTTAAGGATGCCACTGTTGTCAACAAAAACATCTGATTTAGTGTGAACGGTATGTAAAGTTTGCATGAATCTCTATGTCCCGTACACTTTCAGCTGTGTGTAATAAAAGGACTTACCTAAAAAAATTGTTTTAAATACAGGGCTATGAAAATAACCCAAAATAGCAAACGAAGCAAGAACTAGATCTTACTAGATATAAAAATGGACCCATCTTTAATATCTTAACTATATAAAGATTAGAAGTAGCTTCTATGATCTTTCTGAGAACTACTTAAAAATAATTCCAGTGTTCCTATACGCTAATCAAAACTCACAGAATCTCAAAAAATAAACCAGAATCACTTAACAGAAACTTTAAGACTGGGTAAATCCTCAAGTGTCCCCCCTCACTACCTCCAAATAGGATCTAATACTCAGGGACAGACAAGCTTCTGTCCCCTCTTCGGTCTGAGGGCACCATGCCAATGTCAAACTCCCACTAGGAGGACTGCATTTTAAACTCATTTCCTCGTTTAATCTTAAAAATAAAATACGCCATCCCCATAATATGTAAGCACAGCTCAATTCCCTGAAAGTTTCAAGGCATTTTCTAACTCAAGGCTAAATTATGCCCATTTCCTATGATATTTCTTTCCCCCTAATAACTCAAACACTTTTGGGAAGTACCAGAAGACAAACTTACTCTCGTTCTTTTCCTTTTCTCACTTCCACATCTAAGCATTGTCTATCCTCTCCCTGTATGCCAACATTAGCTTTAGTCTCCACAGAAAGACAATGTTTTAAAAAGCATCAGAAGGTTATCCCCCCATTTATTAGCAACTTCCCATCACCTTTCACCTTGACTTTTCCACTGCTAAACTCATGGCTTCCATGGCTTCCCTTCCTTTCCTTTACTTACTCAGTTTGCAAACAAGTTTGCATATAGCACATAGCACAGAACCTGTGACCATTCCTCCCGTTCTTCCTTCGCAGCACCTATCCACACCGAGGGGTCTAAAGAGCATGTAGAATTGTGCTGAAAAGCTCCACAATAAAAAGGCAAAAATAATCCACTTTAAAAATGGGCAAAGAAAGCCGGATGCAATGGGTGCACACACCTGAAATCCCGCAACTCAGGAGACTGAGGAAGGAGAATCACAAGTTCCAGGTCAGCATGGACCAAACTACTTCAAAATAGAAAATAAAAGAGACTGGGAATGCAGTGTAAAGCACCCCTGGGTTCAAATCCCAACACTGAAAAAAAAAAGGGGGGAGGACAAGGGATTTGAATAGCCATTTCTCTAGGAAAAATACAGAGGTAGCCAATAAGCTTGTGAAAAGATGCTCACTATCATCAGCCATCAGCAAAATGCAAATCAAAACCATAATGTAGTGGGCCATGTGGGGGGGTGGGGAGTAGCACACACCTGTAATCCAAGTGACTCAGGAGGTTGAGGCATGAGGATGGCATGTTCAAGGCCAACCTCTGTAACTTAGCAAGACCCTGCCTCAAAATAAAAATAAAAAGGGTTGGGGATATAGCTCAAAGGTAGAATACCTCTGTGTTCAATTCCCCATGCCAAACAAAAATCAACAAAAAGAAACCCATAATGCATTACCACTTCACATCCACTAGAATGGCTGTACCAAAAAGACACAGTAAGTGCTGCTGGAGTGAAGAAACGGAACCCTCCATTGCCTCTGCTGTTAGGGAATGTAAAATGAGGCAGCTACTTTTAGAAAAACAGCCTGCAAGTGTTAAAAACAGTCACCATCATGACGCAGTAATTCCACTCCTAGTATATTATATACTTGAGAGCATGGAACATACATTCATGCAAAAATTTGCAAGTGAATGCTCTCCATTGACTAATGAACAGATATCCTAAATATGGTGTATTCATACAATGGACGATTTATCTACTGATGAAAAAGAAAACAAGTGTTGCTGTGCACCACCACATGGATGAGCCTTGAAAACATCATGCTAAGTCAAAGAAGCCAAACACAAAAGGTCAAGTACTGCATGATTCCACTGTGTGAAATGTCCAGGACAGGACAGCGCTGCAGTCCAGCACTGGCAAGTACGTTAGCAGCTGCCAGAGGCTGGGGAAAAGAGGTGGAGGGGTGGGGGTGGGGGGATACAAATGTTGTAGAATTAAATAATGATGTCTGACCAACTGTGTGAGGATGAATTTTATGGTATGTACATTACACTTCAATAAAGCTGCAGTGTTTGGTGGTTTTTTGGTTTTTGTTTTTGTTTTTGTTTTTGTTTTTTTTCTTTTTTTGTACTGGGGATTGAACCCAGAGGTTCTTTACAACTGAGCTATGGCCCCAACCCTTTTTTTTTTTTTTTAATATATTTTTTAAGATGTTGATGGACCTTTATTTTATTATTTATTTATATGTGGTGCTGAGAATCGAACCCAGTGCCTCACACATGCTAGGCAAGCACTGTACCACTGAGCCACAACCTCAGCCCGGCCCCAACCCTTTTTATTTTTTATTTTGAGACAGGGTTTCACTAAGTCTATTAGGCTGGCCTGGAACCTTCAATCCTCCTGCCTCAGCCTCCCACCATGCCAGGCAAGCTGCTGATTTTTAAAAATACCCTAAATAATAAAATAATAGAATTTCTGCCTTTTTTTTCTCTTTCTTTTCTTTTTTTTTCAGTGCTGGGGATTGAACCCAAGGCCTTGCACCACATGGTAGGCAAGTGCTCTACCACTGACCCATAACCCCAGTCCTTGCCTTTTATTTATGCAGAAATTGATGGGAAAAATGGCAAACAGGTACACAGAAAGATGAAGGAAATGTGGTAAGATGAGAAATGGAATCTGAAAAAGGTTGTGGTTTAAACCTAAAGCTGTGGGTCTTAACATTTGTTAGGTCACAGACCCCTTGAAGAATCAGATAAGAAAAATTCAGAGCCATCTTCCAAGGGAAATGCAGATTTAAGAGTTCAGAGACCCACCTGAAGACCACCATGGGCTCCAAAGTAAAAAGTCTTAAAAATGGGCTGGGGTTGTGGCTCAGTGGTAGAGTGCTTGCCTAGCATATGTGAGGCACTGGGTTCAATCCCCAGCACTACATAAAAACACTAAATGAACAAAATAAAGGTATTAAAAATAAATAAATAAATAAAAAGCCTCTTAAAGAGGTAAGAGATGAAAAATGCCAAGTCCTAAGACTCAACAACAAAAGAGGCAGAATCTTGGGACTCCTCTGAGATATCTTTCCAAGTCAGAAAGGAATCAGAAAAGTGGCAGAAAATCTGACCTTCTGGGAAGAGCTTACAGAGCTCTAGCTGAGAGGATCTCAGAACTCAAGAGCTGGGCTTAGTGGGAAGAGAAACACCCATAATAATGCATGCAGTTCAGAAGGGATTCAGGAAAAAGTCAACTGCAGAGGAGACGACGGAGCTGTTCTTTCTTACCTGTTGGGAAGTCAAAGCATCTGGATCTAGAAAGGACAACTGGTGAGAAAAAGCTCTCAAGCTCAACATACTCATTCACGCATTCCAATTCATCTGTTCAATGCCAACTGGGTGCTCAACTGTTATCCAGCTCTTTTTTTTTTTTATATCACTCATTCTATCACATTACCAAGCATCAAGGGAGGTAGCATTTGCAAAGTCTGTAACTACAAGTCCACCAGCTCCACAGAAGGTGTAGGACTTTACTACAGGCCAAAATACAGACACAATGCAGAGCTGCATTAGCAGCTGAAATAAAGCAAATGGACAGACAAAGAGAAAAGGCTATTAGCAGTCCACAGAAAATATGACACCCTAAAAAATTAGAAAATAGTAAGAAAAAGATTATTAAATTCTCGGAGACTGAGAAAGAAAAACTAGGGAGGAGAAACAAAGTCACTGCAGATTAAATATGGAGGGTTTTAAGCCAATTATAAAAGATCAAAGAGAACAAGAGAGGGGAGGAGTAGCCTTACAAGTAACCGAGATAGGAGACCTTGGGAGAAATACGGCCAGAGGCAAATCATTACAGTTTACAGCAAAAGTAATCTAGGAATGATTTTAGCAAGGAATTCACTACAGGCCACTACTGGGAGCAACTGCACAGGGACAGAAAACAAAAAGCTCTTTATTTTAAAAAGGGTACACAACTCCAAAGGGAAGAATGGGATTGGCACATAGAAAATAGTAAGTGAAAAATGCCCATGTCTAGAGTCAGTTTTGGATTTCCTAGCCCTGGCTAGGATTTGGCATGGTCTTCGCTTCACACCACCACAGTTAAAGGGGAAGCAGAGGCAAAGGTTGTGATAATTTACTGATACTTCTGTCCTTAACAAACATCTGACACCAGAGCCAGGTAATAGAAGCACAAGTCAATGTCCTCGGCCACAGGGGAGGCTAAGGCAAGAGGATTATTGAGTCCACGAGTGTGAGGCCAGCCTGGGTAAGACCCTGCCTCAAACAAACGAAACAACAACAAACCTGACACTGCCCTTCTGAGTAATGACAACTTCTTCAAAAGCTCCACCTTTGCTGACTGCATCAGATTTTTACCGAGATGTGTTGATACAAATGACGCTAACTTTCCATCTTAGTGCCTTTCACTTATGTCGCACTCTGCAATTAATAATTAGCAGCACTTTACGTACTTCAGTGGCTACCCACAACAACCCTGGAGGTTGAGAAAGCATGAACTATTAGGCTCCCCAGGCAGAGGATTTAGCTGTAGTTTGGAAAGGTTGTTGGTACACAAGGAAATGTGGTGGTAGCTGGAGTCTGGATTAAAATCCAGGCCTTTGAACTCCAACTCTAGTAACTTCTTACAATGACATCAAGAACCCCAGACAGTAAGCTTTTCATTCTGTGGGAACTGGGGAGGTGCTAGGGATTAAACCTAGGACTCTGCACAGGTTAAGTATACACTCTACCACAAGCTACACCACCAATACCCCAGCATTTCACCTTTACTCTAAGCAGTTAATTCTGCATGTTTTGTTTTGATGTTTGGACACTAAACACCAGACACTATAAAACAGCAGAGTCAGAAAGGCAAGGAAATTATAGAATATTGCTAAGGGATGCCCATAACAACTAGCATGTAAGCTCCAGAAAAATACCTGCCTTACAAAATATTTCTTTCCTAAATAGGAAGGTACAGATCATTCTATTACCACAAGGATGACCAAAAGCCTAAGTGATAGCTGGATGTATAGAACGAGAAAAGGTAATACTATTAACACATCATTTACTGACACTGAGAAAATATCTCTAAGAGAAGTGAGAAAAGTAAACCAAAGGGAACCCCAAGCAACAACTATTTCACCTACCTCTGCACTTGGATACCAACTGTTTACCTGAGTGGGTCCTGATTACTGCTAACATGACCTCACCAAACAGGGTCATAGAATCTAATATAGGAGTCAAGCATGGGTTGGGAGTCACCAACCTGGGTCTGAATCCCAACTCAACCACTCAATACACATGTAATCTTGAGCAAGTTATCCAGGTTCAATTTCCTTATAAATGGAAAAATTAGTTTCTATTTTACAGAGTTTCTATAAAGATCAAATGAAAATATAAATAAACTAGCAGCAAAGACAACACCTGCCACAAGGGAGACACTCAGTCAAAGAGAGCTAGTCTTATTAGAATCATTACTACCATCTCTGAAAACATATCACTGAAGAGCTGGAAAGTAACAAACTACACACTTGGGAGAAAGAGTAAAGCACACAGAGAAACTAGAAAAATATGGTTCACACTCATGCGTGGGTCCTCAGTTTGAGAAACATCACTTATTCCTGCCCTCTGGCTCCTGACGACACAAACTAATGTGAGAATTACATTTCTTTGCTTAATCACCCTTATTATGCTGGTTTTTTCCCCCAGCCCTACCCAATTTTCTCCTGCTCCTAGATGCAAGCTTTTGTTCCCTGTCAAAGTCCTCTCCACTGCTGTAAATAATCTCTCTCCCTCTTTTATATTACCTTTCAAATATTTATAGACTGTTATTCTCCTTCTCTCCAAGTCATACATCATTTTTGTTGCCCTTCCTCTGGATTCTCTCTAGTTTATCTACATCTTTTAGAGAAAAACAAACCCAGGTGCTGCATGATAGAGACAGCACACCCAAAGCTAACAACCCCAAACCAAGAAGGCCCCTTTTTCAAAGCCACACACACAAAAAAAATTCTTTGATGTGCCTCTTACTCCTTTTCTTCTATAACTCATAATTCCATCTCTCAGATAAAAACTGCGGCAGAGAGTGATAAGGGATATGAACACCATCTTCATCAAGTGGATGCTGGGGCTCTGCGAGCTAGCCACTCCTGGGTCGGGATGCCAGGGACGATCTCAGGTCCATCTCCAACCTGCTAATGAGGAACTACACATGCTACACACCGACTGTACTTGCTAATCCTTGCCTGTCCACTGCACTGCACTCAGAATCAGTGTAGGAGCTAAATAGCGTCCTTGAGACTCCCTGTTGTTTTCTGTTTTGTTCCTAAGGAAAAATATCAACACTGTTTATTTTCAAATAAACACAGGTTTGGAGTGTTTTAAGAAGGAAAACTTCTGAAACTAAATGGTTAAAAATTCTCTCCCTGTCTCCAAGTACATGAGTCCCTTTTGCAGGGGACAACTGTGAAACACCCAGTTCAGCCTCTCAGTGTTCCCTCTCAAAGGCGGTGATGTCCAAGTATGACATGCCATGCTACTCCCTCGTCCCCAGCAGGTCTATGTGAATGTCCCCTGCTCCTTAATCTTATGTGAATGTTCTGGTGGTTTCTAGTGGCTTCTGTTACACTCTCCACTCCCTTTAGAAAGGATAACAGATGGGTAACACTCAAGACATCTATCAGCAAAGTCAACAAAACAGAAAAAAAGGGACATTATAAAACAGGGAGGTGTTGACTTGTATTTAATGTGAAGGCTTAATACATTTACTATGTTTGAGTGTGAAGCTGGATCTGAGATTCCTGTCTGGGGCTGTAGGGAAACATGATGGGTTACATAATCTCACAGTATTCTTGTTGTCTGGATAGCTTTGTCTTTGCAAAACCCGGTTTATGACAATAAGGTAAACCATATACCCAAACTCACTCCACTGCTCCTCATACTAGTATCTGAAACTTGAGTTCTAGAACTTGCTTGCGTACTTCATTATGGTCTCAAGTAATTTTTTGGAGCCATCTTATAGTTAATAAAAAATTGTGCACCACAGTATCTCACAAAAAAGATGAGCACCACAGCAATTCTGAGAGACATATAGAACATTAATCCATTTCACAAATGAAAAGATGAACACACAAGAAATTAAACAGCCTGCCCCAAATCAGAGGGGTAAGAAACTGAACCAGGTCTTTGGACTCTAAGTCTTAGCTTCTTTTGATCAGATGGAGCTTCCTCTGCACTATAGTTATAAGAATAACACCAGAATTGTTTTTCTAGGTTTATCTTCAATCTTTGAGATCTTTGAGGCTTCTACTATCATGTGCCATTCTCTTGGAGAGAAATCTGGCACTGTTATGCAGCAATGATAACATTCATTCCACATCAACACAAACAGTAAAATGACTTTAAAATAGTTGAAGAGTAATATGCATTCTGATTTTCAAGCAAACCAGCAGTATTGGCAAAGAATAAAATTAGTCTACTAGTCTATTAACTAGAACATGGAACTAGATAGTACAATCAGCCCTTCCCTAGTCTCGGGTTCTGCATCTGAGGATTCAAGCAACTGTAGATTAAAATTATGAGCAAAATAAATTCTGGAAAGTTCCAAAAAGAAAAACTGGGACTATGCTGAATCCATATTAATGAGGTCACATGTAAGTATGCCTTCTATAGACCCCTACCAGGTCACAGGTCCTCTCTCCCCACAGCACTTGTTTGAGCATGGCTTATCTCAATCTCCTTCATGTACTATGTAATGAGATGCCTTTGATAATCATCTGTACTGAGCATGCACACTTTTTGTGTCATTCTCTAAACAATACAGTCATATCAGGGTATTTTTGTTTGTTTTGTTTTGTTTTCAGTGCTGAGGAATGAACCCAGGGTCTCATGAATACTGGGTAAGCACTCTACCACAAATTGCACCCCCAACCTGTTTTAACAACTATCTACAGAGCATTTACATGCATTAAGTATTATAAGTAATCTAGAGATGATTTAAAGTACAACAGAGGGTTGCATAGACTGTAAGATTAATACTATGCCATTTAAAATAAGGCACTTGAGCCTCCCAGGACTTTGGTATCCGAGGAGGGGGCCAGAACCAATCCCTGAGGTCACCAAGGGACCTCTGTGTATCTCATTCCTCAGCCATGGTATGACCACACCAAATGGTAACACTGAAAGTTCAAGATCATGACTATGAAGTGGTCTGGTCAATTGAGGCCCTTAGCTTAACTTGAAACCTATCTGCTCATAGCTAAAATTGAACTGAGGAGTTTGGAGTTAGGAGGATAAAACAAATTCATCAACCAAGCCATCCTTAAGACATGTTCACTTGATCTGGTTAATGGGTTTGTGGGAGCTGGAATTGCTGGGGGCTTCTGACCTCCTGAGAACAGTGACCAGGACTCAGTCATATGACCGCTCTTGTCTCTGCACTCTGTCCCCAGCCAGTCTCTCGCAGTTCTATGGTCTAAAATACCAAATAATGAGGGGTGGGAAAGTGCAACCCACATCACAAAGGGTCAACCCACATACACAGGGCCCATAAACAGAAGAAAAGATATTAAAACTCACCAACGAAGAAAATGTGGGTTATGAACTACTTTAACTGTATTACTTATCTCTCACTGTGTAACATTTTGCAGCAAATCTAGTGGCTTCAATTACACAAATTCCTTATCTTACAGTTCTACAGACCTGAAGTCTAAAGGTGTTGGCAGGACTGCATCCTCTTCTGGAGGCTTCAGGGAAGTTCCATTTCTTTGCTCAGTCAAGTGTTGGCAGAATTCAGTTCCTTCTAGTTTTAAGACTGAGCCCCCACTTCCTTACTGCCTGTCAGCTGAGCACTGTTCCAAGGCCTCTTGCCTTCTTTGGGGAAGGGCAAGGCCTTCCTCCATCTTTAAATCCAGACGCAGCAGGTTCAGTCCCACAAGCTTGGATACTCTTCTTAGTTGTCTTCTGCTGTGGTGTCTCTGGGGCACCTGGGAAAGTTCTCCACTATTATGACTGGGTCTAGAATGTCCCCCAAAGGTTTGTGTGTTGAAGGTTTTGTCCCCAGTGCAGCAATGTTCAGTAGTGGGGCTTTTAGGAAGTCACTGGATTTTGAGGGCTCTAACCTCATCAGTAGATTAAGCCATTGATAGCTGAATGAACTACAGGAAATACTGAAAACTGTCTGCGGTGGGGCATGGTTAGAGAAAGCAGGTCACTAGGGCCATGCCCTGCAATGGTGTTTCTTGTCCCTGGCTTGTTCCCCATACCCACCTCACCACACCCCACTTCCTGACTGCCATGAGCTGAGCAGTTTCCTCCACCACACTCTCCATCATGATGTTCTGCCTCAACTCAGACCCAAAGCAATGGAGCCAAAAAAACCATGGACTAAATCCTCTGCAACTGTGAGCCAAAATAAGTCTTTCTTCCTCTAAGTTGTTTTTTCAGTCATTTGTCATGGCGACAAAAAGCTAACACATCTATCATGCCATTAGACCCTGGAAGATCCAGGGTCATCTCTCCATCTCAAGATCCTGGCCTTAATCACCTTTGCAAAGTCCCTCCTGGCATGTGAGTTGTCATCTGATAGGTCCCAGAAACTGGGTGTGCATTTCTTTGGCGGGGGGCCATGATTCTCCGACCACACTGAATACAGGGCCTCCCCTATCAGACTCGCACAGCTCCAACAACAGCCTAGCCCTGGCATGCTGTGGCTGCAGCTCTCTGGAGGGGCTGGCAATGACAGCGTCTACCAAAATGGCACTTAAACTTATTTCCAAAACAGACCCTCCTGTCCCACCCCTTCTTTCCACCTCTACTACCACCAGCACCGTCCCAGCAGCTCTCCCCTCGGCACGGGCAACAGCCCAGCCTTCATATCAATCCCTGCTCCCACTTGGCGCCTTCGAGCTGCACCCCACACAGCAGCAGAGAGATCTTTTGAGAGAGTAAATCAGTTCACACCATTCACTGCTTTAACACTCCAGTGACTTTCCCTGGCACTCCTAATAAAATCCCAACTCCTTCCCTGGCCTACACGGCCCTTCGAGATGCATCCCCCACGGCTGTCACCCCTGCTCGCAGCCCTCCGGACACCCACCACCTGCCTGCTGTTCTCAGTAGAGTCTCACTTTGCTGCTCTTTCTGCCTGGAATGCTCTTTTCTCAGATTGACCCAAAAGGGTCATTATCATTCAGGTCTAGCTCCAGTACTGACTCCTTATTTAAATCAATCACTGTCCTCTCAAGTCACATCCTTCATATCACTTCGTTTTTCTCCATAATACCACTTCCTAAAAATATCTCATGTACTTATTGATGTCCTTGCTTATCAACTGTATCCACCCCCTGGAAATGTAAGATGCATGAGAGGCAGATGTTTTATACACTGATCTACATCACATGCCTACATTAGGGTCTGGCCCAGTGCAGTCACACAATGAATATTTGTTTTATGTTTTTCAGTGCTTGGGATAAATAAAACCCAGGACCTCATGTATGCTGGGCAAGCACCTCACCACAGAACTATATCCCTAGCAATAACTGTTAAATTCGCAAATTTTGAAAAAAAACAGAAGGAAGAAAGGGAAGCATGGAAGGACTCTTGATCAGACAGCACACTCACCAACAGAAACAAATTTAATTTAGTTCTGCAAAGATTTACTGGTGTTTAATAAATCCAATCTGCTTCACTGAATTAATGCATGTTCTATATAGTTTAGATAAACCCCCAAAACTGTGAAACCAGAGTTAAGGGGTGGTACAAAAAATGGGGAATAGTTTTATAAGTGCAGAAATCAATACTGAAAGTCATCTGTTAGTATACACTGAACTGAACTGACATTGGATGGCTAAAGCAATATCTAAGAGCTCTTACTGCCAATAAACATCAGAAAATCTGCCATTACTATAACACTAAATCAGTATTTTCTTTTGACATCCAGCCAGCTATTTATAGTCTACTTTAAGAATCTATTACATGTTTTTTCTGGAAAGCATGTCCAGTGGTGTTATCAAGTAAGTGCAAAATAGCAATTATGAAGTCTGCCCACAGACATAAAAGACTCAAGTAAGCTCTGTTTGAAATGTCATTTGTTCAGCAACAGTGATCAATATCTATGTGAATTTTCACACCAGAGTCAAAAAGGTCGTCACCAAAATTGAATTTTTTTTATCAAGTGAAAAGTAAGAGACACCTCAGGCTGAGACAGAAATGCAGATATGCCCTTGCCTAGTTGTTTGTGAAACTACACACACACACACACACACACACACACACACACACAAACGTCTCTGACAAGTACCAGTGAGGCAACACCTAGAGCCACAGGGGGCCAAGAATCCCAACTCCTCTTCTTTGCTTCATGGCTGCGAGCACTGCACTTCGAGGTAATGAGCCCAGGTCGTCAGACAAGGTCCAGAATTCATCCTGCAAAAGGTATTAGTTCACACTGTCCTGGCCCCTTCTCTACAAACCTCAGCCCTAGGAAGAGACTTCCACTACCCCAAAGGCATAGATTAGACCCATCTATTAAACAAAATGAAATCAGCAATAGAGCAAACCTTGGGGGACTAGGAGGAGGAGGGGCAGCAGAGGAAAGAAAGGATGCGGGCAGAAATAGAAGGAATTGTCTTAGCACCCAGGAATCTACAGATGATTTCCAAGGCCATGAAGCTTTGAAGAAAAGTGAAGCTGGGACAAGAGGCTAGCCTCAGTCGTTGAGAGGGAAATGGGGAGTCATAGTTGAATGACAACAGAAATTTCCTTTGGGAAGTTCTGGAGATGGTTGAACAACAACATGAATGCACTTAATTCCACACTTAAGAAGGGATGAACTGACAAATTTTGAATGCTGTACATTTTATCACATTAGAAAAAAAGTTTAAAAAGACCAAGTGAATAAAACAACACATGGGACAGAAAGGCATCCACAAGACCCAGAAAGTAGTAGGAGGCTGGGAAAGTGAGCTGGTTCCTGAGACCAGCAGGACTAGGAATACAGTTCAAGGACTCCAGCACCACACAGGGAACTGGCAAGGACAGACGACACAGGAACTTTTCGACATTTCAGAGTTTCACAGGGCAGCAGATGAAAAGCTGCACCACACAAGGACAGCACCTCGTGTCACCATCCATAAGAGCTTCTCCAACGTGGGCAGGGATGTACCTCAGTGGTAGTGCCAGGACCAGCATTTATGAGGTGCTGCGTTCAACCCCAGGACCATACATACACACAATCTCCAAAGCTTTGACCAGCTGGTGGCAGTAAGTTCTAAGAGTTCATGTAAACCACCCTCTTCCAGGGGTACCATGAAGGACAGCTATTTTCACCAACTCTCAGGTTTTTCTTTCACTCTTCAGAAAGGTGAAAATGGCCTTCCATTTTCAGAAAAATCAAAGATAAAAATTATCCTAGCTAAGTGTTGAGGGCAACAGAATTCCTGCACCCTCATTTTGAGGAAATACAGGTCATTCAAGGCCTGAAAAGATGTTTCAGTCCTTCCTAAAGATCAGTATTTCTACCGCCAACCATACAACTATGTCAGGGAAAGCCCATCCCTGGTTCCATTATGAATTGTTGACTTACTCACTCTCCCTTTCACTACAAACTGTGACAATGAGGTAAATATGGAAATTTCTACAGAGAGACTGAACATTAACACAGTTGTAGTGATAATAAAATGCAAACCTGAAGACTCCTTCATGATCCGAACCTTTCATCCAAGGGACTGACACCGGTTTGAACTCTCTATGGTACTTACCAGGATGAAGGCATCATTCTTTTCAATTTAAAAAAGTTTAAGTGTAAGCAGGACACAGTGGCACATGCCTGTAGTCCCAGCAGCTCAGGAGGTTGAGACAGGAGGATCAAGAGTTCAAAGCCGGCCTCAGCAACTCAGTGAGGCCCTACATGACTCACTGAGACCCTGTCTCTAAATAATATACAAAAAGGACTGACGACATGGCTCAGTGGTTAACACCGCTGGGTTCAATTCCCAGTTTAAAAAAAAAAACTTAAGTGTGAATTTTCTGGATCCCTCATACATTGTTGGTGGGAATGTAAAATAGTGCAGCCTCTTTAGAAAACAGTCTAGTAAGTCCTCAAAATATTAAGCATACAATTACCATAAGACTCAGCAATTCCAACCCCAATACACACACATTTATACAAAAAAACTGTACACATTTGTTCATTACTCATTATGGCCAAAATTTATAAGCAACCCATATGTACACCAACTGATGAACAGAAAAATAAAATGTAGTATATACATACAATGAAACATTAATTGCTAATAAAAAGGAGTAATAATGAAATAATAAATGCACACTACAACATGGATAAACCTTGAAAACATCAGGCTAAGTCAAAGAAGCCAGACACAAAAGGTCACACATCTTATTTCATTTACAAGAAATGTCTCAACAACATGAAATGTCCAAATTAGGCAATGTAGAGATGGAAGTCTATCAGTGGATGCTGAGAGCTCAGGTAGGGAGCAGATGGAGAATGGCCACCAATGGGCAACTTCTTTTAGAAAAGGAGACAAAAATATTCAAAAATTAGATTCTGGTGATTGTTGAACACTGTGAATTTACTAAAACACAATAAATTATAGCCGACAATGGTGGCATAATCCCAGCAACTCAGGAGGCTGAAGCAGAAGGATTGCCAAGTCTGAGACCAGCCTGAGAAACTACATGAGATCTATCTCAAAATTAAAAGGGCCGGGTTGTGGATATAGCTCAGTGGTAGAGCATCCCTGAGTTCAACTCCAAGAACCACCCACACACTCAAAAATTGAATCATACATTTTAAAAAATATTTTTTAGTTATAGATGGACACAATACCTTTATTTTGTTTATTTACTTTATGTGGTGCTGAGGATCAAACCCACACACCAGGCAAGCACTCTACTAACACTGAGCCACAACCCCAGCCCCTGTATCAAACATTTTTAAACAAATTAATTATGTGGTGTATGAAACATACCTTACTTAACCTGCTAAATTAACTTGAATTTTTTGCTATTTTTAAAATTCAAATACATTTTAAAAATATACAAAATGCACACTGAACATCAAAGATTTTACTCTTTGACTTCTGTACGTGGGTTCGTGATAACTTATCAAGTGTTTTAAAACAACTCCATATTTAACCATCATGTATTCATTCATTCAGCAAAGGTTTATTGACCATCAGCTGTGAAGCCAGACAGTTCACTCTACACAGATGAACAAAATGATGAATAAAAGGCAATCGCTGTCCTTCAGCTTATTTTATCAAGGGAGATATGGATGTAAGTCAATCAAGTGGTTTTATGGGTTTTATATATGCTGTTATAAAACTTGTGACTTTAAACTATGTTTTTTTATGGTTCTACCTAAATTTCCTTTCTAGCTAAAGGTAGTCTGGTAGGCTATTTTCTGTGCACTTTGTTGTTATAATTGCTAAACTAAAATACTATCCACGGAGAGTTTCTATCAGGCCAACTAAACTGCTGTATTTGACACGTGAAAGCACAACACCCTTGAAATGAATAAAACGGGCTGAAACACTATTTAAAACAGCAAGCTATCAAAATGATCCTGCCATCTAGCATTTTCTTTCTTTCGAATTTCCAACTGTTGCTTCAGTTTACTTTTTGTGTTAGACTATTTGTTGGCCATTTCTTGGACTCTAAAAGCATGGGAATGCTTTTATCTGAAGGCTTTTTAAAATCTAGCATCATTTCCTATTCTACCTGCAATTAAGAGCTGCCTTCAATCAAAGGGAGCCTATCTTATGTAAATGATCAGAATCTTTCAAAAATAAACTCCTAATTCATTGTGTATAAAAACGTCTTCATCATTCATTTGAATGAAACACTTCCTTTTTTACAATGTCAGAAAACTGCAAAGATAAAAATTGAAATGTTATATATTAAATTTAAATAACCCCAAAGAGTACGTTTAGGGCAGTGGAACTATGCCGTGACAACATAAAGGTGGACACATGTCATACTTTGGTCCATATCCATAGAATGTACACCACCAAGAGTGAACCCCATTGCACACACAAACTTCAGGGGATAATGTGACAATGCAGGTTCATTTGTAACACAGGCACCACTTTGATGGGGGATTTAACTGGTAATGTGGGAGGCTACACAGGTTGGGGCAGGGGATACATGGGAAATCTCTGTACGTTCCCTTCAGTTGTACTGTAAACCTAAAACTGCTCTAAAAAATAGTCTATTCTACAAATTTAAATTCGGTGTCTTCGGTTGTTAATTCATCAGTCCTATCTCTTACTGGTAAAAAAAACTGCACACAGCTGGGTATGGTGGCACATGCCTGTAATTCCAGCAACTCAGGAGGCTGAGGCAGGAAAATCACAAATTTGAGGCCAGCCTCAGTAACTTAAGCAAGACTCTATCTCAAAATAAAAAATAAAACAGACTGGGGATGTGGTTCAGTGGAAAAGTTCCCCTGGGTTCAATCCTCAGTACCCGAAACACATAAACAAAAAAAACCCAGGGACATTACTCCATTTTCAAACTGGAGTTTTGAAATAAGAAAGTACACTTTATGCTAATATTTTAAAAGATGAAGCCACAGAGAAAATGCTGAGACTGTTATTAATTCATGGTCCTTTATAGCCAAAAATGTTCATTTTCTTTCTGTGTGCCCCAAAAATGACTAGGAAAAACTTCATGTTTGTAAAATATTTAAGCCCTCAAGACCCACAAAGAAATGTGCTCCGCTTCTGGCCTGCGCTCTTTTTTTTTTTTTTTCTTTTAGTTGTCAAAGGATCTTTCTTTTATTTATTTACATGTGGTGCTGAGAATCGAACCCATTGCCTCACACATGCTAGGTAAGTGTCCTACCACTGAGCTACAACCCCAGCCCTGGTATGCACTCTCTTGAAATGAATTCCTAAAGAAGAAAGGTGAAGGAGGGGCCCCTCCACAGACCTGGGCTACCATTAGGCACAGACCTGGGCTACCATTCCAACAGGGGAAGGGGAGTGAAATGGAGCCATGGGCCCCAGGAAAGGCTGGAGCTGCCAAGGAAAACCCCAGACGGTAGGAGGTGGGTTGATCTGGGGGAGGGTGGATGTGCGTGTGGATGCAAGTCCAGGGTGCTCCAGAAGGGAGGGTCCAAGAGATAACATTCAGGTCCTCACAAAGGACATGCATGCAGGACCAAGTTCTCTACAATACAGCCCTTCATTTGACAGTTTCTGTACAGAAAAGGAGATGAAAAACTATGCAGGCTTCAGGGAACATGCTGGGTAGAACAGTATTCTATGTGTGCGCAGGAGGCTGAAGGAAAAGTAAAATGTAAAATAAAACAGAGGAGTCCACATTTACGAAGGAAGAAGGCCCAATTTTTTTTAAAAGGTTGATAACTTGAAATAAGAAAGTATAATTTATGCTAATATTTAAAAAGATAAAGACACAGAGAAAATGCTGACATTGCTATTAATTCATGATCCTTTATAGCCAATAATGTTCACCTTTTTTTCTATGTGCCCCAAAAATGACTACGAAGAAACTTTTCTAATCAATAACATACCTTCCAACATCTGATTAGCAACAATTTCTTCAAAAGGTTATTTTTTTTTCCCCACAGTAATACCCACAATCATAGAAGAAAACAACAACAGAAGTTTCTTGCACCCATCCTTGAGGATATTCAATCAATCCTTTGGTGATTCTTAGCTGATCTTTGACCAAGGACTATAGAGACTGTCTTCTAATGTGTATTATACTATTTACAAGGTTTAGTTCTCCAATAAATGAAACACAACTTGGTAAATCCAATTTCCTTTGAAGTGTCCTTAGAATTCAGCCAATAATCTCTGCAGTAATTCTTGAGCATTTTTTACTCTCACTTTTGGCACTTTAAGGAGCCAACAGGAGATAACTAAGTAACTTCAAGGACATAAAATTCTACTTAATTTCACCAAGCAACTGGCCTAACAGACCCTAGGGAGCAGGGGTAGGAAGGTTAGCAACTGTACCCAGGTAAGCCAGGTCAGTAAGTCTTACTATTCTATGACAACTCCTACAACTTTCAACTGTATCATTTCAAACCCTGGCCTTCCACATCTACATAATAGAATTCCAGGTCATTAAAAAATTCCAAGCTGCATTAAATGCTAAAAAGCTAATGACAACAGGTGGACAACACACTCCCATTATATTAAATAAGTAATATTATATATATATATATGTATGTACAATTATGTGTGTGCATATACTTATTTATGTATATATACATACATAAACACACACATATATGGAAAGAAAAACTAGACACAAAAGCCTGGAAGCTCAGCAAGTAATCCTGGTGTCACGGAGGTGAGAACTGAAGACTGGGGCTGGAAGAACAATGTTCTCTCCTTGAACGGGTTCTGTACTCTACTACAAATGTTTGCCCTTTCCCTTGCATAAATTAAATGTTATTTTAAATAAATGCAATCTCTGAAAAATTTACAGTAAGCTATATACTTGTTAGTACTGAGTTATCTAAGAAACTGGCCTCCATCAGCCACCTGAAAGCTGTAGGACTCCAGTCTGTCTCTCTGTCTGCCGCTCTCATTTTCACTCTCTTACTCTCTCACCCTCCTCTTCCCTCTTTCTTTCTGTATTTTGTATACTACTGGCATCTCCATCTCCCTCTCACTCACATCCTCAGTCAGTAAGTTATTAATTCCAACTCCAGAGGTTTGACAGAAATCCTGTGAAGGAAGACCATCTTTGCTCCTGCCCCAGAAAGAAATCTGTCTAGTGGGGAGCCCAATTCCCTTTGGAAGGCACAGTCTTCCAGAGCCAACCCTTCCCACCTATGCCCAAGCAAATAGGCAGGACACATACTGGCTCCTACATTCCCCTTGCCTTGGAGTACTGGTTCAGGTTTCAGGATGACTAAAGGCATGTCACTGCAGAGATAAGTAAGGGATCTGGGTACATCCTCCCTGACCCTAAACCCTAAATCCTGCTACCCTATGGTTCCTCTCTGTAACTTTTCCTCCTATTGCTACTCCAAAATACCCTGCCAGAACCTGTTTTGCCCTATGGAAAGCAAAGTTTGGGAACTATTCTAAGTACATGCTATGAGTAACCAATTCAAAAAGAAAAAAAGAATACTGGCTCAACTTACAATTTTTTGACATTGCAATGGTTCAAAGCCCACGTAAAAGTGATACACTTTCAGAAAAAACCATAAGGGCTGGGGACATAGCTCAGTGGTAGAGAGATTGCCTGGCATACGTGAGGCCCTGGATTCAATCTCCAGTACTGAAAAAAAAATCAGTAGAGACTACATTTTGAATTTTGATCTTTTCCCAAGTTGGCAATGTGTGAATCCTCTAATTCTGTACAGCAACAGCATCTCCCAATCAGCCACATGATCACAAGGGTAAACAACTGGTACTGCACACTGCACTGTTACTAAGCTGTGATGTTCAGTAGGTCAGGTGTATTAATGCATTTTTATTTAGGAATTGTTCAATTTACCTTGGGTTTATCAGGACATAAGTCAAGGAGCATCTGTACCTTGTCCTCTGTTAATTACAGAATCTATAGCTCCAGTAACACAAAGATGGACACACCTACCTGCTTTCCTTGATGTGTGCTTATCTTCTTCCCTACAATGGCCAAGACTCATGCAATCTTTTTTTTTTTTTAAGTTGTAGATGGACACAATACCTTTATTTATTCATTTTTATGTGGTGCTGAGAATCGAACCCAGGGCCTCACACATGCTAGGCAAGCACTCTCCCACAGAGCCACAACTCCAGCCCCGACTCATGCAATCTTTAAGAATCCCCCCCACCCCCGCAGTCCTGGGGATTGAACCCAGGGCCTTGTACTTGCAAGGCAAGCCCTCTACCAACTGAGCTATATCCCCAGCCCTCTCCCTCATTTTTGAGAAGCTGAAATAAAACACCCAGAGAGCTTAAGTGATTTGTCCCAAAGCTGCATGGCTAATTATAGACATGCAGTTGAGCAACCCTAGCCTAGTGGTTAAGCACGGAAAACTGAGAAACTCATAAAAGCTTAGTGAAGATGGTACCACATGGCAAAGCCATATTTCATGGAGCCATGGTAGATCCTGAAGACACTCTTCGTCTCAGCATGTATACATTAGTCCCACTTACTCAGTTTCACTTTCTGCTGTTTCAGTTACCTGAGGTCAACCATGATCCAGAAATATTCAGTGGAAAATTGAATAAACAATTCACAAGTTTTAAATAACTTTCATTACAGTATACTTATAATCATCCTATTTTATTACTAGATACTAGTAATCTTATAGTCCCTAATTTATAAACTACACTTTTTCATGGGTATGATATAGGAAAAAGTAAAATATATATTACAAATATACATGTTTATATATACATAAATATACATATGTATGTAGGGTTCAGTACTATCCTAGGTTTCAGTAATTCATTTGGGTCTTGAAACCTATGCCGCACAGATAAGGGGGGATTACTGTATTTAATTGCCAGACCCCAGAATTCCACAGATCTTTGATGGATTTCTTAAAGCTTCTGTATTCTAGACCAGCACCATCAAATCAAACTTTGAGAAACAAATGCATCATTCAGTATGGCAGCCCTTAGCTATATGTGGCTAGTGAGTTCTCAAAGTGTGGATCACAGTAGAAACCAAATGTTTTCTTGTTATTTCAATGATTCATTTAAACTTAAATAACTAGCTATGGCCAGGGGCTTCCACAGTGAACAGTGAGCTCCAGACCACTGTGGTTCATCTCTCTCTCTCTCTCTCTTTCTCTCTCTCTCTCTCTTTCTCTCTCTCCTGTCTCTCCTGTCTCTCTCCCCTCTTTCTGTCTCTCTCTCTTCTCTCTCTGAGGCAATGTGGGGAACCAGTGTAGCAAGCACACTGAGCTTGGGAGATGGATGGACTAATTCACATGCTTTCTAGTTCAGTCATCTTGGCTAGAATTTAACTTCCTACACCTCTGTTTTCATGTTAAAAAGGATTACCACCTCCTACTTAAGAGAAAAACTCTGGGAGGAAGGGTGACAAATTGGCACATATGCAGCCCCTGGCACAGTGCTTAGCACATGGGAGAGACTACAACCCTGCATGGCACACTTTCCATATTCCTTCCCAGGCTCACCCATGTCTGACACCTAGGATTTGATCTTTTCAGACACTTTTGCCAAAGGGATGCTGTCCTTGCTGGAGAAATGAACTTCCAGTTCTAGGAAACAAGGATCTTTAGCCCCCCCACCCAACATGACCTCAAAACAGAGGGGTGGACCAAGATGAAATGTGAACACTCTCACTCCTCCCTAACATTATATGATTCTGACTATTAACTAATCAACAGGAAAGTAAAGCTGTTGAACCTTCATTTCTAGAACCTACGACCTCCTCCTTGTGAGACAGACAAAAGCAGACCCTCAGAGGGAGAATTCCTTAAGAAACTCCTCTAAGCTCTAAATGTTATGTGTGACCCAGGAGGGTCCTGAGGCTGTTTTTGTGGCCATGGCCCTTCTTCCTCATGACAGACCCCAATGTGAGCCCCAGGCCCCCCAGGTTACCTGAGGCCGCCGTTGTGGGTGTACTGGCTGCTGGCGGCTGTGAAGAGCTGCTGCTCTCATTCATGAGGCACTGGTTGCCACCATTGTTCTCTCTCTTGACAAGCAGCTCAGCTGCACTGGGCAGCGGGATGGGGTGGCTGATGCCCAGTTCCTCCTCCTGCGCCTGCTGCCTTCTCAGAGCCACCTGAAAGCACAGGACAGTGAATCATTCTCCAGCACTCTACAATCACCTGTGCATCTTTGCCAAAGCCACAACATGATTCACCAGTTCCAAGGATAGGGTCTGAACACAAGAGATTTCTCTCTTCTCTTACCTGACTGCCCAGGTAACTATAATGTGCAGCCAAGCCTGAAAAATGGCGTAAAGTCATGGTTTCTGGCCCAAAACAGGTGCCTCAAAAACACATGAGGGCACAAACTATCAAGAAATAAGGTGGGCTGTAAAGGATCAGGAAAAACTCATCCAAGGAGGGGAAAACACACTGATGGATGGGATCTGGGAACATCAATCAACAAACTTAGATTAGATCCCAAGTTCCCCCACATTTAAAAGTGATACAGGAGGTAAGTAAGCATGCAACTACAAGACAAAGTGTGACAAATACAAGAGATGTACAGACCAATCTACAGCAAAAATTTAAGAATCAGCCTGCCGTTGAAATGCAGCAGAGTCCTGAAGTATGGAATGAGTAGTACTCACACAGGGAAGGAGAAAGGGGAAGAACAGTATGGAACAGAGTGGTTAGGAAGTGAAACCCCACAGAATTCTGTTTCCCAGAAGTGAAAGAGCATGTGGAGAAGTGATGTTCAGTAAGGGGGCTGGAATCTGATATTGGAAATCCCTGGTAGAAGAGGTAGGGGGTGAGGAGCAAGGGAGAGGACAGGTTCGGGGTGGGGTGGGTTTGGACTTAGGCAGGAGGGAAAGAGCAGAACTAGGACAGGTAAGAACTTAGGCAACTCTTCCTGGTGCTTCTTCTGTTTATAGTCTTTAAATAACATTGTTAAAAGTTGGGGGGGGGAGGCTTAAAACAAGTTGTGTTTTTGTTTACTACCTGTAACAAAAAGAGACTTTTTATTGAACTTGACTATGGGTGGTCATGAAATGAGAAAGTGAAGTACCCTGCACCTCAATGGCTCAAAGACAAGAGGAGAGGTAAAATCAAAATGGCAAATCATCTACAGCGTGGTGCACTTAACTTGTGGATTTTTTTATACTAAAGATGTAGAAAAAAGACCATTTTGAAGATTTGAAAAAAAAGGTAAATCAGAAACCCAATACAATCTATGTGTTGACTTAGGGAAACTATAGTCCAAAGTTAGTTGATTAATGTGGAGGTAAATTTCACTCATAACCAAAGGAGTCTTCACATTAGAAAAATAAACCTTAAATAACTATTTAAGACTATTTAAGCTTATAGCTTAGATTATTTTTTGTTATTAACCAAGGGCTTGGAAACAGCATATCAATTGACTCTGACCAAAAATAAGTTTTTTAAAACCCTACAAACCTCCAAAATATTAATACATACTTGCACTCTCCTTTACACAAACCTCTTGCACACCCAAAACACACAGCTTATCTAGTTCACAAACTAAGGACAACTACACAAAGATCTTCTGCAAGGTTTGTTAGGAAATGTTATTTAGACAGGGAAGGGGCTGGCAATGGATTACAAATGTCATTGTTTTACTCATCTATTACCAAATTCAAACTATTTTAGAACTAAAAAGTAATTGCTATATAGATTTTTTTTAGGGCTCATCTAGCACAGTAAAAATCCTCTGGTACAAAAAAAATCCTGGTTTCATATTCTAAAAGTAATCATGAGTCGTTTATGTTGCTAACTCAGCAGTCTCCTCAAAATTAGTCCCCGTAAAAAAAGGATATTCAAAATTAATTCCCCTATTAGGATATTTTTATTACATTTTGAGGAAAATTCCATCCGAGTATTGCTCCACGTTAAATATTTAAGCCAATGGCCAAATGTCCCGAATATTTTTCTTCCTACAAGTATATTTAAAGGTCCCGACGTTTTTAAATCTCATTGTGATGCATCTTGTTACAACCAGGGGAACAATTCACTACAGATTAAGTTAAAGTCTATGAAAAAACTACCTATATTTTCATTGACTGCCCTTACAATATCTGAAGACAAAAAGATATCTAATTTTAAGTGTTTTAATTTCTAAGTGCTTAAAACTGATGCACGTAGAAAGCATGCGAACTTTAAGATTTTGTGCAGTTCTGATCAGCTTTCTTATCTAAGTCATTTTTAAAAAAGGATATTTTACACATTTCTAGTCAGAAGTAGCACATCACTGGCAAATACTTCCTTAGCATCATTTCATTTAAAATAATCTATCTTTAACAGATGAAACAACTTTTAGCTGTAAAGAATGTATGTTACCGTTTAAAAACCTTTTAGGAAGCCAAAGAGTGAACTTTCCGTTAAGATGCTAAATTACTAACCTACTGTAAAAGCTTAAAAAAAAAAAAAATTAGCGACCGGCTTCAAACCCTGGCAGTTTTTAAAAATTCTTAAATATAGTCAAAACATTTAAATAATTGGGTCCAAGAGACGAATTTTAAAATACTAGTATTTCCAGTGCTCAAAATGGCTGAGGCCATCGGCCCGGATCCGCTGGGGGCCAAGACGCCAAGTGCGCCGAGAGCAGGAGACCACGCCGCGCGGCGTCCATCGCGGGGACTTTTCCAGAAAAACAAACGCGGCGTCGCGTTCCGCGGCGACCCAGGGGCCTCCCTTGGCCCTTACAAAGCGTCCCGCGCGGCGCCCCAAGGACCCTACTTGATTTAAGCACAGCTCAGCCAGGAGTAGTCGGGGACCCCCAAGGGCAGCGAACCCCGCAACTGCGCTCGGTGGATGGGTTTGGAGCTCGCGGGGGCTGCAGGGCCAAGCGAACCCCGCGGTCGTCGGGTCTGAGAGCGGGGCTGGAGACCCTGGGACGCGCCCCATTGCGGAGCGAACCCCGCAACTGTGCTGAAGGGCGGCCCGGAGATCGTGGAGAATCCCCGGCGGAACGAACTCAAATCTGCTGGGAGGGCAAGGATGGAGATTGCGGGGCCCCCCGCTGCAGCGAGCCCCGCAACTCTGCTGGAGAATCGGGAGAACGCTCAGGCGGGAACCGGGACTCGTTCCCGCCTCCCCAGAGTGGCTTCGACCGTGGCTGGGAGACCCGGGTCCGCGGCGCGCCGCGAACGTCGGCGCTACTAGTCGGGTCCTTCCTGAACCCGGGCCCGGCATAACGCCGGCCACGTCGAAGGACTTTATCCCCGAAGCTCAGAGCTGAACCCCATTTCCCCGCGCCCGCTCTCACCTGCGCGGCCATCACGCGCTGTCTCTCGGCGATCAGGTTGCACTTTTTGCACTGGCAATCCCGCCACATGCAGAAGCGTTTGTGGCCCTTCAACGGCGAGGCGTAGCCGTGGTTCCTGCACCGAGCGCACTTGGGCAGCCGCGGGGACTTCTTGCTGGAGGCGCCCAGGCCCGACGCCCCGGAGCCAGAGCCTGAGCCGCCACTACCGCTGCCCCCGGCGCCCGAGCCTCCACCAGCGCCCAGCAGCGCCCCAGCCGCTTTGCCGAAGCCCCCGGACTTGCCCTGCGGCGGTGCCCCGGGGGCATGCGGGGTCTCGGAAGGTGCCGAGGGCTTGTTGAATGCGTCGTCATTGGGCATGTTGCCCCAAGGAGCGGCGAAAGTACTCCGACCGCCTCTCACGCCCGGAGACGGCTGCAAGGGCAGCACCCAACCGACGGCTAGGCTCTAGAGGAGGAGGTGCAGGAGGCGTGTATGCAGCAGCCGGAGGTGCAGCCCGAGTGGCGAGGTCGGGACACGCAGCGCCGGGAGTGGTGGGGGGTTGTGCCTTTTTTTTTTTTTTATTTTGGCGCTCGGCGTGGAACTTGTGGATACTTTTCAGAATGTTCCCGGGATTGCAGAGGCGGGATAGGGCGCGAGGAAGCTCGGCCACGCCCATTGTACCCCAACTCCAACCACTGAGCTCCCGCTGAGTGCAAGCTTGCACACCAGCTGCACGCTTACGGGGCGCTGCTGCAGGGATGCTGCAAGCGCACAGAGGTGCAGAGCATGACCTCATAGCTCTCCGGGGTGCCGGGACCAAGCTGCCAGAGCTCGCCTTACCAAGGAAGCTAGCCTCCCAGGTCCAGAGCGGAGTCCTGTATGCTACTTGGAGGAGGTGCAGCCACCTGTGGGGTTGTCTGGCTCCCTTCCCGCCCCCCCTCCCCTCCCTCTTCCCTCCCCCTCCCCCTCCCCCTTCTCCATCCCCACCCCAATAGGCGCATTCTCCAGGATGAATAGGGAAGACTTTTGCAGAGGCCACTCAGAAAGTGGTTTATTTCTCCCTTGAGTGTGAGGTTGAAAGTCTGAGACAAGAGATCTCTGCATTTATGTCGGTAGATAAGACCCTAAAATTTCAAAGGTTGGAGCTTTCTAGCCCCCATTTATCCTCTCCTGCACCTGTGTTCCTCTGCTCACAAGATTTCTACCTCATGGTCCGAGATAACTTTTCCTGTCTGTATAGTTCCAGCCCTAGTTTCTTCTCACTTCTTGCCTTTGAGGCAGCTTCATTTAGACTCTGAATGGGGGGGTGGGAGGGTTACACAGATGTAGACCTTTATCAGAACTCATTCTACATTTGAGATCTGTGCGTATGTGTACATTTTAAAAGACTTCTGATCTTACCGCCTTTCCCGGTTCCCACCCAGAACTCCCCACCCCCCATCCCCTGCCACGTTTGTCCTCCTCTGCAGGCGCACAGCAAATCCATCCCTAGGCCTGCTGATCAATTCTTCCCACATATCCACTTGTCTCCCTAAAACCCAGCCCTTCACCTAAAGTCTGAATCTGCCCTGTTTCCTATTCTTCAGTATATTCTATGTACACAGCCCCAGGGCCCCTCCAGTGACTAGGTATTGTTTTCCACGTGAAAAACAAGTTGAAGACCTTGGCCTAGTCTTAAAGCACTTTGAATCTTATTCCTACCAGCTTAGATGAGCTCATTGTTGACCCTGTACATGCTTCTTTGTTCATTGTCACTTCTCTAACCTTGTAATGGCAATTGTGCTTGGGGCTTACACCCCTCCCCCACGTTCCTTGCTTTTCACCAGTTAGTATTTTGCCTTGCACATTCTACACCACAGCCTCAAGGGGGTAGTTCTCAAAAGGAGCATAGGCACCCCACTTGGCTTCTCACTGAAAGGGTTGTCCAGTGGCCATTTCTGTCAACAGTTTGGCATGTTCACCACTGAGGTCTGAAGTCCTTGTACCAGCCTTTCCCCCATTCTAATTCCTTACACAATCCTCAGAGTGGATTTTCTCCATTAGTATTAGCTGTCTGAAAATTATTTCCTGAAGAAGCTTCCAGCTTTACACAATGCCACACACCCTGGCTATGAAGTCAATGAAGCTTTACTCCTGACAGGGACCAAGATACAATCAGAAACCCATTTTGGAACCTCTTAGATGATTATTCAGAGAGGACCTTAGCCCTTAAAGTCTTCTATTGAAACACATAAGCCAATTACCATTATCCACTACTTTCTTTTTTTATATATCTACACTTCAGTACCCAAATTGAAGCTGAATCATTCCCAAGGCCCAGTCTAGCTTTAGACCATAAGGTAGATTCAGGAAGCAGTAGCTGTCACATTCCAAATCATGGGGGGAAATATATTCCTTATAAACATTCCACCTGTGATGGAGGGATTTAAACCTATAGAAAATTTGGTACTAAGAACAGGTGTAACCCAAGTATTCAAACAAAATGTGGTAATGAAATTCATAGCCAAGTGAAGTTTATATTCAAGAGCTACAGAGGAGGCACCAGGCAGGAGATGATCCTAAAAGGAAGTAGGAAGACCCCAGGAACAAATAGAGTCACACTGGACATGGTTTTTTTGTTGTTTTATTTTGTTTTGTTGGTTGGTTGGTTGGTTTGGAACCAGGGATTGAACTTAGAGGTACTTGACCACTGAACAACAACCCTAGCCCTATTTTGTATTTTTATTTAGCCACAGGGTCTCACTGAGTTGCTTAGCACCTTGCTGTTGCTGAGGCTGACTTTGAACTCAAGATCCTCCTGCCTCAGCCTCTGAGATTACAGGTGAGCACCACCAAGTCCAACCATACTGGACATTTTTTAACAGTCTAGCCCTATTGTCTCCTTTCTTCCTTTTCAAAACTCTTTCCAGAAACCAAAGCCCCCCCCCCACACACACACTGCAAAGATGATGATGCAGATCTGTACTTAATGACTTGGAAATACGCCCAAAACATACTGATGAGTGGGGTGAGGAGACAGTTTTAAAATATGTCTTAGATAAAATTTCTTAGATATGAGACCAAAAGCACAAGCAATACAAATAAAATTGAACTTCATCAAAATTTAAAATGTGCTTCGAACAGTGACAATTTAAAAAATGAAAAGCCACAGTCTATGAGAAAATATTTAGAAGTCATATATGATAACTGTACCCAGAATGTATAAAAAACTATTTTAATTCAATAATTTAAAAACAGGGACTGGATAGAGCTCAGTGATAGAGTGTCTGCTTAGCATGAACAAGACCCTGGGTTGAATCCCAACACCACACACAAAAACAAACAAAAGAATATAAGTGCCCATTTCGCCAAAGAAAATTCTCGAATGGCCAATAAACAATTGGAAATATGTTCAATATCATTAGTTATTAGACAAATGCAAATCTAAACCATTGGGATATCAATATTCAAAAAGACAATAGTAAATGGTGAGTAGAATGTAGAAAAACTTGAATTTTCATGGATTATTGATGGAATTGTAAAATTATACAGCCATTTTGAAATACATACCATATGACCAAACATTTCCACTCCTCTGTTTTTACACCAGAAAAATGAAAATTCAGGGCTGGGGATATAGCTCAGTTGGTAGAGTGCCTGACTCAAAAGCACAAGGCCCTGGGTTCAATCCCTAGCACTGAAAAAAAAAAAAAGAAAGAAAGAAAAGAAAATTCGTAGCAGTATTACTCATTTGAAACAATCCAATGTCCATCAATGAATGAATAAACAAACAAAATGTGGCCTATCTATATAATGGAATAGTATTCAGCCATCAAAAGGAGTATAGTGATACATGATGCAGCATGGATGAAATGTGACAATATTGTGCTAAATAAAAGAGGCCAGGTTCAAAAGAGCACCCATTTATATGAAATGTCCAGAACTGGCAAATCAACACAGAGATAAAACAGATTAGCAGTTACCAGGACTGGGGGGAGGAAATGGGAGTGAGTACAAATGGGTTTAAAAGAAATTTTT
This sequence comes from Sciurus carolinensis, assembly GCF_902686445.1. NCBI lineage: Eukaryota > Metazoa > Chordata > Mammalia > Rodentia > Sciuridae > Sciurus > Sciurus carolinensis. The sequence continues at coordinate 68,880,321 of NC_062226.1, forward strand.
ACTATACCTCAATGAAGCTATTTAAAATTTTGAATTAAAAGACAAAAAGTAAACCACCTATGATGTAAAATACAGTTACGTTTTTGAAATACCAACTACTGTATGTTTATATCTGCTTGAGTAGGTGATAGGATTATGGACAATACCTCTTACTTTATTATCTGATTTTGGTTTGTTTTTGTTTTTGTTTTTGCACTACTGGGAATCAAACCCAGGGCCTCTCACATGCTAAGCAAGTACTCTACCACTGAGCTATACCCCCAGCCCCTCTGATTTTTTTTTCAAACACTTAACAGGCATTACTTGCACTATCAGAAAAAAATGCATCATTTTATTGATTAGGCAGTATATGGCGTTTTAACTGAATGCATCTTTGACTCCCAGTATGAGACCTTAGTAGAGTTATTTAATCGCTCTGTGACTCAGTCTCCTCATCTGTAAGAGGGAAAGGGGGTAATAATAAAGCCTACCTCCAAGGGTTTTTAGGAAGACTAAGTTAGTTAATACAAAATGCTTAGAAAAGTATCTGATGTATAATACAACGTCTGTCATTGGTATTTCTACATTGGAAAGAAAAGAATGGGAGAAAGCAAGGTACTTATACACGCACACCTTCTACAGATTTGAAGAACCCATGGGGAGGGAAAGCTGTATTAGAAGGCATCAATGATAAATTCTGTCTGCTTTGCATTTTGTCCAGGGAAAGCTTCTTTTGCCCCAGGTCTTGGTGAAACAGGTCAAGGGAAAATTATCTGGATGGGCTGTCTCTGTCTCTCCGTCTCTGCCTCTCTGTGCGCGCGCGCACACACACACACGTAGTGAGATACTATATGAATTGAAATATTCAGCTTTCCATGTCCCTGCATGCAGCTGTGAGTCAGCTGGTCTTAACTAATTATTTGATGTACAGCTGTGTGTGATCAGTGGCCCATGACTGACAGGAGCAGTAGGAATTAAGGGAGACGTGGGACCGTAGGGCCTGAGCACTTAATAGGAAGGACCTCACTTGACATGGAACCCAACTACCAGGTCACTGCATGGGATCTGAATAGACATAGAGAAGACTGAACTGCCCTGTAGTGGCAGGAGTATGCGGAGGCATAAAGGTGAAAGCAGGACATTCTAGATCGTGGGAACAGCAAATTGAAGGCTAGAAATTGGGTGCCAGCCTGTTGGTTGGGGGAGAAGATGCAGACATGCCAGTCTGGAACAGAGGAATCAAGCTGGAGCCCAGCAGGAGATAAGGTTGGGAAGATAGCATGGCACCTTGCCTGCCAGTGGGGAATTTGGCTTCTGTCCTATAGGCAAATAGAAAGTGATGGAGATGTTTGTCCTTGAGGTGTTTCAGGAACGCAAGCGTCAAATCACTCTGTGATTTGAATGATCAATCATTGTGATTTGAACCACTTAGAATTTGGGGGTTTTGGGAGGGGCATTGTTTTGGGTTGTTTATTTATTTGGTGCTGGAGATTGATTCCAGGGCCTCACATATGCTGAGCCCACACTCTACCACTGAGCTACAACCCCAGCCTGTGACTGAGTGTTTTTGAGCCTTCTAGTCTGATGTAGGGACAATATCACAACATCACAGGGATTACAAACATCTCTAAAAATGTCCAGAAAGCTGTATATCACATAAAAAATGATTCATCATCATTGGTAGATTGGGGGGAGGGTGCTGGTGACAGAAGCCAGAGCTTTCTGCACACCAGGCAAGTGCTCTACCACTGAGCTTCATCATTGGTAGATGATGCTGATTGTAGCTTGGATTGAAGGAGCAGGAGGAATCTGAAAGCAGATAGTGCTGGCAAGGACCTACTTGTTCAGGAAGATGGCTATGCTTGAGGTTGCAGTAGTGAAACCTGCTTACCAGTAGCCACTTTTCTCTGTGCATTCAAGTTCCCAGTAGTGATGGGAAGATGGAGACAGTCAGAATTCTGCTTATCATGACAGTTAGGAATACAGACCTTGCTGTCAGAAGCCCAACTTGGTGACTCCTCGGGTGAGGATACAATGATTGGTATATGTGAAAGGCTTTCAACAGTGCCTGAAAGAATGGGTGTAATCTAAGGGTGAGCTATTGTTTTCAGATTCTGTAAGAAGAATTTGGAAGCACAAGATGAAGGGGAGCTAGGAGGCAGGCTTTAGGGTCTCCACAGTTTGCTAGTTCTTTCCAAATAAGGTACCCCAGCAGGGTCAGGAATAGAAGCCCAACTTGGAGCCCCGGGGTACATGATAAAGCCTCTAGGTAGGGAATATCATCCTCACAATATCAACAGCATCTAGAGCCAGTCTCAGGCTCTTAGGAATACCACCTTTTGGGGTGGCACATCATATGCAGCACACTGGCAGGATAGCAAAGGTCAGGGTAAATCCGGGAAGTCCATCTGACACTCAGCGCAGGGGCCATCATGATCTTATAAGACTGTCCAAGGAATGATTTTCTCAAGGAATGCCCCTGTGAGGCATCATCTCAAGATTAAATCACGATTGGTTCATTACTATCTCAGAATATAAATATTCTAGATTTTCCTCAATGAAAGTCGTTAAAATGTAAATTTTCTGATATGTAAAAGACAAAGTTTATCATCTAGAAGAATCACTGGACATCATTCAAGTTAAAGTGATTCAGAGAAAATGCACTTATAATCCAGACAAATTAAGAAATGCATTTTTGAAGATAAGTATAGATAACTTTCAATATTAATGGTTGTTTTGAAATTATCAGTATACTAACACCCATTGTTTTTTTTTAAATGGCTTAATATCATAAATTTTTCTCACAGAATCAGTTGCTTAAAACTTCCAAGAATATGGACTGGGGTCATAGCTTAGTGGTAGAGCACTTGCCTAGCATGTGTGAAGCACTGGGTTCGATTCTCAGCACCACATATTAATTAATTAAATAAAGGTCCGCTGACAACTAAAATATATATATATTTAAAAATTTTTTAAAACTTCAAGAATAAATCAGTTTTTAAAAAAGACTTATTTTACAGTTGAATTTGATCAAAAAATAGTAATATACATTTATCGTTTGAGATTTGTGACGAGCAAATGTCAAATTGCTACTTAAGATTTAACTTATAAATACCTTATTTTAACCATTTAAAAATAAAGATGATAGTGTTTTAAATTTAAAAATTCACCCCAAAATACCATCTATTTATTTATGTACTTTCTTATACAATGGGTGCTATGATAAGTCAAAACTATCTCAAGTATTTTCCTGTGCCTTCTGCTGTAAGAGACTTAAAAGAACAGAGGAAACACTGAAAACAAATCCTGAAATAAAATTTCATTTTAGAGTTTCAAGATGAATTGGAAGTTAAAATGTATATTAGCCAAGGTGCCCACATAACATCCCCCACTGGGTTCAATAGCCACTATCTTGCTGATTTCTCTGGCTTACAAAATAAAAACAAGAAAAGCAGATAGATTAGCAGAGCTGATACTGCTGGGATAAATAACAATGTAAGCGTACCAGTATTTTTAACCATAGACCACTTACATGTGGTAGAGAATTGGTAATAGGAAAATGAATAGTTTGTGACTAATTCAAAGTTTAAAACTTGAAACCTTAAGAAGTCATATACATATGAGCTATTATGTATTTTATCAAGCTTTTTTTCTTCTCCCCCTCACCCCCAAAGGCAGCCTGTCAGATTTCCACTTTACTAACTAATGAGAGAAAACTACAAAGAATTTTAGGGATGTGTAATAAAACCTAAAATTCACCTAATTAACAGAAGAAAAAAATGATAAGATTCAAAATTGTGTGGACTGATACAGCATTTGATGTCAAGGATTAGGGTGATTGTCATCACAGTAATTATTGGTTCGAATTACTTAAAACTATAAAACGACAAAAAATTATATTCACTTTTCTATTTCCATATTCCTATTGATAAATATTGCTTGAGTTGATTATATGATAACTGTCAGAGTTGACTGCTGTTGACTTGAAGGGTCAAAAGTACCTTACCCCAAAACACGTATACAAAACCATGTTCCTGGCAATGTGACTAGTGAAATTTTCACCATAGGAAAACCCAGTAACAGAAACAAAAAACAATAAACAAAACAACAACAAAAAATTCATTTGCAGAGGTGCCCTAAAAGTGCAGGATTCACTGCCAGTTGAACAGTGACAGGAAGCGCCCTAAGGAGTTTAAATGAGAAAAACACTGGGGATTGGCGAGGGGCAAGAGGCTTCCCAGAAGAACCAGGCTTTCAGAAGAGCCTGATTCATCAATCAACTGGATCAATGAGCCAAATCAAGAAGGGGTGTTAAAATGATATGAAGTAGAAGTAGCTCTTCGAAGAAGGGACTGGGACGCTCAGGGTGGGGACATTCACGGTACCCCAGTCCCGCCCTTGACATTTTCATGCTGGGGTGCCCAGTTCCCCCTGCCCCATCACTCTTTGTTGCTTGCACTGTGCTTCCTGAAAGCATTCCTCTACCTAAAGAAGCACAGGAGGAATACAAAGCCCTTCTTTTGCTTCCTTACTGAGACAGGGCTGGAGTGTTTTTATCTATTACTATTTATTAATAATAGCTTTTATTAGTAAAAGTGGGAGACAGTCATGGAGGAAATAAAGTGATTGCGGTGAGTCCACACACTGTGGTTGGCAAAGTGTACCCAACAGCGGAACGATTCTGGGCTGGGCTCTCCCAATCCGCCCCCAGGTTTGCCACCAGGCGGCTCCAACTCGAAGGCGCGCCCCCTGCGGGCCAGGAGGTTCGCCCACGTGATGGGCACCACCTTCCACCCGCGGCTCCTTTGAAGGAGCTGCAACGAATCCTCTCCCCCGCCCCTCCTCGTTCCCTATTTCCTGCCCGGAACACCCGCCCCTCCCCAGTGATTGACAAGTTGTGTCTCTTCTCCCGCCCACGCTGCGAAGTCCCAGGAATCTCCACGTGGGATTAACTCCTGGCGGGGGAAGGGACTCAGCGGTGTTGGGGGGTGGGGTGAGAAGAGAATGATTGGTATCCTTACGCTTAGATAATACTATAACCCCAGAAATAGGGGGGGGTCAGATAAAATGCATAAAAATTTTGCATGCATATACTTAAACACCCCCCCCAAAAAAAATTCTTATTTATATAAAGTTCAGTTAACTGAGTGTTTTCTAATTTTACTTGCTAAACCTAGCAACCCTACTCTTAAGAATCTTTGGAAGGGCTTCCTTTCCCCCACCCCCTATGCTGGGCATTGGAGAAACCGGGGCCTTAATATGCTAGGCAAGCACTCTACCCCTGAGCTATGTCCCCAAACCTCTTTTATTTATTTATTTATTTATTAAAATATTTTCTAGTTGTCAATGAACCTTTATTTTATTTATTTACATGCAGTGCTGAGAACTGAACCAAGTTCCTCATGCATTCTAGGCAAGCACTCTGCCACTGAGCCACAGTCCCAGCCCCTCTGTTTTGAGACTGGATTTTGTGCTAAATTGCCCAACCTGGCTGATCTTTCGATCCTTCTGCATCAGCCTCCTGGAGTAGCTAGGATTACAGACATGTACCACTAATCCTGGTCCCGAGCCCTCCAAGCTACAGCCCTGGGTTCCAAATCCAACCTATCCTGTGTGTTTGTAAGGCCTGTGACCCAAAAATGGGTTTTCCATTTTAAGTGGTTGAAAGAAAATAAAAAACAGAATATTTTGTTGGGTGTGGTGGCACACTCATGTAATCCTAGCAAATCCCAGCTACTAGGGAGGCTGAGACAGGAGGATCATGAGTTCAAAGCCAGCTTCAATAAACCATTGAGGTCTTAAGCAATTTAGTGAGACCTTGTCTCAAAATCAAAAATAAAACGGGCAGGGGACATGGCCCAGTGGTTAAGGTGCCTTGGATTCAATCCCTGGTACCATAATGGTCATTAATGATAGAAGATTCAGTCTCTGTGTCTATAAATAAAGTTTGACTGGAGCATAGCCACACCTAGTCCTTTACTTTTTGAAGCTATTTTGTAGATAGCAAGGACAGTGTTCAGTAGGCCCATATATTATATAATATTTATTATTGGATCCTTTACCTAAAAAACGTGTAACCCTTGCTATAGACTTCCATTTTTTTGAGAATCCCAAATAAAGTTGTGTCAACATGGGATAACACAGTTGGAGGTACATTCAAATCTTTGGTAAATGAGAGGCTTGGTCTAGAATGTCCATTTTATCTTTGCCCTTCAGACAGCTCTTGTTGGGTCTTTCCTGAATTTGCCATTTCCCCAGACTGGAGTTGACTTAAGCTCATGATTATCAGAGGAGGTGGCTGTGCAAATAAAATGTTCTACTGAAAAGTTGTTAAAGACAGTCACCCTCAAGAGGAAGTTACTGGGGGAAGAGAGGAGAGAGATGCAGAGCCCAGACTTACCAAGCCAGCCTGGAAGTCAAGCAGGAGGATAAAGGTACAGATGTGTGCAAGTGTATGCCTATGGGATATATTTTCAGAAATGAGGAAAAGCTACATTTGGTTGAACCTGAGGGGCAGAGAATGACTGGTGGGAGGGCCTGACTAAAGATAGTAGCAATGATTAACAAAATTCATGAAGAACTTTCCATGTGCCTGACACTTATAAGTGCTTTCTCTAATAATTCATTTAATTATCCTAACAACCCTTGACATATATCCTATCCTTATTCCCACCTTGTGGATAAGGAATCTGAGGTGCATGGAGATGAAGTGACTTGCCCAAATCTAAAAAAAGAGGAACATCCCAGCACCCCAAAAGAAAAAGAGGAACAGCAGGAGTTGGACCCAGGCTCACAATCTTCACCCCATTCCCGGTGTCCATCTCTTGCCCTCACATAGTGACAACAGAGAACAAGTAGGTGGTGGAAGTGGAGAAGTTGGGTATTCTGCAGGTCCTTGGACAATCTCAAACAATTATGTGAAGGGTGATGGCAACTTAATAAGGTGATCTACATTGAGCACGCTTAAATCCATAACAAACTAAAGGGGCAGGTGATTCAGTGTTCGGTGTAGTGCAGTCTATAAATGCCATCAAATAAGAGAGGAGAGAAGAGGAAGAGTCTAATTCACAGAGTGGCTTTGACTGTCAGAGGAGCTGACCTTGGAGCTGGTCTTTTGGACATAGAAGCAAAGAGGTATAGAGTCTACAAAAGTCTTCTAAATCTCTTCTATTTGAACAGTTCTTGTTCTCAACTGTATCTCCAGCACCTAGACCAGAACCTATCATGCCCAAGGATCTGATTAGTATTTGTTGAATGTGTGAGTAGATTTTGAAATATGTATTTATTTATTTATTTATTTTTATTTATTTTTTTGGGGGGTGCTGGGGATCGAACCCAGGGCCTTGTGCGTGCAAGGCAAGCACTCTACCGACTGAGCTATCTCCCCAGCCCTATGTATTTATTTTTGATGGTTCCAAAGGTAAAAGATTCAAAATGCTGAAGAGTGAAGTTTCCACCACCTCTGTCCCCAGTCCTGGAGTTCCCCTCATGGAGGCGAGTAAGTTTTATGTTTCTGGATTTCTTCAGTTATTGTATATACACACACAGGCAAACACAGACATGTATCTACTCTCCACTTTCCCCCCAGGCCATTTTTAATACAGTGGTGACCGTTCTGCATGTGGCTTTTGTTCACTGTGTTCAGGGAGATTTTTCCCTGCTGGCTCAATTCGTTCTGCAACTGTGTCCCCTGCATGTGTGCGTCACTTCATCCAGTGCCCTACATTGGTTTGTAGGCTATGTTCTTCCTCTGTTCTTAGAAATAAGGTGGCAAGCCCAGTGACTTAGGAGGCTAAGGCAGGAGGATCAAAAGTTCAAAGCCAGTGTTAGCAACTTAGACCCTAAACAACTTAGTGATACCCTGTCTCTAAATAAAAAAAGGGCTGGAGAATTGACTCAGTGGTTAAGCACCCCTTTGTTCAGTCCCCAGGAACAAAAAATCCCAAATAGGGCAAATAGGGTAGCAATGTGGAAAGGATGGGTATTGGGTGTAGAATGAGGAGCCTCTGGACCAGGGAAGTAAATGCCTCCAAAGCACAGTGATTACTGCTTTTTCACATTGTCCAGAAGTCCCCACCAGTAGTGGATATCATTGCCAGAGTCTGCCAACTCCAGGGTGGCCCAATCCAGTGAGAGATGAAAGGCTTTGGGGCCAGGCCTCCTGAATTCCGATATTTGTTCTGCTCCTTATAACCTGCGCGTTCCCCTGGAGAGGCTACTGAATACGTCTTGCATATCTGAGTTAGGGTTGGATGCTCCTAGACTATGAAGATGAAACTAAAGGAGATTTTAGAGACTGCTTAAGATGTGGTACACGGGAAGGAGTTACTTCTTGCCTGGTCTCATGGTGCTGCTGGGTTGTAACTCAGAATTCTTTCTTATTCTTCTCTCTGCCCCCTTTATTCCATTTACTCAAGGACAACTTAATGATCCCAAGGGCAAGAGCATGGGTGAACCCTGAAAATATTATACTAGGAGTCAAAAACCAGTCACAAGAATCACATACTAGAAGTGGGGAGTCACTACTCACGGTTACAGGGTTCTTTCTGGGTGGAAGAAAACGTTAAAAAATTGATGTGGTTGCATAACATTCAATATACTCAAGCCTATTAAATTGTAAACTTTGGGTAAATTTGATGACATATGAATTAAACCTCAATAAAGTTGTTATAAAAATGCTCTGGCAGGACGTTAGGGTAGAACAGGAAGAAGGAATACCGGGACTCGGGAGCAGCAGAGGCAGGACTGTACACAAAGCGTAGGTCTTGTATAGTTCAAGACATGAGAGGGCCTGAGTTTCAGTCCCAGCTTAGCCTCTAGCAGCTGTGTGACCTTAGAAAAGCCCCTTCATCTCTCTGTGGTTTCCTCGTCTCATTAAAAAATGAAATGATTTCAAAATGAGGAGGTAGATCTTGATGACCTAAGGTCTGTTTCCTGACTAAAAGTCTACATTTGCCTCCTGCCGAGGCTGGGGGAGGAGAGGTGGGTGAAGCCAGAGATAGGCAGAGAGCAGATACTTGCAGAACCTTTTCCCTCCTGTCTCTGCCCTACCCTGTACCCTGCCCTCCCCTTGAACCCAAGGCCTTTGTTCAGCTTCCCCCCAGCCTGGAAGTCTAAGCATACAGGGGAAGAGTATGAGGGTTGGGCCAGGTCAAGGTTGTGAGGAGGCCTGGACAGGAGCCACACCATCACTTATTCCATTTTCTAGTAGAGATTATAGGCCTCGGAAAGGAGGCAACTTGGGAAAATGACTGAAGCACCAAGGAAACTCTCCAGGCAGAGAGGTGTCTTTTTCCATCTATTTATAAGGATAACTTTTCCATCATTAGGGTTCATTGGCATGGTAGTGAACTGTACCCATGTGCATTTTAATTTGTTTATTGGGGTAAATCTACATAAACTTTTCCATTTTAACCATTTTCAAGTAGACAGTTCAGTGGTCTTAAGTATATTCACATGCTTGTGCAACCAGCAGCACCATCCGTCTGTGTTTTTAAATTTCTATAAAGAGAGGAGGTAACACATATGGAGTCCAAGAAGCCTGAGTTCACCTCCGTGAGTTTTTACAATTTGCCGGAATCCCTGTAACTGCCACCCAGAACTCCTTGTCCCTTCTCATTATTATACTTTAGAAGCCAGCTTTGGCTAAATTTAAGTCTTTGCTTGGCAGAGGGAACCAAAGAAACCACAGAACGTGGTTCTTCTGCAAGCAACTAGGTACTTTTGCAAACTGCATAGCCAGTATCTCAATGTTGCATTCCGAAAGGTTCAAGTCCCGGTGTACTTGGGCAGGAAGGCACTGTGCTGGGACAGTGAACGCGCTGCTCCACAGAAGAGCTGTTGTCCTCCAGCTGGCTGGAATCCCCTTGTCCCACATCCCAGAGCCAGCTCACAGATTGAAAAGTTCTCATTGGAATGTCCTCGAAATTCTCACTGCAGAAGGCTCAATGGTGACAGTCCTTCTGCCAAACGGAATGCAGTAGGTATTTTCTACACCCTGCCAGGTAATTTGTTGGCTAAGCTACCCTCACTTGTGCCCCATCAGTGACTTCAGATGGTTTCTGGTTTTGTGGCTAGATTTGAATGACATCAGCCCATTTTATCATTTTGTAGCACAAACTAAAAACTAGAAAACTAAAAATGGTTAGCATTAGCCTGTGATTTTTTTTCTTTTTCTTTTCAGTATTTACATCTAGGCTGGTTGGAAGTGAAGGGGGAACGTATAGGAGTTAAAGTGCAAGTCATGAGACTGAGAAAGATGCCAGTTAGAACCTAGATAGAAAATAGATAACAAAGCTTACTTGAGGAAGAAAAAAATGGAGAAGAATCACACTAATCCCAGAGAGAGGGAGAGATTAAAGTTTCATTCAAGAAATCCCAAAGAAGGCAAAAACAAATAAAAATTCCCCAGGTGGGGGAGATCTGCAACTCTAGTTTTTCTTTTTCTCCCTCCCAGGCCCCTCTCTCTTGCTTGCTTCCTGTGTAACCCCAACTTTTCTGCCTGCAAAAGGGCTGGTGTGTTTTATTCACCACTGTCTCCCTAGTGCTAACACAGGTGCCTGGTGGGCTAAACAGTCTTTTTTTGTCCCAGGAATTGAACCCAGGGGCACTCTACTACTAAGCCACATACACAGCCCTTTTTATATATTTCATTTAGAGACAGGGTCTTGCTAAGTAAATAGTCAATTTTGAAACAAAGAACAGGGAACCTGCTAGAAAGGCCTGGATCCAAACTGGAGAGTCTTGTGGTCAGAGCAGGGAGCACAGGAGGCAAGGAGGAAAGCGGTCACTAGGGAGACTGTCACCTTAATTCAGAGAGAAGCTTATTAGTGCTGGTGCTTCCAAGCATAGGTACCTGGGAAATGAAGGGAATAAACCTTAGGGGAATTTTAATAAAAAATAAAAAGAAGTGAACCCCTCGGAATTGGCAGAATTGCCCAGGGAATGCGAGATCAAAGCATTTCTTCAACTCACCAGGAATGAGGCAAAATAGACTCTAAGCAAATTTTAAAAATGGAAAGCAAGGAATGTGTTGAGATTTAAATTCTTAACTTTCTTAGCAGAAATGATGGAGTCAATATAAGTAACCATACACACAAATGCTGAAGTTATTGGACAAATTGAAACAATGGAGACTTAAGGCAGAACATTTTCAAAGTGAATGCTGTGGACTCTCTGACAGCAGTAAAAAGCATATAATTTTATTTTCCAAAAATAAATTCTGATACTTAGAATTTATTCAGCTTTTCATAAGACAATACCTAATTAATTTGGGAGCATGTTCTATGACTATTGGAAAAGGTTCAAAGTTTTATTTATACACATACATATTTTCTTTTCAAGTGCTCCACATCCCAACTTCATGCCTACTTGATCTGTTCATCTCTGAGATAAGTGTGTTAGTGTCCCGGGAAACACACATCTGTTAATTTCATCTGTTGTTCTAATTGGGTTTTGCCCTACATAATCTGAAGTCCTGCTATTGAGGGCATAAAGACTGATGATTATTACATTCTCTTAGTGGGTTGTACCTTTTATGGAGAGTGAATGTCCTTGTCACTTTAATGATTTTTTTCTTGAATTTTATTTTGTCTGGATCAATATTTTTTACACTTGATTTTGTTTTCCTTGTCTCCCACATGCAGTTCTTTCATTACCCTTTTACAATGCAAATTTTTAAATGAAACAACATAAAAAATCCATAACTTTTAAATTTGCATTAATTGTTTTAAAAATCTAGGTTAGAAACTCACAAACCAACAGGACCAATTTTTAAAAGTAACGTTATGGAGGTGGTTTACAAATCATAAAATGCACTTGTTTCAAGTGTACAGTGGAATCCATTGTTATAATCCAGTCTTAGAACATCTTTATCACCCCAGAGAGATCCCTGGTGCCCACTTACAGCCACTTGCCAGGTCCACCCCAGGCCAAGGCAACCCCTGATTTGCTTTCTGTCTCTAAAGATTTCTCTCTTGAACACTTCATAAAAATGAAATCATATGAGCTGGAGATGTGGTAGAGTCCTTGCCTAGCATGCATGAGGCCCTGCGTTGGATCCCCAAGCACCACAAAAAAAAAAAAAAAGAAAAGAAAAGAAAGAAAGAAAGAAAAGAAAAAGAAAAAGAAAGAAAGAAAGAAAGGAGGGAGGGAGAGGGAGAGAGGGAAGAAGGGAAGGAAGGAAGGAAGCAAGCAAGCATGCAAATTGGGGTCTTTTAAACCTGCCTTCTTTGACTTAATGCCTCTGAGCCTCATTCAGGCTGAATAGCATTCCACTGTATCGAATATAAAATTCTATTTATTTATTTTTTTTATTTGTTCTAATTAGTTATACATGACAGCAGAATGCATTTTGATTCATTTACATGAATGGAGCACAACTTTTCATTTCTCTGATTGTACATGCTATAATCATACCATCCATGTGATCATACATGTACCTAGGGTAATGATGTCCATTTCATTCCACCATCTTTCCTGCCCCCATGCCCCCTCCACTCCCCCCACTCCCCTCTGTTTATTTATTAACCAGTTGGTAAGCATTTGGATTTTTTTCACTTTTTGAATATTATGAATGATGCTCCATGAATATTCATATACAAGTGTTTATAAAAGCATATATTTAAATTTCTCAGGCTGAGGTGGTGACTCAGTGGTAGAGCAATTGCCTACCATGTGTGAGGCACTGGGTTCAATTCTTAGTACCGCATATAAATAAGTGAATTAAAAAAAATAAAGATCTATCAACATCTTAAAAATATATTTAAATTTCTCTTAGGTAGACACCTAGGAGTAGAATTGAGAGGTGATGTGATATTTTTTATTTAATTTTTAAATAATATTGTTTAGTTGTAGATGGACACGATACCTTTATTTTATTTGTTTATTTTTATGTGGTGCTGAGGATTGAACCCAGTACCTCACACATGCTAGGCAATCGCTCTACCACTGAACTACAGCCCTACCACTGAGCTATAGCCCCAGCCCCTTATGTTTAATTTTTAAAGAAACTTTCAAATTGTTTTACAAAGTGGCTACACTGTTTTACATTCCTGCCAACACTGTATAAGGGGGTCTCTGCATCTTCAACAACTGCCTGCAGTGTGTGTTTGTGTGTGTGTGTGTGTGTGTGCACATGTGCATGTGCACTGGGGATTGGTCCCAGGGCCTGCATGTTCTAAGCATGTGCTCTACCCTTGAGCTACATCCTCAGCCCCATGTCTGTATTTTCTACTATAGTAATGCTAGTAGGTATGAAATGTATCTCTTTGTAGTTTTAATTTACATTTCCCTAATGACTAAAAATATTAAACATATTTTATGTGCTTATTAACTCTTCTTATACCTCTTTGATAAAATATGTATTTACATAATTGGCTTTTTTTTTTTAAGTTCAAGGGATGGAACCCAGGGTCTTGCTCATGTTAGGCAAGTGTTCTATCACTGAAATACACTCCAGCCCCCATTTGCTCATTCTTAAATGGGGTTGGCTATCTTAGTATTATTGAGCTTTGAGAGTTTTATTTTGAACGAAGTTCTTTATCAGATCCATGATTTGCAAATATTTTATCCCTGTCTATGTCTTTTTATTTTCTTAATGGTATCTTTTGGAAGTGTGAAAGTTTAGAATTTTGATTAAGTTCAATATTTTTATCATTTAATAAAATAAAAATTTATCATTTTCTTCCTGTTATGGATTGTGTTTGGGGGTGCTATAGCTAAGAACTTTTTGCCTAACCCAAAGGAAGACCTGATTTCGCTAGATGTACAGCTGGAGAAAGGATAAGTTGCTTGCTTTAGAAGACAACAGTTCTACAGGCTGATGTGGTTTTAGAACTATCTTTCTGAATGTTTTTTGAGGTACTATTTGAGTGCATAGTAGCTGAGAAATAATTTAGATCAGGTAATCAGTTGATAAAGAAAATAATAGGACAACAAGATTACAGAAGATGCTGGAGCTGTGACTTCATTATTATAACACCTGCATTCAGTGACACTTGGTGGCTCACCCATAGTTTTCCTGGAGTCTGGCAGGCTGGCCTTACCAGTTGAGCTGTCAGGATGAAGATATTAAGGTTTGGATTGGGGCTGTAGCTCAGTGGCAGGGCGCTTGCCTAGCATATGTGAGGCACTGGGTTCAATCCTCCCCACCACATAAAAATAAACAAATAAAATATATTGTGTCCATCTACAACTAAAAAAAAATTTTTTTTTAAATACCAAGGCTTTGAGTTAGGTCACACTTTTTATTTATTTATTTAATTTTTGGTACTGGGAATTGAACCCAGGGGTAAAGCAGGGATACTTTATCACTGAGCTACATCCTCAGCCCTTTTTATTTTCTATTTTGAAACAGGGTCTCACCAAGTTTGCTGAGGAGGACCTTGAACTTGCTATCCTCATGCTTCAGCCCCAAATAGCTGGGATTACAGGTGTGCACTGCCGCACCCAGCTCCAGATCATACACTTTAAAGAATGATGGAGTGGGAGGTTGTGCTTGGTTGTTTAATTAACTCATGTGTACAAGGAAGCATGGGAAGATCCCAGACACAAGTGGTTTTATTTCAGGCACAGTCTGGTAGCTCACTAGACAACCAGCGGAAATAACCAACAGTCTCTCAAAATCAATGACATTTTGAATAGGACAGAGGCTTGGGAGGAAAAACGTAGATTTAGACACCATAAATAACACTTGTTTCTTGAGAGCTGTAATAAGTTTTTTCTGGGCAGAATGAAGATGCCCCTGGGTAGTGGCCCCTGGGTAGTGGGCTGGTTTTCCTGTCAGAAATCGAGTAATGAGGGGTTTGTGCTTCAGCTATTGATCACAGAACAAATTTCCATGGACATTACTTTTAATATTGGGTTACTACAACTTAATGGCCACATTTTTAAAAAGATTGAATCAATACCTCTCATCATTCATAAAATGAAAGATAGAACAGCGATCAGGGTTGAAAACCCAACCTAGTCAATGAAAACCACCCTGTGGTACTTTTCCTTCTGCTGCTGCTGGAGACAGTTCAGGTTCTGCAGAAGGGCCTATGGCAGTGTTTCTTGCCTTTTTTTGTTTTTTGTTGTTTATTCTCAACCTACTTTAGTCTGTTCAGATTGCTATAACAAATTATCAAAGACTGAGTGGCTAAACAAACCTTTATTTCTTACATTTCTGGAGACTGGAAATCCAATATTAGGTTGCCAAGATGGTCGGTGAGGGCCTCTTCTGGGTTGTGGACTGCTGACTTGTTCCTACGTGGTGGAAAGAGGGCAAGAGAACCCTCTGGGGTTGGTCTGTCTGTCTGTCTCTCTCTCTCTCTTCGCCTCCCTCCCTCCCTCCAGTAACTGGGAATGAAATCCAGAGTGCTCTATCACTGAGCTACATCCCCAGCCCTTTTTATTTTTTATTTTGAGATAGAGTCTTGCTAAGTTGCCCAGCTTGGCCTGGAACTTTCAATCCATTCCTTCTGCCTTAACCTCTTGAGTAGTATTGATGTGTGCCTTTGCACTTGGCTGGAGTCTCTTTTATAAGAGTGCTGATACCATTTATGAAGACTCTGTCCTGTGACCTAATTGCCTCCCAAAGGCCTCCCCTCCTATTACCATTATATTGAGTATCAGGGTGCCTGTTCTTTTCTTTTCTTTCTTTCTTTTTTTTCAGTGTAGTGCTAGGGATGGAACCCAGGGCTTTGTCAATGCTGGGTAAGCACTCTATCACTAAGCTATATCTCCAGCCCCAGAATTTCTTTTCTTTTTTTATTGTACCAGGGATTGAACTCAGGGGTACTCGACCACTGAGCCACATTCCCAGCCCTATTTTGTATTTTATTTGGAGACAGGGTCTCACTGAGTTGCTTAGCACCTCACTTTTTTGCTGAGACTGGTTTGAACTTGAGATCCTCCTGCCTCAGCCTCTGGAGCGGCAGGGACTAGAAGCATGGGCTACTGCTCCTAGTCAGCAGAATTTCAACATATGGGTTTTAGTGGGACGCAGACATTCAGTCTATAACGCACCCCCTCAGGAGGAATTTTAAGTTATATTAATTTAATAAATCTAAACTAAGTTTAAATGAATAAATTCTATAATATGAAATGTATTACATATATTTAATTTAATTTCTTCCTAATGAGAAAAATTAAATACTAAAGAATAAGATTTTGTCAGGTAGGGCTTAGCTTTGGAGGAGCACCACACTGTTATAATTTCTAAGATTTTTTTGCTCCCCCCCCCTCCCACAAGAACTAATTTTTACCTCCCACCTTGTTGGGAATTCATAACTTAAAGGAAACACACACACACACACACACACACACACACACATACACACACATACACACACACTTCAAAATTATAGAGCTACATTACTTTATCGTCTTAGAAGGATTATGCTAAATGGAACTCGATGGTTGTGATAGTTTTAGGTCTCAGTTTGGCAAGCTCTGGTACCCAATTTGATCTAACACTAGTCTAGTTGTTGCTATGAAGATGTTTTGTAGATATAATTAATACTTACAACTGATTTACTTTAAATAGATTACTGTTGATAATGTGACTCATCTAGTTATTTGAAAGCCTTAATGCAGAAAGGGATTTCCAGAAGAAGGAATTCTGTGTAAAGAAGGAATTCTGTAACATAGAGATTCTGCCTCTGTTTTCAACCAGGGTGGCCTGCAAAATTCAGACAAAAAACACCCATAGTTGCCTTCGCCAGTTCCTTCAAATCAATCTCAATCTCTCTCTCTTTCTCTCTTTCAAGTTTGAATACCTACACATATATACACACAAAATATAATTAATATATAAAACATAAATATATGTATTTTTATGTACATGTGTATATATATGCATCACTGTCCAAAATCATCGTTATTGTATTTTATTTTATTTTATTTTATTGATACTGGGGGATTGAACCCAGGGTACCTTACTACGAGGCTACATCCCCAGCCCTTTTTAATTTTTGTTTTGAGAGAGGGTCTCACTAAGCTTAGGGCCTTCTAAATTGCTGTGGCTGGCTTTGAACTTGCAATCCTTTGGCTTCCACCTCCCAAGTGGCTGAGATTACAGGTGTGCACCACCACACCAACTCCAAAATCATCATGGTTTAAAATGAAGAAAATAAAATCAAGGGGCTGAGGTTGTGGCTCAGTGGTAGAGTGCTTGCCTAGCATGTGTGAGGCATATAAATAAATGAATAAAATAAAGGTTTACCAACATCTAAAAATTTTTTTAAAAATAAATAAAATAAAATTGAATATCTCTTATATGATGATCATTCTGCTATCTCATTTGACCTTTCTGATAATGCTGTGAGGTAGTATAATCACCTGTTTTATGAATGAGGAAACTAAGTAAAACTTGCCTAAGGCCATGTAACTATGAATTAGCAGAACCAAGACTCAAATCCCAGCCCAATTACACAGCCCCCAGCTTTCCAAGCCTTTCCATAGCTCACTGATGACAGAGCTGGGGGTTTCAGCTAAGACTCACAAAACACTGGGGATCCAGACACTTGCCTGTAGAGCCCACAGTCACTCACCTGTCACTGCAATAGGTATATAACCACATTATTTGTTTACTCCTCATGACAACCCTGGAAGCATGTACTATTATTGTTCACTTGTATAAATTAGGAGGTTCTGAGAGGTTAAGAGCTCCCAGCTGTAAGTAGCAAAGCAGTGACTCTTCTCCTCTGTCTTCCCCAGTGCCAAGGCTCTTACTACTGCAGGAGGTAACTTCCCCCTCAAATTATTCTCAGTGTCTGGGCAAAGTTTGCCAAGGGGACCACCTCACTTCTCATTCCTCTTCTCTCCCCATCTCTGCCTACCCTTTCCAACCCTCTTGTCCCTAATCCTCAGTATAGAACTTAACTTATCTTGGGTCTGGGTTGGAAAGCACTCTGATAATTATTATTGGTTTGGGGTTTGCCTTTCAGCAAAGGATGCCTGGAGACACATAACCTTAATCAGGAAACCTGACTGGTGAGATTTCAACCGGCAGGAAGAATTTTAGAGGGTGATGGAGGCATTTGGAGGCTGTATCAATTAAGGTACTGATGGAAATTTTATGCTACCCTCATGTGAAAAATGGAGGAAAACTTTAATAAAGGGTCAATTTACAGAGGTAGGAGGAGGGATAAGAGAAACCGGTATGGGATGGTAAAGCACCCTGGGGCTGGAAGCATAGGGAGCTAGAGCCGTTTTCCTCCTAGACTTGAAGGGGTAAGGGGAAGAGTAGTTATGGGAATCTAGAGAGGGGCCGAAGCTTTGGAGAGCGCCACCTGGCGGAAGCCATGACTCCAGCAGAGACATGCAGCCAACCTCTGACCACTGAGTGGGAAGAAATTCCACTTCTTGCCCTTAGGTTCCTGCCCTCCCCACTTGTAATAGCACCTCCCATTGTCCACACCCAAATTAAAGCAAGAGGGCCAAGGGTCTTGTTGATGCTGCCTATGAAGTTCAGACTCCCAGGACACTGAGCAGAGTGGAGAAGGTGGGGGCTGGGTTGTAGTGCTCAAACCCAGCACAGTGCCCTCCATGACAGGAGAGCACAGTGTCAGTTTCATAAGTGATGCACACAGGATGCCTCTGTTTTCATTGAGTGGCCGGTAGAACAGCACTAAAGGACACAGGTTGTGGAGCTAGACTGCCTGTTTGGAGACGGGTCACTGCTTCCCACCTTGGAAACTTGGACAAGTCACTTAACCCTCTGCATTGGCTTCCTTACCTATGCAACAGGGATAATAATATCCATTCTCAGCATAGTTGGGAGAACAAAATGGGACCTTTGCCCTTGAACAAGGTCTGGCTGAACTGGCACCATCCTTATGACACCCCAGATATGCAGTAGGTGGGAGGAATCAGTGGGCCTCCATGTAGCTGCATGCTCAGGGAGAGACACACCAGCCTCCAAACACAAGGACTCCCAGAGGGAGGGGCTGCCCCTGCACCTGGGTGGGTCAGGGAAGGGCTTTGCAGAGGAGGAGCCTCCAGCAAGGTCTTGCAGAATGAGTTGATTTGTAGAGGTCTTTTATTAGTTAAACAAGGGCTCATATCCTGCGAACATCAGTTAACAGTTATGGACCCTTAGGAAGGAAAGAAGTCCAGGTGAGATTAAAAGGACTGAAAAGGGTTGGGGTTGTGGCTCAGTGGTAGAGGGCTTGCTGGTACGTGTAAAGCACTGGGTTTGATCCTCAGCACCACATATAATAAATAAAATAAAGGTTCATTAGCAATTAAAAAATGTAAAAATAAATAAAATAAATTATGCCCATTTGCAACTAAAAATATGTATATATTTTAAAAATGGAATATTTGTGGATTGTCCAAGGTCAAGAATCAACCCTGGAAATCAGGGCCCGACTAAGCAATGCAACAAGAATCCAGTAGGTGGCATAAATAGTCCAGTAATTTGGAAGGCATTCATTTGTCATTTTCCTTTTTCAATTTGGTGATTCTTTGTTTTCTTCTTTCCTTCCTTGCTTCCTTTTCTTTCCTTTTCAACCCTTCCCCTCCCTTATTTAACTACTAAACCAGGAAAACCATTCAACATGCAAATACCCTTTACTTTTTTCCCCCCTTATCTCCCTAGAGTTTTCTGTTCAAAGTGCATGGATTCCAGACATCTCCAGGTATATCTTCTGTCTGTCCATTTTACCAACTATATGCTGATCAACCAATTGCAGAAATTTTATCTGATCTTTAAGGAAGTTAGATTTAAAAAAATAAACAATTTACAATTGGTGTAATAACTAAGTGCCTTTCCAGAAAGAAACCTAGAAGCTTTGCAGGTATGAACCCATGTGTCTTTGTCCATTTGCTGCTATAACAAAATAACAGAGGGCAATCTATAAGCAATAGAAATTTCTCACAATCCTAGAACCTGGGAAGTCTAAGACCAAGGCAGTGATAAGTTTGGAATCTGGAGAGGGCACTGTGCTGTGTCCTCACCACTCTCTCCAGTCCTTTTTCAAGGACCTTAATCCTGTCCCTGATTCTGCCCTCATGACTTAGTCACCTCCCAAAGACTTCACCTCTTAATACTGTCACATTGGTGGTTAAATTCTTTCATATGAATTTGGGAAACATTCAAACCATAGCACCGTGGTATTTACGGAAAAGTTGATTCATGTGGAGGTGAACATCTAAGCCTAATTTTTGTTATACTCTTTTCCAAAAGAAAGATGAACAATAGAACACACCTGAATGACTTCAGGTGTGATCAATTTATCTTTGAATTAGATCCAAAATTTCAAAAGCAGATGAAAGAGTTCTTTCTTTGGAGTTTATGGAGTTAATTTCTTAAGGAAGTAAATTACAAGTTTATCATAGTTTGGAGTATACAATAGAATTGGCCTTTTTGTGTCTCTGTGGGAATCGGGGAAGGTTAACAATTTTTTCTTTAATTAAAAAAGATAATAATATTATTTTTAAAAGAAAAGGGAAATTGCTCTTAACCCTAGTTCCCTTGTAGAAAGTGCTGGCAATTTGATGTATTGCCTCCCTTTTTCTCATGCACACTTTATTCATTCCTAGAACACTTATTCAATCACCAACTTTTATTCTGAGACCTAAGGATCTAATAGTAAACAACAATCAAGACTCCTGATACCATGGAGCAAACAAAAAACAAACCAATGAGTAAAGAAAAAAGGATATTTCCAGTCATTTGCCAGCACTGTTTGACAAAATTGAGCAAGGCGATAAGAAGGCATGAGGCTTCTTTAGATCAGGTGCTCAGGAAAGGCTTCGTGAGAACACAGTGTGCACTGTGACTTAAACTGCTGGGAAGGAGCGGGACAAGGGCACCTCAGGCAGCGGGAAGAGTTCACACAAAGGCCCTGCGGTGCAAACAAACTGGTGTGTAGGAATCACCGGAAGAGGCCCTGGTGGCTGGAAGCAGAGTGTGGGACCAACAGAGAGGGAGAGGATGTGGTTAGAGAGCCAGGCAGAGGGTTGGAGCACAGAAATCTGGGCAAGAATGGGATTTCGTTCTGTTAATCTTTCCATATAAATTTTTAAGAACACATTTATCATTCTGCTTTTTTCTCCTTGATATTGTCAATACGCTTTCCTATGTCATTACATAGAGTTCAGAGCCATCGTCTAAAATCAATACATACCATTCCAACAAACAGATCTTTAATCATTAACTATGTTCCCTATGAAAGACTTGTCCTCTTAACAACTACTTCTGAGTGGCAATATGGACCTAAGTTGTTTCTCTTTATCTGCAGCCTTGCTTTCTGCAGTTTCAGTTACCCTTGGTCAACCACAAGTCATCCAAAATTATTGAATAGAAAACTCCAGATATAAACAATTTATAAGTTTAAAATTACATGCCATTCTAAGGGGTGTGAATGAAATCTCATGCCTTTCCACTCTGTTCCATCTAGGACATGAGTCGTCCCTTTGTCCAGCATATCTTCCCTGTGTATGCTACCTCTTTGTTAGTCTCTTAGAAGCATCTTGGTTGTTAGATCCACTGTTGAAGTATCACAGTGCTTGTGTTCAAGTAACTTTACATAGCAGCCTATGCCTATGTCCTTCACCTTGCTTCCTCTCATTATCTGAACACTGTATTATTTCACAAGAAGGACCAATACAGTACAACAAAATATTCATAGATTGTTATAATTATTCTGTTAATTTTATTGTTAATTTCTTATTGTATGTAACTTAAAAAATTAAAATTTATCATGGATATGTATAGGAAAACTCATAGTAAATGCAGGGTTTCATAGTATCCACAGTTTCAAGCAGGGCTTTTGGTGGTCTTATCTCCCATTAATAAGGGACATAATTAATAAAGATGTTTTTATAACAGGTTTTAAATCGGTTATTTGGTTGTTATGGTTTCCAATTTTGATTGGCATTGAGATGAACTCCTTTGCTCCCCTAAGGAAGTTCATGTGAAGACTGTATGAAACTGAAGGATTTGCTTGTTGACATGTTTATGACATAAAAAAGTAATAAAGTTGGGTCATTCTGTCTTTGTGAGATCAAGCAGAGTGATGCAGGAGCAAAGCAAGAAGTTCACTGTGACCTGGTCTTTGTGCTTAAAAGACTCTGATTAGCAACACTATGGTCACACAGGCAGGAAGAATAACATTCTGAAACTAGTGAGCTTTGATCTGCACTCAGCACTAAAAACCAAGGAAATTTAGCAGGGTTTTGATTACAAATAGAAGGAACAAAAAACAATGCATTCAGTAAAGGGCAGATGAACAGAATGCTTCTCAAAAGAAGTACAAATGGCCAATAATTATATGAAAATATTCAACATCTTTAGTTATCAGGGAAATACAAATCAAACTACACTGAGATTTCCATCTCATCCCAATCAGAATGGCAATTATCAAGAACATAAATAATGTCATGCATGGTGGGGCACACCTATAATCCCAGCAACTTGGGAGGATTTGCAAGTCTGAAGCCAGCCTCAGCAACTTAGTGAGGCCAAGATCTTGTCACAAAATAAAAAATAAAAAGAGCTGGTGATGTAGTTCAGTGGTAAAGTGCCCCTGGTTTCAATCCCCAGTACCTCTCCCCACCCTAAAAATTAAGAACATAAATAATAAATGCTGGCAAGAATGAGGGGAAAAGGGAACTCATACACCATTGGTGGGAATGTAAATTGGTACAATTGCTATAAATAAGTCAGTACGGAGGTTCTTCAAAAAACTAAAATGAAAATTACCATATGTTCATCTAAACTACTCCCCAGTATTATCGAAAGAATTAAAATCATCATACTTTAGAGTTACATACTCTAAATGTACATATGTTATGAAGCACAGTTCACAATAGCCATTGTATGGAATCAGCAAAGGTGTCTGTCAACAGACAACTAGATAAAGAATATGTGGTACATGTACAAAATTCAGTCTTAAAGAAGAACAAAATTAGGTCATTACAGGAAAATGGGTGGAACTGGAGAGCATCAAGTTAAGTGAATTAAGTCAGAAAGACAAGTATTGTGTGTTTTCTCATCTATGTGGAAGCTACAGGGTAAAAGGGGAAACAAACCAACAAATGTGGGGGACGAGACATCCTGAGAGTAGAAAGCAGAACTTCAGAGTAGAGGAAGGGATCAAGGGGAGGGAAGAGGAAGGGAAGGTGTTTTAGTCAGCTTTTTTCCACTGAGACCAAAAGACCTGACAAAAACAACTTAGAGGAGGAAAAGTTTATTCTGGCTCATGTTTTCAGAAGTTCAGTCCATGGTCGGCCAACTCCATTGCTCTGTGCCTAAGAAGGCAGAACGTCATGGGGGAAAGGTGTGGAAGAGGAAAGCTGCTCAGTTCACGGTCAGTTTAAGAAGTAGAGAGAAGGAGGAGGAAAGAGACCACAGGGAAGATGCACCCTTCCATGGCATACCCCCAGTGACCCACCTTCTCCAGTCAGGTCCCACCTGCCCACAGTTAACACCAAGTCAGTCCATTCAAACTAGAATGGACCAACTAGGTCACAACTCTCATAATCTAATCATTTCACCTCTGAATATTTCTGCATTAACAAGAACTTTGGGGGGAAATCTCATATCCAAACCATAATAGGAGATGTTGAGGAGTGAAACTGATCAAATTGTATGTGTGTATAAATATGCTACAATGAACCCATATATTATGTATAAGTAGTATGCTCCACTACCAATGACAAAAAGACATTTTAAAAAGCAAGGATAGAGTGGCTTCTGTAGTCCATCCTCATCCTGTTAGGTGATTACAATGATGTGGCAACAGGTACTTGTTTTTGTGGTCCTGCAAATGCAATTGTTCTAGAGAACAATTTCAATGGCGAGTTTTCTCTCTGTGAGAGAGGTGACCCACTGTCTTTAGAATTCACCTGTGTATTTATAGTTAACTCTGATCTAGTCGTTATTTCTGACCATAGCACCTCCAGACTGCTTAGCCTCCATGGTAGCTTAAAGAGAGCCTTAGGGGATCAAGTGTGACCTCAGAGATCCAGAATTTCCTGGATATTTAGATCACTCACTGAATAATTCTGTGTGCATAACACCTGCAGAAGCAGGTCTGTTTGTCTCAGCAGCTGCATGATGCCTATTTTTTATATTTTTGGATTTGCCTTTGTTATCCGACCAGAGATCCATTGTCAAACTGTATTTTGCATTCTGTTATTAATATAAATTCTCTATGCTTTAGGGGCTTAAATTTCTAGTACTGGGAAAGACTTTAGAGGTTATCCTAAATCCTTCATGTGTTTAAAGGCATTTTGGTGTGTGTGTGGGGGTGGTTACTAGGAATTCAACCCAGAGCCTCATCATACTAGGTGAATACTCTCCTACTGAGCTGCACCTGCAGCCCCAATCCTTCATTTTCACAGATAAGAAAACAGAATCCAGAGAAGTGACTCACCCACCGTCACTCAGTTATTATTTAGAGGTTTATTTTTAAACAAATTCAATATTACTTCTCCCTAGTTATAAGTCGGTTTCATATTTAACAAAGGTCAGCATTATTACAGGTAAATTTTAATGAGTCACCCAACCATTTTCCGCTAAAATAAAGAAAACTTAGCTGGATGGGTTGAATTATGTCCTCCAAGATTTCATGTTTTGAGGTCCTAACCTTAGTGCCTCTGAATGTGATCTTCTTTGAAAGTGGGGTCCTTGCAGGTGTGGTTAGTTAAGGTCATGTACTGGACTAGGGTGACTCTCACTTGGCATGCCTGGTATTCTTATAAAGAAGAGGAAATCTGCACACTGACCCACTCAGGGAGAAGGTCATGTGAAGACAAAGGCAGAGATAAGGGAAAGGGTTCTGCAAGCCAAGAAATGCTGAGACTGTCAGAAAACCACCAGAATCTAGGGGAGAGGCCTGCTGCAGACCCTTCCCTCCCAGCCCCCAGAAGAAACCAGCCCTGCTGTGCCTTGATCTTGGGCATCAAGCTTCTAGAACTATGACAGTACATTTGTGTTGTTTATTCTACACCATTTGTACACAGCCCTAGCAAACTAACATGATATTCATGCCTGCTGAATATCTCATGGATTAGGGAGACCAGAAATGCATGACTGTGCCTTTGGGGAACAGAGGAGAACCCTCCCTAAGCCCACTCACCTGTGATTCCAATTTCTGGATGTGGACTCAAGTGCCACAAATTGCCAGATTCCAAAGCAGAAAGGCCACCTAAAATCCAATTAACAACCCATGGGGTTTCTGGAAGCCTTGAATTGTGTGGCCCCAGTATGCTGAGCTGTTGACAGGCTGTGCTACCCCGCATAACACCAGCAGGGGGAGCTACCGATGGAATTGAAGGGTCCTGGTTAAGTCTTTATACTTTCAGAGATTTTTCCTTTTCTAACTTGACAGGTAAGTATTATCATACATGGAAGTTATTTTAAGTTTTCTTTTCTTTCTTGAGAGCTATGTATGCTCTTATATGTTGGGGAAAGTCATATTTCTATTCAATTTTAAATTCTCCTCCCCTAACCTGTTACTCCTTTAATCTGTCCCCAGTCCATCAGAACTGATATTCCTGCATAACAGTGTGCAGTGATGTTCTGGAGAGAGACGAAAGGTGGTCATTAAGGGGGACATTCTTCAGCCCCCTCTGGCCTATTGTCAGCAATAGCGGGGGAGCACCTGTTTGAAGGAACAAGGGTCAGTCAAGTTTGTTGGGCAGATATAACCCTTTCCTCCCTAAAATTACTACAAGGAGGTGACCCTTAGGGGTGACTGACTTTTGGTTTCACTCAACAGTGAAAGTACGGAGTCTCAGCACAAACTCAAGTCCGGGATAACCTTTCAAAGCCTTTGTCCTATTAAAGGCTATTTACCTGAGCTGACAGGTAAAATGATAGCCCCAAGACGAAAACACGTAGGGCAGCAAATGAAAGAATTAGTGCACTGTTCAAATTAGATCTGTCGTTCAAGCAGAGAGACCTTTGCCTGTTGGGGCACCTTCAAAGGTCTTCACCAAGGACACTGGCAGTCGGGAGAGGAAAAAATATTCACCATGGTCCAGCAGAGGCCCTCGAGCACCTGCCTCCCAGTTCAGAAAGGGGCAGCACACGTGAGCCCTGCATTTAAAGCACCCTTCATCCCGCTTTGTAGTTGTTATTTATTTTTCTTTGTGTGGCTCTGATAATGATCCTGGTGATCAGACAGCATTAACTTGTAGGTGGCTCTGCTTTTTATAAAGCAAGAGTTTTTAAAAGGCACCTCGGACCCAAGGCATCTAACCAACAGCCCTGTCCCTCTACCTCCAGTGGCCTTTTTGCGGGATGGGTGTTGGGAGGTGGGTGTGAATGGTGGGGTGGTAATTAAATGTGTGGCTGAATACTGAATGGTTTTACATGACTCATTAAACTGCCATTTTCAACACTTTTGCCTCATGCTATGGGAATAAGAATCCTATAACAACCTCTATGTTCAGATTCTTTAATATCTGGAATACTGTGTGGTACAAGTGCCCTGGGACGTGAGCACAGACATCAATTGAAATACAGGGCACTCAT
This sequence comes from Sciurus carolinensis, assembly GCF_902686445.1. NCBI lineage: Eukaryota > Metazoa > Chordata > Mammalia > Rodentia > Sciuridae > Sciurus > Sciurus carolinensis. The sequence goes on from NC_062226.1 coordinate 68,906,773, forward strand.
AATAGGGCTAAATTTGATAAGCCACTCGAGCATGACCCAGCAGCCCAGCCTGTTAAACTGGGATGCACAATTAATTGCTACTCTTTTATTTATTATCTTTAATCCCTCATTGGATACAGTTGACTTGCTACTTCCTGGGATGAGGACACAGGCATAGGTGGGAATGAATTTTTAAATTATAAAGCAATTTCTTTGTTACAAACCTGGGCTCAGATGTAAATTCTAATCATTTCCTTTTCCCAGGACAGTGCCCTTTGAACTCAGAAGGATGTCCATTTTTCTTCCTGCTACCCGTGGGGGCAGAAAGTCAGGCATATCTAGTTTTTGGAGGTCATTGGTGGTTTTCTTTCCCTGGGAGACTCCTTGACACTCTGAAGACTCTTTACAGACTTACATTACAGAGTAGAACGACCCCCTTGCACGCTGCCTCTGCCTGGGTCTATTAATTGCTTTTGGCTTTATCCAGGTCTCTACCTCTCAGGAAAGAAGGGCTTTCTCACTTTGAACTGTGTGCTTTTGAACTGAGCCAGAGGGAACAAATGTGCCTAACGCATCAACAGGCTTTGGTTTCAGGATCATTAGAAACCATTTTCCCTCCCGTGTATTCAACTGCTTGCTCCACTGTCCAGATGTCACTTACAGTTCCACTCTTAGAAATTTCATCCATTGTCTTCGTTCCCTGGTAAAACTCAAATTGGGTTCTTGTGGCAAACACAGTGCTGTAAGCCTTAATGGTCTTTTGTAGTTGATCTCAAGTAAGTTTATGGAATTCTATCCTGAGCAGTGGCCAGGTAGAGGCTAGAAGTGAGAAGTGAGCAGGGGGTGGGCAGCAGTGTTGGGGGAAGGGCCACACATACTAGAGAGACCCAGACAGCACAGGAACAACGTCAACCCCATAGATTTAAACCCATAACATTGACATATTGAGAGAAAAGGATTAACATAGATTGAAATATGTAGGGGTCTCAAGATGTCTTTTTGTTAAAAATTCCTCTGATTATAAAAAGTCATTGCACTTAGTGTAGAAAGCCTCATAAAATATATGAAAGTATTAAAATGCTTATAAACCTTACAGTCTAGAGATATTTAATAATTTCCCCATGGTGATTTATCACAGCCATAAAATATCCTATTACTTATGTAACCAGCTTCCTATCAATTTTTGCTGTTACAAATAATGCTAGCCAACATTTACAATGCTTTCTGGATGCTCTCTTAGATGACTGACACTTGTTAATTCACTCAGTCTTCATAACTGCCTAAAGAAGGAGGTACAGGTTTTATTCCCATTTTAAAGATGAGGGGACAGATGCTGAGAGGGAACTATCCACTTGTAAAAAGAGAATTGGATTCTTGATTGCCATTCTGATTGGAGTGAGATAAAAATCTTAGTTTTGATTTGCATTTCTCTAATTGCTAGAGATGTTGAAAGTTTTTTTCATATATTTTTTCATTGATTGTATATCTTCTGTGAAGTATCTGTTCAGTTCTTTGCCCATTTTTTGATTGGTTTATTTGTTTTTTTGGTGTTAAGTTTTTTGAGTTCTTTATATATCCTAGAGATTAATGCTTTATCTGAGGTGCATTTGGTAAAGATTTTCTCCCAATCTATAGGGTCTCTCTTCACATTACTGATTGTTTCTTTTGCATGACTGATGTGATCCTACAATAAGTACAATCAGAAAAATGAAAAATTATACTCCATTTATGTATGATTTATCAAAATGCATAAATGCATTCTATTGTCATGTATAACTAATTAGAACAAATACAAAAATCAAATTTAAAAAAGTGAATTAGAGATTCAACCCTGACAGTCTGCCTCTGGGGTTTGATTATTTTCTTAGGTTCTACTGCCTAAAATAGCATTTCTGTGTCTAAAGTTCAAGAACACAAACACACTTCAGGCTCTTGAGATTTCAATAAATTTCTACAAATTTCTCTTTTTAGCAACATGTTACTAGTTTGTTTCTTTGATGTTTAAAGCAAAACAAAACTCCTGTGTTGCATTTTGCCTTCCATTCTCCAGCGGGCAGTCAGAGGAAGGACCAGAGAAACAAAGATTAGTTTGCACAGAAGATTTGAAGTCATTAATCATGCCAGCTTTGGGAATTTCTAGAAGTACATTCAGATGAGGTGCATCCTGGGCTTGGCCTTACTGTTCTGTGAGTTGTCTGCATAGCAGGTACAGAATGTAGTCTAAGCCTAGAGATTTACTTGGTTAGTTGTTTGTTCATCGGCTTGATTTTTATAGAAAAAGTTTTTAAATATTCCAGTGGGAAGTTGACTGGCTGAATTATAAATGAGTTGGCTCAGTTTGCACTACATAAAATGATGTCCAAACAATCCGTTAAGTAGAAAAAAGAAAAAAAGAAAGAGAGGGAAAACAAATGACAGAACTGGTCCCACCATATAATCCTATTTCAGAAGATGTTTAGAGAAAAGATTTCCTTTAGGAAGTGGGGTTGGAAGGGTTTTTATTTTCTATTCTGTACATGTTTGCATTCCTTGAAATTTTCAGTAAACATTTATTACTTTTTTATTTAACATAAAACTGCTATGGTTTGGATGTGGTTTTTTCGCTGCCAAAACTCAGGTTGAAATTTAATTGTCAATATGATGGTTTTAAGAGGTGGAGGGACCCTTAAGATGTAATTAGATCTTGGGGCTCCACCCTCTTGAAGAGATTGTAAGGCAAGTCTGGTTCCTCCCACCTTGCTGTGTGCTGGACTCCTTCCGTTTCCATTGTCTCACCACCACGCAAGAGGCAGATGGAGGCTCTTGACAGATGCAGTGGCCCACTCTGGAACTTCCCAGCCTTCAGAACTGAGTCAAGCTAAACTTACCTTTATAATTATCCAGCTGGTACTTTATTATAGCAACCGACTAAAACAAGAACCAATAGGAAAGTAGAATTTTTGGAGTATAAAAGTATGTAAATACAAATATACAAACTTATTTACAAACAGGGACACAGAGAAGAAAACACAATTTTGGTGAATATGAAAACATACTCATTGAACTGGTTGGTATTGAGATGGATATGTGTTTTGGAATTTCCCTGTGTTTTCTGAACGATTGGTCATGTAGTTGTATAACTAGGGCACACTATTAACGTACTTGAAATTTAGAGGCAGTGAAGAAAGCATGGAATAATAGTAAAAGGAAATCAGAAAGGCCCCTCTGAAAGGAAATGAGAGACTGAAGTAGCAAGAGTGAAAACACAAGATCTGCACGCCTGGGGTAACCCCAAGGCTGACGGCATGAATCTGTGGTAGGCACTTGGCTTCAGGACTTCCGGTTCTCAGTGCAGTCTGGAGTTTTCATCCCAGACCACACATTAGAATCCCCTGGGGAGCTTTTAAAGCAACAGTGTCCCAGTGCCTCTGAGGCAGGAGCTGGAAAGGCTCCCCAGGTGATTCTGATGAGCAGACCAGGTAGAGAATTGAGCCAGCCTGAGCTGGAAGGTAGTGGATTCACTCTCAACCCAGGCCCAACAGTGACTAGTGTCATTTAAATAAGCAAATTGGCAGATGTTTGTGTAGCTCCTGGAGAAGAAAAGTTTTAAAGATACCTTTGGGGGCTGAGGTTGTAGCTCCGTCAGAGAGCGCTTTCCTAGCATGGGTGAGGCACTGGGTTCTATCTTCAGCACCACATAAAAATAAATAAATAAAAGTACTTTAAAAAAAAAAAAAAAAAAGACACCATTGGGCCAGATCACCTCTTGGTTTTGAAAAGTGGTTGCTCTTTACTTATAATAACCACTTTCCATCGGGATTTCCACTCGGCATTTGAGTGTAAAGAGTATGCATTTTTAAAGCTGTCCAAATGCGTATTTATGCAGCAGACCATAACTCCTCTCTCGATAGGCTGTTATGCTTTATCAAATAAATGATACACATTTAAAAATCTGTCTGAAAGGGCATTTACCTGAAGGACTGTTATTGTGTTTGTGAGGTTTTTTTGAGTCCTTGTGGCTCATTGGGTAAATAATATCGTTTAACCAATTTTTAAATAGATGTGTCTCACAAGATGCCATTTTATCAATCTTATGCACTTTCATACCCTACAGAGGGGGCTCTTTTAGGTCACTTTTACTTTAAATTTCATATCAAGATATATTTCCTAAAATGTGTTTAAAATTTTTTAAAATGAGTCTGAAACAGGACCCTGGCACCTGATCTTATTTTGTGAGGTGTTAGGGCTCCAACCACATGCTAGGTCGGTGCTCTACCCCTGGCTAGACCTCCCAGCATCTGACTTTTTCCTTGTGCTCTATTAAGATTTTCTTTTCTTTTCTTTTTTTTTTTTTACTTACTTTTTCTTCAGTGGCAATACTTCAGTACTAAATCCAAGACCTCTTGGCTTTGAGGTAAAAGGCCCTAAACCCCTTTTGTGAAGATTCCTGATTTGATTAGTTTTGGAGAAGGTGAGGAATTAGAACAAGGGGGAGGTAATTGGGTGTGATCATGAAATGGAAGATCGTCTTGGTCAGATGGGCATGTCAGCATGGGTCATGTGACTCCTATAGGAAATAGGGCCAAGGACAAGCATAGACATGGAGAAGTCTTCCCAACTGAAGGAAAGAGGAGGATTTGGAACAAGATGTACCCCATTTGTTTACAATAAAAAAAAAAAAAGAAATTCATTAAAAAAAAGAAAAGAAAAGAAAAAGAGGAGGATTTGATAGAGAATTACAAGAAGGATTAAGGCATGAGTAAATGAGACCACAAACCTCAGCTACAGACAACAGGTTCCACTCAAACCCCTAGTTAAGCAGTGAGGGGTTTATTGAGGGTGTTAATTGATTCACAAATCGTCAGGAAGGCCATACAAGCCTTAGAAGTTTTCTATGAAATGATGCAGCCACAGGTAGCGGAGCCAGAGAGAAATAAATCACAGTCCAATCGAGTAGTTTCCAAGGGGTGTTCCCTGATTAGTAGCATCGTCATCCCCTGAAACTTGGTAGAAATGCCTACTGAATGAGAAACTCTGGAGTACGGCCCAGCAATCTCTTTAAAAAAGTTTTCAGGGTGATTGTGATGTATGGCAAGGTTTGCAGATCTCCACTGATGGTTGTAGCAGGTGTACCACAGCTGCCCCTTCCTACTCGTACACCTGAAAAATTAAGTGCTGGACACCTAAAACTGTCACACCTGCTGCAAGAGTCTGCCAGTGAATTTGCTAGGTTTCATTTTCCTGTACATGACTGTTCACTTTTAGCTCAGAGACTCCTGAGAGTCATCCTCTAGGAAGACATCATCTACTGGTACCCTGGATGCAAAACACACCAAAGAATGGAATTCAGCTTTCCAGACTGTAGTGCAGAAGTAAGCTCGGAAGTGGTTGGAATGCACATTGAGAAAGCTCACTTCCGGGAGAAGGAGCCTTTAATGCCCCTCTCCCCCAGACCTGGCAGGCTGAAAATAACTGGATTTTATTGTCATTGAAGATGTCTAAAATACATCTTATCCATAGATCCGTAAATGCTTGAAATGAATTATGTTATTTCATGTGTGAGAAAACATGGAATCAGCTCTTTGTTCAGTACACTGGAGGTGTAAAAAAAAAAAAAAGAAAAGAAAACTCACTTCCTTGTCTACTGTTAACCGCATGCAGGAGCCCTTGGGGATTTTGTAAGACTTGACACATGAGCCAGCCTCTACAGTACAGGAGGGTAGAATGTGAAAGCTGTACAGGCTGGTCACCCAGTCCTTTTCCAACCTGGGACAGACAACCCCATCAGAACCCCAGCTCTGGGAACTGTATCCCAGCCACTTCCTGGGATGCAAAGACTTTCCATAGGTTTCAGGGATTCTTCCTCAGATGCAGTCTGGCTCACTGTAACTATTAGAGAAGAATGACAGAGGTAGCCTGTGCTTTAAATATAATTTTCTTCCTAGTTGCCTTTTAGGATTGAGAGTTAGAAGTTCCCAAGAGAATATCCCTTCCTTGTCTTGAGGAAGCACATTGTTTGCCAGTACTGAACAGATGCCAAAGTCACATCCAACTGTTAGCACAGGTTTGTTCTATAATCAGAGCAAGATCTTTGTATTTAGTTTATACCTGTTCTATTAAGTGACATTGTTTTGAACAGTCCTGGTTGTAAGGTAGATTAAGCCACTGATTACCAACCGTTGAAACTCATTTCCTTAGTAGGATCTGCCTGCCTCCTAGGTCTCGGCAGGCCAGAAGATTGATGAAGCTCGGTTAAATGTCTCTTGGGCCCTGCTCCAGCCTAACAAAGCCTTGCCTTCTCCTAATTCAATTCAAACATCAGCTCTTTAAAGAGGCACTGCTTGATCATTGCTATCATTTGAATCTTGAGTGTCCCCGAAGGTCCGTGTATTGAAGGCTTGGTCCTCAGCTGGACACTATTGTGGGGTGGTGGAATCCTTAAGAGGTGAGGTCCAGGGGGAGATTTTAGGTCAGTGGGACCCTGATCTTTTTTCTCTCTTTGCTTCCCAGTCATGAGCTGAGTAGCTTTGCTCTAGCTGGAGCTTCCTGCTATGATGCACTGCTTCACCACAGACCCAAAAGCAATAGGGTCAGTCATGGAGCAGAACCTCCAGACTGTGAATCCCCAATAAACATCTTTATCAGTTGACTACCTCAGGTGTTTGCAATAAGGGAAGCTGACCAGCGAGGGCTCCAGCAAGTGCCCCCTACCGGTCACCCTTGTCACGTCTTCTCAGTACTTTTCACTCTGAAATGAGCTCGTTTGCTGGATGTCCATCTCCCCATGTAAGCTCCTTGGGAGGCACTGGTCCATCTTTTTCTCGGAGATCTTGCCATGCCTTTCTTCCCCCTGCCTGGAAGCCTCTCACTGAATATTGTGGAGTAAATGATAAGTGGTGTGGGTGGCCACAGTGCTGATGTCATTAGAGAGCAGTGGAAAGCTATGGCTGACCCTGCAGCAGGGCGAGGTGATGTTGGAGGAGTTGTTTCCTTTAAAACATCCAGGTGCTTGATCTAGAGATAATGTACTCCCTGTATGCAGCTGGGAGGAAGGCATGGGTGGGAGAGGCAGATGTTCAGTCACATAGGATTGTGGCTTCCTCCAGGATGCTCCTGAAATAGAGACTGACTGTTGTCACGGTCAGGGATAGGATACGGCGAGTGCCTTCTCTCAATTTGCCCATTGCTTTTAAAAACCTTAACACCGAACCCTAAGTTATCTGACCTTAGGACTTGGTTTCGTTGTGACTGATTTAAAAAGACTTTTATTGTTTTTCATAGGTAGACTTTTGTTTTCTCTTTGTTATATGGTGGTTTGAATTATCCTGGTTGATTTACTTTTCAAGTATTTTTTTAATTCTTAAAAATTTGGACAATGGCATATTTCCCTGTGTGTCATAGTTTTACATTCCTTAAAAATACACAAAAGCAAAATACACAAACAAAAGCAAATCTTTTCCAGATCTAAATGCTCTGAAGTCAGACTGCCCCATAGGCAGTAGTGTGCCCAGGACAAGGACACAGGCGCAGAAGTGACTGGTTCACCTGCAGGGGCCCTCTGCCACCCTCTGAACTTCTCACCCTTTATGTCCCCTGGTATCAAATGAAGATGAGGAGAGGATGGTCTCTTAGGATTCTGGCGCAATGTGACAAACTCCTGCATTTAGAACTACTGAAGCCTGGCCTAGAGTTAGCGCTCAACTCTTACCACTACCCAGTGGCTGCCAGACACTGAGGAAAGGGATGCTTAAGAGTGAACCACCCAGTGACTCTGCATGTCCCCACCTCCCACACAGAAAAACTTGGTCACTGCTCTAGGTTGACTGGTGTCCCCCCAAATCCACGTTCACTTGGAACCTCGGAATGTGATCCTATTTGGAAATAGGGTCTTTGTGGATGTAATTAGTCAAATTAAGGTGATGCCACACTAAATTAGAAAGGATTCTAATCTACTGCCCGGTGTAATTGTAAGAAAAGGGAAATATGGGCACAGAAATATAGGGGACCTCAGCTGAAGACAGACACAGAAGAGTTATGTGAAGATGGAAGCAGAGGTTGGCGTGATGGAATCAACAGAAGCAAGGAAAGACGAGGAAGTGTCTCCCCTAGAGGCTTCAAAGAAAGCACAGCCTGCCAACACCTCGATTTCAGACTACAGATCTGTGAGATCATTTTGAAGTCACCTTTTCATGGTAATTTATTATATCAGCCCTAGCAAGCCTATGCCGTTACTTAGCAGATCGTACTGCATTGAGAGGGCCTTATTCCCTGCTTTTAGCAAAATCCTCATGTTTTCTTGGAAATCTCAGCATGAATGAGATTAGAAGAGGACTCTGAGGTTTTGAAAAATGGACTGTAACTGGTAACTCCTCAGGTTAGTAGCCGCAAGAGCAGATTAAGGAGGACAATAGAAAATGCATCAGTTATTTTTGGACTTGGAAACTTTTTAATGCAGCAGCTTTCCTTGGCATCAGGATGTGGGTAGGGTTATACATCTCGGCCATTTAACGCTTCAAAATGCTCCTCAGTAGAAAGTAAGAAGTCAGTACCATTAAGTGTGGTGCCCAAGTGCTGGATACACCATTCTTCCACGTTTAAGCCCTGCACTGTGGCCTGCAGGGTGTGGGTAATGGGCCACGCAGCGTTACCCTCTATGGTAGCACTCTAACTGGACACCAGCTCCTTGCAGTGTCTGCATGCATTTGTTCCAACATACCTACAGAGTGGTGACATCCCATCTGGAAGTTTTGCTTCTGTAAGCAAGGAGGGGTGGCTGAAGGAGAGACAGGTGCCAGGCTGGAGGAATCCAGAGTTGAGAGGCAGACAGACTTGCCAATAGTGTGATTGTAACTCAGGGATGAAAAGTCAAGCTCCTTTCCTTTTAAGACTCACATTAAGCTTCTGACCTTAACTGATCAATTTCACTGGAGGAGGGGAAGTGCCTCTATTCAGAAAGTCTGTGGCCTCATTCTGGGCTCTGCTAAGGTCTCTAGCTTCCTGATGACAAAGACTGTTTCTCTTTTAATCCTGTGGCAGATTCTAGAGCTACTGCCCCAGGGAGGAGCCAGAGAGACCTTGAAGGGAGTGTTGCTGTCTTTCTGGGTCAAGGTGGGGGCCAGACTCGTGTATCTCCTTGGCCTTCTTCCTTTGGGATCCTTGGTAATTGCCATTATCTTAAGTTGCCACAAACCCTCCTCTCTCCACCAGAATAGCTTTAAAATCACAAGATCCTATAAAACACTGTATGTTTGTCACAGCTTTGGATGGACATAATCTATTATGTCCAAGTGATGCTAATGGATCATTAAAGGATCCTTTTCCTCCAGGAAAGACTGCCAAATCTGGGATTCCATGCTGGATTAGTTTATAGTACCAAACATGTTATGGGAAACACGAGGTCTTGGCCTTAATGTGATTGCTCTATAATCTCCATGAATGTCACTGTAGAAGTCAGGGGTGGTTGAAGACCATAAGGTCGAACAGAAAAATGAAGTGTGTCAGTCTGTCAGCACTCAGTCCATCAACCTGTGTCCAGCTGTGCAAGGCAAGGTGGCCCACTGGCCCTTATGCTTTCAATGTCTGCTTCCATCATATCTAGGTTTCTATGACACACTCCTGTTTTCTCACCTACCTTCTTTTCTGTTTTTTTTCTTTTTGGCCTATAAACATGTTTGTATCTCTCTTAAATTAAACAAAATAAGTTGAAATATCAAAAACCACTTTGATCCTGCATCTTTCTAACCACTGTCGTTTAAGCAACCACTCTCCCCCATCAAATATTAACTCCATTATTCGGCATAGGGAAATGGAGCTTATTTATGGGCTAGCATAAATTTATGTGTAGCTGAGCTGCAAGCTAGGAGCCATACCAACAGAAGCAGCGCTCGCTCTGTGGTAGGCACTATACGGAGGGATCTGCACATAGCATACCTTCTGATCTCCACAACGACCCAAGGAAGTAGGAGCTATAAAAATGTCCATTTTTCAGGTGAAAAAACAAGTGGAGTTATTTGCAGAAGGTCGTGGAGCTAGACCAGCTGAGGCCTGCACTCTGCCACTGAGCCAGGAGGCCTCTCTGTGAGTAAGATACAATCCCGCCCTTCAAACAGCCAGTCTGGAAACTTCCCAGAACCTCTTTGATCTTGGCTAAAAGATTTCAACTTTCATTTCTTTTGTAAGTGTGAGTAGAAGAGAGGCTAGGAAGGGCAGCTGGGAAGGAGGATGATGGAATTTGGATAGTGGGTACCAACATACAGAGAGGTGGGAGGAGTAAGTTCCGGTGTCCCACAGCACAGTAGGGCAACACCAACCTCTACTTTATGAAGAACTAGAAGAGAGGTGTTGAAAGGCTCTAAGCACAAAGAAATTACATATAGGAGATGAAAATGCTAATGACCTTGATTTGGTCATTATACGTTATATACATGTATTAAATCATCACACTGTGGCCCACTAATATGTACAGTTGTTACATGTCAATTGAAAAAGAAAAACACATTTTATTTATTTTTTGAAGTCCAAAAGTAGTTATTTATTAAGAAAAACACATTTTAAATGTGGAGTCTAACATTCCTGTCTTCTTAGAGCTGTTGTGCCTAAGGAATGAGTCAAGTACTCCACGTGTTCGTTGAATGGAAGGGATGTCAATTAACATTCATGGATAACAAGTGTAAATTCATTCCCCTGGGGTGTGTTCAGCTCAGATTTGTGGCCTCAAGGTTCTGAGACCCTTTCTGTGCTAAGTACTGAGGAAAATCACCCAAAAAAGAGTGGCCTTTGTGCTATAGAGCACCTAGAGGATAACTAGGGCCATATAGATGAGAACAGGACTAAGATTTGCTTGATGTTTTTCATGTTTACTAAATGCATCCTGCAAACCAACCGTCTGTCTGTCTATCCATCCATCAACACATGAACCCTCCAAATGGTACCTTTTGGAGGGTGACTACTATGGACTGAATTGTGACTTCTCACCCCCAAATCCATATATTAAAGAGGAAATTTGGATGGAAACACACACATAGGAAAGGTGATGTGAAGACACTGGAGAAAGATAGCCATCCACACGCCAAGGGCCCTGGACACGTGCTTTCCTCCCCTCCCTCAGAAGGAAGCAACCTGCCAATGTTTGCTTCTGCTCAGGCTTCTCAATCTGTGTGGCTTGCTGCGATCGGCCTAGGACATGAATGCAGTGGCTTAGTCGTTCTGAGTCTGATAGAAAGGAGATTCTTTAGGCTCTGAAGGTGGGGGCATGGGGAAGATTTCATGGTTTAGTAAGAGCCTTTTAGGATATCTAGATACAGACGGAACTGTGGTTCTAGACAATCAGTAATAAGTCTGAGATGGGTAAAACTTTTAGTTATCCAGGGATATTGTGGAATCATCTTTTTTGAAAGTCTCTGGAAACTGAACAGACTCTCACTTGACCAGTAGGGTTTAAGGTTATGGAGAGTCTCTGAGAAGGAGCAGCTGAGAGTTTTGGAGCACACAGAGAACTACATAGAAAGCCTCTTAGCACCTACTTCAAGGCTACTGTGTTAGCTAAACCAACCCTGACCTATTTCCCTGCCGGTAGCATCAAGGATTTTCCTGGTCATGGGGAATGTAAATCTTAAATGGGGGTGGTGAAGGCAAGAGAAGACACACACCGTGCTGGAGAGCTCCCATTTGCCCATCCAGATCTGCTCTCCACCCTCTCCACCCTGTGTCTGCCCACAAACATGATTCTACGTACCACGACTATGGGCTCCTTGCCCTCTGGCACTGGTTCAGTCATAGAGAACCCTGGCAGAGATTGGAGGGCAGGAGGAGAGTGAGGTTGGAGTCCTGAGGCCCCTGACTGTGTGTGATTGTCTCTGGCTGCCATGCCTCAGACGAAAGAGGCCCTTTGAACATGATGCTCTCTCTCTGGCTTCACTAGCTCTGGGCTTCCCCAAACTCAGCTTTTGTGTTTTTTAAGTTATTTTTATTAGAGCATTATAATTATACACAGTAGCTGGACTCATCCTGACATGAAAACCTGCTCACTCCATTTCAGCTCCTCTCCTCCCTCATCCCTCCATGCTCCATTACACTGATCCCCGCCCCCCCCGACCCCACCCCTCCACTCATCCACTTATCCATCCTTGATCAGTGCTTTTCACACATGCATAGGTGAAATTCCCTGTGCTATATTTATATATGCACATAAGGTGATTTTGTTAAATTCATTCCACAATTACTCCCCTTGCTTCTTTCTTTTCACTTGATCTTCTACTCCACTGATCTTCCCAATATCTTTGATATCCAGTTTCCTACTTTCCCTTATTTTTCTCCAGCTTCTGCATATGAGGACTTTCAACCCTTGATTTTCTGAGTCTGGCTTAATACATTTACCATGATATTCTCCATTTCCCAGCAAATTTCATTCTTTATGGCTGAGTAAAACTCCATGTATATACATCACATTTTCTTGATCCATTCATCTGATGAATACCTAGGCTAGTTCCATAAGTTGGCTATTGTGAAGTGTGCTCTTATAAACACTGATGGCTGTATGGCTGTAATATGCTGATTTTGGTTCTTTTGGATAAATACCAAGGAGTGGGATAGCTGGTGATTCTATTCCTAGTCTTTTTAAGAATCTCCAGATGGTTGTATTAATTTATAGTTCCACCAACAAGGTATGAGTGTACCTATTTCCCCACATCCTCACCAGCATTTATTATTCATATTCTTTTTAAAAATAATTTTCGGTACTTGTAGATGGACAGCATGCCTTTATTTTGTTTATTTTTATGCAGTGCTAAAGATCGAACCCAGCATCTCGCACTGCTAGGCAAGTACTCTGCCACTGAGCTACAGCCCCGGTCCTATCATTTGTATTCTTGAAAACTGCCATTCTGAATGGAGTGAAACGAAATCTTAGTTTTTTGTTTTGTTTTGTTTTATTTTGTTGCATTTCTCTGATTGCTAGAAATGTTGAATATTTTTTTTCATATATTTGTTGGCCATTTATATTCTTTTGTAAATTGTCTACCCTTCTGCCCATTTATTGACTAGGTTATATGTGTTAGCGTTAAGTTTTAGTTCTTTTCTATATTCTGGATTTTAATCCTGTTAGAGGAATAGCTGGCAAAGATTTTCTTTCATTCCATAGGCTCTCCCTGCCTGCTCTTAATCATTTCCTTTGTGTGCAGAAACTTAAAAAAAAATTTTTTAGTTGTAGATGGACACAACAGCTTTATTTTATTTATTCACTTTTGTGTGATGCTGAGAATTGAACCCAGTGCTTCGCACATGCTAGGCAAGTGCTCTACCACTGAGCCACAACTCCAGTCCCCAGAAGCTTTTCAATTTGATGGCATCCCACTTATTGAGTCTTGCTCTTATTTCTTGAGCTTTAGGGATCTCATTAAGGAAATCTGTGCCTAAACCAAAATGTTGGAGTGTTGATCTTTAATTTTCTTCTAGTAGTTATACAATTTCTGGTTCAATTCCTAAATCTTTGATCCATTCGACTTTTGTGCAGGTTGAGCTAAAGAAATCTAATTTCATTCATCAATACATGGATATCTAGTTTTCCAAGCACCGTTTGTTAAAAAGTCAGCCTTCATGTTTGAAATCCTTCTGGACTTTCAATGTGCACATGGCATCTCTTTCCTAGGGTGCCCTGACTAACCCACAGCTCTGCCCTATCAGACTAGGGAAGAAGACCAATAGACAAGAAAGTATACTGTGTTGTGACAGTAGTTGTAATACAAGGAGTTGTGGAATTACTGAGGGTGTAAGAGAAGCTTTTAAAGAAAACTGTCCATAAGCATCTGCCATACCTGTAACAAGGAACATAATCTAGGTAACTTAGTGGAATTTGATTGTTCAAAGAACTCCAAGTTAGAATGGCGATTATCAAGAATAGAAGCAACAACAGGTGTTGGAGAGGATGTGGGAGAAAGGTACCCTCATACATTGCTGGTGGGGCTGCAAATTAGTGCAGCCACTCTGGAAAGCAGTATGGAGATTCCTTAGAAAACTTGGAATGGAACAACCATTTGACCCAGCTATCCCACTCCTTGGCCTATACCCAAAGGACTTAAAATCAGCATACTACAGAGATACAGCCACATCAATGTTCATAGCTGCTCAATTCACAATAGCCAGATTGTGGAACCAACCTAGATGCCCTTCAATTGATGAATGGATAAAGAAACTGTGGTGTATATATACAATGGAATATTACTCAGCCATAAAGAATGATAGAATTATGGCATTTGCAGGCAAATGGATGAAATTGGAGAATATCATGCTAAGTGAGATAAGCCAATCTCAAAACACCAAAGGACGAATGATCTCGCTGATAAGTGGATGATGACACATAATGGGAGGGTGGGAGGGGTTAGTGTTAGGGTTAGAGTTAGGGTTAGGGAGGGGGGCAAGAATGGAGGAAGGAAGGACTGTATAGAGGGAAAAGAGGGGTGGAAGGGGTGGGGGGAAGGGAAAAAATAACAGAATGAATCAAACTACATTACCCTATGTAAATTTATGATTACACAAATGGTATGCCTTTACTCCATGTACAAACAGAGAAACAACATGTATCCCATTTGTTTACAATAAAACAAAACAAAACAAAAAAAGAACTCCAAGGCAGTGTGTGATCAGGACAAATTCAGATTTTAAGACATTTACAATTTCAAAAAAGAAAATGAAGCAAAACAAATGAAAGATTTACATATTACTCTTTTTTAAGCTTTATTTTTATTTAAAAATTATTTTGAGTTCTATTTATGGAGTACATTGTGATAATTCAACACATGCCTACAATGTACAGTGATCAAATCCCTGTGATGGGCATTTACATTTCCTTAGTCTATCATTTCTTTGTGTTGGGAACCCTTGAACTCCTCTTCCATCACTTTGTAGAGCATATAATAGGTTATTGTAAACCATAGTCACCCTACTATTCTGTAGAACAATACTTAGTCCTCCTACCTAACTATTTTGGTATTGGTTGTCCTACCTCCTTACCTTTTAGTGATAGCCACTGTTTTATTTCTATGGAATCAACTTATTTAGCTTCCACATATGAGTGAAAGTATGCAGTACTTGTCTCTGTATCTGACTCATTTCACTTCACATGATGTCCTCCAATTCCACTGAAGTTGTGAAAAATGATAGGATTCCATTCTTTTTTTTTTTGTGGCTGAACAATATCTCATTGTGTATATACACCACATTTATTTATGCATAAATCCCAGTTGTCATGGTTGCTAACCACTGAGCAATACTCCCAGGCCCCCTATGGCTATTGACCATCCTTCCCCACCTTCCACACATTCATCTCTAAATGTTTGGTTAAATTCAGCAGGAAGCAATCTGGTCTTGGGCTTTTCTTCATTTGGAGCTTTAATTACTAACTCTTTATTCTTTATTGGTCTGTTCAGGTTTTCTATTTCTCCATGATTCAATCTTGTGTCTAGGAATTTGTCCGTTTCTTCTATGTTATCAAACTTGTTGGTGTATAATCATTCATAATATTCTCTAGTGATCCTTTGTATTCCTGTGGTGTCCGTTGTAATGTCTTCCTTTTCCCTTCTGATTTTACTTATTCAAGGCTTTCTTCCTTCTTTAGTAAGTTTTGTTGATTTTTTCAAAAGCATACGCTTGACTTTTTGCATTTAAAAAGGAATACTACTCTGATCTTTAATAAAAATTTTTTATTTGTTCTTTTTATATATACAAGACAGTAGAGTGTATTTTGATGTATTATACATACATGGAGTATAACTTCCCATTCTTGTGGTTGTATATGATGTGGAGTTTCAATGGTTGTGTATTCAGATGTAAACAGAGGAAAGTTATATTGGATTCATTTTACTGTCTTTCCTGTTCCCACCCCCCCACTTCCCTTAATTCCCCTTTGTCTAATCCAGTGAACCTCTGTTGTCCTGCCCACCCTACTCCCTTATTGTGTGTTAGCACCTGCATATCAAACAGAACATTTAGCCTTTGGTTTTTTGGGATTGGCTTATTTCACTTCTGTTCCAATGTTACTTCCTTCCTTCTGCTACTTTTGGACTTAGTTCTTATTTTTCTAACTCCTTGGGCTGCAACATCAGATCGTTTATTTGTGATCTTTCTTCCTTTTTAAGGTAGGTTCTTCTGCTATAAACTTTCATCTTTTCTGTATCCCATAGCTTTTGGTATGTTTTGTTTCCATTTTTGTTGGCCTCAAGAAATTTTTAAGTTTTCCATGTCTTTGTAAAGTTTCCAAAGTTCTTCCTATTTTTGATGTCTAGTTTTATACCACGCTGATCAGAAATGATGTTTGAAATGATTTCAGTATTCCTAAATCTGCTAAGACTTGTTTTGTGGTCCAACAAATGATGTATTTTGGAGAATATTTCATGTGCAGCTGAGAATGTGTGTTCTTCTACTTTACATGCATAAGTGTCCATTGGGTCCATTTGTTCTATAGTGCAGTTTAGTTCCAATGTTTATTGGTTTTTCTGTCTGGATGATCTGGTCATTGTAGAAACTGAGGTTCCGAAGTTGCCTACTATTGTTGTCTTGCAGTTCGTTTCTCTCTTTAGATCCATAGATCTAAATATACTTTGTATATTTAGATATTCTCATGTTGATTGCATATATATTTATAATTAGTATTTGCTTTTGCTGAATGAACCCCTGTATATTTACATAGTGATCATCTTTGTAGTTTTTTAAATTTAAAGTCTTTTTATCTGAAAATAAGTATAGCTACTCCTCTTTAGATCTCCATTTGCATGAAATATCTTTTTCTCTCTTTAAATTTACATTCTGGGGGCTGGGGTGTGGCTCAGTGGTAGAGTGCTTGCCTAGCATGTGTGAAGCACTGGGTTCATTCTCAGCACCACATATAAGTTAATTAATTAAAGAAAGGATCATCGACAACTAAAAAAAGTATATATACATATTTTTAAACATTTACATTCTGTGTGTTTCCTTTCAGGTGAAATGAGTCTTTTGTGGGTATCATATACTTGGATTTTAAAATTCATTCAGTCTCTCTGCTATGGTTGAATATAGGTAGCACTCCTCCCCTGCCACATGGCAAGTCCATATATTAGATTGGTCCCCAGGGTAGGGCTATTGAGAGGTGCTATGGACTTTAAAAGGTGGGACTTAGTGGGAGGTTCTTAGGTTATCGGGAGTGCATCCTGGAAGGGAATAATGGAACCCTGGTTTTCACCATCCCCAGTACATGCTCTGGTACAAAGTGTGACTGACTGCTTCTACAGCTACTCTCATCATGTTGTAATGCCCCGTCAGAGGCAAAAACAATGGATTTGAATCTATCAAACAAGAGCACAATGAAATGCCTCTGGTACTTCATTGTAGCAATGTAAATCTGACTAACTCATACTCTGTATCCTTTATTTGGAAAATTTAATCCATTTACATTTAAGGTAAATATTGATTAGTATGGACTTACAGTCAGTTTGGTTCTGTTTTCCTGTTGTTTTGTATATCCTTTCTTCCTTACTGTCTTCCTTTATGAATCAGTGATTTTTTTTTAGTAATTTTTTTGATTCCTTTTTATTATAGTGTATTAATTTCATCCTCATGTATGGAGACTTTGAAAATCCTAAAACAGGTTGTATTAAGCAGATAACATATTTGATTGCATCAGGAAAAAAAATCCTCTACACTTGAACTCCACTCCCTTTTCCAACTTATGAATTTAATGTATGTAATTTCATATTACACATTTCTTAAATTATTATAGTTATTGTTTTTAATAGTTTGGTCTTATACATTTGATATTTAGAGATGTAAGTGGCTCATGACCCACCATGATGTTATTGGTGTGTTCTGGATTTGACTGCTCCTTACTTTCTTCAGTGGTTCCATACCTTGAGATATGTTTATGTTATTCATTAGCATCCTTTTCTTTCAGCTTGAAGAGGGTCCTTTAGCATTTCTTGTAAGGCAGGCCTGGTGGTAATGAATTCCCTTATCTTTTGTTTGTCTGGGAGTCTTTACCTTACCTTCATTTCTGAAAGACAACTTTAGTAAGAACAACACTCTTGGCAGTTTTTTGTTCAGCACTTTGGAACTATCCCACTCTCCCCTGGTCTGTAAGGTCTTTGCAGAGAATCCCACTGCAAGGTGTATTGAAGGCCTCTTATGTTATTAACTTCTTTTCTATTCCTGTTTTCAGGATCCTTTCTTGTCTTTGTCTTTTTACTATTTGATTATAATGTCTTTCAGTAGTTGGATTATATCTGGTTGGTGACCTTTGACATTCCTGGATAAACTGTATCTTTCTCCAAGTCTATAAAGTTTTGTTACTATTTCTTTTTTAAATTTTTTAGTTGTCAATGGACCTTTATTTTATTTATTTATTTATATGTGGTGCTGAGAATCGAACCCAGTGCTTCACGCATACTAGGCAAGCGCTCTACCACTAAGCTATAACCCCAGCTCCTTTTCTTTAAGTTTTCTACCTCCTTTTCCATTAGACTTCAATATCTACACTTTTTTTGTTATCCCATAAATTTCATAAGCTTGATTCATTTTTATTTCTCCTCTGATTGTGTATTTTCAAATACACATACATTTGAGTTCAACAGTCTTCCTTCTGCTTGCTCCATTCTGTTGTTGCATTTATTTATTTTGTTTAGTATATTTTCCTTGCCTAGGATTTGCTGTTTTTTGAAACTTATTTGCTTAATGTATTTTCTTTTTTAATTGATGCATATTTTACAGAATGGTGGGGTTCACTGTGGTATATTGGTACATGCACATAGCATTATTTGATCAATTTCACTCCCAATAACTCCCTTTACTTTCTTCTCCTCCCTTTCTCTGGTCCCCTTCCTCTACCCTAAAGGTCTCCCTGCTACTTTCATGATGTTCCCCCTCCTTTTCTTCTTTTTCTCCCACTCTCTTCCACATATAAGAGAAAGCAAATACCCGAGTTGGCTTATTTCACTTAACATGGTGCTCTCCAGTTACAGTTCATTTTCCTGCAAACAATAAAATTTTCTTTATGGATGAATAAAACTCTACTGCATATATATACCACACTTTTTTTTTAATCATCTGTTGATGGGCACTTAGGCTGGTTCCATAATGTGACTGTCATGAATTGTGCTGGATAGATGTGGGTATATATACATCTCTTAAGTATGCTCTGAGTCTATTTAATACCTATAATAAACTTATGAATTGTTTCTCTGTCTTTTCTTGAAGTTTTCTAGACTTCCTTAAAACAAATGTCTAGAATGGTCTAACAAATCACACACCTCCATCCCTTTAGGGTCAGTCACTCACATCTTATTCTGTTTGTTGAGTTCCTTTTTCTCTGTTCTCAGTGCTATGGATATGCATGGATGTCTGCTCACTAGAGTTACATGTTTATTCCAGTCTCTGCAAGTCTGGCTTTGTTTGTACCCATTCTTCTTCAATGGGCCTGTCCAGAATTTCTAAGTGTACTGATTTATGTCCTTAAGCACAAGGTCACTGCCGTTACTTCAGCCTTAGAAGGTATCCTAAGCCCAGGTTTGCCATGAGAATTGCAAATTGTCCTGGGTTAGTTTAGTACCCCAGCCTCATTGTATCTTGGGAAGATGCAAGGAGGGCGCCTGGGCTGTGTGGGAAAGTCCATCAGAGACCCAAGCCTGGAAAGCTGTCCCTTGCATCCTAGATGGGTTCACCTAATAGTTTCCCCAAAGCAGGTTGGTGAGCTGGAGTTAAGATTGGGGTCCTCAGGGTCTTCCATGGAATGGAGGCAGGTAAGCATACCCCCAACAGCCCAGATGACCCTGTGTCTCCCAACAGCTCATTGCACAAGCAGGACAGTTTCCCAAGTGCAGCATGAGGAGCTGGAGCTGTGATGTGGCCTCTTTGGGACTGGCTGTGGGCAGAGGCTGTGAGCCTGTTCCTGAGGCACAGACAAGCACACATCTCCCAGCCACTCCGTGCACAGGTGGAGCGGATTCCACACTGCAGCATGAAGGACGCGAGCCAAGGACGCGAGCCAAGACTGGGCACCTCAGGATGGAGTGTGGCACAGAGGCGGTGAGCCATCCTGGTGCTCAAAAGGGCACAGGGAAGATCATTCCTCAACTGCACAGGAGGGGCCAGAGCTGAGACTGGTCCCCCTCCAGACCTGCTATGGGGCAGAGGCCAGCAAGCCTGTCATGGCGGCTCTTATGGATGATTGACTCTCAGGCTGTAAGAGATGGGCAAGTCTCCTTCCAGGTGCTTGTGTGAGCAGCACTAAGCTGGAACCTGAGCACTAGGAGGCTGGAGCTGAGCACTGGGCAATGAACCAAGTCCACTGCCAAGACCAGCACTGGCAGACAATCCTCTCTACTGTGGCACTAGTGTGCTGGATCCTTCCTGGACCCCCATAGCAGATGATTTTGATTGCAGGCTTGAGGCCAAATGGGCTATAGTCACACCCTTTGGGAACAAGGTCATTTCTGGGATGGAGCTCAGGAGCATGAGCAACAGATCTATGGATCTGCAGTCTCCAAATGAGCCTCCTGGGTCCTGGGATCCACAGTTTCTTACCTGAACCTCAAGACTCCTACAAAGACTTTCATCTGTGAGTGGGTGCAGGATCCTCGTGTGGGTGATGTATTCTGTCATCTTGCTGACATCACTCACACACATTGCTCTCTGTGAAGAATGCATCTGGATTGGGGAGTGTCATTTGTATCATTGCATACCTGGTCCATGTGACCTAGTCCCTAAGAGACACAGGTGCAGCACCACACCTTAATCAGGCCCTGTTCATTCACTAAAACAATTGAATACATGGTGTCTGGTCATAGTTGTTGCCAACTGTTGTCCCTCCAGTTGTTGGCTGGTGTTCTTGTGCTGTGGTGAAATTTATGATGTTCTTAGTCATGTCAAAATCATTCCATCAATCTAAAATTTCCTGTTGGTCTCTTTTCTCTGTTTTCTCATCCATTCCACATAATTACCGAGTGTCACCACCAAATATGTATTTTAATATCCAGCCTGATTCTCTTCCTGTTATTGCAGCAGGTCCAGTATTGTAACCGCAAACACTTTCTCAGCCATCATAAGCCAAAACTGGTTTCCAGAGCATAAAGTGATCAGCAGAAAGAGACACAGGGTAAAGCACACTGCAAAGTTCTCATCTTGTGCAGTGTGAGCTCTTGTCAGCAGAGAGTGCTTGCAATGTAATTGCTCATTGGTCAACAAAATAACACAGTTCACTACAAATATGGAGGAGTGCTTCAGAATGGTATTTTTTAAAAAAACTTTTATACTAAGTATTTTGTGCTTTGTGTGGTACTAAGTCCATACCCAGAGCTTCATGCATGGGAGGCAAGCACTCTATCACTGAGCTGCACCTCCAGTTCCTCCCTAAGTAATAAATATTTCAGAGATCAACTCAATCAATTCTATGTTGTGGTTAATCATAAGTATGCTGTGGCGATAACTCCAAAAGGACAAAGTGATCGCAGAGAAGAAAGTGCTCTGGTATAGACCAATTGCTTCATTATTGGGAGCTCATTTTTTTTTAGTATTTATTTAGTTGTAGATGGACACAATGCCTATATTTTATTTATTTATTTTTATGTGGTGCTGAGGTTCAAACCCAGTGCCTCACACATGTCAGGCAAGTGCTCTACCGCTGAGCCACAAACCCAGCCTGGGAGCTCATGTTTGAAGAGAAATTTGAGCTGGTTGTCATAGATTGGAGAATGCTTAGGTTAAGATGTGAGCGGTCTGGAGGGAACAAGTAGGATCTCAATATGCCAAAATGAGAGAGAAGCACCCATGCAAAGGCTGCTGGGGATGGTGGGCAGGAGAGTGGGAAGGGAATGAGGGCAAAGGTAGGTGGGGTGAGAACAGTGTACAAGCTGTGGGAAGCTGCAAAGGGTTCTAACCCAGGCAACTGTGACTTACCAGGGACATCCCACCCTCGGTCAGAGAGAATGTCCATGGCATAGGAAAAGTCCTTTTGATAAAGAAATTCTTTGGGGTCTGAAAAACTGTTATTAGGGATTTTTAAAAGTCTTCTGTGAATGACGATGACATCAGTGGTACTGTGGGTGAAGCCAGAGTTAGATGTTGCTAAGGACAGGTCTCTCGGGAATTGGCCCCCTCAGCATCCTCATGCTGATAAAGGGCGTAAGTGGAAGGCCCAGCCCCCGTGCAGAAACTGGTATTTGTCTGGGGCTGGGGCCCAGGGAACTAGGAGAGGGAAGAGTAGGGGAGATGTGTTTGGGTGAAAACACTTGCTTAAAATTTGTTTTTGCCTAGTTTTTCTCTATGTCCTTTATCTTGGGTTCATTCTGAACTTGGGTGTGTGGGTGACCACTAGATTATCCACAGGGGCGATGGCTTATTAGGAGTGGGGCGAGCTGTAATTTTTATTCCATGTGGGATGGGAGTCACGTGGGTTCTGAGCAGGGGAGTGACGTGGTGGCCGCAGGTGTTAGCAGGGTTGCCCTGGCTGCCGTGTGGAGGAGAGGCTGTGGGGGGTGAGGTCCAAGCAGGAGCCCACTTAGGACAGAGAGCCTGAGGCACCACAGCCTGGAGGGGTGGGGTTGGGCCTGTGGAGAGAGTGGCAAAGTGATGACAGCAACCGCAGGCTTGGGTTGGATTCAAGGGTGGGGACAACAGTGACTCAAAGGGAAGAGAAAAGGGTAACCCTAGTTTATCAGCTTGAAAGGCTGGTACCGAATAACATAAAAGTAAACTTCTTAATTTTTAAAATATCCACATGCATACCTCTATTTAAACATAAGTAAAACATTCTTCTACACACATGCATTCTATATGTGTGTGTTACATATGTGCGGTTTTATTTTATATGTATATGTCAATGTAGATATACAAACATTTCCATGAAGAGACACAGAGAAACATACAAAATTGTTAACAGTGGTTTTCCCAGGGTTGTGGGAGAGGAGGGCAAGATAAAGGAGGAGAGGAAGGGACTTTCTCTTTTGAACTATTAGCTCTTGACCTCCTTTTATTTTTTTCAAGGATAGTCCATTAATTTTACTCAGGATGATATACACAAAACTGTTAACAGTGGTAAATTCTGGATAGTGAGAATATAATTTTTTGTGTTTTTGTATTATGTAATTATATTAGGTATTTATTGTTTTATAACATCACTACAAACTTGGTGGCTTAAAATAGCACACATTGCTATTCCGTTTTCTCGGAGTCAGGTACAGTTTGGCTATAAGGCTGTGATAAGGGCAGTGACCAGAGCTGAGTCTCCCCCGGGCTTTAGGTGGGAAGGACCCTTTTCCTTGCTCACATGGCTGTTAGCAGCAATCAGTGTCCTGCGGACTGACAGACTGAGGGCCTCAGTTTCTTGTTGGCCTTTGGCTATTGCCACAGGGGTCTTCCCAACATGACCACTTGCTTCCTCAAAGTCAGAGGGGAGGCTTCTCTTGAAAGGCACGTCAGTGGTCTGCAACATGATCACAGAAGTGACAGTCCACCATCTTTGCTGTATTCTGTTGGCAGAAGAAAGTCCCAGGCACCTCCACACACACGTGGAGGGACAGCGCAGTGATGGGATACCAGGAGGCCCCAATGATTGGAGCAACCATAGAGTCCCTTTGCTACACTGATGTCCCGATAAAAATTCACAGTGTCTATATTGCTCCTGTAGTAATGCACTTTTTTATTTACTGGTACTGGGGATAGAAACCAGGGGCATTCTACCACTGGGCTATATCTCAGTCTTTTTTGTATTTTATTTTGAAACAGGATGTCTAAGTTGGCCAGGCTGGCCTTGAGCTTGTGATCCTTCTGCCTCAGCCTCCCAATCCAAGTTGGGATTACAGGCATGCACATGGTGCCTGGCATTATTGTACTATTTAGAAAATATTGTTGATTTTTAAAAACATTTTTAAAAATCAAATTGTTTATAAATGACCCTTTATGTGGTTAATTTCTTCACTAAAATAATTTATTGTTGGGCTGTGTTCTAATTGTGTATCCTAAAGGTGAAGTGTGTTCAATAAAGCGAATAGGAAATATAAGACAAAAATGAACATAAAAGAGGGCTGAGGGTATAGCTCAGTGGTGGAGTGCAAGGCCCTGGGTTCAGTTGCCTGCTCAGTGGAGGGATGCACATGTGCATGAGTACATACACACACACACACACACACACACACACACACACAATTTTTTACAAAAGGTAGAAGACAAGGCCTCCTGCCCCAATGTCAGGCCTTCCCGAGGGGTTGCCTCCAAGAGTGTCCCTCTGGATGCTTTCCTGGTGTCGGGGCTGCGGTGCTGTCATGGAAGGAGCCCTCATCCAGCATGTGGGTTCTGGCTCCAGGCATATTATTCCTGAAGTATGAAGCACTGAATCTAAATATATGTGTTTTCTTATATTTAAAGTGGGAATAAAAAAATGATACTTGTTGATTCTTTTAGAAGAGGATGGATGAATCGGTTCATACCCATCGGCCTTCTGGAAGTTCAAAGTCTAGAGTCTCAAGAGCTCACGGAGTTCACTTCTCAGGCCTCGCTGGGTCTCAGGGAGTCTCCCTTCTATAGTCCTGTTTTCACCACTCCTTCGTTTAGGCTCTCCTGTGATACAGTGAACACCCCAGCATATCAGTCCCGTTCACAAGGACCAACCTCTCCCTGGTCCCCTGACTCAGATGTCTGGACCAGGGCTCTCCCACACCCAGCGAGGCCAGTCACTTTCTTGTCTTTGTGAATTTGAACTTGGAGCTATAAGAGCAACACAGACGGCCTCGCTGCTTCTCCCCTCACTGGGCTCCCTGCTTCTCCCCTCACTGGGCTCCCGGGAGCATTGAGAAGGAGGTTGGACTGGTGGCCCCAAGTGTCTTACCAAGTCTCTGCCGTCAGTTATTCCTTTCATTCTCTCATTGTCCAGGCAGCGCTCGATCATCTATGACTTGCAGGCACATACGCTATTTCATTTCATCTTTACCATGGGACACCCATTTGGCTTTCTAGCAGCTCAGTGGGCATGAGTCTAGAGGCGGGTGTAGTCCTCGCCTCCATTCTACAGACACAGAAGCTAAAAGCTACAGCTTGCCCGGATGTCCCTTGCCCACAGTCTCAGCTGGTGAACAGCAGAAGCTAGGTGTCTGGGTTAGGTCTGTCCGGTTCCCGACCTCCTTTCCCCCTGCAGCATGGTGGCACCTGTTCTCATTACACAGCATTGGGATTGGTGGTGATGGTGTTGGCCAACTGGTGAAAGGGAAGGACTCCATCCTGACTGTGCAATACTGGGGAGACTGCAGTATCTGGATGTGGGCACTAGGTGGCAGAGTGTCACAGGGCAGACAGCTTCCCTGGTTTGGATCTGCTGGGTATGGATCTGGGTCTTGTCTCCTGCATTCCTTTACATTAAGGATTTGTCCTACTATAAATCTTGAATTCCTTGACATTAAGAGAAAAGTTGGTGCAACTATTAAATAGTTACCCAAACTGTAAAGGTTTCATACTTCAAGATACAAAGGGAGAAGGATGAAAAGCCAATGTGGAAAGGAAAAAGAGAACAATGATACGTATCAATACTGTCAAAGGCAAAGCTTCAAGTAAAATTGCTCTTTTAAAAAATATTGTAGAAAAGTTAAATAATATTTACAGTATTTCATGTAGAAATATTTAGGGGCTGGGGGCATAGCTCAGTTGGTAGAGTGCTTGCCTCACATGCACAAGGTCCTGGGTTCAATCCCCAGCACCAAAAAAAAAAAAAAAAAAAAAAAAAAAAAAAAAAAAGAAAAGAAAAAAGAAATATTTAAGGGTGTATTTTATTTAATCCCTATCTAGTTTTTGAAAGAAATAAAAACCTTTAAATTCTCCTTTTCCTAGTTTTAGGGGAGGGGGAGATAGCCTTCTTCTGGTTATAGACAGAGAAGTGTATATGATCTCATTTTACAGGAGATATACTGGTGCTACAGTATTTTCAAATGTTAGTACTAAGACTTGAAATATTTGTTTCTATAACCATTGGCAAAAATAGGCTTATCTCTTGATATTGCCCATAGTGAAGGAGAAAGCTGGGAACAGGTTAGTTGTTCTGGGAAAACCTCTTTGACCTTCAGCTGACTTTAAGACAAAGTAGAATATATTCAGTGACTAGTAAGAGACCTTTTGGCTGGGTATGGCGACACCCACCTATAATCCCAGCAACTTGGGAGACTGAGACAGGAGGATTCCAAGTTTGGGGCAACCTGGGCAACTTAGTTAAGTCCTGTCTCTAAAAGTGCTGGGGGTGTAACTCAGTGGTAGAGCACCCCTGAGGTGAATCCTCAGTACCCCCCATCCTCCCCATTCCCTACCCCCACTCCCTAAAAAAGGATAAGGACTTTTGCCATTTCCAAGGTGTTTGGCACCTGCTTTAAGAAATGAAGCATCCCAGGTCTGGGAATATAGCTCAGCAGTAGAGCACTGGTCTGGCATGTGCAGGATCCTGCATTTGATCCCCAGGATTGCAAAAATCAAAAAAATACAATGAAGCATCTCGTACTTTAACTGCATGAAGTCCAAAGTGTTCTGTGGGTCACAATGACTGGTCATTTAAGCTTCCGCAGTGAAAGGAAACACGTAGAGCAAGTCAAGCTCTTAGTCCAATGAGAAGAAAGAGATTGAACCCATCAGGCACAGAATGGAAAAGAGGGACCATTGTATTGGGACTCTGCCTTCCTGCCCTGTGACTCAGGGTCTTGAACAGGGAGGCTGGTGTTTTGCCTGCTTTCTCCTGTAAACTGAATTTAATATCTGGATTGATCACCTTTGCTCCAGGGGATGGGCATACCAGGAACATCTGTCCTGGTCAACCCTGTTTATCTGCGAGTATACCCACTGCCGTGGACAAGGCATGGTTGTAACCCTTGTTGAGGCTGTGCTTCTCTGAATCATGCACACTCATTTCCTTGGCCGAAGATGCTAGCACTTGATGTTCAAAAATGAGGGAATTCAAGGAGTCTCAGCTCCCTACTGAACTGCCTGCAGAAAAGTTTTGAATGGGTGACAGCAAACTTCAGGTCAACACCTCCTGTGGCAGTTTGTCCCAGTTCACTTGGAGGTTGGAGGAGAGTGACAGGCTGATCCCTGATTCTAGAGGAAGCTGTGACATGCCAGTTGGAGAAGGAAGTGAACAGAGCCTTTGAGTGACTTTGAGTGACCACACTGAAGAGAACAAGGCTTGTGTCAGGGACAGTTTTGCAGCAATCCAGGAGGGAGGGTTGGTGCTCTGAATTAAGGTAGCAGTGGTGGAGGAAGGGGATGGATTCGAGAGCTGTTGAGGGGGACCTGGTGACCATCTGGCTAGTGGGACCTGGTGAGGAGATGCACGGGAAACCATTAGCACAGTGTCAGACACTATGGAAGGAATGGATCAATAGTGGCTGCTGTTGCATGGGAGGCTGGGTGCGGGAGCCGATAGAGAGGGGAGCATGCAATGCACAGGAATCAACCTTGAACACTGTTTGACACACGGAGCAGGGCGGTGTGCAGTAGGTTCCTTTCTTTCTCTTTGTTCTCCATCAGAGCAGCCTGCTTGGACTCGGCACCGCAGTGGACAGTCCAATCAGAGCATCGGTATCTGAAGCTGAATTCGGTACCTGTCAGCCGGCCATTGTCCTTGCTCATTGGGTAGCTTGGAAGAAGCTCGCTTTTTTGCTTTTGCCTTATTGCTCTGGGAAAGGGTGCCAGTAAGTAAAACTCAGAATCGAAAGCAACCTGACCTAAGAAAAAGTCACCTTGTCTTCAGCAAAACTTCCAGTCCTTCCGTACTGTGTCCCCGAGCTTATAAAGTGCTCTCACAAGCATGGGCTCATGTGATTTCCTTATCACTCACTTCTCCAGCGGTGGCAGGCTTAGGCAAAGCAGCTGCAGGCTC
This sequence comes from Sciurus carolinensis, assembly GCF_902686445.1. NCBI lineage: Eukaryota > Metazoa > Chordata > Mammalia > Rodentia > Sciuridae > Sciurus > Sciurus carolinensis. The sequence goes on from NC_062226.1 coordinate 68,934,593, forward strand.
TCTTTGGCTTTTGTTCTAGATGTTTCTCTCTTCTTGGTCAACAGATCACATGACCTGAATGAAAACAGGACAGGATTGTCAGGAGTTTATGGGACTCCTGTGGGGTCTGGACACTACTGGCGGGGTACTGTGACTAAGTGTTGCTGGTTTTCTACTTGTTTGGATTCTTTCTTGCCCTAGTTCTAGACAAGACAGGGCTTCCGGGTGCCCATCTGCAAAGACTTCTAGGTAAGGCGAGAGCGATGGCTAAGTTAATGTGGGAATACCCGCATGGCGCGTAGCTGGTAAAATATTATTTCTGGATATGCCTGTGAGGGTGTTTCTGGAAGAGATTACCTTTTGAATGAGTGAACTGAGTGAAGGAGAGCTGCATTATCCAGTCCATAGTGGACCCAAATAGAGTGAAAACATACATGAAGGACAAATTCACCCTTTGAACTGGGTTTCCATTTTCTCCTGCCTTCAGTCATTGGCTCCCTGGCTTCAGGCCTTTGGGTTTGGGCAGGAACTACACCACCAGCCTGCCCGTATCAGAACTGCAATAATCACATAAGTCAGTCTTTCCTAATAAATTGCTCTCTACGTCTGTTACTCTGGAGAACCCTGATTAATACAAAGGGGTGTCAGGAATATGTACAGAGCTGGGGTTGGAAGGTGTTTTATTGAGCACCAGAGAATCAGTCTGGAATTGTGGGCTCTAATCTGTGGGAAAACAGCTCCCTGTCCTTGACCATCCCTGCAAACCTTGTCCTCCATATCACCCTGATTTCCATGGGACCTTACTTTCCATATAGGAGACATTGGTGAATACTGGTGCGTGAGTGCGTCTAAAGGAAAAAAATTTAAAAATGGCTGAACACACAAGATAGCAGTGCCATTGGGCCCTCCTGCAGTCTGAGACTTCCCCAAAGGAAACACCGATGCAGGCTGGGTGCTTTGGAAAGGCACGCTGAGGGAGTCTTATCAGAGATACAACTCCATGTACCGCCACAGGTCAGTCAGTCTGCCGTCATTGACCAGTGGACAGAAGTCCTTAGACTTACTGGCTAAACCCATGACCCAGAGAACTCGACAGTCACACTGCAAGGACACAGAGTCCCTGGGAGCTAAGACTTTCTAATAATATCTTTTCTCCACAGAGCCTGGAAATTAAGTGTCCTTGTTTATTTTACTGGAGACAGCAGGCCTGCCTCCTGCTTCCCCCCACTCAGGGTAGGAGTGATTTTTCTCATTGCTTGATTTCCAAGTATAATGGGCTGAGAGAAAGCAGTTGTGAATTCTCTTTGGCTTCCATTCTGGAAGTTTCTGGACCTAAATATAAGTAGGGCAGTATTCTTGAAGCTGTGTGAGGCTCTGGGCTTTGTGTAATGCTGGCTGAGCCCAAACTCAGAGGCCCTCATAAGCTGGAGTGTGGGACTCGGGCGTGTGGAACCCTGGGTAATGGCACTGGCAGAAGAAAGGGCGTTCCTAGACTCGTACCTCCATGTCTTAAAGCAGGTCAACGACGTGTCAGGGAACCCATGTGGGCATGAAGAACTTCACTTGCCCTGTGGTCCCTAGAGCTTAATGGCCGGAGACTGTGTCTCACAAGCTCCTGCGGAATTTGGGGCCGTGAATATTTATGTAAAAGTCTACTATAACTCAACTCAGTCTTTCCTCTGGGGGAAAAGTAAACTTTTTTTTTTTTAATTAATCTCAAATAAAGGGCACCTTATTTTCCACTTCCTGTCTGGAACTTGAGTCACTTTACAGTGGAAATATAATGTTGCTTTGCTGGAGAATTCTGCTCTTTCTACAAGGGCAGAGTGGTAAAGGACGAGGTGTGGGGACTCTGGAGCCCGCACAGGCCCAGCTTTGTTACTTCACAGCTGTGTCACCAGAGGCAAGTCACTTCACTTCTGTTTCTTCATTTGGGAAAAGAGGATAATGATGGTGTACAGCCACCTCACTGGGCTGTGACGAGCTGACATGTACAGAGCACTCTAGACAGGGCCTGGTACAAAACCGCGTGTGATAGAAGGCTTTGGTGTTGGTTTCCACCACTGAAACTAGAGCAGAATGTGAAATAAAATGGCCTCAAGGCAAGACGGGCTCTCTAGTAGCTGGCAGTAGTGACAAAGTCTTGGCCTGGAAGGCAGGAGGCCCGGCCTCACTGGCCAGGCTTCTCACGAGGTAGTGGGTAACTGAGCCAGTCTGCTTCTGTCCCCTCATGTTAAAACAGGGCGGTGATGGCAACTCACATGTCCATCTGCAGATGATCAGAAGGTAGAATGTGGCTTAGCCATGCAATGGAACATTATTCAGCCATGGAAAGATGAAGAGCTGACACATTAGAACACAAAACATGATGCTAAGTCAAACAGTTGCAAAAAGACAACTACTGCTTGATTCCACTTATGTGCGGGGTCTAGAAGAGACAAAAGCAAAACAAGGAGAATTTAGGCCACCTAGTTCTGGGGAGGGGAAAACACATAGTTATTGCTTAATAATTTGAGTAGAGTTTCTACTTTGGATGATGAAACTGATCTGGAAATGAGAGTGTTGAGAGTTACATGGCCATGGATATTTTTTTATGTGTTTATTTTTATGTGGTGCTGAGTATTGAACCCAGTGCCTCATGCATGTGAGACAAGCACTGTACCACTGAGTTGCAGTCCCAGTCCTGGATACTCTTAATACCACTGAACTGTATGTTTAAATAAAGTGACACACTTCCTGTTATGCATGATTTTATCACAATAATTCAAACACAAAGGCGAGTGAAAAAAGAGTCTGACTTTTCAGTAGAAGACAGGGAATAATTAAAGTCAGAGCTGAAAGCAATGAAATTGAAACAAATTCAAAAATAGATGAAACAAAAAGTTGGGTATTTGAAAAAATAAAGTTGATAACTATTAGCCAAGTTAATGAAGAAAAAGAGAAAACTCGAATCTCTAAAATTTGTGATGAAAAAGGAAATATCACCACAAACACTACTGAAATATAGACGATAATCAGAAACTACTTTGAAAATCTGTACTCCAATAAAATAGAGAATCATGAAGACATGGACAAATTTCTAGAGCTATAGGACCTACCCACATGGAAAGAGGTAGACATGAATTTAAACAGATTGATTTGAAGCAATGAAATTGAAGACACCATCAAAAGTCTATTAACAAAGAAAAGTCCAAGACCAGATGGATTCTCAGCTGAGTTCTACCAGATCTTCAAAGAAGAACTTATACCAATACTCTTCAAATTATTCCATAAAATAGAAAAGGAGGGAAACTTTCCAAACTCATTCCAGAAAAAGACACATCAAAGAAAGAGAACTTCAGACCAATATCTCTGATAAACATAATTCTTAATAAAATCCTGGCTGAGTTGGGATTGTGCCTTAGTGATAGAGCACTTGCCTAGTATGTGTGAGGCACTGGTTTGATTCTCAGCACCACATATAAATAAATAAATAAAATAAACGTCCAGGAATAACTAAAAAAAAAAGGTATATTTTTTTAAAATCCTGGCAAATTGCTTGCAAAAACATTATAAAAAGAGAGTACACCATGATCAAGTGGGGTTCATCCTAGGGGTGCAAGTTTGGTTTGACATATGGAAATCAATAAATGTAATTCATCACATCAATATACTTAAAGACAAGAACCATGTGATTATCTCAATAGATGGAGAAAAAGCATTTGACAAAATACGGCACCCCTTCATGTTCAAAACACTAGAAAAACTAGGCATAATAGGAACAACTAGACAAAAGACATAAAAGGGATATGAATAGGAAAAGAAGAACTCAAACTATCTCTATTTGCCAATGACATGATGCTATATTTAGAAGTTCCAAAAAACTCCATCAGAAAGTTTCTTGAACATATAAATGAATTCAGCAAAGTAGCAGGATATAAAATTAACAACCATAAATCAATTGCATTTCTATACACCAAAGATGAATCAACTGAAAGAGAAATCAGGAAAACTCCCATTCACATCAGGCTCAAAACAAAAACAAACAAACAAACAAAAACTTGGAAATCAATCTAACAAAAAAGAGGTGAAAGACCTCTACAATGAGAACTAAAGAACACTAAAGAAAGAAATTGAAGAAGACCTTAGAAAATGGAAAGACATTGTCAAAATGGCCATACTACCAAAAGTGCTATACAGATTTGATGCAATTTCTATTAAGGTTTTGACAACTTTCTTCATAGAAATAGAAAAAAAAAGTCATGAAATTCATTTGGAAAAATAAGAGACCCAAAATAGCCAAAGCAGTCCTCATTGAGAAAAGCAATGAGGAGGCATCATAATACTAGACTTTAAATTATACTACAGAGTTATAGTAACAAAAATAGCATGGTATTGGCACCAAAACAGACACAAAGACCAATGGAACAGAATAGAAGACACAGAGACAAACCCACATAAATATAGTTATATCATACTAGACAAAGGTGCCATAAACATACATTGGAGAAAAGATAGCCTCTTCAACAAATGGGGTGGGGAAAACTGGAAATCCATATGTACTAGATTGAAATTGAACCCCTATATCTCACTCTGCACAAAACTCAACTCTCAAAGTGGATCAAGGACCTTGGTATTAGATCAGAGACCCTGTACCTACTAGAAGAAAAAGTAGACCCAACTCTCCATGTTGGCTCAGAATGAACTTCCTCAATAAGACTCCTAAAGCACAAGAAGTAAAATCAATCATACATGGGATGGCATCAAACTGGAAAGCTTCTTCACAGCAAAGGAAACAATCAATAACATGAACAGAGAGCCCACCGAATAGGAGAAAATCTTTACCAACTGCACCTCAGATAGAACATTAATCTCCAGGATATATAAAGAAATAAAAACTCAGTACCAATAAAACAAACAACCCAATCAATAAATGGGCAAAGGAACTGAACAGACACTTCACAGAAGAAGAAATATGATAGGTCAACAAATATATGAAAAAATGTTCAACATCTCTACCAGTTAAAGAAATGCAAATTGAAACTACACTGAGATTCCATCTCATGCCAGTCAAAATGGCAATTATCAAGAATACAAGTAACAATAAGTGTTGGTGAGGATGTGGGGAAAAAGGTACACTCATACATTGCTGGTGGGACTGCAAATTGGTGCAACGACTATGGAAAGCAGTATGGAGATTCCTTAGAAAACTTGGAATGGAACCACCATTTGACCCAGCTATCCCACTCCTTGGTTCATACCCAGAAGACTTAAAATCAGCATACTACAGTGACACAGCCACATCAATGTTTATAGCAGCTCAACTCACAATAGTCAAGCTATGGAAACTATTTAGGTGTCTTTCAACAGATGGATAAAGAAAATGTGGGACATATACAATGGAAATTACTCAGCCATAAAGAATGAAATTATGGCATTTGCTGGTAAATGGATGGAATTGGAGACTATCATGCTATGTGAAATAAGCCAGTCCCCAAAAACCAAAGTTTGAATGTTCTCTGATATGTGGATATTAACCCATAACAAGGGAGAGTGTGGAGGGTAAGTATAGAAGTTCATTAGATTAGACAAAGGGGAGTAAATGAAAGGGAGGGGGACTAGGAATAGGAAAGTTAGTAGAAAGAATCAGACATCACTTTCCCATGCACATATAAGAATACATGACCAGTGTAACTCCACATCATGTACAACCACAAAAATGGGAGCAAAATTGTAATGGGTTGCACTTCATGTATATATAGTATGTCAAATTATACCCTAGTGTCATGTATACCGTATATCTAAAAACAACAAAGAAAAATCATTAAAATCTAAAAAAAAAAAAAAAAAAAAAAGACTCTTTTAAAGGGAAAGACACTTGCTACAAACTTGGTAACTTTTGTAGTCCATATGGGTCACCAGAAAAAACAACGTGGTGACATTAGCCTGCAAGTTTTTTCCATTTCCAGCTTGTCATGACATAGGATGTTCTTCTGTCATTTAAAAATATTTGTACTTTCAGATATACACAATAGTGGAATGTATTTTGACGTATTATACATACATGCAGTATGACTTCCCATTCTTGGGGTTGAACATGATGTGGAGTTATACTGATAGTGCATTCATATATGAACAGAGGAAAGTTATGTCTGATTCCTTCTACTGTCCTTCCTATTTCCATTCCCACTCCCTTCCCTCCATTTCCCAGTTGTCTAATCCAATGAACTTGTTCCTCTCCTTTTGAGTAGCCATTGTTTCCTTAGTGACATTGCAGGTGACATCCCAGATCCCTGCTCTGTTTACATAGCACTTCTGCCAGTCCTAGGCTCCACCTGCCTCTCCTGCCTGGGGTGGTAATTTCCCTTTCTGCCCTTGCATGTGATTGGTTGTCTGGCTGTGTCATTAGCCCCTTGATGGGCAGGGACTGTCTCCTTCTGCTTCTATGCTTCTCCCCACCCCGAGTCCCTGACCTGGAATGAGTCCAGATGGGTCCTTAAAGACAATTCCTCCTGGTGTTCCCCTCCCTGAGGTACTGTGAGGGTCTGCTTGCATCATGTTCTAGACGTGGGTTCTGCAAACATTTAAAACTTCTACCCTACTTCTAACAAATGCATTTTACGCTGGTACCCAGAACATACATGCACATAAAGTTTCATGAAGTGATACTGATCATTACTCTCCAAAATACAATGAAATTTTGTATTTGTTCAATTTTTAATAAATGCTATAGTGATATTGATGTCTTATGTGACAAGAACATAGTTCTTGCTAGGGAGCGTCCACTAGAGGGAGCAGATGGGTCAGGCTGCAACCAAGGGTCCTGGTGAAGTTGGAGGTAGACTTATCCCTGCACTGGCTGGGACCTCAAGAGGATAACTCCACTTCCCACACCGCTTGATAAGGCCCCTTACAGAAGGATCATGGGTGCTCAGTTTATGTAACTGAACAAGCATCTACTTAGTCAATTTTTTTACTTTGAGAAAACATGATTACTTATCATAAAAATCATATCAGTTGGGGTAGTAGCTCAGTGGTAGAGCATATACTTAGCATCTGTGTGGTACTTAGTCAATTTAATTGATTAAATTTACTAAGACTTATTGCCTCTGGGGGTGCCTATTTCAATGTTCTGTTAAGGGCTAGTTGTGGGATTTTGGGCTCAGTGCACATCTTTTTCCCGGAGTGCCAAAAAACCTGTTTCTTGCCTTTTAACAAAACTACCCTTCAGAAGTTACCAGCTGCCTTGAGACTTGCCATGAGCCCCTTGTAGACTTCCCCACCCTGGACAGATTCTACACCCTCCTCTGCACCAGACAGCCTCCTCTCCAACTCAGCAAATAAGGCTGGCTCTGCTTGCCATTTGAGTTGTTAGGAAAAGGAGACCCATAGACAAGAATCTGAGAAGCCACAGGCCCTGGTCTGGTGATGGGGAACTCAGGTGCAGAGAAGAAAATCTCTATGGCATTTGAAGCCAGCTGCTGGGGGGACACCCTTGCAGATGCCAGAAGTCATCTATGCCAGTTCAGGATCACCTCTGTCAGCAGCGAAAAGCCACAGGCCACCAGGTGTTTCAAACTTCCTCTTCTAGCACAGTGGGCAGGGGACAGGGGGTGGTGCTGACCATTTAACCACATCTTCACCTCAGAAAGCGTTTGATAGTTAACATAATTGCCACACTTGTTCTATTACCTCTCCCTGTTCTTACAAGGCTGTTTGTCATGCTTGATCAAATGATGCCTACGGTATGTTTCGTCTTCCCAGTAGGGACAGGGAATACACGCCTCCGTATTTGAGTAGATTCAGCATCTATTCAGAACAAGCCAGAAGGGCTAAAATGTCCTTACGCAGTGAGGACTTCCTTTAACTTCAGTAGCGAGTGGTTAAAGCTCTCCTCTCTGCCAGCTTCTCCGCCCCAACCTTACATTCCCACACCCCAACACGGCCCAACCAAGGTCCAACCCCAAGTGGCAGGTTAGGCTGGGATCAGCTATCAAAGAGTGACAAGTGATGCCTTTTAGTATCTGGGTGTGCCCAGAGACTGAGCCACCCTTACTTGGTATAAGACTGCTTCAGGGCAATTTCAAGGATAAGAATTCAGAAACAATTGTGGAGTTGGTCCCAGGAAGTAGCCATGCTTCTGGTGAAAATAATGCTCAATTCAGAGTCAAAGGGAGTTCTGAGGTGACTCATGCCAGTCCCTTCTTTGATTCTGTCAGAAGGAAGTCAAAGACTGTGGGCATCGAATTTCTCTGATGCTTTTATGTTGAGAACAGGCTGGAGAAATCTAGTTCTCCCCCTAGCTGTGCTCACCCTCGCCCTCCTCAAATGTCTCCTTTGAAACTAGCTCCCAAGACTCCACGATAACCCTCTTCCGTTGGTTTGGGCCACCAACCCCATAATTTCCAAGCAGCTGCCATTTTCTATCTTCCACAGAACCTCTAGTTATGGGCTCCCCCATGGTGACCATCAGGGTAGTGACTGATGGGGTGGCTAAGAATTTACATCAGGCCTCTACCAGGTAGAACACTCTGCAAACATCAGTTAATCTCAAGGGTGGACCAGATTTGCTCTCCACCCTTTCCCACGGGTATCACGTAGGTCAATAGAAGTATGTCTCTTAAGCAATCCCAAAGTCCTGACTAGAACTATTACTAAAGGAGGACTCCCCTCTGATGGATTTATTGCCTTTTATGGCTCTAAACTTTTCTTTCGATAGCCAAACACACTGGCATGTGGCTTTAGTTTCTCTCACTGAAGAATTTGTTTCCCAATCTCCTTGACTTTGGGCTGGTCTTGTGACTTGCTCAGGTCAACAGAATGCCAAGGAAATGATGGGGTGCCAGTGCTGAACCTAAGCCCCAAGAATCATGGTCTGCTTGTTTTCTTGCAACTTTCTATGGCCGTGGGAGCATGGCTGGGCCGTCTCGCTGGAGATTAGGGTCACGTGGAGCCAAGTTGAATCCCCTCAATCTCATGACCTATCAGCCCGCATCAGTGAGACTGGCCAAGGTCAGCAGAGCCACTTTAAGGACCACCCAGACATGTGAGCAAGAAATGCTTATTGTTGTATGTCCCTGAGGCTCTGTAGCATTATTGTGGTCACAGGTCATTGACAGGCCTAGTTAGAAATCAAAGAGGGTGCACTCTTTGAAGAATTATTAGAAGTGACTTGCACCTTCAAAAAAAATGGGTCCCTCTAGATTGTGCTCCACTTGCACTGCCCCAAGATGAAGAGATTTCCTGGGCCTTGGACTCTATGGATGCATTTAGTGTCTGGAGTAGCTGGTAGAAACCAGAGAATGAACACAACATGCAAAGTCTTTATTGGGCATCAAGGGAGCAGGAGGAAGCCAAAGCTAGATGAGTGACTTCCTGTATTTTCATAGATGTGGATGAGACCCTTTCTATGGGAAGTGGGGGCAATGGTTTTGTGGTTTGCACCAGTTAACATCCAACACGTCGCATCTGGATAAGGTTCCTCTATGCAGAGGTTGAAATATGTACAGACGGTAAAGAGGCAATCTTTAGAAGATTATTGGTGAGTAAAGGCAGTGTTTGGCCTTCCTAACTTTAATATGGATTAGAAACACAGATAAGAATCAGTTGGCATATTCCTGGGTCCAAGAGCCTACGTTCTGGAAATTGTAGGAATATTGTTCTCCTCAGTTGGGGTTTCTAAACTCTGACACAAAAGGGTACATCAAAGTGCTCTATTCTGCCTTTTAAAATATACAGACCAGAATCTACAGCAGGGTTTATTACACCAAGGTTCTGGCTACTGGGTTATGTATTTGGCCATATATCCTGACAATGATGGAAGCCTGTGGGGAACTTCATTAATGTTCTTTGGTTATCCAAGGCCTTCCATCAATCAACCTCAGCAATTTAAAAAAAGCGAGTCTTGTCTTTTAGAGATTAATTTATAGATGGGGGAGGATATAAACAAGTTAGTTCTGGTTTCCCAGTAAAACAGATTTCTTCTGTGTCTTGTTACTCAGCTCAGCTCTTCTGACCCCCACAGTTGTGACATATATTCTGTGCCTTTAGGCTGGGGAGATCCCTCCAGTTGGTTCCTGGTCCCATGGTCCCCTGTGACTTTCCCTCACAGATGACTGTCTCAGACTTTGGCGTGAACATTGAGAATGATCACAGTGCTGGCTCTGTAAAGAACAGCCATTGTGTGCTTCTGCCCAGTGGAAGAAAAAGAACAGAGGATGGAATTCAGAGGAAGCAGCTGAAGGATGGGGATGAAGCACGTTCTCCCCTTGCGCCTCACTGAGGTTTCGAGAGGAGACCATGGTTTCTAAACGAGCATTCACTAGGGAGTGAGCCAACACAAGGAGAGACTCAGTAGGGTTGGCATAAAGGAAGAGTTCTTTCTTTCTAAGTGAAATGTTAGGGCCATTTTTTTCTTACAAGGTTGCTGTGATTCAAGTCAGGTCCTCTGGCCAAATTCTAAAACCCAACTCTGGATGAATACAGGGTTTATAAACACTTGATATATTGTACAGCTGTAGAAAGAAAGACTTGCCATTAGCAATGGTGTCTTTGCAAAATCATTTTTAAACTAGGCAGGGAAAGTTCCACAGGAAACAGGTTTCTCATAAGACTATGTGTCTGGAAACTGCAAACAAAGAAAATCTCACAAAGATAAAGGCATGGAAACACTTAGGCCAACCATCAGCAGGTACTTGCAGTTGGGTGAGGAGTCTGCGCTAATAGCCCTTACCCCAGAATAGTGCTTCTCAAAGTGTGGTCCCCAGATCATCATCAGCAGCAGCAGTACCTGTATATGTGTTAGAAATGCTAATTCTTGGGCCTTTCCCTAGACCCACTGGCCTGGAAGCTTTGGGGATGGGGCCCAGCAATCTTTTCACAAATGCTCCTGGGGATTCTGATACACAAGGAAGTTTGAGAGCTACAAGTTTATAAGGAATATTCTGCCTCCCAAGGTGCATAAAAAATGGCTTTTCTTTCATCAAGAAATTATTCTTTAATGCTGGGGGCATATACTGCATGTGATAGATTACATTCTCTCTGTGCAACTAGGATGATCCTGGTATGTGCCCTCTGTGGGAATTAGTCATTTAAATAGTTTTTGGTGTTCTGTGGTTGAGTCCCCAGTGATAGTTTTGTTGCTGTTCACAGATAAACTATTCGGTCACTTGATTAGAGGTACCCCACTTTCAGGAGCCAAATTCTCTATCAATGAATAAAATCTAAGTTATGCTGCAGTAATATCACCTAAAACTTCTCTGATTTAACATAATGCTTTTTTCTTACTCATGATACCCCAGCAAAACAGCTGGTAAAGGAATGCTATTCCAAGTCACTCAGGGACAAGACTGAGGACAGTACTTGCTTCCAAGATCACTGATGGCGGGGAAGTGGGTACATAGAATATGGTGACTGGTGCACTGGCTTTTCAAACCTCCCTCCAGAATTGACATATCATTCCTTTCTTTCTTTTTTGGTAGCAGAGATTGAACTCAAGGGCACTCGGTCACTGAGCCACATCCCCAGCCCTGTATTTTGTATTTTTTTAGAAACAGGGTCTCACTGAGTTGCTTAGTGCCTCACTTTTGCTGAGGCTGGCTTTTGAGATCTTGCTTCAGCCTCCTGAGTCGCTGGGATCACAGGTGTGCACCACGGCTCCCAGCTTGGCATGGCATTTTTAATGATCTTTTTTTTGGTGAAACAATTCACATGGTCAAATCTAATTTCAAAAGTAGGCAAGTACATTCTGTTTTGTGCCCAGAAAAAGAACTAGAGTGTCTGAGAACAGCCCCCTAATGGCTACTATCCAAGGTCATGAGTGCATTCACCATGTGCAAAACCGTGCACTAACGTTACAGAAATGGCAGGGCTGAGAGTTTCCGGTTTTCACTTTCAGTCCTCTTGACCTTCAAGTTGACACTTTCCTTCCCAAGATGTTGTTTGATTTTTTCATTTTTTATAAACTAAAAAATATTGAAGTTTATATACTACAGTGGATGTAACAGTGCCACTACTGCGCAGGCCCGGAAGCTGGCCGTCACCAGGAACTCACCCCCTCTGATCCCTCCCAGTCCTCTCCCTGCCACCCATGGTAACTCTATCCTGATTTCCAAAACTGTGCATGAATTATATTTTTACACTCACTTACTCAGTCAAGCACTAGAACTTCAGTCCTGGCTGATGGTGCTACAAATTCAAGCACAAAAGCCGAATCTAGAGAGCTTCCTGTCAGAAGAATGGCTTTTGTGGAAGGGGACAGTATTTTAGGCAGGTTGTGGTTGGGTGAGTTCTCTAAACTCTTCAGGACTCAACCTAATTAATATTGTCTTTATTACTTGTTTATTTCTACACATCCATATTTCTAAGTAGAGCAGGGACCAGTCAGAAAAATCACTTTGCTGCCTGACAAGTGGTCCAGGAGTTGACACTTAGTTTCCTACAGCCAGTCCACAGTTTGGAGTCGTGTAACACCACTGGGAGCAGAGCAGCACCTGCCTGTCCTAGTTCAGGAATGTCCACTTCCTTTCAATCACACAGCCTTTTAAGACTGGGTAAACTGGTTCCTCTTGGGCTGGGGAATGGGAACCAAGTGTCAAACTTTTTTTGGTTTAAGTACAGGATTGACCTTTGGCTGGAAGAGTGGGAATACTCCTTATGCAGGTTCCACTATGTGAAATTGAGGGCTATATTTCCATCCTCTTGCACATTTAATCATCAAAAGTATTAATGGAGAGGCGGCTAGTTTCCTAAAAGACTGATTCCTCTGTAGATATCCACTGAAACTGATATTCCTATATAAGGATGCATCCATTTAAAAATGGCATTTTGCTTTCCAGCTCCTCTGAAAAATCTGTGTTTGAATTTAAGGCAGGTATCTCAGGGATGCCATCAGAAGCCTGGACTCCATTTGCAAACTCAGAGTGGACTGGGACTGTCCAATTCTGCCCAGAGGAAATAGTCAGTGACCGTAGTGGGAGGGAGCCCAAGTGTGAGCAGCTCTGGGACCCTGTGACCGAGCTCAGCCACATCCTTTTGTGGTAATAATGTTCAACAAGATGCACTTTAAATACATTTTTATAATCAGTTGGCTTTTAAATTATAGCCATGCTGAATAAGAGCAGAGTAAACATGTGATTAGTAATTTCCTTTCGCAGAGAGTAGAATGAAATAGTTTCTGGCTAAGGCCTAGAGTTTAAAAAAAAAATAAGTAAAAAAGAAAATGGAAAATTGTCATCTCAAAGCCAAAAAGCAAGGGTTCATGGCCTTCTCCCTGAGTAGTAATGGCCCAGCTCCATGGGGAAGTGGGGAAGCAAAAGATCAACTTGGGAAAATACTTGAAGAGCTGCCTGCCCACTCAGCTGCTGTCATGTTAGTCCTGAGTCACCCTCATGTTCCTGTTAACACAGAAAATGGTACCAGGGTAGTTGTGTTTCCTGGCCTTGTAGAAATAACTGCTCCAGGAGATGCAGAAATGCCACTCAGAGTAGACAAATGACAGACTGTGGTGTCGCCATCAACAGCAGCAAAAGTAGCTACTGACCCATCAAAGACAACATCTAACATTTCTGGTCTGGATAGAGCTCCCTAGAGCCTACTTGACTTGTTTGGAAAAGAACTTACGTAGAACATCTCGTAATTTGTGACAACAAATCTTTAGTGAGGACCTAATACCTCACAGAGAAATGCCTGGATGTGTGCTGATGCAGATTCCCAGGCTAATGGGTCAGAATTCCCAGGGTGCGGCCGGATGTGCATTTTCCACCAGCTCCCTCACGAAGTTCTCATGCCTGCTGTAAAGGGAAAGATTAGCCTAAAGCATCATAAAAATTGGGTACCTGAAAAAAGGACCCACCAGGATTTAAAGGAAGTTAGTTGCTCATTATTTCCTTTGAGGGAAAAATAAGTTTTCTTTCTATATATAAGGATTTGTCACGTATTTGCAGTACGACAAAGGGGTAAAACTGTTCTCGGGGTACTGACAACTTACAGAAATGGGCTCAACACTCATGTATATGGAGACTTGGGCTAGGTATCGTGTTTCTGGTAAATCTCTCCAGTAGCAAATCATCTCCCTATGGTGTGAGGTCCAGTTGTCACTTCGGTCATAACAGCAGCAGGACAAGGTGTCATTTAACATCAAAGTCTCAAGGTCCCCACTGCTCCATTCCTGTTGTTTTGGGGTTGTTTCCAGGCTTTAGCTGCTCAGTCTTCACAGCCAGGGTTTCTGGGAAATTGGCTGTCACCTCTTAGTCAAGAAAAGTGGGAGGAGTCTTGCCCTATGCCAAACTCAGTTGGGGACCTTACCCAAGCCCCCTGTCACAAGTCCCTTTACGGAGTTGTGCCTCAGCAACTCACAGCTGTACCAATGGGGATAATCGGGCTCTTGTAGGTAGAATGCCAAGATCCCAAGATAAAGAGCATTTGAAGTGCCCATGTTGTGAGAGCAAACAAGGCTAGTGCCAGCCTGTGGTATTGAGAGGTTAGATATACACTGTATAAGACCTGACTCAAAGATAAAACAAGCATTCGTTTTTCTTTAAAATTGAGCACCAGAAATCTGAAAGAGAGCTCAGAGAGGCAGGGGTTCATCTCTTCAGGCATTTAAAATATTATCTTTCTTTCTCAGATGGAACAAAGAAAATCCTCAGGATCACAAACCACCTGAGGTACAGTCCTCTTTGCCCAAAAGGCATGTCAAGGCCATTAAGAGGCAAACAAAAATGGCTCTTCTTCTCAAGTCCCGCTCTGGTCTGTTTTAACTGGTTGTGCCATTTTGGATTCCCAGGAACTTGGCTTGAATAACTACCTGATCCAATATTCAGCCTGAATCCTAGAGCTAGCAGATCTGCCATGGGCAGAACAGGGGCTCAGAGTCCTAGTCACTGTGACCTCACTTTCAGAGTTCACAGAGGGGCCTGGTATCGGGAGCAGTCAGTTACCCTGGGGCTGCCTGAATCGCCAGTTTGGCTTTACAGCTCCACAGGGTCTTCTCTACACAAAGCAAAACATAAAGTCTGTGGTTTCATCTCTTCTTTCTTGTCCCTATATTTCAACCTGTCACAATCAACTGAGTTAAGGATAACTGGACCTGAGAAGACTCAGAGGTTCCCCTGGGAGATTACCTGGCTGATGAGCTGCTTGTCTAATAGTCTTAAACATCAGCCTTGTGATATGCAAGTCAGGGATGGAGTCACACGTGCTCTGAAGACCTGCCCCCTGGGAGCCCAAGCCTACTGGACAGTGCACTGCTCTCCTCTCAATTCATCCATCAGTTTGCTGCCACAGCTGTAAGTCAACAGATTCAGGGCAGACACCTGTCAGATGAAGCAGGGACAAGGAAGAGAGCTTAATGAAATTTTATTTTGAAAATATGGCAAGAATCTAAGGCACTTCAAACATTTAAATACATACAGGACCAAAGTAAGAGTGACATGGTATAAAGGAATCCATAAATAAACGGAGAACTAAGTTTCTCTAGAGGTAAATACAGAGCCAATTCCTCTAACGATTCAACCTTTATCATTATGTATATGTGGGGTTGTGCAATTGTTAAAAATATGGTAATGTTATATGTAATTCTTTTTAATCACTATGGAATATAAAAGTTGAAAATACTGTGTCAATATCATACAGATACCTTTATATAAAAAGTCATAATACATCCACCTAGATAAAACCCACTGAAAATATTTCATGAGTTTTATATGGTTTGAGATTCCATCTTCTATTTTTAAACCTGGGAAACTACCAGCGTGGAGCCCAACTTGCTGATGATCGAAGTTACCTCAACTTCCTTATTTTAAAATAAGACAAGAAAAATGAACAAAACCATGCTGGAATGGATTTTGGAAGCATTTTCCAATGGTTCCACATTTAGGTAAATGCATATATATTTGTGGAAAATTTCAAAAATATAACAATGAGAAACAGACATTTCTTTGAATTATAGGAAGAAGGGGGAGAGGTTGCCCTTTCAGTTCAGGTTACCATATCCTAGAACTGTACATAACGGAGCAGAGACTCAACAGCCAGAGAGACGGGGTTCAAGCCCCACAGAGAGAAGACAGCCAGAGAGAAGGCCTACGTGGCCAGCTGGCAATCTCTCACCGGCTCTGCTTCCCCTCCCAACGCGTCAGCCTTGAACCTGTGCCGTATGCTTCTGTTTGCTGGTGAGCTCAGGCACAGAACATATACATTCAGTATCTGTCACCCCAACAGGAACAATTAGCAGCTTCATGGTGGCATATAAGTGGAGGGCTATTTCCAAACAATCAATCAAATGAACCTCGGTGGGTAGGACCAGGAGATGTCTTCCTTCCAAGCCTCGGAGTGCTCTAGAAAACGGGAAAGGAAAAAAAAATACTTTGGGATTAATAGATGACCTCAGACAGATGTGTCCCCTGTGACATTGGAACTTAGACCACCACAGCTGACAACCACCCATGAGTGCTGGCTGCAGATGTTCACCAGGAGTAGGCCTTGCTCCAAGGCCAGCCAGACCCAGCATATCCAGCTGTCCTGAGACGTCAAGTTGCCCACTGATGGCTTCAGGAACAAGGTGACATATATCCCTGGGCTCAACCTGTACCACTTGGATAATTAGGCACAGAATAAAACCTCCATGTGAGACCATGTGACTCCCAAGGAACAACCTCAACTATACCTCAGCTCTTGAGGCCTTGAGGGTGGGCTACAAATTAATTATTATTATTATTATTATTTTCATACCAAGGATTGAACACAAGGGTGCTTAACCACCGAGTCACATCCCCAACCCTTTTTTATGTTTTATTTAGAGACAGGGTCTTTCTGAGTTGCTAAGTGCCTCACTAATCTGCTGAGGCTAGCTTGAACTCTCAATCCTCCTGCCTCAGCCTCCCAAATTGCTGGGATTACAGGTGTGTGCCACTGTGCTCAGCTAGAAATGAATTCTTAACATAAAACCCATGTCCCCTGTCAACTCCGAGAGGAAGGGGACCTGCTAGTCTGTGGATTGCAGCCTACTTCCAAATGCACGACACTAACCGGAGACTGGGCTTTTGCGAAATTGACGTGGGCGTACAGAAGAACTGCGATGTCTTTGTGTCCTGCTTCCAGGGCTATCGAGAGTGCAGTGCTGCCGTCCTGAGGATGAAAGATAAAGAAGCAGCCAGGTTGGGTTTCTTAAACCTTCAGACAGTCAAAAGTTACCACCATACACTCCAGTAGTTGATGAGAACCACATACTTAACCATTGTTCAGTTCTTTAGAAACATGGTTGGCCAAGTGTTGAGGCCCAAGGATGTGAAGATGAATGAGGCCACCTCAAGACATGGGTCATGAGAAGACTCATTCCACTGGCTTTGTCTCTATCAGTGTTCAGCAAAGAGGCCTGTATACCAGGGATCTCTAAAAAATGCAGGCTGCCCATGAAGAATTTCTATTCAATCATTCTGCTACCAGAAGAGGGCAGTAGGACAGAATGGGGGTCTGTCCACACCGGTTTAAGTTTCTTTTCTTAAAATTACAAATGACCATCCATGTACCATGGTGGACCTAGCCATTTTCTAAACGTTCTGGGGGAGGGAGCTGTGAAATCCTATCTTTATAGAATGCTGCACATCACATCCATGTGTAAGTAAGCATTCAACCCCGTGGACTTGTGAATCCTTAAGATATACCTACCTATCTTATGGAAGTACCAGGGGAAACAAGTACATATGGAAAAAAAGAATTCAGTTAATACCTTGATTTCCATTAAATTGCAGAGATATATATGGAGCACCAAGGCAGAGGGCAACACAGCTTTTCTGTCTAGTCTTGAATTAAAAGATTTGGTTCTGGTCATGAGCAGCAGGAAACAATTTTACACGGTTTAGAATCAGGGTTGTTCCCTACCACACTGTGACTTCTGGGACCTGCGTTTCTCCTTGGAGGCCAGTTGGATGTTCTACTCAGTTATGGATAAGGAAGTGGTCAACTGGTTAGGGTGGCCAGAATTTCTGGAATTCCCTGTGGTTCTATGAAATCTTATTACTGATCTATAAGCTGCTCTTTGCAGAAAGTTAAAAGTCAACCAACAAAACAAAACACATGTGACATAGTCTTGAGGAAAGGTAAGTTGGCAACTCAGTCTCCTGAGGGGGACTGAGGGTACCTGGTAGCTCAAGTGTTCTCTGGTGGAGGTAACTAGGGAGCAGAAGCTGGTCTGCCTTCATCGCAGTAATAAGCCTCTACTGGTTTGCTCTTCTGGCTAAGCAAATTGGTGTTGGCTTGAGCCCAGTGGGATCTGAAATTTATTGCAAAGGAGGATGTTTTCCCCTCTTAGCTTTTTGGTGTTCTGCGTGAAAGGAAGCTCTGGTTCCAACCTCTGTGACCCATGGCCTGCTTTCCTGCCCACAGGTTAGTTAAATGCCTTCTATAGTGCTCTTCCCCTTGGGCCTGGAGACCCTAGAAGCATCCCCTTGCCTTACAAATGTTTTCAGTTAGGGGTTATCTGGGCTTGGTAACAACTTGGGAATGGGATGAGATCAGAGTGAAGACAATGGGATCAGATTGAGCCGAAGTGGGAAAATGTGCAAAGCAGCCAGATCTTAGGAGATATCCTAAGTTACTCATTTTGACGGGCCACAGTATATCACCTGTTTGTACTTCATTTGGGTAAAGAAAGTGTTCTGCTCAAGGAAGAAGGAACTGGTTTCAGTCATAAATGACCCAGTTTCTACTAAGAATGTCCTTTCTAGATGGATTTCTTGGATGTTGCCTGGACTGATTTTATTTTCCTTTAGCATACTGGTCCTCATACGTGCCCATAAATCACCTTTTATGAATTTTGGGGTGAGGCCTATTTGCCTTTCTGCCCTTCACTTTAGTTAATAGGTGCATTAGGCTGCACACAGCTGCCAAGCTGAGCGATAAAAGGAGGGGGCCTGGATGCCAACATGGATCCATAAAGAAAGCAGAGATGGGTGTGTCACTGGCCCAATGGAGACAGCTTACATTGTCCTCCAAGTGGCCGTTGCATCCGGGCTGGGCTAGCAGCAGCTTGACGATCTCCACGTGTCCGTGCTCGCTGGCACACATCAGGGCTGTGGAGCCCTCGTCATCCTGAATGTTGACGTCAGCTCCACAGGCCAGCAGGCCCCTCACCATGTCTATTCGCCCATGACTGACTGCCAGCATAAGGGCGGTCTGCCCTGCCTGAGGGGAGAAATGACAGTGGATTTCAGAAGTGTAGAATGAGCTACCAGGGAGGTGGCCTGTGGGGAAGAGGACAAGAACAGCGTGATGACAAAGAATTGTGTGTGCAATTACTCAGGGCCGAGTGGCAGGCATGGACTAACTAGTTTCTTGCAAGCTAGGAGATAAGGGAGGTCAAAGTAAGGAGTCAATTTTTCACTGTAGCTCTCTCAGGATAGCTGGAAAGTTCAGACCATGTTTAAAAGTCAAGCTGGGAATACACCTAGACTTGGGTCTCCAACCTGACACGAAGACAGTCAGGAAGGAATGAGTATGTCCTGGGTGTATGATAAGGACTCCGAGTCATTTAAGAAGTCAGGCTTGCAGTTTCTGTGCAAACTCTGCAGACAGGGAAGGCCAGGCAAAGGAGAAAGAGGTTTCCAGTGTGACAGCGAAGCCCACGTGTCATTGGTGTATTTGGTCAACAAGGACTCAGAGCTGGAAGTGGACCACAACAGATCTGCTGAGGCCAGTTTGAGCAGCCATTAACAAAGCAAGTGCACTGACCTGACTGGCCTTGGCATTCACGTCCCCGCAGCCAAAGAGTTCTTCCACAACCTGCATGTCTTTCTCTGCCTCCACGGCTGCAAGCGCTGCCAGCATGATGGGAGTGTACCCTGCCTTGTTCTGGTGATCCACATTACACACGTCTGTAAGAAACGAGGCTCTTTAGGGAGGAGCCAGCTCCTAACAGCAGACGTCCATGAGAACTGAAGGAATGGTATCCAAAAGAACCCAGTGAAAGGGCCTTGAGTGCTCAGAGACTAAGTGACTCACAAGGAAACGAGATGCTTTTATGCCAAACCAAAGATGTTTACCATCTCACAAGGCCTGCAGCAGCAGAAATGACAGCGAGTGGCTGCAGAACACCTTGCTTGCCACTGGTGATTGAACGGCAACAGTCTACAGGTCTGTCTGAGGTGCTTCTAAGTAATGGCTGCTCTGAGAAGAAGTGCTCATGTGGGATCTAGACATTTAGAAACTCAAGGGGAGGGTGCAGAGAGCTGAGGGTTTGCAAAAGTTGAGCATAGAACCCCGAATACGCTACTCAGCTCTGCAGTCCTCAATTTACTTCTGCTCTTCCAGGTGCCTAAACACAGAATTTTAATGACCAAACTCTGGTACTTGTGGTCTGAGAGCAATAACAATGCAGAAGTCCTCTAAGAAACTGCCAAGCACTAAGACCTCATGAGCTAGAAGCTCTTCTAAATTATCCCCTGGGCACTTAAAAGCTCCTGAAGCACGTTTCTAATCAAATGAAAAGATGATGGTGTGTGTTGGAAAGCAGCTTTTGTGTGTGACCAAATGTCCAGTATAGTTCTCTCATAAAGGGGCAAGAAGAGATGGTACCAGGAACTTATCTCGAGGTCCCAATCAAGTGCCTACAAAGACATAATGGCATTTACAAAAGTGTGTTTTATGTGAAAAGAGAAGG
Organism: Sciurus carolinensis; assembly: GCF_902686445.1. NCBI lineage: Eukaryota > Metazoa > Chordata > Mammalia > Rodentia > Sciuridae > Sciurus > Sciurus carolinensis. The sequence goes on from NC_062226.1 coordinate 68,955,204, forward strand.
CTATGTGGAGGAGGAGCTAGGAGAGCATGTGTGTTCTTGAGGGTCCAGGGTCTCAAGCATCCCACGGTCACACTTTATGGATCTAGAATCTCAGCCCATAATGGTGAGCAGCAAAAATTAAAAGTGGTAAAAGTGACTCAACCACAGAATTAAAATCATTTTATCTGCCAACATATCTTTCTACTTCAGCATTTCAAAGGTATATAAAATTGTACCTTTCTGGAGTTATCCTGAAGTAATCCTTTTCAGTTTTTCTGGATATTGTTCACTACTATTTTAATGGGGGCTGACATTATCACTAGCTCTGTTTATAGTCTGGAAAGTCTAAAGAGAGGAGGCCTGAAATTCCTTCTTGTCAGCTGGAAGCAGTTCTACCCTAATATGGAACCCAAAATAGGGAATAAGCCAGCTTAAAGAGGGAAGGAGATAAAATCTGCCTGGATTTCTTTTCTGCATTAGTCTTACACTCCGCAAATAGCAGAAAATATAAGGCCACTGGACAAGAGACAAAGAAAAACTGGACAGTTTCATTATATATCCTAAATCAGGTGTTGACATTATGTCCATTAATTAAACTGAAATCAGTTATTCTGGGATGACTGAAATACACTGCTTAAAAAGTCAATCTACTTCTCAAGTATTGCTCTCACTTTGCATTGAATGCATCTGTGGGCTGTATTCTGGAATGGCAAATAATTTTCCACTGCTCTTATTAAGATGGTTCAGATAGAAGAGTAACACAATTTATGCTGATTCCTCAATAGTAAATTTAGGGAACACTGATTGTATTGTATCTTTGCTTGGTCTCTGTCATGAATACCAACTCACCTCTGCAAAGGCCACTAGCTAGTGGTCAGTGTGTAAGGACAAGCCAAGTGGTTCACAGGCACGAGAGCTCTGACTCTGCTCCTGTGAGCAGGAGCCTGTCTCTTGAGAGCAAACCAGCTAAGCCTGCATGATTCAGTGCAGGCATGAAGGTGAGTCATTTATTACCAGGGATACACCTCACCTGAATGTAGCTGACCTGTAGCCAAAAAAGATCTGGAATCTGTGTTGTTGTCTGATTTTGTTTAAACTTTACCCTCCCCTGCCCGACCTGACAATATTTTTGCCCCAACACACGGAAAAACAATGAAAGGACTTGGGATTGTCAAAAAATCCAGGAGTGAATCAGCCTGCTCTTGTGAGTCACAACCTGAGTGCCCTGAGAGAAAAGACAGGCACGGCCACTGTACCTGCGTCCAGCAGCAGCTTGACGATCTCGAAGTTAGAGTGGGACACACTGTAGTGGAGGGCTGTGTTGCCGTTGCCGTCAGCCATATTGATGATGTAGCGGAGCACGTCCGGGGAGACGGCCTCAAATGCAGCTATGTAGTCGCCCACCATGGCTGGCACTGCCGACTTCTGACTGGACACGCGGAACCACTCGTGCTGGAGGGTGTTCAGACAGAACCTCTGCCAACACACCAAGCTGCCATTAGTTCTATTTATAGGCCTTTCTGAGATTAGCTGAGCGCCTAAGTAACCAGCCTTTTATAGTCAAAGTGTATGCAGTTAGAATCAGCTCACAAAAGAGTCCCAAGAACAGCCTTGAATGCCAGGCTGGAACATTCCTCCAGATTGTAAACTGTATACAGTATTACATTCTAATTTCCATAAAAGAGCAATGGGGCTGGAGCAAGACCCTCCTTCCCCTGAGTTCCTTCATGAGGAGCAGGGCCCCAAATAACCCTGGGGAAGGTACTTATTCTGTATTTGTTTCCTTGACTGAAAACTGGGGATATCTTCTCTTTACAGTGTTTGTGATTAGGATAAAGTAGTTAGGCCGAGCCTTACTAATGAGCTAATATTATGGAATTATGCTGGCCTTGCAAATGATTTTCAAAGAAATCAGGAAGACATTAATTAGCCCACTTATAATTACACTGCTTCCTTCCAGGCCAGACCAATTCCAACTCTTGCAGCTCCTCCCTAGCACTAGGCTGGGAGCCCATACAGAGAATACAGCCAACCAATTCTGACTCAAATCCTAAATGCAAATGTTCAGCCATTTTGTTAAGAAAGAACAAAACAAAAACCTGGAAGGCATTTCATTTTTCATTAGGATCAATTGCCTGGGGCGACCTTAGACTGTGACATACAACTGTGGGGCTCACATTCAACGTGGGTTGCAAGAAGCGCAGTGTAGCCAGTGCTGGGATGAAGATATTTCCACGGGCCTTCCGAGTTTACCACTCACCTGTGGTGTTTGTCTTATTTTTTAAAAAATATTTATAGTTGTAGATGGATACAACACCTCTATTTTATTTATACATGGTGCTAAGGATGGAACACTGCCCCGCACATGCCAGACAAATGCTCTACCACTGAGCCACAAACCTAGTCCTGTGCTGTTTATTTAAAAAAAAAAAAAAAAAGTCAAAGAAAGATAGAAAGCCTAGGTCAAAAGCACTACTACCCAGGAAGTCCTCTTGCTACTGAACAGGTGGGGTTGAGATTAGAGTGTCCATCTCTCTGTGTCTCTGCTACTGATTATTCAGTTTTAACTCATTCGTATTTTAGGTCACTCAAAAAGGGTCCTTGTTGGGCATGGTGGCACCTGCCTGTAATTCCAGAAATTTAAGAGGATGATAAATTCAAGGTTAGCCTGAGAAACATAGCAAGAACCTGTATCAAAAAAAATAAAAATGAGTAGAGATATAGCTCAGAGTAGAGCATCCCTGGGCTAAAAAAAAAAAAAAAAGGGTGGGGGGGAGGTAAGCGGGGTGGTGGCAGTCCTGGCCAGTTAAAAAAAAAAAAATTCCTTTTCTGCAAATCTAACATTCAAATTTCTATTTCTTTGGACTCATCATGCAGAAAGGGAGATTATGTCCTCTGGCTGTCCTAAATTTATTAATGCTAAATAACTGGTGTCCTGACAGGATCACTCACATGTCCACAACTTCACACAGTCCAATATAACACTTTTCCAGTGAATGAAAATTCAAAGTGTATGGGTCACAGTCTATGACACCACGCTCAGCAATCTGGGAGATGCAGAAACGTGAAGTACTTCTTATAGCATATAACCTTGTACTCACAGTAAAACTGTTATGGCTATAAAATGTGGGGTCCTAAAACATCCATTTAAAATTCAGGCTAAATCTGGTGGGATATATCTACACTGAAGTGACATTTCATGGTTTTACTGTCTGACTAAGGCATGATCTCAGGCTGACTTTGCACTGGTGAGTTTCAACATGAAATTCTATGTAACCCTTTGACCAAGAATTTTATGTATTTCCTTCTGAATTTCACAGCCAAATTCCCTTTTCCAGTCCACTAACCAGACAAAGGCTTAGCTGGCTCTGATTAATTTAAGTTTATATAGCAATATAAATAAATATGAGAACTTAAATTTTTAAAAAAGTGCCATATAAGGCAATATGATTTAATTAGAATAAGCAAAACAGACCCGAAGTCAATATACATCTGATCTAGTCCCAGCACTACTAATCTAATCCAGTAGCTGCTGCTCCAGCTGCGTCAATCTTCAGGGTCTCAGTAAAGTGGGGGCTGGACTAGTGTAGAGCACCCTCATAGGAGGTGCAGCAGATAGTTCTGCCAGCCACTGCCGATTTTGAACAGTGTGATGGAGCTATGGCATTCCAATTATGTTTGTCATGTAAGAGAAAAACTATCTAGGATTAGATAATTCCTTAGGTTCCTTGCAATATTCTGATTTCCTACCTGAAAGCCTTGTAAGTCAGCCTTTCCACCAGCTGCTGCTTTATGTTATTTAGCATTGAACATCAGTAATGATTCAGATGCGCATTATTATCTGAACACCAGAAGCCACATTTTCTCAATGCATTGAAATGGAGCTGTCAACTGGAGTGTGGCTCTGGACTACGAAGGAAGCTACGTAGCCAAACCTCAGTGCATGGAATGGTGACATGCTTGGCAATAGTATCATCCTAATCATTGCCATAGAAATATTTGTGTGTCCTATGTTGTGTCATTCATGGTCACTAGGGCAACCACAACCTCTTTGCTTCTGAATCTCTGAAACTCAAATGAAAATGCACACTATTTTTTGTTTAAAATAGTGGCTGCCTACACTCCACATCAGAACACAATGTACAGTTTCATAACTGAAAAGAATGCTAACCTCAGCCCAGATAGGTTTCCAAAAAAAAAAAAACAACAACAACAAAGGAAACAAGCATAAAGACCGATTGCCGGCAATTAGCCCTTCCTTCTATCTGCAAGTCTGTGCTTCACAGATGCCTCCACCCCAAGAAAGTACAGGGTGGGGAGAGGACATCCAAAGTTGGGCCTCAGCAAACAGTGCACTCCTGGGAGCTGGAGTGCAGCACAATGCTCACTCCTGTTAGAAATAGTTCAAGGAGAAGCCTGCATGCAAAAGCAGTTCTGCGTTATTACTAATTAGACCAAATACAATAAAAAGTTAAAGCAGCTCTAGGGCAGGCTGCTGACAGGCCTAGCAGCAGAGCCCCTTGGGTACTCTATACAGACTGAAGACAGTGCATGTTGGTCAGACTCACCATATCTTTGCTGGTCAAAGCTTTGGGATCATTTATGTTATTTTTTAGTAAGTTGCATGCAGACAACATCTTTTCACTCAATTCATACCTAAAAGAGGGGAAAATAAAGATAGCTCAGGAATGACCAGAAAGGGAAAGTCATTTTTATCTTAAAACCAATAACCCTTTAAAAGATAAGTGGCCCTGAGCCAACCCAGGTGGGTTGTGATGGTTGCAGGCACCTCTAAAGCATCTGAGATTGATGTTGCCATACAGGGCCAACATCTCTAGCCAGAGTTCAAGGGCTTTTCATGAGGGTAGCTTCCAGTAGACCAGTTGGGTCTTCATGACATTATGGAGTAACATTTGGGAATTTTTTACTCTTAAAGGTTTGAGAAAATCTAAATTATCACACATACGAAATGCTAACCAGTAAGCCACACATCTGGTAACTCAGAATTGTTCAACCTGTATGAAAATTTAAACATCAGATGACAATGGTAAAGAAATTATATCTCAACAAAGTTGCTTTTAAAAACCAGATAACATTTCAAACCATTTGAAAACACTTGGCAATATAAACTGGAAGCACTTACCTTGTGTTAATGCAGTTAACTGTCATTTTCAAATTAAAGTTTTCTGAAATGTTCTATTTATATTTCACAGAATGAAAAACCATACTGAAGTTTCCATCATCTCTATTCTCTCCTGTTTTATGAGCATCAAATCCATATTTACTTAGTCTTTAAAAATTACTAAATTTTTAGGTACAAGTTTGAGCCAATCAGAGTGTTAGATATTTTATTTCAGCTGCTATTTATGATATTGCCAAATCCCTTGTTGTGTTCCTGATTACTCAGTGAGCAATCATTCAATCATTCAAAGAGCTGTGTAACAGATACTTATCTTTACAGTACATGGGATATTTGGTTGAGGCCAAGTACATGATCCTCATGCACAAAATGATCCTGTAATAACAGTACTGATACTTGCATCAAGATAAATGACTAAAACCAAATGAAATTTTAAAGTGTGCTAGTCACCAAAAATATCAAATTTGTCTTTAAATGTGAGGTGTTCAAACAATGGAAGCTCTACTGGGTAATGGTTCCATGTGTAAAATTAGATAGCAAAGAGTTCCAAGTTCAAAGGAGACAAGCTATCAAACCGTTCTCTTTGCTTTCCTAAGGGATCTGGGGGTTACCATATGTTGTACTTGTTTTATTAGCATCTTGACCAGATGTATACACTTCTAAGGAACAGATCAAATAAATACATATAATCTCAAAATCTGAATGGGACAATTCTATTGCCAACATACACTTAACATGGGAGAGGGGAGGGAAGGGGAATGTACCACACCTCTCTCTGATTTCCACCTTCTCAGGTTCACATTCTTGAACCTGCATTTCATCGTCCACCCTGGTAGACTTGAAACCTTCAATATTAACAGCATGGTGCCCTTCTGCCATTCCCCGAATGTCTTCATCTTCTTCTTCCTCCTCCTCTTCTTCAGGAGGATACTCAATGACATCACACTCGTCATCTGACTCGGAAGAAGAGCTTTCATCTGAGCTGGAATCATCACTTGAAGTTGTTTCATACCTAGGTGGCAATTGGGATTTCAGGAGATGCAAGGTGTGCCCAGAGAGACCCAGTGACAGAAATTTCTATGAAGGCAAATCTGCTGATTGGCTGCAGAAATTTCTCTAGTGGTGTTTTAGACCCTGCACTTAGAAATTCAAAGGAAGGCTGTATGAATGCCTGGTGGGTTCTGAATGGGCTCTGACTTAAAAGGGCCAACTTGGGTTGCCACGTGGTATCATACACTACTTGTTAAAAGGACAACATGGGACTTCTAGCTTAGTATAAATCAAGATCTGCAATTGCTCATTATTTATCTTCTCTGTTCTTCCTATTTTGCCCCAATCAGTCTCCAAGTATCAGAGTGAATAGATCACATAAGTGATCAATGGTCTTCTGATGCATGTCCTCCAAAATCTCCTGGGACATATTGCCCAATGAAACTTAGAAGATTTGGAAAACAGGTACCATCATGTCAACCCTGGTGGCTCACTTTGCTATAAATGTTAACTCTGCACTATTGCTTTCTTGTTGGATCTCTCAGTCAATTGTTTTGATTCAATTGTAGGAAGATAAAGAACCTTAACTATTTATCTGAGTCAACTGGAAAAGAAGGAATAAGCAACTAATAAACATTCTATTTAGAAAGCAAAGAACTGATGGCATGGCTAGGTTACTCTTCAGGTGAAAGGCCCCATGGTTTTGCTCATGAACATGGGTTGCTAAGCAAAAAGCAACTCATGCTGAAGGAGTGGATGACAGTCACTGGGCCATGGAGTGATGCTCTCCACCTCTTTCTGCTCCTCTCTGAGTTCTAGCACAGGTAAGTACCAGCTGTCCAACACAAAGCAGCAACCTTGCTGCCTGCTGTTTCTGGTTGAAGACCATTTTTTTCAGATAAGAGATGAGATGTCAATTGCTCAGCTTCGTCAGGTGTCCTTAAGAGAGTGATACATCCTTAAAGAAAGCAAGAGGAAGGGAGAAGAGAAGCCCAAATGCACCTTTCTGAGGAGGGAATCTTCCATCACCAAGATGTGGCAGCATCCCAGACTAGGCACCTTGAAATGGGACTTAAACAGGCAGGAGGCAAAGGAGACAGACACAGATGATGCTGAGCTATAGGACCGCCAGCTTTCCTTACCCTCCATTAATGCCAACGAACTGAAGATTCTTTTTTGCACCATTGGAATCTTTGTTCCCATCTTTCTTCTTCATGATGGACTTCAGCGTATTTTCATTATTTGTACATACTATGAAAAAGTGAATCAAGGTGATCAAAATTAACATAACTCCTACAAGTTAAATGAGTAGGCAATCTTCCTATATAATCTTTTTCTTAAAACTTCTGTGAATCTAGATATTGGCATGCATATATGGGAATTTGCACAAAGTCCATTGGAAAAGTGGGTGCACGCAAAGAAAATGATTCCATTAACAACATCCTTTAAATGGGAGTGAAAATCTATCAGTACTTTGAGACTTCATCAAACCAGTGACAACTGGCATTTGTTATCAGGCTCACTTTTTTTTCTTTCTTTCTTTCTTGTTTTTTTTTTTTTGATAATCTTAAAAGACTAGGCCTTCTTTCCAATCAATATAATCTTTCTTCCAGGTCAACTTATAAGTAAGGTGCAGTGTCATTTGGTTGAAATACTGACTGTCCCTAGAGCCCTGATGTCAAGGCCTGTAAAGAGGACTTACCATACAGGCCCGCGGCTATCTGGTCATCAGTCAGGTTCACCAGGGCTGGTGCACTTTCCTGGGAGGGGAAGCCATCCTGGCTACTCTCAGGCTTTCCTTCTGTGGTTCCCAGTTCTTGCACAGGCCAGGATGCCTGTGTGCTTAACAGCCCTCCTGACTGAAGGCCTCCACACTTACAGGTATAATCCAAATTATTTCCTGTCAGGAAAGAAAAGGATATAGAGTATGTAATGCTGAGACTGGAGATGAGGAACTTAAAAGTTTTTGTTTATAAAGGTTCTTGCAGCTCAGCCTTTTAAAAGTGTTTCCCTGCTGTATTTTCTTTTAGAGTAAATGGGAATGCTACCTAAGCCACTTAAACTCAAACTTTCAAGTCCTTCTGTGACCCTTAACCTTTCCTTCATTATCCCACTGTGCTTACGTAGGTCACTGGAGACCCACAGCATCTCTTTCCTCTCTGCTTGGGCTGCTGCCATCCTTGCTTCTGGGTGACGAGTGTGGCAGCATCCTGCTGGCCCTTCTTGCGCTGCCGTTCCCAGGACACACTGCCGCAGAGCAATACCCAACCCAGCTCTAATGCCATCGTTACTCCAGCCAAACAAAACCTGACACCACCTAAGAGGCACCTCCTTTGCAAGGAAAGTGTAGTCCACATTACCTAGACAATTTTTTTTTTTGGTACTGGAGATTGAACCTAGAGGCACTTTACCACTGAGCCACATCTCTGGTCCTTTTAATTTTGAGACAGGTTCTCACTAAGTTGCTTAGGGCCTCTGCTAAATTGCTGAAGCTGCCCTCAAACTTGCCATCCTCCTGCCTCAGCCTCCTGAGTTGCTGGGATCTTAGCCAGATATTCTAAACAACCCATAACCTGGCATCCTTATTCCCACCACTGTCTAGCGGGTGGGGGTCTCTCACCTCCTGATGGCTGCCATAGCTTACTTTCCACCTGGAAAGCCCTTCTTCTCACCTCCACATGGCCAGCCCCTCTCATCATGCCCTTTTCAGGGCCTTCCCTGATCTCCCTCACTGAAAACAGCTCTCCTTTCTCTGAGCTCTCACATCCATCTTCCAGTCCCTTTCTGGGATCTATATACCAGGTACAAGATGGTTCTTGTGACCATCTTAGATTTCCTTCTGAACTTAAATATTTTGAGGGCATGGAATAGTTCTGACCAACTTTATTTCTCTCATCACATCTACCAGAGTGCTTCTGCACATGTAGGACACTTCATATTTATTCACTGACTGAAGCAGAAAAATATTTTGTAATTATGGGTATATCAGAATTTTCTGTGTGGCTGACATGGAAAGGTGTTTTCAATATATGGTTAAATTACAAAAGCAAAGTTCCATGTATTGTATGATCCTATTAAAATATAAATATACATATGGACAAGTATATAAAAGTTATCTAGAAGACTGCCAAAATGAAAACAGCTATGGTGACATATGGTATTTACCTCTTTTTCTATAATGAATATGGATTAACTAAGTTTGAAATCACTCTTAAAAATTATTCTTTGACTAAGTAATTTGATTTCTGAAAATTTATCCAAAGGATGTTAAAAAAAAAAAAAAAAAAAAAAAAAGACATAGAAGATGGCTACTGGTTCCCTGCTCAATAGCAGACATCACATACTACCCAAAAGAAACTAGTGAATAAGCTCTGGTACTTTATACAAAGGAATTCTATGCAGCCATTAAATATGTTGATATAGGAGGACATTTGTTAACATAGATACCTGATCATATTTTTAACAACAGGTTATAAAACAGTATGGAGAAATCTTAGTAAATTTCATTTGTGTATGTGCATTTTAGAAGTATGGAAGGATATACAAAAAAAACAAAAAAACAAAACAAAAAAAAACCAAACCCTATCTACTTTTTTTTTGTTTTTTGCTGTGCTGGGGATAGAACCATCTTGCACATGCTAGGCAGCTACACCCCTTTGATACTGCTTTTTTAAGGTCAAAGAATTAGTTTGTTATATTTTATTGTATGTTATTTTATGACTTAAACCTTATAAACAAGGTATTAATACAAACATTTACATTTGCTTGCAGTAATGTCATAAGAGTTGTCACTGTTTCCTTTTTTTAAAGTAAACCTTTGAAATTGTAATTTTATCACTGTATTTTGAGGCAGTTTTAAAAAGAACTCATGAAAAACCCCAAAACTGTTATATTAAATAATTCATAACAACCCCCTGGGATTTATAAGTGCAGATTCCCAGGCACTTGCTACCAGAAAGTCATTCTGTGACTCTGGGATGGAGGCCTAGTGATGGACATTTCTGACATTCCCACCCACAAGAGTTGATACAGGTGGCCCAATTTGAAAACTACTGGCTAATATATATATATATTATATATTATAGTCTGACCTGATGTGTCTCTTAATTGCAATATGAAATATCCCAGCTGCCTCTGACTGACTTTAAGAGCTGGGCATTTATCTTCATCTCTTCCTCCTCCAACTCCATTAATCATTACTTTGAAACTTCTGCATACCTTCAAAAGGGTCTCACTAGTTCCTGAGTGCTAGAACACTCCTTGTAGAGAAACACTCCCATTAAGCATTTTCCTAGCCAAGAACCAACCATCATTTTAAATGCAAACACATATATTTTTACTATCATTGAAATCTTAAATATACACAAACGGAAGCAGTAGTACAGTCACTTAACAATGGGGACACATTCTGAGAAACATCCTTAGGTAGTATGTGAACATTGTACTGAGGGCTATGATGTCACCAGTGGTATACTCTCATGGGGCAACCATCACACATACAGTCCATGGTTGATCAAAACATTGTTACCCAGTGTGTGACTGTATAATAAACTCCTTTGTTTCCATTTCTAGTTTCAATGATGGTGGAGACATCTGGTTTTATCTCTTTCACCTCTATCCACTCACACTGGATTAGTCTGAAAGCTAGAGATTCTATCATTTTTAATCCATAAATATTCTATTATATATCCCTAAAAAAATAATTCTTTAAACATAAACTATAAATGCTAAAACTATTCAACCTAAAAACAAATTCCATATGATCATAGCATATCCAGCCAGTAATCAAATTTCTTCAATGATCTCATTAAACAACAACAACTTTTGAAGGGGAATCCCAGTAATATATTTCCATTGGTTGCTACGGATTTTAAGTCTTTTAATCCATAGGTTTTTCTTTCTGTTTAAACATAGCTTTAAGAATACTTTAAAATTAGGGGCTGGGGACACCGTTCAGTGATAGAGCATTTGCCTGCATGTGTAAGGCTCTGGGTTTGATCCCCAGCACTGTAAACAATGATGATGACACACACGCCTAAACGCTCGTACGTGTATGTGAATGCATACATTTATATTTATTTGTGTATATATATTTTGTTTTGGTGGTACAGTTTATATAAAACAAAGTTTAAGCAGGGTTTTGTAAACATAAATGCCTATGTAACCATGTAAGATACAAAACATTCCTAACAACCCAGTAAAACCCCTCATCAACCTCTTGCAGATAATCTCTCCACCAGGGGTACCAAATGCCCTCATTTCTCTCATCATGACTTAGTTTTGTAAACTGGGACTTCTTAAGGCTTCAGCAATCATGGCCCAACCCCTCATGCGGGCCCGTGCAGCTCCTTCGTGATGGACATGGGCTCCTTCATCTGCCGGTGGGAGATGCTTCTGCACTGCTCAACCCCTTCGACCCCACATGTGCCCAGGGCTCTTTCCTAAGCAGACTGTTCACCAGGCCTGGATTTCAGCACATTTCACCAGGTAAGTTCTATCCATGCTCTTTTAAAGGCCTGGCCAAATATCTATTTCCTCTCTAGTCATTTTTCTAGAATATGATTCCAGAGAGACCTTTTATCCCCCAACATTGCCCTGTAGCACCTAATGTCCACACTAAAATATGCTCTGACCTCTGTTTCTTAGCTTCACGTGTATGCCCTTCACACTGCATTTTTATCTGTCCTCTTTGGTGCCTGGGACAGTGCTCGACAATAGGTGGCTTTCACAAGTGCCCATGAATTCAACTGAAAGAGATTCTGTCAATATTCACAGATTAAGGCAAAAACGTCATGAGACATCAAGCTGGTTCTCATTTGTCAAGTCCAAGGGAATCTGCTACCTGAATTGTCAGATGATCTTTTCAGATGGTGTTCACACTCTGGTTGGACTTGAGTGGCCCTTACCCAATTCTCTGAGCTTGATGAGAACTCATCTGTACTATGAGGGAGGACGTCTATGCAACGTGGCCAATGACTGCCATGTTCAAGCAAAGTAAAGGACAGGTGCAGTCAGGAAAGTCAGACACGAAGTGGTCAACCAAAAAAATCCAGCGGTCCGAACCTGGCTGCCTCTTGGGATCTCCCGAACTGGGAGTAGGGCTTTTTAAAAGCTCAGATACAATGTACTATCTGCAGGTGGTCCAGGCATTAGTATTTTTAACTGCTCCCCATGTGATTCTGTCATGCGGACAGGATTAAGAGCCACTGAATTAAATTAATCAAAATAAAATACGCCTGCTGATAACAAGAGTGTAGACTCCCCTCTGGTTTCAACTCATCAACCTGGACCCATGTGAATTTTTAAGAATTGGTGGTGGTTTAATTAACAAACATGGACCACTAATGGTTAGAAGACCCTGGTGAAGGGTGAATGCTACCCAAATGACAGCAATAAAACAAAGGAACTAATTACAAACACCCTCAGAATTCTGACCTTCTGGTCTAGATGCTCAAGATTCCCGCTAGGTAACAGCTATTTCCAAAGTCACAACTGGGGAGTTAGTGAAGAGGAGAGTGGGCAACCCATAGTGAAAAATTTATTGTACGCTGCCCTCAACTTTATGAACATTAAAAGCAAGCAAGCCAACAAAGCAAAACCCGACCCAGTGAAAACGAGAGCTGGGGGAGCGTTCTAGAGATCCTCTTCTGCCGTCTGCTGGGGTATTTATCCATCTAGAATGGATATTAGTTGAAGGAATACAGCAAGTTTGTTAGAAAATTAACTTTAAATATGTATTAAAATGGATTTAAGTATCTCTGTTGACAGATGGTAAATTTTCTGGCATGTGAATCCATATTTTTATTTATAATGCCAAGTGCTTTCTGAAAACAGCTCTGAATCGTGTGACTCTCTAATTAACCATGCTGTGGTGCCAACTTTTCAGCTAGGCATTCCAACTGGATTTTTAAAGCAAGTCTAACTTACTTGTCAAGAAGAGGTAGGACTGAAAGTTCTGATTCATTATGGAAGTGAGTAAATTATTTAAGTTATTTCCCCAAAGTATAAGAATTCAAAGAAATCTGAGATAGTTCTAGTTTTCCATCACAAGGGTTTCAGCATGAATTCACCCTTTTTGGCCCAAACATCTGAGGGACAGACAGCGGAGATTCTTTGTGAAGGACCATCTTCCATTTGGGTATATATTATTTTTCAGGGAAATGTAGCTTTGATGGAAGAATCTCTTTCTGTTTCCATGCTCTCCTTTCAAGACCCTGCCTGAAGGTCACCAACATAAACAGTCAACTCAAACTGGAGATAGAAAACTTAAGTAGTCAGAGCTGCAGTTTAATCATTTCTAGGTTCATTTTGATATTTTCTTGGGAACATATCAAACAGCAACATCAAAAAGTAGGTACCCATTTAGAATAAAATGCTAGAATGGATTAAGAACCAATTTCTCCCTCACCATACCCACATTTAATTAAAAACCATTCCGAAAACCCCTCGCTGACAGGCTGCATTAACTAAAGCTGGGTTAAAATATGATCAGTGTTCTTGCCAATGGTGCTAAAGCCTTCTCCTCCTCCCCAGACCTCAGAGACCTTGATGGCAGCTGAACCCTGAGCACTTTCTATTTGCTCAGTACTTGGTACCTGACATATGTTGCCACAGGTGATCATGCACATTTTGGGGGCTGTCCTGGCTTTCCAACGGAATGGCAGGTGTTATTAGGTATATCTTCATATCTCTTTGTTGCAGTATCACATTTTGCATATGGCTGATATTCAGTGGGTATTAATAAAGATGAGGGCAATGTAGACTTAAAAATTTTTACTGAAGTATGCTGCTCAGAAAAACAAACAGCTATAGCCATCTTCCAGTATCAATTACATTTGTTATGTACGACTGGACACTCATGGACTCCAAGTCATTTCTCTTCTTGACAATTACTAATGTCCACGCTTTAGCCCAAAATGAACTGAATACTTGGGATTCAGTGTGAACTTGTCACACCTGCATCTTTTTCCAGTGCACATTTGCATTTCACTAATATCCATTTTCAAATTAGTTTAAGAGTTTTCAAACACGTGTCAACTGAAGGGCTCACAAAGGTGATGGGCAGATTAAAGAATTTTTCCTCAGGACTAAAGTGTTTTTTTCCAAGGTCTCTAACAGATGACTTAGGTCTGCAATTTCAGTCTTGCAGAAGGTCAACTATCTCTTTTGAGTATCTAAAGAAAATTATGCACTGTCTTCACAAAAGGCCCAAAGGCAAAACCATGCATGGACTGGGGATGTGGCTCACTGGTGGAGCCTGGCATGCATGAGGTTCAATCCCCAGTACCACAGAAACAAACAATAAAACTATTCATGAAGCTATGGGCCCTAGATTAAGAAGCTCTGTTCTAAAGTCATTCATTCCAACATTTCCCTGAAATTGGACCTGGGGTGCCTACTGGGTGGTGGCAGGAAACCCAAGTGTTTTGGGAGTTTCTTCAGCTGAATCTGATAGGTAATCTTGTGAAGAGGTACTTTTACAGAAAAATTCTGCTAGTTGTGGTAGTATACATCTTTAAATCCCAGATACTTGAGAGGCTGAAGTAGGAGGATCACAAGTTCAAGGTCAGCTTGGGCAACTTAGCGAGATCCTGCTTCAAAAGGACTGGGATGCAGCTCAGTGGTAGAACACCCCTGGGTTCAGTCCCCGGGATCCACTCTGTCCCCCGCCACACGCATGCTCCTGCTGAGAGGGCCCAGTGAGAAAAATCTAAAATCTAACCCAACCCTATCATTTGACACAGAAGGATGTGGTGGCCCGGTCTCTCTCACACATGAACATACACACTAACTCACTGTCTTTCTCTCCCAGATACTACAAATTACTGAGGCAGTCACTACCAGAAGTCAGCTCTCCTGACTTCCAGGCTGGTGGGCCCTCCACCACAGCATGCCATTACACACCACAGGGCTCCAGAAACACTTGGTTTATTATTTTTATGCTCTTGCAGCATTTTTTAAAGTGATAAAAACAGATACTAAGAACATGGTGTCTTATTTGAAATAGAGGACAACTAGAAATGGACTCCGTGACAATGTTACTTCCCTGCTTTTGCTTTGGCTTAGATCTCCCTGAAGAAACATACTTTATGAGACTGACTTCAATTTCATAAATGTTTTATCAAACCCCAAATAACCAAGAGTGCAAATATGGAAGCTGACTTGAAAAGCAGTTCTTTTGAGTGTGACAAATACATTTCCTACAAATCATGTGGCAGGTAAACTCTACTTTTAGAATAGTTTTGTTCATATTGCTCAGAGACAGTTATATATTTTTAGAGTATTTTTTAACAGCGAGTAATTTGTCTGGAGTTTTTTATTTTCTCCCTCTTCCCAGAAGGGAAAACAACAACAAACATTAACCACTCCTCAAACTAATACACCCAAGTGATGTACAGGAAAAATAAATATTACTTCTTAAGGTTTTTGGTGACAATGGAAACTTTTTTCCCCTTACCTTTAATTTCATGAAAAAATATTAAATGCATTAAACTCACCCTACCAAGAATTTTAAAAACTTGGTAGGACACCTTATATTACGACCAAATTTCAGATGCATCAAAGCCATGATATTGTCTCTCAAATCTTGGGAATGTGTGAGATTTTAGGTTAAAAAAAAAAATAGGTAGACTATGTATGATTCAAATCTTGTAAAAAAAACTAAAGTGTTTCTAGAATATGAGCCTTCATACCCATGCACTTGCATAAACTGAGAGACAGCACACATGGTTGCTATGTAAGTGTGTGAAGGTGGGTTTTGCCATTTTATGTTATTCTGAGCTGTTGATTTCTAATCACGTATTCCAGTTCTAAATTTAAGAAACTGAACAAGAATGTTGGGCACTAAAATGCTGCTAAAAATCATGTTTTGCATACAGAAAAGGAATACCTTTTAGTATGTTACTTCAGTAGAATTCTATGGATGGGAAACAATACTTCTTGTTCTGAGTGTTAACATTTACTCTGAATATCGTATTATTAATTTTGCTTTGCCATTCTTTTCCTCTATATTTTGTTATCCTGATAAAATCATTAGTTAGGGAGGCATAGTAATTGGTGGTCAGGGAGGTCCCAAGCCAGAATTACAAATGTCAAAATCTGGATTAAGAACAAAAGACCATTTGCAAAACTGTTGTTTGGCGATTGTTCCATATCTGCATCTCCAGTTCTGAAGTACTCAAAGAGTGGTGGCCAGCTCTTCTCTAGCATTTAAACCTGCTGCAGACACTCCAAATGCTCAACTCCTATGACTCATCCCATCTTCACTACAGTCTGTGAGGGAACAAAGTACAACTTGTCCTGGGGCAGAGACCGTCCAGTTTCAGAGCCCAAATTTAACTTCTTCAAAGTATAAGGTTCACACAAGTGATTATTTATATGCTCTCTTCAGTAGATATCAAGCCCAAATTCTCTACTGTCTTTTGGGGGCAAGAAAATGTGAATGGATACCTTCCCACCCTCTGTTATACCTCTCAGGTAGGCATTCTACACTGTACTACTTTGTATTGAAAGGTGTGCAGTGTCCATGGTACTTTGTGACACACCTTCACTTGTCACAGCTGGCAGGCATTAGGAATCTCGCCTTACTCTATCAAGCTGCTTTAATTCTCAGCCCATATATACAAGCACCATATCATGGGTTGAGTTCCTAACCTAATTCCTTCCTTATTAGAGCAACGTGGTTACAAATGTGATGTGAATTACAGACATACTTTCAAGTTATCCTTGTGTGCTCCAAGAGAGGCTGCCGCTATGACTAAGTGCTACTAAAAATAAGGGTTCTCTAGTTCACAAGTTCTGTAGGTCTTATGTATTTTAGCTGATTGATTAGGTGTTCATGTGCAGGGTCAGAGCCACACCGTGATGTGTGGAATGTCAGTGTGACTGGAAACACCAACACACACTGTAGCACAGCCAGATAAAACTTGCTCCCCAGTCTCTGTGGGCCATCAAAATTAGTCCAGGGTTACAGCTGAATATTTTTGGCAAGAATGTGAAATAAAAACCCTATTTTGGGGAGAAGGGGAAAAGGCTGGGAAGGAAATGATTTTATGAACCTGTATGTCATATCTGAAGGACTTTCAAGAGTTTTATTTTGACTTCAACATCTGACACCATGATTTGTAAAAGGATGTAGAAGCAGATATATTATTAGTTACCTAAGACATCACTTCAGTCCACATCTCATTTTAATCCTGTTTATCCTAAAATGACTTCCGTATACATTTATTTAGATTCTAAAAGGCAAAAACCCACACGTCAGCTGTCACGTTCATTTTTTTTCTTCCACAATAAGCTATCTGTCCCATATCACAGATACAAAAAATTAATACTCATTCAGGTTTGAAAGTGGAAATGTATGAAGATATAATCTATTTCAGTCCCTTTTAATCACTGCCCTCTCAGGCTAATAAAGGGAAACAGGAAGACTGAAATTTTTGTGGCAGTCTTATTGAAGTCTATTGTGCACATTTCCACATGAAAAATTTAATTTGATGCACACCCACGTCCAGGTTACACTGGTTTGGGAGAACCGGAGTGCCAAGAATGGAAGCTGGATGTTGCCAAAGATGATGTCAGACACACAGAGCGCCCGACACCAGGGAAGTCATTTGAGTGAGGCTCGCAGGGAGACACTATGCATCCTAAGGCTTCCCAGGGCAATTCCTCAATGATGAGCTTCTATGTAAAGGAAAGAAGAGGTGAGCGGGAGTCCCAATGAATGGGGAAAGGAGGAGGAAGGCAAAAATGTACACATCTACCAAAATGAGCAGTGAGAAAAGACCCCGCCTCTCAGACTTCTTGCTCAAAAATGAACAGTGAGAAAAGACCCCTCCTCTCAGACTTCTTGCTCAATGGTCCCTTATCTCAAATAGACTTCTTGCTCAATGGTCCCTTATCTCAAATAACCACTGCCATTCCCTGTCCCCATAACTGGAGTCGTCATCTTCATAGTATTACCACCTCCTGACCTATTACAGGTCTTCCGTCCATTACCTGCGCCTGGACTATAGCATAAGCCCTGGAGGGAGGGGACTCTGGTTGTGCCTATACAGCTATGCTGGAGATGGGGTAGGAATTCAAAGACTCTTTGCTGTATTAATAAAATGAACTGAAGTCTCTATCCCCTCATAATATACTGGTAATTGTGGCTATAAACAGAATAAGATATATTTCTGACATTTCTATACAAAATGAACAAGTAAAAAACTGAAATACAAACAAGAAAGCAGCATATAAAACTAGCAGCCACAGGGGACAATGTCTAGGCTAGTCAAAACTAGTTTACATTCCCCCCCCCCCCCAATTAGCCCTCAGCTACAGGCTAAAGTAGCCACCAGAGTTGCTTATGAATTGTGATTATTGGTTTTCATTCTATCCATTACCATTCTAAACTTTCTTCATGGTTCCAAAAAGGGAAAATTCTTTGGTGGGCTTGGTGGCCTGGCTGAGGCAGGAAGATTGTAGGGACAAGGCCAGCCTCAGCAAGTTAGCAAGATCCCATTTCAAAAAATGAGTAGAAATGAAAATAGAAGAAAATAAAGTAAAATAAAAGGGCTGGGATGTAGCTCAGTCGTAGAGCCCTGGCCTAGGCTGTGCAAGACTCCACATTCGATTCCTAGTATCATGCCAAATAAATAAATAATAAAATTCCTTATCTTCTGAGAAGGCATCCTTCCTACTATGGTTTGAAAGTGTTCCCCAAAAGTTCACAGGTTGGAAACAGTCCCTCTGGCCCCATGGATGGATTACAGTAACCACTGCAGTAGTAGGATCATTACCGCAAGATTCTCTGCATGCTTGCTCTGCCTCATCATGTGAGGCCCTCTGCCTTGTTATAATGGAGCAAGAAGGCTCTCACTGGATGCCAGTGCCATGCTTTGGACTTCCCAGTCTTCCAGAACCATGATCCAAATAAACCTCTATTCTTTATCAATTTTCCATTCCACAGAATTCAGTCAGAGTAACAGAAAACGTCCTAAGATACTTCCTCAGCCCCAGGTGTCTTACGGTGCCACCTACCTGTGATTTTACCCAGACTGTTTTTCTGGAAGTCAGGGTTCCTGAGCTCTTCTGTGCTTGCAGACTTCATAACAGAACTGATGGATGACAGGGTGCTGATGAGCTGTGAGTTGAGGGAGCCGATCTGTGAGTGAGGTTCCCCAAAAGCTTCTGCCAGTTCACTGTAATTCTCAGCCAGTAGTGTTTGCTGTTCTGCCAGCAGCTTCTGAACTCGCTCAATGTAGTGATCCAGGCTAGTCACCATTGCAGATGGAGCCTGGGTCTGGGGGTCCTCCAGGAACTCCCCGACAGGCTCGTCCCCAACACCCACGCTCCTCCTGCTGCCCATTAGCCCCACAGTCAACTGTGGAGGCCCACATGCTATTGTCCTCATTTTGAGACCAACCAGGTAATTGTCGTGAATATTTATCTGTCCCACACCTGACTCTTTAGTCTTCACAGCAGATGGCTTATCAAACCCTGAATTGCCAGAAAGCACCGTCCCAACACCAACAGACCGTGTCTTGGTGGAGGAGTTGACGTCCTTGACACGACCCTCTCCTATGGCCACGGTCCGCATCTCCACAGTCCGGGTGCTGGTCTGCTTATCCAAAGTGCTCAGGGAAGTGTTGGTGCAGGATTCTACGAGGGTGGCCGTCTCAGTGTTGGTGCACTGGTGCACCTGTTCCAAAACTGTGCTGGTGTGCTGGTGCGTGGTCTGAGGTGCTGCCATGATAGCAGCCTCCACCTGCACAACAGCCTCCGTGTTCATACTCCGGGAACTGCACTGCTTGGGAGAACAAACAGTCACATCGACAGAACAATCTCCACAGCCAATGGACCGCACGTCTTTGAGGTTCAAGTTAGTCTTGAGGAGTGCAAGGTCACTCACAGACGCCTCTGTGTTGCTGCCTGTCTCGCAGACGCTGACTTCTACACCCACGCTCTCGTCATGCATCTCCACAGACCTCCCAGCGCATTGGTCATGCGTTTCCACCCTCTCCTTCACAATCCACCAATTCATGGGCAGCTCAGGCCCCACCACTTGGTTCCTACATTCAGGCTGGCAGGAGATGCCTATGCTACTTGTTTGTAGAGAGGTCCCAACACACGTGTCTACCACGTCCACGTGATGGCCAACCACTTGGTCTCTCATTTGAACCACTGCCTCCACCAGCTTGCTGAAGACAAGAGGCTGGGCCATCGTGGCTTTGTCAACTTTTTTCCTCGACCCAGCGGCCTGAAGTTCTTGTTTTAGTCTAGTCATCTCCCGGTCATGGGTGGTTTCCTTAAGCTGTACTTCCAGGCGGTAGATCTTTTCTTTTAAGGCCTCTATGGTCTGTTGTTGTAGCTCTATTTCTTTGTCAGCTTCAGTAGTCACTCCAAGCATGGCCTCTGTCACATTGACCCCACAGTGCCTCATCTCAGTGACTGTCCCTATGGCTGCATCCTTGCAGGACCTAGCGCCCCTGTGGTACACAACAATGTCATTCATGTTGTCGTCATCACCCACAGCCACAGAGCGGCACTCCTGAGGCGGGAATTCCCCGCTCTCCCTGAGCTGTGAGTAGGCCTCGTAGCTGCTGTCCTGGATCTTCTGCTCCAGAGCCTGCATGTCTGCCGTGAGCTGACGGAACTCCTTTATTCTCTGTGTGCTCTGCTCCACACTCTCCATCTCATCCTCCTCATA
Source organism: Sciurus carolinensis (assembly GCF_902686445.1). Classification (NCBI taxonomy): domain Eukaryota; kingdom Metazoa; phylum Chordata; class Mammalia; order Rodentia; family Sciuridae; genus Sciurus; species Sciurus carolinensis. The sequence continues at coordinate 68,976,005 of NC_062226.1, forward strand.
GTCAATATATAATTCCCCACCACTTCTCCGGGCCCGGGAGAGCTGCTCCATGTGGGAGGCGTTTCCCGCACTGTAGGAGCGCTTCCTCACACCACAGACATCATTCTGGGGTGCGGCCCTTTGAGTTTTCAGCTGCGAGGCCAACTGCCGTTTCTCCTCTTGCAAGACAGAGATCTTTACCTGGAGCACAGGGATGGTTCTCACCTGTTCCTCCAGTTCCTTTAGGCGTTTTAGGGCAATGGCCATTTGCTCACGGATGTGCTGCAGGTGCATGGGGCTCACATTGGTCACTGGAGTGGAGATCCCTGAGCTCAAGGGGCTGTGGCGGATAGAACTCCCCATGGAGGAGGTGGTAGCAGCCACTGGGGCATAGCCCCCATAATCCCCATTGCCTTGGTATCCATTCTGAAGCTGGTGCATGGCAGGATTGTGGTTTCCAGAACCCATAAAAGAGGGGAGGGAGCTTGTAGAACCCATGCCTCCAAAACTGGCCAGCCTAGGCCTTCTGAACTCACCCGGTGTCACCTGCATGGTGACTCTCTCCTGTTCAAGCCTTCTCCGGGTCTCCATTAGTGTCTTGGTGACATGAAGGTTGTGCTTTGGGAGTTGTGGTGAAGGAGGGGGCAGCTGTCGATTTTCTGGGATGGTAAGAAAAGTAGGCAAGGTCTCCAGAGGAGCAGGTGGCCTTGGGATGGGAGTTGATGTAACTTGGCTTCTGGCTAGGAGGAAGCTGGGGCACTGCTTGTTGTCATCACTGTTGGAAGATGAAAGGGATTCAGTAGAAGTCCACACACCTTGCTGACCAGATGTGACCCTGGTTTCTGGGCATGGCACAGATGGCTTCCGCCTCTTCTGGATGTTCAGTTTCTTGATAGTATTTCCCTTCTGTATGTCATCCACGTATTTGAGGAAATCTAAGTCTAGTTGATAGCCATAGGGGGTCTCCACAAAATAAGGGTCTTTCTGTTCCTTGCCATGGTCTCCATTCAGAATATCATCGGCTTTTTCTAGGACAGAGAAGAGAATATTACAATACCATACATTGCACATAATGGTAAAAATTATTATTTGTGTATGCTGCAGTACAATATAGCTGGAATAATTTTTAAAGAGCTGACAGATCTATATTCTAACCCTGAATCTATAACCTGGCTGGTGAGCAGTTAACTTCTCTGAACTTCTACTTAACATGTAAGGTTAAATAATGTGATAAGGATTTTGATAACCAAGCACATAGTAAGCCCTTAGCAAATACTTTATTTGTAAAAGAATCCATTAAAATAGGTTTTAAAGCACTGTCTCTTTTGTCCTCTATAGTCTTTTTAAGTATGGTGGGTAGACATTAAGATTTCTATTTTATACAGTGCTATCTGAGGCACAGAAAGCTAAAATTCAGCTGCAGACTAACAGGCCAGGTCAGAGCAAATCCAGGGGGCCAGAGGATGTGTATTCTGCCCCTGCTCTTCTATCAGTCAGGTAAGCCTTTCTTACCAGTGGCCAAGAGCCACCTAGCACCTACCCACTGCCACAAGATCCCAATTTGCCCTGACACGTTCTTGCTAGAAAGCTAGGGCAGAGGATATTGAGTGATTAACTTTGGCAGCATGGGGGCAAGAACCCAGTCAGAGGACAGACTTCAATTCTATTTTCTGTGTCTCCCATTTCTCAGTTTCTTGTCCTGCTTAAAAACCAAATAAAATTCTCTCAACTCCAGGCAAGTTTTTGCCACTCTTTTCTTATTTTTTTGAATAAAACATTCACTATTTCAAGAATTCTTGTTTTCTATTCTTGATGAATCCAAACAGATACAAAGGGAAATGACAAAAAGAGCAGACCTATGTTCTCAGCACTGGATCATGTGGCATTCGGTAAAAGCTACTTCTTGCTAAACCAAACATTTAAAAAAGGAAACAGGAACCTTTCAAAGTACAGACCTTGCTGACCTGAGCTATGCATTTCGAATTTAAAAGCAAGGCCATTTTTGTTTGTTTAAAGTGTGGGATTAAGTAATGTGTGTTCCTAGAGCCTAACAAGTTCTGCATTCTCAGAGCTATAGAAAGGAATCCAGTGCCAGGAGTGAAAATAGAAGCCATCTGTACCCCTGCCCTATCCTGGGTGGGTACACCCACCTGATTGCTGTCAAGGTGCAAGGCCTGGCAATCATGGGCTGCCTGTCTGCTCTCCCAGCCCCCAACACTGCTAAACACTACAGTGGAGAACACCAATGCTCTGCGTGGCCCTTTTGCCTCCTTCTTCTTCTAAAATTTTGGAAAGAAAAGTACAGAAAGACTGCCAGCCAGAGGAATTAAAGACAGTACGCAATCTTCATGTCTCAATTTAAAACAATAGTAAAGTGTTCTAGCTGACAGAAGGTAGGCACAAGATTTCATCTAAAAGCAGGCGGGAAAGGAATTCTATTTGAAAGAAGTGCTCAGCACCAACGAGTTTCTAGCTTAAGCATGAGAGAGCTGATCCAGAGCGCTCCTGTGCGGAAACTTGTGCTCATGCTCACAGAATGCTTTTTTTCCATCTGGCTTTCCTCTCTAACTTTCAACTCCAGATGAAGAATGTGCTCACCACCCAAAATATGTGGCCAGACCTGTTTTCAGAGTTGTCTGAAATTTCCAAGCAAAGAGAAAGGCAGGCTCCAGTGTCAAGGGAGCCGGCAGACAGATCTGCGCCACCAGGGCGGACGAGCAGTTACTGTACCCAGGCCCCAGAGCCGGCTGCCGCCAACCCGGCACGGGAGGGGAGGCTCTCCCCGCCCTCCTCGGAGCCCGCCCACTGCGCGGCGCTCACCTTACCTTGCTGCCCCGCACACCAGCCCGCTCGCTCCCTGGCAGCGCACCCGACCTGCCTTGGACGCCCTGGTTCCTCTCCCCATAAGGAAAAGCCACTTATCCAGCCACAGGCAATACCATAGGCCGGGTTTTCACCAATGAAGTCTCCCTCCGGCGTCAGCGACACCACCCCCAGCACACTCAGCTGTTCGGCATTCCCTGTTTTCTAAATGAAAACAGGAAACCAGCGTCTTCTGAAAACGTGTGTACTTCATTCCAGTTTTGCCAGGAGCACAAATAAAGCCAGCAATGTAAGCATCTCCACAGAGCGGCTCTGTCTTTCCCGTGCCAGCCACTTTTTCATGAAAGAGCCTGTGTTCCCGGGTGCAAACCTAGCGGCCTGGGCCCTCAGTCACCTGAGGGAGGGCAGGGCCACAATCGGCCACTGTTCTCCCTGGTTCTATGAGCCAGAGCAGTCAGCCAGGGCGCACTGGTCCCAGGGCACTGCAGGACCATCTCAACACAACTCCTGGCAGATGACAAGCAGTTACCCTTTAACACAGATCTTAGCGGGGCCCTGCCACTGCTGGAAGCTTCTTTAAAGAAAATTAAAAATAAAACATTTTCTTAGGCTGGGGGTGTATTTCAGTGCTAGAATGCATCCTTAGCAGCTCAAGGCCCTGGGTTCAATCCCCAGAACCAAAGCAAACAAACAAAATCCCTTTTCCAGTTACAGAAGTGGTACAAATTAAAAGAAAGGTGGGGGGAAGGTCACACACATCATTTCAGGAAGAAAAAGAAAGTCACTCCTTTTTCAAGTGTGGATACTTTGGCGTAACTGCTTCAAGGCTTTTCTGCGTAGCTCTGAATACAGCTATTTTTTCACTGGGGCTTTATCAATTAGAAAGGTAAGCCGACTCAACATCGGGATTTGGAACACAAAACAAATGACACTTTTCAGAAAAAGTTAACGGACCCATCTTAGTTATTTTTGAATTTCGACTTGTAGTAATCACCAAAGGCCCTGGGTCATGCCAAATTATTACCAAATGAATTTTGGACTTCTCCCTCTGGCAATCAGGAGAGGTTAGAATTTAACCATGTTAGGCTTGATTATTTCCCAGAACTGCTTAACCCAGCTGCCCAAGGGCCTTGTAATTCATGTTTCATTTTCCAGCAACTACAAAAGTGAGATGTGTTCTTAGGGTGCCATTTATACAAACAATCATTCACGGTACTGAGGGCTCTACAATGACATTAAAATAGCCAATGTCATTTCTTTATCTCCTTTGAGTGTATCTTTATATACATTAACATCAATATGGCACTGATGGGACCTGACTTATTTCCTACCTTTTTCATGTACGTATGTATATCTCTTGGGTCAAATGAAGCATCGAGAGACCAAATACAACCCCCTCCCTCCCAGCAGTGAGGACTGAACTCAGGGCTTTGTGCATGCTAGGTGAGTGTTCTACCACTGAGCTACCAGCCTTAACAAATGTTAATTGCTCCCCTCTTCGATCACACAGCAATTAACAAGATGCTGGGAACAAAGTAATTGTTTAAAAATTATTTTCTGAAGGAATAAATAATTGAATATACAATATAACATAATAAATTTTGAAAAATATCTTAATGCTCCGAAGACTGTTGTTTGTTAAATGTTACGGTGAAGGACCTTTCTTATGTGATGCTATTCCAGTGGTTGGTTTTAGGCTGTGGAATTATGGGTGATTCTCATTTTGTTGTTTATATATTGTGTATTTTTACATTGCATGGGTATTTGTCTTTAAAAGTAATTACAAGAAGTTGCTGTTGGTAAAGCGAAAGGAAATGTTATTGAAATAAACTCTGAGAAAGTTCAAGTGGGAGGGGCATGAGTGTAAGCAACCATGGCAAAGATAATTAATATTCCTTGGTATGCATTATCCTGTCCTTCCACAAATATTCTATTTTTACATGGGCAAATATAAAGTCTATATCTCCCCAATCTCCTTTACTGTTAGTATGGCCATAAGAAGAAATGTCACATAGCAACCCCTAGGAACCTCTGGTAAAAGACATGGGAATAGTTCTTTGATCACCTTTCTTCTCTGTTCTTTCTTCCATCCTGTTACTGGAACGTAGATACGATGACTAGAATGCTAGTTGCAATCTTGGACTATGAGTACACACCAAAGTGATAGAGGAACAATGTGCTAGGGGGAACCTAATCTCAAAAGGCTTTATGGATCTTGACCTTAAAGAGTCCATCTCTCTACTTCAATGTGAAAGAAAAATAAATTTATTTTGTTTAGCTATTGCTTACCTAGGGTCTTGATTACTTGGAACTACACTGAATTTTAACATGATATGGTAGTTTCTCCCCCATGTCCTCTCCTTACCTCCCCCCACCAATTTAACACTATTTTAAAAAGAAAAGGCTAAATGATAAACTGAGGAGATATAACAATGAATCTTTTATTGAAAAAATTTGGTTTTTAAAAAAATCTTTAATTGGATTACGAGGAGACTCTTTAAAAAGAGTCCTAAAAAGACTTTTTGGACTAAGGGAACTATGCCTGCTTTACACAGCCAAAAATCCACTGGTTTTATATTTGCAACAGAAATCCTGAAAGTAATAGCTTCCAACCTAATACTCTGCCCCTGATGTTTGTGAGAATCCTCTGGACGTCTGGAAATGCAGTGGAGACCACTCGAGGTCTCACTGCTACCTGCTTTATATAGCATTTACTGGAAGCTTAACTGGGAGCAGAGAAAGGTTCTATTTAGTGAAAAGAGCAGAAGGAAGAATTTATAAGAAATGAGATACCGTCTAGGTGGGTAATAAGTACCAATATAACAAGAATTGAGATCAGTCACAAAGACTGATTATCAACAAGCCAACACGATGGTATGCAAATAAATGACCAAAACGGAATAAAGTTAACCAGGAATTGGGTTTTGAAGACCAGGTAAGAGAAGATAACTCCTTGCTGGAGGAAGGGGGACTGTCCTGTGCATTGAAGGATGTTTAGCAGCATCTGGCCTCTGCACTAGATGCCAATAGCACCCTTCACCCCCAACAATGACAATATGTCAGACACTGACAAGCGTCACTTGGGTGCACCTGTCCCTCTCTTCCCCAGCAGTTATCCAGCACAAAATGTCAATGGTGCTGAGGCTGAGGAAGCCTGTGCTGAAGACAGCACACTGAGGAAAAACTCACAGTTAGCAACTGAGACTGTGGCCACACAAGCTGTGGGTTTTAAGCCTTATGTTTCCTCCTGGGACCATAACACTATGGCAAGAGACAGGGTGACAAAATGCCACTCTGGAGTAAGACAATAATCACTGCTTTTCTACATATTTTATGCAGTGAACTGTTCTTTAATATGAACAAAGAGCCTGGAGGTTTCTGAAATGATGTGTCCTAGTGGACTTTTAATGGATATGACTTTGATATCATTTCTTTATCTGTTAATTAGGATACACTGACTTCTTTGTTCTGGTTTCACTACTGCACACTACAGGTCCAATCACCAACCAATGGCATTATGAAGAATAATTACATTCGTGTGCCAAAATCTGCAAAAACACATACACTGTATATATGTTTTTCTTCACAGATATTCTGCCTGACTGTTGAAACTGAAGAACTCTGTTAATTGCTGTTAATGTATTGTCCTCCCTCACAGGAAGAATGGAAATTCTGCCCAAAGAGCTGAGTCAGTCCCAGAGGAGCACTTAATTATGACAGATTCCCACATCTAAAAGTGGCAGAGTGTAAGCGTCCTGCTGTTGGGGCAGGCACAAAGTCTTGCGTCAGCTAGGCCTGCAGGCAGGGAAGAAACCCAGCATGATGACCCCCAGAGACAGGCGAGCTCTCATGAAGCTCATTACTCTGAGTGTGAAAGTAAATGAGTTAGCAGATCGACTTTATGCAGTGGCATAACGACATCAAAGCACAGTATCATCCTCGTGAGCGGGTTTAGCAGCAAGTGTGCCCTGGTGACACTATTAGCATTAAGTTCTTTTGTACCCAAGGAGCTTCACTCCCAGCACCAAATCTGTACGAAGAACACAGCTCTTAGAGAACCAGCAACACAGAGGCCAGTAACTCAGCGTTCTTGTTCTGTAGTCAAAGAATGTATGGCAGGTGAGATTGTCCTTCATTTTTGCATTTACCAAGAGTTATTCTTAAGCCTTCTCTTTTTCTCCCCAGCTAAACCCCATTTATCCAAAAGATGAGCACCTATGACATGTCAGGCACTGATCAAGAAGGTGTGATCCCTCTTCCCATGGAGATCACACTGCCTATTTCAAGTTCACCAATGCGTTAGAGCTGCCTGAACAGATACCTGAATACTTCATACAAATAACATAACATTAAAGGAATAAAGCTGTTTTGGGGAAGTGCATAAATAGTACTAAGCCAATCATGCCATACATAGCTAAGTGCAATTAAAAATATTTTTTTAGTTGTCAATGGACTTATTTATTTATTTATACACGGTGCTAAGCATTGAACCCAGTGCCTCACACATGCTAGGCAAGTGCTCTACCACTGAGCCACGACTCCAGTCCCACTGGTTTGTTTATACTGCAAAGGTATAATGGGGTGCTTCTTAATATTCCTGACTCTTTGTAACTCCTTTTGGCTTCTCTCCCTGAATCTTCAGACACTCTCTCCCATGCCATCTCATCACTGCTTTTGTAACCAGTCCCTGCTGACATTAACCTGCACACAATTCCCACTTCTTCCACTGTCTCCCATCACTACCCCTTCTCCACACTAGTTCCACATTCCAGGCTTACTGGGAATATTTCCATACTCCAGAAAGGGAATGCTGATCTAAGGGAGATGGGATTATCATACTAAAAGACAGGTTTCATTTAGTAAATATTTACTAAGAACCTATCATGTGGCAAACACCACAAGGTGCTAAGCAAAACAGACATCAAGTCCACCCAGGCGGAACTTAGGACCAGAGGAGAAGACAAATGGTGGCACAAATAAATAAAACTGGGCAGCACAGTCACAATACCAGGACCCAGCAGGGACCGCCACCCCGGGGCACTGGCACAGGGAGTGATGATCTGCCAGAGCTGGATCTGAGGGGTCCACCAGGCAGCCTGGAGTACGTGGGGGATGGAAGAAACAGGCAGAGGAAAAGCATGTGAAACCTGCCACTTTTAGGAACAGAAAGGGGAACTTAGTAAACCTAAAGTGAGGCAGAGAGTGAAAGGAGTCCCAGTCCTATAGGACCTTGGGGTCACCTTTGGGTTTTTAAGTGCTTGAGACCCTATTGAAATGTTTTCAATGGAGGAGTGAAATGATCAGATTTAATAAAACTGCCTGGCTACATGCTGGAGAATGCATGAAAAATTTCTTCCACATTCTCCATTAGGTTTCCATGGATTGTTTCCATGAATTTTTTTCTCTTGGTGTCACAACTAGATATTAAGTGTGGGCCTCAGTATTAAACCATCTGAACTTAGACACTGCTTGTATTTGAGCTATCTGGTTTGTGCAACACTCTCCACCTCACCCCAAAATGTTTAGGAGGAAACTGAGAAGGCCTGACAAACTTCAGCTACTCTGGGCTGAGCTGGAGACCAGGATCAGGGCTCTGGATTTGTTCTCCAGGGTTTTACCCGTTACCTCATGCTGCTATTTAAAAAGAAAATATTTTCCTTTAACAAATGGATGACTCACTGCAGAGAAAAATGATGGGATTTCCTTTTCTGAGGGTCATTAAAGTCTGATAAATCTAATCTGGGAAGGACAGATGTGGCATGAACGATATCAGGAAGAAAGCAGAGAGGACATTTAAGGAACCGAGGCTCTCATTTAGCATGCCGAGACACGGAATGCAGACGTGCTCTGTATCTGGGGACTCTAAGATAGGAACAGCAGGGGCCCAGTGTCTGTGAAGCCAGGGTAAGGCTGACACAGCCAGCAAGGGTCTGTGGAGGAGGGGGACAGACGGCTGTGATGATTCCAACCTTTCTTGTACTTCCCCATTCACGCCTGATCAGGGGGCCTGACTTAGCTGCTGGGGAAAGCCAAAGGCCAAGGAAAGGGTCCAGGGGCACTTAAGCAATACACTCCACAAATTCCAAACTCCTGGTAGATGGTCTTTGCAAGCTGAATTTTGTGACGGCTTGTCTCTAGAGTCGCCTAAATGTTACTATCTGCCTGTCCGACAAGGATCTTGCTGGTGGTGACTCACACTGCCTGAAGTACATACAACATCTAGGACTCTAACAGAGTTAAGGCCCACTGCCCACAATTACTATTCTCAATTATCAGGACACATCAGATTAGCCATTTCAAACCATGTCAAGGGTCTGTCTGGCTCAGAAATTCTTCTGAACTCCTACTGTCCAAATCATGCATGATTTGAGCATCAAATCAGTGTAACAGATAAGAAACTGACTAACCTAAGTATCTGCAAATCCGTAATACCATAATAAACAAACACGGGGTGCCATCTAATAAACAGAAGGAATTATAGAAACATTAAATCACCATATGGCAACCATTAGAGCACTGGCTGATTCAGTCAGGAATCATCAACAGATGCTAAGGCTAGTGGATAGACTGTTTCCTACCAAAGATTAGGAGACTGCTGTGGCATCAAAATGCCTCACCACTAAATAGATGATCAATCAAAAAAGGGAAACAAGGATTATTCCACAATGAGAAAGTTAACAGGCAACCACCTGCACCATGTGCTCAAGTTGATGGTCCTGTGAAATATACCAATAGCATATCACTTCTGCAGCATCCTGCCAAGAAGGTACAGCCTGAGTCTAGAAACAGCGGACAATGTGACAATGTTTATAGCAGCAGAACTCACAATAGCCAAGCTATGGAACCAACCTAGGTGTCCTTCAATGAATGAATGGATAAAGAAAATGTGATATATATATATACACAATGGAATATTACTCAGCTATAAAGAATGGAATTATGGCATTTGCTAGTAAATAACAGAATTGAAGAATATCATGCTAAGTGAAATAAGCCAATCCCAAAAAACCAAAGGCCAAATGTTCTGATATGTGGATGTTAACCCAAAACAGGTAAGGGTAGGGAGGGAAGAACAGAAGTCCACTGGATTAGACAAAGGAGAACAAAGGGAACAAAGGGAAGGGAGGAGGGAGGGGAATAGGAAAGACAGTAGAATCAATCAGACAATGCCTCTTAGCTTTGTATCTGAATACACGACCAGGGTATCTCCACATCATGTACAACCAAGAGTGAAATTCTAAATAGAATAAGTTATACTCTATGTATGTATAATTTGCCAAAAATACATTCTACTGTCATATATAAGTAAAAAGAATTTAAAAAAGAAGAGATGTTGAACATTTTCGGTTTATATCCAAAGGACTTAAAATCAGCATACTACAGTGACTCAGTCACATCAATGTTTATAGCAGCTCAACTCATAATAGCTAAATTATGGAACCAACCTAGGTGCTTTAAAACAGATGAATGGATAAAGAAAATGTGGTATGTGTGTGTGTGTGTAGACCTGATGGAATATTAATATAAGACATGATAGAATATTACTCAGTTTTAAAGAAGAATGAAATTCTGGCATTTGCTGGTAAATGAATGGAGTCAGAGAATATCATGCTAAGTGAAATAAGCCAAACCAGAAAAACCAAAGGCCAAATATTTTCTCTGATACTCGGATGCTAATTCAGTGTGCGGGGGTGGCACTAGGGAAGAATAGTTACTTTAGATTAAGTAGAGGGGAGTGAAGGGAGGGGAAGGAGTATGAGGATAGGAGGGATAGTAGAGTGAAACAGACATTATTACCTCATGCACATATATGACTGCATGACTGATGTGATCCTACAATATATGCAATCAGAAAAATGAGAAATAACACTCCATTTATGTATGGTCTATCAAAATGTATAAGTGCATTCTAATATCATGTACAACTAATTAGAACAAATTTTAAAAATTAAAAAAAAAAAAAAAAAGAAACAGCAAGGGATCCCACTTGAAAGACAGAGTAAAAGGGCTCTCTTTTTAAAATTGTCCAAGTCATGAAAAAAAGGAAACTGAAATGTTTCAGACTGAAGGAGACTAAAGAGGTAAGACAGTTGTCTCTCTACAACACCACCCCCACTCCACACAGACACACAAAGAACAAATGTAAACATTAACCACTGGGGAATCTGATCTGGTAAGGAAGTGGTGAGAGTTCTTTTATAAATTTTCTATAAGTTTGAAATTACTTAAATTTTTTATCCTCTCTTCCCTTCACTCTTCAGGGTACACCAGCCAGTCCCCAGGGAGCAGAGCCAAGACTCCGCTATGCTTGTACTGCAAATTAAGCAGCCTATTTTCAGGGCAGATGTCCTTGCTCTCTGATATTACATATTCTTTGAGAAATTTTACCTTTGTATGAGGTATCTTTGGCAACTTGTATGGCTTCTAAATTAATTAAACAAATTGTAGATTGATGTGCCCAGAGTCCCATTAGTTAAAACAAAAACAAAACCAAAAAAGCCTAAAAGCTTCTTTCTGTGGCATTAAGTCTTCAACAAGATAGCCTCAAACCAGCACCTCCAAGGTTCCTCACCTCCCTCAGCCTCAACATACCAAGCAACTCTCAGCTGTCTTTGCTCATTCAGTCCCTCCACCCAGTACAACCTTCCCTAGATTCTCCCAACAGTCAAACTCAATTGTGCTGTCCTAAAGGGTCTAATCCAAATGGACTGTCCTATGTAAATGTCCTGCCCTTGGTTGTGTTCCTTGGTGAATGGCTGACAGCACTCATGCAGCAGAAAGACATGAAGCCCAAGGAAGGAAAGGGAGGAGAGGAGGGAGAAAGAAGGAGAAGGGGGAGGAAGAGAGAAAGGGAGAAGAGAAGGAATTAAGATTTGAGTAATTTTAGGCTTACAGAAAAATGGGGGTGGGGGACTCTCATAGTTCTCTTATCCAGATTAGATTCCCCAATGCTTAAAGCCTCTCCAGAGTACCCTCCAGGTACACTGTCCGAGAAAGAACTGATCACCTTCTTCCCTCCATTCTCCTAAAATATGTTGACTATATGCAATGATCTGTGTTATGGTTAGCAGGCAAAGTTCATCCTACCCATCAGATTGTGTTTGGGGGAGGCAGGAACCAAGCACTATTTACTTTTGTAACCCTTAGTGTCTAGCTTGGTTCTTAGCATGTGGCATGATTAATATTTGTTGGAATGAAAAAACTCACATCTAGGGATCTACTGATGAATCAATATGGTGGAAGAGGAGTGTCAGAAGCAGGTGCTCTGGGCCAGACTGCCTGTGCCACTTTCAAGCAATTGGCAAGACAGATTATATTCCAATTCTTTCACTGGGAAAATCATAGCAGCCTGACCCCTTGTTGGTATGGGCACGTGGAGTGATGCCTGGGGTCTGTATTACCTTAACTGGATTCCCCATTTACTTAGGGAAGCACACAGCACTGGCATCCCAGCAATAATCCAGAACTCCTCCCTTATTCTCTGCCCTGACCCCCATGAAGTCAGGGTCTGAGGTATCTGTGATACTTATTTAAAATCAAGTGAATGCTAAATTCTTGAAGTCTATGTTGGTTTCTGCTTCATAGAATGGATGTGGGTGATGCTGGTGGGGCCCTGCAGGGGATGTGCATGCTCACATGAAGACTGGGGAGGGTGGTGCTTTCACAGGGAGTCCTGGTCCAGCATTAATTATACACAGAAATAAAATGAAGCAAAGGAGGACCAACACCCCCAATTCTTAAATGTATGTTATGGCCAAGTTAAAATATTTTCTTCTCTCAATAAGAAGACAAAAGTGTGCACTGATGGTTCTGAGCACTTTCATTCTGCTGCCCCAGGCAAGTCCTCAGAGCAGAGGACACTTGAACGCCCTGTGTAGAAACAGCACGAGAACCACCCAGTGTACTTCCGTGGCAGGCAGCCAGAAGGGCCTAATTGCAGAAAGCTATAATTTTCTTTTTATAGGACAAGAATAGGAGCTATAAATGTTTCCTAGTTCATAGACAAGCAATGGGCAACAGGGACCCAGAATCACACAATGCAGTGACAAGATTTATCTATGTAAAAGGAGGGTGTCGATGGGACACCGCAGTTTCCAAAGCTGCTTCTACACTATGACTAACCATGGACTATACTTGACACAGAATTTCAAAACATAGCATGCCATGTGTTCAGGTGAACACAAATTGATCACAGCAGCTGTCAGGCCATCTGAGCCCAGGCAGAGGCACCTGCGGACTTGCTCTCTGCAGGTCCCATTCAGCAGCACCTTTCTAGCTGCCTCCTAACTGGAATGGCCAAGCGGCTCCCAAGTGCAGAGTCCTTTTAGCCACACCATTAGTTCTACTCTGGCCATGACTTCAGAGGCCAGAAGCTAAGCAGCAGGTGAGAGCGAGGAGGAAGAAAGTGGGAAGGGTCACTATTCCTGGTAAGGGAACAGCTACATCTTCCTAAAGGGCAGTAGGGCTTAGGGAATCCCGTGACAGATGTGGGCATCCATATTGGGGTTTGCACAGTGGCCCTCTTCTCCTGCGTTTGGTGCCAACTAAAAGATGCAGCAGCTCTTCTCCTGAGACCTGTCTGGGAATAGCCACGGTTCCATGATGGGCACCTCAGTGTCTGCTTTCCACCAGCCTAGGCCACACTGCTCTCTAATGTCCACTGGCTAATTTAAAGAGTTATTGCTGAAAAACTGTCCAAATTTGGGTGGGGTTGTGGCTCAGTGGTAGAGCACTTGCCAACCATGTGTGAGGCACTGGTTCCAATTCCCAGCACCACATTAAAAAAAAAAAAAAAAAAAAAAAAGAATAAAATAATTAAAAAATTCACCTTGCATGCACAGAAAAGAACTAGCCTGGGGACTAACTGCCATTTTCCAAACTTTCTTCAAAAATTACATGCTCTAACCGTAAGTAGAAAATGTAACAGTTCAGAGTATACTCCTGCAAAGAACCAGCGGAGAGCCTCGATCTGCAGTCAGCCTCAGGGATAAGGTCAGGGCAGCCGGAGACCTCTTCAGGCGGCTCTGCCTACTCCGGCTGCGGGCTCTCTTCACGGGGCGATCCAAGATGGCGGCCTAGAGGGAGACTGCACCCCCGGTCGCTCCAGAACCCAGGAGTTAAGAAGGGGAGGCATTGAGAGACTCGGACTGAAGTGGAGCCACGGGTGAGTCTGCCCACTGGGTAAAGCTCGGCCCGGGTGGCAGGCCCAGATAGAGGTGGCCTATCGGAGCCGGGCAGGGCAGCTAGAGTCATCCACAGGCAGTCCTGCGCACTCCGGCGGTGGGCCCCGCCCACACAGCCAGCTTCTCCAGGTTCTCGGAACGGAACTGGCCGGCTAGTGAGAGCCTGTCTGAACAGAGCACGCTCCGAGTCCCGGAGCCGCTGCAGTGCAGTGTACTCCTGCAAAGAACCAGCGGAGAGCCTCGATCTGCAGTCAGCCTCAGGGATAAGGTCAGGGCAGCCGGAGACCTCTTCAGGCGGCTCTGCCTACTCCGGCTGCGGGCTCTCTTCACGGGGCGATCCAAGATGGCGGCCTAGAGGGAGACTGCACCCCCGGTCGCTCCAGAACCCAGGAGTTAAGAAGGGGAGGCATTGAGAGACTCGGACTGAAGTGGAGCCACGGGTGAGTCTGCCCACTGGGTAAAGCTCGGCCCGGGTGGCAGGCCCAGATAGAGGTGGCTTATCGGAGCCGGGCAGGGCAGCTAGAGTCATCCACAGGCAGTCCTGCGCACTCCGGCGGTGGGCCCCGCCCACACAGCCAGCTTCTCCAGGTTCTCGGAACGGAACTGGCCGGCTAGTGAGAGCCTGTCTGAACAGAGCACGCTCCGAGTCCCGGAGCCGCTGCAGTGCAGTGTACTCCTGCAAAGAACCAGCGGAGAGCCTCGATCTGCAGTCAGCCTCAGGGATAAGGTCAGGGCAGCCGGAGACCTCTTCAGGCGGCTCTGCCTACTCCGGCTGCGGGCTCTCTTCACGGGGCGATCCAAGATGGCGGCCTAGAGGGAGACTGCACCCCCGGTCGCTCCAGAACCCAGGAGTTAAGAAGGGGAGGCATTGAGAGACTCGGACTGAAGTGGAGCCACGGGTGAGTCTGCCCACTGGGTAAAGCTCGGCCCGGGTGGCAGGCCCAGATAGAGGTGGCTTATCGGAGCCGGGCAGGGCAGCTAGAGTCATCCACAGGCAGTCCTGCGCACTCCGGCGGTGGGCCCCGCCCACACAGCCAGCTTCTCCAGGTTCTCGGAACGGAACTGGCCGGCTAGTGAGAGCCTGTCTGAACAGAGCACGCTCTGAGTCCCGGAGCTGCTGCAGTGCAGTGTACTCCTGCAAAGAACCAGCGGAGAGCCTCGATCTGCAATCAGCCTCAGGGATAAGGACAGGGCAGCCGGAGACCTCTTCAGGCGGCTCTGCCTACTCCGGCTGCGGGCTCTCTTCACGGGGCGATCCAAGATGGCGGCCTAGAGGGAGACTGCACCCCCGGTCGCTCCAGAACCCAGGAGTTAAGAAGGGGAGGCATTGAGAGACTCGGACTGAAGTGGAGCCACGGGTGAGTCTGCCCACTGGGTAAAGCTCAGCCCGGGTGGCAGGCCCAGATAGAGGTGGCTTAGCAGAGCCGGGCAGGGCAGCTTGAGTCTTCCCAAGGTAGTCTTCCACACTCCGGCAGTGGGCTCTTCCCACACGGCCAGCTGCACAGTGCAGGCCCACAGTGAGAGCATTTCCGCACAGAGCCAGTTCCAAAACGTGGAACCAGTAGGGGGCTAGGGGCAGTATTCTTCGAATGAGCTGCTTTATCAGATTCCTCCAAGACATCAGGCTGCTGAAGGCTGGGAGGTGATACACTGGAAATCTACTGGGACACTATAAGCCAATAGTGGAAAACTGCAATATCTCAGGGTCCCACTGACAACTGACCATTATGAGAAAACAAGGGAAGAAAATGTCCCAAACAAACCTAGATACTACATCAATAAAACCCAATGACAGCAGAGCAGAAGAAATGTCAGAAAGGGAGTTCAGAATGTACGTAATTAAAACGATCAGGGAAGCTAATGAGGAGATGAAAGAGCAAATGCAGGCATTGAAGGAGGAGATGAAAGAGCAAATGCAGGCATTAAATGATCGCACCAATCAACAGTTAAAAGACCAAATACGGGAAGCAAGAGATCATTTCAATAAAGAGTTAGAGATACTGAAAAAAAAACCAAACTGAAATCCTTGAAATGAAGGAAACAATAAACCAAGTTAAAAACTCCATAGAAAGCATAACCAATAGGATAGAACACCTGGAAGACAGAACCTCAGACATTGAAGACAAAATATTTAACCTTGAAAACAAAGTGGAACAAACAGAGAAGATGGTAAGAAATCATGAACAGAATCTCCAAGAACTATGGGATATCATGAAAAGGCCAAATTTGAGAATTATTGGGATTGAGGAAGGCTTAGAGAAACAAACCAAAGGAATGAACAATCTATTCAATGAAATAATAACAGAAAATTTCCCAAATCTGAAGAACGAAATGGAAAACCAAGTACAAGAGGCTTATAGAACTCCAAACATACAAAATTACAACAGACCCACACCAAGGCACATTATTATGAAAATACCTAACATACAAAATAAAGACAGAATTTTAAAGGCCGCGAGAGAAAAGAATCAAATTACATTCAGAGGGAAACCAATAAGAATATCAGCAGATTTTTCAATCCAGACCCTAAAAGCTAGAAGGGCCTGGAACAACATATACCAAGCCCTGAAAGAAAATGGATGCCAACCAAGAATCTTATACCCAGCAAAACTTACCTTCAAATTTGACGATGAAATAAGATCCTTCCATGATAAACAAAAGCTAAAGGAATTTACAAAAAGAAAGCCAGCATTACAGAACATTCTCAGCAAAATATTCCATGAGGAAGAGATGAAAAACAACGATGCAAATCAGCAACAGGAGGCGCTAGCCTAAAGGAATAGCCAAATAAAGGAGAAACCAAATCATGTCAAAAACAAATATGAGTCAATTGACTGGGAATACAAATCATATCACAATAATAACCCTGAATGTTAATGGCCTGAATTCATCAATCAAAAGACACAGACTGGCAGATTGGATTAAAAAGAAAAATCCAACAATATGCTGCCTGCAAGAGACACATCTCATAGAAAGAGACACCCATAGACTAAAGGTGAAAGGATGGGGAAAAACATACCATGCACACGGACACAGCAAAAAAGCTGGAGTATCCATCCTCATCTCAGATAATGTGGACTTCAAACCAAAACTAGTCAGAAGGGATAAAGAAGGACATTACATGCTGCTTAAGGGAAGCATAAATCAGCAAGACATAACAATCATAAATATCTATGCCCCGAACATTGGCTCATCCACGTACGTCAAACAAATCCTTCTCAATTCCAGAAATCAAATAGACCACAACACAATAATACTAGGCGATTTTAACACACCTCTCTCACCACTGGATAGATCGTCCAAACAAAAATTGAATAAAGAAACTATAGATCTCAACAACACAATCAGCAATTTAGACTTAACGGACATATATAGAATATACCATCCAACAAAGAATGAATACACTTTCTTCTCAGCAGCACATGGATCCTTCTCTAAAATAGACCATATTTTATGCCACAAAGCTACTGTTAGTAAATACAAGAAGATAGAGATACTACCTTGTACTCTATCAGATCATAATGGATTGAAATTAGAAATAAATGACAGAATAAAAACAGAAACTTCTCCAATACCTGGAGACTAAATAATACACTATTATATGATGAATGGATAACAGAAGACATCAGGAGGGAAATAAAAAAATTCTTAGAAGTAAACGAGAACAAAGACACATCATATCAAAATCTCTGGGACACTATGAAAGCAGTACTTAGAGGAAGATTTATTTCATGGGGTGCATTCAAAAAAAGAAGTAGAAATCAACAAATAAACGAGTTAACACTACAGCTCAAAGCACTAGAAAAAGAAGAGCAGACCAATACCAAAAGTAGTAGAAGACAGGAAATAGTTAAAATCAGAGCCGAAATCAACGAAATCGAAACAAAAGAAACAATCGGAAAAATTAATAAAATAAATAGTTGGTTCTTTGAAAAAATAAATAAAATTGATAAACCCTTAGCCACACTAACAAAGAGAAAGAGGGAGAAAACTCAAATTACTAAAATTCGGAATGAACAAGGAAACATCACAACAGACACGAGTGAAATACAAGACATAATTAGAAGCTATTTCGAAAATCTATACTCCAACAAAACAGAAAACCTTGAAGACATCAACAAATTTCTAGAGACATATGAACTACCTAAACTGAACGAGGAGGACATACACAACTTAAATAAACCAATTTCAAGCAATGAAATAGAAGAGGTCATCAAAAGCCTACCAACAAAGAAAAGTCCAGGACCAGATGGGTTCTCAGCCGAGTTCTATAAAACCTTTAAAGAAGAGCTCATTCCAATACTCCTCAAACTATTCCATGAAATAGAAGAGGAGGGAACCCTACCAAACTCGTTCTATGAAGCCAATATCACCCTGATACCTAAACCAGACAGAGACACATCAAGGAAAGAAAATTTCAGACCAATATCCTTAATGAACATCGATGCAAAAATTCTCAACAAAATTTTAGCAAATCGCATACAAATATATATTAAAAAAATAGTGCACCACGATCAAGTGGGTTTTATCCCAGGGATTCAAGGTTGGTTCAACATTCGGAAATCAATAAATGTCATTCACCATATCAACAGACTTAAAGTTAAGAATCACATGATTATTTCAATAGATGCAGAAAAAGCATTTGATAAAATACAGCATCCCTTCATGCTCAAAACACTAGAAAAAATTGGGGTAATGGGAACATTCCTAAACATTATAAAGGCCATCTACGCTAAGCCCATGGCTAATATCATTCTAAATGGTGAAAAACTGAAAGCGTTCCCCCTAAAAACTGGAACAAGGCAGGGATGCCCTCTTTCACCGCTTCTATTCAACATCGTCCTTGAGACTCTAGCCAGAGCAATCAGACAAACCAAAGAAATTAAAGGGATACGAATAGGAAAAGAAGAACTCAAACTATCCCTGTTCGCTGATGACATGATTATATATTTAGAGGAACCTGGAAATTCCACCAGAAAACTTTTAGAACTCATAAGTGAATTCAGTAAAGTAGCAGGTTACAAGATCAATGCTCATAAATCCAATGCATTTTTATACATAAGTGATGAATCTTCAGAAAGAGAAATTAGGAAAACTACTCCATTCACAATAGCATCGAAAAAAATAAAATACTTGGGAATCAATCTCACAAAAGAGGTGAAAGACCTCTACAATGAGAACTACAGAACACTAAAGAAAGAAATTCAAGAAAACCTTAGAAGATGGAAAGATCTCCCATGTTCCTGGATAGGCAGAATTAATATCGTCAAAATGGCTATACTACCTAAAGTTCTATACAGATTCAATGCAATTCCAATTAAAATCCCAATGATGTACCTCGCAGAAATAGAGCAAGCAATTATGAAATTCATCTGGAAGAATAAAAAACCTAGAATAGCTAAAGCAATCCTCAGTAGCAAGAGCGAAGCAGGGGGTATTGCAATACCAGATCTTCAACTCTACTACAAAGCAATAGTAACAAAAACGGCATGGTATTGGTACCAAAATAGACAGGTAGATCAATGGTACAGAATAGAGGACATGGACACAAACCCAAATAAATACAATTTTCTCATACTAGACAAAGGTTCCAACAATATGCAATGGAGAAAAGATAGCCTCTTCAACAAATGGTGCTGGGAAAACTGGAAAACTATATGCAATAGAATGAAACTAAACCCCTATCTCTCACCCTACACAAAACTCAACTCAAAATGGATCAAGGACCTCGGAATCAGACCAGAGACCCTGCATCTTATAGAAGAAAAAGTAGGTCCAAATCTTCAACTTGTTGGCTCAGGATCAGATTTCCTTAACAGGACTCCCATAGCACAAGAAATAAAAGCAAGAATAAACAACTGGGATAGATTCAAACTAAAAAGCTTTCTCTCAGCAAAGGAAACTATCAGAAATGTGAAGAGAGAGCCTACAGAGTGGGAGAATATCTTTGCCAACCATACCTCAGATAGAGCGCTAATTTCCAGAATCTATAAAGAACTCAAAAAACTCTACACGAAGAATACAAATAATCCAATCAACAAATGGGCTAAGGAAATGAACAGACACTTCACAGAAGAAGATGTACAAGTAATCACCAGATATATGAAAAAATGTTCAACATCCCTAGTAATAAGGGAAATGCAAATCAAAACCACCCTAAGATTCCATCTCACCCCAATTAGAATGGCGATTATCAAGAATACAAGCAACAATAGGTGTTGGCGAGGATGTGGTGAAAAAGGAACACTCATACATTGCTGGTGGGGTTGCAAATTAGTGCAACCACTCTGGAAAGCAGTGTGGAGATTCCTCAGAAAGCTTGGAATGGAAACACCATTTGACCCAGCTATCCCACTCCTTGGCCTATACCCAAAGGACTTAAAATCAGCATACTACAGAGATACAGCCACATCAATGTTCATTGCTGCTCAATTCACCATAGCCAGATTGTGGAACCAACCTAGATGCCCTTCAGTTGATGAATGGATAAAGAAACTGTGGCATATTTATACAATGGAATATTACTCCGCAATGAAGAATGATAAAATTATGGCATTTGTAGGCAAATGGTCGAAATTGGAGAATATCATGCTAAGTGAGATAAGCCAATCTCAAAAAACTAAAGGACAAATGATCTCGCTGATAAGCGGATGAGGACATATAATGGGGGGTGGGAGGGGCTAGCATTAGGTTTAGGGTTAGGTTTAGAGTTAGGCTAAGGAGAGCAGTAAGAATGAAGGAAAGAAGGACTGTGTAGAGGGAAAAGAGGGGTGGGAGGGGTGGGAGGGGTGGGAGGGGTGGGGGGGAGGGGAAAAATATAATAAACATCATTACCCTATGTAAACGTAAAAAAAATAAATAAATAAAAAAAAAAAAAAAAAAAAAAGAAAATGTAACAGTTCAAAGCATCATTTTGTGAGAAGAAGAGAAAGTGCACAAGCTAAGATTTTGGGATAGGAAAGACTTTTCTTACAAAATAGTAAAATTTTGGGGGGTGGTAATGAAAAACTATAGTATGAATCCCAGCTGTTATTTTGTTTTATAGTGTTAATATAAGAAAAGGAAACCCACTTTAACAGACACTGAGCAATTCCCTATTAGAAAAAGTAAACTGAGAACAAATGACCAAAGAGAGATTTAACACCAAAAGAGGGAAATTCTGGAATTTAAGTAAATCATAGACTCAAGGGTTAGCATGTATGTATAACCTTTCACTCCTGCAACAATGCCATCGTTATGTTAAAGCCATGGCTTAAGCTAAAATTTTCACTGAACCGAAAACCAAGTCCTGAGTTATCCTTTCCAGCCTGTAATAAAAGTAAATATTTTTCATACCATACAGAGCTTGACTTTATATTTCACCAACACCCACCCAAACGTCACGCTCTCCTCTGTGTCTCTTTCTTTTTTGGGTATTCTTAACTTACCCACCCAGAAACAAAATAACTGTGATTTTCAGCGAGCAGGAAGCCAAGTCTCAGGCATCCTTCCCTCAGCATTAAAGGAACTACACATATTAGCAGGCACAGAGCCCAGGAGCTGTTGCCGAGAACTTATTTATACCCATTTGGAATTTCCTGACCAACTAACAGCCTGCTGGCCATGGGATTTAATTCCAGGGCACTCGGCGTCAGTGAGACAGCAAAAATTACTGATGAACCAAACTGTGAGCAAGGATCTTAATGACAAGAAGAGAGGCAAAGATAGTTTTTCAAACTGTCCTCGTCCTCTTTAGACCCACGAAATTCTGACCTAGAAATGCAGCTATAAAATTGCTAATTCTAGGATGAACTTAGAAAGGTAGCAGATGTTTCTTTGTTCTTCCTGCTAACTTCTCTCCCTTTCCAGTCTCCAGGGCTCAGAAGGGCTTCTGTTATAACCCGAGCCACAGTTTAGTAGCTGGCTCAGGAAAGGAAGAGAGATTCAGTATCTGTCTGAGCCCAAGCTGGACTGGAGGTGAGTTCCTTTCCTGGGTTTATTCTCATGTGAGGCAACATGTAATCTAAAGGCTAAAAACACCAGTTGTAAACCACAGACCCAACCCCCCACCCCCTGAAGCATTTTATCCAAATTAGATCATGTGACTTTCAAAGCTGCAGAATTATTTCCCAAACAAGTACACTCTGTGTTTGGGTGATAACATCATGGAGTAACCTTTTGTTTCTGTTTTAAAAATTTAGTGAGCATGCTATATCCCGAAAAAAGGCTTAAATTCATCACAAAAAGGGGAAAAAAATGTTCTTTTAAATATCTGCTTCACATGCATCTAAGTACATCAAGTAAATGTGGAACAAGATATGCTTCAATTCTGTCACAGCATAAACAAGCAAAGCCAGTTCTAAACAATATGACAGAGATCAACAAAGATTAGCAATGACTCTAAATAGCCTGCTTAGTAAAATTCACAACACGGGACAGCTGTGCGAGGACAGGCAGTTAGGAAGACCCACTGGACTGCCTAAGTCACTAGTTATCTTGGGGTCTGCACATACCCTACACCTCACTTCGGTTGTTCCTCTTATGGGATCACAGTGAGAGGCTGGATATCCGATCGTCTTTAAGATAGATATTTTTCTGAGTGAAGCTACAAATATCTCTTTTAAAAAAAAAATATGGGTATTTATATGATGTTGCTCAAGCTGGTCTCCAGCTCTCAGGTTCAATTGGTCCTCCCACCTCAGCTCTTGGGTGCTAGGACTATAAGCTTGACTCCAAAGGCTTAACTTTTTAAGACTAAGATTACAGCACGCATTTGAATTGTTTTTCTCACTAAATAAACCAACTGATTCAAAGGGAAATGAAAAACTGAGAACAAAGCTTCAAGTGCCAGATACTTTGAAATATCAGGTCCCAATAATTTCAAATCACTTTACCCACCAACTGGATAACCTTCATTAAGTAAGAGATGTGAATTAGGCCTTCTTTCCACTTTGAGCTCTAATTTACACATCATGTAATTCACCCCCCATTTTAAGTGCACAGTTTGATGAGGTTTGGTAGATGTATAAAGTTAATACACAGAAGATATCCCTCACCCTCAAAATTTGTCATTTGCTTTTGATTGAGAAATTTTTAAAAAATCTTTTATTTTATAAATGTTATTTTCCAAAACTAAGTTTTAATAAGAAAAATATGATCTTCCAAGAATTAAACTGAAGAAAGCTTCAGAATGTGTTGTTTCTTGATCCTATACAAACACTGCTAAATTTTTACTATAAATACTGTGTTCTGGTAAGAACAGCGTTTATCTTGTGAAGGAGCTGAAGGGGATCATCTTGTTAAAGTCACTTATGTTTGATCCTGTGGGTGTGGGTGTGCACCTCTATGGGGGAGGTCCAGCAGAAACAGTCATTGTATGCAAATGAATGTCTAGTCCTTCATTAGGATGACAGGGCTAGGGAGGGAAACAGCTGAAAACACTAGCTCCTTCTGCAAGGAAACCATCAGTCACAAAGGTTCTCACCCAAGCGAGAGAAAGACATGCCTATCTGCCTCACTCTCTCTTAACATAGGTATGAAGAAGCCAGAGGAGCTGTGGGAAGATGAAGAGGTTCTCCAGGCTGTTCTACTGATAGGTGGTGAGGAGCCAGAGAATGACTCCCAGGGAGAAGGAGAGATGGCTGGGCAAGGAGGCCTCTGTGATCGCGCACTAATCCAGTCTTTATCCCAGGTTGGTGGCTTCACAACTTTGGGACTGCCATCAGGCATCTGAAGCCACAGGTCTGACACTCAACAGGATTACTGCAGCAAGACTCTCCCCCAGAGCCTGCCCCCTCATCTAAAGAAAAGTCTAGAAGTTCAATTAAAAAGTGAATGGGGAGGTGGATTACACTGCAGAAACCTCAAGATGCCGGTCTCCCAACATACTGCTAATTTACCTTCCTTCCTGATGTGTTCCTCTTCTTCTAGGCGGATGGCACAGCACCCTCCCAGGCTCACCCTACGGCACACATGCACTGGGTTTTCAGTCTCACAACAGCCTGCCCACATCCTCCCCGACCACCTACCGGCACAGTTCCTCCAGCCAGCACTGCTGCACGTGCTTTATGCACACGTGAACTTGTGTGATCTTCACATGATCTGTAGTAGTACGGGTCAGCTGGGCATTTTAAGGACGAATCTGTACCACTCCTAAGCTACTGTCATTCCACTACTACATTCATACTACATTGTACCGAAGGCCATAAACTCGGGACATTCTGTCCTGTAGCCCTTAGAGGACAAAGAAATGTGGGCAGGGGAAGGGAACACACAGTTCTGAAGCATGGGAAGGGGAAAAGCAGGGATTTGCTTCAACTCTTCCTGCCCCTCCTCCCTCTAAAGAGCACCCCCCACCCCTTCTCAGGCAAAACTCTTCTAGTTTGCAAGGACCAGCTAAAGCATCAGCGCCATCTGAAACCTCCCCTTACCCTTCCAGCCACCTTTCCCCTCATGGCTCTCAAGCAGCTTGTTCCCATCTGGGCATGCATCTTACCCCTTACGAACTCACAGAGCTTTGTCCTTTTCATCTCAACCAGTGCGGTACCCTGAGACCTTCAGGAGGACGGGACATATTTGATATCAGTCCTCTTTGAGGAGCCAAACTTTGAGCATTTGTTTTCTTTTACAGGGCTATATGACTATGCCAAGGACTCCGAGTCCACACCCTCATTTTACAGAGAGGCAGGACTCTGGGTGCACAGAGGTGTCAGACTTTAGCTCTGCCATTCAAGGTGATGGTGCCAAGCCTGGAACCTCCCAGAGCAGGCCCTCTAGTGCCAGAAGTTCTCACCCCTGCTGCACTAAAACTGCTGGGACTGTTTTTAAAAATGCTGACCTCCACACCCTCTCATGAATCAGAATTTCCTGGGATGGGGCTGGGGCATGATCGTTTTAAAAGCTCTCCAGGTGCCGGGCACGATGGGACACGCCTGTAATCCCAGTGGCTTGGGAGGCTGGGGCAGGAGGATGGCTAGTTCAAAGCCAACCTCAGCATCTTAGTGAGGCCCTAAGAGCTCAGTGAGACCCTATCTCTAAATAAAATATAAAAAAGGGCTGGGATGTGGCTTAGTGGTTAAGTGCTCCTGGGTTCAATCCCCCAGGAAGTGCCCCCCCAACCCTTCCCAAAAAAAGCTTCCCAGGTGATTCTATCCTGCATTCAGGGATGAACACCATGGTATTTATTTGTAGCACTGGAGATTGAACTCAAAGGCACTCTACCACTGAGCCACATCTCTAGCCCTTCTGGTTTTTTATTTTGAGACATGGTCTTACTATGCGGCCCAGGCTGGCCTTAATTTATCATCACTCTGCCACAGCTTTCCACGGAGCTGTGCCACCACACAGGCATGTGCCACCGTGATGCCCAGCTAAACTATGCCAACTTTGCAACATAAGTTTGTTTTTTTTCTAAGAAGTTACAGCCAAACTGGTGATACCCCATTAAATAGTTCAAGTTCCCTCAGGGCCTAGGTCAAAAGCATAAACACCTTCAATGTGAGGCTGGTAAGGAAAAGGAAGGAATACTGAGGGATTGGGGAAGACTGAGCACCTGCCATCTCTTGGTGACTGAGGCCATGGGGAAGTCCATACCAGTGATGCCAGATCTGTTCTTTTTTTTTTTTTCCCCAAAAGAAACTGAAGAAATTGATTTTATATGAAATAGTTTTTTAAATTTAAAAAAAATTTTTGTAGTTGTAGATGGACAGAATGCCTTTATTTTGTTTATTTTTATGTGGTGCTAAAGATTGAACCCAGTGCCTTACACATGCCAGGCAAGTGCTCTGCCACTGAGCCACAACCCCAACCCCCTAGTTTTCCAAAACCTTGGCAGTTAATTCAAATTAAAAGACAACATTGGATTGGTCATGCAGGACACACCTCCAGTCTACCACCTGATGTCAGCAAGGACTTCTTGTTATCCCTTTGTGTCCCACTTGTTTCCAGCCTTTTCCTTTCCCCATTTTCCAGCTGGTCAACTTTTCCTCTCTCATTTTAGATTGATCTTATCTTACAAGCTTTTTGGGGAAGATGGACAAATTATAACACAAATCACAAAAACCATATTAATTCTGTTGCATATTAGTTTATCTCTTATGTTTAAATTTTGCCTTTTATCTAATGAGACACTTTAAGAAAATAAAATAATCACAACACCACCCTAGAATTCCTCTCAGGCAAACATGCCTTGCAAAAACTCTACCCATGAGTACTGATTATAAAAAGAGATGGATTGAAGACAGAATGTTCTGCTTCCCTTCTCTGATGACCTGGGTTATTTCTAGCAAGTTGGAGACTCCACCCAACCCATCAAGAATTCAAATACCTTATTATACTTGTTCTTTCACCTCAGACTTGTGAGATGGGGTATGATAACAAAAAGCTGGGTGTCTGAGGACCTCTAATGAGGGAGAAGGTGGGTGCAGTTCCTTTCCACCACACTAAGGCTCTGTCTCCACCCATCTCTAGCATAGCCTAAGGAGGGCGACAAGACTTACAGGGGATTAAAAGGACAAGTCCAGCAAGGGCTCCCTGCCCTTTCCCTCCTGTTAGGTGTGTGCCACACATTGCACTGGGTGTTGGAAGAGCACTCCTTACTTGCCTGGATTAGCCAGATCTGCTTATGGGGGAGACTTTCCCAGGAGAGGTCACCCCACATTCAACAGGAGGAGGGTGTGCCCAGATAGTATGATTCCTCCCAGGACAGCGACATTAGGAAGAGAATGCAATCCCATGGTCCTGTCTCAGAAGACAAGAAAAAGTCCTGTGTCTTTGTAATCCCTTACTCACCAAAGTGCATTTCCCAGAACACACAAAGGCTTAAATGGGAGTCACACTAAGTTTCTACATGTCAGGCTTTCTCTGCAGTCTGGGTTGCCCCACCATTATTATCTTCATCGAATTTTAAGAGGAGACTGCCTCGTAATACATTTTCCACCCAAGATTTGAAGTCAACATTTAAAAGAGCCAAATGACAAAATGAACTGGGGTGAGGGGTGCAGAGAATTAAATAAGAGGATTAAAACTTTAAATTTGATTATCACAAAAATGATAAAGGCTTAGGGGGTAATAAACACTGTTTATTTTCTCACAGTTCATAAGAGGTAATAAGTATAAAGACTTTCCCAAGAAAACAGTGAGAAAGAAGCAGGTAAGTCAACTGGCCAGACTCCCTGAGGTCACCAGCTCAGCTCCTTATCCACAGTTCCAACCAAACTGGACTAGATAAAGCCAGGCAAGTGACGGGAGCTCCATGTCCTCTCTCCCTCTCTGGTTGGGTTGCTAATAATTGCAGTGAAAGGAACTACGACAGGCCACGGGAGTTAGAAAGAACTTTCTAACCACCTCTGACAATAATCCTTCCAGGGACAACCATATTATAACTGGTCGCCTGTCTCTGAAACCCAAAGCATTTCACAGGCAATTCCATTTTAAGGCTGCCGTAGAGCAAACGATGGAGAGAAAGTAAGTACTATGACTTTCACAAGGAGTGGCAGAAGCAAGACAATGTGTGTGACCTGCCACCCGTTTACTCAGGAAGAATCCCCAGGAGAGCCATCAGAGTATAAATTAACAGGGTAATTGACTGGAGACTTAGGAGAACAGACTGTAAACTGCAAAGAATGCAAAGCTCTGAGTTTGTAAGGGGTAAGATGCATGCATCAGACTGGGAAGTTCTTACACAGCACCGGGCACACTGTTTGCTCTGTTATATGCCCAGCATTAGTCAGCACAATGTAAAGACTGTGCAAATGTTTACAGCTTGAACACACAGTCTGCTGGCACTACAGAGTTCTAAGCAAGGCTTGATAGGCCAAGAAGAAGATAACATGACTCTTACCTCTTAAAACCTTAAAGTTTACAGATTAGAGAGGCACACAGCCAAAACGCAAAGCAAATGATGGCAACTATTTCACAGAAGTACTAAGCGCTCGAGGAATAGAGAGGAAGAGATGAATCTCACCGGGTTTATCTGAGAACACTGTTGGGAGAGGAGAGAGTGGCAGCACCTTGAAGGATAAGAAGGGACTACATTATTAGATAAGGGAAAGCCACCCAGGACCCGAGAACAGTACTGTGAGAAAAGCCATGAGCTGGGCAGCAGGGTACAGCGGGATGGGGAAGAGCAGCTGGGATGGAGCAAACACTCCTCCTTGCAGAACTGCACGTATCCAGACTTACCACCTAGAGTGGTAGAAGACTGGCAAGGCCCACTGTGGTTTTTGCAGGCACCGGGATGGATGAAAATAGAAATAAACCACGATTTCTGTCAAAATGAGGCTCCAAAGTTTCAAAGTTCCAAAGTTAAAGTATTTGGGGAGACAAAAATACAAGGACACAAAGCTCAGTGATCCTTAATCTTGCCAGCCATCCTTAACAAAACAAAATCACAGAGTAGTGAGAAATAAAGAAAAGAGCAACTTTCACAGTGCCTTGGGACTGGTCCATTACACAAAGGAGGGAAGCAGGTGCTGTACTGCCAAATAAATCTGTGTGGTCATTTTAAAGTAAGTAACTGAATGAATGAACTTACTGAATTACTTCTGCAGAGTTCCATATCATTCTTCCCAGGAGTTGACAAACCACACCCAAACTGAAATTCGCCACTATCTGGAAAATCTACTTTCTGATCATCAAATTGTCCTGGGGAACAAAGCACCAAAGACAATACCCTAGAGGAAAAGCCCCCAGTTTTAAGCCCCCTTTACCTTTCTGGAAAATGCTGTGTTTCAGGATTCTTCATTAAAATCACTATCCTCTGGAGCTGTGAATTCCAGCTGCTGATTTCTTGCACTCAGTTAAGTCCTGGCACCTCTCTTCAGAGGACAGACAGCTCCAGAATGTGTGTACAATTCAAGGAAGCATATAAGGGTTAGGCCTGCTGTGACTGCTTATGGGACAAGCTGATAGGTAACCAACCACAGAGTCTATGAGGTGCTGTGGCCGTTTCCCCTCATACTGCCAATCAGCTGTCCCTAGGGCAGGTTTGGAAGCTGTGTGAAGCGTGGTGCTCATGGAAAAACCTGGTGGTACAGGGCTTCGGTGTTTTGCAATTTTTTCCTGTAAGCTACATTGTTGGAATGGTTTGACAGGCAAACCACCGCTCCTCCTCCACTGGCCTACACACTTCCAGGTCTCCACCCTAGTGTGTTGTAAAACTCTGTCTCATCAGGCTGATTCACCACTTGAACAGGCAGGCACCAGTTAGGGTACGTGCTACATAAACCCGGCAAATACTTCTGCCTCCTCTGCCAGGTCACAGGAAGACAAACCAGTCTCTGTCCTCACAGTTGGAGGGAAAGAAGCTGCCCCCAAAAAACATTTCCATGGTGTGTTCTTGACTTGAATAAAGCATCTGGGCCGATCAATCTAAGATACTGAAGGAAAGGAACTGAATCACCTATACTTTGGTAGGTATGTATATGAACTTAGATGAAGGGCATAAGGAGAGCAGAGGAAGAAAGAATTTCAGGTTTTAGTTATTAGAAGAAAGGTTGAGTTGATGTGTATGACTAGGGTTACAAAGATATTAAGCACTGGGTTTGAGTTACTGGAACTATCCTACTCTTTTTCTTTTTTATTTCTAGTTTGGAACGTTCCCCTCCATTCTTGCAGGACACTCTTAAATGTGCTTGTGGTACAGAAACACTTAAAATGCCCTGGCCTACTGAAAAGTCAGTGCAAGGGAAAAAGGCATTCAAAAAAGGAGGATACAGATGGGAAAACTTAGCAGGATTAGTGGAATCAATGTTTTCACAAAATTATTTGTAAAGCTGATGGGATTTACCAGCTAACCTAAATACTGTGAGAGTAAATCCTGAAAAACCACATAGCTATCTTTTTGTTCTACCTAATTGAGATTATGTCCAAAATACAAAGAAAAGTTAAATAAAATAAAAAAAGGAACTAAAATAAACAGTACTTGTGACTATGAATAGCAAATTGCTTCCATCAACGGGTACACTAGTTTCACCTCCTTTAAATAAAAGTCTACATGGTAAAATTGTAAACAAGTCCATAACTTTTGGGCTGGGGTTGTGGCTCAGTGGTAGAGCACTCATCTAGCACTGAGTTTGATCCTCAGCACCACATAAAAATAAAATAAAGGTATTGTGTCCACCTACAACTAAAAAAAAAAAAAAAAGACCATCACCTTTGATCCAGCTTGGAGAGTTATCAAGGGATCACTCAAGTCTGGCTTGCCATGGATCAGACAGTTAAAAGTACCAAGATTTAACTTTCAGGGTAAGAACAAATCCCATGAACCCAAAAATCTGTTCCTTGGCAGAGCTCTCTTTTACATTTATAGTTCTACTTTCTACCTGTTGATTAGAAAGGCCTTTGGAATATTTGGGAATATTACTAAATCTGAATTTTAGCCATGACCTGCTCTAACAACTGTGAGGATAAGAAATCTGGTCACCATAGTGAAAAAAAAAAATTCTCAAAATAGCAGCATACTTATTTTTAAGTGGTGAGATCACTTGTCCATATAGAACTACCAAATGAGGTCACTAATGCTGTAAGTACAAATTAGCCACATATTTTAAAACTTCTCCTGTTTTCCAGCTTCCTAATGAACTACAGCCCAAAAGCAGAACCCAACTTGGCCTCTAAACATGAACATATTTTTCCTAAAGCATATGGAAATGAGTAAATCAGTTAACAACTCGCTCCAAAATATCTAATGTAGAAGCCAAGAAAGGAAAAAGAAAAGAATCCATTTTTATTTGGACTGGGAATTTCTACAACTGTTTAAATGAATCTTATAAAATCTGATTTCCTGGTTGCATCTTCTTTGAGGTCGTTATCAGAAAAGTCTATTCAATGCAGTTAATTTTTTTTTTTTTTTTTGCCAGAAAGGGAGTAAGAATTTATTGCTTTCTGTGAATCTGAGAACTATGCTAATATTTTTCATGCCACTTAAAATCAAAAAGCTTTTTATAGAAAAGGACCCCAAACGCAGAAGCTGAGCTTTAGCTGCTCATTTTCCTCTAAACCCAAACAAATGTTCCTCAGTAACTGCACAAAGGAGATGAACCGAAATTATCCAGAACGCAGGAAGAAGGCAAAACCTGGAAAAGGAAGCAAATGAGCTGTACTTTTTTGATGGGCTCAGCAAGCCCACCCAAGTCCTTCCAGAAAGAGAGGAAGTGCATAATCAGAAATAAATGCCAATACTCACGCTGGGAAGTCTGCCGGCAATATGCAAATCTTTGTAGAAAGGGCTGTTGTGATCCCTGGACTAACTACCCAGTCTCTTGGAATAACAGCAACAGCTAAAGTTCTTAATATAGTGAATCTCTCCGTTACATTTTTGGGCTTTTTCTTTTTTGTTGGCACCTGCAAAGCATCTTGAACCCAAGGGATTCTTTGTCCAGCACTGGGGAATAGAAGGAGCCCTATTCTATCCTAGCTACACCGAAGCAGGCTAGTACGCGCAGGAAGACAAATTGCCCTTCCTCGGCTTAGCTGGAGAGCTAATCGCCTGCCTGAAATCTGATGCTTAACCCATTATGATTTGCTCAAGGTTTGGAGCAAGAAAGTTTGGGGTGAAGTTGGCTACAGGTTAAACTAAAGCCCTGAGAGTTTATAAAACAGGCAAGCCCTGACCAGGAAGAACTTCTGAAAACCTCTGCAGGGGCTGGATGAATTCTGGCATTTTGATTAACCAGACAGGGAGACTCCAAAACAGAGGGTCTCCTATTCGTAGGTGGTCCTGACATTTTAACAGCTACGAAATTCAAATGTAACTACTTCATACTCCAAAACAAACAAACAAACAAAAAAACCTTCTCAAACACCATCACTGTAAGAAAACAAATTATTTCATTTATTAACCTTCAGTGTGAAATTAGCCTTCAATCAACTAATAACTGACAGTTTCATATGAAGTTGAAATGTGTACTTAGATCCAATTAATAAACACATCTAATGCTAAGTGAAACTGTAAGAGGTAATAAATGTTATTTTATTAGACTAGGTATATTAATTTGGCTCAGTGAAATAATTCACATTTCAGGAAAAAATAAATAACCCCTATCAGGGGGGACATTTTATTTTTAAATAAAGACAGGATCTCACTGTGTTGCCCAAGCTAGTCTCAAACTCATGAGCTCAAGCCATCCTCCTACCTCAGCCTCCTGAATAGCCAGGATTATGGGAGTGTTCCACCATGCCTGGCTATTTTGAACCATTCTACTTTCAGGTTTTATGTTTCTGATATACATACTTTCCCCTTGATCTGTTTCATCAGACCTTCAGGGATAACATTCTTTTAATTTTTAAAGTTGACATAATGCCATGAACAAAGAAAAAAAAAGCCCACATCTAACTTCTGCCTTATCCATTAACTCACCATGTGAAGGAGGAAAGTTGTTTTGTCATCTCAGAGTAGGGAAGGGAGGACAAAAAACTGAAAACAAAAAGGCCCTTCTACCTCTTACCTACGTTTTTATGTTAGGCAACTCTGTTTTACCCTCTCAGCTCTTCTGGTTGCCTGATCATACACCACATATGGGAAAATAACAAATGAGAACACACATGTCAGTCCTACCGCAAGCGGAATAAAGAGGCCCTGGTCGTGACAGAGGAGCTCAGGAGTTACAGCAGCCCATTCTAACCAGTCATGCTCTGCCCTGGGGTAAAGGTAACTAGATGACAGGTCTAAGACTCACCACTGGGAAACACCACCTCTGCTGTGCCATCTCTTTCCTTATAGTCTCAGAAAAGAGCAGGCTGGTTCCAGCAGCTCCAGTTAGAGCAAAGTAGTCTTATGTTGACAAATAGCACACAATTCCTGTTGTCAGGTTCGCTGCAGTGGGCTCATAGTTCTGTTTGAGAAATGCTCCTGCCCAGAAAAAATATTTACACAGCCGAGAGTGGGCTGCCCAGCGCTGCAGATCTGTCTGCTCTGCAGGAGTCTTCAGCTCCGTCTCCCTGACCCGCCTTATCAGTGGCCTTTGTACCTCATTTGAGATCAGCATAGAGACAAAACCTGAACCAAATAACTGACCACAGTAATAAGAATCAAGCCTCACAGCAGCTACTAAAGCCTTGTAATAACAGCCCTGCCCTTTAACCCACTTGTCCTGTTTCTGTGACATTATTCTTGGGAAATAATCAAAAAAAAAGAAAAATGACCAAGCAAGAGGATGTTCTCTGCATCATTGTCTACCATGAGGAAAATATGCAAATGTTCAAACCAAACTACAAAAGGAAGAGTAATTCAACTGCTAGATACATTCTACAGAATAGTTTATGGTCATCAAAAATATTAATTTGAGAACTATTTTCCTTGAAGAATTGGAAGAATGCAAATAATGTTACATCCAAGAGCTGAGTTCTAAAATAGGAAAACTTATTGAAGTTAAGTTTGTTCATTGGACAAAGATGAAAAAGGAAACACTAAAAAGGCCTTCTGTGAAATTTTGAGTAATTATGTTCTATTTTCCTATCAAATTTTATAAATTCTGTGGTACTAATTTAAATAAGTATCTTAAAAAGGTGTGTGAATGTGTGTATATATGTGTATATGCTTATAGAGAGGGGAATTATGATAAAGTAAGAGGGGAAAGACAAATGGAGAAAGGTGACTATTAGCAAAAATAAAGTAAAGATGGAAATGGCAGGCACGAAACCACTTCACAATGCTTATCCACTCATTTCATCTAAATGTTGGGCAAGGATGGAAATACAATTCTTGCCCCAATGTCACAGTGCTGGGCAGTCTGACATGAGGGCCCCTGAGCAGGTGTTGAGCAGAACAGGAGCTCACATAGACATAACAGAACAAGGACAAAGGTGCGATCCCCTAACATCTGACTAGTACTTCATTCTTCATGTGGTGCTAGTGATCAAACCCAGGACCTTACACATGCTGGGAAAGCTTTCTACCATTGAGCTATACTTCTAGCCCATCAGTTTAAATTAAAAAAAAAAAAAAAAAAAAAAAAAAAAAGTTTTTATAGTTATTTTTTTCTTTCCTGCACAAAAGTCTTATGAAAGAGATAAGGCAGGTGTTGTTCGTCTGACAAATAAGCCACTTGTTATTTGGCTTCTAAAGAATTCTAAGCTCTAATTAAAGTTTCACAACATTAATTAGAGTTTAGAGAGGTATCAATCAGTGTATCCAGTTCACAGCATGATTCAGGGACTCAGATAAAAAGCAGACTGTCCCTACCTCCACACCCTGAGGAAATAAAGTTATTTTTCTCTTTACTTCCTCCCTAGGTCTAACAGAACAGTCAAGAGCAACTCATGATGCTCCAATCTCCTCACATTAACAGAAGAAAATAAGATACTGTTAGTCATGCTATAACAAAATGTTTTGAATTAATAAATACAAAACTGTACTAGTCAACAGAAGTAAGGTGGAGGCTCTGGTGAAAAACAGATAACACTATGACGAAGAACTGACATCGACGGGATGGGAGACAGGGAGGAGGATGCGATCTGGAAGGGGTACACAGGTAGGGCTGCCAGGTTTAGCAATAAAAGTAGGACACCTGGTTAAATTTAAATTTCAGATAAACAAATAGTACTTCTTCAGTGTAAGTATGTCCTCTCTTTTACTTGGTGACCCTGTACTCAGGAGACCTCAAATTCCATTAGAATATACACTCCCTTCAGGGCAGGGATTTTTACCTGTTTTGTTCACTGCTGTATCCTGAGTATCAGAAACAGGACCTAGCACACAGTAGGTGCTCAGTGTTTGCCATGTACCAGTAAAGTTTACTTCTTAAGCTGGGTGGTATGTGTACAAGGGCTTGTCATACAACCTACCTTTACCTGCAGTGTATGTCAGAAATTTACCATAACAAATTACACCAATGACACCATCAACTGCTCGTATTTTAAAATCAGTGCTTTGTAACAATCTAACTGAAGGACACTGGGGAAGTCAGTGTAAAAGGACTTGTGAATCATCATTGCCAGTTTAAATCCCACACGGGGGTGTCAACATAAGATGATCACTAGGCAGATGGATTCTGCAGCTGAAGAAGAGTAGAATTTGGTCTGTACTGCTTTTTGGTTCTTTATTCCTAAAAATGTGAAAAGTGTTTCCTTTGCCACTGCTCTGACTCCACCTTCCCATGGGATTTCTACTAATATTCTAAGGTCTCTAAGTGAAGTAAGGAGGAATGGGAGACCCTTCATGGCCCAACATAGCTCGGGGAAGTAGAGGTTAGAAAGACATACAGTCAGACATGGCAGCATATGCCTATAATCCTAGTGACTTGGAAGCCTGAGGCAGGGGGATTGCAAGTTCAAAGCTAGCCTTGGAAATTTAGCAAAACCTTGTCTCAAAATAAAGAAAGGGTTGGGGCTGTATCTCAGTAGTAAAGCACCCGGGTGTTCAATCTCCCACTACCTTCCCACCAACACACATACACTCACGAGGTATAAAATACTTTATTCTTGAAAAATGGGGAAAAAACCCCACCTTTTCTCTATGTTTAAAACTTCTAAACATTCCAATAATTTACCCATTCCACACAGCAAAGACCAGCAACTGGCCCTCAGCTGCTATAAAATCCCCTGTATTCCATTGTCACTTAGGTGGGGCTTGTAAATACTCTGACATTAATTATATTTCAAAATAGTATATTTATAATCAACATGCACTTTTCCATCAGTACTTTAAGCTATAGGCAGGTATTTCTTTCGTAATGCAAAATGGAAAAAGAGAAAGTGATTTTTAGAGGCATATTCTTGAGAATGTGAAATATTTAATATTTAAAACCTATTTGGAAAATGAGCACACCATTTGTTTCTAGGTGGTAGCATTACCAGTTATTCTATTTTTTAGACAATTGCACTTTGGTATTTTAAATCATCTCTGGTGAGCAATCACATTCACACGTTTGCACACGGGTGTATACAAAGTGACTAAAGGACAGTGCCTCTGAACAGATCTG
Organism: Sciurus carolinensis; assembly: GCF_902686445.1. Classification (NCBI taxonomy): domain Eukaryota; kingdom Metazoa; phylum Chordata; class Mammalia; order Rodentia; family Sciuridae; genus Sciurus; species Sciurus carolinensis. Next base: position 69,011,889 of record NC_062226.1, read on the forward strand.
CATACAGGGGTCATGGTCAGCAGAACAAGCAAAAGCCTTCTCTTGTCTGGTCCAGACACCCTCGTCACACATCAGTCACAAAATCAGAGAACATTCTTTAGTTTTCAAACTCAAAGCCCAGTTCTGGCAGCAGGGCACCGCTGGGGAGGAGAAGTTATAGCTGGACTCTTCAACCTCAGAAACAGAGAGAAAGGAAGGGCAGGACAAGTCAAGTTAGAAAAGCCATTAGAGCAGGTAGGATAGGAACCTGTAAGCCCTGAAGACAGGATTTTGCCATAGGCACCAGAGGGATGATGTTGATGCCAACCGCAGTGACATAATTCCACAGGACCATCGTGGGGACTAAAGTATACTAATGTGCGTGGAGTATTTTAGGCACCATGGTGTATAGTATGTTGTCATTCATATTTTTATTATTGACAGTCCCTGAGCTGAAAAAGGCCTGAGAAGTTGGGCAGTGCGAAGGACAAAGGAATGGACAGGGAAGATTTGCTGACCCAGAATAAACAACCTAGTTTATTTGGGTTTGGGTAAGTCAATGTTTTTTTTTTGTCAGAGGGTTTACTTTTGCACCTGGGATTGGTGGAACAGAAAGTCACATACATACATGTAGCTCGGGGGTGGAGCACTGGAAAATACCACGGAAAAAAGTTTTTTTAAAAAACCACATACACCCATAATCCCAGTGAGTCAGAAGGCTGAGACAGAGGATTGCTAGTTCAAACCCAGCCTCAGCAACTTAGCAAGACTCTGTCTGTAATAAAATATAAAAAGGACTGGGGATGTGGCTCAGTGGTTAAGTGCCCCTGGGTTCAATCCCTAGTATTTAAAAAAAAAAAAAAAAAAAAAAAAAAAATCATGTACAGGGGTTGGGAATACCCATTTCCTCTGCTCTCTCTGAAAGTGCTTTACAGATTATACAGCATGTGTGAGTATAAGTGTGGTGCTCTCGCTGATTTTCATCCCGAAGGCAGACATGCTTACCACTGTCTGACACATGGAGAAACAGACCTGACCAACGTCTTATGATCAGTGCAGCAATTAGGACTCTACTTCTCAAGTCCAGGCTCTAAAGCCACACTCCCTCCTCTGCATAGCGTTGCTATTGGGAATGCATAGAGTGAGCAGAGCAAGGACTATGGACACTGGCTCTGGGAGAGAGTTCCCAGAGGATTCCTATTCTCACTCGGTCTGCTATTTTTCTGATAATTCAAAAGAAAACAAACACTTGGCCTGCCATTTTGGACAGATTGTCATCTCAGGTCACGTACCATCTCTTAGGAAGATTTTTCTCTGTATTTGTTTATTGATTTCTCCCAAATCTTACATAAGCAATACTGAGTATTCATCCTATAGTTTGAATATAATATAAATTTTCTATAATATAACTAATGTAAGAACTGGAATACAGGTCTGTATGAGTCTATGTGGCTTGTATATTACTTTCTGGGAGTCACTTTACAGAATAACCCAGCTCTTCCCCTCTTCTGATTATCATCATCATCATCATCATCATCATCATCATCAACAACAACAACATAGTAGGAATTGTTTTCAGCATCCAAACGTATTTCTTCTCTCCTCCTTCAATTCCTTAGACATAAGCACAAGTATATGTTATACTTGCATTAGTATTCAGGATTTTACATTTTCCTTTCAACACTTCAAAAGAATTGACTTAGGTGAATAGTTTACCTGATTTCAGTACATAAAATCTAAAGATAAATACAAATATTCTAAGAAATTAAATAAGGAATAAAACTTCAGTAAATAGAAAATTGTTCGGAAATCCTACTTTTATCAAGGCAATTTGCTATTATCTATTCATTTTTGAAAGACAAATTATTTTGAGCAAAGACATCATTTAAAACACAGAGAAAGTAAAAGGAAAAGAAAGGTGATGGTGGATTTTTTAAAAATCAAAGGGAGGGGTTGGGGATATAGCTCAGTTGGTAGAGTGCCTGCCTCGCAAGCACAAGGCCCTGGGTTCAAATCCCCAGCACCACAAAAAAAAAAAAAAAAAAAATCAAAGGGAGATTAGTAGAGGAAAAGGATCAAGGGGTGGAAGGTGGGAAAGAAAGCGGGACATGCTAGGGAGTGATATTGGCCAAATTATATAGTTTTATTATGTGCATGCACAAATATGTAACAAAAAATCCCATCAATATGTACAACTATAATGGAACAATAAAAAAATGTGGGGAAACACACACACATACACTTTCTACCCCCACCACCAAAGCCAGTTACCTGAGGAACAGCCGTTAACCTTTGTGGTGTGAGCCATGCTGGCTTGAATCCAAGGACAGACCCAGAAAGGAGCGAGGAGTCATGCAAATTTTATACATCAAGTTCCCAAAGGCATTCGACCTGAAACAGTAAAGACACCCCATCAAAATGGATCATTTAAAAATATGTACAACACTAAATCTTAGTATTCTGTTTACAAAGAAGACTGCTGACAGAGAAAGCAGATTGGAATTGGGGAGAGAGACTGAGGATCCAGGTGGCAACTGCACTGGACATGGACACTCAGAATTGAGACCAGGGCTAGGAATTGAAACATCTCCAAACACAACACTCTCGTGGGAATCAAGAGTGGTTCTCCAGAAACTGGCGAAGGTGGTCTTCGAATGCAAAGGACTGCATAACCGTGCCATTCTACAGCATTCTGCAAACTATTTTGGTTTTAAAGCTTTTCTTCCTTTCCAAAATGTTGGTTTGGCAGTTCTATTTATGTAACTGCAATTTCAAACCAGTTCTTGCCCCGGATGTTAATGTTTTTTTAAAAAGGTAACTTTGCACAAATTTTTTTGACACGTATCAAGTCTTTTCTCCCAAGCCCACCTTTCCTCCATGCCAGTCCCTCTCTAAAACACAAATCGGATTCAGTGAATTACCCTCTTAGAAACAAAACACAATTCAAAACCTTCCATTGTCCTGTTGGATAAAGTTCAGATGACGTAACAGGGTACATAGTTTTGAAACATTAGACTCCATATGGGGCAACATATTTCTTATTTTATATTGATTTTCTATTTTAAAGTTAGCTGAGATCACTATGAGACATGTTACAATCACAAAATTTGAAACAAAAAAGAATAGAGTATTACTCTAACATTTCCTTTTTGAAATGCTTTCTGAGAGCAGAAAAAAGCAAACAACAGTAAACGTAGAAACATACCATTTCTAATGTGACCAAATTCTAACTTTAGACCCACAAAACCAGAAGAAACTAAGTTAAACAAACCTCAAGTAGATACTTAAAATGTCAACTTAACTTCTGATCTGAGAGAACATTCTCCTTTGGTATTTTAGGACTGGCTTATTTCACTTAGCATGATATTCTTTAGCTCTTTCCTTTTATCAGCAAATGCCATAGTTTTATTCTTTATAGCTAATATTCCATTGTGTATATATACCACATTTTCTTTATCCATTCATCTGTTGTCAGGCACCTAGGTTGGTTCCATAGCTTGGCTATTGTGAATTAAGCTGCTATAAACATTGAAGAAGTTGATTGGATTAAGCAAAGGGGAATGAAGGGAAGGGAGAAGAGATGGGAATAGGAAAGACAGGAGAATGAATCAGACATATCTTTCCTATCCACATACTTGAATACATGACCAGTGTAACTATACATCATGTACAACCACAATAATGGAATCCTAATTGGAACAAGTTATACTTATTCTATGTATGTATAATATGTCTAAGTATACTCTACTGGGCTGGGGTTGTGGCTCAGTGGTAGAGTGCTCGCCTAGCATGTGTGATGAACTGGGTTTAATCCTCAGCACCACATGAAAATAAAAATAAAATAAAGGTATTGTGTCTATATACTACTAAAATTTTTTTTAAACTTAGTTATATAAAAAAATTTTAAAAGTCAACATAGAAGCCCACATGACCTCCCAATAAGAAAAGGATGCCAAAATAATCCTAATGTACCACTAAAATTATGCATGAATTTATAATAGACTGGTAAAATACTCAAAATATGTTGATTTAAAAAGATAATGATAATAACCCTGATAATGCGGATGACAGCTTACATGCTTATTGCTTTTACTAAAAACTAAAATGTCACCCACTCTAAGGTGCATCGTTATTTTAAGTACCACTGATTTTAAAAAGATTCCATCAATCAAATCCTAAAATGAATTGTTAAAAATGTTTGCATATATTTACACATTAATTAAAACAACTGCAAGTGAATTAACCAAAATGTTCACTGTTGTTGGCCTTGGGTAATGATGTAGATGATTTTGGGCTCCTTTACTCCTTTTTAAATAATAATTATTAAAAATAAATATCTAGACCCATCTTGTCAATTTTAGTTTTTATTTGCTCTAAGGCCATCATCAGAGAAAGGAAAAAGTATCTTAATATTTGAGCAAAAGGAAACTACCCGACCATAATGGAGATTACAAGAGGTCAGGAATGTTTGTAAATAAAAAGGAAGAAAACCGACAGGACTGTTGGTTTTGATCACAGTAGGTGAGACCTTGCTGCTTAGCTAGTGAAACCGTCCTCACTGTTGAAACAGGCTTGCACCACAGCGCAAAGCTAACCACCACGAGAGCAGCTTAGCGCAAATTCAAAAGGACTCCTCCTTTCTTTTTGGTTGAAAGGCTGCTCTGACAAGTATGCTCCCCTGCTCGATTTGTCCAGCCACAGTGACCAGTGTCACTGACCAGTGTCCACTCCCTGCTGGTCCCCAGTTTCTGGCTGGCAACGCCATTACACGATGGTTCTAATTTCTCTAAGGTGACATTCCCAGGGAAACAGAGGCACTGGTTCAGGTCCACAGCATTGAGCTTGGATAGCAATAACTCCTATGTACAGAGGTGGCTGAATTAAGGGCAGGCTTTAGTGACAGTGTGGACGTTCTCTCTCCAAAACATGAAATCTATCAATGTCTGATAAATACGGCTTTAAAATAAAATGTGGGAACTGGGAAGATTAGAGGGAGAGGAGTAGGCAAGAGAGGGGTAAAGAAAAAAAAAGTCCAGCTTCTGCATTATTCAATTAATTGTACCTCTAAAAGCCAACGACAACCAAAATCTCAACTTGAACCTGTTTACTGGCCTCTTGCTAGCCTGTGTGTTTGCAATCTTGCTTCATAATGGCTTGTAAATACCACCATTTAAACTCTGGAGGGCAAACGAAAGACAAGAAGAGACAAGCTGCATGTGTTATGGGTGAATGAAGTATGTATCAAGGTCTGGAAGGAGATATGCCCAGAATCTTCCTAGTCAAGATTCATCAACTTTGGCCCAAGGTTCTCTCCTGTTCCTGAACACCTCTTTCACTTGGCAGAAGATCTTTACCTCAGATCTGAGCTGGTCTCTCCCATCCTCCCCCGAACTAAACAACAAAATCAAAAGGAGGAGGAAGCCTAAAATTAGACACTACAAGCATATCACTGGTAAAATAAAAGGACCCTATCACCAGCACAGGATCTAGTGTGTGTGCAGAGAACAGTTGTATATTGTCTATTGATTTTTTTTTTTTTTACAGTTATTGTTCACGTCTGACAGGTGGCCTCAAATTGTGAGGACTTGTTCTTAATGATATGCAGATTCTCATGTCAGTGCATTGTACAAACCAGAAAAGGCTTGGCCATGGTCCATTTCTTTGTTACAGATCAATAAACTGTCTCTTCTCTCTCTTGGAGGAGAGTGTAAACCAGTAAATCTTAAGTGGTACAATGGTGGCTTAGTTCTGCTAGCTGAGGAAAAAAACAAAACAACAAAACATTTCTTTGGAAGGATTTAGGAAAAAAATATCAATAGAGAAAATCGAGAATAATCTTCTTACTTATTTCAAGAGACTAAATGGCCTTGAAGAACATTTTCACAGTTCCCCAACTATGGTATAGCAAATACAAACACTGTATGAATTGATCCCATACTTTACATTAGTTGAAATAAAATCATGAAAAACAGCTCACTAGATTTTTTTTTTTTTTTTCCTCCTCCCTAAGAACACACCAATGAAAACAGTAGTTGGAGTAAACCAGATTTGATATATATTCTGGGCTAGCACTGTTAAACCATCCAGTGCCACCATATTGGTTAGGACCATGATAATGATGACGATGACGCTGATAATAATGCTGATGACAGCATGCAGAGTTGATCTCTTACTATGATTAGCTACTGAAATCTAAACTGTCACAAACTATAAGGTGAACTATATTTTAAGTACCACCAATTTTTAAAAAATTATCACCAATTAAATGATATAAAATGCTTATTAAAAATTAGACTGGGGCTAGGAGTACAGCTCAGTGGTAGAGCGTGTGCTTATTAGCAAGTGAAAGGCCCTGGGTTCAATCCCCAGCACTTAAAAAAAAATATTAAGTGTAAGACACACCTCATTTCCTAAAATCTCAAAAATATGCACCTTAGAAATGATGAAATTATGTTACACTCTAAGGCACTTTTTAGCAAATTTAACAGTTATGAACTTGTTTAAAACTCACAACAACCCGGCAAAATACTAAAAGCCCTTCTCTCCATTTTATAAAAAGGTAACTAAGGTGCAAGGAGGCTTGGAATTTGCCATGCTCACATAGCTAGTATAAGAGTGGACGCTTTAAGTTCAGTAACTCGACTCGAGATCAGGCCTCAGCCCGACGGTTCTGTCAGTCAGAGTGAGGGCACTATGGTTTTAACCAGAGATCTTACATGCACAAATGAGTGACATCCCCTTCAAGGTAGTCGCTGCAGGGATGCATATGCTTACTGCAAGGATGCTCTGCTCAAATAGCTCGAGACAATGTCTCAGAATTTTCTGAAATAAGTTTTAAAAGCAATTGTATTTGTAATCTTATTTTAAACCATGTTTAAGAGCCTGAGGAGGTACTTATGCAGAAAATCTGTCTCAGGACTTACCCCTCATTCCCTATTCTAGACTGCACATGGAATTTGCTTCATTTTCAACAATGTCAACAAATGACATTCATATAAAGTCTTTCAAAAAAGTTTTTTTCAATGGGGTGGTGGGGGGGGGAGGCATTCTGACTACTGGGGACAAGTGGAAGGCTCTAATGGGATGGCAGGAGTTTAAAAAATTGATAGAGCTAGGGCAGTTGGAGTAAGTACCTAGTCATCCAACAACAATCACGAAAGCAGCAGCTACAATTTTGATGAGAAAGTTCTAGCTCTTTTACATATATTTTCTCACCTAATGAAATTAAGAAAGCAATAATTAACTTTGCCTAAAATCTGGAAAAGACAGAACATGCAAAAAAATTAATTTTGCAGCCTGAACATAACCACTGTTATTAATGGAGACAAATTTCTTTTCAATATTTTATATGACTATGTGAATATTTTAATTAATTGCCTTACTAAATTTCTAAGAGTTTGCTCTAGGCACTATTATGTCTCCATTTTGGAGACATAAGATAGATAAAGCATTTTACCTTTCCCATAGATTCACACACTCTTGCTAGAGGCACACAGACTCTTCTAAAGAGAAAACACTAGAACAGTGTGTGTACAGTTCAATTACAATCCATAGTCTTATTTTGCCAAAAATGGTGGAAGTGGTCAGAAAAAAAATAAGAGACTAGTTGGCTTATGTATTTAAAAAATGAGTATTTTTCAGGGCACGAAAGGCAGAAGGCATTCTAGAAAGGAATGGCCCATGCAAAGACCAGACAGAGAAGGTGCAGGGCAATTAGATGCTGAGGCTGCAGAATGTGGTGAACTGCCTGAGGCAAAGATGATACAGAGCTATTGGTGCCAAAGAGGAACTTAAAGGAACTTGAGTCTGGAAAAACAAAACTGAAAAACACAAGGACACAGGGCTGGGATTGTAGCTCAGTGGTAGGGCACTTGCCTAGTATGTATGAGGCATAGTGTTCCATCCTTGGCACCACATAAAAGAATGGTTAACACACACACACACACACACACACACACACACACACACACGTAGACAAACACAAATATCTTTTTTTTTTTTTTTTGCAGTACTAGAAATCGAACTCAGGGCCTTGTGCTTGCAAGGCAAGCACTCTACCAGCTGAGCTATCTCCCCAGCCCCAAATATCTTAATCCTAATTTAAAAATGCAGAGCTGCTGGGGACACAGCTCAGTGACAGTGCTGCCTAGCATGTGCAAGGCCCTGTATTTGATATCCAGCACAGCAACACGTACACACACACACACACACATTCATTTATTCCTTTAAATAAGTCAGTCTTTCCAGAAGTCTCCCAAAATCTAATTTATTATAATCAGGTATGGTTGTCTACATATTCCTATAGATTATGCAAAGTCAGTGGACAACTTAATTAAAAGTAACAATTAAAATTATGTAGAAGTGTAAACTTTGGCCACAGATCATCATCATATTATCTTCCAGTGATTTCCACTATTGGCTCCTACCACAGTGAGAATGGAGGTAATATTAACTAGCTCTTGGTTGTTTTGTAACCAAATTACCTAACATGACCCAACTCTATTTGGCCTTTTCAAGTACAGCAGATAGTTTTCTCAGTATGAGTGGGGAAGAGGTGGAGGGAAATCTCAAATATGGATCAAGATCTAAATTAGAATTACCTGGATACTGGCTTTCATTTCTACAGTAGAGAAAAGGCTGGATTTGCCTATTATAGAAATTGTACACTATGTTTGTCCAAATAGTTTTATTTGCAACTTTATTCCTTGGGAAAACAAGCTTAAAAAGTCGAAGGAGATACTTTTATCATAGGAAAAAATTAAAATGCAGACAATGAAGAGAAAATAGGGAAGAAGTAATAGCAAGTACATTCATTCATTTATTCATTAAATGAATGCTTATTATGTGCCAGATTTTGATTTTGGCACTTAAGATACATCAGTGAACAAAGCAGACATCTGCCCACTCTTCTCTCTAACATAAGCTAACTAAAGATCTGTGCTTTGGGTCTAAAGAATATTTACATTCACACCATGCTTAATGGATTAACTATACTAAAAGTCAATTATTCACTTATCTTGAAAAAAGTATTCATAAGATCTGCCTCTCCCTGCCCCAAAGCAGGCAAGGATGTGTCCTACCTCCACATAGAACCTCACTGCTCATCCACTGAAAGGACATGAGAATCTTTTCAGGAGTGTGCACAAGGGTTATGCTGCCAGCAAGCAGGACAGAACCATCCCGAAGATTGCAAATGCTTTCGGAGCTGCACCTGGCTCTGCTCCAGTTGGGTGGCGGGGACCCACACAGCTTCCGGAACACTTAATGAGAAGTGACGCTTGCAAAACTTCTTTCCAGGAAATCTTCTATGGTGAAAGTTTATCAGATCATGACAACAGAGGCTGAAAGCCAGCTGCTCTGCTGCAAAAAAGGAGGAGCAGTGGATTGCCTGGAGAAGAGCATCCCAATGAAGATTGAAATCACTAAAGTTCCTTCCTCTGTCAGTTACCACCTTCCCAGCTTTGGTTGACTTCAAAGGCCAATAATTGTATGGCTCAGTAGGGGTAAGATGATATAGATTTTATTGATTTGCTTTGGTTCAAGTGCTAAAGGTTTAGGGAAAACAGACCTTAGCAGCAACCTAAGCCTTGATTTTACAAATACAGTCTCTTTAGTGAAGTCTTGCTCTTGCTGAGAAAGAATTCCTTCTTGGTTGTAGTTTATGAATTAAATCATCAGTACCTTTGTGTATTCAGACTTTAAAGGACAAGAATGTAACAGCACAGATGTAAGAAAATTAGTTTGGTATAGTTTGAAAGTTTTTTTCTTAATTTCCTATTTTAAAGGGACTGCTCTAGCAAACATTTTCCCTTTAATTCCTCTGGGACTGGATTCTAACGTGGTCTTTCTTCTCAACTCTTAAATTGCTCAATAATGATATTGGAACTGTCAGCATGTAAATGGGGACCAATACCACATTCTCAGACTCTTAAACTAAAAATAGTAGGTCTCAAAGTATAGTCCCCAGAACACTGGCATCAGGCATTATCTTGATGGATTTTATAAGAAATGCAAATTCTTGAACCATGGCAGATCTACTGACTCAGGTCTCTGGAGGTGAGGCCCAGCGGTCTGCATTTTAACAACCCTTTGGGTGACTCTGATGTATACCAGAGGTTCTCAAAACCATAAATGAAGGCTGGGGCTATAGCTCAGTGGTAGAGCGCTTGCCTCGAGTGTGTGAGACACTGGGTTGGATCCTCAGCACCACATTGAAAAAAAAAAAAAATATCGTATCCATCTACAACTAAAAAAATTTTTTTAAAAAGCCATATATGACATAAATTAATTGAGGTGGGGGAAATTAAGTTTTAAGATTCCAAGAGCCAGGAATGGCCTCTGATTTTAAGAAAATGATAAAGTAATTTGGAAAACATCCCTCAGGAAGCCTGAGTTTGATCACTTATTAAAAATATATTGACTGGGGCCAGTCGCTCCCCAGTGAGGTAGAGAGAGGGACTCCAGGGGTTGGAAAAACTACACTAGGCAAAAAACTTGCATCAAGATCAGGACTGAAATACACTAAGGTGGGTGATTTAGGCTTAGGAAGGACAGTTATATAATGGCTATGATGAAAAGTATGATTGTCCCATTTTAGATGAGGATAGAGTCCTTGATGAGTTAGAAAACCAAATGAGAAAAGGTGGAGCTATTGTTGATTACCACGGTTGAGATTTCTTCCCTGAACACTGGTTTCATATAGGTTTTGTGTTGAGAACAGTATTGCACAAAAGAAACAAGGGGTTATGGTGAGAAGAAATTAAGAGATAATATTCAGTGTGAGATTTTTCACGTTCTTCATGAAGAAGTCATACCATCCTACAAAAAAGAAATTATGCATCAACCGCCCAGCAATAAACAAGAAGAATTAGAAGATAACATAAATCAGACCTTGAAATCGATTGAGCAGTGGGTCAAATAACATAACACTTGATTGGCCACCTTATAGTCACTCTTATTGATACCTCTCTGCCCACTTCATAGAAATTGCCCACATCATATCAGTAAATATTATTAAAATCATGTTGCAGGCCTAGCAGGTACATAATGGAAAGGTTTGTGCCTGGGTCTCTTTTTCTCCACATGAAAGCTAAGCAATCTCAAATATAATTAATATAATATTAAAAGTAAAAACTTTCCTTCAATGCTTCAATTACTAAATAATAAATATTACCAAAGGGGTAGATACCTTTTATACTTATAAGAAAGTACAGATGATTTATTAAAATAAAAAGCATCCAAAATATATATACTAACTTAACATGCAGCGTGCCACTGACATTGTTGGACAGTACAAAGGTTAACAAAACAGACCGCTCTTCCCTTTTTGAGGTTTTCAGGTCTCGAAAGTGGTATTATCATGGAGAAAGGACACTGGATATTCCAAGAATGGTTATTCAGACCCCTCATAGAGGATCTCACCTTACAGATATGATCAGCCCTTCGACTTCATTTAAAATATATTTTAAAATTTTCTATTGTATATAGAAGGGCTCAGTTGTGTGAAAACAGGAATTTCCCAGATTTTCTTGTGTTCTTTTTCCCAAGAACATACCAGTTCCCAACAATTTAAGGTAGACTCAAAAGAGGTCAAATGCGTAGGCCAGGAGGTACTTTATGATTTGCTGCCCAACAGAAGTTTTCACAATGTTAAACCGTGTTACCAGAATAGCATGTGCACTTCCGCTGAAAATGGTTTTGGGAAAAGCTATAAACAGAGGCTAAATTTAAAGATTTAAAAGGGGCAGAACTAAATTAAAACCACAATGAGATGCCACCTCACACCTGTTAGAATGGCCACTATCAAAAAAACAGAAAATAACGTGTTGGTAACAGGTGGAGAAACTGGAATGTTTGTACAATATTCATGTGGTTGCAAAACGATGCAGCTGCAGCAGAAAACAGTATGGGAGTTTCTGGAATAAGAAATAGAACCATTGTATGATCCTGCAATCCTACTCCTGGGTACTTATTCAAAAGAACTGAAATGGGGAACTTGACGAGGTATTTGTACTCCCATGTTCACTATGGAATTGTTAGCCAAGTTGTAGATAGTGACCTCAATGTCCACTGACAGATGAGTACAGAAAATGTGGTCTATGCACACGACAGAATGGTACAGGAAATCCTATCCTATGGCTAGGATACACATGTGGACAATACATGTATGCTACAATATGGACAAACCTTGAGGGTGTCAGACAAAGTGAAATAAACTAATCACGGAAAGCTGAACACTGCACGACTCCATTGACACGGGTTATGTAAAGTAACCAAGCTTACAGAAACAAGGTAGAACAGTGGTGCCCTGGGCTAGACGGAGAAGTAGGGAACTGTACAATGAGTGTAGAGTGTCAGTCCTGCAAGATGAAAAAAAAGGATTTTAGATGAAAAAGTCCAGGGATCTATTATACAACAGTGCATATATGGTTAACAATCAGCACTGTAATGTACGCTTAAAAATTGAAAGTAAATTTATGTGTTTTTAAACACAACAATAAGGGGCAGTCTAGCATCCACTGTGCCCAAGTCACACTCAAGGTCAAACTGTCCTCAAGTCAGGCAGGCAGTTAAGTGACTCTTGAATGTTGTTTTCTTCTAGTTTAAACAAATCTCACTTAAGCTTTTCCCCTTTTAAATACAGGGACTTACAATGTTCCCTGCCTTTTTTTTTTTTTTTTTTAATTGTCACTATTTTTCCTACTGGGACAAGCAGCTCTTTAAGAGTTCTGCTGATGTTCACCTAACCAACCTAGGCAAGCAAATTCCAGAGCACAAAGTTTGGGGAAAAGCTGTAACCAGAAGTTAAACTCAAAGATTTAAAGAGGCAGGGCATGGGGGCACTGGACCTGCTGGAGAATTGTCATTTATAAATTGGAAATGGCTGGATGCCTGCACCTGTAACTTGGGAGGCTGAGGCAGGAGGATCACAAGCCTTAGCAACTTAATGAGGCCCTAAGCAACTTAGCAAGACACTGTCTCAAGATAAAAAAAAAAAAAAAAAAAAAAAGGACTAGGGATGTGGCTTAATTGTTAAGCACTCTGGTTTCAATCCCTGGTACTAAAAAAAACAAAAATGACTGAAAATTCTGTTTCCTCTTGGCTCCCATTCTACTAAGGGGTGCTTTGAAGAACAGCCATACAGAGACAGTTTGATCAATGACAGGCCATGCCCAGGTGGGAGAGCCTTGTCCCCTGGTCAGCAGGAGAAGGAGCCAGAAGGAGGATCAATGGGCCATCCTCACCAACTTCAAGCAGTCAGAGGCTATTAGTAGTATCCTCCAAGGTTCAATTCCAAAAGCCATCAGCCACTGGCAAACTGTTCAGTTGGGGAAATGTAACCGTTTGGGGAAGGGGACCCCACAGCTGCAAGTGAAACACTTCCTCCCCACTCAGAGGCCCTCTTTCTTTCCTCCTTCATAAAGGCTCTGAGGACAGTCTCCACTCCAGCACAATAGGAAAAGTACAGAGGATGGGATCTAACAGAGGAAAGGCTTCACCCCTGACCCAGGCTGCAAAGGTTCTGCCAAGTCAGAAAGAGGCTGACCCTGTGTTTCAACAAGGCTGGTTCCCAGGGCCAACAGAATCACCACTGCCAAAGAACTTACTAAAAATGCATATTTCTTTTTCTTCCCCACCTAGGTATGCTTCTAGGAACTGAGCAGGGTCACACGATCAAAGCACGAATGGCTAAGGAAGCTATAATTTAAAGTAGAGAATAAATTCTACAGTGCAATGGCTTGTCTGAAAACCAGCAATGCTCCATTGGGTTTAGCCAGTAGCAACAATATCTCCCTCAAATCTGATAACAGTACCAAAACTCTCATCGAAGATTCAGATTCTGTGAGTCTGGCCTGGGGTTGTAATTTATATTTTAACATACATCCCTAAGTTATTTCACTTATGAGAGAGGCTTGAAAAACATACTGCTTTATAGAATCCATTTTCTTTTTCCTAGTCAAAGTTTGGCTCTGGATGGATCATGGCAGCAGTATCAGGGAACTTAGTAGAAATGCACATTCCCAAAATCTGCCCTGGACTACTGAATCAGAAAGTCTCCAGGTAAGCTCAGTAGTTCATGTGTTTACAAGCGCATCAGTTGATTTGCATACTACTGCACAAGACCATTCTCCAAACTCTTACATCTTTTAAGATGAAATTACCTACTCGCATACAAACACCCTATTTTTGTTGAGAAGCACAAAGAAATACTGGTGTGGTTTCATCTTGAGCCTGGGCCTGCATCTGTCATATAAGAGGGCTGTGCTTTTCCAGGGAGCAGGATGAAGGAACATGATGAACACAGTTCGGGGGTGACTATGAAACAGACATGTCGAAAGGAACCGAGTTCAGCACAGTGCAAAAATAAAAGCAGTTATTACTAGGGAGCTGGTTGCAAAGACCATCTAACAACAGTAAGCGAAGGAAACACTACATCTAATTGATGAGGCATGTTCCTGGTGCCCATCTCTCTTTTCTCTTTTCACACTAATGTTTTGGCAAGAAACCATATTTACCAAACAGATATGAAAACTAGCTCCTAGTTCCATGGGATTGAAATGCAAGAGAAATATTCGAGAACATGAGGAGCATAAGACAAAGGACAAAACAGCACTGGAAAACTTGAGAGGGTTCCCAAAACCTCCGAAATCAAACACAAAGGCAGTGGTGTTTTCAGTACACATTAATTGTTCAAGGGAGAAGGTCTGTAACCTTTATTAGATATTGAAAAGATGCCAAACCCAAGGAAGTTCACCCACCTTGAATTCCTGTATATTTTACCCGTACACAGGGATGAAAAATCTCAGAATTTCATGTTCAAGGTATTAAGGAAAAACAATCCTTTTACCTGAGAACCTTCTTCTCTGACCTAGAAAGTTGCTATGAGCCAGATAGGGGTGGGGAGAGAACAGGAGGGAGAAGGGGGCGAGAGAGGGAGAATGAGAGACACTAACCCCTCAGCAAAGCTTGGAGACAGTAGTGGCAGCATTACATAGCACAGGCGCCTGGGAGGCACATTTTCAGCTCAACTGGGCTTCAACTCACCTTCAGGACTCTGGGAAGTAAAATGCCTGGGGCCTCAGATTTCCTGGCTGAATTGAACAGCCCTAATGACACTTCCAGACCTGACGGAAATTCTGTGAGTGTGTTCTTCTAAATCCTGGGTCCAAAGGGGAATGTGAAGCTCCCTTGGGTTGATGTTGCCTAATAAAGTAAGACCATATGGGATGCTGTGCATGGGTCAGCAAGATTCAGGGCTTGCCTCTCAGAAGCTCCTCTGGTAGAGAGGTAACTAATCAGTTTCTATTAGTCAATGCCAGGGACACTCAAATGACTGGGGTTCTTTTTAACTCAGCTCCCAGAATGGTTGTTTTCTATCCCTCCCAAATTAAGTGCTCTAGACCCCCTCAAAGTAATACTAGTAAAAATTTAGCAATAAAGAAAAGCAAATGAGAAAAAGTTAAAAAAAATCAGCTATAATCCCACTACTATTGGCATTGGGGCTGGGAGTGTAGCTCAATGATAGAACATTTATACAGCATGTGTGAAGCCCTGGGTTCCATCCCCAATGCAGAGGAAAAAAAAAAAAAAAATACACACACACACAGAGTTTTCCAATTCTTCCCTGTGCTTACATGCATGGGCTTGTTTTTAAATGTTACCTTATAACTTTAACATTGTATCATAGCCATCTTTCTAAGACAATAGTTACTTCTCTTGATGGTTGCATAGTATTTTTTTTGTATTTGTTCTATACTTTATCTGACCTTTATTATTGAATATTTAGATTAGTACCACTGTTTTCACACACAGTGCCCTAATGAATATACTTTTCAATATAGCTTCGTGTACTTGTCTATTGGTTTCCTATAAGTAAATTCCAAGAAGTGGGTTTGTGAGATAAAAAGATGGAACCTAGACATAGCAAACAATATGTACAAAGTCAGGCTGTCCTCTAGAAAGGAGGTATCAATTTATACCCTCACAGGAGAAACAATGAAACAGGCCTCTATTTCTAAGTCTACTGATTTGAATACAGTAAACGTGTCCTTCAAAATAATCAAAAATTTCTATGTACAATTAAAGGACTTAAGTTTGAATTTAATATAATTCTGGCTACTCAACTTTGGATTCTATGTTTATTCTTCATCCTTGGCTCGGAGCAATTTATGTTAAACAAAACAAAACAAAACAACAACAACAACAAAAAAAAAAACAACTCCTGTATGTACTGTGAACATTATTTATGGATAACATTCAATACTCTCATCCACAAGTTTAAGAACCAGAAATTCTTGACTTTGAATGCTTCACTACTCACTGCATTATAAGGGCATTTGACGTAGAACAATTAGAACACAGATGTAAATAAACTCCAGACTTATGTCACAGGACCAGAGTGTGTTTTCAAAAAACACAGTTTACAAAAAAGTTGCACAAAAGGTACCTTCTGTGATAAGCACTCCTTCTCTTAACAGAGGGTGTTTCCAATGTGTGGGGCTCACTCTGCCCACCCAAACAAGCAGCTGCTTAGGGGAAGAGCTGGTAAACCACAGAAGAAATTTTTAGCTACTGCTGCCACTGCAAGGTCAGACTCTTAAATTAGTATTACAGAAGCAGATATAAATACAACCAAACAGATGATATAAAGATAAATTTTTTAGAAAATATGAGGCCACAATGAAGATTTTTGTTTTAAAGGCAGAGAAGTAACAGAGGGAAAATATAAAATATATATATATTAACACACACATTTTGGAGGTGGTCTTAAATAAATAAAACCACATTCTTAAAGACCACACACACACACACACACACACACACACACACACACACACACCCCACACACTTCACATGCTGCCTTGTATGGTCATAACTTTAGTTGCATGCTTTCACAATCAAAATCCAAATTCTTCCTTTTGCAGATGAGGACATTTTGTGAAATAGCAGGTTAAACAGCCAGAACAGTCACACAAACTAATTAGTAGTGATCCCAGTGCTTTATTTAGAGGTGTAGAGAGATGCTGGCACATAACCTTTTTCCTATGAGGGAAGCGGGGGAATGGAACTTTCCTCTGTCTGTCTTCCTAGTCTCCTGCCTCTTCCCTTACCCTGCATCCCATGGCCCTTATTAGATATAAAGGAGCCAGTGACTGAAATGTGGTTTCTAGTAGTTACCACAGTAAGAATACCAGGCCTCTGCTGGGGATACCTTAAGATTTTTAAAGACCTGAAGCAATACTCAAGCCCTAGTTATCTGGAAGGTTCTCTAACCTTTAACACACAGCTGCTCCTGACAGTCAGGGGTCCTAGTTGCACCACTCTTAACTCGCCTACAGTGCAACAGTGACATCCAGAGTTGGAGCCAGTTCAAGCACAAGTTTCATGACAATCTGTTACTCAAGTGTGTGGCACAGGGTTGGGGGGGTGCACAGGCATCCCCTAGACCTGGCTGGAAATCAGAATTTTAGGCCCTTAACTCAGACCTACTGAGTCTGAATCTGCATTTCATTAAGAGCATCATATCAAAAGGTGAGAAGCACTGTTTTAACAGATCTTTTCACTAGTTTTCCCTTGAGGGAGAGTAAAATGGGGATAGCACTAAAAATGTCCCATTCCATTGATTTTTCTTTATTCACATTTCTTTGGGGCTCCTAAGCACAGAGACCAGCCCTAAACTCCAATATAGCTGTCAACAGAGAAAGGCAGAGTTATGCATTTGTTTTTAACTAATCATAACTTGCCTTGAACTTTTTCCCCAGAAATAGCTGGGAGTGCGTATAAAAAAATAGTTTAGTATCCCTTTGGCTTTCATACAAATTTCAGATAAATGCTGGCAACAAGGACAATTTCATTCTGTAACATTGGGGATTACAAGCAGTCACACAAAATGGCACCTTCCCTTTTGCTATGAAAATACAGGACTGCAGAATTTTGTAACAGGGGAGAGAGGCATGCAGAGATGCTGAACTAGAGGCTAGCCCCCTCCCCTCGGCTCATACCAGGGTAGTTGCAGGGAGGAGGCAACAGACCTGTTTTACACCCCCTTGGTTGGCTGACATGGGTGAATGATGGTTCAAAACAGGATCAATACCATCTTCATGCATGTACTCACACGGAATGAAAACCTTGATGGGTTTTCAGGAGGAATGTCAGTCTTCAAGCTTCAACAAGCCATGCTATAGTGAAAACTATTCAAAGTGTCAAAGCGGCTGTTCTGTGCAAGGGTGAACAAACACATGCTTTAGTCTTAACAGTTCATTAGGAAACCTTCTGTGATGTGCAGCTATAATGAGACACTACTGACTTAAATCTGCAAGTTGCATTCCAGGATATTACTGAAGCAAATCCACACTTTGTAAGTCAGTTCACTGGCTAAGGTCAGTTATCACAGATCTTTACAATTCCAGTAATTGGATCGTTCCTCATTTAATTTTCTTCTAAGCCTTGAGCCAGGATGAACAGGTAACTTAAGGTTCAAATCAGGATGCTTTTTGGAGTATTAAAATGCAAACTGGGTCAAGTAATTTCCTTACCTTTAAAGAAGTTTAATTTTTTTTAAATGAAGGGGGAGAGGACCAACAATAAGTAGAAATACTTGCAGATTGCTATAAAGGCACCCTAGAAAGCAACTATAAAACAGGCATCTTCTACGGATCCCTATGCAGTGAGACTCAACACATTCTTACTAATGAGATATAATAAAAACACACTGTGGGGGCTTCAGGATGTCAATAATGTCAAGAAGCTGTGCTGCTCCCCGGGGTCATCACCACTTAGTGTAACAGCCAACATTATTTCTGGAATGAGAGGCTCCTGTGAATGCAAGCTCTCTCTCTCCTCATAACTGCATTCCACAGGTGCACTGTTTCCCCACCTTAACCAGTTTCCTGAATTAACCACATGATGTCAGGATATGTCCCCCCAGCTTCTGTTTTAAACCAAACATGACAAGAGACACATCTTTAGCTTTACAATTTTTTATGATGTTTTCACATGCATCACCTTGGTGAAGCTTCAACATAGCTTTGAGAGATTCTTTTCCCTGAAACAGATAAAGAACTGAAACTCAGAAGTGAGGTCACTCCACTTGGCATGTGACTGAGACACAGCACTTCTTTCCACTGTACTTTTGATCCTACTGCATTGTTCTTCACCCCTGGGCTGTACGATTTTTAAGTACAATTGTATTTTGAATGAATGGACATAGTCCAGAAAAAAAAAAAAAAAAAAAAAAAAAAGGAATTGCCACATTTCTATTTGTCTTGCTTTATGATCCAGAGAAGGCAAATCTTGATTTTATATATATCTCCATTTAAAAATATTGAGATGATCCTATTACAGAAAGATAAAAGAAAAGAATTTACTACTCTGTAGTTAATATAGCTTTAAGCTATAAGAGCACCCAGAAAGGTGGTCTTGAATTGTAGATTAGCTGCCAGTAAGATGCATAAGAAAGTAAAGGGTTATGGCGCTGGAGTTGTAGTTCAGTGGTAGAGTGCTTACTGAACATGTGTGAGGCACTGAGTTCAACTCTCAGTACCACATACAAATAAATAAAGGCATAATGTCCATCTACAACTAAAAATGTATATTTCAAATTAAAAAAAAAAAGAAAGAAAAAGAAAAAGAGCATTTTAAGCCCTGGATCATCTAGATCCTTTCATTTTCTTTATGATTTCTTTGGACTTCCACATCTCTATGAAAAACTTTCCCTAAACTATCAACTCAAGAGATCTTCTCTTCTCAGATTGGGGTTAATATTTCATATCTCTGCTATATAGAAGTATGGGCCAGAACAAGAACTAGGGTTGTTCAGTACATTAGAATCTGGTTTTTTTTTTTTGAATGGTGGTAGTGGTAGTGCTGGGGATAAAATTGTATTTGCTGTGCTGAGTCAATAAGTGAAAAATAGTTTGGCACACCTCATGGGGTTGTAGTGAGAACCATGGTTCTCTCAGTGCCTCCCCTCATCTGACACTGTAGATGCACACAACTCTATTAAGAGGTCTCTCCTCAACGCCACTCCCATAGAGCAAACTAGAATGATTTTTTTTTTAAGAGAGAGATGGGATTAAATATATATATATATACACACACACATATTTAAATGAAAGAGTATGGACACTACTACAAAACTACTTGTTTTTTATGCTTTTCACTAGTTTGGGATCCAACCAACGCCAAAGATACCTATGATGGCTTGTTTACATTTCATGAGAAAGCCGAGAAAGAAACCAAAGAGGCATAAAGTGATAGAATCTTAAATTTAAGTTTGCTTATTGTTTACTTCTCATGTCAAATAAAACACAATACAGCATAATGTCCAGAAATACTATAAGACATCACTATATAATAATGACCTATCTTACCCAGAACTTAGCTATCTAGTGGTGGTATCTAGAACACTAATGAGAAGAGAAAATAAATCAATTAACAAAATACAATATCTAAGAGTTTAACTTACACAGAAATCTACAGCCACGGCCAGTTTATATACAGTTCTATTAACTTTGGTCATGTTCTTCCACCCCTACTAGCCTTGGTCAGATTATAAGGCCATGGCTTCAGAAAGGCACGGCATCTCAGAGGCAAATTGCTGAAAAAAGGGAACTGATTTTAAAAATGTTTAAAGGAACTGTTGGGGCAAAGAGCTCTGTAAACTGTACAGTTCCTTGAGATACTTATTACAGCACAATTCCATGCTCATCACCAAGAGTGATGGACCCAGTGCACTAAGAGATCAGATCATATTCAATATATATTGTTTAGGAAAATCTAAGAACCCAATCAGTTCCAGAAAGTTTTCAAAACAAAATTAAAGTAAGAGGAATAGAGAAGATATAATTCAAGGGCCAAACCTTGTGCCAAAGGGAAAGGTTGACTATCCAGAAGAACTTATTCCTGATGGAGAAATATCATCTGTTTTTAAGTATTTTTTTCCCTTCTATCTCCTTGTGCCTGGTGATAACCATATTCTCCAAAGGTCTTCATGACTGTCAACGGGTATCCTAAAGAACTTGGAAAAACTCATAGAAAACTAAGTGTGGTGCAGTAACCTCCACAGGTGTCTGCTCTGGCTGAACTGTGTGGGGCTCAGACCTCCCACGATTCCTGAACACAGCCTAGACCCATGGGCCACACATGTAAGCATAAATGTTTGTTGAAATAAATCTTTTAATTTTGGCATCAAATGATAGAAACAATTTCTGAACCATTTACCTTGTTTTCATTGTACAGATCAATGCATGTATATTAATTTTTTAAACATTAGAGATTTCATTTATTAAAAATATAAATTCTCTTATGTTAGGGAGATCTGAGCAGCTGTATGGGGTGGGGCATCAGGCAGCACGCTTGCGCCAAAGAACAACCAATCAAACCCCAGCAGATGAACCCTAATGGTCCCTCACACCCACTTGTCACTCAGCGGGAACCCCAGCTCATTCCAGACTATAAAGGCCCCGGGCCAGCCAGAGCCACGGGAGGATTCCCCAGCCCTCTACCCTGGCCTTCACCCTGGAGGTCTGATGAATCTTGCCCAGGAGCCAAAACCCTATAAAGCCTCGTTCAGTCGCTTTTGGTCTGACTTCTATCTGGTCACCCGCATCTGACTTTACATCTTACTTCACTGGTTATTAACCTAAGTTCTAATTTACGAACTTTAAATATTTCAGAGTAGAACTCAATTTTTTTTTTAACCTACCAACATTAATAGAAATTGATGATTGTTTTCAAAGGAACTGAACATGATCCCAAGTCATAGGTACTTTTCTTGATCAAAATCTTAGTGACCACATTGATTTAAAAATCTGTGCTTTGTTTAACTGCTTTCCCAGAAGATAATACAGGCTCTTCGGACAAGAAATGCCACGGTCAAGTCTATTTCAGGTCCCTCTGTTACATAGGGGGAAAGGAATGGCATTACCACAGACACCACAGGTAGAATAACCAGAGCAACCCTGATAATCGACATGTCTCCAAGTAATGACACACCCACAGGAGAATGTGCCTTTCTCACATACATGCGAAATGAACCAAAGAAGAGTCTAGATCATTCATGTTAAAAATTCTTTGCTTTTAAACCAAATTCTCATGGGAGAAGGCCCCTCCAAGTTTGTGCCAATATTTTGAAGAGGCCATAAATTAAACAAAATTGTATCACAAAAAAGTATCTTATTCTGCAAAAGAAACATTTAAAGAGTTAAAACTGAAAGTTGTTTTTAAATAGTAGAAAGTAGAGCTTCAAACAACAAGTATTGTAAGATACACTTCAAGATAATTTGAAAGCAGTGGTTCTGAAAAGCTTGTGGAAGTTCTGGACCTTTTCATCAGAAAATGCAGATACACACATACCAAAAAAAAAAAAAAAAATCTGTATGGTATTTCAAAGGAAGATGGAGGAGATAGAGAAATGCCATTCCCACCCCCTCTCAGCATATTCTTGGTTCAAAACGTTCATCTTAAAATGCATACAACTATCATTTGTTGATATGTAATAAAATTTAACTTTTGTTTTAAAGCATAAGATCTGTTCAAATTGTGATCTAACCAGGCGCTTAAAAGTGACCTTGCCTGGGCTATTTTATGTTTCCAAATAGGGTTTACTCTGTTTTGTTCACAAAAAGATTCCAACAAACCTAATGTAAAACTGTAAAGTAGCAAAAAAAAAAAAAAACCAATAAATTTACTCAGTCACAAACACACACATTAAAAAAAAAAAAAATCTTTGGTACCACCAAGGATACTTACCCACACCATCACTTCAACCATGGCTTTGCAGAGGGGAAAGGCAGACTGCCAAGGAAAGGAACAAAAATAAAACTCTCAAAATACCAAAAGGAGGCACCAACTTCCTTCCATCCACAGTCAAAGGTCACTGATGGAGTTGTGAAAAAAAGGGACAGGCACCTATTTACCATGAAGGACAAAGAAATTAATTTACCTCTAGAAATTTAAGGACATTTCAAATAAGGACTAGCAGGCACAAAAGTTCTTGTCTAGCGGATGGGGTTGTAGCTCAGTGGCAGAGCACTTGCCTCATATATGGGAGGCACTGGGTTAGATCCTCAGCACCACATAAAAATAAAGTAAAGGTACTGTGTCTGTATACAACTAAAAAAATAAAAAGTTCTTGTCTGGCTTAAATTTTTCTCCACAAAGAAGGAGAACTCTATTGGTTGGCAATGCAGAGAAATGCGACCATCTCTCAGTTCTGGTGACTGAATGTGTCCAACCATCAAGAATTTTGGACAGGAAATGTGCAAAAGTACTCTGAGTAGCAAAATCAAATACTTGTTTAAAACCAGTCTTGCCAGCTAAGATCCCCTCTCATCTTTCCAGTTTTTTATTTGTTCAAGTACAAATCAATTTAGAGAAGCTACTGTGAAAACAGCATCTTTTTTTTTTTTTCCTTTTTTTGGCTGTGCTGGGTATTGAACCCAGGGCCTCAGGTTTGCAAGGCAAGCACTCTACCAACTGAGCTATCTCCCCAACCCCCACATCTATTTTTTAAGGTTTGGGAGGACAAGTAAATGGTTCTGTACGTGACCCTCAAAGAGAAAGGTTGTTCCCTTCCACTATTTTTTTAAAATTGTTTCTTTTTAGTTCTACATGACAGTGGAATCCATTTTGATATAATTATACAAGCATGGAATATATCTCATTCTAATTAGGACCCCAGTCTTATGAACGTACATGATGGTGAGATTTCCTATGTACATAAATGACTACTCCACTATCTTTGTAACAAACACTGTGACTTAACCGTCAGGGTTTCTGTGGACCTGTTTGTTCCAGGGCCTTTCACACTGTTATGCTACAGAGGTAAGAAGCTGAGAGGCACAGTGAGGAGAGAGGTAAAAATCCAGTAACTGCTGCATAAAAAGTAGTGGCTGAATCCACTGAGAGATCCAAGCTAACAGCTCATCCAAGTTCAACCTTCCAGATTATAGTATCCAGTCCCCAATAAAAACAAAGTATACTTGTGGTGGCAGAAAGTAGATTAATGGTTGCCCAGGACTGAGAGGGATGGGATGGTGGGAGGAAATGGTGAGGAGGGGTTTTCCTTTGGGAGCAATGAAAATGTATGTGATGCCTTTGCATCATTCTGTGAATTTACTAACCACCGCTGAATTGTACACTGGATAAACAGCATGCTTTGTGAATTATATTTCAATAAAACTGTTATTTAAAAAAAAAATATCTGAATAGCTTTGATCATTAAGAACAGGGTGAGTTGGCAGAAGGTTAAGGCGTGATGTAAAGGTATTAGAAGAAAAGGTAAGAGAACAAGATGTAGGAGAGGCAGAGAAAGCATCACTGGGCCTCCCTTCAACAATCAAGGCCCAGCCGAGCCTCCCTGTGGTCAAAACTTCAGGAGGCCTCCGATTCTTCAGTACAGGGCCTTTGCCTCGAAATTCCTTGGAATCCCAAAGCTTAAGAGAATATCCTGGACTTTGCAAGCAGTTCCATTTACTTGTTGTCGATGGTGGTGGAGATGGTCTTATTAGCCATTTAAAAAAAACAAACCACATCTTGGGAAGGCTATACAGGACACTAGGAAGGAGGGAGGGCTACCAAGGTGGATGCTTGACTTGGCTTCTGATGACCACACAGCAAACCTCTAACGAGGAGGATTCTAATGGAGGAAACAAACATTAGGTGAAAGACTTTCATTTGTTTATCTGATAAAGACGGCAAAGGCATACCTGCCCAGACTACCTCTAAACATACTGTACACATCTAATTGCATTAATTATCACTTCCACAGGGATCCTTGTCTCTTACAGCTGAATTTCTCACCATCACAGGGCTCTTCCAAACACAGGACTACATTTCTCCGGCTTGAAATAACATTGGTGGTAAATGGAAAGTCAGTTTGTGTTACAAAAAGGCTGTGGTCAACATCTGTTGAAAACTGACATCAAAATTTAACACTTCCTTTTATAATTTCATGTATCACAGGCAGATATTTTAAAACCTGATGTGTGGCCCCTCCCCTCCAAACAAGGAGTTTCCCCTGCCTGAAGAGGTAGGCCAAGGCTGGGCAGTCCAGAAGTCTTCAATTTCCTAAAGATAAAGGGCTGGGAGGAGGGCTCTTGGGTCTCTCACTCAGATCTGGAGCTATCCGAAAAGGAGGTTGTGCACAATGCGATCTGAAGACTGCTCAGGGGCTAGTGCTGTGGCTCAGTGGTAGAGCGCTTGTCTAGCATGTGTGAGGCACTGGGTTCGATCATTAGCACCACATAAAAGTAAATAAATAAAATAAAGGTACTGTGTCCATCTACAAACAAAACAAAACCACTCAGATCTGCCTATTGGTCTCTCCCCACCCCTATTCCATTTCTCTTCATTCATATGTCAAAACTTAATCCCCAGTGTGATGGTACCAAGAACCAGGGTCTTTGGGTGTGATCAGTTCACGAGGGGACCAGTGCCCTTGGGCAAGAGCTTGAGGGAGCATGTTGGCCCATCTCTCCTTCCACCATACAAGGACACAGAGGGCACCATCCACAAGGAAAAAGCCTCACGGGACACTGAATCTCTTAGTGCCTTGTTCTGGTACTTCCCAGTCTCTGAGCAACTTAGTTCATCGATTACCCTTCAATGGTATCGTTACAGCAGCTCAGGTTAAGGAAGCTTGCTTACAGTCCGAGTCTCATAAGAAGGCAGAAGGGGGTGGCACTGCTCAGGAAATTAGGCAAGATCAAATCTGCATGTGGGAGAAGGTGGGCTCTTGACACACAGATTATTGCCAATGAAAGGAAGGAAATTAAAGGGAAGGCGTATATTTAAGGGAAATAGTGTGGAATTTGATCCTAAGTAAAACGACAGTTTTAAAGAAACTTGTTGACCAGATTTGTGGGAAAAAGTATGTTTTAAGAGTGTTTTTATGGGGTTCCTATAGGCATATAAGACTTACATTGAGATGTAGTCTTCTTACATATTATGCCTTTCATTTAGTTTTTAAAGAACTAGCCTCCTTTAGGTGAATGTATTAAAATACACAAAAACTAATAGTCAAATCCATTTGCAGAGATTTAGGATAAGGGGACTTAAGTGCTTCTAGCTTGTGAACCTTGTTGATCTCCCTCTGTCTGTTCCTGGCAATAACACTATGACAGTCAATGGCAGAGAGATCACTCTGGATAAGTCAGAGGAGGAAATTTCAATATTGATTATGATTTGAGGATCAGAGGAATCCACAGAAGAGAGTTATGAGGAACCAAGTGGTTCTTCAACATAAGTCAAATTTAACAAGTTCATGGAAGACAACAAAGTCCACCTACCTCAAAATAATGGATAACTCAGTTTGCCCAGAAACTGGGAATAAAGAACCAACCCACTCTTTCCCAAATATTCTACCTCTAACTGACAAAATACATTGGGACACTCCACAGAACTGGTGCCAACAATGCCATTTTAGCCCCAATGCTTAAGGAACAAAGATTTATCAGAGACTATTTATGTGCTTTTCTTGAATAAAAATAGAATATCCCTGACATAGCAGAGAGGGAGAAGCTATACAGATCTTGAAAGGCAAGATGATAACCAAGCGAGCAAAACCTTAGGAAAGGTGTAAAAGAGGAGAAAGCAGAAGTGGTTAAGAAGTTCAAGGCAGACTTCAGGCCAACAGGACAGACACACAGTAGGAGCAGGAACACCCAAGTCAGCAAACTCGCTGACTACTTCCACTGGGTTGAGTCCTGTTAGCAATTAGCTTCTGACTCAGGTGGCGAGACCATCTGCAGTGTCATGTTATCATGATGGACTGACTACAGAATTTCAGACAGTGACAGGCACCACAGAATTTCAGACAGTGAGAGGGGACTGGCACCCATCTTCACGTTACTGGCCTGCCAACAGAATCCTTGGAACAGGACGATTCTATGTATACCCTTGAATGTGTATTAAGATGTTTGAGAAACTGAGGCAAAGCTTCAATAATTATGGAGTGGGTGGAGAAAGAACCACAATAGTACACTTCTTGGATGAGCCATGTCTTAATCTACTACTAATCATGGAGTGTACATAGCTAAGTCAACTTGTCCCTCAATGACTGCTTTGCTCATATCTTAATGATTATCTTTTTATAAGAATTGCTGGATCTTCCACTTCAATATCCCCAATAGTTACTGAAACAACATAAGCTAGAATAGTGAGTAGCATGTCCCTGGATATCATGCTTGGCAATTTTGCAGCCATTTTGCTACCATGAAGAGCCAGTCTGAGGACACGCAAATATAATAGTAGATGGCAGCATGAAATGACAATAAGAAGCTGGGTCTCTGATAGCAATGCGTCACTGACTCAATCCAGGAGCTGCTTTCTGGACTTGAAGAATTACAACTTTCTTTATGCTTAAGGTAATTTCCCACCTGCCCCAATTTAAGAGTTCCTTTTAAAATCTACAATATAATGGAGGGTCTCACACGAAATGCTCTGAGTACCTACTATTAGGTATCTGAAAAATATCTATTTAAAACAATTCTAAGCATATTACCAATAAATGCTTAACTTGCAAAACATGCACTCATTTCTTGGTTGTTTCTTGATTTAATAGGACTGTGCTTCTCCAAGACTGGTCCCCAGGCATTATCATGACCAGAGAACTTCTTAACACACATCCCCAGGCCTCAGCTCAGATGTGCTATGTAGATCTTTGAGGGTAGGACCTAGCAATCCATTTAAATGAGAACATCAGTGACCCTGGAAAATGCTGAAGTGTAAGAACACATGCTGCAAAGAACAACTTACAACTCCAGGATACAGTCATCATCAGTCAAAACCAAACGAATGCTGAGCCATGCAAAATGAGCTATGTAAGTACTGCCCTACCCTCCAGTTACTAAACAAGTACTGCCACAGATGATGAAAGGCCAGAGAAAACAATGAACATTCAACAAATGCTCACAC
The DNA here is from genome assembly GCF_902686445.1 of Sciurus carolinensis. NCBI lineage: Eukaryota > Metazoa > Chordata > Mammalia > Rodentia > Sciuridae > Sciurus > Sciurus carolinensis. The sequence continues at coordinate 69,039,786 of NC_062226.1, forward strand.
AAAAGCTTTCACTTCGTTACTGGGAACAGACAATGAGTGTATCTGGTTGGGTCTGAAGCAAACAGAAGACCTAGTCTCACAAACTTGAGAAAGAACAGAATTGAAAGGAGGACAACTCTTCCAGTGAACTCAAATATTTTCCTGACACAGATGAAATGGAGGAGTTGCTAGAGAAGTGGAATACAGTTGAAATCGTCAAAGGGGCAGGGGACAGAGATAAACAAAATGAAGCACTAGATAAAATATTCCTGAAGGTGCAAAGGTCTGAATAGTGAATCAGAGGAGGTTAAATGATCTCTGAAGCAGGGTGGTACAGGCGACGAGGAAGAAACCTGAAAGAAAGTTAAGGGTGTTCCAAGTAGCACGCCTAGTAGGGTTCACAATGACAAGTGACGTTTAGGGTCCAGGCAGTAACTGCCCTGCTGACAGGGACAGTTGGGGCCTCCTTAGTGCTGTGGAGAAATGAGAAATGAGGCACTGTTTACAGCTAGGTAGGGAAAAGGGAAGATGGACACTTAATCACTAAACTAACAAGAAATCATACATATCTTGCATGATCAAATGTACTAATGAGAAACAGTACCATATGGCAACAGATTAGACACATATCCTGACAAGTGTGAAATTATTTTGAAGATTCTGCACAAGAAGGGTTTTGCCCATGGAGATCTAGGAGCCCAATCCTCCACCTGGCTGTCCACTGGAATGGCTGGGGAACTTTGAAGACAACAGACTGGGTCTTGGGGATGTGGCTCAGTGGTAAAGTGCTTGCCTGGCATGTGTGAGGCCCAGGGTTTAAGCACCAGTACCACCAAAATAAAAAAGAAAACTGTGAAACAAAAAACCAAAACACACACACAAAAATAGACTGAGGCCTCCCTGAGACCAAGTGACAGTCTCAAAATAATGCTTGCATCAACGTATTTTTTAAAAACTCCCTAATAATTCTGACATATAACAACTTATCTTAAAATATCAGAAAAAAAAATGAAGTAAAATCTAAAGCCTATATGTCCTGTACAGAAGTTGAGTTCATGTTTTTTTTTTTATACATTTTTATATGGTGCTGAAGATTGAACCCAGTGCCTCACCCGTGCTCCGCAAGTGCTCTACCATGGAGTCACAATCCCAGCCCAAGTTCATAAATTTTTATAAAGGGATAAAAAGGAATGTGGGTGAATGAAAAAAGAACACTAACAAATTGTAAATGTCACATTTACTTTTTTTCTTACTCCATTAATATAGAATTCTTAGTATTCTAATAATGGAAAGGGATCCTTATTTTAAGTCCTAGCCTAGTCTCAAGGGGATTTATTGTGAACAGGATGTAAGAACATTTCCTTCTGTGGGTTACATTAGTCTGAAGAGCACTTTGGAGGAAGGGTTTTCGCAAATAAAGTCAGGGTTTATGGTTCTCTGAAAAGTAAGCTACAGAACACAGAGACGCAGACATGCCCTGAAACATCCTACCATACAACTGCAGAGCCATGACCTTCATGCCAAGGAAGAACAGGAGTGGGCAAGGGAAGCTCCATGGAGCAAAGGAACTTTAAGATTTGGGGGTGCCCAGGATCAGGAGAGTTAGAAAGGAGGTATAGTGATAGCCAGGCACAAGGCCATGTAGGGTTGCCATGATGAGGCCAAAGTGGCTAGGGTGGGGTAAGAGGAGGAACATATAAAGAGGCCCTGAAGTCCCTCCATATTGGCTACCCTGGTAACCTACTCCCCTGGCCAGTGACTGGTTTAGGAAAGGACATGTGACTCAATTCTGGTCAATGAGCCGTAAAGAGGCATTCTCTGAGGTGCTTCTGGGGAACATTTCGTGACTCCTGAGAGAGACACAGGATGCCTCCTCTGTGGGCCATGCTTGGTAATCTGCATGCACTGTGCCTCTACGCAAGAGCCAGCCTGAGGACGTATCAACACATGGAAGGCAGCAGAGTGGGGCGCAGTAAGAACCTGGGCCTCTGGTGAATCAATTGACCTTTGAACTAACCACTTTAACATTTAACCTCAAAAGCTGATCTCTAAAGTTATGAAAAAATAAATTTTCCTTACTGTGTAAGGCAATTGGGTCCAAGGTTTTCTGGTGATTTTGTTTGCATCTAAAATATATCCAAACGGTAAGACTAGGAAGATTAGTCAGAAGATTTCTGAGGACCTGAAGGCCAGATTCAGAAATCTGGATTTTGTTCTATGTCAGAGACTTTATTAAGTGGGAGTCTTGTGAAAAGGATTGGCACTGTTGTCTACCTGGATTGAAAAAAAAAAAAAAAGGTTATTTAGCAGTAATCCATCAAAGGTTTTATTCCACGATCTTCTCATGGGACACTAAAAATAAGTGCGGAAAAAAAATGTCAAGAACGGGTACAAAATGGTATAGGACATAAGATGTGGAGGGAAACAACTGCACTGCCTCTGCTTTTTTGCTTTACTAAAACCCCACTCTTCTATTGTGCTGGAATAAGACACTCTCCTAGTGACAATCAATTAGAAATCCTCAGAGTAGTTCACTGGAATGGAAATGTGCCTCCTCCCTACTCAGAGAGGCAAAGTTGCAGTTGCAGAGTTAGTTTTGAAAGCCCCATCCAAAAGGAAGGCCTTGCTTGTTCCCTGAAGGTTGCTAAAACTGCTTATGAAAGAAGTGGAAAAAAAAAAAAAAAAAGTACAGGCTGCCTTATTTTGCATGAAACCTCCATCTGTATCAGTTAATGTAATAAGTAATTATCTTCTCTATGCTCCCAATAATTATCCTTTCTAACCAGTTTTTAAAATAGTTTCCATTCAACTTTCCTTTTAACAGTACAATTACTAAACCATTGATTCTTTTAACCTCTTCTCTTAGAGCCCCAAGGTAAACCTAATTATGAAGACAAATAATTACATGCCCCGGATGTATCATCCAAAGATCAAAATCTAGAAGCATGGGATTTCAGGAGTATATTTGACCAGGAAAGCCTGGAAAAACTGGCTGCCAAAACCTGAAGTTAAGTAGAAATAGGAATTCTGACGTCATCACTTCACTGTTACTTTCTAGGCTTGACCAATACCTATTCACACTTACATTGAGGGTTAAATGTTACTTCTTTCGTATGTAAACTCATAAATGACTGTTAAGAGGTAGGCATGGTGCTCACCCTAGGGAGACAGGGGTTGATGCCATGGCCTCTGTAGTCCTGGCATGCAGAGCTATGCAAAGGAAGTTAGGATGAGGTGATTTCACTATGCATTAGGTAGTTGCCCTGTTGGTGTGAGCTCAGAGCTGCAGTAGATAAACTGGGGTGTGGGAAAGGTCACGAGAGGACATCATCCCTGAAGTGAATCTTAAACATGAGTAAGTTGGCCCTGGAGAGGAAGAAGCACAGTCTTCAAAGGGGATAGGAGCAGATGCAGAGACCACAGGATAGGGTGTGTACGGCAGAGCTGTGGGAAATTAAACATGCAAGGCTTAGATGACTAAGGGCTTTCCATGCCCAGCTGAGTTTGCATTTTTTCTTTTTTCTTTTCTTTTTTTTTTTTTGTACCAGGAATTGAACTCAGCAGTGGCACTCAGCCACTGAGCCACATTCCCAGCCCTGTTTTGCATTTTATTTAGAGACAGGGTCTCACTCAGTTGCTTAGAGCCTCCCTGTTGCTGAGGCTGGCTTTGAACTTCAGATCCTCCTGCCTCAGACTCCCGAGCTGCTGGGATTACAGGCGCTGCTGGGATTACAGGCGTGTGCCACTAAGGCTGGCTCGCATTTCTTTTTGAAAGCAATGGGAGAGACACTGGGGCTCAGAAGTATGGGATTTGGTTATGTTTCAGAAATTACTGCTCTGGATGAAAATGAGGAGAATAACTTACCTAGAGAAGGAGGGTATTCTAAGCTGGGGTGTAGAATAGGACTAAGGAGGGAGGTCTGGCCTGGAAATACAGATGGGATCCAAGGGTATAGAGCTGGTGGTCCTCAGAAGAAGTCATCTTGCTTCTTGAGGTGGAATATGATAGGGATCATAAAACTCTCTGGCTAAGGCTGCCTAGGGGAGAAGCGCCACAATCCTGGAGTGCTAATGAGTCTTCACAGCATTTCAGTTCTTTGTGGGTCCTAAAAATTGTATAGATAATTCTATTTGCTGGGTACAGACTGTACTGTATATTTAATACTTATAAATTCACACTCTTTCCAAACATTAACACCAAACAGAAAGAATAAAAGATACCTATTATTCCTAAAATGGCTTCTACCAACAGAGTTCTCCTTCTTACCAACCAGTAATACCCTCACTTTGCCTTTGTTAATCTTCAACAGATTTTGACTAAACTTCCTGTAGCCTCTCCTCATCTACCTGAAGGGAGTCTTTCATTCTTACCCTTTGTTCTTAAAATGAGCACTCAGATTTAACTGACAGAGGAGCTAATATATGCAAAGTGCCTAGTAAAGTGCCTGACACATAAAAGATGCTCAGCCAATACGTTATTATTGCCAGCTGTATAAAACGTTTTCCTCTCCCCGAGTCCCTGACTGGGGAGTCCGCCTGCCCACTTTTCTCCCTTTTGTTATACTGGTTCTTTTTACATGGGCATAGGAAAAATTATTATCTCCAACACATTTCCTTTAAAGACTACAACTGTGAAGCTATGTAACTGAGCTACTTGGGGTCTTCAAGGGGAGAAGAGAATTAGGTTCCATTTGTTATTCATAATTGCCTCAGAAACCAATGTCCTTCTCTCAGGACATGTGCTTGGATATTTACAATTTGTTTGTATAGATGTACCTTAGCAGGAGGTATGAGAATAGTTAAGTTACTGACTCTGAAAATGTCATCGTTTTTCCTGGTTACTCATCTGAGCAGATGGCAAATGACTATTTTTATGGCTTGTTTCTCCATTACATGTAGAAATATTTATTAACATTGTATTTGTCGCATGTGTGCAACCAGCAAGAAATTAAGCTAGGAAGCTACCACAGAGGCTAGGGGAAGGGCAAGTGAGTATGGATCCATTCTGGCTTTTGTCTTAGCAGATGACAGTCTCAGGAATACCTGCCCGATCCCCTATAGCCAAAACGTATGCCAGCCAGGAGACCCCATGAGCAGTCAGGGGCAACGATCATGACACCACATCTCATAAAATCTGAGAAGTCGCCAACCATAAGATGCATGTTATTTTATGTGCCACTAAGAAAGCAAAAACTTCCAAGGTGGGGAGCTGAACAGGGTGGCCCCACATGAAGCTGGGGCACCAAAAGGTCACAACGAATCAACCCATCATGTGAGTAGGAATGACAAGGGACCACATGTTTCAACCTGGGAACTGGATGAGAGAGCGGGGCATGGTCCTGGATACCTGACCCATGCTGAATCCATACCACCAGTGTGGTCCACACGCCCTCAGGTGGCATTGACCGGCAGGTGCCAGTCTCGCAGAACTCCAGGAGACCAGCAGAGGCAAACGTCGGAAGAATGGACTTCCAGGAGGACCACAGGATGCTTCCTGGTTTTAGATACATAAAAATATACGCATCTGGGAGCAGAAAGAAAGAAACTCTCATCCACCGCGAGGCTCCTCATGGGAGTTTTCTCAGGGTCTGGAGTCGAGAATATCAAAATTGGGAAGAGGTCAAGATGGAAAGCAAAGTCCAAAAAGCAGAAAGGGATTCAAAAAGGCGAAGAACTACGGAAGGGAACAAATGAACCTGGGAGAGAGTGACGGAGGACTTGGAAGCCAGGAGCAGGCCAGGGAGCCCGCCTATAGCTCTGTCCTCTGATTTTACAAGTCAGGAGAGAAGCACTCTGTTTCCATTCCTCCTCAGTATAATGACAAAATACATTCTCTGAGATTACTAAGGAAATAAAACAAGCGACTGTATAAGTACTTCCCATACTATAAAAGCACTGAGCCGATAAAATTATGATTACTTTTAACATAAATATTCTGAATAATCCTTGAACCAGATTGTTCTGATTTTTTCCTTAATTTTTGTTTAGCAGAAGACTATACATAAATCAACTCCTTAGTAAGTCTTTATTAAGTAACTAAATAAATTCTGCCAACATTTGGCCCCAGTCCTATTTGGCCCCAAATTCCTAAGGACTGGTTACCACGGTTGCTGAAAATAGGGGAGAAAAACAGACCCATTATTGCAGAACAGGATGTATTTGTGCTTAAACCAGTGCACAGCTCTCACACACCTATCCATGGCCTCCCTGGAAATCCCAACAAAACCAAACACCAGTGACATGTTTGCACCACTGAAGTTAGACTCCAAGAGACAACTTTAGAATAGGAGCAATCAGGAGAGAGGACGGGCAGCTTCAAACCCAGAATACTGTTCATTGCTGACAAGAGACTCTCGGCCACAGCACACATCACCTCTGGGAGAAAAGGCCAGTGTCTAGGCCTCCCAGAATATCTTGGCATATTAACAGAGATAGAAGTGGAAAGGAGAGCCTTCCCAAGGCACATAGGGCTTGGATTAAGAATGTAGCTAGGAAAGAGAAGATAAGGTGGAGTGTGGAAGCCCTTAAGTGCCCCTGGGCACACCAAAGGGAGCCTTGCTGTTTAGAGAGAAGAAGGGGAGAGAATGGAGACTGGGGTTCCTGTAGGTTCTGCCCTCTCTATAACCGGCCTCTGGGTGGACCTGACTATGAAATAAAGGGCAGGACAGGAAGGTCACTAGAAGATCTACGATACAGTGTCTATCACACACTTCAGGATTCCAGATATCTAAGCACAAAAGTGTTTAAGGAGCAGTGTTTTCAGCTGTTCCTTCTCTGTTGCCTGTCCCCCTTGTTGACTGGGAATAAGGAATGCTACCAAATAAGGAAGGAAAGACAAAAGCAATACAGAACAGCACAAGGAATCAGCTGGAAAGAGAAGAGACAGAGAAACCCATACACCTGGCACGTAAGAAATTAGAAGGGGGGTCCAGAGAGTGAATGGAATGCAAGGAAGTTTCTGAAACAATGATCATTTGGGATGGTGGGAAGTAGTTAAGCCTGGAGAATGAGCCCAGTGGTGGGAGACAGGAGCCATCTATAAAGAGGGCCCACTTGCCAGAGACCCAGCATGACCCCTAAGCCAACACACTCTGGGACTGATCATCTCAAAGCTCAGGTCCATTTTTGCCTGAGAAGGCTTAAAACTTCTTTCCATTTGTTTTATCCCAAACACTCGAGTAAATCTATTCTATGGAGTTGTTTTAGTAAAACATGGCAAGGCAGAAAGAAACCTGCTCAAGACACTAATTTCAAAGGCAGATTCTAAAAAAGTGACTTCAAGTTCCAGTCTTTTCCAGACATTCTTTGCAGAAGAGGATGTGTAGAAATGCACAACTTTTAACAACCGATAACTATCAGAAGACCCAACCCACAAGTTTCCTGTGGATTAAATGGGAAAAGAAAAACAAAAACATGGTTTGCCCAGACATAAATGATATTTCTGGGAACTTGGAAAAAGAAAAAGGTTTGTTCCACCTCAGTCAGGCTGTTAGCCAGCAGTTCTTATCTGGGGACCTAACTTGATAAGGAATTAGGTAAATGTACTAAAAAATATGCTTCATCAAATAATTCTCATGACACTAGCAGTTTTCCTCCACGAGGAAGTCTGGCTCTTTGGGCTAATCTGCAGGAAATCACTGCACACGACAGTTGCTATGGGCATGCGGGATTTGCTCTGGACACCCATGATCCAGAGTGCCACACACCCGGAGAAGAATCACAGAGGCCTCACAGAGTTTCATGGTGGGTTCCATTGCCATTTTATAATTTAGATATTAAGGAACAAAAAAACATGAAAAAGATTGCTCAAGGACATAAAGTAAAACCCTAAAAGATTTCTGCTTTAAAGTGAAACCTGTCTCACTGAAAACACCTTGACCTCACTCAGAGATGGGCTTTCATTGGTGGTCTGGTAAGGAGGCTTTTCATCAGGGGAGGGGGAGTCACAGTTTTAAAGGAAATATTGGTTTGCTGTCACTGTTTTGTAATGCAGCTTTAATATTTTTAATGTTTGCCCCCCAATCTGATTGAGGTATAAGGGACACATATAAGTTGAATAATTCAAGATGTGCATGATGATCTGAGATATAATATACAGGTTACACCCATCAAATTAACATATCTATCACCAATTTCCCTGTGTGTGAGCATACCTGTCCTAGGGAGTGGGGGTAAGGACACTGAGATCCACTCTCTTGTAACCATAGTCACCTCCCTACAGTAGATCTTCAGAATGTATTCCTCTTATCACTGCAAGTTGGCATTCTTTGACTCCTTCCCATTTCTCCCATGCCCCAGTCCATACCACTCACCATTCTAGTCTCTGCTTCTGTGGTTTTGACATTTTTACATTCCTCATGTGAGATCATACGATATTTCCCTTTCTGTGTCTAGTGTATTTCAGTTAATATAATGTCCTCCAGGTTTATCCATGTTGTCCCAAATGGTAAGATCTCTTTTTTTTTTTTTTTTTCATTTTTAAAAATTTGTTCTAATGATTTATACATGACAGTAGAATGCATTTTGACACACTGTACACAAATGGAGCACAACTTCTCATTCCTCTGGCTGTACATGGTGCTGAATCACACCAGTAGTGTACTCATACATGTATATAGGGTAATAATGTCTCTTTCATTCTACCATCCCCACTGCCCCACCCCTTCCCTCACTCCCCTCTGCAAGTTCAAAGTTCCTTCATTCTTTCCTACCCACCCCCATCCACTCATCAGAGAGTGATGTTGGGATTGGCTTATTTCACTTAGCATGATATTCTCTAATTCTATCCATTTACCTGCAAATGCTATAATTTCATTCTTCCTTATGGTTGAATATTCCATTGAATATATATGCCACATTTTATCTATCCATTCATCTGTTGAAGGGTTTCTAAGTTGGTTCCATAGTTTAGCTATTGTGAATTTAGCTGCTATAAACATTGACATGGCTGTGTCACTGTAGTATGCTGATTTTAAGCCCTTTGGGTATAAACTGAAGAGTGGTATAGCTGGCTCAAATGGTAGTTCCATTCCAAGTTTTCTGAGGAATCTCCATACTGCTTTCCATAGTGGTTGCACCAAGATAGCCTATTTAACAAATGCTACTGGGAAAACTGGAAATCCAGATGTAACAAAACGAAATTAAACCTTTATCTCTCACCCTGCACAAAAATCAACTCCAAGTAGATCCAAGACTTAGGCACTAGACTAGAGACCCTGTGCCTAACAGAAGAAAAATCTTTATCATGTCGACTTAAGATCTGATTCCCTTAACAAGACTCCTAAAGTGCAAGAAATAAAATCAAGAGTCAATACACAGGATGAATTCAAATTAAAAAGCTTCTCAGCAAAGGAAACAATAATGTGAAGAGAGAACCTACAATATGAGAAAATCTCACTGCACACACCTCAGGTAAAGCACTGATCTCAACACCAAAAAAACAAATAACCCAATCAATAAATGGGCTAAGGAACTAAATAGACATTTCAAGAAATAAATGCAATCAATCAACAAACATATGAAACAAATATTCATCATCTCTAGCAATTATAGAAATGCAACCCAAAACTCCTCTAAGATTTCGTCTCACTCCAGTCAGAATGGCAATTGTCAAGACTACAAGTAATAATAAGTGTTGGCAAGGATGTGGGGGAAAAGGTACACTCATACACTGTTGATGGGACTGCAGATTGGTGTGCCACCACTACGGAAAGTTTTTTTTTTTTTTTTAAACAGAATAGTATTCCTGTGTGTGTGTGTACACACGCTAATTTTCCTCATGACAGCAGTTTTTCTGTTATGTGTCCATAAATACTCCATTTGATTACATACCTAAATCCATTATTGGCTGATGGACACTTAAGTAGATTCTGTATCTGAGCTATTATGAATAAGGCTGCAATGAACATAGAGGTGCATTTTCAACATACTAATTTCATTCTCTTTGGATACATACTCAGAAGCGGGTCTAGTGGATCATACGGTAGTTCGATTTTTAATTTTTTGAGAAACCATACTGGTTTCCATAGTGACTGTACCAACTTCATTCCCACCAACAGCACGCAAGGGACACCCTTTTCCAGATCTTCACCAACACTTTTTCTCATAATAGTCATCTTAACAGGTGTGAAGTGAGAACTTCTGTGGTTTTTATTTCCATTTCTGTGATACTTAAAGATCTTAAGCACCTTTTCATATACTATTGGCCATCTGAATGTCTTAAGAAATGTCCATTCAGGTCTTTTTCCCATTTTTCAATCAGATTTTTTTTTTTTTTTTTTTTTTTTTTTTAACCATTGAGTTGTATAAGCATATTTTGGATGTTAACCCCTTATCAGATATATGGTCTGCAAACATTTCCTCCTGTTTCATAGGTTCTCATTTTGTTGACTGTTTCCTTTGCTGTGCAGAACTTTTAAGGTTGATGCAATCCTCGTTTAATTTTGCTTCTGGTGCCTGTGCTAAAAATTCATTGCCAAGACCACTGTCCAAGAGCTTTACCGCCATGATTTCTTCTAGGAATTTTCCGATTTCAGTTCTTATACCCTTCAATCCATTTCAGTTTTAATTTCTGTGTATGTTATAAGTAAGGATCCTATTTTATTCTTCTGCATGTGGATATCTAGTTTTCCCAGCACCATTTATTAAAGACACTATACTTTCCCCATTGTATTTTCTTGGCAGCTCTGATGTTTAAGGAGTCATTTATTTCTTGTTCCCACTGACTCTCAGCTTCTTCCAGGGCAGGAACCAGGTCTTATTTGTCCTTGTAGCCATCTTCCACCATACCTAGATCACTGCCTCATCAGAGCCTCAGAAGAGCAGCAAGTGGTGAGATAGAATATTAGCTTCTCTGTATTCCAAGGGAACTCTTTTATGGAGACTAAAAACATAAATCAACCGTTAGAAATCAATTTAATCAGGTTTTAGCTACCCCTTGGTGCTGTGAATTATACTGTCTTTATTCCCTTTCTCTTCCCATTCTCTGTAAATTCTCACAACAGAGCAACAGAAGCTCTAATAGCAGGTTATATTGCAAAAAGACCCTCATCCTGTGAGATTAAAGGAGGGCTGGAATCCCAGGCTCCAACCTTTTTTTGTGGTACCAGGCATCAAGCCTAGAACCCGGAGGGTGCTAGGCAAACCCTCTACCACTGAGCTAAATTCCCAGTCTTTTTAAAATTTTTATTTTAAGACAGGTTCTTAAGTTGCCCAACCTGGCCTGAAATTTGCCATCCTCCTGCCTCAGTCTCCCTAGTAGCTAGGATTATGATCATGTGCAATGGGACACAGCTGGGCTAGAAAATTCATTAAAAGAATAAGTTTTGTATAAATGTGTTTCCTCCTTCTCCTCCCTTCCTTCCCAAGAGGCTTCAGCAACACCAGAGATCCCCAGGACAAACCTGCGCCACTGGCAGGAGGTTTGGGCTTCTCCATCTCCCTAATCTGGACTCATACGAGCCCACATATGAAGGCCAACAGCAAGATAGTGTCGGAATTGAGAACCAAGCAAGTGCACAAGCAGTGCTGGAAACGGGGACCTGTGTTTGTGCAAGGCTCTGCTTAGCACACAGGAGGTAAGACATGCTCTTACTGAGAGGAAAGGAAAGAGGAAATCACCTCTGACTGGAGGGGTATCTATCAGTCACCGGAAAAGAAAACATGAAGTTTGAGACGACTTCTTGCTAATGATTGGAATCTCTGTTCTTTGCCAATTTAAAAGCAGCGAGAATATAAATGATGGCGGTCTAAGATCTTTAAGGGGTGTGGGTGTGTGTGTGCATCCTCCCACCCCCCAGTAATGGGTCACGTGGTCAGAAATCTGTGTGGACTTACCCATTTTGGGTAAGAGTGACTCGAGAAGGTCCACACTGTCAAGTCAGTGTGACATGGAACTTGAACCTGACTCCAGTGCACATAGAGGCTTTGCTTACACTTGTTTTACTATAATCAGTAACAGCTCATAAAGTTCAACTTTAATAATATAATTTTGGCAGAGCTAATATAGCCTAAAATGATTAATAGGTATTTGACTGCAATTACTAACCATTTAGCCTACTGACATTATGGTATCTATCAATTCAATTTTCTAGTTACTTTTACCAGTTGAGGTCCCCAAGTAAAAATTTTAGCTAGATATAATAGGCTCCCTGAAGGGTCAGGAGGACTTCAGGTAAGGAGCTGAAAAGAAAGGAGAGCACCAATACCTAAAATTTCTGGTACTGGGCATTTTGAAAACACTTTGGTAGGTGAGCCCTTAAATGAGGATCTGGACCAGATTGCAGTAATAAATTACAGAATTTGAGTAAGAGGCTCAACTTTGGTTTATCAAATGGTGACTAATTTCAAATCTGGAATTTGATCAAATCAATTAGCAAATGGGGTACTAAGAATAAAACTTTTGAAGAGTAAAACTTAACAGTGCTATAGTCATTGAAAAAAGAGGTACTATCTCTTATTCCATCTAAACTGCTGAAGTCTACTCTATCCCAACATCTAATTTAAAAAAGTTATTAGTGGGCTGGGGTTATAGCTCAGTAGTAAAGTTTTTTTATTATTTGTTCTTTCTAGATATATATGACAGTGGAGTGTATTTTGACATACTATACATGCATAGAGTAAGTATAACTTGTTCCAATTAGGATCCCATTACTGTGGTTGCATATGATGTGGAGTTACATTAGTCGTGTACTCACATATAAGGATAAGATAAATCCAATTAATTCTACTGTCTTTTCTATTCCAATCTCCTCTCTCTTCCCCTCATTTCCCTTTGTCTAGTCCAATCAACTTCTAATCTTCCCCTCCCTTTTTGTGCATTAGCATCCACATATCAGAGAGAACATGTGGACTTTGGTTTTTGGGGGACTGGCTTATTTCACTAAGCACAATATTCTCTAGTTTCATCCATTTACCTGCAAATGCCATAATTTCATTCTTCTTTATGGCTTAGTACTATTCCATTGTGTATATATATCACATTTTCTTTATCCATTCATCTGTTGAAGGGTATCTAGGTTGGTTCCATAGCTTAGCTATTGTGAATTGAGTTGCTATAGACATTGATGTGGCTGCATCACTGTAGTATGCTGATTTTAAGTCCTTTTGGTATAAACTGAGGATTGGGATAACTGGGTCAATGGTGGTTCCATTCCAATTTTTCTGAGTTATCTCCATACTACTTTCCAGAGTGGTTGCACCAATTTGCAGTCCTACCAACAATGTATAAATGAACCTTTCCCCCCACATCCACGCCAACATTTGTTACTTATATTCTTGATAATGCCATTCTGACTGGAGTGAGATGGAATCTCAGTGTAGTTTTGATTGCATTTCTGTAATTGCTAGAGATGAACATTTTTTCATATATTGTTTGACCATTCGTATTTGCTTTTCTGTGAAGTGCCTGTTCAGTTCCTTGGCCCATTTATTGATTGGGTGGTTGGTTTGTTTTGTTTTGTTTTGTTTTGTTTTTGTGTGTATTAGGTTTTTTTGAGTTCTTTGTATATCCTGGAAATTAATGCTCTGAGGTACATGTGGTAAAGATTTTCTCCCATTCTGTAGGCTCTCTGTTCACATTCTTGCTTCCTTTGCAGTGAAGTAGTTTTTTAGTTTGATACCACCCATTAGTTGAGTTTTTATTTTACTTCTTGGGCTTTAGCAATCTTATTGAGGAAGTCAGTTCCTAAGCTGACAAGGCCTAATTTTTAGAGCTGGGCCTAATTTTTCTTCTAGTAGGTGCAGGGTCTCCAGTCTAATGTCTAGGCCCTTGATCCGCTTTGAACTGAGGTTTGTGCAGGGTGACAGAGAGATTCAATTTCATTCTAGTAGCACAGCTTGTGCTTAGCATCCACAAGACCCTGGGTTCAATACCCAGAACCATTTTTTTAAAAAAGTAATTATTTTGATTTTCTTGCTAGGAATTACTCGTACACACTGACCCAAAAGTTTTAGGTGATTTTGATTTGTTTGGGTTTTTTTTTATATGTGTGTGTGTGTGTGTGTGTGTGTGTGTGTGTGTGTGTGTATATATATATATATATGTTTTATTTAATATAATGTAATATAATTATTAGATGTTTTTCCATGTTATAACTGGGGGCTGAACCACCAACCTGATAATTAACCTATTCATTTTTTCAAGGAGGGAAATAAAGCAATTCTTTTGTATTGCAAAACTCCAAGGGTATTGTGCAGTTTAACTTTTTGACTGGTTATGTGAATAAACAGGCACAATTTGTAAAAACGAATAAAGGTTCTAACCGCCTAGAGTACATATGAAATACTATTTTCCCTGAAAACACATAACAAATTTTCATTCATGCATTAGACCTGAACAGGTGCCCCAGAAGAAACTCAACTATTTTACCAGAGTGTATCTATTCCAACAAAATATTAAAAGCAAAATGATTTGGGGGATATAAGAGTTAATGTCCCAGGCTGGGGTTGTGCCTCAGTGGCAGTGTGCTTGCCTAGCATGTGTGAGGCCCTGGATTCAATTCTCAGCAACACATAAAAATAAAATAAGGGTATTGTGTTCACCCAAAACTAAAAAGAGTTAATGTCCCATTTTAAGATAAGGTGGGAAGGCCATGGGATGTGATTAATGACACTGAGCAATAGCCAGTAAGAACATTTTGGAAGACACCAGTCTGCCTGAACTAGATAACTGAAAACACAATCAAAAAATTTAAGTGATTTTAATATAGTTGGAAAAAATAATCCCTCTGGAAGAAGTCTGTTCAGTATATTTTTTAAATTATAGCAAATTATCAGTATTTTTAATGTTTCAATATTTTAATATTTTAATATATTGTATATGAAACCCTTACAAATTATAGGATGGCTCACCTGAGAAAATCTGTATCCTGTAGTCTGTATGCATCTACAAATTGAAGGTGAAAACACTGATGGGTCACCACACTTATCCCTAGCTGAATGCTGGAAAGCTAGTATGATTACACAGTAGCTCATCAATTCTAAAAGAATGACAGCTATTCTCAACTAGTGTCAGCTCTTTGCATAAATACTTACAAATATTTTCAAAATTCAAAGCAATTGGTCCAACCAAATCTGATGCTATGAAGAGTCAATTACGTATGGCAGCTGTCCCAAGGAAGAAGGTGCTATCAAATCAGCTCGTCCTTGAAGCTGCAACCTTGATTCAATCCTACTCTCTTTGGTTCCTCCTCCACCTGATCAGATATGTTCAATAGTATGATGCTTCTAAGTACTGTACAGCTTAAAAAATAACACTTGTACAAACCGTTCTTGAGGGATGTATAAGAGGCCTCGTCCAAATTCAGAAGCATCATAAATCTCTCCCATTCTTCTGAGACAGCTATCGTCTCTGAAGCAAAAACTGAAGATTCAGCCCTGCAAAGGTGCTTTTAACTAATCTAGAAAGTCTCTTAAAGAGAGAGAGAGGGTTTCCATTTAGTTATGGCCATTTTTCCTCTTTGAAGCACTGTGGATTTTCACCAATAGACAGTGAATTTAAGTTCAGAAAAGATTAAGTCCACATTTGAAAAGCAGTATTTTCTTAAGTCATAAGGTTTCTGAATGAGCAAACTTTGGTCAATAATTCTCTACTTTTCTCCTGTTTTAAGGTGGCAGGTAAGTCTGTTCAAACCACTAGGAGCAATAAATTGTGCTAGGGATAACAGGGTGGAGGCAATTTTACCTCAGGGCAGACATCAGATGTCAGGCACAAGAGAAGAAATGACAGCCCCCGCCCGGAGGCAAGACTTCCCTGATGACCAATTTGGGTAAAGTTGCAAATACATTAAGCAGCAAACTGGATGCCTAGCAGTGACTTTTTAAAATGTATTCTTTAAAAGAACTATGTCCTGATAAATATTCTGACTATGAGATAACATGTTGACTTTAAAAATCTTATCAATTTATTCTTAATGAATGCTTGGTTTTATATGACACCAAAGATCTAAATTTGTTATTTTCATACTTTGGAATACAGTTGTTTGCTCAAAGGAAGCTGAATTCCATGGGTAGTATATTAGGAATATCTACAGGATGATGCCATGTGCTTTGGGGGGAGTTACAGTGTGGGGGGGGCACACTTCCTTGATAACTGCCCACAGAAAGCATGGCATCCGGAAGGTCACTCCATAAATACCGACTGACACAACAGCCAGGGTCTGTTTCATGCCTCACTCTGCCCACACTATCTCCAGAAGATATTCCACTCTATAAATATGTGTGTTCTTTACGAAAGTGATAAGTCTGAAATGGAGCCTACTCCTATGAGAAACTTGAGCAGGAAAGAGGAAAGCAGAACGAGCGGCTCAAAGTGTGCGCACGTAGATGTCAGGAACTGGCCTGCTGATCTGAGTCTCTGCCAAGGAACGTAGGTGCAGGGGGGTCAGCCTATCTGCCTAAGTGAGTGGTGGGAGAACTTCATCAGGAAGTCATTTTTTCCTACCAGCCCCTTTTGCTTGGGCCTTTCCCCACAACCAGATGAAAGAGGAGTAGCTGGCTCCTTATCGCCATCCAGCAGCTATAAAGGTGATACTGGGCTCTGCCTGGCAGGCTGGCTTTGAGATTAAACAGAACAATAACTTCAGGGTCCCCCAACGACTTTGGTCTGAGAGCTAAGGTAATATCTTCTCAGACTAAACAGATAAACCCACTTGAACAAGGGCTGGAGATCTTGAGAAAATAAAGGAAATAAAACCTGGACTAGGACATGTGCTACTTCTCATTTTCTCTATTCGTTTCCCCGATTCATCTTTTGAAGACAGGAGAAATGTCTGGTTTTGAAAAATAAACGACAACAAGTTTCAGTTGTATAACAAATTGACAAAAGAACTGGAAGTAGTAAAATAACTTTAAGGATGGTTTAAAGTATCATGATTCTTTATTCTGAAATAGTATCACTTCTAGGAATAAATTTTAAGAGTAAATATGGAACTTTGCCTTATGTTCCTTGGCTATGAAGATTGACAATGATGCACATAGAAGCCGTTCCATCCAAAGACTGAGGCCAACAATGAGCAGAGCTGTGTCTGACCCACAATGCACAAGCAATGTAAGTGAGGAACTGGTGTTTGCTATGGAAAGGCACTGAGACTCCGGGTCACACAAGATAATTACCATCTTGATTGATGCTGAATGGTTGTTTTGTTTTGTTTTTTAATTTTTTTTTTGTAGTTGTAGATGGACAGCATGCCTTTATTTTATTTTTACGTGGTGCTAAGGATCGAACCCAGTGCCTCACACGTGCTAGGCAAGCGCTCTGCCACTGGGTTACAGCCCCAGCCTGATACTGAAAGTTTTATACAGGGCACTTAATAAGGCCTGGATGGATGGATGATAGGAAATATTTTAAAATTTCTATATTGAAATTTGGTAGGAATGAAGTATAAATCAAATATTTCTTTACAGGGTATAAAGACAAGTAGCTTTTAGGTTAAATGACAAAATTAAGAGTTTATAAATTAAAATAAAGACTTGGATTATGCAGTTTGATAGTAACTTAGTATTTAAAATATCTAGTCCAACGTTCAGGACAAGATCTGCCATCTTTAATTCAAGTCGCTCCAGACATTAGCTGACAGAACATCACCTACTGTCAAAGAAATCACTAAACGACTACTGAAAATGACCCCAGTTTAGTCCTCATGGATATCCTTACAATGAGGTAGTTCTAGAGACTGGATGAAATTTAGAAGTCTAGTAACCCAAACGAGTTCCTACTTTGCCTAAACCTGATAATTCCACCTTGCGGACTGAAACATCTTAGCACTCAACATTTCTTTATTGATCATCGGTTGGGGTGTGGTAACAGCATTGGTTGCTGATGTTGGGCTGGGGAGGTAACACTGGTATCACAGCTGCAGAGAGGTCCCTATTAATCCTTAACACTGAAGGCTTTCTTAAGCTCTTGTGCCTGACGGGGCTGGTCTGGGCAGGCAACTGGAATCCGTTGAGGTGCTGAATATGTGCGTTAGTTGGCATTACCTATGGATCTTGGCACGCTGAAGATAAGAAGTAGGTCAGCATTTTCCACCTGGACTCAGCAGCTGTGTCCTCTATTTTCTCTTTCATTCCTCATGGGTCTTTAGCTAGGTCAGGTGACACTTGGCATCTCTTCTCCCACTGTATTCTACAGTTAGACTTCAAGGGGAATACATAAAATTTGTTCTTAAGGTCATGGACATACTGCCTGGTGACCTAACCTGTATCCAGAAGCTGGTATTAACTGCACCATTGGAAAGATCAAGTAGAGAAGGTGGACTGAGAACCCACTATCAATCAAGTCTTTCCCTAGAGGATGCACTGTAGGATTGGCCCTGTAATCAGTACCATGAGAAAAATAGGAACCCTAAATTCCAACCCATGGGTTTTTTTTTTTTTTTAGTTCAATCAATGAGAAAAGAATTAGAGAGGTAATGAGATTATTTCATTCCTCAAGTAGCACAATTAAGAAATGAACGGCATATGGATATGCAAGTCATCCCAGGTAACACAGCTCCTACTCCATGAAACTTTAATGGGAGGGGGAAAGGAAGTACACAAGATGCCAGATGGACTGAAACAGCAAAGACAATTCCACCCTCGTGCGTCTAATAACAATTTTAATTAGAATGCAAAGAAAATGATACTATAAGTCACACAAGAAAAAATAAATGGTCCTTGCTTTCAAAGAACATTATTTAAGGAAAACAGAGCACCCTGACAGGCTGCATCAGGTGAAGAGACAATAAGGAGTATGAGGAAAGGTACGTGGTAGAGCTGTATAAAAAGTAAACCATAAAATTATGCATGTATAATTTTGTACTAAGCAAATGTGTTTACACAGAATTAACCATGATCAGAATACTTAAATACAAACACTAGAAATTTGAGGTGATAAGTGATGGTTGTGATTTTTTTTTTTTTTTTTAAGACTATACCTGCTAAATCCCACAGTCCTCATTACCTACACCAAAACCTCTAGTTCCACGGTTCTCAACATCAGGTAGTCCCCCCTCCCAGGAGGCGCATGGGAACCTGTGGGCTGGACACCTTCTGGCATTCAGGGGACAAGGGCCACAGATGCAAATGCCCTGTGACACACAGGACAGCTCCTCACAAGGAGGGTCTGTCCTACTCAAAGTACCAGCAGCCCTACTGCTGAGAAACTGCCACTAGGAATAGGACAAGGACCCACTTTTCCAGCACTTTTCAAGTGCTACCCAAGACACACTCTAAACATCCTAAAATTCAATCAAACTCAGTGGTAAAGCACCTGCCTAACACGTGTGTCACTGGGTTCCAGCCTCAGCACCATATAAAAGTAAAGGTATTGTGTCCCTCTTGAACTAAAAATTGTTTTTAAAAAATGGAAAAACTTTGTAATTGCTACCAGCATCCTAGTGTGGGGACCCTGCACTGGCCAGATTCATCTGCTGGCCCACACAAAAAATAGGCAAAATGGAAAGAGGAAAAGTGAACTTAATGCAGTTTGATCAAACATCCCACAGAAGCACTCAGTTTATAGGAATAAGAGCCAGCTGATACACATATGAATATTTGGTAAGGCTGTGTTAATCAGACAATCAGTCTTAATTTCCTTGGCATCTGTCCTCAGCAAGAGGAAGTTTTTATTCTCAGTGTGAGGAAATTCTGAAGTTAAAACAATTTGGAGCTTTTCATTTCAAAGGGGTCTGTTTCCTCATCTCTCCTCAAATATGGAAATGAGGAAAAGATTTTACATAAATAGGGAAAACCACCTCATTTCCTAAGGGGTGGGGTTGCTTTCAGGCTACAGGTGATAAGGGAGCAAACACGGAGGCTCTAAGAATTATTCCCACTCAGAACACACACGTCTGTACCTTATCAACACACCATTATCCCACAGCTGGTTCCTGAAAGATCCCAGTAACTCCAACCCGGGTCTCAAAGTTCAAAGAGAAAGGAGTAAGGAAAGTGGCCAGAAACCCTGCAGTTGCTGGCGTGACCATGAGCACTGCTGGCAGTCATTCCCTGTGAAGAGAGGCCCGCAGCTGCTGCATAGTACCTTCTCCCTGGCTCACTGAAGGGGAGAAGGAGATGGAATACCCCTCCTGTGGTGTGTAGAGATGGGATCTGTATGCTCCATTGATGGTTTTCCTCCTTTTAGTTCAGTATTTAAGAGCAAAGATCAGAGCTGGGTGTATAGCTCCATTGGTAGAGTGCTTGTCTTGCAAGCACAGGGACCTGGGTTCAATCCCCTGCACCGCCAAAAAAAAAGGGTAAAGATCATTTGCAGCTTTCTAAAAGGCTGTCGATGCTGCCATCTAGTGAGTACCGTCCTCTTTACAATGGAAAGTCAGGAAACTTAACAAGTTCATCAAGCTATATTCTAAATTAGAGTTTGGGAAGCCTAAGTACCCTGTTTTTTAACCTCATTTAAAGTAATGCAGCCTGTAGATTGATTAGAGAAATAAACCAATAGTTTGCAGTCTATGGGTTATTCCATTTATTCCAAAGCTTCGAAAATGAGCACGCTGGGAACGTACAAGCAAGGTTTATTTCTCCACGAAGTACTGGAGCTCTGCTGTCTCCAGCAGTGACTGTATGGCTGTACTCCCTGTCAGTGTGCTGTTGACAGCAGGGTCCGCTTGTCCCTGTATGCTGAGAGCTTGTGCTTTTCCTGGGTTAGCAGCTTATATCTGGTCACAATTCCTTGTCTGTTTCCTTTGAGGGAGCATGGAACTAAATCAGTGACCTCTTCCTGCAAGTTTCCAAGCCCTCACACAATACCTGCTATCTCCAACTTCGCTCCACACCCCTCCTTTGTACTGTTTTCCCTGTCCTAGTACCTTGGTCTGATTTTAAATATTTGTGTGTGGGTGTGTGGGTGTGTGTGTGCACCCATGCGCTTGGGCCCCTTTAATTTTTTCTTTCCTGAAAAAACACTGGGTGCACACAAATAAGACATTAGTGATATTTGCTGCATAGATGATGCTCCTGTTGGGGCCCTGATCACAACCATATGCATATGGATGTAGTTGTGCAAGGCAATGATGATCTCTGTCTTGTTCAACTCTCAGGGTCTGTTTCCACTTGCTGACTCTCCATTCAACGGGCTGCTGATGATCTCAACTGGGGCTCAAACTAGTGTCACCATCGAAAACTACTCATTTTTAAGTGTTGTCGTCTTCTCCTTCCAGTGTGGCTTCCTGAGATGTGTGGCTTAACTTTCTCCAGTTTCTTCAAATGAAGTGACAGTTTTTTTACTTCTCATCCCACAAATCCACTGTCTCATTATTTCTGTCACTCTTAGTTAGCTGATCCACATATTCTAAATTACAAAGTTTTATATAATTTTTTTTTCTATTTCAATATAAAGCCTTGTCTGAAAGCAAACCATAAACTTAGAGCAACAGGCACGAAGAGGACAACACGGGAAACCCTGAAGGCTCTCCCTGAAAAACGGTGATGTGGGCTAGCATAACACCACTGCAGTGCACACCATTCTTATCTAAGAAGTGGGCCTATGTCCTGCTCGACTGCTTTCAATCCATGTTTAGATAATGACTCCCAATGAGAGTTCATCACTGGGACATCTCAGACTTTGTACTGAAGTTCCTTATCTCCAGTCAATAGATACCAGAAAAAATACAGATTGCAAAAATCACATTCTCATTCCTTTACCCAAGAGCTGCCAACACCTGGCTCTGTACATTTTTTCCAGAACTGCCCACAGCACACAGCAGGTGATAGCTTCCTATCAGCAAAGTATAGTGTAGGAGGTGGGTGGGTTGCTGGGGCAGGTACTCTGGGTATTGTGTATATACATTATGCAAATAAAAGATCTTATTTTAAAACAATGGTTTTTAGAGGTACAGACATGTACACATGAGTCAAGGTGACAAAACTGAAAAATTACAGGGAAGATAAATGATCAAAAAGGCCTAGGAAAATGAACAATAGTATCATCTAAAGATCAAGTAATTAGTGTCCTAGGTTGTGAATTTTAGACACACTCCTGTGTGATGACACAGACTATTTTGAGAGTGACGTGAAACATAATGCCCTCAGCAGCTTGTGTGAAACTTGTCTTCCGTGCAGGGACCAACTGTAAGATGTGTCTGAAAAGCATAACAGAAGACAGGGGGGATCTCATGATTTTTATTCCAAGTTCAGTTGTCACTTGAGGCTTCCGCTTCTTCCTATCTATGCTCTAGACAGAATCTTGGAGATAAAGTTCAGACACCCCAATTTTATAAATCAGAAACTAAGCTACAGAGTCAGTGAGGAACCTGGCCTAATGAGTCACCTTTGTTCAGTGAAAATGGTCTGAGACTTACTAAAAGTCTTCTTAGCTTGCCTGTTATTTTTTAGTAGAAGGCTGTGGACTGTGCCCAATGCCAGCCAATGGAACTCGGGCAGCTGACCATGATACTTCTAAAGACCAAAACCCACCAAAACATGCCAGGCCACCTTCCCTTCAGACATTGGAACTGAGACAGGGCTGGCAGGCACATCGATAAAATGTGAACTAACATATATAAGAATGATAAATTCTGTTATATTAGAGTGATAGAGTTTAGAAGTAATTTGAAAATATTTTTATTTTCTTTAACAAATAAACAAAAAATACCTGCTATCCAGTGGGGTGAGAAAAACTTATTTTGCCGTAGTTCCAAACTAAGATACTAAATAAGATACCTGTCCTTTAAAGTTAACTTTACTGGAATTTATAAGCGTTCTCAAATTTTAATGAAGTTCACTAAAGTAAACAAGAAGTACCAATCGATTCTAAGGTGGAATATGTTAGAAGGATCAATGCCTACCAAATATATTTAAATGGATTGAGGTAGCCAGCAATTAAGTAATCCCTGAAGAATTTACAAACAAATCCATTCAACTTATAAGCAATAAACTTATCAAATACTTTCTAAATTAAATAGTATAGTGGCATCATAATAACACCACAGTAATTATCAGTTTAATAACATGGTAAATTTTACCAGTCAAAGCCAACGCTATTTGTGACCTCAATCTCTCTCTCTCCACCTTAACCAACTTTCTGAGGCATAGTGTTCCTTCCCTTGGGTTCTCAGAACATGAGGATTTTCAATGTTCTTACAAGGGCTCAAGTCCCAATGGGTATCTGGGCACGAGATAAAGGTGGCGGCCAGCAGTGACCCTGAAAGCCAACCAGAGGCATGAGTACAAGCCCGGGTGTTATTTCCCATGCTTCCATCCAAGAAAAGGCTGGTCTGACAACGTGCATGAATGCATCTATTATGCATATCGCCACTGCCTTATCCCACTCCAAGTCTTAACACTGGCTTAGTTCACCTCCCTTGGATACAATCTGGACCATCAACTGGGGTGGAGGCTCTTAAGTAACTTTATGAGTTGGCTTCATCTAGGTGGCTTCTCAGGTGTGGTTCTTCAGTCACACCCTAATAACTGACAGTCTTTGTGAACAAGTTTTCAATTCTGTTTATCCCGTTGGTTTGATGAAAGACAGACCAGCCCATAGGGCCCAGGTGATGAATGCACTGTTCCTTAAGTCAAAACTGCAATTCAGCCCACCTTCAAACTGCAACTATCTCCACAGCTCCCACATGCAAATGTCCTGGAGTTAACCATCTTCACCTCACATGTCTGAGACAATGACCTTCTTCTATATACCACATTTTTAAGTTTTGTTTTTTTCCTTTTAGGTCTTTAACAGAATACAAAAATATTGAAAAAAGGACTAAGTATTAATGAATACTTTACTGGAATGTGATATACATCAAATGAAATCGATACTGTTATAATCGTGAAAGTTTCATCTTCTTCCCCTCAAAAGATTCCATGGTATTGCATAAAATACATACACAGAGTCTCATAAGAAAAAAGTCAAATGGTATAATGCAGACAACCAGATAGGGTACCAGGAACATGAGAAAGGATGACTAAGGGGCTTCCAAGAGCTCAACCTAATTTTCAACACATCCATTTCAGTGTTTTCCTCTTGCTTACAATCTTTGCCGCTCCAGCATAATATTGCCCCTCAAACAAGGAAAGGAACTGACAATGCTTCTTAGAGTTCTGGAGGCAAGTTTTTAATAACTACATGGCTGGGCTGGGTGAGGACCAGCCCTGGACCAGGGTGAGGCATGTGTGGAGGTATGTGCAGCTGATCCTGGGACTGTGTGGAAGCAAGAATCTGCACAAGAACCAACAAGCCCACAGGAGAGGTACCAAGAGAACCTGCGTTTAGCAGGCAAAACCATCTGTTTTCACGTGGATCAGGACATGCCACAGCTAACCTTACTGCCACTCTGAATGACCCATGAGCACACAAAAGAATTCAGGAATGTTAAAGGGAATGGCATTGTATAGATCATCAGTCCAAGGTGGTGTTTTAAAGAATGACACACAGAAACTCAAAATTAGAATCCAAGTGCCAGCCCAAGGTTTTCTTTGGTCCTAACACTTAAAAATGTGAGTGGACAACTGCACCTCATAACACTTAAACATGTGAGCAGCCAGCTTTATTTATCGCAATCAAACCTTTTAGAACAGGAACTCCTTGAAGGCAGGGACTCTGTATCCCTCAGTGTCTCTCCCTCCATCTCCCACCTCCACAGAACTAAGAACTTAGTATACAGTAGGTCCTCAATATGTACTTGTTGAGTAGATGAATATGCTTTAGGGACAGGCTAATTCTAGTCCTTTTTAGCTGCAGTTATAACCCACAGCTTTTGTGTGACAACTTTTTAATTGTTTCAAAATTAATATGTTAGCTGGGGATGTGGCTCAGTGGGAGAGCGCTTGCTCAGCATGTACAAGGCCCGGGGTTCAACCCCAACACCACCATCAAAAAAAAAAAAAAAGGCATTAAAATTTTATATATTATGTATTTAAAATCTTACATGTCAATGTTAATTTTATACTATTGGCTGAATGGAAAAACCCAGAACCAGAATTTAGAGTATGGCAGAGCTTGTTTGGCCATCACCTACCCTAATGAGAAGGGAGTCAGAACCCAGGGCCAGGCGAAGATCCAGATCCAGCATTCCCTTCAAACGCCACCTGGTGTACGGAGACCACTCAGCACAACACTGTTCCTCTCCCCCATCCTGGTCACTGTCCTCCCACAATCAGTAATTCTCACCAGGTATTCCTTTACTAGCAAACCACACTTGCACACCATTCTAGGCACTGTGGCTTTTCCGACTAAGTCATTCCTTTCCCATATTCCAAAGCACTGGGGGAGAGAGTGGGCCACTGAAGACACTTCTCCCTGTCTCCCCTTCTTTCCATGGGCTCTTCAACTTCACTAGCTTAGATCATCCTATGCACTTGGTGATAAATCTGGTCATGCTTTTTTTTTTTTTTAAACCCAGAATTTTATCATGGCATGGCCGTTCTAGTTGTTCATTGTTTAGTCTCTCCTCATCTCTCCAACTACACAGAAGAGTTCACAGGAAACAATATGTATATATCTCTTCTTACCATCCTGAACCTATGTCCAAGTCGATCACTGCCCACACAAGAGGTCTTCATCTGCTTTTCTTCCCACTCATTCTTTAAGATGAATACAGTCTCTTCCTCCTCCTGGAAGCCCTCCCTGATGTCCCATATTTTGGAACTATGGGAACTATGCCACAGAAAGCTGTGCAGAACTTCAAAGAGCTTAACGTTTTGCTGAGGTGGTGTTTTTATTGTGATTGTCAGTTTTGGTCCTTCTGTTAATCCATCTGTTCCTTTAGGGGGTGGGTCATCTATTTTAGCACAGGACCATCTAGCACATCATAATTACCTCTGAAATGCCTGATGCATTCATGAATAACTGAGAGCTAGAGTTTATCTGTACGTATGATCTGATGACTTCCAACATTTTATGGAAAATGGCATTCTTCGGTTCTTCTCTTTCAACCCTTGGAAATTAGATATTGAGCTTGTCCCTAAGACTGGTCTACAGAATCAGTTAAGGAAAAATCAAGAGGTGACTCGCAAATAGGAAGAGCGAAGCCTTCCCATGAAGTAACAATTTTTAAACACACATGTCCTTGACAACATTTTTATCACACCCATGTAGTACAGTCTCTAAGGCATTTAGGACACATTCAGCAGAATATTTTTTGGATGAAATCTATGTCAGTTTCTTTCTACTGTCACATTCCAGTAAAGTATTCATTAACACTTAGTCCTTTTTAAAATATTTTTGTATTCTGTTAAAGACCTAAAAGAAAAAAACAAAACTTAAAAATGTGATATATAGAAGAATGTCATGGACCTACAGACTCCAGCCACAATATACTGAAATTGCTCACCCCACTGCCTGGAGTCCATTGCTCCGATACTTCCCTCATCTCTGCCCTTCTCACAAGAACTAGTGCTCCAAGACCAGAACCACCCGCCACCTCCCGAGGATCCTTCCTTGATGAGGACAGACAGGAGGCACCCGGCTGCGGCAGCACTCAACCTCCCGTCACCACAGAAGCACCGCCATCACGTGGCACACTCAGCAGAGGCTCGACAACTGCCACAGCAAAGACAGCGCTCCACCCCTTAGTATTCACAATGGAGAAAAACGAGGAACATCAAATATCCACCATCGGGCAGGGGACGGCTTAGCAAGAACCAATACATCAATAATAGAAGGCTGTACTCTTAGTCAAAATGACCTTCATGTGATTTCTGCCCACTTATGGAAATATTTAGATAAAACAATGTGCCACATGGAAAAAATAAATATAAACAAGTAATTTCTGGATTCACAATTATAAAGCAATTTGGAGTTAGAAAAATCAACTTGACACTAATCAAGTATCTTAAGCTTATATTCATAGTATCATTTGCTACACACCTTCAATTCTCCTGCATTGTCAACAGAGCCAGAGTACTCTGTCTCACAAATCATCAGAAACATCTCTGTTG
Source organism: Sciurus carolinensis (assembly GCF_902686445.1). Taxonomy (NCBI): domain Eukaryota; kingdom Metazoa; phylum Chordata; class Mammalia; order Rodentia; family Sciuridae; genus Sciurus; species Sciurus carolinensis. The sequence continues at coordinate 69,066,639 of NC_062226.1, forward strand.
GTGCTGGGCCTGGTGACATCACACCTATAATCCCAGAGAACTGAGAGGCCAAGGTAGGAGGACCACAAGTTTGAGGCCAGATCCAGAAAGTTAGTGAGACCCTCAGCAATTGACTGAGACCATGTCTTAGAATAAAAATTATAAAGGACTGGGGGTGTCACTTAGTGGTAAAGCACCCTTGGGTTCAATTCCCAGTCTGAAACAAAACAAAGCCAACAAAACCAACAAACACAAAAATACCCAACATCCCTGCTGACCAGTGGCTCCCACCCACTTCAGTGTAGCATTGTTTAAAATCCAAATTCTTAAACACAGAAGTGGAGAAGGCTTACTTGATGTTCCATGTCTGCTCTGAAATGTGCCCCATCTGAAACCACAGGTAAGTTCCCACGAAGTCTACCCTCAGCACTGGCTTCTGTACCCCAGGTTTTTCTAGGAGCAATGGCTTCACTGAGAATATCACGGTGTACAAGTAAAAATGATAGGATGAGAACCAAAGCAGGGATGTGGAGAAAACGGCTTCTGTCCTTCCAACCTCCAGTACCGTTGGGGTCCTTCTCCCTACAGCACCTGCACTAGTGAGAAAGGCGGAATTCGCCCTCCTTCCCATGAACACCTGCGCTTCTTACTGCGCAGGGTTAAGAAATTAAGACGTTCTAAAACAAACTGAGGACAAGAGGCATCTCCTCTTTCACAATGTAGTTGACTTCAGTGTGTTCTACATGTGCTAACCACCCCCCACCACCCTGGCATTTTTAAGCGTCTATAAACGGCACATATTCAATTAAAGCAGACTTTTCTTTGCTATTTCACTTTCCGGTCACTTTCTTAGTCTGATTTAAGACACCAGGTGATAAAAAGACACTACCTAACACCAACAAAAAGCTCAGACTAGAACTAACTGCTCCTTACCAACAGGGTTGTTTCTTCATAGCTTGTTAGTACGAAGACAAACTTTATCTGAAAAATAAATTGTAAATGGGTGGTTCTATTACCTACCTCAGAGGCACAATAGTAAATACAAAGCATGGACAATTAGTATTCCATCTCATATTCTACCCATCACTAACATGAAATCCACCAAAAGCTTTTACATTCAAACACGTTAGTTGAAAAGTTCCTTTAGTGTTTAATTTGTGATTGTTGTGTTTGTGATCTCCACCCTATCCCTTCTGAACCTAAGGGAACTTTCAGACTCTATAAGCAGGGTAATTCCTTTAAGTCTCAAATCATCCAGAGAAAAGACCTTTTATATCTTAAGGCCAACACCTATGATCCCACTTTTGTATAACCTGTAACACAAGTTTTTAATTATATGCCAGGCAACAATCTACTCTTCCCCTCCTTTGCTCAAAACCTCCTTCTTCCAAAGGAAGATCTCATCATGAGCCCTACACAAAGGTCCGTACTTTAGAAATTTAGGCAAGACAAATGGAAAGTGGAGCTCAAGTAAGATTTTTATTTATCCCAGGTAAGTTCCCAAATGCACCACTTTGCTGGCTTCTGGAATCTTAACTCTGTACAACAATGACTTGGGAAAAGAGTGAAGTAGGGACATTTGCACTATAGGTTGAGGTCATTAGGATCAATTCGTGTTCACAGTCCACATGCTTTTTAGTGCTTTATCTGTTCAGTCAATATTCCACCAGCTCAAAGCTGTGAGTTTCCACTTACAGAATGGAAGTTCTAGAGAGAAGTTGTATTCAGTTTCAAGGAAAGTCATTGTTTTATCATGGTAGAGTGATTATGTTCTCTCATATCTGTATTCACTGATTTCAAAAAAGAGGGATGAGATGCCATTTGCAAAATGCCCAAAGTAATACCTGACACACAACGCCCATTCAATAAACGGCTATTACTGGAATCATCATTATTTCCAAGGCTCCAGTAAAGAGATGGAGTGAAGAACCAGAATAATCACAACTACTTGTTAGGTGCTTGGAACATGAGCTATAACTTTTGCCTTTGACACTAATGGTTCCATGAATGGTTCCCCCAAAGTTCGAGTCTATAAGATAAGAAACTCCTGTTGAAATCAAGAACTACTCACACACCACACTACTCTCTAACCATCACTTAATGGACCTAAAAACCCCAGATAAACAAAATCCCAAACATGGTAAGTTCAAAATAATTTTGGATTTTCTAAGAGAAAACAGTGCATATATTCTTTAAATAATACAATCCAAGTACATAGTATTCTGTCCTAGAACTAGGAAAAGGTAAATAAGTTGATAAGTGTGAGAACTATTTAGAGTAAAGAAATACTAATGTCAACATGATAGATCTCTACATATCTAGAATACTGGAAAAAATGGGTCACAGTGGAATCTTATCTAATCAAGATTTAATTTGCAAGAATGGAAAAGCATCAAGAGAACTTACACTACATCTCCAAGGCTTATAAGTGCTTATAAGTCATAAAAATATTTTATTAATATCCTCTGACTATATGATTTCACAAATAAATAAGAACAAATATAACTTAACAAAAGTTCTAAGCAAATTAATTTATTTTAGGATAATCAATCTGTATTTACACATTGAGTAAAACACACCAATATGAATATGTTAAGGAATATTTACCTCTATAACTAACCTAAACTTCTTATTTCCTTAAAGTATAGAATGGGCTAAAAAATGACTTTAAAAAAAAATCTATGATAGGTCATTATAGGAATGTTAGAAATATTTAGATGCTATTACTAGCCGCTCACTGTAAAAGTATTTTTTTTCCACAAAAACAAGTCAATCCATTGCATTTATAATCAAAGTACAAGCCTCTCCTTGTACATTGATTTTAACAATCTACCATTAAGTGATATGACTGAAATGCTTTATATCAACATGACTTACTACCTAGAAATGTCAAGACCAAGTTTCAGATCTGCTGCTCCCAAGTTCACAGGGAAGAGCTGATGACAAAGATAAAAGATAAAAAGACACCCAGGTGCAACGTTCACACCTAGCATCCAGACATTGGTTTATAAACATCGCTGCCCAATAAAGGAACCAAGGTTCCTAGGAGAAGCAATTGATGCTAAGGGTAGGGCAAGGAAAATACAAATAAGCCTGGAATATCTGGGGAGGACTCAAAGGAAGGAAGTGCTTGAAAAAAGGGTGGGAACACATCGAAAGGGCTTCAATAGCCTGGAGGAGCTCCCAGCAAAGCTGGAACAATTCCAGCAAGAAAATGATAACATTGAGTTATAGTTCATAGCATAAAATAATTATCTACAAGTTAACAACAATGTAAATAAATGCATGATGGATGAAAAAGGACAGCTCTTCCTTAGAGAAAAATTACAATTAATGAATGTATAAGGAATGAAGCAGATATAAAATCATTATTAGGCAAATAGTATTGTGATAATTATTGTAGGGAATAAACCATCTAATGGATGCCAAAAACTGTGGGTGATAGTTTGAGGAGAAAAAGGATATTTGCACAGAATTAAAAAGTATCTTCCCAAAGATATTAGTTAATTACAAAGGGAATATGGTCACTGTAGTGGGAAGAAATCCAGGAGACTCTTCCCGAATCAAGTGATAAGGTTACCAGCACTGCTAATAACAAACACGGACATCAAGCAACCCCTGTTATGAAGCTGTGGAAAAGACACATCATCACTTTTGCGGTATTCTTCTCAAAACACTAACCCCAAAGTCAACGTTAGAAAACACCAGACAACCCTAAATTAGAGTCATCCCACAAAATAACTAACCAGTACTGTTCAAAAGTAGAGAGATCATGAAAGAGAAGAAATGACTGAGAAACTGACACAATTGACAGAGTTTAATGAGTCAGAAGACCTAAATGCAATGTGGATCCAGGACTGGATCCTGGAACAGGAGAGGAGTGTTAGTGGGAGACTAGACGGCAGGCTCAATCAGTACAATGTCTGGAAACATCATGATTTTGTTAACTATGGTTATATCAATGTTAACATAAGGGAAATTAAGTATACCTATAAACACTATTAACTTTAAAATTGTTCTCTCTATATAACAGTATTTCAGAATAAAAAATTTAAAAACCTGATGTAAAAAAGAAACTGTTATTACTCTTCTCCCTCACTTCCATCTTGCTTTCTTTTATTGGGCATTGTGCAAAATCGTCTTATTTTAACTTTGTTAACCATGGATAAACACAGAAAGAAATGACACTTGAGACTGACCCATACATCACAGTGACCCTGTTGGAAAATGAGTGTGCTCTGCCCCAAGTGTAGCTGAACTTTCCAGCTAGCCCTGAACAAAACAATGTCTACCTTCAAACATACAAATTCCCAACCTGGTCTTTCTTAGACGGTGCCAGTGAAGGGAACACTTGGTACTCACAGAATCTGTCAACAAGCAAAAGATTTGTTGGCATAAACTCTAGAACTATTTAAGAGTGACTGCCAGCAATGGGTGGAGGGATAATGAAAGACATGTTAGGAGCGGTGTGGGGTGTACGAAAGGCAAGAAAGAAGAGGAGCCCAAAAAGCACATACATGCTAACAGTTGCTTCCTCACCTAACAATATGAAGTTGGACCAACACTGCCTTTAAAAACACCCTGTTTGCACAGCTTATCCACATGCCCCAAAGGATTTCACTGAGTACATTCTACTTAGATTATTATATATGTTACCATACTGCATGGGAATAAAGAGTTAGGCACACCTTCCTTTTCTCCTTTTTTTCCCCCCAAGTACTTAAGGACTCAGTGCAATGCTCTTAAGATAATAGTGGGTAGCATTTATGACTATAAGTAAACAGGGCACTTTAAAAAGGCAAGGGGAAAAAATTCTTACTGTTCATCAAAAGGTAATACATGCTACCATGAACTATTATTGAGCCTTAAAAAGGAAAGAAAGTCTGACAAGTTACAACATGGATGAACCTTGGAGCCTTTGTGCTAAGTAAAGTAAGCCAGTCACAAAAAGGTAAATATTGTATGATTCTAGTTACGTGGGTACCTGTAGTAGTCAGAATCATAGGAACAGAAAGCAGAATGGTTGCCATAGAGAAGGGAATAAAGAGTTAAGAAGTATAAGACTTTTTTTTTGTTCAGTATGATAGAGTTCTGAGATCAGCTGCATGACAGTGTGAACATACTCAACATTACTGAACTGTACACAGAAAAATGGTTAAACTAGTTAATTTTATGTTACGTATATTCTAAAACTGGGGTTGTTTTGTTTAGTGTATGTGGTCTTGGGGATTGAACCCATATGCTAGGCAAATGCTCAACCACTGAGTTATACCTCCACCCCTTGGAAAAAAACTGAAAAGTGATGTGTGCATTTTTTGCCTCAGGTATTCTTAATACACCTTAAGGATATATTCACACAGGTATACACTGATATAAGATTAAATTATTCCATTGTTTATAATAGAAAAAACTGAAAATATTAAATGTTCATTAAAATAAAACCCTTAAAGCAGACTACCTCTGCACAATAGGCTGTATTCTATAGCATTTAAGAAAAATAAGTCTAGATGCACTAATGAAGAATGACAAAAAATACATGGACGGATGTATATCAAACCTAACAGGGTTCATTCCAAAGAATGTTTGGAAGAATAGCAAAGTTCTTACTCCAATTTTTAAAATAACCAATAGAAATTATTATTATTATTACTATTTTGTGTGTGCACATGGTTCTGGGGGTCAAACCCAGGGCCTCACACATGTCTACCACTCAGCTACACTCCCAGACACTGAAATTATTTTTTAGAAAATGAAAATTGTAGGCAGTTGTATTTCTACCCACCAGGCATGAACAATCTGAAAAGAAAAATCGAGAAAACAATTTCATTTATGATGTAAGAAATACCTAAGAAAGAATTTCATGGAGAATAAAGACTTGTTCCTGAAAATGACAAATCATTGTGGATAGAAATTAAGTAAGACCTAAATAAGGGAAAAATCGCCCATGTTCATAAATTGGAAGTCTTAATATTGTGAAGATGGCAACACTATTCCAATCATCTGCACACTCAATGCATTCCTATCCAAATCCAATGGCCCTTTTCATAGAAAAAGCAAAACTGATCCTTTAATTCCCATGGAACTTCAAGAGATCCAAATAGTCAAAGCAAGACCAGAAGAAAAATTAAAAAATAAAAAAAGCAAAGTGGAATACTTACACTTGCAAATATCAAAACTTACTACAAATTTACAGTGATGAAAACAACTTGGCACTGGCACAGAACAGACCAATGGACCAATAGAATAAAATGTCCAGAAATAAATTCTTAAATATATTGTCAAGTGGTTATAAACTGAGGTACAAAGGCCATTTAAAGAGGAAAAACAGCATCTTTAACAAATGGTGCTGGGAAAGCTTGAAATCAACATATGAAAGTTGAAGTTGAACCTATCCCTCACAGACTATGAAAAATTAGCTTGAAATTAATGACTTAAGGGTAAGCGATAGAAGCATAACATGCTCAGAAGGAAACAGTGATAAATCTTCAAAACTTTAGGCAATGGACACCAAAAGAATGAGCAACAAAAGAAAATTTATCACTTGAACTTCATCAAAATAAAAAATTTTTGTGCATCACAGGTCATCAAAAAAATGAAAAAGAAAACCTTAAAAATGGGAGAAAAAATTTGCAAATCACCTGTTAAGAGGCTAGTATCCAGAATGTAACTATTACAACTCAACCATAAAGAGGCAAACAATCCAATGTAAAAATGGGCACAGACCTTAGACAGTTCTCCAAAGAAACTATGCAAATGGCTAATAAGCTCTTGAAAATATGGCCAATAATTATTAGTCACTAGAGAAATACAAATTAAAACCACAATGAAATACTACTGAATAGCTCCAACACTGTTTATAACAAGATTATTTTTTAAAAAAGAAAATAAGTCTTGGCAAGGATGTGCAGCAATTGCACATTCCTATGATTGCTGGTAAGAATGAAAATTATTTGACTGCTATGGAAAAGAGTGTGCCAGTTTTTTAAGAAGCTAAATAGAATTACCAATGACCCTGCACACCTTTAGATATATACCCAAAACTGAAAACAAGAATACAAATGCCAAACACTGATTAATCAAAATAGTCAAAGGTGGGGAAAAAAAAACCCCAAATGTCCATTAAAAAAATAAATGAACGAACTGTGGTATAACCATATAATGGATATTATCCAGCCCTCCCCACCTCCCCAAAAAAAGGGTTGATGCTACAATATAGATAAACCTTAAAAACAACAGGTGAATGAGGTTGGGTACAAAAGATCAAATATTGTAAGCAATTTACATGCAATATCCCAAACTGACAAATTCATAGAAAATAAAAGCAGATTAATGATTGTCTGGGGCTAGGAGAAGAGGAAATAGGGGGTTACTACTTAATGGGTACGGGTTTCCTTTTGTGGTGTTGAAAATGCTTTGAAACTAGTCAGAGGTGGCAGCTGCAGGATGTTGTGAATATGCCACAGAATCTTAAATTTTTACATGGTTTTTATGTTACACATATTTCAACCTAGTAAAAGTTTTTTTAAATCCATAGACACTGGGCATGGTTCAGGAGGCTGAGACAGGAGGATCTTCAATTCAAAGCCAGACTCAGCAAAAGTGAGGTGCTAAGCAACTCAGTGAGACCCTGTCTCTAAGTAAAATACAGTATCGGGTTGGGGGTGTGGTCAAGTGCCTGTGAAGTTCATCCCTAGTACCCTGCTACCAAAACAACAACAACAAAAACTATAGATAAGAACAAAGTACCAATTCTCTGCTGTTACTTGACAATAAAACAATGGGGCAGGAACAACAGGTAGATGAGCATCTTCTGCCTCTAGTTACAGGCATTCTGGTGAAGGACTGTCTTTCCTTTTTGTCAGAAAAAAAGGACATACTCAAAACCAGGGATTGTCAATCATCACTGGGCCCATGGCAGCAAAATGATACTGCCTGAGGAAAGACACCTAGCTCAGTTCATGGTTCAGTGGTGCCTTTTGTTTCTTCTCTGTTGGAGCCAAATCTACAGAGATGCATATTCAAGGAGGTCTGGCGCTCTCCTCTGCAGGTGAAAAAACTGAAACCTGGCTGCTTCCAGAGCCTGTGCACAACACCATGGGTGGGAACTCAAGAAATACTCAGTGGTTTGCTATAAAAGCAGCTTGTCACCCTTTCATCAAGCTCTGGAAGTCACCATTTCCCCTATTCTCTTATCCTAAGTCTTCTCAAGAGTACCTTGTCCAACCAAGGACATGCACTTCCACTCGGAGCACCAGAAGCCCAGAGAGTGAGTGTATCTACCTTGGGGCATAGGCCTACTGTCACCCAGACCCACACAAAGATTCTTCCAGAAAGTGAGTCTGATGTCATACAGCAAATACATGGCAGGTGTTCCTTACACATGTGTACAGCTTTTACATTTCTACATAAGTGGGATTTTATTATATATGCTAATCGGCAAATAGATTTTTGGTTTGGTTTGGTTTGTTCAGGCTCGTATGTCTTTCATATGAATACGATAAAATATTCCCTAAAATTCACAGAGTACTTATTACATAGGTATTGTCATTATTTACTTTGCCAATTGTCACTATACTATAATAAACAAGAGTTGAGAACAAAAAAAAAAAAAAAAAAAGAAACCTTGTCCAGAAACACACCTTGAAGAGCTGTGCAGATGCTGCAGCTTATTCCTGGGACTGTAGTTCTGCCGGCTTGTTGGAGCTGGGGCCTGGGGAGGGCCTGCAAAGGCATTAGACCTCCCAGTAGAAATCACACCACTAAAACATTTCCTCTGAGCCTTTTTTTTCTTCCCTGAGTCACAGAAATTAACTCTTAGTTAACCCCTTTCTCAACAGGTACCAACGATCACATTTTAATTTGTTTTGGTTATTTCAATGTGATCATTGCAAAACAAGATAACTTCAACTTCAGAGGGCAGCTTTTCCAATCACCTTAAAATCCAATTGTTTCTGTAATAAGAAAAGATGACGTGAACATTTTATGTTTTCATCTTTTCAATTCCTTTGATTGGAATAGGTCAACAATAAGAAGTGGCTAAATCATAAGGGATTTAATTAAATGTCACAGAAAAATGGAAGATGAAGGTCAGGGAATGTGTACTCTCTAGTTTTTATGTTCAGTTTTTAAAAAGTTTTCCTCATTTAAGTGTTATTATTAAAAATTACTAGAGACAATGCTCAGTGATAGAGTACTCACCTGGAATGCACTAAACCTGGTTCAATCTCCAGCTCCTCAAAAAAAATTAATGCTATTTTTGGGAATTCTAGAAACAGTTGAAATCCCCATTCAACATTTGTGAACATTCAAAAACTATGCACATTCAAAAAATGTCTATAGTTGTGGATCTGAGATTAGGGAATGAAAAAAAATTATGAACTCTCTATCATATTTCAAGATATTTCACAAAAACCAAACAATCTTGAGCTTTTTAACAATTTAAAGTTTCAGAGTATTTCTGGTTTATTTTAATCTTTGGAAGGTCTGGTTCCCATACTGAAGAACTCTGTTAAGGTGGAGGATTTAGAGACTTACAAAGTCAAAAAGAAATCATAACTCCTACATTTTTAATCATCCATCCTCCTGGTCAATGATTTACCCCATAATTCCCACCAGAAAATGAAAAAAGTTTTGAAGAACGAGTTATTCTCAATGTAAATCTCCAGGCAGCCTCTGTCAATCATGTTAGCTTTTTCCCCCTAGTTAGCCTTTCTCCACCTCCTGCCTGAAAACTACACTACTATTTAATTGCTTTGTGACTTCACATTTTATTAAGGGGCAGAAAAACATAAAGAGCTAAAACAAGGAGATAAGCTCATTGCCATAAATTGTCCCCATATGCAATGAAACTTGCCTCTCAAGTGTAATAAGATGGGCACTGTGAAAAACCCAACAAGTGCAATTCTGCATAAACCCACAGCCCCCATCACTTACAGTCAACCTTATAGTTCCCTGGGCTGCAGTGCCATACATCAGAGTCCAGGGCAGTCAACTGCACACTTTCTAAAGCCAGTGTGAAGGGCACGACCAGAGAGTCACTTCCTGCTCTATCCTCATCCACCCCAAACTTCTCATGGAGCAAGAAAAGCAGAAGAAAATCACAAGAGGCACAGGTATGAATCATTTTATAACCTGACAGCACCCCATCTCCCATTCCATCTCCTAGGAAATCAAACTACTTGTTATAACCCAGGGAGAACACTGTAGCTAAATGTTTGCCCTCATGAACTTAGAAGAATTCACTCCTCTCCCACTCTCTGGCTTCCCATCCAAGTCCCCAGTTCTTCCTCTGCAGTGAGACAGAAACAGATTATGCCACTTTCCAAAATATGCCTGAGCCCCGGCCCTCTGGAAGACAGCATCCAACGAGTCGCAGAAACTAAACAGGGCTTGGTGTTTCAAAGCCCTGGGAAAACATGAAATGGTGACTTCTGCCAGCCAAGAAACAAAGGCTTCGAGTGTTTCCAAAGCAGCCCATTGATGTGTGTAAGAAAGTGGGCTTATGACACTGCTCAAAAATTCATCAAGTCCATGAAAAGGAGTGTGTGTGTAGAGTTCCTCCACATCCAACAAACACGAAGCAAGGTCTGGCAGGGGACGCGATAAACTCAGCAGCAGTAATGCTGAGGGAGCCGTAAGAAGATGAGATGCAAGAGTTTTTTGGTTTGGATTTTTTTCCTCCCTCGTATACTTGTTTTACTATTTGAATATGTGACCTGTATTACTTTTGTCATTAATCTTAATTTTAAAAGAGTTAAAACACAGAAAAGAATCATGAGCAATATTTTCCAAACCAAAAAAAAAAAAAAAAAAAAGGAACACATGGTCTGCCAATCGTTTTGTCCCACATCTAGAGACAAAGGCAGTTTAGGGAAAATCCTTTAGTCCTTGGCATGTTGAAATTTCTCAATTTCAATGATTTTTTTTTTTTTTAAATGTCAGGCAGAATTATCTAAAACAAAATTCTAAAATATCTAACAGGTTTAGCAGCATTGGACATTGAACTAATGGTACAAGCCCCTAAGTCAGTGACATCGTTTTCCTTCCTCTTAGAAGGTAGGCCCTAGCAGATGACCCCAGAATTATCTTTCCTGGTACTGCACCAGCATGCTCAGGAGCAGTTTGACTCAAGTCTATGAACAGCTTCTGCATTTACCTTTTGCATAGAGGACTACACAGGGAGAGAAAAACAAACAAAAAAACCCAAAAATCAAAATCACAGTCCAAGGATGTAACTTCAGTTCGGACTCTTTTAAAAGAAATACAAAAATTGCAACCAACTACTCATTTGCAGGGGTGGGGATCAATTTTGATTCTTATCTCAAATTTTGTCTCTAGTTAAGGTTCATACAGATGAAATGCTTAAGAATGTCAAAATTATCAGCTGCAACAAGAAAACCTAGGTCAACTGCCATGGAGTCTTCGGAGGGGATGGGCTACTAGTTCATTCTTTCTGTCAGTGCTGAGCACGGGAGGCTCACCATGGGCGTGTTTCCTGCTGCTCTAGAGTTATAGGCCAGAGCGGGAAGCAGGAGAAAAGACAAGATCATAACAGAGAATATCACCGTGAATGACTAGAGTTGGCCAGGAGGGCACTCTGAGGTCAGATTTACGCTGCAACCCGCAAGATGTCAAACATGACAACAGCTCAGTGCTAACGTGCACTTGTGTGTACCGGGTAGTTTTCCAAGAGATCTGCATGAATTAACCTACTTAATCCTCCCAATAATTCTGAGATAGCTACCATAATGATGATGATTCCAATTTTACAGGTGAAGAAGAGGTAAAGTAATTTGCTCAAGGGCACAAGGCTAGCGAATTGGGAAGCAACATACTCCGGAGTCCTCACTCCAGAACTGCCTGAGTAGTGAGCTCCAAGAAATGTGTGTGAGCACCAGTGGGTGTGGGTATACATGCACCTACATGTTCCAACCAAAAGAAGAGCACCTGCAGAATCTTAGGGCAGGAAAGAGGCTGAGAGGTGGCCAGGGAACTGCAGCAGGGTGTTCGAGAGTGAGGGACAAGAGGTGGAGTCGGACAGCAGACTTGGCTAAATCACGCTGGGCCTTTAGGTCATGGTGAGAATGTCAGGACCAGGCGCGGGCAGGGGTATGCCAAGAGGCCACCACACCTCAAAAGATACTCTGCTGTGTGAAGAGAGACACTGGGGTGCAGGTTCCAAGGTCTTTTGCTTCCTAGTTAATCTACACAAGAATCAAAAAGGAAAAGACTGCCTGAAATTTAAAATTTGCAGATATTCAAAAGCATTCTACATGATTCAAGGTCAAAGAATAAATAGTGTTTTTAAAAGATATTTTTAAATAAAACCACTCTTGTAAATTGGAAACAAAATAGCAAACACCCCTAATGGAAAAATGGGCAAAGGGCATGAGCAGAAAATTCACTGACTGCAAAAGAACTATAAATGGCATATGAAAAGAGTCCATCTGTCCAGAAAACTCCATAAGGTATTCTTTTAAAAATCCCATCATCAAATGTTAAGAAGGGAATGGGAAAAGAGACTGCTTGTATATTGTTAGGAGGACTATAAGTTGATTTAAACTTCCAAGTTATCTATATTAAAACCTCTTTCCTGATTATGTAAGGAAAAATTTAAGAATATCCTCAAAAGTAATTAGAAGGATATTCATTAATACACATATCCAAAGAGTTATTTAAATACACTACATTCCTAAAACAAAAATTTCAACCACTTTTAATAATCACACACTAGTAACTACTAATGTTGACAGAGGTTTGTAATTTCTCAGTTGAGAAAAGCACATTATATATTTTGTATTTAAAAATCTTATTTAAGCACACACATGTAGAAAAATCTCTGGAAGGGTGTTAACAGAGGTGATTTGATGGTGGCATAATTACTTATTTTTAAAAATTATTTATTTTTATAGACTGTTTTTATTCATTGTACACAAATGGGATACATCTTTTTGTTTCTATGGTGTGCACGATGTAGATTCACACCATTAGTATAATCATACACATACATAGGGTAATGATGTCTGTCTCATTCCACCATCTTTCACTCATTTTTAATAGGTCTTTTATTTCTCAATATATCTTTAATTTTCTACTGTTGGTATACATTGTTACAATAAGCAAAGTCTCTAAGCAAAACATGTATCTAAATTGTAAAATAAAGGTATACTAAACTACCTAGTAAAGGCAATGATGGAGAGGAGGCTAAGTGAACACTGGAGTTGAATCATAAAATGGGAAAGGTAGAAGGCATTTGGGAAGCATCTGCTGAGTTTGACTCATTTCACTACTCAGGAAACTGCTACCATCTTTTTACTTTGCCAACCTGACTATAAACCACAGCTTCGATAAAGGCTATTAGAAACAAACACTGAGGGCTATTACTCCTTGTTTCTTCACTGATTATGAAACCATGCTTTCACCCAAGCAGGTGCATGTATTGTCACCAACCACGGTGACAACCATTAACTCCTGGGCAAAACCTACCCCAGGACAGGTGCATAGCCTGACAGCTGCCTTGATGTTTGGAAACGAGGAGTTTTGTAGGCCTGGGGATGCAGCCCAGTGGAAGGACACTTGGCCTAGCATGCACAAAGTCCTGGGTTCAACCCCTAGCATGCATGCAAATGCACACACATGCCAAGTGTGTTATAGAATGTCACTTCTTCTCATTCATTAGGCAACTAGAGAATTCTGCTTTCCTAAAACTGATCCTATGCCTTTCTCAAGCAGAGCTCATGAAGAAACACCCTGACAACTGGAAACATCTAGCAAGCACATCCTCACCACCCCTAAAATGAAGCTACTGGGTCACAGAATTGGCAGTGTGAGCCCAGAGTTTTATGGATCCTACCTCCTATACAGCAGAGCCCTTTGACAGTTGTTTTTCATTTCCTGGCCCACTTCCCACAATGGATATTCCAAATAGTTCCCCTTTCTCCAATCTAACACCCAAAGCCTACCACTCCTGTTCACCACAGATACTTTCTTCAATTAGGAGTATAATTTAGGTGGCCATTAGGCTTTAGCCTTTGAAATGTTCTCTTCTACTTCAGAGCACCTGAGTCTAGATCCTCCATCTCTTCCTTCCCTCTTGGCTTAGAAGAAGCATCCCTCTTCTCTCAAAATGGGTTTTCAGGGCTGGGGTTGTGGCTCAGTGGTAGAGCACTTGCCTAGAATGTGTGAGGCACTGGGTTAGTTTCTCAGCACTGCACATAAATAAATGAATAAAATAAAGGTCCACTGACAACTAAAAATATATAAATATATATATATAGTGTGTGTGTGTGTGTATATATATATGTGTGTGTATATATATATACACAAATTTCTTTAAAAAATGTATTTTGAGTGTTTCCAACAAAGAAATGATAAATGAATTGGGTGCAGTGGCACACACCTATAATCCCAATGACTCAGAAGGCCGGGGCAGGAGGGTCCAAGTTCATAGCCAGCCTCAGCAATTTAGTGAGGCCCTAAGTAACCTAGCGAGACCCTGTTGCAAAATAAAACATAAAAAGGGCTGGGGATGTGGCTCGCTGTTTAAGCATCCCTGGGTTCAATCCCTGGCACCAAAAAAAAAGAAAGAAATAATAAATATTTGAAGTGACAGGCATATCAATTACCCCAGTTCAATCATCACACATTATATTTATATAGATTGAAACGTTACTATATTCCACAAGTATGTAAGTATGTGTGTCATTATTTTGGGGGGAGTACCAGGGATTGAACTCAGGGCATTCGGTCACTGAGCCACATTCCCAGCCCTATTTTGTATTTTATTTAGAAACAAAGTCTCACTGAGTTGCTTAGCACCTCCCAGTTGCTAAGGCTGGCTGTGAACTCACGATCCTCCTGCCTCAGTCTCCGGAGCTACTGGGATTACAGGCAAGTGCCGCCACGCCCAGCTGTGTGTCAATTTTAAAAATGAAGCCCCCTTTGAAGATCCTTTGATCCTCTCCTTAGCCCCGTGGGCACTGAAGTCCTGTCCCCCCACAATTTTCCCCCTCTGTATGACTTCTTCCCCCTCTGTCCCCACTGGGCCCCTCCCTTTTAATGTGGCCAAGTTTCCTTGTCCCAACCCTGCTGCTGCCTCCTGGGTGGCATCTCCCTTTGCTCCTTCTTATCCCTTGATTCTCTAGCCCTGGATATCCATCTACCACTCCTCAGTTTATTGTTGCTGCACGAAGCATCACGAGGGAGGACTCACTGTCAGAGAGCTGACCGTACACTCCTGTTCTGCCGCTCACCATTTCCGTGACCTTCCGTAAGCAAGCCACTTAGCTCTCCAGGTCAATTTCCTCCTCTGTAAAACCAGGTTAACGACATCTGTTCCACCCTCCTCAAAGGTATATTGTGAGGATCAAATGAAATCACTTGTGAGAAAGTGCACCGTGAGCCATAAAGCTCTTGAACACCCTAGTTACTCCTGCCACTACTCTTTTCATCATCCTTGACGTCTCTGCATCATGTGAGGCGAGGATGGTTATCTGTCATCTGCAGGCTGGTCACATGCTAAGAGTAACAATACTACAGAGTCAGCACTTTAGTTTCTTCTGAGTTACTAATTTGGTAATAATCATATTTCATTCAAAGCAAATATTACCTTTGGTTTTTTAATTATATGACCATGGACTTTGGAAGACAATAGAAGCAGCCAACAATTACTGAGCAGGTACAAGAGTCAAGTAATTTACAAGAGGTTTTACTGTTTCCATCTTAATGATGAAGAAAATGAGGTGGAGCAGCACAGCCCCGATTTGAACCCAAGTGTCTACTTTAAAGCCTACACCCTTACCCAACCCCACTTGCACAGGGACAAATGAGCTCTAGATGGAGAGACAGACCAGTAAGGAGGTCGTGGCCTCTCAAGTCCTGGAGGCTAGAGTTAACATAGGCCTGAACAGGAACACCTGGTCTCTTTAAAAAACTGACATCATTATGTCGCTGAGGTGTATCTGTATACAGTTGCTGAGAAAATACACTCATGTGATCTTTGAAGAAAACAAATAGCAGAGTACATCAAATCCTAAGTGCTAGATTCCTGCTGACAGGGCAATGTGCTGGAGGTATCACTGTATCCGAGGAAAATTATCATGAATGATGTACAATGAATGCTCTTGGCAACCTTGTTTCTACAAGTAAATAAAGAGAAACAGTGTAAATAAATGTCCAACAAAAAGGATAGAGAGGGGCTGGGGTTGTGGCTCAGTGGTAGAGCACTTGCCTAACGTGTGAGGCACTGGGTTCGATTCTCAGCACCATATATAAATAAATGAATGAATAAATAAAGGTCTATCAACATCTAAAAATATATATTAAAGAAAAGGACAGAGAAACGAAAGTGCGCCTATATAACTGAACATTAAGCAGTCACATAAAATGATGTTATAGAAAAAAGGAGCAGGCATTTTATTAAGGAGAAGAAGAGTGTGGAAAAGGCCACAGAATGGGCTTTGATATCTGACTAGGTCAAGTTCTGAGCCAATGTGTCAGCTGTGTGAGCATGGAGAAGTCAGTGAATTTCTGAATCTCAACTTTCTTACATGCAAATGGGAATAAAAGTACCAACCTCATGGGTTGAGAGAATCTATAAAGTAACACACATAAAGTGCTTGGTGCAGAGCCTGGCATAGGGTAAAACATATAATGTTAATCATTTGCAAAAATCTAGCAAATTAACACCCACACACCCACATCCCAAAATCTAGGAAAACATGCAGTGAAATTTTAACACTGATTATCTCTGGAAGTGGAATAGCACATCACTCTCTTTTAAACTCTTGGTAGATTTTATATTTTATTTACTTCAATAAAGTCAGCAATACATTAATGTGTAAGTATCTCCATATTTTCTAAGTAGCTTTAATAAATACTCCTTTTGATCTGTGAAGTTTTTCTAGTATAATCCAGTCTATGAATATTGTGCTTATGGAAATGGAGTACTTCCACTGATTTAATCTGAGTAATACATTTCATTTTATTTTTCAGAGTCAAACAGTCTGCTCATATTTCATCCTAAAAAAAGTCTTTTCTGCACTTCCACATCTGCAGATTAAGATCACTCTGAATGGATTATTAGACCATAAAAGGTAGGGAAAGAGAATAGATTCATGTTTCTAAAAGAGCAAAGTTAAAAGAGACAAACATGACAACTTCATGACAGTTATAGGGTAAAAAAAAGTATACCTTAATTATGTAAGGTCAGAAATGACTGCAGTAAATCTCTCAACTCCGTGGGCAACTTCCTAGTGTGGTCAGAAGATGGAATTAATTCAGTAGTTCAGCAGTCCATCTAGTACGGTGACAATCATTCTGGAATGAAGAAGAATCTCATTGAGGGAAATGTGAGGGAGTCACGCTCCTTTCTAGGCACAAGACCCACAAGAAAGGGGAAATCTATTAGAGGTAACTATGCATTTTGGATATCAAAGCCCTCTGTTAGGGGTGGAGGGAACAGGTCAGGATAAAAGGGAACCAAGGATATCATGCAAACACCAGTTTGCAAGCTTTAGATAAAAGCTCATTACTCACTTTTGTAGTGACTCATCATGGTTTTAAAGAAAAGGGCTTGATCCCTCACAGACTTTCACCTTCACTTCTGTTACCAGTCTCTCCCTCTGTGTATTTGCTAATATACATGTTTTTGTTTTTTTTGTTGTTTTTTTTTTTTTTGTTTTGTTTTTTTTGTTTTGTTTTGTTTTTTGCGGTGTTGGGGATCGAACCCAGGGCCTTGTGTTTGCAAGGCAAGCACTCTACCGACTGAGCTATCTCCCCAGCCCAGCCCGCTAATATATATGTAAATCAGTCTGAGGGTATCCCCGATTTTTTACTTTTCTGTCATTTTAGACTGAGACCACTCCATCACAAATACTAAGTAGAAGTTCCCTGGGGTTAAAACCTCGAGACTGTTTAAGTCATTTCTTTTGATCATTCCCATTCCAAGATCAGTCCACTACTTTCCCTTGAAGGTTCTTGACACCTGTGCCCTCTCTATAACCAAATTCTCTGGCATAACCCACCTGTTACAACATTTTAGGAGCCCTTGACCTGTCTACTTTCCCTCGCAGAGCAAATGTTTTCATCCCATTACACCCTACGGGTAGAGCCAATTTCACTTTTCTCCATCATCATGGTGTTCTTATGTCAGATACCGCTGGGCTGAGTCCTGTTCCGGACGTTTTGCATAACTTAGACAAGTTATGTCTGCTCGACTCAAAATCCAGTTTTCTTACATATAAAATGAAATCAGGGCTGAGGGAGAGCACTTGCCTAGCATGTGTGAGGCACTGGGTTTGATCCTCAGCACCACATAAAAATAAAGGTATTGTGTCCATCTACAACTATACCTTGGGTTGCTGTAAGAATAAAATCCTGTGCCTCACAGATCCCACAGCAGATACTCAACACCATTAGTCTCTCCTGCCCCACTAAGCAGGATTCCACCAACTCACGTCCTGCTAACTGAAATAACCCAGACTGAGTCAAGGATCATTTTTTTTTTTTTTTCCATTTGTGAAAACTAGACCAAAGTCAGGGGGAAAGGAGAGAGAGAATCCATGAAAATAAAAGGGAGATCAGTGAGTCAGAGGAAGGGTATTAAGGGGGAGGGAGGAGGGGTGGGAAAAGAAGAGTGATGAAATGAAACTGACCAAAATACGCTATGAGCATATATAATACACCACAGTGAATTTCATTTGTTTGTATACCTATGAACAAAAATTACAAATAAATAGGTCAGTAGAGGAAGTGGAACAGGAGGAAGGAAAAAAGTACTGGACACTGAAGTGGAGCAAATTATACTGCATGTTCGTATGACATCAAAACAAACCCCAATATTATGGAGAACTATAATGCATTTAACAAAAAAAAAAAAAAAAAAAAAAGAGTCCCACCAACTCTAAAGTTCTCTGATTTTGTAACTTTCAGACCCCATTTTTTCTGGAAGTTGTAGATGCCTTCATTTTGTTTATGTAGTGCTAACGATAGAACCCAGTGCCTTACGCAGGCTGGGCAAGCACTCTACCACTGAACTACAGCTACAGCCCCCAACTTTATCAAATATAAACTCTTCTGCTGACTTTCAACTCTTTCATGATCTAACACTATGTTATGTTTCTCCAATTTCTGAGAAAGATTTCTGAGAAATAGCTTCTGTCCTTGTCATGTGAGCCTGACTGTTTTCCAAAGCACATTTTTCAAATTATTTTTAAAATTTTTTACAGACTATTTTGATTTATTGTACACAAATGGGGTACATCATTTTGTTTCGATGGTTGTACACGATGTAGATTCAGACCATCTGTGTAATCATACATGTACATAGGGTAATGATGTTTGTCTCATTCCACGATTTTTCATACCCCCCCATTTCTTTCTACATAATCTAAAGTTCCTCCATTCTTCTCTCAACCCCCACTCCTCCACCCCCATTATATATCATCATCCACTTAGCAGGGAAAACATTCGGCCTTTGGTTTTTTGGAATTGGCTTATTTCACTTAGCATGATATTCTCCAGTTCCATCCATTTATCTGCAAATGCCATAATATTATTCTTCTTTATGACTGAATAATACTCCATTGTGTGTATATACCACAGTTTCTTTAACCATTCATCTGTTGAAGGGCATCTAGGTTGGTTCCACAATCTAGCTATTGTGAATCTGCTAAGCACACACATTCTTATACTCTGCCCAAGCTCCTGTCATTCCCCTAAGAGATACACACTTTCTATCCCTTTTGTCAAGGTCCATCTCGAATCATGGGCTAGTAATGCCCACCCTCCACACAATGCAATCCTCACATACCACCTAAGCAGTATAAGCCACTGTTTCATGGATGTTGAGCATAGCTGTCCAGCTGGAAAGGCTATTCTGATTATTTTAAGTTAAGCTTTTCACTTCAGTGTGAAGAGTATTCATGTTTTTACAAACCAATTTTATTCTCTGGATCAGCTCTGCCAACACTTTTTACAATTGGCAGGTCATATGTGCCTTAGACTCTTATTAGAAAAGATTTTTAAAGATTCCACAATAAAGAAATAACACACACACAAAAAAAAAAAGAAATAACACAGCTCGGGAGACGGATATAATTGACCTGATTCAAACATTATACAATGTATACAGGTTTTGAAACTTCACATTACCCCATCAATTTGTTTTATATACCAGTTAAAATAACTTTTAAATATTTTTTTAAATAATTCCATCATTTTTACTTGTGTAGAGAGGATCACAGAAGGATCTGGTTCCATCAATGAATAGATCATTCACAAATAATCTGAACCTCCTCACAGAGCCTGGAGACAAATTCTAAGTGTGTCCAATGCCTGTCAGATTTTGCACCAAAGTAAATATGTTCTAATTTCAAATACTACTTTATGACCAAATTTGCAGCAGCCAAAAAGATGACCTGCCATGGGGAAAGATGATTACTAGACTTTTACCTTAATGGTGATAGTTGAAACTCCAAGATTAAATGAAGGTTCTAAAGAAGAATGAGTAGAAGCCACAGTGAAGGATCGAGGAGGAACAGTGTTTACAAAGTCAAGAGACTGACCCTGACAATGCAGAATCACACAAGTCCAAAAAAGGTTAAGTAACAAATCGAATGCTACAGATGGGGACTGACAACCACTGGCCTTAGTTAAGAAGCAGGCCACTTGTGACCCCTGAAGACAATTTTCAAAATGGTCAACACAGGATACCCACTGCAGGGAACTGAAGCAAATGGAAACAAGCAGAGAGACTTCCCTATCCAGACCTCTCAATAGGGAGCCCAAAGGTTTGTGCTCATTTTCTTACCCTGCCTCTACCCGACTCAGCCCAATAAACACCTCTAAGCGGGTCCCTCAACCTGGTCCCTCTTCTCTCCACACAGGGAGCACTGGACTAAGGAAGAGTGGGCTGCAAACCTTTCCCTGCCTTTCTCTCCCTCACGTGCCCAGATTTGGTCCCCTAAAACCTCGTAAGAAACTATTTAATAGCTATAGGCTACCAAATCTGAAAAGCCACAGTATATTCTTCTGTTGCTTTTGGAAAATGACAGTCGCCTAACAGATGAAAGAAAACACACTAATGTGTATCAGATCAACAGAGCAAAGTCTAGGTTCCAGGCAGATACTGCGTTACTATATTCAGGTAAAATATAATTTGTATTGAATTATTAAAAAGGTGACAATTTCTTCCTTCAAAATATTGCTTATTCTTTAAGTTTAGAAAAATCAAATAAGGGAGAAAGTAAAAACCATAAGCACTGTTAGCATTTTATTTCATATCCTTTCACTTTGTATGCATGTATGGCATGTTCAAACATTTAGTACACAGATATTTTATTAAAAGTGAATAATATAGTATTATCTGGAATCGGTTTCTCCCTTTTGTTTTAAATATGTTTTAGTTGTCAATGGACTTTGTTTATATGTGGTGCTGAGACTCAAACCCAGTGCCTCACACATGCTAGGCAAGCGCTCTTCCACTGAGCTGTAAGCCCAAACCAAGGTTTCTCCCATTCTGATGGGAGAGCTTAATACTCTACATTCGATACTGTTCTATATGTTCATTTTTAATGAATGCACAGCAATTCATTTTAATAAATCCTTCTGACCACTTATTTACTAATGCCAAGATGGATATCCTTCAAAATACCACTAAGTATTTGCCTAGGATAAAGTCACAAGTCACTGTACAGGAAATCCAAGGATCTGATATCATCACTTTCCCTACAGGATATTACCCAGTGGCACATGATAATGCCCACTCCTTCACATACTCTCTAATATTGGATAGTATTTTTTAAAGATTTATTCTAATTAGCATCTGTTTGAGATTAAAAAAAAAAAAAACTTTGCATTTTTATACTTCATGTCCTTTGTTTAGTTCTCTACTAAGTATTCATTGCAGGAATTTGTCATTTCTCAATATATTAAAGATGTTAACTTTGTACCCTAATAATGAAGAGAAAATTATATATTACAAACTTTTGACTATAAGGAGCAAAACCACTTCAAGACTACTAGACTCAGGAAAAATCCTTATCATAAGGACGCAGAAGTAACCTTCCTACTATATCGTTTTAGTTTGGATCTGGAATGTTCCCCAAAGACTTATGTGTTCAAGGCTTTATCCCAATGCAACGTTCAGATGTGGGACTTTTGGTAAGTGATGGATCATGAGCGCTCTAACCTCACTGGTGGATCGATCCACTGATATATCTGTAATTTGATGGCATTATTGGAAGGGGATGGAATAGGAGGTGAAGCCTAGCTGGAGGAAGTAGGTCACTGGGGGTGTGCCCTGCAAGGATGTATCTTGCCCCTCGCTCTTTCCTTGCTCTTTTTCTCTCTGCTTCTTGGCCACCAAGTGGGAAGCAGCTAAGCTGGGTCACACCTTCCCTGCCATGATGCTCTGCCTAACCACAAGCCAACAGCAATGGAGCCAAGGGACTGGACTGAAACCTCAAACCACGAGCCAAGACACAAACTTCAAGTTGCTTTTCTGATATTTTGTAACAGCAACGAAAAGCTAACTTTTCCATATGTGCTGCAAATCATTTTTCCAGCCTATTTTATCTCAAAAATTGAAATATTACTTCACTGGTCTACTTGGAGGAATAAGGATAACACAGGGAAAGTCATGAGTGGATTTAAAAAAAAGACCTTGTTGCTACTCTGCAATAAGTTGCCTTATTCATCCAGTCCTATGAGGAACCCACCAGGCAGGCATTATCATTCCTCTCTTACAAAAGAAAAATAAACTGGAGTTAAGAGTCTATATAAAGTGATAATTCAATTTTTGCCTTTACAAATAAGCTCTGTATTCTTAAGACTTTATTCCCAGCTGTGCTTACAGTAACATTTCCTCCTGAGACACAATCCAAGAGTCTACTCCAACTTCTCTACCAGCAGTAAACCAAGTTACTAGCTTCTGTGTTGTCCATTCTTGTATGATTCTCTAATGAAAACCCTTCTCTACTTTCTATGATTGGGGTGGGGATTGTACACGGGGATTGAACCCGGGATGCTTGACCACTGAGCTATATCCCGTTTTTGCTTTTCTCTTTTTAGACAGGGTCTCACCAAGTTGCTGAGGGTCTTGATAATTTGCTGAGGCTGGTCTCAACTTGTGATCCTCCTGCTTCAGCACCCGGAATTGCTGAGATTATAGACATGTGACTGTGTCCAGCTACGAGGTATCTTTAAATATCATTCTGATAATAAAATAAATATTTTTGGCTAGGAACCACAGCTACTGTATCAGTCAGTACAAGCTCAACACAATAACAGATGCTTTCCTTTCTCCCAAGTACCCTTCAAGGTACTTCAGTGGCTTAGACATAGTAACATCCATAGTAACAGCACACACCCAAACCCAAGCTTTTGTCAGAGGCAAGCATACTGTGCTCTATAAATATTGTATGTACAGCCTGCACTGAAATTCTAGATGAAGAGGCATTCACAGAGCCTCCATAACATGATGGTGGCCCAAACAGTATCAGTGTTGAGAGCAGGCTTTGTGACCTCCTGCTGGGTCTCCTTCATTTAATCCTATTTCTCTCCCCACTCCAAAAAGTTTGTATTTATATAATTTGAGCCTATTGGTTGTGCTGTGGAAAAGTCAACACCTGAAACAGCAAAAGGCAAGTAACTGGGCTGGGGAGATAGCTCAGTTGGTAGAGTGCTTGCCTTGCAAGCACAAGGCCCTGGGTTCAATCTCCAGCACCGCAAAAAAAAAAAAAAAAAAAAAAAAGGCAAGTAACTAAAACTGGATGAACTCAATGAATCTAGTCACTGAAGACACTGCAGGGAAAAAAACAGAGCTGAGTGTGAGCCTGGTGGCTGGGTTTCTTTGGACCTGGGAGACTGCGGCTGGGCGACCACAGAGGAAGCAGAGCCTACCTCACTGCCTGGCTGCAGCTGACTTGCAGAGCTACTGTAAACTGTAAACTTTGGGGCAGGTGGCTTTCTTAACAATGCTTCTCTTTGGATTTTCTTCTTTCATGTAGGTAGAGGAATGACTTCTCTGCTTCAGGGAGGTTGTGGTGAGGCTTCCTTGAGGAAAATGTAGTTTAAGAACAATATTCCCCAAGTAAGGTAATTTTGGAAGAAAATGTGTAGAACTTTGAGAAACGAAGTCACTTACACTCTCTGGCTGTATCTCGAGATGTGCCAGGAGCCCCAGGAGAATGACTGGATGCTAAGCTTAGATTCCTTAATGTGACAAGGCATCCTCCCTGGCCTCAAGTATGGCCCAGAAATGGCAGGAACCAGTATGAACAGAGGACCCAGGGGACTTTCCTAACATCTAGAGGGTCTGGTATGGCAAAGAGTCTTAGGAACAACCAGGACAAATCCTTTGTGCAATCCCGAAGAATTCGGTTAGAGTCAAAATTAAAAGTCAATTTAGAAAAGTACAATATTCTCTGCACCCCTAGTTTGTGGACCAAGATTTATTACTCATTAATATCAACAACTGAGCAGGTGAATGAAGGAATGCAGGAGAAGCATTAATACCTAGTAACCTACGTATTTTTCTTAGTTTAGTATTGCTGGCTTCCAGCAGTTGATCAGAATGGCATTCAGGATAAAGGATGCTTTCAGATTAGAATGTCCTTAGAAGGCTTCCGCACCATGTAAGCATTTCACCAAGAGCTTCTAGGCTCATTTGTCGCCACTGCTGTTTAGAGGGTCTGTGTTGACAAAGATAGGCGTCCCCAGAGGCACCAAGCGCTGACAGCCAGCCTCATGGGGTGGAGTCACCTGGGAAGATTAACCACAGTCCTCTGATTTACTGTCTGACTTGAGGTTTTCAAGTCCAACACCCAGATTTTCTTGGAGTCAAAGACGTTAACTCCCCCACAGTGTGGGGTTAATGAATAAACACACAGCAACATGCTAATGTGTGTGGGTAGAATGTTTTTGTCCCTTCTCTACAAGACTCTCCCCTCTTCCAGATCTTCTGACTGGGCCACAGGGTCAAAAGTAGGCTCCTCTACCATCTCCCACCCCCCACACACACACCTTGCCCGGCCATGGACTCCAGAAAAAGCAAAGACATCAGCCACAGGCTGATCGAGACACTTTTTCCCTAGAGTTTTAAAACTGGGGTCAGGAAGCTGCCAGTCAGACTTTGGAGGCAAGTGGACCTGTGATATGCATCTCTGGACAGCACAAAAGAGCTGGTCTTTTGGCAAGAAAAGCTGAGAGAAACAGGAATAATACACTGACAGAGTCCTTCAGAGTTCTTGTGCTTTTCTTGAGTATGGGATCCTCAAGAAAAAAACAGACTCTTAGGAGTATTTCAGTACCCTGAAAAATTTTTCCCTAGTTTTGTTTCTTACAGGCAAAGATTCTCAGATGAACACAGTCTTTCCCTTGTTATGTTACTATTGTCGCTTAAATCTGGAATGATCCTGTAAAACCTCACGTGATTAGGCCAAGTTCAGAGGTGAAAGGATTGGATTGTGAGGGCTCTGACCTTGGTGATTAATCCATCTGATGGATTAATCATTTGAATGGACTTACTGGGAAGTGGTGCTAACTATACCCAGCTAGGGCATAGCTGGCAGAAACTGGAGACTGAGCTCTGTGGACTGTATCTATCCCTGGTCTCTCCCCAGCTACCATGAGCTGAGTAGTTTTCCTCTACTATGCTCTTTACACCAGGTGTTTCTGCAACAGGGTCAGTCAACCATGGACTGAGACCTCTGAAACCATGAACCAAGATAAATCTTTTCTAAGTTGTTCTTGCCAGGCCTTTTGGTCATAATTATGAAAAGCGAACATGGTTACCAAGCTAATAACCAGCAGACCCAGGGTGGTATGGGCATTACACGGGGGTGAGTATACGATGTAATACCAGTCCTCAACCCAAACACCTACCCAGAGAGTAGACTTCTCATCTCTCCAGACGCACTGTGGTTCCCAGACAAATTTAGCCTCACTAAACTGTATTTTTTAAGGCTTGCATATAGAACACTCAACTTTAGCCTTTTTTTTTTTTTTTTTTTTTTTGGTCTCTATGTCCAAACCTGCATATAGTCATCTTCTCCTCTTTTCAGCTGCAGACATATTATTAAGCCATACCAGTATATGGTGTGAGGGTGCTCTGCTCCCAGCCCCTTCCCCTTGCATGGGTTTGTCATCTTCAAGATGGGATTTTAATCTTAGCTTGAGCCTGCATCTCAAATAAAAGTTAATATTCTACAGAGGTGGGAGAAAATGGTTGTCTTGAGTAATATTCATTTTCTACAAGAATTGATAGGGTCTGGAATCATCTGTCCTATAACATCCTAGTACAATTTCTTGAAATGCTAAAGCTTGGTAATGGGAATTTTTATTTTCCATTGCCATACTTGATTTTTCCTTAAGAATTTAAATGGATGTCATAACAATGTATATTATAAATCCAGTTATGTATTTTGTTTGCTTTTTTCAGCTATTTAAAAAATATATTAGATAGATTCCTAAAATGTGATGCTGTTCCAGGAGATAAAATTATACAGAGATATTTAATTTTTTAAATTTGGTATACAGGGCTCAGAGAGGGGGGCACTTTTTATTTAACTGTTACTAATACACACAAGTTTTTAATCCTCTACAGTTTGGCAAAGATCAAAGTTCAATGCCTTCGTAAAAAATTTTTTGGTGGTCGGATCAGAAAGTCATTTCCTCTCTCATGGGGTCAACCATTAAACTCAGCTATACCCCTGAACCTATAAACCTCAGGAAGGAGTGCTTTGTGTCTTCCAGTGTTGACCTGAGAAGGAGGTGGAAGGCCCCACTGGGCTTGAAGTGAACAGGTTAACGATTGAGCATCAGCACTCTGACAGGAGCTTTGCAGGATGCCACTGAGAGTTTCAGTATGCTCTTATCCCCAAAGTTCAAATGTGAACAGTCTTGCCAGAATAAGCACCATTAAACACTCCTGCTTCCAAACATCTGCACTCACATATTTATTGCAAGTCAGGTATACTGGTGCAACTCCTGTCATTCCAGGAACTCAGGAAGCTGAAGGAGGAGGATCACAAGTTCAAGGGCAGCCTTGGCAACTTTGCAAGACCTTCAGCAACTCGGTATGACCTTGTGTCAAAATAACGAAGAACTGGGGATGTAGCTCAGTGGTAAGGCACCCCTGGGTTCAATTCCCAACAAAAAACACATGTTTATTGCATCACTGTTCACATTAGCCAAAATATGGAAACATATTAGGTGTTCACTGACAGAGGAATGGATAAAGAAAATGTAGAGTATCTATACAATGGAATATTATTCAAATATTAAAAAGCATGGAATTCTGTCACTTGCAGCATGTAATTGGAGGACATTATGTTAACTGAAATATATCAGGCATAGAAACAGGAATACCAAATCTCACTTATACGTGGGAGCTAAAAAGTTGATCTCATACCAATAGTAGAAGAGTAGTTATCAGAACCTGGGAAAAGAATGGTGAAGGGAAGAGCGAGAAAGGATCATTAATGGGTACAGGATGGCTGCTGGATAATAAGAATCCTAATGTTCTATACCCCCACGAATTAACTACAGTTGACAACTATTTTGACAACTGACTACTTCAAAATAGTTGGTAGTGAGGGTTTTGAAGATTCCCAACACAAATATGTCTGAGGTGATATGCCAATTATCTTGACCTGAGCATTACACACTCCACACATGTAACTGAAATGTCACACTGTTCCCCATAAATATGATTACTATGTGCCACTTAAAAATATTTTTAAAAATCCTACTTCTCATGTTTAAAACCAATGATTATCAAATGTTAGTAGAGGGCTGGGGTTGTAGCTCAGTGGTAGAGTGCTTGCCTAGCACATGTGAGGCACTGGGTTCGATCCTCAGCATAAAAATAAAAATCAAGGTATTAAGAAATGTTAGTATAAATCAAAATCACCTGTCAGGCTTATTAAAACAGATTTCTGGGCCGTACCCTCAATTTCTGATTCAGTAGATTTGGGGTAAAAACTTGGAATTTACATTCCTAACAAGTTCCCAGGTGATATTGCTTCTGGTCAAAGGACCACATTTTGAGAAGTAGTGCCTTAAACAAAAATGTCAACTTGAAGGGTAGGAATACAACTCTAGAGATGAGACTGTTCACAGCATGGAAATCCACTCAACAATTGTTTACCAAGGACCTGCCACATATTAGGTACAGGGAATACAATGTTTACAAGAAAGACAAGGTCCCTCTTTCTTCTTTTTCCATAGCCCGAAATAAAAATTACTGTTTCTGATGCATAAAGAAACTGTGGTATATACACACAATTCTTTATTCAGCCATAAAGAAGAATAAAACTATGATATTTGCAGGTAAATGGATGGAGATGGAGAATATCATGCTAAGTGAAATAAGTCAAAGGCCAAATGGTTTCTCTGGTAAGTGGATACTGACACATAATGGAGGTGGTAGAGGTGGGTGGTAAGTGAAGAATGGAGGAACTTTGAATTGTACAGAGGGAAATGAGGGGAGTGGGCAGGGGAAGAAAAGATGGTGGAATGAGACAGACATCATCACCCTATGTACATGTATGATTACACGAATGGTGTGAATCTACATCGTGTACAATCATAAAAAAGTTGTACCCCATTTGTATATAATGGATCGAAATGCAGTCTGTAAAACTAAAAAATAAAATTTTTAAAAATTAAAAAAATAAAATTGGTTCTGAAAGAAGCACCAAGTTTATCTTGAAGTTTTTTTTTTTTTTTAAGTTGGCAATGGACCCTTATTTTACCTATTTATATGTGGTGCTGAGAATCAAACCCAGTGCCTCGCATATGCTAGGCAAGTGTACTGCCATTGAGCTACGACCCCAGCCCATGACGTTTAAAAATATTTTTAAAGTTTTTGACAGACCCTTATTCATTTATTTACATATAGTGCTGAGAATTGAACCCACTGCCTCACACATGCTTGGCAAGTGCTCTACACTGAGCCACAACCCCAGCCCAGCCTGAAGCTTTATCTCAAATGTGAAATGGAATGCTCAGCCTCAGTTATTAGTGATTGTCAACCAAAGAAGCAAAGCAAACATCTGAGCCTGCGCTAGAAACAGACACAAGTAGGAAATGATGAAGGACCCATAAGAACATGATCGGAAGAACTGACCATTTTCCCAGAGCAGCCCAGTCACCTGGGTCAAGCAGTAAAGTACACCAAGGAAATGTTCTCTCAAACCTCATTAGTGAACACAGCTCAAGCTCTGGTATTTCAGCCGACTACTGGCACTCTGCCTACTCACCACCCGCCCGCTCCTTAGCCTTCCCGGAATGTTACAGGTGCACAATGTGGGTCACCCTGCCTGAAAAGGGAGTGGGACTGAGGTGGGCCTTTCAAACCTTTCCAGCTAGAAAACAAAGTCCCCGTGATGTTAGTGAAGTGTGAGTAACTTCTGAAGGACAAGAATCCTCCCACTGTGAAGATAAGCTCAGGCTACCCCAGCACACATCATGGAAGCGAGGAGCTGCAGCGGATGGGCACAGCCCACTAATCCCCTGCTTGGCTCCTCCAAGCAGCTCCTGGCTTTCGTCTCCAAGCCTCTAATTAAAGTTAACTGCAACTACAAAAACAAGAAGTGCAGTATTTGCCTGTAGTCAACCGCTCCAATGGTAAACCTTTTCAAATGTATGTCTCTCATAATGTACGAAGATTGACCTTCCAACAGTCTCAGTGAAAGAACCTCTGTCTTTTCACTCAGAATTTGCAAAGCAACCATCAATCAGTGGAGAGTGTTGACTTAAGAGCCCTCTGTCAAACTTTTTAACATTTTCTTTAGAATAAAAAGAAAACAATAACTATGTCTTTCTTGATTCCTGCCACACTCACCACTTTCTCTCTCAGATAATGGCATTATGTGAGTTCTGGCTTAAAGAAAAACAAACCCTAATTTTTATTAAATTTAGAGACTGGTCCAGCAGCTACTTTCATTTATTATGCAAGACCCCTCCATGTTTACAAGTTATCATTTATTCTTCAATTATAAAGATGACATGAATTTTGTAGCAGCTTGGCAGCATCGTGAACCCTGAGAGATTTCTCTGCCTCTGCCAGTAATCAAAACCTGCCCCAGCTCAAATATGATTCTCAAAGTATGCTAGAAGAAAGTTTTGTTGAATTAGTACGAACACTATGGTAATGTCTGAAGAAATTATAAAGTATGAAAAAGCACCTTCTACAGATATTTATCATTTGGTCTAATCTTACCTCATGTTGCCCAATAGGAAACTGTATCTGAAACTTTCTAATATAAAGATATAAAGATGCAAAGCCCACTCTGCCAGAAATAGCCTTTGTCACCTCTCAGTTAAAACATATATCCATAGAAAGAAGAGACTAACATTAAATTTTTGTTGGAAACAGAATGTATCCCTTTAAAAAAACTTAAGTATATATTTTAATCACTGTTTGTTACAAATACAAGCTAAAGATGGATTAATGGAAGGAAAACACTGACTTTCCAGTTTGGACTTGTTTTAAACCTCCCAGCCACCTCCTGCCCAATCACGACATTCCCAAGCTGTTCTGAACTTAGACCCAGTAGCAAACTGGGAGGAACAGAGCTTGGTAAAATCTGGACTTGATTTATAAAAAAGCTAAACAACAAAACCCTAAGTCCTTACCAAACACTTCAACATTTTTCTATAACCAAATTTTTATTTCTGAATCATCTATCTGCCTTTAAGCAAAACGAGTTGCCCTTAATTTTTCTGATAAATTAAGGAATACATGTCACTCTGGGTTGTAAGTTTTTCTGTGTGGACTCCATACTCTAATTGCATTTCTGCATTCATTCAAAAAAGTTGAATTGAGTCTCTAAATGTAAATTTATATGAGATTATACCTATTCAAACACCTGAGAAAATATCATGGTCATTATTTTTAAAAAATTATTTCTCCTTCTGCAATACTAGAAATGAAACACAGGGCCTCGTGCATGCCAGGGAAGGAGTCTATCATTGAGTCATGTTTTCAGACCAAAAAACGCTCACTTTCAAAAAATACTTATTTAAAAGTGAAGGATGAGCCGGATACAGTGGTGCTCATCTGTAATCCCAAAGCCTGGGGAGGCTAAGGCAGGAGGATCTAGTTCAAAGTCAGCCTCAGCAACTTAGCTAGGTATTAAGCAACTCAGTGAGACCCTGTCTCTAAATAACATTAAAAAAGGGCTGGAGATGTGGTTTAGTGGTAAAGCATCCCTGGGTTCAAACCCTGGTACCCCCTCCCCCCACCCAAAAAAAAAAAAAAAAAAAAAGATTCAAGCATGGCTACTTCCTTGCCTATTATAAAGAAAAAGATTAATCTGCCTTGTTCAGTAACATGTGATCTACTTCACTAAATTTTAACCAACAATATGTTCCTGGCTAAGACAGTTTATTTTATTCTATTTTTCCAGTGTAGGTGTTCAGGATTTCATTTAAGAAGGGCTCCAACATTAGAACAAGTCTATTAACATGTGCTGCCAAAGGAACACCATGTAACTTCTGCACTATCACAGCCGCTAGCAACTATCAACCATCTCTACAGAAGGTTCTTTCTGGCATATGCCTAGGTGTATTAAGTATCACCGTTTGCTTTGGAAACAATGCATTTTTTTGTGAGAAGACATATGATACCACCTTGTCACACAAAACAATCCACAGTGGTGCTGGCCCTGGACACTGTGCTGGAACCCCCATCACACCCAGGGGCAAGGTCTACAGGCATACAGGCACTCAAACACTGGTAGTAAAGCTGCAAATGGGTCCCATTTTTCTCTTTTTCCATGATACAAATTTGGCAAAATACATCAAGGGTATTTACAGTGTTTCTTTTCTTATTAAAAATGATTGCAAAACTTTTGATCCTTCTTTTTGCCTCTAATAACATACAGTAAGAAAATAATGTTAAAAAAAAGAAAAAAAACACAGATTTAAGCAAAAGTATATCCATTGCCCTCCACTGTAAAACACAAAATTATTAAATTATTAAATTATTAATTATTAATTCTTACAAAGAACTAAAGATCTTAAATGACTTCATTAAACTCATATGTAAAGCAACATAATTTAGTCACGAATATATCCTAAAACCTCACAAGAAGTACAAATTTTCAAATGCATGGTATATATAACCGTTAATGAGGCAGGTGGTTTCAAAATGGAAAACTAGACTCCAATGTTGTTTCCATAACAAGTAGTATTAAAGCAGAATGCATCCACATTTAATAAACAATATTAAGAAAATTGTTTGTCTTTTATGATGATAAAAAGCCTCTAACGGATTAACTTGCTGGTAAGAGCACCTCAGACAGGATTGAGGTGACAGATTGAGCTCATAAGGGACCTGTGTCCTGATTTCTGTATTACAGGCAGGCTGTACACCCAGCTGGGTCCACTGGCAACAGTGCAGCCAGACAGTGAGACTCTTACCTCAAAACTGTCATGCTTGTCATGCTAGGGAAAGCGAGTCAAGGCTTCCTATCAGGCATGCTGAGGACACCTCATTTCCATCATAGTAGTGAAAATACAGGTATTGACTTGAAAAGTCAAGCCCAAGTCATATTTACAGAGGTAACTTTTTTTTCAAATGTACACATACACAAATATTAAGCCAAGGGAAAAAATTCAATAAATTCTGCAAAGTATCAATGATAGACCAGATTTCAAATACCGATTAAACAAAATCCTTATAGAAACAACAAGCATTTGTACAAACCAACCCCAATATGTGTGTGTGGGGGTGGGGTGGGGAACCAAACCACTGTTCTCTTAAATAGTTACTGTTTTTAAAAAAATGTAAGTCCTTTTGAAAACAACACAAAGCCTTTGGATAAGAAAAAGTGTAGACTGATGAACACAGTCATCCTATACATCTAACTATGGGATTTGGTGAAGGTGAGAAGATAAATGCAAGCCTCGAGTAATTGAAGTAAATGAAACATATCCAAATGAGAAATAACCTCAACTTAATTTGTTTGGAAAAAATGACTATAAAACACTTCAGTAACAATGAATACATTAAAGAGAAAAACAAATAACAAATCCAAGAATATCTTTAAAAATTCAATCAAGAGATGGATCTCTTATCAAGTCCACTTGAGAGAAACATGAATAAAATGAGAAGTGACAAAAGTACTGTAACTTACTGAGGAGACACCAATGAAAGAAAAAACAGATAGGAAGCTCTTTGCAGAAACAGAGTCAAAACAATGGAGGGGAGGCGAGGCAGGGAGGTCTTCAAGTCCTGGGTGAGGCAGGTGGAGACAGCAGCATATCAAGAAGACACCCCACCCTGCAGGCCCCTCAAAGCCCAGAGAGCTTAGATGGCCCTAGAGGAAGGGGACAAGCACCCTCAGAGGCTAGGTATACAGCCACTCACAAGCTGCTGCAGGGGTGCAGATTAGTCCCATTTTAAAAAGAAATCAATTTGGGAAAATGTATCAAGAGTTTTTAAAGTAGTTGTAATTTTTAAATGTTACTTCTGACCCTATAATTTTGCATCTAATAAAACAAAGTAAGGAAACCATGTTTAAAAAAAAATCCATAGACTTAGGCACAAATACATTCACGTCTCTACCATTACTACAGAAAAACTTCTGAAACTTAATGTGAAATTATTATGCAGACATTAAACATGTTTATGAAGATTTTTAAATGAGGACATACTTGGTATATAAAGTTGAAAACTGTGTATCAGTTGAAGACTGTTATTAAGCAAATATATATAAATGACTGGAAGGACAAACATCATTGTTTTTGCCCTTGGTCTACAGACAGCCTTGGGAGACTGATTTTTAAACCTCCAAGTCTTAAATGTGGTCAGAGTAAATAAGATAATGCATGTTGAAATGCTTACTAACATATTGTGTACAGAAATGTAAGCTATTCTCACAAAGGATCACTTTCTACCTTACACTCAACTAGTCTGCAGCTGCAATCAAATTATTTAACTTTTGAGCTTTTTTGTCCCCTCCTACCCAGTTCTGTAATACTGGAATGACTTATCTCACAAGGCATAAGGAAAAAATAAGAGTGCAAAGTGCAAACTTTGGTGTGTTTTCTTTCTCTGTGTACCCCCCTACCCCACAAAAGACTACATTTTGTCCATGCTGGACAGTTTTAAATTCAAGACCTGTGCACCACTTTAAGTTATAAAAGGTCTGCAACCTTTGACACTGCAGGAACATACAAAGTCACCATGGATCAAACAAACCACTAAATTGAATTTGCTGGGCCAGTGGTCCTGAGACATTTCTGAACCATGGAACAATTTGAGATTTTGATTTTATACACACACACACACTCACACACACGAATGAAACGACTACCCTGGGAAAGCATACATAAATATAATTCTGGGTTCAATTTCACTGATGCTTTTCACCGAAAGCCCAAGAGTAAGAAAACTACCGTTTCTCCTTTAAAAATAGAGAGAGACACATGCACATGTGATTCTGAACTAAAACAATTTTGTTCAAAAAAAAATGCAAGATATGAGATTTATTCATAGGCTTACTTTTCAGTAATATCATCTTACTAGTGGCAGTGAGAGAAGTCTCACCAGAAATAAAGCAGCACAATTATTCTCAAGCACAATGCATAGAACTGATACAGAGTAGCACTCCAGTTACACAATGGCTATTCAGAGATTTCAGTTAATGGAATAGTCACAGCTTGAGACTAAATACAAAGGACAAAGAACAGAAATACAAAGTTGCCATATTAGACTTGTTTCTTTTTGGTGGTGCTGGGAATCAAACCCAGGGTCTAATGCTTGTGCTCTACCACAGAGCTACATCCCTAGCCCAAAGTTGCCCTATTAGGGACAAGGAAATCAATTAGCTCCTAGGCAACAGAGACTTTGGTGAGAGTGATACATAAAATAAACAAAATTTTCTATTAATAGTAAATAAAAAAACTGACACAATATTTCATCTACTACTCTCAATGTTCTTACACCACAGAGCTACAAAAGACAGGCTTGGGTCCACCTCTTGACAAAAAAGCACTTGATATAAGATTAGAAATCTGAAAAATCACAATCTATATATCTGTGATTCGAGAATCTCCATGGATCTCAGTTCTCCCGTTTCTGAGACATGAACAGCAGTACTTGTTTCATTAAAATGACAAGTGTGTGTTCTCAAAGGGGGCAATGCTTTTTCGTTTTGTTTTTAATCATTTTATGCCACTTCAGGCTATATTCCACAACTATTTTCTTGCATTCATTTAACAAACATTTAGTGAATTACAATTATGAGTCAAACATTAAGATGACACATCAGAACCAACTTCTTTCAAAAAACTAATTCCTGCATTAAAGATTTAAGACCAAAAGTTCCATTAGTGGAGAGTGACAGCATTTGTATAGCAATTGCTAATATTA
This sequence comes from Sciurus carolinensis, assembly GCF_902686445.1. NCBI lineage: Eukaryota > Metazoa > Chordata > Mammalia > Rodentia > Sciuridae > Sciurus > Sciurus carolinensis. The sequence goes on from NC_062226.1 coordinate 69,102,004, forward strand.
ATTAGTAGCATATCTATATGATCCCCATTTTGTGTGTATATAGATAGGAAAAATCTTGAATTATTGACATAGAAGAGCATGTTCTCCTTTTGTCTATCCAAAAGTTCCAATTCTGCTCCCTTGAAGCTGAGAATTACGTTTCTCTCTTTTCAATAGCCTTTCAACTATTCCTGGTAAGGCATGGTTTCTAGTCCATTTACTTCCCTGGTTTGCCCTCTTAAAATGGACAGCTTGTTTGAAAACAAGCCCTTGGAGGCTGCCAAACCAAAGCAGAAAACAACAGGACGATTATCTCCTCAGTTCTCAGCACTGGGCCACTGGTGCTTCTGAAGTCGGCCAAGATGTCAAATGGTTGGCTCACACCTTAAATCTTTTGAACAAGAGCTGCTATTGATCAGTTCTCCCCATTCTATAAACACCCAACTTTCCCCCACCCCAATCTAGGAAGTTGCATTCAGTAGAGCTTAACTGTATTTTTTTTTTTTCTTCCCAAGAATTGCCTCCAGTTTTTAAAAAGTCTTTTTCTCTTTTGATTTCTGACATCCAATTGGTGAGCTTCCCTCCCCAAACTAGGACAGGTACAAATTTGACCCACCTTTCTTTTTCAAAGGCCACTCGTCTAAAACCAAGACACCGTGTCATTTGGTAGAAGCTATTTATTTGATGACAATTTAAAGTATTTTAATAATGCATGGATGTTAAAAAATTGAAAGCGTATCCACTTGATGTGAAAATCTAAGACTGCAAAGACCTTTACTCCCACCTACGCTTCCAAAGTCAACTATATCCTTCCTACAGTCCACCTTTGCACCTTACCCCTTGTACACCCTGCAAAAACAGCATGACCCTTCCTCTTCCCTGAGGGTACCTTCATGGAGAAGCAGGGGAGTGGCACTGGCAAAGCAGCGACTGGCAGCACGCCATGGGCTTCATCAGCCAGCAGTAGAACTATGTATCTCCATATGTTTTTTTAACTTATCCATTAAAAAAAAAAAAAAAATCCTAACAAACTTGGTTTCTAGTTTTCTTCTGATATTTGCCAACAATAGCATTACCCAAACTCTCTCTTCAATAAGCACCTGATTTAAAAAGGAAATGAGCCAAGTTTCAGAAAAGTTTGTTCTTAGGGAACGGAAGCCAATTTAATCATGCCTCTCAACACAGTCACCACAAACCATCCCTTCTTCCTTCCACTTGTTTTGTTCCAGGACTGTTTCAACCTATCCTCCAGGAGGCACTGAAGGGGCTGGGAATCCAGCCCAGGTGGAGCACTTGCCTAGAAGCCTAGGTCCATGAGAGAGAAGATGAGCAAGACAGAAGCAATTCCAGGGACAGAAAGAGGACACACACGCAAGTACTACAAGATAAAAACGCCTTAAGAAAGTTCCAGACACATGGAAGCTCTGGCCCGCTGGAAGGTATGTGCTTTCTGGCTGGGTCACAGTATGTGTGAAGAGGATCACAAAGATCAGACTGGGGTTCACTGTAGAGAGTCACACTGTGTTAAATGTGAAAAGACTGATCTTGCCAGGAAATCACCTTAAAGCTTTCTGGGTCATAATTAGGAAAACACATCATTTTCTATTTCAGAAAATGTAAATGTATTTAAGTTCTGAAAAACACCTGCTTGACCTTTATCTTTTTTGGTCTTTCTCCTCCTCCAATATTGCCAGCAGAAAGTCAACAAATTAGAAAACAACCTTGTATTTTTAACAGTCTGCAAAATATTTTCAAACAGATCACTGCAAGAATTAAGTGTCCTAAGATATGAGGAAACTGGGCATGACTACTTAAAACTCAGTTTAAGTACTTCTGTGTTCTGTCACCTAGGCATTTACCACTTTCATCTACATTTGGTTTGATCTTTCCAGTTAAAGATCATTATCCTTGAGTTTTCTAAGTTTAGGGGAAAAATAAAATCGTACAAGTGAAAGTTGGTTGACTATGTAATTTCTGGGTGTGCAAACACATACACACCGAAAAAGAATCACCACTGCAAACATATTTGGAAGAAATCCTAAAAGGCTCTTACTGTTGGTTTTTACAGTTTAGAATCAATCTGTGAGACCATAAGAACAATCAGACAATTTGTAAAAAGGTGACAAATCTTTAAGGAAAACATTCAATGTTTATCAATAAGCCCCCCAAATAGGCTGGTTAAAAATACTAGTATTTGGTGTCAGAAAATTAGAGGCAGGACTACAAAAAATTAATCAGCTGCCATTTTTAATTATCATAGACCTGAATGACATTTTAAAAACCACAGTGTCTGTGCTCATTTGGATGCTGAAATTAAAATGTGTTAGGTGCAACATAGCATCACTTGCATGCAATGTAGCATGCAAACATTGGGGTCATTCCACATACATTTTGTCTTCTTAAAAAAAAATATGACATAGTGAAGAAGAATACTGAAGAGTACAGTAAGAATACCAGAGGCTAGTTGGTTAACCTCCCTTTCTTCTACCAGTGAATATTTTATTCTATTTGTGACAAATAAATGTTAATGATGAAAAAGAAAATACTAGTATTTGTCAATTAAAAAAATATGTAAGTGGAAGAATACAGATCCTAATTATAGATTCTGTATTCGCAAATTCAACTACAAAATCGACATAACCAATACAAATTCAACTACAAAATCAATAGTGTGCAGAGCATGCAAACATTGGGGTCATTCCACATACATTCTCAGCTGAGGTCAAAGAAGCTCATGTTCTATTTATTTTGTTTCAGTTCTTACTGTAAACACATGTCCTTTTTTAATGCCACTGTTTTTTGCATTTCTGTGCCTTCTGTTGATGTTTAAAACAGCCTGCAAGCACCTGGCTGAAGTGCTGTCTTAATCCTAAATGCTAGAAGTCTTAATGACAAAATATGTGAGTTAGATAAAAACTTCATTCAGGCCTGAGTTACAGGGCTGTTGTCCATGAATTCAACATTAAGGAATCAACAATATATATTAAACAAGGTGCCTTTAAACAAACACGCATAAAACAAGGTCATGCATTGATCAGCTGACAAAAATATTGTGCCCAGAGGTTCCCAGGAATCTGACCCTGTATTGTTCCCTAGAAGCAGTGGTTCAGTGTTCAACTCATTCGACCTTCAGAACATAATCACCATGAAAAATGAGAACTGACTAACAATGATGTTGGGGTGGGATTCCTCTTGATTCTTCATTTCCTACACTGAGAAGTTTCCTATTAATATTATAGAACAGTTCCAAGTCCTGGGTCTCTCCTCCTTTGCTATTCTTCTCTTTAAGGCTTTTGTAAAAATTCTTTAGCCTTTTCCAATGTGTTGGCCCCAGCCTAGACTTGGCATTCTTTACCTTCTCTCAGCATCTGACTAACCCTGTTTATTCCCAGGTTCACTTGACATGCTGATCATCCTTGTACAGGTCTGGTAATTAAACTGTTTTCCCCGAGTTCTGAGGTGACCTGGGCCACCTTTGGGTCCGCTTTCCTGTTCTTTGTCTAAGGATTACATTATCTTTGTGAGCAGTGTTCTATAGTTATGTCTTTGGCCAAGGGCTTATATTTACATTTTTGGCTAAATTTTTTTTTAAAACCATTTTTCTTTTTTTTTTTTTTTGGTACTGGGGGTGGAACCCAGAGGCCCTTTACCACTCAGCTAAATCTCCAGTCCTTTTTATTTGTCAGACAGGATGTCACTAAGTTGCTGAGGCTGTCCTCCAACTTGCAATCTTCCTGGCTAGGCCTCCCCAGTCATTGGGATTACAGGCATGTGCCACCACACCCAGCTTAAAACTTTTTTTTTTTTTTTTTTTAATAGCCACCTGCCAAAGATCCCCTGTCTTACACTCTGGGATATAAAATTTCCCCTGCTGTCATTCAAGGACCTTTGAAAACACCTGCTAGGATACTGAAACTCCATATGCATTTTTGTTCTAATGTTTAAGTCTTATTACAGAAAACTTCAAATACATTCAAGAGTGAAGGGAATATAAAATGAATCCATTGTACCCATGATTGCAATAATCACCAATATTTTGGCAATATTTTTAGATATTCCTTCTTGTTCTGTTTCTGCTAGAACATCTTAAAGAAAAACCACAATTGGTCTTCTAACCTCTAAGAACTCCTGTGTACATTTACTACTGATGAAGAAATCTGTTTTTAACAATGCCACCATCAAGCCTAATAAATGTTATAATTTCTTATCCTCAAGAACTCAGTTCATACTCAAATTTTTGTTATCTCAAAAGTGTCACAGTTGATTTGTTCAAGTAAGATTCCAAACAAGGTCACCACATAACATCTCCTTAGTTGACACCCTATTTTAGGCTCATGTAGAGGGATGAGCTTGTAAGGAGTTTGAAACAAGGAAGCAACTCAACTAAAGAATTAAATAGGAGAACTGGCCCAGAAAAGTGGAAAAACAAAGAAAACTAAAACCTTTCGGGAACATCAAGAAGCAGGGTGAGAGCCAGGAAGTACCAGAGAAGCTAGGAACTTAATTTAAGTAAGGAAAGTAACTGGAAAAATGATTATCTTAATGGCACAAAGACTTAAGCTGGAAAAAAAAAAAAAAATTCCCTGCTGATCAATGGATTACTGAAAAACAGATATTAGAAAGGAAAACCTTACAGTCATTGTATTTTATTTCCTCTCCTAATCTTTAGTTTCACAGGCACCTTTGTATATCTTGATACTTAATAATTACACTACAAGTTTAAAATGACCATAATTACAAGTCTTTTATTTCAAAGAGGCCAAAATAAAATAAACCTGAAAACCATAGTAGGTACATGCCAGGGGGAATAGCTGATTCTTACCCATCTGTTTGTTGGACTTCTCTCAAAAAAGAAAATAAACATGGCCTGCAACTTGTCAGGTTGGTAGCTAACAGCTCGATTACTAAACCAGGCACCAACATGTGATGGTTAATATGGCTAGCCCTACTTCGCAGATGTGGAAACTCAGGCTTCAGGAAGAGGGTACTTGGTGCTGTTGGGGCCTATCTAATACCTGGTATCACTGGGACTACAAACTGGCCTGCCAACTCAAAACAGACTCAACCCACACCCAGAGGACAGTACTACCAAAACATCAGGATTCTCGAATGTTTCCCTGGGAATCATGAAACTCACTAAACTCCTCTCCACCTCAGACACACACAGAGGAAAAAATATTTTTAATGAATAATACATGCTCATTAATTTTTTAAAAATTAAGTAATAAATTCAAGTATTTATTTTTGTGGGGTTGGTGATGAGGACCATGCCCTTGCACACGCTAGATGAGCGTGCACTCTACATCTTCGACCATTTTCTCATTATCACACTTGGCTCCAGAATTTCCCCTCTTCAATAATTAAAAATACTCTCATGTTCAGTTAAATTTCTTTGCACATTTCCCGAAACTAAACCAAAATAGAATCTAAAGAAGAGTTGCAACTTAGCACCCCCACTTTGCAGTAATACTTTAGAGTAGTGTGATTAAAAAAGAGTTGTCTTAAGTATACCTCTGAAAAAACTAAATGATTACTTTAAATAGGGCCAGGGATGTTTTTCTACGCAAAGTTAATGATGTTATTGTAACATCAGAAAGGTTGAAGGTTGCTTTGTTTTACTTCTACTTAGAAAGAGTCTGTCAGCATCTTTACCACCACCACAGGTTAATTTCAGCATTTCAAAGGAATTTTTTCTTAATTGTATTTTGAGAAACATTTTTAAAAACACATACACTGAGAACCCACAGATCTTGTCAAATCCAGTATTTCATATTCCAGAACAAGTCTGGACACATCAACTCTGAAAGAATTCCTAAGGCTTACTAAACCAGCCTCTGATTTAATTTCCTGCCAACCAGGAATCTTACACAAGTAGTTATTGCAGTTAATTCTCAGTCACTACAAGGAGGGAGGGAGAAACTTAGCCAAGCTTTTGGCACTGCAACATTCCAGAGGAAGGACAATTCCGATAATGTACAAATGAATCAATATCTTACTTAATATCTGAATCCAGATTAATGTTTACTTATTTGACTCATTTGATTAAGCAGTGTGGGTGACTATACCATATACCTAGCAGAGTTAACTATGTGTATTATGCACATCTACATCAGGTGCTATTGTGTATATGGTGATGAAGGGAGGGGGGACAGGCGTCTCCTCGGTCCACTCAATAGTGCAGATGGCTCCATAGAGTCCTATCACCCTGCATCTTGTTGAGTACCAGATCTCATTCTGCTTTGGGTTATGGATGTGGTCTGAGACTAGGAAATGGCTTTCTCAGGGACTAGCTACTAGCTCCCCTAATTTCATTAGCAATTAATACTGTCTAGCGGCTGTATAGATTATTACCTACTGGGGGTTCTCAAAGTATGATCCCCAGATCAGCAGCATTACCTAATGTGACAGTTAACTTTGTGTACCAACTTGACTAAGCTAAGGGATGCTTAACTTACTAGCACTAAAACACTTCGGTTTCTTCTGGAAAAGAATAGTATATATTAGTAGACTTCATAAACAAGACTGACCTAGCCAAAGAAGGCAGGCATCATCCAATTCATTGAGGGCCTGAATGTACCATCCAGACTAAAGAAAGGGAATCACTATCTCAGCTTGGAGCTTCTCTCATCACCTGCCCTCACATGTCAACTCTCACAGTTCTCGTATCTTTGGGCTCAGAATAGGTCTTACACTAGCAACTACCTGCTTCTTATTCCTCAGACACAGGCTGGCTTACACCAACAGCTCTCCTGGTTTTCTAGCCTTTACGTGGCAGATTTTAGGACTTCTTGGCCTCCATAATTACATGGACCAAATTCTTATAATGAAATTATAGACTGTTTCTGTGGAAAACCCTAATATACACTGTCAGAAATGTAAATTCTCAGGCCAGTCCCAGACTCCCTGAGTCAGAAAGCCTACAGTTGGGGTTAAGCAATCTGTGATTTACTGTAGTCCTCCAGGGGATGCCGATATAAAGTTTGCGAGAATTACATGCTATAAATAATTTAAAGTCATCATTCGAATTGCCATTGTATTTGGATTTCATTTCCATTTAACCTATTAGGTGTAATTTATTCATTTTCTAATATTCCTTAAAAAGTAAACTTAGGCCAGGCAGTGGTGCATGCCTATAATCCCAGCAGCTCAGGAGGCTGAGGCAGGAGGATAGCAAGTTCAAAGCCAGCCTCAGCATCTTAGTGAGGCCCTCAGCAACTCAGTGAAACCCTGTCTCTAAATATAAAAAAGGGCTGGGGATGTGGCTCAGTGGTTAAGCACCTTCAGGTTCAATCCCTGGTACCAAAATTAAATTAAAAAAAAAAAAAAAAAAAAAAGTAAACTCAGAGGGAAGCTTTGAGTGGAAAAATCTGAGTGGAAAGGAGTAACTAATATAAAATTTAGCAGCTGGCTTCCATTTTTCCTCCATTTGGTCTCTGGAACAAAATCCTCAGCAGTTTGTAAGGCAACACTTAATTGCATCGTTCACTTTTACTCGATCCCCCGTGTTACACAGATTCTCGAGAGTTTGAGGTGACTCACAACTAATTGCCTAAAATGAACTCATCCCTGAAACTAGAATTACAGGGTGCTGAAGAGCACATACCCTGGGGAGGGCCTGAGTGGAAACCTCAGCTTCACCACTTCCCACATGGGAGCTCCTTGGAAAATGCAGCCCCTTTAAGGTTCAAATGCAAAATGAAAATCATACAACCCTATCACAGGGAATTTATGTGAATCAAAGATGTGTAAAGCCTATTGTTTGTATTCCTCAGTGCATATGTCATTCTATCATTATCAGCTAATGGAACTACTGAATTTTAAATACTTCCCTCTACATCAAGTTCCTAGAAGGTAGAAATTATAAACATCTAAATTGTTTCCTATAGAGAGCCCTGTGTGCTGGGAGTGTAGCTCAGTAGCAGAACACTTGCCTAGCAGGCCAGAGGCCTTGGGTTCCATCCCTAGCACTGAAAATAGAATTAAAAGCCTGCTAAGTGATTTTTTTCCTCTTTAAATGAAGGTGAACAAGCTTTAATTTGTACATTTCCAACGAAGGATTTAATGGTATAAATTCTTTTATACCATTCTGCAAATAAGAGCAGTGTACATATCTAATCACAAAGACCCAAATCAAGAGAAAGCATTTCATAATATTTTCTTTAAAGATCCCTAAGATGTCATTGGGGGGAGGGAGCGCAAGGCAGAGCACAGACTTTAACAGATTAGTCAAGAATGCGACAATAAAGAACTAAAGAAATTACATTTTGGCAAGACTGAAGCTGAAGGTAGGCAAAATCCCAAGTTTCTTATGGTTCATTCAAATGAGTACTTCCTTTGTTCAGCTGATAATATTAAAACATTTTATATAAAAGGTCAAAAAGGCATGTGGAAAGAAATGAGTCATTTAAGGATATTTTAAATGTTATTGGGTAACATTACCAAATACTGTTTTATTAATGCTGAGAGATGAAGGGTATGCACAGATCTGGGTTTGAGTCCTGGCCTGGCCATTCACTAGCTAACTGACCTTAGGCAAGTCCCTGAGTGTCCCTATTAATTTTCCTGTTCTACTTAGGCTCTTCTCCTGTTCATTCTCCCATAGCAATCATACAATCCCAATTTGTTCCCTAAGTAGGCCAAAGCCCCTTCCTATACCTCAGGGACTTTGCATATGCTATTCTCACTGTTACTCTTCCAAGCATCTGTTCCCAGTCGACTATTAGTCTTTCAGGTCTAAAGTTACTTCTCAGGAATGCCTTCTTTGCCTAAGCTAGATTATATCCCCCTTATTTTTATAGATTTAGTCACCATTATAATAGTATTGTTCATTTGTAACTTTCTGTGTAATGATCAATATGCTCTACTAGACTGAAAGCTACCTAGGGGCAGATACCAGTGTTTTCTTCTATGCTTCTAGGACAAAGCAAAAGGTCTGGAGCACAGAAGAGGATATAATTATAAATGGTCCTCTGGGCATAATCTCAGCAAGCCAGAGTGGCCTTCTAACTTTGCAGAGGTAAGAGATAAGCAAACTTTTCGATCAGGTGGATTTTCACACATTCCATATGGTTAGATGAGAGCCCAAGCTCTTTCAACATATTTCTGGTTTCCAAAAGAAAAAATCTCTGCTTCCCAGCTGCCACAAGGTAAGCAGGTTTCCTCCACCACACCCTACTACCATGATGTTCTGCTTCACCTCTGGCCAAGAGCAGTGGAGTAGCTGACCACAGATTGAACCTGTGAAACCTGCAGGGATCCAATCCAGGGCTCCATGCAAGCTAGGCAAGTGATCTACCACACTGAGTTACACTGGCCCAGCTTTATATTTGTGAGATTCATCTTCCTTGTAGCATGTTATCAGTATATTTCCTTTGTGGCTGAATAATATTTAATTTATGGATATATTTCATTTTGCTCATTCTTCCACTGACAGACACTTGGATTGTTCCCACTTTTTGACTTTATTTTACCTTGTAAAAATTTTTCATTCTATTTTCCCAGAAACTCAATAATTTATAATGTATAAAAAATTATCAATATTAGAAATCAGGAGAGAACATTAAGCCATACGTGGAACTAAAAACTGACTAAATTATATAGCTGGATCATCAGAATTATTTTAAGACAAAAAAAACCAAAAACTTGGGCTGGGGAGATAGCTTAGTTGGTAGAGTGCCTGCCTTGCAATCACAAGGCCCTGGGTTCACTCCCCAGCACCACAAAAAAGAAAAAAGAAAAAGAAAGAAAGAAAAAAAAATCATCTCTGAAAAAACCAAAAATTTACACAGCAATCATTAGATAAGCTTAAACCATATGATACATACACACACATACGGCTTCTGAGGAGGTCAACAATTCGGTGAGTCATCTAGAAAGTGCTACCAGGAATTGAGGAGGATGCCATCCCTGAAGTGTAAAATAATAAACTTTGTTCACTTAAAGGGGCCAGCAGCGGTGGGTGGTGCCGGCTCTGGAGGGCATCTGCTAACCACTGATCTACTCAGCTGCACCGCAGAGCTTAGTCTGTCAACGTCTTCTAGTGAGCCTCACCTTGGGAACTACTGATGCCTCTGGGCTGAAGTGCTGCAGCAACTGCGTCAGGCAGCGTCATCGCCAAGCAGCTTCTTCAGCAGTGACAGACGTGAATGGGAATGGAGAAACATGGAGGACTCTGTGCCTGGATGAGAAAAATCACAAATCCTCTGAAACACCTGGCCTATGGATTATGCAGAAGGAAGGAGTGAGACCGGATGAAGAGCACAATAAGCCAAAGGAAGCTAAAGCAGCAGAACTTCATACTGTTCACTCGACCTTGCTTGTAACTACAAAATGCTGAGACTTAGGTAACTGTAAGATCATACTATTTTGTGAATGTATATAAATACTATCGTGATGAATTTTAAATTCATTTAAAAGCAAAAAAAAAAATCTTAATTGAACCCTCTGAATTTAAGTGAACAACTAATTTCAGATTAAAACTCTGGGAATCATGCCTATAAAACCCAATAACCTAGTATATTGAATCTGATGTTAAGTATCATGGATGATAACTATCTCCCATCTAGACAATCTAGGTTAAAAAAAAAAAAAAAAAAAAAAAAGACTTTTTTTTGTTTTGTTCTTGTTCTCATTCTTCTTCACTTATTTTTCTGTTTACTGTAACTGGGGAAGTCCCTGGGGCCAGGAGGGGGACTGCCTGAGATTCTTACCACAATCTTGGTGACACAGAGTTGCCATCCTCCTCCCTGTCCTGTTCTTAATTCTCAATTTTCTTCTCTGGCCTCTCAACTCTTCTCCAGTTTTCCCTTAGTCTCTTCCACTTCCCTTAAGAAGTGAGGTGCAGCTGGGTGAGGTGGTCCGCACCTGTAGCTCAGGAGGCTAAGGCAAGAGGATAGTGGGAGTTCAAACCAGCCTCAGCAATTTAGCAACCCAAAGCAACTCAGCAAGATCCTGTCTCTAAGTAAAATATAAAAAAGGACTGAGATGTGGCTCAGTGGTTAAGCATCTCTGGGTTCAATCCCTGGTACCAAAAAAAAAAAAGAAAATGAAAAAGAAAGGAAGTGAGGCACAATATCACTGCAGAAAGGACAGGATTTAAAGACGGATTCCTGGACCTATACTATCTTGGAAAAAATGCTAAAACTAGGAAATTAATCTAGAGTCCAGGAAAAGGAAAGGGGAAAATAAAGTTTAAGAGTTTAAAGAGTTTAAAAAAAAAAAAAAAAAAAGGATATAATGGAATAGGTAGAGAAGAGAGATGGGTCTCTTATTAATAATTAACCCCCTCCCTCCCACAACCCAACAGAGCTAGAGTCTAGGGTTTGTATGTCTCCTCAGGTGGGGAGAAAGGAGTGGCTAGTTCTGTGGTAAGTAATGCATGGTTTCTTTTTTGTAATGAGTAACAGCTTTTACAAAACCCAGTTAAAAAAAATTAAACATTTTTAGAATTACCAATATCCAAAACAGTACTAAAAATTACAACCTGGGGGAACCTGCCACAGATTAAGTCTACTTAATCTACAGGGAGAGAGGTGTGTGTATGTGTGTTTTTTCAAACAGGTATTCATGATTCTGAATATCCTGCATCCAATCAAGTGGTATTGAGACTGCTGACATTCCACACATGAAAAGTCTCAGTTATGTGGAGAAAAAAAAGACTGAAATTCATGCAGGATATTTTCTCTAAAGTTCAATCTACTGTGCATATTTTCCTGGGGAACATTCTGACCCAGCCAGTTTGTGTATGCAATCCCCTAGCCCCAGATAAGGATCATATCACCCTCTGGAAGCTGTAAGGTGATAAAAGCATTCCCTAGAAGAACTGCCCTTGCTTCCTCCAAGGAGACAATAGCCAGCCACCTGTGCAGGGATTTATTCCCAGCTTCCCAGTTCCTGTGTCATGGAGTCACTACCCCAGAGGACAAGGGGAAGAAAGAACAAGGGACCAGGTGGCTGAGGCAGAGGGAGGATGGAGTGACTTCTGTCCACCCCCACAATGCAGCCTATTCTTAAAGCCAGGTTGCTCTCACCTCAAGCTGTGTGTTGAGACAGCTGTTACAGCTGGAAGAGGAAAAGGAAGGAAAAAACAATCCTTTCTCAGTATACCAGGTCTTCTATTCTGAAGGGACCAGAATTGCTCAACATTAAAAGGTGCTATCTTAAAATGCTGTGGACTTTCCGCCATCAGTTTAGTTTGACCCTCCCATGAACAACTCCTTGACAATTCTTTCCGGGAGTAAGCCAAAGAAATGTAAAATGAACCAAGTCATCCAGGAGGAGGAGGTTCCATCACAGCTTACAAAGTGCGCTTTGCCCAATGGGTGCTCGCTGTCTGGTATGGGTGGGGGTGTCTCAACAAGGCCCCTACAGTAGGTGGTCCTACCCACTACAGAAAGCCCAGGAGAGATTTGCAGAAGGGCCTGACATGGTACTCTGCACTCAGCAGAGAAGGTTTTCAATAAGAAACCCAGAACCACCATCAAGGGAGGCAGGAAGAAATAAAATTAGATGAAAATTCACATATGCTCCCTTTCCCTCTATTTATCTGTGGAAGAAAAGAAGAAAAACTATTCTTTGGAATTATTGATGGAACTAAAATGAAAATATTAACTTTACACTATCTCATCTATAAAATGATCAACACAATTCAACTAGATTATAAAATTTCTGCCATTACATATTTGTACTCAATGTCCTCTATTTTTATTGCATAAGTATAAGGTCATTAAAAAACTTAAAGATTCTGATCATAAAAATAATTAACAATTCCCAGAGAAACACTATTATTTCAGTATGTCCCTTCATATTTTTTCTATGCAAATATATCCACACAAATCTACAGTGGGTTTGTGGGGGAGGTTGATTATAGAAATGTATTCATACTATACCTATTGGATTTTTTTTCATGGAAGTTATGAAAACTGTCTGTGCAAATAAGTATGAACTTGTCTGCATTCTCTTCTCAAACATTCTTGGCAAATATCCCTACTACTCACTGCTAAATAGATCTGGAAAGCACACATGGGCATCCATACCTGCTGCTGAGGGATTAAAAGCCTATAAAGTTTACTGGTAAATGGATGGAAATGGAGAATATCATGCTAAGTGAAATAAGCCACAAACTCAAGGTGAAACATTCTCTCTCATATGTGGAAGTTAGAGTAAAATAAAGGGAAGAGGGAAGGATAGAATATCAAAGATATAGGGAAGATCAGTAGTGTGGAAGGAGGAGATCGAGAGGCAACGCACAATGAATTTTAAAAATCATGTTATGTGCATATATAAATATACCACAAGGAACTGCACCGTTATGCATAGGTAGAAAGAACCAATCAAATATAAACAAACAGACGAGCAAAAGGAAGTCTAGCAGAGTATACAAAGGAGAACAGGGAGGATAGGGAGGATAGGAAGATAAAGGGGGAGGGAAAAGGGGGGATCAGAACTGAAATCGAATTCCATGCAAGTATGAGTTTGCTGGGTGGAACCCAACTACTTTACATAACTATGAAGCTCTTAAAAAAAAAAAAAAGGTCTAAATAAGGCCAAGCGTGCTAGTGCACGCCTGTAATCCCAGTAGCTCAGGAGGGCGAGGCAGGAGGATTCCAAGTTCAAGGCCAGTCTAGGCAAATGAATGAGACCCTATGCAACTTAGTAAGACCCTGTCTCAAGAAATAAAAAGGGCTGGGGATGTGGCTCAGTGGTTAAGCACTCCTGGAGTCAATCTCAACTCCAGTATCAAAAAAAAAAAGGTAAAATAAACTATCTAATCCTACCACAGTGGCAAAACCACCCCCCACCAAAATAAGGGAAAAAAAAAAAAAAAAAAAAAAGTCTATCAAGTACCTAGTTCATTTGCAGCAGGGACACAAGGGATATCTGTTAGCAGCAGACCTTTAGAAAATCCTCTTAGGTTAATAACTAAAATAAAACCAACACAGGAGTTGAGATATATCCCTCAAGAATCACCTTGTAAAGGTTGTCTGAACTGAGGAAAAACTCTCAAAAACCACTTGCACTGGGGGCCCACAATACAATTGACAACAACTGCTGTTATTAAGACTTAGTATCATCCTAATTACTTTCCTTTAAATATTTATCCACAATATTCTTTTCTCAGGGAATTAAATAATTTTTAATATTTATAATAAAAGGATTTAGCCAATTTTAAAAATACATGAGAAACAGTTCCTTAACTAGAGAAAATATGCTATCATAGTTGAGGATTTCATGGGATGGAGAAGATAAAAAAACAGGATAGATATTATCAACATTTCCAGCAGTCCTCACTAAATAAAAGCAAAACAAAAAGTGTTAAATGATTAAGACTTTTAAAAATAATTCATTTTGTTTAAATGGACAGATAACATTGTAAGTTTTTATAGTAGACAACAAGATGTTCTAAAGCGTATATATGCTGAGGAATGGTTAAATCTAGCCAATTAACAGGTGCCTAACCTCACAGAGCTATCATTTTTGTGGGGGAGCATGTATCATCCATTTTCTTTAGTTTTCAAGAATACAAGATATGCTCATTAACTGTAGTCACCTTGCCGTACAATCTCTTGAACTTTATTCTTATCTAATGCTACATATCCTCTGACCAATACCTTCCTCTGGTTCTTAACCACATGATCAAAGGCTCTGCCATGAATGGAAAGATTTGACATCAACTTCCCATCCACCACCACTGTCCCCTGTCACAGCTCCGGCCTTGCGTACTACAGAAATAGACATTTTTATCATTTGTTGAATGCTACTCACCATGCAGGAAGAGAATTCTTACCATTAGTCCTATCTTTTAAATTGTCTGAGAGATGAGTTAATGGAGGCTTAACATACATCTGTACATAGTAATTCAGAAAGAACATATCCACAGCCAAGGCCAGGCATTTAACATAGCCAGCAGCTCTTCTTCATCTGTTCCCCTAACCACCATTTTTAAATTGACACGTCCTGTACTTGTCCTATACATTCTCAATGTCTTGCACACATTCTTGCCAAACCTTCATTTTCAAAGCTTGTTTTCATTGTTTTAAAGGATTAAGACTAACACACTACATTTTTCAGGGTAAAACAATCCTGGAAAAAGAAAAGGCATCCAGAATTTCAAACTCACCTAGGGCTTTCCAAGACTGTTGTGTGAATTCAAGGTCTTCCCCATTGATGAAATGTTACAGCATATTTTTTTGTTCATTGGCCCCAACACAATGTCAGTCTCACGTTAGAGGCACTCACAAAATTTATCCAGCAACCTTTTGTACCAAGCAAAACAGACTATCAAACGAGCAGCCGGCATGTCTAAGGGATTCTCATGCTGTAATTTGAGAAGACTGAAAACGGACACTGGGAGAGGGAGCTGCTAATTAATTCTTCTCCTCCCCATCGGCCCCAAATGTTTCAAATAACAACTGATCTGGGAACACAGTTTTGACAGTGTTGAGATAATGACTTGATTTGTTCCCAAAATGCTGGGAGCGCTGCTGCAACCCTATCTGGTGAGAACCACTTGTACTCTTTCTCTTCTCAAAGCCAGAGGCAAGGTTTGCTTCCAAAGACAAGGAGTACTTCCTGTCTTTTCTACGTCTGGCAGGAAGGGCTGACTGACCATGCAAACTGGCAATGAATTAGGGGCTACTTTAGATTAACCAAAGCAAGGTCTCTTGGTTGCCAAAGTAGAATTTCCTGATCTAGACTATTTAATATACAGACGACTTACAATGTATTGGGAAACAGAAATGAGGACACAAGATTACTTTACATTACATATTTATAGGGGTGGGGGAAGTAGTGAAAAAGCCTACAGAAGATTAAAAAGTTAAAGAGCGCCAACCCAAAGAACAAGAGTTACATGGTAGAGAGGCAGGAGGGGGAAAATGAAAACTGTCACAAGCCAGTAAGACTGTAGCCGAGTATCTAAGGACCCTGTTTTCAGGTCCAGTTCCAGCTATCACCCTCTTTGAAAAATAATAAAAATATTTAAATTTTATTTTTTCTTTCTAGTTATACATGACTGTAGAATATATTTCGTCATATCAAACATAACATGGAGTATAACTTCCCATTTTTGAGGTTGTACATGATATAGAGTTACACTGGTCATGTATTCACATATGAACATAAGTTATGTCTGATTCATCCTACTGTCTTTCCTGTTCCCATACCTCCTCCCTTCCCTTCATTCCCCTTTGTCTAATCCAATGAACTTCTTACCACCACCCCTGCTTATTGTGAGTTAGCATCCACATATCAAAGAATATTCAGTCTTTGGCTTATTTCACTTTGCATGATAGTCGCCATTTCCATCCATTCATCAGCAAATGTCATAATTCATTCTTCTCTATGGTTGAATAATATTCCTTTGTGTATGCATATCACATATTCTCTATCCATTCATCTGTTGTAAAACACCTAGGTTGGATTCTTAGTTCCATAGCTTAGCTATTGTGAATTGAGCTGCTATAAACACTGATGTGGCTGCATCGCTGTAGTATGTTGATTTTAAGTCCTTTGGGTATACATCAAGGAGTGGGATAATTGAATCAAATGGTCGTTCCATTTCAAGTTTTCAGAGGAATCTCCATACTGCTTTCCAGAGTAGCTGCACCAATTTGCAATCCCATCAGCAATGTATGAGTGTACCTTTTTCCCCACATCCTCACCAACAATTATTATTGCTTGTATTCTTGATAATTGTCATTCTGATTGGAGATGGAATCTCAGTGTGGAATGATTAAAGATGGAATCTTTAGTTTGCATTTCTTTAATTGTGAGAGACCCTGAATATTTTTTTCATAAATTTGTTGTCAGTTCATATTTCTTCTGTGAATTATCTATTCAGTTCCTTTGCCCCATTTATTGACTGGTTTACCCTCTTTTTGCAGCCAAATATCTTTAAAGGTTCATTACAGCAGGGTTTCTCAATTTTTACACGATTTACCTTTGGAGTTGGATAATTATTTTGGGGGGATGGGGGACACTGTCCCACACACTGCAGGATGTTTAGAAACATCCATGGTCACCCACCTCTGCCAGATGACAGTAGCACCCACCCTGCATGGTTCAATTTTTAACAAAAATTTGGTCAGACATTCCCAAATGTCCCCAGGGAGACGAAACTGCCCTGGATTGAGAATGATGACCTACCCTAGCCACCATGCATAAGGGATGCAGTATGCATGATGAACAAGTGCACCTAGCTAAGGTGGCATATGGGAACTTAAAGTCCCATCCAGTGTCCACTCACCATGCTGTACACCCAGGGAGTGCACCCATCCAGAAGGGTTTTTGGCTGTTTAAAAAAAAAAAAAAAAAAAAAATCAACAAACTCAATGGCTCCATATAGACAGGCAGAAGTAACACATCTCCCTGTTCTGTTATTCTTTCCTCACCTCCCACCTCTTCCCTGGACCAGCAGTCATCGTACCTCTAAAACTGTTCTTACTGCTAAATTCAGTAGACATGACTCCATTCTCATTGCTCTGCAGAATCTAGCACTGGTAACCCATTCCCTCCTGGAAATGCTCCTGCAGGTTTCCTCCACCCTCTCTGACCACTCCATCTCAGTCTTCTTTGCAGGTTGCTCTTCAGGATTCTGCCTAAACCCTTTTCTGCTCCCCCTCCCCTAACCAGGTGATCTTATTACCTCCTAGCTGCAGCTGCCATCTGTATGGGAGACTTGGCTTGCTCCTGAACTGTAAGTGCAGAATTTCAATGGACATTTCCTTTTGGATGAACTGAAGACAGTGGAACTCAATCTGGCCACAAATGAGTTCAATAACCCCCTCACAAACCTCCAAGGCTTCCCCTCACTGAGCAACAGCTGGATTCTTCCAGAAAGCTGAGCACTCCTTCACTGAACTTTACTCTTTCCTCTCCTCATTCAATCATTTTAGAGAGATCCTACTCCTAAACCTCCAATCTGTTCACCTTTCCTAGCCCCATGGCCACTACCTTAGCCAAGCTAGAATTTCTCTCACATAGGTATCAAGTGCCTCGGTTTGCAAGGTATCCTCACATACCCAAGTCAGAGATATTCCCTACCTGGAACTTCTAGTTGTATCACTCACCAAAAACTTGACCTCCCTTGAGATGAAGTTCAAAATGTCTTCACATGGCTTACCAGGCCCTTTATGACCCCTGCCCCCCATGCAAAGTCAACTGCACTTTCTAGGTTGAAATCACAAATTAAGTTCATTTTGATTCTGAACATAGGAGTCTCTCTCCTCTATGGACCATCCTCTTCCTCAAATCTACCACTTCACCTGGCTAACTTCACCTCACCCAAGAGGCTTCAGTTGCAACTTCCAACTTCCATCTCCTACTTGCATTCTCAGGGTTGTTTTTAACCCATGGCACTTACTCTGCCTATCTGCCTAATTCCCCAACAGCTCTTTTTGCCACCCGTCAGCTTCAACTTCACTTATTCCTCCACTGGATGTTGGCTGTTCCCTCCATAAATTGCTATTCTCAAATTTGTTGTGGTGCCTCATCACTAGAGGCTATACCAAGTACCAAGACTATAGGACACCCCTTTGTACCACATGCTACAATGATATCAAAATACATGCACAACACAGGACAAGCCCTCAAGAATTATCTCAAGGTAGGGAAATAATATAACATGAGCTGTTTAATAAGTTGAGCATCCTTATACCAAAAACCTGAAATCTGAAACATTCCAAAATTGGTAACTGAAGCACAGACATGACAGCACAGGTGGAAAATTCCACACCTGACCTCATGTGACAGGTTGCAGTGAAAATGGAAAATGCAGGAGCACTAAAAATACCATATGCAATAACCCTCAGGCTACATGTATGAGGTGTATTATGTACAACACAAATGAGGTCTGTCTGGACTTGGATGCCATCCCCAAGGTATCTCACATTAGGCATGTGCAATGTTTCAAGACTGAACAAATCCAAAATCCAGAACGCTTCTGGTCTCAAACATTTTGGGTGAGGGATCTTCAATCTGAATTTACTAAGCAATGTGTGTACAAATGTAAATAAATGAAGTCTGAGAAAATTGGTAGCTAGGGGGCAAAAAGTTGAAAAATTATCAGAATTAAGTAGAGATGGTGTGGAGAAAAGCCCAGGGTTTAGGACTCAGATTTTGAAGATGGTATGGGGCAAACTGACAAGGGTAGAAATTAACTCAGGAAATGTCACAGCTTTTTTTGGTACCAGGGATTGAACTCAGGAGCACTTAACCACGAAGCCACATCTCCAGGCCCTTTTTCTACTTTTTCATTTAGAGACAGTCTTCCTAAGTTGTTTAGGACCTCACTAAGTTGCTGGGGCTGGCTGTGAACTTGTCACTTGGGGCTGCCTCAGCCTCCTAAGCCACTGGGGTTACAGACGTGGGTCACCATGCATAGCGGTAAAATCGACTCTTTTTAAGTCAGTAGGATTTATGGTGTTTTATTCATATGAAAATTTTCATAAATTGACCCTTGCTAGTTCTCTGGTGGCAATTGTCAAGAATACAAGCAATAAGCAGGCTGGGGAGATAGCTCAGTTGGTAGAGTGCTTGCGTTGCAAGCACAAGACTCTGGGTTAGATCCCCAGCACTGCAAACACAAGAATAAGTGTTGGGGAGGATATGGGAAAAA
Source organism: Sciurus carolinensis (assembly GCF_902686445.1). Classification (NCBI taxonomy): domain Eukaryota; kingdom Metazoa; phylum Chordata; class Mammalia; order Rodentia; family Sciuridae; genus Sciurus; species Sciurus carolinensis. The sequence continues at coordinate 69,121,598 of NC_062226.1, forward strand.
AGGTAGGTACACTCATACATTGCTGGTAGGATTGCAAACTGGTGCAGCAACTCTGGAAAACAGTATAGAGATTCCTCAGAAAACCTGAAATGGAACCACCATTTGATTCAGTTATCCCACTCCTTGATGTATACCCAAAGGACTTAAAATCAGCATACTACAATGACACATCAATGTTTATAGCAGCTCAATTCACAATAGCTAAGCCATGGAACCAACCTAGGTACCTTAAAACACATGAATGGATCAAGAAAATGTGATATATATACACAATGGATTATTATTCAGTCATAAATAAAAATGAAATTATGACATTTGTGGATAAATGGATGGAACTGGAGAGTATCATGGTAAGTGAAATAAGCCAATCCCAAAAAACCAAAGGCCAAATGTTCTCTTTGGTATGTGGATGCTAACACACAGTAAGGGGGAAAGGAGGGAAGAATAGAAGTTCACTGGATTAGACAAAGGGGAATGAAGGAGGGCTGGGGATAGGAAAGACAGTAGAATGACTTGGACATAACTTTCCTATGTTCATACAGGAATACACGACCAGTGTAACTCCACACCATGTACAGTCACAAAATGGGATCCCCATCAGAATAAGTTATACTCCATGTATGTGTCATATGTCAAAATACATTCAACTATCATGCATATCTAAAAAGAACAAATAAAACCAGGGGCAAGGAGATCCTCTCTTATTAATTCTATTCAATATAATAAGGAAAGTCCTAGTCGGGATAATTAGACAAGATAAAAGACACCAAATTAGAAGTTACATCGTCCGTTTGCAGATGACAATCTTATACATAGAAAACCCTAATGACTCCAAAAAACTGTTAGAAATATGAATTTCACAGTTACAGAATACAAGATCAACACACAAAAAAATTATTCCATTTCTATACACTAACAATGAATTATCCAAAAAGGAAATCTAAAAAATGATCTCATTACAATAGTATCAAGAATAAATTTGACCAAGGCAGAAGACTTATAGACCAAATATTAATTTATAAAAATTAAAGATACAAGTAGAAAGATCCCACATTCATGCTTTAGAAGAATATTGTTAAAATGTCCATACCACCTAAAGCTACCTACAGATTCAATGCAATCCCTATCAAAAGGCAAATGACATTTTTCAAAGAAACAGAAAAAAAAAAAAAGCCCTAAAATTTGTATAGAACCACAAAAATACCCTGAAGAATCAAAGCAATCTTGAGAAAAATGTACATGACATTTAAAAATTGGAAAAATTTCAACCAGTGACATTATTGGGGATCATTTATGAGGTACTATACTTGTCCTATACCAGATGTCTTACAATTTTTTTCCCTTCATTTCCGTGTTTTTGGGGTGTTGGTGGTGGAACCCAGATCCCGGAATGCCTCATGCACGCCAGTCATGTAGCTCTTTCACTGAGCTACATACCCCCAGCCTATAAATGTCTTGACTTGATTCTTTTAACCATGCTTTGAGGGAGTATTGTTTCCATTTTACAAATGGGAAAACTGAGGGTCAGATCCAATCAGAGATAAAATTCAAACCCAAATATAACTCCCATAATGTTCTAAGCCGACTTTCAAACAAATAAGCAAGGCAAGTTTTTGTCAAACCCTACTCAAGTACTGAAACCCACCTGTCTGAGAGAACTTTTGCAGGTATCTACAATTAAGTCAGAAATGTTCCAACTTGAACTAGCTGCTGTGAACTTTGGTTTAAAAATAGCTCTAGCCTGAGGCAAAACATGCCTCTTAGCGACTTGAGATTGCTTTGTCAATCATGGAATAACTTTACTGAAAAGCTATAAATTCCTTTCTCCTTCCTGGAGAGCTTAAAAACAACCCTAGAATGCATAAGGTTTCCTCATGAAATTTTTTTTTATAAAAAGTAGGGTCCTAGGTCCTTGTACACAGTCTCTTGTTCAGCTTCCTGGGGAAAAAATGACTTTCACTAAGTCTTTAATACATGATAACCATTCGGCAAAACCATCTTTCTTCAATACTGACAAGCATCCTAAAGTGTGCATAATCACCTCTATTTTATAGATCAGAAAGCACAGGCTAGAGAAGTCCAAAGCCTGTATTGTTTCCACTGTCCCTACTAGGCTGATTCTGCCCTTTGCTAGTCAATGCTGCCCTTAGTAGCTCTGCTACAAGGGGGTGGGGCAGTGAAGACAAACACCTTAATGGTGGGGAGAAGCAAGCACAGAAAGATGTTTTAAGCCCACTTCAGGCTTGCTACCAGGATAAGTGAGAAAATACAGGAATACACCTGCATCTTCGAAGAAATTTAATCCAGGAGTAGTATTAAGAGACACTCAAATAAGTGAAAAACAAACCCATCTCCTCTACTTAAGGTTCCTCAACCTCAGCCCAGTGACATTTTGTCTGTAATTCTGTTGTGGGGTATCCCAGGTATTGAATGGTGTGCAGCAGCATCTACAGCCCCTGGTCTCTAAATGCAGTAGCATATCCTGATTCATAATGATCAAAAATGTCTCCAGACACTGCCAAATGCCCCTCCAGGGGGGGCACAATTCTCCTTCTCCCCAAGCTGCCAAGAACCACTAATCTAAATGAGACAGGTGCTGAAAACACCTAGCCTTATTTCAGGGCCTTGTCTTTAGTTCAGTACAAGTTAGAGTTCTTTTTCAAAATATTAAGACATGAATCAAACAGAATTATAATCTCAAAAAAAAAAAAGGCCTCAAAAATTACTCCTTCATCGAGGATATTGGCACATGTAAGAGATAATGTTTACATTCTCCCAAACCTGTGGTTTGTGAAAAATTAATATACCCCATCCATGCTTTGATCTTTCTGCAAATCATTTCCTGAGACAAGATTTAACTTGTAAGGGCCCAACAGGCTAACCAGCTGTCAGACAGGAACTAGCATCAAATTCCAGGGGTCCTGGGGAGGGAGGCTGTCCACCCAAGGGGACCCTGCTCAGTTGCATACCAAATGCCACAGAGGAGTCCAATTTTCCCACGAAAGCATAGAGAATCAAATGGTCCCACAGTTTAGTCTTCAAAAGGAAAGGAGCCATGTAGGAGGTAATTCAACTTTATATTAGCCCTCATATTTCAGTTAGGAAAAGATGTTTGCTGATGTTTTAGTCTTAGTTCTGAAATTCACAATAAAAAGGATCATCACAATTCAAGTGGGCTCCTAGCTTCTCTTTCTCATTTCCTTTCACTAAAGGAGGGAAGGAGGGGGCTTCCACTCTTCCAGCGGCTCTTGCTCATCTCACACCTGTCCTGCAAAGGTACATGCTGCCAGATGGAACAGCTGTACCCTGAATAAAATGCCTGTGTTAGAAACTTCGGGTTCCGCCTATCTGGGTGCCATTTGCAAACTAAGATCAGAGGGCTAACTGTATTATGTATTTTACATGTTACCTTGTGGGCAGGCAGAAAAACACCCCCTGAAGATATCCCACTGTAATGAGACAAGGAAACAATAGGAATTGCTGTAGTTGTGTGTTATGTAGTTACAATAAGCTGTATTTGGTATTTGCTTGGACTTGTAAAACTAAAATCATAAAAGATGCCTGGTGACAAACTTGGTGTGTGGCAGGATGACACTCCTGAACAATGCCGATATGATCCTTTATCTATGATTTGAGTGGTGGCTCCTAATATAGTCGTGTTCTGGTCTTTATCAATGAAGACCAGAGCATGACTGGGCTGAAAATCACTACTTAAACCCCTGGACTTTTGGAGCAAACTGTCAGCAGCACCGTGACCAGAGGACTCCATGTTGCTCTGTCTCTTGACTGCCCCGGCTGCTGTCCACTCCATCACTGATTACTGATCAACCGTTGCCAGACGACCGACCGCTTCCCCCGTGATGATGACTGCCATCCAGCCTCCGGCTTATCGGACACCTGAGGACATCCAAAGACATCTGAGGAGCTGAGAGAGAATCTCCTTGGTCTTGTTGACTGACTTCTTGGCTAAGAGACATTGCACTGAGTAAGTCCATGGGGATTGGACTGTAGGTGAATAAGGGAGTGAATCTTCAATATATTTGTGACTTGCTATTATTAGGAATGTTGAGTGTGCAATGCATGATTAAAGTACACTTGTTGGAACCAAAATTAATTCCTCTCTTACTCACTGCTTACGACACCCACTGATTCCCAAACCTGTGAACATGTCACATACAAGGCAAAAGTGACTGCAGATGCAATTAAGGTTAAGAACCCTTGAGATGAGAAGATTTTTTTCTAGATGAAGCACATGGACCCAATGTTATCAAGAGTCCTTCAAAGGAGGGAGGGAGATGGGATAGCAGAAGAAATTTTAAGTGTAAAGGGATTCAAGTTATCACTGGTGGCTTTGAAGATGGAGGGGTCACAGGACAAGGAAGGCAGATGGCCTCTAGAAACTGGGAACAGCAAGCAAAGATTCTCTTCTAGAACTTCAGAAGGAACTAGTCCTGCCAACCCCTTGATTATATTCCAGTGAGACCAATGTTGAACTTCTGACCTGCACAATTATAATATATAATAAATGTTTCTAGCATTCAAGTTTTGGGTTCCATTACAGCAGGGATGGAAAACTAAAGCAGACTTCTGTATGAGGGTGATGTTGTAAGAAACTGTGGAGTGGCTTTGGAATTAGGTAATAAGTGGAGTCTGAAGAATTTGGGGGTACATGGTAGACAAAGTCTTAAATTGCCCTGAACAGATTTGTTAATAGAAACTTGGACACAACAACAGGACAAATACCAGGATTCTATGGCCAACATGCTGCTTCCTATGCACTAATAAAGTGAAGCCCCCAAATTGAGGGAGTACCTAATAACTCATTCTCTTAGCAGTTTTACTGTAAACTCTGTCACTTAATGGGTAAAGTGATTTTCCTTGGAATGTTATTACATACGTGTGACCCAAGTACAGTGACCCCTCTCCAAATCTCACTCAGGGATGATGGTAATGCAAGAAAAACCCTAAGCTCTTAGTACACAGTGGGCCCTAAAAAATGTGAGTTATTTTTTTGACTAGTATAGAGGAGAAAATGAATAGACAGGAATCTGTCCTTCCTTCTCGCTCAGCCCCCATAGGAGATCATGCGATGAGTTTAGAACCTAAACTTAAAAGAAACAGGCAAATAGGATACTTAGGAAGCCAGGGCTAAATAAATCAAAGGTGAGGTCTGGAGACTCAATGGGACCATTCCAAAATGCAAGGGACACAGGACACAAGGCCTGGGAGAAGCTGCCGAAAGCAGCAGAGAAAAAAGGAGGCAGAGTGGTTTCTCTGGGTGACTCTACTACTGGAAACTTGCCAAGTGCAGTTGAGAACATTGGGCAGAGTCACTGTGTCACTATCTGTGCCAACTTGGACAGGAAGTGAAGCAGTGGGCCCCACGGTCAGGGAGCCAACAGGAGCGGGTAACAGGGCATCCTCAAAGACATCATTTTCAATTCTCAGGTCTGGCTTCCTACCTCAGCCACCCCTCTCTCCCCATCCATGGAATTAAAATGCACAACTCCACAATTGTTCCTCCATGGGCAAGGCAAAGCAAAATTTTACACTCATAGAATGGTCTGCGTAAGAATGATTTTTCTTTTCCTAATTTTTTTTTTAGTTTTGGTATTCATAAAGGTCCTGGGAGAAATGCATCAGGGGAAGAAGGCACTGGAAGCATTTGAACCTTTCTGTTTACATCTGTACCTTGACTACCAAGGACAGTAGTTCATCTCAAGAAACAGTAGTCAAGAGTAAACGTCAGCCAGCAAGTCAATGCGTAAATAAGAGGGGGAACCACTGTAGGAATGATTAAGATAAAACCAAGTGGGGGATAATTAAACCAATCTCTAGCGTGCTTATGGGACATCTATATCTGCCAACACAGCCTTTTCTGCTTAGGAGCAGCATCACCAACTTTTTATTTTCCAAGAAAATCTCCTAGGGCCTGAGAAGACATCACATCTCACACATCCTTCTCTTGATAGTGAAATCCACAGACTCCCCAGCAATGTGATTAAGACACAGATTTTTGAGACCAAGGCACATGTACCCACTGAGCACAATCTGACTTTTAAAAAAGAACAAGTTTCAAAAGTTCGTCCAACAAATTCATTGTTTCAGATGCATAAAAATGGAAGAACGTACATTTCTGCATTACATTTTCTGAATTTCCACAACTTGGGTTGGTCTAAAGGCTCATTCTTTTCACTCCTACTATTACTCAATGCCCTTTCCAAGTGAACCAAGACAGGCAGCTAGCAAAACAGATGCATTATTTGGGTGCATCGGACAACAGAATTGGCTCTTATCTCTGCCCACCCTTTTTCCCTGCTCCCGAAGCTGCGAATCTCTGCTAATGTTTGTGGATAAAAATCCAAGTGGAAAACCGGGCTGGGTGATTTGTATTCTTCTCCTTATCTCAATCCTTATCTGTGGAATCTGGGAATGTCTGCTGGTGAATCTCCAGATCATCCTAAAAGGATGATGTGTCTTGAGATCTCATTTTACTTTCCATAATCATAAGAAAGGGGAGGCATGGCTTGGAGACAATTAGATAATGAACTTAGCTGCTGGACACAAATTCTAACCTACTTCTCTAAGAGAAAAATATGAAAGGAACTGTTCAAAGCTCCCTTGACCTTTCCAGTGGTCTCATCAATCTGTCCATTCTAGTTTGACTGACTCAAGTTTTGACTGGCTGACTCTCTATTCCTTGGCTTGTATTCAGGTAGTGTCACCTTCAACAAGCCACAGTTTGAACACCCAAACACTGGGATTCAAATAAGTTGAATATTCAGAATTAGAAGATCTTAAGAGCACTCTGGAGGAGGAGGAAAATATATATATTTATATGTGTATGTATACATATGACCTAATATGTATATATTTTCTACTTCACATGTTTTGTCCAAAGGCAGAAAATATTTCATTAGTTAAATATTCAGGTTTTATCAAGCACTTTAAATGCATTATGCATTATCTCATCTGTCCCTTAAAAAGAGCCCAGTAACAAATATTCCCTATGTCCATTCTTCAGATGAGGAAACTGAGGCTTAGAAAATGTAATGCCCGAAGTCACAAATCAGATCTAATGATTGAGCCTAAATTGATGCTCTTAACCCAGGAATAATTTCTATGACATACTATGATGAACTACAGATTCTTAAACCACCTGTGAGTCCTTCAAACTGCCCCCGGGGTTCAACAAATTTTACTGACAAAATAAATGATTATCTTTTGCCCCCAACCAACCTTTGTTCTTACATAAGAGAAACACCCCAACCCCCCCCCACACACACACACATACACAGAGCTTTGCCTCTGACTAGCAATAAGTCACAATTATCTCCATGGTGCTGACTTCAAAGAGATGCAAATATTCAAAAGGGCCTTCCTCTTCAAAGAGTCCCCATCACTGCAGAAAAAAATCCAATTCCAAAACTGTTCTGACCAGCAAGGACATGGTGCCAGATGCCCCATTATCTTCTCCAAGTCACCCAGCCTCTGAGCTCACCACCTCCCTGCTCCCTCCTGCAGCTGTGCATACAAGGTTTATTATACCACAACAACCAGTTCATTTTTCTGTCCAAGAGATAAGAAAAACAAGGTTGACTGAGACACTACTGAGAAAATTTTTGACCCACACTCCAGAAATCTGGAAGTGCACTGCTCTGTAATAAACTCAGTTTCACCCACTTCCAAGATGATCCAAAACAAGTGAAGGTGACTATTTTGGTCCCAGGATAAGGCTTCACCAGCACACAGAAGGCTCGCATCAAGTAACTTGGTAAGACTTTCATATAACAAATGTTAAGTTTCTGGGCATCAACTGTATACCTAAACCCAATAAAACAACTAGACCCAGAAGGATGGTTACCAGGGTCTAGGGAGAAGGAGGAGTGAGAAGTTTAGTGTTTAATGGGTATAGAGTTTCTATTTCGGATGATGAAAAAGGTTTGGAGACAGAAGGTGGTGATGGTTGCAGAACAATGTGGATATACTTCACAACACTGAACTTAAAAGTGGTTAAAATAGTTTAAAAAAAAAAAAAAGAAAGAATGCTGCTGAGTTACTTACACATTATATATAGTGCATATGCAAATAGAGTTTCCCCTGTAAAGTCGTCCAAAGTGAGGCTGACCACAAGGGCTCAGAGTGGCCCATCAATTATTTCAGTCTACTCCAGAATAGCTGTGTTTGCATTCATATTCAATTACTGTTTGAAACTTAGTACCTAGAGGAAAAGTTTTTGAAACACCTCACTCACAGACACACCATCTGGTAGCCAGACGGGCATCTCAGGTGGGCATCTCAGCAAGTCCTCTTGTCTCAGTGCCACAGTGTAAGGCAGCAGTAGTCTAGCTCACAGATATTGACCAGCACATGGTGCCATGGCAATGGTCCTTTCCATTTTATTTCAAAAGTAACACTGAGGAGAAACCAACAGGCTGCCACAGTTCATGCTGCAACGGTCTGTTTCGCTACAGCCTCTTCTCCAACTTTTCACTAGTCTCTTCTCCAACTTGGGCAAATAAAGGTTCTTCACAGAAGGAAGAGCTCTGCTGCTGCTGCACCTCAGGACAGGGCTGATGCTGGCTGTCATCACCGGAGGACAGACCCGGAGTTGCATCTCAAATGACAGTCTCCACCAGAATCTCCCCATCTCACTAAGGGTTTTGCTTTTAATTGCTGACCTGTTTAATCTTTTTACCTCCCCCAGGGTTAAGAGTTCTGAATTATAAGCCAATCTTGATTCCAAAGCTGAATAAGCACTTCCTACCTTTGCTGTAAGAACTTATTTACCCTCATGGGAGGGAAGAAGAAAGAACGCAAACCTTGGCTGGGTGCAATGGCTATGCCCGTAGTCCCAGAGGAATGCACAAGTTCAAGGACAGTCTTGGATATTTAGGGAGATCCTGCCTTAAAATAAAGAGCCAAGGCTGTAATAACTTGGTGGTAGAACGCTTGCCTAGCTTGTGAAGGCCTGGGATTCAATTCCCAGTAACACACACACACAGAAACCTTGAGTTAAAACTGACTTTTACCAGCCTAGATCACTATGCTTCTTTTGAATTACATAAAATCCTGATCATTTCCTTTAAAAGTTGCATGATTCATTTTTAACTGCCACGGCAGACTTGATGGCTAACATCAATGGTAAAATATCTAAAATAAACCTAATTTCCCCAATATAAAATTTTGGGGTTTTTGTTTTGTTTTGTTCCCTTGGGTAATGGGGATTGAGCCCAGGGGTGCTTAATGACTGAGCAATGTTCCCAGCCCTTGTTTATATTTTATTCAGAGACAGTTTTGCTGAATTGCTTAGGGCCTCACTAATTTGCTGAAAGTGGCTTTGAACTAGTGATCCTCCTGCCTTAGCCTCCTGGGCTGCAGGGATTACAGGCATGAGTCATTGTGCCCAGCACAAAAGTATTCTTAACGACTGGAATAATGTTAACAACTAAAGCACGAACACTAGAATAAAGTCAAGACGTGGGGGCAATTCATGTGGGACTTGGTAGAGAATACAGATGGTGCTTCCAGTCAAAGGGAGAACATGGTTTTCTCAATAAGTGGTTAAGGAACACCAATAGCCTTCTGAAAACAAAAAGTAAATTGGGATCCATACTTACTAAAATAAAGTGAAAAAGGATAAATTTAATACGAAAAGCTTAAAGCAGGGCTGGGGATATAGCTTGGCAGTAGCATGCATGCTTGTCATGCACAAGACCCAATCCCAGCCACCAAGAAACAAAACAGAAAACACAAATGAAATCATAAAAGTACCAGAAGAACTTTGGACAAATGAAAAGCAAAAACGTTTAAGATGGGAAGGCCTCTTTTCTCTTTTTGACATTTAATCCAAAGATCTTAGAATAAGCAATAAATTCATCTACATGGAAAAATGCAATGTAATCCCAGTTAAAAGGTGAACAGTAAGCCAAGTACAGTGGCACACACCTGAAATCCCAGTCCCTTGGGAGGCCGAGGTAGGAGGATTTCAAATTCAAGGCCAACCTGGGCAACAGAGCAAGATCTTGTCTCAAAATAAATGAAAAGGACTAGGGGGGTGGTGGGTGGGGCAGAGGGGGCGCCCACAATATAGCTCATTGGTAAAGCTCCCTTGGGTTCAAGCCCCAGGACCAAATGAAAAAAGACCAACAACCAACAGGGACCAACTTTAACTTTTAATCATAGATAAAGGGCTTATTTCCTTTCTATATATAAAATGATAAAACTCAGTACCTAACACCCAACAGCAAAGGATGTGAACAATTTACAGAAAGGTAAATATGAATGACTCCTACAGACCCATGAAAAAAGATACTCAACCTCTTAAAAGAAATACAAACTAAAACCACTTGAAGTACTATTTTTCACTTCACAGATTGCCAGATTAAAAGTTTCATAACACACTGTGTTGGCACAATACAAACAGGTATTTCTGTACCTTGCTGGTAAGAGCACATAGTAGCACAGTTTCTGTGGAAGACATTCATAGCACAATCTATTACAAGCACCAATAGCCATATCCTTTCAGCTGTAATTCCACATTCATCCCACATGCCATTACATGTGAGCAAAATATATGTACAAAGCTATCACTTGTGACATTGTTGAATTTAGTAAGATCAATAGGACACTGACTAAACAAAATGTGGAGCATCCATTATAAAGATACCGTGTTGCTGGGTTTAAAAGGATAAAATTAATCTATGGGGAAAACTGTACCTATATAGAAGGGGTCTTAAGACATGAAAAATGCAAGATGCACAATAGTATGTAAGGCACATTCTTATCTATGATTTTAAGAGGGTAATTTCCCCCTGTTTAAAGTGTGGTATCACCATGTCCCCCCATATATTTACTTATGATGCCTGAGGAGGGACTATGTGGCTGGTACAGAATATGGGAGACTTCTATTATCTCTCTTAAACTGTGAGGCATGCATTAGTCATTTGAAAATTATTTTCTAATTCAATAAAAATGGTTGTGAAGCGAAGCTGAGGAAAGGCACCAGACAAGGGAATAGAAAGACCAAGGCACAGAAAACAAAGAAAAAAAAGGTAAGGAAATCAGGGGATTGCTCCTGAAGGACAAAATTTGAGAATGAGAATTTGACAAAGCGTAAAAGGGAAAATTTTCAAATTTAATTCAAGAAATCTTTCATAAACTGAAAAACCTAAGTCTGTAGATTCAGCTACTGTGTGCCCAGAAAAATGACGAGAAAAAGACCTATCACAATTCTTGTGACAAAGAGAAGACACTAAAAACTTTTATGGAGAAAACTTCCCCCATAAAACCTAGACATTTAGGGAGCAACCTCTTCAAGATTTTGAGGGAGAATTATTTCTAAATTAGAACTGTATGCTTAGCCCTAAGTAACAACAGCGAGGATGAAAGGGGGAGGGGAAAGACATTTTAGATAAGCCAAATCTCAAAAGTGATCCTCCCTGGCAAGCTTTCTCAGAGGATGTTGGTCTGTGTCCTCTACCAAGACCAGAGATGGAGAGAGGCCACAGGAAAGGACACTCCAGGATCAGGAGAGAGAAAAGGAGGTATCTAAGAACACAGGGACACATCAGAGCAGATCCTCAATTCTCCTGAGAAATCAAACAAAGACAGCAAGGCCAGGGTTCAGTTTGGGGGTCAGTGAGAAACACATTAAGCTAACAAGCAAACCCAACAGCTGTGAACTCTGGGTGAGAAAACACTGAGGAAAGAAAAGTCATTGACAGTACATGTCTCAGTTGTGAATTATTACAATCTAAACGTTATTGAATTAAAAAGTACGTTGGAAGTATTGGGAAAGTCATGAATTTTATCTTCATCTTTTGTGGCATAAAGATAACAAAAGTATGCAAAATTAGATTAAAAAATAATAAATAGCAGCACAGGGTATTTTCTCAAGAAACTGCTATTTTTCAGCCAGGTGTAGTGTCACACATCTGTAAAGCCAGTGACTCAGGAGGCTGAAGCAGGAGGATCACATGGAGGCCTGTCTCAGCAACTCAGAGAGACCCTCTCTGAAATAAAAGAAAGGGCTTGGGATATACCTCTGTTAAAGTAGCCTTGGGGTCAATCTCCAGTACAAAAAAAAAAAAAAAAACTCCTGCCATTTTCATAGGGTTTAAGCCAGAGGGTGGGGTGGGGGGGTCACCAGCATTTTCTTATAGTTCGATGATATCAGAAGAAAAGAGATCTGAGAATTGTTACCTCTGAGGGGAAAGAGTCAGAGGTAAGTGAAGTTAGGAGCTACTATTATTCACTTATACTGTTTTCACTTACCCGTTTTACAGGAATTTTTTTGTTTTGGGGGGAGGGTACCTGGGCTTGAATCTAGGGGTACTTAACCACTAAGTCACATCCCCAGTTCCTTAAAATTTGATCTTGAAACAGGATCTTGCTAATTGCTGAGGCTGGCTTTGAACTTGCAATCCTCCTGCCTCAGCCTCCCAAGCCACTGGGATGACAGGTGTGGGCCACCCTGCCCCACCAGAACTTGACTTTTTAAAGTATACAAACTTACATGTATAAAACACTTAAAATCTTTCATAGAGCTGATGTGCGAGGGTGTTATCCACATGAGAACCACCAATGAGCTTACGTGCACTGCCCCCAAAATAAAAAACCATATTTCAAATAGTAGCTAAGAACTGCTGGTGGTTCCTGGGTCTACTACTGCTGAAGCTGCCTATCAAATCCTTCCTACCAGTGGATCAGGAGCACAGTCATCACCCTGTGTTTCATTCACTGGGATAAATGCCTCAGACAAAGCCAGGATGATCACCCTCCTTGAAGAATTCAGGACTTTTCAGGTTTTGCCATTAATACCGATTTTTATCATTCTAAAACGACTAAGATACAAAATAAAATAATCCCCAGTACTCTGTGTTTCCCAAAACCTCATTCTTCTGAAAAGTGGAGTCAGGAATGCATGTGGGTTTGCATACAGAATATAATCAAGTTTCCAACTTGAACACTGATCCTTTGGGTGACATATTTGGTGAGCTGAAAAACTAGTTTTGGGAATCACAGTAAATCTCTCCCCTGACCTGCCCCCAGTTCCATTTCTAAAGGATGAGCAATTGCCAGGGAAGCAGGGACCCTGACACAACCCTTTGTGGCTTGCTGCCCTATCACAGTGCTAAAATCAGCTCGCCTGCTTAAATACAAGTGCAACCTCATTAGAGTTATTAATTAAAATTTGGTCAACTCAGAAATATGAAATTTTGCTCCCCTCCCCTTTTTTTTTATTTGTACCAGAGACTGAAGTCAGGGGCACCTGACCACTGAGCCACATCCCCAGCCCTATTTTGTATTTTATTCAGAGACAGGGTCTCACTGAGTTGCTTAGCACCTCACTTTTACTGAGGCTGGCTTTGAACTTACCATCCCCCTGCTCCAACCTTCCAAGCTGTTGGGATTAGAGGCAAATGCCACTGCACCTGGCAAAATTCTGCTTATTTCTGTAAGTATCTACGTACCAAAACTTGCAAAGATTGTCCACATTCAAAAAGACTTCTCTGAAGATTCCAGGCAAAACTGAAGTTCCAAGAGGATAGTTGCCCTATGGCTTTGGGTACCTCCTGAAATTACCCACAAATCATGCACTGGGATAATGTGTCCAGACCAAACACACCACAGAGAAATGTAATCCTTTCAAGTTTTAGCCAACAATTGCTTTCATGGAAGGGAGGCAAGAAACACTTCAAAGGATATTCTGTCAGAAATCAAGAGCCTTGGGTTTAAGAAGCAAGAGTTGGGGATTGACTAACCCAAGAAGTAGACAATAGGCGTTTACAAGTATGCTAATGCTTATATCATTGTTAATTCAAACGGAAGTCTCTGGAGAGATAGCATATCCAAAACTGCTGTTTCAGAACACAGATCAAACTGGTAAGTGGCGTACAACCTCAAACAACTAACTGTGCTGACCAGGCCAAAGCACCAAGAAAGTCAGCTGTAAGACAAACAAATCTCAGTAAAAAAAAATGACTTCTGCTCCTCTGTAGCCTGGATTGGAAATCATACAAATCACACCCCCTGTAAAGGCACCTGAAGGATCTTAAAAAAAAAAAAAAAAGGCTGAGTTACTATTGAAAAACAGAATGACAGAACAACTTCTGATCAAGAAAAGGCTGGAAAAAGGAGGGGAAGAGTGTATTATTTTACCAACCTATTGAACAAATCAGTATCTCAAGTGAGTATAAAACTAGTCCCTGACATCCTGGAAGCCAAAACAGAAGGAAATACAATGAGTGCATAACAGCGCAGGGAAGGGGGGCCTTCAACAGAAAAATGAATTGAAATATACACTTTTTCCTATGAGGGATTCTGAATAGCATAGTAAGTTGTCAGAAGTTCAGACAACACATATCTACTTAAGTGCCTTCTGTGATTCTAGGCTCTGTTCTAGCAGCTTGATGTACATCAGCCAACATCTACAGAGACCCACATTCTACTGGGGTAAACATACAACAAGTAGAACAAGAAAATTACACAGTGTTATTGGTTGATTTGGGAAATGGGAAAAAAGGAAAGGCTGAGTTGGTAAAGAGGGATCAGAAGTGCCAAGAAAAGGCACTATAAATTCAAGTCCTCAAGGCATTGAGATGGTGACACTGAGCAAGCACCTCTTGGAGCGAGGAAAGCACTTGTGGAGGAAGGAACTAGCCCCAGAGGCCTTGTGGGGAAGCACACAGGCTCGGCTGAGGAAGAGCAAGGGGGAGGAGGCAGGAGAACAGGCTGCAGAACCACAGAGACCAGGGTCAGGAGTCTCTTGGATGTCACCGTGGAAACTTTTCCTCCTATGGAAATATGGGTCAACAGGGTTTGAGCAGAGAAACACCAGAGCTTTAAAAATCAAACCAGTGATGAAGCTATTACAGTTACCCAGATGAGAGAACATGGGACCGTGAACAGGGGACAGTGGCAAATTCTCCATGTATTCTGAAGGTGGAAGCAACAGGATTTGCTATAAGATTTCATGTGGAATAAGTGAAAAAGGGGAATGAAGATGATTTCGGAGGTTCTGGGTTTTGCCTTCTATCACCAGACTGTGGGGGAAAAATGAGTTTGGGGGAGAATCAGGAATTGTTTTGGCTATGTTGAGTCTGAGGTGGTCACCAGGCATCCAGGTAAGGAGGAAACTGGATGAATGGAGATGAGCCAGAGAGAGAAGTCAGAGCAGTAGGAACAGAAGGATGATCGATTTGCCAATGAGACCACTAAAGGAGGGTCTACAGATAAGAGAAGATCAAGGATACACCCTCCAGTGCTCCCCAAAGCAAGGATGTGGAAGCCACAAAGGGAGCTGAGGAGGAGTGGTCAATGAGCAAGGAGGAGAAATAGGAGATGCAGGTTTTTAATATGATCATGTCTTACATTAAAAAACAAAAGGCATAACAATAAAAACAAAAGGCATAACAAGTCAGAGTTCAAAGTGGAAGGCAATATTTCTAGGGAAGCTGCAGCAAAGCATTGCAGGTGTTTAGTTCTTGACCAGTTCTGACTCAATTCCCATAGCTTTCAGCACCAAGAGAGGGCAGGGAAGTGAAAGCCAGGGCAGGACAAAGACTGGGTTTCAGGAGAACATGGGCAGCACACACAGAGGATGTCAGCGTTTGGACAGTGAGCTGGGTTAGACACCAAAGTAGCTTATGAGAAAATACCAACTCCAAATTTAAAAGTTAATGGGAAGCCCCTTCCAGATCTATCCTGCAGAAAGACCTGCCCAGGCTGGTGTTTGTTTACTGCCAGTTCAACCTACTCCAGGTTCCTGGCCTGAGAGCAGAACCCATGGGACAGAGACCCAGGTACCCCTCCGGCATACACAACTGCTGGTAGAACAACAACAAAAGCCTAAACAAGCATAGAAAGGAGGGTTATCTGGTGTGCTTCATGTACACATGGCCTCCTTAAAACTTCAACTGCACGGGGCAAGCATCGTACGTGTATTTCTAACCAGTCTTGTTCCAAAAAATGCTTGAGGCAACTTTCAAAACTAGATGTAATTAAATTTATCTTAATTTTTAAAAACAGAAAAAATACTAAATCAACCCAGAATGAGGTAAAATGTATTTGAATAGTAAAAACAAGACTTAAATTAATTAGTAAACATAGCCATCATGAAGTTCTACATGGATTTTTTTAAGAATGGGCTGTACATTTGGTCAAAGCAATGAGAAAAATCAGTCTGATAAAATTTACTTTAATAAATCAAGTACTCTCCAAGAAACGTCCCAGCATTTCCCAATATCAAGGCTCAGGGCAACTTTTCCTGTGATTCCTTAAAGGACTGCAAAGATTGAGATGCAAGAGGGATGGTGATATATAAGGGTTTCCTGTATTCTCAAGCTATTCCCTATTCCTCCACAATGTCAGTTGAAGACATAATCGATGCTAATTCAATTTTTAAAATTACAGGGAAAAGGAGGTGTTGCATTCCAAGTACCCAATACTTTAATGAAATTAATGCATAAAATCCTTTAGAATTTTGTAAATGAACACTACTTCACACAAATGAGTTTTCAGTAAGACTTGAGAGAAGATCAACCACTCAGAAAGAACCAGAGAACAGAATTCTGTGTCACCAGCTCACGGTTAGTCTGCTTTAGAAGTCAACCAAGCTAAAATTTCAACATTCTCATAAAAGTTGGAGAACTGCTGAATGTGGGGTGCACACCTGTAACTGCAGCAACTCAGGAGGCCGAGGAAGGGAGATCTCAAGTTCAAAGTCAGCCTGGGCAACTTAGTGAGGCCCTGTCTCAAAATTTTTAGAAAGGGCTGGGGATATAGATCAGCAGTGAGCACTTTCCTAGCATGCATGAGACCCTAGGTTCATTGCCCAGTACTATTAAAAAAAAAAAAAAAAAAATTACGGAACCCATCTAAGACTTCTGCCTAAATAGATGGCCCCTACCTCATAAAAATGGGTGTATCAAGGAAGCCGTAAGAATGTCAGTACTGGAGATTGAGACAGAGTCTAGCTAAGTTGCATAAGGGGGCCTCCAACTTGTGATCTTCTTGCCTCAATCTTGCGAAGTGCTGAGATTATAGGTGTGTAGCATGTGCTCAGCAGTCCTAGTAAATTTAACAAAAAGCCCCTTAACAGCACTATCACCTTCAATTTGGTTGTCAAAGTCATATTAATACAGGCAACTAAATGAAAATTAATTGAATAAGATAGCAGCATGGGTAAAACCAAGATATAAAAGTCAAAAGAGCAAGAAATGTTATTTCTTGACTAAAATACAGATCTAGACTCTTGAGAAGCAATGAGAAGTTACCAAATTGTGAGTATGGCTCATAAGAGATCTGTCAGTCCTATTCAAATAATAGACCTTATTTTCTAACTCTAGGCAGATTTCTGAGGCATAACCTTTTCTAAATAAAGTCCATAACAGATTTAATCAATTCCAAAAACTGTTTATGAATGGGCATACAGGTCATTAAACCTTTTTGAATTAAATATGGTTTGCCATTATGGTAGATTATGTTGTTTCCAATTATTTTCTGCCCTCCCTGAAAGAAGATTATAACCCTCCCAATGTCACACGACTGAGTCTGCAGATGGAAAAATCAACTACACCTCCTGACTCCTCTGTGGCACATGAGTCCTGACTTGCTCCAGTTGACTGAAGGCTAGTGTAAGTGACAAACAAGCAGGGTGTTAACAGCCATGAATGGACTGCTGGTCATTTCCTTTCTAACCTCCTGCTATAAGAGTCTCTCCCAGAGTGGGGTAGTTCATTTACCTGGGATCTAAAATGAAGAAGACCCCTGCCATAGAGCCCCAGCTATAAAATGATGTGACCAAGAAATTAAAATGTTGTTTTAAGTCACTGAGCATAATCTGAGTGATGGAACCATTTCATTTGTAAAACTGTTAACCATCAGTGGAACCATTACTACCTAGGGCAGTCTGAAGAAAGCAGATATATGGCACAGGCCATATGAATGAATCTTCACATTATCCATTTGCACAACTAATAGTGAAATGGCAATAACTTCTGCCTTCTTCTAATCAAGTTTTCACCTTACCCAAAGTGCTTAGGAAGACTGGGAGCACTGGAGTTACTGGTTTGGCTGACCTTTAGAAGACCTTGATGAGAACAAAGAAAAGGTCCAGCAGCCAACCCTTCCACAGGCAGGTAATTAATGTCTAACTGATGGGGGATAAAACGAGAATCAAGGCTATAAACTTAACCGGCAGGCTGGTATTCTGGCAAAATAAGGAAATATAATTGTCTGAGATTTTATGGGATGTAGAAATCATAAAAATTAAAAAGTCCCAGGTTCTTTTTTAGCTTTCAAGTATTAGTGTCTACCTGGAAAATTTACCAAGACCCAATGAATCAAATAGTTCTAAAATGATCAATTAAAACATAACAATGAAAATCACTCTCTCGCATTTGTTTTCTACAAGTCAAAGAAAAATAATACAAAGTCAAGACCCTTTTCATAGCTATTGTGATGAAAATTTATATATTAACTCACTCAAAACCAATTTTTTTGTTTTTGGTGCCAGAGACTGAACTCAGAGGGGCTTAACAGCTGAACCACAGCCCCAGTTCTTTTTTATTTTGAGACAGGGTCTACACTAAGTTGCTGAGGCTGAACTCGAACTTATGATCTTGCCTCAGTCTTCCAAGTCACTGAGATTACAGGAATGTACCACTACACCCAGTTTAAAACAATCTCTGAAGGAAAACATTCCATAAGACCACCTGTAAATCTGTGGTGAAGCCTGACAAGGGGGATGTCCAGGGAAACTCAGAACACTTTACTAGCACTAAGTAGACAGACTTTCATATCCAGAGGCTCTGGGGAGAGTCAGTTTTAGCTGGGAGGGAACAAATGAGCTTAGAAGCTCAAGGGCAATGCTAAGAAGTCTCATAAAGGCATAGGCCAAGTCAAGGTTCACAGGATATCCATAACTTACCCAAGAGACTAGGAAAAAGATCACACTATGCTTTGAAACATCCTGAATCTGGACACCCACAAGCTCGGTCAGGGTTAGCAAAATGATGACAGATGTCAGGAAGGTTATCCTCTAACAATTCATACCAATGTGGGAATAATGTTTCCTATAATTTAGTACAAGGTGTTATGTACTGAAAAGTCTGAATCTTCATGTATTTAAGAAATTATCTCTGGGCTGGGGATGTAGCTCAGTGGCAGAGTGCTTGCCTAGTATGTGTGAGGCACTGGGTTTGATCCTTAGCACCACATAAAAATAAAGGCATTCTGTCCACCTACAATTACCAAAAAATTTTAAAAAGAATCATTCCATAAGCCTAAAATGATGGAAGGTCACAGCTACCTCTGCAAGACCAGTTGATGGGGGGAGTCTTGGTAAAAATCAAAGCTTAGGGAGACCTCAGCAAGAAATTAGGATCGAGCTGTTAGGATGTCCTTCTTGGAAGCAGACAGACCGATTTTGTCTGGAAAGGAAGAATTCCCTAGGATTCTTTGCCTCAATTCAACAGTGTCTGGAAAAGATCAAAGGAAGCAGAAGTTCCATGGAATGTGTGGTAGGATGACAACCATTTTCTTTTCACCCATCTCTCAGAAATCCACCCATCCTGATCCTTGTCTGCTCTGACTTTCTTACATGAGCCTAGCCTTTCTAGCCACAGCACACCATAGTAGATTCCTATTACTGGAAGAAAACAAAGAGACAAGGCTAAGTCAATCAGGAGGGAGGGAGAGAAGGCTAGAAACAGTGAACTACAAAGTATAAAAGAGGAGCTGAGCTTGGCACGGAGATCATGGTCAACAAGGGGTGGATTGCCACTTTTTACTGTGAGAGCTGAAGCAGAGAAAAGCGGTCTGTAGAAAGAAGCGATGAAAAGTGCAGATGCTGGGAATCAGACACCATGACTGTCCAAAACAGATCATAACACCAAGGGTAATTCCCAGGACTGACTGGGCCCATGCTCTTAGGTTCCACTGGGTTCTACCCAATAAATTCCTGTTGATGCTGGTTTGTTTAAGCAAGCCTAAATGAGTTTTTCTTTCTTGCACTAAAATGCATTGATTTATTATTTGCCTATTTTAGTGGTACTGAGGATTGAACTAAGGGGTCTTACTACTGAGCTATATCCTCATCAGCAGCACCACCACCACCTTCTTTTTTTTTTTTTTTTGTACTGGGGATTGAACCCTGGGACATTTTACCACTGAACTATTTTGAGACAAGGTCTCATCAAGTTGCTGAGTCTGGCCTCAAACTTGTGATCCTCCTGCCTCAGCCTCCCAAGTTGCTGAGATTACAGGCATATGACACCATTCCCGGCTCCTCACCCCAATTTTTAAATGTTAAGACCTGATCTTTCTATGTTGCTCAGGTTGACCTGGAACTTGTAATTCTCCTGCCTCAGTCTTATAAATTGCTAGGATACCCAACCAAGTTTTGGTTTGTTTTTAAATATTTGCTCTTAATTTTTTAATTGAATTAGTACACATGAAGTATGCAAATATTGTTTCCTGATGACTTACAAATTACATCACCTATGTCATCAATACGTAGACCAGAGGTAGAGAACATTACCAGGACTCCAGAAGTTCCTTTTGCCCCCCACCATATATCTCTACACAAGCCCTGTCCTACTAACTTCTATCACCATGTTAGTTTTTTTTATTTTTCCTTGAGTTTTGCATAAATGAAATCATGTAACACACTCATTTTGGACTTTTTTACTCAATGGAATATCTGTGAGTAATGTATGGCAGTACTTTTGTAGCATGAAGCAGGGTTGGGTGGGTTCTTTGTCTCTTGAATTTTAAGAATGAAATCCCTGGTCAGGGTGAGTGCGCACAGTAACAGGATTTACTAGGATTGGCCCCTGACCCCATTTTAGATACGGCACTCAGTGCCCATGAGCTCTTCATGCACCTTTGGTCCAATTAGGTTACTGGGTCTTTTTTTGGAGGGGGTCTAGGCACTAGGCAACAGATGTCTACCGGGTTTTTTTCCTCACGCAGGAACTGCCCTCAACTTCATGAGGCCTGGCTTTTGGCATCGCCCTGCCACATAGAAACCTGACCTTGGAGGGACACAAGTTTCCTTTGTGCCTATTTTTAACTCTTTTGCCTCAGGTTTTATTATCATTATTATTATTATTATTATTATTATTGCTGTGTAGTACTTCACTATAACTATGCCACAAGTTTCTCTGCCCTATTTGTGGGCATTCACAGTGTTTCTAACTGGCGCTATTATGAACATTCTTATAAAAGCTTTGGTGCATATACTCATTTCAGTTGTCATTGCTGAGTCATAGGATATCTATTCAGATACAGGTTCAGATATGTTTATAGATACTTCCAAACAATTTTTCAAAATGATTAAACCAATTTACAGTTCTACCAGCAGTATTTAAGAGTTTGAACTTTTCTACGTCTTTGCAAGTATTTAGTTACAAGTTTTCAGTCTGTGGTTCAATTTTAGCAATTCAGGTGTATTTGTATTTTATGGTACTCCTAATTTTACTGATAACTGCCCTTTTGATCAATTTTTTTTTTTTTTTCACTGACTGGTATTTTTTTTTTTTTTTTTTTTTTTTAAATCCTGGAGATTGAACCCAGGGGCACTTAATCACTAAGCCATATCCCCAGTACTTTGTTTTGAGACAGGGTTTTTAAAATTGCTTAGGGCCTTGCTAAGTTGCTGAGGCTGGCTTTGAGCTTGCAATCCTCCTGCCTCAGCCTCCTGAGCCACTGGGATCATAAGCATGTGTCACCATGCCCAGTGGTAATTGTTCTTTAGTATCCTGGACAAGCTATTTTGTTGTAGAGGGTGGTATGCCAAATATCTTCTTTGTGACTTGACTTTTTATTCTCAGTCTATACTGATGAATGAAAGTTCTTAATGACTGAGAACAGACTAAACTTTGTTCATAGGAAATGTGGCTTTGAGAAACAAACCCAATCCTCTGGATTTCCCCACTCAAATCATGGAATTCCACTGATGCAGGGAAAGGTAAGTGAATGGCTGCAAGCCTTCCATTCCCCTGGGAACTCGGGTAGTATAAATACAATGTTACTGTACTTGCTGGCCCAAGCTTCAGATTCCAGGAACCACCAGCCTGACAGCCAATAGCCTGCCCATAGGGTATCAAGGGTATTCATGCGCCACACTGGAAACACTGTTACAATGATGAATGGTTTGCTTCACAGGCTCTTAGAACCCCACAGCTCCTTCCAGCACAGTTTTGGGTAACCAGCAGAGCACCAATTTGGGATTCCAAAAACATCCCATCTCTCCTCATCCCAAATCCCTGCAATAACCAGAGCCCCAACCTCAACTTCTGCCTGGACACCTAAGCTCCAGGAATCCCTTAATCCTGAACTAAGTGAAGGTTCCCTGTGAGTTAAGGTTCACACATCTATCACCTCATTGATCCCCTCAGCTCCTCTGTGCAGTGGCTGTCACTATCCCCATTCTGCAGGAGTCCAGGATTGTTCTGCTTGGGCAAAAGTGGCTGAGAGCTTACACAGAAGGAAGAAGGGTGGTGGTATTGGGATGGCTGAGTTGGGGTTTTCCACAGTACCAGGTCCCCTGAGCCTGGCTCTATCCTGTTACTTCCTGCCAGGGTTCCACTGTGGGCTACCTAGGTTACTGCCCTTTCTTTATTCTTTTGTCAAGAAGCAAACAAATCAGCTGTTTTCAGATTTTTTCTAGGAGTTTCACAGTCAGGAGCTACTATATCCAAGGTCCTCCTCCCTCATCTTCCCTCCCTGCATGCTCCTCCATGTAAACTCACCAGGACACACTGAAACACCACAGTGTAAAGTTAATGTTTCTTTCCAAACAGAGACAAAACACACTCCCCACAGCAAATCAGAGACTCAGGACCCGCACTCCCAACTGCTGCCTTATGTATAATCCGAACCCCTCAATCTGATCAGTCCAAAAATAAAGGGGAAAAAATGGGGACAAAATAGAAAAGCTATCCTGGGTTACCGAGGATCAAGGAGAGAGAAGGGGATGCTCAGGATGAAGCACAGTGAGCATGGATTTGGCATCCCAGCCCAGCCTGGGACCCAGGGCTAAGTGCAGGTGTGAACAGGTGCACTGTAGTGTTAAGCCAAGACCCTGATCAGAGGGGCCTGGTTTACAGGTCAGCAAGGTTACTGAGCAAATCGGAGATGAGGCCAAAGGGTGACAACATTTTTTTCTTTGAAAAAGTTCCCAGGAAAATGATCTATAATCTACATAAACTTCAGTCCCTTAAGCAGTATTTCCTCCTTCTGTCATTTAAGTTCACAGTGCAGGAAAAAGTGCCCGTTTTTCCCATTGGCTACTTTATACAATCACTTGGGGTTGGTTGAGAGTTTTCATGGCTTCATTACTCATCTTTGACCTCCAGAGGCAAACTGTGGGTACACCTTCCCTTCAGCAGAATGGAGTCTGGAAATCTCTGTTTCCAAGAGGCTCATGTGCTCTGGATGGCTAAGAAGTTGTGCACGTGAAGGGCTTCAGGCAAGGGAAAGTAAGGCCTTGACCAGGTTTTCCTATTTCCCCATAAATATCCAAACTGGAGCTTTCTGCTTCCTGAGGTCAGCCAAAATAAACCTACAAAGAAACAGTTCTCTTCCTCTCCTAGCCTAAAGATTGATCCACACTATCCTGACAAAATAGGGTACTAAATTTCAGGAGGCTAACATTATAGCTCCTTCATGGCTCTGAGTTCACAGAAAAAGGAAGAATACTGGACAACAAAACCCAGACTTAGATGCATACTTAAGGTGGGGCCAAATCTCACTAGGACAATCTCTCTGTAACCAAAATGTTTAAACTTGAGCAATGGAAGCAGGAAACTGAATCTCCCAAAGGGACAGGTGCCACATGGTGGGCATATAAATCACTGTAATGAGGACTGGTGAATCAGAACGTCAGGCCACCTGAGAGCCGAGGAACATACTAACAAAATGACACTTATCCATTCAACAAGTATTTCTGAATGTCCACAAAGGGCAACCTGGTTACTGCCCTCCCACTTGGCCACACCAGAGAAAGCGCTGCTGTTTCTCAAGCCAGCATCTCTGCCCTGTGCCTCCCACCCACATTTCTGTCATTCCCAGCACTACAAACAGTTCACAGATCCTACTCTGGAGCCACAACCACCACCGCTGCCCCCCACCTGTCCAGTGGGGATGGCAGGACACAACCAAGTTCACAAGATCTCATTGAGGAACTAGCCTCCAATTTTCTCAACTTTAAAGAAGTAAAAACCATATGCAAAAATTGGCAGCAGTCAGTTACCTAATGAAATGACCTCTCCTGGTTGTTACTGAAAGCTTGCGGGGCTGAAAAAATGCTGAAGTCAACGGCAACCCTTTCTCTCCCAGACTCCTTTCCTTGGCAGGAATCTGGCAAACTCTCCTCCCACTCCTGAATTTTAATTCTGAAAGGAGTTTAAAGTGTGTTGTTTCTTAAGGCAGAGAAATCTTATTCTGCCCCTGAGGTCAGAAGCCTAGATTCTCCAAGGCCTGGTTTGTTATGTAATCCAGGATTTAATCTTGTCACCAAGAGGACAGATGGCACCTACAAGTAACTTACAGGTATCAAGGACCATGCAGCATCTATTCCTTGCTCAGCAGGATCTCTAATGCTACTTAGGGGAAGGTGGAATATATGCACAGATTAAGTACAGAGTTAGAGGTGATATGTGCAGGTGTCATTCTTGAGGAGGCGCACAAGACTATTAAAAGACCAACCCAGACAAAATGGGCTCCCTAAGTAGAAGACAAAGCAGGAAATTTCAGAGGGCCAACAGAAAATACAGCACAACAAACTCAAGCGTGCCAAACCATGTGCAAAGTTCCTAGAAACGACTCATTTCATCTTCTAAGAAACAGCAAAAACTTAGAGCTCTGCCATTCAGCTCACGATATTCCACTTAACCCTGGGTTGACAGGCCCCTTCGCTTTTTTCCTTCAAATCTGATACGTCAGGAACTGAAATTTTCTTCTGCATTTTCATGTGGAAATTTGATCCTCAGTCAACTACAAAGCAGGACTCAGACAACTTTTCCTATCAAAATGTCACAGTGAAAGGCAAAAAAATCAAGAGATCAGACAAATTAGAAAAGTTGAAACAGGCAGCTGAGCATGTCGCTCAGAGGTAGAACAGTTGCCTATCACCTAGGGCCCCTGGAGTTCCATCCCCGCACCAAAAAGAAAAGAAGTTGAAACAGCATGAGCTTTAAAGCATACTGAATACCTTAATTTTCAACATAGTAAGTTTCTCTTCTTTAATCTTTTATTGGACGTAAATCCCTTGGAATCTATCTCCCAATAAATCAAAGAAAAAAAACTGTGAGAAGTAAATTTTATAGCACGGAGAAAGAGAAAAGCTAGATCCATTTAAGAACTCATATGGTCTCCATGAATTCTCTACCCCATTCAGCTTTTCTATTTCACTGTGCTTAAAGTAAAAAGGCTGAACCATTTTTGAGGTGCTCATCTTCATCACTGATCTGGAAACTTCAATTAACACCCATTTGTAAGGGATCAGCTAAAATAAGACAACAGACAAGACCACGCACTGGCAAGAAAGTGAAGCAATGGGAACTCACCCACCATTATTGAAAAGTATAAAGGGATAAAAAAAACACCTGTAGTCTATCTACTCCAGAAGAACTGTGTGGCCAACAATTCCACTCCTAGATACATGCCCCAAATAAATACACACATATGCTCACTAGAGCACATGCACAAAATTTCTCCCACAGTTCTACTCGTTAGTTCAAACTGGGAAACAACTCATCATACATCTACAGGGAGAGGGACAAACAACAGTGGGACAGCCACACAAGGGAGCACCACATGGCAAAGACAAAGGACGGCCCATAAGCACATACCAAAACGTGTATCAGTCCTATACTTGTGGTAAGAAAAGTCCTATACATGGGGTAAGAAAAGCCAGGCCAGGAAGACTGAATACTCTTGATACTATGAATACAAAAATAAGACTGACAGAACCACTCTATGAAGTAGAAGGAAGAGCTGTGACTGAAAGGGACACCCAGAGGACTGACCCCTTTGGTGGCACCACCTGGGAAAGAGATGGGGAGAATCCAGCAGAGGTGAGATGACATCGCCTCACAGGGAGGATCCCTTCCCCAAGGAGGGCCACTCGTACACTGAGATCCTTACAGCAAAGGACAGCGCTGTTTAAATGAATACTTAAGAGGAGGAGGAAGGGGCAGAGGGCACAGAACAAGAAAGTGGTCAGGTTTGATTTCTACTTCTGCTCTAATTACTTTTTCCAGTCCCCCTCCCCCGCCCCAAGGTTCACAAATAAGCTGGTCAGAATTGCAAAGAGAATGTGAATTTAGCCAAAAATGAATGCAGACCATGATATTTCCATTCTTGCATCTAATCAAGCCAAAATTTAGATTAAAAATAAAAAAATCAAGTGAGGTTTTATCTGTAATATGCAATAGCTGCAAGCCAATAATAGTGGAAGTTGTTGGGTGCTCCTCAGGGGCTCCCATGATATAAAAAGGGATTAGTTTGTCTTCTGAGAGTTCAACTAAGCCCCATTGCTCAATTCCATTAACTAAATGAATTAAAGGAGGAAAAAAAAAAAAAGTTACAAGGTTCTTGACACCATCATATATAATTGTTTCCAATTAACTGATTGCTTTTGTGATGAAAAAGCATGAGGATCCTTCCTTCTGGCAGGTCTGTGTGTCTGAACAAGAGCCTCATTGTCGGGCCTCTACCCCTGGAGACACCCCGCTCCTGCTCACCACTCCTCCCAACTCACGCCCTCTCCAGCAAGCCCAGGTTCTCCATATCGCCTGTCCTAAAAAAGAATGTGTTTTACTTAAATTTATAAAGGTAACTAGAAGTAAAACCAATATCTAATAAAAATTTTAAAACTGGGAGGTAGGGATGGGGCTATAGCTCAGTTGGCAGAGTGCTTGTCTCACAAGCACAAGGCCCTGGGTTCGATCCCCAGCACCACCACAAAAAAACAAAACAAAACTGAGAGGCCAAAAGGAGAGAAAAGAGGCGAACATATTTCCTTTTCTTAGCAAGGTGTTGAAAGACGTCAAATTGGTGGTATCAATATATAGCAGCCATCTAAAAAGAAGGTTGCAACTTCTTTGACATTTTTCCCATTAAGGGGGTTGGGGGGTCTATATCCAACTGAAGATTGTGTACGTCCCAACTTTGGGGCGTAGGTCAAAAAAGGCCACGGAGTTTCTATTTTAGTTTGTTTGAGCTGATCACTGTGGGGCGTGATGGTTCATGTTATGTGTCCTGGAGGTTGTTTTAGAGATTAACAAATTTAACCCTGGGAAAAGCAGATTATAGGTCTTAATGTAAGTGGGCCTCATCCAATCAGGCAAAGGCCTGAAGAGAACAAAAAGAGCAGGTTCCTTAAACAGGGAATTCTCCAGCAGACTGGAGTCTTCCTCTATACCATGGTTGTCCTGATCTCCAAATGCTGGCCCATACTGCAAAGTTTGGACAAGCCAGCCTCCAAAATAATTATTTTGAAGGAAAAAACAACAACAACAAAAAACTCACTGATACACATACACCTACTGATTATTTCTCTGGAGAACACCAACACAGGGGGAAACCTGTTATCGCATGAGAAGTCCCTCTGCCTGGGGTGACCATGCTAAAAATCACCAAGATGACAAGTGAAGTCAACAGGTGTATGTGCTCTGATAAGCAGTCAATACTGAGCCCAGCCTTCCAGATACCCCTATCAAAACATAAGATGCAGAAGCAAAGTCTTCTTGGACCCTCCAGAGAAGCCCATCCAAGGGCAGGTGCCACAGAGCAACCTCAGCACTCCAGGGAGCAGAACCATCCAGCCAGGTCACCCCAAATCCCTTACCCACATGGCCCTAAACAATTTTAAACCACTAAATTTGGGGGTCAATTGTTATAACCACCGAGACCTAACGACAGAAAGAGAAGTTATCACTTAAAGACACTACGGCTGAGCTGTGACCAGAGTGATAGGTTTTAGTTTTCATGTTAAACCCTTCATTATTTTGCATTATTCACTCCTTGAAAATGTTAGAAATTTTAAAATTCAGAAATTAATAAATAGTCAACAGGGTGTAGCAGTTACTCTTAGAAGTCTTCCTGATGCTAGACAGATTTGTGACCATCTTAGTCAACATCGATGGTTTGAACCCACTTAATCCTCCTAAACCCTATGATAGAGGTGCCTTATTACCCCTGGTCTCTTGTTTTTGATTGTTTTGAGACAGGATCTCACTGTTGCCCAGGCTGGCCTCAAACTCACAATCCTCAGCCTCCTGAGTGGCTGGGATTACAGGAGTGAACCACCACACCCAGATTATCCCTGTTTTATAGATAGGAAATCAAGGCACAGAGAGGGTCAGAAACTTGCTAAAGGTCACAGAGCAAGCAAAAGATAAGATTCCAATTAGCCAGTCTGAGTCCAGAGCTACAATATTTACACAAAGATCCACCAGGCAGACTTTGGCAGTTACAAGTCAATGGACAAATGGTACAATCTCAAATTGCCATCACTTGGGACTCCAAGCATGTGACTGGCCACAGAATTCTGTGTCAAGCACTGTCTATTGCCCTTATTCTAAAGCTATTGCCTAAATTCAAGGCTCTTAAATCTCCACCTGTACTCATTTTTCAAAGTTCAATCCCCCCAAATATGACCCAGATCTCTCAGCATTAATTTCTCCATCTACTACCTTTCCAGAATGGTTATTTATATATGTTTGTTCTACTTTTTTGCCTATTACAGTTGTTTCCTTGTGTGTCTCTCTTGGTAGGCTCTGAGGGTTTTGGTCTGTGAATTCCCCCACCAGCGCTTCCCATGTCATAAAAATGTAATTATTGTTTACTAAAGTTAACTAACATTGGCTTATTCTCAATGACGGTTGATGTTGCAGCCTTCATGTTAGGGAGATGTTCATGATTTTCTTTTTTCTTTTTTTTTTTTTTTTTTTTTTTTTTTTTAACTTTCACCTCTCATCCTTTGGAGTCAAACTGGCATTTTTTAACTTTTTTTTTTTTTTTAATGGTGCTGAGAATTGAACCCAGTGCCTCACAGGGGCTACGCAAGCACTCTACCACTGAGCCACAACCCCAGCCCTGTTCACTGAATTTTATCAGAGGGGAAAGCAGAGGAGTTGAGTTATCACTGGAAAAGCTGCAGCCCGCTGCATCCTAATCTTTGTCAGGCGTTTGCAATCAAACCCCAAAACTCTGAATTGCATGTACAAAACATCTTCCTCCCCAATAAGGTGCATATTTTTTGTTCTGCTTTTATAGAGGCTCAGTTATTTTCATTATCTTCCAGAAGAATGGCCAGGAAGCCAGAATCACTCCCATTGTCCAGAGTGGCCAGCGGAGGCTCTCCTTGTGCTTGGTTAATCTCTCCCTCAAGAGGGCTCAGTGGGGTCCTTATCTTCTGAGGTACCTGCTCCCCACCAATTTTTAAAGATCTCTAAAAGTCCAGCCCAACTCCTACTCTTCTGAGAGGTTACTCTTAGTCATCCAGGAAGCAAAGACCTCTTCCCACTCAGAACTCAAAGAAGGATTCAATATTAATTGAATAAATACCTCCTTTGTCATATATAAGAATTTTGCCTAATTGGTACTTTTAATATATAATTTCTGGGTGAGAAAAACAACTTAATATGATACCTTTATATCTTCTAAAGCTCCTGGCTCCATACCCCTTGGGGAGAGTATCACATATAGAAAAACTGCAGGGCTAGGGCTGCAGCTCAATAGTAGTGTTTGCCTAGCATGCATGAGGTCCTGGGTTACATCCACAACATTGAGGACAAAAAAAAAAAAAAAAATACACCTGCATATGATTGGTAAATGAAACTGCAAATAAATTCAGCTTATGCTATTTATAAAGAAAATATCAGTATCAACCTCACCATTATTTTCAGAATTGCAATTTAAAGCCATGAGACACCCTTTTGAAGGTAAGACGTTAGCAACTTAAAGATTTCTTTAATCAATGTCATGCTAGGTTCAAGGATAACTCAACTCTATGGATAGATTTAAAAAAAAAAAAATCCCTAGTTTATGAAACATCCAAAAAAAAAAAAAAATGGGGGGAGGAAAAACACTATTGTACAATATGTACTAGTAAACATTCAGTAATATATACTAGAAAGAATCCCCAAATTAACACACATTTCCAATGGTGTAGTGATTTTATTAAATAAAAGCATACCCATAGGATAATGAAGGGATTACAAAGTCAGAGCCAGAAAGGATGGTGCACAACTATAATTCCAACTACTTGGGAGGCTGAGGAAGGTGGAAAGCAAGTTCAAAGACAGTACGGGCAACTTAGCTAGAACCCAGCTGAATTTTTTTTTTTTTTTTTTTTTTTTTTTTAAAGGGCCAGGGATGTACATCAGTGGTAGAACGCCCTGGGTTCAATCACTGGTGTGTGCTTTGGGGAGGATATTAAAACAATATTGATAACAGTGTTAAGAAGCAAACTCACATATCAGAACTCACTTTTGCTGCAGCTGATCCTCAGACTGATGTGCAGAGGACAGAAATCTAGGGTACAAGAGTACCCAAAGCACACCTGTTCCCTAGGACATAAAATGCACTCTCCTTCTCTGAATCTTTAAGGGAAGCAATTATTCCACCACCAGTAGCTTCTCCTCCAACCTCAGGCTTTTTAATCTCCCCATAGGACTGCCCATACTTAATTTTTCTTCAACTGCCTCAGGAGCAGAACCCTTCCCAAACCTATTAACAGTAAAAGGACCAAAGTTAATCATCTCTCTGATCTCATTCAATCTCTATCACATGTAGCTACCTTAAAACGAGGGAGTAGGGCTGGGGAGGGGAAATGGAGAATTACTAATAGGAATAGAAATGTTTGGAGTGGGTGATGAAAATATTCTGGAATTAGTGTTGATTGCATAACTTTACTAAAGTCACTGAGCTTATACACTAAAAGGGTAAATTTACAGCTTATTGTATCTCCAAAGTTTAAATAAAATGTGGAGAAAGTTGGGTGAAAGGAGAAACTAGCAAAGAGCTCAGTGGCATCTAAAAATCAAGATGAATAAATTCGTGAAAACTAAAAATATGCAGAGACCTGATTTCCATTCAGCACAAGAGGTGGGAGCATGAAGTTGGGACAAGGAACTGAATGATTATATATCTGAATGATTAACCTTATTAGTTTTAGCGCCCTCAGTCTGGTATGATAATTCATTAAGATGAGCTACCCTCCTTAGAGAGGACATGTAAAAAGCAAGCGCTGAAGACGCCATGGGTTGTTAATGCCAGCACCACCAAGGCCTTCACCTGGTCATCCTTGGGGCAGCACCGCTCTTGCTGACCTGAAAGACTGACCACAAAAAGTTGCCTCTGCAAATTCCAGGGGGGCCCAGATAAAGGAGGAAGAACAATCAAGGAAAGGTGGCTGCCGTGAGCACGCAGCTCCTTGAATATTTGCCGAAGTGACAAGGAAGAGGGGGGTGCTCAGGGACCAAGTCGCTTAAGGACTCCTGCACACGCTCCCTCGCCCTGACACCACAAATCCTCCAGAAACCCAGGCAGCGATGGGCGGTCGGCCAAGGGACGAAGGACCGAGCACCGCAGAGCCCACGCCCCTCCCCCACCTCCTGGCCGGAGCCATCTCGGAGTCGGCTGAGGGCGACCCTAGGCCACCTGCCGCTCTAGGACAGAAGATAAAGGGGTCTTGATCGCCGCTTCTCCTGCGGAGTTGCCCGTGGACCTAAATGGAGATTAGCCTCATAGAGGGGTGCCTCAACCTACCTCGGGCTAATACAAGGCCCAGAGGCACCCTAAGGCCAGCGCGCCCGGGTCGGGGTCGGGAGGCGCCGGCACCCGCCCGCTCACCCGCCCCGCAAGTACTTTCCCGCTTCCCAGAGTCCAGGGCGCTGCGCTCCTTCTTCTAGACCCACCAAACTCCGCCGCCGCAGGGCCAGCCAAACTGGGGCGGCCCCAGAGCCGAAGCCACCTCTTGGACCCTCCCCTTCCATAGGGCCGTCCTGAGGCCGCCAGAGTAACCCCGGCGAGCGGGAGATCGCGGGGGCTGTCCTCCGCCACCGCCGCCGTGCGCCCCCGGCGCGCGCCAAGTTTGCACGGCTCGGCGCGGAGGCCGGCCCCGAGCAGGGGTCGGAGCCTGGACGCCCCAGGCCAAACGTGCCAGGGAAGGGGGTGCAGCGCAACCCCCGGCACCACTCACCTCCAGCCGCTCCTCCCAACCTGCCGCGCTGGGCTGGCCACTCGCTCGCTTGCTCCTCCGCGGCTCCCGGAGCTCGGGGAGGAGGCGGGACGGAGGGGCGGAGTCGGCTCCGGCTGGCAGCGCCAGAATTAAACCCCTGAACGCGCCGCAGCCGTCAGGCACCGCAGCCGCTGCGAGGGCGGAGAAACCAGAAAGGCCACAAGCCTCAGACAGTAAGTGGGGAACAACTCTGGCTGCGCCCGGCAGCGGAGCAGGAGGGACACACCGGCCAGTTGGAACCTCGGGAGCCTCGCTCAGAGCCGAGGAAATCGGACTTTGGAGGGCGCTGCCTTTGTAGCCTCGGAGCCGGCCGGCGGGCGGGCCCCAGTGCGCCTGCGCGCTGCCGAGACTTACCGGGCGCACGAGGTATCTTAGCACACCTCCCAGCCTCAGGCCCACCTGCGTTTACATCACCAACCCCGAGAGAACGGAATCCATTCCCCCAGTAAAACCCTTAGGTTTGTTATCCCTAGCAGGGAGAGGAGCTGGACGCGCCAGGATGACACGGTTAATAATCTCGGCTAGGGCCTGCTTACTGTCCCCTCCCAAACATGCCGCTAAGAAATTATTTTCTGGCCCGGGGCTGGGGCGGCCAGAAGTTTCCTGGTAGCCAGGTGACCTCGGTGCGTGCATTCACTGCAGCTCCACTGCGGGACCAAGTCCTCAGCGGATGGGAGTCTTCCCAGCCTGAAGGGTGCAGGTGTTCTGTTCGGAAGACTCCCAAAGAAGACAGTAGGGCTTACCTTCAGAATTTAGGACTGAACTAACGAAGTCTGTTCGGTGCAAACGCTTTATTCCAAGCAATAGCTGTAGGTTCAAGAGGGAAGAAGAGTTTGGGTAAAGGAGGACCCGGGACCAGGACGTACGTGCCAGCTCTCCTACCACTGGTTCTCTTACTGGGATGCTCCTCCTCATGAGCCCTCCCCCATGGGATGCACACAACGGGCCTTACACAAGCCACAATCTTTTTTGCAAGTGTGTTAAAGGGAAGTCACGAAATCTCACGTGGCTAAGTGCTGTCCTCTGAGGAGAGAAGGCTGTGAATTCTTCCTTACATTTCTCCGCAAATCACACCTGCACATTCCTGAAACTGATGGACCTTAACTGTTAAAGGCAGCCCAAAGACGGGAACTCTGATTCTCAGCCTCATTGCCAGCTCTCTGAGTAACAGCAAGCAGACTCCTGGGCCTCGGTTTCTTCATTTGTAAAATAGGGCATTTCGGACACTGGATGTTCCTTAAAATTCCTCTCTGACAATTATCCATGATTTCATGAAAAGGTTAATTATTCCCATTGTGATAAGAGGTGGGAGATCTGAAGCAGAGGGGTTCCTGCATTTTAAAATTGTCCTTCACCCACAGAATTCCCAGCCCTGACCTCTGCTTTATTGATCCTCCTTTACTTTTAGTCAATAAACATTTTATAGGCCCTCAAAATGAGGCAAACCTAATCAATAAAATATGGCAAAGTTTGAATTTTTAGTATATGTTCAAAATTTTTATTTTGAATTTATTCTTTCTTAAATTAACATACAATTCACACACCATAGAATTTACTTTTAAGTGCACAATTTTGTCAGGCAAGGTGGTGCTTGCCTGTAATTCCAGCTACCCCAGAGGCTGAAGCAGGAGGGTCACACATTCAAGACCAAACTGCAATTTAGGAAGTCCCTGCCTCAAAATAAAAAAGGGCTGGGGATGTAACTTAGTGGGAGAGTGCCCTGTGTTTAATCCCCATCTTGCGGGGAGGGAGTGTACAAATCAGTGATTTTTAGACTATAGTCATAAAGTTAGAAACCATCACTGCTAATTCCAAAGTGATTTCATTGTCCTAATAAAACCCCATATCCATTAGAGGTTTTTTTTTTTTTTTTAATCTCCATTCCACCCCCTCAGCTCCTGACAACTACTAAATTTGCTTCATGAATTTGCCTATTCTGACATTTCATATAAATATAAACAATAAGGGCTAGGAATGTAGCACAGTTGTTGAGTGCTTTCCTAGCAAGTTAGAGACCCTGTGTTTAATTCCCAGTACCCCCTGCCCCCCAAAAAGAAACAATGCATGGTCTTTTAGTCTGGCATCTTTCACTTAATAAATGCAAGGTTCGTCCATATTGTAATATGTCTCAGTAGCTGCCTTCCCCTGTTATACATTTATTGCTGTACTTCACTTGCCTGGAATTACAGGCACCTACCACTGTACCCAGCTGAAAATCTAGCATTTATCCTTAACTATAAATGAAGGCAAAAACTTTAGCTTCTGAGTATGGGATGGTCTATTCAATACAACTCTTTTTTTGGTAAAGTTTCTTTTTTGTAGAGTTCCTTGATTTCTTCCCTCTGATTTCAGGGAAAAAAAAAACAAAACAGAAAGTTACAAATTAAACTGGTATTGGAGGTTGGTGGCAGACATCTTGTTGAGGTCATATAACCAGTAGTTGAGTTGTTTAGGCAGTAATTGACTTAGTTGAGAGTTCTTGGCATGGATTTAAAAATGGAACTTTGGAGATTTTTTTTTTCTTCTTTCTTTTTCCCCCGGTACTGGGGATTGAACCCTAAGATACTCTACCACTGAGTTACATCCCTAGCCCTTTTTTATTTTTTATTTTAAGACACGGTCTTTCTAAATTGTCCAGTGAGAACTTTTCTTTAAATAAAATACAAAATAGGGCTGGAGATATGGTTCAATGGTTGAGTGCCCCTGAGTTCAATCCCCAGTACTCCCAAAACATTGCCCTGGCTGACAACTTGTAATCCTCTTGCCTCAGTCTCCCAAGTTGCGGGAATTATAGGCCTGTACCCCCACACCAGGCTGGGATCTTAGAATAATAAATTGCAATCACTTGTTTGGTGGAGGATGGACTTTTTAGAGATGGGGGTCTAGAATTCCATTGATATTTGCCAGCTTTGCTCTAATTAATTCCATTTTCAAGACTGCAGGAACCAGAATATTTTTTTCTTTCTTTTTTTTCTCAACTTTTATCTATGCAAAGTGTCTGAAGTCTCAACAAATCAGATAGTTTTGGCTATCTCACTCTCAGTATAGCTTTTGAGGAAGAGGGTGGTTTGGTAACTGCTGGAGTTTAGGAACTTTGTAGTCTTGGCCTCTCTTTTTGTATAGTCTTATGTTGTAACCTTTCCATTGCCAGTAAACAAGATATCAAGTATTTAGTAGGGCTGGACAAGGTGGTGAATACCTGTCATTCCAGCTATTTGGGAGACTGAGGCAGGAGGATTACAAGTTCGAAGTCAGCCTGGCAATTTAACAAGACCCTGTCTCAAAATAAAATTTAGAAAGGGTGGGTAATGTGGCTCAGTGCTACAGCACTTCTAGCTTTAATTCCAGTGCCACAAAAGAAAAAAAAAATTCATCAGGGCTTTTTGGAGGTTTCACTGTCACTATTCAATTTTCCTACTTTGAGAGGGTTCATTTACACAAATGTATAGTATTGAAGGGAGGAAGGAGGAACTCAGGACATGGAAATACAATCAATCCTTAAAGAACATAATCAGCTTCTACATGGATTTATTTATTTGTCTTTGGAGATTTGCAACAAATTGAAAAAACTTGCTTGGTAAACTAACCCTGCATAGCCTAGAAATAGCAAAAGAAAAATTTTGGCATATCATAAATGCATAAAATATATAGAGATAGAAGTCTACTTTATTGTTTACTACCATAAAATATACAAAAATATGTTACAGAAAGTTAAAATTTATGAAAACTCACACAAACACAGATCATACATGGGGCCATTAGCAGTCCAGAGAACTGTAAACAAATGTAAAGAAGCCATATTAAGGGGCTGGGGTTGTGGCTCAGTAGTGGAGCTCTTGCTTAGCATGTATGAGACACTGGGTTGGATTCTCAGCAAAAAAAAAAAAAAAAAAAAAAAAAAAAAATATATATATATATATATATATATATATATATGACCATTGACAACGAAAAAATATTTTTAAAAAGCAGTATTAAATCATAATTGCATGAAATTAGCTGTAGTATACATACAGTGCTACTGCTGTTGCTATTGCAATGAGTGTAAACATTGAGAATATCCATTGAAAACTCCAGGGAATACTAATCACCTTTGTGTGAGCAGTTTAACTCTCCAATAAATTGCAATCTGTAGTAAAAAATGATCTCTTGTTCTCACAAATTTTTCACCATATATACTACACATTATAAAGTACGTGGTGATTATGTTGTCAGTAACAGCAAGTCTACAGCAGGCAATCCGTAATCAAGTTGTTGGGGAGTCAAAAATTACATGGAGATTTTCAACTATACAGTGGGAAGGTGTCCCTAACCCTGTGTTGTCCAAAGGTGAGCTGTACTTCACTTGGCTCCTCTGTGAAAGATTCTTCAACATTTTCTATAGTTTCTGACTTTAAGTTTTAATAGCTGAGTGTGCTAGGGATGTAGTTCAGTGGTACAGCACTTGCCTACCATGGATGAGACTCTGGATTTAATTTCTCTCATACCACAAAAAAACCAAATAGCTTAGTAAAATTTCCTCAACTTTTTCCTTTTATGAGAAAGTAGTTTCATTTTAAAAGTTTTCTTCCACACTACTGTTATCCTATTTCAAATTCCAATTTGGAACAAATAAAGTTTCATCATTATAGTTTCTGTAGTTAAACATGAGTTAATACAAAGTTCATATGTGTCCTTAAAAGTCTCCATCAGCATAGGGTTAGAAGACACCAAATGGTGTCTGCAGTCCAGAGTAGAAGACACCAAATGGTGTCTGCAATCCAGAGTAAGAACCATGTTCAGACTCTTTCTCTCTTTCTCCTTTTCCATAAGACCAGTGTTTCCTATACTCATTTTCCCAGGATTCAGTTAAACTAATCTAACATATTAATAGTAAATATGACTGCAAGTTTTTTTGCAAGCAGCATCTGCCCTGGTTCTTAGCCATACTCCCAACCAGCTCGTTAGTGTAATGCAACTTCCTGTAATATAATCAGTCATCTGCTGTATACTAGAAATTGTGTATAAATAACAGCAGCCAACTCATCAACCTCCCTGAGTCTTGTCTATAAAATGGAAACAAATACCTATTGTGCCTCTTTACATTAAGCTCCAATAAAGATCAAACCTCCCAGAGGAAGTTGAACCAGAATGGGCCTTGGGTATGCTGCAGGTAGGACTCCA
The DNA here is from genome assembly GCF_902686445.1 of Sciurus carolinensis. Taxonomy (NCBI): domain Eukaryota; kingdom Metazoa; phylum Chordata; class Mammalia; order Rodentia; family Sciuridae; genus Sciurus; species Sciurus carolinensis. The sequence goes on from NC_062226.1 coordinate 69,159,021, forward strand.
TTGCTTTAGTGTCCCGTGTAGGCCTAAGAGGGTAGATGGCAGCAAGGAGATAAGTCAGGAGAGAGTGAGGAAGACACCCAGGCAAGAGGTTACCAAAGTCAAATCAGATCGTTGGGACAGGTGGAATTGGGGCAGTCCCTGAAAGTAATTTTCCTCTTTATATGCTGCTTCATTTCACTTTTTAAAAAAGGTTATATACCCACAGTTATAACTGAGGGTTCTTTTTGTTTGTTTTTGGCTGGGGGAAGGAGAGTTTTTATAACACAGAAGTATTTTGCATGGCTATAAAAGAAGGGATTGTTTCTTGAATATTAAAAGGAAGTCATGGTGGCAAGGTATGTGTGTAAGGAAATCATGTGCACACAGGAAGAAAAGTAAGTCTCCTCAGAGAAGAGGTAAACTTTGGGACAGTTGGAGTCACCACTCACAGATCCTTTTCCAATGCAGGAAGTCCTCAGAGGCTCCAGATTTCCTAATGGAAACTATGTTCCCTTACCTTTGCCCAAGGTCTTACTACCACTAAGGATATTTTTTTTCAAAAGAACATTTATTAATATTTCAAAATTAGATCTGTGAATCACAATGTGGTAGACTCACCTATAGCTGGTGGTTCTGTGATTTCCTCTCCCAAAACAGGGCTTTGAGACTCCCTTGTTTGGAGAAAGCCAAAATAGAGAAAGCAGAAGGGAGCGGCTTTCATGGCCTGCTCTGCTCCTTTCTGTATCCCAAAACTCCTAACTCAGATTGCATTAGTTGGTTTGCCTCTTAGTCACAGCATTACAAAGCTTAGGAAATGAATGGAAAATAATCCAGTTGCTGACTTCATCAGAAAAGAAGTCAGAGAATTATTATCTAAATGTAGAAAGAAAAAGTGGCCTATTTTATTACAATCTATGGTATGATAATAACCCCAAGCCCATAGCTGCTGGAAACAACTGTTAGAAAGGTAAAAGACACACAGATTCATTTACTTTAGTTATTTTTAAAAAGTAAGTTAGGGTTCAGTTTGTGTTTGGCTAGAGCCCTATGTGAACATTTTCATTGTTGCTGTTGGACATAACCCCCATTCAGGAAATTCGAGCTAAGAGTAATCTTTATTCATAATTATAATCATTATATTATGGTGGCTATAAAATATTTATAGAGCATTCAAAAGGTGTATGACATTCTGCTAGGATCCTGAGTAGAGGGATTAGGTTTACAAGCTTGTACCTGAAAACTCATTTTATTTAGAATATTTACTTATTTGCCAAATATTTATTAAGTGCCTACTCTGCCTACAGTGTTGGGTGAGGTTTTATAAAGGACACAAAGATGAATAATCCCAAGAAACTACTGGCCCCTTAGGGGGATGTGTGTGTGTGTGTGTGTGTGTGTGTGTGTGTGTGTAATACTAACAGTTTGACTTTAGGGAGATAATATATGTGTGCATAATTCACACACACATCTGTAACACTAACAGAGTTCCGTTCAAAAGAGGTATGAAGTGTTGTTGCAATTAAAACAAGAATATAGCTGGCTGAAGTGGCACACACCTATAATCCCAGAGACTCAGGAGGCTGAGGCAGGAGGATTGTGAGTTCAAAGCCAGCCTCAGCAAAAGCGAGATGCTAAGCAACTCAGTGAGACCCTGTCTCTAGATTAAAAATACAAAATCCCTGGTTCCACCCACCCCCCTGAAAAAAAAAACAAGCATATAATTTTAATAATTGCTAACACTTATTGAGACCTTTTTTTTTTGGTAGCTGGGATTGAACCCAGGGGTGCCTAATCACTGAGCCACATCGCCAGCCCTTTTTATTATTTTTTAAAATTTTGAGACAGGGTCTCACTAAGTTACTTAGAGCCTGGTTAAGTCACTGAAGCTGACTTTGAACTCATGATCCTCCTGCTTCATCCTCCCAAGTCCCTGAGCACTTACTTTTGTGCATGGCTTTATACCAAGAGCATTTCCTGAGTCAATTTCTCCTGTAAGGTATTCATGGATTAGAATCTACACTTTGTAGTGCAGAAGGAAGCATGGTGCTAACAGGTGAAAAGGGTTAGAATTCAGGTTTCTGGAGAGCAGAGCCAGGACTCACAGTGATCACTTTCAGCTGGGACAGTGTAGGCATTAGGTGGCTGCTATTGTTTTGGGGTTTTGTTTTTAATTACATCAGCGATGATAACTTTGTACTGAGTCATAGTCACTGAAGCTTTCCCTTGGCAAAGAAACCCTGACCCAGTGACCTTTTGGCCTTGACCTCATAGGGTGACAATTTAACCTAGTAGTTTACACTCAACCCAGCCATCTTTGAGACTCAGAGCATTCTCATCAAACAAACTTTTAAAACAAAGGTTCTCCTAGTTTAGCTGAAGGTAGCTGGGGGAAGGAGCAGTCTCCCTGGGAGATGGGGTCCTTGAGAGGAGGAGAGCAGGCTGCTCCACATTCAACTGAGGATTATCCCAGCTGAAACCTGGTAAGGAAGCTGATGGCAATAAAACCTGTCTTGTCACTAAATTGGAGTTAACTCCCCCAACCCTCTGCCTAGTGGCAAATAAGACTGCATCTGGTTCAATAGATTTATGGGCTTGGGCCTAAATTGAGTTCTCGAATTAGTCATGTATAATACTCCTTGATGTATTTAGTGTACCTATGTTAAATCATGAATTGTTTTAGAATGTTAAAGATGGCATGCTTACCTGGTGGTCCTTAAAACCTTGTCAGGAAACCTTGTAGGTAAAGTTAAAGGCCGAGCACCAGAACCAGGCAGTCTGGAGAAACCAAGTGGCAGGAAGGATGGCTCCCTGCTCCTAGGATCTGGTTACCTGGCAGCCTTCTCATGAGTGTTGCATTCAAACAAGATCCGGTATGTATAAAATAGTGCTGAATTTGAACAAAGAAGGGCCAGTCATTTTTTTCTCTTCCAGCCATGATTGTAGTCTGACAAAACACAGTGAGGGAAGGGAAAGAGAGAGAGGGGGCAAAAACTCATTGCTGGGGACAATGACTTGAGTTCAGGGGAACCCTCTATGAGATTCTGCTTTGACCCTTAGAGTCAAGGCAATTATTTACAGAATTTGTACAAGGTTTTATTGTCTACTGTCACGCCTATATTTCTCTAGGAAACACATAGAAATTTGAAAGAGCTATTATTGTCTAAATAAATAAGTCCCCCTTAGTTCTTTTCACTGGCTGATGTAGGTTATTCGAAAGGTCATTCACTTATCTAACCCTTGTATGTATTCAATATTTATTCATAGTTTGTGTACTTTAGGAGAACTTACTTCTACATGTTGTGTTTACTTTAGGAGAACTTAGTTCTACTTGTTGTCTGTCTTTTACGAATCTAAGGGACCTAGTCTATTTAACTCTCAGTGTGTTGCCCACCTAATTTACATTATTTTTATTGTGACACTTGATATTTTGAAAAACTGGAAGTAATCCTAATGTCTTACAATAGGGAATGTTTGAGATGATCTGACACAGCAATAGGGTAGAATGCTATACAGCCAATATAGATGCTAAGATCTTTTTTTTTTTAAACTTTGAGGCAGGGTCACACTAATTTGCTGAGGGTCTTGCTAAGTTGCTGAGACTGGCTTTGAACTTGCAGTTCTCCCACCAAAGTGCCAAGCACTGTGCTAAATATTTGACATACAATCCTCATAATGCTAAAGGATGCTCTTTTTTGTCATCTCATTTCACTGAGATGGAACTTGAAGCACAGAGGTTAAGTTATCTGCCCAAGGATAGATATCTAGTAAGAAAGGAAATCAGAATATGAATTCAGAGCTATCCATATCCGCACATACGCTATCACTAAGCCATGCTGATTCCCTCTGGTCATAGTTTTTGAAATAAATTTTTAACCTATCCATGCTTTGCAAGTTGAAAACCATTCCATGCAAGTAGTTTAGAATTGCTCTACAATCATAGATTAAATAAACTGGAATTCACTCTGGACATCAGGATCCTGGAGTCCTTTATCAATGAGATTATTATGACATCCATAATTACTCCATCTTCCTTCTGCTCTCACCCCCTCATCTCCAGCCAACCTGCCCCCCTGACTATTCTTGGAATGCCCCAGGCATCCTCCTGCCTTGGGTCATTTGTGCTGATACTACCCTTGCCTTCTCCCAGATCAGCATGACTCTTTCCTTCCCCTCCTGTTCTCAAATGTCACCTTCCTAGAGAGGCTACTGTCACTATGTTATTTAAAACTAGCATTCCGGCCCTTCCCATAGTTCCATCTTCCTTCCTCTCTTCTCTTCCTATAGCACTTACCACCATCCATCTCCTAATTTATTCAGTTAGCCTGTTTATATTTGTCTTTCTATGCCATAGTCAAGTTCCACAAAGGGCAGGGATTTGGTTCTGTTTTGTTCACTGATGGTCCCTAGCACTCACAACAGTGCTTGGTACATAATATGTGTGCGACAAAAAAAATTGTTGAGTAATCCCTGACATAACCATAAGTTACCTAAAATATTTTGGTATCAGAATGACTTTTTTGAAGATTGAATTATTGATTATTATCTACCTGTACATCCTTACATTTGTTAATGAAGTTATCTGAAGATTTTATCTAAATAGATGTTTCTGGAGAGAATTGTTTCCTTTTAATGAACATTTTACATGTGATTCCATGTTTGTCTATTTTTTTTTTGATCCGGGGGAGATGTACTAAAAAATGTCTAGAAACAACAAAAACTCTGGAAACAGAAGATGCTTTTAACCTAGAAGAGAGAAAAATCAGGTCAGGTTTGGTGTATTTTCATTGCCCACATAATGGCCCGTCTCTCTGTACAGTGACCCTATAAAACCTGAGCAAATATTTATCTTTGACATCAGAAGAAGTCAGTTAAGCAAATGAAATTTCACAATGAATGAAAGACTTCCTTCATTTATTTATTCTGGATAATATATTAATTTTTAGTATGGTTTTGTTCACCCAGACACAGAGCTATTGTTTGATAGAAGGTCAGCGTCATTCAACCTTTGCCCAGCTTTTCCTGGAACTATTAACTATAACATTGGTTATTTTAGAGTACCAATATACTGACAGTGTAGTGAATGAAGATCTCATTGACACTGAATTTCTTCTTCCACCCACTGATCAGATCAACTATAGTAACAATAGCTAAACATTAATAAGTATCTGCTAAGACCTGGACATCATACATATATTATCTCAAATACTTCCACTACCTCCACAGAGCAGGTACCATAATTATGGAGTCCAGTGAAGTTAAGCAATATTCTCAGATCACAGTCAGAACTGAGACTCAAACCAAGAATATCTGTCTGATTCCTCAATCTGGGTCAGTTTCAAGGTCCACTCTCTGACCCTAAGCATCTGTCTTATCATTTGCTTTATTAGGTGATACAGAAACAAATTACAGTAACCAAAAAGTCTGTACTTACGGTAAAAAATGATCCATTGTCTACCTGACATTCAAACATAACTAAAATAACTCCTAAGTGGCAGAAACGGGGCTCCAATCCAGGTTTTCTATTTCTAATTTGGAATAAATCTGATGGTGAATGAAAATTTTGGTCTGTTCTTTTTTTCCCCTCTTGCAGCATGAATGAGCAACAAACTGTTGGACACAAAGGTGGAAGAAAGCTGCAGTCACAATCCACTTTCCATATCCATGGGTTCCTCATCTGTGGATTCAATCAAGGATTGAAAATAATTACAGATATCCTGAACATGTACAGAACATATTCTTCTCATCATTATTCCCTAAATAATACAGTATGACAACTATTTACAGGGCATTTGTATTAGCTATCAAGTACTCTAGAGATAATTTAAAATACAGGAAAGATGATTCACAACAGAGAATGTGTGTAGGTTCTATGCACATATGATGTCATTTTATAAAAAAAAGACTTGAACATCCTAAAGTTTTGCTATTCTTGGTGGGAAGGGCTTTTAGAACCAATCCCTGTGAATGCTGAGGGACAATTATATGCATGACACCTAATATCCTGCCTGTTTCAGAGCCTCTCCAATTCTCATGTAACCCCAAGGTAGGCACATCATTACACCATTTCTTAGAGAATGAAATACAAATTTCACAAGTTTTTTTTTTTTTGGCCTGTGGTACTGAGGGCTTAAACTTAGGGCCTCATTCACTGAACTACATCCTCAGTTCCTTTCTTTTTATTTTGAGACAAGATATCACTAAGTTGCTGAGGCTGGCCTTCAACTTGAGTTCCTCCTGCCCCAGCCTCCTGAGTAACATGGGTTACTGGGCATGCACTTCATAAGAGTTTTAAAGATAAAGCTGGAAGTTTTAAAGATAAAGCCACCTTCTGCAGCAAGACATCTCTGGCAGAGGGTTTGCTCTAGGCAACTTGCCTTATCTGAGGAATGAGCAGGAATGCCAAATCATTTGCCAGGTTCCATCACTGGTTTCTCCAATCCCCCACTCCAACCCTCTGGCACGATCAGACTATTGTTTTCCACAGTTCCTTGTTGTTCTCTTTCACTCAATTATGTCTAGTGCCCTGTTAATGACCTATCGAATTTGACCTTAGAACCTGGAACAAAGTTGGATCCAAGTCACTCTTTTTTTTTTTTTTTTTTTTTTAATATTTTTAGTTGTAGATGAACACAATACCTTTATTTTATTTTTCAATTTTTATGTAGTGCTGAGGATTGAACCCAGTGCCTCACACATGCTAGACAAGCGCTCTACTCACCCCTGGGTTTGAGCTACAACTCCAGCCCCAAGTCACTCATAAGTCCTTGTGCAGACCACCTCTATTAAATAAAAAAGGTCTAAGGTATTTGTAAGAGTGGCCTTCTCAGCTGTTTTCCTTGCCTACCATCCCCATCCCACCCCCAACCATCCTGTATATCCATCTGCTAAATTTTCTAAAAGACCACTTACCCATGTCATTCTATATAAAAGCAAAAACCTTCAATGGCACTGCCTTAAAAACAAAAGTACTTATTCTCCTGGTAATCCCTCTTCAACCACAGGGCTTAGGGAAGGATCAACTGAGAAAAATAACAAGAATGTAGGACAATACATTCATGTAGCGTTTCAGAGCTTTTGAAGCCCTTCATGTGTTTCAGTTGATTTCGAGAAAAACAAAGACAGATTTGGGTCACTTTTAGTACCTGTATATTTTGTTTCAGTATTTAACTTATCTTACTTTTTTGGTCAGTTAACTGATGTGTGAAATTTCATATTAAATTATAATATTACCATTATTATCACATCATAGTAAAGATCAGTTAACATTAGTGAGGCAGTGCAATCATCAAGCTTTTCATCATAAAATGGCTTAAAAATAAGACTTGTCACAATCAGACCTCACTTATGCTATGTATTCAAAAGGGCAGAACAAAGCTGCCAGAAGCACAAAAGTTTAGAACTCTTTGAAATCATCCAGGTATAAATTGTGTATGTAATTGAGGAGTCTTAAAATATGAAAAGGAGTTGGGGTTCCTGTTAATTTTTAACTTTTTTTCCTCTGCTTTGTGATGCTAGGGATTGAACCCAGGGCCTTGTGCCTGCAAGGCAAACACTCTACCAACTGAGCTATATCCCCTGCTTTGAACTTTTATAATGAACAAAATAAGAGTTCTGGAAAAGGCAGTATCTCTGAAAGAAAGACCAATGGAACTCTGATTAAAAGCTAAGGTTCGATTAATTTTTACTTATTGGAGGCGGCACAGTGCACTGGTTGAGAGTGCCATACAAATTACCTTCGTGAAACTGCTTAACCTCTTTAGACCTCAGTTTTCTCTTCTGTGAAATGGGAATAATAATAGTATCCTGTAGGGCAGTTATAATGCTAAAATGAAGTAATATTTGCAAAATACTTAGCATAGGATCTGGCACATAGTCATTATTTAGTAGGTGGTAATGGCAATGAGGATGATGGTGATGACCTGAGGGGGAAATTCAGGGTTACTCTAAACCAAGGACTTTTCCAGATTTTCCTGTATTTCCTGGGTAACCAATTTACCTCCGCAGGCTGAATCCTCATTTGTAAATGGCTTCAATGGTCATAAAATAACTCTATAATGACAACAGATATGGAGATGGATCCTCCTGTCTGAATATCTAATTAATAAAGGTTTCAATTCTAGTCCTTAGAATTTGATCAATACATTTTGGAGGCATTGAGGTTTTTGCCACTGTGAGAGATGGAAAACCCAAGTCAAATTGGCTGAAGACACAGGGGAACTTCTTGGCTCCTGTAGCTTAAAGGTCAGGTTCAGTCTGACCAGAACCTTACCTAGTGACCTCCAGACTCGGTTTCTCTCTGTCTCTTGACTGACTTCTGCAGCTGTACTTTCTTCTTAGGTTCTATGTGACAGCTTCCCAGATCTGCAGGCTCCCGGCATCCTTACTGAAAAGAGGTCCTGCCAAAAGCAACTCATGAATGGCTTTCAACCACTCAGCCAAAGTCTCTTTGTGACCACAAATGGGCATAAGAGATCTTTTTGAGATTATAAAAGTGTTCTAAAATCAGACTGTTGTGAGGGTTGCCCCATAAATATATTTAAAGTCATTGAATTGTTCACAGATGGTTTGACTTATGAACTTTTGACTTGACTTTAGTGTGAAAGTGATACACATTCAGGAGAAACCATACTTTGAATGTCGACCTTTGATCTTTTCTGGGCTAATGATAGGTGGTGTGATATTCTCTGGTGATGCTGGGCAGACAGTGAGCCATAGCTCCTTTGCACCAGGATCGTGGGCAGAAACAACCAATACTCTACCGTTCTGTGTTGCTAAGCAGTGATGCCCAGGTCCCTCCTACACCCTGTGGGTTCAGGAGGTATGAACAGAAAACAGGAAATACAGATTTTTCTAATGTAACCAATGTGTTTTGCCTGGGAAACTGTAATCTTCAATTTTTATGGATCAAGGGGGCTTTTAGGGGTGGGACCAGGAACCTCACCATTATTGCGTACATACCATGGCTTCCATTTAAGGTAATCTTCATATGATCCCCATGATGTATGCACTTCTATAATTCCCATTTTACAGGTGAGAAGACTAAGGCTTACACAAGTACCATAACTACCCTGCAGTAACAATTCAGCACTACACCTTTACTCAGTCACTAGTTCTACCTGTGTTCTTGCCCTCCCAGCACATTAGGATCACCTAAGGAACTCTTAAAGCATTCTAATATCAGATTCAAACCCAAATCTCTGTGGGGGTAGGGGTAGGTGAGGCAGCATTTTTTTTTAATTTAAATTACTTGTATATGACAGTAGAATGCATTTATGCACTTTGATATATATAAAGGGGGTATTCTCATTTTTCTGATTGTATATGTTGTAGAATCACATCAGTCATGCAGTCATATATGTATATAAGGTAACAACATCTGTTTCATTCTGCTATCCTTCCTATCCCCATATCCCCTCCCTTCCCTTCACTCCCCTCTACCTAAAGTAAATCTATTCTTCCCTGTCACCCCCCACCCCAACCACCTTATTGTGAATTAGCATCTGCTTATCAGAGAAATCATTTGGTCTTTGGTTTTTTGGAATTGGTTTATTTTGCTTAGCATAATATTCTCCAGTTCCAACCATTTACCAGCAAATACCATAATTTCATTCTTTAAAGATCAGTAATATTCCATCAAATATATATACCATATTTTCTTTATCTATTCATCTACTTAAGGGCATCTAGGTTGGTTCCATAATTTAACTATTGTCAATCAAGTTGCTATAAACATTGACTTGGCTGCATCACTATGGTATGCTGATTTTAAGTCCTTTGGACATAAACTGAGAAGTGGGATACCTGGGGCAAATGATGGTTCCATTCTAAGTTTTCTGAGGAATCTCCATACTACTTTCCATAATGGTTGCACCAATTTGCAGTCCCACCAGCAATGTACAGCATTGGTTTTTCTTTTGTTCTTTTTAGTGACCCAGGTGATTCACATGTTGTGAACATGCACAATTTGCAGAGCCAATGACACAAATTCAACATCAAATACGTGCTTTGTTTGGGAGAGGAAGTTTACATTCACTGACAGGCCAGCAGATAACTCTGGGTAGTTGCATGCATATGTATTTACACATACATAAGAACAGTATGAAAACAGGAAGTGGTATTCTATAATGGTTAATGACCATGATGGTTGTAGTCAGTTTCTGCAGGCAGAGGACTTGGGCTTAAATCTGCAACCTTCTGCCAGTTGTATGATGCTGAGTATGTTATTTAACCCTCTGAGACTCAGTTTGCTCACCTCTAAAGAAGGGATAATAATGGACCCCACTTTAGAGGCTGCTTAAGTAGGCAAGTGTGGTCCTGCCTGGCTGGCTCAGCACAGATTCTGGCTGGTTGTAGGCAATTAGTAGCTGCTAGCTATTGATGGCAATCAGTATACCTTCAAAGGCAACAGCATGTACTTTGAAGGACAAATTCAAAATCATTTCTGATCATTAAGTCTTCAGAGTTACCCTCTTCACTTGAACATTGAATTCATCTGCCTTAATGGTTTAGCATCAAGGTTAACTGTCCTAGAGGAAGTCCAATTAACATGCTGGTAAGTTTGCAAAGGGCAGAGAGCTGGGGTGTGGATCGGGCATATGCGGGGGAACTCTAAGGGCTCTGACAGAAGGTAGAGCCCCTCTAGGGGAATTGGGGCCCTACAAAAACTTTTAGTTTCTAATAAGGGAGAGTTCCAGAGGCTGAGGAGGAGTCTCAGAACAGAATGGGTGACTGGACTCCAGTTTTAAGACATGGGGAAGAAATTGGGGGGTTCACAGGAAGCCAAGCCTGAGCCCCTTCTCTTCCCTGGGGTTGTTGTTTGTATTGTTACCATCTAAGAATGCTACTCTCCAGTCACTTGAGCATTTATCCTTTCAAGCCTTGCTCCTTCTGCAACTCCTTTCGAGCCATCTGGACAAAGCTTAGTAATGCTTCCCCTGGGATGCAGGCTTACTGCCTGACATTGTTAGTTGCCTTCCTGTGAGCACAGGAAGAGAGATTTAGGGATACAGAGAGAACACTGAGTCCCTCAAGGAAAAATAACCATTAAACTATAGAACAAACAACTCATAAACAACTTGTGAGTCAGACTAAGGAGTTTAAAGGACCAAAAAAAAAAAAAAAAAAAAAAAAAGCCTAAACAGCTCATAAATTACTTGGTAACTTTTCAGCTCCCTATACGTTTTCTGGAATGCAGCACAAAAGAAGACCTCAATTGAAAGAGACCATTAACTTTGAAAGCTTGTGTCTTATGCTCTGACCCAATCAGCCAATCATCAACTGCCAAGATGCTGATGTGAGCTGCAACCTACATACCAGACCAGACCCCCTAATGGAAAACACAATTTTGTGCAGTATTTCCAATCCTGAGTGAAATGCAGCGCCTTTTGATGACACGTATTCCTCCTGATTTTGTACCCTTTAAGCCCAGTAGGCATCTCACTCTTGAGATTGCTGGCATTCTGCTCTGAAAGTGTTGACCTTCACTTGCTAATAAAGCTCTTCCTCTCTTTACTAAAACTTGACACTCCCCCCGCGAAATTCCCTTAAATTCTTTTCTGCCACATGGTCTAGGACCTGGATGTTTCTAGTAGAGATCTCTTGTACCTCTAAAGAGACCTCCTTGAACCCCTATACGGTGACAATATCTTATTTAAAACAATTTTTAAAAATTATTTTTTAGTTGTTGATGGACCTTTATTTTATTTATTTATATGCGGCACTGAGAATCGAACCCAGGGCCTCACACATGCCAGGCAAGTGTTCTACCATAAGCCACAATTCCAGCCCAAATCAACCTTTTTTCTTCTTGCAGTGCTAGGGATTGAACCCGGAGCCTTATGCCTACTAGGCAAGCACCCCAACACTGAGCTACATCCCTAACCCTGAAAGTATTTTTGAATTCCTAGAGAATGGAGATGATATTCATACTTCTGTTGAACTCTGCTTTCTCCTACCACAGAGGTTAAGGTAAATGTTTGATCCATGGATAAAGGTGCATCTTTTCTTATGTACAACATCACAGAACCCAGAAGTCAAAAAGGCTTAAGGATCTTTTAATCCAGCAGTGGAAAATGTCCTCTTGATAAACAGGCCAAATCTTTTCAGAGGTGTTTTATTTAGCTAGGCCAATGCTTTATACATATATGTGTAAGTTTTTGAATGCCTTTAGGAGGTGGCAGAGGGGTGCATGTCCACACCTTGCAGTTCAGTTCATCTCCTAAGGCTTTGCCATTTCACACACTTAAATTACCAGTCCGACCTCTGAGGGTATCTCAGTGTGTAAGTCTTAACAAGAGTCCAGCTCTCCCGGTTCTTGGGTCTTCCTCCACAATATCTCTGTGCTTGTAGAGGCAGGGAGCTCATGAGGAAGTCTGACTCCTTGGTGGAAACTAAAATAGTTCCTCCTGGATGAAAAAAAATCACAATTTACAGTCATCTGCTACATATTAACTACTTTACATGCTTCTGGTAGCTCCCTTTTTACCACTGAATGCTCTTCTTGTGCATAAGCATTCCAGCATGAGGTTGACAGAGGTCTTTATTTTTTAATTTGTTTATTTACTGGTACTGAGGATGGAATCCAGGGATACTTTGTCACTGAACTACATCCCCGGTCCTTTTTATATTTTATTTTGAGACAAGGTTTCACCAAGTTGTTGATTAGCCTTGAATTTGCAATCCTCCAGTATCAGCCTCCCAAGTTGCTGGGATTACAGGCATGTGTTACCGTGCCCAGCAATAGAAGACTTTTAAATGCAGACTTTCTTGGAAGCATGCATGTAACTTGGAACAGTATCTGATTCCAGTCTTCTGAAAAAGTCCTTCTTGGCAAACATTCTTCTTCACTCAAATCCATCCAAACTTTCACATTGAAGTGTGAGATTTCTCAGACATTTTGGAAAAATCTTGTATCTGTCCAGTTCATCAGATTGTGGGTGACTTGAGCATTCAGGATGCACTAGCACCCGAGGAGACGGCAGTTGGGTATATGAGAGATCTAAGTAGAGCTTATCTGGTATTGCACCATTAGGCTTAGACATTTTCACAACTTTATACTGCACAATATTTAGCTCATGCCTGAATGCCCAGGAATGCAACTCCAGCAATTATTTACCAGATGGAACGTGTTGCTTGTGTTTCTTTCTGTCTTAAGGGAACTCTGTTAAGTTTCTAGTTCTAGTATTGACAGAGTGGATTGCAAATCTGTTATAACCTGATGAGGGTAAAAACTCCCATACCTTTTTGTTTTCAGGAAAAATAATCTCCATATGAAGGGTGAGCTGGAGAACTGGGTATATAATAAATCACTGTTAGCATCAATTATACTCACTGGGGGCCCAGTTGTTTTCTTGCAAGTAGAGACAGGAGAATACATACTGGCTCCTGCCAGGGGTCAGGAAGACTCAGACTGTCAGTCTGAGAAGAAAGGAGCCGCTGTCATGGGGAAATAGAATAGATAGATCTACTTAGATCTATCATATACCCAACTGTAGTAATACCAGTGACTTGGAAGGCTGAGGCAGGAGGATCACAAGTTCCAGGTCAGGGCCCAAGAATTTAGTGAGACACTATCTCAAAATAAATAAATAAATAAATAAATAAATAAATAAATAAATAAATAAAAGAGAGAAGGGGCGGGGGGGGGGGGGGGGGGGGAAGGATGGTCCCTGCTGCAATTTGTTCTAATCCATTGATCTTAATCAAGATGCAGTTTTTCACCAGGCCTGTCTGTGCATGCCTGTAATTCCAGGGACTAGGGAGACTGAGACAGGAGGAACACAAGTTCAAGGCCATCCTCAGCAACTTAGGGAGGCCCTATCTCAAATTTTGTTTTTAAAAATAGTCTGGGAATGTGGCTTAGTGGTTAAGCACCCAATCTTGTGTTCAATCCCCAGTTTAAAAAAAAAAAAAAAAGATACAGATTTCCAAGTCAATGCCACTTAGTAGGTGAATCACTTTCAATGAACCATTTAACTCCCTTACCCTTACCTTTCCCACTTCAAAAATGTGGCTAATGAAAATTACCTAACATGGCTAAGCACCTGGTATATAGATAAACAAAAAACATGAATTCCCTTCTTTTGTAAGGAAAAAAAATCCAAAAGAAGAGAAGTTGCTACACAAATGAGTTTAAATAGCATAATTTTAAACTGCAAAATAGATACAACCTAACCCTTCCAAACTCATTCTATGAGTCTAGTATCACCCTGATACCAAAACCCGACAAAGACACATCAAGGAAAGAAAACTTCAGACCAATATCCCTGATGATGCATAGATGCAAAAATTCTCAATAAAATTCTGGCAAACTGCATACAAAGGCATATTAAAAAACAGTGCACTACAATGAAGTGGGGTTCATCGCAGGGATGCAAGGTTAGTTCAGCATATGGAAATGAATAAATGTAATTCATCATATCAATAGGCTTAAAGACAAGAATCCCATGATCATCTCAATAGAAGCAGAAAAAGCATTTGACAAAATACATACCCCTTTATATTCAAAACCCTTAAAAAACTAGGGATAGTAGGAACATACCTCAACATTGTAAAAGCTATCTCTGCTAAACTCAAGGTCAACGTTTAGAAAAACTGAAAGCATTCTCTCTAAAAACTGGAATAAGACAAGGATGCCCTCTTTCACCACTTGTAATCAACATCATCTTTGAAACTCTAGCCAGAGCAATTAGACAGGAGAAAGAGATTAAAGGGATATGAATAGGAAAAGAAGAACTCAAACTATCACTATCTGCCTATGACATGATTCTATATTTAAAAGATCAAAAAAATTCCACCACACTGTATAGAGGGAAAAGAGGGGTGGGAGCGTTGGGGGGGAAGGGGAAAAAATAACAGAATGAATCAAACAACATTACCCTATGTAAATTTATGATTACACAAATGGTATGCCTTTACGCCATGTACAAACAGAGAAACAACATGTATCCCATTTGTTTACAGTAAAAAAAAAACAAAAACACTCTCACATGCTTTAAATAATGGGATTATATTTTGGTGTTAAGTCTAAGAATTATCTATTCCTAGATCCCAGAGATTTTCTCCTACTTTTATTCTAAACCCATTATAGTTTGATGTTTATATAGTTTAACTGTAATTATTTGGGGTTAATTTTTTATAGGTATACCTCTCCTTAATGGTCTCTAATTTTTTTAGTGTTGGATTGAAAAAAAAAAAAATTCCACCACAATACTTCTAGTACTAATAAATGAATTCAGCAAAGTAGCAGGATATAAAATCAAAACCCATAAATCAAATCCATTTCTATACATCAGTGATGAAACTACTGAAAGAAAAATTAGGAAAACCACCCCATTCACAATAGCCTCAACAAAACAAAACAAAACAAAACAAAAAAAACTTGGGAATCAATCTAACAAAAGAGGTGAAAGACCTCTACAATGAAAACTATAGAACACTAAAGAAAGAAATTAAAGAAGGCCTTAGAAGATAGAAAGACCTCCCATGCTCCTGGATAGGCAGAATTAATATTGTCAAAATGGCCATATTACCAGAAGCATTATACAGATTTAATGCCATTCCTATTAAAATCTCAATGACATTCATCATAGAACTAGAAAAAACAATCGTGAAATTCATTCGGAAAAATAAGAGACTCAGAATAACCAAAGCAATCCTTACCAAGAAGAGTGAAGCAGGAGGCATCACAATACCAGACCTTAAACTATACTACAGAGTCATAGTAACAAAAAAGGCATGGTATTGGCACTAAAACAGACAAATAGATCAATGGTACAGAATGGAAGACACAGAGACAAACATACATAAATACAGTTATCTCATACTGAACAAAGGTGCCAAAAACATTCACGGAGAAAAGATAGCCTATTCAACAAATGGTGCTGAGAAAATTGGAAATTTACATGTAACATAAATGAAATTAAACCTCTATCTCTAAACCTGCATGAAACTCAACTTAAAGTGGATCAAAGACTTGGGCACTAGAACACAGTCTCTGTGCTTAATAAAAGAAAAAATAGGCCCAAATCTTTACCATGTCAGCCTAGGAACTGACTTCCTTAATAAGACTCCTAAAGCACAAGAAGTAAAATCAAGAATCAATAAATGGGATGGATTCAAACCAAAAAGTTTCTTCACAACAAAGGAAACAATCAAGAATGTGAACAGAAAGCCTACAGAATGGAAGAAAATCTTTGCCACCTGCACCTCAGATAGAGCATTAATCTCCAGGATATATAAAGAACTCAAAAAACTTAACACCAAAAAAAGTAACCTATTCAATAAATGGGTCAAGGAACTGAGCAGACACTTGACAGAAGAAGAAATATAATCACTCAACAATGCATGAAAAAAAATGTTCAACATCTCTAGCAATTAGAGAAATGCAAATCAAAACTAAGATTTCATCTCAGTCCAGTCAGAAAGGCAATTATCAAGAATACAAGTAATAATAAATATTGGTGAGGATGTGGGGGAAAAATTGGTGAGGATTGCTGGTGGGACTGCAAATTGGTATAACCATTATAAAAAGCAGTATGGAGTTTCCTCAGAAAACTTAGAATGGAATCACCATTTGACCCAGCTACCTCACTCCTTGGCATATACCCAAAGGACTTAAAATCAGCATATTACAGTGACATGGCCACATCAATGTTTATAGCAGCTCAATTCACAATAGCCAAACTATGGAACCAACCTCGGTGTCCTTCAACAGATGAATAAATAAAGAAATTGTGGTATGTATATTCGATGGAATATTACTCATTCGTAAAGAAGAATGAAACTATGGCATTTGCAGGTAAATGGTTGAAACTAGAGAATATCATGCTAAGTGAAATAAGCCAGTCTCAAAAAATCAAAGGCCAAATGTTTTCTCTGATATGCAGATGCTAATTAACAATGGGTTAGGGATGGCTAAGGAAGAAAAGAGTTACTTTGGATTAGATAGAGGGGAGTGAAGGGAGAGGAAGGGCATGGGGGTAGGAAGTGCAGTAGAATGAATGGGACATTATTACCCTATGTGCATCTGTGATTACATGACTAGTGTAACTCTACATCATGTACAACCAGAAGAATGAGAAGTTATACTCCATTTATGTATGATGTGTCAAAGTGCATTCTACCGTCATTCTAACGTATAACTAATTAGAACACCAAGAGTCTTTGAACTCTTAAAAAAATAGATACAACCTAAATATTAGACAATTAACAGTATATATCAATAATATGTTATAGATATTGCCCTATTTCTATTATCAAGGAGAATCAACCTGGAAAGGGCCACTGTAGCTCAGCTCTTTAATGATTGGTCAAGGATAGACTCATGATTCAATCCATGTCAAAATTCTTCTCTTAGATTTTCTTTTTTCCTGTTGAAAAGATTGTCCTTTCTTTTTGGTGGAGAAATGAATGACTGACATTTGTATTTGCATGTAGCATGGCCTGCATCACACCAAGAAGCCTGGAAAAGAATGAAGAGCTGTGGTGACATCAAGTCCCTGATCACTAGCACTACTTGGTTCTTGCAGTTCAGTAAGTGTGGTGAGCAGGCTATGCCCTCTCTGAGTTACTCCATGATGTATAGAACAGCAGTTTTCAGGCTGTGCCTAAATCTTTCTTATTCCATTTTGTAAACAGTAGTTTGCCATGAGCTAATCCATTTTGAATTTAAGGGTTGTCATGGAAGGACTTCACACCATGCTTATAAAAGTAAACAAACATCATCTGCCTGGCACAACCATAAGGCATAAACCAATAAATAAATGAATCATGATAATAAGAATGACCATTCACAGGCTGGGGTTGTAGTTTAGTGGTAGAGTGCTTGCCTAGCACATGTGAGGCACTGGGTTCAGTCCTCAGCACCACATAAAAGTAAATAAATGAAATAAAGGTATATAAGGAAAAAAAAAGAATGACCACTCATGAATTTATCAAATGAATCACAAGCACATGAATGCATGGGTGTATCAAATTCATATGGGAAAAACCAGGTCTACAAGATTCTTGAACACATCAGAGCATCAACTTGATGCAAAACCTTCATCACTTGAGACCCATTTAATGATTGGTCAAGGATAGATTCATAATTCAATCCACGTCAAAATTCTTCTCTTAGATTTTCTTTTTTCCTATTGAAAAGATTGTCCTTTCTTTTTGGTGGAGAAATGAATGATTGACATTTGTATTTGCACGTAGCATGGCCTGCATCACACTAAGAAACCTGGAAAAGAATGAAGAGCTCTGGTGACATCAAGTCCCTGGAGGGTCCCAGCCTCCGTCACCTGGTCACATGTCAGGGGTCTTGCCTAGGAAAATCTGCACAGTGACAAACCTCCAAATCGGTGTCCTTGGGCTGTAGCAGAGTGTGTTTCTCCTGTCTGTGGTGACCACTCAAGTCCCACTCCAAGTTGACGCTGTGAAACTGCCATCTGGACCCTGGCTTAGGATAAGTTCCTGTGCTTTGACAACTCTGTCCCTGAACAAGTTCTTTGTCTGGTTCATAATCTTATCTGAGCTCCTATAGTGACTCTTTGCATCTGTATCAGCTCTCCCTTTGCTCTCTGTTGCACCTTCTGAATACCTCCGGTTGCCTTAACCCTTTTTTAGCCTTTCTGTAATACACACACACACACACACACACACATGTAAATATCTAGGTTTTATAAATATATATGCATATGTGTGTGTGTGTGTGTGTGTAATTGTGTAAAGTGTGATGTGTGACTTGAATATTATATATATTAGAAATTAAGATTGGAAGAAAAGAACTTGTGTTTGCCTGGCTTATGACTACCCAGTGACCCAAAGGTATTCAGTGAACTGCCACTAATGAAAGTGGTGTAGCTTGTGAATTTAGTGTTATTTCAATAAATTCTGACAAGTGGAAAAACACAAATGTGTTTGCTTTATGTTAATGACCTAAGTTTCCCATTAAATTCCCCTTTCCCTTAAGCTACTTGTTCATTTTGTGTTATCTGCTCTTGCAAGAATTTTGATTTATTGTTTATGAATCCATTAACATCGATAATTAGGAATACCACATAGCAGCATGGAAAAGTGGTGTTGCAAATAAGAAGACATAAAATTATGTGAATGATATGTGTTTCACCCATTTAAAATAATTATGCACTTGCCAAACAAGTAGAAAAGAAATACCTTCAAAATGTAATGGATGTCAGGGCTGTAACTGTGGCTCAGTGGTAAAGCGCTTGCCTAGCACGTGTGAAGCACTGGATTTGATTCTCAGCACCACATAAGACTAAATAAACATAAATGAAGGCAAAGTGTCCATCTACACCTAAAAATGTTTTTTAAAAAATGTAATGGATGTTTAGCATGGTACAGTTATAGGTGATTTTTTTTTCTTTTTCATATAATTGAGTAAAACATTTATCAAACTATGTTCAGTTGTGCAAAGTCCATGTGCCTCATTTGTTTTCTACACCTGACCAAATCTTATTCATTGATTCTAGATCTGTCATTAATTGTATCCGTGTCTCCTTGGATTTGGAAAAAAGTTTGGTGTTTATTTATTTATTTATTTTTTGTTTTTGCTTTCTGATTGGTTCTAGGGATCAAACCCAGGACCTCATTCAAGCTAGGCAATCTCTTTACTACTGAATGACATCCCCAGCCCTTTGTTTGCCTTTTAAAGTAAATAGTTAATCTTTTATTGTTTCCTGCCCTCCTTTCCAAGATGGCTCCTTGGAGTATTGGGGTGGCAGGTAGGCAGCCTTATGGAAATTGAAGACAGTGAGCTCTAGATTTGCATACCCTTCTCATTGCAATGTCTCCAAGTACCTGCCTGACTTTTAACATCTGTACTTGGGGAACTGTAGTTTTTTCTGGCTCAGTGGTCTTTGTGACTTTCCCCCAGTTCTACTCGTGATACTTAGTCAAAGAGGTTTAAGGTGTTCATGCAAACCCTCTAATAACCTTTTTTTTTTTTTTTTTTTTTTTTTTTTTTTGGTACTAGGCATTGAACCCAGGGATGCTTTACCATTGAGCTGCAGTCCTAGTCTTTCTTTTTATTTTTTAATTTGAGGCAGGGCCTTACTGATACATGTGTGTACCACAACACTCAGCATCAAATGATCCTTCATTGAAATACTTTCCTAGATGGGCATCTATGAGGATGGGGGCCTTCATCATTGTAGCCCACAGACTGGGTAGTCATTAGGATCTCTTTAACAGTTCCAGAGAGGACTCTGACTAAAGATTAGTGCTGTATCTATTGGATGATGTTGGCAATCTTGTCAAAAGCAATAGTTTCATCACACTTGATATTTTTCTGTTTCATTCTGTCTATGATTCCTTGAGGGCTTTGATAATCAGGGCAGAGGTAGAAGGTACCACCTTGATCTGAGCCCATATATTCTGAATAATCAGTTTCATTGTGATCCCTTGAAACTTCCAATCACTGGTAGCTTGGCTGTGTCTCCTTTTTTGGATACTAACTCCAGGAGCCCATCTTGGGGGTCAAGAAAAGTGTAGCATAGACTTCTCCACTGGGTACACCTCATTATGACTGATTTGTCTGATTCAAACATGGGCAGCATTGTAGCCCTGACCAGGGTTGGATGAACCTAGATACAGGACAATCAAAGAATGCTACATTTTTGTTTCTCTAAAATAAAGCTTAAGACCCATGCTGTTATTTTTATTCTCTTTCAGTGCTATGTATTGACAGGTGCACTTATGCGAACATTCCTTCACCAAATTCCAAATGATGATCAGGACACAAGCTCCCTCTCCTTTGGAATTCCCTCAGTTTATCTACCAGTTCTGATCTCAGACCTGAAAACAGAAGCCAGGACATACAAAACTCATTTTCCCCTCAAAAACCTCTATCTTTTCTTCCACTGTCATTCCTTTCTTTTGGAAGAGAAAAATGTCCCATCTTTTGTGTGCATCAGGAACACCCTTTATGCCAAACTTTAGTTCTCTCTGCTAATGATTTTAGAGATCAGGTTCACTTGGTTCTGATCCTTGATATGTTAATGGAAACTATAGGAATTTAGAAAATCCTTTTCTTTCTCTGCAACCTCTAACTTTTAAAGACTGTCTAAGGACTCAAATTTGGAAGTCAAAAGTTGGACCTACCAGTAGTTTCTTTTCCTTTTTTTTTTTTTTTCTATTTGCATTCCTACTATAAAAATCTTAAATTTCCATGAGACATGAGATACAGGAGAAAATTCATTCATAAAATATAAAAGAGAAGAATTTGTTTCAAATATATTTTCTTTATTACATGCCTTCAAATTTTCCATAATGTCCTTTACCTTATCCTATCACCCAAATTCCCTGTCAACCCCTGCTCAAACTGCTAAATGGAGTAATGACAATTGCTATTTATTAAATACTTGGTATCACAGAAATGTACTTTTAAGCTTTACAATAACCTTGTAGATATTCAAACACCTAGGGACAGAAAAGAAGCTGGAGATTAGAAAAGGTGACATATACAATGTAACAGAACTCATTTGGGGGGGAAAAGTCATTGCAAAACTTTGTATATTTATTGCTTTTTTCATTTTGGCCCAAAAGGTAAACATTTTATTTAAATGCTAAAACTTTGGGACTGGGAATGTAGCTCAGTGGTAGAATGTTTGCCTAATATGTGCAAAACCCCAACACTGCAAAACAAACAAACAAACAAACAAAATGTTGCAAATTTAAAACAAAACAAAAAAAATTCACTAAATAAGGTCATGTGGATGCTTAGAGAACAGAGAGCTCTGAATAAATGGCAGGTTATTTGTTTATGTCATTTCTGCTAATGCCAGGGAGGTAAGTATCTTAGGATGCACAGAATGGAGTCCACCATGGCCCCAAAACCTTGCTATGCTTCGCTGTTTTAACAGTCGAATAGGAAAGCAGGTAAAGGGCTTTGGGAAGACAGGATGTCCTGGCTGAGATGAAACATGGAGGACACAGAAGAAAAAGAGGAGGTAGTGAAAAAGTATGGCAAAGTGGCAGAGGTAGGGGAGAGTGGAGGGAATCCACAGAAATTACCCGCACATACATTTTTTTTAGAGAAAGGACATGGGAAATGGCAGGGGCATCAAAGAAAGAACATTTACCTTCTTTTAGTCATCAAATGACATTTACAAGCCTTGTCCCAGGTCTGGCACCTTGAAGAAAGTTACATTCATTATCTCATTCAGTCCTCGCATCATCTTATTTCACAGATAAGTGAGAAACTGAGACTTACAAAGTTAATTAGCTTGCCCAACATCACTGATTAGTAATTAGGCAGGATGAAGACTTGAACCTCAGTCTCTGACTCCAGAGACTGTGTGCATAAATTTTCATCTATACTGCTTTTCTGTCAACAACTCCTTTTAGCAAGGTCATTACTTCACTGAAGGTCAAGTTAGCATTTAAACTGGTTTCACGGCTGACCCAGAGGGTGTATTCACTACCAATGGCAGAAAGACACTCAGGAAGGCTTGGTGAGGAAAATTTAAAACACTACATGATATAAATAGAAAGTCTTTTTGTGTTGGATGCTGACACATAGGGACAGCTGTTTCACCTCCCTCATTAACTCTGGCTTAGTCTAATGTTGAAATTAACTCTTGCTCCTTCTGAATGCAAGATTATAAGGCAGGCTCAAGATGGCTATGGTTAGGCTCCCTCGCTAAGGTTTCTGTTGGGCTATAGTTTTAGCATGTAGCCAAGGTCATGGACACCCTGACTCAGCATATGTACTGAAGGGCATAAACTTTTGCTTGTGAGCATGCTCCACTTATGTAACCTGTTGGCAGTGTGCCTTCTTTGTCTGGTCTACATATAAGAAAAGTCTATGGTGGGGATTGGGGGATGGGAATAACCTGCTGCTACTGCTGCTGCTCCCAAATAAAGCATGTCTATAATCCCAATTGTACCTTACATCTTCTTTCACCTGCTAGAATCCCAAA
Source organism: Sciurus carolinensis (assembly GCF_902686445.1). NCBI lineage: Eukaryota > Metazoa > Chordata > Mammalia > Rodentia > Sciuridae > Sciurus > Sciurus carolinensis. The sequence goes on from NC_062226.1 coordinate 69,181,925, forward strand.
TCTGTTTCCCAATTGACCTAACAAAGATAATCCCTGCACACATCCCCTGGTGACCAGCTTGTTACAGGTTTGTGAGGATAATACATATATAAATAAGTGATGACTACTGCTAGCTTACCACATCACATCCTCTCAGCGTGGTCCCTTAGAAGTTCAGAGTGAGCCTCATTGTTGGATACCTCTAGATCACCTGACACAAGAATCGTGGTTGAAGATTATAAAGCTGCAATGTGAAGATGACCATGAGGGGAATTTCACATGGCAACCATTTGCCTGTCTAGCATTTCCACTGTGGGGAAACTTGGGAAGGTCTGCATCAGATCCCTATACAACAATCTCCAAGGTACACACACCTTCCTGGATCTTTTCCTCATTTACTGTAAGAATCTTCTCCGAATCTTGGGATCAGTCAGACTCAGTTCAAATTCTGCCTCTGCCACTTAGTGACTAGGGAGGAGTGGGACCCGTCCCCTAACCTTAGCCTCTCCTGTAAAGAGGAATCACAGTCCAGGGTGTTGTGAGCATCAGGTGAGCTGGCAGACACAAAGCACCAGTCCAGGGCCTGGAACGTGATAGACGTTCATTCACTGCAAACTCTCTGTCCTCCTGTTTCATTAATTCACTGCTGTTTCCCAGTAACTTTTAGCGAAGAAAATTCAAAACAGTGCATGATTAAAATAGAAAGTCTTTTTGTGTTGGATGCCAACACCTAAGGACAGCTGTTTCAGCTCCCTAATTAACTCTGGTTTGGTTAATTTACTAACTCTGGCTTAGTTAATTAGTACATAACTGTTTCCCACTGTCCCAACCTTAGTGGCCCTAATGATTACACATTGGCCATGAAGAGCTTTTACTGAGCTTTGCTTGAGTAACAACCATTTATCTGCTCACAGTTCTGCCACCCGGGCTTAGCTGAGGGGTTCTTCTTTTGGTCTCAACTGAGGTTGCTCATGCACTCAGCCCTCCTGACAGAAGGCTCCACTGGAACTAGAAATCCAAGATAGTTTCCTCACATGTCCAGCACCTTGGCTGGGATGACTGGAAGAGTTAGGAACTGACCAGGAGTCTCTTTCTATGAGGTCTCCCCATCAGGGTGGCCAGCTAAATCAATTTGAGTTGTGCAGCAGTCACACAGGGCCCCATGCTCAGAAGGCCCTCTGCTTGATTTAATGCACTATTGTCACTACCTTAAAATTCATAATATTTTTCAAACAAGGGACCCTATATTTTCATTTATACTGAACTCTACAAATTAATTAGCCAGTCTTTCTGGACTGAGCCACTGTCCACAGTGGCTCAGAACTCAAGAGGGTGAAAACAGAAGCTGGCAGGCTTCTTAAGGTCTAGCTTGGAACTGACACACTATCACTTCACCGCATTCTATGGGCCAACCCAACTCACAAGGCCATCCCTGATCCACGGGGAAGAGCAGGCAAGTTTTTGTGCCATTATTTCATTTCCATTTCCTACATTCAGTATTCCCAAGCGCAACTGGTTCCTGATAGAACTCTTCAGTGTTAAGAAGTGGATACCTCTCCAAATGCCCTCATAAAAAGAGGAATCTGTTGGGTGTGGTGGTGCACATCTGTAATCCCAGCGGCTCAGGAGGCTGAGGCAGAAGGATCCCAAATTCAAAGCCAGCCTCAGCAACTTAGTGAGGCCCTAAACAACTTATCAAGACCCTGTCTCAAAATAAAAAATAAAAAGGACAGGGTCTGTGGCTCAGTGGTTAAGCATCCCCAGGTTCAATCCCTGGTACCGGAAACAAACAAACAAACAAAAGAATCTGGCAGAGAGTCAGAAACCTATTAGAAATGAGGCATAACCATACTTCAGGAAAGTGGGAAGAGAGAAACTCAGGGCCTGAGGCTACATCTTGCCTCTCTGGGGTCACAATGGCTTCTTTGGTCAGCCACCATGGCTTGGAGTAGGGGTCAGGGGAACTGTGAAATATATGCCTATGGGATATAACTGTGACCTTAGGAGAGGTGGTGACCTTCTTTTCAGTCATGTAGGGTGTATCTCATTAACTCTGATGGAAGCTGGGTTTGGGGATGAGGGGGACAGTTATTCTCACTGATGGTCCCTAGGGAGTCAGTGCCATTCTTTGCTGGCTGGCCCACATATCTTCATCTGCCATCCACATCCACTTACCATGGAGGCACAGAAAAATGCATTCTTTTACTGAAATGTCAATTAACCTCATAGGACTGCTGAGTGAGGAAGGACCAGAAATTGAAACTCTATCTTAATTTGGTTCAATCCCACTTCCGGGAAGATGGTAGATTTAGGCTCTGAGAAAGGAGGGATTCCTACCTACATGAATAATCCCATCTCTAGTCCTCTCTCCTCGATGTGACCCCTTTCCCTCCCCTTCCGCTTTCTAGTTCCTTCTTTCACACTCTCAGTTCACAGTCCTTACCTCTAACTCGGGAAACTCCATCTCTTTCTCCCAGTACATTAACGCTCTCCTTGTTTCCTTGTTGGTCTCTCCTTGACAATTCTACTGGCAACCTCAGCTGGTGCTGTAGCTTTCCTCCACCCAGTTTTGTTGGCACCGAAAGGCACAGGTTGGGTGAGGTTCAGTTCTGGGGATGGAGGCTATGGTAGGTGATCAGATCCTGGAGAAATTTCCCACCAATGAGAGTTGTGGCCGATTTTTTTCATTTGTTCCCTAGGAAACAAGCAACTTGAGCAAAGTGAGAATTATTTCCCAGTGACAATGCAATATGATGTTACATGACCTGTCCCTTGCCAAACAATAACCCCGGCATTGTAACCAAATCACTTTAACTATACAGGGCTCTCTTCTGACAACCCAGGGTGACCTAGAATCCACTTGAAGAACTTCCTGATCTTCAATTCTCTTTCCTGATAAAAAGAGGGGTAGTTCCTGTCCTCTAGATATTTACAGTCAAGTGTATAGGTGAATCCTATCCACAAATAAAAGTATAGTGAAAAGTCAGCGGGTGATAGGATGGAAAGGGAACAAAGTTTTCCAGAAGCAAGTGTTGAATGGGGCTCAGTCTGACTGGGTTCCATGTTGGAGGTTGTAATGGAGAGCAGGTCTCCTTCAAATCTCCACCAAAGCTAAGTGCACACAGGTGCACTCACTGGAGTTGGGGTGCTCTCTGAGAGTAGACCTGGGTCTTATTCCCTCATCTCTTCAGGAAAGTCTTTTTAGGAGGTTCCCCTCTTATCCTCTGGTACCTCCAGTAGACTCCCCTTCTCTCCCCAGTTTCAAATACACATTTCTCTGCACTTTCTGGGTTCCCAACTGAACCAACATTTTAGGACCATGACCATCTGTCACGACCTTTACTTGATTCCTACTTGACCCCTCGGAGCTTCACAATTCTTGAGCCTCCCTGGAGCTGTCCCTTGAGGCTGGGAGGCATCTCCCTTTTCTAATCCCCAGTCATTCTCAGTTGTAAAGACTGCAGCGCTTACCGACCCCCATGCGCATGCGCTTTAACACCCCAGGGGAAGCCTAATTTCTCTAAGCTCCATTTAAATTACAGTGCTTGCTGGGGAGTCCTTCCCTGTCAATTTCGGGTGGATTAGGGCCTTTGAGTTTCTTAATCAATTGCTGGGTTCTGCGTTATCCTCCTTTGATACTTTTTGTTTAATAGGAATCCAGAGGCATCCATGTCTTCCTCTAAAGTTGGATCTGAGGGAGTGGAGCAGGGGAGGCTGCAGACAAACCCCAGGCTTCTGACCCAGCAGTGTCAGTTTAATTATTGCAAATCCGTCATGGCTGCCAGGGCCTCTCCTTCTTCCTTATTATTAACTGGGAAAGTAGCTGACCAGTGACTTTGTTTCAAGTGGAAGTCTGTGTTTTGATTTCCTCAGGGGGCACGTCCAGGCTTGGAGGACACAGGTGGGCTGTTGCACTCGGTGTATTTACCTTTCAGAGGAATGCACTGGAAACACGCTGCACATGAGCAGACAGGGAAGCTGGGTCAGGTTGGGTTTCCAGGCGCCAGTGTATACCCTTTTGGTTCCACTGATATCTTCTCTCCCTCCTACCCCGAGGCCTTTGCTGTTGGCCTTTGCCAGACATGTAAACTGGCACTGTAAGTGAAATAGACAAGGGATTTATTTTCTGGTAAATCAGACCTTTGTCCTGCCTGTACCTTTGGCCTGATTTTGATTAATGCTGCCAGCTGCCGATGAAATGTGTGGGGGTGCTCTCTACACTTTCTCAAAGTGTCAACTCTAAGTACAGCTACATTATATTTTGGGCAGCACTTTTGAGTTTCCAAAACATATCCCCATGTGTTAATTATTTCATTGGGTTTCCTAAGTAGGTTGGAAGAAGGTGGAGTAACTCTTATTCCTCTTTCACAGTGAAAAAATTCCAAAGTTCAGAGTAGTACAGTGACTTGGCTACAGTTGCAAGACTGCAAAGTGGAAGAATGGGAAATTAGGACTTCTGATCCTTCGTCCAGAGACTTTTGGCAGTCAAACAGACTTTTAAAATACTTCACTAATAACCCCAGTAATCCTGTTGGATAACAGAACAATTTGTTCATCCATGTTGTGTTCTCTCTTTGCATAAAGGAACTAATGAGGAACAGAGGTGGGGGAACTGATTTCTCAACTGTTTCTTTAGAGCTGCAATGCCTGAAAATCACCTCTTTCTTGCTACTGATTTACCATCTTCCTTTTTTTTTTTTTTTTTTTTTTTTTTTTGGTGGTGGTACTGGGGATCAAACCCAGGGCCTTGTGCATGCAAGGCAAGCACTCTACCAACTGAGCTATCTCCCCAGCTCCTACCATCTTCCAATGTGTGGAAAAATAGTAAAGGTGAAAACCATTTAGCTGTCAAGTTAATGCTACAAAAGCCCTCCTCAAACTAGGAATTGGGATGGATTTAGTAGCATCATTCCAGAGAGCAGTTCTCCCCAGAAATAAACTGCAGCATGAAGAACTTAGGATTTAGGAATTCAGACAAATCTCCAAATGGTTTTCAACCAAGGCTATGTTGTATTTCGTCTAGTAATTTTATGACCAAAGACTTAGTGACTATCAGAGATTTAGTTTTTAATCAGGTTCTGGGAGGTTGGTTTTAAGATTATTAAAGATAGTTCAAGAGAAAGCAATAGAAAAGGAAAAAAATCCTCTTAATTCTTGCAATGCATTAATCATAGGTAAAGTCAAGCAAATCTAAAGTCACTCCTCTGAAACCATTTGATCCTGTTGTCTCTCCTCCTTTGGGTGGTGCATTTAGCCTTGAGCTACAAAAAGGGAATAGTCTGCCAGAAATCATTTCCAGACTATCACGGTTGCTACCTTCATTCATTATTTTGGTTACTTATACACATTTATTGAGCACCACAATGGGCTAGTCACTAGAAATATAGTACTGAGCAAAAGACCCCATTTTGATGCTTGGCTTTCAAAATGAAACCAATATTTTATGCTATTTCCCTGTTGCCTTCTCTCTTCTCCTATTACCTACCCTCATCACTTCCAGCTCTATGGTTCTGATATGTGATCATTTGCACCATTTTTGGCAAGTCACTCTGTTAGAGGAATTACTAGTGGAGTAATTCCACCCTCATCTTCTCCAGTTTCTACTCTTCTTTAGGACCAGATAAGCCCTAAATCTTCCTTCTTCATATACTGCATATTTCCTCCTTGGGATAGTCCTGCCAGTTCAGTGGTTGCAGACATTATATGAATTAGATTTAAATTATATGAATTAGATTTAATCCCTCCACACAAGGCCCTTCCGAATGCATATGGTTTAAAGCAAGATGCCCCTGTAATTAGCCCTGTGATTCAACTGCCTTTTCCCTTTCCTCCTGATTCCCTCAGGAATGACTAGACCCCCTTCATTGGCCATGTGGGTTGAGTTGGTATTGACCCCATTTCTAGCTCAAGAGAGGACACTTGATTAGCATGATCCACTCTGATCAGAGTGAACCCAAGGAATTCTGTTGCGAATCCCAGAATGTAGGTGCTTTCTTATTTGTGAGGCTCAGGACTATCTTTGCTGTGATGGATGAGTCCAGAATTTCTAAGGACCACTAATGAAAGCCTAAGTGCAGTACCAACCAAGAGAAAGCAGAGATGGAAAATCTCTGTGGTATGGGTCCTGAAGAAATCTGGGTCTGAATCAGCACTACTTTTGAATTAGTATCTGGGCTTCCCCAACACCCAGTATTGGGGGTTAAACCCAGGGAGGGCCTTGCCTATGCTAGGCAAGTGCTCTCCCACTGAGCTACATCCCTGATCCTTCTTATTTTTATTTTTTAATTTTGAGGCAAGGTTTCATTTAAGTTGCCCAGGCTCGCCTTGAGCTTGCTGGGCCTCCTGAGTCACTGGGATTATAGGCATACACCACTGTACCTGGCTCTCTGAATTCTTCTTAAGTGAGCTAATAAATACCACCCCCTTTAAAACATGCCCATTCGAGTTTGGTTTTCTGTCCCTCACAAAAGATTGCCCTGCTGAGACCTACCCTTAGGCTGGAGCTTCCCAAGTGGTGTGCCATGGGACACGCATGTGCAAGGTTGTAGATATTCCTTGATGCTATTCACCTTAGCCCTGTGGGATGGACAAGGGACAGACAGAGCTCCAGAGCTGGCCATCTCCAGCAACAAGGAGCCGAATTCATTTCCCCAGTAAGACAACATATTCAAATTTTGAACGTGCCCCATTATGATGATGATATGTTAAAAATTCTTCAATATTCCTCACTCAAAATGTAGACGAATTGCTTTCTCCCTGAATGTGGGCTGACCTTGGCAACCTGTTTCTAAAATATAGAATATGGCAAACATGAGGGTGTATGACTTCTCAGGCAGGGTCATAAAAGACATGACTATTTTTGCCTTCTTTCTGTTGATTCACACACCCAGGCAAAATAAGCTGCCATACCATGAGTGTAGTCAAGATGTCTAAAGAAAGGTTCATATGGAGCTAAGGGCTCTCATCAATATTCAGCACCACTTTACCAGTGCTATGAAAGAGCCACCTTGGTATAGGATGCTTCAGTCTTGGTCAAGCCGTTTTCACTCCTAGGTCAGTTCCCAGATGTCTCAATTAGAATTCTGGCAGTTTTACTTTGGAATTTGCACTACTGGAGTTAATATTTGTGTGTGTGTGTGTGTGCTGATAATTGAACTCAGGGGTGCTCTACAGGTGACCTGTATCCCTAGACCATTTAAAAATTTTTCACTGCCAGTGATTGAACTGAAGGGTGCTTACCCACTGAGCCCCATCCCCATATCCCCAACCCATTTTTATATTTTATTTAAAGAAAGAGTTGCTTAGGGCCTCCCTAAGTTGCTAAGGCTGACTTTGAACTCACAATCCTCCTGCCTCAGCTGCCCCCAACTTACTGGGATTACTGGTATGCACTACCATACCCAGCCCCAGCCCTTTTTATTTTTTATTTTGAGATAAGGTTTGGCTAAATTACCCAGATTGACCTCAAACTTGCTATCCTCTTCCTTTGGCCTCCCAAATACCTGGGATTATAAGTGCTTACTACCACACCCAGCCTGGTCATTTACATTTTAGACCCACACATCAGAGCCATCAAGTTAGCAAAGTTGGAAGTTTCTAGAACAGCACTATCCAGTATGATAGTCAGGAACAACATGTGGCTAGTCCTAATTAAAAGATGTACTATGAGGATGGGTACCATGGCACACACCTGTAATCCTGACTACTTGAGAGGCTGAGGGAAGAGGATCTCAAGTTTGAGGCCAGCCTGGGCAACTTAATGAGGCCCTGACTCAAAAAAAAAAAAAAAAAAAAAAAGCAGGCAAAAAAAAAAAAAAAAAGTGGGTTGGGGATATGGGGATGGGGCTCAGTGGGTAAGCACCCTTCAGTTCAATCACTGGCAGTGAAAAATTTTTAAATGGTCTAGGGATACAGGTCACCTGTAGAGCACCCCTGAGTTCAATTATCAGCATACACACACACACACACAAATTCAGTTCCTCAGTGGTAGAGTGCCCCTGGGTTCCCTAGTACCACCGAAGGAAAAAGAAAGTGACTTAGGAAGATGTATATTAAGTATAAAAAGCAGCAAATTTCTAAGACAATATGGAAAAAGAATGTAAAGTACCTCATTAATTGTTATAATGATGACATGTGAAAATGATATTTTGTATGTATTGGGCTAAATAAAATATATTGGCAAAATTATCTTTACTGGTTCCTTTTTATGATAATTTTTAATGTGGCCACTAGAAAAATTGAAGTTATATAGGTGGCTTGCGTTGTATTTCTTTTGGACAGAGCTCTTCTAGAAATTCACACTCATTTAGTTAATCGACAAATAGTTATTGAGCCTGTTCTGTGTGTTCAGTGTGGAGCCAAGGAATAGGAACCTGCCATGAACACAGCTCCTCCTGCACTTACAAAACAAGAGCACCCACTATAGTGCAAGAGAGATTAAGAAAAACCAAAATATCAAAAATAGACACCAGGTATCTAAAAGCAGGGAATATTTTATCAGGAGTATCCTAGACTATTAGTGTTATTGGAATTAGAAGCCAGCTTTATATAACTTAGCACCTAACTGTTATTATTTTGGGCAAAATAGGTGTTGATAATAGTGGCTACCCTGAAGCCACTTAGAAAAGGTGACGTGCCATAGACTCTCTTCTAGTCTGGTTTTGTACTGCAGCTGCCCACATACATATATGATCTTCCTCACTAAAATAAGAGACTTTAGAGTGCAGCTAATTGAGAAAAAGTTCTGTTCCAAGTGCCTAAAAAATAAAATCTTGGCACTTAAACTACTAAACTTCAACTGTTTCATTAAAAAAAAAAGTCTTCTTGGGCTGGGGATGTTGTTCAGTGGTAGACAGCTTGCCTAGTATGTGTGAGGCCCTGTGCACAATCCCCAGTACCACAAAGAAAAATAAAGTCCTCTTTCTGAATATAAACCAATGCATACCTAATAATATAAGCAAAAGTTCTGCAATATCCAAGCTGAATTCTCTCCCAGGACCAACAAAATTAAAAAGTGCATTAGAGGTGCCACCTGGATAGTACTATTTGACCAAGTTCACAACTATGCATTTTTCTTCTTCTTCCCTAAAGCTTCTTGGGTGCTTTCTAACACTTTAAATTGTTCTGAGTAACAACACAAGTTGCAAAGGGAAATATTTTGCTTGCATTTCTCATTCCATCTATATAGTATCAGTCAAGGTCATCAGTCATATTAAAAATATATAATTTAATTTTCAAATAATAACTTCATTTATCTTTCTCTTAACGTACAGGGTCAAAAGAATTCATTGCTGAATGTATTTTGTAGCAGACGGTACAATGTTCCAAAACAAAAGCAGAGATATTATCCTTTTAGAAAAAGTACAATTGGTCCCAGAGAGAAGAGGGAAAAAAGAGAGCAAGCAAGAACAAGCATAAGGGGGGAATAAAAAGCTAAATGTTATAGAATCGCTTCCAATTATGTGAATGCAGTCTCAGCGATTCTTGGCTGAGTGCTGAGTACCATGTATCCTAAATCAGTGCTTTGAGTGTTTTCCTCTATAAACACATGTTAAATTAACAGGAACAATGAAGACAAAATAACTATACAACAATGAGTCTAGCATTACTGAATGTATAACAAGTTCATGAATAATCTATTCCCAATTTTCTAATCATCATAATTTTGAATAAGGCTCTCCCTCATGGACTTATTGAAATGTTCTGTGCGTCAATGAGTTCATCCTCCCTTCTCATGAAGAGAGGATGAGAGAAGTTTACTTAGAACAGGCTATTGGGCAACTTTTCCACTTCTTCTTGTGAAATTTGAGTTTCTCCTGTAAATTCAAATAGAGGCGAGAGGAAGTCACTTCTTGGTTGAACAGTGACTGATCACTCAGATGGTGATGCTGCTTAAGCTTGCTTTTGTACATTGTGAAAACACACTTTAATAAATACAGCCAACCCCGATTACCCATCTTCTCACCCACACAACCCCCTAGTATGGCCAAAGTCTAGTTAAGAGTGCATTTGGGTGTAATTCCATGGCCCCTTCGCTCCCGAAGCTTCCAGAGCGCTGCCTGGCATGGGGTGTGCACCAGTCCTGAGTGGCAGTTGTCAGGTTCTAAGTACCAGCGAGTCCTTCTCCAGGTCTCTGGGCCTCAGGTTCCATGGGTGAAGATGGCTTTCCTTAGCTGCCCTGTGACAACTGGGTTTCACATTTCCTGAAACTAGATCTGTGGAAGGAATCCCTGAAATTAAGAAATAGGATAGAGGGGAGAACACAGAAGAAAGAATAATTAGCCTTTTAAGGAGAGGGAGGAAATCACCGAACAGAAAAGGACATGGATCCCAGGGAACTGTAAGTAAGTGAAGTTTCTGAGATCCTTTCACACTGTGCCCTAACAGAGACACCAACACAGGCCACACACAGCCCCGGGAAGCCCGCTGGCACAAGGCCAACATGGAGGGTGAGGGGCGGTCAAGGGGAAGGTCAGGGAGGCCGGGAGCTGAATGGATCATGCCCTGGTGGCTGCTCTGATTCCAGGCCCCACTCCTACCCTGGGCGCCGAGGGCACCGAGCATGGGGGGGGTTGCCCACCAAGCACTATCTCAGTCCCCAGGAAAAAGCCTCTTCTGCCTCCTTACCTCTTTTGACTCTCAATTGCAAAAATGGGCTTGTAGAGTTCTGGAATTTTTCGCTCGATCATTGGCCTGAGGTTCTCTTTCAGCTTGTTATAGTTCTTTTTGAGTTCCTGCTGATACTCCCTCTGGTCTGCTGTGATGAGACGCTTGTTTTTCTCTACAGCCTCACCACATCTGAGATGGAGATATCAGAGTAGGAGGAAAAAACGAGGTTTTATTTCATAAGAAATTCAGGGGTGATATTAGTGTTAAACAGTTCTTGAGTACCTCTAAGGATGTTTTCAAACCAGGATTATGTGTGGAGCTCTTTAAAAATGCACGTTTCTGGGACCCACTTCAGACTTTATGACTGAAGGATAGCGTCCAGGAATCTCTGGGTTTGGAAAGTTGCCCAGCGGGTATCAAGAACCCCCTAGCCAGAACTGTGAACTTCTGCCTTGCTATGTGGCAAATACTATGAAAGGAGTTTTACATATAATACAGGTTTAATTTTCTCAGCAATCCAACATTTCTGTCTTGTCTCTGAAGCTCAGAAATGTTAAGACGCTGGCTCAAGAAAGTACTGTGAGGAACTGTGAATCTAAGATTGAAACTTAAGTCAGCGAGGAATAGAACCTGCTATACTTATTTAAAAAACTCAGTGCTGGGTGTGGTGGTGGCGTATGCCTAAAATCCCAACAAGTCAGGAGACTGAGGCAGGAGGATGGCAAGTTTGAGGCCAACCTCAGAAACTTAGCGAGGCCCTCAGCAACTTAGAGAGACTCTGTTTCAAAAAATAAAAAGGTCTGGGGATATAGCTCAGTAGTGGTCAAGCACCCCTGGGTTCAATCCCTAGTACCAAAACAAAACAAAACACCTTGCTGTGATTTATGGCAATATGGTGGAGTGAGCAGATACCACTAAGTCCCCTCCTGTCGCCTACATGTGGAAGTGCTAGAAAAGCACAGCAAAACTGTGTTGAAAGAGAGGGAAATCCAGGTGTCAGAAGGAAGAAGAAATCAAAGCCAGAGTGACAAAAGAGCAGGCGCCATGGCAGCTGTCACCATGGCCCATTGGGACGTTAGGGTTGTATATAGGTTCTAGGGACTAGGTAGAAGAGGCTTCAAAGCCCCTTGGGTTCAATCTCCAGTGTGAAACAAACAAACGAAAAACAAAAAGCAAAAAAAGAAAGAAAGAAAAAAAAAAAACAGGAAAAAAAAGAAAAGAAAAATAGAATTTGAAATTGTAGGCTTACATCACATGTGGGTACAAGTTAAAAATTTCCATTCCTTTTTCATGAGTGCTCCAATGTGCAAAATTATGTTAAAAAAAAAAAAAAAAAGCCCATGATTACTGCAATCCCTCAGCCTCAGAAACCTAGGTGAAGTTACCTGGGAGGAAGGCTTTCTCAATTAGGGTGCATAAGCTACCCATGGAAAGAGTGACTCCTGCCAAGGAAGAGCTCACAATAGAAAATTAATTACAAATTATATGAGGAAACTAACCAGGATGAGAGAACCCACAGATGCAGCAAAGAGAATTAACCAGTAAGAATTAGAGAGAATAAAACAATGTAAAAAACCAGTCAGTGTAAATAAATAGTGGAAGGTATGAAATCCAAGACAAAAAAAAATCAATCAACTAGGCAAACCATGAAAAGCCTAAAACAAAAACCAACCAACCAACAACAAAAACTCACAGGAAAACATGAAGAAAAAAAAAATTGGAAAATTTCAGAAGAGAACCCATAGATGTAAGAATGTCATCACTAAAATAGAGAGAAACCTCAATGGATAGGTTAAAAAATAGATTAGAGAATTGATGAAATATATGACAGATTTAAGGAAGTCACCAGAGAGATTTAAACATGAAAACATGAAAAAAATAGTTAAGAGACATGAAGATATAATGGAAAGGATAAATCCACATCTGATAGAATCTCCTAGGGAAAGGAAAATGACAGAGGTGATATTTAAAGAGATAATGGCAGATGATTTTTCAGAGTTTAAAACAGATGCAAATCTTCTAATGAACAAAAACAGATCTATGCCTGGCCCTATTGTGGTGAAATTGCAGAGCATTAAAGACAAAGAAAAATCTTTAAAACTCATCATGGTTGTCTTACTTGTGGAGTGTTAAACTTAATTTACACAGTTTCCCACATAGTATGGTATCTATCAGAAAAGAAAATCGTGCAGTTTTTAAAAATGATAGTCTTGCCTTTTGTTTTGTTCTGTCCTATCCAAAGGAACTTACAAGTCAATAATCCCTAAATGGACAAAGTAATAGTTGTAACAACTAAGATGTAATAATTAGTAATAATTCTACTGTTTTCAAATGAATGAGATTCAGTAGGATCAATATTATGATATGGTGTATTTTCCTAATAATGGTGCTAGATTTTGCATGCCCCAATGCTGTTACCAAATGTCCCTATGAATACTGAACACATTTGCAGAAGGACAGTCAAAAATGAAGAAAGTGGCACACAGCTATGAAGCTAGGGAAGGCTACCTGGCCCCTGGAAAAATTAAACCTATGAGCATAGCTTCATCTGGAAGTAGCCTACTACAGAAGAAGAAATTAATTTAACTAAAACCAAAAGAACTTCCTTCACTGGATTTTCACCTATCTTTTAAGTTTGATATTAATTGAAGCAAATTGTAGGATCCCAAAGAGATATTTATCAAAGGTTTTAGGGAAGACCTGGGAGGGAGGTTATATAGCCTTTGAATCCTGAGAAATTCATATCACCCCTTATTATTTTTTTATTGCTTTTTAACTAACAGTTATGAGCTACCACCATGGGAGAAATAAAATCAGTCTCAGGATGACTTCAAGGTTAGCAGCACTGTCAGACTATAAGAGGTGGGACAAGGTCTGCCGAAGCTAATTGCTAATTTGAGGATGTCTAACAATTCTGTCGAAATTAACCCTCTGCAGTCTCTTTTAAATATATATATATATATATATTTTTTTTTTTTTTAGTTGTAGATGGACACAATACCTTGTCTCATTTATTTATTTTTTTTATGTGGTGCTAAGGCTCAAACCCAGTGCCTCATGCCTGCCAAGCAAGCACTCCACCACTGAGCCACAACCCCAGCCCTGCAGTCTTAAAAAAAAAAAAAAAAAATATATATATATATATATATATGTATTATATATGTTATATATATTATATATAATATATTATATATTATATAATATATATATTAGTTGTAGATAGACGCAATACCTTTATTTTATTTATTTATATGTATGTGGTGCTGAGGATCAATCCCAGTTCCTCACATGTGCTAGGTAAATGCTCTACCACTGAGCTACAATCTCAGCCCCCATTCTGAAGTCTTTGCAGAAATAGTATCAGCAAGCTAACATACATGATTCCTACCCTGTGACCTAGACTGGGTTCAATGTTTTATATGCAGACAGGACTAGGGTTGAAACCAACTCCACTCATTAGCACCATGAACCACTGTTATCCTTGATTTTATCATCTGAAAAATGGGGATATAATCTTATATAATCCCCTAGGATTGTTGGGAGAGTTAAAGAAGATGTGAGGATAAGGCAGGTTGGTGCTTCCATGGTGTGGCAGAGTGTCTTTTCTAAAAATGGCCACAGGGGTATACTGTCCCGGAACCTTGCCCATTTTCCCTATTGAGAGGTGGGTGATCCTGTGGCTGCCTCTGTGTACAGAATGTGGTGGGAAGTGACACTGTGTGACTGGAGGAAAGGGCAATGTGGCTTCCCTCCCTTCCTCCCTGCCTGTCTAGACAGATGCCCCAGGACTGAGTTGTCCTGTGAAAAGTCCCATCACCTGCAATCGCCATGCTGGAAAGGAGGACGGGAGAAGTTGGAGGAGGAGTGGCTGTTGGAGTATCTCAGCCAGACACCACACAGGAGAGGGGAAGCCATCTGCCACTCAAGCCCCAGTCACTGATGGCAACTGAAGACACTCAGAGCAAGAACCGCCCCCTGAACCCAGAGCCACACACACAGCAATTACAAGTTAGTGCTGTTGTTCAGCTGCTAAGCTTTGGGTAGTCTGTCCCATGGCAACAGAGAAACATGGTGTTTTGCAATATTAATAGCTAGATTAAAAATATTGATTTATATAGTAATATTACTTTATATTTTAACAACTTTTATAATCTACAAAAATTTATATTTCCTGTATATATTCCTTTCTTCCATTTGGGTTATATCCTCTGGGTTCTTTTACTGACATTAAAATAATTTCTATTATGCTATTTTAAATCCATAAACTAAAGAGGCCTATGCACTACATTTCCCACCGAGAGAAGAGTCATATTTTTGGGAATTGTGCACAGGATCATGAAACTATGGTGCAAACAATTTTGTAAAGACAGGGTCTTATCTGTGGCACTTTCGCTAGGTCCACAGACCCCTGGGCTATGCTGCTTTCACTTAGGGATGTCTATGGCAGACACTCTGTACCCCTTCCCTTCCTTGGTAAACTCCCTGAACACAGCATTTTCTTAAAATGAATGTGCCCACGGTTTTTCGGCAGTCACAGCCCTACAGCAGACAGGCTGAGGGGGACTAGAAAGAGAAGCAAGTTGGTCCTCCATAAGGTGGTTCCTAACTCTGGGGTCTATGTCTCCTACAGCGAGGGTGGTCACCTGCCCTCACCCTCTGCAGGTCTTGCCCCCTTCCTCCGTAATGCTCCTTCAGCACAGCCCAGGCGTCAGTCCTCAGTGTGGCAAAAAGTTGCCAGCTGCTTTCCTATTGCCCATTCCCTTTCTTGCTTAGAAGCAGAACTCCAGGAAAAGTATCCATCTGGAAATTTCTATTTCCCAGCTTTCCTTTCAGGCAGGCATGGCTGATGAGATATAAGATGAAATCAGTTGGAAAACCTTATAAAGGGGCATTTAAAAAAATTTTTTTTTAAATTTCATTTGTAGTCCTTGTACTAGCTTAGGATGTAGTCATGATGACTGCAGCCCTAGCAGCCACATCATAACCATCAGAATGAGCATGCTGTATCCAAGATAGCATAGCAAAAGAATGGAAAGAGCCAGGGGCTCTGATAACTGTGTAAGGCCAGCACACAGCTCTGTGTTGAACCTCTGGTCTTATTTTATGTGAGAGGAAAAACAAGTTTCTAATTTAGTCATTCTCATTCTGTTACTAGCAACCAAATGTAGTTCCTAGAGGAAGAGCAAACCATAGTAGTTCAGAGGACAGACTCTGGAGCCAGAGTGCTCAACTCCCATCTTGCTTTGATTCCTACTGGCTTCGTGAAATTGAACAAGTTATTTCACTTGTTGGTCTTCATCTGTGATGTAAAGATAACACTAGACTGCCTCAAAAAAATTCAATTCATTTAAGAGATTAAATGAGTTAAAACCTATCATATACTTAGGTACTGACACATAACTAAAACCCAGAACGTTCAGTATTGTTTTTAGTATTTCTGTTCTGACATCCAGCCTGAATCCACTTGAATAATATGCCCATGCTGGACTTTTAGAGATTTTATATTCCAGTTCTTTTAGTTTATGGTTGATGGAACAAAGATGCCCAGAGAGGTAAGTGCCCTGTCAAGACTCACACACCTGTGGGAACAACTGGGTAGGACATGAACCAAGAATCCTGATGCTCCCAGGCCAGTGTGTCCCAGCAGCCCCATTGCTTCCTATGGTACATTATAGAGGCAGATGTCATGGAAGACATTCTCCATATTTAAATCAGATTGAGTTGTTCCTATGAAATTGATCAGTTCCCTGTATTAATTTATTTTATCCTGACACTAACTCTAGGAGGTAGCTACCATTATTATTTCCATTTTGCAGTTGGGAGAACTGAGGTAAGTTTTCCAAGGTCACACAGCTGGTTAAGTGTAATGGGTATCTGAGCCCAGGCAATCAAGCCCAAGTGCCCACACTTAACCCCAACACCACACATACCACCGGAGAAAGACACTACCATGTCCAGCTAAAATCCAGGCATGGGGCCTTGGTATCAAGCTGAAACTCTTTCCTCTAGAGTCTCCGTTTGTAGTCTCTTGCCTTTCTTAGATCCTTCCTGAAAACTAGCAAATCTCCACTCAGGGCCTGGTGAGAAAACAGCTGCTGAAATGAGGAGAGAACCTGGTGAGAAGGGAGAAGCTGAGCAGTGGCACCTATTTCTCCCACAGCTGCAGTAATATGGGATCCAGAGCTTTAGGGTAAAGAAGGGTTTTTTGGGGGTCAGGACCCCAGAGGAATCCTGACCTCTCCCTGGGGAGAGTGACAGTGGATGTGAGAGTCTCATGAGCACCGCACCTCCACTGGGGCCCATCTCAGTGGCTTTCTGCATCTCACCTCCTGCATTGCCTCCCCCTACAGCCTGACCTGTCTGCCCCAGCTGTTAAGGACAGTCTGGCCCAATGTGAGGCCCATTTAAAACCCCAGTTAAAATCCTGGTTCTGCCTTTTGCTTGCTGCACGGTGCTGGACTAATCACAGCTGCTTTTGCCTCATTTCCTTTAGAAAATGGTCCACGGGGATGAAATGGCGTCCATGGGTGAGCACCTAGCCAAGTGAAGGCTCCTTCAGCACAGCCCAGGCGTCCGTCCTCAGTGTGAAGGAGGGGTACAGCCCCCGGAAGCCTCTTCCTGTGTGGCCCCTGCCCTGCAGATGGGGAAGCACGTGACTGGAAGCGCATGATTATGGGGGCAGGGAGTGGACCCCAGGGCACATGGGGAGCAGCTGTGGCCTGATTTCCTGCTGTCCCCCTGGAGCCATCTGTACCTCTTCTGGATGAGCCACCCCAGAGCCGCCTGTGTGGCTGCCTCCTTGGCACAGGTGCAGTAGCCCAGTGGCCTACCGTGCAGAGGGGGTTAGGTCAGAACTACGGGCTTGGGAAGGTGTCCCCATCTGAAAGCAAGAGGTCAAGAGTTCCAAAAGTATGTCCAAGGATGGGAGGGAAGGGGAGTGGGCTAGGAGAGGGGAACAGCAAAAATGGAGTTTTCAGTCACTGCAGGTGGAATGAGAAATTGGGGCGAACTGTGTGTGTGTGTGTGTGTGTTTGTGTGTGTGTACTGGCATGCTATTCCACTTGGTTTTCAGTTTTCTATCTAGCATCTTTCACTTACATGTTGCCATTGCTGATCTGCTTCTGAGCAACCTCTCACAATATTTAAAGATTTGTTTTCACACGAAATATCTGGGTCTTTTTTCCTTTACTGCTTTCTCTTCCACCCACACTGTGCATGCTTGGCTTTCTTTTGACTACTTGGGCAAATTCTCCTTTCTCTTCACAGATCCTAATTCCAGTTTCAAACCATCATCACTCAACACCCTGTTTTCTGACTTGATGACTGAATATGTTCAGCAGAACCCTCTTGGGGTGTATCTGAAACACCGTTCTTAAGGGCACCTGTACTGCTATCTCTGATTTCAACATTAAAATAAAATTTAGCCAGGTGCAGTGGGTCACACCTGTAATCCCAGCAGCTCGGGAGGCTGAGGCAGGAGGATCACAAGTTTAAAGCCAGTCTCAGTGACTTAGTGAGGCCCTCAGCAACTTAGTGTGACCCTGCCTCAAAATGAAAAAAATAAAAAGGGCTGGGAATGTGGCTTAGTGGTTCAGTGTCCCTGTGTTCAATTCCTGGTATAATTAAAAAAAAAAAAAAAAAGAAAGAAAGAAAAGAAAAAAATTAAATCCATTAGTCTTTATAGGAAGGAGAAATCCAGATATGTAAGAAGAAAATTTGGAAAGAATGCAGTCCCTAAAATGGTCTGAGTGCTTTGGGGAACCAGGACGAGGACAGAGCATGGCACCTCTTGGCTTCTGGGGTTCTGAGGTGTTCTCTCTTACTTCAGGGAAAGGCAGAAGAGGACAGAGGTCCCACTTGGCAGCCATGTGAAGGACACCAGGCCTGGCTGGAGGAGTGCTGGTCGCAGCAGGTCAGCTGCCAACCTTCTTTGTGGCTGTGTCTAGTTCCGCTACAGCTGAGTCAGAGAGGCCACTGCCAGGTGGCAGCAGAACGAGCCACGTGGACCTGGCAAGGGCACGTTTCCTGTACGAGCTCTGTGTCGGCAGGCTCGTTTTGGACCCCCCAGAACTCTGGGCTTATTGACTGGCAGTCCCGGTCTGCTGAGAAGCTGGAGTTACTAAAGGGGAAGGCTGAAAGCACTTCAACCCCCACTTTCCACTTGTGTCACCTCTGCTATCTAAATCAGAGTGCGGCACTAAATGCACTTGACAAAATAGTTACTCTACAGACTGCACAGCTGTAACTTCCTGATTGGACTTAGAAGCAAGAAAGCAGTGGGGGAAAGGGAAGGTTTCCACATCTACAGTTTTCTTTTTTTTTCTTCTTCCTCTTTTGTCACTACTAGGGATGGAACCCAGGACTTTGCACAGCTCTACCCCTGATCCTCATTCCAACCCTTTTAAAATTTCATTACATTTTATGACAGGGTCTCACTAAGTTGCTCAGGGTCTCACTAAGTTGCTAAGGCTGGCCTTGAACTTGTGATCCTCCTGCCACAGCTTCTTGAGCTTCGTGAGCTGAGATTACCTGGTGTGGTGTTGCACACACGACCACACCTGACTTTTCTACTACTTACTGAGGGTACAATCCACATAATACCATGGTTCACCTATTTTAAGTGTACAGTTTGGTGAGTTTTAGTGAGTTTATACCATCTTGCCTCCCACCTTTGATCTGTGTGAAATAAAGTGGAGGAAGAGTCACCTGGGTTGACACAGATGAAATGTGAGAGGCAGTGTGGCTCTGCCTGCAGCCTCGTCCCATTTCATCTCCCCACACAAGTTGCAGAAAGTCGTGCTAAGTGTTTGTTGATGCTGAATGGATAGACCCACACTGCAGCGTTGGAGTAGCAGTTTGAGCACATTTACCTTTTTGAAGGGAGGATGGGGAAGGTGAAAGAGGACAGTGACAATAGAGATGGAGAACAGCATTGCAACTGGGAAATTTGAGTCTAAAAATTCAGCATTTTTGCAGCCCATGTGGGGAGGAAGACAAGGTCCTTAAAACTGAATATATGACTTCATTAAAGGACCATTCCTAGAAAACCCCACTGTCTTCTGTATCTCTTGCCTGCGACTAATTTTTCTCAGCTCCATTTGGAGTAACTTTTCCTGGGGCTTGAAACTAGTTAGGAATGTGAGTTCAATAGGGATTTTTTTAGATACATTAAACTAGGAGGAGTCATGGAGAGGATCACACCCACAAGATACTGGATTGAAGATGTAGTAGAGGAAATCAATCTGAACTCTAAACAAAATGAAAATCACTTCTTCCCTAATGAGCTTCCTTTTACATTTACTCTATGCAAATCCTGTTTACTAATATTGTTGCTGCTCTGATCTTTGCTTCCTGCCGGGGCATGCTCTCAAGAACACGCTGCTCTAGCAGGACTCAAAGAAGCCCAGATGCACCGTTGGCATTCCTGACTCTAAGTCTTGCGGTCATGATGGTCCATTTACCAGTAATGGCTTCCTCTTCTCACTACCCCTTTTCTTCCAAACAGTTATTCAAGACAAGGTATAAGTGGTGTTTTTCCACAAAGCCTCCTCTGGTAATTCCATTCTGTAATGGATTTGCCTTTTCTGATCTCTGTAGTCCTATATTTAGAACACTTAGTGTTCTTACTGTAGGTTGTTTTGTGTTGTGATTCGACTGTGTGAAGGTGTGTCCTCTCATCAAGAGCAGAGGAATACCCTATGTTCCCTTAACTAATATCATACCTGGGTCACAGAAAGTACTCATTAAAGATTTCACAGGTCTCTTCAGAGGTCCAGAGAGGCCTGAACCACTGCAAACTTTGAAGGTTATATCTCCAACCTCACCCAACACTAGCACTCTGATGAGTTTTTAAAGAATTTAGCAAACTTTAACTTTTGGTCTCCTTTCTCCCCATCTGCCAAGTAAGGTTATTCCTATACTTTATATGCTGTTGTGTTAGTCAGCTTCTTATTCCTGTGACAAAAATGCCTGACAAGGACAAATTGGAGGAGGAAAAGTTTATTTTGAACTCCTGGTTTCAGAGGTTTAGTCCATAGTTGGTGGATCCCATTATTCTGAGCCAAGGTGAGGCAGAACATCATGGTGGAAGGGGATGGCTGAGGAAAGCTGTTCAGCTCATGGTGGCCAGGAAGCAGAGAAAGAGAGCAAGAGAAAAGGGCCACAGGGAAGATGAACCCTTTCAGATCACACCCCTAGTCTCCCTCCTCCATCCAAGTCCCACCTGCCTACAGTTATCACCCCATTTGTCAATTCAAATTAAGATGAACTGATAAGGTTATGGTTCTCCTAATCCAAGCATTTTTCCTCTGAACATTCCTACATTAACACAGGAGCTTTTGGGGGACCCTTCATATCCAAACCACAACTGCTACTCTAAGGTTCTAGATGAAAAGAAATATTGATATACATTTTTCTGATGTCCTTTTCTCTTGGAGGTGAAATGCTATCACATCTAGTCATTCTTTTAAGGTCTCAGGAGACACAATACACCTGTCTATATTCCAAGAGATTCTAAGACTTTGCCCAAAGACCTGTTTCCTATTCAGGTTGACCCAGCCGATCTGGAAGCCAGTTCCATTGCAGAATTCAGAAGCAGAGATGATGCCTGTGTGACATGGGGAAGTGTTTTCAAGATGACACCTTTGCAAAATCCCAACTTGAGAACCTTACCTGTACCTCTCAATTTGAGATGGTGTCTCTTTCTAGGTTTTTAAAAATAAGTCATTTATGATTTGGGAAATTGCAAAAACTGTCAATGCCAAGAACTTTTGGGACTCTAATGCATCACTGGACTATCAGAACATTGATGAAAGGGTGGACTATTCAGATTCAGAACAGCTGGTTTGAACTTAACTCTGCTACTGACTGGCTTGACTATAAGTGAAATCACATCCCATCTCTGAACCTCTGATTCCTCTTTTGTAAAATGATGACGTACCTGTTTTACACTGTGATTGTGAGCATACATGAAATGACAGACATAAAGCAGCACTTCACAGTTTAAGTGTAAATTACTTATTAGAAGTATTTGTAGGGCTGGGGATATAGCTCAGTTGGTAGAGTGCTTGCCTCACAAGCACAAGGTCCTGGGTTTGATCCCCGCATGGCAAAAAAAAAAAAAAAAAAAAAAAAAAAAAATTCACAGAAGTATTTGTAGTGTTGCTCTACTGAAGTGTTTCTCAAACTTCAATGTACATCAGCATCACCCAGCAGGAGTTTTAATGCAGAAATTTCTGGAACCCGCCCCAAAGTATTTGATTGAGTAGGTCTGAGAGATGCCTGAGACTTTGTCTTTCTTTCTTCCTCTCCCTTCACCCTTTCTTTTCTTTCTTTCCATATTTGCAGTGCTGGGGACTGAACCCAGGGCCTTGTGCATGCTAGATAAGTGTTCTACCACTGAGATACACCTCCAGTCTGGGGATCATACTTAGAAAACCACTGATGTACTTAAATTTCCACCCATTTCCATTCTTACCGCATTATGAATTCCTTAAAGCATAGTCTCAACTTGTTGTGATGTCGATAGAGTTTTGGGTCAGCTGGAATTTCAGCCAAGAACACTTGGGCTACTTCCAGTGGTCCCTGATGGAAAAAGTAAAAGAACAATATTGATATTGGAAAGAAAATTACATTATTTGGAGAAAATGTTGGAGTGGCTTCTTAGTTTTAACATGTAATTTTGTAGTTGGTTTGACTAAAACAAAAAGTCAAGGAAGGTCTTGAGCTTCTTAGGCAACTCTGATTCCTTAGGAGGAATACTAAGTTTTAGGAGAACATCCACAGGTAAATAGGCTTTCCTTGATACATAAAGGTAAAGCAAATGCATCAAAGGCTATGTTCTTCCAGTTTTTCTAAAAATGGGGATTGCCTTGATTCCTCCACTCATACCCATTTATCTAGTTACCCTAGCATTGACACCATTTTGCACAAGTGCCGGCTAGAGTCAGAGATCTGCACAGTACTTAGATTATCTGTGGCTGTAGGCTTACGAAGTCTTCCATTTTCATCAAAGGATTGGCACTTACATAAACAGAAATCTTCCTAATTATTTTCTGATCTCAGAAATATAACAGTCATTTTTCTTCTAGCTGATATTGCTCTCTTGATGTTAAGTGGATTCAGAATTTCTTAGGGAATCCTCAGATGGAGAATGTGTTCAGTGAGTAAGAGTCATGATGCTCCTTGAATTTTTGAGTGTAGGGGAGTAGACAAGGGTGCATCTAGAACTGACCTTAAGGGGGCCTACTGAATAGAGTTCTAGGCTAGTACCTCTCTCCATTTGAGAAAGGCTGAGTTCCATGCTGAGCTCAGGAATTAGGGTTCTAACAGGTCTAAGAAGGTCCAGTCAGGTCTGAAGTGTCCCAAGGAGCCTGGATCCTTGTAACTCCTTGCTGATAAGGCCCTTGGCCTGTAGGTTCAACTGGTGACTGACCCAGGAACTGGATGGTCTAAGCCCTTGCCCTTCTCTTCTACAGAGATGCTTAGCTTAGTCTTAAGTCCTGAAACAACCTTACCTATTATGGGCATGACTAAGCTCTCTTCAACAGGACCCTGATCCTGGATCACATTGCCAGGTCTGGTCCTAATGTAGAGACTCCAAGAAAATGGTATTCCTTAAACCTGGTCCACTTGAGTTGTTAAATGAAAAAAAGGCCTCCTAGAAGTCTTCTAAACCATACAAGTGTTGAGTTTAAGTTAAGGAATATTGTTTGTATATGGATCAGACTCATCAACCCCAAGGAAGGAAGTAGACATCATAACCACAACACTAAGAACTAGAGGAGCTGTCACTAGCCCGCTTGCTTACCTGATTTACGGTAGTTCCTACAGAGCCCTGCAGCACCATTTGAAGCATCTTTGCATCAGGGGGCTCCTGGTTAATGGCCACCGCTAATTGCAAGGTCTTCTTCTTCATATCTTCAATGGCAACTTCCATTGGAGTCAAAACAAACTGAACAGAAGACATAGATAGGGAAGTTATTGTCTGATCTCATAAGCCATGGACAAACCTGGAGCTATGACAGAGAGGGCACCTGGATTTGAAGAAGCAGCTAAGACTTTTAGAGTAATCTTAATAGGTTTAAAAGAAGGAAGGACCTAACATTTCCAGAGTACTTATTATGTTCTAGGAACTTTACATACATTTAACATTTATTCCTTTAAACAATTTTCCTATTCTCTCCATTTTACAATCAACGGGGGATTTATAAGCTTAAGTTCTATAAAATGACACAGGTGGTAAGTGGGGAGGTTCTAATTTGATCACAATTATGTCTACATTCCAAGTTTATGTTCTTTCTATACTGATGCTAAATGTGATGGGTTAAATCCTGTCCCCCAGATTCATATGTGGAAATCCTAACCTCCAGTAGCTCAGAATGTGATTCCATTTGGACACAGGCCTTCAGTGAGGTAATCAAGTTAAACTGAGTCCATTTAAATGGATTCTAATTCTGCATAAAAAAAAAAGAGGAAATCTGGACTTGAGCATGTACAAAGGAAAAGTGATGTGAACAGACACAGGGAGAAAATCTCTGTCTCCAAACTCAGTAGAGAGGCCTGGAATGGATTCTCCCTCACAGCCTCAGAAGGGATCAACATGTCAGTACTTTAAATTTGAACTTCCAGCCTCCAGAACTGTGAGGCTGTACATTTCTGTTGTTTAAGTCATCCAGCCTGCAGTATTTTGTTATAGAACCCTAACAAATGAGGTTCTTGGGGAAATTACTGACACCAAGAGCCATGAGGGAGCTTTTTGGAACAACGAGTTATTTCTGTGCTGTGCCTAGAATGACTTAGTATTCAAAAGTCAAAACAGTAAAAAACACAGCAATGCCTTCCAAACCCACCTCCTCTTCACCAAGTCCCCAGGGCAGGCCCTCTGGGCCCTCTGTGACTCCCCTTCTCTGACAATTGCCTTGCTCAACACTGACTGGTGGGCTCAGCCATTGCTGTGCCTGCCCAGTGAAGTGGATATTCCCAAGCTATTTCTCACAGACTTGATGATGCCTGTTATACTTGTTATTTTAATGACCTAATCTAATTAAATAAAGGATAAACTGATGAACCATGGGTGTGGATAGAAAAAGAGTTGTTTCTAAGAAAACTAAGCCGAGTGCTTGGGTAAGACATTATGAAAGTGAGCTGTTATAAAAATTCCTGTCATATTAGGTGTGCTCAAGACAACTATAAAAGATGAGGGGAAGAAATCATAAAAATCTAGAAGCTCTCGTACTGTTGAACAAGAATCTTTAAGGCCTTATTTGGCTTTACAGAAAGCAAAACTGAAAATCACGGACAATGCACTATGGGTGTGGTTTATACAAGAAAGACAATCCTGAATTGTGATTAGTCAACCCATAATCAGAGAAGACTGTGTCACTACATAAAAAAAAGATGACATATATAGGTACATGTAGCTGTTTTAAAGAAAAATAAAATGCTTACAGCATATATAATTTTGAACAATTCTGTGGTTTGAGGACTTTCTTTTTTTCTTTCCCTTTTTTTTTTAAAAACTGGGAATTTCTTTTAAACAGGGGTAATTAACTACTGAGTCACATTCCCAGCCCTTTTTATTTTAAGACAGGGTATTGCTAAATTGCATAGGGTCTCACTAAGTTGCTAAGGCTAGCTTTGAACTTGCATTCCTCCTGCCTCAGCCTCTTGTGTTGATGGAATTATAGGGGTTTGTGACCATACCCAGCATTGAGGACTTTCTTGATCAGTCCTGTTAAAACATGTCAACAGTCTTTTGTACACAGAGGTCTTTCCTGCCAATATATAGATGAAGAAACTGGGGACAAGTAGCTCGTGTAAAGTCACAGGAGAAAGCAGGGACTAGAAGTCAGCTGGTTCACTTGTCTCCCTCATGGTCTCTTCTGATAGCACACCACTAACTCTATGGACTGCTCACTCTGGTGCCTGTCTCTAATAATTAATAAAAAAACTATGCCTGAATCATTTATGAGCTTTTAGGTATATAAGTATTTTACATAAAATATTTAGAATTTAAATAATTCATCCCATGGGGATTGTTTCCAGGAC
The DNA here is from genome assembly GCF_902686445.1 of Sciurus carolinensis. Taxonomy (NCBI): domain Eukaryota; kingdom Metazoa; phylum Chordata; class Mammalia; order Rodentia; family Sciuridae; genus Sciurus; species Sciurus carolinensis. The sequence continues at coordinate 69,207,560 of NC_062226.1, forward strand.
ATTCCCTCCCATACCAAAATCTGAGGATGCTCAAACCCTTCATATAAAATGGTGTAGTATGTGTACATACTTCCTTTACTTTAAACCATCTCTAGATGACTTATAGTACCTAACACAGTGCAAATGCTATGTAAATAGAGTCAAAGTAGATTGTTTAGGGAATAGTGACGAGAGAAAAAAATCTGTACATGTTCAGCATAGATGCAATGATTCTCCCCCAATATTTCAGTCTGTCTTTGGTTGACTGGATGGCTGTGGAGTTGGAAGATATGAAGGGTCAATCGCATATATATTTTCTTTAAGCTTATATTTAAAATAGAAATAAATATTAAACATTGCATTCAAATATGCAAACATATTTACAGTAGAGATATAGCTTTAAAGTGTTGAATATTTAATATAAAACAGTGCTATAAAACATGCACATGCCTAAATGGGATTCCCTGGCATCATGAAAGTGAGGGTATGGCTCTGTCCTAGTATTTCAAGCATGCCCCTCGTTATGTTCTGCTCCAGCCTCCCAGCAGGAGCACTCAGCTGTGTGTGTCCTGGGGATCACCCTGGCCCACTCCTTTGGTGGTGGCTGTTCCCCTCCAGGCACGTTACCTCCTCCTTCTGGATGACACTGATCCTGGTCTTGATGTAGGGGAAGGCATGCATGGTGGTCAGGACCGTGTTCCTCCGGTACTGCTCATGTAGCTCTCCACGAGGCCGCCCTTCTAGGGTGAAGGGGGTGGTGTACATGAACCTCCGCAGGTTGAAATTCTTCTCAAAGTAGGTTACCCTGTCTTTCATCTCATACTCATCAAAGTAGGGCTCCACGAAAGTGATCTGTATGTAGGCCTGGAGGGAGAGGCCAGGGGAAGGAGGAGATGAGCCATTCTGCAAAGAGGATCCATGACACACTGAAGGGCATGCTGGAACACGGTGCATGGAAGCTACTGGGGCTGAGCACAGCAAGCGAGCATTCAGAATCAGCAGCTCCTCCTTTCCACCCCAGGGAAAGAAAGGGCTGTGAGGAAGGGGAGAGGAATGTGTTCGTGGGAAGAGTCGGCTCCACCAGCCACACTTTCCAAGCAGAGCAAACCGATCCAATGGAAGCCTTGGTACAAGAATTTGCAAACTGCTATTCCAAAGAGCCAAACTTTATTTTCCAGAGTTACCATGACTGTGACACACTTAGAAAGTGTGAGAGGTAAGACTAAGAAAACTAATGGTACCAAGTGCTGGCAGGGACAGAGAGTAGTTGAAACTTTCACGCAAGGATTGGGGGATGCTGAATCTACAGTCACTTGGCAAAACAGGTGAGCAATTTCTCATACAGTTAAATGAACTGGTCTACAGCCCTGCAATCCCACTCCTACCTACTTGTGTGCTCAAAGAAATGAAGATGCATATCTACACAAAATCCTGTCCACAAATGGCGATAGCCACATTGTTCATAAGACAAAACTGGAAATAAACCAAATCAAAGGGATAAACAAATAGTGGTACAGCAAGAGAGCAGAATAGTATTCATCAGCAGGCAGGAACCAACCAGGACAAACTGGGTGCATTCAGCGGGGCCATGCTGAGTGAGAGAAGCCAGCCTCAAAGGCTCTGTGTGACTCCACAGATGTACTTTCTGGAAGAGGCACAGGTACAGATATGGAATACAGGCAAGTGACTGTCAGGGCTGGAAGCAGAGAATCACCATGAAGCAGCACAGGGAAATATTTTGGAATGATGTATCATGATTGACATATTTGTCAAAACAAAAAGAACTAAAACCAAAACAGTGAGTTTGACTGCAGGTGCCACATTTAAACACATCCATGCATACACACACACACACACACATACACACACACACACACACACACATACTGTGAAAAGGGAGCTTATTAATGAAGAAGACATCTTTATTTTTATTTTTTGTGGTACTGGGGACGGAGCCCAGAGTTGCTCTACCACTGAATTCCATCCCAGTTCTTTATATTTTTCATTTTATTTTATTATTATTTTTTGTGTGTAGTATTGGGAATTGAACCCAGAGCCTTGTGCATGCAGGGCAAGCACTCTACCAGCTGAGCTATATCCCCAACCCTATTTTTTTATTTTGAAGCAGGGTCTTGCTGAGTTGCTGAGGCTAACCTTCACCCAATATGCCACCCTCTTGCCTCAGCTTCCTGAGTTGCTGGGATTACAGGTGTGCACCACTATACCCAGCAGGAAGGCATCTTTACAAAAGAAAGAAAGAAAGAAAGAAAAAGAATGGCAGTGGACACAGATGCTGGGACACCCACCCAGTGGAGTGGACGGGTGGGGTCACTGACCTCAGACTGTGAATCACTGTTTAGTTATTAGTATAATGAAATCTGGTAGTGATTCTGGATTTAGGCTCTCATCCAAGCTCTCATAACCTACCTCAGGAATTTGAAAAGAAGGGAGACATGCTCCTTGTGTCAGGAAGGTCAGTGGTGATTCTACAGAGCTGACACTATGCACAGATTGCTCTGGGCCACACAGTTAATCCAAGGGCTCCAGATATTTCTGTCTAAAACTTAGTTCAACTCTTATCACAGTTACTGATTTCAAATCTAGGTTAAGAATATGTCTTAAACGAGCAAGTATTCTGAAAAATGTAGTAGAAGAGCAATCTCTGAAATATTGTTAATTCCTCCCTATTTGCATTATCTTTGTAACATCTAGAAGACAGAGCTGAGGGTGGAGTCTAGACGTTTCATGTACAGTGCTGTCAGATGGTGAGTGCCCTCTGTCCCTGGCTTTCCTAGCACCCTGCACTGCATTATTTCCAGCAGCCTAGAACATCTATGTGTCTGTGAAAGGGACAGGGCAGGCAGCTCTTCTTCAGTGGCAGATAAAGAATATGTCTGCTCTTTGTCTCTGTTTCTTCCACAGAGTTTCAAAAACCCTTGGAATTTCCTGAGTGATAGGAGTCTTTGTTATGTTAATGAGGTAACCAACAGTGGGCTGCTCTACAACTTTGGGTGGTCACCAAAAAGACCAATCTTGTGATCAGACTGCTGGAACTTTGGGCTTGAGTTCTGAGAAGGGAGAAGGGCTGGAAGTGTGTTTTATCACTTGGCTGCTCATTTATTCAAACACACCTATGTCATGAAACCCCAATAAAAACCAGACACCTGGAGACTCAGGGGAACTTCTGGCTGGTGAACACAGTGATGTGCTGGGAGAGTACTGTGCCTGAGTTCTACTTGGCAAGGGCACAGAAACTATGTGCTCTATCCCAGAACTTCCCCATGTGTATCCTTCACTGTATATCTGTAATCAGAAGAATATTATTTCTTGAGTTCTGTGAGTCATGCTAGTGAATTATCTGACGTTAGAGGTGTCACAGGAATTTCTAAATTTGTAGCCAGCTAGTTAGAAGTGTGGGTGGCCTGGGAGCCCCCCTTGAGGCTAGCATCAAAGTAAGAGTAGTCTTTTAGAGTTTGAGCTTTGTGGAGTCTGGTGCTAATTCTGGGTGGTCAGCATCAGAGTTGTATGGTGGTACACCCAGATGGGGGTGAAATGGAACACAGCTTGGGAGGAAGGTGGGAAAATTGAAGGTCAAGCCCTTTTTGTCATTCCTCAAACAGCACAGTGATCCTGCACTTGGCTGGAAGGAATACCTGCATCCTAAAGAAAGATGGCTCTAAATACAGACAGGGAGCGCTGAGGAAGGATATTACATTGTGGGCATGTGCGAATGTGTAACAACAAATCCCACTGTTACATACGATTATGATGCACTGATAAAAATATGGGGGAAAATGCTGGCAAGCAGAAGTCTACATTTTTTAAACATATTGTAAATTGGAAGTTGAAGGAGTTTATAGAAAGTCAGTAAAGAGTAGTGATGTGGGTTTGGGCATGACAGAACCCACGTTGGAATACTGGCTCTGTCGCTTTCATACTCTTACAAAATTGCTCAACCTCAGTTTTCACATCTGTAAAACAGAAACAACAAAACCTACTTCTAAGGGCTGTTGAGGAATGAAATGAAAGGATGATTAAGGGTCTCAGGCAGTGCCAGGCACAGGGTTGGTGCTTTTTTTTTTTTTTTTTTTTTTTTCCTTTCTGATTGGGGATTGAACCAGGGCTTCCCACATGCTAGAAAACCTACACAGGGCTATACCCCTAGTTCCAGTTGGGACTTGATAAATGACAGCTCCTGTTGTGATTCTTGCCTTTGAGTATGTTTTCTTTAAGATCTAAGCAGTTGCTGGGTGTGGTTGTGCACATCTGTAATTCCAGCTATGGGGGAGGCTGAGGCAGGAGGATTGCAATTCAGGGTCTACCCAGGCGATTGAGACCTTGTCTCAAAATAAACGTTTACAAAAAAGGCTGGGGATGTAGCTTAGAGGTAGGATGTTCCTCTGTTCAATCCCCAGTACTGGGAGTAGGGGCAGGGGCAGAATGGAGACCTACTCAATCAGTAATGGAGCCCTAGACGAAAATGTTTGGTTGCCTTTAAATGACTGGCAAGTCAGTCCAGACAGAGGGAGGTCATTTTGTGTCCTCAGGGTAGCATAAGAGGACTCAGAGCCTGATGGTTCTTTTTGGTAAATTTTCTCCATACCTTGTTAGGATCCAACTTGGTTTTGTCCACTGGGGTAGAATCTTTTATCACTTCCACAAATTCTGCACCAAAACACTGACCGTAAAACCCCTAGGGGAGAGGAAACAAAGTTTATAAAGGTAATTGTAACACAATGCAACTTTCTGTCTTCTCAGAAGTGGAGTAAATTTGGAACAAGTGCAGTTTGTTCATTGATTATTCAGAGTCTCTCTCAGCTAATCAGCAAAGTTCAGCATTTCCTGAGACATAAATAAAAATATGAGGAAGTCCAGCACCGTCAACTGATATATGATTCTCGACAAAGTGTACACAGTCTCAAATTCAACAAGCGTCATCCTATTTCCTGAGGCATCTGCAAAAGTATGGCACTATTTACTTCTTTTTTTACCCTGAGAACTTGGAGGTCACCAGGCTTCCCATCATGTGGCAAACCACAACATACAAGAAGACAATATATACACCTCCAATTCTAAGTAGGGGAAACAATATTAGGGAACCCACTGGACTGAGTCAATGACTTGTTTTACTTCTCATGAGCTGATTGTCTTTGGGCAAGATGCCCAACCACTCTGGGCCATGGCTTCTTTGAGTCAAGTAAGGATAAAAGTCCCTTTCTTATTTGGCAAGGATGAATAGTTCAAGGAGCAATTAGGTAACAAAAGTGTTTTAAGTTTTACAGACATAAGAGGGCATATATCCAAAGCCATAGCAAGAAAGAATGAAGAGTGAATCTTTGGTAAATAGTTGTCAGCACTTCAGGGGACCTTAGTTACTTAGCCCCAGAAAGTTTTGCTTTGGGTACACTTCTTGACTTTCTTCCTGGGTTTTTGATAGTCTTCCTTTCAACAACTGTTACTTTTCTTTCTTTCTTTTTTTTTTTTTTTTCTTCTGATTTTTCTCTATTCTGTTTCTTTTCTGTCCAGATTTCCAGCCTTTCCTGCCAGAACCTGCTGCTTTTTTCTGTTACACTACATACTTAGCATGGATGGCAGGTTGGAGCCAGGGCTGGACAGCCCAAGGTGCAGCTACTGTCAAGCATGTCCTGATCAGAACGGAATGTGTTGTCCAGCAACACCAAAATGACAGCCACAACATTTTGCAGGAGGGTGATTCAGAAGTATGGTCAGATTGCTTAGAGATTAAGATGGCGATCTTCACACTGGAAAACTCTTTTACTCTGCATCTGTTAGTATATATTACTAACATTGGGAAAGCATTATAAGAAAACATGACCTTGATTGGATTTTATGTAGACTTGAAAATAAACATTCATGATGTAAATTAATAAAATTTTAAGGACATGCACAGAATCTTATGCAAACCTTGCTTTACCTCATGATCTCATCTAATCCCTTCATATTATAAATGCAATATGAAAAAAATTTATATATAGCTCAATGCTGAATCCTTGCCTTTTTTTTTTTTTTTTTTTTTTTTTTTTTTTTTTTTTTTTTTGGTAATGATTCATTCTAACTTGTTTTTGTGAAATATACAATGCCAAGTATACAAAATCACTTTTCTTACCTCTAGTCTATGTGAGATCTCGGGAAGCTTGGTAATTGCAGGTTCCTTATAAACAAATTCCTGCTCATCCAAATCCCCAAATTTGGATCCATAGAAACCAACTCGGAAGTAAGTTCCAAACATTCGCTTATGATCCTATTAAGCAAAATGAGAAAATTTCTCTTTAGTGATGCAATTTTTGAGGATCCATTGGGTTAAAAGGACCTTTTATTGTGTTACAAACATTTTATTTCTACAGTTGATATAAACAGAAATTCCCCTATTAAGCAAATTCAAGGTTTATAGAATAAACTTTGGAAATAATAACAAAAGAAATTTTGTGAAAGATTTCTGGGACTTCCTTTTAAGTAAATTTAAAAGAGTCTCACATTTTCTGGTTATGAATTAAGTCAAGTTGCCTTTCATACTGTGAAATCTAGACTTTGTCAATTTCGAGTCCTTTTCAGTTTGAAGGATGAGAACTGCAGTAATGTGCTCAAGGTCAATCAGTCTCTAGAGAGGAAGAAGGGCTGAGCCTCCCCAGGACAGGGTCATCTGCCACCTAGTAAGAGTTCCCATGAGCAGAGATCCCCAGCTACCTTGTTAATGATGTTGTCGAAGGCCTTCTGCAGCTTGTCATGAGTGGAAGTCAGCTTCCGGAAGTCTCGGTGCGCTTCCAGAATGGGGATGACCAGCTTGTAGACCTCGTTAACTGTCTCATACAAGCCTCCCTTGGAGAGAGGAGGAGAGCATCAAAGAAAATGTAATGGACACTGAAGAGCAACCAGAGTTTACTATGCAAAAAATGCGCTGCAGAATGTGTGTACCACCGCACCACAGTATCTTACAGAGCGGGAACGCTGTCTCAGCATCTCAGCATTCAAACTGGCCCATACACCTGGCTAAATGGTCCTACGTACTGATGTTAAATAGAGAGACGGGCTTTCACAGACTAAAAGGGGGAGAGGAGATTTGGCAGCTAGGACTAAGAACATTCAGGAAGGCAGCTTTTGTGTATTTAAATAGTGTCAGAGATCCTCCTCAAGAGGTCCTCCTCTAGCCAGACACTCAATGTATGCCCACCACAGAGTTCACAGGATTCTAGCTAAAATTTCCAGAAAATAAGAGTATATTGGACTTTTTCTGAATCCTGAAAGAGAAAGCAGGAAAAAAAGAAGAAAATGGTTAATACAAAAATTAATGTACATAGAAGTTATAGGGAGGAAATTTGGAGATGAAAGTAGAAAATAAAGAATAATGTAGGGATGAAAATAAAATTGGTTCTTCTAAATATAGTGAAGTATTAAATATTTACTTGACTTCCAATGTGGGGGAAGAAGGAGATCATTAAAGTGAAAATGGACAAGAGGTTTTTTTTCCCTGACTCTGAATCTCAGTAATGTCTCTCTCTCTCTCTCTGCTCTTATTTGGAGCATTCAGACCCTGATTGGGCTACTGTGGGGAGTATCTGTGGTTTTTGCTCCTGCATTTCTCCAAGCTGCTCCTGCCTGTCATGATCTTGAAGGTGACCTGGTTGCTGGGAGGGAGGATACCACAGATTTCTCTCTGAGAGGGAAAATGAGGGAGTGAGAACATGCCTCGTCACTTATTGTGTAACCCTGGGCAAGCCATTTCACCTCTCTGTGGCTTAGTTTCCACCCCTATTAAATGGAAACAATACTGTGAAACTGCTGCCCAGCCAACACGCATGCAGTGAAAACCAGAAGACAGCAGTGATGAAAGGCTTTCCCACCTCCCTTGGAGAGCTGATGCAACCTGTGCACATCAAAGTCCTCCCTGGGTCCTGCCCCTGTCCTGAATGCCCCTGGTGTGTTTATGTGTGTGTGGAGAGGGGCTCACTGGGCCGTTAAGGCTGGGCATTCCCACCAGCCCGAGCTCAGTCCTGGGATGCCCTCTGGGCACTGACCGTGCTGAAGAGCTCTGCAGCCTGCTCCAGGAGGCCCACCAGGCCACTCTCAGTGAAGTACCGGCCTGAGCACACCCCATCTTCATCTGGTGACAAGGTGTCATCGGAGACTGCACTCTCCTCCAGCACGTTGGAAGAAATATTCTGTAAGAGATCACAGTATAAGCCCAGAGAACATGGGGCCCTGTCGAATACTGGACCATGGGAACCAGCAGAACTCCAGGATCCTCACCAAGGCTGTGAATGTAGCAGGTCTGACATTCTATCCAGAAGAGTTTCTGGCTGCCATTCATTTTGAAAGCACACAATGAGCAGCCAGTCTTCAAATCCCCAAATGTCCTTTCCACTTTCAACCACCAGGAGATTTTATATAAAGAACACTTCCCTTCATATAATAACAATGGAGTTGTAACAACCCCACTTTAGAAAAAGAACCCTAAGGGACCAACAGTAAAGGTCTTGGTTTTTAAAAAGTAAAGGCCAACACTCAGTTGACTAGGCTCCTTTTCTCATCAGCTCAGTAAATCTCTTTTGGGGTTTTTTCTTAAGCATGCTGCTACTACAGTCTTGACTTTCAGATAAATAGCCAGTTGTAGTTACATTGATATGACAATACCAAATAAGAATGTTTTCTTTATGGAAGTTTTTTCTTTGTTTTTCTTTTTAAGTGCTAAAGATTGAAACGAGGGCCTTGCACATGTTAGGTGAGTGCTCTATGCCTGAGCTATATCACCAGCACCCCTCTTTATTTTCCCTTGAGACAGGGTCTAAGTTGCTGACCCTTAACTTGAAATCCTCCTGCCTCAGCCTCCCAAGTGGCTGGAATTACAGGCATGTGCCACTTGCCAGGCTTTTATGGAAGTTTTTATAGCAGTGCAGCAGTTACTGCTTTTCCCCCTGAATCTTTTTGTTTCTACACATTTTTTATTTATATAAATCATAGAAGTCAGAGCCTCTCACAGGAGACACAGTGACCAGAGCTAGGGTGACCTGAATGAGAAAACCGGGGCACAAAATTTGGGGAAGTACTCATTCTCAAGGTCATGGAAGTGCTGATTCTATATTTGTTTGGCCCTGAGAGTAAAGCCCCGCCCCTTACATTCTGCATCTTGTGCTCTTTAACTTTCCTCATCCAACCTCTGATCTTGGCAACTACTCTAGTTCTCTTGATAGGTCAAAAGTCCGTTTTTGTTTATTGGTTCAAAGCTATGGAAGAAATACATATGAAGCATAAAAGAAATGGAATGCCTTCTTAGCTTAGGTATTGTAAACCAGAAGCACACATGCCTTCCAATTGCTGTACACATGGCAGACATAACTAATCAGTTATAGCATGCCTTCCCCTTAGAACTTGGATATAATTTCAAAATTCACTCAGCATAATGCTCCAGTCAGCCACTACCTATTGATCAGAGATGACTTGTGAACTAAATGTTGTCTGTTAGTTCTGGCTATCATGATCAAGAAAATCAACTTTAGCAACCAATAAAGAAATAGTTATTATCTAATATTGTAATGTAGGTGGAGTTTCTCAAAGTCTTTTGTTACCAGTCTTTCTTCCAAACCTGACCTATTATGTTTCTGAATTGGAAATAACAGAAGGTTCAAGAAATTCAGCTGGGGGCTGGGGAGATAGCTCAGTTGGTAGCGTGCTTGCCTTGCAAGCACAAGGCCCTGGGTTTGATCCCCAGCACCGCAAAAAAAAAAAAAAAAAAAAAAAGAAATTCAGCTGGAAGAATCTAATAACTCAGGAAACTATACTATTGTATGCAATTTTCCACATGTAGAGGAGTAGATATGAAGCTAAACAATTTATTAGCTGTATTCTGAGGAAAAAAATTTGGGAAAGACTTTCTTGGCTTTTGACTTAGGGATGTAAAAATTGTAGCAGAGTCTGAGAATATGTGCATATCTATGTTTGTGAGATAAATATTGTACTCTAGGGCATAGGATTCAGTGATTTCAGTTTCTTGGAATTCAATGACCTCGAAGTTATTTTTCCTTGCACAGACTTATCTCCAATTTACAAGTATTTTCCAAAGGCTCAATTTTATTGGAGTAGAACAAGGGTGAAAACTAAAGCAAAGAACATTTAAGAAATTAACAGTGGACATCTGATAACATTGCCAGAAGTTCTTCATTCTACAATGTAAAGCACCCTAATTTTCTTTGGAAGAACTACTCATAGGTTTAGGAATGGACCAGTGACTCTGGTTCAGACAGTCAGAGCATTTAGTTTCCTTGGCAATTACGATCGATTCAGGATGAGCCTATGACCCCATAAGAATGAAAAGATGCTCTGAGACTTTCTCTGAACAGCGTGAAATGAGGCATCAGCTCTCTCTTCTTCTGGACTTGAACCTGGAGATGGAAGCCTAAATCTTACTCAGTTAGAGTGGGAATGCAAGAAGCCCAACAGAAGGCCAGGACAGGAAGAGGTGATGACTTTGAGATCTGACAACCTCTGAGGCCTCTAGCTCTAGTTGGTGAGGCTAGAGCCTCCAGGCTAGCCTCCTTCATGTGGGCTGGTAAGTTCCATTTGTACCTTAGGCACTCTGGATTGCATGTTCTCTTGCTTTCAAGCACCCATTACTAAACGAATTGGTTATGTGTCATTTGAGAGAAATAACAATTCACCCATAAGCATCACATAATTTGAAATTATTTCTGTATCTGAGAACAAACACCTAGCTCTTTGCATACGCTATATCATGAGGAGGCATGTTCCACGATTCCCTTCACCTTCCTTCTCGTCTTCTGCAGCACCCTTTCCCCGACTCTCAGGTGGGACCACAGTATAAAAGCTCACAGCGTCTTGTGCCTCTTCATAACAGTATTTATCACAATTATGATTAAGAATGGAATAATTAATTAGATAATGTCTTTCTGGCTAGAATGTAAATGTCATGAGGACAGAAGACATTTTCAATAAATATGCTCTGAAAGCAGAAATGAAAGGATCTAAAGATATATGAAAAGATGGGGTTATATGCTCCCAGGTAGGGATAACATGGAGTTTTTCTATTGGGTCTAGAATTCTGTCTCATCTTGGTGAGTCTCATGAGAAGCAAATCAACTGAATTGTAGGTAAAAGAAGAAAAGGAAGGCTTACTAAACATAAAAGTAAAAAATAAAATGCAATCAATACTTAAGTTATTAAATATTAAAAAAATACAGTAACTGGGGAAAAGGCATAGAGAAATTATAAGAAATAGTTTAGTAAACAAAGTAAGAAAAGGGAATGATATAATTCAACGCTAAGGGATAAGCCTGAAGATTTTCTGGCAAGTGAAGCTACAATACTTATCCTTGGTAATATCAAATTGCCAAAATAAATTTGATGAAAGAAGATGAACCTAAAAGAATTTAATAACTTTCTTGTTTGCTTTTGCATGATTCAAAATAAGATGTAATGTTTTTATGCTTTGGGATGAGAAATAAATTACTGACTTTCATAACAAACGTTTCTGAACTGAGAATAAAATTTATTACTGAGAATGAAATAATAGAATACATATTTTTGTCATTGAGGACCATAAGGAAGGAGGAGTTAATAATATGAGGTAAAACCCAGTTTTGCAGGTGAATTTTATTCTAGAAATGAGAGGCTCTTGACTCCTCCAGCAATAGTTTCAGTGACTTATTCTCTGAGCCTGGGAAAGCCACTTTGAATTGTTCTTTCTTTCTGGTTCACAAAGCATCACAATACCATGTTGAAGAACAATATTGAGAACAAAGCCTTTCATAAAATCAGTCATGGAAATTCAGACAAGAATAATAATATAAACACTATAAATGACTTTGTAAGTTTGGCTTGAAATGAATTCTATTGTAGCTATATCATTCATGGTTTCAAGGATGGTCATCTCTACAGATTGTGCCTCTTAAAAAAAGGAAACACTGTTTTTGTTTTTGTTTTTTCTCTCTCAAGACTGTATTAAACTATGTAGGAAGAACAGTTCAAGTGGCCATGGAGCCATCTCGTAGGTCTGGCAGACAATTTCTCCTTGTCAACTATGAGTAATTTTAGGTTATTATCAGAAAGCATGAATTTGGCCTTTTGTTTCCCTTTCCAGGTCAATTTCATTCTTTCTTAATTTTGGATCAGAGTGGGACCCTATAGAGTTGGGGAGTGGAATCAAAGGACTGGGCCATGAGGGAAATAATTTCTTCAGTGGTCAGAAGCATTTCCTGCTTGTCATTATATGGTACCAGCTATAAGTTTTTGAGAAAGATTTTAAATGACCTTAGAAAAATTGCTTCCTCAGTTCCTACATCTGTGGAGTGGGAGTAACAGTCCAGAACATCTACTAAAGTGCCTGTTCACTCTAGATACTATTATTGTAAACAACAATAATAAAAAAAAGATGGCAAAGCACTTAGAGAGGCATATGTAATAGAGTAAAATGGAGTTTTTCAACCATGGCACTGTTGACAACTGAGCTGGTACCTCTTACTGGGCAAGACTCTCCTATGCATTGTAGAAGGTTCAGTGACATCCTTTTTAGATGTCAGTATACCCATCCTCCCACCCCTAGTTCTAACAATGAAAAATGCTCGTAGACATTGTTAAGTGCAGGGGTGGGGGTATGTGGGCAGAACTGTCTCCCTGGTTGAGTTCACTGTTCTGAGGTAAAACTGAACATGGACTCACCTGAAAGCTGACACTGCCCACGGGCAGGTAGCTGTGGTCCTCCAGCATGCTCAGATACTCAGCCACTAAGGCAGCTGCATGCACCAGGCACATGGCGGCCTCCGTATAGCACTTCTTCTTGGTGTGTTTCTCTGCCATGTTCTGGAGCCAGGTCAGCCGCAGATCAGGAGATGTCTGGTAACTCTTGGCAATTCTGAAGACAGATTGAGTGAGAGTTTCAAGGACAAGTGGCTAATGACACTGTTCTACATTTCTTCACCCAGATTTTTCCCTGCATCTTTAAAACCTGAGAGAAAAGTCAAACATTTGCATCCAACTGTTTTTGTTCCATGTCTAAGGTATTCTGGACCCTGAGAGCTTAAGTAAAAGCTTTATGAGAAAAAAAGACCTAGCAAAATAATAATGTCCTTTGTCTTGAATCTCAAGCAATTATCTTCCTTTCCTTTTTCTCAAAATAATGAGAGACATTAAAAGTACTATGCTTCTTATGATGCTACATACAAACAATTTTTCCCGTGTAAATCATTTCTCCTAAAAAAGGTCTGGAAGTCAAAGTTTTAAACTATAGAAAGAATATATTTCTAAAGTAAAATTTATATGTATGCCTGAACATAATTGGAACCAAACCATTTAGATAACAATTCAGATAGAAGTTGATAGTTCTTTTTTTCTCATTCTATGTCAAACAGAAGATAATGTTATAGAGTGGACACCTCACTTTAAACTAAGGTGATCTTTCTGAAAATGTATATATGAATCTAACAACTTTAATTTCTACTGATTGCCATATACCTTTTTGTATGTCATTCAAAACGGTTCTGTCCATATTACCTAAGAACTTCAGAGTGACAAATACTGGATCCCCAGGTGATGTTCTTTTGATTTTAACGGAAAAGTTTACCTGTACATGAGATCCATAAGCATCTCAGGATCTTCCTGAAATTCCCTCATTTTCACTGTGTCATATAAGATGCTATTCAGATTGCAGAGAAGTTCTTCCACCTGCAAAAAGTGTACACCCTTAAATAACCTTGGCTTTGTAGTTTGTGGCAAGGAGACAGGATGATATAGAATGTACATGTGGAAGGCACAGAAAGGCTTTGCTCAGAGAGAAGTGAATAATAGATGTGAAGGGGATTCTAGATGGATTCTCTGTTGTTTCATCTTTGCTAGTCCATGTGCTTTGTAGGCCCTGAAATGAGTTGGCCTTGGGATCCATGAAGCAGCCCTGGGTCTTTATACTACCTCCCTCTTCACCAATTTTTTCTTTTTAATTTGTTTGAACTAGTCTCAGTTATTTCAACTTGGGAAGTTCTAAACTCTACTGTAGATCATCAGGGCTTCTTATACTAGATAGGAGGCAGCTTGGGACCTCAGCTCGGGTTTCATGTTTCTGAAGCTTCCTGGATCTTTCCAAAGCTTCAGAGTTTTTAGAACCTCTGAGAACAACTTATTCTTAGTTACAAAAGTCAACAGAGGAGAAGCCAGGAGAGACTGTATCACATAAAGCCTGAGAGACTGTATCTTGTCCATAGATCCTGGCAAGAGGCTTAGTTACAGAATGTTGTCTTATCCCTTCTCCCATCTTCCAGGGCTCCTAAAATTTCTTACACCATACTTATTTCATAAAAGACCTCTATTGTCCTGCCCATATCTTGCTTGGTCTTGTTGATGAATATCTCTGCATGAATGATAAGTTTAGTTTACAGGAACATGGTTGAGAAGAGACAGGTGAGGCAGGATTTGGTGCAGGGGACAGGAGAGGAAAAAGATTCTGAGAATGAGGATGTAACATTACTGGAGAAGGCAGGAGAGCTCTGGGCATATAAGGCTCTCAGACTAAGATAAGAAAGAAAACTTCACTCATTCATTCATTCATTCATTCATTCACTCACTCACTCCAGTGGGAAACCTATCTTAGAGTAGGCTAGAAGCTGAAGTTAAAAGATAAAGGGGACATGCTTTATCTTTTTCTTTATTCCCTGAGCATTGCAATGGAGATGGGAGAGATTATTGTTCTCACAAGTGTCCTTAGGACTAATTTTGTTTATAATCTCTAACCTGGTCCTTCCTCTCCTTCAAGTACTCACTGGTCAGGTTGGTCCCTTTAGCATCCCTTATACACAAATCATTCTCACCCCTATTCATTATTTCCCTGTGAATCCTACTCCAGCCTTTTAAACTGCTCCCCCTAAAAACAAACCTTTCCAGGTCACTAGGTTGTTTATTAACTCACCCCTCCTTTTCTCTAATCTTACTCCACATGTAGTTTCTTACCAGGCACTTAAGTATCAGGTGTTTTGTCTTGCCTCCTAATTGTTTTGAGACTGAGCTCTCCGTATAGACACTTGGCATCCTGAGGTTGGGGACAGTGGTGAACATTTTGTTTTTTCATTTCTTAGAGCACTGAGAGGATGCAATTATTGAACAGGCAATACATATTTGCAAATTATATACATAATACATGCAAATTATACATATGTACAATCGTATGGTTGTGTGTGTGTGTTTGTTTATAATTGGCTGATTCCCAAATTCATTCTTGAGACAAGGGGTATGTTCATTTCCTACCTGGGTAGGAAAAGGAGTTGTCTGCATGGCCGTGTCCTCTTCTGAATAGGCCAAAATTGTTCTCAGGGATCTTCTCAGGTACTCCTCATTAAAGTCTGGTGCTTTGCCCACCAAAGATGCCAGAGACATAGTTACTTGCATCTTTACTCTTGCAAAGTTCTGCATTCGAGAAAAAAAAAAAAAAAAAAAAAAAAAAGAGGCACTCAGCTAGTAAATAATTGAAATAAATAAAGGCAGTAGGGCCAGACACACAACTCCCCACATTTTCTTTTATTCCTGTCTTAATCATTTCCTTTTCTCTCAATGCAAGGTGAGCTACACTGCTCAAGATTTACATTATCATTTAAATGGTTTGAATGGATATTGGGCTCAAATAAATCTGTCAGGTTCCCTTTTTAAATTTTCATTGAGGGTTGGGTTGCTTCCATGCTGCAAGGCTAGAAGATTCCTCTAAAGTTGGGTCACAGGATATATATTCTTTTTTTTTTTTTTTTTTTTTTTTTGCGGTGCTGGAGATTGAACCCAGGGCCTTGTGCTTGCAAGGCAAGCACTCTACCAACTGAGCTATATCCCCAGCCCAGGATATATTCTTTATGCCAAGATTCTCTTCTTAAAAGTTCATTCGCACTGCAACAAGGAATAGGACCTCCAAGGCCAGAAATTTCTGAGATTTTAGACCTAAGAAAGCAGCAATTTTCTATTTCTCCTCTCCTTCCAGGACTGTGGGAAAATATGGCTATCCCAAGGGCCCCTGGGGAATGTCCTAAAGACTTTTAAGTAGTTATCGCTAATGTCTCTCTGATGAAACTGCTTTCTTTCATGGGCCAATTTGTCTTTGTATATGTGTGTGTGTGTGTGTGTGTGTGGTATTAGGGATTGAACCCAGGGTCTCACATGTGCTAGACAAGCACTTTGCCATTGAGCTACAGACTCAGCCCTTTTTATTTTATTTTGAGACAAGGCTGGCCTCAAACTTTTGATCCTCCTGCCTCAGCCTCCTGGCATTATAGGCATGTGCCACCATGCCCAGCTCCAATTTATCTTTTAATATCACTGGAGTATGCTCACTAACATGACCACAGACAGAATTCCAAATGAACACACCTAAATCTGCACAAACTAAAGCAAAGGTTGAGTGTTTTTCTATAAAGTTGAATTCCAAAGGTTCGTAGGTTTCAATTAAAACTCAGGTCTACGGGCTGGGAATGTGACTCAGTGGTAGACTACTTGCCGAGCATTCACAAGGCCCTGGGTTTGATTCCCAGTACCACAAAATAACAACAAAAACACAACCCAGTTCCAGATGTTGCTGGTCATTTAAAATTCTCTTCCACAGCCCATTCTGGTACTAGCTAGAATTGGTAGTAATTCAGAATTTAGAAATAGGATACATTCTTCTGAATTCTTACACTGTCTTGCATTCATTTCCACACATAACATTTTTATCCATGTATACGCTTCTGTGTCTTAGGGAGACAGACTGATGGGAACTGCTGCATTCACCAGTAGTTGCCTTTAAATGCAAATTCAGGTGAAAGCTGCTATCCACCCAGGTACTCAATTGTTTGGACTAGAAGGACTCGGTAAACTGCATACATTCCCTTAGGCTTTTCTCTCTACCTATGCTTTGCATTCACTTTCTCTACTGATTCTGGGTCACCTGGCTGGTCTGAGTTCTTACACTGGTAGCTCCAAAGCTGAACCTCATGAGGAGGTAGAGGGTGGCACAGGCCTGGCTCCGTGTGATATCCATGCTGCTGCTGCAGTGGTGCAGCACGCGCTGACACAGGTCTGCACACTGTTCCACTTCTTCCTCGAACAGCAAGTCTCCGAACTAGGAGAGACACAAGGCACGATCAGGCATCACTTGGCACTTTGATAAGTTTTTTGGACTGGATGCCTGTTGAAATATGCAAATGTCTGCTTGGACAAGCAAAAAGCCCAGAAGAGTTAATGCATTGCTCCATAAAGATAATGACCTATGTGAGTCAGAAGATGGGTTTAAGCAATGAAGTTGACTTAAGATTTAATTATGAACCGCAAAGCTAAGGTCAGGGCTATGTTATTAACTTCATTGTTAACTAGGCTGAATTCACTGGTGAAATCCTAGCTTTAAAGAAATGAATCGTGAATTTCCTGGATTCCCTGGAAATTACTGGTGACTAAGAAAGAGAAAATGATTCTAGTAGAGAATAGCAGAAGAATTCCTCTTTCTAAATTTAAAAGACCCCATGGAGAAGGCACACACCGAGATTTCCCACAAAGGAGAAAATTTAATCTGCACAGACTATACTAACCAAAGATAATATACATTCTCAGGCTCTCGGAAAATTAATTTAAACCTTCTGGCATTTTATGATATGACATTTTATAAGACTTAATGGGAGTCATATATAGAATTTAATCTCATTATGATTAAAGGAAAAGGGTAAAATTACAAATTTGCTCAAATGATTTTTGCTCTTATGTTATAGATTTTCAGTCGGTGGCCATTGCATATTCTTTAGTTAGTCCCACATTTCAAGTACTGGAGACCCTGTCCCCTCATGGTGATTTCCTCCACAGGAAGTATATCTGCTTTCTTCCTAAGAAGAATTAAGACCTTTGCTGCCATGCCATTTAACATACTCCATGGGTTTTGGTTCACCTAAAGACAGAAGTGAAGCTAGATGATAATCTTACTTACCCTTAATTAAGAGAAAGAAAACAAGTGTCTCGTGTTTACCTTGGCAATGAGGGCTCGAAGTGTTGCAAAGCAGTGAGTCAGGTAGGTGGTACTTTGATCGCAGCTTAGGGAATTTACCAGGACCCTCAGAACGCCTCCCAGCAGGCTGTCTTTACAGTCCAGAGCTGAGCTTGCCTGGGGGATGGAAGAACAGCATTACTGAATCCCTAATGTGCCAGTGAACCGAGGGCCAAAGACAGGGAGAAGGGAGAGGCTGCTAAACATTATCTTGGGGATCTGACGTTCCATTGCGCTCCGTTGAAGGTCTTCAGGGTTTGGTGAGCCACCCTGTCATTCACTAACCATGAGAACCGAAGACTAATTTCCAAACTCCTAATTGATTTGGGATTTCAAGAAGGACAATCCTGGCTTCCTAAATGAAGCACACCTCCCTCCATCCTAGGCCAAAGCTTTAGAATGTTCTTTCTTTGTGTACAAAGGCCTAGCTTGCCTTGTGGGCTTCAAAACACATTGTGGGTTTCCTAGTACAACAGAGGTTGCTTGGTGTCAGTGATGTTTCACTTTTTAGTCCAGCTACAGCAGGACTAAAAAGACCAAGGATAACAATAAATAAGTTTCACCTTTCTTGGAAAATTGCAAATATATTTGAGGCCTGGTGTTAGGTACAGAGCATTCAAACTTGAGTCGTATAAAGATACCATCAATGTGAAGCCAAGCATTTAAGTTATCAAAGATATTAAAGTCATTAAAGATACTTGAGTCATTCATGGACGCTCAAGTCCCTTATATAAAATGGTGTAGTATTTGCATATAACTCACACATATCATTCCAAATACTTTTAAATCATCCCTAGATTAATTTAAATATCTAAAACAATGTAAATGCTACATAAATCCTTGTAAAACTGTATGGTTCAGGGAAAAATGATAAGAAAAAAGGATCTGTTCATGTTCAATATAGATGCAATTTTTTTCCTTAGTATTTTCAGTCCATGGTTGGTAGTTTCCATGTATG
Organism: Sciurus carolinensis; assembly: GCF_902686445.1. NCBI lineage: Eukaryota > Metazoa > Chordata > Mammalia > Rodentia > Sciuridae > Sciurus > Sciurus carolinensis. The sequence goes on from NC_062226.1 coordinate 69,226,498, forward strand.
CAAAACTGGTAGATATAGAGGGCTGATTGTACTTTTCTATAGCAGGGATGGTAAATTCCTGGGATAAATGACCTTTCCTCAGTAATTCAAATCCAAAATAAATATCATTTACCATACTTAGCACTATTTTTTTTTTTTTTTTTACCCAGTCCTTTCATAAGAATAGTTCCTATATCAGACAGTGACCATTATTCAACTGGAGTAGACCCTTCAGAAGAAAACTAGTTACCAGCCCAGGTCTAGATATTAAACTAGAATTTCACCATTCACATTATAAATTTGGCACATTCTTGGGCCAGTTTAACCACAAAGTCAGTTCATCAAACACCTCTTTCCAAGTGAGCAAAGTCCAGGAAGCCAGAAGAATGTTTGGTATCTCTGGAATTTATAAGGTGGATGCTATTGTAAATAGTAAACTTCCAAGTTCACTTTTTAAAAGGCATCACTTTTTCAAAGGATCATATTTGTTTTTTTCACAATATTGAATAAATATTTCCTTCTTAAATTCCAGTGAGCATACTCATGGTAAGCAAATTAGGTCAAGTTGTCGGTTTTCCTCACCTGGATAATGTTTTCCTGCATGTCCAGAATGATTAGATTTGCCTCTGTAGCCAGATTGCCACTAATCAAGGCTTCTTGATCTAACTCTGCCTTTGTTCTAAGAAACAAAAAGAGGATCAAATTAACACACAAATCAAAGTTGGCCAAGTTCTTGTAATGGCAATCTCTGCACCAAGGCCTAAAGAAATCTTCAGAAGAGTCAACCTAGAAATGTAAACAAAAGCAGCTGGTCCCAAGTAACCAAGGTGTGCAGGTGTTTTCTGAGCTTCATGTGTGTTTAGAAAGTTTCTGTATTTCACCATATAATTGTCATAGATTTTAGGCAATTTTTTTCTTTTGCAAAAAAAGGTGGGGAGCAACCATTATGTGGAGCTTTAAAAAAAAACCTTGTGCTGGTATTCCTTAAAAATCATCTACTACTAACATGTCTTTGCTGCAAGATTAGGATGCACTGAATACTCATGAATATGCATTAATGCAGGGGTGACAACTGTGCTGTGAAATACTGTTATGGAGGTAAAGTTTCCAGGTCATCCTCATCACTACTATTATTAATAATGATGACAACTATAAAAATAACAAGATGGGCAGAGAAGCAATCATTGGTTGCTATTAGCAATTAGGGGAGCCCATTAGATTACTGCCTAAAGCCTCAGGGCCATGCCTGTATTTCATGCCTGAGAATTCTGTCTGGATCTGGTGGTGCGGAGGGGGAAGCTCCTGCAATACGCTGGAGAGACTGGGTGTGATGTGAATTTGGCAAACAGTGTTGCTGCTAGGTTAGAAAAGGGTGATGCTGGGGCTGAGACTGCAGCTCAGTGGTAGAGCGCTTGCCTTGTACATGTGAGGCACTGGGTTCAGTCCTCAGCACCTCATAAACAAATAAAAATATTGTGTTCATCTACAACTAAAAAAATATTGAAAAAAGAAAAGGGTGATGCTTTAGAACAGTGTCAGGGGAAATTTAGCCTCTGGAAGCTAAGAGACTGAATTGGGGTTGGTCAGCCGAGTATGGGACATTTTGTCTTTTTTTCATTGGAAAGCAAAGATTGCAGTCTCATGGGGCACATCATCTACCTGGTGTTACTTACTAAGGAATGGGAAATTGCCAAGTGCTCTCCTCTATTAGGTTTCATTTTAAGGAATCAGTGTATTTTATGGACTAGTCCATGCATTCTCATAAAATCCAACTAAGACTAGAAAGGGATGAAGTAAGTGCCTCCCAACACCCCGATCCAGAGTTTTGCTTTCCATCGTTCAGTCATTCATGGTCAATTGTAGCCTGAAGATATTAAATGGAAAATTCCAGAAGTACACAATTAATTAGTTTAAATTGCACGCCAATCTGAGTAGTGTGCTGTTCCACTTCATCCTACCAGGTGAATCATTGCTTTGTCTGGTATATTCATGCCATAAACTCTACTTACCCATTAGTTGTCTTGGTTATCAGATTCATTGTCATAGTATCATTGTGCTTGCATAGAGGATTTGATAACATGTAAAGTTTTAGGCATCCACTGGGGTTCTTGGAATGTATCCCCTGTGGACAAGGTGGAGTGGGGGTGGAGGGGCTGCTATATTTTGTATCATCATCCAAATTTAGTTTCCAGGAAAGGAAGGTGTGAAGAATTGACTTTTTCAAAGTGACCCCAGTGGCCAGGATGTTATTTTGGAGGTGGGGCATCATGCTGCCAGCTCATATGCCTTAGATGACCAGAACTACTACTTTACTGTTCTCTAATGCCCTTAACCCAGTAGGAGTCACTGCAGTGTCTTACATACCACTGAGTGACCAGAACAAACAATTCTGTACAATTTAACTGTTTCCACAATTAGGATAGGCTCTCTGGTCCCAAGTTGCTTGACATTCCCTCCCCCGTCATCCTCCAAGAGAAAGCATTTGTGTACAATAAGTGAAATTCAAAAGATTTCTTTATTGTTGTTAAATTACTGGTATCAAAAGTACTGCCAATGTGTAATCAATACAAAACTTCCTAGTAAATTATAAAATATGGTGTGTATTTTTCTCTTATTCTACATCTCATTTCAAAATAGCCACATTTCAAGCATTCAATAGCCCTATGTGGTTAGTGGCTACTATAATGGATGGCACAGATCTTGAGTGTCCTAATCTTTTTATTCCATTTTTTTTATTGCAGTAAAATATATAGAACAAAATTTACTATCTTAACCATGTTATATTGTGCAGTTCAATGGGATTAAGTGCCTTCACTTTGTAATGTAATCATCACCACTACTACTCGGGGTTTAAAAAGCTGACTAGCTATTTCTTTAAAACCATATTCTCAGACTTAGCTGCACAATAGAGTCATGTGGGGAATTTTACAAATACTGATTCTTGGGCCCTACCATTGCAGATTCTGAATTAAGTGACAGGGGGTACCTTTGGGTTCTTTGAATTAGGAGCTTTAAAAGCCCCTAGGTGATTCTAATGTGCAGGCCATGTGGAAAATTACTGCTCTAAAAGAAACAGAGTGAAAAGTGATCTGGTGAATGAGACAAAAACAGTGAAAAAGACCACTGTATTAATTACAAAAAGTTTCCAATGAGCTAAGGTGAGCAGTTCTAATTTTTCTCTGCCATAGCCACTGAAGATCTGCAGGTGGGCATCATAAGTTCTGGTAGTGAGCAGCTCACCACGTAGCTCAGGGCTGAGAACTAATATAGAGAAAACTGCAGGTTCTATGTGGTAGGATTCAGTATTGTGTTGTTATTGCAAACAAAAGGGAGAGGTTTTCCAAATCATCTATTTATATGGCCCAGGTAAGACAGGCCTTATTAGTCTCCACTTTAAATCTCGTAGATGACCTAACCATCTAAGCAATTCTGTACCTACTGGATGCACATTGTTGTTGTTGTACATTATCCAAACTAGAATGTGTAGACTCTCAGAACCAGTTTAGGGAACGTGGAGCAAGAATAAAATGCCCAAAGCAAATGGGTATTATTAATAAAATCAGTGACTGGGTTTTCCAAGTAACATCTATAACAAAAAATATGTTAATTTCTTTGAGGTTCAAAAATAAATTTCACTCCCAAAAGTTCCATAAGTGGATCAGAATATTCTATAGTGAAAGCAAAGATATGAACTAGCATTTATTTACAATGCAAGATTGCTACTCAAGTATTCCCATCTTTTCCTATGATGTATATATCATATGCCATGGGGATGTTCCACTTAAGCCTTGTCAAATGTGTGTGGGGTCTTCAACAATTCAGTGTTGTTCTCTGTGAACCCTGGATTCATTAGGTTACCTGTTGCTATTAGGCAGAGGAGATATGCACCATCTATTCAAATATATTAATTTTATCCTTCATTTGTCTAAATTGTCGCATATAATTGCTTCACTGCCTTGTGCTCTATTGATATCTATATCTATTTCTTTTTATCTATCTATCTATCTATATATCATTACAATCCAAACAGGATTTTTATTCTTTCATTTCTTTATAATTTTTTCTGAACTGCAATATATATCATAATGCTGAAGGAAATACAGCAAAGTATAAAAAAAGAACAACAATTGCCTATATTACCAAAACACAAAAAAAACCCACTATTAATATTTTGGTAAATTTCCTTCCAGTTTATTAAAAATGCATTTATCTATAATTAAAGATTTGAAATTATATCCTAAAACTAAATGTCTATCCTGCTTCTGTTCACTTAATTATTTCATAGGCATTTCCCCACATCATTACAATGATCTAAAAACATTTTTATGACAACCTAACATTTTGTTACATACTTTCCTATGCTTTAGTGTTTACAGCATTTCTAATTTTTAAAAAATAATTTCAAGTAATATTGACAGAAATATCCCTGAATATACGTTTTTGAACTCATTTCCACAATGGAAATAGGGATTTGAAACTGCACGGTCTTGGGTACTTTGTCTCATATTCTCTAATTCTCTGCTCCCCATCAGCTGCTTTCATTAAGCTATCTGAGGTTGCTTAATATTAATTTTCTTTAAATGCTAAGCAATGTGATGCATTTTTAATAGCTGGAAATCACAACTCCTTTAAACATTTGAGCGTCATGGGTCCGTGGATGAACAATATTTATACAGACAGAGATGTTTTATTTTCTTACCCTTGGAATGATGCAGTTGTTTCAGTAATACAAGTAGCCTGGGAAAAATAGTTTTGGATTTAAAATAAAGGTAGAACAAAGTTGCTGAGTGACTCACTTATCTAGCTTCTCATTAGCTTGCCGCCAATGTGTCTGCTCTTTCTTCCATCTCAAATTTTCATTTAGGCCTGGAAATCGGTCATTCCCTAGGAGTTAAGAAATGCATGATAGGAATTTGATTAGCATGAAACCCTCCAAGATAACCAGAAATTCCATAACGAGCTCAGCTGAGAGGACTCAGCACCATTTCTCCCGTTAATTAGTCTGTGCAAAATGTTGGTAGGAGACAAAGCCATCGTGCCTGTGTCTGGGTTGGTTTGCTCTTTGATTCACAGGCTAGAGGCTTAGTATCCCTGCCTTTCTGGGGTGCCAGGGAGCATATTTTTCACAAACAGGGGGGTTCCAGTGAAACTCAGGGGGTATCAATGAATTATTGGAGAGAGCAGGTGTCGATTGAAGGTGCTTAGTCACCACTTGAAAATGCTGAGCTCGCTCCAAGCTCCTAGCTATTAGGTCTCATTGAATAGGACGAGCTGTCATTCTGTTGTACTGTGAGCACAGTGACTAAGACTGAGGGCACCTGGACATTTCACTCTATTCTAGAGTGATGAGCTCAAACTTTTGAGGTCATTCCTGGTGTGGTAGGATCCTTGGCGGACTGGAACACTCTGAGGCCATTTGGAGAATTGGTTCCATTCCAATAATGCACTGAATGGTTTGGTGAGATGATCTTGGGCCCTTCTGGCTCCAGTTTCTTGATCATGCTCCAGAAGGATTAGTCAAATATCCTCTAAAGAGGCCTCTCTGCCTGGAGGGAGGCACGTCTCACCTTGTCCATGACTCACATTCTTGGATGTGACCTTTACCCATCACCATGTTTTCATTAAAACATGCCATTTGGGGCCATTTTCAGGATTCTTTGATCTGAGTAGCAACCTTCCCTTAGAGGCACGGGGCTAATTTTATATACACCATGCACAGAATTCAGGATCTGCTGCCTCTGCTATTATTGCAAATGTCCTAAGAAAGTGATTTCTGGAGGACCATCCTTCCCATAAAGGGTGCAGAACTGTAGACAGAAAGCAAGGAAGGGCTCCCCCAACATACCTGGAGCCCGGCAGCGGCGCATCATCTCCCCTCTGGCCCCTTCACCACGGAGCAAAGCCTCTTCCAGTCTGGCCTTGACATCCCTGGATTTCTGTAGAACTTGGGTACTGACTTTGTCAGAACTCTGTTTTCCCTGGTTAGGATAGAGACAGTTTGGTAAGATATTTATTGATGGGAGAATTGTCAAAACAGAATACTCCAGTCATGTCAGCCAGTTTGACATGTACTATAAGAGGCCCCATTCTCGTTAATGGGGCCTTCTGCAGAAGGCAGAGATCCTTTCCCTGTGGGGTGATCATACATATAAATGAAAATAGACTGTAGATTTGAACACAGAAACATGAAAAACTAACAATGCCACCATTGGTCTTCCAAAGGCGAAGAATACAAGAGGATTGAACAGAGCAGGCATAAAATTGAGATACCCCACACTTACTTTATACTCAAAACAGGAGACACAGATGAAAAGTAGGTCTAAAATCCTATTTAGTTGCATTGATGGCAGGTCAGCAATCCACTTCCTAATGAGACTCTGATCAGCGTTTTTCATGATCCAGAGGAAGCAAATCATGAGGTTGCGGGTGGTGTCGGCATTCAGCATGTTATATTGCTTATAGGGCTGGAAGGAGGCAATTGGGGGTTGAAAGCAGGGGAAGAAGTCAAGCAACAGAAAAATCAAAAGCTGATGGGATACCAATCTCTTAGAACAGGGCAACCACCTTTTCTTTGGCTGGGGATGTTTCCGGTAGCCTTGCCTTCCCTGGGCAGGGAAACTATGTTATTTGGAGCTGGGCTGCTCACCTGGGGCAGTGTTTGAACCAGGTTTCAGCCAAATAATAGAGCATCCTCTGCCTTAGGGAGTGGTGTGGTCTGTTGGTTAGCCCCGTACCTTGGCCATGCTCTTCAGTGATACAAATGGACTTTCTTGCTGCTAAGATCTTTAATTGTTACTCTTTGGAGACAGACAGAAGAAAGTTGGACTTACAGAAGAGAACAAGCTTGACTGGGCACCATAAGTAATCTTACTGGAGGCAAGGGATTTAACTTGGTTGGTAGAGTGCCTGCCTAGCACGCACAAGGTCCTGGGTTCAATCCCCAGCTCCACAAAAAACAAAAACAAATGAACAAACAAACAAAAAACCAAAAGTAACTGTTTACGATTTTAGCTTCTTTGTTACATAGCCTGAAATATAACATAAGGGTCATAAGCTGCTTGATAAATTAATCAAATCCATACATTAGTGGAGTCTTCTGTGATAAGAATTTAACAGTAATATCTGTTTGCCAGAGGGTGGAGTGTGTGCTCTCAGGCCATTTGTGATTCTACTCTGGCCACAAGTATTCATTTTCCAGTGCTGAGCACACTTTGTTACTCATCAAGTCAACACAAACAACAACATGTGGCTGCACCCTTGGTTCATGTGGTGTAGCTAATATCCAGTGGAATGTAGTGGTGAAACTGCAATGAGGTATTTGTGAATTATGTGAAGGAAATGTTAGTTTTGGATGGAAATAATAGAGATGATGAAGTTACTTTAACTTGAATTACCCTTGATGTGTTGACAGGAAGAAATGAAATCCTTAGATATAACTTCATAGGGAATATGTTCTAACAGGTGCACTTGGGGCTTCTGCGTTCCTTCCTTAGAGGCAAATGATATAAAAGCAGACACTGCCTCAAGCAGGTACCTTTGATTAGACGGGATCTCAGAAAGGTGGAGGAGGTCAGAACACACAATATTTATCAAACTGTAAGATCAGTGGTGTCAATTCTCAAATGTTCTTTCTCCTTCTTTCTTACCTCCCTGCTAAGTGGTGGAGGAAGAAAAGAAAGTCATCTAGCAAAGAAGAGCTGGGTCAAAACCCTGCCTTCTCAGATGAGAAGATATATTCTCTACAGATAGATATCTTACACGTAAATGCAAAATTAAATTAAGCTAGAGGACATGGTGCTGTTTTGACAAGTGTTAGTCAGAACTCATCAACAAATAGTGATGAATCCCATCTCAGATGAATCAGAAGACTTATTCCTGGAGGAGCCTCTCCTTAAGCCCACAGAGTTTGTGCAAAAGGACTGAGCCAAACAAATATCATAGGTTCCCTGGGAACCTAGGAACACTTAAGTCTTTTGCTTGAGAAGCGTATACTCCAAGCTTCTGGCCACTTTGATCTATTTTTGGAGGCAGACATAGTATGTCTGATAAAAACATGGAATAAGCATAGCTTAGGACCCCAACACAAGGAAGCTTGGTTTGATCTCCTTTGTAAAGATCTCAGAGTTCACAAGTTCTCCTCTTTCTGAGTTTCCTGAACCTTGAACTCAGGTTACTTCAGCTGCCTGAAATCTGAGCTGTAGATCTTTCACTGTTGCCAGAACCTTCTCTAGTCTATTTTCCTAGGGTCAACCTCACTGTGATTCCTTTCAGCAAAGAGTAACCATCACTACTTGCTGTAAACCAGGCTCCCTTATCTGAAGAGGGGAGAAGACAAAAGTAAAAAGGAAACCAGAAAAGTGTGCAGCAACATACCAAGGAAGACAGCATTGTTCCACTTGTCTTCATATTAAAATGATTCCCTGCTATGGCCAGGGCGACATTCTGGTTAATTGCACTGGTGCCTTCTTGTTCTTCATCAGATCCACTGGTACGGTTTTTCCCACTACGAGCATCTGCAGCTGCAGGTAAAATATCAAAGGTGATGTCAAGCCAAAGATGGCATTCCCTGTGTCTATTACCCAATGTCCAGTAAGTGACTGACACTTCCCAGTCACTAAAATCAGCACAGTAATTTTAAACCTGATGTTTAAATAATTTATTATTTTATTAATTAATCTGTTACCATTGTAGCAAAAAGCAGACAGGTTAAATACAGACAAAATGTTGATGAACACAAGATTAGAATGGAAATGAATTTTTCAAATTGTGAATTAAAGCTTTCAAAACTTTCATAATAGCTTCCTGCAATATAATTTTTAAGATTTATTCATTCATTTTAAATAATGATTGAATAGAAAAGAACCTATTATTGTGCAATTAAGCAAGTATCTTGTAATAAATCTTAAAGACCCAAAAGGTACCAGAATGTTATTTTCATACATTTAGCAATAATTCATTAAATTTCAAGTGTTTGAAGTAAATGTTAATTTATTGCACCAATATAGTAGAGACATATCTATATTTATACATAGGACTAGATGTACACAAACAAAAAGGAACCAACCATTTAAAAGGCTTGTTTTTAAGAAGGCTATCAGTCACATACATAGAGACTGTTTCTTCAGTTCTTGGAAAAGTATGTTAAAGTACCTAGTATCAACTGGTTCACTAAAAATCTACTGAACCTGTCTACACCATAGCAATTTGAATCTTCAACTTTTCAGAAAAATTTAAATGTAGATAGCATTCCATTTGCTAAAGTTCTGAAAATAGACTCAAATTTTAGAAATAATAATTCACTGTGGTGTTTTAAGGCAACTGGGTTTTAAACAAATAATGAAATAAATAGCACATGGAAATTACATAAGACCTGGTAACATTATAAAGACCAATCTGTGTTCTCTAATCCACACTGTAATATGGAAGTGTATAAACCACTTCAAGGCATTAGAGCAGTGAGCTCCAAAGGGAGTAATTCTGCTATAATATTTCATGCTTTGTGCTGCATAGTTATGGAGTTCATCATACACTAGCAGATGAAGGAGTACCTGAATGAATGGATGAACAAGTACTTTCTGAACAAAAAACATACTTTTGATGATGTGTCTTTTCTTTTTTTTTTAACTGCTAGGGGCCTGAGCTAAGAACATTTGGAGGCCACAGCTGTGAAGCCTCGCTCATACACGTGTACCAGCACTAGAACTAACAACAGAGACTCATTCTCGGGGGGAGCCAGCATTTGGCAGGGCCCCTGATCAGTCCAAGGGAGGAAACACAAGGGTCCTCACCTGTGAAGTCGTAGAGCTGCGGCAAAGCATCCAAAATGATGCCAACCAAAGGCAGGTAAAGGGCAGCGATTTTGACCTTCACTTCGGGTTTGACACATCGTGGGTCCAGGTCGTGAGAACTTAGCAGGCTGTGGATGGCACTGACAGCTTTCCTTTGCACTTTGTTGATTCTGTTGGCACAACGTGGAGAGCTAGAGGTTAAGGCAAAGGGAAACTGAGCAACATGCTCTAAACAAAAAGGAGTGATAAGACACTCCCAAGCAATGAGGTGACAATGTGAGAACTAGACAAAATAGGATAGTCATGTTCAGAATCCAATGACAGACTGTTCTAATCCTGACTCTGTTGTTTATCATGATGTTTTCAGGGTTATCATGTTGTAGCATGAGAATTTCATTCCTTTTTATTTTTGAAATAATGGTATTCCTTGTCAAGTGTGGTGGCGTACTTCTGGTGACAAATCTAAGAAACTATTGACCAATCCAAGTTCATGAAGATTGCTACTATGATTTTATCTAAAAATGTTACAGTTTGAGCTCTCACACTTAGGTCTTTCATCTATTAGATCAAAGTTATTACCACTATATTAATTTTTGTATGTAGTGTGAGATATGCTTTCAACTTCATACTTCTGAATGTGGATATCTAATTGTTTCTGCAACATTTGTTAAAAACACTATTCCCCTCCCTGCTTAACTGTTTTAAGCACCCTTTCAAAAAATTAATTGGACATAGTGATGTATGCCTGTAATTCCAGTGACTCAGGATGCTGAGGCAGGAGGATCACAAGTTTAAGTTCAGCCCCAGCAACTTTGTGAGACCCTCAGCAACTCAGCAAGATCCTATCTTAAAATAAAAAATAGAGAAGCTAGGAATGTAGCACAGGGGTAAAGTGGCCCTGGGTTCAATCCCCAGTACAAAAAAAAAATTAATTAGCTATAAATGTAAGGATTTATTTCAGGACTCAATTTGACTTCATTGCTCTATGTCTATCTTTATTTTAGAACTGCATAGTATTAAGTACTTTTGCTTTGCAGTAAGTTTTGATATTAGGAAGTGTGAGTCTTCCAATTTTATTCCTTTTAAAAGTTGTTTTGGCTATGCTGGGTTACTTGAAACTCCTCACAAATTTTAGGATCAGCTTATTAATTTCTGCACAGAAGCCAGCTAAGATTTCAGGAGGAACGCACTGACTTTGTAGATGGACTTGAGGAGTATTGCCATCTAAACAATCTTAAATTTTCTGATCTGCAAACATGTAATACATCTCTATTTTTTAAGATCTTTATTTCTATATCACTGTTTTGTCATTTTCAGTGTACAAGTCTTGTACTTCTTTAGCTAAATTTATTCCTAAGTACTTTCTTCTTTTTGGTGCTATTTTAAATGAAATTGTTTTCTTAATTTCATTTTCAGCTTGTTCACTGTAAGTATGTAGAAATACAGTTGATTTCTGTATATTGCTCTTATACCCTATAACCTTAGTGAACTCATTAGTTCTAATAGCTTTTTAGTGAATTCTTTAGGATTTTCTATAATCATGAATATGCTGTGAATGAAGATAGTTTCACATCTTCCTTTCTAATATCAATGTCTTCTATTACACTTTCTTGTCTTTTTTGCCCTGGATACAACTTCTAGCACAGTGTTGACTAGAAATGACAAAGGTGGACATTTCTGTCTTGTTCCTGATCTTAGGGGAAAATCAGGCAGTCTTTCACTTATAAATATCAAGTTAGCTATGTGTTTTCCATGGAGGCCCTTAGTCAATCTGAGGAGGTTTTTGTTTATTTGTAAAGTGTCTGATGAGTGTTTTTATCAGGAAGGGACATCAGATTTTATCAAATGCTTTTTCTGCATCTGTCAAAATAATTGGTTTTTGTTGTTCTTTCTTCTATTGATGTGATACATTAGATCAATTGGTGTTCAGATGCTAAACTTATCTTGAACTCCTAGATAAATCCTAATTTGCCATAGTGTGAAATCTTTAAAAAAAATATTTTTGTAGTTGTTGATGGACCTTTATTTATTTATTTATTTGTGGTGATAAGAATTGAACCCAGAGCCTCACACATGCTAAGCAAGCGCTCTACCACTGAGCTACATACAACCCCAGTCCATGAAATCTTTTTTCTTGTAATGCCTTTGCCTGGTTTTAGTTGCAGGGTAATGCTGGCTTCATGGGATGGGTTGGGAAATGTTCCCTCCTCTTCTATTCTTTGGAAGAGTCTTAAAAAAAAAGATTGGGGTTAATTCTTTAAATATTTGGTAGAATTATCTAGGAGAACTCCGTGGTTCTGGACTTTTTTCCTAGGAAGTTTCTTTCTTTCTTTCTTTCTTTCTTTCTTTCTTTCTTTCTTTCTTTCTTTCTTTCTTTCTTTCTTAATCTCTACTTGTTATAGATTTATGAGACTTTCTATTTCTTCTTGGAGTCAGTTTTAGCAGTTTGTCTTTTTAGGATTTTGTTCATTTAAATTGGGTTATCTGATTTTCTGATTTGTTGGTGTATAATTCTTTAAAGTATTTTTTTTTTTAAATCCTTTTTATTTCTCTAAAGTAGTGATCTCTCTCTCTCTCTCTCTCTTCTTTCTTTCTGTACTGGGATTGAAACTAGGGATGCTCTACTACTCATCCCCAACTCTTTTTCATTTTTATTTTGAGTTAAGGCCCAGGCTGACCTTGAAAGTGTGATCCTTCTGCCTCAGCCTCCTGGGTTGTCAGCCACCTGGATTACAGGTGTGTGCCATCACCCCAGGTCCTTTCATTCTCAATTTTAGTAATCTGAGTTTTCTTACTTTTTTCTTGATTAGCCTATCTAAAGTTCTGTTGCTTTTGTTGATCTTGTCAAATAATGAGGTTTTAGTTATGCTGATTTTTCCTCTATTGTTTTTTCTTCTTTATTTCATTAGTTGACTGTAATCTTTACTATTTCCTATAATCTGCTTGCTTTAGATTTCATTAGCTCTTCTTTTCATAGCTCAATGTATATTCTTTTGACATTTTATTAAAACCATGTATACATATTTACCTATTTAAGTAGCAAACTAAAATTAAAATTAAAAAAGTAGGTTGTATTTATACCCCAAAGAAATGTGCTCTAATGTCCACCAAAAGCACACCCAGGAATGTTCACAGCAGCTTTCTCACAACAGCCCCAAGTGGATGCTTCTGTGTATAGTAGACAAATTGTTGTATATTAATGTAAAAGAAATGCTAAAACGAAAAGATGTCCTGATATATGCAACTGTACACTGAAGGCTACCACAGGCACAGCATTCAGTAAAAGAAAGTGACGTTCAATAAATCCCAATCTCTGGTGATAAGGATCAGAACAGTGGTTGCCTACAAGGGCCTAAAGCTGAGCGGGGCAACAGGGAATATCCTGGGGTGCTAGAAACACCCTCTATCTTCATCTGGCTGGTGATTACTCTGGAGTGTTCAGAAGTGAAAGTTAATTGCACTTTGCACTTAAGATTGCGACCCTTTAATGCACATAAATTATACTTCAATAAAAAGTAAATAAAATTTTAAAAACCTAGTAAGAGTATGTGGAAGCTAGCCTTAGAAGTTCAATTTTAAAATTTTTTTTCTTTAAAACAAAATAATGCTATTTCAGAATATAAGTTTAGATAGAAAATATTAACCAAATTTTTAAGTGACCCAGATTCTTATAACCTGCCTTTTAGAAGCTGTTCTTGTTCTGACTACCATCTTAGTCTGTGGTCCTGGCAGTAGACTGTGTTCTGACACAGTAGACTGTGTTCACTATAATTTGCTAGCTTAACACAAAGATGCTGAGCAATTTCCAGATGCTTGAAAAACACCACAGTGTTAATGATGCACGACACTTGTGGATACACCCAGGCATGAGGGTTCCAAGGAGACCCACTGAAAACAAGCTGTGATTCCTTACAGGGGTCCAACGACTGGGATGGGTCCCATTGGCCCTTGCTCCACAGGTGGCTAGGTCTATTAATTGTCTTGGCAGCAAAAGAAAATGCTGATCAATAGGAAGTTTTTTAAAAGGCACAAATTTTTTTCTGAAGTTTTAGCCCACATGGTAGAGTCGTGACAATATTTCTAATGACTTTGCAGGAGAGTAACTGACAACTCAGCAATCAGGGATTATTGTGTTGCCAAAGAGTGACACTGTTAATTAGTTTCTCTCTGGGGGGTGGAAAAGGTACTTGGTTTGTGTGTTTGAAGAATGTATCTACCTGATTAAACATAATTACAAGATAGCCTCTGAACATATTCTACCCTGTTGCTAGTAATATCACAGCAACAGTTTTACAAGGAATCAAAAACAGATGTCAGGGCTGTTTCCAATAAGACAGAAAATGGAATATAAAACCTAGTGCTAAAGTAAATACAAAAGATTATTTTCAGAAACCACTTAAAGCAATGTATCAAAGGAGGATTAGGAAGTGGGGCATGTTTGTATAGGAGAGTAAGGTCCTTTGTGTTCCAACTTTCTTCTCAGCACCTTATTGTGTTAGGGCACTTTTTATTGCTGTAGTTACAGGGCAGAAAATTCTTATGAAAAAATTGGGAGTAATTTAATTACAGTCAAAACAAAATGGAATTGAAGCCATGGACCAACATCAAGGCCAGATACTGCCGTATACCCCCTGGGTGCTGATACAAATAGGAGGTGAAAGAAATTGTAAGTCCTGACCCTCTTAGCCTGACAAGGCCTGACCACAGAAGCCTAATGGAGATACAGGGTAACTGCCTTTTCAGCAGTTACTTCCTTTGTCAGCACTGAGCCAAGTGGCATCTTTCTGTTGCCTCCACATGCTCATACCTTTGTTAAAAGGGCTTTGTTTAGACTGGGTGGGTAGCTCAGTGGTAGAGCACATCCTTAGCATGCATAAATAAGGCCTTGGGTTCAATCCACAGGCCCTCACCCCAAATGACTTCATTCCTAGGGAGCTTATTGATCCTCAGTAAATTCCACTGAATAAATAAGTGACTTTAAAAAAAGTCACTTTGTGGTTCTTCTCCCTCCCCGATGCCTTTCTACATTCCCATGGGTGCCATTTTTTTTTTTTTTTTTTTTTTTTTCCAAACAAGGATGTTTTTACTTCTTCTTAGAACTGGTGAATGATAGAGTTTTTTACTAAGCACAAGAAGTTGAACTGTAAACTTTAATATGAAGTATCTTTTTTTTTTTTTTTTTTCTTTTTGCTTTATGTTCCATTTTAAGTGTCAGAAACATACCCTTCCCCTTCAGCATCCAGCGCGGCAGCCAGCTCTGTAAAGAGGAGTCCAGTGAGGAAGTGTTGCTGGCGGTACTCTGGAGTTAGATCGAACATGCTGGCAATCTTTTGGTCCTGGAAACTGGAGCAGGAGCTTGAGTTCTACAGAAAAGTAAATGACAATTTTATGAGTAATAAGAACTGGAATTAAAATAGCCATGGCTAGTATGTATGGAGCGCTTGCTCTGGCCAGGCCTTGTGAGCAATACCTAGTGAGTAGGTCTCACATGACAGGTGAGGAAGCAGAGATAAAGCCTGGTTACTTGTCTTTCCCGTTCCCACAGATGGAGGATTGCCAATTGGGAAAGATGAAAACGAAGTACTCCGGGTCTGTTGAAAAATAAACAACATCCCTTCCCCACCTGAAATCCAAGCTTAAGGTTAAAAATCCCAGGATAAAATGTGTATTGAGAATTGAGAACTGCATTCAATCCTGTGGCTGTGGCCTGTTCATTCAGCAATACTTCTGAATATGGCTTAAACACTCTCTCTGAATTTTGGGGACCTGAAACCAAAGTGTCAGGCAGGAAAGTGTCAGATTTACCAGTCCAAGACAATGCCTGTTCTGTGTTCTTATCCTAGGAGTACATGTTACACTTCACTAAGAGCATCTAAAGGGTCTCTAACTCCTTCATGCTTTGGTGAGCCTGCTTCCTGGGGTAGTCAGAAGAGGAATGTCCGGGGAGAGGGCCAAGGGCAAGGTGACCCCAGGGTAGTCTTAGGACCTAGCCTGCAATGTAAAGAGGACACATTTGAAATTGCTCTTTGTCAGTCAGATCTATCTCAGTTCACATTAATATGGTGGTATCTAAGATACAGCATGCCATCTGGCGTGGAGGTCTCAGGTTTTGTTTTTAAATTAATCTGATACACCTTCACTTTTGTGCTAGTATGCAGAAATATGCAGCGGAAAAAGAACCTAATATTAAGAAATCTTGTCAGCTGCCCCGAGCTATTAATTTATTCCCTACAAATGAAATGTGACTATAAAACAGCATTTCCTTAAGATTTTTCTAGAGGACATTATTCCCTTGAGAAATCTATAGGGAACAAAGCTTTTCATAGTCAAATCATTTGGGAATCACCGTGTGCATTACACATACTTCCTGCCAGCTCCTCTTCTACTCCTTGGACAGCAACAATTTAACTAACATGCTAAAAGCTCTTGGATGGTCTACTGCCAAACAAAAGAAAGCAAACAAACAAAACAACAACACCTGGATGACACACAGTTTCCAAAACTTATTTGACTTTGGAATCCTGTATATGCATAATGTAATAACTGGCTAAAGTCAGATGAAGGAAGATTTGAGACTCTTCTGTGAGTTTCTTAATTTTCATAGGCTTATGAATTCCTTGCTATACTTCGCCTTATCAGGAACCCTTGAGCCTAGGAAGAAAACATATTACTTAGCTTATAAATTATTAGTTAAGATAGGACATCTTCAGGGTAGCATACCATCCATATCTGTATCAACTGATCTGGTCTGAAGAGCTTGATTTTCCTTCTAATTAATAAGACCAACATTTTTAGAAAACACATGATTCAATTTAGTTAATTAAATGAAACATCTTGACTAAATCCTTCAGTTAGCTGCTTACCTGGGAAGATATGGAAGGACAAGGAGATGCTGGTGCAGTATCAGCATTCATAAAGAAGAGGTTCAGGTTGAGGTAGTGTTCATGGCTACAGAGGATTCTCAGGAACTCCAGCCTCATGGAAATGAGTGTTGGAAGGTTATTAAGCTTGGCTGAGAGCTGGAAAGGAAAATGGAAAGAAGTGTTTATGATAGGGGACATGGAGTTGAGGGTGACAGACACAGTGATATCTTTTCTCCACAGATTAAGACAATCAATTTAATAAAAATTGATCTTATAGGGCAACAGATGGCAAATTCTGCATTCCAGGACAGTCCAATAAGTAAGTTTTCATTTGTGACTATTATCCTTAATGATTCTGGCCTATGAGCTGCCCCAAATGAGGATCCCTGCCCTGATCCCCACTTTGTGAATTCGGCAAGTCCATGTTGAACATAAGCTTGAGGAATGTCTCAGTGTAACATAAGTAATTTTACAGAAAACTCCACTGTGTCTGAGAAGCTAAATGAAAGGAGTTGACCTCACACAGGGCCACGGGAAATGAACGGAATATGACTGAATGACTTCAATGTCCCAAGTGTTCTCTTGTAGTCTCTGATGAAAAGCTCCATTGGAAAGTCATCAAATCAGTTCCTTCAGAGGAAGGCATCAAAATGCCTAGGAAAGTATTAACTAACTACAAGAAAAGTCAAGGAGTTTGCTGTGAAGTGGGAGAGAAGGAAATGGAGGAGAAAGAAAGAAAGAGCTATAAGGGTTTTTAGGGAAAATCTTTGTTTAAAAAGTAAATCATGAAACAAGTACTGAAAATAGACAATGGGGACAGTTTGGAAGATGCCTCCCTCCTCACAGATGAGCTGAAGAGTAGAAGCACCCACAGTCAGAGACAGCTGCCCATACACAAAGCAGGGGACAGAGGTTGGTGGGTCTTGAGTCCCCAGGATTTCATCATGAACACCCAGCGGAGGAGCAGTAAGCACCTCATCCTTGCAAATAGCCAAGGATGGTCTTCATTCACTTTAAGAGCAGATTTCTGAGCTATGTAATTTAAATCATCAACCAGTTTAAGAGAAGTCATGGTGTTATGGGGGCATTCTGCCTATAGAATCAATCTACAGATATTTTCTTAAAAACAAATTAATGCCATTATAATATTTTTAAAAAATCAAACTTCTGTGTAAGGACAGTGACTGGAATCCATCCCCTTTCCATGAACACTCCTGCCTGACTTTGGACCAACAAAGTCCAACAAATTGAACTAATTAGAATTTGATCACATGCTTCTCACTTAGGGTCACTCAAAAAGAGCTGTTGGGTGATCAGAACGTGAAAGCACAAGTGTTGTTTAGAAAAGAGGAGTGGGGTGCAGGTCCTGAAAAGTTCTCTCCGAAGGTGGGGACCCACAGGGACACGTCAGTAGCTCTATTGAGGGATGGGTGTGAATCTAGTGGCACATTGTAAGAGAAAATAATTGAAGAAATAGATTTATTGGTCATTAATGGCTATTAGTAAGAGACTAAGGCCAGGTGTTGTGGTACACACCAGTAATAGTAGTGACTTCTGAGATCGAAAGTTTGAAGCCAGCCTGGGCAATTTTTAGTAAGACTCTGTCTTAAAAGAAAGACTGGAAATGGAAATGTAGCTCAGTAGTAGTATACCATTGACTGTGACTGAGGCTGGTGACCTTTTGAGACCTGTGTGCCACATTGATGCTAAGCAATATCCATGGATGTCATGGGCAGACAGAGCACCAAACCAGAGTGTCAGAGCATGGACAAGTCCAATCCAGCCTAACTCTTTTGCACTGAGGAAGCCAAAGCCTCAGTGAAGGTTGGTGGTCCCTAATCACAGAAGTGGCAAATGGCATCACTGGAATTAGAACACAGGTCTCTAGACCCCTAGTCTAGTGCTCTCAGGAAGTTGAGGCTGGAGAGGGAAAAAAGAGAGAATAGGCAGCTAAGATAAAAAAAAAAAAAAAAAAAAAAAAAAAAAAAAAGAATTTAAAAGAGAAAGAGAGTGAAGAGAAAAGAAAGGATAGAGTAAAAGGAAATTCAAACATGCATTCTGCAGGGTAGGTGGATGTCTACCATGGATTGTCTTATTTCCTTTTTGAAAGGAAAACCACCCACACATGTACAGCCATGTGTGCACTGGGTCTGCGGCTGTGTTCTAGGGTCTCTTTTCTAAACATCGGACTTCAAGTTTTGAAAACAGAGTAATTTGTATTCAAAATTCATCCAGTGACCTGGAATCCTAAACGCCTAAACGGGAGGACAAAGAGGAGTGAAGTCTTTCCTCTGTGATAAATTCTGATGGATCTGGGGACATACTGTCTGCTGCAGGGGCAGTAAAGCTCTGGGACTCTGACATTGCCTTAGGATTCTCTTCTATTTTTCTGCTTCATTGCTAGGCTGTCCTTTAGAAAATCATGAGCTTTGTTTTGTTTGGGGAAGGGTGTTATGTAAATGAGTCAAAGATAGTCTCTCTGGACTGGCTCCTGAGTTTTCTGTCCTGATACCCAACACATTAGCTCACGCCAAACTTGAATTTTGACATATTCCATTATGTGAAAAATAGAACTCACAAGATTTTTAGCCTTTTAGCACCTGACTGCTTTGTAGGTCCCAGGAAACTGACTGGACAGCTGTTTCCAGTTATAAGGTAGAGCCTTATAGCTATAAGGCACCAAGTGACTACAGTCCCTTGGACCTCCTCTGACCCAGAGACGCCCCACTGTCCTGCAGAGCCACGTCACCTAGACATGCATGTCTCTTCACTCCACTCTTTTCCCTGGAAGTTTCCTACTCTTCGAAGTGCTTGGTTCCCCTTTGTAAGCATCTGGACAGTCTTCACATGTCAATGTACCACCCAAAGAACCTTGAGTGCCATTGTTTCTTGTCATTGTATCTTTTTACTTCGTGGGTCCCCCATCCCTCAAACTGCTACAGGGGGAAATTATTTTATTTTAAAAATGAGGAAGTTGAGATCCATGCAATTTGAAGGACTTAGTTAAAGTCACTAAGTTACTAACTGCAAAGAGCCAAGTGGCAGGGGAATGTGTAAAGGAAAGATAGTGGAATGAATCTGATATAACTTCCCTATGTCATATATGAATATACCACAGTGAATCTCACTAACATGTACATCCATAAGAAATTAATTAAAAAATAACCATGGGTAAAGGCAGAAAGATGAATAGAGGAAAGGGAGGGGGAAGAGGGAAGGGAAAGGGAGGTCCTGGGATCTGAATTAGAACCAGATATATTCCAGACTTGCATAATTATGTCAACATGGATTCTACTTCCATGTATAACTGAAAAGAACCAATAAAAAAAAAGCACCATAATATTCTTCTTCTTTATGGCTGAATAATATTCCATTGTGTATATATACCACAGTTTTTTTAATCTGTTCATCTGTTGAAGGGCATCAAGGTTGGTTCACAATCTAGCTATTAACATTGAATAAACATTGATGTGGCTGAGTCACTGTAGTATGCTTATTTTAAGTGCTTTGGGTATAAACAGAGGCGTGGGATAACTGGGTCAAAAGGTGGGTTCACTTCAAGTTTTCTAAGGATCCCACACTGCTTTCCAGATGGAATCGAAGAATATCATGCTAAGTGAAATAAGCCAATCCCAAAAAACCAAAGGCCAAATGTTTTCCCTGATAAGTGGATGATGATATATAATGGGGGTGGGGAGAGGGTGGGAGTGAGAGAAGAATGGAGGAACTTTAGATTATGTAGAAGGAAATGAGAGGGAGGAGGGTTTAAAAAATGGTGGAATGAGACAGACATCATTACCCTATATACATGTATGATTACATGAATGGTCTGACTCTACATCGTGTACAACCATAGAAACAAAATGATGTACCCCATTTGTGTACAATGAATCAAAATGCAGCCTGTAAAAAATAAAAATAAATAAATAAAAATTTCAAAAAAGCACCAGGTGGCAATGGTGGTGATGGTGGGCATGGTGACGTTGGTGGAGGTGGTGTTAGGTGGAGATGGTGGGTGTAGAGGGGATTACAATTGTGGCAGTTGTGGTAGGAGCAGTTGCTAGAGTAGAAATACATTAGGAGAGGAAAAGCAACAATAACTTATTTGTATTACCATTGTTAGGGCATTTTACAGGGGACAGTGAAAGAAGGAAGAATTATATTAAAAACTGGGGGGAAAGGGATGAGGGATGGGGGTAGGAATGATAGTAGAATGAATCAGACATTATTACCCTATGTGCACATATGATCACATGACCTGTGTAACTCTACATCATGTACAACCAGAAGAATGAGAAGTTATACTCCATTTATGTATGATGTGTCAAAATGCATTCCACTGTCATATATCACTAATTAGAACAAAATTTTAAAAATAAAATATATGGAAATCACTGAAAAGAGAAAAAAATTGGGGGGATAACACTCAAACTATATTTGGATTATAACAGATTTGCTTTGAGGCTCAGTAAAATTCAATCTATATGACTTCATCAAGATGTCATAACAGCAATTTAATTAATTACCTTAACAGATGTAAAGAGACCTCATACTTTGAACGAGGCCTGATTAAAGAAAAGAAATGCATAGTCATGTAATTTCTATTAAATGTTAAATTGGAGAAATCAAATCAGATCGCTAACCAGTTTCAGTTCCCACAGAGGAACTTGTTGACTGGGTTGGTAAACGCTCTTAGTAAACTAGTGAGTTGGAGAGATGTCTGCGGTCCAGACACGAGGAACGTTCCACACTCTCTAATGTGACCATGAACATAATGAGCAGTGCTTTGGAGAGAAGGACTGAAATGGCTCCCAGAAACACTCACCTGGTTGCAGTAATGTTTGATCAGGTTAAACACAAAGCCTCGGTCCATGAGTGAGAGAAGGTCATACAAGAAGAAAGCCAGGCTGATGTTGATCTTTTCTGCCTGTTCGTTTTCCTTGAAAAGAAACATACAAATAATTTCATGTAAGCCCTGGACATCAAGGTCCCTGGATGGGAACATTGAGAGAGGCAAATCCTATTATATTAACCATCGTCCCTCAGGGTGCATTAGGTAAACCAGATTAAGTCTGAAAAATTGTAGCTAATACAACTTAGCTCTTATCTGATGCTATGACTGTTGGGTTGACTCAGGTGATTCTTTCTGTGCTGTTAATATTTTGGTGCTTTTCCCTCTGGCCACCTCTCCCTACCTGCGATTTGTATGTATATAACTGAACTACTTCTCTGTTTACAAGGTTGGAACCTGACTTTTTTTTTTTTTTCCTTTCAAGTCAAAAATGTATTCACAGTCTTCGATGAGACACACATTCTTAATTTGTAAGGGTTATTGCAGAAAATCCAATCAGGATAAAAGAATCAGTTTTTAACCTTTTTTTTTTTTTTTTTTGGTACTAGGGACTGAACTCAGGGGCACTTGGCACTTAACCACTGAGCCTCATCCCAGCCCTTTTTTGTATTTTATTTAGAGACAGGGTCTCACTGAGTTGTTTAACCGCTTGGTAAGTGGTTAAGGCTGGCTTTGAACCTGCAATCCTCTTGTCTCAGCCTCCTGAGCTGCTGGGATTTTAGGTGTGCACCGTCTTGCCCAGCAACTTTTTTTTTTTTTTTTTTTCCAAGCTAGGCAGCATTTCCCAACCCAAGACAGGTCAGAGTCATACTTGGTAGAGTGAATTCTTGTATGAGTTTTTTTTTTTTTTATCTTAATTTTCATTTTTTAATCACTTCTTAGTAATAAATGAGGAGTTTATAGCACTTTGGAGTAATCAGGGATTCACTCTTTCATGTTTATGTTCTTTATTCTCAGAATGATAAACCAATTTTCTCTAACACTACTGAAAATATAATTTGAAACTATTTTCCTCTTTTTATGATTTACAGTTTGCAAATTCAGGCCAACCTGACCAATCACTGAGATGGATGGAGACCTAATAAAGAGGTTCCCAGAGTCACAGTGAGAAATCCTTGAGCTTTCCTCTCATTTCCCACATGGCCATTCCTCTTGAGTAGTTTATATGACTGTCTGAATATCCAATTTTCAGTCTGGACTTTCTGCAAGCTGTGTGACATGGAAAATGTATCAATCCACTGTGCCTTATTTTCATGCCTACCAATATGGAGATACCATTGTTGTTCTAATATTTTCTACCATGAAAAATAAGCAAATGAAATCTCCTGAGCACTTGATACTACACAAATTCTTAATTTGATATAGTCATTAATAATAAAAATTGCTCCCTAACATATTATAGTTACCTTTAAATTTTTATTACATATTAAAGATTGAATTCAGGGGTCCTTTACCACTGAGGTACAACCTCAGCCCTTTTTATTTTTTATTTTGAGGCAGGATCTTGCTAAAGTTGTTTAGGGCCTCACTAAGTTGCTGTGGCTGGTCTGGAACTTGTGAACCTTCTGCCCCAGTCTCCCAAGTTTCTGGGATTATGTGTGTGCCACCAACCTGACTCATTTTATATATTTTAACTTTATTTTGAAATGATTTCAAACTTACAGAAAAGGTACAAGAATAGCACAAAAACTGTGTCTCCTTCAACCACATTCATCAATACTTGACATCTTACTACATTTGTATTATTATCATCATTCTCTCTACATGTATAAAATTTCTTTTCCTGAACCATTTGAGAGTTGGTTGCAAACATTGCACCCATTTATTTATTTATTTATTTATTTTTTGCAGTGCTGGGGATTTGAACCTAGGGTTTTGTGCTTGCGAGGCAAACACTCTACCTACCGAACTATATCCCCAGCCCTGTACCCATTTAATCCCTAATACTTCAGCATGCATTTCCCAAGAGCAAGAGTGTTTTCTTCCACAGCAACACTGAGGCAGTGATTTAAATGCCTGTGTATGTTGTACTCTCTTTTCAGCAATCCCCCAGCCCCACCCCAGGGTCCAGTTCAGCATAACACGCTGCATTTGATGACAGTGTACAGTTGTATTTTAACTACCATTTCAAAAATGACCCTCACTTTTCTCTGCTTATGTCCAAGGTAAACAATTTAGAAAGTTAAGAGCCCCAGTTACCTTCGGAGGTTTCACTAGCAGGGCTGCAATCTCCGAGGTGACCACATTAACAATAGTAGTTATGTCATCTTTGAAGCGGTCAGAAAACCGAGTCTTCCGAAAACTGTCCCGTTTGTCCAGGTTATGTACATACTGGGCCATGCTTTTCACCTACAGAGGGATGGGGGAAATGTCAACATGGACACCGGTGACCTGCTGCTTATAAAATGTGCAAAAGGTGGAATGACTTGAAGAAAAGCTTTTGCACAATGGACTTTTTGACACTTTATTGGTGCTGATGCTGCCCAGGCTGGCTCTGGACTACAAATACTTCTGACAGGCGAGTGGTTGCCATGGTGGCAGGAGGTGGGAAGGGTGTCCTCTTCTTGACCCCAAGTCAGGGACTCCCTTCTTGCTGCTGATAGAGTCAGGAGCTTTCTTCTTTAGCTCCAGTGTCAGAAGATCTGTCTCTCTTCCACGGCTTCCGTCCTGGAAGGAAAGGTGTGTCTGGGCTCCCCTGACCATGTAGGCATGACTAACACAGTGCATGTCACAGGACAGGGACAGGAACTGTTTATGAGACTGATTTGAGTGGGAACTGAAGTCTTTTCTGCTCCTAGAAGTATGGTAAAGAGAATAAGGAAGAAATGTCCCTCCTATCCTGAGTTTCAAGATGAAATGGAGAACACAGCTTTTCCAAAAACAATTCCATAGTTTACAATCAGGCTACTTTCTACTTCTATAAATTTAAGCTATGTTATGGGTTGAATAGGAGTTTGTTGGCTAGTTGGAAACTTAACCACTATTTAGAAGATTATTTCTGAAGATAATTCTAGAATACCTTTTGAGTTCTATAAGTCTAACTTATAGTTCTATCTATCCATGTATCAGTTGGTGACTGGTGTAACACATGCTCAGTGTCTACCACAAATCTAGACCATACTTGTTTTTTGGACTTCTTGGGGCCAAGAGATTCATGGGTCAATACAACCCTCTTTGACATCATCTGAGGTTAAGTCTCATCCTTGTTGAAAGTTGCTGAAGCCATTAGGAACAGTCTGATGGGAAAAACTGGGAATCCTTGTGGATGGGTACTTATACTCTGAATTAGTTCATGTTAGTGAATCACTGCAAAAGGAAATGGCCCTGGAAATTGAACTTCCCTTCCTGAGAACTGGATGGGAGAAATTTTATACATTAACAGAAGATTTCTGTCTCTCAGAAAGCAGGACTGGTGATTTTTGCCAGCACTGAGACAAAGACAAAGAGAAGGCAAAATAAGAAGAGAAAAACAGAGAGGTGGTTTTATATTTCATGTTTTCAGATAATGCTGAGACCAGCTTGGGGAGGAACTAAGCACACAAAATTGAGTATAAGAACCTTGGTTTCTCCTCACCACAGGGGCCTGTTTGGTCTAGGACCCACAGACTTGTTCTCATCCCAGGGAGCCACACATACGTACTTGATGAGGGACTTGAATGAAGGTGGGAACCAGACGCCATTTTTGTTTGATAAAAGCACCTTCTCATTGCACTGCTAACCAGGGACCTAGGAAGACAAGGCCTTTTTGTTTGAGTGACCCCAATCCTGATTCCCTGGCTTTTAGAGCTGCATTCGGCTCCTTCCTGCAGAGTTTGGCCATCTCACAACCAATAAATAATTCTCACAATACCATGCTTCCAAATAATGGCCTATTTCCAGACTGTCAGCACTTGCCAGCTACTGTGTCCCTGGTCTCCAGAGAAGAACACGCAGCAGAAATACTAGTGGATGTGTGGCTCATTATTTGTAGGGTGGGGTGAGGCAGGAAAATCTTTTCTCCCACATTGGCCTCTGCGGGCCATTCAAAGTAGGGGTAGCTTTCAAGAACTCCTTAATGCAGAACTTCATGTCCTCAGTGAGTAAACTAGGTCACCCATTTACCTCTGGGTCTCCAAGGTCTGGCTCAGCAGTTCCCAGAAGCACAGGAGCTTATTCATTAGCTAAGTGTGAAATTCACCCAAGGGTTGTATTCAACAGCTCTCATGACAAAGTGGTTGTTCATTAGTGCTTGGCCATCAACACAAACTGGAGGGTGTAAACTACCCAGGTTGTTGGCTAGGCCAAGGAAGCTGTTGTTTCTTTCTTGTCAAGATACTTGGGGAAAAAAACTGTTTGGGATTTTAGTAATTTCCTGGGCATCAGTCAAGTAAGTACATAACAACACATGAAGGACTAGGTTTCCTGTTGAGATCAATTTTCTTTGCAAAGTCCTGTCTGGGCACTGAGAGGTTCCATGTGCCTCTGTCACAGCCCCCAGCTAAATTTCTCATCCTAAATTCCTACCTCTGAATACTGGGAAGATGTCTCTATGTACTGCAGAGGGTCCCCTACCCTTTGTTTGGCTACTGGTTGGAGTTGGCAATGGGAGGTACCAGCAGGGGACCAGGGGGTGGGAGAACAGAGAGATTTGGGCGGTTAACCACTCCTCCCACCCTAATCCCTGCCACAGTGTGGTTCTGGTGGTGACAACATTTTCCTAAGATGCCACTGCCTTTGTATGGACCTTCTTCTCTGCCTCCAGCTTTCTCTAGGCCCCAGTTACATTGTTCCCTACTCTTCATTCCTTACAGCTAGGACAGACAAAGTCTTCAGGCAGTTGCTGCACATTGTATACCTCACCTTACTGACTCCTGTAACCATGTGTATGCCCTGGGCAGAGGCCTTTGGATAAATGCTTTTCAGTTGACCCTGTTGAGTAATTTCAACTCTGTTCTGCTGGGACCCTGACAGGGTATATAGCCTGCTGAGCCCTGTGTAACTACTGCCTTGGTTGAGATCCAAGTTGACCAACCCCATCAGAGTGCTTAAATTTGCAGCTTTCTTCCCAGCTATTTCATCTGTTTAGCATAAGGGGCTCCCTGGAGATAAGGAGGGTTATTAGCTTTAGTTTTTTCCTCTTTCTTTGAGGCCCACCAAGTCCTAGTAAATAGATGTGCAAGATCAAAAGCAATTTTCACCTTTTCCATGGTTTTTGGCTCCCTGCAGTTAGGGGCAGTGAAGCAGTATTGCTGAAGACTCTGGAGACCCTCCTTATGGCTATCATCCTTCCTCCAACACTGTCTATATATTGGGAATAAAGAAAACTCCTGCCTCAAATGTTGCATGAGGATTAAAAAAGATAATGCTTCAAAATGCTTAAAACAGTACCTGCCACATTGTGTGTGTGTAAATATATATATATATATTTATATATATGATCATCATACTTTGGATGCTATTTTTTTTTTTTGTTCTTCAGAGATGTCAGCTGTTACTGGGGTTATATGAAAGAGACATCCTTACACTCACAGAGAATGCAAACTGGTCTTCAAAACATCTCTATGGTGCCTTGTGGATTTCTCAGACTTAGCAATACTGAGTTCATGATTATTGGGTATGAAATAACAATGTAGCACTGCATTAAAGTGGACTGACTCCTGAATGCAAATGGTTTCCATGTTGTCAATACATTAGCCTAAGAAGATGATTTGTAAGGTTGAGCTTCCCAAGGGGGCAAAGTGATGGAAGAAAGGAATCTGAACTTCAGAGTTGGAAACTGAAGCTCTGAACCTCACTGGCAGAGCAGCTAGCAAATCCCTACTCTGTCTTGGTATGTGCTTGGTATGTGATACTCTCACACCCTATTTTTATTTATTTTTTTGTGGTGCTCGGGATCAAATCCAGGGCCTCATGCATGCTAGGCAAGCACTCTGTCACTCAGCTACACCCTCGACCTTCTCACAGGGTTTTAATAAAGTTGCAAGGATGAGTTAAAGAGTCTTTAGAGATGCTATTAGAATGCTCACATAGCAGAGCTTGAGAAACACTGTCCAAGGGACTTGGTTACTCGGTCAAACAACTATAGTGCTTTGTAGTGTGTAAGTATTAGATAATATCTAAGAAGAAGAGATGAAGCGTGCTCAAGTATATGAGTAATACCAATCATCTTGGAGTTGGAATGCTGTGTTTTGTTTGAGACTTTCTTCTATGAGATTCTCCAAGATCAAATTCAGTTTTTGCTTCATGCTTTCTTTTTTAAATCTGCAATTTTGACAGTTGAACTCAGGATAATTTGTATAAACTGTTTACAGATGGATCATAACGCATGTGAATCTTCTTTGTGGAGAAGCTTCATGATGGATGAGGTGGATAAACAGGAGCAGGATATACATACAGGTCACTGAGTATTGATTTTAATACTTCTCATGCCTTAAGGAAAAAGAGGGGAGTAGTTTTGTGACCAGTCCATTTTCTGCCAGAGCACAGAGCTTATGTCCCACTGCTGGTGATCTTGTACCAGGACTTGTGAGCTGCAGCCATTCACCTTAACCAGTTTGGCTTTTGGAATGCAAAATGCTTATTTTGGTTGGATACACATTTCAAAGACCTCAGTTTTATTTAGGACTTACAGAGCAGAGGTGGTGTGAATTGGTGGATTGCAGATGTGCTTAGAAGTCAGTTGGGAGGATAGACAACTGCACACCACTGTTTCCATCCTTGCTGATTTTATTTAGTAGTTCTAGACAAAAGCTCAGGAATCTGCTTTATTTTAACCAAGCACCCCCATGTGATTCTGTTGGCAGGGATCTGGGGTAGATCTGGGGTAACCCTGCTTTGGTTAGAGATGGGGGAATGAAGAAGACTGATCCCAATCCTAGAAATCTAGTAGGTGAGACAGAGAAACAATTACAAATTGTGTTAAGTGATAAGTAGAGATAAACAGGGTGTTTAAAAGGAGAATTATAAAGTAGAACACATATTATGGAATAAGGTGGTCAGAAAGGGGCTACTGGAGTTGGTGACATTTATGCTGAAGCCTAAAGAAAACAGTGTGTGTTTGTGGGGGGTGGGGAGGGGGAACAAAAGGTAGGAACTAGTGAGAGAACCCAGAAAAGGCTTTGAGGCTGAAAAAGAACTTGATATCTTCCAAGAACTACAAGGGGAACCATGTAGCTGGATAAGGGGGGGATACGTCATGAGATAAAGAAAGAAATGGAGGAAAACAGCAGAATCATTCAAGGGCTTTTTAAGTCTTGTTAAAAATTCGTACTTTTTTTCCCCCAGTACACTGCAACTTGCTGAAGGGGTTTAAAGAGAGGAGCACCACGATCTGTTCAACACTGGCTGCCCTGTGGAGGGTGGATGGGCTGAGGGCAAGGGTGGATACCGGAGGAAGAAAGAAGAAGTTACTGCAAGATGCATGTGATCAATGACGGTGGCTTGGCAGGTGCGGAACAGGCTGAGATGCGATAGTTTGGAGGCAGATTTTCAAAGCAGAATCAATGTGATTCTGTAGAAGATGGATGAAGAGGTGAAGAGAGTCACATTTCAAGGACCAACCCCAGGTTTTCAGCAGGAACAACTTGGTGAGAAGGTGTCAGTTTCTGATATGGGAAACTTGACTGCTTTTCTGACATGTTTTTCTCTAGCCCTTATAGAACACAGATATGAACATGCAAGACTCACCAGAAGCTCAAAGAAGAACCAGGCATACTTGAAGACGGTTTCTCTCACCATCCCAGTGCTGACCACCATCTGTAGGGCAAGCTCCTCATGGAAATGCTGACAACAATCAGGAAAACCAGGCTGTGATGACAGACTATGACTCACCAACACCCCCTTTCTTTTTTCCAGTCTAATAGCTTGTTAATTCCTAGATGTCCTGGGCCATCGGCAGTGAATGGCAAGACAGTGCTGAAATAACCTGAGGTGATGTCGATACTGTGCAGGAGAGCTAGGTTTGAAGGAATGGACTCAGCCTGTGAGCCAAACTTTGTCCTATGGGGGAAGCATTCTAAGGTAGTAGATTAAACTGGTGACATGGAGTACAAAGAGCAGAATGGCTTGCATGTGGAGAATTCGACCATGTGCAAACCATTCCTCTCTTCGTACTCAGTTTTCTCATCCATAAAATCAGTTGATAGGTAGCAACCATTCTCAAATTTGAATATATAATGGCATCCCCTGGTGACTTTGATAAATAAAACACACAGATGACTGGACATCACTCCCAGAGATGCTAGGTCTGGGGCAGGGTCTGAGAATTTGCATTTCTATCAAGTTCCTAGGGGACACTGATACTACTGGTTCAGAGGCACACTTTGGGGACCACTATCTAGGTGGTATCTAAAAATCCCTTCCTGACTGGATAATTTTTCTTTGCATACTCCCACCATGGCTTCAGGTGGGAATATGATCAGATGGGTTGATGAGATGTTCCTCTGCACTGAGGGACATGGTGGTAGCCTGAACCCACAAATGCATTCCCAGAGTCAGATGCTTGGAACATTCCTCAGCTCCACTTTATGTCTTCACTTCCCTTCAAGTCATCTGTCTGCTCCACAGTAAATGGAGCAGAATTTTACCTTTCCCATCTTTCCCATTCTTCAACTTCTCTAGATACTTAATAATATTCTTGACAGTGGTTTTGATGGGGAAGCAGTTTAGGACTCAAGGTGGAGCTACAAACTCATCATAGCTGGCCTGATACTATCTTAGTCTCAAATTGGAAAGTCATGCATCTCAGGGACCCCCTCGGTCCTGGGTAAACCCTAACTAAAGGCAAAAGTACTATCTGGGAATTTTCTGTGGCTTTCATTCATCTTATTTCTACAGAACCTAGAATAAATACAGATGAATGAGCTCTTTTTTTTATTGTTTAGTGGTTCAGGAAGTTAAAACTATTTGAAGACCCTAATATCACATCCTATGTGGAGTTAAGTTTTAAAGTCAGCCTAAAGCAAAAATTGATTATAATAAGTTTGCATTCAACGCTCCTTTAAATTATCCATAGAATACAGTATGCATGCAAGGCAATTTACCCATTTTATGGATATTAAAATTTGAGAGCTACTTAGTCAAACTGAAAGGAGACAAGTGGAGAATTTCTGTGTAGATGTCTGGGTCATCTCTGCTTCCATCCCCATTTGGTTTAGCTCATGAACTGGTCTCACTTCATTTTGCAGGCGGGTCAAAGCTTAATCATCTTCATACATGTGAAACACACTTGTTTGCTCTTTTGAGTCTTAAGTGAGGTTCTGCCAAATGGGAGAGGTGTGGGGTTGAGGGTTAGTCTAGCAGGTGGTCAACTGTGCACTCAATATAACTTGGTCACACCTCTATCTTCCCCTGGTGAGAAAGACACACTCCACCAGCTTCCGAGTTAGCCTCTGTAAATAGGTCAGTTTGACTGCCAGAGTCTTATGGCAGGAAGAGATTACACAAGGATAAGTTGCTTCTTAATTTATGCAGCTTGCTGCTTACCAGGCAGCCTTATTACAAGAACACCCTGCTCCAGAGGTTATTTAAAATAACCAAGTCACAAAACCCTGTTTGCTGAACTATTAAGGAAATACATTGAACTTCCCCCTGCAATGAAATGATTCTCCTGTGGTCATTTCAGGTCAAAATAAGGCAATTGCAAAACCAAACAGGAAATGTTACAGGGAAGTCAGGATGTAAGCAAATATTCTTTAAGAAGGAAGGTGGTACTTGTGACCAGTCACTACAAAGGGGCTATGACAGCTTAATGCTAAAGTTTAGGGTAGGTGACAAATTTGTTTTTAGCCTAAGAACATCTTTCACTTTTTCTTTTATAATTAACTCCTGGTACTTCTCCCCTAATGAATGGTGCTTGGACTACTGCAGTCCTCAGCACCAGGCCCTGGCCGTGTCTCCCATGATTCATCTTTCCTCTAGTCCAAAGAAAGCTGTGTGGAGGCGCATCCCCTCCTTGCCTGTTTAATAAACTTTCCCCTGTGGCATTAGCTATTGCAAATGGCTGCCTGTGTTACTCTTTGCAATTAGCAGATTCACATTTGAATTAGGGTCTTGAAAGACATTATAGACCTTAAGAAGCTACCATAATGGTGAGACTCTAGTCTAGCAGAGGGGAAAACTTATCAGATGGCTAGCTTGACAGCTTTTGCCCCTCTATACCTTAAACTACCCTGGTTTTGGCTATGATTAAGGAATTCTTATGGTCTAAGAAATTCTACACCTTGTAAAGTTTCTGAACTCAGAAGTGAGGCTGATTATAGAGAATTATGAGGAAGCATTTCAGATTACTTTAAATAGTATTATATCTAATTATTGCCATTCATTTTTGACACAGATGAATTGTCCCTAGCTCACTTTCCACTAAAAAAGAGGATAATGCAATGGGTCTCAGAGTGAAGTCCCTGGAAGCATTAGCTGGGAACTTGTTAGAAATGCAAATGCTTGGCTCTATTGAATCAGAAACTCAGGGGGTAGGATCTAGCAATGAGTTTTAAGAAGCATTCCAGGTAATTCTAATGCATGGTTGAGTTGGAGGACTATTGTGTTGTTAATGGACAGTTGGGTGATCAAAAAATGGGGGATGAGGGACAGGGTTGTAAAGTGTGATTGTGAGTGTGTGTGTGTGTGTTAACTGGGCTGGGACAAGACTGGAGAGCACTTTAATAGTGTCTATTTTCAATCTTAATGCAGGGCCCAGGCTAGTCCTTCCTTGTCCTGGGATTATCTCCAAATTGCTCAGTACCTTTTTGCTGGCAGGCCTTGGGGCTGCAGTTGAACCTGGAACATCATTATTGCCAGAGCAATAATAAGACATCCTGCTGCAGTTGTGATCAGCAATCTGAAACATAAACCATGACTAAATAGTCAACTAACTGACACTGACACACTGGGAAGGCAAGTCTGGAAATCACTACCTTAGAATCCATCCTTCCCTCCTCCCTCCGTTCCTCCGTTCCTCCCTCCTTTCTTTCCTTCCTTCCTTCCTTCTTTTCATGCTGGGGATTGAACTCATGGTGCTTAACCACTGGGCCACACCCCTAGCCCCCCTTTTTTTTCTTTTTTTGCGGTGCTGGGGATTGAACCCAGGACTTTGTGCTTGCGAGGCAAGCACTCTACCAACTGAGCTATCTCCCCAGCCTCCTTTTCCTTTTAATTTTGAGACAGGGTCTTACTAAGTTGCTTAGGGCCTCACTAAGTTGCTGGCCTCAAACTTGTGATCTTCTCAGCCTCCCAAGTTGCTGGGATTATAGGTGTGCACCACCACACTAGGCTCAGAACTCATTTTTAATATATTTCTTATTTTTTTTTCTATTTACAAAGGTAAAATAATTGTTATGTAAAAATACAAAACAAAGATGGTAAATTCACACCTAATTCCACTTGTTCCTAAGTTAATCACCATTAATAATTTGGTGTGTAGCATCCTATAGCTAAAAACAAGTTGGATTCAGATACCAAATAGTTCCTTTAGCATTCTGTGAATTTATTGGGTAAGCAGAAAAATGTGAGAACAGTGCCTCTCTGCGGTTTAGCATGGTACTGTACTTAGTCTCTTAAACACAAATTGTCAAAAATCACTTGTGATATGGTCGTGCTTTAATTTTTTGGTTAGACAAAAATCTCTCTCCTTGCTACAAAAAAAGTATTCTAGTCTATGTAGAAATTTAATATTTTCATTTTCAGTAGAGGAAACTATGAAGATAAAGGCTGAGAAAAATGACTGCCGATCATTTCCTTACTGAGCCTTAAATATGAGTTTGAAGCATGGTGTACAGCAAGTATTTAAAACCAGTTCTGGGTGGTAGGGCTCATTTTGCTGCATTTGTTAATTTACATGCTATATATAGTTCCATCATGGCTAATTTCAACTTATCACCAGAAATGCAGAGCTGGGATGGAAACTGCAGCAGCCAATCATTAGACAGTATTCCCACCAGACAGACATGATAGACATGAATAATCTCACAAACACAAATGACAATAAAAAGTAGTAAAATGATTAGGAAGAAATGAGGGGTGAGTACTACCTTTTAAATGTATACTTTCAATTTTGGAATAATTATTTATATTACTATTATTATTACATTTACAGACAAGTTGCAAAGGTAGTACAGTGAACTCTTCTATGCCTTATACCCTGTTTCTTTTAATGTACATAATGCATTATACAGTATGGTTCACTTGAAAAACTAAGACATTAACACTGGTGCATTACTATTAACTAAACCACGGGCTTTATTTGGGCTTCATCAGTTTTTCTACTAAGGTTCTGTTTATGTTCTAAGATAAATCTAGGATACTACATTATACTGATTACCTTTGTTTTTAATACACATATTTAAATGTAAGTTTATATAATTTAATTTTTTAATAATGTCTGTTTCACAACTGGCTCAAAAAAATCCAGAAAATATATTAATCAACTCTCAGAAACTGCTATTAGCCAACTTTAGTACATCCCTGTGTTGATTTTCTAAGTCAAAAAGGGTGGAATATCAATAATTTCATATGATTTAACCTATTGATCATCAGAATCTCTGGGAGTACAATGTTTTCAATGATCCATAAATGATTCTTAAGTTCAGTCAGAGGTCAGGACCTCTACAGGAGGAGGACAGAGGCCAAGGGCAGGTGGCTTGCATAGGACCCCACTGTAAGGCATGTCAGCACGCAGACCCCAATGCTGGAAAATAAAATTCACTGTATTCACTGTTTCCATGTGGCTAAACCAGCTATGCCCTAACAATCTCCTCCCACTTTAACTGATTCTAAGCAAATCTTTAAGTTCCAGTCTTGCTGCTACATCTTTCAGAATGGAATCCATCAGTTCAAAAGAGATGAAGGTTAATCACTCAAGTGGAGCATTAAGTATCTGACCAACACCATGGGCCATAGTCATAGCTGGTTTTATGTTAGTTCTCCAAATTCTAGTTAAATATTAAAAAAAAAAAAACCCCTTTACAAATCTATAGATAGAAGGTACAAGCTCTAGTGTTCCAAAGGATGCCATGGTTAACAACATTGTATTGAATATTTCAAAATAGCTAGAAGAGAGGGTTCTGAGAGTTCTCACCACAAATAAATGATAAACGTATGAGGTGATGAATATGCTAAACACCCTGACTTGATCATCACACAGTGTATACATGTATGGAAACCTCATATTACGGCTCATTAACATGAGTATTTAGTGTGCATCAAAGAAAAACACAACCAAAGAGAAATTGTGCGTTACCCCCAGGGTTTGCCATTTTCCCTACCTTTGAAGACATGATGTTCTTAACTTCCTCGTCAGCTGCAGAGTGTGTCCCTGCCAGGTCTGGGTTGCTGCTGCTCATCACCCGGGCCTGCAGCAGCTTCGAACTCACAGCAGCAGCAGACGTGCGTCCATACGTGTGGTAGCGAGGGTCTGGGATGGCAGTGGACCCGCCTGTGTCCCACCAGGCATAGACATGTCAACAGAGGACCAGAGTCACTTACAGACCTTGAGAAGGAACTGAAGAGGGATAGGGTAGTAGTGGAATGAAAACCTACCAGATCAGGCCTTAAACTTAGACTCTTACCATCAAAAACTTGGGGGGGGGGACACTTTTTTGGGGGAAGTAGATGAGGTAGGAGGCAGTAGAAGTGATGAGAATGTGGTGAACTAGAAACACGCGCCTCATTTCCGGTCTCCTATGTCAGGGGAAACAGAACCCAGGGTTGCCAGAGCTTCTGATCTCTTAAGAGAAGCTCTAAATATGGCTATTTGTAATTGATCAATATTTAAATGGTGATAACTTTATAATTCATGGAGTAAGGTTTTCTGAGATTAAAAAATCCATAGAGTTGACCTGGGCATGGTGATGTATATCTATCATCCCACCAAACTGGGAGGCTGAGGCAGAAAGATCATAAGTTCAAGGTCAGCCTGGGTAACTTAGCAAGACCGTATTTCAGAATAAAATAAAAAGGTCTGGGGGTATAGCTCAGTGACAGAGAACATGTCTGGGGTCTATCCTCAGTATCCAAAAACAACAACAACAAAACCAGCAACAAACCCAGAGTCACCTGAATTTTATGAGGACAAGCATATGCAATGTATGAATGTTTTTCACCTTTAATTATTTATATTTCTCAAAAATTAGTCTATACTAGATTTTTAAAACTAGTGAAACTAATAGCACCCCCTTCATGCTCAAAACCCTAGAAAAAATAGGGATAGTAGGAACGTACCTCAAAATTATAAAGGCTATCTATGCTAAGCCCACAGCCAACATCATTCTAAACAGATAAAAACTGAAAGCATTCCCTGTAAAAACTGGACCAAGGTAGGGATGCCCTCTTTCACCACTTCTATTCAACATCATCTTTGAAACACTAGCCAAAGCAATTAGATAGACCAAAGAAATTAAAGGGATATGAATAGGAAAAGAAGAACTCAAGTTCTCACTATTTGCTGATGACATGACTCTATGTTTAGAGGATCCAAAAAACTCCACTAGAAAACTTCTAGAACTAATAAATGAAATCAACAGCAGGATATAAAATCAATACACATAAATCTATTGCATTTCTTTTCATAAGTGATGAATCCTTTGAAAGAGAAATTAGGAAAACCACTCCATTCAAAATAGCCTAAAAAAAAGAAATAGATAAAATACTTGGGAATCAATCAAGCAAAAGAGGTGAAAGACCTCCACAATAAAAACTATAGAATACTAAAGAAAGAAATTAATGACAACCTTAGAAGATGGAAAGATCTCCCATGCTTTTGGATAGGCAGAATTAATATTGTCAAAATATCTGTACTACAAAAGGCGCTATACAGATTCAATGCAATTCCAATTAAAATCTCAATGACATTCCTCTTAGAAATATAGAAAGCAATCATGAAATTCATCTGGAAGAATAAAAGACCTCAAATAGCCAAAGCAATCCTGAGCAGGAGGCATCACAATACCAGAACTTAAGCTATACTATAGAGCAACACTAACAAAAACAGCATGGTATTGGCACCAAAACAGACAGGTAGACCAATGGTACAGAATAGAGGACACAGAGACAAACCCACATAAATACAGGTACTACATACTAGACAAAGGTGCCAAAAACATACATTGGAGAAAAGATAGCCTCTTCAACAAATGGTGCTAGGAAAACTGCAAATCCATATGTAGTAAAATAAAATTAAACCTTTATCTCTCACCCTGTACAAAACTCAACTCAAAATGGATCAAGGACCTAGGAATTAGACCAGAGACCCTGCACCAAACAGAAGAAAAAGTAGGCCCAAATCTTCATCATGTTGGCTTAGGACTAGACTTCCTTAACAAGTCTCTTAAAGTACAAGAAATGAAAGCAAGAATCAATAAATGAGATGGATTCAAACTAAAAAGCTTTTTTTCAGTAAAGGAAACAATAATGTGAAAAGAGAGCATACAGACTGGGAGAAAATCTTTTCCATGCACACTTCAGATAGAGCACTAACCTTCAAAATTTATAAAGAACTTAAAAAACTTTACACCAAAAATACAAAGAACCCAGTCAATAAATGAGCTAAGGAACTGGGAAGACACTTTACAGAAGAAGGTATACAGATAATTAACAAATATATGAAAAAGTGTTCAACATCTCTAGTAATTAGAGAAATGCAAATTAAAACCACCCTAAGATTTCATCTCACTTCAATTAGAATGGCTATTATCAAGAACACAAGCAATAATAGGTGTTGGCGAGGATGTGGGGAAAAACTCTACATTGCAAATGTAGAGTTGCAAATTGGTGCAGCCACTCTGGAAAGCAGTATGGCGATTCCTTAGAAAACTTGGAATGAATCCACCATTTGACCCAGTTATCCTACTCCTGTGTTTATGCCCAAATGACTTAAAATCAGCATACTACAGTAATACAGCTACATCAATGTTTATAGCAGCTCAATTCACAATAGCTAGATTGTGGAACCAACCTAGATGCCCTTCAAGAGATGAATGGATAAAGAAACTGTGGCATATATTCATAATAGAATATTATTCAGCCATAAAGAAGAATAAGATTATGGTATTTGCAGGTAAATGGAAAGAATTGGAGAATATCATGCTAAATGAAATAAACCAATTTCAAAAAGTCAAAGGCCAATGTTTTCTCTGATATGTGGATGCTGATCCATAATGGGGGTGGGTGGGTGATAAGAGAAGAATGGAGGAACTTTGGATTATGTAGAGGAAAATGAGAGGGGAGAAGTGGGGGTATGAAAGATGGTGGAATGAGACAGACATCGTTACCCTATGTACATGTATGATTACACGAATGGTGTGAATCTACATCATGCACAATGCACAACCATAGAAATGAAAAGTTGTACTGCATTTGTGTAAAGTGAATCAAAATGCAGTCTGTAAAAATAAAATAAAAAAACTACTGAAACTACAGATTTATGTGAAATAAGGCTGCACGGACTAATAAAGTGCCAAGTTTATTTAGGTATGGAATTTGATGAACTTGATGTTATTTATTATATCATGCTGATCCAAAGTTCTGGTTGATTATTACCTATGTAAATAATTTAGAAGAATAGCAGGGCTGGGGTTGTGGCTCAGTGGTAGGGTGCTTGCTTAGTATGCATGAGGCCCTGGGTTCGATCCTCAGCACCACGTAAAAATAAAATAAGGGTATTGTGTCCACCTACAACTAAAACAAAAATATAATTATTTTTTAATAATGAAAAGTTTAAGAACCACTGATACCACTGCCAATGGATAGACATTATTCTAGAATCCCAGGCATTAGTCAACACTTCTCCATCTTTTTATTTTTATTTTTCTAGTATGTGAATCATACTTGATCAAGGTATTTAATTCTTTTACTTAAAAATTTTTTTAGTTCCTTATAGTTCTATATGTCAGTGAGGTTTGTTTCTGACTATTCATAAATGAATATCATGCATTTTTAAAAAGAAATCCTCAACTGAATCATAAATTAGCAACTGGATAAAGAACACTGAAAGATTATCAAGTAAGCAAACAAAATAAGCGTCTAGAGCATAAAAAGAGGTAGGAAGGGAGGAAGAAAAATCTAGAAGGAAACTTTCAATTTCAGGACTTACATGAATTTTGCATTCTGAAAAACAAACTTGAATTGATTTTGAATTACATGGCAATTGGACGGGCAAGGCTACCTTGCTTGGGCGAGTCTCTGTGCAGCTCTGGTAAGCGGAAGACATAGTGCACGTAGGAAGCCAGCAGGCAGTTCCTCCCGTGCTGGTCCTTGCTCAGGTCCTTGCTGTTGTGCAGACTGTTGGCGATGGCCACCACGGACTCAAAAGCGAACTGGGAGAAGTTGGCTGAGGAATCAAGCGAAACAGGAACCTGAGGTGAATGTTCTTCCAGCTGGCAACTGTGAGTACTGACCACTGATCACCTTAGCCAGTCTGTGGAGTGAGCCTGGGCCAGGGGAGCTGCAGCTAGCTCCAGCCCTGGCTCTGCTCACCACAGCCATTCACCTTCCCTCCTTTCACTGCCTCTGGCCAGCACAATGGCTTTTCAGGACCAAGACACGTGTGGGTGTCTTTCCTCTGTACACCCTGCTGTAAACTGGGGCTATGCAGTGGGACCTGCAGGCTGGCATTATTGGTATTGCCTGGGAGTCTGTCAGATATGCAGAGTCTCAGGCCACACCCAGACCTGCTGAATCCAAATCTGCATTTCAACCAGTTGCCCAAGGGATTTGAGAGCGTACTAAGATTTGAGATGTGCTGTTGCATAACACAGATTCTACACAGTCTGATCTAAAAATGTATGTGTGTTATGTCATTCCCCATGGTGGGCCCAAACTACTGGTTTACTCTATGTATGCTCTTGTTCTGGTGCTCCAAGCCCTTCATAGTCGGCTCCAACCTACTTATCCAGCCCTGTGCCTGTTTCTGCTCAAATTCAACTTCCTTTCCAGTGAGGCAGCAGCCGTATTGTTCCATTGCATGTCTGCTTTCTCCTCTCCTCCCTGGTTTCTCAGGCTGTTGTCCTCACCTGAAAAGCCTTCCTTGCTTCTATCTACACTGATCCTTCAATGCTCTGCACAGATTCCCCCCTTCCTGAAGCCTGTGAAGCTGTGCAGTACAGGGCTTACGTATATCCAAATGACATGCTTCTCTGCTGCTTCTAGTGGTAAACTCAGTCTCTGTGAAGACCGAAACCCTTTACCAGGTCAGAAATGCTTCTCATACTTTGTCTTTGCACACTGTGCCTTCCATACTGCTAAATAGAGTAGACACTGAATAAACTCTTGGAGATTAAGTGCCTTGACTTTGATGGCAAAGAAAACACTCAGTTTTTAAGAAAGCAAAAAAGAGAAAAAAAAATCTTAAAATAAATCCACCAGTTTACCAGAAATGGATATTTTTTGGGTACCAGGGCTTGAACCCAGGGGTGCTTTACCACTGAGCCACATCCCCAGCCCTTATTTTTTTTCTTATAGTTTCTTTAAATACAGGGTCTTGCTGAGTTTCTTAGGGCCTCCCTGAGTTTCTTAGGGCCTCCCTAAATTTCTGAGGCTGGCTTTGAATTTGAGATCCTCCTACCTCAGCCTCCTGAACTGCTGGGATTATAGGCATGTGTCACCGTGCCCAGTCAGAAATGAAATTTGAAAGGCTTCCTCTAATCATTCAATAAAGTTTATGAAAAAAGCTATGATATTTAGAATACCATTTTCATGTTCTTTTCTTTTTCTTTCTTTGTAAACATGCATTGAGTCTCAAAAAAAAAAAAAAAAAAAGAAAAGAAAAGAAAAGAAAAAAGAAAAGCAGCAGCAGCACTGGACTTGATTTCCCTTGAACTCTCGTCATAAGTGCAAAGGAAGCACATTGTTCTTGGATTCCTGGAAAACTATGTTTTCTTTACCACCTATCTACCCTGGCCTGACCCCGCCTGCCCATGCCTCCTCCTAGTCCCACAGGCCTCTACCTGTCTGGCCAGCGATGACCATGGGCTGCACGGACAGCTGGAAGAGCTTGTCCAGCACCAGGTGCAGGAAGAGCACCAGAGGCTCCAGGCGGGAGGAGTTGAGGCAGATGATGCTGAGCTTCAGCTCGTGCTCCAGTTTATTCTCACTGATCTTCTGGTCCAGCACACGGATAGGGAAGGTCACCTGGCTCTCCAGGGAATGGCAGAGAGTAAAGAACTTCTCCAGGTGGTTGTCCTAGGAAGAAAAAAGGCAGAAGACACTCATGGGGTCTTATCCCAGCAATGCTCACCCACAGATCCATAAGGACAATCAAACAGCTCTGTATGGGCACAACGTCTGAGCCAGTGTTCCAGAGCAGAGCAAGGTAATGGACTTCTGTATAGAAGGCAGTGAACAAAATAGGACCTCTCGATAATTACTAATTAAAGAAAAAATAATTTAGTCTCTGATGCGTTCTGTAAGCAAAGGTTGTCACAGTAGGTAAATGCAAAAGAGAGGTCTAAGCAGATGCCTAACTCAGTGGCAGGCAAAGGAGGGGGGATGGAATTTTTCTAAAAAAGCTGGTACAACAGCAAAGGCACAGAAGGAAAGGTGGTAACAGCAGAAAAGCTTTTCGGATTAAGTCTCTCCACAAAATTTCTCAAGCTACAGAGTAGGTACCCAACTTGTAGACACATGACATTCTCCTACGGTCTTCCCCTTTAAAGGGAAAATGAAAACTGAATCAGTCGGCTTGTAAGTCCTCACAAAGAAATCAAGGTTCTTTTTTTTTTTATCCACAGATGAAGACCTGCATTGGTCTTTTATTGGCCTGTCCTTTGAAGGTTTCTCTGCTGCACCTCCCTCTTCATCAAACTTGGCCTTGGCGTTCCTT
This sequence comes from Sciurus carolinensis, assembly GCF_902686445.1. NCBI lineage: Eukaryota > Metazoa > Chordata > Mammalia > Rodentia > Sciuridae > Sciurus > Sciurus carolinensis. The sequence goes on from NC_062226.1 coordinate 69,267,769, forward strand.
ACCTGCGTGTGAACAGAAGAAACAGCTTGCACTTCAATATTAAATACTCCCTTATGTCCTTCAGCCCACTTGATGGGAGGATTCTGTAAAGGGACTTTCTGTTTAAAGAAGAATAAGAAAAGATTAGCAATCCAATGCCCTTTTCTGATTGCTGACAAGTAGTGCACAGCAACTTGACTGTAAATGTTGGGGTCCGACAGATAGAAAACTTCCCAGAAAACTATTGCAAGTGGACCTGGAGTCAAGAGCCTTGAGTTCAAGTTCCATTCTGCACCAAACTAGTTATTTTCATTTGACATGTCAATCACTCCCTGGGTTTTAATGTTCTCATGCAGCAAGGAGAGGGTTGAAATGGATGATCTGTACCTAAACCCCCATCCAGCATTGATGATCTTTGATTCTAGCAATTGAGGTAAGTAATTTTCCCATGAATCAAGAGTGTCGGGACAAAGTGTAGAGTAACTACACAAGACATGAAACTCTAATGCATTTGAATACTGGAAATGACTTCTCTTATAAACAAAGTGTTTCCGAGTTGCAGTCCTACTTGGCTCTACCTTACTCATAAAGCCCCTTTTCCATCAGTTATTTGTCAATACATTGGCAGGTCTACTAGTAGCTACCATATTGGACAGTGCAATTGTATGAAGGATATTAGGAAGTGATGGGGGTGTATCTATTAAAAAAATCTTGGGAGTTGGGGATATAACTCAGTTGGTAGAGTGTTTGCCTCACATGCACAAAGCCCTGGTTCAATCCCCAGCACCACAGGGGTGGAGGGGGAAACTTGGGTCAAGTAGGAAAAGGAACTAAATTTACCCAGCATTAAGTTTATTGCTCAACAGGCAATACCTCATTTCATGTTCACAGCAGCCTTACAGGCAGATAATAGACTTGGCTTCATCTTTGAGACTCAGAGAGGGCAAGTAATTCACCCATGTCCACACAAAGTGTGGCCTAATCCAGATTCTGGATCCAAATTTGTCTGTGTACAAAAATTTGTTCTATGCTTTATAAGATAATTGGGAGTTAGAATATGATGAGAAAGTGATTTTGAGGACTTCTGCATGGTGCTCTGGGTCCGAGTCATTTAGAGCAACCAGGGAACCTGTGAACACACTCAGGCTGACCCTCAGCTGGCTGTGAGGAGGGCAGTTTTAGTGTGAAGCCAGGCATGAGCCTACGGCCAGGGCAAAAGATGCCTCTTTCCAGGAGAAAAAGACAATAAGAGGAAAACAACCTGGATAAAGGGGTGGGTAGCAAAGGAGTTGGGAAGAAACTTGGCTGTAAAGGTCAGATCTAAATTCAATGCCCTGGGAAATTCTTCAACTTAGAAACCCAAAGGAAAATCCAACAGTGAAAGGAGGAGCTGTAGAATAAATGGTCTTAGAAAAACACATCAACCAACAGCAATATGTGGACTTCATTTAGATCCTGATTCAAATAAACAAATGTAAAAAATAAATGATCTCACTGGGATAATTGGGAATTTGATTACTGACTAGATATGGATGAGATCAGGGAGTTATTATTAAATTTTCAAGGTATGAAAATGGTATTGTGAAAGTTAAAAAAGAGCCCTTATTTTCAAGATACATATTAAAATATGTATAAGTGAAATGATATATCTGGAACTTGCTTCAAAATAATACTCTGATGTTAATAATATACTGATGTAAACCTAAACCAAAGGGACTGAGAAGCCCAGGAACTGGAGTTGGTGTGGCTTGGATGGCGAGTTCGTGGGGCTCTCTTTTAATGGGCTCACCACAGGCAGAATGCACAGGTGAGAGGGAGGACAGGAGGCAGGAAAGGGAGAAGCTTGTTGGTGCTGGGTTCTTTAGAGGAGTAAAAACTCCAATTTCCACCTGGGGACCACTGACCTATAGGAGAAGATTCTAGCCTGGAAACCTTTTCTAAGGATCCTTTCTGGGAGCATTTGTTTATCAATAGTGGACTCGACTTGTCTCCTCATCTAGAATACATTATTCTGTGGATTCCTTTGTTTTAGATAACCCAAGGTAGCGTTGTGGAGGGTACAGGTTGCATCTACTGAACATTCTGATTTGGTGGCATCTAATGAATGAGGTGTCTTCCAAAGTCAGATATGTCTCCCATCCTATCAGAACCATGTGTTCTCAGGAAACACCATGTATTGAGAGATGAGCAATCCAGAAAACACAATGAGCATCCTTAGTCACATTTAAGGGAATGGGAAGTGATCCAAGACTATGGTAGACAAGAACCAGCTGATGGCCCCTTGCTGGTTACCTCTGCAGAATGCATGGAGTAGTTGGGAGGCAGTTTTTCCAAGGCAACTGGGAGACAGTAGGATCCAGTTTGAAGACGTTCGTTTAAGAGAATTGGCAGCCACTGAAACAGATGATGCAAAGAATAAAGTGGTATTTATTATAGCATATAATTCAGGCAATTTATCTGGCTCACAATAATCAAATGCAACTAAACAATGATTAGATATTGACCAGGTCTCTTTTTGGCAGTCATTTCTGTCCAGTTCTTTGCATTTTAAATTCCCTGACAGTTCCTGAGATGGTAATATCAATGATTTACTGCTTTCAAAGCCAAAGTAGTAGCATTTTTCTTTATAACCAATGTTTGTGTGTGTTGAACATCAATGTTCATTTTACCTTTTATATTTTTAAAGGAATAAAAAAGAAAAAGAGTTAGTTCTATGTGTGAAGCACATATATTAAATTTGGAAAGAACAGACATTGCAATGCTTTTTTTTTTTTAAATGAATATTCTTTCAGTAGCTATCACCAAGTAACTTTCCATTTGTAAAATCTGTCATTTACTAAGTCAACTCATTTCAGCTTTTTCCTATAATCTGGTTTAGCACGTTTTGCTACTTCTGACAGGAATAAAGCAAATGAAAGGAATTTAGTTGTTTATCTCTACAGGGACCTTGGCTGCCCAGCACTGCAGTGTGAATTGGCAAGTTGGAAGCAACTCACTGAATATCCCAGGAGACTTTCTACGGAGGCTCCTTGCTTCTGCTGACAGCTGATATGATAGAAGGTGAATAGGAGGTGGTGATTTACTGTGAGCTTAGCAGGGAGCTTAATTTTCACTTCTTCATAAAAGTCAGGAGACCTGTTTCAAAAGCACATTATACACAAATAACTTTTAGCAAGAAGGATGACTTCTCTGACTATAAATTGCAATGTGAGGGGCCCTTTTGCTCCTGAGTTAGTCTGCGTGGTGTGAGGCCTTTTCATTTGACATTATTCTGCTCCTGAGGGAGATGTCCTTGAGACCAAGCTTGTTATTGGATACACTTCACTTCCATAAAACTGCTCACAAATGAAAGGCTTTGTCAAGGAAAAAGAAATTTCCACATACAATGGAAAAACCCAACAATGTAATCTGAAAAAAGGGGTGAGGTTCAGAGTCCTGCTGTGACTTCTTTTTTCATCTCTACCCCAAGACCAGGACCTGGCATGAGGCTGCTCTCATCAAAGGACTGGAGGAAAAAAAATGAAGGATGCAGGAAAGAAAAGGAAGTCAGTTTTAGTGAATGAGGGAGCCCCAGACACTTTGCTAAGGGCTTCATGCACCTTACCCCATTTAACCCTTACACCAAGTGTGGCCGGTGTTTACATGAAGCATGTAAATGGGTTTGGGTTATCAGGCCAGGATCAAGCCCTATTTCCCATCCTATAAAATGTTAATAACCGTTTAAATACTATTCCATGGTTCATTTTACTCTCATACTTATGAGAGTTCCATTTCTGCTCTGGTGAACTTAAAGCAGGCTCTGGGGCAGGTGAGAAGTCATATACAGAAGATAAGAAGATGAACAAGGACAGCTGGATTTTGCTTCTGGTCACTTCTGGAATCTCAGAGCAAGTTAGAAAATTTATTTCCTTATTTAACCCTATATAATCTCTCTGTATCATATTAGGATTTGAGATTCAAAAAAAAAAGTCAAGTTTGTATTAGATTTTTAAAGATATTTTCTTCTCCCAGTCTTATTTGATAATGAAAAATTTGCATGGCCAAGAGAGTAATGAAACTGGCAAAAATTTCCTCTGTTATTTACATCCTAAATTGTAAAAACTGTCAGGAAGAATCACTTGGGAAATTCATAAAAACTAGAAGATAATGAAATAATCTTGCCGTAAGTTTGGAATTCGGAAATAAACTTACTTATTATGGTATGTAATGGCTGTGTACACTTCCTGAAGAAATTCAGGCCCATTGGACTTTCCAAAGATGACCTGTTCACCAACATAGAATGAACAAAATTAACAGTGACTTTTGGGTATATTCAAATCAACTACCAGGGGGCTAGTAAGACGCTCTGGTTTCGTAGAGCTATATTTTATAAATTAAGGGTGCAGAGTTCTACAACTGACCCAACTAAAGGGACAAAAGAACTGACTATGGGTGTGGTGGCACATGCCTGAAGTTCCAGCGACTCAGGAGGCTAAGGCAGGAGATCATAAGTTCAAAGACAGCCTCAGCAACTTAGTGAGCCCCTAAGCAATTGTCTCAAAATAAAAAAAATAGTGAAAAAAAAAAAAAAAAAGGGCTGCCCAGAGGCTCAGGAGGCTGATGCAGGAGATCATGTGTTCAAAGCCAGCTTCAGCAAAAGCAAGGCCCTAAGAAACTCAGTGAGACTCTCTCTTCAAATAAAATAAAACGAAGGATTAGGGATGTGGGTCAGTGGTTGAGTGCCCCTGAGTTCAAGCCCCATTACCTGCTGCAAGAAAGGGCTGGGGATGTGGCTCAGCGGTTAAGTGCCCCTGGGTTCAGTTCCTCGTACCAAAACAAAAAAACTGACCATGCAGAGAACACTGGCTTCCGAGGGCCTATATTAGTGACCAAGGGACACAAGGTTTGTGAGATTGGAAAACCAGTGTTCTTTTCCCCTTGCCTCATTCCCCAGAGGTCTGTACAACAGGGCAGTCACATACTTCTGTCCCATGAAAGATCCCTGGTCCAGGTTCTTTTTCCTTCCAAAGCTATGGTCTTGGTCATTGGGTGGTACCAATCTCCACTGCACTTGCCCATATATTTAAAGATACTTCCTTGGGTCTTATGAAGCCCTAAAGGCATATGATTTCACACATGGCCTCATCTTCGGACCAAGAAAAAGTTTCTTTCCTGTAGATGTGGTGACCCCTATGCCAGGTGCCAGGGCTTGGTGAGTGGAGAACTGGTGGGAATTTACCCCCACTTACCCCTTGGCTGAGTATCTTGGCTACATGTGGGATCTGCACAACTAACTGTACCTGGTAGCCCTTAGTGGTGACTTGCCAGGGTCCTGGACAGAGAGGACTAAGGGAGTCTTCCTCCAGACACTTTTTATTCCCTTCCTTCCTCTTTCCCTCCTCCTTCCCCACCACTGTTGCAAGAGGACACCTTGCATCAGAAAGATAGGTAGGACTTTAGGAGGAAGACTTTTAAAAGTAGATATTTTAGGAATGAAAGTACTGGGGAAAATTACTTCAATAGAAAAAGGGATATATTATATATCCCTTTAATCTCACTAATTGTCTGCAGACACATCTTTCTATGGAGAAAAACAAAGTGTTGGTTTTTATCCCATGGCTGAAGCTGATGAGGAAGAATCAACAGTAACTCCACCCTCCAACAATAATTGACATCTGAAGGGGAAAATTCCATTAAAATAATCACTCTCTGAACATTGGCCTAGGTACTCAATGAAGAACTCAGTAAAAATTAACTCTAGACCTTATGCATTATATATATTATATATAATATATAATTTTCTTTGGCAGTGTTGGGAATTAAATATAGGGTCTGGTGCATACTAGGCAAGTGCTCTGCCATTGAGCTATACCCTGAGTTCAGAAGAAAGGTATATTACCTGAGTTTTATGACTTATGAAAAATAATTTAAGCTAACCCCCCATCTCATTTGGTAGCAGGTAGTTAAAAAGTACAGATTCTGGCATTTTGACTTCTTTGGAGAACATTGTATTATAGTTTATTATTTGATTTATATTTTGCCTCAGGATGAAGAGCCATCCCCTAAAAGGTGTTGAATGGTGTGCATTTATGATTACTAGGCAGTACTTTATATTTATCAGTAGATTTGGTCTGTTTGCGTAAGTATGTAATGCAGTGCATATATGAAGACATTCAGAAAACATGGTGGAGAAGTTGAACTCATCTCTCTCTCTTTTTCCCCTGGTATTAGGGATTGAACCCAGAGGGACTCTAACAGTTACATCCCCAATCCTTCTGAAAATTTTGAGACAGGCTCACTAAGTTGCTGAGGTTGGCCTTGAACCTGTGATCTTCCTGCCTCAGCCTCCCAAGTTGCTTGGATAGCAGGTAAGCATCACTGTGCCCAACCGAGCCCATCTATTCATATTGTAGGTTATTAGAGTGGTGTGGTCCTATGGGTAGCATGAAAAGACTATGATATTTTTATTCCTCTAAAATGATATGCATTTCTAACACTTCATAGCTCATCATGGAGTAAGTTAGGAAAGAGGCTTTCAATTTAGATTGAGCTTGTTTTCCTGCGATTATTCTTGGAACCATACTGGACTAGCTGGAAAAGCCCCTGGACATAGTGAGTAGAGCTTCCCTAGAAGACAATAATTTGTACATGGATGAGCCCTGGATTCTGCCCATCTGGTCTCACAAGGGAAGTGCCTCTCACCTGCTGTGAAGCAAATTTTACCCCCTATTTACCGGCATAGCGTGGCTAGGATCTTCTCCACACATAAACTGGATTTTTATTGTAATGTTCCGGGCAGATGCTAGTTTGTTAGCAAAGTTCAGTCTCTGTGGGTAGACATAGAGAAGATTTCTGGAAAAGAAAAGATAAAGAACCAATGCATAAGGTCTAGAGTTAATTTTTACTGAGTTCTTCACTGAGTACCTAGGCCAATGTTCAGAGAGTAATTATTTTAATGGAATTTTCCCCTTCAGATGTCAATTATTGTTGGAGGGTGGAGTTACTGTTGATTCTTCCTCATCAGCTTCAGCCATGGGATAAAAACCAACACTTTGTTTTGCTCCGTAGAAAGATGTGTCTACAGACAATTAGTGAGTCTTAATGTCTTGGAATGTTGAAATCTGCAAAGAGGTGATTGTAGATCTGATACACAGATAAAAAGGCAACAAAGGTTTAGCTCATTTTAAACCAAATTCGTGCCCTGACTTTATTCCTTCTCTTTCTATTTTTTTCTTCCTATTCTTTACGTGGTAATTTCCATTTCCTATTGGCATGGTGCTCTGTGTTAATTTAAATTTCCTTCTTGTGTAAGAGGTCAGAACAAACTTCCAAGTCCAATCATTAAATAATGACAACAACATGAGTAATATATTCATTCATTCAATAAGCAACGGATACTAGGCTGAGCATAATTTGCATTATTACTAGTATATTCCACTAAATGTAAGCTCGGGGATTTTTTTTTTATTGTAAACAAATGGGGTCCAACTTGTTTCTCTGGTTGTACATGAAGTAGAGGTATACCATTTTTGTAATCATACATTTACATAAGATGATGTTTGATTCCTTCTGTTATTTTTTGTTTATTCCACCCCTCCTACCCCTCTTTTCCCTCTATAAAGTCCCTCCTTCCTCCATTCTTGCCTCCCTCCCACCCCCCATTATGTATCACCATCCACTTCATTCGTCCTTTGTTTTTTTGGGATTGACTTATCTCACTTAGCATGATATTCTCCAACTTCATCCATTTGCCTGAAAAATGCCATAATTTTATTATTCTTTATGGCTGAGTAATATTCCATTGTGTGTATATATATATATATATATATATATATACATATATATATATATCCACCACAGTTTTTTTATTCATTCATCAATTAAAGGGCATCTAGGTTGGTTCCACAATCTATTGTAAATTGAGCAGCTATGATCATTGGTGTGGCTGCATCACTATAGTATGCTGATTTTAAGTCTTTTGGGTATAGACCAAGGAGTGGGATAGCTGGGTCAAATGGTGGTTCATTCAAAGTTTTCTAAGGAATCTCCACACTGCTTTCCAGAGTGGCTGCACTAATTTGCAACCCCACCAAATGTATGAGTGTACCTCTTCCCCCACATCCTCTCCAACACCTATTGTTGCTTGTATTCTTGATAATCACCATTCTAATCGGGGTGAGATGGAATCCTAGGGTAGTTTTGATTTGCATTTCTCTTATTACTAGAGATGTTGAACATTTTTTCATTTATCTGTTGATTGCTTGTAGATCTTCTTCTGTGAAGTGTTTGTTCATTTCCTTAGCCCATTTGTTGAGTGGGTTATTTTTAATCTTGGTATAAAGTTTTTTGAGTTCTTTATATATTCTGGAGATCAGTGCTCTATCTCAAGTATGATTGGCAAAGATTTTCTCCCACTCTGTAGGCTCTCTCTTCACATTGCTGATAGTTTCCTTTGCTGAGAGAAAGCTTTTTAGTTTGAATCTGTGGATAGGGATTTTTTATCTGATGCTTTTTGATTCACTGATATATCTTCAGCAGCTAGATTAGTGCCTGGGACATAATAGTTGCTAAGTAAACCTATGGTGAATAAAGGAATATTTGCATATTTTTGACGAAGAGTAGTTCTGACTCAAAGAAAGAGTAATAATATTAAAATTTATACAGGATTTATCCTGAGTCAGGTAATATTTTAAATGTTTCATATGTAGAGTTGGGGATGTAGCTCAGCCTAGCATGTGTGAGGCCCTGGGTTCAAGTCCTAGTATCAAAAAACAAAAAGTCAAAATGGATGAAATTGGAGAATATCATGCTAAGTGAGATAAGCCAATCTCAAAAAACCAAAGGACGAATGATATTGCTAATAAGTGGATGATGACACATAATGGGGGGTGGGAGGGGTTAGGGTTAGGGTTAGAGTTAGGGTTAGGGAGGGGGGCAAGAATGGAGGAAGGAAGGACTATATAGAGGGAAAAGAGGGGTGGGAGGGGTGGGGGGAGGGAAAAAATGAATCAAACATCATTACCCTATGTAAATTAATGATTACACAAATGGTATGCCTTTACGCCATGTACAAACAGAGAAACAACATGTATCCCATTTGTTTACAATAAAAAAAAAATTTAAAAAAAAATAAAGTAACTTGGATCCATCCAGCAAAAAAAAACCAAAAAACTACACTGAGATTTTATCTCACTCCAGTTAGAATTGTAGTCATCAAAAATATAAATAGCAATAAATATTGGCAAGAATGTGGGAAAAGAGGAACTCTTATACACTGTTGATGAGAATGTAAATTAGTACAGTTGCTATGAAAATCAGTATGGAGTTTCCTTAAAGGAGTAGGAATGGAACCACCATGTGATTCCAGCTATCCCATTATTTTATATTTATCCAAAGGAATTAAGGCCAGCATACTAAAGAGACACTTGCCTACCCATGTATATAGCATCACAATTTACAATGGCAAAGTCATGAAACCAGTCTAGGTGTCTGTCAACAGATGAGTAGATGAAGGAAATGTGGCATATATACACAATGGAGTTTTATCCAGCCATTAAAAAGAATGAAATTATGTCATTTAGGAAAATGGATGGAACTGGAGAACATCCTGTTAAGTGCAATAAGCCAGATTCAGAAAGCCATTTGCAAAATGGCCACAATTATCCCCTTCCTTGTATTCACATCTGTTGTGAATTAACTGTGTAGTTTTTCCCCTCAAGAGGTGGAGTATATTTCCTAAGCATTTGATTCTGGGATGGCCTTATGCTGTGCTTTGGCCAACACAACACAGCAGAAATAATGCCGGACTAATTCTAAAACTAAGTATCTGCTTGTTTTCTTGGAAACTGCTCAGCTGCCAAGTGAACAATTATGAAAGGACAGCCTCCTAATGAATGATATACCTACTGGAGAAGAGATAGACTTTCTGAGCTGAAGCTGTTCTAGACTGTTTAGCACTGATCTGACCCAGGAACTGAGCACATACTATGTGAGACCTAAAGAACTGCCAAGTTGAAGTCAGCCTAAATTCCCACCTGCAGAATTGTGTGCTAAATAAATGTTTTTGTGTTTAAAACAAAACAAAACAAAACAACAACAACAACAAAAAAACCCCAAAAGTCAAATAACCCCCATAAAACCAAATACTTCACATTTATTAACTTGTTTAATTTTCATAATTATCCTTTAGGTAAGAAGCATTGTGATTGTCATCATAACCACATTATCATCCCCATATTAGAAGTGAGGAAAAAATGAGACACAGAAATATTGAATAACACATGCCAAACTATATGCCTAGGAAATGGCAGAGTCAGGATTTGAGCCAGGCAGCCCGGTGCTCTTAACCATATATCACTCCCCCAGCGAAGTCTCTTACTGAAATGCTAAGAATGGCTTTTCATACTGTGGTACTCTGACGTCTCTCAACAACATGTCTACCTTCAATCTCGGGTCTCATTATTAGAGTGTCAATAGTAAAACAAAGGTTGGTTCTATTGGTGTCATGTCCTTTGGGAAAGTGTTTGTCTTATTCACTCTTGGTCCATCTCTCTCTTAACTTCCAGGCCATATCTTCTCCCCAAACAGACACATTCTTGCCCACAAGGACTTCCAAGATACCAAAACCACCTTTGTGTGGATTGAATACTAGGAGAGGAGAAGGAAGTCCGGGTCACCAGACATTCCACCAGTGAGCGTGGGGTCTCATAATACTTCATAAGGATTTGCATATTAACAGACACCAGGGTTTCTTAACCTGGCCACTATTGACCTTTTGGACTAGATGATTCTTTGTTGTACGGGGCTGACCTGTGCACTGCAGGATGCTCAGCAGCATCCCTAGTCCTCACCTATAGGATACCACTGAGATCTCACCCCACTCAGCTGTGACAACCAGAAATGTCTTCAGATTTTATCAAATATTCCCTGGGGGGTCAAAATCACCCACATTTGAGGACTATAGCCGTATACATGTGAATTTGTACAGTACAGATCTACACAGATATACCCAGCAGATTTCTTCCCTTTCCTACATACACTTAAAATAAATAACTTAGTGGGCCCATATTCAAATACAAAGTATGTTCCATTGGAAAAGTGTGAAGTTAATAGCCAGATATGAGGCAGAAGATGAAAGTTTAAATCTATTTAACCAATGAGGTCTAGGGCAGTCAGAGACTGGAAAACTGAAAGCAAAAGATAGGACCAAATGAGTAGGATGAGTGGACATGCTTCTGATGGACCACATAGTCTACCCTGAGGAAATCATTTAGTATCTGCTGAACAGAGAGAGAGAGAGAGAGAGAGAGAGAGAGAGAGAGAGAGAGAGAGAGAGAGAGAGAGAGAATATGAATGAATGCAGGAAAGAGCGTGAGAGACACCACGTTTCAAAACTACTGGTCATTGTGATATCCCTGTGAAGCCAGGAGGGGCTGGTTGATGCTCAAAATCCCTGTGTTCGGGTTTGGTAAAAGGATGTGAGAGAATTTCTTTTTCAAAATGAATCAGTCTTCAGAATTAAATACATACTAGATTAGGAAGGTTAGAATTGGGAACCAGGCTTATCTTTTCTTTTCACATCCCATAGTCTATCTTTATTTTCAGAGCAAGTTTGAACTTTGTATTGCATAGTATATTTCATGGGCAACTTACCATTACTGAAAGCAAAGAGGCTTATTTCTTTGAGGGTCATAAAAACCTCACCTAGTCTCATACCAGGTATTAATCTGATTCCATTAGCCTGGTGGTCACTGAAAAGTGCATCACAAACTTGTATTTCCCAATCAGTTCCAGGGACCCCCAGGGCTCTGTAAAGTGTTATCAAGTATATAGGGAAGAGGTTGGGAGTGGGAATCACACAACAGTGTGATCAAACACTGTTGGGAAAGACTGGGGTGAATCAAGATAAACAGGCTAGTGTGCATTTGAATGCCCTAGAGTGAGGACGATGGATTTTTTTCCTCAAATGTTTGTTGTTATTGTTGTACTGGGGATGGACCCGGGGTGCTCTACTAAAGAGCTACATTTTCAATCCTTTTTATTTTTTATTTTGAGACAGGGTCTTGTTATGTTGCCCAGGTTGGTTTTGAACTGCTGATCTGTCGCCGCCCGCAGCAACAAACCCACGGATATTTGTTACCGTTTGCAGCAACAATCGCGCGGGTATTTATCGGAGGTGGGCTGGAAATAAACTACTTCTATTCCTGAGCTGCTTCCTTGCTTGCTTGCTTATTCTCTAGCTTATAGAGGAAGAGAGGCTTTGAGAGGGAGAAAGACTTTGCTTAGAGGAAAAGAGAACTTGCTACGCTTTCAGAGATCTACTTCTTCTTAGAGTTCTGCTGCTTCTTCTAAGAGGTGCATCCTGCATCCTGCGAACTAAAGGTGCGTGCTAGAGGTGCATGCTAAAGGTGCTGTCTATCAGAGGTGCTTCTTAGTGGTGTGTCCCGCATACTGTGATCTGTGATCTGCAATCTGCGATCTGCAATCTGCGACCTAGAGGTGTGTTCTTAGTCTTCCGCTCTGCAATCTGCCATCTGCCTTCTGCCTTCTGCCTACTGCTTTCTGCTTTTTGCCTACTGCCTACTGCCCGCTTATATTCCCTCCAGGAGGCGGAGGGTAGGGCCATGCCAGTTAAGCGAAGATCAGACGAAGAGCCAGCTGCCCAATCACGGTAAAGGTCAAAAAGAGCAGGCACGAGCAGGAGCATTCGGGAACTCATGTGCACACGCTGTGTGCGTGGACTCACTTGAACACGGCCTATGATAGAGCACCTGAGTGTGTTTATGTTAACCAACTTCCTCACCGCCGATGTGATCAAAACAACTTCTGGCTGGCTGCCAGGCGCCATCTTGGCGTAGTTCGCATGGCATAGCCCCCAACACTGCTCCTTTTGTCTCAGCCTCTCAGGTTGCTGGGATTATAGTTGTACACCACCGTGCCTGGCTCCCCAAGTGTTTTGACCTCAGAACTCAATTCATTTGTTTATTCTTTCAAAATGTATTTCACACATTTAATATTCTTAGAAATCACTTGGAAAAACATTGAAATAAATGTATCTGGCTACAGAAGAACATCCCACATTGGGGAAGGAAAAGCCATAGCATAAGGATTCTCTCCTCAAACATCATGCTCAGTAATGAATGCCCTCAGATATTCAAGAACAAAAACAATATTTGGAACTGTCAAGAACATAAAGGAGCTGGGCATGGTGTGCACTCCTGTAGTCTTAGGTACTTGGGAAGCTGAGGCAAGAAGATCTTGAGTTCAAGGCCAGCCTCAGCAACTTACTGAGACCCTGTCTAAAAAAAAAAAAAAACAAAAGTACATAGACAAGTAAGTAGCAGTTCCTATTTTTCATTTAACCCAGTATCTCTAAATTGGGAGACTCACTGGAGGCAGAATGGGGTGACTGTGCTGGGAACAGTTTGAGTTGCTGTAATCTTGTGGTCTTTCTGGGTTCTTTGCACAATGGTATCATTGCCCTGATGTGGCAGCAACTGGCACAAGCTTTCCCCCTTGATTTCTGGCCTTGGCTCCCAGCTCTTTCTAGTTTCCATCTTGTCCTTTCGTTGGACTCTTTTAATAGGCTCATTACTGGCTGCATTGACCACTTACATTCAAATGAAAAAGAAGATAAATGTGAGGCAACAGTTTCATCAAAAGGAAGTGAATTTAAATGGCAGAATACTCAATGAGCATCAAATATCAGTTAAGCATAGAGGCCCTACCCAGGAAAGCAGGTAACAGGCTGTGACAGATGAAGATGCTGCAGTTGAGAGGCTTGAACTCCAACTTTTTAGGATGACTAAACTGAGGCCCTCAAGGTAAAGTGTCAGCTCACTCTGTGGGTCAGCCACAACCAGTCACAGGGTTCAGAGCAATGCTGGTTCCACTGTACCTCACAGCTAACTCAGCAGCACCCCCAGATCTTGCTCTGTCCACGTAACGCAGCCCAACCCTGATGGCAGGAGACGGAGGAGAACACAATTGCTATTGGGAGTGGATGTGGGGATAGTGATGGATGGCAGAAGAGTTTACAGTTGGGGTGTGGGATGCATGTGGGGTACAGACCTCTCTCTGCCCATTGCTTGATCTTGTTCATCTCCACTGCTGCCACTCAGACAAGAGAGCTAATGTTCATTTGAGCACCTGTGGTACTCCTCCTTTGCCTCTTTTAGCTGTATGGCCTTGGGCAAGTTACTCAGCCTTTCCAAAACCCCAATGGGACTGATCATAGCTCCAACCTATAGACTATAGAGGGCCTTAATGAGCAAGAGCTTAACAAGGGACAGCTATGATGATGATCATTTCCCCCACATGGCTGATAAGTTAGGTGCACTCCACTGTGACCCCACACTGTCCCTGTCTCTCCACTCAGACCACTGCCATGCTTTCTTAATTGCCTAGGACTTCTACCCTTGCTCCTTATAATCTACTCCTTTTGTACTGGTGAGAAGGATTTTTCAAAAATGTAAAATAGGTTGTGTCAGGTACCTGCAAGAATTTCTCAAACTCATTGTTACAGGTCCTACATCATCTGCCTCTTGGAAAATTCTTAGACCTTCTCTCATCACTTTTACACACTGGCCTTTTTTAAGACCAAGGTCATTTTCAAACTACTCCCACCCCAAGGTTTTCATCCCTGCGATTCCTGGAGCTCTCCCCAGGTCTCTAAATGATGGGCTCTTTCTCATCTCTTGGTATTCAGCTCACATCCTCACAGGTCTCTCCTACCATTAACTGGTCCACTCCACTCTCTCTCATTACACCCTCTCTCTTCTCTTTCACAATTACATAATTATCATATATACACATATGATTATGAAAGCAAAATAAGAAAGTACTGTGTGCCAATCCTGAATAACCAAAAGTACAGAAAAAGCATAAAGAAGAAAATGGCCACCACTCAATGACCCCCTGCACTGGGAAAAATCACTGTTAAAACTTTAGAATATTGCCATTAGTCTCTTCCTCTATACATTAAATCTCTTTACTGGATATACAAAGCTTTATTTTATTTTTGTGTTACTTAACATTGTTCAATTATGATATTTTTCCCAACATGACTAAATAGTCTTATGAGTGTTTGGGTATGAGGTGTTCCCTAGAATCTCCTGTGTAAATGTAGGAATATTCAGAGGGGAAATGACTGAATTGTGAGAGCTGTTACCCATCAGTTCATCCTGGTTGGAATGGACTGGCAAGGTGTTAACTGTAGGCAGGTGGGGTGGCTGGAGGAGGTGGGTCATGATATGCTATCTCAACTTGGGCTCAGAGCAATGGAGTTGGCCATTTATGGCCTAAGACCTCTGAAACTATGAGCTCCAAAATAAACTTTCTCTCCTCTAAGTTGTTCTTGTGAGATATTTTGGTCACAGCAATACAAAAGCTAACTAAAGCAAGTCTTTTTTAAAAAATTTATTTATTTTTTAGTTGTAGATGGACACAATACCTTTATTTTATCAGATTTTATGTGGTGCTGAGGATGGAACCCAGGGTCTCACACATGCTAGGTAATAAGTACTTCACCACTGAGTCACAACTGCAGCCTTTAAAACAAGTTTTAATAAAAATTATTTTAATGGCTGCATGATATTCCATAATATGAATGTGCCATAATTTATACTACCTCTGAAAATAGGCATTTAGATTTTTTCCTTTTTTTTTTCAATTATAAAATGGTCATGAACACTTTGTTTTTGCTCCTCTGCAATGCAGCATACTTTTGGAAGAATATGTCTAAATTCTGTTTTGCTCAGTTTCTTAATCTTTGAGTTAATTGAAAAGACACCAATCAACCTTGCTTTAATGCTGTTGGTTGGAGGAATAATGAGCCAAAGTTTGTAAAAATGCTTTGAAGTAGCTAGATGAAAAGGGCTGTGTAAATCACAGCAGAAGTAGCCCTGCCAGACTGGATAATCAGGTTGGCTGTCACCACACGTGTCCTAGGCCCCATATAGGGGGTACCGTGACCCTGTCCTACACAACAGCAACTCAGTCAACAGTTTAGCATGTTGTTTCTGAAGGGGCTGCTAGCTCCTATATTCCACCCTCACCAGCACAGGTAGTCTGCTCTGCCCAGGCTTCCTGCACTTTCTATGGAGCATACAGCTGCAAGGAAACTTCAAGAGAGTCTAGTCCCACATCTCTTTTTGCAGGTCATTATCAGAAAAGTTGGATGACTTTCCCTAAAATTTTTTTGAGATGCTTTTCCTAGGGATCACCACTTTTTTTAATTGATAAAAATACTAAGTAATAGGTTTTGTTAAACTGGCATCCTGTTAAATAACAAGTAGAAGAGAATAGTAATGTTTTCTCTTGGGAGGGAAGATCTGCCTGCAAAGTCAGTAATCCACAGTGCCTAAACCAGATCAGAGTAATTATTAACAACCTGATAAACAGGCTCTTAATATTTTATATTTGATAAATGAAATGCCTCATATTTGCCACAGAAAAATCCTAACAATAACATTATCTAAGGATTTGTGAGTTTATAGCCCATACCCTAAATATGAATCACTTGTTATGACAAAGTTATTCTGAAAGTCTTTAGTAACTACAGGTCTAGTCCATGAACAAGGCATTTAGGATAATCTTATCTTTCCCTAAATGTGGCCCAAAATGGTTTTCTTCAGTCATATGTACCATACATAGAGAATGGGACAGTTAGTAGTCATCAGTAATCAACTTCTTTCCAGAATTCTTTAGATGGCTTCTCTTGGTTAAAAACTGTTTTTGGAAACTCTATTTTTTTTTTCTCTCACAGATTCAGCAACACACCCTCAACTTATTTTTATTGATTGATTTGCCAGAGTATGGGGATGGAACCTATGTCCTATGGGATGCTAGGTACTGTTCTACACTGAGCTATAATAAGTGCTCAACTTATTTTTAAACTGTTATAAAGGAGCAGGTCTTGGGGATAAGTGTGGAATTCAGTTATTCTTTCATCAAATTGTGGACCAAACTTATCTGTTTGGGGACCCTCTTTTATTTCCTTAATCTAAACCAACCTCAAAATCATTCAAAGTCACAATGCAAGAAACATTAGTTTGGCTTATCCTAAGTTTAGCCTCATTCAGTGTACAGAAACAAGGGAAAAAACCTATCCCTGTCCCTTATTCCCAAGATGACCACCATGTGCTTTCTCAGGGACTTCCATAGCTTGGAGCAAGTGAGCTATAGCAAGAAAGCACACCAGTCCCCAGTTTAAGCAACTGGACACTTTGAACTGCTCTGCAGCTGAGCTTCTAGCGCAGTCAGCCAGAACAGAGAGAAAGAGCAGAATGCCTTAAGAGGAGAGCTGAGCAGATTGACAGGAAGAACAAAGGCCTCTGTCAGCAGTAGCCAACCTCCCAGCATCAGCGAGGTGCAGGGATGAGGTACAGGGAGAAATTTAATGAGAAAATGAAGCTGCTGGAGCAGAAGTTGGAGAATGCTCAGTTCTTCAGGGCAGATACTTTCTGTGATGAAAGGGATGGACGACTATGATGAGTAGACATTATTGATCATTTGAGTTGACCTTATTTTAGCAGAATAAGCCACAGGGGGTAAGAGAGTCATGATATTGGGGGTTAATTCTTTTGTGAAAAAAGCCTGGTTATGAAGGGTGGAGGTGCAAGTTAACCCCATGATGCAATGTTTATGTGTCTTCCATTCTTGGTAATGGCAACTTAAACCATGTTTTAAATGAAACATTTTTTTCTGTGTCACCCCACACCTGCCAAGGTAAATGGGGTACCAATCAGTTGTGTCATAAAACCAGAAGCCTAGCCCTCTGTCCTCTGAGAATATTTCAATACAGGGCCTTGGAAATACCAAAGAGAGTTAAGGAATTAACTGTAATTGTTCAAGAACAAACAACCCTAGGTACTTCTGTTTTGTGTGTGTATCTCTTTGAAAGTAGGACTGAAGGGAGTTAAACGCCTTATGCTCTCAGCGCAAACTTGGAAGATAAAATTTTTATATCTGACAGGGCTGTCAATACACAAACACTGAATATGCACGAAAGGTAAACATTAGAAGACTGTGTGGGGAAATAAAAGAGTGGGTTTGATTTTGAAATGGAATAGGTATCGATTTTAGTCTTCTTGCTGAAATTTCAATGAACAGTTTGCAACAAAGTCATACTAACAAATACACACTTAAAAAAAAGAAAAAAAGAAAAAGAATTGCTGATTTTGTGGCCTGTTGAATATCAGTAGGGCCTGTAATTGAAGTTGCTTTTATACCAGAAGAGATGGGTTTGTATGGAGATGTGTCATCAGTGGCCCTAACCAAGGAAGACACTGGGTCCTTTGAAACACTGCAAAATGCTCCACATATACAAGGAGAACTAATCAATTTCCTCACCTGTACTAAAAAGGGTTTGGATTTAGTCTCAACGTAAGGATACCTGAGAACTGCTTTGTAAACTGCAAAATACACAGATTCGGATGATCTTATGAGGATTGTGTCCAACAGCGGAGTGGATTTTAAAACGTATCTTCAAACATTCTGCTGAATTGTGAGATATTAATGTATATTACTTAGAGAACTGATCCATCTCTGGGGATTTCCCTCTCTGTTTTTTAGTTTCTCTCAATGTCTAATGCTTTCTCTGTGTCTTTATGTGTGTTCTCTTTGTCTCTCTTTCAGTTTCCCCAGTCTCTGTGTCTTCTGGTTACCAGCCCCTAGGTTAACATGTTGCATTCCAGAAAATGGTGAAATAAGGGAGCATTCAGAAGTCCAGTTCCATTTGTCACTGAAATTCATTTTTTACCAGTTAGTTAGCAAGTGTTGGACAAATTTCTACTCTGAGCTGGGATTGGGTTGTGGGTGGGACTTTAACATTCACGATGACAAGCACAGAGCCTAGGACCTATGGACATCTTAGGATTCCATAAAAAAGTCTGAGACCCCCAAAATTATTAGCTATAAAACATGAAAAAAACCTTAAAATCAGAATTAATGAATTTTTAATTAAATGCTTTTTTTAATGCAAAATTTCATCAGTCAATGACAAGACTACTAATTTTAACTTGCAATTAAAAAAAAATTCTCCCTAGTTTGTAGACTGCTACAAAATTATACGTAAAGTGCATTTAATAAATGAGGACGTAGGCACATGTTTTAAATATGTTTTAACATGTTTTAAATATCATGTAGTCAGGTGCTTCCAACTTAGAGAAATCTTAAAAAAAAATCCTTGGATATGGATATTGGAAAAGGGGGAGAGAATAAAATACCAGAAAAACTAGTTTTTATATTTGATTAATTTTCTCTTTTTTTGGTGCTGGGGATTGAACCCAGGGTTGCTTAACTACTGAGTCACATCCCCAGTCCCTTTTATTTTTATTTTGAGACAGCGTCTCACTAAGTTGCGTAGGGCCTCACTAAGTTGCTGAGGCTGGCTTTGAACTTGTGATGCTCTTGCCTCAGCCTCCTGAGCCACTGGGATTACAGGCATGCACCACCATGACTGGTTTTGTTAGTTTTCTGACAGCCTGAGACATTTGTGTTGGTTTAGTAGCATACTACTAGTGATATGCACTGGATTAAAGGAGATGGGCTGGTAAATGAGCACCTGGTTCTCCTAATAGTCCACCACTGCCACAGTCCTACACATAAAAAGCTTTCTATTTTCCTCAACCTAACAAGTTTGGCAATTTCAAAGTAATTTGTTTTTCTTTACTTGTGTTTTAAAACTCTCCCTCTCTAGTCTTTTTTTTTTTTTTTTTTTTTGCAAAGACAGAGTGAGGGAGCTGATGAATTATTTTCTGCAGTGGAAATGCAGCAAAACCAATTGTACCAACAAACAAGATGATTTCATTGGAAAAATACCGAAAAGGTCAGTGCCCTTTACTCTCTTCAGCAGTTTGTTGGCAACAAACTGATTCTATCAGAGTGAATCTCAAATGGCTACTAATAGCAATAAGATCTTAGAGTTACCTGGTGTTTTTTCCTTTAGAATTCAAAAGAAAACTGCATATCTAGATATATTTTTTCAAGGTATTTCAAGGCAATCGGCTGAGGAGGTGATTTTAATTTATCACACATATTTCACTGCCAGGAAAGTCTATTTTAGATACAGTAATAAAAATAGCTAATATTACTTTATTCTATTTGCAGGCACTGTTTCTAAACACCTATGACAGATACCTAGCCTCATTGGGTTCATGAGAGAGTAAAGGCACAGAGAGAGTACATAACCTGCCCAACTAACACAGCTAGCAAATGGTACAATGCAATTCAAATCCAGGTGCTCTGAGTTAGACCCACCTACTTCTAAGAACAGTGTCTTTGGTCAACAATCAGATCCACCAGAAGTTTATGCTAATGTGATCTTAAAATATTTATACTGACTAAAAAACATCCCCCCTAAACAAACTATAAGATTTAAAAAAAAAAATAGATTTGAAATTGCTTAGCACTAAGATGAGAGTATTGTCCCCTTATGTTAGAGGTGTGGACATTTTAAATTCATCAAGAGCAAATTAAATGTAGAAATCTTAGAGCTCAATATTTTATATGTCCTGGAATTACCTAAGAAGCTTGCAAACCTAATGTAGCTTTTTTTTCTTTTTCTTTTTTTCTTTTAAAGTGGAAGCATGCTTCGTAAATACATGCTTACAAGTGAGATAAAACTTTACTACTCAAAGGATGTTCCAGGGATGCTGGGGCAGTAACTAACATGAGTACTCATCCCCCACCCCAGACCAGTTAGAAATGCAGCACAGACCTGCTGGATCAGAACCTGCACAGGTGATTCAAATGCATATTCAAGTTTGAGAAGCACTAATTCAAGAGAACTGGTTTGTTTTTAATTTGGCAGACATGAATCTTATAGGTCATTGTGAGTCTCTGCCCCTCGGCTACTAGGAAGCTCGATGACAAATTTGCAGGTGCCTTTAGAGGAATTGTCAGACATTAAGATATATTTTGTAAAATAAACTTAACCAGATTTTGATTGATTTTCCTTTCCTTATTTTATTTTCACCCAGAAAATTCACACCTTGTTATACAATCTCTATAAGCTGCCTCAGTCCCTTTTTTAAAATGGGAAGTTTCATAAATAAGTGCATAAAAATAGAACACTGGCCAGGTCCTCTCTTGTCATTCTATGACGACAGACTCATGACATTGTTTGTGTCTATTCCTGTTTCTGACGTTTCAGGTCAGATCAAAATGCAAACTCACAAAGGAATCAGTGAAAAAATGGGAAGAAACCCCCCTGACATGTAGGATGAAGAGAAAGGCCACCTTAAGAATTCAGATGGAGGAAAACAGAGTGTGAAACCTGTTCCAGGGCATAGACAGAGTGGCAGGAGGCTGCCTGTGCTGGGAGAGGGGACAGGACTGCAAGGAAGCACTGGGGTGGTTTCCAGCAGTAGTGTGTCCCCAAGTGACCTTGGGCTCCTTGGGTGAGGCTGCTATGTTCTGGATCAAGGCTGGCTCTGTTCTCTGAACATCAGGGACCTCTGCTCCAGCCCCAAAAGCAAATGCAGTTAAGAAGCCATAGAGAAAACGTTACCAAATTGTTTAGAAACACTACAATAAGTGACCCAGTATTCCCTTTCTGCAATTTTTTTATGTTAAACAAATGCACTCAAAACCAGAAATCAAAGGAGAGAACCCCAAATGATAGCCAGCCCTAATACCTCTTATTACACCCTCTTAAAATAATTTTTGGGTTATTTATGCTTTCTCAATCAATGAACTGCATCTTGAATATCAGATATGGTGATTTTGTATAAAACAACTATCATTACTCCCAATAAGTTGTCTTTTTGTTTTGTGTGTGGGGAGTTTGAACCCAATAGTTTATCTTTGAACATCATTTGAATACTCACAGCTACTATGATATTTGTAGGGTAATTTTTCTATGATATCAATTCCCATCCCATGCCTTTTTAGGAGGTAGGTTAAAAATTCCTTTTAAATGAGCAAACAGAACTCACATTCCTTTTGCCTTATAAAGCAGAATCTCAGGTCAGGTTTCTATTAAAAAGAATCACAAATATTCAAGCATTTGAAACCTACTGGGGGGGAAACCTGACTACTTTAATAAACAAAAAATAAATCTCCCTCTAACCCTGCTTGAAAATATTTTTAAACCATACTGAACTGAAATTTTACCAGTTAAGGTATCCATGTCCCCAAACTTCCTTTTGAAACTCTGCTCAGCAGATTTAATGGATTAAGAGGTTTATGTATCGTTCACCCTCATTTTAGTAGGAATTAGTTTACTCAGTATTTTTTCTTACAAAGAGGCTGGACTTTTGGACTGAAAATGTGAATGGAGAAAGAAGTTGAAAGAGAATGGAGTCATTACCAAGAGGCATTGTTTAGTGAGATCTGGATGCAAACTTGGGCTGGGGGAAGGGGGTTGGAGGGGTCGAGGAGAATTACAAAGCAAGGAAAGGTCAAAAGGCACCCAAATCAAAATTTTTTTATATTACAATTTTTCTTAAATTTGAGACTAACGAAATATTCAAAACATTTATTGGGCAAATGTATCGCTGTCAACTTCTGGCTCTTCCCCATGGCACCTGTGATGTGGTTTAAAGGGTCTAAGTGATTTGGATATTTATCTTATTTGTCCTTGTGCTTTTCATATAGGGAGGGCTTAGGAATTTGTTCTATAGATTAAGCCCCCACTTGAAATAACTCCATTTCAGTTATTTTTTGGATGCCTACAAATACAAGAATGTGTTTTTTTCTAAATGGGGTGGGATTGTAACAACTCAAGCAATGTACATTTCAGACATCCTGCAAATTTTACCCTTCATAGCTTTTGCTCAGTGTACTTGGTACCAAACACACACACACACACAGATCTTCAGATGCTTGGGGAGTATATGGTGGGGGATTAGAGAGGGGTGGGGTGAGCAAGGTACTGGGGTGCTGGCCAAGAGGAGAAATAACCTTATCCTTTCGTATATACAGTAGTTCAGGGTTTCCTCTGGTCCCCAACTACCAAATATAAGAAAATGTGGGAAATCTGCTTTAACTTAGGTAAAAAAAAATCCCCCCCTAATTTGCAGGTTTATTTCTTTGGAGTGTGTCTAGACAGCAGGTGGGGGGAAAGGACACTTCTCGATTTTGAAGATCTGTCAAAACTGGTTATTTTTCTTTTATTAGGAAGTGATGCCTTGCAGCTGTGCGGGAAATATACCAGGCTGGGGGGGATGTTTTCCCTAGACAGCCTTTCCCGTGGCATCCACAGGACTCACCCAGACTCCCTTGTTTGCCCTCCACCCTCTGTGTTCTTCCCAATCCATACAACTGGAACTCTCTCAATTTTTGGTGGTGCTATGGCTTTGATCTGAGGTGTCCCCCAAAAGCTCATGTGTGAGACAATGCAAGAAGTTTGAGAGGAGAAATGATTGAGTTATGAGAACCTTAACCCAATCAATGAATTAGTCATCCAATGGGGATTAACTGAGTGGCAACTGAAGGTGGATACTGAAGGTGACTGGAGGAGGTGGCCGTTGCAGGTGTGGCTTTGGGGTTTATATTTTGTATCTGGTGAGTGGAATCTCTCTGCTTCTGGTTCAGCACGTGAGCCACTTCCTTCCACCACACTCTTCCGCCATGATGTTCAGCCTTACCTTGAGTTCCAAGGAATGGAGCCAGCTGCATATGGACTGGGACCTCTGAAACTATGAGACCCCAAATAAACTTTCCTCCTCTGCAATTGTTCCTGTCAGGTCTTTCAGTCACAGCAGTGAAAAGAGATGATTAAAACAGGTAGCTTGGTTAAGAACTATGCTAGCAGCTTCTAAGATAGCTGCCAGTCAACCTTGCCTCCTGGTGGTCTTGCCCTGTGTGATGCTCCTCCTGTGAATATGGGTTACACCTAGTGACTGGCTTTGAATGAGAATGGGATATGACTTTTGAGATTAGGTTACAAAAAGACTCTGGCTTCCACCTTGCTTGTTCTGATGAAGCCAGTAGCCATGTTGTGAGCAGCCCTTGGAAGAGACCAATGTGGCAAGGGTCTTAGGGATGCCTCTATCTGGTAACTGGTGGGGAACTGAGGCCCTCAGTCCAACAACCCAGGAGCAATGGATTTTTCCCACCATCACAGAGTGAGCTTGGAAGCAGATCCTTCTCCACGGAGTCGCTGAGAAGACTCAACCTTGGCTGATATCTTGATCACAGCTATTTGAAGGACCTGAGCAGGAACACCCAGTTAAAGTACAACTGGATAATTCACACAAGCTGAATCCTAACTGTTGCTCTAAGCTGCGAAGTTTTGGGGAGGCATCAATGAGTAGTAACTAAGACAAGTGCATTTATTTCTTCAAGTATACATTAGGTTATTCTCTGATACTTAAACAGATGTTTCCTTGAAAAAAAATGGCTTTAAAATTTCTGCCTCTTGAATTAGTCACAGAGTTATCCTCTTGGTCTGTGGAGCATAATGCAATAACTACCTGTGGGGAAATATTCTTAATTTCAAAAGAGCCTCCTTGGAGTCAATTCAATTTCCAAGTAAGTTTAAAAAAAGCTTGAGAATTTCTAAAAATATAAATACTTTTTCTTTGGTTCTAGTTTCTGATTTTATTAACTAATGTCCCCTAAAGAGGCTATGACAGTTTACACAAAAGAGAAGATACTAAAAAGTACCTACTACTAATATCTGTCCCTCTCCTCTGAACCCACAAAGTTTTAAAGAAAATCTCCTGTAAATAAAAGCAAAACAAATATTTGAATAATATTAGGTCTTTGTACAAGACCTAAAATTCAAGTTTAAATACACTGTTTGGATACCAAAACTAGACTATGCTGCATTTCTTTTAAAAGGCCATCGTACTAAAGTGTCACTTGGAGAACTAGTAGGAACTAACCTGCATGTTTCTTTAATGGACAGAGAGAGAACATTTTTTTTCCAGGCTTTGCAAATAGTTTCCTAAAATAAATCTGCCAGCAGAGAAGAAACACGTATGCATACCAGAAACTTTCCAATTTTTCTGTTTCTAAAGCTGACTTTTTATTCTAATTTTGGGCAGACCCTTTAATAGTCTCCTGTCCATTCAAAGAAATGACCAATGAACAAAACAACACTATTCATCAAGATGCTAATTTGATCACTTCCAATGTTTTTAATATTGCCATAGGCCATGGTTGGGGTTGGGGAAGGACATTTTTGAAATAGAGAAGCAGTAGGCCTGTTAGGAAATAAATATTCGAGATGCCTTCAGCTACCTCTACAATCATATGCAGCTCTGGGCAGCTAGTGAGAGAGAAGGCTTGCGTGGACAACTTTGAAAGATCTCAAGGTGGCTGCAGGATGAAGCTGTGTATCAGACCTGTAGATTGGGGTGGTTTTGAGTAATTCTGGTGTCTTCTAGGAGACTGGGGTTTGCTCCCAGAGGCAGCCAGTCACCCCTCCTTGTCTATCAACACCAAGCACAGTGCCTGGCATACAGCAGGGGCTCAGATGTGCTGGTTAGATGGATGCATCAACAGTAGTCATAGATTTTCAAAGGGAAAATATTTCACTCTCTCTGTCCCTGAACAAGAGGGTGAGGAAGGAGCTGAGGGGGTTGTTCTTACCCCCCACACTCACACCAGTGTGACAAGTCCACAGGGGCTGTCCCATGCCCAGATCATCCTAAGGGTTAATAGTCAGTTGTGTGGACTTCACCTCTTCCTGACCTACAGAAAGACATTTTTTGATGTCTGGATTCCCATTCTGATGATAAGAGTTTGAGTTGGAACTCAACTCTGGAAGAAGATATGAGAGGTGGCATCAAAGAAGGGTATCCCTCTCTAAGCTCTAGTGTTCCCTCACCTCATCCCCAAACAAGAATTCATGGGGGAGACACACTCTGTAGTAACAAGAATTTTTGGTCTTGTTGAGTACCACAGCTCCTGTCAGTAACCTCAAGGGGGCAGAGTTAGGTCCAAAGGCTTATTGCCCAAGGCATCTAATTCTTTAGGAAGTGATTTTTCAATTTTTCAGAGTTGGGTATCAGGAGTTACCTAAACCATGGTCCCACCCACCTGTGTACCAGGCCTGCCTTGGGACTTCTATTTAGCAACATCAAATGTTACTCCTGCTGCTGCTATCTTTCTCCACTACCTTTTCCAAACGGTCACACCCAGAATCCACCAAACAAGCATATGAACACTTAGAGGTGCTGACACATCTATGGAATCATTTATTAAGTACAAGCTAAATTTCTGAATAAATTCTGATTCTTGCAGAGTTTTTACTGACTTTGGTGAAAGTTCTACATGGGAGTCAGAACATGGGGTACAGTGCCAAAATGTAGGGTTTGCAAGATGCTAGAAAGTCATCCAGAGAAGACTGTTACCAAGACATCTTCAACCAAAAAGCATCATGTCCATCTACCCCTATGAGTAAAAAGACCTTGGACTTTAAGTGGAAAACTTCCCACTCGTCATGAGTTTCCCTCCCATTTTACTTTATCAGTCCCATTCAGTGACTGCTGTTCTGCTTACTGAGTAGATTGTACAATTAACCCAGTCTGTTTCCTTTGCATAGAATATAACTCATCAATGGACCATGGCTTGACTACCTGATTCAAGACAAGAAAACAGCAAAGACAACAAGATTATTAAAAATATCATATAATTTGGTAACAGGTAGCTACAATGACAACTTTGTGGCATCGGATAGAATTGTAGGCAATCATCTCTCCTTAGTGATCAGTGAGTAGGAAAGGTGCACCCCGTGGGGCATCAGAGGAACAGCAAGATCTCTCTTCCAGCAATGATTGGTGTTGAAGGTGGTCACCAACTGCCTGTCCTCCTGACCTGCGCAAGACCAAAGCTCCACTCTCATTTCAAGACTATAGAAAGACATATGTTTCCAGGTGCAAAGTCAAAGCAGAGAGCACATCTAAACATTCTCACTTGAGAAAAGCTTTCCCTAGTCACCTACTCAGAGTTTACTCTCAATGAGAGATAGACCATGCAACAAAAATCAAGGTGGCCACCAGGCACTACCAGGACCTTGCAGAAGAGATAACTTATTAGAAAGTTTGAGAACTCAGTGATGTGACTAGTGACCTCTCATGGCCATCTGGTGCAACCAAACTCTTGCCAGAACAAAACACCAGCAAACTAGGTTAGTTATCAACCTACCTCATCCCCTTCCACATGCCAATTCCAAAGAGCATTTCCTGAGTGGGCCCCAAAACACCATTTCAGGTCCTGAATGGAGAAACAGTAGGAACCTCTGCCACCATCAAGGAGTTTGCAAGCAGGATGGGGATCCATGGCATATAATGCCCATACCATAAATAACAACCACAAATAAAATGTGCACTGTAAAGTATCTTGCATTTAGCAAAAGACTTTTATGTGTAAAGTATTTATTAATCTTCCCCCAAAGTCCCTGAGGTAAGTATCACAGGGTTATCACATTTTATAGATGAAGAAATGAGTCTGATCCTCCTGGCAGGTTAAATGAAGTAGTAGCTCTTCCACCACCTAATTCCTCACCAAAAAGGTTGCTCTTTATGTTCTGTCTAAACAGAATTTCACTGGCTTCCAAATAATTCAGGGAGAGGGGCTGGGGAGCATAAGTACCATCATTTTGCTTATCCACAAAGCGAGGACAGACCACTAATGTGATGTGTGTTCTTAACAAAAGAGGAAGCAGCCATCAATCAAGTTTTCACCCCTGGGTTGGCTGGTTATTAAAGTGAAAGAAAACCTGCCAGAGCAGAATAAGTCATTTCCCTCCCTTCTATATCTCCCCATTAAGACTATCTCGTGGGTGTTATGGAACAGTTATAATCACATGTAAGTCTCCTGCATGGCATATACATTGGCAGCATCCAGCTCAACCGTCCTGAAGTTAAAAAGCATTGTAACCAGGGAATGTGAAGGTCAAGGGTGCAAGAAGGGCATGGGAGGACAGAACTGCAAGTTTGAGATGAGCCGAGTTGAAGGAGCACGGGGAAGTTTCCAGAAAGGTGAGGCTGAGAGGGAACCACCAAGAGCCCAATGAGGTGGTCAGGGAAAGGAACAGAGGACATTAATTGAAGAATAATCCCATGTCTCTACTTGGGGAGGCAAAAATCCTATAACACTGAGCTACAGAGAACAAGTCAGAGTTCTTTCTTATTCACCTCCCCAAAATGTAAACGGTGACTCTGAGTGCCTTTGTATGTGTCCTCCTTGAGGATATCAACTGGTACCTTCAGATAACAGAAATATAAATCTATTAATAACATGAAGAAGTGGATTTCCCTCCTACCTGTGAATTGATTGAAGGAATTTCAGAAGAGCAGCTGAACTAGTCTTTGAACTTGGATAAGAGAGAAAGGCTAGCTCAGGTCACTCCTATTGAGTAAGCGGAAGGATTAAAAAAAAAAAAAAAAAAGGAACCAACTGCTTAGTTTTTTTAACACTAAGTACAAAATGATAAAATGCGGGCTTTGAGATTTTCTCAATGCTAAAATGTATAATTATTACTTTGGGCATGGAAATCCCTTAGAAATCAGTACCTCATTAAGCTGACTTCTTTTTTGTCCTAATCGAGTCATAATATTTACATTTCAACAAATAATTCCATAGATCTTGGTTTATACTTTGAAAAACAAATAGTTGTCAAACAAATAGTGTGAAACACAGGAGGTGGGACTGGGCCATTTTGGGAAGTTGTATAAACTTTCTGGTATTTTAAGCCAGTGGAAAAATTAAATCCATTTTTTTTAAAGTTAATAAAGATACATGAAATCTAAGCAACTAGTTACAGTTAAAAAAAAAAAAAAAAAAAAACTACCTTATTTTGGAGCTGGGGTGCAGCACAGTGGTAAATAGCAAGCTTGTCTACTGCTTATATGAGGCTCTAGGTTCAACCCCCAGCACCGGAAATAAGGCAAAAACAAGTAAAAATTATCTTATGCTGTCAAAACTCAGTCCTTCCAGATACTCATGGTTCTATTTATTCCGTGCTGTGGTGTTTGCCTACACCTCCTACCCACATCCACTTTTCCCCCCAGAAAATCCTGACACTGCATCTCATATTTTGCCCCACTTCTTCTGAGAGGGGCCAAGGGCAGCCTGTCTGAGGCCTGAAACCACAGGACATCCATTAATGGAGAGCTGTTAAAATGCCTCTGCTTCAGAGGAGTGGATGATTGCTAACCTTTGGGGCCTCTGTGAAGCACACAGGAAAGTTAGAACTAAGGGTAAAAAAGCCAAAAAGCATAGAAAGTCCTCTCCCCACAGATAGCAACAGCTCCCTGAAGGGTAGTCCATCAGAAGAGAAAAAGCTGTTTTAAAGGACTGGTTTTAAAAATAACGACTTAGGCTGGACATGGTGGTACACAACAACAATCCCAGCTATTTGGGAAGCTGAGGCAGGAGTGTCACTTGGGCTCAAGAGTTCAAGACAGACGTGGGCAACATGAGTGAAGGCCCTCTTCAAAAACAAACAAAAACAACAGAAAACAAACACAAGTACTGAAATCAATGAAAGAAGGCATCTTGAATTTAAGGGTGCTCCTTCTAGTCTGGACAAACCATTTGTCATCACAGTGAAACGCAGACCTGGAGTTGCCTTCATTTCATTACCTCTTGCCCTCACCCATCTTAACCCCCAGCCATGTGAAAACACGATGCCTCATGAAGTTCCCTGCTGAATGCTACGTAAAAGAAAAGATCTATGGAGGAATAGTCATTGATAGGCAGCAGCACTAACACACTGTGGATTCAGAATGAGTACAAATAAGCAGACTGATAAGGGCCGTGAGTTGTGGGACCAGTGACACAGGTGTGCACAGCACCTCTCCTCTTACATATTTCATCACTGCCTCACCCATGGATTCCAGCAAAATTCTTCACATTCTTTTTCATATAAGGCAACATTGGCGAGTGTGTACACATGTACAATGAACAGGGAGAGCTCACTCTCAGCACAATGGGATGTGTTTCTTGGTTCCCTTCCCCACTGCATCTTCCAAAAAGCATTGGACTTACTAATGAAAGAAGGCAGAAGCTGGCACATGAGAATAAAATCCTATGCAAAAAATGACAACAGAAATCTCTTGGGACACTGGAATACTTTTTAGTTTTTCTTGGTCTTGGGTTTCAAAGGCAAAAAATGAAATGCATATTCTACTTTAATAAACCATCACTCTCTTTTCTAATGAAAAAGGCAAAGAAGTGCCTGAATCTGGAAAGCGAGCTAATTGTGCCCCCCAGTGGCTGAATGGTGTACTGGAACCATGGCTCTGCAAAACCTCAGCATAGTAAGCCTGGGTCATTGGCTCACCTCCTGAATTTTTTCATTCTTATAAAAAGAAGTGCTGAATTTTGGAGTAAGATATCAGAAATATGAGAATTGTGTCCTTGCCTTATTACTGATACCAAGTTTCTACTGGCACCAGGATTTCCCTTGTCTTTGTGTACAGTCCCTGGCAAATTCAAATGGCTAGATTTGATCTGAGCAGTCGTTGCTCTTCCCAAAAGGTTTGATTATGGAAATTTCTGCTAGTTGAGACTTCTAAGACCAAGGACTGGGCTTTTGGATTTTCTGATACATAGGGCAGAGTTCTTAAAACACTTCTCTAAAGGGTTAGGAATTTTTCCAATACGTAGGTGTGTCATGAGTTAAGCTATTTCATTATAACATTTATAATAGCAAAAGAGCAGAAATGTCTTAAGTGTCCATCAACACAGGATTTAAAAAACTCACAACTGTTCATATAATACGATGGAGTGCAGATATAAAAAAGTAGTTTCATGTATTCATATCAAAGTGCTCACACAATATAGTACTCTGTGAAGAAACCAAGTGCAGAACAACGTGAAGATCATGCCACATTTATATGGACAGGGAAAAATGCATGATTGTATTGGGTTAGATATGCATAGTCACATCTGAAAGGATGCATAAGAAATTGAAAAAAAATGGTTGTTTCCAATGGTCAAGGTATGAAAGGTGCATAGTTTCTATCTGTTTTGGTCACTATTATTTCTGCAATGTCTACAACAGGGTCTGGGCACACTGCAGGCACTCAGTAGTTGTAAAATAAATAAAAGAATAACATCAACCGCTTTCTATATTTCTATATCCAGAAACCCAATACTTGGTTTTACTAGGTTCATAAGCATTTGTTTGTGGAACAGAAGCTTTTATAAACAAACCATTTACACACATGTATGGACATTTTCCAAAGAGGGAAACTGAATGGTTGGAAATCAGGAATGGTAGAAGAATTTTTACTCTGTGCACTTTTTTACCTTTCAAGTCTTGAACCACTGTAACAGGTTTTCTATTCCAAAATAAATACAATTCAAAGAACCAAAGAAACAATTAACAATTGGATGCTAATATATATAAATGTATATTTGTACTGGGGATTGACCACTGAGCCACATCTCTAACCTTTTTAAATTATTTACTTAGAGATAGGGTCTCACTGAGTTATTTAAGACCTTGCTAAATTGCTGAGGCTGGTTTTGAACTCAAAATCTTCCTGGTTTAGCCTCCCAAGGTGCTTGGATTACATGCATGTACACCACTGTGCCCAAGTTAGGGATTTTCTTTTTTTGACAGTGATTTAAGTCAGGCATAATTTTGATGGTGATTTAAAGAGACAAGGGCCAAATATGTCATAACCTTCCAATCATTAATTAGCAATAACACTAGAGTGCTTATAGTATCTAATGAGGATTATGCCATAAAACTACCATCTTCACATGGAAAGGTATGCTGTTGTGTTGAGGTTCTTGATAGACACGTACTTGTTCTTTGCCATATCCACCTCAGCTCATGTCCAGATGTACACTGGAACTGCTTCCCAAACCAGGCAGGTGAAGCAGTAGCTCCTCTCCACTGGGTTTTCAGAGGCCTACATTACCTTTGGATGTGGACCTTGGGATGATGCTGTGCAGTACCTTTATCTTACTCAAGGAGAATGGAAGCTTCTCTTTCATGCAGAGGGGAAGCTCTGATTTTTAACAAAGGAGAGTATTGTGAGATCACCAGAGTACCACCCCAGCCCTCCTGAATGGGGGTCTCTAGGGTAAGACTGGGCACTACTGGGAGACACAATCACCCTGCCCTAGCAGAAGATCTATCTGGATATAGAGCTAGCTGACTTTAAAGTGGGAATTCATTTCCTTGGACAAAATAGAATCCCATTCAAGGATACTCCCTGTACCCCAACTCCTGCCTAACCACTTCATCCGGAGTTATTTGGGGTTCATTCCCTCCCTTAGGAATTTTATTCACTGATCATAACTGACTGCCATTCATTCAAGATCAACTCTTACATCTATCCTACACCTTTCTTTTTCACACGTAAACTAAAAGTCTGGTGATGTTCCTTAAAGTT
Source organism: Sciurus carolinensis (assembly GCF_902686445.1). Lineage (NCBI taxonomy): Eukaryota > Metazoa > Chordata > Mammalia > Rodentia > Sciuridae > Sciurus > Sciurus carolinensis. Next base: position 69,300,036 of record NC_062226.1, read on the forward strand.
CTGCTCTGAAACAGGAGGCACCTCCCTATTAGGCCAGATCAGACCTCTGGTCTGAGAACATTCGGTCATATGGGAGGAGGCCCCCAAACAGCTAGTTATTCATCAAAGAAATCATGTTCCAACTGATACGCCTGTTCCCAGCAAGCACAGTCCTCCACAGACAGTCTGATAATTGGATAAACAAGACCTCAGAGGCTCTGAAGGGCTGGGATGAGTGACGAAATACACTTTATATGGCTTTCTTGAATGTAATCACCAGTTAAAGGGATGGTGAGGAGCTTAACAAGCTCATTACAACCTTGGCGCCTGTGATCTTGCACACACCCCCGTGGCAGCCACCGGATAAAATGCCCTTGAAGGCCTTGCTGAGCCTTGGCCCCAAATCAGTCTTCATGCTGCTCCCACCAGAAGGCAGCTGGCATCTCTAGTGCCAGCTGTTGGTCACATGGAAAATAAGCCAGGAGTTGGTTGAAACGTGTTCATAGACGAACAACTGATATTTTAAAAATCTGTACATAGAGACAGGATTGTCAAGCTCAGACTTGGATAATCCTTTTTATCAATCTAATTTTTTACAACTACTTTCAGAATTGCTATCTTTTTGCATGTGATTTCTTAAAGCCACTTGTCTGAGTCTGTCTTGGCTATCTCAGGGGACTAGTCTGGTGCTATGCCTCCAGCTCCTGGGGGGTGGATATGTCCTCACAGAGGATCAAAGTCCCTGATTTGAGACCTGGTTATTCCTGAGATTAGCACTTCTGGCTTTAGGAGTTGATCTTTTTCCATCAGAACAAGCCTTTGTTTTCTGAATGCCCAACTCTTGGGAGTCCTGGGCAGTCTGTAACTGATCCAGAGCCTCTCCTTAAGGCAACCTGGCTAGGGTAGAGGCAGGGGGAAGGGCTCACATAGGACGCTACTTGAGCAGTGTTCTCTGTAGTACAACATGGTGACCTTGACCAAGGACATCTGAGGGGGCAGGTGAAGAAAGGAGACACCCGAAGTGATGGGAGGAAGGTGAGGCTGAGGGCTGGAAAGCAATTTCAGCTGATCTTAAGCCATTTTCCTCCAATTCAGTGGCAGAAGTTCCTTTAAGTGAGGTAGAGGTAACTTGAGTTCTACTTGTATGGTATTAAACAAAACCTCATAAATGTTAGGTTATTGCACTGTGTGACTCTGGTCACCATTTTCACTTGAGACCAGGCAATATCTTTCTTTAGAATCATGTCCCCCTCACCCCATCTAGGGGACTCTACAGTTTGTTAAAAGTATACTACTTTGACACTTGAATCCTGGTTTTATGGGTATAGGCAGTCATTGGTCCAACAGACGTATCTGTTTTCTATAAGCTCAGGTAGATCAACTTTTTATAAGTTGGACCATATTTCACATTGATAAGGTGAATCCTCTATAAAACATAGAACCATCCCTGAATTTTCTGACTCTTAAATTTTCATTTTTGCATATTTGATTTTCTATGCCCAGGCTGACTGGTGTAGAATTAGCAATGTCCACAGTAGAAGTTGCCCTACATGCCAGGCTCTTAGCCTCATGTCCAGAATTCTCCTGTTAAGTCAAATGAAAGCTTTTCTAACAGAATCAGGAATTGTTAGATAAAACTCTCAGTAGAGACACACCTGTTCTTGATACCATAGGGGAGTGAATTTAGAGACCAGATGCTTGAAAGAGACCTTCATATGGGGGTAGGAAATAGAAAAGCCACAAGGTTTGGGATTTTTTGAGGCATGGGGAGATGGTGAGGAATAAAAAGAAGGCACAATTGACAGAATTGGAAGATGAGGTTTCCCAAGGCAAACTTTGTTAACAGAACAATTTTACCCAGAGATCTATCTCACTAGATTCTTACCATTTCCATTTCATGAACAGGGGTGGAGGTGTAGGAAAGGGGAGACTTAATCTACTCTTGGTTTTCTGTCAAGACCCACCTAATCACCACTATCAAGCACATGAGGACTGGAGAAGAAATACTAGAAATTTAACAACATAAGAGGTTAGGAAAAGACAATCTCTACATTTCTTGAAGTTTTCATGTAATAAGACTTTAACCAGGTTCATTACATTTCTCTTTCTTTAAGTAAGTTATAAAATATGGTGGCCTGGGTCCAAGGGAAGGAGCGACCACTAGACCCAAGGGAAGTATCTTCTATCATTCCCAAGAATAAAGACCTGGTTCCCAGTGCAGAGGCATTGACCTTTCTACTGTGTTCAGAACAGCGCAAGAACATCACTGAGTGTTTGGGGTCTGTTTCTCATGATACCAAGTTGGGTCTGTAGCAATTTGTCCAGACACGTCCTCCTTAGCACTCCTACATTTCTGAGTCTTTCAGTGCACAAATGCATTCCAAATCCTGCTGTGATGTGATTAAGGGATAATGTCTGCCGAAAGGAGCAGAGAGAGTTATAAATGACTCCCATGGGTGATTAAATGCTGAGAGGAAGTTGGATAACCACAGAATTCACTTGGTGCAAGTTTATTCCAATGCCACAAGTATTATTATTTTCCAATTATAGGCTAAGGTGTCTAAAAGATACAAACATAGCATCTACTAAGCAAACATTTTCATGCCTTCATCTTCCCCTAGGGAGTGGGAATTGAAAGGACTGGATTTTAGGAAAGCTTATCTTATCTCGGAGGAGGTCTTGTGGGGCTGAGTTGGCATTTAAGGAATGAGATAGAAAATGAAGAGCTGTGTTAGGAAGGATTGGTGGAGGGGACAAACACGTGTAAGGAAGAGCTCTGATTCTACGGAAGGGTTGTTTGTATTTCTCACTGTAAGTTTTGCTCCCAGTGAACCATTCACTTAGTCTTTCTGGATCTCAATTCTGTGAATTAGGAAATGCGGTGCCAGGGTGTTTGGTGAGGTGAGCTCTGAAGTTCTTTGTATTTTAATTCCACACATGTAATACTACAAAGTGCAGGTGGGGAAATGGGAATTCTCTTACACTGATGGCAGGATAGCAAACTGGTGCAATTTTGGAAAAAAGCAGTCTAAACTAATCTGAAAAGGCATGATACTTGTGACTCAGCAATTTCACTTTTAGGCATATTCAAACTTTCAAACAGGTGCACAGAAAAGGACAAAAACTCACTGCACAGTGTTGGTAAGAGTCAAGCAATGGAAAAAACAAATGTCTACCAAGAGTGAAATGGACAAATAAGATATGGTCCCTTCAAGCAAAGGAATACCATTCAGCAGTTAAAAGAAATGGCACAGTTTGAAAATTTCTAAAATGAAAGATGTTTAGGCGTTCCCATTGTTTAAATTGGTGGCAATCCAACTAACTTAAAAGAAAGATGACTAATTGAATGTAATGCATTGAGTCAATAAAATTCATGAGAACATAGTGAAAAAAGGAAGAGGAAAAAAATACTGTTAAGTGAAAAAACCAAAGTACATGTGGAGTGTGAGGTCATTATGTAAATTTTAAGTGAATATAAAAATAATATTATTCAGGTCAGGTGAGATGGTACATGCCTATAATCCCAGAAACTCTGGAGGCTGAGGCAGGAGGATCACAAGTTCAAAGCCAGACTCAGCAATTTAGTGAGGCTCTAAGCAACTTAGTGGGACCCTGTCTCATAATAAAAAATAGAAAGGGCTGGAGATATGGCTCTGTGGTTAAGTGCCCCGGGGTTCAATCCCCAGCACCCAAATCAATCAATCAATCAATCAATCAATCAATCAAAACAAGACAAAACAAAACCAAAACCAAAAATCATTCAGTATTCACAGATACATATGTGTGTGTGTGTGTGTGTGTGTGCGTGTGTGTGTGTGTGTGTGTGTGTGTGTCTGTTTGTAAAACCAGAGAAAATGGAAGAACACACAAGTGTTCATGATGCTAGTGGACACTGGGAGGCACTGTAGAAGTCTGTGGCCAGATACTGGGGATAAAGAGACTTTATTCAATCACTGTGATTTAATTTATGTTCTATATAAAAATTAAAAATTCATAAATACTAAAATGTCATTTCTGGATGGTGGAGAAAAGATGGAAAAAGCATTTTTTTTTTACTGCAATTAAAAAAATCTTCTCAAAATAAATGATAAAAGTTCATGAGCAGCAATGCTTTTGTCAAATGCATCTAGACAAGAGATCATTCATGTGAAGGATCAGTGGCACCTCACGTGACCCTGACCACCCAAAGCAGCCTGGCTTTTCCGGACTTCAGTGTTCGGCTCTTTACTCTCCAATATGGTAGTTGCCAGCCACATGTTGCCATATAAATTTAAATTCAGACTAAATAAGATAATATTTTTATTTCTGCCATTGCATTAACCACATTTCAAATATGGAATAGCCAAATGCTGAATATGTTACTGGCTACTGTATCAACCAGCACACATACAGAACATTTCTGTTATTACTGTAAATTTTCTTGGACAGAGCCGACCTTGAGCTAAAGACCCATCTTTTAGACAAGTAGGACATTGAAGTAATATTTTTTTTTCCCTTTTATGCCCTTCTGCACAGAAGAAAACCAAGTTAATGAGCTATTTCATTTCTATAATCTAAATCTAAATCAGCCACTATAATCTAAATTGCACTTCAAAAACACTTTCTTGTTAAGGAGAATTACATAAACCATCTTTAGAAAGAGATCTAGCAATTATTTATAGTTACATGAACATCACATTTCACTTTTCCCCGAAACTTAGGAAGATAGGTTGGAAGATGAGAAAAGCATTATCTAAACACCACTCTGAGGTGGGTTCCATAGTTTTCCAAGAGCCTGTGTGTCTTACCTGTACATGGTATGAGGGGCATACACTTCTCGGATTGGAAATTCCAAAATCTCTTTGTGTGGACGTGTTCGGTTTTCAGGAAAGGGTTTCACAGGCAACATTTCAGGAGTCAGACAGCAGTTGATTATCTCTGGAGCTGGAGATATCTCCAGTTTGAGCACGCCTAAAGAGAATCCAGGACTGTTTCAGCACAGAAATTGTCATGTAAGAGGGATCTAGAAAGACTATTGTACTGTATTTCTTTCATGGATCTAAGGGTAATTTGCGAGAGTGTGAGTGTTTTGGAGTTCCCAGATAATTTCTCATAGTTTGAGAAAAAGCATGTTATGACAACATTCGAGATGTGGTTTCTGTAAAATAAAAGGCAAGAAATTGTGAAATGACTAAGAATGGATCAGAGGCTTTTCCAAGTTCCTTCCATAACCATCACAGTATAATAATACACAGCTAAGTAACTTCTCTGTATTGCTAGTGGTAAAAGTTGATGGTTTTCAAACTGAGTTCCCTGGTACCCCGGGGTGCAGAAATACCTTATGGAATATTGTGCTGAGAATAGGAAAGTATCTTTACCTTTCCCCAAAGCAGCTCACATTTAATTTTTAAATACCAGGTCTCCATATAATATTACATTTGATAAAAGAGGCTCCTCTGTTCAAACAATTATCTATCTCAGAAACCAGATCTAGAATATATTATTTATAGACTCAATCCTTTAAAAAATAAAAAATTAATAGATTTGCCAAAAATACAGACCAATTCAGATTCTTAACTTGAAATGCAAGAATCCCATATCACACTTAGCAAATGATTTTATAAATCGCAGCATCGGACAAAGAATGAATCTAATCACAAATAGTTTCGCCACAGCTCAAGAAGAAAAAGACAAGCCATCCACACCTGGAATTGACTTGACTCTTCTCTGTAAGGATGAAGATCTTTTGTAGTCAGCTAGAAACTTGAATAAGTCTTCATCACTGAGGCGATCTCCCTCCTGCCAAGAGAGGAGTTGGGGTTAGTGTAGCTGTGCTGTAGACTCCTGGACTCAGGATGTTTGGATGCTTTGGAAGATTTTTACCTTTAAGTTTTATTCTAACAGGTCTTTCATAGAAATCAGGATGACAGGCAACAGGAAATCAACCAGCCTCTTATCAGCCCTGCTGAGGACGGGGCTTCTAGTGCATTCCAAGGAAGCCTGTTTGACCCTTAGGAATCCCAGTCATGAGCTTCTCCCTGTACCTTCAATCCACTATTCAAGTTTTATTCTCTAGTTTACTTTCTTCTTTGGCGATGTGAAGATGCAGAAAGTATCTTTCCCTCTCTTCTACCTCATTTTCACATTTGCCTTGAATAAGGTTAAGTGTAAATGCTACCCTCTATGTGCATACCCTGGGACTGATCCTCTGCTAAGGGACACACATGCATGATCTCCAATCCTTACACAACCCAGAGCTATGTCAGTCCCAATGAGAACACTCAGACTTGAGTCAAATACCTAGTTTCAAGGTAATGCAGCCAGGGAGGAGCGTATCCAGATAGAAACCCTTTCAGTCCCTTTCTATTTATTTCTACACATGGACCCCCTCAGCAACCTTTCTGCATTTCAGTTTGTTAATATAGTACCTTTAAATGCACTATGAAGATTGCTTGAGCTGTGGAAAATTTTTCTAGAACAGTCAAAGCCTAAGTCAATTTTTAAAGATTTTTTTTTTTAAGTTGGCAATGGACCTTTATTTTGTTTTTCTATATGCAGTGCTGAGAATCGAACCCAGGGCCTTACACGTGCTATGCAAGTGCTCTGCCACTGAGCTGCAACCCCAGGCCTCAATTTCTTTCTTTCTTTTTTTTTTTTTCTTTTTAGGGCAAAATATAAGTATCAAAAAATTTACCCTCTTAAGCAATTCTAAGGCAGATGTGTTAAGTATATTTAAATTATTGTGCAGGCAATCTCCAGAACCTTTTCATCTTGCAAAAACAAAAAATCCCATAAAACAAAACAAAACAAACAAAAAACCCCTAGAACTCTATATTCCTCAAACAACCACTCTCTGTCTCCTTTTCCCAGTCTCTGGCAACCATCATTTTACTTTCTGTCTCTATGCCTTTGAGAACTCTAGGAAGGTTTTATTTTTTAAATAGCTTTAATCTTTATTGAACTAACCAGGAGTACCATCTGGAACTTACTCTCTATGAACAAGGAGGAGTTGTGGGAAATTTGCACATGGAACAGAGTTGAGGAGGCCAGCACCAGGAGACTTGGACACCAGTGGGGAAATGACATGTTGGCCAGTCTTTCTTTATAGCCTAATAATGAACTGACCAAGATAGTTCTAATAGGATAGTTTGTATGAACAGGAACAAATCCCTCTCAATTAATAAAGCCAGCACTCTGAGCACGTACCATAATCTAGCTTCACATCTCTTACGTCATCTAACTCTCCCAACCACTGTGTGAAGCAAGCACCACCGTCTCTGTTCTGTACATAATGAAACTGAGGCTTGGTGAGGTTAACTAGTTTGCTCCCTCAATCACTACCTAGACTCCTCCTCGGGGTACCAGCACCCATATCATTGCAAGGACAAATCCAGACCCACTGTAACATCTAGAGATACCTGCTTGAAAAAGCTGTTAATGGTCATGGGGGTGGCTTTGAAGTTGGATCCAGTCCCATTTTCCTCCAAGGACAGGGCTCGTTCAGAAAGCCTCCTAGATTGGGACAAAGACCTCCGCTCACCCGCAGAACTTCTCCCTTTAAGGAAAACAACAGTCATTTGAAAGTGTACCTTTCTGTTTCAATACACAGCAGTCATTAACTTTCCCATATCTTGACATATCTTAAGAGAGGTTTAAAGTCACTGAATATGGCCATCCTTGTTTTGAATAAAATCTTCCCTCTGTGGGACCCCACCTTTCTTAGTCCCTATGTTGGTATATCTAATTCTCCTCTGATTTGAATGGAGAGGCCATGAGCAGCCACAGGCCCCTCTCACATGCGACAGGGTAGGCCAGATGCCATCAGCAAAAATCCAGAGCTCCTGCCAGAACAGGGTCTCCTGGTAAGCTTTATTTAGTCAGGACACAGTTTGTTTTTATTTTTACATTTGTATTCCACTGGGAAAGGCAAGTACTCAAATACCCCTGAAGGCATTTGGGACTGTGACCCAAACATGCTAGGGTCAGCCTGTGTACATTCTGGATCCAGCCTGCCTCTCTCTCTTGTGGACTAGACAACAGAGTTCAGTTTCTGCCTCTGTTGATCTTTGTGATGAGGATTAGACCGGGTCAAGACCCCGAGTGCTGTTTAGTTATATCTCTTCTTTTTGGATTCAGTTGGAAATCTTGTGACTTTTATGATGCAAAACTCAGGGGTTCTGTTGTGAACAGTCAAATTGCTTAGAACTCTAATAGTTCCAATTCCTGCTTTGAATCTTATCTTTAATTCCAACTCTCTTGCTGAATTACAATTTTTTGCTGCCACTGTCCACCTAAATTCAGTATAATACATTGCATCTTGGGTTTCTTTCTCAGGATCAGTCTGGTGGTTGAGTTAATTTACCCTTGACCTAGAGATTACTGATTACTCAACAAGCCCTATGCTAAATAACCTACCTGATGGGCCCTTTAACTTCCCCATGTAACACTTTCAAATAAGGTTTAAAAAAAAAAATATATATATATATATATATATATATATATATATATATATATACACATTTTAGTTGTAGATGGACACAATGCCTTTATTTTATTTTTATTATGGACTGAGGATTGAACCCAGGACCTCATGCGTGCCAGGTGAGCACACAACCACTGAGCTATAACCCCAGCCCAAGGCTATCCTTTATACCTAAAAAATGGGCATATGTAGCAGTGGGTATTAAAAATAATTGTGGTGTGAGGTCAGAATATAGTAAAATGAGGTTTATTATCAACAAATCAGGGAAAAAAACAGGAGCTGACTGGAATTTACATAACAGTAACTTTAGAAGAAAAGCAGCACTCCATAGTAAATGGCAGAGCTAAGGAATGCATGATAAATGTGAAGGTAGGCTTAAATATTTGCTGAATTCAAAGGCATTTAGGGAAACAGAAACCCTGCTACAGGTGGCAGGGGTGGGTTCACTTGAAAATTTTAAGACCACTTGGACAGTTCCATGTACAAACTGTAGGATATAATTGTTCAACAAGAGGGAGGTGATGAAAAAGAGAGAAATTTATGAAATGAATTGGAACAGTAACTAAATATTTTTTTTAGCATCCATTCTTTCATTGCACTTGGCAAAATAAACTGAAAAACTGGAAATTTTGCTGAGAAACCCAAATTTAGGTTTTTAAAATCTTTGTAATAGCTGCTGTTTCTATGTTCAGAAGACAACCGTGGTGTCTTTGTTCAACACACAATAGAGGGTTACTATATTTTCTTGTTATTTTTAATAATTTTTATTTTTTGAGAGGAAGTGGCTGCTAAAAATTAACCTTTTGAAGTGTTAAAAAAATCCAGAAAATTCCAACCTAAGTTCTTAATGTAAGAGTATATCTGAGTTCCATAAATGTTTATGGCAATTGTTTTGGGATCCCTGTTCAATCAAACACATGCAATTCAGGCAGGATAGTGTTGCATTCTATTTATTTCTTTCCTCCTTCCTGTCCTTGACACCTTCCTACATTCTCAAGCCTTGCTACTAATCAGTCGACCTCAGAGTCAGTACACTGGGGAGCCCTCCCCTTCTCACTACAGATGAAAATCTTACCAAGCACCGGTTCCACATCAGTCACCTCCCTGTCAAGGGTGGAGACATTGAAGATGCTGGCTAAGTTCACTGGAGCCCAGGCGAAGGGCATCCGGTATTTTCCTAAACGTTGGCAGAAGGATTCAGCTTGAAGTTTCAGTTTTTCAATCTTATCCTTACTCTAGAGGAAAATGGAAAGAGATGAGCTGAAACAAACAGTATGGCACCAGCCGGAAGACAACCAACTCTGTCATGGACATGTTAGTTATCAGCAACCCCAACTCCACTGACTGGAGAATCAGCAGAAAAATATCTCAACCTGTACCAGAAGTCCAGCTGATAAAGAAATAAAGATTATAGGAGGAAAGGTTAAAGACAGACTATAAGTAAACTGTAGCTTCCACTACAAAAGAAATGTCCAAGGATTAATATACTAGTGAACCCACAAGTTCTTTCAGATCTAGTTGTATGACCTAGTTCTCATGAGAGAAACTTGGGATAAAAATTTAGTTCGTCATCTGCTAAGATGCCCCCAAAGTTCTTTTTTTTTTTTCCTACAAAAGTTGCCTTTGAAAACTCCAAAAAGAACTATAAATATTGTTGACAACTTCTTTATTAAGTTGGCAACACTTCCAATGTGTTCTTTCCAAGTTTAGATTGAGTGATAGATTAAAAAATAAATAAAACAAACGTTTTCAGTTCAAACAATTTTATTTGAAATGTACCAGTCTGATTAGGGAGGTCTTATTCCAGAAAGGTCAGGTTTAAAAAAATCATTTTGGGTACTTTTGTAAACTGGTGCTTCATAGCTTGGTACCTGTGATGTCCTAGTTAATTTATGATGTATGATAGTCACAGCCATTCTGAATTATTGATATTAGAAAGGACAATGCCCCATGGTGTTGAGAAAGATCAGGAGACCTCTGATGCTGTTTAGTTTTATGGGGTCTCTAGAGTCCTCCCAATCATCTGGGTCAGAGCCTCAGAAGCAAGATGGTTGGACACGGTTTTGCCCTAGCCAAATTTTATAGTCATACAATGGTGCATATCATCAGTTGCAAGTTCAATAATTTATTTATTTTAAAGATCATTATCAATAATAGATTCTCTTTCTTCTTTTGTTTAAATACAATTTATTTGTGTTTCATATGGGAACATATTATGGTCTAGACCACATTAATGATTTTGTAGAACACTTCTTAAAATATCTGCTAATTCTAAGATGTAATCATTTAGCAATAATCAAATCATCATACCTTTCCTCCATCACTTTCTTTGATAACCACGTAGGGTTCTGCGCAGTCAGCAATCTCTCCCTGCTGAAGGACTTTTTCAATCTGCCAATAAAAGTAATATTAAAATAAAGTGAGTAAATTACATTCACATAGTAGAACCTCTGTGGCCATTGAAATCATGTTCAAGCCAGGCACAGTGGCACATGCCTGTAATCCCAGTGGTTCAAGAGGCTGAGGCAGGATTGTGAGTTCAAAACTAGCCTCAGCAACTTAGCAAGGCCCTAAACAACTGAGTGAGTTCCTGTCTCTAAATAAAATATTTAAAAAGGGCTGGGAATGTGGTTCAGTAGTTGAGTGCTCCTAGGTTCAATCCCTTGGATAAATAAATAAATAAACAAAGGAACAAACAAAGAAATATCATGTTCAATGACAATGTTTGATGGCATAGGATGTCTATAATACATGTTTTTGATTTAAAAAAATATAGTGTGACATGTACCACACGGTTTTGTAAAAAAGTCATGAAGGCAAATTAAAAGGATGATAGGAACACAGCAAATGTTAATAGTAGTTATCTTTGTATGGTGGGATTATGTGTGATTTTTATTTTCTTCCTACTGCTGATGCGTAGTTTCTATTTTTAAACAATAAACATGTATTATATCCATAATAAAAATGCAATAAAAGTTATTTTATAAAACAGAACCCATGAGACATATGTAGGAAGTGAAAAGCTCATTTTCTTTATTATTGCTAACAAAGTAAAAAAGAGATATGATTTCTATAAAAGTCAGGTTGGGGACTATAACCTTCCACAAAATGAATAAATGAACAGAATAAATTATCTGTAATTGTGTCCCTTGTGTTTCCTATTAGGGCTACTTCTTTGGATTTTGCAGACTTGTAAAGAAAGTCAAAAACATTAGATGTGCAGCTTCTCAATTTGCTAGCTGGTTGTGGGATGAATGGATGCTATCACTATCCAGCACCTTCCATTTTGCTTCAGGTGAAGAAGCTGGTGGGAGATGCCATAGATCTGGGCATCATGTTTAGCAAAGGAGAAATTTGAAATTTCCTAATACTGTGTGCAAAGAAAATTTAACTTAACTTTGATGTTGATGAGAAAAACAAATGGATTTAGATCCATTAACTTGAACCATTAGTTAAGATGTCCTGGAAGAAGAAATTCAGGTCAACATATTCCATAGACACATGATTTTAACAGACACTATCAGTTAAGCACAAAGTATTTTAATGGGATTTAAAAGGAAGTGGCATGGTGCTGCTCAATAGACAGCTGTTTTAAGAAGCATTCCAAACAGACTCTCTCTTCCCATAGAAGAATTTATAAACCTTCCTCATTTCCACAGCTTGAAGGAAAGGTTGGTCCCATGAGGGATGCACCACACTGGAAACACAAATAGTACTTGAGCTAGAAACTGACCTGTGTTCCTGTTTATCTGAATTTCTTTATTCATTCAAAAACATTCATGGTGATAGCTACTGGGGAGATTAGGTGGTGAACACAAAAAAATGTGGTCCCTACTCACTTGAAGTTCATAGTCAGGACCTTGTAGAACAAACAGGAAGGAAGCTAACCTTCTCCATGAAGTCAATGAATAAAAGTATGCTCTTTAAAATAAACTTTGAACATGGATTATGAATATTTTAATTAGGATCCTGAGGCAAGAATGGGGAATGCCCTGGCTTTATTTGAAACCTAGGGCAGAGGGATCACCAGAATCTAGAAGCGGGAGAGTCTAGATTCAACCAGAGCAGGAGCTACTATCCTTTGACAACACTGAGCAAGGGAGACTCCAGGTACTTCGTGAGTAGGAGCTGCAGGCTGATACAAGTACCCAATGTATGGTCCTTCATGACTGATGTGTAAAAGCATATGTGATGAAATGTATCAGTTCTCATAACCATGGGAACTAGGGCAAAGGAACATATTAGAATAATGTGGGACTGGTTTTTGCAGGGTTGGGGTTCAAACCCAGGTTAGATTAGTACTCTTCCTCTGAGTCATACCCCCAGCTCCATCTGGGACTTTTAAAGTAAAGAGACTGCCTTCATCTCTGTTCAGCCTGATTTGTTTATTTTTAAACAATTCTTAAAAAACTTAAGGTCCACTCTCTATTCCTCACTATGAAAATCTTGAATTGAACCTTTATACCTGAAATAACCTTTTAAAGTCATATCACGTGCAATACCTGAACTAGGTGACTGTACCTAAAATATGGTTATGATCCTGGTGTTCATCCTGGGACTAAAAACAAGAAAGAAAGAAGCCCAAATGGTGTCTGCTAAATATTATGATGCCATAATATTTATATTTAGGAGGAAAGCAGCAATGATAAATGGTCAAGATAAATAGAAAGCAAACCAGGGATTGTTTTACTGTGTCTATTTAAATTTCATAATTATATCCTGATAATTTAAAATATGTTTGTTATTGCCAAATGAATACAAATGAAGAGATTATGGGTGAAATAATGGTATTATGGACATAAAATATTGAGCTAAATAGAAAATGTTCCAAACAGAAGGCTGAGTCTACATGAAATCAGACACCTTGATTTGCTCTTTTGATTTGTTTTACAGTCTTGGTGTAGAGTCAATTACTTGGTTTGAGGTTGGTTAAATACCCACTGCTATTGAATTCTAACTAATCATTTTGGTGTACAGAGAAAGTTTCTGGTTTTCTTACAAGAGTACAGTGTAGAATGGAAGGTTCTAGCTGCAATGGTCCCACAGATTTTGACTCTCAGTAGACACAGTTTGTGGAATGGTGATAAAAAGGGAGAGTGAAAGTTGGAAACCACAGCCCATACTTCAGTGTGTCAGGGCTTGAACTTGGGAACGTTTAGTTGAGGGTCTCTGGAAAAACATGAATGTTGTGAGGAAACTACCAGAGAGATGTTGTTACTTTCTTCCACAGCAGAGATAGCTGAGGGAACACTCTTTAGTTAGGAAGGCTTGAGTCTGAAGTTACAACTACTCACTGCGGTCAGTGTGATCATTTCCACTTGGCAGATGAGGTACTAAATCTCAGAAAGTTTAGGTATTTGTCAGTCATGTATCTACAAAGTGCAAGGCCAGGATTCAAACCTAGGACTGTAGATTCCAAAAACTCTCAAGTCTTTCCAGTATTCAAAACAGAATTTATGGGCTGAGAATGCAGCTCAGTGGTAGAGAACTAGAGAACTTGGTTAGCATGCACAAGGCTCTGGGTTCAATCAAAAACAAAGCAACAAAACAGACTTTACTGATAAGGGAAATGGAGCAAGTTGAGAAGGAAACAACTCAAATCCCATACAGGACATATTCTGTCATCCGGGGAATAGCACAATAATGGGAACATCAGAATGTGCAAATCACATTGTGCTTAACTACCTTGACTACCAGGTAGACGTCTGAGGATGGGTAGGTGACTGAGAAGACTGCAGATCTCGCCTGACTCGATGGGTCAACAGAGGGTGTGTGAGCTCGAAGAAATCCTCTGAACTGGTCAGAGTTCAGGTCACAGTGGAAATTTTCTGAGATCTGTAAATGAGCAGCAGAGAGAAAAACAAGTTAGACCTACTGTATTCCTTGTCTAAACATGTGTAAACAGTGAAAAAGTCACAGAGAAATTTCACTAAAAAGAGAAGGATAACCATGGATACGGTGTATAATGAGTGGCTGCTGGAAAAATCTGATGAATATTTTGTCACAATTTCTAGATATTTTGGAGTCATTTCAGAGAGATTCCTTGAACATTTAAGTTTTTATTAACCTACCAGTATTTCCTGGGTTATCAGTGATGTGCTAGCTACTGCACTAAAGAAGAGTAGGATGTTGCCTCTGCCCTCAATCAGGTTCTGATCAATAATGAGGGGAAAGGCCAACACATAACTAGAGTAAAGGCAGAATAAAAGTCATCACATTCATAGAAAGAAGCACTATGGAAGTTCTAGAAAGAGAAAGAGCAAAGCCATGTTAAAGGTACTGGAGATGGATGGATCACTGAGGAAGATTCTGACAGGCAGAGCTGGAGGAAGAGAGTATTGCACAGAGAAACTGCTCAAAGGCTGGAAGATCTGGAATGAGCTGAGTTCAGAGTAAGTAGTCCAGCTGGTCTCTGCATAGGCTACAGAAGGAAAGAAGGGTAAGAGTCATACAGAAGAAAGCCTAACATGGACACTGCAAGGATTCCTGTTGGTTTTTTTTTTTTTTTGCTTTGTTTTGTTTTATTTTGATACTGGGGATTGAATTCAGGGGCACTCAACCACATCCCCAGCACTGTTTTTGTATTTTATTTAGAGACAGGGTCTCACTGAGTTATTTAGCACCTCACCATTGCTGAGGCTGGATTTGAACTCTCAATTCTCCTGCCTCAGCCTTCTGAGCCTCTGGGATTACAGGCATGTGCCACTGTATCTGGCGAAAGAATTTTTCTTAATATTAAAAGTTGTGAGGATCCATTAAGCATTTTGAGCGAGCGCATGACATGAATGGTGCTTGCTGACTTTCAAATTTAAGGTGACTTTAGAGCCACTCTGGGTTCTTCCCTTCCTTCTTAACAGCATTTTAGTTGGAAGCAGCTGCACAGGCAGAAACTACATTAACCAGACTCCCTTGCAGTTAGGAGGAGTTATATGAATAGATTTTCCCAGTGAATCATGAGCAGAAGTGATGTGTCAAACTTTGAGGCCTCTTCCACCCATTTTTTCTCTTATTCAGGGGCAACAATGGCAAAGACAGGAGTGATTTGGGGAGAGCACATATTGAAGATGGAGGAGCCACTGCCAGCCTGGGTACCTGAATGACTGAGTGGAGCAGAGGCACCCCACACCCCCACTCTGAATTGTTAAGAAACAAAGACAAAAACATCTTGTTCTTTAAGTCAGTGGTTTTCAAAATGTGAGTCCCCCAATAAACAACTTCAACATCATCATCAAGAAACATGTTAGAAATGCAAATTCTTAGGCTCCACTCAGACTTAGCCAGTCAGAAACTCTAGGGGTAGGACTTTGCAAGTTGTTTGAATACGTCTTCCAGGTGATTTTGGCACACACTCAAGTTTAAGAACTATTGCTTTAAACTACTGAATTTGGAAGTTTACTTGTGTTAGCAGTTACCCTGCCTTAATTAATATACATTTTAGTGATTATTGATATTTATTCATTTCCTTGGATACAGAGTGGTTGTATGTAAGGAAAGGCAGAAGCATCCTTCTATCCTTGCCTCACAGTGCAAAAACTTTCAAACTGAGAAAACATTACAGGCATGTCCAAGTTTGTTTACTGATTTGAATTATGTTGTTTTACACATAACCCCATGTGCTGACTCTATCTAAACAAGGTTATTATCTCCAACAGGCCTTTTCCCTTTAAGATTCTTTAAAGAACACAAATGATTAATGTTCCCAGATCATTTCTTCAAAAATCATAAAGGCAAGAGATCACAAATCTGGATCCATCAAAGATCATTTACTTTCAAATCTGATGTTTTATCTTGCTGTTTTTCTGCATGGAAGTGAGTTTTAAAAACACGAACCTTCAAAATCATGAACACTATGCATACCTCAGGGATGAGCTACTTTCTATTTTCTTACCTTTTTCCTTTCTTTAACATCATAGAGGGCAATGCTGGCAAACAGAGGCTCAATTTCAATCTCAAACCTGTCAGAAAGAGAGAAAGAGAGAAAAAAAATCAATATGGTTTTTTTTTTTTTTGTATTTTATTTTATTTTTTTAAATTTATTTTTATTGTAAACAAATGGGATACATGTTGTTTCTGTTTGTACATGGAGTAACAGCATACCATTTGCATAATCATACATTTACATAGGGTAATGATGTTTGATTCATTCTGTTATTTTTACCTTTCCCCCCACCCCTCCCACCTCTCTTTTAGAAGAGACATTCTTGTTCGTCCAAGGATGAGAGAAACACAACTGGTTTTGAAGATGGAGGAAGACACCATGAGCATTGGAATGTGGACAGCTTCTAGAAACTGGGAAAGACAAGGAGGCAGATTCTTTCCTAGAGTACTAGAGAAAATGCAGCCCACTAACTTAATTTGCACTTCTGACTCCCAGAACCATAAGATCATACATTTGTGTTATTTTTTTTATTATTATTTTTTTTTATTGTAAACAAATGGGATACATGTTTTTTCTCTGTCTGTACATGGCGTAAAGGCATACCATTTGTGTAATCATAAATTTACATAGGGTAATGTTGTTTGATTCATTCTGCCATTTTTTCCCTTCCCCCCCTCCCCTCCCACCCTTCCCCTCCCTCCATACAGTCCTTCCTTCCTCCATTCCTGCCCCCCTCCCTAAACCCAACTCCAACCCCAACACTAACCCTTCCCACCCCCCATTATGTGTCATCATCCACTTATTAGTGATATCATTCTTCCTTTGGTTTTTTGAGATTGGCTTATCTCACTTAGCATGATATTCTCCAGTTTCATCCATTTGCCTGCAAATGCCATAATTTTATCGTTCTTTATGGCTGAGTAATATTCCATTGTATATATATACCACATTTTCTTTATCCATTCATCAATTGAAGGACATCTAGGTTGGTTCCACAATCTGGCTATTGTGAACTGAGCAGCTATGAACATTGATGTGGCTGTATCTCTGTAATATGCTGATTTTAAGTCCTTTGGGTATAGGCCAAGGAGTGGGATAGCTGGGTCAAATGGTGTTTCCATTCCAAGTTTTCTAAGGAATCTCCACACTGCTTTCCAGAGTGGCTGCACTAATTTGCAGCCCCACCAGCAATGTAAGAGTGTACCTTTCTCCCCACATCCTCACCAACACCTGTTGTTGCTTGTATTCTTGATAATTGCCATTCTAATTGGGGTGAGATGGAATCTTAGGGTGGTTTTGATTTGCATTTCTCTTATTACTAGAGATGTGGAACATTTTTCCATATGTTTGTTGATTGCTTGTATATCTTCTTCTGTGAAGTGTCTATTCATTTCCTTAGCCCATTTGTCAGTTGGATTATTTACATTCTTGGTGTAGAGTTTTTTGAGTTCTTTATAGATTCTGGAGATTAGCGCTCTATCTGAAGTATGATCGGCAAAGATTTTCTCCCACTCTGTAGGCTCTTTCTTTGCATTGCTGATAGTTTCCTTTGCTGAGAGAAAGCTTTTTAGTTTGAATCTATCCCAGTTATTAATTCTTGCTTTTATTTCTTGTGCTATGGGAGTCCTGTTGAGGAAGTCTGGTCCTAAGCCGACATGTTGAAGCTCTGGACCTACTTTTTCTTCTATAAGATGCAAGGTCTCTGGTCTGATTCTGAGATCCTTAATCCATTTTGAGTTTAGTTTCGTGCATGGTGAGAGATATGGGTTTAGTTTCATTCTGTTGCATATGGATTTCCAATTCTCCCAGCACCATTTGTTGAAGAGGCTATCTTTTCTCCATTGCATATTTTTGGCCCCTTTGTCTAGTATGAGAAAATTGTATTTATTTGGGTTTGTGTCCGTGTCCTCTATTCTGTACCATTGATCCACCTTTCTATTTTGGTACCAATACCATGCCATTTTTGTTACTATAGCTTTGTAGTAGAGTTGAAGATCTGGTATTGCGATACCCCCTGCTTCACTCTTTCTGCCAAGGATTGCTTTAGCTATTCTGGGTTTTTTATTCTTCCAGATGAATTTCATAATTGCTTGCTCTATTTCTGTAAGGTACATCATTGGGATTTTAATTGGAATTGCATTGAATCTGTACAGCACTTTTGGTAGTATGGCCATTTTGACAATATTAATTCTTCCTATCCAAGAACATGGGAGATCTTTCCATCTTCTAAGGTTTTCTTTAATTTCTTTCTTTAGTGTTCTGTAGTTCTCATTGTAAAGGTCTTTCACCTCTTTTGTGAGATTGATTCCCAAATACTTTATTTTTTTCGAAGCTATTGTGAATGGGGTAGTTTTCCTAATTTCTCTTTCTGAAGATTCATCGCTTATATATAAAAATGCCTTAGATTTATGTGCATTGATCTTATATCCTGCTACTTTACTGAATTCACTTAAGAGATCTAAAAGTTTTCTGGTGGAATTTCCTGGTTCCTCTAAGTATACCATCATATCATCAGCAAATAGGGATAGTTTGAGTTCTTCTTTTCCTATTCGTATCCCTTTAATTTCTTTGGTCTGTCTAATTGCTCTGGCTAGAGTTTCAAGGACGATATTGAATAGAAATGGTGAAAGAGGGCATCCCTGCCTTGTTCCAGTTTTTAGAGGGAATGCTTTCAGTTTTTCACCATTTAGAATGATATTAGCCATGGGTTTAGCGTAGATGGCCTTTACAATGTTAAGGAATGTTCCCACTATCCCTATTTTTTCTAGTGTTTTGAGCATGAAGGGGTGCTGTATTTTATCAAATGCTTTTTCTGCATCTATTGAAATAATCATGTGATTCTTGACTTTAAGTCTATTGATATGGTGAATGACATTTATTGATTTCCTGATGTTGAACCAACCTTGCATCCCTGGGATGAAACCCACTTGATCATGGTGCACTATCTTTTTAATATGTTTTGTATGCGATTTGCTAAAATTTTGTTGAGAATTTTTGCGTCGATGTTCATTAAGGATATTGGTCTGAAATTTTCTTTCCTCGATGTGTCTCTGTCTGGTTTAGGAATCAGGGTAATATTGGCTTCATAGAATGAGTTTGGGAGAGTTCCCTCCTCTTCTATTTTCTGGAATACTTTGAGAAGTATTGGAATGAGTTCTTCTTTAAAAGTTTTGTAGAACTCGGCTGAGAACCCATCTGGTCCTGGACTTCTCTTTGTTGGAAGGCTTTTGATGACTTCTTCTATTTCATTACTTGAAATTGGTCTATTTAAATTGTGTATGTCTTCCTCGTTCAGTTTAGGCAATTCATATGTCTCTAGAAACCTGGTGATGTCTTCGAAATTTTCTATTTTGTTGGAGTATAGATTTTGAAAATAGCTTCTAATTATGTTTTGTATTTCAGTCGTGTCTGTTGTGATATTTCCTTGTTCATTCAATATGGTTTTAACCTAGATAATTTTCAATTTTTTGGAAGGGCTTGGATAGACAAACTGGCTAAAAATATAGTTTTCAGAAATACTTAAATAACTCCATGCATATGAGAGCCATACTATATTTTTAGTGGACAAATATAGAAGGTTCATGGACAATTTCTAATGTTCTGATGTGATAGACAGCACATTCTCCCAAGAAAATGCTTGTTAGTGGCATTTCAAGAAGGAGTAGGCTGATTAGACCCTTGATCTAATCCAAAATAGCACTTATCATGGTAGCTACCATGTTTTAGAGTCTCTCTCTCTTTTTTTTTTTTTGCGTTGCTGGGGATCGAACTCAGGGCATTGTGCTTGCAAGGCAAGCACTCTACCGATTGAGCTATCACCTCAACCCTAGAGTCTCTCTCTTAGGTGATGGGTTTGTTTACTTTTTATTGTTAGTGTAGGAAGTTCTATGATTCAATTGTAAGGGATGGGGCTTTTCAGATAATAACAAAGAAATGTTCAATTGCTTTTCCTTAGGTTTACTGTGGGATAGTCAGAGGAATATTGCATCATGATGCTGATAAATGTCTGGCTCTTCCTAACTCCACTGCTGAAAGTTGTTAAGGTGAGAGGATGAAACACACTGAGGAGCCTGCCCCATGAAAGACAGAAATAGGAGCCCCTGACTGCTAAAATGGTGGGTTTAAAGAAAACACATCACCAAAGCATAATTCTAACATGTTAGAAGTACTCACGAAACACAAATGCTCATCTTCCAAGTTTCTCAGCTTAATAACCCATGATTTTAGACACTGTGCACTGACCATAGCAGCAAAGGTCTGGATCACCACTGCCTTGAAAGTCATGTGAATTAGCCCAGATTTTATTTCAAGGCATGTTTGAGATGATGGCCTTACCACTGGGTAGCTTTGTCTCAACGGGACTTTTAGAATAAACTTTGGGCAGGATGTAAGCACAGACAAAAGGGCAAGGTGGTGCCTTAGGCAATGAGTCAGATAGACCTGGACTCTGCCCCCTTTCCCACTACCTGTGAACACTGGGATGTTCATTTCCCACTTCCTTTTATTTAGTTGGAAAATGAGGAGAGGACATTTACTCTTGCGATTTTCCACATGTTATTGTATAAGAGAAAGTGTGTAAATGTACTTTCAAAACAAGGTCTAGCAGCAGCATTATTCACAATCATCCAACTTACTTAGGTAAGTGGCCACTAACAGAAGAATGGGTAAACAACACGATACACACACACACACACACACACACACAAACACACACACACGTAAATATGTTACCAATACATACACAATACAATATTATTCAACCTTAAAAAGGACAATTATTCTGACACATACAACTACAAGGATGAAACTTGAAGACATGTAAAATGAAATAAGCCCATCAAGAAAGGACAAGGGATGCATGATTTCATAGCATGTACTTAGTACAGTTAAATTCAGAGACAAAGTAGAATGGTGGTGTCAGGTGGCACAGAAGGAGGAACAAAGAGTTAATATTTAATGGATACAAAGTTTTAATTCAGGAAGATGAAAAGTTCCTGAAGATGGATGACAGTGACAGTTGTATAATAATGTAAAGGGATTTGATGCCATGTACAAGGTCAGTTAAGGAGTACGATGGTTAAGATGGCAGAGTTTATGCTATCTACATTGAACAGACACACAGAAATGGTGAGATTTCTGTGATTTTTCTTTTTCTAATTCGTTAACAGCTCATTAATTGGGGGCTTTGCTGTGCCTAACACCCAGCTGTTGCCTGGTGTAGTCAACCTGTATTGAATTCTGTGCTTCTTGACTGTCCAAGGATCTGGATATTGCTGTGCTGTGCTCAGGTAGGAACTGAGTGTTAAGTTCAGTGTGTTTCAGGGAAACGAGAATGAACATTTATTAGACACTTAAAATTGTGATGTGATAAATGTTTTACACATATCAACCTACTTTTCATAATAGTCTAATGTAGATATCATCATTTTATACCTAAGAAAACTGAAATTCAGATTAAATAATTTGACAAAGCCCACAAAGTTAGGAAATGGTACAGCCAGACTGAGAAATTCCGACTTTTTAATTACAAAACGTAGGTTTTTTTTTTCCCCAAGCATAGTCTCCAGAAATAAGTATTTGAGGCAAACCAGGAAATTGTCAACATGCAGGCTTTTGGGTCCCATCTGAAACCTACAGAACCAGAATCTCTTGCAGGAGATGGTGATGGGCAGTCTCCCCAAATCTGCATTTAAAACCAGCTCCTGGGGCAAATTTAGTGCGTGGTTGGTTTCCTTATCATGCAGATTCCTGAGCAGAGGTTACTTTGCATAAGATGGCATTAAGTTTTAAATTAAAAGATTCCCCCACTAAAACAAAATAGAAAAACACTTTGTTGTGACTCTTTTTTTTTTTTTTGCTACTATAAACATTTGAAAAATTGGCACCAGCTTAATTCTCTCTGCATCCTTGAGGTTTTATCTATTTCTCAAAAGCAAAACAGGGACATTTATAGATTTCAAAAACTTTTTAGATATTTCATAGCTGATAAAATCTATAGTATTATAAATAGAATTGTCCTAGTGTCAATGGGAAAATGTATTGTTAATATTACTATTCAATTTTTTTTCTATTCATATGTTCATATTCAAAGTTTATCTGTAAGAATTTCTTTTGTCCAGTTTACTCAAGGTAGTTTTGCCTAGGACCATCTCCTTGACCCATCTCTCCTTTCAGTTATATAAAATAGTACAGATACTATTGAAGTCACTTGAGCAGACCAAGTGCACTGGACAAAAAGCATCAATTCAACTTAATTTCTGCTTTGGCAGTTGGGGAAACATCACTAGCAATACACTTGACAAGTTTCATCAAGAGAAATCCAAGTGATTCTGTTTGTTTTTCTAACTCTGGTCTGTTACAGTTCTGTAGTAAAGCTCTTGCCCAGCATGCACAAGGCCCTGGGTGGATCTCCAGCACTGCAAAAACAAACATTAACTCACATCTATCTCAGTGGTCATGTTTCCCCCCTATGTGCAGCTTCCATTTACTTATTGACAAAGTCTAGATGGCTTGGTGACAAGCATGATGGGGGAGAATTCTTCCATCTCATACGGCATGGTTACTGCATCTAAAAGTGACCTGATTATGCAGTCTATGGAGATGATTGAAGGCCTCCAACAATAGCACAGAGTTCCTCAACAGTGCAGGGGGGCACAGCCACTTCCAGTCATTTCTGCTGATGGTCAGCTTGCAAGGGTAAGAGTTTGCCATTCTGTGCTCATTACTTGATACAGAGCTGGTTTATAGAACAAGCCTGTGTATAAGACAGCAGACTCGGACACTCTCCCAGTAGAGCTGGGGAGAAGGAGAGGGCTACAACATTATCAGTACCCATAACTGTCTGAGAAGCCATGTGAGCTTGCCTTTTGAGGCAGTAGAGCTACGGGAGGCTACACATTGATTCACAAAAGGTTAGACCATCTGGTCTCACTACTCCATTTACAAGTAAGAACTCAAAAGCCCAGGAAAGTCCCAGGGTTCAAACACAACCCTGAATTCAGAATCCAATACCTAAGTGCAAATCAGATTATTTAAGGAATCCACATATTGACTTTGTGAGACGGATGGCCCTAACAGAATATGAAAAAGTACTATGCTTATGTACTTTTTGCATACATAGGATATTTACAACATTTTTTTGTGGTGCTGGGGATCAAACTTGGGGCCTTCTGGGGTCCTAATTAGAATAAGATATATTCCATGCTTGTATAATCATATCAGAATGGACTCTACTGTTACATATAACTAAAAAGAATCAATAGCATGTTTAAAAAGTGAAAAAATAAAAACAACTCAGGGTCTTGCTGAAGCTAAGCATGGGCTTTAGCACTGAGCTTCACCTAGGTAAAGGGTCTCACTAAGCACTGAGCTTCACCTAGGTAAAGGGTCTCACTAAGCACTGAGCTTCACCTACGTGAAGGGTCTCACTAAGTAGGGCCTTGCTAAGTTGCTGAGGCCAGCCTTGAACTTGCAATCCTCCTGTCTCTGCCTCCCAAGTTCCTGGGTTATAGGCAGGCACCACTATGCCTGGCTTGAAATGTTTTTTAGATATTTTTGCTTCATTCTTCAAATTTACTCATTTATAATGTTTTATTCTATAAATAATGTTTTAATATGAAAGTACAAAATTACTACACATATATAGAGGATTATGGTTTTAAAAATAAAAGTAGCTGGGTGCAGTGGCATATACCCATAATTCCAGTGGCTTAGGAGGCTAAGGCAAGAGGAGGATCATGAGTTCAAATCCAGCCTCAGCAAAAGCAAGGCATTAAGCAGCTCAGTGAGACCCCGTGTCTAAATAAAATACAAAATAGGCTTCAGATGTGGCTCAGTGGTTGAGTGCCCCTGAGTTCACTCTTTGGTACCAATAAATAAATAAATAAGTAAATAAATAAATAAATAAATAAACAGTGCAAAAATTTATGAATAATTTCTTTAAAATTGATGTGGAAAATAATTGGCTCACCAGTTGAAACAGACTGAAAATATAGTTTGTTGGAATTGAGTGGTGTTTAAAAAAATGAGAAAATATTTAAGAAGTTAGGAACTTTGCAGAAAAATCTCCATTTCCAGTTTTTAAAGCCAGACAGTTGACCCAAGTGGGCCTATTTCCTTGGCAAGAGTTGACTGTAGCTAGCAGTGAGGTGCCCCTTCAGTACATAGTGTACTATAGTCCCCACTGCCCCCTATTGTCCCCTGGCACTGAGACTGGGTTTCAGTTGCATTTTCATTGCATTTACCAGTGATAGGCTGGCAGATGTCTAATAGATACGTTGCTGAAAAAAGAAAAAGCTCTAACTTGTAACATTTGTTGATTTCTATGTTTTAAATACTTCTACCATGGCGGATTTCAAGCTACTAATGTGACTTCCCTGGGCACAGAATTGGGAAGAGCTGTTACTGTCAGCTCTTGTGAGTTAGTACCAGCCAAGGCCAGCACACCACTGGTTCTGCTGTGACTTTTTTTAATGCAGGCCATTTCATTCAATTACCTCACATGCCTCACCTGGGTAGCCACCTATTTGTCTCCCCTATTGTAGAAGAATGATTGCCCAAGGCTTGTTAGGAACAGAAACCTAGCTCTGCTCCTTCCACTACCTCTCGGCTGTCTACTGTTAAATGTGTTGGAGGTGCTGCCTGACCCAAGCTCTGAGGGTACAGATGTAGTTGGCATCTGAAAAGCAAGAGATACTAGTGTAGAGGCTAATGTGTTTGTTAGTACTTACTTCAGGGTCAGCAACTTGACCAATATTCTGTTGCCCAGATGTTCCTTAGGACATTCTGGTATCGGACGTATTTCCACAGCATCCTCCTATTAATTAATCACATTGTAAAGAAATCATTAGTGAATTTCCACAAGGATTTCCAGTTGGAGTTATCCCAGGAAAGGAAAGGCTGCCCCTCTCCATTTGTCAATTCACATTTGCTTTATTTCTGCCTTTATGAGAGAGTTTGTCGTTCCCACCCCCACCCTCCACTGTCAGCATTTACAGCAAATGTTTTCTTCTTTCAGAAGCCCAGGCATCGAAGACAAAGAGACTGTGGGAGGAAGGAAGGAAATGGGACTGTGGATGTGGCTTAGTAACATCCACCAGATGGCATTGCAAAATTTTATACCTATTGTTGGCTTTTGTTTTTCTTTGCCTGCTGTAAATAAACACTCAAAACATTTCTCCTGCTAAGGGTTTTAACTGGTGAGTATGTGAGTTTCAGGCTTGAGATCTAAATCAGAATAGTTTCCTTCTGGCTCTAAAACATCAATCCTATAACCTTCTCTTTCTCAGTTCACTGATTCCTAAAATAGATGATAGAAACTTGGAATTGAATTTACAGGTTATATAATACATAACTAGCTAGAATTTTTGAACAGGACAGCTTAGTAATGACAAGTTAACAGCTATACCTGCCTTCCTTACCACAGAGAGACTATGGTTACTTCAGTATTTTAATACAAACTATCACTATATCCTAATTACATCCATGTATAGTGCGAATAGTGCGAATCCTTGAAAACTTGAATTCCCATTCTTGTAGTAGGTTATCCAAAACCTGGAAATGGTCTGATGTTCATAAGCATCCAAAGAACAGGGTCATATCTAATTGTCTTTTCTTGGGCTATAATTGGTGGGAGCTTCCAACCAAACACTTCACAACAATTGGTAAAGTCACCTTCTTGATAAATCTGTACCATTTGGTGGGATGACCAAAGTGGTCAATGAACCATGGCTGGCACCTCTCTGCCCTCAGCCCCCTTCCTTGTGGTCACAGGTGGTTGTCTTATTGAGGGGTCGCTGAGTTGATTTCACAGGAGGCTTTATTCTGATACCTATGCTAAACTGGACCACCTCAGGCAAGCTGGAACTTTTGGGATCAGAACACACATATCTAAAGGCAAGATTCATCTCATAGGAAAACAACCTCAAGGTAGAGACATTTGTAGATTTTGAAGACTACCTTTGGTCTGAATTTTAACTTTCAGAACCCTTTTCGAATAAAGCTTTTTATTTGGAAAATTTTAAACATATACAAAAGTGAAGAGACTAATACAATGAACCATCACTTACCCTCACCTGGATTCAACAAGTTCAGTGCATGGTAGCCTGATTCATCTCTACTCTCCTACTCGATACTTGGAAACAAGTTCCCAAATATCTCATAATTTCATCTGTAAATATTTCAGTAAGCATCTCTAAAAGGTAAGGACTTTTGAAAATGTGTAACAGTAATACCATTTTACTCCTAAAAAATGAACGATAATTTCTCACTGCCACTAAATATTTTGTCAGTTTAAAATTCTCCAACTGTCTCAATTTGTTAAATCAAGAGCTCAACAAGCCCCACTTATTACTTTTGGGTGATGTATTTCCCAAGTCTCTTCTATATGAATTTCTTGAGCCTTCCTAGTTGTCTGAAATGGGAGTTAATTTCCCAAAAAAGAAGAAAGAGAAAATGGGAAGCTTTAGAGGATACCTGTTGTTTTTATTATCTTGGGAAATACATATAAGTCAAGAGGGGATATAGGGAAGAAAGTATGAGAGAG
The DNA here is from genome assembly GCF_902686445.1 of Sciurus carolinensis. Classification (NCBI taxonomy): domain Eukaryota; kingdom Metazoa; phylum Chordata; class Mammalia; order Rodentia; family Sciuridae; genus Sciurus; species Sciurus carolinensis. The sequence continues at coordinate 69,326,898 of NC_062226.1, forward strand.
ATGATATGCTCCCCTTATTGACCTAGTGAATCCTGAGGCCAACTCCACAGTTGCTGACCTTTGATCTTGTTATGTGAGCCAATGAGTACTTCTCCCTCTTTTTTTCCCCCCAAATTGGGTTTTACTTGGGAACCAAAAGAGTCTCACTTGTAACCAAAAGAGTTTTAAGCAAACTCTTCTGTATTTGGAGTATGGTGGCGTCTTTCTTAGGAATCAACACATAAAATGCTTTTCCTAGAAACTGTGAATCAGGGGCAAAACTCACATGACAAAGTTTAGTGGTTGAGTTCTACTTTGGCTTCTCCTGCAAACTTAATCAAAATTTAAATCTAATACTTTACCACTTCTAACTTTCATTTCCAGGAAATAAAATAATGTGTCATCCAAAAAAATAAATAAATAAAGATTTGTAATCTTTTCAGATTAGGCAGAAACTCACTTCAATTCCCTAGAACTTTCTTTGTATACAGTATAAATTACAAGTACAAGTGCAATTACTTTAAAATATTATAAGGGTTGGTATAGAGGTCCTCAAACATTTTAGCCCTACAAATGTAGAAGTAGCTGGTCCACTAATTATAAAGCATTCCTGGTCACTCAAGAAAAGCAGCCCATTAGGAACTCTACTAGATTATAACTTTCAGTCCCATCTAAGTTTCTGTATGTCTCAAGGACCATAAAACAAATTTCCTTCAAAGGCAATTTATGTTTCATTATTTTGGTCAATTCAGACTGGGCATCCCCCCCATTTAGTCCACCAGGGGGACCTGGACTAGCTAATGTCCTGTTGGCCCTGTTCTCATTCTTTGGTTCCCTTTCTAGCTTCTGGTGTTCACTTTAGCTTTCTTTATTACAGGTTAGCATCTCCACGGAAATAGGAGGAAAAGGAAGGACATAGAGGTCAAATTGGTCAGATTTACTATTTCTTGGCAAATCTGGCAAAAAATTTTAATGTAGACAGAAACTGAACAGTGGGAAAATAGGATTTTTAAAATGTCATCTTTGGATTTCAGTTATATGTGCTAATATAATAGGTAGTGTATGTAGGCACCTAAACAAACAAATCTGAGATGTGGAGGCAGCATGTTAGGGTCCCTGTTTTATAATTTAGTTGACTTGCTGAATCTTGGATAACTTGTTTAACCTCTCTGATTCTTACTCTAAGAATGGAAATGATAATATTATCCATATTATTCCTATTTAATTTATGTACTTATTTTTTTGTTTGTTTTTGCAGTGCCAGGGATTGAACCCAGGGCCTCATGCATGCTAGGAAAATACTCTGTCATTGAGCTATTTCCTCAACCTATATGTACTTACTTTTCAAGCTGATGATACTTGTGTATATTTATGTGAAGTATAATTTATGTATATATTCTAGGAAGATTAAACCAAGTTAATTCCATATCAATTCCCTTACCAATTATTATTATTATTATATTTTTTTTTTGGTGGTGAGAATGTTTAAATTATTCTTTTGGCACTAACTGTGCTCACTACAATGTAATAGATCATTAAAACTTAGTCCTCCAGTCTAACCAAAAGTTTGTACCATTTGATAAACATCTTTACCCCCACCCTCTGCCTACTGATAAGTACCTTTCTACTCTTTGTTTCTATGAAATAGACACTTTTAGATTCCACATATAAGTGAGGTATTTAACTTCATTTTAATTCTTTAAGAAAGGGTCTCACTATGTTGCCCAGATTAGGCTCCTCCTGTCTAAGCCTCCTGAGTGTTTGGGACTATAAGTATGTTAATTTATTTTTAATTTGCCTCATTCAGAAGAAGAGGATATGAGGCTGCTGATAAAACTGCAAATGAGAAAACTAAGTGGTTAGAAAATAAGAATAAGAAAATAAAGGTGAAGTAACTTTAGGACACCAGCAACTAAGCAGCCATGGTTGGTAGAGCTGAACAGGAAGGTGACTCTCAGTGAGGAACTTAGGAGATGCGTACCCTGCCCAGCATGCACAGGGTCTCAGGATGTACAAATCTTTGCCTGAGGGCTTGAGGCCTATTCCCCCTCCCCAGTTCCTTGAGGAAGGGTGCTGGATGGTCAATGTTCCACTCTTGATATGTCATATCTCATGAATGCTGTTTCCTGAACTGTCCTCTTTGCTGATCAATGATAAGTACATCAAAGGGTGAGTCAGCAAATAATTCCCAGGGGGTGATAGTACCACAGGAGGTGAGAATCAGGCTCTCTGATGGTCTTGCTTGATCTGAAGACCAAATTTCAAATATTCAGAGTCATAGATGTATGGCACATCTTTTATGAAAAATCTCTTCAAACCTTACTTCTTGCAACTGAACTTTTAATAAAATTTGAATACACCCAACAGTATAGATAAGTTGACATGCAGAAGGGAAGACCAAAAGCCCTGTATAAAATACAAAGAGCCCATGCAGACACATGGCTTGGATAGTGGCCAATTTCACCCCTTCTAAAGTATTCCAGTAAGTGACGGCAGACAAGGTTTAAATTATCCAACTGTTGCAGGTCAGCTTCAATAAATAAAGGGATAGACAAACAAGATCCCAAAGTTCCACACACTGGGCACATGGCTGTGATTATCTTAGCCTGGAATCGTTTCACAGCAGGTCTCTCCAGGTACACACTGGGACCAATAAAAAATAATCTTAAGGAAATACTAAAGAACATCAACATTTTAGTATACACCCTTAAATAACTGGATGGTTTGACTCTGAGTAGGACTGCTACATGTAGACTCTTGAAATGTTTTGAGAATTAAAAAAGTTAATCTCAGCGAACATGTTTTGTAAAGTGCTATGAAAATACTAGTTATTATTATCAGAATCCATCTGTGTGATGATCAATAATTGGCTCTGCTATGATACAAACTTGCCTAAATGAAAACAAAACAAAACAACAAAACTGCCCCAGGAATCATACCATTAAACATCCCAGCATCAGGTGCTGGGATAATTCAGTGATAATGAATGATAAAATCTTCCTAAGGACTCTGGGTCCTCAGTGAAATCTTCCAGTTTGGAGACTGTTGCACTCACCTCATCCACGGATGGGTACAGGGCAAAGAGCTCAGCCTGCCGATTGGTCCTGCGGGCTTCCTCATTCTGCTTCTCAAAGTCCTCGGAACTCACATGTTGCACCAGGTTTTCTAGCCGCGGGTCAGGCTGCAGGCTGCGGAGGTCAAAGTCGCAGGCAGTAAGGGGGCCTTTCCCAGACACATCACACAGCACGTTGACGTGGCGGGGGCCTGCCTACAAGAGAAGACAATGCGCCTTTGTGAGAGAGAAAGTGGGCCCAAATAGATCTAGACTCTGGTGTCTCAAGACAACTCTAGAGTCTACAGAATCTCAGCCCCAGGGAGTTTCTGGAACAAATCAAGAACTTGACATGAATGATGTCAACTTCTAGACTGGACCCTCCTAAAATGCAATTCATCCTCCCCACCTGGAAACAGGTGATTTCTCATGGGAGGTAGATCAACCAGTCCTGAGTACAGGGTTGAAAAACACGCTGGATTGCTATAAGTTGTTGGCTTGTTCATAGACTCAGCAAAGAACTATAGCCAAGCAGGGTGGCGTGCCTATAATCCCAGCTACTTGGAAGCCAGAAGGATTATTTGAGACCTGCTTGGGCAACATAACAAGACCTCATGTTAAAAGAAAAAAAAAAAAAAAAAAAGGTAATTGAAATCAGCAACTTTTGTAAAACTACAGGTGGATTAGTGATAAATATCTGTAAATTTTATGGTAAAATGTTATCATCAGTTCTACAAAATGGACATAATATAATCCCTCTATACTGAACATTTTTTATGACATCCATCTACTTCATAAAAGTGTTACTCTAATAAATCATACATTTTACCAATGCTGAATGTGCTAGTAATAATAAAAATTAACACTTCATTATTACTTTATTATTATGTCTTAGAATTTATGTGAGTTTGGGGAAAATGAATTTAATTTCACAAGTTTCTTCCAAAGGATCTCAAGCTTTATATATGCCAAAAGTCTTTAAAATGCTCATACTCTTTAATTAAAAAATTTCACTTCTAAGAATTTATCCTAGAGGTGTAACTGGACAAATCTACAAGAATGTTAGGATATGAGAATCTCAGAGCCACTTTTACAAGAGCAAAATAATAGAAATAAATTAAATGGTCCCCAAAAGAGGAAGCGTAAGAAAATTTTGAATTTCATAGTGTGGATTGTTAGCATGCAACCACAAAAAAAGAACATGTACTCATCAGAAGTTAATCATGGTACAGCCATGTGTCATGTAACGGCATTTTGGTCAACAATACATCACACATATGATGGTAGACTCTGGCCTAGTGAGGTTGTAGTGGTCTTGGTCTGTGTGAGTACACCCTGGTGTCTGTACCAGGATGCATTTCTAAGAAGGCATCTCCATTGTTACGTGACTCATGCTCTCATATTGTTAAAGTGAAAAAGGAAGTTATACAATATGTATAATATGATCCAATTTTGTGGGATATATGTGGAGTCGTGTTTATGTATTTAACTTAAATAAATTCATGTGTTTGGCCTCACCATTACAAAAATGCAGGAAAATGAGACTAAGATGGAAAATGTTGCTGATCGTCTCACAGTCTGAGCATCTCTCTGTAAAGAATATTATTCTAATTCTTCAAAACACACAACTCTTGTACTACTTGGCTTTTAAACTCGACCAGCTGACTTACTTGAGTGCTCTGATGGTATGGCATGGTGTGGTGGGTCTCACTTACTGTCTCTCAGCTCCAGATTCACCCTTTTGTACTCTGCTCTGTAATGCTGGGCCTGGGACTCAGCAAATATTTCTGCTTTGTCAGCTCCTCTCTTTAGGTTACGTCAGGGCACAAGAGGGGGACTAGATGACTGGAGGAGGGAGAAGGGACTGATTCCTGTCCTTCCTTTACACCCACAGTTCCTCTCATGTTAGTGGTGACAGTTGGTTCTGATTTCCAGCTTGTTTTGGCACTTCCAGAACCATCCTCATCTTAAATCCTTGGAGGAACCAGCACCAGTTGGACAACACCCCCTAGCTGCAGCAATGAGTCCAGACTCTATAAGGTCCTTCCTCCAAAGTTCTGAGATAACATCATCAGCTGGGCAGTGCCCGCCTCTCAGAGATCTGGAGTCCTTACTCTGAGGCCCCTGAGCTTCCATGTTTTTAAACAAATTTTTAAAAATTTTATTTGTTCTTTTTAGATATACATAATAAAATGTATTTTGGCATATTATACATAACATGCAGTATGACTTATTCTAATTAGGATCCCATTCTTGTGGTTGTACATTATACAGAGTTACCCTGGTTGTGTATTCAAATACAAGGCTAGAAAGGTTATGTCTGATTAATTCTACTCTCCTTCCTAGGGGTCCCTGCTACTTTCCCTTCATTCCCCTTTGTCTATTCCAATGGACTTCTATTCTTCCCCTCCCTGATCCCTTGCTGGGGGTTAGCATCCACATATGAGTTTCTAAGTTTTGACAACTCCAAGCTCTTCCTTAGATCTAAGGTCCTCAGACTATAGTCCTGGAACTGGCAGCATCAGCATCAACTGGAAAATACTGATGAGAAAATGCAAATCCTCAGGCCCCAGTCAGGCCCAACCCAGTACTCTGTGCTTGAAAAAGCCCTCCAGAGGATTCTGATGAAACTCAGTCGAGGGAGAACCCTAGATTCCAGCCTGGGTGGCGTGCTGTTCTCTGCAGTGGAACCTCGACTGACTTCCCCCTTTTGGTTCTCTCAGTCCTCCTCAACGCATTTCAGTCCTATTCAGCCTTGCAAGATCCCCGAGTTATGAAGGGCGTTTAAAAGCTGAAAACTATACAAGTTACAAAGAGGTCCTGTGCAAATTTGTACAAATTACTTCTTCTTGTTTATTTTTTCTCACCAAAAAAATGAGTGGGTTGAACTACAGCACCGATTTTTAAGAGACTGAATTGTGGTAAAATATGAATAACGTAAAATTTATCATCCTAACCACTTTTCAGTACTGTTCAGTACATTCATATTGTAGTGCAACCATCATCACCATCCATCTGCATAACTCCTTTCATCTTGCAAAAATGAAACTCTGTACCCATTAAACAATAAGTCCCCATTCCTTCCTGTTCCCCTGACAACCACGTTCTGATTATCCATTCATCCACTGATGGACACTTGGGTTGCTTCCACCTTTTGGCTATTGTGTATAATGATGCTGTGAACATGGGTGTATAGAGCACTGGTTTTAAACTGTAATCACTTTATAATAACATAATAACCACATTGACAATAACAGTAACCAGCATTTACTGGGTACTGAGCGCATTTGGCATTGCTTTAAACCTTTCCACAAATTAACTCACTAAATGCTCAAATAACCTCATGAGTTAGTTAGTAGTATCATCTTGTTTTCCAGGAGAGGAAATTGAAGCCCAGAGAGTTTAGTTATCCTGCTGGAGGCTACACAGTTAGTATATAGAATCAATTAGAGAATCTTGGTAGTCTGGCCTCCCTGTGAAGCTTTTAATCACACTGCAGTTCTCCTTAGAGGCACCACCCAGTTTCTGAAGGAATTGCTACAGGGATGGCTCAAGGGGCTCCCCTCCCCCAATTAGAGCACCTCCACTCTTTTCTATTTTAATCATTGAGCTTCTGGGTTTTCACGTGCATCCTCATTTCTGTAGCTATGAACAAGTTTGAAAACAATATACCACTGACTCAGATGGTGAGTTCCTCCGACTCACATGTTCTGTGAGTCTTACTTTTTATTCTGGTTTTAAAAACTGACAGCATGCCTTGGGCAGAACAGCCCTGTAACTGGGTAACCATGTTTGTTGATAGGAAATACCTGAGTGGCGGGTTCACTGGTCTCCAAGGTTTCTGACTCAAAGGTCTGTTTCTGAAGCGTCTTGTGAAAATCTTTTCGAGATCCAGTCTTTTTAAAGCCGCAAATCTCTGAACTTCCTTGGTTTCTTTTATTGTTGATATTATTTAATTTGGAGGGAAAGAGAGGGAGAGAGAGGCAAAGCCATTAGATCAAAAATAAAAGTAGTGGCCTAAGTGTAGACATGGTGCTGAAAAAGCTTTCAAAGAGAGGACCATTTGTAATTCCTCACATCTAATTATGCACAGGCCTAAGACAAGGCTCCGTTGTAATGAGATACAAACTTGCCTCCTGGCTGGCTCATTATTAAAGGCTGGATCGGCTTGGGAAAATGCCACTGCAGAGGTGTGGTCATTTCAGCTGTGGGGCACTTGGCTCTAAGTTAACACTAAACTATGACCCTAGTGTAAGAGGCTGGAATAAATCTCACAATGTGCAGAAGCAGCAGAGATCGTTTGAAGATAAAAATAGAGGAAACCATTTCATCTCCACATCAATGTTCTTCATGATGAATAAAAGAGGCGGGTCATGGTCAAGGAAAAAAATAGAAATAAGTAATTGATCGGTCGAAATTCATAGTTGACATTCTCAAACTCCACTCTGAACTCCACCAAAATAGTATTTAAAAAAATGTGTAGTGTTTACAAAAAGGAGAGGGTTTAAAATAGAATTGTAGCACCGTCACTAGAGAAATGAAACCATCATGAAGAAGGCAACCCGTAAAAGTTGTCAATAATAATTATAGAAACTGATGGGTGTAGGCCCCATTTTAATGACTCACAGGCTCCTTGGAAAACATGCTACGAAGTGCACGCATGTGCATCTGTTTTGTTTGATTTTTTGCACTATTTGAAAAACCACTGAGCAGGTTGTTAAAGGGACAAGCAACGAGGTTAGAATTTATCAGGCAGATCGAATGGCAGACAGATAAAGCAGGGAATGTAGGAGAGCTGCTAGCAATGATCCAAATACAGAGTTTATAACGCTCTGGGAGGGAGGGGTGTTGGAGGAAGGAGTGATGCACACAACAGGTACTTAATAAATTTTAGTTCACTGCATTAATTGAAGAACGAGATGCCCCAGCATGATCTGTAGGGAGAACAGGACCCTCTCCCTAGGTTTCATTGTGCTCTGAAGACAATTTGTTTTGAGCAAAAGGAGATAATAGTTTAGAAAAGGGGCAAGACAGCTGGGTGACTAATTCAAGTCAGGGTTACTTCAATGACAGTCTTCAATGTTTCCTGACCACTTTACCTGGCAACCTGTATGGACAAGCCTCGGTGAAAAACAGGCCAAATTAGGGAACTGAAAACCAACCAACCAACAAACAAAAGAGCCAAGTAAGCAAATATAGTGTCCTCTGAATAAAAAAATAAGACCAAACATTTAGAAAAGTGTTCAAGAAAAATATCCAGGATAATTCCTGGTTTGGGATTACTAAGCCCCAGAAAAATGACAATTACAATATAAATCATATTATTCAGAAACATCACTGAAAAAAAGTATTTTGGAGATCCTTTCAAACAATTCCCCAGAAGTAATAACTGCTTGAAATATTTATGCAAACTCCTTGGTTCCAGTCGCTCTCAGTGTGCACAATAGCAGTGGTAAAAAGAAGTAGAGATACGTAGGAGTAAATTTTATTTCATAAGATTTATTTTCTTCTAACAGTTCTTTTGAGAGAAAGCTTCTCATGGGATTTCACAAATCTGCTAACTTCTTAAAAATTATTCTCACTTGTGAATTTAGGCAGCAATGTGCTGTGTCAGGTATGTGTATGGTATGTGTCAGGTATGTGTTTCTGGCTTTCTCTAAGGGTTCAAAGGAAAAAAATGTGTGCATGAGCCAATACCTAGGTTGGGGAGAGGGGATAATTCAATTCAACAATAGTGGCAAATATAAGTAAATAAGCAGTTGTGTTCTGTGACTATCCTACCCCAAATGATAGCAAACTGAATCAGTGATTATTTTCCTGAAACATTCAATTGAAGGAGAAAACTGATCAAATAAATGAATGCTAATTCATCCTAAGATCAAAAGCAAATGGTGAATTAAAATACAGATTTCCCATTTTGGTATTTGTCCTTTGACTTTTTTAGGACCTCTCCACTCCAAAGGGTACTGATGTCAGAGGTTCAATATCACAGGCCTCTTACAAGGAAACCCTGAGCCACACCTGAGATGGAACTCAGGGAGCAGCTGAGCTTAAGATCCTTTGTGTGTTAACAGTAGCAACCAGAGTAACACTTGCCTTAGCTTTTTTTTTTTTTTTTTTTTTTAATTTTAACCTATTTCTGAGACTGTTTACTTATAAGTGAATGTCTCTCTTTCACACACACACACACACACACACACACACACACAAATTACAGATGTGTTCTTGCCTCCATTGTCTTTGGGTCACATCTCTCTGTTTCTTCAAAGGGTGAGAAATGGACAGGAGGTGAATTCTAGGATGTCTTTCCCCAGTTTTGTGATTTTATGATAAAAAAACTCATATACTCTAGCTGAAAAAATTAACATCCAATTTTTCTTTTCCATAGATGCTTCATTTAGAGGAACAAGAAGTATATTCAACTTTTGTTCTTTGGCTACTTTATGCAAATAGATGCTTGCTTTCTTTTCTGTCTTCCATTGTATTAGAGAATTACCTGGATTTCTTTACATGGACCCCAAAGTCATAGACAAATAGCATTTAAAAATTAACTACAAGGAGAATGTTAAAAGCTCATTTCAAAATATAGATGCTTTAACCTGATGCTTATGCCAGCCTGCTGGATTTTTGCTATGGAAAGCATTAAGACTAGTGTCTCCCATGACAGTGTGTTTGAAGTCAGAGAAAACTTTTCTCCTTTTCCTCATACTAGATTTATCATCTACTTCCCCATTTTGAAACCTCAGAGAGTCACAAAACTCTCTTGTGGCAGCAAGGGTAACACTGGCTAGGGAGGAGAGGATGAGGGTTGGCAGAATGTAGGATGACTCATTCTAGAAGTGCCAGCGCAGAAGGAACCACCACTGGGCAGGTATTGAGACTGCTGGCTCAGTGCTCCTGGCTACGAGCATCCCAGCCATTACCCCACCCTGGCAACTAAGTCTATAAAGAGGGTTTCTATTGAGCCTCTCTGAAGATAGGAGAAAGATGGGGAAGTAGGCCAAATGGTAGGAAAAACTATTCTCATGAAATGAACATGTCTTTTGCCCCAGGACAACTGCATGCCTTTTCTTTAAACAGTACTCTTACACATGTGGTGACAGTTGAAAGACCAAACATTGGGTAGCATTTTATTTAGAGGCAGGGTGGTACAGCAGACAAGATCCAGGTTCTGCAGTCGATAGACCTGGGTTCAGATGCTGGCTAAGAGACAGGCCTTGGGCAGTGACCTCATGTCTCTGAGTCACAGTTTCCTCTAATGAGGAAAGAGGAAAACTGTTGCACCCTCTGAGGGCCTGTTGTGAGGTTTAGAAAATAATGCAGGCTCCACCTCTTCTTCTCTTTCCCATACCTTCTCTTTCCTTTCCTCTACTTTCCACATAATTTGGTGTGAAAACCATAAAGTCAACAGTGTGTGTTTTCCAGGCCTATATTTCAGGCCAGACTTGGGTTTGCCAGGAATTGGCTTCCTCAGCTGCTGGTCCCCGAGACACGGCTGCAAAATGGTTCCTTCCTCTGTTCTCTGCACACAGCCAGGAAAGATGGGGCTTCTTTCCTGCTCAAGAATATTGTCCAGCATGCCTTTGGTCTTTGATTTTTAAACTCCCTGGACCCAGACATGCCTCAGGCCTCCTAAAAGGGTTCCTTTAATTCTCTTGTCCCTCCACTTTGCTTGTGGGGGGACTGTGCTGGCTGGTGCCTCCAGCTGTGGCTGTGGTGCTGGGGATTTCTTCCTTATTTTATTATATCCAACCTCCTGCATCCCTGATCTGCTTTGAATACCCAGTATTAAATTCCAGTAAAGTATCCCCCCCCTTTTCTTGTTCACACACCTTGCTGTGAAGCTGCCTATCTACTTTCTTGGTTTCATGCCCCATAAAGTCATCAGAACAATGCAGCAGTCTGTAGTCTGTGCCTCAGGGAGGGGAGCAGCTGAGCAAGTTTAGAATGGGAAGTTAAAGCCCAAGGGGGTGCAGAGGACTGCTAGGCATGGAGAATCAACCCAAATGGTGTGAGGAGGGCAACCATATGGAAGGGAAGCCTGAAACCAGGTGTCAGAGCCCAGGCAGGTGATGAGGGTGCCCTGTGGAGGGGTGTCTGGCACTGGCATGCTGAAGAGGGCATCCATATAGTGGGGAGAAGCCAGGGTAGGGTGTCAGAGATGGAGTAGGAAGAGGAGAGCAGCTCTGAGAGGATGGGCAGAGGGTGTGGGTGATGGCTAAATACAGGGGGATTAACCAACAAGTAAACATACTAAGGACGGTGGGAGTCAGATTTTGCACTGAGAGGAGAGTGTCAAATACAAAAAGAAGAAAACTAGAATGAATAGAAGGAAAGAAGAAAAGTAGATGTTGGATAGGAATTGCAAGTATTGACATGAATTCATAGCTTTCTGCACACATACCTACACCCCCACCCCCACGCATTCCTTAGCTCTGTGCACTGAGAGGACATGGGAGAAGCAACACCTTAATGACAATGAGCACACCAACACTACCTCTTGGCTCCTAAGTACCATTTCCCAATAGCATAAATCAGAGCATCCCATAAATGACAGCTATCATTACTACCTTCAAGGACAACACCATTAAATGCAACTCCAGTGAATGTATTATAAAGCTATTTATGCTTTAATTTCATGGTTATGTTGAATTTAAAGTCTCCTAACATCCATATTTCTTCTGAACCATATTATTTTTATATGGGATATGTAGTTATTAGGAACAAGGGTAGAACTCCAAAAAGTGCCAACTTTAAATTTTTACCTGTAGTATTCCCCTCTACTCCCCCAAATCAACACCTGAGTGAGTCTGTAACTCTGATTAAACTTGTTCAATTCCACCCCTTTCAGGCAGTCTTTGTTAAATTCTCTTCTCAGAGGTGCCACTACAATTATGGTTTAGAATATGAGATGGGTATTTGTTTGTTAAAGCTTCATCAATTATTCCATTCAACCAATGTTTACAAAATATCTCCTAAACCACTGAGGAGGAGGCAGAGAGGGGAACATGAGAACCCTAGCTGAAAGGAGTTCCTGTCCTCCACATAGTTGTAGTTTAGTAAGAAAGATCCCATGTTTACAGGGGAGATTAAAACCTAGGTGATTAGAATTTAGTGTAGCAAATGGAAAAACTTCCAAGAGAAATACAAATGACATGTGCTGAAAAGTCACAGAGGGGAGTGATTACTTCTGGCCAGGCCACAGAGATTTCAGGAAAGACTTAGTCTTGGAACAGGGCCTCAGTGGGTCTGGATTTGTGGGAACTAGTCTCCACTCGGCAGGTGGTATCTGCAGCTGCACTGCTCTGTGTTAACACATGGGCTGATGAGGCTGGCTGGCTTTAAGAAAGCAGGCAGCTAAGCACCTTGCCAGCCAGCATGTCATAATAAGCAATTATTGATCAGGGAGACATTTTTATGGTGTTTTGGGAGTAACTGAATTATATGCACTGATGTATTTGAATTTTAATTGTTTACCAGTTCACTGGGAGTAAAATATGGAGTAATAAAACAGATGATACCCCATTCCTTGATATCCCCGCTCTCCTTGAGCCTGACCTTCCTACAGAATTGCCTTAATCACCCAGGATGAAAAACAAAGTCTAAGAGGTTTTATGATGCTGTCCGTAACACTCAGGAAATGTCTCACTGTCACGGGGAATAATACACCAAGAATAAATAGCAGGTATACATGTTTACTTACTTAAGAGTTTGTCTCTCTACCAAGACATCAACAACATTTTAAAGTTAATCACCCCTTGATTCATTTAAAGAGGAGAGGGAACAATCATACTCAAAATACTTAATATCACCCAAAGGATACTATCAAACATAAATCTATACAAACCATCACGACATATGGAAACCAGATGAGATCAACAAACATGGCACCATACTACTCACTAAACCAGTGGCCATTTTCAAAAACCATGGAGAGAAAAGTACTATTCTGTTTAGAGCAAAGACACCAAACTGGGTGCTGTAGATGTGAAAGATAGAATGGTGTTGGATCACGGAATCTTCCAGTCTAAATGGACTAGCATTTCTAGTATAAAAACACATCTTCCCCAAATGTAGATCATGTATTTACACTTAGGTGTAGTTTAATATTTTTCTATTAGGTTGAAAAGAAGATCTAATGCTTTCTTCTATTCTTCATGGGCAGCATTATTTGTCTGATTTAAATATCTCAATTATGAGTGGCAAATGCCCTACAGGATGATGAGGGTGGGAGGGAGCACTGTGGCCATTACTCCACTCCTCTGCCCCCAAAGTGGGATTCAAAGCCATTATCACGAAAGCAAGGATGTAAAAGCCCATCTCTGGATATTATTGAGAAATGTAATATCAGCAAGGAGATAATTGAGGAATAAAAGAGCTAACTAAATCAGGGCTTGACTGCCTGGTTCTGGATGACAAAGATGTCCGCGGAAGGCGAAGTGGCTTCATTAAGTACAGCTCTCCAGGAAGACAGGTCACCCCACCACGAATGTGCGTGAAAGTATATGGGCTAGAGTTTTGTTCTTTCCTTTGATATGCTGGTATAAGGGCTTTTTCTGATATTTAATATTTAATAAATATCATAAATAGTAGCTACTCTTTATTAAATTATTACCTTATGTCAATAAGAACTTCAGGAGATCTTATTTCACTTGGAAGAAATCTTTTGGAGAAATTGTATCTACATAAGCCCTAAAGTATAAATCTCATGACTTTCCAAATCTTGTCTTCATTCCATGAATATATAAATTACGGTATCTACAATGTGAAATCTACCCTGGATCATCAAATTATAAGAAAGCTTCAACAACACTGAGTTATCCTTTTCTTTTTGGCATACAACATCTTACTCATTGGTCTAATTTAAATTATTTGTCATTTAGGCAAGAATAATTGAGCCATATTCCATAATACCATTTAATAATAGTATAAACAGTAGCTAATAGCTAATGAATTATTTTATGCTAAGAAGTCTTCTAAGTACTTTTATATGTTAACTTATTATATATATCAAAACTTATAACTTTCTTCTTTTTATTTTTTTAGGGATTAAAACTAGGGTTTAACACATGTCAGGCAAGAACCACTGAGCCATACCCCAGGCCCTATAATCAGGGCACTATTCTAATTCCTGCTACCCTGATGAGGAAATTGAAGTACAAAGAAATTAATATACCTTGGGTTACACAGTAAGTGGTAGAGGCAGGATTTGAATCCATTTATTCCTGCTCCAGAGAAGCCATCATTCTCTAAAATAGTATAATAAAACAATAAACCTTACATTTAATGACTAATTACTTAGGGGCAGGCACTGTCTTAGATTTCTGTCCATTGCTTTTGAGGTACAACTATAATTTGTTCTTTTTAAAGTACAGTTCTGTGAGTTTTGACAAATGCATACAATTGTGTAACCACCACTGCAATCAAGACATTGAACAGTTCCAGAAACAATCAAAATTCTCTCACACCTTCTTATACTCACTCTCTTTTCCCAATTCCAGACCCTGGCAGCCACTGAACTGTTTTCTGTACTGTAACTTTGCCTTCTCCAGAATGCATATAAATGGAATCATGCAGTTTTTTTGGGGGGTGGGGGATGGTGGTGCTCTGGCTTCTTTCACCTACCACAATTCATCTGAGCTTCATCCACATTGCTATATGCATCAGTAGTTTGTTCTGTGTGATTGCTGGGTAATATGCTGTTGTGTGGATTTACAGAGTTTTTGTTGTAGTCGTTACCTCACTGAATATAATTTGGGTTATTTGTAGTTTGAGGCAATTGCAAATAAAATTTCTATTACTATTTGCATACAGGCTTTTATGTGGACATAGGTTTCCATTTCACTTGGGTAAAAGCCTACGAGTATGTGTTCATCAGTTTTTAGTCACTGTGACCAAAATAGCTGACATGAACAACTTGAGAGGAGGAAAGATTTATTTGGGCTCAGAGTTTCAGAGTTGGTTCCATTGCTTTGGGCCTGAGGTGAAGCAGAACATCATGACAAAAGGTTGTGGCTGAGGAAAGCTGCTCAGTTTATAGCAGAGGAGGAGGGGGAGGAGGAGGGGGAAGAGGAGGAGGGAGGGAGGGGGAGGAGGAGAGGAAGGTCTGGACATAAGAAACACCCATCTAAGACATGACCAGTAACCTACTTCCTCCACCTAGATCCCACTTCTTAGTTTCTACCACCTTCCAATAGACCATTTGAATTATTAATTCATCCAGTGGATCAATCCACTGATGAGGTCGGAACCCTCAAGAGTCAATCATTTCCTAAAAGGCTCACCTCTGAACATTGCTCATTGAGGACCAAGTCTTCTACATAAAACTCTTTTGGTGGAGGGGCACTTCATATCCAAACTATAACAGAGAGGGGCTTCAGGCTATCTGTAAGGGTATATTTAATTGGGAGTTTAGATAATAGGGGGAAAAAAACCCTCAGTGATATGAAACAGTATTCAGAAAATAGGTAGTAATAGCTTCCAGTTTAAAAATATAACTAGAATAATACAGGAGGAACTTAAATTTTATTTTAATCAATGACATCCAGCATTGGCAAGGATATAGAGGAAAAGGGTAGTTTCATCTCAAGTTGGTAATGAAGTGAATTAGCACAACTTTTCTGGAGAAGAATCTCGCAGTACTTATTTGAATGCATTAGGTGAACTGGTTCCACTTATGCTTTCAGATAATTTCACACACAGGTGTGGGGCAAATGTGCATATATGGTTGTTGTAGTGTAATTTATCTTGGAGAAAGGGGAGGCAATTGCAACACCCAATAGTAGAGAAAGATTGTATAATTTATGATAGTTTCCATCATCCTTGGAGGAAATCAAGGCAGAAGTTCAAAAGAAAGAGATAGATCTCTGACACAAAATGTCAGAGATATTATTGGAAAAATATTAAGAACATTTGTAATCTATAAAAAGATATATGCACATATTTGTATAAAAATATAGACAGCCACATATCCTTGTAAGGGCATGAAAATAAGATCTAGAAGGCTCACCATGACCTTCAAAAAGTGAAGAGTGAGTGGAAGGGGAAGGGCAGGCAGCAGGCCAGGAGGGAGGCAGGAGACTTGCTGTTTACTTAATATACTTCCACTTTACTGGTTTTCTTTCAAAATGAGCAAGTGTTGTCACATAAAATAAAAATTCAAAGGAGAGCTAATTAATTAATTACTAATTAACAACTAACTGGACTGCAGCCTCTATTGCCTTCTCTCTGACTTCCCAGTGAACCACCTATGAAGACACAGAAAAAAATGGGAACTCATTCAAACCAGCGATAGCTTCATGCCTAAATCTGGAAAGAACCTCTGTAGATCCAATGGAGCTGGAAAGAGAAGGATGTGCCACACTGTCTCCCCAAAGGGAAGCTCACTGAATAGATACCGGAAGGTGCTGCAATCCTTGCTTCCCACCAGCTGCTCAACAGTCAATCGACACTAGATACAAAGCTGAACTCTGCTTCCTCTGCAGTGGCTACCTGTGAAGGCACTCACATGAACCAGCACCTTCTCCATGCCTTGTGCCTTCTATCATCTTCACAGCTACAAGGAAACACTCAGGAAAGAACTGAGATGAGAATATGTGTGGGCTGGGAGATGAAGGGTATCTGGCAATAGGGTATTGGATTCTCCCCACAAGTAGAGTATTATGGATATATGTGGGGACAGAATGCTGCCTGGCAGGGGTATGTGCCAGGAATTGTGGTTTTTGGGTTCAGAGTGTCAGATTCTGAGTCACAGAGAATCAAATAGGGTAGAAAAAGATGTCTTCTCAATAAAATGCTAGCCAAAGTGAACCAGGAACTAACAATGAGTTTTGAAGGTGCTCTCTTCTACCTGCTTGCTGATTTCTGGGAACAGAATCAGCACATTACACAACTGTGCAGAGAACTGGGCCAATGGTAATCTCCATCCTTGGTATGTTGCCAAACAAAAAGTTATGGGACACAGACTCAAAAACTTGAATTAAATAAATATATAAGTAATCATTGATTCTGAGAAGAGATTAAAAAAAATGGAGAAACTTAAGGAAACAGACTACTATGGATAGGGTCTGGATTAATCCTTTAACCCCCAAATCCTACAAAATATTAGGGTTCTCAATTAAATTTTAAGTCTGATGCCAAAAATAAAAATCATATAGATTTTATAGATTTTATAAGTAATTCTAAATGTTAAAAGTTATAAGACAAAGGCATACCTGGAAAGGAACTTTTAATATGTGATAGACAAAAGGTTAATATCTCTACAAATAAAAGTCCTTCTAAAGTTAGACAAGACCAAATAGTTTATATAAAGAGTTATATAAATTTCATGAATAAGAAGAACATCAAAAAAAAAAAAAAAGAACATCAAAGAAAAATTACAAATTGCCCATAAATATGTGGAAGAAAAGATGCTCAATCTAATAATAAAAGAAAATAAAAATAAAAGACAACTTTTTTACAAAATTGGAAATATTAATAAATGACAATATCCAACGTCCTTAATGATTTATGCATATGTGGTTAATAATCCTTGAACTATTATTCCCTAGACCCTAAATACACGTATACCCTTGGACACAGAAATTGCTGTTTGAGAGATTTATTCCAACAGGAAAAAAATAAATCACAATTCTGTACAAAATATTAGTAAGAAGGGTGTTGCTGCATTTTAAGTATAAAAATGAAAAACAGGGAATCATCTGAATCTATTAAAGTTTGTCAAATGAATTTTGGTATAAATTTATTATGCAATCATAGGTGATTATGTTGGGGAAGGATATTAATAGTAAAGAGAGATAATCACCACTTACTGTGAAAATTGAAAATGATGCTATAAAACAGTGTTGTAACCTGATTTAGCTTTTAAACAAACATATATACAAGGAAACATGACTCAAAGGATAATTACAATTGTTAAAGGTAGTTATCTATATATAATTAAATTGAGTTTTTTCCCTATAATTTCTAAAATTTCTTCAATGGGTATTCTAAAAAGAGTTTCTTTTTTCTTTAACATTTGTGGGAGATAGAAAAGAATAATTCAATTGCATGGCCACGAGTAAAGAAAAAGTACAGTGTCTCAAATAGAAAATAAATCTGAAAACCAAATTTAGTAAAATGGACCTTGCTATTTATTGTTCCTTCTTAGATTTTTTTTTAGAACTGTAATATCCAGAAAGTATCTCTAATTTTAACATTTAAAAGAATGAGAACAACTTGTTCTGAAATTTTCTATTCATTACCAGCAAGGCATAATCTTATTTGACTGCCCAGAAAACTTTGTTTTCCACTTGCATTAGAACTCAGGATGAATTTGCATCTAACTTTCTCTTAATTATTTTTTATAGGCAATGCTTTCTCTTCCTCGGCTATTGGAAATAGTACTCACACTGACATTACTTCAAAAACCATCAGCACAAATTCAATGGCATGCTTCCAGGAGCTGGAAAAAGACCAACCCCTGAAGTCTTTCATTATTTTCCTCACAGAACAGTAACTTTTACTAGGGTACAGTAGAGGTGAGGCCATCAAATGTCAAGTTTCTTATGTCTTGTCAAAGGTTTTGGGATATGTCTCTAGGAGAGTGGACCCCAATCTGTACACAGCCCCCATCCCACTCACACACACACACACACACACACACACACACACACACACACGAAGGTTGAGTGAGAATTTCAGTGTATTTTGAAGTTTCTCATGAGAGTGAGGTCCAACTCGGTGGTATGGAGAAAAAAGGTTCAGAACAATGTCACAAAACATTTCATTACTCCAGGAGAGAAAGGCCCTTTTGACAGGAAGGCTAGCAAGTAATTTATGTCTGGATCACAAATTTTAATGACACCTTTGAATCTGAGGCCAAGTTTCAATTCATTTATTTTTTCCCCCCTATAAATTCATCATAAGAGAAATAAAACCAGTTTTTATTTTATTTATTTATTTATTTTTTTGAGACAAGGGTTGCTATATTGCCCAAGTTGGCCTTAAACTCCTGGGCTTGGGTGATCCTCCTGCCTCACCCTCCTGAGTCAATAAGACTACACGGGCCCACTACCATCCCTATTTTTTATGTTTAAAATGTAACTTTCTTGATAAGTGAGTATATTAACAAACTGTGGTACATCCATACAATGAAAGGTTTTTCAGCAATAAAAAGAAATGAACTATCAAGTCATGGAAAGATGTGGAAATGTCTTGCAGGGTGTAGCTCAGTGGTAGAGTGCTTGCCTATCATGTGTAAGACCCTGAGTTTGATCCTCAGTACTGAAGAAGGAAGAAGGGAAACATGAAGGAACGAGATAAAATAAAATTGGCAGGTGATTGACAAGGAGGGAGGAGCAATCAAAGGTAGAACATGAGGGACTTTTAGGGCAGTAAAGTCATTCTATGTGATCTGCAAGGGCATATATGTGCCATAATACATTTATCAAAACCCACAGAATATTAAGAAAAAAAAAACCAAATGAACCTCAGGGCTAGAAATGTAGGTAGCTCAGTAATAGAGCACTTACCTAGCACATGCAAAGCCCTGGGATCAATCCCCAGCACGGCAAACAAACAAATGCAACAACAACTAAACAGTAACGTAAACTATAGACTTCAGTTAATAACACATGGACAGTGGCTCAGTGGTTCTAACAAATGTGTCACTGGTGCAAGATGTTAATAATAGGGGAAACTATGTGATGGGGGGGATT
The DNA here is from genome assembly GCF_902686445.1 of Sciurus carolinensis. NCBI lineage: Eukaryota > Metazoa > Chordata > Mammalia > Rodentia > Sciuridae > Sciurus > Sciurus carolinensis. The sequence goes on from NC_062226.1 coordinate 69,346,626, forward strand.
GGAAGGAAGAATAGGAGAACTCTCAGGGCTTTCTGCTCAGTTTTCCTGTAAACCTAAAATTGTTCTAAAAAATTGCTTACATTAGAAAAACATCAAGAAAAGGTTGATAATATAAAATTACCATTTATATATAAAGAGGACAAAAAGTAACTTACTTGCGGTTCACAATCAGCCACTCCCGAATATAGGTCTGAACACAGTCCCTGACGTGAGGGTCCAGTTCAACCCTAATTAGGTGCAAAATGAGATAAAAACATGTTATTATTGGGTGATACCAACAAAGCAATCTCTTATAGCCAAGGGGCACAACATGATTTCAAATTCATATCCATGAGAATGCTAAGGATGTTCTTGCCCATTCATTTTGAGTGTCTGAAGTGCTCCTGAGGTGATCTATATAAATATATATTTTTTGGTGGTGCTGGGGATCGAACCCTGGGCCTTGTGCTTGCAAGGCAAGCACTCCCCGACTGAGCTATCTCCCTAGCCCCCTGAGGCAATATTTAATGAGGCAAATATGTTGGCATTTTATATTTTGTGGGTTTCCTTTATTTTGGAGAATTGCTAAACTGTACTCATCCCTGAAGGCATTACAACACAAGATGGGCAGAACTAGTGGTAATCCTAGTATAAATATGAACTTCTAACAGGGGTAGTTTTATACTTCTGTGTACTTTTGTTAGGATTTATGTATTCTCCTTTTAGAAAGCCAAGACAGCTGTCTTGGGTTGTGATGAAGTTGCAGACACCACCTTCAGTCTTGGATAGTTCCTGTCGTACCTGCTTAGAAGTGTGCCCTGAGAAATACTCTACCTGTGTTTCAAGGTCTTGAAGTCAGAAATAACAGTCGTAGCAAAGCTTTTTGCTGTTGTCACAAAGGCATTAATACTAGAGATACTAAATAAGACTAAATTGTACGGGTCATAATTTTCTCATTTGTAAAGAGAGGATGTTGTAGTTTTGATCTTGAATCACCCCAAAGGCCCACGTGTTGAAGCTGTAGCCTCCACGTTGGCATTGTTGGGAAGCAGTAAAGCTTTTAGGACATGGGGGTCTCATAGGAGCTCTTAGGTCACTGGGGACAAGTCCTCAAAGGAGACTGTGGGGTGCCAGCCTCTCCCTCTCTGTCCTTTTCACCTAGCTATGAGGTGAATGGGCCTCCTTTGCCACCTTCTCTTGCCATGATGTGCTATACCACCAAAGCCACAAGGCCAATTGGTGATAGACTGAAATCTCCAAAACTGTAATTCAAAATACATCTTTCCTCTTTTTAAATCAATTTATCTCAGGTGTATATACTTGTTATGGAGTACTGACTAGTGTGGGGACAAGAACAGAACCTACCCATGTAGTATGCTGTTAGTATGAGATGAAATCTTACAAAGTTGGACACTTGACTTCTGGTTCCTGATTGTCCAAATCCCAGTTTCATCCTTTATTAGCTCTGTAACCTTCGGCCAGTCACTCAACTTTCCTGCCTAGGTTTCTTTACCTGAGAGTGGCGACGTTAATACAAAGAGTGCCTCCTTTAGAGAATTGTGATGAAGATGAAATAAATTAGTGTGCAAAGTGCCTAGAAGAGTGTTCAGCACATTATCAGAACTGTACATGATAGTTCCTACTTTATACACCACTGACTATGCACTAGGTGCTGATGTATTCCCTTCACGTGTGTTAATCAGCCCTCTGGAGCAGGCACTGTTGTGGTTCTTATTTTGCAGAAGAATGAGATGACAAGGCTCTTGTTCCAAGTCGCAGTGGTAGTGGGAACTCACCTGTAGAGTCCAGGCTGTGACCATCACTCTAGCAGAGCTCAATATATAGTTCTGGGGTAGGCCTCCCGTTGCTTTGCTTATTCAGAAGACTTTGGCAAAAATCGAAATACTAGAGGTTGTTTTAAAGACACTTCACTTAGGCTGGGGATATAGCTCAGTTGGTAGAGTGTCTGCCTTGTAAGCACAAGGCCCTGGGTTCAATCCCCAGCACCGGAAAAAGGACATTCGATTGATAACATGCTAGCTTAAATTCTAGTGACAAGGCGATGTTATACTTTAAAAATCATGCTAGGGGGCTGGGACTGTGACTCAGTGGTAGAGCATTTGCCTAGTACATGTGAGGCACTGGGTTCAATTCTCAGCACCACATTAAAAAAAGTATAAATAAAGGTGTGGTGTCTATCTACAACTAAGTGTTTTAAAAATCCTTTAAAAATCATGCTAGGGAAAAATTGCTTTGTCTATCATATTAAAAAAAAAAAACCCTCCTTCTTCTAAATTTGTTGTAAGTGTTTTAAACAGGTTGTTCTAAGATTCTGGCCATATTTGGAAATAAGATAAAGTTTGCACAAAAAATAAAATTAAATGATTTTCTACCAAAGGTGAAGATAATATGAGATACTATATTAGAGTCACATCTGAATAATTGGACTGACAAAGGGGGAGTGCTTCCCAAGGATGATAATGCTATTTGTTTACTGGGAAGTGAATATTCCCAAAACATTAGGGTTGCATAGATGGGCAGCTCTTCTATGAGAATGAGAAATGTCTGAACAAGAAAGCAAAAGGTCCCAATATACCACATCGCTGTCATCCAACCTCCTGAAACCGTGATTAAATAAAATGCCATTAGAACTGAAAATATCTCAGTGTCATGAGGGTAGGGACTGTGTTTTAGGATCTCTTTTCTAGGATATTTTGAGGAAAATGAGAAGGTTGAAAATGTCCGAAGATGTGAATTTAAATTTAAATTTTAAAATGAATACAAATCAAAGTTCACCCTAAACCTCCAGAGACTATAAAATTCACTTTATGGTAGCAAGAGGAGTTTCATTTCAATAGGATTCCACAGTTGTTTGATATCAAGAGCTATTTTCCATGCTTAGCAACTTGACCCCAAGCAGTTGCTCACATTCTACTGTGCTTTCCCCATTGGTTTTCCCCTTGACAAAACTTTCTGCAAAGGAAGGGATTTTACCTTATTATTCTTTTTATTCCAGTACCCAGCACATAGTAGATGCTCAATCAATGTGGGTAGACCTTATACTTCTAAGTTTATCCAGTTTCTTTTGTGGAAACAATTAAGAAGCTTCTGAATGGAGGCATTTCAGTGACTATTGTGATTTTTTTTTTTTTACATGTGGAGACAGTGAGAACTAACTAGTCCAAGGTCATTGAGCTGGCCACAGTCAGTCCTGCTCCAGATCTGCACTCTTAACTTTTCTGGAGCATTCCATCGTGTCCCACTGAATCCTTGGATGGCTTGGTCCCTACACAGCTCTTCAAAGCCTTTGGCTAAACCAATTAAAAAACTGTCTCCCTGTAGGTGATAGACACTTATGTCTTCCTGCACATCTTAACGGATTGAGTAATTTTGATTATTTTAAAAAGAGGTTCAGAATTAGGGCAGCTTTCCCCTTCCCAATAACAGTCACGACAATCAAAATCCCATCTACATTTCAGGGGAACAATTTACCCTTCCTCCGGCAAAGAGGGCTGCAAAGTTCTACATTCCTTTGGCGTGAACACCACGTCCAAGTCATCATCGGTGAAGTCTCCCAGCTCCTGGGCCAGTTCCACATCCAGGCTGCTCAGGTGTGTCATCAGAAGTCCTTCGAAGTCCACGGGCTCCACTGGGTCATAAAACTGAGGCTGGAGGGGTGGGGAAAAGAAAAAGGACGTTCCCACACGGTTTCCTGGTGAAAGGACTAAGGCAACGGAGGCTGTTTGCTTCGCCCTTCTTTTCAAATTAATGCTCTGCTCTTAGCCTAAATGAAGTGACTCTTTGGAGGAGCTGTCAAACACAGCAGCAGTGATATGGAAAGGAAAAGAAATGCAGCAACAGAAAGTCAAGTCATAACACGATGAGTAATTAAAATTACACCCCAAGGCAGAATTTTTCTCTGCTTAATTGCATCTTGATGAGGAATCCTGAGGAGATCCAAAATGAGATCACAAGGCTTTGCAGAATTTTTATAATTTCTCCTGTAAAAGCTCTCAGAGGCCATGTTTTGTTTATCCAAATACAGCGAGGTGGGGAAAGGAGGCAATTTTCCAGAAATTTAGGCAAACTCAGCCCTGCTTTGGCTGAATATTTAAGCACAGTGCTTCCTTTGGCCTGAGTTATCCTATGTGTTGGTTCTCAAAAGCCAACACTCATACATCATTGCAGCCAACAGGGAGCTAGACTTGGTGGCTGAACCCCTCCTACACAGCGATTTCCAAGCACAGCTCGACTGACTGGCGCTTGTCTAGAAGACATTTTCATTGGACCCCAGCTATGTAAGCAAACTCAGGGCAACCTGCTGAGTTTTCTTGTGGCTGAATTTGCTCAGTTTACAAGAATTATTCTTGGTTCTTCATGTTGGCTTTCCATAGCGGGAGAGGGAGGGAATAGAGGGGCTGGAGATGTAGCTCAGTGGTAGAGCCCTTGCCTAGCACATGTGAGATCTGGGTTTGAATCCCAGCAGCAACAAAACAAAAACAAGCAAACAAAAAAAGATTTGCTGGGAGAAAAGGTAACTTAAACATAGTATTTTTTCTTTCACTGATGAAATTAAAATTTGGCAATCCTTTGTCAGACTACAATGAAAGTATGTTTTCTTGTCCATGAAATCCAAAGACTTAGGAACCACTACCTTAAGGAAGTAAAAGAATCACTAATATAAAGTAAATTTGCTTAACGGCAATAATAATACTTGCAGCTCTGTGGACTATTCACTTCTGGTCGACCATGTGGAGTCATGAGCCCAAGGGGGTACTGTTCTCCTTAACCTCTATCTGCCATGGAACAACAAAACAAATGCCCCGGAGTCTTGACTTGTACTACTGTGATCTTGACTTGTACTGCCCTGATGCAAGACAAGGGCAGGTCTGAAGGAAAGGCTAACAAAAACCAGTTTTCCATCCCCTTAAAGCCACACACAAGAAAGGACTTCAGATTCCCCATATATATATAATTTTTGTTGACAGAGTCATATAACTATTGATGAATAAAGTCTGTTCTTGTTCTCGGAAAAAAAAAAAAAAGAAAGAAAGAAAAAAGGAAAAAGAAATGGCTTCAGGTTGGATAAAAGGAGCAAAGATGCAAAAGGAAGAAAGAGGAGAGAATGTAGATGTGGCTGCCCCACCCCCTCCCACGCTTGCTGTCCCTGGTGCAATGGAGACATGAATAACTCATGTTGGGGAGTGAGGACGAAGGTGCGTATTGGCGAAATGCACCCTATTTCCCATCTGGATTTATGCAGCTTGGTGACTTGCATAGTGCCCTACGACAGCAGGGCAAATGGGGGCGGGGGAGAAGGTGAGAGGATGGACCCCAGTAGTGGAGAACAGAGCACACCCCTAGTTCATTACAGGTGGCATGAGAGGGGCAGACAAGTTTCTCTTGGTTCTGTCTGGGACCTGAGGTCAGCTGAGGAGAGAACTGGGGTCCTCACATGGGGACCTCTCAAAAGGAAGCACCAAGGACCAACAGGGCTAAAGAGCCAGCTACCTCTGTGGAAGCAGGTACTGACTGAGTTTTCAAAGGGACACTGTTAAACTCTGCCAGAAGGAACAAGGGTCATCATCTATGCACAGAACAAACCCATCACAGGCACCCACATATGACTGAACCCAATTAAGAAAGCAGACTCTCATTTCCCTGTTCCCAACCAACCCCACGGAACAGAGTGCTTAGTCAGGGATTGAAATGATTTCTATAGGAAATTATGAAAATTACATTTTTTTACAACTCCAAACTAATTACAGTAAAGTTTATGCCCATTGGACTAATAATCATTGAGCACTACATACCAAGAAATTGGAGTAGGTCTTACGTACATCATCTCATTCAATCCTTACTAGAACCCTAGGAAGTATGCAATCTTATTATCCTCATTTTACAGAGGATGAAATGGAAGGCTAAATATTTAACAATGTGTCCCTGATGACACAGTTATGAAGTAGAAGTGTAATTCCAACTGGAATTCAAACCTGGGCAGTCTCGTGTTCTTAACTACTACAAATTTGATAGTTTTCTTTTACAAGCCTTTCAGGGAATCTGTGTTTTCTGAGATAATTAAACAAGGCAATAATAACTGTGTTTGGAAGTGAGTTAAAAAATTTACCCTCTAATCACAAACTCTGCTCAGAACTTCTCATGGGATTGACTGCTCAAAGAAATAATGGCGAACAAATAAATAAAAGTAATAATAAATAGTAATGACTCAAGCAGAAGCACTGGAAATATATACTTAAAAATGACAAGGAAAGCTGGGTACAGTGACTCATGCCTATAATCCCAGCGTCTAGGAAGGCTGGGGGATGCAGCACAGCGTTTAATCTCTTTTGCCAAAAGTGGGGGAGGGGGAGACCTTGAAGCACAGTTTGAAGCATGGTGAGAAGAGCACTAATAATTTATAAGTAGAAGTCTCATGAAGAAATGACATTTGTGTGCAACTGTCATAGAGAAGAAAGTTCAATTCCACTCAAGGTACAATACTTGTAATGTTCTTGAAATTCAAAGCTGCAAATAATGGGAAAACAAAACGAAACAGACTGATAGCAGCACTTGTGACCTATAGGACAAGACTGTCCAAGGAGTGGGAGCAAAGAATGGCCAACTCCCTCATTCAGGAGTTATTTGCTGAGCATCTACTGAGTGCTAATCACTGAGTTGGTGGTTAGGCTGCAGAGGAGAATAGGTGGCCGCTCTCAGGGAGCTGCCATCTAATCACCCATGCGATGACGACATTTCAGTCTTCTCACAAATAAATACTACCACCTTTGGGAGGGAATTGATAAAAAGCACAGTATCATCATTGAGTGTTAACCATGTGGCAATGTGCCAAGCACAATATACACAAGATAGTCATTAACTCCTGAGGTCTGACTATATTCTAAGGTGGAACAGACTAACCACCAACAGTAATGGAATTATCACTGACAGTGCTTCCAGTACTATACAAGTGGGCATTTAGTAATTTATCTCCCCTATCCTTTCCACACTGAAAGGAAGAAACTGGTCATTCCAAATGTGATAAGAACTAGTCTTGCCGTTGGCAAGTGGGTGGAGACCCCAACTACTCCCAACTAGATCTTGAAGCAGTTGTTCTGCTTGCAAATGCAAATAGTAACCAGGAACCAGAAAAGATTTCTGTTTTCTGGACTAGCTGAAGTCTTGATCTGAAGAGTAGGTTTCATCATCAGGCAAGTAGTATACACATTATATATATACAAATAAATGCAGAAAGATTGAGGAGAATTATAGTAACATTGCACTTGGATGAACTGTGGGAATCAGGGAGAATAGCAAGTAGGAGATAATCTCAGATTAGTCCAAGGAAGGAGTTGGGCCCTTGGAAGCTTAAACCCAAGCAAAAAGTGTAACTGTTTCATTTACTCTGCTTTTAAGCTATGTGTCCTCCTAGTCAATGGACACAAAAGACTAGTTTAAATGCTCTGATCCAAAGCAATTTCAAGGATGTTACTTTTATACTATGAGTTATCACTTTGTATATACCATTGTTATAACAATGTCAGGAAAAAGGCCCATTTTGTTTTTCTTATTGGTGCATTATAACTATACATAATAGCTTTTTAGTTTGAATCCATCCTATTTATTGATTCTTGCTTTTATTTCTTGTGCTCTGGGGCTCTTGTTAAGGAAGTCTGGTCCTAAGCCAACATAATGAAGATTCAGGCCTACTTTTTCTTCTATTTGGTCTCTGGTCTAATTCCTAGGTCCTTGATCCATTTTGAATTGAGTTTTGTACAGGGTGAGAGATAAGGGTTTAATTTCATTTACTGAATATGCATTTCCAGTTTTGCCAGCACCATTTGTTGAAGAGGCTATCTTTTCTCCATTGTATGTTTTTGGCACCTTTGTCTAGTATGAGTACTTATGTGGGTTTGTCTCTTTGTCTTCTATCCTGTACCATTGGTCTACCTGTCTATTTTGGTGCCAATACCATGCCGTTTTTGTTTCTATTGCTCTGTAGTATAGTTGAAGGTCTGGTATTGTGATACCACCTGCTTCACTCTTCCTGCTAAGGATTGCTTTGGCTATTCTGGGTCTTTTGTCTTCCAGATGAATTTCATGATTTCTTTCTGTATTTCTAGGAGGAATATCATTGGGATTTTAATTGGAATTGCATTAAATCCGTATAGAACCTTTGGAAATATGACCATTTTGAAAATATTAATTTTGCCTATCCAAGAACATAGGAGATTGTTCCATCTTCTAAGATTTTCTTTAATTTCTTTCTTTAGTGTTCTCTTAGTTTTCATTGTAGAGGTCTTTCACCTCTTTTGTTAGATTGATTCCCAAGTATTTTATCTTTTTTTTTTTTTTTTTTTTTTTGAGACTATTGTGAATGGAGTTGTTTTACTAATTTCTCTTTCAGAGGATTCATCACTTATGTGTGATGATTATATATCCTGCTATTTTGCTGAATTTATTTATTAGTTCTAGAAGTTTTCTGGTAGAGTGTTTTGAATTCTCTAAGTATAGAATCTTGTCAGAGTGGGAGAAAATCTTTTCTATACACTCTTCAGACAGAGCACTAATCTCCAAAATTTATAAAAAACTTTAAAAATTTTACACCAAAAATACAAAAAAAAAAAAAATCCAGTCAATAAATGGGCTAAGGAACTAGGCAGGCACTTCACAGAAGAAGATACACAGGTGATCAACAAATATACGAAAAAGTACTCATCTCTAGTACTTAAAGAAATGCAAATCAAAACCACCCTAAGATTTCATCTAACTCCAATTAGAATGGCTGTTATCAAGAACACAAGCAGTAATAAGTGTTAACATGGATGTGGGGAAAAAGGTACACTCATACATTGCTGATGGAGTTGAAAATTGGTTCAGCCACTCTGGAAAGCAGTAAGGAGATTCCTCAGAAAACTTGGAATGAACCCATCATTTGACCCAACTATCCAACTCCTTGGTTTATACCCAAAGGACTTAAAATCAGCATACTATAGTAAAGTAGCCACATCAATGTTCATAGCAGCTCAATTCACAATAGCCAGACAGTGGAACCAACCTCAATGCCCTTCAATTGATGAATGGATAAAGAAACTGTGGTGTATATATATATATATATACACAATGGAATATAATTCAGCTATAAAGAAGAATAAAATTATGGCATTTGCAGGAAAATGGATGGAGTTGGAGAATATCATGCTAAGTGAAATGAGTCAAGCCCAAAAAACCCAAGGCCAAATGTTTTCTATGATAAGTGGATGAAGGGGGTGGGGGGGCAAGAGACGAATGGAGGAACTTTGGATTGTGTAAAGGGAAATGGGGCAGAAGGGGGTGGGGGAAGGAAAGATAGTGACTGAAACAAACATTATTACCCTATGTACATGTATGATTACACAAATGGTGTGAATCTCCATTGTGTATAACCATAGAAATGAAAAATTGTACCCCATTTGTATACAATGAATCAAAATGCAGTCTATAAAAATAAACATTAAAAAAATTGTATATAATAGTGGGATTCATTGTGATATTTTGTACATACATATAAAAAGCTCTTTTTAAAATAAAACAAATAGCAAGCAAAAATACTTAAGATTGCAAACGATCCTGAACCAGGTTTTACCTATTGTGATGGCTCTGTGATGTGTCAACCTGGCCAGGTTGAACTACATTACTGGAATTCCCTCTCTAGTGTTTCCAGACAGGGTGCACTTTCTGAGTTTTCTTTGCAAGAGCTGGATGACAGAATAGAGGTTGCAGTCATTTAGTAGCAGACCCACAACTTCTGGCGATATAATCAAATGTTCATTTAGACAATGCTGTCAAGTCCCTAGTCAATTGGATTTAGGTTAATAGAGATTATCCTGGGTGGGCTTGACTTAATCAGTTAGAAGCCTTTTCTGAGAGGGTGGAGACTGTCTTGAAGTTTGGAGGAGCCACATTTCACCTCTGCCTTGGGGCTGCCAGGTTGCTCACCATCTTTCCTTCCTTTCTGTCTGCCCTATGGTTTCAGGCTTGCTTAGTTGGCCAGTGGATAAGCCTATTACTTACAATCAGTTCCTTAATATAAATGCATCTGTACTTCCTACTGGCTCTGATGCTCTGGTTGAAACCTGTCTGTGACACCTCCTATCATTCATTCAACAGATACTTCTGGTGGCTACAGTGGTCAGGCAGGAGGCTAAGGAAATAGTCACTGCCCTAAGTAGTTTCCAGAATTTTTCTAGGGAATGTTTGTGCAGCCTTTCTTTTTAGTCACTTTTTTCGGAGGTCTGGCCAGCGGACTGGAAATAAACAAAAATATGATAAATATCCTGAAAGCTTAAATTATCTGCAGCCAAACATTCCCTTCTTAAATTAAGCAAGTGTGGACTTTGCATTATCTTTTATTGCATGTCAAAGGCTATTTCTCCCAGCAAGGGACAGGATTCAATCTGTTCTGAACTGAAAACTCGAGAACCATATCTGTTTGAAATTAACTGACATTGCTCCTAGCACAATGTAGTACACAGATAGCAGATTGATAGCTGGTTCAAATGACACATCCGAACAGTATTTCACAAATGTTGAAAACTGGGCAGTTCAATGACTTGACCCAATCACACAGACAGTCACGAAGGACCTGGATGCTTTTCCCAGTGCTGGGAGGCTTCATGTCCCTCTGGGTGAGACTGGGGAAAAGGCTTAATGTTTCCATTGCATGGGCTTCGTGACCTCAAGTGTGTTTACCCCGACGGAGGGTGGTCCTCACATCTACTTGGCTCTGCACAATAGACAAGGCTTGTTAAAGTCACCCAAGACTTCCACGCTGCTGAATTCAATGATCTTTTTCACGGTCCTGGTTTATTTATAGCATTGGAAATCCAGGCCGATGTCTACAATTATACTTTAACATCACACATGGAAATCTAATTGACTTCTCAAACCTAATGAATTCAAAACTAACTCTTACTTTTCCTGACAAACTGCTCTTCCCACACCTTCTGAGCCTCTGCATATCACCAAGTAGCAATTCTACTCCACCGGTTGCCCGTGCCGAGGACTTTGGAATCAATGTTGATTTTTCTCTTCCTCTTAGACACTACATAAAATTCAAAAGAAAAATCCTCTCCATGTTTCTTTTGAAATATATTCAGACTCCAACTACTTCTCACATTCTCTGCTGTCTCCACCCTATTTCAAGCTGGTCTTTTGTTTTCCTGTGTCCCAGCAATTTATTCCTATCTTGCTTCTTCTCATCAGTCTTATTTCCACTCAGAGAACAGAGTGATCTTTACAAGAACTGTGTAAGTCATCCTCATAAAAAGTCAAATGGTTCTGGGTCTGTGCTCCATGCTTCCAGTGGCTTCCTGTCTTAATCTGAGTATGAATCAACATTCTTCTGTGGTCTTTGAGGCCTCCGACCCAGCCCTGCTCTCTCTACAATCTCAGATCTCATCTGCTACCCACTCTGCTCAGGCCACACCCTGCTTCCTTGTTGTTTCTGGAGCATGCCCCACTCTTTGCCTGGGGACTTTGCACATGCCATTCCTTCTGACTGAAATACCCTTCCTTTGGAGATCTGCCAAGTTAATTTCCAATTCTGTCCCAGTATCTTCTTTCCATATAGAGGCATTCACAGACCACAAATCTAAACTAGCATCTCTTCTGTGTCACCATTCTCTGTTTCATTCTTCAAAGTCTTCCTGGCCCCTGCACAGTGTATGTTTACCTATTTATTTATGCTCATTTCCCATTCTAACATGTAAGCTGCTCTTTGCTCTATTCCCAGCTCCTATGACAGCTCCTGGCACAGAGTGATACCCAACAAATATTTCTTGAATGAATGAACGAATGAATGAATGAAAAAGACAGCCCTCAGCTCCATCATATTTCAGTAAACAGAGTTGAAGGAAGTAAGGTTTTTGAGCTTCAGTGATTTCAAAGTATGTGTAGCTCAAATGAATGTTTTTCTGCCTCCACCAAAGGCAACTTTCTGTTGATGCCACAGAAGATGCTGATGTGGCATCCTGGGCTTCGATTTATTTTTTACCAAGACTGATTTGATTCCCTGATTTTGCAATGGCAATAATGAAATGTCTATTTTGCATGCAGAATGCCTGACACTCTTTCATTTTATCTTCCATTGTGCCTGTGCATGAGACCTATATTGAGATCTTCCTTTCCCATCATGTCCTTCTAGTGCAATCAATCAAACTTAAGAACAGCCCAACTCCTTGAAAGATGAAGTACAAAAGAACAATAGAAGCAGAAGACTCAAAGGGGACCATGCTGATCAAGTGATTCACCATTTAAGTCATCCTTAGCTGTATAAGAAAAAGGTTGCTGTATTTCACAGAAATCCATGCCCATAACAGAACTGAATGCTTGCAAAGTATGAAACTTTTTTTAAAAAATGTAAACATTAGATATACAAACATGTAACCATGGTATTTTGGTACATATCCAGGATGTGGCTTTCTACCTTTTCATCCAGAGCCATCATGGGTCTGCAGATTCATTCTATTACATTAAAAAACTTTTCTATTATTACTTTTTCAAATAGTATATTTTTCCTCCATAAAGATGTAGCTTATGGTTATTAACCACAAACACCGTGTCTCAAATCTTCCTTACTACCTTAAGACATAGGTCCCAATCCTTCCTCCCCTTCTATGTCTCACTCCCCTTTTTATTTCCAATAATCAGAAAATAGTTTTTGTATTTTATAGCTTTGTTTTATCAGGAGCATCAAATATGGAGTTGTTTGCTTACATAAATAACTGGCAGCACAGGGTCTCTAGTCAACCTGTGCATATTGCTATGGCAACAGAGAATGCCAGTGAAAATGGGTGAGTCTGTATCTAGGGATGTTCATTAGCCAGAGCTGCTCTCTCTCTGGCCCTGGTCACAAAGAACTCAGATCTGGGGCAAGTTTATTGTCATGTCTAAAAATCCAACTCTAAATGATGGATCTTCTTCATATTAAAAAATGCAAAATTTAAAAATATTTTATCTACTTTGAAAATATACGGACACAAAATCATCACAGTTAATATTACAATAACAGTTAAAAAACAAAAATCCAATAAAGCAGAAAGAAAAAAACAACATCAAACACACAAACTTCCCCTCATTTATCAGATGCATAACAGAAACCAGTATACTTCTATGCGATTTATCTACAGGGTTAGCAAGTGATCTTTGCTTACCACACATTCTGCAATTCAGAGCATATTGAACAACAAAAGAACTGTTACCTTTCTGTATATGCTTTCCCTCATTTTGTAGTATTTCTACCTACTGAGAATCTTGTGTGTGTGAGAGGGGATTAAAGCCAGGGGTGCTTTACCACTGTGCTACATCTGCAGCTCTTTTTATTTTTTATTTTGAGATGGGTTCTCACCAAGTTGCTTAAGGGCCTCACAAAGTTATTGAGGCTGGCCTTGAACTTGTGATCCTCCTGCCTCAGGCTCCCAAGTAGCTGGGATTACAGGTGTGCACCACCACGCCCAACCTGAGAATCTTTAAATGATTCTCAACAAAGGTCACAAGCTAACATCCCCAGGGAATGTTAAAATACTGATACTTTGTACTCACTTCCTGGAATTCTGATTTATCATTCTGTGACAGGTCAAGCTACTGAAGCTTCTACAGGTCTGAGTTGTCTAAGCCTTCTCCATCAGGCCTTTGACTCCTGTCACACTGTATTTGTCTTCTGAATGCCTACCATATTCAAAGCCAGTATGGAATCTCTATATAACCTGTCCCCCAAAGAAATCAAAAAGCCCTCCGGAGCTGAAACCATCTCCTACATATCGCTTTTAATTCTTCCACAGTGCCTTCATAGTGCCAAATATATAAGACAGTAATATTAGTCACTATTTACCCAGGGTCTATATGGACCTTACGGTAGGCAGCATTTGTGTGCCAATTCTGCAAAAGAGCAATCTAAAACCTTCAGATAACTTCAGTAACCTGTCCCAAATTATATAACAAGTAAGTGGCAATATCGGTCTGTCTGACTCCAAACTCTTCCTTCTTATAAAACTGTACCACACCATCAAGAAACTTGTCATTGATTGAGTTTTAAATAACTTAACTTCAATTAAAAATCAAACAACTATTTGAATCAGCATGGAGGCTGTTGAAATGGTGATTATATAAATAAAGGTAAGAGGAATAAAGGTCAAATGCACTTGGTCTTACCATGCATTAATTTGGCCAAAATAATACAATGAACAGTTTACAGCCTCTGGTTTAAGAAAAATTTTCTAAAACTACTGCAGGTGAAAAGTCTTTAAATGATAAACCCCTTCTCTGCCTTGCAATAAATGAATTATGCTGAAATGCTCCATTATCTTTCTATGAAAAAAAAATCTAAGGTAAAAGGAAATCACCATGTAAGTTGTTAATTTCTTTGGGGGAACACTCATTCTAAAAGATGATTTGAGGGAAACTACAACCACTGTATTCTCATGTTACAACACGATAGCAGGTAAACATTAGGAGATGGGCTTTCCTAAGCAGACCATTCCAAAAAAAAAAAAAAAAAAAAAAATATATATATATATATATATATATATATATATATATATATATATATATATATGAATTCCAGGCTCCCCACTATCCTAAATACCTCCTTCTCTACAGGTAGAAGGAACAGAGACTGTGCTGAAGCTGGAGTAGAGTTGGGAAAGGAGACTCTAAAACTAAATTGGAATAACCAGGAACAATGTATTTCAATATATTTTAAAGAATATTCATGTACAAACAGAACCAGGATTAAATGATGACAACTAGAAACACATGCTTCTTAAATAGTTTTAACATTTTGCTTATTTTTACTACTTTCTTAATATCTCCTCTTAGAAAATGGGTAGCTAAGCTGCATGTTAACTTCCTAGCTACTGAAGTAATTATCAAAATTAACTTTTGTCAAAATGCCTGAGGATGCAGCAAACTATTAAAAGAATATGTGCAAATATTAAGCAATTTTTTTCCTGTAACTTAACATTTTTTTAAAAGAATTCATCCTGAGAAAATTTAAGGCCGCAGCACAGAAGTTAATGCTGGCATGGAGACAAGGGGTTAAGTCCTGTTAAATAACTTCCTTAAAGTCTCTTACTAGTGATGTCCATACTATTTCCCAAGACAGCTACTACAGAAAGCCACAGTCTCAGTTGACAAAGAGGCAAAGCACCAACGCTCCCCACATTGTTTAAGATTTAAAAGCGTATTCAGTCACTTCTTAATTAAATTTTGCAGTTTGGAATATAACTCGACTCAGAAATCTTTAAATTTGGGCAGGGGGGGTTTCCAATTAAGTATATATTAGCACCAATGAAATCAAGAAGCACATGGAATTTATCTAGGTATAAAGTTCACTTAAGAGGCACTTGGACAGTGTACGCTTGATGTGCATTTATTGTAATCTGCAATTTTGAAACAGCTGAAAAAGCACAAATAAAAGGGGCAGTCTAGCAAGCCACTGAGATCATAAATAGATTTTTTTTTTTTTAAGAAATGTCATTGTAAGTTACCTCTGGCAGTAAAAGGTGCTAAAGATATTTTTTAGTACTACTATTTCATTAATGACACAACACACAAATTACCCTTCTGAAATAACCACAAATCACTCCAATAAAACATACCTTTAAAGGACACACAGTTACACGGCGCGTAAATTGTTACAGGAGACAAAATGGCGGCTACAGGAAATGCAGTGGAAGGTTACAAAATTTCTAAGAGCAGAAGTGGTTTTGAAGTAATAAGTAGAAACAAAAAATAACCTAACCTCCTCAAGATAACCACTAGAACCAGCCAGAAAGTGCCGCTGTGCTGTGTGTGAGGAAGTGAATGTAGAGAGGGCTGGAGCCCTCTCACAAAGGAAATGAATGTCTGCTCCTGTTTTGCAAACTATCTCATTTAACTTAGATTTATCTCACCTGGCACATATCTGGCTTTTAGTCTCAAATAATATAACAGATATGTATACTCAACAATTGGAGTTGATATAAAAATGTAGGTCATCTTCAACTCAAAAGGGGGAGTGTGTTTTTAAAATAAAGTTTTGTACATACTGTATGATTCTAATTATGTAAAGTTCTAGGTAAGGCAAAATTAGAACCACAGAGGTAGATCAGTGGTTTCTTCAGTTGTGGATCTGGGGGCTCAGGGCAGAGAGGAGAGATTGAAAGGGCATGATTGTTTAAGTAGAGGTTAAATGACTATAAATTGCCCAAATTCATCAAATTTTACACCTAGAATCGGCAAATTTTATTATAAGTAAATTGTACTTCAAATAAAAATGATTTAATAAAAGTTTTTGATGGACTTTTCAGATTTTGGAATGGATTTTTTTTTTTTTTTTATCCAACAAAAGCATGCTACTAATGGTGGTTAAGTTTCCAGGCTAGCCCCTCTCCCCAGATATGAATTATCATTTGGGTGAAATTGAGTAGCCTGGAAGCCCTCTAAGTTGAGAGATGTTAGAACCACAGCCCCAGGTGGTCCTATTTACCCTCTAAGCCTTGGGTGGCTCAGTGAGAGAGGCATATTATCTGATGTCAAAAAGCAGACAGAGTAGGGCGTAGTGGCATACACCTGTAATCCCAGTGGCTTGGGAGACTGATCAGGAGGATGGCAGGTTCAAAGCCAACCTCAGCAACTTAGTGAGGCCCTAAGCAGTTTAGCAAGACTCTGTCTCAAAATAAAATATAAAAAAGGGCTGGGGGATGTAGCTCACTGGTTAAGTACCCCTGGATCCAATCCCTGGTAAAAAAAAAAAAAAAAAAAAAAAAAAAAGAAAGAAAGAAAGAAAGAGAAAGAAAGAAAGAAAAGCAGGCAGAGTTATGAACTGGTGGGTGGAGAATGTTATGCAGCAGTGAGAAGGCCTAAAGTTAATCAGGAAGCCAACACATGCTGGACACTTCTGCACTTGACCATTTGCTAAGCAAACCTGGAACCCGTACTTACTAGTTGAAGAGAGGGGAAGCCAGATGTACTTATACTCTGTCGATGGTACTGGCCAAGGTTTGGTGGGAGGGTAAACTGTTTCCTTATTTCTGCTGAAGAATACCTTGAATTAAAATAGAAAAACCTAAATGAAGTGATCAATTTTTTAAAAAATCATCCAAATAAATACAATTTTCTCATACTAGACAAAGGGGCCAAAAATATGCAATGGAGAAAAGACAGCCTCTTCAACAAATGGTGCTGGGAGAATTGGAAATCCATATGCAACAGAATGAAACTAAACCCCTATCTCTCACCAGGCACAAAACTAAACTCAAAATGGATTAAGGATCTCGGAATCAGACCAGAGACCTTACATCTTATAGAAGAGAAAGTAGGTCCAGAGCTTCAACATGTCGGCTTAGGACCAGACTTCCTCAACAGGACTCCCATAGCACAAGAAATAAAAGCAAGAATCAATAACTGGGATAGATTCAAACTAAAAAGCTTTCTCTCAGCAAAGGAAACTATCAGCAATGCGAAGAAAGAGCCTACAGAGTGGGAGAAAATCTTTGCCAATCATACTTCAGATAGAGTGCTAATCTCCAGAATCTATAAAGAACTCAAAAAACTCTACACCAAGAATGCAAATAATCCAATTGACAAATGGGCTAAGGAAATGAATAGACACTTCACAGAAGAAGATCTACAAGCAATCAACAAACATATGGAAAAATGTTCAACATCTCTAGTAATAAGAGAAATGCAAATCAAAACCACCCTAAGATTCCATCTCACCCCAATTAGAATGGCGATTATCAAGAATACAAACAACAACAGGTGTTGGCGAGGATGTGGGGAGAAAGGTACACTCATACATTGCTGGTGGGGCTGCAAATTAGTGCAGCCACTCTGGAAAGCAGTGTGGAAACTCCTTAGAAAACTTGGAATGGAACCACTATTTGACCCAGCTATCCCACTCCTTGACCTATACCCAAAGGACTTAAAATCAGCATATTACAGAGATACAGCCACATCAATGTTCATAGCTGCTCAGTTCACAATAGCCAGATTGTGGAACCAACCTAGATGTCCTTCAATTGATGAATGGATAAAGAAACTGTGGTATATATATACAATGGAATATTACTCAGCCATAAAGAATGATAAAATTATGGCATTTGCAGGCAAATGGATGAAACTGGAGAATATCATGCTAAGTGAGATAAGCCAATCTCAAAAAACCAATGGACGAATGATATCGCTAATAAGTGGATGATGACACATAATGGGGGGTGGGAGGGGTTAGTGTTAGGGTTAGAGTTAGGGTTAGGGAGGGGGGCAGGAATGGAGGAAGGAAGGACTGTATAGAGGGAAAAGAGGGGTGGGAGGGGTGGGGGGGAAGGGGAGAAAATAAGAGAATGAATCAAACAACATTACCCTATGTAAATTTATGATTACACAAATGGTATGCCTTTGCGCCATGTACAAACAGAGAAACAACATGTATCCCATTTGTTTACAATAAAAAAAAAAGAGTTTAAAAAAAATCATGATAATTATAGATGCAAATCTCTGATACCATGTTATAAAATGTGTCTTGGCTGGGTAATGGACAGAACTGTCTAAAATGACCTCAGTCCCTGTTAGGAGATATTGTAGTTTTGTCTGATAATATACACCCTTGAGAAGTTCTCAGGGGCCAGGATGCCTACTGCAATCATGGCTCCCACCCAGTACTGACAGGATGACAGCAAAAGGAAGAATTTGAGACCAAAGAGAAAGATACAGGGCATTTGATTCCTTCTCTCCTGTCATTCAGAGAGTTAGCTCTATATGAGGATGTCTGATCTCTGACTAGAATCCTTTAAACCCCGGCTTCCATATTGATCCAGACATTCTCATTCAGGCAGTGAACCTGTTGGGTCGGCTGTTGGCTATACCAGAGAACCCAGAGAACTGTTATAGGAATCCTCCCACCTCCCTGCAGGCACTTTAGATGTGACCTGGAATTCCCAAGGATTGTATTTTTTCCAAACTGCTCTGAGCACAGTGACCCTTTGCATCACTCATATTGACATTGCCAAGTCTTCAGCCAATGCTTCTGGTAGTCAGGAACAACAAATATGAGAGAGTTGTTCTACATCATCTGCCTACATCTTCAGGCACAGACCAAGGGCCAGCCAGACATGTTTACAAACAAGTTGACTTCTGGGCACTGATTTGTTAGTCATTTGTTTGAAACTGGGACCACATTATCTTATGACATCATCATGTTGGTGATGGGATTCTCAGACTAGTTCACAAAAAATACCATGAGGCCAAGAGCATACAATATTAATACCACTATTAAATATAACAAGAAACTAACAGCGATTACTGAGGATCAAGTGAAACATGCTGTGTATCCCAAAAGGGCAGATATAAATTTTAAATATAAAATTTCTGGGTGGTATTGAGGTATAAGTAAAGCTTATTGTATTTCTCCATGCTTACGTGCAAGGCATAATTACTGATGACCTGCATGATGAAGTTTCTCACATGGTCTGCTTGGCTCCCAATCTTGGGCAATCTGATAGGCGAGAGAGGCAAGAAATTTGGATTCTAACCCCACCTTTGGCATCATTCTCCATCCACAAGAACATCTCAATTTCCTTTCAAAATGCCTGCTGATGTTGCGCACTGCCTGGGTAGAAATGCAAAGAAAAAAGAATGGGCACATATCCCAAGGCAGGACAATCATGTCTCCTTCCCAGAATTCTGAATGATGAATGGATGCAAGAATGGGAGAAAATGGCAGAATATGGAGCATATGGTGATTCCTCACATTACGATGTCAAGGACTGTGAAACCCCAGAGGAAGTTACAGCAGCCAGCATGAACTGCACTCCTTAAATTCCCATAGTGTTTTTTTTATTTAAGTTTCAAAGTTTATATAAAAATACTAGGATTAGGAGTAAGTATTCTATTAGCCATCAGGGAAATGCAAATAAAACCGCAAAGACATAGTGCTTCATGACTGCTAGGATGGTTACAAGAAAAAACATGAGCAATAACAAGTGTTGGTAAAGAAATGGAGAAACTGGGGCCCTTATACATTGTTAGTGAAAATGTAAAATGGTACAACTAGTTTTGAATATAATCTGGCAGTTCCTCAAAAAGTTAAACACACAGTTTCCATATATTCCATCAGTTTCACTCCTAGGTTTATACCCAAGAGAAATGAAAATGTACTTCTACGCAAAAACTTAAACATGTACATTCATGTAAGCAGTACTCATATTAGCCCCAAAGTAGAAACAACAATAATATCCATCAACTGAGGAATGGATAAATCAAAAGTAATGTTACAATGGAACATTATAATAAAAAAGGAATGAAGTACTGATAGGTACAACAACATAGATAAATCCAGAAAACATTATCCCACATAAAATAAACTAAACCAAAAGGTCACATATTGTATGATTTCTTATGTGAAAGGCAAGAATAGGAAAATCTATAGAGGGAGAAAGTAGATTAGTGGTTGCTTAAGGTTGAGGGGGACTATAGAGGAAAGGACAGTGACTTCTAATGGGTAGAGGGTTTCTTTTTAGACCAAAAATGTTCTAAAATTGATTGTGGTGATGAATAAATAACTCTGTGAATATATTAAAACCATTGAACTGTACACATTAAATGGGTGAATTGTGCAGTGTGTATTAAATCTACATAAAGCAGATAGATACATTGCATGTATGCACATGTACATGGAAGTATTCTAACAAGACAAAGTAAATGCAAAAAATTACCAAATTGAGTGTGACAACTGGAAATGAAGGAAAACTTCAGATTTTGTCACTACGTACTTAATAGACTGATTTTAAGTATAAGTTAAATAGCTACCAATTAAAAAAAAATCAGATTAGATGGCTGTCCAAAAGTTCCATCTTGCATTATAAACATGGTATCTTGGGTTTGGCACCATAGGAACTCAAACCAGCTCTGCAATCAATTTGCTTACTTGAGAAGACAAGCACAACAAATTCTTGCTTTCGTTGTGAAGCAAATGTATTGTATACGTCAAGAGGGTCAAGACAACCAAGCAAAGGCCTCTGCCTGACCTTTTCTGACCTTCAATATGACCTTTTTCACAGACAAGTCTGACTTCTCCAGAGACTTCTGCCTCCACGTTCTCCACAAGACCTCTCAAACAGAATGTTTTTGTTTCATGGCCACCCTAAAATCCTTCCTAAAATAGACCAGAGAGGTCTATCTGAAGTGGGAATATCAGAAAATGTTCTGGAAAGGAAGTGACACCTGAGAGGATCAATGAGGCAGGAGGAACAAATTCTTGCTTTTGTCATGAAACAAAATGTATTGTTCTACATCAAGTCTCCAGCATTTTTTTCTGTCATAAAATCAGAATGTTTCTACTTTCTAGTCCTTATCTAGGGTCAACTGGCATTTCTGTTCTAATCTGCCACATAAGAGGTTCCTAATTCAGAGCTAAACAACTGATCTTCCTGACACCCCAGGCTTGACTCAGCACTGAGCATTGATCCATTTCCTATCCCTACAGAATCAATGTACAAAAGGCAGTTAAGCCTGTCACTTTGAAATTGTCAAATATAAAGGCAAATTGTCCTTAAAATGAAAATAGTGAGTCATCCCACATGAAAAAGAATTGTTTCATATCCCTTAAAGATCTTTTTTTTTTTTTTAAGGGCTGGGGTTGTAGCTCAGTGGTAAGAGCACCTGTCTAGCATGTGTGAAGCACTGGGTTTGAATCTAAGGACTGCATAAAATAAATAAAATAAAGGTCCATTGACAACTAAAAAATTTTTTTAAAAATATCAGTTGTTCTCCTTTTGATCCTTTTGGGCTGCAGCTCACTGTGAAGATTGGAGAGAGCATCCTATTGCATAACTGGTAGCTGAGAAAAAAAAATTTAAACAGGAAGTATAGTCTCTACTACAATTAAGTGAAGAGTACAGGTGTACATCGAACATTTACCAAAATTGACCATCTGCTGAACCAAAAACCAAGTTCTCAATATATTCATTTTTTCACCATAGTAAAAAATAAATAGTCAGCGTCTCTCTGCATATAGAAATATACCAAAGGATCAGAATTCCTTTTAGTAGTCATATAAAGGGAGTTTATATCACTACCTCATGCATTTCTTCTTCCCATGAAATTGTTGAAGTTCAGAATTTGTTTTAAAAATGTAACCATATAAAATAGCATGCATGCAGGATATATGTTACTTGGGATTTTAAAAAGTTATGTAAACATCAGTTATTAAGTTTACTAATATGGAACTTCAGTCTCAAAAGAACATGTAGTGCCCCAGTGACCATATTGACCCTGTTCATTTCTCCTTTAGACCTAGTGAAGGGGAATCTGCCTACACAAATAAGAATGGAGTCATAGGGGCTGGGGATATAATATAGCTCAGTTGGTAGCGTGCCTGCCTTGCAAACACAAAGCCCTGGGTTCAATCCCCAGCACCAAAAAAAAAAAAAAAAAAAAAAGAATGGAGCCAGGTCAAGAGCTCACACAAGCTCTAAAGTCATGCAGGGTTTATTTCCCTCTTCATTTGATTCACAGATTGAGTTTGACATCTTCAAGATAAATTTCATAATTCTAGATTTACATCATGAAAATATTCCCTTAATGAGTTGAGATACCATTCTTCTAAGGAACTTAAAATAGTTTCTGAATATTATCTTCTTTACTTTCACAAAGTTTACTGGAAGGGAGCCTTGGGGTTTGTTTACCATGTTAATACGCATAATGGAGGTAAGCATGGTGGTGAGGGACTCATGGTAGTGAGTGGGGAGAGAAGTTGTATGTTTTTATTCAGAGCAACAGGTAATTGTGATTGGGACTAAGATCCAGTGAACTAATCACAGAATAGAGCTTGCACCATTTGCATGAAACCATTGACTACTTAATCAAAAGTGCAGATTCCTGGCCTTTACCCCAGTTCTTAATTAACAGCGCCTGTGTGTGGCCTGGAAAACTGCATTTTAAGGCAACAGTCCCAGGTTATTTTTATGACCAAAAGAGCCCAATATTCACCCGAAGTGTAAATCTGTGAGAGAGTGGTTTGGTTCATTCATTCACCCATTAAACATTTAGAGCACAAAAGGTGCCAGGCCCCTCGCTAAGTGCTGGGGATTGAAATTGAAGACGATGTTGTTGTTGCACGTATGAAGCTCAGTACAATGTCTGGTGGGAGGAGTGCAGATAGACAATTGATTAATTATAGTACAATAAGTATCTTAATATAGTATTATAATACAGGGATGTGCATGATTCCTTGTGAGCCAACAAGAGGGAGTCACTGATTCAGATGTGGAATGCTTAGGAAGCTTTTGGGATGAGGAAACTTTTCAATCAGCTTATGGAAAAAAAAAAGGTAGGAGGAGGACTGATGGAAAAGAAAAAATGCATTTCAAACATTTTTTTTTTTTTTACACCAGTGACATCTAGACATCAGGTTTCCTCATTCTTACTTCAGGTATTTTTACTGTCAGGCTGCCCATTATTTTAATAATGCAGGCCTCTAGAAGAGCAAAGAAGAGTGAAAAGTCAGGGGTACAGTCCTGAGGTTTGCCATTCGCCAGCTGTTTGAGTTCCACTACATTAGTTAACAAGGCTGGGTCTTACTTTTATTCCATGTAAACAGAAGGGGCTGGACTATATGATCTCCTGGGCATCTCTCCAGCCCTCACTGGCAAAGATGTGCAAGAATCTCCAAGTGGAACAATCAGAACCACAACTCACACCAGCAGCTGTGCTAGGAAACCATGTGGCCCCAGAAGGCTTCTCTCTGGCTTTCATCCCTGAAAGAAAGTCATTTCACTACGTGCTGGTTTACCCAGCAGCCAAAGTGTTGGAAGGATTTTTAAAGTGATTCAAGGAACAATCATATCTCTAAGTATTTGAAGACGTTTGGAGGACACTTTTCCTGAATCTGGCATGTTTTAAATAGTAAAAAGGAGAGGAGTAAAGGAAAGCAAATGCGTAACTAACAACTGACTATAAAACACCCAACAAACACAAAGTGTAAAGTAAGAGATAGTAATAAGCAATAATGATAGACGTTTGTGGGTGATGTGTAGATGGATGTACCCACGTATGGTTAACTAAAACTTGCAAATAGCTGTTGTTTTGGGACAAGAAAGGATTTGCTCCAAATAAACAGCGAAAGAATGTTAACCCCAAACCTCTTGAATAGCAAGTTTAGGGAAATGTAGCATAAAAAAAAAAATCAAGGTTTAAAAATGTGTTGCATGTAGAAAGACCGACTCTGAACGGTGTCAATAGCAAAGGGTTGGATGGCAGTGCGTGGTGTGGGTACCACCTGTGAACACAGGGCTGGCTCCAGAGTGAGTGGTTCCTGAAGTCGACTCCATAAAAGTCTAAGGTTGCTTCTGAGATGCATGCTCAGAAACTCTTAGCACACTTTTAAATTTAAAAGGCTACAAAGTCAATTCTGTAGCAAATCAATGTATAATGATGTATATGTAAAATATGTTTACATATCAATTCACAGATACCCATATCTGTGTGTGTGTGTGTGTGTGTGTATGTGTAAGTAGAGTCTAGAATGAGTTTCTCAAAGTTCCTCCGTCCAAGACCTCGAAATGGCTTATTTCAGGTTTAGAGTTTCTCATATTTTCCATCTCTTCTTAAACAAATATGCCATAAACGTACAACTTCTATAAAGCTGATTGAACAAATGGAAACATGACTGTAGTTTTCCCCTTACAAATTAGTTGTGGAACTCCAGTTTCTTCCTCACAGGAAAGTCCCAAAACCCTTTCACTTGGAAAATTCCTCCGAAGCAAGAGGGATATTTATTAGGTGCATTCAGTGTCTGAGGGGTCCAGGAGCAAGCCTCGAGAAGAAGGATGACTCAGTGTCTTTAGCTCCTCTTTTTAAGACATTTCATCTCCCCAGCGTCATATAAGTGAGTCCCCTCCTGGCATCATCCTCGCCAGTTAGTGAAACAGCAAAATTACCTAAAAGGGCCCTTGTAAAGGTTAGGCGTTTTTTGATTGTAGCTGCTTTGATTTAAAAGGGTTTTTCCCCTCCAAAGCATGTTTAGATATAAAGATGCAGATCTCACATATGTAAGCTGAAGTCCCCAAAAAGAAAGAGAGACAAAACAGGAGCAGAAGTAACATTTGAAGATGTATTGTTCCTAGAAATATAAAAGATGCAGATTCATAAAACTCTATGCCCCTCATCAGAATCAACACAGAAGAAATCAAACTCACACACATTATTGGAAAACTGTTGAAAATCAAAGTGTAAGAATGTTAAAATGTTCAGGGAAAAAGACATGAACTTCAAAGTGTAATGATAACAATAATTGACTTCTCAATCAAAAAAGTGAAATCCAAAATCAAATGCAATGATACTTTCAAAGCACTGAAAGAAAATAACTACAAACCTAAAATTTCGTACTCAGTGAAAATATCCTTCATAAGTAAAGAAGAAGTAAAGACTTGGTCAAACAAACCAAAAATGAGAGAATTTAATAGTAACACAGCCATGCTAAAAGAATAGTAAGGAGAGTTCTTTGGATAGAAGAAAAATTAACCCAGATGGAAGCACAGAAATTCTGAAAGCAAGCAAGTGCACTAAAGAGGTAAACCTAAATGCTAATGACTGTATAATATAGACATAATAATGACAATATGGAGTATGAAATGTACAAAATGATATAATTTCAAATATAATCTTCTACATTCATATACATAGACTTTTAAAAATAGACTTTTAAAAACTGGGAAAAGCCCAAAAAGAAAATAGCAAGAGAGAAAAAGTGTATGTAATATTCAGACATAGGTATAGTTAAAAGCTATTCTTTTTTTTTTTTTTTTTTTTTTTTTTTTGTACCAGAACCTCATACCTACCAGGCAGGTGCTCTACCAATAAGCTATGCTCCCAACCTATGGGCTCTTCTATTTTTATTACAGTATGCAATACATTCTGCATTTTCAAATGTAGAAAGTATGAACAAGAACACTGTAAAATGCTTTTCTCCTGCTCTTGTCTGTCAGCTATATAGTTCCCTTCCCATCAATAATTCAGGTAATAACTTACTGGTATATAAGCAAATATATGTATAGAGTCTTTCTCCCATTTTTTAAACAAATGGGCACATGGTATTTGAATTTACTCTATGCTGCACTGTCACCAATAGTTCCTTTATTATTACAGAAGAGTATTCCATTATATGGATGTGCACAGTTTGTTTATCCTTTTCCTAGTGATTCGCAATTTGCTTTTTTCATGAGGCCTTTCAGTGACCTCATTATTTTTCTTACAGTTGCAGGACATGTAGATGTTCTGCTACACAGGTAGGTGATACTGTTTAGTCTCTTTTACATGCTTTTCATTCTTTCCAGCTTCTCACCAGCACACATAGTTTTCAGAGTCAGCAAATTGATGCAACCACTCTGGAAAGCAGTATGGAGATTCCTCATAAAACTTGGAATGGAACCACCATTTGATCTAGTTATCCCACTCCTCAGTATATATCCAAAGGATTTAAAATCAGCATACTACAGTGATGTGGCCACATCAATGTATATAGCAGCTCAATTCACAATAGCTAAGCTATGGAACCAATCTAGGTGCCCTTCAACAGATGAATGGATAAAGAAAATGTGGTATATATATATATAGGTGCCCTTCAACAGATGAATGGATAAAGAAAATGTGATATATATATATATATATATATATATATATATATATATATATACACAATGGAATATTACCCAGCCATAAAAGAAGAATGAAATTATGGCATTTGCTGGTAAATGGATGAAGTTGGAGACTATCATACTAAGAGAAATAAGTCAGTCCCAAAAAACCAAAGGCCAAATGTTCTCTCTGATATGTGGATGCTGATTCACAATAAGAGAGGAAGGAGGGAAGAATAGAAGTTCATTGGATTAGACAAAGGGGAATGAAGGGGAAGAGGATGAGAATAGGAAAGAAAAGAATGAATCAGACATAACTCTCCCATGTTCATATAAGATATACCACCAGTGTACTCCATTTCATGTACAACCACAAGAATGGGCAGTTATACTCCATGCATATATAATATGTCAAAATATACTCTATTGTCATGTATATCTAAAAAGAACAAATAAAAAAAGCAAAAGTGTTCAGAAAACAGTATATAGGTTAGTTCACACATGCATAAATATTTCTGTGGAATAAAGTCCTAGAATTAGAATTGCTAGGTTGAAGGGCTTATATATTTGTCCTTCTTACTAGTTTACCAATTATTCTAACTAGCAATATAAGAGAATGTACAAAATGGTTTCATTGGATTAAAGAAGTTGATGGACTAACTGGTTATCCTGCCTATTGTTGTCTGTAACTATGACCAAGAGCCAAAATGTGTCTGTCACCCATCTCCCTAGTAACCTGCCATCTAGAATACCAAAATGGCTTTAAGAGCAGCCCACACTGGTGAGATTATAATCTGTGGTCTTAGAACAAAGACACACAGCCTGGTTAAAAACAACAGAATCAACCTCTCTCTCTGAGCAGGAATGGCCATTCATTTACTTTGACTTTGACTCCTCATCGAAGGGTTTCATCTCTGAGAAAAACCCAGGTAACACAAGCTCCAATAAGCCAGTCACATACCTTCTTGAAAGCAGCTCCTGAACCACCAATGAATTTGAGGGAAGATATTCTTCCAGCTGCACAGAAAAAACTAGGCTTACTTCTAGTCACTGTGAAAAATGTTCTAATGATTAAGAGTGTGAAAGGCTGACAAATCTTTCAAGGAAAACAGAAATTGATGCTACCAGTTACTGAGTGTTTACATTATGCTAGCCCGTAGTGAGCACACAATAATGTGCCTCTGAATCCACAGAGCAACATGTCAGGTTTATCATCTCCATTCAACAAATGCTGAATGTGGAACTGGACTCAGGATTTGAAGCCAAGTCTGCCTGACTCCAAACACCATGCTCCTGGTCACTAAGCTGGTTTCAGAAGCTTCAGAATTGCATTTAAATCTAAGCATACTCTTCAAAAGCACAGGGAAGGAAATGTTATTCAGTTACATGAGAGAGGTAGGATAACAGGGAGTTTTTACTCTTCTCTTTTCTCTTTCCAAAATATTTGTTCTGTGGTTACCATAATTTATGATTGTACACACATGCACACACACACACACACACACACACACACACACACACATTTTAATACCATAAGACTATCTTAAGAGTCTCTGGAGGGTTTCTTTCATCATTCTTGTTTGGTTTCTAAGTTTCCTGGAGTTTCAAAACACAAGAGTGTTTTCTGCATATTTTGAACACTTGCACCTACTTTCTGAACCAATTAAACTTAGCACACATTGTTGGATGCTATTGATTAAAAACATTTTTTTTCTCATTCTGGTTTGTGATTTACCCAAGTTATTTGTCTCAGCATGACCGGTTTTCCAGCCAGTTTAGAGGTCTCAGGCTAGGCCTTTATGAAAGACTCTATAATGGAACTGTTTTCAGATGTGATGGCTGGAGTAGGGAAACAGAAGCATCTCTGTGTGAGTTGGGTGGCTTCATGAAGACCTGAGAGCCCTCTGAACTCTGCTATTCAAAAAGACTGAGGTGCAATGTACAAACACTTTTTACCTCAAGGGGAAATGGGCAGTTTTAAGTCCTTCCTTTTCTGTGAGTTTGCTTTGTTAAATTGTGGAATTTACTGAGGTAGCTGAGAGAGAATTTTTTTTTTTTTTTTTTTTACTATCCTTGAACACAGGCTCAATCTGTGACAGACAATTACACAGAGCTGAAGACAATAAGGTAATTGTTGTCATATCTTCATACACACTCTCAATTGTATTGGTTCTCAAAACATGGTACCTGGATCAGCAACATCTGCAAATTATAAGACTTTGCTCTAGATTGGGATGGAGCCAAGCAATCTACTTTATTATTATTTTTTTTTTAAATTTTGGTACTGGTGATAGAAACCAGGGGGTTTCTAGCACTGAGCTATATTCCCAATCCTTTTTATTTTTATTTTCTTTTGAGACAGAGTCTCACTAAGTTGCTTAATGCCTCACTAAGTTGCTGAGGCTGACCTCGAACTTTTAATCCTCCTGCCTCAGCCTCCCAAGTCACTGGGATTACAGGTGTGCATCACCATCCGTGGCCCAGCAGTCTGTTTTAATGAGTCTTCAAGAAGATTCTGATTGGCATTCAAGTTTGAGAACTACTGGTCTATTGCTAGCAGACAAATATCAACTCTGTCTGCCAGCCTCCTTGCCTTTACCCATTTCCCCTCAGTGACTTAGGACTTAAAGTCATCCTTCCTCAGTCTAAATAACCCTGCCTAGCAAGTTAATTTGAAGATCAGGATTCTAACAGTCATTTATTTAATGATACCTGTATTTCCTATTTAGCCAGATTTAACCAGTCTACCACGTTTTACAAATAGTGAATACACCCCTAAATAACTGCTTCTCCTATTCCCTTCTGTTCTAGTCCCAAACTACCTCCATCTTTCCTCAAAATTTATTTTAGTTTGAAGAATGGGAACAAAGAATCTGCATCCTTCCTAACTTATTAAGTTACTAATTATTAACTATTGTTTCCTTTAGGAAAAAACTCTCAGGTGAGATGGAGTCTGAGGTTAGGAAGGTGAATATTTAGAATGAAAGTGAGCCAGATTAGGAAAATTATAAAATGACCAGAATTTTTTATCTGAAAATAGTAGAAAGGAAAGAGAAGGCATAAACTCAAATGTGTGATGTTGATTTATTCTTTCAACAAACAACTGGGCACCCACCTGCTCAAGGTTCTGGAATTCTGCAATGAGAACAGTGGCCAAGTCTCAGCCCTTAGGGTTTTTTTTTTTTTTTTTTTGGTACTAGGGATTGAAACCAGGGCATTTAACCACAGCCATATCCCAACCCTTTTTAAATATTTTATTTAGAGGCAGGGTCTCACTGAGTTGCTAAGTGCCTCACTGAGTTGCTGAGGTTGGCTTTGAACTTGCAATCCTTCTGCCTCAGCCTCCCAAGCCGCTGGGATTAGAGGCATGCGCCCGTGTGCCCAGCCCTTAGGAATCTTATATTCGATGTGCATTGATGTCTGCACTTCTGCTACCATTATTCTGTGTTAAACATTGCCCTATCCAGTGATCCTTTGAGCTCACAGTGGTTCCTGACAGCTGGTGAAAGAGGCAAACAGAGGTGGAGATGGTGGAGAGAAGGGAAAATTGCTGGAGAAGAAGAGGTACTCAGACCCCACCCCACCTAATCAAGTTGAGTCATTCACAGGGCAAAGGAAATCACCCTGAGGCTTCAGAGTTTTATATCTTCACGGGTTCCAGGAATCATGCATAGTGTGTAAAGCCACATCTATACTCATAACAGCTCTCCCTGTAATCAGTAATATCACCATTTTACAAAAAGGGTACTAAAGCAGAGAAGAACTGGGAGACCAGACCAGGTTCTGAAGCAGAGTCTGTTCTGTCTTAGAGAACTGAGTCTTCCTCTTCCAGGTTTTGTGCCTGGATAGGCATATTTATACTCACTTAGCTTCAGTACTCATCATTTTCCAGGAGCAAGGCCAGTTGCCAACATTTTCCAGGAAACCATTATGTCCTTTATCATTTCTGCAAATATTATTTCCTGCTGGGCTTAGAAAGAGGCTCATTCTTGTGTTCTATTTACTATCTGCCAAAAAATCCTAATGCTGTATCCTTAAGAAAATTTCCATCTGCGTATGAAAATAAGTTCCTTTATTTATCCCTTACTGAAGTGTTGGGTATGTTGGAGTGATATACGTGCAAGTAAAAATCCCTTTAATAAATGAGAGTACATTCTGTGCCCTAAATATTATTCACAGTGACAGCGATAAGTGGTTTGGTTTTGTTTCCTGCAGCACTTGGGATTGAACCCAGGGATACTTAAACACTCAGCAACATCCCCAGCCCTTTTTATTTTATTTTGAGCCAAGGTCTCTGTAAATTGCTGAGGATGGCCTAGAACCTGTGATCCTCCTCCCTTAGCCTCCTGAGTTGCTGGGATTATAGGTGTGAGCTGCTGCTGTATTGCAGAGTATTTGTTTTGGTGAGATTGTGAGGCCTGAGTTATGAACCAAGAAGTTACGTTTGGTCAAGAATCCTGGCTAACTTCAATTCTCTACTGTTTTTGGAAAGAGGTCTCTTATCTAGTATTTTTTTTTCATATGTAACTTTGGATTAATACTATACTTTTTATTAAAGAGAGAAGAATGGAGGAACTTTAGATTACATAGAGGGAAATAAGAGGGAGGAGAGGGGTATGAAAAATGGTGGAATGAGATAGACATCATTACCCGATGTACATGTATGATTACATGAATGGTATGAATCTACATCTTGCACGACCATAGAAACAAAATGATGTATCCCATTTGTGTACAATGAATGCAGTCTGTAAAAATAAAAAAAAATTTAAAAATAGCAAAATTTATATTATTTTATTACTCTTTTTAAAATTTTTTCTGTAATTTTTCTTTAGTTGTAGATGGACACAATACCTTTATTTTATTTATTTATTTTTATGTGGTGCTGAGGATTGAACCCAGGGTCTCACACATGCTAGGCAAGCACTATACCACTGAGCTACAATTCCAGCCCCTTTATTACTCTTAGTATTGAAAAATGATAAGTGACTAGAAGACATGAATTGTATATATATATATACATGATCTTTTTTTCAGGAAACATGGAAAATATGGAGATTTTACATAAATTTATTTCCTTCTGTACTAATTGATTCACTCCATATTACCCATCTTAAAACAGTCAAGAGAATCTCAGAATCTTTATAAGGATGACCTAAAGACCTTCTGTTGAGACTCTCAGAAAATTATTTAAGATACTGATAATTGGGAACATATGTGACTGATAATCTTGTTTTCCTTTATCTGCCTTCTTTCTTTTTTCTTCCTTTTTTTTTTTTTTTTTTTTTTTTTTTTTTTTTTTAGAGAACTTAAAGTCAAGACCCGCTATTCAAGCTAAGACTGAATCAGCAAGGTGAACTTTAGCAGATGTTGAACACCTGCCTTTCTATGTCTGTCTTGAAATTCTTTTCTTCCAGGAGTGATCCTAAAACTTTAGCATCATAAGAATCAACTAGGGAGCTGGTCAGCCATGAAGATTTCTCTACCTCCAGGGATTTAGATTCATTGGTCTGAGCACAGCCAGAACCTGTATTTTAACAACCCCAGTGGTTCAGATGCAGTCTACCTAAACACACTCAGGGAACAAGCAAAGACTGCCTTGCAAACTCAAAACTGATGGAAAATCTGATTAAGAAACCTACCTTACCATTAAACCAACCTCGAAATCCCAGGTAATAATGCATACTTGGTGCTCTCTTGGATGGAAGTCAAAGAATGCAAGTTAGTGTGGTTCTGTCCACAATTTCCCACTTCCTCCAGCAGGGAAAAGATTTATCCATAATGCATCAAGTTCAAGATTCCCAGGAAGCCCTAAGTAAATGTTTTACTCCTTGCCACTATGTAAAGTTTTCAAGACATTTTAATTAGAAAAGTTAAGAATAAGAAAAGAGAAAGGAAGCAGGAGGAAGAGAAGAACTTTTATAGGAAAAATAAAAGAGACCTAATACTGTCCATAGGAGAGGCATGAAGTGGACTGTAAATGCTGAACGATTACAGGGTTTGCTTCAGAAAACATGCACTCAACTCAGCCAGATACACTGGCCAATAACCAAATAGTAAGAGTTGAGAAATACTCATTTTCCGACCTCATTTTCTTTGCAGAATCTGTGAAGTTTTAGAAAGTTGGTCTTTTTCAGAAATCTTAATCCACAAAAAATTGTGAAATGGAATTATATCTCTCAAAGAGAACTTGTTGACCAAATTCTTCTTCAGCCACTGGCACACCTACCAAGAGTTTGCAATTCTGCCTAGGTTGGGCTATTATATTAAGAATGTAATACTGTTAATAACATGGTTCTTATTAAACCACTTTCCTATGTGGTTCCCAAATATTAAGCCCAAAAGGAAAAACACTTCCCTAAAAATAGCATTGCTGTTTTTTAAACCTTCAATGAGGCAATAACACTTAGCTTTAGCTTTCTACAGTTCTAGAATATTTTGTTTTAAAAGCTTCTTGTATTTGAACACATTTCAAAGTCTTGGGCATACCCTCTTTCCTAATGCATGGAGTTATGCTTCCAGAGGATGTTCAAATGCTTTTGCTTCAGGTGACTGTGTATTATACAAGCTATGATGAGGTTAATCCATGGCAAATAACAGGAATGCGATTTTCAGAAGGAAAAAACCTAAAGCCATTTCTGAATTAAAGCCACGACATAAGGCGAAGAGGCTGTGGGGTGGGTGCAAAGCCAGCATCTGCTGTGGTGGCCCTTTTGGCCCAGGGCTTGGTGCTCCCCACAGGCAGGCATTTGAACACGTCTCCAGCTTCGTCAATCTCTTACATCAACATAACCTCTAGGGTCTTATGAAAGCTCACCTTCCCATTCCTGAGCCTCACTTCTGATAAAGTACGCAAGAAAAGTCAACAAATGCTCAAAGAGGCTAGCGGCTGCTTAAAGCTAACAAACCTTGCAAATGGTAAATCTGGGACAAGAGCTGAGGTTTCTTAATGCTCAGGAAAATATATTGTGGTCTTTTTCCTTTAAAAGGTTGCTTTAGGTAAGTACAATAGGCAGAAATCTATGGATCATGATTTAAAGTGGAAAGAAATTAATTGCTGATCAACTGTAACTCGCTATGCACATAATGCCCTAAAACATACAACAAAAGATGGATGATTAGTTAAATGAGAGATTAATATACAAACTAAACCTTGCTACAGTGTTAGGTTGCTACATCAGATTAATCTATACCACCTAATCTCTTACAGGGACATTGAGGAGATGAAGTTCAAACCATCCTGTGGGACCTAAGGAGCTGAGGAAGATAATGGGTCCTCAAAAAGCAATGGTGGGAATAGAGGTCCAGTTCTCTTCCAGGAAGGATGGAGACCAAAAAGGATAAAATTAGGTTTTCAAGGTTGATCTCAGAGAAAAAGATATTTTGAACCAAACCTTGTCCCAAGGACAGAATAAAGCCTTCTGTGTTTTGGGATACCTTAAAACCAACTTCACTCATTTCCTAGTTTTCCTTAGATTAGGAAGTTAAAACACATGTTTACAACAAAGCCTGTCTGAATGTATGCAAGAACATATATACAGGATTTTTTTAAAAAAATAAGCAAATGTACAAGAAATTGTTCTCAGTGTCCTCATATTATCTTACATAGTAATCATTTTCCAAAGAATGATAACCGTAACTCAGATCCTGCTTCATGATCTGCTACTTGTGTGATCTTGGACGAATGGGTTGGTTCAGTTGAACAGATGGTGGGGCGGGCAGGGGCCTAAAGACACTCAGAGAGGAGGCACTAGGCAGAAGATGTAAAGCAACAGAAGCTATGAGTGAGCAGAGCCATGAGAGGGAGGGATGTCAGCAGGGCTGGCAACAGAGGAAGGAGGAACAGGTAGAATTCCTGAGTCCCAAACTTGTCAGACTAGGTGCTGAGGACCTGATGGGCTAAGCAGCTTCCTGTTCTTACTTTCTGATGAATCCTTAAAATAATGCACCACTATCTGAGTTAACCTGAGTGTAATTATAATCCTTATAACCTGGAAAAACCTAGTACTATCCCTATTATTACTATAATTAAGAAAGTGAGTCCCACTCAATAGAGTCTTCTTTCTAAGTGGGACTGTTCTAATTAGATCATTTAATCCTCACAACTCTGTGAGGTAGGTATTATTACCTCCACTTTATAAAGGAAACTGAGGCCAAGAAAGGTTAAGAAACTTGCACAAGACTTTACTAGTAGGTACAGAAAAGAAAGGAGACAGAGATAGCTCTAATAGAAAATTTTATCACCAGGAACATCTCAGGGAAAGCTTCTGCAGAAATTAAGCTTCTGGTATTTTCTTTCCCCAGGAATTTAGCAATGGTAAGCTCAGCATGTGAAGGCTTTCCCATGACAGGACTTTAAACTTTATCCCTGAAAGCAGGTTTGGGCCTGTTGCTGACACTGTGAACCCAGCTCCAATATCATTAAAGCTTTCATGGATAAGTCATCCTGGAACATGTTTCAAACACAATCCAAATGCCCATATTAGCGATGGGCAAAAAATTTAAGAGCAATTATGAAAGATCGGTTTTTCATCAGCTACGATGTGCTTTTTGTGTACATCTTTGTCTCTTCGTGTTTCAGCAAGGAACAAATCTCAAGCATGAGAAAAGTGAAGCCCTTTCTGATGTATTTCCTCTTTTGGATAAAAATCAAGGTTCCATCACCACACAGTAATAAACACATTCAATACCGCCCCAAATTTCCCTGTGCCCCCTTTTTTGTTTTTCAAAAAAGAAGTCCTTTGAAGTCTGTTAATGCTCCAAATATTTTATTGGGATGTGGGGCAGGAAAGGAAGAAGAAACACCTGATACAGGAATTTCATTCAAGTCTTATTCCAGATCTTTGCTCATATGGTCTTGACAATCATTCTCCATCCCTGGACTCCTTTCTGCTTTCTGTAAACCTGTTCCACTTACTCCCATCAGAAAAGAAAGCCTTCCCTTCAGAGGGCAGTGACCTGCCTCAACCTTGCCATTGCTCTCCTCTCCTGACCACCAGGCAGCTGCTCCCTTCACTTCTGTGAAAGCTGCTTTTGAGACAGTCACTGACCACCTTTCCCTGGACAGCCAGTGACCTCTTCCCAGTCTTGTTCTAACTTGATCTTTCTGCTGCATCAGATGCTGTTGACCTTCTCCTACCTTCAGGGAATTCTTTCCTGGGAATATGCATCTACTAGCAACTCTGCTTTTGATTCCATTTCTTCAATAGGATGTCCTCCCTTTTAGGCCCCTTAAATGTTGTTCTTTCCAAAATGGTAGAACTTGAAGAAATTTTGGAGTTAGCATGGAAGTTTCCAGGTAAGAAACTCTTGGTCTTAAAACATGGTAAGTGTTAAAAAAAAAAAAAAAGTTGGGGGTGGGGGAGTTGTTATTACAAGGTATTCAAGGGTCCTGTTTTGATGAGGCTATTGGGAATGTTTTATGTAGATATATTATTGTAATTGGTCTTTTGCTTAGGGGAAATCAGTGCCTTTAATTGTTTCATTTCTTCAAGGAACAATGTCAAAGCTATTGAGCTCAAAACTCCCCCTTTTGATCATTTAGCTCACATTGAAAGATTTTCCCTAAAGAATGCAGAAAGGAATTTCTATAAAGCAATTAATTAATTTAATTCCTCTTTTGCCTAAGTGAAAATAGTAGCACATGAACCTTGGCCATTTCCTGTCAGTTTAATAATA
The DNA here is from genome assembly GCF_902686445.1 of Sciurus carolinensis. NCBI lineage: Eukaryota > Metazoa > Chordata > Mammalia > Rodentia > Sciuridae > Sciurus > Sciurus carolinensis. Next base: position 69,382,931 of record NC_062226.1, read on the forward strand.
AACAACCCAGCCCCCACTTGCCCTCACATCTTGAGCCCCACATGCTTCCAACGATAGGGTAAACGCTTGTGCCAGGACATAAGGACAACTGAAAAGATCCTTAGCCTGTGCAATACAGGCAAGGAGTTCAGATCGCTATAAGACATGGCTCCTCCCTTCTAAGTCTGTGTTCTAAAATAAGGGATAGGGCTCTTGGGCCAACTGCAATTTTATGGAGCTTTCAAACTGTTATGAATTGTCTAGATGCATAATTAAAAGTAATAGTATATCCTTTGAAGGGCCAACTACGGCCTAGCAGATGTGAAATGCTCTGACCAAGTAGGAACAGAGAAGAAAGGCTCAATATCATATATTAAAGTTTTGGAAGGAGATTTACTGAGGCTGTCAGAGCAGTGCTGGCAGTGTGTAAACCATCACCGGCTTCTCTCTTCTCATTTACCTTTGTGGAGTAATAGTCTGCAGTCAGAGGCAGGCTAAGCCTGGATGGTGACTTGTCTTTACTGCTTCACAGAGTTTATGGTCTGGCAGGAGAACTCAAGGTGGCAAGTTGGGGGTGATGGGAATGCTCTGGGGCTGGCAGGAGAACTCAAGGTGGCAAGTTGGGGGTGATGGGAATGCTCTGGGGAAGGCAGTTCTGTCCCCAAAAGTCATGCCACAGGGTTCTCTTTAAACCTGAAAGTTGACCAGTCCTTGAAATCAGCCCTCTATTCTGGGAAACTTCTCAGTTGCCTAGACCTTCCCTACATCCTGTGTAATCCCAGGTAAGAGAAGCATTTACTGTAGCAACATCAATTATGAAGACAATGAATGCAAAGAGAGAAATAAGAAGGGCAGATATTGGGCTCATAGTGCCCCCCACCACCACTGTGGCTCATCTGTGGTGGAGGCAATTTTCATTCCATAAGCATACACTGAGCTTGAGCCTTACTTCACTCTTTCACCCAGAATAAATAGCACTCTCGGCCATAAATATCAGCCATAAGATTACAATGGTCCTGAGAAGTCCTAATTTTCCAGAGTTAGATCTGCTTCCACAGGCAGCGCCCTGCATTTGGTGACAACATTATCTCAGTAAAAACACAACCTAATCTATGAGCGATAACCCACTAAGTACTTTTGAGCCACAAACCAGTTCACGTTGAAGGACAAATTAGTAGAGGGCTGGTTTTGAAGGTGGTTGGGAGAAAAGACCAAAGAGAGGTACTGATAAAACCCTTGGAGACCACATACGGATGGGCATCCCAGACATGCCGGAAGTAGGTGGACAGGAACAGGAAGAGGAGGATCTAAAGGCAACTTGATTTATATCATAGTTTTCCTCAGGCCTTGATAGTAGAATGAGATAAAGGAAGAAAAGAAAACAAAAAAAGAACACACCACATAGGTGAATGGTGTTTCTTTCAAAAGAAGAAAGGTAAACGTGACCAAATAAAACCAGAAGCAAGTCAGGCCACATGATGAAAAGTTCAACGTTGGAGGCTAAAGGGTGATAATCTGTTTTCTCTACAAGGCATAGGCCAAGGAGAGTGTAGGGAGAAACAGCCTCAGCAAGAGAACTGAGTCCTTCTGGTGCTTTGAGGACACAAGCCTAGGGTGGGGGGTGACTGTGGCAGAAGGTGACAGTGTTCACAGGAAAATCACTCCAAATGAGGCTCTCAAGTCCTCCAAGTGACTGGAATCTCTAAATTGTACTTACTACAAGATTCTTTTTCTTGAACATATTGAAGTTTCAATACAAAATTTATATAGCTTGTTTATTCAACTTTTTTTAAGCATAAGATCAGATTTCAACATAACATGCATTCACGTGATGAAACAGAATTAGAAGCATTTTATTTCATTTATTGACAATGATACTGTCGACAGAATCTAGGCTGGAAATATTTATTTCCCCAGAGACTGTCATGCTTTTGAAAGAAAGATTTCTCTGCCATCATCTAGTTTGAATATTTTTAAAATGAGAAATGGACGCCACAGGAGATTTGCTGTCAAAAATACCCTTCCAGTCAATAGATAAGCAAATTCAAGTAAATTCTGCCAGCATGTTACTTTGTCATATTTGATGAGTTTATGAAATGTGGAAGTATTGAAGATATGTAAAATAGCAATTTATCTTTTTTTTTTTCCGGCTGACCTTAAAGATACATCGAAAAACTAACAGCAAATTCAAAATAATAGTATGATACATTTCAAAAATGCTTTTTCTATATTTCAGATGTGAATAGTAATTTCTGTGGAACTATACTTTGGCTGTGAGAAAATGCTTTTACTAAATGTCAAATATTCAGGTCATTTAAAGTCTTTTAAATACTTCATATTCAACATTTGTAATTCGCAGGTATTTTTCAGTGCTCATTAAGGAATGCCAATTTTAATATTTATCTAAAAATAATGTTAATCTCATTTTTTCTGAGATACCACCATTTATATAACTTTCCTGGGCTTGGTGAAGATTTCATTGAACTGGCAAATTAGCTAAAAATTACGTTCCCACTGTCTAATTCAATAGCAAGACCACTTAGAGAATGAAATAATTTTATAGGTATATTTTAGAGTTTTCAAACACATATCTGCCATTCTATGTACCTCAAGGAATAATCCTTTAAATGCTCCTATGTTTCATTTCTCCCCCTCTCCTGTCTTTATCAGATAAAAAGTAGGTCAAAGGAAACATTCTTTAGATGCCCTTTGTAGTTATTTTTGTTTGCTTGTCTAAATTGCTTGAATATTTATCTTGAAGTCCCATGTCACTTGGTCTAATGAATATGAAGATTTAATTTCTGCATCTTATTGCTACCCAACAATTGGTTTGTAGCCCTACTTGCCAATGACTTGAAATTGTGTGAGGATAAGAGAGAGAGTTGGGGAGGTGCTTGGTACCTAACAAAGAAGATGCTCCAGGTATTAGCTTCTTCATTTAACTTGCAGCAATACAGCAAATAAAGTCATCCTATGATAGCATAGGGTAGAGGTCAACCTCACTGGGGTACTAATAAGAGAATCCTTCCATTTTCTTATTGTTTGCCAAAGTGTGGAATTATTTTGTCATTAGAGATGTATTCTGAAATCTTTAAGAGTTACTTACCAAAAAAAAAAAGAAAATATACTGGCAGGTTAAATAACCCAGGCTGTTAGCTAAGGACAGCCCACAGCAGCATAGACAGCTCACAGAGTATGAGGCCTCATAGGCCTGGGACCTGACATCAGGAACCAGCAAAGCACCCTTAGGACATGGGTGAGCCAGAAGAATAAGTTCACCTGGTGTGGGCAAAACAAAAGGCCAGTGTTTAGAAAACCCAAGTATTTTGTTTCTTCCAGAGCTTTGCCCTCTTCTGGAGAGTCCTACCATCAACTCCCCTGAAGGCACCTGATCCAAGAACTTGGTAAAATAATAGACAGTCTTCTTAAAAATGCACTGGCTGGCCCATCTCTCATGATCAACCACAGAGGGACTGGGAAGAAAACACCAGTGGGGCTTCCAGTGGTTATGGTGGGAAGCACCTTCAATAATTTTGAGTTTCAAACCTCCACAGTGGGGAACAGATTTTAGATTTGAAGAGTGTGATGGGATTCTAGACCTGGGGAAAAATGGCACATTTACTAGTCTATTAATTTGTTTAATAAATATTTATTAAACATGTATTATGTGCTAGGAGTTGTGCTAGTCTTACAATTCAAAGATGAACAAATCCCACCCTACTAAAGTATATGGTCCACTAGGACAAGTAGGGAGGATATTAAATAAGCAATCACATGAATGAAGAGTTACAAATGAAGGCTGGGGATGGGGTTCAGTGGTAGAGTACCTACCTAGCATGCATGAATCCCCTGGTTCAATCTCTAGCACTGGGGAAGAAGAGTAGAGTGCTCTGGTTATATGAGAGGGAAAAACTGATTTATTCAATTTGGATCTGAGATCATTTATTGAGTGGGATAGGATCTGCTTTTTTTGGAATGTAATAGAATATAAAAGAACAAAAAATGTCATGGTGCATTGGAAATTGTACAAGTCGAATATGGTTTCTAAAACTTCTGCTTCTGTGTGTGTGTGTGTGTGTGTGTGTGTGTGTGTGTGTGTGTGTGTGTGTTTGTGTTTGGGGGAGAGAGAGAGAGAGAGAGAGAGAGAGAGAGAGAGAGAGAGAGAGAGAGAGAGAGAGAAGCAAGGTTGTAAAAATGTATATCCTTCCATGGACTGTGGTGAAAAGTGTTTTGGAAGCTAATATTAAAGACCATGGTTCCAAGATTGTCTTTGAGGATGAGGATGATGGAGTTGTGGAAAGAAGGAGGGTTGTGAGCCAAGAGTCCCTTCCACTGACATCCTATCTAGAGGGCAGGGGGAGAAGCACAGGTGGGTGTCAGAGCCCTCCAGTTTCAGGTCATGAGAAATACAGACCAACCCCCACACAACACATACTCCATTTCATCTAGAACTACTTGAATGGGAGGTGTGAGGAAGAAGGGAAAACGTGGCTCTGGAGTAGAGGACACAGCAGTGGACAACTGGGGCACCCTGGGAATCTTGGGATTAAGCAGAACATGTGTATTATGGTTTAGATATTAGGTGTCCCCCAAAAGCTCATGTGTGAGACATTGCAAGAAGACTGAGAGGTAAAATGATTGAGTTATGAGAGCCTTAACCCAATCAGTGAATTAACCCCTTGATGGGATTAACTGAGTGGTAACTGCAGGCAGGTAGGGTATGGCTGGAGGTGGGCCCCTGGGGGTGTGCCTTTGGTGTTTGTTGAGCAGAGCTCTCTCTCTCTGCTTCCTGATCATGTCTTGAGCTGCTTCCCTCCACCACACTCTTCCACCATGATGTTCTGCCTCACCTCAAGCCCTGAGGAATGGAGCCAGCTGTCTATGGAATGAGACCTCTGAAACTGTGAGCCCCCAAATAAAGTTTTCCTCCTTCAAAATCATTCTTGTCAGGTCTTTTAGTCACAGCAAAAGCTAACTAAAACAATGTGTAAATCAATAAACACTGAACTGTCAAGAGACCAATCTGACCTTTCTTCTTTATATCTGGAACCCAAATTGGTAGCAGTGGAGAGACTAGAACTCAAGTGTGATTAACAGAATGGCATCTTCCATCACACCACCCTTCTTCTCCAATACCACCTCAGTGCATCTGCAGTGTACTTCATAATGTCAGCAGCACCCAGAGTCTGGTTGTAAGGGGTCAGAAGTGAATGAAACACTGAAACATAGAAAGGATGCTTCCCAGTATCCCCCAAATTCTCTCTTCCATCTCATAATCAAGCTTAATGCATTATACCACTGAATTGATTAAGCCCCTGAAGACTGAGCAGCTTTGTCCTAGTTTTTGCAATGTAGTTGGAGGGAAAGGTGAGCATCTTTGGTTTGAAAATGCAACTTTGTTCTTAGCTAAGTCAGTTTTGGCTTCTCTCATGGAAAGATAGAAAAAACCCTTAAAATCTTCTCCCAGCTCTGATGAAGAGGTACACTGCAGGATTTCCAGGTCCTTTCAGGTGGTCTCTAGTTCTATTTAGAATGGATGGGGGCCATTGTTCTCAAAAGTTAATCCTATGACTCATCTGAGGTGAAACTGAACATATTATGGCATATGGAAAAACAATCTCAACAGATTCCACCAAAGGACATGATGAAAACTTAGTTCAGTAAGAAAGTTGGCTTGTGGATAGCAATGGTTGGCAATGACAAGACATAAGCAGTTAAAAGTATGGGTTTGGCCCAAGCTAGACCTCCACCACAGTACTACTACTCACCTCCCTGGGTAAGCTGCATAACCTACTCTAGCTTCGGTTTCCACATCTGCATCCTTGGGTAAATACAAGAATTATACAAGGTAATGCATGTGAAGAGCATAGGCAGTGCTCATTAAATGCAAGAATTAATTTTTAAAAACAATTATTCATGATCAGACTGCCTCTTTCATGACAAGAAACTTATCACTAGTTTTTATCACGTTCTCCTAGTTTATATTTGGTTTTCCCCATCAATGACGACAAATTATAATTTTATCTTTCCACAACTGATTTTTTCGCTTCTCAGCAAAATAGAATTTTTTAAAGTCACAGATAAATGTTCATCATTTTTGGTGAGCTTGAATCCTAATCTTCTCAAGAATAATCAGAAGCATAGTACTCATTTTTTTGGGGGTAGATCTACTAAGGGAAGAATTTATACAGACAAGCTGGTGTTAACTCTGAAACAAATTTTAGAAATCATCTAATACAACTCCATCTTGAGAAAACTGAGACCCAGAGAGATGAAGTGTACAATTCCCCTAAGGTCCTATGAGTTTGTGTAGCAAGGCAATATGGCCGTGTTTGAGAAGCAGCAAAAGAAAACTTAAAACATCGTAAGTACTTAAAATAAAGGTTCAAGATGCCCTTCTCAGTGGAGAAGCAAGTGATATTTAATTTTACTAAAAACAAACGGGTAAAATTTTTTTTATCTATTCCTTCCTTCAATGTAGAATAAAGACTGAAAATTTCTTCCTCTCAAGTGAGAATTCAATGATTTATATCCTTTTCCAAAAGATAAAAGGAAAGAGACATAATATTTACCAAACATGTGTATGGTAAATAAATTTCCACAGTCTCATTTAATTCTCATAACAACCCCATGGAATGGAATATTACAGTTTTATTTAACAATTAAGAAAACTGAGATATTATCTAACATTATATTATGCATTGATTTGTGCACATATTGAATATCTGTTTTCATTATTACAATGTAATATCTATTATAGCAGAATCTTTCTGTATGCCCAAAGTCTAACATGGTGTTTGGCACATACTGCATGCTCAAGAACCATTGTTACATGAATGGATGAATTAATTATTTAAAGAATACGACAGAGAATTAGACATCAGACTTAAATGTAAGTAGTTGTCACTCTGGCAATAAAAAAGAAATTGTGCAAAATACATTAGTAATTTCTTCCAGGTGGTCTTATATTCTATGTAACTTTATTCTCTTAGAATATATGTAAATTACATTTAATTGCCTAAAGAGGGCTAGTTTACAGATTCTTGGATGTAGCTGGAAATGGTAATTCATATAAAGATATCCTCAAATAGGACCAAGATTACCCAGAAAAGCATTCATTTCAAAAGCTGTGGTCACCAGCAAACATAAGTAATTAATATTTATCCAAATCAAATATATCTTTAGTTTTCCTGACTCAATCACCATATTGGTTTCAGTCCAATCTTTTGAGGTTGACTTGTTGTTGAAGGCACCTATTAAATACAGACTACTAGTTGGTACTTATTTGAACACAAACTACCTTTAAATAACTCTCCAAGAATGGAGAGTCATTCTGTCCAAGAAGGAAGGCTGTAATATTCAAAATATTTTTAAACTTCATTTTAAAGACAGATGCTATACAAAGACTTCCAAAAAGACTACCAGGCAGTCATATGTATCAGTGGACACCTGTGATTACATTTCTAGAATTTATCCTGAGGAAATGCTAAAGATGCAGTCAAGGATTAATGCACACATGTATTCAGTATTGTGCTGTTTCTAATGTTGAATAATTGGAATTCAATGTAGCTCAATAGAGAATTAGTTCAATAAATTATGCTCTATTCTTACAATGGAAATGTAACATAGGAATATTTAGTGACATGAAAAATTGTTCATGGTATACTTTTAAATAACAAAGCAGGTGAAAAAACAGAATGTAAGCATGCTTTCAATTTTGTAGAAAACATGTATATATCTGAAAATACATAGCCAGTTGTTAAAAGTGATTAACTTAAAGTCAAAAATTGGAAGTAATTTTTAGTTTTAAAATTTTTGCTTATCTGCATTACTGCTTTTTCTGTAATTAACACATATAGATTTTGGGATAAGAAGCCACTCTTCATTTTGGAAAAGACCAAGAAGCATGGCTGCAGGTATCCAGCTGTAATTATAGTTGATGTTCTTCAGGACCAATTACTTCTCCTTAATGGTTTTGCTCTTTCAACATTTTGTTTCTTTCCCATCTTTCGTGTAAACGTCCATGATGATCCCTTTGCATGCATTACTTAAGTGGTTCTATCACGTCCCCTTTGTAGTACTTCATAGCTGTCAGGATTTTCCATCAAAGTTACTTTTTGGAAAGGCAATCGGGTATACCTGTCATCTTTTTTTTTTCTTTTTCTTTTCTTTTCCTTTCTTTTTTTGAAGTGCTGGGGATTGAACCCAGGGCCTTGTACTTGTGAGGCAAGCACCCTACTAACTGAGCTATATCCCCAGCCCTACCTGTCATCTGTTTCAGTTCTTAGAGAATGAGCAGTCTGGAGAAATTTAAGGTCAAAATTCCCCTTTTGCCTTTCAATCATTCTCCTTCGAAGTTTGTGCAATGTGTACCTATGTGCATGTGTGTGCACACAGCTGTGTCACAGAAAACCAAGCTCAGTCCACTTTGAACACAAGCCCCATGTTTATAAAAGAGTTGAAATCTTATTTCACGTTGTGGTGGTGGCTCTTACTGAAACATTTCTCCATTTCTCATTTCCATTTACTTTTGTTTGATCCTATGATGTTGATATTATTAATATTCCTATTTTATAGATGAGAAAACTAAGACTCAGGGAATGTAAAGAACTTGTGGAAGGTCTTCCCATGGAGCAGCCATGAAGCTGGGATGGGAATCCAAACCTGCCTGTCTCCCAAAGCTCTGACTCAAAGATGATACTATTTGCTTGCAGCAAGGGCTCTGTGGGTTGTTATTATTACTGCAGCAGCTAACATCAGTAAGGAAGACCAATTAGTCCATAATTAGAAAGCAAATAAAACAAGTGGAGTCAACAAACCCAAAGTGAACTAGTTGTGAAAAGCAAAACAACACTTTCTGGTCTAAATTCTCCTCTCATGGAGGACAAGTTAGACTATGACATGTTCCTCGCACATAGCAGTGAACTAAATTTTAGAAGTATATTTAGAATTTTAGTATTTTAGAATGCTGCTTTTTCTTAAATCAGAAACATCTTGCTTCATCTCAATAAAGTATGAATTCAAAATTGTTTACTCAGAAGCTATTTTTTTAAAATCTCAATCTTGTAGTTTTTCCCTAAAATATTTTAAAATTGGTTTTTCTTAGAAAAAAATGACTGAGCAATCTCAATTTATGGAATTTCCATAAAGTATTCGGTTATTTATGACATTTCTGATGGAGTTTGTTTTTAGATTTGATCTCACTATATTGCTCTAGGCTGGCTCCAAACTCCTGGGCTCAAGCCATCTTCCTGCCTCAGTCTCCTAAGTAGCTGGAACTACAGATGCTCGCCACCATACCCAGCTCACTTCTGGTGTTCTTTATAGGTTTTATGTTTTTGCTTTTTCCCTACTAACTGATGCCCTGCTTTGTAGAACAATTGCATCTTGAATTCCCACTGCTTCTTCCTAGAACATCAGGTGCAATAGCTATATTTTTCTGACTTTTGTTTCCCTTGTAGTCCCTACACTCATATCCTGTGACTTAGACAACATGGTTTTTGTCTTTCCACCACTAGCAAACCAAACCAGGCCTATAAATGTTTACTGAACATTTTGATAATGGCTCCTTCTTTGTGATTGGACCTTGTGACACAGAGGGCTAGCTGCACCCCCTCCCCAAACCCATTCATGCTCTCTTTTCACAGTGAAGAATGGTTGATGGAGTGTAGTTGCTAGGCGAGAACAATATTCCCCATCCCTCCTTGCATATAGGTGGATTTTATTGGTCCTCACCAATAGAATGTAAGTAGAGGCTATTCACCACTCTTGAGTTGAGGAATTTAAGAATTGGATGCACAACCTTTCATTCTTTCTTCTTTCTAGCCACTGGTAGAATGATGCCAGAATATAACCTGAAAGTCACAAGATGGCAGCACTTTGAGATGAAAGTAGTCTGGGTCCCTGAATCACTTCTTGGAGAGAAGCCACCTGACCGGCCTCTGACTATAAGATAAACCTGAAATAAGCTTTGTTAGTTAATTCACTGAGATTTTAGGTTTTGTTGTTATAATAGCCCCCTTATCTTGGTTAATATTGAACCTGCAGCCCCAACATTCTTCCCTATTAGACCAGGCTCCTGGAATTAGGGGAGTTTAGTCTACTATAAGTATTGGTGGAGTGAAGGTGTCTTGATACCACATTGAAGTTCCATCACTAATTCATACCCATAGCAATTGTTAAGGGATATGGCAGAGGCTGATAGTTGCCTGTTATTATCCAGTCTAATATTCATTAGACTATTCATTCTAACTCGACTCTAATTTTATTGGGGGTGATAGTACACTGGGCTAGTAAAAACTACTTTTGCCAAATTCCCTTGTAGATAGAAGTAATACATCTCTGAATAATAAAATATATAAACAAATTATATGAGCTTCTGGAAAAGTTTCTTGAATGGGGGAAAATTGGAAGGCATGCTTCTTTTTGCCTCCTCTCATCTTTCTGTCTCTAAAATTCACTCAATTTACAGAGTTTCAGAGTCATCTTGTGATGGTGAGGATGAAAACAAACACTAATGTAAGTGGAAATAAAGACACAAACCTTGAGTCTCCAGTGGCACTTTGGACCATGACACCAAGTGTGGACTAATGACCACTAGCATTCTTATTAAACAAGGAAAAAATAAATATTTTTTAAGTTACTGTGTAGTTTGTTAGTCTGTTACTAGCAGCAGTTAAAAGCAATCCTAAAAAATATAGGGGTGATCCTCCTGAGACTTCTCCCAGCACATATCTTCCTGATACTTTAGTCACTGTTTCTCTGTTCTATTTTCTTCCACTACTCAGTTTTACTTCTTCCCATCCCAGAACTTATAGTGGACAGCAGCAGTTACTGAGTTTCTAAGCTCATTTGGTAAATCTGGAGGACAAAGAGCTCACTAATCCTGGTAATTTAATTTAGTCTCAAATCCTGCTCCTTTGAGTGACATATGGCAATTCTCAGGGACCTTGTCTCTCTGATACTCCCAAACTGCTTCTTCATCTCTGCACCAAACTGCTCTGCAATCTGGGCTCCATCAATGTAATTATGGGATTTAAGGGAGACCCAAGAACTTATTAAGTTCATTTGCTTGCCTCAAGGCAGGACTGTTTTTAACTCTTCCAGATATACAGTTGTCTTCCATGGGCCAAAAAGTCTCTCACAGAGCATGACTCATTTGGGATCTTGGAAGGAGATATATAATTGGTTCTCTGTTCTCAGTTTCTCTGCCAATGAAATGGGTATTGTTATGTGAGTTGGGAAAGACAAGACCCTCAGCTTTAACATTCTTAAGTTTTAAATGGGACAGGATCACTTTCTCTGTCAAGCGTGTGGGTTGATTAAAATGGCCAAATATTTTCACAGCTTCTCCCTTCAAGAGGTGGAGTCTCTCTCCCTACCCCTTAAGACTGGGTTGCTTTATGACTTCCACGTGGTGGAAGTGATGTAGCTGAATTCCATACTTAAGCCTCAAGAAGCCATTCACCCTCATCCTCTTAGAATATTCATTCCACCATGTAAGGATGTAAAGAAGACCACTGAGACTACTGAAAGATGAGAGACCACAAGAAGATGGAATGGCCCATCGGATAGTCATTACGATGACCCTGGATTCACGAGGGAGGCCATCTTGCAGCTTCATTTGAACCACTACGTAAATGAGGCCATGTAAATAACCTCAGCAATACCAGCAGAAGAACTGGTCAGCTGAATCCAACCCAACTGACAACCCACAGAATCATGGGGAATAGAAAGTGGCTGTTGTTTTAAGTCACTAAATTTAAGGTTGGTATATTGATTTCCTAGGGCTGCCATAAGAATATACCACAAATGGATTGCCTATAGTAATAGAAATTTATTCTCTTATAGTTCTGGAGACTAGAGTCTGAAACAAATTGTCTGCAGGGTGATACTTCTCCAGAAGGTGCTAGGGAAGAATGATTCTTGCTTCTTCCTGCTTCTGTGGGTTGCGGCAGTCCTTGGCATTCCTTGACTTGTGGTGGCACTTATTTCCAATCTGTTGTGTCTTCACATGACTGTCTATGTATGTACCCATGTCTCTTATAAGGATGTGAGGATGGGATTTAGGGCCCACTCCAATCCAGTTAATTTGGTTACATCTGCAAAGTTCTGATTTCCAAATAAAATCATCTTCACAGGTACCTGGGCTCAGGACTCTCTTGGGGTAATGCAATTTGATACAACAGGTGGTTTGTTAAGTAGCAAAATATAATTATCAAAGTCCTTTAATTTTCTACTTTGAGCACATGAAGATAAGTTTAAATAAAGTTAAAAGGAATAGCAACTTTTTAAAAATAATATTGTATATGACAGTGCCAGTGAGCGTTCCAAAATCTCCTGTGAAGAATGCTTTTGTTCACTGTTAGAGGTTTTAGTGCCAGTGTGAAGGGAAAGTGGTTACACATCAGACAGCATCAGGTATGCTGAACAATGTTCTCCTCATCTAAGTGTTATTTTATGGGGGAAAAACACCCTGTTCTAAGATCTGAGCTTCCTTTTTTCATCACGGCGTGTTATGTCTGTGTAAAAGTCACAGTCTTGTAGGAGACTTCTGGTCACCATTGTCCCACTTCTCCTCTGCCTTGTGCAGACTTTTTAAAGGAGTGACCTCCATCAGTTTCCTCTATTTCCTCTGAACTGGCTCCCTCCATAACCCTATGAAAAATGACTTCCTTCCTCACAGCTCCAGTAAAACTGCTGTTTCAGAGGATTTCAATGACCTAGTCAAGGCAAGCCCAAAGGCTCTGTCTTTTCCCTCATAATCTGGCTTCTGACCTTTCAACTGTCCTGTTAGCTTCCCCCCTTTCTAATTGGACACCAGTGAGCTACATCTTGGCCAAATTTTCCCTCCTCTCTCTTTGTAGTTTTTCTCTCTCATACCAACCAGCAGGGACTCTTACCCTGGTCCTCTTCTTTTCCTATTCAGAAAATGGATCCATTCTTCAGTCCCCATTCTCACCTCAGAGGTGGCTTCCTAACCAATATTTTCCATGACTTAGTCCTCAAGCCTATATCCCAGCTGCCCAGTAAAAGTAGTATTTTATTTTCATCTGTATTAGTCAAGGTAGACAAGATTACTCTGTGATAATAAATAATCAAAACCACTCAGTGGCTTATTATAATGAATACCTTCAGAGAGCAACTGTCACTCTACACTATTGTCCTCACTCCAGGACACACAGCAGTCCCCATTTGGGGCACAGTTGAGTGTACAGAATAGGGAAAAAGATAATGTGACAAAGCCCAGGTTGGCTCTCAATGCTTGTCTGCAAGTGACTCCAACATCTTTCACAGGTAAAAGTAACAATCCTCCTTCATGAAGGAACAGCAAGTATGTATAAATGTATAAATGTACAGTCTATTGTATCCTCTTAAAAACTCTACACAGGAAGTACTGATGCATCCTCCCAAAACTAACTCTAAGTCCCAATTTTCATAATTAATCATTGGTGCCATCCTTCTCTAATTTGCCCAGAATGGAAATCTTGGTGTCATTACTTTTACAAATGTTACTTTTCCCAATTACAAAAGATTTGAAGGGAACTTGGAAAATATACATACACCCATAAATGCACACCCCATGTGCAAATAAAGGAAAATCATTAATAATCCTACCACCCAGGGGAAACGCTCTTGACATTATAGCACATGTCCTTCCCACCCTATCTCTGTCATATATGAGTATTGATCTATTCATCTTGATACAGAGCTGTGCATATTTGTCTTTCAATGATATACTGTACACATAACTTTCTGGGCTCTTAAAAAACCTATCAGGATCATTTTAAAATTCTCTTTCCCTTCTTAGTAAAACACCATTTAATACATGGTATATAGAGATTTGCAAATTTAAAAATCCAGACTTGACATCTCCCCTGAGTTTCAGATTCCTAAATAAAATGGCATAGAAGGTAATTATTTTTGAATGTCAATAGCATCTTAAACATCATGTCTCCAATTAAGCTCTTGATTCACCCTAAAAGCCTACTTCCCCTTCCGTCTTTCCATCTCTATCAAAAGCATTAGTATCTACTCATAACTCCAATCATGGAGATATTTTTCTTTCTCTTTTTCTTTCACTGTCCACACCCTGTGTCAAGTCCATTAGTCCAAGCTCCAAAATGCATCCCAGAGTTGCCTCTGCGCTCCCACTTGACTCAGCTCTCTCTGGTCCTGCCTCAGCAGCTCCCCACAATACTACCCTGCCTCCCAACTGGCCTCTTTGCTTCTCTGCAGGGTGTTCAGAGTCATCTTTTTAAACACAATCAGTCATTTCAGATTCCTGCTCCAAAAAACTTCCCATTGCACTTAATAACATTTAGGCTATTTTCACTCACTGCCCCTTTACATAATTTCTTGGCCTACTTCCCTTTTCATCTCTGCTCTTCTCTTCCCACTTACTCCAGTCCAGATGCATGAGCCCTTGCTTGTCTTCCTACACACCAAACAGACTTCTGCCTCTACTTCTACCTCTTCTCTTGGTAATTCCCTGCCTGGTCTTGGTGAAGAAATGTTTCCTTGACCAGTCTGTCCAAAGTATCCACATCCTTACATGCCTTTTGGTATTCTTCAAATAGTACATATTATATTTGATATGTCCTTATTTCTTCATTATCTTGTCATTGGAATATTTCTTCTTTTAGAACAAGAATTCTATCTGACTTATTCATTACTCTGTCCCCAGGCTTAGAACAGTGCTAGGCAGATAGCAGGCAATCAACATGCATGAAATGAGTGAACAAATAAACATCTAGTTGCTCCCTGCATCCTGATTCCCTCTCAAATGTCTACAGAAGCAGCCCCCCTTTTCCCATTCTCATTACCCCAGTCTAGTCCCAAGACCTCAGCACCTCATAGGATGCCTGTCACGCCTCCTTACCCCTCTCAAGAAACCCCAGTCCATTGTGCACACTGCTCGCTATTCTTCCCACCATATCAGTTTCATGTGTCAGTCACCTCTCTGCCTTCTGGGCCTGGCTAAAGCCTCACATTCTTGGAGATATTTCCTGCCTACCAGGGTCATTTTAGGTTCCTTCCCTTCTGAGTTCTGTCATTCCTACCCTTCACCCTCCCCAGCCACACGATTCAACACTGTCTCCCATATGCCCTAACTTTTGCATTTATGTTAACCTGCCTGCTCCAGTCAAATTCCAAGGACACATATTGTCTGTTTGCTTTTTAAGCTCCTATAATGCTTAAAGAAATTTATGGACAATAAAAAAAAAACTTGATGATTTGAATGAAAATTATTGGGTTGAGAATAAAATTGGTAAAATAAAAACCCCTTCTGAAGGGATACTGTGAGAGCAGGTAGGGATATGGAATGAAAGAATAAGATATTAGAAGGTGAAATGGACCAGCTATAATGTCAACAGAGAGATGACAGTCCTGTTCCCACAGAGAACAGATGGTCATCATGCCCTGCAACATTTATATTAACTAGCAGGCTAAGGGACTCCCACATTGTCAGTGGACTTTGAACCTGAATTTTTCCACTAGCATAAGGGAAAGTGGACTTTCTTTCCAGGATAAATTCCTCCATGATGACTAGTACCTTTAGAGGACTTCAGTTTTCCTCCCTAGTTACCCCAGTTGAGTAACTTCCACACAAGATCCAACCTTTTCTTAAGTGTTCACGTTATACAGCAGAGAGCTGAGTACAGAGAGCTCTACCAGTTCCTCCAGGGAAGATGTTTGCAGGGTGTACAGTACTGCTCCATGTACAGCAAAGTTAAGTAGAATCTTGGAGATAAGCATTTTAACTCAAGGCCATTCTTACAGTTTTTCTAATTTAAGTACAGTGCAGCAGAGAGAGGACACTTCCCAGAACAGTGGTAAAGTAAGTTGGACCTTTCAGTTATACCAGTGCCAAAATGGCTGTAATAAGACTTCAGAGAAGATACTATACCCTCTTGCTAATCTACAAACTTCCCCTAACTAAGTCTCTAGGCAATGAGACAAAAATCTTTATTTCACACTTTTAAAACCATAGGTTTAAAAATAAACACCTTATCCACTCATCTGTTTATCTCAGGCTAAATACAAATCATGGGTCCAATAATCTGAAAAACTTTTCTTGAAAAATTTTTTGCCATTTCAAGCAATGAGTAACATGGCCATAATATAAGGAGTGACTGGAAAACATTGTCAGATGTAAACACGGTCATCTAAACAACTGTTGTTCTTTTCTTTATAATTCTATGTGAATAGTGTCATGTAATTTATTGTGATAAAGCTGTTTTCTTTTCTGTTTTGGTGCCAGGAATTGAACCCAAGGGCACTTAACCACTGAACGGCATCCCCAGTCCTTTTTCTTTTTTTTTGTTTTGAGACAGAGTCTCATAATGTTGCTTACTGCCTCATGAGGTTGCTGAGGCTGGCTTCAAACCTGCAATCCTCCTGGCTCAGGCTTCCAAGCCACTGGAATTACAGGTATGTGCCACTAAGCCCATCTAAAGCTGCACTTTCCAAAATTACTTTTGGAACTTGGCAATTGCTTTCCAAGTTGTCTGAAGAAGAACCTAAAAAACAGCTCCATGACTTTACAGTTACTTCTTTAACTCAAATTGACATTAGCTAATTTAATAGGCTTGCTTGTGTGCTAATAACTCTCTGGCTTTTCCCAGAAATTACCCAGTGTAAAGCTTGTGAATATGCATGTACATACATACAAGAACACAGGGAAACTTCACAATGGTGCTCACTTGTGAGGGCATATAAAGGGGACAAGAATAGTGACAGGATCAAGAGGCACTTCACACTTTTTTAATTTAAAAAAAATCTAAAGCAAATGTGATAAGATGCTAATATTTGTTAATTCTTTTCATTAGGTCCTCAAATATTAGCCACATAATCATAAGTATTCACATGTATTTTCTATACTTTTGAAACCTTTCAAGTAGTAATAAAATAAAATAAAGCAGATTCTCCCATAGAGTAAAAGAGCATTTTTTGGAAAAGAGCGTTCTTAGGGCCACTGGTAGTGTAAATAGGCACAATTTTTCTGGGAGCTAGTTTGGCAATCAAAAAATTGAAAAAAAAAATGTTTCTCTCCTTCAACTAAAACATTCCACTATTAGAAATTGAGCTTAGTTTAAAAATATATTTTAAATCATAGATGGACCTCATAACTTTATCTTATTTATTTATATGCAGTGCCAAGAATGGAACCCAGTGCCTCACACATGCTGTGCAAGTGCTCTATCACTGAGCCACAACCCCAGCCCCATCGAACTTGTTTTTAAAAAATAAACGTAATTTAGTCTCTGAGAGTAATTCTAAAAGGATTTCCAAAAATGTTTTGGACAATGTCGCTGCCTTATCCCTAGTGGCACAACCCCAAAGATGACCCCTCTGAAGGCACAGCACATAGCACACAGGGTTAGGAGGCAAGGGAAGCCTCCCTCCTCTTCCTGTTCATGATTTTAAGTTTGTCTCCTCACTCCTTGCAGTCGAGACCATGGCTTGCTTGTGTTTATATTTCTAGGCCTGGCATAGAATTTAGAATATAATAATCCCCAGAGCTAGAATGAGTGAATGAATGAATGAACGAATGAATGAATGGGTGGATGAAATATTGAACTAACCAGTCTAGTATTTATAAGGCTACTAATTTATCAAGAGATGGGAGAAAGAGGGTGGGACTGATTAATTCACAGTTCTGCATTTCTTTATCTAGTTCCAGTTTCACTGTTTAATTTGTGGCCTCTATCATAAAAGAACAATGGATTTTGTCCTTTGAATGATGAGAGTGGTAGGGGGAGTCAAGAAGCTTTCAAGGTTTCTGAGCACAGTGATACTTACATGTTGTGTTAGACTCACATGCCAATCCCAGAGGAAAGAGAACACAAAATAGCGTGAAAAAAAACAAAACAAAAAAAACCCCACCAAAAAAACCCTATACTGTCTATACTCTTGTCCAAGTGAAAACACAGACAAGGAGTTATCTCATTTTGTTATTGAAAAGAATTCTGATTTTCTGTTTATCATTTAATTAATTAATTAATTTGGTAGCAGGGATTGAACCCAGGGGCACTGTTATGGTTTGGATGTGAGGTGTTCCCCAAAAGCTCACTTACAAGACAATGCAGGAAGGTTCAGAGGAGAGATAATTAGGTTGTAAGAGTATTAACCCAATCACTGAATTAATCCCTGATGGGATTATGGCTGGAGAAGGTGGGAATTAGGGCGTGGCTATGGGGTATATATTTTGTATCTGGCAAGTGGAGTCTCTCTCTGCTTTCTGATATTAGCTGCTTCCCTCTGCCACACTCTTCCACCATGATGTTCTGCCTCACCTTGAGTCCCAAGGAATGGAGCCAGCCTTCTATGAACCTAGACCTCTGAAACCATGAGCCCTCAAATAAACCTTTTCTCCTCATAATTGTGCTGATCAGATCATTTAGTTACAGCAGTGAAAAAGCTGACTAAAACAGACACTTAATCACAGAGTCAACATTCCCAGCTATTTTATTTTTTATTTTGAGACTGAGTCTCACTAAGTTGCTTGAAGCCTTGCTAAGTTGCTGAGACTGGCTTTGAACTTGTGATCCTCCTGCCTCAGTCTCCCAAGTTGTTATTTTATTTTAAAGAACCAGGGTTTACACACTCAAAAGAGAAGTAGTCTGGACTACATTGTTATACAAAATAAAAAGCTCAGTTCAAAGTCTGGTAACTAGAGTTTACAACAGAATCAAGATAGAATTAAGTTGTTGGAAAAATTTTGGATCTTTATCATTAACCCACCTATTTAAGGAATGGGGCAGAAAGAGAGAAAGCTGGAAGTATTTGATCACCATCTTTTGTCGAGTGTAAGACAAAGAAAAAAGGAGAACTGTATGACTGTTTTCACCACTACAGAATGACTTCAGAGGTCACTCAGTAACCTAGGAGAGAAGCTAAACAGGAAGAGGTTAGAAACATTTAAGGGAAGGGGTCATCATGATTGGTAAATAAAGATTTGAAAGAGGGCTGGGGTTGTGGCTCAGTGGTAGAGCGATTGTCTAGCACTGGGTTCAATTCTCAGCAACGCATATAAATAAATAAATAAAATAAAGATCCATCGACATTTAAAAAATATTTTAAAAAAGATTTGAAAGAATGACAAAATTCCTTAGGGGTGTGAATGCAGGGAAAGTAGCCTTCTTAGGGCCACTGGTGGGAGTATAAATAGGTATAACTTTTCTGGGAGCTAATTTGGCAATCAAAAGATTGAAAAATGTTTCTCTCCTTTAACCAAAGTATTCCATTATTAGAAATGTGTCCGGAAGTATTTGCACTAGCACAGAAAGATGTATGGCTATGACTGCCCCATCAAGCTCTCTGCATTATTGTGAAAAACTGGAACCTATTTTAATGCCTGATAATAGAGCATTAATACAGTAAATGACTGTACCGCTATCTAAATTATAATGTGGATCTATATGATTGGCATGGAGAGTTGTTTATGGTTTTTAAGTTAAAAAACAGATTATAAGGTAGTTTGTACAACATGATCTCATTTTTATGAAATTGAAAAGACATATATCCAAATATTAACAGATGATAATTCATGGATGGTAGAAAGGTGAGTAATTTTTGTTTTTCTTTTTTGCTTACCATACTTTTCTATTTGATGATGAACATGGATGAAAAAAAATAAAGGGCTATAAAAAATCTGGCTCTGTGAATGCTGTTTCTGCTTTTGTTTGTGTTTGTACTTCCAGAGCCTAGCTCATCACTTGGAACATAATAATCCTAAATAGATGGAATGAGTGAATGAATGAATGAATGAATGAATAAATGATCAGAGTCATTTGATCAAAATGCAGTGGGACACCGTGGACTGTTTTATATTCCAGGATGACTTTAGCAATTTGTTTGATTTCACCAGGACCCCAGCATACAAATGTGTTCATAAGTACTTTCAGAGATGCCATCCTGGTTTTGTTCCATGTACCCTGTGTGTCAATATAACAAACCATACTACTGATGTGCAAACTCCAGAAGCACAGGAACCACACTTAACTACACTCATTAACATCATTTGTTTACCTACAGCCCAGAGAGCCTTTCTGGCTACTGACAGGTAATAAATTAGATTGCAGGTTTCTGGGAACAAAGATAGCACATTACCATCACTTTAACCCATTATTTGTCCAAAACATTAATAAGTGCCTAGCTGATTGCCACAAAAAGTCCCAAGTGCTTCTGATTCTCAGTGTTTCCCAGCAAGAAGTCTAGTATTGTCACGTCTCTGCTTTGTTAAAGAGAACGGAAAGTTTAGGTGTTTTTGACATCATCCCATTGACCTTCTAGTTCTGTGTGGGGAACTGAGACAGGAGACCTGGTCCCCTGAGCTCTACTCCTCTCCCTTGAGAATCACATATCATCTTTCCACAGGTCCATGAAGAAGTAAACATTAGCTGCACAGACACTCATGAGTTGTTGGGGCTTAAAGAACACCTACTGGAGAAAAGTTCACCTTGGCAGAAGGTTCTTTCAGTACATGTTCTGTAAGCCATCTTTAGAATAGCACTAGATGCGTGAAGTTCCAAAGAGCTTTTCTAGGAATCTGGAAGGAAGTGCTCTTAAACATTAAAGACCAAAGATTCTGAGTTTGATGGCCTGAGAGCCTCTATCAGTCTTTGGTCGAGAACACAGCAGACAAATGAAGTAGTTCCTAAACGCCCCATCACCTGCCTCCGCCAGCCACCAGTGGTGCTAAGAAACAGCACTGTTTGTATTTCAGACACATGGGAAACAGTGTCTGAATACAAACAGCACTGTTTGTATTTTACACATGGGAATCCAAGTATTGTAATGCTTGTATTATCTTTGCAGACAAAAGTAGCAAACACTGCCTAGAGAGGTCTCTACACCTTGTGTTGTTCTGGTCCTTGTGCCAAAATTATGCAGGTTTTTTTTTTTTTCATTTAAATTAACTTTATTTTTAACTGATACATAAAGATATGAAATTGTACATTATTTGGAGGATGCCATGTGATTTTTTTTTTTTTTTTGCACTGGGGATTGAACTCAGTGGCACTTAACCACTGAGCTACATCCATAGTCATTTTTTTGTATTTTATGTAGAGACAGGATCCCACTGAGTTGCTAAGGGCCTCACTAAGTTGCTGAAGCTGGCTTTGAACTTGGGATCCTCCTGCCTCAGCTTTCCAAGCTGATGGGATTACAGGCTCCAGGTCCATGTGATTTTTTATACTTGAATATTATATAATGTGTAAGTCAGGTTAAACATACATGTTTCCTCAAATATTTTTCATTTCTTTATGGTAAAAACTTTCAAAATTCTTTCTTCTAGCTTTTTGAAATGTACAATTTATTATTGTTACCTACAGTCACCCTCCTGTGCAATAGCACATCAGAATTTGGGGTTGTTCCTGAATGCAAGCTTTATGTAACTTTATTCTCTTAGCAGCTTGCTTTATCTTCCATAAAATCACTCTGATAATGACTTATTCCAACAACTTTGTTCCTCTTTTTTAAAAGATGAAACGAAGATATATAAAGTATTTGGCACAATACTAAGTAGGCAATAAATAGTCAATAAGTGTTACTCATTTAAATAAAAAGCGTGTTATAGTGGTTAAGGGAGAGAATTTTGGAGTCAATCTGTCTGCATTGGAATCCCAGGTATGCCCTTAATTAACTATTTGTAACTTTGGACAATTTGTATAACTTTTCTATGCTCAGTTTCTCCATCTGTATAATGAGTATAGTAATTGTTTCTACTTTAGAAGTGAATGAATTATGGTACGTAGAGACAGACTCATATCTGCCACACAGTAGGCATTATAGAAATATAAACCATTGCATTTTATTTCTTTCAATCCTGAATGCCTAAAGGATCATTAATGTTTTTTCTGCACTTGATACATTTGCTCTTTTTTTTTTTTTTTTTGCTGTGCTGGGGATCGAACCCAGGGCCTTGTGCTTGCAAGGCAAGCACTCTACTGACTGAGTTATCTCCCCAGCCCCTACATTTGCTCTTTTTATCTAAGTTCTTATTTTATTAGAGTATTAGATCAAGTTCTACACCTATTCTTTCTGAAAGAAGTCAAGATTTTGTTTAATGAATTTTCATAGTATTAGTAATAATTTATATAATCTATAAAAGCACTAAATTTAAATAAGAACAATGGTAATGAACAAGACTGGATGCTCCTTCAAGGACTGTATGATGACATTTAAAGCATCAGTGCCTAATATCCAGATGCAAATGTTATGAACTGTTTAATTCAGATCTAGTTCTTTTGAACATAAGAAATCAGCGACAATTAAAACTGAAATGAAAACAAGTATGTGATGCTTATGAGAAATTAAATCTCACTCTTTGAACTCAGGAAAATTCAGTGGTGGATCTTTTTCATATAACATCCTGAGCTGTGGGTTCCAGACAAATACTTAACTATAACAAGCTAAACAATTAAACTTGGTGCTCAGAACAATCCTATATGATGATGTCCAACACCTCACCATGTAGAATTTAGTCTTTATAAGAGCAGGAGAGAGCCAGGGCAGATGTGGGGGATGGCTGCCACAGGCATTCACAGGTTCCTCCTTGGTTTTGGCCCTAAGCCTGAACTGGGCAAAGCTGCTTGCAGGAAGCCACAGAATTTAAAAACAGTTGGGGACATTCTTCACAGGCTGTGGTATAGTCTGCTCACTCCCTTTTGAGGTTACTGAGGACAGACAGACTAAGCTCTTTTCAAATACAAATTTTAATATATCAGATTTCAATAGCTCATTAATAGGAAGCATACTAGTTTTACCCTATAAATATTTGTAAAGGATAGTTTATATTATTGTAAGAAGAAAGGTGAAAAATATGAACACATGCTGAAAGTACCAATGGCCATATTTCAGTAGTGTCTTGCCTTTGTTATTTGATCTATTTTAAAGACTAAAAGGTAGGCATGCAAGGGAAAACATTTTCTTTTCCACCTTCAACATTGCAAAACATCACATTGTTAGTTTGTTTACATATAGAGCACTAATCAGAAACAGAACAATTTGCCAAGGCTGCTACTGAAGTGATCAAAAAATTAATCCCCTGATTGCATTTAAAGGGAATTCTTAAGATACATGGATCAAAATAGTATAGGTCCAATTAAGAGAACAGTCTTTGGAACCATTGCAATCCCAGTTCTGCCATTGCTAGTGTGTGACCTGTAACAAATTACATGGCCTACACAACTATATCTCTAAGCTTCATTTTCATCTCCTCTTTGAGACTTCACTTGAATCTTATAGTTTTCTGGGGATTTGATGACATAATCCATTAAGTATATAACAGCATCTGGCACATAGTAAGTGATCAACATGTGGTAAACTTCATAAATACTGGGTATATTCTTATTAATCCACTCCTTTGAACATTCTACCATAATTCCAGCATAATTCTTCCACCCCCTAAAAAAGTGCTTCAAAAGGGAAAGTAGAAATCTAAGAATAGAAATATGCAATCCATATTCTTGCCTGAGGATTAGTGAACACTTTATATTAGCTTCAACTTGAGAGGGCTCTTCTTGGTCATATTCCATCACACATCTGTCCCACTGAGTGTGTCTGGGGTGTTGGCACAGGGATGGAAAGAATATGAGAGAGAACACTAGCCCCAGGAAAGCTCCAATGGGTCACGGGTGTCTCCATGCCCAGTCCACACTAGTCTCTACTTGGAGAGAGTGCCAACTTCAGCTCTCCTTCCTACCTTTCCTCTTAGGCTCTCAAAAATGATGATTCTAGAATCAGGAAAATGCAAATTTAAACAACACTGAGATTTTATCTTGCTCCCGTTAGAATGGCAACCCTCAAGAACACAAATAATAATAAATGTCAGAGAGAACATGGGGGAAAAAGAACACTTAAACACTATTGGTGGGAGTGTAAATTAGTACAACCACTATGGAAATCAGTAAGGTTCCCTGAGACTATGAATAGAACTACCACACAGCCCAGCTATATTTATCCTCAGGAGGTAAAGTCAGCATTCTGTAGCAATATATGCATACCCATGTTTACAGCAGCACAATTAACAATAACCAAATTACAAAACCAGACAAAGTTGTCCATCAAGAGATAAATAGATAAGAAAATGTGGCATATGTACACAATATAGTTTTATCCAGCCATAAAGGAGAATGAAATTGTATCGTTTGCAGGAAATAGATAGAACTTGAAAGCATTATGTTAAGTGAAATAAGCCAAACTCAGAAAGTAAAGGATTATGTTTTTTTCTCATATGTGGAAGCTGGAGAGAAAAAAGGGGGAAAAAGAGGGGTCTCATGAAAATAGAAGGAAGACCAGTAGAGTAAAGGAAGAGACCAAGGGGAGGGAGAAGAGAAAGGAAAGGGGAAATACTGGGGAACAAAAGTGACCAAATTATGTTGTTCTATTGTGTGCATGTACAAATGTGTAACAATGAATCCCACTATTATGTATAATTATAATGCACCAATGAAAATGATGCTGCTAGAGATGATGATGACAACATTGAACCTGATGGTAACATTGACATTGATAGTTAATGTTTATTTAATATTTATTTTAAGCAAGGCACTGTAAGCACTTTGTATTTATTATTTCACTTAATCCTCCCAACAGTCATAAGAGGCAGATACTCTGATTATCCCCATTTGACATATAAAGAAATCAAAGTTTGAGAGGTTAAATAACAGACCTGATGTCACACAGTTTATAATAGACAGCCCCTTTGCAAGCTGATCTGATTCCAGCCAGGCCTTTATTCCTAAACCTTGGGTTATATCAACCTACGACCTCTTATAAAATTGCCTAGAAGTTTAATCTGGGTCCTGGCTGCACCCAGCAAATTGACCCCACCCAACCTCACAGTCTTGATCATCTTTCTACCCAAGTCACACTTCTTGCCCTAAAATTCATGGGCCAAGGTACAGAGAAGCAGCTACGTGCAAGTGGTATACCCATCAATGACTTTGGTTTGATTTCTCCCGATTCCCCCAAATGAATTGCCCCTCCTGGCACACAACAACCATGACACCTAATGCAGAAAAAAAAATCCCATAAAAAAATCCCTGATATAGTTAATGCCTTCAGACTAATAGCTTTTGGCCTTTATTATTAATATACAGTCCATATTAAAAAATAAATGTTTTTCCAGAGGAAGAAATAGTAAGGCAAAACAAATGTTTTTCACTCACAGCTACCCAGCAGGTGGAAACAAATAAAGCTCTAATAAAGCTCAATATACCTTTTGGAAGTCCTTACCGCTTCCTTATTCTGGACTTCAGATTTCTGGTGACTCAAACTTCATACACTAGCAACACAAAGACAAATTTTACTATGGAACCAGCCCCTAGAGGCTCAACTAAAAGAGTGAAAAATCCTAGAAGTGGAAGAGCAGAAGAAAAATCAGTTGACACTTCAGGACAAGTTTCTTATTATCTTTTAACTAGATGGTCTAAATTTCTCAGGCAAACATGTCCCCAAATTGCTTGTCAGCAGTTTTCAGTGGAGGAAAAACTGCAGTTAAAGCACCTTTGCTGAGAACTTTGGGCAGTAAATGTGCTTGCATTTAGTTTGTGCAGTTTTGATTTTGGACTGGAGGATGAGTAGGGTTCCCCGTGTCCAGAGTTCTTTGCCAGAGTGCTAGAAATCTAAAAAATTCAGCTACGGGTCACTCCTTTTTGCTTAGTTAAATGAAGAACTTTTAAAATTACTTTTTCCACTTCATGGTTCCTTTAGACCAGGGAATAAAAATAGCGATGTCATCAGGTGCCAAACTTTATGGAA
The DNA here is from genome assembly GCF_902686445.1 of Sciurus carolinensis. Lineage (NCBI taxonomy): Eukaryota > Metazoa > Chordata > Mammalia > Rodentia > Sciuridae > Sciurus > Sciurus carolinensis. The sequence continues at coordinate 69,408,683 of NC_062226.1, forward strand.
AAAGAAAACGAAAAGGGAAAGAGCCCTACCCAGGACAACAGGAGTCTTCAAGCAACTGCTTCAAAAGCGATGTCATCAGGTGCCAAACTTTATGGAAAAAGAAAACGAAAAGGGAAAGAGCCCTACCCAGGACAACAGGAGTCTTCAAGCAACTGCTTCAAAGCAAAACTCTCACTTTAGCCACTTTGCTTCTTTTCCCTTCTCAGAACTGCCTGAAAGGAAGGAGCAATTTATTAGAAGCTCGGTGGCTAGCCCAACACGGCGGACTCGGCGCCCATCACACTCTGCCCGCGGGGCCACCTGTCAGAACCCCAAATGGCGCGAGAGAGGCGGGGTCGGGAAGAGGAAGAAAGAAGTTGCTCTGAGAAGGGACACAGGTGGCTGAGGACGACCGGGAGGATTGACATTCTAGGGTAGGACGTGGCTGAGCCCAGCTCTCTGGCTCTCGCGCGGCCAGCCACTCCAAGGGCAAAAGCCTTGGGACTCGGGGCCGCCGCGCCGCCAGGCTCAGGCGCGCCCCGCTGCGGATTCGCAAGGACTTTGCTCGCTTCCAGTACCGGGAGGTAAGAAGCGCTCTGGCACCTGGGGAGGGACGGTCCTCATCCACTGCACTGCCCAGCGAGTCTTACCTGTTGATCTTGAGCGCAAAAGCGCGGCGCTCTGCGCTTGGTAGCGTGGCCATGGCCAGTCGGAGGCTCGGCGGCCTCTAGGGTCTTGGGATACCGAGAGTGGAGACCCGGCGCGCCGCAGAGCTGCTGCAGCGCATGCCGAGTCGGACGCGAGCCTCATCTGTCAGTCCGGGAGGGAAACTTCCGCATTTCCACCTTCGCTGAAATCACCCCGGGGGAGGGCCCAACCTCAGAGCTGAGGCGGCCAGTCCAGCCACCGCCGCCAGGCGCAGCCACCCGCCCGGCTTGGCACGCAGGAGCGGCGGGAGACCAGGGCGTGGACACCACGCGGAACGGCCCTCCGGATACTCAGACCGACGCGCGCTCTTCCCAGAGGCCTGACCTCAGGCAGAGAGGAGTGCGGGCTGGTGACTCGGCCACCACGGAGCGCAGGCCGGAAACTCCATCTGCCCGGAGCTGCGAAGCTGCCAGGGAAGTGGGCAAGCGGGGGGAGCCCGTGCCTTCCTCCTGCCGCAGAAAGTTGGAGAGGTCGGGAACCAACGCTGGGACTCTTCAGGATAGACCTTATTAAGAGTGGACACCATTCCTTGGAGAAGGCAGTTTAAAAAAAAAAAAGAGTTGGTGTAATCTCTTAGGAAAGTAATCAGCTTTTGCAAGCCATAGCTCATCATTCTTCCTGGGGCACTTTAAATGAATACAAGGCGTAAATATTATGAGTCATAAAAACTTTTTTTTTTTTACACTCTGGGGTAATTTTTTTCCTCTGGGGAAACCTAACACTCAGCATCCATATGATTCGGGATTACCGTGCATCCCTGTTTATTTTGGTTTCAGACTGAAATACCTTTTAAGAAACCCAGCCTTGAACTCAAGGAAGACATCAGAAAGTCCCAATGACCAAAGGGGGAAAGCCAGTGCTTGCTTCAAGTTGCTGGTTTAATTCTAGTAGTACTATACTACTATACTAGTGCACTCTCTATTTGTCCACTTGCTCTTGAAAAATAGTAAAGCAATACATTTTTTGTTCAAAACTGCACAGTCCAGATAGGATAGTCCCAAGCCATAATTAACTACTGACTGCTTGAAACTATGGTTAATTTGAATTGATATAGACTGGAAAATAAATACAGATTAGATTTTGGAGATAGTAAGGAAAAATAATGCAAAATATGTTGTTAATGATTCATGAGTTGATCACATGTCAGAATGGTACTTTGAACACATCATATTAAGTAAATAAAATGCATATTATTAAAAGTAATTTTACCTGTTTTCCCCTTTGTACAATGTGGCTTGCATTAAATATATATTGTATAATCACGTAATATGGCTCCCATTTGTGGCCCACATTATTTTCCTATTGGTCAGTGCTGATCCAACACAATCTAATTTGCAACCTGATACTAAAATGTCAGTGACCTGGATGTTGTTACTTCTGTGTTTGGATTCCACTGTCTTAATAATTTTCAGAACTTAAGTAACTCCCCTTCCCCCATATTAATGCCTTCAAATATATAAGACAAAATTCATAAGTATAACATTACATAAAATGCAAAAAAAGAAAAGAAAGTTTTTGAGGGTAATTTGTTTCTAACTTTCAAAATTCTCCAAAGTATATTTGCTACACTATATTTATGAACAAACATTTGGATAAGAAAGCATTTGAAAGAGTAATTCTGTAAATACATCTTCAATCTAGGAACAAATGAATATTTCACTGAAAACATAACTAGAGTTTTTGGTTCAATGTGTACTAAGTCAGCCTTTCAGGTGGGCTTCCTGAAATTTCTGAATGTTTATGATGCACTTTCATGTAGAGCAAAAATATGCTGGTTTCCACACAAACACAAATAAAACCTAATGAGAACATGTCAATTTTTCATAATTCTCAATGAAGGAAACATTTTGGATGGGTAAAGGGAATCATAAAAATCTTCCCTCTTACCTCCCATGTGTTCCGCTTAATGTAGTATTTGGTACCTAACTGTAGAGGTTAGACCAGTATCATTATCCTCCTCACTCTCAATTCCCTGATGCTTAGAAATGACTCCAAATTTCCTTAAGAGTTGTTTAACAAATCACCATGAATGTGTTACCATTAGTTTAATCAAATGCCTATTTTCAAGCTTTATTTGTTCTTGGACACATTCCCAGATCACTGGTAAACTTAAAAAAGAGCCATCCAAGTGCCTTTCTCCCTCATTCTCACTATCTCTTTAGTTCCATAGTTGGGTGACTATCCTCACAGCCTCCGTCCAAAGTGAACTCTGGAAATCCTCCCTTCATACCCAAAGGCCTCTCTTGGCCTTCCTCTTTGTCTTTGTCTTTATGTCATTCAATTTTGCTTTTCATCTTTATAAAATTCCTCCCTTGACTTCTAGGACAGATCATATATCAATCATTCTAAATTCGACTCTAGTTTTCCCAGTGCCTTGTTACCTCCCCCCAAAGCCAACCTCTTTCTTTACATCACACCTTACCTATTTTATAACAAGCAACTCCTGTAACCCAAGATCACACACAGTATAGCAAGAGCCATCTCCCGTCTACAGTTTTGCCTATCCCTCAGATAGTTCCACCTAAACATCTTCAGATTCCACACATACAAAATGAAAACTCTCCATCTCCCCCACCCAACTGGGAGTTAGCTAGTCCTCTATAATCACCCATTTCTGTAGGTGACACTGCTTTCCTATTTCCCAGGTTTTAAAACTTTGGAGTCACCTAGTGGGGAAAAGCAGGAAATCTGGACTGTGGCTTCAGTTTTTGACTAATCGTGTGATCCACGGTGAGTCACAGCCTCTTTGGATCAGAGTCCTCAGACTTGGAATGATTCCATCTACATGCCTCTCTCTGAACTTTGTGAATATGTCAGCTTTAACTTCATCCTCTCTGTTTACTCTTTAGACCTAATCACTTCCCAAGGCCTGTCATTTACTCTTTTTGTTTTGGTACTAGGGATTGAACCCAGGGGTACTTTACCACTGAACTACCTCCCCAGCCTTTTATTTTTTATTTTGGGACTGGGTCTTACTAAGTTGCTGAGGCTGGTCTCAGCTTGTGATCCTCCTGCCTCAGCCTCCAGAATTGTTGGAATTAAAAACCTGTGCCACTGTGCCTGGGCCTGTCATTGAAGCTATAGATGTCACTCCTTTATAAATATCACTGTTCTCATTGCTTCTATTCTGGTCCATAAAGTCACATCTGGATAACAAAAATAAGATTTTAAATGGTTTCCCTGCTGCTGCCTCACCTTATTCTAAATGAATCTAACTCTGCTGCTGGATTAAGTTCACTAAAGCACTTGTTTCATCATGCTTCTCCCTGTTTTGTGGTTTCCTGTAGCCTCTTCACATACTGGATGATAGGCCTACACCATGGAGCCCACTCTGTCCCTTACGCTTCTGTTGGAGCAAGGCATATCTCACTTTTCCCTCGAAGGTGTGTTACTCTCTGTCTAGGGCCATCTCTGCTTATGTTATTCACCCTGCTGTCCTCAGCCTACATCACCTCTCTCCATCCTTCAAAGTTTGAGTCAACCTCTACCTAAGGAAGTGTTTTTTTTATTTTTCAAGTTTGACAGCACCCTTCAATTAGTGTAGATCATCAATAATAAATAGAGACTAGTGGAAAGCAAGCTCCCTGAGGGTAGGACCATAAAGAATATCTTTGTCTTGTATTCATGTGCTTGAATATCCCCTCCCTTCTTCCAAAAATCACTCAAGACCTCCTCAGATTTTCTTTCAATGTCACATTCTGTAACCATGTGTTTAATATCCACATGCCCCATTCCTTTCTCCTGATGCTTCCTAACTCATTTTCCCTTTTAACATTGTTTCTCTTCATAGCCCTTATCATGATCAGTATTTATCTACTTTTTTTTTTCATGCTTCTAGCACGTAAGTTCCATGAATGCAGAGGTTTTTGTTTGGCTTGTTGCTCTATCTCTAGTTCCTAGAACAAGGCTTGGCATGTAGCAGGTGCTCAATAAACATTTATTGAATAAATTGATGAATAACTGATTCAATATAGAATGCAGACATGCAATAATTCTTTGTTGAAATGAAATTGAGTGGAAGTATCCAAATTTCAGGCATCTTTCAGAAGTGAGATCTTTTCATTTTATTCTCTTGGTAATTTAGTTGTGGCTTTTAATGGCTATCTTTGTGTTTATTTCTTGGGCTCTGAAATCAAACCAGCATGTAGGATTATTACTAGCAAGAACATATCTTCATTGTCATCTTATACTTGGGAGAAGAATCAGAAAGATTTGTGTACTGCTATTTAAAACCAGTCAGAGTTTAGATATTAGAATTTGGACTTCCTAATTTTCTCCAAGTCATTCCTTGTCTTGTCATGAGAAATCTGTAAATATAAAAAGAATAGAGATTACTCAGAGCGACCGCTCCTGAACACCTGGGGGGCTGCCCGGAGGAGGAGGAGGAGCGCCGCGGGTCACTTGGACTCGGGAGTGACTGCACCAGGGCTACGGGCGGTTGTTGGGAGGAGGAAGTGCTCAGTGAGTTGCTTGGACTCCTAGCGACCGCACCGGAACACCGGGCAGCTGCCCAGAGGAAGAGGCGTGCGGTGGGTCGCTGGGACTCAGAGCGACTATATGGAGCTCCAGGTGGCTGCTCAGAGGAGGGGCCGCATAGCCAGGCGATTAGGTGCAGAGCAGGGTCCCAGGACCTAGGAGGCTTCTTGGTGGAAGAGCCGCACACAGACACGCTTAGGGGTGGAGCGAAGGTTCCAGGACTGCGGGCAGCTTCTCTGAGGAGGGGTAGCCTAAGGAGACTCGTCTGCGAAGGATGAGGCTCCCAGGCCCAGGAGGTAGGTCCAGGCCCCTGGGAACGTTGCAGAGGAAGGCAACCCGGCCCAGGCGGTAGTTGTAGATTGAGGGGAACCTCTAGGAGGGGAACTGACCAGCGAGACCTCCCCACTGGGTGATTCTTCCCCGCCGGGTGAGATTTTCCCACAACGACAGTAAAACTGGAGACGCAGGCCCAAACAGGCCTTGCCTCAGCCCGCAGCCTAGTTCCCCTTTGGTTGACCATTGGTCAACAAGTGGAGGCACCTCTGCCCACTAGCAGGGAATATACCCCACCTGAAGGCCACCACCCCTAGAGAGGCAGCTTCCTTGTGGAGCACCGCACTATCAACTTCCTCCAAGACTTCAGGCTACTGAAGGATAAGAGGGGATATACTAGCAATCTTCAGGGACATTATAAGTCGATAGAGGAAATCTGCAATATCTTAATGACCCACTGATTCCTGAACAATATGAGAAAACAAGGGAAGAAAATGCCCCAAACAAATCTAGATGTCACATCAATAAAATCCAACGACAGCATGGCAGAAGAAATGATAGAAAGGGAGTTCAGAATGTTCATAATTAAAATGATCAGGGAAGCAAATGATGACATGAAAGAGCAAATGCAGGCACTGAATTATGAGATGAAAGAGCAAATGCAGGCATTGAATGATTGCACCAATTGACAGTTAAAAGAGCAAATACAGGAAGCAGAAGATCATTTCAATAAAGAGTTAGAGATATTGGAAAAAAAACCAAACAGAAATCCTTGAAATGAAGGAAACAATAAACCAAATTAAGAATTCCACAGAAAGCATAACCAATAGGATACAACACCTGGAAGACAGAATCTCAGACATTGAAGACAAAATATTTAACCTTGAAAATAAAGTTGAACAACAGAGAAGATGGTAAAAAATCATGAACAGAATCTCCAAGAACTATGGGATATCATGAAAAGGCCAAATTTGAGAATTATTGGGATTGAGGAAGGCTTAGAGAAACAAACCAAAGGAATGAACAATCTATTCAATGAAATAATATCAGAAAATTTCCCAAATCTGAAGAATGAAATGGAAAATCAAGTTCAAGAGGCTTATAGGAATCCAAATACACAAAATTACAACAGACCCACACCAAGGCTATTATAATGAAAATACCTAACATACAAAATAAAGACAGAATTTTAAAGGCTGTGAGAGAAAAGAACCAAATTACATTCAGGGGGAAACCAATACGGATATCAGCAGATTTTTCAATCCAGACCCTAAAAGCTAAAAGGGCCTGGAACAACATCTTTCAAACCCTGAAAGAAAATGGATGCCAACCAAGAATCTTATACCCAGCAAAACTTACCTTCAAATTTGACGATGAAATAAAATCCTTCCATGATAAACAAAAACTAAAAGAATTTACAAAAAGAAAGCCAGCATTACAGAACATTCTCAGCAAAATATTCCATGAGGAAGAGATGAAAAACAAAGAAGCAAATCAGCAAAGGGAGGAATTATCCTAAAGGAATTGTTAAATAAAGGAGGAACCAAGTTGTGTCAAAAAAATAAATAAATAAATAAAATTTAAAAAATGAACCAAATGACCGGGAATAAAAATCATATCTCAATAATAACCCTGAATGTTAATGGCCTGAACTCATCAATCAAAGGACATAGACTGGTAGATTGGATTAAAAAGAAAGATCCAACAATATGTTGCCTGCAAGAGACTCACCTCATAGAAAGAGATACCCATAGACTAAAGGTGAAAGGATGGGGAAAAACATACCATGCACATGGACTCAGCACAAAAGCTGGGGTATCCATCCTCATTTCAGATAATGTGGACTTCAAGCCAAAGTTAGTAAAAGGGATAAAGAAGGACATTTCATACTGCTTAAGGAAAGCATAAATCAGCAAGACATAACAATCATGAACATCTATGCCCCAAACAGTGGCTCATCCATGTATGTCAAACAAATCCTTCTCAATTTCAGAAACCAAATAGACCATAACACAATAATCCTAGGTGATTTTAACACGCCTTTCTCACCACTGGACAGATCTTCCAAACAAAAATTGAACAAAGAAACCATAGATCTGAATAACACAATCAATAATTTAGACTTAACAGACATTTATAGAATATACCATCCAACCAAGAGCGAATACACTTTCTTCTCAGCAGCACATGGATTCTTCTCTAAAATAGACTATATATTATGCCACAAAGCTAATGTTAGCAAATACAAGAAGATAGAGACACTACCTTGTATTCTATCAGATCATAATGGATTGAAATTAGAAATAAATGAAAGAGTAAAAAACAGAAACTACTCCAACACCTGGAGATTAAACAATATGCTATTATATGATGAATGGATAACAGAAGATATTAGGAAGGAAATTAAAAAATTCTTAGAGGTAAATGAGAACAAAGAAACATCATATCAAAATCTCTGGGACACTATGAAAGCAGTACTTAGAGGAAGATTTATTTCATGGAGTACATTCAATAAAAGAAGTAAAACTCAACAAATAGACGACCTAACACTACAGCTCAAAGCCCTAGAAAAAGAACAGACCAAAACCAAAAGTAGTAGAAGACAGGAAATAGTTAAACTTAGAGCTGAAATCAACGAAATTGAAACAAAAGAAACAATACAAAAAATTGACAAAATAAATAGTTGGTTCTTCGAAAAAATAAACAAAATTGATAAACCTTTAGCCACACTAACAAAGAGAAGATGAGAGAAAACGCAAATCACTAAAATTCGGAATGAATAAGGAAATATCACAACAGACACGACTGAAATACAAAACATAATTAGAAGCTATTTTCAAAATCTATACTCCAACAAAATAGAAAATTTCGAAGACATCAACAGGTTTCTAGAGACATATGAATTGCCTAAACTGAACGAGGAGGACACACACAATTTAAATAGACCAATTTCAAGTAATGAAACAGAAGAAGTCATCAAAAGCCTACCAACAAAGAAAAGTCCAGGACCTGATGGGTTCTCAGCTGAGTTCTACAAAACCTTTAAAGAAGAGCTCATTCCAATATTTCTCAAAGTATTCCATAAAATAGAAGAGGAGGGAACCCTCCCAAACTCATTCTATGAAGTCAATATTACCCTGATACCTAAACCAGACAGAGACTCATCGAGGAAAGAAAATTTCAGACCAATATCCTTAATGAACATCGACGCAAAAATTCTCAACAAAATTTTAGCAAATCGCATACAAAAACATATTAAAAAGATAGTGCACCATGATCAAGTGGGTTTCATCCTAGGGATGCAAGGTTGGTTCAACATCAGGAAATCAATAAATGTAATGCACCATATCAATAGACTTAAAGTCAAGAATCACATGATTATTTCAATAAATGCAGAAAAAGCATTTGATAAAATACAGCACCCCTTCATGCTCAAAACACTAGAAAAAATAGGGATAGTGGGAACATTCCTTAACATTGTAAAGGCCATCTATGCTAAGCCCATGGCTAATATCATTCTAAATGGTGAAAAACTGAAAGCATTCCCCCTAAAAACTGGAACAAGGCAGGGATGCCCTCTTTCACCACTTCTATTCAATATCGTCCTTGAAACTCTAGCCAGAGCAATTAGACAGACCAAAGAAATTAAAGGGATACGAATAGGAAAAGAAGAACTCAAACTATCCCTATTTGCTGATGATATGATTATATACTTGGAGGAACCAGGAAATTCCACCAGAAAACTTTTAGAACTCATAAGTGAATTCAGTAAAGTAGCGGGATATAAGATCAATGTATATAAATCTAATGCATTTTTATACATAAGTGATGAATCTTTGGAAAGAATAATTAGGAAAACTACCCCATTCACAATAGTCTCAAAAAAATAAAATACTTGGGAATCAATCTCACAAAAGAGATGAAAGACCTCTACAATGAGAACTACAGAACACTAAAGAAAGAAATTAAAGAACACCTTAGAAGATGGAAAGATCTCCCATGTTCTTGGATAGGCAGAATTAATATTGTCAAAATGGCCATACTACCTAAAGTGCTATACAGATTCAATGCAATTCCAATTAAAATCCCAATAATGTACCTTACAGAAATAGAGCAAGCAATTATGAAATTCATCTGGAAGAATAAGAAACCCAGAATAGTTAAAGCAATCCTTAGCAGAAAGAGCGAAGAAGGGGGTATCGCAATACCAGATCTTCAACTCTACTACAAAGCAATAATAACAAAAACGGCATGGTATTGGTACCAAAATAGAAAGGTAGATCAATGGTACAGAATAGAGGACACGGACACAAACCCAAATAAATACAATTTTCTCATACTAGACAAAGGTGTCAAAAATATGCAATGGAGAAAAGATAGCCTCTTCAACAAATGGTGCTGGGAGAATTGGAAAACCAAATGCAACAGAATGAAACTAAATCCATATCTCTCACCATGCACGAAACTAAACTCAAAATGGATTAAGGACCTCAGAATCAGACCAGAGACCCTGCATCTTATAGAAGAAAAAGTAGGTCCAGATCTTCAACATGTCGGCTTAGGACCAGACTTCCTCAACAGGACTCCCATAGCATAAGAAATAAAAGCAAGAATCAATAACTGGGATAGATTCAAACTAAAAAGCTTTCTCTCAGCAAAGGAAACTATCAGCAATGTGAAGAGAGAGCCTACAGAGTGGGAGAATATCTTTGCCACTCATACTTCAGACAGAGCACTAATCTCCAGAATCTATAAAGAACTCAAAAAACTCTATACCAAGAATGCAAATAACCCAATTGACAAATGGGCTAAGGAAATGAACAGACACTTCACAGAAGAAGATCTACAAGCAATCAACAAACATATGGAAAAATGTTCAGCATCTCTAGTAATAAGAGAAATGCAAATCAAAACCACCCTAAGATTCCATCTCACCCCAATTAGAATGGCGATTATCAAGAATACAAGCAACAATAGGTATTGGTGAGAATGTGGGGAGAAAGGTACACTCATACATTGCTGGTGGGGCTGCAAATTAGTGCAACCACTCTGGAAAGCAGTGTGGAGATTCCTTAGAAAACCTGGAATAGAACCACCATTTGACCCAGCTATCCCACTCCTTGGCCTATACCCAAAGGACTTAAAATCAGCATATTACAGAGATACAGCCACATCAATGTTCATAGCTGCTCAATTCACAATAGGCAGATTGTGGAACCAACCTAGATGTCCTTCAATTGATGAATGGGTAAAGAAACTGTGGTATAAGTATACAATAGAATATTACTCAGCCATAAAGAATGATAAATTTATGGCATTTGCAGGCAAATGGATGAAATTGGAGAATATCATGCTAAGTGAGATAAGCCAATCTCAAAAAACCAAAGGACGAATGATCTCACTGATAAGTGGATGATGACACATAATGAGGGGCGGGAGGGGTTAGTGTTAGGGTTAGAGTTAGGGTTAGGGAGGGGGGCAAGAATGGGGGAAGGACTGTATAGAGGGAAAAGAGGGATGGGAGGGGTGGGGGGAAGGGAAAAAAGAACAGAATGAATCAAACAACATTACCTTATGTAAATTTATGATTACACAAATGGTATGCCTTTACTCCATGTACAAACAGAGAAACAACATGTATCCCATTTGTTTACAATAAAAAAAAGAGAAAAGAATAGAGATTAAGAAATATTTCTTTAAAAATTATTCTAGTGGGTCTGGGAGTGCAGCTCAGTGGTAGAACACTTGCCTAGTTTGCACAAGACCCTGGGTTCAAAGCCCAGCACCAAAAAAAGAAAAATTATCATAGTACCTATCATAGTACATGTACATATTATTAATAATTCATATGTATATGCTAATACATTACAGTATTTGAAATATAAAGTTTTAAGGAATATTCTAACATACAATGCTGTATTTTATAGAAATGTTTATACCATAGCATTCTGTCACTAAAAGGATGTTGGATTAATTCACTGATGAATGAATGAATGAATGAACTCATTATCATTCATGTGCTTGTATTCATTCTCCAAACATTCACCACTGTTTACCTATGTCAGGCACTGTGCTAGGTGATAGTGGGGACAAAACAAGGACAATATTTGTTCTCCGACTTCCCAGAACTCACGGTCTAGGAATAAGACCCATGTGAAGAAGGCAAGAGAAGTCTCAGGCTCTTTGTGTCAGTACCAGAATCTTTTCCTGTCCAGAATTGTGGGAGAGCAAGGAAGCTCAGAGAGGAAATGACATTACTGTGGAGAGGGTGGCAGCAGAGAGATTGACAGTGAGCAAGAATATGTGTGCTGACATGGTGACACTGGAACAGGGTCTTAAAGGACAAGTTCATCAGGCAAAGAGAAGTGTGAGGATAGTCCGTGCAGAAAAGACACAACGTGCAACGAAGGGAGACAGGAGACAGCAATGCACATCCAGGGAAAACCAAGTCTTGAAGGTGGACAGGCCTGAGTGCGAGGGCCCATCAAAGAATTCAGCTTTGATCCCACAGGCTTCTGAAGACCACCAAATGTGTTTCCATATCTAAGCCACTGTCTCTTGGGAGAGACCTCTCGCCCACTGGCTGTTCAGGATGAAGAAGTTGCTGAGGCCCAGGAGAGGAAGGGGCAGCGGGTGGTGAGCATAAGCCTCCTAGGTCCAGCACTGCCATCCCCACCTTCCCCGACTGGCACACACACACTGGATGAAGAGATGAACAGCTCTTTGCAGGAATGCTCCCAAAGTCATGTCTCATAGAGGAGTGGGGACTTGTAGGGGACAGAAAATCAGGTGCTGGTCCTCTAGCCTGGGCACGTTTGCTTCTTATTAGAGAACCACGTGGCCATGGTCATACTCTTCTCATCTCCCGAGACTCTCTGCCTTCCCTCAGGCCTCTCTATGTACCCACTACCCCATCAGTCTACTTTTTTGTCCCTAAAGGAAGAGTCAATTATCCATCCTTTTGTTGGAAAGAACCAACCAAACAGTTATATCCAGATAACTTCCCAGGCATCCAATAAATGACTTCTTCCCTGCCCTATTTCCTGCTGTGGCTGTCCAGGGCTAAGTTAGTCTCTGACCCATACTTGGGCAGATTCAGTGGTGGGCTTCTATTTAAGGCTGCAACTTGTAATGTACAAAGCTGCTCTCCCTGCCCTTTCCATTGCAGCCATTTTCCCCACCTCCCAACTACTGTCAGTCTGTGAACATCCTAGCTAGCTATTGGTTCATCAGTCAGCTTGCAAGTATCCTTCTCCGTTATTGGTCCCATTAGCCCACGGAATTCAACTGCTTAAGGGTAGCTACCCTGCCATCTTTTCTCTCCCCCTGACTCACTTTCTTTCTCCTCCTTGCTTTTCCACTCTCTATCGCACGCCCATTCTCTTTTCTTTCTCTTTTCCTCTCATTTTCTCTCTTACCCTGCAGGGAGACACTCTGTTTGCTTAATAAACTCCCTTATGTTATTCCCTGTGTCTGCGTGGTTTTCGTGGGATCCCTTACACAACTGACATTCTTCTGAGGAAAAAAAAAGTTATTAATTTCCTTCTGGAGACTTCCAGCAAGTCTACATGAAAAAATCATATTCTTCTCATTAATTTATTTTGATAAATTGTTAATATTGACCTCAGGCTTAAAAAGAAGTTTCTGCCCACCCTCTCTTATCTCCAGGCACTTTACAAAGCTGTCAATACACTAGAATATTTTCTTCCAGTCTTTTTTCCTTACGTATATTAAATGTGTATATTTTTCTGCTACAGCCCCATTGCTATAGTTTCTATCTTGCATTTTACAATTATTTACATGTATTAATTTCCATGTCAATTTTGTTTCCGAATTCGTTATTCATATGTCCTTTACCTTCATCTTGATGCCTTTAAACATTTATTTTGTCCTTTTGCTATATGAGTTTGCATGTCACCACTAGTTCTGAGGAATGAAGTAGGTATAACAGATACAGACTGGGTGTATCAATCCAGCATCCATTTCCCCCATTTCTGGGAATAGCAATTCCATTTCCTATGGACAAATATGCTTCTTCCATTTTTAGACTATGGTTTGGGTGGAGCTTCCTCCTCCCTGGGAACCAGAGGTGAGTATCCAACCCAAGCCTGGCCCATCAGAGCATTATCAACCTGTCCTTCCTAATTAGGCTAGAGATCAATAAAAGCAGGGAAGCTCAAACCCAGAATTCTTGTTGGAAGTGTATGGAACAGAGTCTCTCTCATTCCACTGAGAACAACATAGGAGAGGATAATAAGCCTGGAGTTGCAGCAGCCGCCTATTCCACCAGGAAGAGTTGTCCCAGGTGGAAGACAGTGTGGCTGACAGGTAAGGAGGAGAGACAGATTCCTGATTAATTCCATTGATCATGTATTTAATAATCTTCCATTGATTGTATATATATGATTTATACAACTATGCTCTTGCCTGGGAGGAGGCAGGATAATGTAATTATTGAGAGTTTGAGTTCTGAAGTCAAATCACCTGGATTCCCATTCGTACTCACTACTTGCTGAGTGACTTTTAGCATGTTAATATCTCTGCATTAATCTTCTTCACCTGTAAAATGGGGTTCATAGTGGTACCTGTTTCATGAGATAAAAAATGATCTAGTAATATACAGCACTTATGGCAAATGACATGCCATTTTTCTATTATCATGACTTATATCCATTAGTAATTCCTGTAGCAATAAAACACAAAAACTTCAAGTGAAAATGACTTAAGTGTTAAATATCCAAGTTCGTTACGTAAGTAAATCATAGGAAGATGGTTCAGAATGGGGTGAGCAGCTTAACAATACCATGGAGAGCTGAGGTCTTCTGCCACCCTTAGCACATTAACTTTTTTTTTTTTTATCATTATTCTATGAACTTGTGACTATGAGATGATTCCCATGACTCTGAGCAGCCATCACATACACACCAGCATCACAAAAAGGAAGACAGAAGGAGGCCAAGACTTTCTCCATGTGAGGCTCTACCTTCCCCAGAAGTCCTCCAGGGAATTTTTCTAGGGTATTCACTGACCAGAAATAAGTCAGATGTCCCTCATCAGCTGCAGAGGGTGCTTCGGAAAGAAAGAGTATTTGGGAAAGAGGAGTGGATAAAGAGGAGTGACTCAAAATGATTCTGATTTGTTCTTTTGGGCTACCAAAACAAGAGGAACAAGGAGAACAGTTGTATAGATAGTGAACAGCCTGCCATATATTTTTTTTTGTTTGTGATGCTGGGAATCGAACCCATGGCCTTGTGCTTGCAAGGCAAGCACTTTACCAACTGAGCTATCTTCCCCAGCCCCTGCCATATCTTTTTTAATGAAAAAATGAAATGAGGGTTGTGGCTCAGTGGTAGAGCACTTGCCTAGCATGTGTGAGGCACTGGGTTCAATACTCAGTACTGCATATAAATAAATGAATAAAATAAAGGTCCATCAATAACTAAAATTATATATAAAAATAATTTTAAAAAATGAAAAGAGAAAAAGGGCATAAAGCACAGCGTACACTGGTGAACATGGAGTATGGTCTCAAACATGTTGCCTGTGATTTTTTATTATCATTAAAACCGTGCACATGTTTTTGCATGTTTATTATTATTTCCTTATAACAATTTCCCAGAAGTAGAATTTAATGAGGCCAAAAGTCATAAACTCCTGCCAAAAGTGTCTTAATCTAATCAGGAGGAAATAGTAGACAAACTTAACTTGAGGGACATTCTACTAAACAACTGCTTATATTCTTTTGAAAAATGTCATTATCAAGAGATACAAAGAAAGGCTGAGGAACAGATTGAAGGAGACTAAAGAGTCAGGACAATGAAAAGTAACCAGGGGTCCTAGAATGGATTTTGGATCAATAAAAAGTGCTGAAAAGTATTATTGGGACAATCAGAAAAATCTGTATACAATCAAATCTGCATTTATATTTCCCAAATGTGATACTTATACCATAACTACATAAGAGAATATCCTTATTCTTAGGAGCCACATGCTAAATTACTTAGGGTAAAAGAGGCAGCACTGTATAATTTTTTTTTTGTTTTTTGCTTTTAGATATAGAACACAGTAGAATGTATTTTGATATACTATGTGTACATGAGCACTATATAATTCTTATAACTTAGATGAGCAGCAATGATGATATTAATATTTTAATAATATTGACATTAAAATAAAACTAAATACAGTAATAATAAAATAATTAAAAATCGATGAATATAGATGAAAAGTGAGCAAAAGTTTGTGCTGTGTATGTTCACAAAATTGAAAGTTTAAGATGAAATTTTACAAACCTAATTTTGATCTTGGTTGATGTGTACCAATTTATAATCAATACTATAAGAGGTTTACTTCATAGCACCCTCATTAACAGTGAGCTTTGTCTTTTTTTCATTTTTGTAACTTTTTTTTTTTTTTTTCAGTGCTGGGGATTGAACCCAGGACCTTGTGCTTGCAAGGCAAGCACTCTACCAACTGAGTTATATCCTCAGCCCCATTTTTGCAACTTTAATAGCCTAAAAATATGTTTTATGTGTTTATTAGGTAAATTGAATATTTTTCATGTTATTTCACATGAAATAACTATGCTATGCATAGTTGTATTTTTTTATTGTGTCTTTATCTTTTCCCATTTGTCTCTTAGGGTCTTAGTGATTTTTCTTACTGATTCATGTTCACCTTTTAAGTAATGTTACCAGTCTGGGGTATCTATGATCTTATTAAATATCTTGAGCAATTTGGAGAAGAGGTTTGCAGAATCTTTAGAAATTTCACTTCCCCTAATGCCTGTCAATATTAGACCAAAGTTTGTATGAAGTCTTGAAATTTTTTTTGCCTATTTTAGTGTTACCCAATATTCTTCCAGACCATTTTATCCCAAACCAGGCCCCTGCATAGTACCTTAATAATTCAGGTATCATGACAGCACAGGGTACTTTCAAAAGAAGGAAAAGCCACATGGTGGTCTCTGGACAGACTTGCCTCTCAGTCCTTCCTGTTCCTTTACATATGACGACTGTGCAGGACCACGGGTCATCATCCCATTACACTATCCAACTGTGTGGTTTCTGTGACTCTTATAAAAATGTAGAGGTAGGTACTAGTACAAAGTAAGGGGTAGAATTTGGACATTAGATCCAGGAGGACATGACTGCCACATCCCCATACCTATGCCTCCACCCCTTAAGTGATGGTTAAGATTAAAGTTCTCAAACTTTGAAAGTCTCAGAAGTACCTGTAAAGTTAATAGCAAGCACGGAAGTCCAGCCTCCTTGAAATAGGCCAAGGCATAGACCCCTTTATGTCTGCCAAGTTTTCCAGTCTGTCTGTTATACGCCAAAGCTTGAGAACCATTGTTCTCAAAACCATTGAACCATCAAATAATTTGAAAATGTCCCCAAAAGTCTGATTAAAAATTTTATTGACTGAAATTCTAACTTGGATTTCTAAAAAGAGTTGGGAGGAACGATTTGTAAAAATAGTAGACAAAATGGGTAATTTGAGAGGTAGGGTACCCAAAATGGGGATAAGAATTCAGAAAGGAAAGGCAGAAGACCAAAATGGAGTTTTGGTACAGGCTGCATGCTATAGAAACTAAGGATTCTTGCTACAGAACCTAACAATAACATTGTTTAACAATAAACTTAAAAAAAAAAAAAGTGTGTTAATATAAATACCATGTAACCCCCGTGGCGAAAATATGAATGGTAGATGAAATTAAAACCCTTCTTTATTAGGTTTTCCCATGCCTCGTCAAAGAGCATGCAGCGTGTGTGTGTGGTGGTGGGGGTCATCTTTGCCTTTACAGTAAGGAAACTTGGGCAGATCCCATGACTTTTGTCTTAGGTAACAATCCTTATTGCAAACAAGTTTTAAAGTCTGAGACCAGAATATTTGGTTAAGGTACTCATCACAACTCCACCTTATCTGTAATGGCAAATCTTCCCCTATGGCAGGGGTGTGCTCCAGGCAGTCAGTGTACAATAGGAATGAAGAGGAAGAATGCACAGTTGGCTTCTCTGCACTTTGTGCCACTTCTCTTTTTGTCTCCCTCCTGGTACTGGCTGGCTTTCTGAGCCACTGAGACTGGAGGAACAGTAAGGAACAAAAAAAAAAAAAAAAAAAAAAAAAAAAAAAGAAAGAAAAGAAACTTCTTATGAAACTGACACTATTGTAAGTTGGCTTTGCACTTTCTATGTCTGGGTAATTTGAGAGGTAAGGTTCAAATTCATATTCAAAGCTGATTCTTTGTGGGGGGGAAATTTGTTTTTGTTTTTTTAAAGACTGTTTCCCTGAAGACTTGTATAGGTAATTTAAATTTAGCCTGGTTCATAAATTTCTATTCCTAGTGTTTAATTGTGGATAATTTACAAACCCTCTTCAGTTTCCAGTGGCTAGGGTTTCCTGCTCTCAAATCAACCCTACTGGACAGGACCCCCAATGAACCTTGGCTGCTTAGGATGCTTGTGAGCTGCTTCTGAGCCACTGAAAATATTCATAAACTCCTTGACCTGAGGATCCTACTTGATTTCAATGCAACCTCTACCCTGGTGCTCCAGGTTGTGTTAGCCTCCTTAGGCTGGAGTTGGGAAGGATCTTCTGAGCCTCTCAGCTGCAGGAAAAAGGTCACTTCAAGCTCTCTGAAAGGTGTCTGAGAAGCCTTGGAAGGAAGTGGTAGTCCTCCCTCATTTATCCCTTCCCCAACCCTGGCCACAAGCAGAAGTAGAAACTTGCCTTGGTAAAAGCCTCTGCAAAAATCTATGGGATCCAAGAGTCATGGAAATGGTTCTCAGAATTTCCATACAAGAAATTCTGAAATGGTGATTTGGTTTTGGATCATCATATTTTTAAAATTTGGTCATCCCAGTGAAACTAATATTTCAATATTCTCTATCTATAACTTTAGATAACTTGCCATTAAGCCATATTTAGTTAGAGAGGTCATAGTTTGGGGCATTCTGTCCTCTATGGGATTCTCTTGGAGAGAGAAACAGATTATTGGAAAATGATAGGCATTTCATGCTATATTTTAAAAATTATTTCATTATTAAAATTTTATTTAGTGTATAATATACATAGAGGCAAGTGCACAGTGATAAGTGTGTACTTGTCTTAATGAAATGAACAAAGCAAACACTCCTATGAAACAAGGATCCAAAGCAAGAAAGAGAACATACCAGAACATACCAGCTCCAGAAGCCCCATATGCCTTGTTAGTTCATTTTCTTCAAAGGTAATGAATATCCTGACTATTAAAACCATAAATAGATCTTTCCCTGCTGCCGCCGAGTCACGCAGAAGCAGGAGTCTCGGGTTAGTTCAAGATTCGGCTTCATACGTAACCCACGGCCATGACCGAGGAAGGCCTTGCTGCTGGAGGTGTAATAGACGTCAATACTGCCATACAAGAGGTGCTAAAGACCGCCCTCATTCACGATGGCCTTGCATGTGGAATTCACGAAGCTGCCAAAGCCTTAGACAAGTGCCAGGCCCATCTGTGTGTGCTTGCATCCAACTGTAATGAGCCTTTGTATGTCAACTTGTGGAGGCCCTTTGTGCTGGGCACCAAATCAACCTAATTCAGGTCGATGACATCAAGAAACTAGGAAAATGGGTAGGCCTTTGTAAAACTGACCGAGAGGGCAAACCCCAGAAGTGGTTGGTTGCAGTTGTGTAGTGGTTAAGGACTGTGGGAAAGAATCTCAGGCCAAGGATGTCATCAAAGAGTACTTCAAATGCAAGAAATGAGCAAATAAAGTATTCATTCACATTCCTTAAAAAAAAAACCAAAAAACATAAACAACTTTCTCTTCTTTCAAGTTTTATGTAAGTGGAATCTTTTCTGTCCATTACACTCATGAAATTTAACCAATAGTTTTTCCCCTACTTGGAGAACATTCTTTCTCATTATTGTGTGACCATGGTATGAACATAGCTGGACAATTAATATTCAGTCAGTGGGTCTCTTCTATCAAGTGTCACTCAAAGGCTTCCTTCTATATGAGGACACTCAACTCACTCTAAAGACTTGCATTGGTTGTCAAGATAAAGCAGTTGAACACTTTTCAATTAGAAAAAAATCTATATACCAAGTTGAGTACTTTCAGGAGAAGTGTTTATTTCTTCCCACTCATCCTATTTTATTCCATCAATCTGCTCTTATAATTTGGCTAACTTGGAGTCATAGAATGTTTGAAGTGGAGAGAACCACATCTTTTGAGAAATTGTGCATAAATTCTGCTAACAGTTGCATGAATCTCTATTTCCTTGGGAATTGTTATGAGAAGTTTTATCACATAGGCTGAAGAAAAATTGCAGCAGATCCATTTACAGTAATAACTGGGGATCCTAAATACTTTTTTGAATATTTCTTGCATTGTATTTTATGTGGTGAATTTTTTCCAATTAAAATGTAAGTTTTCAAAGCAGGAAAGAATTTCATCTGAGAATAAGACAACTTCAGCATATATTTAATAAAATTCACATTTTAAAATTTTGCTATGAAATTTGTTATTTGAAAAACTTGTCAGCATTTGCTTCATGAATTAATACCCACCCTTCAGTTTAAAATGTGAGTGTTAAAATAGTGTCAATACTTTGAATAATAAAAGAAAAGCACTAAAGACTTTTCTTATGAAATCCTATTAGACAAGTGCTCAAAATCACATTATTTTAAATGAAAAGATATTTTAATTCAAACAGAGATTTATGTATAATTTCATTCATTCAAAAATATTTGTGAGCACTGGCTAAGCACCAGGCATTATAGTAGGCAATAGACATGTCACATGATTAAAAGGAATATTGCCACAGTCCTCAGAAGTCTATAGTCTAGTGTCATTAAGGAATAGATAAGATAACAGAACATTTATATATAGAGTATGGTTTTTTTTTATTGTAAACAAATGGGATACATGTTGTTTCTCTGTTTGTACATGGCGTAAAGGCATACCATTTGTGTAATCATAAATTTACATAGGGTAATGTTTGTAGAGTATGGTTTTGATAGGGCAAAAAAAGATTCTTTATGTGCTATAGGAACAAATGGAAAGCACCCAATGGGAGATCATAGAATATTCCCCTCCCCCAAATAATATCTAAGGTTGATAAGAAGGTAGCCAGGCTCAGGTTAGAAGGGAAAGTGATATAGACATTTGCAAAGGCTCTGAAGCAACTGGATGCCATTGACTGGAATAGT
This sequence comes from Sciurus carolinensis, assembly GCF_902686445.1. Taxonomy (NCBI): domain Eukaryota; kingdom Metazoa; phylum Chordata; class Mammalia; order Rodentia; family Sciuridae; genus Sciurus; species Sciurus carolinensis. Next base: position 69,429,315 of record NC_062226.1, read on the forward strand.
AAATTTAGTATAGGAAACTGCATTGAAAAAGAAGGGACTATAATTAAATGAGCTGGGGACAGGAAAATGAACGCTCATAAAATCTGGAAAGAAGTCACCATTAAGACAGCACAGTGGAGAGGAAAGGGGTTGGGAGACAGGGTGGTTTGGATGGAAACCCTAGCCTCAGCACTAATATGTGAGTGAAATTGAACAAGTCCTTTAACTTTACAGAGTCTCAGCTTCCCGTGTGTAAAACAGGAACAAAAACATGGATACTATTGGATTACAGGAAGGATTAAATAGGATAAATGCATATAAAATTGCCTAGCCTGGTGCCTAGCGCATACTGAACACTCGAAAATTGGAGACTTTTTTTAATTTCAAAAGAAAAACAGCTGTAAAGTCAAGATCATTAGTACCTTGCAAGTAGGATGAATTTTTGTAAGATCCCTTTAACTGTAGTCAAAGCTACTAGTAGTTAGCGTTTCCTTTTCAGTTGACAGGTGAGCAATAAAAGTGAATAAAGTTGCAATTCCTCAGATGAAAGAACAAGTCATAGTTGTAATTTCTGTTCCCTGGACTCAGTTGTTGATTGGATACACCAAGTGTGGGCATAGCCAGTGCCAGATTAAAAGCAGGCCTGCTTGTTTCCAAACATACCTGAGCCAGTTTTAGCTCCCTTGTAAAATACAAAATAGATTTTCTAAGTAAAGATGATTGATTAAATATAAGCCTGTATTTTCATTCCTAAGCCCTGGTAAAACGATAGCGAAGGGGTTGTTTTTTAAGGCAAAACTCCTCAATGATGATGAGATTAGAAAGGAAGATGAGAACAATACGATTTTGGAATTTATAAGTCATATAGATGAAGAGGTGAAATTTAATAAACCCGACAAAGTTGATTACTAAACTTGTCCTGGAGAAAGCTGGTAAGTTCCTGATTGCATCATAGACCTCATGAAAGGCTTAGGAATGTCAAGTGCCTCTGGAAAAGGGGATAAAGGTCAGGTTAAAAACAGGGGGAGTGAGTTATAAGTCTGTTTAAAAAGTACTTTCTACCCATAGTTATTTTTAAGTTTATTTCTTGAGGATGTACATGATAGTGAGGTTCACTGTGGTGTACAAGGGAGAAAAGATCAATTGAAGGAAGGGAGCAGGGTTTGGGAATAGGGAAGGGGAAGGAGAGGTACCGGGGTCAGAATTAGAATAAGATGTATTCTGTACTTGTATAATTATGTCAAAATGGATTCTACTTCCATGTATAATTAAAGAGAACCAATTAAAAAAAAAAAAAGAAGTACTTAGATGATCCCCAGCAGGGAAAAAATGGTTAGAACCCCAGATTTTCTCTGTAATCCTACATAACCAGAAAACAGCCCCTCCCCTAACCTGGTAGAGGAAGGGGAAGGTAAAAAAAAAAAAGGAAGATTACTTTGTGAGGAATACTTAGCACTTCTGGGGATGGTGTTCAGTGATATAAGTGGGGAGAGTTCAGTGGACACTTATGGAAATATTTATAACCCAATAAAATCCCAAGTCTTTTACCTCCGTTCTAAGCCCAGATGCTAGAGATTAGAAATTCATCTCTGGGGTATCTAACCATTGGCAAAGGAAAGACATGAAGCTACTGATGTCAAGACTTCTCCAATTAAATCGCCCAGCCAGGTGACCCCAACAGAAGTTTTACCAGTGGAATCAGAACTTCCAAGAAGTTTTTTTAGTACCTCACTCCTAAATTTGAGTGGACAGCCAAAGATTATCAGATAATTAAGGAAAAACCTGACATGAAAGATACAGACCAAAACAAGCAAAGCAATTTGGGAGTAACCAAGAGTATCATGGGAGAAGAAAACGATTGCTAATTCTCCACAGAGGGGTCAAAGGAGATATGGCACCCAGGAAACAGTAAAAGTTATTTTAAAAAGGAACATTCCTTAAGTGTAAGGAACAAAAAGAGGGAAAGTTTTAAAAATGAATGAACAATTCAAAGACAGTTTGGGTGATAAATTTGAACCAATATCCCAAAGTGCAGAGGAAAAGACAAAGAGATGTAGAGAAGAGTTAGCAAAAGAGAAAATTAGAGGACCAGACTCTAAAGGTCAACATCTGTACAAGAGAAGTTTCACAAAGAGCAACAGGGAGAATGGAAGAGAGGAAATTGTCAATAAAGCAATTCAAGAAAACCCAAGGACATGAGTTTGCAGACTGTGAGGGTCTATTGAATGGCCAGATAATGGATGGAATTAGACCCAAGGCATCTAATTGTGCAATTTCAAATCACTGGCTAATTAGTTTGCTGGGATTGCCATAACAAAATACCACAGGCTAGGTGGCTGAAACAATAGAAGTTTATTTTCTTACAGTTTTGGAGTCTAGAAATTCAAGATCAGGGTATCAGCAGATCTGGTTTCTTCTCTGTCCTTGGCTTTCAAATGGTTGCTCGCTCGCTGTGTCTTTACATAGTCTTCCCTTGGTCAATGCTGTATATGCCTTAATCTCTTTCTCTAAGAAGAACCCCAGTCATTTGGATTAAGGCCTGCCCATAGGACTTTACCTCAATTACTTCTTTAAAGGCTTTGTCTTCAAACACAATCATATTCTGAGATACTATGGGTTAGGGTTTCAACATGTGAATTTTGAAGCATGCAATTCAGCTCATAAAAACTGGGAACAAAGTGAGAAACCTAAAAGTTTCTGCAATAGGTCAGGAGATAATTAAAAATTTTTAATACTTATTAGAAATCAAAGCTTATGCCTTTGACTTTATTGAGAGAAAGAATTTTATTTGAATGATTTTTATAAATCAACTGAAGATCTAAGACAACTGGTTAATTCAGGTCCTACTAATATATAGGACATACAAAATTTAAGTTCAGTCTGATACCAATGAATGACTCACCATTTCTCTTGACTTCCAGGCTGGTCAGGATACTGTGTCTAACAATGTATTAGAAATGAAATCTCATTCTTAAGTTGTTCATGTGCATATGAACAAGAGTCAAAAGTCAAGCAAGTAATTCATGGGAAAAAAAGCTGTTTGTCTGTAATCAAAGACAGAAAGCAGCTCTGTAGTTATCTAAGACCTGAGATGGAGAGGAGATCCATAGTAAACAGACACAAAGGAACTTTTTGGGACAATGGAAGTGTTCTAAAACTGAATTGTGGTTACTGTTGCACAACTTCATAATTGTATTAAGACATTGAATTGTACACTTAAGATGGGTACTAGGTAAATTATGTCTCAATAAATCTGTACTTTTATTTAAATTAAATTAAATTAAATTATTGCAGTACTGAGGATTAAATCTCAGGGTGCTCTACCACTGATCTGCATCCTCTTTTTAAATTCTGAGAGATGGTCTCGCTGAATTGTCCAGAATGGCCTTGAACTTGCAATCCTCTTGCTCAGCCTCCCAAGTCACTGGAATTAGAGTTGTCTGCCAGTGCACCCAAATAAAGTTGTAATTAAAAAAAAAAGAATGGATAATAAAATTAGTGGACTAAGATATGATTTTTTAAAAAACCCAGAGAGCTTTGGATGCAGCTCATTGGCAGAGCACTTGTCTAGCATGTATAAGGTTCTGGGTTCCATCCCCAGTACCACAAAAAAAGAGAGAGAAAGAAAAAAAAAAAAAAAAAAGCAAACTACTTTCATAACTTCAAAGTATCTCCCATTAAGAACTTATTAACTACACTGGAGAAACAGTACCTTTGTGATAAGGACACCTGATAGATGCTCCTTTAACCATGTGAACAAAGTTAACATGTATGGTATTCATGTAGGTAAATATGATGTACTTACTAAAGTCATGCAGAGAGAAAGGTAAGACATTAGTTTGTGGCATCCCTACTACAAATGTGTAGCATAAATCTAATCATGAGAAAACGTAAGATGAACCCAAGTTGAGGGACAGTCTACAAATTACTGACCAGAATGTTAAGGGAAGTCAGGCATGGTGGAGTGTGCCTCTAGTTCCAACTACTTAAGAGCAAAGGCAGGGGCAGGAGGATCTTTTGAGCCCGGGAGTTTTAAGTTTGAGACCAGCCACAACACACAGATAGCACAGATAGACCCTGCCGGAGGGGAGAAAAAAAAAAGAAAAAGAAGGAAGGAAGAAGGAAGAAAAAGACAAACTGAGTAATGTCCCTGATTAAAGTAGAATGAAATGTAACAATTAAATGTGACTTCCTGGGTTGTTTCTTGTTCCAGAAATGAGACTTTGGTGAGACAACTGGCCAAGTTAGGATAAGGTCTACAGATTAAGTAATGGTGTCATATGAATGTTAATTTCCTATTTTTGATAACAGTACAATGATTGTGAGACATTTACACATTGGGGAAGAAGGGTGAAGAGTATATGAGAAACTCTGTATTATTTTTTTATCTTTTCTCACTTGAAACAGTTTTTTAAAAATATAAAGAGGCTGTGCTGTCCAGGCCCAGCCTGCCCACCAGGATATCCAGAGCTGCTGAGTCCCCACATGGACTCAGCACTGTGCCCCGTGCTTCAGTTCCCCATTTACCAACATGTGGGGACATCTCTGCCCACCATCATGGATTATCGCATCCCAGAAACCACCATCTTTAGTTGGGGCAGTTTCCATCCTGGGACATCACACTATCAAGTACCTTTTGTGCCTCTGGCTACTGAAGACTGGGAGGTTTGAATGGTATATTACAGTTTTGTTGTAGGTTTTTATTTAATTTTATTATTATTATTCCTATTTTTCTATTTTTCTTTTATCTGTTTCCTTGGAGTCTCTTTCTCCCTTTTCTCAACCAACTTCTTTTGATTCTGCTTTCACTCTTCCTATGATCTAGTACCTCTATATACTCATTTCTTATCTCATTAACATTACATCCTATACCTCTCCCATCCTCTTGGTCCACCATTAAAAACTGTAGACCTTATTGCAAACTTATTGTTTATGCTATAGATAATAATCAAACTCCTCATCTCTGTTTATTATGACAATACTGTTAACATCTTAATAGGGGCTATTTGGTTTAAGGCTGCATATTGTTTGTATTGTGTGCTGCCAATATTGATCTCCCCTTTAAAGGTGAGGTAATGGAAACATGCAGGGACATTATAAACCTATGGGGGGGCTGTAATACCTTGAATCCTCACTGCTAGAGGGGAAGATACACAAACAGCATGAAAAAAGAAGGAAAGATAGCACCCCAACAAACCAAGGTGCTATATTAATAGAATCCATTGACAGCATGGTAGAAGAAATGTCAGAAAAGGAGTTCAGAATGTACATGATTAAAATGATCCATGAAGTAAAAGATGATATAAGAGAGCAAATGCAGGCAATGAACAGTTAAAAGAGCAAATGCAGGAAACAAGAGCATTTCAATAGCGATGGAGATTTTGAAAGAAAACAAACAAACAGAAATCCTTGAAATGAAGGAAACAATAAACCAAATTAAAAATTCATTAGAAAGCATCACCAACAGACTAGATCACTTGGAAGTCAGAACCTCAGACAATGAAGACAAAGTATTTAATCTTTAAAATACAGTTGGCCACACAGAGAAGATGGTAAGAAATCATGAACAGAACCTCCAGAAATTATGGAATAACATGAAAAGACCAAATTTAAGAATTATTGGGATGGAGGAAGGCACAGAGATACAAACCAAAGGAATGAACAAATCTATTCATTGAAATAATATCAGAAAATTTCCCAAATCTGAAGAATGAAATGGAAAATCAAACACAAGAGGCATACAGGACACCAAATGCACAAAATTACAAAGAGCCACACAAAGGCACATTATAATGAAAATGCTTAACATACAAAAGAAAGAGAGAATCTTATAGGCCAGGAGAGAAAAGTATCAGATTACATATGGGGGAAACCAACACGGATATCAGCAGTTTTATCGGCCCCGGCCCTGAAAGTGAGGAGGGCCTGAAACAACATATTTCAAGCTCTGAAAGAACATGGATGTCAACCAAGAATCTTATACCCAGAAAAACTAACCTTCAGATTTGATGATGAAATAAAATCCTTCCATGATAAACAAAAGTTAAAAGAATTTACAAATAGAAAGCCAGCACTACAGAACATTCTCAGCAAAATATTTCACAAGGAGGAAATGAAAAACAACAATGTAAGTTAGCAAAGAGAGGAACTACCCTGAAGGAAAAGCCAATCAAAGAGGAAACCAAGTCAAGTTGAAAACCAGAAATAGTTAAAATGACCGGGTATGCAAATCATATTTCAATAATAACCCTGTATGTTAATGTCCTAAACTCACTAATCAAAAGACAAGGACTGGCAAATTGGATTTAATAAAAAGACCCAACAATACACTACCTTCAAGAGACTCATCTCATAAAAAAGACCTCCACAGACTGAAGGTGAAAGGATGGGAAAATACATACCATGTACACAGACTAAGTAAAAAAGCAGAGGTTTCCATTCTCATATGAGATAAAGTGGACTTCAAGCCAAAATTATTCAGAAGGGATAAGGAAGGAACCATATCAATAAGATATAACAATCTTAAATATTTATGCCCCAAATAATGGAGCATCTATGTACATCAAACAAATCTTTCTCAATTTCAGGAATCAAATAGACCACAGTACAATAATACTGAGGGACTTTGACACACCTCTCTCACCACTGGATACGTCTTCCAAACAAAAACTGAACAAAGAAACCATAGAACTCAATAACACAATCAATAATTTAGACTTAACAGACATATATATAGAATATTTCTTTCATCAACAAGTGAATACACTTTCTTCTCAGCAGCATGTGGAACCTTCTCAAAAATAGGTCATATGATATGCCACAAAGTAACTCTTAGCAAATACAAAAAAATAGAGATATTACCTTATATTCTATCAGATCATAATGGAATGAAATTAGAAATCAATGATAAAATAAAAAATAGAAATTACTCCAACACCTGGAGACTAAATAATACACTATTGAATGATGCATGGATAGCAGAAGACATCAGGGAGGAGATAAAAATTCTTAGAGATAAACTAGAACAACAATACAACATATAAAAATCTCTGGGACACTATGAAAGCAGTACTAAGAGTGCATTCAACAAATGAGTAAAAAGTCAACAAATAAATGACCTAACATTACATCTCAAAGGCCTAGAAAAAGAAGAACAAATCAACACCAAAAGTAGCATAAAACAGGAAATAATTAAAAAGAGAGCTGAAATCAATGAAATTGAAACAAAAGAAACAATTCAAAAAATTGGCAAAACAAAAAGTTTCTTCTTTGAAAACATAGACAAAATTGATGAACCTTTAGCCACACTAATGAAAAGAAGAAATTAATATTGTAAAAATGGCCATACTAACAAAAGCACTATATAGATTCAATGCAATTCCAATTAAAATCCCAATGATGTGCCTCATAGAAATAGAGAAAGCAATCATGATATTCATTTGGAAGAATGAGAGACCCAGAATAGCTAAAGCAATCCTTAGCAGGAAGAGTGAAGCAGCAGGCATCACAATACCAGAACTTAAACTATACTACAGAGCAGTAGTAACAAAAACAGCATGGTATTGGCACCAAAATAGACAGGGAGACCAATGGCACAGAATAAAGGACACAGAGACAAACCCACATAAATACAGTTTTCTCATACTAGACCAAGGTGCCAAAAACATACAATAGAGAAAAGATAACCTCTTCCACAGATGGGGTTGGGAAAACTGGAAATTCATATACAGTAAAATGAAATTAAACCTCTGTCTCTCACCCTGCACAAAACTCAACTCAAAATGAATCAAGGACCTAGCAATTAGACCAGAGACCCTGCACCAACTAGAAGAAAAAGTAGGCCAAAAATCTTCATCATGTTAGCTTAGGATCAGACTTCCTTAACAAGACTTTCAAAGTACAAGAAATAAAAACAATAATCAATAAATGGGATAGATTCAAACTAAAAAGTTTTTCTCAGCAAAGGAAACAATCAATAATGTGAGGAGAAAGCCTACAGAGTAGGAGAAAATCTTTACCACATGCACTTCAGATAGAGCACAAATCTCCAGAATTTATAAAGAACTCAAAAAACTTTACACCAAAAATACAAATAACCCACTCAACACATGGACTAAGGAACTGAGCAGACACTTCACAGAAGAAGATCTACCGGCAATCAATATATGAAAAAGTGTTCAGCATCTCTAGTAATTAGAGAAATGCAAATCAAAACTACCCCAAGATTCCATCTCACCCCAATTAGAATGGCAATTATCAAGAACACAAGCAACAATAGGTGTTGGCAAGAATGTGGGGAAAAAGGAACACCCATACATGGCTGGTTGGATTGCAAATTGGTGTAGCCACTCTGGAAAACAGTATGGAGATTCCTTAGAAATCTTGGAATGAAACCACCATTTGACAAGTTATCCCACTCCTTGGCCTATACACAAAGGAATTCAAATCAGCATACTACAGTGATGAGGCCACATCAATGTTTGTAACCGCTCAATTCACAATAGATAGATTGTGGGAGAAACATAGATGCCCTTCAATAGATGAATGGATAAAGAAACTGTGGTATATATACACAATGGAATATTACTCAGCCATAAGGAAGAATAAAATTATGGCATTTGCAGGTAAATGGATGGAGTTGGAGAATATCATGCTAAGTGAGATAAGCCAACCCCAAAAAACCAAAGGTTGAATGTTTTCTCTGATAAGTGGATGATGATATATAGTAAGGTGGGGAGAGCAGGGGTAAGAGAAGAATGGAGGAACATTGAATTGTGTAGAAGGAAAGGAGGGGTGGTGAGGGGGCAGGGAGAAGGAAAGATAATGGAATGAGACAAACATCATTACCCTATGTACATGTATGATTACATGAATGGTGTGACTCTACATTGTATACAACTGGAGAAATAAAAAAATTATACCCCATTGGTATATAATAAATCAAACAGTAAAATAAAACTTAAAAAATTAAATAAAAAATTTATAAAGAAACGTTCCATTTTGAAAAATGGCAATGAGCCAAAATTGAGAAATTAATGGTAATGTGATGACCAAATTTCACCAATTGCTCAGAAAACAATTTACAAAATAAGTGGTCATAGAGAATTTGTTAAATGAAGTAATAAATATAAATATTATTGCATTAACCATTTTCCCTTTTCTTTTCCTTCCTTCCAAATGGAACCATGCCATATATATTTGTCTGTCTTTTTCTACTTAAAATTATATCATTTTATCTTTTTAATGACTCACTTTTTAAATCAAAACTTAAAAAATTTTGTGGTGTCTTTCTCTGTCTCCGTCTGTCTCCTCTCTCTCTCTCTCCTCACTCTTTTTCTCTCTCTCTCTTTCTTCTGGGGATCAAACCCAAGACCTCATGCATGCTAGGCAAGTGCTCTACCATTGAGCTGCACACCCAGGCTAAATCTTAAAGTTCAATTCAGCTTTGCTTAATATTAAAACAGAGATTTTAGGTCAAATAATATTTCATGTAAATTTTGGAAACAAAAAATCTTATTGACCCAAGAGTTTTTAGATTTTTAAGTGCTATTCTGGTTTTTATTCTTCTTGGAAACAATAATGGAATGAGTGTTCATTCTGGTGACTTCAGAAGTACTACAAGAAAAGAGAACCAGCCTGGTAGACTGAAGGTTCAGGTGAGCTCTGTTGCTGTTATGATGTGTTTATCGCATGCATACTTTATTTCTGTTATAATACATAAATTACTTTTCTGTTTAATATTTGCTGAGAAAGAATAAGTAGTGATCTAGGTAAGTCAACTATTAACTTCACAGTTTTTTTAAAATCTTCCAGGAATGCAATAACTTTAACTTTAGATCATAAAACTTATCAAACATGTTTGTTAAGGAAACTGAAACTCTTTATTTAATCTATAGAATATTAATATCACAGGAAATTAAATTTGTTCATTTAAATTGTAGATGAACTTTTCCCATTTGTAATCAGGAATCCACTTTCTTTTTTCGTAGGTTCTTTTTTAAAAATTAAGTTTATATATATATATATATATATATATATATATATATATTCTTTACTTTTATACATAGGTAATATATATTTTTTTACCTTTATTTTATTTATTTTTATGTGATGCTGAGGATTGAAGCCAGTGCCTCATGCATGTGAGGCAAGCACTCCACCGCTGAGCCACAGGCCCAGCCATGCATGGGTTCTTTTATTACTCAGAAGGCTCCAGACTGGGGGAAAAGCTCAGTGATAGAGCATGTGCTTAGTGTGCTCGAAGTCCTGAGATCTGGTTTCAGTCCCCAGAATCAAAAAATCAGAATGCTTAATTCAGGCTCCTGTGGTCCAAATTTTTCTTGAAGGCTATTCAAGATAAGGTGCTTCTAACAGTTTCATATTTAAATACAATGCACAACCTTGCTCTCCCATAGTAGTCTAATGAAAGCCAAACCCATTTAGCTAGTCCCCTATAATTGAATAGCTAGAATGTTTCTTGCATTTTCCCTTTAAAACAATATGGGAATATCATAAATGTCTGCATACACACACAGGCAGGACAAATTACTAACAGTAGAATTCTAAGTTAAAAGGTATAGGCAATTAATATTTTAATACACACTTAAAAATTTGCCATTTATAAAAGAGATGCTGATATGTATTTTGTTTATTTAAAATTTTTGCATTTTATATGCCTTTATAACCAGTAATAATACAAAGATGTATTTTTTTTGAAAAGGTAGCATCTTTTTCTTCTTCCATTGTTCCTAATACCTCTTCTACTTCTTTGAGTTCCATATCCTTCAACGCATATTGCTTCCACATACATCCACCCGTGTACACATTCATTCACATAAGTATATACCTATACAAATACAGGCATTTAAATTAGTTTTTCTTAATATGGAATCCTACATTATAAGCAAATTGCTTTTTTCATTTTACACCATTTATTATTGCTACTCTACAAATCAGTATATATATAGACATATCTCTCTGTAACTCATAATTTTCTGCATACATATATTTGTATCCATGAAACTTTAAATAGAATTGTATCATAAATGCATTTATATTTTTGTATTTTATACATGTAATCTGTAAAGTCATTTTTTTAAGTGAGGAAAACTAAACTTCTTTTATTAATCAGAATGCTTTAGGGTATAAATACCATTTCTACCTATATTTTGAACTCCTTAGTGAGGAAATAAGTGTGCCCAAGTTGAATTTTCTACTTTTGTTATCATCGATATCTTGTGTGCTTTAGAACATTTCATAAACAAAAATATTAAAGAAGAGTTGTTATGATGCAAAAATACAGAATAATACTGTCTACTGTTACCAATAGTGTTATCTAGAACTTTGAATAGCTAAGCTAAAATCTTAAACAAAAACCACTAAAATCAAAGTGCAATATGTAGACTCAGAAATGAATTTTAATCCATGTATTGTTTACTAATGCCCAAAGCTCACTAACAAAAATTAGATTATGAAATCTACATATGTAGATTTATGAATAGCAACACATAATCCAAACTTATAAAATAAATACAGTATGTGCATTGAATCGCATTAAATAATTATAAACAACCAAGAACAGTTAAGAAAAATCAACATTAAAATTAATTGAAGTAATTAATTTAAACCTTAATATTTTTACAACTAAATTAATATTAAACTAGTTTAACAGGAAATATTAGTACCCTAAAATAACAAGTTGGAGTAGGAGTATAGACTATAATTAAATGTACAAGTTATAGCTAATCAGAATGTTTTTTCTTATTTCTTGAGAATCTATTGAATTTACCTTTGGAGTATTGGAGCCATGCCTAATTAATCTTCAAGCACCTTTCAAAGACATGATGAAATAGAATCTATCTTTATTATAGAATATCAAAAAGTGATTGAAAAATAAATGATGTAGGTCTAACTCTGAGAAGAAACAATTATCAGTGTATATTGTCAAGTAAAGAAAGAAAGTTTCAGGGCTGGGGAGATAGCTCAGTCGGTAGAGTGCTTGCCTTGAAAGCACAAGGCCCTGGGTTCGATCCCCAGCACCAAAAAAAAAAAAAGAAAGTTTCAGAACGAAGCCTATGTATGTTCCTATTTGTATTAAAAACAAAAGTTACACATGTATACAAATACATAGAGAATATTTAACATGGCTGTGGAAAAGATATGGACCAAAAATTCAAAACCCAGATCCAGTCCATTAAATTGCTCCCAATGTTTATATATTATCAGTGAAAGGAAGAGAGACTGAGGCAGTGAAAGAGACACCAGGTTTTTACCCTGTTTCTGTAGCATTTGAACTTTCTATAATTGCAATACATTCAGGTACCATTTATATTATTTTAAAAAGAACTAACCAAATAAAACCCTATATTGTTTAAAATTAGTTGCAAACTAACTAACTTAACATTAAATCTGAACAACATGCAAGTTCATTTTCCTCTTCTTTTCATGAAGTCCTCAACATTCTGGCTGCTTCCAGTTTCCAGTTCCACCTCCTCCAGAACGTAGCTCTTGTCTTCAGTAACCAAGATGTGCTTCCGCTGTCACTCCTTCTTTGGCAGTGGGACCAAAAAAGAACTGAGGTAAGATGCTGGGTTCCATGAAACTGCCACATGACACTTCTGCATATATCCCATTAGCCAGGACTTCCTTACATGGCCATGTCTAGCTGCAGAGTGGCCCGGGAAACATAATCTTCACCTCTGGAGGCCATGCGCTTAGCTTTAAAACCAGGGTTCTGCTATTTTAAAGAAGGGAGGGATAGATAATGGAGTCCTTAATTTAGGGCTTCTCAAATTATTATAGATGAAAATAGATTTACCTTGTAGGAGGAGTAAGTTTGCCAAAAGATGTTAACTTGAAGGTAGTTTCCCTAAAGAAAGATGATGTGATTGGGGTGGAGAGAAAAAAATTGGTTGGGCAGCTTGAAAATATATGCTTTTGTGTATTTCGAACAACATGCACTGAGAACGAGGGCAGAAAGGACATGTTAAATAAGAAGAAAGGAAGTAAAGCAATCTAAGGACAGAATGCATAGATCTTTCCCCATAAGTGAAATTTTCGTGACACTTATGGTCTGAATGAGTTCCAAATTCATATGCTGAAAATTAATCACCGTTGTGATAATATTAGAAGAGATGAGATCTTTAGGAGGTGATTAAGTCATCAGACTAAGCCCTCATGGATGGGATTAATTATCTCCTAAAAGAGGTTTAAGGAGCAGGTGCAATAGAGCATGCCTATAAGCCCAGCAAATGGGGAAGTTGAGGCAGGATCAACTTTGTGAGCCCCTAAGCAACGTTGATAGAACCTGTCTCAAAATAAAATTTAAAAGGACTGTGCAGGTAGCTCAATGGTAAAGCAACCCTGGATTTAATCCCCAGTACAAAAAAAAAAAAAAAAGTATAATGGAGCTGTTTGGGCTTGTGGCTTTTCTGTGTCTCTGACACGTGAGGACACATTTGTTTTCTCTGAAGGACACAGCCTTCAAGGCACCATCTTGGTAACAGAGATCAGGTCCTCATCAGACATTAAACCTGCTAAAGCTTTGATCTTGGACTTCACAGTTATAAGAACTGTGAGAAATAATGTTCTCTTACTTATAAATTACCCAGTCTCAGGTATTTTGTTACAGTAGCATATAGAGACTGAAAGTGATGACTTGAGAGAGCTATAGGACTCAAAAGACACTGGTCTTGAAGTGGGGAAGACTTGACTTCACCAATAGCACAGTAATTTATTTAATTGCAGTGAATAGTCTTTAAGGGAATTTTAGGGACTAGAAAGAGGAAGAAAGAATGGAGGTGTTTCATTTGTTTTTGTGTTTTATTTACATTTAAGAAATCATGAACAGGTGCCTGTGGGTTTTTGTATACTTCTCTAAAACTATAAAAATGAAAAAGTGAAACCTAAAGCCACAACTGGCAGTTTTAAATTTCTGTTGGCACCAGAAGAGGATATTGTTCAGACTGTCTCCTAAACTATTACAACATATATCATTGCATAACATTTTTTGTTTTGCTCAATCCATCCTCCTTCCTGGAGTATATTTTAGAGACAATTGTGCACTAGTGACTCAAGTAGGTTAGCCTGCAGGCTTCAAATAGTTTTTTTTTTTTACTTTTAATTTTGTAGAAAGTTGATTAATGAGTGCCTATACCATAAGGTAACACTTATTAATTGCATGGTTTAGCCACCAAAGAAAATGGATTCAAATAATATTACTGGCACCCTTTGAAATGAAAGTCAAACCCCTCTAAAAACAGTGAAATGTACATATTTCATCTGTCAGCCACCTCCAATATTCTGGAGAGGAAATATTGTTTCATGTCCTTACAGTGGTTGTATAATTTAACAGAGGACTCTATGGGGCTTGAATATTGATATTTTTCCTTAAATAAAACAATCACAAGAATAAAAAGCATTAGTCTCTGACCTTTCAGATAAGTTCCCAACATGTTCATGAAAGCTTAAGGAAAATATCAAATAAAATGACAGATATTAAGTGTTTTTAAAGTATTTATTTATTTGCCCAAGCTGGATAAGAGGAACTGGGTTAATCTTAAAACCCTTGACTTCCTTTTTTCTAAACCAGTAGCTATTGCTGGCCTCTAGTGTGTTTTCGCCTTTGCAGGAAATTGCAACAAAAAAAAAAAAGAGAAAAAAACCAAACCATACCAAAGCAAGTTGGCATTATTTTTAGCTTTCCTCTAATTTAGATATAGTTACAGTCCTTACTTTTTCTCATGGCAGCTTAACATAACTGTTCAAGGAAGAAACTTGAAGCAATGGGGAGTAGTAGGGGATTATGCCCAAGTTCATATGTCAGGGTTATTGTCACAAAGCTGAACTGCTGGATTCTGGACAGCTTGAGAGCTCATCTGCTCTGCTCTGCCCGGTCTCTCCCTGGCCATCTTTGGTCTCTCCCAGGGTGGTACCAGTGTCCTTGGAGGAATAGTTCAAGCCTCTCAGCTGCTGGCCCTCCTCTGAATATTACTAGTACTATGGTAATTGTTGTACCTAACACCTTGAGTGCAAAGGATTGTTGCAAATGTGAATATTTTACAAACTGAGATAAAAATAGTGAGGAAGACCTACTTTTGTGAAATTTTAATTTTGTTGAAGAAAGCATTATATAATATAAGCTTACACTGGGAATTGGCGATCTAGGCCTACCACATTTCCTTCCTTCCTTCCTTCCTCCCCCTCTCCCTCCCTCCTTTCTTTCCTCCCTCCCTCCCTTCCTTTCTTTCCTCCTTTGCAGTCTGCAAACTAAGAATGGTTTCAACCTTCTTAATAGGTTGAAAAAATTCAAAGAAGACTATTATTTTGTGACATGAAAATTGTAATGAAATTCAAATTTTAAACTTTGTAGGAATTTGTTTTCTCTCTTATTATATAAGCACCTATACAAAGTCCTCACATTTGCTTTTTGGCCTATAAAGCCTAAAATGTTTGCTAGCGGGTACTACAGAAAAAGAGTACAGATCCCTAAGTTAGAATAGCTTGGAATTCAGTGTCAGGTAAGCTGAATTGAGGCAAGGGCTGCCATTTACTGATTGAATGACCTTGATCAAGCTATTTTAATTCTGAGGCCCAGTTTCCTCACTTATAAAATAGGCACACAACTAGGTGTAGTGGCACACATATGTAAAGCCAGTTCTTTGATTGGCTGAGGCAGGAGGATGGCAAGTTCAAGGCCAGCCTGGGCAACTTAAAATAAGAAGTTTTGTTAATGTAGCTCAGTGATATAGCACTGCCTGGCATTCATGAACCCCTGAGTTCAAGCTCCAGTACTGTTAAGGTAAAGGAAGGGGCATATAAATCATGTTTCCCTCAAAGACTTAAATGAAATTATCCATTTAATGTGGATTTAATATAATGCTTATCATGTAGTAAGGGTTCAACACATAATAATTGTTATTTTATCATAAATTCAATGATAATAAGCAAAATTACAAAACTAAATGAGAATGAAATTTTAAGCTGTAATAGGTTCCTATAATACTTAGGAATTATTTTCTTATTTTCAAAGATTAAACATTTTTATGGTTTCATATTTATTGTACAGAATAGCAGATTTCATTGTGACATATTTGTACATGTACATAACATAATCTGATTCATTTATTTCTTTTCCCAGTACTTCCCCTTGCCGTCCTCCCTCCCTCCCCATGACCTCCTTCCCGTACCCTACTGGTCTCTTATTTTCATGAGGTTGCTTTTTCCCTTTATCATCCCGCCCCCCTCTGTCTTCCACAATGAGAGAACACATAATGACTCTTGACTTCCTGAGTCTGACTTATTTCACTTAGCAGGATGTTCTCAAGTTGCATCCATTTTCCTGCAAATGACATAATTTCGTTCTTCTTTATGGCTGCATAAAACTGCATTGTGTGTATATATACCACATTTTTCATCCGTTGATAGACACCTAAGCTGGTTCCATAACTTGGCTATTGTGAATTGTGCTGCTTTAACCATGAGTATGCGTGTATCTCTAAAGTATGCTGTCTTTAAATCTTTTGGAAAAATACTGAAGAATGGTATACCTGAATCATATGGTAGTTCCGGTTTTAGGTTTTGAAACTCCATAATGATTTCCATAGGGTTTGTACTAATTCACATTCCCAACAGCAATGTATAAGGGTTCAAAAGGCATTTTGAAGTAAACAGTGACAAAGGCTCCCTGGGAATAGATAAAATTGGTAAATGTTATGTTATGATAGAAGTAAACAAACAAGAGTCAGATCCAGATATTCAGAGAGACCTGAGATTATAAATTACATTTCTGAATTAATCAAAACCCTGGTTTTTTTGAGAGGGTGGGTACCAGGGATTGAACCCAAGAGTACTCAACCACTGAGCCACATCCTCAGCCTTTTAAATATTTTATTTAGGGTCTCCCTAAGTTGCTAAGTGCCTTGCTTAGTTGCTGAGGCTGACTTTGAACTCTTGATTCTCCTGCCTCAGCCTCTTGAGCTGTTGGGATTACAAGTGTGCACCATCATGCCCATCTGACTTTTAAAGATACATGCTTGCTGAATTCTGTCCAGTTAGTAGAATCAGAAAAGAAAATGGCATTACTCCACAGAATTTATGGACAATTATTTTGCTGAAGAGGAATACGGAAACAGACTAAAGGAAAGTTTTCATTAAACTGTAATCTTTATATTCATACTTAAGGTCAGGACTAGAAACTACTGAAGTCAGCACTTCTCTATGAAGCATACTGTAACTGGATGCACAGATGAAACTTTAATGAAAAAAATAATAATACTTTGATAAAGTCACAGATGATATAATTCATCAATTTAACATGTGCCATTCTATTTTGAGGATATTCCCAGACTTTTGTTACTATCACCACAACTGATTTTAGAACATTTTAGAAAAACATGGTACTCATTCATAGTCACTCCCTACCTGCTACATCCTGGAAACACTAATTTACTTTCTGTCTCTCTAGATTGGCCTATTCTGGACATTGTATATAAATGGAATCATATGTGGTCTTTCGCAAAATGGCTTTTTTCACTTAGCATAATGTTTTAGAGATTCATTCATGTTGTGGCAGGTGTTAAGAAAATTAAAAAGAAAATTTTTGATAAAACTAAAAAATGTCAAGTTGACAAGGTCTGTATCAGTGCTTTCTTCCTGCTTATTGACAGATAATTTTCCATTGGATATTTTACATTTTGTTTGCCCATCGGCAGATAAACATTTTGGATACATTTAATTTTTGATCAATATATAAAATTCCTTTTGCTCTGAGTGAGACTCCATACTGTTATAGCCATGCTGTAACATAACTAAGCTGTCTTCATAAGGCCCTGGTTGCTGTTAGTGAGGGATAAGTGATATTAGTAAAACATTCAGCCAGAGCCATGTAAGGGAATCTGCAAGAACTTACTTGAAAGATATGTAAAAAGAGCGGGTTGGGCTGTAATACCTTCCTTTCAGGTGGCAATGCAGTGCAGGAATGTCACCATATGAATATGGCAATGCCTGTAGGTGCAATGCTAGTTCCTCTTTTGATCTGTCAAAAAATCCAATATTCCATAGCATTTCTGAAATCAAAATTTTGTGACTATTTTGTTGAGGCTTAAGATTATCTCTTGTGGTTGTCCACTTCAGCTTCTTTAAAGTGTATGTGTTAATTCCATGTGTTAGCCTAATTCTTCCAATGCTAATTCGTGATTACATTATCAGAGGTGGCAAAGCATTCAACTTCTGACTTTTTAGGCTGAGTGTATGTGAGTATAAGATCCTTGAATTCCTGGGACCCTCTCCCTTAGCTGTGTTCTGCAATAGCTGTGTTACACCAAACAGTAGTTTGAAGAAAGAAGAAATCAAACATTTATTTGGTATGAGAATAATTGTAAAAAATATGGCTTTTGCATCAAATAGATTTTATGACTAACTTGACCATGTAACCTCTCTGTAACTTAAGTATAAAAGTGGGATAAAAACACTACATAGGGTTTTTCAAAGAACTGAATAGTGTCCAAATATTAAAATGCACTCAACCTTGTAAGTAGCCAAGGAAATGTAAATGAAGACTACAATGAAGTATTATTTTGTATTCAACTGGTAAAAAATTATTATCTGCTAATGCTGACATTTAGTTCAATGAAGTCTTTAAAACATTGTTGGGGGAAATGTATGAATCTGTACAAACATTTTGAAAACATAATGGTGCCTTTTCTTGTAAAGTGTAATATTTGTATAACTAAGATCCAGCAATTCTACTTTTACAAACACTTTAAAGGGAAAGCTGAGCACCTACACACCAGGAAAAATGTTCATAGCTGCCTAGGAGCAAAACCTGAAAACAAATGACAGGAAATGAATAAATAACTGTACAGTCATATAATAAAATATAACAGTAGTGGAGTTGAAAATATAGCAAAGTCCAGGGCATTATATGTTATGTGGTACTCTTTATGAAACTGAAAAACAAGCAAAATCAAACAACACATTGTCAAAAGAAAATTAAAAAGAAAATTTTGATGAAACTAAAAACTGTCAAGTTAACAAGGTCTATATTCTGTGCGGACGCTTTAGGTCAGGCCGCCCACCCCAAGTTCCAACCCGTCAGGTTTCATCCCTAACAACAGCCAGTAGCACTAAGGTTGCAGGAGGGAGAACTGCAACAGGGCTACAGAACAGGGCTGCTTCGCGCAGCCTCGCTCGGCTTCAGAGAGCACGACCAGGGGGCGTGTCCGGCACCCTGGGGGCACGGCTTGGGTGAACAGACCGTCAGTCTTTGCCCAGGTAGTGGGGCGGGGTCGAGGAACTACGCGGCGCGGGATGATGACGCCAGACCCGGGCCTCGCGTGGCATACGCGGAGTACGCGGCTGCGGTTCGGCGTCTTGGTCTCAGCTTTTGAGCTGTGAGGCTTGGGATAGGCCAGGATGTTACAGACTGTTGGAGCTCAGAATGAGGAAGAGGAGCAGGCGGAGGAGGACTGTCCTGAATTGGTTCCCATTGAGACGAAGCAGAGAGAGGATGAGGAGAAGCCTAGCCCCGGCGCCAAGATCCCAGTCACAATTATCACCGGGTATTTAGGTAATTAAGCATCCCGGTCCGAAAATGCCAGGAACTCTCGGATTTTGGAGGCTGCTGGGGCCTCCTGGTCAAGAGGAAGTGTGTTTGCGGTAGGGGCTGGGCCGCTTGATCCCCTTATGGATTGCCTCTCCAGTTGTCAAGTGAGATTGAAAGACTCGCTTTTTGAAACAGGGCTTTGAATTCTGGATTCACCCCTTAATTATCCTTGTGACCTCTAACAAGTCATCTTACCTCCCACTCATCTACCTCACTCAAAAATGGAAATAATATCGGTCACCAGTCTGAGCTTGTTTTCTCATCTGCAAAATGAGACAGGAAACACCCATCCTAAAAGTATGTTGCCATTAAAGGATGCCATGTCTATACAATGCCCGACACTTGTGGGACATTCCTTGGTGTATTGTACTTACCCTGGAGCCAAACTCCTCCAGCCATTAGGGAAAAGTACTTCTGTCCCAAACCTTTTTATTGAGGTTTGTTTGCAAAGCACTGTGGGAGAAAGATTAAGAATAAAATCTTTGCCTTCCAAGACTTTCTCAAACTGAGAAAGTTCATGATTTTACAGGGACTTTGAAACCACAGGTTTGTGAACATAGTGCCATTTCCTGAAGGGCGGTCTGTGCCCTTATTCTTCACGGAAATGTTTGAGAAATGCTGTTTCGAAACCCTACAGTTAAATAGGAGGGCTAGAGTAAATACATGACTATATTTAAAATGTGAAAACAGTTAAGAGATGTAAAGAAAGTGATACTGTTTCAGGGAAATTATAACATTCCTAGACGGTGCTAGAGACTAATGGGGACTTCATACTGCGGGCCTTTTACATAAAAATAAGAAATCACTGATGTTTCCTTTTTTTCTTTATAGATTTTAAGTTTATTCTCATTTTTACTCAGAACTGATTTTTATTAAAGAATGAATTTTTGGTACTTCCCTACTATTATTCAGAGGTGACACTACTAAGAAGTTGAACAAATTCCTTGTTCACAACCATATATATAAACTTGCCTCCCTTCATTTTGCTTACTGGTAAAAATCAATTTCATAGTTTGTTTAAAGCATACTAATAGTATCAATATAGTTGGTAAAGCATTGGAGATGATGGTCTAAGTGCCAGAGTTAGAACTAATGTCAGCAGCCTTCTTGTTGCTGAATCTAGGTACAGTTTCACCCCTTTATTTTTTTGAAACACTGTTCCATTGACTTCTATCGATTTCTCTTCTGATTTTTCCACGTTTTTCTTTGGCTTCTTTTTAAGCCATCTCTTCATATTCATTCTTTAACTTGACTTCCAGGTAGTTTCTGTTTTGATGTCCTGCAGACATCTCAAAACTTAACATGTCTATCCAATAATTCATATGTTACTGTTCCCTCAAATGTTTCTGTTCTTGTGATTCCAACCATCTGGAATGCTCGAACAGCCTCCTGACTACTGTAATCTTGAGTTTTATTGCCCTTTAATATATTCTCTGTATGTTAGGCATAATGATCTTTATAAATGTCAGTGTGATTTGTTACACCCTTCAGTGGTTTCTACTTGGGTTAAAGTGCAAAATGCTTAACATGAATTACAAGAACCTGTATGATCTGGCTTTTGCTAAACTATCCTGCCTTCCACGTGGTGACACAGCATATTGAACTAATTTTACTTCTTAAAAGCACCAAGTGTCTTAGTCCCTTGGTATATTTTTCTTACTTCTCTGGCTAGATGTCCCTCTTGGGTTCTGTGTAGCATCTTGTACATCTGTTGAATGTTATCATCCTGTGACATAATTGCCTCCTCATTTAGCTAAATTCCTCACCTTTTCCCACTCATTTCATTTTCCACTCATCAGCTCCACGTAGGCAATACTGCCTTTGCCTTGTTCAGTTTTCATCAAGGCCCAGCATAAATATGGTTCATAGTAGATACTTTTGAAAGAATGGACTATATCTTAAAATCTTTTTCTTCATAATGTGGTTAATTATTAAACCCTAGTAATTCTTCTATCCGAAGGTTTCTTACCTGCACAACTTCTTTCCGTTTTCATTGTCACTACCCTGTGCATTACTCATGTTCAGAGCCTGTCTCACACTTAGACTGGTTTTCCTAGGTACATTCTACAAAACTTGAAAATGTATTTCAGCAGACATGAGTAAGTTACATGTAGAAGTTTTTAGCAACACTGTAATAATAAAATGCTGGAAACAACCCAAAGGTCCACCAACAAAAAATAGATTATGAATGATATATTCATACAATTGAACTGCGTTATCACACATTTGATGTTTTCTTTTATTCCTTTATGAACTTTGGTATGTTTGGTTCTTCTATTTGAGATGAACACACTAGGCTTAATATGCCACCTACTGGATGAACTTGGTGTGGCTTTATGAATATATCTTTCTAAATACTGAATATTCTCTTTTGTTACCAGTTCCAACCTCTGTTTCATAAAATCTATAACAATTTATAGATTGTTTTATGCATACTAAAAGTAGCAATATAGTCATCTGAATTTGTATATGGTTAATCGATGTTGATACCAAAAAATAGTTCTTTAGATGTAAAGTTTAGGGAAGTAAACCAAGTATCCTTGGTTCAGAAACATTGTCATAATATAAAAGGGACTTACAGATTTTGAATTTTATAAATTATATTTTATTCCTCAGAAATAATTACTTTATTCCTTACTTTGTATTCTCTTATATTGTATTATAAGTATTATTTTAGTAAAATTAGGTTGGAAAAAACTGACTTAAATTGTAATATTTTAAAATATTTATAAAATATATAACACATATACTTTTCAAAGATTGCTTAAATCTTTTTCTTTACAATTTGCTGTACCATAATTAAGTATGAAAAATAGCACACAAATTGTTAAAACCATCAGGACTTTTAATATCCTTTTCATGCCTTTAAAATTAGTCTTTGCTGGGCATGGTGGCACATGCCTGTAAATTCCAGTGACTCAGAACTCTGAGGTAGGAGAATCATGAGTTCAAAGCCAGCCTAGGCAAAAGTGAGGCGCTAAGCAACTCAGTGAGACCCTGTCTCTAAATAAAATACAAACTAGGCTGGAGATGTGGTTCAGTGGTTGAGTGCCCCTGAGTTCAATCCCTGGTATACCCCCCCCCCAAAAAAAATTAGTCTTTGATTTTGCTTCTTTAATATATTTTATAGGTGCTGGAAAGACAACTCTTCTGAACTACATTTTGACAGAGCAGCATAGTAAAAAAATAGCAGTTATTTTAAATGAATTTGGAGAAGGTAAGTAAAGTTCAGTATTATGTCATGCTCCACAAACTTAGAGGACAGTTTATTCCACTGGTGAATTGATATTTTGTATTTAAAATGAAAACAGGAGGAGGTATTATAATGTGAACATGCTGATGTGGATAGCTTTGAAAAGTTTAATTTCTGTGAAACTATTTTTTTGTGGGTTTGGGATACTTACATCAAATACTTTGTTAAATTTTATTTTGTGTAACTTTGGAATTCATATCAACAGAATTGATTTATATTTTTTACAAAATAATTGACTCCAGAAGTAAAAATCTTTTTTCTTTTTTAAAAATTTATATATAAAGTGTTTGTGTGTGTGTGTATATGTAGTTGTAGATGGACAGAATACCTTTATTTTATTTATCTTTGTGGTGCTGAGGATTGAACCCAGGGGCTCCCACAGGCTAGGCAAGTGTTCTACCACTGAGCTACAACCCCAGTCCCCAGAGATAAAAATCTTAATGAATGAAAGAAAGGTTTTTTGTTTTTGAGGAACTAAGTTGCTTTGGTATTGATTATATTGTATATTGCCACTCATGAATATGTTTGAAAATGCTTCAGATATTTTAAGTTCACCTTGTTGAATGTTTATTATCTGCAAAGTAGTTAAAACTGAGGATTTTAAAATTAAGTGGAATATATTGTATCCATTTTCAAAGTGCTCAAATTATCTGTAAAAATATATGTGCTTAACTTTTTAATATTAAACTGTGGTTTAAAAATCTATTCATCAGTGTTAGACACAATACTTTGGTTACTTTTATAGGAGTTTTTCTTCACAAATATGAACTTTAATAAAATCTAACTTTTAGCCAAAACATAATTTCTGTTACATTTCTTAAAGTATACTCTTTTTCCATTGTAAGTGAGTAGAAGAGCTAGGTTTTATAGGCAACATGGGACACCTGGTAGTAAAATATGATTTCTTATTTCAGTAAACTAAAGAGAAAAGACAAAATAAAAATCTTGAGGTTTCTTGATTTCTTTTTTGTGTAGTACTGGGGATCAAACCCAGGGCCTCGTGCATGCTAGACAACCATTCTACCATTGTGCTATATCCCCTACTCCTATAAATTCTGAGATTTCTAATATTGATCCTTTTCTAACTTTTTATTAACCAGTTTTCTGTTGTACACTTTCTTACTGCTTCTCTTCATTTTTGGTGTTCATTTTCAAAAATTTACCCTTCACAGCATTCTCAATATTTTCCTTCATGTTTTATGAATATTCCATATAGCCTAAATTTTGTGGCAGCCCCTTTAAAAGCTCTTTATCATCACCTACCTCAAATATGAACTATATATAATATATACAACATATATGTATATAATTATGTATAATTATATATATACTTAAAATTATATATATATATATATTATATATATTTATATATATAAATGTAAAACTGGGTTTCTTTTGGGTGGCAGAGACCATTTCTTTCCGGGACATTTAGTATTCTTCCCTGGCTTTGGTATATTTCTTTCTTGTAGGAAAAGTAAACATTTAAAATCATTCTTAAATTCTTTCCCAGGTATGTATTACTAGGAAACTTTTGTGTATTTGACTAAAATTTTAATGTTTAAATGAACACATGATACTCCGGTGAAAAATTTCTTTAACATGAACTCTATCTCTTACTGGGAGATCTGTCTAATAGAAACAAGCAAGATAGAAGAAGAATGAAAAGAAAAAAGTAGGTAAGATAGTCTCATCAGTTGACAGAAGGGTATACAAAAACCATTATGTAAAACATACTAGTCTGCCTAGAAAGTTTGCTATGGATAAGAAAAAATGCTTCCAAGGTGGCTGCTTTTATCAAGTTGTAGAAGTGGTCAAGAAGAGGCCTCAAGAAGCAATAGGTGTGTCAACTGATTTTGAATTTGCCTTTCTGCAGGCTTAAATACTCTTAAAGAAAGAAAAGATAAATTAATGTAGAGTACTATAATTTAAATATTGAGGCCACATGAATAGAATAAAAGAATAAAAATTGTAAAATGCATTTCTGCTTTGAAATCTGTTCTACATTTGAATATTCTCATCTTTGTTTTTGGTAAACCATTGAACATAATCTAAAGAGCACTTCTTGTTAATTTTTCTAGGAAGTGCAGTAGAGAAATCCTTAGCTGTCAGCCAAGGTGGAGAGCTCTATGAAGAGTGGCTGGAACTTGGAAATGGTTGCCTCTGCTGTTCAGTGAAGTAAGGAATCTATGTGTTCACTATGTGCTTGGAAATGCTTACTGATTATATTTCCAGCTTTGATTTTCCTGTGTAATTTAACTGAATTTACAGTTTGCTTCATTGTATTTTCAAATAGAAAATAAATTTTAGAGTGTGTTAAAGTTTTTCTTTATTTTTTCTCTCTGCTTGAATGCTTTCCTCCTCTTATTGAATTTTTTTATTTTTGGTGTTCAAGTTTATTTCATTAATAATTTCTCATGCATGAATGTCATCAAAAGCAAAAGATGATTATTTTTAACTTAATACAACATCAGTTTCATTTCCAAGTATTTGGTCTCCTTAAAACAAAAACAAATTACTAAACAACCGGAATGTCATATATTCAGTATTTTCCTTCACTTTTGATATTATAAAAAAGAAGGAAATTTGATCTTGTACCCTACTTCAGAATAGAATTAAATGTTATTTAATGACAGTGTCCCTTTAACTGTTATTTTAAATGGTTGTAGCTAATGAATTTTATTATTTTGAATGTTGATTTTTTCTTTCATAAAGATGTAGACATTGACTTAGTCAAATGAAGTTCCATCTGCTTTTAATTTTAATAAAGTATTAACTCATTACATGTTTTATTTTTAACCTATTATTTCTCCTCATTGTAAATATTAAATGGGCATTTTATTAGAAACTTAGTAGCAAGTTAAATAATTTTCACATGCCTAGAGGTATTTTTGAGTTGTGTTGTTGAATATATTTTAAAAAATTCATAATGGGCATTTAAAAATATTAAAGCAATCAACTATATATTATATTTTGATATTCTGCAGGGATAATGGCCTTAGAGCTATTGAGAATTTGATGCAGAAGAAGGGGAAATTTGATTACATACTGTTAGAAACCACTGGGTTAGCAGATCCTGGTAAGAAATGACATTATTGGTAACCAGAATATAATTCTTCTGACATCCTAAATAGATGTATTGGAGAAATATTTAAGATGAGTATTAGCCTGGGGGTGTAACTCAGTGGTAGAGTGCTTGCCTAGCAAGACTCTGAGTTCAATCCACAGTACCACTCAAACACACATACACACACACAAATTCATTTCCTGATTGACTGAATTTTATGGTTAGGTAATCTTTCCAAGTTTTAAGTGCTGCATTCGTTGAGTATTGCTTATTTCTTTGCTTGAGAATACTTGTCTTTTGTTTTTATACTTAAAGGATTACTTATATTTCTATAGTTATATAAATATTACTTATATTAAAGAATACAATTTTGGGTTCACAATTTCTCTCAGGAATTTGCAAGTGTAATTTCATAGTTTCTTCATAATTTTTTGATTGGTTGGTTTTCCTTGTTCAGGGTTTTATTTTATTTTATTTTTATTATTATTTTTGGTGGTGCTAAGGATCAAACCTGGGGCCTCACACATACTAGGCAAGCATACTACCACAGAGTTACATCCCCAGCCATTTTATCAGGAAGAATTCGTGAGTGCTATAGTGTCTGAGTTTCAATGCTTGTTGTTTCCTTTAATGTTTGCGAATGTTTGCCATTCCTGAAAAACAACTTAGCAATATCCTTTTGGAACACTTTCATTAGAACACTGTGGTTCATATTTTATTACTCTGGAACATTGAGTATTCCATGTTACAAACTCTTTTCATATTATTGTACTTTTTCTTGCTTTCAATCTTATTTTTATTGAGTTCATATTGTCTATACATTCTTTGTCATGAAGAAGTCCTTCACAATTTTCTTTGGTTTCTTGGATTATGGTTTCTTCTAGAATGGGTTCTTTGTCAGATGTATTCCCTGTTCATTTCTTCAATATTTTTTCTTCCATTCTTTTAATTTTTTGCTCTTCTCTGCCTGAAATACATGTGTGTATATTTGTGCTTGATCTTGGAGCTCAGAGAGCTTTTATTTACTAGATGTGGTGTTCATAAAGAATTCCTTTTCCATCTTATCCAAACATGTTTCTCTTGGGTCCCATTTTGAAAACTGGATATTGTTGTGGATGGGGGAACAGGGAAGCAAAGGGAAAATAGACGACCTCAAGAGCCAGATGGGACAATGTGGCTATTAGGTTCTGCTCTTTTAAAATACCCAATACACTGCACTTTGGGTTTGCTCCAACTACTTAGGCGTACACATTCTGTACTGCCTTGTGTGAGTACAATATTGGACCTCAGACCTTGTGCTTCCTTTTGCTCTTGTCCCTTGAAAGTGACTTTCTCTCCCGAAAGTGGAGATGGTTAGAAACTTTTACTCTTGAGGATTTTTTTTTTAATTACTCATTATTTTTTCTTCCCTCCATTCCACTTCTTGCATTTTGGGAGGTATTTCTGATAAGCATAGGATTTTGTAAACTATTTTCTTACAATCTCTTATTGGGGGTGGAAGTAGAGTAGACTTAGGAATGGTCTTAACTCACAAAGGACTTTGTTTTCATTTTGAATGTTACTGTTTAAAATTTGTGGCAGGAGGATGTATGTTCTTTTTTATGTTGGGTTTCTGCTGATAAATTTTTGACTTATTATTTTTTATTTTATTAGGTTTTGAAGAAGGGAGATTCTGTAATCGCCTCAGTCTTGGCACAAATGACATTTTGCATTGGATAAATACTTTGTGGGTAGGGAGCTGTCTTGAGCATTGTAGGATGTTTACAGCATCCCTGGCTTCCACCTGTTAACTGCCAGTAGCATCACCCCAGGAACAACCAAAACTACCTACAGACACTGGCAAATATTTGCTAGGAAGAAAAATCACCACTTCATTCACTTATCTTTATTCCTCCTAAAAGCTACATCCAAATTTTAAGTATTTCTTTTCTTGTGTAGCCTTCAAGAATTACACCAAAGGTCAATAATAGATTTAGAGTAAAAACTGTAATGTACTCTTACAGTTCAACTTAATAATAAGCAAATGTTAATGGTGCAATTTACTATTTATCTGAATAGAAATCAATTCATTTTTTAAAATTATGTAATGAGTTTTGTATGATGTTAGATACTTTGCTGAGTGAAAAAATTAAATACTTTTTCTGTGCTTATTATTTAGAATAATCACATGGATTTACTTTTTCTTCCTTATTAATTAAAACCATGTTTTTAGCCAAGAAAGTAAAGAAAATTCTTATTGGCAATTCAGTTGTTTCCTATCTAAGAGACTGACACTCTCCAGTTCTAAGCTAAATAATTGTCATGGTAAAGTAATTTCCTTGAAAAGGACAGACATTGATTCAGCCCCTGTTACTCACAAATCCTATTTCAGTCAAATTGGAAAACTATTAAGTTTTTGGGAAAAAATCAATAGATATCAGAAAACCATTAGATCTTGTGGCCCTTGCTATATCTTGCATGAGTAATCACTGTAAACAGCTGACAGGTATTTCATTGTTGACACAGAGTGATGCTTGGGGGACCACATCTTGTCAGGGTAGGTGGACAGCTTCAGACAGTGGCATGAGTTCAGTTATCCTTGTTTTCCCCTTCTGCTCATTCTTCTAGACAGCACTGTCACTAACTGGGCCTGTGATGTTTTGAAAAATCAAATACTTTCCTTGCTGTCAGTTTTCTTTTTCTTGAGTTGGGGCTTAGTAATCAGGATGTGTGGTTTGGTACTGAACCAGTTTCTGTCAAAAACAAGTTTTAATTTCTTATTCAGAAACAATTTTTCCTGAAACCCAGGTTTTGTGCTAGTACTAAATAAGTAGTGTGAGGATTAATTAATAATGCCAGAGAGTTGATGTTACTTCTTGTTATTTTTCTCCTATAAAAATGACAATGTAATTTTTTTTGACAAGTGATTTTGGACTATCTGTTTCATTTGCTTTTTCATTAGAGAGATGAGTCATTATTTATGAACCTTATAATTCATGTTTCAGAAGATGAGAAAATAAAAATAAGTCCTACATACACATAGCCATAGTGTTGAAGTTGTTTAATAATATCTGTTGGCAACTTTATTTTGGCATGGGTAGAAGCTTACTGTTTGATTTGTGTGTAGTAAAAGTTTGTCTTTTTTTTGAGGAAAAGGGGGAGAGTTATAGAAATGACCGGAAGTAGTAAACGTAATTCCCAAAGAAGATGAGAAACCCAGATTTAATTTGCATGTGTGTTTATCTGCTAATTCCATTATGGCAAATTAAAATGTATATTAAATCATGTTTTGCACTTCAAAAATATTTGTAATTGATGAATATTATGTATTTTTCAGGTGCTGTGGCTTCTATGTTTTGGGTGGATGCTGAATTAGGGAGTGATATTTATCTTGATGGTAAGTTAAACAATTTTCTTTGTTTTATTTATTGTTAAATTTATTATTTATTTATAATTTTAATCCATTGCATAATTGTGCTTTTCAAACATGCTTCTTAATTTATAATGAAGTAAATTTTTGCTCATGTAGACTCTATAGACCCTGACAGTGGTAGAACTGGATTATCAAATCTTAATCTCAGTTCTCAATTTAGCACTCGGACTGAGCCTTTTCTGTTAAAATGCTATGTAGATTTCCTAGGTCCTCTGTGTTTGATTTGTTCACTTAGCATAATGTCAGAGCTTTATATTTTAATCATCCAGACAGTGTGAGAATCACGTTTCTGCTTTCATTTTCCCTTGGACATAAAAATTTAGCACTTACACACAAACCCTTGTTTTATTTACCTTAACACTTTTGTCAGTCTTACCTATAAATTTATAAACTTTGTGTAACTTTCTTAGTTAAGTGACTATATTCCCTTCCTCCCTCCATTTTCCCTTCTTTCCTTTTTCCTTTCCTACATTTCTCCCTCCCTTACCTTTGTTTGAACCAGTCCTTTATAGACTAAGGAGTGAAATATTAAGTCTTTGAAGCTGGGTTTAATTGGGCTCTAATATATATGGCATGTAGCTGGTTAAATTCCATAGACATCATTAAACTCATTCTGCTAATACCCTTTAAAAATTATATATTCATAGATTGCTAAACTAATTGATCATTTGGGAACTTATGTACTTGTTATATAAAACATTTCTGTGAGCTAGATTTGTAAGAGATGCTAGGAATAAAATACAATGTCTCAGATTCTTTAAATAATAATTTAAATGTTTAAAATATCTTCATAGTCTCTTAAAACAGTGCTGATCACTCCATATATATTTGAAATGCATTACTTATTCCTAGGATTGAATTAAATTGCAGCACTGGTAAGAAAAAAATTCTTTGTTTTATTGGATAGCATTCATGAACTGAGATTAATTTTAATTGTCTTATCAAGTGTGGTTGTACTATATTAATAAACATCTTTTTAATAAAGTGTGATTAAAATGTTTATTCTTTTGTAGGTATCATAACTGTTGTAGATTCAAAATATGGATTAAAAGTAAGTTGAAGATGGGTTACTAATTGTTTGCAAAGAGCTGGGAATATAGGAGTTGATCACATTATTTTTTTATTTGTATTTGAAATCTTCCTTAACAAAAATGTTTTTCAGAAGTTATCCTGAACTATAGGTGCAACTTGTGTGTTATTAAATTATTATTTTATGTTTTTAAATTAAGTATTTCTTTTCTATTAGTCTAGTTTAATATTAGGATAAAATTTGGGATTGCTATGTTTTTAAATAAGGATATGGGATCAGGATAAGTATGTGTAACTCCTCAGTAGAATTCAGCCCCAGTATTGGTAAGTATTCCTGTTTGATAGAAGAAATTGAGCGTGGTAAAATCATATGAGACCTTATTTTTTGTTATAAACTGCTATTGAACACAAGCTGGAAATGAGATTTTAAAAAATATTGCTTTGCCTCATTTTGAAGAAATCAGAATTTGTGCATGGGATCAGTGAGGAGAAATCTTCGTTAAAAGACATCCTGCTGTGAAGGATTATTTAGAAAATGCACCTAGCAAGATCTTTAAAAGCTTGTAAAATATTGTTTTCTGACTTCCTAAGTGAAACATTACTAAAGGCATATGAGAATGAAATTATCCTCTGTCCTCAGCACCTCTGTCCCAGCACCTCAATCTGGGGTCCAAAGTAATAATCTCATAAATTTAAATTCAGTGTTTAAAAGTTTGTTAGTTTTATATTCTACCCTATAGTATATCTAAACTCGTTAATATTTAAAGTTTGTTTTTATTCTAAATTTCCAATGAAATTATGCTCTAGGTATGTCAGGCTTGTTAAATGACTACCAATACCCCTTTTCTGGTTTTTCATTTCCCCATGGGATAAAGCACCTAATTCGAGAAGTTCGGAAGATACTTCCTTATTTAGAGTTTAAAATGTAAATTTTTGATTGTCTTAAGAATCAAAGAAATATTCCAAATATTATAATTTTGCTCAAAAATATTCTAACGACTGTTTTGAAATCATTTTTCTAGCAAAGTATCATGGAGATAGCAAACAAAACAAACAGAGATGAAATTCTTTATCTTGAATATTATAGGCATGTTTGAATACATGTCCTTTACAAATTTATTCCCAAATTTGGGATACCTATAGGATAGATAGCAGTTAGGCCATTTTATTTGTGGTATCGTTTGTTTGTTTTTGATAAACTTAATGTGTTGTACCAAAGTCAAACTCTTTATGTATTTTATGACTTTGAGAATAGTTTATATGTATAGTTGGGTATAGAAAGGAATTTAATAGAATCTATTAGTAGCTTGATAGAAGCAAAAAAATAAAAAAGCAAAAACATAAAGCAACATTCTGAATAATGCAAACGCATTATACATTTAACCCCCTGCCACCTTGATAAAACCTCTTAAATTATTAAATCAATATACCTACACAAAACTGACATGCTGTCAGGATAATGGAAACTTCAGATTTTCTAAGTCGGATGCCAGATAAATAACTTTGCCTTTATATAAAGAATTTGCCAACTTGTCCAATTCCTCTGGTTGCAAAGCTTGACCTCAGTAGCTGCTTGTGATTCAGAGAATTCTGAGGCAGTACAAGTAATGACACTTGGATAATGGGCAGCAATTTAAGGGTGTCATGCTTCACAGAGCCAGCCCATCACAAGTAAAGCTGAGAAATGGTACCGTGTGGCCAGCCAGCCAAATTGAAACTGAAGTAGTAATTGATATCATGGGCTATCACTCTAATGGGATTGTCACCCATTGATCTGAAATATTCATTTTTTAATCATGGGCACAGAATTGGACAACTTAAAATGACAGCTCTCTATTCTCAGGACTTGACACTCGGGCTACTGACATGGTTCTTTTCAGTTCTACAAATGTGACAGCATTTAATGCAATAGAATCAATGAATGAAGTTACACAGGAAAGGTCAAGTGAGAGGTTTTTTTGGTTCTTCTGTTATATTACACAAGCTGTTGAAACAATTCAGTCAGAAAACAGTTTGCTTGAAAAAGGCTAGAAAAATAAATAGACTGACATTATGCAATAATTTTTTAAAAGTTGAAATTGTGTTAGATCTATAACCAATCCATTTGAAAGAAATAGCTGCTGCTGTTTTTTTTTAAATCAATATCTGACATCTTTGACACTAGATTTATTTCCTCTTTACAATAGTGTTCTTTCTTAGTGAGTTTTAAGACAGCTTTTTCCCCTCCTCCCCCACCTCTTCCTCTTCTTTTTCTTTGTCCAACTTGTTTATTTCTATAAGAAAGGATACCCTGTACAGCCCTTAAAGTTGTGACTACAGTAGTGTTATTTCAAATAATTTGTTTCTTTTTTCCCTACAACTTTGTTGAGTTATAACTGACAAAAAAATGTATATTTAAGTGATGCGACTTAATGTTTTGATATGTGTGTGTGTGTGTGTGTATTGTGAAAAATATTGTGAAACAAGCCGATTGACACATCATTTCACATAGTTACCACTTTTTGAAGTGGGGTGTGGACTGAGAACATTTAATATTTAAGCTCAGAAAGTTTCAGCTATTCAATCTAGTAGTCTTAATTATAGTCACCATGCTGTAATTAGCTTTCTGGAATGTATTTATCTTGCATAACTGAGAATTTGTACCTTTTGATCAACATCTCACACCCCATTTTATCCTTTTGTTCCCCTTTGTTTCTTATGGTGGGCTAAGTTGAGAATTTGAAACTTTACCTTTTGAATATGTTTTATTAATTAGTATAAGTTATTAGTCCTTTTTATATAAAAGCAAAAGCTATAGTCTCTAAGCAGAGAGGAGGAGTCCTTTGAACATATGTGTAAAATGAAATATTTTGGAAAAAAGCTTACAGACTTTGCCTATTCAGGTAGAATAGATACTAAATTTACATTTTATTTTACAAATGGAAATTATCTGACTTAATGATCAAATATTGTAGAATGTTATTTTGAAGAGCTGACATGTATTCTAGTTTTGTTTTCATGCAAGTTTGACTTGGGAAGATAAGAGGGTTTGTAAGGGAGATGTTGAACTGATATCTAGATATAAGTATACAGTTTATTATCTATTTATTTATTTATTTGGTACTGGGGATGTAACCTAGGGGCACTTTCCACTGAGCCACATCCCTAACCCTTTTTAAAATTTTAAGACATAGTCTCGCTAAGTTGCTTGAAGCCTCACTAGGTTGCTGAGGCTAGCCTCAAACTTGGAGTCAGCGTTAGCCTTCTGAATTGCCAGGGTTATGGGTGTGCACTACCATGCCCAGCTGCATTTATTATTTTTTATGTTTGTTTAGCTTTCATATGTGCATAGGACAGGACATTTATCTCTTCTATAACTATATATGATTATTAGGTGTATTCTTGATAAAATTATGCATATTGTCAGACTTTTATTTTAAGGATTTTAGCTTAGTTTTATATTTAATATTTCCTGACTATCTAGAGATAGTACAATATGTTAGTCTGCTCCAGTTTGCTTTTAGTGAAGATTTCTAATCTCATGGATTTCTAAATCTTATGAGAGTTACTTTGTAAAACTACCTTTTTATTAGTTTCATTTAGGATGGAAATGAAAAAACAAATCCCTAATTCTTTTATCTTTTTTTTACCAATTCACGGCCAAATGGGGCTCCCAAAAGGTCAAAAATATGTCTTGAAAAATACTTAAGATTTTTGGAAGAATTTTCAATATTACAGGATCATCCAGTAATACCTTGCTTATAGTGTATCATTGTTAAAGAGATTTACTGTTCAATGGATAGGGTTTTGTTGCTACATGTTATATAGAATTTTCCAAATGACAACATTTATGTATCTTTGTCTGCAAATAGGAGGTGTTAACTACAATTCATTCAAGGGACGTTTGTTGGGCCTAGCCAGGCAGTTTTAAAGGTCTGTTAACAGCTTTATTCTCTAGAGGCAGAATAGATAATAATTAGATCTATTATAGCCTTGGGCCAAGAATAATTATGGAAAAATGTTAAACTTGGTATTTTGGCATGGAATAATTTTTGATACAATATTCTCCAAGTTCTGTGACTTCCATAATTGCAGAGTGGTTCTGCAGCTGAATATGTAAGATTGTTTCCTAAGTAAAAATGAGTGTATCATCCCCATGATTTTAGTTTAGATTTGTTTCCCTCTAAATAGTATTTGGTAAGCCTAAAAGAAGAAAAAGTTTATCTCCATAGTCTTAACCAAGATTATTAAATTATTACCAACTCTCTCTTAGGTGTTAAACTACCTAAGTAACTTAATGAACACCTCTGAATGAATTGTGAAACTAGTTTGATAAAATAATCTTGAATGTTAATTTTAGGTAATTGTTACATGTATTTTCTTTTGCAATTATTAATGTGACACTATATACAAAACTGATTTTATGTGACATAAAAGGATTTCATGAGTTTTAAATTATTTATTTAAAATTATTAGATTTTACTTTTGTTGAACCTGTTTTTTTTTAAATTACAAGTAATAGTAATAATAGCCAGCCCTTCGATAATGTTTAAAATCTGTGATGGTGAGAGTGTTAGATTTAGTTTCTTCCTTTATAGAATAAGAATAGTTATTTCCCAAAATTCTTATGAAGTCTAAATGAGATAACATATATAAAAGAATTTGATAATTTAAGAAGTTTAGTTCAAAAATAAACTATATTCTAATTACCTCGAACTTTCAGTAGTCAGCTTGTTACTGTGATAGGGAATCTTTGTGGAGAATTGAGGTGGTGAGGGTGAAAACATGATTTTCCAGAGGAGAACCTTATGGCATTGATGACTTTTAGGGGTCTAAATAGGATTATGTGGAGGTGGGCGGGGAGACCCTGCTTCCAGAAAGATGAACACTATCATTTCATGGGTGTCTAAATAAGTGTCAAAATATTTTTTTGGAGTCAGCCTGACTGGAGAGATAGCAAGATAAGCAGTTATACTGAGAGACTAGATCACTCTTAGTGTGTGTTTCCAAATAATAAACTGCTTTTATGCCAGAATTAGGGCTGTGTTCCTTGCCATAGCTTCTTTCTTTATAAGGAATTTAAAGGTGCGCAATACCGAGTTCATATTATGCATGATTTGGGGGAGTGGTGTGGGGCATGAGGACAGGAACAGAGGAAAGTATGTTAGCTTTTTAAAAAGTACAAGTTCGGTGGTTATCCTTTTTGTAGGTAATAATGAATATTTAGAATCAGCAGCTTTATAAAAAGGAAAATACCTAAAATCTGAACTACAACTTGACATATTTTTATGATATTAATTTGAGGAATTTTCTTTTTGAGAAAAAGATAACGGCAGGAATGCAAAATCTTAAGCCCTTTCCTCTCCAAAATACCCCTCAGGTTCACTGTAGGGGAAAAAAATTATTTCAGATAGAATAGTTAGTTCTTATAAGTCAGGCACAGAGGGACAAATTCTGCATGATTTCTTTCATATGTTAATCTTAAAGCTGAGCTTAGAGAAATAGCAAAATAGTGGTTGGAGAGGGAATCGGGAAGGGAGAGAGGTTAGTTAATGGATACAAAGTCACAGTCAGATAGGAGGAATAAGTTGTGTTCCATTACCCAGAAGGTTAATTATATTAAAAAATATTTTGTCATATAATTCAAAATAGCAAGAAGAGAGGGTTTTGAATATTCTCATTATAAAGAAATGATAAATGTTTGAGATGATAGGTAATCTAAATGCCAGAATTGAACATGACACAATGTATAAATGTATTAAAATATCACACCATACCTCATGAAGATGTGTAGTTTATTTTCTGTCAATTAAGAAAATAAATTTTAAAGAAAAAGTTTTAAAGAAAAAATAGTTTTTAGAGGCAAGAAAGATTTCTCTGAAGTAAAATTCTTTGTGTTGACATTAGATTTTGTATTATACCATAGTAACTTTTTATAAATTTTGTTTTTATTTAGCATTTAACAGAAGAAAAACCTGATGGCCTTATCAGTGAAGCTACTAGGTACTCATATTTAAAATATTGATTTCTGACTAATTGAAAAGTCAGTAATATGAAACCACAAAACAAATATGAAAACAGTGAAGGAAATTTATTGTCTCTTTTCCATTTATCCATAATGGTTTAATAAAGTTTTATTTAAAACCACTTATTATTGTAGCGTAACGTGAATGCTGGATGCCAGAATTCTTTGTGAGGAACTTGGGAAATAGTAACATTTCAAAACATTTTCTTTTCTTTCTTTCTTTTTTTTGTTTTGTTTTGTTTTGTTTTGTTTTGATACCAGGGGCTCTTTACCACTGAGCCACATCCCCAGCCCTTTTTTTTATTTTTTATTTTGAGACAAGGCTAAGTTACCGTAGGGCCTTGCTGAGTTGCTGAGGCTGACTTTGAACATGCAGTTCTCCTGCCTCGGCCTCCTGAGCCACTGGGATTACAGGCTAAAAATATTTTCTTTTTCTTATCCAGTTTCTTTGGAATTGAAGATTATTACAAAAAAATCATTGACTTCTTTATGGTTTTAAAAACTGCCTCAAGTGTTCACTGCTATTGAGAATAGATGAATATATAAATACTTTAAACTTGGCACTTAAAACATTTATTTAAATACCTTTATGTTACTTATTGATTTGTCTTTAGACTTATAAATATTTAAATTAACTTGCCTGCCCTAAGCATATTCTTGCTAATGGGATGAAGATTTTGAGGTGACTGACAGTCACTAAATATGCTCCTGGGTTTAACAGTAAGACCCCCTGGGATTTGGTCTAGATGATGTAAGCATAAAAAATACAGACAGCAAGCAAACAGTTGATTCTTTATCATTTTGGAATATGACACCCTGTTGTTTTGCAATCCTACTTAAACACTGCATTTGATATAATTATGATTCAAATTAGAACAAACTTAGATATTATTGTAACTTTTTTTCTTATGAAAATGTTTATTATAGAAAATATTTGTAAGCCAAATAGAAAATAGCAAAATGTTGTAAAAGCCAAAATAAGGTTAAGCATAGAAGTCCTGTAATTTAAAGATGTTTGTATTTGGAGATGTGTACATTCTGTCTTTATACATATAAAATTACTTAAATAGAAATCTGATCATGAGAATTTGGTTTTGTTTTTGATATAGCATAAGACTCAGATTAGAAACTAAAAGTCCTATTATTAAAATTTCTTGAATTGAGGAAAATTGAAAGATTCCTTAGCTTCACTACGCCTGTTAATAGAAATTAGAACTTCTAATTATAATAACTGTTTTGCTATGTAGCATTCTGTCAACTGTATTCTTTAACTGGAATTTCTGTATATTTGTTTTAGAGAGATAATATGTAATTTGTACTGATGAAGTGTAAGTTTTTAAACAAAACTGTTCAATGTATATTTATATTAAATGGACTCTTCTCTATTTGGAAATTATGGTAAACATTGAGATAGTTTAGTAACTAAATTTTCCTTATTCCTATTTCTTTGGCTCTCTGAATTTTATGCTTCTTTATAAAGATAACCATCAGTTGAAAATCATTCTTTTGATTGTAAACTCTTTGAGGCTTATCTCATAGTTCCAGAGTTGCAAGAGTATTCAGTAAATGAATGAATACTATAATAAATGAATATGAATAGTATAATGTGAAATCTGAATTTATATAGTGAGGAATGCAATTCCCCTTACTGTCTGAAGAATAAGTAGATTAGGAGTAAACTGGATCACTGCTGTAGAAACCTAAGTATTTCTCAACTGATATATTGATTTGAATGAGTTGTTTGTATTTATTTTTAATCTCAACATTTTTCTTTTGACATCTGTTCTTTGTTTGCTATTTTAGGCAAGTTGCTTTGGCAGATATCATTCTCATCAATAAAACAGACTTGATTTCAGAAGAGGAGCTAAACAAATTAAGAGCAATCATTAGGTACAGTAGATAGCAGCTGTGTATTGTATAGGTCAAAAAGCTAGGAGAAGGGATTTTAAATGAAGAGATGATAAATGTTTGAGGAGAAAGATGTTTAACCTGGTTTAAACCTTACACAGTGTATACATGCATCAAAACACCACATGGTACCTGATTAATGTGAACAATGTTTATGTTTTCATATATCAGTTTAAAATAAATTTAATCTCTAAAGAACATAAGGCTGAAATTATGTCTGTTAAGTACCACAATATAATATACAAAATGTTTTTACTATGACTATTGCCCTGTAGACACTTGAAGTTCAATGTTGACTTGCTTCAAGTACATTAAGGAATCTCATATATTGTTGACCATTAGACTGTTATATAAATAGAAATATATAATATTATTCCTCTTTGCTTGTAGAATATAGTTAAAAAATTCTTTGATATTCAGGGTCCTCAAACTCCATTCTTGTTTTCCTGTCTTCTCTTTGACTCCTTCCTAACATCAAGTGCCCATAACTTTACCCAAGATTATTAATTTACTTTTCTGTGAATGTAGCTTGCCAAATGCTGCATTATTCATAATATTTTTCTCACTTTGTCACAGTTTCTGAATTCTTTATCTCAGCATTTTTATCCATTCTCTAGAGCCCGTTTTCTTTCTCCTCCTCCAGTTAGGTTCTTCATCAATTGTCCCTAACTCTGGTGGTCTCACTTTTACATGAAATGTTGTTGACTTTATGTATTCCTTGATTGTCAACTATGCCTTACCTTCCAATTCGTTTTAATGTCTTAAGTGTCCATGGGCAAGGCTAATCAACATAGGCAATATGAATGATATTTGATTATGTATTAAATAATCCAACAATCATTTTGCTGACTGTTGTGGAGACTCCCATTCCTTTTGAAACCAAAGATGGGCTTTTCAAAGGAAGTTAAGAGTTCAGGGACTTCGTTTTGACTTATTTGTAAG
Source organism: Sciurus carolinensis (assembly GCF_902686445.1). NCBI lineage: Eukaryota > Metazoa > Chordata > Mammalia > Rodentia > Sciuridae > Sciurus > Sciurus carolinensis. The sequence goes on from NC_062226.1 coordinate 69,468,509, forward strand.
ATCTATTGTAGTGAATGTCATTTACAAGGAGACTTTCAATAGCTTTTAGTATTGACCATCTTTTTCTTTTTAAGTGTTGGCAGTGTTTATTTCAGTTCTATAAAAAATGTTCTAAAGAATAGAAGACTAGAAGACAACAATAAAAATAGTAATAGTATTTGTAAAAACAGTAGGATTAGGAATTTTTTTTAAAAATCTCATTCTGTGATTTATTTATTTTTTTATTTATTTTGTAGAACTGGAAGTATAGCTCAGTAGTGGAGCAGTTGCCTAGCATGCACAAGGCCCTGGGTTCAATCCCCAGTCTCATGAAAAAAAAAGTTTTTCTATAATAAACATATATTAATTTTATAATCAGGAAAGAAAAATCAGTGTTTTCTTTAAAGCTGCAAATTTCTGTTACTATTTCTAACATTTTATAAAACATATTTTTGTTGACATTCTACTAATGATACTATCCAATAATGTCCCACTCTTTTCTTCTTGTGAAGACACTTCAGAAATATTTGTTTTTTCAGGAAGGTTTTTTAGAGAAATCTGGTGACCTTCTGCTTAAGATATTAGGTTTTTTTTTTTTTTTTTTTTTTTTTTTGCGGTGCTGGGGATTGAACCCAGGGCCTTGTGCTTGCAAGGCAAGCACTCTACCAGCTGAGCTATATCCCCAGCCCAGATATTTTTGATTTACTTGTTTTTCTCCCTCTTCAATGTAAATGATTAAAATTGAAGTGCCATCTGCAGAGATACCAAATTTTTTCAAAGCTTCTCAAATGTTGTTTGGGGAAAGGTTGAAAATAATTTCAGTAAATAGAGTTCTTGTCTTCATTTTTCCCAGTTTGTCAAGGCGAACTGCTTCGTTTGCTGCTACAAGTATCTGAAAAGGATTGACAGTCATTTTAGGATTTATCAATGCACCATCAATGGTGCTTCCATAGCCTTTTTTCCTCAAGTCTCCAGCATTTTTTACATCTTTAAATAATAGAGGGGTCACCCTGCATTGAGGAAGTAGGTCCAGCTGATGTGTAAACTGCATTTCATAAACAGGATTGTACTGCCCAAAATCTCATGAATGGATTATGCCACTCATGTGATTACCAAATTAGTAGTTTATCTCAAGGTGAGTAGGCTACAAAAGCCAATTCTGTTAGGGTCTCATATGCTCCCTCTCTTGTCATGTGATGTTCTATCAGCAAGGCCATCACCAGATGTAGCCCCTGGACCCTGGTCCTGGTCTGTCCTATTACTGGCCATCTTTAATGGGTACCCAGTTCATGCATGATGGCTGAAAATTACCATATTTAGTACTTATAAATTCTGATCTGTTGTGCTACTTCATATAGTGAATACTATAAATTGAATTGATAAATATAAGATTCATTAAGAGATTGTTTGCATGAATTGTGATTGTAGAAGAAAAACATACTTTCCTCTATATTTGGTCTTATTAAATAGTAATATCTTTAAATTTTACTTGGAAGAACATAATCTCTATGACAAACATTTTGGGGATAAAAAGAGTGATTAATATCACCTAGCTTTTATATCCCCATATTGACTGTCTAAGCTGGATCTCTAGCACTAGCATTACTAATGATTGGCCAGGTTTTTTGCCAGTCTGTACTTTACAACAGTGTCAGAAAAGAATTTGGAAGAAGCAGTTTGATAAATTTCAGGCCTTTGTTTTTGGCTTTCTTATCCTCCGTTGTACATCAGACTTGTGACTGACTTAGAACCAGATTTGGGGAAATAAGTTTAACGTGCTTTGGAGGAAATGACTACCAGGTTATAGAATATATTCAAAAGAGAAGATTAAAAATTTTGTAAATAATTGAAAGAAGTAGTGGAAAGACTCCCCTCAGAATCACCCTATATAGGAAGCCTTACCCTAGAGAATAAGCTTGAAGAAGTAGCACATATCTTGAGCAAGTAACCCTAAAGTTTATGGAATTGATGATACAAAGATAAACAGATCAGTCGTTCAGGGTGTTGAAAATGAGTTAAGTAATTTCTGATGTCATACAAATTAAGTCATGTTCCCTCATTTTAGTGTGTGTTTGGCCATTTCCATAATGTTGTGCCTGGGGAAAAATACTATCGCTAAAAGTTGTTCGTGTTTGCTAGAATTAATATTTAAGAATCTTTTTTTCTAAAATGAATAGTCTTATAAATCATAAACTCATCCCTAGTCTATTAGTACAGTAGATTTTTGTATATGTTGTTTTCTTAATGCACGAATAGAATATACCAGTTTTGTTTTTCTTTTTAGTTTTTGTGGTTCCAGTTATATTTATGTGTCCTTACTTCCTGTTTTAGAAATAATGTGATTTGTGTGCTTTGGGAAAAAAACAGTGTAAATATTGACTTTTTTCACTTTTTAATTTATTTCAGATCAATAAATGGACTGGGAAAAATTTTAGAAACACAAAGATCAAGGTACTTTTTCAAAGCTATTATTAACAACAAATACTTTCTTCAGTAAATATTAAGTAATTGATATATATATATGTGTGTGTATACACACACACACAAACACAAACACACACTTGATTCTAATACAGAAAAAATACAGGTGCAGTTTTTATTATAAAATGGGACCCAAAAATGTTTTTTTGAATGCTCTCTATAAATTAATTTGGCATATTTAGTTAATACCTTTGCCTCTTAAAACTAACACCACAGAACTAGGATAATACTGTGTAACTGCTTTTGCTTAATAAAGAAGAATACTTTCAGCTACTCAAGAAGGTAATTTGCTACAGAAATCTGAACAAGTATACTGAGGAAATTAATTTGATGTATTTAAATGGCCTTTTAATATTTTTGAAACCATCTTGGTGTTTCATAATTAGAAAAATGAATGTTGTGTAAAAAAATACATGAATCTTTATCTTGAAGTTATACAATACATTAAATTTGATTTCTTTAGATTCTTCTCTTTTTGCTCTATTCATAGAGGTGCATTGCTTTATAAAACATATGCTCTTAAAACATCTGTAGAATGTATTTTTGTAGATTGAACTGTTTTCTATTAAATACTGTCATGATTTCAAAAAACTGCTATAGAAGGGCATTTTATTAAGCTAACTTTTTGGAGAGAATGGGTCATCAGCTGATAGATATGCAACATGGGGCCAGCAGCTCTGAGGCACACAGCTGGCAACTCAGTACTATCCCATTCTTATTTGAGGAATACTTTCCTTGGAAGGGCAGTAAAGGCCTTTGCTGAGTGGCTTTTCTGCAATGGCAAAGATTAGCAATGTTGACAGACTACTGTAAGTGTTAGGCAGTCACAGCAGCAGCTGCTTATAAACATGTGAACAGCTGGGGAATTAATTCGGAATGTATTCTCAGAAGCCACTCATTTGCTGACAGAGGTAGTAGAAGAATGCCCTTAGTGTTAGTCGTCTATAAGCATACACCAAATGTGCTTCTTGCAGTTCAAATTCCATTGTATAAATCTGTGATTATATAACTCATACTGTGAATAATTTCTATTACATTCTATATTTCTTTTCTCATTTTTTTTCTTCATCAAATGACATGTAGACAACTACATAATACTTAAACGAATGTTTTAAAATCATATCCATAAATAACTGTGGTTCTATAATAGTGGGTATTCAGTTCATATTTATAAACTACCTTAAATTTTCTTCCATTGTTTTTGTTTTGGAAAGTTCCATGAAAATGGTTTCATCTCGATTAGTTTATTGTGTAATGATTTCATTTAACATTTCTAACATTTACTTTGTAATGGAATGGTAAACATACAGTGATTATTACTTCAAGTGGATGAATGAACAAGTGCATAAAATATTTTTTCTTCTGTTTATTCAGTATTTGGTGTTGGCCAGTGCATCTAAGACTTTAGTCTCAGATAGTACTTCCTTCCTATGAGGGTTAAAATTGCTTAGAATCCTTTTCAGTGAAGATAGAATTCTTAATATTGGGTCATGAAACTATATTAAAAATTTCCCAAAATTATTTGAGGCATAGCAACCTGAGCTTCCTAGTTTAAAAACCTGAGATTTGGTCCTTAACAAAATAGTTCATTTTGATAGAAGTTTTGTTTCATTTATTTTTTAAATTTTAATTCCTTTTTTGTGTCAAGGTTGACAAACATGGACAGAAGTAAAACTGCTATAAGAATGTGACCAAAAAGTTTCACCTTGAATATTGAATATTTAAGTGTAGCATTATCTTATTGGCTTAAGTTGATTTAGAGGCAAATAGAAGTTTTAGGGGACCAAACAGACGAAAGAAAGAAAGAAAGAAAGAAAGAAAGAAAGAAAGAAAGAAAGAAAGAAAGAAAGAAAGAAAGAAAGAAAGAAAGAAAGAAAGAGAGAGAGAGAGAGAGAGAGAGAGAGAGAGAGAGAGAGAGAGAGAGAGAGAGAGAGAAAGAAAGAAAGAAGGTTAGAAGACATGCCATTCTTACCTTTTCCAATTAACTTTAGAGATTTAAAAACAGAACAAAGGAAAACCAGAACCCAATTGGTTAATAAGAATTGAGTCAGTTCAGTTAATTAGTGAACATTCTACTGGCTAGCAGGCATTTCATGTCAGGTTAAGGATTTAAGCAATGTATATAAGACAAAAATTGCCCAAGATGAGTCATTTGGAGAAAACAGACACAAATAAGCAAAGAGCAACATATCAAGCAAGATTAATATGTCACAATAGGAATATTCAAAGCACAGGTCCTATAAGAAAAGGAAGTTAGAGGAATCTCTACTCCACTCTTGCTGATGAAGAATTAGAAAAATTTAGAAAGGTATTGTTGACCTGAGTCTTAATGAATGAGAGTTTTCCAGATGGACTAGAGTAGGGAGGACTTTCCATGTATGGGGAATGTTATATATTCCAGGAACCTACAAATATTTTAGAAAGATTAGAATACATGGTGTTATGTAGCAGAAAGAAAAAGTAAATGACTGAAGTAATGGAGAACTTAACACAGTGTCTTCAGTGCCATGATAACATAGTTTGGATTTTCTCCTGTAGGCAAAAGGAGTCAGTGAAGGATTTTAAAAGCAGTGTGACTCTTGGGAGGTGGACTCAATATGTAGCTATTCTCTGAAGTATAGGAATCATACTAACTTGGGTGGGGTGGTGGTAGAAATAATTCCCATTTAATAAACAGTTTTGAGTTTGAAGTACCACTGGGAAAGGCATTTGGAAATTTAATGCTAGAGTTGGAACTGAGCTTTTTAGACAATATCTGCAACGCAGATCTGGACTTAGCTGGCACACCCTATTGTGAGACTCATTGGAGTTGGAAAGATGACAAAACAGTATCCCTAAAATAGCAGCTGTAATCAGTATTTCAAGGAATTAGGAGAAAAATTAGCTTTTGAAGTTTTTCTCTCCTCTTTTTATTTGCTTTATTCTTCTATTTAGTTTTTAAATGATGGTTATGCTCTTTTATTTTTATTTTTATATTAAAATGGTTTGGAAAAGATCTGATGTTTATATTCCAAAGGAAGAAATTAAATGCATTCAATGCCATGGGTATTAGTTTTCTGGTCATATGCCTTGAATGAGTGAAGAATTTTTTTCACGGCAGGGTTAGATTTGGGGATAGTTCATAGAAACTTCCCATCTGGAGCCTTCCTTTTTTTTTTTTTTTTTTTTTTTTTTTCTCTTTTACACTCGATTAAGAATTTGGTGAAAGTCTCATATTTTATTTTTCACTATGAAGTATTTGTTACACATACCTATTATTAATATTGTCTGTTTTGGAAATATCAAAAATCTGGATGTAAAACAAAATTATCTCTAAATGACCTGTATTCTCAAAGACATTATCCTAGAAACAGTGTATTTAGAAGGTCATTTTTCAAAACTGAACTAGATATTCATAAAATTGCATGTGTAAACTTTATTAAACTTGAAACTATTTTCTGAGGTGGAGATGATTAACTTGGTGGGAAGAGTCAATTCTTTTTTTTTTTTTTCAATTCATTTTTGACAGTATAAATGTTCACTCAACTGTGAAGGTAAAAAAGGAAATATATTTAATATTAAGACTTTGGTCTCAGTGTAAATTGGTATTCAAAAATTTCTTCATGGGACATTACTCCTTTGTTTTATCACTTTCCTAATTCAGCACATCTAGAATGTCCAAAATTCAACAAGTTTTTTAGTCTATTAACATAAAACTTTGGAGTAATCTTTTCATAAGATGAGAATTTGTTTCTCTATGCCAGGAGAAAGTATTCATACCTAACAGTGTGCAGACTTCTAAGAGGGAGCAAAGTAGGCACAGCTGGTTAGTTCTAAGTTAAAGGAGATGTTTTATCTTTCATGATAGTACATTTTAAAAAAATATGAATTTGACAAATGAACTGTTGTTTTTCTTATGAAAAAATATAAGCATTTGAAAAGCTCCTGGAGTCTGATTTTGAAATTTAATTGTGCTTTTGTCATTTTCCTTAAACATTTCCTTCATTTTAACTTTGATTATGGAGAAGTCACTGTTCTGTGCTCTTTTTTGGGCTTATGTTAAAATTGGATATCAATCACCCATCTTTATAAATTTACTTTTGTGTTTTTAAACTGAACCTAATACTAATTGTGGTGTTTTTCTCATCTGATTTAAATTGCTATATTCCTAATAAGGTTTATTTATCATTAAATAATTCCAAGAGAAATAATGTCTATTGAGATAGAGTGCTAATAGGAAGTTTCATTCTATCTGCAAACCCAATGTAGATGGAATCCTAGAATGAATTAATATTTATACATTGGCTGTTTGATTCTTTTTTTAACTTTTCTTTTTTGTGCTGATTATCAACCCAGGTCTTGTGCATGCTAAGCACTCTTTATCATGGAGCTGTGTCCTCAGCCCCTGACTCCAAGTATTTTTATATTACCTCTTTTATATCTTGGGAATAAAATACAGAAACTTCAAGGGTATTTGTAATATACCTATGCATTATTTCCATTTATTAATTCTTTTATTTTTGGAGTAATGAGCTGTTTGGAAAAGTTTCAGTACTTAAACTTTTTTTTTGCTGTAAAAGTGTAGTATTTGAAAAGTTCATAAATTATTTTTCAGGATTAAAAAGACAGTTGAGGGTCAACAAAAACAAGACTACTACAGTTTATTGAAGCAGTAACCAAGTAATTATCTTCTTTGATCTTAACCATTCACCCATTTTTACAAATTTCACATAGAAAGTATTTTTTTTACAGTAAGCTTTTATGTATCTTGTCTGTCATTTGTATGTATTTTCTATGATTAGATGCAGGTTAATCCTTATGCTTACATATTTTGATAAGAATCTTGGAGATATTTTTCTTGGTTAATTGATATTTGCAGAATTTTCAATTATTTGGATTTTTTTCATTTTAGGGTTGATCTCTCTAATGTGTTAGATCTTCATGCCTTTGATAGTCTCTCTGGAGTAAGGTATGTTTTCAACAATTTGGTCATTTTTTTAAAAGTAATTTACTTTTATTCCACAATTATAGAAATTATTTACACTGGTTTAAACTTACTGTCATTCCTTTGGCATACAAGATCACTCTGTGTGTGGGTGTGAGTATGAGGGTGTGTGTTTGTTTTACTGGTGATTGAATAAGGCCCTCCCACATGCCAGGCAAGTGTACTACCACTAAGCTACATCCCAATTCTTTTTAAAAATTTTTATTTTGAGGCAGGGTCTTGTCAAGTTGCCCAGCCTAGCCTCCAACTTACCTTCCTGCCTCAGCCTCCCATGTAACTGAATTTATAGGCATGTGTTACCACATCCAGCATTATACTATCATTCTTAATGAATTAAGTTCTTGAAAGGGTTGTTAATTGGTTGTTTGGAAATCACAATGCATTTTCTTATGAAATCATAGTGTAAATAATAGTTATCCTTAGAGACTTACTTAATATTTCTATGCCAACCATTGTAATGCTCTTTCTTTGGGAAAATATATGATATACATAGAAAATTTTAGCTTGGGGTGTTCATATAAACACCTCCCTTTCCTTTAGAGATGGGTCAGCTTTATGGGGGCAGTCTTTTTAATAAGGGAGGGAAGAAAAATTAGTTATTTTTGAATATTAGTATTTTTTAAAATTATGGTAAGAATGTACAGCATGAGATCTACCCTTCTAAAAAAATTTTAAGTACATAATACAGTTATTATTTATAATGATGTAAGGCAGATCTCTAGAACTTACTGAACTTTAGACTCATTAATAACAGTTCCCCATTTCCTCTCCCTCTACATCTTGGCAACCCTGCTTCTATGGGTTTTACTGTTTTACCTACTTCTTGTAAGTGGAATCATGCAGTATTTGCCTTCGGTGTCTAATTTATTTCATTTAGCATAATGTTGTTGAGGTTCATCCATGTTGTCACAAATGGCAAGTTTTTTCTAATTTTTAAGCCTGAATAATATCCCATTTAATGTAGGTACTACATCTACCTTATCCATTGATGAACATGTAGATTGTTTTCACATCATGGCTTGGTGATTAATGCTTGCAATGAGTATCTTTTTAAGTTTCATATATGTCATATAAGATCACAAAAATGCACAGCTCTTGGGGTATTTTGAATTAGTGAGGCAGTTTTGCTTATAGTTAGGCATGGTGTGTGGTCTTGACTTGTGACCAAATTCCACTTCATATGTATGTAATTTTAACTTAGCTGTGGCTTTAAAACCAGTTTTATTTTCTACTTATTTTTTTCCCACCCTCAGTCTTACATGTTGAAAGTAGCATCTAAAGTAATTGGAGGGTAGGGCATGATAATATTTTATTAGATCTCTTTACCCTTATACATTAGAGAATTTAAATTCACATTTAGTGTGTTTTTTAAAAAATAGAGTAATTTTGGCACCTAGAAGTGTGAAATAGGCAGGGCTTTTATCTTTTCCTCAGTTTGAAAACTGAAATTCAAAGAGGTAAACTTGTCTCTCTAGAAGTCAAGTCTAGAATTAGTCATTCTAGATGTCAGGTATTCATTTGAGAGCTATATTCACCTGTGTCCTCTGGTGTTGGATTTTTAAGAGTAACCGAGTACCAGGTTAAAAGTACAGACATTTCCTGGACAAAATCCACATCTGCTTTTTAGTTCTAGTTAGTAGAAAGGTAGGAAAGTTTGGTATATTTGAATTATATATGAATGATTCCTAAGTTGCAAGACTGCTTCAAACTTGTTAACCTCCCACTGTAGCCTCTCAAGTCACTGGGATTATAGTTGTAGCCACCACACCTGGCACCTTACTTGTTGTTTTATGGGAGAAATAGTTATGTCCTTTCAAAACACTGTACAATGTTACAACATCTTCCTTTAGCATTGTGAGCCATTTTCCCTGATGTCAATGTCAGTTGCTCAGTATCTTTTATGCTTGATAATGATTGAGCATACAACCATTCAGAATTTACTGAATTTTTTCATACAAAGCCTTGTGTTTCTAATTTAGAAATGAAAGCACACCCCCGTACCCATTCAATTAATATGACCCTAAGCAAAAACTTAGTTTGGTCTTTACAAAATGGTCTTCCTTTTTACTTTTTACTTCCTCACTTTACTAGGGAGATGACTGGCTGAGGTTGTCTCCTAATTAGGAGGTTAAGAGCCTTTGTCTTTTGCCATTTCTGAAATGACCAGAAGCCTAGCCCATCCTAGGTTTTATTTTGCCTATCCATTTCATTTCTTCTTTTTATTCCAGGACTGCAGTACATTACACTTGAATATTTAATGACATTTCAGCAGTTGATCATGTTCCCTTTTTCTTACCCTTCATATCTGGCTTAGAATTGTGTTATTTTATTTGAGGCCATGGGCTGTTATGGTGGTCACAGTTCCTGTGATATTTAGAAGTGTATGTATGAGGGATGGGAAATGAAATAATATAACCTTAAATTTGCCTCTTTTTAATTTAATACTGGGTATTGAATGTAGGGGTGCTTTATCAATCAGCTATATCATTCCTTTTTATTGATTTGTTTTGTGAGACAGTGCTTTGCTAAATTGAAGAGTGTCTCGCTAAAATGACGAGGTTGACCATGAATTTGGGATTAATCCTCCTGCTCAGCCTTCTGAGTCACTGAGATTAGAGGCATGTACTACCATGCCTACCTTAAGTTTGCCTTTCTTAAACTAATTTTTCTTTGTTGAGCCTAAGAGCTTGCAAGTTGTCATTTAATATCAAACATTAAAATATTTCTTGGTTGAAATTATTGTTTTTCCATTTATATATTTTATTCCTTAGTAGTTTGTTCCTGAGATTAGGACTAATAGTGTGAAATTATTTCCCACTTTTCTATTCGGGCTATCAGTTTTTGTTTTTCCTTTCTACTTCTGTCTTGCTATAATTTACTGTGTTAGAGGTATTTTCTTTAAAGCATTCAGTTCTTCATATTATTCTATATTTTAATCTAGAGAAATAGAAAAGTTGTTCATTCTATCTCACTGTGGAAAGAACTAAATTATTGTTTTTTACAGAACAAAATGGTTTACATGCATTTAGATTTATATGCTTTTATTCGTGTATAGTCCAAAATTGTTACAGGTTTACTGGTAAATGTGCAAAATGGGGATTCTGATTCATGAATTTCATGTTTTGGTAACATATGCTTATCTGCTAGACAAGAGCACATTTTTCTTTGTTTTTATGAGAAAGAACAAATTAAGGACCCAAAATTCTGAGACTAGAAACTAAAAAATGTTCCTTGTTAAATTATTGATGTTTTTCTTCCATATGAATTGTATGCATTGTCCAAAAACATTAAATATTGGATGTATGAATAACATCATTTTTCAATGATTTTCTAATCTCATTCTACACTTGAATAAGAGAATTATAATGCTTTAGTGACACTTAAAGAAGTAGCTACTTAACATGATCCCACTACTCTAGGTAAGGCCTTTGTATAACTTTTCTTTGTGCTTAGCTTCTAACCAGGAGAATCCTTTCCTGAGCAACCAGCTGGGAAGGATTTAATTTGACACTTTTCCTACTAAGACCCCCCAATGAGACTTATTCTCTAAGAGTTCCTACAAGCTCTTTCTCTTTCCTAAACTTGCTGTTACTAATTTACCCCTTGCTGTTCTTGGAGGCAAAACATCTGCAAGGTTTTAAGTACCCCCCCCCTGCCCCCCGCCCGCCCAGTTCTGTCCCAGTCTCTAAATGTATGCCATAGTTGTTGTGGTTATAATTTATTATGCCATATTGACTCTTTTCATATCGGAACAATACATTCTTAAGAGTCTGACCTTGTTTCCTCGACTGGTAACTGTGTATAGGTTTGCATTTATGAATACTATTTGTTTTTTTAATAGATATGTGTAAGGGAAAACTTTGATAAGAAAAAATTTTCCTTTCTTTCTTTAGCCACCAGCATTGTTTTCAGATGAGGAAGCATGGGGAGGATTAAGGAACTTTAAACAGTGTAAAACTCTTACGTTTATTTATCTAAGCCCAAATTGGAGCTATTGCAATTTTAAACAAATGTACTGACATATTTAACATCCATAGGAGTGTTGCTGAAAAATTAGTTTTATTCTTTGTTATGTGCATATTTATGTGTATGAGTATGTGTACATGTAAGGAGTGCTGGAGATTTGACTCAGCAGAAAATACTTACCTCCCTTGTGAGAGGCCCTGGGTTCCATCCCCAGCACCATGGGAAAACAAACAACTATTTTCACTTTTATCTACTAGAATAAGTGAACAGTATGTAAAATTGGAACTGTGGAGTAGATTCAATTATGGAAAGTCTCTTCCTTATTTGACTTTGTGTCTCTGAGTAATTTATAAGGTGAAATCAAAAACATATTCATCTCTGAACTTTCAATCACTTATTCTTAGTTTGCAGGAAAAACTTCAACATGTGTCAGCTGTACAACCTCACCTCGATCAGGTAAAAAACTATCTTAAGTGTCTCTTTCACTAAGTTGGCCATGTTTTACAACTGTTTTATTAGACATCTTTCTAAAATGGTATTGTTGAACTGTGTTGATAATTTTCAGAATTTTGAATGCTTTTGAAATTGTCTAATCCAGCTTCTTAACACATAATAGGAATTCATTAAGCCAGAGTTGTTTAAAATCTTAAGACATCACACTTTCTGGCTTCTCCTTTGGCAGGTCACTCAGTATGTTTTGATCAGTTCTTATAATGGAAATTTCTACTTAAAGCATCTTGAGGGCTTTATCTACATCTATTTTTAACTATTTTGAAATACCTGATTAAATAAAAGTCTAGTGTAAGCGTGGCTCATTTAAACAAAGTTGACTTTGAGTTTTACCTTCAGGTAGCCCTGTAAATTTGAGCTGTTTTTCATGATCTAAAATTCTAATCCTTGGGGCAGATGCTAGGAACAAACTAAATATATTTTCACTGTACCCATGTTTCTTTTAAGCAGATCATAGATGGTAGAGCTTTAAGATAACTCCTTCATTCCACTTAAGACATAGAGAGAGAGAGTGGATGTGTGTGTGAACAGCACACCTGCAGTCTTCCCTCTGTATGGAAGTGATCGCTCATTTGAGTCATTTTCAATTTCCATAGGGCTAAAATAACAACAGCCTCTCGTTCATTTGTCTGCATTTTTTGCTGTTTATGTGGCGCTATACCATCGAGCTTGTGGTATCTTTCTTTGTGAAACATCTTAAGTTGTTTCTGTGAGAAACATCTTTAAAATAAATGATCGAAAGACATGTGAGTCCTTGATAGTGGAATTTTTGGGAAATATTGACTGTTTATGATTACAGTCATGAAGATGAACTTGAAGCACATTCTTCCTGAACTTGTGTATGAAGGACATCATACTCGGAGTCATGAGAAATTTAAAAATGAAGAAAGTATTTACTTACATGAACCTTTATAATGGCTAATATCTACACCCATAGTATCTTGATGGTACCCCATTGTCGCCTCCCGCAGCAACAATCCTGCGGATATTTGTTACCACCTGCAGCTACAATCACGCAGGTATTCATATGAGGTGGACTGGAAATAAACTACTTCTATTCCTGAGCTGCTTCCTTGCTTGCTTGCTTATTCTCTAGCTTATAGAGGAAAAGAGGCTTGCTTGATTTAGAGGAAGAGAGGCTTTGAGAGGGAGTTTTAGAGAAAGAGGCTTGCTACCCTTTCAGAGATCTGTTTCTTCTTAGAGTTCTTCTGCTTCTTCTTAGAGGTGCATCCTGCATCCTGCGAACTAAAGGTGCTGTCTATCAGAGGTGCTTCTTAGTGGTGCGTCCCTCATACTGCGATCTGTGATCTGTGACCTAGAGGTGTGTTCTTAGTCCTCCGTTCTGCGATCTGCCATCTGCCTTCTGCCTACTGCTTACTGCTGCTGCTGCTTCTTTCTGCCTTTTGCCTACTGTCCGCTTATATTCCCTCCAGGAGGCGGAGGATAGGGCCACGCCAGTTAAGCAAAGATCAGGCGAGGAACCAACTGCCCAATCACGGCAAAGATCAAACCGAGCAGGCACAAGCAGGAGCACTCAGGAACACGTGTGCACGCGTTGTGTGTGTGAACTCACTTGAATACGGCCAATGATAAAGCACCTGAGTGTGTCTATGTTAAGCGACTTCCTCACTGCCAATGTGACCAAAACAACTTCTGGCTGGCTGCCAGGTGCCATCTTGGTGTAGTCTGCATGGCATAGCCCCCAACACCCCATCCTGGCATTTATAATGTTTTGTAGTTTAGGTTGAAGTGCTGTTCCCTTATATTAGTCTATAAATTCATTAAATATAAAATCTTCACTGCTTTGCACTGGACTTGGTATGAAGTAGGTACTCAGCGAATTATTTAAAAGAATGAAAAATCTGTGATTTCAAGTGTAGGTATAATTCAGAATCACTTATGGAGCTTTTTAAATTTTATTTTTGACAGGCTACTTAATAGTTCCTGTCCCTCAAATTTCTAGGAATAGGACTTGGATATGTGCATTAATATGTATTTTAAATGCTTTTTTATGGAAAATTTCTAAGGTACACAAAAGTAGAAAAAATAGTAAAATGAACCCCTTATATGTACCATCCAATTTAAATACTGTCAGCATTTTGCCAATTTTATTTCATCTATTCTCCCAGTATTTCTTTGTTGAAATATAAAAAATGTATTTTTTAAATTGTAAATTTTAGACATAACATAGAAGCAGAATAACATAGTAAGTCTGTATGTACTCATTCCCTCTACTGGAGTGTATTAAAGCAAATCCCAGACATTATGTCATTTCACCAGTAAATAGGGCATGTCTATTTTTGTAAAAGCTCTTTTTTATTATTTTGTGGTAACAGGGATTGAACCCAGGGTGCTTTACCACTGTGCTACATCCCTAGTCCTTTTTATTTTATTTTGTCACAAGTGCACAGGCCGGCCTCAAGTTTTCAATCCTCCTTTCTCAGCCTCCCAAGTAACTAGGGTTACAGGTCACAGAGAAAACACAACAAACAAGAGTTGCTAAGTTTCCCCAGTTTGGTATCATCAGTGCATGCTCTTTTCCCTATCATATTTCCCCATGACTCCTCACTCTTCATCAAACCTCACATAAAAATATTCAGGTTTATCTATTTCTTCAGGCTTTCATTATGAAGGTTTTCATGTCATGTAAATCTAATGAAATGATGGCTTTTCATGAACTTGAACAATGGATGAGGAAGAGAGATATTTTCTCCTCTATACCTCAGATTCACTAACAAAATGACACTGTTCATGTCTTCAAATCACATAGCCCTTTTTCAGCAATATTATATTTTGTCCTATGTTTATATACTTAAAGGAGGAAAAGAGCTTCAGAATCTTCTATAGAATTTTGGGTTATATTGGCAAAAGGGAGTTTGAATTTTAATTTTGTAACCTGTTAGAGGAAATCTTAAACTTCTGGTTCTTCAGACAGTGAGGGATTTGTCAAGATCAGGAATAACTGTACATCTCAGAGCCTATGTTCTGTATATACTGTTATCAACATTGTAAGCCAGAAATGTCATTCTCATCTCTAAGATGTCTTTTCCACTCAGCACATGTTTGTTCAGTTAGAGATAAAATGAACCTTTCTTTTGTACTTATTTTTCCATGAGAACAGTGTCATTTTAACTTTTGAGCCATAGTACCTTGACTCTGGCTAGTTTATTTTTCTGAGCTTCATCTCACTCAATTTATGAAAAGGAAGCTATTTATCTTTAACTCCCCAGGATCACTGGGAAGAGTAAATGAGAAGAGGAAATGAGATGACACAGGCAAAAGACCTGGCTGGGGACTTGGTCCACGATGAATGTTAACATTCCTTCTTACTGTAAGAATCCTAAAGAGCAGGAATTAAATGATGACTATCGTTTCCTGAGAGGTTTTTATGTAATACTAAACTATTGATCAACTCTGCAGAATATAAAAAGATACAGTTGCTAATTCCAAAAATCAGCACTTATAGTGAGAAAGATATAATTAATGTATTTATAAGGCAACATAAAATTCCTAATATGTTCCTTACTTTTCATCTCAAAACTGATTATATTTTAAAAATATATTGATATTACTATAAAATTGTTATTTCTGTTGATTTTCAGAGTATTGTTACAGTCACATTTGAAGTACCTGGAAATGCAAAGGAAGACTGTCTAAATGTATTTATTCAGGTGAATACAGTTTTTAACTGATTAAAGATTTATCAGCTATTTGTTGCATAGTTGTTATTAGCAGTGGTTGGTCTTATTAAATATGTCACTTGATACAGAATCTCCTGTGGGAAAAGAATGTGAGAAACAAGGACAATCACTGCATGGAGGTCATACGGCTTAAGGTGCAGTATGCAATTTTACGCTTGTAGACTTTTGGACAAAGTTGGTTTTTTTGGTTTTAAACAGAAACACTGGTTTTAGTACAGATATCTTTGTCTACTTTCATTTTTTCCCATTGCTGTAATGCAGCTTTGGAAATTATTGCAAAAAGCATGATTTATTTGCACAGCTTCATTTTAGTGTTGCTGCTAATGCAACCTGTGTGCTTTGAAATGCTAGTCCCTGTTCTCTAGTCCCAGGTGTTCTGAGCAGCACTCTTGCTAATGAGTTTGACTCCATCATATTCTCCTCTTGGCACACAGATTGTTCACCCGGAGAAAACTGTGTTT
The DNA here is from genome assembly GCF_902686445.1 of Sciurus carolinensis. Taxonomy (NCBI): domain Eukaryota; kingdom Metazoa; phylum Chordata; class Mammalia; order Rodentia; family Sciuridae; genus Sciurus; species Sciurus carolinensis. The sequence goes on from NC_062226.1 coordinate 69,484,591, forward strand.
ATTTTTCCAGGAGAGCTTCATTTAACAGAGAAATTATGTTGAAAATCCTGCCCCTGCTGAGCCTTATGCTGCTTGATTCATTTAGCAGACACTAAACATTTATCACACTCTATACAAAGTTACTAAAGACTAGAAGAATTCTTGCTTTCTGTGGAAACCCAGTCATATCACTTGACATTTGGGTATAAATGTCACAAAAGATATTTTTTCCCCTAGATGTGGTGGTCCTAAGGTGTATTCTTAATAAATCAGCAGTCATTTCAGTGTCTGCTCATCATAAGTGTGCATCAAGTTTCTATTACTGTTAGTAACTAGATTCTCTCTCCAGTTATCCACTGAATTCCTGTGGCTCTGCCTAGGATTGGTTCTGCACAGTGACACAGGTGAATCCCTGTCTACTTCCACATTCCTCCCACCCAGAGGAAATAACCCAGATCTTGCTTGCTGGTGCTTTATGACTACAACACCATCAGCTTCCCATGACTCATCTGGCAGAACATATATCTTCCTGTAACTGCTTTTATCCCTTAGTACTAAATGTGGGATGGTTATCTAGAAAAGGCAACAGTTTGCGCATTTACACTAATACTGCCACCAAGACCTATGCAGAGTTCACTGGCTTTTCTTGTACTATCTCAGTTTCAGTTTTGTCCTTAAAATGTATGATAGCTTCTTAGCAGTTGTCTTCCTTGGTTCTTCTTTTGGCTTTCCTCCTATCACCACATCAAGTGATTCTGGAACAAAACAGTCTTTCCTATTACAGAGTATTAGTTGTACAATCATCACCCTATTTAAAATGTTAACTCTAGTAACAACTGATGTTTCATAATCTTTTTATAAGTAATAGAAAATTGATGCTTATATAATTTTTCCCAAGGAGTTTCTTGTTTCAAAAGTTCAAATTTAAAAAGCAGAACACACAACTGAACATAGGAAAAGAAAGAACTGAAAGGAAATATCCTCCAAATATACAAGTATGCCAAAAATACACAAAAATTGTATAGTAGGAATGAGTGCGTGGTTTGTCTCATATATATATATGTATATATATATATATATATGTATGTATATATACATATATATAAATATGTCAGAACATTATTTCAGAGAAATTAATTTCATCCATATAGCAGCCAGTTTATCAGATAATTTCTTCCTCATTTCTGTAAATCAATACAAAGTGAACTTTAATCCAGATGACCATATTAGTTCTACTCCATTTATTACAAATCATTTCCAGAACAGATTATTTAATTAATCACCAAAATCTTTTAACTTCTCAAATTTTGCCACTAATTCTGCTTAAAAGCAGAATAATCAGTAGGATATGATATATAACATACTTTATCATTTTTTTGTTTCAGTTTTTTGTTGTGATCAATAACACTGAAATAACTTTCTGGAACTGGGGATGTAACACAATAATAGAGTACTTGCCTAGCATGCACCAGGCCCTGGGTTCAGTCCCCAGTACTGGGGGGAAAAATGTTTTTATCATGCCTATCATTCCAGCTACTTGGGAGGCTGGGGCAAGAGGATAGCAAGTTCTAGGTCAGCCTGGGCAACTTAATGAGACCCTTTCTCCAAATAAAAACTAAAAAGGGCTGATAATGTAGTTCTGTGGTAGAGTGTCCCTGGGTTTAATCTCCAGTATCACTAAAAATAGTTTAAAAAAAAGAAAACAAGAATACCCTACTATATATGTGTTAATTCTATCAGTAGAAAAAGGTATTGTTTTTTAAAAAAATCAACGTATACATACCCTTTTAAAAAATATTTAGCTTTTAAGAAACCATTTTCAGTGCACAAAAATTGGAATAAAATAATCTCCCCAGATGTATGAATTTTTTGAAAAAGAATAGAAACAATTAGTCCATTCACAGTGATGCATCAGTTTTGCTTTTAACTTTGAGCTGAGGCTGATTGATCACTCTCCATGGAGCAGGGGCTGGTGTCGATCAAAGACAAACCACAACAAGTGATTGTCCAAGGTGTCCATGAACTCTATGACCTGGAAGAGACTCCAGTGAGCTGGGAAGATGACACTGAGAGAACTAATCGATTAGTCCTTATTGGTAAGTGGCAAAGGATAAAGTTTCAAAGCAAAATTAAAAATTAGATTTGAAAAGGTTATTATGTGCTTTGTAAGCAGTATTAAGGAATCAGATCCTCTTTTGTAACTAAAATAAGCTCGTGGTTAGTGTCTTTATCTTAATCATGTAATAACATTCATAAGTACTTGCTAGGCCTTTTACTCTTCAAATAATTTTAGAAAAGTGATTGCTCTTAAGCACCAATTTGGTTCTAAGGTTTAACTAGAAAATTAAAGAAGGAATCATTCAATTACTCTTTTTATAGATTTCTGAAGATCATTAAGCATTTAAAATCTGAAACTGTTGAGTGAACTGTGTTACTTTAATAAGCAAAATATAATTATGCTTTATTTTATTTTATTTGCAGGCAGGAATTTAGATAAGAATATTCTTAAACAACTCTTTATTGCTACCGTGACAGAAACATAAAGTAGTGGACAGCACAGTTCAAAGAAGATCAAGTATGTCTGTAACACTAGAAGCATTTTTTTTATCAAAAGGACTGGATGGTAAACTGGATGCATTTCAATCATCTATTTTTTCATTACTTCTGTTATGAATTCCAATGTATTTTAAGGTAGTATTTATTTTATAGAATACATAAAATTTAGTAAATCCGTACTGTAAAACATTTGACATTCATACAATGAAATAAAATATCCTTTGAAGTTTTTTTGTATGGGGGAGAGCCAGATGTTTCACACAAATCTCACAATTCATTTTTCACAATTTTAATCTTATATATGTGGAATTCCTCACCCAGTATTATTCATATTAATGATGTTAAACCTTTGAACATTTTCATTTTCCCTTAGAACTTCAACTGACTGAAGAGACAGGTTTATTGTTAACAAAATTTTTTTCTAAACAATTAAATATTGTCACTTTCTATTAAATGAAATAAAATAAGACTATGGTCCCTAAAGACTTCAAAACTGGAAGAGATTTGAGTCAAAAGCATTAAGCCATCTCTTATTTTTAATCAAGCCTTACTGATAGTGTAATGAAACTTCAGCCATTTATTTTGTTATATATTTAGAAGATTCCAAGTTTAGAGCTTCTCAGTTAGTTTTACTACTGTTATTAAATCCATCTTGGTTATTTTCATCTTTAGTTTTAACTATAAGCTAAAAAGTGATGAGGTACAAGCTATCAGCTGTAACTACAATTTAATAAATCTTTATTTAGTTTGTACGTATACAATGACTGAGGAATTCTTAGTAAAAGCCAAGTTAACATAACTTACTCAGATTGTAAGAAAAGCATAGATAGAATTTAATGAAGAGTTTTCCTAAACTAATAGTTGTCAGCTATGGTAGAAGACTATCAAATGACTTTTGGAATTTTTTTCCACACATTCTAAGTAAAGAAGCTACATCTGTGTTTTGAATGGTTGTCATCGTTGAAAAAAAGAAAGCTAATGGATTAAATTACCTTGATTTGGTTATTACTGTTACATTCTTTTGGGTCTGCTGGTGAGGTTGCTGATCCTGATCTTCCTTCTATTCTGTTCTACATTTTAAAAATATAACTTCTCTATAACCACCCTTTTGCCTCTTGAATCCATTCTTTTAATTTAGGTGTAAGAGAATATTTTGAGGGGCTAGGGTAGCTCAGTGGAAATGCTTCCTTAGCATGTGTGAGGCCCTAGCACCACAAAGAACAAAAAGACAAGAAAGAAAGAAAAAGAAAATATTTTGTGACAGACAACTGCCCAATGAAAAAATCAGCTGATTTTTGAGTCAGATGTGAGATTTAATTCTAGCTTTGTTGCTTCTTAGCTGTGTAATCTCTGGCAAAGTATTTACTCTGTTTGAGATTGGTTTATTTATCAAGTGGGTAATAATATCAATCATTTAAGGATTAAATAGATTTTTAATGCACCCAACACAGCTCTTGGCACATAGCAGAAATCTTCTTCTTCCTAACAATTTAAATTTGTTTTTGTAAGTAATATTGTAACAATAATATTCTTTGGTAAATAATAAGTGTCTAGATTGATTTGCTCTAGACCATGAAAAGGGGCTTTATCATTAGTTGAAGGAGAAATTTCTGAAATAATAATATTGTTAATAATAATATTAATATTAATCTGTAAGACTCATGTTATCTGTTTTCTTTGAAGTGTACTAAATTAATCTTTAAATGTTTTTCATTCTATGTTACATAAGAATGTTTTTGTTTTAAAAATGCAAATATTACAGATGAAATGAGTCTTCTTGTCTTTCCTTCTTCATCTCTCACTTCTTAGGCCTAAACCAGTGTTCCATCCTTTTAGACACGTCTTTTCACTTTCACCTTGTTTCCCAGAATGAATCAGTGGGATTTCCAGGAATCTCATCCAGTCTAAGCTGCTTCTTCAGGGAAATTAGACAATTGTCATAGATATCCTCAAGGATATTTCCATGACTGTGCTTTCAGGTCTGTCTTATTCTTTAACTGCTGCATAGAAATTTAGAGTATAGCATAGAATACATGATACATTTTTTTTTTCAGGTGTATAGAGAGCTTCCAGTTTACCTCTGTATTAGTGCTGGTGTGGAAATAGCACACAACAGATAGAGGCCAAAATCTCACATTATTTACAGTCTTGTGAAGGGACATACATAAATGAGAAAACAGGAGGTAGCCCTAAGCAGGCTGACATAAATAAAGATTAATTTAAATTGGTCGTGGAAGGTGGCCCTTAAATTGAGAACTGAATTAAAAGTAATCATTCATACAAAGTAGGGAAGGAGGCTTTACATAGAGGGAGTAAGTCATTTAGGTGGGCAAGAGCATAGTGTATTGGGACATGGGGGTGGAGGGCAAGTAGGGGTGGCAGGAGTATGGAAAGTGAGGATATGGAATGAAATTGGAGCTGAGCTGTAGCTAGGTTTGTTGCTCCTTGTAAGACAGTAAACATTAGGGACTTTTTTTTTTGATTACAGGTATTGAACCCAGAGGTGCTTAACCACTGAACTACATCCCCAGCTCTTTTAATATTTTATTTAGAGACAGGGTCTTCTCGAGTTACTCAGGGCCTTTGTTAAGTTGCTGAGGCTGGTTGAACTCACAGTCCTTCTGCCTCAGCCTCCAGAGCTGCTGAGATTATAGGTGCATGCCATGGCACCTGGCTAGGATTATTCTTAATACACTGGTAAGTGACTTGAGTGTGATCTTTTTGCACACCTCTGTGTGAATGTTTCTCTAGAGTAGATATTTAAGTGTGAAATCATTAGCTTCTAGGATATGCACATTAAAAATTTTAATAGCTGTTGATTCATTGACCTTCCAAAGGACCATATCTTTTGCCTTTTGCAGAGTGTATGATAATACACATTTTTCAAAACCTAACTAACACATTTTAACCTTTGTCCATCTGAATGGACTGGCATCTCATGGTTTATTTTGGATTTTATCCTGTATTGTATGTTGCATTTACTCCTTGAGGATATAGTCTTCATTATTTTTCCCAGAATGAAGTATTTTCCAATTATCAGAGCCGTAGTTTAATCTACTTTCAGGGCACTTGGGAACTTGCTAAAGATATACTGTAGAGGTTTGTTAAAGCAGTAATAATAATGTAGACCTTTCTCTTTGCTATAGAAGATCTGCAGAATATTATGGTGATGATCATTATCACAGTTTAGATATGGTTCATCTAAAACTTTATAGTTCACTGTGAGATACAGAATAAATTACTACATCTCTCTGAGCCTCTGCATCCTCATACAGAAAATGGATATAACAAGGCAACTCTCTCTAGATTGTTCCAGGGATTCAAATTTAAAACACCCTGATTAGAGTCTCAACAAATGTAAATTCCCCTTTCTGTGGGACTTGGCATATGCAATTCAGGCTTCTGCACATCTTAAATGTTTCTTTTGAAGACCTTTTCCAGTTAAAGAGGCAAGAAAATTGGTACTGAGTTTATGAGAGCTGTTGGAGGTATCAGCACAAGGTGTGAGGGTGGACCAGATGATTGAGAGATCAGCTTGGTAAAAACAGCCTTTCAGATTTCTGTGTCCCAGTGACTACCAATAATGTGTGAGTCAGATAGCTTATTTCATTTTATTAGACTCCTAAGCAGACTCGGCAGGGGAGGGGGATCTTTTTATCACCTTCCCTTCTTGCTACCTAGAATTATTTTTGTTTGTAGGTTTTGGTGGTTTACTTCAATTCAAATTATAGTATTTTGATTTAAAAAGTCGTCTTGGGGGATGTGGATATAGCTCAATGGTAGAGTGCCTGTCGTTTGCAATGGCCCTGGGTTGGATTCCCAGCACCACATAAAAAAAGTATCCTTTGGCATGGGAATGCAGCTCAGTGGTAGAACACTTGTTTAACTTGACCAAAGTTCTGGGTTCACTCCCCAGCATCAAATACATAAATAAATAAAATTCTAAAAATAAAGAGAAATTTAGTCTTCTTTTAGACTTGTGGGTAGAAATTAGGATAAACAAAAATATCTTTCTTTTAGAGCTCTTAATTCCTAGATTGTGAATGTTAAAAGCAATTATCAACAAAATAAAGCAAAAACCAATGATTTTTTTTTTAAACTAATGATTTTCAATACTTTGGAACATATGGGCTTGGTTGCTGATTGAACAATTATTTCCCTTGGATTACTGGTAGGTGAGAAAACTGTATTTTTAGTTTTTCCCACTTCCAGAAATGCCTTACATTAGTGGGGATGATATAGAAAGAAGTGAATTCTGCTTTTGACTATCTGACAACTCACCCTATTTGGATGAGAAAGATATATTAGAATTATTTTCTCAGAATGAGTCATAATATTAGAATCAATTTTACCTTTTAACTCTGTGACAACCAAATTACCTTTAATTTTTATAGAGTGGAATGGAGAAAAACCAGACATCATCATCCTTCCTGAAGATTAGATTAGAAAGGTTTGTTTTTCAAACTAGAATGTTTGTTCTGGCAAAACAAAATTAAAACAAAACAATCACTGAACACTTGAGTGCCCAGTAAGTAGGCCCCATGTTAAATGTTGCAGAAGCTACAAAGTAAAACTTGTTTCTTTTTTTTTTTTTTTCTTTTAAATGGTACTGGGGATCTAGCCCAGGAATACTCTATACAGAGTGACATCCCCAGCCCTCTTCATTTTTATTTTGAGATAGGGTCTCACCAAGTAGTCCAGACTGACCTCTAACTGTTGGCAGTCCTCTTGCCTCAGCCTCTTGAGTCGATGGGATTATAGGTATGTACACTAAGACTTCATTCTTAAGACAACACTATGAAATTGATGGAGTGGGACATTAGGAATTCCTTTTCTTTTTTTTTTTTTTCCTTGTTCAGAGTGATGTGTCATTATTAACTTTTCCCAAAGCATACAATTATTTTCATTGCTGTTGCTCTTTGTTTTAACATTTGATATTGGAGATGACTTTATTTACATATAATTGATATGCCATAAAATTGACACATTTAAAGTATAAATTTCATGGTTTTTAGTATACCCACAGTTAGAAAACTATTACCAATATCTAATTCCAGAACATTTTCATCACCCCTAAAAGAAATTCTATAGTCTTTAGCAGTTACTTTCCATTGTCTCCTACCCCAGTCAACACAAATCTTTTTGGTTTTTAGATTTGCCTATTTAGCTTCCTTTCACTTAGCATATTTTCAGGATTCATCTATGTTGTAATATGTGTCAGTACTTCATTTCTTTTTATTACTGAATAATATCCATTGTATGGATATATCATATTTAGTTTATCTACTCATCAGCTGATGGAAATTAAGTTTCCATTTTTTGACTCTTAGATCCTTTTATTCTCCATGTTTAATTTTTTAAATTAATAGAATGGATTTTTAGAGGAAAGTTTTAGATTTACAGCAGATTGAGCAGGTAGTAGTTTCCCCCTATGCACACACTATTAACATCTTGCAATGTATGGTACATTTGTTATAATTAGTGCATTAATATTGACTTCTTATTATTAGCTAAAGTTCACATTATTTTGTAACCCTGTTTTTTACCTTTTTTCTGTTTGAGAATCCCATCCAGGATAGTACATTACGTTTAGTAGTAATGCAACTCCTCTGGACTGATACTTTCTTAGACTTCCCTTGTTTTGATGATCTTGACAGTTTTGAGGAATACTGATCAGGTATACAAGATGCTCTTCTATTGGACTTTAATGTTTTTCTTATGATTAGACTAGGGTTTGGGGAACAAAGACCAGAGTGCCATTTTCATCACATCATCTCATGGGTATGTACTATCAACATGATCTAGACAATTGATGTTGGCTTTGATCACTTTGCTGAAGTTGTGTTAAGTTTCTCCACTGGAAAGGGTTATTTTCCCTCTTTCATACTGTAGCCTGAAAGTAAATAACAATTAGTGGAGCATTATGTTCTACCTCCTTATGGGCAGAGTATCTACGTAATTTATTTGGAATTCTTCTGCAAGGGAGATTTCTCTTTCCCCCATTTATTAATTTACACAATCATTTATTTTTATCAATATGGACACATGTATTTTATACGTTGTTATAATCCAGTACTGTTTTATTTTGTTGCTTAAATTGCCCCAGCTTTGGCTGCAGGGAGCTCTTTTTCTAGTGCCCCTTTGACACACCCATCAATGTGGGATTTTGAGGAATACTTACATCCTTTCATTTGTAAATAACCCAAATCCCCATAGAAGTTGACTTTAGGAAAACTAACAATACTCCCTTTCCCAGGTAATCTGATTCTTTTGCTGTTGGGGAAAAATGTACCTCTTTAGCAGAGGCTTGCGGGGGGGGGGGGGGGGGGGGGGGGAATCGTGTCCTGGCCCTCCAGAAGCTTAATTTATAAGATCACACAAATAGTCATTGGTAAATTTGGGATTCAGACACAATACTGTTAGGCACAACCCTTCTGTTATTTGTCCTCCTTCAAGCTGCACCTAACCAGAGAGCCTTGGAGAGTAAAAACCTCAGCAGTACAGGGTAAGACAACAGACTTAAAAGGAAGATGTTTTCAAATTTTGTCTGGAAAGTACTAGCTACTCTAAACTACTTTTAATCCTGAAGGTATGAAGCTGCTTTTTGATAATATTTTGCCCTTGTAGTTATCATCTGATTTCTCTCTGAAAATTCACCAAAATTTTACAAACACTAATTGAAGATCTATTACATGAAATCAATGGCATAACACTAAGACATTCTTTTATGATATTTCTTTTTTCCCCCCAATACTCTATACTTTATTGAGGCTGACCAACATGGTATTTATGTATCTCAACATTTACTTTAAAGGTGTTCAGTGATGTTTAGGTAATGAACTATTTTTCATAGTTAATTTAGGCACATTGGTTTGCATTTTAGAGAAAATACTTATCTTTAGGACACAGATAAGAAGAAGCATAATTTGCAAATGTTGCAAAGATGATTCCAAATCTCAGCTAACCTCTTTTCCAAACTGCAACCACTCATTTAGTAATTCATGACAACAGAGATTTCAAAAAAAAACTGTTTAAACATATTTGTGTGATATTGTGGTAACTTAGAAATCCCTGAAAGAGCAGTAAGCTATGATTATTGATTGAAAAACCTCAGAATACTGGCAAGGCTTAATTGCAAAGTATTTAACAAGGCCACAGATGTTTCCCTAAGAGGAACTAGGAACTACAGGTATCACTTAGTAATTCATTGAAACAGCATTGCCCAGTGAAAGTCTCCTCCTCAGCATCCATCACTTTGGATGAGCTTCCACTATCATAGCATGACCCTGCCATCCGGCCGCATAGGCAGCCACTAAGCCATACTGGCCTCCATCCTTCCGTAATCTGTTGGCAGCTGCTGTGACCAACTGACAGCCAGTGGCTCCGAATGGGTGTCCCAGGGACAGTGATTCACCCCAGATATTAAACTTCCCCAAAGGAAGTAATCCAACCTTGGTTTTCCTGCCCATGTAGTTTTGTGCAAACCAATCAGAATCCATGGCTTTAAAATTGGCCAAAATCTGACCTGAGAAAGCTTCATGAAATTCAAAAACATCAATATCATTCATGGTTAATCCTGCCTTTTCCAGAGCTTTTGGTGTTGCATATGTTGGTCCCAGTAAAAGCTGATCTTTTGGATCCTAGGACACATACACAAAATCCCTTAAATATGCCTTTGGTTTATAACCCAAGGCCAGAGCTTTGTCCTCTGCCATAATCGGCATTGCAGAAGCTCCATCAGTCAGAAAAGAATTTGCAGCTGTCACTGTGCTATAGGGCTTGAATGCAGGTTTCAGTTTGGCCATCTGCTCCAGTGAGGAAGGACAGATGCCATTGTCTTTGGTAACTGTCTCCTTTCCTGGTACTTTGAAGGGAACAACATCAGACAGGAGTCCTTCATCCTGTGCCTTCTTGGTGAGACTGTGAGAGCGCAGGGCATATTCATCCTGTTCTAGTGGAGAAACAGCAAAGGCAACGCCAGTTGATCTGCGGGATGGTCCATGGTCTCACTGGTGGAGAACTCAGCCACTGCAGGGAGCTCAGGTGATAGGAAATTCAATCTGAATTTAGAGAGCAAAGACAGTCGTTGGCCCATTGTCTTGGCTTTATTAAGATCAAACATCATTTTCCTCATTTTCCTTGAATGATGAATAGGGATGTCAGACATTAACTCAACACCACCAGCCACGACCACATCATACTGGCCAGAAGCAATCAGGCCAACAGCTGTGGTCATGGCTTGGTTTGAAGAGATGCAAGCCATGGGGACAGTGTGAGCAGGAGTCTTGTCAGAAAAACCAGCTCCAAGGGCAACCTCTTTGGCCACATTGCTTTTTTCACTTCCTGAATAACTGTACCAAAGATGATATAATCAATAACATCTTTTGGGACACTGGTCTGTTGCAATAAACCCAAAAGTGCTGCTCTAGCCAAATCATGTGGCGTTAGGTCTTTATATGAAGTGCCTGACAGCAAAAATGGAATGTGAACACCATCCACCACCATGATATTCCTTATATTAGGTTTGGCTAAGGTCTTCTTTGATTTGGTCTGGGCAGCTGGAGCAGCTAATAGCTGGGAGGAACAGCTCAGAGGTTACAGAAAATTTGAGGGCCCATTTTGATGTGCTGGGAAGGTTTTTTAAAGTGTAAGTCAAGATGGAAGTCATTTTGAAACCTTAGTCTGCTACCGTGTTGGATCCCACTCCAGCCAAGGTTCGTCCGGAATGACAAGACCAAGGGGAGACCGAGGGGTGGGTCCTCCTTTTATGCTATTTCTATCAGATCCCACCTCAACTTTTTTCACAAGTAGGTGGGTGTTATGAATATGTGTGTGACTTAGTATTTTATCATAAGAACCCTATTTATATAGTAAAATGAAGCCAATCCAAAAGTCTTGTTAATTCCAAGGATCCCAGGTGAGTCAGTTAAATAGCTGTTATCATTCCCACTCCTGTTATTACAACAAATGCTTTGTGTTTTTGTAAAGCTAGAAGGACTGGAAGAAGGAGAGAAAGAGAATGACACTCATGGGGGGGTGGTCTCTTTGTTTGCGGGGCCACTTTAATGTTGTGAATCCAATTTAGTTGATCATAACCATTAAAAAGAAAAAATCTGGAATCACTGCAGCATAAGTTTGTTGTTTGGGAAACCCATTCTAGGCATGCTTATTTGTATGTGCAAGATATGGTATCAAATACATTTCTTACTGTGGCCAAATGTTCAAAGAAGTTAGACAATCACTGCTAGGGGTAGGGGAATCCTATTTAATCAACCTGCCTTCACCCTGAATTTCCACAATTTAGTGCTCTGATATTTCAGTCTTACTTTTTTATTTTTTATTTTTATTTTTTGTCAGGAGAGCATTTTGGGAACTTGTGTGGAAGGTGGGAAGGACAATGAGAGACTTCTTGGACTAGGTCATATAGTCACTACTTAAAAATAATTCAGGCCACCATTCTGGATGAGGACTACAATGGGTGATTAGCCATCTTAGAAACACCCCCCCAAAATCCTTTTACTGATACTTTAACATCACATACATTTTAGTGCCCCATCCCACTGCCAAATGCTGTTGTCTGCAGAAGTTCTGAATGTCAAGGTAGCCACAGATTGTCTGTCGCTGAGTACCATATTTTCTTCAGTTTTATTTGCGCAGCTTTAAAAGCGTATTCACACAACCCAGGCAACGCCACGGCCAGTGGGCTAGTTAAACTCTAAAAACCAACATATTCTTGGTGGTGGGTGGCTGTAAGGAGGAGGGGACTGAGGGCTCTTCCCTTGTGTAATGTTTGCACAGCGGACCCTCTTCATTGGACTGCGTCAGGGGAAGTGGCACCGCTCTGAGGTAGGGAAAGGTTATAAAGAGGGGGTCCAGCACACAGCTAGGAAAAGGTTATAAAGAGGGGGTCCAGCACACAGCTTTAATAAAAGGCAAAGTGCATCTTTGCCGGATACGGTGTTGGAAAGAACAAACAAAATCGAAGCCTAAAAAGGTACTAGCGTTTCGACTTCTTGGAACACTCATCTTAGGCAACCCACTCCAAGCCAGGTGAGTAGCCGTCACCTTCCCTGGGTCTGCAATACCTGCTCTTCCATGAGCTTACCAAGAACCAAGCGCAGTCGCTTCACACTTCAGCCCAGTCTCCGAAGGTCAGAGGGAGAAGATGGTGAGATCGATGTCCTGGGAGAGGAGGAAGGTGAAGAGGCGGAGGAGGAGGAAGAGGAATACCAGGAGGCGGAGGGGAGCCAGATGCACCTAGAGCAGCCCGGGCCTCAAGGGGCGCGGCCCGCTGCGAGTTCACTTCCCAGAGAGCGCAACGAGGGCGGCTGTGGCCAGAGCGACTCTTCGGAGTTTGGCAGCAAGTTCAGGGCGCAGACGAGGTCCGCGGCGACCTCTGGAGACGCCCCGCAGCCGACCAAGCCCCCCTACTCGTATATCGCGCTCATCACCATGGCCATCCTGCAGAGCCCGCACAAGCGCCTCACGCTCAGCGGTATCTGCGCCTTCATCAGCGGCCGCTTCCCCTACTACCGCCGCAAGTTCCCTGCATGGCAAAACAGCATTCGTCACAACCTCTCACTCAACGACTGCTTCGTCAAGATCCCCCGCGAGCCGGGCCACCCAGGTAAGGGTAACTACTGGAGCCTGGATCCCGCCTCCCAGGACATGTTCGACAACGGTAGCTTCCTTCGACGAAGGAAGCGTTTCAAGCGCCACCACCCGTCCCAGGGCGGTCACCTGCACCACCCTTTCCCACTGCCCGCGGCGCCCGCCAACCTGCACGGTCCCCACCCAGGCCTCCTCCTCGGGTCCCCGGTGCCGTCGCAGCCTGTCCCAGGGGCCTATCCCACCACCACACCAGGGAGCCGCCAGTGTGCGCTGCTGCACCCGCATCCACTACGCTACCTGCTGCTCTCAGCCCCATCCCATGCGGAAGTGCCCAGGAATGCGGAAGGCGCGGACTTGGCAATCCCTAGCACCCTCCGGTCGCTGCAGCCCTCGTTGGGCTCCCATCCTTGGGAGGAGGACAAGGGCCCGGTGTCGCGACATGGAGGTGGACGCACCTCCTTCAGCATTGAGAGTATTATGCAAGGCGTCAGCGGAGAGGGAAGAAGGGCAGCGCAGGGTGTTGCCCCGACCCCATGGAGCTACTGCCACCTGCTCCAGCACCCGTCGTGCCTGTTGCACCCCCAGGCCCCTTTGGTGAACGTGTCCGCCGCCGCTCGGACAATTTTGCAGCAACAGCAGCAGCCGCAGCAGCAGCAGCAGGACTGTGCCAGCAGCTGCACTCCCAGCAAAGGTACGATGCTGGGCCGGCACTTGACAGCCGTAGCCGCGCTGCTAAGGTACCAACCCGCAGCAGAGGGCTCTAGATCAGCTTCGCTGGCCGCCTCTTCCAGTGGAGAGGGGACTTCACCGGCCTTTTGATTGGTAAGGACATCCTGCCTTCTGGCGGTTCTCGCCGGGCGCACCTGGAGCCAGTGTCAGAGCCAGACCACCCAATGCTCTGCTCCCTTGCCTCTCGCGGCTTAAGAGTGTGCATCTAAATCCCGCAGCCTAGCAGTCACTAATTTCTGTTCGTTGTAAATTACAAAGGAACAGTTGTATTCGGTTTTCTTAAAGATAACCTGAACGTTGTAAACTTCGGAGGAATCAAGTCTCAGTCTTTTCTTTTTCTGCCTCCAGTTGCACAGTTTTTCCAGTTTGCACATTTTCTGAGGAACTGTGTGTTTAACGCTCTGGTGTTAAAAGAAAAACGAAGAAAGTAGAGTCTCCAATGCAAACCATGTTTCCCCTTCTTTGTTGCCTAAGAACTGCAAGTATGCTCAAGATTAGTGCAAAATGCTTATGCTCTCTGTGTCCTCCTGAAATCTATACCTAATACAATGGAATTTCAATTTCAGAACGTTTATGTCTTATGATTGTTTGATGTGCCATATTCCATGGGGGATGTTAAAATGAAGCCTAACTCTACAAATTAAATAAAATTATAAATCCGAACAGTACATCATTTATATTCTACCAGTGTCTCATTATTTGCTTTCTAAATGGAACTTCTTTTAAAATTTATGTTCTTTCCCTGCAATTAAACAACTTGTTTTTAGGATTTGTATTCATTTATGAATATAAGAAACAACTGATGTTTAATATGGTTTTTAAAATTTTTGAATATTCAAGGTTGAAAACGTCTTGCCTTTAAAAGAGGAGATTTGGTATTTTTGAACCCTCTAGAAGGAAAAAAATTGGAAGAAATGTAAATGTATTATCCATTTATTTTCCTTTTTTTTTTTTTTTTTTTTTTAAGACGTTGACTTTCTTAAGCTGGAGCATGCTTTGAGGTCAAATTCAAGGGAGTGGACATTTATGCAGGGAAAAAAGGATATACACATACCAAAGCACTAAAATCTTCAAAGCTTTTTCTTAAAACAACAAAAGCTTCTGAAAAGATTTGTAACTATTGCTAGGCTTCAGGTGACTGAGTGGGGGAAAGCGGGGGAAGGGAGGAAGACAAGAAAGTCCATCGCCAAATACTGCCTGAAAAGAAAGCTAATTTCTAGAGATAGGTCATTTTGATCCCGTTCTGAGCAGGGTTCAAGTTTCATGAGAATTATATTCCACGGGTCTTTGAGGAACATTCTGTGAATGTTCACCCATCCACTCCCCAGCCCTAGTTATGAAATGAGAATTTCAGGAGGGAGGGAAGACGTGGACACACATTTTTACAGCCATTTAACTGGCTGATTTTTGACTTCTCATGTACACTCTATTATTTGGATCTTTGACATGCCCTACCTGCCATCCCCACCCTCTCTAGGTTCCGCGCTTCACACAATGGTCTGGAAAGTTCCCAAGTCCCATGCTCGGTAGTTTCCACTTCTCTCGGTTTAGCACAAGCAGTCTTCGCCCGCACAGCAGGATCACTGTACCAAATAGATCCCTTGTAGCAAATCTGGCAGGTCTGGGGGAAGTCTGAGAATTTGTAAAAAACCAAGAGTAGAAGGGACCCATTTCATTCCATGTTGTCACCAGCTCATAGTTCAATTCCTCTTTGTCCCCAAGCCTACCTTTGTACCTGTATTCAGTTAACAAACGTACTCCCAGAGCCGGGAGCGCAGCAACAGCGCCAGGAGGGCCGCTGGCTAACAAAGCGGATGGTCGCCTGGTGCAGTGGGTAATATGAACCCATCAAGAACGCCAATTGCCGCCGAGGACTTACTGCTAGTCCGGCCTTGTGGAGGTGCTGCAGTCCCCGGGGCGCGGGCGGCCGGTCGGTAGCGAAAATGAGCAGAGGCAACGTCGCGCTTGGCTTGGTGACCAGACCTCCGCCAACCTCCTTCCGGCCGGAGCGCGCACAGCTCTAGGTCACAGTTCTGGATAGAACCTGGATAAGCCTGGTTCTTGAGGTTCTCAGGGGTGACTTATATCGTTGGGGGTAAAAACCTCGTCGCTTTCGAGTTTTGCTAGGAGTGGAGGGTCGAAGAAGACCCTCGGACCCAACTTTTTAAGGACAGGCTGCTGGATGCGCTGGGAGCTGTTGAAGGAAAGGAGCCCAAGGGCGGGAGCGAAGATCAGGGGACTGGGCGGCACAGTGGCCGGGGAGAGGGCAGGAGGAAAATTTGGTGAAGGTACTCTTCCCACCCCGCTCACCCCCGTCCTGCCCGCTAGTAAGAGCACGATTATTTTTAGTGGCTAACGGTCACCCCCCTGCTCCTTTTCTGCCAGGCTCTGGTTTCCTTTAACAGTCCCAATACTCAGTGAGGAAGACCCTAGACCCTCCTCCTCCCCCACATTTTGCAGACTGGCAACTCGGAGAATTTAAGTCACCTGAGAACTCTCAGGGGGTAGCACTGGGACCTATCTACTTTCTGAACCACTAAACCCACCCGCACCCATGACCTTCTCTTGCCTGGGACTTCCGCGGGTCCTTAAGGCCAAAGACCCACAAGGGCTGGGGCGCCACAATCTTTCTCCTAGCCTCTAGCCCACTGTCCACCGCATGCCAGGAAGAGCATTTCTCTCCTGTAGATCGGAGGCGCTAAATGACTTGCGTGCTGTCAGTTCCCTAAGCTTGGCGTCTTCAGAGGAAAGAACCTCCATGGAGCAGTGGGAAGGTCAAGGACAGGAGTTCGCTAGGTCACGCCCCGGCCCATGCGAAACTAAAGCATTCAACAGAAGATATTCTGGGAGAAATCAGAAGAACATCCTGTGAGCTTTTCCTTCCTGGTGTGATTTTCGTTGCCTCACCTCAGGTGGTCCCTAAGGACCCAGGCACCCCTCCAAGTCGAGGAAGGTCATACTGCAAATCCTTCTCCTGCCACCCATTCCGCAGGCCTCCTCCCCGCCACCCTGTCCGCAGTAGAGGTGGGCAATTCCTTGCCCAGCACTGCCCCGCACTGCTCCTCTCCGGAATCTTGGCTCTGAAGGCCAAGATTTACGCATCCAATAGGCGAGAAATGTGCCCAAGGAGTTAGGTGGCACAGATCTGGGGCGAGGGACCAAAGGCGAGAGGTTTCGGAGCTGCCGAACTGGAGGAAGGACTAGTACTTAATTCACTAGGTCTGGGTCGCTGGAGTGGAAGTGGAGGTTGGGGCTTCGGAAGAAAAGAAAAGAGAACGTCTGGGATCCTCAAGGGCTGGGATCTTCCTGTTGGCAGAGGGTTGTGATCCAAGGTGCCTATCCGTGGCCCTGTGCCCTGTGCAGGTGCCACCTGCAGTCAGCGGCGGTAACATTCCACGTGCCAGTTATTCCACGAGCTAATGATTGAGGAGACTCTTTCATCCCTAGACTACCCATGTCAGACATTCCGGCCCCTTTCATTTTGACTTGGATTGAACAATAGACGGTAAAATCTAAAACGGCAGAAATGAGAAGAAAAACAATGGAATCACAAGGGCGTTAAAAAACTAACAAGGTTGGCAAGGAGATCAAGCAAATGGAGGCTTTTAAGACTGTGCGCCTTTTACCACACTTTATTGGAAGTGTGGGAGATTCATGGTTCTTATTCTCCACAGCATTTGGGGAAAATGGTCACGATTTTCCTTCCATGTTAACATCTTATTACAGTTTAAACAGTAATCTTACTGTAATTGTTAATGTCACCTTCCTGTAATTTCCACAAAAGTAGTTTAGTCTTAATAGCCTTTTTTTCATATCAGTACCAAAATTATTTAAATGGGCTTTAAGAGTTCATTAACTCTATATACACTGCTAACTGTAAAGAACTGATATAGGTGATAACTATTTGTGCCAAAATTTGTTCTCCCAGAAGAAAAAGTAGAGGTAGAAAAAGATAAAGGATTTGAGAATTCATATGAGATTCAGTTAAGTCTCAGTTTCCTGTTGCTCAATTACCTTAACACAAAGTTTACCTGAATTCAACTTAATTTCTTATTTGTACTTAGAATGCTGGAATGTTTATTGAAATCAGAAATGAAGAATATTTGGGGATAGTTATGATTTATCCAGTGAAGCAGTTTCTATTCTCAAATTGAGAAGAAGAGAACAATGAGGTAATAAGAAGCTTACAAATTTCCTTTTCTTCAGATACAGTGATTTTACTATGTAAGCTGTGACTATATTTGAAGCCATATTTATGATTCACAGTTTCTAAAATTAAGGTGACTGATATTGTCATCCAAAATATTTGTTGAATAAGATATATTGTACTATATTTCAAGCACTTTTTTCTGTAGTTTTTAAAATTCATTTTTTAAAAAATTAGTGTAATTAATTTCTGTTATATTGTATTATAATACATTACGTTATGTTGTGATTAACCTTTTGACTGGGCCAACCTTGTTTTATCTTTACCATCTAAGTCTTCTTCCCACTGGATTATTTTGAATCGATATTCTATCATTTCATTCATAAATATTTTTAAAATATTTCTCTAAAAGATAAAATTCCATTAATTTAACCACATTACCATTATCACACCTAAATATTTCATTAATAGCATCAATTAATTTAATTTAATAGTATCAATATCCTCGATTGACTCAAAATTTTTTCTAAAGTCGGTTAGTTTGAATTAGAAAGCAAATGAAATGGTTTTGTTTTTTCGTGGTGCTGGAGATGGAAGTAAGGATCACACTGTTTGGTTGCTATGGTTGTCTATGTCTCTTTTAGGTTTTCCCAATTCTCTTTCTCTCTTTCTTGCATTTTTGTTGAAGAAACTGGATTATTTGTCCTGAAGAATTTGACATTCTAGAATTTCTGGCTACAGGTAATATTTTCATGGCAAGATATACTCAGAGATAAGTTTATTTATATGGATTTTTGGATATTAGCATATTTGTAAAGAGGCAGGCATGGGTCTCGAAAGCTTACATGAAGTTTTCCTAAATGTAAATATAATGTTTCCATATTATCATTTTTGGTGTGTTTATAGAAATATAAAATTATCAAATTTTCATTAAAAATTTAAACCTAGTTTCGCATTTGTGAGAATAGAGCACTTATACCTTTAAAATTTAAGTTCAAAGGCATTTTATGTTTCAAAATTTCATGTGTTATATTATTTTGTATGTTAAATCATAAAAGCTGGGTTGGGACTGTAGCTCAGTGGCAGAGCACTTGCCTAGCATGCATGAGGCACTGGGTTCAATCCTAAGCACCATATAAAAATAAACAAATAAAGACATTCTGTCCATCTATAACTACAAAAAAAATTTAAAAGAAACATAAAAGCTAAAATGTCCCATGTTTCCAAGAGGGTCAGGGGTAGGGTAATAGCAAAAATTCTGTGCTTCTGAAAAGAAAAATCATTTCAGGATAGCTCTAAATTAAAGAGAATCAGGATATGAAGGGAATTAGATTGGACAGAAAAACGTTCACTTGAATGTAAGAAATAAGTTTAATAAAAATTGAAGGCAACTAATTTTTTGGTTCCTTATTGCTTTAACAAATATGTGTACTAAATAGAATTTCCATTTGCCTTCTTTCACTCTACATTGGACTTCTATGATTTAATTTGTCTCATTTCACAATTATTTGTGGTTTCTGTGCCCACCACTATCTGGAATCTCTGGGAAGGTAGAAACCAAATCACATTCATCTTTAATTCTTAAATAATCCCTGACATCTTGTTAAAAATACCCAGGCAAATTAATTAAATTCTATCATATCTATTGGCAACTGTATAAATGAGTGATGTATATGTTTGCATTTAAAATTTAAATTTCAATGGTTCTAAATAATGTTCAAATTATTAACATCAATGTTTAAAAAGTATTTTTTACCTAGAACAAGTAGATTTTAAGAAAAAGCTGTATCTTTTTATCTTAGTAAAATAGTTATTAATCCTTAACTACTTAATACCTATTTGGTTAGTAGCTGATATTTTAGGGTATTTTTATTTGCTTGTCTTTTCTGTTCTACTACATTAAACACTTAAATGTTCTATCATGTGCTTTTATATATAATAAACATTTTAATATATAACACATTTGACATTCAATAGCTTTGAAGTTTTAATCTAGAAAAGATTTTTAAAATGTTCTTTTTTTTTACTAAACCATTGAAAGGAAATAGTTTATGTTAAAATAAAACTTACACTTATGTTTCCTTGGGAACTAATCCAGTCCCAAGTATAGATGGAGGTGAGAGTAGAGTCTTCATATGAAATCTGTGCCATTACTACTTGGCCTTTTGGCTAAGATCAAGTGAAGTATGAAATCTGCATGGCGTACTTTCCACTTCTGTTGCTTATTAGTAAACAACTTAACCTCTCTGTGTCTCAATTCCCCCAATAGATTTCACTTGCATGGTCATTATGGGGATAACCTGAAGTCATGCATGCAAAGTACTTAGTGTGAGGACCTGGCATATGCTAAATGCTCTATAAATGTTAGCTATGACTTAATAATAATAACTATGATGTGTCCCTAAATGTGTGTGGGGGGAATTTTGCCTAACATCCTTCTTTGTTGTGTTCTGTTGTCTTCACATGGTGGGTATCTTTTATTTCCTGCTACAACAAGGCTGGTGAACAGGATGTACTGTTCCTGTCAAAAGGTTCCCAATGCTAGTTCATTTTAATTCAGCCTTAAAGCCAGGGGAAGAGCATGTGCACTATCACTTCCCAGGACCAGAAGGACCTTTCGGGAGAGCATTCTTTGCTTACACAGAGACTTGCCCTTGTCTACCACTGAAACCCAGCAACATAATATGAAATAGCAACAATAGTTCTAAAATTTAAATTAGCATATGTGGAAAAAAGCAGGCACAATTTTTTTTCTCATCTAAATCACCTGCTTCATTCCTGTCCAGTTTAATTTTCACGTGATGTATACATTTACTTTTCATTCATTTGTCCATAAAATATTGACTAAGTAATTACTCTGTTAGGTGCTGTGCCCAGAGCAAGAAATACAATGAACAAGACAGATGCAGCCCTCACCTTTGGGGCTCAGATGGAGGCCAGCCTTGGACAGACACAGAAGGAGGTAACTGAATAATCATGTGATAAATGCTATGCTGGGTAAACCCACAGTATTATATGAGCATGTAAGGAGGGACAGGGACAGTTGGGTAATTCATGGAGGAAAAGAAACCTGAGCAGAGGCCTGAAGATTGAGAAGGAGTTAGCAGGTAAAGGAGAGAGAGGACTGGTGACCAGACATCTAAATAGTGAGGCATGACTGGCTGGCTTCTCTGTTGTGGATTTCTACAAGGATAGGTGAATGCTTCTCATGGATCATAAGTAAATCTCAGCAACTTAGCCAGGTGGTTTCATGTATGTCCTGCTCAAGAAAACCACCTGCAGGGGAAAGGGAAACCCAGCAGAAGGAAGCTGGAAGTGGCTCACCAGAGACCTCAGGGCTGTGGATGGAGCGGCAAGTCACCAGCTAGAATAGAAATTCATTTACCCACTCAGGTAAACTGCAATTGAGGCTTCCCTGGTAATTGGTAGTATTTCTAAAGAACCCACAGTGTACCTAAGAGATAGATGGTCAACTTTACCACCTGCCAGATGCAGAGGTGCCAATGATACAGCCCACAACAAAATCAGTAATGCGGGGTTGGAGATGTGGCTTAGTGCTACCATGCTTACCTAGCCTGCTTGAGGCCCTAGGTTCAGTCTCCAGTACTGAAAAAATATCAGTAAAGTAATAACTGTGCTCCCATTTCCTCATCTGGGATGATCTATTACCCCAATAAGCCTGGGACTGATGGGTGTCCTGGGATGTGGAACTTTCTATGCTAAATCTATGATAGTCCCAGGAAAATGGGACAGTTGGTTATTCTATTTGGGGATAGAATGGTGGTTACCAAGAATAGGGGGTGGGGTGGAGAGCTGAAGATAATTATTACTTAATGGGTACATATCCCCAAGTAACCATCTCTTCCCCCAACCTTAACTTTGGAAGGAGTCAGAAACCTTGTTAGCAAGATGGAGGAAGAGAACTACGAGAGCAAAGGGAGAAACCCCGACACTCTTCTTCCCCAACAGTAGATGCAACTACAAGAGGCCCCAGTCCTAGAGCGAGAAGTCTAACTCTGACACAATATTGAAGTCTTTTGTGTTACTTAGGGATGACAATTTTAAGTTTACTGAATTGAAACTGCATTGTGCCACATGAAATAGCCAGAAAACTTTTTTTTTTTTTTAAGTGAAAATCATGTGCTATCCTAACCATTTTGAAGTGTGAAGTTCAGTGGTGTTAAATGTATTCACATAGTTTTTGCAACAGAACCCAAAAGTTTTGCATCTTTTTTGTTTTTTGTTTTTGAAAAGGAAGCTATCAAACTGTGTTTATTCATGGACAAAAATCATCGTCTATATACTATGTACCCATAAAGCAACAATTCCCTGCTTCCTACCCCATCCCCCTATGCCTGGTAACCACCATTTTATTCCCAAATATTTTTTTTTTTTTTCCTGACAGTGACCAGAGAGGCCTGGGTAAAGAGTGGTATGTGTATATCCTGCTTGAATTTCTGGGGCTGCAGGCATAAGAACCCAGAAATTAGATTTAAGAACACAAGAAGGGGCAACAGAACTGCCTTCTGATTGGACCTGGCTTCCACACTTGTTTAGCCTCATGGTTAAACTTGTCTACAGATCTGTAGCCTCCCCTGGTGGAGCCTCCTGTCCTGCTTGTTGTCATATCCTCTGTGCTTAGCATGGCCATGTAGTAGATATCCAATGGAGATCTGTAATCTGTTACATGAAGGAGTGGATTATTTAAACTGTAGCTGTTTTATAAAATGTATGTTTGTGATAAGTAAAAAGAAAAAGATTCTAGAACATAGACTACTTGGGGTCTGCGCACCTCAAAGTCAGTGGACTAGGACAGGAAGAACTTGGGAGAGAAGTTGAGAGAGAAAACAATATGGTGGCACATTCTTGTCACTCACTGCTGCCCAATGTCTTTAACAAGGAGAGATTTATTCTCTTGCTACTTTTACT
Source organism: Sciurus carolinensis (assembly GCF_902686445.1). Lineage (NCBI taxonomy): Eukaryota > Metazoa > Chordata > Mammalia > Rodentia > Sciuridae > Sciurus > Sciurus carolinensis. The sequence continues at coordinate 69,507,542 of NC_062226.1, forward strand.
TCGGTGTCCCTGCTTGCACATTTTTTGTGACTCCCAGTTGCTAACTTGGCCTGCTCTAAATTCCCCTTCCAGTGTCATGTCCCCAATGTGGATGGTGACCCTTGGCCATGCTGACCAGTGGATTCCTATGCACAGCTGTGTGGTTGGCTCTGCATGGCCCTGCCACTTTGGAGGCTCCCTCCTCTCCAGCTCTCTTCACTTGTAACATGAACCTCCTCTGTATCTGTCCTCTGTTCATCTAGTTCCCTGAGTTGTTGGAGTCCAGTACCCAAAGGGGAAACATTTTTCATTTCCTATTTCCTCAGGAGATTTAGAAAACAAATTTAAAACAAACAAAAAAAATGCATCACATCTGGATTATTCTTGAACTACACACACACACACACACACACACACACACACACACATACACACACACTCAGGCTCAGTATCCAGAAGATTGGTTCCAGGATTCCCATGGATACTTAAGTCTGCAGATGGCCAAATTCGTTATATAAAATGACCTAGCATTTGCACATAACCTATGCATACCCTCCTGTACACTTTAAATCATCTCTAGATTACTTACAGTAACTAATACAATGTAAATGCTCTAGAAATAGTTGTACTGTAATATTTAGGGAATAATGACAAGAAAAAAGTCTGTATTTATTCAGATGCACTTTTTCCCTGGATATTTTCCATCTGCAGTTGGTTAAATCCACAGATATGGAACCCATAGACATGGAGGGCCAGTTGTATTCATTTCTATCTTCCCCTCCTCAGAAAATAACTTTCTGCTGCTCTCCTTCAAGCAGCCTCATGGACTCTATTCATTGTCTTCAATTTCTTTTTCACAATGCTACCCAGGAATTACAGTGGCAACATGTTTCTCATGGTACAGCCTTTGCAGTTCTGCTGCTAGTCCTGCTCTCAGTCTCCTCATTGTCCCCAAACTGCCCAGTGGCCCTCCAGCCTCCAGTGCCCACCCTACCTCATCTCTCTGCTGAATCCTTTCTCAACCCTGGTTACATTTCATGAATCCTAAGCATCTTGCCTGGCCCTCCCAGCTTTACTTTCCTGTCAATTGCTGTCACATTTAGATCCAGAACTCTCCCGGATGACACTCGTGTTTTATTTGGTATTACTTCATAGTCACTGCCTTTTCTTCCTATGGTGGTTTCGTATTATCTCAACTTAGCTAAACCAGTACAAGGTTTCCCAGGTTCCCTTACCTGGTGTGGTTCCAGATCCAGGTTGGCCTCAAGAGAAATCTGTGCAAGAACTGGAACATGGAGACATCGCAGCAGTTGACGTCTGAAGATCGTTGCACATCCTACCTTGCTGGCATGGGTCAGCAGCACAGCACATTGCTCCTTGGCTCCATCTCATCTCATTCAGCAGCTTCAGGTTCCAGGCTGGACACCTAAATGTACAGTTCGGTGGCAGGAGGCACCATCTTCTTATACCAGGGACTCCCATTGTAAACCTAAATAACAATCAGAGCTTCTCCTAAGATTAGTGAGATTGATTTGGGACATAGGGCCCTAGATGTTGATTTACATTTCATTCATCTTGTATTTGAGATACTTGTACAAATTCAAGGTGGAAACACCAAAGAGGCAGTTGGAAATTCAAAACTAGAATTTGGAGCTGGGTGTGTGTGTGGGTCACAGGGCTCGGGAGGCGGTGTCAGGAGGATCGAGAGTTCAAAGCCAACCTCAGCAACTTAGCAAGGCCCTAAGCAACTTAGTGAGACCCTGTCTCAAAATAAACAATAAAAAGGGCTAGGATGTGGTTCAGTGTTTAAACACCCTTGGGTTCAATTCCTGGTAACATAAAACAAAAGCAAAAACAAAACAAAAAAACTAGAACTTGGGAGAGAGGGTTGGGCTGGGAGGTTTGGGGAGTGATTGACATGGAGCTGGTATTGGGATGAGATAACAGCAGACATGGATAAAGTGAGAAGAGGCAATGAACCCAGGGATGCTGCAATCCAGCAGGTATCCATGAGAGGTAAGATTAGGAAAAAGTGAAGGAGGCTGAGAAGGATGTGGGAAAAGAGCATCAGCAGGGACTTAATGAAGATCATGTGTCCCATAAGACTTTAACTCTAGCAGGTTTTAGGTGGGAAAATCCTAGATTCACAAGGAAAATCGTGGTGACTGAAGATAGTTATTCCATAAACATGTCTTAACAAAGGACCAGAAACTGGATGGCTTAAAACAATAGAAATTTATTGTCTCAGCATTCTGGAAGCCAGAAGTCCAAAGCAAGGTGTTGGCAGTACCATGCGCTCTCTGAAGGATCTGGGGAAGAATCTGCTCCATACTTTCTCCTAATTCTTGATGTTTCCTACAAACCTTGGCTGAAAGTATCACCCCCATCTCTGCCTTTGTCATCACTTGGTGTTCTCCCTGGATGCATGCCTGTGTGTCTTCTCTTTCACGAGGACACCAGTCATAGTAGATCAGGGGCGCACTCTTAAGTAACTACATCTGCAGCAACGCTATTTCCAAATAAATTCACTTTCTGAGTTCCCTAGGAGGGACATGGATCTGGAGTGGGGACACTGTTTAGTCTTGTACATGAGGTAAATAAGTGGCAAGGATGATTACAGACAACTTTGATTTAAGAACCTGGAGAGGGATATAGGGTTAAAGGCAAGATTATTTTTTTTTCTCCCAGATGAGAGAGGCTTAAACAAGTTACTGTGTTGAATAAATGAAAGAACCCTAGGGATGGAGAAGTTAAAGAATCCAGGTCCAGAGCAAGTAATTGATGGCACCATCTCCCAAGGGGTAGGGGTCTGGAGTGCAGGTGGATAGATTGGCCAAGGACGGAAGTAGGGGGCAGGAGAGATGTGTGCAGATGCAGATGTGTTGGAGGAAGGGGGTCGTAACTGAGCAGGGTGAAGCGTGACAACACAGCTCCGTGCATATCGGAGGTGTTCAGCAAGTAAATCAAGAGCAGATGTTGGCAAGAGCAGCTGGAATAACAGCTTGTGAAATCAGCTCTACTCTGTGGGTAGGGGATTAGTTAAGGATTCTGACCATGGGAACCGAGCAGAGGACAATCTGCTTATGTCTATAGATTGGGATGCTGGGGGTACAGTTTCATTGTTAACCTGGGGCCAGAGGGAAGCCCTGCCATCAGATATTCAGATGTGCTGGCTGCTGACTTTGCGATGGGGCTTCAAACAGCAATAGTTTTGCCCTCCATGTTGGTCCTAGACTTCGGCAGTCTGGAGAGCATACTCCGAAAAAGGCTTAAGGTTAAGAATATACTACCAGTATTGAGATTTAAAGAGAATTCTCTGCGATAACCCGGCCATGGTGATGCTGTAGAAGGTGGATGTCAGAAGCCCTCTACTGCTTCCATGCCAGCATGGAATTAAATTCATCATGAGAAGAACCAATCACCATTTGGTTCCCTATCTCAGCCTTAATTTATTGTTTAGGCCTGAATAAGAGAGTCACACATCGCATAATCACATTTTGGCTAAATATATGACAGTGATCCCATAAGATTCTGTCACCTAGGGCATCTGCCGTAATATCCTCAGGTAAAAAGTGGTGCCGTGCCTGACACAATCTTATGACTCCTTGTCCTGATTTCAAAGCCAAAAGCTTTGCCTTGGGGCTCCTAACCACTTTTCAGGAAGTAATGTAGCAAATTGAGACTTAGGTGATTGTATTTGGAAGAAATTTCAAATATTTAAATGGGTAAATCCTTGTACTTCATTAATAGGTCATTAAAAAAGAACCTGGTGGTTTTTCATCCTGGCTATATGCCCGAATTGGTATATAAAAATATTCTGATGCCAAGCCTCATTTCATGCAATTCTGAATTAATTGTTTACTACATGCAGCCAGGATTGGGAACCTCACTTACATCTCTTTAGTCAAGCACATTTTTGCATGGAACTCATCCTGGTTGGTCCCGCAAAGATATTGATCTCCTTAGAAATAAAAGGGAAAACAGCTTATTGGTAACTTTTTTTGCCATTATAGGATTATACATATGGGACTCCATTTAAATAAAAACTTGTCCAAGTGTATAAAACTATCTTAAGGTATTTTTGAAGGAAAATCTTGACTTTACCATAGGTGCTGACTTCCTATGGAAGTGAAATGGGCCTTTGTCCAAGTGAGAATTAAAAAAAAAAAGTCATCATTTCCCAAGTGACTCCTGTTTGCTTCTGCTCCATTGTACTGAAACTTTTTACATATTTTGTTTAAAATTCTGGACACAAACATCATGCAAGGTCATTATTATCATCTGCTCTATTTTGTAGCTGAGGAATTTGAGATCCAGAAAGATAAACATGATCACACAGATTTTAATTTTTAGATTTGGGCTTCAAACCCATATCTATAAATTCAATACTCCTTGTCTTTTTAGTCCCTCAGGCAGTATAATCTCAGAGCAATTCAGTACATGTCAGAGTCAAGACACCCCCACCACCTGATCCCCACCTCCAGGTGTAAATTCTGAATTCAACCTGTCTGAGCATAGCATTCAGGGCTTCTGATTCACTCAGCAATGTCCTCAGGAGCATCAGAAACCCTCTGACCAACAATCAAGTACTCTGCAAAGACTCTCTTGAGGCCTTTGTGGGTTGTGAAAGATTGTCTCCTATTTCCAGGTCTCTAGCTTCCCTAAATTGTATAATAGAAGGCATATCTTTATCTCAGAAATAACTCCAGAGAAGCTTTGGTTGCCCTCCACTTATATTGAGAGCCAGCCCTGAATAATGTTACCAGGCACATTTTCTGTGGCAAGTGCAGGGAACTTGAGATATAAGAATAAGTGTCTGAGATCCCCGTGCTCACTTCAGTATTCATACAGAAGAGAGAGGGGCAGAGGGTAAGGATTTGGTGTGATAGGCTGGACATTTTCACCTCCACTCTGTATTTATCTGGAATGGCTTTGGCAGGAGCCACTGGAGGATAATGGATTTAAAGCCTTTCGGTAACCCAAGACACCACTATTTGTTGAAAAGTGAAAAGGCGCCCAGACAAACCACTCCAGACCGGAACTCACACAAGAGATTTTATTCAGCAGACAAACAGGTCTGCCCTGAAGAGAGAGAAAGCACATGAGAGAGAACATGGCGGGGAGCTTCGCTTAAATAGTTGAATTTCCCGGGCTAAGTACGATCTGGCCAATCACTGAACAGTTAGAATTCGCGGGCTACAGGTTAGCCAATGGCTGCTGAGCACGGGCTGACAGGTGGACCAATGACTGGCTAGGATGGCAGACTGACAGCTGGGGGTGCTGTCATGCCTCCTTTCCTTTCCCCTCGGCGCGTCCTGCACCCGACCGCCCAGGAAGGAGCCCTACCAGGTCGTAGGGTTTGCTGGTCTTAGGCAGCCCGAAGCGAGAGCCAGCCTGCAGGGCAAACCCAGCGCCCGCCTACTGCCTGCTGCTGCAAGCCGACACCTGGCCGGTTCACGTGGGCAGAGTGCTATGTCTGAAGCTTCGGACCTGCGGCACCATATCTGCCCGCCGGGCAGCCCACTGAGCACTACATTTGTGAGGTAAAGCATTAGAAGAAGATTATAAAATCATTGTCAATGGCGTCGAGATGTTTTGGTTGAACAGATGAAAGGGAAGTTTCAAAAATAGGCATCATCTGAACATTATTTCTTTTACTTCTGCGAATATACATTTGAAACTGTTTTTCATAGTGTTTATACATTTCCTCTTATGGGCTCCATGTAATAAAATCCTTGTATTTTTTGGCTAGGACAGTTACTGCTCATCCATGTTCAGTTTCTAATATTTTGTTGCCTTTTTGCCTCTGTTGATGAGGCTTCTGCCCTTTCTTTATTTTATGGATTTGATATCATAAATTAAAAAACAACTCCACTTAGTGATTTGGGGAGGAAGTTGAGACACATTTCTCCAGAGGACTCTGGGTGTCTTTTGTGGTTCTGCCAGGCATCTGGGTATTTGTGTGTTTTTCTTCCTCAACAGTAACGCCAAGCTCATGGGCCTGCCCATGGGATAATGTTCCTCAGTTCAGGATACACGGGCTGTGGGTGTTACTCAGAGTGGTTGAGAGCTGACATATTCTGGGGGTGAGAATCCAAGTTAGATCAGACATCAGGAGCAAGGAAACTTAGACAAGACACGCAGAAAGAAGTCCAGGTAGGCCAGAAATTGATGCCTAAGAAGGGATGCAGTTGATGGGCTCAGGATTCAGAAGATGGTGGCCAAATTAGGGACTTTTGGAACCTGCAGGCTGTCGCCCACTTCTGATGGCTTGACAGACGATTTTTTGACTTTCTGATGGTGTGAAAGTGTACACATCCAACTATGCGATTTTCACCTTCAATGCAGTATGAGATAAATTACATGGAATGTTCACCACTTTATTATAAACAGGTTTTGTGTTAGGTGATTTTGCCCAATGGGAAGTTACTATGAGTGTTCTGAGCATGTGTAAGGTAGAATAAGCTAAGCTATAGTATTTGTTAGGTTACATATATTTCATGTTTTCTTTTTAAATGTATGTAATACAAGGTACACCTGTAGAGAAATGTAAAGGCTCAATGTCAAGTCAGATTTTGAACCGTTGGGCTGGTGCATCATTTTTATTTTTTATTTTGAGATGGGTGTTGTTAAGTTGCCCAGGCTGGCCTTGAACTCATGATCCTTCTGTATAACTCCCGGGTCACTGGGATTACAGGCACATGCCACCATGCTCAGCAACGTTAAATTAATTTTTTGGTGAACGGTATTTGTTAGAATTGAAGCAAGTGGTACCTGTTGGCTTCTGTGCTGGTAGAAGCACCTTGATAGGTAGCCAGAGGGATCACCTCATCTGAGTAATGTGATTTCCTAGAGTTGAGTTTATGGTAACACTTATGTTCATGTGGCTGAACAAGCAGGCTTGCTTAGATTTGAATCATAGTATTTTTTAAAATTGTTTGTTCTATTTAGTTATACATAAACAGCAGAATGCATTTCGATTCATTGTACACAAATGGAATACAACTTCTCATTTCTATGGTTGTACACAATGTAGAGCCACACCATTCCTGTAATCATACATGTACATAGGGTAATGGTGTTTATCTCATTTCACCATCTTTCCTTCCCCCTACCCCCTGCCCTCCCATCATTTTCCTCTACACAATCCAAAGTTCCTCCATGCTTCCCTTACTCCTCCACCTCCCAGTTATGTATCAGGATACACTTATCAGAGAAAATATTTGGCCTTTGGTTTTTGGGATTGGCTTATCTCAGCGTGATATTCTCTAACTCCATCCATTTATCTGCAAATGCCATAATTTTATTCCTTTTTATGGCTGGGTAAAAGTCCATTGTGTATATATAGACCACAGTTTCTTTATCCATTTATCTATTGAAGGGCGTCTAGGTTGGTTTCACAATCTAGCTATTGTGAATTGAGCTACTGTAAATATTGATGTGACTGTGTCACTGTGGTATGCTGATTTTAAGTCTATAGTATGTTAAAACCCAAAGGAATCTTAAAAATCTAGTTGCTAGGTGTGGTGGCAAATGCCTATAATTCCAGTTACTCAGGAGGTCAAGGCAAGAGGATTGCATGTTGGAGGCTAGCCTCAGCAACTTCATGAGACCCTGTTTCAAAATAAAAAGGTCTGGGGAATGTAGCTGAGTGGCAGAGAACTTGCCTAACATATGAAGACCTGGGTTCAATCTCCAGTACTGGGGGGAAAAATTTCCTAGTCAAGGAATGGTTAATGAGACTCTCTCTGACCCACTGATAGTGGTTGCTACGGGGCTTGGACTAGGAAGGACTTGGAAGTTAGTTGAGAGAGAAAGAGCCACAGTCGATTAAAGAGCCCAATGGGCATAAAAGGGGTGAGTAATTACGGATCCATTAGGATTTTGCCATTCCCTTTTCTAATCCAACGCTTTTATATGTGGGAACACTAAGTTTTAGAGACACACATTGTGGAGGTCACACCTTTACTGCTTCTTTGGTACTGGGGATTGAACTCAGGAGTGCACCTGTGAGCTACATCCCCAATCCTTTTTATTTTATTCTTGATTTAGGATCTTGCTAAGAGACGGGCCTTGAACGTGTGATCCTCCTGCTTCAGCCTCCTGAGTGGCTGGGATTACAGGTGTATGCCACCATACCTGGCTCCATTACTGCTTTTGTTTCACCACTTCTAGAAATTAGGCCTCCTTCCTCCAAGAGGGTCAGCTCCATGTAGCATCACTAGGTTTCCCAGTTCTTCCAAGTAACAGATATTTATTGAGGGCCTACTTGTTTCCAATACCGAAATAGGAGTCACACATACACCAGGACATAAATATTCCAAGTCTCCTCTCCCTACTGGCCTAGTATGTTAAGGAGTAGATAGATTCATAATCATTAGGAGAAAGCCTGAATGTTCTGTTTCTGAAATAAGATACTAGAATGTAAATCCCGATGAAAGGGACTTTGGTGATGAATTCCTAGCACAGATGTATTTCAGGGTGTCTGGGGCTATGTGGCGGGCACAGGCTCTCTGGAGCAAAGGGCCCCAGGCACCTCATCTCCTGAGATGTCTGCAGGCCTGGAGCAGGCTTCCTTCTCCAAAAGGGCCCTTGCACATGCTGATGCCTTTGTCTGGATTACTCTCCTTAGGTACTCTGTCAGTCATCCTCTTACCACACCAAACTTCTCTGCCACCTATCACCACCTGCATTTACTTGTTTGTTTATTGTTCATCTTCCTCTTTAGAATTTGGGATCCACGAGAGCATGAACCTGCCTGCTTACTGACCTATTTCCAGATTCTAGAAAAATGTCTGGCTCATAATTTTTTTTTTTTAGGTCTGAAAAAGCTCATCAATCCATCTTTATTTTTTAAAATTTTTTTGATTTTTTTAATTTGTTCTAATTAGTTATATGACAGTAGAGTACATTTATACATTTTGATAAATCATACATAAATGAAGTATAATTTCTCATTTTTCTGATTGTTCATATTGTAGGATCACATGCAGTCATATATGTACATGAGGTAATAATGTCTGTTTCACTCTGCTATCCTTCCTACCCCCATACCCCTTCCCCTCCCTTCACTCCCCTCTACCTAATCTAAAGTAACTCTATTTTTCCCGAGCCCCTCCCTTACTGTGAATTAGCATCCACATTTCAGAGAAAACATTTAGCCTTTGGTTTTTTGGGTTTGGTTTATTTGGCTTAGCATGCTATTCTCCAACTCCATCCACTTACCAGCAAATGCCAGAATTTCATTCTTCTTTAAAGCTGAGTAATATTCCCTAGTATGTGTGTATATATATATATATATATATATATATATATATATATATATATATCACATTTTCTTTATCCATTCATCTGTTGAAGGACACCTATTTTTGAATGAAAATGGAGAGTAAGAAGACAGGATGAAGCAAACGCCTGCAAGAGAGCACAGAGGTGGGGTGAGAGCCTAAGAGAGCAGTGGATCTGGGGCCTGATGGGGCTCAGTGTCTAAGAAAGTGCATTTGACTTCCTCCAATCAGGTGCTGACATCCTCTGAAGCCCGGACTTGGTGGCTTTGGTTCTCTAGCTGGCTCTCAAGAGAGGAAGATGCTAATGTACCTCGAACTTCTGATCCACATGTCACTTCAGTCCTTTCTTTGCCAATGATGGCACCATGGATTCAATTTTCTCTAATCATCTTGTGGCTCCCAGCTTCCATCTACCATGCTAAAGGGGAATTAAGATCTCATGTTCCTCCTAAAGGGAAGGAGGCAGCAGCTCAGGGCTCAGAGTGAGTCACGGTTGGATTTGGTTATGGACTGAGGAAATGGCTTTCTGTTTTATTGCACAAGAGGCTCCCAGGTTGCAAGGGATGGAAGGAAGAAGGGAGGAGAGAACATGGAGGGGTGATCACAGACTGAGCCTCCTGATGTTGGCTGAAGACCCACAAGGAAGCTAAGGAGAGGGAGGACAGGTTATTGAGGAGAAAACAAGCTACAGGGGATTTCTTTAGAAGAAGGAAGATATGAGACCCACCCCACCCCCAACATTTTTGGCTTGTGGAAATGAGCTAATATTACATAAAGGGATTAAAATTTTCCTTTTATTTTCTCTCTCAATTTCAGGGCTTTTATTTTTAAAACAGGGATAAAAAGATCTATGTCATAGTCTTATGAGGATTAAATGGGAAATCATACTTGATGATGCTGGCACATTATCAACACCAAACACACAGCAATTATTTTTAATTTTTTATTACAAATTTGTGAAGTACTCATCCCAGAATCTTGAAGCCAAGGAAAGTGTTATTGATAGTTTAAATCTTATTTGGTATCTTAGTTATTATTTTATGGGGTATAGTTATTTAAGAAATATGGTGTCAACCTATTGGAAGACTGGGCTGGTCACATGCCCAAAGAAACATTCTTGCTCTCTCTCATGTACAGGTGGACATAATACATTTTAATTAAGAGTTACTGCACGAGCCAAATTCCTCCTTAAGGGTGCTGGTTTTGAATTTATTACTTAAATCTGCAGAAGGAGTAGGTCAGATTAAGAACAGGAAACTCTCTGATAAGCAATTTGACTATTTTTTTTTTCATTTTGATCTGAAACCTCCCATAATTCCAGAATGAGGTAACTTCTTATATTTTAAAACACTTTTCCATAGGCTGGAAAGATCTTAAGGGTGCATTGTGGATAAAAGTGAGGCTTTTTCTTGGAGAAGACTCTCTCTGTGCTTTTTGGTTAAAAAAAAAAAAAAAATGAGTGAGGTGGGGGAGGCGGAAGAGAGAGAGAGAGAAAGAGAGAGAGAGAGAGAGAGGGAGAGAGGGAGATACTGTCAGGAAACCCAGGGACAAGATCTTTTCTTAAGGAACACACCTGTGATGCCAGCCAGTGAGCATGCGCACACAGAGCGGAAAGCAATTAGTCACAGTCCTAAAAGAGAGATCCATGCATCTGGTGTCAGATTAACTCCAAATCTTGTTTGGTCCTAAAGGCGCTAACTCAGAAGCACACTGATTTCAGCATGAGAACCAGATGCACAGACCACTTCTCAGTAAGTAAAAGGCTGAGGGTGCACCTTAGGTGTGCATACAGCAGCAGGGTTAGGTCTTAAAAACCTAGATGTTGAGTGCAGTGACAGAAAAAGGTATATAATATGCCATTATATAACTTAAAGCCACATTTGCACCAAAACAGCCCTTTTGATTTCTATGGAGGTACAGGCATATTTAAGGACAAATATTGAACACATTAGTGAGGTTGCCTATGGGGCAGGGAGGATGAAGGTGGGTATCAGAGATGAGAGGAAAAACAAAACAGGAGGGGCTGTGCACAGATGGATCATGATAATGTGCTATGAGCTGAGGAGGAGTTTTAAAAAAGAAGGAAGTCAGTCTTTTCTCTTGTTTCTGTAAGGTCAGTCTGAGGTAAAGGCTAAGAACTTTGCAACAAACACTGTCCTAGTGGTAGCGTTGGTTTTGAGGGACTGCTCAGAACAGTTTAGGGTGGCTTCCTGAGGATAATACAGGGGCTGTGGTTTGGGCCCAATGTCAGAACCAGTGCTCCCTCCTGTAGCAGGACTTCAGGGGCCTTTTCACAGAAGCAGCCTTGGCTACACCTGCTCAGCTGGGCTACAACCCCAAGTTGAGTCCCTTTGAACTTTCCCAGGGGCTATTTCCCAGAATGCTTTTACAATTCATGTTTAGAACCATGTTTAGTCATTTTCTGGCAGAAAATTGCTTTATGAAGACTAAAACAAGCAAGCATGGGAAATATCATGTGATTTTTTTTTAATATTGAGAGAAATTTGAACATGTGAGATGACAGATAAAAGCCCCTAAATATTTTATTTTTTAATACATATTTTTAGTTGTAGGTGGACACAATACCTCATATTTTTATGTGGTGCTGAGGATTGAACCCAGTGCCTCATGCATTCTAGGTGAGCACTTTACAACTGAACCACAACCTCAGCCCCACCCTAAATGTTTTATAATAAACTTTTTTCACCCTTAAATATTTTAACCTGAACTACAGTTAGCATGTGGGCCTTAAAAAGTTCTTGGAATGAGTTTGAGCTTTCATCTCGTGTAGTCTATCTTGCATGTACCATCTGGCAGGGAATCTCAAAATGTGGTCTCCTGGCCAGCAGCATCAGCATCATCTGAACTCATTAGAAATGGTGGTGGGCCAGGAATCTGTGGTTTAACAAGCTATCCAGGTGGTTCAGATGTTGCTAAAGTTCTAGAACCACTGAGTTAGACTTCTGTTTTCTTAAACTTGTCTGGACAGGCTTCCTTAACTTGCAACCTGCCAGCTTTTGATAAGCTGAGGAGTGTTTTAAAAGTACCTAGGTCTAGGCCAAACCTCAGATACTTAAATTGGATTCTCTGAGGGTGGGGGATGGAGCCCTGACTGCAGTGTTTTTTAAGTCTCCCCACATGGTTATAATGTGCTGCCAAATTAGAGAGCCATCACTGTGGACTAGGACTTCTTAAACTTGCGCAAATGAATCAACAGGATCTTGTCAAAACGCAGATTCAGATTGAGTTGTCCTGGGTTGGACTGGAGCTTCTGCAATTTTTACAAGCCTCTAGGGGATGCTGGTGCTTCTGGACTGCCAACCACACCTGGAGAAACAGGGATCTGGAGAGCAGAGAAGAAGCTCAGGGGTCAGTCGTCCTATCTTTGTAATCAATATTTGTCTGCCTGCCAACTCTAGTCTCTGGCTCAAGGTCTGACCTACCTCCCTCATAGGGATATTGAGAGAACTGAGCGAGTTGTTTCCCAACGTGTGTGCATAAACCCATAAATTTAGATAATAGTTGTTTATTGTTCTGAGTACTTTAATTAGAACAAATAATATTGCCTTTCAGGATATAGTACCATAGTAATAAAGCTTCCCTTTAAAAGGCATATTTTTAAATTTAGAAAGTGAGGCCATTTAAAGAAACATATCAAATAAATAATGAAGCAAAATTATGAAGTTAGGATGAGAATGAGTCAATTTTGGGACATGCTTAGAAACAGTTGTAAAAGGGACTGAGAACTAAAGAAAAAAGGAGTCCTTAATTTTGATTTTTTTGATTGAGACAATATGTTAAATCAATGATGGGTTAGCCATTTTGCAACATTTCTGAACTGGGTAGCTGGAATCATTATTTATTCAAAACATTAATTAAGTATATGTACCTACTTTGCACTAGACACTGTTTTGGCTACCAAGGGTGGGAGGACAAAAGCAATCATTTATGTCTGCAAAAAATTACAGGGAGATAGGAATTCATGAAATAAACACGAATTTATTCATGCAGTTTTACTTTAATATTTCACTATCAATATAGAGGTGGGAGTCTTGCTTACTAGCTGCTGGGAAAACTGTCCCAGCACAACAAATTATTATTCATGCACAAAGCAAAATCAGAGGGAGTGGGAAGGCTCAGTTCTGACAAATTCTAATGAACAGGCTTCATTTACTGGACATGGGAAATGATGCTGGGCTCTCACGTCTCTTCTGTTTCTTGAACTAGCAAAACCATAATTGTGTAGTGAGGTACCAGGATGTCTTGTCACAGAGTATGAGGACAGAGCTCAATGAGCTTGAAAAGAAGTCACTGACTGACTCAAAAGAAGGGTTTTCTGAGCTTCCCAAATAATGATGCAGGACTGTAGCACAATTCCAGCCTACCTTGTGGTCCTGGGCCTCTGTCCTTGAACATGGGTGAGAATTATCAGTCAGTCATTTTCATTTCTATTTATTTTAGATACTGGGAACAAATTACTTAACTCCTTTGGGCTTCAATACTCTCACTTATCAAATTATAGGATTGGGCAGTTGCTAGGCTCTCTTGAGTCATTTGTTTCTATGATTCTAAATTTGAGAAGGGGTATGCTAGGTTTGGATAATGACCCCTGAGGGTGAATGAGTCAAAGGTTCGGTCACCAGCCTGAGGTGGTAATGGGAGGTGGTGAAACTTTTAAGAGGTAGGACCTCATGGGAGGAAATTTGGTCACTGGGGGCATGCCCTAGAAGGGGTTATTCAGACACCCACCCCTTCCTCTCTCTCTTTGCTTCCCAGCCACCATGATGTGAACAGGACTCCTCTGTCACTTGCTCTACTGTGATGTACTGACTACTGGCCCAAAGCAACAGGACCAAGCAACCATGGACCGAAACCTCTGAAACTGTGAGCCGAAATCAACCCTTTCCCTTAGTAAGGTGATCATCTCAGGGATTTTGTTGCAATGACAGAAAACTGACTAACATAGGATGTCTAATGGAGAATACATGAGGAAAGGTGGAGAACTGATTAAAAGTGCAGTTAGACACTGAAGTGTGAGAACTGCATTTTGTAACAATGTCTTTGCCCAGTTAGTTTACCGTCTTAACTGATAGTACTTGGAGGAATGGTGGGATTTAAAATAAAAATGATGTAAGATTTCATTTGAACAATAATGCCAGGCCCTCTTTTTGATTTGAGGAGGTTACAGGTGTTACAGATGTTTCCTGAATTGAATCTACCCAGGTAAAATGAAGATGGAATCAATGTCTGATGCATTTAAACAACAGCCAGTTAGAAGGGGAACTTCAATTCTCCGTCTTTCATCAACACACATATATAAAAGGACAAATATTTCTCTTCTTAATTGTAGGACCTGGGGAATTGCTTGGCAGCTTTAATTGCTTAAGACTTTACCTTGAGCTTGCTCAAATGTAGGGGTACGGGGCAAACTTCTTCAAGCAAGCATCTCTGTCCAAGCCTGCCATCTGGAGAAGATTCGAGATTTATCTTACTTTAATTGTGAATAAGCCAAAAGAGGGGATATGGGCAGGCCCAATGACTTTGATGCTCCATGTGGGAAAGAGATAATGAATTTGAGCATGATCCTTAAGGATAAAGTGTCCTTGTGCTGAGTTTCTTTTTGACTGGAAGACCCCGAAAACCAGCTAGTTAGGTGTTAGAAAATGCAGTTCCTAAAGTCTGGATTTGTTTTGAGTTTTGGGTGGTGCTTTGATTACAAAGAAGTGCTTTATCTACGTGTGCCAGATGTAAGGCACGATTCCCCCAGCTGTCAATTCAGGCATCAGGAACACCAGGTAAATATCACTTGCCTCACTTGGGAGCCTTTCCCTGTTGTTCAGCAGAGCCTGATATTAACATTTCCTTTTCAATGTATGCTGGTATCTGTGTGTTGTCTTCAAGTGGTGACAAAATAATTGCTCTGCCTTCCTGTCACTGGCACACTCTTTCTGCAGAGACTGGGGGAGGAGAGAGGAGGGGGATGAGCTTGTTCCCAGTGTGTTGCTCTTTGGTGACACGGTACAGCTTTGTTGCACTTACTGACTCTGACGGTAAGTGGCGCTCTTTGACCATTTTCTCATAAACTTCACTGAAGTGAAGTGCCTTCAGGGAAAGGTCTGAGAGCAAAAGGATTTTTCCTTTTGATTAGTAGAATTAACTTCTTCACATGATTCTCTCTTCCCACTGAGGTTCATGGATGCAGCTCTGCCTCTTTCTAGTTTGCAAATCTGAGATTTCTCTCAGGTGCAGTAAAAACGAAGCATTTCGGATAATACAGTGGTATCTGCTGCATAGTTTGTCTATTAAAACCTTAAAGGGAAGCTGGTGGGTTTGAGGATGCCGTGCAGCTGTGACAGCTGATGGCATAATGAACAGTGAAGGGGAGATGGGGGAGGGGACAAAAAATTACAGAATGTAAATTGATCATTTGTATATAAAAGAAGTTAAAAAGGGAGTCTGGCATGGTTCACGGAACAGGAGAAAGGAAAATTTGCCTTGAAGATTAACCAGGAGAGGCCATTTTGGGCTAATTACATATTTAAAAGCCATAAGTTGTTTTAGGAAATTTATGTGCATGTTTGTGTGTATACAGTTCTGTGTATTTGTGTGTGTGTGTGTGTGTTACAATCAGCAAATTTGTTTTCTTTTCTCTCATAGCCTCCTTCTCATAGACACTGAACCCTGAAAGCCTTTTCTACCTCTGTTTCATCCCAGAGTACCAAATGACCGCTGAGCTTCATGACCCTAGCTCCGGGAGTGTTATCAGTATAAACATTGCTTAGAGAAAGTATGTCACACATTAAAATTGTGACTTCTTTGTATTTTTAAATGCTTATTACACAAGAGGCATTGATCTAGACATTATTTTTCATAGGGGAGTGAGCTTGGTGACTGATGTGATCAATAAACTTATTTTTCTTCCAGTGTCATCAATGAAGGTCCTGTGGCACTAGGAAGAAGATAACACTGGGCTGTTTCCCCCCAACTTCTTTACAGATTTGGACCGTTTTTTCTTTCCCCCAGAATGAAAATGCAATAGCTTTGGCCTGGAGCAGTGTGTGGAGCAGCAGGAGAGAGCTGGTGTTCTGGGCTTCCTTCTGCCACACTTGTGGTGAAATGAGTTAGACTTCTAAATCAGGAAATTTAGCAAGATGGGTTAGATTTTTACACAAGAGAAGTGGAGGATTTCCAGCTGGTTGGCAGAATGATATGGAAATGCCTTGCTAAATCAAGGTCTGGTGGAATGCTGCTCTCCTGGGAGGCTCCATTTCTCCGTGGTTGCATATAGATCTGAGTGAGCAGGAAGAATCTTGCTTGCCGGAGGACCTGGGGGTTCAGATGTTTGTCATTAGGAACTGGGCGTGGGCTTTTTCAAGTTAAACCGAAGCAGCGGTTCTAATAGGAAGAGCCCCTCGGATCTGTGTCTTTTGTTTCTGGTTATTCCTTGGAAAACCAGATTTCAGCAGAAAGGATTGTTAGTGGGGGATTCTGTGCAACCAAAATCCCTTGGGAGCAGTGGGAAAGACAGAGCAAGAGATGCTTATATCATGAACTTCAACACTATTTTGAGTCTTTTGACTTAAAAATAACAAGCCAAAACAAACAAAAAATACGCTGGATGAAAATGTTATCTTCTCTTGTTATGATAGCTCAGCCCTAAGACACAGCAACACATTATCCTCACTGATGATTGATTTTTCTGCTAGTGCAAGTAATATTCAAATTATTAGACAAACATTGGCTCAGGCACAAATACAGCATGCCACACTGAGCTAAGAGACAGCCCTTCCAAGGTCAGGCCTGGCCTATGTGTGCCCTCCATTGCATCATTTTTGATTGTTGAACGTAAATTGCCCATTGGTTCTGCAGACTGGCTCTCCTGTGGCACAAGTGATAATTTTTTTTTTTTTTTGGTAACAGGGATTGAGTCCACTGAACCACATCCTCAGTCCGCTCCCACCTTTTATATTTTATTTAGAGACAGGGTCTCTCTAAGTTGCTGAGGGCCTCACTAAATTGCTGAGGTTGACTTTGAATTTGATCCTCCTGCCTCAGCCTCCCAAGCCCCTGGGATTATAGGTGTGCACCACCGCACCTGCCTGTAACAGCCTTCATACAAGAATACAATTTGGCTTATTGTTCCAAAATTCACATACAGGTTTTCTTTCCTCTGGGATTTTCATGCCAGAGGGGTGGGTGTTGCTGTATTAAAGGCTTTGTGTGTTGATTTGTATTCTGCAAATTCATTGAATTCATTTATCAGATCTAACAGTTTTTTGGTAAAGTCTTTTGAATTTTCTATACTAATAAATTCATGCCATTAGCAGAGACCATTTCACTTCCTTTATTACTAGGGTGTCTTTTATTTCTTGTCTAATTGCTCTGGCTAGGATTTTCAGTACTATGTTGAATAGAACAAGAATGAGCATCCTTGAAATCCCTGAAATTATAGAAAAGCTTATAAATTTTCACAGTTGAATATGATGTTAGCTATGGGATTTCTTATATGCCTTTATTTTGTTGAGGTACGTTCCATTTAGACCTAATCTGTTGAAAATTCTTACATGAAGAGATATAAAACTTTATCAAATGCTTTCGTGGCATGTATCATGAGGATCATATGTTTTTATCCTTCATTTTATTAATGTGGTGTATCAAATTTATTGCTTTGTGTATGTTAAATAATCCTTGCTTCAAGGATGCATCCTACTTGATCATGGTAAATGATTATTTTAATGTGTTACAGAATTTGGTTTGCTAGTATTTTGCTGATATTTTTTGCATCTATTTTCATCAGGAATAGTGGCTTGTAATTTTTATCTATTGTAATGTCTTTGTTTGACTTTGGTGTCATGTCATGCTGATCTTGTAAAAATTATTCCCTCCTTTTTGAGTTTTTTAACGTTTGAGAAAGATTAATATTACTTCTTAAAATGGTAGAATTCAGCTGTGAAGCTGTGAGGTTCTGGTCATTAATGGGAGAATTTTTATTACTGATTCAATGTCTTTACTCGTTATTGGGCTGCTCAGATTTAAAATTTTTTTTTTCATGATTCGATCTTCATAGGTTTTATGTGTCTAGGAACTTATCCATTTCTTCTAGGTTATTCAGTTTCTTGGCATATAATTGTGTGTGGCTTGATTCTTATGATTCCTATGACATCAGGAATTCAAGACATAAAACTTCTTTCATTTCTGGTTTTATGCTAATAACAAGGACTTGTGGCATCAGGAAAAGGAGGGTTCTGCTCAGGATTTAGGATCTAAAGTGGCAGGTACTAAAGTGATTGTCTTGATTAACTCAGAGCTGTCTCCACTGTGATTGGTAATGTATGTTGCTGGCCAGATGAGGATGTTGAATGAAGGGACCAAGTGGATATTCACTGCCATACTGCTAACAACTCAAATTGGCTGTGGTCTTCTGATAGTAAGTCAGTGGTTGAACCTGGTAGAGAACAAAGGGAGGCTCAGGGAAGAATCATGAGATGGATTTCTTTGTTATATCCTATCTTGTCACAAGACTTTCATTTTTTCTCTCCACTCCTTAAGGATGCCTCCATTGACCTTCTCTGACCCTCTCCTTTAGTGCCTTGCTAACAAGTTTTCTGGTATTAGTATACATTTAGCTTTTCAAGATTTCTCTTTCTATTTTAATTAGGGAACTCAGGAAAAAAGAGTAGACCATTCTAAGTTCCAAAGTAAAAATTTAAAGTGGTGAAAAATTATATGACTAGCAGGTGCATTTTTGGAAAAATGGGATTTCCAGATGAACTGGACTTGCAGATGTCTGCTTCTTTTATGCTTAAATTATATCTATATTTTAGCAGGTTAATTCCTCTTTTTCAAACTTTGGGACAATACAATGTGGTATTAAGAGATTTGAATCCCAATCTCACTGTTTACTAACTGTGTGACCTTGGGCAAATCATTTAACCTTTTCAAGGTTCAGTTTCATCATATAACTGGAAGTCAAAATATAGCCTCTTCAAAAGGTCTTTGTAAGCTTCAAATGGGGGTAATGTGTACATGTGCATACACACATAACTCCTTTTTCTTACTTATGTAGCATATTCTGTAAGAATATTAAAAATTCAGGGCTGGGGATGTAGCTCAGTGGTAGTAGAGCACTTGTCTAGCATGTGCAAGGCTCTGGGTTCAAACCCCAGCACTGCCAAAAAATAAAAATAAAAATCTGGAAGCATTTAGTTGCCTCCAGGGAGATAAATGGAGGGTGAGATAGGAAACTTGCCATTTTATATACCCTTTTGAATTTTGAACTATATGAATATACAAACTATAAAATATCAAAATAAAAAAATCAGTAAACAACTCACATTAGGTAAATGTCAAGAAATGCCACCTTAAGGGTGGCTGTGTCTGTCATTCAAGGCAGGTCACTGTCCAGCATTTCACAGATCATGTCCTTTAATCCTCAGTGGTACTATGTAAGGAAGGTGCTCTAAAGGGACTCACAGAACAATGAAGAAAGAAGCTTTTAGCAACCATATTCTGTATGTGCACTAACTTTAAACATATTTTTTGTTATAAAAATTTTCAAACAAGAGCCAGGCATGGTGGTGCATGCCTGTAATCCCAGGGACTCTGGAAGCTGAGGCAGGAGGATCATAAGTTCAAAGTCAGCCTCAGCAACTTAGTGAGACCCTAGCTAACTTAGCAAGACCCTATCTCAATAAAAAATAAAAAGGGCTAGGGATGTGGCTCAGTGATTAAGTGCCCCTAGGTTCAATCCTTGGTACCAAAACAAATTTTTTTAAACACATAGGAAAACACAGAAGAGCAGCCCCGTATAATTATTTAAAAAATTTAAAGGGTGGCCATAGAATTTATCATTCTAACTGGGATTCTTAGACAAAGGGGGCGCCACTGATAAATATGGTAAGATAACACTTAAACTGAACAGCCCTAGGCAAATTGGGTCACTAGAAATTAAAAATTGGCCCTAGAAATTAAACACTACTGTAACTGTTGAGTCCCCCTTGTGCCTCTTGCTGGGCCATGTTCCCTCTGCCTGCCCATGAAACCACAATCTTAATACACATGTTCATTGTGTTAAACTGACTATGGAAACCATGAAGTTGATATACTGCTTATGATTTATGCCCATATTACATATGTGTATATGAGAAAGTAGACTATTCCTCTGTGTTTCTGAATTTTGCATAGATGGTATCATTAAAGAAAGAGGGCCAGGGAATAATGTATTTATTAAGGTTCTTTTGATGGAAAACAAGTATAATTCTGGCTAGCTTAAACCTGGAGGGATTTAATGAAGAGTGCTGGAGTGTATCAAGTATCTCACGACTGGGAAAGAGGAGTTTCAGGGTCGCTCCAGGGATATGATCAACAGGTAGCTACAGATTCAGTCTCTCCCGCCCTCATTGTCAGTGTGGCCAAGCCACGTGCCTGGCCTTTGCATGTCAAGGTCCCACGTGCACACTCCAGAGCCAAGTATTCTTTCCTGGGCCATTCTCCCTGTCAGGGACACAGGATTATGTAGTAAGGACACAATCACTTAGAGTCCACCCACTGTATTGGGGCCAGTCCTAGAGGAGGGGGTATTTGTTCTGGGCACTTAAAAAGATGACAGTTATATGGGAATGGAGAAAATTTGGAGAGCAGAAGGAAAACATTTTATGTATGGATTCTTTTGAAAAAAAAAAACAAAAGAAAAATTTTTCCATTAGGGAATTCCTTCCTGGCATTTCAATTTACATGGATTTTCCAATTATGATTTTTGAGAAAAAATCAGTTAAGAAATCAGCAAAAATGATTTCTTATTTATTATGATCACTTATTTTGTGAGACTTATAGCTTACTAGCCAATACAGAGACCTTTCCAGTTTGATGAAATCCACTGACACCATGTCTAAAGTAAGATCAGGAAATGCTGACATGAAGGTCAAGGTCAACATTGCTGGGAATCAGGACAGGAGCAGAAGAGAAACTTTAGTCAGATTTCCTTGGGTCTGTTGCCCTGGGTGTGCGTGTGTGCACGGCGCTGCCAGCAGCTAACAGCAAGTCATTTGTGAAAATAAAGTAAACAATATGTTTATAGACATGGTGTGCTTTTTACAAACTCTGTAATTAGTGCTTTAAGAACTATTGAATTTGGAAACAAAACGTGTCCTTAAATTGGCACTTTTGACATTTGCTTCTGGGTAGCACTGTTTACCTTGCCAGGAGATCCAAACATTATATTATTTGAATACTATTGGTGAGGACAGTTGATGCTTTGTGGGTTTAAGAATTTAATTCAAAGAATGATTACTTTAAATATTAAATATTTGTAGTATCTTCCAATGTTGAAATGTTTTATTTAGCATTTTTTTGTGCTAATGTTCATTTCTTTTTATCTTACATATGGACCAGGTAGAGATACTTTTTTAAAACATGTTTTTAATTTTTATAATCTTTTCATAATATGCTGGTTCATAATGATAAGTTATGTCTTTTACCACCATATTTAAAATTTTTACTTTTTATCATATTGAGCTAACTGGCTGGAACTTCTAGTCCAATGTTGAACACACATGGTATCTCACTTCTGACTTATCAGGTATGCTTCTATAAGTTATGCATTTGTTACTAATTATTTTCAGCAGAAAACCACTACATTTTTTTATATAATCCTGTTGCAGAAAAATGATATCTTGTTTATTATTATGGTCACTTAATATTTTTCAAAAACATGTAAAGTGTTATGAAAATTAAAGAATAACATATGGATTCAATAATTACCAGTAACTGTTAGACATTCCATTTCCTTAGTCCCAAATTTCAATGATTAATATCTGCCAGATACAAAAGGGATACCAAATTGTGGAAGGGAATAGCATCTTATGTTGGATACCTGGTAACACTAATGAAGAAACATTATTGCTGAGCTCTGAGCTGTTCTCACTGAGGAGTAAGTCAGTCACATTTGTTGGGAGCATCTGTGATTCACAAGGGATTTTGCTGCTTCTGGGAACATCTGGTTGATTTCAGCTCCTACAGAAAGTTGGAAAAATCAATCCCATGATAAATGAAAAATGACCACCTTGCTGGAAAATACCTTGTATTTTCTGGCTTCAGAGGAATCAGCAACAGTATAAAATTAAATTAGAAAACAATAAAGATGCTCAAGAGCTTGCCTTTGAAGTAATAGTCATATTTTAGCCTATGATTCCCCAATAACTGGTACAACTCCTGGGTTAAAAGAGTGTGTTTGGAAAACTTTAGGTTGAAATTCAATATGTTGGGTACATGGTTCTATTAGCTCAAGTTAATTTTTCAATTAGTGTGGCCTAACTTAGCTGTGCTCTGAGAGAATGAATTAAAGAAAGTTCAAATCTGATAGAGAAAGTGGGTCCAGCAGGGCACAGGGAACCTCTGGGGACAGTGATTCCTGACAAATGGATGATTAAAACTTGAGCCTGGGTTGGGCTACAGGAAGTGAGGATGGCATCTATTCACAGCTCTCCAAACCGGCAGATTCTAACGTATTATTTCACTTTCAGTCATGCAAATTCATTCAGAATTCACACTAAAAAAAAAGAAAAAAAATCCATTCATAAGGCAGGAACACTAGCTTGTATGGTATATATATATTTGCTGTTCAACTCCGTGACAAAGATGAATTTGATAGTTTTTTTGGAAAGTACAAAGGAATGTTAAAATTTGTATCACAGAGATTGCATACACACACACACACACACACACACTCACACACCCCACACACATACACACCCCACACACATACACACATACACATTTATATACTGGGTGCCCCTTTCCAGAAACCAAACATCAAAACCATGGAAGAAAAATTCTATGTAAGATGAGATTACAAATGACTAATAAATGCAATTTAAGCATGCAAAATACATTTCCTTTTTAATAAAGACCTAATTTATGTTCCTTTCAAAGTCTTTTGAAATAGTCCAACTATTTGTAAAAGTATGGAGATTCCTTTAGAAAATAAAATTTTTTGTCTTATTTAAAATGAAGAACCTTAATGAGACTATTTCTAACACATTTAAATAATCTACTGCTCTTTACCATTGACTTCTAGGTACTATAGGGGACACTGAGAAATTGCCTCTTTTTCCTCAGCAGATCAGTAGCGTATTATCTTTTGGTAAAATTGAATTAAAATGAAATCTTTTGCTTTCCAAAAACCACAGGTTTTTCAAGGTAGTCAATTAACTTTAAATACTTTTCGAAGTTGGATCCAGTGCATCCAGGAGTCAGGAAACCACACCTACATTAGTTTTGCCCATCAGTCCCTTGTGCTGCCCTCAGGATGTTTATGAACTGTACTTCATTATTGTAGGCATCCTGTGGCTACCTTCAAAAACAAACTGCAGAGGAATTGGATTTCTTTTCATGTGTTGGGCTGATGGCTTCTTTTGTACCATTACTTAAAGAGAATTTAAAGATCAGTAAATAAGATTTTTAAAAATCTTTAATAGCACCAATTCCTTAATTGTCACATGATTTCATGCTCAGTATTATGTCAAAAAGGTCAAACAAACATTTTACATGCCTGCCCTCAAAGTCAATACTTTTTGAAATGGAGAAAAAGAATCATTGTTATTAGTAATGATGATATGTATATCAATGATTACTATTTTAATAATATTTTAGGAATGGTTCTAGTTAACAGAAGTATTTATTTTAGCAACTATAATAATCATAATAATTGCATCACTTATTAAAGCCCTCTTTTGTGACTCGCATTGGGCAAGCAACTCTCACATACTGTCTCTTTAAATATGATTCTCAACCTTATGATGTACATTTCACAGATGCAAAAACTGAACATTAGAGAGGGTAGCCAGCTTGTTCAAGGCTATACAAGTAGTCATTGATGAAGGTGGGAAACAGTTGAAGCCTGAGATACAAAGTCCCTGAGACGAGTGCACAAGCATTTACCAGACACACATTTGCACCTTATATTGCTTGAGCATGCATTTAGCTGCCTTGTAGTGAAGGAATTGGAGAAGCAGCCGGTTCTATTGGAATTGCCACATGCTGTTTCACTTATTGGGAAACAGAAGGCTTAGTAGAAGTATTTTAGGAGCTGTTTGAAATATATATTTGACTTTTCCATCACCAGCAGGTGTTTGGGCAGATTAAAAAGGGACCTAGAGCTTCCTTGGAGGACTGCCCTGTGACATTTTTCCACCTGCTTTTCTGCCTCTTGTCTTGTACTTTTGGCATTTCTCTGCTCTTTGAGTCAATGAGTCAACAGCATGTTTTTAGCATTCCCTCTGTGCACAAAAGTGGACTGTGACTCAATAGGAGTCATATACTCCTACCATGGGCCAAATTGACATGGGCTTTCCTGCCAGCCAGCAAATCAGAGGCAGGGAGTAAAGAAGAACAGAATATATAATATAAAATTACATGCATATGCATAATTACATGTTACATATATATGATTTTATATTCTGTTCTGTATATCTATATCTTTATATATTAGTTTATGTCTCAAAATCACTCAAGGGTATTTTTTCTTAAATTAGGAAATTTTACCTGTTCCTTTTTGCATCTTCTGACAAGATCCTACACAGAATCCTAATAAAAATTAATCTTTTAATGTCTCAAAAATTTAATAAAAGGAATCACAGAATGATGTAGCTGGAAGGAACCTCAGAGATCTGAAGTGTTTCAAGGAATATTAATGTCCTTGATCTGTTTTTAGGTGTTTTGGAACAGGACCCATGGTCAAATAAAACCTGGAAATGCTTGGCTAAAACTGAATAGGTTTCTTTCCTGGAGAGCTTTACAGAGTTTTTAATATGCTAACATGCTTTGTGAATGTATGAGAAGGGATAGAAATGAAGTATTTAATCCCAAATTCTCATTTGAGAAATGCTGGTTTAGCTGAGCCAGCTAGAATATCGTCCACATGAAGATTGGGGGCTGATGACATCCTGAGGGTAAGGGAGTCCCCAGGGGAAGGAAAACTGTCAGTTGCTCTCTTTCATGCCAAGAATTCTCAGTGTGATGCTCAGAGAAGTCTGAAAGGCATCGTTGCCCAACAGGGCCACCCTGCGTTGTGACATATGCTGTGAATGAGCATGGGAATCCAAGACCATATTTATCCCTGACCCCATCTATGCAGGATATGAGTTGAGGGAGGTGTCACCAGCTCTGGTCACACAGCTAGTCGGGTTCTCTTTCCCTAAGCAAACCAGAAATAAAAGTTCAGGTTGGAAATACTAGTTTTAAAGTTAAGCTGATGTCATTTTTCTAGACCCTCTTAGAGCTTTTAATATGAAATGTGCATTGTGAAGCTCCAAGAATGTGGATGGAATATGTGGGATTTAAAAAGGTGTTTGGCCATGAAGTTCTTGCTTTGTGCAACATTTAGGAGGCACTAGTGTTCTGAAGAAAACCCCTTGGAAACATGGATCTAATTTTACCAATGAGCAACTATGGGCAAGACATTTCTTATCTGGGAAGCCCTCTTAGTTTTCCTTTCTCCATCATTGCGACAAATTCATTGGAATTAACTTGATGAAATTTGACAGCAGCTTTGAAGAGATTTTTGTTGCTGGCAAACCCTTTTTGCACATTTCAAGGAGAATTTACTCCACATATTTTAAGTTTTCATAGTTCAAAAGCCACAGATTAACTCAACCAATTTTTGTAGAATATCACCTATGCCCAAAGGTGCTGTTATAATCTACAAAGAAATACACTGTAATTTTTTCTTTATAAGAGATTAATAATAATAGAATATAAATTTGATGGCAATAAATATGAACAAGTAGAATTTGTTGAATATCTTTCTGTTTATATTAAGTACTTGATCTTCCCAACAATTTATGAGGCCAAGATTACCATAATCTCCATTTCATAGTAAGGACACTGAAGTTAGGAAAGGTTATGGAATCATTTCAAGGTCACATGTAGCTAGTGGGGAGGAAACGCATATGAACATGTATATGTGTGTCAGCTTGTGAAATATTCTTTAGGAGAGATGCAAGCACTATATGAATTCAGAGAGGAGAAAAATAATTTGTCGAAGACTTGATCAGTGAATTTCAAGCATCTATTTGGCAATTTCTGTGTACTGACCCATCTCTCATTCCTTTGGGGGAACACTGCTCCCTTACTTTAAAGAAACTTTTTTATTTTTGCATTGCAGTCTGCCTGTGTGGTTGGGTACATTGCTTCAAACTGACTGACCAGAATTTCTGCATTTTGGAATTGCCCAAAGACAAGAGAATGACTTCCTGGATGGTAGAACAGTGAAGTCTGTTTTGTGGTATCCATTCCTTTTGCCTAGGATCATGGCAGAAGCTGGGCTGTGGTAGGAGAGAACAGTGGTGATGACCAGAGAGAGGGAAGAGCTGGAAATGGGGAGATGAAATTCTGGGGGGCTTGTGGGTATCTCTGAGGTTTGTGGGTAGTGTCCTTGTCTTTACTAGGACACAGCACTTACCACATCCATTCTTCTTCTGAGAATGACACTATTCTTTGCAAAATGAACTGTCATTAGAAAGTAATTTTAGAAGACCTTAGGCCATAGAGATGTGCATAGATCATTAGAAGTTGTGAGGTTCTATTTGGTGCTAAGCAGAAGGTCTCTCAAACACACAAATATGAAGTTAGAAACTTTCTGGGAGACAGTGGACAGAATAGAGGAAAACAGCCCCTTAACGTATTATTTTTAACAATTGTCAACTGAAAAATTAGAGTTGAATATATTTATGGTATGCAATGTGATGTTATGGCATATGCATGCAATGTGGAATGATCAAATTAAACAAACATATCTGTCACCTCAAATATCTATTTTCATGGTGAGAACATTTGAAATTACTCTCTTGACAATTTTGAAATATTAACCATAGTCACCATGTTATACAATGGATCTCAAAAAAGATTCGTCCTAACTGAAAATTTGTACCCCTTGACCAACATCTCCCCACTACCTATTTTCCTCCAAGAAATCCATTTGTTACTGTTTATGAGAATGGCTAGAAAGGTTTCAGTTGATGACTTCAGTTTCTGCATCACACTTCAATGTTAATTTTTTAAAAAGGAGGGGCAATACAAAAATTTGGCAATAAAAGTGCCACCTTGTTTACTTTACTGACCTCACAAAAACCTCTTCTTTATCATTTGAAAAACTGGTGAGGGACATGAATACCATACTTATCTCTTTAAATTGTTTTTACCCTCCAAAGAAAAAAACAGATGCAAAGCCTTTATTACAAGTATGAGTTATTACTCGCAGTTCATCTTACTATGATCAAACATTTTATAATCCTGAAACAAGCAAGTCAACTATATTCTCAGGATGTGGACAATATTTGGGAAAGGAGAGCAGCAGGAGATTTCAGAACAGCAGCTTTAGTGAGTGTAAAAATGTTTGAGGGGTGATGGGAGATAGAAGCAAAACTGAGAATTGTTTCTTCCCTCTTTAGATTCTATCCTTTTCTCTTTTCATTCATATTTTCAATGGAGATTTTGTGGTTTTGAATTTTAGATAAATGAATTTTATGGAGAGAAGGGAGAATATCTCCAACCCCTGGAGAATTATAGGATGCATAAAGACCTAATACAGAACCAGTATAGTAACTGGTAACCAGTTCTCTTTTAATTTGGCTATGTTCATTCCTGATAGGACATTAAAAAGGGCTTTAGCCTCTTCCTCTTGGAAATGATTAAGGGGGGTGTACAGTTCAAAAGTGTGGAGGGATACAGTGTAAGCAAGGGTGTTTCCAAGCAGAAGCATGGGATGAGAAAGGTATGAAGAATAAGAAAATATGTATCTGTATTGCTGCTGTTGCAACCACCACAACAAACAAACAAGGGAAAAAAAAGTTTCCATACTGCAAATTGCCTTGAGAGAGGCTGGCGAAAGTGGAAGTCTAGGGCGGGTCCTACTGGATTAAAAGGGTCTGACAGTGTGTGATTCCCTGCAACAAATGGTCATGATGGGTGTGTATATACACATACAGACACACATGCAGCGCCCAGCCTCCAGTTTCACCGCTGGCAGAAGATAACAATTCTCAGCTCGCCTTTCCAAGGTTATTTTTGGCTAGGGCTGTTGCTGATGGCAAAAGGTTTCAGCCCCCTCCCAACTCCCTCCCAGTCCTTGTTCCAGAGAGAAACTTGTGAGTGTACTCTGTTCGTTCGCAGGGAAACCAGGAGTGGGAAGGTTAAGGCGCCAAGGGTGCGGGAGCAGACTGAACCCTGCTCAAACTCTCACCCCAGGCTATTTTCTTGAGGAGTGTGTGCCTTGGAGAGAGGCAATCTCGGGGATGGCAGGGGACCAGACGCAGGACAAGGCGTCCCTGGTGGGTTGGGTAGCTAGCTGGCACTAGAACCCAGCTTTTGTGACACTCCAAAACATGAGACCAGCTGGGAAAAGAAACCCAGGACAGTTCAAGCGATCAGGCTACAAAAAAGTTGGGCAGGAGTAAGCTTTGTCCCAAGGTGGAAGTGGAACTGCTGGGACAGCTCAGGGAGGGGCAAAGAGGAGGAGCTGTCGGTGCTGGGCCCGCTGGGGAGGGGGCTGGGCGCGAGGCGGAGTCCGGGCTCACCGCCAGGCTGGTGGGGGCCTGGCGGGTTGCAGATTCCCTGCGGCTCAGGAACTCACGGAGCCGCAGCAGGACCGGCCAGAAGGCGCCATGGAGGGGAGCCCCATCCCGGTGCTGACTGTGCCCACAGCGCCCTTCGAGGACCAGCGGCCTACGGGCGGCGGGGGGCTGCGGCGGCCCACTGGCCTCTTCGAGGGTCAGCGCAACTACCTGCCCAACTTCATCCAGAGCGTGCTGTCATCCATCGACCTGCGCGACCGCCAGGGCTGCACCATGGTGGTGGGCAGTGACGGCAGGTACTTCAGCAGGACGGCCACAGAGATCGTGGTGCAGATGGCCGCGGCCAATGGGGTGAGTGACTGGGATGCCCCTTACCTGACTGCACCGCTGCTGCTATGCTCACCAATGCTCACTACGCGGGTCCCCCATGACCTGCGGGGCCCCACCCCTACCTGGCCACTCTCCCTCCAACCTCACACTATCACCGCACGTGTGGACTACCGGGCACAGCCCCGAACGCAAACTCATCATTGCCCTGAAACATCCCCAGTCACCCATCGCCCTGGAAACCCTGAGGGGTCTCGCCCTTCTTTGAGCTTCCAGGCATCTTCAACCTGCTGTGCTGAGCATTGCTCGCCTCTGCCCACGTCCTGCACCTGCTTGTTTTTCTTTTCAAACTTTTATTCCTCATTCCTTTTCATTTCACCTCAGGCAGGTCTGGGTTTTAAAGTTGTCCCAACCATGTTCACTACCCGCACAGACTTTTTTTCCAAGGCTTCCAACGTAGTTTCCCACTCTGTGTCCTTTTTGCTTGTAATCATTCTCTTCACCCCTGAATCTTGACTCTGCCAAATTTAATTCTATTATGTGTACACACACACACACACACACACACACACACACACACACACACACACACAGAAAGAGGGAGAGAGAGAGAGACAGCGCGTCCATCCCCTACACATTTGGCAAGAGGACCCCAAAGTTTTGTTTGTTTTAGATCATTGGTTCTTCAACCCAGTAATAATTTAATGATTAACTAGTTTGGGGTAGGGATCCAGTAGATCAATTTGATGCTATACAGCCTGGACTCTCAGCTCCTGAGAAGCACATTTCTAAGTAGTCTGAAATGAGAAGGTTAATGACTTTCTTAAAGTAATTCCCAACTCCTCTCCCATTTGCCTTTGGCACATGAGGACAATTCATACCTCTTCCTCTTTTCAGTTTTCATCCTCATTTCTGCTCCTGTCTCCTGCTGCCTCTGCAGTCTTCTTTTACTATTTGAATTTTCGGATCTTGGATTTTTCTCCTTTTGCCTCCTCCTCACTATATAGCAGTTAGAAGCACCTTCTGACATACCCCCACACCCCGAATATCTTCCACCCAAATCTGGCAGCATCTCCAGGATGACTAACTTCAGGGTCTCTGAACTATCTGTGGGAATTCCACACTGCTTTTAAAAAGTTAATATGAGCCTTGTTAATGCAACCAGACCCACATCCATAGAACTTTTCCTTGAGTGAAATTTCTTTTGAAAATGTATAAATGAGCATGAACATATTTAAAAGTGAAACTAAATAATTATCTATCATTTAGATTTTTCTCCTTCTTTTCCAGACTTTCCCTTTTTTCTTATATCTTCTTATGTTTTAACCATATACGGTTGTTCATGCTTCATATTTGTCTACTTGGGTTTTCCTTTCTCAGTGTTTCAGGAATAGTGAAAAAAGACTTTTTATTTTATTATTTTTTTTAATAACCAAAAGCAATTAGGAAAAACAGGGCCAGTGGTGTTGGGACGGGTGATAGAATTGTGATATTTGGCAGATATTGCTGCTGCAGATATGAGGTCCTTGTTTGTCTCTGACTCCTGGGATTGATGAAAGTTGGCTAAAGTCAGAAAACTGGACAGAGGTTGAAAAATGATCTTTCACTCTTGTCTGACAAAGTTATTCCCATGAAATCATGGAGGATAATGAGCCTTGGGAGAGCTATGACAGCAATCTATTCCTTCCCGGGTCAACTCTTTCAAGGAGTGTGAGAAGTATAGACTGTTCAATATTTAATCAGGATGTTTTTGAAGATACACTTTATCATAAGGACTCTTTAACCTTTTATATCGATGGGTCTTCTCTGATCAACACTTTTTTTAACATTAAAGATGGAGTTGTTCACTTTAGGAGATAACATTTATTAATATATGCTTAAAATTTAACCAAACAGTTGTTTTGAAGGACAGAATGACTAAAATTCACAAGAAGCACCAACTATAACATAATCTGAAAGTACTCTTTCTAAGAGGGGTGGATGTGGGAGAAGGAATGGTAGATATTTTTCAGAATTTCAAGCAACCCAATTTAACCAATCTTTTACTCATTTTGTTCACCATCTTGGGACTTGTGCTGAAGTTGAGGTGAATAGGCAGAAGGTTGGCTTCAGGAGAAACATGTTCTAGAAATTCTGAAAAATTACAAGCAAAATTGGTCTTGAATGATACAAAATTAGTGGAAGTGCACTTGTTTTCTGATTTGATGTACCTTGATTCCAAATAATTTGGCCTCTTTGATTTCCTACTGAATATTCATAAACAGGATAGAAGAATAATGGAAAACTGGAATTTATTCGTAGAATTGGAAAATCTGATTGATTGAACCTCATTCTCTTTCTGAAAATTTTTGGTTTTGATTGAAAAGTTAATTTTACAAAGAAATTTCCTATGAAAGAACGTACTTGGTCTTTGATAATATAAGTTCTGGAGAACAGAAGAACGAAATTGCTGAATGATATCACTTATGTTTTAATATTGTAAAGTCTGTAGTAGATTTACTTCAAACATGTACCTGCATTACTTGGGATTTAAAAATCATTATTTTTAAGTTATGAACATTTCAAGGTTTGATAAAAGTGGGGAAACAAAATTAATGACACCCATGGGTCCATAACCTAGATTGTACATATTTTACAATAGTTGCATGATTCTTTATGGCTTAAGTATTTTCAAGTATATTTTAAAAATGCCAGTTACCTCTAAATTCTTCAATGTGGATCTTTAAAAATGTTTTTCTTTATAGCTATAATATAATCCCAAATGAAATAAAAATGTTTTCTTTATGTCCTTTATTTCCTGGTCCACATTCAGATTTATTCAGTTACTCTGAAACATCTTAGATGTTTTGATTCTACTCATCAACGAACACACATTGCATTGGGTTATTTATTTCAAGATTCTTAACCTAGAAAGTAACTATTGTATGTATATATTTATTTTTATCTGTTTATGAAATTGATTGTTGAAGAACCAGGTCAGTTGTCCTGTTGAAGGTTCCCTCTTCTGGAATTTTCAGATTGCTCTCTATGGTGTCACTTAAATTTTCACACTCTCCCTTGTTTTTCTTGTTAACTGGACATTGGTTCTAAAGGCTGGTCTTTGTCCATTTTGGGTCAATAGAGCAAAATTCCACAAGGTAGATAGCTCATAAATCACAGAAATATATTTTGCATAGGTCTAGAGGCAAGGAAATCCAAGGCCAAGGTGTGAACTGGTAATTTTGGTGTCTGGTGAAAGTCTATCTACTGGTTTAAAGAATGGTCCCTTCTTGCTTTGTCTTGTTGGGACTGGCTAGCTTTCTGGGGTCTCTAGAAGGACACTAATTCCAATCATGAGGGATTACACTCCATGTTCATGACTTAATCATCAAAAGATCTTACCTTCTAATTCTATCACCTTGGGGGCTTAGGATTTCCACATGTGAGTTTTGAGGGGACATAGCATTCAGCCCCCATTATAAGGCTTGCTCAGCTTTAGGTTTGATTTTTTAAAATAAGGATATTTCATTATAAGAAATCATAATCTCTGACTGTCCCAGTATGAGAGATGCAAGATGGGTGCAGAGCTATGGTGGTCACTGCCCCTGTCCTACCATATTTGCCCCCTTGAGTGGAGCCAGCAGCACGGGGTGAACTTCACGCTGTGTGCATAGACAGTTCCTAATCAACCTTTACCCAAGTGTTTTATTATTCATTAATAATCACTTCTTGAGTTGATTATTTCATTAGGGATTTCAAAATAGTGACTTTCTAATTCACTAACTCTGTTAGCTGATACTTTCTTATCAACAGGACATTTTCCTCACAGCTGCACTATTTGGTCATCCTGACACAAAGTTCTTTTGTTTCTTTCTCTCTCCTCTTTTTAATTAGAATTTTTAGAGTAAGAATTTGATGAAATAGCCACATCCACAGGTTTTATGACAAATGGATTTTGTTTTGTGTCACTTTTGCTTTTTTTGAATACCAGCATGGATACTTGGATTTTTGTGTTTTCAATTTCAATGGATTAGTGAATAAATAAAAGATACTTTTACCTGTTTTTTTTAAATAGTTTTTATGTTGCTTTGTAAACTTATCTATTTTAATTCACCTTTAAATATATAAACTAAGGCATACCATGTAAAGTGGAAGAAAAATAACCACCATGTACAAATAACTAGTATCATTTATAATTTAAGTAATTTACAAAGCTTTAATTTGTAACTGATTTTTTTGGTAGTGGGGATTGAACCCAGAGGTACTTTTCTACTTGAGCTGTATACCTGGCCCTTTTTTTTTTTTTTTTTTTTTTTTTTTTTTTTTTGCGGTGTTGGGGATTGAACCCAGAGCCTTATGCTTGACAGGCAAGCACTCTATGAACTGAGCTATATCTCCAGCCCCCTTTTCATTTTTGAGACAGGAATTCACTCAGTTGCTTTGAACTTGGGACTTCCTGAGTCTCTGGGATTATAGGTGTTTTGCCACCATGCCCAGCAACCCATCAGTTTTCTAGTGTGTGCTATATTTTCTTCTGCTTCAGACCCTCTTCAGTGGCTTAGATCCTCTATGTATCAATTTATTCCAATGTCTTAGAGAATTTTAAGAGTTTAGTGCGACACAATGGTTACAAGAATGAATGTTCCTTTTTCTGGTTGGTCCCCTGCAACTAAGAGCAATCTCTCAATTTCTCCTTGTTCAAATCTTTGTTAGCACTGAACTGTCTTTAATGTTGGGCAGATAACAATACTGTTATCTTTTCTAAAGTCTTCTTACTCTGGCAATGACACTCTGTAACATTACTGTCCAACAGAAATTTCTCTAATGATGCAAATGTTTGATTATCTGCATGGCCCTACCCACTAGCCACCTGTGCCTCTCAACACTTGGAAGTATCTGGTGTGACTAAAGAAGTGGATTTTGCATTTACTTAATTTTAATAAAATCAGACAAATTAGATAGCCACTAGTTAGTGTCTACTATACCAGACAGCACAACTCTATAACTGAGCATGTAAAACTTGTTTGTATGCTTGTTTTAAAAAATGGAGCTGAACTGTTAAAACCAAAAGTAACCATGGGCTAAATAAGGCACATCACCAAACACTATCAACACACATCCACACATCCACAAGTCCAAACCAGATTTCTTCATGTGCTAACCACAGACTCTTTGACCTTCAGCCTTGGAGGTAATAGGTATAGTAGAAAAAGCTCTGTAGCAACAGTCAGAGGGCTGCCCTTCTTTCTCTTGCTCTGCCATGCAATTTGGAGGACAGATGCTTTAACCTCTTGACATACCTAGAAACCACTTGTTTCCTCATCTATGAGTTTGGTATGACAGTATCACTGAATTATTCAAGGAATCAAAGGAAGCACTATTTATGAAAGTACTTTGTAACATCCATAACACTAATAGGAACAAAGGAGTATTGACAACTGAATATAACTCAGATAATTATGACTCTATGTATTGAATGAAGACTGAATATGCCCCTTGACAAACAACTTACATTTCTGTTACAAGGCTTACCTCTATTGCAAGTTTTAGCCAAAAGAAAAATCTATTTGTTAATGAGCTGCTCACTGTCCTGGTCACATGATGCCAGCAATGATAATCAATGTTAACAGGGCAACTTACAGATTTCAAGGACTTATCAATATTAGTGAAATCTAGGGGTGGAAGTTGAACCACAGTGGGATAAGGAAGGTGGATCAGCTGGGGACTTAATGCCCTCCAGACAGATGCTTGCATGAGTTGTATTTGATTTGATTGGCCATGAAAAGCTAGTTGCTCCAAAGAATGAGAATACTCTTAGTTTGGCATTTACTATACCCATCTAGGGTAAAATCTTGGTGTGGCTCCAAAGATAAGGAGCACAGATTTAGAAATGAAGCAAAGATGTGGTAGACTGAAGTTGGGAGGGCCGAAGAGGGAAGTAAGAGAGGGAAACCTGTGCTCCAACACCTAGCTTGTCTTTCCTGGAATGGATCTGGAAATCTGGGGTTGGGTGGCTTGAGACTTGTCTCTAGGAGGGAAAAAAGAACTGAGAGGTGATTGTGCTGTATTTCCACTGGTGCTCACTACAGAATAGGAGGACATAATGAACTACCAATATCTAGACATCGGCAAGGGCAGGATTATGATGCCTTAGTAAAATCTAAAGGGTCTTCTCTTTCTTTACTTTGTTCCCCTTGCTGAATGGTTGTCCCTGAGCCATGGAACTAGATAATCTATAATGTGAACAACAGCAAACTTTAGGCAGCCCGTGACTCCATCCATCTCCCTGTTCAGGCCAGTGCATTCTTGATACTTTTAGCCTTGAGTCTTCATTCACTCTTTTTATGGGGAAGTCAAAGGAGTGGGAGAGCTTTGGAGAACAGCTGGGCTCTCCCAGTTGCTGGTGTGGTTATTTTAAGCTTTGTTTAATGTGTCCAGAGACCCAGATGGCATTTTTAACTAAGCTGCTTTATTAAATCTTGTGATAAAACATAATGATGTTTATTGAAAAGGCAGATACACACCAGCAACATTATGTGTGAAACTTATCCTGAGTCTTTCTTCCTTCCTTCCTTTCTTTCTTTCCTTTTCTTTTTCTTTCTTTCTTTCCTTCCTTTCTTTCTTCTTTCTTCCTTCTTTCCCTCCCTTCCTTCCTTCCTTTCTTCCTTCCTTCCTTCCTTCCTTCCTTCCTTCCTTCCTTCCCTCCTTCCCTCCTTCCTTCCTTCCTTCCTTCCTTCCTTCCTTCCTTCCTTCCTTCCTTCCTTCCTTCCTTCCTTTCTTTCTTTCTTTCTTTCTTTCTTTCTTTCTTTCTTTCTTTCTTTCTTTCCTTCTCCCTTCCTTCCTTCCTCCCTCTCTCCCCTCCCTCTCTCTCTTCCTTCCTTCCTTCCTTCTTTCCTTCCTTTCTCTCTCTCTCTCTCTCTCTCTCTCTCTCTCTCTCTCTCTCTCTCTCTCTTTCTTTCATAAAACATCTGCTCTCTTTGGGCCCTTCGTGAACTCTGGAAGTTTGTTAGTTTCTGTACAGACTTGAAGACTAGAAGTTGGAACCCACTTTTGGGGAAGTATAAGCATAGATATTGGATTCATCAACTTTAACTCTCATTTTTGGATCCTGCACATTCTTCTTTTTTTTTAAATTTGTTCTAATTAGTTATACATGACATTAGAATGCATTTTGACACATCATATATAAATGGAACATAATTTCCCATTGTTCTGGTTGTACATGATGTAGACTCACACCTGTCATGTAATTAGGTGTGCATAAAGGGTAATAATGTCCAATTCATTCTACTATTCTTCCTACCTTCATGCCCCCTCCCCTCCCTTCACTCCCTTCTTTAATCCAAAGTACCTCTATTCTTCCCTGCCCCCCTTACTGTGAATTACCATCTGCATATTACAGAAAACATTCAGCCTTTGGTTCATTGGGATTGGCTTCTTTCACTTAGCATGATATTCTCCAGTTCCATCCATTTACCTGCAAATGCCATAATTTCATTCTTCTTGAAGGCTGAGTAATATTCCATTGTGTAGATGTACCACATTTTCTTTATCCATTTATTTGTTGAAGGGCACCTAGGTTGGTTCCATAGTTTAGCTATTGTGAACTGATAGCAGTACTCTATAATCACTGATAAGGCTGCATCACTGTAGTATACTGATCTTAAGTCCTTTGGGTAACAAAGGACTGGGATAGCTGGGACAAATGGTTTCTTTCCAGGTTTTCTGAGGAATCTCTATACTGCTTTCCAGAATGGTTGCACCAATTTGCAGTCCTATTTGTGCATCCTTCTGTTAGACAATAATGTGAAGAAACACTGTATGAACTATGGACCAGATTATTTGTGACTAATAGGCAGGGAAAAATAGGTCTGAATGGAACAGGGATTTAAAAATTGAAGATAGAAAGCTGGGGCTTCAATGTCATGCATCAACTGATGCCATGAGAGTTAATTTGAAAATACTCAAGATTTTGCCAGTATACTGCCACTGCTTACACTTGCATAACCAATGGGATAGTTTTAGGTCCTTTTATCTGATTTGACTCGGTTATGAATAAGAGGGTATGTTGAATATATACAAAATTTGTTGAAATGAAAATCTATATTCTCTGAGCCTTTAAATATCTTTTATTCTTTATGTTTTTTAGTGACACCAACTTCTGGAATAATGTCTGTATTTATATGAAAAGAACATTTTCAGAAACATTCAGCCTCCAAAAAAGTTATTTTTCTTGGTCTGAAGTCATAGAAGTTTTTGACTTTTCCTTTCTCTTTCCGATTCTGTACTATGAAATAATTTTGCACAAATATATTTAATTATTGCCTTTGTATTGTTTTCCTCTAATAAGAGTCTGTTTTTTAGCTAGGGGCATCTAATTTTGCATTTAGGGATCTCTAAAAAGGAAAAAAAAAAATCTGAAAACTGAGGACCAGAGTTGATTCTATGTGACAAAAGATTTCGTAAAACACTGGGAGGAGATTTTTACAATAAATGGTTCTTTTCTGCAGTACATAAAAATCTCCTCCAAATAAATAAGAAAATTCAAACAATTCATATAAATATCAATAATAAACAAATGAAAATGTGGTCAACCCATTAATAATCTGATAAATATAAATAAAAGCAAATCATTGATTTTTTCTTTTTAATGGAAAATACCCAGAATTGGTGTGGCTATTGGAAGGTTGTATCTGTAACACTGTTGATGGAAGTTAAATAGATACAACTTTTGGTAAGGCAACTGGCAGTGTTTATCTAAATTAATAGAATACTTATCCAACAGCTTGTCCCTTAATCTAAGAATCTATCCTGTAGATTTTCTAGTACAAATATACAAACCTATATGAACAAGCATGCTCACTGCAGCATTTTGCTAAGGAAAACCCCAGAAGTAATCAGATGTTCAATAGTGGAGAGCAGATAAATGATTGACACAACCACACAAAATCATGAAAATCTATAAACAAAGGGGTTATATCTGTATGTGGTATGAGAAAGATGTGGATGAGAGCTTGTTAGGTGACAAATAAAAGCAGTAAGTGGAATAGGGCATGTAGCATGATCCCATTTTTGTGTGTATAACATAGGCACAGAAAATAGGGTTGAAAGAACATACTCCAAGCAGTCAATTCTGTGTGTGTGTGTGTGTCTGCACATGCACATTGTGGTCTTAGAAAGAGAATCCTTTTCCTTATTACATCATATACTCCTCTTGGTTGAAACAATCATTCATGTACATGCATAACTTTCATTATTAAACCCATCAGTGAAAAATGATGAAGGTAACCAGGCATGGTGGCATTAGCCTGTAGTCCTAGCTACTGGGGAGGTTGAGGCAGGAGGATCTCTGAGCCCATAAGTCTGAGTCCAGCCAGGGTAACATAGTGAGACCTTGTCTTTTAGGGTTTGTTTGCCCATTTTTTTAAAAATTAGGGAAATAATACTTGCCCCCACATCTTCCGGGGTTGTTGGGAGGATTAAATGAAGTAATAGATTATTAAGATCTATTTTTATATCTCCATAGAACACAATTATTACCAAAATATTTTGCACTGATTAAAATTAAAAAAGGATGTGTGTGTTTTTCAGTTTAGTTGCTTTTCTAGCCAGGAGGCGCCTGTCGTAGTGGTGATCACAGTTGCTTCAGTGCAGCTTCCTCAGGACATTTGGCATTTCTCCATGTTGTTGACGAAGCTGGGGTGATGACTGCTGAGGCATGATACCCCTGCCCCCATGCTTGCATGCACATGCACACCCACCGTCCCGTGGCCCTTGAGGTAGAAGCAGCTGCTGCCATGCAGACTTTAACTCCATGTGAAGGGCTTTGAAACATGGTCTGTGCCTGATCTCCTGCGATGACTGGGCCAAGTCAATGGGTGCATTTGTGCCTTAAACCTTTCTGAGGCTCAGGGCCCTGCCCCCATGCCTGCCTGCTGCCCCTTACCGAAGCCAGATCTTAATCTGCTCATTTCATGAGGATTTCCAGTCCTAATGGACTGGGCCATGTGAGAGATTACTGAGAGGAAGAGACTGAGCAGAGGCTCAGAGACTCCACACTAATCTGCTGAGTGTTCTGAAAATGCACAGCTGTGGGAGCTCACCACGCTTTCAAGCATTTTGTCAGGATGTTTGTCAGGGGGCCTGTTCCTGCAGCCCTGCTGAGTGTTTGGTTAGGAGGCATAATCTTTTTTTGGACAGGATCTCTCAAATGTAAAGTGACAGATGCAAATGTGGAAGACCCAGCTTGGCCGTCATAAATAACAGTAAACTGTTGAATCTTGCTGAGTTGTAAATCTATGATTGCTAGAGGTCCGTAGGTCACTGGAACATAGTATAAGGGGTGGGTGCACTCAGCAAATGGGCAGCTCTTATTTCCCAACCAGACAGAAGCTGGCCTGATGTGATTTATTTAAAAATCTGTATAAATGTATTTTAATTGGATATGAACACTACTCAGAAAAACATACAGTTCTAAAGAAATTTTTAAAAAAATATCTACATACATGCTCTACCTATAATATGCACCTGCGAGGGTGCTGAAGATCCTGAGGTTTTGTTGTTGCTTTGTGTGTGCATGTGTGTATTCCCCAAATATTATCTCATATATATGTATAATATCCATCACTTATAAAAGTGGCATTTAGTTTAATAGGTAGCATATGTATGTGCACAGGAATCTAGCCTCCTTCTCCATACCCCACAAAGCCCTCTCTTCTTCCCTGGATATATTTA
Source organism: Sciurus carolinensis (assembly GCF_902686445.1). NCBI lineage: Eukaryota > Metazoa > Chordata > Mammalia > Rodentia > Sciuridae > Sciurus > Sciurus carolinensis. The sequence continues at coordinate 69,547,416 of NC_062226.1, forward strand.
AAAAGAGACTAGAACAGAGGACCATGTGTCAGAAATGTTTGAAGACTACATAGAACAGATGAGGCTTCCCAATGATCTCTGCTTCTAGAACAATAAACAGAAATTATGCTGAGTTGGATGAAGCAAGAGCAAGAAATAAAAGCAGTGTAAGTCGAACTATTCTAGGCAGGGATCTATTTTGCAAGGACAGCTTTGTGCAGTGAACTCAATGGCATTGAAGAGTTAGCAGGCCATGCACATACAAATGCCAGTCAGAGGCACAAATGGGGACAATGAAGAAGGTTCTGGTCAGGACGAGGATGCAGATATGGGCCTGTCACTCCCTACCATGGGATATGACCCAATAAACCAAGATATTGAGGAATGTCATACTTTTCCTTTTTTTAAAAAAGCATCTTATTTAAAGCTAAAAAAGAGGATTCTTATGAAAGAGAATTCACACATGAAAACAATCTACTTTTCATTAGTATCATGTTACTGAGCCTAGGCAACTTTTTAGCAGGTTTGGTAGCTGAAGAAGAAAGACACTGTAGTTATGCAGTAATTTGCTGGTTAATTATTGGCAGATGACATCCAATTTAATTTATACCACAGTGTGGGGTTAGTTTTTAAACACTTTTTAGTTTTACATATAAATATTTGAGGTAGAAGAATACTTTTATATTGATTAATTAATGTTAGTACATTTTAGGAATGGAAGATTTTACATCATTAAAATCATGTTATAGAAGAATATTCAGTAACACAGGAAGACAGACATGAGGGAAAGGCTAGACATTTTAAGTACATAATGTGGGCTACACAACAATCCTTTCTATAAAATATACAAATAAATGAAACAGATGGATACCAAGGCACATAGACAAAGGTTGTACAGAGAAGTGATAATGGTGGACATCTTTAGGTGGTAGGATTGGTTTTTATTTTCTTCTTGCTTATGTGTACTTCATACATGTTCAAGCAAGAACACACATACATTTAGTTATAATAGTATTTCAAGTTAATAAAATAACAATTGCTCTGAACAAAACATACCAGCAAGGAAGGCAAATGAAATGTACTGGGAAACTGTTGGGTGCTGGACACTGTGAACTGGGCTGGGCTATGTTACTTTCTTTCACCCTGTGTCAAATGATCTTTTAGGTTTTCCAGACAACAAAACTGAGATAGGACTTCAGGGTCATGCCCACCATGACATAGGCAGTAGGTAGCAAAATCAGTTTTATATCCTTTTCCATTGGACACCATCTTGTCTCAGAACACTTAGCTCTGTTTTCCTGACTCAGGCAAACACAAGGAATATTTTCATTTCTTATCCAATTGGAGTCATTGTCTCATGAAATAACAGCAAGCAAAGCCTTTTCTAGTTTTACTGAGTCAGGCCCTCCATCTTAAGGCAAAAATTCCATAGTGTTTTCCAAGCACTGAATTATCTAATTACTAGGAGGGACAGAGTTTCCAATTTTTACTTTATTTTTCAGCTGAAGAAAATTAGATATCCTCATCTTCTAATGAAATCTTCAAAATTGGGTGGACTGATTGAGGAACAGACTGGGCCAAAGTTGTAGATGTCTGTGAGTGTTCTACACTTGTTCAGCTATTGGGAATCATATGTGAAATCCATGTTGGCTTGGTTCAAATGAACTCTGAGCCCTCCCTCCAGCCCTCGAGTGTTTTTAAAGACTTCCAGGGGTACAGGAAGCTGAGGGTAAACTTTGTTGCTCTCATCTGGTCTCCATGTAAGAAAGCATATAACTGCACAATCATCCATGTGCAAATGGAGAAGTCCCTTGATGTCTGAATAACCATATCCATGCCTTGTCTTGAGTCTGTTCTTTCTCAAAATTCCACTGCCATCTCCCACTTGTTCACATGCAACACTCTCTGAGAGCTGGTACCCCTATCTGACATCTGGGACTGACAGTGAAGCCCTGCAGTCCATGGCAGCTTGGCTTGGGGCTTCCTTTCACAGTGTGTGTGAAGGTGTTTGGGTTTTAAACTGAGACTACAGGAAACAGGCATCTTGTGTATCTGGCTCTCCACAGAACTTCGTAGGTGGAAATGGTGAAGCCTGTGTGGTCCTGTAGAACACTATCTGTGAACCATCAAGAGTGTTTCTGTTTACTGTTCTCTTCACTCTCCCTGATTCACTATGGGGTACAATCTCATTATGGGGACATGAATCCATTACAGGGATATGACCTAGTAAACCAAGGATATTAAGGAATGTCATACTTATCTTTTCCTTTTTAAAACAAGAGTGACTTATTTAAAGCTAAAAGAGAATCAAAGGGCAATCTTCTGTCAGAGAATTCACACATGAGTTTTGAGAGGTTAAAAAAAAAAAGAAAAAAAAATCTTTTAACTTTCTAAAACTCACCTAAGTATAATAGGGAATGAAACCTTCCAATAAACAGTTCACACCAGAAAAAACAAAAAACAAAAAAAATCCAGCTTTCATTGGTATCATGTTACCGGGGAAGGAGAACATGCGTATGAAATTCTGGGTTTTCTCTGAGCTGTTAGACTGAGGATTTTAATTGTAAATCTTTGCTCTCTAGGACTTTAATTTGAACTGATTAAAAACTGAGCTCATACTAAATTTAATTTACAAGAGCAGTTGTTAACATTGTGAAAAAAGGGAGTCACCAGAAATAAAATAATTTAAAAAAAAGAGCTGATGTAAAGGAATAGAAGTACTGGGGAGAAAACTTTCGTGTTTTCTTTCTCAGACACTGGGCTTTGGCATGTGGCTGGGCATAATGTTTCCCCCAGCACCTGCCATGCCCCTTCACTGGGAGAAAATGATTTTAGTAGGTAATATTTAAGGACAATGGAAGGCATTGGCAGCAGGTTAGAAGAATAGATCATAAGGAACTGCATGAAGAAAATGGTGGTAACCAAACATGCCTTCTCCTGAGTCCCCCTTCCCCAAGCATTTGACGTCATGACAGCATAGGAACAAGTTCCTGCTGTCTGTCTACCTATCTGTGGATCTGGGAAGGCATGTGTGACATGTTTGTGTCTGCAGGGGCCCATGTCATAGTGTCAGGTGTCTACCTGTGGCATCTGTACCTGTATGCTTCCTATGTGTGCAAGTGACAGTGGGTTAGGGTCCACCTTGCTCCTTTCCAAGTGGGAACTGAAGGAAATGCTCTTCGGTGGCAGTGAAGTCCCTCCAGGTGAGCACCCTTTCTCTAGGGCCAGGTGGGGTTGCCCATCTTCCAGCCAAATCCAGACCCCACGGTGTGGTAGGTACAGCAAGGGGACAGCAGATGCCATAGTTTGCCCTCTCTGGGCTGTGGTCTGGGTTCACTCAGGAATAAAAGTCAGATGCTGCCCATTTTCATTGCTGTAAACAAAACCAAAACAGGTTATGTGAGTAGAACAACTTTTCCTTGTAAGGTAGCCGTCTGCTACTTTGACAGAGGGTAGTATTTCTAGGACTTTTTCAGAAAGTGAAATGGTACTTAGAGAATCTATTATCTCGAAAATATTCCTTTTAATTATTGGGGGTGCAGGGTTTGTGAAGACAGTAGTATCATCTGTGTCATGTTTAATTTTACAAAGAGTTTTTCTATTTAGAGTTTCATCTTAAGTGAATTTTTACCACCTTATACTCTCTTGACTGCCTCTGAGGCTTTTCTTGAGCCCCAGGGAAAGGAAATTGTTCTTGCTTGGTCAGGGTTAGAGCCAAGAGTTGTATCAAGGCTTTTTACTTCAAATTGAGTGATTTGTATTGAAACAGCAGGGCCTCCAAAAACTCTGTGTTCTTTATCAATTAATAAATCTTGAAAACTATAAACTAGTTTTTAAAAAAAATCTTGGACTAATTGGAAGAAGGAAGATTGACATAAGAGGAGAAAAATTGAGACACACAAAGGAGTATAGGATGTGAAGACAGGCAGAGTAGAGCGGTGTTGCCACAGGGCCACCCAATAACAGAAATTGAGAGGCCAAGAGGATCCTCTACTGGAGCCTTTGGGGATGCATGGCTCTGCTGACACCTTAATTTTGGACTCTGGTCTTCAAAACTTCAACAGATTAAGTTTCTGTTATTTTACCCACGAAGTTTATGGGAATTGGTTATGGCAGTTTTAGGAAATGAATACAGATTTGGGGTTAGATTACAGATTTTGTATTAATTTCCTAGGGCTACCATAACAAATTACCATGACTTGGTATCTCAAAAGAACAGAAATCATGCTCTCACAGCTCTGGAGACCATGAGTTGAAATAAAGGTATTGGCAGGACCACATTCCCTGAGGTTCCAGGGGAGAATCTATTGCATGGCTCTTCTATCTTCTGGTGGCTGTCAGTATTCCTTGGCTGTCCAGACTTGGGGCCACGTCACTCCAATCTCTGCCTCTGTCTTCACATTCTCTTCTTCTCTGTGTCTTCTCTTCTCTCTCTCTATTCTAGTAACTACAAAATGCCATCTCTTCCATGGGTCCAAATCAATCAACCTGCAACCAGGTAGCTGGTGAAAACTGGGAGTTATGTTCTGATTCCTTTGCTCTTTGCTTTGGTACTAGTTATTGATTACCATTTAAGAAATTATCGCGAAACTTAGTGACTTCAAACAGCAATATGTATTTTGGTTGGGGGGTGGTGCAGAGTACTGGGAATCAAATCCTGGGGCCCTTTACCAATGAACTACATCCCCAGACCTTTAAATTTTTATTTTGAGACAGGGGATTGCTAAGTTGCTGAGGTTGGCCTTGAACTTGTGATTGTCCTGCGTCAGCCTCTTGAGTCAATGGGATTACAGGTGAATGTCAATGTGCCTGACTGCAACACATATTTACCCTTTCTAAGTTTCCCTTAGAAAGGAGATGAGTTGATTTGTTTTGGGGAGTCTCAGGAGGTCACAGTCCAGTGTTGGTAAGGTTTCTGTCAAATGAAGAATTGTTGGGACCTGCAGGATCATCTACAAGATGCCTCATAGGTGGAGATGGCAAGTTAGTGCTGGCTGTAGGTGGGAGCCTGTATCTGGAAATGTTGACCCTAGGATAGCTTTGCTGTTGAGCTAGAGGATATAGCTTGCCTTGGCTTGTAGGCTGCATTAGTATTCCTCAAATGAATTATCTGGGGGTAGAGGAGGGATCTTGTTGAAACACAGGTTCTTATTCAGTAGGTCTTGGGTGGGCACTGAGGTTCTGCATTTCTATCAGGCTTACTGGTGGTACCCACCCTTCAGGTCCTGTGTGTCACAAGGGGCCTGCCCACCAAGCCTGGTGGAACATTGGAGTCACCTGTGGAGCTGTAAAAACAGCTACTACCTGGATCTTACCATCAGAGATTGTGATTTAATTAATCTGGCATTCAGTTCAAGAATTTGTTTTTAAAGCTTCCTAAATGATTCTAGTTTGAAAAAAGCTTTGGGAATGACTGGATTGGGTGACTGAACATTGTTTTAAGACAAAGTGTAGTGAATAATGCTCTTCAGGGATGTGCTTCTTATTTTTTAAAAAGCTAGAGAGTCTGGTCTCACCCATGGATGACTTCCAGATCACTACTTAGTATGACTTGATAATTCCTTCTATGTCCCCAGCACATGTCACATAGTGGCAGAAATAGAATTCCTACCTTTAGGAGAGTGGTTTCCCTGATGAGTACTGCTAAAATATGGCTGCTGAGGATATAGCTGCAGTCAGCTAGCACCCCTGCTGTATGAGCTTGCTCAGAGGCCCAGGAAGCTGGGGAAGAGAGCAGTATTCCCTTTCTTTGTCCTTGTAATTTCTAGCATGTTCATGGGCATAGCTTCTGAGTCTGGACCAAACTAAGAACTTTTACAGTTCCAATGAATCCCTTGGTTATCTAAAGCAGATGTTTTAAACTACTGAAGATCAATGAGCCGTATCCTATTTATAGGCTAATAATGGACTACTAGATTTGGACAGGGCCCCAAATTCTCTCTACCCTTCCCCCCACCCCAACCTAAAGCCCATTCAGTTCCTTCGGTTAAGTGATTGATTGTATGTTAACAGAGTCTTGGGCACTGTATATTAAATGCCTTCAATTCCATGTAACTTGGATTGATTTTTTTTTTTCTTTCTTCTGAATGGTTTAGATTGGACGACTGATTATTGGCCAGAATGGCATCTTATCAACTCCTGCCGTTTCCTGCATTATCAGGAAGATCAAGGCGACTGGTGGAATTATTCTAACAGCTAGCCACTGTCCTGGAGGACCAGGGGGAGAGTTTGGAGTGAAGTTTAATGTTGCCAATGGAGGTATGTGATTCAGAATATTCCACAAGTGCGATTTCTTTCCTCTTATATTATCATAGACTTACCAGGACCCTCTGATGGTAGATGAGCAAGGCAGAGAGGAATTGCCTCAAGAAAATTCGTGAGGTGCCCAAGATGATGAGATGAGGAAGTGACGTATTGGGCTTTTGGACCCATTTGGTTGGTTGCTTGCTTCCTGCGCTATAGTGAATAGTTGATGCTTACCTGATATGGGAGGCCTTTGGATTTTAAAGTTGGAATACAATCTGAAGGTCATCTAGACCATTCCTTTTATTTTACAGATGTAATTGTACTCCTGAGAGGCTGCGTTATTGTGGAAGGGCATACTGTTCCTCAGGGACAGACAAATGATTTTTAGCCTAAGTCCTAGGCTCTAGCATTGAATTCTTCATGTTCGCATGTATTGGCATCATTCATGAAATTACCTTCCTAATGGTATAGAGAGATTTAGTTGGTTTTACTATAGCATCCCTCTTCTGAAGTTGCAGGCAATCATCTCTTCAGATTGTGTGTTATGTAGATAAATCTAGTGGATAAAAAAACAATTCTCTGTAACATTAATAGGCACAGGGAAATGGGACATATTTGGAGTTATATGGCTTTTAAAACATATTCAGAGGACAGGACCATTTAAAGCGTGTTTCTAAGTGGAGGAGAAATGGAAACCATGAAAAAAATGCCAATGTTTTGAACACTTATAATGGGTCAGTGACCAGGCTCAGTACTTTCCATATGTTGTCTCATTGAATTCTCATAACAAACTGATAGAGAATTGAATGATTAAAAATTACTTGACCAATAGCATGAAGTAAGTTGTGAAGCTAGTTTAAAATCTAGTCTCTAGGCAAGCAGAGGACTTATGAAGGAGAAGACAAAAATGGGTACAGATGTAGCTTTAAAAGGTGCAGAATGGAAATTTGGGGAAGTAGTTGGCTTGCATCTGTTCAAAAAATTATGAAGAAAAGCTCATTTCCAACATAATTGGGCAAGAACAGAGAAGGAACTTGGGATAACTGGTGATGTTTTGTAAATATGCTCTGGGAAATTTGTTGAGGAGTCTTGAGAAGTTGTGAGGATCCTGGTAAGCAGCCTCATACTTACAGAAACCCAGTGTGTGTGATTTCACAACTTCCTTCAGTGTCTGGGAGACTGGGAAAGGTAGAGATGGGGGCAGATGATGGTGGTGTATTGAGAGTGGCAAAAGGCATTGTGAGCATGGCGGAGCATCAGGGGGTGGTGACGAGTGTCTGAGCTAACATCAGCCTCTCACAATTCCAACGTAGCCTCTGTGATGTGACCTTCACTAAGTCATATCATCTTTTCCAATTGCAGTTTCTCCATTTGGAAAAAGAAGGTAATAATTCTTCTTCTGCTTTTTTGAGTGCTAAACTCCATATGAAGTATGAAATGTGTTCTATGCAAGTTTCCATACTTGTTGCCTTGAGTTCTGATGCTAATAAAGGCAGGGCTCAAATGGTTGATCACAGAGTCCTATCTGGGACAAGAAATTAGAATTGGCTGATGGCCTGAGATTGATCAAGTGATGACAGCCACTAGTATAGGAGTGAGGAGTGGATTCAGAGTCAGGTGGATAAATGATAAAGAATTTATGGACTGCAGAGATTCAAATTTGATATTTTCAAAAGAAAGATTTTTAAGAGCTATAAACAGCTAAGTTATGACTGTGCCAGGCAGCGATTAAAGTAAAATGAAGAGGAAAGTCATTGGAGTGGCAGTGTTATAAGGGACTTGGCAGTTGCCAAGGAATTCAGAAGTTGTTGAACAATGAGATTTTCGACATGGATGGTTGTGCAGCACCACAGAGAATTATGTAGTATTCTAGAACCACTGTGTTTGGTTTTTAAAGTTCAGGAACTTCTTAAAAATGATCAACACAACCAGAGATCATGCTGTGATGCTGCAGGCATAGAGGGTGCAAGGGCATATTCATACATCTGGCAAACATAAAAAAAATGCTAGGGCTACTTGCATTTTTTTATGTTTTGTGAAGGATAAAAAGCAATAAGGAGTGAAGGAGAAGGACACTTTGAGATTTTCACTTTTCCTATACAAGGAGATAGTTGTTGGTGAAATCTATCAGACTGTCCATTGCCATGCCTTTTTACAGACATTTTTGGGAGATAGTAATGGGGCTGTACTCAAAAGTGGCATTGTCCAAAAGAAATATATTATGAATCACATGTATAATTTTAAATTTACTAGTAGCCACATTAAAAGTGTATAAAGGAATAAGTGAAATTAATAGTATATTTTATTTAATGTGCTATATCATAAATATTCAACTTGTTATAAATATAAAATTGAGGGCAAACTATTGTATTTTATACTAACTTGTAGTTTTAAAATACTTTTATTTATTTAGTTATTAATTTTGTGATGCTGAGTATTGAACCCAGTGCCTCACATGTGTTAGGCAAGCACTCTACCACTGAGCCACAACCCCAGCCCCAACTCTTAAAATTTTGATGTGCATTTTGTAACTGCAGCCCATCTCCATTTGACTAGCCACATTTCAAATGTCCAATAGCCAGATATGGTTCATGCTTGTTGTATTGGATAGTGCAGCCCTAAGGACTGACATCTAAAACAAATCAAGAAACAATTTCTGTCTAGTAGAAAGTTATAATAAGCAACTTTGTAAATAATGTTTCTATATAAAACTATTTCTTTAATATATTAGATATTTCACTGTACTTTTTTAACTCCCAGCCCTCTTGTAAAAAATACCCAAAGAGGCTTACATTAAGACATGCATATTAAAAGAAGAAAAGCAAGGAGAGAGCAACTATTGATTGATTCCATGTTTGATGCATTTAAGGTCTATCACTCCTTAATTGTCTACTGGGCCTGCTGAGGTGTGACCAGGAGTGTGAACTGGGGGAAATGATTCACCTGGCTAAGCTTACACATCAAGGAGGGAGCAGAACTGGGGTTAGAAATCAGATTTTCTTTCTCTAGGTGCACTTGGGAAGCTGTGATTTGAATCTGGAATCCCTCACTTGTGTCAGATGCATATCCTGTTTGTGTCTCATATCCTGAATAAAGCTGATTACATAACCGGGTCTCCCTAGCAGGTGTGAAACTATTTTTAGGGCAGATGTATCATTGCCTAGAAGTGGATTAAAACAAACAAACGTGGGTTATTTGTCTGTATAGAGCAGGTGAGGTTGACCAAATTTCCTCCATAGTGGGTGCATACAGCCTAAGAAACACTCAGGATAATTGAACTGTCAATGATTGTTCATTGTTTAGAGACCAAATAAATCTTTCTCCATCTTGGAGGAGGATGGTAATATTTCTCTGATTGAAATTCCTGAGACGTAAAAAAAATGTGTTTTGGATGTTCAAATTATAGGTCCTGCACCAGATGTTGTCTCAGACAAAATCTATCAGATCAGCAAAACGATTGAGGAGTATGCCATATGTCCTGATCTTCGAATTGACCTGTCTCGACTAGGAAGACAAGAATTTGACCTGGAGAACAAATTCAAACCATTCAGAGGTAATATACAGATTACATATATTTTGAAGAAGTCAGAAAAGCCCCATGGATGGGAGTACCTTCCAAGTGGGGTGCATACCTTGGAGTCCAGGTGTGCATGGTTGGAGTAGGGCTGTCCTAGCTGGTGATCAGTGGTTTTGCAGGGGAGTACACTCGGGAAAATTATTGAATTATCAATCTAAAGAGTGACTGTGGATAAACATGTGGCAACTGTATGTAGTACAGAGAGATATGAAATCAGCCATGATAGCCAGAATTGGACACTTTCAAAAATTGCTTCTGAATTCTATTATTTTCTGTGTAGGTAAAGTTCTATGGTTGACGTCATCATATCATTCCTGGAAAATTGCTAAAAACTGCTTTTGGTTTTCTAAGCAATTAGGGTGAAGGTGCTAGAATACCTTATATACTTAAGAAGAGAACAAACAAGTCAATCAGTTCATTAAATTTCCTATGGGAGCCACAGGTTTATTTTGCAAGCCAGAAGCATGCTGTTCAGCCTGATTTTTTTTTTTTTTTCCCCTGAGTACTGGGATTGAACTCAAGGACACTTGATCACCGAGTCACATCCTCAGCCCTGTTTTGTATTTTATTTAGAGATAGGGTCTCACTGAGTTGCTTAATGCCTTGCTTTTGCTGAGGCTGGCTTTGAACTTGTGATCCTCCTGCCTCAGCCTCCAGAGCCACTGAGATGATAGGCGTGCACCACTGTTCAAACTAATTTAATGCACAATAACTGATCACTGACTCTATACCAAGCATAGTTAGGAGATTTTACAAAGAAATTCACTAATTCCCAAATATATTTAGGTAAGTGGTTCAAGAATTCAAAAATTAGAATGAAATTGATAAATAATAAATAACAGAGTAAATAAAACTTCTGAAGTACTCAGAATATAACCTATTTAATAGGTTAATTTTGAACCATATAGCAACATTAGTACCGTGTGTATATCATTTTTTGCTTTTATATTATCCTACTGTTTTTCCCCAGAAGGCATTTAAGTAGCATCAAAACTAACATGTTTATTCTTTTAGTGACCCTACAAGATTCAATACAGTTTGTGTTAAGATGCTATCCATGTACAAGTCATTTAACTTAGCTAAAAAAGAAAAAATTCTTGGTTCTTGGCCTCTTGATATTTTAGAGACAAGGAAAAGCTTAAAATGGACTGTCCAGAGGGCCATTGTGTTGGGCCAATGTTACCAAATTTTTCTTAAAAATTTGGAGTTAATGGTTTGCTCAGCTAGTGAGCAGAAATTCATTGAAACCATGTGCCTGTTTTTATTAATCTAGTTAAGAGTAAGTGCATGGACAGGTGTGCACACACTTGGAATGGCTAGACAACTGAGGACAAGGGATATGTTATAGGAAAAAAAAAGATTTGAATATGGTTGACTACATATGTTTGGAGGGACTGGGCTACCAGATGACTGAGGTGTATTGGGCATTACTATTGGGAAGCAGTTTATTTATTTTTGGTATTGTCAAAATATTTTTGGTATTGCTTATAGTTGTTGAAGAGTCCCAGGTCTTTGGTGAGCTTAGGGTTTGAGCTCATTGCTGCAGTCATATTGTGAGTTGGATGACTTTTCTAAAGTGCTGCTGCTAATTAGGGTGCCTGTGGAGGCTTTCCTGGCTCCAAGGAGCATTTGGAGATAATCTTTTGAAATCATCTGTGTACTACATTCTTGCTGTTTGAAGCATTGAGTAAGACTTGAGTTAATTGGAAGCAAATTAGTCCTTGGTGTGTCACCTTAATGTGTCAAGAACATGAAGTATTAGATATAAACTTGGAATTTTCAAGGACTTCTTGTTTCCTTGTTTTTTCACATATCTGTTTGGTACTATGTGTTAGCTGTTGTAAATACCAAATGTCTTTAGGAAAGTAGTTCAGGAATTAAAGAACCAGAATGAAACTGCCAAAAATACTATCCTATATTATTGAGTAAAACTTCTGAAATACTCAGAGCATACATTTTATTTTGTAGATTCATTTTTATTGTGGCAACATAGGACATAAAATTTGCATAGCATAAAGTATAACCATTTTAACCATTTTAGGTCTATAGTTCATGGGGATTAATGTTTAATTGTTTTCTAGATTAATATCCCCCTCATTTCAAAAGGTAATTAAAAACATGCCTTGTTCCTTAAAGTAATTACATTAAATTTTAATGGACATATATACTTTGATTTAAATGTAAAGAAAAGAATTTTTAGATATGTATTTGACTAAATGAAGGGAAAATTTCATATCACATATTAAAATCTCATCCATTAAATATTGTATCTGATTGTTCTGAAAATGATTGAAGGTGAACTGGTAACATCTCCAGTGCAGATTTAAGCATGTCAGGGCTCCAAAGTGTTATGTATTTGGAAAAAAATTGAAAAACAATATACCTATGTTTTAAAGCACAAGGCCCTGGGTTCAATCCCCAGCACCGCAAAAAAAAAAAAAAAAAAAAAAAAAAAAAAAAAAAAAATATTATATATATATATATGTTTTAAATTTTAACTACAAATTTAAAAAGCAAGACCCCTGGGTAAAATTTTAGTTCCTCAAGAGTCAGCTATTTATTACTTTTAGAAAATGTATTTTGTGAGAATGAATTATATGCTGATGCTGAGTGTGGAAAATATGGTGTGTTCTGGGTTTTTCAGATTTCAAATAAGTGGAAAAGACTTGTTCTGAATTTCTGGTCATTGGGTGGTGCCAGACCCTGGAAAGTATTTGTGTTTAGTGAGGACTTTCAGATATTTGGTATTTACCTGAAAATTGGCTGCTAGATTGGGTACAAAAGACATTTCCTGCAAACTCAGGAATATAACTGTCATCATTAATTCTGCACTTGATCTGGTGGGCACAATGGCATTTGGAAAATAGGGGTCATTATTGAGGTCACTCTGTTATTTGTTTCACACCAGCTGAGTCATTATTTGGCCAGTCCCCACAGGAAAGGCTACTGGATATGCCAAGATGCCTGTTAACATTGATACGTGTGCATTTTGAGGGAGAGAGATGGTGAAAAGAAGTTGAGGGTGCTGGTGACAGGGCACATTTTTATCTTAAATTATTCTTATGGTTAATTTTTCACTTGTAAATATGAATTTATAATTTGATATTATTTTACTCATTGATGATCTGAGAAGTTTGTAGCATCTTGGTTATACCTGGATTTGTGATTTTTGTCTACAAAGGGACCCTGTACTTTCCAGGTAACACATGGGATTATTGTGGAATTGAGGTCAGGATTTCATGCAAGTAGGGTAGTTAGATTCTAAGTCTTTTTCCTGGGTATGGTCATTGACATCCCTGTTTGATTTTTTTATGTCAGTGGAGATTGTGGACCCTGTGGATATCTATCTCAACCTCCTCCGGACCATCTTTGACTTTAATGCCATCAAGAGTTTGCTGACTGGGCCCGGCCAGCTGAAGATCCGCGTTGATGCAATGCATGGAGGTGAGCTAGTGGTTTTCCACAAATTGGTGAGTGAGAAATGTTAAGCGGACCTCTCCACATGTTGGGTTTCTGAGATTTTGAGGAAGGTTGGATTCACCAATAATCACACAACTTGTGTATGTTCAGGTATTTGGAAGGCTCTGGAAAACTTCAGGACTCTAATTTCTTTCTTTTAATGTAAATGAGAACAGCAGTTGAATAAATGAGTTGGAGGCTATGTCTGTGAGAGTGTGGAGTGGATTATGACTGTATTTATGTATGTGTTTGTGATCACAGCACATGCCATAATTTAAATAATCCAATAATTCAAAGTTTGTTGTGAAAAAGAAAATCTTCTGATTTCTCATTTCTCCTCTCAATTTCTTCCTTTCAAGATTCAACACTTTTCAACTCTTCTTTCTTTGGGTATTTATCTACCCTGTCACTAAATATGAATACACAACTCCAGGTTGACTGTTCACTGATGACCATCGCTGACTTCATACCATGTAAAGTTCCCTTCACGGGCCTATGCAGTCATTCCCCAACCCCCAGCCCCTGGAAACCAGTCCTCTGCTTTCTGTCTCCATAATTTTGCCTTTTCCAGAAAGCCATAGAAAGGGAAGCATAAAGTTTGTAGGCTTTTACTTTAAGTTTCTGTCATTGGGCATGTTTTTGAGATGCAGGCATGGTGTTGTATCAGAAGTTGTTTCTTGTTATTGCAGAGTAGTGTTTCATTGTATTGATGTACCACAGTTTGTTTATCCATTCACTGGTTGATGGAAATGAGACTTTTATCCCTAGTTTCTTACTATTTGAATAACCTTGCTATGAATATTTACAAACAAGTCTTTTTGGGGAACATATGTTTCCATTTGTCTTGGGTAAGCTTGTAGGAGTGAGATTGCTGAGTCAGATGTCATGTGTATGTCTAACTATGTAAGAAACTATTAAACTTTTCCCCAAAGTAGATGTACCATTTATACCACATGCAATGTCTCTGCATCCTTGACAACACTTGGTATTGTCAGCCTTTTCAATCTCAGCCATTCTACTCTATCTTGTTCATCTCTATTAGAATAAGATTGATATATTTTTTCATTTTTTTCACTTTTTAAAATTTGTTCTAATTAGTTATACATGACAGTAGAATGCATTTTGACACATTATACACAAATGGAGCACAACTTTTCTTTTCTCTGGCTGTACATGGGGCAGAGTCACACTGATAGTATAATCATACATGTCTATAGTGTAATAATGTTCATCTCATTCCACAATCTTTCTTACCCTGACACCCCTTCCCTTCCCCACTTCCCTCTGCCCAATCCAAAGTTCCTCCATTCTTCCATCCTCCCCACCTCCCATTATGGATCGGCATCATCAGAGAAAACATTCAGTTTTAGGTTTTTTGGGTTTGGCTTATTTCACTTAGCATGATATTCTCCAATTCCATCCATTTACCTGCAAATGCCATAATTTCATTCTTCTTTAAGGCTGAGTAATGTACCGTTATGTAGATATACTACATTTTCTTTATCCATTCATCTGATGAAGGGCGTCTAGGTTGGTTCCATAGTTTAGCTGTGGTGAATTGAGCTGCTATAAACATTGATGTGGCTACATCACTGTACTATGTTGATTTTAAGTCCTTTGGGTATAAGCCGAGGAGTGGGATTTTTAAAACTTTTCTTCTCTCTGTATAATTTGTTTCCTCTAGGTTTCTTTTTACTCTTTGTTGGTTTCACACTTATGTTAATTGTGTTCCTCAAAATTTCAGTGGTTCTTGGCTGAGAGCTCTGAGCCCTGAGGGTTGGATCCTCTATGGGCTTAAGTCTAAGGGCTTCTGACTGGGCTGCTTTGCTCTTTCCTTTTGAGCTGATTAAATTCCCCCAGAAAAAGATCTTCTAGGTGTTTACCTTAGCTTTACATGGCCTAGAGAAAATAGCTCCTCTTTCCAAAGAGTTGGAACAATATTTCTGATTTTGAGCCTCATTAGCAGGCTTATGCGATGTCAATCTCTGAATCAATCACTCTGGCTGGGGGACAAAGGACATCAATTGGGTAGACCTAGGTCACCTCCTTAGCCTTGGGTGCAGTGGAATTTAGCTGCTTTCATACCATATTAATTGAGATGGAGAAGAAAGTGGTTTATCAGAAGAAACCCCAAAATACTGCTAGGAGAGGAAGAGAAATGTGTACTAGGCAATCAAAATTCAAACAACGACAAAAACAAAAAATGTTTACTATTTGAGGACTGTACTATGTTAGTGGAAAATATATGAAAATGATAATTTACATACATCTCAGCTAACAGGATTACATGGTGGTACTCAACTGTGCCTAATGTGCTACTGCAGGTTCTGTTCCCCAACTCATAACATTCCTTCCATTTGGTTGGAACTCTCCCACCCATGTCAAATATATATTCTTCTTCAAGTTTCCTCAGCAATGCTGCTTCCTCCTGGAAGCTTTACCTGAGCTCATTGCTTCTCTTAAGTCATTGGATCTAATTATTTTATAAATGTGCTTGGAATGGCACCTCTTTAATTTTACCAACCCAGTCTCTCATCTGTAGATCTGACTCATTCCACAATCAGATTAAGGGACCAGGAATGTACAAATTATGTGTTTTGCCTCTATCTCTTTAATACCTAGGATAGTAGTTCTATATTAGGCATTCCGTTCCAGGGAACAGGGAAATACTATTCCTTGCACGTATTTTGCAAAATGTGCTTACTTTTATATATTACTTCAGTGGTTTACAGTGTTTAATTATGCCTTTGGCAATGTTCAACGATTACACAAAGGACACTGTAGAACCTACTAGTGCTTTTGCCTATATTCGGCTAAAGCATTTAATGCATGAAAAACAGCAGATAATGAATCATTTTTAGATGGTTGATTTCTTTCAGGCAACATATTAGAAAAATTTGGGGAGAAAAACTTTGTCTGCAGAATTATTGACTATATCTTCTTTATACCAAACACAGTCACTGGCACATAGATGCTCAATAAATGTAATAAAAGTGAATATTATTTTCTGTTGTGTCTTAGAAAAGCCTATAAAATTTATCTTTTTTATTCTGTGTGATTAAGTGGGCTTGCTTGTTCTTACCAGCACAAAAATACCAAGGGGAGAGGATTCTGCAGATATTTCACATCATTGTATGTCTTTTTCCTTTTCTTCTTTTTAGTTATGGGACCCTATGTAAGAAAAGTTCTGTGTGATGAGCTGGGAGCTCCAGCCAATTCTGCAATAAACTGTGTTCCCCTGGAAGACTTTGGAGGGCAGCATCCTGACCCAAATCTGACATATGCAACAACCCTTTTGGAAGCCATGAAAGGAGGAGAATATGGATTTGGAGCTGCATTTGATGCTGATGGGGTAAGTAGGAAAGTTTTCTGTCTAATGACTCTTTTACATGTTTTGAGTCAAGCATTGAAAACCAGAGAATTAATGAACACATCTGGAGCTGACATGCATGGGGCATCTGGACCCTAACTGGCTCTGCATCTGTTCTCTTTAATGGCTAAATATTGCAATTAAACAGTCACTACTTTTTTTAGTTTCAGATTAACATATGTTATAAAGAAGTTATTTCTTTTATAAAATATTTATACAATAAATCTTTATTTATAGCTGGTTTTATTGAAAACACCCTGTTAGGAACCTATTCAGCAATAATCTCTGCTCTCCATTCCATTTGGAAGGAAGCTGGAGTTAAAGCTATGGAGGCTACCGAAGCATGAAGCAGTCATGCACATCTCAACAGGTGGAACACATTGCTCGTTGTGTCAAGATTCTGGACCCTTGATATTCAGGGATTTATAAGGATTCCCATGCTCTCTTTGACCTGATTCAAATTGTTTTAGGATGTTTAAATGCAAGATGACAGTAAAGTGGCTTGAGATGATTATGGGATTGGGCTGCTCGCAGCAGATGCTTCTGTCTGATAATTTTCACACATTCCTTCCCACAGGACCGTTATATGATCCTAGGCCAAAATGGCTTCTTTGTGAGTCCTTCTGACTCCCTGGCTATCATTGCTGCCAACCTCGCTTGCATTCCATATTTCCGTCAGACAGGAGTTCGAGGGTTCGGGAGAAGTATGCCAACCAGCACAGCCCTCGACAGGTAAGCAAGGATGTCACTGTTAAAAACTTTATGATGAACCTCTGATGTTAACATCCCCTCTGTCAGCAGCTGGCACTCATCCTCCCCTAACCACCTGTGAGCATGTTGAAAGCATAGGAACTTAGAGGCATGGTACGGTTTACTGGGTAGGCATGCAGAGCAGTTGGCCTGAACTTGTTTCTTATTTCTTATTTGATCTCTGTGCCTTCCTTTGCTTACCTATAAAATGGGGATAATGATATCATCCCGACACGGATCATTATGAGGTATGAATGAGGTGACTCATGAAACACATTTACCAGAACACCTGGTACGTAGTAAGTACTTCACAAATGTTTAGTAAAAGAACTTACTGACTGAATATCAAAGTATATGTAAGTGAAGTAGTAAGGAGGATGGAGATTGAGGTCAAATTATTTATAAAAGTTTGCTTGTACCTTCGTTAGCTCTGTAAAAACAGCATGGTTGATTGTGAGAATGATATGAAATAGTGATGGAATTGCCCAACAGGAGACTGATCAACGTAGTTGACCCCTGTGAAGTGAATCTCCTTTCCCTACCCTTCCTAGCATCTCTTACCATGACTTATGAAACCGTGAATTTGAGTCTAATATTTTAAAACAGCATATATTATTACAGAAGCAGGACATATGCATGGTGAAAAGTTGGAGAACACAGAAAAACAAATAAGAAAATTTATATTCCTTATGGAATATCTTTCATAATACACATTGTACACATATAACTAAAATACATAATGTAATATACATAATACGTATGTATGTATGTTATTCAGTGCCAAAAGGAGCTCAGAAAGAACATACTGCTTGTAAGATGTTTTTTATTGTCCATTAACAATCTCCAATGTTCTATTAATTCATTTTTGTGGCTTCTGAAACCAAGATCGTATTGAATTTTCCCTGGGTGTCCCCAAAATGTCTTTATGGTAGGATTCCATCCAAGACAACCTGTTGCTTCTGGTTTTATCTCTTACGTCCTTTCTTCATCTAGCACAGTTCTTTTCTCTTGTATTTAGTGACAGTGATTTTTGAAGAGACTTGATCAGTTGTCCTGGAGAATCCCACCTTCTGGATTGTGTGGTTATTTTTCTCATAATGTTATTCATTTAATCATTTATCAAGTAAAAATTTGTATGAGTGAAATGCATGGCCTTAAGCATTCAATTCACTGAGTTATGAGAAATGTATACACCCATATAGCCACCACCTGGGTTTCCATCACCCATGTCCCCATAGACAATGATTGCTGCAGTTTCTATCACTGTGTATTTGCCTGATTTAAATTTCACACAAATGGAATCATATACTGTGTACTTCTTTGTTGATGACTTTTTTCACTTAATATATACATTTTTATTCATTCATGTCCATAGTATGGGTCAGTAATTCATCTCTTTTTGTTGCTGTGTGGTATATGAATACATGAGTTTATCCCAATTTGTTCTTCCAGTCTCCCATTGATGGACATTTTGACCGTTTCCAATTATTAACTATTCCGAATCATAATGCTATAGCACTTTTATATGATAGTGTTTTTGTGGGCACATGTTCATTACTCCTGAGTAAATATCAAGGGGTGGAATGGTAGTCATAGGCTAGATGTATATTTAGTTTTACAATAAAATACCTGTTTTTTATTTTACACTCTTAATTTCTATTTATGAGAAGTTCAGTTGTTTCATATGCTTAACAACATTTGGTGGGGCTAGACTTTTTATTTTAGCTATTCTAGAAAGCATAAAATATTATTTCATTATTGTTTAGATTTACATCGTCTCAATTACTAGTGAGGTTGAGCGCATTTTCATGTTTACTGGCCATGTGTGTAACTTCTTTTGGCATATATTGAGAATGTATTGGCTCATTTTTAAAGTTGAGATCATTGGGTTTTTTTATTATTGATTTGTAGAGGTTCTTTATATTTTTTGGACAAGTCTTTTATCATATATATATGTTGCAAATATTTTCCCTGCCTGTTGCTTGCTTTTTATTTTCTTATTTGTCTTTTGATGAGTAAGTTTTAAATTTTTATGAAGTCCAGTTTAGTAATATTTTTATTATATTATGTATATTTTCATCTTCTATGAAAAATATTTACTTACTCCAACATCAGAAAGATGTTTTTTCTCTTAGAATCATTGCTGTTCTAACTTTTCATTTATGTTTATGATTCCTATTAATTTTTACATATGGTATGAGGTAGCAGTTAAAAAATCAGTTGGCCATATATATGTGTATCTATTTCAGGATTCTCTATTGTGCTCCCTGAATTTATTTGTTGATCTTTATTTATTTGTTATCTTTATATTACATTGAAATCAGGCAAATCTACCAGTACTTTTTTCTTCTTTGTTGTGTGTGTGTGTATGTGTGTGTGTGTGTGTGTGTGTGTGTGTGTGTTCCCTCATCCATCCATCCCTCCTGGATCCTCTGCATTTCTACATATATTTTAGTAGCAACACGTCAATTTCTACCAGAACCTGTTGGGATTTTGATTTTTTGTTGAATCTGTAGAACCATTTTGGGAGAATTACATTTTAATAATATCAAGTCTTTCAATCCATAAATGTGGTATATCTCTGTATCTAGATTTTCTTTAATTTCTTTTATGTATATTTTGTGTTTTTTGGTACAAAAGTCTCACAATTTTTGTGAAAATATATTTCTATTTTCTACATTTTGATGTGATTGTAGATGGAATGGTTTTATAAATATAATTTTCTAACTATTGGCTACTAATAATTTAAAAAACTTATATTCTTTCATCAGATGCCTCTACTTTTCTTCTTGAGTGATATTGACATCAGGCCCATAATGGTGAACTAAACACAATTTAAGATTCTTGCATACTAGTACTAAAGAGCAGGGCATGTGAGTCCAATTGCCTTTGCTTATATCCTTCATATTTTTAAAAAAAGCTCAGTAAAATTGTACAGAATGAAGCAAAGAATGGGACCATCTTTAGAAATTGAGAACTTAGTCATATAAGATCCTGAGTGCTACATATTTTACTTAATATTATTAATAATATTAATAATTAATATTATATTAATATTAATAATTAATTTTATTTAATAATAATACCTTGCACATGTATACCTAATCTTATAATGTAGAGAGAATTTTCATAGTTATTTCACTAGATCTCAGTAATAATTTTATCTCTAGATTAATGATGTTGAACCAGTGATCAGAGAGGTTGACTTGTACAAGGTCCCACAGCTCATTAGAAAGTGACAGAATTTGAAACTAGGTCTTCTGATGTAGTTTTCTAATGTATCTGCCCAGAATTACAACTGATCCCTGAAAAATCAATTGAGAGGGGCTGGGGTTGTGGCTCAGTGGAAGAGCACTTGCCTAGCATGTGTGAGGCACTGGGTTTGATTCTCAGCACCACATATAAATACATAAAAAAAAAATAAAGTCTATCAACAACTAAAATTATTAAAAAAAAAAAAAAAACAGTTGAGAATATTGCCCAACCCTCCTGTGGGGTAGCCAGCAACTTTTCTAACCATGGCCAAGAGAGGCTGGTTTTATTTTGACAACAAAAACCATTTGTCCTCTTTTCTTGTGGAAATTTCCCAGTACTTCTTGATTTCACTTTATCCCCCCTTCCTTATAAATCTCTGTGTCAGTCAGAAACCAGAGGCCTTGCTTAGAAATCTCACAAAGGACCTGTTCTGATATGTAAGTGACCATTTAAAAGGATTATTCATGCTTGCTGGTTGGGATTCAGAATTCTGTGGGGCTCTGACGTGGTGATTTGTTTTGGGTATTTGATCTGTTGTTCAACTCCCAAGTGGATTCTCATGATGGACACTTCATAAGTTGTATTCTTCCTAGGTAAAATAAATGCAGTCTCAATATGTCGATCTTGTCAGTGGTTTCCCAGATAACGTATTTTTTAAATTAATAAAATCATAGGATTATGTCCACAAATGGCAGGCCCCCAAAGAATAACAATTGAGTAGCTGAGACACATTAAATGACCCACTTGCCTATCTCCTGGGATTCCAGAATAAGGGGGGTCTGCACCTTTGAAACTGATGAATTATTCAGACAAACTTTCATTGTTCACAGATAATTGTTGTTTCCCAGAGGGAAGACTTTCTGTGTCTTTTAGTTCTACTCTTACAGTGTCACTAGAACAAGGATTCCATTTACCCCAGAATAATAAAAGTTTCAGCCCTGAAAATGGCATTCTTTTGGGGCTTTGTCATTCTGAATGTGTCTGATTTGTGGTTGCAGATGAGTCTTTGTTGCAGAAAGTATTTTGGTTCACATGATTTGAGAAGTAAAACTCATTCAAAGTATATTTGTAGCCTGAAGTTTGTCTCCACCCCTTGTAGAGGTATTAAATAATCCTCTATGTCATCATCCTTCAATAATATTTATGAAGCACCCATCTGTGCTTGGGGCTGTGCCAAATGCTGTGCAAAACAAGGCAAACACGCAGGCTTGAACCCTGCTCACTGGGGATATTTGCACTCTCAAACAAGGCCAGCATCCTTGGAGATATCCAGAGGAGCCAGATCTAAGAAGAGTTTTGACTCTGAGGAAGGCCATGGAAGGTCCACACCCATAAACATGGCGGTGAGGGAATAGGTTCTCTCCTACCCTTTCTTTGCTCTTTGTGCCAACCTTGTTTCCCACCATTTATTCACTCAGGAGATAGTTACCAAGAACCTTCTGTGTCCTATACATGGTCCCCTACCATGGTAGAATTTTTAGTCTAATGGGGAAGACAAAGAATTAAAAAATAAAGAAAAATTACAGAAATGCAAATTGTAACACAGGGTAGGGGAAAGTGAACTTGGTGCAGTAATAATTGATGGGGAGAGAGCATCCTGCTTAGATAGGGTAGCCAGGGAAGGACTATCCCAGGAGGTCATGATTAGGACCAAAGAGCAAAATCATGCAGCTGGATCTGGCTATGCTGCTGGGATTAGAAATGACCCATATAACACATGTGAAAATACTTATTCCTGAGACTGTAGTTTATAACTATTTGTTGCCAATCTCTAATCGAAAATATGTACCGTAGTTTGATCTTGAACATACTCATCTGGTTGTTGGAATTCAGACACTGTTAATCCTGCAAGTATGCAAGTATCTTCTGATCTGTGGTGACCTTGGTTCTTGCTACATCCTTTAGATCTGGACTATTTCATCTCTCAGATCAGTCATGATGCACAGTGGTAATGGGAGACAGTGATGTGAGTTAATGTCTAACTACTGGCTTCCCATTCATTGCGTCTGCTATAGAATTATGGGAATTAATTTGCCTCACATGCTCATGTCTCCTTTATTAAAATGACAGGGAAAAAAACAAAGAAAAACCCTTTATCATAGTAGTTAATTGTCCTCAAATGTCACAGTTGACTCAGAATCAGGGCAGGAAAGAGATGGCAGCTTCAAATGAGGACCTTGTAATAGAAACTTAAAAAACCTGTACTATAACAAGTATGAATGAGGTTAAGGAAACCTTCAAAATTATGAAGGACTGGGGAGCACTCTGGGACTAGCAATAGCAGGAAGCTGTTAATCCCTTAGGACTGAAGGATCAAGGGGAGGGATCAGGTGGCCATAGCCCAGGGAGGTCTGGCTTGAGGGAGATGGGCCTTCAGAAGGAGCTGAACTTCTCAGGGAGGGTCGAACACCCCACTGTTTTGTTTTTCTTGCTGTTCAGTCTCCTACTGGTACCTCCTATTGACCAAACCAGGAAGCCAGCAGATAGCCTGTGGGATTCTGCTCTGGGCAGGAGAGCAGGGGTTGAGCGAAATGGGGTTAGGGGTTAGGGGTGGTGGTTGTGGGGGAGTGACCAAGGAGCAGCCAGTGTAACCAGCACAGGGGCCTGTGTTTTGGAGCTCTTTTTCTCTTCAAGTCTCATCTTCTTCCTTCTTTGGGAGACATCAGGCAGAGTTGAGTTAATCATAGACCAGTCCTTTCATAATTGATCTACTAGACATTCCATTTCTTATTATCTAAAAAAATTAATGTATTCCTCTTTTCTCTGATTGACTTACCCACCATACACGACAACAAAAATTTGTTTATTGTGCATCTTTTTATTTGTGTATATTGTTTCATTTGCATATACACTTCAATTATTGTGGTTAGTGCTATGTAATTTGTACTTGATCCTTAAATTCTTTTTACTTTTGCCCACTATAGACTGTGTTTCAGGACCCTCTTGGTGACTGTGTGTGCCCCTAAGGTGTTGCCCACACCTAAGAGCAGCCCACAGTGCCAGCCATGTCACTGCTGTTCAGCTTCCTCAGCAATACATAGTCAGACTGTCTCTTGCTACCTGCCACGACCGTTACTGCTGCACAGGCCCCTGTGAATGCGTGTGAGAATTTCTTTGAGTTGTGTATCCAGGAGCTGAATTGTTGGGTCAGAGTGGGTGTCTATACTAAATCAGTGTTGACCCAATGCAGTCAGGTAACACTCCAGAATGTCCTCTCCAGTGTGCTTCCCTACCAGTTCTGAGTCTCTGCATCCTTAAATCCAGACCAACACGTTTTGTTGTTTAGCTTTCTATTTTTTTTCAGGGTAAGTAGATACAGAGTAATATACCATTGCTGTTTTAATCTTTCACATCTCATATTATTAGTGAGTTTAAGAATGTCTTCACATGCTTGAGCAATTTGGGGGATCTCCTTTTCTATTAACTGTCTGTGCCTGTCCTTTGCATTCTATTTAGGGTTCTTTTATTCCTTGATTAATTTTCAGGAATTCTTTGTGCACTCTGGATATTAGTCCCTTGCCAGTTTTAGGCACTTCTAATTTTCTTTTTCTTTTTCGGTTACAGGAATTGAACCCAGGGGTGCTTAACCACTGAGCCATATCCCCAGTCCTATTTAATATTTTATTTAGAGACAAGGTCTTGCTGAGTTGCTTAGGGTCTTCCTAAGTTGCTGAGGCTGGCTTTGAACTTACAATCCTCCTGCCTCAGCCTCCTGAGCCACTGGGATTACAGGCATGTGCCACTGTGCCTGGCTTCTTCTTCTTTCTTTGGGAAAAAAAAAAATTGTCTCTGAGTTCTGTATTAAAAATTGATATCAGCAGATGGATTTCATACACAACTCAAATGTGGCATGTATAAATAGAAACTTCTCTAATTTTCCCTAAAAATTGCTCTTCTTGAGTTTACTATCTAGGTGACTCACTTACCACTCTAATAATAAATTTAGAAATAATAGGCTTCTACTCCTCCCTCCCACCAATCAGAATTTTGTTACAAAAATCCATTCAATGTTTCTTTGTCATTCTTTTCTCTCCATTCCTACTTTGCTACTTCTGATTCTCATACTCTTTGTTTTGGACTATTGCAGTAGTCAGTGAACTGTCCAGCCCTCCTCCGATTATCTCTGACTATTTTCTGGCCTGCCCAAGGACAGTTATTGAAAAGTCACACATCTCTCTCCCTTGCTTGAAATTGGTTAGTGACTTTGAATGCTTGCAAAAGAATATCCCAGCTCCTGATTTTACGACCTGTGTAAGCCCCTGATTCTGAATATCTCCTTCTTGCCTACATTCCTTCCCCTGCCTTCTGGACATGTGCTACTTACCATTTCCCACATTCCTTGACCTCTCACAAATGCGTTCTCTTTGCCCACTGCCATGCCATTTTGTTCTTCCTTCTCTTTTAAAGTTTGAGGCAAGTGCATCGCTTTCTCGGTAAGTCCTCCTTTGTTCCCTCCACCCCAGAGCAGCACAGGGAACTTACTCTTCATGGATCCCTTCATCTCAATTGTCACAAGCATTGAAAACACTAACTCGTCTGTTTCCTCACATTCTGGTTTTACCTAGTGTTTGGCTCAGGGAGGATCTTAATAAACATGTATCTGGGCATAGTGGCACACAGCTGTAATCTCAGTGGCTCAGGAGGCTGAGGTAGGAGGATTATGAGTTCAAAGCCAGCCTCAGCAACTTAGTGAGGCCCTAAGTAAATTTGCGAGAACCTGTCTGAAAATAAAATATAAAAAGTGCTGGGGATGTGGCTCAGAGGTCAAGTGCCCCTGGTTTCAATTCCTGGTAGCAAACACACAAATAAAAACAAACAAAAATGTCCCCCCAAAACAAACAGACAAAAAACATGTATGAATGAGATTTCTTCCCTTTATGAGTACTTTTTATTTATTTGAAGAAATAGTAACTAAAGCTCCAAAAATCTAATCACATAATTCTGAAAGTTAACTTCTATGAACTACCAAAATGCTACCACTTGTTTGCAGAGGAAAATATGTCTGTATGATAAGAAGAAAATAGATGGTGCTTATTTACCCAGTCTTTTTGGGTGTAGTAAAATCGTGTCTGACTTGATTTTCATTTACAGTTAGGTGACTTTGTAGCAAGTTGGATTTTTAGTAATGATAGATAAATATTGAAGCCTTTAGCTCAAATGACTTTATCAAGCTGAGATAAAAGGAACCAACCACATAGCAATTATTTCCTAGTCAATAATTAAAAGGTTCAGGCTTCCCACAGCCTGAACTTAGAATGGTTTATTTCTTACTCTGATAAACAGGATGAGGAATGGATTTGTTACAGGACCTTTATAGGATGCCTAACATTACCCTCCTGTGTGGTTTTTGTGTTCACCTACTGGGAAGGATGTTGAGAACGGTTGAATCCATTATTCAGTGTTTCTAAGAGTTGGCATCTGATGAGAGAGTGATCTCGAACCTATACTTGGCAGAGGGCATTTATGTATTAGCTAGCTAGAGTGAGAAGAAGAAATGCACATTTAAGACCAGAAGAACAGGAGACGTGGGGATGTTGGAGAAAGCATCATCTTTCATTCTGTTTCTCAGAGCTACCTTTTCTAAGTTGGTCAGAAAAGCTTTTGGATGAACATGAGGTGACCTCGGTTCCAAAATATACAGTCATCATCACCCTCCCATGTGAACTGAAAGATGAACTATTTTGGAATTCAGCTCTCTCTCATCAGCTTCATTTGCAAGGACTCTTGGCTACTCCCTTGATGCTGACCCTGGAGGACATTGTCATTATCAAAGGTACTCCGCATCCAATTCTCAGTCCTTTCACTGACTTGGCCCCCCTTCACCTTTGCAAGTCACTCTGAGCTTTGGTGGGTTCTGCCATGCTGGACAAAGCCCCTTAGCATCACCTTGTGTGACTGGGGACTAAAGACCATTTGAAGCCAAGGATTTGGTGCCATCCACTCTAGAGCATGTATTTAAATGGTGTGCTCCCAGTGGAATGTTGACTTCATGGACTGCATCTTTTCTAATCTTAATTTTTGGGTCCATCTGGTTAAATGATCTTCTTTTGTTCCTTGTGACTTAAAATATTTGCCCACTTTAAAAAGCAATCCCATTGGTTACTGCAGAGAGGAATAACTGGTTGATAAAAACATCCCATATTTTGTAGTTACACAGTTATGTACATTTGTAAAGATTCATGGAACTGTACAATTAAGTTATAAAAAATGATGAATTTTATTTTTATGATTTATACTTTGATAAAGGTGATAAAATATTCAAACCCTGTTTATTTAAAAATAAAACAAAGCCCCTTCCTGGATCTTCTTTTATGACTGGAGTCTGGAATTGTCACTCTTTTTGAGTAGTCCCAGATCCCAGTATAGTTTTGCATATACTAGACCATCAAGAAACTGGCCCTGTGCCAGAGAGGGGTGTGGCCTCCAGAATCCCTGTCCACTGTCATCCTCTCTGTGGCAAGCCAGAACATAAAAATCCCATCTGTCATCTTGTCTTCTTTGGAAAAAACTTAACTTACCTTTAGGGTTGGAGCTTTTACTCTTTGAAGGTTATTAGTCAAACTTGCTAGTGACATGAAGGATGGGAGGAAGGCAGGGAGCCCAGCCTAACTCTGATCCGTCCTCTTTGTCCAATCACTAGAGGAGCCTGGCGCTTGGCACTGCTTCTAAATGAGGGACGTTGATAAGACGTCTGGGGCCAGCTGACACACCCAGAGGGAAAGAGTTGCACTTTTTGTGTGTGCTTCATATCTTGCAATGTAGTTTTTCACTCCATTAATTTTAAAACGATGTTTTAGAGTGGATTTTAACGCTCTGACCTCCTAGGTTAGTGGTAAGCTGTGCCTGTTGGAGCACTGCTTAAATGCTTGCTAAACATCATCCATTTCACTTCATTCCCTGGGTCAAGGGAGGATGGAATCTAAGAGATGCATGCAAGGTGAATCTAAAGATTGGAAGTTTTGCCTGATCAGCTAAACAGTGTAAGAGAGTGAATGCATTTTTATTTACAGTGAACTCTATTATAGTACCTTATTTGACTATCAACACAAACCCTTATAAATATTTAAGAAAACTGTTGTTATGGACATTGTGTTTTTTAGAAGAAATACGATGTTGAGAGGTTAAGTAATTTAGCCAAGGTCACACAGCAATAAAGATGCAGTTGCGACTGGTTCCATAAGATTGCTTGACTCAAATCTCATAATCTCTTTACTATTGTTGTAGTTGAGAGCAGGAAGAATTCTGATTATTCCTTGAGGGATAGGCACTTATGTGGGTTGGTGTGGGGGTCTGGGTTAAGAGGGTCCTACGTTGTCCAAATGGTGGTGGATGATATCAGATAAGCATAATGCATTTCAACTTAAGACATCTTGTGATTTGGACTCTGAACATGTCTCTACTATTTAGTAAAGCACTGGAAGAAGCAGTTTCTGGCTTTAACTTAAGAATTCCAGGGAAATTGAGTGGAGTTCAAGATAAAGTTTGAATTTTATACCCTCGTGGGAAGATCTGCTTGACGTTGTAAGATCAGCAGCAGCAGCAGCAGCACCAAAGAACATTTATCAGGTTGCTGTGCTATATTCTCTGTGAAGTGGGTTAAACAGATTCTTTCTTTTCTCCAAGATCCTTAAATCTGAGACAGACGACACTGATGACCTGAAACATAAAAGACATCGATTAAGTACAGTGGGTTCCTTTAGTAAGTAATGCGTTAGCAGCAGGCTGTGAGACGTCATGCCTAGAAAAGTAAAACTTGCCAGCTTCTGTCTATATTCACAGAGGTGAGGGTGAAATCAAGATCTGGTGAGCCATTCATCTCCTCTTTGATAATGTTCCTGCCGAGGTTTGTCATTTGGAATTCCAAACTCTTACAGTCCCGATTGGTTCTGTGGTTTATAGTCCAGCCCAGAGGACAACTTACTCTTTGGTAAATTGAGACCTGTACCTGAATGCAAGATCTGCAACCAGGACTAAGATTATATCAGCCAGAATCTTTGTGCAGTGAATGAGAGAAAACTAGCTGAAATGGGGCCTGAATAGTAAAGAAATGTATCGGCCTGCATAACTACAATAGATTTGGCCTCAGGTAAACCTTGATCCAGCAGCTCAAATGCTACTAACATTTGACCTGGATACTCCCTCTCATTTCTTCTGTCTTAGAAGGTGTCATTCTCATCTTCAGACTCCTTGCCTCTGCCTTTCTAGGCTAGAGTCCAGGTAGCTAGTGTCTGCAGGATTTCCAGACCTCACAGATCCTGAACCACTCTGTCTAGAGGGATGGGAGACAAAGCTTTTCTTTCCAAAAGGAAACTAAAAACATCACCTTGCACCTAGAGTTTGTGAGAGTTACCATCCCCAACCTATTGATTTGCTGGGGCCATGAAGGATGGGATAGGCTGACAGTCTCAAGCCCCTTCCCCTCATTAGGTAGAGCAAAGGGAGGATCATTCCTTTTCAAACCAAATGATAGGTGTTGGATGCATTTATTCTCCAACACAGAGAATGAGTTTATCCATTCTGGAAGGAATAAATGCAGCAGTTTGGGACCTAACAGATGGCAAAGGGATGTGGGCTGCCTGACTGTATTAGGGTGCAGCTCTGGAGAGTATATCTAGGACCCTCTTCCTTCTACCTTTTCATAACTCTGCAAACTCTTCGCTACTCAATAATAACTCACCATAGTATTCAAAGTGCAACTCTGGTGCTTGCCTATGACCTCTGCATATGCAAAAATCTACTTGTC
Organism: Sciurus carolinensis; assembly: GCF_902686445.1. Taxonomy (NCBI): domain Eukaryota; kingdom Metazoa; phylum Chordata; class Mammalia; order Rodentia; family Sciuridae; genus Sciurus; species Sciurus carolinensis. The sequence continues at coordinate 69,576,795 of NC_062226.1, forward strand.
ATCTGTCCTTTCTTTCCATCTTTTTTATTCCCTTCTTCCCTCTCCCTCCTTCCATCTGTTTCTCGCTGCCTCCTTCCTTGCTTCCTCTTCTCTTCTTCTTTGCCTTCCCTTCCTCCATTCTTTCCCTCCCTTCTTACCTGTCTTCCATGTTTTGATTTTTGAAAGAAACAGTTTTAGCCCCTCTTGTGTACCAGGCACATTGCCTGCTTCCAAATGCTCCTGATGAAGCTTCTCTTTACCATCAACAAAACTTATTAATTTTCTTTGTGTAAGATATTCTGCTAGATTCAGTAGGTCTATCAATCTGAACCTCAAGAGCAGACCTGGGAGTGTTTTCAAACTATGATGGCATTGGATCCTACAGATAAAAGACAAGATTCTATACATGTATTTTGGGGTAGGAGAAAGAATGAGAGGGAGAGAGAAGAAGTTTGAGAAGAGCAAGCATTTATGATGCTGTCCTCTCTTACCTATGTTGGACTCTGCAATCAGACTATCTCTGTGTGGATTCTGACTCTGCTTTCTGGCTCTTTGTTCTTGGACTAGGTTACTTTCCTTCTCAGGGTGTCCTCTCCTAAATGAGAATAATAATAGCACCATTTTCACTGAGGATTAAATGAGGACGTACATAGACTATGCTTACAACAGTGCCCACCCACAGTGCGAACTTGGTGAGAGTCTGCTATTATTATTAGATGATGGAGCTTTCTAGATTTCAAACTGAAACATGGACAGACTAATCTCATGACTAGTTTCCAGTTCTTCTATATTATGGATGAAACCTGAGCCAGTGACTAGAATCAGATCCTGAACTGTTCATGTAGAAAGTAGGGACTGTGTAGGAATCCTTGCTGTGGGTTCATCACATTCCACAGCAAAACAAGGTTTTGTGAAGCCTATCATGTGAACTTCAGAGAGTCATGGGATATTTTGTAGTTTTTCATATTATCTCATAAGTAATAATTTTCCTTAACTGTTCCATATATGTTTATCAAACTTTTAGTTAGTAACCCAAGAATAGATCCACTATCTTTTGATCCTTGCCTTTTAATTAATGTCCTATAAATTGGTTCCAGATGAGAAATTCCTTGTTCACTCTATCAGGTGCTTCCACAGAAAACATTTTGGACCCTACAAACCCTGTCTTTTTAGAAAAATTGACTTTTGACTTTTTGCAAAATATTGGCTTTCTTTTCTTCTTGTTCTTTTTTTTTTAGCTTTTAAAACACATCTGTGTCTGTAGGCTGACCAAAAGCCATTAAACCCCCCTATAGACCTGAAACAATTATCCCCACCACTAATTGTGATGATAGGGTTTTGACTTTGCATTGCACATCCCGTGAAAACATTATGTGATTTGTGTGCACATTGTAAGCATTTGTCCATTTCCTAATCTGTTTAGTAGTTCAGCCAAAAACTACAAAAGCAAAAGAAGAGAAACCCCCATAACCAAATGAATCACTCTGTGATATGAAGAGATTTGTAAAAATGGTTTTCCTTGTTAGTAACATAACACTGTCTACTTCCTTTCTTAACAGCATCTCAACCTTAATTTATTGTTATAATGATTGTTTTCTGATTTTATATTGACTTTAGAACAATTCACAAGATTCTCTAGAGTCTCTTTATCTGCAAAACTGTTAGCCAAATCCCCTAGAGATAGACTAGGGAGGTGAAGGGTAGGTATTCCCCACAAACTGGAGTTTCTTTATATGAATTTTATCAAACTGGATTTGAGAGTGAAGATTGATTCAGACAAGGCCACTTAAATTTATAGAGGAAACTCTTTAATGGCCAACTGTCAGAGTATTTCAGAGACCAAAGGCTGGGTTGTTGCTCTGATTGTGCATGACATTGAGCCAGGTTGGGTGAGAGTCAGCTTTGCATTAGTACTATAGTAAAATACCAGAGACAGTTAATTATATAAAGAGAAAAGGTTTATTGAGCTCACAGCCTTGGACATTCAGAGGAATGGCACCTGATGGGTTCCGTTTTAGTGAAGGCCCTCACAGCTACTGTTGTGTCATAGTGAAGGCACACATGAGTATATGGGGAAATGCTTATATTACCAAACAGGATGTCAGGGAGAAATTGAGACTGGGATCCACAATCCCCTCCATGGGCACATCCTGAGTGGCCCGAGAACTTCACATTAGGCCCCATTTCCCAAAGTTTCCACCACCTCCCAGTAGTGCCACCCTGGGGACCAAACCTTTAATCACAATGGACTTTTGGGGGAAAGAATTAGATCATATCCAAACCATAGCTGCAAGGCTGGCTGGAGGGAGATCTCATGGAAGTGAAGTGAATGGGGGAGTATAGCTGATTTTCGGGCTGACCCTTACCACTTCTCAGAACCTTGTTCTCTCCATGTAGAAGAGAAGTAGTCACAGTTAGGATGGTGACCCTTCTCTACAGAGCCCCCTGGCACCCACATTCCTCTTAGCTCATAGTTTTACTTCCCTTGGATGTAATCTTTGCTCTCAGGGTTCAAGGGAAGCTCCAAATACCACATCTACATTTTAGTAAGCAACTAAATCATAAAGAGAAGCATCAAGGAGAAGGGCAGAGGACCTACATGATCTTTGAAGGAGGTTCACAGAAGGAGTTGACACTTGGTTATCCTAGGGGTCAGAATGTAACGATATGGCCACACCTATCTCAAAAGGGAAGCTGAGGAATGGCAGGCTCCATTCTGAATGGCCACATGGGCAGCTAGGACTCGGGGGTTTTCTCATGAAGAGACTAGGGGAGCATGGTCATACAGGTACAAGAAGCGATCTCTGCCATAGCTTTAGATGGTGTCCTGAACATTCTGTGCAGAATCGTGTAGTCCATGTAGGTATAATATTCTTAGTTTTTGCTGAAAAAATTCTTTAAAGAATTTAGGAGGATGACATAAACTATGATTATGATGTTATTAGTAATAAGGAGGAGGAGGAAGAGGGGGAAGAAGAAGAATTGCTTCTAGGGAAAGGATTTCAGGCTACAGGATATAGTGACTCACAACTCAAGATGAAAGTCTAATTTCTTTCATTTTACAAGTAGGTAAATTGATGCTCTCAGTGGGAAAAATGCACTCAAGTCCAACCAATCCTGACCCAGGGAGTCCTGACTGACAACAAGGATTTGGGGCAAGGTGACGGCTTTCAGTAATGAGTAACCAACATCTGCACCCCAGTGATATAAACAGTGAGGGGAAGTCATCTCTCACATATCAACACATCTCAGAAGGGGCAGCTCCAGAGAGCAGTTGATTCATTGCCTCAGCAATGTCATGGAAGAACTGACTCTGTCACTCTCAGGGAGAGGTCTTCCTGGGCCAACTTGCTTCTTGAAAAGGCCCCAGCAGTGCTGGCTCTTAAAATATGACCTGGTCTTAGGAAAGATGAAAGACTCCCTTTTATTTGTGCATCTTTTTAGAGTTAAGCAAACTTTTCCAGAAACCCTCCTGTGTGGTACTGATCCTGTTCAGGAACAAATTCTTTGTTGAGGAGTGGGGGTACCTGGTTCTGCTAATAAGGACAGTCATGGGAATGACTTCAAGTGGGTAACTGTCAGTGCCTGCCAATTCACTTAAATTTGTCCATCATTAAAGGACATTTGAGAATTATATGAGTGTTTCCCTAAAGATGCCATTGCCCTCGATGTCACTTGTTTATTACACCATACTCACTTACTCATCAGCAAACATTTATTGAGTTCCTTCAGATACAGTGTTATGAGTGAATGAAATTCATGCTTAACGTCAAAAAAATTTATGACTTAGTGATTGAGTCAGAAATCAGTAACAACACTTCTAATAATACGTAAGGAATATCCTTAATAGAGGCAGTGAAGGCTGGGCATGATGGTGCCCACCTTAACTGTAATCCCAGCAACTTGGGAGGCTGAGGTAGGAGAATCACAAGTTCAAAGACAGCCTCAGCAATTTAGCAAAGCCGTAAGAAACTTAGCAAGACCCTGTCTCAAAATAAAAAAAATTTAAAAAGGGCTGGGGATGTGGCTCAGTGGTTAAGCACCCCTGGGTTCAATTCCTAGTACCAAAAAAAAAAAAAAAAAAAAGAAAAGAAAAGAAAAAAAAATGGAGGCAGCAAAAATGCTGAGAGAAAATCACTCACGTTGATCTAGAGGATCAGGACTTGTAATCAACTTTCTTTTCTTAGATTATGAATGTTGCTCATGGGAAACCCTTGAATAAACTCCTTCTTGAGAACAGTAACAACTCCTTTTTCTTCTCCTTTTCTTTCTTTCTTTTCCTTTTCTTGCTTTGACTGTGGTAGTTGATCCATATGGTAGCAGGGATTAGTCAAAGCAGGAAGAGAGAAAATATCCTGAGGCAAAATGTCCAGTGTGAATAACCAATTGTTACAGAGAAATGACAGAGAGCCCCAGCTATAGCTTCACGGGACCCAAGTTCAAGTTTGAGATCTACCATTACCTCACCTCTCTTTGCTGATTTTCTCATCTGTCAAGTGGAAATCAAGGGTTTAACCTTGAGAGGTTGTTGTGCAATTTGAATGGGACAGTAAATGTGAAGTGCTCAACAGAGAAGAAGCAATGAATACTAGCTGTTATGATTATATCATGTAGTCAGCCTTGTTTTTTCTCCAGGAATTTATTTTTATTGACTTGTTTATTAAAATGCTGTCTCTAAATCGACTGGAGGTGAACTGTACACATAATGTGCTCCATGGTGCCTGATTCGAGAGTCATAAAATTTACAAAGGCATTTCTAATCATTGCATGCTAATATTTCCTCCATTCTCCTTACTCAGTCTTCCCTACTTCCTAAAAGAGAAAGGGTTTGAAAAGTTGCTACATTTTCTCCACAAGTGCCTGGGATTCCCTTAGTTCATGAAATCACACTGTGTCCATGAATCATTTCCACTGGAAGCTCTGGATCTCAGGGCTCGTGCTGGGGGTCCATCCCCTCCCCCACCACAAATGCTAAGTATGTTTAAGTCATCAGTGCTCAGCTGATCATGGCCGCCACATGTCTGAGACTGTATTTCCTCCATTTGGCTTCAGGGGCCATTTTCTTAACAGTTTCCTTCTCTTACTGAACTCTGTCCATATTCCATTTTCAGAGGAACACAGTATTCCAGAGCATGTTGAGCTGTCTGGGGGATAACTGACCTAACGAATGGAACAGAGAGGTTAAGGGGAATCCAGTTGCATGGAGGCCCCTGGTCTTAATGTGTGGCTTGAAGAGATTGAGGATGCTAATGTGCTCTTTGGGGAGAGAACCACAGTTTGACAGGAAACATCTGCTTTAATCTGCTCCAACATCAACAAGATGGATGTGATAGGAAACCTGTTGTTACAGTGTGGGTTCCATTTCTCAAGCCAGGGCTTGGCCCAGGATTGGGGCTGTTTGGACAGGCAACACAAAGTGGTCCCGTTTGTCAAAATATGGACGTATCAAGCAGCATTATTTGAGAACATCCTGTGGCTATTTTTCTATTTAAAGGGAACTGTTTTCCTTCTAAACTGTCTGGCTATCTTCACTTCTTTCTCTTTCCCTTTGTGTTTTTTTCTCAGCACATTTCCATTCTGGATTTCAATTATGAGCACATACATCTCAACCTTCATTCTACCACCATACCCTCATTCATGAGTAAGAAAAGTTTCTATGGTGGTGACTCTCAATGGAGGAGGACTGTCCCCAAGAATATTGAAATATCTGAGAAACAACTGTGCAAACTGAGATGTGCGGACACATGTGTGCACGCACATGCACATGAGATCTTGGAGATTATCTGCCACCCTAGGGTATGCCTGCTTCTTCTCATCAACTTCAGAATCACTTATCAGGAATTAATTAAAGATATATTATTGCCTTAGAGAAACCTGCTTCACTTTTCATTATTTGTGAAAGTAAAGTTAATGCCTGATGCTTAAATGGTGTCCCTGAAGAACTCAAAGGATTCTAGGCATTTTTACATCAATGATACTAATCACTTAAAAATTATCACACTTCTAATAAAATGTGAAATGTAGGTTCCTGGCGCAGATCTTACCTTACTCCTCCACTACCATTTTTTAAATATCGGTGTCTGTCATGTCCTAGTTCTCGTGAACAACTAACGAAAGATATGGGAGTTGATGTCCTAAATACAACCATAGTCATAACCATTCTGGTATGGGGAAGATTGATCAATCAAAAGAAATTGAAAGTGCCATGTATCATGCATTATATCACTGGAGTCCACTTGGATCACTAGGTTAGATAAATTTGGGAGCTTCCAAATTCTTTGTCCTTAACCCTGGTTACTTGTCCAAAGGAAAAATGATAAAAGGATCTGCTACTAGTTGCTTCTGCTCCCTACCTAATGACTTGAGTGCATGTGTGCCCCAGACGTTGGCCTCATCCAGTGTAGACAAACTCATTTCTGTTCTCTTTACCAATATCTCTGCCTTGGTCATGCTTGTTGTCCCCACTGCTCTGGGCCAGATAGTATGCATGATATGAAAGGAAGGTACGCAAGGAAATGGTAAGACACACTCTATTCCCTGGAGAATCTCATAGTGCAGGAAGAGGTACTATTTGTTGACTTGTCTAGTCAACCGATAATTAAAGAAATAACACTTAATGTTTTAGTCAGCTTTTTCACTACTGTGACTATAAGAATCTGACCAGCACAATTGTAGAGGGAAAAAGGTTTATTTGAGGGCTCACGGTTTCAGAGGTCTCCATCCATAGACAGCAAGCTCAATTCCTCGGGGCTCAAGGTGAGGCAGAATATCATGGTGGAAGAGTGTGGCAGAGGGAAGCAGCTTGCATCATCAGGAAGCACTGAGAGGAGAGGGAGAGGGAAAGGCAGAAGTAGAGGGAGAGAGATTGAGAGAGAGAGAGAGAGAGAGAGACTCTCCACTCTCCAGATACAAAATGTATACCCCAAAACCACACCCCAATTCCAATCTCCTCTAACCATCCCCTACCACTTCAATTAATCCCATCAGGGATTAATTCACTGATTGGGTTAAGACTCTTACAGCCCAATAATTTCTCCTCTGAACCTTTCTGCATTGTCTCACGTGAACTTTTGGGGGACACCTCACATTCAAACCATAACACAAAGTGATCAGAAAGTAAAGAGTTTCCTCTTTCTAGATACAAAATATATACCCCAAAGTCACACCTCAATTCCAATCTCTGCCAGCCATACTCTACCACTTTAGTTACCACTCATTTAATCCCTCTCAGGATGAAATCACTGATTGGGTTAAGACTCTTACAACCCAATCATTTCTCCTTTGAACCTTCTTGCTTTGTCTCACAGGTAAGCTTTTGGAGGACACCTCACATTCAAACTGTAACAGTTAAAGTACATTAATAACAAAGTAATGAGGACTCAGCCTGGCCTAAGATTAGAGGAGGCTGGGAAAAGAAAACTTCAGAAAGGAGAGGTATTTGGAGAGTTGTTGAAGATTATATAGAAATATTAGAGAGTAGGAGTTTATCTGGTGGATAGGAAAGAGAATCAGAAGGATATTCTAACCAGTGGTTAGGAACCAGCAGAGAAGCATGAGAAATAAATTAAGATGCATTAGGAGAATGAGGAGTACAATCTTTCTGGAGCATCTGTTAAGGAGCCATGGAGGTACATGTAAATACCAGTGGTGAGTAATGATGCTCAAAGGGTAGCCAGGAGACTGGATATAGGAGAGGTACTATGTATGTTCTTGGACCTGATCCTTTATGCTGTGGAGAACCACTTCTTCTCTGGATCTTCCTATAAAGTCTTCTAGCTTCCTGTCTACTCACTTGTTAGTCCTTTAGGACCCATCCTTGTCCAGCATTCATTTGCTCCTCCCATGCAGATGGAAAACCTAGGCCAGATCGAAGCTGAACCTAGAGAACAAGGTTGAGTTCTGTGCCCTCGCTTGCTGGAAGAGGAAACGAGGCAGTTGCTTTGAGAGGCAGTGTGCAGGGAGCCCCTGAAGCTAAAGGCTGGAGGTGGACATGCATCAGGGCAAAGGCTAGCAAGGGAATCCAGGACACCTGATCACAGTCAGGGGTATTCCAAACACAGAGTGGAAACCACAGGAATCCTCTGAGCCTGCTCACAGAGTGTGTATGGCTGATGCTGTGACCTTGCCCAGGGGTGGAGAGCTTGTGGTTTTAGAGAGTAGCTGATTTAGCTTAGACACACTTCCAGTTCATTTTTCCATAAAATTTCTTTCATTTTCACCTGGTTGAAACTGATTGCTTGCTCCTTGGTGCTATGGAGCACAATTTATACTTTTAATAATTACAACATGCCTTGTTTTATAGTATTTTTGTACATTTTATAATATTTTTGTCTCAGCTCTTTTAAGTTTTTAAGGCAGGGAAGACCTTAAGACTATATATTACTTTATACGGCATCTAGATTCAGCAAACATAAACACATAAATACATTTTTGTTAAATTAAACTTCAATTACACTCATCCTCTTTCCAATTAGAAATTCTAAGATCTAGAAACTATTGCAGAGAAAATCAGTATTATTTGGATCTTTAAATGACTGGTCAATTCTGATATGGACTGGTGTGAGTTGAATGAAATCCAAGTTATCAGTAAGTGGATGCTATAAGATAAATTATCCAAATATGGGAAGATATAGGGATTGGAGGAATCCTTTCTGCAAGTGCTCACCTATCTGATTATTGGTTAGTCAGTGACTTACAATCCTTGAGAAACTGAAATTGCAAGAGAAAAACAGATGTCAGGTGAAGTGCTTCTGGTCAAAAGGAATTGATGCAAGAGGTTGTGAATGAATGTGGGGATTCCTGCAGAAGTACCTCAGAAGAAGTGGTATAAAATACTCCCAACTCCTTGCTCCTTAGAGGATCCAGAGGCATATGTGTTTCACAGGATTCCAGAGGGCCCATGTGGAAGTATGTTTTAGTCATCTACCATAGTACCTGGCTTAAGATCTTAACCTTTATTAGTTTTCTTCCTTTATCTTACTTCTCTCATCTCCTACCTGTGTTCTTTTCACCACTTTCCTTTCTGTCAGATTATACTATGTGCACTTGAACCCCTGTGGAATTCAAGTCTGCCACTGGGAAATTCACACTAAGACAGAAGGGCATTTATTCTCTCTTCTCATTTGGAGTTGAGATTTTTTTAAAGTCCAATAATTTCACTTAGATACACAGATCCAATTATATGTGCCTGGCTTATGAAAAGTAGGTAAGAAAAAAATTAAGGCCTGCAAGCAAACTTTACATAATTACCATAGTGGAACTTAGAAATGTGCCCAGTCCTGGGGTTTTGTCTTGGGCCCTTTTGAGCAGGTGATCCTAAAGGAGTGTCTCCAGCTTTGATAATTATGCATGATTTTGTTGTTTTATTAAATTGACTGTTATGGAACTCTTTTGAGTAAAGAGACTTAATAAAGCTAATAAAATATACATCTGTCACAAAGGGAATTTTATCTCCAAAATGCAATTTCCTCTTCAGCTCTGAATGTTGACAGCCCCACACCCCCAGCCGCCAGTGGGGCATCAGGTTAGCTGGAAAGCTAGGATCAAATACAGATGGAAGGTGTAAAGACTGGCAAGTTCGGATCACAGGAGAATGCCACCCTGCTGCCAAACCATCCCCCCAGATAAGATCACCAGCCTCTGTCTCAGATACAGGCCTGATGGGGCTCTTTAGGCCTAGTGACAGCACAGCACTGTGGAGTGAGTAGGCACAGCTTTTAAGTTTTGTTCAGCAGAAGGGCTCAGAAAACAGAATCCTTTCAGAACATGAAGAGACATAATGATAGGATTGTATTTAGAGGTTCTCACATTGACAGTGGGTCACACATTCAGCTTTCAGGTTAATCCTGCTAATAAGCACATGTGATAAGGCCCAATGAAGCTCTTCATTTCCCTCCAGGATCCTGCTAAATTCAGGATATCTTGGAGAATAAGCAGCAAGAGAGTCAGACAAGGGAGCACGCACCCCTGGACCTTGGGAATGTGTGGAATGCTTGTATAGCATCTCCAATAGTGGAGGATGTTGATCCATTACTCTGGATGGTCCATTTCATGGTCCACCCAGTTGCATAATCTCTCATTTCCATCATTTGGGGCAATATCCAAAACAGGGTAGGCATTCTAAATCACAAAATTATACTGAATAGAAGTAAAATTATGTTGGTAAAAGTAAAATTGATGCTGGAAGATAGTACATTACATACATAAGCAGGAAGAGGCCAGAAAGTATACAAATGCTGCTAAATTTTGAGTAGCACCTGCCTTCAAAATTGTTTACTATTCCTGAAACCTTACTCCTTTTCTTGGTTGTCATGAAAGATTACCCTTTGTTGCATCCCTAATTTTCTGGACTTTGATGGTATATGCTAGACTGTGGAAATGGTTTGTGTCTCTCCCTTGCCACTGGTTTCTTGAGTTACCTTAATTTCACTGTGTTACAGAAACCTCTAACAGTAACCATTCCCAGCTTGGCTTCACTTCACTTGACATACACAACTGCCAGAGTCCTCTCTAATACCACCAAGGAGCAGGGAATGTGATTCTTCTGCCTTTGCTCTCTCCTTTCTGCTCTGATTCCATTCTGACCAGAGCCGCAGCTGTTCTTCAAGGAGCAGTCTTCTGATGACCACCTGCCTGCATGGTCCCACTTTGTGTCTGTTGAGTTTGACCAATGACATCTCAAACTTCCTTGAAATAACAAGCGTCTTATCTGCCTGCCAAACCAACAAGCCCTGTTTCGCTGAGCAGATCAACCCTGATGCATTTTAACTTGCCTCTGTGGATGCAGAGGAAGGGAACTCCTGAGAATTTGCTGCATGGGGTTCCTGTCTCCTCCTACTTTGCTTTGTCTTAGACAAAGGTATCCTTGGACTGGAACCTGACTCTGCCTTGTGCTCAGCTGTACAGACAAGTGCTATTATTTTTAGCTCACAGACCTTTTAGTGAACATCCTGCAGTGTTGAGGGTGTGAGAGAGAAGCGCTTTGGAAATCAGACCCTGTCACTGATAGTGTGTCCTAAGCTGAAAAGGTGGTAGGAGAAAGGATGCTTTGTGTTCAGGAGAGAGGAAAACTTGGTTCTGTAGTTGCTATAGCAGACTTTTATTTTTCTCACCTCACCTCTGCCTGGCATTGGCAAGATGGCTCCCTGCTCTTAGCTGGCCCATGTGGGGAGTCAGCAAGGCTGAGAGCCACTGAGCCCATGGTGGCACCTCACTTAATCCCGTCTGAGCCCAGAGGAGTCGGTCTTATCAGCCATCTGTGTTGGGATTGGTAGACAGCACCCCTGACGGGTCTCTCTCCACCTTCCCTCAAGACTCTTCCTGCAGACTGCCAGCCTAGCTCCCCATCACCCCATAGCCTCTTGTTTGGGTGTCAGAGTCAGAGGAAAAAAGGAGGAGGTATTGGAAATGAAGTTCAGAAGGTAAAGCAATACTATGCAAGAGACCAGGCTTATGTGAGCTTTGTAGCCAATTGAAAAAAGAGAATGTGGTAAGGGTCAGATGACCTCTTTCACAATAGTTGTAACTTTTCTTTATCCTTTACCAAGTGCCCCTTCCCTGCCCCAAGGTATATATAGAAACAAACAGCTGCTTTAGAATTTTGAGAGGTTCATTTGGTTAAATATAATGAACAATTGATCTGAATTCCATAGCTTATTATTTTGTTCTAACTAGGCATTGACATATGCATTCAGTTGTCTGTAAAAGGAGATAGACAGATGATAATATGTCTTGTTTTTGTTTTTGTTTTTTTGAGACTAGATCTATGTTGCTCAGGTTAGTCTTGAATTCCTGGGCTCAAGTGATCTTCCTGTCTCAGCCTCCTGAATTGTTGACTGGCAATTTTCAATGAATAGGTAGAGTACCCCTCACTGGACATTTTATGAGCAAAACGGAAATAGGTTTAGTGATTAGTACCCAGCCCAACTTTGCTCCTCCTCTGCCATTTCCACCACCAGCTAGGTGTCTAGAACAGGAGTGGCATCTTAGTTGGGAAAAGTTGATTGTGGGGAAGATTTGGTTGTGGTCAAAGTGGATATTGTGTCAGGCCAAACTGGGGCTTTTTATTTTGGGGGGGGGGGTTACCAGGGATTGAACCCAGGGGTGTTAAACCACTGAGTCACGTTCTCATCCCCTTTTTTATTTTGAGACAGAGTCTCACTAAGTTGTTTTGGGCTTTGCTACATTGCTGAGGCTGACTTTGAACTTGTGATCCTTTTGTCTCAGTCTCCAGAGCTGCTAGGATTATAGGCGTGTGCCACACACCAGGTTCAAGCTGGGGCATTTTGATGCTGCATATGAAGAAGCACTAGTGGGAAGGAGCTGGAGATGAGAGTAGGCCTGGGTAGGATCTCACTGCTCTTCTGCAAACCATCACAGAGACTTCGTTTTCCTCAGAAGCATTTTGTGGAACCAGTATCTATTGCTCTTTTTACTTAGCATTTAAACTCTCTCAGCCTGGCAACGTCAGTCATCCATATGGAACCTAGAGATGCTCTCTGCATATTCTCAGAGCCCCAACAGAACATTTTCTGTAGGAATTAGAAAATCTTTCCTGTCACATGCAGAGTAGCATGTGTTTCTCTTTATAATGCATGGCCTTTTCTCTCCTTGTGAGAACTCTGTCAGGGCTGAACTTCTGTGAGAAGTCCTCATCTTCTCCATGCGGGAGCGTCAAATTTGCTGGAATATACTCTTAAAATCGGATTTCAATCAGACTTGAATGCTGCCCCCTGAATTGTATGGCCGTCTTTGATCTGTAGGCTCACTTCAGGATGCTTGCCAAGTGTGTGGAAAATGCTTTTTCACCCAGGATTTGGAGCTGACCCTGCTCTCAGGCCACATCAAAGTAACATCAAGGCCTGGCTACAAATGTACATCAAGAGGAATCCCCACGACTTAATGGGATCACCCATTCCTGCTGTACTGGTGAGCCGTACTGACTCATCCTGGCCCTCCCTCTGGGGCTCTTTCTTTTTTTATTACTACTTTTTAATTAAACAGAACAATGGGCTCGTTGTGGCATATTTGCATATGCAAATAACACACTTTGATCATATTCCCTCTCCTATCCTCTCTGCCCTCTCCCCCTCATCCTCTTCCTCTTCTACTTTCATGTTGTCTTTTCCCTGCTAGATTCCACACATAGGAGGCAAACATGTGATACTTGTCTTTCTGAGTCTGGCTTTTTTCACTTAGCATTATGATCTCCAGTTCCATCTGTTTTCCTGCAACGGTCATAATTTCACTTTTCTTTGTTGTTTAATAATACACCTTTGTGTATATATGTAGATTTTCTGATCCATTCATTTGTTTATGGGCACCTAGGTTGATTGTATAACTTGGCTGTTGTGAATTGTGCTGTGATAAATATGGGTATGCAGATATCTTTATAGTATACTGACTTTGATTCCTTTGAGCATGTACCCAAGAGTGACATACCTGGATCATACGGTAGTTCTATTTTTAGTCTTTTGAGGAACCTCCATATTGATTTCCATAGTGAATGTACTAATTTACATTCCCACCAGCAGCGTATAAGAGTTCACCAGCATTTCTTAATTGTGTTCTTTGTTTTTTTTTTGGGGGGGGGGGATTGAGCCCAGGGGTGCTTAACCACTGGACCACATCCCCAGGCCCTTTTAATATTTTATTTAGAGACATGGTCTTGCTGAGTTACATAGGGCTTTGCTAAGTTGCTGAGGCTGGCTATTTGTGTTCTTGATGATAGCCATTCTGAATTGGGTAAGATAGAATCTCAATGTAGTTTTGATTGGCATCAAAGATGGCTAAAGATGTTGAACATTTTTTTTTTTCATAAAGTTATTGGCCATTCCTAATTCTTCTTTAGAGAAGTGTCTATTCTGTTCATTTGTCATTTATTGGTTGGGTTGTTTTTTGCTGTTGCTTTTGGATTTCTTTATATATTCTTGATATAATCCTCTATTGGAAGAATAACTGACAAAGATTTCTCCCATTCTATAGACCATCTCTTCTTTATTGTTTTCTTTGATGTACAGAAGTTTTTTAATTTAACACAGTCCCATTTGTTGAATCTTGCTATATTTCCTGGGCTATTTATAGTCCTATTCAGGAAATTGTTGCCTGCACCTGTATTTTAAAGTGTTTTCCCTTTATTTTCTTTTAGCAGTTTCAAAGTTTGGGGTCTTACATTTAGGTCTTTGATCCATTTTGAGTTGACTTTTGTTCTGTTTTGGTACCACACATTGAACCTAGGGGTGCTTAACCACTGAGTCACAATCCCCAGCTCTCTTTTTTTATTTTTTATTTTGAGGCAGGGTTGCTGTTTCAAAACTCACTGAGTTGCTTAGGGTTTCACTATGTTGCGGAGGTTGGCTTTGAACTTGCTATCCTCCTGCCTCAGCCTCCTGAATTGCTGAGATTATAGGTGTGCAACACCATGCCCATCTGGAGTTGACTTTTGAACAGGGTGAGAGAAGGAATCTCACTCTAGGGCTCTCGAAGGTCCTGAAGTTGCTCCTCCCAGAACCAAACTGCAGAGCTGTGGCATGTTCCAAATACAGAGGCTATTTTGTTGTTTGTTTTGTGGGTCTGAGAAATAGTCAGAAATAGGTCACAGTTTTTTTTTTTTAATTTATATTTATTGTAAACTAATGGGATACGTGTTGTTTCTGTTTGTACATGGAGTAACAGCATACCATTTGCATAATCATACATTTACATAAGGTAATGATGTTTGATTCATTCTGTTATTTTTTCCTCCCCCCATCCCTCCCACCCCTCTTTTCCCACTATACAGTCCCTCCTTCCTCCATTCTTGACCCCCTCCCACCCCCCATTATGTGTCATCATCCGCTTATCAGTGAGATCATTCGTCCTTTGGATTTTTGAGATTGGCTTATCTCACTTAGCATGATATTCTCCAATTTCACCCATTTGCCTACAAATGCCATAATTTTATTATTCTTTATGGTGGAGTAATATTCCATTATATATATATATATATATATATATATATATATATATATATATATACACCACAGTTTCTTTATCCATTCATCAATTGAAGGCATCTAGGTTGGTTCCACAGTCTGGCTATTGTGAATTGAGCAGCTATGAACATTGATGTGGCTGTATCTCTGTAATATGCTGATTTTAAGTCCTTTGGGTATAGGCCAAGGAGTGGGATAGCTGAGTCAAATGGTGGTTCCATTCCAAGTTTTTTAAGGAATCTCCACACTGCTTTCCAGAGTGGCTGCACTAATTTGCAACCCCACCAGCAATGTATGAGTGTACCTTTTCCCCCACATCCTCTCCAATACCTATTGTTGCTTGTATTCTTGATAATCGCCATTCTAATTGGGGTGAGATGGAATCTTAGGGTAGTTTTGATTTGCATTTCTCTTATTACTAAAGATGGTGAACATTTTTTCATATGTTTGTTGATTGCTTGTAGATCTTCTTCAGTGAAGCATCTGTTCATATCCTTAGCCCATTTGTTGATTGAGTTATTTGTATTCTTGGTGTAGAGTTTTTAGATTTCTTTATATATTCCGGAATTTAGCGCTCTATCTGAAGTATGAGTGGCAAAGATATTCTCCCACTCTATAGGTTCTCTCTTCGCATTGCTGATAGTTTCCTTTGCTGAGAGAAAGCTATTTAGTTTGAATCTATCCCAGTTATTGATTCTTGCTTTTATTTCTTGTGCTATGGGAGTCCTGTTAAGGAAATCTGATCCTAAGCCAACAAGTTGAAGATTTGTACCTACTTTTTCTTCTATAAGATGCAGGGTCTCTGGTCTGATTTCAAGATCCTTGATCCATTGTGAGTTGATTTTTGCACAGGGTGAGAGATAGGGGTTTAGTTTCATTCTGTTGCATATGGATTTCCAGTTTTCCCAGCACCATTTGTTGAAGAGGCTATCTTTTCTCCATTCATATTTTTGGCACCTTTGTCTAGTATGAGAAAATTTATTTGGGTTTGTGTCTGTGTCCTCTATTCTGTACCATTGATCTACCTGTCTATTTTGGTGCCAATACCATGCCATTTTTGTTACTATTGCTTTGTAGTATAGTTGAAGATCTGGTATTGCAATACCCCCTGTTTCATTCTTCCTGCTAAGGATTGCTTTAGCTATTCTGGGTTTCTTATTCTTTCAGATGAATTTCATGATTGCTTGCTCTATTTCTGTAAGGTACATCATTGGGATTTTAATTGGAATTGCATTGAATCTGTATAGCACTTTTGGTAGTATGGCCATTTTGACAATATTAATTCTGCCTATCTAAGAACATGGGAGATCTTTCCATCTTCTAAGGTCTTCCTCAATTTCTTTCTTCAATGTTTTGTAGTTTTCATTGTAGAGATCTTTTACCTCTTTGGTTAGATTGATTCCCAAGTATTTTTTTTTTTTTTGAGGCTATTGCAAATGGAGTTGTTTTCCTCATTTCCCTTTCAGCTGTTTCGTCACTTGCATATAAAAATGCTTTAGATTTATGTGTGTTGATTTTATAGCCTGCTATTTTGCTAAATTCATTGATGAGGTCTAGAAGTTTTCTGGAGGAGTTTTTTGGATCCTCTAAATATAGAATCATGTCATCAGCAAAAAGTGACAGCTTAAGTTCCTTTTTTCCTATTCGTATCCCTTTAATTTCTTTAGTCTGCCTAATTGCTCTGGCTAGAGTTTCAAGGACAATGTTGAATAGAAGTGGTGAAAGAGGACATCCCTGTCTTGTTCCCATTTTTAAAGGGAATGGTTTAGTTTTTCTCCATTAAGAATGATATTGACCATGGGCTTAGCATAAATAGCCTTTACAATGTTCAGGTATGTTCCCACTATCCCTATTTTTTCTAGTGTTTTGAGCATGAAGGGGTGTTGTATTTTGTTGAACGCTTTTTCTGCATCAATTGAAATAACCATATGATTCTTATCCTTAAGTCTATTGACATGATGGATTATGTTTATTGATTTACGGTTATTAAACCATCCTTGTATTCCAGGGATGAACCCCACTTGATTGTGGTGCACAATTTTCTTAATATGTTTTGGATACGGTTTGTCAATATTTTGTTAAGGATCTTCGCATCTATATTCATCAAGGATATTGGTCTAAAATTTTCTTTCCTTGATGTGTCTTTTCCTGGTTTGGGTATGAGGGTGATATTAGCTTCATAGAATGAGTTTGGTAGGGTACCCTCCTTTTCTATTTCCTGGAATACTTTGAGAAATATTGGAATGAGTTCTTCTTTTAAGGTCTTGTAGATCTTGGCTGAGAATCCGTCTGGTCCTGGGCTTTTCTTGGATGGTAGGTTTTTAATGGCTTCTTCTACTTCATTGCTTGATATTGATCTGTTTAAATTGTGTATGTCCTCCTGGTTCAGTTTGGGAGGAGCATATGTCTCTAGAAATTTGTCAATGTCTTTGGTAGTTTCTATTTTGTTGGAATACAGATTTTCAAAGTAGCTTCTAATTATGTTCTGATCTCAGTGGTGTCTGTTGTGATATTTCCTTTTTCATCACAAATTTTAGTAATTTGAGTTTTCTCTCTCCTTCTCTTTGTTAGTGTGGCTAAGGGTTTGTCTATTTTGTTTACTTTCTCAAAGAACCAACTTTTTATTTTGTCAATTTTTTGAATTGTTTCTTTTGTTTCAATTTCATTGATTTCAGCTCTGATTTTAATTATTTCCTGTCTTCTACTACTTTTGCTGTTCTTCTGTTCTTCTTTTTCTAGGGCTTTGAGCTGTAATGTTAGGTCATTTAGTTGTTGACTTTTCATTCTTTTCTGGAATGCGATCCATGCAATGAATTTTCCTCTTAGTACCACTTTCATAGAGATTTTGATATGTTGTATTGTCGTTCTCATTGACCTCTAAGAATTTTTTTATCTCCTCTCTGATGTTTTTTGTTATCCATGTTTTATTCAATAGCATATTATTTAGTCTCCAGGTGTTGGAGTAATTTCTGTTTTTTATTTTGTCATTGATTTCTATTCTCAGTTCATTATGATCTGATAGAATAAAAGGCAGTATCTCTATTTTTTTACATTTCCTAAGGGTTGCTTTGTGGCATAACATATGGTCTATTTTTGAGAAGGTTCCATGTGCTGCTGAGAAGAAAGTGAATCTGCTCGTTGACGGATGGAATATTCTATATTTGTCTAGGTTATTGATTGTGTTATTGAGTTCTATGGTTTCTTTGGTTGGTTTTTGTTTGGAAGATCTATCTAGTGGTGACAGCGGTGCATTAAAGTCACCCAGAATTATTGGGTTGTGGTCTATGTGATTCCTGAAATTGAGAAGGATTTGTTTGATGTACAGGGATGCACCATTGTTTGGGGCATAAATATTTACTATTGTTATGTCTTCCTGATTTATGGTTCCCTTAAACAGTGTGAAATGTCCTTGTTTATCCCTTCTGACTAACTTTGGCTTGAAGTCCACTTTATCTGATATAAGGATGGAAACCCCCACTTTTTACTGAGTCCATGTGCATGGTAGGTTTTTTCTCATCCTTTCACCTTTAGTCTGTGGATGTCTTTTTCTATGAGATGAGTCTCTTGCAGGCAGCATTTTGTTGGGTCTTTCTTTTTAATCCATTCTGCCAGTTTATGTCTTTTGATTGATGAGTTTAGGCCATTAATGTTCAGGGTTATTATTGAGAAATGATTTGTATTCCCAGTCATTTGGCTTATTTTTGGTTTTTAAGTTGGCTTGGTTTCTCCTTTGAGTGGTTTTTCTCTAAGGTAGTTCCTCCCTTTGCTGACCTACATTGTTGTTTTTCACTTCCTCCTCATGGAATATTTTGTTGAGAACATTCTGTAGTTCAGGTTTTCTATTTGTAAATTCTTTTAACTTTTGTTTATCATGGAAGGATTTTATTTCATCTTCAAATCTGAAGGTTAGTTTTGCTGGGTACAGGATTCTTGGTTGGCAACCATGTTGTTTCAGAGCTTGAAATATGTTGTTCCAGGCCCTTCTAGCTTTTAGAGTCTGGGTTGAGAAGTCTGTTGCTATCTGTATTGGTCTCCCCCTATATGTAATCTGATGCTTTTCTCTCGCGGCCTTCAAAATCCTATCTTTATTTTGAATGTTAGGCATTTTCATTATAATGTGCCTTGGTGTGGATCTGTTGTGATTTTGTGCATTTGGTGTTCTGTAAGCCTCTTGTATTTGATTTTCCATTTCATTCTTCAGGTTTGGGAAATTTTCTGATATTATTTCATTGAATAGGTTGTTCATTCCTTTGGTTTGTATCTCTGTGCCTTCCTCAATCCCAATAATTCTTAAATTTGATCTTTTCATGATGTCCCATAGTTCTTGGAGATTCTGTTCAGGATCTTACCATCTTCTCTGTTTGGGCAACTTCATTTTCAAGATTAAATATTTTGTCTTCATTGTCTGAGGTTCTATCTTCCAAGTGGTCTAGTCTTTTGGTGATGCTTTCCATTGAGTTTTTTATTTGGTTTATTGTTTCCTTCATTTCAAGGATTTCCATTTTTTTTTTTTTTTTTTTTTTTTTTTGAGAATCTCTCTTTGTTGAAATGATCTTTTGCTTCCTGCACTTGCTCTTTCAGCTTATTGGTATTATCATTCATTGCCTGTATTTGCTCTCTTATCTCATCCTTTGCTTCATGAATCATCTTAATCATGTATAATCTGAAGTCCTTTTCTGACATTTCTTCTAACATACTGTCATTGGAATCTATTAATATTAATAGATTTGTTTGGATCATTTTCTTCCCTTGTTTTTTCATGTTGTTCATGTATCTTCCCTGTAGCAGTGCAGATCTGGGATATTGCAGATTTCCCCCTATAGGCTTATAGTGGCCCTATAGGTTTCCAAAACCCTTTCTTTAAGGGGAGATAATATTAGCAGTACCCGATTCAGACACTATGCAATCCTAGACCAAATAGCCCCTGACAATGAGCTTCAAGCTTCCAGTCGGCATCTCAGGATGGGTTTTGACCCACCTAAAGATCGGAGCTATGGCTTCCAGGATTATCCAAGATGGCCGCTCTGGCTTCGAAATGTGTTGGCAAATGGGGAGCTGCAGCTCAGGGTGTGGCCGTGGTCAGCAGGAGGTACTGGAGGCAGGATGCAGTTGGTCAGGCGGGGGTCCTGGAGGTCGGGTGTATCTGGTGTGGTTGTGGGATCCTGGAGGCTGGGTGCAATCAGTCGATCTGGGATCCCGGTGATAGGGCGCAGTCAGTTGGTCTGGGGGTTCTGGCGGCAGGGAGCAGTCAGTCGATGTGAGGGCCCCAGAGGCAGGGAGTGATCAGTCGGGCTGAGGGATCCTGGAGACGGGTCTCAGGCAGTCTGCCGGCCAGGGGTTCTACGGGGCCTGGCTGTTGTTTCAAAATGGTGGCAGCCATGTGTAATCAAACCTGCAGGTACTGTAACAGTGAACTTCCAGGCAGCAGCAGGCAGCTGGTGCTCCACTGGTGGTCGGCAATCAGTTTGCTGACTGTTGTTGGACGATCGGGAGGTGAACCTTGTGCATCGGGTGATGGATAGGTGTAAGGCTGGTGATGGACAGGCGAGAGGCAGGCAAATGGCAGATGATAGGTGCCTGACAGTGAGCAATCTGCACTCAAAAAAGGCATCCATATGCTGGAAGACTGCTGGAAGATCACAGCGGACAAACGGGGTAAACAGCAGGGGATCGATAAGCAGCAAAAACTGCCTTACCAAGAAACACATATCCTCTGCTTGAAACCGAAGTTACAGAGCGACAAGGAACGCAGCCTCCCTCTGGTCCGCCATCTTGAATCTTGTCACAATTTTAATTGTGATCTTTAGAACAAATGAAGGAAATAGATTTCTTTGAATTTGTGAAGGAAGCCACAAGTTTTATATTATCTAAGAGGAATACAAAAACGATCCAGTGTCATTGAGCTGATTTGCTTAGGATGCATGCAAGTCAGATATGGGAATTTATCATGGTGTGTTTCAGCAATATTAGATCAAATGAGGAGGTAGGGAGGCACTTTGAAAGCTGTCATATACTATACAAATTACTACTGGGATTGGGTTTTCCTTAAAATGGGTAATTTGGAGCATAAAGTAATTAAGAGAGGCTGTTACTTGTAATTAATTTTGCATAGTCTTGTTTATTAGTCTGTGGCCATATGTGGTGTGCAAGAGTCCATATATCTTATGCCCATGACATTCAAACATTCATGAGGAAGCAGAACATAGAGACTGATAGTTTAAATAACCGATAACTTAAATAACTATCATGAATGTTTATTTATCAAAAGCAGCATCAAAATATACAAAGCAATGATTCTTAAATGTAGAAAAAATTTTTTATAAACTCTATAGTAGCAATAGACCTTCTTGCAATTCTAACTTTTGACAGAGTAAGAGGAAAAAAAAAAACCCAAATAATAATGTTTTGGCCTGAAAAGAAAAAGCTTAATAGCATTGATTGGTTCCAAAACGTGTCCTTATGTGGAAGAAAGAGCAAGGCAGATCTCTGGGGAACATTAATGCCCTTCAAAAGGCACTCCTCCTAAAACCATGTCATTGGTGATTTGGTTTCAGCTTGTGAATTTTGGGGGAACACAAACATTCAGACTAAATCACTATCCACGAGAAATGGTAGCAGCTGTTCTCCTCCATGGGCAAAATAAGTCTGAAAAGGATGAAACAAACAGAACAGTTTTCATCATTTCTTCACTTTTCACAACCTTGGATAGGCTGTGGTGATTCTCCATCAGAGGGCTACAGAATGTGCTATTTCCCAAACTTAGGCGAGCAAAGAATCCCATCTCAGGTACACCTGTTATCATCTCTTAGGGTGCGTGTGTTCATCAGGAATCACTTAGGAAAAATCTTTACCTAAATCAGAAAATAGAAAAGCAATGACTTTATTTTGTATTTCATCAGAAGGCAGATACTAATGGAAGTTTTAGGAAAATGACATATTTGACTTGATATAAGAGAAACTATTAATTGTTCTAGGCAAAGGAATTAAGTCTTTGACAAAGAAACATGGAAATACTCCAGAAGTTAACTCTTCATTGTCAAAGATTTTACAGAAGGGATTTTATATTTGAGAGGGGTCAAACTATTTGATTTTAAAAATTGCAAAATCTGATGCTATGATTTGAAGTTGCTCTTCCTACTCAGATTTGTCTTGATGTCCAAAATTGACCTTCTCTCTTTCTCTGAAATTAACATAATCACGTGATTAAACAAATTTTTTAAAGACAAATCTGGTGTAACCCTCTAGCTATTCATTTGCAATTCAATAAAAAAGAATTTTAAAATTCCAAATATATGATTTCATAGAGAATTATAATGGGAGATCTTTTTTGGGAGGGTTTTCTGTATAACCTTTCCAGTCTAGGTCATCTCTACCACACTTTCTGCCCCTGGCAAACAAAACAACGAGTCTAGGATTAAGCCAGAGTCATTCATACTTCTACAAAAAGGAGAAGAAGAAGAGGTAGAGGAAGGCAGAAGAGGCACCTCCCTTAGTGACATGGAAGAAGCATCCATGCACCTGAATTGTTTTAAAACATGGCAAGACTTACGGTGAAAGTGTCCCACTGGTTGATGATGTCCTCACAGTTTTGCCATCATGAAAGGGAAGGGGAGTGAGGATCAGGGTAACGGATTCCAAGGAGCTAGTGCTGATAATGGACAGTTGTGAAGGCTCTTAATTATTCATATGTATAACAGGAGGTAGACTTGGAAATTCACAAATATGTATCTTGTATTCTTCATTGTACATAATGGAGGAAAGAATCAAGAGAGTATAGCCAGAGGATGCTGGGTTTGGATCAAATCCTATCCTAAATATTGTCCTATTTTGGAACTAAGACATCTAAATCCCAGAAATATCTTCAATCTAAAATAGGTCAGGAGCTAAATATTCTGGGTAAATGATTCTTCCTTTATTATTACCCCCCCCCCACCTTTTTTTTTTTTTTTCTTTCTTTTTTGGCTTGGCACATGGGAAAGGAAACCATCTTGAAGCAATTATGTTCATTGGCCTAACGGTATAACACCTAATTAATTTTATTGATTAATAAATTATTGCAAAGATTTGACTTTAATTGTCAGTAAACCCAGGACATGGAAAGTTGCAAGAGATGCCCAAAGTGACTTTCTTATAAAAAGGGATCAAAGTGAATTTGTATTGAAAGCACACTTCGTTTCACATTTTTTCTGACTTTCAATTTTATTTGGAAAAAAAGAGACCCTCTGGCTTCTGGTAGTGGTGGATGTTATTTGGTGTGTCAAAGCTCTCTCTATGCTACTCCAACTATTAATTTTTAAATTGAACTTATCACTTTAAATTCAAGAAATATATTGATGATTAAAAACTTGCAGGAGTTGGCCAGCAACTATTTTCATTCTTTCAAGATAAAGAGGATAATAGAAAGAAGGAATCTGAGAACATATTCTTTCTTGTGTTTAGTTTTCTGCTCTGACCTTGGGTGATCATATATCCTCTGGAACCTGAATTTCTCATGCATTAAAAAGAAGTCAGATGCTGAGCATGGTGGCACACCTTGTAATCCCAGCAACTCAGGAGACTGAGGCAGGAAGATTGCACGTTCAAAGTCAGACTCAGTAATTTAGCAAGGACCTAAGCAACTTAGTGAGATCTTGGCTAAAAAAAAAAAAAAAAAAAAAATCAGAAAAGGCTAGGCTATATCTCAGTGGTTAAATACCTCTGGGTTCAATCCTCAGTACCAAAAAAATAAAAGTGATGATCATACTATCTATTTCCCATAGTGGTTGTGAGTATCCAGTAAGAAAATCATAAAAGGAACTCATAACTTTGGATTCCTTGTGCATTAATGTAATTGTTTTTAGTTCCTTTCTGACCTTTGTGTGTGTATCTGTATACACACACACACACACACATATATACATATCCATCCAATCACAGTATCTATACGAATTTGTGTTCTACCTTTTACATCTAACTTTATGGTTATACCATAATTTGTTATCTCTTTCCCTAGTGATGGACATTTAAATGGTTTACAGTTGTTCTCTATTATAATAGTACAGTGATAAACATCTTTGTACATTTAGACCACTCTCTCTGTTTTTCTCTCAACCAATTTCTCTGGGACTCGTTCCAGAAGACAGATTATGGAGTCAAAGTGAATGAACATTTTTTATTTATACTGTGTTTTGAGCTTTTCACTTTATCCAAATACCCCTCCCTTTGGTAACTTTCCTAGAACGTCACAGAGTGCTTAAATGCTCTCTTGAAGGCAGCCAGCGAGATTCAGAATCTATATTCCGTGGTCATATTTCCATCTTTAGGCTTCATCAGAACCATGTGACTGTCAGACCTCTCTCTGGATTGCAAGTTTTTCAGGGCGAAGTTTAACTGTCTTTGCACCGAAGCACTACCTGACTGGTTACAAGAGCTCAGTGGCTAATTGATTATTCAATGGAAATAAACTGAGAAGACAGCTAATACATGATAGGATCCTTGCTGTCACCTGACTTGTCCAAACATTCATTCATTGAAGAGTTATTAAAAATGCCAGGCACTGGTGCTGGAAACTGGAGACAGAGGCATATGTGACACAGGTGGCCTCATTAACCTAGCAAGCCAAGCCCCCACTGGCAGCGGAAGAACTTAGTCTTCCATCTGTGAATTCCTTGAGAAGGGGCTCAGTGGTAAAGCTGACCTGACCCATGTAAAGTGACTGCAGGGAAGGCTCCTGCTCTGGTCAAATATTTTAATCACCCATCCACTAAGATCTGTCATTCTGCAATACAGATCTGGTTACAGAGAGAGAGATGACAGAAGGAGCCTCTGCTATGTTGTTTAATAACCATATCCTGTGTCAAAAACCCCAAGCTCTGTTGTGAGAGCCAAGATGTGAGAACAGAGTTCCTTGACACAGCAGGGCTGGAGAGGATTTCCAAATCCCCTCTGGAGCAGAAAATCCCTGTTTGATCCTATTGAGCATCATAAGGCCACCTGCTGTGGGCATGGATGTGGGGGTGAGGGAGAAAGCTGGCCAATTCAGGAAAGATCGGAGCGCTGAGCTTTTGATGCTTTTATGAATAAATGTATCCAAATATCATATGATTCCCATTTGCCTATTGCTGAAAATTTGATAAAGGGAGCAGAAATTCAGCAAATTGTTCTGAAAAGGGGTGTAGAAAGTTTCTCTTGGCCTCAGACTGGCTTGTTTTGCAACCAATTCCATGGGAGTCCATGTAATTTATTGAGGGCTGACTGGAAACTAATCTTGGGTCTACCATGAAGCCTCTTGCAGGGTTGGCTTAGCTTGAACTCTAAAAACAGAGATTGTCAAAGAGGGCAGCTTGACTTTGGACTTCTAATTACTTTTTTTCTGCAGAAACCCTCGGAGAACTCTGACAAGGTTCTCAGGCTCCATGTTATTTTATATTAAATACTGCACCATGGAGCAATGACTCGGAGTTCTCTTTATGAATTAGAATGCTGTGGCTTTCCTTTTACAACACTCTGTTAAAGAGCTCTCCAAATTTGGCTAAAAAATGATACACTCTTTTGTTATGCATTGTGGTATAATCATCTATCCAGTTCAGTAAAAATAAGTGCCCTTGAATTTACAAACAGATGAAACTCCATTTGGTAATATTCATTGCAATATTTGTTTTAATTTGACCAGAAATATATTATCTGTCCCAAACTGCCACTTAATCAGTGATCCTCTTGGGGACTGAGGACTTTTCCTAAGTTTCAGATGGAGTATTAATGATCTGTAAGTTTTAAATGTCAACGGGGAGATGGATCTAGGACAATTGTGTTATATGGGATATTGACTGCAATTTTATATGTACGCATATAGAGGTTTGGAAGGTTTCCTATGTTTGCATACAGAGGTTTTGGAGGTGTTAGATTCATTTTCAACCGCCTGTATATAGTTTCATTTTCCCAAATTCATATTGATGAACAAATTGTTTCAAACTTTTTCACTTGCCTCTGTTTATTTTTTACTTTGCCTCTGTTGACTGGTTTTCAGCAGACATGTGAATGCCTGTTTCCCCTGAGCCAAGATCACATATTGTGTTTCAGCTGCAAGCTAATAGCTTGTCAGGAGTATGGAAATATATATATGGGGTTTGTGATTCTGCACGGAATCAGGATTTCTAGGAGTGCCTGTTGGAGGAAACTCTGCTCTGTGCCTCTCATGTCTTAATGTAAATGTTAATTCAGAGCAGCTGCAGGAGTTCTAGTTGTCCTGGAAGTTGCTATCTCTATTTTTCACATTCTGTAGTTTCATATGCACATACATTCAATGAAACTTACAGAACTTATATGAGCATTTGTGTATTGCAGAATGTTCCTCATAGCTCAGATTTTATGCACAGAATTATTGCCACATAACGGGACAGTTTCTTTTTATCTTGTCTTCCACACTCATTCTTTGAACAACAGCCATATGTGAACTTGTACTGGAGAGGCGGTATTGATGGTGCAATGCTGGGTTTGAATACCATTCTTCTGTGACTTACTGGTTGGGTGAGCTTTGACAAATACATAAACCTTTCCTTTGCTTTCCTCATCTGAAAAATGGAGATGAAAACAGTTTTGGTTTGGATTCTTTCAGTGGTCCAAGGTAGGTAGATGGAATACTTTTAGTGTCTACTCCAATAATAGTACCTAGTTATAAGGATTATACCAGTCATGTTGTAAATATTATATGAGGTAACCCTCTGCAGCGTTTGGAACAGTCCCTAGCACGTAAGAGTATTCAGCATGCCTTAGTGCCTTTATTACCATAGAGAGCTCAAGGAAAGATGAATTCTCTGCCTCTGACGTGACACAGAGCTCTAATTAAACCAGATGCAAGCATACTGTGGAAAGTTTACTTTTTTCTAGGGCAGTAAATACAATCAAATGTTAAAAATAACGAACCGACCATCTAACCACCACCAACAACAAAATCAGAATTTAGAATCCAGATTCTAAAGCAATAGAGTGACATTTAATTGTATTATTTATCATTAATGCGAAGTCCATGAAACACAAATTTATATTAAAGCGTCAGTCCAAACCACCAACTCACTTCAGGAAGTGCTGTTACTCTTATATCCTTCAAAAGACAAACACATACCACCTGACAATGTCATCATTGGTTTTGGGAAGTTAAATAAAACAAATATATTTTGGAATGAAATACGTGTGACATGGTGAAATTTTCCTCCTATGCTATTTGTCCTTTGTTCTTACCAGTTGCCCTGCTTAGGACTGGAGCACTCGTTCTATTTGTCCTAACAACTGGAGAACAGGCCAGAGTTTTTCTCAAGCCTCCATCTTGGAGTTTAACAGCTATTAGTGTATAGAAATCTCTCTTAGAGAAACTGTGGTATATATATACAGTGGAATATTACTCAGCTATAAAGAATAATAAAATTATGGCATTTGCAAGCAAATGGATGAAATTGGAGAATATCATGCTAAGTGAGATAAGCCAATCTCAAAAATCCAAAAGGCGAAAGATCTCATTGATAAGCGGATGATGACACATAATGAGGGGTGGGAGCGGGGCAAAAATGGAGGAAGGAGGAACTGTATAGTGGGAAAAGAGGGGTGGGAGGGGTGGGGGGAGAGGAAAAAATAACAGAATGAATCAAACATCATTACCCTATGTAAATGTATGATTATGCAAATGGTATGCTGTTACTCCATGTACAATCAGAAACAACATATATCCCATTTGTTTACAATAAAAAAAATAATAATTTAAAGACAAAAAAAATCTCTCTTAGAGATAATTTCTGTTATTGCAATCTAAGACAGTTTCTTTTTATCCTGTCTTCCACACTCACCCTTTGAATAATAGTCATATATGACCTTGAACCTCATAGTCTTCTGCTGCCAATGACCTTGAGTAACACTCAAGTATTTGTGTTGCTGGGAGGAAGCACAGTTTCTGGGTATCTGAGATTGGTTATTGGTTGCCATATTTTTGGATACTTTCAGGCTTTGAAATACAAAATCTAATTTTAAAAATTCTCTTGTCTTTGGATATGTCACTTGACATTTAGAAACACCCCCCAAATAAGTATATATTATTTAAAAGCTCTAAAAACAATATGTTTAAAAACATGTAGCTACTTTTTGTCCTCTCTATAGTTTTGAAATTTATCCATGGGATATTTGTCATCCCATTGAGTTTTCCATCCCAGCTAAGAGTGGCTGTTTTTGTTTTAGTTCCCAATTCTTATGCCTACGGTGGATGTACATGAGCCATGGCCTTGGGGCTCAACAGCTCTGTGTCTCTGGGATAACTAAATAAACTCATTTCATGCCTTTCCTTTTCAGGATGTTTATTCTACTAAAATAAACTCAACTTACAGATATATCATTGTTTATAATTGTATCATTAACATAAAATTCATTATTAACATAAAAAATAATTCAGAGCAAAACTATAAGAGAATTATGTAAGTCCTTGTACTTTCCTCATTGAACTTCATATTTTCTTTTTTTTAAAATTTTTTATTGAATTCTGATTTTCTCTAAGCTCAAGGATATTAAACTGATCCAGTAACTTTTCTGGAATCACATCTCCCTGGATCTTGTTTCTCATGTGGAATCTTGCAGCCATTTCCTCCAGGTATAAAAATGGCTTCAACTTTCTCAGATTAAGGGAAATATTCAGTTTCCTTTTCCATATCTCTAAGTATCTGTGCATCAGTCCACTGTATCTTGTCTTTAATGATCAGAAACAAGGATCAACAGAAAGTCTGAAAACTTTCAGATGATTATTTTTTTCTAATTAGAAGGTTATTCTTCTTCTTCATTCTTTCTTTGGAACCTAAGTTTCTGTGGAAATTAGAATAGTTATCATAATATGTATCAACTATTTGTGTTTTCCCAATAAATAGTGCTCAGCAACCAACATTAACACCTTGACTCTTTCAAAGATAGTTTTAGGAGCATCGGACCTGCCTTGTCCCTATTATAAAGCATCACCAAATAAACCTTGGCCTTATGTGACCAAGTCTCAGGGCAGCATGACATTCAAAGAAGATAAAAAGGGCTACTAAATTTTGCCTCCAGTTCTTAGAACCCACTAAAGGGGACCTAATTCACAGAACCTGGTCATATTACCTAAGATCACACTACCCTCCTCTTCCATTTCTGTGTTGCTGGAGCCTATACGGAGCCTTTGTTCTCTACTTTTTCTTTCCTACTGTTCCCAAAGCTCTTCGCTTCTTTTGAGCTCTTGGATTCAATCTTTTTGTTTCTACTCCCTTTTCTCCATTCTCCTAATTCCAACTTCCAGGAACCCAGGAGTCGAGTTAGCAAGATGACGTCTCTTTAGAGGGTGGGCAAAGAGGAGAAGCCGAGCAGGCAAAGAGAAAAACCATCTTTTTTGGGAAGATGAGATCCAGCGGGGTTCAGAGTGAGGCTGAGATACTCAGATAATAATAAATTTTGTCTCTGTCACAAAAGCATTTTTACAAAGAACACAAGGATTTAATGCAGCTATTAAATTTACTTTACTTAGGTTAAACTTTCCAAAAGAGGCAACCTGAACACAGTTCTCAAACCATTGGCAATGAAATGTGTTGTTCAAGAAACCTCAGATAATAAATTCAGATTCATCTTCTATAATTATCTTGAAACAGAGGGGCACAATACACTCTTCAGAGTCTGAGTCTATTGCATTGCATAAGGATGGTGGATTTGCCTGGACCCTATGCTCTGGCTCTTGAGAATTTCCTTCTCCGAGTAGTTAAAGGAGGCAGCTGGCTGGAATGGGTTGCTGGAGAGTGAAACATGGGTTTGAATATTACTTCATGAAAGATAGAGAGAACATCAGTTTTTACCTCAAGGAATGCGATGATGGAGATCAATGCAGGGCCCAAGCCTCCCCTATCCAATGTCCTTGGGAGCACCACTGCCCACGCCTAAGTTGTTCAGTGACTGTGACACTTTCTTGCATGCAGTATGCCTTGGGAAACGGATTATTTTATTATCTTGTGGAGTTCTTTTGATCGTGTTACTTTTCATTTTTAAAAACCCCTCTTCCTATACATAACCACTATTAAAAGTGGAATGGGCTTTCCCGATGTTTCCTGGGCACATCTGTGCGCGCACACACACACACACACACACACACACACACACACACACGTGTACACACGCACACGAGCACACACGGAGTTTTAATTTGTTTTTTAAACAAAGAAATGAGGTCATGCTCACTCTTTGATCTGAACTTGCTTTTTTCCCCTTTACAGTTTGTCATCAAGACCCACGCCAGAACATTTAAATAAATGCACCATATTCTTTTGAACAGCTGTTTTATTCCATGGCATCGTGACTGAATCTTGTACTCAATAACTCCTCTAATGTTGGACATGTAGGTTGCTTCCAATTTTTCACTCTGTACACAATATTTGCAGTGAACGTTCTGGTGTATACCACTTTTACCTACTTCTCTTAGAGTTTCTATCCTATAGATTTATAAAACTGTAATTTCTAGATCAAAGAGAATGTGCTTTTAAGATTTTAATTGCTGCTCTTATTTCCCGTACCCCCAAGAAAACACCTCTGCCCCAACAGTCCTTGGTTCTGACCTGGTTCTGCTGCTGCCTAGTTGTGGGCTTGGCACAAGTTGCTTCATCACTTCTCTGTGTAATAAGGGAAGAGGAAGAGGGGGTGATTGCTGTGTTCCAGTGTCCCTCAAATCTTTATGTTTAAAACTGATGTTACCCAATTTCATAGAATAGGGCAGTTCCAAATCAACAGGAAAATATTCTCTTTAAAGTTGTTGACAGCAGAGCTAATTTAAGTTCTTTCTGATTTAGCTTTGATTTGTAAACAAATCTATTAACCCCTCTGGAAGATTCTCTTGAGACATTCAAGCTGTGAATTTTTCTTTCAGAGCTTTTTAAAGGCTGAGAGTCAGTACTGAGCAAACTCCCATTTGGGTCAGATTATGTTTATTTTGACCAATTCAAGTCAGTTTGATGACTGTGTGTTTATGCATGCTTATAAATGTTCCCCAGGACTTGGACAGGACATGTTTGACCTGTTAGCCAATGAAAAGATTTGGTTTTAATCAAGTTCCAAGTTCGATATAGCATTCATGTGATAGTGATCTTCCATTTAAAGGCCCCATTTTGCTCATTGAACCTTGTAAAAATCAAGAACATAAATAAAACGAAGAGGTTGGGAAAATGTTGATTTGGTTTCTTTCAGCCTTTTGCTTACTCGGGGCTCAGGGTCAAAAGGAGAGGAAAGTAGGAGAGGAAAGTACTGTTTACTGTACTTGGCAGAACAGGTCTGCAGAGAGCTTGGACTCTGTGAAATACACTCATCTCTCCTTAACCGTGGAGGATACCATCTAAGACCCTAAACAGATACCTGAAACCCCAGGTAGTACTAAACCTTATACATAGTATGGTTTTTCCTATACACACACCTATGATAAAGTTTAATTTATAAATTAGTCATGGTAAGAGATTAACAACAATAACTAATAAAATGGAATAATTATAATAATTGAACATCCCTACTCTACTACTTCAGGGACATTATTAAAGAAATAAGGGTTACTTGAACACAAATGCTGAGATATTGCAACAATCTGATGACAGAGATGGCTGCTTGGTGACCAACAGTGGGTAGTGAATACAGCGTGAATATGCCGGATCAAGGATGATTCACATCCTGGGTGGGTCAGCCTAAGACTTTACAGTGCTACTTAGAATATCATGCAATTTAAAACTTATGAAATATTTCTAGAATTTTCTGTTTGGCATTTTTGGACTAAGGTTGACCTCAGGTAACTGAAAGTGGAAGGGGAAACTGCATGTAAGGGGGGACTAGTCAGCAGTTCCTAAGAGACCCTCAAGGACACAATCCTGGCTTAACACAGCAAATATCAAAATACAGATTGGAGATCTATTCAAACTAATACAGGTGTGGTTTAGAATTTTGCATTGATAGGATACTTTTAGGCCTACTCTGCATATACCATATTACTTGTAAATAATTTTGTGTGTGTAGTTCATTGAAGGTGTGAAATCTGGTGTTAGAATATCGATCTCTCAGAAAAAAAAAAAAAAGAATATCGATCTCTCTGGGATATAGGATCCTAATCAGGAGATGGCACCTCACAAGTGGATTATTACTACTAAGAGTTAAAGTGCCAAAGAGTGGTATTAACTTGGTTTTGTAAATATGTTGGAGTTAACTGAACATGGTCTCTATTTCAACATCACTCTTAATCACTTACATCCCAAGGGGCAGAGAAAGGGCTGCCCATTCCACTGTCAAGTCCTTTCCTGCCTCTGGGTCTTTGCACAGGCCATTTTCTCTGCCTGACTGATCTTCTCACAGCCAGCTTCAACCCTTTTTTCTCGACTTCCATTTTACTTCCTTAGACAAGCCTCACTTGGCCACTCTACCTGAAAAGAGAGCTTCTTTCTGTTATTCTTTATCTCAATCTCTTGTGTCTTTTTATAGTCCATGTATATTTGTTTCATTAATTTTCTGCATATATATGTTTAATGTTTAGAACTTTAACAGCTTTAATGAGATAAAATTCACATACCATATAATTTACCCATTTAAATATACAAGTGTTTTTTAGTATATTCACAGAAATATATATATATATATATATATGTATGTATACATACATATACATACACATACATATACACAAATGTTTCTTTTTGAGGTAATGAAAATTGCCAAAAAAAAAAAAAAAAAAAAGGAAAAAGAAATCCTATTCCCTTTAGCTATCATTCTCCCCACTCCCATTACCCTCCCAGCCCCAAGCAATCATGGATCTGCTTTCTGACTCTTGTTGATTTCCCCATTCTAGACTTCCATATGAATGGACTCATATTATGAGGCCTTTGTGTCTGGCTTCTTTAACTTAGACTAATATCCTCAATGTCCAATGTATAACAGTACTTCATCTCCTTTTATGACTGTATAATATTCCATTATATGGGCATACCACATTTTGTTTTATCCATGTGGCTATTGATTGAGACACTTGGGTTTTTCTACCTTTTGGCTGTTAGGAACAATGCCAACAAGTCTGTGTATAGATAAATATTTTCTTTTGTCTTGATTACATACCTAAGAGTGGACTTGCAGAGTTGCTTATATATTTTTTCGTTGTCTCCTTCATTAGATTATAAACTCCATAAGAGCAATGACCACATCTGATTTGTTATTGCTATAGTCCCAGTACCTAAAATTGTGCTTCATTGCATAATAGGTACACAATTAGTACTTGGTAACTTTGTGACTCAAGTAATACACACTGTGACTGTGTGGCCTCAGGCATGTGCTAGATGTCTATATCAGATATGACCTGAAAGAGAGGTTGTGCCAGAAACGTCAACCCCAGGACCAACTTCTGCCCACTTCCTAAGGGAACTAGCCTTGCAACCCCCCTGACAATTTCATCCTATGTAACTCACCTCCCCCAAAGCACAACTCCAGATTTGAGCTGTAATGGATTTGCCCCCAGCTGGGCAACCAGCGAGGTGTAGGCTATTTACACACTGGTCAGTGTCCTTTGAGATCAAGCAAAGTACTCTGCTCAAACAGGGAACTACCAAGCCCATGAGATTCTTGCTTTTGATAATCTTGAACTTAGTAATTTGAATATATACGAACAGATGAAGGAAAGCAAGGGCAGTTGGACGGCCATGGAGTAGAGGGAAGTTGTTGGGATCATGATGGTGAAGAATGAGTGGAAGTTACAGGAATCACAATAAGGAGAAAGCAGAACCTGAAAGATAAAAATAAGTACATGCATAAAAGAAGACGAGCAAGTCAGTGAGGAGTGCCTGGGTCAGGGTGGCAACAAGCCAATGGCAGCTGCATACACTCCCTAGATGCCGAACGACATAAGGCTTCTACTTACCACAGCCTGGCTCTTCAGCACTTCCTGTGTGTCTTGAAGTGCTCTAGGGCTCTGTGATCAAAATTTGTGCATCCTCTTTGTCATCCCACAAAAGCCTACCCCCTCGTTCGAGGTAACTTGAGACTTTGTTCCTTGCACCTAGAAAAGCTGATTTAAACACTTCCCTTATTAACCATATTCTATAGAAGATTAAATCAAGGCTAGAGGTCATGTTCCAGAAAAAGAAGGTGCTGTAATTCAGATCCAGGTTTATCTGGCTCCAAGACTCAAGCTTTTTACCCTATTCCATGCACTTATATGTATTTTCTGGCCCAATCAGGTGTTTGAGTTATTTCTGGCGGCAATTCACTCTCATTAGCTAAGTGAGTCAGCTTGGTAGTAACTACAAATTCATCTACGTTAACGAATTTCTTTACAAAAATAAAAATACTTTCATGTTTATGCATAACTAATTCATGATTTCCATTATTGACAGTGATTAAGAACTAGTCAGTTTCATTATCCCCATCAATTCACCTCACTTTGAAATTTAATTCAAATGAGACATGACACACACTCTTCAGTGACTTGTATATAAAAAATTCTTGACAACATGAATTCATTATAACTTTTGAGATTTTTCTCTCTTTCACTAATTTTCTCCTCTTGTTTCATTTCCTCTGGGTTCTAATTGAAGGAAGAGGCTCTGATAAAAGACATTGTTAGAGGAGGAAAGGAAGTTTGGAAACTTCTGTGAAATGATATGCCTTAAAGAGAAAGGAGTTCAGAGTAATGCCCAGGGAATCCAGTCATAGACAACACACAGTCTACAAGTTGGTGAATATCTTTTTCTGAATGATGTTATATTCTACACATTACTGCACCATTGAGTTTCTAAATAACAACTATGTATACGGAATCTATAGGCATCTCAAGGATAGAGATCTCATTTTCAAATGAACACACACACACACTCATTCATTATATAGACATACACACTATATATACACACACAGAAATTACTTTAGAGACACTACCAGTTGCTTTCTTAACCCAAAACAGAAAACTAATGCCCTGAAGTTTTACTCTTGAATTATTTTGCTAACATTTAAAAACTGGGAAATTTTATACAAAAATTCAGATTGTTGTGTCATTGAAAAATTGCAGTTCTGAGCCTATATTACCCAATAATTCAGCAATAATTTTTAGAACCTGTTATATGTTAGAAGCATAACAGGTGGAACTACAAACAACTGTTCATGAATAAATTCAATAATTTAGGCAAAATGCACTATTTTTCTTGAAAAACAAATTATCTACAGTCAACCAAGATGAAATTGATAATTTAAATATTTCTGGGACTATTTTAAAAAACCTGAATCATTAGTTTCATCCAGAAAAAGAAACTTCTGAGTACAGAAAACTTCCCTGGTGAATTATTCTGAACATTAAAATATTACACATAATATCTTTCAGAATAAAGAAGAGAATGGAATAATTCCAAAGACATTTATGAGGTTAGCATTACCTAACACTAAAACTAGACAAAAATGGTATTGAAAAGGAGAGTACAACTAACATCTCTCATATGCATAGATATAAAAACCATTATCAAAATGCTAACATAATAAACCTAAAAGTTATAAAAATATCAGGGGATTTATCCTAGGAATGTGAAACTGGCTTAATACTTAAAAGTTAATCAAAATATTTATTAGAAGTTTATGAAGAAAAGCAACATGATCATATCAATTGAAACAAAATCATTTGAGAAAAACTCAATATCCATTGAAACTAGGAACAGAAGATAAAACCAAATAAAAGGCACCTTATATAGTAAGATTATATTAAATGGGAAAAGACTAAGTACTTTCTCTTTAAGATCATGAACATGGCAAGGATATCCACTCTCACCACTACTACTCAACATTGCATTGGAAGTTCTAGCCAATGCAGTAAGGCAAGAAAAGGAATTAGAGGATATACAGAGTGGAAATGTAGAAACAAAATGGCTCCTCTTCATAAATGGCAAGCTTGTCTACATATAACATCTCAAATTATTTATAAAATCTTCTAAAACTAATAAAGAGAAGTCATGATACAGAGTCAATATAAAAAATTATAGTCCTATGTATTGCCAATGTTCAGTTGGAACCTGAAATGAAAAAAGAAATATTCTTTACAATTGCTCAAAAATGAAATATGTCACTATAAATTTAGTGAAACACACACACTAGCTACAAAACATTGATTTAAAAAAAAAATCAAAGGACACCTAGATGGAGAGACTTACCGTATCCAAGCATTGGATAACTCAACAGAGTAAAGATGTATTTATTTTTAAATTGACCTATAGACAATGCAATTTCAATTAATGTGCCCACAAGATTTTGGTAGATATAGACAAATGAGTCTAAAATTTCTATTGAAAATCAAAGGAACTGGAATAGGCAACCTTTTTAAATAAAAAGAGGAAAGCATTGGCAAAGGAATTGATTTTTAGATCAATGAAACAGAACAGAAAGTCCTAAAGTAGACCTAAAGAAATATGGCCAATTGAGTTTTGATAGTGGTACCAAAGAAATCCATAACAGAAAGTATATTTTCAACATATTTTAAGAGTTAAAACAGTCCAATTAAAATTGTGCAAAAGATTTGAATAGACACTTCACCAAAAAAGGATACATAAATACCAAATAAGCTCATAAAGAGATGTTTAACATGATTAACCCATAAGAGATGAAAATCAAAACTACATTAGAATAGGCATGGCTAAATTACAAGTAAGTGCTAATACCAAGTGCTGATGAGGACACATATCTGGGGCTCTCACACAGTATTGGTGGGAATGCAAATGGGACATGAGTCCACTGGAAAACATTTTGTCTGTTGCTTACACGTTAAACAGGTGTTCTCCATATGACCCTAGCATCCTGCTCCTATGTATATGTCCTTGAGAATTAAAAATATTATATAAAACATGTATACAAATATTTATAACACACTCCTATTACTAGGAGCTCTCAAACTGGAGCAGCCTAAAGCCATTCATCAGGTGCATGAGTATAAACAACACAATAGCTATACAATAGAGTACTAAGTGCTCCAGAATCCAACAGAACTGATGATGGATTAGTTGAATTTTTTTGTTTGTTTGTTCAGGGAAAGGAAACTGACTAAAATGTCACATACTTCTTGAGTTCACTTCTATTGTTTTCAGACAAAACTATAGAGACAAAAACCAGCAATGCTAGAGCTGGAAGACAGGTGTGACTATACAAGAGAGTTCCTTGAGGTGATGTATCTTGACCATGGTACTAGACACATGAATCTATGCATGTCAAAATTCATAAATCACAACACGTCTCAAAGTCAGTTTCCCTTTAGGTTAATTTTACAAGTTAAAATACATTTTTAAATCTCCCTCTTAATGCTAATGTGCTGTCTGGGTTGCATACCACTTCTCTGGGCAACTACTAGTGATAGACCTCTTGAACAACAGAGGTTTGGAACTCTGCTCCAAAAAATTAAGAGTTTATTTTGGAGAAACACAATAAATAGTAAGTAACCTCCAGCAAGAGACAGTCAGTCATTTCAAAGCAAAAGCAGTAGAGAGTCTGAAAGCTTGCCATGCTGCCAAGTTAAACAGAAAACACAAATATTTGTATAGCTTTGTAACAAAAGAGCAATATGGGTTTTGGCAGAAGGACCTCTTAATGCCACTTGTGGCTTTAAAATAACTGAGCCCTGCTCCCATTATGTGGAAATTGCATGCAGATGTACTGTATGTCAGAGACCATGGTGCTGTCCCAGGGAGAGAGAAATAATTAAAGATAAAACCCAGACTGACAAGGAGGACCATCTATCTACTTGTGCAAATGAGGCAGAGCCCAACAGCTTCTTGGCACTGAATCTTGAGGAGATTGCCTCCACTACTTAGAAGAGTCATTTGGATCACTTTGCAGTTGTGGGTTTGTGACCATTTCTCTTTCCAACTACATAGATAGTATCTTAAGGCTTTTAGCTTGGGGATGGTATGTTTTGGAATCAAAGACAGAAATACTGGGCTATTTGGAATAATAGAGTGATGGTATTGAGGCAACTGGGTTTCCAGTACTGGCTCATCCCCACCCACCCAAATGCAAGACCTTAACACCCACAATGTTTCCGAAAGAGAGATATTTTATCCCAGCTTCTCTTTCTATCAGGTTGGATCAAAGACTTGCACATTTATGGTTAATGAGGTAATGAAGCCACGGTCAAGTAGGGTTGTTGGGATATTAAGTTAGAAGACCCATTTTAGATTACTTAGAGGATAAGGAGTAATGGAAGGATAAGGAGTAAATCTTACAGCTAATGGAAAGGCTAGTCTCAAAAATAATAGGGTGTCGGTTGCAGTGGCACATGCCTGTAATCTTAGCAGCTCAGGAGGCTGAGGCAGGAGTTCATGAGTTCAAAGCCAGCCTCAGCAAAATCGAGATGCTAAGCAACTCAGTGAGACCCTGTCTCTAAATAAAATACAAAATAGGGCTGGGGATGTGGCTCAGTGGTCAAGTGCCCTTGAATTCAATCTCTAATATCTCCCCCCCCAAAATAATGCGGAGCTGGGAATGTAGCTCAGTGGTAGAGCACTTGCCTAACATATGCAAGGCCCTGGGTTCAACCCCCAGCAAAGCACCAGAAAAAAAAATAATAAAACACGGTGGCAGGAGTTATGTATGGGCAATCTTCAGAGAATTGTCTACCAGATCCAACTTCATACATTCCCCCCATTTTCACTTTACTCAAAATTCAACATTTGCTTAGTACAGGTTGAGTCACATGCCCACTCTTTGGTCAGGGAAGAGGAGATCACCTTGAATGACAGGCAGTGAGTGAGGGAGAAGTTCTACAAAAGTAAAACAAACGTCTGTGTCCTTTAGGCAGAGGTTGGGTACTGTGCAGGCAGAAACAATAACTTCCAGATCACCATGGTGAATTATTCAACATTTTATATTAATAGCTCTGTGGGGTGTTAGATAGCTAGGGGGGTGGTACAGGAAAGTCTGTGGAGGGTGTTGGGTGTTATGACAGAAAGAGCAATGGTATAGGAACTAGACCTGGATGAGAACTCTTATGGTTCTGCCATAAGCTGGCAATAAGGCCCCAGGGGACATCAGTTACTCTGCCTGGACCTCTGTTTTTCTCATCAAAAGATGTAAAAGTCTGGACTGACTGTACCTGAACATCCTATGGTTTGAGCATATTCCCTGAAGGTTCATGTGCTAGATGTCTGGTCCACACTGTGACAGTGTTGAGGAGGAAGAACCTTGAAGAGGTGAGGCCTATTGGAAGATAATTAAATCATGAGGGCACCACCCTCAGAAGGGATCCATGCAAGTCTTGTGGCACCAGAAGAGCTTCCATGAGGGTGGATTGCAAGGAGTCTGGCACCTCCCTTGAATCCCTTTCCTAGATGCTCTGCTCCCGGCTCTTGCACATGCTCTCACCATTGTCTCACCATCCACCTTTTAGGCCCTCACCAAAGCCAAGCAGATGCTGGTGCTACACTCCTGAACTTCCAGAACTGGGGATTAAATAATCTCTTTTCTTTATAAAGTACCAGCATTCATCATTTTGTTGTAGCAACAGAAAACAGACTAAGATAATCTCTTTTACTTGCTATAAATTTTAAGAGAAGTATTCTTTTTGAAAATGCTTATAGCAGTGGTCCTCAATGTTAAGAGTACATGAGAATCTTATGAGAGTTAGGTAGGTAGAGAAGCCTGTAAAAATGCAGATTCCAAGTGCCTACCCCAGAGATTCTGAGCTAGTCATTCTGATCGAGTCCAATAATCTGCATTTTAAACAATATGGTCAGGTAATTCTCACACAGGTAGTAAAGCCAGCAGACCTGCACACCACCTGTTGGGTTCCCAATCCCTGTAAGGAAACTCCCTCAGGGTTGAACAACTGAGCATACCCTTCCAAAGTTTTCTTCTCAGTCCCTTAGAGAGTGTGTGAATGTAGGAATCATATGACCAGCTGGGTAGGGGGCTCCATTCCCTGCATGTTGGTCCAAGACTACCCAGGGATTGTGCACTCTCTCCAAACACTCACCGAATATTTTTACTTCAAATGTGGCCATTTAATAAAGCTGGTGTGTGTGTGATCTAGTCTGCCATAGTGTGGAGTGTAGTTTGCCACAAGTGCTTTGAGAACTTGTCTGTTATTCTAATAGTATGAGGATCTGAAATAGAATGTCTTCAGGTAAAGACCTGTGTTTAGGCTTAGCAGTGTCTGATTTAGTAAATTTCTGCTTTTAAGAAGTTGAACCTCAAGGCTGAACTTGATATTCAATGCATTCCATTTGGGGTGTTGCCCTGAAAGGTGGGGGGTTGGTGTGTTGCTTTCTCGAGTGTTATTATTTGTACTGTACGGTGTACTTGGGATCACAACTGCAATTTCACATCAAGATGCTTCTTGAATACATGTTATTTGTAAATGGTAAAGGAATATGCACTATGTGTATACAGTGCCCACATCTTTCTCTGACCGCTGACTTGACAATGTACCATTAAAACGTGGAGTGGACACCCTAGGGTTCTTTGGCTTTTTGAGGCAGGATAAGAGTTTGGTCTTTGGCCCAGCATTTACTTCAAATAAATTCAAATCCTAACCAAGTGAAAGTGAATCATCACAAGGATGAAGATAGTTTAAATAATGACATAATTTACATTTGGTTACATCCAAGAAACCAGTTAGTGTATTAAAACGGAGAGTAATTTTGTCAATTCCAGAAAGATAATACCACAGTCCTTAAAATAACTATGGGTTTTATGTTGTTTGCCATGTAAAAAGCACTTTCCCACACATCTTCATTGATATACCCTCTTGTCCTTATTGTTTCCAATCTTAGAATAGAGATTAGATGGGAAAATTTGTTCATTAATCTCTAAGAACATGGCTAAGGCTCTTTAAAGATAAGAATTCTTTTAGTGGATCCGTTCTTTGTGCTATTTCTGTGTTCTGTTTAAAATTGTCCCTTTTCAGTTGCTTCACTGGCCTTGTATGTGCTACACAGTTCTCTGGGTATCCGTGTGAGTCTCTGTATATGTCTTTGTGAATTTGTCATGTGTGTGCATGTGTGTCTGTGTGTTTATCTGTGTGTGTGTTTTGTGTGTCTCTGTGTATTTCTATGTGTATGTACAACTCTGTTTTTAATGGGGGAAACAAAGCAAGGGTAGGAAAGGGATACATTTTTGAAGGATAAAACCTAAAAATTTTTATTCTTGCTTTATTTATCACTTTCTCCAGTATTTGGGGAGAGTTCTGCATATTCTTTGGCTTCATGAAATGTTGATGCTTGAGAGAGGAATGAAAATGTTTATTCTTCAGAGTTGAAAAGAAAAAAAAAATTTCAGCAAGTATGCATTCTGTTCCAGTTGGTCTTGCAAGTCATTTGCCAGTTTGATGAGCTTTATATCTTCTCTCTGGTGAAACATCCCCACATCTCCTGATCGACATTCCTCTACTCCTTTGCTTCATAAATCAGAAGGGAGGATGCCATTGTAATACTTGACCATATAAGGGGGGAGAGAGGCCCAGCTGTGATTTAGCTTTGCCCTCATGTCAAAACTGTATATACACTGGAGGCCTTTTAAGGAAATGTGGTGCATGTAGGAAAGTCATCCCCAGGCAGTCCATCCATTTTCTTTGCTACTGCAGAGTTGATGCCTGCAAGCTCTGAGTGAGCTGAAGCATGAATCACACGGTTGCTGGCGCCACGATGGAGGGAAGAATATCTGAGAGACCATGTGCACAGTTAGCATCTTAGCTTTCATTAAGAGCCCGTCTCACAGCTTGACTTTCTGACTTCCAGTGAAAACTTCACAGGTTCCACATCCTAACCTTTACTGGGCCACTCCCTCTCCGTTATGAATTGTTATCATGGCTGCGATGAGGTGACCACTGCCTCCTGAAGGGTTCAGATTAGTTATGTCTGTGCTGCAGCAATAGTTTCTGTAGAAAAAGGTCTTAAAGGGTCATAGAAAGAGCTCTTTGATTTACGGAATTTTCTCACTGGCTCCGAGATCTTAGATCAGTCATTTAACCTCTCTGAGACTCAATGTTCTCAACTAAAAAATAGGGAAAATAAATGCAATAAAATATATTCCAAGAGTTTGGTAAAGTAGTGGGAACATAGTAAATTCTTAATAAATGTTAGCTGCTATGATTATTATGATTACTGTCAGAAGAGAGTGATAGCTTTGATCTTTGTAGCAAGTATTTTCCATAACTTCAGCATTCCAGTCTAGCACACTTGTTACAAATTTTCTTTAAATGCAAAATGCATCCAGAACTGTTCTTAGAGTCTCTGAAGAATGTCTTGACACAATTCAGTGTACAGAGAATGGGATCAAGCAGGACAAGGCCTGAATCCCCACCCAGCCTCTTATCAGCTTATGGCATGGGACAAACTATTTAATCTTGTGAGTCCTTAGTCCTTAGTTTTTAGTTTTATAGTTGCTAGTCTAGTGATAATAGTTGTTTAAATCCAGACATTTGGGTTTCCAGGGACAGAAACAAATTGAATTAGAACAAAGATGTAGACACAGTTTATTGCAAGTCTATAGAAATTTCACTGAAACGAACTATGATTTGTTTCACAAAATAGGGAAGATGGAAGAGTAAGAGGGGCCCCAGGGGGAGAAGGCACTTCTAGTTGTAGGCAGATAGATTGTCTCTTTCAGCTGTATTTGATCCTAGACTCACGTCCATCTTTGAAACCACGAGGTTGTCTGGAGGGACGCTGAGGGAAGCCTGACCTTCCCTGGAGAGACCCTCACCTTAGTGAAGACTTCTGTTCCCAGAGACTTCTATCCAGCACTCAAGGTCCTGTGCTCATTTCATTAAGGGCCTGCTCTGGTCAGAGGAGATCTTCCTTTTCATCTCAGTTAGGTCAGGGAACCAAGCCGTTTTTGCTGTTCCAGGCACAGCACACTTCCCTCAGCAGAACCTCTTGGCACCTGCAGTGATTCTCAAAGAAGGTGGGCTTTGTAGGCTAGACTCTCCCCACCTC
Organism: Sciurus carolinensis; assembly: GCF_902686445.1. Lineage (NCBI taxonomy): Eukaryota > Metazoa > Chordata > Mammalia > Rodentia > Sciuridae > Sciurus > Sciurus carolinensis. Next base: position 69,619,681 of record NC_062226.1, read on the forward strand.
TGCAGTTTCCAGTCGTCCTCTTGATCCATTGGAATATGGTCTAGAGATCCTTGTTCAGTCAGCAGACGTGCCTTGAGTCCCTGTTCAGGGCCAGGCCCTGCACTAGAAGTTGACATTTAGAGAAAGATACAGCCCATCTCTTCCTGAAGCTGCTAGAGATGCACAGGGTCCTTCTAGAAGTTATGGCAGAGGTGTTCTGCAATTCTGTGGGAGAATCGAAGAGGTCACCTGTGTAAGGGTGATCATGTTTACTCAGAGGAACTTCAGGAAGGGTCTTCTCTCATTCTGAGCATCTTGATCTAGTCAGTACCATAGACTGGGTGGCTTATAAACAACAGGAATTTCTCACCCTTCTACAAACTGAGAAGTCCAAGGTCAAGGTACCTGCAGATTCACAGGCTTGCTTCCTGACTCACAGATAGCCACTTTTCTTCTGTGTCCTCACATGGCCGAAGGGGAGGCAGCTCTCTGAGGCTTCTATTATAAAGGCACTAGTCCTATTTACGAGGGCTCTGCTGTTATGACCTAATTATCTCCCAGAGGCACACATCTATGACTTTGGGAGTTAGGATTTAACAAATGAATTTTCGCGGCACACAGATCTTGAGTCTATAGCATTGGGGCTCTGGAGAAGCTTCCCAGTTGCTGAGACTAAAAGACAAGAAAGAGTCCACTACTGGGGTAGGGGAAGCTGTATCACCAAGTGGTGGGGGCAGATGCATGGCCTGTCTGGGAACTGCAAGCCTTTGGAGTGACTGAAAGGTGAAGTTTTCAATTCATGACAGACTTTCCCTCAATATCAAGCTCAGCTATGGATGCCCTTTGCTGGGGCCCGCAAGATCAGAACCGTTTCAGCTCCCACACGGTACCTTCCCAGGAAGCAATTGTGCCCAGTTCACATGGCTGATGAGGAGTAAGTGATCCTGGTCCCACACAGCCATCTCTCAAATATAACCCTTCTGTCAGCCCATTTCCTTGCAGGCTGTCACCAAGGGGTAGATCATTTTTCTTCGAAATCTCCAAGAGACCTAGGAAGAGTCCTAGGAAGAACACTCTCGAGAAACAAGAAATGCTACTTGTTCTAAATACAGACCTGGGCCTTAACCAACTTGTTGAAGCTTCATTTACTAAGTGCTGACTGTGTGTCAAAACAATAGCCCATCTCTACCTTCAGGATACTGAAGCTCACTGAAATGCAGAGATGTCCCCAAGTCTATAGGTTTAGTAAAAGGTGGAGTCAGACTTTTTTTTTTTATTATTGTAATCAAATGGGATACATGTTGTTTCTCTATTTGTACATGGAGTCAAGGCATACCATTTGTGTAATCATAAATTTACATAGGGCAATGATGTTTGATTCATTATTTTTTTTCCCTTCCCCCCCACCCCTCCCACCCTCTTTTCCCTCTATACAGTCCTTCTTTCCTCCATTCTTACCACCCTCCTTATCCCTAACCCTAAACCTAACCCTAACCCTAACGCTAACCCCTCCCACCCCCCATTATATGTCCTCATCCGCTTATCAGCGAGATTATTCATCCTTTAGTTTTTTGAGATTGGCTTATCTCACTTAGCATGATATTCTCCAATTTCATCAATTTGCCTACAAATGCCATAATTTTATCATTCTTCATTGTGGAATAATATTCCATTGTATATATATGCCACAGTTTCTTTATCCATTCATCAACTGAAGGGCATCTAGGTTGGTTCCACAATCTGGCTATGGTGAATTGAGCAGCTATGAACATTGATGTGGCTGTATCTCTGTAGTATGCTGATTTTAAGTCCTTTGGGTATAGGCCAAGGAGTGGGATAGCTGGGTCAAATGGTGGTTCCATTCCAAGCTTTCTGAGGAAACTTCATACTGCTTTCCAGAGTGGCTGCACTCATTTGCAACCCCACCAGCAATGTATGAGTGTATCTTTTTCCCCACATCCTCGCCAACACCTATTGTTGCTTGTGTTCTTGATAATTGCCATTCTAATTGGGGTGAGATGAAATCTTAGGGTAGTTTTGATTTGCATTTCTCTTATTACTAAAGATGGTGAACATTTTTTCATATATCTGTTGATTGCTTGTACATCTTCTGTGAAGTGTCTGTTCATTTCCTTAGCCCATTTGTTGATTGGATTATTTGTATTCATGGTGTAGAGTTTTTTGAGTTCTTTATATATTCTGGAAATTAGTGCTCTATCTGATGTATGAGTGGCAAAGATTTTCTCCCACTCTGTAGGCTCTCTCTTCGCATTGCTGATAGTTTCCTTTGCTGAGAGAAAGCTTTTTAGTTTGAATCTATCCCAGTTGTTGATTCTTGCTTTTATTTCTTGTGCTATGGGAGTCCTGTTAAGGAAGTCTGATCCTAAGCCAACAAGTTGAAGGTTTAGACCTACTTTTTCTTCTATAAGATGCAGGGTCTCTGGTCTGATTCTGAGATCCTTGATCCATTTTGAGTTGAGTTTTGTGTAGGGTGAGAGATAGGGGTTTAGTTTCATTCTGTTGCATATGGTTTTCCAGTTTTCCCAGCACCATTTGTTGAAGAGGCTATCTTTCCTCCATTGCATATTTTTGGCCCCTTTGTCTAGTATGAGAAAATTGTATTTATTTGGGTTTGTGTCCATGTCCTCTATTCTGTACCATTGGTCTACCTGTCTATTTTGGTACCAATACCATGCTGTTTTTGTTACTATTGCTTTGTAATAGAGTTGAAGATCTGGTATTTCGATACCCCCTGCTTCATTCTTTCTACTGAGGATTGCTTTAGCTATTCTGGGTTTTTTATTCTTCCAGATGAATTTCATAATTGCTTGCTCTATTTCTGCAAGGTACATCATTGGAATTTTAATTGGAATTGCATTGAATCTGTATAGCACTTTAGGTAGTATAGCCATTTTGACAATATTAATTCTACCTATCCAAGAACATGGGAGATGTTTCCATCTTCTAAGGTTTTCTTTAATTTCTTTCTTTAGTGTTCTGTAGTTCTCATTGTAGAGGTCTTTCACCTCTTTTGTGAGATTGATTCCCAAGTATTTTATTTTTTTCGATGCTGTTGTGAATGGGTAGTTTTCCTAATTTCTCTTTCTGAAGATTCATCACTTATATATAAAAATGCATTGGATTTATGAGCATTGATCTTGTAACCTGCTACTTTACTGAATTCACTTATGAGTTCTAAAAGTTTTCTGGTGGAATTTCCCGGTTCCTCTAAATATATAATCATGTCATCAGCGAACAGGGATAGTTTGAGTTCTTCTTTTCCAATTCGTATCCCTTTAATTTCTTTGGTTTCTCTAATTGCTCTGGCTAGAGTCTCAAGGACGATGTTGAATAGAAGGGTGAAAGAGGGCATCCTTGCCTTGTTCCAGTTTTTAGGGGAAATGCTTTCAGTTTTTCACCATTTGGAATGATATTGGCCATGGGCTTAGTGTAGATGGCCTTTATAATGTTAAGGAATGTTCCCACTACCCCAATTTTTTCTAGTGTTTTGAGCATGAAGGGATGCTGTATTTTATCAAATGCTTTTTCTGCATCTATTGAAATAATCATGTGATTCTTAACTTTAAGTCTGTTGATATGGTGAATGACATTTATTGATTTCTGGATGTTGAACCAACCTTGCATCCTTGGGATAAAACCCACTTGATCATGGTGCACTATCTTTTTAATATATTTTTGTATGCGATTTGCTAAAATTTTGTTGAGAATTTTTGCGTCGATGTTCATTAAGGATTTGGTCTGAAATTTTCTTTCCTCGATGTGTCTCTGTCTGGTTTAGGTATCAGGGTGATATTGGGTTCATAGAATGAGTTTGGGAGGGTTCCCTCCTCTTCTATTTCATGGAATACTTTGAGAAGTATTGGAATGAGCTCTTCTTTAAAGGTTTTGTAGAACTCGGCTGAGAACCCATCTGGTCCTGGACTTTTCTTTGTTGGTAGGCTTTTGATGACCTCTTCTATTTCATTGCTTGAAATTGATTTATTTAAGTTGTGTATGTCCTCCTCGTTCTGTTTAGGTAATTCATATGTCTCTAGAAACTTGTTATTGTCGTCGAGGTTTTCTGTTTTCTTGGAGTATAGATTTTCAAAATAGCTTCTAATTATGTTTTGTATTTCAGTCGTGTCTGTTGTGATATTTCCTTGTTCATTCCGAATTTTGTAATTTGAGTTTTCTCCCTCTTTCTCTTTGTTAGTGTGGCTAAGGGTTTATCAATTTTGTTTATTTTTTCAAAGAACCAACTATTTATTTTGTTAATTTTTCCGATTGTTTCTTTTGTTTCAATTTCGTTGATTTTGGCTCTGATTTTAACTATTTCCTGTCTTCTACTGCTTTTGGTGTTGGTCTGCTCTTCTTTTTCTAGGGCTTTGAGCTATAGTGTTAAGTCATTTATTTGTTGATTTCTACTTCTTTTTTTGAATGCGCCCCATGAAATAAATCTTCCTCTAAGTACTGCTTTCATAGTGTCCCAGAGATTTTGATATGATGTGTCTTTGTTCTCGTTTACTTCTAAGAATTTTTTTATTTCCCTCCTGATGTCTTCTGTTATCCATTCATCATATAATAGTGTATTATTTAATCTCCAGGTATTGGAGAAGTTTCTCTTTTTTATTCTGTCATTTATTTCTAATTTCAATCCATTATGATCTGATAGAGTACAAGGTAGTATCTCTATCTTCTTGTATTTGCTAACAGTAGCTTTGTGGCATAAAATATGGTCTATTTTAGAGAAGGATCCATGTGCTGCTGAGAAGAAAGTGTATTAGTTTTTTGTTGGATGGTATTTTCTATATATGTCGGTTAAGTCTAAATTGTTGATTGTGTTATTGAGATCTATGGTTTCTTTATTCAATTTTTGTTTGGAAGATCTATCCAGTGATGAGAGGGGTGTGTTAAAATCACCTAGTATGTTTGGGACATAGATATTTATGATTGTTATGTCTTTCTGATTTATGCTTCCCTTAAACAGTATGTAATGTCCTTCTTTATCCCTTCTGGCTAGTTTTGGCTTGAAGTCCACATTATCTGAAATGAGGATGGATACTCCAGCTTTTTTGCTTTGTCCATGTGCATGGTATGTTTTTTCCCATCCTTTCACCTTTAGTCTATTTGTATTTCTTTCTATGAGATGAGTCTCTTGCAGGCAGCATATTGTTGGATTTTTCTTTTTAATTCAATCTGCCAGTCTATGTCTTTTGATTGATGAGTTCAGGCCATTCACATTCAAGGTTATTATTGTGATATGATTTGTATTCCCAGTCATTTGACTCATTTTTGTTTTTTGACATGATTTGGTTTCTCCTTTATTTGGCTATTCCTTTAGGCTAGTTCCTCCCGTTGCTGATTTGCATCGTTGTTTTTCATCTCTTCCTCATGGAATATTTTGCTGAGAATGTTCTGTAATGCCGGCTTTCTTTTTGTAAATTCCTTTAGCTTTTGTTTATCATGGAAGGATCTTATTTCGTCGTCAAATCTGAAAGTAAGTTTTGCTGGGTATAAGATTCTTGGTTGGCATCCATTTTCTTTTAGGGCTTGGTAAATGTTTTTCCAGGCCCTTCTAGCTTTTAGGGTCTGGATTGAAAAATCTGCTGATATTCTTATTGGTTTCCCCATGAATGTAATTTGATTCTTTTCTCTCGCGGCCTTTAAAATTGTGTCTTTATTTTGTATGTTAGGTATTTTCATAATGATGTGCCTTGGTGTGAGTCTGTTGTAATTTTGTATATTTGGAGTCCTATAAGCCTCTTGTACTTGGTTTTCCATTTCATTCTTCAGATTTGGGAAATTTTCTGATATTATTTCATTGAATAGATTGTTCATTCCTTTGGTTTGTTTCTCTAAGCCTTCCTCAATCCCAATAATTCTTAAATTTGGCCTTTTCATGATATCCCATAATTCTTGTAGATTCTGTTCATGATTTCTTATCATCTTCTCTGTTTGGCCAACTTTGTTTTCAAGATTAAATATTTTGTCTTCAATGTCTGAGGTTCTGTCTTCCAGGTGTTCTATCCTATTGGTCATGCTTTCTATGGAGGTTTTAACTTGGTTTATTTTTTCCTTCATTTCAAGGATTTCTGTTTGTTTATTTTTCCAGTATCTCTAACTCTTTATTGAAATGATCTCTTGCTTCCTGTTTTTGCTCTTTTAACTGTTCATTGGTGCGATCATTTAATGCCTGCATTTGCTCTTTCATCTCCTCCTTCAATGCCTGCATTTGCTCTTTCATCTCCTCGTTTGCTTCCCTGATTATTTTAATTATGTACATTCTGAACTCCTTTTCTGACATTTCTTCTGCTGTGCTATCATTGGGTTTTATTGATATAGTATCTAGGTTTGTTTGGGACATTTTCTTCCCTTGTTTTCTCATATTGGTCAGATGTCAGTGGGACCCTGAGATATTGCAGATTTCCTCTATTGGCTTATAGTGTCCCTGTAGATTTCCAGTGTATCACCTCCCAGCCTTCAGTAACCTGAAGTCTTGGAGGAACTTGATAATGCAGTGCTTCCGAAGAAAGCTGCCCCTAGCCCCCTACTGGTTCCAGGGCTTGGAGCTGGCTCTGTGCAGAAAGGCTCTCTCTGGGGGGCCTGCACCGCGCACCTGGCCGTGTGGGAGGAGCCCACCGCCAAAGTATGCAAGGCTACCTGCTGAAGACTCTAGCTGCCCTGCCCTGCTCTGATAAGCCACCCCTATCCATGCCTGCCGCCCAGGCCGAGCTTCACCCGGTGGGGGAGATTCACCCCATGGTTCTACTTTAGTCCGAGTCTCTCAATGCCTCACCTTCTTGAATCCTGGGTTCTGGAGCAACTGGAGATGCAGTCACCCTCTAGTCCGCCATCTTGGGTCGCCCCATGGAAAGAGCCTGTGGCCAGAGGGGTCAGGGCCACCTGAAGAAGTCTCTGGCTGCCCTGCCCTGATCCCAGAGGCTGCTTGTGGGTCGAAGCTCTCCGTTGGCTCGGGGACTTGTGACTGGCTCTGTGTAGAAAGGCTCTCACTGGGCGGTCTGCTCCAAGAATCTACCCTGGAAAGGCACCTCCCACCGGAGGGGGCCAGGCTGCTTGGGGAAGTTCCTGGCTGCCCCGTCCTGGTCCCTGAAGCTGCTTGCGGGCCAGAGCTCACTGCGCTGGCTCCGGGACTTGGAGCTGCTTCTGATCAGAAAGGCTCTCACTGGGGGGCCTGCTCCAAGATGCTGTAGAAGCTGGCCGTGTGGGAGGAGCCCACTGCCGGAGTGCACACGGCTGCCTGGGGAAGACTCTAGCTGCCCTGCCCTTCTCCGATAAGCCACCTCTATCCGGGCCTGCAGCCCAGGCCAAGCTTTACCCAGTGGGCAGACTCACCCGTGGCTCTATTTTAGTCCAAGTCTCTCAATGCCTCTCCTTCTTGACTCCTGGGTTCTGGAGCGACTGGAGATGCAGTCACCCTCTAGTCCACCATTTTGGATCGCCCCGTGGAAAGACAGAGTCAGGCTTTGAAGCCATCCAAGAAGCCCAAGCTCATTTCATTCTGCTGCACCACATGGGGACTCAGAGAAGAACAAAAAGCAACTTCTCCTACCAGTTTGCATTGTTGAGTCCATCTTCTTAGATGTGGAAACTAAAGGAGGATAAATGACTGGCCTAAAATAATGTAAGCCAGATGGTCAGATTTCAACGCCAGTAAAATATGTAAGTACAGGGCTGTGCAGGTCACATTTATGGAAGATGCCAAGGTGAAGATCCTACCTTGCCCGCTTTGATTATCATAGTCCATATTCTCACGTGATAGACTCTCATGACAGCACTCACGTTCAATGTCAATTTATGACTAGACCCCATACAACACATATCCTCTGAGGATTTCTTAAATACCATGTAATATGTACATCAAAATCCAGTTGCTAAAATTTTGAATAGGTATATACTATTGCATAGATCATTATCATTTATTTACATTTATTATAGTTCCCCTTGATCTGCAGTTTCAATTACCTATAGTCAACCATGTTCCAAAATTATTAAGTGGAAAATTCTAGAAATAAACAGTTTATAAGCCTTAAACTATACATTGTTCTGAGTAGCATGATGAAATCTGATGCTGTTCCCCTTTGTCCTGTCCTGTCTAGCGTATCCATGCTGTATATGCTACCTGCCCATGGTCACTTAGTAGCTGTCTCTGTTATCAGATCTACTGTCAGGGTATCTCAGTGCTTATGTTGAAATAACCCTTATTTTACTTAATAATGGCCTCAAAGAACAAGAGTAGAGATGCTCAATTGCTATAATTGTCCTATTGTATTCTTACAATGGATCAATTATTATAATTGATTTACAAATTAAACTTTATGATAGGTATTTGTGTATAGGAAAAAAAACATTACACTGTATAGACAGGGTTTGGTACAATACAAGGTTTCAGGCATCCTCTTGAGGTACTGGAACATATCCCCTGATTAGGGGGACTACTGTAGTTTGCCTTAACTCAGTATTTTATAATTCTTCTAGGAAGGTGAATCTGCAGAAATAAGAATGCTACTTGTTATGAGTATAGACCTGGGCTCTAATAGCTCTATTAACTCAGTATGTTCTAACAGGGAGACCTGGGAATTTGCATTTTAATTATCTTCTCAGGTGATGTTTATTATCCAGAAAGTGAGAAGCAGTGTCTTCTTCCAAGAAGCACAATGATGAAGCTCCAGCAGCTGCCCTCTCTAAGGACATTTTCCAGCCTGATCGAAGAGTACAGAAACCTTGCCTAAGCTTGTGTGCTGGGTGAGACCCTGAAGGCTACCATCTGAGTTGTCATAGATGTAATTTTACTTTAAGTTTAACCAAAGTTTACATCATCTGAAGTCAATTTGCCACTTTTATTTGGATTGGATTTGCACATTTGGTTTCATGAGAGAAAATAAACCCAACTGTCTTATTTCATCCAGCTAGAAAATCTGTTGCAAGGGAATGATCTTTTCTTGTTCTGACCCTTGGAGCATTGCTTTGAGTTTTTGGTGAAACTGTCAATAGCTCTGTGCTAGGTTGGTGTGCTGGGTCTGCATGTGTCTGTCTCTAGTATTCCAGATGAGTATCATTAACTGCATTGGATATTGGCAGAGGAAATGGGAGCTGTCAGAGAATTCTGGGATGGAATGTTCAGCAATAAGTTTGTAGGACCTTCTGAAAATAAGTAGAGGATATACAGAATGTTGTGGCGATACTGGACAACAGGATGCAACATTATCCCTGAAACTTTTTTCTGTACAAGAGATAAGGTCTGATAAGGGTCATATCCCACTCCCTTGCCCCCTCACACATACCTCCCTGCCTGTGCACACACACACCAGGGCTTTTTACTACTCAATTGGCACTTTTATTTCCTCATCTCAGGCCTTTAATATTTGCAAACCCACACATATAGGACACCTGAACTCATAGTTGTGAGCTTCAAAATGAAGAAAACTGCAATGCCAGCATGATTAACTGCCTAATGGAATACATATAAAATGCAACATGTTGTCACTTTATTATTAAATTCAGTGTTCAAGAAATCATCACAACACTTGAAAATAATTTGTAGGATATATTTTCTCATTTGAAAAGGATTCTCAAGTGTGCACGAGGGATGGGAGATCATTGCCAATACTTAATTAAATGAGTGACTTGGATCCTCATCATTTCAAAAGCAAAATCATAAAAATCCCTTCAAGATGCTTTTGGAGCAAGAAGTAAAGATTTTTATGTGAGATGTGGATGCGTTTTAATGTGTTTGGTATGATATGGGGTGGGGCCTCTCCTACACACACAGTTCCCCATAACCCAGTGACATTAGGCAGGGCACATGGTTGGAAAAAAAAATGAAATGTGCCATTCAAAGCTGTGTCTTCAACAGTTCAAAGCAGTAAGAGCTTTTCACCCTCAGTTGTGTAACCATCTCAGGATGCTGTGGTTCTCTCTTCCCTATAGCAGCTATATCCTGAAGGGACCGGAGGCAGTCATCTCTACTCTGTATTTAGGTGAGACTAATGAAGAGCTGCTGCGGTGCAGTTGGGTGGGATGCCCACTGTGTAAAGGCACTATTTACCAAGGGATCGATATTCACATGGAGGACACCCTGCATTTGACTATTTATTCTGATAATGTTTTAGCAGATGGCATTAATCCATTTGTTCTAAAGTGCTTCATGTGCGCACACTTTGGCATGGCTGGAAATTATTAGGTCCTGAAGAAGGGTGTGTCAGTCAGTTTCCTATCAGTGGAACAAATACCTGAAGTCATCAACTCTAAAGGAGGGAAAGTTTATTTTGGCTCATGTTTCAGAGGTTTCAGTCCCTGATCACCTGGCCCTGTTGCTTTGGACACGTTGCTGGGCCTGTGGTGGCACAGTGCATCATGGTGGGAGTGTGGGGGTAGATAAGGCTTGTTCTCCTCATGAGAGCCAAGAAGCAAAAGAAAGAAAGGAGAGGGCAGGGTTCCAGCGTCCCCTTCAAGGGCATGTTCCCAATGTCCCAACTTCCTCCCATCAGGCTCCACCTCCTAAAGGTTTTACCTCCTGCCAGTAGTGCCACCGGCTGGTCACCAACCCTTTAACACATGGGCCTTTGGAGGACATTCAAAATCCAAAGTATAGCAAAGGGCTACTTTTAGCACCAAGGGAGGGCATGTGTTTCAGCCCTGGCCTGCGGTAGAGAGCGGTGCCTCTCCTGCTCCACCCTTCTTTTCCATCCCTTCTCTGTAGGCTGTGGGGTCTTGACCTAAAGGCAACTGTTCACCCAACACGCCTGTGAGCCTGCTGCAGTTCCCAAGGCCAGAAACCCTATCACCCTTCTGTTTGCTTTTCTTCCTGCCTTTCAACTTCCTCAGATTTACAGACTTGCTTGTTTTGTCAGTTCTTAAAGCATCAACTCCCTGCCCTTCTCTTAGGAAGTTTCTCCAAAGCCACCAAGAGCCTCCACATGAAATAGGACCACGCAGATCAACTGTGTCCTTGTCTTGGTCTCCAGAAAAAGAGGACAGGACAGTAGAAGAGGCTTCTTATTTTGCTGGGGAGTGTCTGCTTCTCCAATTAATCTTAGGAACTGTGTGTTCTTGCCAAATTGTTCTGGTCCCTGTCCCCCAGAGATGACAAGCCCTCTGAGAGAGGATCTATCTCTGCTGCAGACAGAACTGTCACCCTGACTGCAAACAGCTGCTCTCCCCACTTTCTTTTTCTCCCCCTACCACCTCCTGGGGTTTGCACCCCAAGGTCACTCAGACACTGAAGGGCTTCCTGTTAGCCTCATGAGCGATCATGCCCCTGAATGACTTCACTGGGCCAGGTCTGGGGTGGGCCTTCACACTGGGCTGCCTGTCTCTTCTGAGCTCAGAGCTTCTTACAATTCAGGATTTGGAGGAGGAGTATCTTGACTTCTTTGGAAAAGGCAACTTGCTTAGAATCCCTGATGTGAACTGGGAGCATTTGGCGTATTTTCCCTTTGCCCTTGCTGTTAAAATGTGTTCAATGGGAATAAATCCCTTTGAGCCACACCCCTGCCATAGTCACATAAAGAATATAATGCTATGTCCATCTTCTCCAGTGCTTTCCAATGAGTGCTAAATGAAACCACAAATCTACAGGGGCTCCCTGTAAATCTGAGAAATACGTTCCATACCCTTCTTGTGAAGTTTTACAGCAAAATGAGCATTTGTTTCTGAGAAATCCTTCAAACGTCAAGAGAAGCCAGTTTTATCATACTCTCCTACCTTTTCACACTAAATTTACAGTGCCGGAGTTAGTAAACTAACAAATAGACTGTACTAATTAGAAGTAAGGTTACTGACCTTCTCAAACTTTGATACACATTCCACTTAGAAATTCATCTACTGTCACTTAATTTTGTCCTAAACTTTCCATTGTCTCATTCCTTTGCACCCACTGATATTTTAGGGATCTACTTAGGAATCTAAATCACATTTTACACCCATGTGTTTGATGGGCCCCATGATGTTTGCATGAAATGAACAAGTGTCTTTAAGCACTTACTCTGTGTCCAGCAGAGTCTTTACCCTCGGGAGCCTCCCAGATTGGAGAGGGAGTCAGATGTCCTGAATGCAGTACCTTTTGCTAAGTTCCTGACAACTGCAATTTGTGGGGCTGCACAAAGAAGGGAAGTAAAAAAGGAACCAGAGTTCAGTGGGAAAGGACGAAGAGTGTACTGGTATCTTCAATTTGCTTCAAAGTTTCCATCCCCGTCCTTCTCCTAGCCCTCTGGTATGCAGGTTGACCCCTATAAACTTCCCCCCAGATTTCGAATCTGGATAATTGGAAACACTTTGAATATCCAAGGGAGGAAATTCAGTATTTATTTCTCTCCCCACAGGGTTTCAGGGGCTGCCAGTATGCCTCTGCTGGTGGCTCTTGCCAGGAAGGCCCTTCATATAGTTGTCTCTGATTCCAATAATGAATGTTGGGGTGGGGACTGGTAGACCCGACAGTGCTTGTCTCAGGGTAGTGGACTGTCCATTTTACTTTACATCTCCACTCACACACCTATATATGTGGTTCGTGGATTAAAATTTGATCAAATTACTTAAATGGAGTAGATCTTCTCTTCTTGTTGGGACCCTCATTGAGACAAGACCATCCACACCTATGTGAATGATGTGTGCAAGGATCTGAAACTACATGGTGTTTGAAGGAAGATCCATCAGAAGAGCCTTGTGTTACGGCAGAGGTGAGAGTGTGAGGCAGGAAGTAGCAAGAGGATGCATAGTGATGCTCCTAACCATTGCTCATGTCCATGGAAGACTGTGAGTTCAAGGCCTCCCAAATCATCATCCCACTTGGTCCTCACTGAGCAAGGGCATGTCTTGTTACCCCATTTTGAAGGTGAAAGAGCTGGCTTTACTGGGTTTCAGTAACTTAATCAAGGTCACCAGCAAGGAAGGGGTGGAGCTGGGAGGGACTCAGGTTCCTCCGCTCACCCATGCCAAGGTGTTTGGACCGGTTTCCTTAGGCCCTGCATGTTTGCCTGCCCTTCCTGTTCACTCAGCTTTACCTTTCACAACTCCCATTTCCCACATCAACATTTTCAATGTTGCCTTTTCTCGTAGCTGAATCATTAAACTGAACTGTTTTTTAAAAGATAAGTTAATATCAGAGCAGAGTTGATGTGGCATGACTTTTCCTTATGCTTGCTGGTGAAATTAAGCTCAATCCTGAGAGGAAAAAGGAAATCCTGGGAAGGCTAAGTGCAACCTTGAATGTGGGACCTTTCAGGCAGAGCAGCTGCCTGAACATCCCTTGTTGTAAACTCAATTTCTTGGAACCCCCACAGAGATAGCTGCCTGGTGACTTGATCTGGCATCATGGGAAGCAGCATTCTGAGTCATCCATTAGGACATAGATCAGAGTTCCGTGATGAAATGAAAGGTCAGGTGGAATGTGGTGTCCAGTCCATGACATTCCAGAACCAGTGTGGACAGATACCCCTTGCATTCCATTCCAGGGAATCTGAAGGTTTGCATGTGAACTTGCTCAGGGCATCTCCTCTTGGAATGTGAAGAGTTTTGGCCCTGAGAGATTTTCAGTCTTATTTATGTCAAATAGGAACTTCTTAAAGGAGCTGAAAATGAGTCCAGAAACCATACGCAGGACTGATGAATTCTTCTCTGTGATGTTGGTGAACTGTTAGCAGGAGAAAGGAGTGGGGAAATGCTCATAGTACACAGAAAACAGCCACCATGTCTTGGCTTTAAAAAAAAGAGGGAAAGCTTTAGAGTTTTCAAGCCATGCGAGTGGAAGGCACTGGCCAAGAACCTTGAGAAGTGCCCAGGCTAATTAATTACAGCTGGCTCCATCTACCATGCATGCATGGACATGCCTTCCACCTTGAGAGACATAGCTATGGGACAGGGTAGATCTTCCAAGTTTCTGTGTGGCACTGGTGGCATTGCTGGGTCCTGGCTGCTTCTCTGAGCTAAAGGATGTTGAGCCAAATAGTGTCATATCATTTTTTTAAAGATCATTGATTCTTCAGATTTGCAAATATCTGAAAACTGTTATTAGTAGGAGTGAAATGCCACTATGTTTTCAGTTTGGACTACTGAGGAAGGAAAAGTCATTGGAATAACAAGGAACTAAATGTTATTGCAAGAGAAAATATAAAATTTCTTCTTTGTAGCATTTTTTGTTTTGTTTTTTGCATTTGATACTTTGGTACCCTTGAACCATGGCTGTTTATTTCCCACTGTATGAATGAAGTCCAGCTTGTCCCTTCCCCCTCTGATGGATAATAATGTTGCTTCAGGTTTCACTTTCTCTGTCTGTCTCAGTCTCTCTGTCTCTCTGTCTCTCTGTTTCTCTCTCTCTCTCTCTCTCTCTCTCTCTCTCTCTCTCTCTCTCTCTCTCTCTCTTTCTGACTTGCTGTAATAAACATCTTTGAGCTACATTTGATTGGGGACATGCATTCAAGTTTCTCTAGGACAGATGCCCAGAGGTGGGCTTGCTGGGTCAGAGGGCATAATCAATTCTATTAAAAATTCTCAAAAAACTCTGTAAAACAAATGTACCAAGTTATGATTTTGCAGCCAATGTTTACATTTCTCTTTTCCCATGACATTCCATCAGCACTTGATACTATTAGATTTTTTTCTTCTTTTTTATTCACTTTTTCTCTCTTGTTTTCTTTATTCCTAGCATTATGGGTATGACATCATATCTAGCTGTTGTTTGGATTTTCATTTCTTTATTTACTGTTTCCAGATTGACCAATCAGTCTTCCTCCTCTGTGAAATGTTTAGGTCATTTGAATTTTTCTTATTGGTTCATGGGACTTCATTTAGTTTTGCTGTGAATACTTCAATTTCTTCTCTCAATCTATAGCTTACCTCCTTTTAAAGAGTCTGACAAATGGAGATTTTTGTAATTTTTCATACAATGATATTTATCAGTTTTCCCTTCATGTTTAGACTCAGCTCATGGAATATTCTACTCATCCTTATTTTTTTCCTCTCAAAGTCTTAACTCTAATCTGCCCATGGGAGTAGACAGCTAATTTTCTTCTGTCAAGTTTTAGACTAATAAAGGATTTAAATTAATAATTTTAAGCCGGAAGCGGGATCATCGAGTACTGTGGACAGACACTGAGGTCCCTATGGACCCACTGAAACTTAATCCAATATGAAACAGCAGAGCAAGGACCAGATGTTTGCTTTGAGGAAACAGATCATGCCACAATATTTCAGTGCAAACTCTGCCTCATGGAATTACTCTGCTATTCCTAGAATGGTGACACAGCATTATATATACACTAGTTTTCTCTGGTCTTTGTTCTTCATTTGCAGTGAGTGTCTATTTATAGTTGCTGTGTATCTGTTTATTATCCAATGCCTGGGCTTCCCTTCCCTCTTGTCTTACGATGCAGACTCCATAAGTTTCCTAGGATACTATTCAGGACAAAATGCTGATTAAATCAAGGACAGAGACAAGTAAAAATATTTCTAAAAACTTAAAAATGCTTTGTTTTACTGAAATGTTTTATCTCCTGGGTTGAAGCTGTCATTCAGTTCTGATCACTTTCAGTCTTTACAGGTGGATGAGCTGATTTTCAATCTTCTAAAGATATTATATAGGCTATTTAAAAGCTAAGAGGCCTGCATAAGTTAGAAAATACAAAGCAAAACAAAACAAAATGATAAGAAGATGACTCATTTTCCCCCATTCTGAGCACAGTCTCATAGGAATCTAAAGGACAGAGGATAATTGTCTCCTGAATATCTCTCAGTTTAGCTGGAGGTCTTGGGACTTAAAATTCCCTAACGCTAGCCCCTCAGTAACTTTCAAAAAAAAAATAACCAGAACCAGGAATAGTTTGCATCAAAGTGCTCAAGCATCAAGATTATGAATACAGACATTTAATTTCCCATGTACCAGGTTCCAGATTATTTACTAGTTTACGACAATGAACCTGTGATAGTTTTCAATTATACTTATTTTTTCTCCTGGATCTTTGCTCAATTTCCTAAAACCAAGGTTTTTCCTTCAAGTAAAGTCAGAATCTTCAAAAAACTTCCTGCCTTATGTTGCCTGACAAAATTTAAAATCTCACAGGGAAAGATCCCCTACTTCCCCCTAGGATACCTACCTAACAAAGGCACAGATGTGTCCAGGTAAGGTGACAAAGGCCTCTGGGCTTGGGATCCACCTTTGTGTTTCACAATTGGTCAATATCTCATTGTCTAGAGGGAGCATGAGACATGCAGTTATCTTTTGCTTTTCCTTTTAAATATTCTGTGGATGATATATCCAGTTGCCTTGGAGTCAAATAAAAGATCCAATACTAGGAACAGTGTTAATGTTGTAAGTTTGCAGGCTTTCTGCAGTTGTTAGAGTATGGTCTTTTCATTATGTCTGATCCCATTCCATCCTTACAACCTCTCTGGTAAAACAGTCAGGGAAGGCATTATTTAATATGTGAGTTTTGAGGTTAGACCAAGCTGAGATAATATAGGCCCCAGGACCAAGCAGTACTCTGCTAAAGTTTATATGTGGTTCAAAAACTTTTGTAGTCATCTTATAATGATAGCCTCATGTTTGTTGTTTATTTTAGATGAAAATATGAATTGTTCCATCCAAAAAAATTGATTTAAGAATAAACTTTAAGATTGCTGTTAGAGGGGTGTGGGTATAGCTCAGTGGTAGAGCACTTGTCTGGCATGTGTGGGGTCCAGAGCTCCATCCCCAGCACTGAAAAAAAAAAAAAAGATTGCTATTAAAAAAAAAAACAGGTTTATCTGAACTCTGCTTCATTCATATTTATGAGCCAGGCAGGCGTCCTTAAAAAGGCTTTCAAAGTGCAAGTTCATATAAGCCTTTTGCCAGAGAGCAGCCCCCACCGCAGGGCCAGACATCAAAGAAGAGATCTGGGAGTGAACTCATCGATGTGAAAATATTGAAGAACTAATTTGAGGGCTGTTTTGTTAAATGTCTGCTAGACATTAACCAGCATATCAGGATGCTATTAAACTCCATCTTCAGTAGTTTGTTTCCTGGGGATTATGTAAACGTGACTAATTCAAACATGCATTTAGTCATAAATACTGCAAAGGGCTTTTTCTTCTAAATAAACTTTTAATTAAAGTATAACATACTTATAAAAAGGCTTAGCTCATAAGTATATTTCTCAAGGAATTTTCACAAAATGAACACATCCATGTAACTACTACTATGATTAAGAAAGAAATAGAACAGCACCCCTGGAACTTCCTTGTCCCTTTCTGAACACTATTCTCTCCCTCTTTGCTAGAGATAATATTATTGTGACTTCTATCACCAATGATTAGTCGATTTTGAACTGTATTTCAATGGAATCATATAGCATATATATATTCCTCTGTGTATTTATGACATTCATTCACATAGTGGAAGTTTGTTCATTTTTGTTCTGTGGTATGTGGATGTGGGAATATACCACATTGAATAAATTGACTGCAATAGGTACTAATGCATTCCTTCAGCTGTACATGAGAATTCTGTATCTTCACCAGCACTTGGCAATACCACTCTTTCCCACTAGGATTGAGGATATGTGGTGATCTCTTACTGCACATTAAAAAATGTGCAATTTCCTGACCTTTAATGGTATTGAGCATCTTTTCATTCATTAATTGTATAAAGTGCTTTTTAAAAGTTTGCCCTTTCAAAATGATTTATAGGAATTTTTAAAATGTAAAGGACATACAAAATATGTAAATATCTTCTCCAAAGACTGTGCAGATGAGGGCTTTTTAAAGGGGGCTGAGAATTCTCTGCATAAAAAAATTCTTAGTATCGTGGTCACTTCTTGATGCTTAAGAAAGGGGACATTTTGGGGCTGGGGAGATAGCTCAGTCAGTAGAATGCTTGCCTTGTAAGCACAAGGCCCTGGGTTCGATCCCCAGCACCCAAAAAAAAAAAAAAAAAAAAAAAAAAAAAGAAAGGGGACATTTTAAGACAGAGCAAAGGAAGGGGGACTTGGATCTTAAATCTATCACAGCTTTCTTGAAGTAGCATTCCAAGAGTAGCAGGGCGTGCCTCTCATGCATCTGGTATGATCAGTGTTCATTTAATTATTCCAGTTGAGTCATTAATATGTATTAGTATGAAATGCTATTATCACACATAACAATATAGTACTTTGGGTAAATAAATGTTTGACTACCTACCATGGGATTGCATTGTGCAGGTCACTGGAGGCACAAAGTTGGAGATACCAGCATCTTCACACTTAGTGAACTTTCAGAGTACTTTAGGGTGTTTTTATGTCTGTCATCCCATTTGATGACATGAGAGTAAGGTGATCTTCAGACTGGTAAAATAAAGTGTCCTGGTTCTTAAGTATTCAATTCTCATTTAGGCATTGCCCTAATTTTCTAAGTTCTTCATTTCTAAAATAAACCTTTGTCTCACCCTAATAACCTCACTAATGAATACCTAGAGAAATTCTCCTTTCCCCAAATGTATAATTTAAATAAGACATACAGAAACAAATTATATTTTTAAGGAAACTACAGATCATAAAATAGGTACACTTAGCCCCCTACATTCTGCCTCAAATGGTGATTCAGAGATCTAGATCTTTTCATCTCTGGGCTGGCCACATTCAACACAAGGCTCTAAGATTGCTGGATTTGTCCACATTGAGCTGGCAGGAGAAAGAATGTGGAAGCTGGAAAAGTTTTTAAAAAATTTTTAAATTTGTTCTTTTTAGTTATACATGACAGTAGAACATATTTTGACGTATCATACATAACATGAAGTATAACTTCCCATTCTCGTGGTTGTACATGATGTGGAGTTTCACTGGTAGTGTATTCATATATGAACACAGGAAAATTATGTCTGATTCATTCTACTGCCTTTCCTATTCCCATCCCCTCTCCCTTCCCTTCATTCCCCTTTGTGTAATACAGTGAACTTCTATTCTTCCTTCCCCCAGAAGCTGGCAAGATTTTATAGCCAGATCTGAAACTGGAGTTCTGTTGGCTAGAACTCATCATATGGCCACAGCTCACAGCAAAGGGAGGGTGGGAAGCAGTCGGGCTGTGTGAGGAGAGGGATGAGATGTTGACCACCTGGAAGGCTTTGTCCCAGGCTTCTCTATGGTTTGAATGTTCTTGTCTCTTTCAAAATTCATATTGAAAAACTTAGGTGTTGCCAATGTGATAGGATGAAGTAGTGGGGTCTTTAAAAGGTGATTAGGGCATGAAGTTTCCTTCCTTATTAATGAAATTAAGACCCTAATAAAAGAGGCTTCATGCTGTGTTTGGCTAGCTTGCTTCCCCATCTTCTGCTCTGTGAGGAAACACAAGAAGTTTCTCACAAGAGCAAATGTGGGTTCCTTGATCTTTGACTTCCCAGCCTCCAGAAGAGTAAGAGTAAGTTTCTGTTCTTTATAAATTAGCCAGTCTCAGGTATTCTATTATAGCACCACAAAGTGGACCAAGACCGACTTTATGATGATAGGACATTTAAGATAGGTTTTGACAGAGATTGGAAAAGGAGGGTTAACTTGGACAAAATGAATGACAAAAAAAGGGACTAAACAGTATACAACAATAATAAAATATAAGACATATTTGGAAAATAAGGAATAGTTCAGTCTGTTAGGAGCATAGAACACAGGGAGTAGGATGGAAGAAAGTGAGGTTGAATTGGTTCCATCCTGAAGTCACATTTTTGGAGGTTTTTAAAGTCAGACAGAGGAGCTTACTTCCAGCATGTTCTTTTGGTTACCAGGGCTCATTCTTCCTTCAGGAAAATTATGGGCCAGATTATTTTTATTTTTCCTTCATCCCTTGGCCTTTCCTAGGAAGTGAGTACCCATGTTTGACTCCAGCAGCCGAGAGAGAGGGGTTCAGACCCTCAGCAGGAGCAGCTTCATTTTGAGCTTTTCTCTTGGAGGATTTTAGAGGCTCCAGGGAATTCCTTCCAGAAACCAGTCTAATGCATGGTGTCTGCCAAATACTGTGTTTGGGATGAATCCCAAGTTCTGGAATGGGAGGAGGAAGGGGAATTCCTTTCTGACCCTAGGACATAAATGAACACATGCTCAGGATCCGGGAATTTCATTACCAGTGTTATCTTAGCCTACAAAACTGCAACTCTGGTTCATAGTTATAAAAGTATGCCCTTAAAAATCCAGTCACAGCCTACAGCCTAATGACCTCCCAACAGTGATTAATTGGAAAGGGTGGGAACTGGGGAAATCCTTTCCCCTCCCTTCAGTCCCGCCAACTTGGCTCTGAACCTACAAGAATATTTTGATCAGAGAATATATGTCCCCACACCCTCTACCCTCTCTTTCACCCTCACCTCTGCCCCTGTGCTGGACATGCATTCACACTTGCTAAGTTAATTTGGACCCAGGTTTTCTGTGCACTGCTCCTGGAAGGATTCTGTGTGATCTATTCCTCCTGCCTTGAGCTTCTGATTGTAAAATTCAGGACTCTGAAAATATACCTTTGCTCTACAGTCTGGAGAGGGTTTCTTTCATTGTTCCCAACAGGATGTAAGCATGATTCTGTATTTTTCTTAAACCATTGAAAAAGAGAAGATGGAATCTTTGAAGTAATATGCAACCCACTAAAAGGTTCTTCTTTTCAAAACAAACTTGAAAGAGATTCATCATACAATTTTTTAATCCTGAGCACATTCATTATATTTGGGGTTTGTGGAAAGGGAGGTGTTTAGTTTCCTGGAGCAAGGGTTTATAGGTACTTTTTACCTCTAGCTGACCCCAAACTAAACCTGTGTGTTGCTTTTCTCCTTTTCTGCATCAACACTCTCACTAATTCCCTCCCTGACACACTGTCCTCACAGCCTTCCAAGAATGAAGCCTTACAGCTGGTAGGTATTTGACGTTTGTCTCTTTCAGTTGCTCACACACTGGGAAGATAAAACTCTTCAGACCAATGCCTGTGGTACTAGCTTATATACCCTAGCATGCTTTAAGATTCATCTTCCTCCTGAAGCACTAACACATTTGGAGAGAGAACATGGTTGATATAACATGAACAGAAATTAAATAGGCCTTGGTCCAAGTTCTAGTACAGCCTCTTACCTCTGTGGAATCTTCAACAAAATTCTCAACTGCTCAGAGTCTCTGAGCCTGAATTTTGACAGCATAGATTGGTTTTGGCTGTTTATGAATTTTATTGAGATATTATTGACTTCTTTTATTCAATGTTTCAAGTTTGTTTCATGAAGCAAAAGGGTTTTTTCCCATGGAATTTATAGGATTACATTATATATCACAAGTTATAACTGGGCTGTTTCAGTTATCATAAATCATTTCTTGATAATGATTCTCATAAAATCTCAAGTAACATGACATACTGGGTTCCCTAGGAAACAGCTCTGAGAGAAATTTGCTTGCAGGAAGTTTATTCCTTTCTACCTTCAAGATCAAAATTGCTTTCAACACTGTTCATCAGCAGTTACAGAATATCTGAGATAATCAGTTTAAAAAGAGAAAAGACTAATTTGGCTTCACAGGTTTCAGTTCATGGTTGATTGGTCTCTGTTGCCTTTGGTGCCTGTGCTGAGTCAGTATATCGTAGTGGGAATGCATGGCGGAGGAAGCTGCCTGCCTCGGTGGCCAGAAAGTGGAAAAAAGAAAGAGACCAGCATCTCACAACCCCTTTTGAGGACATACCCCCACCTCTTTAAGGTTATCACCACCTTCCAATAACTCCACACTGAGGACCAGTATTTTAACACATGAACCTTTGGGGACATTTCAGATCCAAACTATAACATATACCTATAGGAGAGTGAGAAAGGAGGATTAGACAGAAAGAGAAGTTGGATTGCTCTGTAGTCACAACAGAGTTCTCAGTGAGTATGTGGGGAGTTCTGGAACCAAAATGGCTCTACAGAGTTGTATCAAGGCGGGCAAGGAGGCAAGGTCTTTGACCATTTCTCATTGACATAGGGATGGGAGAATGACATTGGGAGAGACATTCTCTCTTTGGCAGAGATTAGAGGACACATCTGTGAGCTGTCAACCATCGACATTCCTAGATGCTGGTGTAATGAGTAGTCCATCACTAAAATGTGGAGAGAGCTGAAAGAGAAAGAGATTGTGTGTGTGTGTGTGTTTATGTGTGTGCTGGCAGAGAGTCTGAGCACTGCACCACAGCAAACCACTCACACCATTGGTAATTCCTAGGTAATTGGTACTTCATAGGATGTGGGTACATTTATCTTTAGTGGATAGCGTCAAACTATATTCTAATATGTTTATATCCAAATATCATCTTAATTATCTTAATTTAGATCCTGATGTCCCTAAAGGGATTCTTACCAAAAAGAAAGAAAAATTCATAAGAGGAAATCAAATGTGAGAATATTTCATATCTTAACGTCTTCTGTATCCTGGAGAAAACAAAATTGAGAATGACTGGAATAAGCTATTTATCATTCTCTAATTTACAGCTTGACATCTTGAGAACTGTCAACACTGCCCAAGTTGTTCTGAAATCTAGTTATGGAATTAGTAGATCTTAAAGCCTACCTATTGTGCTGAGAAAAGAAAAAAAATGAGGTGTGTGAATTGACTGTTGTCTCAAATTTCATTTTTCAGAGTGGCCAAATCAATGAAGATTCCTGTATATGAGACTCCAGCTGGATGGAGATTCTTCTCAAATCTGATGGACTCAGGACGGTGCTCTCTGTGTGGAGAAGAGAGCTTTGGCACTGGTAGGCTTTGTTGGGTTGAAGTAACTGGGGTTGGGGGCTGCAGCTCTGCGACGCCAGTTTGGAGAACTGTGAATCAAAGGCTAGAAGAAGAGTTAATTAGAAGGGAAAAAAAAATCAGACAGTAGGATGTATGCTATGATACACTCATTTCTTCTGGTCACTATGTTCTTTTTAAACATTCCTCTTTAAAATTTTTTCTATTATGGAATTAAAAAAAAATTATATGTGCCTATTGCCCAATTTCAATCATCATCAACTCATGATCAGTCTTGTTTTATCTCTGCCCTTATCCACCCAGGAAGCCCATCTCCCTGGTTATTGCAAAGCCATCCCCATGCCTTACTATGCTGTCCATGAATATATTAGTGTGGTTCTTTAAATATAAAGGCTCTTCAGAAGACCACATAACACCACTTAAAATGTGAAATAAATTTTTCTATTTGTAGTACTTTAAAGATATAATTCTACTGTCTTCTGGCTTGCATAGTTTCTAATAAGTATGATATAATCCTTATCTTTATTTCTCTGTATAAAGTACTGCTCTATCTTCCCTTCAATGTCTTTTTTGTATCTTTGATTTTCAACATGTATTTTTAATATGTCAAGGGGTGTGTGTGTGTGTGTGTGTGTGTGTGTGTGTGTGTGCTTAACCCTTCTTGGGATTCTCCTGGATTCTTGGGTGTGTCATTTGTATCAATTATTAATTTTAGAAAATATTCAACTGTTGTCTTTTCAAATATTTCTCTTTCCCCATTCTTTCTCTCTTTTACTTCTCAGACTCCAATTACACAATAGGTCATAAAATTTGTGATCATAGAAGTTGCCTTGGAACTCTTGTGTGCACTGATTTGGTTTTTTTTTTTTTTTTTGGTGGGGAAGGGTTCAGTTTAGATAATCTCCACTGGTATGTTTTTAAGTTTACTGATAATTTCCTTATTTTTTTTTTTTTGTTTTTTTTTTTGTTTTTGTTTTTTTTTTTTTTTGTTTTTTTTTTTTTTTTTTACAGAATGGGAGAAAAATCTTTATTAGCCACTGTTGTGAGAGAGGATTAATATCTTGAATACATAAAGAGCACAAAAAACTTCACACACAAAAATCAAATAACCCAAATAACAAATGGGCAAATGAATTAATCAGACACTTCTCCAAAAAGAAACACAAATAGTCAACAAATACATGAGAAAATGTTCAACATCATTAGCAATTAAGAGAAACGTAAACCAAAACTACAGAGATTTCATATCACACCAGTCAGAATGGCAGTCATCAGGAACACAGATAATATTAAACACTGGAGAGAATGTGGAGAAAAAGGAACACTTTTACACTGTTGGTGGAACTGTAAATTAGTACAATCACTATGGGAATCAGTATGGAGGTTCCTCAATAGACTAGGCATGGAACCACCATGTGACCCAGGTATACACTCCTCAGTATTTACCCTGTAGAATTAAAGTCATTTTACTACAGTGATACATGCATAAAGATGTTTGTAGCAACACAATTCACAATAGCCAAAGTGTGGAACCAGCCTAGGCATCCATCAACAGATGAATGGATAAAGAAAATGTAGTATGTATACACAGCAGACATTTATTCAGCCATAAAGAAAAATGAAATTATGGCATTTGCAGAAAAATAAATGGAACTAGAGATCATTGTGTTAAGTGAAACTTAGAAGGTTAAGAGTCATATGTTTTTTCTCATTTGTGGAAACTAGAGAGGAAAACGGAAAAAGAAAGTTGGGAGTGAATCTCCTAAACCTCAAAGGGAGATCAGTAGAGTAAAGGGACCAAGAAGTGGTTGGGAGGGAGGAG
Organism: Sciurus carolinensis; assembly: GCF_902686445.1. NCBI lineage: Eukaryota > Metazoa > Chordata > Mammalia > Rodentia > Sciuridae > Sciurus > Sciurus carolinensis. The sequence goes on from NC_062226.1 coordinate 69,644,179, forward strand.
GGAAGTTCTGGGGAGTGATATTGGCCAAATTATTTTGTTATGTTTTGTTCATGTACAAATAGTTAACAACAAATCCCACCATTGTATACAACTATAATGCACCAATTTAAAAATGTGGAGGGAAGAAAAAGAGAAAGTGATTGCCAATATGAGATGTCATGGAGAGAGAAAGATAGTTGAGGGTTAAGTCACTAGATTTAGTTATTAGAAGGTGATATGGTCTGAAGATTTGTGTTCCCCAAAATTGATATATTCAAATCCTAACCCCCATGGTGTTGGTACTAGGAAGTGAGGACTTTGGGAAGTGAAAAGGTCACGAGGGTGGAGCCCCCATGAATGGGATCAGCATTCTTGTAGAAGAGGTAAGAAGGTGCCATCAATAAAGAGGCAGGTCCTTGTCAGATGCCAAGTCTGCAGGCACCTTGGTCTTGGACCTCCCAACCTCCAGAACTGTGAGAAATAAATTTCTAACCTTTATAAGTTCACAGTGGACTGATGATGTAACTCAGTGGTAGAACACTTGCCTAGCATGCATGAGGCCCTGGGTTCCACACCCAGTCAAGAAAACAAAATACATAAGCACCCAGTTTATGGTATTTTGTTATAGCTTTCCAAATAGACTGAGACAAGAGGTGACTGTTACCATCAGCAAGGCAGTTTCAAGGGGATGATGGCGAAAGAATCATGACAGGAGTGAGCACAGGGAAGAATGAATGAGGTAGAAACTCTTTTAAGAAGCTGGTTTGTGAAGGAAAGGAAGGGCATAGGATGACATTGAAGAAAGGAGAAACAGATAAGGGTAGAATTATGTTGGGGTGCTTTGTTACTTATTTTGAAGATAGTTGAGACTGGAATATATTTATAAACAAAGGAGTAGAAAGGCAGATTAAATTCACAGAAGAGTGGATATTTGTAAAAGTAAAGTCCTGGAGAAGGATAGAAATTCTATTAGCACATGAGCACTGAGTTCATACTTAGACCAGAGGGATGAAGGACAGAGAATTGGAGATGACAGAAGGGCTAGAGAAAAGTTTGGGCAGTGACAGGAACCCAGGACAGATGTCAGTCGGAAGAGTATAGGGAATGAAGTCCATAGTCCAAGGCAAATAATAGAGCATCATTTCCTTCAACAAATAAAGTGCAGGTTTGGAACACCCACGGTTCTCTGTGCCAGGTGCTTGCTGATAAGACAAGTAAGATGCTGTGACTCTGAGAGACCTCTCTGGGACTACTGAATTCTTGTGCCTACCTCTCCTTCCACTTCTACTTTCTTCCCATCTCTCTTTCCTTTTTTTTTTTTTTTAAAGTTTTATTTTCCTCCTTGTCCTAATTTTTTTTTTATTTTTTTTTTATTTATTTATTTTTTTTACGTTTACATAGGGTAATGATGTTTATTATATTTTTCCCCTCCCCCCCACCCCTCCCACCCCTCTTTTCCCTCTACACAGTCCTTCTTTCCTTCATTCTTACTGCTCTCCTTAGCCTAACTCTAAACCTAACCCTAAACCTAATGCTAGCCCCTCCCACCCCCCATTATATGTCCTCATCCGCTTATCAGCGAGATCATTTGTCCTTTAGTTTTTTGAGATTGGCTTATCTCACTTAGCATGATATTCTCCAATTTCGACCATTTGCCTACAAATGCCATAATTTTATCATTCTTCATTGCGGAGTAATATTCCATTGTATAAATATGCCACAGTTTCTTTATCCATTCATCAACTGAAGGGCATCTAGGTTGGTTCCACAATCTGGCTATGGTGAACCGAGCAGCAATGAACATTGATGTGGCTGTATCTCTGTAGTATGCTGACTTTAAGTCCTTTGGGTATAGGCCAAGGAGTGGGATAGCTGGGTCAAATGGTGTTTCCATTCCAAGCTTTCTGAGGAATCTCCACACTGCTTTCCAGAGTGGTTGCACTAATTTGCAACCCCACCAGCAATGTATGAGTGTTCCTTTTTCACCACATCCTCGCCAACACCTATTGTTGCTTGTATTCTTGATAATCGCCATTCTAATTGGGGTGAGATGAAATCTTAGGGTGGTTTTGATTTGCATTTCCCTTATTACTAGGGATGTTGAACATTTTTTCATATATCTGGTGACTACTTGTACATCTTCTTCTGTGAAGTGTCTGTTCATTTCCTTAGCCCATTCGTTGATTGGATTATTTGTATTCTTCGTGTAGAGTTTTTCGAGTTCTTTATAGATTCTGGAAATTAGCGCTCTATCTGAGGTATGGTTGGCAAAGATATTCTCCCACTCTGTAGGCTCTCTCTTCACATTTCTGATAGTTTCCTTTGCTGAGAGAAAGCTTTTTAGTTTGAATCTATCCCAGTTATTGGTTCTTGCTTTTATTTCTTGTGCTATGGGAGTCCTGTTAAGGAAATCTGATCCTGAGCCAACAAGTTGAAGATTTGGACCTACTTTTTCTTCTATAAGATGCAGGGTCTCTGGTCTGATTCCGAGGTCCTTGATCCATTTTGAGTTGAGTTTTGTGTAGGGTGAGAGATAGGGGTTTAGTTTCATTCTATTGCATATAGTTTTCCAGTTTTCCCAGCACCATTTGTTGAAGAGGCTATCTTTTCTCCATTGCATATTGTTGGAACCTTTGTCTAGTATGAGAAAATTGTATTTATTTGGGTTTGTGTCCATGTCCTCTATTCTGTACCATTGATCTACCTGTCTATTTTGGTACCAATACCATGCCGTTTTTGTTACTATTGCTTTGTAGTAGAGTTGAAGATCTGGTATTGCAATACCCCCTGCTTCGCTCTTGCTACTGAGGATTGCTTTAGCTATTCTAGGTTTTTTATTCTTCCAGATGAATTTCATAATTGCTTGCTCTATTTCTGCGAGGTACATCACTGGGATTTTAATTGGAATTGCATTGAATCTGTATAGAACTTTAGGTAGTATAGCCATTTTGACGATATTAATTCTGCCTATCCAGGAACATGGGAGATCTTTCCATCTTCTAAGGTTTTCTTGAATTTCTTTCTTTAGTGTTCTGTAGTTCTCATTGTAGAGGTCTTTCACCTCTTTTGTGAGATTGATTCCCAAGTATTTTATTTTTTCGATGCTATTGTGAATGGAGTAGTTTTCCTAATTTCTCTTTCTGAAGATTCATCACTTATGTATAAAAATGCATTGGATTTATGAGCATTGATCTTGTAACCTGCTACTTTACTGAATTCACTTATGAGTTCTAAAAGTTTTCTGGTGGAATTTCCAGGTTCCTCTAAATATATAATCATGTCATCAGCGAACAGGGATATTTTGAGTTCTTCTTTTCCTATTCGTATCCCTTTAATTTCTTTGGTTTGTCTGATTGCTCTGGCTAGAGTCTCAAGGACGATGTTGAATAGAAGCGGTGAAAGAGGGCATCCCTGCCTTGTTCCAGTTTTTAGGGGGAACGCTTTCAGTTTTTCACCATTTAGAATGATATTAGCCATGGGCTTAGCGTAGATGGCCTTTATAATGTTTAGGAATGTTCCCATTACCCCAATTTTTTCTAGTGTTTTGAGCATGAAGGGATGCTGTATTTTATCAAATGCTTTTTCTGCATCTATTGAAATAATCATGTGATTCTTAACTTTAAGTCTGTTGATATGGTGAATGACATTTATTGATTTCCGAATGTTGAACCAACCTTGCATCCCTGGGATAAAACCCACTTGATCGTGGTGCACTATCTTTTTAATATATATTTGTATGCGATTTGCTAAAATTTTGTTGAGAATTTTTGCATCGATGTTCATTAAGGATATTGGTCTGAAATTTTCTTTCCTTGATGTGTCTCTGTCTGGTTTAGGTATCAGGGTGATATTGGCTTCATAGAACGAGTTTGGTAGGGTTCCCTCCTCTTCTATTTCATGGAATAGTTTGAGGAGTATTGGAATGAGCTCCTCTCCAAAGGTCTTATAGAACTCGGCCGAGAACCCATCTGGCCCCGGACTTTTCCCTGTTGGTAGGCTCTTGATGACCTCCTCCATTTCATTGCTTGAAATTGGTTTATTTAAGTTGTGTATGTCCTCCTCGTTCAGTTTAGGTAGTTCATATGTCTCTAGAAATTTGTTGATGTCTTCAAGGTTTTCTGTTTTGTTGGAGTATAGACCTTCGAAATAGCTTCCAATTATGTTTTGTATTTCAATTTCAAACAATGAAATAGAAAAGGTCATCAAAAGCCTACCAACAAAGAAAAGTCCGGGACCAGATGGGTTCTCAGCCGAGCTCTACAAAACCTTCAAAGAAGAGCTCATTCCAACACTCCTCCAAAGACTTGGCTTTCTGAAAGCTTTGGTTGTACCTAGCACACTGATGGTCACTGACAGTAAAGACTGAAGATCTGGTAAAGGCCAAATATTAAGCAAGATTCATCATAGCACATTATGCTATCTTTTATAAAATATGATTGTTTTTCTTTCTAATAAGAGATATTAGGTTGTTAAATGAGTGACATAATAGTCTTAAAAGCTGTTAATACATATCTATGTAAAGAAGTCTTTGTAGATGCTGAATAGTCATCTGAAATTTAATAAATACCTCTTAAGACAAAGATGAAAAAAATTTATATGTAGACTGAGTCACGAATACCACAAGTTCTAATTCAGCCTTAACAACTTATTGAGGGATCCCAGCAACTTACTGAAACCCTGTCTCAAATTAAAATATAAAAAGGGTTGGAAATCTGACTCAGAGGATAAGCATACCTAGGTTTACTCCTTGGTACAAACAATTTATCATGTGTCATAGTAATATTTTCTCATTTTTACCTCATCTTGCAGTTTTCAGAGGTTGTATCTTATTTGATTTTCATTTTTGTCATCTTGTGAATGGTCAGATACATATTCAATGCTCTAAAATTTTTGGTAAATTCAAATGGGAGGATTGTATAACAGTAAAAAATCCCAGCCTTCCTGTAATGGTTAATTTGAATTATCATCTAGATTAGATTAAAAGATGAAGATGATTAAGAGGATTTGGGTGTGTTCATGAGGGCATGTATAAGAGTGATTGGAATGTGGGATAGTTTACTGAAGTGGAGATGCTCCCTTAGCATGGGCAGAAATACCCAATAGGGTGGTAGTTTGGATGGAATAAAAGTTGGAAGAACAAGGAAGCAGATACAGATGCAAGTTTGACTCATCCTGAATGAGTTCTTGATTGCGGCTTCAGTTGTCTGTGGATATTGGACTCTTGCTTCTTCACTCTTCCAAAGTGGACTCTGCCAGCGATTCTCCAGGTAGTTTCCAGAGCCTTGGTCTCAAACTAGGATAGCACTGTTGCTCCCTCATGTTCTGGGACTTCCACTTCTTGGACTGCACAGCTACAGGTTCTTCCAACTCTCCAACCATTTCCTGCTGTTCACTCTGCCCCGCGTTCTTCCTCTGAGTCTCTCCTTCCCTGTGTCGCACAGAAACCTGGGGCTCCTGAGCACAGGAGGAAAAGCCAGAAGTGGATCTGGAGAATGGCGGCTCTGATAATTTCCTTATTGTATACAATGTGCTGATATGTCCTTTGAAGGAACTCTTCATCTTTGATACTGTTTTATTTCTAGCATTTCTCTTTAATTTCTTCAAATAATTTCTCTACTGAAAATAAACATATATTTGCATATGTTTGTCTTTTCCATTATATTATTTAACATATTAAACATGATTATTTTACACACTCTCTCTGATAGTTACAGTATATGTTTCATCTCTGACTCTGGTTCTGTTGATTGCTTTATCTCTTGACAATCATTTGCCTTTTCTTGCTTTTTGTGTTTCTCATTATTTTTTATTGAATGCTGGACAATATGTGGGTAAGAACAGCAGATATATATGCCAGTAAAGAGTACTTATGCCCAGACATAGGTGCACCTTTTCTTTTGGGGTATTAGTTTTCTTTTGCGGTATTAGTTAGGTTAAGTTAATCTAGTCAGGAACTGAACTGGGTTTGGGTTTTACTGCTTTTGTTATAAACTTTATTGAACTACAGGCTTAAAATTTCTCCAGAAGTGGAATATTTCACTGTATACTAAAACTGGGGACAGTGTGCTACAGAGGTTTTTAGACATTCCTGTTTCATTCTCAAATTACAGCAGTTACTGCATTTCTGTAACACAAAATAGTGCTCTATCACCAGCTTCTTGAGCTTTCTACCCTGGCAGCAACTTCTGCTTGGTTTTGGTGTAGGATGCTGAGCCCAAGAAGATTTCCATTTTAACCTTCCCTTTAGGGACAGATAGTTTTCTTACTTCTACCCTTCATCCAGCAGCAATGGATCCTTGCCTGGACCCTTAGGATGAGAGGTTTTTAGCCAGGGGCTTGAAGCTTTTGTTTCATAAGAGAGAAGGGTTTGGGGAAGTAGTCAGTCTTGGTGTTTGTCTTCCAACACCAGCTGGTCATCTTTTACTGCCTAATGCTTGCACCAACAAGTCTCCCTTCCTGTTCCTAATCTTTATTGAGAGCACTCAATGGAAGTCTGTGGGAAAGAACTTGGAAGTGTTTCTGGAACTGCAAGTGATTTAAACTAGCATAATAGGCTACACTTGACCTTTATGCATTTTTAACTTCTTATGTGATTCCTCATAATCTGCTTGTTATGGTCACCTCCTCTTTCTCCTGTACTCTGCCAAAGGTGAGATGGTTTTTGTGAAATGGCTTGTCACTGTTTTAGAATTCACTTTACTTTATTGCCTTTTGATGTTAGGTCTCTGATGAGTTTAAGAAAATTTTGTAGATTTCCTGGACTTCTCTTGTTGCTAGAATTGCAAAACTATCTCTTGCAAATTTCTGTATCCAAAACAGAGCACAGAAATGGAACTGCAAATATAATTTCTTATTTTTTCCATTCTTTTTCTCCTGTAACTCCCAACAGTTTGTTCCTATTAGGAACCCAAAGATCTTACTGTGTAACTTGTTAATATGTCTCTTTAAGTCTCTCTCAATGTGTGTTTCTCCAGTACACATTTTCTCCTTACAAATTATTCATTGAAGAAACTGGGTTACATGTCCTAAAGAACTTTACAATAACTTTGATTTTTGATATTTCTATCTTCATTTTCCTTTATAATTCATTTAATGCTTATATAAAGAAAAGCCACTAATAAACTACTAATATACTTTTTCTCCAGTTAGTACATTGTTATTATAGTAATTTATTTTCCAAAAATTCCACATTATTGTGGGTTTTTAAAAAAGTATACAATCATATAGTCTATGACCAAAAGATCTTTTTTATATTTTTTAATATTGATATCTTTTGTTTCATATTCTTACTACATAACTATCTTGAAAACAATATTGAATAATAACTGTGATTGTTCAGAATTTAAATGGAGATGAATTTAGTATTTTGCCATCTATTTTGATCATTTGTTTTTAATATTGGAATAGTATTTATCAAATTTATGTAGATTAGCTTTTCTATTCTCTTTTTACTCAGAGTCTTTTTAGAAATAGCTGTTAGTTTATTATGTGCCCTGTTTGACTTAGTGACATATTAATGTTTTTCCCCTTTGATTATGTGAGTGTAATGAAACAAGATTGATTTTTTGTTATCAAACTATATTTGAATTCCTGAGAACAAATCCTCTTTGGTTGTGCTAAATCAAATTACAGTGAAACCACTTTAAACAGTCAACATGATGGTATTTCCAATCATATTGGACTACGTGAAGGAGCTCATGGAATATTTTCTTCTGTCACCAAACTCCATTAGGCCTTAGCAGCATTACCATTAATAGTCCAAGAGTGGCTTCATGCATCCTTGTTTCCTTGAACAAAAAGAGAGCACACTAAGCTCTCTCAAGTACCACCGATCGAACTCAGAATGTGCAGATGGCAGCTTAGCTTCAGACAACTGAAGTTGCTAAGCCCTTTTTCTGTTAAGACCTAACAAATAGAACAAGTTCCTTCCTCTTTGGTGTTCCAAGTGCTTACACCAGAGGCCATAACTCAAAAACTCAAAAATTACAAATTCTATACAATAATTCTGGTCACCAGTTAGTGAACTAGCACAAATCTAGCAACTGGAGGGAAACACTGTGAGTCCAGGTTATCCTTTCTTCTCTGTCTTCATAATCATTTTTGAGTACATCAACTATGTCATGTACTTTATAATCTCTTCAGTTAAAGGGATAAAATATTACATGTTCAAACCATGTTATACCCTTAGTAGTAAATATTTGCTTACTTAATAAACATTTATTTAGTGCTTCCAGCATATAAGGTACCATATTGTATAGTGTGGAGAATATGAAGTGAAGACCACACTCCTAAGAATAATAAGGAAAGATGCACAGATGACTGTTCTGCAAAGCAAAAACTTCAAAGTGCCACAACAGAAAAGTAGAAAATATGCTATAGGAGAAAGTGCTTTCAGACTGGAGGTTTAAAGCAGACTTCATAAAGAAATGGAAGTTAAGGAAGGGGAAGGATTTATACACACACAAGGCCCTGCCAGATAGAGTGATGTCAAGAAAGGAGGTGGGCTGCCAGGTGTAGGAGTAGGAGGCCGAGGCAGGAAAATCTTGAGTTCAAAGCCAGCCTTAGCAACTTAGTCTCAGTGAGACCCTGTCTCTAAATAAAATATTAAAAAGGGCTGGGGGTGGGCTGGGCATGGTGGTGCACACCTGTAATCCCATGTAATCCCAGTGACTCAGGAAATTAAGGATTATAAATTCAAAGCTAATCCCAGTACCAACCAAAAAAAAAAAAAAAAAAAGAGGTGGGAGAACAAGACATGTGTTGTAAACAACCAGGTACTTGATTTTTCCTGATTTTTCCTAGTGTTTTTTCTGAAGATTGATTGAGACTCTTCTGGGGGTCATGAGATTAACATAATATCTGGAACTGCTTTAAGAAATAGTATAGAAACTATCAGAGTGCATTGCATTTAGTAAAGATAATGTTTTGGAAATTCAATGTGTATATATGTATATACACAATGTGTACACATTAAATTTGGATTTAATATATGTATATAAAGATTATATATATACACACACACCTGTGTATGTATGCATGTAGATAGCAGGTCTTTTGGCAAATGTATTTATTGTAGATTATGGTTAAGAAGACTGAAAAATATGGGTCTATAGCAGGGATCAGCAAACTTTTTCCATGAAAGGATAGATAGTGAATAGTTTAGGCTTCATGGACCAAAAGGCCACATACAGTCTCTGTCATAATTATGCAGCACTACCATTATAGCACAAAAGCAGTCACAGACAACTCATAAACAAATGACCATGGCTGTGTTCTAATGAAACAGTAATGCCCCAAATGCCCATAAGTCCAGATTTGGTCCAAGGGCTGAAGTTTCCTAATGTTGATGTGTAGGGTGGGATAGTTAGAAGGAGCATCAAGAAACAGTGCTGGAAATATGGTGAGGGGGAGGATTTTGAAAGCCTTTGCCTGTGTAACTTAGACACTGAACCCGCCTCCACTAGCAGTAGGCACATTTTACAACGGAGAGAAGGGAAGGTCATCTCATCTCGCAGACACTTCTCAACAAGCTTTGCATTCAGGCAGTTATACTGACTGCAGTGCAGGCTGAACTGGAAGAGAGTTTTGAAAGACTTTTATTTGTATAGTTGTCTATCATTTTCCTTTCAAGGAACACAAAAGTTTTTTTTCAGTGTATTTAGCTTTAAAAGTATTGCCTCCTCTACCATTTGGCAGGTTAAAGTAACTTTAGCCTAGTTTGATAGATGAAGCCGCTGAGCCCAAGGCATAGTTCAGTGATTCTCCCAGGGTTCCTGAACTTGGGAAAGGCCTGCACGTGCTTAAATTACAGCAGAACTAAAAGACAGGTCTCCTGCTCTGCAGTGTGTGGCACTGATGAGTCTTTCTGACGAAAGCAGTGACAACTTCCATCTCTCCAATACTCAGCAATACATGATTGCTCAAAAGCCTGAAGGAACTAGACTACTCAGACTCAGAAAGATAAATGGCTTCATTCTCTTCTTACACTCAGCTTCCTTAATGCCAGATCCTGGATAGGCTCTGAGCTGGCTGTGTCAGAATCACAGAGAAGCTTGTTAAGGTACAGATTTTCTATCCTATCCCAACTTTGAATACCTGCAGGGTAGGACTGAGAATCTGCATTTAAAATAAGTGTCTTCAAATATTTCTGATGTTCAGCCAGGAATAGGAAACACTGCTCAAGTGAAAACCAGTATTTTTGCTTTTCAGTGGGATTGTAGCAGGAGTGTGCCTGGGGTGCCATACCAGGTTTGATCTGGGCAGTACAGAAGGACAGGAATGGGAGGCTGAGGTCCACATTCAGGACCCTTGCCTGCTACTCATGGTCCAGCCAGATGGCCTCTCTGACACTCATTTCCAACTTGTAAAAGTCAGCAGATCATAGGGGCTCTCTCTCTCTCTTAGGATGTTTTCATAATCAAATGAGATAATTGTAGGAGAAATGAAGAGATGGGAAATGATCTAGCCCCAAGACTGGGGAAGAAGCTTCTAAAATATATCCAAGCTTTCCATGTGGAGGCATTTTCCAGCATCCTTTGGGCACTGAGCTGTGTACCAACCAGAAATGCACAGTATAATGCCAAGAAAGCTTCAAAATGTGAATCTGCCTCAGGCTCAAGAACACCAAACCTTTGCCTAGGGTTAGGTCCAGGAGCAGTGAGATATCTCTGGGGTGGAAACTTCCCCTGGCAGCATCTTGAACTACCATAATGCACTGAGGTAACAGGCTGGTGGTAGGACAGGCTTCTTTGCTATGGAAAGCTCCAGGTCCCAGACAGTAGGAAACTTGTGTTCATTGTACGGTTAAGGAACCAAGGTCATTTAAGAAGCTAAGTGATCTTTTGTGCCAGTACCAGGTATTCACCCACTTCCTGGGAAGGGCCTTGGAAAACTGCTTTATGGGAGAAAGGAGAAAGCTTTGTAAATCATCAGATCTAAATAGAAGACTGCTTGTCTAAGTGGCGTTCTGGTTCCAATTTTCAAGGAATCTGGACTTGATCCCATACACAAAGAGGATGCACTAAAATACTAAAATTAAGACCCAAGAAACCAAAAACTTTGCATTTTTTTTTTCTTTTTGCATTTCTTGAAAATGTTCCAGTGGTTTCATTACTAACATCAGTTTTATAAGAAGTCACACCATTTGGGGAGTATATGAATTGCCGTAGTCCAGACTTTTTCCCTTTACAGGTAACTCTGAGGAATTGGTATTTATTTATTTATTTATTTATTTATTTATTTATTTATTTATTTATTGTGAATGACTGGAAGATCTCCAAATTTGGCCACCATCTTCTGAAGTACTACTATATTTATTATGTATTTTGAACAAACTAATGTCAATAGCCCTACAAATCTGCTCCCCCCACCGCAAAAAAAATCAGGCAATGCAAAAATGTGTATTGTTTCCAGGAAAGTATTCTATGTTGTTTTCCATAATAACAATTTTTGGTTTAAATGAGCATCTCATATGTGCTTTTTGTATACAATCTTTTTCTTTCTAGAAGTTTGGAATTGCATGTAGGTCTCCTGACACTAACAACCTGTCCATAATTATCACACCAAATATTTTCACTGTGAGTTCTTGAGTATAGTATAGTGTTCTTACATTGTCTGTTTTCATGTCTTCTCAGTTTTTTGCACAATAGGAAGAGGCCCAGAGTATGTGTGTATTCCATGTCATAAGAAGTCTTGAGTACTTTTCTAAAATGTTAATATCTGCTGGATTCTTTTGCTCACTATGCAGATATTGTAAATGCTCTGAGAACATGGGCCATGTCTATCTTATTCAGATATATTTCCTTGGTATATGGGTAGACCCTGAGTATGTATTTGTAGAATAGATGGAAAGAAGAAGGAAAAGAGGAAGACTTACATTTTTTTATTTCTTTCTTGCATTATTAGCAGTTATTTTTTTATTCCCAAATGGATGTGTTTCTGAAAATCTGGGCATTTGAGCATGCTAAGATTTAGGAGGATTCATACTAACAAAATCACCCAAGTATAGACATGTTGTAAGGGGATAGGGAGGGATGTTGGGAACTATGATAAAATCAGAATTATGTAAAATTTAAAAAGAAAGTTTTGATATTTTCAATCATCTTATAGCTATCGGCACAAATTAATAGCTAACAAAGTACTTCTAGAAAGATCTCTTCTCACAAAACCAGTGTTAATGAATACATTTTTCAAGTATTTGCAACTTGTGGTTTTACCGTGTTCATGGCTTCTCTGTAGTTGCTGACGTTAACTTGGAAGTAGTTATGTTTGACAGTGGGCTAGGTTCCAGCTTCAGCGATTTCTTTTTTGGTATGTACTAAATTCTTACTGTCTTTAGTGCAGTCATTCTGTGCTCTATTGTCTTATAGTTTTTATTATTGACTTAAGGTCCAGTTACTTTGTAAAAGAACATTTTATTTCCCCCAGTAGTTGTACAGTTTACAACACTCCCAGGCCTGTGCCTTTTTATTTATATTTCCTATGTGAACTATATAATCCTAACTCAAGATTGGCTTCACACTAGTGCAATGGCACAAATATTAAATAGCTTTAAATTCCTCTTATTTGTACAGCTATTTTTATTTTTCAAAGTTAAAAAAAAAAAAAAGAAAGCAAGCCTGAAGTTTATTTCCTATCTTGGTAGTCATTAATCTACCCTCAGCTCTTTTCACTTCTGCCTGGTCTGTGAATTTCAGATTATCGGGGTCCTGCCACATTCCTTTCCTTCTTTGTGGCCAGTGTGTGTAAATTTGGCTGGGTTGCAGAAGTGGGGTGAGGAGGTCGTGATGACAGCATTATCAGCACGGGGAGAACAGTTTCTCTGCGGGGCTTTTGGAAATGGGCTGTGTGCACGTGTGCAATTCAATCTAGGCTGGGTGAGAGTGCAGAGTTGCTGTGATTGACATCCCCAAGAGCCTCCTTGTAAAGCTGGAAAACTGAAACTCCTTTCTGAACCCTCTGCAAACTATCAACCCTTGCTCTGGGAAACAGCTCCCATCTGGAGTGGGAAGAATGTCTCCATCATATGTAATCCTTTTCTTGGGATCTTCGTGGTTCCAGTTCCCTTAACCTTTCAGTTAATCCTCCAAGTCAATGAAAAGTGGCAAGAGGGAATGTTGTATGAGCACGAACAAAGGAATGGGGCTCTGAGACTCAACTCTTACCAGTGCTTTCTGGGACCGGGAACCCTGGAAGGTCATGGCTGTTGGTTACAGATTAAGGACTTCCAAAGGGACTAAGCATTTCTTCACAGTCTGCTAAAGAACTTTTAATATGAAGGTCTGTCCTTTGGAATGTAATTGCAATCACTAAAATTGTGCTTGGAGGCTTCCTAACTTGCACTTTGGGAAATGACTAGTCATTAAGTGTCCCCATTAAGAATAGAGTACAATGACTGCAGAGTAACAGGTCTTTACCTTGAAACCCCCTGGAGAGCTTTCTGACTCAGCATATAATCTATCAGGGAAAAATTCTTAGTAGGTTTTGTTGTTCCTATCAGCCTTAGTGACACAGGAATGGAATGGGGTACATAAGTTAGGAGACCCCAGTTTCTATCCTGGAGTGCTCCTGGAGAGGAAGTGTGTGAGCTGGCTGACCATGAAGTTGTTAAGGTGATCTTTCATCTAGCATGGTGATCAATTGCCTAGGTCCTGTATTAATAAAGTAGTGCTAATACGTATTGTTTATTGCATACCTCCTAAGAGGTAGACACAATGCTTAGCACTTCCTGTACTTTATTTCACTCAGTCCTCTCAAAAATAAAGTGAGGTGGGGACCATAATGATCCCTATTTTACAGATGAAGTCACTGAGGCTTAGGGAGGAAGGTGAGGCCACCGGCCAAGGTCACATTCACTGAGGCAGATTGAACCCGAATCTTCGTGGCTTCCTGACATCTGCTGCTGCTGTTTAAGGGGATACTCACACATCATTCTGATTCTTTTGTAAGAAGGTGGAATGAGTCCTGGGGACTCGGCAGGACAGTGTCCTGAAACAGCACAGCACCAGGAGTCAACAGATCCTGTTCTAATCTGGACACCACTTCTATGTGGTCTAACTTCTTGGGACAAATGGCTTAACTTTATGCACCTCAATTTCCTGATCTTTGACCAATCTGTTTGATAGGGTGAACTGTGAAGTTTTTTCCCATTTTGATATTTTAGCTCACTTCTAGTTAGCCTCACAGTGCAGAGCAAAGTGGATTGACTACGTCATCATGTAGACTAGAGTTTCATACAATTATCCATTTATTCACTTGGTAAACATTGACCACACACCTCTGAGCCAGCTTGGGAGAGAGTGAGGAGTAAATTTCAGACCAGTCTGTTTTCTCCTATTGTTTGCAGGGTATAGCTATGGTCAGCATAATTGTGCCAAATGTTGTTGTCATTTTAATGATGATAAATGTATTGTCACATGCTGTCATTCATAGGGAGCCACATAGCTGACAACCTAGATTGAACTGCATGTGTCAGTGGCTGCTGTCTGGCCTTTCTGAGGTCACAGCTGGGTCTGGACCACTTACATGCAGGAAAGCTTTGTGCTCCGTTGATGAGCATTTGCTATATTGAAGAGTTTATTTTAAGCATAGAAAAGTGACAGTTCTTCAGTGAACCTTGCTTTGCTGCCAGATGTTAAAGAGCTGAACATAAGTGGTTTAAGAAGTGGAAAAACAACCCCCCCCCCAAAAAAAAAAGACCTATCATGATTCTATAACATGTTCTCAAATCTCTGATTCACCTGGAAGGGGAATCCCCAATTTGACCTCATAATTCTACTATTAAAAAAATAATAAAAGAACAAATTCCTGTCTTGGGTTGATAAAAAGAGCATGGAAAGAATTTCATTGGAAAATAATGAAAATCATTTGCAAATGAAAAAGATAAACTGACAGAAGATGAAAAGTAAAAAGAATTTTGTAGCGCCTTCTCAGCTGTCGGGGGTGAGAAGGACCAAGCGCGCATTCATTAGCCTACTCTTTAGGAGGACTGCCTCGGTTCTCACCAGGTGGGACACTGTGCCTGCTGTACTCCTGGGGACTGCTGTCACCACTGGGTTATTTCAGTAACAATGAAATCCATGGGTTTTGGAGCCAAATTGCAAAGGTTCAAATCTTCTTTTTAACACTTAGTAGCCATGCGACCTCATACAAATGACCTAAGCTCCATGTCTTATCGGTGGAAAGGAGCTATCAAATTGTGAAAATTAGAAAATAGATGGGTAAAATAGCTGAGCACAGTGACTGGTGCCTCATTATTATTCTTAGATGGGAATTTATCCTGCTTGTAATCTTGCTTCAAGAGTGTGTATATGTACATGCCATCTATCATTTCTGGTTCCATGGAATGTGTGTACTGAGGCATGTGCTAAATGTGTACAGCTCCTAAAAATTACTAGAAAACTCTGAGTCAGTGGCCTTTCTTATCGAATGACCAGCCATCCTGCTGTGCTTGGGACTAGGAGGATCCTTGGGATGTGAGACTTTTAGTGCTAAAACTGAGAAAGTTTGAAGCAAACCAGGTCACTCCAAAGTTGGCAAAGTCCTTGCTTTTCAGAGCATAGAAAGAAAGCATGATGCTGAAGCTGGCTATGGTGAGGACCACCCATGTGAATAATGCCAGTGGCAGCCATTGAGCTACAGATGGACAGACTCTATCCTTTAATAACAAATTAGAGCAGAAAGGGTAAGAACCCTAACTCACTAACCCTAACATGAGACTACGTGGAGTGCCCTTCTTAAGCAGGGGCTTTTAGCCCTAGTGGTCCACAAGAATCACCCAAGGAACTTTTTAGAAAAAGGAATGCCATTGGGTGGTGCTGCACTTCTGTAATCCCAGCTGTTAGGGAGGCTGAAACAGGAGGATCACAATTTCAACATCAGCCTGGGTAACTTAGCAAGACTGTCTCAAAATATATTCATTCTCTCTCTCTCTCTCTCTCTCTCTCTCTCTCTCTCTCTCTCTCTCTCTCTTTCAAAGGCTGGGGATGTAGCTCAATGGCCAAATGCTTGCCTAGTGTGTGGAAGGCCCTGGGTTCAATCCCTTGTATTAAGGACAGGGTGGGGACATTTCTAATGTGCTATCTAGTTACCAATGGGTGCAAAATGATTTATATTTTCCTAATTGACAAATTTAGAATTTCCCTGAGTTTCAGCTGTGATGATTTGATATGTTGATAATACCTATAAGGTTTTATTGATTTTCTACACTGGAATTTCTACTGGAAGCATATTCCTTTGAGATGATTAAGTGTTCTCTTTATTTTCCCCTTTTATTACACTTTTAAATTTTTTCCTTTTATTTATTGCCCTCTTTTGTGAGGGCAGTATACTTGTTGGTATGCTGCCTACCTCTAGGAGCATGGCTTCAAAACTTGAGGAAATTCAGTCTTATTTGAGTGGAAAAGGGACAGTGCTATTTCTGAGGACAAAAAATGCACTTCCTCTTTTTGTGCTGAGTTAATGATAAATGGTTTCTTTTACATTTATTAAAATTAGATGAGCCTTGTTCTGTTACTAAAGATTCTTACTCAATACTTTCATCCACACAATAAACTTTTGTGAGGATTTTTTCACAATTATCCTATTGTTAAACAATTAACATTTTCCCCCCCAGGTTTTCCCTCTTAGCTACTTCGGTGAATGTCCTTTTGACTAAAAGTTAAGAAATAACATAACTGGGTTCAAAGTTAAGGAATTTTTAGAGACTACTGATCATCACTGCCAAATTAGTCTACAAACTGTACTCACGTACACCGGTGCTTTATCAATACTAGCTGTTCTCCCCCACCCCCCACCCTGCTTTTGCTGATTAGATAGGCCCCAATGGTATCCCATTTTATGAATTTTTCTTTGGCCACAGTGAGACTGAACATATGTTCAAACACGTTTTGACTTAATATTTTTCTCTGGAAGATTGCTTGTTTGTGCCCCTTCACACAGTTGTCTCCTGGGGTTCCTCTTTTTCTTATTAACTTATAAAAACATTTTTTTGGCCACAACCCACTATTAGCCCTGTCATAAATACATACATGTAGTGTGAACATTTCTCTCCTCCATTTTGACTGTTTATAGTGGGGTTTTAAAAATCCATTCAATACTTCTGTGTTTTCTGCATTTCTTACTTACCTGGCACTGATAAGGACATTAGAGTTCACGTATGTTAAAGAGTTATTAAAAGGAAAAAATTAAGAGTTAATAAAAGGAAAGCTGTATCCTCAAAACTTCCTCCAAAGCACACTGTGGTCATCCAGTGGAAATATCTGTGTAATGGCAGCACTGTTCATGTCCTTATGACTACCTCAAAGAACTCCGAAGAACACAATTAATTTTACTTGATCATTGGCTCTTTATGAATCTTGGCAAATATTTTCCTTGTAGGCGAGGGTATCCAAGCCAACTCACAGTTTACTATGTGGTTGGCTACAAATGATTGAGGTGTTTTTCAAATCCATCTAAAAGAACTCTATGTCTCTCTACCACTGAATTATGGCATCTTATCTCACAAACTTAACAGGATCTAATGGTTCTATCTCTAGATAATGTGATCCAGCTGGAGATCCAAGGTAAAGCTCATGTTTTAGAACAAAAGGGTATTTTTCTCTAACCAGTAAGCAAAAGTGACTTTTTCAGCTATAAAAGGACAAGAGGTTTTGAAATGATCCCACTGGGCAGGGTTTCCTAGACTTGTTTTCTTGGCAGTGGGCCATAGAGCTAAGCCTGAGTCTTCCAAACATCTTCCATTTTTGTAGTAGTGTGAAGAATTCACTAGCTGAGACCAGAGTCACTTTATGGTGTGATGATTAATGCCCAGGGTCCCCTTGATGTAGAGGTAGCCACAACCAGACAACTAACAGTATCATCAGCAGACCATTGATCAGTGTATATGAAGAATTAAAGACATGATCCCTTTTCCTTTCCATATAAGTACCTTTAATGTTCCCTCAGGGTTATACATTTTCCTCCTTGAGGAAATACTGGACTTTTAACACTAAACACAACAAGAATGGCAAATGGGCCATAGCTTCAGTGAGAAATTCCCAAAGATGTGTTACTTAACCAACATACTGTCTCATCCCTTTTTAAGGTTTTAACAGCTCTGTAGCATGGGTCTCCTTTGTTGATTTTCTGTGTGTGTTTCATTGTCCTGAAGCCAAGATTTCTGTATTCCATTCTCATTACCCTGTTCCAAGAAGAAATTGTCCACCTCTGGTTCTAATCTTGTTTCTTAAGACATTGTTATTGCTAGAGTCACACACACACACGCACACACACACACACACACACACACACACACACCCAAATGTAGATAAATGTAGATAACAGAATGGTTTGTCTCAAAACATGTATGAGGCAGCAGCATTATGCAGATGCTGTCTGTGAATTGCCAACAAGTCAATAGTAACAACTACATGCAGTTGTCCCCGTCACTACTCTGAGATTTACCTAGGCATCTATAACTGCTTAGTCCTGGAGGTAGCCCAAGGATGTAGGGACAATTGCTGCCCCCATATTTCAGATAATGTAGCAAATAAAGTAAGTGACTGAGTCAGAATTTGAACATGAACAATCTGACTCCAGAGCCTGCTCTTTTGTTTGTTTTGTTTTTGCAGTGCTTGGAGTTGAACCTAGGGCCTCATATATGGTAGGCAATAGCTCTACCACTGAGTCCCGCTTTTTAACTTGATTTAATTAATACCAGAAGACCACAAGATTGGTGATGGTGTCTCCATTCTACAGATGAGAAGCTGAGACTCAGAGAGGTTACTAATTGCAATCATGTTTCACACACCTGAGAAGAAGCAGAGATTGATCACCATCCCAATTCCAAAGCCTTCTTCATGAATTTCTCACTCTCCATATTCTTTTGAATGCAGGTCTTTATCCTACTTCACAGAAAGCTTACAGCTGGCTCAGAGACAGATGCTTAAGTGGGCCTGCAGCACATTCTTCTGGGTTCTTTTGCACAGGAAGTTACTCGTTTAGACTGCACTCTTTATTTGTGTGAATGACACAGTAAGAATTGCCTCTTTTTTTCTACATAAATAGCTGTAGGATTTGGCTTCCAGTTCGTTCCTGCTTCAGGGACTTTGCATTTGCTCTCCCTCAGCTTGGAACCCTTTGTCCTCAGACCTTGGCATGACTGACTCCTTCTCAGGTATCAGCTCAGATGTCATCACCTCAGTGGGAATGACCCTTTTGATCTGTATCAGTCTCCTAGGGCTGCCATAAAAAATCCTCAAACTGGTTGGCTTAAAACAAGAGAAATGTTTTGTGACATAGTTCTGGAGGCCAGAAATCCAAAACCAAGGTGTTGGCAGGACAATGTTTCCTCTGAAGGCTCTAAGGAAAGATCTTTCCTTGCCTCTTCAGTTCTGGTGGACCCATAAATTCCTTGGCTTGTGGCAGTTGATGCCAACCTCTGTCTCTGTCTTTGTATGACGTGTGTCTCTGTAATTCTCCTCTTATGTGTCTTCTCTTCTTTTTATAAGATCACTTGTCATTGAATTTAGGGCCCATCTGTATATTTCAGGATGATCTCACATTAAGAGCCCTAACCAGATTATAACCACAAAGACCGTTTGCCCAGATATGGTCACATCCAGAGGCTCCACAAGGATGTGTCTTTTGGGGGCCAACATTCCCTTAGGTACAGTAAACTTTGTTGTAATTATGCTCTGTGATATCAGCATCCACTTTAATTTATTCAAAGAACTTGTCCTAATTTGATGCAACTTGTTCTTTTATATGTCTTCTTTTGTCTGTTTCTATCTATTTGAATTCAGACTTTATAAGTAAAGAGCTATCTTGTTCATTGTTGTATCCTCAGGATGTAAAATAATGTTTGTATATTGTAGGGATCACTGAATATTTATTGAATAAATGGTTGAATTAAGTATATTGTTGTCTAATGTAATGTCAGTTTGGCTCTTTGATTCCTTCAGCATTTTTCAGGGTTTTATTATTTTTGTTGTTATTGCTGTTATGCTGTTAGATTTCAGTCAACAGTTATTTGGAAAAGCAAATATATTATGGACATATATTTTACACAGTGGGTAAATATATCCAACCCTTTCAATATGACAATTTTTAACTAACTCATCTTGTTAGCTCCTTTTGCTCTTGCTTCTCCCCCAGGAATTAATTCTCAACAGAATCTTTTATTTTCCCTTAGGCTCTGATCACCTCCGAGAGAAAGATGGCCTCTGGGCTGTCTTGGTCTGGCTGTCCATCATTGCTGCCAGGAAGCAGAGTGTGGAGGAAATCGTTCGGGATCACTGGGCCAAATATGGCCGTCACTACTATTGCAGGTGAGCAGGAAGTAGCTTGCCTCTTGGGGAGCTACTCAGAGTTTTCTGAAACCGATGGCTAGAACTTTAAGAAGGAGGCATCTTTCAGGAAGATCTGCGGGACACAGAGGCTGGAACTGGATCAAGCTGATAGGTGGTTGGGGTGGTGCTAAGGATTACCAAACTGGAAGATGCAAATTTCACTTTTCCTGATGACATCCTTCTCTAATCTTTTCTTCGATGCCTATAAGGTAGGCAGTCATCTAAGAGGCTATCTGAGCTGTAGAGCTTGAAAAATCCTCTGGTAACCATGGTGGCTGGGAGAATCATGCCCTCAAATGGAGGCATTTCTTATTGTTTGTTCACCCATACTTATGAAGGAAGCAGGGCAGAAACAGTCTGGGTGCTTTTGTAATCTTCTTTCTACCTTTGCCTTTACCTCCTCATCAGTGATTCAAACCATGTTCACAATGTCCAAGCTGGCACCCTTCAAAGGGGCCAAATGGTTCAGGAGTTAGAGATTTTGCTAGAGGTTTGCTCTCAATGAGAAGAGACTCACAAAATGGAACTATTACCTAAGAAGGAAGGAGATTAAAAGATAGTAGGTAGAATCTTAGGGCAGGTGGTCTCTATCTCCTTATTGTTAAAGTGAGGGTAAGAATATTCTCGGGGCATGGTTGCTTGCTGGGTATGTGAACCTAGTTCCAAGCCATGGTTTAGGGGCAGGGGTGATAGGAAAGAATGTTAACTATGGAGAACTCAAGGTGGAGGGAGGGAATTTGGGGTAGTTTTAAAGATTCTATGTATTAAAAACAGAGATTGTGGCTCATTTTGTTTTAATCTTGAATGGTTAACTACTTCCAGAGCTTGAGGAACAGAGAGAGAGCTTTAGATTTTAGCCTTATAAGGTGATTGCTTCTTCTCTCAAGAAGCCATCTACTTAGATAAATATCAGAGAATAAAGAAGATTGTGTTAGTATTTATTAAAGTCAAAGAGATTGCAATGTTCTGGGAAATGTAGACAACACCATAATATTCTGTGTCCCTGTTTAGTCAAGAAAGGGGAATCTGACAACCTGTACCACCTCAAATTATTCATTGTGTCCTCAAATAAGGATTCTCAAGGACAGGTGGGAACATGTTTTACTTGTCAGTATTCCTAACAAGTGCCCTAACCCCTTCATTCTTGTGGAATTTGGGGGCATTAATCAGCACATGAAATTTTACTATTGCATAAAGCTCTCCCAAAAAGTTCAACCAGATAAAATACATTTGATTGCCAACCTCTAGTTTAATAAGATTGCTTTGAGTCAGAGATGTACTTCTCTTTGGAATGATTTGTGGAATGATTATCTAGGTTTCTGCAAGTGTTTTGAAGAAATGGTGTTAATGATAAGTGTATTTATAATATAGCTCATTTTTTGTGGCTAAGAGCTTACATGCTAATCACTTGTTTCATAACAAATACCATATTAGAGAATAATATGCAATGGGAATTTAATTTCTTGTAGGATGTTGAATTATGTTTCAGATTTCTATCCAAAAAGATCACAGAGATAAAGAAAAAGGGAAGAGGGAATAGGTAGAATGAAAGATAAACATTTCCTTTAACCCCAGCAAACGGCAAGTTGAAAGGTGTTTGTGAAATAAAATGATTTCTAGCCAGACAATTTTCTTGGCAAGGAGGAAATAATAAAACAATTTCAGTTTAACTAATACTGAGACTGAAGTTGTATTGAGAAAATAGCTCAATTTTCCTTGTTTGAGTTGACCCCAGAAGAAATTCTCTATTTAAAGGTTTTGTTCCCTGAAATGTGTTGCTGTTGATGGTGGTGGCTAGAAGGGGCATGTAGGGAACTGAGGGGAAGGCGGTGGAGGGACTTGCATCCTCCTTGTAAATGAAGATGGACATCTGGGCAGGCTGGTCTGAACATGATCTCAGCCATAGACTGAATATGATATGTCCTACTACTGGATTTTCTCAACTCTTGAATCTCTTTCAACGCCTCCATAACTTCTATGAGACTATCCTACTAATCTTCCTTCTTTCTGCTTGCTGTGTCTTTCCTTCCCCAAATGACTGTTTTTTTTTTTTTTAAGAGAATCTAGTCTTAGAACACATGTACTGAGAATATTCTAAAGAGGTCCCTGTTGTTTGTTTCTGAGGTTGGAGAAAAAACACCTCGTGTATGAGGAAGAGAATAAAAGAAAGGGCTATATCAATATAGAGACCCATCGCCAGACATGGTATCCTTCTGTTAATATGCTGGTGATTACTGGGAGTCTTAAAAAGTCTTCAGTGGAAAAAAGCAGTAATGGCTATTCAGAGCTTCCTTTTTTTCAGTTTGCTTTGAGAACTCACATCTTTCTTCTGCTACAGGAAGCCCAAATGTGAGATCCCTGCACAGCCATTGGGGCAGAGCTGCCCCTCCTTGGACTTCCTCCTTAAACAGATGTTTATGCCAGTAGGTCTTGGTCAAGACTGTCTGATGCTGGGAGAGAGAACACAGTTTATTTATGATACTCACTGAGAATTAAAGTAATTGACAGTTTTAAGCTCTGGTGCCTGGCCCTGTGCCAACTGTTCAGTATACATTATATTTTAAACCCCACAATAACAAATGAGATTAAGTATTACTTTTAGCCCCTTTTTTATTCTAAACACATTCTGTTCCTGTTGTTACCTTTGATACTCTTGGCTTGGAGAACTTATTGAATGGAATGATTGTGATATTTCTTCCATGTTTCTGAGAGAGTTTTATAGTATTTTGGTTTACTTTCCCCCGTCTCCCTTGTTTACTGCTTCTTTCCTTTTCCCCATTTCCTTTCCAGACTACTAGCATAGCACTTCCTATGTTCTAGAAGTAACAAAGAACAGGAAAGCAAATGTCTGTACCCTCCTGGAGTCCCTGTGGTGGACAAAGACAGATAACCAATAAATAAACCAATCAGATAAATACAGATTGTATAACTATCAAAAGAAAATGTAAAGGATAATGAGAGAAGGGGAGAGGGGAAGCTATTTTCGATGGATGGTCAGGGAAAGTCATTTTCTGGAGGTGACAATAGGTTTAAAGATTGAAGGAAGAGCAGGGTACAATGGCACATTCCTGTAATCCCTGCAACTTGGGGGGCTGAACCAGGAGATTGCAAGTTCAAAACCAGGCTGGGGAACTTAGGAAGATCCTGTCTCAAAATGAAAAGGACTGAGAATATAGTTCAGCATTAAAATGCCCCTGGGTTCGATCCCCAGTACCTCAAAAAGTAGATAAAGAAAGAAAGAAAGATTGAAGGAAGAGGACAAACCAGCTCTTTGAACACCAGGTATAAAGGCATGTATGAGCACATGGGGTGGAGGGAGCTAACAGCAAAGGCAAAAGGCCTGGAGGCAGGAGAGGTCGAAGGGGCCTTATAGACTGGGGAAGTGGCCATGGTGGCTGTAGCAAGTGACAAGGGTGAAAAGTGGAACAAGTCAAGTGGAGCAGGGATGGATCCCACAGTGCCTGATAGGCTGTGGTTTTGAGTTTTGTTCTCAAGATGATAAGTGTTTCAGGAGGGAGTCAAAAAAAGGAGTGACACGATTTGATTCTTGTAAGACCATTCTGGCCTCTATGTGGGAACTGGATTGTAAGGGCCAGTAGGCAAAAGGGGGACCCACCAAGGGTATAAGCAGTGGGTCTCCCTTTTGAACTGCACTCTCCTCTCCTGAAATCAGAAGCCATGATCAGATGAGCTTGAAGGATCCACCTGGTGGTTGGTTCTCTGATTGTGTGTTCATCCTGTGTCCTGCCCTCCCCTACTAGGTTTGACTATGAGGGGCTGGAGCCCAAGGCGACATATTATATCATGAGGGACCTGGAGGCCCTGGTCACAGACAAGTCCTTCATTGGCCAGCAGTTTGCTGTGGGGAGCCATATCTACAGTGTGGCAAAGACAGACAGCTTTGAATACGTGGACCCTGTGGATGGCACCGTGACCAAGAAACAGGTACTTGGTAGAGAATCCCTGAAACATAACCTGGGTAGAGCTGGTGGCCAAAGTCCTAGAGCTGCAGAAGTGTGTTGGGATGATTTGTTCTGGGCCCTTCATCATATACATCAGAACTCTGCATCCAGGATAGAGGTGGTGGACTTGGTGAAGGTCACCTTACTAGTTAGTGGCAGAGGTGGACCAGAGTATGCACGCTCTCCGTCCAGTATTCTTCCCACTTGTTAACTGGTGGTTCAATGCCTCAAATAGGTTACAGACCCAGCATTTCCGACTCTGATGTTTGCAGCCTTGAGGTCTTCCTATGCAGTGCCATTATTGGTGATAGATGCAGAGAAGTTTCCAAGAGCAAAAAACCTTGTCCTTTGGACCCCCGAGTGCAGGGTTGTTTCACCTTCTATTGCCTTACGTCATTGAGGACTCACAGGAACTTAGCCAGATGGATTTGGCACCCCTCAAAGGAAAGAAAGGATTGCCCAGAAAACCTCCCAAAAGGAAGGTTTGTGAATGATTATAATAGATAAGTGGCAAAACCAACCACAACTTCTGTTGTGGACTCCTCTTTGTGAAATGTGTAAGAAACATTGATAGCTACTACAATTATTTTTCTGTTCAGTTTTGTTTACTTATTGGCTATGGCAAATATTGTCCCCTCTGGGAGCACATTATAGACATTAACATTTATAATTACACCCTGAGTAATGTTAAGAGAAGTGCAGCCTCCAAATTCCTAAAATCTTAGCTTTTAATACATTCATTATAAGTACAGACAATAAAACAAGGCAGAAACTGCAGGTCTTTGGGGACTAAATATAATGTAGTTACTGCTGTTTTAATTTAATGAGAATTCCCTATACCCTCCTCGTCATATGATTTCCCAACTTGCAGTAAATTCAGATACCTTCTTGCTATTCTCTGGGTACTCTCAAAGGTCTACTTAGTTTGATAGTGATATTTTGTCTCCATGAAAATATCAGTCTTTCATTATAGAAGCCCTTTGATGATGCAGCAAACTGATTGCCACCTTACTTTGGAAAGGTGAGGGTCGTAGAGAAAATAATGGATAAGTAGCTTGGAGACTCAGAATCACATTCTGCCATCTACTAGTTGTGACTTTGGGAAAGTGCTTAACTTCTTTGGGCCATAGTTTCTTCCTCATCTATAGAGTACTTACCTCACAGAATTGTTTTAGAAATAGAATGAAATAAAATACACAAAAGCCCCTAGCTATCCCTTCTATAAAAAGTACTCAATACATTTTTATAGTTCTGTTGTGTTTTATTCAAGGACTGGATTACATTTGCTCTGAAATAACATCAGTGAATCAATCTTTGGAGAGTTGGGAGCTTAGCTGGCATCTTTGAACCTGTATTTAGATGTGGATTTTCCAGTTGCGTACCACGTTCCCATTTCCATTTTATACAGGGCTTTCCAGACAAACTTCCCCCAAATCCAAGGTTCACTTTGTTTTTGTAACTGCAGGATTCAAGAGACATAAAATATGTGTTTTCTAAAGTATCCTTGGGAAGTTTTTGTTCACTGATGAGGAAAACTTGGAAACCATCCCTTGGAGGGATTGGTCTAGTCAATGCCAGGTTCTGGACTTTATCTGAGAAGCTTGTATGTTGAGATGATTTGTTTGCTGTTTAATCCAATATCACTCTACCTTTTATCTTCCTCAGTACAATCAGTATTTAGATACTTTCCCCCAGGATATTCTTTAAAACATTCACATCAGGCTAATTTCACAACTGAATCTCAAATTTTGACATCAGTTTATTCCACTCCCCTTTGTCTCCGCAACCATGGAGATTGGTTTCCATTTTTAACTCTGGAATTCATTGAATTGTTTTCCTCTCCATACTCCTTCATCTGAGTGGAAATGCGACTGTAAATAGATAAGTGTTATCAGGACCTTTTCGCTATTTATCTCTCCAGATTTTGGGACCCTAGTGACATCTGCATTGGCTGGTGGTCCTGAGTCACACTGGAGCTCCTCTGCAGGTCTGGGTTTGGCTCACTGAGAGTGTTAAGGGGTGAATTAACACCAGCAGCATCTCCATGATCAGCCAGTCACAGATGGTTCTTACGCCACAGTTGATGCTGTTGCCTAGGCAGGGACACACTGCATAAAGAGGATGTGTGGCACTCAGAATATCAGTAGTATCAGTAACCAATCCCAGGGATAGTCTGGGGTATACCATAGGTAATATTGTGCAAATAAGCACACACTTATTGACTATGGATTTCTAAAAGACATATCTGAATTTAAATTTATTAGGATCATTTCAAAGTAGTTATAAATTACCTTGGCGCATTCATTGACAAGTACTAGCAAATATGTAATTTTAGTTTTTCCATAGTCCAGTTTTAATATAAATATATAACAGCCTTATTGAGATGTAATTTACCCACTATACAATTCACCCATTTAAAGGGTACTCTTTCATGGTTTCTATATTTAGAAAATTGTGTGGACATCAACATAATCAATTTGAGGATCTCCACCAGCAGCATGTGAGGATTTCGGTTTTCCCACACCTTTGCTAAGTCTTGTTATTTTGTTTTTGTAGAATATTGTTACTTTAAAAAAACACACAAAATTATGAATTATTTTTAAATTAAGACAGAAGGAAATTTAATCTCCACAAGGAAAAACAGAAGCCTGCCTCTCTGTTAGCACAACCAAAAGGAAACAGAGGACCACAGGTCTGGGTTGGTTTTGGAGACTGATTGCTCTGGTCCAGTTCAGTGTTCTGCTGTGTTTCAATCAGACAGGTTGGCTTTGTTACTCTCCTAGATTTGCAACTTTTTCTCTGAACCTCAACCTGAAAGGTGGAGGTAATAATTACCATGAAGGGTAATGGGGAAGGTTTGAGGAGAAAGTTCTAGAAAATCCCAGGTACAGTGGCTGGCACCTAACCAGTGCTCAGGAAATATTAGTTCCTTCCCCTTATCGGGATTCTTAGCTTGATTATCAGTGTCAGGAAAGGATGAGAGGGTAAATTTCTCTCTTCTGCTCTCCCATTTTGCCCCTCCCCCTCACACACACGCACACGCACGTGCGCACACACACACACGTGCGCACACACACACACACACACACACAACATGTATACATTTTTGAAAATTGTCTTCTATATACCATATTGTTAGAAAATATTCCCCCCAAATCTTTTATTTTATCTTTAAAATACTTTGCAGTGAAATTCGACTTTCAGATTTATGGTCTCAAGGTAGTGGGAGAATCCTAATTACCTCTTGTTTAGTTTAAATTCTATCTACTGCAGAAAAAAAAAAAGAGAAGATGACAGGATTTTCAGTGACAATTTTTTAAAACAATTTTTTGATATTCCTGTTTTATCTAGAAATTATCTCTAAGCATAACATTCTGCTCCAGAGCATCCCATGCCTTATGGTGCTACCGCAAAGTTTGGGAGCAACATTTAAATGTACACATTTAAAGTCAGGAATTCTTGGCTATGTGTCTCAACTCTGTCACCTCCTTGCTCCTCTTGGGCAAGTCCTTCAACCTCCCTGTGCCATCTTGTCCTTAACTGAGGAAAGAGCAATAATAATTGGGGCCAGCTCTTACAGCCATTGGGAGAATTAAGTGAAATAACAAATACATACAGAAAATTTTGGCACATAACAAATATGAGTAAGTGGTTAACTAAAATTAGTTTGTTGAAAGAGCATCCTTGGGAAAGAAAGATTCTGGCATTTAATGGACTTCATATGATAAGTAAAGCAGGGGGGAAATATACAACTTTGCAAGTTGTCATGTGAAGATATGAGAAGACCTCATATTTTCTGACTCATCTGTGCATTGATTCAAACTCACATTTCCCTGTCTTCCCCATAGAACCCTCTCCCACTCTCTCACCACCCCACCACCAACACACACACACACACACACACACACACACACACACACTATGATGTAGAAAGGGAAAGGTTTTTTTAAGGCAGCTTAGTCTCTCTTTTGTCCTTAATTTGAGGTCAGAGTCAGGAAACTGATCATGGAAAAGGCTGGTTCACATACATCTCTAGAGATAAAGCAGAAATGCTTCTCCAACAAAAATGAAATTAAAATCCTGTCCTGGTGATAAACCCCAGGCTAACCCCACTGGCATGGAAACATACAGGGAAGGCTATCCTGCGAGACCCTATGAGGGTCATTCAAGGAGCAGGAAGGAAACCCTGAAGTACTCAACCCCTGATGTGAGTTCCCTGGGATCTTTCCAGCTATACTGTGGCTTGTTGGGTTTCATGGCATTTACCACGACTGCCTCCAAGTGTCTGATATTTGGGTGACCTTGGGGAGCCAGAGAGGAGTTGATGCATGTGTTCCGTTAAATAGGGTGCAAGAGAGACTGATTTAGAAATAGCAATTTAACACGGCTTGATTCCATTGTATTTCTTTATTTCTATGAGGATATTTCACTGTTTATTCTCAGGTAAAATCTGAATGAGTGGCTGATGCTCCAAATGAGTGGGAAAAATAAGCCAATAGCTTATATGAAAGTAGGGTAATAGTTTGATCAAATCTCTGACTACTTTAAGAAGTTCCCAGGTTATGCCTTGTAACAAGATGAAAAAGATAAGGGAAGTTAGGAAACTCCATGGGACCCGAAGGGCAGCCTTTCTTCAAGGGTGAATCAGTTGTACAAACATCCTGGGCTTCCTTTGTGCCAGGTAGTCTCTCACTTCCTCCACCATCAATATGTTAAGAAACATTACCAATACCAAGGTGATCCCTTACTATTGTCCCTTCCTGTTACAGTTTGTATATGAGGGGTCCCCTAAAGAGCTCATGTGATAGACAATATAGGAAGTGACTAGATTATGCCAGCTGTAACCTACGAATTTATCCATTTGATGGATTGATCATTTGAAGGGATAACAATACTGGGTGGTAATTACAGGCAGGTGGGGATGCCTTTGGGATTTATATTTTGTCCCTGGTACCTGCTTGCTCTCTCTGCTTCCTGGATGCCATGAGCTTAGTAGTTTCTGCCATGATGTTCTGCCTCACTTCAGGCCCAGAACAAAGGAGTCTGATGACCATGGACTAAACATCTGAAACTGTGAGCCAAGAATTATTTTCTTTTTCCTCTAAGTTGCTCTTGTCAGGTATTTTGATCACAGCAACAAAAAACTGACTAGCACAGAAATTGATACCAGGCCTGAGACTGTTGCTGTGACTAACCTGACCATATGATTCAGAAACCTTTGGAACTGGTTTGTAGAAGGAATTTAGAAAAGTTTGGAGATGCAGGCTGGAGAAACCTTATAATGTTGTAAGCAGAACTTAATGGGTGATTCTTTTAGGGACTCAGAAAACTAAAATGCTAATAAAAATATATACAATAAAGACTGATCAGATTTCAGATGGGTAGAGGAATCTATTGGAAATGTGTTATATTCTGGCAAAGAACTTACTTGCATTTTCCCCATGTTTTAAGACCTCTGTGAGGCTGAATTTAAAGGTGATGGACAAATTAAAAATCGCAGAGGAAATTTCAAGACAACATAGCGCTCTCACAGTGGCATGGGTGTTCTAGATTTCAGCAAGGTTTACTGTGAAAATTAAGAGCAAAAAGCAAAGAGGAAAGATTTTTAAAACTTGAAGTTTGGTCTGAAAAGGAGCACATGTCATATTGGGGCCAAGGAATTTGTGGTTGATAAAGAGATTATCAGCACTGAAGAGAAGCTAAGTATTTCACCCAAAAACAATAGAAAAGATGCCTTGTGTGCATCTCAGGAATCAGCAAGACTACATCCATGACAGACTTACAGGTGGAAAAGTTAAAACTCCTTGGAGAAGAAACCATGGGGAAACCCTACTTACATGGGGGAAGGGCTAGGAAATTGTTTGCCCAGGATTTGTTTCACTATACTTGGCTGCCTGGGATCTCAGAGGCCACTGCATCTGTGGCCCAAGGGGACCAACTTACTGCTTAAACTGGCTGCAGATCTTAACATTGTCCATGTGGTGCTGGTTCTGCATGAATGCAGGGTATTGGAGTTAGGAAGTCATAGAGGCTTCCACTGAGATTTCAAAACGAGATTAAGGGAACCAGACGAAGTATAGCAAGGTTAAAATACCTGCAGGCAGCCTCTTGAGAGGGCATGGGTGAAACTGTGAGAAGGAATTCAAGACTAAAATGGAGACTGCAGGGATTAAGAGATGCCAGCAAAGAGGAACATCTGCCAAGAAAAGCTGCTGGTGGCATACACAGCCAGCCTAAGAGAAAGGCCATGTGGGCTGCAACCAGCAAGGTCAAAGGGGCGTGACTGTCTAATTCTTTTAGAGATCACATCTCACTAACATGTGCCCTAGATGCTGGACATGGAGATATAGGACTTGTTTATTCAATTGGTTTTAGGTCTTGTTTTGTTCTCATTCCTTTTTTCTAGGCCCATATTCCTTCCTTTTGGAATGGAAATATTTACTCTGTTCTGATGTATGCTGGATATATGTATCTTGCTTTGATTTTTATAGGGGCTCTAAGCCAAGAGCTTCCCTTGAGTCTCAGAGGAATCTTTGGACTTGGACTTCAGGGTAATGCTGAAACTGTTAAGACTGCAGGACTCTTAAGAGATGAACTAAAAAGCATTTTGCATTATGAGATAAGCATGAACTTTTGGTGACCAGTGGTGGAATGTTATGGTTAGTATATGAGGTGTACCCCAATAAGCTTATTTGACAGGCAATGCAGAAATATTCAGGGATGAAATGATTAAATTTCATAAGAGCTATAACCTAATTAGTAGATTAATCCATCTGATGAATTAATTATTTGAAAAGACTATTGTTCTGAGTGGTAACTGTAGATAGGTTGGGTATGGTTGGAGAAAGTAGGCACTGGGGATGTGACTTCAGAGTCTATATTTCATCCCTGGTACCTCACTTGCTGTCTCTTGTTCCCAGCCACATGAGCTGAGCAACTTTCCTCTGCCACACCCTTCTTCTATCATGTTCTTCTTCACCTTAGGCCCAGAGCAATGGAATTGGCTAACCATGGACCGAACTGAGCCCCAAATAAACTTTTCCTCCTCTAAGTTGTTCTTGTTAGCTATTTGGTCACAGCAACAAGAAGTTGACTAATACACCTTCTCACCTCCTTCTTGGAGCCTAAGTCCTGGAATTTCTACTCAACATCCACAATTATGAGACTCACCCAGCTCTTACAGAAGGAGCCCTCTAATCTTGTTGTGAATGAAGGACAGTCTGACAGAAGTGGTACCACACTGAGAGATGGCCTAGTATCACCATAATGGTATCAATCCAGAACTATAGCCTATATCTTGAAAATTTGCTTTGAAATGAGAAACCTCGATATTTCATGAGCAAAAGTGAAGTAATTGAGTCTCTTTTCATGACTAGTCCAACTCCTATATTTCTTTTTAGCAAGCTCGAAAATGAAATCCCACTAGTGCTTAAATCATTTGCAAAGTAACAGTTCAGCTGATATTAAAAAAACCTGACGAAAATAAATGCATGCCAGTTAGCTGATGTGGAAAACCAAGTCCAATTTGATTATGTCAGGCTAACTCTGGGCATATTAATACCTCTTCAAGTTATGCGGACCGCATGGAAACATTCTGATGTTCTCACCCTGGAAAAAAAGAACCATTTGAAACGAGTTCAAACAAAAAGCACACTTTGAAGACTCATGCTAAAGCCTGTTTGCTTTTGGAGTTGTTTTAATATGCAGTAAGGTATCTGCAATTTTTAATTTCACTATTTAGAAATAATAAAGTAAGTAAGTCGGCTGTCTGGAAATCACATTTTAGTTTCAGCACATGGTGTTTTAACATGTGTCTTGGTGCCACCAATTCCTGGTCAGCAGATACAGAGAAGCTCACTGAGTGAGGTGTCATCATCCTATAAAGGCCACCAAATGGGGTCAGCTGGGGAGTCTGGGTCTTCAAGGCTGAAGTCTTCTCCCTTCAGGCTTCACTGGTCAACCATCAGCCCTCAACTTTGATCACATCTTAATCAATGAACCGAGTGAGAGACTGCACAGTAATAATTTATGATTGTCTCTATCATGTGCCATTTGCTGGTGTGTGGTTTGTGCATCTAGAAGCAGAAATTTGGAAGTCATTTCGGTCACACTGATTAGTCCATATTGAGTTTAGTTAAATCCCAAAGTTAGTACCCAGATAAAGTCCTTCTGTGTTGAAAAACAGAAATGTTTAGGGTGTGGGATGTTATCACAGGCATATTGAATGCATGAATGTGGGCTTAAAAAATTCATTTTCTTTTGCAAATTGTGATGTTGAAAAAAATTATGTAATAAATATACATTCCTTTTCTAATGTAGGATAACATGGTGAAGGTCGACTCTTTTATGTGTTCACCTAAGTGCTTATCAAACACTTACTATAAGACAGTCTGCCCTCTAGGATTGAGGATCCACAGCGTACAGAATGGTTGAGATTCTTGCCCTCTGCTTCCAGTTTAGCAGGGAAAACAAACTGATATTAAACTTATAATTGCTATAGAGTTTATTGAACAGTATTTCAGAGAAAGAATTTACTTGGGTATGCATTTCAGGGGGAACTAATCCAGACCAGATTTCTAGAGAGCTCTTTATGGAGAGGTGATAGTTGAATTGTGCCTGGAACAATAAGGAGGAGCTGGTCCAGGTGAAACCACCTTATCAGGCTACCTACTATTCCAAAATTAAATGTGGTCAATGTGGTTGTTCAGCTTTCCAGATAAAGAGCCAGAATTTCCTATAGGCATTCTCAGGGCATGTTATGATAGAAATGGTTATAATTGTCTACTCAATTGGTAAATAAAGACAATTAGGTTATGTGTTGTACTAAATATTCCTCTTGGCATGACATCTTGAAAACCTTGGATTTAAAAAAATTTTCTAATAACCACTATTTTTCTGTCTATCCTTTAAGGGTCAAACACATAATCAGTGCTTTATAATGGCCCACTGACTGATTTGAAAATGGAGTAATGGAGACGCTGTTTCTGGTTAAGTGGGAAGTCCTAATTCCCCTGCTTCTGATTAATTGGAGTTGTATTGTAATGAATTACGTTCTCTTGGCCTAAGTTGATTGCTCAAGGACTATCTTAGTAATTACCTAAGCCTTCTGCAATCAGTTACTTCCTACTGAAATGCTAACATGTCTGTGTAGTCAGGAGGGTAACCATCACCAGGAAATACAAATATAAAAGGAAAAAGCTGCAAACTATCACAGGAACTAAGAGAGGAAGCTGTGCTGTCATCTGGGTCAAGGGTGTCAGAATCCAGAATATCCCAGAACTGGGGCAGGTGTTATGTGAACAGGATTCTGAAGTCATTTTGGTGAAAAAAAAAAAAAATGGGAAAATAGAATGTGTGTGACCTCTTTCCATTGTTCCGTATTTGATAGTGGGAATCTTGATAAGGAATAAACTCTTAAGTCTTTATTTCCTCAGTAGCCCTCTCATCATGTAAAGTTTGTTTTGTTTTTCTTTTTTTTGTGTGTGTGTTTTATTTTGTTTTGTTTGCTAGGTATATGTTTTTAAAGAACATTTTAAAAGCTTGATTTCCCCAGATAGGTCTTTCTAAGTTTGGGCCACAAGAGAGCTGGCGGTTGTGACAAAAAAACGATTACAAAAATCTCCTAACAGCAGGGCAGCTGGGTATGGAGGTGCAGTTAGTGCACTGCACAAAGGCACTTAGTCTAATGGGGGAAGAGTTACTGAAGTCCAGGCTAGCTAAGAGGAAAGATGATTTTGGGTAATTTGTCCACCCAGAGGAGGTACCTTTTTGTAATTCATACAAAGTTTCTGCATGGACTAACTGCTCCCTTGCTCAACTGCATTTGAACTCATGCTTGCAGTTAATTCTATGACTTAAACAAAGAAAAATGGGCAATTCTACATAAAATTTTGTGTGTGTGGAGAGATGTGTCTGTTCAATCCAAATCCCCTGCCTTATGGGCTGCATGCTTTCTTCTACAAAATATGGTTCAGATGTTACATAGTAATATTTTCACCTTGAAGCTTTCCAGATAAATTGTTGGGATTTCCTGTGGGAGAAAATATCCAAGTTAGGCTCACAGAGTTTCTCTCTTCCAAGGCTGTCCTGTCTCCAGGTTCACATGCCTGGTGTGGCCAACTGACTGTATAAGCGACATTATACCAGATTTCAGGGCCATATGCTGTTTTCCCCTGGAATTAATCCTACATCGGTATTTGACTAGGTCAGATGCTGCCAAGTAACTGTTGGTAATGTACAGATCCTCCTTCCCGCCTGGCTGCAACATGTCCTAAGTCTCCAAACTAACATCTGGCAGCACTGCATGTATTTAGCAACTTGCAGATTTCTCTGCGTTGATTTACACAGGGGCTTAAAAAACCAAACAACAAAAACCCTAACATTCATTTATCAAACATTTATCAGATACTTACTCTACATAAGGCTTAGAACCAACTTTGGGTACCATGAAACACATAAGATATTGTTCAATTTCACATGAGAGGCCACGGATGAACTTCAACAGTTTCATATGGACCAACATCAGATTACAAGCCTAAACAGAAGACCAAGATCCTGTGTTCACTAAACATGTTTCATTGAATAAGTGTTTTTGACACTTTTCAGTAATGGCCTGGCTGACACAAAGATCCTTCTTTCAGGAACTTCAGGGTCTAAACTGACCAATTATGGAGGTCTGGGTCCATTGCTTCAGGATCTTTATTGCCTAGGAAGTCAGTTCAGTGGCAGGGACAGAGAAGAAAAATGGTAAGAGATCCATGAGGTCAGTAGTGATTTCAGAGGGCATGACAACATTCCTAAGGTGAAATTCATCTTATATTGCCTAATTTAAAGTAAGTATGCACCACTGCATCATAAACCATCAGCCTTGAGGTTTTATTTAGCAACATATGCAAAATCTGCAAGGTTGGAAAACTTGGAACATAGCACCATTTTCATTAAAAGTTTAGCAAAGGAACAATCATAATATTTGTATAGTGATTGATAACTTTCCAAGGCAACTTTTCACATACATTTTCTGATCCGATGCTCCCAGCAACTCAACAAGCTAAGTTAAATTATTTTTTTCATTTGATTTTTAGGAAACTAAGGCTGGAAAGCTTACATGACTTACTCAAGACCACTAGTTAATAAGTGTCTGAGTCAGAATCCTAGCCTGGTTTATCTTCTTGCTACTCCTGTACCACTTTCAAACTGTCCATAAATGGTAAATCAAAGAGTGGAAAATCTGAGGGGAAAGAAAAGAATTGCTATAGTGACAACTGGAAGCAGACCTGAGGGTCATTGTGTGGCAATAGCTGCAGGTGACAGGGGATTCCTTTAACTATGTTCTTCATTGCAAGAAATCCAGGGTGGGTAAAGCCTACTCATCACTGAGGCATACACCACAGGCACTCAAAAGGAAAGGAATGCTGATGGGCCGGAACTGATGGGCCCTTTCCATACCCCTTCCCCATACAAATTGACCTCAATGCCTGAGGCAAAAGCCTGGCAGCACCATTTTAAAAAATACCCTCCTGGCTAAGTCTAGTGTGCAGCCAGCAAAGTTTGCAATTTGTCTGAGATCATGCAACCAGTAATGGGAAGCTACTTGGTTCAGCTTCCATTGTTTTTTGTTTTGTTTTGTTTTGTTTTGTTTTGTTTTAAGCTCAATCTGACCTGTTTCAGGACATTTTAAGAAACAAAGACTGGGAAGATATACTAGAGTATCTGCCATAATGATATGCCATGTAATTTCTATGATTTTATTGTCCACAACTACCTTTCAGGGGTGGGTACGTTTGCCCCAATTCACCATGAGAAACATGAGTGTTTTCATTTGGCCTGTGAGTCCTTGCTAAAAGTGGAGGGAGGCCTTCAGAGACTGCCTCAGTGGGGCCTCTGTGCACTCACACCAGGTGTTGAACATGCAGTGATGTTTATTCAACAAGTGTTTTTGGAGGACCTACTGTGTGCCAGGTATTGTGTGAGGTTAGGCAGGTAAAGTGGAGGTGAGATCCAAAGAGAAAACTGAGCAATTCCAACGTTTTAGGGTTAAGGCTGCAATGGGAACTCATTTTATTCATTTACTGTGGGACTTGTTTCATCAAGAGGAATTGTGGCAGCAAAAACATAATGAAGTTGTTAGAATGTAAACAAGAAATAGAAATCAAGACTAGGGAATATATAAATTAGAGAGTCAAGAAAAGAAAAAGAAAAGCTTGTAGTTATGCAAGTCATAAGGATCCACTTGGACTGAACCTCAAATTCAGTGTTAAGTATCCTGGCAGCCATATTGAAAAGGGAAATATGGTTAATTACAAAGTACTTGTCATCAGAAAGAAAAAGAAGACCAGTTCCTTAGGGAAGGAAAGGCTTTCCTAACACTTGGCTCTTCAGGAAATATCTTATATAGAGCTTCACATAGTCTAACAATCTTCCTATAGTTACTATGAAAGTGAATTTTGTAAGACAGTGCCTTGCAGCACCTTGCAATAAAAGTGAGAATATATAACTAAAATGCAATTTAATAAATTCATTTTAGTCAAAAGTAGGTGATCAGAGGTTGATCTGACCAAATATAGTCCAAATGAACCTATGGCTAGGAAGTAGAATATCTGGAAATAGAGGAAATAGATACCCTGATAATATTTGTCATAAACACAATTTCTCTCTATTGAGATTTGATAAGGAAAATGGTCCTATTTTCTATTGTCTGGTGTAGGGTTGAAGGCTAAATATTCTATGCTGTGAATAATGTAATAGTTTACACCAGGAGATAGCAAACATTTTATGTAAAGGGCTAGGTAGTACCTTTCAGTCTTTTGGCCTAGATGCCCTCTGTCACAACTGTTGGTCTCTGCCATTGTGGCACAAAAGCAGCCATGGGCAATATATAACTGAATGGGCATGGTTGAGTTCCACTGAAACTTGATTTATAGAAATAGGTGACAGGTCAAATTCCAGTTCCAGCTAGTATATTGCCAACTCCCGGTGTAACCTCAAAAATAAAGACAAATTATATGATTGATATTTTGTTGAAATTAAGAGTTAGAAACCTGACAAGTCTTGGTTAGTGGTGACTTTGACCCCATAGCATAAGGGATAGCAGGTGGTGACTCATACTGGAAAGAACATGGCTTGTGTTTGGGTTACACTATTAGACTCATCTAAGAAACATGCAGTCTCAAAGCAGTCCTATTCAACTAATCACACATCAAAGACATAATTATGAGATTTTGCAGCACAGGAATGGCCTGGATCTAAAAAACTTGGCATTCCATATGGAGAATGAGAACTGTGATATTCCTCACCTGAAATGGTCTCCTAAACAACATGGATTCTCAATTTAGATCTCATGTTGGTTTCCTAGGAAAGAGAGAAGATATCAAACTATCTCTGGTAGGCTGATGTCTGCTATTTACTCATTTATTTTTTCAAGTGCAAAATCTATTCTTGCCTACCAGATGTAGATTCTAAGGATCTTCTATGAGTACACCATGTAGTATAACCATGGGTTATTATGGGTACCCTCGAGAAAAAAATAGGATGATATCATCATGTAAAGTCCATTTTGAGCAGATAACACATGTGGATGGTTTGTTATGACTTGAATTCTTAACTATCTCCCAGTGGCCATAAACTAATCTAAGAGGTTCATCATATAATGAAAGTGACCTTAAAGGGTTGTATCTGGGAGATCACTGGAAGAAGTGGATCCAAGTTACCTGGAATCTGCAAAAACAGATGTTTTAGGGTTTCAGCTTTAGAATTGTTTAAACCAGTTGATGTGTAAGCCATAGTCCCAAGTAGTGAGTTTCATATTAGTGAGTTCCATACATAGCGACAATGGGAATGTAAGATTGAAAGTAAATAACAGCTTCAAACCAGTTTGTGAAAAGATCAGTGTGAACACAACTGTGAACCTTTGGAACTTTATTGTCAGTTTGAATATAATATGATATGTGATGTTTTCAGGATCATAGACAATTAGTTTATTTGCTTCAACTGGAATTTTGTTGACCATTTACCATTCTAGCTACAAAAGGTAGTTAAGAAAACTGTGTATAATTATTTTAATAAACTAGCAAATACTGTGTCTTTATCTTCATATACTCAGGACTTAATTCAGGACCTAATCCATAGAGGCCACCCTAACAGGTTTTCCAAATGAGTGAATCCTAGACAGTATTACCCTGCTTGCAAAGTCAATAGAGTAATTGGTTGCCACCAAGGGAGATGGTTCCTTGTTGGTTTTGTTGAACCTCTCTAAAAGAAACTAAAGCTTTTTATTTGGGGATGAAACAAAATATGCTTGTTAAACTTAGAGAAGCAGAAAACCACTCAGATGGAACTATAATCCACCCCCCGCATCAGATATCACCAAATGGGGCCAAGGGTAAGGAGTTGGCAATCAGATTTGTGCAGCAGGTATGATATAATTTTAATAATGCCTTATTTTTTTTAACAGGCATAATTTGAGGCCAGAGTTTTCAAGGATAAGTTGTTTAGGGAGAAAGCCTGATGCAAAATTGCTGAGACAGCCACATTTTAAGAAGCAGCAAGTTGCCATTTTGTTCCCTCCTCTTTTATTCCCTGGCCTCTGTCAACCTGCTTATTAACAATAATGTATCAGTTGTCTTAGGAGAACAAATTTCCTTCAGCAAAAGTCAAAATGTGATCTTATGGTCATAATTTTTAAATATTCCTACCAAAAATAAGAGGAAATACAGACAGTAGGGACATTCTGAACCAAAAATGAACTAATGTTGGGCAGCACTAGTAGGTGTGGATACAACTAGGTCCCTACCCTACCCTGGTGGCCAGGACTTAGAAGTGAGAAGAAAGGACAGAACCATGAGGATAAGGTGTGCTCAGCAACCCTCAGAGCCCAGCTGAGGCTCCAGCCCTAAGCATTTTATTTTGGGGTTCCACTACTACCAGAAGCATGTGGGTATGAGGAAAAAAACCAAAACAAAACAAAGAGACATGCTTAAAGCAAAATCTAAAATTATGTGGTGTAACCTTAACATGGGCAAGTTTTCTAACTGAAATAGGTAAAATGCCTACTGCTACCCCCACTGCATCCAGAAGATTGGTAAAAGATGCACTTTGGCCCCAAGAACATTTATTAAATATCATCCTATCCTTGTTACCCCTACTTCTTTCTGATTTTCACATCACCAGACCAGGGGAAGTTAAGTATCTGTTCATAGTTTTGCCCTTATCCCTCACCAATGTTAACCACAGAGCAACAGAAATAGAATAAAGAGGCAAATGGACAACTTCAGGTAGCATTTAGGTTTGTCATACTGTTCCACTTGAGTAAGCACGCAAAGCCAATTAGCAGTTGTCATGACCCTGATGGTTTTAGATCATAGAAGCATGATGATTTCCACAGTGGGTTTGAGTTACCTATTATCTGCTTGATCGTCTGTTCACTGATCCATTTTGGATGTCCTTGGTCTCAGGGCCTGAGGATCATTTTCTCGGATGCATCTCGGCTTATCTTCAGGCTCAGTTCCTCCAGTGGCGTGCGAGCCACCATCAGACTGTACGCAGAGAGCTACGAGAGGGATCCCAGCGGTCACGACCAGGAACCACAGGTACAAAAGCAGAGCTGTCCTCTCCATACTACAAGTCTCACCACTCCTCACAAATTTAAAGAGCTCCTGTGGGCCTTTAGTGGGAAGGCATGTTGAAAGTTTCAGGTGATGGCAAACAGAAAAATTGCTTTCTAGTATCTTGAGTTCAGACCACTATTTCTCAAACAACTTGCCTCTCTTGACTGTTCTGCAGTTTAATTGGGGTGATATTCAGAAGTTACTTCATATAGATGTTAAAAAAAAATTTCGAGGTAGAGGCAAACTAGTTGAACTCCTCAATTGAATGCCTAACTATGCTGTATAAATTATGCATCTTTGTGTGTTTTGAAAACTCTGAGTTGGACCATAACCTAGAAATACCAGTGTAGATGCAACCCTTAGCTTCCTCTCTGAGGCTGTTGCAGCAATCACAAATAGCTCAACCATAAGTTTCCCTACTCCCATAGTCATACGTGCCAGAAAATATTGATTAGTACCAGAAATAACCCACTGTGAGGTTGGGAACATGCTTTGCTGCTGACTGCTCCTGTCTCCTGGTTCTATGCTTCAGTTTGGGTTTTGTAGTGTCTTCAGTGAGATGATTCTTTGAGCTGAAACATCTGCAGTACTTCTTTGTGGAAAAGTAGAGAAACAGAGAAATACTGCTTCTCATTGAGGAGTTGCTCAGAATTTCCAACTATAATATGCTTTGGATGGAATAAGAGAGTGGGGAGGGGTTTCTTTTTTTGTCATTCATTGAGTTCATTTGTTTTTTTATGGTGTCTTTGGAGAATCTCAAGGAACTTGGTAATAATGGTGCTATATAGATCCTTGCACCAGAGCTTATCGCCCAAACATTTATCTGGAATAAACTAATCCCAAATGCAGAAGGAAGGTCAGAGAGCTGTTTCCAGGGTCACTGGGAACATGAGTGGGCAGGACACATTGCCAGCATTAAACCCTTGGCCCTTCCTCTCAGGATCACAGGCTCTCCATGCAGCGGAGGGGCCATGTTCTGCCAAAATAATTTGCTGGTGAGTACATTTTGCCCAAGATAGTACCAAATCATGCAAGAGCTAGATAGAGGCTTACCCTCTCTTTCCGAATAAAACACTTTTCTACATCCCATGTTGGGAAGGGAGATTGAAGCAAGGCCTGGAAGTCCACAGCTACGTACAGGGTGAGGAATGATATTCCTGGCCTTCCCCACTCTGACTCATTCTGACTTGGGGCTATTTTTTCTCAACATTCTTTTCCCTATTTGCACAGGATAAATGGTTATGATACTTGCTTACTTCTATTTACCTTCCTCCCTGAGTCCAGGCCACTAGACATGCATAAAAATAATTCTATACTCAGATGAGTTTCTCTATGAGGTGGTCCATAAAAGCAATGTACTACCTTTTGAAGCCAAAACCTTCAAAGGCTGTCTTTAAAAGGTTGTATGGGTAAAGAAAACCTAAATAATGCCCATTTTATTCCCCACTACTGAAACTATTGCATCTTGTTGGTTTAAATTGTTTGCAAATTGAATGGTTGGGGAATTCCTTCGTTGATGTTGCTCTTTTGATTGCTGATATTACTTTGCTTTCTAATCATGAGTAAGAGTTTTCCCAGGCCTAATTATTTATGCCTCAGAATTTTTAGCACATGATGTACTTAAAATTTTTATATTAAAATAGAACTTCTTGTTAAAGTGCTGCACATTATTGACTCACCCACTTAAGTCCTATTGCATAAGTCAAGGTAAGATGGAGTAAAATTTTTATAAGAAATCTAAATACCTAAGAAAAGGGAAGAAGTTTCTCTCAGCAGGCCTCCCTGTGTTAATTATTGCTCAGCTCTACCTAGATCCTTGCGCTGGAGTGTTTGGGGGCTCCCTTTAAGAGTTACTTTACAAGACCACCTACTTCTCCCATTCAAGAGCTCTGGAAGGAAAGACCTTTGGTTAACTCTTAACAGAGATCAAAGATAAGACATGTTCTCAGGCTGCTGGTGTTGTTGCTGATCCAGGCCCAACAGGGAAAGACAAGCTTGTGTTGCTTTCTCAGCTGCAGAGAGAATCCCTTCAACCCACTCTGCTCCCACCCTGTGCATATGCCTACATGCAGACACCTTTTAAATTAACTCTGTACTTTGCAGAGATTCCATTGATAAGCTTATCCCAATTCAATAGGTAGTTTTTAATGTTTGCGCAACCTAACTAAATTGCCATCTACATCCTAGTCATTTTGCAAAAGGATAGAGTTCCTGTCAATTGGCTTATTGGCATCTGGCTATTTTATTTTAAACATGGATCATTTCTTTTCCAGACATCTTAAACACATGTGAACAGAGCATGTTGTAGACATTTACACTGGCTGCCTTGCAGAAATATTTAGAACTAACCTAGTGATTCAACTAGGAAAACTTGTGATATAATCAATATGTACCTGGATCAATTACATGTGGACTTTCCATTTGTGTCCTTTTGTGTAAATGAATATTCCATAAGTTGAGGTCAAGTAATTTCTTACCTATATAAAAAAAATTAAATATTTTCAGTTGTAGATGGATACAATATCTTAATTTTATTTATTTACATTTTTATGTGGTGTTGAGAATTGAACCCATTGCCTCACACATGCTAGGCAAGCATTCTACCACTGAGTCACAATCCTAGCACTACATGAAAACATTTTTAAAAATATTTTATCCATATTTACCTTTGACATGGTGGTAAGGGGAGGAGATAAGAAGGTGTTTGCTTTGCCCTCCTTTTGGATTCTAGGCAAATCAGGAAGGAAGTATCCAAAGGCCAACTGCTAGAAGATTTCATAGTTTTAAAAATACAAGATTAATTTTACTGGAAATCAGGAGGTTTTTCAGTGAGCTCTCAAAACACCTGGTAGTAATTTGGGAAAAGGGATGAGCCAAAATGCTTTAAATTCACAGGTAACCAGAAACAGCAGGATTGGGTATGTCTTCTTTCCCACCCAACTGAATAGTGGCACTACTAAATAAAGTTTTCATTCACTTTTTTCTCTTGTACTTCTGAGCCCATGGGCAGAATAGCTAATGAACAATAGAAGATCCAAAGAGAAATGGAAGGAAACTTTGCTTCTGTTTTTGTTTTTGTTTCTTTTTCAGGGCTAGGGTAATCACAGACTGATAATCAGCATGGGTTTAATCAACTATTGGCTTTGATACTTTCATTGTAGAATAAAACCACACCCCATCCAACCCCAGTCTTTGGGAGAAGCCTAACTCTCCCCAACCTTCCTTCCAACTGAGGAATTTATACCTAGAAGACTTTTAAGTACCAATATCTAAGTACCAGAAGTTCTTCTAGAGTTGATTCATCTGTTAGTCCTAAGGGTATCTGCAATCTTGTTCTACCTGTTC
The DNA here is from genome assembly GCF_902686445.1 of Sciurus carolinensis. Classification (NCBI taxonomy): domain Eukaryota; kingdom Metazoa; phylum Chordata; class Mammalia; order Rodentia; family Sciuridae; genus Sciurus; species Sciurus carolinensis. The sequence goes on from NC_062226.1 coordinate 69,687,394, forward strand.
TTATTAGGACTTAACGATCCAGAAATGGAAAGTACAGAGAGCCATTTTATTTCATGAAGGGATAATATATAATTTACTCTGGAAACCAGGATACCTTTGTTAGTGAGGAAGGGCACTGTGAATACACTGAGACTGTCCCCAGTAAACCAGGAGACTTGGTTATTCTGGTTACATGCCTTCATCCTCTTGTAGAACTTCATTGGCTCCTTAGAGATGGGTTTCTGAGGAAGAGAGAACATGCAAGGAGTGAAAGAGTTCTTAGTGTTTCTCAGCCCATAACACACATCGGAACCTTTTGAAGAGATTGATAGAAATACCCAGCCCTAGGTCCCCCCTCCTGGAGATTAATTTTTAAAATTTCCCAGACGATCCTAATTAAACCAGGGCTTCTCAAACCTTAATTCTGTACTAAGCCCCTGAGGATCTTGCTAAAGTGCCCTTCTGACTCAAGCATGAGGAAGGCCATAGGCTCTGCATTTCATAAGCTGCCAGGTGAGGGGTGCTGCTGGTTCAGGAGTCACGCTTTGAAGAGTAAAGAGTTAGATGAGCTTCAAAGTCCTAGCATCAGGACTTTGTATGAGAACTGTGGAATGAGGGACACCTGTTTCTAGTGTCTGCACAGGCTGGTCTCTCCCCTGGACTGGAATCTCCACTGCCTATCTGACTCTACTTGTGTGTCTCATAGGCAGCACCACCTGACACATGCAAAACTGAACCATCTGCCTCTTCATGCTACCCCTCCAAAACAACCACCACCACCAAACATTCTGCCTCTTTTGATGTCATCTCCACTTCACTCAGTGGCAATTCCACCACTGGTTCAGTACATAACCCTATGACGTGTCCTTGACAGCTCTCCCTCCCCCATGCCCCACTTCCAGCGGTAACTCCCATCAATGTGACCTTCAGAACACATGGAGAATCCAACCCTGTCTCACCACCTCCACCATTTTCACCTGGGGCCACCCCACTATTCTGTCCTCCGGATAGTCTCTTAAATGTCCCCTTTCTGCCACATTAGCCCATTCCTGACTCTATCCTGTTCTCAACACAGCAACCACAGTGACTTTTTAAAAATGGGTTAGAACACCTCACTGCTCTATTAGAATCCCCCTGTCATCTCAGTTTAAGAAGAGACAAAACCCTCACATGTCCTTGAACAGTCAACTGGAAATGACCTTTGACCTCATCTCCTACTTCTCTGCTCGTTTCTCTCTCCACTTCAGTCTGTTCTCTGAACACACCAAGAACACTCTGCCTCATAGAATTTGTAGTGGCCGTTCTTTCTACCTGGAAATCTTTTCCTTCTGATATTTGCATGGTATTTCTCCCACTTCTCAATGAAGCTTCCCTGGTCACCATATATAAAATAACCCTCCCACCCAGGCACTTCTATCTCTTTTGCCAAGTTTTACTTTTCTCTATAGCATTTATTCTCATCTCCCATTATATTTACTTCTTTATGGATTTTGTAGTCTGTCTCTACCCTGTAAAATGAAAGCACCAGGAGGCCAGGACTTGGTTGATTTTGCTTACTATATCCCCAGTGCCCAGAATAGCAGCTGGCATATGGTAAATGCCCACTAAAATTTTGCCTGATGAATGAAATGTTGAGTATTAAATATTTTGGAATGCCCTTGACTGATTATGTCACATGGGAAACTGGAATATTCTGTATTCAGTGTGAACCTTGGTATGAACATGACAGTAGGTGTGAACCTACTGTCATGCGGGGGTTGGGGGAGCTGAATAAAATAAATTGCCATTTTAAGGTACTTACAATGTACTGTACTCCATTCTGGGTAGTTCACACCTATCTATTTTCTTATCATTCCCATGGTCCTCAAGGTAGGCAAAGAAGCTGAGTGAGGGAGTGATTCATACCCATTGGAGGGTTACACTAGGTCTTTCTTATAATAAAACCCATGTTGTTCATAATAACATTTAAGGTCCAGAGGAGAAAGAATTTATTCCTACCAGAGTCTGAGTCCAAGGCTACGTTTGGAGCCTTAGTTCAGCATTATTGTTAAGAGGTTTTCTTCTCATCTAACCACGTCTTTGAGTCTCTGACATCAACTGGGTGTCTGACAACTCTGGTCATTTCAGTTCAGTTATGACCCTATCTGGAGCTAACCCAGATCCCACTGGTTAAGGGTTCAGTACCATAAGACTGCCCCAGTTTCGATGTCAAATGAAATGCCCAGGGTACCCACATTTTTGCCTGGCCAACTACAAATTCCAGCATTCCCATGACCCTTCTTCAGGTTTAATAATTCACTAGAATAACTACCAGAAATTAGGAGAGGGCACTACTAAACTATTACTGGTTTATTATAAAGAACAGAACCCAGACAGCCAAATGGCAGAGATGCACAGTGCAAGGTTCTGGCAGGGGAATGTGGAATTTCCATATCCTCTCCAGCATGACACACTCCCAGATCCTTGATTTGTCCAAACCTTATTGTTTAGGGGGATTTACTGAATTTTTATTATGTAAATATGAAATCACTGGTCCTTGGTTGTTGAACTGTCTCCAGATTTTTCTCCCCACTCCCTGAAGACCAGGAGATAGGACTGAAAGTTCCAATTCTCTGACCACCTTGGTGGATCCTTGGTCAGACAGCCACCAACCTGAAGCCATGGAGGGACTCACTAGGAGTCACCTCATTAGCATAAATCAGGAATGTTTGAAATATGAATAACAAAAAAACCCTCATCACTCAGGAAGTTTCAAAAGTTTTGATTTGTGCCAAAAACAAATATATATTTTTATTATTCCAAGCCTATAAAAAGGAATAAATGACTAGTTTTGTCTTCCTTACTTGAATTAGCAACAGATAGGTTTAAAAAATGTTAAAAGAATAAAGTTCAAAATGCCCACTGGTTACGTTTTATAATTAAGGTATCTGAAATGATAGATCAAAAACTTGGAGAATAGAATTAGAAATGGAAACAATGTATGTGATCTGAAAGAGTTAGAAACATAATGGAGTTCAGAAGTGACACATATAAGGACATTCATTTAGTATTTCCATTTTCAAGTGACAAGAGGAAAGCTTATATGTACATGTATGTGGACATATGTACGTCTACATGTGCGAGAGAGTGAGCATCATTTTGAAGTCATACCAGCTAAATATATATCAAAAACGTTGTTATATTCTTTAAAAAAAAAAAAACCTGCACAGGAATATCTCTATAGCTCTATATGCGAGGAAAACCATGAGGAAATACTTCGTTTTATTTTTCTCCTTAGAATTTAGTCTGTATTGCTGTAATCTGGAATGATACACACAGAGTTTAGAAAAGAAACATGTGGCAAGAGGATTGGACTCTAAACTCTATGGCCAAGTTAGGGAGCTGGCTCATTTTGCTTGGAAAAGAGGCATGACCCGGAGGTCTTCAGGAATTTAAAAAGGAATACGAGGTGGAGAAAGATGACCAGCTGTTCTCCATAGCTAATGAATATGTAATTTGAGGAAATAAACTCAAGCTGAACTGGAAGGGATTCAGAGTGTCTGTTAGGACAGTTTCTCATTTGTGAAGGCTTCTTATCCCTTAGGATAGCTGGTTTATACTTTTCTAGAAGGTTCTGTGGCCACATAGATTCAAATAATTTTTAAAAAATAGACAAGGGTGAAAGGATTTTAAGGTTAAAATACTTTAGCCTTAAAATGTGAGTTTTGTGATTATAATTTTTTTTCTTATCTAGAAAGACTAATAGTAAATGGAAGAAAAATGGAAATTCAATTTCCTTTTGGTAAAACAAGTAGTGTTTATAAGAAAATATGACTTTGTATGTATTCAGAACATTAAAAAATGTAGATACTGCCAATGTTAAAAAAAAAAAGGAACAAATTCTAGTCAGGTGGGTTAGATTTCCCTCTAGTGGTGCAGAAAGGAACTCAGTACAGCTGTGTTTTCACAAATTCTAGCAGAATTAAATTTGGGAAAGCAACAAACATGCACAGGTTTTCCATATGTCTACTCATTTAAGTAAATTACCTCCTGAAAAACCCCCACAGGACAACAGTCCTCCTTGTTCTTGCTTAGATATTGAAACCTGGACTCCCAGTCTGCATTGTGCAGGTTGCTTTCAACTGAGCTGAGGATACTCCCTGGGGTAGTGGATCCTCTATTGATGAGTGGAAAACTCCTTTGGGCTGAGAATTTGGCACCTGTTTCCCAGGGACCAGTGTCTATTGCAACCAGGGCTATTTAGGGACCTTTCCTTAGCTGGTGGGTGTGAGCAGAACTCCCTGCAATGTGTGGACCGTCCTGTCCACCACACCGGACACTTCCCAGGATTGGGAGGAAGTAGGTGTCTGCCACTGTAAACCACTCATGTCCATTTCACAGACAGAACCCATCTCAAATCTGCCTTTAGGACCCTATCTATAAAAGGGACCCTTATTCCAAATCTTGTAAGAATATCTTGGCATCACCAACTTCTCCTACAACCTAGTGGCCTTAAGAACAGAACAGTGAGAAGCTAGAAGTTATACCTTGATCTGATTTGGGGTTGAGTTCAGATTAAGACTTAGAAACTCTAAACCTTGAAAAAAATTGATTTCCCTTCCCTACGTCCTTGATGTAATTCAAAATAAAAACAAAATTAGCTTTAAAAACATATGTAATAAAATGTAATATTTTGATTTTTTTTCTTATGGTGCTATTCTGCTTTTCTAAAATGTTAAATATCAATTTCTTACCAAAATATTTTATTGTGGAACCTCCGCTTTCCTATGTCTAAAACACATGCACAGTCAGCTCTTGGTTGACTCGGCACTATAATGTCCACAAATCACCAAGTCTGGCTGGATCTTGTTTACTCAGCCTGAAAAGGGAGCATGAATGATTTTGCATTGGTCACACAAGTACAGAGGGCCACTGCTCACAACTCCTCTTGCCAGCAGAATGGACTTGACAAGCTGTACCCAGCACAGTCTGCTTTTCCAGCATTCTCTTTGTTCCATCCCAGATGCACAACCAAGGTTCCATGCCTTTCAGCAGAGAGCTACTCTGGTCTCTTGACTGGTAGTGATTCAGGCTTTTCTTTGAAGTAGTGCCCTTTTTTGTTGGGTAGTAAATCATTTGCTTTGCGCATAAACAAGAGTGTATCTTAGCAAATGAATACTGACAGTGAATGTGAACTCTGGCTATGACGGTCAGAAGCCCTGGACTCGTATTGCAATCAGCTGCATCTGGAGCGACGTTGCCTGGGTTGCTTATCATGGTCATGCTGCATTTGCAGGGGGAACACAGAATGTGGGCTGTTCTGGGGAGGAATTTGGCTGTGTTTACTCTCCTGTCTACTCTGAGCTGGTCTTAAGTTTGACGTCCTAGTCCCACCCTGAGAACTTTGGTTCATGATGCAGGTCGGAGAGAGTGCCCTGTCCTTAGTTTTTGCATCCCAGGAATGCTGGCAGGTGTGACAGACTCGGGAGAGCTGCATTTCCATATCAGGATGCTTGAACTTTGGGCAGAAGGGGGAACTGTGAAAGGTTGATGAAATTCTGCATTTATTTTTCTTTTGAGGGTCTCATTTCTGAGTGATTTTTGTTGGTAGAAATCACCATGTGAGATCTGTTTGATCAGCTGGGGCCTGTGTACTCCCTACTTTATGATGTGGGGCTGGAAGTAGGATGAGGTTGTGAGAATGGCTTAAAATGTAAGTTTTGATATTATTCAGCTACGGTGAGGCCAGCAGGCCAGGGAGTAACTGTCACTAAAAAAATAATTGTTACTCTCAGTTCCCAAGAGGAGGCGGCATGGCATACCCCACCAGGTCACTTGAGGAAGCACCAGGGTCAGCCAGGAGGCAGAAAAGGCAAGGGCAAATTTTGAGCAAAGCCTTTATTATGGTTTCTGAGGGGAAAACTAGGCAGAGGCAGGGAAGGCAGGCTTAGGATTGGTTAATTAGAGCAACTGCAGCAGGGTCTGGGCACAGGGGATTTCTCTTATTGTCGGTACCTGATCTTGGGGAGGATTAGGGAGGAAAATATTGACCCAAGTGTGAGAACCCAGCGAGAACTTGATAAAGGGGTTAGTTTTCATAAGAAAAGCACCCTCCCTCTCCTGGTGAATTATTGGCTACCTCTAAGAATTAACTAACTCTCCAGATCTGGTTCCTTCTAGAATCAGCAAGACCCCAACATGTGAAAGCATCGTGAGAGACAGACATGATTATACAGAGAGGAAAAGATAAAACCACTGCCAGTTTTTCTGGTGGCTAACATTTAGGAGGATAAACCAACAAGATTTTGTTTTTTCACATACCATCAGTGCTGGATTGATGGCCTCTGGGCTTGGAATCAGATGTCTGGTTTTGTGCCTGAGTTCTGCCACTTTTCCAATTCTGTGGTCTTGAACAACTTAATTTCTCCAAACTTCAGTGACTCAGTCAAATGAGGCTAAAAATACTTTTATAGGATTTTTGTAATGATTAAATCACATTCATATAAAGCGCCTTGCCCAATCTCTGGCCTGTGAATAAATACTTATACATGTTGGTTGTCATTAATATTATTGCTCTTGCCTTTCTTTTTATTACTAACAATGTAGATCAGTTTCTGCTCCCATGAGGATAAAAGATTTGCAGACTAATTAGCCACTACTAATAGAATTAACCTGTCTTATCTGTTCCTCTCTCATTAACATCTAAGCTCACTGAATCTATGGGACGATTACCAGCAGAACTAACAGCTTCTAAATACCCGGGCCTTTTAAGCAGGCTGCCAGGTCTTTTGTGCTATGGCATCTAGATATACAAACTGTTGAAAGGTTCAAAAATGAGCTAAAGATTCTCCACCTCTCTCCCTTCTCCCTTTTTCTTTCACTCCTCCCATCCTTTAGGACTCCTGTTCGTGGAGTATATGGAATAAATTCACTCTCTTCCTGGTTTGGAGTAGATGCACTGAGTTGGGCTTGTTTCATGATCCTGTTTTATCCAAGATAATGTGCAATTCCAGACTGTTCCAGGGACATATGGCAGAGGGGAGTTGTTTAAACACTAGAGTAGGTGTGAGATGAAGAACAGGTTCCTTGAAAAAAGGATTTCTGGAGTCTCTGTTGCTGGCCATGAGGTGTGTGCTTAATAGTTTCAAAGTGTTGAACACAAAAATCAGTCCCTTGAAGCAGGGGTTAGCAAGTTTTCCTGTAAAGGTCCAGGTAATAAATAGGTTAGGCTTTGCTGACTATATTAGTTTGCTAGGGCTGATGTAACAAAGCACTGCAGACTGGGTGGGTTAAACAACAGAAACTTACTGTTTCACATTTCTGGAGAGAAGTCTGAAAACTAGGTGTTCTGCTCCAGGACTCCCTGATCTGCGATTGACTGTCTTCTCCTCTTTCCTCCTTCTAAATGTGTTGCTGGGTCCAAATATCCCCTTTCTGGTGAACATCAGTTGTATTATCCAGTTTTCTGTTGCTGTAAAAAAACAAACAAAAAAAAAAAAAACCTGAGATAATCAGATCATAAAGAGGACAGACTTATTTTGGCTCACATTTACATTTCAGTCCATGGTCAGTTTGCCCCTTTAGGGGGCTTATGGTGAGACAGTCATCGCAGGGATGCATAATGGAAAAAAGCCACCTACCTCATGGCAGGCAGGAAGCAAAAAGAGAGAGGGGCTCAATTACCAATATCCCCTTGAAGGGCATGACCCCAAAGACCTAACTTCCTTCCCTTAGGCCCCACCTCCTAAGGTTCCACCACCTTCCAATAGCACCACAGACTGGCAAGCAAGCCTTTAACACATGGGCCTATGGGGGAAGGGAGGTTTTAAGATCCAAAGCATAGCACAAATCATTGGATTAGGGTCCACCATAATGACCTTATTTTAACTTGACTACCTTTGTAGAGACCCTATGTCCAAATAAGGTCACATCCTGACATACTGGCAATTGGTACTTCGACATAAAAAAGTTGAGGGCAGAATGAACAATTTAATCTATAACATTATTTATATGGCCTATGTTGCAAGTTCTCAACTGCTCTTGTAGCACAAAAGCAGTCACAGATACTACATGAACTAATTGGTGAGGCTTTATTCCAATACAACTACATGTGTGGCACTAAAATTTGAATTTTAAATAATTTTAACATGTCACAAAAATCTTTAGATTCTTCCTTTTAATCATTTGAACACATAAAATTTACTCTTAGTTCATGGACTGTACACAAACCAAGTGGAGACCTGGGTTTGGTCCAAGAACTCTAACATGTTAACAGTTGCCTTACATGTTTCTGAATATGACTGACACATTATGTACAATTTCTCATTACATTCCGAGATCCATACATTAAATTAAATAAAAAGAGTTTGGCCAAACAGTCATTTTGTAAAAGGTAGAATCACATTTGTTTTCAAATGTGTTTGTTTATATGGATGTGTTTCAAGGTTTTAGGAAAAAAATAGAAAACATCTCTGGAAATCTCCGATTTGGCCTTCTGAGATTGAAATTTCTAACTTTCGATTATAACCAAACATGAAAGGAAAATGTCTTAAGGTATGACTGTTATTCATGAGATCATTTTTTTTCAGATGTCTTTCTTCCTCCCTCCCTCCCTCTCCTCCTCCTCCTCCTCCTCCTCCTCCTCCTCCTCTCTTTTCTTTTCCTTTTCCTTTCCTTTCCCCTTCCTTCCTTCCTTCCTTCCTTCCTTCCTTCCTTCCTTCCTTCCTTTCTTTCTTTCTTTCTTTCTTTCTTTCTTTCTTTCTTTCTTTCTTTCTTTCTTTCTCTCTCTCTCTTTCTCTTTCTTTCTTTCTTTCTCTCTTTCTCTTTCTTTCTTTCTTTCTTTCTTTCTTTCTTTCTTTCTTTCTTTCTTTCTCTCTTCTTTTTCTTTCTTTTTCCAAATTAAAGCAGTTCTTACAAATGATTTTCAGGTGAGCAACACTGAAAATAAAAGGTAAATGCCTGAAGAAAAGGAAATAAATGGGATGAACAAATAAAAGTATGAATGTGCTCTCCAGTAAATATTTACTATGTGGGGAAGCAAATAGGTACCTCTTAAGCAGGTACCCCAAGCCAGGGTATTCTGCTGTGAATGGGGCTTCCAGGAGTTGGTGCCAAGGCACTATTGCATGTCACCTGCTATAACATTGACCCTCAAATTCACCCTCCAAGGCAGCACCACATTCCCTAGAAGCAACAAGTCCATTGTGCTTTCTGGTTTTTTTTTTTTTTTTTGCTTTTAGTGTCATCCTCAGGAACTACAGTTAGGAGGGTCAGCACGTTGTCCAAAAAATATGAAGATGCCTTGATGATAAAGTACTAAGATTTTCCAGCAATAATTTTACATTGTCTTTGAACAATGGGTATTTCTATATTGGCAAATCAAGTTGCTGATCCCACTCATGTTAGCAGGGTATATATCATACTAATATTACTCAGAATTTATAATCATTACAAATTCGTTTTCCTTTTAATGGATACAATTGGATAAAAAGTTTTAAAGCATTATACTACTATGATCTGATAAAAAGTTTTAAAGTGGTTTTATATTACTTGTAGCACTACTTTGAACTCTTCCTACCTAACGAGTAGTTTTTGGATCAGCAGCATCAGCATGGTCTAGTGGCTCCCTAGAAATACAGAATTCCAGGCCCCATTCCAGACCTGCAAAATCACATTTTGCAATTTAACAAGGTCCTCAGGTGATTTCTGTACATATTAAAGTTTGAGAAATCTTGCTGGAGCTGACTTTGGTATCCTCATTTCTATCTGTGCTTTTCAGGATTGGCTTTCCTTCCAAACTAGAAAAATCTAATGCCAAACCAACTAGTTGGAATGCAGTTGGGGTACTGGGGCACTTGGCTTCTGCTATTCTTTCCCACTCCTGGAAAATCACCAAAAATATAGAAAATAACCCAAAGAAATGACCTCAGAAGGCTATTCCTGCTTCTCAGGTCAGTTAACAAAAAGGGAAACAAAAAAAATCTGTTTCACTTTTTATCTCCATAGAAACCCTACCTCACTACCAACTCAGCAGTGTGAGACTGTTTTCTTCACACAGTTATCCTAGTTGAGCTGAGAGATTCAAAATAACCCCTGGATGAAGTAAAGGAAGTTCTAATTTGATTTTTCCAAGACATGAAGCCTTCTAAATTTGTGGGTAGACTGTCTAGCACAACAGGAAAAGGCCAATTATTTAAAACACTTATGGGTTACATGGCAACTGAATCTGAAAGGCAAAGAACATGAGAGAACATGCTTTTTTGGCAAAACTGCGCTCAGAAAATGTGTACTAACCATCAGTGAATTCCACTAATGGTCTTTAGATTGCAGGGGAGAAGCTCTCTTCCTATGGAGGGCTCATTTCCAGCTTTTAATACCTGGCATTACGGACTGTCCTGTTGAACTGCCTCCTTCACAAGACTAAGGTGGCCCTTGCAAACGAAGTTCTCTTTCTTTCCAATTTGCTTCTTCTATTCAATTCTGCTATTCAGCTCTGTGCTCAACAGTGGCAGTCCTTGCTAATTCCACTCCCTGTGACAGTCCTGGCTATTGCTTTAGAAACTGGTGTGCCCTTAAAATGTGTTCCAAATGCAGTGACGTCTGTTCCTTCTGTTTTCAGCATTGTCTGATCCCACCAGAACCTGATTGCGTTTCCTCTAGCTGGATATAGGGGACCAGTGCACACAAACAAACATGAAGACCTGCTCTCCTGAGTTGATAGTGCCCATTGATGCAGAAAGGAGTTGCCTCTCATTTTAGTGACTTCGGGTGGCTTTCACTCAAAGAGCTGAGAACACACTGACATTCTTAATCTATTTTTATCTTCCATCAGAAATGATGATATACACTTGATTTTATGGACAGTGGAGCTGAAGCCAGAGGGATCGTTGCCTTCTACCAAAGGTCAACTTATTTGAAGATAGAAAATAAATTAGAGTACCCAGGGTGGTCATCTTCAGTCTGGCATATAAACTACATAACACAACCCACCCTTCAAGATTGTTCTCAGATGTAATCCTCAAGTTGCTCAATTTCCAACCAAAGGGAAGTCAGGTCTCTCTTCAAACCTTCTACTCCCTTTTATGTCGTCAAATCCCATCCACAGGGCTAGCCTTCACTTAGAAGGCTGTATCCTCTGGAAGCTTAATGCCACAGAGCTACTTGTAATCATCCAGTAGCCTGTTGATTCTTTCCCCAGATAAACAGGACCCCTCCAGTGGGCCTCAACCTGAGTGGGTCTGAAAGGAGATAGAGGTGCTGGGCCTCCACCTTCTGGCCACTGGAGGTCCAGTCTAGGCGCTGGTGGTTCCTTAGGGAGGGAGGAGAAGAGGCCATACTCTCAGGAATCCACTTAGCCCGGAGTTCTCCCTGTCAAAATGGGCCTGAGCCCTGAGCATCTCTGCTCTGAAGCCTCCTTCACATGGCTGTTCTGCAGGCTGCAATGTGTTCCAAGAAGGCTGGACTGAGTGCAGACCATTCCTAGATTCTAGTTCTGTACCTGAGTCTTGGTCAGTCCAGTTCATGTTGAGGGTTTGCATCACTGGGAATAGAGCTTGGGATCCCATTTCCTCTCCTCTCCAAAAGATTTCTGGATTACTTACATAATCTGCCTGCCCTCCCCAGTGGTGTTTAAACTCTGTATCCAAAAAAGATAAATTAGAATGTTCTAGATTTTTGGAGATGTAATCTTAAGAAATATTGCTTATTCAGTGGTTATAAATTCAGATGCCCACCAGGAGAGGCAGTAAATCTAGACTGGGGTGAGCGTAGGACAGTGGAACATAATGGGCATTTTGGGGACATAGCTCACTCCAGTTATTGCCTTGCTGATAATATATGGGCTCAAGGTTGCCAAATTTTCTGGTTTTAAAAGAAGCAAATACTTGGATTCTCACATAAAATTTTATTTTTAAATATTAGTAATAAAATTATAAAATAAAACAAACGCTATGTGAAGGACTTCTAGTAAAGGTAGTCTAGGTGATTCAAACTAAACCTTCTACAGAAAAGAAAAAAGAAACAGAACTATATAAACACATCTTTTTTAAAAGCCTAAGGACCAATGATCTAATGAAATAGTAACAAGACCAAGAAGGAGGATGGAGCTCAGAGAAATGATCCAGGGCACTTTCTACCCTAGGACATTTGCCTGTCCAGGAATGTGCTTTTGGTGAACTACACAGGTGTAGTGATCAGCAGTGGGTGCAGGTGGAGGACTGGTTCTGCTGCCCAGAAGATTAGCCAAAGACTCACTGAGAGGCAGACCTGTGTGGCAGGTTCAGGCATCATTAATATTAAGAATTCACCGAAGGTAGAGACCCTGGCATAACGACCTCTGTCCTAGATCATAAACCCAAAGGGGACCACTCTAAAGGTTAAGTACAGACTACATCCAAAGGGTTATAAATCTATGAACAACTGGCTAGGAACTACTAACTCCATCAGAAGTCTAAGGAAAATGAGCAAAGCTAACAATATTCTTCATCTCAAGTTACTTCCAAAAGTAATTTTTCAAACAAAATGGCCAGCAAACAATAAAAGGTTACAAGGCACTTGAAAAGACAAGTTATCATATACCAGAATCAACAGAAACATATATGACCAAGAGATCCACAGATACTGAAAAAGTGTATTCAGTGCAGACTACAGAACAGATATTTTTACTATGTTCATGGAAATAAAACACTGAGTATAAAAGACAGCAGCAAATAACTGAAAATGATAAAAAGATATCATGATGTGAAATTAAAGAACTGAAAAAAACTGAAATTAAGAACATAATAAATATGTTTAATAGCAATTGAAAAGTATGAGTGAACTTAAAATATGTCAGAAGAAACTGATGCAATGCAGCTGGAGGTGGGAGATACAACAGAAGATAAGAGACTTGAGGGATGCTTGAGAAGGTCTAACATAATTTAATTTTAATCTTTAAATGGGAAGAGAGAGAGACTATAGTACATGCAGAACTTAAAAAGGTAATAGCTGAGATTTCCCAGAACAGATAAAGCAAATCAATCCACTGACTCTAGAAGGCCAAGTGAGAGAGAAAAAAATAATTTCGCATCTAGACTCATAAGACTAAACTCACAGAAAATCCAAAATGAAGAAGCTCTAGTTTGATGGACAACTAATTTTTCAATAGCAGCACTAAAAATCAGAGAACTGAAATAAAACCACTGACAGCCTAGGATTCTCAAGTTAGTGAAACTTTTGTAAAATGAAAGAAAAGACATTTTTGAACAAATAAAAACTGAGAATAGTTGACCAACAGACTCACACAAAAACAAATCTGAAGGATTGTCTTCAGATAGCAGGAAAATTATCCCATAGGGGTATTTGGAAGAAAGTCAGAAAGGAATAAAAACAAATGTTTAAAAGAGAGGTTGAGTTCAATGAATATCTGTTATATAAAACTTTAATACTTATGTCTTGAGGTGCTGAGAATATGTATCATTTTAATAGTGTAGAGAAGTAAATGAACAAACACAATAACTACAAGCACTGAGTGTAGTCATAGATAAGGTAAGATCCTTACCCTCATATCTTGCATATTTGGAGGAAAATAAAGGTCTACATAAATATTACACTTTGTTGGACCAAGTTTTCACGTTGTAATCTCTAGGTAACCACAACAAAATAGAAGAAAGCAACATGTACTCTTAGGACAGGAAAATATAAAAATAATATAAGATATATTTTAAATTCAAAATATATTGGTTATTATTTTAAACTAAATGGTTCAGGGAAAAGACAGTGTGGATTTTAAGAAAAAACAATTATCAGCTTGATGTAAAAGATATTGTAAAAAAAAAAGGTACAGAATTTGAGAGTTCAAAAAATGAGGAAAGATATACACAATTTTAACCAAAAAACAAGCTTTATTAATTTCAATAAGGTATAAGAAGTGTTGCTAAAGATCAAGAGAGATCCCAGCTGCTCGGGAGGCTGGGGCAGGAGGATCTCAAGTTCAAAACCAGCCTCAGCAACTTAGCAAGGCACTAAGCCAATCAGTAGACCCTGTCTCTAAATAAAATACAAAAAAAGGGCTGCGGATGTGACTCAGTGGTTCAGTGCCCCGAGTTCAATCCCCAGTGCCAAAATAAAAAAAAAGATCAAGAGAAATTCTTCAAGATGATAAAAGGTTTAGCTCCTTCAGAAGACATTCAAATTTGGAAAGCAAAAACTGACAAAAATATAAGAGAAAAGTAGAGAAATCCTCAATAATTCCTGAATATTTTGTATTTTAACTAGCAGACACAACAATTACTAAAAATACTTAAACAGCTAGCTAAAATATCTGACTTAATAGACATATAGATAGTATACCAAGCAACATCAGTGTAAAATTATTTTCATGCCACAAGGAATATATATAAAAATTAACTATCTAACTCCTTTGGACATATACCGAGGAGAGGGATAACTGGGTGAAATGGTGGTTCGTTTCCTAGATTTTTGAGGCATCTCCATACTGCTTTCCAGAGTGGTTGTACTAATTGAATTTTATCATCAAGTACATCCACAAGACTAGGATCCTAATTATAATAAGATATATTCTGTGCTTGTATAAATATATCAAAATATATAACAAAAAGAAAAAGAAAAAAATTAACTATCTAGTAAGGAATGATATAATAAAGGATGCTATCATAAGAATTATTAAGTTAGAAAGTAAAAGGCAAAATGAACACAAAGAAGTATGTGACAAAATGAAACATTTATTCATGACAAAATTCTTCCAAAAGGAATTAAGAGAAGTCCTTCAATCTCACGTAGGATTTCTGATAAAAATTCTTAGATGCAGGCAATACGTGCTGACTGTATTTCTGCTAACAAGAAAAAAAAATTGATGGGTTTGTTTAAAACTCTACTAGGCTGTTTTCAGAAGTACCAGCATCATTTTTGCATATGTCAAGTATGTATGTGCTTTCCTGTGATTATTCTGGTTCAACTTCTTTTTCTCCCTGCCCCCCTTCCTTTGGTCATACTGAGAATTGAATCCAGGACCTTATACATACTAGTCAAGTATTTTACTACTTAGCTATGCCCCCAGCCCAAAACATCACTTGCTTTCTTCCTTCCTTTCTTTCTTTTTCCTCTTCTTTTTTTTTCTTTCTTTTGGTAGTGTTGGAGATTAAACCCAGGGGCACTGAACCACATCCCCAGCTCCACCCCTTTTAAATTTTTTGTTTTGAGACAAGGTCTTGCCAAGTTGCTGAGGCTGGCCTCCATCTTACAATCCTCCTGCCTTAGCTCCCTGAATTGCTGGTATCACAGCTGCGTACCCCTGCACCCAACCTACTTCACACTTCCTAAAAAGGCAGTTTCAAATTTACCAAGAAACCTTTTACAACAAAAATAAGACAAATATTTAAACTTTCAGAAAGTGAAGACTTTTCTCTCTATATAAGAACCATCAAGAGTAGCTAAAATCAGCACTGACTGTGTTCAGAGATCCCGCTTTGTGCTTGTTAACCATGTGACCTCTGACAATGCCTCTGAGTCTCAGTTTCCTTATCTTTAAAATGGCTATGATGTCACCTACTGATATGCTATTATTAAGATTAGCATAATACAAGAATTTGGAGTATTGCTTGGCACAAAGTTGGTATTTAGTGTCATCTAATAAAATTTGCCAAAGAAGAATCAAAGCTTCAGGACCCAAGGCATAGAGGACAAGAAAAGGCATTTCCTCTTCCTAGGACTTGGCAAGCCAGTGAGAAAATCAATTCTATCTTACTGTGCAGTCAATTGTATTGCCTGTGACCTACCACGAGTCAGAAAACATGGCAAGGTCTGCTTGAGCAAAAGGGAGAATGTCTTCGTTGTTCACGTGTGCATGCTACATATTTGCATATTTACCAGAGTAGGCTGCCTAGCCGCCTTCCATGACAGGCATAAATGTAGGCTGGGGATGCCGCTGAGGGCCAAGCTGTTTGTACATCTGCCTGCCTCATAACCACTGTGTCGCCTGTTTCTGAATGCTGCTGTCAGCTGTGGAATGTGTCAATGAAGAGGGCCCCTGCCATGTGATGATATGAGGGAGAAAAGATCCCTTCTTCTATGCTCATTAGCACTAATTTGCAAGAACAGCTCAGAAATGTGGCTTGGTGGCAATTTAAGGGCAGACAGGGTATGGCCTTCAGATTTGAATTTTAATTGCTGGTCTGTAGGGAAAAAAGCCAAGCAAACAGATTCTGTGTCTGAGAGTTGCTTTGATGCCTATAAATAGTCAGGCAGTGAAAACATCATGATTTAAAACTGACTGGGATTGCTTAATAATAATACTGTTAATACCTACCATTAACTGAGTGTTTACTATGTGACAGCATGTCGGTAAGTGCTTACATGTATTATCTCATTTTATGTTTATGACAACCCTGTAAACTATCATTAGCTTCCCGATTTCAAAAGTGAGACATCAAGATGTTTAGGAACCTTGTCTAGTTAGTACTAGAGATGGAAATACACCCAGGTGCTAGAAAGTCATGCATTCAACCAGCATATTATAGGATTTCTCACTTCATTTAACCCTTAGCTCTTTCCCCATCTAGCAAATAGTCAAGCGATAAGTCCCCCTGAAGTACTATTTAGGCTACTTACCTTTTGCTCTTGTTAACCAACTGCCTCAAAATGTAGTGGCATTACAAGAACAATTGTAGCATGCTCATGAATCAAGGTATTTGACTAGGAATTTGGATGTGGCTCTGTGGGATGATTTACCCCACCACCCTGCTCCATGATGTCTGGGATCTGATGGAAAACTAGCAAGATGAGGAGTGACTCAAACAGTGGCAGCTAGAATCTTCTGGAAGCTTCTTCATTCACACACCTAATGCCTTTTGGTCTAAGGATAGTTAGACTTAGCATAGCTGCTCAGAACACTCAGAATAATGCCATGGAAACCAGGAACCCCAAAAAGTTTCATGACTTTCTGTGACCCCATCTTAGAGGTCATATAACATTACTTCTGCTAAACTGTGTTGGTTGGTATTTATAAAACCTGCCAATATTCAAGGGGAAGGGGAAGAGACCCCAACTCTTTGTGTGTGTGTGTATATATATCATTTTTTAAATTTATCTTTTAATTTTTTACAGACTGCATCTTAATTCATTGTACACAAATGGGATATATCATTTCATTTCTATCATTGTGCATGATGTAGATTCATACCGTTCGTGTAATCATACATGTACATAGGGTAATGATGTCTGTCTCATTCCACCATTTTTCATACACTCCTCCCTCTCATTTCCTTCTACATAAATCTAAAGTTCCCCCATTCTTCTCTCACCCCCCACCCACCCACCCCCATTGTATATCATTCTCCAATTATCAGGGAAAACATTCGACCTTTGGTTTTTGGGGGTTGGCTTATTTCACTTAGCATGATATTCTGCAATTCCATCCATTTATTTGCAAAAGCCATAATATTATTATTCTTTATGGGTGAATAGTATTCCATTGTGTATATATACCACAGTTTCTTTATCCATTCATCGGTTGATAAGAATAATTCCAAAGAATTTGCAGTCATGTTTTAAAACTGCTATATTATTCTTAACATTTTGTTTAATGTATTAGTTAGTTTAACATCACTAGAATAAAATACCTGAGATAATTAACTTAGAAAAGGTTTATTTTGGCTCACAGTTTTGGAAGTTCCATGATTGGGATGGATCCATTGTTTTTTAGGTCCCCGGTGGGAGTACAGATGGCAATGGCAGAGAGCTCATGATATGGCAAACTGCCCACCTCATTTTCAGAAAACAAGAGGAAGAAAGGAAGGGGCTGGGTTCCAGGGTCCCTTTGAAGTGCATGTCCTCCACAAGGCCCCATCTCCCTAAGTTTCCACCACCTCCCAATAGTGCCACCTTCAGGACCAAACCTTTAATACATAGATCTTTGGGGTCATTTAACATATAAATTGGCAGTTGACTTCAGTATATCCAATACACACTACTCTTTTTTTTATTGTAAACAAATGGGATACATATTGTTTCTCTATTTGTACATGGAGTAAAGGCGTACCATTTGTGTATTTATAAATTTATATAGGGTAATGTTGTTTGATTCATTGTTATTTTTTCCCTTCTCCCTACCCCTCCCACCCCTCTTTTCCCTCTATACAGTCCTTCCTTCCTCCCTCCACTCTTGCCCCCCTCCCTAACCCTAACTCCAACACACTACTCTTAACTCTCCATGTCTAAAAGCAAAAGATACTTTAGTGGCATAGAGTGGCATAGTCTCATTCTTCATACCTTCTGATTTGGAAAATCTTTTTGAAATGACTTTTCCCACTTAGTATTAGTAAGTAGTGTTTTCATGAATCAGTGTGAGCTAAATAATGCCATGGAAACCAGCAACCCCAAAATCTTCACAGCCAAGGAGCTGGGGATATAGCTCAGTGGCAGAGCACATGGTAAAAATGTGTGAGATCCTGGGTTCCATCCCTAGTACCCAAAACATAAAACAAACAAGCAAAACACACACACACACACAAATTTCAGTAGCCCAGAACTGCCGAGGATGCTGTCTAGTTCTGGTTCACAATTTATATCATCACACTGTGGGTGGGTGCTCTTCTCCATGTTGCTCTTACCCCAGGTTCCAGGATCATGAAACAAGTGCCTGGAACATTGCCAATCACTGTGCAGAAGGAGAAGAAGAACTTTGGTTGAAAATAATCACATCTTCTCTACTCTTAACTCACTAGACAGAAATGGTCATAGGGACTCTGGCCATGGGAGGGCCTAGAAACTCGTCAAGAGGAAAACTAGACATGACTATCACAGAGATTAGGTAATGCCATGAAAGAAAGGAAGCTCACATTTATTATTATTATTTAAAAAAAATTTTAGTTGTAGATAGACACAGTATCTTTATTTATTCTTATGTGGTGCTGAGGATCAAACCCAGTGCCTTGTATATGCAAGGCAAGCACTCTACCATTGAGCTACAGTCCCAGCCCACATTTATTATTTGAATAGTCTTTCTAAGTTGAGCCCAACAAGAGCTGTGGAACTAATATTTGCAACTCATCTTTTGGAGGGTTAATTTGGATAAATGTAAACTAGTATGTGAATGTGTTCAATTTCTATTACACAAATTGAATTATGAAGTCAAATAGATAATACACATTTGAGGAAATATGGGGAGGCCTGTCTGTAGTTCCAAGCTAGGTTTTATGATCCTGAAGTACACTCTGAGAAAAATCCATGACTGCCTCTGTGTAAGAATCACTGATCCTCAGGGATACCCCATAGTCCTTGTACAGGTTCCATATTGGATCCCAGGCTATATTAGTTAGTTTTTCAATATGACAAAAATATCTGAGGCAGGCTACCTATGAAATAAAAAATATATTTAGTTCCATTTTGGAGGCTGAAAATCCAAAATTTGTTCATTGGTTCAGCCTTTGGCAAGAGCCTAATGGAGGATGACTTCATGGGCATCATGGTGGAAGTATGTACAAGAGGAAGGTATCACATAGACAGACAGGAAGCTAGAGAGGCTGAGGTCCCACAGTCTCTTCTAAAGGCACACCTTCATTTGAAATACAGACCTTCCACTAGTCTTCACTTCTTAAAAGTCCATCTCCCAACATCATCACTCTGGGGAACCAAACTTTCAACACATGAACCCTGGGCATACAAACTCAAATAATATACACACCAAATCATGAACTGTGTCTCCATAAAACCCAACTGCCTCTCCAGTTGGGGAAGGTGTAACATCTGCCTCAAGGCCACCTAGAAGCTCAGATGCTTTCTGGTCAGGAGCTTTCTGGTACCCACTCTGGAGCAGCCCCATGGGTGTGTATCACCCCTGCACCACTGACACACATCACCCACCACATCACACACAGGTTAACTTCCCACGAAGATGCCAGGGTGACTGCAAAGCATGGTACCCATGGTAAACCCTGGGGGTCAAAAATTCAAGTGACAGGCTGATAACACACTTGAGATAAGAGGTCAGCTGGGCATCTGGAATAGAAAGTTATTCATTTAAACTGGAGTGCTTTCTAAAGATATTTGGTCTGACATTGGAAGAAGGATGTGTTGATTTTATAACAGCCAAAATAAAGAATGGAAGGATGGTCCTTGTGGCCATTAGACTACCAATTCGTATGCCCTGAGCTAGCCTTATGGGAGGCAATGAAGATGTTCCAAGTGTTGGCTCCATCCCACCACTGGTTTGTATGATAATAGCAGAAGTTTATATACCTGCCCATGTGCCAGAGACTGTTCTGTTTCCTATTCACCAGTTAATTTAATCCTTACAACTGCTCTGAGGTAAGTGGTCCCCATTTCATGTAAAGAAAATTAATGCTTAAAGAGACAAAGTGGTATTATGATTTGGATATGCGATGTCCCCCCCACAACCCCCAAACTCCTGTGTTAGTACAGGAATATTCAGAGGTGAAATGATTGGACTACAAGAGCTGTAACCTAATCAGTTCATCCTAGTTTGAATGAACTAACTGGGTGGTAACTGTAGGCAGGTGGGGCATGGCTAGAGGAGGAGGGACATGACCTGGAAGGATTCATCTTCCTTCTCGTCTTCCCTCTGCTTCCTGGCCACCATGAGTAAGTAGTTTCCTTCTGCTATGATATGCTGCCTCACCTTGGACCCAAAGTGATGGAGTTGGCTGACCATGGACTAAACCTTTGAAACTGTGAGCTCAAAATAAATTTTTCCTCCTCTGAGTTGTTTTTGTTGAGTATTTTGGTCATAGTCATGCTAAGCTGACTAACTCAAGTGGCTTACTGGATTGTATAACTCCTAAGGAATACAGCCAGGCTTTTACCCCAGGAAGTTCAGCTTCAGAGTTCACAAATTTAACTACTATCCTATACTGCCTGACTTGGAATAAGGAGCACAACACTTTGAAAGAGTGGTTCCCAGACCAGACTAAGAATCAGAATCACTTTGTGGATCTTGTCAGACCTACCCATTCCCTGCTAGGTCCACAGGCACACTGAATATTCCATCTCTGTGGCTAGAGCCCACAACCAGTATCCTTGTGTGATTCCTGGTGGTCCTCAGGTAGCATATATCGTTCCATTCTTTGGAAAACCTGTCAATGTTTTTACTTCATCTTTAAGGAGGAAGACTTTCTGGATCCATAAGTGGTCAGACAAGCTAAATCACATTGTAGTTCCAACTGGAGGAACTCAGGACAGTGATGACTGATAATCTAGATCTTGACTTTAGAAGTCTTTTAGGGAACAAAGAGAATAAGAGGAGGCGAATGAAAATTTCTCCAAGTAACGCAAACTAGAAAGACAATAGTTCTTTAGTTTTTTTTTTTTTTTTTAACCTCTGTTTTCAATCTTGCCATTCTGGTTCTGCTAACAATTTTGTAAGTGGAGGGTGGGGGGGGGGCGCTGATTTTCCATTAAACTAGCAAGCTTATTCCACATGAAGGAAACCTTCAAAGTCTGTTGTGGATATACCCAGTGAAGACAAATGTGAAGACATGTCAGGAACATTTGAGTGACACAGGGTTCTCAACCAATTAGCAGCACCCCAACCTTTTGCAATGTTCTTGGTGGTAGAAGGAATGAGCTGTGGGGACAGAGAGAAGAGAGGAAAAGGCAAATGGTGACCAGGGAAGCATTTCTATGAAATTTAAGCTGGGAACTCTTGCACATTGGCTTGTACTTATACAGTAGGACACTGAAAGGGCACAGAGCTTCTTCCTTATGCCTCCCTGCTGTGCCTACGGAGGCTGGCCCCCACATGTGCTCACTCCCATGCCCTGTCCCCTCATGAGACTTCTGTGTATGGAGCCCAGTGAAGCTCACGTTTGAATAAATAGGAAACTGACTTCCTGACTCCTCTTTTTCATGTTGGATGTGCCATCTAAATGCCACCTTCACCTTCTCAAAAGCTGAATCAGTTATAGAAGTGGGGAGGGTAGTAGACAAGAAGACTGAACCTGCTTGGTCAGTGTGGTTTCTGTTAGGGGCACTGCCGCCCCAAGATGCTGGCTTGTTTTTGCTTTGATGAACCCCTTTGGTAATATTTCACACACTTTCATCTATGTACGTTTGGAATGGCTTATTCCCCCTTACAAGAGAGTTTTTGTAGAGGCTCCACCCCTTGTTTTTAATTGACAGGATAGATCAATTCTCCCAGTGTTGGCCTCTGATTTCTGGCTTATCTATGAGAACATTTTTCAATTTGTCTGTTTTGGTTAATTTTAGATCCATTTTGGATCAAGATAGATCCATCTTAGATCCATTTTGGATCATTTTGGATTTGTGACATAGAAAAGGGATTAAAGTTACAATCAGGGTTGTACATCTCACAATTAAGATCTTTAGCAGTACCTAGCATTTGCATTAGCGAAAATGTGTTTAATTTTGTTTTCAGTGAGTCTGTCTTCTGTGTGCTTCCCAAATGGATTTTAAATCACTGGTTATCTTTGCCATGTGGGATCTGGGCAGCATCTCGCCTAGAGGGCTCATTTGTGCAAAACAGTGAAAGGGACCCTCTGCAGTAATGCATAGGACCCGGGGGTTGGTGGAGTATCCTCCCTCTGGTGACCACGGGCATCCCACAGCTACAGCCACATTACTCTGACCTCTGGCTCCATCTTCACATGGTCTGCTCCTCTCTGTGTGTATGTGACCTCCCTCAGAGCTTATAAGACTCATTGTAATTGCATTTAGGCCCTGCAGGATAATCTAAAATAATCTCACTGCAAAATCCTAACTTAATCATATCTGCAAAATCTCTGTCCCAATAAGGTCGAGGGATTAGGACCCAATATCTTTGGTGGCCATTTTCTTCCTACCCACTGGATATAAATCCAGTTTCAAGACCCTGACAACCCTGCTCACCATGGCTGACCATAAGTTTTGGGAAGCCACCCAAAACTTCAACATCAGAGGATCACATGAATTTCTTCCTTTTAAAAAGAGGCTTACACAGTTGAGACTGAGAAGTTGGCAGTTTCCTGCAAACCAGAGATGGTAGAGCACTGTGTTAAGGAAAAAACCTTGGGACTGAGAAGGAGAAAGTGGATGGGCAGCCATTGTGGGAACACAGTTGGAAGCTCTGGCAACTACTTGGATGTGTGGAAAAGAGAAAGACTCACCAGAGGGCTTCCAGCCAAGCTGATGGAGAGCTTGGTGGGATCTACTAGGACAGGTGCAGCATCTATGATCCAAATTTCCAATGCTCAAAATACTTCAAAATTTGAAACCTTTTGAGCATGTCATGATTCCATAAGTGGAAAATTCCACACCTTGACCTCATGTGATGGGTTGGAGCCAAAATAAAGGTGTACTAAAAATATTGTACAAAATTACCTTCGGGCTATGTTTATGAGGATATATGAATTATAAATGAATTTTATCTTTAAACTTGGCCTTATATGTGCAACTATTCCAAAATCCAAAAAATCTGATATCAGAAACACTTCTGGTCCCAAACATTTTTTGTACCAGGGATACTTAACCTGTAGCAGAAAAGAGAATATAGTACCATGAATTGGGTTGGTAGGGAAGTTAATTTTGTTTTGCAAGAGGTTATAAAAGGGAAATAAAATTCTTTACTGGTAGTAAAAAAGAGTGGTGGTTCCTCAAAATAATAATAATAAACACACTTTGGGTGTTTATTTTATTCAATTTTATTTTAATTTGTTTTAAATTGATGGTTTATTTCAGTGCACAAAGAAATTAAAGTTAGCTGAAGAAATCCATGAGTGGGTCAATTTTGGACCAAGTCATAGAGACTAGCCTGAGGCATAGTTATCAACTCAGGCCCTCACAGCAGGAGTTAATGGATTTTTACCTTAGAGATTACTGGAATTCATGCCAGTATTTCTCTGCTCTGTTTAATTCTTAACTTATCTTGGTTTCATTCTCCTTTTTTGTAATTTTTATTGTCTCTCTCAGTCTCTCCTTTCGTGTATGTATGCCTGGATTGCCAAGGAACTTTGTGCCATGATGGTTAGTAACTGTAACTTCACAATTTAATTCCCACTGCTAACCTCCTATTTCTTACCATTTCAAATCCATGAAGGAAAAAAATCCCATCATCTAGTTCAAGTTTTTGCCCAGGCTGTATTGTAGGTGGCTACCTGGCCTATGAGTTGGCTGCCTATAACTCAAGAGAGTCAGCTGTGACCAGGAGGTTAGAATCATGAACTATAACAGGGAAACCTAGACTTTACCTGGAGCAAAGCATTTCACAGGCATAGTACCCTTGGAATACCCAGTGCCTTAGAGCAGTGGTCCTCAGAGTTTGGTCCCTGGACCAGCAGCATCAGGATCACCTGGGAACTTGCTAGAATTGCCAATAGGTACCCCACCCTAGACCTCATGAATAACAAAATCAGGAAGAGGAGCCTAGCATCTGCGTTTTAAGAGACCCTCTAAGGCAATCCTGGTGCATATCCAAGTTTGAGAACCACTGCTTTAAACTAAGCAAATATCATATGGATAAAAACCAAAGATTTGAATGAAATTGAGAGAAAATCTGGCATGCTAGGTTTAGTAGGTTTGAACCCAAGTGTTGATGTTACTCAGTTCTAGTGATCAGGGAAAATGCATTTATTTTAAAGCCCTAGTTTTTAGATGCTGGGATGTCAGTGTTTTGTGTTGCAGGAAGATCAGCATCGTCTGGGTTATATTACCTGCCTCAAAGATATCCTGTGATAAGTACTCCCATCACTATCCACCCATTCTCCACTCTCATCACCATTTCCTACCCACTCTTCCCCATCAAGATACTTCCCTGGTCCTCAAAGTGCGCTTTCTTCATGGAGACCAGCTTAGCGCTACATTCCACAAATTATGACAAATCTTGCTTAAGTAAGTGATTATGTTTCTGTGTATGGTTTTGTTTTTCTCCCCTAAATCACTAAACTATTTACTTTGAGTCTTGTGACGGTCCATTCATTTGCATCCATCCTGCCTGTTGCTGTCAGAATAAGAAGTTCAGTTTGTCAGTTTTGTTTCATGGCTCTAATTGACATGACCACTATAGATTAAGACATCAACAAGAGAGAAGATGAAGAAAAGGTAAAAAGGAGAAATCTGTCTTTTTAGGAAGTTTGAACAAGTTAAAACCTAATATAGGACTAGGATTAAGATGATGTGTTAGTCAGTTTGTCATTGCTATGACCAACATAATCAACAAGAACAACTTAGAGGAGGAAAAGCTTATTTTGGTTCATGGTTTTGGAGATCTCAGGCCATAGATAGCTGACTTCTTTGCTCTAGGCCCCAGACGAGGCAGCACATCATGGCAGAAAGGCACAGTAGACGGAAGCTTCTCAGCTCATAGTAGCCAGGAAGCAGAGAGTGCAAGGAGCTAGGACAAGATACAGTCCCCAAAGCCACACCTCCAGCAACCCAGTTCCTCCACTCTTGCCCCACCTGCCTACAGTTACCATCCAGTAACCCAAATTGTTAATCCATTAAAGGGATTAATCCACTGATGAAGTTATAGCTCTTATCATTGCCTAGAAGTCCCATCCCTGATCCTTGCTGCATTGGGGATCATGCTTCCCAAACACAGGCTTTTCAGGAGATATTTCTAGATCCAAACCACAACAGATGAGGTTAGCTAGGTGGAAAATATAAAGGGAAGAGGCATCAAATTGCTCAGTAATCAGATAAATATCCCAATACAATATTTTTAGATATTGTATTTAAGAAACAGTACAAAAAAATCTGTGATAAATATCAAATTTTTAAATAGAATCCAGTTCCCTCTGTGGCCTGATTTGCTTATAAATTAGAGATGACAGCAAGCATTTGACAAACCCTGCAAGATGGAAGAAGGACCCTGGAGTCACATTGTAAATACTGTTGAATGGGTATATTGTCCCTTGGTTTGGAGCAAGAAACTCACTGTTTCTATTCTTGAATGTGGAAGAACTATGGTCTCTAAGAAGCACTGGAATTAGAAAAAAAAGTCTTTATTCCCAACATAATTGATTAAAGTCTCTTAATTTATTTCCTGTATCCATGGGAATCATCTTAGAACTTTCAGTGAGTTCACCATGACCCACATACCTGGGAACTCCTCTTCTCCATCTGTTCTTGGTCAGTATGCTTGGCTGCTCAGTCCTAGCCAACTCTGCAGCCAACGTGGAACTTGTCTGGTGTTTCTCGAAGTCCTCCCCTTAGGTTCTTTTGTGTTCTCTAGTTTTCTTTGTCACTCACAGAACTTGTATCAGAATTGTACCATGGAAAGAACAGTAGGGGGGACCTCATCACAGCTCAGCCACTAAGCAGATGTGTCATCCTCAGTCACTCTTGTCTCCTCTCTGTATCTCAGTTTTCTTGTCTGACATGAAGGAAACAAACTAGATCATCCCACATACTTTTCTGTTTCTCAAACCATTTACTTCCCACTTCACCTGAGAAGACTCTCATGTGAAGGCTTTAACCCCTCTTATTTCACCCCATTCCAAGGGTCTCTCCAGTCACCTCAGGAAAATCAACACCGCCTCCCATGAGGCCTGGTTGATGACGCGAGAGAAGTGTGAGGGATTTACATGAATCAAAGTTGTGACAGTAAGAGTCCAGTACGGCCATGCCTCTGACACGTCCTGAATGTCCTTCGTGAGTGTCTGTAGAGGTCTATCTGCCTTGCCATTTTTACATCAAACTCATGTATCATCATGTATTTCACAAATATGTACTGAATATCTTAAGCAGTGAACACTATTCTTAGCCCCAAGTGGATCAAATTTCCTGCCCTCATGTTTGGTCACACATTCCAACACATGTGTGTTTACTTTGCTATGTGATTGAGGAAGAAAAAGTGTTCTGCTTTAACATCCTTAAAAATAGAAGCTTAAGCTCAATTCATAATAGCTAAACTATGGAACCAACCTAGGTGCCCTTCAACAGATGGATGGATAAAGAAAATGTGATATACATACATATATATATATATGTGTGTGTATACGTATATGTATATGTATATATATGTATACATATATATGTATGTATATGTATATATATGTGTATATATATGCGTATATATGTGTATATATATAAAATGAAATATTATTTAGCTCTAAAGAAGAATGAAATTATGGCATTTGTAGGTAAATGGATAGAGCTGGAGAATATCATGCTAAGTAAAATAAGCCAAACCCAAAAACCAAAGATGGAATGTTTTCTTTGATAAGCAGATACTGATCCACAATGGGGGATGAAGAATGAAGGAACTTTGGACTGGGCAGAGGGTAGTGTCAGGAGGGGAAGGGGTATCAGGGTTGGAAGGACGGTGGATTATTACACATGTATTATTACACTAACAGTGGTGTAACTCCGCACCATGTACAACCAGAAGAATGAGAAGTTGTGCTCCATTTTTGTACTATGTGTCAAAATGCATTCTACTGTCATGTATAACTAGAACAAATTTTTTAAAATTAAAAAAGAATTACAAGAAAAAAAAAGAATGAAATTATGGCATTTGCTGGTAAATGGATGGAATTGGAGAATATCATGCTAAGCAAAATAAGCCAATCTCAAAGAACCAAAGGTCAAATGTTTTCTCTGATATGTGGTTGCTAATTCACAATAAAGGGGGTAGCTAGGGAGGAATAGAAGTACTTTGGATTGGACCAAGTGGAGTGAAGGGAGGGGAGAGGAATGGGGATAGGAATGATAGCAGAATGAATTGAACATTATTACCCTACACACATATATGATTGCACTATTGGTGTAACTCTACATCATGTACAAACAGAAGAATGAGAAGTTATACTCCATTTATGTATAATATGTCAAAATGCATTTTACTGTCATGTATAACTAGAGCAAATTTAAAAAAAAGAAAAATATTTAATTAAAAAATAAAAAGAAATAGAAGGTTAACTTGAAGTTCCCATTCCACAAGGCTAGCAAAAATTCAGTCTTGGGCATTTTGAGGGCCCTCTCCCCAAGACTCCTTTGGGTCATACAAAATCTAAGGATGTACTGTGATTTCTAGAAAATGGGTGGAACCCCAGTTCCCAGCACAGGCTTTATTTTCTGGAATCATGGAGTCTCTGTTTGCTCCCTTACCCTGTAATACCCAAACTTCTTTTCTATCAATACCATCACTGTTAGTATTTGTCTTTATATTGACTCACTTCATCTTCACTTCAATCTGTTTATTTACTGTAGAATGTTTACATCAGTGCTCTACGTGGAAAAAATACCGCTTGATAAATATAAGCACACCATAAAGCCAAATTCAATAAAAATATTCACTGACAGGATCTTCTAGTTAGGTAATTCTTGCCTGAGATATGCATTGTCTTGCAAGTCCTAAGACAACAAAAAGTTTCTCCTTGTTGAAATGCAAAGGATTGAAGAAAAAGAGACCAACTTTCTCTCTTTTTCAAGTAACACTGTGTCCATGCACCATCTAAAATCATCACAAGTGGTATTTGCCCCACACTTTGGAAAACAGTGCTTCACTCCCATGGTAGGATTAGCACTAAAGGGCAAGAAATGATTCTTACTCCTCTTTATGTCCTTTGCTTATGTAAGAACCTGGTCCTTAGGCTTCTATATCACCCCCACCTCCTCTTCGGAAGCATAAAGGTGCCTCGTGAGCCATGTGTTATAATATGGGAAGAAATGATCAGTAAGCTCTGTAGCACTAGCCAATGCATTGGCCCATCTTCTTTGAACCATTGGGTTACTAGGATGGCCTTAGGATGAAGGATAAACTTTTATCCTCAAGTTGCATGTGTGTGGAGGCTGGAGGATGGGGATATACTTGGGAAGGAGTCATACCAGAGGTACACTGGAGTTTTCTGAGCTTCCTTTATTCACAATCCTCTGTTCATTAAATGCTCTCAAGTTCTTCTAAGGGTTGGCTGGTGCACTTCCCTATATTGGGTAAATTTTCTTTGGAGCTGGTAAAACTTTGGGAGTCATCATCTTCTGACCCTAATTTTCTGCTCTGAGTAGTCCAGTCTCTTTTGCAGGTGAAGAAAACAAAGATCCAGAGGGGGCAGCTAGCTGTCCTACCCTCTATGGCTGCCTGTGAGCAGCAAATTGGAGTTTGAAGCCAGATGCTATAGAAATCCATCCCAAGACTCTGTCTCGTGACTGGTTCAAGCTGTTCACAGTGTCCTTGCTTCTTTTCCAGGCAGTGCTGAGCCCTCTCATAGCCATCGCACTGAAAATATCCCAGATTCATGAGCGAACTGGCCGCAGAGGACCCACTGTCATCACCTGAGTGGAGGAGAAATCGCTCACCAGGGCCAAAGAGAGCACTCAGCCGGAGATGCTTCACGATGCTTTCTTGCTACCTGTTTGTGCCTCTTATGACTTTGGAAACAAACAAACAAACATATTTTGCTGTTGGGGGGTAAGGGGTGAGTGGGAAAAGAAAAAAATATTCATTTCATTTTGGTTTTGTCCAATTCCTCCAAATTCATCTTTAGTGGTCTGTGGAAGCCATGTTATCATTTGGAATCTATATCTTATCATACAAAGGGGCCTCCCCTTTGCAGAAAAAAAAAAAATAAGCGGACAAGGAACCCATTAATCACAACTCTTGACATCTTTGGTGCCATGTGAGAACAGGTCATAAAACCACACAAGAAAGAGCAGTGCCAGAATTAAGTTGACCCTAAGCCACTGGGGCTCCTGGGCAGGAAGAAGACCTCCTCAGCATTGGGGGCGGGGGTCAGTTTTTCATCCCAGGTTAGATCTACAAGGAGACAAGGTGTCAGAACTCCTAACAGCCCACCTCACGCCTACCAAACACCTAATGGCGCATGCTCCCCAACACCCCTGCACACCTTTCACATCTTCTAGAGCTTCCTACAAATCACAGTGGCACACTTCCAACAAAACATATCAAAGGGTGGTTCTCATTTTGTACATAATGTTATTTTAGTTATGAAGCTGGTGGCATTCCTTCGAATGCAGTCATTTGTTGTGCAGGTGGCAAGGAGTTTCTTGACAAGACTCTGCAAACAGATACTTAAATCTGGGGGGCCCATTGCCAATGACATCAGAGGTTAATACATGAGTTTACGTAAATTCCTCCCAAGGAGACAAAAGTACCACCACACCATGTGCATGCTCTCTCTGGCTTTCCCAGTAAGGGCCTATTTTAATGTATTTGTTTAAACCCAGTTTTGATCTTACTTGTAATGGCTATTAAAAGAGAGAGAATGAAGTGCTATAAAAGTAGGAAGTGAAATGGATTCTGGAAGAAAATGTCACTGGTGGACAGTATGGCCTGATGAGATGGAGGAGAGAGTTGGGATTCTGGGGAAACAGGGTCACATCTGGCTCCCTTTGCCTGAGAAAAGAATATTGCAGGTCTAGCAGGCGCCTCTGCACTCAGCCAGGACACTTGGGCCTGGACCTGTTTGCGTATATCTGCTTCCTTGGGAACGGCACGCTCACTGATCCTGATGGTGTCACTTGCCGAGGTGACCTAGTGCACTTTGACTGTTAAGCAATGTGTTATTGCTGTAGTCAAGGTTAGTGCGAGCAAGGAAACATTCCCAGCAAGGCATTTGTTTCCATTTTCTATCTGTGCTTTTGTCAAAAACTTGCTAGGACATTTAGTAGCCAATAAAAAAAGAAATTCTTATTTTAACCTTATTCAAGGATTATGGGTTTCAGCTCATTTGTTTCACCATTGAGAAACTCCAAGAGTGGTCACCTGTGCTGATAAATCTGTCTTCTGGAATACTTACAAGGGTTGCTTTTCATCATTATGACCTAGGGAATTTATTAAATAAATGGAACAGCAAAAGCAAATTGCTCAAGATTGCTTTTGGGAGTCAGCAAAAACTAAGATGGCCTCTAGTCTTTCATGGTAACAGCCTTCATTTCACAGTAATAGAAAAGAGATTTAAAAGAAGCAGTTACGAAATACACCAATAGAATAAAATTTGCCTTTTAGCTTATGTTCCTATTGTGTCTTCAGTTTCCCAATAAGCATCTATGCATTCATTCATTGTGATTGTGCTGTGTTGATCAGGACAGGCAGATGCATTCTTAAGCATATGGAATTCTGGGTGAGAAACTTTTTTTTTTTTCAAAGATGAACTTTTGATCATCTCTAACTTTTTAGTTCAAATGTAGTCTCCACTCAAATATTCTATTCCTTTACTTCAACATGGAATTGTGTTTCTCAAATATATGTCCACCCTTCAATTCATTCACTCATTCACTCATCCATTCATTCAGCAAGCATTGGTTGAGCAACAACTTCAGGCAGACCCCTGGTTAAGGTGCAGTAGGGAGATGCATAAGACTCTGCTCTTATAAATTAGTAAGTCAGGAAGAAGAGGCTGTGACAATCACAGAAAATCAGGTAGACATAGATGTTTATAATAGAGACATATGAAGCATTCTGTGGGAATTCACAGATGACAAGACACAAGGAATGAGTGTTTTCCTGAAGAAGAGGGCTTCTTGGGATTTGTAACTATTTATATAATATCACTAGCGTGAAAGGAGCAAGGAGAAAGACCAGAACTGGGAACTAGGATTGGTTGAGAGAAGACTTGCTTTGAGTCTGGTGGGAGATCGGCTTGGATGGCTGGGTTGAGGTAAACCCGGGGATGTGTCACGGAGAGCAAGCACTTGGGCGCAGCCATAGAAAGAAGCAGGTCCATAACCATCTACTTTTACAAAGTTTTTTTCTCAGCTATAGTGCCAAAGGGAAGGTCCTTCAGTGGTTTTAGGATGACAGCTTCTTTCTAGAACCTACTCAATATCACATTGCCAAGTTTTTATTTCTGCCTTACATAAAATTCAAGCTTCTGTTGCCTTATTCTCAGGAGAGGTGGAAGACAGGAAATCAGTCCCCCGCATAATGTTATTTGTGTTCTTAGAGATGGAACTCCAACCACTAGTCTTTATGAGTAAATGACTTGAGAGATCCAAGAAATTTTGTGTGAATCCCAAGAATCAATTTCAGAAGAGACTATGGATGAAACATGGTGATTGTTAGGGCCACACTGGTGATCTAATAACACTGAGTGTTCACTCACTATAACATGTGCCTCCAGAAAGGTGACAAGCCCTAATATACATAATGTAGTCAATCTCTATCAGGGCAGTATCCCCACCCACTCAGGAGGGGTTTGGAAATGCAATGTGTGCAAGAGGGAACCATAGACATTCAATACCCTGCTGTGTGTCAGCTAGTTCCCCAGAACAAAAGGAGTTTTGCCTTACCTAGGATTCATGAGTTTATTAACTATCATTTAAAAAATGGGTAGCCTTCATTAAAGTGAGATCATTTGTCAAATCTTACAGATCCAAGGTACAGGGTACATCCACAGTATTTATGGGATGATACTACATGTTATAGGCTGAAGGGCTTGGACATGCCATGAATGCCTCCTGCACAGGAAGCTTCAGATTGGTGTACAATCCCAGGTTGGCACCTTGGGCTAAGAGCTGGCTATGCTGAGCCACAACAAGGATCATGGTATGGTGACTTGACTGGCCACCCCTGGGTCAACTGAAGGCATGAAATTTGCTTTGGCAGCCAGATTCATTAATTATGACAGGTGTGGGGAATTTGGAAAGCACTTGCAGAAATGGGTAATGACATAGCAGATAACTCAGTCCCGTTGCTGGATTATGTTCTGGGTACTCTCAAAACAGGTGGAGGCTGAAATCCCAGACCTGTGCCTTGAGGAGATTTCCATTCCTGAGTGTAGAAGGGTCTGAGAAACTGTGTGCCTTTGGAAATGATGTAATGTAACTGCTGATAAATCAGTGTTTGGACCTTCAACAGTTACTAAGAGCAAGAGATTACTCAAGGCAGCGGAGCTTAGCAGAATGCCTATTCCACTCCAACCAGCTGGAGAAGAAATATTTCATGCAGTTGACAACTCACTGGTATGTGAGTCAGCCTAGGTTGTCATGGAACTTGATAGAAGACATGAAATATAAATCCAAGTCTTGATCATCTCTCTCTGTCTTTTAGCACCTAGCATGTTTCCTGCGTGCTAGAGCAGGAGGACTGCTTCATCAAAGATAATATATTTAAGTAGAATCTTGAAGCTTCTTAGTAGAAGCACTCATGAGTTTTCACATGAAGAGGTGAACCCAGTGCATCTCAGATCTGCAAAAGATACAGCATAGTTTATAACTGATCTTGTCATCCTCGACTTCTGAGTAGTGGTGGCAGTTATTTAAACTTGCTCCTCAAAGAAACATGAGATTATAATACTGGAGGATCATCAGCTCTGAAAACTGTCCTTTCCCATTGCCCAGAGAGCCTACCATTCACATTTGAGAAGAGGAACAAGCAAAGATTTTCTATAAGGAGATTTCCTCTTTCCATTTTCTCACAGTCTAAATGCCCTTCATGGAATTATAATTCCCAATCCATCATCAGGCATTGTATCAAAAATTTGGGAAGGAAAGCTAGATACAATATCTATTACCCCTGAGTGAGTTCATTAGGGAATGACTAAAGTATTATTATCCACCACAATAGGACACCTTCATCTGATTTATCCAGTGGATTTTAATAATTAGACATCACAAATATTGGATTTGCTTTAGGTGATACTCATGTTCTTAACACTTGAGTCAGAGTACATATGTTTTTAAATACCAGTAAATATCTTGTAGTATTTCTCTTGAAATAGAAGCATCCAGATTATTTTCCGAATCAACAGTTGGTGTTCAATTGTGTTTGGATTTGCAGACTGATTAACTCATCTTGATACCGTGTTAGTTTCACATGAAGAATGGCACTTTGAGTTATGTTCCTCTACTGAATTTTTTCTGATACAAAAAAAATACCAAAAAAGAAAATGAGTACAAAATCTATAGCCATAAAGAGATTAAAACAATTTCTTTTGTAAACTAATATTAACATTTGTTCCATCTGATTCCCATAGTTGGAAAAAAATCCTTTATTATATATGCAAACTGTGGGTAAAAGCCCAGTGATATTGCTTATTCAGGTCAGTAAACATGCTTAGACTCTCAGGGAAAGTTCCTTAGTTGAAGGATGGAAAGAGATGACGAGAAAGAAAGAATAAATTGCTTTGCTATTGGACAACCATGAATGACCCTCATGTCTAGTTACGCCATTGTTGTCAAGGATTCAAATCGCAGTCCCACCTCCATGCCTTACGGATGAGTGTTTCCTTTTCTGTGGTTTCCTGTGTATTTGTGAGGATATACTTGCCCTGTGTACTTGGTAATGATGGGGACAAGGAGGCCATGGTTGGCCATCCCATCTTGCCAACCCTCCTCCTTGAAAGATCTACATCTTTCCTTTCAACCATCCAAAGCCTCTCTCTCCTGTGCCAGTAACCATGGCTGTCACCCATCAGGATGCCATCCTTCGTCATTAGCATAATGACCAGATGAAGGAAAACCACACTTGGATGAGGTCCCAGCAGAAAACAAGGCAGTCTTATTTACTTTATAATTGAGAAGTCCATTAACCCTAAAGCCACATTTGAGGCCTCTACCAGGGCTGGAAGATACTGCAGTCAGTCCCCAGAGCTCCATTTTCTGTTATGGCCCATATTCTGAATGGGAAGAGAAATCCAAACTGTACTCTGGAAGGAGAGAAAGAAGACACAGCTACCCTGGCACAGAAGTCTAAAGAGAGTAGTTCCTCCCACTTTTCTCTGTAGATTCTCCTTCACCCTCCCTCCTGGAACATGCTGTGTATTATTGGACAACTTTCTTAACTTCTCACAGACTCAGTTTTATGCATCTGTAAAATGGGAATAATCATAGCACCTATTTCTCAAGGATGGAATGAGGGCTATATAACACACAAGAGTTCATAGCAGAGCCTGCCATATAAAAAGCATGCCAGAACTGTCAGGGGTTAATCCCAGCACAAAAACCTCACATGGTAGGGAAAATTGAGGCCCAAAGGGACCAATATCCTCATCCAAATTCAAAAGCATCAGGCTGTGTCTCTTTCCAGCACTCTGCCACCTGACTTATCCTCTTGGATCAAAAATACCATAAAATATAATGAAGCTGAGGAGGAATTATTGGGTTTTAAAATAAGTGTCCCAAGCCTAGAAGTCACGATCTCTGTCTTTAGACACAAAGAATTTCCTGGTAATCTTGGTGTGTCAGTATAGGCTCTGATCTTTCAAATTCTGAAGATTTACCGGGGAATTCCTTGGATTACACATCAATATTTTGAAAAGTTCACAAGATTTATATCAACTTGTAATTAATACCATCTATGGCTGGTACAAATTCTCCCACCCCACCCCCAACTCTGTGCTTTCTGAATTAAGTGTTCTTCTATTCAATTTGAGTCTGTAAGAAATCTTATTTATCTGCTTCTATGAGAAACTCTTTTAAAAATAACTCACTTAACGTTTTGTGTTTGAACATTTTGAAAGTGAGTATTCTGGTTGCTTTCCTTTCATATAGAAAAAATACACAAAGTTAAAATAAAATCATGCAAAATCAGAGTCACGAGTTCCAAAGGCTTTATCTCCCACAGTGTGAATTACTGTGTCACTCTGGTGGTCCATGGGAGTCATTGTGAAGCCAGCTAACAAAAATTGCTGAGCCAAAAATTAAATGACAATGCTCTTTCCTTCCCAGCACACTTCCCTCTCTGATTCTTAGGTGATACCTGTCCCAACAAGCCACATGTATTCTTCTCTGGGACTGAGGTTGAGAGAATAGTCCCACCAAACTGCTGCTCTGAGCAGAAATGTCTTAGCACCACCTTAACTTGTCTGGCCCCAAGGTTCCCAAGGTTTGGGATGAGTGGGAGTTAGTTTTCTGAAATGTCTGCTTGGTGCTAGCCACACTCTGCCAGAGGCCCCAAAATGCACCTGCCTGGCTACCGACGGTGCCTCTTTTCCTCCCACTGAACCAGGCTGCCTTGCTCCTTAGCAGCTGATTCCCACGAGGGTGTGTCCTGCCGTCCGCGCTGGGCTGGGCCTCTCAGCATCCTCTGATGTTGCTACAGACGCTTGGTAGGATGGTGGGGACTCTGGGTGGGCATCATTTTCACCCTGGAGTTCAAAGCCCGTCTCTGTGTACAGAGGTGGAGGAATGTCCAAGGCCTCTCCCTCTGCAGGACAGGGATGTTTCTGGGCATTGAGGCTCTCTTCGTAAGCTGGAGGGTAAAAGTCTGGCCTGCGGGACAAAATGCCACAAACATTGTAATGCATGTCATTTAAGCCTTAATGCCAAAGAGACATAGGTCTGCCTCTCTCGACTCACATTGTGTGAAACTAAACTGCTAAGAAACATTGATTTTTGAAACAGATGGTCTTCCTCTGGCATCACCCATTTTAGAAAAAAATGTGCTGCCCTTCCAGAAGATTCTCTTTATCAGCCATTGAATGCATCCTTCATTTGGCTTTTTCCCAGCCTGTTATTCCAGGCTATGAATTCTCTCTTGCTCAGTCACTCATGGAATCAGGGCCATTCATTATGAGATCCTTACCAGTGGGAGGGGACACGGGGACTTTGATGGTGGACCTCTTTCAAGCCAGCACTTGCTCATTCACATCCTTGTTCCTATTCACACCCATTATCTTCTACTCCACTGCCCTTGCTGTGTCAGAATTTCACAGTCAATAAAATAATGAATGAAAATCAACTATGTGCAGGTCCCTTAACTATACCAGATGCCACCACTTTTTTTTTCTGACACCCTTTGAAGTCTCAGCGGTTAGTTCCCAAGGAGCATACAAACTCACTCATTTCTCAAACCATTCCAACTGACAACTTTATGCAGATTTCAGCTACAGTCCTTTCTATGTCAATAGGCCAATGGCTAAAGGAGCCATTCATGCCAGGTCTCATTGGTGATCTTCCCAACTTTGCTAATTGCTAAATCCTTCTGGCTTCTCTGACATGAATGGGATTGGGGCTGAGAGTGAGGTGAGGAAGAGAGATGGGTTGAGCTTGTTTGACTTGTGTATTTATAGAGCGGGTCTGTCCAGTGTCGACAAGGAGTGTTTATGGTGTGTAACCACAACAGAACTGGGACTGCCATTTGTGGCCGCAACTCCATTCCAAAATGTTACCAGGCCCAAAGCCAAATAGCTAAAGAAGCTGTCTACTGTACGGCATAAATCTCAGCCTTAGCTTGGAATAGCCATGGCTGAGTCATGGGACGTACACGTAAGGGTGCCGAGGACAAAAAGGTGAACTGTCCCCTGGAGTGATTTGAGAGGCTCCAGAATGATTACCACCAGCCCGCAGATCCCATCTGCCTTTCCCCATCCCGCCCTCCCTGCGCTGCCATTCACATTCCCAGGGCCCTGGACTCTACCACTGGAGAAATGTGCTTTGATCCCTCTACCTAGGTACCCATTTTGAGTGCAAAGCTTCTGAGAAACATAACTTCGTGATTTGATTAGCTGTCCATTCTGAGTGAGCTGTGCATCTCAGAGTGCTGCAGGAAAAGGCAGTAAACTAGGATGTCATGATATTCATGACTGACTTTCAAGTAGTTCAGCACAGCGTGACATTATGCACGTGTTAGCAAATTTAAACTATACCCTAAAGGTACATGGTCACTTCTATCAGAACTCACACTCTAGAGCTAGTCACTTAACATTTATCCAAAACCCAAAATCATCACTGTGAAAGCCTCTTCTATACTTACTTCAGTTATCTTAATTTTTAATCAAACCCAGAGACCATGCTGGTTGGTTAGTCTGATGAGCATTGAAAATAGGTTTTTCTTGTTGTAATTAGTATCTGATTAATTTGTATAAAGGATGTCACAAATGCACTGTCGTAGTTAAGATTACATGTATCTAAGGCACACGAATCACTAAAACACTTTACTATTCCCCACTGTTGCATGAAGAGGGTGAAAGAATTTATAGATGCTTGCAGCCTGTGCCTTCAGAATGATACCTGAGATTTTATCCCTAAGTGGTCCTGTCTGTCCAAAAATTAGGAGGTAACTAATTATAAGTTTAACTGAATCTTTTTTGTCTTATAGTAAAACACATATAACATAAATGTACTCGTTTTAACTGTACGGTTCAGTGGGATTAAGTACATTCACATTGTTGTGTAACCTACACCAGAAATTTTCTGTCACTTCAAACTGAAACTCTGTTCTCATTAAACAATAGTTCTTCATTTTCCACCACAGCTCCAGTGGGCCCTGATAACCACTGTTCTACTTTCTGTCTCTACACATTTGATTCCTCTAGGTATCACACAATGTCTGTCCTTTATGACTGGCCAATTTCACTTAGTATTATGTTTTCAAGGCTCATTCTTGTTGCAGTTGCCATGATTCGTTTCTTTGGTAAGGCTGGGTAATATTCCATTGTATTTCTCCATACATAATTGATGGACATTTGGGTTATTTCCACCTTTTGGCTATCATGAATAATGCTGCTATGAACATTGGTAGATACGCATCTGTTTGAGTCCCTATTTTCAATTCTTTTGTGTGTATACCTGAAATAGAAGCACTGGATTAAATAGCAATTCTATATACATTACTCCAAGAAACTTCCATACTGTTCTTTTTAATAGTGGCTGCACTATTTTACATTCCTGCCAGCAATTCACAAGGGTGCTGATGTCTTGCTGTCCTTGTCAATACTTGTTTTGTTCTTTTGATAACAGTTGCCTGTGAGGTGATAAGGTTAACTGAACGTTACTCTAGAACATTCTCTTCTTGCCTTGAATGACTCTTTCATATGAGGTGAGACCAGAACTCCTCAAAGAACAGTATAGCTGGGACTGCCCCAGTCACAGAGGTTATAGAACTAATTTTATATCTGTTTGCTCACTGATTGTGTGGCTACATTCAGTCTGGGACTTACTTTCCTTATAACTTAGTAACCAGGTTTTAGGGAAAAATGAATCATCTCCTCCCTCTAACTCATGACACCCCCATGGTCTAACAAAAGAGCTTTGCCATTGGACCTCTTAAGTTGGCTTGGGTGGGTTTTCACCAGGGGTGGTGGTGGGGGTGAGGGTGGTGTTTCTCTAAGAAAATTCCTTTTCCTTCATGGTTTTCCCCAGAGGTAGCAGCATCTTCCTAATGACTAACCAGAGTAATTTCACAACAATAAAGCTTTGGTTCCAGACACACATCCCCATACGACATGTAAGTGACCCCACCATAGAATTTTCCAAGCCTCAGCCTTTCTTGCTCCCTCCAACTCTCAGCACCTACCTGTCCACTGTGGCCAGGGGCAGGTCCCCGTGAGCAAGGTATCGTCTGAGTGCATGGCTGAACACCTCTTTGTTTTCACTGGCCTGGCGGTAGGTGCTCCAGAAAATTCCACTCAGAAGGATCACAAAGCCCAGAGGCAGAAGTGAATACGCCATGATCAGGTTTCTTTGACAATGGAATATAGAGTCGGAGGAAATGAAGAAGGCCCCCAGGCAGATCATCAGGAAGCCTGTCAGGAGGGCAAGAGTGCAGAGAATTAGGCCAGCTCTGTTCTGCATCCTTGCACCTCTGGATCCAGCACCCTGACCTTGCCACTCCTCTGCTTCCAGGCTTGCCCCAAGAGAATGTGCTCATTACCCGGCTCACAGCTTTATGTGCTCTGGGACCAACTGGCCTTTGGACAATAAACCAAGCAGGCCCTGTGAAGCTATTCATTAACCACTGAAAGTTACTGTAATATCCACAGAGGGTGAACCTAAAAATGCAACACTGTGTACTGCAGGGAGGAATGGCTTCACGTAGCCTTTTGCTCTTTGTTGGTGGGTGGGACCCTCAATTGATCCAAGGTATTGAAGAGAGGTCCCTCATCTTTTTTTCTTTTTCTTTTGTAGTACTGGAGATTGAACCCAGGGCCTCATACATGCTAGGCAAGTGCTCTACCAGTGGGCTGCATTTTATTTTATTTTATTTTATTTCATTTCATTTTGAAACAAGCTCTCACTAAAGTGCTGAGGCTGACCTCCAACATGCCATCCTCTGACTTCAGCCTACTGAGTGGCTGACATTACAGACCTGTGCCACCGCATCCAGTTTTTGTCTTTGGATTCCAAGGGCACTGGTCGCTTAATCCTCCCTTAATCAGTGGGTAATATTCCACTAAAAGCTAAAGAAATTAGCATTCCTCCATGGACTATTTCCTTCATGGTTTCTCCTCTATACTTAAAGACATTTCTTCAAGGCTTTTGGAATCATTGTCTTTCCTCCCTCAATGAATATTGTGATCCCACAGTCACTTCTGTTGAACACTTAGGTGTGGGTTGAATATTTTTTCCCCAATTGTTCAAGCACTGGCTGCCATTTCTGGTTTGCTAGAAGTATTCAAACCTGGTTCTTCCTTTCCTGTTCTCAAATGAGGCCATAGGCATTTGATAAAAGAACATTCTCTAAAGTGCCTAGCATATTGCAACCTCCATGCAAAACAAACACATGTCAGAAGCGCTGACTACTGGGTCGCCTCCTTCTCTCCTGCCCACTTCTGAGTTTCTGACAAATCCTGCAATCTTCCCCTAATGAAATACATATTAGATGAAACTTACTTTAGGAGATGCTGCTTAACAATTGTTCCCTAAGGGCTGGGTT
This sequence comes from Sciurus carolinensis, assembly GCF_902686445.1. Lineage (NCBI taxonomy): Eukaryota > Metazoa > Chordata > Mammalia > Rodentia > Sciuridae > Sciurus > Sciurus carolinensis. Next base: position 69,727,850 of record NC_062226.1, read on the forward strand.
GTGGCTCAGTGGTAGAGTGCTGGCCTAGCACATTGTAGGCACTGGATTTGATTCTCAGCAAAAATAAATAAAGATATTGTGTCCATCTATAACTACAAATATTTTTAATTATTTTTAAATTTTTTACAGACTGCATTTTGATTCATTGTACACAAATGGGGTATATCATTTTGTTTCTATGGTTGTACATGGTGTAGATTCATACCACTCATGTAATCATACATGTACATAGGGTAATGATGTCTGTCTCATTCCACCATTTTTCATATCCCCCTCCCTCTCATTTCCTTCTACCTAATCTAAAGTTCCCCCATTCTTCTCTCACTCCCCAAATATTTTTAAAAAATTGTTCCCTGGCCCCTTTCCCTTATCTCTGTGCTATGTAACATTGCTTTAAGAAATCTTTCCAGAACGAGGCTTCTGTTCTCTGTCTGGGATTTATGACCTTCATCTTGACTGTCTCTGGTTGCAGGTACATTATTATAGACCTGGCTGATTCCCTGATGCTTTTCCTTTTTATTTGATGCTTTGGCATATCCCTGCCCAAAGTCTCCTTCCCAGAAGGACTTTGAGTCACTTTTGCCCAGAGATGTAGTCTTCAGTTTCTCTTTCTTCTTTTTCATCCGACTTCTTCGCCTTATTTTCCATCTGCTTACCCCGTGGGAACAAGGGTTCTTTGTACAGTGCCCTAGTTGTTCCACGTATACTCTTTAGTCTCAGAGCTGCCATCTCCTTAGATCCACCTTCATTTCAGGGCTAAGAAAGGAAGACACTGAGGATCAAGAATCCTATAAGGCACTTCTCCATATCCCACTCTCCAACCCTTCCCTTTATGAGCTTCAATTCCAACCCCGCACTACTTCCATCTTCTGGACTTGATGTTGTCTTTACAGTCCTAAAACAACTCTCCTTTCTTCTCCAAATAGTGTTTAGATTTCACCTTTCTGAGATGATCCCTGATGATCTATGCCTCTGGGTAACCATATCCATGTACAAGTAATTCTCTGCCTTTGAGTGTGGACTAACTTCATTCTAACCAAGAGAATATGGAAAGGTGATGAGATGTCACTTCTGTGATTCGCTTACCCAAGTGGTGACTTCCCTCTTGCTTACAGATTCCTTACATTGCTTTTTTTTGCCTGCTCCTTTTGAAGACAGAGGCTGCCATACTACAAAGTCCTGTGCGGCAAAGAACCAAGGGCAGCTTCTAGCCAATGGTCAGTGAAGAGCAGAAACGCTAGTTCATCAGCCCAAGAGGAACTGTACCCTGTCAACAAGCATGTGAAATTGGATCAACTCCTCACCCATTTGAGACGTGTGATGACTATAATCCCAAGCAACACTTTGATTGAGTGACCCTGAAATAAACTCTAAGTCATGCTTAGATTCATGACTCACGGAAACTATGAGATAATAAATATATATATTACTTGAAGTTGCTAAGTTTTGTGGCAATCTGTTAGATAGCAATAGACAAATAAAACAATTCTGTTAGCACTTGGAAATCAGAGGAGATAATCAATGTTAAGTGTTTATCACAGTACCTGGCACAGAGCAAGTGCCCTGTTAAAGTTAACTATAATGTCCTCACCATTATTATTATCATCATTGCCGTAATTCCAAAAAGCTACAAAAGAACCAAAATTCCTCACTGAAAGATTTGTACTAGGAGTTGGGTCCCAAGGACAGGTAGATGATAAAGTGCCAGAGCTACTGTTAAACATTGAATAAAGGTGCACAAGCACTCTTGAAGAGAACCCAGGAAGTTTGACATCTTTGTTTCAGACCAAAATGGGGGAAAAATTAGACTGGGGAGTATGATAACTCAGGCCGCCTTCCTGTGATCATGTGACCATATGAGCAGATAAGTGTCTCTGTATTTTCCCTCTTCCAGTACTAGTAAGGGACACTATAACCACTGACTCAACAATTTGACAGGTAGGTTTCTTCCCCTCCAGCACCCTTAAGGAGTCTTTCAGAGCAGTGTTTTGTGGATGGTGTTGGTGGTGTTTTATTGAGAACTTCAGTAGGAAAGAGCAAAATCTAGGAAGTATGGATGGAAGAAAGAACTCAGTTTTAACTTACATAAAATAAAGAGCAAGCTCCCAGGCTGGGGTATGTGAGGAGTTTATTTGAGGTAAGGAGGGGCATCAAGAGGGGAGCTATAGGAGAAAGAGCAGAATATGAGTAAGTACAGGGGAAAAAGAGAAAACGAGTGAAAATATGAAGTGTCACTGGAGACATGTGACTAAGAAATGCTAGTGACTTTGAGGTCATTTTGTGTATTTATGTTCATTATTATTAATATGATATTAAATAATTATACACACATATTTTTACTGTGATTCTGTGTCAGTTCTGAACCACAATGGATCACTGCTCTATAAACATTATTCCCCACTCATCCCTCAAAAACTACCAAGGATCACTAAAACCAATGAAATGCAAAATTCTTATTACTTGGCATTCTCTTATTGTTTATGTTATGGTATATTCTCTTTCCCCACAGTCACTAGCAGGAAAAATATTTTTGAAAAAGAACTGGGAGCAGATGTCTGCTGACTTCAATGATAGTGAACGATCACAGACACTGAGAGGAAGCACCTGTTCCTCAGACATCTGAAAGAGTAGAAGAAACCCCAAGCGGAAGAGCAATTATGATGACTGAAGAGAAACGCAGCCAGATCTCCAGGGATGGGTAAAATAAAGAGGATTCAATAAAGACCCCAGCACCAAGAAGTTGCCATAAAGAGTCCATTTCAGGAGAGCTTTGGCATTTTGGCAGTGCTTTCTTTAGATTTATCCTGTCTTTTCTCCCAGGCCAGCATTCCTGTTCTTGCCCTCCTTGCAAATACCCAGCACTGCTGACAGACTGAGGGGCTGTGCAAGGTGGGGAAACGGCAGGAGAGAGATGGGCTTGCTGGAGCCCACAAAAACAGCAGGGCACAAATGGGATACCTAGGGAAAAGTATTGCTCATCCCCCCAGAGAGAGGCATTCTGGGAACTAATGGGGGTCAAGTTAAACTCCCATCCCTATTCCCAGTCTCTCCATGAGAGATCCAACGAGGAAATGATTTCTTACTTTTAGATCGGTCTTTTTCCTTCTTCTTAAAATTTCTCCAATCACCGGGCATGGTAGCACACACCTGTAATCCCAGCGGCTCGGGTGCCTGAGGCAGGAGAAGCATGTTCAAAGCCAGCCTTAGCAACTTAGTGAGGCCCTAAGTAACTCCGCAAGACCCTGTCTCTACATAAAATTTTAAAAATAGATTCAGTGGTTAAGTGCCCCTGAGTTCAATCCCTGATACAAAAAAAAAAAAAAAATAAAAAGAAGAAGAAGAAAATTCTCCAATCAACAAAAATGTGTATGACTTGGTCATAGGTAATAATGTGCTATTTAGTTGTCAGCACAACATCTTAAAACATAAGGATTCTTTCAATACCGTTTCTTTGAGCATAACGGACCCATGAGCGTTGTTCTGAACATTGTGTGCTACTGAGTTCCAAGCACGGTGTGGCCTCTGGTTCACATCAGAGCCCCTGAAACCTCACCATTTTTTTCAAACTCTCCAGTGCAACATGTAAATGCCTTCTTGGAACTTCTTCCAGCCCTCTCCACTTGTTTCTGTTTACCGGGCACATGGGCCAATGCCTCTCTCTTGAAAAACAGGAAAAGCACAGGTCTCTGAATGAGAAGTCAATGGGGACTTTGGAAGGAAGCTAATGGTGTGCAGAGGCTGTGTCATGGGCCAGGCACAGGGCCAAGAACTGAGGCAAAGTGGCAGATTTCAGAAGGTCATTTGGGTTCAGGAAGTGAAACTTTGTGGCAGGTGGGCAGGGCGAGGATCTGCGTAATAGGAGAGGCTACCCCCATCTGCTTTCATGGTGGTGATCACTGAGTGATTTCTGGATTAGCCTTTCACACTTGAAGGTTCACTGAACACTGGCCACTTCCTCCTCCTTCTCTTGTTTTCTTTGCTTTTGAATCCTTCCCGTCACCTCTCTTCTCCCCTTCCCTGATTCAGGAGAAGGTATAAGTGAAGAGATTTTGAGGTTCACAAGGCACAAATAGCTCCTCAGAAAGCACCAAGCATAGTAAGGTGGGAGGGGTGCTGGACAGTCAGCGAGACCCCCAGTCACCCTGCCCTGAGCCCAGCAGGTGTCTAGAACAGATTCTGAGCAAGGACAGAACTGAGGCATTTGCTCAGAATGTAAAATGTCGGGGGAGGAGAGGGACAAAAATTTAGTAATCAAGACAGATCATATTTTCAAGTAATGTTTAAAAAATCAGGTTGGGAGGGATGTACCAGCAGACAACAGTCCATGCAGTGGGGTTGAAGAGGCACACAGAGATGCCAGGAAGGGCACAGACTTTTCACTTCCTGCAGTCCTGGACTGTGGAGGAGCCCTGGTGCCAGGGATCAAAGGGCAGCAGGCCACTGCTGCTCCCAGCCCTCCCAGCCCTCTAACCTCCCAGGACTGAAGAGTCACCCTTCTCCCCAGGGCACCTGGTGGGGGCCATCTGAGGAGCTGGCCGTGTCTATTACCACTAGCCTGTGTCCCAGTGCTCTGGATGGCTGTGGTAGCACTTTGCCTCAGAGATCAGGGGCAGATCATCTTGAGAGAACAGAGCAGTTCTGTGGGGGCATCAGAGACCTCCAAGCCTCCAATAAGCTCCTCCAGTACCTCACTTATCTTGTTAGACCATGGGTGAGCAGACAGGTAGATGCAGGAGCACAGGAAGCAGTAGCAGAACCTGCAGCCCCCCTACTTGCTACAGCAGAGAGTGTCCCCTCTTCCCTGGCCATAAACTCAGCATGCCCACCACCATTCCTGTGCCTTCCAGGTGCCCATGCAAGTCCTTAAAACTGAAGAAAGCACCCAGAACTTGACCTCTGAGTTCCTGCCTAAAGTTCTTCAGTTCAACTACACAGGGCATGTTTCCTGGTGACCACCTTCCGCAACTCTTCTTTATCTGGTGCTGTGGTCTGAATGTGTGTATCCTTCCAAAATTCCTGTGGAAACTTGAACCCCAATGCAATAGTATTGAGACATAGAAGCTTCAGGAGGTGATTAGGCCATGAGACTCCAAACTCATGAATGGGATATGAGTCTTTAGAAAAGAGTACTACACAAGAGTACTAGTATGCTCAAAACCCTGGTTTGATCCCAGCATTGTACACACACAGAGGTACATTTATTAACAGGTGCAGTGGCCCACACCTGTAACCCCAGCTACTTGAAACACTGAGGTAGGAGGATCCCACATCAACACCAGCCTGAGCATCTTAGCAAGGCCCTGTCTTTAAGTAAAAAGAACTGAGAATATTGGGAATATAGCTTAGTTGTAGAAAACTTGCCTAGCATGCAGGAGGACCTGGGTTTAATCACCAATAGCACCCAAAAAAAGAAAAAAAAAAAGAAAGGAAAGAAAAGGGCTTGAAATAGTAAGTTCAACTGTTTTACGCCTTCCACCATAAGAGGGTACGGCAACAAAGTGCCACATTGGAAGGAGAAGACCCACCCTCTCCACATACTGAATTTCCTGGCACATTGACCGTGGACTTGCCAGCTTGCAGCATGGTGAGAAGTCAGTTTCTGTCGTTAATAAAACTACCCAGTCTAAGGTATTTTGTTACAGCAACACAAAGGGACCAAGCCATCTGGGAATACCTCCATTTCTTCCTCCTATGGGAAGGACAATTTTTTTTTAATTTATTTTTATTGTAAACAAATGGGATACATGTTGTTTCTGTTTGTACATGGAGTAACAGCATACCATTTGCATAATCATACATTTACATAGGGTAATGATGTTTGATTCATTCCATTATTTTTTCCTTCCCCCCACCCCTCCCACCTCTCTTTTCCCTCTATACAGTCCCTCCTTCCTCCATTCTTGCCCCCCTCCCACCCCCCATTATGTGTCATCATCCGCTTATCAGTGAGATCATTCCTCTTTTGGATGTTTGAGATTGGCTTATCTCACTTAGCATGATAGTCTCCAATTTCATCCATTTGCTTGCAAATTCCATAATTACATTATTCTTTATAGCTGAGTAATATTCCATTGTATATATATATATATATACCACAGTTTCTTTATCCATTCATCAATTGAGGGACATCGAGGTTGGTTCCACAGTCTGGCTCTTGTGAATTGAGCAGCTATGAACAATGATGTGGCTGTATCTCTGTAGTATGCTGATTTTAAGTCCTTTGGGTATAGACCGAGGAGTGGGATAACTGGGTCAAATGGTAGGTCCATGGGGAAGGACAATTTTGCTGGTCACAAGATTCTTGACTGACAGGTTTTGTCCTGTTCAATTTAAATATATCAACCCTCTGCCTTAGGGGTTCCAGGATTTCTAATGAGAAATCTAAAGAGGAGCTTATAGGGAAATTATGATGAAAGCTCCCCTCCTCTGAGCCCCATAGGTATTAACAGCCCCTATGATATCTTAGGGAACAGAGAATTGTGTCATAGAATCACAACCTGAATGAAAGGCTACCATCCTTTTGACACCAATCATTCCAAGTTGAAAGAAAGAGGAATTGATTACCTTGAGAGTAGCTATGCTCTTTAGAAGCCAAAGTTATAGATTTTCATACTTAAAATGAAAAGGCCACTGAAGCTTCCTACAGGTTTTAATTTTTAAGCAAGTAAACATCAGGCTCCATGATTCACTAAAGCCAAAAACTACTGGAGTCCTTTATTATTCTTCCTATTAAAATGGAAAAGTTCTGAGGGTCAAAAATTGAGGCAGTGTGAGTTATTACCAGCAGTGACTGGACTATTCTTACCTGACCTCACAAGGAGCCAGCGTGAGCAAGTTGCAAGCCACCCATATAAGGCCCTGCTTATAACTGGGGTTTTGTCTCTAAGCAAGGGGAGTTCTCAGTTGGTAACCTGTCAGACTTATAGTTAGTTAGATGGTTTGGTGGTTCTGGTTTTGCTCTTTTGACATTGGCTTTTTTGATTTGGGACTCTTCTGTTTGTTGTTTGTTTAATGTATTTTTGTTTTTATTTATTTTTTAAGCTACCATCTTTAGGTGGTGTTACTGCTTAGGATGTATAGTGAGAGTAGTCAGAGTAGAGTGTGGCAGGGCCTCTTTGCCATCTCTTACTATGAGGAGATCCTCACTAATCATGATAGTGTCCTGAGTGACATCAGGTAGGGAAACTTGCCCAGGTGAAACTGACCTGCCAGATCTTCATCAGGACAGAGGTAGCCATGAAAGTCCTGCCACAGGCAGAGCAGAACTTCCCCATCATCACATCTGAAGTGGATGTAATGGAGACTGTGGAACACCCAAATGTGATCCAACTGTTTCATGTTATTGAATCCACTGAAAACATCTGCCTCGTAATGGAGCATGCAGGTGGGGGAGAGCTACTGCACCACATCCTGCAGCCAGGTAGCTGACAGAAAGGAGGATGGGAGAGTGTTCAGGCAGATCATATGCACCATGTGCTACTGCCACAAGGGCATCATGCACAGAGATCTGAAGTCAGCGAACATCCTGATGGATGCCCAGGAAACGTTAAGCTCTGTGACTTTGGCCTGGGTGGCAGGTTCATGTCTAAGCAGAGCTGAATATGTTTTGCAGCACTACCACACTGTGCCCCAAAAACCTTTTGGCAGGAAGAATACAACACCCCATGGTGAACATCTGGAGACAGAGTTTCGTTCTCTATGGTCATGATGTGTCTCCCTTTTAAAGGGACAACTGCTTGGCAGCTGAAGGAGCAGGTCCCACATGCAAGGGGTTAGGTTTGCTCTCACATTTCCACTGAAGTGCAGAGCTACATCAGTCAGTTGCTGACCATGGACCCCATGCAGAGGTCATAGTAGACCAAATTAGGGGGCACCTCTGGCTGAGCCAGGGTGAGTGATATTTACTGACTCATGGTGCATATGATCTGCCTGAACACTCTCCCAGCTTCAAGTTTCTCTTGTGTTCACTAGTACTTGAGGGGAGGGTTGGCTTGATGGAAGGTTTTTCTCAATGTTCCTCCTCCACTCTCAATTTTGGATCTTCACTGAGTACCTGTACCTCAGGAGTGGATCTTCACACACTTGCCCATTTCCTAGGAGTAGACTTTTGTGGCCTGATACTTGCTAGCTGGGTAGTAGGGGAAGGGAGGTTCTCTGTTATGCTGGTCCACCTCAGTCTTATAAGGGCCCTGTGATCCTGGGTCTTGGGGTTCCTTTCTCAGTGAGCATACTCTTTATCCAAAACCAGCTGCCTCTAGTATTCAGGCCTCAGAGTGGTTTCCTAACCCTCCTCTAGAAGCAGAGGGTTCTTTGTTTTCACTTTTCCCCAGCCACATGGGTTTTCACCTGTGCACTGGTGGAAAAAAGTTTGTTCCCCTTCCCCCACCCCATCCCTAACAGCTTGATGGAGATTCATGGAGAAGAGTATAGAAATGGGTACAAACTCCCTTTGTCTAGAAATGTCTGCAGCTCCTAGTAGTTCTACACACATGTTAGCCCACATTTGGCATCTAACTATTCATTCAAAAATCTCAGCTTAATTCTTCCTACTGGCTGTGGTGACACATCTCTTTTTCCTGGGCCCTGCCATCTGTTGGCCAGGGCTTCTGTCCCAGCCTCTCTTGGAGGCTCCATAGACTTCAGAATATTTGATTGCTCATTACCTCAGTTTCTGATAGAGTCAAGGAAAGTTATGATTTGATAGATTTTCTTACTATTCGAGTTAAAGTAATGCTTTTTTCAACTTTCTGCATTCTTCAAAGAAGTGGAATATTGAGTAAATTTTAATACTTTTGCAAATTTTTCTAGGTTAGCTTTTCTTCATCTATTGATTTTGATGAGTTACAATTTCCTAGGAAACATTCTGTTTCAGTCAGCTTTCTTTGATTGCTGTGACTAAAAGACCAACCAGAATAATTGTAGAGGAGAAAAAGGTTATTTAGGAGCTCACAGTTTCAGAGGTGTCAGTTCTTAGCCAGCCAGCTCAATTCTTCAGGGCTTGAGGGAAGGCAGAACATCATGGCGGAAGAGTATGGAGGAGGGAAGCAGCTCACATGATGATCAGAAAGCAGAGAAAGAGAGATCACCATTGCTAAATACAAACATATATCCCAAAGCCACACCCCTAATGCCCACCTCCTCCAGCCAAACCCCTCTTGCCTTCAGTTACCACTCAATTAATCATATCAGGTGATTAGTTCCCCGACTAGGTTAAGGCTCTCTTAACCCAATCATTTCTTCTCTGAACCTTCTTGCATTGTCTCACACATGAGCTTTTGGGGGATACCTCACATCTAAACCATAACATATTCCATTTTTTTACCCACCAATATATACAATATACATATAGTATACTATATAGATATAAATGTAGCACTTATTTATAATATTATATGTAGTCTTGAACAAAAATGTTTGTCTCCTCAAACTCCTATGTCAAATTTCCAATTCTTAACATTACCTTTACTGCCTTTACTTGTTTTCTTTGGTTAGACTATTCAAAACTACTTTATTAGCTTTTTTCAAAGCTTGTTCACATATTGCTCTTCTCTAAGAGCCAGTATTTGGTATTATTATTCAGGCCTTTTTCCAAAAGAACTTTGTTATATGTTCACATTTCACAATTTCTGCATTTATCATTTATAATTCCTCTAGTCTACTTTGAAAGTCTTTTGTTGTTGTTGTCATTCTTTTAATGCTATCTTCTTGCAAATCAGAAAATTTTTTAATGGTTTTGTTTTTATTAGTTTTGTTTTATCATTTTTGCTTTTATCTTTAATGAGTTCTTCAGTCTACTTTTAATGGTTGATTTTGTCATTCTTTTGTAGACTCTTCAGTGGAATGTTTATTTCTGATCTCAATTCTTTTCTAATAAATATAATTAGAGCCACACATTTTCTCCTGTGTCACTTTGACCCAAATCCCACAAGTTTTTATATGCTGCGCTCTCCCATTGTCCCTCCTTCCCCAAAAGTGAATTCACCTTACATAAAAATGAGCAAAGTAGGCAAAGATGTGACAGAAAAACAAATGAAAGTAACCCTTTAGAAGGTAAGATGTTCACTTGCAATAAGAGAAACATTAAAACATAATTTTTCACATTAAAACATAATTTCTCACCTATCAGATTGGCAAAACTCTTAGATTGACAACATGCTTGGCTAGCAAAGCTGGGGGGGGGGGAAATTCTCCCTTCTGTGTTGTTGATGGGAATGCAATGTCTAGCCAAATTATATTTGCATTTTCTTTCTGACCCAGAAATCACATTTCTGGAAACCTATTCCAAAGACAACTGCCAAAATACAAAATTATAAATGTACAGATCTTCTCATTGCAACAGTACTGTTTGTAATTACACAAGAGTGGAAACACTCACATGGCCAAGAATAAGGGGCCAGATAATAAACTCAGGTCCATCCAAATAACAGAATGCTATATAGTTGTAAAAGAGAATGAACAATATCTCTATATGACCATAGACTGACCTCCAGGATACAGTGATAACATAAAAAGGCAAAGTAAACAACAAAGTTTATAGTGAAAAAAAAAAAAAAAAAAAGGAGGGATACAAACATATGCCTATATTTTCAAAAAGAAACAACTTAGTTGTCAAACAAAATTAATTTTTTATATGGTTACCTTTAGGAGAAACAGAGCAGGGTAGAAGGAACGAGGTTGAAAGATAGATTTGTCTAATTGTGACTTTTAAAATAGTTTTCAGCTGGGTATGATGGCATACTCCTGTAATCCTGGTGGCTCAGGGGGCTGAGGCAGGAGGATCTCAAGTTCAAAGCCAGCTTCAGCAAAAGTGAGGCACTAAGGAAAGCGGTGAGACCCTGTCTCTAAATTAAATACAAAATAAAACTGGGGATGTGGCTCAGTGGTTGAGTGCTCCTGAGTTCAATCTCTGGTACCCCCAAAAGAGAAACAAAACAAAACAAAACAAAAAGAGATGGGGTTCAGTGGTACAACACCCTTGGGTTCAGTCCCCAGTACCAAAAAAACAAAAAAATAAAAAAAGTTTTCACACTGAAACTATCTACATATTTTAAATAATTAAAACATTAAATCAAGTGTAAAAACCAAAGCAATCCCTAAAATGTTTTCTTTTTTTTTTTTTTTAAAGGAAACAAATAAACCTAACCTTTATCAGGTTGATTATATACCACAAAGGAAATAATTACTTGAAGCAAATTTAAAACACAGTATTTTCACTTAGTGGGAAAGACCCTAATGTAAAACAAAAATTTCAAATAAATCCTAATAGGCTTTCAGCAGTCTTACTGTTAGCAAGAATGTAGAGCATGATTTTCAAATGTTATATATATTGTGCAGGATAAACCAAATAGGCCAACATGAGCATGTACCAGGATTTTCAGCATAAGAGTAAGAAGGTGCAAATAAAAGAATTTAAGTAAAATCTACATAGTCTTAAATTTGTTTTAAAAACATTTTGAATTCATGATTTATTTCTCTTTCTGAAAAGTGCATATAACCTAGTACTAAAATTTTTTTGAGAAACAATGAGCATCCAAAATGCAAAGAAATGAACACACACTGCAAGGGTCATGCCTAAGGGAAGGGGTCAAGCCGAAGGTACCCAGTCACCTACGTTTCTCAAACTCAGCACTATTGACATAGAAGTTCGATAATCCTTTGTTTGGGGGGACTCTCCAGTGCATTGTATGATGTTTAGTAGCAAACTTGGCCTCTACCCACTAGATGTCTCATCATGACAATCAAAGCTGTCTCCAGACATTGCTCAACATTTTCTGGAACTCAAAATTGCCGCTGGTTGAGAAACTTGCACAGGCCCAAGGTGAGATAAGCTGAGTGCCAAAGTTTTGAAGACTGAAATGAATGGAAACAATGCATTTTAAAATCCCAAGTTCATAATGTTTCTTCAGCATTGAGAAAGTCATCTCTAATTTTCTGAATGTCCTTTTGACTGTTCCCTTCGTTCCCTTCCTTCCAAACTGTTTTGATGGATGTTTGAGTTTCTGGAAATCCATTTTTCTCTTTGCACTGTATTCTGAAAGAGCCTCCCAGCCCAGTGTCCCAGCTCATTAATTTAATATTCATCTGTGTCCATTTGTATATTCAGTCCAATTTTTAAGTAACAGTGGATTAGGTTTTCAATACTTTGGAAGTTTGGTAGTTACTTTTACATGGTTGTTTTTCTGTCTCCTCACTGTCATGGTCATTCCTGTGAATTAATTCTGACCAAGAGCCAGCTTCTAGCGTGTACAGAGTAGAATCTTGCAGGTGTGCAGTAGAATACCTAGGCATGTGAGTGTGCTCTCCCGAGAATAAGAGGCCCGGAACCTCATGTCAGAAGCAACCCACGGTTCCTTTCCCTTCTAACCTCTCCTCACCCCAGCTCTTTTTGCATGGAGTCAAGGTCTCCATGGCTTCTCAGTTCAGAGTTAGACCTTTTGATAGGAGACCCTCCAGGATCATGGTTTAAAGCAGTTATTGAGGTTTTCACATGAGAATAAACAGCAGTCCTTCTAGAAGTTCAGCATAAGAGGGAGATGGGAGGATCCATGACCAGCCCAGCAGTTGACAGTGTGAGCTTTACATTTATTGACCAAAATTATTGACAAGGCCCCTGGCAACACTGCACCTGTTAACCATGAGCTTGGAATTCCTCTTGCACATTAGTGTATAAGATTGCACTGACCTTGACAGTTGTACTTTGCTCTTTTTTCTTCTGCCTTCATTGCTCAATCTATCCAATTCTATATTCATTCTATATTCCAGGAATTCTTCAAAATTTTGGGTCTTCTTTTTCTTCTGATTGATTTGGCTAAAGGCTTATCAATCTTGTTTATCTTTTCAAAGAACCAAATCTTTGTTTCGTTGATCCTTTGTATTGTTTTTTATTCCCTATTTCATTAATTTCATCTCTGATCTAGATTATTTCCTGCCTTCTTCTGGTTTTGTAATTAATTTGTTCTTGATTTTCTAGGGTCTTGAGATGTAATATGAGACATTAATTTAGGATCTTTCTCTTGTTTTGTCTTTGATTTCTTTTAAATGTAGGTACTATTGCTATCTACTTCCCTCTTAGAACTGCCTCCATGGAGACCCAAAAATTTTGGTATGTTGTATCTCTCTTCTTTAATCCTGCTGATCATTTGATTATAGGGATTTTTAGATTTTTCTCTTAATCTTCCCTCCGATCCATTCATCATTCAAAATTCTAGGGATTATAGCTCACAGAACACTTGATGGCAAATGTATTGTTCAACCTCTGTGTATTTATGCAATTCTATGTTTTTTCTTGTTACTTATTTTTAATTTCATTCTGTTATGAACTGATAGGATACAAGGGTTTATGTAAAATTTTTTGTATTTTTAAGACATGTCATAAAATCTGGGCTATTTTGGAAATAGTTCCATGAGCAACTAAGCAAAAAGTGAGTTCAGCAGTTGTTGGATGAAATATTCTGTAGCTGTCTGTTAAGTCCATTTGATTTATAGTATTTTTTTAGGTCTTGTTTTAGTCAGCTTTTTCACTGCCGTGACTAAATGACCAACCAGCACAATTTTAGAAGAGGAAAAGTTTATTTAAGGGCTCATGGTTTCAGAGGTCTTAGTCCATAGAAGGCCGGCTTCATTCCTCGAGGTTTGAGGTAAGGCAGAACATCATGGTGGAAGAGTATGATTCACATGATGATCAAGAAGCAGAGAAAGAGAGAGATCTCCACTGGCCAGATACAAATATATACCCCTGAATCATGTCCAAATTCCCACCTCCTCCAGCCACACCCTACCACTTCAGTTACCACTCAATTATTCCCTATCAGGGGATTAATTCACTGATTGGGTTAAGACTCTCCCAACCCAATCATTTCTCCTCTGAACCTTCTTGCACTGTCTCACATGTGAGATTTTGGGGGACACCTCACATCTAAATCGTAATAGGTCTGAAGAGTCTTTGCTGATTTTTTTGTCTGGATTACTTATCTACTGGTGAAAGAGTTGTGTTGAAATCACCCAGTGAATAGACAAATGAAGGTATTGGAATCCAAGACATTTCTTTATATCATTACAATGGGCAATAGTAATTTTATATCTTTGAAGGACACCTGATGGACTGTTGCCATTTAAAATGTTCAGGGATATTTGGACCTATTTAACAGTTCCAATAAGGACTATCAACTCCGGCTGAAGTTCACATGTCTTCACTAGGAGTCTGATTTTCCCACCACGTAACTGTGAGATCCTGGCAAATCAAATCCTTACAAGGGTTCACTCTCAATCTGACATATCTGTTTTTCTGTTAGTCAGGACATACAATCATAGATGTGACATAGTGCCAACTGAAGTAGTGTGACCTTCTCTCACACTTTTATTGCCATTCATTATGTATCTGTTTCTTCTGCTCCTGGACCCATGCTAGACCTACATACTGACAGGGGCCAGCAAAGCCACTGGCTTCTGATTATACAGGCCTCATTTTTTAAAATTTTCATGCCCTTTAACATGTTATTCTCCATTACGTCCCCAGGAGATATTATGATAATCCCCTTGGCCTTGGCCTCTCTTTGAAGTTGAATATTAAAATGAGACTCCTCTAGTTGCTTTTAAGTAATATAGTTAAATATTACAGCGTGGTTGACCCTGCCTCCCAGCTCCTACCCTTATGACGTGCTTCCGACTTGTGCTGATCAGTCTTGCTGATCAGACAAACATGGTTGAGCTGCAGAGGGAAGTAGCAGGGAAAGGGACTGTTAAAAAAAAAAAAAAAAAAAGCAGTTGCACATTCCCCAAAGAACTATCTTGGGAAGGGCTACTGAGGTTCATGTGCTGCATCCTGTGAGAAGCACGAAGACCGACCCTTCCCAGCAACCATCTCCTTTTCTGCAGCAACCAATGCAGCCAACAGTGGGAGTACAGACTGCTTCCTGCTGCAGCCAGTCCTCCCTCCTAGCTTGCATGGGTAGGTGTCAAAGAGGACAAAGTCTGGCATCCTCCCTAGAAGCTGGGAATTCAGCAGGACCCATGTCATTTGTCACTCCAACACTGCTTGACAGGGAGGGAGCACAGGCCAGTTTGCTGCTATCTCATGTCACTGACCAGATGCAGAAGCAAAACAAGCACTTAGGCCACAGGAGGCCTCTGCTGGTGGAGCCAATCTCAGTGTCAGTCAAAGCAAGGCCCTGCTCTGTCTGCCTTGGGAAGATGGAGAGGGCTGAGATGGCTTCTGTGTCTTCTTGGCTTTGAGGAATGACACACGGTGAGGTTCTCGGAAAAGTTCCAGGGAAGTCATTATGCCCTTAGAGGCTGTTCTGTTTCCAGGTACTCTTTGTTTCATCACCATTTAATATTTCATGAAGACTCCCAAATATTCTTCCTCTCTCTTTGGTTTCCCTTTATTCTTTGACCCTCATTCCTTTCCTCCCTCTTTCCAGTTGAATTTTTTTAAAAACTTAGCTGTGTTTCTGTTACTTTATGGACTTCATGTATGAGAGTAGGCTCTATACATCAAACTACAGCAAGCCTGGCTTAGTTTTGGCTCCCTGGAAACAGAGTCCAAGATGGGAGGGCTGCATGCAGCAGATTTCTTGGGGAGTGCACTAGAGATGTACACCAACAGGGTGGTGAAAAGACAGAACTGGGCAAGGGGCAAGCTGACCCATAATGGAACTGAAACCCAGAGGCCTTAGTCAACCCTACAGGAAGCTCTGAGTTGAATGGTCCTCCAGATGTGTCCCAGGTTGTAGCTAAGGGCCAGGCCTCTGTCACCCGGCATCAACCAGTCATTGGGCACAGGTTGTTCCTTGGGAAGGGTCTTGTTCTTGAGCAAGGTAGTTTTCTTCAGTGGAGGGAAGTGCCTGGTGGAACTGCAGAGCTGGGACTCAGGCCCCAGGGGTATGGGGTGGAACCACCTGACAGTGACAGGTACTTTTGAGGGAGTGTGAAAAGGCTGGCTCTGGGAACATGCAGGGAACCAGGAAACCCAACCAGTTGTTGCTGCCAGGGAGAAAGTAATTACTGAAGTGATGGTGAAGAGTCCAACAAATAGGAAGGAGTGAGTGAGTTCCTTCTTCCTGACCTTTGCCATCCCTTCTCCCTCTAGTGCTACCTAGTGGCAGAAACTAACAGGAAGGCCCCAAGCTCACTGAGTAGAAGGTAGAGAGTAGATGACAGGATCACAACAGCACATTTGGCAATTGTTCACACATGGTAATAATCAGCAGGAACTGCACATGTGCTGCCTTTTAAAAGGATCATGTGCCTTTCAGTTCATTCCTTCCCTGCCTGACTGATCTCTGTTAGGATTTGGGTGTGAGGTGTAACACAGAATCTCCTGTGTTAGAGCAGAAATATTCAGAGGTAAAATGATTGGACTATGAGAGCTGTAGCTAATTAGTCTTCTTAGTTTGAATGGACTGATTGAGTGGTAACTGTAGGCAGGTGGGGTGTCATGTCCTGTGCTCCCATCCCCTTTCTCCCTCTGTCTCTTGGTCACCGTGAATGGTGTTCTTCATCAAGTCCTTCTACCATGATGTTCTGCCTCTCCTTGGGTCCATGGCAATGGAGACAGTCCACCATGGACTAAACCTCTGAACCATGAATCAAAATAAACTTTTCCTTCTCTAAATTATTCTTATATGGTATTTTGGTCATAGAAATGCAAATCTGACTAATACGCTCTCTATCACTGGCCTTCCCAATGGGGCCTTTATATGCTGCTTCTGTGTGAAAAAAAAAAAAAAAAAATTCCACCAAAAGGTTCCAAATGCTTTTTTAATAAAGGGCTTCAGGAATAAGTATTAGGGATTTAAGTTCCCAAACTTTGAATTACAGCAAACACCACTTCATTATGTTGTTCCTACTGGAAGAAGTCTTCCTCCTATGGTCTTGACCAATCCATGGGCACCCACACCTACCCCCCTCGCTGATGTTTCTGGCCCTTAGTTATAATACTCAGCACTAAGTCTTTAATCTGTCACTCAAGCTCCAATTTTGTTTTCGCTGTCCTTATCCTTCTCTTTTGGAGAGGCTGGGCTGTAAAGGCCAGTTCATTTTTCCACAGCATGCAGCTCAGCAGGCACTGTCTCATGGACAAAAAATTCCCATGAGGCACACCAAAGTCCCAAGTAGAACTATTTTCTCTTTGTATGTATTTGTGTGTGTGTGTGTGTGTCTGTGTGTTTTGGAGTATTGATGTAATCATCGCTTGGCAAGAGTCACATTTCTTTCTGTTTTTCTAAGGAAGACTACAAACAGTTTAGCAAATTAGTAGATAGCATGAAAGCCAATAATTATTCTGTAACTTGAGATCCTGGGGCCTAGATCATGGAAATGTGAATTATAGGTCTCTAATGACTTCCACCTTTCTAGAGTCTAGAGAGCCTGGTGTATGACAAGGAGGTTGATAGGAGGGTCCCAGTGCAGCGGGAGGGCCAACACCTGTAGTCAAGGTATGTATGGACTGAGTCTGACTGCCTATTTTTGCTTATGGATCATCATGAAGTTGCAGGGTCTTGCAGCCTGTAGGCTCAGGGGTTTTACCCATAAACTGTGAGAGGCTAGATTTTGTGATCTCCTTTGTTTTCCTACAGTTTTAAGATGCTCAATTTGAAGTCTCCCATGTCTCCTTACCAAACACTTAGGATGAGCAGATGAGCAGCAGATGAGCAGATTCCTTCCATCAACAGTCATCCAGATGTCTTTACCTTATTATTCTTTGTCACTGCTGAATGTGAATTGTGATCCCGCCCCCATCACCTGCTCCTGCTCTGTTGATCTCTAGAGCAAAGCAAGAACATGCAGGATCCCAAATAGAAAGTGTCTGGCCAAGGTATCCGGCATGCCTTTTCTCTACCCCAAGAAGCAAACAAACATTGATCACAATGACTTACCAAGTCCCTATTATGTACTAGGCTCCAAGTATATTATATCTAGACCTCAGAAGTCATTCTAATTTTCAGATAGAAAACTAAGGCTCAGGGAAGTGAGATAACACAGGACAAGAAAGAGACAATCAGATTTAGGAGCCAGATCAAATGATAAAAAATTATTATGTCTAAAAAATCTTCCCTTCATTATAACTACGTTGAGAAAGTCTCACTCTGGTATTAATACATATTATATTTATTTTATTTTATTAATTTATTCTTTTTTACCTTTCTGTCCCTATGTTTTAGTTTTAATAGGTCTTCAACACCTCTGCAACACTAGCTTTTCCTCCATTGCCCCTCTTCCTCTTAACAGAGAGCAAATCTCCAACTTTGGCAGGCAAGAAAACCAAAACAGAATTTAATAACATTGTTTTGCATTTGTTATATTCATTTTCATAGTTACTTTTCCTATTTATGGCAAGTGACACTGATTTTCCGTTTACAGTAGGGACATTAAGTTTCCTTTCAAAATAAATTTAAGTTTTAAAAAACTGAGTCAAGTTTAAAAACAAAGTAAGTGCCTAATAGCCAAGGTATACTTGGTTATGCCAAATATCATGAAGGTATGACATTGCATAACATGTCTAAACATCTCCGTGCCTCAGTTTCCTCAGGATAAGAATTGTGCCGACCTCCCAAAGTTGTTGTGAGGGTGTTAAACTATGTCAAGGTCATAAAGCAGTCCTTGGGACACAGTAAGTTCTATGTGATGAATAGACAGTGTTGTACAAATGCCTGACATTTAGAGAAGGTTTTCATTTAGTTCTTGTGCCCTTCCTGAGGAAAGGTAGTCTGGGAAAGCAAAGACAACCAGGGGCATCTCATTTTTAAACAGATTCATTGGTAAAAACTATACTTAGTTTCATATAATTCTATAAAATTGCAGAGTTTAGAGAAAATGTTACTATGATTTATGGTTATTAATGTGCACTTTTTCTTTTGTAATATTCAAATTGTGTTTATTTCCTTTATAAGAAATTTAAAGTCTTTGAAGTGCTCTATTTTTAACATGCTTCCCTAGCCACCCCCTAACACAGGAACCCACAGGAAATGGAGAGCAACAGTCAAATTTCAGAGTTTGCTTCAATAATTGTTTGCCAAGTAGAAACTTGTAGCTTTCAAAATTCTAGTCGTGTATTTTATTCACGGTGGTAAAATTATGACAAGGTAGAATTTTGATGCCATCTTCTAAAATACCCAATGTCTAGAAAAGCAAACTGAAATCAATGCACCGAAGGAAACCTGGGAAGGGTTTGTGGGGCATATTGTGATTTTATTGTGGAGTTTCTACAGGAATTAACTTTTAACAATGCCTCATTTAATTTCTGAGGAAAAAAAGCCTGGTATGGGGTGCTGGTCCTCAGAGATTGAAATACAACTCAACTGGGCTCTCAGGTGGGCATCATTTGGTGATCAGAGCATTACTTAAGGCCTGGGACTACAACTCAGCAATGAGCACATGCTTGGCGTGTATGAGTGTAAATCAGTTTTGCATCACTGTGACAAATATACCTGAGGAGAACAAATTAGAGGAGGAAAAGGTTTTTCTGACTCATGTTTTCAGAGGTTTGGTCAATGGTTGGCCAACATCACTGCTCTGGACCCATGGTGAGGCAGAACATCATGGTGGAAGGAAGGGATGGAGGAAAGCTGCTCCATTCATGGTAGCCAAGAAGCAGAGAGAACTTGAGTGCAAGGAGCCAGGGATAGTATAATCCCTAAGGACATGCCCCCAATGACCCATTTCTTCTAGCCACACCCTACCTGTTTACATTTACCACCTTTAACACATTCAGATTATTAATCCACCAAATGGATTAATCCATTGATGAGATTACAGCTCCCATAATCTAATCATCTCACCTCTGAACATTCCTGCATTGTGCCACATGTGAGTTTAGGGGGACACCTCATATCCATACCCTAACAGGGATGCCCTGAAGTTAATCCCCAGCCTCTACAACACACACACACACACACACACACACACACACACACACACATCCCATCATCATCAAAGACCTCAGAATAGAAAATAAATATCCCTGATATTTACCAAGGTATAAAAATTGCAAAGGGCACAAAAAATATGCAAATTCAGGTCAGTGTTTTTATATTAGAGAGGAACTGGAAATAGAATTATCTAGGACAGTGCAATCTCCTGACCAACAGTATGAGCATCGCCTGACGAAGGAATGGGAATGGAAACTGGAGCCAGTCAAGATCAGGATTTGGGAAGAACTGACATGTAATGGATCAAGGAAAAGAAATGAGGTTGAAACAGTTCTGGTGTCCATCAAGTGCCCAGTGACTGAGTAGATTACTTTGTCTTAAAGTTATGTTAATTTGTATTTAACATTTAAGTATTTATTAAGTCTCTATTGGGTACCAGGTACTAGATTAAGAGGCACTTGTGATTTTTCAGTTAAGAAGGCAAATTCTCAGATTCTCCCAGACCTATTGAATCAAGAACTCTGTGGGTGGAGCACAGCCATCCATTTTAGAAAGACTTCTAGGGGATTCTCCAGTGTAGACTCACAGATTTAGAAAGGAAGTAACCACCATTTCATTCATTGCACTGTCTAAAAATAATTCTGCCACACAATGACCATAGTCACAAATACATGTGATTGATCATTAGCTGCTTCTTTTCTTCTTGCCTTTGCATCCTAAAGAAGATAAATACAATAGCTGCTTGGCCAGAGGAGGACCATATTGCCCTACTGTTCCAAGTTCTTTAGGGCAACCATAGTTCCCTGATGCCTAGGGTTGAGCATACAGAGAGCAAAGAATAACAACCTTCTGATTCTTCTTTTAGCAACTCAAAATGTTGGGGCTGTCAAAAAAGAAAATTCCCTCTGAAAAGATGGGCAATTCTATCTTGGTCCACGACACATGCACTAGACAAATCACAGGAGAGAAACAGGAAGGCACCACTGGAAGGTAAGCAACAAGAGGGAGGGTCCTTGACTGGGCAAGGATATTGTACAAAAGCCAGGGCTGGGTACCTCATTAGTGTGGGCATGCTCTTGCTCCTCGTGGCCCTGTAGCCTGATCATTGGATGGAACTGGCTTTGTTTCCTCCCACCTCGGGGTATCAATAAATTAAGAGAACAAATAGCATGGTGATGACAGTCCAGTCCCACAAAAGCAAGGGAGCAGGCCCTCCTCACCATGTGTCTCCAGGGTCCAGCACAGTGCCTGCAATGCCGTTGAAGAAATCAGTGAGGCTGGTGGTAGAGTTTGTTCTTTTCTTTGGGGCTGGGGACAGAGATACCAGGGTTCAAAATCAGGGACACTTGATAACTGAGCCACATCTCCAACTGAGCCACATTCCCCAGCCTAATTTTGTATTTTCACTGAGTTGCTCGCTCTTGCTGAGGCTGGCTTTGAACTTCCAATCCTCCTGCCTCAGCCTCCAGAGCCACTGGGATTACAGGCGTGGGCCATTATGCCTGGCTAGACTGTGTTCTTAAGGTGATATGTGGGATGTGGTTTCTGATATTTGGGCAATTAGTCAAGAAAGAACCAGTGCTGACACTCCTTAGAGAGTACCTTGGTAAAATCCAAAGAAATTAAAAGTTTAGGACTCGGGTGTTGTTCAGTGGTATGCTTAGCATGCTAAAAGCCCTCACTTCCATCCCAGCACCAAAAGAAGAAAGAAGAAGATGGAGAAGGAGTAGAAGGAGAAGGAGAAGTCCAAAAGGAAAGAATAGGGATAGAAGTAGGAGATAGTGAAGGATGAGGACTTGGGAAGAATTGAACTTAAATGGATCAAAGAAGTAAAGTCAAGACAGTCCTCATGTCCACCAATTTCCTGATGCATGAGTAGATTAGTTATCCTAATGTTATGTTATTTTGTACTTAACAATATTTATTAAGTCTCTATTATGTGCCAGGTACTGGACTAAAAAGCATTTGTGATTTTGCAGTGAAGAAAACAAACAAGATCACTGCCATCATGGAATAGATAGCCACTGTCCCCAAGGAGAATACTAATAACAGCTATTTAATGACTTATTAATGGCAACCAATTATTGATAACATAGGCCAAGCCTTGGTTATCCTACATCAACCTCACAACCAGAAAACGAAGTTCTGTGTTTATTCCAACTCTCTTCCAGGGGTCATCTTTCTTTAGCCTATCACCTTGGGGTGCACAGACTTTGGTAGGACGTAAGGTCAGGACTTATGACTTGGGAGGCTGCATTTCTCCCTTTTGCCTTCTCCAGATTCACTGGGATAAAAAAGGATCAAGTAGGAGACAAGGCGTACAAATTCAGTAAAGTGCAAAAGGGGAACCCCACTACTGGGGGGCGCCGATCACAGGAGCGTGATCACTCACTTAATGTGATTCAGAAACTTACGTACCTCTTCTCTGAAGGGGAGGGGAGAACGGGACTGTGGGCAATTTTGAGGGATTGTGAATGTTAGGGCAATGACTCTCCAGGAGAGTCTCTTTGCCACTTGTGCCCTAGGGACTGACATCTTTCTGTAAGTGAAGTCCATCCAGTCCTCTGTCTTTTCTGAGCTGGATCATGGGATTTTGGGGTGAGGATGGAATGGAATTCTGTTCCCTTTGCATTTCATAATGCAGTTAAGGGAAATTGCAGACAGGGCCTTTCCCTTGGCTTGGGGTGAAGGAGCAAAAATGTTTTTAAGGCCTTTTAATTTTTTTAGATCAAATCACTTAGCATGCTAAAAAAAATACCATATTTGGGGGTATCCTTCTCTGGGCCCCAACACTTCTCACTCCCACAGGACAGCCTTAAGTCCTGAAAAACTCCCATTACAGTCTGATTTAGGGATTGTTAGGAAGTATATCCACTCCATGCTCAGGTCAGGTCAGCTCCTACTCCTCAGCAGCACCTCCCACAGGATCTCCCCAAATCTTAACTACCCATCTCACCAAGGGTCACCTTGACTTGGGGGCCCCAAGGTGCTGAGAGGCCCAGATGGTGTGGTAGGATTCCATGTTCCCTGCTCCATTGAGGACTGTTTTAGTTGTCTTACAGTTTAGGAAGAATGTGAAGGTCCCTTTGGGAATTAGCTCTATTTATAACATCGTTTCTATGGGAAAGAGTGCTCCAAGGGGCCATCAATTTAAAATGGAAGGCAGCAAGCACAGCTTGTCATTGCCGGAGGACTGCTATTAATTGTTTCTTCACATGTGGGGATTATATTGAGGGTTTAAAAAAAACTCTAGTATAAACAAATAGAAACAAGAAAAAAGCAGGTGTTGCTTCTTGTATTTTTAGGGGGAATTTTAAAAGTTAAGTTTCTTTAAAGAAACAAAGTTTATTTTAAAGGGCAATATTTACCAAGCATCTGTTGTGTGCTATCCACAGAGCCTCAGGCTGTATGTGTGTAATCTCATGCAACTCCCAAAAGTGATGTAAGAGAGAATCAGACCTCGTTACTGATGTTTCACCACTGACAGCCTTCAAACCCTGTGGGCCCTTCCTTTTCCGCCTGACATCTGGCCTAGCAGGAGAAAGAGACTGGTACTTTCTCTTTCCACACTGGCAGAAAGTTCAAACTATGTTAACCTCACCTGCAAAGGGGAACCCTCTTCCCTGCCCCACCCCTTACCTCCCTGAAATCCTAAAACCAGTTTTCTTTCCCCATAAACTTACACCACTCTTGGACCTATTTGGGGCAACCTTACTCCCCAGAAAGCCTTCTTATGAGAGTTACAAACTTTTCCATGCCCTCATGGTGTCTGTGCAGCATCCCCAGGCTCAATATCTTTGCCACATTTGGAAGATAGGAGGTCCACCTCTCCATGGCAACCACAACAGGTAGGTATAGTATTCTGTCTTTCAGATGAGGAAACTGAGGCTAAGAAAGAGTTAGAGCTGCATAATAGTAAAAACTGAACTGCTTTGCTCTTTCTCCACCTCAGGTAACTTTTACCTTTCAAAAATTAACTAATAGCAAAAGGGCTAAACCTTTCACTAAACTTTCCATGCGTTGAACACCTACCCCATTCCAAGGCCTCTCCATGCATTAACTCACATTATCCTCTTAATCCTGTGTGCTAAATGACTTTGTTATTCCCATGTTCATAGATAAGGAAACTGAGAAACAGCAAAGTCAAATAACTTAGGGTCACTCTGCTTAATAAGTGTCAGAGCTGGGATTTGAATTTAGACAGTCCAACTCAGATCACATGCTCTTAGCCACAGGGCCATCAGACTTTTATATAGAATACAAATAAAGGAACTGATTATTAGCCCGGTTTATAAGGATTGTGTTTACATGGATTGTTACTACTTTATCGGATAGATGTTGTATAAGGGGAAACCCTATATTAATGATACATTCACTGGTCATTATTGTTCTTATATTATTCACACATATTTCACTCAAAACGTATAGGAAGAAAAGGCAATACTTTGTTTCCCTGGACATCTCTTACTCCCCTGCCCCCAGTTAGGAGGTTGCTTTTGAGACAATGGGACTCAACAGGTGCCAGTTTAATAGCTTAAAAGCTGTAGGTGTTGTGTAGTTATAAAGAGTGCCTATAATCTCACCTTTGACCTAGAGATTACACTACTCATCATTAACAAATGGGCCAAGGGTCTCCAGCAGTTGCTGTGAGAACCTTCTAGCATTTTTGTTCCCTGTCTCGTGCCATGTCTGACTAAAGGAAAATATAATCCTCTACGATTTCTTAGAGGAAGTACCTCAAATTCACAAGGACAGAGTATTTGTTTTAACCATCTGTTTTCCTTTCAAGCTTTCCAGCAACTTTTCTACTGTTAATCTATAAAATCATGTGAGATTTTTGATGGCTATCTCACCATACATACTTTCTGGCTCTAGAAACACAGTTATATAGAAAGTTACAATTTAAAAGTCTCAAAAAAAAAAAAAAACTATGGATCAAATAAAATCAGCATGAGTTACAGTGCTAACTATTGGAACAGATGTCAAAACTAGTCTCTTATTTCAGTCTATGTACCAGAGACAAGACTCACTCCTTTTAAAATTTGGCCCTGACCTTTGTCTCCTTCAAAAGCCTTGGGCAAATAGAGTTAAAATTCATCCATGAACAAAGTTAGCTTAATAATGGCTTCCATGCAGAGCTGTCAGAAGATAAAAGTGCCTATGAAAGGATTTGGAGAAATAAAACTTTATGGAATGTCATGTTAAGTATGGTCACTCCTCTGAGGAAATAGATCAAAGCTAGAGAGTGAAGTGTTTGAGCTGGAAGGCACTCCATTCAGTTCAGTGGTTTTCAATCTGTGCTCTATGGAGCCCCCAGGTTCCCTCTGATTTCCCTCTGGAGCTGCCAGGGGTCAGAGGTGAGTCTAGTGAACCTCTGGACTTACCAGTCCAGCTTCCACAGAGTGCTTCAGAGTTTATTTGATTTTCATTTGAAGAGTCTCATAAAGTTGATTTTAGCAAAGGACTCCATGAATTAAAAATAGTTTGAAAAGCCTCTGATATAATCCAGCTCCCTCATTTTATAGAAGAGGACGTGGAACACCAGGGGTTAAATGATCTGCTGAGGACTCAGAGGTGTAGCTGAGTCTGGAAAGGTCCCTGACAACCCAGGCTTTTGTGTGCTACCAGAAACAGGATGCCAACACACATCTGCCACGCTGGGATGGAATTCTGAACAACTTCTTTCCCACTCCCAAACTGACCTTCATTCTCACATCAACTTTTTGCTTCTCTGATTTTATTTTCATGCTGGGACTTTCTGCCCAGCATGGATTTTCCAACAACAACCTGTTTGCTCCTCAGATAGCAAACTGATAAAGGTTTATTTCCTCAAAATCCTCAGGGCACAATGTCTGAGGAATAATAAGGCATGCAGAGGCACATCAGCAAGGTTCTGGGTCTTGATGGTCCCATTCTGGCATGTGACCCACTTACAAAGAAAACACCATTTTTATTTATGGAGTAGAAATATCAGAATGTATTTCTTTGACAGTAGTGGAATAACTAAAATTTTTAAAGTATTAGTCATAAATTTTCATCAAGATCTTCCAGGAGATAAAAGTAGTAATAGAAGCATAACAATGATAATTAAAAGTCTATGGACTCTATTAAATGGAACAGCCATTGGATTATAACCCTGGAACTGGAAGGAACCATAGAGACCATTTTTCCTCCAAGAGAATCCATAGTGGCCTTATTCTTCTCCTCAATACTGTACCATTTCTTGAGTATTTGTTATGGATCAGGCAACTGTGTTAAACTCTTTATAAGCATAGTTTTTTAAGCTCCATACCAATCCCTATTCTACAGATATGGAAACTGAGGTTCAGAAAGGTTATACCAGGGCACAGCACAAATACAGAGAACATTGTTTGCTTTGTTTCTTTGAAATGGAACCTTCTGGTGCACAATGCTGCACGCAGACCTGGGTTAAGTGACTCCCAATTTCACTGAGCAGGTGAATGACAAAATTGGGAATCACAATCAGGATGGTCTTATCTAAATTTTATATTGTAATCACTACCCAAACGTCTGCTTCAGCAATCCTTCTATGTGCTCAAATTTATGAATCTTGCACTGAGAAGAAATTCAGGTGACTGATAAGTATTGGGCAAGTTCAAAACCAAGACAAGTACCCAAGGACACTACATTCATGCTGGTATTTCTTTTTTTTTTAAACTCCTTTCTTCTTTTCTTTTCAGATGTATGAAAAGTTAATTTCATAGATCAATTTTAACTTTTATTTTTAAATAATTTCAAAGTTACAGAAAAAAGTTACATCAAGAGTAAAGAACTCCTAAATACCTGTCATTTTGATTCACCAATTATAACATTTCACTGCATTTACACACACACACTCACACAAACACACACAGACACACACACACACTACCCATACAGAATGTGCGTGTGTGTGTGTGTGTGTGTGAATATGTATTCAGAAATCACATCAGAACCTCTCTATATAACAATAGATGCATAGATAATGGATAGGTGATAGATATGGAATTTTGAGTAATCCTTGAAGTGCATCCCTGGGAACTAGCATCATCTTGGTAATTTTTAGAAATGCACCCTGAGATCCGTGTTTTAACAGTCCTACAGGCAATCCCAATGTTCACCCAAGTTTGAGAACCACTGTCCAGTGGAAGACCATTTGGGGGGAAATTGTTCTAAGCACTAGCTGGTTTTCTCATAAAAGGTGAGAAGTTGAAAAGTGTACCTTACTTCTTCTAGACCACGATGTAAAAGAACCATTGGATTTTGCAACATCCCTGAACTGATTCATATAAAGGCATGCTATTGGCTGAGATAAATTGTAGGATTTACTGTTTTAATTAAAGATTCAAATGTATCTTTCCAAATTATTGCCTGGAATGAATTCATTTTGTATACTTAATCCCTCTGAAACTATTCAAAGCTTACTGCTCATATTCATGCCAAAAATCTTATAGAAATATAAATGTAATCATTATAGAGAAACTTGATGATTATATAAAGTTACTATGCTCACCAAAGCAGCTTATTATAATTTTAAGAGGATGAAAGTTTGAACTGAATCTACCCTTTCTAGAAAGCAGTTTTAACACAGTTGTCAAACACTGAGGTAACTGATGAAATCATCAGCCACATAAAATTTCATTAGTCGTTATTACAAAACCACATTTCTCTCTTTAAATGACTCAGGATTTTACAACCTGCAAAGTGAAGATTCCCAGCTTCAGTGTGTGTGTGCGTGTGTGTGTGTAGGGGTGTGTGTGTGTGTGTGTGTGTGTGTGTGTGTGTGTATCAAGTGGAGCCTGAGTCTCACAATAGGTTGACATGGTTACCAACAATTATTTATTTCTGTAGCCTGAGTCAGTACCAGCCATCATAAAACAGGCTGATCATGGTTGTATATATAGAACTGGGTAAACTTCTAAAGAAGGAACACTGGAAAATATTTCTTTGGGCTATTGAAGTGTGGGTACATCTCCATGAAGTAGTCCTTGTAGGGAGGTTTCTTCTCAGTTAACATGATGATCAAGTCAAATGACAATGAATAGATTTTCAAAGCCTAGGTGACATTCTGTGTATATAAGATTCAAGTCAATTGAAGGAGGATAAGGAGGAGGAGGCAGAAAGCAATTGGGCAGAGGTGCTGTTTCTTGGAGATTTTTTTCCTTTTGGGACTGTGGATGGACCCAAGACCTTGAGCAGTCTTGGCAAGCACTCTACCACTGAGTTACATCCCCCAGGCCTTTTTATTTATTTATTTTTATTTTGAGACAGGGTCTTGTTAAGTTGCCCAGGCTGGCCTGGAACTTATGATCCTCCTGCCTGAGGTTCCCAAGAAGCAAGAATGACAGATGTGCCCATCGAGCAGCACTTGAAAATTTTTTAAATGAAATTCATCTGTGTTAACAATTTGTGTGAGGGGCGGAGGGAAGGAGGTTAGTATTAATTTCCTGAGAACTGTATGCTGTGAAATGTCAACCACATTTATGTTTATTTTAAAATATCAGAGAGCCCCATCTCATATCTCAGACAACAAAGCTGGGAGAACAAAGGAAGGATAGGTCCTCATATATTCTGAGACATTTACTCCCTCTGCAGGCAAATCAATAATATCCACAATGGCCATACTCAATAATATCCTTGTGATTTTTATAACATGTGTCATCTGTACAATTGGCCTAGTGATCACTTACTTTTCTAAGTTTTCTTCCTTCCTTCTCATAATCTAATTTCAGAGGAGGTAAATGGTTTCTCAAGATTACTGTTTAAAAGTGTCAGACTTGTCATTTGAGATACTTGGGATGTAGATCAAGCAGTTTTAATTTATTAGCAGATTAGGACTTCTGCAAGTTACTATGTACTGTGGTTTGAATATGGTTTATCCCCTATGCTGGAAGCTTCTCCCCAATCCAATAGTATTGAGAGCTGGTATATTTTTAAGAGAAGCCTGGTATAATGAAAGGTGATTAGGTCATGGAGGCAACACACTTGGGAGGGATTAATGCTGGTCTTGAGGAGTGGGTTAGGTCAAGTAAGAGTGTATTAGATTCCTTGAGAGCAGATTATTATTAGAGTAAATCAGGCCCCTCCCCAGTCTCTTGATTTCTTCCTCTTCATATTATGCCATCTGCTATTTTGTGATGCAGCCAGGGGGCCCTTGCCAGACACCAGTGCCATGTTCTTTAAACTTTGCAGCAACCAGAATCATGAACCAAATAAATATATTTTCTTTATAAGGTACCCAACATCGGGTATTTTGTCATAGCAACAGAAGACAGATTAATATACCATGTGTGAGTTTGCCTGTGAATATATATGTCTGTACACTTATAGTACTTACTTAGAGACACTTTGGAAAGTAGGGAGAGTCATTTCAGTATGAAAATTAACAAAGAAGAGACACATTACTTGCTTAAGGATTAATTTTCTGGTGATCAAATCAGAAAAGGGGATTTTTTTCACAAGGCTATTTTGGGATTTCAAAGAAGTCAAAGAATTCACAGTGAGTATTAAAGAAACTAGATAGTTCTGAGGAAAATGACAACATATTTACTCTGAATGAAGCTTTTTAAGAAGCAAGTTGTTAATGAATGAGTTGCAAATGTCCGGTGTCCTGAGAGATTCCCATTGAGGGCTGTGTGAAACATCTCCTACCAGGGAGCTTCTCCACTCTAACATCCATGCATATGTGCTTGAATTGTTAAAGAAGGTGAAAATCTTTTTCCAGATGTACAGATCCCACATTTGACAACAGAAGGCGCCATCAGGAAATGAGAGTTTGGATGGAGATTCCCACTAATGGAGGAAGGCCAGCAGAGAAACAAGGAAACACACCTCCACCCCGCCCACCTCTGGTGGGGTGTTTATTCAGGTGAACAACCTGCTTCACTCTACCAGCCACTCCATATGCAATGCCTGCAGGGGAGAAAGATCCTGCATAACATGCCCTTATCTAATGACTCACGGGCATTCAATATCTGACTATTGAACTACTATTTTCAAAAATTTATAGAAAATAGTCACTAATGCCAACAACTTTGGCTCTGTGGCAAATCAGGGGAGGAGATTTGGGGGGGGGCATTTGGGATTTTCTTCTTTTTGACTCTTCTCATGAGAACAGATTCCATGTAACTCCACTGCCCGTATTTTGGAAGTTAGCTGATTGAAATCACCGAGAAGTACCAAATAAACACACTTTCAACATCAACACCTTCAACGTTAATTTTAGATTCTTTGAGTCCTTGTTTTTCGCATAAGCAGCAGGAAGAAACCTGGAGTTTTGAAATGTTTCGTTTCCAATTGTGCTTTCACAGCCACAGTTGGACAAAATATCTGCTTCCCTTTCAGAAAAGAAAACATCAGCGTAAACAAAGATGGTAAAACAGCTTGTTGTATTTTCGTCCTTATTTCTGTCATTCATTCATTCTCTGACTTAGTGACCACATAATGGGAACAACAGTGGATGTCGGAAAGTATGGAAGGATAAAGACAGTTTTTGTCCTTAGGAAGTGCAAAGCTGTCTGGGAAAACAGATAAGTCAATAATTGTTAAAGTATGTGATAGGGACTATTTTTTGAGGGAACAAAATGATTGTTTTTAAAAATTGTTTTAGATGTTGATAGACCTTTATTTTATTCGTTTATTTATACGTGGTGCTGAGAATCAAACCCAGTGCCTCACACATACTAGACAAGTGCTCTACCACGGAGCCACAACCCCAGTCCCACAAAATGATTCTGAGTAAAGTGAGACACTGACCCAAGGGAGGAGCAACAGAGAGATGAGGGCGTAATCAAGGAGGTCAAGTGGCCAGGAAGGATCAAGCAGAGACTGGGAAGAGGAGCAGGGAGCAGAGATGCCCTTTCGAGGCTGGGATCATGTCTAATGCCCATGGGCTTTCTGTTTCCTGTGGTCCAGAAAGACACAGCAGAAAGAAGAGGCAAACCCATGACTGACCCTGAGGGTCAAGGTGGTGGCCAAGCTGAAGAGCAGCACTTCTGGTGCAGACTAATGAAGAGGCTAGGAATGAGCTTCCAGAACTATGAAGAAGGAATTGAAATGCCTTCAACTTCTCATTTCATTTTTTATTTTTGCAGTGCTGGGGATGGAACCCAGGGCTTCCTAGGTGCTAAGCCAGCTCTCTACCACTGAGCTACACCCCCAGCTTATTCTGATTTTTACTGATGACCTGGGGTGGAAATGGCAGTTTAAATCCTTTAATAACAGTAGGTGGTGGATACAGCAATCAAGGATGGATCCTGATACCACCTCCAGCTTTGATACAAGTATAATCTCAAACAAGCCATTTCTCCTCCTTGAAGCTCAGCCTCCTCACTTTTAAAAATTGGAAGTTGGGTTATCACTTCTTTCAGTCTTAAATTCAAATTCAAGATACAAAGGACTTTTTCTATTAAGCTTCCTCACTAAGTTACTTCTGTGTAGTCCGCCCTAAAAGGACTCCAGATATTTTAAGAAGAAGTAACTCACTTTAAGCCTTAAGTTGATAACAGGTTTTATTTTGATTAAGCAGCATTAATAGTTCGACACTAATAAACAATGCACTGTGACCATGTTAGGACATAACCAAGCTGGGAATTTTATAGTCTAAGTTAAAACTGTGGTTGAGCTAGGCCCTTAGCTGCAACTTAGCCAAGCTTCTTGTCCTTCTGTTCTTTCCTTATATGTCCTTCCTTCTAACTCTCCTCTGCTGGCCACACCCGACCACACTCATTTTAAACCATGTTCTCTGGAACCACCAAGGGACTGGATCCCTGCCCTGCTGAAGGTCAAGATCTAATGCTCATCATTTGACTTGGATAGTGGATAGGATCGTTGGAGGTTAGTAGTTAGAAAAAGGGGGAAATGTTGTAGGGAAAGAAATAGGTACAGTTCTCAAGGCTGAGACTAAAATTGATTCCAGTCAGATCTAGAGAAATAGATTAGGTTTGCAAAGACCTGGAGGAACTGCAAGACCCACAAGCAACTCCTCCATAGCAAGCCAGGGGGATTGGGAGGGCATTTTGGAAGGCTAGTGGGGCTCTTCCAGATGTCCTGTTTCTCACCAGTGCCCTGACTTCTCTGAATTTAGAAAGCAGCATGAGGTCAGCCCAGAGATTAAGGTCCTCCCTTCTGGCTGCACAGTTGTCTCAATGAGGAAGATTTTGAAAGACATGATGCCCAGGCCCTACCACAGAGAAGTCTGAATTAATTGGTTCGGGGAAGATGGGGATATTTTTTAAACTTCCCTGGTGATTCAAATGTACAACTAAGCCCCAGAATCCCTTCTCTAGGACATCAATGCTATAAACTCACTTTAAAAGTTATCCCTTGAAAAAAAAGGAGGGCCACATCGGGGTTACACACTGGTGACCTATGAATTCAGAATTTAGACTGAGTTTATATTTCACTTGGCCAACACAATGTTAAAACAAACAGCCAGGTGCAGTGCACGCCTGTAATCCCAGCAACTCGGAAGGCTGAGGCAGGAGGATCACAAGTTCAAGGTCAGCATCAGCAATTTAGCAAGGCCCTAAGCAACTTAGTGGGACCCTGGCTTAAAATTTAAAAATTTTTTAAAAAGTACTGGGAATGTGACTTCATAGTTAAGTGCCCCTGGGTTCAACCCCTGGTACCAAAACACAAACAAATAATAACCTCCTTTCAAAAAAAAGATTACAAAGCAAACCAACCAGACCTAATTTTGAATGCTTTTTCCAGAGGCCTGGTACACATCAAGCTTTCACAATTTGTTACTCAAATAACTCTTGAAGGCATTTACTCGCGCAGCTCCTGGTCTGCTGAGGACAAGGGACACACAGGCACCTGTTTTCCTCTCACGATGAAGGATGCTGGTGGAGTGAATCAAACTTCATTGTGTGTATGTGCCACGTTTTCCTTATCCATTCATCTACTGATGAACACCTAGGCTGTCACAATATGTTTTGTAGAAGGTTTTGGCCAGAGTGGGGCTCCAGCCCTAATTACATGACAGCTGTTCCCAAGGAGGAGTAGTTTTCACAGAATGGGTAGGTGTTATGGGCCTTCGTTGGACTGTAGTGCTAGGGGATCACGGATAGAGAGAAACAAAGCATGGGGCAACTCCAAGGAAGTCTGCTTTGGGCCCTTTGTTAGTGCAGCACAGTTACTACACTGTTTGGTGAGTAGAGTCTGGACAAGGCCTCTCAAGATGTTGTCACTATAGGTTTCACTGAACAGCATTGTTGGCAGTGATAACTATTCCCCAAGATCAGGTCCGTGACCACCCACATGCAGGATATAGAAGACTAGGATGAACTCAGTTGTGGCTTTCCAACCCACACCATATTTCTGAATATGTAGAAAATTTCTTTCTAGAAAGCTATTAACAGCTTCATCTCAAACTTTCAGCCTGCATAATGATTTTAATTCCCTACTAGACCATTGCTGCAGATTGAAGGTTTGTGTCCCCACAAATCCATATGTTGAAATGCCAGTCACCAATGTGATGGTGATAGGAGATGGAGTCACTGGGAGGTGAGTCCATTAGGAGGGCAGAGCCTTCATGAAAGGGATCCATGTCCTTTTACGAGACTCTGGAGATCTGCCTTGCCCCCTCCACCTTGTGAGGATGCAGCTAGAAGGCGTTTTCTATGAGCCAGAAAGCAGGCCTTCACAGACCCCCAGCTTCTTGCTACTTTGCTCTTTTTGGACTTCCCAGCCTCCAGAACTGTGAGAAGTGGGTTTCTGTTGTTTATAAACCATCCAGTGTGTGGTATTTTGTTATACAGCCTAAATGGACTAAGACACCCTTTGTTTCTAGCACAAATGTTCTTTCTCATATTCTTAGGACCAGAGAGGTTCCATCACAGGTTTTTAAAATCCCAGACCCCTGCCTCTGTACCACTGTACCCAAATGCAGAGCAAGGCATACCACAGGGTTTGATGAATGTTTAGTGGGTGGAATTCATTTTCAGTTCCAATTATTTTACACTGAGAGGTTGGGCTCTAGAATCTGAAAATTTCCTTAGTTATAGCACTTTACTACTATGAGTTAAAGGTCAGAAGTAATAATAGTCTGGATTAGCTGTACATTTTCAAACCTTAAAAGCCAGCCCAAGTTTGTGGTCAGGGCTTCTATTTCTGCTTCTTGTAGAGAGTGTGACATGGGTCAGTTCAGTCTTTGTCTTAATCCTTTAAATCAATGTGCACCTGTCCACAGTGGAAAGCACACACGATGCCTCCAGACCTTCCAGAGTCAAACATGGTGGAAAGGAAATGTTCCTTTTATAGCACATTTATCCTGAACCCCCAACTACTGGAAAGATAGCCAAGAATGAGGATAAATATTTTTGGTTTCCTTGTTTGTTTCTCAGGTTCTAAAACAGAAAAGATTTATAACAAAGTCTGTATACCAAGATTTTATTTGGGGTGCAATTTCTATAACAGTGTCTACCCAATCTTTTAGACCAGAGCCACATGCAGTTATCATGCAGATTCACATATCTCTCCAACAGTACCAGATGGGAGGGTCTTTCGACAGGAACTCAAGAAAGAAAACATTCATTATTTGAGCATAGCCACTTCCCTACAGGCAAATGTGTAAGATTTCTAATAATTAACTTTATATTATTTTATATTTCAACTAAAATAGACATCATGAATGGAAGTCATTCTGGTTTTAATCTCTACTCCTTCCACCAGGGTAATGGGAATAATGTATCTCTCTGTTCTGAGTGGCTAGGACAGAGCCATCATCTAATCTGAGTTTGAGGGTTTTCGTTCACATGTCCATTCCTTCTCTTCATTGTCAGGTAGAAGAGGTATTGCCCTGAAAACTACTTTGTAGACTATTCCTGCTGCAGATGGGCCTGCTCTTCACAGGGGTACTCACATTGATCTCTTCCTCCCTCCTCCACGTTGTCCTCAGTGTCCTCCTCGTGATTACCTTTTTCTAGCTGCCCTATGTCTGGATTCCCAGGGTCCCATTTTCCATTTGGTCATTAGCTTATTAGTGCAGGCCTGCAGTTCAAGACAATTCCAGCCTGTCCATTTGTAGTTGAACTTCATGACCTTATTGGTGACATTATCCTCCCTCTCAGGTCATGCAGTGGTTATTCCATTTCTTTAGGAGTTCTGACTCTGGCAATAGACTCACTCCTGCTTCAGCTATGAGAGGGTTTATTACTATAACTCCAGTGTGATGAATAATTTTATATGTCAATTTGACCAGACTGAAGGATGCCCAGGTAGCTGATGAAACATTATTTCTGGGTTTGTCTTCGGAGATGATTTTGGAAGAGATTAACATTGAATCAGTAGACTGAGACCCTTACCAATGTGGGCAGCATCATCCAGTCTACTGAATGCCCAAGTAAAACAAAAAGATGGAAGAAGGGTTCACTTGCCACCTCCTTTTGGAGCTGAAACAAACATCTTTTCCTGCCCTTGGACATTAGAACTGTACTTCCTGGACTACAGGATTTACACCAATGGCCCCCTTGTTCTTATAGCTTTGAACAGATCTCCACCACTTTCCTGGTTCTCTAGCTTTCAAACAACATACTGTGGACCTTCTTGGTCTCCAAAGTTGTGTGAACAAATTCCCATGCTAAGTCAATCAATCTGTCTTTCATCTATTCTCTTCTATCACCTATCTGTCTATCAAATATCATCTATCCATCATTGGTTCTGTTTCTCTGGAGAACCCCAACTCATATCCTTTGTATCCTGGAAAAGGAAAAATTAGTTTTCTATTCGAGTAATGTTTAATCTATGAACACAAGGCAATTAGCATGAAAATACAAATAAAATGAAAAATGATGCTCTCATGTTAGACAACTGTTTCTACATGAAGGGAATTCTCTGGGCCTTTAAACATTCATTTATTCACTTACCACACATCTAATGAGAACTCCAAGGAAATCATTGGTTCCTACCTGGATCCCCACAGATCCAGCAGCGTCTGTGTGTTTTGCCGCTAACTTCTCACAGCTCTGCCTTCTTCAGAGTGCTAACTATGACTTATAAAGCTACCTTGTCCATTTGGAGAGTGAAGCGCCTGGCATGTCCCCCCACCCCACCCCACCCCACTGATCTCTCCTATTGGTTGCCTGGTATTGTGGGATGAGACATTGAAGATACTAGTTTTTCAAGAAGGAACACTCTGAGGTGTGATTTATGCATAGTGATTATGTGAATCAGGCTGAAGCTGAGGCTTTCTTTTGACACTGCACTGTTGCTTGGCTTCTCCCTCATCTTTATCTGCCCCGCCTCCCATGACAGTGCCCCCCCCACCCCGAAGCAATCCTAAATAAATCGTGTGCAATCACGTTTTTGGTTCAGAGTCAGCTTCTGAGAAACCTTATCTAAGACTAGGTCCTTTAATGTGCCAGACAGTGGGATTCTGCTCAATGTAAGAGATTACAAAGGACAAATCAGCCAACAAATAGGTTTTAAAATGCCATTAGGCGTCATGGTTTTCTTATGATCTGTCTGTCAGGGACCCACAAGGCAAGAGAAGATTGACTCAATCTGGATCATTTGAGAATAATTGTTTGTTTTTCAGGATTTTTTTTTCAATGCTGGGGATATAAACCAGGGTCTCACACATGCTATAGAAGTGCTGTACCACTGAGCTACACCCCTAGTCCTAGAACGGTTTTATAAAGTGATTGTCTATAAAGGCATTGGCAGGATGTAGGACCATCAAAATAAATAGTACAATATCCCAGAGCTTATAAACAGTATGTTAAAAGATAAACCGAGGCCCATTAAGATTTTTAAAAGTTTATTTAAGCATTCAATGATTTATGAGTTGGGCATCACCAGATCACAGATGGTTCATAGCTTCACTGTAAGAATGAGAGAGGAAGCCTTTATAAGTTGTTCACAGAAGCAAGACAAAGAAAATATGTTTGCTGATCAAGGTACAAAGTCCCTAGTTAAAGATGAGTTGACAGATTCTGGTTGTTTAAGCTTAGATTTTGTTTTACTGTTTATATTGAGTTTGGTTTTGGTTTGCTTACATAGAGAACGAAGGTGCCTGAGTCATTTCAGCTGAATGTCCTCTCTTTCCTACACACTGGGTATATAGTATGTGGCACTAAATGGCATGCATGTATTGAGAAAAAAAGATAGTGTACTCCGCAAAGAGAACAGTTGAGGTGTTCGGCTGAAGTGTATACAATCTGTTGGATAAAGCAGAATTCTAATATGCTAGGTTACCTCACTTATGATTCCACAGCAAGTTAGCAATCAGGGTGGGGTTAAGAGTGGTGCTGGAGGAAGATGGCAAGCTATTGAGAGAGAAGGTAAAAATGGAAGCAGCAATGAGGACTTGGAAAGCATTGCAGGCTGAAGCTGGCTCACATCTAGACCATCATCTTTATAGTGGAAAAAACCAGGGGAACTGTACTCAGATCTCAGCAGCTTCTCAGTACTTTACAGCTCTTATTTATAGGGCAGAGCCAGTTTTTAAATGGAAAAGTCTGAGTTTCCAAGAAAATAGTTATCATCGGACATTGTACTCTGTTTAAGGAGGCAGTGAAGAATATAATGCATTTTTAGAAACATTCTCATCTTCCTAGTTATATAATAGTGATAGTTAACATTTGCTGAGTACCAGGAGCAAGGTGCTGTGCTAACCACCTCACAAATTCTCCTCTAATCCTGACCACAATCCTTCAAGGTAGGAACCATAATTATCCTCATTTTACAGGAAAGGTTTAGAGAAGTTCAGTCAGGTTCCTGTCTGCTTCACTGTAAACACAGGATAGAACCAGCATTGGAAACAAGTAGGTTGATCACTGGGTATGGCTCAGCTTTGACAGCTATTTATTTATTTGTTTGTTTGTTTATTCATCCATTTAGGGTACAAGGAAAGAATCCAGGGCCTTGCACATGCTAGGTAAGTTTTCTAACACTGAACTACACCCCCAGGACCCAAATTTCTATCTGTGAAACCTAACATTTTAATGGTATTCTGGAAGAACCTGATCCCAGTGTATGAGACCAAAGAAAGGGAGGCAGACAGATCTAGAAATGCACAGAGGACAGTTTATCTGGGGAGTTACTAACAGCGAAGCACGATTCTGGGTGGTGGCAAGACCAAGTATATCCTTGCAACCTGAATCAGAAGGAGGGTGTACATATTGGTTAAGACAAAAGTGATTTCATCTTAGGTGGAATATGCCTAGGTTATCTTAAGCTAATATCAAAGAATCAGGCACATTGCTGGCTCCATGGTTCAGTTATAAAGCTCCATATACTATGTTATAGTTTTCTGGAAAATTATGCAAGAACCCCAACTTGGGTTACTCTTAGGCAATCATGACAGTTACAACTCAAGATAGCTCCAGTCATATCAAGCTTAATCCATAGGAGTGGTTCAAGTGTTGCACAATCAGCTCTCTCTGGAGCTGTCCCGTTACCCACAGGCCACATCTGACAAATGAAGCAATATAATACTTCTTAAATTAGTTAAATCCAAGAGGATGTTCCAATGTCACAGGGTAAATTGAACAAGAAAAGGGAGTCAATTAAAAAAAAAAAAGACTTACGATTCAATCGTCATAAAATAGTAAGTGAGAATTCAATTCTGATTTTAAGAAATCTTTGAGGGAGAAAAAATATCCAAATGCCCTGGTGGAGATAATTCGATGTTTAACAGTCCTTGGGGCAGGTGCAGTTTGTCTTCTCTCATTTTGCTGTTGGCTGGCTTCTTTGTAGCCTGTCTGCAATCTCAGAAATGTAGGGGCCCACTCCTGCCCTCCATGGGAGGGTGCCAAAATTCCCAGGACAGGACCCAAATATCAGTGAAGTCCAATGAAACATGACATGACCACTAGAGGGAGGCAGTGAGGTCCCTATGCTTCATTCTGCAAGATTCAAATTTCTATTTGTTTATAACATCATCATTTTAAAGATGCTCATATCTAAGAACTGTACTTTATGCTGTGTGGATGGTGCTAGTGAAGACTGTACTCTTCAATCCCAGAAGGCACACTGCAGATCAGCGTTACTGTTTTATTGGGGCCAATCTGATATCAGAAGGTGACTTTGCAAGAGCTCTGGTAGGATAGGCATTTTCTTCTGCTTAGTCTATTCATAAAACTTTGCAGAATATATTACAATTGTTAAAGCCAACCATGTTTCAAGAATGCACGTTGATCACAAACACTGCAAAATATCTGATTCTTGTCATTTCCTTTTGAGGGAGTTGAAGTTAATACAAATACACAAAGACAGCAAGGAGGGGTCAAGTCTGGAGGCAAGTGGCCCACACACTCCCCAATGAGTCATCTCATCTGTGGGAACTATACCATCCAATAGCACCACCCAGAGACTCATCTGGAAGACTGCAGCTGCTTCGTCAGTGTGCACATTGAAAAGAGCTCTGTAGTGATTAATATAATAACAATAATAGTAACACAGGGATTTATTTTCCAAGTATTTTCTTTAGCGCATGTAGCTAAGAACACTTCCTTATAATAGATACACTTTAGGCTTTATACAAACAGCAGTGGGGGATTGGAAAAGGCTCAAGATGTTCTTCATCATGGAATAATAAGCAGTCATTTAAAATAATGCTGAGGACTATATTGATATGGAAGGACAGTCACAATACATTGCTGGGCTTTTTAATGTAGGTTTTTAAATAGTGTGAGCTCATTTCTGCCACAAATATATGCATATACTGGTAAAAGTCTGAAAGATATACCTTGAAGTGATTATCTCTGGATGGTAGAATTATAAGCAATATTTTCCCTCTTTTTTATTCATCTATATTCTTAACTTTTCTACCCAACCATGCTTTACTGTTTTTTTTTTCAAGTCTACTGAAGTATGCACTTTCTGTCTTTTGCATTTAAATCTTAATTTAGATAGAGCCTATAATCTTATCAAACAGCATATTGTCATAATGATATGATTTCTACCCATTTGCTGTTACCTTACAGCCATAAGGCTAAATGAAGAACCAGCCAGGTAGAATTGCAGCTTTCACTCGACATATTTGTTTCAGAACGAAGTGTCATGTGTCCAAACTGTCCTTGGTGGAGGCCTCACTCCCAACACTACTTGGATCAACTTATTTTCCTCATCCTACTCTACTTACCATGTCCCGTTCTTAACCTGATGAGACCTTTTCTTCCTTCCTCACTCCCTGCACGTGCCATGCTCCAGGATTTCGTTCCATTTAGCTTCACCACCTGCTGGACCTTCTCCTTCTGGCCTCACCTATCAGCATCTGCCCATTTTCAGTGCCTCCTTTCTCAGAGCCTTTCCTGAAGCCTGATAGGCCGAGCTCCCCAGAGGGAGCTCCCAAGGAGGGAGTCAGAAAGCCAGACAAGACCTCCCAACCACCCTACCTTTCCCAGTATGCCCCCAGAGTCTTCCTGAATAGGGCCACATCTGCAAATGGTGAGCAACCTCTACTCCAAAGGTACAACGATCATTTATTAGGTCAAGATACATAATTTGACCCAAAATACATACAACAAATAAGAACTGGCCACATACTAACATGTTTTATTAAAATTCAGAGATTATTGAGAAGCGGCAATTTCAAAAGCATGTCTGAGCACACCATTTCCTCCAGAGCCATGGACAAGGTTTGACACTGGCGGCATAAGAGTAAGAAAGGGTTGTTTAAGCATCAGTGTACACAAGACCATGATGATTTATTCCACCTTGCAGGTCCCCTTATGCCAATGCCAATGCAGCTGTCCTCCGGCCCTCCTCTCCGTCTCTCTTCAGGCATGGTACCAAACCTGGTCAATGGACATGGTGTTCCATGGGACAGCTAGAAGACATCTCCAGCGAAGTCCCTGCCTCCTTCCACCCCAGTAGATGGGGAGACTCTCAGGTGGCCCTTGGAACCCTCCTATCCCTGTTTTCTGACTCTGTCCCATAGTCCACCCAGTGACACTGCCATTTTCCAAGCTCCTCCCAGTCCCCTCTCCTGGGTCTCTCTTTAGTCAGGCAGTAGAGGTCTCCTTGGGATGTAATCAGCAGCAAGGACAGTCATGAGCATCCTGGATGGGAGGGAAGAAGGTCCTGATCACAACTGGGCACAGGTGTTCATGGGTCCACCAATGCTCCACCTGCCCCCCCCCACTCTTCTTTCCCCAAAACTGTCTGAAAACCCCCTATCATGATGCCACCCCAAGTGTCTATCCTCCAAGGCCAGCTGAGATCTTACCTCCTCTAGGGGTCTTCATGGCATCCCTCACCTACAGTGCATCCCCTCAGCTCTGACTCTCTCTGTCATTCATTCAGTCCCATAAACACACTGTGAGTAAGCCCACGGGCTTTACAGTGAGGCTGGTGGGCCCCAGTCTGTGTGATTCCGGGCAGCTTAACTTCAGTGCATCAGTTTCCTTATCTGTAAAATGGAAATTATCACTGCATCTGCTCATAGAGTTGTGATAATTAAATGAACTGGGCCATAGTTCCTGCTACATAGGAAGAACTTCATAAATGTGAGCATTTTCTGCGTAGCATGGACAGTCAGTCATCCTCTTGGTATCTGTGAGGATCAATTCCAAGACAACCACCCCCATACCAAAATCTGTGCATGCATGCTTAGTTCCCTTATATAAAATGACATAGTATTTGCATATAACCTATGCATACCCTCTTATATAATAATTTAAATAATTTAAAAATGGCAGTGCCACTAAATTTTTTTATATTATCTAATATAATGTAAACCCTACATGAATATGTTAGACTACATTGTTTATGGAATAATAACACAAAAACACCATGTTCAGATGCATTTTTTCAAATATTCTTACCCACAGTTTGTTGAATCCACAGATGTAGAACCCACAAGGAGAGGGCTGACTGTATTTTTAAATTTAGTGTGTTCTTATTTAAGTTTCTATAGTTTGCATTTTGTCTTCTCGATGTGATTACAGGTACTTGCAATGCTACAACTGAGCTACCAACAGCCCCTTTTTTGTAGTCTTCATAGCACCTAGCCAGTAACTCCATGCAGGAGGTGCTTAAAAATGACTATTTGACAGAGAATACAATACAGTAATAGCAGTGTCATGTGATCTGCAAAAAACATCACATCAAACTGCAAGTCACAAGTCAGTGTAACTCTGAAAAACTTCTAGTTTAAGGCAGATTTTGCTGTAACACAACCCACTCTAACATATGGCAGTCCAAAAGGGAAGATTTATTATGTGTGGTGATCCTGTGAGTTACCTGAGGAGTCCTCTGTGGGTATATAGCATTCACCTGGAGAGTTGGCAGAGTTGGAAGGACCAAGATGGCCTCACTCATGTCTTCTGGTTGGTTGTGGTGATATCTGGGCCTTCTTACTTCTTATCCAATAGGATAGACTGGGATTCTTCACAGACAGCCAAGTGGCCTCAGGGTAGATCATGTCCATTTTTTTCATTCTCCTACTGATAGGCATTCAGATTACTTCCAAGTTTTTACTGCAGAGAATGTAGTTATGAATGTCTAATATGTAGCTCCTAATGAATAGAATTTTTGGATCACAGGGCATGCACATCCGTGACTTACTAGACAAGTCTGAACTACATCCTATATGATTCCATTTATATGACATTCTGGGAAAGGTAAAACTATAGGAAGAGGAAACAGATCAGTGATTACCAGGAGCCAGGGGCGGGGAAATGGGTTGATTACAAAGGAGCCCAGGAGTCTATGAGAAGGGCATGGAACTGTTCTGTATCAGTGGTGATAGTTTCATGTGTGCATTTAACAAAATTTACAAAACAGTACACTAAAGATGAATTTTATTGGATATAAATTAACTTTAATAAAAATGTAAATAAATATGATTCCAAAGCCCTTTCTTCAAATATTATAATTCATTTGGTCTGGGTTGGAGCCCAGAGATTGTTTTGACAAGGAAAAACACTTTTTCTAGATTTTTCCCTGCAGATATCCCTCATGTCTCTTTGACCAAAATAACGTCACATGTTTATTCGCAGGTCAATCACTGACAAGGGGAGTGACATTATTCAGAATGGTCTAGATCCGTTTAGCTTTATTCTCTCAGGCTGGAGAAGTCCCAACCTTCCCTCAGGCACAAGGCTGACCTACACCAGAACAAAGTCAGGGTTGGCTGGAAACACTGAAGGAAGAGAAAGGCCTGTTAGGCTAGCCTCAGGCAAATACAGTATAATTCCATTTTTA
Organism: Sciurus carolinensis; assembly: GCF_902686445.1. Lineage (NCBI taxonomy): Eukaryota > Metazoa > Chordata > Mammalia > Rodentia > Sciuridae > Sciurus > Sciurus carolinensis. The sequence goes on from NC_062226.1 coordinate 69,770,872, forward strand.
CTAAAAGTGAACATAGATAGGTCTAGAGAAAGTAATATAAAACAAAAAGTTCTCTCCAGTGGATGAAATTTTAGGACATATTTAGTTTTCGTATTTCTTTTTTTTTTTTTCAAAAAATGTTCTTTTCTCCCTTAGTCCCACCTCTAAAATTTTCTACAATGACTATGTAATTGAACCTCTTCCAAATATTCTCAGACGTTACTTTAAAATAAACACGTATAGCCCTCAACAGGGTTTTTATAAGAAAGTAAATAATACAGGCAGTTGTATAAGATCCAACCTAGGAATCAGCAGAGGTCATACCCTTTCTGATGCAGTCTCCAAAGACATGGGGCCTTCTTGCACCTGCAGGAATCACAGGATCCAGAAGAACCCAGAAATTTCAGCACATTAGTTGAGGGGGCCACCCCTCCTGCTTGGAAGACTGTGTCCTGTCGGTTCTCTTCCAAAAGAGAGGGTTGAACAGCACAAACCAGGTTCCAAGAGGGCCAAAACACTACCAAAGACCAGTCTCAGGAACAGAGAACAGAGACATCCACAACAAGTAGGAAGATGCAGATGGAGGGATGAAAATGGTAGGTGGGAAAAGGCAGACAACTGAAGAGCAGTAAGGTCACTCTGTGTCCCAAGACCACATGTCCAAAACCTCAGCAACACACACACACACATACACAGAGCTAGACCAGGTCAGACTGGCATTCTAAGAATGATGTATCCAAAGTGTTACTTGTAGACCCTTCTCAACCTATTTCTGGGATTCAAACAGATGAGGAGACCAAGAATAATTGAATATATTTTTGCAGGAATGGCTCACGTCCACTCACCAATTCTCTAGGTTTCCCTAAAGCCCAGATACACCTGACCCTCTGCATCAAACCCGCATTTACCCTCTCAGCCCACTGTTGGTAGCAAAGAGCAAGCAGTACTTCTGGAGAAATGTGAGAAGGACCCAAATACCAAAGATACAAGTTTCCAAGCAACACAGACCTCAAGTTCAAATCAAACTCAAGTTCCTACTTATGCAAACTATTTCACCTCCTTGTGCCTCAGTATTTTCTCTTGCAAAATGAGAATAAGTTTGTCAAGGTATTAAGTGATCCAGCTCATGCAGAACATCACAAACCTGAGTAAGCAGAAAGGTTAGTAATTGCCTGCAGATGTACCTGCAATAACCTACCAGGAGAGTGTTTCTTCTCCTCACCTTGAACTCTAAGCACAGAAATTAATCAAGATCTCTGAGGCCACAAGTCTGGAGCCATATGATTCACTTCTCTGAATTGAGGTTGTAATGCCCATAGATCACTAGGGCTTGATCTCAATAGAAAAAGAAATGGTTCTTTGAAAATTAGACCCAGCTAACTTCACCTGCTCACAGCCATATCACCTGGTGCTGGAAAAGTGCACTCTGACTCCTGAAAAGAACAAATCATACCAAAGGGACCAGAGGGAGAAAGTAAGGTTAAGTCACTGGAACCCCATGTCCATCTGCAACAGGCTGTGTGGGTGGCCTGAGCTAAGAGAACAGAGTAGAAGGAAGAAAGAGAATGCAGCAGCCCGCAGAACTGGAGGTTGCATGGTGCCTTGGAGTAGCTGCGACTTTCATTTCTCTCCTTTGTTGAAAAGACTCTTTGCTGCTCCTTGTTGGGGGGTAAGTACAGCAGGGGAAATGGCTCAAGAAGCTTGAGGTGAGTGGAGAATGAATTCTCTCCAGTGAAAATTTCTGAACCATCAAAGTGCTTCATTAATTCCATAAAGAAAGGGGACACACAGGGGCTCTTCAGTGGGAAGATGGCTCCCTGGCTGCTTATCTGGATGTCGGGTTCTGGCTTAGTAACTACTAAAACTGTCCCCAGGGCAAAAATGGGGCAGGTGAAAATGAGAATGCTCAAGGTCATATTTATCTCTCCATATTGCCTAGAAGGGAGAGTACATTTCCTGGGAAGCTTGCCTGGCTACTGAAAGTATGACCTGACGACATGTGGCTATCCCAGACTTTCTACTCCCTTTTCTTTGTAATAAAATGATTTGTTGGGGCTGGGATTGTGACTCAGTGGTAGAGCACTTGCCTAGCATGTGTGAGGCACTGGATTCGATTCTCAGCACCACATATAAATAAATGAATAAAATAAAGGTCCGTCAACATCTAAAAAGTATTTTTAAAAAATGAAATGCTTTTATTTGTTTTAGCATATTATTTAGGAAAACAATGTGTTTGTGAAACTGCAGAGTGGTCTATTTCAAGATGCAAGTGTGCATTTGGGTAATAGTGCATTAATCCAATTGTGCATAGTGTAAATAGTGCATCTGATAATAGTGCAAATACCAGTGAGTTCAAACCTTCCCTTGCAAATGCAAAAGCAGAGAGCCAGAGGTGAAAGGACTTGCCTGGGGTCACAAAACTTGCTATTGGCTGATGTGGACTGGAACCCAGGGCCAAGTATAAGTATGGATTTAGGTATGAATTTATTAATTTTAAATAGTAATTAATCTTCCTCTCAGAGTAATACATGTCCATGTTTTAAACAGCCAAATATCACTACATAGTTTATAACAAATCCATGGTCTCAAACCAGGATACAGCTCTTCAGAAGCACCTGCTTCTAAACCTGTCACATGCTTCCTCTGACACGTGTCCCTGTATTTTTAAATAATCTGCTGACACTACATTTGCCATTTTATCCACTTTAGGCATAAGATATTGATTTTATAATTTTGGAAATGAAGATTTAGCATTTCCCTGATTTTGCTTTCCCCATCCTACATGTGTTTGGGAGTTAATTTTTTTTTTAGTTAAACCAATAATCAGCAAATAAATTATTACAACGTTATAAGTATACTTCTCTGCTGAGTCAAGTAGTAGATAGGATTTAATTTCCTTTCTTTTTCCATTTTTTTCTTGTTCCTGGAATTAATAGTTACCTTAGGTATTTTTCCCTTAGTTATTCACATATTGTCGTTAATTCTTCTCAAACCAACCGAATGCACTGCCCCTCTCAAAACTATTTCCCATTACATTAGAATTCCTAATTAATATTGTTCCTACCCATGGAGCTCCATCCTCTAGTTCCAGACTGTCCAGTTGCTCACTAGGCTGTGTCCAAACATCAAGCTGGGAAGGACCTTCCTGGGCATTCCCTCCCTCTAGGGTTGAATTCTTCTGTTTCTCAGACCCATGAATTGATCTCAAATGAATCACTCATTCATTTTGGTGGAATACTGCCTGAGAAAGGGTCATAACATAAAATTTCGTGAAAATGACCTCATACCTGATTGATAGTTTGACTTTCTAGTGAATAGATAGTTGAGTGGAGTATAGACTTTTCCTTCGTTATTTGGGAAGCATTGCTTCTTGGATATTTAGCATTCAATGTTGCATTTGGAAAGTTTGATGCCACTTTGATATGATTTTTTTTTAATTCTCTTTCTAGGATGTTCTCTTTACCCCTTTGGAGGGGAAGAATATACTAAGCATCTACTGTGTATTAGACCTATTCAAAGCTTTACACACACTTATCTTGATAGTCTTTATAAAAACTGAAGTGGAAATTACTTTGGAATGGAAACTCAGGAAGGGTAACTAATCTACCTGACACATAAGGCCTGTCACTGTAGACTATGCTGTAGTGACAACCCTAAAGCCTCACAAAAATTGCTTGAGCATCTTACATGTTTTATGTGAGTTGTTGGTTCTGCTTACCTCAGTCTCCCAAGGTCTCTGAGATTCTGGCTTAACATGTGCTTTTGTGCTTTGGGTAGCAGGAGAAAAGAATCTGGTGAATGAGACACAGATTAGGCTTCTTTTGATTGGTAATAGGAAGTAAAAGCTAGAAAGTAGGCGGACAGTTTGGATCTAGAGTATGTAGATGGCTTCTAGACACTAGAAGCATGTGTACTCATGGAAGGAAGGGAAAGAAAAGACCCTGCGATGGAGGAGGTGGGCTTCAAAGAGAAAGGTGAGAGACTGCCTAGACACAGAGTACACCCAGAAGGAGCCCCAACTTTTCTTTTTTGTGATGCTGGGGATTGAACCCAGGGCCTTGTGCTTGCAAGGCAAGCACTCTACAGACTAAGCTATCTCCCCAGCCTGAAGAGCCCCAACTTTGACAACTGATAGTCCTCATTCAAATTCTAATTCTGTGATCTTAGTCAAGTTGCTGAGGTACTGGGGCCTCCATTTCCTTCTTTGCAAAACAGAAACAGTCATACTTAACCTTGAAGATTATTATGTGAGTTAAATGCATTTATAGTCATTTACAATACAAGTAAAAGTCGTAGTATAGTACCTGGAGCACAGCACATGCCCAATAGGAGGCAGCTGGTAATGACATTTTACGTTTGGCCTGACCCTCAATATTCTGGAGAACTTTCTAATACTTGTAAACAATGTGTCATACAGAGTTTTCAGTGAATCAACAGTTCTGGCCTAAGGAGAGACTATTTAAAATGCAGTCTGTCTTTTCGGAGAAAAAAAAAAAATAGCCATACTTTCATATTTTTCTCTTCATTCAGTGATGGGGAAAGTTTTTCTTAGCATGTTTGTCCTGAAACCATGGATACAGCATAAAAATAAAGGAACGTGACTGCCCTACGATTGGGATGCACATGGTAGTCAGAAAGAGTAAGCAAATATATTTAACTTTCTTCCAATACATACATACATATTTTGAGATATAATACATGTGGAGCCCAGGCCTCTTCAAGCTGTTATGGGGTCATGGTGCGCCCTCTGGTGGCTCGTCTTTTCAAATGGGTTCACTGGCCCTGAAGAGCAACTACCGCCTGGTAGGTGCTTGTCTCAACCCAGAAGAGGATCCACATTTGGGGCAGCTTTCTATACACTCCTGGATATGGTCAGGTCAAGGTTGCTTCCATGATTGTTAAGGGATTATTGCTTTGCATGTGCACTTTACCAAGTGGCAAGAACATATTCCAGATGTGTGACTATCTTGATCCGTTTGGCTTGAAACGAGACCAGTAAGTGAGAGGTGGCACTATGATGAAAATTATTTCTAGTGACATGAGCCAACTGTAAGCTGTGGGGACCTTGTACACCATGCAAAGGAGTTTATAATGATCCATGTAGCCAAATGATCGTTAGAGCAATGACTGTCTACCAAAGGATATAATGGAGAAGGGGACTTGGGTCACTTTGGTTTACATGAGAAAAATGGATTACAGTATGGAAAATCTAAGAAGTGGAGGCTGGTGCAGAAGACCAGGTGAGAGGCCATGGTAGTCCAGAGCAAGTGATGGCAATATAGATGGAGAGGAGCTATTTGGAAGTTCTAGCCACACAGGACTTGGCCATTGACTAGTTGATGAGAGTCAGGAAGAAGGAATTCAGCCTGATGCTCAGATTTATGGTACGAAGGACTGGGTAGATGGTGGTGGAACTCTAGCAGAGGCAGAGGTCTGAGGGAATCTATAAGGAGTTCAGTCTAGGACTTGTTTGGTTACAGAAACCTCCAACAGTGGAGATGCCAGATTGTCAGCTCTCTGTCTCTCAATCTGAGGCTCTTTCTGCTACAACAGAGCATCCTTATCCTCCATATATTCCTCAGACTTTGGGATGCTGGGGAGAAGGTGCTGTCAGGATCATTAAGTCATAGCTGGCATAGATTGGCTCAAGTGCTTTGGCTGGGGTGTCCCTCTTGGTGTTAGGGGAACAGGGAGGGACAAAACTCAGTATTATAGTATTCCCTTTTCCAAAAACATCCATTCACCATGCTAATAGTATAATCAACTCAGGCAAGTGTCAATGAATGCTAAACCCATTTGTTTGTAAATAAGCTATTTACCCAATCAAAAAGTATCTTCGTACAGATCATTTATTACAACAAATGGGAAGTATTTTGATTGAAGAAATCCAAGTGACACTACTAATATCTCCCCATTGATGATTTATTAGAAAGGGGAAAGAATCCCCTAAAGTGGAGAAATCACATGAATTTCAGCATACCAGCTCAGCCACAAGGTCAGTTCGTGTCCCCACCAATAGGGCACACTGACATGAGGAGGCTCCTAAAGTGACTCTCTGAAAAGGACACAGTGTACATAAAACTGGAACCTCATCAAAAGGAAGCACCAGACCAACCCAACTGGAAAACTACCTGCCTGAGCTCTTCAGAAATGCCAATATACTAAATTACAAAGGTGGAGGAGTCATTCCAAAGTAAAAGAGCTTGAAGAAACATGGTGGCTACGTGTAAATACACAAACCTGGGCTGGGAAAACATGTTATAAAAGACAATCTTAGACCGGCAACATTTAGATTTGATTATGTTTGATAATAGGTTCACATCAGTGTCGAATTTCCTAAACTTAATCATTGTACTGTATTTTTGTTCTTTGGAAACACCTGCCAAAGTGCTTGGGTGGGAAGAATCATGATGTCTGCAACTTACCTCAAATAGTTACTAGCAATAATGGTAATATTAGTAATATATACATAACTATATAGAGAGATAAAGCAGATGTGGCAAAATGTTAATAATTGGTAACTTTAGGTAAAAGTATACTGGTGTTTAATGTTCTTTTGCAACTTTCTGGGGGAGATTATATACACATATATAAGTAGATTACTTCTATATACATACACATACATATTTGCACATACATTTATATGTATATAGACACACACATATTTGCCAAATAAAAAGGAAAGAAACACGTCTACTCAACCCAAATACCAGCAGAGGGGATTCTGGATATTGCAGATTTCATCCAGCGTTCCTTTTTAAGGTAAAATATCTTAATATTACCTTTTCTAGTCACTAAATTTCATCTTGATGAAATATCAAAATGGGAGACGGGTAAAAGTGGAATTTCCTGCCCTACCAGGCTCTTAAGAATGTGCTTTATTTGCTGTGAATTGAAAACTTGCAACATATAGAGAGGAATTTGTTTTCTAAATCCAGGTACTGAAGTTGAAACTCTGAATGCCCAAAGAATGGTTGGAACAAGAATTGCACTCCTGTTACCTAGCCACATTATCCATGGGTGGCCTCCAGAATCAGCCAGGCTGAGTATACACTGGCTGTTCCTGCAGTGGGGAGTGAGACTATGAGGATGTTCGTGTTAGCTGGCTGCACCTGCAATCTCATTGCCCAGGTGAGCATGCGCAGTCAGTTAGGGAAGCAGGGCACTGAAATGGACCTTGGGAAGTTCCTACTTCAGCTCCCTCCACTTCCCCATCTGTGGTTTTAATCTCCTCTGCAACTTCCTAGCCAACTTGTCAAACAGCTTCTGCCTGCACACAGGTATGACTAAAACTTCTAGTTAGCTATCTAATCCATTTTTTAAATTGTTTAAACTTCTTTCCTCTGGAGAAGACTCAGAACAAAACATTTCCATTTCTTGAGGCACTTATTAATTTTTTTCTTAGTGACACATGTCAAATCAAGCTGGGTATGGTGGCACAGGCCTGTAGTCCCAGCAACTCTGGAGGCTGAGACTCAAAGTCAACCCAAGACTTTGAGGCAAGACTGGACAACATAGCAAGATCCTTCTCAAAAAGAAAAAAAAGAGGCAAATCAAATTAAAATTGTAGGCATCTGTACAGAAAGTGCATTTGTATGTATACCGATAAAGACATGGGAAGATAAATATTAAAGATATTTCTAGAGAGTAGGACTAACTAAGTGGGGAAAAGGAGGCCCCCACTTTCTTTTTTTTGGGGGGGGTACTGGGAATTGAACCCAGGAGCACTTAACCACTGAGTAATATTCCCAACCCTTTTTTAGTATTTTATTTAGAGACAGGGTCTCACTGAGTTGGTTAAGGCCTCTCTAAGTTACTGAGACTGGCTTTGAACTTGTGATCCTCCTCCCTCAGCCTTGCGAGCTACTGGGATTACAGGCATGTGCCACCTTGCCCAGCAAAGCCCCCACTTTCCACCTTTAACATTTTGTTAAATATTTTTTCTTTAAAAAAGCCAGAGACAGACATCATTACCCTATGTACATGTATGATTACACAAATGATGTGAGTCTACCTTGTGTACAACCATAGAAACGAAAAGTTGTACCCCTTTTGTATACGATGAACCAAAATGCAGTCTGTAAAAATAAAAATAAATAAAAATTTTTAAAAATTACCTCATATCCAAAAAAAAGCATATGCTATTTTTAATCATTTAAAACATTTCTCAAAAATTTTGAAAAAATACAAATAGAAATCATATGCACTGAACTGAAGTGGGATTGCCCAGGGTTTCCTTTTGCACTGCACTCAGGGCTGCCCAGGATAATTATGCCCACTCCTTCTTGCCTGTGGCAGCATGTCAGCTAGCTGATGCCAGTTCTTCAGATCCCCATGTTTCTCTTCTCCAGGCTAAATGTACCCATTTCCTTCAGTTGCCACTTAGCTAGCAGGTTTTCAGGTCTTCTTGACATCCTGCCACCTTTTGCTGCACTTGAGCGTATCAAGTGAATTCAGAAAAAAAAAAATTCATCAGGAAGTGTGGGTGGCAGCTGGTCATCTGTTAAACATTAGCAAGTGCATGTCCATGGTATTTGTGCACAGACTTGGCCTTACTTTTCAGGTTGTCAGGTGCTCTGTTGAAGGACTACCTCAGGGCTGGCCAGTAGCAGGTGCAGGATGCCTATTCATTTCTCATCAGAATACCATGGTGAGCTCTCACAGCACACACACAACCTGGCTAGCTTATCGATGCCAACCCAGGACAAGAACAGCAAGAGTGTTGCATGATAGCTTAGTCAGGCTTACCCAGAGTAAAACCTATGTCATAGTTTGAAGATTCTAATTCTTTTTTAATCAAAGGGTGACTGACTGTACCTCCTGACTTACCCAGTTAAGCTTGGTTTAATGCCAATTGTCTTTGCATAATTATTAATAATACCTCCTTTTACTCATAAATGTGTCCCAGTTTGGATTTTATGATACATATGGTCACCATATTTTTATCATGCATTCAATAGTAATACCTCCTCCACATGAGGAAGTTTTTTTAACATTAAAAAAAGATTTCATAACCTTTATCCATGACTTCAGCAAAATCCAAAGCATTTCTTAACATCAGATCCATAGATGCCAAATTTCAGATGAGACAGCAACTAAAGTGCTGTTTCTTCTCTGAGGTTGCCTGACCGTCTTTGAAATGGCTCCAAACTTCAATTGGGAACCAGTAATTTGATTCCTTAAGACGACAACTGATTTCAACTTTGTCCTAAGGTTAACAGAGCTGTTATGCTATTTTACCTTTCCCATTCCACCTTCAGGATGTATTCCCCTGAACCCCCATTCCTACCTCTCCCACTCAGAAAAATGTATTTCTTACAGTAATCAGGAGAATTAACAATGACATAGACAAGAGCTATATGTTATGTCAGCTATAGCCAAGGTGAGGGAACAGAGTGGTCAAAAGTACCAACTCTGCCACTTATCAGCTCTGAGACTTGGGAAGATTTTTCAACCACTCTGTGCCTCAGTTTCCCCATCTATAAAATGGGAATGATAATGGTCCTATCTCATACAGTTAACAGGAGGCCTAAATGAGTTATTATTTTAAAACAGCACTGATAGATAAACAAAAGTGAAATGGGGTAACTTGATCTAGAGTCCATGTTTTCTGGCTGGAAAGAATGTAAACAAGAGGTGTGTGAGTAGGTCTGCTTGTAACTTTGACAATTAAGTTGGGTCCTATTTAGGAAACATAAGCAAAGAATAGAGTTCTATCACTAAAACATCCCACCCATGACAAAGACAGAAGGAATTTCCTTTTCATAGGTTAGTGTTGTGACCACCTGCCTGCCTTCCATTTCCTCCCTGTCAATAAAGGCAAAAATAGACCACCTTCATTAGTGTCAGGAGCACATGAACAAATCAAGTAGCTGCTACACTGAATCTTGTCCAAAAGTACAGTGACTGAGAGGAAAACAACTACCATTCCTTTTGCCATTCCTTCATTTACAGGAGATCTCAAGGAGTTTATTTGGGGCACATAATTGGAGTACATTTTCCATAACTTCCTCCTATAATGTATCACTAACTTTTCTGCATGTGGCAGATTGTAAGTCTGGAGGAAACAGTTGTAATGGTTAATGTCAACTTGATTGGATTAAGAGATACCAATGATTAAGAGGCTTCAGGGTGTGTCAGTGAGGGTGTGTCTAGGAATGACTGGCATGTGGGATAGTGAACTGAAGTGGAGACCCTCCCTAAGTGTGGGCAGCACCATCCAATAGGATGGTGGCTTGGATGGAATAAAAGTTGGAAGAACATGGAAGCAGCAGCAGATGCAAACTCGACTCTTCTTAAACTAGTTCTTGATTGCTGCTGGGATCGGACTCTGGCTCCTTCACCCTTCCAAAGCAGACTCTACCAGTGATTCTCCAGGGAATTTTCAGAAGCCTTTGATCTCAGACTAGGGTAGCACTGTTGATCCCTCTTATTCTGAGACTTCAGCCTCTTGGACTATGCAGCTACTGGTTCCTCCATCCCTCCAGCCTGCAGACAGCCATTGGAAACTATCCAGATTCTGGACTCATAAGCCAATCTAATAAATCCCCTTTTAATAATCATACTTCCTGTTGATTCTGTTCCTCTAGAGAACCCTGACTAATACAAGAATTCTTACTATGCTAGACATATCAACAAAACATGAATTATCCTCAAACTAAGTCTTTTCTAATTTCAAGTTCTTCCTTCATTTTCTATAGCTTTCTCTCCTATTTGAAATCCCTGAGAGTACAGTGACATTCCCCTAAGACTGCAGCCAGGCAGGTAACATCAACATGTGATCTGAGGCAGAAGTAAAACCATAAAGAGAGGCGGTGACTATGACAAAATGAGACATGGATGCTGAGACTCAGGATATTCAAAGTCACGATATTTAAAACAAAGTAGTGCTGGGAGACAATATTGCCTAATTTCAGATTACTCCATGGGCTGGATTTGACACGCAATGTTATTATTGAAATTCATAGAAATAAAAGCAACATAGCATAGTAGAGTAGAAGAAAAAAGGTTTTGGAGCCAAACTGGCCTGTGTTTAAACTATGTGACCTCAGGTAAGTTACTGAATCTCTTTAGGGTTTAATTTTATTCATCTGTAAAAATAATGATTATAGTATCTACTGTACCTACTTCTGGCGTTGCTTTAAGGATTTTAGAACAATGATACCTACCCTTATTAATTAATCAGTCTAGATATCTCTATAGAAATAGCTTGCTTACTTTATCCTAGAAAACCCACAGCGGCAAATTTTTTCTGATTTATTTTTCTCCAAGGTGTCAAGGTGTCCAAGTATGTACTGAAGCTAGAAAGGTATGTTAGAAAGTCATAAGATACATGGGTAGGGGAAATCTGCTAAGACTCTGTCCTGACTTTATCTTCATGTTCTCCTACCCTCTGAGATCTAACTCCCAGCCCTGCATGCCAGCAATGGAATTCATTGATGAGACACATAGTAATGAGCTTGTAGAGGTTCACATGCAACAATCTGATGCATAAAGCAGGACATATATGTAGTTTTTCCATAAAGGTGGCTACCAATTTCCAGATGGAACATTTGTAACATAAACCAAGACTACACACTCCCAATATTGAGTATCCAAGGAACTGTAGACATCTTGCTTGACCTCCCTGTACTACCAGTGACAGATTATATTCCTCATTTGCTTCATATGTTGGTTGCTTTAAAAAAAAAACTGTACTTTTATGAAGGGAAAATAAAAGCAAGAAAAAAGAACTATTTTTCCTCTGAATTTAGAACCACATTTTATTTTTTATTGGTCCTTTCTAATTACATAGGACTGTAGAATCTATTTAGATAAAATTATACAAGCATGGAATATATCTTATTCTAATTAGTACCTCATTCTCTTTTACTTATCATACACAAATGGGGTACAACTTTTCATTTCTATGGTTGTACATGATGTAGATTCACACCATTCGTGTAATCACACATGTACATGGGGTAATCTTGTTAGGTGTACACAGTGGTGGAATTCGCTTAGGTATTTTCATATGTGTACATAATGTTAGATTCATTCTACTGTCTTTCCTATTTCTATCCCTCCTCCCTTCCCTTCATTCCCCTTTATCTAATCCACTGAACTTCACTTCTTCCCCTCCCCACCCTTTATTGTGGTTCAGCTTCTACATATCAGCAAAAACATTTGGCCTTTGGTTTCTTTGGGATTGACTTATTTCACTTAGCATGATAGTCTCCATCCAAATCCATCCATTTACTGGCAAATGCCATCATTTTTTTGTAGTTTTTAGTTGCTAGTGGACCTTTATTTTATTTATCTTTATGTGGTGCTGAGAATCGAACCCAGTGCCTCACACATGCCAGGCAAGTGCTCAACTACTGAGCCACAACCACAACTCTGCAAATGATATAATTTCATTCTTTTTATAGCTGATTAATAATCCATTTTGTATATTTACCACATTTTCTTTATCCGTTCATCTGATGAAGGGCACCGAGATTGGTTCCATAGTTAGCTATTGTGAATTGAGTTGCTATAAACATTGATGTGACTGTGTCACTGTAGTATGCTGATTTTAAGTCCTTTGGGTATATATCAAGGAGTGGGATAACTGGATCAAATGGTGGTTTCATTCCTAGTTTTTTGAGGAATCTCCAAACTGCTTTCCAGAGTGGTTTTACCAATCTTCAGTCCCACCAACAATGTATGAGTGTGTTTTTTCCCCCACATCCTCACCAACATTTGTTATTACTTGTCTTTTTGATAGTTACCATTCTGACTGGAGTGAGATGGAATCTCAGTGAAGTTTTAATTTGCATTTCTCTAATTGTTAGAGATGTTGAACATTTTTTTCATATATTTGATCATTTGTATTTCTTTCTTTTTTTTTTTTTTTTGAGAAGGGTCTATTCAGTTTCTTTTCCCATTTAATGGTTGGGTTATTTGTTTTTTGGGGTTTAAGTTTCTTGAGTTCTTTGCATACCCTGGAAATTAATGCCCTATCTGACTTGTAGGTGGCAAATATTTTCTCCCATTTTGTAAACTCTCTCTTCACTCTCTTGTTTCCTTTGCTGTGAAGAAAATTTTTGGTTCGGTGCCATCCCATTTATTGATTTTTAAATTTTATTTCTTGCATTTTAGGAGTCTTATTAAGGAAGCCAATATGTTGAAATGTTGGGCCTACATTTTCTTCTAGTATGTGCAGGGTTTCTAGTCTAATTCCTAGGTTTTTTGATCCACTTAGAGTTGATTTTTGTGCAGGATAAGGAACAGGGGTTAACTTTCATTTTATTATATATGGGTTTCCAGTGTGAAGCTGAGGAGGGATTTTATTTTCAAGGACATATTTCTGATCTGTAAGGACTAAGCCTTGAACCTTCCCAGGAATGAACAACATCTGTTAGATCTCTGTAGTCTTCCAGGGCCTATCATAGCGGCATCTGCTAATGGGGCCACAAAAGAGGAAGCAGAAGAAAAACCTTCCATGTGCTTTCAGAGAAGTTATGAAAATTCTAGAGCGAAAATATGGCATACTGGGATAATCAAAGAGGAAATGTCAAGTAAGATATAGAAATACTTTTGCATGGGGTGCCAGGGATTGGACTCAGGGACCCTCAACCACTAAGCCACATTCCCAACCCTATTTTGTATTTTATTTAGTAAGATGCTGTCTTACTGAGTTGCTTAGCACCTCACTCTTGCTGAGGCTGATCTTGAACTTGCAATTCTCTTGCCTTAGCCTCCTGAGTCACTGAAAAATATAGAGATATTTAATACAGAAAATCAGAATTATGTACCCAACCATTATTCATAAATTAAAGTTATTTTGGAAACAATTTCCTCTCCTCTTACTTTATAAATGAGAAGAAGAGACTCAAGGCAGTTTCGTTTTTGGAATAAGATGGAAAGAGTATGTCTGTGTGTCTGTGTGTGTGTGCGCACGCACGTGCGTTCATGAGGGAGGAAACAGGCAAAAATATGTGAAGTAGTAACACCTTTCCTCTATACCTATACTGCCCCCAAAATTGTGGGGGTTTTATAACATTTTCTGTAACTTTTTGAATGCTATATAAGTAATACGTGTGCTTTGGAGAAATCTCAGGAATACATACAAACAAAAAGAGAAATCTCTTCCATGAATCCAAAACACAGATAATGCTTGAGTGTCCCAGAAGAGCACTTGCATATGGATGACCCAACATTCCTTCTGCATTCTTCAAAGAGCCACACCTGTATGTGGAGGGACAGTCCCTCAATCAATGGAATGTATCACTTCTAGTGGGACTGCCTGCCCAAATGTTAATCGGCCAATCCCAATGTCACATCCTCTACTGGCAAAGCAGTAGACAAGTGACAAAGTTAGGTTTCAGTAAGTGGTCTTCAGGGACTAAAAATGCTGGATTTCCTTTATATTGACAGGGGAACCCAAATGAGATCACCCATTTGCTCTCATCAGCCAGACACCTAGACTATCTCTGGGTGCTGAACCTTCTGAGGATAATCCTTCATCTTTACCTTTAATTCTATTACAGAAAATTGATTGCATTGATGGTCCCAATTAATGGTTTCCATATTCATACCCTTTGCAAGAGATGGAATCCCATCAAGAGTTGGAGTATAATTCCTTACCCCTTGCATCTGGCCAATAGAATGGGGCAAAGGGGACACGGGATTGATGGTGTGCTGGCTCAAAGCTTTGACTTCTGGAAGCCTCAGAACCTTGGTGCCACCATAAGGCAAGACTGTCCTATGCTGCTGGAGAGTGCCAGGGGTATCAGTTCACTCTGAAAAGCAGAACCACCTAGTAGACACGCAGCTGCCCTTGGATACATAGGAAAGATAGGCCTAGTTTAATTGAACTAAGTGAATTGATTGTTTAAAGCCACTAAGCTTAGAGTTGTTAAGCTTAGAGTTGTTATGCAGTAGTAACTAACTGATACTCTATGAATTTCTATGTCCCTCCAATAAATTCCTTTTCTTATGAATCCCTGTGCACTGTGAACAGATCTCTCGTCAGACTCTAGCTAGTCTCCTATTCTTTTAACACACATTCTCTTTTGTAATTCACTTTGTTTTACTTTTCAACAGATTTCTCTAACAAAATATTAGTACAGTAAAGAATGGAAATCTATCAAATGTCACATCTGAGCCTCTACCCAAGTCAGGTTTCATCATGACCTCATGGTTCCTGGCCAAAATGCCATTCTCAGGTTGGCCTAGGATGATCTGTTCTGTTCAGCCAGAAGTTCCTTTAACTCATTTCTCAACTAGATTATTGACAACACAATGTTTTTCACAGCTCAGTGAGAGGAGGAAGATATTACGCTTCAGAGGTATTTGAGAACATTGCCCTTTCCAGCCACTGTTCACCTCGATGGAGAAAGAAGACAATAATCTCCTCCAGAATGTTCTTTTTCTAGATATTTAAAGTGTTTGAATGGAGAAGACCAAAAAGAGATATGTTTTAGTCTGCTTTGTGTCACTGAGACTAAATGACCTAACAAGAGCAACTTGGAGGAAGAAGAGTTTATTTTGGCTCAGGGTTTCAGAGTTCAGTCCATGGTTGACTGACTTCATAGCACTGAGCCTAAGGTGAGGCAGAACATCATGGACAGCTGCTCAGCTCATGATAGCCAGAAAGTAGAAAGAGAGAGCTCTGCTGGCCAGGGACAAAATATAAATCCCAAGAGCACATACCCAGTGACCTGCTTCCTCTAGCCATGCTCTCCCTGTCTACAGTTACCACTCATTAATCCATTCAAATTATTAATCCATCCACTAAGTTAAAGCTCTCATAATCTAATCATTTACTCTCTGAACATTGCTGCATTGTCTCACCCATGAACTTTTGGGGGACAATTCATATCCAAACCATAACTAGATATTTCTCATAATAATTGTATTTTCTGACCTAAAATGGAGTGATTGAAGTCCCCTAGTCCTCTTCCTGGTAATCCCATGTCCATCATTTTTTTCTCCACCACATTGTAACTTCCACTTGAGATATAACTTTTTTTTGTTAGAGTTAGAGTAGGGGGAGGGTATAATGCTTGCTCAAAAACCCTATTGTTTAGACTAGTGGAAATAACTTAAAATTTTCCAAGAAAAATAACCCCCCACAACTCTGTAAATGTTTCTATGGAGAGAATTTTCTGAGTCTGCTTTGGTCTTTTCCAACAAGGTGCACAATTGGAATCCTATTATTACCTTGATGATTTTCCTAGATTTGATTCTTTTGCTGATATTTATAATTCCCATGGCATTTAACTGTTTACAAAAAATGACATGAGTTAAGGTATTACTATTATTCCTCTCAGAATAAATTGAGGCTTATAGAGGCAAGAAAATGGTGCAATGTCCCACAGCTAAGTGTCAGAGCTGGAATCGCACTCCAGTCTGTCAAAGTCCTAAGTCAGAACGTTTTGCCTTATACTGTGTCAATAATTGTAAAATCAAAAAAATATTAAATCACCAAAGTATGGGTTAACTACTTTTTAAGTGGAAAGCAATAAGTGGTCTTCATGAGTTTTCTTCCAATCCTAAGAAGATAAATCATGTTGAAATCACACCTGATTTTTCCCTTTTTCTTTTCACACTAAACAACTTCCTCAGGCTTCTGTGTGAACCTGAAGGGGGCAGAAGAGTATGCAGTGTCTCCCTGAATGGGACCCAGGGAACTCTGATACAGAAACTCACTCATGAACTTGAGAAGAATTAACATTATTACTTTAAGCAATTGCCTAGGTTCCTGATGGTAGAAAGAACACAAGATATGCAGAACACACTGACTCCCATTTTTGAGGATTTCACCTTAAGGGGTAATACCCATGGAAAATGCAAGATTGACTACAAGAAATGCCAAAACTAAGAATTATGGTACATTCTATAGATCAATGCTGCCCAAGAGAATTTCTATAAGTATGCAAAGATATCTATGCTATCCAATTTATGGAATATCAATATATTGTTTAATATAAGTAACTGTGCTGGCCACATGTGGCTATGGAGCACTTGAAATGTTTCTAGTATAGGACTGGGAGTGTAGTTCAGTGGTAGAAAAAGAAATGTAGCTAGTACAATGGAGGAATTGATGTTTTATTTTTATTTAAGTTCAATTAATAACAATAATTTTCTTACATTCAAATTTTAATAGCCACAAATAGCAAGAGATTACCATATGAAACAGCACAGCTCTTAGGTGACCACAGAAGTCTAAAGAAAGCAGTGAGGGAAGGTCTCATCAAGAAGACACATGTTAGCAGGGCGCACATGGGAGGCTGAGGCAGGAGGATCTTGGGTTCAAAGCCAGCCTCAGCAAAAGTGAGGCACTAAGTTAATCTAAAATAAAATACAATATAGGGCTGGGGATGTGGTTCAGTGTTTGAGTGCACCTGAATTCAATCCCTGGTACCTGGCCCCAGACCGCCCCCCCAAAAAAAAGAAGATACATTTTAAGCAACTTTCAAAGTGAATTTGGGAGGGTAGAAAATGCAATTGGATTGAGAAAGAAGGAAAAGGAAGAGGAAACACCAAAGTATTGACCTAGTAGAAGGCCTGGGGTTACAGATTGAAAATTCAACTGCAAGGAAATGCAAAGAAGCAAAGTAGGTTGGGGGCAGGCAGGGACTTTATTAGTCCATTTGGTGCTGCTATAACAGAACTCCAAAGACTGGGTAATTTATAGAGAACAGTGATTTATTTCTCATAGTTAAGGAGACTGGAAAGTCCAACACCAAAGAGCTTGCATCTGGCAAGAGGCTTCTTGCTACATCATCCCACGGAAGGAAGTAGAAGGGCAAAACAGGACAAGAGGGGACCAGACTCGTTTTTGTAACAAACCCACTCCCTTGATAAAGGCATGAATCCATTCATACCCTCATGACCTAAACTCCTCCAATTAGGCACAACCTCCCAGCCCTGTTGTACTGGGGATTATTTCCAGGGTATGAACTTTGGGGGACACATTCAAACCATAGCAGGCACTACAGAGCATCAGAGACTCTTCCCCACCTAAGGTGGCAGTCACGAGTCAGCCCCAGGCAATAGTTGCCATATGGAAAGGCAGACTTCATGTGACCATCATTTTCTTTTTTATAAAGAAGTCAAAAACTTGTATTTTTAGGGTCAGTTGCCTAATATTAAATGTGGGCAACAGCATTGGTTGGTACAGGCTAATTGTTTTAGCAGATGCTGTTGGTGCCCCTGCGCATATCCACTCTGTATTCACCTCCATGCACAAGGGTGTCTACTGTGGATGTCTTTGATTCTGCCTGTAGACATGGTGCATTCTCTTGGACTTTGTGCAAGACAGACCATGAATACTGAAAAGTTTTTGTCCCCAGGAGTATCCCTCATTGCCCTGGGTCTGTGCTGTCTCATAGAGTAGCCACATATGACTATTTATATTTAAATTAATTAAAAGGAAATAAAATGTCAGCTCCTCAGTTGCACATTTTAAGTGCTCAGTAACCACATGTGGCAAGTCACTACAGTATTGAACAGTACAGCTATAGCATTTCCATCGTCCAGAAAGTTCTATTGGGCAGCACCTCTCAAGATGTTTAAAGAATTTCTCTTAAATAAAATCTACCAAATTATGCTATGTCCTTGTATGAATATGCCACAATGAATCCTGAATATATATATGTATTATACACACATACACACACACACACACACACACACACACACACACATGCACAATTGTACTCACTAATTAAAATAGAGCAATAGAGTAGAGCAAGCAGATCAGGGGAGGTAAGAGGAGAATGAAAGGGAAGGTCCTAGAATACAATTGATCAAATTATGACCATGTACAAGTATGACATAGTGAAACCCACTATTAAGGTTCATTATGTACCAGTAAAAAAATGTTACAAGAAGAATAAGGCACTATTTCTGCTATGGAAAACTCAGTCTAGAGGAAATTCTTTCTGAAGCCTTATGGTTTAGAAAATTTGGAAGATATTTCTATTAGATAATTTTTTATACTAATGAATGGCCATGGGAAAGATACAAATTAGATTATGTAGAAGGAAATGAGAGGGAGGGGGGATATGAAAAATGGTGGAACCAGACAGACATCATTACCCTATGTACGTGTATGATTACACAAATAGTATGAATCTACATCATGTACAACCATAGAAACGAAATGATGTACCCCATTTGTGTACAATGAATCAAAATGCAGTCTGTAAAAAATAAAAATATAAATAAATAATTAAAAAAAAAACCCAACCCAAAGCTTAGGAGTTAAACAATGTCACTATAACTAAAAGAAATATTATAGAAGAAACTGGTTCATGATGTGTCCCATACCTGGAACAAAGAGGGCCTATTTAATACGTATCTGCTGAATGAATGAATGCAGAGCCATGAGTGCGTATGGGTGGAAATGTAGTGTGCTTGATTCCTTTTCCCTTTCATGTGAACTAAAGAGACAATGGCCTGTGTAGAAATAAAGTGAGGACATTGCCTGAAGGGACTCTGGGGTTTCTCGGTAAAAGTATTTTTTCTTAATGCTTATGCTGGACTTTGCCTTTGATTGTTCTGAAGTGGCCCAGGACATTAGAGAGATTAGGAGTGGGACACTCAGTCCACTGGATTCCAAGCCCATCCCTGGCCAGCTGTGATGCTGGACTAGTCGCTTAGGTCTCAACCTTGAACCTCATGTGTAGAACAGGAGTACAAGTGCCCCCTGACTGGGGGTGACAGTTGTGAATGAGAGTACCCAACACGTGGACACTTAAAAAAAGAAAAGGAGACCTTATTTGGAATCCACTGTGAGTTGGTTATTGTCTTTGGTAGCTTCAACTCCCTGGGACTCACCTGTTTTTAAACAAACCAAAGGGGTGGGCTGTTGGGATTTGGGACTTCTCCTCTGCTTTAGTGTTGACATTCAACAGCTCATGCTAAAGGGTAGAGGATCTGGAGGTTTCATTTTTGCCCAAGATTGTGTCACTACAACCTGTCCAATGCAAAATGAAGCTGTGTATCTGAGAAGCACTGTCCCTTATTTATTTAGAAACATTTCAGGTTTTTAGGTTTTGTTCTAGAGGGATTTGTGGCCAGCTGGTGGAATTTGAAAGTGTTTTCCCTGCAGGAGGCAGGTTCCGACCTACTAATACACTTTTGGAAGATGAAACTGATTAAAATATTTATTTTAGCCCCTCACAGGCATGACACAGCATGGAAGGAGTCCAGCATTCATTTTACAAAGGTCTAAATACATCCACCAGCCTCTTGTAGGCAACAGCCCGCATCCTCCCCAAGGCCTCTCCACCTGCTCAAACACCTGCCCAGTATGTGAGCGTCTGAGTCAAACAGTATTTAATGCCTTACCTGAGGGCACCCAGGCTCACCCACCCCTATCAGAGGACAATAGAGACTTGTCCCACCTTCCCTTACCACAGACTCAGCACTGAGGAGATACTTTCCTAGTTTCAGCTTCACTGAGATCTGTAAAGGTATGTGAAAGAGAAAACAAGACCAGGAGAAAAAGGGAAGAAAAGAAATAATTGACCGTTTTTGTGGCCTTTCGGTATCACAGAGGTTGAGAAAGATCCAAGAATATGTAAGAGTACTTCCTGAGTGCTTACGTAATCCTCAGAGAAGGGCGAGGGCACAAAACAGGAGAATGCCAGCATGAACCTTCACTGGTTTTGAATGGTGAAAACAAATTGATGTCCCCTCTGAACACCCAGTAGATCTGAGGACCTGCAAGATGCTCTGTGCATGTTATCACAGGATTCCTCACTATTTGCCACTGTGGGACAGGCGGTGACTATTTATGAATATTTTATTAAATTTATTATTTAATATTTATTAAATATATTTGAATATTTTACAAATGAAGAAACTTGTATTCCAAAAAGTTCTACAACTTGGGAAGCAAGGCCAAGTGAGCACAGATTTGGAGGCCACACAGACGCAGGCAGAGTCCCAGCTCAGGTATGGGCAGCAGTTGGGGAGCTAGTTAATTTTTCTGTCTCCATGGTATCTATAAAAGAGGGGGAGTGGTGATAGTTAATGAATGACCTTTCTCATGAAGATTTAGTGAGTTAACACACACAGACGCCTCGCACATCCCCTCGCAGGAGACTTGCTGAACCAAGCTTTTCGATGATCATCCTCAGAGACTATAGGCAACTTGGGGGTGACAGAGTTGGGGTGCTGGCTCTGACTGCATTATTCCACTCATGAAGCTTCCATGTATTCAGCTTTCAAAAACTAAATTCAGAGAAGATAATTGGAAGTACAAAAGGATGGACAAGGGAGAACAGGAGGGAGATGGGTTCCCGTCTGTCTCTGGAACCCATCCCATGTAAATCCTTTGCTTCCCTCCCCAGATCCTGGAGGAAAATCTGCTTGTTGAACTGAAAAGTTTTGTTTTTTGTTTTGTTTTTAATCTCTAGAAGAGACTCTGTAAGTCTTCTGGGATTGCCAGGTGTGATGGTAAAAAGAAATCACAATGTACACAAGATCGTTACAGGCCACCTCACTGTTTTCTTTCCCCTGAGACTGCCTTCACTCACACCCTATCCCTCCTTCTCCCTGCTTCCATCTCCTGACATGGGCCTCCTTCCTCAAGGAACAGCTCAAATCCCACCAATCCCCATGATTCTGGTCTTTCCAATCTCTGGATGCTGAAATATTTATTTTTAGTTTAAATATTTATTGATTTCTCCGTTTCATAAGAACTAATCTTCCCCAGATTATGCTTTTGTCTACCTTAGGGTTTGATTCTGTGATAAACCTAGAAGGCTTTCAACAGATAAGGGCTTTGTATGAATCCTTGCTAAGAATTGGACTGACTGTGGAACCAACCTAGATGTCCTTCAATTGATCAATGGATAAAGAAACTGTGGTATATATATACAATGGAATATTATTCAGTTATAAAGAATAATAAAATTATGGCATTTGCAGGCAAATGGATGAAATTGGAGAATATCATGCTAAGTGAAATAAGCCAATCTCAAAAATTCAAAAGACGAATGATTTCACTGATAAGTGGATGATGACACATAATAGGGGGTGGGAGGGGGGCAAGAATGGAGGAAGGAGGGACTGTATAGAGGGAAAAGAGGGGTAGGAGGGGGGGGGGAGGAAAAAATAACAGAATAAATCAAACCTCATTACCCTATGTGAATGTATGATTACGCAAATGGTATGCTGTTACTCCATGTACAAACAGAAACAACATGTATCCCATTTGTTTACAATAAAAATAAATTTTTTTTAAAAAGTGCACAGTTAGGAGATGTAAGCACCAAGAAGCACATGTACCCCTGACCAAGGACGGAGATCTGTAAAGGTATGTGAAAGAGAAAACAAGATTTGCCCGATTTGCCTTTCCCTCGATTCCTGTCTCTTATTCATCCTTATCTTCCTTCCTTATGGTCTCTTTCCATTTCTCGTTTCTTCCTGGGGCCATGATTTCACTGCCCTACCAAAAACAATTGAGGTTTTCTTTTCAAATCACCTGAGTTTGCAGATACAGGCCAAGGGTAGGTGATTCAGGACCCTGGTTTATGACTTGCCGGGACCATCTGTCCTTTGCATTAAGAAGTTTTCCCCGGTTTCCCAGAAAAACTCATTCATTTGGACTTTTTGTTGCCCCCAACTTTCCCCCAAGGGACCCCTGTTCACATTACCTGGCCAAATCGTCCACCAGAGGGTCTTCTTTGCACAGTTGTCCCCAAGGTCTCATCCGCTCAGCACACTGGCGCTCACACCTCTTGGTCCGCTTGCCTCTGAGGTTCTTTCTTTCCCCTATCATGTTACCTCAGTGACTTTGTGATTCTTTTTTCCCTCTTTTTTACGGGTGCATTGTGGTAGTACCTATTGATGGAGTGTTCATACAGGCGTGACAAAAAAAAAAAAAAAAAGAATTGGACTGACTGTTAATTTGTGAAACATCCACCTGGAGTGAGGACCCAACTAAGAACTTGGCACAAAATGAGAACTTGGTTTCCACCCTCAAGGTGATTTCCTCTCTTGAAGTCCCCAGCATTTTATAACTTCGAGGCACTGTAACAGAGAGACTAGCAACTTGGGCCTAGAGCTACTTCATCTCCCTTGCTTTTCTTAGCAGTAAAATGGACAAAAGAGTCAAGTGTCCCTCATGAGGTCCTTGTCTGCCTTAAAGGAGATCATGAAAGTACATCTCAGGGCAGAGCCTGCATAGACTAAAATCTCAAGAGCCTGCACAGAATAAAAGTTCAAGGTTAGCAACAGGTAGGTTCAGCACTGAGAAAAGTCATTGTTTAAAAGGCCACGGAGGAACAAAGCATCTTAGACTCAAGAGACTCATCTGGATGTATCCCAGGTTCAACTAAGCTGCTGTCAAATTAGTTTTAAGTATTTTATGCTAAGTACATAACTATTGTTGTTTTGTTTGCTTGTTTGTTTTGGGGTTTTTTCTTTTTGGTATCAGGGATTGAACTCAGAGGCACTCAACCACTGAGCCACATCCCCAGTCATATTTTGTATTTTATTTAGAGATAGTTTACAATAGAAATAGACCCTTCTGCCATTCCAGTTTCTCGGTACTGGAGAAGGAAAGAGGGAAACAAAACTGAAGAAATGGAAAACAGCTTGCTTCTGAGCCTCGAAGTCCAAGGTGGGAGATGAGTCAAGTTAAGACCATCTGTTGCCCACTCCTACCCCCCACTTGTGGGGGTAAATAAGTTGGAGACATACACGTTGATAGAGCTCCAGGTAGCAAATCTGGAGGAGTTCATTGCTGTAGAGTCTAACATGAGGAGAGTAGAGTGTTGAGTACCCTGAGCTTTAGTGGAGCTGAGTTTAATTCTTTCTAACATGGGCCCCATTTCCTTTTTCTTAGGCAGCTTTAGGACAATAAGGCAGATTTGACGTGACTGAGCCAGAACCATTGCCTCACAGTCACCTTGTGAGACTGCAGACTGACTCAGGGAGCTGCTACATCCAACTTGGGCATGCAGTAGGGGGATCAGTGCTTCAGGAAATCACTGGTCCATGTTAACGTGCTCTACTAAGGGAGCTCCAGGATTGCTTTGAGCAAGCATCGACTGGGTTCCCCGTGGTCTTGGACCTTGTTGGAAGTCCTCAGAACACTACAGTTCAGCTCTCCCAACAGTTGCATTTAGGTTAAGGGTGCCAATGGCAACAAGGGGGATCTGATACAAAGGCTCGTGTTCCAAATTCAACCTGTGTTCTGGGTGAACTTGATTGGAAGGTGGGGATTGACAGCTGCCAAGAGGGTCCCAGGTTGATGCTATTAATATGCATCCCTTCAGCTGAGGAAGTTACAGTGCAAAGTGGCAGTTGCCTGGACTTTGAATGTGCTCCTTCTCAATGGGATCATTCTCCTTGTTTGAAGATAAAAAAGAACCACCTGCAATTACAGATTCAACAGAAGCATGTGTTGAAATACACAGAGGAAGCTGTGCAGACTTGAGATGATAAGCCGAAACTCTATTAGGAAGGTGATAAGGCAGACGTCCTAATAACAATAAAAACGACGGGGTGAACATTTCCTGCATGCAAACTCCATGCCAGAGATGGTACTCAAGACCAAAGCTGCATTTTCTCAGTGTCCTTGCCTCATTCTGTGAAATAGGGACTGTGACCTCCCTTTCATAGTTGAGGTGCCCCAGGCACTATACCTTAGGTCCTGCCTAGAGTCACACAACCATAAAGTGCAGAGACAAGACTCCAGTGCAGATTGGCCTGATTCCAACATCTCAGCTCTTTGTACCAAGCTGCCACTATTAGTCATTAATACAGCCTTCACTGACACGAACACAGAGAGTACCGACTGGGCGCAGGGCAACATACAGAATCCCCAGGGGGATAGAAGGAAGTGTAAAACCAACTGTGCTTGCCAAATAATTCAAAAATAAGCAAGGAGCTACTTATGTGGTTATTAATTGGGTTAGAATTAGGGCCATCTCCCAAAGAGAATAATAATCCTTCCCAGGGTAGAAACCACATCTGGATAGCTTTCCTATCCAGAGTGCTTTGCTCAGGAATTATACTGAGCAGGCTCTGGGAAAACTTCTCTTAATGCTGAAGGGAGGGACATGGAACAAGTAAGGTCTTAAAAGCTAGAAGTCCCAAGTAATGGTTTTAGCCCTACCCCAAACTAGCTCAGTGCCCATGGCAAGTTAACTCTCCTCTCTGGTGATTGGAATCACTTGATTTCCTAGTCTATAGAAAAGGAATATTAAAAAAGAAATTGAATGTATTTCCTGGCCTACTTCACAAGGTTCAGTGGAGATCAAATGAAGTAACTGCATAAATGTGTTATTAAAAGCTGTAAGGAAATTCGTTAAGGAACTTTATTCCTTGGAAAGACTGCAGGGAATTGGCAGTGGGCAGACATCCCTG
Organism: Sciurus carolinensis; assembly: GCF_902686445.1. Taxonomy (NCBI): domain Eukaryota; kingdom Metazoa; phylum Chordata; class Mammalia; order Rodentia; family Sciuridae; genus Sciurus; species Sciurus carolinensis. Next base: position 69,796,210 of record NC_062226.1, read on the forward strand.
AAAGGGGGAGAGCTTGGGAATGACTTCATGGAGGAAGGAGACAAAGGAATCCATAGAGTTTTCTGAGATTGTAAAAAGATGGGATAAAGGGTTCTCTCCAGCTTTGGATTCAAGGATTTCCTTGCCCCTTTTCCCCACAGTGAGCTTGGCCATATTCCTTCTCTGCATGGTGATTCATGCAAAGGACTGACATTTCCTGGTGAGGTGGTCAAGACCCAGTGTCTGGATTGGAGCTCCTGTTGTTGCAGCAAGTTTCTTCATTCTAAACCTCAGTTTCCTCAGAATAAAATAAGCACATAATAGTACAACTATTATAGAGTTATTGCAATTTTTAAAATAAGTAATTCCTTTAAGGATCTTAGCCCAATGGTTGGAAAATGTAGGCCATTATTAATAGTATTGTCATGTGTTCAATAATCACTAATACTAAATAGTTCCTGGTTTACTTCTATCACTCTCATCCCCAGTTCACTTCAGTTAAATTTCAATTTCTAAAGGAAAAAAAAAAAACTTAAAGACTCATGAATTCAGTGAAGCAAAGTTTGCTTTAAAAAAGTTGTAAAGCAAGAAGTCAGAAGAATCATTCTCCCTAGATCCAGATTTTTCTCCAATAATCTTAAATTGAAGAACAAACTAGTGCAGGCATCATCTTATACCTCATAAGATTATGAGTAAATGATGTCAAGGGATTTCATATTCCATATCCCTTCTGTAGAGAGCACTGGAGAAAGTGGATTGTTTTGTGAGGTAGTCACTATCACTTGCTCTTTATTGTCCTAAATTTGCAGCCTTGTGGGATCCCAAAGTCAACTCTCAGACATCCTCTGAACAAAAGCACACTCTGAATAATTACACATCTTCCGAATTTTCCTGATTCAATTTGCAAAGTCCATGAATTCCTTCCAACAGAAGTTGAAGTAAAAGAAGAATCTTCAACAAAATTGTTATTTGTATTTTCTTTTAAAACTTTCAGAGTGTATAGGTTTGGGGAAAGTTCTGTTTGGGGGGGTAGAGTGGAAGGAAAGAAGAAGAGAGGTTTAAAGCACTTTTGGGTTTCCCACAGCAGGGATGGAAACTCCCCAACCTAGAGGCTTCTTTTCTCCCTAGAAAAGCAACTGTCCTGAAGTTCCCCAGGAGAGCCCCCAGCACAGCATGACAACGGTTCTGTCCTCCTCTTTGCTGGGAAAGTTGCTGGAGCTTTAAGAGAGGGAAGTAAACTCACACTTGCACACAGCCAGGTAACCTCTACCCACAGGTCAAATTTCACTTAGGTCCATTGAAAATGACCCAAGACCTGCCATTTTGAAAACCATCAGGCAGCCATTGCTTCTCCAGAAAGCTTCCTATATCCAACAGAAGGTAGTTCTGGTCACCTCTTGGTTATGGATGGCATTTCTTTGAAATAAGCAAACCTCTCTGAAAAGATCACAGGACAGAAGAAAGTGAAGTAGTCTATGATGACACTGAAAAGACATTGCCTTTCTGTCCCACAAGAGATTTGTCTTCAGGCACACAATGAAGGATGGGAATCCCAAAGCAGAAACCTGGAAGCTTCATTTGCTACAAAGGGGCCTGAGCAAGCATTGTAAGGTCACACAGACACCTGTCCTTCTGTTTGTGTAGATTAACCTTAAATAAACTAGTTCCCTTCTTAAGTGGTATTTTTTGTTTCATTTCTCTGGGTTTTCATCCTTATTATTTCATAATTATTTCCTTTCACTCTGTGACAGTCTGAGAAAAGAAAAACTTAGTATGGAGTCACCTCTGAGTCACAAACAGAGATTCTCATTTATGTGGGATGACACTTGCCTCCCTTCTCACATTGGTTATGTCAGATTGATTTGTCTATCAGCACCTTTTCTGATGAGGCATGCAGTGAAGAGCTCATGGCAAGCTAATTAACATGTCCCTCACTTCACATATTTTGTCATTTTTTGTGTGTGGTGAACTTTTAAAATATTTTAGCAAGTTTAAAATGCACAATATATTGTTGTTTGTAATAACCATCATTCTGTGCAATGGATCACCAGATCTTATTCTTCTGGTAAAGCTTTGAATCCTGTCATTATCATGGACTAGTGAATGAACTCAGTTCAGATATTTAACCCCCTAACCTCAGTTTCCTCAGTTCTAGAGTTCAGTCTAGAATAGTGTCCACTTCACAGGGATATTATAAGGGTTTCATAATTTCACAAAGGACCAAGAAATTCTATCTCCTACTATAGTATTTTAATGGGATCTTATTAAACTAGATGGCTAAAAGAAAGATGAAAGAGAAGTACCTAACATTTTATGATAACTTTAATCTAAGTGCATTTCCTAAAGACTAAAATACTTGCATGACTTCGGTTTCCCCAAGATCATGCACTTTTGAGATGGTAAAGAGATTGTCATCGTGAACTGCAATATTCAACTTTGTGGTCCCCAATCCTATCTGTCCTCCAGTTTTCACTATACCTTCTCCTCAACCTCATAACCCATGCTTTGGATCTCACATTTTCTTACCTTTCCAGAATCTTTTATATTGACTGATTATCCCTCTTCTCTTTTCAATCAGCTCCTTCCCTTCCCATCAGTATTTAGGCCTATTCCATTATCTAATATTTCCATACAAAAGCCTAGAAATGTCCCTGATCCATTAGTTTTTTCTCTCTCTCTCTCTCTCTTCCTTTTCTTCAGAGTCTATCTTTTAACAAATTATGCACTCACTGCTGCCATTTTTTTCATACCTCACTAACTCCTTAGCTCATAACAATCTGGTTTCTAGCCCAAACATTCCACCAAAGAACACTAAGATCCCTAATTGTCTCTGTGCTTTTAAGTCCAAAAAACCTTTTTCAGTCTTCATCTCATTGACTTCTCATTGGCATTGACATGGTCCCTCTTGCTGAGAATTCCTTGGCTCTGGGGCACCACATCTTAGTTTTCCTTCCACCTCTCTGGCTGTTTCTTCTTCTCTCCATTTCTGCCTCCCCCAACCCCTTACTTCTATTAAATGCTTGTGTGCCCCAGATCTCAGTCCTAGACACTTCTCACTTTATGCAACTTCTCCAGGTGATCATTATCGATCACACTAATAATTATGTGATGCCAACTTGTATCTCTAGTACAGATCACTGCTCTGTGTTCCAGACTCAGATGCCCAACCGCTTATGTACTAAATCTCCAACTTGGAAGCATTCATCTGCTTGTCCAAGGAAGTTCATGACCTTCCCTACCAAACCTACTCCTCCTCCTGTGTTCCCTATTTCAATGAACGACATCATATTCATCCAGCATGTACCATGCTCCATGCCTTCCTCTTTCATTCACCAGTCCTAACTCACCATCAAGCCATGTCTCTTCCACCTCCTGCATGTCTCTCAAGTCAGTCATGATTCCCAGTCCTTCCATGGCCATCACCGTAATGGCTCCCTCCCCATTCTCTCTGTTTTCCTAACCCCATTCTTTCTTCACATTGCAGCTTATCAAATCATATCTTTCCTTAAAACTATGCAGTGATTTCCACTTGACACAGGAAAAAAATGACCCACATCCTTTAAAAGATGTGGCAAAGACACCTTTCCACAATATCCATTTTCTTCTTCCTCCTCATGGGTCTTAATTATTGAGCTGGCAGTGTGCTTCCAAAACACACACACATGAATGTTTCCTAACCTCCCTTAGAGAGGAGTAACCTATATGATGTAAGCAGAACCAGTTAAATGGAATAATGAGCAGAGTCTTTTCATCCTTGCCCTTTTGGTTCTTCAAGCTTGGAATTGGGTTGTGATGACTGACACTCAAGCCTTCATTGTGAGACCCTGAGGATGGAGACTAAAACTACAGGTAGTAAGGCAGAAAGATGAAAAGAGCCTGGGTTAATGACCAAGTAGAACCCTACACAAGCCTTGAATGTCCACTTCTGGACTTCTGCATGAGAGAACAAAATCCTTCTATGTTTAGACTCACCACACTTGGAGTCAAATTCAATTTCTAATTGATACATACAAGATTTGTTAAGGCCCTTTGTAGTCTGGCCTCTGCTCTGGGTTATGAGCCTCTTCTCACCCCTTCTTACCCCATGCTCTTCAGCATGGCCACGTTGGCTTGCTTCCAGCTGTTCAAAGGCACCACGCTGCCTTTCTGCAAGGGTTCTCCTCCTGGAGCCCTCGTCCTCCAGGCAGACCTAACTTACCTTTACTCAGCTTTCAGGTCTCAGTTGTGTCCTCTTGAACTTCCCTCTGTCCCTCTTCATGCCCTCTCCCACCAACCTAAGAAAGTTTCCTATTATGTGCTGTTGTGCTGTTATTCCCCGTGCCTGACACAGTCCTTGGTATGTATTCTGTACCTAAAAAATAATAGTTGATGAGTGGATGAATGAAAAGCTCCAGACCCCTTTTTCATAATCTATATAGGACTCTTCATTTTCTCTTGCCAAAACTCTCAACAGCCTTTCACTGACAGTTGTGTGGTGTTTTAGAATTTCAAAACATCTTCATACAAATTGTCTCATTTTTAGTCTCTACTGCAGTCATATAAAACATGCAGATAGTGGCAGATCTTTTTCTAACAAGATTTTCAACAAAATGTCAGTCCGTACTCCTCTACTTAAAAGGCCACTAGAGTTTGTGACCTCATTCCCTCTCATTTAAATCTTGAGCCTCAGTAATAAAATTGCAATTTTGAGAATTATCCAACTGGTCTATGGCCATCCAAAATATGTATTCAAACAAACAGCAAGATCAGCTAGGGAAGAAGCTCTTAATATCACCATTGCCTTCCCTTCTGAATAGTGCTTTCTGAAATCAATTCGATTCTCCTGGCCTTAATCACATAGCAAAGGGGATCTCAAACTTTAGTAGGCATCAGAATCATCTAGAAGGCACCGATCACTGGGCCTATCCCCATCTCTGATTCAGGAGGCCCGGCAAAGATTTTTACTTCTAACATGATCCCAATGACACACCTGCTGTTGGCTCAAGATCACTTTAAGAATCACTATTTCAGTGGCTCTTCAAGGAAAGAGGATCTGTTTCTTTAAAGGAAGCCAGCAGTGGATAAACTGGATGGGCCCACTGCATAAGACCCTATGGGGGCTGAGGAACAGGATTGTCTGACCTGTGGACAAGCCCTGGGTTGCCTTACTGATTACCCAGACCTTTAGGCCTGACCTCCTCCTAAGACTTTTGAGTGACAGCATCAGGAGCTGTGTGTGCCTGTATGTCAGTAGTTTGAATGACCCAAGCCACTGGGTACTGGTCCTCCAAACAAGAATAGCATGAAGAAAGCAGGATGGCATCTCTGATTCTAATTTGACCTTACTGATAGCTCAGAAAGTAGAATGATATCCTCTGTGACTCTGGATATCCATCCTCATGTGGTTTCCATGGCAACCTTAATAACTGCACATTTTATTTCATTCTACCACCAGGGTGCTTATATTGTTTCACCCTTTCATCCTCCATTCCCCTCCTGAAATGGACTGGGAATTGGTTTGTTCCTAAAGTCTGGTTGTGTCTGTTTTCATAATTGATTTTGAAAACCTGATTTAGATGTAAGGTCCAGGATCAAAATTAAGACTGGTAAAGTATAACTCCTATTCTCATCTATTCAATGTCTTCAATAAGTTCAGGTTGTGAGAAGCACCAGGAATAAACAGAAACACAAAGAAAGAAAAATATCCTCATTGCTCTTAAAGAATCTCTCTGAAGCCTCTGTTTCCTCACCTGGAAAATGGGGACAATAATAGTAACTTGTCTCACAGTTGTTGTAGTTAATATGTTAGTACAATGCAATTTTTAGCAATTTCTAGCACATTGTAAACACTCAATATTAGTTGCCTGCTATTAAATTAGAGGGGAAATTATCATACCAGTGTTTCAACTGATAGGCAAATAGTATATCACAGTCGTATCATAGTTTGAATAAAGAAGTCCTTACAAAGCAGGATGTAAAATTCCATTCTATCTCCCACTGCCAACATTACCATCCTAATATTTATCTATGCTATTTTCCCAGACCTTTGCTTAAAGCGGATTGCCTGTTGCCTATGAACCAGTATAAGCTGAATCTTCACAGCGTTACTATGGGCATATGTATGTGGACTACTACTCCCAAGGTGCGATAACTACTAACACTTCTCCACTCTTTACTGTGGACCATGAGCTATTCCTAAATGCTTCAAATGTATGATCTCATTTTTATATTTTTAATTGACATATAAAAATAGTTCATTTATGGGGTACCATGCAGTGTTCCAATACATATAAACAATATGTAATGTTTATATAGGGTAAGCAAATGTTTATTATTTCTTTAGAGTGAAAATATCTGAAATTCTTCTAGCTTTTCTGATATAGTCACCCCACTGTGCAATTGCATGCCAGAACTAATGTCTCCTAAGTAACTTGGTACCTGCTGACCAGCCTCTCCCATCTAGCTGCCTACTCTCTCCAGCCTTCTACTTTCAACTTTTTTTTTTTAGTGGGGTATGGAGGTGCACCAGGGATTGAGCCCAGGGGTGCTTAACCACTGAGCCATATCGCCATCCCTTTTAAATATTTTATTTAGAGATAGGGCGTCACTGACTTGCTTAGGGCCTTGCTCAGTTGCTGAGGCTGGCTTTGTACTCCCAATCCTCCCGCCTCAGCCTCCCAAGCCTCTGGAATTACAAGCATGTGCTACTGTGACCAGTCAACTACCAATTTCTATGAGATCAACTTTTTTAGATCCCACATAAAGGTGAGAACTTATTTGACCTTCAAGACATCATTAAGAAATAGAAACAAAGAGAGAAAAAAAAGGGAGAGGGAATATCATCAAAATAGAGGAAAGATCAGTAGAGTAGATGAAGGGTATTAAGGAGGAGGAAGAAGGGACAGGAAAAGGTTAGAACTGTGGGAAGTTCTGACCGAACTTTTGCATGTGCTTGTTGATGTGGCACAGTGAGTCCCAGCATTGGAGGTATCCACAGAACACTAATTTAAAAACAGAAAAAGTAAACTGTAAATGGATTGAAGAGGGATCAGTGGAGTGGAGAGAGAGGCATGGCCAGGGTTGGGGGCAGGGGAAGTGCTAGGGACTGAATTGGAGCAGGTTGTGTTTCATACTTATACGATAATGCCAGGGTATGTCCTGGTGTTGTACATAACTAAGAAGAATATATAAATAACTATGTATTTTATATATATACTATTATATATAATTATATATAAAAGTATATATAATAGTATATATTATATATATAATATATTTTTTTTTATTGTAGACAAATGGGATACATGTTGTTTCTCTGTTTGTACATGGCGTAAAGGCATACCATTTGTGTAATCATAAATTTACATAGTGTAATGTTGTTTGATTCATTCTGTTATTTTTCCCCTTCCCCCCCACCCCTCCCACCCCTCTTTTCCCTCTATACATTCCTTTCTTCCTCCATTCTTGCCCCCCTCCCCAACCCTAACTCTAACCCTAACACTAACCCCTCCCACCCCCCATTATGTGTCATCATCCACTTATCAGTGAAATCTTTCGTCTTTTGGATTTTTGAGATTGGCTTATCTCACTTAGCATGATATTCTCCAGTTTCATCCATTTGCCTGCAAATACCATAATTTTATTATTCTTTATAGCTGAGTAATATTCCATTGTATATATATACCACAGTTTCTTTATCCATTCATCAATTGAAGGACATCTAGGTTGGTTCCACAATCTGGCTATTGTGAACTAAGCAGCTATGAACATTGATGTGACTGTATCTCTGTAATATGCTGATTTTAAATCCTTTGGGTATAGACCAAGGAGTGGGATAGCTGGGTCAAATGGTGGTTCCATTCCAAGTTTTCTAAGGAGTCTCCACACTGCTTTCCAGAGTGGTTGCACTAATTTGCAACCCCACCAGTAATGTATGAGTGTTCCTTTCTCCCCACATCCTCGCCAACACCTGTTGTTGCTTGTATTCTTGATAATCGCCTGAGGAAGGTCCCAGCTTTCCTGATGGTCCATCCTGTTGGGTTTTTATGTACAAAATTGGACAGAAAAATGGAGGGTGAGGAGAATAAGAGGAAGGTAAGTGAGGGCTGTGGGAGGATTGGGGAATGTTGAGAAAAGAAGTTGTGGGAGTTGCTGCTGCACATGCTGAAAGTGGATGAGAGATGAAGGAGGAATTTTGAGAGGTATGTGTTCAATATGCCCTCAAAAGAGAAGTAAACATCTTGAGTTATTTTGGGGTGACTTTTTTGGATGCCTGATTAGGTTTCTGTGATTGAGAAACTACTTTGAAACTAGACCACACAGATGGCCAATTTATAAACATGACAGGTACATGTTTAAAACAGCATAATTTTACCAACCTTCTTCCAATTTTGTGCACTCATTTGCAATATATTACACTAATGACAAAAAATTGAGAAACTTTGTTCTGGGATAATATTTCTTAGATATTTTCATGGGTCAGAACATCTGGAAAGCACAGTGCCCTTTGTGGAATTCCTAGAAGAATGATATGTCAAACATCCTCATAGAATAAATTATCAGTGGAGTGGAAAGAGCTCAATGGAACTTGAGAGCTGGAATATACATTAAAGAAGTAGAAACACCCAAGTTTTTTGTAAACATTTATTTTTGGAAACAAAGAATTTAAGATTTTGTGCAGTTTTCTGCATCATCAAAGAAGAGTATATACAATATCCTTAACAAACCATGTTTCTGAGTTTTTCCATTAGTACACATTTCATACTAATTCATCCATTTTTAAGCAGTACCCAACAAGCAATTATGGTTTCACAATCATTAGAAAAGCATTAGAGAAAAAATTTTAAATTGAGAAATTCATGTTCATTAGCTAAATATTTTCTGAAAATTAGAAATAAACTGTCATTATATTAGTGGAAGAACATTATGGTTTAGATTGCTAGAAGTGGTGTTCTGTGGGAACAAAGCCTGAGAACCACTGTAGTAGAACTAAAGGTAGCTACAAAAAGATCAATTTGGGAGCTATGTCTGTTGAAATCGGGTACTGATATGCTATTAAGAGCATAAATATTTTGAGAATCAACACCAGATTGTAAAATGCACGCTAAGAATGAACAATTTCACTTTCAAGAATTCCTTTAATTATTTTCACAAAGGAATCATAATGTCTTATGAAGCAATCAACCATCAGTCAGAATATCTGAGCCACAGCCTACACCGATATTTTCCCATCAAAAACCTGATGTTTTGACTGCCCTCTATAGATGACTATGAATTTAGATTGGGTTTTTGGAAAAAATGAAAGCAGTTTGGATTTCTGTATCTGGCATCATACCAAATTATATAACCTAAATCCCTTCTAATAGAGAACACACAGAAATTTCAGATAAAATACAAAAACATCCTTTTAATGTATAGTGATTACAAAAATAAATTAAAAATGAAAATAAATTATCAATGGTCAAAAAGAAGGAGAAAATTGACAAGTGTGATAAACAAATAGGCTAATCCCATGGAAGCTTGGTGGCAGAAAGACTCCATGGTCTCCATGGTCCAGTGTTTTAATAACCTTAGGCCCCTGTTAAGTGGGGACTTGAAGATGAAATCCTTACATAAGGCTAAGACCCTCAAAATGATAAATTTGCCCACCAGCATAAAGTAACAAGTCAGAAACTTTTGGGGTTTAACCTAGGCATTGGTGGGAAGATTAAAAAAAAAATTCTCCCCTAAGAATTTGTAACCACGGAAACATCATCTTGTAGGTTAGGGTTTAAAATTTACACAACTTACATGACTTAGGAAACCTTAAACTGAGAAATAAAACTCAAAGTAGTCTTGGTGGGTCTCACCCACACTGACTGGCAGATGCACATGCAAAACCTCTCTGAAGGTGCCATATAGCAGGATGAGACACTCGGAGTTTCAGATAATCCAATTATCTGTTATAGTCTATAAATAAAGTTTCAAAATCATTAAGATTTTAAAGAATGATAAATTGTGGGAGGAAAGCCATGAATGAAAATGAACAAAGCAGAACAGAAAATTAACAAAATAACTTCTAAAAATTTTAAAGTTGGCAATGATTAAAAACTCAAGGGAACAGTGATAAATAGTTAAAAAGAATGAGCAAACTGGAATACAGAAGAAATGACTTGGAACATAGTACAGAAAGGTAAAGAGATCAAAAATATTAAAATGAGGATAAATAGTATTTGTAGAATAAGAAGGTCTAAAATACATCTAAGAGGGGTTTCAGGACAGAATGGAGAGAAAAGACACAATATTCACAGCAGGACCCTTGACACATCAGTATAAGTGTAGAAAACTAAGGATAATGATGAAGAAACCAGAGGAACTGTCACCCTAAATACCAAGAAACAATGACCAAATACCATCTCCATAAGCATTACTTACATTTTTAGGTGAAGAGTCAGTTTGCACCAAAATCAGCCAAACTCCCTTGGAGACATGGTTAATTCCAGATCTGTCCAGGAAACATCCAAAACGAATCTGGAGTAGCTTGTTGTAAAGACAGCAAGGAACTATCAAAAATTATTAAGTTATATAAAAAAATACAAAAATCATATCAAATTCCAATGGGAATTGGCCAAAGATTGAATAATTATTAAAGAATTATTATAAGAATAATAACAGAAATGAGTTAAAATAAATCAAATGTGTAAGATCTATGACATTATACTGATACTGCAAAAAATCTTCACTGGCTACTTTGAAGGATGCCAGGAGATGATGATAGACAAGTACATCAATTACATTATTTTGAAACTTGATAAATAAAAAGAAGCCATTTACCCTCATACTCTTGTAGGAACTGCAACTCAAGGTAACCAAAAACATCTACAGAAGAATTTATGCAAGTGTTTAGCTAAAAACTGAAAAAGGAATGATACAACATCTTAATTTGACACACATTAAGGAAATAATGGATCTAGACAATGATCATCAACAGTTACTAATATCACACAAAGTGACAATCAGACATAATATATTCCTCATATAAACAGAATACCGACCGACTGTGGAGGAGTCTTACAAAACAGAAAACAAAAGGAAACATAAAATAAAGGCTGTGAATTAACTAGAAATTTACAGAAAACATAAGGGAAGGAAAAACCTTGGAGACAGAATATGAAAAATCTAGATTGTGGGAAATCATGCAGAACAAAGCAAATTCTTTAACAACAACAACAAAAAAAAAAAAAAACTCAAGAAAAAGAAATGAAAAGGTAATTAAAAGAAATGTAGGAAACCTATTAGCAAATTGCAATTGAGTACATTATATTTGCTTCCTGATTCAAAATGTTAGAAACTTATACAATCAGAAAATCATAAATATAGACAGGATATTTAATGATATTAAGATTTAACTTTAGGGGTATTAATGTATCTGGGTTATGTTAAATAGTTGGGTATACACAACAAACATGCCTTAAAGTATCCTGGTTGAGAATAATGTGTTGTCTTATTGTTGAAGAAATCAAAGGTTTTTAGGAAAGCCAGGACAAGGCAGTGAGAACTGATGTGTATTAATTACAAAATATGAGCACCAGTGAAAATCATTACTGCTTATGTTCAGGATCAGCAATGAAGAGCTGGTTTTATGCTACTTGGAAACATTATTATTCAGAGAAATTTTTATTTAGAACCAATCTCTTAAATATATCAAACTATACTTTAGGGAGACTTCAATATAAAGTATACTTTTTAAAAATTGTAGAAGCGGTGAAAGAGGGCATCCCTGCCTTGTTCCAGTTTTTAGGGGGAACGCTTTCAGTTTTTCACCATTTAGAATGATATTAGCCATGGGCTTAGCGTAGATTGCCTTTATAATGTTTAGGAATGTTCCCACTACCCCAATTTTTTCTAGCGTTTTGAGCATGAAGGGATGCTGTATTTTATCGGATGCTTTTTCTGCATCTATTGAAATAATCATGTGATTCTTAACTTTAAGTCTGTTGATATGGTGAATGACATTTATTGATTTCCGAATGTTGAACCAACCTTGCATCCCTGGGATAAAACCCACTTGATCGTGGTGCACTATCTTTTTAATATATATTTGTATGCGATTTGCTAAAATTTTGTTGAGAATTTTTGCATCGATATTCATTAAGGATATTGGTCTGAAATTTTCTTTCCTCGATGTGTCTATGTCTGGTTTAGGTATCAGGGTGATATTGGCTTCATAGAACGAGTTTGGTAGGGTTCCCTCCTCTTCTATTTCATGGAATAGTTTGAGAAGTATTGGAATGAGCTCTTCTTTAAAGGTTTTGTAGAACTCGGCTGAGAACCCATCTGGTCCTGGACTTTTCTTTGTTGGTAGGCTTTTGATGACCTCTTCTATTTCATTGCTTGAAATTGGTTTATTTAAGTTGTGTATGTCCTCCTGGTTCAGTTTAGGTAGTTCATATGTCTCTAGAAATTTGTTGATGTCTTCGAGGTTTTCTGTTTTGTTGGAGTATAGATTTTTGAAATAGCTTCTAATTATGTTTTGTATTTCACTCGTGTCTGTTGTGATGTTTCCTTGTTCATTCCGAATTTTAGTAATTTGAGTTTTCTCCCTCTTTCTCTTTGTTAGTGTGGCTAAGGGTTTATCAATTTTATTTATTTTTTCAAAGAACCAACTATTTATTTTGTTAATTTTTCCAATTGTTTCTTTTGTTTCGATTTCGTTGATTTCGGCTCTGATTTTAACTATTTCCAGTCTTCTACTACTTTTGGTATTGGTCTGCTCTTCTTTTTCTAGTGCTTTGAGCTGTAGTGTTAAGTCGTTTATTTGTTGATTTCTACTTCTTTTTTTGAATGCACCCCATGAAATAAATCTTCCTCTAAGTACTGCTTTCATAGTGTCCCAGAGATTTTGATATGATGTGTCTTTGTTCTCGTTTACTTCTAAGAATTTTTTTTATTTCCCTCCTGATGTCTTCTGTTATCCATTCATCATATAATAGTGTATTATTTAGTCTCCAGGTATTGGAGAAGTTTCTGTTTTTTATTCTGTCATTTATTTCTAATTTCAATCCATTATGATCTGATAGAGTACAAGGTAGTATCTCTATCTTCTTGTATTTGCTAACAGTAGCTTTGTGGCATAAAATATGGTCTATTTTAGAGAAGGATCCATGTGCTGCTGAGAAGAAAGTGTATTCGTTCTTTGTTGGATGGTATATTCTATATATGTCCGTTAAGTCTAAATTGCTGATTGTGTTGTTGAGATCTATAGTTTCTTTATTCAATTTTTGTTTGGACGATCTATCCAGTGGTGAGAGAGGTGTGTTAAAATCGCCTAGTATTATTGTGTTGTGGTCTATTTGATTTCTGTAATTGAGAAGGATTTGTTTGACGTACGTGGATGAGCCAATGTTCGGGGCATAGATATTTATGATTGTTATGTCTTGCTGATTTATGCTTCCCTTAAGCAGCATGTAATGTCCTTCTTTATCCCTTCTGATTAGTTTTGGTTTGAAGTCCACATTATCTGAGATGAGGATGGATACTCCAGCTTTTTTGCTGTGTCCGTGTGCATGGTATGTTTTTCCCCATCCTTTCACCTTCAGTCTATGGGTGTCTCTTTCTATGAGGTGAGTCTCTTGCAGGCAGCATATTGTTGGATTTTTCTTTTTAATCCAATTTGCCAGTCTGTGTCTTTTGATTGATGAATTCAGGCCATTAACATTCAGGGTTTATTATTGTGATATGATTTGTATTCCCAGTCAATTGACTCATATTTGTTTTTGACATGATTTGGTTTCTCCTTTATTTGGCTATTCCTTTAGGCTAGCGCCTCCTGTTGCTGATTTGCATCGTTGTTTTTCATCTCTTCCTCATGGAATATTTTGCTGAGAATGTTCTGTAATGCTGGCTTTCTTTTTGTAAATTCCTAGCCAGAGCAATCAGACAAACCAAAGAAATTAAAGGGATACGAATTGGAAAAGAAGAACTCAAACTATCCCTGTTCGCTGATGACATGATTATATATTTAGAGGAACCTGGAAATTCCACCAGAAAACTTATAGAACTCATAAGTGAATTCAGTAAAGTAGCAGGTTACAAGATCAATGCTCATAAATCCAATGCATTTTTATACATAAGTGATGAATCTTCAGAAAGAGAAATTAGGAAAACTACCCCATTCACAATAGCATCGAAAAAAATAAAATACTTGGGAATCAATCTCACAAAAGAGGTGAAAGACCTCTACAATGAGAACTACAGAACACTAAAGAAAGAAATTAAAGAAAACCTTAGAAAATGGAAAGATCTCCCATGTTCCTGGATAGGCAGAATTAATATTGTCAAAATGGCTATACTACCTAAAGTGCTATACAGATTCAATGCAATTCCAATTAAAATCCCAATGATGTACCTTGCAGAAATAGAGCAAGCAATTATGAAATTCATCTGGAAGAATAAAAAACCTAGAATAGCTAAAGCAATCCTCAGTAGCAAGAGCGAAGCAGGGGGTATTGCAATACCAGATCTTCAACTCTACTACAAAGCAATAGTAACAAAAACGGCATGGTATTGGTACCAAAATAGACAGGTAGATCAATGGTACAGAATAGAGGACATTGACACAAACCCAAATAAATACAATTTTCTCATACTAGACAAAGGTTCCAACTATATGCAATGGAGAAAAGATAGCCTCTTCAACAAATGGTGCTGGGAAAACTGGAAAACCATATGCAATAGAATGAAATTAAACCCCTATCTCTCACCCTACACAAAACTCAACTCAAAATGGATCAAGAACCTCGGAATCAGACCAGAGACCCTGCATCTTATAGAAGAAAAAGTAGGTCCAAATCTTCAACTTGTTGGCTCAGGATCAGATTTCCTTAACAGGACTCCCATAGCACAAGAAATAAAAGCAAGAATAAACAACTGGGATAGATTCAAACTTAAAAGCTTTCTCTCAGCAAAGGAAACTATCAGAAATGTGAAGAGAGAGCCTACAGAGTGGGAGAATATCTTTGCCAACCATACCTCAGATAGAGCGCTAATTTCCAGAATCTATAAAGAACTCAAAAAACTCTACAAGAAGAATACAAATAATCCAATCAACAAATGGGCTAAGGAAATGAACAGACACTTCACAGAAGAAGATGTACAAGTAATCAACAGATATATGAAAAAATGTTCAACATCCCTAGTAATAAGGGAAATGCAAATCAAAACTACCCTAAGATTTCATCTCACCCCAATTAGAATGGCGATTATCAAGAATACAAGCAACAATAGGTGTTGGCGAGGATGTGGTGAAAAAGGAACACTCATACATTGCTGGTGGAGTTGCAAATTAGTGCAGCCACTCTGGAAAGCAGTGTGGAGATTCCTCAGAAAGCTTGGAATGGAAACACCATTTGACCCAGCTATCCCACTCCTTGGCCTATACCCAAAGGACTTAAAATCAGCATACTACAGAGATACAGCCACATCAATGTTCATTGCTGCTCAATTCACCATAGCCAGATTGTGGAACCAACCTAGATGCCCTTCAGTTGATGAATGGATAAAGAAACTGTGGCATATTTATACAATGGAATATTACTCCGCAATGAAGAATGATAAAATTATGGCATTTGTAGGCAAATGGTCGAAATTGGAGAATATCATGCTAAGTGAGATAAGCCAATCTCAAAAAACTAAAGGACGAATGATCTCGCTGATAAGCGGATGAGGACATATAATGGGGGGAGGGAGGGGCTAGCATTAGGTTTAGGGTTAGGTTTAGAGTTAGGCTAAGGACAGCAGCAAGAATGAAGGAAAGAAGGACTGTGTAGAGGGAAAAGAGGGGTGGGAGGGGTGGGAGGGGTGGGGGGAGGGGAAAAATAAAATAAACATCATTACCCTATGTAAATGTAAAAAAATAAAAAAAAATTAAAAAAATAAAAAAAATAAAAGATTTAAGCTTAAAAAAAAAAAAATTGTAGTGCCTAGTAAGGAAGTATACCATTTGACATTCAACTTAATACCCTTTTAAATCATAAGGAAAGCTATGAAGTCATGATTATCAACATCTGAAGCTAAATGAATCATTACTGGGGAAAAAAGAAGTACAGATTATGTTTTCCACTTGCTAGATGAGGTATTCACTTTATGTCCATTTTATTTCAAGCATTATATAAAGTGCCTACTTTAAGAAACTAGAATGATCACATATAATGTAAAACTCTTACATTAGAAATACGATATTGGAAAATATCATTAAAAAAAATCTCCAGGTATGCACATACAAATTGCAGATGTTTTGGGATATAAAGAAGGAAATTCAGAGTTAGGTATTGATATTGCCTCTTTATTTTGGGTGATGTGTTGACAGCTAGATATTTAATGTGTCTTCTTGATCCTTTCTTAAATGTTCATCTCTCATAAAGAGCTTTTTCCTTTTGGAATGGAATGGCTTTTCTATTGTCATCAAAAAGCACATCCACATTATATGGTATAGTTCAGAAATAGAATTTTAGGAATCTTTAAAATAGCAGATCTGTATATAATTCATGGGTCAAAGAAGAAATTATAATGGAAGTTATACTTAGTTCAAATTAAATAATCAATTTAATTTAAAACTCAAACAGTAATACCAATAAATTCAGCTGAAGGGAACACAAAGTAATTTGAAGAAAAAAGAAGGTGCCACATAATACAGAGAGAACATGAATTAATGGAATTAAATATAGAAACATTAGAGTTGGAGTTTATGAAAACCAAATAAATGACCTCCTTGTTCTCCCTTGAACTCTGAATCCATTGAGAGATCAACAAAGAGTCACAGATACGAAGATCAAATTACCACGTTTACTAAAGATAAATTGTGTTGGGGGCGTAACTAAAAACAGGAGCCAAATAGGTATACTGATGCTGCTCATCATCCATTTGTGGAACTCAGACCTACACAGGAGAGAGAAGCAGACACACACAAACTCAGAATTGTTATCTTGCTCTGGTCTGTCAGGTGTAAAGAAATCCAGTTTCCTGTGCTTAGAAAATTTGGGGGAATTTTTATTCATGCATAAATATACACCAATTGTACAGAATAGTGGGTTTCATTGTGGCAAATTTGTATATGCACATAACATAATTGGATCAATTTCATTCCCCAGTACCACCCATGCCCTCCCCTTCATCTACCTTACTGTTCTCCCTCTATTTTATGAGATCTCCCTTTCCCCTTTTTTCTCTCTAGCTTGGACATATGACCCTTGACTTTCTCAGTCTGTCTTATTTCACTTAAAGTGATATTCTCTAGCTCCATCCATGTTGCTGCAAATGATGTAATTTTGTTCTTTGTATGGCTGAATAAAACCCCAGCATATATGTATATTTATATGTATACATACACATGTATATATACATGCATACATACTTACATCACATATATGCATTATGTGTGTGTATGTGTATGTGCTGGAGTTTTATTCGTCTTTTCTCCAGCACATGTTTTTGGCACCTTTGTCAAGGATCAGAATTTTTGATACATTTCATCAATTCAATCAACAAATGGGAACTAATATCTGTCACCCCACAACAGATACACAAGTTCATCTTCATGCAGAGGAGTAAGGAATGGACAAAGGAGTCAGGACTGCTTAGGGAAATTTGTTCACATGTGAACTGTAGGAGTAGAGAAGAAGTATTTCTCCCTGTTAAATATAACAGAGAGGATCAAACAAATCAAATATTTTAAATTTAATAAAATAGACAACATTTGGGTCAAAAATAAAAAAGATTAAAAGAGAAAGTAAGTTTATTAAGATGAGGCAAGAAATATAAACTAAAATAAATAAAAGAATAATGTCAACTTCATCCAAATAAGTTAGAAAATTTAGAGAAAATGGATAATTTCCAAGGAAAATACAATTTTGATTGCCAAGTCAGGAAGAAACTAAAGATATTAAATCTATAATTATATTAAAAATCTATCTCACTTCCCTGCCAAAAGAGGAAGAAAGAAAGAGGTGTAGACAAAGGTGGGAGGGTTACCACTATTAGCACATCATCTGTGACATAGTAGAATTGGAGATGGGAAAATAAAAATTGATGTCAGTATGCAAAATATTATATATACATACATATATATGTATGCTAATGTGCTATATATATACAAATATACCCATACATACATATATATGTATAGTGCTAATGTGCTATATATAATACATATATATATGTATGTGTACATATATATGTATGTATATATAATATTTTCCATACTGACATAAATTATTTTATATATAATATATATTTTATATATAATAAATAAAGCCATATTTATTTATGGCTAACCCTGAATCTCAGTGTTTAAGTTAAAAACCGCCAAGTGGAATATAATCCATTTAGAAGAGAATTCAGTGATTGTCAAAAGTGACAAGCAGGCCTTGTGTCTCCTTTTTTTAGGGGAGAGTTTGCATTTTTTCACTGTGTGAGGGATAGCTTCATCATATACTCTGGAAACATCACTTGACCATTGTCTTTATTTGAAAATTAAATATAGTTTTAAAAAAGACCAAGTATGTATAAATGCCTTAGGTGACAAATGGTGGATTGTGTTTGTTATGTCGACTTACTTTAACCAAGAGCCACATTTTTCAGAATCACATTCACATGTGCTTCTGGATGTCACGAATACTTCCAGGTCATATGGTTGCCATGTTCAATAAGCCACAAGTCTTTACCTACTGCCAGTCCTGCTGACTAACAGCTCTTACCTGGAAAACCACATTCTATGGTTCCTTCAAGCCCAAGGCATATATAAATACACTCTTGATGCAAGCTGCTTTTATCTTAATATCAGATCTCTGCATTTTATGCTGTCAACTGTCTATCCATTTATTCATCTCTTTCACAGATCTTTATTGACCATCCCTATGCTAGGGATATAAAAGTGGAAAAAACCTGACCCTTGAGCTCAAAGATGTCACAGACTGGTGGGTGCAGGAAGGCCTTATAATACAGAGGGACAAATGCTGAGATGCAATGAGGTCCAGGCATTGAGGGTACATAGGAGACCACTCCACACAATCTGAGCAGGGGAGAGGGGAACCTAGAATTCTCCAGTGGCTCTCAAAGTGGTAGAGGAAGGTAGGGGTACTCCCAGGAAAAGGAAAGGGGAGAAGAGAGCGAGGCCCATCATTGGAGAGAGTCCTTCTTCATGGCCTGTACTCAGACTTAACTTTTTTGATGGATCCCTGGGGACTGAGAGGCACAGACTATGAAGCCTCACACTCCCAACACCACTTCCTGCTGTGTTCTTTTAACCTTATTATGTTCCTCCTCCTTTCTCATTGACTGTCCCATCCCTCTTTCCATGCTTGGACTCCAGTTCATTTCCTTATCTAGAACCTTTATTAGTTTCTTTGGGCTGCCACAACAAAGCGCCACAAGTCAAGTGGCTTAAAACAACAGAAATGTATTGTCTTGCAGTTCCGGAAGCTGGAGGTGTGGGATCAAGGTATTGGCATGGTTGGTTCCTCCTGAGGCTGTGAGGGGGATGTTCTCAGGCAAATAGCCATCTTCCCCTGTGTCTTCACCCTTGTCTTCTTTCTGCATGTCTGCTTTGTGTCTAAATGTCCTCTTTTTATAAGGACACAGATATCCATAGTGGATTAAGATTCATCCTAATGACCTCAACTTAATTTGATCATCTGTAAGTTCTGTTTCCAAATAACTTCATATTTACAAGTCACATCTTTCTTGGGGAACACAATTCAACCCTCAATAGAATCCAAGATTCTAGTTACTGTCTAGTGGTTCCAACTCTGTTCCAACCTCCCCTAATGTGACAATTAGGAAAGCTATTACCCAGAGTTCTGATGCTTATGCTTGGGAGATAAGCATATAAGATAAACTATATATATATATAGTTTATCTTATATTTTAGATAATTTATAGTTTAACTATATATATATATAGTTTTATTTCATCATTAAGGTACCCATGTTGTTGCTGGTTTGTTTCTTGATGAATCAACTGCCTCTTCTGCCGGCTTTAATTATGCAGTAGAGAAATGATTGGTAGAGTCCAATCTGAGGTGGCAGTGAGGCCATTCCCACTTAAATTTTTGCAGATTCTCAATGCGTGTTTCATACTTATAAACTGTGGAATTAAATACATGAGCCTAGAGGGAAGGGCCTGGCTGCTCAGTGCTGTCAGAATGAACATCTACAGTAAATAATGACAGGAGGTCATACCCACAGGTGGGGCCTTACTAAGCTGTATAGGCTGGTGCAATCTTAGCAAGGATGTCTACCAGGGTTGACCAGGAGAGGGTTCCTTTGAATATCTGCTCAAAGAATTATGCTGAGAGTACTGCCCACTGCTTAAACAGAAGAATAGTCTATGAAAGCTTGAAGTGATGATGGTGAACTTGCTCTAAAGTCTCTTAACCTGAATGCATAGATGAGCTTCCAGGAATCTACAGCCAACAGTGTTCATACCCCCATCCATATTCCCTTGTCCTGTGTGAAGGTCTGCTTCAGCTTCAGTGAGAAAATTCTATGCACCTGGAAACCTTCTTCCAAAACACTTGTCTCTTCTCTATTCTGTGACTGCAGCAGCATGCTTGCCCAACAGCAGAACAGGTTAAGAGAGCCAAAGAGCACATCAGCTTTCAGCAATAGCCAGGGTTAGTGGATATACAACTAGACTTCTTCACACCTCAGTGGGTTGATTCTGAGTTATATTCTGCACATTCTCACACAGGGTCCCAGAGAAACTGAGCCTCCACTGTCCACAGTGTTACCCACTAACACCCTCTTCACTGGGTTTCCTCCCTTCCCTTTCTTACCTCCTTGTCCCATTCCCTGGGATGGAGATTGCTTTCCAAATTAATGACTCTCACCCACATCCTTATCTCATGATCTGTTTCTGAGAGAACCCAAATCAAATAAGGATTTATTGTGCCCTCACACTATATTCAAATCTATGTGTGCCTGCATATTTTCTTGCAAGAGAATACTTAGTTTTCATCAGCCCCTCAAAAGTTTTTACATTAAACCCAAAAAAGGTTAGAACAACTGCTTGTTATTTTATAGATGAGAACAGTTATTTATTTCAGATCTAATCTAATAACTCTCAGTCTGAGAAACCAAAATAGAGTCAATATTTTAATTTGTTGACTGATTGGCCTAGTGGAAGCCAGGAAGGCAGAGAAAATAGCGTCATGGGAGAAGGACAGAGCAGACAAATCCTTTATATAGGGCACTCAAGTGCTACACACAGGCTTGTGACTGGCTAAGGCTAATTAAGTATGTGTATGCGTGTGTGCATGTGCATGCATGCATTGTATTCCATGACAAAAGTAAGAAGGCCAAAAGTGTTATATAGATTCAATGCAATTCCATCAAAATACCAATTACATTGTTCACAGAAATAGAAAAAAACAGTCCTAAAATTCACTTGGAAGAATAAAAGACCCGCAATAGCCAAAGCAATCTTGAGCAAGAAGAGTGATATTGGAAGTTTCACAATACATGATCTCAAATTATTCTTCAGAGTTATAGTAACAAAACCACCATGGTATTGCATCAGAATAGACATGAAGACTAATGGAATAAAATAGAAGACACAGAGACAGACCCACATAATTAGTCATCTGATACTTGACAAAGGTGCCAAAAATATATACTGGAGAAAAGACAGCCATTTTAACAAAGCGTGCTGAAAAAACTGGATATCCTTATGTAAAAGAATCAAACTAGATCTTATCTCTTCCCCTGCACAAATGTCAAATCAAAGTGCATCAAAGATTTAGGAATCAGGCCAAACACTTTGCAACCACTAGAAGAAAACATCAGGTCAATAATTCAACATATTGACTGCCTTCCTTAACAACATCCCAAAAGCTCAAGAAATAAAACCAACAATCAATACATGGGACAGCATCAAATTAAAAAACTTTTGCAAATCAAAGGAAATGATTAAAAGTATGAAAAGAGAGCCTACAAAATGGAGAAAATCTTTGCCAGCTACTTGATTGACAGGGAATTAATATCTAGAATATATAAAGAACTCAAAGAACTTAGCACCAAAATAAACAAATAACCCAGTCAATAAAAAGCCAAAAGAATTAAACAGAAACTTTCCCAAAGTAGAAACACAGATGACCAACAAATATACAAAAAAAAAATGTTCAACATTTCAAGGAATCAGGGAAACACAAATCAAAACTATACTGAGATTTCATCTCACTCTAGTCAGAATGTCAATTATCAAGAATACAAATATTAAATGCTGGCAAGGATGTGGGGGAAATGGTACATCCATACATGGTTAGTGGGACTACAAATTAGTACAACCACTCTAGAAATCAGTGTGGAGTTTCCTCACAAAACTAGAAATGGAACTACCTTATGACCCAGCTATCCTACTACTCACTATTTATCCAAAAGAACTAAAATCAGCATGCTATAGTAATATAGCTACATCAATGTTTATAGCAGCATAACTCACAACAGCCAAAACATGAAACCAGTCCAGGTGCCTGTCAATACATGAATGGATTAATAAAATGTGGTAACACACACACACACACACACACACACACACACACACACAGGAGTTTTACTCAGCTGTAAAGAAGAATGAAATAATGACATTTGCTGGTAAATGGATGGAAATGGAGAAGATCATGCTAAGTGAAATAAGCCCAACTCAGAAAATCAAGGTTTGAATGTTTTCTCTCATATGCAGAAGCTAGAGCAAAATAAGGACAAAAATTTCTGCAGAGGGATAAGTTATCATAAAAACAGAGGGAAGATCAAAGTAGTAGAATGAGATTGAAGGGGAGGGAGGAGAGATGGGAAAGGGGAGGAAATGCAGAATATGACAAAATGACAGTATAGGCATGTATAAATATACCCCAGGTAATTCTACCTTTCTGTATACCTAGAAACCACCCATTAAAAATAAACAAACAAATAAATAAATAAATGATTGACCAATAGAGTAGAGGAAGGGGAATAGGGAAAGGAAGGACATGGAGGAAAAACGAGGAACCAGGGACTTAAATGGAGTCAATGAAGTTCCCAGCACATACGATTATGTCCAATTTAACCCAACTATTATGTACAATTATAATGCACCAATAAAAGAAAAAAGTTTTTTAAAAAGTAGGAGGGCCAATAACAAAATGGCATATAGTGTAGGGTTCCACTTACATGAGGTACCTAGGACAGTCAGTCCCTGAGGAGAAGTCACTTGTAGTAAATCCCTTGATATCTTCAAACCTGAGTTTCTCTGGAGTTGAGAACAGGGGCTACTGTGAAGCCCCAGGAAATGATGGAGAAAGAAGGGGGAAAGTCTGTGTGTTTGTTGTTTGCCTAGTTGGAGGTCAGTATCAAGAAACAGAAGAGCAACAGAATCTGAAAATTGAAAACAGCTAGGAAGGAAATGAAGATCTGAAAAGACCAAGCAGTGAACACTGGTGGCAAAGATGTTTTAGGGCAGTGTGGTTTCTAAGGCTATAGTCCACAAACCTCAGGGGGTCTGCACATAAATTTTGGGGGTTCTCAGGAATAACTTTTCAATGTTATTTTCCTGATTATGATCATCAAAAAAAGACTTAAATACATTCTGCACAAAGATGCAGCCACATCAATGTTCATAGCTGCTCAATTCACAATAACCAGATTGTGGAACCAACCTAGATGTCCTTCGATTGATGAATGGATAAAGAAACTGTGGTATATTTATACAATGGAATATTACTCAGCCATAAAGAATAATAAAATTATGGCATTTGCAGGCAAATGGATGAAACTGGAGAATATCATGCTAAGTGAGATAAGTCAATCTCAAAAAACCAAAGGAAGAATGATCTCCCTGATAAGTGGATGATGACACATAATGGGGAGGGGGCAAGAATGGAGGAAGAAGGGACTGTATAGAGGGAAAAGAGGGGTGGGAGGGGTAGGAGGGTAGGGGGAAAAATAACAGAATGAATCAAACAACATTACCCTATGTAAATGTAGGATTACACAAATGGTATGTCTTTACTCCATGTACAAACAAAGAATCAACATGTATCCCATTTGTTTACAATAAAAATAAATATTTAAAAAAATACATTCTGCATAACATGATGTTTGTGGTTGTGTACAAGTATTAATCAATCCCCTTAAAAAGACATCTTCACTTTTACTAACTTTCAGTGTCTGGTCACTGTTCTATGGGTATGTCCCAATGTCAACTTATTAGAAATAGTGTCTGCCACTGTCCTCATGTCAAAGTCCTCTCTGGTGATAATTTGCCACTGAAAACCTGTTTTTCTAGAGTAATAGTTTAGTCTCCTATATTATTAGCCAGTTGAGACTAAGATTTGCAATATGAGAACAGCAGGGCTTTACCATGCGACTGCTGTCAGTGGATATAAAATATAAAGGATGTGTTGGAGCCAAGAACCACCAGAGATCAGGTGACTCCTCTTCAGGAACCAAAGTTTCACAAAGTTTAAATACCCAGGTTGAAGTCAAAGTGACTATACTATAAAGAAAACTTGACTTAAGATCAAGTTGTTCTTTGTTCTTCTTAAAGATGAGTAATATTTCATCGTGGTGTATGTGCATGTGTATATATATACATATATACGTATCACATTTTCTTTATCCATTCATCTGTTGAAGGACACCTATGTTCGTTCCATAGTTCAGGTATTGTGAGTTGAGCTGCTATAAACACAGATGTGGCTGCATCACTGTAGCAATGTATGAGTGTACCTTTTCCCCCACATCCTCGCCAACATTTATTGTTGCTTGTATTCTTGATAATTGCCATTCTGATTGGAGTGAGATAATATCTTAGTTTTGATTTGCATTTCTCTAATTGCTACATGGAGTTGGAGAATATCATGCTAAGCGAAATAAGCCAAACCCCAAAAAACAAAGGCCAAGTGTTTTCTCTGATATGTGGATGGTAATTCACAATAAGCAGGGAGGCTAGGGAAGAATAGAGTTACTTTATATTAGGTAGAGGGGAGTGAAGGGAGGGAAGGGGTATGGGGGGAGGAAGGATAGTAGAGTGAAACAGACATTATTACCTCATGTACATATAAGACCGCATGACCAATGTGATCCTACAATATGTACAATCAGAAAAATGAGAAATTACACTCCACTTATGTATCAAAATGTTTAAATGCATTGTACTGTCATGTACAACTAATTAGAACAAATAAATTTTTAAAAAAAACTTTTAAAAAAGATCAAATTGTTCTTAAAATTCTTTTTTAAGTATTTATAGGCTTCTGTCAACATATTCATCACTACTCTTTATTAAAATCAGAAATCAGTTTTTGACATCTGCAAAAGAAAGGGGAAAAGAGAGAAAAAGCAAAAATCAGCATGCCAGATATTATTTTTTTATGCTGATGTCCCCAATAACCAAATTAGGAGAACATATTTAGTACAGATTCTGGCAATTCAGAAACTTTAAGAGAATATAATTTAAGAGTTTATAAAACAATATAACATTAAAATTGCTTTTTAATTTTGGTGAAATATAAGGTATATGCTTTAGTCAGCTTTTTTGTTGCTGTGATCAAAAGACCCAACAAGAACAATTTTAAGGAGGAAAAGTTTATTTGGGGGCTCACAGTTTTAGAGGTCTTAGTTCAAAGTCAGTTGGCTCCATTCCTTGAGGCTCAAGGTGAGGCATAATATCATGGCAGATGTGTGTAACACAGGAAAGCAGCTGGGGATGTGGAACTAGGAAGCAGAGAGCTCCACTCAACAAAGACAAAATATATAGCCTGAAGTCACATCCCCAGAGACCCACCTCCTCTAGCCACACCCAAGCTGCCTGCAGGTACCACCCAGTTAATCCCCACTGGGGGAGTAATGCACTGATCAGGTTTAAATTCTCATAATCCAATCATTTCATCTCTGAACTTTCTTGGATTGTTTCACATATGAGCTTTTGGAGGATGTCTCACATTTAAACCATTACAGAATGATAAACCTGAATGAACCAAAAACTTATTAATACAGTCTTGTACAAAATATTTTACAAATAGGCATTACCCTTGTTGTTTTCTTTTTAATACTAAACCCTACATCAGCAGTTTAGCTTCAGCTAAACAATAATTTCTATATCAATAATATTATAGAAATATAGAATATGATCAGTTTTCTTGTTTGGGTAGAATTTAATTCATACTCCCCCCCTTTTCTAGTGTGTAAGAGCTATACGTATAACGAGAATACCCAGGTTTACTTAAACAATGTTAAAATAGAAGTGCTTAAGTAAACCCTGAGGGATCTATGAGAAATTGTTTTATTGGAAGGACTTTGTATATCACTCAAGCTAGAGAAATACTATCTTAGAGACTCAGGAAGGAAATAGCAATGTCGTCTGGGTTATCAGTGTTGGGAGAGCATTCTCCTTGTGACTCTTGTGTTTTTGTATGTCTTATGAGCAGAGGTATTGACTAACTTTGTTCTGGGCTTTCATTTCAAAGATCTTAGAGTGGTGAATAACATTGAAAGATAGCGATAATATCCCCATAGGAAGCACAGATTTGCTTGCATCATTGAAAGATGGAAAGAGTAAAAGGGAGGCAGGCTTACTGTTCATTGTAAAAGGTTCAAGTTCCTTGAGTTCTACGTTCCTCTCCTATAATGCAGTCCACGATGTGCACTGGCTCACCTGATCCTCTTTAGGACTACAAGAATTGGCACAAAAATGAGAATTCAAATTCCCATGTGATCATAAGGACAAGGAAAACTGATAAAAAAAAACATGGATACTCCATCTACGAGTATATTGTGTGTAAAAAAAAAAAGTCCTTTGTCTCTGACCCATGAATTTCATATTTTCTATTAGCTGACTAAATAAGACTGTGATTGGCTAAACTGTTAGCTTTCAAGAAAATTAAAATCTCGGACCTTGCAGAGTTCTTGACAATCAAATCAGCCCCTTGCGGAAGTGGGACTTGTGCTATGATTGGGGTATAGTTTAGTTAGATGAATGTAAAGCAGTGGGAAGGGCATTCCATCTGGGTGAGTATTGCAAAGACCTGGAGACCAGAATGGGTCATGGGCCGTGAGATGGACCACAGAATATCTTGACTAAAGTAGAGGGTTTGACTGAGAAGTACCAAAAATTTGATTAGAAAATTAATTTGAGGTTAAATTGTCATGTGTTTAAATATCAGGTTAAAAGAAATCATGTATGCAGAATGCTTTTGAAGGTTTCTAGCTCTCTTTCCCCAAAGTCAATCATTCATTTGTTTATTTATTTAGTTAGGTTCTAGGCAGGGAGGTGACATATTGAATATTGAAGTCCAATGTCAAGAAAGAGTGAACTATGGTGTAATAAAAGAAAATCACCAAGTTTCTTATCTTGGCTCTGCCACTTACCATCTATGTGATCTTGGCCAAGTTACTTCTCTGAGTCCAGTGTCCTCATCTGTCATAGGAAGAATAACAGTCACTTCAGCTTAGCAAAATGTTTTAAAGGTTATAGATAATGTCTCTAAAAGATCTGATGTAGTGCCCAATATGTAGAGATCAATAAATGGTGAAGATTTTTCAGCTGGCCATGTGCAGTATAGATTGGTATAAAAGAAGCAGAGGCACAGGCATACTGTGTTTTCAAGCAATTACATTTAAATGGGGATAAGGTAATTAGGACCCAAACTAAGACAGTGATGGCAGTAACAAAAAAGACCCTAAGTGAATAAAAAGCTAATAGAACTTGGAGACCAATTGGATATATATCTGAAATTTATTGAGTGCCTAGTATGTGCCAAGTGTTATTCTAAGCACTTCAATTATTAACTAAATTCTCCAAAAAATGCCCTGAGGAGGTACTATTATTGATGCAGTTATTATTATTGATGCAGTTACTATTATTTACAACTGTAAACTGAGGTTTGATGAGATAAAATAACTTGCCTAATGTTCAATAACTGAGAGAATACCAAAGGAACTCAAACCCAGGCAGCAGAGTTCCAAACCCATAAGCTAAATTGCTGTGCTATATTACTGTCCCTTCCCATGGAAGGAAGCAAAGATACAACTGGTGAACTTTAGAGGTCTGGGAACTGAAGACTCAGGGTTGTAGAAGCTTTCTTTGAGGAAACAATGCTGTGTGTCCTGACATATTGAACACAAAGTGAGGGAACTTTGAAGTGAATGGGGCTTATAAGTAAGTTTAAAGTTAGAGCCAGGAACTTACATGTGTGAGAAGCTGGGTTTGAAGGCAGAGATGTGGGAGTCACATAGGAGATGGTTGCCCTGTTGATCACCTTCAGTTTTTTGAATTATCAAAGATATGGTGAAGAGACTGCCTAGTGTAACTCACCAGGAATTAGAGAAAAAATAGACCTGGCACCTCAAAGACTCAGATTTCAGGAGGTACTGTTGTGCCAGGGCATCCTGTCTTCTTAGAGGGACACTTGGGGTCCTGCTGCCAGCAATGACTATTTCTTAAGAGCAAAGAGGCAAAGCTACAATCTTTTCCCTTTAACCCCTTAACTCCCATCATTACCTGTTTGCTGTGGTTGACTCTTCTTCATTTTTGTATGATAGACAAATTGGTATCATGGAAAAAACTCCACTCTTAAGGTTAAACAAATCTGGGTTGAAATCATAACTGCATAACTCACTAGCTCAATCATCTTATGTAAGTTAATTACAAACCACTTCATCTTGAATGTATCTTTAAGCTATAAAATGGGAATGGTAATACCTTTATCAGAAGGTTGTGGTAAAATAGAAAAAACCTTTAGTAAATTCTGGTTACTAGCTCTGAACTATTCCATTTTCTTACCCCAGGCTGGTTTTAAGCCATGGCTACAACTTCACTGATGCTTTCCCATTGAGAGGTGGGGTCTGTGTTCCCTCCCTGGGGACTGGGCAAGGTGGAAGTACCACCATGGGACTTCTGTGGATAGGTCATAAAAGATGATGCAGCTCTTGCCTAAGTTGTTGGAACACTTTTTCTTGGAGCACTGAACAGCAGTGTAAGAAGTCTCACTACACTGAAGCTGGACAACCTCAGCAGAACCCAGTCAGTGATCACTCCCACCAAGGCAACAGACTTATACTGAGGCTAAACTGGACCCTTAGAACCAGTCCTTCTGCCAACTGAGTACCACCAAGTGGTCTCCATTGACATGATGAGGCAGAAGTATTGCCTACTTAGAAAAGTCCCCTTCAAATATCCAGTCTACAAAATTATGAGATACCATAAAATGGTTGTTTCAAACCCTTAAGTTTGGGAGTAGTTTATAACCCAGAAATAGTCAACTAAAACCTCCAGTGTAAGTCAGCTTTTAGTCACTGTGACCAAAATATCTGACAAGAACAACTTAAAGGAATAAATATAAATTGGAGCTCATGGTTTCAAAGGTCTGTCCATGGTTTGCCAACTCCATTACTCTGGACCTGAGGTGAGTAGAACATCATGGCAGAAAGGCATGTCAGAGGAAAGCTGCTCAGCTCATGAAAGCCAGAAAGGAGAGAGAGAGAGAGGGAGAGGGAGAGGGAGAGGGAGAGGGAGAGGGAGAGGGAGAGGGAGAGGGAGAGGGAGAGGGAGAGGGAGAGGGAGAGGGAGAGGGAGAGGGAGAGGGAGAGGGAGAGGGAGAGGGAGAGGGAGAGGAGAAAGAAAGGGGCCAGGGACAGATATAGTCTACGCCACAATTCTAATGACATACTTACTCCAGTCATGTCCCATCTGCCTATAGCTACCATTCAGTAGTTCATTCAAGTTATTAATGCATCAAATGGATTAATCCAATAATGAGGATACAACTCTCACAATCTAGTCATTCCACTTCTGAACATTGCTGCATTGCCTGATACATGAACTCTTCGGAGGACATCTCATATCCAAACTGTAACACATTCCCCTCTATTCCAGTCCCTTCAAGTCAACCTCCCTTCTGCCTGTGTCCTTACCTGAAACAGATAATCCTGAGCATATTCTGACTTAAATCCTGTTCTTATTCATATCTCATCATGCAAAATGTTATTTGGGAGCAACTTAATTTTCCTGTGCCTTCTTCCTTCCTTCTTTCAATAAGAATTTTCTGAAAGTCTTCACTGTGTCAGATGGTAAATTGAGCATAAACCCTTTCCTCTAGGTCATGTTCAGCAAACCTATTTAAAATATCAGAAAATACATAATTTAGGATTGCAGTAAAGTACTTAATTCTGCCTCTGAAGTATGGAAGCATCCACAGATATACACAAATGTGTGGCTATATTCCAATAAATATTAATTCATTCAAATACATTTTGTATTCTTTTAAAAAATAGGCAGCAGGGTAAACTTGGTCCACAGACTATGGTTTGCTGACCTCTACTCTAGGTGCTTAACACCTGACTGGGAACACATTATCTCCACTGATGTTTTCTCAGTCAATGTCTGGTACATGAGTATGCTATCTAGTCAAAGAGACTTCTGCTTCCCCAGATCAAAGAGATCTTGGGTTTAAGTAAAGTTTTGGCCAACAGAGAAACAAATGTTCAAACTCAGAGATGGAGGTACCAGGCCTGTAGCCCCAAAGCACAAACAAGGATGTCAAATAGGTTTATCAAGCTGGAAATGAGGATGGGCCTAGAAGAAAAGTGAGATAAGGCAAGAATGCTAGCAAGTCTCATTTTCTAAAATTGAAAGAGTGTTTCTTCTAGTCAGTTATTTTGCTCCCCAAGGACTTTTTGAGGACAAATCAGACAAAGTAAAAATGACTGTGAGCTCCATAGATGCCTTCCAGGTATTTTAAGGCTATCATTTTTCTTTTTCAGAAAAAATAGTTCCTTAAAGTAGATGTCTTCAGAACACAGTGTAAAACCACTTCCCTGCAACATAGCTGGCATTCACAGTAGGGAACCAGAATAGCATGTAATGTTCTAACAGCTCTTCCAGCAGTGAGACTAAATACACACAAGCTATTCTAAATTTGTACCTGCCGCAAACATGAACAATGACATAATGTCATTCTGCTATGAAATTCCTTTGGACAAATTATATGCAAAAAAGGACATACTCCATCACTTTCATGACTTTCCCAACTTCAGCATGTACCTTCATGACCAAAAAAAACCAAATACAAAACAAACAAACAAACAAACAAAAAAAAAAAACACTCTAGCTTCACTTTTATTCTCCTTTGTTTGGTAACCCCATCATGAAGATAGTGAGTCCAGACTGAGAAGTACTAAAAAAATATAGAGGAAATATGATGCAAAATTCTCTGGCTACCTCAACTTTATGTCTTTCAGTCAGTTCAGTTTATCTCAGTGAAAGAATTTATTCATGGAAGTAAAGTGGAAAGACATCTTATCAGAAGTTGCATGAAGAACTAGTAAAGTGCAGAATACAATAGTAGTTCTCATCCTTGATCCTCAGTTCTGGGAACCAAAGAGCACAGAGTCCTGTTCTGATGGAGCCTCCATCCTCCTGCTTCTCATCCCCTTTCTCTCTGCTTCATTGGCTGAGTGGTATCGTGTTATCGTTTTCTTACTGTCTTCTTCCCTAGTGTCTTTGGCTTCTGCCTCTCCTGCCAATGGCTAGTTTTCTCTTTCATGGTCTCTCATTCAAGCTCCAAATGAGAATGGATATGATCAGGATAGTCAGTCCTATTAAGAGTAGAACACACTTGTCACAGAAAAGCACAGGACAAAGGGATGGCTGTAAGCGATAGCTTGGGATCAGCTACCTATCCTTAGATCCATCGGCTGAGGTGGTGTTGGCTCAGGACACATGATGCCTAAGACTTACACAGCTCATAAGCTCCTCATGGATTCCTCTCCATGACACAGCTCAACACTCAAGCTCCAGAGTCAAGCCATGGTGCAAAAGGTAGTACTCTAGGATCTACCTCTCCCACCCTGTTGTCTACCACTTTCTTGATTCTATCTGGCTTCTGACTCTTCGATACACTTTGAAGTCTTAGACTCAGGCTTCCTCTTCCAACTATCTCCATTTCACACTGCCTCTGAACTAAATTCTGATCCAGTGGACCCAATGGGAGAAAAGAATACAGGCTGAACCCCTGTAACAAAAGACCCCAAAAGTACAGATGAATAAATAAATATGGCTTATATCTCTCTCAAGTAACAGCAAAGAGGTAAGTGGTCCACCATTACCTGCTTCCATTAACACATGACTTCTCTCTCTGGGACCAAGGTGGCTGCTCCCAGTTAAAGCCTTTTGTCAGCCAGAAGGAAGGAGGGAAGGAAAGAAGGAAGGAAGGAAGGAAGGAAAAGAGGGAGCCCACAGCCTTAGAAAAGGGGAAACTCAGAAATTGCTCACATTGCAGAAACACTGTTCAGCCTAGCTATCCCATCCTTGGTTTATACCCAAAGGACTTGAAATCAGCATATTACAGTGATGCAGTCACATCAATGTTTATAGCAGCTCATCTCACAATAGCTAAACTATGAAACCATCCTAGGTACCCCTCATCAGATGAATGGATAAAAAAAAAAGTGTTATATATACACAATGGGAATTACTTGCCTTAAATAAGAATGAAATTATGACATTTGCCAGTAAATGGATAGAGCTGGAGAATATCAAGCTAAATGAAATAAGTCAATCCCCCAAAACCAAAGATCAAATGTTTTCTCTGATATGCAGATGCTAATTTACAAGAAAGGGGGGTGGTTGGATTAGGCAGATGGGAGTAAAGGAGGGATGAAGATAGGAAAGATAGTAAAATGAATCAGACATTATTACCCTATATGCATTTATGACTGTACAAATGGTGTGATTCTATATCATGTACAACCAGAAGAATAAGAAGTTATACTCCATTTATGTATGGTGTGTCAAAATGCATTCTACTGTCATGTGTAACTAATGAGAACAAATTTTTAAAAAGAAATTGCTCACATTACTTCTGTTCATAATCCTACTATCAAAAAAAAAATTCCTTACTATAGAAACGAAGTGATGGGCCCCCATTGTGTACAATGAATCAGAATGCAGTCTGTAAAAAATAAAAAAATAAAAAGAAAGAAAATAAAAATCCTTGTCACATATCCCACCCAACCTCTAATGACACAGAAATAGCCTCCAGTTAGATAGATACACCCATCTGAAACTTGAAGTGAAAGTGAGTGGTCAGACCATTAAAGGGATGAAGAAGAGTGGATCCTAAGAAACAATTCATGGCTCTGCCCTGGGACAACTTTTAGGCAAAGCCCACAGAGTGATCCAGATTTGATGGGACCTGGTCCCTTTAAGACAAAGACACAACCTCATAACCACAGAATTATGATTATAGAGTCTTTGAAGACTCATGCCAGTCGGAGGTTAGAAAGCTTAAGTTTCATTGTTTCATGGTCTTTCCACCTCTGCTAGGGCTCACTAATGAATAACCCCATGTCAAATTCTCCCAGCTCCTGCAAAGGGTAATTTAGACCTTTGTTACAGGATATATTTTGTAGACTTCCAAGGTCAGTGCCAGCTATGGCAACAATATTTTGCAAAATAAGTAATAAAAAAAAAAAACAGTCTTGAATTTCCTCTTGCTGATGTTTTCACAATAGTTTCTCATTATGCAATGCAGTTTGTTGGTGGGCTGTCCCCAGCAAGGACTGAAAAATGTTTTGCCACTAATGGTGTAACTGTGTTATAGTCATAGAAACTGCTGATGTAATCTCTTTTGGGGTACAGCCTACTTCCCAGCCCCTTATTGGTGGAGAGACCTTCTTATTTATGGCATTTGTTCTATACAGACAAGATACCACTGGGAGTACGTTTGTCAGCTGCTCATGGAAACTCTTGCTGTGTCTTCATTGTCGTATCAGTAAGCAGGAGGAGACAAAGAGCAGACTGAGGACTATTCTATTACACTGCATACAATCAATCAAGACCAGGCTAATTTGATTTTCCAGGTGCTTGGATACTGTGGAACTGCGTATTACATAAATACATAGATAAACATTCCTGTCCACAAGGACCAAAGAATTGCTGCAGAAGGTTGCAAAATAGAAAAGGTCTCAATTCTCTGGTTTGCACTCTCTGTTCCTCTTCTAAGAATCATAATGAAACTTCAATACAATTGAAATGCTTGGATGTATATTATTAATGAGTTTCATAGAGTGTAGCAGTGTTCCTTAAAAAAATGAAAATTTGAAAATACATATGCCTGAGGTTAGATGAAATCAAATATATAAATACTAGCACATTAGGGAAAATGTTCAAGAATAGTTTGCTGTAAGAGATAATTATTGTTGGTCATATGCGCATTCATGCTGTCCCCCAACTAAATTTAATCTCTCTGACTTTATGTCAGAGATTTTAAAGTAAAATTATGTATTCACTAATTAAGGCATGACTTGCTTCTGGATTTTGAAAAGTCATTGTTCTCATGGCGGGTGAGCAAATAGCTCACTTACAGACCACCCCACTCTTCAGTGGCCTCCACATAACTCCTGAAGGCTAACATTGACATCTGTGTGAGTATTAGGACTTCCTGACTTCTTCCTCTGTGAAGAGGGATACCTGGGAACTTCTACACTTCCTCTCAAGTCTTGCATGGATATTCTTCAAGGATCCACCCTTTGATGGGAATGCAAACTGATGCAACCACTATGGAAAGCAGTATGGAAATTCCTCAGAAAACTTGGAATGAACCCACCATTTGGCCCAGTTATCCCACTCCTTGGTTTATACCCAGAGGACTTAAAATCAGCATATTACAGTGATGCAGTCACATCAATGTTTATAGCAGTTCATCTCACAATAGCGAAACTATGAAACCAAACTAGGTGCCCTTCAACAGATGAATGGATAAAGAAAATGTGGTATATTTTTATGATGGAATATTACTCAGCCTTAAAGAAGAATGAAATTATGACATTTGCCAGTAAATGGATGGAGCTGGAGAATATCATGCTAAATGAAATAAGCCAATCCCCAAAAACCAAAGGTCGAATGTTTTCTTCATATGCAGATGCTAATTTATACTAGGAGGAGGCAAGGGAAGAATAGTTATTTTAGGTAGAGGGGAGTGAAGGGATTTGGGGGTAGGAAGGATAGTAGAATGAATCAGACATTATTACCCTATGTACATGTATAACTATATGAGCAGTATGAATCTATATCATGTACAACCAGAAGAATGAGAAATTATACTCCATCTATGTATGATGTATTAAAGTGCATTCTACTGTCATGTGTAACTAATTAGAACAAAGAAAAAGAAAAAGAATAAAAGAACACTAGAAATAAAAGTCAACAGGATTTAAAAAAGCGAGGGGTCCACCCTTAGTCCTTTCCCTTTCCTCTTTCATTTATCATTCATACATTGATGGTTTTTAATGGTATATCTCCAGCTCAGAACTCTTTCTTCCTCCCTGAACTTTGAACCAATTCTATGGGCTATCTCCACTAGCGCACTTACACTGCAATCTCCATCACTTCCAAATACCAGATCATCTTCCCCACCTCTCTGCCCCTCCTCGCATCTTCCCATATCTCTATGAATGACTCTCTTCCTGCCAGTCTGGGAGCCATACCTAACTCCTCCCTCCCATTTATCTCACTCTGTTGGTCTGGGAGTCCCTGTGTTTTGCTGATTCTACCCTACTAATTCATCTCACATTGCCTACTACTCTTTCTCCACTGCAGGAATCTTCAGCCAAACTAATTATCTATTACCTAGTTTATTGAACAACTTTCTTATCTCCCTGCTTCTCTTTACCAGGGTGATTTTGTTTTTTTAAAGACAAATCTGTGATGTCACTGCTTTGTTTAAAACTTCACCACTCCCCACAACCTTTAGATTAAAGTCAGGGGTCCTTAGCCTGGCATGCAAAGCCCTTGATTGCCAGTCCTTTATTTATTTACCTATTAGGTAAAATCAAGTAGTACCAAAGCTCAAAAAAGTCCATGGCCTCTTTGCTCTCTGGAGTCGTAGGGCCCTGTCCTCCCTCACTTGGTGGTATCACCTGCAAGATGCTTTCTTTCATCCCACCTAGTTGGGTTTGGTGCTGTTCTCTGTGCTGTCCTAATCACTATGTCTTCCTGCCCCACAGTTTCTGTCATGCTGCATGGGTGCTTATTTGACTTCCCCACACTAGGACTAAGCTTTGAATGGATTTGCTCTTACCAGAAATAGACACTGTGGCTGGGTACAGTGGTGCACATCTGTGATCCCAGCATCTTGGGAGACTGAGGTAGGAGGATCATAAATTGGAGGCTAACCTGCACAACCTACCAAGACCCTATCTCAAAATTTAAAAATTAAAAAGGACTGGGGCTGTTGCCTGGTGGTAAAGTGCTCCTGGGTTTAATCTCCAGTATGAAATAAAGGAGGAGAAGGGAGAGGGAGGAGAGAGAGAGAGAGAGAAAGAGAGAGAGAGGAAGGAAGGAAGAAAGAATATGCCTTTGTGTTGCCCGTATCTTACCCTGGTATTGACTTATAATAGGCATTCAAGAAATGTCTACTTAATGAGTGCATTTTTAAGAAAAGAATCACATATTAGATGAACAATTAGATTTGATGACAGGCAATTTCTAGAAATCAGGCAAATAAAATTAATTGGGAAGATTCTATTCTGTTAAAGCTATTCCTTTCTTCACTTTCAGGTCCAAAGTTCTTATCCTTTAAAGGGCAAGTGTTTAGTGAGCACCCACTGGGTGTCAGGAATTTCACAGTGTACCAAGGATGTCTAGGATATAAAAATGGTCTACATCATTCTTCAAAGCTTCCAGAATCACAGTCCAGGTGATAGACATAGATCATAACAAACAATTATATTACAATGAGAAAATTGCTATTACCATGATACAGGTGATGCTATAAGCCAAAGGAAGCACTTATTATTTATAAAAAAAAAATGGGAAGAAACAGTATTTGAACCTAGAAGACTGGGTTGTTGTTTACCAGCACCGCGCAGGGGTTAGTGGGGAGAGTGTTGGGCAGTACATTCAAAAGGGAAAGATCAGGCCCCAGATTTTCAATCTGACTCAAGCCTAGAGTATGGGAGTTGGAGAGATCAACTGGGGCAAACCCAGAAGGGCAACATAGAGAATGCCAAAGAAGTTGGACTTTAAATTATAGGAGATGAGAAATCCTGATGGTTTTACACAAATCAAATCCAATGTTATTGAGGATCCTCATGAGGGACTCTATGTAAAGTTTAGAAAAAATAGAGGAGGCAGTAATAATGGCAAGAAAACTGGTGCAGTACTCCAGAGTAGAGCTTATGGAGGCAGATTATTCTAGTGATGATGCATGCAAAATCCTGTATTCAAATCTCAGTTGGTTGGTTACTAACTTGGACAAGTGCCCTCATCCAAAAATGGAGTTTAAAACAACAACCAATGAAATGAAACTGTGTATTATTAAATGAAAATTAATAAAAGTACTTAGAACAGTGCCCATCTGAAAGTAAAAGTGTTTATTCTATAAGGGCCTGAAGCAAATAAGAGGATAGAGAATGAAAGACACAGCACCAAGAAATATTTTGCAAGTGAAATTGAAAGCATTTGGAATATGATGGGATGTAGAGGTAAAGAAGATGAATACCTCAAGGATAATTCCAGTTTTCTGGCTTAAGCAACTGAGTGAGCAATGACACCTGCAGGAAAGAGAGGAGGGAATTTTTTCCACTTAGAACTGGGATTGTTAGTAAATTTCACTTGGTGAATGTTGAATCCAAGTTGTTTGCAGCGCATTTAAGAGGACTTATTCAACAGACTTGTGGGAACACAGATCTGTGACTCTGGGGAGAGATTTCCAGGCAGATAATGGAGATTTGAGTCCCATCTGCATCCAGGTGAGGATTGAAGCCATGAAAGGGTGTGGTCAGATGTCATTAGGAGACAAATGGAGTAAGAGGGGGCTGAGGGACAGCTTTGGGGGACTAAGCAGTAACTGAAGGAAGAGGCCCCAGAGGAGGAGATTGATCAACACAAAATAGAAGAATAAGAAAAAGAATCACAGTAGAATAAATTAAAGAATGGATAAGGTCACCTATTGTTGAGCAATGGCATGAGCCATAGTAGGTTCCTGATAATATACTAAACCAGAGTGTGGCTCCAAATTTCAAATTTTATGAAAATACTTAATTGTGCATAACCTGTTTTATTGACTCCAGCTTTCAGACTCCAATATTTTGGACTGCAGATTTGCACAAATTTACTTGAATAGTTCGTATCACAGAGACAAAGCAAATCTATGATATTGTAGCTATAAATTTTCAGTTTTCCATTTCAGAAAGCAAGTTGTAGGCAATTCAGTTCACTAACAAGTATTCATTGTTTAAATCAAGAGTTAAAACACCTACAAAGATTACATCTTCAGTGGGGCAATTAAACTGATAGGGAAAGAGCCATATCATTCTTTTGTTTGCCATTTTGGTAGTTCAGGAATTTGAGACAAATTACCCAGTGTGGTTTATTTGAACCAATACCTACTCTGTCAACATGAAAAAAATTATCAGTAGATGATACTTGCTCATGAGGAAACTGATGATCCCACAGAATTCTCAGAATTAGACATTACTACTGAGATTCTAACAGGCAGAATCAGAAAGCTTCTGCACAAAAGAAATGCATCTACCCAGAATTTCCAAGATTTTAAGAAATCCCAGTTCAGTGTTGGAACATGCAGAGTGAACCTATGTGTGCCATCTTTATTTTCATATATTCATCGTGTTTGGGTTGAACTACTTTTTCCAGGTATGATACAGAGAACAGGAAAAACATGGCTTTTAAGGTAATTAACACCATGCCTTCATGAAGTTCACATCAATGCAAGGACAGCAACTCAAAATAGAAAAAAGAAACAAAACTTGTCTTAATTTATAATGAATTCTGTGATGAAAATAAGGACTAAGCTGGAAGATTACAAAGAGAACCTACTTTAGTTAGGAGAGTGAAGATAGTCTCTCTTAGAAGGGACATCAAAATGAGACATAAAAGCAAGATGGACTAGGAGAGGAAGGAGTGATGGGAAAGGGGAAGGGTTTGGGAATGAAATTGACCAAATTATATTGTTATGTTGTGTGCATGTAGAAGTACATAAGGATGAATTCCTCTATTATGCATAAATATGATGCACCAATGGAAGAAGAAGAAAAGACAAGAAGAAGACAACCAGAGAAAGAGTTGGGGAATGGACCCCACAAAGACTTAAATGACCCCATGAATACAATGGAAATTGTTTACATGGGGGTGGGGTATTAGAGTGATATGGTTTAATGTTTTTATTGTTTTTCAAAAATGAATGGATTGGAGTTTGTTATGGGATCCTGAGCAGAAGGTCAGAGTGGCTAAGACTGAGGTAGTGACAGGGGGAACATTATAGAAGATAATATTCTAAATGAATACTTTGAAGCTGGAATTGACTGGACTGGTTGCTGGAATAAATGTGGGGAGATGACAGGAAGGGGAGAGAATCAAGGAAAGAAGAGTGATTCCCAGAGTTCTACCAGATCTTTATAGAACTAATACCAGTATTTCTCAAATTATTCCATGAAATTAAAATACTTTTCGTGAAGCCAGTATAACCCTTATACCAAAACCAGACGAAGACACATCAAGGAAAGAAAGCTACAGACTAATACCCCTGATGAACATAGGTGCAAAAATCCTTAATAAAATATTAGCAAATTGCCTTCAAAAACACACAAAAAGGATAATACACTATGATCAAGTGGGTTTCATTCCAGGGATGCGAGTTTGGTTGTATATGTGGATATACAAATAATTATATATAATTCATCCCTTAAACCGAATTAAAGATAAAAATCACATGATCATCTCAATAGATGCAGAAAAGCCTTGGAATAAAAACCCATTCATGTTGAAAACACTGGAGAAGCTAGGGATTGAAGGAATTTATCTCATAAAGACCACTTATAACAAACCCAAAGCCAACATCATACTAAATGGAGTAAAACTATTTCCTTAAATTCAGGAACAAGACAAGGTTGTCTACTCTCACCACACCTACTCAATATAATCCTTAAAACACTACCCAGAGAGATCAGGCCAGAAAAGGAAATCAAAGGGCTATAAATAGGAATAAAAAGTCAAACCATCTCTGTTTGCAGATAGCATGATCCTTTATCTGTAAGACCCCAAACCTCCACCAGAAGACTTTTAGAGCTTATAAATAAGTTTAGCAAAGTAGCAGGATACACCATGAACACCCATAAATTAATAGCTTTCCTATACTTCAACAGTGGGAAATACATTCTACTCACAATAACCTCAAAAAATTAAAAACATGGGAATTAATCTAATCAAGGAGATAAAAAAGCTCTACAATGAAAATTATAGAACACTAAAGAAAGAAATTGAAGAAGACCTTAGAAGATGGAAAAACACCCATGTTCTTGGATAGGCAGAATTAATATTGTCAAAATGACCACATTATCAAAAGCAATATAGAAATTCAGTGCAATTCCCATCAAAATACCAATGACATTCTTCACAGAATTAGGGAAAAAAATTCTTAAATTCATTTGGAAGAATAAAAGACCAAGAACAGACAAAGCAATACTAAGCAAGAAAAGAAAAGCAGGAGGCATCATACTACCTGATCTGAAATTATACTACAGAGCTATAGTAACAAAAACAGCATGGAATTGGCATCAAAATAGACATGAAGACCAATGTAATGAATAGAAGACACAGAGACAAATCCACATACCCATAACCATCAGATATTTGGCAAAGGTGCCAAAAATAAATCTTGGAGAAAAGGCAATGTTTTTAACATGTGCTGCTGGGCAAACTGATTAGCTATATGTA
This sequence comes from Sciurus carolinensis, assembly GCF_902686445.1. NCBI lineage: Eukaryota > Metazoa > Chordata > Mammalia > Rodentia > Sciuridae > Sciurus > Sciurus carolinensis. The sequence goes on from NC_062226.1 coordinate 69,836,911, forward strand.
GAAGAATGAAATTAGACCCCTATTTCACCCTGTACAAACTTCAAATTGAAATGGTTCAAAGACTTAGGAATTAGACCAGAAACTTTATAACTGTAGAAGAAAATGTAGGGTCAAAACTCCATCATATAGGTGCTGGCACCAACTTCGCTAACAAGACTCCCAAAGCACAAGAAATAAAACCAAGAATCAATAAGTGGGATGCCGTCACACTAAAAAGTTTCTGCACAGCAAAGGAAAGGATGACGACTGTGAAGAGAGCACCTACAGAATGGAAGAAAATCTTGACCAGCTACTCCTCTACTAGGGAATTAATATCTAGAATATATAAAGAACTAAAAATCCTCAGCACCAAAAAATAAAAAATAACCTAATCGATAAATGGGCAAAAGAACTAAATAGAAACTTCTCAAAAGAAGAAACATAAATGGCCAGCAAATATATGAAAAAATGTTCAACACCCACCAATCAGGGAAAAGCAAATAAAAACTACACTAAGATTTGATCTCTCTCCAGTCAGAATGGCAATGATCAGGAATACAGACAATAATAGTCACTGGTGAGGTAGTCGGAGAAAAATACACTTGTACATTGTTGATGGGACTGCAGACTAATACAACCATTCTGGAAAGCAGCATGAAGATTCCTCAAAATCTAGGGTTGGAACCACCCTGTCCTACTCTTTGGTATTTTCCCAAAAGATCTAAAATCGACATAACCACATCAATGTTCATAGCTGCACAATTCACAATAGCTAAATTATGGAATCAACCCAGATGCCCATCAATGGATGAGTGGATTAAGAAACTGTGGTATATATACAATGGAGTTCTACTCAGTCATAAAAAAAAAAATAATGAAATTATGGTATTTGCTGATAAGTGGCTGGCAATGGAGAACATCATGTTAAGTGAAATAATGCCAAAGTGAGAAACTCAAAAGTTGAATGTTTTCTCTCATATGTGGAAGCTAGACTAAAATAAAAGAAAGGGGGAGGGGAGGCTAGGACAACATAAAGAATCAATCAAATACAAATTAATAGATGAGCAAAAGGAAGTCTAACTGAGTGGAGGAAGGAGAATGGGGTAGGGGAGGGAGGATGGGAGAGAAAAGTGGGGGGATCTTGAGCTGAAATTGATTTCCACTTGCACATGAGTTTGTCAGGATGACCCCGACTGCTATGTATAGCTATAAAGCTCTAATTTTTAAAATGTATAAAAGAAGAGTGACTCTCAGGATTCTGTCTTGATTAATTATGTGAATAGCAATGCCCCTTGCAGGGATGCAAAATGCCAATGGATACACCAGTAGGGAGCACGTCGCTCATGCTGTGTTTACAACACCTGTGAGACATCCCTCCAAGAGGAGAGGGGGGAAATGTAGTTGGTGGAGTGAGTTTGGAGAGGGAAATTAAATCAAGGAATGAATATCCCAATTTGCATTTTGGGGAAAACTGTGTTCCTGATGAAGAAATGTATTTCTAAATATAGTCTTTGTGTGTCCCATTTGCAGAAGCAGTTTAACTTTAAAGTGAGCATGTCCCTTAAAAGTTTTAGAACCACATGTGACCCCTTGGTTCTTAGTACAATGCCTGTGATAACGATGAGAAGAAGCAATCTGTTGCTAAAAACAAAATGACAATTGTGTGTTGAATCTGCATGGTGATGTCAAACATTTATTTTTTCCCAATATACCCATGCTATCAACTTGCCCAGTGTTCACCTGAATGGGTCCCAGGATGCCCTCCTCCATCAGATCTTCATCCCACTTCTCTTGTCTCATCGTATTTTTAGCTTTTGTCTGTCTCTCCCTGTGAACCTGGACTGACTCTAGAGTTCCAAGTCAGATTATTTAAATGCCATGTATATTTCTGGAGGCTTCCATAATGAATTCCTATACTAGTGCTTCTTGAACTTTTATGTGAGCACAAATCACCTGGGAATCCACTTAAAATGCTGGTTCTAATATAACTGGTCTGGAGATGGGAACTGAGAGTCTACACTTGTAATACACTCCCAGGTGATACTGACGCTGCTGGTCCACGTGTCTCTTCTAAAAATAATGGCAACTTCTCAGAGCAGGATTTCTGTGCTTTATGCTAACAAAGTATCTGTAATTCACCTCCTGATGGAAGTAGTGGATGGATTAGGTAAAAAAGAAGGAATCAGGGGGAGAGAAGAAAATCCCACCCTTATATCTATATTTGAGTCCCTTTTCTTTGCATGTGGTTCTCAAACAGGCATTAAAATAAAAAAATAATCTTTAGATTCTGAACTCCAAAATGTCACATGCCTGCTTTACAAAATGTTTTCTATAACTTAAAAGATTACCTGAATGTCTCCTTGTGGTCCAGGACCTAGGTAAAATGCTATGGTCATCCATATCCCACGTTTTATCATGGGCTGCAAGACCATTACAAGAGGCAAAATTCTTTCACAGCATTTCCCCCATTGATGAGAATTGGTTATAATTCTAAAGAGCAACCAAGACCTCTAAGGACTCCCTTGCTGCTCTAAAACAATTTTCAACCCTTTGTTGGGGGGATGTTGACTCCTGTTGTGACCAATTGGTCTGAAGGACAGTTTCTTGGATCTCACTTGTAAACTGAGTTTGAACCAGGAAGGCTGAATCTCCATCAACCCAGGTAAGAAAGGCTCACATTCAAAAGTAACATTGAAGAACTAGAGTGGTTCCAACCTTCCCATCAACAAGATTTTGAGAAAATAAATGGGTTTCAAAGAAATGTAGTCAGGGTTCTATGCCACTTAGTAGCAAATATTGTTGTTTTCAGCATATAGCTCAATGCTTAGTAGGTGCTAGCTGGCTGGCTGAATGAGTGAATAAACTTGGCATAAATAGGCAGGCAGGCTGGTGTACCAGAAGGCAGCTGGAATTTAGAGGCAGAAAACCCTGGCCATGCTGGGATGCTGGGGCCTTCTGTTTTTGCATCTGTAGCATGGGACAAAGGATGCCTCTTGAGAAGTTGGTGCCTCTCTCGGTTGGAATGAAAATTGGAGACAATGTATTGAAGCATCTGGCATACTAATTAGCATTGATAATTTGGTTGCTATTTTTATGACCATCATCTCAGTCTCCTTACTTGATTCCTCTGGCTCTTATCCAGTTGGGGTTTTATCCTTCCCTCCCTTGTTGCCAGCTGGTCATTCATCTACTGGGCTTAGTGGTTTCATGCATCTCCACCCTTCGCTGCCTCTCTCCACCCTAGCCTTCAAACCCAACCCCCATCCACCAGATCCTTCACTCCTGTGCCATTCCTCCAAATAAGACAGATTTCTGGACAATTCCTTCCTCCTAAAACCCTGTTTCTTTTCTCCTCTCTCTCTCTCTCTCTCTCTCTCTCTCTCTCTCTCTCTCTCTCTCTCTCTCTCTCTCTCTTCCTCCTCCCTCTCTCTCCCTCCTCCCTCCTCCCTCCCTCTCCCCCCTCCCTCCCTCTTTCCCTTCTTATCTTTCTACATGGGTGACATCTGTGAGGTTGCAGGTTGAGGCCTAGCAGAGAAGTCTGGAATACAAACAAGGAAGCAAACCCACTGCAGCCTCATTCTTCATTCTGTTTACCAAAGGTGCTGCTGGAGGCTTCTGTTTACCCAAGGTATTTTTTTTTCATGTTTAGTGACTTGGCATAGAGTCTAGTGGGGTGATTTTTCACATCCTTCCTCATAAAGCCACGTGTCAGAGCCCAGAGTGACAGGGGAAATGTTGCTTCTGGGAAATACATGGGTTCCCTGGTTCTTGTTGGGGAAATATGATTCTGCGAGTCACACCTTTTGTAAATGTGAGATACATCAATAGTAAATTGATTTGGTAGACCTCGCCTGCTCAATTAAACCAGTGGGTATGAAGCTTTAGGAATCTAAGAAATGCATGTCTAGTTTATAAAAATGGGAAAAAAATAAGAAAACTCATAGAATGGATCATTAAGCTCATTAATGACACCAAAGGCAACCCAGGAAAGGGGTTTATGAGATAGCAATGTAAGAGGGAACTCTCTCCCTTCTCTCTCCCTCTTCTGTAGAGCCTTCCTAGAGCTCTACAACAGTGGATCTATATGTGTTATCTCCTTGTGGAGAAGAATTTATAACTCATCCAATAAACACTTTTTTAAAAAAGAGAGAATGTGGGGCTGGGGTTGTAGCTCAGTGCTAGCACTTGTGAGGCACTGGGTTCAATCCTTAGCACCACATAAAAATTTAAAAATAAAATAAAGGTGTTGTGTTCATCTACAACCAAAAAAAATTTTTGTTAAAATTTTTAAAATATTTTTTAAAGTGAGAATGGAAACTATGCCAATAACCGGGAAATGATGTGACTGTAAAGTGTTCTGAAAGCTTAACAGAGACCTCAAACCCTGTCCCTGCACTGGACTTCCAAAACATCGTTGGCCAGATTTAGCCTGTAAGCTGAAGACCTTCACCATAAGTCTCTTTCTGGGGAGAGGTTCCCAGCCAATCTAACCATTCAGGATGAAAGGTCCTAAGATATCAGCATGAAAGGACTCCCCAAAGCTTACCCAAGCCCTCCTATGGGGATACTGAGTTTACGAGTATTCCCCCTTCCATCAGAGACTCTAGTCAGCTTTTCAGTTCCCCCATTCTTCATCATGAGTAGACAGCCAAGTGACCAGACAATTTAGGAATACCTGAAATGATCAACACAAACAAATAAACACAGAACCAGTAATAAGCGGGCTACTCAGGGAGCAGAAAATGTCAACATCTCTATGATGTAGCATCCTGAATATCTACAGAGAGATAAAGATAGAGCACTCATGAAATCAGAATAGGATCCTATAATCAAGCAAAATGTAGAGAAGAAACCTTTTGGAAATGATATATATGAAACAAAAAATGAAAATACTTAAAAAAGTTTTGTAAGTTCTTTATACATTTTGGACATAAGAGCCCAATCAATAAATGGGTCAAGGAACTGGACAGATACTTTACAGAAGAAGACATACAGGTGATTAATAAATACATGAAAAAAGGTTCAACATCTCTAGTAATTGAGAAATGCAAATTAAAACAACTCTAATATTTCATCTTACTCCAGTTAGAATGGCACACAAACAATGATAGATGTTGGCGGGGATGTGGGGAAAAAGGCACACTTTGACATCGCTGGTGGAGTTGCAAATTGGTGCAGCCACTCTGGAAAGCAGTGTGGAGAATCCTCAGAAAACTTGAAATGGACCCACCTTTTGACCCAGTTACCCACTCCTCGGTTTATACCCAAAGGACTTCAAATTACCATATTACAGTAACGCAGCCACATCAACGTTTATAGCAGCTCAATTCACAATAGCTAGTTTGTAGAACCAACCTAGATGCCCTTCAACAGATGAATGGATAAAGAAACTCTGGTATATATACACAATGGAATACTATTCAGTCATAAAGAATAATAATATTATGGAATTTGCAAATAAATGGATGGAATTGGAGAATATCATGCTAAGTGAAATAAGCCAATCCCAAGAAACCAAAGGCCAAATGTTTTCCTTGACAAGTGGAGAATGATATATAATGCAGGTGGGGGCATGGGGAGTGAGAGAAGAATGGAGGAACTTTAGATTACGTAGAGGGAAATGAGAGGGAGGCGGGGTATGAAAAATGGTGGAATGAGACAGGTATCATTACCCTATGTACATGTATGATTACATGAATGGTATGAATCTACATCGTGTACAACCATAGAAATGAAATGATGTACCCCATTTGTGTACAATGAATCAAAATGCAGTCTGTAAAAAATAAATAAATAAATAAATAATTTTAAAAAAGAAAATACTTAAAAAAGAGAAATTAAGAGATAAAGCTAAGAAAATCTCCCAGATGGCAAACTGACAAAGAGAAAAAAAAGATTAGAAAATAGAGAAGCCCAGGAAGTAAAACATTAAATAAAAAGAATTTGCCAATGAGAAGGGAGAAAAAAAGGGGTATGGGATAAAATCATTGATGAAGTAATTCAATAAAAATTTCCAGAACTGAAGGAGATGGGTTTCCAGATTAAAAGTTCTCACAACATAACATGAGAACAGACTCATACCAATGCGTATCATTATAAGTCTCCAAAACTACTGGTAACTTGTTATTTGTTTATTTATTTTTGGTACCAGGGATTGAAACCAGGGGTACTTAACCACTGGGCCTTTTTCTATGTTTTTATATAGAGACAGGGTTTTGCTAAGTTGTTTAGGGCCTCACTAAGTTGCAGAGGTTGGCTTTGAACTTGTGATTCTCCTGCTTCCCAAGCCAGGGGATTACTGGTGGGCACCACTGTGCCCAGCAACGCTGTTAACTTTAAATGCATCCAGAGAAGAGGGGGAAATAAACAAAAAGTTCACCCACAGAAGAGCAGTAATTGGAATCGTTTCAGACTTCTCAGCAGCAGCATTGGAATAAAGAAGGAATGAAGTCATGTATCTAAAATTCTAAGGAAAATCATATTTCCCTAGAATTCTGTAGTTAGCTAAACTATCATTTGTGTATGAAGGTAGATAAGAATGTTTTTTGCAATGCTTGTTCTCAAGAAATATATTTCCCATGCTTGTCCCTCTTTGCTGTCATTTTCTGTAACTCAAATCTTCCATTTTTCTTGGTATACTTTCTCTTCTGGTGGGGCATGCAGAGGAATAAAATTCTGATACATGCTATCACATGGGTGAGCTTTCAAAACACTATGCCAAGTGAAATAATGCAGCCAAAAAAGACACTGCATAATTCCACTTATTTGAGGTATATGAAGTAGACAAATTAATAGAGATAGAAAGTAGAAGGGTGATTGGCGGGGCTGGAGGGAGAGGAGAGTGGGAAATTTTTATTTAGAGGATATGGAGTTTCTGTTTTGCAAGATGGAGAGAGTTCTAGAGAATGGTTTCACAACAAAGTGAGTATGCTTAACAGTTCTGAAATGGACATGTAAAATAGCTAAGGTGGCAAACCTTACATTATATGTATTTTGGCAATTTTTTTTTAAATGGGAGCAAAGCAAATCACATTCTTAGGGGTGAGATAGATATCTCTGCTGATTCAGGGAGTCGGGCATGGGGGGAGGGGAGACAAGTTAAGGCAGTCAGTTTACCCCTATTTCCTGCCTTGAGTTGGCAGCAAGCATCATGAAGATGACTCTCCTGAGACATGCCACCTTGCTCTGTCTGGACTGCTTGTCCTCTATACCTGATGCAGAGCTGCCACCCTGAGCTGTCCCTTTGCTCTCCATTGAAGCCGTTGTCTGTTTTGGAGTTGGTCAGTTTTACTTCATTCATTATAGGAACTGCTGACCACGACACTGCCCCCAGTTCTCCAGCCAGCTGTGCTTCTTCATCCATACAGTCCATGTTTATTTACAAGGACCAGTCTAACAGAGCAGGTAATTCCTGTTGGAAACATTTTCAAGGTAGACTCTTCCAATATCTAATGCTATCCCATGGTTCACAGGAAGTCTGGTTAAGGAATCCCCCAGCAGAGGAGGGGTGAGTTTCAGGCCTGTATTAACCCTTTCTCTCCCCACTTTCATTCTGGTGATGAATTTCCCACTGAATTCCCTAGAAAAGTCTCCTCTATACTCCCAGGGAACAAGGACACAGACTTGGTTCACAGACCCTGTTCAGCTTACTTCCATCTAATAGAAATAATGTCAACCTTTCCTTACACAGATAGTTTGTGCTTACTCTTTACTGTTTTAAAACTAAAACACATTCTGTTTACATTTGCATAGGTAAGTAGGAAATCTGTAAAGGCCAGCAAGGAACTGATTAACCTAAAACTAAAGAAAATATGTATTTTGAGGTGGGGAGACCGGATTAGGGACGCACAGGAAGCTTCTAGAGTGCTATCATGATCTAGTTATTAACCAGGATATTATGTACACGTGTACATGCATCTTTGATACTTTTCAAATCTTATAATTTTATACTCTTTTGAATGTATGATACATTTCACAATAAAAATCATTGAAAAAATGGTTGCCTTCTGAAACTGCCTCAGTAGTGGGAAGATGCAGCAGTGGATTACTGGGGAAGCAAACCCATCATTTTGACTTTCATATTCTGTGATATGTTCCCCCAAATCAGCATAGGATAGAGTGTAAAAGCAGGAAGGAAAGAACAAACTCCTAACCCAGGAAAAGACAGGACCCTCGAAACCCTGAGGTCCGTAGCTGAACTTTGAGAGTAAGTCATTTACTCTCTGCTATGGTCTAAATGTTGGTGTCCCCTCAATTACCACCAAGGTAATTCTTACTGCAGGTCCTGCGTGGCTGAGGAATAGGGTCCCTGTCAGCAGGATGGGCTGGCTGTGAAATAATCGCTAAGAAATTAATTTATCATCAAGAAAGACTGGAGACAGAATTATAATTTGAACCAGGGGCATGACCGATTGGGCCGTCCGTAAGGGACTGGCTCTAACAAAAAGGAGGAGCCCAGCGCCTGGTTTATTTATAACTGTACAGATCAAAGGGGGACCGGTAGGAGCTTCTTCAGTGAGAATCAGGATGGGGTGGAGTTAAGCAAGTCATTTGGCTCTAGCGGGTCATGTCCACATCTAGGGCCTGCAGATTCCGGCAGTGAACCAATCTGCAGGGAAACCACATACTCGAGGCAATCTGGAACAATATTTCATAATTGTCATTTCCCAGGAGCCAGATTTCCAGTGTCTAATAGCTCAACCAAGCCTAGTTTTATTCGCAGGCCATGGATGGCACCCCCAGGTAATAATATTAACAGGTGGTGCTTTTAACAGATTGTTAGGTCATGAGGACCCTCACTCTCTCACTCTCATGACTGGGATTAGTGCCCTTATAAAAGGGAGTGGGAGAGTTTGTTAGTCCCTTTTGCCCTTCCATCCTTCTGCTCCTTCTGCCAGGTGAGGAAACAACAAAACGCCATCTTGGAGCTCAGAGCGGGCATTCCCCAGACCCTGACTCTGCCAGAGCCTTGGTTTTGTTTTTTATTTTTTGCAACAATGAATTTATTGTCATAACTTCTAGAATAAGAACATCAAAGTATTGATTGGTAGAAGGTTGTCCCCTACCATTTGTTATTGATCTGGGATCTGACACACGTGAAGGTATGTTGCAAAATGTAGTAGGATAGAAGAGAAAACTTGGAGACCACCAGAAATAATCCAATCAGTCAGCAGTGGATACGTCAGACATGGTGCATTTCTAATCAAACCAGAGCATGAATATTTTTGGTGCCTTGACCTTGGACTTACTATCCTCCAAAACTGTGAGCAATGAATTTCTATCATTTATAAATGACCCAGTCTGTGGGATTTTGTTAAAGCAGTGCAAATAAAGAAAGAATGAATATATAGAATATAAAAAGAAAATTTGCAAATCAAAAAAGTAAATACCACAAAGCAATATACAAATTTGTTAAGGAAAAATTTCTAGAACTAGTTTGCTTAGCAAGGTTGCAAACTTTAGGGTCAATATACAAAAGTCAGTTGTATTGGTATATACCATCAATGAGCAATTGAAAAGCATTTTTTAAAGTACCATTTATAATAGCACCCAAAACAAGATAATTCTGATGTAAATCTAACAAAATGTGCATACAACCTATGTGTTAAAAAATTGAAAAACACTAATGAAAGAAACTGGGAGCAGTGTTCATTGTTAAAATGTCATTTTTCCTCAAATTAATTAGAGATTCAACAAAATCCTTCAAAATCTCAGCAGGATATTTTGTAGATATCAAACAAGCTGATTCTAATATTGATACAGAAAGACAAATAAATTAGAATAGGCCATTTTTTAAAAGAAAACAAGCTGGACATGGTGGCACATGCCTATAATCCTAACCACTACAGAGGCTAAGGCAGGAGTATTACAAGTTCAAGGCCAGCCTCAGCAATTTACCTGACTCTTACCAACTTAGTGAGATCACATCTCCTCACACCAAAGGAAGCAATTCAAGAACTCATACCACCTGATTTCAAGAATTACTACAAACAATCAAAAGAGGTGATATTGGTTAAAAAAAAAAAAAAAAAAGTAGACATACAGGTCACTGAAACCAAACATCAAGCCCAGAAACGGACCCACACATGTGATCAAATGATTTCTGACAAAAATGCTAAGACAATAGAAAAGGTTGTCTTTCAACAAATAATGTTGGAACAATTGGATATCTGTGTGCAAAAAATGAACCTTGACCTATATATGTATTATACCCAAAAATCAACTAAAAAGGTATCATAGCTAAATGAAAGGCTTTAAAGTATAAAATTTCTGGTAGAAAACAGTAAAAAAAATCTTTGCAACCTTGAGTTAAGCAAATATTTCATAGTTATGTCCTTGGGAACAATCCATAAAAAACCAAAATGATAGATTCAGTTTCAAAAAAATTAATTCTTCTGTTCTGCAAAAGGCCTTTCAAAAATGACAAACTACAGGACTGGGAGAAAACATTTGTCAATCACATATCCAACAAAGGAATTGTATTCTTGATATATAAAGAACTAATAAAACCCTATAATAAAAGAACTCAATTTTTGGAATTTTTGAACAGACTCTTTATTAAAGAGGGTATATGGATGGAAAGTATACACAAGAAAAGATGCTTCTCTCATTATTCATTAGGTTAATGTAAATTAAAACTACAATGAAATGCAATTTTGTATCCATCGGGTTGTGAATATAAGTCTAATGCCAGTATGGAAGATGTAGAGTAACTGCGACTCTTATGCATCATTGATAGGAGAGTAAATTGAAACAATGTTCTTACCGTGCAATTTGGTACTTGTAGCCTACTTGAAGGTTCACATACCCTGTGACCCAGCAATTCCACGCCTACCTAGATTGAGAAAAACTCTGGCACATGTGCACAAATAACTGAATACAAGAGTGGTGGGTAGGTACAGCACTGGCCACTATGTGTAATAGAACTGTGTGGTAAAAGAGGAAAGTGTCCTTCAATAAGTGACAAATTATGTTTTATTCATATAATAGCTTACTTATAGCAGGCGTAAGCAAACTACAGCCTGTGAGTCAAATCCAGTCTAGTACCTATTTGTACAAATAAACCTTTATGGAAACTCAGCCATGCTTATTCATTGACCTATTGTCTACAACCACATTCATGCTACAATGACTTTGTTGAATAGTTGCAACAGAGATCATATGGCTCACAAAGCGTAAAATATTTACTGTCGGCCCTTCATAAGAAGCTTGCTGACCCCTGCTATACAGTCATGCAAAAAAAAGGAGAGAGGGAAAATAAAAGAAGAATTGTAGGTCCATATATTGTATCAGCCAAGTTTCAACCATAAAAATAGAACCAGTGGGAAATATGTATTAAGAGGTTTACTGAAAGGAATTGGCTTCCATGATTGGGAGTAGGGGCTGGCTAGGCATGTCTAAGGTCCTTAGGGCAGACTGTCAGGAAAAGCAGGTTGGAACAGCTGAAGCTGCCGTTCACAGGTGGACTTTCTTTTCCAGGGATACTTGGCTCTGCCTTTCAACTGTCTTTCACAGGACAGTCAGCTTGGAATCAGAATCACACTGGATAGGACAAGACTGTAGGAGCTTCTTTTTCCCTAAATACTAACCATCCCTCTGTGACTACATTGGGTTTTCTTGCATGGATGAATGTTTCAGGAAATGAACCTCAGGTCCTGGAAGCTGAGCCTGGAAAATCACAGAGCTCCATCCAGCTCTCCATCTGCCCAGTGGAGAGCAGTGAGCAGGGAGTGAGTCATTCTCATTAGAGTCTTAACCTTGGTTGACCTTCACAGTGTGAAGGTATGGAACTGAACAGGACTCCTGATTTAAGGAGCTAAAGATAAAGAGGCAGGTGGCTGGTCACAAGGCACATGACCACTGATGGAATGAAACTTGTCAGATCACACCCTACCCAGGGAGATTTGGCCAGGTAGTCCTGCATTTGTGTTTGTTGCTCTGAGGGACTTAAAGCTGAGAGTTCATTCAGAAGAGTGTCACATGACTTCTAATTCAAGTAGTGGGTATGTACAGATCCAGACTGCAGCCTGCAGCAAGCCTGCAGAAGTGGATCAGCTGACATTTCAAACAGCATGCCAGCATGAGGTTATTGCCAAAAGTAAACTTTTTTGTGCTTAAGAACCCATATAATCTTTATTTAAAAATTGAAATATATGAAAAGTTAGATAGAAGAAAATAAAGATCTCCCAAGAAACCCATCACTCACTCATTGGTGGTCATCTTCTAATCTTTTCCCCAATCCTGAGTCATAATTTTTTCTATAGGTAGTTCATCCTTCCAACTATGGTTATTGAACAAGTTCCAGGTTTTATTCTAGATGCTAGAGATAAATAAATGTTTATTTATGAACCAGGCAAGGCCCCTGCTCTCATGGCACTAACCAGGAAGAGAGGTAGAGCAGCCATTGAAAGGGCAACATAAAAATGAACAAGATGAATTTAGATAGCAAATGGCATAATAATAATAATAATAATAATAATAATAATTATAATAATAATAATAAAACACTTAACAATACTCAAGATTTCTAATGTGCTGTTTTTAAACCCTTCACCTCACACTTATTGATACATTGACCACTGAGGGAGTGAAAACTGGTGTGTGTTTGAGTGTGTGTGTGTGTGTGTGTGTGTGTGATGTTAGGGTCATTAGTGCTACATCTTTCTTTCTATACAATGGTCCTCTCAGAGGAGACAACATAAGATTCAGGGTTTCCATGAAGGAAAGAAGACAGCCATGGAAAATTCAGGTGAAGAGCCTTCCCTGCAGAAGGACTATCAAGTTTGTACTGAGCATAAAAGTTGAGCCTGTTCATGAAACATGTAGGGCTGGAACTTGAGGAAACAAGGACTGAGGGGTCTACAGTGAAATAAAGATGCATGTTTTGTGGTCAGATGATGTGGGACCTTGAGGGCCACAACAAAGAATTTACCTTTCATTCTAAGACAATGGAAAGCCTTTGGAAGATTTTAAGCAGCAGAGCGACAAGATCTGATATCCATTGTTTTGAGATCACTCTGGGAAGTATATGGCAAATGGATTTTTAAGGAGGCAAGAACCAAAGCAAGGTTAGTGGAAAGATTTCAGTGGTCATCCAAGTGAGAGTTCATGGCCACTTGGACACAGGTGATGGTAAAATAAACAGAAGCATAGAAAGTTACAATATGGTTGAAGTGACACTGTTTTTGTAGTTCTGTACATGTCCTGTTTATTTTGCTTAATTTTATGAAATAAAAAGTAGTTCAAAAGTTCTTCTAAAACAGAATTTAAAAATACATCACCCACAATTCAGGATACCCATGTTGGGATTAGGGGTTGAGAAGAAGTGGAGAAGCCTAAGAAGACAGAAGGCTAACTTAAGATGGTCATCCTTGGGGCCTCCAGGGATTTCCTGGAAGCAGCAGAACTATTTTATTCTCCCCCGCACCCAACCCTTAACTTTAATATTCTCATTTATGTAGGGATGGAGATGAAGGAGCGCAGGGAGCAACAGTCCAAAGCTAATCACCGGAGAAGTTCTGTTTTATTTTAAAAATGCACACATTTACATAGGGCCGGGAAGAGGCTGATTGGTTGGGGCATGAAACAGGGTGAGAGTTGATTGGGAGAGCCTTGTTGCTGGGGGGGCGGGATGATGGTTGATTGGGTGAGCCTTGTTGCTAGGGGTCTGGAGCACCGATTGGGAAGAAGTTATGAGGAGTAAAATCATGAAGAGAAGCTTGGCCAGCGCCATGTTGACACCTAAGGGGGGGGTGACTTTATAGGAGGGCTGAACTTTTTCTGTGGCTGTTGCTCAGTAAACAAGTGAGACCATTAACTGACACACAAAACATCTTACAGACTGAATTTGAAGCTTGGGGCCTTCTTTGCTGGAACTCTGCCCACCTATAAATCCATGCAAAGTTGAAAACAGTTACAATGGAGCTTCTGCCAACAACTGTAGGGCCCACATTGTTGATTGCCACTCACAGAATGTGTTCCTCACCTGCAAACCTGCCCCTACTGTAAAGTGATGCTGAATACATTTCTGCTTAGCATCTAGATTACCAATCTCAGAGGAGTGTCTTGGCCCTCAGATTTGCTCCCTGATGATTGCCTCAGTTTCCCAACTTGAGTTTCCTACAACCTGGATTTTGATTGAATCCTTGTGGTGTAATCTAACACATTTAAGATTTAAATTGAACATTTACAACTCGTGACATAATGTCACATAATTCTTGTAAATGCACTCCCATAAATCCAGTGACTGAGGAGGCTGAAACAGGAGAATTGTTAGTAGGAGGTTAGTCTCAGCAACTTGGTGAACCCCTTTGCAACTTAGTGAGACCCCGTTTCAAAAGAAAAATGAAAAAAGGACTGGGAATGTGGCTCAGAGGTAAAGTGCCCCTGGATTCAATCCCCAGTATCTAAATAAATTAAAAATAAAAATGAAGTGGTTGTTGTAATCCTCAACAAATATAATCTTTTGGCAACACAGTAAGGCAGGGCCTTCATGGCCCCAGTTCACAGAGTAATAAAACTGAGACACAAAAAGATTAAATATTGTAGGTCATGTGGCTGGAAAGTAGAAGCAGGGTTTTGATCCAGGCAGATACTTTTAACCACTATGCTGTATATAAAGCAATGTTTTAGAAAGACATTTATGCATGCAGGCTGGGGTTGTGGCTCAGTGGTACAGCGCTTGCCTAGCATGTGTGAGACACTGGGTTTGATTCTCAGCACTGCATATAAATAAATGAACAAAATAAAGGTCCATCAACAACTAAATATATATATATATATATATATATATATATATATATATAAATGATTTTTTAAAAGACATTTATTCAACTCCCTTTGGTTGAACATTCTCCAGGAGCCAATGATTAGTTGGTTTGTAAGACTAGAAATCCATTTAATTTATTTCACAAATAGTTATTGAGCACCCACAGTGTCTGCTGGGCTAAGCTGTAGGATACAAAGATGAACAAGATGATGCTAGAGGGGATGAGAGCTTACTGAATACATGTCCCTGTGCCAGGTCCTGTGGATGCAGAAATAGTCATTGTCATCCGCATGAATTCCACATGGAGCTCAGTCTGGTAGAAGATACACAACAAAGAGCTAAGTGCTATAATGCAGATCCTTTAGAGCTGTGAGGTACAGTTAAGTCGTCACTAGCCACATCATGTGACTCTTTAAATTAAAATTAAATGAAATTAAATAAAATTGAAAACTCAGTCCCTCAGTCATATCAGTCACATTTTAAGGGCTCACTGGCCATGTGTTGCAGAACACGAATTAGAGAACAGCATCTTTGTCCAAGTTCGACAGGACAGCAACTGTTTATAGTGTTTGAGGGTAGAGGGAGGGAATCCCACCTTCCATCTAGATGTGGAGGTGAGAAGGGATGTCAGGAAAGGGGGCCCAAACAAAGTAATATTTAAGCTGGGAGCTGAAGAATGAGTAGTTTTAATCCTCACCAGCCTTCTATGAGGCCTTTTATGTCTTTATTTCCTGAACAAGCAAATGAACTCAGAGAAGCTAAGAAACTAAAGTTGCCCAGAGTCACAAAAAAAAAAAAAAAAAAAAAAAAAAAAAAAGATGAGAGAGGGCACATTCCATCCCAAATCCATATGTCTTGTAGTACTGTGCTTCTAATACTAGTGCTATAAGTAAAGAGTAAAGGCATCATAAGTAAAAGACCTCTCTTGGAAGGCAACTTCACAGATATATTGAACACTCTGTGCTGTATTTCAAAGCCCCCTGTTAAGCACTGACGTAATATGGGCAGTTTACAAAAAAATGACCTTCTCACCACTGGGAAAAAGACATGTGCCTGTGACATGTTGGCAGAACAAGTGAGTGGATTCCTAAGTGCTATAGGAATTCCAAGAGATGGAAATGAAGCCTCCTTCAACGACTCCTTGGAAGGAAGAAGAGTTAAGGGTGTGAGGGGGAATGGTCTTGGAAGATGCACAGGTGTGTATAGTAGAAACATTTCAAGCAGGAAGAAAGTTCAGTAGGAAGCCTTGGAGTGGGGACAAGCAAGTTTAATGCTCAAATGACTGGGAATATCTGAGTCTTAGGAATAACTGCTTTATTAAGGTGAGATGACTCAGTGCCCTCTGCAAGCATGGATTTTTAATGCAAATCTTGAACAATATTTATGGATGCATCCATAAGCAAATCAGTTCAGGGGCAGGGCAAAGAGCACTGATTCTGCCCCCCCACCCCCTCCATTCTCTTGAGGAATCATATCAGATATCATAGCAGAGTTTCTCTCTAGCAGGAAAAAAATTCTTCAGAAATATGCAAAAGAGATTTTTGGGGCCATGTGTCTTTATTTTCAGAGTATGCCACAGTTCTTCCTCTTTTTCTCACACCTCTTTTCAAATTCTCAAACGGATCCCAATGCCAGAGAATGCAGAATTTGTTCCTGGAATTTTAAATCAATAAATTACCATGTACTTAACTTCATGGGAAATGAATCTAACTGACACAAGCATCTGCATGGACTTGTGAACATGTAAATATGACACATCAATACTACACGTGCATTTTACATAGGTTGGATTGTTGTTTCTACGCTACCCATTGTGTTCTGCTTTTTTGTCTTAATATTATCTTACATATTTTTTCTTTATGCCCATGATTGTAGTTCAATAAGATTCCTTTTTAGTGTTAGTTTATAATACAATCAGTCAACAGTGGACTGGTGAGTTTGTTTCCTGTTCACATTTTTAAAAAATCTGTGCAACAAATAGTTTTTTGTTGTGTATTTTTATTCCCCCAAATGGGACAACTGGGACATAGATATAGATAATTGCCTACTTCTTGTTAAAAGAAAAAATTATACTAATAGTTCCCTAGTGTTTCTGGTTCCCAAAGCTCCATCAACCATGAGTTTTGAATTGTTTGCTTTCAGTAATTTAAGACATTTGGAGTCAAGGAGAATCTCAGTTCATTTAGCTTTGTGACAATACTTATCCTCTCTACCTCAGTTGTTTTATCTTTGAATGTGGATAAGATTACTTTGCAAAGTTGAGGACTGAATGACAACATATAGACAAACCACCTGGCACAGGGCAGGGTACATAGTACACAGGCAACCAGTGTCTTCTCCCTCACCATTGAGAAGTGTGCAGAAGAACCTTAGAGCTCTTTCACTTTATAAGTTTCCTTTATTGCAGCTGTGGTTGAGCATTTGTTTCAGGTGAATATCTGTCACCTGGGGCATGTTTCAAAGCCACTGCCCTTTCCTACTTTCTCCATCTCATCTGTCCCACAGGATACCCCAATTTCAACTAGACTGTATTCACCACCTGGTCTAAGAGTATTGCCATGGGAACCAGATTTAAGGTACAGAACTAAAAAGAATAGAGGAGAGCATCCTCCTTATAAACTCAAGAGTTATGGAATGGCTAACTCTCCAAATGGAAAGAAAGTACCACGGGTTGTCTGTCCAACTTTCTAGTGGGTACTTGAAAGTTTCCCATCAGCAGAAGTGGTCTCTTCTTAAAATATACTAAATAACACCTACTGAGTAAATACTGTGAAGAGTTTAGGATGAATTGAGAATTTGGTTTTCTTTATTCTTGGCACCCAGACAAATGTGGTCAGTTCTACAATCAATTCTCAGATAACGATAGTACTGTGTAGCCAAATTTTGAAAACTTTGAGAAACATTTAATTAAGTTCTTAACATCATAATTAAATAAGTAAGCAGCAGTTTTCTGTGGACAGTTTTCTCAGTATTTTATTTAGCTGAACTTCTCCCTTGTAGTTTATAGCTGTGAAACAGCAAAAGTATATATTCTTCCACACAATTGATGGTGTCTATCTAAAACTGACAAATCAAGAAATAGAAACTTGAATATATTAAAGTTGTAAAAGTGAAAAACATTACAAAAATAAGCAAAAACAAAAGCAAAAAGGGGAGAGGATATGAACATTAGTAACACTGTTAATTTTCTTCTCTTTCAGAGTAGAATTTCAAAGATACTTTTTTAAAATGATAGCTTAATTAAGAGAAGTATAATTATATTATTTAATGTTAAATCAGGAATCACCAGAAGAAGAAGAAAAAAAAAAAAAAAAAAAAAACAACCAGAAACTGCTACAAATTGCCCTCTCTGGAGACAAGAGATAGAGATCAGAGAATAAATAAAGAAGAAAATTCTAATTTTAGATTCTTATAAATAATTTAAAATTTTTATGTGCACAATGTTTTTTCTCTTTTTTTAAAAGAAACCTGCATTATTGCGGTATAGCTTATATCCCATCCAATTCATCCACTTAAGGTATACAAGTCTGTGTTTTTCAAAATGTTCACAGCACAGGGTGGTGTCCCCTTCACTGCTGTCCACTTCAGAACACTTTTGTCACCTACCTGTAAATATCATGAGCAATTGTAGTCACTCCCAGTTTCCCCAGCAAGCCTCCTCTCCTCAGTCCTAGGTAGCCACCTCCTGTCTCCATAAATTTTCCTATTCTAGACATTTCATTACAAAATTGAATCAAACAATATGTATTCTTTTGTGCCTGGCTTATTTCAGTTAGCATAACATTTTCAAGATTCTTCCATGTTGTAACCTGTGCTAATATTCCATACCTCTTAATTGCCAACTAAAATTTCACTGTGTGGATATGTTACGTTTTGTTTAGCCATTCACCTGTCAATGCAGATTGGGTTCATATTTACTTTTTGATTATTATGATCAATGCCACTGAACCACTGGGTCCAGTTTTCCTGGTGGTATGCATTTCTAATTCTCTTAGCTATGTACCTAGGAGTGGAATTGCTTGGTCATGTGTTAGCTCTACATTTAACCTTTTGAGGAGCTAGTTTCCAAACTGGTTGTACCTTTTTATGTTCCCACTAGTCATGGGTGAGGTTTTCAATTTCTCCACTTCCTTACCATTGATTGTTATCATCTGTCTTTCTAATTGCAGCCATTCTTGCAGGTGTAAAGGGGCATGTCTTTTTGGTTTTGATTCGCATTTCCCTAAATAGCCAATAATGTTTGTGCTATTATGGTTTAGCTATAACTGTCCCCCAAAAACTCATGTGTGAGACAATACAAGAGTTATCAGAGATGAAATAATTGAGCTAGGAAAGCTTCAACCTAATCACTACATTAATTCACCTGATGGATTAGTTGGGTGGTAACTGTGGTCAGGTAGAGCGTGGCTGGAGAAGGTGGGTCACTGGGAGCGTGCCTTTGGGGTTGATATTTTGTTCTTGTTGAGCAGAGCTGTCTCTCTGCTTCCCTTTGCCATGTCTTAAACTGCTTTCCTCTGCCACACTCTTTTGCTGTGATGTTCTGCCTCACTTCTAACCCAGAGCAAGGGAGCTGGCCATCTATAGACAAAGACCTCTGAAACTATGAGCCAAATAAACTTTTCCTTCTCTAAAATTGTTCACAGTGACAAAAAAGTTAACTCAACCATGTGCTAATTGTCATTAAAGTCTGTTTAAATTCCTTGCCCTATGCTATTTTAGCCTTAAAAATAGCATAAAATGTGTTAAAGTATAGAAAGCAAATGCCAAAGACTGGATATGGCCATCTCTGGGTGAAGAAGATTAAAAGCAACTTCTTTTTTGCTTTTTTAAACCTTTCTAAATTTTTTAACATAATGAAATTTTTTCATTTTCAGATATGTACATTTTCATTCCTTTTTTTTTTTTTTTTTGTACTGGGAATTGAACCCAGGGGCACTTAACTACTAAGCTACATCCCCTGCCCTTTTTTCCATTTTTTATTTAAAGACAGTGTCTCACTGAGTTGCTTAGGGCATCACTAAGTTGCTGAGGCTGGCTTTGAACTCCCAATCCTCCAGCCTCAGCCTCCTGAGCTGCTGGGATTACAGGCTTGCACCACCATGCCCAGCTTTCCTTCTATTTTTAAAAATATTTTTCTGTTTTGAAAAATTAGCACAAGAAAAAAAAATTAAGCAGATACAATATTAACCAAAAGGCAACAATAGCTAACATTCTGGCAGTTTTCTCTTTAGAACTTCTCTAGACTGTATGTGTCCTTTGAGATTATAATACATGTGTAGGTTCAAAAAAATGCCTTTTTTCTTACCATAAGTAAACCCTTACATATTGAATATACCTCTACTTTAACCATTTCTTGAAAGTCTTCAGAAGAAATGCCACTATATATCTTTGTATGCAGAATGGTCACAAGAAAGGCTTCTTTCTCATACTAATAACTCTAAAATTAAGGAAAAAGTCACACACACACACACTGTTCCCAATCCATGAAAAACACAAACCAAGGAGACAGCAGAAATTTGAGAGTCCATAGCCTGGTTCTTTGCTGCAGTCGGCTGCTTTCTCTAGAGCTGTGACTTATGTTGCTCTTGAATTTATTTCCCCTCCTGAAAGCTACAGAATTTCCAGTTGCAGCAACTTCAAAAGCTGATTGCACAGATTCCATTTTCTCTCATGATAATGGAATCAATGGAGTCCTCATGTCAAGAGCTCTAGAAGACACCCCCAAACCTGCATGCTGGGGATTGAACCCAGGCCTCACACAGGCCAAGCAAGTGCTTTACCACTGAGCTACATCCTCAACCCTCTGAAGACAGCTTTTTCATACTTCTGTAACCATATAGGTTCTGACTCTTTATGATCCCACACATGCCCACAAACACTTCAGTAGTGTCAATTAAAACCACACACATGCACTGTACTGATTCCAATTTTAAAAATCCAGGGAAAATACCAGGGTACAAGCATAGGAGAAGAGCCCTGACTTAGTAAGATTCTCCTTTATAATCTTCCAACCACAGTTATGCAAGAAAGAGATGAATGGTTTGGGACTGTGGGTGTAGCTCAGTGGTTAGCACTTGCCTAGCATGTGTGATTCCATACCCAGGGTTGCAAAAAGAGAGAGAGAGAGACAGAGACAGAGAAAGAAAAAGATCATTGATTTCATCTTTAATTCAGCACAGAGGGCAGAGAATAGAATGCTCAAAATGGCCAGGGTCTCCTTTTCTCCCAAGTCACAGTGTTTAAACATAGATTTTGAAAAATTCTTACTGGCAGGTGGGGTCATAGATCTGAGTTTTGGCCAGTGGAATGTTGGGTAGGCATAATATCTGTCATTTCCACACCCAACATTTTAAATCAGTTCAGCACAGGTTTTGGAGGCTATTTATTGAAACTAATGGTGCCACAAGATGGGGGTCTAAATGACTGCATGAATCCAACCCCACCACCAAATCATGTTGTACAGCAACACGAACAAGAAACAACCTTTATTGTATTAATGTACTGAGGTTTATGGGGTGTAATTTACATCAGTTTGCATACCTTGATTAACATAGTTCCTTTTTCTGTCCTCCACCCCAGCAAAATATTTTAGGTTACTGTGGCGGCTTGTTGACATCTTTCAAGAGGTGTCAGAACAAGAAGCTCCTTTTGTTAGCAAAGCATTCAGATTCAGATATTGCCAAGAGGAGAGTCTTGCTAGGAAGATTCTGTCTAGATGATCCTAAAGTGGGAAACTCACTAAATTTTGTTTTGGAAAAAAACCCATGTTTTCTTCCCAGTGCATTCGCATGGCATGGCATTACAGGGGGGCTTCAGAACTCTCAGCAGGTGCTTCACTGGTTGACTGATGTTGCCATTTACTTCTGTTCCACAAGTTTGATGTGTCTTCAGCATCGTGTGTACCACTTCCCTTCGGAAGACAAAGCTGAGAAAGTCCAAGTCCCTGGAAGCTGCCCCTCCCTACCAGGTGGGATGGGACTGGCTCACTGTGATCACCCGAGTACTTCCCAGATGGCTACAAAGGGCATCAGCCATGCCTTGGGGGACAACTATTGCTCTACTTAGAAAGTTCAACTGTCTTCATCAAATTCATTACTCTTCCTTTTCTGCCTCCCCAATAGATTCCATTACAATTGGCCGTCCATATTTTGGGTTCAGCACCTGTGGATTCAACCAGTAATGGATCAAAAATATTTGGGGGCAGGGGGAGCTGCTTCTGCACTGAACATGTATGGCCAATTTTTTGTCATTATTTCCTAAATAACCGAATATAACAACTGTTTACATATTATTTATATGGTATTAGTTTTTATAAAGGTAACCTAGAAAGTAAAATATGTGGGAGGATTGTGTAGGTTTTATGCAAATTCTGTGCCATTTTTATAGATATTGGTGTCCATGGGAGGTTCTGGAACCAATCCCTACAGATATAGAGGGATGACTGTATTTCTGGTATTCTTTCTAGAATTCTAACCCTATTATTTTGACCCCTTATGCCAAATGAGTGCACCATTGCTAAGAATTTTTTTAGTATTTCAAGGATGTAGAAAGCAAACTCCTTCACATTTTAGAGCCAAGGTTTTGGCATGAGGAACACTGCTTAATTTATGGTGAACTCAGGGCATGTTCTGTTGACCCTCTCCTGCTCTGGGGTTAAAGTAGTAGCCCTATAATTGTTGATGCCTGATTCTACAGTTGATTTTTGGTATTTTAGGAAAATAGCTTCAATACACTGCTCCTTAGGGTTTCATAATTGTAATAGATTAAGGAACACAGTGAACTCATTTCTGTCTCTCTGTCTCCCTTTTACATCTCAAGGTTTTTTTTTTTTATTGTTGTTGTTGTTTTGTTTGTTTTTTCTTTTTCTTTCTTTCTTTTTTTTTTTGGTACCAGGGATTGAACCCAGGGTTGTTTCAACCACTGAGCCACATCCCCAGCCCTTTTCTTAATTTTTATTTTGAGACAGGGTCTCTCTAAATTACCTAGGGCCTCACTAAGTTGCTGAGTCTGGCTTTGTACTTGTGAGCTTCCTGCTTCAGCCTCCCAAGCTTCTGGGATTACTGGCAACCAACTCCATCTCACCTCAAGTTTTTAAATCAGCACGTCCAACCAAAAGGAGGTTCCTTTATCCTTTATCAAGGCCCTGACTTTCAGGTTCCTAAAACCTCAGGTTCAGTCTTGATATAAAAATATGTGTACATAACTGTCACATGTTTTTTGCCTGCTTTCTGAAATGCAGCTTGGATCTTTGTGCTATTCTGGCAAATCCCCTTCTTCCTCTCCATTTTGATATTCTCTCACTTTTTGTTCACTCTTCAAATCAACATCCATTTGTCTTCCATTGTTTTTGTAACTTGTGGGCAAAGTGAGAATTCCCCTAGAAAAGGTATGTATGTGAGTGTTTGTAACAAGAGAAAGATGCTGAAGAGAAAAAAGAGTAACTAAACCCAGTGGAAAATAGATTGTACAGGAAAGTGGAAATTAGAAATTAGACTAGTGGTTTTCAGGGTACTCTTTTTAAAAGCATAAAATCAGCATAACATCAAATGTTTAAAAGCCTTCAAATTTCCCAACCCCAATATGAGCACTTTAATTTTAAATTATTCTCTTTTAGGAGTTGTTCACGTGTATTTTTCACATAATTTTAGTGCATATAATTTTGCATTTTAATATGGATTTGTTAGAGAAAACTTTCTTGTCTTTTTCATAGTTCTTAAAATAGTTATTAGAACATTTTAGAGTCAGACCTAACACTGAGTCTTTAGTTTTTGTATTTTTTCTGGCTGAAGAATGTAGATGTCAGCAATTTTTGAAGAGCTAGGATAACACCAACCTCTGCGCAAAGAACAATGAGCTAAATGGGGCTTGCAGCTTACAAAGTTGTGTGTTTTCTAATTTTAGGGAAAAATAGGAAAAAAGTACTGAGGTATTGGGACTCATACAGGCAGACCTCTTCTAGAAGATTCTGAGTCCTTAATAATCAAACTCCTCCAAGCTTTGCCACTGAATGTGGTACAGAAGATATTTGGGGATCATAGATGTTAGGCATTTGAAGGACCTTTCAGGACAAATCATTTCCCACCCTCATGATGCAGACCAGGAATTTGAAACCAAAAGAGAATCAAGATTCTTTTGTTGCCACGACAGAGGTAGGAGGAGAAAGAAGTTCTTATGACTCCAAGTTCAGTACTCTTTTCAACCCTCTCAGGAGGAACAAGGGAGGGGTGGGCAGAAGTGATGGAAGAATATACCAGAAAGAAAGCAAACAAGCAAAGATAAAAGAAAGGGAAGACAGAGCAAGAAAGAAGAGAAGGAAGAGAAGGCACAAGGCTTCAAGCATCTGGAACCCTTAAGAACAAACTGGAGAGTAGAAAACATGGGGTCAGCATGGTAAACTAGCCCTCTGAAATTAGAAAATCAAGATATACAGGGAACCAGAAACAGTGATGAACATCTGCAGTCCCAGCGACCCGGGAAGCCAAGGCATGAGGATTCCAAGTTCCAGGCCAGCTTGGGGAACTTAGAAAGACCCCGGCTCAAAATAAAAAAGGCTGAGAACTGGCCCAGGGGTAGTGTGTCCCTAGTTCTCAGTACCACCACATATACAAAAAAAGATATATAAGGTCTTCAATTAAACATTTAGCTTTTCTTATCTGCTTAGAAATGAAGTTTCTAGAAAGAGAAGGTAATGTAGCAGATGAACTCTTGAGGACGCAGGCTCTACTTTCGACTGTTTGATGTCAGTGTATATAACACAAGTCTTTCATCTGGATTCTTGTTTTGTTTTGTGTTTTTTTCCTAGTTGGACAATAAATGACAAATGAACTGGTGGAAATACCCATAGCTGACTAATGTTCCACAAAGTCCCTCTGGTAGCTCCTTTCAAATATTTATTGGAGTTCTTTTTCCCTTGAGACAACACTAGAGAAAATGTTAAATATGCATTAGTAACTTAGAGAAAGTAAACCTGCCTCATTTCATAGAAAGACCCAGAAAGGATATGTAACTAGGTTAAAGTCCCATAGCTACAAAGAATGTGTCTGTTCTAGGGAAACCTGGTTCCCATGTATGAGAACAAGCCACAAGATGCTGTGAGACTGAAGAAAGATTCAGGATTGCAAAGAGCACAATCTGTTGAGGGTTTCCAAACACAAGTGTGTCTTGGTAGGCAGCAAGATTGATGGATCCCTGTAATTTGAGTCAGAGTAAAGAGTATTCTACCGTGGTCAGGACAAAAACAACTTTATTCAAACCAGAATATACCTGGGTTACCTCAAGCTAATATCAAAGACATTAGGCATATTCCTCACACTGATCACACTAGGTTCTGGTTATAAAGCTCCACGTATCACCCCAAGAAGTTATGTAGGAAAAACAGACCAGGGTTATTCAAGGGCAATCATGGTGGTTTCAAGTCAGGGTGACTTCAAGGAGGCAAGAAGGCAAGTCAAACTGAATCCCCACAGTATTGGTTATCTAATGTGGTATTACAAAGCACGCAGAAGCTTAGTGGGTGATGTTGTCCCCCAAAACAACAAGTTGCCATCAAGCCTTCTAGTCTTGTTCCATACGTGCTGCCCCTCAAATCAAACAGCAGTCTATCCTGCGACTGCCCCACCTCTTGAATCTGGTTGGTCCCCTTACTTGTTTTGACCAATAGAACACCTGGGAATAATATTTCAGCACTTCTGAGCTCAGTCCTTAGGAGAACTGACAATTTCCAGTTCCTTTCTCTTAGAATCCAGGAGCAGTAGAATTCTGACCACCTTGCTGTAAGGAAGTTCAAGCCACTGCATGGAAGGCCAGAAGTTGTATGGAAGACTGGGATGCCCTGACATGTGAGTGAAGTCTTCTAGGACCTTCCAGCTCTGCCCAGCTGCCAGTTGAATACAGTCAAGTGAGTGATCTTAGCCATTGCTCAGCTGAGCTTAGTTGACCCACACAGTCATGAGAAATAGTAAATGGTTGGGTTTTTTTTGTTTGTTTACCTATAAGTTTTGGAGTGCTTTGTTATGTAGCAATAGATAATTAAAGTAGTGGCTTACAATAGTACCCATTTATATTCTGTCATGAGTCTATGGGTCTGGTACATGGTCTGGTGATCTGAACCAAGCCTGGCTGATCTCATTGAGACTTGCTAGTGCCTCTGCAGTCAGCTGAGGGTTGGCGAATCAAGGATGGCCTCAGTCATAATGACTCAGCTCTGCTTCACAGGGTCTTTCTTCCTCCAGCAGGCTAGTTCTCCTGGTGATGGCAGAATTCCAAGAATGGATGCAGAAATGCATCAACATTTTCCAAGACTTCAATTACATCAAATCTGCTATTGTCCCATTGGCCAGAGTAAATCATGTAGTTGAACCCAGAGTGAGAAGGAACTACAAAGTGTGAGGGGAAGACCCTAAATAAAAGGAGGTCTTTAACTAGGGGCCACTAATGAATGCTGTTAAATCTACTACAAGAAACCCATACATGTTTCTCATAGTAATGAGAGTATGAAATAGCAGTTTTAATATTTTGGACCAAGATCTAAAATCAAGTGGAAAAATTACATTTGAAATTAAGTATAATAGTAGGTGAACATTTTCCGATTTTTAATAGGTTTCCAGATTTTTCTGGCCAAGTCTCTATTGCTAGTTTTATTAATGTCATTTCCTTTCCAATAGAGGAATAGCTTTCCTAAATTTTTATTTATAAAGTTAGTGATAGAATCAGGAATAAATCTGGGTTTCACACTACATGATCCCTCATTCCACTAATTCACAGTAACGATGCTATTTTCAGGCTTTGGAGAGTTTCTTAGAATCTTGTTTCATAGAGTTAGCTCTCTAAGTAGGCTGTGGGCAGTTTGCTTTGTGACTTCTGTCTAGAAACTTAAAGCTACATGCATCTGTGCTTTACAAAAGGCAGTCAACACTGTGCTCTAATGGGAAAGGAGGACAAAGTGTGTGGGTACCCATGTGCACTTATATGTAATATGTATGACTATTTCCAATCCACTGTGATTTCATTAAGTTTGGTTTTACCCACTTTCACCTCTCCTGCATTACCAGAACCGACTTTGAATTTTTATTTACTATCATGGGAAGTAAATTCATTTTTCACTCCTTGAGTTTCAGAGCAGAAATGAGGAGCAAGGAAGGGAGACTGGGATTACCCCTCCCAGATCCCACACTAGTCTGCTACTTAGAGTGGTGTGATGCTGCCCCCTACATAGAGATTCAAAACAGTCACAGATTCAGAACAGTTCTTTGGATCTATTCCTCTGTCCTCCACCACCCCCTCTATCGGTGCTTCTTGAAATTTATCCAGTGATTCTGTTATTTTAGGGGTTCAGGAGTTTGGAAACAAATAAACCATGTTCTGGGCTTTGGGTCACTAAGTGTCTTTGGCTTTAATTTTCTCATCTGTGAGCAATTTGACTAGATGCATATTCCTGCTCTAAGCTTTAAAGAATAGGATGCCAGGATACAGACACAAGTCACAGGGTCCTAAGCAAATGATGTCCTAAATCCCCAGTAGGGGCCAGACACACCTGAAAGAAGTAGACTGGAAAGATAGTCAAAGAATCACAGATATTGGTCAGTTATGCCTCAATAAAATGGAAAAGGAATAACTGATATATTGTTATAAAGGAATTATCACATTCATGCCAGGCTGATATCAAATCATAAGAAACTCACTGAGATGGGGCAGGGAGATACAGAGATTTCAAAACTGAAAAGCGGTGCTCCTTGGCAGAGAACTAAGAGTATCCTTTCAAACACATTCATTTTGGTTCACCAAGGGCTATCTGGCAATAAAGATCACAAAATGCTAGTCTTCCTGGACAGAATATATCCCACGTTTTCCACGAAGTGGTGTTTTGGTTTGTTTTGTTAAGGAAGGGAAAAGTGGAAGGAAGCGATGAGGTTGAGAAACACCACTTGCTTTGATTCAGTTGGAATGGATCTGCTACCTTTCGGTTCCCATTAAGTGAATTTAGCTAAGCTTCCACGACAGCATTTTTTTTAAAGGAGTCCCTTAGATCTCTCCCTAACCTCTTTGCACCTAGAATGACATCAGGTGAAGTTACAAGTGTCCCCAGCCCACTCAGCACTGTCGGTGGGATTTGGCATCCGCGCGGGTTGCCCTCCAACCTTTTCTTACACTCTCACCAACCTATCTCTACCTGTTGGGTAGGTCTTACTTCCTGAGAACACCTGCTGTCCTTAGGAGAGATGTAGCCGTCACCTTGAAACCCTGGCCCGTCCCTTCCGGGTGGAGGGGAACACCTGTGCTTAAGCGCGGTCTTAGACAAAACAGAGCAGTACAGTGGACAGACGATCAGACGTAGCCAAGTTCCATGGCCTGAGAAAAGGGCCAAATCCCAGACATCGCCTTGTAGAGCCGCGCTTCCAAGACTTTGAGAACCGATGAGAAGCCCTAGCCTAGACCTGCAGCCTTGGAGGAATCCACCAATTCTCGGGGACCGCCCCACCTCTTCTCTTGGTGCTGGGCATGCGGCAGCGGGACAGGGCGCCTTGTCCCGACGCACCGATTCCGAAGCCAGTCCGACTGCGGCGGACAGTCCCGCCGCCGTGACTGCTGCAAACCGGTCTGGCTTCCCTGCAGGGCGTGCGGGGATGGAGCAAGGGGGTGGAGAGAAAAGGGGAAGAGCCTGGGCGGCCGGCGGGCGGGGCCTGCAGGCTCCGGGAGCCGCGGCAGCCGCCGCGCAGCCTGCTCTCTCGGCGCCTCGCTCCTACTCCGGCGCGCACTGAGCGAGGACCCGCGCCCGATCCCGGGGGCGGGGGCGCTGCTGCTTCTCGGCCTCAGTCCCCGAACTCGCCTCGCTGAGGCTGCGCCCGGGCGTGGAGCCGCTCTGAGCTGCTGGGTCTTGGTGGCCACTCGCTGCACTGTCTGGCCGGAGGGCTGGGGGAAGGAAGGGGAAAGCGGGGACACACACACGCACACACACAGACTCACACACACTCTCGCCGCGGCGCGCGCGCATTGCACACTCGCAGCCGCGCGCCCCCGCCGAGGCGCGTCCGGGGCGAGTTTGGCCGCGCGGCTCCGGCCAGGCACCTGCCGGTCCCCGCCCCGCCGACCCTCCCGCCTCTCGCCTGCGACGCTCCCACTTCGCCCGGGGGAAGCAACAACATCCTGATAACTTGCAGGCTGTGGCGCAACTGGTCTGAACAGCAGAGCTCACGAAGGCTACCCGGGTGAGGTAAGTTTCCTGCGCGTCCCCGGCCCCTCCCCCCTAGACTCTCCTGAGCGGCTAGCGCTCGGGGACTCAGTGTTTCTGATGAGACCTGGCGGTCTCTACCCTGTCACTTTGCCTGTCCGCGTTGTGCTGAAGGCGACGTGGAGGGGGCGCCCGTGGCCACCGAAGCGGGACCTTGGTTCCTTGGGGACCACAGCTGCGCGCTCCCTGCCGGTACCCACCGACTGGCCACCCGAGTCCCCCAGGCCGCAGTGACATTCAGCAATCACTTTGGGCTCACTTAAGCAGGAGCCCCCTCCCCTTTTTCGGGAACCCGCAGAGTTTGGCTGCTGAAGAAAAGGTCTCTCCGCCACTCTCCCTTGATACCAAACAGCAGCAAACTTGTCAGGCTGCCCTGGGATCTCAAGAGGGGCTTGTGAGTCGGTGTGCTGGTCATTTCTGGCTCTGGAGCCGGATTGAACAGGTGCGGTATGGTTTCAGCCTAAATGCAGCAGCCGACTTCCCAGCTCTCTCCCCCAGCCGGTCAACATGACACTTCAGCATCTGGGGCTGGGGTGGGAGTGTGGGGCAATGAGGAGGGAGAGTGCCGGGGTTTGATTTGCCATGCAGGTGCCAGTAGTCGCCAGAAGAGAAGACAACAAATGTCTGCTTATCTCTCATCTATGCAGATGAGCATGTTGTCATTTCATCACCCCCGCCCCCAACTTGCTCATCTCTGGTGCCCAGTATGGTTGGGTAGAAACCTGTTCCGTAGAAGTTGTTTGGATAGGTTGATGAATTTTTCATCTAACCTGCTGAAACCAGGGCTCCCAATAAGGATAAGGAAATACTAGTTACTCTGACACGTTTGAAAGGGAGAGTGTAGCAGACCAAAAATAACACCCCTTACGACTACTACTTGATGACATTCTCCTCCTGCCCAGTGCCCCAGTTCTAAGGTGACTGACCCTTACCGGATGGGGCGAGGGAGACGCAGAATGTGTCAATCTCGTGCAAGGAAGAAGTGGACCCCGCATCAGTACTTTTAGCGTTGGTTTGAGAACCCCTTTTGTCCCTCTAAAGAAGTGCATCCATCGGTGGACTTGCCCCTTGTGTTCATTGGGGAGACTGGAATGTTTTGCAGTTAGTTGTTGGAGTGGAGAAAAGTCAAAGGATTGGTTTCATTGGGATTCTAATGCGATGAAGTAAATAGTGTTCATGGAAGCTTGTCAGAGCATTCCCAGCTGAAAGGAACCTCTGGAATAACCCTTTCCCATCCAAGCAGCAGGAGATTGAGCCTCAAATGTCCTGTAGCATCCCAGCCAAGGGAAATAATGGGCTTTCTTTATGTGAGCAGAGGCTTAGAAGGATTGATGAGAAAGGTACTACCTCTGAGCCTGATGAGTGTTCATGTCTTACTTGGGAAGGAAAACTGCAAAGAACCGAATAATAAAACCACATTACATTTTTGTCCAAATTAAGAAGACTGGAAGGGTTTAATTATTATGCCTTATATTCACATCACTGTCTTGCAATTTTAAAATGCTTTTCAGTATTCACATTCCATTTCCCGGGCAGACAGGGCAAAGATTATTAACCAGATGTTTACAGGAGAAATGGGAGGAAAAATCAAATTAAGGAATTTATCATGGTAACAAGTGGTTGGTATTAGAGTCACAGCTGGGTTTGCAGTCATCACTTCTGCCTTTTTTTTTTTGTGGTCTGTACAATCTCACTGTGAATTACTGTCCACATTTTACAAATGAAGAAACTGAGGTTTGGATAAATGGTGGGAATTTTCTGTGGTGCTACATCTGCATTTCGTGGAGTTTACAGCAAGGACTCCTCTTCGTGATGCCTCACGAATTGCTTTGTATTTTCTCCCCTTGTTCCACTTATAATAATGATGAGACACATGCTGGGTCCTGTCGTTCACCAGAGACAGTTAAGCTTGCCAGCTGCTGACCTGGGTTCCAGCTCTAGTACCACATTTAGATCCTATCACCTCCAAGTCTCAAGTCTCTCTGCCTTTTTTTTTTTTTTTTTTTTTTGTGATCTGCATGAAAGGTTCATATTAAATTATGTTTCTTTTTCTAGTTTTAGGATTCTATAACATTGACCAATGTATTTATAATCCAGTGGTATCATTTCTTTTAGGGGAATCAAAGTTTTTTACCCTCTATCAACTAAGGGGTTTAACTAGTTGTTCCACCTTCAATCGACCCTTCCGTACTTTCACCACATACCATTTAATTGTGGAAAAGAAAAATAGAGGTGTGCTTTAACTTGGCATCTGTGTTGCTGAGTATTCTTATTTGACTTGAAAATATAGGTGGACTGATGTGCTCTAAGGTACATGTTGGTTGAATACTCCAGAAGGAAGCTCCCACTTTTAAGCTTTAGAACTTGCATATAGTAAGTACCCACAAAATAGCTCTGTTGAATAAATGAAGGAGGTGAATGAAATCATTCATAAGGAAAATATATGTTGTAAAACATAGACAGCATCTCATCATGTAAATTCCAGCATGTAAAATAGTTTATGTACAGGAGGTGTGTCTTCTGAAGTCAGCAGGTACAAGAGCCCATTGTTCTCTTTCCTGAGTCCACAATATAAAGAAGAGTTTTCCTTTCTCCCCATATGCAGCAGACTCATGCATCTATATCATGTTCTTTTGTTTGCTTGTTTGGTTTTTAGTACTGTGTAACTGACTAAATGGGAAATTGACTCATGCCATTTTATGAAAGGGCATCCCTTGAGATAAAGGTACCAACTGCTCTTTTTTTTATGTGTGGTATTGCATAAATTTCAGCAGATGCTGATACTTGCTCGTAGTTTCAGAGGGGAAACCTAATAAATGAAATCAACCTAGTTTCTCTTCCCTTTAAGAATCATCTTCTTTTCCCACCCCTCCTTCCTTTGTACAGAAAAGTGGGGTTTTTTGTTGGTTGTTTTTGTTTTTCTTTTGTTTGGAAGAATGATAAAGAATACAATAGATGGGAAATATTAACAGATACTCCATTTATATGAGGAGTTGAGGTATGTTCCCTTGTGATACAATATTTAAATAGTTACTAGTTTAGAGACACATCTTTCATAGGTAAGAGGACTGAAACTTAGGGAAGTAAACTGACTTGCTGGTGGTCACAAGGATGTTAGTGGGAGGAGTCAGGATCAATGTGGAATTCCTAAGGAGATTTATATTCAAAGTTGGGCCAGGAGCTCTAAAAAGGTACATTGTTCACTTGTAGAAATATAGAGGTTAGCAGAAAACCGTGGATGGCTAATAATATTTAGAGAATCATTATATTTTAAAATGGGTTAGTATTCATATTTTAAAATTTGCTTGTCCATTTAAATACCATTGAGGAGAAAATGTCCATTCTCATCTATTCACTGTGATTCTCTTGGCTTATGTATATCAGCAGACTCAGAATTAATACTTTGCTCCAGCCAGTGCTTGAAGAGAGGGAATTGTTTGAATAGAAACATAAATGTATGCTGGTTTTCTAAGCTTCTCTTCCTGGTAAATAAAGCCAGGAGTGAAAGGTGGCCCTGTCATCCAGCCAGTAAAGTCATAAATATGTATCCATTTAATTTGCATTTGCATTTTGCTTGTACTTCTGTTAAATGGGGAGTCAGAACATTTAATATCCTGGAAAACTGATTTTTCCCCTATGGCTAGAGCCTTGGAGTTATTCTGTAAAACATCAAGTCCTAAATGTATTTGTTGTGGAAACATTTTCTCTTTGTATAAGGTCCACTCACTGGAGCTGGAAGGAGTCCTTTTATTTTTTTAGAAGCTGCCCGGTTAGAACTGTACATTATGTAGCTCAGCTGTTCATTTGTGGTCTTATCTATGGAGCAGGATGTGTTTCTTCTAAATGCCAAGGAAATTGGGAGGGAAGAAACCTGGCATGTGTTTTTATTTAGGGTTTTCTCCTTCTTTTTAACAAATCAGCCTTAAGCTTAATTTATTGATGAAAATTTTTCTATATACTCTGTCATAAACAATTAGCTGCCATTGTCAAAGAGTTTTCTTCAGCCAAGTCCTTTCAAAATAAAAGATGAAGCCCAGGGAACAGGGTTAGTTTTGTAGATTTTCTTCCTGATTGTATCTTCTTGTGTATAGTTTCACCAGAAGTGTACAAAGGAGAGGCTCATCCAGGAAAACACGTGGATTCTTCCCAAATTAGGTTACTTTGGAAAGATTTGAAATGTGATCGTTGGGACATGGTGGCTTGTTCCCTGAGCAAACAGTGTGTTGCTCTTATTATTTGAAGTTAAGCCCACACTTGAATGAGCAACCACAGGAAGTGTGTCTTCTCCATGTAGCCTTCTTCTGTACTGTTTGTGGGACTGAGTAGACTATGAGCAGGTAGTTTAGGGGGAGTTTGCACAATTGGTGAACAATGAGTTCTCGAGACTCATTTTTCCCTAATATTGTTTATAAAGTCAGTTATGAAATTGCAATGAAATACAAAGCATTATTTAGTATCACTCCTCCTCTAAAGCTATAGGTTGCATGTCTTTCAGGGGATGTTCAGGCAAGGACTGAAATGGCCAGGACTGAGATCCCAAGAAGTATAATTGCCTTGAACTGGATCTAAAGTTCAAAAGCAGAACTATACAAAGTTCATCTCTTTTGTAAGGAAAAATGTGATACCTAAGCCTTCTCCACTGAGTAATGCTGAGCAAGGAGTCTGAGGAGAAGGGTATAGTTATAGCTGCCATAAGAAGGTGTTTCTTTCCTTCATAGACTGGCACAAGAAATGCAATGGATTGAACATGTTGCATGATGGGTTTTGACATTCAATACACACTTTCCCCCCATTTCCTTTTAAAATTGTGCCCCCAGTCAAAATCACATGGTTCTTAGCATTTGGTAATAAAAAGGAAACAAAAACAGTGGTTAAGAAATGAAAAGAAATACTGTGACCTCTTTGGGGGAGTAGTCAGAACATCATAGGTATTTGGCAAATGTCTGTCAGTGTGAAAGGTTAAGCATCATGTTTTATTTATAATTATATTCTTGGAACTTAGCACTATGTCTGTCTGGCAAATAGTGAGAATTTAATAAATGCACTAAGTAATTTATCCCAATTAATAGTACTCTTCAGAATCTTGGATTGTTCCTGAATTATTTTAATGATTTTATTCTTTTCTGAACCATTTTAGAAATATTCAGCAGGCTAATAGATACTAGTTCCAGTACTTTATAGGGGTCCTTCTTTTTATTTATTTATTTATTTTTGGTACTGGGAATTGAATCCAGGGGCACTTAACCACAGAGCCACATCCCTAGCC
The DNA here is from genome assembly GCF_902686445.1 of Sciurus carolinensis. Classification (NCBI taxonomy): domain Eukaryota; kingdom Metazoa; phylum Chordata; class Mammalia; order Rodentia; family Sciuridae; genus Sciurus; species Sciurus carolinensis. The sequence goes on from NC_062226.1 coordinate 69,871,150, forward strand.
CTTTTTAATATTTTATGTAGAGGCAGGGTCTTGCTAAATTGCTTAGGCTGGCTTTGAATTTGCAATGCTTCTGCTTCAGCCTCCCAAGCTTCTGGGAGTACAGACGTGCACCACGGCACCTGGCCCTTCATTTTTATAATTATTAACAGTAGGCATTTGATAGAATCTAACTTTTTATAACTAATTGTCTAGGAATAATTTTAATTACTTCTCTTATTTAGCTGAAAGAGTAATTAAATACAAAATTTGTCTATATTTTTCCTTTCAAGTATCTAGTAAACATGTTTTTAAAGCACCGAGAGAGGCTGAAATAGTGAGTTTGGCTCAGGGTAATACAGACAAGAATGAACTTGAAGATTCTTTGTTAATCAGTTAATCAGTATCATGTCCTCCTAGGTCTTCTCCAGTCATCTAACCTTAGAGGGGACCTTCCTCACAGATTTTGTTCACTTGTTGCAATGACTACTTACATGTTTGTGTAGTTCACTTTTTTTTTTTTTCTGTGACCTATGCCCATACTCCCACTTAACCCCAGATTATACGCTCTTTGAGGACAGAGGTCATGGCTCTTTAACACTGTTTTACTAGTCACTGGCACACAGTAGGTGCTCAGTAAATATTTTAAAGACAGTAAGTCCTATCCATCCTGCCAAGATAAAATGGACTACTTAAATATTACTTCATTCAGCTGTGAAGACAGTGTTTAAATGTTTGTGATTCTAACACTCTATGTTAGATTGTGACCCAGACCTCCAGCAGGAGGAAACACTTGTTCATGTGAATAAATTTTGCCTTGATTATGAGCGAAATGCTGTCTTTATTTAAAGAGCACATTCCTTTCATGTACTGTAAGATGAATGGTGGAAAACAGAGTAGAAATTACCAAATATTAACCCAAACATTCCAAAATGATTAAAATGGGCTCTATATGTGCCTAAATCATAAACATATATGTGATTCCAAATGAAGACATCATGGGACGATAAACAAGGAAAATTCTGTGATGTCTTATGTGAAGTTTGCCAATCTCAGCTGGTTTTTCTTTAAACTTTAGCTATATCAATAGTCCAGTGTAATGGGAGAAGCCAGGGCAGTGGTTCTCAAAGTGTGGTCCTTGGACCAACAGTGTCAGCATCACCTAGGATTTGGTTAGAGCTGCAAAGTCCCTTACTCCTCCCCCAAGCCAGCTGAATCAGAAACTCTGAGGATGAAGTTCAGCAGTCCGAGTGTCAACAGATCTCCACGTGAGTCTAATACATGCTCAATATTGGCAGTAAATGTTAAACCTTCTGTTCTAAGTGTTGGCTTCTGGAATATTCCATATTCCCAGATGAATCTCAAGGTGTGCAAAGAGGATACCGTCTGCCTGCTTATCAGAAATACCAGGGGGAAAACAAAAAATTCTTTCTCTGCCAGTCTTGGCTTTTCTTAGAACCATGTAGATCACAAGAAAACAATTTCTTGTGACTGGATTGGGTGACTAGGACTTCAGATAGTATATAACAAAAGCTTCTGATCGTCACTGGTCCTGCCAGGAGGTGGATACCCCAGGATTGGGAGATGGTTCAGGGAATGTGGGTGATGATGGTAAGCCCCATGAAAGGTGTATGTTTGGATTTTGTTTCAGTAGAATGCCCAGGTGAAGGAAAGATTCTCAGAGCTAGTGGTTGTGTTTAGGGAGAAAAACGGGTTTTTCTGACAATTCTCCGAGTATTTCAAGTTAGTTCAATACACTAGACATTGATGAGTCTTTTGACTGAGACAATGCCAGGTGCTAAGGGGTAAACCAAAAAAACACAAATGTGGTCCTTTTAAGGAAATTGACTTGGCTGAGAATCTACTCTATTCCAGGCTCTTCTCAAGTTGTTTTATTTTCATTTTCCCCATGTGCCTGCAAGGTGGGCTGCTGCATCCTCCCCCATAGACAGGGAAATGGAAACCTAGTCAGTTTGCAACTTGCTCACGAGCCCAGAGCCAGTAAGGAATGGTGCTAAGGTTCTAGTCCTAAATTTTCTAATTTTAAAGCCCACACTCTTTTTTCTCTTATGTACCAGTGCCTCAAAATGGAACTTTGGAATAAGAATGTGAAAAAAGAGAATCATAAGTGAATATAAAATTTATGTCTCCAACCTAGATGTGTCTGTCTGTCTGTCTCTCTCTTTGTGTCTCTCTCCGTCAAATCTGGATTGCATAATGGGCATTGCACTTGGAAATTCCAAAAGCACCTCAAATTCTTTATGTCCAAGACCAGAATCTTGACCTTTTATCTCCATTTCTGGTGCTCTTGAAGGATTCCCTGCTCTAGCCACCAAGTGGCATAAGCAGAAACTTGGGAGCTTTTCTTGGCTCTGTCCTTTTTTATCCTTTACATCTAATCTGTCACCAATTTCTATTGATCTTGCTTCCTGAATCTCTCTCATCCATCTGCTTCTCATCATTTCTGCAGATTCCTCTAGCTCAGCTTCTCATCTTCAGTGGATGGTAGCCAGAGCCTCACTGGTCTGCATCCACTGTGACCTTCCTCTAACCCACTACTCATGCTGCAGCTCGTATGCTTGAGATGACTGGAGGGACTCAATACTCTGCTGACTGGAGCTTTACCTCCTGGGCCCAGCCGAGCCCTCATGCAATAGTCAGATTCTGTCCACAGGGATCTCCGCATTGGTGGCCGTTTGTACTCCTGCACAGCCTTTGAGCGCTTGTTCTTCCAAACAGCAACCTAGCCTGATACTTTGAATCCCCTGAAGTGCAATCAGGTCCAGGCTTACAAGTATAGTCAGCTGCTCTTACAGATATAGGATGGAAACTCCTCTGTGGCTCTGGGAACTTGCCCAACCCTTCTCCACATACCATTTTTAGGGTGCTCTGAAATTCCTGAGTTACACTCACTTATTCTAACAAGGAACCCAAAACTACTGCCCCCAGCCACTATTGGTTAACTACACTGCCAGCATCAAATTTGTGGCCACTATAGCAGAGGTGTGTAGCAACCACAGGCAGGGAATAAAATGTAACCCTCTTCCAAAAGGGGCCACCTCTGAGACCCCTTGACTGGGCTTAACCTGGCAACTTTGGGAACAAGGCTCAGCTTGTTTTGCATAGTTGGCAGCATCGATAAAAAGCATGGTTTGAAATCCATGCTTCCTCTTTGTACTTCCTCATAGTAGAAAGCAGTTGAAATAGGTGGAGGAAAACTCCTCTGCTAGGTTGGGGGTTGGTCGGGTGAGAGAGATTTACTCAGACTATTCAGTGCCTCCCAGTGGGTGTGAAATAAAGATCTAGATTACTGATGCAGTTCCAGGACCCCACATGGCTTGGGTCCTGCCTGTTCTCTCCGGGCTCAGGTATACCACTCTGCCCCTCACTGAGCACCTCTCTGCAACCCATGTGTGACCCACTCTGGGGAGTTCTTCCCCTTACCTGACCTTGCATCATATCAGTTCTAAGGTTACTTTTGGAGGGAGCCCTTCACCACCTCCCAGTCTAGGATAGGGCTAGCAGCCTGATCTCTGGGAAAGTTCGGTGCTGTGATTGCAGGATTCATTTGGTATCCCCCATGTGGTCCTAAGTATCAGGAAGGTAAAGTCCACATCTGGGAGCTGCTTTCCCCAGTGCATCCTTAGCAGTTAGCATAGTGCTCACACATCTAAAACTTCATTCAGTAAATAAGTCAATGAATTTCAGTACTTGCACCCAAGTCCTTTTTATAAACTTTTTTTGTGGGGTACTGGGGATTGAACTCAGGGGCATGCAAGCACTGAGCCACATCCCCAGCCCTACTTTATATTTTACTTAGAGACAGTGTCTCACTGAGTTACTTAACACCTTACTTTTGCTGAGGCTGGCTTTGAACTCTCGATTCTCCTGCCTCCGCTTCCTGAGTTGCTGGGATTACAGGCAAGCACCAGCTCTTTTTGTAAATTTTCAATGAAGAAAGGAAACACAGAGATCACAAATGAACTACCTTGTATTGCTGATCCTGCCCCTGGACTTTCTGTGACTTTCTTTACCACCACTGAATCACAGAGCTGTCATGATCAGCCTTTCTGCAACGGTAGCTGTACTTCTTATTCCCAAAAAATGCTACCCCCAAATCCTGATATAAAATATTTCTGGATGGTCACCCATGATACCGCTGTCCTTGTTTAGCTCTGGGCAGGTGAATTGGCTTGGGGTGAGGGGCACAGGGATGGGAGGGAGACTTTTTATTATGTACTATTTTTTAACCTCTCAATTTTGAACCTTATGTATGGATTACTCACTTAAAAAAATTACAATTGTTAAAGTAAAAGGGATGGCATCACAAGCGAAGCAAAGAGATAGGAATCTGTGTTGTTTAGAGAAAAGAAGACAGAGGTTTCATCCAAAGAAGGCTGTCCTCAAAAAACTCTTGTCTTTAAGGACTGCTTTTTACTTGCTCTGCACATCGTTGGACAGTCATGTGGCTTCTGCTTAAGGGGATTCCACAGCATGTAACTCGACTTAAAAAGGTTTGCCTGATTGCTCCCATTCTAAAACATAATGTTTAATCTAAATATGAAGGTTAATATAATCTAATTCCTTAAGAGCAAAGCAGTTGTTGAGGAAGGGTGAGTTGGAGCTTTCTCTGACGACCTATGTGTCTTTAGAATTGAAATAACAGACAGGATTGCAGTATCATGTAGAAACTGATTAATATAAATTGGCCTGGCTGAAGCTCGCATTGCATCTCTGCTTGTGGCTCTGTCAGCTACTCAGTCATACCTGAACAGTAAATAAAAGTGAAATACCAACCTGTCTTAGCTCAGACTGTTGCAACCCACTACCACAGATTGGGTGGCTTACTAAAAACAAATTCATTTCTCACAGTTCTGGAGGAAGTCTGAGATCAGCTTACCAGCATGGTCAGGTTCTGGTGACGGCCTCCTTCTGGGCTAGGAGCTGCCCACTTCTCATTGTATCCTCACGTGGGAGAAGAAGGGAGGGGAGGGTGTTCTAGGATCCCTTTTCTAAGGATGCTGATCCCACTCCTGAGGGTTCTGCTGTCATGACCTAGTCACTGCCTAAAGGCCACGTCATCTAATGTCAGCACATTGGGGTTAGGATTTCAACATGAATTTTGGGGAGATACAGTTAGTTCACCTGTGACCCAATTGGTGCTCTGTAAGAAACACATTCTTTGTCAAAACTTAGTATATATGTAGACACATATAATAAATAAAATCAAAACAAAGGTTTCATGAACGAGTGCTCAACCATACTACTTGACATGTGCTCTATTATTTTCTGATATGTTCTCTGTCACCCCCATATGCTTCCAGTCACCAGTCATGACCCACTAAGTGGATTTTATTGATTTTATTCTCCAATAAAGGGTTCTGAGATGTGCAGCGTGAGCAGATCTATGGTCCCCTCCAAGCTGCCAGTGGGCTGTGCTCCGCGTCCTGTGCCACGATGCCATATCCACTGCTCTTCCTACAGATTCACAAAGGATTGTGGGTTAATGACTACCTACAGCCTCTTCCCACAAAGTTTTAATTTCTGTCAATTGATGAATGGATAAAGAAACTGTGGCATATATATACAATGGAATATTACTCCGCCATGAAGAATGATAAAATTATGGTATCTGCAGGCAAATGGATGAAATTGGAGAATATCATGCTAAGTTAGATAAGCCAATCTCAAAAAACCAAAGGACGAATGATCTCACTGATAAGCAGATGAGGACATGTAGTGGGGGGTGGGAGGGGTTAGTGTTAGGGTTAGGGTTAGGTTTAGGGTTAGGGATAAGGAGGGTGGGTAAGAATGGAGGAAGGAAAGACTACATAGAGGGAAAAGAAGGGTGGGAGGGGTGGGGGGGAAGGGAAAAAAATAACAGAATGAATCAAACAACATTACCCTATGTAAATTTATGATTACACAAATGGTATGCCTTGACTCCATGTACAAATAGAGAAACAACATGTATCCCATTTGTTTACAATAATAAAACAAAAAAAAGAAAGCCTAGTGAGACTTGCAGAGTAGGCACCTGCCAGAACGTGGAGGAGAGTGATCCTTAAGGCCGTTCTGTTTGTTATACAAGACTGATAAGCTTTAATAATGAAACACGACCTATAAATGGGGATACATCTATATTTTTATATATAATGTTCGCCCTAAAGATTAGGTCCATTTATTTTAGCAATTCTTACAGTGTTACACCTAACTTTAAAATGTTAAGCGCAATTTGAAAATGTTATTTCTTTCTACCTGAAGTTCACCGAGACTTCAAGCCTACTTTTTTTAATTGGCCACTCAAGCACAAAATAAAAAGGGATCAACCAGGGCACTAACACCTGGTTTCTCAGACACTTTGGGCAGGGGGTTTTACTTCTAGAACAAATTTCCTATTTAGAAAAGATTTGTGTGTTCCTTTAAGTACCAACATGTATTTTTGAATAGAAAATTTCCCCAAAACTGTGACATCTTTCCCTGATTTTTTTAACAAGATTGTACAGAAAAGAGCATGTCCGATGATTTAAGATCTATTCAGAGATACAAGGCTTTTTGCCCCATATCAAATGACAGGGAAATTTTTTTTCTATTTTGGAAATTCTTACTTGCCTTTTCTAAATTGATTTCAAGGGGCTTTATTTCTGTGTCTTTTAGCAATGAGCCCTTTCACTCATGATTTGATGTTGAGAATCTGTTGTGATCGAAGGAACCATATGATAACCATACTGTCTGAATTGTAGTTGCACTAAAGACTCACATTATTCTTTTTAATTAATATATTTTTTTAAAGGGTGGGAAGAGCTTTTGAGGAAGGCCCTCAAGAGTTTTATTTGTAAAGCCAGCAAGCTTGGGTTCTTTCTCCTTTACTTAGTTCATTGGCAGGGTGTTAGGTTTTCATTGCTCTGACCATAATGCCTGACAGGAACAACTTAGAGGAGAAAAGTTGATTTTTGGCTCAGTTTCAGAGGTTCAGTTCACAGTGGGCTGACTCCATAACTCTGGGCCTGAGGTAAGCAGGACATCATGGCTGAAGGGCATGGCAGAACAAAGCTAATGGCAGCCAAGAAACAAAGAAAGAGAGAGGAAGGGCCTCCTGCACAGGTATCACCCAGTTTGCCTGCTCAAACTAGGATGGAATCATCAGGTCATGGCTCTTGTGATCTAATCATATCACCTCTGAATATTTATTCCTACATTCACATGGGATCTTCTCAGCACACCTCATATCCAAACCATAACATCCAACGCAGAGCACATTTTCCTTATATTCTGTTTTTAGGCTGTTCAGATATATTAAGTGCTACCTTTTAAATCTGAGATAGGCAGTTGCCTTTTTCTTTGTTCTTATGAAATATTTATAGTAAGTTTACTGCCTTATGGTCTAAAGCAGGATTTCATGGGCTTTTCAGTTCACCTAGTGATAGTGGTAAGTGATAGTTATGTTGGTGACAGTTTGATTTTCAATGTGTTGTCGCTTTATAGATTATAGATTACCAAAGTAAACTTCAGGCTGTATCCCTTGGAGAAACTGCATAGAAAAATTCCCCAAATCTTCTTGATTTCCATCTTCGATTGGCAAATCTACAATAAAGCAAGTAAGGTGAACACTGAAACGTTAACTTATTTTTCAAGAAATGATGTGAACTAGAGTCTTCTTAGGCTTTTGGACTCATTATATTTAAAAAAAATGAAAAAACAATTATGTCATGCTTCGGCTGGCTATTTTTAAATGATGCCCTTTTATTGTTTTTCCCAAGACAGATAGCTGAGACAGAGTGAAGATTGATGGAAAGTAGAGCAAATGGGAAATCAATCTCCCTTGCTAAGGGTTAAGAGAGAAACAAGACTTTTGTTTATGTTTGTTTATAGAAAGCAGAATGGAAATTCAACTTGTAAGATTTGTGTACAGTTGAGCTTCATTATTTAGCTTAGCGGTTTCTCAGAAACTCCCTCTCCTACATGGCAGTTTATAATGTAAACATGATGCATCATTTCCTTTTGTGCAAACTCTCCACAAGGAATAGTCATTTCCACATATGTCAGAAGACTTGTGGAAGCTTTCTGGAACTGAGTGTTGTGTATCCTACACATGTGCCTGGCAGCTTTAGGGTTTGATCATCAACACTCCCTCACATTACATCAGTATTTGTTTCTTCATTTCTCTGCCTGCCTCACTGAAGCATAAACTTTCACTTTGTCTTGTCCACTCCCATATCCCTAGGGCTTGGAATAGTGTCCGACATGAAGGTGGCCTGCGATGAACTTGCTTAAGCTATTGGAATAAATTTGTAAGCAATAACTGTTTTTTCCTTAAATTTCTAGCTCCAGACCCCAATACACACTTAACACTTCAGTAGCCCAATTTCCGGCCTGATTACTGCTTCAAGACCCTGTCCTGAAGAGTGGCCTTGTTTGTTGCCAAACAGTAGTCTGTTTTCCATCTCTTGCTTTTTTGGCCTGCCACATTTGGAACAACTGAGTAGCCTCTTTCTTTGCCACTCACTCATCTGCTCTTGACACCCCAACCCTTACATTATCACAGAGTCTCTACTGGCAGCAGTGCAGTTGCCTTTAAAAAACTCAGTCTAGTTCCCTTCTCAAAATTCTAAGTTTTCATCATACTGGCTCTCATGGAAACTTTAGAAATTTTAGCAGTCTTTTCACTTTGTTCAACCTTGTGACTGTGTGGCTACCCATTTTCTCACCTCTATTTCATATACTCACACCTCTTACCTGGACTAGTGTAGCAACTTCCCAGATAGTTTTCACATCTCCCTCTCTATCTCACTTTGATCAATTATAATACCTCTTCCCCCAGATGATAATTTTGTCACTGCCATGTTAAAAAAAAAAAATCCTGAGGGGCTGGGAGATAGCTCAAGTCGGTAGAGTGCTTGCCTTGTAAGCACAAGGCCCTGGGTTCAATCCCCAGCACCCCAAAAAAAAAATATCCTGAGATGCCTTACTAAGTCTTAAGTGCTAAAGCTTTGGTTTACCCAGAGTGTGGCCCACGTGGCGATTGGTTATCATCAGCTGTAGTAGTAAAGTAGTAAGAGCAGCCATCATTTTTTGGACTCTAGCTCTGAACCAGGCTCTGCACATAAAGGAGGCATGGAATTATAGTTCTTCTTAGTGCGTTGGAGCTGTATGATGTGATAACAGGCAGAGTGGGTGTGAGTGCAAGGAGATAGGCGGGAGAAGTGTTTTGGCGCCCTACCATGCACATCTTATGTGCTAAGTGGCCCAAACTTCTCTTCTACAGCCCACCAGGCAACAGTGAGAAGAGATTCATGGACAGGTGATGAGCTCATGTTTTATTTTAGATCAGTCACATGAGCTATTGTTTAGAGAACTGAAGTAGAAGGGAAAGAAACAGGAGGCGGGGAGGCTAATTACAGGAGAGACGAGGACCTGAGTTAGAGTAGCGAGGATGGGGAAGTGTGAGCAGATTTCAGATTGAGGGGAGATCATTTCTAGGATCTGGTGACTCACTGAGATGTGAATGTTGAGGGAATTGTGTGATCAGAAGGTGAATCTCTGGCTTTTGACTTGAGAGGTTAGAGAGATTGAGGAGTGGTGTTGAACTGGTCGAGAATACAGAGAAGAGGCAGTATAGACATGGTGGCAGGTGCAGGGGGGCTGTAATGATGAGTCCTGTTTTGGACATGGATTTGAGAGGCCTGTGGGATGTCCAGGTAGGGTGTGGCAGAGAGGAGTGTGGTCGGTGAGGGAGACGTTCCCTGGGTTATGGTCATGTGCTCCAGGCAATGATAGGATTGAGACACAGGCAGGAGAACATCAAGTGGAGTCGAGAAGGAAGTTGTATTTGAGTGTGAATGTAAGTAGAGAGATCATGGAGACACTGTGTCCTGAGCTCTCAGCACTTATTCAAACCATGAGATTAAATAAGACTTCCCTAAGAAAACTTGTGTAATAGGAGAAAATATCATTCCCTGATCTTCATTTGCAATTTCATATCTCCATATCTTCATTCATTCTCTTTCTTTCCTTGACGTATCTTCTTCCATTTTCCTCTCTGCGTAGTGAAATGGTATCAGATTTTCCTGATGCCACATACATCCAATTGTTCTAAAAGTCTTCTTTGCACCCCTCTGATTGCCGCACCAGCTTCCCCAAAAATTTCTCCAGCACATGTTGTCCTTGGCATTTTTGTTCTTGAGACTCTCAGAGCCTTCCCTTGAGGCTCACTTGTCACTTGTTCTCAGCTTATCTCTCCAAACAGACTCCTGTTCTGACAGCAGGGACCACATCTTTGCCCACTTAGTGTTCCCACCCAACCTAACGGCCCCCATGCCCTCTGCACACTAGCTGCAGCTGCTGCTGTTGCTGCTCTTTATTGATTATTCTTTATTCCCCTTTGGAACAATGGGAAAAAAAAGGTGAAAAGCACAGGTTCTGTAAGGGTTTTCAATCAGTTGATATACCTTGAATTAAACAGATAGTACCTGCCTCACGTGTTCATAGCTGAATGTTTTATTTCTCAGTAAAAAAGAAATTGAAGTATCAAAAAGTCCGCAAAACTAGTTCAGAATTCTTATCATTTGTCCTTTTCATTATTTTAACCTCTAGAGGAAGAGAATATGTCTTTTGACAGCTCCCCTCTACCTACCACAGCTTGTTGAGAGCAGTTTATCTCCTGGTCTCATTGGGCCAAACTTCCTATGTTTTCAAATGACATTTTGCATATATTTGCACAAGTTGAATTTGGATGCAGTGAGAACTCTGGTTCAAGATTCAGGGATTCTGATTCATCCAGCCCCTGTGCTGACACTTTGGTGACCTCTGTTCAAGTGACTTGACCTCTTTTGTGTCTTTTTCTTTTCCTCATCTGTGGAATCAACATCTATACATGGCCTCCTGACCTCCATCAAAGGCACGTTGTGAGGTCAGATGGAAGATGGCCTTTGAGGTCCTTAGAACAAAAGTATCACTCGCTTTAGAGAATTTACTTTATAGGAATTACAAAAACAGGTCATGCTCGGGCCAATCACCTTCATAGCCAGATCTGAGGAGATCTGAGTCAAGGGATTCCCCAGAAAGAATATTCCTCTTCTTTCCCCAGAGACCAAGTGGGACACTTAACTAAAATACACCCTCAGCATGGGTGAGGAAAGCAGTGTCCTTTTATCTTTAAAAAGAGGTCAATCTAAAAAAATTATTTTAATTAAAAAAAAAATCCGTTTCACAAAAGAAGAAAAAGAAGAAGGGGCAAACTTCCTTCTATAATAGTTATGCTTGTGATGTTTAATGTTCTCTTCCAGAATGCATACAAACTTTTGGGCTGTGCCTTTGTTTATGGTATTGATTGTGGTGGTAGTTTCACAGATATATGTTTACCCCCAAATTCATCAATTTTTTATATTAAATACTTATTGCTTTTTTATATCAAACATACCTCAATAAAGTTGTTGATCACACACACACACACAATATATATATATATATTTTTTTTTTACTGTCATGTATAACTAAGATGAACAGATAAACATTTTTAAAAATGGCAAAAACAAAGGTCAGTCTTAGATGTGGAGGTTTATTGAAGAAAGCAAAATTCATGGTTACTGAGTATAGAAAAAGAAAGCTGGTGACCAGCAAATAATTTGTATAATAGGGTCCAAAGTAGGATTTGATGCTCCAACTATTAAATAAGCTCATTGTTCATTCCATTTAGTTGGTACAGTCTGTGGGTGTCAACACCCTGCGGAGTACCTAATGCCATGTCTTGCATGCAGAAACAATCCAGGTTTTAATTAGTGCTGGTATTGAGATGGAATATGAGAATCTCCCAGAAAGCACTTTTAATACCTATGGAAGCTTTAAGGTTATTTGAATTAAGTTGTTAAATCCTAATGAAAACTTCAGTTAGTAATAGAAATATAGTCTGATGACCTATAGTAAATGACAGAGGTATCTGACTGGAATTCCTAACATGGGCAACATCTGATTAAAAATGAGGGAAACTCAGAGTTTAAAAGCATCAATCAGCACAGGGGTCATGACATTGGATCTACAAGAAGTGACCAAAATGTGGATTGTTTATTTAGTCCGACAGTGAGTATAATGGCATAAACATAACTATAACAGAGATGTTTCTTGGTTTTTTTTCCCTGGTGTCAAACATTGAGTATTTAGTTCTGATTGTAGCTTGTATTGCAAATTTACTCAACAAAGGAAATATATAACTGACAGAAGGTGGGACGTGGAAGCAGAGAGGAAAGCTGCTAATATCCTCACTTCCTGAGATAAGGGGGGGGAGATATAATTGCTAACGTTGGTGGAGTTCCAGAGTTGTTGTGCCTTCTTGTATTCACACTGACAGCACAGGAAAGTTCTGGTTGCTACACATCTTCATCCACACTTTGCATAGTCAATCTTTTTCATGTTAGACATTCTGATAGACGTATCACTGTGGTTCATTGTGGTTTTTTTTATTTTAAAAAGGTTTTATAATGTTTCATTCCATTGATATAACATTATAAGTGACAATTTCATTCTTTTTCTGCCGCCAATGTTTTTATTTTTTTATTGTAAACAAATGGGATACATGTTGCTTCTCTGTGTGTACATGGAGTAAAGGCATACCATTTGTGTAATCATAAATTTACATAGGGTAATGTTGTTTGATTCATTCTGTTATTTTTTCCTTCCCCCCTACCCCTCCCACCCCTCTTTTCCCTCTATACAGTCCTTCTTTCCTCCATTCTTGCCACCCTCCTTAACCCCAACCCTAAACCTAACCCTAACCCTAACGCTAACCCCTCCCTCCCCCCCATTATATGTCATCATCTGCTTATCAGTGAGATCATTCGTCCTTTAGTTTTTTGAGATTGGCTTATCTCACTTAGCATGATATTCTCCAATTTCATCCATTTGCCTGCAAATGCCATAATTTTACCATTCTTTATGGCTGAGTAATATTCCATTGTATATATATACCACAGTTTCTTTATCCATTCATCAATTGAAGGACATCTAGATTGGTTCCACAATCTGGCTGTTGTGAATTGAGCAGCTATGAACATTGATGTGGCTGTATCTCTGTAATATGCTGATTTTAAGTCCTTTGTGTATAGGCCAAGGAGTGGGATAGCTGGGTCAAATGGTGGTTCCATTCCAAGCTTTCTAAGGAATCTCCACACTGCTTTCCAGAGTGGTTGCACTAATTTGCAACCCCACCAGCAATGTATGAGTGTACCTTTCTCCCCACATCCTCGCCAACACCTGTTGTTGCTTGTATTCTTGATAATCACCATTCTAATTGGGGTGAGATGGAATCTTAGGGTAGCTTTGATTTGCATTTCTCTTATTACTAGAGATGTTGAACATTTTTTCATATATCTGTTGATTATTTGTACATCTTCTTCTGTGAAGTGTCTGTTCATCTCCTTAGCCCATTTGTTGATTGGGTTATTTGTATTCTTGGTGTAGAGTTTTTTGAGTTCTTTATAGATTCTGGAAATTAGTGCTCTATCTGAAGTATGAGTGGCAAAGATATTCTCCCACTCTGTAGGCTCTCTCTTCACATTACTAGTAGTTTCCTTTGCTGAGAGAAAGCTTTTTAGTTTGAATCTATCCCAGTTATTGAATCTTGCTTTTATTTCTTGTGCTATGGGAGTCCTGTTAAGGAAGTCTGATCCTAAGCCAACATGTTGAAGTTTTGGACCTACTTTTTCTTCTATAAGATGCAGGGTCTCTGGTCTGATTCTGAGGTCCTTGATCCATTTTGAGTTGAGTTTTGTGCAGGGTGAGAGATAGGGGTTTAATTTCATTCTGTTGCATATGGATTTCAAGTTTACCAAGCACCATTTATTGAAGAGGCTATCTTTTCTCCATTGCCTATTTTTGGCACCTTTGTCTAATATGAGAAAATTGTATTTATTTGGGTTTGTGTCTGTGTCCTCTATTCTGTACCATTGATCTACCTGTCTATTTTGGTACCAATACCATGCCGTTTTTGTTACTATTGCTTTGTAGTAGAGTTGAAGATCTGGTATTGCGATACCCCCTGCTTCACTCTTTCTGCTAAGGATTGCTTTAGCTATTCTGGGTTTTTTATTCTTCCAGATGAATTTCATAATTGCTTGCTCTATTTCTGCAAGGTACATCATTGGGATTTTAATTGGAATTGCATTGAATCTCTATAGCACTTTTGGTAGTATGACCATTTTGACAATATTAATTCTGCCTATCCAAGAACATGGGAGATCTTTCCATCTTCTAAGGTTTTCTTCATTTTCTTTCTTTAGTTTTCTGTAGTTCTCATTGTAGAGGTCTTTCACCTCTTTTGTGAGATAGATTCCCAAGTATTTTATTTTTTTCAAGGCTATTGTGAATGGGGTAGTTTTCCTAACTTCTCTTTCTGAAGATTCATCACTTATGTATAAAAATGCATTGGATTTATGAGCATTGATCTTGTAACCTGCTACTTTACTGAATTCACTTATGAGTTCTAAAAGTTTTCTGGTGGAATTTCCAGGTTCCTCTAAATATATAATCATGTATCAGCGAACAGGGATAGTTTGAGTTCTTCTTTTCCTATTCGAATCCCTTTAATTTCTTTGGTCTGTCTAATTGCTCTGGCTAGAGTTTCAAGGACGATGTTGAATAGAAGTGGTGAAAGAGGGCATCCCTGCCTTGTTCCAGTTTTTAGGGGGAATGCTTTCAGTTTTTCACCATTTAGAATGATATTGGCCATGGGTTTAGCATAGATGTCCTTTACAATGTTAAAGAATGTTCCCACTATCCCTATTTTTTCTAGTGTTTTGAGCATGAAGGGATGCTGTATTTTATCAAATGCTTTTTCTGCATCTATCAAAATAATCATGTGATTCTGAACTTTTAAGTCTGTTGATATGGTGAATGACATTTATTGATTTCTGGATTTTGAACCAACCTTGCATCCCTGGGATAAAACCCACTCGATCGTGGTGCACTATCTTTTTAATATATTTTTGTATGCAATTTGCTAAAATTTTGTTGAGAATTTTTGCGTCAATGTTCTTTAAGGATATTGGTCTGAAATTTTCTTTCCTTGGTGTGTCTCTGTCTGGTTTAGGTATCAGGATGATATTGGCTTCATAGAATGAGTTTGGGAGGGTTCCCTCCTCTTCTATTTCATGGAATAGTTTGAGGAGTATTGGAATGAGCTCTTCTTTAAAGGTTTTGTAGAGCTCGGCTGAGAACCCATCTGGTCCCGGACTTTTCTTTGTTGGTAGGCTTTTGATGACCTCTTCTATTGCATTGCTTGAAATTGATTTATTTAAGTTGTGTATGTTCTCCTGGTTCATTTTAGGTACTTCATATGTCTCTAGAAACTTGTTGATGTCTTCGAGGTGTTCTGTTTTGTTGGAGTATAGATTTTCAAAATAGCTTCTAATTATGTTTTGTATTTCAGTTGTGTCTGTTGTGATATTTCCTTGTTCATTCCGAATTTTAGTAATTTGAGTTTTCTCTCTCTTTATCTTTGTTAGTGTGGCTAAGGGTTTATCAATTTTGTTTATTTTTTCAAAGAACCAACTCTTTATTTTGTTAATTTTTTCAATTGTTTCTTTTGTTTCAATTTCTTTGATTTCAGCTCTGATTTTAACTATTTCCTGTCTTCTACTACTTTTGGTGTTGGTCTGCTCTTCTTTTTCTAGGGCTCTGAGCTGTAGTGTTAAGTCATTTATTTGTTGATTTTTACTTCTTTTGTTGAATGCGCCCCATGAAATAAATCTTCCTCTAAGTACTGCTTTCATAGTGTCCCAGAGATTTTGATATGATGTGTCTTTGTTCTCGTTTACTTCTAAGAATTTTTTTATTTCCCTCCTGATGTCTTCTGTTATCCATTCATCATATAATAGCGTATTATTTAATCTCCAGGTATTGGAGAAGTTTCTGTTTTTTATTCTGTCATTTATTTCTAATTTCAATCCATTATGATCTGATAGAATACAAGGTAGTATCTCTGTCTTCTTGTATTTGCTAACAGTAGCTTTGTGGCATAAAATATGGTCTATTTTAGAGAAGGATTCATGTGCTGCTGAGAAGAAAGTGTATTCTTTCTTTGTTGAATGGTATATTCTATATATGTCGGTTAAGTCTAAATTATTGATTGTATTGTTGAGATCTATGGTTTCTTTATTCAATTTTTGTTTGGAAGATCTATCCAGTGGTGAGAGAGGTGTGTTAAAATCGCCTAGTATTATTGTGTTGTGGTCTATTTGATTTCTGGAATTGAGAAGGATTTGTTTGACGTACATGGAGGAGCCAATGTTCGGGGCATAGATATTTATGATTGTTATTTCTTGCTGATTTATGCTTCCCTTAAGCAGTATGTAATGTCCTTCTTTATCCCTTCTGACTAGTTTTGGCTTGAAGTCCACATTATCATTGTGGTTTTAAATTGAGTTTCTCTAATGGCTAATCATGTTGAACATTTTTTCATGTGTTTATTTACCACCCTTATAGTTTTCTGTTAGGTGTTAAACTCATTTCTAGTAAGTTTTTTGTAGCATGCATTGAATTTTTACATAGATGATCTTGTTGTTCTACATGTAAACACAGTTTTACTTCAGAACTAAAGCTGGCAAAACACAAAAGAAGACTTGAATACTTAAAATTACAAAGGCACTGAAGAGAAAAATCAGAACAATAATATATTAAACTCTGGGAGGAGGACAGAGTAGTATGAAGAGAGTCCCTGATGTGAATCAAGACCTAGAGATCTAAGCATGTTATTAAGAGTTATGAAAATAATCACCAAGAAGTCAAAGCCAAAAATTCTAAGAATAGTTGCTTTGGAAAAATGGAATTGGCAGGGATAGGAAAAGTAGGAGGGAGGGGGAGAAAGAGAGAGAGAAAAAAGGAAAAGGAGGAAGAGGAGATGGAGGAGAAAGGAGGGGAAGGGGAAGGGAGTAGGATCAGGAGAGGAGGATGAGGAGGAGAGGAAGAGAGAAGATAGACCCTTCCAGGGCACACCTTTGGTAACCTATTTCCTCCAACTAGGTACTACCTCTCAGTTATCTATTCAACCATCAATGGATTAATCCACTGATGAGATTAGAAACCTCATGGTCTAATCACCTTCTCAAAACCCCATTCCTGAGCACATGAGAGTTTGAGTCACATTCTAGATCAAAACCTTAACAAGGGTGGAAACTGATAATTGTGAAGTAAGAAAAAATGAAGATTTAATCTGTGATTCAAGAGCTCTCTATAAAGGAAAGATGGAAGGAAGGAAGGTTGGTCCTAAAATGACAGTGCTGATGAGTGTCTAACCATGACATGGATGCTTCCTACAGTCCAGGTGCTTTCTAAATAATAAATGTGCATTAACTTGCTTAATGATCACAGCAACCCTTAGCATAGTTATCACCATTTTATAGATGAGAAAACCAAGGACCAAACGTATCAGGTACATTATTTGAGGTGACACATTTCAAAACCAGATGATTCATCTCCAGAGCCAGCGCTCTGAGCTAAGTCATTATATATGTATCATGTGGACAATGACTGTGACACCCTTTGGTATGGATAGTGGGTGCTCCTTCATCCCAGCATGATTTGATTTGTTCTCAGAGGCCATCTCCTAAAGAAGTATTTAACTTTTAGTTCATTCATAATTCAGCAGATATTCAAATGCCTGTTAACACAGTTCTAGGTACAAGGATTATTCCTTTCTAGTTGGAAAGACTGATGAAACAGAAACACAAATGTATAATTTGATGTAGTATGCCACAGGGAGGAATAAATCTGGATAAGGAATAAAAGATGACATGGAGGAAAATGAGGCTGGAGAAGGACAAGTGGTGATCTTGGTGGTGGTGAGGTGTTGATGTTAGTAGGGAAGTTTGGGGACCTCCACTCTGGAGAGGTGGCACATGAAGATTATCTGAGTCCCTTCAGTTGCTGTAACACAATTTCATAGATTGAGTGGCTTAAACACCTTTGCTTCTTCCAGCAATGAAGGCTGGGAAGTCCTAGATCATGATGCTGATAGATACAGTGTCTGGTGAAAGCATGCTTCCTGTCTTGCACATGGCCATTTTCTCATTGCATCTTCAAGTGGCAGAGAGGGAGGACGCAAGCTCTCCATCTCTTGTATCAGGTCACTAATCCCATTCACAAGGGCTCCATCTTCATGAGGAATTCCCTCCCAGAGATCTCACTTCCTAACACCATTACGCCAGGGGTAAGAATTCCCACATATGAATTGGGAAGTAATATGCAGATATTCAGTTCATAACATAGACCTAAATGACATGTAGAAAAAACCCTGCAGATACGGAGAAAAGAAAGGTATCGTAAGTGTGAAGTTGAGAGACAAGAGTTTGTTTGGCCCATTTGAGGTACTGTAAGGAAGCCAGTGTATTCTGAGGTGGTAGAGGTGAGGTAAAGGAGGGGTACTTGAGGAAAAAACAAGCAGCACCTTATAAACCCCATGGTGACTTTAGGTTTTATTTTTAGTGTGATGAGAGGTCATCAGAGGGTTGAGTAAAGGGAAAGGATATCCAATGAGAACTTCCTGTCCTGTATCTCATGAGGAGGCAGTATTTCAAGATTACTTCACTACTCAGTAAAAGTTTGAATGAATGAACTACTAGGGAAGTCAGGTCTTCTATGAGCAAGTGAAAATGATGGTACTAACATGTACCATCTTGGAAGGTAGTTTATTATAGTTCAATTGTAGTTACACAGAGATGACAATTTGTGGCACAATTACTGATTTTTTCCTATATTTAATGACATTAATACGTTCAACCACCACTAAAAAGTGGTCTTTCTTAGCTAT
The DNA here is from genome assembly GCF_902686445.1 of Sciurus carolinensis. Lineage (NCBI taxonomy): Eukaryota > Metazoa > Chordata > Mammalia > Rodentia > Sciuridae > Sciurus > Sciurus carolinensis. Next base: position 69,889,922 of record NC_062226.1, read on the forward strand.
AAAGTAATAATTGCAAGGATATGCTAGGGTACTGACGTATGGGGAGGTAAAGAAAGTTAAAGAGTTAATTTGAATTTAAAATATTTGGATAAATAGAATTACTAAATATCTTCATGTTCTTATAGTTTTCTTATAAAACTTTGTTGGTCTATATGCTTGAAGGAAATATTTTTTAATGAATGATGATTGAAGAATAAGAGTAAATCCTGAATTTGTTATCTAGATAACAGAAACAGTTTATTTTTTGAACACATTAAAAATCTCTAGTCTAGGGCTGGGGAGATGGCTCAGTCGGTAGAGTGCTTGCCTTGCATGCACAAGGCCCTGGGTTCGATCCCCAGCACCACAAAAAAAAAAAAAAAAAAAAAAAAAATCTCTAGTCTAATTTACTTATGCAAAATATAGAAGGAAGATAATTTCTTAACATGTTCAATTATATCAAAAATTATGTTCAAACCAAAAAAACTAAGTTTTCTAAAAAAAGCAATGAAATAGAGAAAATATCTATATTTATACATATGTACAATTAGCATTTGGATTATATAAGACATATAATTATGTAACAACTAGGTTTTATTTGTATAAATGGACAAATTATTTTTACACATGAGAATAACCAACACATGCAAAAGTAGTCCTTCATAATGATTAAAGAAATACAACCAAGGTAACTGAGGTTTAAAAAATAAATTAAAATGGCTGCATATTGATAGAATTGCATATTAGTACATGAATATTATCATTCACTTCAGTATATTCCTGGGTTCATTCCCAGCTCTGCTAAACAAATAAATGAATAAATAAAATTAATACCTACTACCTAAAGGGTACCAACAATATTTAACAAAAATCATCGGACTGAACACACCTTCTGATCCAGGAATTTCTTTTTGGGTGGGGATGTTGTCAGGGGGAGAGGGTGGTCAAAGGAAAAATGAAATATTTTTAGGACAAATGTTAGTTATAATAACAAAAGGCTAAAAATAACTCCAATATCTAACATTTGGCAAAATGATTACACTATGATAGCTCATAACAATACAATAGTATTTCCAGATATAATATTACGAAGAAGTCTATGTAAAATCAGTGAAAATATACACAAATATGTGAAAAAATGTGTATAGTTAAGTGTAGTGATAAAGGCTAGACAGCATAGTGTACATAGGCACATTAAATGTTGCTTATCTTTTTATTATGCATTTTGTTGCATATGAAGATGATAGGAAGAATATAATTCACTTAATGAAAGGATATCATAGGATGTAGAAAATGACACACAAGGCCAACATGATTTGGAGCACCTGATGTCCACAGATGAGAACTGGGGTGCCAGGAAAGATCCACTCTGCTTCCAGTACAGGTAAGCGTAGTGGAAGATATGCCCTTTGAGATTTATCAGAAGTAACATCGATTCCCAAAAAGTGAGCCATGTCAGCAGATAAGACTCATTTGGGGATTAAAAAACTACTTCAAAGAAAGTTATAGACCTATTATGATGGCCCATATCCAATTATAGCATTTGGAAAAAAATTGTCTCTATAAAGCAAATCTCTCCATTCTTAACGGCTAGCATACTTTGATGTCATGTACAACTGAATTCCAGAAAAGCAGAGAATTTCAGTAAGCCAGTGGAAGCCATTGTAATGAAGTTTGACTTGGGCTGTGTTGAGAAATAAAACCTTTGACCTCATCACACCAGGTTGTATTGCAGTGGAACAATAAATTCCAAAGAATTCATTAGGTCCTTAAAACAGGTGGTGTTAGCCTTTGTATTTATGCTAAGTTCAAATACAAATCAACCAGGATGAAAACAGGAAAAGGATTAATGGATTCCAGGATTGTTCTGAATGTAGAAGTTTTTCGTGTGGTGGTATCATATGTGTATCTCCTCTTTTCACAAGAAAAGATCATCTGAGTTGGGGCCAGATAGGCTTCTAGATTCCTTGAAGTTTCAGTTGAAATCTGTTCTACCTTACTGATCCTTCAATCATTAACAAGTAAACGTATGGCTTCTGTAGACACGGCAGTCAACAAAAGTTACCTTTAGCACCAGCCCATGGATCCCTTCCATTATATATAACAGTTTGGTTTAAGGGTCATATGCCATGATAGAGGACAACTTTAGGATCTTAGAGGCTATTCTAGAATTCTTCATGTTAAAAGGTATCATATTACAGTTTCACATCAGTTTATGAATGTCCACAGTACTGATATGATTCTGATATTATTGATGTCTACATGTGTGTTTTGTGGGGAAAGTGGGAAGAAGCAAAGCTGTCATTGCATTGAGACACTAGACAGGTCTGAGGTGATCCTGTCCCTTTAATCTTCCCAGAAAAAAACCCAGCATCTTATATGAGGCTAATGATACCCACTTCAGTGAATTATTGAGAGGGTTATTGTTATGGTGTAGTTATGAGGTATCCCCCAAAAGGCTCATATGTGAGACAATGCAAGTAGGTTTAGAGGTGAAATGATTGGGTTATGAGAATCTTAACCCAATCAGTGAATTAATCCCCTGACAGGGATTAACTGGTTGGTAACTAAAGGCAGGTAAGGTGTGGCTGGAGGATGTGGGTCACTAGGGTGTGCCTTTGGGGTATATATTTTGTCCTTGTTGAGTGGACAAGGACACTCTCTCTGCTTCACTCTCTCCCTGCTTCCTGGGTGCCATGTTCCCTGCTACTTTCCTCTACCACACCCTTCCACCATGATGTTCTACCGTAACTTGGGCCCTGAGGAATGAAGTCGGAATGAAATGAGACCTCTGAAAATATGAGGACCCTAATAAACTTTTCCTCCTAAAATTGTTCTTTATAATGGATAGGAACTAAGTAAATGATACTTCCACTTTTTATGTGCAAAGCTTTTTATAAGGTACCTAGGGTGAAAGGGAATAACATTTAGAGGAAGGGACAAGGGTGAGAAAGCAAATGCAAAAACAATCTATTGTAAGGAAATATATAATAGGTTAGGGGAGTTGAGCACATAGCTTAATTAGGGCAAGACTGTGCAGTTAAAAGAAGATGACAAAGGGCTGAATGACTGTTGTGAGGATAAAAGCCAACCTTAGTGTTCTAAAGTGAGCCTTTTAGGTTAAGATTGTGTGATAGTTTACTATCCAGATTTGAAGACAGGCTGGTGCACAGGGCAAACCCTGGCTGTGAAATTGCTTTAAAGAAAGACATGCTTTAAAAAGTGATATAATGTTAGAATTATGTCCTTTGCTTTTGAAAATTGCCTCTTTCCCACTGTATTTCAGGAAGCATGTCATCAAAAGCCAACTGCAACCCTTTTTATAATGTGGGTGGAAGGAGGTGTAGGAAGCCACGGGAATGACCTTTCATCTCCTTCCAGCTGGTCTTTGTCTTCCAGGGATCCCTGCACCTCCCCCACAGCGCCATTCAATGGGGCTCCTGTGAGCAAGTCCCAAAGTAGTTTTTCTTGCTTGCAGCTCCTGAAATCCTTCCATGACACTGGAATAAATAGTAAGGTAGAAAAGAACACCATTTTACTTATACATTTCTGTGGAAAGTACCATCATTCAATGTGTATTTTCTGTTATTTGTAGGTGTCTTCACTTTTCTTCTTGGATTATAAATTCCTTAAGGAAAGAAGGGTTTCATTTGAATTTCAATAAATAAAATGTTGTTGGAAAGAATTCCCTTTATTTTAAAGTCTTGATGACTGTTTGAATTACATGGATCTCTTTGTTTAATAGAGATATTCAAGATTATCTAAAAGTATGCACAGATGGTCCTCAACTTACAATGGTTCAACTTGACAATTTTCTACTTTATAGTGGTATGAAAGCATACCTGTGCAGGACAAAGTGGTGCATGCTTGTAATCCCAGCAACTTGGGAAGGTGAGGGAGGGTAAGAACCCAGAAACCACTCTGGACATGGGAACTCACATAAGAGAGTTTATTAAGCAAACAGAGTGTCTCCTTGCAGGGTAAGAGAGAAAATGAGAGGAAAAGAGAGAGAGTGCATGCAAGAGAGAGAGTGAAAAGCCAGGAGGAGAGAGAAAGAATGAATGTGAGGAGAAGAGAGAAAGCATGAAAGTGAGGAGAAGAGAGAGAAAATGGCGGGGAGCTATTCTTAAGCAGTCAAATTCCGCGGGCTAACGGGACCAATAACGGAGAAGGATACTTGCAAGCTGACTGATGAACCAATAGCTAGCTAGGATGTTCATAGACTGACAAGTAGTTGGGAGGCGGGGAAATGACTGCAGCGTAAAGGGTGGGGGAGCAGCTTTATATTACATTGTATTTCCCTGTTTTCGTTTTTATAAGATTTTTTATTCTCCAGTTCTCTCCCCCCTTATCTCTCCTTCCTGTCTACGTGAGTAGGTCTGGTTTTGCAGGTGAGATGTAAAAAGTCCATTCTCCCAGGGGCAGTTTCCAACTTCCAGACGTCCAGAGGCAGATGGCTTTCATGGACTTCATTTCCTAAATTTAATTGATCCCCTATTTCTACACTAACTGCCTGTCCCCAATTCTGGCTTCATTCCCCCCTCTAGTTTTAGGAACTCCTTACTGCTGTAGGGAAAGGGAGGCGATGGCCACTCTGACTTCTTGGAGCTGGAAGTGGGCAGCATGGGGCACGCAGTTTGGAGTTCCCTTTTTAGAAATCAGGTCAATCGAAGGGTCCATGGTAGAAGTCTGGTTGGGGAAGAGCAGGTTATAAAAGCATCTGGGGGTGGGTGCTTCATTACAGACAAGTTTAATTTGGAGAATAGCAGCTCAATACATTTTCTGCTTTAAAGGCTTATATACCAATCTGAAGTCTGGTGATGAATGCAGGGCAGAGCAGAGCGTCCGGGCGAATGGAAGGTGAGGCTGTGTCCGGGGGGCACTGGGGCATCAGATAGGGTTCCACTTGCTTAAGAGACAGTGGAAGAGCCTATCTGAGTCACGGCACCAATGTAAGAACCCCGAAACCACTCCGGACACGGGAACTCACATAAGAGGGTTTATTAAGCAAACAGAGTGTCTTCCTGCACGGTAAGAGAGAAAATGAGAGGAAAAGAGAGAGAGCGCACACAAGAGAGAGTGTGAAAAGTGAGGAGGAGAGAGAAAGCATGAATGTGAGGAGAAGAGAGAGAGAAAATGGCGGGGGAGCTATTCTTAAGCAGTGGAATTCCATGGGCTAACAGGACCAATAGCGGAGAAGGATACTTGCAAGCTGACTGATGAACCAATAGCTAGCTAGGATGTTCACAGACTGACAAGTAGTTGGGAGGCGGGGAAATGGCTGCAGCAGAAAGGGGTTGGGGCAGAGGGGAGCAGTATTATAGGGAGGAGTATTGCAAGTTCAAAACCAGCCTCAGCAACTTATCAAGTTCCTAAGCAACTTAGCAAGACTCTGTGTCAACATAAAACATAAAAAGGGTTAGAGATGTGGCTCAGTGGTTAAGTACCCCTGGGTTCAACCCCTGGTACAAAAAAAGAGAAGAAAAGAAAACATACCTGTACAATCATTCTGGTTTTTTTCACTTTTGGTGTATTATTTAATATGTCACATGAGCCATATGATGCTTTTTTGCATATGGGCTTTATGTTAGATGATTTTGCCAAAATGTAGTCTAATGTACATGTTTATGGTAGGCTAGGCTAAGCTATGTTGTTGGTAGATTAGACGTATTAGATACATTTTCAACGCACAGTATTTTCCACTTAATGTTGGGTTCTTCAGGATTTAACCCCATTATTAGTTGAGGACCATCTGTATTCATTTGGGTTTCAGCCTGTTTGGGATTCAAAGAAAATTGATTCTCTTACCATTTCTAATTTATGCTCTGTAGGCATCAGAGATTAGCCATGGCTTATTTTTAGAGTCTTCATATCTCTTTAGAAACTCAGAACTATGTTCCCCTATAGTTTATGGAAAGCAGATCAGAGGAGGAGGCACGGGTCTCAGATCTGGTAACTACAGACGCTTGGGTCTGGCAAACAGAAGCTAGTAGGACCCAAAAGAAAACAAATTAACATGTTTAACAGATGTAAGAAGGTCAATGTTTTTCCTGGGAGGCTGGCTGGGAGAACTCAGAGTTAAGTACCAGCTGGCAAGAACAAAGTGTAGTAGAAAGGTCTGCCAGCCCCTTAGGCAAAGCTGAGTAATAGTTGATTGAAGGAGGGGACATTACAACTGCTCACTGGCACAGCGGGTGGACATTTTAAAAGCTCTTCATGGTTGTGGTGGTGGTGGTGAAGAGAAAGGAACCTTGTACAGATTTTGATGCTTTGCACCTGCAAGAAATTTAGTACCTTCTTCCCTGTCATAAAAAAGTTTATTTACCTTAGGTAAGGGCCACAAGGGAATGGTAAATAGTCATGTACTTGTGTAATTTAATTGGTGGTGACTTATTTTTAGAAATCCTCTAACGAACAGACCATTTCAACCACAAAATTGTCAGTGGGAAATGAGAAGCAGACTGTTGAAGAGAATGTTGCTGCGTGTTGTGCGCGGTAGATGATATGACCCTGGATGATGGTGACTCTCGCCTGTGAGGTGGCTGCCACTATAGTCCCGACAGTGCATCTTGTTTTATTTCGTTTTTCTGTATTCATTTTGTGTCTATTCGAGTCTCCTCTCTTTTTCTTTCTTGGTGAATCTAGCTAACATTTTGTCGATTTTGTTTAGCTTTTAAGAAATACCAACTCTGTTTCATTGATCTTTTGTATTGTGTTTTTTAGTCTCTATTTCAATGATTTCCGCTCTGATCTTTGTTATTTCTTTCCTTCTACTAATTTTGGGTTTGGTTTGTTCTTTTCTAATTCCTTAAGACACACTGGTAGATTGTTTATTTGAACTATTTCTAGTTTTAGATGTAGGTGCTCTTGCTGTCAACTTCCTTCTTAGTAATGCTTTTGCTCTGTCCCTTAAGATTTAGTGTGTGTGTTTCCATGTTCATTTTGTGCTCACTCGTCCTTCCAAATGATTGGCACCTGAAGCTGTGTGAAGAGTAACGGCTAAGCACAAGTCTTCCTAGAGAGCTTTCTAAAGTGACGTCTCCCTTGAGTCATATTGTCTATACTATGTCTATACTATGTGGCTTCTGGCTCTTGAGAGGAACAATTGAATAAAAATTTTCTGAGTTAGTTCAGGGTCCACAGACCAACAAGGGCTTTTAACTTTCTGAGGTCACCACTTTTTAAAACATCTAGACTCCATAAAGGATAACTTTTAACTAGTGAGTACTTGTTAAGGAGGCAGGGGGATGGACTGTGGTAATGATGAACTTGAATTTGAGTTCAGTCCTGGCTCTGCAACTTCCAAGTGAGCCCAGGAAAGTTACTCAGCTACTTTGCTTATTAACCTTTTCAACCATCAAATGGGGCAAGTATGTTCTTACCTCATTGAGCTATGACAGTTACACCTTCTATGGTGAGCACTCAAATATCTGCTAATGTTTATTAGACAACTTGATGGATCAAGGCACAGGGTGCACACAGAAAAGTAGATGAGGCCCATTCCAGTAAGGAGCTTACAGAGTAGTTAGCAGATATGCTCACGCGTAAGTTGGGGTTTGTTAGAGTTTGAGGGAAGGAAAGCCCACTCCTCTGAGGGAGGCGCACTGAGTAGATGAAGCTAGAAGAAACACCAGAAAGGGCAAGATGTCCTAGATGGAGAGAAGGACAACAAGAACAAAGGCTCAGTGCTACCTTCCATGTATCTTGTGGCTTGGTTAAGTACTTGGCAGGTGAGGACTGTGGTAGCAGGCACATGAGTCCAGAGCACCTACAGTGGACTGGACACAGAAGGTTCTCCTGCTTCGCTTCTCTACCTTTATGCTTTTCACTTTTTACTTTTCTTTGGTGGCTGATATTTGATCCCATGGTTTCAAATGGTCCTAAGACTTACATGAATGAAAATGTATGTGGAGGAGGAGAAACAGGATTCATAAAGAAGGAAGAACCTGCTAACTGTAAATCCCACAATCTGACAGAAGGGCCATTCTAGAAAGATTTGGTGAGGTTAAAAGGAAAAAAAAAAAAAAAAAAAAGCAGCCCATCTGTTTGATTGTTGTGGGAATCTTCTGCCAACCAGACAGATGGAGGCTAAGGCTGATACTTTGTTGATACAAACTAAAACTGGAAATGGCAATAGGAGGAATGGCAATAGGAGGTGACCATCTCAGATTCTGCTGGCTGGGTGATTGGGCAAAAAACAAAAACAAAAATTAAAACCCCACTAGTACCTTTTGGTCTATTTTTTTTTCACTTAGAATACAACAAAGAAAGTTCTTATTGATCTTAACACTGACCCTTAAGGAGGAATTACTTTATGATGTGGAAAATAGATAAGCCTTCAAAGACAGTGGTCATGATCTCTTGGAATTTTTTAGCAAAGTTATTATTTTAGAACAATTCTAGATTTAAAGGATGTTTTATTTTTCCATTGCTGTGTCAAAATACTTGAGAAAATCAACTTAAAAGGAGGAAAGATTGATTTTGACTCATAGTTTTAGAGGTTTCAGTCCATGGTCAGTTATATATCAAGGTGGAAGGAGCTGCTTACTTCATGGCAGAACGAGAGAGGAAGGGGCTGGAGTCCCAGTATCCCTGTGGAGGGCACTTTCCCAATGGCCTAACTTCCTTCCACTAGGTCCTCACCTCGTTAAGTTTCCACACTTCCCAGTAGTGCCACAGGCTGGCGACCAAGCCTTTAACACACGTACCTTTGGGGAATACTGCAGATGCAAACTGTAGCAGAGGACTATTCCAAATACTAGTACATAAAATTCTTGATACCTCACATCTCGTTTCCCTTTAGTTTACATTAGTATGGTACATTTATCTCAGATTCATGAACTGATACTGATTATTAACTGAAGTCCATTCTTAAATTCATTTTTTCCCCCAATGTCCCTTTTTTGTTTCAGGATACTATCATATATTTCCTTAGGTTCCTTTTGGTTGTGACAGTTTTGCAGGTTTCCGTGGATTTTGATGATCTTGACAGCTATAAGAATTATGTCAGGTGTTTTGCAGAAAGTTCCTCAACTTATTGGGATTTGTCTGATGATATTCTCATCATTAGACTGGAGTAATGTGCTTTGGGGAGGTAGATGTCATCCTAATCATGTTATATCAGGGGTAATACCATTAACAGGACTTGTCCCTGTTAATGATGATCTTGACGGCCTGGCTGAGGTAATGTTTGTCAGATTTCTCCATCATAAAGCTACACTTTTTGTTTTCTTCCCTTTTCATACTGCAGTCTTTGGGAAGAAGTCATAACAGCCCACATATAAGGAGTGGGAAGTTTTGTTCCTCCTCCTTTAGGGTGAACTATCTATAAAATTATATGGAATTCTTCTGCATGGGAGATTTGTCTACTCTCCCCATTTATTTATTCAACCTCTTATATCACTATTAACTCATTTATTTTATACTTTGAGTTATAATCCAATATTGCTTTATTTTTTGGCTCAGATTGTTCCAGGTTTGGATCTTCCTTGGCTTTCTCTTCCAGTTGGCTTCTGGGTCCCTTGACATACTCTCGTCATGGAGGAGACTTGTTTGTTTAGCAACTTATTACTTTCTGGCACTGCAAGACACTCTTGAATCATTTGGTGTCTTTCCTTCCTCAGACCCTTGGAATTTGCAATTGTAAAGAAATAACTTTCATCATCAGACATGTTTCCAGGGCTCTAGAAGAGCAGGTTTAAAAACACTTAAAGGACATAAATCAGATCTCACAGCTTTTAAGGGATATGTGACCCAGAAGAGATGAGAGTTTCTGAAAAAGGAAATTCTGATTACACAAGTATGATGAAACTTCACAAGAGAGATGAGGAGAGAGAACCTAAAGGAATTCATGTGGCTTCAGAGGATGTGTTATGATTAATTTGGATTTTAAAAAGTCATGCACAGAAGATACTTATGATCAGACTGAGAATTTCTAAAAATATCATCAAAAGTTACTTAGCTGCTGGTTTGGTAAAACAATTTCATGAGTCTTCTAAATGAAGTTATATATTTTTCTATATACCAGCTATATTAAAATGGGAGCTCTTTTCATTTCTCTGAATTCATCTCTGATCTTAGTTCATTCTCTCGGCAAATTTTTGTTTAACACACACTTTGCAAACTCATTTAGACTCTGGGAATGCATCAATGAACAAAGCTGCCAAATTCTGTGTTTGGATGAAGTTTACTCTCAGTTCAGGAAGGTGGATGACAAACAGGCATTTTTTAAAATATGGAGCAGTACATGGTATAGAGAGAAGTAATCAGGATAAGGGACACACAGAGAGCCCTCGGGTGGGGCTGCTATTTACAGAAAGTGATCGAGGAAAGCTCCATTGATCTGGTGGCATCTGAGTAGAGAACAGATGGTAGCACAGGAATGAGCCATCCACATACCTTAGGAAAAGAATTTCAGGCAGAGGGGAGAGAGAATACAAAAGGCCTGAAGCAAGAAAGGGGTCAGCATGACAGAGAGATGGGATGAGCAAGGGCAAACGTGTGCCTGTCAGGGGGATGCCATTCTTAGGAAGAATTGTGAGTGGCTGTCCCCAGAACTGAGTGCACTTCTGACCTGGACAATGCAGGTCTTCGAATAGGTAGGAGCCACTGGAAGCTTCTGAGTGGGGGAATAAGATCATCTGATCTCACATTTGAAAAGGACCACTCTGGTCACTGTGGGTGGTAGGCTATAAAGGACAGAAGTGGAAAGACTAGTGAAGAGGTCTTTTTTATCCATTAATACATTTTAATCTTAATTCATTAATCTTTTCTATGTTTCTTTCACATAGTAGTAATTGTATATACGGACCATTTTCCATCTGCATATTTTATTTTCTATAGTCCTTAGGTTTATACTGTTTAGTGGTTGCATAGTAATATATTAGTTCCTGTAAAAACGTAACACGAATCTAGTGGCTTAGAGCGACACAGCTCCATTACCTTGTGGTTACGGAGGTCAGAAGTCCTGAACTCAAGGTCCTGGTAGGACTGCATTCTTTCTGGAGGCCACACTCACTCCTTGACTCATGGACCCTTTGCTCCAACTTGAAAGCCGGAGCGGCATTTTCACGTCTCCCTCCCTCCACCCTCTTCCCACTTCTGTTGCCATGGTGACTTCTCCTCCTCTGACTCTCACCCTCCACTTCCCTTTTATACAGACAGACCCTTGTAATCCCACTGAGCCCACCTGGAAAGTCCAGGTTAATCTCCCCATCTCAAAAGCCTTCATTTCATCACATCTGCAGAGTTTCCTTTACCATGTAAGTTCACGTCCACGGGTCTTTTCTGGCAATTAGGATATGGATATCTCTGTGATGGCATTTAACTTATCAGTTGGCGTAGCGCTCATTTACCATTCCCCATGTTGAATGCGTAAACTGTGTATAGTTTGGGGCTAGTATGATATTCTTATACCTCCTTTCTTTGTATATTCACCTTCGTTATTTTCAGAACGTATCCCTTAAGATAAACGCCCAGGTCTAGAGTTCCTGGGACAAAGGGCATGAAAATCATATTTATTTGCTCTCCAAATACTTGGCTATGTTATCAGTAAACATATGAGTATATCCTTTCTGCTACAACTTCACCAGCCCTGATATTTGTCACTTAAAAGTATGTTTTGAAATAATCTGTAATGCTCATTCTAAATGTTAACTGTAGACTATAATAAATATAGGTTGAAATGGTAAAAAAAAAAAAAAAAAATTATGTTTCCAGAGCTGGGGATGTGGTTCAGTGGTAGAGTCTTTGCCTAGCATGCATGAGGCCCTGGGTTCAATCTCCAGCACCACCAAAAAAAAAGTATATGTCTGCCAGAGTATGCTACAAAAGATTTCATTGTTGTATGAATTTAATTTTGTTGACTAGGTTGAACCTTTCAAGGTTGGTGTGTATGTTTGTGTGTGATGTATGGTATTTTTAGGATAGTGTTTTGGTTTTGCTGTTTGGTTTTGCTTCCTGAGCTGGAAGAATAGAGACAGAAGTAGACTGCTGCTTAAGTAGGGGGTAAGGCTGGCATTAATAGATGACATATATAAGACTAAATAAATTGCTTTTACTTCCCCATCCAAAAGATGATTTTCAAAATGGGAAGGACATTGTTAAAGAGGATTCAGAAAACAGTGAAAGAGCATCCAGATAATTTGAGTGAGTTCATATCTCTGAGGCATGCTAGATTGAATCTCAGGGTGCTGAAGGCATTAGCAGATACCATCTCTGAGCAACTCCCAGCAGTCATAGAGTTAAATCTTGGAAAGTAAGGGAGGTTCCAGAAGACCTGAGACTTGCAAATGTTGTTCTGCATAGTGCTGAAAAAGTCTAATTCCTAAAACCAGCAATGTGTGAAAAGCTCCCTTGCATAATTTCTCAATTACCACCAAATAAATGACTTGTGAGCCCATAGAAGAGATTGCCTTGATCCTTAGGAACCAGCATAAATTTACCAATCTGTATGATGGGTTCATCATATTTCCTTTTTGGATAGGGGTTTCTTGATTGGAAGAGAATGTCATAGACAGTGAAGCATTTGGCAAAAATCTCTCACAAGAAATGTTGGTGGATCACAGAATAACTAAATGAATTCACTGATGATTCTAGTCCTATGTCACAGCACAGGTGATAATTGAGTGCCAGTCAGCTCAGGAAGAAGTTCCAGCAGCAAGTAATCAGACTTTTCATTAGCCCTAACTTAAGAAAAATTCTCAGGACTTAAAAAAAAAAATTTTGTGGATGATGGCACAGGGGTCAATGAATTAACTAAACCTGCAGAATAAATATCTGTTTGCAATATGAAATACATATCCTCTAACTATGAAACTAGATCAAAACCAAATAAATACATTTATGAAAAATGAGAATTTTCAAGAACTGAGTTTGTATTTAATGAAAGTGCAGTTTACTTTTTCTCATTTTTTGGTTTTCTTGAGTTTCACCAGTTAAAAGTAAATGCAGTAGAACTTGTATAGTGAAAACAGTTCTTTTAAGGTTAATTTCCTTGTGGGAGAAAGCTGGGTCTACTTACGGGTATGGTTGATAGGAAAGCCAGGTGTAACATACAAACTGTGGGATTTGAAGGGAAAGAGCAGGGTGCTTATCCTAGCACTACCACGAACTAGTTGTCATCTTGGAAAAGCAGCCACCTTACCATTCTGGGCCTGAGTTTTCTTATCTGGAAGTTGGGGATGGCAAGGGTGGGGTGCAGTTAATCGCATTGCTCCAGTCTCACTCCCAAGTTCTATCAGGCAGTACAAATTCATTCTCATGTTCTTCAATGAATTCGGCCAAACTTTTAGACTAAATGGATCCTTGTAAATGTTTCTTACCTTTCCAGGCCTCTCTGAGAAAGGGTTCTTCCCAGTCTGAAAATCCCTTTGGATTTCTGTCCTTCAGGATCATGGTAAAATGTATTCACTTTCAACCCTTCTGTCCCAAGGTTCGCTAAACACTGCAGTGACCTCTCTTTGATCTCAGGAGGACCCGGATCTTTTTTTTTGTTCAGGGCACAGTCCTACTCCCTTGGGATTTCTGGATGAACCCCTCTTTACCAGCCCAGAGGGCTCTCTGTGGCTTTAACCTGGGTGGAGACTGTCCTTCCACGTCTCCATTCCCTATCTGCCTGTTCTGTACCCTCCCATGAACATCAGGTCTGAATCACCAATTGCTCTTCCACCTTTCTCCTCAGTACTTGATGCTGATTTAGTTGTAAACATCATGAGCATTTAATTTTGAACTTTTTGTCTTCATATTTTATTTTCCACTTTGTATCTTCATGTAATTGTTTCTGAAGGAGTTGAAAATATTTCAGGTACCTGTTTACTCTTGCTTAGTCTCACTCTCCCTATTGTCAGTCAACAAACATGATCTTATGGAATACAATTTTTATATCTCTTTAGGCAATCTATCCTTTTTAAAAAAATCTTTCTTACTTTAGGTCAAATTCTCAGTCAGAGGTGTCAGACTGAGGGGTACATTGATCCATTTGGGGTACCTTTGTTTTGATTGACAGAATAAACATGAGGGATCACTTTAGCATGTTGTATGCCTTCCTTAAAACCTTAAAATATTTAAGAATTCTTTATTTGTATTTAAATATATACATTTTGGTCTCCTCCTTAAGACTTCCTCCAATCCTGAAATAATTATGGCAGGGGGGAATATTTTGCAACCTGATATCTTGGGTACTTTTTAGCCCACTTTTACCTACTTTCTACCATTGACTTTTTTTCTATTATTTTAGTTGTTCTTTCTAGCTATACATGACAGTAGAGTATATTTTGACATATTATACATACAGAGAATAAGTGTAACTTGTTCCAATTAGGATCCCATTATTGTGTTTGTATATGAGGTGGAATGACGTTGGCAGTGTATTCATACATAAGGATAGGAATCATTGCCTATTCTATTCCCATCCCCCCTCCCTTACCTTCATTCCCCTTTGTCTAGTCCATTGAACTTCTATTCTTCCCCTCCTTTGTTGTGTGTTAGTGTCCACATACCAGAGAGAACATTCAGCCTTTAGTTTTTTGGGTTTGCCTTACTTTACTTAGCATGATATTCTCCAGTTTCATCCATTTACCAGCAAATATCATAACTTCATTCTTCTTCATGGCTAAGTAATATTCCATTGTGTGTATATACCATGTTTTCTTTGTACATTTATTGTTGTAGGGCACCTGGGTTGGTTCCATAGATTGACTATTGTGAACTGAGCTGCTATAAACATTGATGTAGCTGTGTCACTATAGTATGCTGGTTTTAGGTCCTTTGGGTAGACACTGAGGAGTGAGATAACGGGGTCACATTTGTTCCATTCCAAGTTTTCTAAAGAACTCTGCACTGCTTTCTCTAGTGGTTGGACCAATTTGCAGTCCCACCAGCAATGTCTGAGTGAACCTTTCCCCCACATCCTTGCCAAAATTTATCGTTGCTTGTATTCTTGATAATTGCCATTCTGACTAGGGTGACATGGAATCTCAGAGTAGTTTTGATTTGTGTTTCTTTAGTGTTGAACATTTTTTCATTTTTTTTTATCAAAAAATATATGTATTTCTTCTTCTATAAGGTCCCTGTTCAGTTCCTCAGCCCATTTTATGGACTGAATCATTTGTTTTGGGGGTGTTTTTTGTTTTTTCTTTTTGTTTATTTTTCAGTGTCAAGTTTTTTCAGTTCTTTGTATATCCTGGAGATGAATGCTCTATCTGAGGTGCAAGTGATAAAGATTTTCTCCCACTCTGTAGGCCTCCGTTGACTTCTGCCATGAGTCTTCCCACCCTTTCCAGACTCATTCTGGGCTTCCTGCTGCTGTGCCCGAGCATGCTGTAGGCTTCCCTCTAAATTCATGTGACACATACAGCTAATCTCTCACCATGGGTTTATTGCTGCTTATTAGAGAGTGACGTATGGTCCTGCATGTTCTCCACCTGCCACAATTGTATCTTGGAGTCACATGTGTTTCTGTTAGCATGCTGGGCAGGAAGTGAGCTGCCCTTTATGGTCAAGGGGTAGAGTCTCTTTGCTTATCTGAAAGACAGCCCTTTTATTTCACCACCTGCGGCCGGTCCTTCGCTGCTACAGGGTCCTTGCAGGTCTTGCCTAGAAAGCTTTCCCAACCTCAACTAGCAAGACAGGTGGCATGAAACAGGAAGCCATGCCTGTGTAACAAGGTTCCTCTGCACATGTACTTGCATCGAATGTCTGAATTTCCTCCCTGAAAGAAATAGAAGCTCTCAGAACTGATCTTGCTGCAGATTTAGATGGTGTGTGGTTCCTGACAAGGCTTCATGTTTATCAATAGGGAGTCTTTAAAGCCTTCAGGATGTGATTGCTTTGGGGAAGCGTTTTTAGTCTGACTGCTCTCTAGACATGTTTGGGGGCTGACTGATGTTAAGCAGTTCTAATGCGGCACCGTGGAGTGGCAGGTAAGTGGCTTTTATGAGTGTAGTTAACAACAGTGGAGGACAGAAATAGCCGGTGCTTCTCTGAAGCCCTAGAGAAGTGTAGCCTCAAGACACAGATGTCTTTTGATGTGCGTGTTTCGTGAAGGTCTCTCAAAGCAGGCTCCTGGGCGACACGGGAGTGAAAACTTCGCCATGGGGACCCTGATGCACTGGTTCTGGTGGAGTTGCTGGAGCTCCTTTGGCAACCGACTTGTTTGCATGCCGTGAAACTGTGATATGGCTTCGGGCAAATATTGACTCAGTGGGAAGTGTGGGTGTGCACAGCAAGGCCTGCCCCTTCCCTACGGACTGGTTCCTTGTGAAGTTCGTTAGTCCCTGACTCTGGGACAACGTGATAACGTGGGAGTGGCAGGGACCATAAATGTCACAAGATTTTGAGCTCAGGCTGCGGTGTGGCGAGTTGTCCATATTTGTGAGACTTGAGTCTCAGAGGAGTTCCCTGATGAAACTGAGAAGAGTTGACCAAAAATCTTAGAGGGAGTCTTTCTTTTCTTTTTTATTTATTTATTTATTTTTGTCTTTTGCCATATTTTTATTGGTGCATGATAATTGTACATAATGGTGGATTATTACATATTCATTCATATTTATGTATTTTTGAATCTGTTCTAATTAATTACACATGACAGTAGACTGCATTTTGACACATTGTACACAAACGGAGCACAACTTCTTCCTCTGGCTGAACATGGTGCAGAGTCACACTAGTAGTATAATCATACATGTTTATTGGGTAATAATGTCTCTCTCATTCCACTGTCCTTCCCATCCCCATGTCCTCTCCCCTCCCCCCGCTCCCCTCTGCATATTCCAAAGTTCCTTCATTCCCCAATCCATTATGAATTAGCATCCATTTATCAGAGAAAACATTTAGTCTTTGGTTTGAGGGGTTTGACTTACTTCACTTAGCATGATATTCTCCAGCTCCATCCATTTACCTCCAAATGCCATAATTTCAGTCTTCTTTATGGCTGAGTAATATTCCATTGTGTACATACACCACAGTTTCTTTATCCATTCATCTGTTGTAGGGCACCTAGGTTGATTCATAGTAATCACCTAGGTAGAGTCACATAGTATTGTGAATCGAATTGCTATAAACATTGATGTGGCTGCGTCACTGTAGTATGCTGATTTTAAGTCCTTTGGGTATAAACTGAAGAGTGGGATAACTGGATCAAATGGTGGTTCCATTCCTAGTTTTCTGAGGAATCTGCATACTACTTTCCAGAATAGTTGCACCAATTTGCAATTCCACCAGCTATGCATGAGTGTACCTTTTCCCCCACATCCTTGCTAACATTTATTGTTGCTTGTATTCTTGATAATTGCCATTCTAATTGGAGTGAGATGAAAAATTAGAGGAGTTTTGATTTGCATTTCTGTAATCACTAGAGATGATGGACATTTTGTCATATGTTTCATTGATTGTATTTCTTCTTCTGTGAAGTGTCTGTTCGGTTCCTTAGCCCATTTATTGATTGGGTTATTTATTTTTTTGGTGTTGAGTTCTTTATATATCCTGGAGATTAGTGCTCTATCTGAAGTGCAGATGGTAAAGATTTTCTCGCATTCTGCAGGCTCTCTCTTCATGCTATTGATTGTTTCCTTTGCTGAGAAGCTTTTTAGTTTGAGTCCTTCCTATTTATTGATTCTTGATTTTACTTCCTGCACTTTAGAAGTCTGGTTAAGGAAGTGAGTTTCTAAGCCTACATGGTGGAGATGTGGTCCTACTTTTTCTTTTATTAGGTGCAGGGTCTCTGTTCTAGGGCCTAAGTCTTTAATCCACTTTGAGTTTATTTTTGTGCAGGATGAGAGAGAGAGGTTTAATTTCATTTTGCTACAAATGAACTTCCAGTTTTCTCAGCACTATTTGTTGAATAGGCTCTCTTTTCTCAAGTCTTTCTAAGGACTCCTTTAGTTTTAAAATCTCTAATTAGTATTTCTAAATGCCATTTTACTTGCCCATTTAACCACAGCTGGGAAGTACTGATTTATAAAGGAACAAATATATTCTAGGTCTTTCTATAACACAGATGATTGTTCACGTTTTAGAGTATTTCCTTGTAGCCTTTTTTTCTAAACAGATGTATTTAAGAATTGGTAAAACAGAGTACATACATACATCTCAAAACTTGAATCACATGTACACTTTTATAAAATGATTTCTGTTTCACTTAGCATTATACATTGCTTGTCATCTGAGGGGAGCTTGGAGTTCTTACCCAAACGCAGATTCTCTTGGTCTTTTCTGCAGTGTTTCTGAGTTCTCCATTTTGGGGACAACATTACAAGCACCCTCCAAAGTAAACACCCGTGGCTCATGAACATCCCATGAGTGCAAACAGCCAGCCCATGCTGTTCAGTACCCACACACAGACTCCCACTACCAGGGACTACAGTGGAGGGTGATGGACCACCCTTAAGTAATGGCGTTGGCTCATGACCTGACATTGTCAGATGCATTCCACATACAGGGTTAATTTGTCTGTGCACAACCAGGTGAGGTGGGGCTGGCTCTGGGCCCAGGGATGCATCGGGAAAGTGGGGAACCAGTACTTTTCTTTTCGTGCCCTTCCCCTAGTATGCCCCACCTCTCGCCCCTCTCCCGACATTTCTCTTCTCCTTCTCTCCTGGTTTTCTCCTTCCCCTCTGTTCTTGTCATGAATCATTAACTGAAAGACTTTGGTGGAAGGAAGGGGCAGGGCTGGTTGTCATGATCCTGCTCATAAGACATTTATGTTCCCTCAGTTTTCAAGTCAGTGAGTTTCAGAGTCAGAAGATAATCTTAGCTAAGGTTTGAAGAATAAGTGAAGTTGAAATGCTATTGAATGTGTAAAAGGTTTTTTTTGGTAGGATTTTCTGTTTGTTTGCATGTGGTTTCAGTGACTTTAATGGTTAGATTGGTTTTGGTGGGCTTTCTTGGAACTCAAATGCCAGAGAACCTTAATAGGAAATACTATGTTTAGTGGTAATTTTTACTACATCACTGTATGCGTAGTAAGGTCACTTCTAGTTCTAAAATTCCATGATTTATAGCATCGTTTCTATGGAAAAACACATTCCGAGTTCCAAACTGCTGAGTTTTGGACTCTAACTCCTTTGAGACTTGGAACTACCCATATCATCTTTACTATCTTTAAATATGCAGGTAGGTGTACATCATTGGCTTTATTTGTATATAGCAGTAACAAAAGTAACTATTATATGAGTGATTACGAAGTGTCAGATACTGTCATAAGAGCCTTCATATATTCGATTGTTCTCCTACTCACAGTGATTCTTTGAAATAGGCATTAATATCTCCATTTTACAGATGAGGAACCTGAGGCTTACCAGAGACAAGAGGTGACCACAGACCCGTCTGAACCCCTTCTTGCAGCCTTTCTTTGGTGTCTGATACCTCCCAACCACATGCTAGTGAGTCTTTCCTCTTTTTTGCTTCCTCCCCAAGGATCTTTTCACAAGAGAGATGAAAGTTGATTCTTTTAAAAGCATCTATTTTAAAATCAGTACTATTCCCACCAAGAGACCCAAAACCTCAATTCCCTTTGATCACATCAAATACTATGACGCTTCTCTGTTGCTTTTTGGTAGTAGTGAATGACAGTGGGCACGGTCTCAGGAGCTTGAAGAAAGAGTGGCTTTTAGGAAAATATTTTATACAAATAACACCACAGTGTTCAACTACAAAATTCAAATGAACATACCAAAAAATGGTTTGTGAAGGATAGAATGCAGTCACCTACAGAGATGGGTAGCCCTTATTTTTCTCTTTTAACATATTTACTTGGAGTATTCACATAAATCTGACTTCACACGTGGGCCAGGAATGTTCATTTGCTCATTCACTCATCATCGATGAAACTTTTAATGGGCCCTTGTCTGTAGGTCCAGTTTCTGTAGGTCCAGGGGATACAAAAGCAGATGAGACAAAGGAGCTCAGAACCTCCTGACTGCAGGCCTAGGAACTTCATAAATAGTTTTTAAATAGCTCACATAACGGAATGTCTTTTTAAATTATCTTGATTTGAACTGATTGTCCATAGAAACAATACATATGTTTGAGGGAAAATCCCTTTCAAATAGTATAGATTTGATAAGCAATATTTCCAATAGCATAAAGACTCTTCCAGCATGTGTTGATTTGCTAAAACTAATTTTAGCAAATGAAGTGGAAACTGTTGACCTTGGTGCATTTGCTTGACCAAAGTGCCAGTTCATTGAAGGTGAATTCCATTTCGTATTTTATAACCCTGCACTTCAAGACTTACTTAATAAACCTGTAAACCCAGTGGCTGGGGAGGCTGAGGCAGGAGGATCACAAGTTCAAAACCAGCCTCAGCAATTAAGCGTGGCCCTAAGCAATTTAGCAAGACCCTGTCTCAAATTAAAATATAAAAAGGGCTGGGGATGTGGCTCAGCAGTTAAGTGCCCCCAGGCCAATCTGTTATACACACACACACACACACACGCACACACACACAGACCCCAGACCCCAAAAAAGGAAAAAAAGATTTGCTTGATAAGAAAAAGGGAGAATGAATGGATGGTGATAAAGAGGCTGCCAACCTGTGATGGTTACTTCTTGGGTTTCGTTCTGAGCATGTATTGAAACTACAGGCACCTCCAATGGGGCTCAATGGCAGTCCCACCAAGTCTTCCTATGTGATATCTGAGGGGAGGACTCGTAAGGCTTAAAGTTGGTAACTTGACCAGAACCTTGTTTTAGTCAGCTTTTCATTGCTGTGACTAAATGATCTGACCAGCACAATTATAGAGGAGGAAAGGTTTATTCGAGGGCTCACAGTTGCAGAGGTCTTACTCCATAGAAGACCGGCTCCATTCCTCAGGGCTTGAGGTGAAGCAGAACATCATGGCAGAAGAGCATGGCAGAGGGAAGCAGCTCTCATTATCAGCAAGCAGAGGGAGAGAGAGAGAGAGAGAGAGAGAGAGAGAGAGAGAGAGAGAGAGAGAGAGAGAGAGAGAGAGAGAGAGAGAGAACACGACTCCACTCTCCAGATGCAAAATATATACCCCAAAACCACACCCCAATTCCAGTCTCCTCCAGTCACCCTACCACTTCAATTAATCCCATCTGGGATTAATTCACTGATTAGGTTGACTCTTACAACCCAATCATTTCTCCTCTGAACCTTCCTGCATTGCTCACATGTGAGCTTTTGGGGGACACCTCATGTTCAAACCATAACAAGCCTGTTTTGGGAGAACTTCAGAGCTGAGTTTGGTGGTAGCTCCTGGTGGCAAGGTTCCTTTCTGGAACCATATTTGTCTTCCTGGAAGAAAGGGAAGGTGCAGAAATGAGACCTGCTGATGTAGACAAGAGGTCAATAGCCTCAGTTGCTACAGCCACTGCAGGCTTTGCCTGGTGTAGCAAAGGCTGGGCAGTATCAAAAGGTGAACCCGGAAGCTACCATGATCTCAGTGTTCAGAGAGGGCACAATGAACCTCAGTTTTGGAAAGTTTGTTTTCCGTAAGATATGCTACCACAAAGAGGTCCAAAGGGTAATCTGCCTCCTGTCTCCAACAAATAGTTTTCAGGGGGTGCCAGAAAAACCAGTTTTCTGTAGTCTCCCACGCTCCCATTAAAATGTATTCAATGGAAAATGTATCTTGCCTCTGGATGAAAAATAGAAATAAAAAGCCCCCCTTCAGTTCGCTAGAATCTTAAAATATCTGTATCACGTAATACTCAATTCCATCCATGTTTACAATTGCTCCTTCCTCCTGCTCCAGCCTATTGCAAGAAGGGGCTGTGGTTGGATACTTTCCTGGTAACTCAATCATTTTTACTTCAGGGTTAGACTTGGGTTATGGGGCAGGAGGGGAAAGGAGCATCTCAAAATTTTTACCTGGCAGGTGTTAGCATAGGAGAGTTGTGGGTGTCTAGAGCCGATGCTTTCTCCCATGGAAATTTTTTTTGTGGGTTCTTTAGAGATATCTACTTACCCTGTCTCTGGGGACCTCTTATCCCCCGTTTCCCTGGTGTGGCTGCTCAACTCTCTTCAGCCTCATTGCAGACTCCTTTTTCAGTCTCTAGGAAGCCCACTGGTCCATTTGTACTCGTCTGTCCTGGATTCAGGTTGCTGTCCAGGTGGCCCTTGTTGGGCAGAGCCTCATACAGCCCCAGACATGTAATTTACCATATGGTCTGTGGGTGATGCACTGGAGGAATGCAGGTGGAGCCCAGTACAGTTGGGGTTCCCTTGAGTCATTCACCATTCCACCTCCAGGCCTTTGGATTTCTCAGGAAGAAGTCTCTAACAAGATCACAGAGCTTTCCATATTGATAAGACTCTTACTTTCCGGGTGATCCTGTGGAGGCTGCTCCCTAGGCCAAAAGGGGGAAGTACAGGTTCCCTTAGTCCTTTACTCTTGGACTAGTCTGCAGCCCCCTGACTTGGTACAGTGTCTCCTCCTAGTCACCAACATCCTGACCCAGCTGTGCCATTACTGCCCAGAGAGAAAGGTTGGGGACCACATTCTTTGAAGCACTGCAACTAGACCTGGTGCCTCCCTTTGGAATCTGGTTCCTAGTACATCTTAGTGGCTTACTTGGCATCCCATTTTAATTTTCTCTAATACTTTTTTAGGGAAGCGACAGTGCTTGTCATATCCTCTGCTCTTGGGGATTCACAAAATGCACAGCATTTACTCCAGCCTCTTCCTCAGACTCCTTCCTGCTCCAGGGTTTGACTCTGCCTGCATCTTCCACCTGGGACGCTCAGCTCCCTGCCCTCTTCCTGTCTTTGTGTCACTTCAGGATTCTCAACTGTTGCCTCCCCCTAAGATACTTCTTTGCTGCCCAGCTAAGTAGATGTCCCTTTCATTTTCCATCACTGTATTCTCCTTATTTCCTTCACTGAATATATTATAGATGATAAAGTTTCCAAATAAATTATACAAACTATTTGCTATCTTTTTCACCAAATGGGAAGTCCCACAAAGGAAATGTCTGTGTCTCTTTTATTGAGTAAGGTACACTCAATCAGTGCTCCCTGAATATTGGTTGAATAAATATATAGAAGGGTTTGTTTAAACCATCTTTCCCCGAATACATCTCTTCTTTTTTTTAATTTTCATTCCAGCAGTTTATTTTTATGTAAAATATTTTTTAATTTATTTATTTTGATTCATTGTAAACAAATGGGGTATTACATCTCTTCTTTTGTATTAACCCTTGACATCTGGAGTCTTGATTATCTGGGATACACAGGAAGTGCTGATATGATACAAGGCTTAAGTTTTGCTGTATTTTTCTGTGCTTTACTCTCTCCTCCTTTTCTCTTCTCCTCTCTGGCCATGTCTTTCTCACTCACTGTCACTCTCTTCTGTTAACAAGTTTGAGACAAAAAGGGTGTAGTTTCCACCCCATGCTACAGATGGTCACGCGGAGGAGATGGTAGGTGTGAGATCACCCAGTGTTGAATGGCAAGCATGACTTAGAGCTCAGCATCTCTCCCTTGGTCTTGTCAAGACTGCCTCCCCTCCCGTCCCTCTTATCCAGCTGGCCTCTGACCTTGCAGCAAGGCTGTGGCCTGGCTTCCTGCTTCCACACTCCTCCAAGGTGACTGCGGCCCAGCCTTGGCCTGGAATGGAAAGACCAGTTCCCAGGCCTAAACCTACCTTGTGTGGTGTAGGGTAAGAATTTTTCTTTGAGGCTCAGTTCTGTGGAAGCAGTGTATTTACTGGTAGCAAATTCCCATTGTTGTGGGATCTTCCCTTCCCTGCCCACTTCCTGCCCTAGGCCCACACAGTTGGGGATTTGTGAGCCACGGGCAGTCTTCCTCCCAGGAAGAAGAGGCTGGATTTTGAAGGAAGGAATAGTGCTGGGGCCTTCTGAACAGGCTGCCTTACCCCAGCCAGCAGTCAGACTACATCACATTCTTCCCTGGACAAGCTTCACTTCACGTAAGGGTCCTGGGGACAGTCCATACTCCCAGAGGTGACAGCCTGGGTGGACTTAGTTCAGGAGGAAAAGGCTTATCTCACATGCACACATTCTTCTGGTGTGTCCTATCTGGTTATTATCACATTGAAACTGCAGCTGTCATTGTTGGTCGCTTAATTACTGCCTATTGATTGTAAAATAATAGACCACCAATTTCGTGAGTTAGTTATTACCGCCGTGTTGTTTTAAAGTGTACACTGTAACGCAGCAATGTTTTACTTTATGCTGTCATTTTGATGAGTATCATTAGTTACCTAAATAATAATCTTGCATTTGAAATATGCTTCTGCATTAATATAGCACTTTCATTCTATTATCTGGGTCAGTTATAAGAAAATGCAAGTATGCAACTAGCTTTAGGAGAGTGCCAGGTAAAATTACTATCCTTGGTATTACTTTACTAGAAATGGTGGCACAATGTAACTATTTTTTACAGCAAGTATTCATTACTTTAGTAACAAAAATTAAAAGTGAATTTTTAAATGGTATGATTTGGTCTTCCTTAAGCCTTCTTGTCAAAATCCAAAAAAGTAAGGTATGTCATTGGGATTTTAATTGGGATTGCATTGAATCTGTATAGCACTTTTGGTAGTAGGGCCATTTTGACAATATTAATTCTTCCTATCCAAGAACATGGGAGATCTTTCCATCTTCTAAAGTTTTCTTTAATTTCTTTCTTTAGTGTTCTGTACGTCTCATTGTAGAGGTCTTTCACTTCTTCTGTTAGATTGATTCCCAAGTATTTTATTTTTTTCGAGGCTATTGTGAATGGGGTAGTTTTCCTAACTTCTCGTTCTGAAGATTCATCACTTATGTATAAAAATGCATTAGATTTATGAGCATTGATCTTATATCCTGCTATTTTACTGAATTCACTTATGAGTTCTAAAAGTTTTCTGGTGGAATTTCCGGGTTCCTCTAAATATATAATCATGTCATCAGCAAATAGGGATGTTTGAGTTCTTCTTTTCCTATTCATATTCCTTTAATTTCTTTGGTCTGTCTAATTGCTCTGGCTAGAGTTTCAAGGACGATGTTGAATAGAAGTGGTGAAAGAGGGCATCCCTGCCTTGTTCCAGTTTTTAGGGGGAATGCTTTCAGTTTTTCACCATTTAGAATGATATTGGCCATGGGTTTAGCATAGATGTCCTTTACAATGTTAAAGAATGTTCCCACTATCCCTATTTTTTCTAGTGTTTTGAGCATGAAGGGATGCTGTATTTTATCAAATGCTTTTTTCTGCATCTATTGAAATAATCATGTGATTCTATAATAGATTAAGTCTATTGATATGGTGAATGACATTTATTGATTTCTGGATGTTGAACCAACCTTGCATCCCTGGGATAAAACCCACTTGATCGTGGTGCACTATCTTTTTAATATATTTTTGTATGCCTTTACTCCATGTACAAACAGAGAAACAACATGTATCCCATTTGTTTACAATAAAAATAAATTAAAAGAAAAAGAAAGTCAGACACAAAGGAAAAAAAAATCCAGAAAAGTAAAACGTGA
The DNA here is from genome assembly GCF_902686445.1 of Sciurus carolinensis. Lineage (NCBI taxonomy): Eukaryota > Metazoa > Chordata > Mammalia > Rodentia > Sciuridae > Sciurus > Sciurus carolinensis. The sequence continues at coordinate 69,915,350 of NC_062226.1, forward strand.
GAAGACAGATTCTGTCCCAGCTCATACAAAATAAATCATATTATCTTGACTAGGAATCAGTACTCTAGAATTAACCAGAATGTGGTTTAATGCTGCATTGTAAAGACATGGGTTTCTAACCCAGAGTTTGGTTAACATAGAGGCCCATATTATTTACTTTTATTCAGGTAAAATTCACAGAACATAATTTTATCTGTTTTCTTCTTGTTGTTATTTTGTTTTTCATACTGGGAATTGAACCCAGGGGCACTTTTCCACTCTGCTACATCCCCAGCCCTTTCTATTTTTCATTATGAGACAGGATCTCACTGAGTTGCTGGGACCTTCCTAAGTTGCTGAGGCTGGCCTCAAATTTGCAATCCTCCTGCCTCAGCCTCTCAAGTCACTGTGATTACAGGGACAGAAAAGCGGAAGTCGTTACTTTATCTAGATCCAAGACATTTTTACTGTTCTAAAATAAAACCCCATACTCACTAAGTAGTCACTCTTCTTTCCCTGCTCCCTGTAGCCCTAGGCAACCATTAATCTGCTTCTTGTTTCTGTGTACTTTACTCTTCCAGAGATTTCATATATATGGAATCATACAATATGTGTCCTCTTGTGTCTGGCATCTTTCACTTAGCATGATGTTTTCAGGGTCTATCTACATTATAGCATGTATCAGTACTTTATTTCTTTTGATGACTGAATACCCAATATTTTTAGTATCAGAACATTTGGGAGGGGACTTTGAAAACTCCAGCACCCACCCACACACAGACCCACTAGACCCATCCCTCCATGGGTGCTAACCTCCTCTCGCAGCAAGCATGAGATTGTAGTTCATGAAACAGGGTAAATGCTATAGGAACATGTGCCGTTAGAGCTGTAATTTGTTGCATGTTACTTAAAACTCAAAAGGGCTGTAGGCAGTGGTCTGCAAGGATTGCAGGTAATTCTTCGTGTGCCAGGCACGACCTGGGAGAACAACAAATGTTCACTAAATGATGTAAAGAAAACAATGGATCACCAAAATATTCTCAAGACCTTTACAGCATAGAAGTTTGTTCTGGCATGAATTTTCCAAGCAGCATTTGCAACACCTTGTTTTCCTTGCAGTCATCCCCACTCAGGTTGGGACCTGCCAGTATAAGATCTTTTCTCCAGCCTTGTGAGTGTTGTGGGCTAAGGGAAAGTCAGTTTTGGAGGTGGACAGAGCTGAGTTCAAATCCCACCTCTACCAGTTGTTAGCCATTTTTCCTTGGGCACATAACTTTAAGTTCCCTCATAAGTAAAATGGGAATGTCTACTTATTTCCCAAAGATACCTCACCCTAATTCCTGGAACCTGTAGATGTTATTTTATTTGGAAAAAGGGTCTCTGCAGATGTAATTAGAGATTTCAAGATGAAGAGATTGTCCTGGATTATTCTGGTAGGCCCTGGATGTCATTACCACTGTCCTAGTAAGAGAAAGGCAGAGGGAGCAGCTGCACAGATACACAGAGAAGAGAAGGCAACGTGAAGATGGGGAGATTGCACACTGTGACCTCAGGCCAACAAGTGCCAGAGCTGACAGAAAACAGGCTGGCAAGTTTCCAGAGGGAGCATGGCCTTCTAGTACCTCAATTTCAGCCCATGCTAGGTTATGACCTCCAGAACTGTAAAAGAATATATTCCTGTAGTTTTAAGCCATCAGAAGAATTGTTTGTTACATCAGCCACAGGAAACTAATACTTTTTTTGCAAGGTAACTTCTGACTACCTAAAACTATTACATTATAGTTTATTTTCCTCTCTTATATCCTGTATCAAAGATGGCATTTCTCAAACTTTGAGAATAGTGGTTTTACCTCTAGAGCCTTGGCACTAGTGACATCTTGGGCCAGATGATTCTTTGTTGTGACGCTGTCCTCTGCATGGTGATGTTTAGCAGCATTCCACTAGATGCAATAGTGCCTTCCCCTCAGTTGTAACAACCCAAAATGTCTCCAAACATTGCCAGATACCAACAATGGGTCAAAATCACTCCCTGTTGAGAATCACTAGCCTAGAGGACAGTTCCTGGGTTTGTCCCAATTCCATCTTTAATTGGGAAGATGAGACAACCTCTCTGAACCTCAGTTCATTTTCTAGAAAATGGTAGTAGTACCTATATCACAGGGTGTGATAAGGATATGCAAATGATGTAATCTATGTAAAGGCCTCAGAACAGTGCCTGATCCCCTACTCAAGTATTAAATAAGTGACAATTATTGACCCATGATCTGTCACTTGTTTGTCATGCTATTTTCTGTAGTTTCCACTATAGAATTAACAGGCACTTAAAATGTTTTCCAAGTAGCCATTTCTATTGTAAAGATCGGCATATGGTTTGAAGTTACACATCCTTCCTGCACTGCCCTCCCTCCCATTCCATCGCTCTCCAATGTTGTGCCTATGTGTTGAAGCATCATGACTCAAGTTATGTGCACCAATCGCCTGTCAGTCATACTAACTCACTGAACTCTTTATATAATGCCCTGGATAAACTGTAGCAACAAGCAAAACCCCTTCCATCTGTCAGTGATATTTCTATTATTCCATAATTACAGCTTTCTCCTCAGTGACGGAGCTGTTGAGTTCGCATAGGGATGTGTCACTGTCTCCATTCAAATGTGTGAAATATTTAGCAGCGTTTAGCAGTTTTCAGTGAAATGTTAGAAAGTGTTTTGAATAGATACCATCCTTTACTTTTGTAAGGAAGGGGAATGTGCTCCAGTCATGGTCTAGGCCATTGTGTCTAAACACTGGGGACAGAGCCATGAATAAAACAAAGATCCCTGGTCTCAATGAGTTTGCATTCCAGCACACAATTATACTAATATGCACAATGTATTTGTCAATGGCATGGTATGATAGATGGTGATAGACTATGGAAAAACAATAATCTAGAGCGAGTAGGTTGGGGTTGCTAAAGGTGACAGTAGACGTAGGTTGTGGTATTAAGCAGGGTGGGAAAACTTTTAAATATTCTTGTTTGGATAAATGGAAATATCTTTGATGTGGGTTGAAACCAGTGTTAGTTAAAGCACCTCTGCTTATGACTAGCAGTTGGAATAACTGAGCCTTTCAAAGATGGAAAACGTTTTGTCTCTTCCCTGCCAGAACTGCCTGGCAGTGCCTTTCAAAGCTAAGCTGTGTGGCTTTGGTTTATCCTAGCTGCCGTGGGAATTCTTCATAGAAATGGCTCAGGGATCATTATTGGCAATGCAGTCTCAGGGAAGACGTGTGCCTAGTAGGTAAGAGAACAGATTTTTGCGTCAAACAAACCTCCTTTTTAATTCTGGCGGCCACTTGTGAAATGAATGATTTTGGGGATGTCATTTAACCTAAGCCCCAGTATCTTTATAACCATTATAAGGATTAAATGAAATTACATAGTGAAAGCAAGTAGACTTGTGTCAAGGGCATCATAAACCCTCAGAAATTGTTGATATTTGTAATTTTGTGATTGCATAAAGGAATATTTCTAAGGTATTATGCAAATATTCACAGACATTGTGACCTTTTTGTAAAGCATACCTGTAATTATCAGTTTCAAATATGCAAACACTTCTCTAATAAATCCTGCCAAATGGATGTCTTCAAAGAGAAACTGTCAACTGACTTCTTGTGAGCTTGGGCTTTGGACACATTTTGAGTATTCACTGTGAACTTGCACAAAGGGACACTGAAATGGAGAGACTGAAATTGAGGCAGTGAGTGATTCAGGTAATGAAAGACCAGCTATTTTTAAAATGTGATTAATTAGTCTTGGGGATGATTCCATAGATGGACTGTTCCAGGTAATGATATGGCTCTTCACTTTGTGGATGAAGACTTCTATAGATAAATGGTGCTGGAATAGAATGGGTTACCCCATTATGGGGGCTTCCTTGGTAAATGGTCAAAGTCAAGGTCAGAATGTATTGACCTGGAATGCATTGCTGCACTGCAGGAAAAGTGAGAGAACTAGAACTGGTAGTCATACAATATTGTGAACATATTAAATGTTCCCTTTAAAATATTTGGTTTTATGCTTTGTAAATTACACCTTGATTTTTTTTTAAGAAAATGAATGTCTGACAGTGCCAGGACTCAAGCCCAGATTCCTTGTTTTCCTATCTAATTTTCAAAAGAGTTATTGGAGAATAGGATGGTCCTTGTAGTACATACAGAGAGAATAATTTTTCTTTAACTTTATACATGTGCTAAAAGTTTAATAATTTCAGAATGTCCACCGCTTCTATGTCTGTGCACTTATTTGTAAAATTTAGTTCTTTCTGTTCTAAAATTTTATGGTGTTATATTGATTATACAAATAGAGATCCAAGCTATGTCCCCACAGTAGATACCCAATAAATGTTTGCTGAATTGGATGTATGTTGTTTCCTGAGTTGCCTGTAGCTTTAAAATGGTACCTGTTAATGGAAAGCTAAACCTGTACAGTGTTAGAGATTTTCAAGTTCAGTTTTCTCTAAGATGAGCATCCAAGTCCCAGAGAGGTTTAGTCATTTGTGTAGCTAGTACAAGACTATTAACATTTTAACTTAACATTTGTGAAAATGTCCATTCAGCCATAGTCATTGGAATATTATTTGGTTTTCTTTTTTTTTTTCCTGTTCTTTTCTTTCTTTTTTAAAAATCCAGATGACCTATAGAAAAGTCATGTTTCTAGGAACCCACAAGACCCAGGTTTCATCCCCTCTTTTGCCACTGACTATCAATTTGTGTTTAACCAGTTCACTGGGTTTCTCTTACCTCATCTATCAAATTGGAAGAACAGTACTTTCCTTATCCTGTAAGGACCAGGGCCCAGACTAGATGTGCTTTTGGGGCTCCTTTTGAATCTACTTTCTGATTCACTGCTTAGCTGGTGGTTTTGTCTGGAACTGACCTAAAACTGAGGGGCTACGGCAGGTTCTGCTTATCAATCTCAACTGTGCTTCATGCTGTTTTCTTGATGGTGATTAAGAAAAGACCCAGAAGGAACAGATTGCTATCAGCAGATAGAAACGGTCATATCTGGAATGCAGAGAAGGGTTCTGTTGTATTTTAAGTTCAGTATAATAAAGTGTGGTTGGTTGAGACTAGAAAGTTCAAAGGAAAGTTTGAGAAACAGGATCGACAGCAGCGGAACATAGAAATGAGGGCAGCAACTGTGTCCAAAACAACCAAGGTAGGTTTTTGGTTTTGTAAAAATAAAGGAGAGACCAAACATTTTAAAAAGGAGGATTCACCTAGAGAAAAAAGACAGAATGAGAAGAGATGAGAAAAGAAAGGGGTATTAAAGATTTAGCAAAAAATAAAGTTCAATAACTGAGCTTCCTGGTTAATGCCAGTGAATCCTAGAATCTGTAGTTTCCATTTCCTCTCCTCATAATCTCCCCTCATGAGAATCAGCTGTAAATACTTTGCCTAAAAATAATATATTTATTGGCATGAAAAGAATACATTTCTCATTGTAGAAAGTTTAGAAAATATACGTGATAAAAGAAGATTCAAAAGTCTGATGAGCCAACTATTCACAGTAACCAGTTTCAACCATTTTGGTATGTATCCTTCAGTCTTTTCTGTTTGCATTTACTTGCAGATTTTCTTAAAAATGGAATTATAGAGGCATGCTGTGTCAGAATCTGATCTTTAAACACAAGATAGTATGAATATTTTTTCTGTCTCTAGTGTTCTATAATATTTTTAATGGTTGTATTTTAAGTAATTAGCATAATGTAAGCAAATTAAATCTGTTGGAAACCTGTTAATCATTAAATATACATATGCTTTAAATATCCATGGTCATTTCCTTTGGACAAATTATTAGAAACACAATTATTAGAACAGTAGGTTTGTAAAATGTTAGAGTACTTGATGTACATTGCTAAATTTCTCTCTTAAAACAATATTTATGTAGATTTAGACCGGGAGTGGGACTGTTCAGTACATCGCTTGCTTGAAAACATTGCATGTGATCACTTTTTAAATATGTTGACACATTGATATCAAAAACATCATTAACATGTTTTAATTTGCACATATTTAATTTTAGGTACATTTGGATATTTTGGCCATTTGTATGGTTTTTCTTGTAGATTGCTAATGTGTTCATTGTAAATCCATAATATATTGGGGGTAAAATTATTTCTTTACATTTAAACTTCAACATGTCATTTAATTCAAGTTTTCTTTTAGTTTCCATTGTGAAGTTATGACTTTATGGTGGTTCTGAATACTTCTCTTTAAATGTCCTCAATTGTTTAGTATCTTTCTTTCCTTTAAGAATATAAAGTTTATCCCATTATGTTTTCCAGCCATTTATTTCTGGAAATAAGGAAAACTTGATTTTCATACAGTGGCTCATCTTTTTCCCAACTGGTTCTACTGAATTTTGTCAGTGAAATTCATAGTATTTCCAAATAATTTTATCTTCCAGTTTCCATTATTTATAATTTTAGGTCATACATGAACTGCGGTTATCTTCCTATAGTACTTTAGCAACGTTGGTCTGTTTTTTCTTAAGTTAGGTATTTATAATAGCATATTACTTATGTGTGACCTTTTTGTAAAACAGTTCAGCCCTGTGAATATGCAATTCTGTTTGTCTGGAGCTCTTTGACTAAAAGGTGACATACCAACCTAATAAATAAATATGTTTTATTGCAGACTGTAGGCAATTTGTGCCTCTCTGTCTGAATTGCTGAACTTGAAAAATCTCTAAGAAGGAATTTGAGAAGTTAGAAAGTGGATCAGAATTTCATGTAACTTGTGAAGGCTTAATTTCTCAGAGATATTTACCAAGACCTTAGATGTACACTATAATTGAATGGTTGAAGTTTGCACTCATACTTTAAAAGAGAAATTAGTTTTTTGTTTCATTGTCCTACTTTGGTAACTACTTTCCCAAATAATTCAGTTTTGTTTTCAGTACTGATCCTATTTTTTGGGTTAGCAGTGTGGGTACTTTGAAAGTATAGTTATGAGTATATTGCAAAGTATATTTGGTGCTAATGTTCAATGAGGATACTAATTCAAAAATATATTCAGGTACTTTCTTAGATATGGATGTTTCTTGATTTTTATGCTTCCTCATACAAAAAATGATTAAGTTGCCCTATATTTTATGTAATATAAGATTCCCCCCCTTAAAAGGTAGAAAATATTGAAAAGTATAAGGAATGTAACCCTACCAAGAGAGAGAGAACCACTACTGGCATTTACCATTGTTTTTCCCATGTCGGGATAATTGCTATCACACTACATATACAGGTGTGTATGCTATCATCCAAACATTATAATCACATTTCCCTAGATGTGAAACATGTAAATGAGAAAACCGGACTGTTGAGCTTTAGGAATGCGGAGTGAGAGGTGATCTGTGCAGGCTTATGTGTGGCCAATCCTGAGGATGAACCCCAGGATGACTTCAGCACAGTCCCCTCACAGTCCTCAATCACTGACCCATGTGTCCTTAGAAAGTCTAAAAAGCAGAGCTGAGATCATTCTTCTTGACCCCTGGGAGGCTTAAGGTCACCTGAACAAAATAATCCTTTTCTCTGAGCAACTGGGTGGCCTCTGAAAGCTGGCCTTATTCTCTGAGCTGCAGTGTAGACTTTGCCTGAACCTCTTTGATCACTCATGTGACACTGATTACAGAGTATGGACAGTGTGGACTCACTCCTGTCATGCACATAGAATAGCATGAAAGAGGTTGGATAAATTGTCCTATGCCTAACACTAAATTCTAGGAATTTTTTTTGGGGGGGGTGCCTCTGGACATGTGATATTTTACATAAAAACTTTGAAGACCCGTGTTTGACAGATCAGCATGTTTCCCTCCACTGTATAATATTAGTTTTTGGAAACTCATAAATAATCCATTTCCAGATACCAAAAAAAAAAGGCAGGGGGGAAGCTTAAATTAGAAATTTAATGTGAAGAGTTTGTGAATTCCGTGTATTCTCATTTTGTCAGCTTGACACATTTGTGGAAAAAAATAGATATCTAAAAATGTATAGTGGCAGCTCTGCAGTCTGTGTATTCATTCTCAGTTTACAGTTTTGGTTTTACAAGGTCATCTGTAAATTAAAAGCCAACCAACAAGCAAAGGAAATACCAAGAAGAGTAATTTAACATCTTTTTGTCATGATCATTCTTATATTGAATTGATTAAAAACAAAATCAGAAAAGAATTTTCTTTTATCTTTGACCTTGCTATAGTTTGAGGAATCTGATGTGTACATGTTTCCTCCTCCTGTCAACATGTTCTGCCTATAATTTCTTCTTTGCATCAAATAGCCTGTATTTTGGGCTATGTTTCCATTTTCTAGAATTTCAGCTAAAATACATGTGTGTCTCAATCTGTTCCTTTAGAACAGCACTATCCAATAGAAATATGACAGCCATATATATAATTTGAAATTTTATAGAATCCACATTTAAAAAATAAGAAGGTAAAACTCATATTAATGCCATGTTTTAGCATGTCAAAAATATAATTTAACAATTGGTGTAAAAATTAATTTAACTTGTCAAAAATATAATTAACAATTGGTGTAAAAATTAATTTAACTTGTCAAAAATATAATTAACAATTGATGTAATGATGATATATTTGATATTTAGACTAACTCCTCCAAATCTAGTATATTTTCATACTTTAGGGCATATCAATTTAGACACATTTTCATTAGAAATGCTTCATCTGTACTTTAGGCTTCATAAACTTCACAGTTGAAAAAAATGCACACAGGGCTGGGGGTGTAGTTCAGTGGTACAGCACTTGCCTAGCACCTGTACAGACCTGAGTTTAATCCCAGCACTTAAAAAAAAAAAAAGTATAGCTTCACATTCATTCCCAGATTGTTCCAACATAGTTAAAACTTTCCTAAGAACAGAAGTAAGAATCATTTAATTTTTTAATTAAAATTTAAAATTCACCATGTTGGTTGCATACATTATTTGCTAAATAGCCACATGAAGCTGGTAGCAGAACTATTTGGTAGCACATCTCTAGAATTTTTACTTCCTCTCTAATATCACATATGTGACAGGGAAAGGGGGCTTAAGAGAAAAAACTTTACTGACCAAGAGGGCAAAATTCAAAGATAAAAAAATTTCAAATGTAACTTGATTAAACTTAGCTATCCTGAGTAAAGGGAACTAGGAGGCTTCATTGGTAAGAAAGGCATTGGAGTATGTGAATTTCTCCCTCTTTCTTTCTCAGAGAATGGGTAGTGGAGAATGGTCATTCTAGATCTATAGTTATATTCCTGTCCTCTTTTTTTTATATATATATATTTATTTTTTTTAATTGACCTGTCCTGTCCTCTTTTATAAATTCTTCAATATGACTTTCTAATGCTACTCTGTCCAATAGAGTAACCTGTGGCCACAAGTGAATATTAAACCCTTAAAGACTGGCTATGTAATTAACATTTTACTTTTCTTTCATTTAAATTTAAAAATGGATACTCAGTTTAGTTATTGGAAAGCATTTACGCATGTTTGGAGCAACTGCGTATGAGTCTACTTTTTCAACTGCAAATTTTATGAAACCCAAATATAGGCAAGAGAATCCATTTCCAGATAAGATGAAGTAACACACTTTACCCTCACCCTCCTACTGAATGCAGCTATAAAACCTGGCCAGAATACATGGAGCAGCTCTTTGAGGACTGTGAAAGTAAATAGTGGCAGGGAGATTCAGGAATTAGAAGTTCCACAAAATTGGAAAAGGAAGGATAAATCTGGTCCCTGTTACTTCCTCATGCCTGGGAATGGAAGTCTCTACCAATGCTTTGAAGACTGAATGTAGAAGATTGGAACTACAGCCCAGAAAAAAAAAGGGTTTAAAGCTTGCAGCCTGACTCTAATCAGGACAATTGCCTGCTAAAACAAAAATAGCAAAATTCTCAGTAAGATTTAAATAAGACACAGAGTGTCATAACATAGATGCAAATGTCTGGTATACAACCCAGAGTTACTTGGCATATGAATAACCAGGAAGACAGTTTGTGTTGGGGAAAAGTAATCAACAGAAGCCAATACTAAAATGGCACAGATGTTAGAACTATCTGTCAGACTTTACAGCTGCTATTATAAAAATGCTTAACAAGTAAAGGCAAACACTTTTGAAACAGATGGAAGATAGAAATTCTCAGCACATGAATATAGGATATATAGAAGAACTAAATTCAAATTTTGGGCTCAAAACTGCAAAAACCAAAAATTTAAAACTCACCAAATAGACTGAATATCAGAAGGGAGATGACAGAAGAAGTCAGTGAACCTGAAGATAAGATCAACAGAAATTGTGTAATCTGAACAATAAAGAGACAAGACTGGGGATGAAGGGAGAAAGGAACAAAGCCCAGGGACCTGCAGAATAATAACAAAAGGTCAAATGTTCATGGCATCAGAGTTCCAGAAGAAGAGGGAAGAGCATCACACTGGGACAATATTTGAATACATAATAATATAAAATCCCAAAACTCAGCATATACCTGCAGGTTCAAGAAGCTCATAAACCATCAAATAGAATAAACCCAAAAAGTCTGTAACCAACACATTATCAACAACTGCTAAAAACCAAAGACAGAAAACATCTTGAAAACAAAGGAAGATAATGCATCACCAGTAAAGGAACCATGATTTGAATGGTGCAGGGTTCTCATCATGGAGCCAGAGCAAGTGAGTGATACAACACTTTTAAGGAGACATTGGCTGTCATGGAGCTCTGTGTTCAGCACAAATATTCTTCAGGAATTTTCAAATATTTTCAGATGAAGGAAAACTAAGATAATTCATTGCTGGTAGACCTGGTCTGAGAAATTGCTGAAGTAAGTGCTTCAGGCAGAAGAGAAATAATTCCAGAAGGGAACTTAGAACGTCTGAAGTGAAGACAGAGAAACCAAAAATGACAAATATCTACTAAATACAGTAGACTCATCTCCTTTTCATTTCTTTCAAATATGGGGGAAAGAAAATAATAAAATGTTATCTGATGAGACTTTCAATTGTATATAATATGTGACAACTGTAGCATAAAGGAGGAGAGACCTAAATGTTGTTACTATTTTTACATTCTAATTGAAATGGTAAAATTGTAAGGATAGACCATTAAAAGTTAAGTACAGTATGTGTATTGTAATTTCTAGAAGAACTAGTAAAAATTTGCAAAAGGAATATGTAATGAAAAAAACGACAGAACTGCATACAAAAAATTTACAAATAACCCAAAACAGTGCAATAAAGAAAAAGAGGAATAGAAAGAAGAAGGAATAAACAGGAAACAAGTAGCTCTAAATCTGTATATGTCAAAAAATTCCACTAGATACAAATGTTCTAAACGTACCTGGTTTATACCCAAGGGACTTAAAGTCAGCCTACTACAGCGATGCAGCTACATCAATGTTTATAGCAGCTAAATTCACAATAACCAAGCTATAGAACCACCCTTTCTGCCCTACAACACATAAATGGATAAAGAAAATGTGGTATATATACACAATGAAATACTACTTAGCCAAAAAGAAGAATGAAATTATAGCATTTGCCAGTAAATGGATGGAACTGGAGGATACCATGCTAAATGAAATAAGCCAGTCCCCAAAAACCAAAGGTCAAATGTTCTCTCTGATATGTGGATGCTAACCTACAACAAGGGAGGGTACGGAGGGGAAGAGTAGAAGTTCATTGGATTAGACAGAGGGGAATGAAGGGAAGAGGGGAGTGGAAATAGGAGATAGTAGAATGAATCAGACATAACTTCCCTATGCTCATATGAATACAGACCAGTGTAGCTCCACATCGCGTACAACCACAAGAATGGGAAGTTTTATTCCATGTATGTGTAACATGTCAAAATGCACTCTACTGTCATGTATTCTAGCAAGAACAAATAAAAAAGGATGAATAAATATAATCAAGTATCCAATGAAAAATTAGCATCTGAAGTGAGATAAGCAGTAAGTATAAACTGCACAGCAAATGGTGAAAGATTTAATAGAAAAAAATATAATTTCTCATTAGTTTTTACATTGACTATATGCTGAGATATTTTTACATACTGAGTTAAATAATATATATTATTAAAATTTCAGCATTTCTTATATTTTTTAAAAATACAACTAGCAAAAAATTTAAAATTTTTTGCATTGAAATTTCCATTGGACAGCATTATTCTAAGGTAAACCTTTTGCAAAAAAATGAAAAGGAATATTTCAAGCAGCAAACAGGGTTAGTCAGAAGTTACAGTTTTTTATTGTCTTAGTTAAGACGTTTGAAGATTTGGAAATCTATTAAGGAGTTAACTGTTTGAACCAGGACTAAATGTAGAAATATATAATGAATCATTTTTGGTATGCAGAATATCTGTGGCAACCTACAGTCTCAGCTCCATGTCAGAGTTCATGTTAACTCAGCCATGAACACAGCTTTCTTTTGGAATGGATCAAGTGTTAAGCTACATTTGAGAGAAAGGTAATTTCTTCACCTACTGCTTCTCACAAATTAAAAATCTAATTCTCATTAGTCAGGACTAAAAATGCCATTGCCAAACTACTCTTCTCTGAAAAAGTGACTTAAACCACAGATAAAGAGAAGTCCTCAGTGCAAAACAACAACAGCAACAAAAACAAAACAAAACACCAAACTACCCTTATGAAAGGCGATTGGGTATACAATGAAAAATGTGATCGAAGTATCCTAGCACCCAGGGGAATTTCTCCTTAGCTTGCTGGAGTGGGAGTTCCCTGTAAAGGAAATTTCCTACCTACATGTCTTGGAGTGAGTCCACTGCCTATCTAGTTGTTAGGACTCAAAGACAGTGAATGAACCATGGAGGTTTGCTTACTCTACTGGAATCTTCTCAATTGTAGCTTAATAGTTCATTAGCAGAGACCCCTCATACTTACCTCTCTGTCCTTGCCTCTAGACTGTAAGCTCCATGAATCCATATCTATTTTGCTTAAAGCTTTGCCCCTAGCACTGTTTTTGCTTCATGTGTAACACAGGAGTTTACAACCAGGCTAAAAATAAATGAGGATATTGTGAAGTCTCATCATAACTGAGTCTTGCTGGCAAGGGCTGGCAAGGCATTTGACTTCTTCTAAACCATTCTAGAGTTTTACCCTTAAATGTTCCTATTGATACTCTCTGACTTGTAGAAACATGTATGTATCGCCTTAATGAGATTGTAATCTGGCAGAAAATGGCTATTTTAGTTTTATTCATACACTTAATCCTGGTTACCAGGAGAATAAGAAATTGAAAGAAAATTGAAGGGGTTAGGAAGAGAGATAGATAAAGAAGGATTCTCATATTGGTTCTATGAGTAACTGACTGAGAGGTCTGGAGTCTTATACAACCTGAGGCCTTCTGGTTTGGTTGTCTTCAGAATTTGTAAATTCATTATAGGGAATAGATCAGATATTTTTCTCTGTGATCTCTACGGCTCTGATAAAATGCTATGAATTTTGTTTGCACAATGTCTCAAAATTCCACACCATTTGAGTGCATTTCAGACCATTTCTATAAAATAGATAGCTCTGAAGTATTAAGGTAGAGAAGGAAATGACCATACAGATATGGCAGTCTGCAGGAGCTCTTGGCTCTCCTTTGGGAGAATAGATATTCACATGCTTTAGAATTTATAGAAATAATTTGTTTCTTCTCTCAGGTGAAATTGCCTCTATTCATTTCTTATTGCTGCTATGAAGTAACTTAAAATAATGTAGATTTATTGTCTTATAGTTTTGGAGGTCAGATGCCCAAAATTGGTCTCACCTGGAATAAAATTAAGATGTCTACATGTCTTCCTTCTAGAGGCTCTAGGGAAGAATTTATCTTCTTGCCTCTTCTAGATTCTCAAGTCAACTTCGTTCTGTGGCTCATGACCTCCTTCCATCTTCAAAGCCAGCAGGAGTCAGTTGAGTCTTTTCTCATATCACATCACTAGGACACTCATGGTTCTGCCTCTCTCTTCCCTTGTAAGGATGCTTGTAATTACATTATGTCACCAGATAATCCAGTATAATCTTAAAATCAGTCAATTAGCAACCTTAATTCTCCCTTGCCATGTAATGTAGCATAGTCACAGTTCCAGGGATAAGCATGTGAACATCATTGGGGGCTGTTGGTCTGACTGTGACCTTACTATGTCTCCATGTTTTCAGAGTTTAACCAGTCAGTTCAGAGCTGGTAAGTCTTGTCCTTCAGTTCCCTTTTCTTACTCTGAGTTAGTTCATAGATAACAAGAGTTGTTGGAAGAAATTAGAACTAGGTAGTGTTCTAGACTAATGGAAGGATTTGAGTTTGGTGAAGTATACCTCAATCTCTTGCTGTTTCTTAAAGCTGTTGACATGTAGATGGTTCTTTACCCAGGAGTATATTCCCATCCATGGAAAGACAGAAACAGCATCCTTTTAAAGTAAACAGGAAGTTATTGCCCAGCTTATTTTTTTTTTACTGCTAATCAAAGATATCTTAAATGTTTGCCAAAGCTCAGTGTACAGTTTTTCCTCCCTGCTGAGCAGGTGGTTGAAAGTTGTGGAATGTTGTTTTGCTGAATATAGAATCATCATGTCCTTGTGAGCATGCTCATTAAAATAGAAAAATTGGACTCTATTTATTGGCATTTTAGTCCACTCTTTTGGGTAGATTTTTATATCTAGTTCTCTAATTATTTACATCTCTGGTGGAAATGCCACATCCATTTGCAGATTAATTATGCCATTATCAAAGCCTTACAGAGAAATATTCAAAATTCACTGTTAACATTTATAGAAAATCACAAGAAGCTGAAGTAGGAGAGATAAAGCAAAGATTATTTTTCTGTCTGTACTTATACCAGACAACAAAACTAGTATCCATCTTTAGGTTGACAGGATCATTTAAACAATCCTTTATGAAATGTTTGGAGGGTAATAAATGGGTTGAGAGGGCTCAGTGATTAAGCTCTGTTTCACATTTATTGTGATTCCCATCTCAAGCCATTCAGTTACATTGAAACATGTATGAGTGCATACTTGGTGCCATGTCCTTTGGAAAGCAATGAGGATTCTGTCCTTTGAATTGCCATATGGGGACTGGGATTGTAGCTCAGTGGCAGAGCACTTGCCTAGCACATGTGAGGCACTGGGTTCAGTCCTTAGCACGACATAAAAATAAATAAAATAAAGGTATTGTGTCCACAAATAACTAAAAAAAATTTTTTAAATAAAAAAATGCCATACAGTCCAACTCTAGGAGTTGCCATGTCCATCACTCAGGAGTCTGTCTGCATGGTGTCCCCTGGAGTTGTGCAGGTAAAGACTATGAAGCCTTACATGATAACTTGGCATTCCCTGTAGCCCAGGAAGGAACAGATTCACAAACAGACTTAACAGTTCTTATGCTGTGTGGGAGTGGGTACATGTGGTAATGGGAACACAGAAGAGGGAGAATCTAACTTTTCTTAGGATAGGCTGGATTATCTGAAAAGGTTTCTCAGAGCATGCCCTGCCTAAACTGAGTCTTTAAGGATCAATAGAAAAAAAAGTTGGGTGGTTTTCTTGGCCAAGCCAGTGGTCTGTGCAAAGGAACAACAGTATGCAAAAGCATGCCACATGTGTAAGACTTGCAAGTACAGTTGCCCCTTGATGTCCATAGGGAATTGGTTCCACAATTCCCTGAGGGTTCCAAAACCTGTGGATACTCAAATCCTTTATACAAAATGGCAAAGTATTTGCATATCAAGTACTCACATCCTCCTGTGTGCAGCCAAACACACACACACACACTCACACACACACATACATATATGTACATATTAAGAGATTTTTGGTACCAGGGGTGCTTAACTACTGATCACATCCCTAGCCCTTTTTTATATTTTAGTTTACAGGCAGGGTCTCACTAAGTTGCTTAGGGCCTCACTAAGCTGCTGAGGCTGGCCTTGAACTTGCCATCCTCCTTCCTCAGCCTCCTGAGTTGCTGGGATTACATGCATGTGCTACTACACCCAACTCCTCCTGTAATTGTTAAATTATCTCTAGATTACTCATAAAACCTAATACAATGTAAATGCTGTATAAATAGTTGTTAGACTCTATTGTTTAGGGAATAATGGCAAGAAAGAAGTCTGTTCATGTTCAGTACAGGCAGTTTTTTTCCTCAGTATTTTGAACCGTGGTTGGTTGAATGCATGGATGTGGAACCACAGACATAGCAGGCTGAATGTCAGTAAGACCAAAGTATGAGATTCATTAGGGAATGTGATGAGGCAAAGAATTTAACCTTTTTGTGCCTTGGGTTTTCATTTAGTAAAACAAACAAAACAACACTAGCTTCCTCATGGGGCTGTGGGTTAAATGAGATATCATAAATAAAACGTTTAGGATAGGGCCTGTCATATGAAAGCACCACCTAACAAATGTTAGCTGTGGTGACAGTCACAATCATAATTTTACTTATTGGTGAAAAAACAGGAAAGATCTCCCATGCTGGGAAATGTTAATGTAACACTGTTGGCTAGGGAAATTATTGAAGGATTTTGATGATCTTTTTTATTGGTACATTATAATTAGACATAATAGTGGAATTAATTATGCTATATTTGTACAGGCACATAATTTGATCAGACTCATTTCCCAGGATCTTCCTTTCCCCTCTCCTCCTTCCTTCCTCTGATCTGCTTGCTTGGCTCTACTGATCTCCCTGCTATCATTGTTACAGTTATTTCAATTAGTGCATTATAATAGTATATATATATGTGGGATTCATTGTGGTATGTTCATACTTACAGCATAATTTGGTAGATTTCATTCCCCAGTACTTCCCCATGCTCTTCCCTCCTCCCTCCCTCTTGATCCCCTTCCTCTACTCTATTGGACTCCTTGAAAGATTTTTTTTAAAAAAATGGTTTGCAGCTTTGTAGATTTATAAACCTTATATCATCATTTTGCAAGGCCAATTAAACCCTGTGAGTTGATTCATACTCCTCAAAATCATCAGAGAGACTTATGAAGAAAAATGCCGTTTTTACCAATTTCAACTCAAAATGGAAACCATTCAGCATGCTGGGATAATTATGGCAATGAGGTGGCGTATTTCCTTCCTGTGCATTGATAAACCTCCCCGAGCTCCTGCGTTAACATCAAGTGGTTTCTTAAGTGAGGGTGAGGAGAGGCAGAGACGATGCAGATGAGTATTTGGAAGGGCTGGTTTTATCGGATGTTGCCAACCCAGTGGATTAGCCTGTCTGCCAGGGGAAGAGAATTCTCACAGTGCAAGCCTCAGGGCACCATCTTTGGAAGTGCTGGTGACACTCTGATTTTTTTCCCCCACCTCTTCTTTTACAGATATTCTCTATTTCAATTCCATTGGCCCCCACCTTCTTATAATCACCTTTGTTTTGATGTGTTTCCTGGATGTGTCATGGTTTTCCAGTTTATCTTGATTCTCTTTAAGGTTGGCTGCTTTTGATGATAGATTAGGGTTTAATTTAATCTCAACAAGAAATAGTCTCCATAGTGTTCCTTTTTTCAGGAGCTAATCAGTGGCTTGTTTCTGAAAATATTGAGGTCAGGTAAGCCCATCCACTGTAGTTGAATACACAGTACTATTAATTATATGGTTGGCCTTCACATATTCGTATGTCATCTTATTTTCCTAACTTCTTGTTTTAATCATCACTTACACTAGGTTTTGAAATCCATTATGTTTAGGGACCTGTAGTTTAATGAATGAGTTGGAAGGCTAAGACTTGTCTCATGAAGTTGCTGTATTTGTGTAATAATAATCATTTTATCAAGGTACTAGTACTTTAGGCCTTTAGAATTTGGATATCTTTCTATTGGCTTTAGGCATATATACATTGATTTTACTGGATTTTCATTTATTTTACTGTTGTTTAAGGCTATCATGTTACCTTATATATTCTACAAAGAACTGCAAAATGAGATAGAACTAAGCAATATTTTGCCAGAATAAAAGTAATATTGCTAGTAAAGACAAAGAATTTTTTCTAGTTATAGTTAATGAAATGACTTTTCTTGTCTTCACATTTATTCTGTGATCTCTTAGTTGTATTTCTGAACCATAAATGTCAATGTACCCAGGAAAATTTATTTTAAGCTTAAAATCATAATTATCTTGATTTTGTTAATGATCATTATTAAAAATACTGAAGCATTTTAAATGTTTGATGTGTGTGTTTTAAATTAAACTGAGTTTAAAAAGTGGAGAGGGCCTTGCCTTTTGGAATATGTATTCTGAATTGGTCTTTAAGCATTTGAACAAAAATGCTTTGATGGAATGTTACAATCACTGCTCATTATCTGGAATTCACTTGCAGGTCATTTGTTCCTTACTGTTTTTTAAAAACTGAGCATTCACCATGTTTTTGCTCCAAAGGAAATCAGTCACAATTGTTCATAACCAGGATTTGCTTAAAAATGAAATCTCTGAGGAAAACTGCACTCCTAATTTTTAATACTTCTAGGATTACAGATGTTGGCATTGTGATGAAACAGCTTGTCTCTGGTATCATTGTAATGGTCTGTTCCATGGAGCAGTTGGAGATGAGACTATTATAATGAAATATTTATTAAAATGCTTACGCTGTGCTGAAAACTTGGGGGAAGGGTACCTATGCTGTAATGAATTCTGTGCGCTAGCAAAACATTTTGTAATGATGACTGATACATGTCTTTATGAATACAACACAGAGAAAATATTTGTCTTCCATTGTTTGAGTTGGCATAAACTTAAAGCAAAACTCCAAGCAAGAGCACTAGAGTGATTATTTTAAAATACAAGTCATGTTTTTCTTGTTTTCTTTTTTTAATTCTTCGGAAAAGTAAAGTTTTAAACTAAATCTTAAACTAAGATTTTAAGAAACAAATATAATTTATTCTAGCTCTTTTGTGCATAGATAGATACTAGCAGATAATATAATTTGCTAACTTATTGGAATGGCTACAAGCACATGAAAAATAATCTCATTTGTTAAGTTTTTGAAAATGTAAATTAAACAGCAACCAACCAAAAATACTAGTTTTTCTTGTCTGGATTTAAGAAGAATGGTAATGCCAAGGTGAAGTCGATATTGAAAGCGCTTTCAGGTCTGTTGGAAAAGTTCACTGATACTTTCTCAAGGTTACTCCACTCATAAGAAGACTTGAAACACATATCCTCTATCTAGCAGCTTCACCTCTGGGAATTTAGTCTAAGGAAGTAATTGGACAAGGAGAAAAAAACACAACAACTTTCATTATATCAAATATTGGGAATACCTTAAAGTTCTACCAATAGATAAACAAATTATGGTTCTTTACATAGAATGATGCTGTTCAGGGAAATAGGGCATAATATGTATGGTAAGTGACTAATATGCATATTATTGGTCTCATTTGTGGCTAAAAAGGGTGTACACTAGGACTTGTGGATTTGTATAACAAAATGTTGGGTTTTGTTGCTTTTTTTATATTATATAGGCATAAACTATATAGACACATACATACAAAAAATTATTTTAAATATACTTATCTTGGACTTAACACTCCTACTTTATTCTGCCCTATAACTGAATGAACATGCAAAGATGTTAAATGATATTCAATACAGGACTGTTTAAAATAGTTTTAAAAATTAACCTACCTACTTACCCTCTATTGCCAGGAATATGAGTAAGATATTCATGGTATAGGCATATTTCACAGACACTGAAATTCAAGGTGTAGATTTGTATAAATATGGAAGCTCAAGTTAATAAGAATTGTGTGTATGTAGACAGGTATATAGATAGATAAAAGTCTGAAATGTTTACATGACATTATCAAGGTAATTATTTCTAAGTGACAATATTATGAGTAATTTTCAACTTTGACTTCTAGCATGTCTGTTTTAAAAATTTTGTACAATTAACAAATACTTCCTTTATTTCCAAAAAAGTAAAAAGGAACAGTATTGGATATCAATAAAGCAGCAGAAACCATGGTGTGTAGCACCATGTAAAACACTATGAAGGTAGACGGAAGTAGGTGCTATTTCTAGGAAAATTTACTTTATCAAAGTGATCCCAGAAGAGAGCGCCTAACTTAGTTAACTATGGAGGAAATGATAAAGTATCAAAGGTGTTTTCTAAATTCAAAGTGTGAGCCCCCAGATGACCTGGGTACATTCTCCCAGCATTGAGGGGCATTAATATCATCAAGTAGAGCAAACAAATAATTTATCAAAGGGAGCTTTAATTGGAGTGATATAAATTAGAGCCATCCCACATAAACCTGATGAATGGTCATGTAACTATTTCATCTTTTTCTAAGCACTGAGCAAAGAGCAGACTTCCAAGTTTTTTTAAGTCACCAAAATGATCTTAATACCAAAACTTCACAAAGATGGTATATATGGACAGGTGTATGTGCACACATACAATGCAGATCAATCTTATGAATATTGATGCAAAACCTTTCAGTAAAATACCATAAAATGGGATTTAACAGTGCATTAAATAAATACCATGCTCAAGTGGACTACATCACAGGGATGTAAGCTTCGTTCGATATTGGAGAAGCTTGTCTGAGTATTAAATTGAAAAAGAAAAATCTATATGGTCATCTTAAAGGTGCCCAGAATGCTTTGCTAAAATTCAGCATCCATAATACTTGCATCCATTGTGGCAGTGGTTACATAGACTATGTACATTTGTCAAAAATTAGTGAACTATATTCTTTAAAAGGGTGAGTTTTATTGCATGTAAATATGTCATTAAAATTAATTTGAAAAGAATAAAGTCACTTTATGGTAACAAAAAGATTTTCTTTCTGTTCTTGACATAATATTAAGAGTAATTAAGCATTTACATTTTCCATTTTCCATAAGGAAATTAAATAGGAAAATGGGATAGGTTTTCACTGTCACTTTTGTGGTGTTCTTTTTCTAGCTTACAGCCTGTGCCTGACAGCCAGGTGTGCTAGGAAGTCTAGAATCAATGGCAGTAATTGCATTTCTCTTCAATTTTGCTGGAGAAGGGTGGAAATTTTTGTTGTCGGTGATGGAACAGATTAAACATAAGCAGCACTCAAAGTGTCACTAGCTATGATTTATGAAAAAAAGCAGAATAATTATCCCAGATTTGGCTAATCTAAAGCTAAAGATTATGTTGTAGACTTTAAATATTTGTAGCCTATTATCTGTGCCCTCAATTCCATCTCCTCCATCCACTCTAGGACTTTTCATCCCAGTCATATTGTCTTTTGTCTCATGAGTGTTTTGTTGCTACTAGACACTTCTCAGGGAAGAAAAAGTTTAAGAAAATCCTGCCCTTAATATCACCAACCTATTTTGGCAACATTACATTGCTTGCTTTCCTACAGAACCTGGCAACCAGAGTAAACTTGATAAATGTTTTCTCTATTTGAATTGGTCAAAAAATTTAAAAAATAGGCTATATTTTGCTGCCCCCACTTTCTACTTATGGTGAACTTCCCATCTGATTTTTTTCCACACCTCCTCTCTCTGGTCTGTGCTAGAGTCCTCTCTCAAGATCACCAGGTGCCTCCTAGTCTTCAGCTCCCACTCTGAAACAGAATCTCAATCCTCATTTCTTCAGCATTTCTGCCACATTTGACAAGTACCCTCTGTCCTTGTACATGTATAAAAAGCAGCCCCTATTGCCTCTCCCTATAAATTTATTTAGTGGGGAAAGGCCTTCCCCTGCTTCTGAAATGAAAACTCAGGGACCTTCCTTTCTGCTCACATGTAGTCAATAAAATGTCCCACTATTGTGTCAGGTAACTCTTTCAAGTTGGTATCTCAAGTATTCAGGGAATCTCCATTGGCAAAACTTCTTTCTTAACAGCTGCTCGCTTGTCTCCCTCAGTAAGAACGTCCACAGGCAAAAAGTCTCAGCTTTTAAGGAGGAACATGCTTTTCTTCCTCTTTTCCTGACTTTTGCTATCAGTTCTGCAATTTGCTGAGGTCTTATCCATCAGGGTCAAAATAAGAATGAAGGATATAACGAATGGAGGATGGATCTAGAATGAGTTTTGTCTTAGTTGTGTGGATTTTCATGCAATGCATTCTAAAAAGAAGTAGTAAGTTGGGGTAGGGAGGTGTGAATTCATTTGCAGACAAGATGAGTATGAAGAACCTGTGGAAAGTGCAACGGAAATGTCTAGCAGGTAGTTATTTGTGACAATCAAGAGATAAACATTCAATTATAGTAAATGCCATAGGAGTGTATACTGCTGTGAAAGAGAATCCAGGGAACAAAATTAGGAAGCAATTTTGATGAACTTAATAAAGCACCCTTGCTCAGGCTGTATACCTTTTGACTTTGAAGAAATCATAAGCTCTCTCTGAACCTCCATTTCCTTGCCAATAAAGGTTAGTGCAGGTGATTTATAAAGCCTCTTTTGGGTTGACATTCTGTGATCTGATTTCTTTGCATTAGTTCTCATGTCTGCTTTGAGACAAATAGTGCATTCTTAATTTTATAGCCTTTCTAGTATCTGTAAGCTCATTCAATGACACAGACTCCTCATCTTTCCCTCTCTGAAAAAATAAGACCGTCTTGCACACCACTCCACCAATATTTTTTAAAGATAATGTGGAGCACCAGAAAAATGGCAGCTTTGTGGAATCCAAGTGTTTCATGGAAGTCATTAGTGAGTGGTGATTAAGGACTCAGACTCTGAGGCCAGACCTTGGGGCTCAGATTCCTCTACCACTTAATAACTGTGTCACCTTGGGCAACTTAGTCAATCCCTCATATCTTCTTTCTCTCAACTATAAAATGAAGATGATAATCTTAGAGATGGTGTAGGGATTAAATGAGACAATATTTTCAAAGTATTTATTATTATATATTCACATATGTCTTATATTATTGTTATATATTATGCTTAGTATATATTATTATACTTAGTATTAATCTTATCCTTTTAGTTTTCAAAAGGCCAGAGAAAAGAATCCATACCACTTGCTAAGAAGTGGGAAATTTGGATGGCTGAACTCCAGGGGTGATAAAAACTCATTTCCTACTAACGAATTGAGCAGCAGGTGAAAAAGTCATATAAATACTGAATTACAGTTGTATTCCATTTACAAATTAGTTTGAGATAGGAGGAATTGACTCTTCCCTGCCCCTAATATTTTTTGTTGCATTTACTTGTCACATTTACCTCAAAGGAAAGCTATGTGGAAAGAGAAGAACAAATTGTGAACTGCCTTCTGTCTCAGTAATAAACTTTACAATTTCAAAGTGTCTTCGAGGTTAGTTCACCTTGGTGGAACAATGTCAACCTCTAAAGCCAAAAATATTTCCCCTAAAGCACGTTATTAATGAGTCTTTAAGTTTGGAACATCAGCTTCAAACTTCTTTGGAACATTCGACCTGCTCCTCAAAACATAATTATAGGTGTCAATTGCATGGAGGGAAAGACACACCTTAAGGAATGGTAACTACAGAGACCGAAATCATTCTCCAATTTCTTCCCTTTTGCTCTTCTTACTTGTCAAGAGAGAGACTGAATTTAACTTGTCAGACCCAGACAAATATGTGTGTCCCTTTGCAGTTTATTTATGCCAAGAAGGACAGTAACATGACAACAGTGATTCAAAACAGGGTTTTAAATGAATAAGTAAGAATAAGCCTCTGGGATTAGTCCCAATTGAAAAGTTCAGCACCACCAGGGAAGGTAGCTGCTGCTGTTGCTAGGGATTAACAAATGGCTGGCTGCAGGGAATAGCATTCACTGGCCCAGCCACATTCTTAGTTATTGATGGCCTCTCTACCCTGTGGCATCAGTCTCTCAGATGTACAGATGCCAAGAGTAGCTTAGAAATGTGGTTTTCCCTATTCTTCCTTTGCAGAAACTCTGATTGTTATTGAACCTTTAATTCATATTTCCATAGGAAATGTATGACTTTAAAGTTACTATAGTCTTAGGGGAGAAAATGAAAATATAATTCCTTTCTACAGAACCAAACTGAAAGCAAGAAAACAAAGGAAAGTTCTATGTGTAGTAAAAAAGTTAGGGTAGGATCATTTTGTGATTATGGCACCAAGTATGTTAATAGAAAGAAACCTGTTTGTATAGGGCCTTTACAATTTGCAAGGCCTATTATGGACACACTATTGTTTGATCCTTCAACAGAGAGGCTGTGTTCCCTATTTCTTAATGAGAAACATGAAGCCTAAAGAAATTGACAGACTTGACCAAGGTCTCAGTGCTGGAAGTATAATAGTCCAACACCAGGTTTGGTGTTGTTTCATATAGTCTTGCTATATATACTAATTTGTTGAGCTCTTATAGGAATTTTCCAAATATCCACAATGTTAGTTACTTTTCCATTACTGTAACAAAATATCTTAGGTAAAAAAAGAAAAAAAGTTTTATTTTGGGTCATAGTTTTGGAGGTTTTAGTTGCTGGTCAGTTGACCCTGTTGCTTTTGAGCCTGTGTCAAGGCAGAAAATCATGATGGGAGCACATAGTGGAATTAGTCCATTTCCTTCAGGGTGGGAATGAGAGAGAGAAAGGAAGAGATCAGTTTTGTCTACAGTCCCCTCCAAAGGGACTGTATGATCTAAAATCTCCCACAAGGCCCCACTTCCAGAGGTTCCACCACCTTAGAACCACAGGCCAGGGACCAAGCCTTTTAATAAGTGGGGCTGTGGGGGACATTCTAGATCCAAGCCATAACACCTACCCAGCAGTAAGGTTCAAGTGTATAACCAACTAGATTTTCAACTAGATTTTGTATGTTTTAAGATTAACTTTATATAGTATCTGAAAGCCATCTATTGTGGGTATTTTTCTTGATAAATGGATTAATCCTGGAGAAAAGTTAGCAGTCAGTCAGAAGGAAGCATACTCCTGTGGAAAGTGATATTGATCATTGCCTTGGATTATGGCTTAAGAAGGGTTCAGTGCCAAAGAGAAGGTACCAAAAGATGAACCTATCAGTGGGGAACAAGGATAGATACTGACCCTATTTTCTATTCTGTTCAAAATATGAGGGAATAAAGACTGAGGATTGGAAGACTGTTTTGATATTTTAATATCTTCCCTTAAAGTCACCCTTGAAAAACTTGAAGTAACTATAACTCACATTTATTTTGTTTACAGGAACTTTGCTGGGGGCCTAGGCTGTAACCTTCTACCCTTTCTACCCTTTTATTTCTTTCATATGAAAGATAAGACTCCAAGCAGTGATGTGATAGCTTTTAACTGTTATTAAAAAAAAAAAAAAGTCAAAAGGCATAAGTAGCCCCTTGATGAACTTCTGCCTTGGCTTTCTAATTCTTCTTTAGTATTTGAAGGATTAGATTAAGTGACTTGAAGGTAGACACCATGGAGAGTCTGCATTTAATGGGCTTTCAATAATGTAGAGTGTATGATCAGTTTCTAAAATCACCTACTAATTCTCTTTTATCATGATAAAATAACTCATGACCAACGTAATTATCATTCTTCGCATACGTCCTAATAGCCCCCACTGAGTTCTCTTGGTGCTAGTCTAATACTGTTCCATTTCATGAATGACGCTGCAAGTATACCACTGAGAAGGCAACCATCAACTTTGATTGAACAGGACACACCAAGATTGCAGTTGAGAAAATAAAAGGCAGTAAAGTGGCCTTCATTCCTTCATGCCTTCTTACAGGTAGCAGGTACTGCAACAGCAGGGCCGAGGCCAAGTAGGTTCTGCTGGGGATCTGTAACCAGCCTCAGCAAGTCTCCCATGTTATTTTAGGCTGCTGGAGTCTATCAGTGCTTAAAGTCACAGGGAAATGTAGCTTTTGGATGTGTTTGTCTTCTTTCTGTCTACTGTCAAAGGCAGCAAGCTGTTCTTCCACTGATACGATGTTTTGTCAAAAAGATTTGGAAGCTCAGTATTCCAGTTTAGAGTCAAACTCATGATTAGTGTTCGCGCAAAATTTCTTCTTCCAATTAAGTGGCATTCTTATTCTAAGTTCCCATGCTGTTTTGCCATACTGATAACATTTTGAGGTCTAATTTGATACATAGGATATAAATTTTGAGTATTTGATAATTTTTACATATGTGTGCACCTGTGTAACTAGCATACAAATGAAGATATGGAACATTTTCTTATTCCCTTCCCAACCAGTGCTAAGCAAAACTATTTTGACTTCTATCCCCATAGAGTGGATTTGACTGTTTTTGAACACTGTAAAAATGAAGTCCTCGAGGATGTACTTTTATGTTTGATTTCTTTCATCCAGTATTATATCAAAACTCATCCATGTTGTTGACTAAAATATTTCATTGTATAATTTACTCACCCATTTGTTTATGGACATTTGTGGTTGTTAAAAATAGTAATTCAAGGAACATTCTTGTATGTGTATTTTAGTAGACATAAGTACTCGTTTCTCTTGGACATATAGCCAGGGTAGGATTGCTTAGTCATAGGATATGCACTTATTTTCTTTTAGTAGGTACTGCCAAATATTTTTCCAATGTGGGAAAATATTAACCCTCCTAAATTTCTGTGCTTTATGAATATGATTTTATTCTGCAATGTTTTCACTCTAGGTTGGTGTTACTAGTTAATGTAGGCTATTGAGATATTTGCCACCCATCTCAGATTATATACATAAACATACATTCATGTTCACATTTATTCAGGATGAATTTAGAGGTGGAAATTTGTCACAGGATTGGAGGCTTAGTAGTGAAACTTTGCCCTTAGGAATTAAAAAGAAACAGCTTAAGATAGGTAGACAGACAATATTCATCACAATAAAGTTTAATTATTGAATAAATGTCTCCTATTATGGTGTATGAGTGAGCATGAATTTCAACTAAGTGTAGTATTTAATTAATAGAACAAAACCAGAAGGGTGAAATAACTCAGAGAAGGTCCCTTGCATCCTGCCTCTGGCATAATTCATTTGCAACAGGCTGAATTGTATTTTATGGCTGCTATTTTCTCTAATTTGTCCTTGATTCCTTTGAGAGGAAGCAGTAACTCAATGTATTAATCACTGCTTAGAATCCTCAGCACTGTGCATTTAAATTCTACCAAATATGTGTCAGCATGTGGTTGAAAAAGAATGGAAACTTAGGGCTTCAGTTTCTTTGAACATAATGGTTCATTCAAGTAGGTTCATTCAACCTACCTGTATGGACTGGAGAGCCGAATAACCAATAATAACTTCCTGATATAAGAAAAAGAATTGATAAAGTAAGGAGCTTCTAGGATCAGTCTAGAAAAGCCTATTAGGCTGGCTTTTCAAATAATAAAGTTTTCTTCCCTTTGGGCAAAGCTACATTAGTTTATTCATTCATTCTTTATCATTCATTCACATAATGATTCAACATTTATTGGGTACTCTGTGGCAGGTCTTTTTCTAGATACCAGGAATATAGTTCAGAGCAAAGCCTAAGTTTGCTCTTATGGAGCATATCTTCTCAGGAAGTTAAGAGGCAAAATCATGTGTTACTCTGTAGGAAAATAAAAACAGGATGTGGGGCTTGGATATGTAGGCTTGGTGTTAGGCACTGCTGATGCTTTTCATAAAGGGAGGTCAGGGAGAGCTTCAATGACATTTGTTCAGGGACTAAAAGGCATTAAGCAGTGTGGATATCCACTGAGTAGTCCAAGCGGGGTGGGGCAGTGCCTGATGGGCTGAAGGTTAGTATAGAGGCCTCTGAGGTGGGTAGGTAGTGAGGGGAAAAAATTAGCTGGACACAAGGTCAGAGGAATGGCAGAAGGCTGGATTAGAAAGGGTCCTGCAGGCCATAGTAAAGACCTTGGCTTTTTCTTGGAGTGGGAATCTGCTGAAGGATTTTGGATAAGTGATGATTCAAATTTTTACAAAAGGATTGTCTTGCATGTTGTGTAGAAAATTTATAGGGACAAGGGTAGAAACAGAAACCAACTAAGATCTCTAACTTCTTGTGCAGGCAAAAACTAAATGGCACAAATGCTTTCTTTTTGACTTATTGCCATCACTATGCCTTATTAGTAATGGTAATAATTGTGCTTACCCAAATATGAACAATGACTGGCACATTTGAACCACGTTAGTAATAACTTAGTAATATGTAAATTAATAATGGGCAGGGGATATTATAAATAAGTTCTATGTTATTCAAGTGCTTTTCCATTCACCTAATTTTTTTCTGGACACTCTTCTTCCTGCTTTTATTTAAAAATGTACCATTCTTTCAGCCACCCACACTTGCGCTTCAGCCATTTATGACTCCTTCTTCATCTCTACATAGGGAGTTGCTATTGTAGCCTTGATGTTCTCCTAAATCCATTTCTTTCTGCCATTCTTAACTTTGGTTTTTGACCCTCCTTTCATTTCAGAGTTAGTGACCCAATTTTCCTTCTCTAATCTATGTGAAATTCAGCAACAAGAATATAGGTTTCTGAAGTGAGACCTTGATTTAGATTGGTTCATGTCTTTGTTCTTCCATGTACAGTAAGGCCTTCTGCAATTTTTAAACCTCAATAATACCAATATCTAATTTAGAATATCAGTTTCTAAGGTTGCAATAAGGAGAAATTGGGCTATGGAGTGTTTAAAGAGCCTCGTAGCAATAGACACTTAAAAATATTGGTCCTTTTCACTGTTATCTGACATCACTCCATCCTTGATCTTTCTGGCAAATTCTAAAACATAGCTCTCATTGTGCCATTCATCTTTTCAAAACCTGCAATAGCTCCCTATAGTCTCACACATCAAATACAGACACTTCGGCCTGCCATTCAGATATCTACTCTCTGACTCAACTTTTTTCCCATTATTATTCTCCAATGTACTTTATGTATTAGCCAAAGTCACTGTTTTATAATCCTGTTATTTTTCAAGTCATCTATTAAAATCATGACAATCCTTCAAATCCTGTCTCAAATGCCATTGCCTTAACAAAGCCACTGACAATCTAGAAATGGTATCTTCTAGTCCTGAAACATCCTCATGCTTGAAGGAGGCAGCATCATGCTGAGGCTATGAGCCAGAGTCCAGGTCCTACCACTTACTTTCATCCTGTGGATGTTATTTAATCTGTGTCTTCAGTTTTCCCCTGCAAAATGGAGATAATGATACCTACCTCATAAGGGTGTTGTGAGCACTGAAAGAGTTATTGCATGTAAAGCACTTTGCATAGTGTCTGGCACTTGGAAATCAGTTCTATAAATGTAGGCATAAATATGAATATTATTTTATCATCAAGACCCATATTTTTACAAGGATTTCAAATAAAAGCTGTTTGAGATAACAGTAGAAAGTGACATAAACTAGAAAACAAGAGCCCCACAACTAACCAAGCTGTGTGATGTTGAATATGTCACATAAACATATCTAATAGCCACTACCAACTCAACCCTACAAAACAACTCTTAATTTCCAAACTCTAATTGTGCTCCTTTCCTCAGTAAATAATACTATCATCTACCCAATTTGCCAAAAATCTGAATCATCTTTAAATCCTATTATTGCCATTTAAATTTAATACATCTGCAAGTCCTATCAATTCTACTTCCAAAATATATTCTTAGTCCCATCTACTTCCCCTTGATCTCCACTGCTATAACCAATATTCTCACCTGTACTCTTGCAGTTACAGGTTCCTAATCCATCTTTTGGCCTCCATTCTTGCCTGTTTCCCATAGAGCCAGAGTGATATTTAAAACACAAACCTAGCAGGGCACAGTGTCCTAAGCCTTTAATTCCAGCTACTGGCCACTAAAGAGATTGAAGCAAGAGGATCACTTGAGCTCAGGAGTTTGAGACCAGCCTAGGCAACATAGCAAAATACTATCTCAAAAAAATAAATAATAAACATAAACCAGATAGTATCATTCCCCTGCTTAAAATTCCTCAGTGGCTTTTCATCATTCAATGATATCGCACTGCTTTACCCTCATACATATCACTCTCCCTTTAGGTCCTTTTTTCGCTTCCTGCTTCCTCACCATACTCATGGCTGCCTTGAGCCATAGCGCTTGCTATTCTGATTGTAATCCTCAGCCTCCAGCTGTCCCCAGGACTTGCTTCTTATCATTTAGATCTCAACTCTAATTGCCCTCCACCCTCTATCAGCAGTGCTCTATCACATCATCTGATTTTATTTTTTCCTAAGGCTTAACACTACTGGAAGAATAGTCTATACACTTACTTATCGCCTCCCCGAGTATAAATTAAAGGTCCATGATAATACGGCCCATTTCTTAGCACAGTGCCTGCAATATAATAGGTATGCGGGGGAAAAACCTTGACTGATTGACCAAATCAATGAATAAGTATAAATCCACTTTTGATGAGGTATCAAGGTTTTAATTACATGAGCAAGTACAGCGTTAATTTTAAAATGTGAGGACGTATTGGTTTTCCTTTCGTTTAGTCCCTCATACTTAATGAACATTAAGCACATATGCTTATGCCAGAAATATGACTGTAAATAAAACAATACAATCCCAAATCCTCCCCCGCCCCCAATCTCCTAAATAGTTCTCAAATTTATTTTGTCCATCTCCTCTCCTGTATACCACCTTAGTGTAAATTACCATGCTCTTGGCCTTTTCCTTGTAGGTTCTAATCTTCCAATACGTCTAGCCTGACTGCAGCCAGTGAAACTTTTCAGTCGCCGTCTACCTAGGCTTTCATTGTTTCATAAAGCCCAGAATCTGCGCTTCTCCCCACCTCTTTCGTCACGCCAGCCCTCACTCTCCAGCAGGCCGCACTCCTCCTAGCTTCTTGGGTTCCCGCCTGCCACCCAGCTGGGTAACTCTAGCTTCGCGCTTCCAATAACGTTCTTCAGAGCACCCATGTTGCCTATTTTTTCGGATTTTAGACTGTGCCTTCCTCGGGGAAGCCCTCCCGGATTAGGCTAAGCCCATTTCCCCATCATACAGCCCCACATTACCAAGGGCGTCTCTTTTAGAGTTCACATTTGTTTTATAAGTATATTCTCCCGAATATGATAACCTTAGCACTGTGCGTTCGCGACAGTCAGCGCTCAAAAGCAATTTGCGGAAGAAACACACAGACTAACGGCCCAACCACTGCTCGCCCCACCCCTATGGTTGCGGCGCCGCTATTACGCATTAAGCAGGCGCCCCGCACAGGCGTCTCAGGCGCCTGCGCGAAGAGGCGCGCATGCGTGGAGGGGCGAGTCTGCTGACAGATTCTCGGAGGCAGCGGTGGCGGCGGCGGCCCTGGACTGCGGGGAATGGGAGTCCTAGGGCCCTGACTGAGCACCGCCCCCGCCTCCCTGCCCCCGACATGGCTCAGGAGAAGATGGAGCTGGACCTGGAGCTGCCTCCGGGTACGGGCGGGAGCCCGGCGGAGGGCGGCGGCAGTGGCGGCGGCGGGGGCCTTAGGAGGTCTAACAGCGCCCCCCTGATCCACGGCCTCAGTGACACTTCTCCGGTGTTCCAGGCCGAGGCGCCTAGCGCCAGGCGGAACAGCACAACGTTCCCGAGCCGCCACGGCCTGCTGCTGCCAGCCTCCCCCGTCCGCATGCACAGCAGCCGCTTGCATCAGATCAAACAGGAGGAAGGCATGGACTTGATCAACCGAGAGACGGTCCACGAGCGCGAGGTGCAGACCGCAATGCAGATAAGCCACTCCTGGGAGGAAAGTTTCAGCTTGAGTGACAACGATGTGGAGAAATCCGCCTCCCCAAAGCGCATCGATTTCATTCCGGTGTCACCAGCACCGTCACCCACTCGGGGAATTGGAAAGCAGTGTTTTTCGCCATCCTTGCAAAGTTTTGTGAGTAGCAATGGATTGCCTCCAAGCCCGATTCCCAGCCCAACTACTCGATTTACTACCCGGAGAAGTCAGAGTCCCATCAACTGCATTAGACCAAGTGTTCTTGGACCATTGAAAAGAAAATGTGAAATGGAAACTGAGTATCAGCCAAAGAGATTTTTCCAGGGCATCACCAACATGCTTTCTTCTGACGTTGCACAGCTGTCAGATCCTGGTGTGTGTGTATCTTCGGATACCCTTGATGGAAACAGCAGCAGTGCGGGATCTTCTTGTAACTCACCAGCGAAAGTCAGCACTACCACCGACTCTCCTGTGTCACCTGCCCAAGCGGCCTCTCCCTTTATTCCAGTAGATGAACTTTCATCTAAGTGATTCTCCCATTCTGAAACTTACTTTCTTTTTTCTTTTTTTCAATGGAGAGACAGAAAAAATCAAGTTGGAGCAAGCACTGAACTTTGTTGATTAATCTGAGTCTATTTCCTATTTGACCCTTTCCCCTTTTTTTGGAATTTCCTGAAATGTTATTCTAGAGAACTTCTATGTCAGGTTCCTGCGGATGCCCTTGAATTCAGTGTAGTAATATTTTCAGACTTTTTCCCAATAAGTGTGTTGAAGCATACATTTTACGCTGCTAATATGTCTAAATACATATGTTATCCCTTGATTTTTTTAAATAATTGAGAGCTCTATTTATTTATGGGAATATTAAGTTCTGATGAAAATATAAATGTTGAATTAATCAGTATAGTAAACTGATGTTTTAAAATTCCATACTTTATGACCACACTAATTTTTAATGTCATTTTTAATGATTGCTAATTTCCATTTGATGAACAATAACTATTTACAGCTTTTTAAAAATATGTTAGTTATAACATATCGATCCAGTGGTTGTCTGTTTTACCCAGGAATCCTTGGATATTTAATTTTCTGGGTGCAGAAGTGGATGGGAGGGGGAGATGATAAAGGAACAAATTATAAAAGTTTGCAACAAACCTTTTTAAATTAAATATGTAAAAGTAACCATATTTAAGAAAAATGTTTTCTAATGAAATTTTATTAATTCTAGTTAATCATACAAATATAACTACTATACAGAAAGTGAACTTTTCAAAAAAAAATTTTTTTAACCAGAAAGTGCTTTCTTTTGGGTATAATCCTAAAGTGCAATGGGGCAGTGCCTTGCAGTCCTAGCTCACTGTATATAGGCTGAGGCAAGATTCTTTGTGCCACTTCAAACTTTAAAGTTTTTCAAATATGTGGGAAGCCCTGTTAAACTTCAGCAGAGCCCCCCAGGGAGACAATACTTCTCAATCATGGATAATACTTTAAAATATTCAATTGTGCCTCAGTTCTGGAAACTCTTGCTAGTAGGGAACCAGAGCAATTTTTGGCTGCTTTTCTTCACTGCCCATCTGTCACCTTCCTGGTTCTCTCTTATTCAGGAAGGAAGCAGCTGTTTCCTTGCCAACAGGTTCTTCCTTTCCACCTCCCACCTAACTAGGGCACTGTCATTTAGACAAAGGTACAGTGTGACTCAGTTTCTAACAGTGAGCAACAATAGGACTGAATTGTTTAACCTCTGGTAAAGCTACAGCTGCAACTGGCTGCCTTGGGGAAATTGGTTAAATAAGTCTGGTCATTTGCTAGAGAAAAATCAGTGGAATCACATAGGTAAATCATTGTTTAACTTAGGTTTTGTTAAAGGTAGAATTGTAGAATTCTCTTTGTCTTTTACAGCTAAGATAAAATAGTAAGAATAGCAAATCGTTTTCATATTATACTTCCTTATGATACCTCATCCATTTTCCTTAACTAGATAGATGAAAGGATGGGTGGGTAGGAAAAATGAAAGGCAGGCAGGCGGACAAAAAAGAAAGGAAGAGGTTAAAAAAAAAAAATTAAAATACTCCAAGAGACCAAGAAAAAAACCTTAACTTACTTGTTAAGGTTAGTACCTATGCAGACTTTAACAATTACATAGAATTCTTACTGCTGTGAGAATAAAGTAACTGGTCAATTCTTGCTTGACAGTTGCCTCAGTGAAATCTTATCAAGGGTAAGATTGTGTCCATGTTTAAAATTTTCTGTTCATGTGTTCCAGTCCTGACAGTGTTCCACAATTCAAACCTATATATTTAGTTTCCTGTTGTTACCCCATTCTGCTTCCAGAAGTACTTTTAAAATCTCAGCATCTTTAAAGCAATTTTTTTTTAAATCTCTTAATCTGTTCTTGTAAGTGCACAATTGATGTCATCACTGGAAGCATCTTTGACTTTCTCTTTTCCCTTTCTTAATTACCATGTACTGTCAACTACTTTTCAAGTGAATCTCAGATCTCTCCTCTTCGCTTGTCTCTGTTTTCCTTGATTCACCCTAAGTTCTTACCTAAGTGACTTCCCTGCCTGTCTTCTGTCTCTTTGGTCTGATCTTTCAAAAATATAAACTTGAATTTTTTTCACCCTTTTGTTTGAAAATATTTCTTTCCTTTTCCTACAGCTTAGGGAATGATTTTTTTTAGCCTGGTCTACAAAGTCCTTCATGATCTGGACATATTCTAAAATGGCTTTATTCCTCCCCTTACCCCCTTTCCAGTATACATCCTTCCTTCCTATTCTGCAAACATTAGACTACTTGATATTCCTTAAATATGCCATGTTTTTTCTTGTGTTTTGTGCTTTTTGACAGGTTGTTCCTTCTCCATAAAAGGACATATTTATCCTTTTTAGTCAGAATTTTTTTCTTTTTATTGCATGTAAATTTAAGAAAGCAGTGTATAACTACTGATTATAAAATATTTAAATAATGTGTATGCCTACATAGTTAAAAAACAAAAAAGCCTCCGTTACTGTAAAATTCATTATCTGTTCCCATAGGTAACTTACGTTTAACAAGTCGGTATATGTTGTACAAGATGTGTTACTTTGCATTTCCATGTACATATGTATATATATGCAGGAAACCAACATGTTGTTGACAGCTCTCTTCCTTTCTCTCCATATCTAATCACTTGCCAAGTCTTATTGATTTTATCTTCTAGAATCTATTCCTCATGTTCATCTATATTGCCACCCTCATCATGCTATCATCATTTCCTTCTTAGATGTCTGACTTCAACTCTGGTTGACTATCTATTATTCTTTCTAAAACAAATAGAGCTTTTAAAATTGCATATGTGATCCTTCCATCTCCCAACTTTTCCTTCTTAAAGCTTTTTATTTGCTTCTGTTGTTCTTACAAGTTTACCAAAATTAATTCTGACCTAGGAGGCCAGGAGGGATCTGGCATTTGCCTCTTGTTTTCTGTGCTCCACCTTCAGTGACTAGCTTTATTCTACTTAAATGCATTATGTTCTCTCCAATTTTAGGGCCTTTTACCAGATCCTTTTCCCTGAAGGTATGGAAAATTTTATTTCTATACATTTATTATTTTATATAGATTATAAGTTTTAAATTAGCTAAGGCTCTAAGAGTTTATATGGTCATTTTACATTATCATAGTATTGTTCATAACTTCAGTCATTACTCCTTAGCTTATATAAAAATTATCCTTCAAAAATATTTTAAGGTATGAGTATTGCTAATCTATAAACTTTGTACAAGAAATCCTAAAGCAGTCAACAACCTTTAGTTATAGTGTAGTTTGTCATATATAATAAAATTCTGTACAATATTTTCCTTTATGTTTTTTAAAAACAGCATAAAGCGTGAAATGTAGTGTAAAAAATTATGGATGAAATAATTAATGGTTGCCCAATCCAAGGCTACTGGGTGCCAGAACCTTCAAACATATTTGAAAGATTGATTGTAATCAAGAAAAACCTGCTTTCCAGTGATTCACACTTATTAGTTCAGCCCACTACACACTTAGTGCAAGAGACCATTCTTTATATATTTGGCAGTAAAATGGGGGGAAAGGTCAAGACTTAGGAGGGCAATAATGCTGAGACTTTTTTCCAATTATTATGTTTATGAATCAGTAGAAAAAATTTGAAGATTCAAGAGAGGTCGGAGACAGGGAAACGATTGCCAGACAACCAGCAGAGGAAGATGATGTAACCTACAATTCCTGGATAGCATCAGAGAAAAGAAGAACTAGTTGATCTTGGAAAGGAGGACAGTAAACTTTTTATCGTGTTACACTTTATTTAAAATTAGAAGGAGACATCAGTAAATGTTGAATTGATTTGCTATTGTAGAAGTTAGGAGTACAGAGGAAGACATATGGAAGGTAGAAAGAATGTATGTCTGATTAGCTCTATATCTTAGATTCTGCATATATTGGAAAATAGAGCCTAGGTGAAATAAAGGTTTAATGTTGCTCTGAGATTTGTAAAGGAGTGACTTAAGGATGAGAAAAAGATTCAGCCATTTGGATGTCACATTGCAGTTGGATAACAGGCACAAAGGAAGTGGGTTTAATTGACTAGGTCTGGGAATTAAGTGGGTACTAGGTAAAGTCCAGTGTGTGAAGCAAATGAGGGTTCTGCAGAAAGTATAGTTTGAATGATTGGCAAAGGCATTGAGAGTGGTCAGGAAAGTCAGCAAAGGGTGATGGCCTAGGCCATTTTTTTTTCAAGGTCTTACCTATTTAATTAGCCATACCAAATATGCAGAGACCCTGGTCTTATGTAGCAGTTTTTCTTATATTTTTCATGACTGGTTTTGTTTAGCTAGAGAAG
Source organism: Sciurus carolinensis (assembly GCF_902686445.1). NCBI lineage: Eukaryota > Metazoa > Chordata > Mammalia > Rodentia > Sciuridae > Sciurus > Sciurus carolinensis. The sequence goes on from NC_062226.1 coordinate 69,951,767, forward strand.
CATCTCTGAAGGCAATCCTTGAATTCCCCTCATTTGTGTCACACTGTTCACAGTGACCTAGACAGGGTTCTTTGACATACAAGTAAAAATGTTTCTTAAAAATTAAAATAATCTGCCTGGCACGATGACACACATCTATAATCCCAGTGATTCAGGAGGCTGAGGCAGGAGGATCACAGTTCAAGACCAGCAAGGGCAACTTAGAGAAACCCTGTCACAAAATAAGAATGGCTGGGGATGTAGCCCAGTGGTAGAGCACCTCAGGGTTCTATCTCTAGTACCACAAAAAATATATATGTAAAAATAAAGTACATGCTTTGTGTCAGGCACTGTTCTGGGTGCTAAACAAATATATTAATACATTTAATTTTTCTCATTATCATCTGAGGTAAGTGCTGTTATTATCCTCATTTTATTAAGGAGAAAGTGGAAACACAGAGCAGTTAAATAACTTGTCCAGGATTCTAGAACTGGGAGGTAGGCAGCCTATTGTGGTGGTTAAGGACAGACTATGGAACCAGGTGACCATAGTGAGGATTAAAGGGGTCAATATATGAAATGCACTTAATAACAGTGCTCTGCAATTTCTGCTAGATGATCAGCTATCACTGTGGTAGTGGTAATATATGATGTTGTCATTTGGCTTGTACTTACTAAGAAATCTTTATCTTTTTTGCTGAAACTTCAATTTTCATACTGAGTAGTGGGCTTTCTGCCCTTCAGGGTAGGCTCTCCTTTTCTCCTGTGAGTGTTTTCGATATTAGAAATTCTCTCTTACACTGAGTAGACTCCCTCTATAACTTCCACTCTTTCATTCAAGTCCAACTCACTGAAAAATGAAGAAATCTTAATCCTTTTTTTTTAGGTGTCATCCTTCCTTTAAAAATCAGAAATGCTAATCTTTCTCTGATGCCTGAATCTTGTTTCTAGATTTTAGAATCGTGAGCAGTTCCTTCAGTATACTCCCTCTGTGAAATAAGTCTATCATTATTTTGGCAACTGAGATTTTAGAAGATTGTGATCCCTCACAATGCTTATGTTTCTTGAGCACCCAATATAGGCCCGCATTCTTTTCAATGATATGTGAGTTCATTTAATCCACATGAAAATCCTAAGAGACAGGCACTATGAGTATTACCATTTAATAGATGAGAAAACCAGGTACATTTTCTCAAGTCCCTATTGTTTATTTTTCCCTTTGGAATTTACATGCTCTTTGTTTTCTCCTGATGAACAAAATTTTTTTCTTATTGTGATAAATCCTAATTTCCAGCTAACTAGCTACTTGCTAACTTTGTTAGCGTTGTTGCTTCTATTTTGAATCAAATGATATGTTTATTTAAAATGATGTCTTTAGATATCATATTAGAGGAAGATAGTGGAAGGGTTTTTAATAGATAAAAAGTTTAAAGAATATAAAAGGAAATAATGTTCCACAGCTTTATACATTTTAAAATTTATTTGTTATGATAAGAAATACCCAAACTACAAGTCTTGGCGGGGGGGGGGGTTTGTTTTCTTTAAATAGGTATATAAACTTTATTACATTATGAGTGTGCATACACCCCACACACCTTTGTTATATTTGGTTTATACACTATCAAACTGATTGAGGTTTTCTTAAATGTATCATTCCTAGGGAGACAAAGTCAAGAACCAGTTTAATCCTTTCCTTGCCCCTCCTGCCCACAAAACTATAAGTTTAAAAATGTGTCATTTTTTTAAAAGAAAAAGTAACAAGATTGGAAGAATGTCTAAAACTTATTACCCAAATACTAAGCAGGTTGACTTCTTTCTCTAGAGGAAGCCCTCCCCAGAGGTAGAGATGTAAAGTCAGGGGAACCAAGCAATCCTGGAACTTTCCCCTCTCTCCTATCTTTTTAGCTTTACTTCATAGAAAATCACTTCACCATTCAGTAAAAGTCCTCAAAAAAGAAAACTTCCCTTAAAATACATTCTAGAATTGATACTTCAAGTTTCACACTTTCTTGACCCTGTATTTAAATTTTTGAAGCAAACCATTGAAAGTCACAATGTGTTCCAAAAGGTTAATAACATTTTTAGAAGTTCAATAAATATTTGCAAAACATTTCAAAAGTGACTCTTAGTTCTATGTATAGCCTGTTAGGCAAATAACACCAAGTACTTGTGTCTTGTGTATATCCACATACGCACACACATACACACATTGACCTACCTTGTGGACCTTTTTGTGTGTGTGCTTAGAATTATATTTAATTTTCTGCCCCTTTTAGGTTTTCTTTCATTTTCCCTTCCTCGGGTTCCTTACATGGATAGGTTGGATTTTTTTAATGTTACTGAAATATGACATATCCAAGTCACACACATATCCAGGTCACACGTACACACACGCACACACACACACATACACGCTTTATATGAAGTGGTTTTTGTTTTTCATCAACTTTCCAAACTTCAAGTACTAACCTAAAAGAGAAAAAAGGTATATGGTATTTGTTCCCAGGATCTCTTCGTGCCTGAATTTCTCCATTTTGAACGTCTAGAGTAAATACTTTTGGAGATGCAAAATATCACTCAACAACTTTTAAGGCAGCATGACTGAAACTGGAGAACAGAGAACCTATTGCTTTTCCTTACCTGTGAAAGTTCAGTGCTGAAGCAATGCCAGGGAACATTCTGGTTCTTTTCCAACTGCCTACAGTGGTCCCCCAAACCAAACTAACCTCTGAGGCTTGGCTCACAAGGCAGTTGTGAAATAAGACAATTGAGAAAGATCTTTTGTGCTCTAGCAAAACTAAGTGGTTGTTTGAGGTCATCATTCCTGTGTTTGAGGCAATCCTTCTCCCTTGCTTGAAGGACAAAGAAAGATTCTACTGTTGAGATGCCAGGAGGATTTCCGGAAGTCCAAGGGACAAGTAGCTATTCAGTGTTGGTATCTTTTGAAAAGAAAAATGTGAGCTGTTCAGGAGTAGGAGTGGGGGGATGATGAATGGACTGGGTATTTCTTTTGGCACTGTAAATATTCTCAGACTGTCACAGAGCACTCCCTCTTCAGCAGAGTCACACTGAGGATGGTTTTCCTGAATGTTTATTCTTTCTTCCCCTTTATTTAGGATTTAGAGTTGAATCATGATGTTTAATAATTTCTTCACACCTCTTTCCCTTAATGTTCTCTTCTTTGAGTCCTCTGAGGGGAAAAAGGTAAATAATAATAATAATGATAGTAATAATGGTCAGATTACTTTGAGTAGGGAATTACAATTCTCAGAGCTTTTTATATTACCAATTTTTACCATGTTCCTAACTCTTAATTAAAACTTATATTTAAATAGTCTTTCTCAAGGCCTCCTTTATCACACTACTTGCTACCAGATACTTCTAAAATGTGAACCTGATCATGCAGTTTTATGACTACCCCTGAACTTCAAAATTAAATCAAAGTATGCAGTATGAGTGAAAGAAGAACTCCTGCTTCCACATATCCCACAAATTCTAGGACTCCAGCCCCCTGAGCTGCCTGTGGTTCATATCTCTATATACTGTCTGTGCTTCCAAACACAGCTTGTGTCCTCTGCTTAGGACACTCTTCCTCCCTCCTTCCTCCACACTCCTTACCAACTCCTTTCCTTAACTAACTCCTTAAAAACTTAACTGAAGGTACACAACTGTCCTGATGATCCTGCCTCTCTGGGTGCTTTCTTTTATGATCCTGTTGTACCCAGGGTTTCACTCTGTAAAAACTGTTAACAGGATGAATTTTATGTTTCTTGTCTCTTTTCCCCATACATAATAAGGACTAAGTCTTTTATTTCTGCCCTAATGCCTGTCATAGTACATTAGAGTTGCCCAGATTTGTATTGAGTAGATGAGTATTAATCCCATCCATCCGTTAGGATGGATAAATGGATGAATGAGATGAATGATGCACACTGATTTTGTTTTGTTTTTCAATATTTTCAATATTTGTGGTGATACTTTATTTCTTCCACTGATAGTGGCAGTGCCCTTTAGGAATGATTCAACAAACATTTATAAGCATTTTCTGTGGTACATAATGTTTTTAAGAGAAAGGAATGTGTTAAGATTCTTAGTGAAACAAGTCCAGTCACATGGCTGAGCTCTTCAAAGTTTGCTGAGACTACAAATTCATTTGTTAGGCAATTTCTATTTGAGCACCTATTATGTTCCTCCCACTGGCTAGTCTTTTAGAATATGTTAGTGTCCAAAACAAAGACTCCTTTCCTATCAATCAAAGAAAGACTCCCTGTAGAACACACGTTTTGCTTATATGCTAACAAGGTAAAGGAAGGGGTAGTGTGTGTGTGTGTGTGTGTGTGTGTGTAATTGAAACAGCAAGAAGGTCAGTGTGACAGGAGAAGAGTTATTGAAAGAAAAAATAGTTGGGAGCAGGGTTGGCAAGGTGACCCAGGTGGAGAATGTGGCAGCAGCAGTGGCATAGGATCTTGTGGGCCACTGAAGGACATTGCCTTTGATTATCTATGAGACAGAGGGCCTTTGCAGGGGTTGAGCATAGGAGTGAAATGATCTGTCTTGGGTTTTAAAAGGAACACTTATTGAGTTGAGAATGGACTCTGAGGGGCAGTGTAGAAACAAGGGTACCAATTAGAAGGTTCTCCAAAAACTCAGGCTTGCATGAGGGTGTAGCCACCAAATAGGGAAAAGTGGTTAAACTTTAGGTATGTTTTGAAAGTAGAACCAGCCAATTTTGTAGGCAGATTTGAAATGGGCACAGCACTTACAAGAGGGATGTAAAGGATAATTCCAAATTTTATACCTGAGCACTGGAAGGATTAGAATATGAAATACCCACTGAAATACGGAAATCTGTGGGTAGAGTAGGACTTGGGAGCAGGGCAGGGTGGAGTTTGAGAGAAAAGGTGCATTAATAACCAAATTTTAGATCTATTAATTAAGAAATATTTATTATGCATTCAAGTGGATATTTCAAATAAGCAGTTAGAGACCTGAACCCGGAGTTCAGGAAAGAGGGATGCACTAGAAATACACAACTGGGAGTCATCTACCTGTCGGTGCATTTGGAATCAGGAGAGTAGTTGAGATCATTCAAAGGTTAGTGTCAGTGGAGAGGAGAATAAAAACTCTACTTTGGAGCATACTGTGACATTAAAAAGTCAGGGGAAAGACTGAGAAGGAGTAGCCAGGGAGGTAGAAAACCAAGAAAGCATGGCCTGGGAGCCATGGGAAGAAAACATGAGAGAAGATAGAGGGATCAGGTGTGTCAGCATCTGTCCTGACAAGTGAGAACTGATCACGGAGCATGGGAGTTAGTACATGCAAGTTACAGGTCACCTTCATGAGAGTCATGCCAGTGGAGTGCTGCGTTTAGGGACCGGATGAGTGGGGTTTAGCAAGGATAGGATGGATAGAATCAGGAACAGACAGACAGCTAAAGAAATACATGGGGTTCTCCTATATCCTTGAGAATAACAAGCAACTAAAGCCAGAGGTCATCTCTCTCCCTCTTTTATTGATAAGTTGTTACTAAGGGTTTCACAATAAATATCCCTTTGTACATATGTGATTATATTTGGGGGGAAAGCAAAGACAAATGACAATTTTCTTTTCTCCCCCATTCCATTGGCATTTTGTTAGGGGAAAAAAAATCTGTGTTGTTACTCTAAACATGAGTAAAACTGTTCAAACTGAAAGTCTGCCAATTCCCTTCCTTCGTGGATTTGTCTGGTTCATTTTATTCCCTTGTCACCCATTTTTCTTGATGACTTTTTTTTCACTTATAAATTGAAACTTAGTTCCATACTGTGACACAATTATTTCTGTAAGTTTGCCCCAGTTTCTCAACCCAGAGCCATTTTCCTCTACGGTGAATGCCATGAATTTTTTTAAAGTAGTTCATCATCCTCTTAGGTTTTATTTAGGGACAGATTTTTTTTCCCCTTATTCCTTTTCCAAAGTCTTAATGAACAGTGGGAGAAGAAAGAATCAGTAATGATAGGAAAGAAAGCATGTTTTCCTCACTTCGAATTGCTAAGATTTGATTCTGACCATAAAATATTGTCAGGTTCATTCTTGTGGGTTGAGCAGTCTGATCTTTATAGAAAGGACTCAGAGACATCCAAGCCATAGTTGTACCCAGGAGCAAAGAAGGCCTTCTCCTGATGTTGCATGTCTGTTTTTCAAGACTCCAATCAAGTACTGCCCCCTCCATGGAGCATCCTCTGATTCTTCTGGCTCTAGGTAGTATTGGTTTTCCTCTGAATCACTGTACTACCTATTGCCGACTGTATTGCTGTTGTTGTTGGTGCTGCTGCTGCTGCTGCAACTGGTATGTCTATCTGTGCAATGGTTACTTCTATAGACTGGTAGAACTTCCAGACCTGGCCCTTTCACACTTTCCAACTTCATGATTTAAGGCAAATTAAGTAATCTTTGTGGGCCTCTGTATTCTTTTTAAAAATTTTTTTATTCGTTCTTTTTAGTTATAGATGACAGTAGAGTATATTTTGACCTATTATATTCATGTGGAGTATAACTACCCATTTTTGTGATCATACGTGATGTGGAGTTACATGGGTCATGTATTCATATATGAACATAGGAGAGTCATGTCCAGTTCATTCTACTGTCTTTCCTATTCCAATCCTCCTCCCTTCCCTTCATTCCCCTTTGTCTAATCCGATGAACTTCTATTCTTACCTCACCCTCCCTTATTGTGTGTTAGCATCCACATATCCTAGAGAACATTTGGCCTTTGGTTTGGGGGGATTGGCTTATTTCACTTAGCATGATATTCTCCAGTTCTTTCCATTTACCCACAAATGCCATAATTTCTTCTTTAGGGCTGAGTAACATTCCACTGTGTATGTATCACATTTTTTAATCCATTCATCTGTTGAAGGGCACCTAGGTTGGTTCCATAGCTTAGCTGTTGTGAATTGAGCTGCTGTAAACATTGATGTGTGTGCCTCTGTATTCTAACCTTTTAAATGGGAGTAATTTCTAGCTCAAAAAGTAATAAGGATTTGAAGGGAGAATGCATATTAAATTATTTACTCAAAAAAACAACAATCAACTAAATGTGAACCTGGAAATATATATATAATATGTGAAATAATTCCCTATCCTTAGATTTTTCTGAAGGAAAGTGACTATGTTTTTTTCTACCTTTCCTAATACCAATTCTTATCTACAGAAGGAACTTAGTGCATATTTATTAATTAATGATAATAGATAAGGCTTGGGATATGTATGGAATGTTTTCTCGTGGAGAACTGCAATATGTATGTCTTAATGTGCTATGCACATTGTTTTAGCTGTAAGAAATCTTCCAGGCTAAATCTTGCATGCATCGTCCAGGGAAGTGATATCACAACTTTGATGGCACATGATTCCTTTTAAGTTTTCTTAATACTCATGAAAATTGCCAGGGTTCCCCCTCTCATTCATGTTTCATTGCCTACAGTGCAGAGACCTGCTTCAATTTTAACCCAATTTGCCAACTTTTATATAATTAGGAGAGGAACTTAAATGACATTTACTTTTAAGCAAGCTTTCATAAAGCCATGTATTTTAATAGTGTGGAAAAAAGAATTAGAGGGTAAAAACCATAGAGGCTAAATCAAATTATACTTCTTTATGATAAAAATGATAAAGGTTCATTTGAGAAACTAGAAAATTCTGATGAGCAAATGGATTATACTTTACTGAGATACCACAGCTTATGTTCCCTTGTGTATTGTTTCAGTTTTTTGTGATTAAATATGCAAATGTGATTTTCACACAAAAATAGCATCCTGCTGTATATTCAGCTCCATAAGCTGCTTTTCTGCAAGTAGTATACAGTGAGTGCTTCAGGTATATTTCTGCATTAATTTAATAGTTGCATGATATTTTGTTCTTTGGATGACCCATGGTAGCTTTAACCAGCGATTACTCTTTAGGAAGTTTCCAATTTTTTTTTCTCTCAGAATTCATGCTCTGATATACATCTGAACAAACTTGTAAAATTTAAAGTCCACAAATATTTCTTGGACTTGGCAATATAAAATAGCTGCCTTGGTAATTTTGATTCGATTCTGTTCATTCTTAAAATATCCCTTTTCACGTCAGTTTTGAGTGATTTATTTGACAGGCATGTTTGGAGTTCTTATGTGACCAAAAACAAAATGTCGTTCTCTGAAAATAATTTTGTATTTCAGATTTTTTCATGAGTCTCAGAGAGCCTTTTCTTCAGTCAGTTCAAACTGGAATTTTAATAACATCATTAGGAAAATACTGCTCTGAGGTCTTCATCTCTTGTACCTGAGAGATCTGTAATTCAGTGACATTACCAGGAGATGGGTTGTCATGACTCTCTTACCATGCAGTGGAGAAAGGCTGAAACATGGGATCGAGGGATGAGAAGGAAGAATAGGTTAGACATCTGTCCCACAGACTTAAGCTCTGTTTCCATCTTTCATATCTATGGCAACTTGAAATTCTATTTTTCTAGATTAGTTTTCAAATATTACCTCTAACTGCCCATTGAGACATCCCAGAAAAACTAGTCCTTTGACATTAAAACTAGCATATGTCTCTCTCATGCACTGAAAAATGACACAAAAATCCTATCTGACATCATGTGTGTTTTGGAGTCTCCATATTTAAAGGTCTTAGGAGAAGGAAAAAGTCAAGGTGATTTAATCATTCACTTTTTTTTTTTTTTTTTTTTTTTTTTTTTTGGCAGTACTGGGGATTGAACCCAGGGCCTTGTGCTTGCAAGGCAAGCACTCAACCAACTGAGCTATCTCCCCAGCCCTAACCATTCACTTTTATAGTAAATGTTGAACGAATTTGTATCGTGTACCTGGTGCTGTACTTGGGGCTGGAATTACCACGAGGACTGAGCAAGTCTAATTTGCTCTTGGTGTGCGAGGTACATACATACTTTATTTTTAAAAAAATACCCCACAATGCTTTGTAGTACTTTATTGCAATGTATAATAGAATAGATATATTGCCAGTATGCCATAGGAACTCAAGATGTTTACAGAGAAAGTTTTTAAGTAAATGGGTATTTGTCAGGCAAATACAAAAAATAAATACAAATAGGACAAGGGTGTCATGTAACATGGGCTAAGAACACAGTATATTTTAGGAATTTCTAGCAAACTAGAATTGCAACATTTATTTAAAACAAAGATTTCTTAAGTCAAGTTTTTGTGGGTTTTTTCCCCTAATTTAGTGTTTTTTATTCTTCTATATTCTGGGTTTTAAAAGAATTTAATTGTTTACTCTTGGTTAGGAAATTATTAAACCATTTGATCCTGAAAGATTAGATGAAATATGGATATGGCTTAATAAAATATTCTTACAACTACTTCCTATCTCAATGACATACTTTTTTTCTTCCTTGGATTTAATTGTTTAGAAATTGTGGCTGCAGATTTCACAAAGAGATTGAAAGATAGAGTAGACAAAGAATATGTAGTTCAAACAATCTGCTAAATTTTTGTGCTCTTAGTAATAGTCCAAAATATGATAAAGATCACTGTGCACATCTGTTGGTCTTTGCATTGGAAAAGCCTTGGGCTATACATTCTGAGATTTCAAACAAAGAAGATTTAGATTGGAAAGGAAACAGAGTTTTAGACTAAATAGATAATGTTGGAAGAGAACCATAATGGTTGTATTTGAATATTTTCCACATTAAATAAGGCATGTCATACTGTGATATTACTGCCATTTTAAAAAAAATGTATTTGCACCCATGATAGTTTTATTTTTAATTCCCCATGGAGTTCCACATAATAGCAATATGAATACTTGAAAGGTCCAGAATGAATGTGAAACTTCTTTAAAGCATAATGTTCTTTTATCAATTTTGAGCATGTTTTATGAGGAGTTTTTTGGTTTGGTTTTCGTGTTGTTCTTTTTCAGTTTAGGAAGCCAGCTTAACAAAATCCTGAAGTGTTAATTGTCTTGAATTTCTAAATATGGTTATAAAATTGTCCACTTGGTAAATATTTCCTTAGCATTCACTATGAGCCAGACACAGAACTTAATTAACAACTTTATCTCTAGTTCCTAATAGATACATGAAACCCCTGACTTTATGGAGTTTATGTTACAAGAAGAAATAGCAACAAAGGAGCATAATGTTGCTGCCAATTACAATAAATGTTAGGAAGCTAATAAACAAGGGATGGAGAACTCGAGCCATCAAGAAGCATCTGCTTTGGGTAGAATGCATTACAGGCAAAATACAGCAGGTAGCATGTACAAAGAACTTGAGCAAGAAAGAGCCTGATTGTGTTTGAGCAACTGAAATAAGACTAGTGTGGCAGAAGCACGGTAAGAAGGGCATCAGATGAGCTTGTAGAGCAAGAGAAGCTGCAGACCATACATGGTCTAACAGGCCGGGATAAGGAGTTTGCATTTAGGTCTGAATGCAGTGGGAAGGCATTAATAGCGTCACACAAGCAACTAACCTGCACCAGTTCACTTTTCAAAATCATGTGGAGAATGGAAGCAGGGAGATGAACCAGAGGCTGTGTATTAGTGTAGCAGTAAACACTGGTACCTGGACTGAGAGTAGCAGTAAAGATGGAGAGAAGATAGTTTTGAGAAGTTAGCAGGGCTTGGAGGAGGACATGCTAAAAGGAGAGAGAGAGAGAAGTCTGGAGTGTTTCTTGATTTGAATGAAAAGGGGAATGAAGTGATATTTAATGTGATGGGAAAGTCAGAGGGGAAGGAATATAAAGATGTTTGATTTTTGTTTAAGACCTATTATGGTTAATGTGCCTGTGTGGATTCCAAAGGTAGGAGCCAGCTGGGCACATATATCCAAAGCTAAGGAAACATCTAGGATCTAGCTAAAATTATGTGTGAGATAGTCATGCTTCCCATCATTATGCTGGCTTGGATTGCAAAAGCATTTGAAGTATAAGTGATCATTCTGCCACTCTACATTTGCATGACCTCTGTTCATCAGTGACTTAATTTGGGACATACACAAGTTGTGCAAACTAAGACTTCCTTGATGACTCTTTTGTTATTCCAAATGCCTTAGCTGTAGAACTTTCCTTGCAGAACCTTCCAGATTTATGCCAGGTCCCTCCCCAACATGCACCTCTTTATTCCTACCACAACAAATGGAAATTTCCAGAAAGAAACATGTTTTTCCAATATCCTGACAAAATGATGACATTTGTTGCAGCTTTTTCTACCTTGCGTTCAGCAAGTCATGATTTAACATACAAATACGCTATACATCACCTCCTCCGAGGAAGCTTTCCAGAGTCCAATCTTTGTTCCCTTCTCTGGGATCCCCTAATAACCCATGTCCACTACATTTGAGTACAGGTTACACTATTTTGCCCTCTGTCTCCTTGGCAGCACTGTCCTTAATACCAGGCAAAAGGGGTCCCTTCCCTATATGACCTATCTGGACCTTGGACTTGGTATGTAAAGGACCCCACTGTGGCCCCTTGCATTCCTTTTTAGGTCATACTCCATGTAACCAAGCTGCCCAGATTTCAGAATTCCCTCTTCAAATGATGCTGAGCTTGTTTCAAGGTGCTGGAACTTCTTCCTCAAGTTCATCCTCCTGAGGGTCCATGATGCCCAGTATATGCAACCTTGAGCATGAAGTTGTAGTGAGTGATGTCTGTAGGGGTGCAGTGAGAGCTCAGCCTGTGCACAGAAGGTCCTGGACTGCAGGTAGGAAGAGAAGGTGGAATGCAAGGAATAAGGAGCTAGTCCATTCCGCCTGGAACACTGAGGAGTTCAAGAATTCTAAATTCAGAGAATGGACTTTACATGTCTATGTACTAACCACAAAATATCAAAAAGGACTTTAAGAAAATAATTTCATAATAATATCAAAAAGAATAAAATGCTTAGGAATAAACTTAGGGAGATAAAACACTTGTACACTAAAAAAGTACAAAACTCTGGCAAATAAAATTAAAGAAGACATAAATAAATGGAAAGGCACCCCATGTTCATGGATTAGAAGACTTAATATTATTCAGATGTTCATAGTACGTAAAGTGGTCTACATATGCAATATAATTCCTATCACAATTTCCATGGCAGTTTTATAGAAATAAAAAATTGTAAAAGCTATATATAACTATAAAGGACCTCATAGAGCTAAAGCAATCTTGATAAAGAAGAACAACCCTAGAGGCATCACACTTCCTGGTTTCAAAATATATTACAAAGCTACAATAATCAAAACAGTATAGCACTGGCCCAAAAATAGCCATATGGGCCAATGAAATAGAATAGAGAGCCCAGAAATGAACCCATGTATATGTGGTCAACTGATCTTCAAAAAGAATGCCAAGAATATACAAAGGATATACATAATCTCTTCAACAGATAACATCAAGAAAAAATGGGTATCTGCATGCAAAAGAAAGAGACTGGATTCTCATCTTACACTGCACACACACACACACACACACACACACACACACACACACTCAAAGTGGATTAAAGACTTAACATACCTGACACTTTAAAACTCCAAGAAGAAAACAGAGGAAACGTTTCATGACGTAAGTCTTGACAATGATTTCTTGGATACGACACCAAAAACACAGGAAACGACAGCAAAAAGATAAGTAGAACAACGTCAAGCTCAAAAGCTTTTGCACAAGCTGGGCATGGTGGGGCATGCCTGTAATTCCAGCTACTCAGGAGGCTGAGACAGGAGGCTTGTAAGTTCCAGGCCAGACTGGGCAACTTAGTAAGGCCCTGTCTCAAAATAAAATAAAAAGGACTGAAAGTGTAGCTCGATGCTAGAGTACTTGCCTACTTGAGGTTTTGGGTTCTATCCCCAGTACTACTAAAACAAAAATAAATATCTTCTGCATGGCAGAGGAAATGCTCAGCAGGATGAGTAGGAGAATGTAATGGGAGAAAATATTTGCCAATCATATAAATATCCAGTAATGGATTAATATCCAAAGTATATAAGGAAATCCTTCAATTGGATATCAAAAGAAAAAAATAACATGATTTTTACAATGGGCAAAAGACTAAAGTAGATGTTTCTCCAAAGAAGACATACAAAAGCCTGCCTTTTCATGTCACTTTACTTGAGGAACTGGAAATAGTAATGCTGATGGGGGCAGAGATACCTATGAGCACAGTGACCAGTTTAAGCTAGTGAGTGAGAAGGAGCCTCAGAGTGTATGAAGTATGAGCCTCCATCTGTTCTCTTGCCTGGGCAAGCGTTAGGGCAGAGCCTTGCCTTAGACTGCTAGTTCTTGAGGTTTGTACCTTGCCTTTCACCCAGCACCGTTAGGATGTTTGTTAAGTGAAAGAATAATACAGCTGGGCATGTATCTCAGTGGTAGAGATACACACACACACACACACACACACACACACACACACACACACACGATTCTGGTATTCCATGGTTTTTATGAAGTAGGAATGAATGAGGAGTATCTTGAACTCCCTTGGTTTCTGTGGACCCAACCACTCCCTTCTTACTGACATCACACTGGCTTGTAGACCGATGCCCTTGATCATCTGTGGATGGAGTCTGTGTCAAGAGGATACAGGGCTGCCATGTATGGTTCTGCAGTTGTGCAGTGCATAAAGGTGCCCCACGAAAGGTCATGTGAAGCCTGATTTCCAACTCATACTCAGTTACTAAACTCTACAGCTGCTGGTTAAAACAGGGCTTTCATTTCAGGATTAAATCTGCCTACAGGAGATATCTCATCCTCATTTTTCTTCAGGGGAATGTGTTTTTGGTAAGTCAGAGGAGGTGGTTTTTGTCATCCAGAGGTCTCCTAGGTTTCCCAAGGTTGTGTGAGTATTTGGGCTCTCTCCCCCACCCCTGCTTCAAATTCTCCTGATGCTTAATTTCTTGAGGAGCTTCAGCTGTAAGCATTCCTAGTGTCAGAATATTTTGAGCATTTATCTCCCCATCCTTTGCAACTTCTTCCAACTTGTACAAAAATCCCAGATAGGAAAGTCTTGATCCAAGTCACAGGTCTGCATTCCCTGTACCCATGCACCTGGGCCTCTCTCTTGAGTCAACACCTGCTTCTGCCATGCAGTAGATTGACCCAGAGGTATTTCAAGCCATTGCTCTGTTTCTAGACCCCTCTGCCTATCTGCTGACAAAATGACATTGTGTGGGGTGACAAGGTGCTTTGCTTGACCCAGATGTAGCCCTGGTTACTGTGATGCAAAATCCCAGAGTAAAGCTCTCTACACAACAGGTCTGGGCATGAGAGAACTTAGAATTCCAGGAGGACTTAGCTGTATTAACACTAGGGAGAGGGCACATATTTTTGCCTGTTGTGATTACTATTGCTAATAATCACAAAAATGCTGATCCTTCCTGGATTTCTTCTGGTTGGACTGAATTTAAGAATTATGAGTTTATGTCATTCCTTGGTAATAAGAAAAGAGGGTATGTGTTGTACTGGGGCTTAAGCATAGTGGTGAACATTTAGAGAGCCAACCAGATGAAGGAGATTTGAAATATATTCCAAAAAATGAAACTTCAGGGTATTTTTCCTACTTTCAGACTATAGTAATTGACATGGTTTATTAATAAGATTGCAAAGTTACTACTGTGAATTGAGTATGCCACTTCGGAGAAGTGGATTTGGCCAGGATGGACTGAGTCTCGTCTAAGAGATAAGTAAAAATCCAGAATTAGTTTTTCAGTGAGGGTTAATGTTGCCATGAAACTGCAATAGATACAGCCCTGCAGGAGTGGAAGACAAAGAGCAGCCTGCTCCAAGACAAGCCCAGTCCCAGGGTCAAAAGTCCTCATGTTTAGAGCGGCTGCTACACAGGGTCTTCTTATTTTGTTTTGTGACTAATGCTGTGCTGAATTCTGATGGAATGAATGACGTAGGTTTGCCCCAGGGTGTTGACAACCCATTTCAGCCTCTTGTGCCAGTCAGAAAACGGGCGATGGAGAGTGAAGTCAGGGTGTGAGCCTCATACAGAAAGCACGAGCAGAAGATGAACAACTGGCATCTCTGGATGAGGTTGCTGGCTGCTTTGATCTCCTTGGTGATTTCCTGTATTTTCCAGGATTTTTATAATAGATATAAGTTGCATTTATAATTGTATTTTTTTTTTGTTATTCCGAAAGAATCCATGTGAAGAAATTGAAACTTGTGTGAAATAAACCTAAAGTAGGAGAAAGGGAGGGAGGAAGGAAGGAAGGAAGGAAGGAAGGAAGGAAGGAAGGAAGGAAGGAAGGAAGAAAGATCCTCTTATGGAAATATTTGGGGTAGTGAATTGATCACTATTTTACTTTTTCATCTCACTTATCTCTTTATCACTCTGCAAACCACACATTCATGTATTTCATACTCAGTATTAAAGAAAGGAAAGAAGAAAGCATTTATGAAGCATCCACTTAATATATCAGATTGAAAATTAAACATTCTTTCTGTATCCAAGATAGCTTATCTAAGAAAAATAAATGTGCCCATATATACATTATTTAACTTTCAACTTTTGTGGCTTTCCATGTGCCAGGCACTGTGATAAACAAACAAATAAATAAAAAATAGAGGTTATTGCCTTCAAGGGAATGACAACATAGTAGAAAGGGAAGAAATTTAATGTTTATAATATAGTCAGACACTATTGCAATAGAGGTAGGCCCAGAATACCACAGGAGCACATAGGAGAGAACTTAGTTAGGGATGGGAAAGAGTGTATTCTCTGAAAGAAGCAATGCCTAAGCCACATCGTGAAGGATAAAGAGTAGTTAGCCTGGACGGGGGTTGGGGGTGCAGGTAATGTCAGGCATAGGAGTCTGTACAGAGGCTGGAGGCAGAGAGCATGATGCATTAGGGATCACAAGTCATGCCACCTGGCTGCAGCTGTGCTGGGACTGGGTGGCAGGGAGAGATGAGTTCACAAAGGTGGGTCATGAGAGGTCATTGGCTGTGCTAAAGGTTTTTATATCTGCCCTGAAGCAGTGGGAAGCCATTCCAGTATATTAAAGAAGGAAAAAGGCATAAAGAGATTTGCATTCCAGAAAAGTCCCTTTAGCAATATCATGTCCCAGTGAGGCAGACTAATTAGGAGGCTGAGATAGTAATCTATGCAAGAAATGATGAGGTCTCAATTAAGATAATAGCAGGAAAAATGCAGAGAAAGAATCAGAGTCAAGGAACATTAAAGAGATTGATTGGAAATGATTTGATTGATGGGTTATAGGGATGGGATGTTGAGGAGTTGGGATGGCTGCTGTCTTGGGCTACTGGGTGGTAATGGTAGCATTCTCTGGGGTGGAATATGACAAGCTGTAAAAGGAGCATATTGAACTTATTGTTCAGAAGACATTATAAGAGCCCTGCAAGCAACTGGGAATATAAATCTTAATCTCAGGAGAAAGATTTGGGCTCAAGAATTATTTGTGAGTCACCCCAAGTAGATTGCAGTTGAACCCATCAGTAATGAACGAGACTACTCAGTGAAAATGAGAATAAAAGGATACAGGAGACCCTGAGGAACACGGATGTTTAAGAGGCATCCTAACAGGGTGCCTGCCAAAAGAACAAAGAAAAAGTGTTCAGAGAGGTAAGGGGAAAGCCAGGCACAAATAGAGTCCTGGCTCATGCTCTCTCTCAAATCTGCCATCCGTGAAAGAAAGGGCAGAGAACTCATAAGTGCCAGAAATGTCCATACCAACTAAGCTTGCCTCTTAACAAGTCTCCCTGGACATAAACATCAGTTGACACCTCATTGCCAGACTGTCTGAGAATACCAGACAGTTTAAGTGGGCAACACATCGCCTCCCCCACAAAAACCAGTGTTCTATTAATAAAAGCCAGGAGGAAAGGGAATTTGGGGTAGACAGATGACCTTGCCAGGTACTCAAGAGAGAGGCACCTCAGTGGAGGAGGACTGGTCACAACATGGATTTGTGAGCCTGCTGTGTGTAGATGTTCACAGTGTCAACGCTTCAGACAATGAATGAAAAGACACAAAGAGTCCACTTGTGAACTCAGGGTGGCCATGAAAAGGCGAATTGTGGGGAAGAGGAAGTGAGTACACTAGTCCTTTGAAGAGGTTGACCTTAAATATAATGGGGCCAAGACAAGACCAGAGGGGAAGATCAGGGCAAAGAAGGAGTAAGAGTCCCTGGAAAGAGCTGACATGCTCAAGTCCTCAGAGTGAAGATCCAGATGAGAGAAAGAGTTTGAACATGTGGAAGAAGAATCTTCACTGATGGGGAGAGGGCTCCAGACTGGTGGGGCCTAGAATATATCATAGCTCTGCCTGAGAGAGGAGAGGGTCCAGACAAGAGAGAACAGGTGTGATGGCCTGAGTTCACAAGTGGGAAGGACAGGAACCGAAGAGACATCATTGCCTGTGAAGCTGGGACAGGATGCAGGGATTGTCATATAGATACTTAAGGAAATAAGCGAAGTGTAAAATAGGCAGGGCTAGCAGCATGGTTGGAGCACCCCTTTGAAAGTGGACACTGTCTTCCCATCCTGGTTCTCACCCTTTGACCTCAGGCAAATTATTTAACCTCTATATTGCCTCTGTGTTCTCTGCAACCAAGAAATGAGATTCATAACAGAAGGCTGTTAACTTCTTGTTGAGAGAATTCACTGAGTTCATTCATGTCATCCTCCTAAGAGCGCCTGGCACAAAGGAGGGTTTCATGCTGTAATCATTGTTATTAATGAGACTAAAAGCAACTGCACGCTGGGGCCACCTGGACACCTGCCTACGTGAGTATTGTGAGAACAGGGCTGTGAGAACAAAGGAAACCGTGTGTTCTTCCAGGATCCTGGAGAGGCAGACCCTCTCCCTGCTCTCAAGGAAAGCAAACAGTGGGGTCACGACAAGAGGCCACCTTTGTGAAGAAGTGAGCCCTCTTGAGACTTGAGAGGAGGCATGTGAAGTCAGGAAGCCATGTGTCCAAAGCCTCCTTTACCTCCAGTGGCAGGACAGCGGCAGAGAGAGTGGCCAGAACAGAGCATGGGCGCCATATTTTGCAGGTGCCCCAAGTCTCTCCTGTAGCCGGAAGCAGTTTGGAAACAGTGTTGACAGGATCCGTTCTGTCCTCTTCTGTGTTCCTTCTGGCAAAGTGGAAAAATAATGACGAAGCTAAGTGTATGGAGTGTGTAGTTCATGCCAAGGACATTGTAGTGCTACACATATTGGGTGTTCCTCACAGCTGCCCTGTGAGTGAGGCACTGTTCAGTTAGCTCTCTCACATGACCAAGCCTAGGCACGCAGAGATGGAGCTACTTGAAGAAACCATCCAGCTGGTGGGTGGCCATGTCAGTATGGAAGCTGGCAGTGTAACTCCAGAACCTGTTCCTATGACCACCACGCTATCACCTGTCCCATCGGGATGTGACGCAGTAGAGGGGTAGTGACCGCAGAAGGGCTTATAGCAGCTCATGGTGAGCTTGTTTTATGTCTTGGTCAAGGAGAGTTTGGCTATAAGGATTAGAAACTCCTGCCAAGAGCTCGAGAGCATAGTGGAGGTATTATGAAGATACAGGGCCCTCCCAGGACCCAGTTGCTAGCCAGGGAGGATGGCTTGACATCACACAACTGGAAAGTTGTCAGGCCATAGTAGTATCTTTTCTGTCTGTCTGTCAGTCTGAAAGACAGAAGGCACAGCACTTCTCTGTGCCTTGTTCTGTAATCTGATTAAATTCACAGTTCTTACCTTCACTCCCCTGTGACATTGGTGGACACTGCTTCTACCTCACCTGACAAGTCCTTGGCCCCCTAAGCCCACGTGTTGTAGAAAAGTTCCACATAAATCCAGATAACCTGCTGGTTTAGGCTGAGTTGAGCATCCCTCCTTCATTCATTGTGGAGGTGGCAAATGTTCCCATCAGGCGGAGAAAATGCCTCTCTCAGAAACCCCATGATCTTCAGTCCTTAGTGAAGCTTGAGAACACAGGGGACCTTTGACTTATCACTCTGCTCCCCAGACCCAGCCAGAGCCCAGGTGCCGTGATGTTTCCATTGTAAACGCCACCGGAGATTCCTCCCTTTCAACTGCCAGCTCCATCTTGGTCTAACTGGTGTCATTCCCCACCACTCCTGCAGCAGTTTCTAGATTCCCTTTCTAAATCTGATCTTCCCTTCCCATTTCAGCTTGCTGACTCTTGAGCAGTATTATTTTTTAATCATATTGGCCCTCTACTCCAAAGCTTTTGGCAGGTGTTCCTTAACTGATATCCATGGCTGCCTCCCAAGGCTATCCTGAGACTGATCATTCCCTCCACTTGATTTATCCCTACCAGGCCAGGATAATCTTCCTCTCTTCACAGACACCCAGGGTCACTCCCTTCTTCTCTCCTGTCCCTTCCCTCCCTTTTATACCCCTTCCTGCCTGCTCTGACATCTCATTCACCCTTAACAGTGCTCACCCTAGACCTCTGTCGCCTCCTTACTGCCAAACTCATCATTTTCACTTTGATTCTCCAGTTGAACTGTTGGTTCATTGGAAACAGCTCCTTGCCCAGCATGTCTTAGCTGCACACAGCCGAGCACACGTCAAACACTTGGGAAATTTAATATTCAGTGATTAATAGCTGATTTATGATCCCTTGTCCTTGGTATATTTTTTTGGCTTTTAAAATGTTATTGCATTTTTTAGAACATTCCATGTGAGCCCTCTGACTGTGATGATTGAATACTTGTTAGAGGCAAAGCCAAGTAAGAGTATTAACTCCTAATCCTGTTAAAGACTCTCCCATTATTACATGTGTTTGTGTTTTGGCTTCTCTTTTATGTGCCTTGACAACAGGGACTGTGTTATTCATTGTTGTAGTCCCCCAAAGCACTGGACACAAAGGAGTCCTGGAATAAATGAGGAAACAAAAATCCTTCTGGTTGAGGAATATGTCAAAAGTGGTCATTTTAATATTGTTGTCCCTGTAGCTAGCTATTTACATTTGTGCTTAGTTTAAAATCACTTTTATTGCTCATTTCCAATTAAACTTAATATCAGTCCAGAACTGTAGGAAGGCATTTTTTTTTTTAAATTGGTTGAACAACATTTTTCTCCTGCTTAGTCATTTCCTGTCATTAGCAGCATCTTCCATCCCCTCTTTTGTGGTCCTTTCTATTCCCCTACTATGTTCTTCATACTTCCCAAAGGACACAGAATCCCCTGACAGCTTGTTCAGAGAAGGTCTTGGTGGGGGGTAATGTACCAGGTGTCCTTTGTGTTTTGGACCTATACGAGATCAAGTGTTGTTTTAGCTTTCTCAATAGAAAATGTAATAGAACCATAAATACTTTGCAGACTGCAGCAGGAGCAAAGGCAAATAGCTTTATTTCTTTTTCTTTTTCAGGTGCCAGGAATTGAACTCAGAGGTGTTTAACCATTGAGCCACATCCTGCCCTTTTTATTTCAAGATGGGGTTTCACTAAGTTGCTTAGGACCTCACTAAGTTGCTTAGGACCTCGCTAAGTTGCTGAGGCTGGCTGGGAATTTGTGATTCTCCTACCTCAGCTTCCCAAGTCACTGGGATTACAGGCATGTACCACCACACCTGGCCTGGGTTATTTATTTATAAGACTAAGCATTTTTTTGCCAGTCACGCTGACTTTGGTTTGCATATGGCGTGTAGCAAATTATTATAATAATTGAATAATTCCAGAGACATGCACTCTTAGAAAAAAGAAAATAGCTTAGAATTAAAGTGTGGATGGAGGCCATAATATTGCAAATTAAAAAAAATGAAAAATTATACCATGCAATAAAGATACAGTAACGTGGCAGGGTGTAGTGGAATCCTAGCAGCTTAAGAGACTGAGACAGGAGTTCAAAGCCAGCACTAAGCAACTCAGTGAGAACCTGTCTCTAAATAAAATACTGGGGATGTGGCTCAGTGGTTAAGCACCCCTGGGTTCCTGGGTTCAATCCCTGGTACCAAAAAAAAAAAAAAGAAAAGAAAAAGATATGGTAATGTGAAGTCTCATCTGATATCAAATACCTAGTGAAAAATGAAGAAGAAAATATTAGAAATTGTATAGAGGCCAGAAATTCAACTATTTAAAAAATGTTTGTGATTATGCCAGATGTGACTTTTTATGCCAGAGTTTTTTTTTTTTTTTAATGTTAATTAAACTTCATGAGTTCCTTTCCCATATGCCAATATCACGACTCTGAATGTATTTACTCTTCTCACTCTTTTTCTCTACCTGTCAACACTACCACCAAACATACACAGACACATACTATGACTTTTGTGTTGATTTTCATCAAGGGAGGAGAAGGCCAGGCAGTCATGGTGTTTCCATGGAAGGCTGCGAGTGATACGGACCAGAAAGCAGCACATCCTCATGCTTGTTTTCACCAGCAACTTTCTCCTGTCCAGTGTTTGCAGTGCAGGCTTGGTGTGAAAAGGCTTATGAATTCTTCTAGCATAACCTTTGTTGGGAAAATGAATTACAAGTGGTTCATTTTATGCTGAGCCTTTTGTCATCACCATTTATAGCTATTCTGTTTATTCACTTTGTGAGAGCCATTCTGAGACTTGATGAATGTGTTTTATGAGAGAATATAAGAACCCTGCAATTTGATTTGATTGGTCTCCATTTGGATTCATAGCAAGCAGGTGCCATCATTTGAAATTGGTTTTGGCAGTGACTTGGTTATATAAATATTAGATACATGGAATAGAACCTCATTTAAATTATTTTCATCAGTAAGAATGGGAAAACTTTACATTGAATATAAGATCCTACGGTTCTATTTTTAAATCTTCTGGGCATACAAATGTGTAACATACCATATGTCTCAACATATGTCTGTATAAATGGCCTCCATTGTGCATATACATAACGTGCAAATTTTCTGTATTTCTTTGACAGTTTATGCAAATATTTTTTTTAATTCTAAGACTGATTTCTTAATGTAATGAAAATTTTTTTTCTACGCTGAAAAATATAGGCATTTCTAACTTTGGAAACTATGTCAAGGATTGTTTTCAGCTTAGTGAATTTTTGTGGCTTATATTTCAGCCTTGGAAAACAACCCATCACATTTTTAATTTCATTTTTTCATGCTTTGTTTGTTATTGTTGTTGCTTGTTGCCAAAATTCCATTGAAGAATACCATACCTCTTCTTAAGTGTAGGGGGAGAAAATGGAAATACTTCCTGCTTTCCCAGCAAGATGACTTACACCTAAGAATGATTCTCCAGATTTTCATGAATTCATTTACACTTTCATCCATTTGTTTTTATTCTGGCAAAAGATTGAACAGGGAATTATGATTGTAGGTGGAAGGAGCAATCAGAAAGTCTGCTTGTAACCCTTTAAGTAATAGCCTAAACCTTGGCTGCTTTGGAATGAATTTTTTGATTTATTTTATTTTGAATTGACATGTAATAGTTGTACATATTTTGGGGGTACAATGAGATGTTTCAATACATGTATACATGGAATAATGTTCAAATCAGGGTAATTAGCATATCAGTCACATCAGACATTTATCATTTCAATTCTTAAAATGCAGTATATACTCATGAAAATTTCATTATGCTTCTCATGCTTCTGGGTCTGTCGTTAAGTAATCCGTCATGGTACCTGGCATCTTTCCTGTCCTCTGTCCCTCAACTTGTATTCTCAGCAAACTGACCTAAGTCCAGTTTCTGTGTTCTTCGTATATGGGGCTTTCCAAGGTCCCCACAAGATAGCTCATGCAGTTCCTTCTCTAAAAACCAAGATTAAGTACATGTTATGTTGTGTCATAGTTGTTCACGTGTTTGTCTCTCTTGTTGACATCACATTTTTGAAGACTAGGACCTGTCTTTGTCATTATGGCCCCAGGACCCAGCTCACTGCCTGACATGTAATGCTCAACACATGTTTATTGAAAGAATGAACTTATTTGGTGTCAGATAATGAACCTGAACTCAGAAGAGTACAATTAAAAGATATACTCCATGTTTGTACAAATATGTTAAAATGTACTCTACTGTCAAGTATAACTAAAAAGAACAAATGGGGGAAAAAAAGGGCACAATTAAAACAAAAATGATTAGCAGTAACATGCAGATATAGCAAGGCCCACCCAGATTGCTTTCTCTTTCAAGAAATATATTAGATGTGAATATACACCCACCCACATTTGAACGTGGCTAGCCTGTGGAAGCTCAATTCCTTTAAGGCAGATAGCACTCAGAATGATTAAATAATCAATGAACCCCCTCATCATTCCAAAGAGGCTGTGAGGTGAGGCTCTACCTAAAAATCTCGGCAATGGCACCAACTAGAAAAACTACATGATGCGATCAGCACAATTCATGGTAGAAGAGAAATGGATCAAGGCCCAAGGTCACAGAGAGCCTGTAGCAGAGATGGCCATAAAACCCAGACCTTCAGAGCCTGTTTTGGTATTCTTTCCATTAGTCCTTCGTTGCCTCACTTCATCTGTACGCAATGAACTGTTTGTTTTTCTGGGAAGACCAGTAAGGACTTGAGCTAGTGTCTCTCATTTCTGGCATCCACTAGTTGGTCTGTCTAGTTGGATATTTACCTAAATTAGCCATTTATACCTTATTTGACCTTGTGTGAGAATCAAACTCACCTGGGGCAAATTAAAAATACTGAGTTATATGGCCCTAACTAGGGAATTTAAGGCTGAAAGGGTTGCTGCTGGGTTACTCAAATATGGCCCCCGTATGTGATATGGCATCTAAAACTTTCTGTAAATATGGAGTGTTAAACAGCTCCCCTACCACCTTGTAAATTAAAAAGTACCCTTTAGGTTGAGACCCACTCACGTACAACAAGTTTTTTTTTGTTTTGTTTTTGTTTTTTTTGTGGTGCTGGGGATTGAACCCAGGGCCTTGTGCTTAACAGGCAAGCACTCTACCAACTGAGCTATATCCCCAGCCCCACGTAGAACAAGTTTTACAGGAAGTAATTATGTAAATTAATATTGTTGGCTAACCTTTTGGTTGTATTTACAAATTGAACAAGGAAATGCAATATCGATTAGACAATCTTCTAATTGTTTTGTTGACTAAGTAGCAGAGGGAGTATGATATGGTGGGAAGAACATAAGATTTGAAGTTAGACAACTCTGGGTCAACTCTCAGCCCTTCGACCTCTTGACTGGACCCCAGGCAAATTGTCCCAAGTCACGTTCTTACTTCCTCCACATAACTAGACTTGGTGAAGGGGCTGCAGTCGACCCTGGTGGTCATCTATTTAACCTCTTAGAAAATTCTCAGAGTCATAAAAGCTGAAATGTTTGTCTACCTCCCAATCCACATTTCTATTGAGAGTAATGAATCCTGTACATATCATCACCCCACATCTATTTTCCTACCTTTAGTACAATTTCAGCTTTGTTCTGTGGCTCCTCACTGACCTGTTTGTCCTTGGAGTCATTCTTCACTCTTCCTCTGTTCTGTGTCACAGGGCATTCATCCCATATAGGCTGCCTTTCTTAGGCATCCCATGAGATCAGATGGTTTTCAGCAAATTGACTCCTGGGACCACTGAGATTGGCAGGTATATGCTGAAGGGAGAGGCCAAGGTGTTCTTCCTCCTCTCTCTGCCTTGGGTGACATCTCCAATATCAAGTATGTCTTCTCCATGCCTCTAAATATACTCCTGGTTCTATGGTTCAACTTCTGCTAATCAAAATTCACCATGTTGTTCTGGCCTGGACAGATACCTTTGGCTTCTCAGGTCTGTTAACATCACCTCTGCTTGTACCTGTAGCCCTAAAAACAACAGTGGCTTCCTGCTAATGCTTATCTCTGCCCTTATTTAGCTTCTCAGCTCACCCATCACATTTATAACAAATTTCACGTATTAAATTCCTTCTCTTCAGCATATCTACGGTGGTTTCTATTTTCCCTATTGAGCCCCAGCAATTCTCTTGAAGTGATAAACTATCTGTATTGCCTTTGTTAGTCAGAGTAGTTAAATGATTCCAGGCCTGCAAAGCATGCTGAAAATACTGATTCCCCAGACCTACCACAGAGGGGTAGTAATTTACTTGTTTCGGTGAGTGGCCTATGAATCTGAATTTTCAAAAAGCTCCCCAGGTGCTTCTGATGCCCATCAGTGGTACAGAGAATAGAAAAACCAGGCTAAAGTGGAGGTGCTTGGAATGGGGGTGTCACTAGGTTCACTTACCAAGTAAGAGCTTCATTTCTACCAATCAGTTTCCCAGCAAGAGATCCTACCTCAAAAAAAAAAATTTAAAAATTGCTATACCCCATGGACTTTATAGGACAGTCTATTTTAAGTATCAACATATCACATGCTAAATTGGGAGGTGCCAGGAAATTATTTGCAAGATTAAATGAGATAATAATGTATGTGACAGCATTTCATAGATCACAGTTGCTCAATAAATGGTGGTGGAAGCCAAACATGGTGGTTTGCACCTACAGTCTCATCACTAGGGAGGTAAAGTAGGAGGATCACTTGAGCCCAGGGAGTTTGGGGCCAGCCTAGGCAATATAGACAGGGTCTCTTTAAACAACAACAACAAAAAAAACCAGATAGTGTCTTTCCTTGCCTCAAATAGAGTAAAAGCATAGAAACCTAGAAAGCTATGAAATAATAGAAATTATTTATTCCTTAAAGTAATAGAATCCAAATATTAAATACCAGAAGGATATTCAAAGAGTCAAAAAATGTTCATTGCCTGCCATGGATTATTGCCAGCTAAGCTGGTATCTCTACACTCGGCCCGCATGACACCATATGTTGGTTCTGTTTAATGTCAGAAGTCATTTTACAAATAAGTTGTAACTGGGAATCTTGTGTCAGATTATATAGCAACACATTTTCTAAGAAGGCCTGAGCCTTATGATTATGCCCTTACTTGGCCACTGGAATTGTTGCATTCCAACCTCTTGCCAGAGACTCTAGTCACAGTTATAACTGTGAGTGCTCTACTGTCTAGTTCTTATCAAAAGGTTGGTTATGAGAAATAATATTCACAGAGGACTGCCTGAAGGATATGCACTCCGTTCCTCACTGAGATAGTGTACATTTTATTCGTGGTTCATGGCAGGTCATCAGATAGCTGCCAACTGAGATCTCCATGTATTAACTTCTTGTCAGCCTCACTTTACTGGGGGAAATGAATGAAAACAAACATATCTATCATTGTGGAATTTTGAACTCTATGCTAAATGAGAAAACTCACAGATTTGCTGATGAAGAAAACCAGTGTTACCCAGACAGGAGCATGAGAGTAGCATCAAAATGTTCATCTATAAACCTGGAAGCGAGAGAAAGCAATACCATACTTACACAGAGACAGAGAAAAGGACTGTGGAGCAAGACCTTGGACTAGCCAAGAGATCTGTTCGATATGAGGAAAAATGAAGGACTTTTGTGGACATGGAGTGGCTCCAAGCATACCATCCAGGTGCCCCTTCTGAAGGAACTGCTTGAGAAAGTGTTCCACCAGTTGTGTGAACATCCTACAAACTCAAGGTTAAGTCTAAATGAATGATGGTAATGTGACTATTAGCTATCAGTTGTAAATTAATATTTCTTGAAACAGAAGAGATTTATTATCTATGAAGAGACATTTAGTAGTTTGGAGTAGAGCAAGCAATGCAAGAGTAAAAATGTTCAACAACTTTCTCTACCTTTGGGTAAAGAAGAGAGAAAAGATGTTACAGGTTGAGTTCTCTGAAAGCAGATTTTGGGTACATGATAGTTATTAGGAATTAATACCTGTCTCATCAGATGAATCATCTTCACCAAAACACAATTCAGATATGCCAAAATCCTAACTATCCAGGGTCTGGACCTGTGCTCTTATTTGGGAATGGAGTCTTTGCAGGTATAATGAGGTTAAGATCAGGTCATGAGGGTATGCCCCTGACACGATATGACTGGTGTACTTATAAGAGGAGGAAAATGTCTTATGAAGACAAGAGACACACAGGGAGAAAACTATGTGGTGACTGAGGCCAAGACCTGTAAGCTAAGGAAGGCCAAGGGTGGACGGTTACCACCAGAAGTGAGAGAGAGGCAAGCAAGTAGACTATCCAGAGGCCCAGAGGGAGCATGGTCCCACTGGTACCTTGATTTTGGATTTCTAACCTTCAGAACTGTGAGAAAATAAGTTTCTATCATTTTCAGCTACCTAATCTGTAATGTCTTGTTAAAAGCAGCACTAGGAAACTAAAACAACCTGTGCAAAAAGGAGGGAAGAAACACGAAGGCCAACACCCACACACGAGCCATGTAGCCTCGGTCACCTTGTCAGCAAGCTTTCGGAAGAGTGCTGCTCTGTCATTGGGTCACAGGAGGGGCTGCCCCAGGGAGGTCATGGCCTAGTGTGAAGTGATGCCCTACAGAGGCAGACCCAGGAGGCGCTGTCAGCTGGAGGTGTCTGCTGACCACACTTCAGTGACCCGCAGTCTTCCCTTCTCATAGGAAGCTCTAAATGCTGTATCTCTGTCTCCTCTACAATAGCCAAGAAGAAAATTGCCTGGGGAATGTAGATGGCATATAGTCATTTAGACTTTTTTAATATATAATTTTTTAAATGATTTTAAAGTACAAAGATAACTATGAGCAGCATATATATGGAATAATAAGTTAGTATGAGAAAAATAGGATCATAAACATAATTAATCTAGCAAAGAAGGAATGAGTAAAATTAAATGCAATAACAACATATGCACTTAATAAATGTGATGGAAGCAAACCAGATACAAGCTTACCACAACACATGTCAATTTTTTGGTCCCCTATCAAATGACAAAGAGTCTTAGATAAGTAAAAACTAAAAATTAAAAATCTATTTTTAAGCTATTTATAAGAAACACAGGTGAAACAGAATAATAACCTTAAAGAAGTTGAAGATAAAGAAATGAATGAGGATATGCCAGGCAAATGCAAACAAAAAGACAGTGGGAATGGGCATATTTGCATCGACTACAATGAAATGCAGGATTAAAATTATAAAATAAAAAAAGACATTTTTGGAGAAAAAAAGCATAATTCACAAGGACACTATCATAGGCATCTCCTTTATTCACCAACCAATGTAGTTATGGAATATATGAAACAAAAAATGAGAAAAAGAAGAACATGATAAAACTATAAATGGCCTTATGAGGGAATTTGGGTGTACTTTGTTAATAATTTAACAAAGTAAACAAATATTGATATAGGTTAATGATGGTATAGGGCATTTCTCCTCTATAAACAGAGAATTTGTATTTTTCCCTTATATATACAGAAGATTCACACACACACACACACACACACACACACACACACAAATCTATGTCCATGGTCATAGAAGAAAATAAGTTTTGGAGGAAATAGATATTTTACTTATTCCCTAATCCCAGTGCTATAAAACAAGAAATTGGCACTGAAAGAATAACAATGTATAAATGCTTGAAATTAAAAAGACCTTATAGATTATTCCTAGATGAAATTGAAATTAAATACAAAATGACAGGTTATCTGGAAATTAGAGCACTTTACTTTAAAACTTATGGGGAAAACATTTATATATTCATGAATAATTTATAGCCTAAATGCTTTTGGATTGCATGTAAAGTTTTTTTAACCCCCCAAAAGAAGGAATTATTAGCAGTAAAAGTTAAAATTAATGAAAGTGGTCACAAGACAAATAAAAAGGGAAAATCTGACTAATAAAAAGATATATACAATTTTTTTCAGGATTCTTCAATTTTTATTTATTTTTGATTTTTACAGAATGCATTTTGATTCATTGTACACAAATGGGGTACAACTTTTCATTTCTATGGTTGTACATGATGTAGTCACACCATTTGTGTAATCATACATGTACACAGGGTAATGATGTCTCATTCCACTGTCATTCCTTCCCTTGTCTCCTCCCCTCCCCTCATTTCCCTCTACACACTCCAGTGTTTCTTCATTTTTCCCTTACCCCCTCCTCCCAACCCCCATTTTGTATCAGCATCCACTTATCAGAGAAAATATTCAACCTTTGGTTTTTGGGGATTGCTTATCTCACTTGGCATGATATTCTCCAACTCCATCCATTTACCTGCAAGTGCCATAATTTTTATTCTTCTTTATGACTGAGTAATATTCCATTGTGTATATATACCACAGTTTCTTTATCCATTCATCTACCAAAGGGCATCTAGATTGGTTCTACACTCTAGCTGTGTGAATTGAGCTGCTATAAACATTGATGTAACTGCATCACTATATATACTGATTTTAAGTCCTTTGGATATAAACTGAGGAGTGGGATAGCTGGTTCAAATGGTGGGTCCATTCCAAGTTTTCTGAGGAATCTCCATACTGCTTTTCAGAGTGGTTGCACCAATGTGCAATCCCACCAGCAATGTATGACTGTACCTTTTCCTGCACATCCTTACCAATACCTATTATTGCTTGTATTCTTGATAATAGCCATTCTAATTGGGGTGAGATGAAATCTTGGGTTGGTTTTGATTTGCATTTCTGTAAAAACTAGAGATGTTGAACATTTTTTTCATTTATTTGTTGATCGCTTGTATATCTTCTGTGAAGTGTCCCTTTAGTTCCCTAGCCCATTTATTGATTGGGTTCTTTGTATTTTTGTATATACAACAGTCAACATACAAGTTAACATCTAAAGGAAATTGATGGCTTCTAACAAATTATAAGTTATCAAAATTTGATCAAAAGTCGTTATAAATCCCAGGAGATAAATAATTATAGAACAAAAGCTGAATATATTTAAAGATTAAAAACCCTTCCAGTTTTATGTAAAATATCAATTCCTTAATACCAGTAATGATGGAGCCACAACAGTCTTCCACTATCACTCATGACTATGTCCTTTTTTAAAAGTTAGCAAATCAAACCCAACTTATATTCTATAAATACAGAGTTTATTCTATAAATACAAGGGTGAATTTCTGCATTATAATATCCATCAAATTTCTACATTGGTACAACAGAATAAGGCAGAACAATTATAATTATGTCAACTGATGCTGAAAATACATTTTATGTAGTTCAGTAGACATTTCCTAATAGAAACTAAAAGTGAACTAGGAATAGCAGAAAGAATCTGCCCGACAAGGGCACCATGGTAGATGGGGACTACTGAAGGAGATTTTTCTAAAAGCCAGGCACTGCTATTTCTCAACTGCTGTGACTCAGCATTGTTTTAGAAGTTCAGTGAATGCAAGAAGAAAAGAAATTGAACTAAATCATATAAATATTGCAGGTACTGTGACTGAGAATCTACCTAAAATCTTTTAGAATTCTATAAAAGGTTCTGTTAAAATAACTGAACAGAAGATAATGGATAAAATCCAATAATTTTTCTTCATATGAATTAATAACTGGTTAGAAATGCAAATAGAAAGGCACTTGCCTAGCATGTGTGAGGCACTGGGTTCAAACCTCAGCCCCACATTAATTAATTAATTCGTTAATTAATTAAATGTATAAAAATACAATAACATTATTAAAAAAGAAATGCAAATAGGAAAACACACATTTGAAAAATGAAACATCTAAAAATGAATTAATAAGCCTTAGGACAAATTTTAAAAAACAAGTAGCAAAAGAAGTAAAGAGCTATACCATCTTATTAAATGAGAAAACTTAATATTCTAAGTCCTTTCCAAGTTAGTATATAAAATTTTATAAAATTCTAGTCAGAATCCAAACTTGGAGGATGAAGGTGTTGTCAGATCAATGAATATGATTTATTTATTTATTTATTTATTTATTTATTTATTTAGGTACCAGGAATTGATCCAGGATCACTTAACCACCAAGCCATATGCCCAGCCCTTTTTTATTTTTTGAGTCAGGGTCTCGCTAAGTTGCTTAGGGCCTTGCTAAATTACTGAGGCTGGCTTTGAACTTGTGATCTTCCTGCCTCAGCCTCCTGATCTACTGGGATAACAGGCATATGCCACCACACCTGGCTAATGAATATGATTTTAAAGTCTGAATAAATACATAAATACAAGAAAATTGCCAAACATGGAAGAACAATACTATGGGAAACTTGCACCAGCAGATATCAAAGCATCCTGCTTTTAAAAGAAGTGCTTTAGCTCAATAATCCACAGGTAAATCTTTGGAACAGAGTAGAGTCCGTAGATAATTGAGGTACATAGGAAAACTGAATATAGGCTAAAAGTGGCATGTCTTGCCAGTAAGGAAAAGTTAGATTATAAAGTAAATGATGTTGGGATAATTAGCTTTCCATCAGGAAATTATTGCATTTGGATTCAATTCCATTTAGAGTAAAGATCTAACGTTTAAAAATGAAACTATAAAGGTGTTAGAAGAAAATATGGGAGAATGGATGTATAACATCAGGTTAGGAGGAACTCTCTGCCATATCCTATAATGGAAAAATTGGCAGATTTCACTATATAAAAATTTTAAATGTCTGTATGAGAAGACACTATCAACAAAGCCAGTTGAAGAACAATTGCTTGCACCCCATGTGACAAAAGTTAATGGTTACCATACTAAGGGATCCTATAAATTGGTCAGAATAAAGATAATCAGTTCAGTATAAAAATAGGCAAAGAACATGAACTGAAATTTTTAAATCACCAATAAATCAGCCCACATTAGTAGTGAGAAAACTTGCACTAATAAAACTGAGATGCCATGTTCTGTCCATGGGATTGGCAAACACTTAAAGATGGCGAACATCCAGCACTGTTAAATATGTCAATAAGCAGACACTCATCATGCACTGTTGAACTGATTGCTTGGACCTTTTAACAGAAAGAAATGTAGCAATAGTCATTTGAATAGTTAATGTGCTTATCACAATTGCACTCCTAAGATTCTTTCCCACAGAAGTAAAAGTACTCAAACACTAAGGATGTTTGAGTAAGGCTGTTTATTCCTGCTCTGGTTATAGTAGCCAACCCTAGAAATAGTCTGAATGTTTAGCTACAAGAGAGTGGTTAAATGATGATATGTCCATCTTGTGAAATATTTTGCAGTTATTTTTAAATGAGTAGATTGTAGATTTGAAAAAAATATATCTAAAATACATTGGTAAGATCAAGTAGAAGAAAGTGTGTGTGTGTGTGTGTGTGTGTGTGTGTGTGTGTGTGCATGTGTGTGTATAAATAAGCACAGGGAGATTTTGAAAGTCTGTACAGCAGAAGTTAACATTGGTTATCTCCAGGGGGAACAAAAGGTGGGACCTGATTCATTTTTACTTTATATTTCTCTGCATTTCAAAAGTTGATTACAGTGAGCAAATATCTCTTCCATGTAAAACATAATTATACCCAAAGAGGTTCGTTGAATTCTGTTTTTTTAGTCAAGTCATCTAAGCAACTCTAGTGAAAATCACAGTTGATATATCATAGTGAAATGAAAAATTGTCCACATGTCAAATGAGGTCCCCTCTATGAAAACACACAAGAGAAATTTTCATTCAATCCTCTTAATACCTGTGGTTTGTTTTAACAACTGGCTTGCTTTTATCTCTTGGACAATGGGCCTCTGGGAGCTGATCATGTCTTCCTGTGCTGTGGTAATTAGGGACCTCAGAGACAAATTGAAGACTGCCATTTCTTCAACGCCATATTGGATTACATGGCTTATGTCCTATGCATAACTCACAATGGTGGTATCATCTCATTGCCTCTTTAGTTTTCCTTCATATGCATTTCTTTTTTAAAATTTTGTATGTACG
This sequence comes from Sciurus carolinensis, assembly GCF_902686445.1. NCBI lineage: Eukaryota > Metazoa > Chordata > Mammalia > Rodentia > Sciuridae > Sciurus > Sciurus carolinensis. The sequence goes on from NC_062226.1 coordinate 69,984,411, forward strand.
TATCCCTGGGAGATAGGGATATAAATAAATATTGACCAGTGATTTTTATTTTAACAGGAACCTGGGAAGGAAAAGAGTTGCAACATGAATAGGCCACCCATCACTACCAACTACAGATGACTTGCCATTTCATTTACAAAGGTAAGAAACTATAGTCTATATTTTTAATTATTTCTGACTATGCAGTATAGAGCCCTTATCTTTTTATTGTATACTTATTTACAGATATCTTAACACATGTGCCCCATTCATGACCTTTAACTTTGACATTATCAAATTTAAAACAAATATTAAGCAAACAGAAGTCAGAGAATTTGTGGGTATTGACATGTCTGAAGGGACAAAACCCAGATGTGGTCTCTGCCATTAATTACAATGAGTGTAAATTTTTAATACTAGTAGTTTTTTCTTATCGTTGAATGTAGTAGCACTCACTGCAGAATACTTGGAGAATATAGCAAAATATAAAAATGAAAACCTAAAGCATTTATAATCCCATTATCTGTAGATAATCAGTACTTCTGAGAATGTCTTTCCTTCTTCCTGTTATGTGTATATGAAATACAATTATAATGTTTTTAAAAACAATGTCTTTGATCTAAACTTACCTTGACTTCTGTAATTGCAAATGAAGTATTATAAGTGGTGTGGAAATATAACAAGACTAAGAAGAAATCGTAAACACCGCTGTCACCATTTTAACAGTTCTTTGCACTTTATCAGCCCATTCCCAAGCATCCCATTTGCCTCTCCAACCCAGATGTCTCTGGTTAATAAGTCTCTGTGACCTTTGATGAACATCACTCTACAGAAGGATAAAATAAAACCAAACAAAACCCTTTGAATTCAGGTGGTAGTTCAGGGCCCTCCTCTATCATTATTATCTGCTTTGTGTACCTTAAAAGGAATTGATTTTTTCAGACTAAAATTTACTCATTTCTCTCCTCCTCTCCCCTACTGTCAAGTCAGGGGTGATTTACAAACTAATAAAAAAATACTTTAAGACCATCTCATCATCCATCCTTCTTTCATGCCAGTTAGTCAATTTCTCATTGAGGTGGCTTTTTCAAGCACCCTTCAGAGTCGCTCTTGAAGTGCTTGCATTTTAAAAGCTGCTAAGTCTTCGATGTGCATTTACTGAAGTTCATTCTTCAGGGAGGTCTTTATTCTCCTGGCTCTATTGAGCACTTGAAGGTTTGTTTTTTATCCTGAGCCTGATATTTTAAAGCCTTTCAGGCATTTTAATTTTCCTAGTATTTCATTCAGAACTCACTAAAATATTATCCCAAGGAGACTAGAAAACTCAATTGTTCTTTAAACAAATTAAACCGATACAGAGGGAAGCAGTCACTTGTGAAACACCTGTCCTTAAAACTCCCTATTCTAATATGGACAGATTGGATAAATAGGTCAGAACAATTAAAACGGAAGCAGGGTGGTTTGATGGTTGGGTAGAAATAGACCTGGTAACGTGTGCTTGCCATGGTCCACGCTTTCACATTCCTGTGTAGCTCTGGTCACACAAGATATTGGCAGCCCGGGTAAACTCAATCAACTAGTTCCAGTGCAGAGAATTGACTGGTGAATTCTTCGGTATACCAAACATGGCCATTATTAAAAATCCAGGATTTGAAGTATGGTTCAAAGACTTCTAAGAAAATCAGAAGTTTATCTACCCCTCCTTGCTGTATTAAATGCTTTGTATGCAATTTAAGATAAGACTCTCAAATATTGTAGCTCTGAGTGTACAGTTACCTTGTTTATCACAGAATTTAAAATTCAGATGAATTTGAAGTTAAAGATGAAAGTTTTAGTGAGAAGTAAGAGAAACACGTTTGAACATCCATATTTGTCTGTAAGAAAAAGTATTTTATCTAAAAACACTGGGAAAAATCACAGATAAACAACAGCTAAGTGTGTAAAACTATAAAGCTTCTCTGTATCCTAATTATAAAATAAATTTTAAAATATGCAACAACAGAAAAATATTAATAATGTACTTGATAATAGATTCATAGTCTTAAAACATAGAAATCAATAAAGAAATCACTAATATTAATAATCACTATAGGTAAATATCAACATCTGAATTACTAAGACCCTAATAGATGAGCAAAACAATGGAAAATTCAAAGGAAGAAACACAAAGAGCTTACAATGATGCGAAAAACAATGTTAACCCTCACTAGTAATTTTCAAAGAAGCGAATTAAAATCAGGAGAGGTGACCTGGTGCCATGGCACACACCTATAGTCCCAGCTAGGAGGCTGAGGCAGGAGAATTGCAAATTTGAGGCCAGTCTGGGCAACTTGGTGAGACTCAGTTTTAAAATAAAGAATAAAAAGAGCTAGGGGTATAGGTCAGCGGTAAAGCATTCTTGGGTTCAATCCTCAGTACTGATAGATTAATTAATTACTTAATTCAGGAAATACCTTTCACTGTCAGATTAACAAAGATATGGAAAACAATAGTAATTGTTGCTAAGTGTGTCATGAAGCAAGCTCCCACTCACTGCTGAATGGATATAGTCCTCTTGGAAAGAAATTTAGCAATGTATTTTAAGAAAATGAAAATTTTAAAACCTTGGGATGATTTAGTAGTTCCAAGAATCTCATCCAAGAACACATTGAAGGTGTTAAGTACAAAATAAATATTGTGTTATTTTCAGAAGCAAACCCCTTGAACCACTTCTACTGTCCTCCAATATTAGCATTATTAACTAAAGCATTGACATACATTAGTTTTCCGACAGTGGTATATCTTGCAAGTAGAAAAATATTATTCTTCTTACAATGAGATTTTTATCATCAAATGGGAAAATACTTGAGTACATTAATATTCAGTGAAAATACTAAGATGGTATTATAATATTTTTTATATAAAAATGCCTAGAGCAGAAGGTGGAAACAAATATGCGAAATTGTGAATAATGGAGTTGCTTATGGGAAGTAGAATTAAGAATGATTTTTTTTTCTCTGATTCATAGTTTTTGGTACTTTCCAGATATTTTTATAGTAAGCATTTATAACCAGAAGAAAAGTTTTATATGGTTTCATAGGAAGACACTTATATACATGATATATACTTGGCCTTCCATAGCCTTAATCTTAGAGTTTACAGAGTTAAGTATACTACCAAAATGATTGGAAAGTAAAGGTTGATTTCACAAAGACTAGGGAACAAAGTGGGTTTTTTTTTTAATTCTGCGAATTTCTTTCTTTCTTAGAAACAACAGCAATAGTGATAACAAAAACAAAGTTAAAAATGCCTCCTTTAGTTAGCAGTAATATTATTAGTATGTTGTGTTTCAAAGTAAAGTTTAAATTCAAATGGAATTATTTTTCCCTTGTAGATGTCGTCAGCTGCTGAAAATGGAGATGCAGCTCCTGGAAAACAAAATGAAGAAAAAACCTATAAAAAGGTAAGCGTCTTTTTTCTTTCTTTCAGCAGTAGCCCTGGTCTACTGTTTGGCAGGTTAATATTGTCAGAAGCCTTTTCTTTGTCCAAAGCAGCTTTTTTTTTTTTTTTTTTTTTCCCTCCTTGCGGTGCTGGGGATTGAACCTAGGGCTTTGTGCTTGTAAGGCAAGCACTCTACTTACTGAGCTATCTCCCCAGCCTTCCAAAGCAGCTTTAAGTTACTCTCTTAGCTTTCTGTTGTTGCTATACCACAAACTTGGCCGTTGAATAACACAAATCCTTATAGTTCTGAAGGTCAGAAGCCTGCCGTGGGTCTCCTTGGGGTCTGCAGAACTGCATTTCTTCCTGGAAGATCTAGGGGGCAGAGTCCATTTCCTTGTTCTTTCCAGCTTCTGGAGGCTGTCTGCATTCCCCACACCAGGGCTCCCATCCATCTCCAACCCAGCAGTGTCTGCTGGGCACTTTCTCCTGCTAAATCACTCTGCCACTCTGAAGGACCTGTGTGATTACATGGAACCCTCCTGCGTTCAAGTCCGGGGTGATTTCTTTATTTTAGAGTCAGCTGAATGGCAACTTTATTTTCCTTTGCAGCCTCAACTCCTCTTTGCCATATAATGTGACATGCAGGTCCCAAGGATTAGGGCAAGGGCATCTTTGGGGGCCATTTTTCTGCCCACCATACTTTCTATGATAGACTAAGAAGGAAGGAAGTTATTATTCCTAAGAAGGTTCATTAAGGGAACATAGTGTTCAGCATCGAGTATATGATTTCTTTAATGGACTTGTTGCTTTCTGTAAAAATTTTAAACATTTTTTACCTTTGAATTTTAAACAGAGCTTTGTGAAATTCTACACACACACACACACACACACACACACACACACACACGCTTTTTCTGAGCCTCTCAGTTTTCATGTCTTTAGCCCATTTCTCAAGAATTTCTCTTTTCCAGACTTCCCAATATATCTTATCTTACTACTCTTTGAATTTGATAAATTCTTGGCTCCTAGCAAGCAAGTTAATGTTCAGAGACATTCCTGGGTAAAATGTGTCCCCAGGTTCTGATACTCCTGATTATAAATAGACTATACATTAGAGCTTTAAAAGTTCTTGCCCTCCTGACCTCTTGAGAGAGGAGGTTTGTGTATTGAAGTTTTATTTTATTTTAATTTTTTAATTTTACCTTTTACCTGTTACTCTTGGATAAATCACTGGTGAGACATTTTATCATTAAGTTCTTGAACCATTTGATCTAGCCACGTATTCAGATGATCAGACTAACATGATACATTTCCTGTTCAGTTTTTTGGGGGGATAAGATGTCCTTTTTCCTGATACATCTTTCTTATCTGAATTTTCTACTCATCCAAACCTAGAAGGATAAACAGGGAAGTTGTCATTCGGAATGATGGTGTGGTTAGGGAAAAGCAGAGTAAGGACTCAGAGCTCAGAAATGTCACCATATTATCTTATAAAATTTGTGCATCTGGCCAAAGGTAACAATATACTATTATTATTTGTTTTTAGACACTGGGAGTAAAACCAAATACTTAACCTTTGTTTACCCAAGACTCCATGTAAACTCAGTCAGTCATGAGACCAACATAGAGATGGTTACTCTTTAACCATCTCTAAGCCTGTCATTACTTCAGTGGGTGTCCAGCATGGAAGTGCACAGACTGTTGACTGAATCCTGACCTATAGGAGCTCCTTTGTGATGCAAACATAATGGAAAGAATGTGATCGTGACATTTTGTGTGTGTGTGTGTGTGTGTGTGTGTGTGTGTTGCTGAGGATTGAACCCAGGGCCTTGTGCTTATGAGGCAAGCACTCTATCCACTGAGCTGTATCCCCAGCCTGGCCCCAGAATTTAGTAAAGAAGGTTGTAAGTAATATTCTAGATAGGATTCTGTCTTTAATGTCTCTAATGGAATATTTAGCTCAGCAGTCTTGGGAAAGTTATAAAAACTAAAATTAGATTCTATGATAACAAGTCATTTCAGTACATAAAAGAAGACAAAGGAAAGTTAAGGGGAACAACAATGAAAAAACTTAACCCCACACACAAAACAAAATACCAACAAACAGCTGAGATCTTTTTGGTGATCTCTGATTTTAAAAGGTTTGTAAGCGATGGAAGAGGAGGTATGCAACTCCTCTAAGAAAAGCACTGGAAAACAAAAACCAGCACATCACCTAGAACCTTAACCTTCAATAATATGGTATTGATATGCACAGCAGGAAGAAAGGGTCACTTACCAAGAATATTGCTTTGCTGACAGATAAAATCTTAGCCGAATTATTCCACTTAATTCTTCTCCATTAAGCAGACCATCTTTGAACTGGAGAAGGTGTTACTGATAGAACTAGAAGAGGTGATAATGTGAGGCACATTTGCTTTTGCAAATGTGTTTCCCTCTTGGCCCCATAAACCATTTCCCAGATGAAAGAACTTGAAACTAGAAGACAGAAATGCCTGAGTAATGCCTGAGTGTGAGCTTTAAATGCATTTGAGAATAGGAGAACTGTCATAAGAGAGGAGATAAGAAAATATTTTTCCTATTTTTTTAAATGAGGAAAAAGTGCATTCTGAATTCCAGACAATAAATGAAACATCATTCCACAGCATAATTTGAGCATTATTACTAAACATATGGGTTATATGTGGTTAGAGAAGAAACATATGTCTTTTACAGACCTGGAGAAGTTCATCATGATAGAGTTATGTCACATTAGCCACATTTTCTAGTATGAAATAGTCATTAAACTAGTTATAAAAAGGAGAATGGTCACATTTAATGAATCTTGATTTTTAAGGCACTGGGGAGAAACTGTAGTATCCTCTTAGCCCAGGTGGGAAAGTATGGATTAAATATTATGATTAGTATATTTGTACCTGGTTGGATTCATGGTCCCAGAGAAGAGCAGTTTTGCTCCCTCTGCACTTAGTCTCTACCAATATTATGCACCAGTTGGCCCCATGTAGTTTAATACTTTTACCTCTCATCTTTTTTTTTTCATTTGCTGTCATATTTAATAAATCAGGCATTAAGCTACATGTTTTTTAACTGCTGGAGGGAAGCATATACAATTGATATGATTGCCCTAAGCATATTCATTACTTGAAATTGTTTTTGAGTTTTATCTGAAGGTATCATATTTTTTAAAATTTTTTTAAATGTTTTAATTTTTTTTATTATTGCAAACAAGTGGGATATATGTTGTTTCTCTATTTGTACATGGAGTCAAGGCATACCATTTGTGTAATCATAAATTTACATAGGGCAATGTTGTTTGATTCATTCTGTTATTTTTTTCCCTTCTCCCCCACCCCTCCCACCCCTCTTTCCCTCTATACAGTCCTTCCTTCCTCCATTCTTACCACCCTCCTTATCCCTAACCCTAAATCTAACCCTAACCCTAACCCCTCCCACCCCCCATTATATGTCCTCATCCGCTTATCAGCGAGATCATTCGTACTTTAGTTTTTTGAGATTGGCTTATCTCGCTTTTTACCTCTCATCTTAATGAGAACATAAAAGTTGTGGTTTGCAAATGCACAAATGACAAAGAAACTGGAAATGACAAATCACAGACTAAATGGATGTCATCAAGACTACCATGAACTTCATTAGCTATAGCCTTTACAGATAACTTAAAATTTCTTTTCTAGTCCTAAAGCTCCAACCACAGGCTATGTACCTGTTTAATAAGAAACTCTGATGCGCCATTGTGTCTTTGCTGTGACTTAAGCCAATCCAGGAAGCCCAAGTTAAGGAGCCCAGATCTACTGTGCTAGGAAGAGACCAAAGGAGTCAATGAGGAACTTACAGTAGATTGAGGGAAGTAACACTTGTAAACAACTGTAGTCAGTGGTCTATAATGAGGTGACTGAAAAAGAAGGAACCAGTATAGGTCTGTGTTAAACAGCTGGCTTAGGCTTTCTGTATAATGCCCAAGATTTACTGGGCAACAAAAAGCAACACTCCACGAGTGTTATGGTCTCCACTTGTTTTTTAGGGAACACTCAGTTTCATGGAACAATTCTATACTCTCCCTGTCTTGATTACTTGCACATGATTGTTTAGGATGACTGCTTTTTTCCAAACTCCAGTTGATCATTCTCCTAAGCCATTATCAGTTCTTGGCAAGCCCAGGAAGTAGTGTTAAACCTGAGGTCAATGTTGTCAACTAAGAGCTAAAATAAGTTTGGTTTTAGCTGCTGAAAACAAACATATTTCCCATTAAGACAGGCATTAAGAACTGCCTTACTCTATTTACAGAATCTAGTATTTCCATTCTCAGGTAATTCACTGGGTGTCTTCTGCAAGAATTGTAAATGCAAAAGCCTAAAGCCACCAGACAGGAAATAAAGGAGTGAAATAACAGGGGAACCAGCCAGAGAATAAATGCCTTCCCATAAGGGGCAGGTGGTACTCTGCTCCAACTGACAGAGCAATGCATGAGTGCTTGCCCAGGACTGCCATTTGCTCTGATTTTGCAGGAAACCAGAAATAAGCATTTTGATGTGAAAATTTTTAAATCAGCAGCTATTTCCAGTTTTTTAAAAAATATACCCTAGGCACAACAACATGCCCGTGGAACAGATCAGGGCCACAAGCTGCAGCCATTTTACAACCTCTGACCTGCTTTCAGTGTAAAAAAGTGAGAAAGAGAAGAAAAGGATGCAGAAGAAATATCTGTTAGAACTTTTATCTGCTTCCCATGACCTTACAATTTATCTAGGAGGAAAAAATATGATCGCATGTGAAGAAAAATTGATGAACCACATCAGTATTGAGTAAGTGCCAAAATAAGTAGCATTTTATTTAATCATCTTACAAGTCCTGATGAGCTCAAAACTCACAACAATGTTCTGGGGCTTTCCCCAGGCTTGTTAGTTAGCAGAGCATGTTGCTGGGACAAAAGTTTATAATGTCTCATTGTCTTTTGTCATGACAAAAACTCCAACTCCTTTAGTTGACTGTGTTTTCCATTTTACCTACTTATTTGTCTTCTTGATAGGAAATTTGATGAGCACAGGCACAGAATTAGGGGTGAATGTGGTTTGATGGAGGAGGGGGAGAGACCAGACTGAACAAAGCCAGGTGTCAGTGTTTAGGGAAAGTAACAGGTAATTTTGGAAGTGTAGTCTGGATCTCAGTGACACCTAGTCTTGGGTATGATTTAAGGACTTTGAATTATATGTTCTAGGCCAGTGTCCAGGGGAATTTGCTGTAGTGATAGAAATGTTCTATCATCTGTACTAATGCAGTGACCAAAGGCTACATATGGCTGTTGAGTTTTGAAATGTACCAAGGTGACCAAGGAGTTGAATATTTTTATCTTACTTTTGGAAAATTTAAACTTCAGTAGAACATGTGGCTGATGGCTAAAGTATAAGTTATAGGCAGTGAGGTCCCTTGGACATCGTGGAGGATAATGAAATGATGCAAGAACTATGCAAACATAGTCACAGTGTGCAGGTTACATGCAGCCAGGGGACAATGATACGGGAAGCTTTTCTGTTAGTCATACAACACAGTTGGATATAAATATGGGTTCAAAAAGAGGAAAGCCAGGTATGATGGTGCACACCTGTGATCCCAACATCTCTGGAGGTTGAGGCAGGAGGAACACAAGTTCAAAGCCAAGTTTAGCAACTTAGTGAGGCCCTGAGCAACTTAGTGAGACCCTGTCTCAAAAATAAAAAGGGCTAGAGATGTGGCTCAGTGGTTGAGAGTCCCTGGGTTCAATCCCTCATCCCAAAAAAAAAAAAAAAAAAAAAAAGTGGAAAGAGATATTTTTAAAAAAATCACAGTGAAGACTGACCTGAAATTTTCCAATCAGAGTGGCTACAGGAACATTCCTGCCATTGATAGAAGTAAAAAATATTGGGGAAAGAATATCATTTTGGTTTTGGTTTTGGAACAGGGTGAGAGATTTAGCAGGAAGCAGGAGACAGGGCATGACTTCACTTTAAGGACGGAATAAACCTAGGTCAAATACTGACTGAAGCCAGCTATCCAAGAATTCTCTATTTTAAGTGTGAAAAAAATTGCCCATCCAACTCCACCCTTCCAAAAACAGCAGATAGCAGGGCAGTTCAGTGACACATGACAGGTCACCTAGCTGTCTTTGTCAGGAAGATGATACAAATTCCAACCACCGGATGTCCTGATTTCATGATCTATCCATTAGAACAGATAGCACTTCCCAGGCACCTGGGTGTGGACTGGCATGGGAAGTGTTTCCTACCACCATTTGTTTTTCCTCCTCTCTTCCTCTGCACGTAGGCCTCTACCTCTTTTGCTTCTTGCTCCTTCTGGGTTCTTACCCCAAACAGGCCTCCACTGGGAGATTCTGGTTCTGGTGACTGCAGAGTTTCCCTGCCTTTGCCTCCAACACCTGACTAGGGGGATGCCACATCTCTTTAACCAGCTTCCACCATGTGTGGTAGGAAACCAATTGGATCAGGACACACGGAGGTAGGGGGCCTTGGCCCTGGTGCCCCAGCAAAGTTTCTCATCTTGTTTTATTTCTTCAGCCTTGGTCGCTGTTTCATCTCAGGGCCCCTGCTGGTTTTTCCTCATCAGTAGAGGCAGACAGCAATGGGGTGGAAGGGAATAATGCCTGGACCTCACCAAGTTATAAGGGAAAGACATCTTTTATTACTTTTTAAACAGGAGACACATTCAAGGTAATGACCCAGAGACACTGTGATCTAAGAAGAAACATTTGTTTGAATAAAAGTTCTTTTATAAAACCTCTCAGGGAAGCCACATAAGGCAGCCGATAATATTAGTGGCCTCTAGGAAGAATTCTGTGGTAAGGTTCTTGAGTTAGGGAAAGACATCTCTGAATATACCTATTTATGCATATTTAATTTTGAACCATGTGAACATATTGCCTACTTAAGAACTGAATAAACAACATGTCAAAGTTTTGGAGGGGAAGTGAGCTGACATGTGTCCCAATCAGTCTTCCTTTCTTTCGATTCTAGAAAGCCACCACTTCCCTAAAACAAGCAGACTTGTTCTATGCCCTGAGGGAACCACACTCTATAGCTTAACAGAGACGTCTTTGTGTTTGCCCTGAGCAGCAGCTACACTGGTCTCTAGGAAAGTGGCCCTTTCATATGTGATACTGAGTTCACCCTAATCCTCAAACCCATACCACAGTGTTTTCAACCAGCCATTTTGCCCACCAGAGAACATTTAGCAAAGTCTAGAGACATTTTTTGATTGTTGGGAGCTGGTGCTGTTGGCTTCCAGGAGGTGGAGACCAGGGATTCTGCATCTTACAATGCACAGGAAAGATCTCCAAGACAAAGAATCACTTAAATGTTGCTAGTGCCAAGGCTGAAAAACCTTGCCCAAACCAAACTAACCTGTTAAGAAGAGGGTTGGATATGAGTCCAGATATTAGTTTCTAACCCTGGGCACTTTTTCTAATTGATTTGTATCTTAGTTTTCCTCAGTGATAAAATGTAGTTAATTCCTACTCTAAATGGCTTATATTGCTGTGACGATCAAACAGTTTAATAGACATGAACACATACTGGACAAAGCAGAGTATTAATGAGTGAAGTCACAGTTTTTGTTAGTGAGAGCAAGATCCCTCTGCCTCTGATTTCCAGATTATTCTGTGGGAGCCAAGCAAGGCAGGGGTGTGACTGCTCCCCTAGGGCTGCATGTGGGGGAGGAAGGTTACTTAGCATCCTGATGCTGGCTGCAGTCAGACCTGGGCATGGCACGGTGCACAGGGTGTGCTGGAGCAAGACACTGTGTCCTTTCCAGTAGCAGTGGCTTCTGAAATGAGGGACAAAGATGTGGGCTGCTTTTGGGTTTAGAAAATTGAGCAGCAAGGAGGTGGGCTTCACAGTATAGAGATGGGGAGTTATTAAATAACCCTATTAGTTTCTAAAGCATGTATAATCCTATGCATTACCCTCCTCTCCAGTGCAGATCATCCCTCCAAACAACTCTGCTTCTGCATAGTGTCACTTATGTGCCTGTTTTCTTTCTAAGTACTTAAATGTGTGATTTCAAATGTACCTTTATTACTTTTAAGTGAGGTGTTACATTATCATTAAGTAAAAACAGTTTTGCAGTGTAGGATAGAAACCACTGAGGGAGCCAACCCTCCTGTCAGTCTGTGTCTCTGAATGGTTCATTGTTCAGTGACCTCTTTCCGCATTCACGTTGGAGGGGGCGTCTCTGTGGTAAGCCACAGAAATTTTGTTGTGCTTCTGCCTGCTGATCAACGAAAACTGCATTTTATGGTTCCAATTCCAATAAATGTCACATTAGTGGCCTTAAAACACTAACTACAGGAGATAATATCCTAAACTTAAAGCCTGTTATGTGGCTTCCTTCAGGATCAACAGCAACCAGGATGTGGTTGAGCTTGGTTTTGAATGACAGGCTAACAAGCTGGAATGTTCAGTGTTCCTGCAGCTTTTTGGGCCATCTGAACTGTCATTCTTGCTCTTAGGGCACAACATTGCTTTTGTTTTCCAGCGAAAGGGCTGAATATAAGCAGATAATCTACAGGCCTCCCTGCAAGGCTTGACCAGCAGGATTCTGGTCTGACCAGCAGGCTCCTTATCCCAGGGCCTTTGGCTTATCCATCTTTATCCTGACCTCCCCCATCCCTTGCCTGGACTTTTAACAGGGACTTTTAAAGGTGGCAATCTTTTTTTTTTTTTTTTAATTTTTTTAGTTGTAGATGGACACAATACCTTTATTAATTTATTTATTTTATGTGGTGCTGAGGATTGAACCCAGTGCCTCACATGTGCTAGGCAAGAGCTCTACCACTGAGCCACAACCCCAGCCCCTAAAGGTGGCAATCTTAACTCACATAAGAACATAGCAATTCCGAATTGAGCAGTTCCTCATAGGGCATTTACCGTGTGCTCATTCAGGATATTTGCTTTTGTATGGAGTTAGAACCACTGGCTGCTGGAATAATCTTTTTATATGAAATTCCACTAAGTTTAGTCTAGCCCAAATCCTATTTATTCACTGAATTAAAACATAATTACTATCAGAAGCAATTTCAAAAGCTATGCTAAATAATAAGAGCTAACATTTATTCAGTGTTTACTATGGTAGCTACCATTAAAAGTACTTTAGAATTATTAATTCATTTACTCTTTATAAGGACCCAATGAGGTGATGTACTTGGCTCTCTGTGTCTGTGGTTCTGATCCATGGATTCAACCAATCATGAATTGAAAATATTTGGGAAAAAAATTGCACCTGTTCTGAACATGTACAGAATTTCTCACTTGTCATTATACACTAAACAGTACAGTGGAACAGCTATTTACAAAGATTTGCATGGCATTATGTATTATAAGTATTCTAGAGATGATTAGAGTTTATGGGAGGATGTGCATAGGTTACATGTAAATACCATGCCTCTTATATAAGGGACTTGAGCATCTACAGATTTTGGTATCCTTGAGAGTCCTAGAACCAGTTCCTCATGGATGAGAAAACAGATGCAGAGAGGTTAAGAAATCTATTCCAGGGCACAGAGCAAGTAAGTGGCAGAATACAGCCAGGATAGTAACCCAGAATGTCTCTCTCTAGGCTGTCAAAGCCTCCTTATTGAACTATGGTCTGAACACTGTGGTGTCCAGAGAGCATTGTTCACATGACATCAAAATGCTCCTTCTCAATTATCTGCTATAATAGTAAGGGCCAGTGGCACAGAAAAATCCAGCCATTTTTATATTGGGAAAAATAATGTAACAAAATTGAACAACTTTAAAACATATTTTTTCACAAATCAATGGTTCAAAGCCAATTTCCCTCATCCAAAGTATGTCTAATCTCTGTATACAGAATCTGAACTACCTGAAAAATACCATTTTCCAGACAATACATAGTAATTTCAAAGTGAAAAAATTGTGTGGAACACTAGAAATAAAGTGATAATTGCAAAATATTTTCTTAAGTGTAGAACTCAAAATTGACAGTTAGGGATGAGATCTACGTGGCAGGGTGTGACATATTTCAAATGGTCAAATTAGAACACATTTTAAAACATAACTGTCGACAGTTCCATAGACTGTCACAGAGGCAATGATTTGCTGATCATCCCTTCAGTAGCAAAGATCTGATAAAGAAAGCATTGGATAGGAGAGTGGCTATTTCGAAAGTTTATTTTCCCTGTGGGAATCATGTTCTCCCAAATGATACACCTACATTTTCTGGTGAGTTCACTGGGTGTTGATCCTGTGTTGTTCACTTCTATTAGTTGAGAATTCTCAGAGGCAGCTCAGTCCTCTGCGTGGAAGCTGTTGTCCTTGAAACATTCAGCATAGTGAAGGAGAAAAGGAAAAGTAGGTGGTCTCTGGTCTCAATGTGGCTATAAAGTTAAGATTCTCAATCCTCCTATCTTCTTTGCCCAAGTTTAGCATGTGTGTACCCCCAGGTGCTCCAAGGCACAACTTGGGTTCTGTCACAAGAAAACATTCAAGTTGCTCTTTGGGTCTTACTACAGTTGCTGCTACAGTTGCTGCCAGTGGAGATTATGAGGTACTGTCATTCATATCGGTGATTTTCACCCCTCCAGGGTGTGCCTCTGTATTATAAATCAGAAAACACTTGGTCATTGAACACAGAGCTGAAATGTAGGTCTTCCAGGTACTATTCTAGTTCTTCTGAACTAAGTTTTGATATTATGCCCTTATCATTTGTTATGGGTGTGGTTAGCATCTGGAATATAAGATGCATTTGATTTGTGTCCATGCACTCACTCAGTTATTCAGTTGGCAAATATTTATTTAGATTGGCACTGTGCTAGGCCTTAGGGATAAAACAGTAAACAATCTATCTTCATCAAGAGACATAAGTCCCTGCCTTAATAATGCTATCATTGATATGGTAAAGACAGACTAAATAAGTAAGCTTAATCAAATAATTACCAATGTGTTTTTTCTTAGCTTCTTTAATTTTCCCCTCAGCACTACAGACTAAACCTAGGACCTCACATATGCTAGGCAAGTGCTGTACAACTGAGCTAAACCCCCAGTCCCTTTTTTGTGTTATTATTGGGACAGGTTCTCACTGAGTTGACCAGGCTGCCTCAGCCTCTCAAGTAGCTGGGAGTACAAGTATGCACCACCATGTCTGGCTAATAATTACCAACTTAGTAATCACCAAGCATTGTGATGAGAATAAAGAAGGACAGGAGTGCTGCCTTTTAAGTAAGCTATTCAAGGAGCCCCTCTATGGAGGTGACCTGGTGGCTGGGATCACAGGTATGATGAGGCAGCCAAGAGAAGAATGGAAGAAGGAGCCTTCTTGGAAACAGAAAGGAACTGGGTGAATTCAGGGAACCAAGGAGAGGCCAGTGTGTGGAGGGTCCTGAGTGAGGAAGAGTGGGCAAGTTAGGTAAGAACAGCTGGGGCCAATTTTGTCTCCCTGGCAACACCAGACAATGCTGTCACAAATGGGGAGAAGGGGTGTTGCTGGCATCTGGTGGGTGCAGATTGGAGTTGCAGTGACACATCCTTCAGTGCCTAGGACAGCCCCTCATCACAAAGAATCATCAGCCCCAAATGACAGTAATGCCACGTTGAGAAACCCTGTGTTAGAGAAATAAGCAGTGGCCTAGACTAAAATGGTAGACTGGGAGGGGAAAAATAAAAAAGGAAACACATTTGAGATACTTCAGAGTTGATATTGACTGGGTTGTAGTTGGAAGTGGGACTAAGGGAGTGATAGGAACTCTTGATGACCCCAGGATTCTAACCTGAGCTTCTGGGTGGATCTGGTGGCCATTCATGAAGATGGCAAGGAAAAGTGAAGTCTAACTTGTTAATCTGGGAATGCCAGGGAGCCATTGACAGGGAGAAACAAATAGGTGGTTGAAAATGTGGTTTGGGAACCTAAGGGAGAGGTCTGAGATTCAACTTCAATTTTTCCAGTTGTAGATCCATAGGAATTGGTGAAACAAGGTGGAAAAGAGAGGCCCCAGGACTAAGGGAGCATCCATATTTTTTTTATATTACCTCTTAAGACCCTTCTTTACAGAGTTATATAGGTTGAACATTCCTAATTGGAAAATCCAAAATTCAAAATGCTCCAAAATCTGAAAATTTTTGTGTGCTGATATAATGCCACACATGAGAAATTCTACACCTGATCCCATGTGATGGGTCAGTGTTCAGGTACACTAAAAATTCTCCATAAAATTACCTTTAGGCTATGTGTATAGTAGTGTATGAAACATAAATGAATTTCACATTTATACTTGGGTTCCATCCCTATGATATCTCATTACATATATGCAAGTATTTCAAAATCTGAAAAAAATCCAAAATCCAAAACACTTCTGATCCCAAACACCTTGGATAAAGGATACTCAATCTATATTCCTACAATAAGCAAAACTTTCTAAGTCATTGCCTTATAATCTTCTACTGGCCCTCTGTGGCCTCCAGAAGAAAAAAATCCACATTTCAGAGAACAGTATGAGTTCTTTATGGTCCATCACCAGTGAGTGTGTCTTGACCCATCTTCTGTCACCATCTTGGATGCACACCTAACTCTGGCCACGCCAAATTTTTTCTCTCTCTGTTTTTCATCCCTATGCCTTTTCACACATGCTGGTCGCTCTGTGATCTCTTCATTATAGGAATAGCTCTCTCTTCTCCTTGCCCACTCTCCCAAGTGATGTCTGTCAGTCATCCCCTCCCAGACCTCTCTCGGCCCCCTTCACTTACCTCTGTTGTCTCATGGATGACTTTGTTCTGTAATAATTGTGTGCAGTTATGTCCTGCCACCTGCACCACGAACAGCTAGAGAGCAGGGGCCTTGCCCAGTCATCTTGACATCTATAGGGTCCCACACATTGCCTAGCACATAGCATTCAAGGATGTATCACTTTTTTTTTCTTAATTCTAAAATTGTCATTGACTTTCCAGACAGATATGTTCTTGAGCCTACAGTTCCAGTACTACAATTAGAGGTGAGATATGTTGGGGTGGGGGCAGAAAGGGGGTGGCATTTGTACTTTGGATGTTTGACTCACAAGAAGCACACTTTTAAAGAGCTCAGTTCAGTTCCCTGGACTTTTTTTTTCTGTATCAAAGATGACACTGATTATGATTATCTGGGTCATGGGTCACTGTATGGATACTTGAAAGTTGGGTATTAATGGTATAGCATCCTGAAGTCCCTCTGACTGTAATCTACAGACTGTTCGTGATCAGTTGCTCATGAGAAAGCTTCAGCGACAAACTTTAAAAGGCAGCCTTTTGCCCTCTCTGTTATTTAACAGTTCTGTTCTTTACTGATTCTGGCCCAATTAATGGCTGTCCATAGAGAGTGGTAACCATGCTAAGGGGGGTCCAGATTTGGGACTAGTTGGCAGCCAATTATTTCTTAAGCACAGCAGCAAAGAAAAATACCCTTTTCTTTGTAAAATGACAGAAACAGCACCAATGATTATCCAGGTTTGCTATTTGAGAAGAAGTGAGATGGAACAATAACCTAGTAATTTTAAAGCAATTTATATCACTCACAAAATCATAAAGGAGTGTACACTTGAAAGCTGTACTTAGGACCCAAAGGCAGTGATGAAAGCAGATAGAACACTTGCCCTTGCCCTATGACCTCTCTTCCTTCCTTACCCACAGTAGCCTCAACTCCAGAAGGGAATCTGTGCTAGGGCCATCAGACTGGACGGGCAAGTGATGAGTTCAACCTCATGCAGGACACTTACTGTGTGAACACAGCATTACTATAGTGTAGCTTGAGTATAAAACCTAATTCTGTAGGAGAAGGTACTGGATGATGGTAATTGATGGTAATTGACAACTATAAAGTTGCTATTGTTGTTGCCCCAATGGAATTTAAACCCTAAAAGAATGGGGAGACTAGGGGGAATTCAATGCTTAGAGAAGGCACAAATATTACTGTCATTCTTTCCATATGGGAACACTGCTCAAAGTTTGGAATTGCTAGTGGTCTGGGACCCTATTCTTCTTCCATGCAGTCCTTACTCTTGAGTATGGAAAGCAGCAAAGAGCATTGAAAATCTATGACAAAAGGAAACTTTACTTTTGTGTGTTAATGACACCTTTAAAAAAGTATGTCTAGAAAGGGAAAATGTTTGCTTTGCTTTGCATCACATTAAATAAAATTCCAAGTTTTCTCTTGTGCTTTACCATCTTTCAGTGTCTGATTTTAGTTTCAGGAAGCTATCTTGTGCTTTTCTGAACCCTTTCTCTTCCTCCTGTTTCTGCCTTTATACCATCTAGCTGCTCTTCCTGGGCCAGTAGAAGTCTGGGAGAAATAAATGTCACTCTCTCTCTAAGGACACAAGTGCAATAGAATGGGGCATGTGGTTGAAGAGTATGGTGGGAAGGGCAGACAGTGTGTCCAGCCTTGATCTGCATGCATTTAAAGAAAGTTGTGGCAAAACTAAGCAACACAGTCCTATCTTCCAGAATGTGGCTTTATTTTTGGCTTATTAATTATTCTAAACTCAGAGAAAAGTCAGTTTCACTGTTCCCCTTCATCATCTATGTTTTGTGGAATATGTGTTTTGGATATAACCTTAAGATTAGGGGTGTCTTAAAGTTGTAAATATAAGAGATTTTAAAAGCAGTGAACAAAATTTTGGAGAACAAAATTAGAGGATTTCCTTTTCTGAGAATTCTGCTTTGGAAAAAGAAACTTTGTTTCTTAAGGAAGTATTCGATGTAATAAAAAGTCAAAATTTTCCATTTCCTTTTGGAATTTGGAATGTGCCAGCTCAAGCTGAATTGATGTTTATTTCCAGGCTTTTAATTCACTATTTATTTATTTCTGATAAAACTTTTTAGCATTTTAGAGATCTTCATTTATATATGTGTATATAAATTAGCTATGTATATATACACACACAGTTAATTTTTAATGTGTACTTTTTTGGGTTTGGAGGTACTCAATTGTTTCAGTGAGTTCACAGAGGTGTGGGAAGAAACTACACAGTCTGATTAATTTCCTGATATATCTAGCCGAGAAAAGGGTGTCTCACCAGAAACCAGGTAGCCACAGACAGCTGATGTGATTTGTCTCCGTGTGGCACCCCATGGCCCTCAGAATCCCCAATAGGACACATACTGGCTGGTACACAAGGCCAAATTGGGATATCAGACCCTGGCCCTATCCTCAGGCTTCCATTTCCATGAAAGAAGAATGTAACCCACAATCCCCTCTTGAAACAGGAAGCATTACAGACACCATGCCTTTCTGCTCTTTGACCCAAATTCAGCATCAGTGTTCAGGCCAGTAAGCAGTGGGCACCCAGGCAACCCAATACAGTACCTACATCCCCAGCTTTCCAAACCCACAATGCCTGGTTCCCCACATGCTCTCACTCAGTAGACAAAGCTGAGCACATATTTGTGTCAGGCACAGGGGTGAACCCAAGGGACTTGGCCCATGACCTCATGAAACCAAGTAAAAGAGGCTGAGCATTTTAGCACTATTAATAAATGCCCTTTCAGCAAGTTCGTCCCATCTTGTCCCCCAGATGATTAAGGAGGCACCTCTTTTCCCAAGTCTTCTCTAATACTGATCACTGTTCTTTCTAAATATCTTAGCCAACTAGATAGGTGAAAATGCTTTCATTTTCATTTCAATTTGTATCATTTTTATTACATTAAGTTTGATTTTTTTAGATGAGTTTTATTTATTTGCATGTATTGTTGTGAGGTTTACTTATGAACATCCTTGGCTGTTTTGTTGGTAAGTGCTACTTATATATTAAGGGCATTGCAATTTTTTGTTGCAAATATTTTTCTGGACTTAAAATAGACTTTTTCCCCCCAAAGTCATTTCCCTTTATTAAATGTTGATTTCACAGACTAGAAATACAAAATAAAAGTAGAAATAGGCCCCAGTTAGGAGCTACAGGACTGACCCCTGCTGCAGCGTTCAGATGGGGGGCAAGCAGCAGCTACATCCCTAAGGTTGGGAACAGCTGGACGAGGATCTGGACCCTGCACTGCCCTGCTGCCCAACCAGTCCCTCCCCAAGTTACAAGGAGCCATCCCTGTGAAGCAGTAAAAGTTAAGATGCCTCCCCCACAGCCCCAGCAAAGTGCATGCCACCAGGAGAGCTTGTTCAGATGGCACAGAACCCAAGGACTTCATGTCATGTGAGTAAAAACTGGTACCAGAACATGGGTAGGAGCTGGGTATGACCAGGCAAGCACAGAGATTTTTCCTCCTCTACTCATTGGAGCCTGAGCCGAGTCCTCTGAGCTGGGAGGAGTACTGACCAGTTCCTCCTCCTCAGAATCCTCGCTCCGCCGCCTCTCCTTCTTGCTCTTGTTCTCTCCTGAAGAGCTCTCATCACTGGACACAAATTCCTTGCTCTCGAAGCTCTCACTAGCTGCCTTGATGATGACTTGGATGATGACTAGAGGGTGTGGATTTCTTTTCCATCTTTACTTTTACTTTCCTCTACTTTGACTTATCCCTCTTAGAAGACTCACCTCGCCTCCCTCGTATTCTTTCATGGCTCTTTCATATTCCCTCCTGGCATCCTCAGCCTTCTGGTTCCACTCCTCTTTCTTCTCTTTGGACATCCCCTTCCAGATTTCGCCTGCCATCTGGGAAAGATCTGTGATACTGACACCAGGATGGTCTGACTGGATCTCTCGGCTGGCACTGAGCCACAGCATGCATGCAGACATGGTTCTCTTGGGGACATGGGGGTCTTTGCCCTTCTTCATCTCCATGGGCTTCTTGTGGCTCTTTCGATCCTTGACCATCTTGGCTCTTTTGAGCTGTTTCCACTTCTTCTCATCCTGGTCACTGTCACCCTCATTACTGGAAGAGCTGGCAGAGGCATTACTGTCAAACTCCTCCTACACGTCTTCCTCCTCTTCACCTGGGTTGGAGTTTCCTCTCCGGAGCCATCATTGCTATCATTGGTATTCTTTTCCCTGGCCTTGCCCTCCTCCTTCATCCTCTCCAAGTAGGCATCATGCTGATCTTCATCAGAGCCAGCATATTCGTCGTAGCTTGGGTTCATACCCTCTTTCAATCCTCAGTTTTTGATGGTAGTTTTTTTGCATTGACAAAATCAAACAGCTTTCCATACTCCTCCCTCTCAATGCTGCTGAAGGTATACTGAGTATCCTGCTTGATCTTATTTCAAAGTCAAAGAGCGAGGGGGGGGGGTGCCAAGGGCAAAGCTGACAAAAGGTATCTCATCAAAGCAGATGTGCACGGGTGGCTTGTGGATGTAGATGAAGCCCCACACCAGCAGGTACAACAGTCCTGAGCTCGCCTTGTAAGAGCAGGTGATGCACTGACCCCTGAGTGCCCTTGGAAGTTGCCTGGTACTGTGATCTTGCAGTTCACCAGTGCTTTCATGACCTGGCTGACCATCTCATAGAGTGATCCTGACATGTTCTTGGTGAGCCATCCCTCAAAGCGCTTCTCCACCTCTCGAGTGTCAAGGAGATGTCCTCATCCTTGGAGAAGAGTAGGATCAAGAAGTGGTAACAGGTTCAGTCCTGCTTGATGGAGGAATCCAGACTGATCACAATGAACATTTGGTGTTGATTCTTGTGGGGCAATAAAAAGAGGTGCAGTACAGTGGTGTAGGGGATCTTCTAGTCAGAGGTCTTGTAACGCAGGTTCAGAAAGGTAGGGTAGATCCGAGTGTCATAATGACTATGGGGAGTTAGGCACTGTAGCTCCCAGAAGATGCAGATGGCATCTCCAGTAGCCTGGATTATGTCTGCCTTTGAAAGCACACTCTGGGCAAAGGCTTGTACAGGGTCCACACCATCTTCCTGGGTGGGAGGGACATAGAAGCACACCTGCATGAGAGCGACCTCTGAATCATCATTCTGGTGGAATTCCAGTGTCACCCCACTCTTGCCTGTGGTACCCTGGGACACATTGCTGAGGGATGTCTCAAAGACTGGCTGGTCACCAATGTCAAAGGAAAGCATCTGCCCACCAAACTTCACTGTCGCCCGATTCCAGCCCTTCACACCAGATCCTTCTCCACTAGCTCAAGGCAATAGTGAGCTTCGAAGAAATCAGAGAGTTTCTCTAACTCCAATTCTCAGAAGCCATCGTACTTGTACACGTGGCTGTTCTTTGTGCGGAGTTTCAGTCCATGTACCAGAGCTACATGGCACCAGATGCCTTCTGTCAAGTCCCCAGCCTGGATGTTGTCCACTTTGCCAATCTTGCTGTTCTTGAAGATGATGCTCTGGAGGCTCCACCTTAGCAGACCATCTTTCGTGTAGCCTTTCACCTCCTGGTAGATGTCCTTGAACCAGTGTCTCTGCCATGTTGACCTGCCTCTGGTGGCCTGGGCACCGAGCCCTAGGCTGCTTGGGGAAACTGAATAAACCAGGAGCTGGGCCCTACCTCCTGGGTAGGTGTGCAGATACCCAGTAGGCTGGGAATCTCTTCAAGCGGCAGCCTTGCTACAGCCCAGGAGCAGGTGGTGGGCTTGATGGGGGCAGCCAGGGAGTGAGGTGGGGACAAGGGGATCAAAACAGACTTTTAATTTTGCTTACTTTTTTGGTGAGAATTTTTTATTTTGATTTCAGTTGGCTTAATAATTGTACATGTTTATGGGATAGACTATGGTGGTTTGATATATATGAATGTGTGATCATCAAATTGGGGTATCTATCATATCCTCACCTCAGATAATGTATCATTTCTTTGTGTGAGAACACTCAAAATCCTTTTCTGGCTGTTTTGAAATTAATATTCAGCACAATATTGTTAACCGTCCTACCCCACTGTGCCCTAGAATGCTAGAACTTATTTCTTCTATCTAACTGTAGCCTTGTACATATTAACCAATCTCTTCCTCTCTCCCCTACATCTTTTTCTGACCAAAGCTTTTGTAAAATAAAATTTGTTAATATTTCCATTAAGGCTTTTTCTTTGTTCTTATTTATCAGTCTCATGCAAGTAATTCCTTGTTTTAATTATAATAATTTGTAGTCTAAGGCTTCTCATGATTTTTCAAAAAATTTCCTGGTGATATTGTTACCTTTATTCTGCTCACTGAATTTAGAATTATAAAGCCATGATGTCTAAAAGGAATTCTAAAAGGATTTTTGTTGAAATTGTATTAAATGTGCTATTGAATTAAGGGAGAAGTAGCATCATTAAACTATTACATCTTTCCTTCCAAATATGAAATTCCTATATATTTATTATATTATGTCACTTATGATCCTCAATACATTTTCTCTTCATAGAATTTATATCTGTTTTTAGTGAAATAATCTCCTGTGTAACTTATGTGGGACTTTTTGGATGTTAATATTTTCATGTCTGTTTTATATTTACTTTTTTCCTATTGCAAATGGGAGTTTTTTTCCATTATGCCATCTATCTGAAAATGCATAAGATCTTGATTCATGTGAGTTTATTTTGTAAACTGTCAAATTGATTTTTTAAAAATTATTCTACTAGGTTTTTTATTGATTCTTGAGTATTCTAGGCAATAATCTTATCTCTGTAAACTATCACTTTCTCCTTCTAACCAGTATTTTGTATTTGACTTGCTTCTTTTATTTCATTAAGTTGGCCTTCAAAAACAGGATAGAAGAATTTTTGTCTTCAAAAGACAAATGACTCTCATACTGTTTCCCACACAGGCTGTTAGATGTGTAAATGAAATAGGGACACGTCTCTTTAGTGCTTGCTTTAGGATAATGTTCTGTCTTAGCTTGAAAACTTGTTTTCCATATTAAAAATGTTTCTTTCTGACTCTAGTTTTACCAAAAGTTTTTTTAATTAATACTTTCTTTTTCATATAATTGATTTAAGCAAACCATGAAAAGACAATGATTGTAAATACCCTAGCAAATAATAAAACCATGTTTCTCTTAAAATAGTATTCAATTTAGATTTTGAATCAGTCTAGATGTATGGAGTAATTGTTATTTTATAGTTTTGGTAAATTTTTAAAGGATTTTTAATAACTTCATTTTATTTACGTGTTGAGGCTCCAACCCAGTGCCTTACACATGCTAGGCAAGTGCTTTACCACTGAGCCACAACCCTAGCACTAGTTTGGGAAAAATTTTTAAATTTATTCCTATAGACCTGTAGATCATTACCCATAGTACAACAATCTATGTGGAAATTATCCTGAGATTTAAGAATTTTCATAAGTTATTTTTGAGATGGGCAAGTTGTTGAAATCATTCCTCCTGAGAAATTTTGGTTTGGGCAAGGAAAAACACTATTTTGTTAAATTTAGAATGTTGTTGACTGCTAAATACCCCTTTAAGTTTTCTGGTGATTGGTTTTTGTATTTGTTTGTTCTAATTATTATACATGACAGTACAATGCATTTTGGCATATCATCCATAAATGATAACTTCTAATTCTTCTGGTTGTACATGATGTAGAATCACACCTGTTGGGTAGTAATGCCAATTGATTCTACTATCCTTCCTACCACCATGCCCCCTCTCCTCCCTTCACTCCCCTCTGTCTAATCCCAATTACCTCTATTCTTCCTAGCACCTCCACCTTAGTTTAAATTAGCATAGGCATATCAGAGAAAAGATTTGGTCTTTGGGACTGGCTTATTTTGCTTAGCATGATATTCTCCAGTTCCATTCATTCACTGGCAAATGCCATAATTTCATTCTTTTTTTAAGGCTAAGTAATATTCCATTGTTTATATATACCACATTTTCTTTATTCATTCATCTGCTGAAGGACACCTAATGTAGCTATTGTGAGTTGAGCTGCTACAAACATTGATGTGTTTGCTTCACTCTAGTATGCTGATTTTAAGTCCTTTGGGTATAAACCAAGCAGTGGGGTAGCTGGGCCAAATGGTAGCTCCCTTCCAGGTTTTCTGAGGAATCTCCATACTGTTCCATAATGGTTGCATCAATTTGCAGTCCCACCAGCAATATTTGAGGGTTGTTTCTTATTTCATTGTGATTCTGTGATCATCTTCTGCAGCAATTCCTTTCATGGAGGCCATGTAGGATGCCTTGGAAAGGTGCGAGGGAAAGAGATGAAGCATGTAGATTGGGATGCATTTTATTTCTCATCTGCTTTCAAGAGAACCTGAGTTGAGGTTCCTTTCCTTTAATCGAAAGACAGAAATAGCTTGCATGTTTCCCCACCCTTCACTAAATACCCTACAGATTAGGAACTCATATGACTAAATGGGTATAATAACATTAATCCTCTATAGGAAAGAGTGATTCCCCTCCCTACATTGCTATGGTCTGGGAGAAATGAACAAAGAAGTCTGTCCTAAGAGTTTGAAACTTGTGGGAAAATCAACTTGAGTGTAGATAAAGCATCTGCTCCTGGTCTCACGTGCCCTTCAAACCTAGGGGAGTTCTGCCATAACCAGAGCCAAAGATATAGCAGTGGTCTTGCAGGAAGAAGAGAAGAAAGGTAAGAGTGTTATATTCTTGTGGGGTCCAGCCTTGCTCACCTCCAGTCCAGAGAGGTCCTGTAGAGACCATCTTCTACCCAGAGGACCAGGTGTGTACTCTTCCACATGGTAAACTCATCACCAATCCCTTCATCCATTAAGTGTTCATCTAGAGCCTACTTTGTGTCACCCACTGAAAACAAATCTGCAGACCAATCTCCTTAATTCTAGTCCAGAGCAAATTAGCAGTGACTAGTGGAGCAAAGAGGTAAAAGGCTAGGATGCTTCGAGTAGGTAGGACCTAAAAGTATTGAAAGTGTTTTAAAATCAACATTGCCGTTGTAATAAATTACCACAAACTTGTAACAACACAAATTTATAATGTTGCAGTTCCGTGGGATAGACAGCTAATACAAAAATCAAGGTGTTCATGGGGCTGCCTTCTTTCTGAGGACTCCAGAAGAGAATTCTTTTCCAGTTTCTAGGGGCTACTTACATTCCTTGCTCATGTCCCCTTCTTCCCTCTTTAAAGCCAGCAGTGGTGATTGAGTTCTTTTCCCTTTGTATCTTGCTGTCTCTTCTTTTTTCACTTGTAAGAACTCATGTTCTTACGTTGGGCCCCCTTGGATAAATCAGCAAAATATCCCTATCTCAAAGTCAGCTGATCAGCAACTTTAATTGCATCTGCAACCTTACATGGTAATATATTTTGCCTTCAAAGGTAACATATTCAGTGGTTATAGGGATTAGGCTGTGGACTTCCTTGGAGGATATTGTTCTGTCATAACATAATCTAGCAGAGTCCTCCTCTGTGTCCCTAAGGATCTTTGTTATCTCTTTATCATATTACAGTCAGTCTGTCAGAAACTATTTACAAACATCGACTGAGGTCCTGAGGTGTAGACACTGTCTCATTATTTCCTTTTGCTCCTCTTTTTCCCTTCCCTCTTCTATTTAACACCCTTCATAAAATCTCTGATGAGTGGATGCTGATACATTATGGGGGGAGTGGGTAAGAGAAGAATGGAGGAATGTTGGATTGTGTGGAGGAAAATGAGGGGAGGTGAGGGGCAGGGGGAAGGAAAGATGGTGGAATGAGACAAACATCATCACCCTATATACGTGTATTACACGAATGGTGTGACTCTACATCATGTATACCCAGAAAAATGAAAAGTTGTACTCCATTTGTGTACAATGAATCAAAAAGCATTCTGCTGTCATGTTTAACTAAATAGAACAAACAATTTTAAAAAAATCAACAAATGCACCTCCAAATTCCTAAATCTCCCTATAATAAACTTGCACAGACACAAGATCACTTTATAGAATATAAATATGAACTTGGCTTCTAATGCAACTCCCTGTGAGTAAAAAAATAAATATGGCATGTGTTAAGACTGTTAACACAAACCAATTAATGTTAGTACAGAATTTCCAAAGTCAAAATTTGAGCTCCCTCCTGGAGGAAGTGTAGTTTCCTTCTTTTCCTGAATTACTATGCATCCCCCACAGTACCATTTGCCATATTATCTCTTTGTGTTTACAGAAGCAGGTCATGTTTATGAAGCATGTCCGGAAGAAGGAAATGATATATGGAAAATATCTACTTGGGGTATAGAGTCAACTGATCCCTCGGTTGGAATCAAGAGCTATAAATATGCCGGTGACTTCATATGTACCGTGGGACTGGTATTTTCCATCTTTAAGCACACAGTTTGGATAAACTTAGATGGACTTATTTTTTAAGAATTCCTTGAATATGGAACATTAGTTATCCACAGAGATTTAATCTTAGGCAAAAAATAGGAATAAGGTCATCACCTCTGACAGCAGGATTAGTTCTTTTTCTTGAAAGTAATTGGACATTCAGTATGATTTTTGCAGTTTGTTTTGAATTGAGAATAGTCACCATCAGTTGAGATGGCAATAGAGGAAATGATTAATTTAGAAAGGAGAAGGATTGTGGGGTGGGTGGAAGTGACATTTTCTGCATTGTATTCTTAGAAACTTAGACTTTAAGAGTTGGAAGTGCCTCTGATAAAAACTTTATTAGCATAAAAGGAAACAGCAGTCCCAAAACAAGAGTATGCTAAGTACAAAAAGCCAACCTGGTACTCAAGTCCAAGTCTCTGAGTCCTCAGCCTCTCTCAGTCCACTGCACTTAATTCAGTACCTTTGACAGCCTTCCTAGGGTGGTCAGACTAAGCCATCTGCCCCAGAGAAGCCTAACATGGTCATTTGCACACAGGTGTTTCTCATACTGAGCTGGCTGAAATACTCCTTAGAGTTTACCCTTGAGAACAGGCCATTCCTCTGCTGCAGGACACGGTAGCCTCTGTGTGTGCGGGTGGGGAGGGTAGGCAGGCACATCCATACACACACTCTGTTAGAGCATTCTTAAGGACCAGAATCAGGACAAAAGTGATGAGAAGTGTACTTCAGTGCTCACAGTCACCTCAGTACTTATGTTTTACTTGGGAAAACAAAATGTGAATTAGAACAACTGTGCGGTTTTAGAACATTGTTCTTTTTTTTTTTTTCTTTTTTTTTTTTGCGGTGCTGGGGATCGAACTCAGGGCTTTGTGCTTGAGAGGCAAGCACTCTACCGACTGAGCTATCTCCCCAGCCATATATTGTTCTTGACAAATGATAGAAGGGTGTCCCTTGATGTGGACAGCATGTATACAACCATGGAACCAGCATTAATGTGGCACATTTCCCTGCAGAAAGTAGGGTGATTTCTGTGACAGTTTTACAATTAGATGAAATTGCGATTCTCAGCCAGAGCTGATGTCGCCGCCCTCTGCCCAGGAGGCATCTAACACTGTCTGGGGACATTTTTGGTTGTCACATCTAGGGAAGTGGTGCCCTTGGTATCTAGTGGGTATAGGCCAGGGATGCTGCTGTGCATCCTGCAGTGCACAGGATATACACACACACAGAAAAACTGATCCAACCCAAAATGTCAGTAGTGCTAAGATGGAAAAATCTTGACCTCTGGGAATTTATGACTTAATCTGATTATTCCCATTAGATTGTGTAGAGAATTTATTCATTTAGAACAAGTCGGCTTGTGGATTAAGTATATCTGGTATGGTATATGGCTTGGGAAGTTTTCTAAAATCCAGTAGGGTAAGAGCATAGGCTTGTCCAAGAGGAGCTGAGGGACTCACTCAGTGAATCAAAGTAAGCAGAAGCAGTCCTTGTCTTACCCTGTCTTCTCTCTCTCTCTTTCTCTCAGGCCTTCTCCATTCTTTATGTGAGCAACCCTATGCCCAGTGAAAAATCAGGCCCCCCATGACTGGGTGTTAGCAAACATCACTATGGTGTCAGTCACTGAAAAAGGACAAGTTTCCACAAGGGAAGAAGTGATTATGCAGGGCACAGTGGCTCCCGCCTGTAATCCCAGCAGCTCAGGAGGCTGAGGCTGGAGGATCACAAGTTCTTAAACTAGCCTCAGCAATTTAGTGAGGCCCTAAGTAACTCAGTGAGACCCTGCCTATAAATAAAATACAAAAAAAAAAAAAAAAAAAGGGCTGGAGATATGACTTGGTGGTCAAGTGCCCCTGAGTTCAATCCCTGGTACCAAAAAATAAATAAATAAAAGTGGTTAGGAGGCTACTGCTGCCTGCCTCATGTACTATGTTCTACCCAGGGGCAGGTGTAGTAAGAATGATTTATATTTCCTTGTTCCTTTTGGAATCTTTGAAATAAAATTTCCATATTGTTTGGGTTTTTTTCCCCAATGCCAGGTGGTTACATTCCAAACAAATTAAATCATGGGGTAGAGACACAAGTAATTCTAATCAGGCTTATTTGGCAGGGCTCGATGGCAAGGTGAGTCCCCTCCCATGACAACCACACCTCTTACCCATGCAAACCCAGCAGCTGTGGGCAGTGTTAGAACCACCTGCGCCCTCTTCGAGGGACTGTGGTGGTGGCTGAGAGAACAACCTGAGACTGCTTTTGCTCACTTTAGTACACAAAGTGAGACTCTGCTCTTCTTGGGAACACCTATCCATTTACTCAACTGGGACTGTAGAAATTTCTCCCAAGCCATACACCATGCCAGATGTTTGTTTTTGCAGGCCTACATGTTTCTAAGCAACCCTCCTCATAGTCTTCTAAAGCCATATATCAGATGCAAGTGATGGAAGAAAGATGAAAGTGTTCTGCACAGGCATAGGCCCTGTCAAACTGGGCCTGGACAAAGGGAACAGAAGGATCTGTTAGAGGAAGCAGACTATCAGAGATGAAGTTAACATCAGCAATTAGCCAGGCCTTTTGTAGAGCAGACTTGAGGAACATATAAGAAAACACAAAAATTTTCAGACTACTAAATACTTGCTTGTATGTATCATTAACGTTGGCTTATACCATGGAGAAGTGTAGGTTCAGGTATCCATGGCCTCAGGGTCTTGGGATTTAGTAGTCATCTGCTCAGTCATTGAGCCAACACTAAGTTGAGCTTTGAGACAGTCTGTAGTTATATACCTGATAGGTTAGTGTAGTTGGAAAGAGTGTGGGGGTCAGAGGCCTGGGCTACAGAAGCCCACCATGGTTTCCTCTGTTGATAGGAAAGAAGGAAGGAAGCCTGCCTCTATTGAGTAATTGACTATGGGCCCAGAACTTCAACTTATGCCATCAGGTTGTCCACCTGCTGGGGCTAGCAGGGATACATTTTGGATGGGCCACTGCAAGACTGGTTTGTTCAATCAAGTCAAGAAGTTCTAGGAACCTTCTGAAGATATCCCCATTATCTGACAATCCAGAAAGATGTCTACATCTGGTAGTCAGCTCCTCTGGGAAGAATCCCAAACTCAGTGTTGGTTGGTAGTTCAGACACTAATCTTTAAGATTTAGGCAATTCCCAAAGCAATTTAACTCTTTCAGAGTTCAAGAGAAAAGTGCTAACAGAAATAAACATCCCTCATCAGTCTTGACCCAGCTGGCACTTCTGGAAATTGCATATGGGTAAAGCAAGGATGCTTCTTCCTGCTCCACTTTGTGAGAAATGACTGCTCTGTTCTTCTTTCTCGCTATCAGTCTTGCTTTAAAAGCTTTAATCCAAAGAAAGCAAATTGCAGTTGCTTTCTGTTGTGTTTTTAGTGGAGTAACTATAACTGGAGAGAAAAAGGCATAGAGAAAATAGTGGAATGAAATATGTTAAACCTTACAAAACAAGTGTCTTCTGATTGGTAACAACATATACTTAAAAGCAGATGAAATCAGAAAGTAGACTTAGAGTATTTTATACATGGGAGAAATTTTCACAGCCATCAAGTCACTGCCTTCATTTTATACAGAAGGAAACTAAAACCCCATAATGACCCCACAATGCCATTTACCTTTCTCAGACTCCCACAGTCCCCTGGTGACAGAAAGGGCCTGAAGCTCATATTTTTCTGCATATTGATTGTCCTATCATATTAATTTGTCCATATTTGCACATTAATATGGTGTGGGCTTTATGAAATGAGAGCAGTAGTCATTGTGAATGCTTTTTGTTCTTTTTCTACCTTTGATCACAAAGCTGGTTGGTGGAAGGGACAGAAGCCCAGGGTTTGGGGATGGAGTGGTGGGCTATTTTTCCTTTTTTGCAGCTTGGGTATCCTATTGGTGTCTGATGGTGCTTTTCTTCCAAAGTCCTGAGGTGCTTTCACTGCAAAAGGGCAGGTTCTTACCTCCAGGTCTTGGAGATGCATACTAATTTGAAAAGACATGAAGGAGGTAGGACAGAGATCCAGAAGGCCAAGGGTGGGGGAGAGGGTGGAGGGTGGAGAGGAGCCAGCATATGGGACAAGGGAACCACTGGCAATTGGGAGAAGACTGAGGGCCCAACATGGCTGTTTGTCTAAATGGACAGGGTTCAGATATAGAGGTTTTAGAAAATATACTCCGTGGTTCTAAAAGAGAAAGTGTGTAGGGAGAAATCATATCTTGACTACAATGTCATACTAGATCTTGGAGCACAGAATAAACAAGGAATCTTCAGTTCAGACTTAAAGTATGCATAATATCTGGAATTATCCCTCAATTCTGGTGCTTACCCCAGTCATAGATATTCTTAGAAAACATGTACGTAGACTCTGATATAGACCAGTCACTTTCAGGAAAAGTTACATTTAATGGTCTTTTTGTGAAAAGCGGTCTAGAATTTATCTTTCAGATGTACCGTCTTTCTGAATTCCAATTTCCTCATTTGTGAGATAATAGGGTAAGAAATACATATTATAAACAACTCAATTCTATACATAATAAGCACTTAAAACAATTACAACATAATTTAAAGGAACATTATGTAAATATATAAGTACACAAAAATATCTCACATAAGAAATTATGGCATTAGAGCCTATTAAATACTTAAAATCCATCTTTTAGGAAATATCTAAATTCCAAATTTTTAAAGCTCCTTCAGATAAATACTGGTATTAATGTTTCTTTTTGTTTAAAATTCTCTTGGCATTTTTTTTTATGGTTTTCCAGAAATATGGCCAGAACTACCAGGCAAATAGTAATAATACTGTTAAATAGTTGCTAGAAAAATCATTTAAAAGAATTTAATTATAAAACAAAGGATATTTGCACTCCCATTGTTTCAGGAAAGACAGCTTGGCGTATGTATTTATAGAGAAGCCATTTTTCTTGTGCCTTATCACCATCTTTCACTCCTTAATCCTTACATCTGCTGGCTTTGTCCTTGTAAGGGGATGTGGAGGCCCAGCATATGGAACAAAGTAAGAGAAGACCACCCATCACCAGCAGGTGATGCCTCTTATTGATAGTCTTTGAAATCACTGTTTCATTTGTAACATTTTATGTATGATTCTGTTTCATACAGCAATCATAACCCTCCTCTTGATAGGTAACAGACAGGTTGAGTGGTGGGTACCTGAGGTTAAGGGGATAACTCTATATCCTGGGCCACTGTGCTGACTCCCACATGCTTTCTTTTAAAAAGAAATTTACTTGAAGCCCTGTCTTCAGGTAAATAGGCTGTGTTAAATTCCTTAGTACAGAACTTGCTCTCTACAGGGGACAGGCAGGCACAAAATGCTGGTAAGAAAAACACAGGTTACCCTGAAGGGGGAGATTTTTGTGACCCTTACACAGACCAGATTCCAGAACTCAGGG
This sequence comes from Sciurus carolinensis, assembly GCF_902686445.1. Lineage (NCBI taxonomy): Eukaryota > Metazoa > Chordata > Mammalia > Rodentia > Sciuridae > Sciurus > Sciurus carolinensis. The sequence continues at coordinate 70,016,385 of NC_062226.1, forward strand.
AGATAGGCTAATGAGAACTAGTTAGCATGGGTTAAAGTGACCTAGAGGACTTGAGAATCTGATGTCATCCTGCTTTCCGTCAAAAGCCAAGAGGTGGACCTGTGCAGGACTTTGAAAACTTCAGTGAGAGCAGAAGGGGTGTACCATCTTTATCCTTTCTGAACAGACCTGCTCTCTCCCTTGAGCATGTTCCTTTTTCTGTTTTTCTATCCCTTCAGAAGACTCCTGCTTGATTCTCTGGCAGCATGTCTGAAATCCTTCTTACCTGATCACAAGAACCAATGAGAGAGCACCACTATGGTGGCTTTAGCTCCATATACTCCCTTGCCCTGTAATGTTCTTTCTTCCTTCCAAATCTTGGATCCCTGAGCTCTGTCTTTCCATTCCACAAAAATTGTTTATTTCTATGACATATATGCTTATGATATGTTATGTATATATATTGTGATATACAGTGACACATACCACATGTGTGTATTCATGTATTCCCTGTCATCCAGTGTTTATCATGAAGATTAAACCAAGAAAGGAAAAAATTAAACTGGGAGAAATTCAGAGGAGAAACAAAACTGTTTTATTTATTCAGTACCATTTATTAATTTTCTTGTTATATATATTTTGTGTAGATCAAGAAGCTCACTTGTAAAAAAAAAAATTAAGTGACAAATGCAAATTGAGAATAGATGAAAAACAAACCCAGGAATCTCTGCCCCAGTAAGAAGCTTCATTTCTGCTTTTGTCCTCTTCATTTGGGTAAATGGACAGCAGTTAAGCCCTCCTGTTTTATTAAATCAGAGAATTGACCTTCTAAATTACATAACTGCAGAATAGTGACGAATGGCCCCTCCAACACTATCAGAGCACTGAGGGGTGCTGGGTTATTTCCTTTCCTTAGCTATATCCATTCTTTTTAAAACTGAAGAGATCAGTTGGGGGAATGGAAAGGAAAGGTTCGAGGTCTCTTGGGATGAGCAATAAAGGATAGAACAAGATCTTGTACAGTACTGGTATTTCTAGAAGTAATGTTCAGTTTATCTGCAGGTCTTGACCTCGTTAAGGGAGTTGTAATTGTCCCCTCTCAGTCCCTAAAACAACAGCAGCAGCAGAATGTGTGTGTGTGTGTGTGTGTGTGTGTGTGTGTGTGTGTGACTTTATGTGCAGCAAAAGCTGGAGGACAACAAGGGAGTATTGGGCAGAGCTGAGGGTAAGTCTTGTCTTGAACTAAGTGTGAATAATATGAGGCCAGAGATGGGGAGGTTGCTTAGCAGTTCTTTGGCAGGAGAAGGGTCCGTTGGTTTTGTCTTCTACCTGTCTCTACATTGAGCTACATTTCTGAGGATTCCAAAATGCTGACATTACAGTGAAACCTTTCCACACTGATCCTGTCTGGAACAGCTTTCAAACTAGTGTCTGAGTTTCTGTGTACCCACTTTCATAGAGCCCTGGAAAGTACTCCTAGAGAACTTTGTGGGAATGAGGTGTGGCTTTGACCCTGACTTGCCTGCACAACTGTGGACAAAGTGTGCAGAGGAGAATGCAAATATGTTGAGTAGAGCATGGCATGGCACTGGCCAGAAATGCCTCCATGCAGCCAGCCAACAAGCAGTTGGACGAGTGCTAGAAGATAGCTGACCTGCCCTACACTGAGGTGCAAAATTGGCAAAACTGATGTCTGTGTTTCTGTGCCTGGTTATGATGTTGGAGTGATTTTTTTTTTTAACACAGACTTGGCACTGGGTCTGAGTGCCAGCTTTTCCACTTCCATGCTCTATGGCCCTGGATAAACTACTTTGTCTTTCTGGACCATTTTCATCTTGGATAAATCAAGAGAAAGCAATTTAGTTCAATGCCTGGATCCCAGATCCAGAAAAAGATCCTTAAAAGGCCATCTGGCTAGAATGTTGAAAAGGGCTCAATGTGCTCCATTCATTCTCCCTGGGATGAACGCATTTCCACAGAAAGATTGAAGTGGGGGTATGGGGAGAAAGATGCTGCCCTAATGTGAAAAAATCCAGCCAAAGAGTCCTAATTGCTTCCCAGTACCTGGAAACCAATCTCAAAATTTCCTCTAATCCCACAGTATAGGACTTTAAAGAAAAAGGTAGGTACTTTTACCATTTTTCTCCCTCTCTCTCTCTCTCTCTCTGCCTAGGTGTGCTACTCCACCCCGCCTCACCTCCAGGCTGCTGTTTTGCGTTCCTATAAAAGGCTTCACTGTCTCAGTGAGCCAATTGTGGAGTATATTTCTTATCTGTTGTTGCAAATATATATTTTTTTAATTCTTCTAAAGGACTAGTCTAAATTTTTAAAACTGCAGAAGTGTAAATTTTTTTACAGTAGAAAGGAATAAAGAGGAACTTTATTTGGTAGATGATAAAGGATAGCTACAGTTTTTGCCCTGGGAGAGATTTCAATTTCCATAATAAAAACTCCCAAGAGAAGGCATGGAATCTTATTGCTTTAGAGCTTCCGTGGGGAATATTTTGCAAATGCAGTTTAACTTCAATTAGTATAAAATAATTGAGCATGGTTATTAGTGTGGAACCATAAAAATGAAAATTATAAAGTTAACAGCCAATATATAATAAGCACACAAAGATAATCTCCCTCACTAGTATTCAGGAAAACATACTGAAACAGCAAGTTTGACAAAAATTAGTAATATCAATGATGCCAGTGTTGGTAAAAATATGATGGCAAGATCATTCTTATACTCTTGCCTGTGCAATCAAAAGTATAAATATGCATATCCTTTAATTCAGCAGTTCTACAAATCTATACTGCAAGATAATCAAGAAATAAGTATGAACAAGAATATATGAACAAGAATGCCTATTGCGCATTATTTGTTAATAAAAAGAGAGCACAAGAACCCTAATGGCTATCAATAGGAAAGTAGTTAAAATAATTGTGTTACATGTGAACTATGAAAATCTCTGTAACCATTAAACATAATGAAATCAGTATAAATGGACATGGAAGAATATTATATGAAAGAAGCAAGTTGCAACAAAGCCTGCAGAGTAGGATTTCATGTTTTTAATTAATTAATTTATTTCCTGGGGTGCTGGGGATCAAACCCAGGGTCTTTGGTGCTAAGCATGTGGTCTACCACTGAGCTCCACCCCTAACCCAAACATTTGTGTGTGCATGTATTTTCAGTGTATAGAAAAAGTGTCAGACACGTAATAGACATTAACTATAGTTTATCCTGGAGGGCAAGAGCAAGATGGACACATTTATGTTTTACTTTCTATAGTTAAGAATTGTTTAGCTTTTTGTCACTGGGCATGGGCCACAGTCTCACTTTTTTAAATTAAGCACTGCTGTCTATCTGAGCATTTCATTTTCAATTTGAGGTAATTTTGAATCTGCATCATTTTGCAGGTAAAGAACATTTGATGAGGTGAAGAACTTTTGACTCTAGGTTCAGAGGTTATAAGCACTTGGAATATAGGTTTGGTTGTGTGTAAAATGGAGAACCAGAATGACTATGGCTTAAGCCAAGTAGATGTTTATTTTTCTTTCATGTAATAGTGCAGAGGTAGTTTACTTGCCTTTGCAGAGTCATCAGGAGCCCAGGTTTCGATCTAATTTTTCTGACATTCTTGATGCATAGCTTCCAAATGTGACCAAAAAGGGCTGCTTCACCTCTAGCCATCAGATCTATAGAAGAGACACCCTTCCTTTTAAGTTTATAACCTGGCAGTTGGACACATTTCCTCTCACATCCCGATGACCAAAAATTAAGTCATGTGACTGTAGATACAAAAGAACCAGCAAATACCCAGGTTAAATTTCTATTACTATATAGCAGGATTTTTCCACCTTGGCACTATTGACCTTGGAGCTGGATAATTCTTTGTTGCAGGGAGCTGTGTGGACATGGTAGGAGGTTTAGCACATCCTTGGCCTCTATTCATCAGATGCCAGTAGTATTGCCCAATTGTGACAAACAAAAAATTGTCTCCGGATACTGCCAGATGTCCCCTGGAAGGCAAAGTCAACCTTCATTGAAAGCCAAGGGAGAATAGGTGTTGTGGACAGATAGGAACATCCTCCATAAGCATTTGCATTATTTCTCCCAAAATAGTGCTTAGCGCTGGATGTAACATCTTACCTTTAAAATTGACAACCCCTTTATCAGGCAATCTGATACTCTAAGGTTGTATGAAAGTTGATTTCAGTTGATTCTAGAAAGATGCAAAAAATCAATTCTTTCTTATTTGTCTATTGAATCTAAATTTGTATTTGTATCAAATAAATACTGTTTTTATTTGAATACACAAATAAGTGAAATTTTCTTCCCTAGTGCACAGGAATGATATTAGGAATATTTTGCTGTGCTCTATTTATAATGAATGTCTTTAGTCTAACCTGTAATATTTCTGAAAGACTAACTGCAGAATTCATAATGCTGCTGTATCCTAAATCAAGAATTTCATTTTCAGTTGATGACATATCTCTTTTAAGGGCAATTAAGTGTGCATAATTTACCCCTGCTGTATTATGAATACCTTAAGGGTACAGTATTTTTCTGTAATGAGAAATGTTTGCTTAATACGCTTTTCCTTTCTAATGAAAGAGTGAGCTTCATTTACAATCATATAAATAAGGTGGAAGTGATTTTAAAGAAACCATGAAACACCTTTTTCTTTGTTCTACCTTTTCTATCAGATTTTGAGAGCAAATCTTCAGATGGATACACTGGGATCTTTTTAAAAGGCTGCTTAGTAAAAAGGGAAAATTAAATATAAACTAGAGTTGTCTTGGGCTCCTTCCAAGGTTGTTTAGTGCCTCATGTGTCAGAACAACCTCATTACGGTGTAATTTCACCACATGGAGTGTCCATGCAAACACAGAAGAGAACATCATTATAATGGGGCTCTGGTGTTCTTATTTTGGAAAATGTACATGGCTGCAGAAAATGTATCAGAACAGTAGTTGCCAGCCATGAAAGCAACAGAATACCCCAAATGTCATGTGCTGAACTATTCATACTGGGAGAAGGGAATAATTATTTTCAGCTGCTAAAGTGAACAGAGACTATGTGGAGGGACTGATGGTCTACTAGCTGGCTCTAGTAGAGTAGGTAGGATACCAAAAAGAGAGTGGAGATGGGCAGTATTAAAGGCCTGGAGTTCAGTGGATGCAAACACCAAGAATCACATGGCAAATTTAAGTTGGCTAGTTTGGTTTAAGTTGTGGATTTGTGCAAGAGGATCTCTGACTTTTTACTTAATTTAGCAAACTGTCCACTAGAATTTGTGCTTCCACAAGCACAGCTGGAACCAGAAAGCAGCTGCAAAGCCATTCCTCCTTGCACCTGTGTGGGGCCATGTGATGCATCTTTGATGATGGACTGTGAGTGGCATTTTACTTACAGACTCTAGATGGTAAATGGGTGGCACACTCAAATTGGGTGACTTGAAGAGATTTTGAGAAAGACAGATTGCTAAATGGGAGAGAAGCATATGGAAATCACAAGGGACAGACAGTATCTTGAGGCCAGAACATACCTTGTTGCCTTACCTGATAAGGTGAGAACAGTGTGATTTCTGGAACCCAAAATAGGAATCATGTTGAGTGACCCACAAGAAATAAAGCTGTAACCTCCAGAAGTGCACACCCAGCTTGAGTAAAAGCACAGGAAGATAGAAACACCCTGACAACTCCTAAACCTCTCTCCAGTCTTCTGCCATGGTAGTCCACTAGCCAAATGCAATAAGAATGCAAAGGGTGAGGGAGCACTTTGATTTAGCCATACAGGTGAGTGTCCTAGGTACAGAGCTTGGTGGAGGAGGCTAAGGAACAGAACTAGGGTACAGAACCCACACTGTCACTTCCAGGCAAAGGAGTAATAACTGCTCTCACCCCCTCTATCAACCAACTGGATTTGGAGGACTTTGAGACTGTAAGGATTATCAGAACCACAAGGATGCTGGAGCCAGGCTTTCTGTGCAACCTGACAAAGAAAATAGACCACCATTCAGGGATACCCACTGTGGATACTGCCTGATTAAGAAGTAAATTTCTCTCGTATCAGGACACTAAATTTCCTGGGTATAGCACTTAGCATTTGAGGACCTATCTATCATAGCAGATAGCATTAATAGGAATTAGATTATAGAAAGCTTTGAAGGCCAACCAAAAAAGTTGTGTTCATTTCTTCAGATGACCAAAAGTAGTGAAGGTTTTTATGCTGAGAGCCAGTGTTTCAGGTGGGAGGACATCCTTGGAATAAGTGTGGCAATCATGTGGCAGGTGGAAGGCAACACACTGAGCAGTCACTTGATACAGCTGACCAAACCCTGGATTATTAGCAGGACTGTGAATCAGTCTAAGACACTGTATAAACTGGTAGGATAGAAGCATTTTATAATCACATTCCAAATTCAGGTGCCAGCCCATCATATGGAACTTGGGGGAGAAGGTGGTTTAAAGCCAGTCTAATAATCACCCCAGTATGAAAGGGCTTGGCTAGTCTACTGTGAGATGTGGAAGAAGAAAATTGGAGAGAGTTGATATGTCATAAGTAACCCCCCACAACAGGGAAGGTTAGGAGAGGATCTGCCCAATATCTCATGCCTACGGAAGGCTTCAGTGAGACCACTGAAGAGTAGGCTTTGTGTTCCCTAGCACCTGGGGAATGCAATAGACGACAGCATTTTCCTGAATGAGCAAGAGAATCATGGGTCAGCTGTTCTGATGATGGCAAAGCTAAGAGAGCTTTCTTGGGGAGGGTGGAAGAATGCTTGTCAGCTCTTAGAGTCCCAGGATAAATGATTTGTGACCAGGTGAAGGCAATAAACTCCAGGAAGAGTTTATGTAGGGTTGTCCCTCATCTTGTCCAAGTGAGGACAAGAAACTTCCATCAGAGGAAGCTAAGGCACATGCTTCCCCTAAATTCAAGACTGCAACAGCTTGGAGGAGGCACTACAAAGCCTATGAAAACATTTTGCAAGAAAAAGAAATCTTATACACCTGACAGTCCTTTTGAATGCCTGGAGCATCTTACATCAGAGGACCTTCCCTCCCTTTCCTCCTCCTCCCAGCAGCCATCAAAAAAGAGCAGAGAAGACCCCACTCCCTCCCACTACTGGGGGTCTGCTTATGCCTAGCAAGCTGGGGGTTTGGGGAGGTGTATACTGAAAGTATATTTGAATTTTTTTATTATTACTTTTTTTGCGGTGCTGGGGATTGAACCCAGGTCCTTGTGCATGTGAGGCAAGCACTCTACCAACTGAGCTATATCGCCAGCCCAGAATTTTTATATTATTAAGCTGGACTGGGTATACCAAATGTCTGTGCAAGACCATTGTTATGGGTCTCTGAATGGAGTCACCAAACAGGTCATAGACCTGTCCAGACTTTATCTTGAAGCAGGGGAAGAGCTAACCCAAGAATACATTTAGTGAAACATGGGAAACAAAAATAAAGTCATTTATTATAATGTTTCATTGCAATATAGCTGTGACATGAATATCTAGCACTGAGGCCAAAGAAAAAAAGATAAAAAGATGAGCAAATCCCAAACATGCCTTTTCATCCCTCAAAATATATTTATAAATGTAGGAAAGATAACTTTACTGGAGAACATTTCCTTTCCTACATATGACAAAAAAAATTAAATATAAAAAGTACAAAACTTCAAAGTAATAATCACCTAATAGCCCACAATACAGAGATAAGAATGTTTCGGTATATTTCCTTCCTTGCTCATTTTCCTCTGTAGATGTACATACATAACACTTGTGGGGTTTTCTTTTCCAAATTTTATTATAAGTATTTTGCATCCTGCTTTTTAAAAATAACATAGTGTATTCTTTTTCAAATTATAAAACCTTTTAAAATATAGTTTAAATGATGAAATTTTGAGTAGATTTTTATCAGTTTCGTCAAATATCCTATAACCAGATTTAGATTTATATATGAATCAATGACATGAATGAAAAAAGAGAATTTAACTCATTGATTTTGATATCCTATGAAGTTAAAACATTTATGTTACCACATGAAAAGAGCCACTTGTTGGGACTGTGGGTCACTCTTTCCTTCAAATTATTTTTTCCTGGTTCTGCTAAGCCCATGTTTTCCTAAGTTTCTTCCTTCTGCCCTAAGCTGATGTAACGGAGGGCTTTTCTCTGATGCTCTCTCTGCGTGCTCCCCTCCTGACCCTTGGTTTCAATACCACTGCATGCCAATTCTGCCATTCAAATACCAACCCAAAGCTCTCCTCTAAACTCCAGGCTTATAACTCAGCATCTCCCATTGGATGTCTCATGGGCATCTCACATGCAACTCAGTCTTCTCCCCAAAATATGTTCCTCTTCCAGTCTCTGTGCAACTCAGGAAAGGGACCTCAGGAGGTCTTGCTGGTACTTTTCTCTCCCTTGTTTATAGCTCTCAGCAAATCCTAGCTCGCTCCCTCCAAAATATATCTCAGATTCAACTCCGGTTCATCTTCTCATTCATCACCGTTCTCTAGACCATCAAATTTCTGTATGAACTGCTGCACCTGCCTCCTAGTCTCTTTTCCTATGTTCCCTTGAATCTGTTGTTCAAACAGAAGCCAGAGTAATCCTTTTCAAATTAGAAAGACCTCCAGCGTAGAAACTGCCCCTGGTTTTTACCATCTTTTAGTCAACTCAACTGAAACACATCAAACCCTTGAGATGACTGTGAGTCTGAGGTCTAGACCCACCCAGCTTTTTCAGCCTCCGGTTCTGGTGCTCTCTCTTTGACCTGCCCTTATTTACCCACAGAGCTTTGCTCTCAGGTTCCTGAACCTTGCTGCTTCTCTATACTTGAAATCAGCTCCCTTAGCATCCTAAAGTGACCTTCTCTTTTCCCATCACACACACAAGTTCAGAGTGTCAGTTCCATGAACACAAGGAGTCAGTCCATCCCTTTTATGTCTCCAATATGTAGAAGAGTACCTGGCACATGGTGGACACGCACCCAGTCTTTGGTGACAAGACTGGCCCATTCCACCTGTCAGGTCCCAGCCCTAGAATATTCCTTGGCTGGACCTCTGCAGGCTCCATCATTCTTCAGTGGGCCTGTGCCCTCCTGTTCTCAGTCAGGTCACCTTGTTCTTTCTGTCACAGACTGTGGATTTTCATTATATGTATCTTTGTTTAATAATACCTCTTTCCCACTCTAGACTAGAAACTCTCATGAGGAAAAAGAGCCATGTTCTTTTTCTGGTTCATGCATTATTATCTAACACCTAGCACAATGCTGCTGCGCTCATAGAAAGTTCTCAGATCTAGTTTAAATGGATGTGTAGCATCTGACAGAATGGAGTGCTAACAGGAGCTCTCCTCTCTGCCAGGGGCAACTTTGGGGAAAATGCCAGGGTCAGTCCTGAAATAGAGTGTAATCCACAGAATAGTCATGCCCCAAAGATGTCCGTGTCCTAATTCCTGGAACGTGCTTATGTTATATGGCAAAAGGGACTATGCAGATGTGATTTAAAGATCTTGAGATGGAAAAATGATCCTAGATTATCAAGGCAGGTCCTTATAAAAAGGAGATAAGCAGAGCAGAATCAGAAAAGGAGATGTGAAGAGAGGAGAAGTCAGAGACACAGAGAGATTTGAAAATCCTGCTGACTTGGAACATGGTATAAGAGGCCACAAGTCAAGGATTGCAGGTGGATTCCAGAAACTGGACAAGGCAAGAAAACAGATTCTCCTCTAGAGCCTGCAGAAGGGACACAGGCTTGCTGTCACCTTATTTAGAACTTCTGACCTCCAAGTCTATAAAAGTGTAAGTTTATGTTGTCCTAAGTGCCTAAGTTTGTAGCCACTTGTTACATCAGCAATAGAAAACTGATATCAGGAGTGACTAGAGATCTCTGGAGAACCCAGAGGCAAGAGGTGGTCTGACTTCCACTCAGAGGCAGCAAGCTTGACTGCCACAAACTATTCACAACTTCATAGTCTATAACAAGTTCTGTGCAATCTGTCCCTCTTCCTTTATTCTTGGTTTTTTCACTGGTACAAATAAGAAACCTTGTGCTTATTCATGGAAGAGAGATCCTGAAGCTGGATTTAAACTGCAAAAATGAGGGGGAGTGCAGGCAACTCTCTGCCCGAATGCAGATCTCCCTCTTGCTGCTAAGATAGGTTATCGAGCCACTTTTCTTCTATGACCTGGTACAAGGAACCTTGTCAATGAACATCTCCAGCTTAAAATTATGCTCTCTAATCTGTGACTTAGGGAAAATGGGTCTTCAGGAGTAGGGAAGCATCAGACCCCATCCTGGGAAAAATGTGCACAAACAGAAACTTTCTATATGCTGTCATTAAAGGGTTTGTGGACTTTTCAAATCTGCTTGCTCAAGGATAAATTATGTGTTAGTCGTGGTGTCCTTTTTTACATCGTGAGTAGATGTCAGGAGGGAGCAGAGAGGTGTAATATTAAAAGGTGAACTTTCAAGGTCTAGGTCTACAGGGTTTGGACCTAATCCTGTGGTCAGGGTGCTGAGGACACATTGGAAGCTTTTGAGCAAGATAGTGACAAGATCAGATTTGTACTTCTGAAACAAATCACTCTGACAACATATATTTTGGCTATAATCCCATAATGAGTTCGGATAACCTTAGGGGAAAAACTGCTGTCGACATGAAATGTTTCCATACTTCCTTTCAAGCCAGTGATATCAGATGGCATATTAAGTGATCTAATTTCATAGACAATGTGCTGTAGGAGGCAGTTTCCTTGTAACGAAAGTAAGGTCATTAAAACCCAACTCTTCTCAGGATCATTGCTTCCCTAATAGTGGGTTGTATAGGCATTTGGTCTTACTGTGATGATCATTGTTATTATCACATTGTTCAAGTGCTTTCCAGCTTCTAGCTGATCCATCTCCAGCAGAGAAAGCTCAGGTAGGCCAAGCAAAGGGGTAGAAATTGAACTGGGAGCTTCTAGAAAACCAAAGTATCCTTATTGAGTACTTGCTTCTGCTAATAAGGCTCTAAGTGCCTCACAGGGATTATTTCATCGAATTCTTATAACCCTGTGAGGTAGTTCGTTTATTATCTCCACTTTATAGATGAGACCAAAACAGAAAGATTAAGTTGCCTGAGGTTATACAGCTAAGAAAGAGTTGGCTAAGGATTAAAACTTAGGGAGTTTGACTCCAGAGCTAAAGCTATTTAATACCATACTCCACTGCCTCTGGTATTAGCTTTTACTTCACCTTAGAAGTAGAATAAGAGGGGAAATAGAAAATAAGTGGAGGGAAGAGAGACTCAAAATCCCTAATGAGTTTATATATATGGACAAAAATTTTAACAACCTGTGCTCCAGAAATGAATATTTGTAGCATAGTGATAAATTGAATTACTGTTCTCCGTAGTACTATTAAATATCTCTTGTCTCAAGAAAAAGATAGTACTTTGAAAAATATAGCTTATTACACAAATGCAAGCTGACATTCATTATCCTCTTAGTATCACCATCACGACTGAAAGAGTTTCAGTTTTTAAAGAAGAACTCTAAAAGTAAATGTTTGCCATTTGCCTTTGTCATGTTACAGGGTTCTATCTTTCTCCAAGTATCACATGCTTTAGGTTTTCCTAGTATCCAGGCAACATAGTGCCTCCACTTAGCCCTTGTGAGGTCCTGAATTAAAAATAGACTGTTTTGCTAATGTTCCAAATTCTACACCCATGTTAGACCTCTGTTACGGAAGAGTCAAAGGTTATAAGGGGAATGGTCATGTCTCCGCAACCACTAGCACTTTACACTAAATCTTCTTTGTCATCATCAAGACTTAGTGATCTGCTGATCAGAGACAGGCAGGTAGTATTTCTAAGTGTTTTTTCGTAGTTTTAAAGCACATCTTGATCAATATTAGGCCAAACCAAATGTCGATTGGGGAAATGTCAGGTAATGGGGCCTTTTCTGCTGATGTCTTAAGAAAACACATGCCATGGTGAATAGAATCAGCATCTCCATGAAGTTAGACAGGGTGCTGTATATACCCTTCCCATGCATCCTTGTTAAAGCATTTAATTTTTACACAGAGATAGGAAGAGGAAACTGAGGCGTCATCCCTACTGGGGCAGAATATTGCATTCTGTTAATAACTTCCCATGTTACCAATAGTGACTTTATGATGGTGTCTATTCTGGTTTACCAGGAGGTTTATGAGTTTTTCTTTGACTTATCCTTGGTTTTGTATGATTAGAAAACAATAAAATAGTTACCCCTGTTTCATCAAAAGGAATGACTCTCTCAGGGCCTCTTCCTGTGCTGAGATCAAACATCCAGCTTTAAAGAGAATTTCCAACTTTGATTCTTGGCTCATTTTGAAAAAAACAGATCTGGGAACAGCCTGGGTGTGGCAGCCAGACTTTGCCACACACCTGAAGAGGGACTTGACCAAATCATCTAAGCTTGCTGAGCCGTAAGTCCCCATCTATAAAATAGAAACCATTGGCACCTTGCTTCAGGATCCTTGAAAGGGTTCAGAGATTCTGATACTAGAATCAGCAAAGAACACTTGTTTATAACTTAGACTCTGGAACCAGCCTCCCCAGATATGAGTCGCAGCTCTACCTCATCACTAGCTGTGTGACCTTGTAGAAGTTGCTAAACCTTCTTGGATTAGTAAAACGGAAACAATAATACAGGGTGAGGACTGTACTTTAGTACAACTCCTATGATAATCAGTATGGAGGTTCCTCAAAAGGCTAGGAATGAAATTGCCACGTGACCTAGCTGTACCACTCCTCAGTATTTATCCTCAAAAGTTAAAAGTCATCATACTCTAGTGACACATGCATACCCATGTTTCTAGCAGCATAATTCACAATATCCAAACTATGGAACCAGCCTAGATGTCTGTCAATGGATGAATGGATAAAGAAAATGTGGTATATATACACAATTGAGCTTTATTCAGCCATAAAGAAAAATGAAATTATATCATTTGCAGGAAAATGGATGAAGCTTGAAAACATTATGTTAAGCAAAATAAACCATAGTCAGAAGGTCAGGGGTCATATTTTTTTCTCATATTTGGAAGCCAGAGAGGAAAAAGGAAAATAAAGGTATGGGGCAATCTCATGAAAATCAAAAGGAGATTATTGGAGTAGTCTAAAGGGACCAATGGGAGGGATGAGGGGAGAGAAAGAGGAATACTGGGGAATGATAGTGGCCAAATTACATTGTGTGCATGTACAAATATGTAAAAATTGTTAATGTACAACCATTATGTACAACTATAATGCATCAATTTAAAAAGTGGGACAAGAGTTTAAAAATAATAATAATGCAAGGTGAGTATCCCTGACCCAAATTCTTGAGAAAAGATACATCTTAGAGTTCAGCTTATTTTTTTTTATTTTGGAATATTTGCATAATGAGATATCTTGGGGATAGGTTCCAAGGCTAAATATGAATAATCTTATATAATATTTTAATGATTTTATATATAAAACAAATTTGGCACATCACCACTGACAGAGCTGGTAGGGTCTTTTTTCCCTTGAGGACTCTGAATAAACTGTGTTGTGTACCTGCATTTTGATTGTGACCCATCACATGAAGTCAGGTATAGAAATTCCACTTGTGGCATCATGTCAGTACTCAAAAAGTTTCAGATTTTGGAGCATTTCAGATTTCAAGTTTTGAGATTAGGAATGTGAGTCAACCTGCAGTGCCTACATCTCAGGATCACTGTGAGGATAAGAGTTAATATAACCAGAAAACACTTAGAACAGTGCCTGCCATTTAATCAGCACTATGTAAGTATGCACCATGATTATGACAGATGATAATTGTTGCTATCCATATATCAAGTACCTGTTACAAATTAGTTTGATCAAAAATGATTAACTTTTATTATTCTATTTCATCCAACCACTTGAATTTTAAGGAGTCTGGAAGGAAAGCAAAATGATTATAAGTCTGCTTTTGGTTTAGATGTCACGGAGTTCTTTTTTGAGTTCCCTGAGGAACTCAAAACTTGTACAATTAAGAGAAAGATTTTTTTTAATGTTTCTTAGAGCAAGAGCCGATTATTGTGCCTCACTCCAGACCTTTAGAATCAGAAATTCTAGGGATATGTCCCATTATCTAGATGCGTTAGCCAACATCCCCTGAGGATTCTCCTGTTCCCTGAAGTCTGAGAATACCAAATGCAGCCCACTCACTGCTTTGACTGTCTCCTGTTGCCAACACGAGACAACAAAGAACTGGGACTCTGTTTGACAGGCTGATCCAGCCCAAGAAGTGCTAAACAACTGTTATCATAGTGATCCCATGAATTAAGCAGAAATTCAGGTAATTCTGGGAAGCACAGTCAGGGATGGGGTGCAGGGAGGGCAAAGCACTTAAAGAGCATATCAATCTGTTGATAGGGCTGAAACAGAATGTTTTGAGGTGCTGGGTCCTCTGGAAAGTGCTAATGTCACATCTTGTGCCATACCACCCTGAGTGATAGACGGGAAAAGAAATGCCATCTGAATTTTTATGCGAGGTTAAAACAAGGAAAATCCATTTTTGCCTCCAGAATTCAGAACAACTGGTACAAAAGGTCACTGGCACCAATTGGTGGCATTGCAGAGCTCAGAGAGGAAATATTAAAATAGCAAACTTTTTTAAAGCACTACATGCACTGTGGGCCTAAGTCTCAATCTTTTCACATCTTTTTACCCTGGGGTCTTAAGTAAAAGGCATGTGAAAAAATAAAAATGCCAAGAAATTTTTCTGCTTTCTACAGAGTTAAGGCTGTAGGTAGTTGTCCTCAGACTAAGGGTGAAATAATATTTGCAATGGAATAAGCAAAGTAATTGAAAATGACTTTATGTGAAATGGTTGTTACTCATTGCATGTGGAAGTGACTTACAATACTAAGCATGGTCATTTCAGGTGAAGTTAAGAAGTATTCACCAGGGACTTAGCCCTGTACTAGATATAATCTATTTGGGATTCAAACTGGGTTGTCTGAGGTGCCTTGGGAAAGGAAGTCAGTCTTAGAAGTGGAGTGGAAAGGTTGTGAGATACTAGTTTGGTTCTATATGTACTGTGCATGTGGTGGCAGAAGAGCATTCAAGTAGACTGAAAAGATCAAAGAGTCTTATGCATGAAGACGGTAGTTGAGGCCATTCAAAATGAGTTTATTAAAGGCAATTGAAGAGTCTAAGGATCAAACTTTTAGGGACACTGCAATTATAGCAAGTAGAATATGAGAATATGAAGAGTCAGTGAGGACATGATCACAGAGAATCTACTGGACAAGCTAGAAGCTGTCCTGGGACTGTTTTATTAGAGACATTGAGAGAAGTTTTTTTTTTTTCATGAATAAAGAAATGTTCTTGGTATTAAAGCATGAAAAATAAAAACGAAGCATGTAGGGATGTGGGTACGTGTCTTGCATTTGCTAAGTGCAAATTATAAAATGAATGGTCTTTACAATATGCCTTTAACTCAGGGTTTCTCAACCTTGGCTTTCCTGACGTTGGACTGGATCATTCTTTGAGGGGGTTCGTCCTGTGCATTGTGGGGTGTTTAGCAGCATCCCTGCCTCTAATCACTGGATGCCAGCAGCACCCCTGCCCCCTTAAGTTATGATAACCACAATATGTCTTCAGAGGTCTCTGGTTAAGAATCACCCATGTGAGATTTCTTTCCTGCTACTGTATACATAGGCACTACAAGACATAGGAAATAGGATACACTTTGACCATTAATAAAAATTTCTGGTTTTCCTAAATTGAGCTGTTCTATTGTTTTATTATGGTAGTTAAAACTATACACATGCACACACACACACAAATATGCATATAAATGTGCATATATATGTGTATATATATATACATATACATATGGTGCTTATTCTTCAAGGTAACATTATATCAACTTAATTATGAATAATGTTAGAAAAGTAGTAAATTGGTAATATTGGTATCCCAGTGTTATATGTTTTATCACAGATCAGCATAGGAAATTTTTATTATGGATCTTTGGCAAGACTAGTAAGTGGGGTTGGGGATTTAGCTCAGCAGCAGAGTGCTTGCCTAGCATGCTCAAGGCCCTGAGTTTGGTCCTCAGCCCTGAAAAAAAGAAAAAAAAAAAAGACTAGTAAGCAATTTTCAAATTAAATTTCAAGTATACACTGGGTTCCAATTATTTTTTGCTCTCTCGTTTCTTATGAAGATAAGGTACTCTTACTGATCCATAGGCATGTTATTAAAATTCTGATTAAAAAAAAAATCTCTGATCCAGGTGCAGTAGCACACACCTGTAATCCCAGCAGCATGGGAGGCTGAGGCAGGAGGACTGAGCTCAAAGCCAGCCTCAGCAACTTTGCAAGGCACTAAGCAACCTAGTGAGACTGTCTCAAAATAAAAAATAAAAAGGACTGGCAATGTGGCTCAGTGGTTAAGTGCCCCCTGGGTTTAATCCCCAGTACCAAAAAAAAAACAACTCTGTCTTAAAACTTTATCTTTGTGGGCTGGGGTTATGACTCAGTGGTAGAGCGCTTGCCTGGCACTTGTGAGGCACTAGGTTCCATCCTCAGCACCACATAAAAAAATAAATAAATAAAATAAAAGTATTGCATCCATCTGTAACTAAAAAGTCTTTTTAAATTTATCTTTGGGTAGAAATTATAATGCTATGTATTGAAAGTGTTCCACCAAGTTTCTAGATCTTAATAAAAGAAAGCGATCTTGCGGGGGAGGCTGTAATTTGATCCTAGAAATATTTGTGAGAAAGACTATCACAAAAAATAATTTCATGACAAGAAAGACCTTAGTATTCAGAATATGTTCTTAATTTAAAAAAAAAAAAAAGGAGCCTGCCATCTTCCCAAACCCCAGCTGCCTTGTTGTTTCGGAACAAGAAGGAAAATGTAACCTCTCTCTTGCTTTGCTGCTTGTGACCTTGATCAAGCCCTGACTATCAAGGCTAATGTAGAGACCCTTGTTTCTTTGCAGACTGCATCATCTGCTATTAAAGGTGCTATTCAGCTAGGAATAGGATACACAGTGGGGAATCTCACTTCCAAGCCAGAACGAGATGTTCTCATGCAAGACTTTTACGTGGTGGAAAGCGTGTTCCTACCCAGGTAAGAACTTTTTATTCATGATGATTTTCATGCTGAGAAACCTTCATTATGACATCCTGTGTTGAAGTGCTTTTCTACCACTAACATGTTTACATGTGGTGATGTATATGTTGGACCTTCAGCTCTGCATTACTTCTTATTGCATCAGATGATTTGCACTTTTATATGGAGATGTAAGTATTTTTATCTATAACCAGTTGTAATTAGTGGTGCTGAATGCCTGGAAGACCGTATGGAGAGAGATGGAGAGATTCAGTGGACAAGGGTGCAGTAATCAGAGAAGCGTCTGCCATGGGATTAGAAAAAGAGTGTTTCCATACAATAGCAAGTGGTACTAGGTGTTTGAGGTTCCTCATTTAAAAGAAAGGCCAGGTGGGCCTGAAATTGGACCTTGCATCTGAATTTAGTCTTCTAAGTCCTCTTTTTGATGACTTTAACTTAACTTTTCTCCAGATAAACATACAAGAATCATGATGTTTTGATACTATGTTTACACCAAAATTATCCATGTTGCTTCTAGCTTTTATCAGTCTGAGGAGGGAAAAAAATCAATTATTTAAAAGTAAATACATGTGGAGATGGATAATGGTGATGGTTACCCAACAATGTGAATGTACGTAATGCCACAGAACTATATCCTTAAAGTATATTTATGCTGTGTCTATTATATCTTAGTAAAATAAACACATAAAAATTTAAAAATCATTACCACCCTAGTAAAGGAAGAGGAGAAGCAATCATAATATTAGAAATGTCACCATGATGACAGACTTTTTCAAAGAAAATGAAATAGGAAATAAAAATAAAGATATTTAATATGGGAACTGGGGAAAAATTATTTTGTCTTAGGCTATGAGGATTGACTTTTCAGACACATTTATATTTAAAATCAATATTGTTCTTCCAAATAAGACATTTTTGTTGTTTATTATTGGTCCAGGGTGAGAGTAACTGGAGTGACATTTTACCTCCAGTGTTGCGATCTCATTGCTTTATTTTTAGAAACTCCAGGAGAATGATATTTTTCACATTTATCTCTGCACCCTGGTGTCATTGCCTTTAGGTAAACGTACTGTAACTCCCCATCTAATCAGAAAGGACCCCGTAAGTTGTCCAAAGTCGGCCATGAAGCCTAGTTTTGCTTTAAATGCCCTTAGCATAGATGAAGTTGGTCCACTGGAAGTTTGGAGTTTTCTTTTTTAGGGTCATCTAGAGCAATGAGAGCAAGATTACAGACAGAAAATGGACAACCACAAGACCTAAGAGAGAGAATGCATGCTTGTGACATGTAGTTGGAAACTTTTCCTGTATTGTCTTTAACAGTCTACCTACCATTCCCCAAAAGTGTGTATTTATAATGTTTGTTTCTCTTGAAATCATGTGATCATGAATTCATCATGTTTTGGGACAAGTTTTTAGGCTTATCATTCCTATGAATGTGTTTGCAGGGTGTTCCTAGTTCTCATGGTCTTCTAGAGCCTCTACTCAGACATTTCAATCTTATTTTTTTTCTTTGGCTACAAAGAACAAGAGGCATGGAAGACTTTAGTGGGATGGTGCTGACAGTGAGTTCAGGGTGCTGTGGGCAATTGCAGCTTAAGGTGGGAGTGCTCCTTCCTTACACCCAGGTGCTCCCAGCAAGGCTAAGTGCTCCTTGCTAATCTCTTCTATTCAGTGTCCAGTTGACATGATCAACCATCAATGGGCACTTGAGGAAAGCATGACCCAGACGTCAATCCCCAGACCTGCAGTATTTGCAGCACCTAGAACTTATTAGACATATGAATTCTTGAATTCCACTCCAGACCTACTGTATCAGCCACACTGTGCGTGGGGACCCAGGAATCTGATCAAGCTCTCCTGGGGCTTCTTACGCACATAAAAACTTGAGAACCACTGACCTAACATGAGTAGATACTAAATTTTGTTCTTGGAATTATTACATGATTCTTAAAACTAGAAAATGCAAAATTATTTTAATTTGATACCTTAAATATCAAATCACATCTACTAACAACTAAATTGTACATGACACTGTATCAACTTTACAACAAGAAGTAAATAAGCAAGGTCATCTCACCAGTTAGGTACTTAAAGGCACTTTCTGAGCATAGTCACCCCTTTATATACACAGAGGACTGGTTTTTGGATCCCCATGGATACTAAAATCCATCCATGCTCAAAACCCTGGTGTAAGAGGACATAGTCTTTGTGTATAAACCGTACACTTCCTCCTATATATATTTAAATAATCTCTAAATTTTAATTATCTTTGTACAAGAAAACATTTCAGGAGATCTGTCAGTCCCAGATCATGCCAGTAATGTCTAATATCTCCTAGTTGCCAGAGAAGTAAAAAGCCCCCACAACTAATGGATATATCGAGTCTCTTGATTGTGGCAATGGTTTCACAAGGGTATACACGTGTTAAAAATTAGTAAATCAGACCCTTTATTGTATGTCAATGATTCCTCAATAAATCTGTGAAATAATACCCCCCACAACGTATTTCTGAGCAGATATGGGAGTGTGCACTCTGAGGTAGGTGTGGAGGACAGACCCTGGTTGGAAGCAACTGATACGTTCTGAGGTCTGTTTGCTCCAATCCAATGAGTCTCTTGGTCATAGAGAGCTAATTTCTTGAAATGACCTGAAATGTTTTAATTTACTACTGCTCCAAAGCTGCAGAAAGTTTCCCTTAGCAACCAAATGCATTGTGTTGTTTTTTAAATTTATTTTGAAGTTGCCAAGGTTATTTTTAGATATCATGTATTTGTTCTACAGTTTATTTCATTTTGTAGATGGAAAAGATCCTGGACTGGCTTAAGATTTGAAGAAAGGTATAAAAATTCCTTTTAAGTGTCTGGTTCCATGATCTTCCAAACTCACAAAGTGGATGAGTAAGAGAACCACGATCATATCTTAAATCTTTTGACCCAACATTCTATGCTGTGATTAGAGGCTCAAGGTTGTAGATGAAAGTTTTCATACATCAATGGCATAAAGGAGAAAGAGAGTGGTGTATGATGTTTGTACTGTGACAACATGAACCTGAGATGGCAAAGGGAGAAAAGGTTTTAAGTGTCATTTATGAACCAAGCGTTGTTTTGTTTATACCATGTTATTTATATAATATTAACTTGATTTATCTTTCAAGATTACAAACAATTCATTTGACATATGAAGTAATTAAGGCCTTAAGATATAATGTCACTTAAGCTAAGGCTACACAGGCAATAAATGTTAAAAGACAGGATTTGAACTCAGGGTGGCTGGCTTCAAAGTTTTGTTTTTCTCTATACTATGGGGATAGAGCACAGGAATGGTGTATCTGCTTTATTGAATTAGGAAAAGTGTCCAGCTTTTATCCTGGAATTTTATACCTGGATCTGTCTTTTTGCCCCCACTAAAAACCAATTCTACTTCTTTCTTCTCTTCTTCAAGAAACAATGTCAGCTTGGGGAAATAGCTCAGTTGGTAGAGTGCTTGCCTTGCAAGCACAAGGCCCTGGGTTTGATCCCCAGCACCTCAAAAAAACAAACAAAAAAAAAAAAAAAACAATGTCACTAAAATAATTCTCTAGGGTAAAAGGTGTATTTTGACATTGGCAATAAAATTTTATCCTTCCAAATTAAAGAAATGACCTAACTGAAGTCTTTTTCAAAGCCCCTACATTTTAATGTCCTCTCTTATAAAGTGGCAGTTTACCTTTTTTTTTTTTTTTTTTTGACTTTTTCTTAGTGGTATTCTTTTTTTTTTTTTTTTTTTAATTTATTTTTTTTTTTACGTTTACATAGGGTAATGATGTTTATTATATTTTTCCCCTCCCCCCCACCCCTCCTACCCCTCCCACCCCTCTTTTCCCTCTACACAGTCCTTCTTTCCTTCATTCTTACTGCTCTCCTTAGCCTAACTCTAAACCTAACCCTAAACCTAATGCTAGCCCGTCCCACCCCCCATTATATGTCCTCATCCGCTTATCAGCGAGATCATTCGTCCTTTAGTTTTTTGAGATTGGCTTATCTCACTTAGCATGATATTCTCCAATTTCGACCATTTGCCTACAAATGCCATAATTTTATCATTCTTCATTGCGGAGTAATATTCCATTGTATAAATATGCCACAGTTTCTTTATCCATTCATCAACTGAAGGGCATCTAGGTTGGTTCCACAATCTGGCTATGGTGAATTGAGCAGCAATGAACATTGATGTGGCTGTATCTCTGTAGTATGCTGATTTTAAGTCCTTTGGGTATAGGCCAAGGAGTGGGATAGCTGGGTCAAATGGTGTTTCCATTCCAAGCTTTCTGAGGAATCTCCACACTGCTTTCCAGAGTGGTTGCACTAATTTGCAACCCCACCAGCAATGTATGAGTGTTCCTTTTTCACCACATCCTCACCAACACCTATTGTTGCTTGTATTCTTGATAATCGCCATTCTAATTGGGGTGAGATGAAATCTTAGGGTAGTTTTGATTTGCATTTCCCTTATTACTAGGGATGTTGAACATTTTTTCATATATCTGGTGATTACTTGTACATCATCTTCTGTGAAGTGTCTGTTCATTTCCTTAGCCCATTTGTTGATTGGATTATTTGTATTCTTCCTGTAGAGTTTTTTGAGTTCTTTATAGATTCTGGAAATTAGCGCTCTATCTGAGGTATGGTTGGCAAAGATATTCTCCCACTCTGTAGGCTCTCTCTTCACATTTCTGATAGTTTCCTTTGCTGAGAGAAAGCTTTTTAGTTTGAATCTATCCCAGTTGTTTATTCTTGCTTTTATTTCTTGTGCTATGGGAGTCCTGTTAAGGAAATCTGATCCTGAGCCAACAAGTTGAAGATTTGGACCTACTTTTTCTTCTATAAGATGCAGGGTCTCTGGTCTGATTCCGAGGTCCTTGATCCATTTTGAGTTGAGTTTTGTGTAGGGTGAGAGATAGGGGTTTAGTTTCATTCTATTGCATATAGTTTTCCAGTTTTCCCAGCACCATTTGTTGAAGAGGCTATCTTTTCTCCATTGCATATTGTTGGAACCTTTGTCTAGTATGAGAAAATTGTATTTATTTGGGTTTGTGTCCATGTCCTCTATTCTGTACCATTGATCTACCTGTCTATTTTGGTACCAATACCATGCCGTTTTTGTTACTATTGCTTTGTAGTAGAGTTGAAGATCTGGTATTGCAATACCCCCTGCTTCGCTCTTGCTACTGAGGATTGCTTTAGCTATTCTAGGTTTTTTATTCTTCCAGATGAATTTCATAATTGCTTGCTCTATTTCTGCGAGGTACATCATTGGGATTTTAATTGGAATTGCATTGAATCTGTATAGAACTTTAGGTAGTATAGCCATTTTGACAATATTAATTCTGCCTATCCAGGAACATGGGAGATCTTTCCATCTTCTAAGGTTTTCTTGAATTTCTTTCTTTAGTGTTCTGTAGTTCTCATTGTAGAGGTCTTTCACCTCTTTTGTGAGATTGATTCCCAAGTATTTTATTTTTTTCGATGCTATTGTGAATGGGGTAGTTTTCCTAATTTCTCTTTCTGAAGATTCATCACTTATGTATAAAAATGCATTGGATTTATGGGCATTGATCTTGTAACCTGCTACTTTACTGAATTCACTTATGAGTTCTAAAAGTTTTCTGGTGGAATTTCCCGGTTCCTCTAAATATATAATCATGTCATCAGCGAACAGGGATAGTTTGAGTTCTTCTTTTCCTATTCGTATCCCTTTAATTTCTTTGGTTTGTCTGATTGCTCTGGCTAGAGTCTCAAGGACGATGTTGAATAGAAGCGGTGAAAGAGGGCATCCCTGCCTTGTTCCAGTTTTTAGGGGGAACGCTTTCAGTTTTTCACCATTTAGAATGATATTAGCCATGGGCTTAGCGTAGATGGCCTTTATAATGTTTAGGAATGTTCCCATTACCCCAATTTTTTCTAGTGTTTTGAGCATGAAGGGATGCTGTATTTTATCAAATGCTTTTTCTGCATCTATTGAAATAATCATGTGATTCTTAACTTTAAGTCTGTTGATATGGTGAATGACATTTATTGATTTCCGAATGTTGAACCAACCTTGCATCCCTGGGATAAAACCCACTTGATCGTGGTGCACTATCTTTTTAATATATATTTGTATGCGATTTGCTAAAATTTTGTTGAGAATTTTTGCATCGATGTTCATTAAGGATATTGGTCTGAAATTTTCTTTCCTTGATGTGTCTCTGTCTGGTTTAGGT
The DNA here is from genome assembly GCF_902686445.1 of Sciurus carolinensis. Taxonomy (NCBI): domain Eukaryota; kingdom Metazoa; phylum Chordata; class Mammalia; order Rodentia; family Sciuridae; genus Sciurus; species Sciurus carolinensis. The sequence goes on from NC_062226.1 coordinate 70,039,718, forward strand.
ATCAGGGTGATATTGGCTTCATAGAACGAGTTTGGGAGGGTTCCCTCCTCTTCTATTTCATGGAATAGTTTGAGGAGTATTGGAATGAGCTCTTCTTTAAAGGTTTTGTAGAACTCGGCTGAGAACCCATCTGGTCCTGGACTTTTCTTTGTTGGTAGGCTTTTGATGACCTCTTCTATTTCATTGCTTGAAATTGGTTTATTTAAGTTGTGTATGTCCTCCTCGTTCAGTTTAGGTAGTTCATATGTCTCTAGAAATTTGTTGATGTCTTCAAGGTTTTCTGTTTTGTTGGAGTATAGATTTTCGAAATAGCTTCTAATTATGTTTTGTATTTCACTCGTGTCTGTTGTGATGTTTCCTTGTTCATTCCGAATTTTAGTAATTTGAGTTTTCTCCCTCTTTCTCTTTGTTAGTGTGGCTAAGGGTTTATCAATTTTATTTATTTTTTCAAAAGAACCAACTATTTATTTTATTAATTTTTCCGATTGTTTCTTTTGTTTCGATTTCGTTGATTTCGGCTCTGATTTTAACTATTTCCTGTCTTCTACTACTTTTGGTATTGGTCTGCTCTTCTTTTTCTAGTGCTTTGAGCTGTAGTGTTAACTCGTTTATTTGTTGATTTCTACTTCTTTTTTTGAATGCACCCCATGAAATAAATCTTCCTCTAAGTACTGCTTTCATAGTGTCCCAGAGATTTTGATATGATGTGTCTTTGTTCTCGTTTACTTCTAAGAATTTTTTTATTTCCCTCCTGATGTCTTCTGTTATCCATTCATCATATAATAGTGTATTATTTAGTCTCCAGGTATTGGAGAAGTTTCTGTTTTTTATTCTGTCATTTATTTCTAATTTCAATCCATTATGATCTGATAGAGTACAAGGTAGTATCTCTATCTTCTTGTATTTACTAACAGTAGCTTTGTGGCATAAAATATGGTCTATTTTAGAGAAGGATCCATGTGCTGCTGAGAAGAAAGTGTATTCATTCTTTGTTGGATGGTATATTCTATATATGTCCGTTAAGTCTAAATTGCTGATTGTGTTGTTGAGATCTATAGTTTCTTTATTCAATTTTTGTTTGGACGATCTATCCAGTGGTGAGAGAGGTGTGTTAAAATCGCCTAGTATTATTGTGTTGTGGTCTATTTGATTTCTGGAATTGAGAAGGATTTGTTTGACGTACGTGGATGAGCCAATGTTCGGGGCATAGATATTTATGATTGTTATGTCTTGCTGATTTATGCTTCCCTTAAGCAGCATGTAATGTCCTTCTTTATCCCTTCTGACTAGTTTTGGTTTGAAGTCCACATTATCTGAGATGAGGATGGATACTCCAGCTTTTTTGCTGTGTCCGTGTGCATGGTATGTTTGTCCCCATCCTTTCACCTTTAGTCTATGGGTGTCTCTTTCTATGAGATGAGTCTCTTGCAGGCAGCATATTGTTGGATTTTTCTTTTTAATCCAATCTGCCAGTCTGTGTCTTTTGATTGATGAATTCAGGCCGTTAACATTCAGGGTTATTATTGTGATATGATTTGTATTCCCAGTCAATTGACTCATATTTGTTTTTGACATGATTTGGTTTCTCCTTTATTTGGCTATTCCTTTAGGCTAGCGCCTCCTGTTGCTGATTTGCATCATTGTTTTTCATCTCTTCCTCATGGAATATTTTGCTGAGAATGTTCTGTAATGCTGGCTTTCTTTTTGTAAATTCCTTTAGCTTTTGTTTATCATGGAAGGATCTTATTTCATCGTCAAATTTGAAGGTAAGTTTTGCTGGGTATAAGATTCTTGGTTGGCATCCATTTTCTTTCAGGGCTTGGTATATGTTGTTCCAGGCCCTTCTAGCTTTTAGGGTCTGGATTGAAAAATCTGCTGATATTCTTATTGGTTTCCCTCTGAATGTAATTTGATTCTTTTCTCTCGCGGCCTTTAAAATTCTGTCTTTATTTTGTATGTTAGGTATTTTCATAATAATGTGCCTTGGTGTGGGTCTGTTGTAATTTTGTATGTTTGGAGTTCTATAAGCCTCTTGTACTTGGTTTTCCATTTCGTTCTTCAGATTTGGGAAATTTTCTGTTATTATTTCATTGAATAGATTGTTCATTCCTTTGGTTTGTTTCTCTAAGCCTTCCTCAATCCCAATAATTCTCAAATTTGGCCTTTTCATGATATCCCATAGTTCTTGGAGATTCTGTTCATGATTTCTTACCATCTTCTCTGTTTGTTCAACTTTGTTTTCAAGGTTAAATATTTTGTCTTCAATGTCTGAGGTTCTGTCTTCCAGGTGTTCTATCCTATTGGTTATGCTTTCTATGGAGTTTTTAACTTGGTTTATTGTTTCCTTCATTTCAAGGATTTCAGTTTGGTTTTTTTTCAGTATCTCTAACTCTTTATTGAAATGATCTCTTGCTTCCCGTATTTGGTCTTTTAACTGTTGATTGGTGCGATCATTTAATGCCTGCATTTGCTCTTTCATCTCCTCCTTCAATGCCTGCATTTGCTCTTTCATCTCCTCATTAGCTTCCCTGATCGTTTTAATTACGTACATTCTGAACTCCCTTTCTGACATTTCTTCTGCTGTGCTGTCATTGGGTTTTATTGATGTAGTATCTAGGTTTGTTTGGGACATTTTCTTCCCTTGTTTTCTCATAATGGTCAGTTGTCAGTGGGACCCTGAGATATTGCAGTTTTCCACTATTGGCTTATAGTGTCCCAGTAGATTTCCAGTGTATCACCTCCCAGCCTTCAGTAGCCTGATGTCTTGGAGGAATCTGATAAAGCAGCTCATTCGAAGAATACTGCCCCTAGCCCCCTACTGGTTCCACGTTTTGGAACTGGCTCTGTGCGGAAATGCTCTCACTGTGGGCCTGCACCGTGCAGCTGGCCGTGTGGGAAGAGCCCACTGCCGGAGTGTGGAAGACTACCTTGGGAAGACTCAAGCTGCCCTGCCCGGCTCTGCTAAGCCACCTCTATCTGGGCCTGCCACCCGGGCTGAGCTTTACCCAGTGGGCAGACTCACCCGTGGCTCCACTTCAGTCCGAGTCTCTCAATGCCTCCCCTTCTTAACTCCTGGGTTGTGGAGCGACAGGGGGTGCAGTCTCCCTCTAGGCCGCCATCTTGGATCGCCCCGTGAAGAGAGCCCACAGCCGGAGTGGGCAGAGCCGCCTGAAGAGGTCTCCGGCTGCCCTGCCCTTATCCCTGAGGCTGATTGCAGATCGAGGCTCTCCGCTGGTTCTTTGCAGGAGTACACTGCACTGCAGCGGCTCCGGGACTCGGAGCCTGCTCTGTTCAGACAGGCTCTCACTAGCGGGCCAGTTCCGTTCCGAGAACCTGGAGAAGCTGGCCGGCAGTTTACCTTGATGTGTGAGAATCATTGCAGAAGACAGATTGCCCTGAGTTCACTGATGTGCTCTTAAGGATTTCTTTGGGTTACCAGGAAATAGTCTCATGGGGAGAGAAAATTCCACAGAACTAATGTGAGGAGAAGGCATTATCCTAAATGAGAGGCAAACCTGAATGTCAAAAGTTCTTAATGATTGTTACCAAATATCATTACTCCATGTTGCAGTTTTGACCAATTAGCCAACTACCTGCATTTCAAGGCCATAAACTCCAACAATCAATCCATGCCATGGGCCAGCACACTACAAGCCCAAGGGACTAATCCAACTTACTGCCTGTTTTTGTAAGTAAAGTTGAATTGAAACATAACCTTGTCCATTCATTTCAGAATTGTCTGTGGTACCTTTCTTCAATAGCAGCAGTACTGAATAATTGCCACAGAGACTATACTGTACAGCCATGAAGCTTAAAAAGTACTTACTATCTAGCCCCTTATAGAAAAAGTCTGCTGACCCATGATCTGTACAACATTCTGCAGCATGTTTTATGTATTTGTGATAGAACACAAAGCTGGGAGAATAGTCTTCCCAGGATTAAATGAGATGTGGCTTTGGCTAGGCAACCAATAGTATGATACCCCTTTAAGTCAAAATTCTTGAAAATTCTCACATTTTTTTGGTGGTGATGGGGAACAACTGGATTCCTATTAATAAAAGTTATATGCCTCTTCCTTTAGCTCAAACTAAAAGATGAATCGAATGCACTAGCTATCATACAACATTTTACCTTATTTGAAAGTGCCTTCAATGTGCAATTTTTCAGTATGGTAATAACTTCTTGGGAGGTTCTGCATTTATATAATCAGTGATATCATATGTTCCCAGTCAGTGATACCCCAAACGCACTATTTGGTTTTAGAATTTAATGGGTCTTCCAAGGCTGGCTTTTAAAGATTGGAGGTGAGCTGGTTGGCCTCAAAAGATGGTGCAACCTGTTACACGAAGCAGTCTACCCATCACTGAAGCAGTCAGCAGAGGGAAGTGTGGCTTTTGTTTTGCTTTGTCTTGTTTTCCCATTCAAGAACAGTACCTAGCCTGGCTGCTCCCTGGCGTGAAACCAAGAAAGCAGACAAGCAGCTTGCAAGTTGGGGGAACAAAAACAGAGTTGGTGGACTTTACTGGAACCTAAAACAGGACAATTCAAAGCAGACCAGGGACACAGGAGGTTGTATATAATGAAATAAGGGAAAAAATCCCCAAGGCCCAGCTGCTGCCACAAGCCCCAGCCAGAGAGGTCCCTCCATGAGCGTAGTAGAGGGATAAGGGAATTAAAGGAACCCAGATTTTGGGGAAACCCAAAGTGTGTCTGGGTATAGTGTTTAGAGACCCAGGATATTGACTAACAAACCTGAAGGACTTTGTGCATGATATCCATGTGTGGGAAAGAAGCCGCCATCTCTTCAGGCGACGTGTGGAAAACAAAGGAAGAAACCATTTTGCAGCCGTAGTGTGAATACTGGCAGCTGAGAGAGCAAATGCAAATTAAAACTACATTGAGATTCCATCTCACTCCAATCAGAATGACAATTATCAAGAATACAAGTAACAATAAATGTTGGAAAGGATGTGGGGAAAAGGTACACTTACTCATTGCTGGTGGGATTGCAAATTGGTGCAACCACTATGGAAAGCAGTATGGAGAGTCCTTAGGAAACTTGGAATGGAACCACCATTTGACCCAGTTATCCCACTCCTCAGCATATACCGGAGACTTAAAATCAGCATACTACAGTGACACAGCCACATCAGTGATTATAGAAGCTCAATTCACAATAGTCAAGCTATGGAAATAGCCTAGGTGCCCTACAACAGATGAATGGATAAAGAAAATGTGGAATATATACACAGTAGAATATTACTCAGCCTTAAAGAAGACTGAAATTATTGTATTTGCCAGAAATGGATGGAACTGGAGAATATCATGCTAAGTGAAATAAGCCAGTCCCCCCCAAAAAAAAAACAAAGGCCGAATGTTCTCTCTGATATGTGGATGCTAATACATAATAAGGATGGGGGAGGGAAGACTAGATGTTCACTGGATTAGACAAAGGGGAATGAAGAGAAGGGAGGGAGGATTGGAATAGGAAAGACAGTAGAGTGAATTGAGCATAACTTTCCTGTCCTTGTATTTGAGTATACAACCAATGTAACTCCACATCATGTACAATCACAAGAATGGGATCCTAATTAGAATAAGTTATGCCCCATGCATGTATAATACATCAAAATACACTCTACTGTCATGGGTATCTAAAAAGAACAAATAAAAAAAATTTTTTAAAGACTGCTTCTACAAACCCTTACTTAAACAGGTTCAGTTGGAAGACTAGGCACCACCAATAGTTTGTTACTAGTCCATAGTGGCCCTTTTCCAATGGTATGGACACTTAATATTTCTGTCTAATATTTGCACCTTAGGAAAAAGCACCTTCCTTGCTTCACAGAGGGTAAGGTCATGTTGGTAAACAAAAGTGAGGGCGTTTAGCATCCTTCAGTGAAACCAGTTTCATCAAAAGATCCCAATCCACAACTGCTGATTACAAACTGACACTAAAAAAATAAAAAATAAAACGCTCACCAAATAGAAAATGCTGCCCTGCCAACAACAAAGCTCTGGGTCTCAGCTCAAAATTGGACCCAGTTCATGTCTTTAAGTTGCTAGATTAGTTTCACTTCATTACTTGGTACCAAATCTCCCTGCCCAGTGCCACCAAAAATAGGACTTGGTTATCAGGTGCTAAACCAAATAAAGGTGTGAGGTCCACAGCATCTACAGATAAGCCCACCAGTCATGGAGCAAATCAAAGCTCAGCAACTGAAATTCTACCTTCCTGACCCTGTGGTGAGGAGACCTCACGGAGGAGTCATTGGGATATTTGGGCCGGGAGGACTAACGGGTGCATGGGGTTTTAAGTTTGGGCCGTCCTGTCTGCCTTGACATTTTTGCTGTTCTGATGCAGATCATTGCCCAGTCCTGCTTATTCCTCACCCGTTTGGGCCATTACTTTCCCTCTCTGCACTTGATTTCTTTTTCTGCTGATTGGGGAATTCCAGATGGTAGCTCGTACTTCTTACACTCCAGTGTTGAGTAGTCATAAACAACTATTGCTGTTAAAATATATGTATTTTCAGACTAATACCAATATGGTTTTTTTGACTCTCCTCAGAGGAGGTGAATGTCAGAATCCCAAAGCTGGTCCATGATCAAACCTTAACTGCTTTTTGGTAAAAAGGAAAAGGACAAGATTGAGAACGTCTTGTTCTTTTTCAAACTTTCATATCCCTTTCTTGGAGTTAAAATGTCCTTTCCTTTGTGACGTGCTAGGGATAGTACTATGTGTTTGCTTAATTGTTTAGGTTCTTGGTTGGCAAAATAAAGTTGCAGATCCAGTGCTGGCTTCCAAATCTTTGTTGCTGAAATTTTTTCTGGCTCATGGGATCCAAACACCTAGAACCACTGCTAAAAACCCCACAGCTGCAATTTCCAAAGCCTCAGCGTGTGCCAAGACAGGAGGGTGGGTTGGTTTTTTTCGTTTTCACACACTACATAAATGCATTGAAGAAACATAAGGTAAACCTTAAACTGTGAAGTCTGCTGTTCTTCACACTTCACTTCTGCTAAATCAGTCTGGATGCTGAGCACAGGCTTCTGGCAGGTAGCTCCAGGCCCAGGCATGGCCAGCCTTCAGGGCACTGTGGCAGACGGCATGGATGGTAGCATGGCATGTAACCCCCCTTCATTTCTCCTGTGGCCAAAAGTCACTAAGCACTTGGTACATGTACCCAGAAGATTCTGTGCTGGACATCAGTGGGTCAGCACCCACATCCACACAAAGCAAATGCCAGTGCGTGACCTCAGCATGCCCAAGGTATGCCCGCAGCTTTCTTCCATTTCCATTTCCTTCATCAGACCTTCATTTGTGTCTAGCTGGCATTTGTTATTCTTCAGAGCAACTTGAAGCAGAGGTCAACAAGCCTCTGTGGAACTGAGCACATGGAGCTATTTAAGGGAAGGGAGGATAAGCTTATGACTTTAAACCCTAACCTTTTTTTTTTTTTTTTTGGGACCAGGGATTGAACCCAGGGGCATTTAACCACTGAGCCACATCCCCAGCCCTTTTGATTTTTTTTATTTTGAGACAAGGTCTCACTAGGTTGCTTACAGCCTTGCTAAGTTGCTGAGGCTGCCTTTGGACCTGCAATCCTTCTGCCTCAACCTCCTGAGTTGCTGAGATTATAGGCATGTGCCACCATGCCCAGCTTAACCACTAACTTTTAAGATTATTTAACTCATGAATAATAATACATAGGAAGGGTGGTCCTTGCTTCTAAAAATAAAGCTGTAAGAAGTGTTATTTTGTCCCTGTATCTTTTCTAACCCAGTGTCCAACTCCATTTATCAGTGTTATGAATGGCTTGGTTTTTCCTTCAAGGATTTTTATGCATGTGTTTGCCAAAAGAATGTTTGTTTCTTTTTATACACAGGTGGCATGTCATACACAACATTACATACTTTTAACAATTTATCTTAGAGATTTTGCCTTGTCTATACATAATAAGCATCCTCATTCTTTTTAATACTGCATGATATTCTGTTTTATAGCTAAATCATAATTAATTTAACCAGTCCTCTTCTTAGAGCATGTAGGTAGCAGCTAAGCTTTTGCAGTTAGAAACAGTGATATTAATGAAAAACTGTGCACATTTGTTTGCTCTTTACTAGTTTATCTGTAGGATAACTTATAGGTCTACATAAGTCGAATCATACATTTCAATTTTGATAGAAGTGGTAAAAATGTTCACCAGGGGATAAGTATCAATACATATTCGCACTAATAATATTTCAGGGTACCATTTTCCTTGGAACTATATCCAAGTTTTGGATTTTCACTGGTCTTATAGGTTAAGTGACGACTCAGTGACATTTATTCTGTAATGAATAAGAATGAACATCTATTCTTATGTTTGAGTCACATATATTTCCATTTCTATGAAGTACTTGATCATATTTTGGGCTGCTTTTTTAAATTCACTTTTGGATCATTTTCTTTGCAGTTTACTGGAGCTCTATAGTAGAAAATTAGCCCTTTGTGATATGAGTTGCAAAATTTTCCCCATTTTGTCATTTCTTTTTTAACTACATGAAACTCATATGAGTTTCACTCTGGTCTGTTGCCCATTGCCATACAACCTCAGACATCCCAAATGTGCTGAGGGCTCCCCATATACCAGGCTTGCTGCCATTCACATTTCCATTCACTTTGCCTCTTCGTTGCTAGAGATTCAATACGAACCTCATGAACACAGCCTGTAAGTGGCAGAGGTGGAACTTGAACCCAGGTCTCCCTGGACTAGAAAACCCATGCTCCTAACTGCCAGTCAGAGGATACAGTCTGACCTAGAAGAGTGCAAATTTGCCTTAATGTCCATCAAAGGAAAGTGGAACTCATAATGCAAAATTGATGAGGTACAAACAAAAACAAAAAGTGGTAATATATCATGAGCCTAGTTTACTAAAGCCATTGTCTGGGAATAGTCCTTTCTATTCATACAAATAGAGAAATTTAAGATTGTGTAACCTAAGCAACTAATTATTCACCTGATTTTTTTTTTTGCGGTGCTGGGGATCGAACCCAGGGCCTTGTGCTTGCAAGGCAAGCACTCTACCGACTGAGCTATCTCCCCAGCCTGTAACTAATTATTAACATGTTAATTTTCCACTCCGCATAATTCCTCTATTAAGTATTATGCCTCTTTTCATCTACTCCATTTGTACAAATACAGTTTACTGATTGTACAGGCAGGCCCGCCCCGCAGTTGACTGAAGCCATACTCCATATCTTAATGTGGCCTAAAGCTAGCTAGATTTAATTAGTTTGGTTTTGATTTCGAGTGTTTTGTCTTTCATTTTTAGTTATTTGTTGGCTTTTTAAACCAGCTATCAGGATATGATCAGTAAAAAGTATAAAAGGGATGTACCCATAGGGTTATTATTTTCTTTCTTAAGCAGAATTTTGGTGGGTATTCACTGATTGAGTCTTTTTATTGTTTTATATCATAAGTATTGTATAAAAAGTTTTTCAAAAATAAACCTGGAAAAGGAAAATGTAACCATGCAGAAGGCTGCACTGGATATATTGAATAGATAATTCCATTTGAGAATGGAAGTCGGGTTTCCAAATTCCAAAAGATTTAAGGTCTCCTTTTGGAAGAGTTCAGTTTAAGGTTTCATTCATTTCCAGTATGGTGGTTCTTTCTGGTTGGTAGGATATTTTAATTATTTCACTTATTCCCGGTTACAATTGCTTATCCAATGTCTAAAATTCATGGCCAAAAAATATATATATACATTCTTTTGGAATTGCTCCATACACTACACCTGGGTCCTATTAAAGCATATACTGTGGTTTCACCTGGAAAGATGGGTTTCACCCAGGCAGGATGAGAGTGGGCAAGGATGAAGAACTTTCAGCTGCAGCAGTGTGGCTGGCCAGGAAGGCCTGCATGGGGTGGCCCTCACCAGGTTATCATCTGTTCCTGAGGGCCTTTGTGACAGCAGCTTTGGGAGACTACTAGGAGAGGTGTTTTTTCCTAATGATGAAATTGGTCCAGAACTAATAGAGCTGAAATTTGAAGTCAAAACCATTTTGCTCATGTTCTTTTTCTCTGCCTCCTTTTTAATATTTTTCACCACAGTGAAGGGAGCAATCTGACCCCTGCACATCACTATCCAGACTTCAGATTTAAGACATATGCTCCTCTGGCATTCCGATACTTCAGAGAACTTTTTGGTATCAAGCCTGATGATTACTTGGTAAGAACCTGTAATTTTCCTTCCTCCTACAGAAATGTGTGATGTAAATATTTGTCTCATAGCAACAGTGACAAGTGGTTTGTGCCTCTTATTTTGTAAAGCTCAGGAGCATGATGAAAGTTCCCAGTTTTATAATGATTATAAATTTAGCTTCAGGAAATAGGATTTGACTCTGCAGCTTCTCATTGATAGTTACAAAATCTGCTTTGGTAATTGATATTTAAATAATTGTGCTATCAGTGGTCATTTCAGATAATTATTCTAATAGGTATATTAGAATTGGTTTTAAAGGTTCCCATGAAATTGGCTAATAAGATTCTATTTAAAAATCCTTTAGTTGCCTTTATTTATACCATTGGTCTCAAGCCACAATCACTTTCACTTTGACCTGCAAATTCAAATCACGTTTTAAAGAAGCTGGACAGTTTTGTTCTCAACATGTCTTTATGCAGGCTCTTTTTATTTTTGGGGGGATGGGTGTGGATACTAGGGATTGAACCCAGTGGTATTTAACTGCTGAGCTACATCCCCAGCTAGTTTTATTGTGCATTTTGAGACAGTCTCACTAAGTTGCTTAGGGCCTTGCTAAATTGCTGAGGCTGGTTTTGAACTTGCAATCCTCCTGTGTCAGCTTCCCAAGTTGCTAAGATTAGAGATGTATACCACTGCACCTTGCATGCAGACTTTTTAAAAATATATTCTTACAAATATAAGTACACAGTTTGTCCTCAGGTTTGTCTCTTCTTGTCTTCCTCCTGACACACAGGAGGTACACACCCAACAGCCTGTTTGGGAGGTTTGTCTAATATGACCTCTGAATTTGACTCCATTCCTGATCCATGAGCCAGGAACTTCCTTTTTGTTGCAAGAAGGAAATGGTTTATTTCATTATTTGATCACTGTTAACACCCTGGGGCTCTTTAAAATGGGTTTTCAAGAAACCATAGGAAGGATGCCATCAATTATTTATTGTTCATCCCATTCTGAATGATCTTAATAAGACTTGAGCCAGATCCTGGAATAATGCTTTTTAGAGGAATTAAGCAACATTTATAGCTTATAACAAATAATATTTAAAATGCATCTTATAATAAGCATTAGATATAAAGAATAAAATTCAAAACTGATCTGGCTGTGTTGATGAAAACCATGGATAATCCTCTTCTTTAGTTGATCCCTAAGAAAATCATGATTCTGTTCAGCGAGATGATACTGCTTCTTCAAGGCACAAGAAAAAGTCTCTATAGAACAGTGAGGACTGCATTGGACACTCCTGGGCATCCTATTGGCCTTGAGGGTGTCTGTCCACATAGCTCTCTGCCTCACCTCCCCCTTTCACTGAAATGCCAGGTACCCTGCCCATCGCTACCAACTCAAGGACACACACACACCCTTTCGTTCTGTGGCTGTATGATAGGGAAGATCCTCTGCTGTCTGGTCATTTGAAAATTATGGTGAGTTACCATCATTCAGGAAACACATTTGGGGGATACAGTGGAAGTTGGATATATTATGGGAAACAGGATCAATCTCTCACCTTCTACCACACACTAGAAATGCATGGATTTACTTCCTAAATTTCCTTGAACAGAATTCTGGAGTTGCTATTCTCTGATTTGCCAGCCAGAGATACCATAGACTCGCATTCTGTACCACTGATCCAGTCAGTATAGCAGATGACTGCTTATCTTCAGCTCTGCTACTTCTGTTGCCATGTAGGTGGAAGTTCATTCTTTCCCTCACTTTGACCTCACAACATCACTTCCTTGGAGAGAGTCCTTTTTTTTTTTTTTTTTTTTTTGAGTGAGAGGATCCTTTTTTGAACAACTTCTCACACAGTTTATACATATTCCTAATAAGTCTTTAAGCCAGAAAAATTGCTTTCATAATAGAGTTGCAGTATTTACAGAGGAACACAGGAGACTAAGTTGATGGTTTCTCAGAGCAAAATTCTTTGTTCGTGTACCTGACAGAAGGTAAATTTTGAAATCATTGGGTACTTTGAATACTTGTTGTATCTAAAATACTTTGCTTACAGTTACAGGAAGATGCAGAAAAATGTAAGTTGTAATATTCAGAGAACTTAGAATCAAATTGGGATGATAATTTCTTTCTGTGGATAAACAAGCAACTCTACCAGGCAATAAATTTGAAGACTGAAGCAAACATTAACTGCTACAAAACCTCAGAGGAGGAAGTAGTCTTTATTAGGGTGATAATTAAGAGGGTTTTGGGGGTGTGACATGGTTTTAACTGTGGCTTTAAAATTACAAGGCATTTGAATAGATAGAAAAGAAAGGAGAGATATTTGGGAGTTGTGGACAAGATGTTGGTAAGACTGTGAGACCAGAGATGTGAATATTTTACATATTTGGAAGGACACTGAATGAACAGGTATCACTGGAGGGGAGCTTTGATCAGGACATTAATATATAGGGCCAGACAAGTCAAATAAACCAGATCTCAAATTACATGAAATTTAGGAAATGTAGTTATACTTGATAGTATTGAAGAATTTTTTGGTAAAATGGTCATATCGTTGTTCTATTTTTTTCTTAATAAATCACCTATATTGAAAAGATATACAACTACATCATATTTGGAAATGATCCCAGAAAATGCAGGACAGTTGATTTAAATAGCAGGAAGAGAATTCTGGAGTTGCTACTCTCTGATTTCTCCAAAGAAAAGTCCTTTGTGGTTCTATTTTAAAAGAGGATCCTTTGCTTTTAGAGGAATATCCTGAAATACCTATAAAGAAATGATTTGATATTTGGGATTTGTTTCAAAAGAATCTGAGGTGATGGTCAAACATAAAATTTCAGTTAGCAGATCTATGTGGTGACTTTTTTTTTTCTTTTTTTTATTATTTATTTTTTTTTATTATTGTACACAAATGGGATACATGTTGTTTCTCTATTTGTACATGGCGTAAAGGCATACCATTTGTGTAATCATAAATTTACATAGGGTAATGTTTGATTCATTCTGTTATTTTTTTCCCTTCCCCCCACCCCTCCCACCCCTCTTTTCCCTCTATACAGTCCTTCCTTCCTCCATTCTTGCCCCCCTCCCTAAACCTAACTCTAACCCTAACACTAACTCTTCCCACCCCCCATTATGTGTCCTCATCCACGTATTAGCGATATCATTCTTCCTTTGATTTTTTGAGATTGGCTTATCTCACTTAGCATGATATTCTCCAGTTTCATCCATTTGCCTGCAAATGCCATAATTTTATCATTCTTTATGGCAGAGTAATATTCCATATATATATATACCACATTTTCTTTATCCATTCATCAATTGAAGGACATCTAGGTTGGTTCCACAATCTGGCTATTGTGAACTGAGCAGCTATGAACATTGATGTGGCTGTATCTCTGTAATATGCTGATTTTAAATCCTTTGGGTATAGGCCAAGGAGTGGGATAGCTGGGTCAAATGGTGGTTCCATTCCAAGTTTTCTAAGGAATCTCCATACTGCTTTCCAGCAGCCCCACCAGCAATGTATGAGTGTACCTTTCTCCCCACATCCTCGCCAACACCTGTTGTTGCTTGTATTCTTGATAATCGCCATTCTAATTGGGGTGAGATGGAATCTTAGGGTGGTTTTGATTTGCATTTCTCTTATTACTAGAGATGTTGAACATTTTCCATATGTTTGTTGATTGCTTGTAGATCTTCTTCTGTGAAGTGTCTATTCATTTCCTTAGCCCATTTGTCGATTGGATTACTTGCATTCTTGGTGTAGAGTTTTTTGAGTTCTTTATAGATTCTGGAGATTAGCACTCTATCTGAAGTATGATTGGCAAAGATTTTCTCCCACTCTGTAGGCTCTTTCTTCGCATTGCTGATAGTTTCCTTTGCTGAGAGAAAGCTATTTAGTTTGAATCTATCCCAGTTATTAATTCTTGCTTTTATTTCTTGTGCTATTGGAGTCCTGTTGAGGAAGTCTGGTCCTAAGCCGACATGTTGAAGCTCTGGACCTACTTTTTCTTCTATAAGATGCAAGGTCTCTGGTCTGCTTCTGAGATCCTTAATCCATTTTGAGTTTAGTTTCGTGCATGGTGAGAGATATGGGTTTAGTTTCATTCTGTTGCATATGGATTTCCAATTTTCCCAGCACCATTTGTTGAAGAGGATATCTTTTCTCCATTGCATATTTTTGGCCCCTTTGTCTAGTATGAGAAAATTGTATTTGGGTTTGTGTCCGTGTCCTCTATTCTGTACCATTGATCCACCTTTCTATTTTGGTACCAATACCATGCCGTTTTTGTTACTATTGCTTTGTAGTAGAGTTGAAGATCTGGTATTGCGATACCCCCTGCTTCACTCTTTCTGCCAAGGATTGCTTTAGCTATTCTGGGTTTTTTATTCTTCCAGATGAATTTCATAATTGCTTGCTCTATTTCTGCAAGGTACATCATTGCGATTTTAATTGGAATTGCATTGAATCTGTATAGCACTTTTGGTAGTAGGGCCATTTTGACAATATTAATTCTTCCTATCCAAGAACATGGGATATCTTTCCATCTTCTAAGGTTTTCTTTAATTTCTTTCTTTAGTGTTCTGTAGTTCTCATTGTAGAGGTCTTTCACCTCTTTTGTGAGATTGATTCCCAAGTATTTTATTTTTTTCGAAGCTATTGTGAATGGGGTAGTTTTCCTAATTTCTCTTTCTGAAGATTCATCGCTTATGTATAGAAATGCCTTAGATTTATGTGTATGTGGTGGCTTTTGACAATACATTATGCACTTGACATTGCTAAAAAAAATAGATTTTAAATTTTCCCAGCACACACACACACACACACACACACACACGTAGTGTGTGCTGATATATTAATTAACCTGATTAAGCCATTCCATAATGTATACATATAAACCTTATGTTGTTTATATGTATAAAAATATACTTTTGTCAATTTAAAAAATTAATTAGAAACAGTTTACACTTTAAAATGAATGAATAGTACGCTATGTGACCTATATCTCAATAAAACTTATAAAACATTAAATGAATGTGAAAAATAGAATCTGAGGAAAGCAGGCAGAAGAGTGGTTAGGGATATAAATGAAATAATGTTAACTGTGAGTTGATCATTGTTGAAACTGGAAGTAGACACACAGATGTTAATCATACATCCAGGTAAATTTGAATTTTCTATAATAAGAAAGAGGGGGACAAAGTCAGGCAGGAAAGTGTGCTTTTGTTTGATTTCAATTTTCCTTCCTCTGCCATTCATATCACAGGTATGGCTGGGCAACTCTCTATACCCTGCAAAAAACCAAACAAGTGTAGTGACCCTATCTAAACATGACTGCTGGGTCCCCAAAAACTACAGCTACCCATTTTTACACTGGGAATGGTCACCCCCAGAACTGAGGCAGCTTCTCCAATAAGTCTTGGAGCTCCTGGAAGTTCACCTCAAACCATTCTATCTGGGGACCCCACCCAGAGGTATGGATATGGTAGATGAGGAAAGAGTCTCTCACATGCCCCATGGCATGTTTCACAGAGTCAGTTACAACCCTCAGAGACATTTTAGCCTAACCTTTCACTTCATAGGTGAGGACTCCGAGTCTGGGATCAGTGAAGCGAGATGCTATGGTTACCTACATTGGTGGTCGCTCTTCCTCCCCACAGTGCTCTGAGGACCCCCCCACCAGCTGGCCTCATACTTCCCACCCTCTAAGCCACAGACCTCTCTAGCATGGTCTCCAGGTTGCCTCTCCCTAGTGAATCACACTGATTGTCCCTTCTGAAGAGCATGGCCCAGAGGGGCCAAACATCTCCAGCAAAGCAGATTTTGAAAGAGTTAATTCCAAATAAAGCACAGAAAAATGAAATAAGAGATCTCTTGAAAAGTTCTCTGTTAAGAAACAAAGGATGTGGTACCAATCACCAATACATCTGTCAAACTGGGGCTATTGGATCTACGTTGTAAAAATGACCTATTCTGGGCGGGGGGGAGTATTTAGCAATTTGTAACTCCATAGATAGGCTTGATATTGAATACCTAGGATAATGTGTATGTTTCTACTTAGTTTTGTTCTATTATATCTGAATTATTTGCCTGAATTATTCTATTTATGCTCTCAGTATATTAAAATTTACCATAATTTACCTTGCTGATTACAAGTTTTGTGTTGAGACATGCATACTCTGGATGGTGAAGCAGTGTGGTGAAGGTGTTTCTGCACATACAGCTGTGTGAACACCCTTCTTCCTTTATTGCTTCCCAGATAAACACCTCCAGGACCAGGCCAAGAGCCCAGGCGTTCCCATTGATTTTTTTCTTCTCTACCATGTGCCTGGCTATTTAAAAACCTGTACCAGGCCCTGTGTTCAATCTCCAGTACCAAAGGAAAAAAAAAAAATCTGACGTAACATATCTGAGTTCACCTGCACCAGTAATAAAGAGAGCAGGGTGAATATTTTATACTACCAGGGAAAGAAATAGCGAGTAAAATTATCTCCACCACATGGTGCAAGTTTACATTGCTAACTTGCGTTGGCAGGGCCCAGCTGGGATGTACTTTGCTTTCTTTCCAGTGAGTAGAGCAGGGAGGCCTTGCAGGAAATAGAAGCAAGAAAATGAGCACATTTGAGCAGCTTGCACAAATGAAAAGCGCCTGGAAGGTGCATAAAGCCCAGGAGCACATGTGGGAGCTTGTTGATCATGGGTAATTAAAATGTTCCCAGCTCTCCTCTCTATTTGCTCTTAAAAGGCAGCATTTCAAAGGTTGCTTAGAAGAGAATGTGGTAGCCATGTTGCAGAGTAAAAAACCATAGAATTTCAGAGTGGAATGGTCACATTCATTACCCCAATCCCAGTTGATTGCCCATTGATGCTGTGCTGTTAGTAACCCCAAAAAGTTATCAAAAGGAATTGAGACAATTTATTATTCCATTGATAATCATGTATAAATTACATAATAAAGGAGTATTTGACAGTTAAGCAACTAACTGAAAGAGTCTTTGTGAGAGGTCACTTTATGGAATTCAAGACTTTAATCAGAAATGATGTTCAGATATGCATTCAGTATTTTTCTAATACAGCCTTTTTCTATCATCTCTCTATTTGCAACCTCTGCTTTCTGCATTCTTTGTTGATTTTATGCTTTTGCAACATTTACTGTTAACCCTAAGAAGGTTCTATGCTGTGAAATGCAGCAGGTCAAAATTCTAAACTTGATCCTCAGTCTCCAGTCACCTTTTATGAAAGTTTGGGGTTCACAACTCTGTTTTCCAGGGTCTCACATTTATAATTATATGATAGCCTGAGAACTTTGTTACTTGCTTCACTCAGGGTGTCTTAGTGTCCTTTAGGGTAACCCTCTTCCCCTGGGAACTCAACTGAAAAGCTCAGTACCTCCTAGCAGGGTGTCTGCTTTTTCCCCCACGCCCACCTCCTGCCCATGGAATGTGTGCATTGCAGTGGGGGGGTGCCCCTCTCAGCTCTGTATGATCATGTAATTAAAAAAGTAACAACAACCATAATAAGAGGAGACTCTGCCTAGGGTTTTAGAAGCACTCATCTTAAAAAATTTCCACTACTTTCAGGTAGACATAACTGTCTTTATTTTAGAGGTGGAGCTCCTAAGATACTAAGTTACTTATTCAGGGTCACATAACTTGCAACTGGCAGAGCCACGATTTCACAAACAACTGCATTCCAAATATCATGCCCTTTTTGAAAAAAAAAAAATTCACCTTTTCGTCACTGTGCAAAATACCCAACCCAAAAAAAAAAGAAAAACTTAGAGAAAAAAAAATTTATTTGGAGCTTATAGTTTTAAAGGTCTCAGTTCATAGATGGCCAACTCCATTGCTCCAAGTTGAGGCAGGCATCATGGCAGAAGGGCGTGACTGAGAAGTGCTTCTGTGTTTGTGGAGAGCTGGAAGCAGAGGGAAAGGGGAAGGACTGCTGGGAAGATGTCCCAGGGACCCAGCTCCTCCAGCCATGGCCCACCTGCCTACACTGCCCCCCAGTTAGTCCATTCAAACTCGGGTGGACTGATTAGGCTGTCATAATCTAGTCATTTCACACTGAACATCTCTGCATTGACAGAGATTTGGGAGGCCCCTCATATCCAAACTCTAACTCCTTTCCACTAATTGCTTTTCCCTCTGGGCTTTTATGGTGACCTATCACAGTCTGATCACTAGTTTTATACTCCTTACTTATCCTCAACTCAATGAGGGTTTAGGTCGTATTGCTGTTTGGCAAGAGAGGGTCAAGAAGGAAGGTCAGCGATAAGGAGAGGAGATAAAAGATAGGAGCTGCCAGTGAGTTTAGGAAGACAGCAAACACTTGCTTCTTTCTTTCTTTCTTTCTTTCTTTCTTTCTTTCTTTCTTTCTTTCTTTCTTTCTTTTGGGGGGTGGGGTGGAGAGAGCTTTGTTTCCCTTGTCTATGGTGTTGTCAAAGAAAGATAATGTAAGAGATGACATCTATAAACTGTCTTTTTAAAAAATATATATATTAGGAATAAACTCAAAGGCACTTTACCACTGAGCCACATCCCCAGCCCCTTTTTATTTTTTTATTTTGAGACAGGGTCTCACTAAGTTGCTTAGGGCCTCGCTAAATTGCTGAGCCTGGCTTTGAACTTGCCACCCTCCTGCCTTAGCCTCCCCAGTCGCTGGGATTACATACGTGCACCACCACACCCAACAGAAACTGCCTTTAATCATTTTTCTCCTGGTTTTTCTTCCCCACTCTCCTCTCACTCTTCCTCCTTTTATATTTTTCTATGATGGGGATTTAAATATTCACAATCCCCAAACCCAAAATTGAAAGGATTTTTCAGACTTGGTATCCTCAGATGCCTACACCCTCAGGATATGGTTCTTTATATTACAAAGCTATAGTAATCAAAACAGCATAGTACTGGGATAAAAACAAAAACAGGGGACTAGATTGTAGCTCAAGTGGTAGAGCGCCTGCCTAGCACATGTGAGGCACGGGGTTCAATCCTTAGCACCACATAGAAATAAATAAATAAAGTAAAGGTGTTGTGTCCATCTACAACTGAAAAATAAAACAAACAGATGCATTAAACAATGGAATAGAATAGGAAGACGAGAAATAAACCCACACATCTATGGTGAAGAGATTTTCAACAAAAGTGCCAAGAACATACACCGGAGAAAAGACAATCTCTCCATTAAACAATGCTGGGAAAATGCAGAAATAGTGACCCTTATCTCATGACATATACAAAAATCACTTCAAAATGGATTGAAGACTTCTGGCTTTAGAGTCAGAAGCTATAAAACTACTAGAAAAAAAATAGGGGGAAACTGCATGACATTGTTCTGAACAATGATTTCTTGGCTATGATCCCAAAGCACAGGCAACTAAAGCAAAGTAGACAAATGGGATTGCATCAGTCTAAAAAGTTTTTGGGCAGCAAAGAAAAAAAGCAGAATGAAGAGACACCTACACATTGAGAGAATATATTTGCAAATCATACATCAGATAAGGGGCTCATATCCAAGGTATACAAGGAACTCAAAGTAGTCCTTAATAAGAAAACTAATTACCCTATTAAAAATGGGTAAAGAACATTTCTCAAAAAAAGATATGCAGATAGCAAACAGATAGATTAAAAATGCTCAACATCTTCTCATCATCACTAGTCATCAGGAAAATGCAAATTAAAACCAGAGTAGGATATCACTTCACACCTGTTAGAATGGCTGTTATCACAAAGATGAAAGGTAACAAATATTGGCAAGAATGTGGAGGAAAGAGAACCCTTGCATCCTGCTGGTGGGGATGCAAATTAGCACAGCCATGGTGGAAAACAATATGGTAGTTCCTTGAAAAACTGGAAACAGAGCTACCACTACTACTCACTACTGACATCTACCCAAAGGAATTGAAATCAGAATATTAAAGATAGGTCTGCACCTCCATGTCTGCACTCTTGTGTGCA
The DNA here is from genome assembly GCF_902686445.1 of Sciurus carolinensis. Classification (NCBI taxonomy): domain Eukaryota; kingdom Metazoa; phylum Chordata; class Mammalia; order Rodentia; family Sciuridae; genus Sciurus; species Sciurus carolinensis. Next base: position 70,059,884 of record NC_062226.1, read on the forward strand.
TTTTGCAGTACTATTCAAGAAGTGGAATCAGCCAAGTGTCCATCAATGGATGAATAGAAGAAAACATGGTCTATGTACATAGGAAGTACTATTCAGCCTTTAAAAGAATGAAATTCTGTCATTCACAACATGGACATTATGCTAAGTAGAATAAGCGAGGCCCAGAAAGACTATGATCCACTTATAAGGGGAATTTTTAAAATGCCATACTCAGAAGCAGAGTAGAATGCTGGTTACCAGGAGCAGGCAGGCAGGGAAAGGGTGAATGTTGGTCAAAAGGGACAGTTTCAGTACGACAACAGGAATAAATTCTGGCCATCTTCTGCACAGCAAGGTGACTTTAGTTAATAATGATGTATTGTGTGTCTCTAAATTACTAAAAATGTGGATTTTAAATGTTCTCACCAGAAAACAATAATAAATATACAAGATGATGAATATGCTAATTAGTCTGATAGGTCATTCCAGAATGTATACATTGTCAAAACATCACATTGTACCTCATAAATATATAGTTATTATCAATCAAAATTTCAGTCCCAGTGTTTTGCCAGGTTGGTCCCAATTTCACACCTAGGTGAGCCTCCCTTCCTTTTTTCTCTGCCCACCCCTATGTTTCTTCTGTCAGCTGTCAGTAATATGCATTAGTTAATCCAACACTGAGCTCAACTGTAGTATATGTATATATATATATACATACACAATGGAATATTACTCAGCCATAAAGAATAATAAAATTATGGCATTTGCTGGCAAATGGATGAAATTGGAGAATATCATGCTAAGTGAGATAAGCCAACCTCAAAAAACCAAAGGATGAATGATCTCGCTGATAAACGGATGATGATGCATAATGGGGGGTGGGAGGGGGGCAAGAATGGAGGAAGGAGGGACTGTATAGAGGGAAAAGAGGAGTGGGAGGAGTGGGGGAAGGAAAAAAATAACAGAATGAATCAAACACCATTACGCTTTGTAAATGTATGATTACACAAATGGTATGCCTCTACTTCATGTACAGAGAAACAAGATGTATCCCATTTGTTTATGATAAAAATAAATTTTAAAAAATTTTTAAAAAGAAAATAAATAAATTAATTAATTAATTAAAAAAAAAAAAACACTGAGCTCAGTAACTGCTTGGCTTCTCTGCTAGGTTTTAGCATTTTGGGGAGAGATCCACGGTGCTTCAGTTGGCATGGAGTTCAGTTATTTGTCTGACAAGAATGCATTGAGCGCCTCCCCTGCAAAAGGCATAGGTCCTAGGACTGTGTCTGAGAGCATAGTTTCTGCCCTCCCAGAGTTTTACAGTCTAATGGGGACTCTGGAAAAGAAAATGGGCAATTGTGGGGTTTTGTGGTAGCTTCTGTGATGAGAATATCCAGTGCCAGGAATCTGTTCATCTAAAGTCATGGAACCAGGGAAAGTTTTCCAGAGCAAGTGCTGGCCCCGCAGACAGGGAAGGCTTATGCTGTTGGAACAGCATCTGAATTGGGTTCCCTGCCTCTTGCTCTTGTTTACCTACAATAGGTTCAGACAATGCACATCAGCTCCAAACCCTCCAAAATTCTCCCAGCAACTTCAACCCTCCCCATGTCTGGGCCAGCTGATCCCTCTGGCTTCACCCTTTCACCTTTCCTCCATGTCCACTCTGCTCTGGTCACTGGCCTTGCTGTGCCCTCAACTCACCAGGCCTCAGGATTTTGGCATATGACCTTCCCACTGCATGAAACACCCCTTCACCAGATATCCATGTAGCTTGTAGCCCCGACTCCTCTGCTTCTGCTCAGACTCAACCTTGACAAGGAGGCTTCAGCGACTGCCCTATTAGTCGGTCATTGATTGATTGATTGATTGATTGGTACTGGAGATGGAACCCTGGGCTGTGTGAACACAAAGTACATGGCTTACCCCTGAGCTGTGCCTCTACCCTCACTCTCTTTTAAATGTGCTGCAACTTCATCCTCACTCATTGCTGATATTCTCTGCCTCTCTCTCCACACTTCAGGTGTTCTCCATAGCATGAGCCACACTCTGATGTGTAATTTACTTTAGTTTCAAGTTTCTCCCAGATGTGTGTTTCATGAGTGCCTGGGATATCACAGATGCTCAATAGGTTTTTGAAAATGTGGATGGAAAGCAAGAGTGAGTGCCCAGCCCAGTGAAAGTAGAATAGAGATTAAGGCAGAGAAAAATGCAAAAGCTTGGAAGTCAAAAGGGTAGGGCACATTTGAGAAAACAAGAATTTGTTCTCTCCTGCTAGAGCTCAAGTTTAAGTGAGGAATTGATGACAAAGAGAGCTGGAGGGCTGGGCTGCATCATCTGTGATTTGAACACTGTCGCCAACCATGAGAAGATGGGAAGGCACCAAAGGACATGATCAAAGTTGCATTTTAGAAGGACCCCCTAGTTTCCTGGTGGAGAATGTATTGAAGGGGACCAGAGTGGACTATTGAGGCCAGGAGCTTGCCAGAATAACCCAGGCATGAAACAATGAGACTGTTGGACTTAGGGCAGTGGCAGAAAGAATAGCATGGAGACACACTGAATCAACAGTTTGGATGTGGAAGATGAGGGAATGTGAGGATCAAGAGTGACGGCCAAGCTTTGTGCTCAGGAGCAAGGCAAATGGTGTTTCCACTCTCTAAGATAGGGTTAGGGGAGAAGGCAGAAAACAGGGGTACACTGAGGTAGTCGCCATGTAAAGTTGTACAGGGTGTGTGCTGCCCAAGTACTTGTACCTGGCTCAGGGGAAGGCGTGGAGACAAATCCAGCCCTTCCTTACCCACCAGCCTTGTATCCTGGCCCGGAGCTTCCTCTGCCAGGACAGAGGAGGGCATCCATCTCTTTACTGCAGATATGCCTTATCAACTAACCACAGCCCTAAGGTGAATTTGATTGTGAATTTGTTACAATGTGAACTGCTGGAGGTTTAACCAAGTAGAAATGTCTATCAAAATGTTAGATGAGCAGGTCTACAATGCTGGAGAGGAGCCTTCCTCTTGTTGAAATCCTGAGAAAATAGGGAAAAGAGAATAGGTGTTGAAGTTGAAGTGATAAATACATGGCATGGGTCATACCTTCAGCTGTTATTTTATGGGCAGCTCTCTGAGAACAAAGCACCTTGCTCTGTATTGCCATTGTAATTATCTCATTGGACAAATGGCGGTGATTCATGAGTCTACCATGTGATGATGGGGGTGGGGAGAAGCATGTCTGTTTCTCATCATAGAAATATTAAAATAAATACATTCCTTAAATTTTTAGACGTCTCCCCCAGAGAGGGTGTCATGAAAATAGAAGGGAGATCAGTAGAGGAGAGGAGAGGGACCAAGGGAAGGGAGGAAGCATGGGAGGGGAAATACTAGGGATTTATATTGGCCAAAATATATTATATTAAATATCAATATTCAATATGAATGAATATGTAGGAATATATAACAATAAATCCTAGCATTATGTATAGCTACAGTGCACCGATAAAAAACCAAAGGCCGAATGTTTTCCCTGATAAGTGGAGAATGCTATATAATTGGGGTGGGGAGTGGGGAATGAGAGAAGAATGGGGGAACTTTAGAATATGTAGAAGGAAATGAGAGGGAGGGGGTATGAAAAATGGTGGAATGAGACAGACATCATTACCCCATGTGCATGTATGATTACACGAATGGTATGAATCTACATTGTGCACAACCATTGAAACAAAATTATGTACTCTATTTGTGTACAATGAATCAAAATGCAGTCTGTAAAAAATTAAAAGATAAAAAAAATATGGAAGAAATATCTCCCCTAAGAACCTTCTTAGTATAACGGGAGCCTCCTTTGAAAGCTCATAAAGAAAACTTCCTGTTTCAAAAAAGTAAAGATACATAATACTATGATTATCCTCCTTGGAAGCATCATGTACTTAAGTATATTTTTAAATGTTTACTCAGGGCTGGGATTGTGGCTTGCTGGTTCTGAGCACCTGCCTGGCCTGCATGATGCCCCAGGTTGAATCCACAGCATGGCACACGCACAAAAATTAATCAATTAAATTTTTTTTTTTTGCTCTTCTAGTATTCCATCTGCAGTGAACCTCTAATAGAGCTGTCTAACCCTGGAGCCAGTGGATCCTTGTTTTTTGTGACCAGTGATGATGAATTCATCATCAAAACAGTTCAGCATAAAGAAGCTGAGTTCCTTCAGAAGCTACTGCCAGGCTATTACATGGTAAGCAACTGCATATAATTAAAGCTTCTGTTTTAGGGTTCATTATTTCCTCAACAGTGTTTTGCTGCTGTTTCAGTCACTCTTTGACGTTCTTCTTTCTCTTTGGTGAACTTTATTTTGCATTTAGATCACGCTAAGACATCCATTGAATTGATTTTTTTTTTAAAGTGAACTAGAACTGTGTAGTAGGGCATAGTTATTGAAGCTCACAGTACCGGTCTCCAGTTCCAGCTCAGCCATCCACTAACTGTGTGACCATAGGCCTTGGTTCTCTCAGTCCTTAAAACTGAGAAATGATAAGAAACCCAGAATAGCTAAAGCAATCCTTAGCAGAAAGACTGAAGCAGGGGGTATCAGAATACTAGACCTTCAACGACAGAGCAATAGTAACAAAACAGCATGGTATTGGCACCAGCATAGACAGGTAGACCAATGGTATAGAATAGAAGACACAGAAACAAAAACACAGTTATCTCATAACTGTAAATACATAAATACAGTTATCTCATACAATGGTGCCAAAAACGTACAATGGAGAAAAGATAGCCTCTTCAACAAATGGTGCTGGAAAAACTGGAAATCCATATGCAGCAAAATGAAACTAAACCCCTATCTCTCATCCTGTACGAAACTCAACTCAAAATGGATCAAAGACCTCAGAATTAGACCAGAAACCCTGCACCTAATAGAAGAAAAAGTAAGTCCAATCTTTATCATGTTGACTTAGGACCAGACTTCCTTAACATGATTCCCAAAGCACAAGAAATAAAAGCAGGAATCAATAAATGGGATAGATTCAAACTAAAAAACCTTTTCTCAGCAGAGGAAACAAACAAAGTGAAGAGAAACCCTACAGAGTGTGAGAAAATCTTTGCCACATGCACTTTAGATAGAGCACTAATCTCCAGAATCTATAAAGAACTCAAAAAAACTTTACACCAAGAATACAAATCAATAAATGGGCTAAGGAACTGAGCAGACACTTCACAGAAGATCTACAAGCAATCAACAAATATACAAAAACATGTTCAATATCTTAGTAATAAGAGAAATGCAAATCAAAACTATCCTAAGATTTCATCTCACTCCAATTAGAATGGCGATTATCAAGAGTGCAAGCATATTGATATTGGCGAGGATGTGGGGAGAAAGGTACACTAATACATTGCTGGTGGGGTGGCAGATTGGTGCAGCCACTCTGGAAAGCAGTATGGAGATTCCTTAGAAAACTTAGAGTGGAGCCACCTTTTGACCCAGCTATCCCACTCCTTGGCCTATACCCAAAGGACTTAAAATAAGCATTCTAAGCAGCTACGTCAATGTTTGTAGCAGCTGAATTCACAATAGCTAGATTGTGGAACCAATCTGGATGCCCTTCAATAGATGAATGGATAAAGAAACTGTGGTATATATACACAATGGAATATTATTCTACCATAAAAAAGAATAAAATTAGGGCATTTGCAGATAAATGGATGGAATTGTAGAATATCATGCTAAATGAAATAAGCCAGTCCCCAAAAACCAAAGGCTGAATGATTTCTCTGATAAATGGATGTTGATACATAATGGGGGGTGGGAGGAGGTAAGGGAAGAATGGAGGAAGGATGGATTGTGTAGAAGGAAATGAGGGGTGGGGAGGGGATGGGGGAAGAAAAGATAATAGAATGAGACAAACATCCCTATGTATACTATGTACATGTATGATTACACAAACAGTGTGACTCTACTCCATGTACAACCAGAGAAATGAAAGTTGTACCCCATTTGTGTACAATGAATCAAAATTTAGAAAAAAAAACTGAGGAATGGTACCTACCTTGTGTAGTCATGGTGATGAAGGATAAAGGAAGCAATGCACTGCAAAGCTCTGAACCTATCACGTAGTAAGAATGTGAAGGGCTAACATTCATGGATCACATAGTATGTGTTAAGTAAGGCTTTAAGTGTTTTGAAGTCATTAATTCATTTGATCCTCACAGCACTTGGGCGTCATAGTGGTCACCTTTCTATGGATAAGATCATGGAGGCAAAGATACATGGAGTAATACAACAAGATTCATTCAGCTAGAGAGCTACAGAGCTGGGACTCTACAAACAGAGGCTGCATATGCCCCAGCAATTGCTCTGTGTTAACTATTCTTAGCCACGACACTTTAGAACTTAGGATCACATGTTAAACGTGGCAACATGGAAATTACCTTTCTTGGAATGTTTTGGTAACAAATGAACAATGACTTTGTCCACATAGATTCATTAGACATTTGGCCTAATTTTTAAAAGAATAAACACTTTTTCTAAGTATTTTCATCATCTTCAGACCTCTGGTTTCACTGTACTTTATGACAGTCATTAAATTTCTGTGATCGGAATAGCTAGATGAAGGCATTGGATGTCAGAAGCCTGGTTCCGCCAATTCACTTGCTCCGAGAGGCGATAACAGTCTTCTTTGTTTCCGAACAAAATGGATGAGATGCTACACAGCTCATTTGCTTGCAAGAATATTGTTGTAATTCTAAAATCTTCTAGAGATCGTATGAAATACTGTAAATTAATCTCTTTTGGAACTAAAGAAATCAAAAATGTAAATAAAAATCATAATGAACAGGATGCAGATTTTAAAAGGTTTTGGTCCTAAATGAGTAATTTCTTTCATTTTTAAAGAGAAAATAGAAAAATACAGAAAAGAAAAAAATGTAAGCAACTAGAATTCCTTTGCCAGAAATACATGACTAAGATTTGATGCATAGGCCGTTAGATGTATTTTGTTCATACACACATTTTTAAATAATCAAACTTTGATCATATACACACTTTAAAATAATCAAACGTTGATAACTTACTAAATGAGCAAATCTTAAACTTCTATAGTAATTCTCAGTTTAGATATTACTGTTCCTTTATTTTGGAACTATATTATCTAATATAATCACCATTAGCCACATGTGACTATTGAAACATAATTAAAATTAAATAAAACCTTAAAATTTAGCTGAACAAGTGGTTTTATGCCCATGATGTAAGCCAGTATACAACAAGCAATATAATTCATCCTGTTAACAAGAAAAAATGTGAACATCATATGATTAACCAAATAAATGTTGAGGAAAACTTAAGAGCCCCCAAAGTCAACATAGTACATTTTTAAAAATCTTAAGATTGGCAGGGAGGTTTTTTAACATAATAAGTAAATAGATGAACACACATATTGTACATTTATCAGTCTCTCAGGGTTCATATACAATATCTTGGAGAAAAGCAGGTTCCTTTCTAGAAATAATAGGAAAAGATAAGGATGTTCTCCATCAGTCGTCTGTCCTTATACATTTGCTAGAAATTCTGGCAATGACTTCTTGAAAAAGAAGAAAAACCTAAACCCTGTTCTTTCTAAATGACAAAAATTGAAAATGAGCAGAACTTCAACAAAATAAACCAGCAATTTCTAGAGGTAATAGAAGTTCTGCAGATTTGCAGGATATAAATCTACAAAAACCCATTGTGTTCTTTTATGTAGCTGATATAGAGCTGGATAATATAAAGGAAAAAGAGATTCTGTTCATAGTGACAATAATTTATAATGAACATTATTTTTAAAATAAAGATGTAAATAAATTAAAACATACTGTAATTGTCATCAGGAAGCAAGTTTTAATAGGCATAACATACAAATATTCAGAAATAATTTTTGTTATAACAAAAAGAACTCTAAAATACTCGAGTCTATAAAAACAAATACACAAAACCAATAGGAAGAAAACTACAAAAATATTTTAAGAACCTATTAAATATCTGCCATGATAAAGAGATATACAGCTAATCTTGAATTCATTACCATAAGGATTTCTGTTACCTCCAAATCAACTTATAAATCTAGTCTAACTCCAATCAGAAATTCTCCAGAGCTTGAAAAAGTTGATTCATTTGAAAAAGAAAGCAAGTATCATTTTAAGAAAAAAAAAAGTTCATAAATGAACAATTGGATGGAAAGGTTCTAAGAATTAACAGAACATTTTTTGAACAAAACATTTTTAAAAAGAAAAATGATGGACCCACCATAACATACACCAAAAGTCTGTAAGACTGTGACTATTGTGACTAATGTTAAAGATGTGGTATAACCACAGTTCAAGACAAATGGATCAATAGATTCCATGAAGTGTCCAGAAATAGACCCATGTGCATTTGACTTACTGTGTGAACACAGGAGGAACTTACACTCAATTGGAAAAGGTCATACTGTTCAATAAATGGCTGTTCACTTTGAGAAAAGGATTACATTCCATCTGTCAGATCCTTCAACACATACAGAATTCATCCCATGTAGAGCAAAGACCAAATGTAATGACCGAAGCTATTAAAAATTTGGAAGAAAATAGAAGTTAACAAACATCAATATAACAAAAATAACAGACACAGAATGAATGTAAGCACATAGAATATTTCTGGAATGATAGAAAGCTAGAATAGTTAGTTAGAATAGTTTTCTCAAATGTTGAAAATCGGTAGGAGGAGAATCAGAAACAGCAGGGCAGCCTTTTATTCTATGCTCTTTAAGAAACTATTTTAATTCCTTACCTACTTTTAAAGTACATCAAAAACAGTCATCTGATATTCCACAAAGGTGCCAAAAACATACGCTGGAGAAAAGATGGCCTTTTTAACAAATGGTGCTGGACAAACTGGATATCCATATGTAGAAGAACGAAACTTGACCCCTACCTCTATTCCTCACAAAAGTCAACTCAACATGGATCAAAGACCTAGGAATTAGACCAGAAACTCTGCAACTGCTAGAAGAAAATATAGGCTCAACACTCCAACATATATAAAGAACTCAAAAAACTTAAAGCCAAAGAAACCAACCCAATTAATGGGCAAAAGAGCAAAGCAAACACTTCTCAAAAGAAGAAATACAAATGGCCAATAAGTATATGAAAAAATGTTCAACATGTCTAGCAATCAGGGGAATGCAAATAAAAACTACACTGAGATTTCATCTCACTCCAATCAGAATGGCAATTATCCAGAACACAAGTAATTGTAAATATTCGTTGGTGAGGATGTAGGGAAAAAAATGTATACTGATACATTGTCAGTAGGACTGGAAATTAATGCAACTATTCTGAAAAGCAGTATGGAGATTCCTCAAAAAGCAATGAAAGGAACCACTATATGACTAAGTTATCTTCACTCTTCAGTATATATTCAAAAAACCTAAAATGAGCATACTGTAAGGATACAACCACATCAATGTTTATAGCAGCACCATTCACAATAGCCAAGCTATGGAACCAACCTAGATGTCTGTCAACAGATGAACAGATAAGGAAATTGTGGTATGTGTATACACACACACACACACACACACACACACAGACACACACACACACACAAGGAAGTATCGCTCAGTCATAAAGAAGAATGAAATTATGGTATTTGCTGGTAAATGGATAAGCTGGAGAACATCATGCTAAGTGAAATAAGCCAGACCCAGAAAGTCAAGGTCAAATGTTTTCTCTGATATGTGGAAGCCAGACCAAAAAAGCAGAGAGAAGGAAAGTTGAGGGGGAATTCCATGAAAATAGAATTGAGATCAGTGAAGTACAGGAAGGGGATGGAGGAGGAGGCAGTAGGAACAGGAATGAATCTGACCAAACTTTCCTGTACACATATGTGATTATACCACAGTGAGTCCCACCTTTATATATATCCACAAGTCACTAATTTAAAAAAACTATAAATAAATAAAAGAAAGGTCAGTTAAGGAGAGGAAAGGGAAGAAAGGGAGGGAGGGAATGAAGGAAATGGGAAGTGTTGGACTTAATTAGAGCACATTATATACCATGCTTTTATAACTATGCCAAAATAAACCCTAATATTATATGTGACTAAAACACACTAGTAAAAAGAAACCATAAAAATGGGTATATATTCTTTATTTTATAATAATAAAAAAGACAATAGGAGAAAATATTTACACCATATAGAAGAGTAAAATGATAGAAATCCAAATTGTATTAAGAACTTCAGCAGTGATTAAAAAAAAAACAGAAAAATGAGCAAAAGGCTATTAATACAAAATTATCTTCATGGTGGCTAAAAATACATCAAAAATATTAAATTTCCATAATAATTGGTGGTATTCAATTTTCTAAAACAAGTTTCTAATTTTTTATCAATCATGCTTATAAAGATATTAAGGTTCTGTAACATTCAGTAGTGATAAGTGTGGTGGAAAATGTCTAATCTTATACAGTATGGTTGTAAATTGGTCTCATCATTTGGCAAGACAGTTTTGGAGGAGCTGTTAAAATTTAAAATGTTCGTCTCTTATATTCCAGTGATTAATTTTCTCTTTAACCACCTTAGAATAGTCACTCCTAGTACCCATCAATTCTTCGCCTGTATTTAGTTGGAGCTAATTTGGGAGATTATGTCCATTTTTAATTCAGCCACTTTTACTGCTCTGAGTTGAGAATGACAAAGCTGCTATTCCAATAAGCAGACTTAAGAAATAAATGAGGAACAATGAAGTTTTAGCAATGGTTATTAGTAAAGATAATAACATTCCATTTTCAGTTATCATATTAGCATGAAAACACACCTTTCTTCAATGGAGCACTATTTTGTAAAAACAGGGAATTATTAATATTCTTTTCACTTTTCTGTTTCTAGAATCTAAACCAGAATCCAAGGACTCTTTTGCCAAAATTCTATGGACTCTATTGCATGCAGTCGGGGGGCATCAATATCAGGATTGTGGTGATGAACAACGTCTTGCCCCGATCCATGAGGATGCACTTCACGTACGACTTGAAAGGCTCCACCTACAAACGAAGAGCATCCCGGAAAGAGAGAGAGAAATCCAACCCCACGTTTAAGGATTTAGATTTCCTGCAAGACATGCACGAAGGGTTGTATTTTGATACAGAAACATACAATGCGCTCATGAAAACACTCCAGAGAGACTGCCGGGTAAGGAAGCTTATTGTGGTGATTTTCCTTGGAAATGTCGCCTGTGGTCATGTAACTTTGGGCTGCCACTTACCGAAAGCATAGAAATAGGGAATGTCCACAATGGATATGTGGAATCCCAACTTGCCCAACCTGGTGCCGATCCCTGCTTCTCTGATATTGAAGGAAATGGCAGATAAGAAAATCACATTTCTGTTGATTTTCATGATAAGCTGTCAGCTTTCTTTGATCAAAATGAAAGAACAAAACTTTGTTTTGTTTTCTTCCTCCCCTGTGGGGAAGGTAGTTTAACTAGAAGGAAATGAAATTTAGGTTTAATGCAGTGACTAGCAAGAAAAGCCATGCACAAATCTTGGATGAAGAGGCAAGCTTAGAGAAAACGTACTTAGTGGGATTAATAGATGGCTCCTTGAAGATCCAGTGTGAATGCAGAACCATGATGTGTACAGCATATCTGCTGGAGCTGTTTATGTGATCTGAATAAGAGGTGATCAGGAATGAGGCTTGTTAATCAGGGCAAAGATCAATGTCAGCAAACTTAACCTGAATGATAGTCAAAAATAAGGGGGAATTCCCCCAGCCTTTGATGCTCTGGGGAAAAATAAAATAAAAAGACCAAAACCTTGGGAAGGCTTTTCTGACATGGCAAAATTAGGTAAAAGTTCTTTGAGGGGAAAGGTAAAACTGCAATTCTAGTAGCTTCTGAAGGATGGTCACCATTCGATTAAGAAATGCTCAGAAATATCATTTCCTGTCCCAGATTAAGGTGGGAAGACCGTGCAAGCCACTTGGATAAGTGGGGCCTCATGGGAGTGGGCAGAAACCATGATGGGGCAGAGTAGGGCCCAGGGCTGGCCAAGGCTTTCTGGAGAAGTGATAAAACCAACAAAAGCCTGGCCACTAGGAAGCCTGGGGTGTGTTGGTATGTTTTCCAGGTTGTGACTTTCTGGGCCTCCCAGGCGTCTGGGCAGAATGGCCCAGGATGTTGTTGCAGGGGAAGGAGGACACCTCTCCGCCAGACCCAGCTCACGTGAAAGTGAGGAAACTCTCTAACCACTCCATCTAATATAAAGTATAGAATGATCCCTAAGAACCCCAGTCCTACTGTTTTGGGATTTTTTCTTTCTACCTGTTATAGCATGTATGATAAATACACACACAAAAAGGTGTGCTTGGAATTTTTTCTTCATTGAAAAAAATTATTATTTAGACACCATTTATTGCATGCCACAGAGTACGAGCAGCTAAGACTTCCTGCTGCTCATTCATCAGTTCGCCCAGCCACCCCTTAAAGTCATGCTCCCATTTTCATTGCTGAAGATTCTTAAAAGAGGTTGAGAAACTTGTCTAGGGTTACTTAGCAAGTCAGTGACAGAGCCTACATCTGTTTAGGTACAAAGCATCTGCTCTAAGCCGAATTTTAAAGATTCACACTGTAGATCTTTTTATGACTATTATTTTTTTAAAGAAATCAGGGAGGAACAGTGGGAGCCAAGCAAACAAAAAAATATCCAGCAGAGCCATTCAAATATCTGGGCGATTCATGTTTTTCTTTAAAAACAAAACAAAACACACACATTTAAAGAGAAGCTTTTTTTCCTGTGTTTTTGCTACCCTTACAGGATGTGGGTGAAAAGTGACCCTGAATTCCCCAGAGCTCAGTCCAAGCCAGTCCACTTTTAGATTTGCTGTGTGTGTGTGTGTGTGTGTGTGTGTGTGTGTGCGCGCGCGTGCGCGTGCATGCTTGTCTTGCCTCTTTCATACTGAAAACCTTTTTCTGCTGTTTTCTAGTATCACATGATTCCATGCCAGGGAAAAAAAAAAAAAAAGGTCAAATGTAAGAGCTGTTGTTCAGGATTTGTCTGTTTATAATGTTTCCTGTGCCCAGTACCAAAAGAACGAGGTTAAACAGGACTTTTCAATCAGTAATGAGACCCTGGAGATTTGCCTGTTTCATTTTTGGGGGGCACATTTATTGTTCCAAGGAACATAGAGATCAGTGTAGAGGTATCCTGAAGCTAACTCTTTCTCACATGTTGCATTTGATCTTGTATAAAACATAGATCATGGAATTGCTTTTAATTGCACATAACATTTACCTTCAGAATGGCTTTTCTCCCTGTGGTATGGGAACATGTAAATGCTGAACTGTCAGGAATGTGACTCCTGTCCATCATCCTACTTGTCCATAACCAAACCCTCTGTGATCAGGAGTCAGCAGCTGGTTCTGGGAGCAAAGCTGCATTGAGCCACACATGATTCTCCAGTGGTGGGTCTTACTATTTAATAGTCATGAATCGCTTTCCATATCTGATGAATGCTGTGAACTGTCTTCCATGAGAAAATGCCTGTCAATCCAGTGGTTTGTAAAGCATTTGGAGTTCATCATCTATCCTCTTGTCTGTACCCCTAGGCTGAGATTCCACATTCTGAATCAGCAGTTACCTCTCTCTTTTTTTCAAGTCTTCCTCTGAAGAGCCAATTCCCTGGCCTGGATGGCTGGAAGAAGTTGTATGGTTTTGGCATTTCTAGAAGCGTCTCTTCCCCTGATATCTCCCTCACTTTACAGCGCTGAGGTTTAGTGGGTTGAGGGATCCAGGGAGGATGAGAGGTCACTCTGGTGCTGCTGCTGGCACCAAACGTCAGGAATCTGTGCTGTTAAAATTCCTCTAAGAGCCGGGTGTGGTGGTGCATGCCTGTAATCCCTGGGAAACTGAGGCAGGAGGATAGTAGGTTTAAAGCCATCCTCAGCAACTTAGTGAAGCCCTAAGCAACTCAGTGAGATCCTGTCTCTAAATGAAACACAAAAAAAAAAAAAAAGAAGAAGAAGAAGAAGAACTGGGGATGTGGTTAAGTGCCCCTGAGTTCAATTGGTACCAAAAAAAAAAAAAAAAAAAAAAATCCTCTAAGACAGTGTTCTTAAGACTCCAGATACAAACCAGTCAAGGGATTGCATTACTGTGTCAGCATGTGAGCCAGAGAAAGGTGAGCTAGACCCATATCAGGCCCATATCAGGATGTAGCCTTTCCTTCACTTATCAGACATGTATTGCAAGCAGACTACATGCCAACAAGAGGCAAGTGACTCCATGTCTGATTGATTTTGCCAAACAGTGTATTGCATGCAATGACACTATTATATTCTGAGGATCCGAGTAGATGACATCAGAGCTGGGTTTTGAAGCATGAGAGGACTTCTCCAGGTAGGCAAAGCAGTAGGAGCCTATTTGTAAAAGAGAACAATATAAGTTGTGCATGAAACAGCCTGACCTATTCCAGGAACTATAGTTGTTTGGTGTTGAAGCAGTTAACAGTTGGGGAAAGCATGTGAGATAGGGGAGAAAAATGCCCAAATAATGTCAGAAGACCCTTTTTGGTGGTGCCAGCATCCTCTTAAGGGCTTAAAAGTTGCAAATCTGAGAATCCTAGACCTTTGGACTCCAGCTTTTCTGTTGTTCCCCAGACAGATACGTTAAGCCTCCTAACCTCTTGCCGACCTCCCCTTGCTTCCTGCCCACCCTCCATCTCCTCTTTCATATTCTGGCTTGACGTCTCAGACCTCATGATTCCATGTCCCTTAGCCTGAAAGCTGTCCAGAAGATCCCTGCATGACTCACGGAGCCAGCTCATGTTCCCTGCTCCCCTTGGACTGCCTCCCTGATTCCTGTCAGAGCTGCTGTTTCTAGACTCTGCATCAAAAAAGGCCTGCTCAGCCTCCTCCCACAGGAAGCCCCCTCAAGGATCGCCATCCTCTCCCCACATCCCTGTGGTAGAAGATGCCACATCCCTGGCATCTTCACCTGGCTTCTCCAACCCACTGGTGGGCACGGTGTATAAGCCAGCCTCTGTGTTACTCCAGCCCTGACCAGCTCTAACACATAGCACATTAACCATGCAGAAACTACTCCAGAAAGCTGATCTTGTTTTATGCTTCAACACTACAGAGCCCAGTTTCCCCACAGACATTAAACAATGGAATATTTACAAGAGAAGGTTCCTGATCTTGGGTTTCCCCCATCCCCACTTGGCTGCTTCCTATTCACTGTGCATGGGAAAATGTATATGAAAAATTGTTCCCTCCACCTGGTCTCTCAACATTTCCATCTGTCTGCTGCTGCATGTCACAAGTGAACATGGCTCAGGGGAAAGAGTGGTGACAATGGCGAGTACAAGGACATCAAGGTCATTTGCCATCAGAAACAGGAAGTAGGACTTATTCAAACCCTTCCCTGTTTCCCACATGATGGACAAGCTGGGATGCATGTCCTGTTTGACAACTGCTCTTCCTCGGTACTCTGTTGTCTTCCCCCAATCTGGGCCTCTTTCTGTCTTACCTGACCTGGAGAACATGAGCGTTGTACAGCCAGTTGCCCAAGGGAGTGCCCCGAAGCTACCCTTTCCTCCTTCCTCTCCCTCTGTTTCCAAGGCAGTAAATCGCCATCTTCCATTCACCTGTCTCCTAAATGACTGTGGACCTGCCCCTCCTCACTGTGTGCACAGCCACTGCCTTGGTTGTTCATCACCTGGAGTTATGAGTGGCCTCTTCACTGGTTCCAACTCATCTCTACCACTGATGCCACAGTGAGTCTCTGATCAGAAGACGCCAGCCCCTTATGATTCTCTGGCCAAGGTTCCCCACTGTCTTTGGGCGAAAGCCCAGGCTTCCTAGCTTGGAACAAGGTCCTTCCTGATCTGGTCCCTGCCTCCATCCCCACAGCTTCCTTCAGCTTCCTCCTTCAGCCTTCCCTCCCCTGGAGCATCACTCTTCTCCAGCTATTCTGATCTATTGTCCATACTCCAAAAGTTTGGGCCTTTTTGCACATTTCACTCTACTGGTCCATTTGCCCCTCTTCTGCTCTCACCTACTCATCTCACAACTACTCAGGCATCTCTTCCTTCACGACCACCATAGTATGGTTCCCCATGCTGTGCATTCTAGCCTTACCTCTTTCATGGAATTTGATACACTGTTATTTTTTCATAGGCAGATCCCTAAGCAAAAGATCACGTCTCAATCTGTCTTTGTGTTTTCAGACTTGGCACTTAGTAGGTACTTTGTAAACGAGTTTTGGAAAATGTGTCTGTACAAAGGAATTGTGAGATGTCTGAGGATAAAGAGAGACCAGTTTGGGTACACCTCCAAGAAGCCTGTCTTTGGTGACTTTTGTGTATCTAACTGTTTTTCAACTTCTGCCTATTTGGAAGGAAGTATTTAGTTTCACTGCAATGCCTGCCAAATATGGCATTGAGGGTTTAATAAAGCAGATGATCTCCATTTTGATTCACTTGGGATTATCTGAAAAACTGTACTGGCTGTCCTCATATTGAGTCATTTGTTTGGGAGAAAGTGTATTTATATTTCAGTTCCCCATGGAAGCAATGTTGTAAATAGTCATTAGACTTTCATTCAATATTGGGCCCTGTCTCCTTAGGTATATGAAAGCTCTGTCCAGAAAGACTATAAATGTCCCAAAGCCTATTCCTTGTGCCTTTCTGCCTCTGCAGTACCTAGCTTACTGTATACACTCAGTACACATTATAATATTATGATGAAACTCTTTTGAATTGAAATTTTATTTATTTATTTTGGAAGAACAATTATGAACTATTTTGGTATTCATTTTTTAATTTACTGTGGTTATTTCTTCTCTGATATGACTTATCTATGAAAAATCTAGAATCCCATATAATTTAATTAATTTGACAAATCATTATTCCCTGCAATATTTTTTGATAACTCTGGGGAATGAAATGGAAACAAAGTATATTAGTGAGAACTTGTGTTTATAATCTAAATATTTCTTAATCCTTCAAGTGGGAGTTATATCAGAGAAAGTCTTGATAATTAATGACCTAAAGGACTTATTTTACATTTATTATCATTTTTCATTTAGCAGCAAAGTTATTAATTTTTAAATAGTGTCAAATCAATTTTTTTCACACAAATAACTATTGCCGTAAATATTAATAGGTTCTCAGAATTGAATGAAAGCAATGAAATTAATACTGGAATTTTTTGCAGCATTCCAATGTATGGCAAGTCCTCAATTTATAGACCAGATTTTTTTTTTTTTTTTGAGGTGCTGGGGATTGAACCCAGGGCCTTGTGCTTGTGAGGCAAGCACTCTACCAACTGAACCATATCCCCAGCCCTATAGACCAGATTCTTATCAGCTATGCTATGTTTGCATGTATTATGGGTTATTTTATATGATACTTAATTTATCATTATGGCTTGTGCTTACCCTTCAGCTGTACTTTTGTTTAGAGTTAATTTTTGAATTGAGACAGTTTATTTTTTCTTTTGGTATTTATATCGATTGCCTTCCCATTTATCATTGGGGATGAAAAAGTACCTCAGAAGTAATAAAAAAAGAGATAACATATCTTAGTAGTGGTGATATTTAAACTTAACCTCCTTCCTTTTATCAATAAGGAATTAGATTTTGTTCTTAGACTTCAACCATAACATGAAAAGGGTACAGGAATCTCATTAACTCTATACCTCTGAGATTCTTTACAGTAGAAGGTACAGATGAATTCACTACCTTTCAAAATAGATTTTACAAACACTGTAATTCCATGATGTATGTGATTTTCTCCTCTATTTCGCATTATATTGTGAGTTTTGCTATCTATAATATTATTTATTTTGATACCATAACAATATAAGGATAAAGCAGATTTTAAGTTGGTGAACAAATAACTAAATAAAACACACTCATAGAATTAAAGATTGAGCTGAAGGGATCTTAAGAGTTCCTAGGAAATGTAGAATAGTGCCAACCCATCCTCACCCTAGTCTGAGAGATAATGAGTTGGATGTAACTAGCCAAGCCAGGTTTCCTAATGAGGATATAAATGATAACATTGTCATATTGAAGAACTTTTTGAAAGTTTATACCTCTTTTTTTTTTTACTTTTTATTTTGACATGATTGTAGATTCATTTGCAGTTGGAAGCAATAGTGCAGAAAGATGTCATATCATATACCCTTCCCCAGCTTCCACCAATGGAAACATCTTATATAACTCTGGCATAGTATTGCAACCCAGATATTGATTTGGATACAATCTACTGATGTTTTTCAGATTTCCTAAATTTTATTATCTTCTCATGCACCTGTAAGTATTGGAGGGAGGATTCTGTGCAATTAACATATACATGTAGATTGATATAACCACCACTACCGCATTCTTCTCAAGATCTCCCAGGCTACCCTTTTCCAGCCACAGTCCCCTCCCTCTTTCACAAATCCTCCCTAATCTTTGCAACCACAAATCACAAACTATATTTGCCATTTCAAGAATACTGTACAAATGGAATCATAACATGTGGAACCTTGGAGATTGGCTTTTTTCACTTGACCTGATGCCCTTGAGATGCATCCACATTATTACCTGTATCGATAGTTGGTTCCTTTTTATTGCTGAGTGATATTTCATGATATGAATATGCCACAGTTTAATATTTATCTTCTAAAGAACATGTGGGTTTTTTCCTAGTTTTTGAGGTTTCATATAAAGCTGCTATGAACATTGGTGCACAGTTTTTGGCCAGAGTGGCTGTACCGTTTTACATTCCCACCAGCGCTATACAAGTGATCCATTTTGTCCTCATTCTGGCCAGCATTTGCTGTTGTCACTGTTTTTTTATTTCAGTCATTCCGATCAGTGTTTGTTGAAGTGTCTTGTTTAAAAGTGGCCTGAGTATATATACTCCAGAAAAGCGAAGAATAAAATCAAAGAAAAGGCAATTTGGGGATATTGGAGAGAGTTATAAAACCAAAACTGAAAAACTTATTGTTAAGTCTAGTGACTTATAATATGTCCTTGGGATGTAATGCAGTTGACAGGAATTCCAAAGAAGAGGCTTAGGGAGTGTATTTCTAATAATAAGCATTGATAGCCAGAGACAGTGGCATGCACTTGTAATCCCAGCAGTTTAGGAGGCTGAGGCATAAGGATCACAAGTTCAAGGCCAGCCTCAACAACTTGGCAAGACCCTATTTCAAAGAATAAAAAGGACTAAGGAGGAAACTCAGTGGTAAAGTGCCCTTGGGCTCAATCACCAGTACCCCTTCCCAAAATTAAATACAATATAAAAATCAATTTTAAAAATAAGTATTTCTAAGAGACTAAATTCTCATAGTACTTCATCTAAATCTATTCTGTAGCCATTGATATTTCTCTATTATATATATTATAATTATATATATTATTATATATACATTATATATACATATACATTATATATATTATATATACACATATATATACATTTACATATATACTTTATATATATTATATATATTATAATTGCTTGATTTCATATTTAATGTTTGCTACTAAAATCTGCTGTCTTTGAGAACAGGAACTGTGTGGCTTCATTTTTCCATCCTTTAGCCTTCATGACAGTTCTTATTCCACAGTTCTTTTGGTGTCAATCTTCTAATGAAGCCTAGAAGCTAACAATAACAAACACTTTTTGAAATGGTGGACCTTGCCTAAAGAACAAATGTAATAAAAGCAGATTTTGATAATGACCTATACACAATTTATTGTGAAAGAGAACCAAAATCAGTCATGTCAATATTATAAATTTGTATATTTTTATTCAAAGTAAATTTGTACGACTCATTTGGCCAGTGTCTGTTAATGGCCAGTAACTTGGTTAATTATAACTGTGGTGACTCCCCAGTCTTCTCATTTCTTTAGGTCACGATGGGTGGCCCCATTTAAGGCTAGCCATACACCACAACTGTCCCTACTCTTGGAATGGAGCTGTTTGTCCAGGCTTTTGCCAGTTGGTGCAGGTTAGCTCTGAAACAGGAATAGGAAAGACAAAAAAGAATCTCCTGCTGTCAGGAACAAAAGAGAAAATGATTAGTGTGAGATGTGGCAGAGTGGCTGCAAAAATCAAAATATTCTTGTATGCCTGATTTTCTACTAAGAAATACCGCCACGTGAGCCACACAAGTAATTCTCAGTATTTTGCAAAACTACTTATTCCAGGTTTTGGTAGACACAGAGTTCCAACTTACATACAACATCTAGCTTAATAATTGAAATGCATCACATGTAATATGTAATTATCAAATAGATACATACAGTACAGTGTATACCATGCAGAATTTCATGGGCATTTAGGACATATTTCCTAGGCTCAGTTAATGTGAACTTGCTTTGAGCCAGGCGGGACTCAACCTTATAGGTAGATTCTCTTATTAATACTTATAATAACTCTGTGAAATGAGCAGCTTGGTTCCCTTTTGACAGTTAAAGAAGACTTAGGAGGGATTGAGTTTCCCCTGGTCTTTGCAACTCACAGTGCTGGATCCAGGGTTCCCCCAGGTATATCTGCCTGCAAAGCCATGTTCCTCAATCATCTCATTCTCTTTGGGGAGCTCATAGGTGCAGTGGGGGACAGTCTACTGAAACGAAAGCTCTAAGTCATAATATAACAGATATAGACATCAAAGGCTTGAAGTGCCCCATGACTGGTCTTCCAGCTCTGACAAGAAGACATGGTAGGAGTCAGGAAAAGGCTCTGTCAAAGTAGACAACTTGGTTGGGGCAGAACAATGAGCTAATGAAATTTGCAACCTATTTCAAGGAGGGAAGAAGGAAGGAAAACCACACCAAGGGACTAAAGAATACAAAGTAAAATAAGTAATCTAAACATTTAATTTTTTTAATTTAATGAAAAGCGTAATCAAGCCCATTGACAATGGCCAACTATTATGAACATGTGTGCCCATGAAATTTTATTAACATAAAAGCATGACTCCTTTCTGAGAAATGTGATAGTTACAGTGGGGTTGATTGTGTTTTAAATCTGCTAGAAAAGGAGATCAGGGACTAGATGTGTGACGTTGAATCCTGTGTGAGCAGCTTTGGAAAATTCTCATTAACTACAGAAACTGAAGGATTTTCAAACCAGTAGCTATTTTTTGTTTTTTGTTTGGGTTGGGTTTTTTTAACCCTCTCTTCAAATCAACAAGTGTTATAAAAAAAAATTCTCCAGAAAGAATGGAAACAGGGGACTTAAAAAAAAAAAAATGACCTTCCTGATCTCTGAGAAGAAGTAAACTCCTTTTCCTTTTCATCCTGAAAGAAATATTACCTCAAGATTAAGGGATTGAAGTATTTCCTGAGTTTGTTGTGGTGGTGGTGGCTATGAATGTGGTTGTTGTCACGTGTCTAGATAGTTTTGTTTTAGTCATTTGTCACACAGAAATTGAAATATGTGATAACTCAGGTTAATGGAAGCTGAAGTCTTTGGGTCTATGAAAAGAATAATGCTGTACCTGGTATACGAACATTTCCTGCTTTTGTATGAGAAGAACCTACCAGTCTTTGATATTGTAGATGGCCCTAAGTGTAGAGGGAAGGTCAGGGTAGGTCCCAAGTGGGAGGGCCACATAGCATCTGAGGAGAAGGAGCAAAGGGAAGGAAATGTCCCCACAGACCACTTCCTTCTCCCTGCAGGGGATCCTGGGAAAGCCAGAGGAGAGCTGCAGGCCACACGGGGGCTGTTGGGAGCAACTCTGGCTTTGAAGATGTGCGTGGAAAGGCTTTAAGGTTGTTGCTCTGGATCGGTGGTAGGTGCCCTCAAAGCCAGTCACAAGGTCATGATAAGAAATAGAAAAATCTTGTCAACACCTGAACGAAAGGAGTAAAGGAGAAGAAAATCCCAGCCATTTTCAAAAATGGAGTTGAGATTGCATATCTTGAGAAGAACTTTTAGTAGAGTCTGACAAGATACTGAGTTGCAGAGACTTAGGCATATTTGAAGTTTTCAGAATTGGGAAAACATCACAAAGTTGAGCAAATGGCTTAGAAATATGCCTTGTGGAACCTTCATCACACTGTTTATTGTGTCTGACAAATGCAACCTTGTCTTCCCCACAGAAACTTTCAGCTGAGGCTACTGGGAGCACACCAAAACATAAAGTCAGTTTCATCTTGAAGGGTTTTCTATTCTTCATTCAGCATGCAGTGCCCACGTACAGAGCACCACAGTTCTGGTGGAACAGGGCCTGCATGACCAAAGCCAGGGGCTTCACTGGCCACAGGGTTCTCATCCTTTCCAGAAAGATCACCATATACTGGTTTCTAAGAGGCTCTGACCTGCGTGTATGGCTCTTCATTCCTGCAACACTTTTTATATGTCCTTCTGCCCTACAAGTGACTTTTCCTCTGATCTCACCAGTGTGCTTCAAAGAAATTTTCAAATTTAGTACTTGGAACCAGTACATATAACTATCCTCAGTTTTGTCCCTCAAAAAATTGCTAATAAAGATGGTGTGTGTGTGTGTGTGCAACTGTGTGTGTGTGTGTGTGTGTGTGTGTGTGTGTGTGTGTGTGTGTAAAATCTTTTTAAATGATGGATGACTATTTTCAATGCATATAAGTATAATTCTATCACCTGAAGCTTTTTAAGTGAGCAGGGAAAAAGTCTTGGTACAGGTTAATCTAGCACAGTCCAGAGTTCTAAATTACTCCATTAGACCCAGTACAAAATACATTATTGCTATAACTAGGCTAAGGGTTTGATATTTATTTCATTCTGCTTTACCAGCCAAAATTAGGTCTTGTCACAGCCTGTATTTTCTCTTTATTACATTAGCAAAGAACACTCTGAGCTTTATTGAGGAAATTAAATTAAATTAGAAAGACAGCATTCAGCTCTAACTAGACTTACACATATTAGTAATTTTGATGCTGTACTCTAAGGGCCTGCTTAGTGAGGGATAGCAGATCCTTGGATTCACTTTTCCCTAAACCACTATTTCCAGGAATGTCTATTTGCATAAATTGGGATACTATTTTGAATTTTTTTATTTATTGACTTAACACAAATGTTCTATGTCACTTCTTAATTTCTTTTTTATTTTATTTTATTTTTTTATGTATTTATTTTTTTATTGTAAACAAATGGGATACATATTGTTTCTCTGTACATGGCGTAAAGGCATACCATTTGTGTAATCATAAATTTACATAGGGTAATGTTGTTTGATTCATTCTGTTATTTTTCCCTTCCCCCCACCCCTCCCACCCCTCTTTTCCCTCTATACAGTCCTTCCTTCCTCCATTCTTGCCCCCTCCCTAACCCTAACTCTAACCCTAACACTATCCCCTCCCACCCCCCATTATGTGTCATCATCCTCATTCGTCCTTTGGTTTTTTGAGATTGGCTTATCTCACTTAGCATGATATTCTCCAATTTCATCCATTTGCCTGCAAATGCCATAATTTTATTATTCTTTATGGCTGAGTAATATTCCATTGTATATATATACCACAGTTTCTTTATCCATTTATCAATTGAAGGACATCTAGGTTGGTTCCACAATCTGGCTGTTGTGAACTGAGCAGCTATGAACATTGATGTGGCTGTATCTCTGTAATATGCTGATTTTAAGTCACTCCTTAATTTCTTATTCAAGAACTAAACTAATATAAACTAGCCAGAAAAATTACTTGAATCCATTGATATAGCTTCCTGTCAACTCCAATTTTGTTGTTAACTCTTTAGATCCTCCCTCAAAGAATGATCAGTTGAGACAAGTGTTAACAGCCAATTTTCTGCTTTAATTACTTCAGTTAAGATCCCAGATTACTAATTTTTATTTTCATCTGTGCCATCTCTATCCTAACGTCAATAGAGATGGTGGTAAGTTAACTCTTAACATGAATAACGATGCATGTCATGTAAGCATTTCAAAGCAGTATATGAAACTTTATTTTTGAAAAGTTCAAACGTATATAAAAGTGAACAGAATATTATAACACACACACACACACACACACAAAGAGTTTCAACAATTTGTAACTCATATCCAACTTTGGTTCATTTTACTTTCTCCCTCCCCATGTAATCTGAAGCACATTCCAAATCTCATATCATTTTATTCATACATATCTTAGGAAAAATCCCTAATGCTAAAGAGCCCTTTTTTTAAAAACTAAGATATCATTATCATCCATTTAAAATATGAACTAAATAGAACAAACAACAATAAAAAATGTGAATAATTCAAACTAACTATCAAATACTGTTCAAATTTCTAATTGTTTCAGGAAAAATTTATTCGGATCAGCATTGAAATAAAGTCTGTTTAAATCCCATTGTCACTGTTATTTTTCATTTTGAAGGTATTTATCACAGAAATGGGGTTGTTTACCCCAGAGTCTGGATTCTGGTGATTGCATCCCCAGTTTCATTTATCATTCTCCCCTCTCATCTACTTGTCCTATAAATTGGTGTTGGACCCAGAGGTTTGGTCACCTAGAGGTTTGACTTCAGATAGAGTGTCTCTTCCCATCAGAAGGTGCGCAATGTCAGAATGCCTTTCTTTCTGTGATATAAGCACTGTTGATAACCAATGACCAGATTCATTAATTCACTGGAAATTTCTTTTTTTTTTCTTTCTTTTTCTTTTTATTCTTTTTGGATATATATAACAGTAGAGTGTATTTTGACATATTATAAATACGTGGAATATAGCTTACTCTAATTAGGCTCCCATTCTTGTGGTTGAACATGCTGTGGAGATTCACTGGTTGTGTATTCATGTATGAACATAGGAAAGTTGTGTCCAATTCATTCCACTGTCTTTCCTATTCCCATTCCCTCTCCCTTTCCTCCATTCCCCTTTGTCTAATCCACTAAATCCATTCTATTCTTCCCCTCCCCCAACCTTTGTTGTGGGTTAGCATCCACATATCAGAGAGAACATTCAGCCTTTGGTTTTTTGGGATTGGCTTAATTTACTTAGCATGATAATCTCTAATTCCAACCATTTACCAGAAAAAGTCATAAAGTCATTCTTAAAATAGGGAACTTCTAATTGTATTGTTTATTAGCTAGAAGGTACGAGTGAGTTTTAAATGAGGGACTGCCTGACACAAAACAGGTGTACAATAAAATAGTTATGCAAAATTGATTACTTTTTGTAAGAACCCCTGTGACTATGGGAAATTATTAGAAAACTTGCTGGCTTAAGATCCACTTAATAAAGCATCTCCTCTCCTAGAATCATCATCCTTCTTTACTTTGCATAAGGCATCACTTAGAGATGGCTTGAGTTGCATTGCCTTTCCACTCTTAATATCTTCTGGTACTAGTACCAGTTTTTAAATGCATTTTCAAAGACATTTTGGATTCATCCAAGGATTATCCTCTCTCAGCCTTATGCTAATTTAACTTATGTTCTTACTGGAAAGCAGAGAAACCAAGAACAGGAAAACTGAAGAAGCCCTGGATATGTTACAGAATAGGTCTTCCATCTTAAGGCCAGCCCCAACCATTTTGGGGTGGTCAAAGAGTCTGCAGCTGACCCAACCTGTGACATGTTCCAGCAGCAGTTTCCCAAAGAGAAATGTGGTATTCTTACTAGACTCAAAGCTCAGCCAAGCTTGTGGCAAAACAACCTGCCTTTGATCTGCCATTTAGTTGTGTGCCTACCAAACAGTACATTAAGAAAGTCTGTAAATATCAGCTTGATTTTTGCCCCTGGCACAGAGTGTATACAGTTCCTACAGTGTAAGTAGGTTTGGAAACATTGTGGGCTTTTATCTTAATTTTCTGACAATGCAGCATATAATCACAATAAATATCCTCCTTCAGTGCTAAAAAATTTTCATAGGCATTGCAATTATAATGCACAAGTATCAAGTTCTTATATAAGAGGTTCTTTTTTTTTTTTTTTTTTGGTAGTGCTGGGGATTGAACCCAGGACCTTTTCATGCTAGGCAAGCACTCTACCAACTGAGCTATATCCCAGCTCCTTCCCTTTTTTTAAAAAAATATTTTGTTTTAGTTATAGGTGGACACAATACCTTTATTTTATTTTTATGTGGTGCTGAGGATCGAACCCAGGGCCTCACACAGGCTAGGCAAGTGCTCTACCACTGAACCACAACCCCAGCCCAAGTTCTTATATTTAAGACAGAAGAATGTAGTGTTAGAACTTCTTTGCTGGAGAATATTTTGATTTTTACTTGCTTACACAATATATATGGAAAGCAATATAGCAAATGTGCATTCCTACTATACTCAGAGCACACAGCAAGAAGCACAATGTAAAACTTCCCTTGGGTGAGCCAAGCAGTTTGGGGCATATGGGAAGAAAAAAAAACAATTTTTGAGGCAGAGTCTTAAACCACAGAAGAAAACTGATCGTGATAATGTG
This sequence comes from Sciurus carolinensis, assembly GCF_902686445.1. Taxonomy (NCBI): domain Eukaryota; kingdom Metazoa; phylum Chordata; class Mammalia; order Rodentia; family Sciuridae; genus Sciurus; species Sciurus carolinensis. The sequence continues at coordinate 70,086,273 of NC_062226.1, forward strand.
CTTGGGTTTTCCAGGGGGGCGGGGAGGAGAAATATTCCCAAAAATTTGTTGAAATCATTAATAAAATTTCATTTAGGTGAGAGTTGAGTTAGGCTCTTAAAAAAAACAGTAGGAATTAGAAAGATGGTAAGAACCTTCCTGAAGAAATAGTATGAGCAAATTATCAGTGCTTGTATCTTTGGAGCACATTTAGGGATAATTAAGGAATTTCAGTTTGGTTAGATTGGGAAATATCTCTGGGATGGCAGTAAACAAGGAGACATTGGTAGGGGCCATGATAGCAAGGACCTTCAGGGCTGAATTGAGGCATTGGCACGAAAAATGGCACACTTTAAGTAGGGGGTTGTCGTGACCTGATCAAGCAAGGGGGTCAAGAATGGATCTGAACAGTGGACTGAGACATATGTATATGTATGATTACATGAATGGTGTGACTCTACATTGTATACAACCAGAGAAATGAAAAGTTGTACTCCATTTGTGTACAGTGAATCAAAATGTAGTCTGTAAAAATAAAAAAAAGAAGAATGGATCTGAAAGGGAAGTTGAAAATGAGTCTTTAGAGAGGAGGAATGTTTTAATAATAGAAGTTACAAGACTGGACAACTTAATGAAAGGAAAAGGAATCTGAATTCTATATTAGAGTGATTTCAAATGAAAGAGGGAAGTGAGGAGAAAGAACTGCTTCGAGGCAAAATAGGAGTATGGGGTCACAATGTGACCGTGGATGGGAGATTAGGGATGTCCAGAAGACCTTTGGGAATATATAAGGTTGCAGTTTAGGAATGAGATCAAACCAAATATTGCAATTTAGGAATTGTCTCTAGAAAGATGAGAGTTGGAATTTACTTCTGAAAGGTTCTCAAATGTATCCACGTCTCCCTCAGACTCCCCTGCTGCTCCCCTCATTCAGGTGTCATCATCGCTTACACTCAGTCTTTCAAGTCTACATTTCACTGATATTATTGGCTTAAAATAGTCCTTGAACCAGGTGCACTGGTCACTTGGGAGGCTGAGACAGGAGGATCTCGAGTTCAAATCCAGCCTCAGAAAAAGCGAGGCGCTAAGCAACTCAGTGAGACTCTGTCTCTAAATAAAATACAAGATAGGGCTGAGGATGTGGCTCAGAGGTTGAATGCTCCTGAGTTCTATCCTTGGTACCCCCCCAAAAAAAAGTCCTTGGGAGAGAAAGAAATCTCTCTGACCATGACCATAAAAAGCACTGAAGTATTCCAACTTGCTTCCAGTTTTATTGTCGCTCTGGGAATGATTTCTGATTTTTTATTTTATAAGTGAGAAGATAAAGAAGTGCCCAAGCCAGATGGAAAGGCACTTATATTTGCATTGTAACTTACATTTTGAATGGTAGAGGCACAGGTACAGAATCTACCAGCAACTGCGAGGTCAGGCAGACATTCTGGAAATAAATGTGCACCTGAGTGACAAACCAGACCGTCTGCCATGTCACCAAATGCTGCTCACTCTTGCAGTTCATGCATGTTAAGTTTTTGGCAGATTTATTAATTTCTTTAATTAAAGGACTTGGAGGATATGAATAATGGAACTATTTTGTTCCTAATTGAGGCAAGACTTAAAAACACTGAATTGAAATCTGCTCCCAGAATTTTTCATTACAGAAATTTTAAATTTCGATTTAAAATACATGCATATATATGTGTCTTTTTGTTTCTCGGATGGTGATTTTTGCCTAACCAAAAATCTAACTTTTATAATCAACTTTTCACGTAATGGAAATGGAATTTCTTTTTTAAGCCTTTCACTATGAAAGTAGGACCCTTGCCCTCCTTAGAGCAATTCAGGTTCTTTCCAGTTGGCTGACAATCCAATGTAAGAGTAAACAAAGAGAAATGAATCTCTTTAAATCTTTTTGACAACCTTTTCTTAGTTAAGTTTCTCTTAAAGATTTTTTAAATGTATTTTTTTATTTTAATTGGTACATAGTAGTTGTGCATATTTATGGAGTACATTGTTTATTTTTTGATTCATGTATAATGATCAGATTAGGGTAAATGGCATATCTCTCAGCTCAGACATTTGTCATTTCCTGTTTGGAACATTCAAAATCCTCTCCACTAGATAATTAATTGTTGTCAAACATAGTTATCTTACTCATCTATAGAATATTAGGCATTCTTCCTCCTGTCTATACTCCATATCCCATCCTGTCTCCATCACCTCTCCCTCACATCCTTTCCAGGCCCTGGTAATTACTATTCTTCTCTCTATGAAACTTATTCTTTTAAAAAAATAATAATAAACCCAGAGCCAGGTGCAGTGATACATGCCTATGATCCCAGCTACTTGGGAGGCTGAGGCTAGAGGATCCCAAGTTCCAGGCCAGCGTGGACAACTTATCAAAACTCTGTCTCAAATTAAGTAAAAAGAGCTAGAGGTAGCTCAGTAGTAGAGTGCTTGCCTAGCATGTTCAAGGCCTTGGGCTCAGTCCCCAGGACTGCACAACAAACCAACCAACCAGGAAAAGTATTTGGCCACTTATAGGATCAGGATCATTTCTTACTCTATGCTATAGTTACAGTTGGATCACAGCCTATCACTTATAAAATTGATCTAAGAACAGTAAAAGAGACTGCAAAGCCAAAACAAACAGTTCAGTTAAATAAATAGCAGAAAAATATTTTATAAAGAATGCCTTTTAACAAGCAGAATTAATTTGCAGATACTTTACAGAGGAAAATGAAGTAAACAAGATGATGTCAGGATTGTTTTTTAGTCTTTACCACTCCTAACTAGAGGAAATGATTCCAGGTGCCTGTTAGGAACATTCACAGTGTTGTTATAGTCTAATTAGAATTTGCTTTTGAGGCCAGTTCACTGCTTTGGAGGAATCATTTACAAATGAGTACTGTGGGCTATGCAGGGAACATGGCTGTGTTCTTTACCAGTTGAAACTAGGAATGTTCTCTGGACAGATCATAAGGCATTCATTTTAGAGCCATTGACCAGAATTGCAGGGTTGAAGGCCAGTCATTTCCTGTTGAACATCCAGACAATACTACAGCTAACCACAAACCCAGAAATTTTAAAGAAATCAAAATTGGCCAAAATGACACTAGTAAGAGGCTGAGTCCCTGCATGCTTGACACTAAACAGTCTTGTTTAGTGTCATGGTCTGTGCTGCTTCTGGCAGGGTGAGACCCCTCCACGGAGAACTGACCAATGGATCCGATGGTTGGGCATTGGGTCAATAGTCAGAAGTATTACCTGTCACTCCTCCTTCCTCCTCCAGTCCTGACTGCACTCCCCAGGTTAGAGAGGCTGGCTCCACATCACTATTAGGCCAGTCTCAGATCTCTTGGGTTAGAAAATTCTATGTCTCAAACTTCTAAAATAATGAGATTCTACTCTCAGCTCCACTTGTCTACCTTCTTTCTGAAAGTACAAACTTAGTACTTTGAAAGATGAAGGGTATTGGACACTCACAGCTCCTTCTCAGGTGTCCTGATTATTGGCTAAGATGCCTAAGACCCAAGGAAAACCATCGTTTGAAGACCATGTATATACATACTATGCAAAGCCATAATGTGACAGTCATAGGTCTTTGAGTCCCCAGACCTTAACCCCTCTCTTATATCATGAATATATGACCAAAAAACAGTTGAATTTAAAAAAAGAATGAGAAGCTGGTGGGGGCTGTGGAGCATGCCCATAATCCTAGCAACTCAAGACGCTGAGGCAGAAGGTTTGCAAGTTCAAGGCCAGCCTCAACAACTTAGCAGGACTCTGTCTCAAAATAAAAAATATTAAGGGCTGGAAGTGTAACTCAGTTTTACAGCACCTCTGGATTCAATCCCCACTACCAAAAAAGACAATAAAGTTCATTGTAGGGGAGAATTATATACAAACTAGTAAGAAAAAAAAAAAACCTTTTTATAGAAGAAAACACCCAATCTTCAGATACTCTTCCTGAACATACACTCTCTGTCTAGGAAGGGTCCCCAGTGTCCCCAGTGTTCCAAGGTTCCCCTGAACTCTGAAGTCATTTTGAGGGACTCTTATCTAGTCCTTGTCACCTGTCACTTTTCTTTCAAAGCATTGCTATCTCTTTTGTCTGGCTACATTCAATTATTTTTAGTTCCTTCACCTCCCCACTGTCTGCTGTTTGGATAATTAAGCATTAAGTTCTCTTCTTTGTTGAGATCATATATTTTTAAAAGACTGACTACAGGAAACCAGCAACTTTGAAATATAGGCTTTGAAAAGCAAACCAATAAACTTAGCAAGAGTAAGATTTTGAGAACAGAATCCAAGCAACCACACATTCCAGCTGAGTCTTCATGCTGAGGAGGTTACAAGCTTGTGGAGACGATTGGCTGTTGGTTTCTCTGCTCTAGTGCTTATTAAGAGTGTGAATACCAGAGTTGACCACTTAGGCCTCTGTCACATGCTGTGTGTTATTGAGCAAATTGCTTTATTTTTCTATTTTTTCAGTCTCTAAAATAGAGCCAATAATAGTACCTAGTTCATAGGTGGTTATATGAGGATTGAATGCAAGTGAAGCCCTTAGCACCTGGTGCATGGAAAGTTTTCAGTAAATGCTAATAATGAAAAACATTCATGGAGTTTTAAGAAAAGATGTGCTTGCTTTAGATTTGTATTGAAATTTCATCTTGCAGCCACTCTACCAGTCCTTCCTGCATGTGGCCTAATAATAACCTCAAGTGTTTTTATTGCAATTATTTTCCTCTATCAGCCACTCCATGGGAAGGATGCAAGAGCAGTACATCTATATATTTAGAGCTCTCTGATTCCATGCAGATGAAACTCATAGACCATTTGAGTTGACTGGCTTCTTGGTTCTTTTTCTTCTTCAGGTGCTGGAAAGCTTCAAGATCATGGACTACAGCCTTTTGCTGGGGATCCACATCTTGGACCATTCCCTTAAAGAGGAGGAGAACTCACAAAATATGCCTGATGCAAAGCGACCTGGAATGCAGAAAGTCCTCTATTCAACAGCCATGGAATCCATCCAGGGTCCAGGGAAATCTGGAGATGGAATCATCACAGAGAACCCAGACACGTGAGTGCAGTTACATGCCCATCCTGATTGTGACAGCTGCTGCCACTGGGTAATTACAAATAGTCCCATTCCCCCTCAGCACTAAAGCACTTAACACCTGGTACATGGAAATAGATGGCACTCTGGGAATGGACTTGTCCTTGGCACTAAGATGGGTCCAGCCAGCCTTCATTTCTATTCCTCAGTGGATAACTAGACAAGTGGCAGTGTCCTGGTTGTTGTTATTCTTTCATCCACAGAGTTCCTTTTTTCAGATGTCTCCATTTTTTAACAATGGTCAAAAAGGTTTCTACTCCCATTTGCTACACATTCGAGCATCTACCATAAGAGGGAAGAATAAACTCTGGATTTGAATACACGTGTATTTAAGCAAATGTAAGATAGAAATGGTGTTCACAAGTCAGAGCTTTTTTATCTGCATGAGGAGATCTGTTAATCTAGTCCTGTGTCCTGGTAGATGTGGTCTCTCTCCTCAGCCAGATGTGATGGTAACTGCATGATTCATTTGCATGTGTAAAGTGCATATTGACAATGGAAGCAATTAAAACCAAAGAAAATTATCGAAATGGTTAACTACATCAGGTGTATGTTTTAGCCAATAAGCAAGGAGACTGGGAAAAAGAAATCATTTTCTGTGGTTATAATGGCCTGACTTCTAGAATTCTCCAAAAGTAGCTAAACCATAGGCTTATTTCACTTTTATAAAAGAAATTAACATGTGTTTGATTGTTTTAATCTTTGCTTGTGATTATGTCTTAATGTTCAATAATCAGTTAAATTATTCTGTATCTGTATGGTGAAACACTATATAGCTATTAAAAAACATAGTACATTGAATGTAAAGAAATGCTTATCATTCAGTGAGTAGAAAAGTCAAATTATAAAACATGATAAATTAAATAATCTCCTATGTAGATTAATAAACACATGCACATACTGGAAAATATACCAAATGTCAATAGTTATTTCTTCCTTCCTAGGAGTGGATTTTTTATATATTTTCTATGTTCTTTTCTATGTTTCGTTTTTTAAATCTCAACAATAAACATTCTTTTGATCAGAAAAAAAGCATTACATTTTTTAAAAACAGTATTTTATTATACTCTAAGAATTCTTGGTCACACTTTTAAAATAGGAGTAATTTTTAAATTGGCTTCTTCCTATCCAACTTTTCAGAGTTGATAGCTATGATATTTCTCCATTGTGAGAAAGCACATCATTCTGGATTACCAGAAAGACATTAAACTGATGCAAAATAATAATGATGATGATGATAAGGAATTCTTAAAGATTTATTTTCAGTCTATTTACTATAAATTTTTTTGACTTTCTATTCTTAGAACATACAATAAAATATTTTCTCTTTTGTTCTATCAACAGAATGGGAGGCATTCCAGCTAAAAGCCATAAGGGAGAAAAACTACTTTTATTTATGGGCATTATTGACATTCTACAATCATATCGGTGAGACATTTGGGGAAGTGGTCTTTTATTATTTCAGAGTAATCCAAAATGTTTTTGAAAATTCATCAGATGTGAGTGGTTTTGCATTTTCATGGTTATTTTTCTATCTGTTTACTTTTAGGTTAATGAAGAAGTTAGAACACTCCTGGAAAGCTCTTGTTTATGATGGTGTAAGTGACTGATGTTCCTTGTTAAGCTACATATATTTTCAGTTCCTCGGAAACTTTACATGTGCTTAGGAAACTGTGTCACTGCATGTTAAGAGGCGAGGAGCAAAGGGCTTTATAAACTCGGAATCTTAGACTGGCAGATTGGTCCAAATCTAAAAACAAAGACCACATAAATTCAAATAGCTATTCACAGAGATGACATCCAGCCTAGTGGCTTTAGTAGAGGCCAAGAACAAAATGATAGCTGTTTCTGTGGGAAATGCAGAGGTCCCAATTATGAGATAATGAGGACAAAAATCTCTTTTCAAAAAGACACTGAGAATAGAAGGACTGTTGAAGTAAAATTCTCAGGAGACCAGGCCATGAGTGGTTGGAGCCCTGAATTTGATAGTGGACAGCCCTGAACTTGAACTCTGCCATCACCACTTGACCAGCCGTGTGAGCTGGACTCACTGCTTGTGATTTGCCTCCTCCTTGGTTTCTGCTCATAACAAAGGGATTATAGTAGTACCTACCTGCTGTGAGGATGAAATAAAATAATGCATGTTCATATTCAACCAAAAGCTCAAAACTTAATAAGGACATAGAAAGTGAAAATGTTTAAGATGGTATAGATTTACATGTTATGGACTTACACATTTGTATACATGCTGACTGATAGGAAGATGTTGCAAGAGTTGTTTTGTTTTGTTTTGTTTTTGGTGCCAGAGATTGAACCAAGAGATGCTTAATGCTTACCACTGAGCAACATCCCCAGCCCAAGAGTTACATCTTAATGTGATTAAAGAAAAAAATCAATTGTCAAAGTGTAGGCAGTCTTCCTCTCTCTCTCTCTATCTCTCTCTCTCTCTCTCTCTCTCTCACACACACACACACACACACACACACACACACACACACTCTTATGGGCACTTCCAATGCACACACACACACACCCCACAGAGTCACATCCAGATGTTAGATTTGAACTTCCTGCTGCTGACAGACCATTTATTGGCCCTAAGCCTACCTCAGTTAATAACTTGATATGACACATTCAAAGAATATATTGGTCAAAGATGTAGTCACACGTTTCCTTTTAAGATGCTAGCAGACACTTTGCTTTGAAAGAGGATAAATTATGAATGCTGTTCGTCTCCTTTCTGGAAAAGAACACACATTTTTCAGTTCTGTAGAAGACTTTTAATAACCTTTCAGCATGAGAGATCTGCATTTTGTCTGCAGGCTAAGGACTACCCTGTGTCAGAGTGCACTTTTAAACAACAGGCTCACAAATTTATTTCTAAGAATTAACCCAAGGCTTATTCAGATCAAAGATTCCTCCTATGAAAAGGTCATGGGTAATTTTAATTCTCCTTCCAGCTGAGAAAGGTGGGGACTATATAGCACCTTGAACGTGGAAGAGAGAGAGAGAATTTCCCCTGGGTTATTCCCCTGCTGTTTTCTGAGTCAAGTTAGGTTACCTATTACTAAGTGAGATTTCTGATCTCAGTGGCCTTTTCCAGTATTGGCCAGAAGCTTCCAAGAGACCCCTACCTTTGTCCATTTAAAATATACCTTATGGGTGTAGTGAATTTTTAAGAAAATCTCTGCTGATTATATATTTGTGAAATTTTACATAATATTCAAAACTTGTTTTTGTTCACAAATATGGTTCTTATTTAGACAGTGTTTCTTCATATCTGGCTCTTATTTAGATAGTGTTTCTTTATATCAAAGAAAGCACTAATGGAAATCCTTTAAAGGCAAGGGCTGAGTCTCAGTGAGTCTCAGTTATTTTTGGATACCCCTTGTATCCTACTAATATTCTAAATTATTGTGCTTTTTGTAAGAAGGTGTCTCCTTCAGACAGAAGCTGCCAGGATCTGGGAAGAGTACCTGTCACATCAGGGGTAAATGTCCTGTCACATTCCAGCCTTGCTAAGAGCCTGGAGGGCCTTCGTAATGTGGTGAAGATGTGTCTAGTGTACCGTGTCCTTCATAACATGCTAATTATAGCACTACAGATTATCACGTCTGAAAGCACATGTACTGCTCATGTAACATGCTGTTTCACAGAGGCAGAACCTGAGGCCCTGAAACTAGCTGGTTCCAGAATCACACAGAAGATCACAGAGCCATTTTTGTGTGTGTCTGTGGGGTTGGGGGTGGTGGTACTGGGAAGTGAACCCAGATTCTAAACCACTGAGCTACATCCCAGCCCTTTTTATTTTTTTATCTTAGGATAGGGTCTTGCTAAGTTGCTTAGGTTGTCTTTGAACTTAAAATCCTTCTGCCTCAGCCTCCCAAGCCTCTGGGATTACAGGCATGCACCACCATGCCCAGCTAGTCACCCAGCCTTTTAAGAATAGTCACCCAGTTTAAAGTTAGAACTTAGACCAGAACCAGCTCTCCTGATTTCTTATCAAGTGTGTTTTTCTCCCAATCCCACTACAGACATTTTATAGTATCTAAGCTTAAATTGATAGAAATTTACCTATTGGAATTCATACCTGCATTCAAAATGGAGCATTATACATATAAATAAACTTGTCATTTCTAGAAATGTACAACTTGAATAGTCAATAAATGATTGCTAAGTGAACATAGAGAATTGGCCCTTCATCCATTCCCTTTCCTGGATTTATAGTAAAATGGCCCTTCAGTCCTAAAGACTCCTGCCAAGTGTGAGAGAATTGAGTTGGCAATGCAGGTCAACTCTGATGGTAGGTAATTCAGCACAGCACCAGTTAACCTTATCTCCTGTGCATCCTCCTGGGTCTCTTCACCTTGCTACTTGGAGGTGACACCAGAACACTTTTTTAATGTAAATGTCACTCTTAAATTAGGGTGCTTTGTTTATATCCCCAATTTTTGTTCATGACTGAGTGCTACCCTTCATTCCCAATGATACTGGAAACACTGGTTGCCTATAAGAAAAGATTTTGAAAACACCTCCAGGGACACAATGTTATGAACAAGGATCAAGTATTTTGATTTATGTAGCAGTCTTTCCCGTCCCCTAGTGCTCTATTTCCTCTAGAATCTTTGTTCTTTTATTGAGTCTGTGTCCTCCCCACCAGCCCAGGGCCCTGCAGGACACAGAACACTGCTCTCTCTAGCTCTTGGCCTCTGTTGGTTAAAATCCTCAGCTGACAGGAAACCACTTGCATAGATCTTTCTTCTGACTTGAGATGAATTCTCTGAAAAGTAAACCTGCCATCCTTGTCTTGTCTTTTCAGGACACAGTTTCAGTTCATAGACCAAGTTTTTATGCAGACAGATTTCTAAAGTTTATGAATTCCAGAGTTTTCAAGAAAATTCAAGGTAAGAATCTTATGAAAATGTCTTACTTGTAGCACTTAGTTGCTAACTTCAACATGTATCCATGTAAGAAAAGATTTTTTTGTAAAATTTCTATGTAATAAACCAAATTTCCAACATTCCTCATGTTGATCTTGCTTAACTTAGCACAATTATATATCCAAGATAGATTCTGCCATGAATAGATTCCCTCATGAATGGATTAATGACTTATAAAAAGGCAGAAGTGAACTAGCTTAGCTTCTGTTTGTACTTCTGTCCCTTCTGTCACGTGAACACACCTCAACCATGTCTTCTATGAAGAATAGACCTTCACAAACACCAAACCTGCCAGCTCCTTGATCTTGGATCATGCAAGATTTTTATTGGAAGAGTTTGATCCTTTTTCCCCTACAGTGGTAAACAGTGTGATTAAGTATCCCAATCAGTTATTTATTGATGGTATAATCATTAGTCCTATTTTCTGGTGAAAAAAATTAGAAGCTATATTTATGTCCAACCATAAATATATTGGTTAAATATATTATGGTACAGTCAAATATGAAATAGTATACAACCAATAAAATGATGTTTTAAAGGTACATTTAGTCCTTTAAATATCAATTTATTTACATATATGTAGTTATTGATCTGTATACCTTAAATGAACAACAGAATTCTAATTAAATATTTAAAACTATTAACAGTGGTTATTCTCATAGAGAATTCTTCAGGATAGACTATATGTGAGATCACAAAACAAGTTTTAATCAATTTAAAAAGATCAAAGTTGTGCACAGTATCTTTTCTGATCACAATGAAATGTATCGATAAAGAACAAAAACTGGAAAGCTTACAAATATGTGAAAATTGGACAACACACTCTTACTACCAATAAGTTAAAGAAGAAATCACAGGGAAATTAGAAAACTGAAACAAATAAAAACCCACATTCCAAAAATTTATGAGAAAGGCAGTGCTCAAAGAGACACTTACAGTTGCAAACACCTGTGTTATAAAAAGAGGAAAAATCTCAAATCAGTATTCTAACTTTAAATCTTTTTTTAATATATTTTTAGTTGTCAATGGATCTTTTATTTATTTATATGTGGTGCTGAGTATTGAACCCAGGGCCTCACACATGCCAAGCAAGTACTCTACCACTGAGCCACAACTCCAACCCCCTCTAACTTTAAATCTTGAGTTTAAAAAACAAAAAAGCTAAACTAAACTCTAGACTAATAATGGTTATTTTGAAATGAAGAAAGGATCTTATTTTCCTTTTTATTGGTGTTCATTAGATTTTCTACACTATATATGTAGTGTATAGTATAAGTTTTAAACTGTGTGAAAAGAAGAAAATAACACTGTAATGCATATATTGTTATTTTATGATTCAGTTATTCTGTGGTCCAATTTTGTAATCCAGAACATGACAATTTAGTCACCCACAAAACATATGGAAAGAGTAGAATATTCATGTTTTATATTTAAATAAGACAAATTTTTCTTATGATATTTATTGGAGTTTTAAAGATACAAAGAAAACATTGATAATTACTTGAAATCCAGCAACCCAGAGATACCCAGTTCTAGTATTGTGATGTACTTCTTACCAGTCTTTATTTCTGTACTTTACGTATTTATATAAAACTGGTGGCCGAGGTTATAACTCAGTAACTGAGTGCATACTTAGCAATTGCAAGGATTCAGGTTCCAGCCAGCACCACAAAAAAATAAATAAATCTCTGGTAACGTAATGGTGTACAATTTTATGCCTTCTATTTTTCACATTATAGCGTGAACTTTTCCATATCCTTGAGTGTTCTACAAAAACATCATTTAAAATTGCAATACAACATTAAAATTATATAGATGTGCCATAATCTATCTATTCTTTGAGTATTAAGCATTTATATAATTTCTTTTTTCTATTTCTAACTAGTTTTTTTCTGAAAACAGTTTCAGACAAATTCTGAATCCAAATTAGGGATTATTTATTTGGGATAGATTCCAAGAAGGGATAATGGGTATTAAAATGCACTTAACTGTACAGAGAGACTGTGCCACTAAAGGTTCCCACAAGTCTGTATTTTACCAGCCCTCGGCCAGCATTATGCTTTTTAAATTATGCTACTCTGATAAGTAAAAAATGTTATCTGATTGTTCCATTTTGCATATCTTGAGTATGGGTAAGTTTCAGCCATTAGTCATTTTTATTAGCCATTTACAATTCCTTTGAGAATTGAGCTTTATAACATTTGACCATTTATATTGAGTGTTTATTATTTTTCCAGATGATTTATATGAACTCTACATGTTAAAGAAATAACCTTTTTAACTTATTATTCTAAGGAAAACTTTTTTTTTACATTTGACTGTCTCAATGGTATCTTAAAATCACTGTCAAATTGAGACCACTATAAATTAAATTCTCTGCCTAAGATTTTTTTGGCCTAAGATGGGCCATAAAGTGGTGTTTATTCAGACTGCAAGGCTGCGTGAATATTGCTTTTGGGTTCAAATGTTTAAGGAAGAGTTTCCACCTCATTTACCTATGCCAAGACTGGAAACCATAGTTCCCTTGCAGCCCCTGGTAGGTTTGTAGAGGAGGTGGCCCTTTAATGTCCCTACCTCTCGTGGGAGGCTCTTCCCACGAGACTTCTGCCTTGGGAGGAATTTTTTTCTGAATAGCATATAAATGAATGGTGTAAGCAACTATTTCTTCAGTTCTAGAAAATATAGTGTGTGTTAAGATTTTTTCAGTCTGCATGGTTCATCATGTTTTGTTGTTGTTTTAAAGTGCGGGGGAATTTATTGTGTTTTTAAGATAGCAAGTGTTTTACTTGTTAAGTAGTAAATCTGTTGACTTTTTCCCATTTTGCCATATAGTCTATTTTTAAAAATAACAGTTTTGTTGAGATATAATTCACATGCCACAAAATTCACCTGTTAACATGTGCAGTTCTGTGGTTCTTAATATGCTAAGTTCACAATCACCACCCCTAGTTTTAGAAAAATTTTGTTACCCACCAACAGAAACTCCATAACCCTTAGCACCCATTCTGTTCCTCCTCTTTGTAGTCCCTGGCAATCACTCATTTACTGCCTGTCTCTATGGTGTTACCAACTCTGGATATTTCATGTCAGTCATTTAGTATGTGTCTTTTGTGTTTGACTTTATCCATGTTATAGCATGTATCCATCAAGGTTAATCCATGTTGCAGCAAGTATTAGTACTTTATTCTTTTTATTGCTGAATAATATTCCATTATATAGAGATACCACTTTTTATGTATGCTCAGGTGATAGATATTTGACTTGTTTTCATTTTTTGGCTATAAGGAGTTAAGTCTGCTATGAACATTCACATACAAGATTTTATGTGAATTTTTTAATTGCTGGGTCAGATGAAAACTCTGGTTAAAATTCTCAGGAGCTACCTAACGCTCTTCCAAAGCAGCTGCACCATTTTACAGTTCCACTAGTAATATATGTTTCTCTACATCCTCATCAACATATGCTACTCTCCTTTTTTGTTTTCACAATCCTCGTGGGTATAAAGTAGTATCTCACTGTGATTTTGATTGGCAGTTCTCTAGTGACTAATGATGTTGAACATCTTGTTATGTGCTTATTAGCCATTCACATCTTCTTTGGAGAAATATTTGTTCAAATTCATAAAGTAAAATTGTGGCCCTCACACTACTCTGTTTGCCTCTGGTCATGCCCCATTTAATCTAATCTCCCCACACTGCAGCCAGAGAAATCAGTTTAAAATACAAATCTGCTTTTCCTAATTACCTGTTAAATCCCCTTCATGCTAAAAAGAATAATAAAGTGGGGGAGGGGTCCTATGGATTCCCTAGAGTGCAGAGTCCTTCACGTGCCTTCTGAGTCCTGTGGTCTCTCTGTCCCTCCCCTGGAGCTCCTCTCCACCTCATTCCACACCACGCCCTCTGCTGGCTCCAGCTCATGCTTCTTCCTGGGTTTGCAGCACACTCTCCACCCTTCCCTTCGTCTTCCTTAAGTCCCAGCTTAGCTGGTGCTTCCCTCCTGTACTTACCATTCGGTGCTATAATGAGCTATTTGTTTCCCTCACTAGACTTTTTTTTTTTTTCTTCCTGGTGCTAGGGATCGATCCCAGGGCCTTTCGCATGCTAAGCACTCTACCAGCACCCCCAACCGACTTTAAGTCTCTTTCAAGTACTGTGTTTGGTTCACTGAAATGTCCCCAGCACCACCTAGCATATTTTCCAGCACATAGTAGGGACTCAATCATCGTTTGATGAATAATGCATTGAATGACCATTTCAAAAGGTAGCAATTTAATACAAACGTTGACACTTCTTTTTTTTTTATTTGTCCTTTTTAGTCATACATGGTAGTAGAGTATTTTGATATACATGAAATATAACTTCCCATTCGTGTGGTTGTACATGATGTGGAATTACACTGGTTGTGTATTAAAGTTGACATTTTAAATCCCAACTTTAAGATGTTTCCTCAACTCTGATTGCTTTACAGCCTTTAAGGCTTAAAGACAAACTTTCTTTGTAAGTGAAGACCCTGCCACCACCCCTAAGAAATTAGTACCTGATCTTCATGTTAGTTTTTTAATTTCTTAAATCCATTCACCCCAACTCCCCTAGAATTGTCATGCTGCCAATGTAATAATGTCTACAAAATTCTATATTTTCTAGAAATAGAAATAATCATCATCATGTGTTAAAAGCTCACTGAAATTCTCTATCCAAATAATGTGTCTAAAAAGCTAAAACCTTTTTTCCCCCACTTGGTACTGAGGATTGAACCCAGGGGCATTTTGCCACTGAGCCACATCCCCAGGTTTGTGACAGGGTCTTGCTCAGTTGTTTAGGGACTCACTAAATTGCTAAGGCTGGCCTCAGACTTGTGATCCTCCTGCCTGAGCCTCCCCAAGTCGCTGGGATTATAGATGTGTGCCTCCACACCGAGCTAAAACTTATTTATTGACTAGAATATAATGATTAGATTAATCATTTGCTAGAAACCTGATTGTCCTAAGATTTCAGAACAATAATACATTCATTCAACCAATATTTGTTATCATATAATTCTTTTCATATGCCTAACACTTTGCCAACCACTGAAATATAGGAAGTTTTTAAAAATTAATTGTTTTGAATTAGGTACTGGACCATATAATAGATTTATAATGCCATGAAACCATTGCTACTAAACATTTTGTATTTAATACTATAAGTAGATCAAAATAAATAAGACCAATTCTCTAAAAAAGAGATTTACAAAGAAAAGTATATTAAACTAAGTTCTGTTTAAGCCAGAGTTCATAAGAAGAGAGTCAGGAAGGACATATTGAGGAAAGGGAACAGCATGTGCAAAGACCTAGGGATAGGAATAAGCATGTTAGGTTCCAGAAGGGCAATAGATAGGTGAAAAATGGTCAAGTATACACATAATTTAGTGCATGAGAATGAAAAGGCATATAATGAAAATAGTTTTAACCTTGCTGCTAGAGTCTCAGGGGCCCCTAGCAGTCCTCAAACCACATCTGAAGTCCTCTGACTGAGAAGTCTGTTATGTGGAAAGACAGGAATTTACCATAGTTTATTAAGGATTTATACAAGTTAGCAGATAAAATGTTAAGGCAGAAGCCATGTATGGGTAAGTACTTCAGACCTGCAAAACAAGATTGGCCATTATTAAATGGAATGGGGAATTAAGGAAAACATAACTTATTTAATAACATAGTTGTCATTAAAATCAATTTTGATTAGATTTTAAACATTTCAGAGCTCCTGTCAGAGAAACGCAAACTCTATTTTTATCCTTCCCCGCCCCCTCCATACTTTAACCAGAAAATAGAATACTGAAGAGCTAGAAAAAGAACCAGCAATTAGGCAACTGAAGAAAACAGGAAAGACCCTAGGGTTCCTGACCTGGAGCAAGTCTTTCTACTCTCAGTTTCAGGTCCTATAAAAAGGGCCAGCCTCCCTCAACATATGGATAATTTGAGATACACCATGTGAATGTTGGCTTCCAAACTCCAAAGCCCTCTACAAACATTATTTATGATGATGACAATATAATTATGATGTTAAGACTACTCAAGGAACAAATAACCCTTTCCTTCTCAGTAGGAAGACTGGCCTCTATTCCCTCATTTGTGTCCCAGAGTCCTCCTCCAGTTAAGTTCTTGCAAACTGTCCTATGGGAAGGCCCCAAATGAGCAGGTGATCTGCACTCTGAGATTCCAAAAGCTAGACACAGTTACACAGTGACAAATACATTTGCTGCTAGCTTACCCCTTAATGCAAACATCCAGAGGAGGAGAGGCACTAGCAAAAAATAAGTTCAGGGGAACATAAAGAAGCTTCAACTTCTTTCCTCCATTTTCCTCCAATGAATTCTTTAACAACATTAAGCCAAGAAGAATGATCACAGCAGGAGTGAATGTAAGTAGGGACGATCTGATTGCCGCTTAATCAGCTCAGGGCCCTCAGCAGACAAGACATTTTCTTAGGTTTAGGTTCCCAACCCACTTCTGAAGATGGAGAATGCTGTATGGACAAAGATCAGGAGTGAATTACGCATCTCACATCACCATGACCTAGAAAAGATCCAAAGAGAGTAGGAAATTTCAGTGGAAAGTAACGGGGACAAAAAAAAAAAAAAAAAAGCAACCAGAAGTAACTTGGCTAAATTGGGCAACATGAGTATAAGATTAAACATTGGCATGTTTAGAAATTCCCAGTCTCCAGTTAATAACACCAGGGTCATGAGAATTCTCCATACTTTAACATCTGCATTTACCCATTCACCCAGCCTACTCCCAGAATTAGAAAAACATTGTTTGGAGGAAGGAAAATAATTCTTTTGTGTTTTTTTGAGCTCCACGAATCTGTAATTTTTTTTAACGTTAGTACATTTTAGTTATACATAATAGTGGGTTCCTTTTGACATAATCATACATGCATGGAATATTATTTACTCCATTTCAGTCCCTGGGGAAGTAGTTCTTTAGCAAGAAAACATTTGAAATCGACTTCAAATAAGACTTTATTTTAAAATACGGAAAGAAATTTTAACTCTAATTTATTCTAGGATATTTGGGGTTAAGTCAAGTCATTTTGAACAAATTATATGGCCAAACATAGACAATTTTATAAAAAGCCACATACACACACACACACACACACACACACACACACACACGTATATCTTTATATATCTTCAAATAAGACTTTCCATGTAATGCATAAGATATAATATGTAATATACATAAGAAGGCTCTCACCTTTCACTGAAATAACTAAAATGCTAATAAGTAATAAAATATGAGTTTAACAATGTGAATCTGGTTTTGTATTTGTGTTTGTCTCTCCCTTCCCTTGCGGCCCAGCTTTGAAAGCCTCCCCTTCTAAGAAACGGTGCAACTCCATTGCCGCCTTGAAGGCGACCTCACAGGAGATTGTGTCTTCAGTTAGCCAGGAGTGGAAGGACGAGAAGCGGGATCTCCTGACCGAAGGACAGAGTTTTAGCAGCCTTGATGAAGAAGGTAAAGACACGAGACTTACAAAACCCAGAGCCACTAGCACTGCAAGAAAAAAGAAAGAAAGAAAAAACTAAAATTGGAGTGATTTATTTATACAAGTAATACAAAATCACAGTAGAAAAGTTAGAAAATACCTGCTCTAAGAAATACTCTATTAAATTTTTAAAGGCTGTATATGATACAGTTCATATAAATTTTAAATATCATGAACAATACAATTTATGGTTTATGATAAAAAATAGAAAATACTAAAATATTCAAAAAGAAAAATCTATAATCCCACAACCCAATGGTAACATATTAGCATTTTGTTATTTTTACTCCTAGACTTTCTGAGCATGTATATACATATACATATGCAATGCAACAAGTTACCTCTTCAATTATTTAGATCTTTAATGAACTTAAAGTTTTATAATATTTTCCTTACATGGCATGAATACATTCATTTTGTTAGATTCCTTCCTTGGGTAGATATAGAAATATTTTTTTCTGTCTTTTGAAGTAGGCTCTTTCTTAAGACTGGGAGTTCTAGCTGTCTCCTGGGCCTAATAGACCTCACGTCCCTTTTCCCTTTTCCCTGCTGGCTAGGCTGTCTGGACAATGGTGAATAAAAGTGTGATTGTAGGAAGCCTTGCCTTGTCCTGATTTTAAAGGAATGCTTCTAATGTTTCTCTGTTGAAAAAGAATTTGCTGTACATGGTACCCATCATCAGGTCAAGGAAATCCTTTTTTTTTTTTTTAAATCAAGAATGAGTACTGAATTTTACTAAATATTTTTCTCTGTTTATTGAGTTGGCCATTTGGTTTTTCTCTTATAATTCAATAAGGGAAGTGATATTTTAAATTTGTCTATCAGTACATTCTTTTTTATCAGTATAGTCTTTTGAGAAATCCAACATGTCCTAAAAAAGCCTTTTGCTTCCTATAGAAGATAAGTGCTCCTGTAGGATTTTTTTTTTCCTCAGAGACCTCTGGGTGTTAATCCCATCCCATTCTGCAGCATTCACCTATGTGTGCTTTATTCGTTTTCTTTATTTCTCATCTTTCCATAAACCAAACTTTTATCAAGTAGTTTTATTTCAACAAAAGAGTTGCCCTTGGTCTTTTGCCTGAATTGATGACTCCAGTTCCTGGCAGACACCACCCCTTTCCCCTAAGGAGCCCTACCCTGGTGTTTCCCCCACCATACTCCCTGGTTTTCTGAGCGCACATAAAACTACAGGTGTCTGCACTCTGGGCAATAGGACAGACTTATTTTTTTTTATTCTGAATTTATTTTTAATGCCAATGACAACAAAAGAGCTCTTTTACATGAGTTATTTTACAAAACAGAAAACACAATTTCCTGAAATGGCATTCTAGAGAAATTAAAGAAACATTTGACATGAAAGAGATGGCAGACTTATTTTTAAAACTATATTAGTTAAACATGCAAACACTTGCTCAATATAACCTCTGAAGTTCAAGCAATAGGTCCCGCTGTTCATAGGCTGGAGATAAATACACTACCACATATCCAGAAAGTCTGGAAATGGGAAGCACTAAATATACATATCATGCTTTTTTTTTTCCTTCAGAAGAATTGTGAGACCTATTGCTTCAAATTTAGAGATAATACACCTGAAGATGTCTCTGAGAGTCAAAGAAAGTCCTATTGAGCATATTCTTTTTAACTTTATTTATTTATATTTTATGTGGTGCTAAGGATGGAACCCAGTGCCTTACACGTGCTGGGCAAGTACTCTACCACCGAGCCACAACTCCAGCCCTGGGGCATATTCCTCTTTTATTATAACCTCTCCTGAAACAAGTTTTCCTATACTGCCCCCTTCATGTTCAGGGTTTGCCTCTTTATAAAACTCCATACTGGGGGACTTCTTTCAGAGTGCACCAAGTCATCGCCAAAATTTCCTCCAGTTTTTAACCATTTGTATTCTGGAATCCTCAGCATGATTAGATTATATTCCCTTTCTATTGACATGTAACAAATTACCCCAAATTTAGCTGGCTAAAATAAAACCTCTTTATTAACTGGCAGGTCTGTAAGTCAAAAGACTGATTATCACATACCTATGTATTCTACTCAGGGTCTGAAAAGCAGAAATCAAGGGGTCAGTTTGACTGGGTTCATAGCTGGGGACTTGTCATATTGTCCACAGAATTCAGTTCCTGTACCTGTGTTGGTGTCCCTTCTTTGTGCCTGACAGCAGAGGGCCATGCTGAGGCCCTAGCAACCATCTACACTCCTTGTCGTGTACACTCCTCCATCTCCAAACAGAATTCCTTGCAAATCAGTCCCCTCAACATTTCAACTCTTCCTGTCTCAGACCTCTAGACCCAAACTTAAAGATTTTGTTTGATTACCTAGGACTCCCCTGGATAATCTCCCTTTTGACTAACTTAAAGTTACCCGACTCAAAGTAACCAAGATTACATCAGCAAAATCCCTTTCTGACAGGTCACATAGAATAATCACAGGAGTAATATCTCATCATATTTTCAGGTTCCACCCACACTCACAGAAAGGTCATACAAGTGTGTGGATCCTGAGAGTCATCTTAGAATTCTACCTATCACATTGATTTAAAAAAAAAAAAAGAAAGAAAGAAAAGAAAGACGCAGGAGGATAAAGAAGTAGTTCCTTGCTTCACAGAGCTGCTCTCCAGGGTGGTAGAGACAATTGCCCAGTGTCCCAGTGTTTAGACGCTGTCTGACCAGACACTCAGTCACTGGACAGATTGCGTTTCTACATACCCTGTCATTCAGGTCATTTCTGGGTTATGACAGAAAGCTAGTCATCCCCAAGACCTAAGTATTCTTAAAATCCAGCTCCATCTGCCTTCTAATTAGTGGAAATTCTTTGGAATCTGATGTCAGGTTATTTTTCAGACCCAGGTTTCAATATTATCGAGGGTTTTCATATTTTTCTCCATGTTTAATGAGAAGTCAGAATCTAAGTATATTAAAGATTGCTGACAGATGTCCCATTCAATTGAAACCTTTCTGAGGTTTGAATGTTGAGCACATTGGTTACTCATGGTTTTATATGGTCATTATCTGGTATTCACCATGGCGGTTCTTTATTTCCTCCTGAACTGGAAGCAGAGCTCCACTGTCTATACCTTTTAATGTGTTTTCTAGCCTCCTGACCAAAGTCCAGTCCCGTCCGTGCCCCATTTTTTCCTATTTGTCTCTCTCTACCCCATAATATGTTACTTCTTCAAATGTCCAATCCTGGGCTGAAGGGAATATAGCTCAGTGGTACAAAGAAGAGCCCTTGCCTGGCATGCACAAGGCCCTATGTCTGATCCCAGCACCAAAAAAAAAGAAAAAAGAAAAAGAAGCAAACCCAAATCACACCCACATGATAGTGCCTATTAGAGCCCTTTTCCATTTATACACTGAAAGTTCGTAACTCTGAATCTGTTGTGCCTATCAAGAAATGCCAGAAAACTTACATTCTATTTATTAATTTGTTATCATGTTTTCGTTCAGTTTATGGGGAAAATGGAAAAGAATTCACATAGACTCTGGAGAGATGGAGTGGTTCACTGCTCAGCCTGGAATAGTCTCTTTCCTAACAAGGGAGGACGCTTGGGCTCCTGCAGATTAAGGCGTAGCAAACTGTTGGTTCGTTGAACTGTTTCCTGGCCCTTGAAAAGTCTTCTTATGTCTATCTGAGATTCATAGATATGTGCATCTATAGGAAAGGCAAAGCATATTTGCTCTCTGTTCATTCATCTGCCAGTCATCCTTTTAATCTCTCTCAAATTATCTCTCCATAAGCCCCTAGGAGTTTTCATGCCATCGTTTTGAAATAGTAAATCACTTTATTAGGTTTTTAAAAGAACATCCCTAATGTCATTTCCATAAGCCATTTTGGAAATTAATGCAGTTTCCTTTCTGTTTAACCTGTTTGCAAGCAGCTCTTCTGCATTTCGGCTGTAATTCAGAAAATCACAGTTAATTTGTAATTTCATTTGCAGCCTGATATGTAAAATGAATGGTTTAGACTCATTTTAGTTATTAGAGATACAAAAGCAAGCATGTATTATTGAGATCCATGACTGTATGTCCCTTTCTTTCCCCAGCCCTGGGATCCCGACACAGGCCAGACCTGGTGCCCAGCACTCCATCACTATTTGAAGCTGCTTCCTTGACAACCACGATTTCATCTTCTTCCTTGTATGTCAGTGAACATTATGCACACGACAGGACTACGCTTTATTCAAACAGGTAACACTTAGCATGATCAGACTGTTACCACATCAGCATTAGACTTAAAGCAGTATCTGAATAAGCAAGCACAGGTTGTCTCTAGCAACCAGGTTGCTCAGGGAGAGAGGTCTTGCTTGATTTTTGCTTTGGCAAAAACTCATTTGCAGAAAAAGCCTCCTGTTTGTCCTTTTTAATAATCATTATGTCATGTAGAAATTATACGTTCAGTTCTATGAACGAATACAAATCTTTCATTGTTTTGTTCTAGTAATTTCTTGTGAATGAATTTTTTTAAGCAAGCTGTCTTGGGAAAATTACACAGATAGCTGCAAAGATATTTCAATATTCTCTTTTGTATGTGCAACCTTAGTGACTATGTAAACAGAATGATGACCTCCAAAGTTGTCCACAACCTAATTTCTGAAACCTATAAATAGGTTACCATATATGACTAAAAGGACTTTGCAAATGTAGCCAGAGAGGCTCAATGTAATCACAAGATCTTTGTGAGAAGAAAATAGGAGGATCAGAATCAGAGAAGATGTGACACCAGAAGCAAAGGACAGAGAGAGAAGAATTTAAAGATGCTGTGCTGCTGGTTTTGACGATGGAGAAAGGAGTCATGAACAAGGAATGCAGGTGGAGTCTAGAAGCTGAAAAAAATGCAAGAAAATCGAGTCTCCCTAGGGCATCCACCAAGGAGTACAGCCCTGCGAACAGCTTAAATTTTAGGACTTCTCACCTCTAGAGATGTAATATAATAAATTTGTATTGATTCAACCCGCCAAATTATTACTCATTACAACAGCCATAGGAAACTAACACAGTGACTCTCAAATATTTAATGTGGTTTTAAGTATTAGAGTAGGCTACTAAAATTTCTTAGATAAAAATGTAATTATTTGTTTTATTCCCTTTTAAACAAAATAATCTTGAATATTGGTTCTCGTGATAGAAAATGACATCTTTACAAAAAGATCAGAGCATTATTTGTGAGCTTCACTGTTTTTTTTTTCTAATTTTATATGTACAATTGTATGACTAACTTCAGTTCCAGGAGAGGAACTAATAGGTTAAACTAGTTCTTGTTGAAACCTAGATCCCAAGAATTAAGATCATATTTATGAGCTAGGGATGTATCTCACTGATAAAGTACTTTTCTAGCATGCACAATACTCTGGGTCCTATCCCCAGCACTGAAAAAAAAATAATGTGGTAGCGTTTCTTATACCCTAAGTCATTTTCTACTTCCAGGCTGGCAGCTTGGTTCCCTTCCAACAAAGGAATCAATATGCTAGATTCATTTTTAATGCATGCATATCTGTAGATTCTAGCTTGGTCATTTGGCAAATTAAAGTTTGGTAGTTGGACTTGCTATATTAACTATTTTATGTCCCTGTTTCCTTCTCTTTCAGCTAGATGCAGGAGCAGGGAGGTAGCAAGTTAGGCAGTTGTCACCCTAGGTCTGGGGAACTGAAGCAAATGGCAAGGTGAGCCGCACATCTTAGCAGGGCCTATCTTTGGATTATCTGTTTTCAAGGACAGTAAACATGACTTCATTATAAATTATTTAACTCACCTAAACTACATCAAAGGCATTGGATATGATTAGCTTCCTTGGATTGGAGAGATTTAACATGACTTAAAGTAATGTGTCATAACTAATATTAATGTGTACCTTGGATGTTCACATTTGGTAGGTAAATTAATCATCCTATCTGTATGGTGCAACCAAACACAGGAGTCTGTATAATGTTCTTTTTCTCTCAAGTATAAATAAATGACTGCCTGAAAGATAGCTGGAAAGCTGCAGGATCCTCAGTGAGGTCAAGAACAGTTCTCATGGGATGCAATGATGCTTTCTACAGTGTGCTTACTGAGGTAACAATCAGGGGCATATAAACATATGCTCAAATCATTTACTGAAATTTCAGCACAAAAAATTAAAATACTTTTTGCTTGTGTGTTTTTTAACCATTTTTTAATTTGTTCTAATTAATTATACATGACTGTAGAATGCATTTTGACACATTGTACACAAATGGAGCACAACTTCTCCTTCCTCTGACTGAACATTTTGCTTGTGTTTTTGGCGGTAGTATGGGTTGTTGTTGTTGGTAAGTGTCCCATCTCTTAGCCAAAGGTATTAAACTCCTGAGAATTAATAAGGGAATTTCCCCAGCATTTGGCCTTCTCCTGACTCCCAGTCCAGGAAGCTTTCTCTGTATTCTCTACTCTGCATATTTGCAGAGCTGTGCTATAATTCTTGGTACTTTTCTTTATGCTGATTCTGGCTAGCATATAGATTTGGATGGGGGAAATTTAAAAATCAGCTCTCTATGATATGCTTCCTTTTCTTTTTTTATTTATTCTTTTTTTTAGTTATACATGACGGTAGAATGTATTTTGGAAAATTATAAATACATAGAATATAACATATTCTATTTTTTTGAAGTAAATTGCTTCAAATAAATCTTCTTTGGCATTGTATCTCCAAGTTGCAATTTGATCTCTTATATTTAGCTATCAGTCAGGGTTCAGTAGCAAGAACAAGAAACTATTCCAACTGAAGGAGAAGATAATTGGGAGCTTACCAAGGGTATGGAAAGACAGGGAGAGTGGGCTCTAGGCTGGCCTTGGAAGGCAGTCCTGGGCTCTCCCTAGGCTGGCCCACCAACAACACTATAGCCCAGGCCACTAACAAGCAGGTGTCGAGTCTATAATATGCAACCCAGAGCAAAATATTTCTTTGAATCCAAAATACTCTTAAAATGAACCAACATTCAGAAATCAAATGGCTTCACCCAGATTCATTTAAAAAGTCAGTAGCTTTGAGGCCACTTGGCCATTTCCTCCTGGGGTTTGTCAGCTGGAAGGGAGAACCCTTGACCTCCAGGTCATTGTGCTCTGCTTCATTCCTCTGCGTTGTCACCTGCCTACTCCCATAGGTGTTTCTGGTTTCAGCCTTGATGCATGTAAGAAATTGAATGATATACCTTGAGTCTCAGCCATTGCCTTAGGGAAATAGGAAGGAAAAGAGGTGGAAGTGCTAAATACCCCAAAGAGAAAAAGTGGCACAAGAATTCCTAGGAGGCCACATCCCTGTTTTCCCAACCTAGTTATTCAACAGGGAACCTCACCAGCAAACTGAAGAAATTGTCATATTTTTGTTTACATCATTTTTTCTCTTACTGCCCTATGTGATATTTTTGAGGCAATAAGTAGACACACTTCTAAGTCCATCTAATCTACTAAGTTATAAAACCTCATACAAACATCCTAGGAAGAAAATGCATTGAAAAAATGAAAATGTGTTGAATATTGATGTTATAATTCCCAGATAAGATTTTTCTCCTTATCTATGAATCATTTTTCTGTTCAAAGTGTCTGTTTTCTCATTTTGACATTGTGCTATTCATATCTGTGCTAAAATAAGCTGTAAATACTTCGACTAGCAGTTGTCATTCTGTCAGTCTTTTCAGCTTCCTTAACTTTGCAAGGTATTGATTAGTACCTGGATGGCTCTCCACCTAAATTATATAGTGCAGGGAGGAACTGCTGTCTCTTAGAATTCTTTCTCTTTTTTTTAAGGATTATTCTTTAGAACTTCAAAAATGCCAATGTCTCTTACAATCCATTCTCCCTTTTTTTCTCTCCAAAAATTGACTAGGAAGCAATGAAAAAAAAATGCATCATCTTAAAAGTGTATATTTAACCTGCTGATTCGAAGTATATATT
The DNA here is from genome assembly GCF_902686445.1 of Sciurus carolinensis. Taxonomy (NCBI): domain Eukaryota; kingdom Metazoa; phylum Chordata; class Mammalia; order Rodentia; family Sciuridae; genus Sciurus; species Sciurus carolinensis. The sequence goes on from NC_062226.1 coordinate 70,111,765, forward strand.
TTCAAGTTCTACTGTACAGTCTTGTGTTAGAACATGCAGATTGTAGAAATGAATTGAAATTGTCATGGGCACAGGCCTCACAGGCAAATAGTGGATTTAAGTTTTGAATTTTTTACAGTTGAATTTTTCTTTCATGGTAAGAAATCTGTTCTTTTAAAGGAGGTATAAACTGAGCACTAAGAAATACAGAAGCAAATAAGTTTTATCTCAAAATGAAGAGCAGTTGAACTTGTAGAAATAAGTTACACGCATGAATATTCATTCTTTTCATGATTTCCTGCACAGTTGGCAGCAAAGCTGATGCTCTAATTATGCATAAGAATCAAAAACCAACTTCGTTCAGCTCCATCTTTACTTTTTCCATCAAAGATGTCCTTACCAGCATCACCTCTCCATCCAGTCCTATGTTTTGCTAGTGACTGTTTCTAACAGTTGACTCAGCCTGAAGACACTTGGAGTTTTGTGAGAAGGGCAGACGAATCAGAGGAGAAGCCACTGGTCATTTGCACATGGAGGGAGAGCTGGTAAAGGCCCCTGAAATAGTGAATGAAGAGCTCTAGATCTCAGAGGCCAACCCAGCAGACCCCCTTCTTCAAATACCATAAACCTAGAAGAGGGGCAAACAGTTGCCTATAGTCACAACCCCCTTCCCACAAATTGCTTACCACTCACATTTAAAGTAGAGCTATCCCAAAGTGGGTTAGAGGCCATTCTTTAGATTTTTCTGAAAGAGCAGGAAATGGAAATGCAGAGAGCTTAGGTGATACATCCAAGTGTGCTGGTAAGATTTCAATTGGAACACTGGTTTCTAGGGTCCAAATCTCCTGTTCTTTCCGCTGTGTCATCCTTTCGTGGTGGCCTCCAGGTTTTATCCTTTTTGTGTGTTGTGCACAGAGTATTTTTCCTAGTGTGAGTTCCTACCCTGTCTGAGCCATCTTCTTTTGTTGCATAATAACTAATGTATTTCTAGTAGGCAAAAAGGGGGACTTGTGTTAAGTTTATCTGTGGTGTTTGTTCTAGAAGTCATCGGTGATGCCCTGGTAACTTTTCCATCATAGGTGCTCATCATATTTCAAGTCATCAATAATAATCTAATAATAATAACAGTCACTGTAATAACTGATTATTAGACCTTAGTAAGACTCTGCGTTAAGCCTTTTACATGTATCCAGTCATTTAATTCTCATAGCATCTCTATAAGGTAAGTATGTTTATTATTTCTAGCTTGCAGATGAAAAAATTGATGCTTAGCAATATTAGGTAACTTTGAAGGCCATGTGGCTAAAAACTGGAGCCATGCCATTCACCCATGTGCTGATACAAAGGACAGGGACCAGGTCTGTTATTCCACAGCTGTGCTTATTCGTGTTGTCAAGTCTCTGGCAAGATGAGTTTTAAATGACACTTTTAATGGAAATTCAGTCACATCTGCACAAGTTTTCTTCTTCCTCATCTGTTTTGCCTTTTCTCTCTCTGTCTCTCTCTGTGATTCTGAGTGAGGATTTTCATTTCCAAAGATGTTAAAATGTCCAAACCCTTTAAAAATAATAGCCCATTAATTTAAATTCATAAGTAACCAGAAATAGCTATTTCCTCCAACTTTGATTTCCAGCTCTCCAGGTGGACTTGGAGTCACTACATTATCACTGAGAAGAGACTTTGGTTAGAAAGGTTTCTGCTTGGTTTAGAAAATCCTGTAACTTCTGTTGATGTTACAAGGTGAGCAGGAATATTTACTACCGTAAATGAAAATTGGTTGCAAGGATTTCCTAGTGATCCCAGGTCTCTAACCCTAACCCCAAGGAAGGGCAGGGCACACCTGCAGTTTCTACTAGGGATAGCACAACTACTTGCTGTGCTGGGACCCTAGACCAGAGCTCACAGGCAGTGTCCATGTTGCTGCCGAATGTTGAATTGGCCTCTTCAGACTCTGCTGTTATGCTTTGAAATCTGGTTATTCTTGCCTTGCAGAAACGTCTACTTTCTCCACCACCTCTTGCTCTGCCATCATAACAAATCATCACTTCAGATTTTAGCCCTCAAGCTGCCCCCTCCAGCTGTCTAACATTGGACAAGTTACCTTTATGTGCCTTGGTTTCCCTATTTGTAAAATGTAGATTATTATATTTCTGCCCTCAGTGGATTGTTCTAAGGATTAAATGAAATAATAATTGGAAAGCATATATAACACCTCCTGGCACATAGTAAGTGCCATCAGAATATTTGTTGAAATATCAAGTGCCATCCAGGTGCAGTGGTACGTGCTTGTAATCCCAGCAGGTCAGACTGAGGCAGGATTGCAAGTTCAAGGCCAGCCTCAATAATTTAGAATGATCCCTAGAAACTAAGTAAGACCCTGTCTCAAAATAAAAAGGACTGAGGGAGCTTGCAGCTGAAACTAACATGCCAGTTTCTTCTTTCAACATTGTAGACGAGTAAGTTCTTTGTCTTCTGGGGAAGAGCAGGTAAAGAGGCAGAGAGCAAGAGTATCATTCTAATAGAAGTTTCTATGGAAACACGAGTCAGGCATAGGAGTTGTCTTCTAAAATAGATAATGATCAAATTGATATCACAAATCTTAAATGACCTCCATTCAACTCAATTTTATTGAGTACTGCTTTCTTGGAATTACGTTAGTATGGTGTAGGACCCAGGAATGGGAATTTTAAAACAGTGATCACTGTGGATAAATCTTCCCATGGCTACGATTTGGAGATTCTACTGTCATGTATAACTAAAAATAACTAATTTTTTTAAAAAAGGACGGGGGATATAGCTCAGTGGTAAAGCACCTCTGGGTTCAATTCCAAGTACAAAAAAAGAAAAAAAAAGAGCTAAGTGTTTAAGGTATCAACACCTTGCAACTTCCCCATAAGTTCCACTATACGGGACAAAATGTAAATTGTTTGTTGGCAAAAAGCCATCAGAGGGCACTTTATTAGTCCGCGTTCAGTCAAGGAAACAGAATTTTGAAGGGAATCGGTTACAGAGTATGGGAAAACTGGAAGAAGGATGGGAGAAGATGCAGAAACCCAGGTAAATACCCACAGGAAGCAGCTCACAGCATTAGTTCTGACACCCACCAAGTTAGACTTAGGGACAGTGTAGAAAGATAGTACCTAAAGAGCTGGCAAGGTGGCAGGAACACAGCCACCTTCAGAGATACTGCCCAAAGACAGAAGAAAGAAAACTGAGGAAGAAGAGAGCCAGAGGCAGGACCCAGCAAAGGGGCATGAGGAATGGGGAATACATTTTGCTCACTCTCAACCCGAGAGTTGCAAAGTACAGCTGACACAGGGTGTAAATAATGGCTTCATGAGCAAAGCGAAAACCAGGTAGATATAAGATCTTTAAAAAAATAATAATAATTACAAAGATCAAAGCTTTACAAAGGGAGAGGGCATGCAAGAACAGGAATCAATTTATACTCTGATGAAAGGAATCATAGAACCAATTTATTAACATGCCAATGTAATGATAGTATGTAAAGTAGCTGTAATTTTTTTTGATGATCTGTGCAATTACAGACTGCAGTATTTACCAACAAATCTGACAGTAATGCTTTCCCTGGTACTGATAGGTTGTAAATACTCACAGAGATGTCTTAACTAATTCCAGACACATGGGAGAGATAGAAAGGTTCTTTAGCCAGAGAATTAGAGGTCTGTAACACTGAGGAATCCACACAACAAGGCAGTAGACACCCATGGAAGAAGAGCCATCAGGCATTTCCCAGCAAAACACTCATACTTTATTGCCAATACCTGGTTTCTGAAGCCACCACTGAATCCCCTCATCAGCTCAATATAGTTCGGTCTAGAGCAGACACACATCATGGAGTGGGTATAGTTAAGGGAAGGATTTTGTCAACTTTTTCCCAGTGTCAGGAAACTAGGTTGCAAAAAAAAATGATGACACATGTTTAGAGGAGAACATTCCTGAGGATTCTGAAGCAAAACCCTGCTTTATTCCCAAGAGAAGAATGTCTCGTATCCGGAATTAAGACTGTTAGAAGCATGCTGGGAATACCAGGGAGCCTGGGCAAAGGGTCACATCTCTCTCCAGTTGTGACTGGGACACATTCACAGAACATCAGAGCTTAACGGGATACCTGTTCACTTAGCTTTTCCTCCCCACCCCCAGCAAAAGGAGGGCATGGATTTCCATCACTTAGTTTGCAGCTGGAGTTTAGCAGATGCCTGCCTCTTTTTTTTGTTTTGTTTTGTTTTGTTTTTTTATAAACTGTAGAACTGCCTCTGTAAAGCCTAAGTGATTAGTTTTTCACATGATCCCTCACATATTTCTGCTTGGGCAGGAAATTGAAGTGAATTTTTCAGATAGCTGACATTTTATGAAGAATAATTTAAGATTCAGCATTAATTCAAAGAATGCACACTTATTTTTTGAGGAATTAGTGCATGATAATATTTCCAGGTGCTTTTCCCATATTAGTAAGATGTTTTCTAATGGATCTAATTTGTGGATAAGTCATATTGCAAAAAAAAAAAAAAAAAGAAAAGGGGGAAACTTGTCCAGTCTTTGGATACCCTAACTTATCAAACAAAACAAAACCCTACATCTTTATTTCCCTTGACTTTAGCCACTATGCTGCATCTTGGAAGAGTGGTTTGCAGGCAGTGAGTGGATCTCTGTACAGCCCCCAATTCTCTATTCCTCTTCCATTGGTGCTCTAGAGAAATGCTTCTCAATGTGATCAGTTCCTACATCTGGGTACCTGCCTCTAGAAACAGGGCCCTGAAACTTGCATTTTAGGATGCTTCTTAAGGGATTCTTAGGGTATAAGAAAAAAGGGATAAACTCTTCCTCTCTAGCTGTATCAAGAAGTGAAGTAATGTCTTTGCCTTGCAGCTCAGCTGAACCACAGCTGGGCTCTTTCAAGGAACTGATATATAATATCTATTGCTCAAAATACAAACCGCAACCAAGTGAATGCGTTTTCAGATTACATTAAAGAGGACAGGACCTCGGTTCCTTTCTTTACCTCACACCTGCCTGGCTGAGTCCTAAGCAAAAGCAGCTTGCCTTAAGATAGTAGCAGTCCCCTAGGAAACGTGCCAGCCCACCCCAAACCTCCTTCCCAGCTCAACCCTTCTGACCTGAGGCCAAACTTCACTTCTGCTCAGCACCTGTTCTTGGCCTTTCTGCTTCTACAAAGATCCTTGATTCTGTAGCCAAGCAGAGAAATTCTCTTTAAGATCCCCTGCTTCTCTGGCTTTCCTGCTCCACTTAATGGTCAGTTTGGGCCATCTGGAAGATCCATGATGGGTGAACTTTTCAAGGCTCTTGTTATGTCCCCCTCCATCTAGGGACCCTGTAATTCAGGGTTCTGCCAGAATCCCAAGTTTAAGTTTGCTTCCCCAATAGACCTTAAAAATATAGGAAGAGCTGCAAATGTAATTTCCTCCATGGCAAGAAGAAAATGGATTCCTGACATCCTCTGTTTAATCCCTTTTTCTTACCTATGGAATTATCTCCACAGCAGCCAGCTCTATAACCTTTCATTTAGATGAGTTGTTGATCTTTGGGGGAAAGGATTTCACAGCGGAAGTCCACCAGTGTAAACCTGCTGCTAAGGATTCACCCACTCCACAGCGCTGACCCTGCTTAGCCTCCCCACATGCAGACAAAACTCATCTACCACAAGCTGTCTTTTGCTTTTAGTTCATGACAGTTATGGGCATCAGGAGAATTAGGTGAGTGGAATGAGGGAATTGGGAGACAATGATAAAGTCTCAATTCAGAATAGTTTTCATCCAAAATGTAATTATTTAATAGCCTGCTTTCAAAGATAATGTAATAAAGATGAATTATGTAATGATGGAGAGGAGCTCATTATTTTTCTGGCCAGCCATATTAAAAGTATTTGGAAGTTCACAAAAGAACTTGAAAACCACCCGACTTTTTTTTTTTTTAAATAAAGAATTTGGATAAAATGAAAATGTCATCCTGATCACTACTTGGGGGAAAAAATTGGCAACCTTTCTCTGTCTTTCATCACACTGGTCTCTCATCACACTGGAAAGGTGCTTCTGAGATTTAAGCACTTAGCTGGGGGAAGGTGTTTTGTCTTTTATTTCTATATGAGTACTCCTGCACCAGTGCCCTAATAATTCCAACCGCTATTACTGGCCATTTTCTTTGTCATCACTGAGTTGTGACAGGAGAGAAGGCAACATTCTGAGATCAAGTCAAAGCTTGTTGGGGAAATGGATCAAGTGTCTGCTTCTTTGCCTTTAATCCTTTTCCAATCCCAGTAACAAAACTTACCCTGAAAGAATCAGAGCTGCTGGGCACGGTGGTGCATGCCTGTAGTCCCAGTGGCTCAGGAGGCTGAGGCAGAAGGATCATGAGTTCAAAGCCAGCCTCAGCAACAGCAAGGCCCTAAGCAACTCAGTGAGACCCTGTCTCTAAAAATACCAAAAAGGGCTGGGGAATGTGGCTCAGTGGTTGAGTGCCCCTGAGTTCAATCCTTGGTACCAAAAATGTAAGGAACATTTTAACATTATGTCATCCACCCGTTTTATCTGTTTTGTTTTTGCTTCAAAGTTATGTGCAGAGTTTAACAGCTTATATATTTTGTTAGAAAAAAGAATAGATTCTTGTCCACCTCCCACACACTTGACTATCCCCAGATGCAACCGTCTTCAATACTCTTGGCTAATTCTTTGCAATTAATTCCATATCTCTAAATAGCACGCTTATATTGCTCTTTCTTCCATCATTCAGGTTCAGGCATTAGCTAATAACTTCTCCCTCTAGGGGATAAAGATTGACGTTTTGTCCTCACTCCATCCCTACCACATACATGCACTCTCTGCCTCCATTACCTCCCACACCACACTTCCTGCTTCATAGTATACCTATGTCATGATGGCACTTAAGTCAATATTGAGTATTGCATTATGACCATGTAAATATTATGGTATACAGCCATGCTTTATTATCCAAGAGGGACCGAAGTTACAGGACCCCCTGTGGATACCTAAATCAGTGGATGCCAAAGTTTTGTATATAAAGTCATGCAGTGTTTGCATGTAACCTACATACCTCCTCCTATATACTTTAAATCATCCCTAGATTACTTATAATACCTAATGCAATGTAATTGCTATATACACAGCTATTATACTGTATTGCTAAGGGAATGATGATAAGAAATAAGTTTGTACATGTTCAGTACAAGTACAATTGTTTTTTTTTTTTTTCAAAATTTTTCAATTTATAGTTGGTTGAATCTGAGGATTCCCCATCTGCAGAACAGAGGGTTGACTACAGTATAGGTAGTTTTCCTTTCCTATATTACTCAGTTTTCCCCTGTAATAGAGTTGTCTTGTACTTCCTTTAATTTATTTATTTATTTTTCTTTAATGGAAACCCAAGCTCTTCACCAGTTGTCTTGATTGCTTCTTACACCATTTAAATGCATTAGCTTCTGTTCATTTCATTTTCTTGCAAACGTTTTGCACAGAGCCTCTGACCTGCCCCAGTCTGAACTAGCTGCCCTCTAGGGCTTGCTGCACAGATGTTACTGGGGGGGTCTCCCTTCCCTGTTGTTCTAAGGATTCTAGTCCCTTGTCTATACTGGTTCCCCTGTTATCATATACCTCTTCCTCTTTGTAGTTTTACTCCCCCATTCCAGTGGAGCACATCTTGCATTATCTCCAGTGTCCTCTAGTGTTTTTTTTTTTTTTCTTTTTATTGTAAACAAATGGGATACATGTTGTTTCTCTGTCTGTACATGGTGTAAAATCCTCTAGTGTTAAAAGGACTCAACAGAGGAAAAATCCTAGAGGACTCCCATGTCTATGTCTATTGTAACCCTCACACTTGATTGATAGAGTAGCTGGTTTCAACTTCTAGGTTGTAACTCTTTCTTCCCCCTCCAAAATTGTGAAGGCTTTGCTCATTTTTGCTCATTATCTTTTTGTTCCCAGTTACTTGAGAAATCCAGTACTGTTCTGATTCCCACCCTTTCTAGTTTTCTCTGTGTTTCACAATGGAGCTCCTTGGTGTAGGTCTGTGTTCACAAAGTGTAGCAAGACTCAGGGCCTTTTCCATGTGCAAACTCATATTTTTAAAGTATGGGGAAATTTTCTTAACTGCTTTTTTTATTTCCTGCTCTCTTTCTTCTTCCTTTTATGCATATGAAATCTTCTGGATTTGTCCTCCAATGTATTTACTTTCCTCTCTTCATTTTCATCTGTTTATCCTTCTGTTCTTTTTCTGAGAGATTTCCTCAACTTTATCTCCTAATCCTTCAGCTCCATTTTTAATTTCCGTTACCGTGTTTTCTAAGAATTCTTTTTCTTCCCTGAGGTTTTGTTTCTTAGCCAGCCTTCCTTATTGAATGACTGTCATTTCTTCTCATTCCCCTCCGAGGATATGAGGATTGTAATTTTGGTCCTGCCCTGATTTTTGTCTCCTCACCCTTTTTGGTCTCAGTCTTCAATCAAGTTGCCTTTTTCTGTTTGTTTTAGTCTGCATCTTTTATATAGGAGATTCTAGTCAGCTTTTTGGTTTGGTGGTCAAACTTTACTTAAAGGTGACTTGGATGGGACCTTATAATGGAACCAATGTTAGTATCTGTCAGTCTTTGCCGTTGAACTGGCCACATTTACTACAGAGATGATTCCAGTTTCTTGTTTGATGGGGTCAGTCCAGTCTGGTAGCCTCCTGGGACCTCTGGCAGGAAAGAGACCTAGGTCTTTCAGCATCTAATAATGCACATTCTCTTCCTCTTTCTATTTTTTCCTCAATTCCTTCTAGTGTTTCTCATCCATGGATGTTGTTCTATGGTCTCATCAGAAAATAATACTAGCAATAGCCTCAATAAGCACTTTATAAGAGAAGAATTGCAGATGGCTTAGAAGCACATGAAAAGGTGTCCGAAGTCACTGGTTAGGTGATACCAGTTAAGATCACAATGTGACAGCACTTTGCACCCCCTAGGTCTGAAAGGATGTAGAGCAAATGCATCACTGCTCTCAGGGACATAATGAGGTGCTGCCGCTTCAGAAAACAGTATGGCAATTTCTTAAAAAGTTAAACATATAGTTACCATAAGATCTAAAAACTCCACTCATAGAACAGAAATAAAAATGTATGTCCAAGCCAGGCATGGTGGTACACACCTGTAATCCCAGTGGCTCTGGAGACTGAGACAGCAGAATTGCAAGTTCAAAGCCAGCCTCAGCAATGGCAATATACAAATCAACTCAGTGAGACCTGTTTCTAAATAAAATATGAAAAGGACTGGGGATGTGGCTCAGTGGTTGATTACCTCTGAGTTCAACCCCCAGTATCCCCCCAAAAAAAATGTCCACAAAAGAAAAAAATAATAATAACAATAAAATAAAAATAAAACCTTTCAGTCTTCTGATTGTTTTTCCTTGTTTTTCCCAGTGGAGGCTCAGGATTTGGGTCTCTTGAGTTTGCTGGCTTGCTTACTACCTGTCTGCATACCTTTCTAACTCCAAAGTTTTGTTTCTGTGAGCCTGTCCTCATCCTCTGCCCTTCTAATAAATTTATGTCTTTTCTTAAACCTTTATTGTAAATTGTCAGTAAAATTAGATGCATCTGCCTTTGCTTCCTTGTCTGTAAACCTAGAGAGACCCAGAAAAAGTGCTGAATGAGGATTCTCAGGTAGCAATGTAACTAAGTAGCAGGACCAGAACCAAGGCCTACAATTCCTGATGCCTCCTTCCAGGCAGCCTCTTTCAAAATAGACAAAATCAGCAATAATGGGTGAATCTATACGGAGCATGTTTCTGTTTGGGTGTGAATGGGCTTAACAGGTTATTTCATAAAGAGTTCTTTGCATTCTTAGCATTTTTTTTATATTTATTTATTTTTTTTAATTGTATACAAATGGGATACATGTTGTTTCTCTATTTGTACATAGAGTCAAGGCATACCATTTGTGTAATCATACGTTTACATAGGGCAATGATGTTTATTTTTTTCCTCCCACCCCTCTTTTCCCTCTATACAGTCCTTCTTTCCTTCATTCTTACCGCTCTCCTTATCCCTAACCCTAAACCTAACCCTAAACCTAATGCTAACCCCTCCCACCCCCCATTATATGTCCTCATCCGCTTATCAGCGAGATCATTCGTCCTTTAGTTTTTTGAGATTGGCTTATCTCACTTAGCATGATATTCTCCAATTTCGTCCATTTGCCTACAAATGCCATGATTTTATCATTCTTCATTGCGGAGTAATATTCCATTGTATAAATATGCCACAGTTTCTTTATCCATTCATCAACTGAAGGGCATCTAGGTTGGTTCCACAATCTGGCTATGGTGAATTGAGCAGCAATGAACATTGATGTGGCTGTATCTCTGTAGTATGCTGATTTTAAATCCTTTGGGTATAGGCCAAGGAGTGGGATAGCTGGGTCAAATGGTGTTTCCATTCCAAGCTTTCTGAGGAATCTCCACACTGCTTTCCAGAGTGGCTGCACTAATTTGCAACCCCACCAGCAATGTATGAGTGTTCCTTTTTCACCACATCCTCGCCAACACCTGTTGTTGCTTGTATTCTTGATAATCACCATTCTAATTGGGGTGAGATGAAATCTTAGGGTAGTTTTGATTTGCATTTCCCTTATTACTAGGGATGTTGAACACTTCTTCATATATCTGTTGATTACTTGTACATCTTCCGTGAAGTGTCTGTTCATTTCCTTAGACCATTTGTTGATTGGATTATTTGTATTCTTCGTGTAGAGTTTTTTGAGTTCTTTATAGATTCTGGAAATTAGCGCTCTATCTGAGGTATGGTTGGCAAAGATATTCTCCCACTCCGTAGGCTCTCTCTTCACATTTCTGATAGTTTCCTTTGCTGAGAGAAAGCTTTTTAGTTTGAATCTATCCCAGTTGTTGATTCTTGCTTTTATTTCTTGTGCTATGGGAGTCCTGTTAAGGAAGTCTGATCCTAAGCCAACAAGTTGAAGATTTGGACCTACTTTTTCTTCTATAAGATGCAGGGTCTCTGGTCTGATTCCGAGGTTCTTGATCCATTTTGAGTTGAGTTTTGTGTAGGGTGAGAGATAGGGGTTTAATTTCATTCTATTGCATATGGTTTTCCAGTTTTCCCAGCACCATTTGTTGAAGAGGCTATCTTTCCTCCATTGCATATTTTTGGAACCTTTGTCTAGTATGAGAAAATTGTATTTATTTGGGTTTGTGTCCATGTCCTCTATTCTGTACCATTGATCTACCTGTCTATTTTGGTACCAATACCATGCCGTTTTTGTTACTATTGCTTTGTAGTAGAGTTGAAGATCTGGTATTGCAATACCCCCTGCTTCGCTCTTGCTACTGAGGATTGCTTTAGCTATTCTAGGTTTTTTATTCTTCCAGATGAATTTCATAATTGCTTGCTCTATTTCTGCAAGGTACATCATTGGGATTTTAATTGGAATTGCATTGAATCTGTATAGCACTTTAGGTAGTATAGCCATTTTGACGATATTAATTCTGCCTATCCAGGAACATGGGAGATCTTTCCATCTTCTAAGGTGCTCTTTAATTTCTTTCTTTAGTGTTCTGTAGTTCTCATTGTAGAGGTCTTTCACCTCTTTTGTGAGATTGATTCCCAAGTATTTTATTTTTTTTTGAGGCTATTGTGAATGGGGTAGTTTTCCTAATTTCTCTTTCTGAAGATTCATCACTTATGTATAAAAATGCATTGGATTTATGAGCATTGATCTTGTAACCTGCTACTTTACTGAATTCACTTATGAGTTCTAAAAGTTTTCTGGTGGAATTTCCCGGTTCCTCTAAATATATAATCATGTCATCAGCGAACAGGGATAGTTTGAGTTCTTCTTTTCCTTTTCGTATCCCTTTAATTTCTTTGGTTTGTCTGATTGCTCTGGCTAGAGTCTCAAAGACGATTTTGAATAGAAGTGTTGAAAGAGGGCATCCCTGCCTTGTTCCAGTTTTTAGGGGGAACGCTTTCAGTTTTTCACCATTTAGAATGATATTAGCCATGGGCTTAGCGTAGATTGCCTTTATAATGTTAAGGAATGTTCCCACTACCCCATTTTTTTCTAGTGTTTTGAGCATGAAGGGATGCTGTATTTTATCGAATGCTTTTTCTGCATCTATTGAAATAATCATGTGATTCTTAACTTTAAGTCTGTTGATATGGTGAATGACATTTATTGATTTCCGAATGTTGAACCAACCTTGCATCCCTGGGATAAAACCCACTTGATCGTGGTGCACTATCTTTTTAATATATATTTGTATGCGATTTGCTAAAATTTTGTTGAGAATTTTTGCGTCGATGTTCATTAAGGATATTGGTCTGAAATTTTCTTTTCTCGATGTGTCTCTGTCTGGTTTAGGTATCAGGGTGATATTGGCTTCATAGAACGAGTTTGGGAGGGTTCCCTCCTCTTCTATTTCATGGAATAGTTTGAGGAGTATTGGAATGAGCACTTCTTTAAAGGTTTTGTAGAACTCGGCTGAGAACCCATCTGGTCCTGGACATTTCTTTGTTGGTAGGCTTTTGATGACCTCTTCTATTTCATTGCTTGAAATTTGTTTATTTAAGTTGTGTATGTCCTCCTCGTTCAGTTTAGGTAATTCATATGTCTCTAGAAATTTGTTGATGTCTTTGAGGTTTTCTGTTTTGTTGGAGTATAGATTTTCAAAATAGCTTCTAATTATGTTTTGTATTTCACTCGTGTCTGTTGTGATGTTTCCTTGTTCATTCCGAATTTTAGTAATTTGAGTTTTCTCCCTCTTTCTCTTTGTTAGTGTGGCTAAGGGTTTATCAATTTTATTTATTTTTTCAAAGAACCAACTCTTTATTTTGTTAATTTTTCCAATTGTTTCTTTTGTTTCAATTTCATTGATTTCGGCTCTGATTTTAACTATTTCCTGTCTTCTACTACTTTTGGTATTGGTCTGCTCTTCTTTTTCTAGCGCTTTGAGCTGTAGTGTTAAGTCGTTTATTTGTTGATTTCTACTTCTTTTTTTGAATGCACCCCATGAAATAAATCTTCCTCTAAGTACTGCTTTCATATTGTCCCAGAGATTTTGATAGGATGTGTCTTTGTTCTCATTTACTTCTAAGAATTTTTTTATTTCCCTCCTGATGTCTTCTGTTATCCATTCATCATATAATAGTGTATTATTTAATCTCCAGGTATTGGAGAAGTTTCTGTTTTTTATTCTGTCATTTATTTCTAATTTCAATCCATTATGATCTGATAGAGTACAAGGTAGTATCTCTATCTTCTTGTATTTGGTAACAGTAGCTTTGTGGCATAAAATATGGTCTATTTTAGAGAAGGATCCATGTGCTGCTGAGAAGAAAGTGTATTCGATCTTTGTTGGATGGTATATTCTATATATGTCCGTTAAGTCTAAATTGTTGATTGTGTTGTTGAGATCTATAGTTTCTTTATTCAATTTTTGTTTGGACGATCTATCCAGTGGTGAGAGAGGTGTGTTAAAATCGCCTAGTATTATTGTGTTGTGGTCTATTTGATTTCTGGAATTGAGAAGGATTTGTTTGACGTACGTGGATGAGCCAATGTTCGGGGCATAGATATTTATGATTGTTAAGTCTTGCTGATTTATGCTTCCCTTAAGCAGCATGTAATGTCCTTCTTTATCCCTTCTGACTAGTTTTGGTTTGAAGTCCACATTATCTGAAATGAGGATGGATACTCCAGCTTTTTTGCTGTGTCCGTGTGCATGGTATGTTTTTCCCCATCCTTTCACCTTCAGTCTATGGGTGTCTCTTTCTATGAGGTGAGTCTCTTGCAGGCAGCATATTGTTGGATTTTTCTTTTTAATCCAATTTGCCAGTCTGTGTCTTTTGATTGATGAATTCAGGCCATTAACATTCAGGGTTTATTATTGTGATATGATTTGTATTCCCAGTCAATTGACTCATATTTGTTTTTGACATGATTTGGTTTCTCCTTTATTTGGCTATTCCTTTAGGCTAGCGCCTCCTGTTGCTGATTTGCATCGTTGTTTTTCATCTCTTCCTCATGGAATATTTTGCTGAGAATGTTCTATAATGCTGGCTTTCTTTTTGTAAATTCCTTTAGTTTTTGTTTATCATGGAAGGATCTTATTTCATCGTCAAATTTGAAGGTAAGTTTTGCTGGGTATAAGATTCTTGGTTGGCATCCGTTTTCTTTCAGGGCTTGGTATATGTTGTTCCAGGCCCTTCTAGCTTTTAGGGTCTGGATTGAAAAATCTGCTGATATTCTTATTGGTTTCCCTCTGAATGTAATTTGATTCTTTTCTCTCGCGGCCTTTAAAATTCTGTCTTTATTTTGTATGTTAGGTATTTTCATAATAATGTGCCTTGGTGTGGGTCTGTTGTAATTTTGTATGTTTGGAGTTCTATAAGCCTCTTGTACTTGGTTTTCCATTTCATTCTTCAGATTTGGGAAATTTTCTGTTATTATTTCATTGAATAGATTGTTCATTCCTTTGGTTTGTTTCTCTAAGCCTTCCTCAATCCCAATAATACTTAAATTTGGCCTTTTCATGATATCCCATAATTCTTGTAGATTCTGTTCATGATTTCTTACCGTCTTTTCTGTTTGGCCCACTTTGCTTTCAAGATTAAATAATTTGTCTTCCATGTCTGAGGTTCTGTCTTCCAGGTGTTCTATCCTATTGGTTATGCTTTCTATGGAGTTTTTAACTTGGTTTATTGTTTCCTTCATTTCAAGTATTTCAGTTTGTTTTTTTTTTTTCAGTATCTCTAACTCTTTATTGAAATGATCTCTTGCTTCCCGTATTTGGTCTTTTAACTGTTGATTGGTGCGATCATTTAATGCCTGCATTTGCTCTTTCATCTCCTCCTTCAATGCCTGCATTTGCTCTTTCATCTCCTCATTAGCTTCTCTGATCGTTTTAATTACGTACATTCTGAACTCCCTTTGTGACATTTCTTCTGCTGTGCTGTCATTGGGTTTTATTGATGTAGTATCTAGGTTTATTTGGGACATTTTCTTCCCTTGTTTTCTCATATTGGTCAGCTGTCAGTGGGACCCTGAGATATTGCAGTTTTCCACTATTGTCTTATCGTGTCCCGGTAGATTTCCAGTGTATCACCTCCCAGCCTTCAGTAGCCTGATGTCTTGGAGGAATCTGATAAAGCAGCGCATCCGAAGAAAACTGCCCCTAGCCCCCTACTGGTTCCATGGTTTGGAACTGGTTCTGTGCAGAAATGCTCTCACTGTGGGCCTGCACTGTGCAACTGGCTGTGTGGGAGGAGCCCACTGCCGGATTGTGGAAGACTACCTTGGGAAGACTCTAGCTGCCCTGCCCGGCTCTGATAAGCCACCTCTATCTGGGCCTGCCACCTGGGCCGAGCTTTACCCAGTGGGCAGACTCACCTGTGGCTCTATTTCAGTCCGAGTCTCTCAATGCCTCCCCTTCTTAACTCCTGGGTTCTGGAGCGACTGGGGGTGCAGTCTCCCTCTAGGCCGCCATCTTGGATCGCCCCGTGAAGAGAGCCTGCAGCCGGAGTGGGCAGAGCCGCCTGAAGAGGTCTCTGGCTGCCCTGCCCTGATCCCAGAGGCTGCTTGCAGATCGAAGCTCTCCGTTGGTTCGGGGACTTGTGGCTGGTTCTATGTAGAAAACCTCTCACTGGGCAGTCTGGTCTCCATTCTTAGCATTTTTATGAGTAAGTTATAATTATACATTATAGTGGGGTTCATTTTGACATTCATACATGCACATAACATAATTTGCTCCATTTCACTGAGTTCTCTGTATTTTAGCTTTGATGAGCATCTCATCATGAGACAGTAAGTTGGGAAGTAACGGAAGTCTTCCCAACACCATTGTGCTGCACAGAAAGCCCCACGTAAGGGAAGGACTGGTGTCAGGTGCTGATAAGATGGCAGTGACCAGGCTGATGCTGCTTTTTAACTTTACTGCCTCTTCAGCTTTCCATGTAACCAGAGTTTTACTGGGTCTCACCTACATGTGGGAACAAATGGGATTCTAGCCAAATATCCAATGGCAGATGCCAAGTGTCCTGTCAAGTACTGTCCAAGTTTACCTGTAAGTCCCCAGTGTCCCCTGGGTGCACACTAACAAGTCCACCACCAGAACAGCTTTGTGGCCCATATGGAAATCACCGTCACTTGTTATAGGGCTCCAATGTGACTGCTTAGACTTGATATTTTACAGACTTTTACTAAAATAACTCTTCCTGTTTTAAATTTTTTTTGTTTTTGTTGTACTGGGAATTGAACCTAGAGACACTTTACTACTGAGCCACATCCCCAGCACTTTTTATTTTTTGTTTGGAGACAGGGTCTCACTAAGTTGCTTAGGGCCTCACTAAATTGCCAAGGCTAGCCTTGAACTTGCAATCCTCCTGCCTCAGCCTCCCAAGCCACTGGATTATAGACATGTGCCACTGCACCCAGCTCCTGTTTCAACTTAAAGCTCTCTTGCCTACTCCCTCTCTTCCCACAACCCCAGTTCCACCCATTTGTCTCTTGCCCTAGGAATCAAACATGAGTCCTTGGGGTTAGCCTACTGCTGTGAACTAGATGTATTCTCTGATAACTGAGGCATGAGTCAATTCATTTGACCTTCACGGTGCTTTCTCAACCCTCAGCAAATTAACATACCTTGAACCTATCCTGCCAGCCTACCAAACAGGTCTTAATTCTACAGATGGACATTGCTTTGTCTCAGGGTCTCAACCTGGTATCTTTGCCACATCTATTTTAATATATTCTTGCATACTTTAATTCTATATTCAAACATATGAGTAGGGCCTTCTAATCACTGGGCAGTGTGTAAGATGCTAGAGAAGTTGGAAAAGTGGAAAATATTTGCTCTTAAGAAAACTAGTGTTTGTACAAATAAGTGCAGTAGAGAAAAAGTGGCATTCAGTTCAATGAAAGATCTATACAAGGTGAGTTAAGAGGACTATTGGGCAAGATGACCAGCGCAGAGTCTGATACCTGCCACTAAAGTAAGCATGCCAAAGGGCAAAACTGCATAACCCTGCTGGTTATTATTGTTCACTGTCTTTGGCATAAGTGCTCAGAAAAATGTTCCTTAATTAACCAAATGCAGCATTTGTGGTGCTTATGCTTGGTTGAACTAAGAAGGGATCCTCAATGAAAAATGAGAATGTCATCATATGAAGCGTTTAATTCCAGGAAGATGTGTATTGATCGCTTGCTTCTATCCATGTTTGTTACAATAATTAATATGTCTGAATTTTCAAATGCAAACAGATGTCTTGAGCTCATCAGCCCAGGTGCTGTGAAATAGCACAGAGTTCTCCAATTTGCTCTTGATTATCATTCGTTTCATGTATCATCCTGTGGTTAAGACAGATTTTAAATTCATTTCCTTGCCTCAGTGACATGAAAACAGTTTTTGATAAACAAGGGGCTCCACATAAAGCCCTCTCAGTATGAACTGTGGGGAACTAGGGAATTGGATATTTTTGTTGAAGAGCATGCAGCTCTCAGATGTAACTTGAGTGTGGCACTTCTTTGCCAAAACAGGAAGATAGGTCACCTGAGTGCTGGCCTCAGATTGAAATAATTACATGACTCGGGGGATGGTGAGAGCTTCATATTTTATAGGAGTTATCTAACAATGTTCATGTCTTTTAAAACCATCAACATAGAAGATAATTTTTTTTAAACTAGCATTATTTCATGCATGATTTTTACATTGTGGTTTATGATAATCCCAAAACACATGCACTGGATGCCTACTCTTATACAATGTAGTCTGGCAAACACTTTATAGTTACTATTTTATTTCATATAGCATCAGTCCTGTCAGGTATGCACGGGTGGAGTTTACAAAAGGGATTTATTTTGAAACATAAATGATGGGTAGATAGAAAAATCAATTTTGCCAAGAACACTGTGTACACAAACCTAAAACTACAAAAATATCATTTGACACACAAAATGAACCTCTCCATGCTAATAAAGCTTTGTTTCTTCAAAATCTGTAATTATTCAAGCACTATGAATATATTCTCAAATGTATCATTTAAAAGTGACCTCATGAAATATGATCACAGTCAATCAGAGTGGCCCCATAGCTGACCCAAAAAAAGAGTACAAGCAGATTGTCCAGTCCGTGGAAGTGGGTTAGGCATAGATCAGTGCTGGTTGCATATCTGCATGTTGTAGAGAAGGTATTTTATGAATCTTCTTGCTGCATTGTCAAGCAGAAGTAAGCCTGAGTGTCAGTCACAGTGATTTCAGCCAAGTTCATAGGTGAGTGCTCCTAAACGGGAACATTCCAACCTGTATGGTGCGCCTGCTGTGAGCCACAAGGGGATGTGTAGAGAGATTTATCCCTCAGTCTTCAAGGCGGTGAAGCGTGCAGGACCCCTGAGACCCCCGGGGTGATTTACCTAGGGCAGTTCCCCAGAGGGCAGTTCCAATATATTCATGTGCTATGAATGTCATGACACTAAAAAAGACTGAGTAGTGCTGTCTTAATTTAAAGGATATTTGCTATGAAGTCCAGAGGTTTGCAGTCCCCCTCGGGTACAGCTTCCCAGTGACATCTTCCCAGTGACATCTTTCCCTCTTTCTGCTCCACCATCCTTTGCTTTTTTGGTTTTGGCTTTTCTTATTTGTTGCCCCTTGATCACAAAATGGCTGACAGAGCTTCAGACATGTCCTCACTCCAGGGACTCCGGCAGAAAGGAAATGGAGCAAAGGGGGAAAGGCGGGAGGGCTATTTCTCCTTGCAGGGCTGTGGGGAGACTTTGCCCCACTGTGTCCTCAGCAGCATCCTCTGAAGAGTTCATGACCAGAAATGTGTCACGTGACCACTCCAAGGTGCAAAGGAGGCTGGGAAGAATCCTGCCTTCCTGAGACAGCTGAAGGAGGGAAGAGAATTATTTTCTTCACCTTTCACTAGGTTCATGGTGGAAGCCCCTGTAACAAAAGACAGATTAACAAAAGGAAAGCATAAAAATTTATTTAATTTTCTATGACGCAGAAGCCTTCAGAAATGAAGACCCAAAGAAGCAGTAACTGTGTAGTTTTTTTTTATTATTTTATTTTAGACGTAGGTGGATACAATACCTTTATTTATTTATTTTTTTTAATGTGGTGCTGAGGATCAAACCCAGGGCCTCACACATGCTAGACAAGCGCTCTACCACTGAGCCACAACCCCAACCCAACCTATGTGGGGTTTTTTTTGTTTTTTGTTTTAATATATTTTTTAGTTGTAAATAAGTACCTTTATTTTATGCTTTTTAAAATTTTTATGTGGTGCTTAGGATTGAACCCTGGGCCTCACGCATGCTAGGCAAGCACACTACCACTGAGCCACACCCCCAGCCCCAACCTATGTGTTTTTTAGGTTAAACTTGATAAAGACGTAAACAGGTGTATGGAAGTGATATGATCTGATAATACAAGCTGGGGGAAACTTAGCAAGTCATGTTTGTTCAGATTCTTCTGTGTCCCTGTATTTTCAAAGGTTCCTTTCCTCCAGGTTTAGGGAGGGCACCTCTCCAATGAGGGTCTTTGATCAGCTTCAGGGAAGAAGGGTGAGGGAAGGTCAGAAAGCGACCTTCCTAATATTATGACCTTCTGATTTAGGGCAGGATGTCCTGAGCCCCAGCCCTACTGATCTCCACCTGGTACCCAAATCAAAATTTAGAGTTCTATTAGCAAAGCCAGGGAGTGCTGGCTGTTGTATAGGCCCTAGTGATAGGACCAGACTGTAAAGAAAAAATCCAGGATGAGTTCTTTTAATGAAGCAGAGGGGAAAAAAGAATTTTTTAATGAAACAGATTTTTCTGCTTCTGAAGTAATTATTCAGACTTGCTGCAGCTAAAATACCACCCACAGGATAATTTACCCCTGAAACTAAAAGCCCACTCTGTGGAAGTGTATTTGAAACAGAGCATCCTACAGATAAGACAAAGTTTTATGTAAATGTTGTCAGAGAAATTTAAGTTTTTTCAGTATTTGTTTTCATACAGACTTCCAAATAGCATTTGTATTTTGTATAGCTTTGAGTTGTAGAACTCAAATAGGTATTAGAGGTTCTCTCCTTTTTTTCCCATTTGATAGTTTACTAAGACATTAATATTTTTATTATGTTTTAAATTAGATGGACTCTTTGGAATGTAGTATGAGGGGTCTCAAGAATTGGACCACAGGACTGGGATGTAACTCAGTAGTAGAGCACCTGCCTAGTATGTGTGAGGGCCCTCCATTCAATCTTCAGCACAAAAAAAAAAAAAAAAAAAAAAAGAATTGAACCACAGAGCTGGTTTTGTTTCACTCCTTAAACATTAAATTGAAAGTGAACATTAATGCAAATGTCTTATACCACCAAGTTTAAAAGATTAACTTTTTTTGGTTCAGGCAGCAACTTGGGATATTTAAATTTTTCTTCTCATTTCCCCAGAATTGATGATAGCAAAGTATTATTTTTATTATGTTGCAAAGACTATATCAGAAATTCATGACTCTGAGTAGAGAAACTAAACATAATCCTTATGTTTGATTGATTAATAATTTTTAGAAAATTTTTTATAATAGTTCTAATATTTCTGTATTGGGGTATTTAATATTTCTGAAGAAAAGAAGAAGAAGGAAGACACCATTCATCTAGGATCTTTCCTTCATAACTTTAGAAGTCTCAGAATTGAATAGTTTAAAAAATTATAAACCAATTTAAATATATGATAAGAATAATTTCTTGTTAATTCATTTTCTGATTATTGAAAGTTATATAAGAACTTAATCATACAGAGAATTTGAAAAAGAAAATAGTTATCCCACCAACTTAACACAATTACTGATGTCTAACTAAACCCCAGACTCTTTTCAGATATATACAGTTCATTGTATAAATAACATCATAATGTAAATGTTATTTTAAACTATATCATATTTATTTACATAGCACTAACTATACTCTTCATTCATTTCTTCATGTTTTGCTAGATTTTATTTTTATCAAAGATAGATTTTACAGCCAAATAGTTCTTCAGGGACTATTATGAAAAGCCCCAGTCCATCCATTCACTACTCCCATTATCTTCTGCATCAAAGGTGGTCACCTTTTTGTGTGTGATTTTTGTTTAGAGAGTTCTTTCCAACTCTCTAAATAATATGTTTATGTTTCCAGGTTTTTGTGCTCACTTTGGACTAGGATTGCATGGCTCCCTCTTACCACCCCTACCTCTGTACTAACCCTTCTCACTGCTCTATTCTCTTCATAGGATTGCATCATAATTTTGCTTAGCTTGTTATTTACCTTCTTGTGTCATGAACACTACTTACAACTATGCTCTGTAGTAATGTCTCATTTCTTTTCCTCATATTTGTCCCCAAAGAAAAGAATTACGTACTTTTCCATTTTGCTTCTTTACTGATTTGTCTACACATTTTTTATTGATTAAATAGCAAACTGTTCATAATGTCCAGCTGGCTCAGATGTATCAGATGCTGTAGCAGAGTCATCCACCTGAATAGACTTTCCTCCAAGCCTTCTGACCTGATCCATTCTGCTCTCTATGCCTGATGTACAGCTGTTACCCTGGGAACTTCCTCCACCTTTACTCTTCCTCTCTGATGTTGCCTTATCTGCTTCATAGTTTTCATATTGTCCTCTTTTTGGTTTAGTCCCTCGTTTCTATGGAGTGCATCCTCCAGTATCTTTCTGAGAACAAGACTCATGGGACGTAAGCCTTTCAATATCTTAAATCCTTGAAGATGTCTTCATGCTAAACTTACTCATAATTAATAGTTTAGCAAGGCATGGAAGTTTATTTTGCAATATAAGTTTTCCTTCAGATTTTCAAAGGTATCATTCCATCATCTTCAAGGTTCACAAGTAACTGTTAAGAAGTTTAAAGTTATTGTGTCCTGTTGTATTTTCTGTAATCTGTTTTTTCTCCTTCCTTGAAAGTTTAAAGTTCTTCTCTTTTTCCTAATAAACCACCTTGGAGTAGTGTTTATTTTCATCCATCATAAAGTATATTCAGAGTAACTTTTCAATCTGCACACTTAAGTCCTTTAAGTTTAGGAAACTTTTTTTCTTTTTCTTTTTTGTGTTTTTGTTTAATCATCAGTTTTCTTTGTAATTTCTATACCTCTTTTTTTCTCTTCTCTCATTCTGATCTTATTTGAATATTGGAACTGCCAGATTTGTCCCCTGATTTTTTTTTCTCACCCATTGTCTTTTTTTTTTTTTTTATGAGATTGCCTCAAATTTTCATACAACCCTTATTGAATCAGTTCTACTGTTGTATTTTTACTTGTCAACAACTCTTTTTTTATCCTGATTATTCCTTTTTGTTTTTGTTTCAGTATCTCTCTCTTTTTTTTTTTTTTGTACTGGGGATTGAACCCAGGGGCACTTAACCAACTGAGCCACCTCCCCAGCCCTTTTTTGTATTTTATTTAAAGACAGGGTCTCACCGAGTCTCTTAGGACTTCACAGAGATGCTGAGACTGGCTCCTACCTCAGACTCCCAAGCCACTGGGATTACAGTCATGCCACCACACCCGGCTTCAGCATCTCCTTTTATTTCATAATTACAGTAACTTAACTGAGGATATAAATGATAGTTGGGGCATGGGGTGATTTTTGGCATTTTCTTCTCCCTGCATAATCTGATTCCTCCAGTTAGTTTTGTTGTTGTTGTTGTTCCTTCTCTTTTGAGATAATGCTTATCATCCTTGGTTGTCTGTGCATACTTAAAAGTGGCACTACAAATCTATGGAGACAGAAGGTAAATTAGCAGTTTTTGGGGAATTGGGGGGTAATGGAGCAATTGCTAGTAAGTACAATTTTGAATCTTAGTTATTGGGGAATTGGGGGGTAATGGAGCGATTGCTAGTAAGTACAATTTCCTTTTGGGGGTAATGAAAATGTTTTCAAATTGGTAATATAATAGTTGCACAACTCTGAATATACTAAAAACCATTGAGTTATACACTCTAAATGCAGTTATATGGTAAGTGTATATTTCAGTGAAACTATTTCAAACAAAAAGTAGGACTCTAACAAAATCATTTAAAGCTCAAAGTGCATGGCAGTGGCTTCTCTAGGGGTTCACCGTAGGGTGATTTGACTGAGCTATTTAGTTGGGGAAGCTCTATCTTTGAAAGACTGTCTTTGTCTTTCTCTGTGGGTTGACCAACTCCCCTAGTAGAAACTATAACCCATCTTTCCACCCTGGAGTGGCTGCCAGCATTACAGAAGACTAGAGAAGAAAGCTGTCGCTGCATCCTGCAGGCTGACACCACCTAATCCCCCCAGTTGAGGGAAGGTTCCTTAGGTGCTGCTGTGCCTGGTAATCCCCAATCTAGAACCCCTCTGTTCTGCCCACTCCAGAGAACAAACCTCCTTCAAAAAAAAAAATAGAATTGAGAAAGAAGCAGTTAGCCAGTGGTAGAGTCTAGGAGGTGATCTGCCTGCTTCTTCACCAGACTTTTAACCAATATCTGAGCTGTGTCCCCTTTTCCCACCTCACACATGCTCAAAGCGCCTGTGCCTCTAATTCCTGAGCATTTGCTTGTTTGTTTTTGCAGTGCCTAGGAACTGAAATTGCAGTTATTTGGGTACTGGGGATTAAACCTATGAGTGCTTTACCACTGAGCATTACGGTGCTTTTTTACTTTTTATTTTAAGAAAAGGTCTCACTAGATTGCCCAGTCTGGCCTCAAACTTGCCATGCTCCTGTCAACCTCCTGAGTAACTAGGATTACAGGCTTGTGCCACCACACCCAGTTTATTCCTGAACTTTCTGAATCTATGAATCAAATTGGTCCTAGGCATTTCCCTCATTTTTATGGATTTTGGTGGATAAAGCAAAGGGTAAAGCATCTGTTAACACCATCTTTCCCTGAACAGAAATACATGTTTTGCCTTCTCCAATTATTCAGGGTCATTATAATCTGCACTATCAAGATTTTTCAGCTCAATGCCACAGATACAATCCCCAGTGCGCAGGTGTGCACACACACACACACACACACACACACACAGATTATATATATATGTATATGTATCCATATATATGTACACACATACACATATATATTTAATTACAGGTATCATTCATTTAATATTCTGGTTTGGTTAAAAAAAAATTTGTTCATACTAAATATTCTTGTCTTATGCAGAATCAAAAGATTTGAGCTTATTTCTCCTCTACCGAAAGTAGAATTATTTTTCACATACAAATAGAAAAACCATCCTCTCAATTCAGGAGAACCAGTTAAGTGCACTTAAACTCATAAAGCATATGGTTGGATATTTAAGATAAATAGATGGAGTAAGTTTCTGGTCATGAAACATTTCTTTACCTTTGTAACTGATTAAATTCTTGCTGCCTCATAAAAACAGATATGTTTTATTGTTTTATTTGCCATAGAAAAACTAGAGGCTTAGTACTGGCTCTATATACTCTCCTCTTGATGTTAAGGGAGTTACTCAGTTCATCTAGAATAAATTCAGAGCTCAAAGGATTAAAATGATTGAGGAAGCTGGGTGCAGTGGGTACACACCTGCAATCCCAGAATGTAGGGAGACTGGCAGCCCCAGCAACTTAGCAAGACTCTGTCTCAAAAAACAAAACAAAACAAAAAAAGATTGGGGTGTGGGGTGCGGTGGTGCATGCCTGTAATTCCAGTGGCTTGGGAGACTGAGTCAGGAGGATCATGAGTTCAAAGGCACCCTCATCAACTTAGCAAGGCCTTAAGCAACTTAGCGAAACTCGGTCTCAAAAAATAAAAAGGACTGGGAATGCAGCTCAGTGGTAAAGGGCCCCTGGGCTCAATCTCCATTACCAAAAAAAAAAAAAAAAAATGTGTATATATTGGGGAACAATGACCAACCTTACTATCCTCTGTGATACCTGGTCTTGCAGCTGATTTAATTTCTATTTACTTCTGATACCTAGAATTGCACCTGCTATCCGGTTAATATTTCCTAAGTAGCTATCAGGTAAATAAGAGAGAGAACCAATTTTAACAGCATAATTTTGTCATATGTATTGACAATTTCAAGGCAATTCTACATTGTCTTCTCCAACTAAAACGTTTCAATATAATACAACCTGAATCCAAAGTCTACTTTTTAATAACTGTGATCACTAAGATTGCCATTCTCTAAAATCTTACTATTCTGTCTTTCAATCTGAAATGCCACCCTCCTTTTACTTTTGAAAAGAATCTTTTCCTTTCTCTACACACTAGGGATTGACCCCAGGGCCTCAGGCATACTACACACAGTTCTACCACTACACTACAACCCAACCCCTGAAAAGAACCTTTATCTCAGTGCGTGGCTGAAAACCACTTATATTTGACTTAGATTATTATGCATAGCAACTTGGCCTTTCCAAAACATCTCAACCATTCAGGACTGGCTACATAATTGGTGGAATCTCATGGAAAATAAAAATATGTGATCCTTGTTTAAAAATCATTAACAATTTCGAGATGATAACAGCAGAGCATTAATCTAAGCACAGGACCCTTCCAAGCACAAGAACCCATACAGTTTCAAAGGAACTGCACATAATGCCATCCAGAGACCATTTCTAAAAGGAACACACTTTTATGTTCCTGCCAATAACAGTATGCATTGTTTTAGCTATTGCAGCAACTAACACTTCCCCTATTCAAGAGTTTTTACTTTGGGAGCAGCTGGGGACAATTCATTTATGAAGTCCATACCTAAAACTCGGTATTTCAGGTATATCCTGGATTTAAATCACTGAGCTGTCACACTTGGGACCATAGTTCCTTTGACTGCATGCTTTCCACCGTGGTCATTCAGTATTTGGTGGTAGTAATTTCAGGTGCTTTCTTCCTACTCTGACAGTAGCTTTCAATGGGTCAAATTCTTCAAGCCAAATTAAATTAAAACTTGAGATCTGATCCCTAAGGAATAGAGAGCTTGAATTAAAATATACCTTCTTATTGCTTAAGCTCCTGGCAGCTTGAATGGCTACTTATCCCCACCCCCATCCCTTGTTTTTTCATCTCAGTGCATCTGGGCACCTGGTGTTCATATCAGAAGAAAATGAAATCAGTAGCATCCCCCCTACCCCAGTCTTTAAACTTCCTTCTCTTTGACTAGTGGTCATCATTCTTCTTCGAAACTGCTTTTGTATTCAGGCCTGTCCAAGATTTCCTCAACTTGTTTGTTTTGAATTTTGAATCTAATAGGCTTCCACCCTCACCCGTAGAAGCACTTTACACTAACATAGTGGCCTGAATTGTCTCTTAGGGATTTATAAAAGGATGATTAGGATGTCGTTAAGAAGTAAAGATCCCTCAGGGAAGAAAAGGGCTGATATTTATTCATCATAAGTAAACATCCGTTCTTAGCTGTCTCAGAACAGGGCATGTATGAATACCTTGAACTTGGAATAAATTGGCATCTCAGTCCTGTGGTTGCCCTTCTGTGAAGGGTGCTCCCTAGGGTCTGCTGCAGAATAAGCAGTACTTGACCCTGGGCTGCCCTGCCTCCCTATGCAGTCCAGGAAGCTGATGAGGCTCTCATGTGGGTGCAGGCTGAGAGTTCTTTTTCCCAAGGGCGAAGAGTCAAAACCCAAGAATGGATGTTACAAAGAAATGATTGTTCTACCTAAGGCAGTTTCATGGTGTGGTTAAAGACTTAGGCTGCTCTGAAGATGGGAAGCCTCTCCTGAAACTGAGTGGCCATCTGGGGGGAACCCGTTGTAGATGGAAGAGAAGCAGTGTATGGTGTTTTCTTTTAGCTAGAATACTTTTAGGCTTCCTTGTAACCCTGCTGTTCTGGAATTCTCTTGAAGTACCTCCCAAGAGGACGTGACCTGATCATCATAAATACAGAGTCTCCTGGTAGGGAAAAGGTATCTGTTATGCATATAACTCCTCTCTTCTCTTCCTTTTAAATAGAGCAGACCCAAACCCACAAGCACAGGACATGTGGCACTCTGTGTTTCCTTTGAGGAAACTGCCAGGTTATAGAGCCAGGCTCTTTTGTTCAGTCAGGTAACCTAGAATAGAGCTTTTGAATTAGAAAGCCCCTCTCAAGTTGACCAGATAAATTACTGAACTTCACTGGGCCTCAGTCTCCTCATCTACAACAAGAGAATAGTGATATCTAGCTCAAAAGATTTTTTGGGATGCTAGAATTGATGGCACACGCCTGTAGTCACAGTTACTCAATAGGCTGAGGCAGGAGGATCACCCAAGCCCTGAGGTTCAAGGCCAGCCTGGGCACCATAGAGACCCTGTCTATTAAAAAGAAGAAGAAGAAAACAGATTATCATAAAGATGAGATGTATATGACGATCTAGTTCAGAGAATAGAACAGAACCCTCAAATGATAGACAGTTAAGTATGATTTTTGAAGGCATGCTACATGCTGGCACTATGCCCAACTAGCAGGATGAAAGGACACCTGGGACTCCCCTGGGTCCCCAGAGATGAATAATTCCACATTGTTTCTTCTTTACCTCTGAGCCTCCAGCTTAGAAAATCACTTGTCCCAAGTTTTAAGCGACCATGAAGCTGTAATTTAATCTGAAAGTACAGGTGAAAACGGGTGCGGAGGGCGCCCCTGAAAGGCTAATGCACTGGTCAGCCATACTTCACCGTGGTCACCTCCAACAATCTAGCTCTGCAAGACAGAGCCTTTCATCCCGCACTAATACCAGTCACACACTACAAGTGGCTTTAAAAATTAACCCAATTCCAAACCCCTAGCACATTGGGAAGATAACAAATATTGCCCCATAAATGAATAATGAAGTAAATGAGGTCACTCTGAAACTTTTGAACTAACTATAAAGAGATCTGTGTTTTGTATTTGCCAAGGGTTAGAAGATTCCCCTAGTTCCTCAGTGGTCCTATACCCAAGACATCAAAACATATAGGTTTCTATTTTTTTTAAGGCAATCAGTATTCAGAAAGCAAAACTATAGGGATATGACAGAAGGCACAGGAGCTAACTGAAAGAACTCTCAATGGCTAAAGATAGAAATATTTGAGCCATAAAATAACATAGCATTGAATTATAATCTAAAGAATAAATATCCAAGAGTTCATATGGATATTAATATATGATTGAATAAATAAATGGGGGAGAAGAGACCAAACTCCCATAGAGAATCCCAAATACTTTATATAGATACTCCACTGTCAAGGAAGTGGAACATAACATGCCATTCCCTAACTGGGGGCCATACTTGGTGGCATGCTGCCCAAGAGTGCAACATGGAGAGGGAGGTGGGGGTAGCTTTAAAGAATCCTGAGGCACACTACCATGGCCAAGTCATCCAGGTTAACAGTGATCCATCATTCTGACCATATGTAGCTTTGACATGATGGGAGAATGGCACTTTACCTCTGTGACTCTCCTCCCAAACACGTGAATACTATCCAACCAAAAGAAAATGTCAGCCAAACCCAAATTGTAAGAGCATTCTACAGAATGCCTGATGAGTGCGCTTCAAAACTTTCTAAGTCATTGAAAACAGGGAAAGTCTGAGAACCATCATGGTTCATAAGAGCCTAAGGAGACAGAACAGCTAAGTATAATGTGATATCTCTTGAATGGAACAGAAAAAGGACATGAGGGAACTAACAAAATATGCGTATAGTATGGCGTTTAGTGTGGGTTTTGTGTTTTAAGGAGTCGGAGCCTCCTGTATCAAAGTGGCAACATAGAAACCTATACCATTACCACCACCGTGCATTACATTAGAGTAGTGCTTTGTTACAATGTGAATGTTGGGGGAATCACATTTGTTTAAAAAATGCCTCTTGAGGTTTCACTTGAAATGATAGGAAATTCAGTATAACAGCTGTGTACACAGGGGACAAATCGGTCATTGTTGAATATCATGAATCTTTTTACAGCTGGGTTTAACTGATTCGTATATGGCACGGATCATATTTTAAACTGCCACAGAGTCCGTATAATGCTGAGCATGTATAGCTTTGAGTCTCATAGCTACAGCTTCCCAATTTCCAGAATTTAGAGTTGGATCAAAGAGGTTTTTCATGCATTCATTCCAGTGGTTAAGGAAAAGTTTCTGGCTTATATCCAGCCATCCATATTGGACATTCAGGCAGATGTGACTTCTTTTTTTTTTTTTTTTTTTACAGACTGCATTTTGATTCATTGTACACAAATGGGGTACAATTTTCATTTCTATGGTTTTGCACCATGTAGATTCACACCATTCATGTAATCATACATGTACCTAGGGTAATGATGTGATTTCTTTATGTCCCAAACATAGATAACCAACTCAGAGATCTCCTAAGAGAAGGGTGGTTGTTGTCAAAGCATATCCCAAGTGCTGCAGGCTTGTGAAACTTCTTTTGAAAATATTGACTCCATGGCCTTTGTCACTCACCATTAATCTAATGTGCTCTTTTTCACCTCACCCCTGCCTTTTTCTGCCTTCAGAGAGGTGAAAACCAAAGAAAGAAAGCATGTGATTTCTCTGACACTGATTTTGTGTACACTTGTGATTTTTTTTTTTTTTTTTGACAGTGTTGGGGATTTTTTAATACCTTTCCTCAGAAACATTTAGCCCTTCTTTTCCTAAGAAAATGTTAACATTTCCTTTGAATTCCTGCGTTGTTTAAATTGACTTCATTTGCATGACTGTCCCTGGATAATCCTGTGGAAGTTGGTCAAGCCTGATGAATGGATCAAATGAAAGTGTGTTGAGAGCCGTGATGGAGGATGGGAGAGCAGTTACTGAGATCAGGGGTCTCCAGTGCCCTCATGGCTGTGGTATGCCCAGTTCCTGGGAATGTTTCTGTGCAAGGGCACAAGATGCCTAGCTGCTATAGCAATGCCCTGCATGAGGAGGCTCTGTGCAAGAACCTTATCAGCTCTAACCTTGATCTCAGTAAGTGCTCTCCCATCCTCCATCACCGCTCTCAACAGAAGTGGAAATAGGTAATAAACTACTCCCCACATATAGTTAAATGGTCTTTTTCATGGGAGTCTTCATGCCACTTAATAAATGATCTCAGACTGGGGATATAGCTCAGTTGGTAGAATGTTTGCCTTGCACGTACAAGGTTCAATTCCCAGGTCCACCAAAAAAATAAAATAAATGATCTCTCTGAAGGGATTATATTAGTTTCTTAATGCTGCAGTGAGAAATCTTCTATTTGTTTCCTTCCCTGTGTGAAGCACATTGCTGTAGGAAAAGAGAACTCCATAAGGCCAGGCCTTCAAATATCATAGCGTATGTAACAATTCTGTAAATATAATAGGTATCAAATAGGGTTCTCAGTTTACAAGCAAGAGAACCCGAGTTGCAAAGGAAATCACTGGAATGATAACATAGTGAGTTGACATAATCTGAAGAAAAAGCTAAACTACCAAGACACATTGAAGGCCAGCCGCTCGGAGGAAGCAGTCACTAATTGAGCAGCGTTCATGGAACCTCTGCCCTGTCCTAGGCACAGTGCAGGGTGAGATTGTCGTTCTTCCAGGAATCTTCATATGCCCCATGCTTTCACTGAGCTTGTTGCTAGAAGATCTCAGATCCACGGACTTGCTGCTCATGTTGTTCCTTAGCTCCTATCTCTTTTCACCCATCTTTCACCAAGCTGCCCAAGATTTGGATTCCTCAGAGTCTATGAACTTACATTAAGTCAAAGGCTCAATGTCACGTGGGTAAGGTGCTGTGATGTGTGCTCCCAACAGGACCACACGGAATAGGGAAAGGATAGTTCTTCAAAGGTATAGTAGGCTGCTCTAACCAGCAGAAAAAAGGAGTGCTGGGTGGGTCAAAAGAGAAGTTCACTCCACTGGTGTTAGTCCGCTTTTCACTGCTGTGCTAATGAAAATACCTGACAGGAACAACCTAGAAGAGGAAAAGTTTATTTTGAGCTCCCGTTTTCAGAGATTTAGACCACTGCCTGCCAACTCCATTGCTCTAGGCCCAACATGAGGCAAAACATCATGATGGAAGGGCCTGGCAGAGAAGCTCTGTTCTTCTCATGGTGGCCAGGAAGCAGAGAGAGAAAGGGGAAGGGACTGCAAGGAAGATGAACTCTTTCCAGGTCTGTCCCAGTGACCCATCCCCTCTAGCCACACCCCACTTGTCTACAGTTACCACCCATTTAGTCCATTCGAGCTAGGATGGACTCGGATGGACATAGTTCATTCAAGCTAAAAACACAAGGGTGATCCTTAGACTAGGTTACAGCGCTCATAGTCTAATCATTTCACTTCCAAATAGTCCTGCATTAATACAGCTTTTGGGGGATACCTCAGATTCATAACCATAACCAATGAATAATGTAAAGAAAGGCAAGTAAAGATTCAGATCTGGCTAGAAATTCTAATTACGCCACTGCTATATATTAAGTATAACCCTATCTGTTTCCACAGCTTCTCTAAAGGTCCTTTTTCTCATCTGTGTAAAATGGAAATCATCATGCCTATCTCATGCCTATCATGTTCTCTTTAAATCAGGATCAAATTAAGAAGCTAGTTGACAATTTGTTCTAATAATCCCTTAATAAAAGTTAGTTGTACTTTTACCCAGTTGTGAAATATACGTAGCATGTATAGATATTTTCCTCGCTTTTTTACCAAATGATGTCTCAGTATACTCTGTTCATGTATTTTTTATCTTAGTATGAAAAATATTCTGGGTTGGACAGTGTGTAAGAAGCCTTTCATTGGCATGCGCTGACTATAAAACTTTGCTTAGTGAACTGTCGCGTTGGCCCCTTCAAAAGAGGCATCCTCGACCAGCTCCCACCTGTGCACCATGAGAAACATAAGTAGTGAAATCTGCAGGCGCTGAATCTCTCCAAGCTATTCCTCTGCCCTTTTCCTATTCAAAACCAAGACAGGCGCCATGTTCTCTGTGTCATGCTGCAGTTCTTACCTACAGAGGGAGGCAGTGCAAGGGAACTCAGCGTTTACTAGCCAGCAATACCCAGGTTAGAAACCTGCGTCTTCAGAGCTCTCTTTTGTTGTTGTTGTTGTTTTTTAATCAAGAGAGTGGCAGAAGGAGATCAAGAGGGAGAGAGAGGAGAGAGGAGGGGAGGGGAGGGCACAGGAAAGTACTGGGAAATGATATCTACCAAATTGTACTGTCCATGTACAAACACACCACAGTGAATACCACTTTTATATATAATTATAATGTACTAATCAAAATTATAGTAAAATAAAAGGGTGATCAGTAGAATAAAGCAAGCAGATTAGGGGTAATGAGGAGGAGAGGGGAAGGAAAGTTACTAAGAAATGAAATTATTTAAACATGCATGTACAAATATGGTATAATGCATCCTACTGTCATGTATAATTATAATGCACAAATTAGAAAATTTAAATTTAAATTTTTTAGAAAAAAGAAGACCGTGTCTTTGGCCAGAGTGCTTAGTTTCTCAGGCTGCACGTGCCCCTTGTATGAAGCTGTTGCACCCTGAGGGGTTGTTGAAATTGTAGATGCTGTCCTATGTGTAAAGTTCCAGGCTTAGTCCCTGAGTAAGGGGAAGCTGTTACTCTCATTAGGGGTGGTAATTATTCTTCTTTGATCTCAGCTACAGTATGCTTAGAAGCATAGAATCTTTTTAATTGAACAATGCTGAAAAAATAAAGAGACCACAAATTCAGAATTTATAAACAAGATGCAGCCATTGATAAGAAACTGCCAGAAGATGGAAGAGCGCTCTCCAGTCCCAGGGCTGAGACTACCACACCCAGTTGCATAACAGGCCAATGTTAATAAGATATCTCTTCTACCTGAGTGTATCCTCCACCTCCCACCCCAGGCCCTTCCGAGAATTGCTTTACGATCTACCGGAAAAGAGAGTCTTGTTCTGGAATGTAAACAGACTTCAATAGGGAAGACTGATAATACACATTTGCAAGAAGGTCAAGTATACATTTGGAAACAAGAGGAATCAATGTTTGTTCAGAAGAACAAAGGGAAGGGCAACATTGAAAATCTATAGAGCCTTAGTGGATGTTCAAGTGAAAAACATTGAGGGCATAGTTGTTGAATTTCTAAAATTCTTAAGACATGAAATTCTTTTGATCATAGAGGCTAATTTCCTCACTTTAAAAATAATAGCAAAAAAAGGCAATTATTTAGCACAACACCTTTACTTTAAAAAATCATGAAACTGAGGTACATAGAGTTGACATTACTTACTCAACATCACATATGTAGCTACAGAATCAAGACTAGAATATAATCCCTCAATTCTGAACCCAGTGACCCATTGATCCATCCTCATATATTATAAGGAATGATACTAATTTTCTAAAATCATTGATAAAGTCTAAAAATGCTCGAAGGAACATTTGTTTTCCCTTAAATTGTTTTTCACTAAAACTCTGTGCCATCTAAAATTGTAGCCCAGGGTTAATTACATGTTGTCAAGACCAGGCACTCTGCCAAGTCTTTTAAATGCTTATTCATTATGTACTTGTAACAAGACTGGCCTAAGCTTTGATGATTACCATGGGTGTTTGGCTGTTCCTGGCAATTAGCAGGAAATTGTCCTAGACGAGCAGAGTGGAGTCATCTAAGATCATCTTTCCCCCAAAGTGAGGAAAAGTGTCCCTGAGACAAAATGGATCATTAACACCAAGATAGATGAAATTTTGTTCATATAAACATTGTGAATTTTAGCACCTCAAATATGTTATGCTCCATACATGAAAGTGTGCACCATTTTCAGTTTCTGGTTTTTAGAACTGAAAAGGGTGGGCTGTAACTCTTATTTTATTTATTTTTATACCGGAGGTTGAACCCAGGAATGCTTAACCACTGAGCCATATCCCCAGTCGTTTTTATTTATTTATTTATTGTTTGTTTGTTTGTTTTGAGACAGGGTCTCGCTAAGTTGCTTAGGGCCTCACTGGGTTGCTTGGGCTGACTTTGAACTTGCAATCCTCCTGCCTCAACCTATATGCCACCATGCCCAGCTGAGCCGTAACTTTATTTTATTTTATTTTTTGGTGGTGCTGAGGATCGAACCCAGGGCCTCATGCATGCTAGGTGGGTGCTTTACCACTGAGCCACAATCCCAGCCTGAGCTGTAACTTTTAAAAATCCAAATGTTCATTTAATCATGTTTTGAACATCTGTTGAGTAAGAATTAGGAATGAACATGTGCCCCTTGCTATTTGTTATTTTGGAGTCCCACCAGGATCTTTGGTTCTCTGAAATCTACTGCTCCAACATTTTGCCAGTAACCATAATGATTCCAATAGAAGCAACAACTTCAATAGATTATGTTAAAATTGGCTCCTCGTGTTTTCATTTTTGCCTTCATGCAGTGGTATGCTGGCGTAGAACTTGCTCATTCTGGCCTATGAGAATCAACTGCAGGTTGATTTTGCAGGTCGTTTAAACACAGCCATTATTAACAACTAAATTATGTAAACTTACAAGTAAATGAATTATATTCTTAAAAGTAGTTAACTCAAAATTGATCTCTTTCTAATTGTTCTATTGCATGTCTACCTATGCTTTTGAGATTATATATGCGTATTTATCCACATGGTGGAAATACCGTATAATCGTGGTTTACTATGCAGTTGATCCTAACATTCAGTGACATCACATTATTAGATTGAATTATAAGTATTTATTCCACAACAATTGATAAACACTATAAGTCAGTACTAGATTTATGGTTTTGTGAATTATCTGTTTTTCAAACTTAAAAGTACATTGTACCTATAGCACATGTAAATTTTAAAAAAATAACCTTTCAATATTTGAAAATTATTTTCCCATTCAGCAAAGAAATCACTTATACTGTTGACAAATGAATGAAATTCTGATAGATGTCTTTATTTTGTTTTCATCTTATTAATGTAAAGGAGACTATCAACCAACATCATATTAGAACTATGCATTCATCATCTGAAATCATAATTTGTCTACAGATGGAAAAGGTCTACAGAAACATTCTGTGACAATTTATCATGTTGAATTTACACTATAGACTATTGTATATTTCATCATCTATAAATAGTTTGTTATTCTTTTTAATAAAATTCATTTTAAAACATCTTACATACAAATATGTAAGCATATGGGGGAATTTCCCCAGAATTCTGTTTATTAAACATTTTGCCAATATGCCACTTCTTTTGAACCTCTCAAGTCTATAGGATGTTCATTTCTTCACATAATAATCTTCTATGATAATACTAACAGTTAAAATGTATTGAACACAGTGACAAACATTATATAAGAGTCAGCCTCACTAAATCCTCACAAATGCTCTTGGACCACCAGAGTCAAGAAGACAATCATGAGGGTAAATTCCAGCACCTCCAACATTAAGTAGAGAAGAGGACATTTAAAATTTATCTTCCAACAGCAAGGAGCCTGATTGACATTTGCACTTGTATAATTCAAGTCAACCCTGCATAAATTAGGAGTGTGTATTAGTCAGCTTTCTATTGCTACAACAAAATACCTGAGCTAATTAATATAGAAAGAGAAAAAGGTTATTTGGGCTCATAGTTTTAAAGGTTTCAGTACAAAATTGAGCAGACTACTGCTTTGGGCCTCTGGTGAGCATGCTAAAGGGCAAAGGCAGAAAGCACTTGGTAGGGCAAAACTGCTTATATCATCAGCCAGAAAGCAAGAAGAGGAAGGGACCAGGGTTCTGCAGTCCCCTTCAAGGGTATATCCTCAGTGATTTATGGACCTCTCACTAGGCCCTCCCTAGGTTCCGCCACCTCCCATAGCACCACCATGGGGACATTTGAGTGACACTCATCCAATTTATAGCAGGCGGTGATTTTCCCCATTATATGGATACATAAATAAAGAACAAACTCAGAAAGATGGAGTACCTGCCCAATGCTCAGCTAAATAACCTTCATTAGAAGGGAATGAGATGAGAACCAGAGATGAGAACCAAAACTTTCAAGTGTCTATTCCTAAATCAATTCAGACACAATATAAAAACTTCATCTAAGGAACTGTTGTGAAAGAACCTAAATGCTAATTATTTTGATATCATTTTTATTAATAGTCATTAAGTTATTTCATGTAAATAGGATTTGGACATAATCCAAAAATAGGCATTGTCCAAAATAACTAGAGCTTAAATCAGATGCAGCAAATGGATAATTTAGACTTCTCCAGAGTAGATAGAATACTTGGGGAAAGGGTATAATTTAAATGACAGCTTTTAAACTGCAATGTTTGTATTGACAAATTACTAAGCATATTTACACATAACAAGAAGTCAGGTATATGCACAGTGTTAAATA
Organism: Sciurus carolinensis; assembly: GCF_902686445.1. NCBI lineage: Eukaryota > Metazoa > Chordata > Mammalia > Rodentia > Sciuridae > Sciurus > Sciurus carolinensis. The sequence goes on from NC_062226.1 coordinate 70,148,055, forward strand.
ACAGGCACCATGTTTTTGGTGTTTAACAAAGTACCAAATCATTTATTAGTTTACTTATGTGCACTTTCTGGAAGGGTAGTTTGGCGTGGTAATGGCTACATATCTAACCTCAGTAACATAGGTAGTATGCAGAGCTCCCAAATACCAACCAGTTCCCAGCCTGCTGAGAAGCATAGCAACCCTTATGGACACTGAACACCAGCTCTAGAGCAGAGGTGACACAAACCTCGGAGGCACAGGCAGGAGGCATAGGAAGGCTCTATGACCATCGTTTCCCTTCTTGTTCTTTGCCACCTTCCCTAAGATGGCTATTCCAGTCCTCAGTTACAGAGGCATGCCTACACCATTTCTGGACTGCATGTCTCACTGTCTTACCTGTTCTCTAAGCCAGTGTTTCTTAAAGTGCAAAGTTTAGAACCATCTGCTTCAAAACATGGTTAAAAAGACAGCTTCCTGGTCTGCTGTCAATTTTAGTGCGCCTTAAAGTTTGAGAACCGCTGTTTAAGTAATTGAATGTACTGACCTTTGATTCCAACATGCCTAGTTTTGCTCCTCAATTAAAAGAAAGGGCTTGGTGTATATTATTATATTATTATATAATAACTTTGTTATCAAATATAATATATTATCAAAGCTGAAATATTATTTAGAAACAAGAATAAGTCTCAGTTCTCCTCCTCAGATGCCCCAGTACCACATGCTTCCCAGATCATCTCAGCCACAGAGGTTCCTAGGCAGGTGCCTCCCCTTTTGTGCCCACTAGGGCTCTGTTGGAGTTATTTATCCCTAAACTATGTATGTTCCTAGTGATGCAGGATGGGGTGTTGACCTGTATAGCAGAGACTGGTAGTTACTCTGACATTTTCCAGTTATTCAAGTCAGAACTCGTAATTAGTTTGGTGTTGGCCTAACCATGGATGAGAAACTTTCCTGTCACTCTGCACCTCTTTAAGGCACACTAAAAATCAATTCTGCTTATGGTTTTCTAGGAGCTCTGGACAGTTATAATTACAATATGCATCTGAAAGGCCCTTTCTCATCTGTTTGCATATTATTTTTTTCCAGAAGCTTCTTCATAATAATTTGGATTTTGATTAAATGATACCTCTTAGGTGATGAGGGTAGTCATTTCAAGCCTGTGCATTTTTAGTACATTGATGAAAATTTTTAGTACATTTTTAGTACATTGATGGTGAAAACCAGAGTAAATCTGAAATCTAATTTACAAGCACTCTAATGATTCCTGATCAATAGTAAAGACTCAACAATTTTTTTTTTTTTAACTAAAGAGAAGGGTCTTACCTTTTCTAAGGAACAAAATGTGTGTTTAGCAAGGAAGAGCAATAGTGCTCTTTTTCAGTTACTTAAAATATAAATTAACAAACAGTTAATGTGTTCCTTCATTTATGAATTCATGTCAATAAAAGGGTTTTTCCCCCCTAAAATGGTGTTACTGGTGTTAGGGAAGGGAGAGAAAGTGAGTGAGTCATTCAGTTTGCCATGGCCAGGTTTTCCTTTTAAACATTCAGATCACCTGGATTAGTTGGCAAGGCTGCAGTTATAAAGTACCACAAACTGTGTGGTTGAATGGCAGAACTGTATTATTTCACAGTACTGGAGGCCAGCTGCTTCCTTCTGAGGGTGTGAGGAAGGGTTGTTCATGCCTCTCTCCTGGTTTCCATTGTTTGCTGGCAATCCTTGCCTGCCTGGGCTTGTTGATCTTTGCTTTTATCTTCACAGATAGTTCTCTTTATGTGGGTTATGGATTTCCGCCTCTTATAAGGACCCAGTCATATTGGAATATGGTACACCCTACCCTGGTATGGCCTCATCTTAACTGATTTTATCTGTAATGACCCTACTCTCAAATAAGATAACATTCTTAGCTAGTGGGCACTAGGACTTCAACATATGAATTTCAGCCCCTAACACCATCTCTGAAGAAAGCTTTGTTTTCATGGGTTGTTTTTGTTTTCAATCCCAAAAGCAGCAAATGTTATAAGCTTGCAGAGTATCTAACTGCATACAAACCACCATCCAGGGGAGTCACATTACTGAGGTGCAGTATGGAGGATAAGGGTGCCAGGTTGGGCATTGCTTCCTGTACTCTTTATCTTAAACCTTTATTGGTTCCATTAGCTTACCCAACAGACTGCGTTCAGCCTATGGTATTTGGGATATGAAACTTTGATCTCAAACTTCACTTGAGACAGAGCAAACTCACACTAAAAATCAAAGCTTCTGGAAGCTAGAAGAACCTCATCAAATCCATACTTTTGATTTTTTTATAGGGAGGGAACTCTGGGAAAGGTTCAGTGTCTTATTCCAATACAGCCCATTCAGCCACATGGTGCCTTGTTGGCACCAGAATTCAGCTACCCTGCCTCTCATTCTGGCTGTTTCTTCCACATGTACTGCTCTTCTGAACCAGCGAGGACACAGGTCCCTTATGATTGAAAAGGTCCCAGTCCCTATTCCTTTGTGTTGCTTGCTTCTACCTAGAGAGTACAATCAGCTCTGTTCTCAGTGCATGCTGTACACCTGGGGATGCCTCATTCTGTAATGTTTTTCAAATCCCCCAAAGCCTAACTTCTGGGACCTACTTAAATATATTATCTCTCAACTCCATGGATCTGAGCTCTAGGAAAGGAACTGATTCTGATATTAGTCTCTGCCAAATATGAACAGTAAAAACACATCTTAGAAAGCAAAATCATTCATTATTGTGATACCCCATAGAAATTAATTTAATCATTAGGTTTTATTTTGGATTTTTGTTGTTTTAGGTATTATTTTAGTCAAGGTTTTATGCATTTATTATTTTCATAATAATCAAATATGTAACCATTTACTTCTTTTTAACATGTATTATCCATCTTCCCAATTATATTTTGGTATTTGGGAGCTAGGCATTTCCAACTTTATTGAGGTATATTTAACAAACAAAATTGTATATATTTTAGGTATACAACATGATTTTTTTTCAATACTGGGGATTGAACCCAAGAGTACTCTACTGCTGAGCTACACCAGTCCTTTTCATTCTTTTATTTTGAGACAGGCTCTTGCTAAGTTACTATAGTTATCCTCAAACTTAGAGTCCTCCGGCCTCAGCCTCCTGAGTTCCTGGGATTATAGGCATGGGCCACTGTACCCAGCTCCATTGATATTTTGATACATGTGTGCATTGTGAAATGATTACCACAATCAAGCTGATTAACATATCCATCACATCACATGGTTTTGGTATTTTGTGGGTGTGGTGAGAAGACTTAAGATAACTCTCTTAACAACTCTCAAGTATACAATATGGTATTGTTAACTGGAGAACTTACCCATTTTGCATAAAAGAACCTTTGTACCCTTTGATCAACATCCTCCCATATCTCCTTTTACCCAGCACCTGGTAACTACCATTCTAGTCTTTACTATTATGAGTTCAGCTTTTTTTTAGCTTCCATATCTAAGTGAACTTATATGGTAATTGTTCCTCTGTGTCAGGCTTATTTCACTTAGCATAGTATCCTCAAATTTATCTGTGTTGTAAAAACTGGCAAGACTTCCTTCTTTTTTAAGGCTGAATAATGTTCTATTGCTTGTAGATACATGTGTATATATGTGTATACATATATGTATATATGTGTGTGTGCAAGATAGACACACGACACATTTTCTTTAACAACTCATCCATCAAGGGATACTTAGGTTGTTGGCCCAACTTTTACGAAACTTCCCTAAATTAGTGACCTGTCAATGTCTGAACCATTTACCAATTTATTTGCTTTAGCACAGTTCCAAGAGTGAAGGAGGCACCTGCTATACATTTGAGTGGATGATTTATAGTTATGTGTATAGAAAAGCAGCTGGTGTTTATTATGCTGACAGTTCATCATTGAAATTTGATTTATGTATGGTAAAAGACAGAAATCTTAAGCAAGTAGTTCTATGAATGTTAGCAAATGTGTATTCAGGTTAGTATTATTGGATCTCAGTGAACAACATTCTCCCATTCCACTGGAAACTTCCCTTTCTAATCATGACCCAAAGATCATAGGGACATTCTCCTTTGTTTTTCTGTGAAGTTTTAACATTCATATTTGGTCTCTGTTACATCTCAAATTAACTTTTATACATGGAACAAGATGATGGTATCAAAGTTTCCTTTTGTTGCTTTTTTAATATCTACTTCTGCTTTTTTTTTTTTTTTTTTTTTTTTTTTTGGTACTGGGGATTAAACTCAGGGGCACTTAACCACTGAGCCACATCTCCAACTCTTTTTTTATTTTTTTATTTTGAGACAAGATCTCAATAAATTGCTCAGAGCCTCACTGAGTTGCTGAGGCTGACTTTGAACTGGCAATCCTCCTGCCTCAGCCTCCCAAGTCACTGAGATTACAGGTGTGCACCACCGCATCCAGCTTATTTCTGCTCCTTTTGATGAAGTCAAATAATTAAGACTTCTCTCTAGTAATACATTTTTAATTTGGGAATGGATCTACAGTATCTCTTTTTCTCTCTTTTTTTTAACTGAACCATTGTTGCTGAAAATATAGAAACACGGGAAATGGTCCATTCTCAGCAGTGATTGGATGACTTGAGGCAACATGTATAGGACGTGATGCTCCTTCAGGGTCAGGCCTGGATTCAAATCCACATGCCACCTGTGTTCGGAAGATAGCCTTAATACTCAAATGTACAAAATAAATAGCAAGAGGCCCAACTTAACAGGATTATCTTTAATGATGAAATAATAGGTGTAATACAATCATCCTAGCGTAAGGTCACAGTCAGTACTACCAGCTTCACGTGTGTAGCTGTGTGCCTGTGTCAATATGTGTGTCCGCGTTGGAGTGTGGTGCAAGAAAGAAAAATAAGAGGTGGGGGAGGGGGAAGAAAAGTCCCTGAACTTGAATGAGGGTTTTTTTGAAAGGTTTCTCCCTCTAACCACCACCCACACGCATGCACATGCTCCTCTCAGGGAAGGAGGGGCCTGTGCTTGCTTCCAGAGCTGCTGTGGGTGGGAGCACAGTGGCTGCCAGCTCTCTGAGCCACTGTTGCTTCCAGTCCCTGGAACTAATAGTCCTGAAAACACACTAGGTGGTTCTCTCTCTGCCTGTCGGTTCAAAAGCACTGAGCTTTGTGCTGTGTGTGCAGCAGGCTTTGTGCCTGGGGAGTCCACATATCCAAAGGAGGAAGGAAAGTGAAGCCCAAGCACTAGACCCATGTGGCAGCCACCAGTCAATCCCAAGGAGAGTGCCTGCTGCTCTGTGTGCCTTCCTTAGAAACCGTCTTGTCTAAAAATAGCCAAAGTGGGAGAGTAGGGAAGAGAAGCAGCCATGCTTGCAGCTAAAAAAGAGAAAAGGCAGAAACAAGCTGAGCTTTCTGCACACCCCCTATTTGGCAGGGGAGGTTAGGAAGGTGGAAGGTGGGCAGCTCTGCAGTCTGGACACTGACCATGGTCAAGGGCTTCCCTGCATTGGGACGCCTTATAGACTTGCCCACACACTCAGTGAGCTCAGCATCTCAGAGATGCTCTGTCCCCATAGGGACACGAGGTCTTCTGCACACTAACACCATCCGTGCTGCAAATGGGAGCTGTAGGGACAGTGCTTGGGAATTGCCACATGCTATAGCAGCTTCTGCCAACACCTTGCCCCAACCAAAGGGCAGCTTTCCAAGGAGCAGGGCACGAGTGTTGGTTTGACCTTCATTTCATGCCCAAGTCATGCTGGAATCAGCTTGCCCATAAGTGGAGTTTGGCCCTAGGACTGAACAAGTATTTGCAGCCATTAAGCGAGACCAGGCTGCATCTGTGGGTTTTCTCTGCAAGAAGAGCTTTCCTGTTCACATTTGTTATCAGTTAATGTTCCGGTAACTAAGCTTAGACTAGCAGGAAAGGAATTCTTTCCAAGAACTTAGGATAAATCTGTCTGGGTAAGCAGACCTCACCAAAGCCCCCTGGGCACAAATAGAGTCCCAGAGGTAAAAGCCACGGTGATATTTCCCTTCATGGGTACAGAAGAACACTGGGGTCTGTTGGCCTCTTTCTTTCACTTGCCTTAGCTGACTTGGTCTTCTGGATGGCCCTGTGCTATGGGCGGGGCAGGAGCGCTCATTCCCATTTGCAGAAGAGGAGCCAGGAGCTCAGCGTCCAAGTGATGACTTATGCAGCATCACAGCCAATCATCAGAGAAGCAGGGCACATATCTCAGCCTCGGGCTTAGTTCAAACACTCTGAATTTTTCCCCTCATTGGCAGTTAGCTTCTAAAGGGAAAAATCTAACCGGAGACATCGCAAGATGTAGCATGAATTTAAGCAAAAGAAGAAAAGGAAAAAAACCAGAGACTCCCATTTAACCTTGGGAAAATATTGGGAACATTTTTCTTGGCATGGCCCAGCAATCATGACCTTGACCCCAGTGAGGAAAAAGTTACCCTAACCCAACATTAGCCAGGCAGTAAACAGTATTTACACAGTCATAATAATATAAACTCTATGTATTGATGTTCTAATTTTGAAGCCAACTCATGGACAAAGCAGGAAAAATTTGGTCACAACTGCAAGATAACATATAAATAAATATTAGCATCCATGGCAAAAAAAAAAAAAAAGAGATAAAAGTTTGTGGGGTTTTTTTTTTTTTCCACATCTAATATAAAATGAGAAGAGAAAGCAGGAACAAAGATGAAGTAATGTGCGACGCTAGAGGATGTATGGTGTTGGTTGATGGACTGAGAAGGGTTGTGAAGCATGGTATTCATAGTTACAAAATAGATCAAATATAAATAGCAAAAGTTAGGAGGAAATACAGCATAGAAAAATGCAAATGTCCCTCCTAGTCAATCAATAGATACTGCCTTAGGTCAATGATGTCTTTTTTTTTAGTACCAGGTATTGAACCAGGGGCACTTAACCACTGAGCCACATCCCCAGCCCTCTTTTGTATTTTATTGAAAGACAGGGTCTCACTAAATTGTTTAGGCCCTCACTAAGTTGCTGAGGCTGGCTTTGAACTCGTGATCCTCCTGCCTCAGCCTCCCAAGCCACTGGGATTACAGGCGTGTGCCCCAGCACCCCACTTGACAATGTCTTTCCCTGAATGAATCCCTGATTTATCAAAGGATACTGGGGGCTGGGGATATAGCTCAGTTGGCAGAGTGCTTGCCTCACATGCATAAGGCCCTGGGTTCAATCCCCGGCACCACATTAAAAAAAAAAAAAAAAAAAAAAAAGATTCCAAGGGAATCACCAGAAGAGCTAAAAAGAGAAATCCAAAAAGGAGCCACCCCTTGACTGGGGACAGGTGGCAGGGGCAGGAGGTTATTGCTTTTCACCTTAGTCACCTATATCACATGATAAATTGTGATGTTATTTCTTTGATTATAAAAAATATTTTCAAGGCAGTGAGAGGATAACTTTTAAAAGAGAAAAATTATGGATAGTACCATATGTTCCCCGAATACATACTCCCATGAGAATTAGCTATAAAACACTCATTGGGTCTGCAAACAGCAATCAATGTTCCAGGTTATAAAATTAACAGTGACTGTTTCAGCAGTCCGTCCCAGCTAATGCTGTGCAGTTGAGCCAAACTGATTTTACTGGTAACAGAAAGATGCACTTATAAGGGACAATCTGTGTGGCACCAGTGCACCCTGAATGTCTGCTTCCTGAGGGACAGCAAAGATGGGAAGTTCCTCCTCCTGCACCCCTCTCACCTATGAGAAGTTTGCAACTTATGGAAATATAGGATCACAGAACAGCAGAAGGGCATTGGCCGTTCCTATACTTTTTCAAGAACAGAATTGAGTAGATGAACAGTTTCCTGTATGCCTTGTTGCAAATTAGACATAATTAGCCCTCAGGCAGTCTGAATGGAAGGAATTGTGGCACAACTTGATGGTCCAGAACCCAGGCAGGCAGCCAGACTCTTCAACCATGTAATAGCACTTCCAGAAATGAATCTTCCCAAGAAGAAAATAGAAGGAATAACAGCACTCTGACCTCACTGCTGGATTTCCAGGGTATTTCTCCCAAGAGAGATGCCCTGGCTTGCAAGTGACCCCTAAAACAGGACCTAAGAAACTCATAGACAGAGAAATCATAAATTGATCCTAAATAGGCTTGTGCTCAGGTAATCAATACAGTAAGAATGCAGGGCAATCACATGAATATTCCCCAATATCAGAACTGAAGAGAAATGAGTATTCAGTTAATTGGCACAGGCACTGAAGTAAAAATCCTTTTAAACTATATCATACCTTTTCTACCCAGAGCATCTTCAGGACTTGGGAGAAATTGCTATGGACTATGAATGCACAGGCTGGCTGGTTTCTTTTTGCTTTGTCCCTTTACTCTTTTAATAATTGCATTTTATACTTGGGAATAAATCTAACAAAAGAGGTGAAAGACCTCTACAATGAAAATTACAGAACACTAAGGAAAGAAATTAAAGAAAATCTTAGAAGATGGAAGGATCTCCCATGTTCTTGGATAGGCAGAATTGATATTTTCAAAATGACCATACTACCAAAAGCGCTATACAAATTCAATGTAATTCCAATTAAAATCCCAATGACATACCTCATAGAAATAGAGAACGCAATCATGAAATTCATTTGGAAGAATAAGAGACCTAGAAGAGCCAAAGCAATCCTTTGCAGAAAGAGTAAAGCAGGGGATATCACAATACCAGACTATACTATACTACAGAGCAATAGTAATAAAAATGGCATGGTATTGGCACCAAAATAGACAGGTAGATCAATGGTACAGAATAGAGGACACAGAGACAAACACACATAAATACCATTTTCTCATACTAGACAAAGGTAAAAAAACATAAAATGGAGAAAAGATAGCCTCTTCAACAAATGGTGCTGGGAAAACTGGAAATCCCTTTGCAGCAAAATGAAACTAAACCCCTATCTCTCACCCTGCACAAAACTCAACTCAAAATGGATCAAGGACTTAGGAATTAGACCAGAGACTCTGCAACAAACAGAAGAAAAAGTAGTTCCAAATCTCCATCACGTTGGCTAGGACCAGACTTCCTTAACAAGACTCCCAAAGCACAAGAAATAAAAGCAGAAATCAATAAATGGGACAGATTCAAACTAAAAAGCTTTTTCTCAGCAAAGGAAACAACAATTTGAAAAGAGAGCCTACAGAATGGGAGAAAATCTTTACCACATGCACTTCAGATAGAGCACTAAACTCCAGAATTTATAAAGTCAAAAAACTTTACACCAAGAATACAAATAACCCAATAAATAAATGGGCTAAGGAAATGAGCAGACACTTCACAGATTTACAAGCAATCAACAGATATATGAAAAAATGTCCAACATCTCTAGTAATAAGAGAAATGCAAATCAAAACTACCCTAAGATTCCTTCTCACCCCAATTAGAATGGTGATTATCAAGAATACAAACAACAATAGGTGTTGGCGAGGATATGGGGAAAAAGGTACACTCATACGTTGCTGGTGGGGTTGCAAATTGGTGCAGCCACTCTGGAAAGCAGTGTGGAGATTCTTTAGAAAACTTGGAAGGGAATCACCATTTGACCCAGCTATCCCATCCTTGGACTATACCTAAAGGACTTAAAATCACTTTAGTACAGTGACACAGCTACATCAATGTTTATAGCAACTCAATTCACAATAGCTAGATTGTGGAAACAACCTAGATGCCCTTCAGTAGATGGATGAATAGAGAAACTGTGGTATATATACACAGTGAAATATTACTCAGCCATAAAGAAGAATAAAATTATGGCATTTGCAGGTAAATGGATAGAGTTGGAGAATATCATGCTAAGTGAGATAAGCCAATCCCAAAAAACTGAAGGCCAGATGTTTTCCCTGATAGTAGATGATGATACATAATGGTGGGGAGCTGGTAAAGGAAGAATGAAGGAAGGATGGATTATGTAGAGGGAAATGAGAGGTGGGGAGGGGCCATGGGGAAGGACAGATAATAGAATGTGACAAACATCATTACCCTATGTGTAAGAGTACATGAATTGTGTGACTCTACTTCATGTACAACCAGACAAATGAAAAGTTGTACCCCATTTGTGCACAATGAATCAAAAAACTAATACAAGAATAATTGCATTTTACTCTTGTTTTAAGTAGCAATGGACATAGACATTCGTGCATACAGTATTTAGTTTCTTGAGATGACACTTAGTACCCCATGTGAAGTATTTCCTCTTTAGAAAAATGCACCTTTACTCCGGGTTGCAGGCCTGCAATCCCAGCAACTTGGGAGGTTAAGACAGGAGGATGGAAAGTTAGAGACCAGTCTCAGCAACTTAGTGAAACCCTTTCTCAAAATAAATTATAAAAAAGGGCTAGAGATATAGCTCAGTGGTAGAATACCCCTGGGTTCAATCCCTAGTATCTAAAAAAAAAGTACACCTTTATCTTTAATAATCTGCATAAAATAACCTTTACTGATCTCTGTTGCTAAAAATAGCATTCACATGTTAAATTGAAATATTTTTAGTCTCATTTTCAGCTGAAGTCCAAGACAAAAGGAAGTGTGTGAATCTGTCACAGTGGTGAAGGAAGTGGTCAAAAACCGGTTTTGCAGCCCTTAGCCAACTCCACCTCCAGCCTTTAAGAGGTCAGAAAGGCCAAGATGAGAGTTGGCAGTCAGAACATGGGGATTAGAACTGTGGGTGAGTGGGGCTGTGTCCCAACGCAGCAAACGGGCTTCCACTGGACCATGTGGAGGGCTTGATATGTGTCCTGTGGAGCAAGTCAGATACTCACTCCTGAGATCCTAAATCGCTGATGAGAGTGGAGCTTGCTGTCTGGAATCAGCCTCTGCCTCTAACTTCCTCTCTCCTTCAGTCCACGAGACAGACTTCTTGGTTTATGATATCTTCTCTGTCCTAGGACGTGGATGGCTGCTCACTAAATTTTTGTGTCTTACTTTATCACTGGTCACCCCCCACCTACTCGTTTGGTATAACTAGTCTCATTTTACACAGGGCAGACTGGAGCTCACAGGGGTTAAGAAACTTACATGGTAGTACATACAACTAAGTGCAAGCACCAGAGTTCAAAGCCAAGCCCATTTGATTCCAAGGCCCATGCTCCACCTAGATGAGCTCAGGGTTTGATTTCCCTAAAATGTCCTATCAACCTTTTGGGGGCAGTAAATAGTATCTAAGATTTTCAGGGAAGTAAAATATACTCTGAACTTATGCAGTATATATTGCCTAACAAGGATAACAAATATAAAAATTACTTAATTGGTTATATAGCTTTCACTAATTGCCAAGACCATAATCAGATCATTCAGAAGGCATTTAATTATATTTTACTATTACAATGCCTGATTATCTATGTAGCACTGTATATTTTATCAAGTTCTTTCATATAGGTAATTTGGCTTAAATATTAAACTGCTGGGAACTTAAATAACTTTATTGAATTTGTTAAATTTGATGTCTTTTTTTTAAAATATGTTGCTGTGTAAAGTATATTTTGCCTACTTATTTTCCTCAAACCTTTCACTTTATTATTACTCTATCCCTAGATAGCAAAGGTTTCCACAGCTCACATCAAGCATTACATACCACATTGATTACTTTGCAAGCTCCTAAGCACATTTGCCTGAGCCACCTTGGTTTCCACAATGGCAAATTTCCAAAATTTCAGTAGAGATGAACATAGAAGAGGTGGGTAATTGGAAAACAAAATTCAGATCCTGACTGTGTTCAGCTACCATGGACCCTTAGGCAAGTCACTGCTGCTCCCTCATCTCCAGGCCTCATCTTCAAAGTAGAGATGTTGGACTGAAAAAAAAAAAAAAAAAAAACAAAGATGCAAATGAGGAGACATGCTGGGTGTGATGCAGTAGAGTGGCTGCAGCCCTGGAGTCTCACAGAGGACACGCCTGTTAAAGGAGACCACAACAATCTCATTGCTACTCAGAAATGTGGGCTCAGAGTGAGCAGTTTTTTTGGTTTCTCAAAAAAACTGTGTTTTTGTGGGAATTTCCTCTTTCTTAACTTGACAATAATTCAAACTTAAAAAAAATCTCTTCTTCAAAATATACTTCTTCCAACCAGACTGGGTCTGCGGGGCAGTAGGGTGCAACCTCTGGGTTGGACATCCTCCAGAATGCTCTGGCCCATGCTCCGTGCTACACACCACTGGCCGTGGGACATTCTAGATGGTTCCCCAAGCTTCCACAGACTGCCCTCATGTCCTCTTCAATTCAGGGCTTAAAATCTCAGAAATTAACTCTTTGATTTTGTCAGGTCGACTATAATTTTTTTTCTCTATTATGAAAAAGAAAATGTCTTTGAGTGACCAGTGACTAAATTGGGGATTTATTCAAAACAATTAGTTATAAAATATGCATGATATAAAGTATATGTTGCATGAAATTTCCAGGTAAATCCAATACCATGTTTTGGGAGATCAAGTTTATGACCTTTAGGTGCTTCATTAGCCTCTTTATTTATTTGTTTTGTTTTATTTTGTTTTAAACATACCATAAAATTCATCCAAACAAAACATACGGTTCAGAGGTTTTTATTTGTTTGTGTTTTTTGTTGTTGTTGTTTTTGTTTTGTTTTTTGCAGTGCTGGGGATTGAACCCAGGGTTTTGTGCTTGCAAGGCAAGCACTCTACCAACTGAGCTATACCCCAGCCCAATTCAGAGGTATTTTGTGTATTCAGAGAGTTGTAGACCTACCTTCAGAATCTAATTTTAGGACATTTTCAACACCCCAAAGAGAAATCTAACACACATTAGCAGTCAGTTTCTTCCTCTCCTGCCCCTGCACCTGGCAACCATAACCTGATCTGTCTGTATAGATTTGCCTATTTTGGACATTTTGAATAAAATCATATTATGTGTGATTTTTTATGCCCAGCTCCTTTCACTTAGCATACTATTCTCAGGGCACACCCATGACACAGATGTCAGTACTTCATTCCTTTGTTGTCAAATAATATTCCATTGTATGAATTATTTATTCATTCATCAGTTAGTGGACATTTAAGTCATTACCACATTTTGACTGTTATGTATAATGCTACTACAAACATAATGTACAGGATTTTTGTGAACATGTGTTTTCATTTTTGGGGGGATACACCTAGGAGGGGAATAGCTAGGTCCTATGGTTTTGCAGACCCACCAAATAGCTTTCCAGAGTAGCTGTACCATTTCGCCTTCCTATCAGCACCCGATGAGGGAGCCACTTTCTCCACCTCCCCTCCAACACGTTGTTGCCTGTCTTTTTTCATTATAACCATCCTAGAGGGCCTCTCAGTGCGGTTTTGGTTTACGTTTTCTGGTGACGAATGATGTTGAACATCTTTTCATGTGCTTACTGGCCATTTATGTATCTTCTTTGGAGAGATGTCTGTTGAGGTTCTTTTCCTATTTTTTGATATGATTGTTTGCCTTTTTATGAAATTATAAGTGTTCTCCATATAGTCTGATTGAAATCCCTGTGAACCTCAGTTTTGTCCTCCAAATTTAATGATGCTCAATATATTATACTTACTAAGCCAGGCATAAGGGTGCATACCTGTAATTCTAGCTACTCTGGGGGCTTAGGCAGGACAATTGCAAATTCAAGTTCAGCCTGGGCAACACAGCCAGATCCTATCTCAAAAAAAACAAAATATTCTATTTACTAAGATAGAAAACTATAACATGTGGAAAATAATGTAAATGATAAAGTATTTTTTTAAGATGGTCTGTTTCATTTTATCAAATTTTGGCCATTTGAAACTGAGGAAATCTGGAATTTCTTTTCTCTATAATCATAATGTATTTTAGCAAAAATCATTAATAAATGTACCTATTAAATCCCAAAGGCTAATTTTTCCCTATTTTAATTTTGTCTTAACCAATGCCAGTGGTTTATTCACAGTGGCTAAAAATAAAGGATTAATATTAGAGTGAAAAACATTTCCAAAGTGGGTTTGCCTCTGGGGACAATAATTCTGAATCACAAGAGAACCGGATGACTTTGATGTATTTTACAATATATGCATGTAGCGTCATTTTTAAAAATAAAATTTTGATAGATCTGAATATGAGTTATAGATAAGATCACATATCAGTCTATTTCATGATTTTTATAATTATATTGTATTATATGAAACGATTTTGTTCTCAGAAAATCCACACTGATGGGTTTGGTGCTGAGAGATATTGTGTATCCAGTTTATTAATCTCAGATGACTCAGAAAAAAACACTCATATACATATAGAGAAATAATAATAAAGTGAATTGGACCAAATGACATCAGTTGGGGAATCTGAGTGAAATATATCCTGAAATTCTTTTGAGGATTCTTGCCCATTTCCCTTGCCTTTAAAATTAAATCAAAATAAGAGGTTAAGGACCAGGGCAGTAGCACAAGCCTGTAATTCTAGCAACTCAGAAGACTGAGACAGGAGGATCACAAGTTCAAGGACAACCTCAGCAACTCAGCAAGGCCTGGCCTCAAAATAAAAAAAAAATTAAATAAAAATTAAAAGGAATTGGGTGTTGCTCAGTTGCAAAGCACCCCTGGTTCAATCCCCAATACCACAAAAAATTAAAATTTTAAGGGACTGGGGGCAAAATTCAGTGGTAGAGCATGTGCTTAGCAGGAAGGAAGCTCTTGGGTTTAATCCCCAACACCAAAAGTTAAAAAAATAAATAAATAAAAGTCTAAATAATTTTTTAAGTTAAGTTTAAAAATAAGGAAAATTTTTTTAAAAAGAAAGAACTTCCAGAATATTCTTGGTTTTGTGTATATGTGAAACTCAATCTTAGGAGGGAAATAAGTAAAAACTCGGGAAAGGGAAAACTTAATTTTTGAGCCTCTTTGAATAAAATATATGTTCTACAAATAACTCAGAAGGCATTAGAAAGTTTTTTTAAATAAATAACCCAGAAGGCATTAGAGGTTTTTTTTTTTTAATTATATGAACTATGAACTAAAAAAAATAGAATAAAAATGAGAAGTGATACCACAATTCCATATTTTCTGGCCACTTTGTTTCTTGCTTTGGTGTGTAAGTAGATAAAGCAATTATTTTTCCCACAAGGCTCAACCAGGCAGGAACATTTTAAACCCACAAGGGGAATAAATGGAGTCTTTACAGTTGAAAGGCAAAAGCCAGTTAATGTCCATTGCCGCATCCTTATTTCTGATCCAAAAAAAAAAACCTGAGCAGTGTTCATTGCCACTTGGTGCCTCTTACACAGCAGCTCAGCGAGCTGATGGATTCCTTCACCCAGGAAATCTGAGGGTTCACACTCCAAAGTCAACCCCTCCCAGGAAAGAAGGTCCTCCTGGAGCAGACTCTACTCCCCACATTATGTAGCCCATCTTAAGTTTTTAGAAAGCAAGATTTTTGTTTTAACTGTCCAGAATTTGAGAGAAAATGTGTCAAGCCAAAAGTGAAGTAGCTCTACTTCCTTAATTTCCATATTCCCTAATATCACCGAACGGAAAACCAATGGAAGATCCCCACCCACACTTTCCTCCTCCTACTAGTCTGTATATTTGCAATTTTCTTTTCTCTGTCTCTCTCCCTTTTTTTTTTTAAATGGCTGCGAAAGGCCAGAATTGAACCTGGGGCCTTGTGACTGCCGGGCAAATGCTCTACCACTGAGCTCTGGCCCCAGCTCCCTACAGTTTTCTTAGTACGTCTTTTATGATCAGGAAAAAAAAAAAAAAAATTTACAAATGAAACTTATTTATTAATATTTACAGAATCATTTTGAAAAGTTTTGTTTTTATTATTGCAAAGGTCAGCATTTCAAAATACTTCAGGTATCTTTAATTAACAGGTAAATACGCACAGGTCCCAGACTAGGGAAGGACAGAAAAACTATATTGTTCTCAGTAGTCTCCTCTCTAGCTTGCTTAGACAAGAATCTCAGAGGCTGATTTTAAATGGGGAGTTTTCAGAAAAACTCCGATCTGAGCCCTGAAGGGATCATGAGATGTGGTAAGACAGGAGGGGAGAGGAGAAAGCCACCTTCCATACCCTGCCCTCAGCTCTGCCACCAAGGAAGACCACACGCCCTCTGCTGGGCCAATAGCTAGGCCCTCCTTCATTTTTCCAAGCACCAATAATGCCCTCTTCCCCTATTTTTTTTAAAGATATTTTGTTCTTGAAAAACTTTCCCATGGCAAAGCCACAGATTAAAAACAATTTTATTTTAATGGGGGGGTGTGCCTCTGAACTCCTCAATTAATTTCCAATTTAAATACTACGCAAGTGGATCAGTTCCTTCAACAGTTAGCATTGGTTATCACATCACAACCAAACAAGGTGGTTTCTCATCAATGACTATCTCCCTGCATATTACTTTGATTGCTACTAATCCACATAGGCTCTGCTCACAAAGCACGTAACACAATGCTCTGTGTTTATGTAAGTCATTACTCCAAGGGTGGGCCATGAGCATCGCCTGGAAGCTGGTCAGAAATGAAAACGCACAGGCTCCATGCCAGACTTTCTGAGTCAGAAACTGGTGGACGGGCCCAAGAAATTGCACGGTCACCAGCTCTCCACAGGATTCTGATGCATACTGAAATTGGACAATCACCGAGGTAATGGAAATTTGCATGCCAAAAAGAAAAAGAAACAACAGTAGAGGAGAGAAAAAGAAAGAAAGCGAGAGGGAGGAAGGGGAAGAGGGAGAAAGGATGCACACAAGGTGTTCAATCCTGTGAACTAGCACGGAGTGAATCCAGGAGAGGAGAACTGAAGCACCAAAAACCAACCAAAACCAAAGACAACCAAGAAGCCACTGGGGCCACAGTGTCCCACCACTTCTCAAAAATGCCCCGAAGGGACTCCTGTGCTGATACATATAGAGAGAATGCTCTGCAGGTAAAACCAATTTTTAAAACTCAGTGGATTTTTATCTCCAGGTATGATTATTAAAAACTGCTCCGCCCTGCAAATTCATCCACCTCTTAGCCACGACTTTGGAGGTATCTTTGGGTTTTGCTCTGGAAGCCATGTGCTCACCATTTGTCTTTGTTTTTCCAGCAAAGGGTTACCTTCCAGTTCGACATTTACCTTAGAAGAGGGGACCATCTACTTGTCTGCGGAGCCAAATGCTCTGGAAATGCAGGACGATAATGCCTCTGTGCTTGATGTCTATTTAGTAAGTTATTTTTTTGTTGTCGTTGTTTGTTTGTTTAGTTCCTTCCCCTCCCCTCCTGCTTCACAGATGGATCCAGGCCATGGCTTCTACAAGAACAGATTCTATAAAACCAGGCATGCTTGGGCTTTGAAAGAAACAATGGCACCCTGTCTTCTACAAAGGATGTTTTTTTCACAAGCCGTGTTTCCTATAGTTCATGTAGAACATTACACAAAAGATATCTGGGTGAATGCTAAATCACCATATATAACAAGAGGACAAAGCCCCTAAGGTTCAGGCAAAGTGGGGCTCCTTATTGTGATTCCCAAGGAAGTAGTGCCTTTTCCTTTGGCTCAATGGTGCCCCCTTGTGTTTGATTCTTCTTCTCTTTGGTTTGGCCTCCTTGAATAGGTTCGTAAACTAGGAGGCACAGAACTAGGTTATGGGAAGAACCTGAATTCAGCACCAAAGAATTTTGGCTGGCCCAGTAGGGTCGCCACCAACCAGCTGTGTGAAGTGGATAGAACTTAGCTGTGACTGTGTGCCCTTAATGCCAGAGAAGGGAAATAATGCCCAGCCTGCCTGCTCCACAAGGCTGCTTTGAGGAACGCCTGGATAATTGTCTATGTGGCCCTAATTGTATTGTGAGATGATGTGAGAAAGGCACCTTGGTGGGTTACGCTGGGGAGCATGAGGATTTTCCCTGCCGAGTACCTCTCACACCCATTCTCCATGTCCTCGTTCTCCATGTCTTCGTACACCTGTGCAAAATTACATGAAACAGGGAAAGTGTTGATTGGAATTTTCTGTTTTCTTATGTTTTCCTAAACTTGAGCCACTGCTCTTCACCATACCTGGTTACCAGTTCACTGTGGGAATCAATATCACCAGGTGTATGTGGCATCTCCACATCCCTCAGGGCCCCTTGAGACTGAATCTTATGTCTCTTCCCATCTCACAATCCAGCACTGCATTTTCTCACATGTGCTCTGCAGGGCCTCAGTCACCTAACTGTTATTTTTGAGTGAAATCCAAAGTCCTCCAGGCCCTACATGGACTGGCCTCCCCTGCCTCTGGGAATCCTCCTCCTAGGCCTCTGCCTTCCTACATGTTGCCATTTCAACCATGCTGGCTTCCTCGATGTTCCTCCACCAAGCCCAGCACATTCCTGCCTTGAGATCTGTGCATTCACTGTTTTTTCTACACTCTTTCCCAAAACCAATTCATGCTTAGTCCCTCACTGCCTTCATGTTTCAGTCCAAACATCTCCGTCTCCAATAGGCTTTCCTTTACTCTATAAAATAGCAGCTCCACCAACAACAACCACTGTGAAAGATTTTTTTTTTCCTTCTTGAAGTACTGGGGATTGAACCCAGGGGCACTCTTCCACTGAGCTGCATCCCCTGCCCCTTTTATTTTATTTTGAAAGATGGTCTCACTAAGTCACCCAGACTGACCTCAGACGGAGGATTCTCCTGCCTCAGCCTCTCCACTAACTAGGATTACAGACATGCACCCTGGGAAGGATTTTTTCATAACTTCTAAATATACATTTTGCTGCATAAAGAGATTTTTTTCTCACCAAGCCATGCTCCTGTTTCTGCCCCCACTTTAAAAATGTAAGTTTCAGAATATCACACAATTCTCACAGCAAATTTGGTCCCCTAACCCACCTGACCAGGAAAACAGGGAATTAAATAGGAGGAAATCAAGGGGTTTTTGTTGTTTGGTTGGTTTGGGGATTTGTTTTTGGTTTTGTTATGATGTTGGTGGTGGTGGTTGCTGTTGTTTTTGGTTGGGTGGATTTTTCTTCTGTTTTGGGAGGGTTGTTTTTGTTTTTCCTTTTGTTTGTTTTGGTCCCTTGCTAAACTGAGTTCATCCAGAAGTAGAAATCAGGAATGCATTTCAGAAAGAGGCCAAGTGAAATCTCATCTTCATGAGCCAAGGCTTGGTGCCACTTTCACATGTCTTTACAAAAGCCAGTCTTGGCCAGATGGGAAGCTGCCACGTCCTGAGTGGAGTGTAAGAGCACAGGATGGTCAATGGTTTGGTTAGCACCAGTCTGTTCTCTTGTTCCTTTGGTAGGAAGGTTTTCTTATTAACCATTTTGCTTTTCCCCTCTTCATATTATCCATTTCATTCCTAAGAATGCTGCCATTTATTTGGTTTTAGCAGTGTCTTACTTCACAACTTTCTCACGTCTCTTGAATTCTTTGACATTGAAAGGCTAAGCATTTCAGAAAAGGAAGAGGAAATGCTTGCCTTGGAAGTTACCGGGGAAAAAACCTGAGTATTCTTTTTGATCCTATTGCAAGCTCTTGAGGACCATTAGAAATAAAGGAGTTTACAACTGAAGGAGACGGTGGTGGCGGCTCGCTGGCTGGCATGGTCCTCTGTCATTCTTCCAAGCACAACTGATTGTGGTTCAGAAGTGAAGGAGGAGAGATAGGAAAAGGGAGAAAGCAGGCAAGCTGTGCAGTAGGTAATGGGCAGTAGAAATGTTTATCACCAAGCCTGGAGAAAAACTGTAGCCTAATTCTATTTTGTAGCTAATAACAATAAGCTATGAAGCATTTTTGAGTATTTTCCTACATGCCTGGCACTGTCCTAAAATACACACACACACAAACACACACACACACACACACACACACACACACACACACATCATTTAATATTTATATAGCTCACTTAATCCTCTTGATAACACTCTAAGGTTACTTACTAGATCCATTTATAGGCAAGGAAATTGAGGCACACAGAAAGTACCCAATTTGCCCCCAAAATATGCAAACAGGAATCAATAAGAGGGATTCAAACCAGTAGAGACTGACCCAAAGCAGTTAACCCACTGTTAATTACGGTGCTGTGCTGTCTGGATTAGGAATTATGCTGCCTGTGTAGTTAACAAATTAGACTCATAGATGTTAAGCAACTTACCCAAGATCAGACAAAGTAATATGGCAAGAAAAATATAGAGGAAAAAAGATAGACAAATTAGGATCAATAAAAATTGACTTTTTAAACTTCAATTTGGAATGCGAAAGGGAAATACTTTGGCACTGTGGGAAGGGCACAGGAGTTTAAATAATAATAATATGAATGGCCAAATTGAGTACACGCTATGTGCCATGCACGATATCAGTCCTTGTCTTGCATTAGCTCATTCACAGAGATAGTTGTTATATTTGCCTTTGCTCATACAGGTAAGGAAACTGAAGATTAATTTGAGCAGTTCTCAGAACTGGTAAATAATAATCAAAATTCAAATCTAGCCCATGGTCTCTCCTGCCTAAACTTGAACCCCATGTAGTACCCTTTCATTGTTATTGACCACTAATACAAGTCTAACCTCCATCTCATCAGACTTATGAAAGTGAAAGATGGATCCAAAAATAAGAATGGGGGGGTGCAGTGTATTAAGAAAAATTTTAATAAAATTTTACTTTCAAAGGTGGGGGTATAGCCAAGTTGTAGAACACTTGCCTAGCATTTGCAAGGTGCTAGATTCAATTCTCAGCACCTTGGAAAAAATTCCATTTTTAATATTTCCTTTCTGGTTATTTTTTAATGTGCAGCAGTTCTCAAACCTTTTGCCCTCAGGACCCCAGTACATTCTTAACAATTATTGAGACTCCCAAAGAGCTTTTGTGTATATAGGTTATCTTCCAAAATTAAAACTGAGAAAAATTTGAAATATTTATTAGCTCATTTAAAATAGTAAATATTGTGTTAATTTAAATAACATTTTTGTGAATCTAACTGTATTTTCTGATATAAAAATAAATTTTGTGAAAAGAGTAGCAATACTTTACATTTTTATAAATCCCAATGTCTAGGTTGACAAAAGAAACTGGGTTCTCATATCTATTTCTGTATCAATCTGCAATATGACACATCATTTTGCTTCTGGAAACTCTGTTGAACACACATGAGAATGAAAAGGCAAATAATGTTTGTGTTCTTAGGAAACTAGCTTCACCTCATGACCCTCACACAGTTTTTC
Organism: Sciurus carolinensis; assembly: GCF_902686445.1. Classification (NCBI taxonomy): domain Eukaryota; kingdom Metazoa; phylum Chordata; class Mammalia; order Rodentia; family Sciuridae; genus Sciurus; species Sciurus carolinensis. The sequence continues at coordinate 70,169,206 of NC_062226.1, forward strand.
TAGCTTTTTTTTTTTTTATTAGCCTCTTCAAAACCAAATGAGACATTAATTATAGAGAAATAGACCCCTGGAGTCTATGCCTGTCTCGGCTTCTCATTAATTATTGACCTTGAATTAGTCACCCTCTTTGGGCATCAGTTTTCTCATCTATAAAATGGGTTATTAAATCATCTCTGAGGCCCCAGCCAGCTCTGATAGCCTATGACTCATTCTGACTTACAAACAGTTGCAGAAATAAGGTTTTCCAAAACCACAGTTGTTTCTCCAAATTCTGCTGTTTCATCACCTCCTCTGCCAGAAACCTTCACAGTATTTAAACTTAAACTTTAGAGCAGAGCATCTAGAACATTCTGCACCATTAACTTGTAATGCCAGGATGTGTGTTCATGCTGCAAATTTTTATTATTTCATTTTGCATGCTCTTCCGGATCTGAAAGGATTCAGTCCATTGCCCTCCCTTCAATGTTTTCATTTGCTTCTACATTATGAAAAAATGCTGTAAAAGAAAAGCAGAAGAGAGGAAAACCAATCTTGCCTATGCATTTGTCTCTCCTTTCTTCCTGACCTAATTCGAAAGCTCTGGATCCTAGCCATCTTTACTTGAAGGGCAGTTGGAGGCTTCTCAAGTGACATGCTGTTCGGTGTTGTCACCAAACGTAGTCCGATTTCTCTTGTAATATTTCTCTCCCAGAAGATACAACTGCTAATAGCATTTTTCTGCTAGCAGTTGTAACCTAATCCCTAGTGCTTTTATTTACACACTAATGAATAAACTATTTATATCCCCTTAAAATATGCAGATTTAAACCGAAGTGATTTGTACACATCAGATAACATACAAAATTTCCTTTTAAGGATCCACCCACACATCCTGTGCATGTGAGTTAGGGCAGCTATCCTGCTTTTTCCTGTGATTTGACATGAAATTGAAAAGGATAGGTGACCCCAGAAGGCCAGGAATTGTTCCATCATCCTTACTAATGCATTTACTTCAGTCTCCATCTACCTAGCAACCTGCATGGCTTTCAAAAGGTCGTTCACCTTCACACTGTGGAGTTGCAGGCTTCATTTGCAAATATTCAAATTGAAGGAGGTATTTTAAAGATGACTTTATCCAGTGACCAATGATGTGTTTTCCCATGAATGCTGAGTTGATGACACAGATTAGGGTATTTAAAAGAATACAACAGAGATGAGCAGGCTGTATTGATTTGAAATGGGCAATCATGCAGTCTTCATAATAGAGCGAGATTCCACTGGTGAATAGTCCCAGATCTTTGAGGCACGAATGGATGCTGTCACCGTAGCTGTTATTTCAGTTCCTGAAGGGACTTCTTTGCCTGATGTAGAATGCAATTTGGTGTTAATGGGAAGAGAAACAACCAACAAAGGCCATTCCCACTGAAAATGGAGTGGGAGACAGTGTCCTTTCATGATATGGTGGAAATGGATGGGTCAGGAGAAGGTAATGGGACTGCATTAATAATGTACAAGTGTGTGAAAAATGGCTGCCACACAACCATGCCTTTCTTGCTTCTGTTATTCAGTGCCTAAGTTATGCCCTGTTCCTTTTACACTTTCCACATTAGCATCCTCTCAATAACATGTACTTTCATCTATGTAAGTGCCTCTGCAAAATGACTGTTTGAAGTGCAAAAATAGCTGTGGGTGAAGGAAGAGAAACAGTTAAGCCAGTTTTTAGCCACACCAGTATTGGAGATTAGTACTCTGATTGACAGCTCTTGGACAGCTTGATTATTTAATGTGTTTTTAGGGTAGTTAATAATACTCTTTGATCATGGGAGGAAGGGTGGCAGAGAAGTGAAAATGATTGAATTAACAGCTTATCATACCACCATGTATGGGAAAAGTCTGAGAAAAAGAAGAAAAATGCTTCAAATTTAGGTCACAGGGGTCTTAGAAAATCAGTGGAACTTTTTGGCAAGAGAAAACGCCTTTCTGGATTTGAATCCCTGGGTGTTGAGTTAATGGCTTGCACGTGAAGTCATGGGTCTCTAATCATTCCTAGTCTGAGCCAGTGGTGGCTGCTGCCAGGGTGTTTATTCGAAACAGTAGCAATTCTATTGCTTCTCAGAAGAAAGCTGGAGTCCCCACCAACCTAAGATGCTGTTCAGGATTGTAGTAGATTTCAGTGACAGCAGAATAGGAAAGAGAAAAGGCAAACACCACCTTGGCTTGGAAGGCATGGAAACCAGATGTCATTTCTTTTATCCATAGGACCACAGTGTTGAGAAACAAAGAGATTTCAGAAAAGGTAAAATAGGGCCCTTTGTTTATTTCCAGAAAGGCTTGACTCCTTAAGTTATTGGCCAAATAATGTCTCTAAGACATGTAAAAGAGCTGAAAAAATGGGTATCACTCCATGAACCCCTCAGTACCTCCAGGTTGCTCCTAGTTGAAATAAGAGTGACACATGGGCTGGGGAGATAGCTCAATCGGTAGAGTGCTTGCCTCGTAAGCACAAGGCCCTGCGTTCAATCCCCAGCACCGTGAAAAAAAGAAAGAGTGACACAGGTTTCAGTTTTAATGAGGCAACCTGTCAGTCTGGATTAGGGGAGCACTGTAGGAATTTTTTTTTTTTTTAACAACATTAAACTGCTGTTTAAGGATTAGCTTAGAGAACTGGAGTTGAAGTTATAAAGGCACACTGGCTTTTCTGTTCAATTAGGCCCACAGTTAGCAACTGAATGACAGTTTGCAGGATTGCGATGGCCAGGTTTTTCTGTTATATCCTAGCTGCACAGTGAATGGTGGCTTCGCAGGCCAACTGGATTTGCACCTTATTCATAGCTAGTTCTGCTCTTGGTGCACCTGACTCCCCTTTGACACCCAGGCCATACACAGGTTGCCCTGACATTTTTATTTACTTGCCTCCTAAAACTGGCCTCTCTCCCCGCTTCCCCAGGCCCTCTGCATGCTCCCTATTGCTTTTCTGATTTCCACTTCCATTTTCTTCCTTGTCGAGGCCTTTCTCCAAGTCTTTGGAGAAGAGTGTCTGAGGAAAATCCGTCTCCATTAAAGTGAACTTGGGGTCCATAAGGCCCTGAGTCTGCAAGGAACAAGTAGCACAACTTCAAAGGAATGTGATTAAAAATCCAATGTGAATTTTAGGAAGAAAAATTGAGATCCCACCCAGGACCTAGTAAACAGGATGATTCTCATTCATACCATGCCCTCTCCTAGACTCTGAGGTGGAATGGGAAGACGTTTGAGGACTGTTCACTTAGTAAAAGCCAAGGCCTGCCAAGCCTGGTGCGTGGCGTGAGGAGGGCTCAGAGGTGGGGAGCTGAGGGCCCGACTTCCCTCTGGTCTGTCTCTGCCTGTGTTACCTCGTAGGACTGCCACAACAGATTACCTCAAACCGAGAGGCTTAGCAAACAGATATATCCCATCTTGTGTTCTAGAGGCCAGGACTCTCAAGTCAAGATGGCGTCAGTGCCATGCTCCCCCTGAAGACTCCAGGGGAGGATTCCTATTGTCTCTTCCAGCTTCTGGTGGTTCCACATATTCCTTGGCATTTTTGGACCCATACTGCTCCTGCCTCTGCTTCCACGTTCACAGGGCTTCTTCCCTGTGTTCCCATGCCTCTGTGTCCTCCTTCTTCTTATAAGGTCATGTGTCATTGGATTAGGGCCCATCACAGTCCAGTGTGACCTTATCTTAATGTTTATACATCTACAAAGACCCTATTTCCAAATAAGGTCATGTTCTGAGGTCCCAGGGGGACAAGACATTGGGGGGTTGCGATTCAGCCCACTCCACGGCCTGACTGAGGGGCCTGCAAGCTGCTCCTTCACTCGTGGCCCCGTTTTCCCATTCCTTGGCTACGTGGCTGTGAGCTTGGGTAGATGTTTTCCAATTATTTTGGATTCCTCACAAATTGTTGTCAAAAGGTGACTGTACTAACAGACCCAGTTGCTTGTTGGGCATGTGAATTAGAAATAAAATCCCCAGGGGTGGGCCAAGGCATGGGTGTTTTTAGACATTCACACACCCAGGGCTGAGATCCCCTGAGCTTGTTCTCAGGATCTTTCAGCTCTGAGCATCCTGTACCCCTTCTACGCTGATTTGGGAAGAGCTGTCTCACTACTCCATGGTCACCTTCCATTGGAATCAGATGCACTTTTCCTCTGATCTAAAAACAAAACTTAAGTGAACCCTATGTGGGTCCTAAGCACAGGTTGATCACTGGGCTTGCAAGTGAGTTCCTGCTGTCAGCAGAGCCTCTGCCGCCACCTACTGATAGAAAGGCAGCCCCAAGCAAGGGGATAAGGCATAACTGAGGGCCTTGAATTGAAAACTAATTAAGAGCGAGTGTGTGGCTCAGTCAACTGTTTCCACTTCATGTACTTTATTGTAGCCTTTCAGGGCTGTGTGTGCAAGTTCAGTGGGGGGCACGTTCTTCAGATGTCAAAGGCAGCTCACTCTATCAGACCCAGCATCTCCCACCTTTCAAGTCTGACTGGAGGCTACAATCACAGTGCCGTGTAAAAGAGAGTGAAGGTGCTAATCTTCCGCAGATCCAAGCATGCCCTTCTCATCCATCAAGGCCAGTTTCGCTCCAGTCTCTTTGAAAGGGCCCCTTGGCAGTTTGAAGATTCAACACAGAAAATGTGGCTTCTGCTTAGGCAGCAACTTGACCAAAATATCAACAAATATAGGGTGGAAAAAGTCTTTTCTTCACTTTCAATCTTGGACAAATCCTCACTTATGGTCACTGAACTCCTGGTAATTGTAGTCTTTGAAGTAACTCCCAAGAGCAGGTAGGATTAAACATAATGAAATGCAAATATTAATTTTTTTAATTAAAATTTTTGTTTTGTTTTGGATTTTGGTTTTTTATACCAGGGATTGAACCCAAGGCACTTAGCCACTGAGCCACATCCCCAGTCCTTTTTAGTTTTTTATTTTGAGACAGGGTCTCACAAAGTTGTTTAGGGCCTAAGTTGCTGAGGCTGGCTTTGAACTTGTGATCCTCCTGCCTCAGCCTTAAAAAACAACTTTCTAAATCCCAGTGGCGGGAACTGTGTTAGTTTGCTAGGGCTGCCATTAATAGCATGCCACAGACTAAGTGGCTTAAACAGCAGAAATTTCTTTCCCCTCAGTTCTGAAGGCTGACAGTTCCAGGTCAAGTGTGAGCAGGATTGGTTCCCCCGTGAGGGATGTGAGGGCAGGATCTGTCCCAGGTCTCTGTCTCTGACTTGTAGATGGTCTTCTTCTCCGTGTCTCATCACACCATGTGCCCTCTATACATGTCTATATCCAAATTTCCATCCATAAAAAGGCACCAGTCATAATAAATTAGGGCCTAACCTATGATCTCATTCTAACCTTCTAACCTGACTACCTCTGTAAGACCCTTTCTCCATCACATTCTGAGGTATTGGCAGTTAGGGTGTCAACATGGGAATGTTAAGGGGACACAGATTTGCCCATCACAGTTACTGTGTGCTTTTGTAACAAAAAGTGCTACCAAGGAAAAGGCTCTATGGGGCAGTTCCTAATTCCCACTCTTGGGGGTGGCTGTGGCCTTGGGCACCTGGTGCTTCCTTCCCTACAGCAGAGAAAGGAACCAATGTCCTTTCCCAATGAAACTAGCACCACGCTCATCCCCCCACATGTTGCCAGTGCAGCAGAAGCAGAGGTCGGAGTGGATTCTGTTGCAGTTCTAGACTCTGTGACACATTAGATGATCAGAGAGCTGCTCAGATTCACAATCAGCAGGAGTCTCTCGAGTGCTGGAAAGTCCCCCATAGAATTGTCAGCCTGAATAAATCTTCGATGCCCTCAGGCTTCTCTCGGGTCTTTGGAAAACAAATTAATCAGGCAGGGAACTGTGTTAAAATATTGCTTCTGCACTAACAGTTTTGAAATGAGGGGCCATAATCTTAAATTCTTTCCCCGGAGACAGGGGAGACAAGTGTCAGCTTCTCTCTCAGCTCTCATCCTACTAGTCATCTGCCTGCTGTTGCTTAGGGAGCTCCAGTGGAGCCCCGGAGGTCAGCCCAAGTCCCAGCCCTCCACACCCCCATTCATACCGCATTCTACAAGGTCAGACACAAAAGAGCTGGGTTCAACTGTGCAGATCCTTCAAGGATAGCAAAAGTCCTGCCTTCTGCCCAAGGATTCTTGACTGACGTCCTTGGGACTTGGAAAAGAGAAGCTTCACTTCTGATTCTGAATCTAAATATTTATTTAGATGCAAAGGTAGGATATTTGGCCCCTTCTAGTTTCCTTCTAGCCATAAAGTTCCATAACAGAGTGATTTTACTCTGCACTGCCATTGCCTGATTTCTAATGCACTAGCCTAGCATTCACTGGACCTCCTGAGACAATGGCAAGCTTTTAGATTCCTGCTACTATTGGAATATAATACGAGGAGAAATCCCCAGTCCACTTTTTCACCAAGTGACTTGCCAAAGTATCACTCAATATGAGATAGATAAGAATATAATAAAATTTAAGTACAGGTCCTTATTTTTAAAAATGAGTTTAGACTTCCTAGAGCAATAATGGTAACTTTTGTGTTTGAAATCCAGGGAAGTCTTAGAAAGCAATCAGGTAAATCCAAAGATAGAGGGGACCCCAGAGCCAATGAGATAATGTTAGAGTGAGGCATTGTGAAGTCTTAATACAGATCTATCCTCATGTTGTGAATTTAGACTAAAGTGGGACAGGACGAGTTGATGAGCTCTCAGGGCGACAGAGGCACATCGGCCAAAAGAATATGAATCATAGAATAGAAAGGATACAGAGAAGGATTGAGAAAAAACAGAATTCAGGAAGTGCTGATGGAAATGGACTCGGTCTAAGACAACAAAATACGGGACCTGGTGGAAATACAGTAGCTGGAAGGAAAATTTATGCTTTTCTCAGAGATATCTTGGCAGAGAATTCCAACTTGAAAACATAATGAGGATACCCTGGTCACAGGGAAAAATCCTGCTTTCATGGGCTGTAGGTGACCTAAAGTTGTTATAGTTAAGAAGTTAGGGTGCTGGGGATGTAGCTCAGTGGTAGAACATTTGCCTACCGTGTGGGAGACACTGGGTCTGACCCTCAGCACCACAGAGAAAAGGAATGATAGGGACTAAGGGGCATGGGTTAATGATAGAATGCTCTCCTAGCTTGCCCTTAGTTCAATCCGTAGCATAAAAATAAAATAAAATAGAATCGCCCCTAAGGGTAAAGATCTGGAGACTCGTGGGCACTTGCTGAGACTGTTCAATGCTGTTGATCTTGGCCAGTCTGACTGGTATGAAGTCCTCCCTCCGATTTCAGCTCTGTCCTGAGATTTCCTTATACCACATTCCACATCACCAGATATATATTTTCAGAACAGTAAGTAGAGTTGGCGGGGGCAGATGGGTTAACCAGCTTCACATTGCTATATGAATGTGATATGCCCAAGAAGAACAATTTAAAGGAGGAAAAGTTTATTATGGCTCACAGTTTCGAGGTCCAGTCCATGACTCACAGTTACAGAGGTCCAGTCCATAGCTCTAGGCCACCGAGGTGAGGCAGAACATCATGGTAGAAGGGCATGGCAGAGGAAGGGTGCTCAGGTCAGGACAGGCAGGAAGCATAGGGAGAGCTTCCCTTGCCAGGGACAACATATAAACGCCAAAGGCACATCCCCAGTGATCTACTGCCTCCAGCCACATCCTACCGGCCTATAGTTAGCATGCATTAGTTCATTCAAATTATTAATCCATCCATTGATTAGGTTACAGCTCTTGCAATCTAATTATATCTCATCTGAACATTCCTACGTTGTCTTACCCATGAACCTTCAGGGACACCTTATATCCAGTCCATAACAGGGGGTGTTAAGGGACAGGTTGACAAATGTAGGGTAGGTAAGCCAAGAATGAGACCTTGGGAAACACACCTCTCCCCTTCGATGCCCTGCGCATGAGTGCTGTGCATTTAAGCGAGCTACTTTGATTCATAAGAGGGAGCAAGCTAACCATAAAACAAAAATGGTAAGTCAATAAAAAGTACAACTCACAGTAGCCTCACATTACATGATGAAATGCAGATTGCTAAACAGAATTATTTTATTGAACATAGTTTCTTTCCTAATAATTTTGAGTCATTTTAAACTTCTTATTGAAGTCTTTTCAGTCACTAGCTGAGGGTTCTAGGGTGTACAATCTTTGAGATTCCAGTTCCCACATTCTTCACCACAGTTGGTGTGAAAGAGAGGGGCTAGCATACACCTAGTACTCTGTTAATTTTGTAGGGGGATAATGCTTCCTTGGTGGTGGTGCTTCTGGGGATTGACCCCAGGGCCTCCTACATGCTAAGCACACACTCTATTACCGAACTACACTCCAGCCTTAAATTTTTATATATTTATATATGTGTGTGTGTGTGTGTGTGTGTGTGTGTGTGTGTGTGTGTGTTATGTGTATACATACTTTATTTTCCCTAAGAAAAGTTTATTCTTGTTGAGTGTATTGATATACACCGAGATAGTCCCAGCTCCTTGGGAAGCTGTAGCAAGATCACTTGAGCTCAGGAGTTCAGGGCCAGCCTGGGCAACATAGTGAGATCCTGTATCTAAATAGAAAAAAGAAAATATTATCTTTCCCATCTGCCCTACAGATTTTATTATCCCTATTTTACAGATGAAACAAAAAAAAAGAGTTAAAGGTTAGGTCACTTATACAATGTCACATGGCTGCAAGTTAGGAAGTGAATACATTTGACACAAAAAGTCTTTACAGACTCAAAATGGTTCCATTTCACCACATGAAACATGGTACAACTGCTACTGGTTGAGCTGGCTGGCTCTGGTTGCCATTTTAGGTTACATGTTTGTTTATGCCCAGCTGCAAGGACATTGTTTGGAAATGAGCACAGCATTCTTGAGTTCAAGACTGTTTTGAGTCATTGGGTTGTTCTGTTTGACTTCTCATCCAATCTACCACAGCATTTCCCCTAAGCCTGTGCATTGGGAGTGCAGGACCCTGTCTTAGCTTTGCTGCCTTCCAAGATGCTAGCTCTGTGCTGAGATGTGATTGGGACTTGATCTTGATAAACCTTGGCATAATTAACATGTTGTGGTCCACCAAAGAAACATATGCTCTGCTAAGCGTTGCAAAAGAATCCCAAGCCTAAAGCACCCCATTTCTACCTGCACATTTTCCAAGCACAGGATATTGGGAGAAATTGTGAACTTGTGTTTCCACTCATGGAGAGGAATTATAAATTGTTGCCAAAACTGAGTCTCATATCTGCTTTCTTTCTCTCCAAACCACCCTCCCCCCAGTAAGTGACAATGGTAACCACCTCAGCACGTGGATGAGACCCGAACACAGTTGTTGGAGCAAAGTTTCCCTACTCCAGAATTCTCCAAAGGAACTTGGCTGAGCCCCACTACACACAAGAGTACAAATCAACTGGACTTAGAATTCTGTTTGCGAGATGTCAGGGGAGACTTGGTCCAAGGATGATCAGCTGATGGGATGTGAGAAATACCACGCTAGTCTGTCACTTGCTGTTGCTTGCCAACTGTGAAGAACTGCATGAACTATGTTTAAGCTGCTTTCTATACCATTGCCAATCACCTTTTTGGACTTGAAAGTGCTATTTTCCTATGGACTCTTGCATTATTTCCATTTTGCATGCACCCAGTGATTATACATAAGCAACATATATAATCTGCTTATATATTTTTTAAAAAATCCATCCATGTGAAATGATAAAATATAAATTCTGCTCTTTTTTGCAAAATTATAATCATAGCCCATGTCATTGAAAGTTTAAATTGGTTCCATTTAAAGATCAGTGTAATAGGTCTGCCTATACTTTATAGAAAACTAGCTTCTATAAATATTTTTTCACTGTTTACTAGTGAAATGAGAAAAGCCAAGCTATTTATAAAAGGCCTTATGTTGTGTATATACATTGTCTTTGAAATATTTGTGATTTAGTTTATTGCTTGTAAAAGAGAAATTATATAATTTATTTAGTAAATACTACTGTAAACTATAGTTTTATTGAAAGAAATAAAATATTTTGTTCTCAATTATAGTTTTCCATTGATTCCAATGATTTATAGTCTTTACTTTTTTATTTTTTCCTTGTTGTGCTGGGATTGAACCCAAGGCCTTACACATATTGGCACGTGCTATCCCACTAGGTTCTATATCCCCAGTCCACATTACTTTTTTTTTACTTTTTTTGGGGGGTGGTAGGTACTGGGGATTGAACCCAGGGGTATTTAACCACTGAGTCATATCCCCATCCCTTCTTTATATTTTATTTAGAGACAAGGTTGCTTAGCACCTCACTAATTTGCTGAGGCTGGCTGTGAACTCAAAATCCTCCTGCCTCAGCCTCCTGAGCTGCTGGGACTATGGGTGTACACCCTTGCACCTGGCTCAACATTTCTTTATTTTTTTAATTAAAAAGAAACAACCCAGATGCTCCTCATTTCAGATGTTCTAAAATCATAAATGAACTGAAGCACATAACAGATGAAAATAGAAAGATAAAATTCCCAGTCCAAAGAAAAGACTCAGTAGCATATTCTGCTCAGATCCAAGAGACATTCCCAAGTATCCTGGTGTATTAACTTTCACTGTGTTACGCTATGGTAACAAACAACCCAAAAATCATAATAGCTTTCATCGACACAGTTTTATTTCTCACTCACATGTGGGGACCAGCTACAACTCTGCTCCAAGTGTCTTCTTCATGTTGGGATCCAGAGCAACCCTATCTGGGACATGCCATGTTTGTGGACGTAGAAGAGTAGCGGTGGAGCCAAGCAAAGGAAGCCCATGGGGTTTCTACTTGAATGCAGCCTAGAGTACTTCTCTGCTCACATTTCTTTGACCAAAGCATTGGCAAGTCTTAAATCAAAAAGATGGGAGGTATATTTCTCATGTAGGAATGGACTGACCAAGCAGAGAGGGGCAGTGAATGTTTCAAACAATTAATGTAGAGTTACACCAACTGGTGTGTGTCCCCAGAAGCAAGGTCCTGAAACACTGAGATAAAAATCATTAGAAAGCAAAATGACCAAGGCATTCCTGATGAGTAAGATACTCAGTATAAAATACTTCAAGTTAAGACAAACTGAGTCTTGTCAGCAAACATGACACTAAACTTTGGTAAATGTAACCTGGTTACTCAATGGAAGTAATGATTGAACCTCAGAGTTAGCACTGGGAATCTGTCCTGGGTTAGAATGTGATCCTAGTCCATTTTGTGCTGCTAAAAGAGAGTAGGAAATTGTAAAGAACAATCATTTATTTCTCGTAGTTCTAGAGGCTTAAAATCCAAGGTCAAGGCACCCACATCTGTTGAGGGCTTTCTTGCTCCATCTTCACATAGCAGAAAGTGGAAGGTCAAGAGAGAGCCAACCACCTCAAGTCCTTTTTAAGGGACATTGATCCATTCGTGAGGACAGAGTCCTCAGTACCTAAACACCTCCCAAAGGCCTGACCTCCCAATATTGTTGCATTGAGGATTAAGTTGCCAACACATGAATTTTGGGGGACACATTTCAGACCATAGTCAATATCAACAGGGAATTTTTAAGTGAATAAGCATCTTCTGTCTCTCTCTCCCCTAGCAGTCATACATCTAATAGGTATTCTCCCTCTCTACATGGGTTTCCCTAGCTGGAATCCCATCTTCCTCTCCTATCCGTAAGCCTACTCATTTATCTAAGCCAGGGCCCTTAACCTGAACCCACTAATTTCTAAAAAGGTTACAGATGGATATTAATAGGTTCATGACATGAGGGCTATGACTTGATGATAATAGGGCCATGACGACAATACCAGTTCAGTGTCATGAATTTGTCTAAATCCCTGACCCTTCCCTACCCCACTCAAATCACTCTTGGACAGGCTGTGATTATTTTTTCTGTCTCAGAACACTTTGTACCTTTTTTAGTATTTGAGGTATTACTTATAGACATGAGAGTGCACAACTATTAATTGTATACTTTAATGAATTTTTACTAATGTGTACACCCATTTAACTATCACCTAGGACAAGAGATTGAACAGTTCTATATAAATTATAGATCTGTTCATGCCTCTTCTTCAATAGCATCCCAAAGGTAACTTTTTTTTTTTTTTTTTTTAAGGACAGCAATTCACTATGTTGCCCAGGCTGGTCTTAAACTGCCAGACTCAAGTGAACCTCTGGCCTCAGCCTCCCAAGTGCTGGACTACAGGCACCACTGCGCCCAGCCCAGCATAACCATTTTTACAACTGCTACTATGTATTACTTTTGCCAGTTTTTGAAGTTTATATAAATGGCATATATAGTATTTACTCTTTATCTAGTTTTTGTTATTGTTCAGCACTATATGAAATTCATTGATTTTGTGTGCAGTGGAAACATTCTTTTTCATGGTCTTAGTCTATTTCCTGCTGCTGTAACAAAATAACTGAGTAAGTAATATATAAATAACTGAAATTTATTTCTCACAGTTCTGGAGACAGAGAGTCCAAGATCAAGGCTTCAACATGTTCAGTGTCTGGTGAAGACCTGGTTTCTACTTCCAAGATGGTGCCTTGTAGTTACATCCTCCAAGAGGGATGAACACTGTCTTCACATTGCATAAGGTTGTCTAGCTAGTTCCCTCCAGTCCTTTTATAAAGCACTAAACCCATTTGTGAGAGCAAAACCCTCATGGTCTAATCACCTTCTAAAGTTTCCACCTCTTAATTCTGTTGCACTATGAGTTGAGTTTCAAAATATGAATTCTGGGGAACCATAGCACTATTGTACAAACATACCACAATGATCTATTCTTTTGCTGACCTGATTACTGAGGACCACTCACATTTTCCAGGGCATTCTCCTGCACTTACAGTCAAGTGATTATTATCTACACAACACTTCCACAGCAGCACTTAGAATAGTGTTTGATTGAATAACTGATTACTCTAGCTTAGCTGAGTTGGTATATAAAATTAATCATCATACCCTGCAAAACTAGTAAAGTATGAATGTAGAAAAAGTTATCTATGCAAAAATCACTTTCCATAACCTATCTGGAAAAAAGATGTGCTTTACCAAAATGAGACAGTTAATAAAGAAAGAGGAAGTCATGAAATCCAGAAAGGAAGAGATCAATCTAAGAGGGAGGTGAAGGGGATCCCAAGATGAACGATGAAGGAGGCCTAGAAATCAATCAACCCAGAGTGGAGCAGGCCAGAAGGCGCTGTACACAACTTCTTCAAGAAAAGGAGGGTATCCAAATTTACATAATCAGAGAAGAACATTTTAAATCTAGGTACCCTGGATTTAATAATCCTTCTCCTTGATACTTGCTCCCTGGTAGTTGTACCAGCTGGTTCTCTTTACTGTTTATGTAGCAGTTTCCAAATGGTCAATTCTAACTTCCTCTTTCTGCAAAATATTTTATGGAAGCCAGGCATAGTGGCACACACCTGTAATCCAGCTACTTGAGAGGCTGAGGCAGGAGGATTGCAAGTTCAAAGCCATCTTCAGCAATAGTGAGACCGTGTCTCAAAATTTTAAAATAAATAAATAAATAAGACTTGAGATGTAGCTCAGCAGTAGAGTGCCCCTGGATGATTTCATCCCCAACCAAAACACAAACACACACACACACACATGCACACTATGGAAGCAAAGGAGAAATTCCTCCAGAATTCAAACAAGAAAAAGACTGAAGTGAGCTATGTTTAGGAATTATTTGTGTAATAGTTCCTGTTCTGGTCCAGAGATACTTACGTACCTGGATTTTGATAAGCCATTCTCTAGTTTATTTTCTTCCTATTAACAAAATAATATAAAAGAATATTTTTTGAATACAGGATTCCTCTGTATGTCACATTTATAACAGCAAAAAGAAATCAGTAGAATGTTGATTTTAAAAGTGGCATTGCCTCGGTTATATAAAAGATGAAAAATTATGTAATAAAAGTTAGAAAGTTTAGAAAATGAAGAGTTTAATGACAGAGTCTGAGGTTGCAGTGTAGTAGTGGAGTGCTTGCCCTGCACAGTGAGACACTGGGTTCAACCCTCAGCACCATGTAAAATAGATAAGTATAATAAAGGAATAGTGTCCATATACAACTCAAATTAAAAATAAATAACAGAGTTTAATGACAGTAATTTAAAGTGCTTTGTTGCTTTTCAAAACCTTGGTGATCACCTATCCACTGGTACCACTGGTTTTGCTATAATAATTAAGAAATGGGTTGACATACCTGATAATGAGCATAGTAATGTCATTAGGATACTGAAAGAAAGCAGTCCTAGAAACAGGCCCCACTTCCCTGCCCACCTAGAAATACGACTTCCATAACATAAGTGTTTTAATCAGCTTTTTTTTCACTGCTGTGACTAAAAGACTTGACAAGAACAATTTTAGGAGGAGAAGTTTATTTGGGGGCTCATAGGTCTGTCCATAGACAGTTTCAGAGTTTTTGGTCCTTGGCGCTCAAGGTCAGGCAGAACATCATGGTTGAAGAGTGTGGGGAAGGAAGCGGCTCTGTGATGATCAGGAAGCAGAGAGAGACTCCACTTGCCACATAAAATATATGCCCCAAAGGCCCAAAGTCACGCCCCCAATGCCCATCTCCTCCAGCCACACCTTACCTGTCTTCAGTTATCACTCAGTTAATCTCATCAGGGGATTAATTCACTGATTGGGTTAAAGCCCTCATAACCCAATCATTTCTCCTCTAAACCTTCTTGCACTGTCTCACACATGAGCTTCTACGGGACACCTCACATCTAACCATAACAATAAGAAACTGTTAACAGTGGTTATGTCTGGGGAAGAGCACTAGAGTTTAGAGAAATATAAAGGGAAGCATTTACTGTTCATTTTATAAACCTCTGAAATCCAACTAACTTTAACCATGAATGAGGTAGGGAGAGAATCCAAAATGGCGGACTAGAGGGAGGTTGTATTCCTTGTCGCTCCGTAACTTGGGTTTCAAGCAGAGGATATCTGTTTCTCAGTGAGGTAGTCTTTGCTGCTTATGGATCCCCTGCTGTTTACCCCATTTGTCTACTGCAATCATCTACAGTCTGCCAGCATATCGACTACTTTTTGAGTGCAGATTGCTCACTGACTGGCACCTATCATCCGCCATTTGCCTGCCTCTTGCCTGCCCATCACCTGCCTTTCACCTACCCATCACCCTCTACCCAAGGTCCACCTGCCAATCGTCCTCAAGTAGACAGCAGACTGACCGCAGACCGCCAGTGAATTGCCAGCTGCCTGCTGTTGTCTGGAAGTCCATTGTCACAATTCTTGCAGGTTTGGTTACACATGGCTGCCACCATTTTGAGACAACAGCCAGGACCTGTAAGACCCCAGCCAGACTGACTGTGCCCCACCTCCAGGACCCTCAGCCAGACTGACCACACCCCACCTCCAGGACCCCTGAACAACCATGCCCACACCCCTAGCTGCAGCTCCCCAATTGCCAACACATTTGGAAGCCAGAGCAGTCATCTTGAAAAATCCTGGAAGCAGTAGTTCTCATCTTTAGATGGGGCAAATCCCATCCTGAGATGTCTGCTGGAGACTGGAAGTTCATTGTCAGGTACCTCTCATGCATGAGGCTACTGAAGACTGGGAGGTTTGAATATTATATGACTGTTATAGTGTAGATATTTTTTTCTTTTTTTCCCCCCCTCCTTTTTGAAAATTTTGTTTTTATTTCTTTACTTTTCTTGCTCTATTTTCCTTTTTTTGCCTGTTTCCTCAGAGGCTCTTTCTCCCTTTCCTTATGCTAACAACCAACTTCTTTTGACTACACTTTCACTCTTTCTATGATCTAGAATTTCTATATACTCTTTTCTTATCCCATTAATAGCTACATCCTACACCCCTCTCCATCCTCTTTGTTCTCCATTAGAAACTGCAAACTTTATTGCAAATCTATTTGTTATACTGTAGACTGTTTTGTATGACAATATTGTTAACATCTTCATAGGAGCTATTTGGTTTAGGGCTGCATATTGTCTGTACTGGGTACTGCTAATATTGATCTCCCCCTTAAAGAAGAGGTTTTGGAAACCTATAGGGTCACTATAAGCCTATGGGGGGAAACTGCAATACCCCAGATCTGCACTGCTAGAGGAGAAGATACATGAACAACATGGAAAAACAAGGGAAGAAAATAATCCAAACAAACCTAGGTTCTATATTAATAGAATCCAGTGACAGCATGGTAGAAGAAATGTCAGAAAAGGAGTTCAGAATATACATAATTAAAATTATTTGTGAAGCAAAGATGAGATAAGAGAGAAAATGCAGGCAATGAATGATCACTCCAATCAGCAGTTGAAAGAGCAACTGCAGGAAGCAAAAGATCATTTCAACAAAGAGATAGAGATTCTCAAAAAAAAAAACAAAACAGAAATCCTTGAAATGAAGGAAACAATAAAACCAAATTTAAAACTCAATAGAAAGCATCACCAACAGACTAGGCCACTTGGAAGACAGAAACTCAGGCAATGAAGACAAAATATACTATCTTGAAAATATAGTTGACCAAACAGAGAAGGTGGTAAGAAATCATGAACGAAACCTCCATCATGAAAAGACCAAATTTAAGAATTATCAGGATTGAGGAAGGCACAGAAATACAAACCAAAGGAATGAACAACCTATTCAATGAAATAATATCAGAAAACTTCCCAAACCTGAAGAATGAAAATGGAAAATCAAATACAAGAGTCTTACAGAACACCAAATGCACAAAATTACAACAGATCCACACCAAGGCACATTATAATGAAAATGCCTAACATACAAAATAAAGATAGGATTTTGAAGGCTTCACGAGAAAAGCATCAGATTATGTACAGGGGAAACCATATGGATATCAGCAGATTTCTCAACCCAGACCTTAAAAGCTAAAAGGACCTGGAACAACATATTTCAAACTCTGAAAGAACATGGTTGCCAACCAAGAATCCTATACCCAGCAAAATTAAACTTCAGATTTGAAGACCAATTAAAATCCTTCCATGATAAACAAAAGTTAAAAGAATTTACAAATAGAAAGCCTGAGCTACAGAATATTCTTAGCAAAATATTCCATGAGGAGGAAGTGAAAAACAACATTAACCTTAACCCTGAATGTTAATGGCCTACACTCATCAATCAAAAGACACAGACTGGAAGACTGGATTAAAAAGAAAGACCCAACAATATGCTGCCTTCAAGAGACTCATAGATAAGGACATCCACAGACTAAAGGTGAAAGGATGGGAAAAAACCTACCACACACACAGACTCAGTAAAAAAGCAGGGGTTTCCATCCTTATTTCAGATAAAGTGGACTTCAAGCGAAAGTTAAAAGGGATAAAGAAGGACATTTCATACTGCTTAAGGGAACCATAAATCAGGAAGACATAATGATCATAAATATTTATGCCCCAAACAATGGTGCATCCAGGTACATCAAACAAATCCTTCTCAATTCCAGGAATCAAATAGACCACAACACAATAATTCTAGGTGACTTTAACATACTGTTGTCACCACTGGATAGATCTTCCAAACAAAAGCCAAACAAAGAAATCATAGAAATCAGTAACACAATCAATAACTTAGACATAACAGACAAATATAGAACATCCCATCCACCAATGAGTTAATTCACTTTCTTCTCAGCCGCACATGGAAACTTCTCGAAAATAGAACATATGTTATGCCACTAAGCAGCCCTTAGTAAACGCAAAAAAATACAGATACTACCTTGTGTTCTATCAGATCACATAATGGAATGAAATTAGAAATCAATGACAAAAAAAAAAAAAAAAAAAACAGAAATTACTCCAACACCTGGAGACTAAATAATATGCTATTGAATGAAACATGGATAACAGAAAACATCAGGGAGGAGATAAAAAAAATTCTTAGAGGTAAATAAGAATGATAATACAACATATCAAAAATCTCTGGGACACTAAATGAAAGCAGTACTAAGAGGAAAATTCATTGCATGGAGCACATTCAAGAAAAGAATAAAAAGTCAACAAATGACCTAACATTACAGCTCAAAGCCCTAGAAAAAGAAGAACAGGGGCTGGGGAGATAGCTCAGCTGGTAGAGTGCTTGTCTCACAAGCACAAGGCCCTGAGTTCGATCCCCAATACTGCAAAAAAAAAAAAGAAGAAGAAGAAGAAAAGAACAACACCCAAAATAGTATAAGACAGGAAAGAATTAAAATCAGAGCTGAAATCAGTGAAATTGAAACAAAAGAAACAATTCGAAAAATTGACAAAACAAAAAGTTGGTTCTTTGAAAAAGTAAACAAAATAGACAAACCCTTAACCACATTAACCAAGAGAAGGAGAGAGAAAACTCAAATTACTAAAATTCGTGATGAAAAAGGAAATATCACCACATTCACCACTAAAATACATAACATAAAGAGAAGTTACTTTGAAAATCTAAACTCCAACAAAATAGAAAATATCAAAGACATTGACAAATTTCTAAAGACATATGATCCTCCCAAACTGAACCAGGAGGACATACGCAATTTAAACAGATCAATTTCAAGCAATGAAATAGAAAAAGCCATCAAAAGCCTCCCAACCAAGAAAAACCAAGGACCAGACAAATTCTCAACCAAGTTCTACAAGACCTTCAAAGAAGAACTCATTCCAATACTCCTCAAAGTATTCCAGGAAATAGAAAAGGAGGGAACCCTTCCAAACTCATTCTATGAAGCTAGTATCACTCTCATACCCAAACCAGACAAAGACACATCAAGGAATGAAAATTTTAGATTGGTATCTCTGATGAATAAAGATGCAAAAATTCTTAACAAAATCCTGGCAAATCACATACAAAAACATATTAAGAAGACAGTGCACCACAATCAAGTGGGGTTCATCCCGGTGATGCAAGGTTGATTCAACATCCAGAAATCAATAAATGTAATTCATCCATCACATCAATAGACTTAAGGTTAAGAATCATATAATTATTTCAATTGATGCAGAAAAAGTGTTTGACAAAATACAACACCCCTTCATGCTTAAAACACTAGAAAAAATAGGGATAGTAGGAACATACCTCAACATTGTGAAGGCTATTTATGCTAAGCCCACAGTGAACATCATTTTTTAATGTTTTTTCAGATGTTGACAGACCTTTATTTTATTCAATTATTTTCATGCGGTGCTGAGGAGAGAACCCAGTGGCTCACACGTGCCAGGCGAACGCTCTGCCACTGAGCCACAATCCTGGCCCTACGAACATCATTCTTAGTGGAGAAAAACTGAAAGCATTCACTTTAAAACCTGGAACAAGACAGGGATGCCCTTTTTCACCACTTCTATTCAACATCATTCTTGAGACTCTAGCCAGAGCAATTCGACAGACCAAAGAAATTAAAGGGATACAAATAGGAAAAGAAGAACTCAAGCTGTTCAGCACTATTTGCTGATGACATGATTCTCTATTTAGAGGATCCAAAAAACTCCACCAGAAAACTTCTGGACCTCATAAATGAATTCAACAAAATAGCAGGATATAAAATCAACATGCGTAACTCTAAAGCATTTTATTCATAAGCAATGAAACATCTGAAAGGGAAATGAGGAAAACAACTCCATTTACAATAGCCTCAAAAAAAAAAAAAAAATACTTGGAAATCAATCTAACCAAAGAGGTGAAAAAATCTCGACAAGGAAAACTGCAGAACATTAAAAAAAGAAATTGAAGAAGATCTTAGAAGATGGAAAGATCTTCCATGTTCTTGGATAAGAAGAATTAATATTATCAAAATGACCATACTTCCAAAGTTGCTATACAGATTTAACACAATTCCAATTAAAATCCCAAAGACATTTCTCATAGAAATAGAGAAAGCAATCATGAAATTCACCTGGAAGAACAAAAGACCCAGAATAGCCAAAGCAATCCTGGGCAGGAAGAGCAAAGCAGGAGGTATCACAATATCAGACCTTAAACTCTACCATAGAGCAATAGTCACAAAAAAGGCATGGTATTGGCACCAAAATAGACAGGTAGACCAATATGGTACAGGATACACGGAGTCAAACCCACATAAGTACAGTTGTCTCATACTAGACAAAGGTGCCAAAAACTTACAATGGTGAAAAGATAGCCTCTTCAACAAATGGTGCTGGAAAACTGGAAATCCATATGCAATAAAATGAAATT
This sequence comes from Sciurus carolinensis, assembly GCF_902686445.1. Lineage (NCBI taxonomy): Eukaryota > Metazoa > Chordata > Mammalia > Rodentia > Sciuridae > Sciurus > Sciurus carolinensis. The sequence goes on from NC_062226.1 coordinate 70,189,398, forward strand.
AAACCCCTATCTCTCACCCTGCACAAAACTCAACTCAAAATGGATCAAGGATCTAGGAATTAGACCTGAGACCCTGCACCACATAGAAGAAAAAGTAGGCCCAAATCTCCACCACATTGGCTTAGGACCAGACTTCCTTAACGAGACCCCCATAGCACAAGAAATAAAAGCAAGAATCAATAAATGGGATAGATTCAAACTAAAAAGCTTTTTCTCAGCAAGGGAAACAATCAATAATGTGAAAAGAGAGCCTACAGAGTGGGAGAAAATCTTTTCCTCACACACTTCAGATAAAGCACTTATCTCCAAAGTTTATAAAGAACTTTAAAAACTTTACACCATAAGTACAAAGAACCCAATCAATAAATGGGCTAAGGAACTGAGCAGATACTACACAAACGAAGATATACAGGTGATCAACAAATATATGGAAAAGTGCTCAACATCTCTAGTAATTAGAGAAATAAAACCACCCTGAGAGTTCATCTAACTCCAATTTGAATGACTATTATTAAGAACACAAGCAATAATAAGTGTTGGCAAGGATGTGGGGGAAAAGGTACACTCATACATTGCTGGTGGAGTTGCAAACTGGTGCAGCCACTCTGGAAAGCAGTGTGGAGATTCCTCAGAAAACTTGGGATGGACCCACCATTTGACCCAGCTATCCCACTCCTCGCTTTATACCCAAAGGAATTAAAATCAGTATACTACAGTGATGCAGTCACATCAATGTTCATAGCAGCTCAATTCACAATAGCCATATTGTGGAACTAACCTAGATGTCCTTCAATAGATTAGTAGATAAAGAAATTGTGATATATATACACAATGGAATATTACTTGACCATAAAGAAGAATAAAATTATGGTATTTACTGGTAAATGGATGAAGTTGGAAAATATCATGCTAAGTGAAATAGGCCAAGCCCCCAAAACCAAAGTCCAAATGTTTTCTCTGATAAGTGCATGATGATATATAACAAGAGGGGGTGGTGATGAGAAGAGAAGAATGAAGGATCTTTGGGTGGTGTAGAGGATAAAGGGTGAGTAGAATGAAAGAGTATTACCCTATATATATGTATCATTACGTGAATGGTGCAAATCTACATTGTGCACGACCATAGAAATGAAAAGTTGTACCCCATTTGTGTACAATGAATCAAAATGCAGTCTGTGAAAATAAAAAAAATTTAATAAAAAAATAGAGAATAGAATGAGGTAGGACATTGGTTTTTCACAAATGCATTTACTTCTGTATTATGTGCAACTTGTGTTATGGTTTGGATGTGAGGTGTCCCCCAAAAACTCATGTGTGAAACAGTACAAGAAGGTTGAGAGGAGAAATGATTGGGTTCCAAGAGTCTTAACCCAATCAATGAATTAATCCCCTAATTGGGATGAACTGAGTGGTAACTGAAGTGGTAGGATGTGGCTGGAGGAGGTGGGAATTGCAGCACGGGTTTGGGGTATATATTTGTATCTGGCAGGTGGAGTCTCTCTCTGCTCCCCGATCATTGTGTGAGCTGCTTCCCTCTGCCACACTCCCGCCATGATGTTCAGTCTCACCTGGAGCCCCGAGGAATGGAACCGGCCTTCTGTGGACTAAGACCTCTGAAATGGTGAGCCCTTAAATAAACTTTCCCTCCTCCACAATGGTTCTGGTTGGGTTCTTTTAGTCACAGCAGCAAAAAAAAAAAAGCTGACTAAAACAACTTGCATGATGTTTAAAACAACAAAGTAGAGACAATTATTATAAAATCCCTTTTCTGTGTTTGGAAGTTTTCCTTTTCTGGTAATGACCCTTCGTTTTACCTTGAGGAACTACTCCTGGGCTATTTTATCTGATTCTTTGTGGCTTTTCAATCAAGACCCACCCAGAGACAAAGTCAGGTGTGGACACATGGCCCAAGATGTTTGGACATAGTCCAAGCAGTTTCTCTGAGGAATTTTAATGTTGGCTGTTGTTTTGTTTGTGGTGCTGGGGTTTGAACCCAGGATCTCATACGTGCTAGGCAAATGTTCTACCATTGAGCTTCACCCCCAGCCCAGGAATTTGAATCTCAGAAACCCTCGGAACTGGAGGCATTTGTAAATAAGTCATCTAAGACAGCTCAGTAAAAGTCCTCACGTGTTTCTGTAGCTATTGGCCAACATGTTTCCCTTGTCCCTATTCTGGTCAGCCTCCTCGTCTTTCAATTCTTCTTTTATGTGTCTTTCCACTAAATTCCTTGGGTTTTGTGGAGGAAAGTTATTGGTTTTGCAGTACCAGAAACTGAACCCAGGGGTGCCCTGAGCTACATCCCCAGCCCTCTTTATTTTTTGAGACAGGGTCTCACTAAGTTGCCCAGATTGGTCTCCACCTTGTTGTCCTCCTGCCTCAACCTCCAGAGTAGCTGGGATTACAGGCATTCACCACCATGCCTGGCCTCAAGGTTAACTACACAAAGAAACCGCGGTATGTTAAAAAAGATACTGATGACTGATTCTACCTCCAGAGACTGATTTAATTAGCCAAATGTGTGAGTTGGGCATAAAAATTATTAAAAGTTCCCCGGATGATTCTAATGCACACAAGGTTTAGATGCGAGGTCCTGGGTTCAATTTCCAGGATCAAAAAGAAACGAAAAAGAATCATTGAATGAGTCTATAAACACATTGTATTTGACCTGCATTGTAGAGGCCTGTACGGTATATTTTACATTTTAAGAATTATTTTTCAAATTTAAAAATTCATTAGTTTCACATACCCCGAATCCTCCACATTTGTCTGTTGGAATATCCTGCACACAGTGGGTCTACATTCCCACAGGGCACCATTTAACTGGGCAGAGGTGCACCTTACATACGCACTTCCCTGCACTTCACCCCGCTCCCTGCCTCCCCACTATCACCGCAGCGCAGGGCTAATGACAGTTGCTGCTTATCACTCTGTTCCCACTGTGGGGTTTCTTGCATCAGCACTAAGAGAAATGTGAAATGGCACTTTATGCTGTCTTCAGCAACAGCCGGAAAGAAAAAGACAGTCCAAGAAGGCCAAGATTTTGGTAGGGCCTGCCATGCATTCCTGGTGCCTGCCTGAACCCCCCAGCACTGGGGTGTGTACCCTGGATTTAAACCCATCCATGTTTTTCCTTCCCAAGCACCAAGATGCATCGTAGCCCATAGAGCAAAGAGTTGAGAAGTGAGAAATCTCAATTTGATTATCCTAGAAATTACATAGCTCTCCAAGTCAAAAACCATATACAACAAGAAGAAAGGAAACATGCGGTGGCACCCTAGGCCAGTTCCAGAATTAGGAAATGCAGGAAGTTTGAGAAGTTTGTAGCCATTATAAGGGACTGTGGGACTGGAGACAAACCAGACCTGTGAGGTACAAAAATGCTTAACTTGGAGTTTAAGAAAGAAAATGAAGGGGCTGGGGTTGTGGCTCAGTGGTAGAGCGCTTGCCTAGCGCGTGTGAGGCACTGGGTTCGATTCTCAGCACTGCATGTAAATAAATGAATAAAATAAAGGTCTGTCAACATCTAAAAAATACTAAAAAAAAAAAAGAAAATGAAGATGGCAACCTTCAGGGCAGATTACTGCCCTGCTCCACAGGAGCTGGAGTCTACCTGAGACCCCTTTGAAGCCTCCTGAGCATTGTTGCCATCCTCCCCCAGCCTCTGGGTCTGTCCAGATGTCTCCTCTGCCTGCTCCTCTCTTCCGCTCTGCCCTCCTTTGCTGAGACAACTCTTCACCTATCAGGTCTCAAGGACCAGCCCCAAGGTCAAGATAAGGCCACTCCAGTCACTGTAAGGGGTTTGAGGAGGCCTCTCAGGGCAGAGGAGACCTCTGTTCAGAACTTCCAGCCTCTTGAACTTAAGGACTCATCAGGTTTCAGCCAAGAGGAAGAGCTCTATTAGAAAGTGGAAGGAGAGAGCCAGGTGCAGGTTAGTGCACTCCTGCAGTCCCAGCAACTAGGGAGGTTGGGGCTGGAGGATGGCAAGTTGGAGACCAGACTTGGAAACTTGGAATTGAAACCAAGGATGCTGAGTGCACCCCAACTACTCAGGAATCTGGAGGATCACAGGTTCAAAGTCAGCCTGAGCAATTTAGGAGACCCTGTCTCAAAAAATAAAAGGGACTGGGAAATAGCTCATTGGTAGAGAACCCCAGGTTCAATCTCCAGTAAAATAAACTAATTGAATTAAAAGGAAAAGATGAAGATACACGTTCTCAGAGCAGAATGTGGACCAGAGACCTTTTCCATTTAAAGGAAATTTAATGAGAGGTGAGGATGTGAAGATGTGTAAGCACAGTACTAGCCTACTGAACCCAGTTCTTTGATCCTTGATCACAGACCTTGAAGGCAAAGATCCAGGTTCTCTTCAGGATCTTCAGATTGACTTTGTCTTCTCTATCTAGATAACATTTGGAATGTGCCATGCTCAATTATAGGTTTCTTAGGTTTCTTTCTTTCTTTTTTTTTTTTTTTTTTTGATACCAGGGATTGAACACAGGGGTGCTCACATCCCCAGCCCCCTTTTTCATATTTTATTTAGACAGGGTCTTGCTGAGTAGCTTAGGGCCTCGCTAAATTGATGAGGCTGGCTTTGAACTCACGATCCTCCTGGCTCAGCCTCCTGAGCCGCTGGGATTACAGGCATGCGCCACTGAGCCCGGTTCAATTATAGATTTCTTAAAACGCATCTCCTTTGTTTTATCTAGTCTAACTGCATTGTGTAGGCTAACTGTGTGTGGAAGCTTTAGTCAAAATGAGGCCATTTTCATACATGAGTGAATTTATAGTAACTCTAAGATTTGTAGATTTCTCAGAAATTTGAGAGTGATAGGCTAGAGGAAAACAGGTCATGGGGTTTTTTAGATTTATAGCTAGTTTCTTTTTTCTTCCCTTTGGCTCTTTTTTATCTTTTTTTTTTTTTTTTTCTTTTTTCTTTTGCATTACTGAGGATTGAACCCAAGGGTGTGCTACCACTGAGCTATAACCTCAAACCTTTTTTTTTTTTTTTTTTTTTTTTGCAATGCTGGGGATTGAACCCAGGGCCTTATGCTTTTGAGGCAAGCACTCTACAAACTGAGTTATATCCCCATCCCTCAAACCTTTTTTATTTTATTATTATTATTATTATTTTTTATTTTGAGACAGAGTCTTGCTAAATTGCCCAGTCTGGTCTTAAATTCACAATCTGCCTACCTCAGCCTCCTGAGTTAGGATTATAGGTGTGTGTCACCATGTTCGCCCTTGCCTTTACTTCTTCTATCCCACCTTGATCCTTTGTGCTCCTATAGCACTTTATAATTACCCCCATCATAGCACTTATGTGGCTTTGCAAATACTCTTAAATTATCTCTCTCTTGCACAAGACCGTAGAACACCATGGGAACATGTTGATTAGCAGTCTTGTTCACCACTGTATCATCAGCCACCACAGTGCCTGGATCTGTAGAAGCTCCAGAGATAATGATGGATGGATGGAAGATGGAAGGAAGGATGGATGGGACCAACAAGGGAAAGAAGAAAGAACATGAATGAGATGGAAATCGTAATCAGAAAGCAGATTCCAGAACACAGACACAGGTATCAGTCCGTGTCCAGCCTGAAAAAGAAAACCGAGGCCAAGCAATTCATAGTAAGAACATAATATGGGAAATTCATGGCAAAGATGATCAAAGAGCTGAAAGAAGGGGGAGGTGAGAAGAGCACAAGATCAGAATATGCAGAAAGTTCCATTCCTATAACTCCAGGGTCAAATGGAGAAGGGATGTTACCAGAGCCCAGGAAGAGAGACCACAATCACAGTGGCCTGTACAGCGAAATGCAGAAGCTCAGGGGAACCCCAATCACCACTAAAGGTGCTGCCTGAAGGAAATGGAGCCTGGGATGGCACCTTCTCTTCACTATCTCCCTGCCCTGTAGTCTCCCAAAGTGCCTCTCATTGGTTGAACCTGGTTCAAAGCTATTTGGCGAGGGAGTCTGGGAAATGTGACTTGCAGGGATCAACTCTCCTACAAACAGAGAAAAACAGTCCAGGGGCAGAGAATGGATCTAATAGCAAACAGGTAAACCAGCAGCCCAGCAGGGTCATGGCTGGCTGAAGTTGTGTGAGAAATCAGGAAAGAGGTGCCCAGGTGTGCCGGGTGCACCACAGTGTGGAAGAGACCAGACCCAAGCAGCCTGACACCACCATTTGAGACCTATGGCCCTGGGCCAACGTGCTCAATGAATGTCACTGTTAAGGAATAAGGTGGAGGATAAAACCAGTAAGGAAAAGGACTGCTGGTGGTTTTTACAAGCCTCGTTTGGAAAGAGCAAAGGACAAATGGAATAACACGACAGTTAAATGACCCAAGTTTGAGTTCCAGCTCCAGTACCTGGTCGCTGGAGGATTTGGACAAGTGAATTAACCTCTGAATGTTGTTCTGTGAAATTGAGACAATCGAGCCCTCGGCATGACTATTAGCAGAAATAAATGAGAGCATCCACAAAGCACTTTGCACAGTGCCTAGTGACAGCAGGCGGAGCAGAGAGCAGGTTCTTATTCTCAACTTTAGGATATGAGCCCAATGTTTCTCTGAGGTTCTGGCTCAGGGTCTCTCATGAGGTTGTAATCAGCAGCGGGTCAGAGCTGCAAGAGGATCTGTCTCCTTGCTCATTGTTTTGGCAAGCTGCCTTTCCACTCCAGGTTTTGGCTGGATGCCTCCGCTCCTCAACTCACGTGCCTCTTCCTGGGTCCTCAGCGTAGGACCAGCTTCTCCCAGAGTGAAGACAGCAGCGAAGGGGTTGACGATCACCTCTGGTAAGGGGGAGAGGAGAGAGCTGGCATGCAGTGCTATCCAAGGGGAAGGGAAGAGTAACCGTCCCACCCCCTCACCTAACTTGTGGAGGCTGCCAGCTTCTAGTCCAGGAGATGGATCCGGGAGTGTGAGGGGAAGCCTATCAGCTGCAGGGACTGCACCTCAGTGACCCCCACCAGCCTACAGTGCCTGAAAGCACAGGCCAGAGGTCTGTGTTTGGCCAACCAAAGTGGTCCCAGGAGTGCCTCCCACCCCTGCAGCCACAATTGTGTAAACCTACTTCTCAAAAGACCCCTAGACCTGTCGTGAAGCCAGGTGTGTAGCTGGTAGCATTTGCTGATTGCTCTTTGGCACGCGCTCTGTCACTCAGTGCTCACACACCCCTCAGGTAGAGGGCATTAGCTCTTTTTTGCAGGTGAAGAAACCAAAACTCAGATTAAAAGTAGACAAAGTTTGCAAGAATCTAAACAGGAAAATTACCTAAAACTTGTAAATAGGACAAAAAGATTGCTTTGGATCTTTAATTCATAGTTACACTAGAATAGTGTTTCTCAATTAGGGGGAATTTTAAACCCCACCCCACCCCACAAGGAACCTTTTGGCAAAGTCTGAAAACTTTTTTTGCCTGTCACAGGTTTTGACTGGGGAACTGATACTACTGCCATCTAGTGGGCAGAGGCCACTAATTCCACTAAACATTTCAGCATGTATGGGAAATACCCACCGCAGAGAATCACCCAGACCAAATATGAACAGCGCTGCTACTGAGAAACTCAGCTGGAGAACAATATGACTAGGTTTGACTTATTATTTGCTATTAATTAGGTCTCAAGAATGACAACATGTACAAACAATAATAAATGCTGGAGAGGAAGCAGGAAAAAAAGGAACACTTACACTGTTAGTGGAAGTGTAAATAGAGTACAACCACTGTGGAAATCAGTATAGAGTTTCTTCAAAAGAGTAGGCATGGAACCACCATATGACCCAGCTATACCACTCCTCAGTATTTATCCTGAAGAATTAAAGTCATACTACAGTGATACATGCATACCCATGTTTATGGCTGCACAATTCACAACAGCCAAACTATGGAAACAGTCTAGGTGTCCATCAATGGATGAATGGATAAAGAAAACGTGGTGTATATACATAATGGAAGTTTTTGTTTGTTTGTTCTTTGTTTTGTTTTGGTACCAGGGATTGAACCCAGGGGTGCTTAACCACAAAGTCACATCTCCAGCCCTTTTTTATATTTTATTTAGAGACAGGGTCTCACTGAGTTGCTTAGGGCACCACTACATTGCTGAGGTTGACTTTGAACTTGCAATCCTCCTGCCTCAGTCACCCAAGCTGCACCTTGCACAATGAAGTTTTTATTCAGTCATAAAGACAGTAAGTTGCTCAGACTGGCCTTGAGCTTGGAATCCTCCTGCTTCAACCTTCTGAGTCACTGGGATTTCAGGAGTGCATCACTCAGACTGGCATGTGGTATTTTGTTTCAGCAGTACAAGCAAAATAATATAAGAGGAAACCACCAGGAAGGCAAAACTCTTTAAATGAGGGAAGAAGAAACTGATGTATCTAGTCAGTGATAAAAAAGAATTCTAGAATAAGATGGCTAAATTAGATTCCTTAATCAACACTCTCATGATGTTTCAGATATATCACATATTTCTTTCCTCTTGTCCCTTCAAATCTTATCCAAAAAGACTTTTTTGTAAAAGGGAGAAAACTCTGCCTGATGTTCTCTTAAATCTATCACAGCAAGGATCAAAGACTCTGACATATGGCTCCAAGAGACCCTGCAGGGAGCCATTCCCAGCAAATAAATCCAAACCTCCTTTTCTCTGGTCACTGATCATTTCAATGATTAGCCCATTATTTAAATTATTCATACTGTCAAAAACATTTCAGAAGTATTGATTGATAAATTTGCTGAATATATTCTGAGCTCGATCTATATGAAGCTCAAGGCAGTGTATCAAATGACATTCCAGAGTTTGGATTCAAACCATGGGGCCATAATCAGTCTCCTGGAACATACTCCTGTTTCTTATCCCTTAGTATAGAAAACTTTGCCCTTGGCAAATGTCAGAGAAGAACACATGGGCAATCTCTCCTATCAGTCAGTCCAAGTAAATGCCATGGGCTGGTCACCCTCTGGCAAGAAGAATCAGAGGACTGAGTTGAAGCCCACAGCCAACCAAAATTGAGTGAGAATTTAAAGATTTAGGGTTTTATTCTCTCTGGTAAACTGGAATAGCTTTCACTTTTAGGGTGCCCTGGAAGATTCTCCATCCCTCTTCATCATGTAATATGCCCTACTTCTGAACTGGCTTCTGTGTTTTGAAAGCTTTTGTCCTTTCCATAAATTCATGTCAAAACTTGAACCTCTAATGTAACAGTATAGGGAGATGTGGTGTTTTGGGAGGTGCTTTAGGTTATGAGGGTACTAACCTTGCAAATGTATTAATACCACTATAAAAAGGGCTTGTGGGGTGGGTTCACTCAGGAACAGCATTCTCCCTCTCCAGAAAATTCAGTATTCCAGGTGCCAACCAGTCGACCAGGCTTCAGCAGACACCAAACTCTCCAGTGCCTTGATCTTGGACTTCTGGTTTCCAGCACTATAAAAAACAAAGTTCTGTTTTTTATAAGTTACCCGGGTTCAGGGTAACTGAGCCACCTCCTTAGCAAAAGTGATGGCTCCAAAGAGTGGGCACATGATCCAGTCAAGAGCTCTTCCTGGGACTGAAATGCTTCAACTAGAGAGACTTAACTAAGACTGTATGGGGTGGGCTGGGGCTGTAGCTCAATAATAGAGCAATTGCCTATCATGTGTGAGGCATTGGATTCCATCCTTAGCACCACATAAAAATAAACAAAATAAAGGCCATCGAAAACTACAAAAAACAACAACAACAAAAGACTATAGGGGAAGAGCATTGGACCAGAAAGCCTGGGTTCTATTTACACTTTAATCAATGGGCATGCCAAACTCTCTGTGCCTTCATTTCCTCATCTGAAAGTTAGGAGCAAATCTTAAAGGATTATATTAGTACTTGCTACAAACCCACCTATACACAGGTTTTCCTTTGACCCAAGAAGAATATACTTATCAACAAAACAAAACCTTCAGGTTTTATTATCCAACAAGAAGAAGGTAGGAAGATTTCCATGGGAAACCAGAAGCAATACTATTCCAAGGCAGGTGGCACCTCACTGATGTCGTCACCACCTGTGTGGCTCTTGTCTCCCAACCCCTCTCAAGACCCTTTGCGCAAAAGTCTCCTTTGGCCATTATCTGAGTTCTTGAGCTTTTTGGGTTTTTGGTTTTTTTGTTGTTGTTTTTTGGTACTCAGAATCTAACCCAGGGACACTTTATCACTGAGCTACATGCCCAGCCCTCTCCTACCTTTTTGAGACAGGGTCTAAGTTGCTGAGGCTAGCCTTGAACTTGAGATCCTCCTATCTCAGCCTCCCTAGTCGCTGGGATTACAAGTGTATGCCACTAAGCCCAACTTTTAACTTTTCCCCACCACACACCCCCTTGGCACTGGAGATTAAATCCAGAGTCACTTAACCACTGAGCCACATCCCAGTCCCAGCCCTTTATTTTTTTTTTTAATATTTTACATTTTCATACAGGGTCTCACTAAGTCCTTAGCTAAGTTGCTAAAGTTGGTCTCAAACGTACAATCCTCTTGCCTTAGCCTCCCAAATTGCTGATATTACAGGCTTGCACCACCATGCTTGGCTGACTCCTTGAGTTCTGATGGGTTTTCAATGCAAAGAGCTACAGTGACAACTCCCGACACTGTGCAGGCCAGGAAAACTCCCTCTCAAACATGCATAGGAGGAAGGAGAGCTGCCATTTCTCCCTCTGTTATCTAATCAAAACTCAGTCAGATAGGTCCAGGCCATAAGTGACAAATCATTTGAGATTCCACTCGTGATCATAGAGTATAAGTTCCTCAAGAGCAAGGATTTTTTAAATTTTGTTCATGAACCTATCTTCAGTATTAGAATTGTGCATTGGCACAGAGTAAATGCTTGTTGAGGGAATGAACTCAGACATAAAATTGTGTTTAAGCCGATGTGGTGGTGCACACCTATAATCCCAGTTACTTGGTAGGTTGAAGCAGGAGCATCCCAAGTCTAAGGCCAGCCTCAGCAACTTAGCGAGACCTTGTCTCAGAATAAAAATAAAAAGTAACTGGAATGTAGTTCATTGGAAGAGCCCCCTGGGTTCAATCCCCAATGGCACGTGCATGCACACACACACACACACACACACACACATACACAAACAAAAACAAAGCAGAAGGGACTTCCTTATGCCAGCTCAGGTTATTTCCTATTTTTTGGAAAACTGCCCTGGTATTTTGTTTGTCAGTTTGTTTTGGACACTGGAAATGAGCACAGGAGCACTCTGACACTGAGCTATATTCCTATCCCTTTTTTTGAAAGAGTTTCACAAAATTGCCCAGACTGGCCTTGAACTTTCTCGATTCTCCTGCTTCAGCCTCACAAATCACTGGGATTACAAGTGTACATCATCATATTCAGCAAAAACTAGTCTGTTTTAAAGTTTATGTGACTCCTAGTACAAAGTAACTCCATTCTGGTTAGGCCTGGTCTGTGGAGGCCTATGGTAGGAGTTCATCCCAAGACAGCGGCCTCCCATCGATACCATTTAACAAATCACAGAGCCGTGTGTGTGAAGAAAGGAGAACTCCTCCAGAAAGTCATGGTCACACACTCCTAACTGATATGACCTATACGTGCAGACCAGCAGTTTCAAAGCCTACACCACATCCAGTCCCCCCACCCCCCACAAGACTGCAGCTCTCAAATGCCTCCTGTACAGAATTTCTGCAGCGGCCGTCCCCAAGCTGAAGTCTCCCTGAGGTCAGGGTCCTTGGTAACATTCATGATGCTGCCCAAGGGGTAAGGTCCGCGTTTTGCACAAAGCAGACCCTCCGCTTCTGTTAAATGCACGATAGTGCAATTCTGGGAAGTTCTTCCTGAGGTCTCCCTCTGCCTGCTTCCCCACAAAACAGCGGACCAGAGCCCAACCAGGGAGCCTGCAGCCCACGGCCACCAGGTGTCGCTGCCGCGTTCCCGCGCCAGAGGGTGGAGCGGGCCGCAGACCCAAGCAGCATGTGGACGTTCGGGCGCCGCGCGGCCGCCGGCCTCCTGCCCCGGTCGGCGGCCTCCCGCCCGGCCCAGGCCCGCACCGGGGCACCGCGCCGGGTGGAGTTCGCCCTGTTTTACGGCCGTCGTGGGCTGCGCGTGGGAACCGCCGTGGCCGGAGCGCCCGGCCGAGCCGTGAGTACCCGCGCCCCGCAGCCGCCAGGGCCGCGCAGGGGAAGGCGCTGCACACGCAGGGCGCTCGGGGGCGCGCTCGGGCATGCGCGCCGACTGTGGGACGGGCTGGGCGGCGGGCGGCGGGCTTAAGAGCGCCCTTCCTGCTCCGGGTCACGTCTGGAGAGGTCGGTACTTTGTCCTGCAGCAGGACTGCAGGCCAACGGCCCGGGCAAAGGCAGGGCAGGTGGACGGGGATCGTTCCGCGGGAGCTGCGGCCGTCTCGAAGCTGTCACTGCCTTCTTGAGAATTGAAATTTAACGTTAACAAATGACATGCAGCACTGTATAATGCACACATGTGTATTATGGGTGTGGAGCACATTTAGAAATATACACGGCATCTTTTCAAGCCCGAATTTTATGAATGAAACTCTTCCTTGGAGCGAGGTGAAACTGTCAGGGCTGCCGAGCAAGCTGGAGTCCAGCTTTTAGAAAACGACCCGATATGGATTCCAAATTCCGGCTCTCGGACTCGGCAGACCTCGGGGGGATCCCCCGAACCTCTCTGAGGTTCTGGTGAGCTTCGTGTTCTGTACAGAGGAGATAAAGGGTGATATCCATATTGCCGGCCTGGCGTGAGGACTATATTGGATTAACACATGTAAGGACTTTAGTGCTTCAGGATGCAAAGAAGTATGTGACTCAGGTGCTGCATGATTTGAAAGAAGCCCAAAGAATGGTGGTGGAGCCAAGGAAGGCTACCCCTGGTCAGGGAAAGACCTGGTTACCAGGATGCCAAGATAGTGGATAGGGAGCCACACGGGCAAAGACCCAGTGGCCGACTTGGATCAGTTATGGGTGACTGGTACACTCAGTATTGCAGGAGATGAAGGAGGCCCAACCCTACTTGTCAGTGGTGGGCCAGGTTTGGATTTAAGCATAAACTGCCCACTGACACTAGTTATTTAGCCCACGCAGTGTTTGAAAAAAAAGCTTTAGGATTGATTGCCAACATGCAAAAACTGGGACCTAGAAAAGGATTTTCCAGCTTCTCTGGAAAAATAGGCAAGTATGGCCACAAGGATCCCCAGAACCCCTCTTCCCAAGGCAATTTATTACCCACCCCTTTGCTGCACTCACCTGCTGTGCATCCTTGGGCAACATAGATTGTGGCAGTTTTTAATAGAAGAGTGACAAGGGGTGATTCCGAATGGCTCTATAGGGCTGTTGACTGGGGAACTTGCTCAGCGTGGTGCTGGCACCCAGGAAGGTGTACACTGGGCTTAGGGATCATTTGGAGGTGGCTGGATAATTGGCATCCTTGGTCACCCACTGGGCCTCTTTTTTCCATCATAAACTAATTACAGTTGTTTAACATGTTCATTCCACAGTTCCTTTGCACATCTTGGGTGTGCACATCCACAGTTGGTGGATGGAGTAGCAACAGATCTCCATCCTTTTTAAAACCTTGAGAGTCCTCAGGTTAGTCCCTGAGGGCCCTTGAACTCTGAACTTCATCAGGACCTTAATTCACTTGGAGGCCTTTCCCCATCCTCCTTCTTTCTTTATCCCCTATTTCTACTTGTTAGAGCAGCTGTCCAACAAAAAATACAAAGGTAGCCACATATATAATTTTGAGTTTTCTGATAGCTACATTGAAGACGTAAAGAAAAACAGATGAAATTAATTTAGTAACATATTTATTTAACCTAATACAACCCAATATTATCATTTCGACATGCGATCATTATTTTTAGAATGATTAATGAGATATCCTACCTTCTTTTTTCACACTCATACATTTCCAGCACATCCTAATTCAGATGTTAAATTTCCATGGAAATACTTGAGCTATATTTATAGTTTATAAAATTCACATTTGAGGGCTGGGAGTATAGTTCAGTGGCAGAGTGCTTGTCCAGCATGCATGAGACCCTGAGTTCTGTCCTCAGCACCGCAAAAAAAGGAGGAAAAAATCCACAATTGAAAATGATGGTTCACATAGTCAGGGCATTTCAGACATACTTAAAAATTCTTAAATACCTTTTTACGATCATTTTAAATTAATTTAAATGAAGCATAAACTCTAGCTCCTCAGTCACACCGCTCACATTTCTAGTGCACAGTAGTCAGTGTGGCTGGTTGCCACCACACTGGGCATGTGTAGTGTCTGATTGTCAGCTTGCACAAGAGAACTCAGCATCCACAAGAATAGCTTTTAAAGCCAGGCATGGTGGCACACGCCTGTAATCCCAGCAGCTAGGGAGGCTGAGGCAGGAGCATTGCAAGTTCAAGGGCAGCCTTAGCGATTTAGTGAGGCCTTAAGCAAGTCAGCAAGACCCTGTCGCAAAATAAAATACAAAAAGGGCTGGGGATGTGACTCAATGCTTAAGCACCCTTGGTTCAATCCCTGGTACCAAATAAATAAATAAATGGCTTTTAAAAGCACATCTCTGAGCTCCCACCCCCAGAGGCTGGAGAGGACTCTGGTTTTGCTGGTAGCCTCTGGTCCTTGCCTAGCTAGGCCAGCATCTTCAAACTTTCACCTTAATGCTAGAGACAGCTTTGTGCAGGAAGTAACCTGAGGTTTCTGCCTCTTCAATCACTTCATAATCTCTTGCTACAGCCACTTCTGCATCCCTGGAATGGCTTTGAGATATCCACCCATTTTCCTAAAGGGACAGAACCATCCCCTATAACTTCATTACCTTTAAGCCTGACAAGCAGGTTGTGCCCTAATTCAGATTAATTTCATTTTTATTGTCTTTCAGAGACATTACACATGAGTTCATACACACAAAAAGACCTATAAAATATCCATATTGCCGGGAGAGGTGGCACACTCCTGTAATCCCAGCGGCTTGGGAGGTTGAGGCAGAGTGATCACAAATTTGAGGCCAGACTGCAACTTAACCAGACCCTCAGAAACTTAGTGAGACCCTGACTCAAAAAAATGTAAAGAAGGACTGGGGATGTAGTTCAGTTGGTAGAGTGCTTGCCTCATAAGCACAAGGCCCTGGGTTCAATCCCCAGCACTGCAAAAATAAAAAAGAAAAAGAAAAAAAAAAAAGAAGAAGAAAAGAGCTGAGGATGTAACTCAGTGGTAAAACACCCCTGGGTTCAATCCCCAGTATGAAAACAAAACAAAACTAAACAAAAAAAAAAAAAAAAAAAAAAAAACCCACAACAAAGAAACAAAAAGTAACTCTATTGCTTAAAGATTAGTAATAAATGCTAGGGTCTGAATGCCGCGTTCCCCCAAAATTTGTATGTTGAAACCTCATCACCAAGGTAACCACAGGAGGCTTTGACAGGTAGCGAGCTCATGAGAACAGAGCCCTCAGGATTGATGAGTGCCCCTATGGAATGCCCAAGGGAGCTCATTCGTCCCTTCCACCAAGTGAGAACACAGTGAAAGATTGCCACCCATGAACCAGGAAACAGGTTCTAACTAGACCCCAGATCTGGCAGTGCCTTGATCTTGGATTTAGAAGCCACACAGTTTATGGTGCTTTGTTATAGCAGCACGAAGGGACTAAGATAGTAAATACCCATGTCACCTATGTCAGGTTGAGAGAATTTGCTTGTTCCTCAGAAGGCCTGCCCTGCCCTGCCCTGGAGAAACCTGCTATCCTGGGTTCTATTAATTATACCTCCCCCGTTTCCTGGGAGTTTACTTCTGATGTGTTTCTCCTTAAACACCTACTGTTGACATAAAGACATCGTGCTGTGACTTTAACAGTGGTTTTGAGCATCATCAAAACATGCTCAGGGCCAGGGTTGTGGCTCACTGATAAAGCACTTGCCTAGCATACGTGAAATACTGGATTCCATTCTCAGCACCACATATAAATTAATAAAATAAAGATCCATTAACAACTAAAATATATATTTTTTTAAAAAACAAAACTGATGCTCACAACTGTCCTTTGTTTGTTTTCCCTACTGGAGAGTATCCTGTTGGGTGAATAGATCCCACCTCATCTGGGCTCCTTTTGGTGGCATTCAGCAGATTGTATGGTTCTGCCATTGTGCTGCTCCATGTTCCTGTGCATGGACAGTGGTTCCCTTCCAGTGAATTTCTCAGGATGGAATTACTGAACAAAGGGTTGAATTACTGAACAAAGAATCAACACATTTGATCCCCAAAGTGTTTATACCCATTTGTTTTCCCCCAGCAAGGGCGGAGTACTGACTGATTCACTCTTCAAGTGTTGTTCTTAGATAGGGCCGAGAGTGACTAGGCAATGCTTCAGGCCTCTCTTTTGGCCTCCCTGTTAGCCCTGTTAGTTGGGTGATAACTGGGTCATGTGGCGCCTGAGCTTGAGATCTGAGGCCTAGAAACTCACTAGTATTTCCTAGATGCATCCCATGAGAACACAGATCCATTAGCCTGGAGACTCAGCTAGCAAACCTACCCCACAATTTGGCTTCGGGGTGACCTGGAAGTAGGAGGGGTGGCTATTGGGTGACTTCAGCAGAAAGCCTGTGAATCCCATCTGCTGCCCTCAGATTGGAGTTTGCCTCTCTGACCTTCTATGTCTCCACCCTTTTGTTGATACCTTTCAAAACAAATCTACTGAACACCCTCAGGCCCTGTATTTGAGATATTCCTGTTCTCTTGCTTAATCCTCATGACCAGTCTGCAGCAAGTGTACTATGATCACTGCCTTCAGAAGAGAACACAGGGCCTGAAAGATTTAGCCGGAGTCCAAGAAATGTCAAATTGGTGTAAAAAAAAAAAAAAAAAAAACAGGTTAGATACAAGGCAAGGCGTATTTGGCAAAAATTTGTTGTTATGATTAAAAACACCTGGGACTGGCGATGTGGCTCAGTAGTAGAGGCTTGCCTAGCATACACAATGCCCGGAGTTCAAACCCCAGGTCCCAGAAAGAAAAAAAAGTTAATGGTTGTCAATGAATAACTTACATTTGACCAAACTTTCCAACAAGAACACATTAAAACTATTGAAAAGAAAAAAAGTAAAGCCCAGTACCACACATATTAATAATCTCAATTACTCAGGAAGCAGAGGCAGGAAGAATGACTGAGGATATAGCCCAATGGTAAATCACTTGCCTAGCATGCATGAGACCCTGGGTTGAATCCCCAGTACTGGGGGAAATGGGGGTGGGAGTGTATCAGAGAGACTGAGGTAGGATTTGAGAGGCCAGGATCCTAGAAAGAAGGGAGATTCCCTAGGGGAGGCACCCAACACTCTCCAGCACTTTCTCCTCACGTTTTGAACCCCATTCTGATTCCCAAACATGTGATTCTTGCATTTGTGGCAGACAGATGGGGTCCAATCCCAGCTCCACCACTGTGTATCTTTGTATCAGTGTGACTTTGCGGGAGTTACCCCTTGGTGCCTTAGTTTTCTCATCCATCCTCCTTATTTGCATATTCCATACTTCTGAATTTGACTACTTACTACAGTTTCTTTCTTGCCCCAAATCATATCCCAGGGCTCTCATGGTCATTCAGCAGGCACGTGCAGAGTGGCAAAAAGTCCCCTTGGAGCACATTCCCAGCAGAGGTGAGACAGGGCTCTGCTCTGTCTTGTTCCAGCTCCCTCGGTGTGAGCGCCTTATTTTCAGTGCCATGTTTTCACATTTGTGTGTTTTGTTGGTGATGTTGCTGTTTAAGAATAGTCCTGAGCCCAGTGCCGAAGTAAGCACAGGGAGACTGTGACATGCCTTACAGAGAAAATACACATGTTAGATTCGTCTCACTCAGTGTGAGTTATAGTGCTGAGGTCCCAAGTTCATTGTTAATGAATCAGCATTATATATCAAACCAGGTGTCTTTAAACACAAATGCACATAAGCAGAGTCATATAGCCATTCGAGGCTTGCGGGGACCTAACCCTGCATTCCCTAGGAATAATTGGTTAATTGAGCATTTGTAACAACTTTATAAGACCTACTTCTTGTGAATACCTATGCTCCCAGGATTATGAGAACTAAATGAGTCCATACATATAAACACCGAGAGCAGGGCCAAGCAGATAGAGAACATTCTAGAAAGTGCAATAGAGCTGCACACAGTGAGGCCTGCCTGTAAGCTCAGGAGGTAGAGGCAGGAAGATTACGAGTTCAAAGCCAGCCTCAGCAATTTAGCAAGGCCGTAAGAAATTCAGCAAGACTCTGTCGCTAATAAAAAATAAAAAGAGCAGGGGATGTGTCTCAGAGGTTAAGTACCCCTGGGTTCAATCCTGGTACCCCAAAAAGGGAAGTGTGATAGCTCTAACAGTGGCTATTATGTCTCCCTCAAAGCCACCTCCTTTAAACACACACTCTGCGCTCAGCCTTCCACTCCCTCCTCTGTCCATTGACAGTCCTGTGCCCTCAGCCTCCTCCTTTCTGATCTTGCCAAGGGTGCTGCTGGCTCAGGATCGATATCTAAAGGTCTCTGACCACCAGAGTGACCTTTGGAGGGTGTAATCTTATCATCACCCTCTTAAAGCCTTCTGTGCCTTCCCTGAGTGAAGACCAGCTGAGCTCCTTCACGAGCCCCTGGCTACCTGCACTTCACTCCGTCACCTCCTTCCTCCCTCCCAGGCCTGCCGCCTCCACTCTGACTGCACCACTGTTCTCCCTTGCTCTCAGTTCACTCCCATCTGGCAATTTCTTCTGTCTTGCAGCTGGTCATTTGCAGCAGAAAGCAGTGGTTTTCAACTCACAGCCCATCACCTGGGTGCCCAGCAATTAGGGATAAAAAAAATCAACAGGTCACATTCTCCCCTGCAGATCCTGCTAATATGATCTGTCAGGCAGCTGCTGGCCTCTCTTCTGGTCTCCAGCAGACTTTTGCCTCTTGCTCCTTTTTGATGTTTTTCTGAGTCAACCACATCACCTGAATAGCCTGCAGCAGCACTGACCAGTAGAACCCCTGCCATGATAAAAATGTTCAGTATGAACCACTAGCCACATGTGACCTCAGGACACTTAAAATGTGGTCAGCGCTGCTGAGAAACTACTTTTTAAATTTTTATCTCTATAAATTTAAGTTTAAACAACTACATGTAGCTTGTGGGCACCAAATAAGTCCAATAGGACAGCAAGATCTGAGTGAGAGACTTGAAGAACTTTTTAATGTGTTATAAAGAAGTGGAAAGCAATTCCTAAGAAATATTCCTGAAAAACTGTAACATGGTTACTCCTGAATGTAGAAGTAACAATATAGGAACCATATATTGTTGGATTACAATAGACTGAAAAATGATAATGTTATCTTCTTCTTTTAGAGTTTGAACCTCCACTACCTCAACCAGATTCTGAATGTCAAAAAGCAGAGTGTCTATTTGATGCCTCTGAGGAACTCGGGAACTTTGGGCAACCCAGGGTAAGATGAAAACACCTTCTTCCAAGAGGTTTCTTCTCTCTTTCCTCCCTACCTCTCCCATCTAGAACCTGTTTTCTCCCTGAGCAGCAACCCTCTCAGGTACCTTTCCACATCACTAAGTATCCACCATGTTATTTTTAATGAAATGATATTAAGTCACATGGATGTATCATAATTCATTTAACCCATTCCCACTTGTTGGACATTTAGGATGTTTCTAGATTTGTTAGTATTTTTTCAGTGTCCTTGTGAGGAATATGTTGCTATAACAAATAGACCCCAAAATGTCATGGCTTAAACCAGCAATGGTTTGTGTCTCCTCCCTCTCCAGACTGCCCAGGGTTGGTATTCCTCCATGAAATGTGTAGGAATGAGTAGGCTGAGAGTATCTTCCAGTTCTGCCCTTTCCTGTCAGTGCCTTGCTGTCTGCATTGTTTAGGCCTGTCAAGTTCCATTTGGCAGGAAGGGCTGGGATCATCAAAGGGCTGGAAGTGGCCCTTGTCCCTCACTCACACTCCATTGGGAAGAATATAGTGACAGGAGCCCCTGACTGCAGGGGGAGCCTAGGGAATACAGGCTAGCAAGTGTCTTGGAAGACGTGGGCAGTGGAGTCCCTGCAGAAAGCTGTTGGATGTTGTTACAGTCTGTCCTGCTGCGAACTGATATCTATAGGACCTTCTTCCACACACAGGTATGAGGCTCAAGAGAGCCAACCAAATAGCCATGCAGTCTGCATCCACTTCAAAGTCCAAGATTTTGGGGTGACATGCCATTCTTTCTTAGGTCTAGGAATGGCTTCTTCTGACCAAGACACACACACACAGTGATGGCGAGGGGCTCCCATTCAGAGAAGAAACTGCCTCCTGGCCTATGGCAGTGAGCAGATCTTGCTGCAGCCCAGGATGGAGGATGGTGCTCCACAGAACCCTCTGGGAGCCTCCTCCTTGCCCATTGTCCCCCTCACCTCAGAAGCAGGCAGTGGGTAACGTGCCTTCCTTGGGGCAAGCAGCCTTCACAGCCCACATTTCTGCTGACCACAGGGTGGGGTTCCAGAAGCTATTTGAAAACTCCAGTAGGCAATTTTAGGTCAGACTCATTTTTCTTAGATAACAGGATTTTCCCCAAAATCATAGTATGCTTCTGTTTACTCCCAGCCAATAACCTCATTCAGATTTCTTCCCTGCATGGAACCCTTACTTCTTTGCATGTCCCCATCCCCGGCCTTTGCAGCCTTACTTTTTTGCATGTCCCCATCCACAGCCCTCTGAACCTAGGAACAGATACCTTCAGGTCATATAAAACCATAAGATTGGGGACCAGCGATATCCTCGATTTGGTTTTTGCAACAGGGTTGTGTCCCTTTTTGGCAGGCCTTTGTGTTCAAAGCCTTAGATTCTTCCTTTGACTTTCCATATTTGCACAAATGTTCCTGTTCACTTCCTCTCCTTGCAAACATGTCAGTTATTTCCTGGCTCATAGAATCTTGTTGCACTTGCTAAAAGAAACAGAGAACCACTTACACACAGGAACATTCTAACTATCCCCAGAGCTACATGCTCAGTAGGGGGACTCTTGTCCATCTAGGTTTACATAGACACCAGACTGACTGCAGGCTCTGCCTGGGCTTTCAAAACCTGTGGAGCCCCCACACCCACCTGCCCACAATCTCCCCACCCGATTCCAAGAGCTTCCAAGCTGGCACTGTGGGCTGCATATTCTAGGAGTTTGCTTTGGTGGCACCCATTTCCGACCCCATTTCCAGCACCCCTCCCACACAGGTTTTCTGCTGCTGTCTCCTGACCACTCTGGGCAGTCCTGTGAGGGTAGAGAGGACGCCCTGAGTCCCAC
This sequence comes from Sciurus carolinensis, assembly GCF_902686445.1. NCBI lineage: Eukaryota > Metazoa > Chordata > Mammalia > Rodentia > Sciuridae > Sciurus > Sciurus carolinensis. The sequence continues at coordinate 70,210,699 of NC_062226.1, forward strand.
TCCCTTCCCCAAGGGCTCCTTCTGTCCTCTGGGAAGCATACCATCATCCACTCCGCTGGCAGCCTCTTGACTTTGGACTCAAAGAGTGTTTTAGGACTTTGACTTTTTTGATCCAAAAGAGATGTGTCTCTTTTGTGTTCCCCAGTTCCTCAAGACAAGAGGAACCTCTCCCATTCGCTCCATCTTACCTTCAAAATACCCATCACACTCTACCAGACCACCACTCTCCATAAAGAACAGCCACCGATCCGGTCAGTCTGCAGCCTGTCCCACCTTGTCCTTACAGCGGGAGATGGGCACAGGGTGGATGGCAGGTGTTCATGCAGCACATTATCTGCCACTGGTCTCTTACCTTAGCCCCTTGGACACTCAGATAATGGAGCTGTCTGGTGTACGTCTCGTAACCTACAGGTAGAGCCTCACGGGGCCAGAAGCTCCTAGAAGGATGTTCTGTTTGTTTTTGTTTTGTTTTGTAGTGCCAGGAATGGAACCCGGCTCCTCACTCACACTGAGCACACACTCTGCCGCAGAGCTACACCCCCAGCATAGCAATAGTTTTATTATTATGAATCAGAGGCCGTGGAATTTACCATTTTAAGATGCATAATCCAGGGGGCTTTTAGTATATTCACAGGGGTATACAACTGTCACCACTACTAACTCCAGAACATTCCCATTACCCGCGAAAGAAACCCTGTACCAGTTAGCAGTCCCACCCGTTCATCCCTTTCCCCTCCCCTGGCAACCACTAATCTACTTTCTGTCCCTCTGTTATTCATAGCAGTGTTTCAATATTGAAAAATAGTACAGAAATGGCTCCAAGTCATCTGCATGCACCCTGATAACGTTTCCAAAACTGAACAAAAGCAAAAACAAAGCAACCCCTGAACACACCTGTGTAACCAGTACCCAGCTCAAGAAACAGCATGTCACCAGCCCCTGCAGGCCAGCCCCTAAGCCCCTGCTCCCTCCTGGTGCTTAACTACCCAGAGGAACTGCCATTCTGATTTCCAGTAATGGCTTCGTTTTGCCTGTTGTTAAGTATAAATAGGTTTGTGTGTGACTTCTTTCCATCATGGTTTTGTTTGTGACACTAGTCCATATGGTTTATTGTTCTTTCTTTTTTTGTTTGTTTTTTAGTGATACTGGGGATTGAATTCAGGAGTGCTACACCCCCAGCCCTTTTTAAATTTTATTTTGAGACAGGGTCTGGATAAATTGTTCTTACAGTTGTAAACAGACCTATTTTGCTCTATCATATACCACAGTTTATTTGTGCATTATGTTACCTCTGATTACTTGTGCAATTTCCAACTTGAAGTTGGAAACTATGAACTTTCTCATATAGTGCATGTCTTTTGGTGAGCCTATATGCATTTCTGTTGAGTGTACCCCAAGAGTGGAATTGGTGGGTCATAGCATGTGAATGTGTTCCACTTCAGTGAAGACTGCCAGCAGTTTTCCTAAGTGATTGTCTAGCCAAAATACTCAGGACAACTCTTATTATCACCTATCTCTTTCACTTTAATCATTCTGGTGATATCTGCTTGTGTGGGGGGTTGTTTCTATGTTTTTTAAACTGGGAATTGAACCCAGGAGGGTTCTACAACTGAGCTACACCCCTAGCCCTTTTTATTTTTTGAGACAGGTTCTGCTAAGTTGCCCAGGCTGAAGTTGAACTGGCCATCCTCCTGCCTCAGCCTCCTAAATAGCTGGTATTATAGGCGAGTGCCACCATACCCACTGGCATCTTATTTTTTAAATTTTCATTTCCCTGAAGATTAACAGAGTTGAGCACCTTTTCATATGCTCATTGACCATTTGGGCACCTTTTTTAAAAAATTTTTTTTAGTGAAATAAATGGACCTTTATTTTACTTATTTATATGGGGTACTGAGAATCAAACTCAGTGCCTCACACGTGCTAGGCGAGTACTCTACCACTGAGCTACACCTCAGCCCTGGGCACCTTTTATTTAATGAAATCTATTAAAGTATTTTGCTCTGTTTTCTCTTGGGTTTTCTTATTGATGTATAGGCTATAATTCCAAATTAGTACTTTTTCAGATATGTGTAATGCTAATATTTTCTCCAACCTTGTGGTTTGCCCAATATAAAATTTAATAACAAAGCAATGCAAGCAAGCTTAATGTCCAGCTGAAGGGGATGGGTTAAAGTAACAGAAAATACAATAAAAATCCATATATGCTAATATGAATCATTTCTAAATACTAAGTAAAAAATGAACATGCTTCAATTGTATATTAAAAAAGACATCTAGCCAAGCACAGTGGCACATACCTGTAGTCCCAATGGTGACACACACCTATAATTCCAGCAACTAGGGAGGCTGAGTCAGGAGGATTACAAATTTGAAGCCAGCCTCAACAACTTATCGAAGTTCTGCACAACTCTATGAGACCCGTCTCAAAATAAAAAATAAAAAGGGCTGGGAATGTGATTCAGTGGCAAATTGTCCCTGGATTAAATTTCCAGTGCCAAAAAAAAGAAATAGAAGAAGACGAACATCTAAAAGGACACAGAAACAAAAAGACTATTAATTGTTGTTGCCTCTGAGGATGGGGGCTGTCTGCTTAGAAGAAAGGCATCTCTCTAAAACTCCTTTCGTGTTATTTAAATTTTCACGCTGTGCATGGTAGCTGTTTCCCATCAATTAAAAAAATTTTAGCTAAAAAATAAATGCATAGTAATAACAAATGTTGCTATTGACAAGCTGGAGCAGTCTGGTAATCATGTCTTTTTGATGACTCTCTTTCCCTGCAGCTCTCTAGATGAAACTGCCTACGAAAGACTAGCAGAGGAAACACTGGATGCCTTAGCAGAGTTTTTTGAAGACCTTGCAGACAAACCCTGTACACTGGAGGACTATGATGTCTCCTTTGGGGTACAACTTGACTTTTTAAAATTTTTCTGTTTCCTCCCTCAGAAATAAGAATGCCCCTCCAGCAGAGCTAAAGCACAAGCAGCATAGGGTAAGGGGTGGGACCCAAAGGCCCTATGGCATTCAGTGACACAACCCAGCTCTCCCATTGACTTGGGCAAGTTACCCTGCCTCTCTGAACCTCATTTCTGGATAAAAATACAGATTTCCAGAGGCGTAGCTCATTGGAAAAGTGCTTGCCTCGCATGTGTGAGCCCTGGGTTCAATCCCCAAAGCCATAAAAATATTACTATAGATTCCCCGACCTTCACCTAATACTCATGAAGGTAAATCAGGGAGGAGACCTGGCTGTATTTGTGTAGCAGGTCAGCATGGACAGTACTGAACTAGACCACTAATTCTTTTTGTTGTTACTGGGGATGGTTCCCAGGGGTGCTCTAACGCTGGGTTACACCCCCAGCTCTTTCTTATTTATTTATTTATTTGTTTGTTTGTTTGTGTGGAGATGGTCTTAGTAAGCTGCGGAGGCCAGCCTCAAACTTGCTATCCCCTGCCTCAGCCGCTGGGATTACAGGGGTGCACCCTAGACCACTAGTCCTTAACGGGGATAAATTTCGGCGGTGCTGGGAATGGAACCCAGAGGTCCATGCATGCTAGGCAAGAAGGAGCTCTACTGCTGTGCTACATCCCCAACCCCCAGGTAATTCTATGGTGCAGTCTGAGAACTGAAATGGATGAAACTTAGCCCCCCAGATCCTAGGTGTGAAGGAAGTGCTGGTGTTTATTTGTTGACCACCAGGTGGCAGACTTGGGCAACTATCTGCTTTTGAGTTTAGAATTGTTGCTTAGCTTTTAGATCTTTTTGCCACTAGGGAAAAAAATCTCCCCACTTCCTCCTCTCCCTGCCCCCTCCCTCACAGGCAGAGGTTAATCCTCTTGACAGCAATTAATGCCAGGAAATGTCATGAAGTGAATATTTTAGATTAAATCACAGGATTATGTAGGACAATCAGCTGTCAAATTAAAGTGGTAGAAATAGTGTTGATGTTGCTATGGGGCCACTGGGTAGAGAAGAGACTCCATAAAATAGAGAAGGCAGCAAAGTCTTGGAGAAGGTATCAAACCTGATTGTGAGAGACTTGGTAGTAAAAAATAGAAGTAAACCAACAGTAAAGGAGGGATACCTTTTAGGTGGGCTCAGAGGTGACTGTCAGCAACAAAAAATTCAACAGTGTCAGAGAGGTGCTGTAAATGTCCTTATGAAGTTGGGGTGTGGCTCAGTGGGGAAGTGCTTTCCAGCATGTGAGGCTCAATCCCCAGCACTGCTAAAAATAAATAAATAAAATAAAATAAAAGTGCTCATGAAGACATCCCCATAGGGCTGAACTGCTTACAGTGTGATTCACCAACTGACCGTCCAGGAAATGATTTTAGAGGTGGAAAAGTTACAGACCTCCTTTCCCCAGCCTCCCCACCAGGGACTGGAACTATAGAGACACCAGTTCTCAGGCTATACTCTGCCCATGCATGCAAACATTGATCAACAAGCCACAAAAGCAGTCACACAACCTGTTCTCATGGGGTTAGCAAAGCCCCAGATTAACCCAGGTACTTTGCATAAATGTTTCATTAGAAGTAAAATGTGCCAGCAAGTGGTGACACACACCTATAATCCCACTGGCTTGGGAGGCTGAGGCAGGAGGATCACAAGTTCAAAGCCAGTCTCAGCAACTTAGCCCCTAAGCAAGTCAGCAAGACCCTGTCTCAAAATGGAAAATAAAAACAGAACTGGGGATGTGCGGGCTGGGGAGATAGCTCAGTCAGTAGAGTGCTTGCCTTGCAATCACAAGTCCCTGGGTTCGATCCCCAGCACTGCAAAAAAAAAAAAAAAAAAAGAACTGGAGATGTGCTCTGTGGTTAGGTGGCCCTGGGTTCAATCCCGATAAAAAAAAGAAAGAAAAAGAAAAAAAGTAAATGTGCAAAGGGAGAATTAGCTCAGTGGCAAAGCACTTGCCTAAGCACATACAAAGCCCTGGGTTCCATCCCCAGCACCAAATGTGCTAGCATTCTAGTGGCTAGACTCAGTTTACCATGTTGAATCAGTTTGAATCAGGTGTCACAACCTTCTACTCAGTGGTGAGTCACAGAACCTTCAAGAATTCTACTCTCTGAACGCCTCTCTGAAGACTATTGGCTGCTGGGCTTGTCAGATTCTATCACCTATTCTTGCAAGGGAGTGGTGCCTTATATTTTTCTAGACAATTCTTAAACCTTGAGCATCACTCTGTTCACCAGGGAAAAATTATTTCTAACAAATTACTCATTAGCAAATCCTCAAGTGTAGATTTAGAAAGGTAAAGGTGTTTAGTGACTGCCTCTGTAGTTTGGACTTACAAATATGTTGAAATGTTCCCTTTCCACCCTGTGGTGTGAATTCCTGATTACAATCCTTCAGATGCTACCTTTTTTATTTCCCATATTAGGTAATTTAACTGAAAGTACACTGGAGATCATAAAATACCTTTAACACTATTACCTGAGCTTTTTAGAATGGAGCCTTTTTTGGAGTCCATCTGGAAGTTACCTGCTTTGGGAAGCCTCCAAGATGCTCCCTGCACATACCACGCTCACTTCCTGGCTTTCCCTGCCGTCTGAGGATAACTCAGTAGTGCACTGATGCCCCTGTTATAACTGCCTGTTTATAACCATGCTCCTTTTTTTGTTTGTTTGTTTGTTTGTTTGGTATCGTGGATTGAACCCAGGGGTGCTTAACCACTGAACCACACCCCCCAGCCCTTTTTTATCTTTTATTTTGAGACAGGGTCTCACTAAGTTGGTTAAGTTCTCACTAAATTGCTGAGGCTGGCTTTGAATTTGCAATCCTCCTGCCTTAGCCTCCCAAATTGCTAGGATTATAAGCATGTGCCACCGTGCCTGACATACCTATGTTCTGAGCACCCTGGCAATCAGGACTCTGTCCATTCTTTGATCCCAGTGCCTAAACAGTACTGAGCATGCAGTAGGGGCTTAATAAATGTTGGTTCACTTTTTAAATGAAATGTGACCCACATACTTTTCCAAAACATGCTTTCATTATGCCGCTCAGCATTTATAGATCTTTGGCCAACTTACTGCTGGCCAAGTGGACAAAGCAATAATTCGGATTCCCCAGGAATGCATCTCTTCTTCGGTTTCCTCCCTGTGGGGTGGGAGACTGGAACACTACTTAGCTGGCATGTCATCTGATCAAGTGGGCGAGGTAATGTCAGTGTCTGGGTCCAGGCCTCAACCCTTGCTGGCCACTAGAGGGGAAGCCCCACAGAACTGAAAGTACTTCCCATCACTAGGTAACTAACGAGTCTGCTCTACTTGACCCAGCAAAATGTGACCACAGACTGTTAGAATTGCCACAGTAGAGCCAGGTGTGGTGACACGTGCCATAATCCCAGCTGCTTGGTAGACTGAGGCAGGAGAATTCCAAGTGCAAGGCCTGGCTGGGCAACTTAGTGAGACACTGTCTCAAAATCAAGAGGACCAGAGATGTAGCCCAGTGGAGGAGTGCCTTCCTGGCACACGTGAGGCCCTGGGTTCAATCTCCAGCACCACACACACACACATAAAAAGCTTACGCTGGTAAATTTAATGTTAATAATTAAATTAAAAAACAAAAACTGGCAGCAGCTACCTGAGAATGAAGCTTGTATCACAGGTTAATGAGAGTGAGAGAGTGCTTCCAGGTGTGGGTCTTTGGACCCAGCCACCCCTGGATGTGAGGTCAGCTCTGCCAGTGACGAGGTGTTCTTTACCATTCTGAACCTCTGGTTTCCTGTGCTGACGATATAGCCCATCACGTAGAGTGCCTGCCTCACATGCACAAGGCCCAGGTTCGAGACCCCAGCACTGTGGGATTTCGGAAATAACAAACAATCAAATGAACCTCTGGTTTCCTCCCCTGTAGAATTGGGATAATGATGAGAGTAATAGTAGATGATATTTCTATTGATGATCTCCTTTTCCATAAAATTTGCATTCCTGGTGTTGCTATCATTTTTATGTTTCTTTTCTTTTCCTTTCTTTTCTTTTCTTCTTTTTCTCAGTACCGGGGATTGAACAAGGAGTGCTGTACCATTAAACTAAACCCCCAGCCCTTGTTTATTTTTTATTTTGAGATAAGGTTTTGCTAAGATGCTGAGAGACTGGTCTTGAACTGGTGATCCTCCTACCTCAGCCTCCCAAATCACTGGGATTACAAGCGTGTGCCACCATGTCCAGTTATGTGATTCTTTTTTAATCAAAAGAAATTATAAAAACAACAGGGGGGTAGGGGCAGTGAGATGCAGCTCACTGACAGTACTTGCCTAGCATATATCAGACCCTGGGTCTGATCCAGCATCACAATAAAAACAATCAAACAAATAAAAACCATGACCTGGTGGCATAGCTCACAATACCGTAGGTGTACCTAGCACTACTGAACTGTATACTTAAAAACAGTTAATGTGGTGGGGCTGGGGACATAGCTCAGTGGCAGAGCACTTGCCTAACACGTAGAAGGCCCTGGGTTCCATCCCCAGCACCACAGGTACAGGCAAACAGCCCCCTCCTGTCCCATTCCTCTCAGTTCTGTTGCTATGGTTACCACCCTCTGCACGTCAGTGGCTCCTTCTGTTCGTGAAGTGCCTTGTGAGAATCGTTCAGGGACCCCTGTTTGGTTCTGAGGGCTCTGGCATGCACAGAGAAAGGCTCCCCCGCCTTGTATTGGGGGGTGTCAGGAACAGGATGGTGAATTGGAGGCTCCCCTGCTTACCAGTTCCCACAGCAGGAACTTAGCCCTGTCACCCTTCCTTTCACATTTTGCCACTCTGAAGAGTCCAAAACTCTTGGGAGTAAATGGCTCCTTTGTCAAAAGAGTGTTTTCAAATTTAAATGAGCATTTATTGGGCAAAGATGGTCCAACCAGTCTTTTGAGAATTGAAGGCTCGTTAGAGGAAAAGAGAGCTGCAGTGGAGTGGAGGGTCTGAGATGCTTGTTGGATACGTGGGAAGGGTCTGGAAATAACAGGCATAGGCTGGAGTTGCTGCTTTCTACCATCCTAGCTAATGCCACTTCTCTTCTGAGACCAGCAAGGTAGGGCATTGCCTGCTTCCTTCTTTCCTTCTCTTTCTTTTTCTCATAATTAACTTGTCATGTCTAATACTCAGGCCGGCACAGTATTCTAGTAGAGTTGGTGTCTGCATTTTTAACATCCTATAGTATGTTCTGGTTGGGCGGGGTGGGGTGCAACAAGTCACCATCCCACATGCCTTTAGACCAGACGAGTCAACTCTTCCTGCCTTGCTGACCTCCTGGGGAAAAGCACTGTGAGGTATAAACATTACGATTAATCCCGTTCTGATCCTGAGAGCAGTGTTCTTTCTATGCGATCTATTCCTAATACTAAAGACTTGTGTTGTGTACAGCCATAGAAATGAAAAGCTGTACCCCATTTGTGTACAATGAATCAAAATGCAGTCAGTAAAAATAAAAAAGATTTTAATTAAAAAAAAAGAAAAAAGACTTTTGTGAGCCAGGAGTGACTCAACCTGTAATCCCAGTGACTCAGGAGGCTGAGGCAGGAGGGTTGTGAGTTCAAAGCCAGCCTCAGCAACTTAACAAGGTCCTAAGCAACTTAGCAAGACTCTGTCTTAAAGTATAAAAAAGGACTGGGGATGTGGCTCAATGGTTAAGCACCCCTGGGTTCAATTCCTGGTATGAAAAAAAAAAAAAAGACTTTCATGTGCTGAGGATTGAACCAAAGGCCTTGTGCATACTAAGAATGTGCTCAACCACTGAGCTCTACCCCCAGCCCCTCAAAGACAGTTCTTTATGGTATGTGTGGTGTGCTTGTATATGTGGAAAGCATTGAAATATAACAACATATAATGAATTTATTGCAAAGTGCTAACTTTGTCTTTTTTTTACTCATTCTTTCTTTCACCATCCCTAGGGTGGTGTCCTAACAGTTAAACTGGGTGGAGATCTAGGAACCTATGTGATCAACAAGCAGACCCCAAACAAGCAAATCTGGTTATCATCTCCCTCCAGGTATGTTCAGAAGTCGAAATCTGTACTGGTTTAACTTGCTTGAAATGCGCTATTGTGGACCATTTTAAAAGGGTCCTCTCAGGTGTATCTACAGGTGACCAAATTCCTGGTGTTTACAGCCTGTCCCATCTTCAGCAGCGAAGTTCACTCTAGTGGCCTAGCTTCTCCCTGCTGATCATGTGACTACCATCAGCAGGCATCGGGATGTTGACAAGACCTGAAGTAAAAAGTGTGAACTTTTCAGAACCTGACTTAGATGGTTTTTCTCCATTAAATTGTTTGGGGGTCTGAGTCAGTGATAAAGCACTTGCCTAGCATGCTGGAGGCCCTGTACCATGAAAAGAAAAATAAAAAACAAAACTATTTTTGATATTGCAGCATCTGGGTAAGTTTTACTCTGTCTTCAAAGCCAGTTAAAGTTTGATAACCAGTCTGTTTTAAGCATCTCCACTAAGGGTCAGTTGAGGAGATGGGACAGTGTTTTAAGTCACTCCTCTAGGGCATTTCATCCCTTCATTGATGTGTAGAGGAATAAAAGATTGTGTTGTAGACAACCTCAAAGCCTGAGAACATGCAGAGCCTCCGCAGTCTGTCTACTGCTGATGTGGTTGTAAGAACAGGAGAGATGCCCACAAAACTCTCAGACTGACCTTCCTGGGCATTCATTAGCACTTCCAAAGAGAATGGATGGAGTATGATTTGGGAAAGGCCTAAATTAACCAGTGTGGAATTCTTGGAAAGCCTAATGGTATTCACAATTAAGAAAAAAAATTATAGCCAGGCACCTACACAGTGATGCGTACCTGTAATTCCAGTGACTCAGGAGGTTGAGGCAGGAGGATCACAAGTTCCAGGCCAGCCTCAGCAAGGACCTAATTCAAAAAAAAAAAAAAAAAAAAAAGGGTTGGGGATGTAGCTCAGTGGTAAAACATACCAGGGTTCAATTCCCAGTACCCCCCCCCAAAAAAAAACAATTATAAGCAAGTGCTGAGGTATAGCTCAATGATAGGTAGCTTCCCTAGTCTGCACAAGGCCCTGGGTTCAATCCTCAGCACAACATTTTTAAAAAACCTATTCAGAAACATACTACTGGATAATAATACCTTCCTAGATATTCCAAGTATACTTTGTTTTTACAGTGCTGGGGATCAAACCCAGGGCCCCTGCCAGCCAGGCAAGTGCTCTATCACTGAGCCACATCAATAGCCCCACCCAAGTGTACTTTATTAAAATCTATAATTCATATGAGAATGCGGGGGGGGGGGGCAGGTGCTGAGCAGTTACTACTGTCACAGCTACTGAGTTCCAAAAAAAATTTTTTTGAAATTTTTCTCCCTTTCAGCTCTTCTATTTAGTCCAGAATATCTTTCATAGGTCTATGTTTCTGATCTGTTTTTTCAGTTGACAACTTTTCAGGTCCTGTGGAATTAGCAGCCTTTCCTACCCACCTTGCCCGCCCTGAGGAGGTTGTAGGATGGAATAAAGGAGAGGTCTGGGGGACAACTGGGTGTCAGCACCTGAGCTAACTCAGAGTTCCTGGGTGATGTGGAGAGACATGAATACTAGTCACCTTCTACCTGGCTACCTGGGTAGCAGAGTCAGAATACTGGGCCAACAAAGGTTCTCTGTTTTACTCCATTCTTTTTAAATGGCCCAGGTGGTTTGTATTCAGCAGTATGTGCAGAATAAACAAGAGCCCTGTCCATTTTATTTGTCCTCTTTTTGTGTGTGTGTGGTACCGGGGATTGCACCCGGTGCCTTGTATATCTCATGCATGCTAATAAGCACACAGCACTACCTCTGAGCTGCTTCCCCAGCGTCCCCTCTATCTGTATTCCTGAGCACATGTTCAAACCCCACTATTTGACTGACAATACAGAGACTCTTTTTTTTTTATTCCAGGGATTAAACCCAGGAGTGCTTAACCACTGAGGCACATCCCCCACCTCTTTTTATTTACAGAGTCTCACTAAGTTTCTTAGGGCTTCACTAAGTTGCTGAGGCTGGCTTTGAACTTGCCATCCTCCTGCCTCAGCCTCCTGAGCTGCTGGGATCACAGGTGTTTGGCGCCGTGCCCAGCCCAATACAGGAATTCTTGAAAATGTTATAGCCCTACAGGATGCTTCACATTAAGCTTCCTCCCTGGCCAACTTCTGCACACCTGTCTTTGGAAAGGCACTCCTGAGTAACCCAGGCGGGCTCAGGTGCTCCTGCTCGTGGGCTCTCAGAGTACTCTACACTTACTTCCATCAGGATATCTGCTGCTGTGTTGCCCCATCCACTCAGCCATGATGAGGTGGAATCATGTATATCTGGTGTAACAAGTCATGGCAAAAGAACGGCTCAATTTTGTCTACAGGAGTACAGTGGATTAATCACCTTTATATGACCACAAAGAAATACCTAAGGTGACAAACTGGTAGAGAGAAGAGTTTTATTTAGCTCATAGTTTTAGAGATTCAGAACCCACGATTGGGGGCTAGGGATGTGACTCAGTGGTAGAGTGCTTGTCTAGCATTCTGGAGGCCCTGGGACTCAGTGGTAGAGTGCTTGTCTAGCATTCTGGAGGCCCTGGGACTCAGTGGTAGAGTGCTTGTCTAGCATTCTGGAGGCCCTGGGACTCAGTGGTAGAGCACTTCTCTAGCATTCTGGAGGCCCTGGGTTCCATCACTAGCACCTCCAGAAAAGAAAAAAAACAAAGGCCAAGATTGGGAGGAGCCTTGGTTTGGCCCCCAGTGAGGATGAAAATCACGGTCGGAGCACAGGTAGAAGCAGTCACATCTCAAGCCAGGAAGCAGAGAGATTGGGTGGAAGTCCCACAGTCCCCATGGCCTAAGGACCCCTTACTAGGCTCTTCCTCATTTTTCTTTTTTGGCACTGGAGATTGAACCCAGGGACACTTTGTCACTGAGCTATGTCCCCAGACCTTTTATTTATTTCTTATTTTGAGACGGTTCTCACTAAGCTGTCTAGGCTCTCACTAAATTATTGAGGCTGCCCTTGAACTTGTAATCCTCTGACCTCAGCCTCCTGAATCAGTGGGATTGCAGATGTGAACCACCATGTCCAGCTAGTCTCTTCCACTTAAAGGTCAACTGCACCTCCCAATACCACCACCCTGGGGACCGCACTTTGACATATGGACTTTTGGAGGAATACTTGTCCAAACCATAGAATATACAACCTTCCCAAGTGAAGTGCATGTGCCATTTGGGTTTACTACATGAGCCCAGTTTGGATGAACTAGCCAGTCAAGCTCGCAGTTGCAAGGATGCAAAATTTAATTAAGAAAAAGTTTTTTTAGCCAGATGTGTAATGCACATCTGTAATCCCAGAGATTTAGGAGGCTGATAGAGGAGGATGGCAAAGTTCCAAAGCAGCCTGGGCAACTTAGGGAGAGACCCTGTCTCAAAATAAAAAAAGAACAAGAGTCAGGGATGTAGCTCAGTAGTAGAGTGCCCCTGGATCTAATTCTCAGTACCAGAAAAAAAAAAAAAAACCCAAAACACTAGGTGTGGTGGCTCATGCCTATAATCCCAGGGTTTGGGGAAGCTGAGGCAGAAGGATCACAAGTTCAAAGCTAACCTCAGCAATTTAGCAAGGCCCTAAGCAACTTGGTGAGACCCTGTCTCAAAATTAAAAAAAAAAAAAAAAAAAAAATTATAAAGAGCTGGGGATGTGACCCTGTGGTTAAACAACCCTGGGTTCATTCCCTAATGCAAAAAAAAAAGAAAGAAATAAAGAAAAGTTAAATAATTGTATAGGTGGTTGTCAGGTGCTGGAAGAAGAGCGAATGGAAAAATAACTGTTTAATGAGTCCTAGGTCTCTCTTGGGGTGTTGCAGATGTTTTGGAACTAGATGGAGGTAGTGATTGCACATCATGAATGTACTAATTTTTCATTTTAAAATTTATGTTATGTGAATTTCACCTTAATAATTAATGACAATAAGCTGGATATAGTAACATATGCCTGTAATCCCAGCTACTCAGGAGGCTAAGGCAGGAGGATTGCAAGTTCATGACCAGCCTGGAAACTTGGCAAGACCCTGTCTCAAAAAATCAAAAGGGCTGCGGATGTGGCTCAGTGGTAGAGCAACCCTGGGTTCAATCCCAGTACCACAAAAAATAGCTATAAGAATAATAACAATTAATAATAGTGCAGGCAAGGCACAAATCACATCAGTGACACAAAAATGGCCATAATTTTACAAGCACTGCTCTAAGATAGCAAGTATCCTAGTGAGGTCGGCAAAGTGGGATCAGAACATGATGCCTGCAGACTGACAGAAAAGAGCCAAACGTTTTCAGGTCTTGAGAACCCCTCTGTGAAAAGTTCCAGGAGATGGGTTGTATGATTATTCTTAACTTTTCTATTTTATTTTATTTATGTATTTTGGGGACTGAGGATTGAGCCCAGCAGTGCTCAAGCTACATCCCCAGTTCTTTTGTTTTTTTTTATTTTGAAACAGAATCTTGTTAAGTTGTTAATGCTGACCTCAAACTTGAAATCCTTCTGCATCACTGGGATTATAGGCATGCACCCCTGCACCCCACTTATAATTATTCTTAAATAGAAAGACACTAAGTCAAGAAATCAAATATATGGGGCTAGGGATATAGCTCAGTGGTAGAGTGCCTGTTTAGCAAACCTGAGACCCTGGGTTCCATCCATACTGCTGCAAAAAGAAGAAGGAGGAGGAGGAGGAGGAGGAAGGGGAGGGGGAGGGGGAGGGAAGAAGAAGAGGAAGAAGGAAGGAAGAAGAAAGGGAGGGAGGGAGGGAGGAAGGAAGGAAGGAAGGAAGGAAGGAAGGAAGGAAGGAAGGAAGGAAGGAAGGAAAGAAGAAGGAGAAGGAAGAAATGTGTGCCTCACTTTTATACTCTAATCAGTTTCTTGGCGGCTGTCTTTGTGGTACTGGTCAGCTTTTATCACTGTGGCAAAATACCTAAGGTAATCAACTTAAAAGAAGGGAGGGTTTATTTGGGCTCACCATTTCAGAGGTTTCAGTCCGCAGTTGCTTAGCCCTGTCGCGTTGGGCCTGTGGTGAGGCAAACACCATGGTGGAGCCTGTGGTGGAAGAGGCCACCCACCCCATGGTGGTGGCTGGAAGCAAAGAAAGACAGAAGACCAGGGTTCCAATATCCCCTTGAAGGGCACCCCCAGGGACCTAAGCTCTTCCTCTAGACCCCCTCCTACAGGTTCTGTCACCACCCAGTGGCACCGAGGACTGGCCACCAAGCCTTTAACACAGTGTGCCTTTAGGGGACATTTCAGTTCCAAAATGGGGCTTCTCCTAGAGTGTCCTGTGGACTTAACAGTGTATTCGTTCTGTCTTCCAGTGGACCCAAGCGCTACGATTGGACTGGGAAAAACTGGGTGTACTCCCACGATGGCGTGTCCCTCCACGAGCTGCTGGCCACAGAGCTGACTGAAGCCTTAAAAACTGAATTGGACTTATCTTCCTTGGTCTATTCTGGAAAAGGCACTTGAACGGCTGCCCCATCATAAAGACCTTAACAGCTATCAGGCCAAGACCCCAGCTTCCTTCTGCAATGGAGAGTGGGTTTTCTGTTGTTTTTTTATTTTGTTTTGTTTTCCATTCCTGCTTTTGACAACAGCTCTGAAAAGAATGTGTCGCCTCCGGAGCTGATTTACTTTCTACAGTTTATTTGGATTGATTGATTTCCTGCTTCACATGATACCTCTTATCTCTTTTAATGTCTTATACCCATATCTTAATATAATAATGACTTTACATAAAGAAAAATAATAAGAAGGAAATTTTGCCTGGAGGAGAAATGAGTTGTCCTCAATTTTCATTCTTTGAAGGATTTACTGCAAAAACATGAAAAGCTGGTGGCTCACCTCTTCATTTCATCTGAAAATGAGTCTCATGAAAGAGTAGTTTAGGACTAGGGTTGTGGCTCAGTGGTAGAGCACTCGCCTAGCATGTGTGAGGCACTGGGCTCAATAAAAAAATAAAAAATGTCCATCAACGACTAAAAAAATGCTAAAAAAAAAAAAAAGTAGTTTGTAAATGTCCCCAGGCCTTCTCCTAAGTGTACACACTTCTGAGCCCTTGAACAGTGAAAAGAAAGTATCCAGAAAATGGAAAGGGGGGACTCTGACTCAAAGCTATACTCATGTTCTGTTATTTTTTTACTAAGGAAAGGCTTAGGGCCTAGGAGTGTAACTCCCTGATACAGTACTTGCATGGCATGCACAAGGCCCTGGGTTCAATCCCTAGCACTGTTTTTTAAAAAATGTGTTAGAAGTCTGTGCAAATGTGTAGCAAAGGCTTTTGCAATGAGTGAACCAAACACACATTCTATTATAGGAAAAAACTGAACAATAGAACAGTATAAACAAATACTAAGTGGGTATTTATTTCCTTTCTTCAGAAATAATATTTTTTTAGACTGGAAATTTTGGAGAGCAGTAGGTCAGTGCCAGTGAGACAAATAAAACTGTGCATGCTTGTGTGTGTGTGTGTGTGTGTGTGTGTGTGTGTGCACATGCATGTGTCAGTGTTTATATTAGTCCTTTTTTTTTTTTTTTTTTGTACTAGAGATTAAACCCAGAGGGGCTCTACCTCTGAGCTACATCCCCAGACCTTTCTGGTTTTTTTATTTTTGAGACAGGTCTAAGCTACCAAAGCCAGCCTTGAACTTGTGATCCTCTTGTGATCTTCCTGCCTTACCCTCCCCAATGGAGTAGAGGGGATTACAGATGCTCATGTCACCACACCTGGCTCTGTTGTCTCACTTCTAATGAAAGCTTCCGTGCACCTCACCTGCTTAGAACTCAGAGACTGGGTGCGTTTCTCACTCTGTGCAATGAGGCTGCTCTGATGTGGAAGTGGAAATTAGGAAATCTGCTATTATGGGCTGAGCAGGGTGGGCCAGGCCATCGGGCCTGTTTACTCTTACGTTACCTAAATGCTAACTGGTGCAGTGGAAGATCCCCATTTAAGGAAGGAAAAGGACTTCAAGCTTATGAACCGCAGATGAAGGAGGAATCAAAATTATGTTCTGAGATGCCAAGTGGAAAAGATCACAATGTGGGTCAGTGGTCCCCACACCACAGACCCGAGAGCAGCTTATACCCCAAGCAACATATACCCCAGCTCTTTTTATTTTTTTATTTTGAGACAGGGTCTCATTAAGTTGCCCAGGTGGGCCTAGAACTTGTGATCCTCCTGCCTCAGGCTCCCTCCTGTGTAGCTGGGATTACAGGTTTGCACCACCACCCCCAGCTCTTACTTATTGACACTAGCCTCAGTGTTCTTATCTGTAAAATGGAGCTATGTAACATGTTGAGGATGGGCCCACATGTAAAGCACAGTTCCAACATGAGGATACTCAATACGTACAGCTGTTGTTTTCTTGTGCACAGCATAAGCATAACTTCATACTCAAATTGGGGACTCCCATTTTTGTTATTCTCTACTCAACCTTGCGCTTGGTCAGAATGCTCATTTCGCTTACAGCGGGATGGATTCTGCTTTTATTCTGTTCCATATTCTCTATCTGCTCTAGAAATTTTGGGGCCAACTTTAAGTTCAATAGTTTGTATTAAGCGAAAAGTTTAAACATGCTTCCTCCAGCTAAACTCATTGGAACCTCAAAAGACACAGATTCATAAAAATGAGGTTTGTATGAATTGACTGCTCAAGTTTGCCAAGGAAAACTAGCCTCCCTCTTCCAAGGTACACACAAAGATCACAGTAATTTTGGTTCTTGAACAGTTGAATTCTTGGCACGAATTTATCTTTTGCAAACTGTACCAGCGACATGCCTGACAGGGAGAAAGCGGAAAGAGGACTAAGTTATGAAACTCCATGTAAACTTAGGCTGCTTTTCCAAACAACTTCATGACTGTCTTTCTGGGTATAGAACAAGAAATGCCTTCGAATCCTTGACTTGACTTAATTAGCCATGACACTTGTAGTACATCCTAAGGTTGCAGTAAATACCCCTCTGGGGTGTGTAAAGCAGCTCACTGAAACCCTGGGGTCTGCTGGAGACAGAATCCAACTCAAATATTCTGTCTGCCCTGACTGAACTGTTTAAGAAATAGAATGCACCTAGAGATTTATTGCACTGTTTATTAACTGAAGATTCCTCTAGACTATTGAAAACACCTGCAACCAGCAGCAAAATTGACTCCATAGATCTACTGTGAAGAGCAACCAGACTCTGTGAGGCTACATCCACAGGTAAACACGGTGCAAGATGGGCCTCTGCTGCCACCTCATTTCTGTCATCTGTGGGGACATTGGTAATGCCATTTTTTTTTTTTTAATTGTACTGGGGATTGAACCCAGAGGTGCTTTACCACTGAGCCACATCCCCAACCCTTTTTTAAAATTTATTTATTTGATTTTTAATTGTACATGACAGTAGACTATATTTTGGCAGACTATACATACATAGAGTATAACTTATTCTATTTAGGTTCCCACCTCTTGTTGTAGATGATGTGGAGCTACCCTGGTCGTGTATTCAAATACAAGACTTGGAAAGTTATAACCAATCAATTCTATTGTCTTTCTTGTTCTCCTCCCACTTCCTTTTCCTTTATTTCCCTTGTCTAATCCAATGGATTTCTATTCTCCCTCTCCCACCCTCCCTTGTTGTGGGTTAGCATCCACAAATCAGAGAGAACATTTTGCCTTTGGTTTTGGGGAACTGGTTTATTTCACTTAACGTGATATTCTCCAGTTCCATCCATTTACTGGCAAATGCCATAATTTCATTCTTCTTTATGCCTGAGTCATATTCCATTGTATATATATACCCCACTTTCTTTATTCATTCATCTGTTGAAAGACACCTAGATTGTTTCCATAGCTTGACTATTGTGAGTTGAGCTGCTATAAACATTGATATAGCTGTGTCACTGTTGTATGCTGATTTTAAGTCCTTTAGGCATAAACCTAGGAATGGGATAACTGGGTCAAATGGTAGTTCCATTCCAAGTTTTCTAAGGAATCTCCTTACTGCTTTCCATAGTGGTTGTACCAATTTGCAGTTCCACCAACAATGTATGAGATTACCTTTCTCCCCACATCCTCGCCAACATTTATTGTTACTTGTATCCTTTATAACTGCCCCTCTGACTGGAGTGCCCAACACTTTTTATTTTTTGTTTTGAGACAGTGTCTCACTAAATTTCTGAGAGCCTCACTCAGTTGCTGAGGCTGGCCTCAAACTTGTGATCCTCCTGCCTCAGCCTCCCTGGTTGTTAGGATTACAGGGGTGCACCACTGTGCCCAGCACTTTTTTTTTTCTTTCAAAAGATTTATTTGCTGGGCTGGGGATATAGCTCAGTTGGTAGAGTGCTTGTCTTGCAAGCACAAGGCCCTGGGTTCAATCCCCAGCACCGCAAAAAAAAAAAAAAAAAAAAAAAAAAAAAAAAAAGATTTATTTGCTACAGAATTGTGTGAGTCCACCAATGAGCTTAACTCAGAAATTCTATATTTAAATAGAGATTTTGCTTTTGGACTGGGTCTGTGGCTCAATGGTAGAGCCCTCACATAGCATGATGAGGCACTGGGTTCGATCCTCAGCACTACATAAAAATAAAATAAACGTATTGTGTTGTGTTCACCTACAACTAAAAAAAGAAAAGAAAGAAAGAAAAAAAAGATTTTGCTCACTGCAAGAGCTGAAATATTCAAAAAGCAGGGTTGTTGTTTTATTTTGTTTTGATCTTACCAGTTTTCGCATGTCTAGAAGAGATTAGAAAAAGTTAGATCTTATAGATTAGATGTCTAAAAATAGGGGAAAAGAAACATTTTGAATTCCTCATTTGGGCAGGTCCTGAACGGAAATCACATTTAGCTGCATGTGCGCTGTTCTAAGTCATAATACAGTATTTTATAACAAAGAGCCTGAACTTGAACTTGGTTGGTGAATGTTTCCAGGCACCGTATGAATGACAGGATATGTGCCATTCACTTGGCCAACTCTGGCCCGCGTCCTACTTGGCTTATGAACTTTTTTACTTTTTTTCTTTTCTCTTTTTGTACCAGTGATTGAACCCAGGAGCCCTGAACCACCGAGTCACATCCCCAGCCCTTTTTATATTTTATTCAGAGACAGGGTGTCACTAAGTGGCTTAGGCCTCACTAAATTGCTGAGGCCGACTTTGAACTCACGATCCTCCTGCCTCAGCCTACCAAGCTGCTGGGATTAATGGCATGCCCATCACACCCAGCTCGGCTTGTGAAATTTTTGTAAATATCTCTTAAGCCCAAACCTCCTGGTTTTCAAAAACCAACTTTCTCATTCTGAGTCACAATACTTTTTTTATAACAATTATAACAACAAAAAAATGTCCTGGCAAGATCACACACTGAAGTATTCGTTGCCTGTGGACAGATAGAGAGAAACTGAGTACTAAGGTAAATCAACAATTCACTGAAGGAGCTGCGCAGCTCAGGTGCCTGCCCTCCCCAGTTCTGCATGTGCTGTGCCCAACAGGTGCCTATACGGGCAACAGCTCCTGAAGGGGACGTGAATCCCCGCAGCCACGCATGGGTTTAAACCGCCACTCACCAGCCTATAGCTCTGGGACCAGCTACTTTTTCCATCCAAGCCACGTGCTGATCACGTGTCACCCTCCTAAGCGCAGAGACCACTTGATAGCTGCAAACTGGTTCGCAGAGGAATCTCTCAGGGTCAATTAGCGTCTCTCCAACTCCTTTGGGGTAGGTGAAGAGTGCTTTGGGGAGCGGGGGACATCTGGGACACTGAAACCAGATCCAGGGACAGAATTTCCATTGACCTGTCCAGCTGAGGAGGAGCATGAAGAGGCAGGCTTCTCTCTAGAAGAATTGGCACTGCTGCCATCAGGGGCTTTGGCACCTTCCCCTCGGGCCCTGTCCTCAGGGCCTGCCAGAGCTGCAGAATCGCAACTCTGAGGAAGATGGTGTGCTCCCAAGGGCCACATCTTCACCTCAAAGTTTTGGGCTTCCATTTCTGCCATCTGATGTGGAAAGACAGTTAACTTATATATATACAAAATAAATTATATATATATATATATGTGTGTGTGTGTGTGTATTATATGTAATTATATATATAATATATATATTATATATATATTCCCCATACGTTTCTTACCCCTCATCTGTAATGTTAATTGAGATTTTTTCCAAAAGAAAATGGTTTAAGTAAACCCTAAGAAGGAAAAACTAAAATCTGTCCAAACTTCAAAATTAATAGAAACAGTTCAGTTGAGGGTCAGGATTGCTCAGTAAGGATGCCCAAGCTGTGCACTACACAACTCAAAGTGCCACGATCCAGAGGACTGACAGTAGCTATTATAATGTGATGTGAATGATGCCACCAACTGCTATGCAAACTGTCCAGGGTGCATCCACTTAAATTCAAGTAAGAGTGACAGCATATGTGCCACGCTTGCCAATCCATCAGCAGTCCCCTCAAATGTTTCAGCAAACCGCCTTCAAATTGACCATCCCCGGTGGAGGTCCTCATATCATTTCTCACCTATATTACTGCAAAAGCTTGCTTCCCCTACCCCGCCACCCTGTACGGGGGATTGAATCCAGGGTGCTTTACCAATGAGCCACATCCCCAGCCCTATTTTTATTTTTAAGACAGGGTCTGGCTAAGTTGCTAAGTCTGACCTCAACCTTGGAATCCTCCTGCTTTAACCTCCTAAATCACTGGGAGTATCCCCCACCATGCCCAGCTGCAGATATGTTCTTGCTTCCATCTCCTTCTCTTTCTCTCAGCCCATCATCCAGAGTAGATTTTCAAAAGAGCAAATATTTTCTCTTGTCTGTAAAACCTTAGAGGCAACAGGTCAGACAGGACCAAGTCCAAGATGATTAACAAGAAAAGTGAGCTCTTCAGACCTGACTGCCCGGACACTGCAGTACAGTGACTGCTCTTCCCCTTGCTCATACTCTGCACTTTGGCTTCAACAGTCCCAAGTCCCTAAATTGCTGGGCTATTTCATGTGGCTCTGAGACTTGGCTAGGGTTTTCCATGTTTGTCTTTTTGGTGGTGCTGGGAATCGAACCCACAGCCTTGTGCTTGCAAGGCATCACTTTACCGAGTGAGCTATCTCCCCAGCCCTCCATGGTTGTCTTTATGCCCCACTTTTTTGCTGGGGCAAGAGGGACACGTCATATTTAGTTTACTCTGAAAAACATTCTCTGCAGAGTCTTGCTGGCCCCTGGGGCATTTGTTACAGGGTGGCACCAATTCCTGCCCTGGAGAAAAGGTTAAGCTATAATGTTCTCTGCCCCAGAAATACTTGAAGTCGAATTGGTAGGAAAATAAGTCTTCATTCAAAGTCAGCTTTGAAGGAAGTTAGAAGACACGTAGTGTTTCAAAAGTTCCATCTTCACTAAACCTATTTGGTTTTTGATTTTGTTTTGTTTTTCTGAATGCTTCCTTCTACATCTGAACACTACCCTTCCTACTACATCCTCTTGGAATTTCAATTTTCCAGATTGTTGGCAGGTGTCTGACCTTCTCCTGCTTTAAAAAGTAAATGTTAGAATTCCTTTAGTGGTGCCCGGGAGTCAGCTCATAGGAGCTCCTGTGAGTCTCTTCCCAGCTCTGCATTCAGGAACAGCACACTGTAGCTTAAAATAGGCCATCATGCAGGGCACAGTGTCACACACCTGTAATCCCAGTGGCTCTGGAGACGGAGGCAGGAAGATCAAGTGTTCAAAGTCTTGCCTGGCACGCATGAGGTCCTGGGTTCAAATCCCCCAGCACTGAAAAAAAAAAAAAGTTAAGAGTTCAAAGCCAGCCTCAGCAACTTAGTGAGGCCCTAAGCAACTCAGTGAGAACTGTTTCTTTTTTCTTTTTTTTGCGGTGTTGAGTATTGAACCCAGTGCCTTGTGCTTGTGAGGCAAGCACTCTACCAACTGAGCTATATCCCCAGCCCTGAGACCCGTTTCTTAACAAAATATTTTTAAAAGGGATGTGTCTCAGTGATTAAGCACCCCTGGGTTCAATCCCCAGTACCCCCGCAAAAAAAATTGGCCATCAAGAGTGTATTTATGGGCTGGGGAGATAGTTCAGTTGGTAGAGTGTTTGCCTTGCAAGCATGAGGCCCTGGGTTCAATCCCCAACACTGCCAAAAAAAAAAAAATTATTTGGACCAGGGCGATAGTTCAGTTGGTAGAGTGCTTGCCTTGTAAGCACAAGGCCTGGGTTTGATCCCCAGCACCGCAAAAAAAAAAAAAAAAAAAAAAAAAAATTGAAGACAGTATTTACACCACAGACATTGGCAAATGCTATAAGTTAGGGTTTGATTTTACTCATTCTGGAGACCCAGTTGTTCAATGTTTTTCAAAATAAAATAATATTTAAACTTAAAAAAAAGTTCCATCTTTGAAATCTCTGAAGGCGAACAAATCTTCCAGAGTCGAGGCAGGCTGAGTTAGCTCCGTGGCAGAGCACATGCCTAGAATACGCAAGACTATGGATTCAACACCCGGAATCACAGAAAGAGAGAGAAGAGACAAGAAATGTACAGACAGGTCTGGGGAGGGATAAACTTCCTTGACCTCTGTCAGTGCATGGGGAACCAGCCCCTCAACTTCTCCCTTCAGCACTAGAAAGTTGCTTTCAATTTCAGGAGTGCACCCAAATTCAGTCTGTTTCACACTCAGCATCTATCTGGACACCTTTGATTGTTCTCTCTTCTCAGCACCTGGCAGGTGGTCTCCCTATCACCAGTCACAGAGGGAATCAACTAGTGAACCACTCCTTCCTTCTGCAGGCTATGTGCTCCTTGAATACAGGGCTATGTCTCCCTCCTTTACTGCTGAAGCCTCCACATCTAGCACAGGTCTTTGCATACAGTTAACAGCTCCCAAAATATCAGCTGAACATGTTCTAATCATTTTTACCAGTGTTATCCAAATAGGCCCAACTTCAAAAATGTTAGCAAGAGGGTTGGGGATGTGGCTCAGCAGTAGAGTGCTTGCCTAGCATACACTGGGCCCTGGGTCCAATCCCCAGCTACACAACAAAACAAAAATATGAGCAAGAAATATGCATTTTAGATGGGTACAGTGGAGTATGCCTGTGATACTCCCAAGCCAGGTACTTGGGAGGAGAGGCAGGAGTGAGATAGGGATTTTAGGATAGAGAGGCACACTGAGGGTTGTTTTTTTAAATATTTTTTTTAGTTGTCAATGAATCTTTTATTTTATTTATTTATATGTGGTGCTGAGTATCAAACCCAGGGCTTCACACATGCCAGGCAAGCTCTCTACCACTGAACCACAACTCCAGGCCTGCGCATTGAGTTTCAGGGAAATACCCAGGAGCCCTTGAGATGCACAGAGACACTTGTAAATCTTGAGCAACATGCCCTTGACCATGCCCTTGTAAAGTGAGGGAAATGTGCAAGCAAAGGGAAAACTGAGCAAAACTGTATAGCTCCATGCTGCCTCTACCTCTTGTCCAGCCCCAGCACCTGCCCTGTATGAATATTAACACCCACAACAACAGGCTGCTGTCTCTCCCTCTGGATACACCTGCATTCTCTCTTGAATGTGTATTCCTTGCTTTACCCTAAGGGTGTCTCTTTTGAGATTGCCCCCTCAAATTTTTTCTTTTTTTTTTTTTTTTTTGGTACTAGGGATTGAACCCAGGGCCACTTAACCACTGGGCCACATCCCCAACCCTTTTTTTAAATTTTATTTTGAGACAAGGTCTCAGTAAGTTGCTGAGGCTGGCCTTGAATCTACAGTTCTCCCACCTCAACCTCCCCAAGTGCCACCTCACCTGGATCCTCCAGCCCTAAAGAGTTTAAAGTGTCCTGCCAAGGGGTGACGCACACCTGTAGTCCCAGGGATGCCATAGGCTAAGGAACCTTTCTGCATTTGGGCTTCCCACTTTATTTTTTTCCACCCAATTTTGTGCATTTTGACTGGTTTCTGCCTCTTCCAGATCCAGTAGTCATTTGTGGTTGTTGTTTGTTATGGAGCTTGGGCTTTCTGAGAAACTGAGGCAACGTGGAGACCCCTCTTCAAATCCTGATTCTTGCACCAGGTCAGAAAGATTTCAGACATGTTGCTGAGAGTAACAGGAATGAGTTTATTGAAGGGATAGGAAAAGGGCAAGGGGACACTTTCCAGGGAGAGAGTGTGCCTCCCCTGTACTCCACAGTTTTATTGGAGATCCCAGAGAAGTTTCCAGAGAGTCCCACCCAGGTCTACCTTTTGACTTTTGACTGACAGCAGGGTGACATCAGACTTTCAGGTCCCCACTGTCATGGCAACTCTAGGTCACCTTGGCCCATGCTGACCAGTTCTAATTAGATTCTTAACCTATATTCTTTTTTTTTAACCATATCTTCTTACAGATTTTTTGATCAGGAGGAACCATCCTTATGTGCCAGGGTTTCAGGATCTGGTCACAAAAGTCTCCTAGGTTCCTTCCATTAACTTTACCTTGGGCCTGCATTTCCCCTGCAGTGAACAGGTAGTTTGCTGAGAAATGTTCCATATACTGTCCACTGAGGCCAGGCCTGGCTGCAGGTAAATTGCTTCTTGGAAAAGAAAGCATGAGGGGGTCAGCACAGTGGGCCCATTTGATAGAATTATTCTTTTAACCTCATGTTCCCTAACACTCTGAAATTCAATGGAACAACTCCGTGTGGAATAGGGGGTGAAGGAAGAAGAGAGAGGCAGCTTTTTCAGCCCTCTGCCCTTAGACTCCCTCTGAGGCTCGGACTCCAGTATCCTAACCAGGTGTGTGCTCAGCCCAGGTGTGGGAGGAAGAGAACCTGCCTCCTGCTTGATGATCTGAGGCACCTGGGTGGGTCTCTACTTGGCAATCTGCTCTGAGGATGCTTCTGCCACCCGATGCTCAAAAGCAAAAACAGCCCTAGAGGGGTCTTTCAGGTTTGTTTGTTTTCAGTACCAGAAATTTAACCCAGGGGTACTTTACCATGGAGGTACATCCTAACCCTTTTTATTTTTTTTTTATTTTGGGACGGGGTCTCACTAAATTGCTGAGAGCCTCACTAAGTTGCTGAGGCTGACCTCAAACTCCCAATCCTGCCTCAGCTTCCTGAGCTGCTGGGATTGCAGGTAGAAACCACCATGCCTGGCACCCTTAAGAGTTTTAAACAATGGGTTGTTTTTTGTTTTGTTTGTGGTACAGGGGCGGTGGGGGATTGAACCAAGGGGTGCTTAACCACTGAGCCACCTCCCCAGTCTTTTTAAATATTTTATTTAGAGAGAGGGTCTCACTGAGTTGCTTAGGGCCTCCCTAATTGTTGAGGCTGGCTTTGAACTTTCCATCCTCCTACCTCAGCCTCCTGAGCCACTGGGATTATAGGCATGTGCCACCATGCCCAGCTTAAACAACGTTTAAGAGAATTTTGTCTGTATCACTCTATGACCCAAGGTTAAAAAGTGCAAGTGATACAAAAAAGTAGAAAATTAATGAAGTTCCAGGAGTGTTGTTTAACCATGCAAATGTCTGGACTAACAAATGTGAGATCAGACGATAGTCGGCATCTTTGACCAAATCCACAGATGATTCTTCTGTAAATTAAACTCAGAACTGCTGCAGGAGGCAGTCAAGAGCCCTAGAGATGCCAAAAGGGGCATCTGGAGAACCAAAGAGTAGTGTGATTGCCTTCTTTTCCAGGGAAAATCAGGACCTTTCCTTTCTCAGGATTGATTAGGGGAATTATTTCTTGGCGCTAGTAGAGGTTGGAAGGAAGTGGACTGGGCTGGAGGTGGGTGTGGGAGGAAGGTGGAACTAGGTTTTATTAATATCAGCTGCTCTGTCCAAGAATGGTACTGGGATCAAAGAAACCGGACCTCAGGGAGCCTGGGCAGGCAGACACATCCCAAGTCCAGCCCTAGGGGTGCTGTCAGTGAGTGACAAGGTGACCTGAAAAGAGAAGGGATCCAAAAGCAGCTGGAAAAGGAGGGAAATCCCCAGGGGGTTGGGAAGCGGGGTTTACACTGGGAAGGCTGGAGATTCCCAGTAGCAAGCACCCCGGCTGCATTTGGCTGCAATCCTATAAACACATTCTTTGCTAAGATCAGATACAAGCATGTGGAAGACTAACCATTAAAAAAATAAGCAATATTAATAATATTAATAATCATGCGTGTCAGTGGTGTTGAAATTTTTCTGGAATCCTTTCCAAAGTTGCCTAATGCTCCAAGAAGGAAAATAACAGGGTTTAGTTGACATAAATTATAGGATTAGCCTAAGTAGCTCTCAAGATGATGAGCCAGAGCTTGTAAATGGGTTTTGTTTGGGTCTTCCAAAGTTGATGTTTGTGTGGTGTGTGTGGTTAATTTCATGACTTTTTAACCTCTAGCTCCTCCTGATTAAAAAAAAAAAAAAAAAAAAAAAAAAACTACTTAAAAATGGCAGGAAGTGACCCACACCCTTGACAGATCTGTTTTTATGTTAAAGAATTGGCTTGGTAATTTTAATCAAGACAATAGCACTGTATTTTTGTCTTTTTTAAATAATTAGTTTATTCCACCAACTCTTAGCAATGGAGAATTTTGATCCCAGCCACATGCTAGGATACGAATGTGAACAAACATGTCCCCTCCCCACAAGGAATTCGTGATCTAAGGGAAGAAATGGAAAAGCAAATGCACCAATGCCTGGTGAAGAGGTGATCAATGTCTCATATGTACCAGAGTCTTGATACCAGTACCCAGAGGGTGGACTGGGACATGGCTCAGTGGAGAGCACTTGCCTAGTTTAAAGGAGACAGGTTTGATCCCCAGCACAGTTTAGAAAATTAAAAAAAAAAAAAAAAAAAAAAAAAAACTCTAAAAGACTGTAGATTGTACAGATTGTTTGAAGTCTTGGGTTTGTTTTGTTTTGTTTCTTTGTTATAAATATACCCTGGAGATCATTTACCCAGTATAACAGTGGTCCACTTCCTGCTTTGAATATAACCCTTGCTGCTCCACCACTGAGGCTTATTTTAAAACGGACCTGTTTTTCCCCTCTCTCCCGGTCCCAAATTAGCAAGTGAATTTTGACACCCTATCACCCTCTCCCCCACCCCACTCCCACTGTCATGACACACCTGGAATGTAGCCTTTGAATCACCTCTTTCACCCCCATCCCCACCCCCACCACTGATGGGCAGAGTCACAACCTCTGGGACAAGAGTCTACTCTGTTTCTTCTCTGATAGCAAAGCAATAAAACTTCTTTTTCCTTTTTCTCAAAGCTGTGTCCCTGTTATTGAATTGGCATTGGGGACAAGGACCAAGCTTTGGGTAACACTAGTAGCTGGACATTTTAAATAGATCCTCTGGCTACAAAGAGAAGAGGGCAGCATTGTTACCGGGTAGCACCAGTATTCCTTGGGGGAAAGAGGCTAGGCTCCAGACGGAATCAAATCAGTAGGAAAATAGGTCTTATTCAAAGCCGGCTCTGAAGGAAGATAGAAGAAACTTATAGTTTCAAAAGTTCCATCTTCCAAATCCCTGAAGGTGAACTGAACTTTTAAAGAAGAGACAATGAGACAAAAGGCAGAAAATGTGCAAATGCAAACTTAGTATCCCGTATGACCCAGGCCTGGGGAGGGGGCAATCTCTGCTCTCTGCCTCTTTGGTGCCTGGCAGGGTGGGAGTTGCAGTCCAAGGAATTTGCTCTTAACTGGGTGGTGGTGGGGGCACATTCAGTCTGTTTCAACATGCATCAGGCCAGGGAGAGCGAGCTAGGAAGTGTGTACTTGAAGAATTTTCTTTTTCTTTCTTTTTTTTTTTTTTGTGTGTGTGTGTATTACTGGGAACTGAACCCAGTACTCTAACGCTGGGCTATATCCCAACCTGTTCTATTTTTTACTTTGAAACTGGGTCTTGAGTCGTGCTAAACCATTCAGGCAGGCCTGGAGCTTGGGATCCTCCTGCGTCAACCTGGGGTTACAGGTGTGCACCACCATGCCCGGCTTCCTAGGAGTGTTGTCAAGGTTTGGTACCTGGTTGGGAAAGGGAGGCATCCAGGATGGTGCTGGATTCAGTGGAGATTCACTCACTGTCTTGCATTTCCCTAGTGGAAGAGAAGGTGGTATTGAGATAGGGATTTAGGATAAAGAGAAAGAAATACTGAATCATAAACACTCACAAGCTGTTGAGATGTAGAAAGCATAGTTGTAAATCTTGAGCAACATGCTCTTGACCCATACCTTGTAAAATAAAGGAAATACTGGGAAAACTGTCATGAAATTGTGCAGCTCCACCCTGGATCCACCTCCAGTCTGGTCCCTGATACAGCCCTTCTATAAATATTGGACCCCTGGCCCAAGGCAGGGCTGCTTCTCATTCCCGAAACAGTCTGCATTCTTCCTTGAATGTCTATCTACCTTCCTAAATAAATCTCTGTCTATGCCTTTGTCTGACTCATGCTGAAATTCTCTCTACACGTATGCAAAGAATCCTGCTGGTCCTGAGTTGAGTTCCCCCTCTCCTCTGGGAACTCCTCAGTCCCTTCCTGGAGACATCTCTTCTCCTATGACAGTCTTACTGGAGGGCACATCAGAGAAACTTTTATTTCTGGCAGAGATGTGCTGGGCTAAGCACCATACTAGGATTCATTGCTGGATCTCCAGTAATTATTGTGGCAAATATAATTTACTGAGAACCTTGTATCTAGTTGTATAAGTCCATAGGAGGGTGTCAAACATCTGTGCTTCTGTTTTGTAATTATCAGGGGAAAAAATGTTAAGGCTTTAAAAATTGCCACTTAAAGCATTTCTTAACTAATGTTCAACTCTAAGATAGCAACATTTTATGTATCCATTTGGAACTGACTTTGGTGATGCTAAATAAAAAAAGTAAATACTGTTCATTTGGAAGAGGATGTAAAGTTTTAGGAGAGCATATCTCTTAACTTAATTTTTTTCCAGTACTTGGAATTGAACCCAGGAGTGCTCTATCACTGACTTATATCCTCAACCCTTTTTAAATTTTGAATCAGGGTCTTGCTAAGTTGTCCACACTGGCCTCAAACTTGTGATTCTCATGCTTCAGATTCCCAAGTAGCTGGGATTACAGGCATATGCCCCCATGCCCAGTTTCATTTAAATGTTAAAGTTCTTTGAAAATGCTGGGGTCATAACTTATGTTTTTCCCCCAGTGCTAGGAATTGAACCAGAACCTTTGCACATGGAAGGCAAGCACTCTACCACTGAGGTAACTTATCCTTTTTAAAACAAGATGAAAACTTCCCAGGTATCTTATCTACAGCAGAATCTGCTGTGTACTCTCATAAACATGAGACAAGCTGTAGGAATGACTTTAGGTAATCTAAACTGCATTCCCCATGCAACATAAAGTGTAGCATTTCTGAGAACCAAACCCAGGCAGAGTGCTGCGCTGGTCAATACGTAATTCTCCAAGTCCCCAATCTGGAGACTTTTCCAGTTTCCAGGTATAAATAATTGTCCCATGTCTGGTTGGTAACCAAATTGTTCTGATTTGCCAGGAGCTTTCCCATTTTTAGTCGTGAATTCCAGGACACCCTTTATTCCCTGGGCAGGGGGATGGCTGATCACCCCGATGTCGGTTTTCAAGTCCCAGTATTGATACCAGTCTTGGAAATGAGGGTTGGGTCCTTGTTGCCCCAGGATTGAAGATTAAACACCCAAAAAACACAGAAGCAAACACAGAAAGCAAGTTTCATTCAAGAGACGGAGCATATATACACTTGTCTTGTCGGGACAGAAAGAGACTCACAGCTGGTATCCATGGGAGAGGGATGTCTTTCCCCTTTATAGATCTCAGGTTTCCATTCCCCAACCCCCACCTCCTCTTCCTATCTTGCCTACCTTCCCAAAAGGCAGGAAAAGAGCCTCCAAAGGGCTGTTCATTAGCAACTTCTTGGGTTGGAAGGATCCCCTGATTCCCGGAGGTATTGGTAACTGGTTGGGAGGGGGAAGTGCTCTGGAGGTGTTAGCATCCCATTTATTTTTCTTTGATAATCAGTCCCCATCTTTTTGACCTGATCATTCACTATCTACGCTTTTACCTGTCCTGTACCCCTATCTCAGTATGACCTCACTAAACACAGAATTGGGAAGAGATGTACACATGATCTGAACCTGTGCCAGGAGCCACCTCCAGCATACCACTGTCTGGGGGTCGGGAGGGACCAGACCTTGTCCCTGATAAGCCAAAACTTTGAGACCTAAGCATCTCTGAAATATATTTTTAAAAGAAAGGTTGATAGAGCCACTACTGATGCTAGCCAGGAAGAGGACAAGGCCTTGGGACAAGTTTCTGCAACTTCCACCAGCAAGGCCAGAGAGCAGTCAGAAGAATATCCGCTGGACCTAGAGGTACAGGTAAGAGGAACAGGGTAATACTGAGGGGGAAACTCTGGGGTGGGATCTCAGGTCACTGATGGCTGCTTGGATTGGTTGGGGTTGTAAGCAGGATGGGGTGGTGCCTAGGGATCAGGAGGTGATTTGAGTCAAGGTTTTCACATGCATTCAGGAATGCCAGCCAGCCTTCTGTTATTTTCAGCCTGTAGCTGTTAAAACTGATAAGCTTTCCAGACTCATCTGTCTTCGCCTCCATACTCCTGTCATTGTGATTAAATCTAAAGCATTTCAGAAATTTTCTCTCAGCCCTTAAAAGGAGTGTGAGCATAGCCAAATTGTTGTTCATATATATATATATATATATATATATATATATATTTTTTTTTTTTTTTTTTTTTTTTTTTTTTTTTTTTTGCTGGGGTTGTCGGGGGATTAGGGGCTTTGGGGATGAATATGCTAATCAAGTGCTCTACTACTGAGCCACATTCTGAGCTCTTTTTAAAATTTTGACACAGGGTCTTGCTAAGTTGCTTAGTGCCTCACTAAATTGCTGAGGCTGGACTTGAACTTGGGATCCTCGAGCCTCAGCCTCCTGAGTCACTGGGATTACAGGTGTGCTCCAGACCTGTGTTTTTAACCCTGAGTTCAATGTGTAGGATGGATGAATTGGATTAGAGGGAGAGAAACTAGAAATGGGAATACTAGTTTCAGACTTCACTTGCTTGCTTGTTTTCATCCATCCATTCATTCATTCATTCATTCAGGGAAGCTATAGGAGTATCTCCAGTGTTCCAGGCCCAGGTCGGGCCATCACAGATACAGGAGTGAACAAAACAAAGCAGCACTTGCTTTCCTTGAGCTTGCTTTCTACTGAGGTGATATGGTCAGGGGACATGTCTGTCACTCTACAGTGGTAAGCATTGATGAAGTGCTAGGTAAGAAGATGAAGCCAGTGAGATGAAACATACTGGGTAAATATTGTTTTCTTTCTGGTTTTTACTGTACTAAAATGTACATAATATTTACCACGTGAGCAGTTTTTAGTGAACAGTTCAATAGCTTTAAGTACGCTCGCAATTGTCATCACCAGCCATGTCCAAAAGTCTCTCCAGTGGAGCACTTTTTGGTGAAGTAGCTGGAGGCCTTTCTGACCCTCAGTAGTGTCTGAGCAGAAGCCTGTATGAAGTGAGGGAACAAGCTTTTTTTTTTGGTTTGGTATCGGGAATCGAACCCTTAACCACTGAGCAACACTCCCAGTCCTTTTTTATGCTTTATTTAGACACAGTGTCTTGCTAAGTTGCTGGGGCTGACTTTGAACTCTCAATCCTCTTGCCTCAGCCTCCTGAGCCATGGGATTACAGGTGCGCACCACTGAGCCAGGCATGGGAGCAAGCTTTGTGTGAGATCACCCCCAGGAAACAGGTAAGTCTATC
Source organism: Sciurus carolinensis (assembly GCF_902686445.1). Lineage (NCBI taxonomy): Eukaryota > Metazoa > Chordata > Mammalia > Rodentia > Sciuridae > Sciurus > Sciurus carolinensis. The sequence goes on from NC_062226.1 coordinate 70,242,440, forward strand.
CCCATAGCCCAGGTGGGGACTAGTGCAGGAGGTTTGGTGAAGCTGAAACCTCAACCCCATCAGGAAGGAGGTTGCATCCCTCCCAGAAGTAATTCATTTAGCAAAGAAACCAATCCAGATTCACTGAAAAGACACTCAATTCAGGGTTAAGCTTAACAATTGTGCTTTAAGCAAGGACGGGATTTTCATATCTGTCCTGGGATCCTACATCAAAGAGTATGTGGTGTTAGAGAAGGAAAAGTTATGAGACTGTGAACCTTACTGCATTTCCCTTCCTATTTTTCTTCCATCAGATATGAGCACAGAGTCATGTGTTTCCTTTGGAATGTCCTTTAGCCTGTTGATACATGTTTTGCCTGTGACAGGAGCAATTAGTCATACATTACTGGGTATATTTCATTTTTCCAGGTACAGAGGGCAGCAGGGAAATGTCTACACCTCCATGCGGTCAACGGAAATATCTTTAGACCTTAACCATTTATTAAATCTAAACATTTGTCTTCCATGAAACCTTCAGGTGTTCTGCATCCCACATCTTTTGTGGTACTGGAGATTGAACCCAGGGCAACTCTCTACCACGAGTTATATTCCCAATCCTTTTTACTTTATCTATTTTATTATTTTATGTACCTATTTACATTTTGGTACTGAGGATTGAATTCAGCAGTGCTTTATCACTGAGCTATATCCCCAGGCCTTTCTTTTTTCTTTTTTTTTTTTGCGGTGCTAGGGATTGAACCCAGGGCCTTGTGCTTGCAAGGCAAGCACTCTACCAACTGAGCTATCTACCCAGCCCCTTTCTTTTTAATTTTGAGACAGGTTCTTGCTAATTTGCTTAGGACCTCCCTAAGTTGCTGAGGCTGGCCTGGAACTTGTGTTCCTCCCACCTCAGCCTCCTCAGTCACTGGGATTACAGGCATCCACCACTGTACTTATTTAATTTTATTATTTCATTAAGGTAGGGTCTCCCTAAATTGCCCAGGCTAGTCTTGAACTTGCAATCCTCCTGCCTCAGCCCCCTGAATCTCTGGGATTACACGCATGTGCAACCATGCCTGACTGCATCCTGTATCTTGCACCTATTCTTGCTCAATGAAAGATCCAAATCGTGATTTATGACTGACCTGGATATTTGAAAGTTTAACTTACTGTGGTAATGCCATGCAAGAGTCACAAAGTCAAAGCCCTCACCAATTAAAGGAAATAAAAGAATTTAAGCATGTTGTCTTCCTTTTAGTCAGTCTTCTAAATTGTTTTCTCTGGAAACTTTTAGAGAAACTTGAGGACATTTGCCCTAGGCGAATCTTATTTTCTTACTGATATGAAAAGCAGTAAGAGGAAATGGAGTCGTTTGGCCTATAAGGAGGGGCAGTCACTGTAAATATAAGCTGACCAGTGCAAGTGTTAGGAATTTGAGGTGTGTAAAATGGTTTTGCGAAAGTTTCTACAAGGCTGAAGCTACATGCAATTAGGGTTAAGGTTAGATATAGTGTATGCTTAACCAGGGAGAGTAGACTCATTTTACAAGTGCTACAACTACAGTCTAACATGTGAATAACTGACTGATAACTGCTCATCGCCTGCAGGTTTGATTTTACAGGTTCATGGCCCTTTATTTGAAAGCTTAGGGTTATGAATTACGGAATTTAGAAATTTTCAGAAATATGGTGCTGTATATTATTACATAATACCCCCAGGAAAGACTGGGGTGGCACCCTATAATCAAACATATGGTTATGTCCCCAGGGAACTGTATTATTATTTATACTAAATAGAGTAAATATCATTAATTGACTTTTCTCAATTCAGGTCAGATTTTGTTGCCAAATTAGTCTGGACCTCAAAAATAATTTTTGTTTTCTTTTTTTCAGTACTGGGAGATTGAACCCAGGGCATCACACATGCTAAGCAAGTGTTCTACTACTGAGCCACACCCCAGCTCTTTTTCTTTTATTTTGAAATAGGGTCTTGCTATATTGCGCAGATTGGACTTGAACTTGTGATGCTCCTGCCATGGTCTCCCAAGTATTATGCACTAGGATTATAGGCGTGTACCACCCCACCAGGTTTTAGGCATCAAACTGGGTTTCAGAGACAAAACACCCTGAAATTGCAGAACTACAACTAAGGGATTGTGAACCTATGTAAAATGTCCTCTAGGTAGGTGCAGTGGCTCATGCCTGTCATCCCAGCAATTTGGGAGGCTAAGGCAGGAAGACTGCAAATTCCTGTCTAGCCTCAGCAATTAGCAAGACCCTATCTCGAAATAAAAAATAAAAAGGGGTGGGGAGGTGACTCAGTGGTAAAGTGCCCCTAGAATCAATCCCCAGTCCACAAACAACGACAAAAACCCGAAAACACGCTCTAATTTCAAAAAAAAGCAACCAATTGTGTGAACCAATCTCATGAGTAGCTACAATCCTGTGTATTGGGAATCTGGATCTGGGCAGGATCAGACAACTAACACCAGCAGGTAGAGTAGAAGTCTTTTTGCCACACCAGATACCAGAGTAACAGTAACCAACGATTGATGAAAATTACAGATGTGCTTTTAACATCCACCTTTAATTCCCAGTCGCTTTGTGTTGGCTACCTGAAGAGAGAGATCTGCGATCAAAGAGATGTGGAGAGTACAGATGGAGCCTACTAACCTGAAAATATAAAATCCAAAATGCTCCAAAATCTGAAACTTTTTAAGTCACAAATGGAAAATTCCACATCTGACCTCATGATCTGAATCACAGTCAAAATATAGGCACACTAAAAATATTGTGTAAAATTATCTTTAGGATATGTGTATAAGGTATATGTGAAGCATATATGAATTTTTTTTAAGTTGTAGATGGACACAACTTAATACCTTTATTTTATTTATTTTTATGTGGTACTGAGGATTGAACCCAATGCCTCACATGTGCTAGGAGAGCACTCTACCACTGAGCTACAACCCCAGCCCCTGAATTTCTTGTTTACATTTGGGTGTTATCCCCAAGATATTTCATTATGTGTATGCAAACATTCCAAATTTCAGCCAGACTCATTAGCGCATGCCTGTAATCCTTGTGTCTCAGGAGACTGAGGCAGGAGGATCCCAAGTTCAAAGTCAGCCTCAGCAACTTAGAGAGGCCCTAAGCAATTTAGAAAGACTCTGCCTTAAAATAAAACATAATAAGGGCTAGAAAGGGCTGGGGATGTGGCTCAGTGGTTAAACGCCCCTGGGTTTAATACCCAGTACCAAAAAAAAAAAAACTAAATTAAAAAAAAAAATTCCAAACACTCCTAGACCGAAGCATTTTGGATGAGGGTACTGAACCTCTACTTACCTCCTGTTTCCTCACAGGTCAGCCCTCTCTAGCATGTGAGCCCAGCATCACATTCTTTGGCATGGAGTAGATGCATATGTAATAGGAAGTCCTTACTTGGGGGATTGTTAGGGTATTTTTGAGACCTGAAGACGCACAAATAGGAACTAATATATCTTTACTGGTTGCTTAAATTTCGCTCCCCAGAAGGCAGACTCCCTAGGAATCATATCCAGCTAGGCAGCTGCAGGCAATAGGTAACCGATATCTCCCATGTGGGTTTGAATGGATCTTGTTACCCAGGATCCTAAGGGGGTTGTTGCCTTGGGAACCATAGGTGAGGATAATTAACTCAGCTCCTCATTTTAGCAGCTCTTCGGTTTTCCAGACGACTTCTTGTGGACATGGCATCCTATGTTGCCAGACCCCCACTGGAGACAGATTCCTTCTCCTGCAGGTTAAAGTGGCACCTGTGGTTGGTCCATCTAGAGGGAGAGTGAGGACCATCCTCCCCAAGCAGGTCATATGCTGAACGACCTCTGGTTTCTGTCTCCTGGGATTCCAAATTAGCAAGTGGGATGCAAAGTGAGCCGGACAGTGGCGTTCTGAGGATGGCTGAGAAGCCAGGTGAGTCGCCTTTGAGTTTTTTATTTTGTTTTTTCTTACTGAAGTACATATAGAACCTTCTTGAAGCCAGGCATGGTGGTACAAGCCTATAATCCTAGCTATTCAAGAGGCCAAGGCAGGAGGATCACAAGTTTGAGACCAGTTTTGCCAACACGTCGAGGCTCTATCTCAAAATAAAATAAAAAGGGCTGAGGAAGTAGCTCAGTGGTAAAGCACCCCTGGATTCAACCCCCATTACTGGAAAAAAGAAAAAAAAAATTCTTGACAGTAATGATTAGTCATATCAAGAAATTAATATTACTTCTGAGTTATTCATATAAGAAATCCACCTTGGTGAGAGACAATTCAATTCTTCACATCAACAAATATTGTTTATAGAACACAAACTTTGTGTCACTGTGCCAGAAATAAGTCGGATGTAAGCTCTATTTACTTCTGGGAGCAGATAAAAACACCCAACAAGGACATATTAGTTCCTACTTCAGTACTGGAATATTAGGGGGGGGGGTGCAAATGTGTAAAGGGGACTTTTGGAACAGAAAAGGAAGAACATGCAGGAGTACCATGCAGGCAGGACAGACAACAGTCAGCAACCACGGATGCAGTGGAGAGAATCAGGATGGAGTAGGAGAGGGGTCAGGCTACTTGGTGACCTCAGGAGAAGCTTCAGGAGATTGAGTGGGTTTAGAGATGGGCCTTGAAGGGTGGAAAAGATTTCAGTGCATGGATTAGGGGCAGGAGGGCACCTTAGGGAGACCATCCCTATGAGAAAACAAGAGTCCTTCTGGGGAAAGGTCCAGATTGACACAAGTGCCATTGGTAGGTTAATGTCAGCAGAAATGCAATGAGCTATTATGTGCCCTGAGGGCTTCACCTTCTTCCAGAAGGACAGAAAGAGATCTCACCTGGAGAAGTCTTTCAAAGGAATTTACATGAGAAGTGACACAGCCAGAGTGTAAGAGCGTCGTGTGGACAGTTTGAGATGAGAAGCTGTTAGAAGGTTCTGGAAATCGGCCGGACAAGATACAGTTTGAGGGCAAGGAGAATGAGGGCAGATAATTGAGGTGAGGGTCCTGGGGTGTATTAACACCAAGCTACTGACTATATCCAGAGAGTACCCAGGTGAGACTGCGTGCCTGTAATCCCAGTAGCTTAGGAGGCTGAACGAAGCAGGAGGATTGCAAGTTCAAATTCAGCCCGGGAAATTTAGCGATACTCTATCTCAGAATTAAAAATAGAAAGGGCTGGGGATGTGGCTCAGTAATAGAGCACCCCTGGGTTCAATTCCCAGCACTGCAGGAAAAAAAAAAAAAGAAAGAAAGAAAAGAGTCAGATTCAATGCCTTTATCTGCTGGTGACAGAAAATTTCAAACTGGTTTAAAAATTAAGGACATTTATTGGTTCATGAAAATCCAAATTCAGAAAGGAGGCAGACTTCAACCTCAGCTTACCCCAGGGACTCTGCTTCCCTGCAGTTCCTCATGGTGGCAAAATAGTTATAAATAGCTGTAAAATTCCTGGCTTCACATCTGCATAGCAGCTCAGCCAGGAAAGGAAAGAGATTATCTTTTCTCCTGGCTTGTTTCTCTCTCTCTCTCTCTCTCTCTCTCTGTCAGTTAGTGGGGATTGAACCCAGGTGTGCTCTGCTACTGAGCCACATCCCCATCCCTTTTAATTTTATTTTGAGACTAAGTTGCCCAGGCTGGGGATCCTCCTGCCTTTGCTTCCCAAGTAGCTGAGATTAAAATTGTGGGTCACCCTACCCAGTGCTTATTCTCTTTTAAAATGTAAAATTTATCCTTTATTATTTAAAACTTACCACTGAGCTACAGTCTCAGTTACTTTTTATAAAGCCAATACTCATGTAACAACCAAGAAACAGAACAAAGCCAGCACCTCAGAAGTCTCCTACGCATGTGACTCTTAGGAGAGAGAAAATGTCTTAACCAGAAGTCCAAAGCTACTTCCCCAGAGTTTCATCCACCTGTGTCTTGTCCCAAGCTCAGCTAGAACCAGTTATAACCAGAGGAAGGTCCCATGCTCAAAAATAGTCAGTTACTACTCAGAGGGATAGGACATTGATTCATTGTCCTTGGAGCTGCGGGTGGGGTCACTTTCCCTGAGACACAGGGCTGCAGAGAAGGATAAGAAACTTCAGAGCTCTATTAGGGAAGGGTGTGGAGGAAGGAAGGCTGCGCAGCAGCCAGCAACGCTCAGTACAGGGAGACAGCGCGTATCACTTTAAGACTGCACACCACACACAGGGTTTATTGGTTAACAGACAAGAGCAAAGTCAATAATGATACAATACAGTATGCAATCAGCTGTGAGCCCAGGGGTTCTCAGTGAAGAAGGGAATCCTTTCAGAAACTCTTGGGCACCTCCTAAGACTTGTGCAGTGCTTTCACCCACTCGGCCAACAGATTCAGGAATATTAAAATACACAGACGGAACTGAGGCAGGAGGACCCCAAGTTCAAGACCAACCTCAGCAACTTAGCAAGACCCTGTCTCAAAAAAAAGTAAAAAGTTCTGGGGATGTGGCTTAGGGGTTGAGAGCCCTGGGCTAAATCCCCAGTATACCCGCCTCAAAAACAAACAAACAAACAAACACAAAAACAGATCATACTGTAAGCACAAAAGGACAAGAAGCAGACCTCAATGGATTCAGAGAAGCCTTTATTCTTTTGTGGACTCGGGCGCTGTTGGGTCCCATTTTCCAGATGTGAAAATGGCCATCAGTTACAGAGGGGATTTTGGTTTTATAGGGTACAATGAGAATGATGTAATCATTGGAAACTGTGCACATGCAGTTTTGACCGTCAGGGGCTAGTTGTACAGGTTAAAACCAGACCCTGAGGGATGAGTACTCAAATCTTGCCCGTTGTCAGTTGTCATTTAGGACCAACTTGCCATGGGGGAAGTTCATGGTTTAGGGCCCAGCATTCAGTGTCTGTCCCTTTCCCCCAGGGTCCATTGTTATCAGGAAAGAGTGCACTGGGGGAGGTTTCATGTTTGGCCAATTTTCCCCCTCCTCCTTCCAAGTCACACTGTCCCTTCATTTTTCTTGGGGAGCTGTCTTATAGGAATATTATTTTTCATAACCCTCCACCTACTACTTCTCAAAATACTTTCCTTTTCCCACAAAGGATTGCTGTCCATCCCTGTTGATCTGAACACAGTGTTGCTTGCAGCTGGTTCATACTACTTACTGTTTTAAAACAGTGTTTTGAAAATTGGACGATATTAGAGCCGGATGTGGTGGTGCACACCTGTAATCCCAGCAGCTCAGGAGGCTGAGGCAGGAGGATCACAAGTTCAAAGCCAGCCTCAGCAACTTAGAGAGGCTCTAAGCAACTCAGTAAGACCCTGTCTCTAAATAAAAGAAAAAGTGCTGGGAATTGTGGCTTAGTGGTTAAGTGCCCCTGGATTCAATTCCCAATACCAAAAAAAAAAAACCCAAAACAAAACAAAACAAAAAAACTAACCATTTTTCTATACATTTCATGTCATTTAAAAATTTTAAATGCACATCAATGACAACTATAAAATGTTGAAAAGGAAGAATAATCACCAGTGCTCTTACTATCCCAAAGGAACACAGTTCGTACCTGCACTGTGTTCCTGTCCTTTGGCCTATCCATTTCAGTTTTGCATACTGGCAGTCATCGTTTCTGAATTTTGTGTAATATCATTTCTACTGAGTATTACATTGTCATTCAGAAACTCCATAGGGATAACCTTTTCCCATCTTGTTTACCATCATTGTCCTCAGCACAGATAATAAAGTTTGTTCAATAAGTACTGACTGAACAAATATTGTTATATGCTCTAATTAACATATTGTGTACCCACCCACATAATATAATTTTCAGTGAATGTACCCTAACATACTTAACTTTTCCCTAATTATTGGGTTTTCCCTAATTATTCGATATTTCAGTGTTGTTTGTTTTTATCATAATGTGTCAGTGGAAAGTTTTGTGCATATAGTTTTCTCTGCATTTAGAATATTGTCTTAAGATAGGTGCCCCATGGTAAAATTATGAGATCAAGTGCTTTAGGTAGTTGTACTTTTTTCTTTTTTTTTTTTTGGTACTGAGGATTGAAACCAGGGGTACTTAAGCACTGAGCCACATCCCCAGCCCTTTTTAAAATTGTATTTATTACTATTATTATTGGTTGTAGTGGACACAATACCTTTATTTTATTTATTATTTTTGTGTGTGTGTGGTGCTGAGGACTGAGCCCAATGCCTCACACATGCTGGGCAAGCGCTCTACAACCGAGCCACAACCACAGCCCTCCCCAGCCCTTTTTATTGTTTATTTTGAGACAGGGTCTCCCTCAGGTGCTCAGGGACTTCCTGTGTTGCTGAGGCTGGCCTTGAATTTGCGATCCTCCTGTTTCAGCCTCCCAAGTCACTGGGATTACAGGCATGTGCCACTGTTTTACTATAATAGTTTTACTATTATGGGGAAAAAAAAATTTTTTTTCCAGTGCTGGCGATGGAAACTGGGACCTCATGCTTGCAGAGTACACTCTACCACTGAGCCACATCCCCAGCCCTGAATGTTTTTTAAAATGACTGGAGCAGTTTACAAAGGAAGTAGCAATGTTCCATATTCCCTACAGCCTCACTTGCCCTGGGTCTTTTTGTTTTTAAATTGTTGCTATTGATTTAAAAGGAATAATTTTGTGATCAATTAGCATGTTTATTTAGTCTCAGATCTGTGTCACAGGTGTAGGATGTCAAAAAAGTACTCATTAAAATGTGAGCCCATTATTTTAGTCATGTTCCTAATTGCCTCACTATTACCTAATGCATAATGACTGTAGGTGCAATTCAATTGTGTCTCAACCTCTAATTTTTATTATTGGTCCATAAATGAAAATACCAGTTGTAATTATTATAAAACAATTATTGTTCAAAATTTTTTGAGCATCAAAATGAGCAAGCTGATTACATTAGATACTATCAGTAATAATGTCCTCATTTTCTGACTTTATCTTTATTGGCATAAAATCTGCTATTTTGCTGCCACCATTATTCTCCTCCCCCACACCACTTTACAACCCAGATTGTTAGCCCGGGAACTTCCTAGCCAGCCCTTGTCCCATTGTTATTAGCCCAAGAAATTCTACTACTTAAGAATAGCTCCCCTGCCATTCTCTCTCTCTCCTCCTCGCTTTCACTCTCCCTCTCTCACTTTCTTTCTCTCCTCCTCACTCTTGCTCCCTCTCTCACTTGCTCTCTCTCTCTCTCACTCTGCCTGTCTGCTTAATGAAATCTCTTGCGTGAGTTCCCGCATCCAGAGTGGTTTCAATCTCTATCTGTATATTTATGTCTACATCCATATTCTTTCCTACTGGAAATTCATAGGCAATCCCCGCTCCAGAGAAACTATGTGCTTGTATCTGAATTTAAAATTAGTATTCATCAGAGGCTTAATTAAAACTACAGTAATCTTTGGACTGTTAACAAATGACCAACACAAAGTATTTCTTTATGAGCTGTTTACCAAAGTCCAAATAACCAACACCACTGAATGCTATAAAGCAGGCAGCGTGTCACTTATTTGAACTGATATTTTATTTTCCCCCCTTTGGTACTACAGATTGAATTTAGGGGCACTGAACCACTGAGCCACATCCCTAGCCCTTTTTATTTTTTTATTTTGAGACAGGATCTCACTAAATTGCTTAGGGGCTCACTAAATTGTGGAGGCTTCCTTTGAAGTTGTGATCCTCCGGCCTCCGGAGCCACTGGGATTACGGTGCCTGGCTTGAACTGATATTTCAGAGAAGTTTGTCAAGGCTTTGACCATAGAAATGATAAACCTAAAGGTAGCCACTGGTTCTGAACTATTGCATGGAGAGTTAAATTGAATGACTTAACACATTCTGGTAAAGTAGAATGGGCTACTCTCAAAGTGTCTTGAAGGAGATCAAAGTCATCTTTAATCTAGTGGTTACTGAGCATGTTTTTCTTCTCAACACTGGCAGCTCCTACCAGTGGGGACATTTAGCTGCTCCATTTTTGCGAATGCTCAGAGAAAGTGGAACTGCTACCTGCTGAGTTTCCACAGAGGAGAAAGCAAGGATTTCTCCGGGTCCAAGAGCAGCCCTGTCCTCAGGGCAGACAGGTGGGCTGTGGATGAAGTTCAGAAAGAACACTCAGTAGTGCTAGTCATGCAGCCCTTGCAATCTTGACCTTTTTTTTTTTTTTAGTAGTGCTGGGAATCAAACCCACAGCAACATTGGCTGGTTTATTTCTCTTTCTTTCTTTCTTTCTTTTTTTATTTTATCGGTACTGAGGATTTAACCCAGGGGTACTTCACCACTGAGCCACATCCTCAGTTCTTTTTATTTTTTTATTTTAAGACGGGATCTCACTAAGTTTCACTAAGTTGCTTAGGAGCTTGCTAAGTTGCTGAGGCTGGCCTCAAATTTGAGATCCTCCTGCCTCAACCTCCCAAATTGCTAGGATTACAGGCATACACCACCACACCTGGTTGGATGACCTATTTCGGAAAGATACAGCTGGACTAATTCAATCTTTAGGACCAGGTCCCCAATGAGACCTCCTCCATTCCATTAGGATGACTGCAGATGTCAGCCAGATAGACCACTGGCAATCTTCTAGTTCACCCCATATAGTTATTTTACTTTGGCTTTTTTTTTTTTTTTTTTTTTCCCCAATGCTGAGAATGAACCCAGGGCATGGTGCATGCTAGGCAAGCGCTCTACCACTGGGCTACCTCCAGCCTTACTTTGGCTTTTAATTACATTCAAAACAGTATTGAGAAAAGTGTAAGTTTGTCTTCACCACTGTTCTCTTGCCCCTTAAATCACCTCTCACCTTTCCAGTTAACCACTGTTGCCAAGTTGCTGGGCATCTTTCCATCTGTCTGTTAATTTGAATATACATGTGGCCATATTCATTGCATAAATAGGTTCTGACCATAAGTACTGTTCTGCAACTTGCCTTTCTTTCTTAGCAATGTGTCTTGGAGAACTTCACATATTGGACTATATAGATGAAAAATATTAATCCAAATCAGAGTCAAGAAAGATACCCAAAATCCAAACCCCATCCCCCAATTTTTATATAGGAAAAATGTTCAGGCATGCAAAATAGTGGGAAGACTAGAACAGTAAATATTCGTGTTATGGTTTAGATATGAGATATTGTTACCGTCTAGGGGTGTTGGGTTCAGCAAAGAATTGAAGAACAGAACGAGGAGGAGATACCAAATGAGAAGTAGGTTTATTGCAAAAGTGACAGAGAGATTTCTCCAGAAGAAGGGGAGGCCCCAGAGCTGTGAATCTGGTGGGAAAGTTTTGGTCTGTTCTTCTTATGGTCTCTGGAATTTCTTCCTTTCCTTATCTCCTCCCCGTCCACACTCTCCTATTTTTGATTTGTACCCGCTCTGTCCACATGTCTGTTTTAGTTTTTCTTTCTTTTTTTTTTTTTTTTTTGTTACCAGGGATTAAACCCAGGAGCTCTCAACCGCTGAGCCACATCCCCAGCCCTATTTTGTATTTTATTTTGAGACAGGGTCTCACCAAGTTGCTTAGGGCCTCGCTAAGTTGCTGAGGCTGGATTTGAACTCGTGATCCTCCTCTCCTGAGCTGCTTGGATTATAGGCATGTGCCACCAGCCCTGGCTCTGTTTTAGTTTTTCTATTGGATCTGCTGCTTAGGAGCATGAGTAAGGAAGTGTCTGTCTGATTGGGACCCCTGCTTGTGTCCATGAAGACTTTTGTTAAGCAGGAAGTTGACCTCATCAGAAGACCTCTCCAACTCCTTTGTTCTGGCCCTGCCCCGACCTCCTCAGTCACCATCTCGTCCTGACCACCTAAGCCCTCCTACATCTCCCTCAGTATCCCCCCCAAAATTCGTGTGTTAAGACAGTGCAGGAAAGTAGAGATGAAATGATTGGGTTATGAGAGCTGTAACCTAATCAGGGCATTAAATCACCCATATGGATTAACTGGGTGGTAACTGTAGGCAGATGGGGAGAGGATGGAGGAGCTAGGTCACTGGGGGCATGCCTTTGGGGTTTATCTTTTATCCCTGATGAGTGAATCTCTACTTTCTATTTGCTGTGTTCTGAGCCACTTTCCTGCACCACACCCTTCTGCCATGATGTTCTGCCTAATCTTGGGCCCAGAGCAATCCTCTGAAACCTTGAGCCCTGAATAAACTTTTCCTCCTCCACCTTGTTCTTGTCAGATCTGTTGGTCACAATGACACAAAGCTATCTAAAACAAAGCTATCTAGATTCCATGATGGTTACTACCCTCATTGGTTGTCATTTTAATGTCTGCCAGAATTGCGCAGTCTAAGACAAGAAGTAGACCAAAAGAATCAGAACGCATCAAGTCCCAAGGTCTTGAAGGACTTAGGAAGGAAAGACGTTCACAAATCATAAGAGCCAAAGAAAGGTAAAATCCACTCAAGTAATTGGCCTCAGTGGAAGGTACAGATTTCTATGAACGAAGGAAAATTAGTAATCCAGGGATGTAAGGATAGGGCCCCCACTTTTTGAAATGATGGAGGGAACGTAGGTGTAAGTAGGGTTTAGTGAGTTTCACTTGTGTGTTTTCTTGGTAGCTATGTAACTTTAAACATATTTAGAAAGCAAACCCCCCAATGTCATGGGCAAAAAGAAGAATGACAACTGTTGTCTACAAAATCTGATCATGCAATCACCTAAAATTTTTTTCTCCGACGTTCATTAAGAAAGTAATTGTCAGGGCTGGGGCGTAACTCAGTGTTAATGTCTGTTTAATACGTGGGAGGCCCTGAATTCAATCCCCAGCACAAAGAAAGGAGAGGAGGAGAGGCGAATCGGGGAGATTAGAGGAGAGGAGGGGAAAAGAAGTGATTACCTACAAGGCGGCATCTTTTTATCAAAGGAAATTTTAGAATCAAACATAGGAATGGTATATTATGCAACAGTAAAATTGACTGAAATACAGCTCTATTCAACAACCTGAATAAATCTTAGAAATGTAATTTGCATTGAAAAGAGCTGGTTGCCAAAGACTATATACAGTGTAATTCTGTTTTCCTAAAGCTCAAAACAAGTGAATCTATATAATATATTGTTTAGGAAAATGTATGCTAGTTGGATCTCAAATGTCCCACAAAGGTCCAGGTATTAAAATCTTGGTCCCCCAGGTGGTACTATTGGGAGGTAGTGGAAACTTTTAAGAGGTGGGCCTAGTAGAAGGTTATTTAGGTTACTGGGGTTGAGCCCTTGATGGGGATTATGGGAAGAGCCCCCCCGCCCCCACTCTCTTTTGCTCCCTGGCCATGATGTAAGCAATTTTGCTCTGTCACATGCCATGATGTGCTTCCTTGCCCAAAGAAATGGGGCCAACAGACCATGGACTGGAACGTCTAAAATTATAAGCCTTTTCTCTTTATAAGTTGAATATTTCAGGAATTTATTATAGTGACAGAAAGTTGACTAGCACAATGTACATGTCTGGTAACTTTTTTAAAAATAAAGGCATAATTTAGGGTAGCAATGATTTGGAAAAGAATGGAGAAGAAAGGGTTTAGAATTTGGAAGGCACATGGTGACTTCAAACTGTTGGCAATATTCTATCCATACACTGCATGGTGGGTTCATGTGCTCATTTTATTATGTGCTCCCAAAACACATAGATATTCTGTACATTATTTTTATGTGGCAAATTCTATAATATTTTGTAAATGACAAAAATGCTAGTTTTACAAAACAGAATAAAAACACTTGCAAAAATAAAGTTTAAGGAAAAAATTAAATTTTAGATTTGTAACATTAAATGAGTATTCATTTTAGAGCCAAAACAAAGCTCTGAACACTCCACATAGAAAACTACCCAGTAGCCGGAGCGGTGATACGTGCTGTAATCCTAGCAACTTGGGAGGCTGAGGTAGGAGGATCTTAAGTTTGAGGCCAGCCTCAGCAACTTAGCAAGACCATGTCTCAAAGTTAAAAAGAAGGCTGGGATGTAGCTCAGTAGAAGAGGGACCCTGGGTTCAATCAGGAAGGAAGGAAGGAAGGAAGGAAGGAAGGAAGGAAGGAAGGAAGGAAGGAAGGAGGGAGGGAGGGAGGGAGGGAGGGAGGGAGGGAAGGAAGGAAGGAAGGAAGGAAGGAAGGAAGGAAGACCACCCTCTAAAGGCACCAAAATACAGGACTTATGGATGTACCATTTTTATGGGCATTTAATTTTAAGTTTTTGCCATTCCAGACACACAAGAATAAGCATTCTTAAATATACTTCTTTCAGATACTTGTGTGAGCACTTTTTTTAGTTAGATACAAGAGATGGAGTTGCTGGGTCAAAGGGCAAGGAGACTGCGTAACTCAGGATCACACAGCAGTGAGTAGCTAAGCCGAGAAGAGAAGCAAGGGTTCTTTCTGATGCTCGGTGGTATTCCCAGTGCCAGCAAAGTAAATCCCAGTCCTGTCAAAGCAAGTGACCCCTTTACCCTGGATCTAACACTACTGTTCCTGTTCGTCCATCGTGCAGGTGAGGAACCGTATTGATTGCAGAACCGCAGGACAGAGAACACAGTGCTCTCTGTCACCAGGGGCAGCAGAATAGGGCTTTGTCTCCCAGAAAGGGATACTGGCTTCCATGGAACTGCCCTGGTGCAGTGACAGGAGTCAGAACTCAGAGATCTCACTCCACATTTCATATACTGCCCCTGTGACCCATGAAGGCGTCTCATTTTATTTTTCCCAACAGAACTTAAAATGTTGAGTCTCCAGAGTGGAAATGTCTGTTAGTTACTGAAAATGCTATTGTGCTGATGATAGGAAAACGCGGACAAAGGAATATATACAGCATGTGCCCAGAAAGAAAAGAGTGGGTGAGGGAAACAAAGAAAATGTCATTTACCACCTAGGTCAGCCAGAGTCCCTTTCTTCCTACCTGAACTCATGCAACACAAAATCCAAGTCTTGTTGGAAATATTCATTTCATTTCAGATACAGAAAGAAATTAAACAGGCGTGTGCATGCGCATATCCCCAGCACATAGAGTAGCGATGTCGTTCAAGCCCAGGGCTGCAAATGCCCCAAGCATACTATGTACCAATTCCAAAGAGAGAACTTGGAGGACTTAACAGAGAGGTGATGGATATTTTACTACTTGCTCACTCCTGGGTAGGGGCAGACCTGGATACAATGGAGGGTAGCACCTTGCCTACAAGCTGGACGAACCTACATAGGATAGGTTGCGTGCCCACTGCGCAGGTGTTTTTCTTCAAATATTTTAGAGTAGATTCTTTTATTTTACAACCAAGTTCACTCTGTTTAGATCCTCTCCTAAGAGCTGGAGATAAGGAGAGTGGCCAGCTTCCCCTCCCTACAACATTCTTTTAGAGACCTTATCTCACTGCAAGTGTTCCTAGGCACAGATCAGTGTTGAACCCCACCAAAATCAATTCCGTATACTAAAACCAATGGCATGTGAATAAATCATTTTAAAAAATTTCTTTAGGACTAGGGTTGTGGCTTAGTGGTGGAGTACTTGCCTAGCATGTGTGAGACACAGGTTTGATTCTTAGCACCACATAAAAAAAAGAATAAATAAAATAAAGGTATTGTGTCCATCTACGACTAAAAATATATTAAATTTTTTTTCCAATAAATCTTCACCAGCTGAGAGAATATAAAATTTCTCCAAATAACTAGCTTTCTGTGTGTGTGTGTGTGGTACTGGGTATTGAACCCAAGGCCTTATGCATGGAAGTCAAGCATTCTATCAACTGAGCTATATCCCCAGCCCTCCAAACATCTGTATCTACTTGTTTTGGTACTGGGAGTTGGACCCAGGAACATTTTCTTTCAGCTACATCCCAGACTTTTTTATTTTTATTTATTTACTTTATTTTTTGGTAATGGGGATTTAACTCAGGGGCACTTTAACACTGAGCTACATCCCCAGCCCTTTCTATATCTTATTTTGAGAGAGGGATTGCTAAATTGCTGAGGCTGGTCTCAAACTTGCAACCCTCCTGCCTCAGCTTCCAGAGTTGCTGGGATTACAGGTGTGCACCCTCATGTTCAGCCCCTTCTAGTAGTTTTTATAAGCTGGTAGTTTACTACTGAAGCTGGATCAGATTCAGATTTGCCCTTTTGGGCAAAATTGTGTCACGTGGGGAGTTGTGTATTTCCATCAAATGGCACATGATGCCCGGTGATCGCCTTTTCTGTGATGTTAGTGGCCATTCCTTGATGAGCACCATTTCCATCCATTTTTATTAAGGTTTTATAAAATACCAGTTTTATCAAATCTCCTTATTCCTTTTTAATTAGCTGGGATAAGATCGTCAACTATTTAGTCATCCTGAAATACACTTTGTACCTGTCTTGTTCTGGTTCTCCCAGGAAATAGAGCCTAGAGACAAAGGTTTTATTGTGGTCCTAGGGAAAGAAATGAGGGAGGGGGAAGCAGGAGAGCCAGCTCCCGAGAGCCTCAGGAGTAGGCTGCTGCTGTTATGAACACCTGATTGGTTGGCCTTGTATGACCAAGAGATAAGATGTACATACAGAATGAGTCTCAGGATAGTTCATCTTGGGGGAGAGGTGGGAGGGGAGAGGTTGTCTAAGATGGTATCTATCCCCCTTTGGTGAAAGGTCAGATCATGAAATACTAACTTACCCACATTTCAGGGTGTCGTAGGCACAGACACCTAGATAGTTTCCATGGATCCCTAGTCTCCACAGTACTTAAATGACGAACCCTAAGGTGAGAGGTTAGAGGTGAGGTTTTTTTCAGGTTTGTTCCTGTGTGAAGCTGGTCAGAGCCCACCCAGAGCTTCTGGCTGTAGCAGTGGCTGAAATTAGAGATGGTGAGGCTGAGAAAGTCTGAAAGAGTACCTGAGAAGGATAGAGTCAACCCCAAAAAGACAAGGGCAATGCACAATTCTTTTCCTTTATTTACTATTATCAGCCTTCAAAATAATGAACGAGTTCTTCTGAATTTCCAAAGTTGACCATCTACAGTGCTTTTTTAAAATCATGATTATGATTCTTGGGTATCTAGATATTTAACATGTCTCAATTCATTGTGATTATTTTTCTTAATGATGCTTAAATTTATCCCATTTTGGCCAGTGGGAGCTTCCACAAATTGATTCTGAATTCCATTGGCTATTTCCCTATTTGTTTCTGGTAATTTCTGTGCTTTCTGAATTGACAAAATATTCCCAGTTCATTTTGGATACTTTTTGCCTTAAACTTAAAATCAATCATGTCTCTAAGGAGGACTAGCTCCTTTTAAAGAAAAACTGTCTTTTAGAGAGCCAATCAGGGTTCTAAGACTGCCTATTCCAGTCAGGTTAAGTCATAAGTCATTATCTGGTAGTGTTTTCATTGGGTAGAACATGGACTTTTTTTTTTAATGTATTGAGGATTGAACCAAGGGGCATTTTACAACTGAGCTACATCCCCAAGACTTTTTATTTTTTATTTTGAGGCAGGATCTTGCTAAGTTGCCGAAGGGCTTGCTAAATTGCTGAGGCTGGCCTTGAACTTCCAGTCCTCCTGCCTCAGTCTCCTGAGTAGCTGGGATTGTACCACCGTGTCCTGCTAAAAAATCTACTTTTCTAAAATTCTCTTCATCCTTAGCGATATCCCTAACGGATATACAATCAAATAAGATAAATGATTTCCCTCTATATAATTAAGCCAGTAACTTGATACCTACATTTATTTACTGTGTTTTACTTTTGGGGGGGGTTACTGGGGATGAAACCCGGGGTGCTGTATCCTCAGCTATATCTCCTATATCCCCAGCCCTTTATACTTATTTATTTATGTGTTTTGAGACAAGGTCTCTCTAAGTTGCTGAGGCTGGTCTTACACTTGCCAACTTTCTTCCCTAGCCTCTTGAGTTGCTGTGATTTTAGGCATTTGCCACTGTGCCTGGCTGGCCTTTGCTTCTGATTATTTAAAATCTGATTTCATTTTGTTTCATAATTAGGTAAAACATTTACATCACTCCAAAGTCAAATCTCTAAATCAAGGTTTATTTAGAGAAATCTAGTTCCTGCCCTTGTCCCTTCCATCCTGTTCCCTACCTCATAAGTTAACCATTTTATTTAATAATTCGTCTTTCCATTAAAAAATAGGGGGGGGTGCTAGCTTCCATCTGATCAATGACAAAAAAGAAAAAAAATGATTGTTTTGCCAGTTTCAATGATAAAAAAAAATACATATATGGGTGTTCTTCCTTTTTAAGGTAAATTATAGTAGAATCCTGTGTACTTTCTTTCCATCTCTCTTTCTTATATTGGGGATTGAATCAAGGGGTGCTCTACCACTGAGCTATATTCCAGTCCTTTTTATTGCTTATATTGAGACAGGATCTTGCTAAAGTGCTGAGGTTGGCCTTGAACTTTCAATCCTCCTGCCTCAGTCTCCAGCTTTGAAGTCTGGGATTGCACCTACCTACTATACACTTTCGTTCACCTTGCTTACACTTTCTTTTTCTAACAAATTACTGGTCATCTTTCTTAAAATTATGCTGTCCTTTAGGCTTAATCTCCTCTCTTCTTGACACAGCTTGTGGACAATTGTCCCCAGAAGGCAAAACTAAGTGAACTTGAGTTCTATAACAGGTACTGTTACTCATTCCATTACTTCCAGCAAAGGTTTGTGCAGGCATAATGGCGCTTGCCTAGCACTGGGGAGGCTGAGGCAGAAGGATAGCAAGTTCCAGGCCAGCCTCCCTATTTAAAAAAAAATAATTAAAAAATAAAAAGGTCTGGGGATGTAGCTCAGTAATAGGGCGCCCCTGGTTCAATCCCCAGTACCAAGAAAAATAAAATAAAATAAAAAAAATTGGAGGAGAAATAGTTTTGTTGTCTAGAACAAATGATGGTAACCTTCACAGAATTTTTAAAATAAAATATATTCCACATAAAATTTACTATTTCAACCATTTTTAAGTGTACAATTCAGTGACATTAAATACTTTCACATTGTGTAACCATCCCCACCATTCATTCATCTCCAGAACCTTTTCTCATACCAAATTGAAACTCGGTAGCTATTAAACAATAATTCCCCATTATCGTTCCAGGATTTTTAACAAGACTAAGTCAAATCGAAGGAAGGAGCACCTGCTTGCCAGAGGCAGCCTTGGGCACTGGGAGAATTCTGCTTTCCCAGCCTAACACGGATTCTCATAGTGACTAAGGCTCCTCCAGTTAGCGCTCCCGCCCTCACCTATTGTCCCTTGGGAGGAACCGGTATTTCCGGATTGAGGCCTCCGACTCAGTGATCCTGGCTTAGGGTGAGGTTTGTGGGGGAGGGGAAAGGAAACTGATCATAAAAAAGTTAACTTTTCATTAAAATCAATAGACTGTTTCCCTTTTTCCCTTAACAGAAACAACGGCCCCACCAAACACTTCACAATAGCCTACCACCATTGCGCCCCTGTTCTTTAAGGGGTGGCTGAGCTGCCCTCTTCCTTGCTCACACCCCAGAAGAGGATCAAGGAAGCAAACCTGGGCACAAATAAAGAAGCCCAGCGAATGCCTCTTGCACTTGTGTGGCGAGAAGGCGCGGCCAATTTTGCCAAGAAAGGGAGTGGGCACACAGGGGCTCTAGTGACAACGTCGCCTTCAGGGCCGCCACTCCTACCCCACCGCTGGGTGGCATGGGTGAGGGCTCCCTCTTCGCCCTTCCCTTTAGAAGTTGAGTCGTTTTTTCCGGGTCTCCGCGCCTGGCAATTTTCCTGTTCTCTAAGGGAGCAGGTGACAGCCACCCACCACTCTCCTCCGGCCCTGGGCCACTCTCGGACTCGCCACCGCCCAACTCTCTTTTCCACCATTCTGGATTTTTTCGACTTTTTTTTTTTTTTTTTTTTTTTTTTTTTCTTCTTTCTCCCGAACCTCCAAACAGGAAATAGCTTGAGTCACAATAATACACAGGAGCAGCGGCGGAGGCCACTCGTGCACACCCATTCCCGGGGCAGCCTCCTGTACTCCAGCTCTGCCAGGCGCTGCCAGCGACCAGCGCCGGGAGCGCAGGGGACACCGGCGCAGCCTCTGGCGCCGCGTCGCAAGCACCGGGGAGAGCCGCCTTAGCTCTGCGCGGGTCTCGGCGGTTACCTACTCCACCCTTCTGCAGGCGAGTACTGCCCTCCTCTTTCCTCCCTGGCCCCAACAGAGCCTGCTGGGATTTTGCGGTTGCCCGCCGGGCGACTGGGGAGAACCATCCTGGGCGCGGCAACCTGTGTTCGGGCGTCGCCGCAGTGCCTTTCCTCCTCTCCAGACTTGTGGTAGGGAGGAATTTCCTAGGTGCAAAATTGCGCTCTTGTCCTGGATCGGTGGTGCCTGCAGGGTTGAGGGGCAGCGCGGGCAACTGTCCCCGGATGTCCTTGTGGGATTTGGGGGTGTAGTTTATTGGACTTTTTCCCCCTTCTATAGCTTTTGCCTCCCTCTTCACCCCCGGGGGACAGCAGCGCATCACAGGGGTTCTTTCAGGGAGTCATCTGAGAAGAGTGCGCACGCACCTGGGGCATCTACAGGTGC
The DNA here is from genome assembly GCF_902686445.1 of Sciurus carolinensis. Taxonomy (NCBI): domain Eukaryota; kingdom Metazoa; phylum Chordata; class Mammalia; order Rodentia; family Sciuridae; genus Sciurus; species Sciurus carolinensis. Next base: position 70,262,919 of record NC_062226.1, read on the forward strand.
TTGGCCTTTCTCGTTCAAAGGCTGGAAACCGTTCCAGTTTCTGCTGAGCTTCTCTTTAACCAGATTAAAATGGCCTTTGAGTTTCTGTTGCAGCGGTCCATGGTATCTGAGGGGGCGGGAGCCTGTGTCTTGGATAGACGTGGGCGGAGGGAGGCGCTAGTTGGAAGCAGGTGGGGGCTGCTGGGTCTACCCGCAGAGTCTTCGCCGTGGGGCTCGAAAACTGCCCTCTCCACCCGGCCTGACTGGCCGCCCGGGATCTGTTCGCCAGCCCGCGCCGCTCAAAGAGCCGGAATCTCTGTCCCCAGCATTACAGAGCCTTGAGAAATACTTTTAAAAGCAAACAATTTTTTATTTTTATTTTTTGCATTTTCTCACCCATTTGCAAGGGTGGAGCCGAGATTGTCAACATGCAGGGCGTTGTCAGTTTTCCAAGGATTGTGTCGCAAGCTGCTTCTATAGGGAACTCTCAGTCAGAACAAGTTGGAGATCTTTATGTTGGAAAAAGTCCACCGAATGCCAGGCATTCTTTGAGCTTGAGAAGGGTATTTTCCAAACTGTTCTGAAGTTTGCATGAGGGCTTTCGGTGCAACTTAGTCTCTCTCAACTATCTTTTATCAGTGGCTGCTTCTAGGCCTACAGGTGGGCGGGTACCGCTGGGAGGCCTCCTCTCTCAGGCTTCCCTTCAGTTTCTCAGCACATTTTTACAAACAGTGGTTAGTAGGTTATTGAAGTCTTTAACCTATTCATTTGAAACATAGGATCTATTCTCTGGGTTTCCTGGTTGAGGAGACAGTGATTCGGAACATTGCCTGGGGGCCTTTTGAAATTCAGACCCAGCCCCAGGCCTGCTGAATCAAGATCCCCAGGAATCCCTCTGTATCTTAAGTTTGCGAAGCACTAGGTTAGGGTGTCTTGGGGTGAAGTTTTCTGTCCAGTGAAAAGAAGTGATTTAGGACACATTTCCATCCTGTCCTTTATTTGGATTTTCATTTTGCCTACTTAGACAAATGCACTACAGCCACGTGGATCGCAGCTCCTGCACCCCAGGGTGATTGACTTTTTACACAATTTGGATATATAGTTAACATTATCCTGCAATTTTTGTTTCAGGATGTTTTTATTGTGGCAAGTGTAATTTTTTTTTTTTTTTTTTTTTTTGGTACGGGGAATGAACCCAGGGGCGCTTAACCATTGAGCCACACCCCCAGCCCGTTTTTTGTATTTTATTTAGAGACAGGGTTTCACTGAGTTGCTTAGGGCTTTGCTGAGTTGCTGAGGGCTAGTTTTGAACTTGTGATCCTCCTACCTCAGCCTCCTGATCCACTGGGATTACTGGCGAGGGGTACTGCTCCTGGGTCTTCTGGATACTTTTAATAATATTTGTTTTGTAGGGAACAGAAAAGGTTGAATAGGCATGTAAAGTGAAAGATCAAGTGGACAGAATATAAACAAACATTTGGGTAGCCTGGATGGATAAGCACTATGCATAATTCCTGGTTCTTAGAGTAGGGTGTGCTTTCTTTTAATAGAAACAACCATAGACCCTGAGGATTTCCTTTTTGTTTTGGCTGGGATGGAATCACCACTTGACAGGCACTAATTAAGCATAGTAGCCTGGTGATCTTTTCACTCTGCAATTCTTTTGGCTGGCAGTACTTAGGTGTCCTGTTGATATGAGGTTTTTTACAACAATGAGCCAAAAAAAGAAAAAGAAACAAAACAAAACAATGAGCCAGACTCATTTATGAAATTAGTTGGGATAATGATCTAGGGATGTAGCTCAACAGTAGAGCTCGTGAAAGTTAGACCCTGAGTTTAATACCCAGCATGACAAAAAAAAAAAAAAAAAAGAAAGAAAGAAAAAACAACAACAACAGCAAAACTAGTTGGAATAAACCTTAAGAAAAAAGTTGTTGCTTAGTAAATATTGGAGGAGATCACAACAAGACTTTGGAAAAACAGGTTTGAAATAATTTTCCAGAATACTCTAAAGCAGGACTGGAGGTGTGGCTTAGTGATGGAGCATTTGCTCAGCATGCACAAGGCCCTGGTTTCAATTCCCAGCTTTTTGCCAAGAAAGAATGCTCCAACTGTTTTATTTCTGCTTTAATGTTACATGAATATAATGGTCCAGCAACATCATTCTAGTTGTAAAAATGTGTGCATAACTTAGAAAGCCTTTTAATAATGAAAGCCATCTGTTTGCATCTTCATAAAATGATCCAGCTTGTGGTTTGAGGACGTACTTTCCCGTAAGAACATAACTGTGAATAGGTGAATAAAACCTTTCATTTATCACCTAAGTCATTGTTATAGATCAAGAATGTGATTCAGATTACATGAGTGGTCAAGGATTTGGGAAAACTTAATAAGTAGCTGAACAGTGGAGATTCTTCATATTCGTCTCAGGCTCTGTCTTCTGTTTCTTAAAACCCTCGACTTCAATTGTGTTAGGATTTTCATCAGAATGAGGTCATTAACTTTTAGAAAGGAATTTACAGTTTTGAAGTGACTGAAGATAATTCAAAAGGGAAATATTTGTCAGAAAATGCTCCCTCAGTGGAAGATTCTTACTTTCTCATTTTCATTCCTTTTAACTCTAGTGAGGCAAAAGAGAAAAAGTTTCTCCTACCAGATGATCTTTTCTGAAATAACAATATATGCAGTGTTTTATCTAGTGAACAAATGCTATTTTACAGTCCATACATGAGAGAAAATTTCAGATGAATGGGTTTTTTTGTTGTTATGTTGGTGGTCCTGAGGCTCAAACCCAGCACCTTAAGTAACCATGGTAGGCAAGCACTTTGCCACTGAGCCACACCCCCCAACCTCCAGTGAATGCTTTTCTCAGTGCTTCAGTAATGTCTGGGGCATCACCTGGAAATTAGTAAAAGTGGAAACTTGTCAACTACTCCAGAGTTACTAAGTCAGAGGCTTTGTAGAAATTTAATAGTACCTGGTGCTTCTGATATAAAATTAGGTTTGGGAGTCATTTGGGTAAACATGCATAAATAAATAGGTATGCACACGTGAAGATGCAATTTTTCTTCCTCTTTTTGGTGCTGGAGATTGAACCCAAGGCCTAGTAGAAACTAGACATGTGGCTCAGTGGTACAGTGCTTGCCTAGCACACTTGAACTGGGTTCGATCCCTAGTACCACATTAAAAACAACAACAACAACAACTAAATGAAATAAAGGTATTGTGTCCATCTACAACTAAAAATATTTTTTTAAAAAATTAACCATGGATTCGTCTTTAAAATTAGATAGTTCAAGTTCAGCAAGTCTAATCAATGCCTCTTTACCCCTTTTTCAAATCAACACTTTTTTGGTGTAGACCTTTATTGAAGTTTAGACTCCCAAGTATCCAGAAGAACCACTGGTTCCTATAGGAAAGATTCAGGTACTTGACTATTTTATTGTCAAAGAAAACCTATTGTCTGCCTATTGTGAATCAGGGGTTTCAGGCATATTGTCATATTTACAACAATATTGAGAGTTCTTTTTCTCACTCTACAGAAGAGAAAATTGAGGCCACCATGGGTTCAAGACTTCCTTGAATGGATGGATCTCTTCATGGTCCTTCCGTATAGAATCATAAGTCCCTGACTACTTACTCTCCCTTACCACCAAGAAGCTATATGTCCATTCATTCTTCATTTAAATCTTTTGGGACACCAGGTCCTACATTAGTCCCCAAAGCAAATAAAAAGATGGCCAGGGATAGGGATGTAAAATGCTCAGTGATAGAACACTTGCCAAGTATGCATGAGGCCCTGGGTTCCATCCCCAGCAACACACACACACACACACACACACACACACAAACACACACACACACACGATCCAAAATTGAAGTAAATTCCACAGAAACGAAGACTCTGGAGTCAAGGATGTTTCCATGGCACCCTGAGAACTCTGCCAGTTAGATTATACCTAGCTTGACTGTGGGGTTAGTGTACCAGCCCTGTTCCTGGTAAAAATGAAGTCCTGGGCTGTTTTTTTTTTTGAGGGGGGGGGATGGACCGAGGTATTATCCTTGTTTATCAACCTGACAGAACCCTTCAGGTTCCCTGAGATGCTGCATAGTGTCAAAGAAGGAGCATAGGCTTAGCTGTGGCAGAGCTGATCTCTACTTCTACCAGCTGGATGAAGAGTAATTTCATAAACTCAGAGCTTTTATATATACCACATACCTGTATATATAAAATTAAAAAAACAGGGCTGGGAATATAGCTCAATTGGTAGAGTGCTTGCTTCTCAAGCATGAGGCCCTGGGTTCAATCCCCAGCACCAAAAAAAATAAATTAATTAATAAAAATAAAAGAACAATGAACTCCCCCCAGATTCATAGTGGGGACTCAAAGTAACCTTGCTTGACAAGCACCCTGCCACTGAGCCACACCCCCAACCTCCAATGAAAGGTTTTATCAGTGCTTCAGTGCTTGTAAACTATAAAATGAAAATAAATGCTATGCTTTATCTCCATTGGGGAGGAATTTATAATACAAAGGCGACAGGAAAAGCCATACATTTACCTAGAACTTTTTAGTTTACCTAACACTTTTCAGTTAACTGAGTTTGTTAGTATTTCTCTTTAGGCTAGTTTTCTAAAAAGCAGCTTTAGCTGGGTGTGGTCAAGTTCAGGGCCAGCCTCAGTAACTTGGTGAGGCCCTGTCTCAAAAATAAAAAATAGAAAGGGCTGGGGATGTGACTCAGTGAGAATCACCCCAGGGTTCAATCATCAGTTTTTAAAAAGAAGACAGTTTTATTGAGATACAATTCACCTAAATTACAATTTACCTACTTAAAGTGCACAATTAAAGAAAAAATAAAGCACACAATTTAATGTTTTTGGTATATTCAATATTGTGTAACCATAAACAATTTTAGGACATTTTCACTGTCTTGAAAAAGAAGTCTCCCTGTAAATTTCCTCCACCCCTTAGCTGATACCTCTCATCCCACCCCCCAGTCCCTCCCTCCCAGGGCAACCATGGATTTTTCTGTCTGTAGATTTCTATGTTCTGGACATTTCATATAAATGAAATTATACAACATTTATGTGACTTCTCTAACTTAGATAATGTTTTTAAGGTTTTAGATAATGTTTTTAATGTAGATACATTGTAGCATGCATCAGTACTTTATTCTTTCTCTTTCTTTTTCTTTTTAGAACTGGGGATTGACCCAGGGCCTCATGCATGTTAGGCAAACCCTTTTCCCAGTCCTAGCCTACTCCATTCTTTCTTGATTTTTTCTTTCTTTTTTACCCAAGGGTTGGAGCTTGGAGGCAAGGGCTCCACCACTGAGCAACATTCCCAGTCCCTTGACTTTTTTCTTTATTCTTTTCTACAGCAAAATTAGATAGGGAAAGAGGAAAATCTGTTTTGAATGGATTCCCTGTTTGGGTGGTTTAGAAGAATACTGAAAATGTAAATTGAGCTCTTTGCTCTTTTTGTGTCTTTTCGTTTGCCTGAGGGTCTATTATAATACCTGGTGTCCTGAAAGAGCTGAATAAAGAGTTAGTGAATACATAGTTTCTTGGCTGTGAGGCAGAGAAAGTAGGCAGAGACTAATTACTCTACTTGCTGATTTAATGCCCAAGAGGGAGAAAATCATGCATCATTCAGATGTTAATAAACATACCAAAAAGTGGATTGGTGCAGATGGTGATTAAACATTTCAATCAAAATACTGATTGATTAACATCAATCAATTCTACTTATTAAAATATGCAATAAGGCTGGGGGCATAGCTCAGTGGAAGAACGCGTGCTTAGCATGAATGAAACCCTGGGTTGGATTTCTAGCACCAAGAATAAACAAATAGACAAAATATGCAATAACAGAGCTTAAAATTATTTTAATACATTATTTATATATCTTACTCTAGTGTGCTCTATTTTATTTCCAAGTACCCCCCACAAAGAAGAGTAGACTGATAGACATCTTTCATGAGTTAGTGCATTTTTTTTTTTTTTTTTGTTTTGTTTTTGTTTCCCAAACCACATGGCAGTGATTTTCTCTGTAGCCATGTAAAGAATTCTCTTCATTTTCCACAGTCACAAATCAGTATTCTCCGGTACCTGTTGTCAGGAGGCTGAAACAGGAGAATCACAAGTTCAAGGACAGCCTTAGCAATTTAGTGAGGTCTTAAGCAACTTTAGTGAGACTGTGTCTCAAAATAAAAATAATTTGAAAGGGGAGGCTGAGGATGTGGCTAGGTGGTTAAGCACCCCTGAGTTCAATCCCTGGTAATATATAATATATGTGTGTGTGTGTGCGTGTGTGTGTGTGTGTGTGTGTGTGTGTGTGTGTAAAATATACATATAGTTCAGTATACATCTGGACCACCTGGAGGGTTGGTTACATCATAGACTGTTGTACCCATTTACCCATTCTTGGAGCTTCTGATTAAGTAGGTATGGGTTGGGGCCTGAAAATATCTGTCTTTAACAAATACTCACCCAGGTGCTGCTGGTGGTGGTCTGGGAGTCCCACTTTGAGAACCAGTGGCTTGGAGGCATTTGGCAACTTAGCACTGCAGCATGTGGTGAGGGGGCTGTAAGTACAGGGAATGACTGGGCTCCAGCCATGCAGGTGCTTGTTGGAGGTGTGGATCAGGAACAATGCAAAGACTGAGTGCTGAGGACTGAATTCAGGGATGCTGTGGGGAGGGTCCTGGGAGGAGCAGGAGCCTCTAAAGGATGGTGAAGGGCATGGACAGAGGGCAATGAGGAGATCAGGGTAGTCAGGGTCCTCCAACTCCTGCCTGTGTGGAGGTTCAGGAGAGTGAGGACCTGTCCACGTGTTGATTTCAGGGGAGGGACTGAGCTGCCACCAGGTGGTAGGTGCAGGCCTTGCCTTCAAGAAAGGCTGGCATTACAGGATAGGGGGCTGTGCCGCCTGGGGCCACAGGATCAGATCGGGGTTGACTTTCCGTCTTAAGACAGGGAACCCCCTTCTGTCCTTCAGGTCATAGTCTTTGGGCTCCTTACTGCATCCTTTCCCTCTTCTTGCCTAGTGCTAATCAACCTAGAACCAAAGTGGAATCTGCAAACAAGAAGGTTCCTTTATGCTTAGTGATGGTCATCACTAAAACTGGAGTTTGCCTGCTCAGCTTAATAGCTTTAAAGATTTGTGTGGCCACGCACCGGGTCTTCTTAGTGTAACCTGAACTGGACATAAGCCGATTCCAAGAGTGCATGCTTGCGTATGGGAGTGTTTCTGACCTCTGCAAGGTCAGGTTTGCTGCAAAGGAGAAATCCAAGGAGGGCGGTGACCCCCAGCTGAAAGCAAACCTGTTCTGCTCTGCCTGCTGGTGTCACAATGTGGAGGCAAACATTCCCTATCGTCTCATACAGTTCATTTTAAAGGAATCCTCCTTGTGTCTGAAGATGTAAAATATTCTCTTGCATTTGGGAAAGAGACCACAGCCTGCCCCCAGGTATTCTCTTATCATTTGGGCGCTGTTTGTTAGCAGAGAGAGATGGTTTAAGACCACAGGTTGTAACACTGCCCAGATCTGCCTGTGATTTGCTGTGGCAGGGGCCGAGTAGTAAGCAAGCGCCTACTTTAGGTTTTCCAGTTTGCTCTCAATCCCACTCAACTGTTGGCACAGGTCTGTAGGAGATGTCATCTCCTGTAGGTTCTGGGTTTGTGAGTTCCCTGGTTAATGGACAGTACTGGACAGAAAGTATTTCACAACCCTGCTTCCGAAGTAGAGAGGCAGTATCTTGCAGTCCCCAAGACCATGCCCAGTGTTCCGGGATTTGCTAACAGGACTCACGGGACTCAGCACATAGTTATACTGGGGATTGATTTATTACAGTTCAAGGATTGCATAATCCACAAAGGGAAAACACATGGAGCAAAGTTCAAGGAAACGAGGCTCCCCCTTCCAAGGCTCCTCTCCCCCAGTGGAGCACACAGGACACCCTTAATTCCCCTAGCCACTGTTGTGGCCACACATGTGAAATGTTACCAACCAGGAAATCTCCTTAGAGACTCAGTCCCAGGGTTTTTATTGAGGGATTGTTATGTGGGCTTCCTCTGCCTATCATGTTTCACACTCCCCAGAGGAAAGTAGGTGGTCAGCATAAACCACATTATTTGCACAAGTAGTTTATTGATAGTGAGCCATTTTTATCATGACTTCTGGGAATGGGGAATCCTCCTAAAAATCCAAGTTCTCAGAAATCAGCTGGGTGCCATTCAGGGCTGGGATTGAACCCAAAGCCTTGTACATGGGAGGCAAGCATTCTACCAACTGAGCTATATCCCCAGCCCCCTGGATGCCATTCTTTTAAGCAGGCTTTCCTCCCTCCCTCCCTCCCTCCCTCCCTCCCTCCCTCCCTTCCTTCCTTCCTTCCTTCCTTCCTTCCTTCCTTCCTTCCTTCCTTCCTTCCCTCCTTCCTTCCTTCCCTTTTTTCTTTTTGTACTGGGGATTGAACCCAGGGGTGCTTAACCATGAAGCCACAACCCTACCCCTTTTATATATTTTATTTAGAGACAGGGTCTCACTAAATTGCTGAGGGTCTTGCTGAGTTGCTGAGGCTGACTTTAAATTCACGATCCTCCTGTCTCAGCCTCCCAAGACCCTGGATTACAGGTGTGCACCACTGTGACAACATAAGCAGGCTTTTCAAAGGATTGCAGTCAGGTCTGTGAAGTTACATTTTTGTGCATAGATGGAGATGAGGTTGGTTGGTGATGGGAACACCTGAACTTGGAGAGGGGATTCTGTTCATGCAACCTCGGGGTCTAGTGCTGCAGGAGATGACAAAAATGAACTGGGGTTTTCTACCTCAATCTACACTTGGCAAACAAGGGTTCCCTCACTAGAGAACAGAGAAGGTTGATAGTACCCATTAAGAAAGAGTTCAGGGCTAGGGAGATAGCTCAGTTGGTAATGTGCTTGCACAGGACCCTGGGTTCAATCCCCAGCACCGCAAAAAAAAAGAAGAAAAAAAAAGAGAAAGAGCTCTGTTCAAACATTCATGTGTTCATTTATTTATTTATTTATTTATTTATTTATTTTTTGGTAATAGAGATTGAACTCAGGGGCACTCAACCACGGAGCCACAACCCCAGCCCATCATTCATTCTTAACATACACTTCTTGGTGCCTTCTGCCAGGCACTGTGCCAGCAGCTAGAGACACAGTGGCGAACAGGCCAGTGTCTCTGACCTCAGTATACCCAAGTTCTGGGGAGATGAATAAGTACTGAGGTAATTGAATTCATTGTGCTGGGAACATACCAAGGGCCCCAAGGCACCCCTCTAGGCTTAGTGGGCGTCAAAAGGCATGACCTTTGTAATCAGACCAACCAGGGTAGGAATCACACCTCCACTACTTATTAACCTGCAGCGCCCTCAGCAAGCTGCTTAGTCACTTGGTGCTTCAGTCTCTCTCTTCATCTAAAAACAGGGAGACTTTATAGCTACCTCTAAAGACTGCTGCGAAAATTAAACAAGATGGTGTGTCGAGTGCTTATCTCAGTGACTAGCACGGTGGAAATATTCACCAAATAATGGTTTAGTGCACTCCTACAATCCAAGTGACTTGGGAAACTGAGACAGGAGGGTAAGTTTGAGGCTGGCCTTGGCAACTTAGCTGTCTCAAAAAAAAAAATTTTTTTTAAAGGGCTGGGAGTATAGCTCAGTGGTAGACCACCCCTGGGTTCAATCCCAGCACCACCCAAAAAAAAAAAAAGTTTAGTGAGGTCTAGCCCAGGGGAAGTTGTGTCTATGGGAGGGGCTGGCATCTGCTGCACCCTTACTCTGCATAGTCCAGTTAGGGGGTCCTGCCTTTCTCCAGCCCTGGCTTCACAGATCTAACTCAAGCCTGCTATCCTGCCACAGACCTTTACTGTTTGGTTTTCTTTACTTTTTTTTTGGTATCAGAGATTGAACCCAGGGGTACTTAACCATTGAGTCACATCCCCAGCCCTTGTTTTATATTTCATTTAGAGACAGCGTCTCACTGAGTTGCTTAGTGCCTTGCGGTTGCTGAGGCTGGCTTTGAACTCGAAATTCTCCTGCCTCAGCCTCTCGAGCTGCTGGGATTATATAGCATGCGCCACTGTGCCTGACACTGTTTTATTCTTCTATCTCTTGAGAATACTTTCCTTTCTGCCTGCCATGTCCCAGCTTTTTTTTGTCAGCCTGAGGAATGTCAACTCATGTTATGAAGACCCATCTCATGAGGCCCTGGTTTTGATCCCCAACACCAAAAAAAAAAAAAAAAAAAGAAAATTCATTATCTTAAGTACTCTGTGAAGATGCTCCCAAGCCAAGCCAAGCCCCTTAGCCAGGGTGATTGTCCCTAGTCACTCACATATTCATATTACAGCATGCTGGGTTGCAGTTCCTCCGTGCAGTACTAAGGATTGAAACCCGAGGTGTCGCACCACGGGGCTACGTCCCCATTCCTTTTTGTTTTTCATTTTGAGACAGGACCTTGATAAGTTTGCCTCCAACTTGTGATCCTCCTTGCCTCAGCCTCCCTAGTCACTGGGATTCCAGGTGTATCCCACCAGGAACAATGTCAGTGTGAGAGCCACTCAGTGGTGATTGTTGAGGGATTGAATGAATGAATGAGTGTGGGGTTGTACTGGGAAACCCAACAGGAAATGCACATGATGTGAACACAATTGGTCTCTGTCCTGAGAGCAGAGCTTGTGACCTAGAGGAAGAGATAATCAACGGGTAAACACAGATATAATGAGGGACTGAGAGTGATGTGAGGAAGACAGTGCAGGGTGGCAGCAGGTGCCAGAGGCCTGGGAGAGGGAGAAATGGGCGGTGGGAAGGTGATGCGGTGGGCAGTGTGGGGTTATCAGCTGGAGTCTGGATGGTGGGGGCCAGAAGGACTGGTCAGGCAGGGAGCTGCACTGAAGGAACCAGGAGTCCTCCAGATACAGGTAGGCAAGTGGAGCCAGGATCACCTGCACCTCATCCCCTGAAGGACCGGGCCGTGAAGTTGAATGAAGGATGAAGTGGCAAGGAAAGCTGGCGTCAGGGAACCCTGGGTGACTAAGGAAGTGGTACCCAGTGAGCTGGATCCAGGAGTGTCTTCCTCTGCTCGGGCTGCTGTAACAAAGAGCCATAGACCAACGGACGAAAAAACCAACACTTAATCTCTCAGGGTTCTGGGGGTTGGAAGTCAGGTGTCAGAGAGCCAGCAGAGTCAGAGTCAGGTAGGGTTCACCTCCTGGCTCAGAGATGACTGCCGTCTTGTGTTGTTCTCACATGGCCTTTCCTTCATGTGTCAGTGTGGAGAGAGGCTACATTCCCTCCTTCTCCCTCCCCTTAAGAGGATGCTCATTCCCTGATGAGGGTACCACCCTCATGACCTCATCTAAACCTATGACCTTGCAAAACCCATCCTCCAGATACCATTGCTTGGGGGTTGGAGCTTCTGCTTTTTTTTTTTAAATTTTTTAGTTGTTGATGGACCTTTATTTTTAAATATTTATATGCAGTGTCGAGAATTGAACCCAGTGCCTCACACATGCTAGGTGAGTGCTCTACCACTGAGCCACAACCCCAACCCAGAGCTTCTAAATTTTGGGGGGACACATTCAGTTCTTAATAGCCCAGGCCAATAAAGGCTGAGTAAATTAAAATCATGGCCACCACTTGGACGGAAGCTCTTTGGATGGGCCAGACCTAAGTGTTTTACCTATATCCATTGACTGTCACCCTCACATGATCTTACACTTAGGTGCTATTATTATCCCCAATTTACGGTTGGGGAAGCTCAGGCCCTGCAGAGGTCCAGAGATTTGCCCAGGGTCACACAGCTAATTATGAGTGATGTTGGGATTCAAACCCAGGCATTCTGGTTCTAGAGTATGGGTCTTAACCATTATGCCCTGCAACCTCTTAATTAAGAAGAAAATGCCAACATCATTGGGCCAGTTCCTGAATGGGGAGAGAGATTAGAGATACAAGGATGAAGGACTGGTCACCTGTAAGCCATCACACCTCACTTTTAGGCCATCTCAGAATGCTCGGGGAGACAGACCAGTGTAAACATCATTTCCTTTTTTCTTTTACTTCTCTTTCTTCTTTTTCTGGGGCTTGAACCCTGAAGCACTCTATCACTAAGCTACATTCCCAGCCATTTTTTAATTTTTTATTTTGAGGCAGGGTCTTACTAAGTTGCTGAGGCTGGCCTTAAACTTGCAATCCTCCTGTCTCAGCCTTGCCAGTCCCTAGGATTATAGGAGTGTACCACTGTGCCCTGATAAACACCATTTCTTAATATCGATTAAAATTTATTGAGACCAACGTATAACTTTTGCATTTCTAACTGTGCTGCACAGAACCACTGGCAGAAGGAAGTGCTTTGCTATTTCAAATATGTCCGCTGGCCGAATTGCCTATAAACTACATATATGGAATTGCAGGCTGACTCGCTGACTCATCAAATTTGAAATGTACTATTTTATATTCAGTAGTGTATGAAGAATGTACTTAAATGATGGGTAACAAATATCCTAATGTTTATAATGCTATTGTAACATAATTGAAGGAAATGTAGAACCACTTATGTAAAAAAGAGTTCTTCCTTTTCCTTCTTCCTCCTCCTCCTCCTCCTCCTTTTTTTTTTTTTTTTTTTTGTGGTGCTGGGAATCATATCCAGAGCCTCACACATGTAGGCAAACACTCTACCCCTAAACTAAATCCCTAGCCCTGCAAAGAGTTTCTTAAACTGAACATTAGTGTGGATAATTTGGAAGTGTTTTGTTGGGAAAAAAATTACTTAAAGGTCTTTTGGTGTTTTAAGATCTATCTTTCTCTCTCCCTTGTTCCCTTTCTCTCTTTTTGCAGTGCCAGGGATTGAACCCCGGGTTGAACACAGGGGTGCTCTACCTTATTTTGAGATGGTCTTGTAAATTGCCCAGGCTGACTTTGAACTCAGGATCCCCCTCCCTCAACCTCCTGAGTTGCTGGGATTACAGGCCTGCATTCCCACACCCTGGTTCTAATTTTTTCTAAACACTTTGATAATGCTTTTTTATTGTAGAGTATGCTTTTTTTAAAAAAGTATTTTTTTAGCTGTAGATGGACACAATACCTTTTTTTGTTTGTTTATTTTTATGTGGTGCCAAGAATCCAACCCAATGCATCATGCATGCTAGGTAAGTGCTCTACCACCGAGCTACAGCAAACCCCCCTTTTTTTAATGGTGTGTCTTACAGTGGGACATCTGAGTAGCAAATACATAAATAGATATTATAAATAAATTACAAAAAATTACAAAAAATTATCAATAAATTACAAATATATAAATAGATATTATACATGGATATGTTAGGGAGGGAGAAATGGTTATTTGTAGTAGAGCTGAAAAATGAAAAATAACTGTTTCCCTGACTATTGTACTTTTGTTATTTCTTATAGTACTGGGGATCAGAGACTATTCTACTTTTAGCACCTGTGCCCCAGCTCCCTGTGGAACAATCTGCTTGGGGTATTAGGTCATTTCCATTTTTACACTTCTAAAGTACAGTAAAGGTTAAAACACCTATGGAAGAAGGATATCTACTCTTTTCCTCCAGAAGAAATAAAGTAGAAACAATTAGTTCAAAGGGAACATCAGGTTGGGCATGGTGGCACAAGCCTATAATCCCAGCAACTGGGGAGGCTGAGGCAGGAGGATCTCAGGTTCGAGACCAGCCCAGGCAACTTAGTAAGCTCTTGTCTCAAAATAATAAAAAAGGACTGGGGATATAGCTGAGTGGTAGAGCACCCCTGGATTCAATGTCCAGTATTGGAGGAAGGGGTAGAGGGCAGTAGGGAACTTCAATCTAATCTGTGAAATTTTTACGTTCAATTTTAATCATCTGGAAAGAGAACTTGAGTATCTGGACTCAAAAACTTTTTTTTTTAGAACTCTAAGGGAATTAGCTAAATTAATACATATTTCTAAAGAATTTCTAGAATTATAAAGAAAATATCAGAAATTCTTATCTGGAAGGGGTATTTTGTCTAGGAAAAAACTTTTGCTGTTACTGTCTTTATGTGTTATTATAAAGGAATTCACAAAAGATGACAATTTAAAAAATGAGTAATAATTTAGAAATAAATTATAAATGGACAATCTAATTTATGGCAGAAAAGCAAATTCCTTTTTTACACTTTTAAAATTTGTTCTTTGTAGTTATACTTAACAGTAGAGTATATTTTGACATTTATATGAACATGGACTACATCTTATTCTAAGTGGAGTCCCAGTCTTGTAGTTGTACTTTATGTGGAGATTCACTGTGGTGTATTTATATATGTACAGAGTTAAGTCAGATTCATTCCACTGTCTTTCCTATTCCTCTTTCCCCTCCCTTCCCTTCGTTCCTCTTTGTCTAATCTACTGACCTTCTGTTTTTCCCCTCTCCACCTCGTTGTGTGTTAGCATTCATATATCACAGAAAACATTCAACTTTTGTTTTTTTGGGAATGGCTTATTTTGCTTAGCATAATAGTCTCCAGATCCATCCATTTTTTGGCACATGCCATAAAGTCATTTTTTTTATGGCTGAGTATTATTCTATTGTGTACATATACCACCTTTTCTTTTTTTTTTATTGTAAACAAATGGGATACATGTTGTTTCTCTGTCTGTACATGGTGTAAAGGCATACCATTTGTGTAATCATAAATTTACATAGGGTAATGTTGTTTGATTCATTCTGCCATTTTTTCCCTTCCCCCCCTCCCCTCCAACCCTTTCCCTCCATCTATACAGCCCTTCCTTCCTCCATTCCTGCCCCCCTCCCTAAACCCAACTCCGACCCCAACACTAACCCTTCCCACCCCCCATTATGTGTCATCATCCACTTATTAGTGATATCATTCTTCCTTTGGTTTTTTGAGATTGGCTTATCTCACTTAGCATGATATTCTCCAGTTTCATCCATTTGCCTGCAAATGCCATAATTTTATCATTCTTTATGGCTGAGTAATATTCCATTGTATATATATACCACCTTTTCTTTATCCATTCATCTATTGAAGGGCACCTAGGTTGGCTCCATAGCTTAACTATTGTGAATTGAGTTGCTATAAACATTGATATGGCTGTGTCATTGTAGGATGCTGATTTTAAGCTCTTTGGTTATAAACCGAGGAGTGGGATAGCTGAGTCAAATGGTGGTTCTATTCTAAGTTTTCTGAGGAATCTCCATATGCTTTCCAGAGTGTTTGCACCAATTTGCAGTCCCACCAACAATGTGTGAATGTACCCTTTTCCCCACATCCTTGCCAACACTTATTGTTACTTGTATTTTTTAAAATTATGGTATTTTATTACATTACTAATTGTTACTTGTGTTCTTTTTTTAAAAAAAAATCTAATTTTTAGTTATAGGTGGACACAATACCTTTATTTTATTTTTATGTGGTTCTTAGGATCAAATCTAGGATCTCACGTGTGCTAGATGAGCACTCTAACCACTGAAGCAGAACTGCAGTCCCTGTTACTTGTGTTCTTGATTGTTGACATTCTGACTGGAGTGAGATGAAATCTCAATGTAGTTTTTTTTTAATTATTTTTATTTAGCTTTTAATTTTTTACAGACTGCATTTTGATTCATTGTACACAAATGGGGTACATAATTTCATTTCTATGGTTGTACACAATGGAGATTTATACCATTCATGTAATCATACATGTACATAGGGCAATGATGTCTGTCTCTTTCCACCATTTTTCATACCCCCCTCCCTCTCATTTCCTTCTACATATTCTAAAATTCCCCCATTCTTCTCTCATTCCCCACCCCCACCCCCATTATATATCATCCTCCACTTATCAGGGAAAACATTCGGCCTTTGGTATTTTGTGCTTGGCTTATTTCACTTAGCATGATATTCTCCAATTCCATCCATTTATTTGCAAATGCCATAATATTATTCTTCTTTATGGCTGAATAGTATTCCATTGTGTATATATACCAGAGTTTCTTTAGCCATTCATCTGTTGAAGGGCATCTAGGTTGGTTCCACAATCTAGCTATTGTGAATCGAGCTGCTATAAACATTGACGTGGCTGTGTTACTGTAGTTTGCTGATTTTAGGTCCTTTGGGTATAAACCGAGGAGTGGGATAACTGGGTCAAAAGGTTGGTCCATTCCAAGTTTTCTTAGGATTCTCCACACTGCTTTCCAGAATGGCTGCACCAATTTGCAATTCCACCAGCAATGTAAAAGTGTGCCTTTTTCCCCACATCCATGCCAATATCTATTATTGTTTGTATTCTTGATAAAAGCCATTCTAATTGGAGTAAGATGAAATCTTAGAGTTGTTTTAATTTACATTTCTCTAGTTACTAGAGATGTTGAACATTTTTTCATATATTTATTAACCACCCGTGTGTCTTCTTCTGTAGTTTTAATTTGCATTTCTCTATTGCTAGAGATGTTGAATATTTTTTCATTTATTTGTTGACCATTCTTATTTCTTCTTCTGTGAAGTGTATGTTCAGTTCCTTTGCCCATTTATTGTTTTTTCGGTGTTAAGTTTTTTGAGTTTCTTGGATTAATGCTGTATCTGAGATGCAGGTGGGCAAAGATTTTCTCCCATTTGTAGGCTCTTCCTTCACACCCTTGATTGTTTATTGATTCTTGATTTTACTTCTTGAGTTTTAGAGTCTTGTCGAGGAAGTCAGTTCCTAAACCGACATGATGGAGTGTTGGTCATACATTTTCTTCTAGCAGGTGTAGGGTTTCTGGTCTAATGCCTAGGTCTTTGATCCACTGAACTGAGTTTTGTGCAGGGTGAGAGATAGGGGTTAAATTTCATTCTGCTACATATGGGTTTCCAGCTTTCCCAGCACCATTTGTTAAAGAGGCTATCTTTTCTCCAATATATGTTTATGTACCTTTATCAAGTATGAGGTATCTATATTTATGTGGGTTTGTCTCTGTGTCCTCTATTCTATACCATTGGTCTTCATGTCTGTTTTGGTGCCCATACCATGCCTTTTTTTTTTTTTTTTTTTTTTTTTTTTTTTTTTGTGGTGCTGGGGATTGAACCCAGGGCCTTGTGTTTGCAAGGCAAGCACTCTATCTAGCATTCTAGGCAAGCTATATCCCCAGCCCGCCATGTCATTTTTGTTACTATAGCTCTGTAGTATAATTTAAGATCTGGTACTGTGATGCCTCCTGTATCACTTTTCTCATTAATGATTGCTTTGGGTATTCTTGGCTTCTTATTTTTCCAAATGAATTTCATGATTGAAATTTCTGTTTCTATGAAGAATGTCATTGGAGTTTTAATAGGAATTGCAGTAAATTTTTATAGAGCTTTTGGTAGTATGGCCATTTTGACAAAGTTAATTCTGCCTATCCAGGAGCATGGGAGATCTTTCCATCTTCTAAGGTCTTCTTCAATTTCTTTCTTTAGTGTTCTATAGTTTTCATTTTAGAGGTCTTTCCCCTCTTTTGTTAGATTGATTCCCAGTTGTTGTTGTTACTGTTGTTGTTTTGAGGTTATTGTGAATGGGATAGTTTTCTTAATTTCTGTTTCAGCTGATTCATCATTGGTGTATAGGAGCACAATTGATTCATGGGTGTTAATTTTATATCCAGCTGAATTCATTTATGAATTCTAGAAGTTTTATGGTGGAGTTTTTGGGTCTTCTAAATATAGGATCATGTCGTTGCAAATAGAGGTAGTTTGAGTTCTTCTTTTCCTTTAATTTCTTTAATTTAATTTCTTTTCCCTTTAATTTCTTTTGCCTAATTGCTCTGGCTAGAGTTTCAAGGACTGTGTTGAATAGAAGTGGTGAAAGAGGTCATCCCTGTTTTGTTCCAGTTTTTGGAGGGAATGCTTTCCTTTTTTCTCCATTTAGAATGATGTTGACTTTGGGTTTAACATATATTGCTTTTACAATGTTGAGGTATTTTCCTACCATCCCAAGTTTTTCTAGTATTTTGAATATGAATGGATGCTGTATTTTGTCAAATGCTGAGAAAAGCAAATTCTTTGAAATATTTGCTAAAGCACAATTATTTTCCTAACGAAAGACCCAATTTAAATTTTGAATGAGATCATCATAGATAAAAATCACTTGTAATAACTGTATGTTAAATCTTAGAATAAGCAATTCCAATAGAAAGTGAAACTTTAAGCATGCTACTCATAAAATATTGTCACTTTCAATGCAGTAAAACATCTTCCTTTTGGTAACAAGTTTAACTTGACTTTTTATTGTGGTTGGCTCAGGCTTCTTATTTGAGAGGGTCATATAGTAATTTTATCCCGCGTCATTAGAAACACAATCTGTGAGAACAAAGGCTGTTGTGTGAGTGTAATTACATCTATGATGAAATGAAGGCTGTATTGGAGCTTTTTTCAGTGGTGGCAGCTGTAGCCAGCCAAGTTCAAGTTCAGCCTATAAAAGAATTCTTGTGACTAACTGGTACTAATTGTTTGCAGAACACCAGTGGGAGTGAAATTCATGAATACTATGAAAATGAACTATGCCCAGACCAAATGGTTATTCCTTGTTTTTCACTACTTTATTGTGGTCAAATTAATTGTATAATTAGGCAAAGTGAAGTGGGAGGTCTTAGCCTTTTGGTGTTTGTTGTCAGCGATGGTAGGGAACTTATCCATCATCTGATGAGTTCTCTTATTTTATAAACGGGGAAACTGAGGCTAAGAGAGTAGTTGAGGGGGTATTTAAGTCACCCAATTTCTGACTTTTTTGCTCATATACCCAGATCAGATTTATAAGCATGTCTTCTTGTGTACAGGAATATATTAATTTGTAAGTGATATATCTTAATAGGACTTAAAGTCTATTAGTTCTCAAGGTAAATATTATGAATGTTTAAAAGAATAAACTCATTATCATTATTATTATTTTATTTTGGGGAGAGTACAGGGGATTGAACCCAGTGGTGCTTAACCACTGAGCCATATCCCCAGCCCTTTTTATTTTTTATTTTGAGACAGGGTCTCCCTAAGTTGGTTAGGGTCTCACTAAATTGCCCAGACTGATAATAATGAATGCACCACAGTGAATCTCATCATTGTGTACAGCCACAAGATTGGGATACTAATTAGAAAAAGTTCTATTCCATGCTGTATAAATATATCAAAATAGATTCTATTGTCACATATAACTAAAAAGAACAAGTAAAAATATTGTGGCCATTGTCCACAATATTACCTATGATCTATACTTTATAAGTGTCTGCAGTTCCCTTGTTTTCTCACTGATTTATTCATGTGTTCTAATGTAATAGTGATAATTGTTCATTATATAATAATTTTTCATTGTATAATAGAAAGGAAACCTAAAAGTCTCCTTAATTCTCAGTTGCTCCCATTCAATTCTTTAATAATTAGAGGTTTATATTATAATTAATAATATGATGTTCTGGTAGACACTAGTATACAAAGTCAATTAAAATGTACTGCCCATCATTTCTAAATTAAAAACTTAAAAATAAAGACTAGGAAGAATAGCAGAATAAATAAATTCTCATTTGGCAGAATGATTACCAAGTTACCAAGTAGGTTTTTTCCTTTTTTTTTTTTTTTCTGTCACCAGAGATTGAACCCAGGGACTCTTTACCACTGAGCCACATCGTCAGCCCTTTTTATGTTTTTATTTTGAGACAGGGTCTCGCTCAATTGTTCAGGGCCTCACTAAGTTGCTGAGGCTGGCCTTGAATTTATGATACTTCTGCCTTAGCCTCCTGAGCCACCAGGATTACAGACATGTGCCACTAAGCCCAACTACAAATCAGTTTTTTGAACAACCATATACCTGCCCAGAGATTATCTTTAAAGACACATACACAATGCATTGCACATAACCATGTCTAATTCAATAAACACCATACAACATGTGTGTTATGGTTCATACATGAGATATCTCCTGGAGATCTCATAAGGCAATGCAGGAATGTTCAGAGGTGAAATGATTCGCTTATGAGGGCTGTAACCTAATCAGTAGATTAATTATTTTGATGACTTAATAATTTGGAAGGAGTACTGTACTGGGTGGTAACTATAGGCAGGTGGGGCATGGCTGGAGGACGTAAGGGCATGCCATTAGGGGTTATATTTTGTGTCTGGTTCCTTGCTATCTGCGTCCCAAGTGCCAGGAGCTGACCACCTATTCTCCACTGAGTGGTTCCAACATGATGTTCTGCCTCACCTCAGGCCCAGAGCAATGGAACCAGCCAACCAAGGACCAAGACCTCTGAAACCATGAACCCAGAATAAACTTTTCCTTCTCTAAGTTGTTCTTGGCAGGTATTTTGGTCACAGTGACTAAAAACTGACTAACATAATGTAGTGTGGCTGAAACCACATATATTATAAAATGAACAGAATCATGTTATTTTGATATTATAAAAATAAATAAATTGCCCAGACTGGCCTTGATCTTGCAGTCTTCCTGTGTCAGTCTTGCCAGTCCCTGGGATTACACCACACCTGGCATGCACACATTTTTAAAGGAACAAAAGGGAGAAAGAGAGAGAAAAAAAAAGGGAAATCGATTGTTTGATATTTTCTTCTTACATTCTGGAGATTATTGGTGTGTGTATCCGTTTGGAGACCACTGATTTAGGTCATTCAGGTTAAAAGAAAAAAAAAATGAAAGAAAAGACAAGACAGAAATTTGGATAAAGCTGTTGGAAAGAAAATCTGCAGAGGTAGAGTTCAAGATCCTTGGAATGGGGAGGAGATTGGGATACTCACTCATTTTTGAATATACACATTGATCAGAATTGCTGCATGAGGAAGTCAACTCCTCTTCCTCCTCCCCACACCCACTCCTACCCCCATGCCCACTCTCACTCCATACTGGGAATTGACCTCAAGGGTCCTTTATATCCCCAGTCCTATTTATTTTGTATTTTGAGGCAGGGTCTCACTAATTTGCTGAGATTAGCCTCAAATTTGCAGTCCTCCTGCCTCAACCTCCCTAGTTGCTAGGATTATAGGCATGCACTACTGTGCCCAGTTGTTCCTCCTCCTCCTCCTCTCCCTCCTCTTCCTCTTCCTCCTTCTCTTTCTTCTTCCTTTTTTTGGCACTGGGGATTCAACCCAGGGTGCTCTAACTCTGAACTGTGTCTCTAGCACTTTTAAAATTTGATAGGGGGATTGAGCCCAGGAGCACTCTGTCACTGACTTACAGCCCCAGCCTGCTGTGCCCCAACCTTTTAAAAATATTTTGAGACAGGGTCTTGCTACATTGCTGGCTTGGTACGACAATACTCCTTGTCTTAACCTCTGGGGTGGCTTGGATTACAGGTGTCCCCATCGTGTCAGTCTCTCTCTTCTATTTTACTTCCCCTTTATACTTGAGTTTGGACAAGGAACATCATAATCCTATATGTTGCCATAGCATTTTTTTTTTAAATGACCTGAGGTTAGTGAGGGAAGAGGTATGTCACTTAGAACTCTTTCAGACTGACAGAAACACAACTAAAATTAAAATTCACCAAAGTTTTTGTGTAATAAGCTTGAATAAAAGTATAGCTGAGCTGGTGTGGCATCACACCCTTGTAATCTCAGCTACTTGGGAGACTGAGGCAGGAGGATGGCATTTTGGAGGCCAACCTCTGCAGTTTAACCAGTTGCTATTTGAAAACAAAACCTAAAAAGGACCAGGGATGTGGCTCAGTGATAGAGCACTTGGCTATCATGTGGGAGGCTCTGGGTTCAATGCCCAGTACTGGTGGTGGTAGTGGGGGAGGTATAACTGGAATCTCTTGGGACAACAGTGGCTAGGCATAGCTGGATCCAGAAACTCAAAGTTGTCATGACATTTTTTCTGGTGCTGTGTGTCAACTACTAGTGAAAAGCCCTCTCCAGGTGCTGGGGCACATGACTGCCAACAGTCCTAACTGCTGTTATTAACAACAACGGGCAGAGGAAACTTCTCCCCTAATGTCATATTTCATCCCAGGGAAGATGTCCATCTGGTCTTGGTCATGTGTCCATGAGATGGGCCACTCTGATGGACGGGCCACCTTTTCCCCATGAACAGAGGGTAAGAAAGTTCCTTGAAATCAAATGGAGAGTCTTACAAAGAAGAGGGATGATAGATTCTGAATATCTCCAATATATTTTTGTGCCAACAGGGTTCATTCATGTTGGGTTCTAGAAGTATTGAAAAAAAATACACTTTTTAAAAACCTAAGATCATTTCTTTTTGTTTTTCTTTTTGTTTTGATATCAGGGATTTAACCCAGAGGTGCTTAACCACTGAACCACATCCCCAACCCCTTTTTAAAATTTTTTATTCTGAGACAGGGTCTGGCTAAGTTGCTGAGCCTGGCCTTAAACTTGCCATCCTCCTGCCTCAGCCTCTGAGTTGCTGGGATTACAGCTCTGCACCACCATGTCCAGCCTAAAATCATTTCTTAATGAATTAATCAATCTTTGCTTTGCTATTGACCTAAGCAAGGAGTTTATAGCAGTTAGGAATGTATTGCTATAAAATTACAAATGGAATTCCCTCCACATTTGTCAAAGCACAACCTTTTAGAGAGACATGTTTGTAGAAACAGAAAATCTGTTTCTGATTTTAGTGCATCCAGAGGCAAGCAGGCTTTTTGGATCAATTATTACTAGACCTTGAGATAAATCACCTTGTGCGCCATTAGTACGTGAAGGATTAGTGGCCTCAAAGATTTATGTGCGGATTAATTGGGGAGCGTACGTTAGATTGCTGTATTTAAAACTACTGTCATTCCTGCAAATCATTTTCTTTGGAGCTTCATTGAGCATTTTTCAACCTTCTATAACACTGACTTTGCAGGAAGATCTGAAAGACCTCATCCTTTGTGGTTTGGCCTCCTCCCTTCTTACTCCACTGCTATATTTGACAGGTTTAGCCAGGGATACACAGAGTATCAGAAAGGAGCAGTAGATTCCAGTACAGCAAAGATTAGTTCTGTTGCTTCAGCAGTACAGTGACTGATATTTCAAGACCTTGTATTGGGGGAGACAAGATGAGGTACAAGAAGTACATAGCTATTCTGGAAGCAGCAGTTGGGATCACCCCACTTAACAAGAGAGAACTTCTCCCTGAGAGCAGAAGGCACGTGAACCTTTGGCAGCACCCTGGGTAAGCAGAGAAGCCCCGAAGCTTCTCCCTATAAATACTAATATTTTCTTGGCTGTTTTTTGGGGGGTTGCAGAAACATCTTTCTCATGCAAATAACAGATTTCTTCTTGATGGATATGGTGCTCCTAGAATTGTTTTAAAATAATGATGAAATTCTGGGATAACACTTTTAGCTCCCAAAGAGACAAAGCGATGGTCAAGAGTCCATTTTATAATTTCCTAATTTTGAAATTTTTTGGTATGGTCTAGAAATGTAGCAATGCTAACAGATGAAGAAAATGTGCCTTACTATTATTATTATTATCATCATCATCATCATTTTTTTTTTCTAACAATGCAAATGTTTTTCTGATCAAAGTGTATGGGAAGCGACTGGGGTGCAGCTTAGTAGGAATGCTGGCCTAGTATGCGCGAGACCCTGGGTTCTATTCCCAGCATTGCAAAAACTGGATGAAATGTATATGCAGACTTATGTTTCAGTGAAATAGCAGTTTTCATGTCATAGCTCTTTGTAAAGCCCCACCGATTTACCAAACTGACAGAGGGCTTAGAAGTTCTTTTCTACATGGCTAAAAGACCTCAATTTGAACTCTTTTCTACAGTCTTTCTTTTTTGTCTTTTACACATGGAAGAGTAGTTGCGTTTAAGGTACCTGGGTTGTAAACAGCATTTTTAGGGTTTGAGTTTAATTTTTAAATTACATGAGGCACATGGTGGCAGTCAGTCAATCAGAGGTGTCTGTGTAGCAAATGAAATTCCTTTTAAAATTTTAGAATATTTCTAGCTTATTTTTAGTCATAGAAGCAGTACCCATTCATTATAGAAGATTTAAAAAACACGGGAAAATAAGGGGAAAAAAATCACCCATAGTTCCATCTGCCTTAGAGAATTACTATAATCATTAAGGTTAGTGGTTCTCAATGGAGGTGGGATTGGGGAATTTTGTCCCCAAGGGGAAGTTTGGCAATCAATGTCTTAGGAGCAGATTTAGTTGTTACAACCCAGGGCTGCTACTGGCACCTGTGGCTGGAGGCCAGGGAGACTGCCCAGCATCCTCCCATGCACAGGACAGTCCCCAACAAAAATTATCTAACCCAAAATGATAGTAGTAACTTCTGGTGAGAAATTTGATTTAGATTTTCTTTCCACCTGTAAAAAGTACTTTTTTATTAGAAAAAAAATTAGATACTTGGGAAGTTTTAGAGATGCAATGAAATTCCTGGAAAACATTATTATTATTTTATTGTTATTCTCTTGAAAGTCAAAGGAAGTGTGTGTAGGCGTGCAGGTGCCAAGAAGCTTGTAGTGACTATGAGATTATGTGAGTTAAATGATGTTTAGTGAGGGCTATGGAAATCATGCTTAAATGGCCAAATTGTGATTCTGGAAGGAACGTATGGATACGGGGCGTGCTAAAGCCTGAACTTTGGTTTGGGTGTGACAAAAGTTTAGTGCTGGGATAATCTTTTGTCAGGGATGGCAGATGGATTTCATACAGCATGCTGGTGCCAGGTGATGGGTGGCTGCTTGAAGAATCTAGCTAGGGAGGATCCTGCGGCCAAGTCTGGGCTTAGCAGGAAAGGAGTTCCTAAGCAGGAAAGGAGTGTTGCAGTTCATCAGAGATGTTTGTTCTGAACTTGTAATTAGGGAACTGGGGAGATGCGACACATGATCCATATATTACCATTTCTGAATGCTAGTTTAGTCTTCCCATTTGATAAGTGGGAAACTTGGCCGCCTTTGAGTCATAGTGATGGGGGACTTGGCCCTTAGACAGAAAGTGGATGTTCTTAGTTTGTGGCTCAGGATTCTTCATGAAGGAATTCACCTTATTAAGCTCACATAATTCAGATATGTAAACTGATAGCCAGATTATTAAATTTTGTTTGGAGAAAGCTTTTCCTGGTAATTGGAACAACTAAGTACCCTAATTAGAACCATTTGTCTCTCCTCCTTTCTCCAAATCAAGTCAAACAGAAGTCAAATGATTCATTACAAAGTGATCCTTAATAAGGAAAGTTAAGTGTTAGTTTAATTTTGTGTGTGTATGTGTGATACTGGAGATTCCAGGGCTTCATGCATACTAAACAAGCTCTCTACCACTGACCTATACCTCCAACCCTTAAACAATATGAGAGAGAGAACATTCCTTTAAGCCTGACAACATAGTACTGCGTCATAGGCAAATGAGATCTTCCTTGTGTCTATAATTCTTTGCATTCTTTGAATACACATGGACAAAACATTGTTTCACTGATTCCCATTTTTTGCTTGCTGACCCCCAATTACCTGATACAGGCTTTCTTGGAACGTATTCACATCTGTCACTAAGAGTAAATACGCCCTTCTGGACATCCTAGGAGGGTTTATCTGCTGCTGACATGTGTCAATTTCATGCCTCAGTTCTGTATCTTTCAGAGATATCGTGATGCTGTATTTCTTAAACTTTAATTGAGCATATGGATTACTCTCTTATAATGCAGATTCTGATTCTGTGGGTTATGGTAGAGCATAAAGATTCTGCATTTCTCCTGGGAAAGGTGGTCACACCTGCAATCCCAGCTATTGAGGCTGAGGCAGGAGGATTTCAAGTTTGAGGACAGCCCAGGCACTTTAGCCTAAAGAATCTATCTCAAAATTAAAAAGGCTGGGATATAGCCCAGTGGTAGAGCACCTGTGGATTTAACCCCAGTACCACCAACCCTCCCCCGCCACACACACAAAAAAACCCAAACCAAAACAAAACAAGTTTTGCATTTCTAATGAGCTGCTAGGTAATGCTCTTGGCCCCTGTGATGCTGATGTGAAAAATTCATGGATCATACTGCGAGAAGCAAGCATCTTTCCATTACACTTTCCTTATAGCTTACTTGCTATCCTTGACCTTGTACCTTCTGATCTTCCTGATGGATTTTAGGCCCAATACCTCCCCTCCCAGCAGTTGTTAAAGATCATGGTGTTAAGAAGATAAGATTGTTGGCTGTGCTTCTACAGAGGGAAACCTTCTCATGTACATCGTGATCAGAGATTTCTATTGGGCTGGCTGAACAACCAGTGAGGTTGATTTTTCTTCAAATAATTCTGTCCCTTCTATTCTCAAGAAGTAGTGATACACACCTATAATCCCAGCAACTCGGGGAGGCTGAAACAGAAGAATCTCAAGTTCAAGATCAGCCTCAGCAATTTATCAAGGCTCTAAGCAATTTAGCAAGATCCTGTCTCAAAATAAATAAAATAAAATAAAATAAAAAGGACAGAGTTGTAGCTCAGTGGTTAAATATCCCTGAGTTCAATTCCCAGTACCAAGAAAAAAAGTTAAAAAATAAAAAATAAAAAAATAATAAGTAGTCTGATTCCTCAACATACAGTAGTACTGCATAGTTTCCAGGAGTAGTTGCTTTTGTGTACTTAAACAAAATTGAAATCAGGAATAATCTGGAATTCCTTGGAATTCATTCTTACCCCTTCCCCCTTTAGTCTTTTTCTTTTTCTGGAGGGAGGGCTGATCTGGGGCTTCTATTCTGCAAACTGTACAATCACATGATTGTAAAACAGTTACTAACCAACAATTCCATGAGTGTTGCAAGTTCACTGAGGCAGAGAGGAGGAGACTTAGACATGTACATTTCCTTCATTGCCCAGGGCATAGTAGATGCTCAGCAAATATCTGCTGGTGCTTACTCAGTCTCAGTATAGCTACCTGTGAAAGGGGGGAAAAGGAATCCACACCCAACACAAACATACTGAGTCAGTCCTTTTAAAATTTGTAAAGTTTTTCAGTTCTAATGTTACGTGTCAATATCTTACACATATGTCAAAACTATTGAAAACCAAGAATATATTTTACTTGCTTCTGCCAAGTTTTTCTTAATTTAGAGGCCCCAGCCAACAATAGGGTATTTTGGTAATGACTGAGTGTTATAGGCAGTTTTTATATATGTCAAAAACCCTTAGAATATTACAAAAAGAAAGTTGAAGCCAGGATATCTTAGAAATGCAAAAGGCTGATTGAATTAAGAAGCAAGCTGTTTCACTAAAAGAAATAAATTCTCTTTGGAGCTGTTACCTGTAGAAAAATCCCATATTCAAGTCCAGAGCATAACCAAGTGCATCTTGATTTGTTAGCCATTTATTTATCTTTGGGAGTAATAATAGAAACCACGTATGGGCTGGGCTCTAATCCCACTGCTTGCTTTGTAGGATGTCCAGATGGCCTTGGTTTAGCCTTTGCCTACATTTCCTGCTGATCCTTGAGAAGGGAAATGGGCCTCCGCCTGTACAAATAAAATCAGACACCATCCCTACTTCTGTTTCATTATGTAGGGTGTAGAGTACTTTTTTTGGGGGGGGGGGTACTGGGGATTGAACTCGGGGATGCTCTATCTACTTCTGAATCACATCCCAGCCTTTTTTTTTTTTTTTTTTGAGACAGGGTCTTGCTAAATTATCCAGGTTGTGCTCAAACTTGTGATTCTCCTGCCTCAGCACCCCTCAAGTTGCTGGGATTACAGGTATAGGCCACCACACATGACTAGTAGATGGCGTTTTACAGATGCCACAGTATCACTTTGTGTAGCAAACAGAAGAGCACGTCCAGAGCGAGTGGGAAGCCACATTCTTCCTCCCACTGGATGTTCTTCCTGTGACTGCCCAGGGGAAGCTGCCAGAATCCAGGCAGAAGCCAGAAATGAGCTTGCCTCCTTGTGTTGGAAAGGCACATGCAGAATCCATAAAAACGTTCAGTAGGGGTATTTCTTGCTCGCTCTCTCTCTCTCTTTTTGTACTGGCGATTGAACTCAGGCCCTGTAGCACTGAGCCAAACCCTCAGCCTTGTTTTACATTTTATTTTGAGATAGGGTCTCACTAAATTGCCTGGGCTGGTCTTGAATTTGCAGTCCTCCTTCCTCAGTGTCTGAATTGCTGGGATTACAGGTGTGCACCATGGCACCTGGCTGCCCGATGGTATTTATTGAATTTTCTTACACTGAGGGGTGAAAAGAGAGAGTATTTGCCATCTTTTCTGACTGTGGACACCCACATATATAAACATGAGCCAGTACTATAGAAGTTGAAAAACAAATTCCCTTTTTAGTTCAAAATGTTTTCTCTATTGTACACTTTAAAGTGGTTTTATGTCTATTTTGCCACAATTTTTTAAATTTGTATGTGGCACTGAGAATCGAACCCAGTGCTTCACACATGTGAGGCAACTGCTCTACCCCTGAGCCACAACCCCAGCCCAACCACAATTAAAAAAATTTTTTTTTCCTGCTATTTTCTCACCTCTTTATTATTATTGTTTTTTTCACTTGAAAGGTGAATTCTTAAAAGATTTTGTTCTTGCGGGATGTGGTGGCACACACCTGTAATTCCAGTGATTCAGGGAGGCTGAGGCAAGGGGTCCACAAGTTTGAGGCCATGCTCAGCAACTTATTGTGACATGCTGTGTTAAAGTGAAAAATAAAAAAGGGCCTGGGAATGTAGCTTGGTGGTAAGGCTCCCCTGGGCTCAATCCCCAGTACCAAAAAAAAAAAAAAAGAGAGAAAGAGCTTGCTGTTTAGGATAACCCTCAGTGGCTGGAGATGTAGCTCAGGGGTAGAGTGCTTGCTTGCCTGGCATGTATGAGGCCCTGGGTTTGATCTGCCAAAAAAAAAAAAGAGGATGACCTTCAGGTGGATTGACAATATCAAACTTTGCACGTTTACTCATTTTCTCTTTGTTTTTAAATGAAAATATTAGGGGCAGTAATTCCATTATATGAAAACATACTCACATCAACATTTGTGCATGCATGTTCATAATAGCCAGATAATAGAAACAACACAAATGTCCATTAGCTGATGAATAGATAAATAAAATGTGGTGGATCCTCACGATGGAAGGGTATTTGTTCATAAAAAGAAATGAAGTTCTGATTCGTGCTGTAACATGAATAAACCTTGGAAACATTATACTAACTAAAAAATGGCAGTCACCAAAAGTCACATACAAGATGTGGCCATTTATATGAAATATCCAAAATAGATAAATCTATTGAAACGAAATGAGGTTAGTGGTTTCCTAGGCTGAGGACAGGGAGGGAATGAGGGGATTGGTGGGTGAAGGCTAAAGGGTGTGGGGTTTCTTTGGGGGATAATGAGGATGTTCTAACATGGATCATGCAGATGGTTGCTCAAGTTTGTGAGTACCTAAAAGTTGTGCTCTAGGGATGCATTGTACGTGAGCTTTGGTGCATTCCCACAAATCACCATCCTGGGAAGGACCAGGTTGGATTTTTAACCCTATTGTCTTTCCAGGGTGCGGAATACCACATTGTTATCCTCTCCCTGTGAGTGGGACTGGCACCCAGGCTCCAGCTCAAGGCACAAGTGTTCTACGAAGCACAGACTCCTGCTGGCCAGCAGCCTGCTTTCCCAGGTATTTATGTATTTGTCTCTCAGCAACCTAGTTACTGGGTCTTCTCTACCAAATGTTTGATGTAAAGTACTTCATATCCTAGATGTAGTCCAGATTATCATTTTCTATATTGCTGATATATAGATTTTCATAGAAACCTTAATGATAATGTCCTATTTATTTATATTTTTTTAAACTTTTTTTAGTTGTAGATGGACACAATGCCTGTGTTTTATTTATTTTTATGCAGTGCTGAGGCTCTAACCCAGGGCTTCACACATGTGAGGGAAGCACTCTATCACTGAGCCACAACCCCAGCCCCTGTGTCCTATTTATTAACAGATAGAAATATCTTTTTTTTTTTCCTTTTTGTACTGGGAACTGAACCCAGAAGCACTTAACCACTGAGTCACATCCCTGGCCCGCCTTGTTTTTTTCTTTTTCTTTCTTTCTTTTTTTTTTTTTTTTTTTTGAGATAGGGTCTCACTGAGTTGCTTAGGGCCTTGCTAAGTTGCTGGGGCTGGCTTTGAACTTGCTCACCCTCCCGTGTTGCTGGGATTATAGGTGTGTACCACCATGCCCAGTGAACAAACAGAAATATCTTACCTGCATTTATGTCTGAATTGATAGTTTAAACTTTGCCAAGGGATGTGTGTGTGTGTGTATGTGTATGTGTGTGTGAATGTGTTTTCCTGGCTAAAGCCTGTTTAGTACAACTCTTTTTTTTTGCGGTGCTGGGGATCGAACCCAGGGCCTTGTGCTTGCAAGGCAAGCACTTTACCGACTGAGCTATCTCCCCAGCCCTGAGCTATCTCCCCAGCCCAAGTACAACTCTTGGGGTTCGTAATAAATTCCTATTGCCCAGGGTAGTAGTGCACACTTTTAATCCCACCTATTTGGGAAACTGAGGCAGGAGGATCCCAAGTTTGAGACCAGCCTGGGCAATATAGTAAGACTCTGTCTCAAAAACAAAAATGAAGGACTGGGAATGTAGCTCAGTAGTAGAATCCAGTATGCATGAGATCCTGGGTTCAATCCTACTATTGCAAAATCAAAAATAAAACAGAATAAATGCCTAGATGGTAGAATTGGCATTTGGTGTTCATGTTGTCTGGGGTTGGAGGTCATTTTGGTAGGTCACTTGTTTTCATTGTCATTAAGGGAGTAAAGTTCTATAATAATGTAAGCACTTTGCTAAAGATATAAAAGACAGTCAACGCATTGGCTTCCAAAGATTAATTATGTATAAGCTTTTAGTGAAAGAGCTAGGAGTGAGTATTATCTATTTAGGGATTCAATTTTAAGTATGAATTACATAAGATTTACAAGGTATTAAATTTTGTTTTGACAGATGCTGGGTTGTATTTGTTCTTAGCTAGACTTTAACCTCTGATTATAGGTCAGTTCATGGCTGCCTGGAATGGGGTTGGAATTTTTTTCCTGTGCTTGGTTTATAATTCCTATCTGTTTAAGCTGGCAGCTCTGCCTGGGTGGCTCCTAGACACATGTGAGAACTGGATTTCAGTGGTGTGTGAACTGCACAATCCAGAACAGCAG
This sequence comes from Sciurus carolinensis, assembly GCF_902686445.1. NCBI lineage: Eukaryota > Metazoa > Chordata > Mammalia > Rodentia > Sciuridae > Sciurus > Sciurus carolinensis. The sequence goes on from NC_062226.1 coordinate 70,293,983, forward strand.
ATAGCAGTTCAAATTCCAGTGCATCCGCCTTCTAACCTGTGATATTGGGCACAGGTCTTAGTGTTTCTGAGCCTCAGATTAGTAGGCATGTCAACATGAAGCTAAATGAATTAATGAATAACAAGGTCTTTCTCGAGTCTCCTTGTCTAAATGGGAACAAGTGAGTAGGGAAGTCTTTCCTGTGTGGAGATATTCTCTGTGGTGTTTTTAAAGGTTCCAAATGTGGGACTACAGATGTTATCCAGACTACAAAAGTGATTTTCCTGAAATTAGATTTCTAGGTGGGATCTGTTGATTAAATCAGATAAATTGGAAGGACAGTATGGAATGTGAAAGAGTATATCTCAGTCCTTTTGGTCTGCTATAACAAAATACCTTAGACTAGGTAACTTAAAAACAACAGAACTCTCTTTTTTCTTTGTCTTCTGCAGTGCTGTGCCCAGGGTCTCAGGTCTTCTAGACAAATACTGTAGATCCATATCCCCAGTGTGTACCCCAACCCCAACCGCCCTCAAACTTTCTTTCTTAAACATTTCTGGAGGTTGGGAAGACCAAGATCAATGTACTGGCTAACTCGGTGTCTGCTGAGGGCGTGCTTCTTCATACATGACGTCTTCTGTGTTCTCATGCAGCGGAAGGGGCTAGATAGCTCTCTGCAGCCTCTTTTTTAAGGTGCTAATCCCATTCACCAGGGCAGAGACCTGTTAACCTAATCACCTCCCAAATCACCTCCTAGTGCCATCACATTGGTGGGTAGGTTTCACTGTATGAGTTTTGAGGGGACATAAGTGGACCATCCTGGAGGGATTGGAACTGGCATTTATTTGTTGAAAGGAAGGCTCCTTCCGACTCAAGCAAGACCCACCTGATAAAATACCTGCCTTGTGATTCCCTGTACCTGTCCTACTGCCTTTCCAACATGGATTTGGTTTCCCAAGCCTACTCCAGAGCTCCTTCCTGTGTAAACACTTAGGCTGAGCATCTGGAATGGATTAGCCTTAGGCAAGGTCCTGTGGTGAGGATCTTTTCCAGGGCATCCCACATCATTCTAGTTTCACATCCAGGAAGCATTCATTAAGAGCCTTTTGTTTGCCAGGTGCTGTATAAGGTGCTTTCTCCTGAAACAGGAAGTTGCTATCAACTCTCTTTTGCAGGTAAAGAAACCGAGATTCACAAGATTTAAATGATTTCCCCAAGGGTGCATAGCCCTTGACTCCCAGGTTCAGTGAGATTTCTATAGTCACAAGATTTGATACTAGATCTGCTGAATATGAAGACTTAATTCCTAAATTCAGGCTAGTAAACAGGTTTTTCTTAAAGGTCGGCTCTGATCAGTTGAGGTGGCTACCTCTAGTTAGGGATTTCTGGGTGCTGCCCGAGCTTGTTGAGCATGTTGTGATCCATTAGCAATGTCTGGTATGAGGGTGTCTGTAGAGTCTACTCTAGACCTGAGGAATGATCATCAGCCTCTGGTCATTCTGTCCTCCTTGACCATTTTGGAATCTCTTCTGATGAGCGCTAGTTGCCTGGGGTTTGTTTCTTGCTAGTTTTAGGAGCTTTGATGATCACTTTTCTGAGTTGGCAACATCACCTTGGCCTCTGCCTTTAGGAAAGATGCTAAGGGTCTGGGGCAAAGCCTCATTTCCTAGACATGGAATCTCATTGTTTAGATACTTTAGAAGTTATTGCTGAGTCGCCTCATCATAAGGGCTTAGAAAAGTGACTTGAAAGTGAAAACTTGAGTCAGGTGCAATGGTGCATGCCTGGAAACCCAAATACTCTGAGGCCGAGGCAGGAGGAGCTCAAGTTCCAGACCCACCTGGGCAACTTAGTGAGACCCTGTCTCAAATAAAAGAAAAAACAGGGTGGGGAAGTGGCTCAGTGGTAGAGGGCCTTTCCCTAAGGGCTCCTCAGTCTGTAGGAAGTCTCAGGGAGGTCACAGCAAGCAGCTACGCCTGCTCATATTGAATTGGACACCCTCAGCAGTGGTTCTCAAACTTTGCCCACATCAGACTTCAGCTGGAGATCTTGTGAAAACAAGAGTCTTAGGCTCCACCCCCAAGAATTTCTGCTTCAGGCCGTGTGAGTGAGGCCCAGAAATTGACATTTTTAACAAGTTCTCAAACAGGCCTAACCTTGGGGTTTCCATACCATACTTTGAGAACCCCAGACCTGGAGTGTACCTTAAATGGGGGTTTTAGAGCATGGGTTTGTTTGTAGATGGTGTGCTTATGTATGTTATGTAGCCAGTTCCCCCACCTGTGGCTAAGGGGTTCTTTCCTCAGATATTTAAGGAGTATCTCACACAGCACTGCCTCTGGGACATTTAGAGGAATCTAAAAGCTCATCCCTGGGGGACTTGGGAGTCTGGTTTGGATTAGTAATGGCACTGCTGAGAGAAAAGGACTGCACTGGTGTTGTCCCAGTAACTATGAAGAGGCCTGAAGCAGCGACTCAGGGGAGAAAATGTCTGAGAGGAAACCCAAGGATGAAAAATTGTTGTGCAAAGAGGGGAAAAGAAACTAAGGAAGAAGTGACTATACATCGCAGGGCCTGGAGATGCTGCCCCAGGCTAGAAGAAAGGTTTGTGATTGTCCTGAGAATGTCACTGTGGTTCTGAAATGAAATGAAGTGTCAACCTTTAATAATAATGACAACATTGGAGTGCATATTGTGTGGTCGTGTTACCTATGGGATTGGCTTTACCACTTATGCTCCGCAAGTACTCGGGAGTCACGTAGTCAGGAAAATAAGTTTATTCCAAGTCAGTGTTGAGGAAGAAAGAGAACTTTCTGTCTCAAATCTCCATCTTTGGGGGCTCAGGTGCATGGGAAGTTTTTATAAGAGAAGAGGAGGCAAAGTGGGACATATGTGTGTGCAGATTTTGTTAGAGAACATCTTAGGTTTAATTTCTTCAGTGTCTATTGGAGCATGAAGAAGTATTAAAATTATGAGGTAGTTAAGCTCTGATTCAGTTGGAATTGTGCTAAATACTCTATATGCGTTGTCTCATTTAATTCTCATACCATCCTATGAGGTGTGGGTCCAGCTATAATCCCCACTGTGGTTTTTTCTGTAGTGCTGGGAAGTGAACTCAGGGCCTTCCAAATGCAAAGCAGGCACACTTACTACTGAGCTGTATTACCAGCTCAGGAATCCCCATTTGCTACAGCTACTGGAGTAGCAAAGCACTGGGTACTTAAACAACAGGAATTCACTGTTCAAAATCAGTGTGTCGGCAGGGTTAGTTCCTGTGAGTACTGTGAGAGAAAGATCTGTTCCAGGGCTTTCTTGCTGGCTTATGGATGGCTGTCTTCTCTCTCTGTCTCTTTACATTATTTTCCCTCTATGTGTGGCTCTGTGTTGAAAATTATTCTGTCATTTTGGTTTAGGGCCCACTTTAAAGACTTCACTCTAGCTTAATTACCTCTGTAACTACCCTGTCTCCAAATAAGGTCACATTCTGAGGTGTTGGGTGTGTGGTGGGGAGGGGGCAGGCAGGCACTCAAAATGTGAATTTTGAGGGGACAATTCAACTCATTTCACCCATATATGGAAGTTCAGACAGTGTAGGTTACCTGGCCACATCATACAGCCAGTCGGTTGAGCCATACAAACAGCCATTTTTGTGGGTCAAAATGGATAGTGGGCAAAGTCCTCCGATTCAACCTAAGAAGTAGCAGAACTGGGGCTTGTTAAAACCCTTATCTATCTGTCTCCAGTAGCTATGATCTTTCACCTAGTGCTCCATTGGCTTCTAGAATTTACTTTGTTTCTGCCACATTTCTTTTTGGTTCCCCAGTGTTGTGGAATTCAGGGTTTCAGGCTGCTCGTCTGGTAGCTTTGGGCTCTTGAGTTTCTGGATAAGATACTTTATTTGTGGTGCTGTGGATGGAACTCTGGGTCCTGTGCGTGCTAGGCAAGTGATCTACCACTGAGTTGCATCCCCAGCCCATGAAGGACTCTGATAATTCAGATGCCTGTCTTATCTGCTCTAAGGGGACTGTTGGGAAATTACTAGAGTACATGAAGCATGTAAGATTCATAAACAAAAGGAGTTGTGTTTTTCCAGATGATGATGTTGATGATGATGATGCTCTTTTTGATGTTTTTAAATACAGGAGACCTGTAAGCACATTGGTTATTTGAGTATAGCGTCTTGTTCTTAATTTCCTTCCCAAACTAGCCTATTTGTAAATGTGTAACCTAATAATGTGTTAGCTCTTAAATGTGTATTTACTTGAATTTTTTGTGCATTTACTTGGAATTGTTTCTGCATTCAGGGATTTAAGCAAATTAATAATTACCCAGCCAATGAGATTTCATACAAGTAGTTCTATCAATACCCACACAGTAATATCAGTATCTTAGAGCAGCACTCCAAATACTCATCTACAAAGCGTTTGTCATTTTAGAAATTCAAGCAAACTTTTATCATTAAAATAGTTAGTATACCATGTAAGTAGGAGAAAAATAAAAATAAGAAGGCTTAGTTATTTATTCTTACTAGGAGTAACTTTCTAATACTTTAGTCAGAGTTGAGTATGTTTTGCAAACAAAAATTAGAGTTCAAGCTTTATTCATGAAATCAATACAGAGTGTTTGTTGACCTTCCCACCGATCCCTGGAAATCTGCGATGTCTGGACTTCTTAAATATAGCACACATAGATGAGTAATGCTCAAGAGGATCTGAAACACAAATTTAATTGTACTCCTCTGTATTTAAAAGGATTCAGAACCTAAGCATTAAAAGATGACCCAGAGCCCCACCTCTCTTCACAGCCCAAATTTCTTAAAAGGATTCTCTGTGCTTCTTATCCCTTTTCCTTTCCATTCCCTTCTTTGCAACACTTTCTCCAACCCTTGTGCTGCTACTGAGAGGTCCTGTAGCTGATTTCAGGTACCCTATGGGCCAGGCAAGGCACTGCCTGGGGAAATGTAGATGCAGACTTCCCTTAGGGAGAGCTGCAGATGAATGAGGATCTGTGGCTGTGTATGGCTGCCTGAGTTGGGTCCTGCTACTATGGCTGTGTGGGAAAGCCTAGAGAAGCTTATTTTATGATTCCCACTTAACCTGATGAAATTGAGATTAAACATTTGCATCTAACTTCTAGCTGAGGGAGAGGTCATCGCTGAAGAGTCCTGATTTTATTATTTTACTTGCATGAATTGAGTGGTTGGTGACAACCCAAATTTGAATTTATTTAGAGGTAATCTGTGTAATGAGTTCAGAAAAGACCCTGGAAAGGATTCTTTCCTATACCTAACCATAATTATTTGGTATTTTTAAAAAATTATCATTTTTTAGGAAAAAACCCACAATTATTTGATTATAATTATTGCTACTTGATATTGAAATATAATTATTGATATTAACAAACCAAAGTAATTGCACATATGTAAAATTAATTTTGCTGGGCATAGTGGCATGTGCCTGTAATCAGCTATTTAGGAAGCTAAGGCAGGAGGATTGCAAGTTAAAGGTTAGCCTGGGCAACTTTGTGAGATTTTGTCTCAAAATAAAATTTAGAAATGGGCTGGGGATGTAGCTCAATGTTGCCTATCTTGTGTGAGGACCTGGGTTCAATCCCCAGTACTGTCAAAAAAATATGTGTCTATATAGGTATATATACGTATATATGTGTAGATGTATGCACATACATATACACACATAAAATATGTATGTATGCACACCACACACACACACACACACATGCGTGCGCACACACATTTTTTGCACTGGGGATTTAACCCAGAGGTACTTTACCACTGACCTGCATCCCTAACCCTTTTTTTTTTTTTTTGAGACAGGGTCTTGCTAAGTTGCTTAGAGCCTTGCAAAGTTGCTTAGACTGGTCTTGAACTTGTGAGCCTCCTGCCTCAATCTCCTGAGCTGCTGGGATTACAGGAGTATACTACTGTGCCCAACTTGCTTTGGATCTTAAGTTTGGTTACTAAGATATTTAACTTTGTTAACACACTTTCAAAGAAGCTTCTGATAGTTTTTGTTCAGCCAAATAATTATGGCAAGAAAGAGGAATGCTTTCCCAAGATTTAGAACTAGACTCTTAAGATTTAGCAACTGGAAGCCAGGTATGGTAGCACACACCTGTAATCCCAGCAGCTCAGGAGGCTGAGGCAGGAGGATCTCAAGTTCAAAGCCTGCCTCAGCAATTTAGCGAGGACCTAAGGAACTGTCTCTAAATAAAATATATAAAAGGGCTGGGGAGTGGCTCAGTGGTTAAGCCCCTCTGGGTTCAAAATAAAAGGAAAGTTTTAGCAACTGGAGAATGGTTTCCAGTGAGATCAGGAAGAGAGAAGGTATGTAAAATAGTGTCATTGGGAATAATAGCTAGGATTGGTTTGGAAAAAAATAATAGAAAAATACTGTCTATGATTTAGTGTTTAGAATGTAACTCTCAAGGTGCTCTGAAAATCTTGGAAATAAACCTTGATTGATTTGTTTAAAAACTTAGACTATAACTTTGGAAGCAGGAAAAGCTACATATATTTCTGAGTCCAAATGAAAGAATTTATTCCTCTGTTTAACCTGGCCCTCGCGTCCTGGATTAGCAAAGATTTTGTTGTATCTTCTATAAACCCAATTGCATTCCTTTGGCTCCCCACCCTGCTTGCTTCTCTCCATTACTCTAGAAGTATGGAAAACTAGCTGGCTACTAGTCTTAGCCTCCAAGAACACTGCCAGATAAGCTCTTCTGGGAGATCCTGGGACCGAGACTCAGAGACTAGAAATGAGACATTCCAATCATACCATTTATTCCACTTGAAAACAGGGAGAAAGAGATAGGATCTGCTAACAGCATTAATTTAGGATGCAAATGTGCCACGATTCTGGACCCCTGTGCTTGCAGTGTTTATGCGGCCCGTTCTTCTGCCTCGCTTGCTTTCCCTGTTTCTGGTGGTCACAAGTCTCGAGTGGAAGGTGAAGTTGGCTCAGTGGAGGGAAGGTGTCTTAACATCAGCACATGCTCCTTTATAGAGGGATGTGGGACAACAGACTTGGTTAAACTGTATCTCACCAAGGATCTGTATTTTTTCTGCAGTTTAGGGCAGAGTCTGTGGGTCAGGTTGGGATGTAATGAGCCCGGCCACTGGATGATCAATGTAGGAGTGGCAGAGCTGTCTAATGAGCTAGGTTTTATTATAGTATTAATAGTTATGACATGCTATTAACAATATAAAATTGTGAATTATAAAATATATTATGTATGATTATGAATTAAATAGTCATTAGTTATATTTTATGAAATAAATAAATATGATTTAAGATTTACTTTATTGTCCCATCTGCTTCTCTTTAAAGAAAAACTCATTCGTTTCATTCTTTTAATCTATATTTAACATGCAAATACTCCATTTAATCTATTTATCTTTAAGGTATCCTATAGGGTACTAACTTATTACCTGTACTTAATTCATTTTATGAATTCTGCCTCTTTTTTCCCTCTTTTTTTGGTACTGGGAGTTGAACCCAGGGGTGCTTTACCACTGAGCCACATCCCCAATCCTTTTTAAATTATTTATTTTATTATTTTATTTTAGTTTTTAATTTTAATTTTTTTGGTAGTGGGGATCGAACCCAGGGTGCTTTACCAACTGAGCTACATCCCCAGCCCTTTTTATTTTTTATTTCAAGACAGAGTCTCACTAAGTTGCTGAGGGCTAAATTGCTGAGGATGGCCTTGAACTAGCATCTTCCTGCAATCCTCATGCCTCCTGAATTCCTGGAATTATAGACATGTGCTACCAAGCTCAGAATCCCAACCCATTGCTTTAGTCTCCTGAGTCACTGATATTATAGACATGTACCACTGCCCAGTTTTTGCCTGGGTCTTATTGGCTACTTGCTTCCATATTATCTATATGAAAATAAATCTTAGGAGTTTCATCTATTTCAATTTTTTGTCCTCTAAAGCAGTTTCGAAAATAACTTTAGCTGGGCACAATGGTACAGACCTGTAATCCCAGTGCTTGGGAGACTAAGGCAGGAGGTCTCAAGTTCAAGGCCAGCCTTGGCAACCTAGTAAGACCTTGTCTCAATATAAAAAAAAAGACTGGGGATGTGGCTCTGTAGCTCAGTGTATAATCTCTAGTACCAAAATAATGATAATAGTTATTGAAGACCAAATGTATGTGTATACAAATATAAACATAATAGGAAGGATTAGTAAGGATTAGTAGACCAGATCCTTTCTTTTATAAACCAGACACTTTTTTTAGTGCTGGGGATTGAACTCAGAGCCTTGGGTTTAGCAAGCACTCTACCAATTGAGCTATATCCCGGTCCTACAAGTAGCTTTTTCCCCCTCTAACCTTGAAAATGTTTTAATTCAACAACAGGTGGTGGTGTGCACCTATAGTCCCAGCAACTCTGAAGGCTGAGGTTGGAAGATCACCTGGGTGTACGAGGATTTAGTGAGACCACTGCCTCAAAAGGAAAAGGAAAAGCAAACAAGTTTTACCTGCTTTCAAAGTTGCAATCTTCTGACAGGAATATTGTGTCAGAGAATTGCAACAATGTCTCTTTAGCAGAATTCACCAACTTAAGTAGGAAGGTGCATACTTAAAAATACCAACTCCCTAAGCCTCTTTTTGGACCTACTCAATCTTTGGGAGGAGCCTAAAATACTTTTTGTTGATGTTATTTTGGTTGATTTTGGTGGGGAGGTTGTTATTTAACAAAGTGCCTCTGGTGATCACTATCATCAGAGAGATTTAGGACACTGTTCTATAGAACATAAGTGTTATAAGCCACATTTTTCTTTTGACTGAATGTGTCCTGGGCACCTTTCACAGGCCTAGCTTCCTTTGTGCTCATTTGCACAGTTGTCCTGGAAAGCTATTTATTTGCAACTCTAAGGTCACCTTCAGGTCTGAAGATTATTTGAGAAGGCTCTTCCACAACTTTTATCTGTATCAATCAGGGATACTGAATTCTTAGGGCTAGTGGATTCTAGTGATAATTTTTTAAAAAGCTATTCGGATGTTATAGAGGCTCCTCAGGTTTCCTTGTTTCTCTGAAGAGGACAGTCCCCTGGGACCTTCTTACCTTAGATTCCCTCCCTTGTCAGAGAGAGGAGGGTCTTTATAGCTAGTGAAATTTTTTACTGACTAAAGTTTTTTCTTAAAGTATTTTTTAGGGAAAGGGAGCTCTGAATTTGACTTAGACACCAGAATCACATTTGAATCAAGGCCTTCTGATGAACTAGCTCATGGCTGGAATCTAATTGCATTTGTGGCGTTTGCTTTTTAAAAATATTACATAGGAAGAGTTTCACAAAACTAGGTGGATGTGGTGGTGCATGCCTGTAATACGAGAGACTTGGGAGGATGAGGCAGGAGGATTGCAAGTTCAAAGCCAGCTTCAGCAACAGTGAGGTGCTAAGCAACTTTAGAGACCCTGTGTCTAAATAAATACAAAATAGGGCTGGGGATGTGGCTCTGTGGTTGAGTGCCCCTGAGTTCAATCCCTAGTACTCCCCTCCAAAAAAAAAAAGAGTTTCACAAACTTGACTCCCAATGTTGTTTGGATAAAACTCAATTTGCTTATTATTGGCAAAACCTTTCCTGAGTTCCATTAAAAGGAGTTAGGAGAATAATAACCATAAAATCTCACCTCTCCTCTCATTCCGTGCACTAATTGCAATAGAGGCAATAACTGAAGGGACTGTAGAGCCATTGAAAGAAAGGGCTTTGAATCTGACAGACCTGGACTTGGGTTCTGTACCTGCCATCTGTGTACTTGAGGATGATCTTGGCAAGCTGCTTTTCCTCCCTGAAGCTGCTTCTTTACCTTGAAGCAGAGGTAATGATACCTAATATAGAAGGTCACTGAGGACTTACATTCACTAAGTTAATGTAATGCACGAAAGGTTCCTGGTATATACCATGTATTTAATCAATCATTGTTTATCAGGGTTTCTATTTGCATGAGGTTTTATTTTTTGTTTGTTTGTTTATTTATTTATTTGGTGATGATTGTTCTTTTCTTTTCTTTTTTCCCCCCAGTACTGGAGATTGAACTCAGGGTATTTTACCACAGAGTTACATCCCAGTCCCCCTTTTTTGGTACCAGGGCTTGAACCCAGGAGCCCTTAACCACTGAGCCAAATTCCCAGCCCTTTTTATTATTTGATTTTGAGTCAGGGTCTCACTGAGTGGCTGAGGTTGACTTTGAACTTGCAATCCTCCTGTCTCAGCTCTCAAACTGCTGGGATTACAGGCATGTGCCACTGCGCCCAGCAATGTGTTGTTTTAAATGGAGGTTTATAGTTGGTATCTATTCCTGAAAAGAAAGTGTGGCTTGCATATTCTTCAATGTAAACAGTAGTAAGATCATAAAACCTGTGGTAAGGCAGAACACAATGCCTCTGAGGATTCAGGGCATCCTGCCAGGGAGGAAAAGTTCCTCCACACTGCAGAGCATGCTCTCTCTGAGGGCCTGTATAATCCAGACCATGTTCCAAGAGATGCTTCTTGGCTCCCCAGGACTAGAGTTGAATTATATGATGCCTGACCCTCAGTTGACAAGGCTGAGTTGGCACTCTGGGTGTCCAGCCTGAGCACACTCAGCCCTGGAAGTGACCTAAAAGCCTGCACATGGTCAGCCTAGACTCTAACCACCTTCTTGCATTCCAGAGCCCTCTAAGAAAATTTGTCTCAGTCCTCCTCACTCCTAATCCATCCAAGTCACAGCCGACTCTCAATTGCCCAGCTAATTCTTTGTCAACTTCGAGGTCAGCTATACCCATTATGCTCACAAACACTGCTGGGTTCTTTTTTTTAAGTTGTCAATGGACCTTTATTTACTTATTTATATGGTGCTGAGAATAGAACCCAGTGCCTCACACATGCTAGGCAAGGACTGTGCCACTGAGCCACACAACCCAAGTCCCACGCCTGGGTTCATACACCAGGGAGAGGATGCTTGGATTTGGGATTTGTGCCACCAGCAGGTGGAGGAGAGTGAATAGAAAGACACCATCCACTAAAAACTATTGTCCCCATAAGTCTGACTACTTTGGCACCTACAATAACATCTTTTCATTGTAGAAATAACATCCATGGCAGTTGATTACCAATGATAATAGTAGTGAGGTTAAAAAGAGACATAGATAATAGGCTCCTTTGCTTTCTTCAGCTACTCTCTCTTCCCACTGTAATGCTCCTCTGGGCTTCCCATACCCTGACCAGACCACCCACTGTCCCTCACTTTTTTGAACCTCTATGCTATACCTCTAAAAGGCTTATTCCATGGGAAACAGAACACCCAACTGGATTCCACCTCCTTGCATTGCTTCCTGGTTGTCTTCGAGGTAGTCTTTTTGCTTAAGCAGAAAGAGAAATCCAAGCAGGAGATGACTCTGTGGTTCAGGCAGAGAAACTTCAACAAAGGCTCTGGGGAAGGGGTGAGTTAGACTGGGTCTCAGGAGCCACCTCCACAAAGAAAGGCCAGTGTATCTACAGGCAGCGTAGCTCATATAGCCTCTGAGGCCATCTTAGTCAGCTTAGGCAGCTATCCAAAATACAACAGGCTTATGGGGTGCTTAAACCACAGCCCTTCCTCACAGTTCCGGAGCTTGGCAAGTCCAAGATCAAGGTGCTAACTGGTTCTGTTCCCCTTGGCTGGCTTTTAGGTGCCTGAATTCTCAGTGTGTGATATATGTTCCTTTCCTAGGGATATATCTCAATATTTATCTAATTTATCTATCTTATCTATCTATTTATCTATCTATCTAATCTATTTTATTACCTTCCACTACGTCTAAATACCATTGCATTGGGGATTAAGGCTTACCTAAGAATTTAGGGGTGAAGGGGAAGACACAAACTTTCAGCCCTTAATGGAGACCATTAAGGAAGAAGTGTGGATTAGTGGCTTTTTTGTTTGTTTTTTTGTTTGGTGACCTTTTGAACAATCAGTGAACTTTTAAGAGATGAAGCATAAAAAGGGACACTATCTGATTTACCTTGTAAAAAGATCTGAGTAGCTGAATGGGAGGGAAGGAGACAGTGAGGCTAGATCCCAGAAAGGAGAAACTTTCTAAAATTAAATCCATGTAATTTAAACAAATTTAATCTCTTAATGTTTTTCACATTTTGTTTTCTCTAGAAGTATGTTTGGGGTGAGAATTCATCTTTCTTTCCTCTTTAGATGATTTTTTTTTTTTTTTTTTTTGGTACCAGGAATTGAACTCATGGGCACTCAACCATGGAGCCACATCCCCAGCCCTATTTTGTATTTTATTTAGAGATAGGGTCTCACTGAGTTGCTTAGCACCTTGCCATTGCTGAGGCTGGCTTTGAACTCACAATCCTCCTGCCTCATCCTCCCAAGCTGCTGGGATTACAGGCATGCACCACCATGCCTAGCTAGATGATCTTTTGGGGGACAAATATGTTGAAGAAAGATATATCTTGCATTTATGAATTTCTTCTGTTTCAAAATTTTTGTTGTCATTTTTTGTGGTGCAAGCAATGGAATCCAGGGCCTTGTGCATGCTAGTCATTTTTGTTTGTTTGTTTGTTTGTTTGTTTTTGTTTTTTTTTTTAAACCACTGACCTACACCCATAGCCCTATTAAGTTTTTTTTTTTCTCTTCTGTTAACACCCAAAGAATTTTATTTACTATTTTTGAAAGTAAAACATTATTATTATTATTATTTAAGTACTGGAATTGAATGTGGGAGTGCTTTTTACCAGTAAGCTACATCCCTAACTTTTTATTTTTTATTTTGAGAACCGGTCTTGCTAAGTTGCTGAGACTGGTCTGGAAATTGTGATCCTCCTGCCTCAGTCTCTCGAGTAGTGGGATTAAAGGTGTCCACTACCATGTCCAGCAAAATACTCATTTTTGTTAAAATTATGCTTTTCTGTCTGTGTATATGCATGTGTCTGGAATGTTTGTCTGATGTTGAATTTGTTTATTAGGATGTTAGATAATTTGACAACTTCTTTGTGCTTTTTTAAACTGCTTAATGCTTTATAATGAGCATGTTATCATTCTTGTAAATCTTATTGGTCTAAAAACATAACAAAAAATGTCAACAGTATTGAGTAACTATGAAATGAAGTAAATAATTTTAGGTTATCTATTTTACCAAAGAGAAGAATATCTAAGTGAAAATTGGCACCATTCCTTGAGACACTGAACTATCTGGACATATTTGAAAAGACACAATCTAGAGCAACTTTCTGCTCTTTATACACAATACTAAAATGTCAGAACAGTCTTGAAGGCGGACAGCTGCAAATTGTTTTTCAGTGAACTGCAGAGGTAAAGCTTCCAAAGTTAAAGCAAGAATATGTAGTTGCCCAAAAGATGGAAACAGGCCTGAGAGATTTGCTCGAGGTGTATAAAGTGCTCATTTTTTAGTTTATATGCTTCTAAGTGCTAGAGGATAGCCTGAAAATAAGTCACTCTGTTTGCAATCTTTACAAACCTCTGACTGTTACAATTAAATGTTCCATTGTATCACATTTCTCAAACTATCCTAGATTTGAATGAGAAGCATCTCAATTCAGGAAGTCTATTATTAGGTGCTGGACACATATCTCAGTAGGAGAGCACATGTTCAGTGGGTAAGGCCCTGGTTTGAGCCCCAGCACAGAGGGAAAAAATTGCATTATTTTACCTGGGTGGGAGTTGGGCAGGAATGTGTGGTTCTAGAAGTTCCAGATAAACAGTCTTCCAACTAGCAGTTTGGGCTAGGTAGCCAGTCACCACTCCCCGACCCCCAAAAAAGAACAAAAGAAGAGTTTTCAACAAATTTTGAAAGTGAGGGGGAATAATGTGTAAGTGTTAAAAGTGAAGGCAGAAGGGGTGAAGCAGAACTGGAGATACTACCTCCTGGGTGTAACCTGGGGGCTGTGAAGCTAGAAGTCCTGCAGGGAACGGGGGCGTTATTGGTACTGATGTGTGGAGTGAGGAGGAGGGGAGGGGCCAGGGAGAGGGGCACAGACTCTTCCTCCTCCAGTGCCAGGTTCCCAGGGAGGATTTCCATATCCCTGGACCCCAGCAATTCTCCTGACCTGCTAGTGTCTATTTCCACACCTTTCTCTTCATCTCCCAAGTGGGCTTCCTGTTATATACTTCTTATCTCTCTACACCTACCCCAGGGAACAATGCAGGCATTTAAGAAGTGTTTGTCGAAGGGATGTGTCTTTATGATTCCAGTCTGGCCTTCAGCATGAAAAGCAACTTGGTAACTCAGTTAGCCTGTACACTTCTCTATGTTAGTTTTTCTTGCTCTCAGTTCATAAGACCATATAACGTTTTGCAAACACATACATACATATGTGCATACTCCAAATCTTAACTGACTAACAGGCATAGTTTATTGCATATATTTGAGGTCTTCAGATCCACCTGCTTCAGATAACTTATAAATTGTAATACACACTGAAAAGCGTTGAAAAAAAATTGTCTGCTGCAAAAACAGTAAATATAATTTAAGAAGAAAAATATGGGGTTGGGGATATAGCTCAGAGCAGCACTAACTTCTCAGTGCCTAGCACATGCAAGCCCCATGGGCTCTATCCTTAGCACCAAAAAAGAATAAAAAAAGAAAAACAAACAAACAACAACAACAACAAAAATACAGGGAGAGAGAGATAAAGAAAAAAGAAAAATATATGCATAATTTCACCATCAAATCATTTTCCCCATATACTTTCTAAAACTTTTACATATTTACATTTTTAATAATTTCATCATTATTATTATAGGTTAGATAAAATTTATATTCTTTTTCATTGGTGATCATATCATTATAATTCTCCTTGTTGTATATAGACTTTATTATTATTTTTGGGGGGGTACTGAGGATTGGACTCAGGGGCACTCAACCACTGAGCCACATCCCCAGCCCTATTTTTTTTTTTGTATTTTATTTAGAGACAGGGTCTCACTGAATTGCTTAGCCTCTTGCTTTTGCTAAGGCTGCCTTTGAACTCTTGATTCTCCTGTCTCAGCCTCTGGAGCCACTGGAATTACAGGTGTGTGCCATCTACCTGGTGACTTTATTATAATTTTAAATGATGATTTGCTATGCCAGTTAAGTCAATTAACTACAACTTAATAGCCCTTTGTCATTGGACGTTGATGATTCGCATCTTTCATTACTAGGACTGGCATATAGTAGAGGTCGCCTGATACTGGTCACCCACAGTAATCTAACCTCCAGTCCCATCTTTCCATTGGAAGGGCTCTGACCAAGATAAGGAATGGTTTTCTACTTAATGAGTATTTTCAATTCTTATCTTAATTGATTTCCTTAGAGTTCCATGTTGTTGGCTATTCTTCTCTTCCTGAAATGTATTCTTCCCTGGGCTTTTTGAACACTCGTTTAGAGAAAGTTTTTTTTTTTTTTTTCCTGCCATTTTCAGCATTGCCTTTTTGGCTTCTGTTCTGGAGACTCCCTGATTTACACCCTGAATATTGGCATTCCATGGGTAGGACCTGTCCTGATCCCCTCATGCCTCAAACTACATTGGTTCTCTGTATAGGCTCATCCCCTCCCATGAATTCCCTCTTATGACATCAGTCTGCTGGTGCATTGATGAGTCTCATTCTCTCTACTCAAATACTCCTTAATACCTCATGTAGTAGACACTATAAATATTTGTCAAATTACTAAACACCCCACCTGGATGACCCATAGCCTTTCCTTAAGCCCCTCCCAAGATCTCTTCCCACTCTGTGTTCTCTATTTTGGTGAAAGTTACCGTCATCCACTTACTTAAGTAAGCCAGTAGAAACTTGAGAGTCACCCTAGGCTCACTTCCCTCTTGTCTCCCAGTATCTAATCAGGCAGGCATCCAGCCTGCTGATCCACTTCCTTAGTTTTTCTTGAATCTGACTGGCTCCCTTTTGTCTATTGCTTCCTAACCTCAGAGCCACGTCATCTGTAATGTGCATTCCCACAAAAATGCAGTTGATCAGTATTCTTACTGACACCCATCACTCCCAACTGTCAAATCCCCAAGAAGCTGACAGAGAACTTGGTATAAAATGCCAATCGAATCCCACTTTGATGGGAACACAGCCTCTGCTTGCCTGAGCAACCTCCTGGCACCTCAAGGAAAGTCGCCATCTTCATTCCTCACTTCTCCATGTGTTGTTTATTGCTCTCACTTGGAGAGCTGTATCCATTATTATCTCACAAACTCATTTAGAATGTATAAGCAACCCTGTCCCTGGAAAGTCTTTCCTAAACCCCATCTTCCCATCTTGGTAGGGGCGAGGAGCACCTCCCAAGAGCCTTTAGACCACCTTGAACCTACCAGTAGTGCCAGCACTTACTCACTTGCTGATTGTCTAGTGCAATAGACTCCCTGAGGCAGGAGGTTGACAGTAGTGCTCATAGGTACTTGTTGGATAGAAGTTCTTTGGATAAACAAATTACAGGAGTGGGTTTTAAAGTGTGTAATCCCACATTGCACTACCATGAACTAATAAATTGCTTTTCCAAAGAGCTGCATAGATTCATATGCCAACAGCAAAACTAGTGTTTTCAATTCCAATGAGTTTTCCAACAATGTTTTTTTGAATGCTTACTGTCATGAGATGTACCAGAAGAATGGTATTCTAGCATATAACTATGTCATCATTTGGAGTAGTATTATCTGTGGTGATGGAAATATTCTGTATCTGCACTGTCTAATATGTAGCCATTGGTCACATTGTGGCTATTGATTTTTTTTTTTTTTTTTTTTTTTTTTTTTTTTTTGCAGTGCTGGGGATCAAACCCAGGGCCTTGAGCATGTGAGGCAAGTGCTCTACCACTGAGTTACATCCCCACCCCACATGGGCTATTGAGCACTTGAAGTATGATTGATGTGACTCAGAGGTTGAATTTTTTTCATTTCCTTTAATTTTAGTTAATTTTAACTGAAATGTAAATACTGGTTGGTGGCAGGTGCTCATCCTAATGGACAATCCAACTCTAGAGAGAAAAAGGGACTCATTCTGCAGATGTAATTGCTACATTCTGGATCTTGTCTGCCGTTTTAAATGCCAGTGGTATAAACTCACATCACTAAGGTGTGACCAGTTCACAAGTGCTATCATTATTCTAGTAAGTCAGCACCACCTAATTTGGGAAACATTAAAAAAAAAAAAAAGGTGCTTAGATCATGAGTGGTAACATCTCACATCAGGAATACAACCAAAATGTCTCAGTAGGGAGTCTGAGGTAAAGTGGGAAATGTTACTCATGGTGCAATTTATCCAAAGGTGTGCACTTAGCTACTCCAAAAAATTGCTGGATGCCAGAAGCCTAACACTTTCAGAGAGGCATCTGCTGGACTTGTTTTTCTGCCAAACTTGTTTTGATTAGACAGGAAGTGAAGCAACTTTTCGGAGAGGGAACCCAGCATCTGGATCTCGTCAGGGAGCGGGGGATCCGACCAAACATTTTTACCTTTTACCTTCTACTTGTGAGTTTAGATCATATTTTGCTTTCCTGTTTAAGGGAAGAGCAGTATGGGCAATATATTTCCAACTTGTTTCTTTAGATTTCAAACCCCAAATTTTATACACACTCACACACATACACGATTATATATATTTAACCAGTGTAGTTTTGATTCTCCAAATAATTTATATGCTCCTAAAATAAAGACTTATCTAAATTGCATAATCCTTTGTACATAGGGGACTCTGAAACGAATAAATATACCGGGTTGAATTCGAGGAATCCTGATGGATAAAGCTTTGTGACCTACTACTGTAGTATTTTATAAGCTGATGACCACGGGGGAGAGATTTCAATCTCTTTATTCGAGTTGTTGGCGATGTGCCAAAGCGGTAACCTGGAGTACATTGTTCCAAAGAGTCCTGTTTTAATATTTAATGTGAGTCTCATATACCCTCAAAATTTGGGTAAGTAGTTGTTGAGCTGACAAATTTGGGGTACAAGACCTACTATGTGTTACTGGCCAGGCAGGCCTGCAGACAAGATGGAAAACTTTAGGGGTTTTCCATCTCTTCCCTTCCGAATAGAACTGAAGCGCTGCCTTTGGGAGGCCAATCCTCTCCAAAAAGTGTTCTTTGCAACATTACCGGGGGACAGGGGAAAACCTGCGGACCCACAGGGCAGCGCCACAGACTCTTCCCAATCACGCCAAACTTGTAGCGCTTCCCGGGCGCGCGCGCTCTGACCGGACCTGCCGGCTCCAGTGCACGCCGCGGAGCGAACCATCGGGCCAGCCCAGAGGGGGTGCAGGCGGGGCTGCGGCGGGATGCTCAGGCCTCGGGACTCTTAGCCGCCTCTGCGGGTCCTCCCGTCCCCGACCAGGAATTATGAGTAACAAGGTCTGCCGCTGGGGCCTCGGAGACTGCTGCGTAGGAGAACAGTCCCCCTCCCCGGCGCGAAGGTGGTAGCGGCCCATTTGAGGGTTTCCCGGGCCAGCAGCAGGCGCAAAGGCGTAGCGCTCTGGCTAGGGGCGGGCCGTCGCCGCTGCCGCGGGAGGAGGGACAAAGGGGTGGGTCCCCGCGTTCTGCACCGAGGCGGCCGGGACTACAGGTCCGGGAACTGACCCGCGGCCAGGAGGAGAAGCGGGACCCAGAACTGTGCCCACGCTGGACCTGCGCCGAGATGCCGGTGCGAGGAGACCGCGGGTTTCCACCCCGGCGGGAGCTGTCAGGTTGGCTGCGTGTAAGTTCTCTTGCGCTGCGCAGTCGGGAGGCGGGTCGGAAGCGGGAGCAGGGGAGCGCGTGGTGGGCTCTACTCAAGGTTTCTCTGGAGAAAGCTGGAATTCTCCCACGCGGACGTGGAGCGCAGGGAAGGGTAGATTTTGCCGAACCGAGTTGTGACTCGTGACCTCCAGGGACCCAGGATCCTTTTCTTTACTCTCTAGAGTCACTTGTGTTTGAGATCGAGTCGCAGCTAGAGGAAATGTCTTGAACCCAGTGTTCTGGGTTTCTGCTGCGCCTGTTGTCTCCTACTCTTTTCCTGTGTTTCCTGCTCTGTTTCAAGGCACACTGTACTTAATGCAAAGTTGCAAGTATGGGTACATGAGAGGAACTGACAACTCGCTAGGGACCGAACTCCCCATTTTCCTTTTTAACCAGCTACCTCTGCATTACAAGCAAAATTATTTTCAGTAGGAAATGAAGATGGGGTTTTGGAAGAAGACACAACAAGGGAGTGATGAATACTTTGTACTCTTGTATTATCTTACCTGTCACCAGTTTCTTTACGTCTTCGTTTGTAAACTTTTTGCTTTCACACAGTTTAAGTTATAAATAATCAGGGATTTCAACTACGAGATTTAACATTCTTGAAATGTGGACGAACTTGAGAGTGAATACTCCAGGGCTTAGTAATGGAATACAGCCTCCCACCCCTATTTTAGCTTCAGATCTCAGGCAGAGCTGCTTCCCTGGCAGCTGTCTGAGTAATAATGGTTGTGGTTTCCCTGAAGTTCCCAGCAGAGAGTCATTCCCTCGTAGAAACTACACTGCACACTCCTTCCCTCAGCCAGGGAATCCCAGTGGGAGGAGAGAGGTTCTTTTCTTCAGCTCTCTAGGTGGTCTGTGCTTGGGGTGCTGACAGTCCCTTAGGGAGAACAGGTCCACCATTGTCCAAGTTATTCGTGGGATAGACTGTAGTAGGTAATGTACATCAAGTACACCTGGGAAGGAGAGAGTTTAAAGTGAGAAATTAGTAGTAATAATTGCATTTGTAGTTGTGTCATTAATGTACTGCCTAAGAATGACATTAGCTTATTTAGTAAGTTTTCATGCGCAGCTCCATGCTAGTGTGGTGAATATAAAGTGGATCAGAGGCACATGCCTGTACCACATAGGTTTGTTGGGAATGCATGCATATGAAGAGTCCGATGAGCTCCATTTACAAATATGGACATGGTGCTGTGGTCCCTTTTCTGGGGGAGATGGGAGAAGGGGAGTGTGCTTTACCAAGGCAAAGGTGGCTTTTGAGATGTTTCTTAAAACTTTTCAGAGCTACTGGCAAAGATTGATGAAGGGGAAATGCTGCTGCAACTTTTTTTGTTTTGTTTTGTTTTGTTTCTGGTACTGGGAATTGAATTCAGAGGTACTCCACCACTGAGCTACATCCCCAGTTCCTTTTTATCTTTTATTCTGAGACAAGGCCTCCCTAAGTTGCCCAGATTGGCCTTGATCTTGGAATCCTCCTGCCTCTGTCTCCATAGTAACTAAGATTACAGGTGGGCACAAATGCACCCAGCTTCCAGTACACTTTTGAGTTATGTTCCCAGCCAACTGCAACAACTTTTTCAATACCATTCTGCTAATTCTTAATGAGTATCTGCTTACTGCTGGTTATTGTAAAGCGATACAAAGTTGAATAAGACTTTATTTTTGCCTTCAAGGTCTGTGGACCTGAACATTTTAGGCTGTGTTAGACTCTGATCTCTCTCTCTCTCTGGTAGGATTCCTGAGGCTGAGGGAGGGACTATGTAAGACACAGATGCATACTCTGCAGGTCAGAAATACAACAAAGGGTGGTGGGATTGTCCTCTGTACACGCCCTTCAGGGATTCTTACTGGGAGGAAAGGGCATTGGAACAGACACCTCCCAATGTAAGCCACTGTAGAAAATGGAGTTAGTAATGCTTCCACCTCAGGCTGAGTAAGGACTGAACGAAATGACGCAGAGTGTGTTGGCACAGAGTGGGTGCTAAGTAAAGGGTAGCCAGTCATAGGAACTAAAACAGGTGCTAAAAACTTTTAAGTGTGGGGTGTTAAGTGCAGGGTTTTGGGTTGATAAGGGAGATGAGATCTAGAAGTACAGGTGTAGTTGCCAAAGAGGGGGAGGGAAGAAGGGGTTTCACACTGTTTTGAAAGGCTTTGATTGCCAGTAACAGAACTTTGGGAGGGATAGTCATAGAGATTTCTAATGGCTTGACTTTCCCAACAAACAAGTGAACCAGATAGTTTTCCAGTGAACATTCCACCCCATCCCTTACTAGTAAATATTACTATTTTTGAGGAATACATAGGCTTAAGACCAAAATGAATTTTTACATCACCCTCTGGGGAATTCCATTTGTAGTGACTTCTGCGTATATTTATTTAACTTTTGATCTAGTTTCTTGCACATTGATGGAAGGTCACAGCCAGTCATTTATCTTCAGTATGAGTGTGAGAACTTTTTGAAGATATCTGAATGCAAGGGAGCCAATGAAATCCCCACCATTAGCTTTTGAGCTTAGCAAGGATTTCTCTCCTTAGAAGGCTGTCTTTTTAGAAGACAGATATCCTGAAATTAGGTGGGGCCTAATTTGTGTACTTTCGTATGCACGTTAGTCATGCCTACAGTAGTAGTTCTGTAGTTCGAAAAGTCCATGCAGATTTGGTTGGGGAGTGGCATGAGACATGGGTGGTACACAGTGAAGAGTTAGGTAGGGTTAGTAATCACCAAACTTTCAACATACTTTTACCAAGAATATAAGCCAGCCATTAGGGAATTTCTTTCCTGATGCTGAAAACAAATCCCATTAAGCAGTTATGGCGATAGATTAATTTATCTAGACTGAGAACTGACTCCCAGTAAGATGCATCATTGGTTGAAAGCAGTAGCGATCCAAAAACTGCTGGCCAGGATGGCCTTGAACCAGCCAACTTTGGTGTTGGGAGGCTAAGGTGGTTTGGAGTATGGTAATGTCTGAGGATGTGATTGCACCCATGCAGACATGGGTAGAGCAAAGTAGAATTATCCTGAGAATTTACTGAGTTAGTCTGTCAATCTTAAATCCAAGGATCAAGGCCAGAAACAGACTCAGAGATCAGATTTAACCCCCATTTTGTGGGCTAAACACAGAAATATTTGCATGAACTTTTTAAAGGTTAAAAACACTAGGGCCCATAATGGGGGGGTGGGAGGGGGGCAAGAATGGAGGAAGGAGGGACTGTATAGAGGGAAAAGAGAGGTGGGAGGGGTGGGGGGGAAGGAAAAAAATAACGTAATGAATCAAACATCATTACTCTATGTAAATGTATGAGTATGCAAATGGTATGCTGTTACTAAAAAAAAAAAAAAAAAAAAAAAAAAAAAAAAAAAAAAAAAAAAACCCACTAGGGCCCATTGCACTCCCACAGGAATTTTTGTGATGACATGTTTTTAGCAGAAACCCATATAGCTAGCACATTTATAGGGGTCTAAGGTGGCATTGCCATTAAACTTTTTAATGTTTTTAGTTGTAGATGGACACAATTCCTTTATTTTATTTATTTATTTTTATGTGTTGCGGAGGATCGAACCCAGTGCCTCACATGTGCCAGGCAAGCGCTCTACCACTGAGCCACAACCCCAGCTCCACCATTAAACTTTTAAATCAGACTATATAATAGCAGTGGAAAGAAGTTTTCAGGCACACAGTCCCATTGTCTAATATCACTATGGCTAGTTCCAGTTTTACATGGTACCTTGGAAAGAAGACACTTGAGCATGTAGGCTGCCTGCATTGCTGGGTGAAAGGCAGAGTTTTGAGTTGGAAAGTGTCTGCTTCCAATTTTTTTACTTGATTAAGAGATGCACAATGACTGCTAGAGCCCTGGAGGGCCTTCATGGGCTTGGGCAATGAATGGTAGCCGATAAGGGGGACTGTTTGTTTTTGCAGTGCTCCCCAGCACTGAACGTAGGGCCTCAAACTCCTTGTTGCATAGGAACTGTTGCACTGTGTTACTGAGCCCTGTCTGTAGCCCCCTATTTTGTTTTTTAAAGGTACTTGTGTCTCCATCCTCCTGGCCAATACACCTAAGCCTCATCATCATGGATAACCTGTGAACTCAGAAGAGAGACTAAAGACTCTCAACGCCCCCAAATACTTGACCATTTAGTTAAGCATTTTCTCTGCCTTTTTTGCTGTCCTCTAAGCAGTGTTTTCTGAAATCTGGTACACACAGGCTTACAGGTGGTACTGTGGGGACATATTCCATTTTTCAATTCTTAGGCATGAATATTGTATGTCAGGAGTGAAAACATGAAGCCAGCCACCAAACCTATTTATTTTATGGCTAGATTCCTGGGTTGCTTAGAATGAGCTAAAAATAAGAATTAAGTAAAACAGTGAGTTTGTTTTAAGAACTACTATAAACTGTAGGGATGAGTGGTGCAAAGCTTAAAACAAAATTGTGAAGATGATGTTTGACAGCTGCGATTTGGGTAATATAAAGATATTAATAATATTATTGAAATAATAATTACCATATTAATTAATTCTGAAGTCTGTGATCAGTGTTTAGTTCTGGAGAACTCTAAATATACCTTGACCACACCTTCAGAAAGGTCAGACATAATGGTCCAGAAAAGCCAGGAAATTTGAATGTGATAGACTTGGTCTTAAGCAGGTGTATATTAAAAAGTGTGCTAATTTCATGACTTTTTATTTCTTTTATTTTTAATTTTTTTTTCTGTACATGCTAGGCAAGTGCTTTACTACCAAGCGACATACCCAGCCAGTTTTCGTTTGCTTTTTGGGATGCTGGGAATTAAACCCAGGGGTGCTGTACCACTGAGCTATATCCCTAATCCTTTTTTATTTTTTATTTTGAGACAGGGTCTTGCTAAAATTGCCCAGGCTGACCTTGAACCCGTAATCCTCCTGTTTCCTGAGTAGCTGGGATTATAGGTGTTCACCACCGTCCCCTATTTAGTTTTTATTTTTTGATGGAGCTAATGTTGATCTGTAAAAGAGGCTTTTAGCAAAGATTGTTCTAGAACTGAAAATCCTAAGGTAGAAAATGATTTGTATTGGAACTAAAAAAAAAAAAAAAGCCAGGTGAGATGCACTGATATTAGCTGCATAAAACAAGAAAACACTATTTTAATCACCAAAATCTCTAATGGTGTGCACATGCCATTTATGAGAAATTCTGAGCCTTCAGCTGCTAACTTGTACTTGAGTTATTTTATGTATGTATGTATGTATTTATTTATTTTGGTACCTGGGATGGGACCTAGGAGCACTTACCACTGAGCAACGTCCCCAGCCTTTTTTTTTTTTTTTTTTTTTTTTTTGCGGTGCTGGGGATTGAACCCAGGGCCTTGTGCTTGCAAGGCAAGCACTCTACCAACTGAGCTATATCCCCAGCTCCAGCCTTTTTTTATATTTTATTTGAGACAGGGTCTTGCTAAGTTGCTTAGGGTCTTGCTAAGTTGCTTAGGGTCTTGCTAAGTTGCTGAGGCTGGCTTTGAACTGTTGGTCCTCCTACCTTAGTCTCTGGAGCTGCTGGGATTACAGGTGTGTGAAAACACACTCAGCTTGAGTCATTTTAAATCAGTACAGGTATTTGTTTAGTGCTTCTGGGGAATGGTTAAAGCTTTATCAGATGTTTAACCTTAAAAACACAATGCAGCTTTTCTCAACACTTGCATGCCATTGTGTATTACAGACCTGCTGGCCACAGAACATATTTTGTGTAATCATAAATGTTTATTTTAACTTCCAGAAGAACATTTAGCCTAATTACAATATGAAACCATGGATATGGTTTCTACTTAGGTGTCTCTCCTCCTATACTGTATTGGGTGGGGGCAGTATTGATGGTAGCAATGGTAAAATAGTCCTGGTACAGCCTTTGTGAATAAATTTCCTTATTTTGGTGGGGGCAATGCTGGGTTAAAACCAGTGCTGGAAGTGTGCTAAGCTCAGGCCTTACAACTGAACTACACTCCTAGCCCTGTGAATAAAATATTTGTGGTTTTGGAAGCTGGACTGACTGACCAGAATATTTCAAATCATACCATTAATCATGGCCAAGGTCTTATGTCATTATATCCTCGAATATAATGTTTTCTAAATTTTACCCATATGTGTATGTGAATATAGACTTCAGAATTAGTTAATATGGTAATTATTATTTCAATTGTAGACTTTAATCAACCATTCAAAATATATGCATTATGTTCATGGGGGTAAAAATGGCAACAACTGTGAAAATTTTAATTTTATATACTTCATTTTGTGGACACCCTATATTCCTATGTGACTAAATTTATGAGTTAGTGACAAGTCAGAGGCCTTTGGAGGGAATGTTTGTAATCCATTGTGGGAGAGAATTATTGGTAATAAATAATGATTAAAAATCATTTATATTTTTACCATTATGGTACAGAAAAGCCTGGATGGAATTGAAGAACATTGCAGATATTTTAAATTTGTCCCTGGAGTTGAAGGTAAACAGAGAAAATAATGCTTTCTAGTCATCAGTAGGAATTAGTGAACCATTCCAGGACATAGGCCTCTTAGGAGCATTGTTCTTCCCAGGAGGAAATAATGTTCCAGATGTAGCTATTTGTTTCCACTTGCTGAGAGCCATCCATTATCAAATTATTAAAGGAAGTGCTGCTGGGTTCGACAGGTTGAGTGTCTGACTTTTTACCTTACATGGATAGCTGAGTACCTGAGAACCTGGGTGGGTGGAGTTTCACCTGGGAAAAGGAGAAGTCAATAATGTGTGGTTCCAGGCAACTGCCCTTCTTTCAAACCTTGCAAGACTGTTTCTAAATATAGCTGCAAAGCAGAATAAAAATTATTTGAGGGAATGAATGAGCAAAACTAGCATATCTGGTTTTGAAAAGAATGAATCATGGAGAAGGAACTTCCTGGTGAGCTGAGTTTCAGGAACCTACTTCCTCCCTTACCCTTCTCCAGTCAGGAGGAGTCAGTTGCTTTCTTGCCTGGGATTGGTTAGTGTGCACCTGCCAGTGTTTATTCTAGCCCTTATCAAGTCTGCTTCATGCCACCAGTCACTTCCCATTAGTGGTGAGCCCCTCCCAGGTCTGAGTCATCTCGGTAAGCCCAGAGGCTGTCAGAGCCCAAACAGATCCACTAAGTGCTTAAGGACATTGACTTGATTTGGGAAAGTTTGTAGCATGAACTAGTATAGATCAAAGACTAATTGAGAGTTTAGAAGAATGAATTCTTTACATTTATTTAGTGAGTAGATGATAGTTTGTGAGCAAAATTCCCACCAAAAATGTTTACTAAGAGAACATTTTTGTAATGGTATAGAAACAGTATCAGCCACACCATTACTTAGCTGGGTGACTTTAGCAAGGTCTCTGCTTAAACTCTAGTCTTCAGTTTCTTTCTTATATTTGATGATTGATTATTTTACTTTATTTTATTTTTGGATACTGGGGATTGAACCAGGGGTACCCAACGACTAAACCACGTCCCCAGTTCTTTCTATTTTTAATTTAATGTATTTAGGCACAGGGGTTTGAACTCAGGGGTGCTTAACCACTAGCCACATCTCTAGTCCTTTTTATTTTTTATTTTGAGACAGGGTCTCACGAAGTTGCTTAGAGCCTCGCTAAGTTGCCGGCCTCAGCCTCCCCAGTTGCTGGAATTACAAGTGTGCACCACCAGGCCCAGTTGGTGATGGTCTCTATATTCTTTTGTGGTGCTTAAGATTCTGAGTGTTCTGAGTGCTTAGTGTAAAGCCTAGAGAAGATTCTGAAAATTTTCTGTTGGTTCTTAGAGTGCTTCCTCATTCCAACTATTTTTTTATGTTTGTTTCCATTTAATTTTTTTTTCTTTAAAAAAGAGATCCAATGAATTCTTTCTGAAAGGCATTAAAAAAAAAAAAAAAAAAAAAAAAAAAAAAAAAAAGACAAACTGGGAATCCCAAAGTGGCTGATAGTTGTTTAGCTCAAGAAATGATGGCATTCAACACAAGACTGGGGTTCTAATTAGAATAAGAAATAGTTCATGCTTGTATAATTATATCAGAATGGACTCTACTGTCATGTATAATGAAAAAGAACCAGTAAAAAAAAAAAAAAAAAAAAATAGAAGTTATGGAAAGATCTATTATTTAGCTGCAGCTTAAATAATGTACTATCACAGCTCAGCTGGGTTATCTTCCTTACTGTGTAGCCCCGGCCAGCACCACAACTATCTTGCACAGCTTCTTGAAAAACTTTCCTCATCTTCTTCCACTCTTCTTCCCAGTAAAAGCTGTGTACTGGGGGCCTCCCATACCCCTTTCTTTTGCCCACAGCGTTCTCCCCAGGGACCATATTTTCTGTAGCAAGAGCATGGAAGGAGAGGCAGGCCTGGAATTGGGAGCTCTTTCAGGATCTTCATAAATAGGCTGAAGTTCAGTCTTCTGTTCACCGTCCTCAAACTCTGTTCACTGACTCCTGTAAAAGCACTCGTTGTCACTGAGTTTTAGCCTTACTTATCAGGCACATGCGAGTTTTTCAGTAGAACTTCAGGCTGAGCACTTTGCCTTCTTGGGCTGCTCTGTTTAGTGTCTGGGTAAGTTTTAAGAGGAGAGAGAGATTTGTGGCATCTCAGACACCCGTTGAAATTCTCCAGAAATGGAACTGAAAACATTTGTGCTTTTCCTTCTGGTGTTATTGTTGGAGTCTAAAAACAGGCAAGTGGTGACACACTGAAATGAAGAGGTCCTAAGTTCCTCTTGAACACTTTAGTGGCCACCTTCCTTGCAGAGCCTAAGTGCAAATTTTGTTAAAAAATTTTTGTGTGTGTGTAGGACTGGGTATTAATCCCAGGGCCTCACATACCAGGCAAGTGCTGTATCTCTGAGATACATTCCCAACACCCACTTCTTTAAATCTTTTTTTCATATTTTTTATTGGTGCCTTGTAGTTGTACATAATGGTGGGGTTTGTTGTTACATATTCATACATGCACACAATCTAACAGGATTAGGCCATTGTTGCTCCCCAGCACTTCCCCGCTCCCTCCGCACCTCCCACCTCTTGGTCCCTTTGCTCTACTGATCTCCCTTTGATTTTCATGAGAAATCCCCCTCCCCTCATACACCTTTCTTTCCTTTTTCCTTTCTAGCTACTGAATTTGAGAGTACAACCCTTGACCTTCTGCATTTGAATTATATTGCTTAATAGAATGATCTCTCGTTCCATCTATTTTCCTGCAAATGATATAATTTTGTTTTTCTTTATGGCTGAATAAAACTCCATTGTGTATATATGCCACATTTTCTTTATCCGTTCATCCATTGTTGGATACCTTGGCTGGTTCCATAATTTGGCTATTGTGACTTGTGCTGTTATAAACTTGGGTATACATATATCACGGTAGTAGGATGACTTCAGTTATTCAGGATAGATACAGAGGAGTGGTATAGCTGGGTCATGTGATTCCATGCCTAGTCTTTTGAGGAACCTCCATACTGATGTGCATAGTGGTTGTACTGATTTACAATCCTACATCAGTGTCAAAGTGTTCCTTTTTATCCATATCCTCTCCAGTGTTGATTATTATTTGTATTATTATTATTATTATTTTTCATACCGAGGATTGAACCCAGAGTACTTAACCACTGAGCCACATCCCCAGCCCTTTTTATATTTTATTTAGAGACAGGGTCTCACTGAGTTGCTCAGAGCCTCGCTAGGTTGCTGAAGCTGGCTTTGAACTTATGATCCTTCTGTCTCAGCCTCCCTAGTTGTTGGGATTACAGATGTGCACCACTGTGCCCCATACTGGCTTAAACTTTATCTTGAGACAGAGGATAATTTGCTCAGGGTGGCCCCCAAGTTTCAATTCATTTGCCTTAGCCTCCCAAGTAGCTAGAATTATAGACATGAACTACCTTGCCTCCCTTGTTTATTTACTTGTTTAGTGCTGGGGTTGGAACCCAGGGCCTTATACATCCTAGGCACCCTCTCTGTCACTGAATTAACATGCCTAGCCCCAAATGCAAATTTTAGTCAAAGGTTTGGGGGGAATATTCAGTCTACTTACACTAGTTAAATGCACAGTTTGGCAGATGGCTCTAGGAAGTGGAGGGACAGGAAAGGGCAGAAGAGGTAGACTGAATTCGCTAAGAACTGGAGTTAAAAAACAATGGGTCTGAAATGTTTCCATAGAGAGTTTTTTCTCAAACAGTAGCATCCAGGGTCTGTCTTCTAAACCATCCTTACTCAGTGACACATTTTCTGTTATTATTTTTATGGTATTTTATTAAAGTATAGTTCAAATACAAATTTATTTAAATTTATATTGCAATCTCAAGTAGAGCACTTGATGAATTTTTTTGTTTTGTTTTGTTTTGCATTCTGCTTTTTTGGTGCCAAAACTCAGGAAATTTTTAATTGTGGTTGAAAGCAGATGAAAAATGAATACGAAAAAAAAATGAGACCTGGTGTGATGGATGGTGCATGCCTGTAATCTCAGCAGCTCGGGAGGCTGAGGCAGGAGGATCAAGAGTTCAAAGCCAGTGTCAACAAAAAGCGATGCACTGAGCAACTCAGTGAGACCCTGTCTATAAATAAAATACAAAATAATACTGGGGATGTGGCTCAGTGGTCAAGTGTACCTGAGTTCAATCCCAGGTACCCCCCCAAAAAAAACAAAAACCAAACAACAACAACAACAACAACAAAAAGACAAGGGAGATCACCAGATCAGTGAGGGGTACATTTTCCAGGGGAAAATGGTGACAGGCTACAACGAGGGTCTGAGTTTTATAGGGTTTAGCAGGGCCAGGTCATGGGAGGAGTTGGTCAGTTACTTTTGGAGGGCTTACTTTCCGTGGGCAGGGGTATTTTGGCAGATAAGGGAGATTGCAACAGTTCAGGTTCCTGAGCTCCCCTTTTCCCTGAGAATTTTGTAAGTTCCATTTCCTTCATTCCAGACACTAAAAGGGGTATAATGAGTTAGGGCAACATCATCATATCTAGCTACTTCCTGATAAGAAGTGGGGATTGCTGGGACTAGAGTCCAAAGGAGAAACATAGCTTTCACATGTTCTTGGGTGGTGACCCTGGAGATGATGGAGACACATCCTGTTAGAAACCTCTGGCAAAGATTAATGAAACTTGGAAGAAGGGAGAGAAATAAGATCATCAGGAGAATGGGAGTAATAATGGGCCAAATCCAGGTTGGGAGTCCTCTCCACCATCCAGAGGAGGAGGAGATGTTTGCTAAGTTAGTAGCTTGTTCCTTTAACTTTCTCATCTTATCCCTTACTATTCCTGACTTATTAACATAAAAGAAACATTCTTCCCTGAGGAAGAAGCAGAGATCACCTCTTTCTGTAGTAGGGAAATCTAGGCCCTGATGATTTTGGGGGACAACAGATGCCAGGGAATCCAATTGATTTTGTAAAGTCAGTACTAAATTGTTGACCTGTTAGATATCTTCAATAACCCATTCTGACAACTTTTTATAGTAGTAATAGAGGTTCCTAATCCCACTGCTGCTGTGCCAATCCTGGAAGATAGCTCTAGCCCTTTGAGCAAAGGAATAAACTGAGGGGGTCTCTTGTGTCTGGTGTATGCCATTATCAGGATAGGTAAACTTTGGTTGTTAGGCAAAACATCAATTTGAGAAGTCCAGTTTTTGGTAGGCAGGGGTAAATATGAGTCCTGCAAAGGAAAAATGCCTCAGAATTTGTGGGGCCGACACAAATGTATGTCTTAAGTTCCAATAAAAGAACTATTATCTTTTCTTTTAAATGCCCAGGTATGGCTGTAATTTTGGTTACAATTGTTTTTGCTAGGTCTTTAAGACCAAGCTGGTCAAATTGACCTTGTTCCCTCAGGGGTTACTCTTAGGAACTTGAGAGCAGCCTCTTAGCTCCTTTAGTGCCATCGGCCAGGATGGGTCAGTGTATCCTTGACCATGTGGCTTCCCTTGGAAGCATCAGGGATGTCTCCCTCTCCATTGACCCTCCTCTTTGCAGTATGTGCACTGATCAGCTTTCTGTTCTCCAAGGTCTCATTGATGTCCCTGATTGGGAGATCCTGTGGTCCAGAGTTGCAAAACCCTTAGAGAAGTCCCCTTGTTCCCTGGGTTTGAGCTGACTCAGAGGGCAAGAGCCAAATATTGGTCTATTCTCTTTTTTGACCCTTGTATTTTCTTAACTTCAGCCTCTAAATGTCCAGCAAACCAGTTTCACAAGTCTTAAAGTGAGAGTACTGGACTTTACCTTTAATGTCTATAACTTTATAGTTATTTACCCCTTCTGTTTAATTGGGTTTAGTATTAGTACTGGAAGTTAACCTTATATCATTCTGTGTGTCCTGTAGGTGATGGCCTATTATCTCAAATTAACTTAGGTTGTTATATTAGAGGTTATACTTCTGTAAGGCACTAACAGATAACAGTTAAGGTTTACAAGGAAAATACAAAATGAAATTAACAATAGCAAACATATTTAGTTTGTATAATAACTATTAACCAAGAAAAATATTTTTTTTTTTTTTATAATCCCAAACCTTTATTTTAAACTTTAGTTTGAAGAACACCAGCTTGGTAAAATGTTCTTCTAAACCTTATACTTTGAAGACTTACATGCTTGGAAGATATGACAAGCCAGTAACAGTACCATGATTACTCTGATGTTCTTATATTAACCAACTTTAACTTTCAAAGAAAAGTTCAGAATCTGTAATGTAGTGTAATACTCTAAAACAACAGTTATGGTTTTAACCAGAGTTGTACAAACCATAATTCCTTTAAGACTAGTTTCTCTAAATAGTAAAACTTAATAGACACAAGACAACTGATGTGATGTTAAATCTAATTTCCTCATTTTTAACTGTAAAATCCAAGACATCAGATAAGTGTAGTTAACAATACTAGCTATCTCTTTTCTGTTGAAGAAAAATCCCACACACAATTGATATTACACTCTAGACATTTTATAGAAACCAACACTGTTAATTGTCTGACCACCTAGAAAAACTTGTGAGTTAGTAATTTTAAAAACATCTTTGGGACTGGGGATATAGCTAAGTTTGTAGAGTGCTTGCCTCTCAAGCCCGGGGTTTAATCCCCAGCACCACACACAAAAAAAACAAAACAAAACAAAACAAAAAAAACAACAACAAAAAACCATCTTTACTTTCTCTGTTTACCTAATTTAAATTGAACTTTTTATGTCATGTGAATTAAAAGATATTTGGATCCATTTCTCTTAAACTTTAATTTATGAGTGCTCATTTATGTATATGCCAATTTTGATACCATGAACATGATATGTGGACACAAGCACCTACGTAGACACAACAACACACTACATCGGTATGCACACATACATAAAACAGGAACAGAGAGCTTGTATCTGTTTGTAGGTAGATCTCCATATGGAGGAGGCAATGCTACAATGTTTATTCAAGTCTGTATTAGATTTATACTGTTAGAAATTAAAATAGAACTTATGACTTAAACATAGAGGCCTATGCAGTTGGAAATGCTAGGTGTAAAGTTTAACAGCCATGGTGGACACTGAGATTCAGGTGGCCACTTGTCCTCAGTGACTATCAGATTTATTCCCAGCATCACCATGTCTATGTTGTTTTTTAAGGATTTTGTAAAAGGAGATTCTCCAATGTATTTGAGAACTAATCCTTGAACATTTGGCCTCTAAAGAATGACAGAGTGTAAAAACCTCTATAGTTAGATAAAATAAGATTGATCAGAAAAATATTTGAATGTAGGTGCACAGGAGCAAATGTGAATTCACTGTAAAACGATGGACTCAAAAATAGAAACAGGGGCTGGGGAGATAGCTCAGTCGGTAGAGTGCTTGCCTTGTAAGCACAAGGCCCTGGGTTCGATCCCCTAGCACCCCCCCAAAAAAATACTGCAAGGTGAAAAATAGAAACAGACATTATTACCTTATGTAAGTAGATGACTGCATGATCGATGTGATTCCACAACATGTACAATCAGAAAAATGAGAAATTATACCCCATTTATGTATGATATATCAAGGTGCATAAATGCGTTCTGCATGTTTAACTAATTAGAACAAATTAAAAAATTAAAAAATAGGATTAAAAAAAGAAAAACATTAGTTCTAAAAAAAAAAAAAAGACATGCTCATAATCAAAGGAGCATGCAGAACTTCTTTATCAGATCTGAGTGTGCTTTTGGCTCAGATTAGAGTCAGTTTAAATATTGAAGGAGCCCTGGAATCCTTAGGTAAAGAGTCTCAAGGTAAGGAGACTTGTGTATATGAGATCATTCCACATTCCCTCCTTGTGCTATAATGATTAGGGAGGAACTTGTTAAGAAGTGGCATGGTAGACTCCTAAGAGGAGATAAGATAGCCAGCCATTTAGGTCCCACAAGTGGCTTGGATTTAAAAGTGACACTTTTTTTCCCCTTTTGGTCTCAAACCAGATTTGAGTAATCACCTCTGCAAGGCTTGTAAGTCTTGCAAACTCTGTAGGCCTTGGATAGAGAGAGAGATCTGGCAAAAGCTAAGAAGTAAGGGAAGCAGCTATTTTGAGCTTGAGAGGCAAAACCTCATATATAGGTCATTTTAACCATTTTATCTTTTGTAAAATCTATCTGTTAAGGTGTGGTCCTATAATTTATGTTTTCTACAGAGACCCTTTTTCATGTCCCTATTTGGTAATCAGGCCACGTTGAATGCAGAAAATTATTAGGCTTCTCCTTCATCTCAACTGTGATTAGGTCATCCCCTTGCTTTTGAGGATGAGGCTCTCCTCTGAGCAACAACAACAACAAGAAACCAAATGAAAGAGAACAGAATATGGGCATCAAGAAAAGTGTCTCCTTGGCTAGGGGATATCTTCCCCAATCCTGGAGCCTCTAGGGTTCAGCAGTTTCTGCCTTTCCTTCCATGACCTCTGTCTGGGGCCTCATTCAGAATGGAGAATACTAACTTCTTGATAACTATTTTAATTTAAGGGAGGAAGGACATTTGACTGCTAGTTGTGCTCTTAAAATTTCTTACATGTTCCCTTGGATGTTGTCCTTTTGGAACCTCATACTCACGGGACCA
Organism: Sciurus carolinensis; assembly: GCF_902686445.1. NCBI lineage: Eukaryota > Metazoa > Chordata > Mammalia > Rodentia > Sciuridae > Sciurus > Sciurus carolinensis. The sequence continues at coordinate 70,327,756 of NC_062226.1, forward strand.
GGATTTCATATTATGCTTTTCAATTTGAAGTGGGAGGCAATTCTCTTAGTGCTCTGGGTAATATCTCTACTAGACAAAATAAATAATTTGGATTCCTGAAGTAGGACAGATGAAGGGTAGTTTTACTCTAATTAACTGAGTTAGATTTTCTGGTCTTTTTCCTGTAAGATGAGGGGAGTACAGAAGAAAATGTGTCTTAATAAGAGTCTTGAGAAGGTAGCCTAATTTTTGTTTATTTATTTTATTTATTTATTTATTTTTTTTGGGTGCTGGGGTTCGAACCCAGTGCCTTGTGCTTACAAGGCAAGCACTCTACCGACTGAGTTATCTCCCCAGCCTTTATTTATTAATTATTATTATTTTTTGGATACCTGGGACTGAACTCGGGCACTTGACCACTGAGTGACATCCCCAGACCTATTTCGTATTTTATTTAGAGGCAGGGTCTCATTGAGTTGCTTAGCACCTCGCTTTTGCTGAGACTGGCTTTGAAGTATCAATCCCCCTGCCTCAGCCTTCCAAGCCTCTGGGATTACAGGCGTTTGCCACTGCTCCTGGCGGTAGTCGAATTTTAATGCTAGGGGAGCTCTTTGTTGAAAATCTCTCATAATGGATCCCTGTTTAAGAGACAGACAGTGTGGACAGAACTGGGGTGGAAGAATTTCTGGAGGGAGAGGTTGCTTGGCTCAAGCTCTGGGGATTAATGAGTCATCTCTTCCCCAGAGACCTCAGATCAGACTGAGATTTCATCTCAGGATCCAAGATTCATTGAGTGAGGGTGCCCTCCACCATTGGGCCAAGTCAATCAGAAACAGAGACAGATAGTGGTTAATATTTGGTGCCCCTGATGGCTGTTGAGGTCAGATTTAGGGCATGAGACCTTCTTGCAACACCAGGGAGTGGCCCCAGCCAGCTGCCTTCAGTTATCTCAAGCCTTACTGTGTCCCACACACCAATTTTCACCCCCAGAAAAGGAACTGAAGCAAGTCAGGACTGACATTCCCAACACCTGGGTGAAAGGGGATCGAACCCACCTCTTGACTTTTGAATGACAGCAGGATGACATCAGACTTTCAAGACCTCTCTGTCAGGGCAGTCACCTTGGCCTCTGCTGACCAGTTCTAATTGGATTCCTAACCATACGTTCTTACCGGTTTTATAGCTAGGAGGAACTATCCCTATCTTCCAGAGTTTCAGGATTTGGTCACAAAAGTCTCCTCCTTCAGGGAAACTTGGGTTCTTCTTATCAACATTATTTTGGGCCTGCATTTCTCCTATAGTGAACAGGTAGTTTGCTAAGAAATGTGACATCCTGTTCACAGAGGCCAAGCAGGGCTGCAGGTAAATAAATTGCTTCTTGGAAAAGAATGCATGTGGGGGTCAGCACAGGTTACCCGTTTGATAGAATTATTATACACAACATTTAGTTTTTATAGTGTTACAGATATCCTCATGAACTGTAGTTAAGATGTCTAATGCCACTTAATTTTTGCAAAATACCTTTCTTTGCATTACCTCTGTTTAGTAGAGATCCCTTTATCTGTGTCAGTTAGGACTTTCTTGGTAAAGTTAGTTAGAACTTTTATGTGCCACATAGAAGCCCAAAATGAGGGATAAATTTTGGGGCTAGATAATCATACTAGCAAACACAGAAACAGATCAAGCCTGCCTATGTAGGAGGTTAGGACAATTTTTAGGTCTCAAATTGACTCAGAAAAAAGCTTGTAACTCTGACATTCTCTTTTGATAATAGTTATCAGGCACTCCTCTCCATGAAACTTTCCTTTGTTTTTTTTGCAGTGCTGGGGATCAAACCCAGGGCCTTGTGCATGTAAGGCAAGCACTCTACCGACTGAGCTATCTCCCCAGCCTGAAACTTTCCTTTATAGCCTCCAGCTTTACTTACTTTTGGTGGGGGTTCATCTGCTATTTCGGGGGCAGTAAACAAAGAAGTGGGATGGGTGACAGGACCTGACCTAAGGGGTTTATGGAGTAGGGAGTCTACAAGAATTGATTACAGAGCAGAGCAAGGCTGACATAATGAGGGCCTTGAGTGGAGGTTAAAAAAAAAAAAATCTTGTAGGTAAGGAACCTCAGGCCATTTGCCATTTTGTTGGAGGAAATTGTCTAAGTTTTGGAGGATTTGGGGGTCAAAGGTCCCGAATTCTGAATTTGGGCCATTGACTTAGGTTGTCTAATTTAGATTGTAGCCAGATCTAGGTACTCAGCCTAAAGGCGTTTGCTTTTGCGGTCAGATTAGAGGTGAAGGATTTTGAAATATTTAATGAGACAACCTAAGGGGGAGTCCCATGGGATGGACTGGTTAGCCCCCATGTTGAAGAGGTTTGACTGGGGTGATGGTTGAGATCAAAGTGTCCCTTGATGTCTCCCGTCACTGGACAGAGTTCCACTGGAGAATGAAAAGGCAACCCCTCCTAAAATCCCAATGGTGGAGGACCGCCAGGGTCTGTATGACCCCAAAGGCAAGGGTTCCCGGCAGGGTGCCTCTGCAAGAGAATGGAAAGGATCTTACCTCTCAGAAGAATGAGAAGGCTGGTATTGCATGTGGTGGAGGAAATGGCAGAAAGTGGCCTCTGATCCACAGGTCTGCATACATAACAGAAGGAAGGAATCAGAGAGGATAGGGTTAAAAGGAGGATGCCTCCAACAACAGTAAAGACCCAGTACAGGTCCTTGCTCCATCCATGTGGCAGTAAGGCAGCAAAAATTTAGCCCAGAATTGGGGTTGATTTTGGGTTGCTTACTGGCTGCTGTTGAGCTATAGTGAACTCGATAGTATGGAGGGCCTCCTTCTATCAGGAGGAAAGAAGGAAAGAAATGGAAGGGAGATGAGAAGAGAGAAGACAGTAGAGGTTTGTTAGGACAGGGAGGGGTAGAGAGCCCCAACCCCGTCCTGGATTTTTAGCACCAAATGAAAGCAAATGAAAGTGAATACCAAAAAAGAAATGGAGACAGACCTCAAGGGAATCAGTGATGATCAGAGGGGCACATTTTCAAGGGGCAAATGGTGACGGGCTATAACAAGCATCTGAGTTTTATAGACTCAGCAGGGCCAGGTCATGGGAGGAGTTGGTCAGTTGCTTTTGGCAGATTTACTTTTAGCAGGCAGGGGGATTTTGGCAGATAAAGGAGATTGCAACAGGTCAGATTCCTGAGCTCCCTTTTTCCCTGAGGGTTTTGTAAGTCTCCTTTTCCTTCAGTGGTAAAATACACATAGTAGTAAAGCCACCATTTTAACCCTTTTTAAGTGTGTGATTTAGTAGCACATTAGTACATTCAGTGTTTTGCAACCACCACGTCTACCCAGTTCCAGAGTTGGATGACATATTATATGAATGTGTTCCCCTGTGTGATTACCATCTATATCAAAGACTAAAACTTCCCATCATTGTAGAAGGTTCTGTCTTGACACTTCTATGACTATTACTACCCCCACCTACAAAGGAACCTCTCTTCTGACCTCTCACCAGGGAAGTTTTGCTTGACCTTGAAAGAGCCCATGTAAATCAAATCAGTGTTTAATGTCTGGCTTCTTTTGCTCAACAAGACCTCTGTGAAATTTACCCATGTTGTTATGTGAATTCTTTTTTATTCAGTAGTTCTTTTTTTGTTCCTTGGATATACATTTACACAGTTTATCAGTTCTTCTATTGGTGGATATTTGGTTGTCTTCGGTTTTTTGATATTCTGAATAAAGCTGCTATGAAAATTGCCTGCCTGTTGTTTTGTGGACCTACGCATTTATTTCTTTTGTGTGAATTCCAAGGAGTAGAATTTTGTGTCATTCATGGGGATATGCTTAACTTTCTTTCTGTAATTCTGAAGTCAGCCCTGGGAGTGAATTTTCGGTCCTGCTGCTTGCTTCTGTGAAGTTAGGCAATTTACTTTTTACGGTTTTCTCAACTGTAAAATGAACATTGCATAGCCAGGGTTCAGTCAAGAAAACCCACATCATTCTAGTTATTTCTAGGAGAGAAAGACTCAGTGTGGAGGATTAGGTACCTCCTGAACTATGGAAAGGCTATCAGATTAAAAACCCAGGGCCCACTGCTGGCTTTCTCATTTGTCCCACAGAGAGGAAGCTGCTGCCACCAGAAGCTAAGACCTGCCTAAAACCCTTCACTCTTTTCAGCCTCCTCAGCCCTGAGGTAGGCGAATTAGCAGGGACCTTGGAGATGACTCATGCTTAGAAATCCACCTTGCTGCTGCTGCGGGAAACAACAGCAACAACAACAAAAACCAAAAACCAAAGGGCTTTTTGCTTTTGCTTTGCTTCATCCTTCCAGATCTTAAACTTATGTACCTCCTTGGCCAAGAAGTTGGAGGCACTTCTGTTAAGTACCAACAAACCAGAAGTGGCTGAAGCCTCCTGTGAAGTGCACAGTCATTTAATTTATTATTTTCACCATTATTGCTGAAGAACACAATGCTGTCACCAGACTGACCTCTGTAAGGCATGCTCAGAATCCATCCTGTAATGTTGCAGTCACCTGTCATAGTACGGGTGGCAGCTGGCAGAGCTGCCTGCAAGTCAGGTGTTTCTCTGGAAGGGCCTCACTTCTGCATCTACACTCTGTGGTCCTAAGTAGTTTTCTACAGAAGAAAACTTGAGAAGTTACAGCTTTTGGGCTGGGGTTGTATCTCAGTGGTGGAGCACTTGCCTAGCCTGTGGAGGCCCTGGGTTTGATCACCCCAGCACCATAAAAAAAGAGAGATTAAAAAAAAGAAAAAAGGAAATCACAATTCTCAAGCCTACAATTTAATGTAGAAATGAAAGGCAACTTAATTGTAAGAACTTCTTTGATGTATGACTTTATGGAACATAATGAATTCTTTCTTTTTGAAGTGATTCTAATTTGGTAGTTTTTATAAAATGAAAGATAGTGTGTAAGTCCAGTTTATAAGTCCCCGTATCTTTAACTTCTTTTGTCTTTGACAAATGAAATGAAAAGAAATTAGGTTCTTATCCTAGTTTGTGCCTCAGATCTCATGCTGACAGGATGCTCTCTGATCCACCAAAACATTTATCAGTAGTGTCTGTCCTAAATATTTTGAGCTTGTTTTATGAAGTATGAGCTATAATGTATTGCTGTAAGGACATTTAAAAAATCTTAAATCAGTTTTGGCATTGTCCTGTCACTTGTGGAAAGAACTGAGCTTTTCTTTACCTTAAAGTATCAGCAATCCCAACATTGCAAAAAAAAAAAAAAAGAAAAGAAAAGAAAAAAAAAATCAGCTAATCTCTCATTTAAACAATTTTTCCTGTAACTCTGACCTACTTTAAAAAAATTATTTTTTTAGTTGTTGATGGAACTTTATTTTATTCATTCATTTATATGTGGTGCTGAGAATCGAACCTAGTGCCTCGCATGCAAGGCAAGCGCTCTACCACTGAGCCACAACCTCAGCCCCAACTCTGACCTACTTAACCTTGTGTTCATAACTGCTTTAAAGTGAGTGAGAAACTGGCCATGAGATTCATAGATTAACATTTTAGACATCTACAGTACTACTTCTGAAAACTTCTTGCATGGAAATTTGAAATGATAAGAAGAGCAAATTTCTAAGTGCAAAGATAAGCCTGACCAGAGACTTTATTTCAGCCACTGGGTTAGTGGTTAGTGGCTATTTGCAGAGCTTTCTTAGATTTTGAATGTGCTAGAAATATATTGACAGAATCCTTTTTTATCTCTTTTTCTCCAGACTTGGAGTCTGCCAGGGCTAACAATGGATGTCCAAACAGTTTACAGCGTCTGATACAATGAACAAAGGGTTTCAGTGTTTGGCGAGTAGAAAATAGAGCTTGAGGGGAGCTTCTTCTGGGTAGTGACCTAATTCACTTCCTCAGCAAAAATCCTTGGTCTTAAGTATATATATAACAGAACTTTTATATATTTGTGTGAGTGTGTATGCTGGCAATTAAACTCAGAACCCTGTGCTTGCTAGGCAAGTGTTCTACCACTGAGCCACACTTCCAGTCCTAACTATAATAGGTATATTTCTGACCCAGATGTCTATAAATATTTAGTTAGTAATGTTACAGCTTGAGGAAGCCTTGTGTTGTTGCTTTCTGTATTTTTTAGGTACAGTAAAAACTTTATTTTTTATAATAATCTCTAAATTAAAAAAAATAATAAAGTTATGTCTGGGGACTTAAGGAAGGCAGCTGAAATTGCATCCTCTTCCTGGGTCCCTGGAACTTCCCCAGTGCTAGGAATTGGTTTGTCACCCACTTTTTTAAAGATAAATTTCTGTGTGCTCTTTTTCCTGAAAAATGTGGAGAAACAAAATTGGGTTAAAAATAAAATTAGGTCGGGTACATGTTAGTGTTTGCCTCAATCTTTGGGAGACTGAGGCAGGAGGATCCTTGAACTCTTGAGATCAAAACCAGCCTGGGCAACATAGTAAGATCCCCATCTCAAAAAACATATATAGAAACTGATGGTAGAATGAGAGACATTATTACCCTATATACATGTGTGATACTGGTGTGACTCTGCCCCATGTACAGCCAGAGGAAAGAGAAGTTATGCTCCATTTGTGTACAATGTGTCAAAATGCATTTCACTGTCATGTATAACTAATTAGAACAAATTAAAAAATTAAAAAGATATATACAGAAACTAAAAAAAAAAAAAAAGAATAAAAGTAAAAGAAATTGGTTCAGGCTTTGCTAAATTTCAAAATATCATTTTTGTGATTTACTTTGTCCGGAACATAAATTGGTGGTGCTTTTGCTCTTTATCTTTACCCATGGAGAGAATATCTGTGGTCAGTGTGCACTGTCTATAAGAGTCCTTCTTGTCTATTAATAGAACCCAAGCAAAGGAGCATACACATGTCTATGAGGGGCAAATCATTTGGCTTACTAAGAAACCCTGAGTAACAATTGCATTGTTGTTCTGAATCATATTTGAGTATGATTGGATGATTAAAAATAAATAGAGACCAGACTGGATTATATCCCAGCACTGAACTCTCCAAAAAAACAAGACAAACAAATAAACAAAAAAAACCCCAGCAGTTATCTATCACCCCAGACAGTTACCAGATTTACTCTTTGGCTTCATATTTAGGATAATGATTTATGTAGTGAAGTGTCACATAAACTGGGTTATTGTCATTTCTGTCTCTTGGTCTGGTCTGTTTCAACTTGAATGTATTGGCAACACAAGAGGAGTCTCCTACATTGCCTTTGAATAATATAAGGAGCATAAACATTTTTGATTGGAAAGAGCTTAATCCTAATGGATGCTTGGAAAGAGTGAACTGCAAAAATGCCCTCAGTTAGATATAAACTTCAGTGCACATGTTTAAACTTTCAGAAGAGCAGGGTGTTTCAGTGAGGGTCTAAACCTGTGGGCTCAGGTTTTACCTAGTGAGGGAGGCTTTTAACACAGGGGTGTTGATCATGAACTCCCAAGGGCATGTCTAGTGGTTTGCATTCCTAGGCTAGACTTGGAATAGTTGCTCAGTGTTTTTAGTTCTCTGTGTCTAACATATTTCTTATACACGATGTATTTCCTAATACCTGTATTGATACTACTAATACATGTTGTTATTTATCTACTTTGAGAATTACTAGAAGCAAGATTTTGGTCTCAGTCTGGCTTCCAATACAGTATGAGATGAGGAACTGTGAACATGTTCACATTTTAGTTTAGGTAAAAATATAATCAGAGAAGTCACTTTGCTACCAAAACCAAGTGTAGTTCACTTGGAGTTGACCTAACTTTTGGATCATGTACCAAGAATTTATCCCTTATTAATTAAATCAAAGACCAACAGGCAGATGAAAGCACAACAGGGGCTGTGGCATGGCTCAGTGGCAGAGCGCTTGATCCTTAGCACTGCATAAGAATAAACAAATAAAATAAAAGGCATTCTGTCCATCTACAACTACAAATAATTAAAAAAATAACAGGATTATCTCCCAATAAGGACTGGATGCCAAAGACAGAAGTGGTACTTCTTGAGGAAAGAAGGGGAAATGAGGCAAAGGAAATCAGGAATGGAGAAGGGCATGTCTCTTTTCAGTGCCCCATGAGCACCTTGCATGCAGATAAGGACCCATGTCTTGGTGATTGGACACCTGCACATCTGTCCTTCATTACTGGCTTTTGCATAAATGCAGGCTAGGGCTTGGCAAACTACAGCAGACTGCATGTTTACTTGTTTGTTTTCCTGTCCACTAGTTCAGAACCATTCTTCTGTTTTCAAATGTTACTGGGGATTGAACCCAGGGGTGCTTTACCACTGAGCTACATCCCAGTCTTTTTAATTTTTTATTCTGAGCTGGGGTCTTGCCAAGTTGCTGAATCTGGCCTTGGACTTGGGATCCTCCTGCCTCAGCCTCCTTAGTTGCTGGGATTACAGGCATGCACCTCCATGCTTGGCTAAATAGTTAAATTTTAATGGTTATGTGGTTTAATGTGTTAGTCTTCCCTTATCCACATTTTGCTTTCTGTGGTTTCAGTTACCTGTCAACTGAAGTCTAAAAATATTAAACGAAAAATTCCGGTTTTAAACAATTCATAAATTTTAAATAACATTTATTATAGGATACTGTTATAGTTATTATTGTATATTGTTAAAATTGTTCTGTTTTATTGTGTTTATGTCTTACCATGCCTAATTTATAAATTAAACTTTATCATAGGTACATACATATAGGAAAAATTATACATAAGGTTTGATACTACCTGTGGTTTCAGGCATCCCCTGGGTGTCTTGAAATGTATTTCCCGAGGGCTAGGAGGAACTACTGTATGCGATTATCCTCAGTTTTTCCCCTTGGCCAACACAACCTAGAATATTCACCCTCTGATGCCTTAAGGAGGTGTTGGCTGGCCCCTGGCAGAGTCTTCCAGCAGCGGAGTACTTGGTTTCTCACCTGTTCTTCTGTGACCTTGGCAGAGTGGGTCAGGATGCTGGCTGTGGGGAGATGCATGTGGATAAACCTGTCTGCAGCCCCTCTTGGCTATGGAGGGGGATTGGGCCTGACTGCTGTGGTTTGTGTGTTTCTGGGCAGAAAAGTGACTGGATATCAGGGGCTTCTTGAGGGTTACATAAGAAAATGTGGCGAAAGTCTACCGCAAAACACATTTTGGTTTTAGGATATAGACAGGCCTTAAACCTGATCCCCTGATGATCATTGGGTTTTGGATGTTCTTGCTTCTCTGGATATCAGCTTTGGGACATGGGCTATGTTGTGTTTCTAAGTTGTTGACTATTTCATTTCTAAACAATTCATAATTTCCTGTCAGAGGAAACTTCAGAGTAACAATAAAGCACCGGGTGGGTTGGTTTAGTGTCTTAAAGAAACGCAGAGCAGAGGAGGAGTTACTCCTCCCACTCAGCAGATGGGGGAGGACTTTGGGCTGACACATCCAGCTCTGTGACCTGTGAGTCTCTGTATATCCTAACAGCAAACCTCCTTTTGAAGGTAATGGTTTTGTCATGTCATTGGGTGTTTGTTTTCAAAGCCCAGTGCATAGTAGATAGGTAAACATTAAATGCATGCAATCTGATTTTAAAATCTTATATTAAACTTGTGTCACTATGGATTGTCCTTTTAAGAGCGAGGCTTATGGGGGTTGGGGAGATAGCTCAGTCGGTCGAGTGCTTGCCTTGTAAGCGCAAGGCCCTGGGTTCGATCCTCAGCACCCCCCCCCCCCCAAAAAAAAAGAGTGAGGCTTATATAAATAGTGGAAACACCTCTCATTTATGTGGTACCTGATGGTTTATAAAAGTTCCATGTCAGAGTCTCGCTTGATCCTCATAAGAATCCTGTGAGATGGGTATTGTCACTGGGATGCCCAGAGAACTTCTTGATCAGACAGTGGTTAGTGTCAACCCAGGTACTTGAACTATTTTCCAACTAGAGCAGCTGGAGAAAGCTTGGTGTGCCGTGTTGTCCATCCCTCGGCCCCCCTACACCCAAGGGAGCAGAAACCTGCCGTTTTGGCGAGTGCAGAAGTCCTTACCTGAGTTTTCTTTCAGTGAGAGGTGCTGGTGGTTGTCATCCTCCTTCAACTGAGGACTCTTGATAATGCAGTTTGTTCACTCACTACTTTGTCCTACTCAGGTGTGTGCATCTGTATCTCAGAACAGTTAGTGGACATTTCTCTTGTGCACTCTGTTACGCTTTCTTATCCATTCCTCAATAACGTACTGCGAGGGGCTTTGGAACCTGGTGCAGAAATTGTAGTTCACATTAATCTTTTCCCACAGTAACTAGGGAATCTTGGCTGGTACTTAAACCCATGGATGGGCCCCTGGGCCTCAGTGTCCTTGAGAAAGCCATCACTTCCTGTGTGATTCCAGGCCAGGGCCTCCCTTTGCACCTTTCTTACCTCCTGTGTCCAGTAACTTGCTATCAATTTAGACTTACATTTCTTCCCTGGTTTTCAGCAGGATGAGGAATTCTGACTCAAATAGATAAAAATAACAAATCCACTTGTACCAGTGATCTACCTTCAATTTATTCTGCTCACAGATGGAGACCAGGAGCCTTTCTGAGATCCAGCCCCACCTTACTCTCCTGGGGCATCACATCTGCCTCCCTTTGTGCCCAGCTAGGGTGGTCTTTGTCCATCTTACCTAAGGGCTACGTACAGTCTCTGCTTCCACGGGGACCCTAAATATGAAGACAACCCTGATCTCCCTGATGAGGCCGGTTCCTCTTATTTTAGATTGTTTTGAGCTTTCCCTTCAGAGCCCATATCACTGTTTTAGTTTGAAAGTTGCGGGTTCGTTGGCTCCTTGTTTTACCACTGACCCCCACTGGCCTGTGAACTCTGTGAAGGTAGGGACTGTATTTATTACAGATGTCCCTCAAAGTACCAGGGTCACATCTGTGTAAACTCATTCTATTTTTTTTTTTTTTTTTTTTTTGGTGGTGCTGGGAATTGAACCCATGGCCTTGTGCTTGCAAGGCAAGCACTTTACTGACTGAGCTATTTCCCCAGCCCTAAACTCATTCTAGGTTGAAAATACCCTAAGTCAAAAAATGCCTATGATACTCATAATACTTCCAAGCCTGGTAGCTTAGCAACATAACACACTGCAGATTACTGGTGTGGACCCTTGAGATCACCTGGCTCACTGGGAGTTACTGTCCCACACCTCGATGCTCTGGGTCATGATCATGAGTGTGGTTTCTGGGAATGCATGTTGCTTTTGCATCACTGGCAGGTTGTTACTGAACCAGTCCCGCTTTGCCTGCCACACAGTGTGCCAATCACTGAAGCCAGGAGTTTTGCAAAAAAGAAAAGTTTATTTACAAAGCACCAGTTGTTGAGAGAGAAGCCTCAGATCTGCCTTCCTGGCAATAGGGCTGAGAGGGATGTATGGGCTAAAGAAGCAAGATTGCCTAAAGGGTGGAAAAGGTGAGTAGAGTGAAGGAAAAGTGAAGTAATGAGAGCAAACTACACAGCTCCTCATAGGATGTGTGTCCAGAAAAGGGCAGCATCAGCGTGACCTGAGTGTGCAGTTTTGGTTCTCTGATGTCAGAAGATCACCTGTCAGACACCTGAACAGGCCCAAGTGAAGGGTGGTTGACTTGATCCGGTTTGAGCTAGACAAGGCTGTCTCTAGAATCCTGCGAAACAACTTAAATCATAGTGACCATACATACCATAGAGGTGCAGTCTGCAAAAAAGCTAAAGGGGTCTCTCTTTTGTTTAATAAGCAACTTCTAAAATCAATGACGAAAGCAGATAGCTGGAATCAAGTAAAGCTCAAGGGTTTGCTCAGGTTTTCCCTGTTTCAAAGTTGAAAGATCCTTCCATTGGGGACCACCTAATACTCACGGTTTAATCTCCAGTGCTCAGCACAGAGCCTGGCTCAGAAGAGACATTTACAGAATGAACCATGGAATGGAGTCTACTTTCTAAGTGAATCTTTGTGTAGCTCTTGTAGCTTTCTCCTGGAAGTGATGTTCTGCTCTCCATCCCAGTTAGGTTGAAGTGGTCAACAATTCATTCTGCCAATTTCCAGGTCTCTTAAATTCCTTTGAATCCCCACACAGCAATGAGAGCAAGGTCAGAAGCTTCCTAGGATGCTGATTGATTGTGTACACTTTGTGTTATGTTAACGAGCATTTTGTGTTTGTTAGTAACAAAAACTTAAAGTATAATTTTCAGCTTTTATTTTTTCCTCACTATTTGCAAATTTACCTTGGCTAATGTAAAAGCTATAGTGGAGGGTTTTTATTGTAGTTATTAAAGTTCATTTCTCATTTCCTCTAAATTACATTTTGAAATTTTAAATTTTGAGGGGCAGTGGCATCTCTCCCTTTTAATTTCTGCACCACTGCACCACCTAGTGGATCATACTTGCTACAACCATTGGTCTGCTGATTTCCTGACAACCACAAATTCTGCAGAAGGGAAAAAAAAGCCTTTTATGTGTTAAAATCATGGGCTCTCTTCTTTCTTTCCTTTTTTTTTTTTTTTAGTACCGGGGATTGGACCCAGAAGTGCTTAACCACTGAGCCACATCCCGAGCCTTTTTTTTTTTTTTTGAGTCAGGGTCTCCCTAAGTTGCTGAGGCTGGCCTTGAACTTGGATCCTCCTGCCTTAGCCTTCTGAGCCACTGTAATTACAAGTATATGCACCACTGTGCCCAGATTTGTACTCTTTCTATCAGTGACTTTTCTTACTAGGCAAGCACAAATTTTTTGAGAAGAGTTCAATACTATGTAATTCAGAATTTTTAAAAATATATCCATTCTTATCTGAAATTTCCCATGTTGAAAAATAATGCAGACTATCAATTTAACTCAGTTTATGTAATACTGGCATGCAGGATACTAGATCAGAGAATGAGGTCTTTTTCTAAACAAGGCTATTTCAAACAACTGAACTTTTTGTTTCTTTAGATTTCATCATGAGAAGGAAGAAAATAAAGAGAAGCCTAGCTTTTGATATAACTTGCCTCAATTTCATCTACTTTATTTTCTTAAGTCATGATCATTAGCAGGGCTTGTCGACTTGCATTTTTGTTACTTTGAGTAGCTTGGCTCTGATGCCCATGGTTCATCCTTAGGGAAGGTTGACAGGAAACCTCACCTTTCCCCTTCCTGCCTCTGGTCTTTGCTGCCCTCTCCGTTTATCGGAGTGTGTTCCACAATGACCAGCAATTCTTTGTTTTCCTCATTTGATTGTCTAATAGTAGGCGTAGTGTGCAGTCATCCTTATGCAGAGCATCCCACAGAAGAACACATTCAGTTTTCAAGTTTATGATAGTTAAATATTTAAGAAATATAGTTGAAATTAGAAGCGCTTTTTTTTTTTTTTTTTTTTTAAATCTTGTTGTTTTTGGTACCAGGGCTTGAACCAACTGGTGCTTAACCACCGAGCTACATCCCCAGCCTCCCCAGATTTTATTTTTTGGTTTGAGACAGTGTCTCGCTAAGTTGCTTGGGGCCTTGCTAAGTTCCTGAGGCTGGCCTCAAACTTGTGATTCTCCTGTATCAGCCTCCCAAGCTTACGGTGTGTGCCACTACCCCTGACCAGATTATTGGTTTAAAATAAAACTATTATGTCTCTTATTTAAAACTGGTTAAATTCATATTTTCAAAGCATCATTTGCTAAGTTTTATTAACATTCCTGCATGAGAAGTTTACAATGTTTATTTATTTTTTCTTGCAGCAAAGATTACTCAAAGGATTCTTAAAATATAAAAATAAGTACTGTTTCTATAAACAAGTAGTCTTCTTTCATTTTCAGAATAGCATGAAAAATAAGTAATTTGGTTTATGGCTGCCATGATCTAAATTGCTAGAACCTCTCTTAAAAGTAGGGATGTCTTGCTGGGTCTGGTAGCACACATGCCTGTAATCCCAGCAACTCAGGAGGCTGAGGCAGGATGGTTGAAAGTTCAAGGCCAGCCAGGATAATTGAGCAAGACCCTGTCTCAAAAATAAACAGGGCTGGGATATAGCTCAGTGGTAAAGTGCTGTTGGGTTCAATCCCCAGTAACCTCACCCCCCCACCCCCCAAAAGAACATCTTTTAAAAGATATAAAGGGTATAAAAGATGTAAAAGATGTTTATACCCTTTAATCCAGATTTAACTAAATATGGGGTTGGGGTGGGGAACTATATGCCAGCAGTATTTGCCATAGTTTGTAGTGTAATAGCAAAAAATTAGGAACTGCTTAAATAACTGGTAGGGATATAGCTAATAAGTTATATATTAAATATGCCTATTTATAAATTTAAAGTAATTAAAATGAAATGAAGTCAAACATTTGATTTTTCAGTTGCATTGGCCACACATCAAATGCTCAGTGACCATGTCTGGCTAGTGATTTTTGTGTTGAACAACACGTTTATAGGACATTGTTGGGGCAGGAGTTTTGTGGGAGAGCACTGCTAGGTGGGTGCTTCTCAAACTTTAATGTACATATTCTTCACATGGGCTCTAGTTCAAATGCTTATTCCTATCAATGGGTCCAATGTAGGACATGAGATTCTGCATTTCTTTTATTTATTTATTTATTTTAAATAAAAAAAAATTTTTTTTTTTTTGAGATTCTGCATTTCTAACAAGCTCCCAGCTATGGGTGATGTGGTATGTAAGGGGGAATTTCTTTCAGTTCCAGCATTTCCTCCTCAGTTCCAAAAGGAAAGGTCTGTCTTTGGGGCTCAGGCCTCTGTACTTAGGCTCAATGGCTTTGTGGGATTAACTGTGCTCACTGGGATACAACAGAAGCATCCATCTCTTTTCTGTGTGAGCTTCCTCTGACGGAGTTCTAGGTCTGGGAGGTCACAGTTGACTTTGTGTATGTTACATGCAGGCAGCATTCAACCAAGCAATTCTAATAATTGTTTTTCTTTTCTTCTCTTTTTCTTTTTTCTTTGGGGATTGAACCCCCAGGGCACTTTTCCACTGAGCCACATTCCCAGTCCTATTAATTTTTTATTTTGAGACAGGGTCTCACTGAGTTGGTTAGGACTTGCTAAGTTACTGAGGCTGGCTTTGAACTTGCCATTCTCCAGCCTCAGCCTCCAGAGTTGCTGGGATTACAGGTATGCCCCACCACGCCCTGCTAATAATTGTTTTTCTAACCTGCCGTTTGACAAAGCAGTTTATAATTTTCTTTATCTTGGTGCATATTATTGGGTGGTGGTTTGTACATATTTTTTTTTTTTTCCAAGTGATGCTATGTTTTAGTGTTATATGTACTGAGTCAGATATAAAATCACAGGGTAAACAGGGCTCTGTCTTTGTTGCCAAATTAGCACCTTCCTTTTTGACTTTATTAATGACTTCTTTGTAATTACAAATAAGAATGGTCTATTTAAATTATACCTGAGCTTAGTGTATCAGAACCGTGAGCAGAGGTCTTAGGTGTCATTACCTGCTGATTGTTGTCTATATACCTCACGTCTTACTAGAATCAAACTGTACCCATCTGAATCCAAATTGTGACCAATCCCCTGTGAGCTATGGGGCCTTGCCCTGTGCTTATTTTTTCTTTTTCTTTATCCCACATCCCCCCCCCCCCCCCCCCCGCCAAGGGAGGAATCTTACAGGGTTTTTAGATTAGTAGGCAGTAGCCATAAAACACTTGGCACAGCATCTGGCATGTTGCTAAAGTAAGTGATGATGTGTTTCAGGTCTTGTTTTACATGTGTGTTCACAAAGACCCATCAATTGGGGGAACTTGGGAATGTGTACCTAAAACTGGCTGTTGAAAGAGCCAGAAATAAAATCTGACCTGACTCCCTGTATCCTCTACTTACACCAAACTACTGCATAAGAATTACTGAGCTGGGTTATTGGACCCAGGATGACTGCTTAGAAATAGCCATTAAGCTGGTTAAGAAGTTCTGGGATGTCAGAGTGATCCAGTGACTATTCTTGTCCATAAGCACCAACAACCATGGGGTTTTTTGGTTTGAAGTCCAGGGACCTGTCACCATTGAATTTTGAAGGGCACAGAAGGTGTGTAGTGGAAGAGGCAAGTTCAAAGGAAAGGAAAGGAAAGAGGCTCCTGGGTTAGAATGTGTCCTCTCCTTCCTTTTACTTGTATGATCTCCATCAAGTTCCTTTATCTCTCTAACTTAAGTCTCTTTTCTATAAAACACGACTAGTAATTATGATATTGATAATGGCTAAATTTGATTGAGCATTTACTTTGTGCCAGGCACTACCTCAAATTCTGTGCATGCATTAATATGATTAAATTCTCATAAAAACCCGAAAAGGGTGGACCTTATTACTGCCCATGCTTTACAGATAGGGGAAACTGAGGCAAGGAGAAGTTAAACAACTTGGTCAAAGTAAATGGCAGAGTATGGATTTGAGTCCCCACTTTCTGACTACAGCATCTATGATAGGTGCTTTTAAAAAGTGGCTTTAGGGCTAGGGTTGTGGCTCAGTGGTAGAATGCTCTCCTAGCATGCGTTAAGCCCTGGGTTCGATCCTCAGCATCACGTAAAAATAAAATAAAGGTATTGTGTCCACCTCCAACTAAAGCAAATATTTTTTAAAAAAGAAGTGACTTTAGGGGCTGGGATTGTAGCCCAGTGGTAGAGCTCTTGCCTAGCATGTGTGAGGCAAGCATGTGTGGGTTTGATTCTCAGCACTGCATATAAATAAATAAAATAAAGGTCCATCAATAACTAAAAGAATATTTTTTTTAAAAAGTAACTTTATTGAGATAGAATTCACATCAAGTGTGCACTCAGTGGTTTTCATTGATTTCCCACTGAGTTGCTCAGCCTTTCCACACAAGGAAGCCCACACCCATCAGTCATTCCCGTTTCCCTCCAAGTCTCTGTATCTCTGGACAACCACTGTTTTCAGTTTGTTTGGATTCGTCTCTTCTGGATGTTTCACACCAATCAAATCATACAGCATTTGTCCTTTTGCATATAACTTCTTTTACTTACAATTCAGAATTCACCCATGTTGGAGCATGTATTAGTACTTCATTCCTTTTTGTGATTGAGTCATGGCCTGTTGTGTGGATAATTCACATTTTGTTTACCCTGTCATCCGCTGATGTACATTTGAACTATTTCCACTGTTTGGTTATTATAAATAATGCCACTGAGAATGTCATTTGTGTCAAGTTTTTGTGTGAACATATATTTTCCCTTCTCATGGGTTCCACAATGTGTTCTTAGTCCTCTTCTGAGAGAGGAAACAGGTCATTCTTACTTGGGAGTGGACCTTACCTGGCTGCTGCAGTATTCATGACAGAAACCTTTATCAGTGAGACTGCTTTTGTGGGGGGCATGGAGTGGGACTGTACAAGCAGCCCTTTATCCTGTTCTCCCCTTTCTAATAGAGCAGTGAGCTCCAACGCTATTGGACATAGGAGGCAACTGAACCTCACCAGGTGAACTGCTCCAGGTCCCGGAGCCTGGGGCATGTAGGGAGCTAAGTTTAGAGCCAGGGACATGTGCTGGCCTAAAAGCTTATAGCACCATGTTTATGGCCAGCATTGTGGGGGTTTATGACCTCCCCACCTCCCACTTGAAGGTTTACCAGCCTGGATTTTACAAAATGCTTTCGTGGTAATTTCCTCGTTTCACTTTATAAAATGATTGGCAGTATTCTTGGTGACCTGTAGCAGTGGAATTGAGTGGGTACCAAGCTCACAGGGGGGCTGAGGAGCAGAATCTTTTTTTTTTAAATTGGTGCATTATAATCATACACAGCAGTGGGATTCATTGCTACATATTTGTTCATGCATACAGTAAAGAACAGTCTCTGCTGGAAGCTTGTTCTTGGAGTCTCTTGTCCTTTGCATTTTATTTTAGCACAGTTTTGCTTTCAAAATTACAGATTGTATTCCCCAGCCTACTGTCATTTTCTCCCTGTTCTTTATTGGAAGTATGCTGAAAATTTACTCTAGGTATAAAAGAGGGCAATGGGATTAAAAAAACAAAAAACCAAAATACTTAGTAATTCCGGCACTCTTCAGCAATCAGTTGGGGTTCTAGTCTCACTCTAGTGACCTGTCAGAAACCCCTCTGTAAACTTCCATGAGGATCTTTTTTCTTTAAACTTGGTTGTGCTCAGGCTGTGTCTATTGCGAGGCATGTGCTGCAGGCACACTGTGCGCACCAGTTTTAACTGTTCACACAGTCAAGACTCACCATAGTGGGTTGTGATGGGAGTTTAAGGAACCCTGACATGTTTGGAGCTGAGTCACTTGTGGAATATGGAGTGAACCTTGACAGGTTTTATTTCTGAACCAAATATTGCATAAGTGGTTGTTTAGTTCTCTGGCAACTAATTTACTATTCTCAGGAAGGGTTCAACTTTGAAGAGACCACAGATAAGTGCCCTGAAGCCAAAGACTTGTTTTATAATGTTAAAAATTATAGGAAGGAAAATCGTTGAGCTCATTTTCTGCCTTCTGTGGGCAAAAGCAGTTCCTGTTTATTTATTGGAGAGATATTTCAAAATTGTGTCCCGTGAGCAGATTTTTAAAATTTATGTTTTATTTTTTATTTGTAGATGGACACAATACCTTTATTTTATTTATTTATTTTTTATGTGACATCAGGATCCAACCCAGTGCCTCACATGTGCTAGGCAAGCGCTCTGCCATGAGCCACAACCGCATCCACAGTGAGCAGATTTTTGACTAACTTCTTTATAATAGTTAAAATAAGACTGATTTCTTGGGGGAAAGAGAGGAAACCAAAAAAGTCCCAAGGGAGGAAACCAGAAAAGTCCTATTTCCAGGTATAGGTAAGGTAGGCTGTGGCTTGCCCCTCACCCTAGGTTTGCTGTTTATTTACACTCTTCCTAGAATTTCAGTTGGTTTCTAAAATGATAAAGCAGACATACAGAAAATACCAAAGTGAAACTTCATGCAGAAAACCACTGGTCATTTGTTGGATGATGTCCTCCCAAAGATTCCCACCTGCAGGTTGGAGCCTGTTGGGAACCTCGGTGATTCCAATTTCTCTCTGTCTTCCTTCCTTCCTTTCTTTTTTTCTTTTGCACTTCTTGGGATCAACCACAGGGCCTTGCACGTGTTAGTCAAGCACTCTCCCATTGAGCTACATTCCCAGCCCTTATTTGTATTTTATTTTGAGACAGGACCTTGCCAAGTTGCTGAGGCTAGCCTCGAACATGTGATCCTCCTGCCTCAGCCTTCCTTGTTGTGGGGATTACCATGTGTGCCATTGTGCACTGGAATGGAACCCAGGGCTTTGCACCACCGAGCCACACCTCCAGCCCTCTTCCATCGTTTCTTGGCTTTCTCTTCCCTCCTTCCTTTTCTCCGTTTCCTTCCTTCCTTGCAGTGATCCATGGAAGGAACATTTATTGAGTGCTTAGTGTGGGGAAAGCACATGTCGTAATCTGACATGGTGAGTTGTGTAAACTCCCTGTGTGTAAAATGGGGACAGTCACAGCTAACCACAGGGGTGTGTCACTCTCTAGAAAGTCACAGGAATACTCAGGTGTGGTGCCTTACTGAATGTTACTGACTTCCTGCCCTTCTGATCTCATAGCCATCGCGGCGCCCTGGCCTGGGTGGGCACGTGTCTTTGTGCTCCCAGGCTGTGGATCAAGGTGATTCAGTGTGTCCATCCATGCTGGGAATGTGGATCCCTGCTTGTGTAACTAAATGGCTCACTCTCCAGCCTCACCAGGTACTTGCTGTGTCTGCAGGCACCTTGCAGGTGGTCGCTCCCAGCTCTGAGAGTGCCATTCTCTCCATGATCAGTGTCCACCCCCTTTCACATTCATCATCCTGAAGGAACTCAGACAGGACACGTGGGAGAAGACACCTCCCTGCGGTGGTGCCTACCTCCCTCCTCCCCAGACCTCCCAGGCCCAGCTAAAAACTCTCCCTGTGGTCACGATATTGTATGTACTTGCTAGTCACCCGTCACTCATCCTGCCCCAGCCCCACACGGCCATTTTTCTTTTATGATGGTAGTGAATTTGTTTCCTACCACAGGGTCTTTGCGCTATGCTGCTTTGTGAACATCTTCCACCCGATCCTATTCATTACTTCAAACCTCATCTCAGTGCCCCTTCCTCACCAAAAGCCTCCCTTGTCCACCTGACGGTATCAGGTGCTGCCTCTTGGGGAGCTTCCTCGGAGCAGTATTGTATGTTTTGATTTTCATTTGATCTTGTAACACATTACACTTGGTAAACATTGGTTGAATGAGTGAGTCAAGAATGAGTGATGGTGAATTTGCACTCCCATGTTCATGGCAGGATTATTCACGGTAGCCAAGGGGTAGAAACAGTCCAAGTTTCATCATCGGATGAATGAATAAACAAAGATGTGTCATATGCATACAGTGGAGTATTATTCAGCCTTTAAAAGGAAGGAAATTCTGACACATTGCTTCAACTTGGATGAATCTTGAGATTGTTATACTAAGTAAAGTAAGCCAGTTACAGAAAGACAAGTACTGTGTAATTCCACTTAAGTGAGGAATCTAATGTAGAAAATTCATAGAATCAGAAAGTAGAATGAATGGTGGTTGCCAGGAGTTGTCGAATGGGTACAGAACTTCAGTTTTCAAGATAAAAAGAGTTCAGGAGATTGATTGTACAACAGTGTGAGTACACGATTCCTGCTGCTATAACAAAATACCTGAAACTGGGTTGGTTATGAAGAACAGAAATTTATTTCCTCACAGATTAGGAAGCTGGGAAGCCCAAGATCAAGTGCCAGCAGTGTCCGATGAGGGCTGCTTTCTGCTTGTTCCTGGATCCTCACGTGACAGAAGAGATGGGAGAGACAAATGTTGCATCCTCACATAACAGAAGGCAGATGGGCTTTAAAAGAGCCCAGCTAGTTCTCTGAAGCCATCTTGACTTAGTCATCTCCTGAAGAACTCACCTCCTAATGCTTTCATACTGGACCTTTGGTTCCAACATATGAATTTTAGGGGGACACATACATGCAAACCTGCTCCTGAACTGTATACTTAGAAATGGCTCAAATGATAAATTTTGTTTTGTGTTTTTTAGTACAATTAAAATGTCATATGGCCATACTGACTTTTGGAAACCAATGTAAAAGAATCTTATATTCTGGGATACCTGGGACTTCTGGACAGTATACTTGAAATTTGTTGGAAAGAATTATCTGTTTCCTCCTCTGGGTGAGGTCAAGAGTCTTCCTAAGGCCTGAGCCTCCCACAGATGCTTGGATTCTCCTACTTTTCTGTCCTTGGGCCCAGAACCCTTGGCCGTTCTGGCTTCCAAGGGTTCCTGGTTGTACCTTCTGCCCTCTTCCTTGTAAGATTTGAAATGTAAATGTTCCTTCCCTTTCCATCTTGTTTAGCTCAAACATTGGAAGAACTGTATCAAAAACTTAATGGTGGGGCTGGGGTTGTGGCTCAGTGGTAGAGCGCTTTCCTAGCGTGCGTGAGGCCCTGGGTTCAATCCTTAGCACCACATAAAAATAAAATTATTGTGTCCACCTATAACTAAAACAAAATATTAATAAAAAACAAAAACAAAAAACCTTAATGGTGAAATCCTGGATGGGGTATGAACATTTTCAGGTACCCATTTAGCACAAGTGCTGTGTAGAGCTTGCCTCCTTTCTTGTTGACCATGTGAGGTATCGATGGTTTTATCTTGGTTTTATAGAGGATATGATATATCCAAGACCCCACAGCTAACCCACAGAACAAGGATTGCACCTCAGGTCTTGTCATTTTAAAACTCACTTTCTTGCCACTGCTTCAAGTTGCTTTTTAGATAGTTTCTATCTTATGGTCCAATTTGATGTACATCCCAGTCCCAAATCAGAAGGGGCACTCTTCATCTGCATACCTCTTGGTCCAACCCAGGGGTATGTAACATACACTATGGTGGCAGGATTGCCCGGGGCTCCCCAGGTCCATGCTGTTGAAATCCTAGGCTCAGCTCTCAAGCCCTGGGCATCCCATGCAGCCTTAGAGAGTTATTCAGAATCTGAAACTTTGTACTTCTACTCCTCCCTGTCCTCTACTTACACTTTGTTATTTTTTTATCTGCTAAATTTATAGAAAGTTTAGTAAGAGGAGAGAACTTTGCTGAGCAAGCAATCTGTCTCTTGAGTTGGCTCTGAACTGCCCGGACTTCCGGTATGGTTATCTTCTAGTTATTTCCAAGATTGGGAAACATTTTCTTTTTATACCTTTTAATTTCTCTGTTAGCCTTAGTGGTTCAGTTTACCTGGAACACTACCAGTTTATTTCTAGCTCTTTTGTACCTTGTATGTCCTATATGGATCTATGATAATAAATCTCTAAATATTCCTTTCCACGGTGTTGCCCTAAAATGCTGCATTTACAGTTATCTCTCGCTATCCTAGGCGATTGGTTGTAGGACTCCCATCAACACCAAAATCCCCAGATGCTCAAGTCTTTATATAAAATGATATAGTTTTGCATATCCCCTGCGTGAATCCTCCCATATCTTTTAAATCATCTCTAGATTACTTATAATTATTAAAATAATGTAAAGATTATGTAAACAGTTGTTCTACTGTATCATTCAGGGAATACTGACAAAGTCCACACATGTTTAGTAGAGACAAAAAAATTTTTAAAGTATTTTTGATCCATGTTTGGTCAGATGCAGGACCAGTGGATATGGAGGGCTAACTGTACTTAGTAAGTTCCATTTAAGTTCCAAATCATTTTATATGCCTAAAAGAAATATCTACTCCAGTGCCCCAGTTCCCTCACGCTGGAGAGAGGGAGGAAAAAAAGAAAGCTGGTAAAGTGGCCCAATTCCAGGCTGCTTTCTTTTTGCCTCACAAGTGGTGCTTTTCAAAGCATTTGGCGTCCCTGCTGTATGGATGTGTCACTGTGCGAGATGACAACGGATTGCTGGGAATGTGGGCCACTATTGTGTCCGCCTTACGTAACCACGTGGAGTGATGGAAATGGGCGAACAGCCTGGGAGGTAGGCAGTGGCCGGGCCCCTTAATCTCCAGAGGCATGAAGACTGCTCAAGTCCTCCAGAGGATGTGGATCCAGGCTGTTAAAAAGTTGGGGAGATTGAAAAGCCATGTGAGTCCCCCTGCAAGCTCTCCCCCTTTCTTTCCCAACCTTTCTTTGAGGGAAGGGAGGGGGAACAAACCCCCTCTCACAGTGTCTCCTTTATCCTCGGATTTATTTGTGCCCTGGCAGCCTTCAGTAACAAATTGTGAGATCGCACATTGTGGACTGTAGTCAATGGTGGGTTTTTAAATACTTGTCTTATTTTTAGCAGACCTAAGTGAAATTGATAGCTTCTTGCTGGATTTTTGAATTAAAGGCTGCTGTTTTCCATGTACTGGGAATCTCTTGGCATGGTTTTGCTTCCTAGGTATAGATTAACATACTGTTTGTATGTTTGTGTGTGTGAGAGAGAGAGAGTTTCTTGTTTGGAGAGAAAACATTTTGTTTTCTTATACTGCAGAAATCTATATTCTTACTCTTACGTCTAGACTTATAGGAAAAATGTTTGCCATATGTTTTTTTCCCTTTCATGTAAGTTTGGGCTTAGGTAGTGGTGTAACATGTCTTTATTTTATGTCATGTCCCTAACGGGTAATTTCCATTAGTCTTTTTGCTATGTTCTTTATCAGTAGGAAACAGCAGTTTGTAGATATAGAGTCTAAAAGTTGCCTGTTCAGAGGGACTTCGTGATGCTTTCGTATCAGCTTTGTGATTATATTTTTAAAATGTTCCTTAATTCTTTATGAAACATGTATGATATTTTTCTCTCTTTGGCCAAAGGTTCCAAAGGAAATAAGCTTTATAAAAAGTAGAGGATTTTAAAAATAAAACAACAGATCAAATACCTTTTTGCTTTAGTTTCCTTTCTGTTCCTTCTTTGCACAAATACCTTACTGTTAACGCAAAGTTTTTTATTTATGGTAGAAAAATTAGCCCACTTTTATCTTTCTCTGGCATCTAGGAATGACATGTTATAAATGGAGGAGGTTGTTGTTAATACTAATTATAGGGAAAGGAAAAGTGATTAGGAAAAGTGATGAAAAACACATTGGAGATCTTCCTGCTGGATGGGACTGTGGTCCCTAATTTGAAGAGGTGACGTGGACAGTCTTTTGCACCCTGCAGCTCTCTGGGCTTGGCCTGCTGAATCACCTGTGCCCAATGCCTCTGCCTTTGTATGTCTCCCTCTCACCCCGAGTCACTGGTACCACACCCTACCTGCCCTGTCTCTAGTAGAAGTGACTGCACTCTCTTCTACTCTTTCACTTTGCTAAATGGGGACTTCATTAAAAATTTGGTATTAGGTATGCCATTAGGTATTCAGTCATTGGCTAGGAATTAGGTACCCCTTGATGTTAATTCATGTATTTTTTTTTTTTTAATTTATGAAATGATTGGTAACTGTAAAAGAATTAAGTATCTAAAGTATAAAGCATAAAAATGAAATACCATAATGCTCCCAAGAGAAGCCACATATGCTCAGAAAGACCCTGACCCATCCTGGCAGATGGTACCACTGGTACAGGAAAGCTAAAGGAGCCAAGAGGCTTCTAACACGTTCCCAAGAGTGATCTTTAAGGAATCTCAGCTGACTCTTAACATAAATAGGAACAAGGTCGGTTTTGACCAACGTGGTCTTAAATACCTGGCAGGAGAGTATAGCCAAAGCACACTCCGACATGGACATTTAAAAGGAAAAACATTTAAAAAAAAGATGTAACTTAAGATGTATACTTGTGTTGGCCCTACCCAAAGTAAGTAAAGTAGGAAACTATAAAGGAAAGTTCTTGTGCCTGATAATAATCACAAAGGACTCTAGAGTCAAAAGTTTGTCCTGAGTTAATTTGATCCTGATCTCACAGACCTACAAATCTTCCTAACTAGATTTGTTTTTCACCAATATGATTATGAGTTACTGTCTTCATGGTGTTCAGAGACTGGTTGAAATACTAATACTTTTTTGTTTACAATTAGTATTTTTGTTTAAAAAAATACTTTTTGTTTACAATTGCTAATAATTTGTTTACTAATTGCTAATTGTTTACAAAAAGGTAATGCTTTGCTGCCTTGTTGCCTTAGCATGAT
This sequence comes from Sciurus carolinensis, assembly GCF_902686445.1. Taxonomy (NCBI): domain Eukaryota; kingdom Metazoa; phylum Chordata; class Mammalia; order Rodentia; family Sciuridae; genus Sciurus; species Sciurus carolinensis. The sequence goes on from NC_062226.1 coordinate 70,352,808, forward strand.
CCCTGCCCTATGTATGCCTTGTCCAGTCACCTGCCATCTGCACCATTGGACCTCTGGACCGTCCTAATGCTGAACACCCTTAACTGTCCATGCCCTACCTGATAGAGAACAAGGACTTTGGGTCACTTCCCCCATCTTTGCCCTCTTTCAGCAGGAAGCAGCTTGGACATGTCATCGTCCATTTTCCATAGAATTTGAATGCAGAAATCGACAGTGGGGAAATGTAACAGTGTTCCACTTTATGCTTTGAATATAGCCCTTGCTGCTCTGCCACTGTGACTTATTTTTAAAAGGACATGTTTCTCTTCCTCTCTCCCTTCTCCCCCCTAATCTCTTCCCCTCCCTAATCACAGGAGGAACAGGATTACTGTTCTTCCCCATCCTAGGCAGAGTTATCTGTCCTTGAGCACACACCCACCATGGGAACAAAGTAATTCAGACTTTGGGGGACGGCACCAGAAGATCTCAGAAATTACTTTCTCCCAAATCAACAGTTGAATTACAACTCCAAACAGAGAACACGTGGAATGGAGCCTTTGAATCACGTCTTTCAAAGCCCCTGTTCCCCTTGATGGGCAGAATCACAGTCTCTGGGACAGGAGTCCCCATGCTTCTCCTTTGCTAGCAAAGCAATTAAACTTTTTCCCAAAACAAAACAAAACAAAATTAAATACCATGAGCCCACCACACACATCCATCCGCCCTCACCAGGATGAAACACAAGGCGCTTGTGTCCCTTCCCACCTCACCCTATGCCTCCTTTCCAGGCTGCTTCAGCCTGAATTTTGTATATCTCATTCCCTGGTTTTTTCTTTATCTTTTTACTACATACATACATACATACATGCACACATGTCCCTAAACAAAAGATTAATTTTAGTTTTCTTGGCCCTTTTTTTTTTTTTTTTCTTTTTTTAAACATCTAGAAATAACGCCTCACTGCCCACCTCCTTCAGGGGTGTTTTCCACTCTGCACATCTGTGTTTGAGATGTGCCTGTGTTGTGGTGTGTGTGTGATTGGGGTTTGTTTGTTCTCATTACAGTACGACATTGTGTTTTAGAAATATATCACAGCGTATTTGTGTGTTCTTGATAGACCTTTGGGTTGTTTCCAGGACTTAGCTGATGAGGACATTGCTCCTGTGAATATTCTTATCTTTCTGCCCTTATGCACCTATTCATACATTCCTCTAGGGCCTCTACCTGGGAAAGGAGTCACTACTTTGTGGACTATTTGTACCTTTAACTCTGATACATGTGTGCTCTTCCTATGACCTTTCATGGAAAGCTCCCCAGTGCTAAGCAGCTGCCTGCTGGCATTCTAGCAAAGAGAGACCCAGTAGTGACAGCCAGTCTGATATGCACACAGCTGAGCAGGTTGTGTGGGGCCAGAGCCTGGTGGCCCAGTTTGAACTGCAAGAGCTGTCTCTCCTAAGCTGGTGCGTGCTGACAGCTTGTCCTGGGGGATGTACTCGGAGCTGATACTCTGAGAAATAAATGTGATTATGTGGGGTGCTCTATGTTTCTCAAGAGATAATATATAAATGAGGTGGGAAGACACTCAGTGGTTTGCTTGTTGGATGTACCCGTGGGTAGCTGGTAAAACTCAATGACTTTACTTATGTTATTCACCGATGTATCCAAAGTGCCACAAACAACATGGTGGCACATAGTGGAAGCTCAGTAGCTATTCTTTTTTTTTTTTTTTTTTGGGGGGGTGCTGGGGATCAAACCCAGGGCCTTGTGCTTACAAGGCAAGCACTCTACTGAATGAGCTATCTCCCCAGCCCCTCAGTAGCTATTCTTGAATGAATGATTTAAGGCTTTGCTGTGAGACTTGCAGAAAGTCACAACTCTGTGGGCTAAATGAACATAATTATGGTGTATTCAGTGCTTACAGGAGCTGTTAAAATTTACTTTTAAATTTTATTTTTTGTTGCTGGGGATGGAACCCAGGGCCTTGTGCAGATAATGTATATGCTCTATCACTGAGCACTACCCCCAGCCTCTTTTTTTAGCTGATAGAAATTTATTGTCTCATGGTTCTGGAGGATAGACGTCTGAAGTCAAGGTGTTATCAGGGGCAGGGTTGGTTCCTTCCTAGGGCTGTGAAGGAAGGATCTGTTCCATGCCTCTGCCCTCTCTTCTAGTAGCCTCAGGAATTCCTTGGCATAGAGCCTTTGTTCTCCGTGTCTTTACTCTGTCTGCCTTCTGTAAATGTCTGTGTCCAAATTTCTCCCCTTTATAAGGACACCAGTCAAATTGGATTAGGGCTCTCCCTAATGACACTTACCTTGACTCCATCACCTGCCAAGACTCTGCTTCCAAATAAGGTCACACTCACAGGGTCTGGGGGCTAGGACTTTAATATCTTTGGGGGGGACACCTGCAGTCTCTTAAACTGTATTTTTACGCCAATTTCCCCACCTTTAAAATTAATATTTTGTATTTATCACTTAGTCTAGCAGAGCGTGTATGCATTGGGTATTGTGTTTGGTAGTTAATTATAGGTAAAAAGCAACCCCTTGAAGTCTGATCAGTTTCATACCAAGTTGGTGAGGTCTTCAGGCACCAAGCAAGTTCACAGCAAGATGCTATTGATTAAAAATTGATTGCGCCCTATTGATGGAGGTAGTGGTAGGAGAACCATCCTGTCACTGATGAATTTAATTTGACCTTCCCTTGCAGATTAACACAGAAATTCTTGCTTTTTTTTTTTAACTTAAAAGTACTTTTTTTTAAAAAAGTTAGTTTCTAAGGTAAAGTACTTTTTTTTTCAACTTCCATAGCAAAATATAGAGCTCTCAGATACCCCGGAAAATATGTATATATTTCTATATATATTTCTATAACGTTACATCATACATATAATATGCATACAAAAAGTTGAAGACTTTCTAGAAAGTGGAACATCAGAAAGGCCCTGAACCCTGGAGTTAAGATTACTTAACATTTTTTGTACATGTACACACTTCATTCTGCTTAAGCGGATAGCTAGTGAAGTCAACTTTCACATGCAACTGTCTCACCTACAAAGCCCTGCATCACAATTTCATAACTTTCATAAATTTTTATAACTTTCATAAATTTTTAAAAGTTTTATAATTTTGTAAGAATGACTAAATATTTCAAAACAATTAACTGGTAATCCCCCACTCCTATCCCCAAGGAAAAAACTAAAAATGGAACAGTTCTTGAATGACTGAATCAAAGTTTTCTTGGAAGACAGAAAAATGTATGTTACATTACTATTTACAAAACAAAGAGCATAAACATGGAATAAATAAAAAAGTAAGGGACAGTCAATTGATTTTTTTTTAAACAATTTTCTTTAGTTGTCAATGAACCTTTATTTTATTTATTTATATGCGGTGCTGAGACTCGAACCCAGTGCCTCACACACGCTAGGCAAGTGCTCTCTGCCACTGAGACACCCCCAGCCCATTAGTTGACTCTTAATGAACACGGGGTGAGAAGTGATATATTTTAGCTATTTTTTAAATGCTTCTGAAAGTTTCTTGGCCCACGGGTCATTAGGATAGCAAGGAAATTCTTAAAGCAGAATCATCTCTTTATGGAAGGACCATTAATTTCAAAAGCCAGGTTCATTCTAGTTGAGCAATATTTTAAAATTAAAACTTTGTAGCAACTCATTTGTTTGGCAGCATGATACATTTTCATTTGAAAACTTCAGAGAATATAAAAGTATTCTCTTATAATACCACAGCTCTTTGGGAAATTTAATATTTTTTTGGTTCCTGTTCTTCCAAGCCTTTCCCTGGTCTTTCTATTTATGTCTTTTTAATTGAAAACCCAGTTATCATGGTGAAAAATCCTAGTAAAAGATCAGTGGAAGTTAAACAATTATTTTTAATGCCTTCATAGCCTTTATTTAACTCAAGTATCACTCACTTTTTAGACACCTGTGCTACCCTCTGGCCCCTAGCATTGTCCCCGTATTGGTTAATTGTGTGTGTGTGCACTGTATGTGTTCCAGATTACACATGCATACATGGGTACATGGACATGCTGGTTAAATTTTTTTATGGGGGAGTGCTGGAGGATGAACCCAGGACCCTTGTACATGCTAAGCATGGGCTCTACTGCTAAACTACACTCCCCAGCCTTGGTATTGGTCAATTTTTTTCTCGATGATTTTAGAATAAATTTCAGAGGGAGGGTGCTCTGTGCCTTTTTTCTTATTTTTTTACTTAAGACCAATTCTGCAGGCTGACCTTGGGCTCAAGCCATCTTACTAACTTAGCCTCCTGCATAGCCAGGACTACCGCTGTACCAGATCTGGCCCATGTTTTCCTAATGTGTGTGACTTAAGCATATTCCAAGAATAGTTGGCAGCTGTGTTTGTGTGTGTGTGTGTGTGCCAGGGATGGAACTCGGTGCCTTGTGCATGCTAGGCACGTGCTGTACCTCTGAGCCACATTCTCAGCCTTTTTTTTTTTTTTTTAAACCAAAACTTCCATTACTTTCCTTGGTTGATATTTGCTAGTCATAAGATACATAAAGAAGGTCCTGATGCTCCTAGTGCTTTTGCAGGTGGTAGTGGATTTGTTTTATGAGGGTCACATCTAACACTGAAGGTGGCAAAGACTAAAAGGTGTTCTATGGAAAGGGACGACCAATTCTGATTTACTACAGGAGTTGAGTCAGGTTTTTTTGTTTTGTTTTTTTGTTTTTTTTTTTTTTTGAGTCAGGTTTTTGCTTTCAGTTTTCCTTTAAGAAAAATTTTTAATATAAAATTTTCTTAAAATCTGGGAAACCGTATACTAACACATGTTGCAAATGATTGTTTTAGACAGAATAAAATTCCAGAGAGTTGTGGCTGTAAAGCTAAAGCACTTCTGGAAAACCTGACCAAGGCACTTGAGTTCCCCATCTAACCTCCTCAAGTGTGCTATTCAAGAAGCCAGAGGGCTGGGGATGTACACAGTGGTAGAGCACTTTCCTGGGATGATCCCCCGCACCACAGAAACAACAACCACAAAAAGCAGAGCTGCTGAATCTAATAGAAATCTCCTTTAAGAAAACTTAAACAGGTCCTAGAAATCAGTGCCTTGGTTAATTGAATGGTGAATAGATGTGTGTCCGCTTCTTGACTTATTGAAAAGAAAAACCTTGGCCTACTCTGTATGCCAGATACCGTTTTCTAGGACACAATGGGACAAAGGTGAGTGAGAGGCAAAAATCTTCTCTGAAAACTCACTGTCATCTAAATTGTGGAGACACTGTCATTTTGTAAAACTGAAAAACAGTGCTCATAGTGGAGAAAGTTAAATAACCGGGAATCTTACATAATGTACACAGTGATCTTCTGGTCGGGTGCATATTGCATCTGTCAACGTGCCTGCCTTCAACCTCAACATCTGCCCTTTTGGGTTGCGGTGTCCCCCCTCCCCTTTCATCATCCGGTCCCAAGCATCGTTACAGCCGTGTCTTACTTCCCCTCCCCCCGCTTCTGTTCATTTTCTTTTTTACCTTGGAGGTGATTCGATTATATTTTTTTAATCTCTGAGAATTCTGATCTTGGAGCCAGATGGTATTAGCCCTGGGAATGTCCTAGAAGTGAGTACTAGAGGGAGGAGGAAATGAGAGGGATTATAAATTCCTCTCGATGTGAGTAATCAGTTACAGTCACTAAAGAGGAGGCTAGTTTACTTTTCTTCTGTGCTATCAAAATTGCCTTTTTCTAATCTACCAAGAGAATAAATTATCTGCCAGAATATTTCAGTTGATATAATTGCCTCTTGTACGTAGTTTGTTAACTGGGGGAATAAAAAGCACATTATCTGACTATGTTTCAACTTTCCTATTAGTATCAGCGAAGAATTGGTCCATTTGATTTAAAAAAAATTTGTTCTAAATGTGGAACCAGATACTTTTTCCTAAATTAATTTAATTTGTGTATAAATGCAGCAAGACTTTTTATTCATGTGATGGGATTACTCTGTGTCCTTTTTCTATTAAAAGCCACATAGCCGACTCTTCTTGTCTTTAATCCAGTCTGACAACCTGCTTTTTTGTGTACTTACTGTGATTGTCTATATTCTCCTTTATTCAAACACAATTGGAGTTTGTGTTTTTTAGTTGCCGTGGTTTTCCCCCATTTCTCCTCTTGTCTCCTTTGCTTTCTTTTTTGAATGTTGTTTTTTCATTTAATTTTCTCCCTATTATTTTGGAAGTTATGTACTCTAATTTTTCCTGTAGAGGTTACCCTAGAAAATTGAACATGTAGGTTTAACTTAATGAAGTTCAAAATTAATCAGTAGCTTTAGGCTGCACCCAAGTAAGTTAGAACAGTTTCATCATGACCTGGTCCTCTGGGTTTACACACTGTTCCCTGGTGCTCCGGTTTTGCCTTATTTTTTTAACTTTCACAAATCATACACTGTTACTGTAACTCATGTAGTCACTATGCATTTGTAGGTTTATTCACACTCCTAGCATTTCGGGTCTTTTTTTGGGGATTATTTTCCTTTGTTTTTGTTTTTGTTTTTTTGGTACTGGGGATTAAATCCAGGGATACTTAACCACTGAGCCATGTCCCCAGCCCTTTTTATTTTTTATTCTGAAGCAAGGTCTCACTCAGTTGCTTAGGGCCTTGCTAGGAGACTGAGGCTGGCCTCAAACTCACAATCCTCCTGCTTCAGTCTCTGGAGTCGCTGGGATTACAGGTGTGCACCACCACACCCAGTTAATTTCCTTTCTTAAATTTTTTTCTTTGACACTTACTTTATTGCTGGCCTCTGGTAATAATCTGACCTTTTTTAAAAAATGTCTTTTCTATCCTCTAAATCGACATATATTGTATTAAAGATGTTATTCTGCTGCCTTCCATGATTGTCTCCTTCCATTATTGCTTTTGAGAAGTTGGCTGTCCTTTTCTTTTGCTTTTGTGATCTTTCTTCTGCCTAGCTCTTCTCAAGATATATTTGTCCTTAAATGCAATGAGACCATCCTGTATTTAGTGTGGTTCTCTTCACTATCCTCCCCTTTCTCTCTTCCTTTCTTCCTTCCTTCTTTTCATTTTTGAATTTACTGTGCTTATGATGTACTGAGGTTGCCAAACAGAAGAAACCTTCCATCCTGAGGAGTCCTCACCTTCTTGGATATTGGATTTCTTCTTTACTCTTATCTCCTCCTAGAACCTTTTCCTCCTTACTTCTCATTCATACTTCTCACCCTTTTGAATCGTAAAACATGTGGTGCATATCGTATATACTTTTTTTGGTCTCTTACTAACATTTCCAATATTTGTAGTCTTTGATTCTTCAGTTTATGTGGGTGTGCATTTAAATCGTAAGCTCATGTTCCTTAGATACTTATCTGGGGAACTCTTCAAAGACTGTGTTAAATAAGAATGTTTCTTGGAGAGGATTTGCATGGCACAAGACGATTGGGGGCACTACCAATGCAGAACCACTTCGGACATGTTTCTTGGGGCAATATGGTCACATCCATAATATGACTTTCAGTTCCAAACCTGAATATAGGTCTGTTGATAGGCATTCTCCAGGAGATATTTTTAGTGCTGTCTCCATTTGCACTGAGCTGTTTTTTCCCTGTAATATATCTGATCTTATCTCCCACCCTTTTTCTATACCCTCTTGTTTAAATTCCTGCTTCAGTACTATCTTATTCTGGCACTAAGCTTTCTTGGCATTTCTGTTCTTCTCAAAGGCAGCCTGGACTTAGTGGATTATTATTGTTCTTAAAATGACACCACTATTTTTAAGGTTTTCTAGACATCTGTTTTGGAATATTGTTAGAAATGGAAGCCTCTGTAGTCTATTTATGCAGGGATTGTCATTTTGCATCCAGAGTTACTGATAGAGAAAAAGTCCCCTATAGGGAACCCCTTGTTATAAGGTCGAAAATTTCTTTTGACTTAAACATGCGGAAAACTTGCCTGGATGTCACCTTTGAGAGGAGTTGGTGTGGGAGTGCTTTAAAAAAAGGGGGGGGGGTGTCTTTTGAAAACTTGGTTTTGTTGTTGTTGTTGTTGTTTTCTTTGCTTTTCTACCAAGGCAGGGTCTCCCTAAAGTTGCCCAGGCTGGCCTTGAACTTGAGATACTCCTGAGTAGCTAGGATTTCAGAGTTGTGCCACTGTCCAGTCTAAACTACTTTTTTTTTAGGTTTTATGCTGACAGTGTGAGTGATGAGGATAAAAGGGCTCATTCCTTAACATTTCATCCTGTTTTAGGGTTCTCACTGTATTTCTCCAATTTTTCTAGTGTTAAGAAAACCATTTCATGGAATGTGAGTTAGTATGAAAAGTAGGTAGCATAACATTCTGAGCACATTTTGACTTTCTGGTACATAGAAATTGGGAGTTGGACTTTATACTGAGGCATTCTGAATTACAGTTTTATCTTTGGCTTTGAGATGTTCACGTCTTTAATCTAGTTGGTTTTGTGTTTTAAAACAGGCCCCAGGCATGGAGGAACTGATATGGGAACAGTACACTGTGACCCTACAGAAGGTGAGTTCTGTACATGTCATGTGTTCTACAGTTAGGGTCTTGAGTCTTGATCTTATTTATTTTTGTCCATGTATTTGTTTTTTTCATCCTTGATATAGATCATGCATTGTCCATGCTAGCTGGCAGTGACCACAGTGTTAACAAAGATTTGCATGCTCTTAGGTTTTTTGGTTAAGTTCTATATACTGTAGAACTTTTCAGAGAATATTAATTGCAGTTGCTGATTTCTAGACAGGTTATGAGAGAAAAGGAAGGGAAGAAGAACTGTTTAAGGATGGATACTTTTAACCACAATGCATATACCTTATAACTCCCTCACTGAGTTTTAAGTACAAACTAAATTAGAAAAGGTAATTTTAGGAGATGGGTTCTATTCCTTCTTGCTCTCTTGATTGTATTAAGAATGGTTGAGTTAATTGAGTGAAAAATCCACCTCCCCGTGGTAATGGAAGAATTAATACCACATATTAATATATTTTACTTAATTTTAAAGTCATCTCACAGGTATTACCCTTCTTCGTTGAATGAGGTGATACATAAAGCTTTCAATTCAAGGAGACTGGCACTCCATAAATACATCTTAGCTCTTTTTATTTGATAGCAGAGTTTAAGGTAGACCTAATAGGTGTTAGCCCTGCTGTAAGCATAGCAACTGAGAGTCTAAGTCTTTTGTGTGAGGCTTAGCAGGTCTAGAATTACATGTGTGGTCCCCAGCTATTTTTTTATTTATTTATGTTTTTACACTGCTGGGGATCAAACCCAAGGCCTCACACCTGGTAGGCAAGGGCTGTCCCACATCTCCAGCCCACAGACCCTGGTTCTCCTTCCATCAAGCTGCCTTCCTGTCAGCACCACTGTGGTTTTCCTGAGCCCAGCCCTGATCTTCTTCCCACCTGGAATTTCTCCCTTTGGCTCTGTCACCTCCTGAAGGAGGTTGTGAATTCCTCAAAGTTAAAGATTTCCTTTGACCCTTGGCAGTACCCTGAGCTGCTAGCCCTGTCTTCAGTGAAAATTTTGTTCCCACCTTAAATGTTCAGTGAGGTCCAGGTAGAAAAAGTTGACACGGGGTCAGTGCCCAGCTGCCCAGCTGCCCAAACTTCTATATCAGTCATTGTAAAGTCTTTAGTTGGGGAATTTTGCCCATTCAGGTCTTTGTTTTCAGTTTTAGTCATCTTTATAACACCTTCTTTCTGTGCTCATTCCACCAGAATTTCATATGCCCTTTGAGTCATAGGCCCCAAATTGGCTGAAGTGAGAAACTTCTTAGGAGTAGTATAGAGAATGGTACTGCCTCTATCTAAAACCAGGTGCCTGGTGCTGCCAGATTCAGAGCCATTTATTTAATAGACAGCAACCCAACCTATTTTGGGTTTAAAATATTTATAATCAGCACGCCCCAGACCAGAACTTTTTCTTGGGGTTAGAGATTTTTTTTTTTTAAATCATCAACCCAGATTTAGAAGTATACTGCCACATCTCATGTATAGAAACTGGGCTTAAATTTTTTTAAACACTGAAAAGAGAATTATTTATTCCCTGATTACCTGGGTTTACTGGTATACATTGCTGGACTACCTTTGGATGTATAAATCTTAATTTCCCATCTTCTGTGCATGTAGAAAAAGAGTTTAATTCTTTACTCACTCATAAGATCTCAATGCTAATTTTATGTTTGGATTTTATCTTTAAAATCCATGTACTTTTCATCTTATATTAAAAATGAAACTAGCCGCTCATCTAACTTGGAGTTAAAAATATGCTTTTAGAAAATGCAGTTTTAGAGTCAATTATAGTAGTGCATACCTATAATTCCAGCAACTCAGGAGGCTGAGGCAGAAGGATTGCAAAATAAAAATAAAAAGGACTAGGGGTGGGTGTGACTCAATGGTAGAACACCCCTGGGGTCAGTCCCAGATACAAAAAAAAAAAAAAATTTTTTTTTTTTTTTTTTTTTTTTTTTAAATAAGCACAAATTTAGCTTTTAGTGAAGTTGAAGTTGGGCCAGCTTGGGCCAGCATGATATGAGCAGGTGTGATCGGTGCTTTTAACAATACGTGCCTATTTGGACAGAAGACCTTATTTCCTTCCCTTGCCAGATTCTCAGGATAACTCTAGTCTGTACTTATCAATCTTTTCCAGTTTTCATAAGGCTGTTTCTTTTAGATGAGGCATTTCCCTTTATAAACCTGTCAGCTCATTACAACGATGCTTTATTTTTTCATTTGTTTCTCTGTAAGGCCATCTGTTCCTGAGCTGTCTCTGATCATTGATTCGACCTTTATTTTATTAAGTGCTTGTAATAAACTCTGAAAGCCACTTGTGGAAGGATTTTAACATCTTTCTCCTAACTCCAATGAACAGGATTCCAAAAGAGGATTTGGAATTGCAGTGTCTGGAGGCAGAGACAATCCCCACTTTGAAAATGGAGAAACATCCATTGTCATTTCTGATGTGCTCCCTGGAGGACCAGCTGATGGCCTGCTTCAGTAAGTATCTCCCACCACCTCCACCCTACCCCTGGTTTCTGCCAGCTGTGTGCCAGTTGTCACTAGACAGGAAACTTTGGTTGTTGTGCACTTCTTAAAGTGAAAATAACAAAACACTTTTTTTTTTTTTTTTGCATGCGTTGCTGGGGATTGAACCCAGGGTCTTATGCCTGATAGGCAAGTGCTCTACCAACTGAGCTATATCCCCAGCCCAACACAACACTTTTATATAACATTTGAAAAATCTTCAAGTAGGAATTGAGGGCATAACTAGCACACCATGTTTTAACAGTCCCCAAACCTTGGGAACATCTAAACTCTGTAGGGAGGAGTGCTCCCCCCCCATAGGAATGTAGTTATAAACACCACTCTTTGGTTTAGGAATCATTTCTGAAACATGGAGTCTAAAGTTGGCATGCTTCTCCTCCCTACTTTTAATACTTACAAATACTATTTACATTTGTTTTATATTATTTAAAAATTTTAATGAGTGAGGCTAGGGTTGTGGCTCTGGTAGAGCGCTTGCCTAACCTGTGTGAGGCATGGGTTTGATCCTCAGCATCATATAAAAATAAATAAATAAAATAAAGGTATTGTGTCCATCTATAGCTAAAAATATTTTGAAAAAATTTTTAATGAGGATGACTGGGGAGGAAGATCAGTGGTTGAGCTTATGCCTAGCATGTGCAAGTTCCTGGTGTTTGTTTTTGATTGTTCGTTTTCTTTTTCTTTTTCTTTTTGCAGTCCTGGTGATTGAACCCAGGGCCAGGTACATGCAAGTATTCCACCACTGGGCTATATTCCTAGCCTGAGGCCCTAGGTTTGATCCCTTGGGTTCAATCCCAGCACTGCCAAAAAAAAGAAAGAAAGAAAAAAAAAAAAAGACTTTGGTTAAATAATGACCTTTATTTGTAAGAGGGATGCAGAAATTGGGAAAATTCACTGCAAGAAAGCACAAGTTTTCCAACTGCCAGCCTTGTGGCCTGAAAAGATAATGCCATTTTAAAAGATGCATGCCTGAATTCACTCAGGATAACTTCTCACAGCAGAATATGAAGTTAGCTAGATGGTTGCATGGGCCAGATAGCTCAAATGTTGAGATTCTGTTTAAAGTCTGTATGGTCCTGCCAAAGTTTATAGTCTTTAATATGAGCAACGTAAAATTTTGAAATAATTTCTTGGATCAGTTGAAGGAATAGAATTCTATGTCCTTAAAATTTCTTTCTTTCCTTCTTTTTTTGGTGGTGCTGGGAATTGAACTTGGGGATTCTTTGCCTACTAGGCAAGTGCTCTACCACTGAACTACACCCCCAACCTTTAAAATTTCTTTAAGAATCTAATACAGGCTTTTGACTTACTTCCCTCCAAACAAGCACAAATGGGTATACACTTATTTTGAGAGAATGTTTGTAGATTTTCTGAAGCCCTTCAATGCACTTCACTAACAAAAGGTGGATATAGAAATTTCTTTTGGGTGCAGATCTCACCATTACTGGGTGCTTGCTGGGGTAGCCTTGTGGTCTGGGGCGGGCAAGCCTCTTTATCCATAGGTGGTTTCAGTAGACACTCAAAATTGAATTCTGTGACTTAATTTCTTTCCTCAGAAGAGCTCAGACCAAGTTGACTGACCCTTGGGAGCCATCAGACACTGAACCCTTTAATAAGCATCTTAGGTCAATTTGCTGCTTATGTTCTATCTAAATAAATGATTTACACTGAGTAGATGGGAGTTTTTCATGACCTGTTTTTATTTCTTGCTTACAGAGAAAATGACAGGGTGGTCATGGTTAATGGCACCCCCATGGAAGATGTGCTTCATTCATTTGCAGTTCAGCAACTGAGAAAAAGTGGGAAGATTGCTGCCATTGTAAGTACCGGCTTTGCCTTTGGCTTGCCTCAACAGCATTTTGTTTTTATGCCCAGAAGAAAATTACTGCTTGTTTCTGAGCATTTGACAGAATTACATAACCTACGACCCACTGACTTCTTGAATCCCTGGTGATTTTGGAGGGTGATGTTATGGATGATGTGAAGATGTGTGTAAGCCATCCTCCTGGCCTTTTCCTTGTCCTTCTCCTAAGGCCAGCAATTCTCCTATCTGGGCAGCATTGCAGATGTCATGACAATTTTTATTTTAGCATGACTCTCCTGAGAATAAGGACATTCTTCTATATTCCATAATGCTATTAACATAGCTAAGAAAATGAGTAGTTTTGCAGTATCATCTAATAGTCTGTATCTCAAGATGTCTTTTATAGTTCCAGGATCCACATTTAATCATCTAATTATTTCTTCAGTCTCTTTTAATCTATAAGGGCACCTCTTTCCCCTTGCCTCTCTCCTTCCCTCCTCTTTAAAAAAAAAAATTTTTTTTTTTTTTTTGATGGTACTGGGAATTGAACTCAGGGACCCTACCACTGAGCTACATCCCCAGCCCTTTTATTTTTTATTTTGAGACAGGGTCTTAGTTGCCTAGACTGGTCTCAAAGTTGTAATCCTCCTGTCTCAGCCTCGAGTTACTGGGATAATTGGCATGTGCCTGGCACCCCTACTTTTTAATGGAATTAACTTTTGGAAGAGTCTAGGCAGTTACATATCGAATGTCTCACTTTCTAAATTTTCATTTGATTTTTATAACGTAGTAAGTTCAGGCTCTGAGGCTTTTTGCACTTGATGGAAGGAGCAGGTTTTGGAGGTACCCTTATTATTCTCAATTTGAGGCAGGGTACTCAAGAGCTTCTGTCATTGTGTTATGTTATTTTGACCCTGAGATGTTTTAATCTACTCTGTTTCCAGATGAGGAATTCAAGGCTTAGTGTGTTGGCAGGGTCATAGCTGTTTCTTTGTTTAAGAGACAGAGGGTTTTTTTGGTTGTTGTTGTTTATTTGTTGGGGTGGGGCTTTGTTTTTCTTTCATTTCTGATGCTGTGGATAAAAAGGGATCAGTTTTAGTGACACTAGAATCAGGGCCCTGACCACCTACTTCTCTATGCTTACTTGTGGCCGTCCTACATCCAACAGTGTTTGTTTTGTTGACAGGTAGTCAAGAGGCCACGGAAAGTCCAGGTGGCCCCACTGCAGGGCAGCCCGCCCCTCAGTCAGGATGACCAGGCTTTTGAGGTGATGGACGACTTTGATGGCAGAAGTTTCCGCAGTGGATACAGCGAGAGGAGCCAGCATAGCAGCCACGATGGGCTGAGCCACAGCTGGGAGGATGAAAGAGGCCGTCCGTACCAGCAGGCATACAGCCGTGAGCAGGACCGCAGCCGGGACCGGAGCCGCGGCCGGAGCCTGGAGCGTGGCCTGGACCAGGACTATGGACGCGCCCGAGACCGCAGTCGCGGCCGGAGCCTGGAGCGTGGCCTGGACCACGACTTTGGATCTCCCCGGGACCGCAGCTGTGGCCGGAGCACTGACCGGGACTACGAGCGGGCCTATCACCAGGCCTACGAACAGGAGGATCGCACCTACAGCCCTTCCACAGAGCGCCGCCGCAGGGCGCAGTCGGGTGCCCGCTACGAGGGTGCGCGGAGCCGCAGCCGAGAGCACCTGCATTCCCGCAGCCCCAGCCCCGAGCCCAGGGCACGGCCAGAGCACGCTGGCCAGTCAGACTCAGACAGACCCATCGGGGTCCTTCTGATGAAAAGCAAAGCTAACGAAGGTAGGTGGAGAATAAGCACTGTTCTACTAGTAGTAGCCAGCTCTTCCTTTGCACCTACCAGGCGCTCAGCTATGACCTCAGCGCCTGTCACCTGTTGGCTCATTTAATTCTTACAGGCTACATCCTGAGGGAGCACCACCTGTATCATTATTTTATAGACAAGGTAACAGGCACAGAAGACTCCATTGCTCTGTACAAGTTTCTCTGTGGCAAAGCCAGCTCTCAAAATTTGGCTTTGCAATACCAGGCCAGTAGGTACTGTAGGTAGCGTATCACCTGGATACTTGTTACAATGCAGATCCTTAGGCCCCAGGCCAGTCCTACAGAATCAGAAAATATGGGATGGCCCTGGGGTCTGTGGGTAGTGGAGTGGGTGCATCTCAAGCTGGAGAAACCAAGATAGAAGACAATATTCCTATTCTTCTTAATTTTCTGTTCTATGCCTGGAGCTATGCTGAATAAATAGTCTCATATTTAATCCTCACAAGAACCCTGTATGGTAGGAAGTTTCATTCTAGTGCTATAGGTCAGGAATACCATAATACCAAGAGGTGTTTGGGTAGATCTGTGGTGGAGGTGGTCTCTGCCCCACCCACTTAATCACATCCAAGAGCCATCAAAGCCCTGTATTGCAGCTCCAGAAGCAGTTAGCACCTGTAGTTCATAGGTGAAGATTCTGAGACTCAGATGGGAAAGCAGCTTGCCCCTGTCTTGAAGCCAGTATGTTGATGATGGAGCTAGAACTGGACTCTATTCCTTGGGAATAGCTGACAGGAAGTCAGTAGGTGAGTGAACAGGGCTTTAGAACCTATTGTTGAGCTAGTCCTAGCATCAGTACTTGTCTCCTGACGTAAAATTTCTTCTAACATATCTTTTATCTCCTTTTGTTCTCTAATGGTTCTTTCTAGAGGAAAAAAAAAGATGAAGAGCCCCCAGAAATGCAAAATGAAAAACCCCTTGTTTTTTTAGTTTTGGGGTTTGCATTTAAATAGCCTATCAGATAAGATAGACTTATTTTCTCTTATTTTTCATAAAGGGTCGTGTTATATAACTAGGTGCCTGTTAAAATACCTGAAGAATAATGTGAGGGAGGGGTTGAAGGCCAAGAAAATAAAGCTGAAATGCATCCTAAGGAGGATGCATCTTAGGAAATCCTTATTTTTCACAGTTATAAAGCATCTTTATAACTCCTGTGAGAGGGTGATCATCCATGAATCCTCAAGAGCAGAATAAGAACCACCCTGTATCCAGATTCACAGGCAGAATGTAGAGCAGTTCTGAGAATGAGAATTTGACAAGAGACACCATGCTTTGAGGCATGCATCCAGGATCTTGAGTTCCTGAGGGACTGCTTTTTTTTTTTTTTTTTTCACATAAGAGAGTTTATTGAGCAAACAGGCAGTGTCCCCCTGCAGGGTAAGAGAGAAAATGAGAGGAAAAGAGAGAGAGAGAGAGCATGCGCACAAGAGAGAGTGAAAGCGAGGAGGAGAGGGCATGAAAGCGAGGAGGAGAGAGAACTGAAGGCATTGACTTGTCCTTTTTTCTTTTCCTCTTCCTCCCACTTCCCTCTTTCCTCCTCTTCTACCACAGAAATACTGCTTCTTGTAGACAGTCATGGAAGAACCTCCATATCAATACCTTGTTTTGTGGAACATTACATTTTCAGTGTGATGCACTCTGAAAGGTTCCATTGCATTAAATTTTTAAAATACTGGTCGCAGCCCACTAAGTTGATCTCAAGACCCACAGTTTAGAATGACATTATCTTAAGAGACTGCCCAGGTCATGACCGGTCTTAGTAAATCAAGGAAAAAAGGGGGTTACACCTCTGTGTTCATACAGCATTTTGCTCTCTCATGACCATTTTGTTCCCCAAACTGGGATATAATTGAACAACAATTCCACTTTTGTGTCTGTTGGTGGGGGGATTACTGGGGACTGAACCCAAGAAAGTGCTCTCCCACTGAACTACAGCCCCAGCCCTCTACTTTAAAAGAAATTTTTGCATTACACAGTAACTTAGCTGTCACTGACTAGTGTGTCTAATCCTTAAAGAAGTCCAACAATAGGTCAGACCTACATTTGATTAAGAAAAAAATACCATTGACTCATAGAAAAAAATACCATTGATACCATTTCATTGGGCACCAAATTGCCTTGCATGTCAGGGTCTTAGAAGCTGGTCAACTGATTTCTTCATTGAAGAAATGCCTACGCACATTAATAAATCTATTTGGGAAGGTACAATTGGAATACAGTTTTTAAGATGATAGAAGGGATATTGATGTATAAGAAGTTACTCAGACTTGTCAGCCTTGTGTTGTGGGCTCTGAGGCTGTTTGGTATTCTTGTCAGGTCCCTAAATGGGTAGGGGGTTCAGTTTACTATAAACCATCAAAAACTTATTTTTAAATTTACCTCGTAATTTTCCTGAATTAGAGAATGTTGCTGTTTTATAATAAGATTTTCAGTCAAAACAGTAGTGATTATAAAAAAAAAAATGTGCCTATTTTCAAACTGCTAGATTGTGATAGCTTCTTTCTTTCTTAACCCTCGCCTCCCCATACCCTGTGACAGCTTCCTAAAGTAAACGAAATTCATCCTTAAAATGTATATTTTTACAGGTTTAACAAGTAAAATCAGAATAGTTTGGAGAACATTTAAAAATACACATTGTTGGTTAACATAGTGTTTTTTTTTTTTTCATTTGATCATTAGTTAACATAGTACACAAACATCCAGAACTCTGCTGGCTTTAGTTAGGTACTTTTGGAATTGCCTTGCCTATCCTACTGTTTTTCTTCACACACTGAATGTTTTTCAGCGCCTGACCCCATACAGTCCACATTGTTACAGAAGGGAGTATTGCATGCATTTCCTTCTTGGGGGCAGCCTCATTGTCAGCAGAAGGCCCTATCAAGATGTGCTGAATTGCTTTTTGTCCCCAACAATTGATTTGAAAAGTATTAATTTTGTAGCCTACACTGCAGTAGCCTTCACCCAGTTCTGCCATTTGTTAACATTTTGCTACGTTTACTTTCTGTGTCCTTCTCCCTTTCTTCCTTTCCTCTCCACCCATTCTCTCCCCAACATTCACCCACCTTCTCTCAGGGGTTCCTTTTTGAACCTGCTTGAAAGTAAGTTATGGGCAATGTCACCTTTTACCACTAAATATTCCAGCAGGTGAAATCTCTCAGGGATAAGAACTTTCTCCTATATCATGATGCCATTGGCACACTTAGGAAATAAACATTAATAGCCTGCCATATATTTTCATATAGCTCATTTTGGAATAGGTCCAAATTATTGTGACCCACCCCCCTCCCCTGTGTTGGATCAAGGATCTATGGGGTTCATGCACTGCATTTGGCTTTTATGTCTCTTTCAATCTAGAATAATTCCTCTGTCTCTTGTTTTTTTAATAACCTTGATTTTTTTTTTTTTTTAAGAGAGTCCAGGCCTATTGTCTTATAGAACATTCCACATATGACATTAAGGTCTTTGTAAATTTTTTTAAAATGTTGATGGACCTTTATTTTTATTCACATTATTTATATGTGGTGCTGAGAATCGAACCCAGTGCCTCACACATGCTAGGCAAGCAGTCTACCACTGAGCCACAACCCCAGGCCCGAAAATGTTTAAAAGTTGTCCTAATATCTAAACTGACATGTGACATGTATTTATATGTTTGTCTCCTAGAGTATGGTCTCCGACTGGGGAGTCAGATTTTCATCAAGGAAATGACCAGAACAGGTCTGGCAACTAAAGACGGCAACCTTCATGAAGGGGACATAATCCTCAAGGTGAGTGGATGAGGACAGAGAAAGCTATGTTCCTACATGCATTCCTAGTCTGCATCTCCATGTTTAAGCACCAATGAAGAAAATCTTAGCTGTGTTGGGAGTCAGCAGTAAGACAGAGGCCAGGAAGAGCAGCACAGTGAGATGATTTTTATCAGAAAGATCGGACTTAGGACTGGAGGTGTAGTGCCATGGTGGAGCACATGCCAGGCTCTGGGTCTCGTTTCCAGCACTGGGGGAAAAAAAAGAAAAAGGAATAAAGACCAGACTTAGAGATTTGTAATACTTCAATGTCACTTTTTAAAAGAAACCTCAAAACGTATTTTTCCCCTGTTGGTTTTAAAGTTTAGGTTCTTATTTCTTAAAACAAGGAAAGATGAGAGGGAGAGCTGGTAGTATATGAATGCTGGTTTGATTAAACAGTTTTCGTAAACTTCTCCAGTCAGGAAACATGTTCCATTAGTAAACCAAACCATTGTCCTAAGCTTGCAAGTTAAATAAATTAGCAGAGTAACTTTAGTATGCTACAGCTCTTACATGGCCGCATTTGGGAACCAGGTATTCAGGCTTATGTTTAATTTAAAAGATAATTATTGTTTATTTATTTTTAATCAATGCAATATAGTTACATATAAAATTGGAATGCATTGTGGAAGACCAGTAGAATAGAGGAAGGGGATTGGGGAAGGAAGGAGGGAAATGAAGGAAATAGTACTAGGTATTGAAATGGAGAAAATTGTTATATGTGTTTATGAATATGTAAAAATAAACCTTGTTATTATGTATACCTAATGCACTAAATTTTTTTAAGTGTTATTTTCTTAGAGGATTAATTACTATTTTTCCTACTAACAGTTTTAGTTTTTAACTTTGCTATGTCTCTAATGAAATGGAAAGTTCTAGAGGGTAAGAACTGTGGCTTCTCTACACAGGACATGCAGATTAACTCTTTTATGCATAACATATCTCAATAAAATAAATACAAATAATCATTGCTTAAGGTTAAAAGAAAAAGATAATTTTCTTTTTTTATTCAGTGATCCTAAGTCCATGTCTGTCTGAGTATCTGAGCCGAGCCTTTATATTTTTAGAAGGGAGGAGTATGAATTTTCTACTTAGCTGTGAATAGTTAAATCATATGTAGCATTATTGTTCTTCATAAATATAGATCAATGGAACCGTCACTGAGAACATGTCTTTAATGGATGCACGAAAATTGATAGAGAAGTCCAGAGGAAAACTCCAGCTTGTGGTGTTGAGAGATAGCAGGCAGACCCTCATCAACATCCCCTCACTAAATGACAGTGACTCTGAAATAGAAGGTAAGGAAAGAGGGTGGTGGTGAGCTTAGCCATTGGTCTTGCATTCTCATCTGGTTAGCATAGCCAGCTGACCAGAAGTTGAATTTCCAGTGAAGGCTTCTCTTTTAAATTTTAATTCCAAAAGGTAAGTGTTCAGTTGTTATATGTTTATTAAAGTATCTATTGAAATTAGGTCTCCAGTATGAAATTCTGGTGCACTTGTGAACTCCCAGAGGACTCTTAATTAAGCCACTGAAATCAAAACCTGTTAGTTAAAAATGTATGCTTGCTAGTGGGGAAGGCAGCATGCACCTGAAGTCCCAGCTACCCTGGGGCTTGAGGCAGGAAGATCACTTGAGTCCAGGAGCTGCAGGTTAACCTGGGCAACACAGACCCTGATTGAAGAAAAGAAACGCATGTCTGAGCGGTTCTGAGAACTAACCTATTTCATGTATCCCTTTGCTTATTGCTCTTTTCCTGCATTTGTTTATGTCATTTTTAAAAAGTAGTTATTAGTATTTCCAATAGAGAAGACAATCTGGAGTGTAGCTAAAATATGTACACACTATAATAATCAGTCCAAAAAGCTCAATATTTGATGTTCAATCAAGGTTACCTCTTCTCTTTTTAAAAGTTACATTCATTTCTTGGATATGAATTATACATATGATTACATGTTCACCTTGTAAAAATTACTAATAAGAAGTCATATTCTATCCTGTTTGAACATTTACCATTAGTTTTGTGCACAAAAAAGTTGAGAAAATATTAAGTTCCTAAGGTTTCAAACAAGATTTTGGTTTTTAAAAAAGAATTTCTTTTTCTTTTTCTTTCTTTCTTTATTTATTTTTTCACATAAGGGAATTTATTAAGCAAACAGAGTGTCTCCCTGCAGGGTAAGAGAGAAAATGAGAGGAAAATAGAAAGGAAAAGAAAGGGCGCGTGCTAGAGAGAGTGGAAAGCCAGGAGGATAGAGAAAAGTGTGTAGGACAGACAGAAGAATAGAAAAGATGACGGGGAAGCTACAGTAAAACAGTTGAATTCCGCCGGGCTAACAGGGGACAGAATTTCTTTTTAAAACTTAAAACTGGCCTGGCACTGTAGTGTATGCCTGTAATACCAGCAGCTGGGGAGGCTGAGACAGGAGGATTGTGAGTTTAAAGCCAGCCTCATCAAAAGCAAGGTGCTGAGCAACTCAGTGAGACCCTGTCTCCAAATAAAATATAAAATAGGGCTGGGGATGTGGCTCAGTGGTCAAGTGCCCCTGAGTTCAATCCCTCGTACCCGCCCCACCACCCCAAAAGAAAACCAAAAAAACCAAAAAAAACCTCAATTTGATCTCCAGCATATCAAAAAGTCTGGTTATGTGGTCACTGCCAAGAGAGCAGTTCAGGAAAGCAAAAGGATCTTGAGAATTAACCCCAGAATCCTGGGAGTTTGCAGTTTATTTCCATGCTACTCAGAGCGTGGTCCCCAGCACCTCAGCAGCATCAGTGTCATCTGGGAGTGTGACAGAACTGCAGAATCTCAAGCCCTACCCCAGAAAAACTGCACCTCAATAAGATCCTTAATGATCTGAATACACATTAAGATTTGAGAAGCACTGATCTATTTGATAGGAATGACCAAATACATACATGATCCAGTACAACTGGCCTTCCAGTTCCTTGACCCCAGATTGAATATATGTGGAAAAAAACAATTCTAGCAAGTTCCAAGGAACAAAACTTGAGTCTGTCACATACTAAGCACTGTGCTGAATCTACATAAATGAAGTATTACCTGGGCACACTCTCCCATAGCCTGTTGCCATTTCACATACTCCATCTTTTAGTACGCGTACTAAGACCTCTTTTTCTTGTTATTTCAACTGTTTACATAGCATTTATGTTGTATCAGGCATTATATGTGATCTAGAGGTGATTTAGAGTATACAGGAGGAAGTGTGTAGGTTACTTACAAATACCATGCCATTTGTATAAAGGACTTAAGCCTGTGCAGATTTTGACTGGAGTGGGCCTGAAACTGTGGTCCTGCAGATGTTGAGGGTTGACTGTAACTGAATTCTTATCCTTGAGCTGCAGTTATAAAGGAATGTGGGATGAAAGAGAAATGTACAATTCTGAATTTGACTTCCTCTTTATTAATTAATGCCTTTCCCTTAAAGTTAACTTTTTTTTTTCTGCCTCTCTTCCATTTCCCATATCTTCTTCTGAGGAAATAGTATAATTTCTAATACGTATCTTAAATATTTTACTATGAAAGTCTTTATTTTTTGAAATCAGATATCTCAGAAATAGAGTCAAACCGATCATTTTCTCCAGAAGAGAGACACCAGCAGTATTCTGATTATGATTATCATTCCTCCAACGAGAAGCTGAAGGAAAGGCCAAGGTAAGATGATGTGTATTTCCCTTGCACACTGTGAATATACACACATGCGTGTTTGTGAATCTGTTACCTCCAAGACATTAATATAACACATGCTTTAGTTCAAAGGAGGACACACCCAACAGATTGTCCAAGATGGGTGCCACACCCACTCCATTCAAGTCCACCGGGGACATTGCAGCTACAGTTGTCACAGAGACCAATAAGGAACCCAGATACCTAGAGGAACCAGGTGAGGCTTTAAGACCACTCATTTTTTTTTTTTTTTTTTGTGGTACTAGGGATCGAACTCAGGGCCTTGTGCTTGCAAGGCAAGCACTCTACCAGCTGAGCTATCTCCTCAGCCCAAGACCACTCATTTTTGCAGGGCCTGGAGTTTGAATTCAGGGCATTGTACATGCAAAGTGCATACTGCACCACTGAGCTACACCCCCAACCCGAGACATTCATTTTCAACACTGAAGTTTAGAATTAATGTGGTTCAGAGACTGGCTAGAAAGGGAGAGAGAAATTATAAAAACTCATTCTTAACATGGTTGAGTTCCTCCTCATTAAAAAAATATAACCATCCTTCCTTTATGCCTTCAGAGTTGATCATATTAGGGGCTGGGGTTGTGGCTCAGTGGTAGAGTGCTTGCCTAGCACATGTGAGGCACTGGGTTTGATTCTCAGCACCACAGATAAATAAATGAATAAAAATAAGGGTCTATCAACATCTTAAAAAAAAAAGAATCGATCATAGTTGACATATTTGATGGGTTATGTGCTGTTGCTCCCATCCATGATCCCAAACTCATTACCCTAACTCGGCCACCCTGCAGTTATCATCCTGTTTTATGTGCATAAATATTTATACATGGGAAACGAGTAGCCTCATTATATGATCTTTTAATTCTAGAAAATACTGTCTTCTTGTACATGTGTACATTGCATTTTGGTGATTTATTTCTCTTCTTACTATTTTGAGAAACTATTGGCACCTGCTAATGCTTCAAAATTAAGCTTCACCATAACCCATTTTGTCCCACTGTTCCAGATGTGGACACCTATAAAAAGTAGCAAAAGTACCACATATGGTAACTTTGAAATAATATTGGAATATTTGTATGTTTGCACATTTGAAATTTAGAAGCCATCTCTTGCTTGTCCAGGTCAGTAACAGTGGATGTTTTGTAATTCACAGCTCCTCAACCCAAAGCAGCACCAAGAACTTTTCTTCGTCCTAGTCCTGAAGATGAAGCAATATATGGGTATATATTCTCTCTCTATTTTTAATTTTTATTTTTTAGTTGTAGATGTATGCAATACCTTTATTTTGTTTACTTATTTTTGTGTGATACTGAGGATCAAACCCAGGGCCTTACACATGCTAGGCAAGTGCTCCACCGCTGAGCCACAACCCCGGCCTCTCTTTCTCTCTTTTTTTCTCATTTTCTTTTCCACACTACTCATCTCCTTGACTAAAATCCAAAAGAATAGTGTTTCTTTACCTATAGATTGTGATTTTGCATATAATCAGCCACCTTTAAGCAACCCGTACTGCTGGTATTTTTGAGTGGAATCATTTGTACGAAAAGCAACATGTGGAAGTAGGTGAACTTGGTGATGATGATATTGCCTGCTTGCCTACCTACTTCTCCAGAATGTTATTCTGAATATTTGCTTTTGGCAGATCCATAGCTCCCAAACAGGTGAAGCATTGCTAAACTGGTGCCGCAGTAGTGGCTTCAGTGACATGATGATACCAATGTGGGGAAGGGAGCAGGGGTGATCAGAGATTTGCACTTGATAATGAGCCTCTGGTTTGGTGGTGTCAGGAGCAGCAGTCGGATTAGGACCAGGTTCCATGAACCCAGCTATGTCTTGAGCTGTGGGTGCCTGCAGGTTTTCCCTTACAAGAATTCTAAACTGTGTGTTGGATAACTTAACTTTATCCCTAATCCTCCCCTTTATTTATTTTCTCATCTTGAATAAGCTAATGCAAACATTACCTTCTTCAGTAATGTGGGCCTGCTGATATTCATCTCATTGCTCTAAGGAGAATAAAATTGTACAATAGATGAGAAAAATGAGACCAATGTCATTTATAAATTGCTCTATAGATAGGCAAAGTTAACTCTCTCATCTGCTAATGTGCCCTCTCCCCTCCCCTTTAAGAAATGATCTCTCATCTTTTCTTCCTGGAACCAAACCTGTTGCAGCCCTAACACCAAAATGGTGAAGTTCAAGAAGGGAGACAGCGTGGGCCTCCGCTTGGCTGGTGGCAATGACGTTGGGATATTTGTTGCTGGCATTCAAGAGGGTACGTCTGCGGAGCAGGAAGGGCTTCAGGAGGGAGACCAGATTCTGAAGGTGAGGGAAGCGCAGCCCTGTTTCCAGTATTCTCTTGCCGAGTGGGCTTTTCTGGGTGTCCTTTCAAAAGGAGGGATGCGGGGGGTGGGGGTCATCTGGTAAAAATGGTCAATGGCAGGTGTGTTGATGTCCAGCTCTAAGGTCTCATCTCACATGGACCCTGTCTTGTCAACCCTAGAATCCAAAACTCATCCCTGTGTCTGCAGGAATTTATAGTGTTTAAGACACTATGAATTTAGTAGTTTGATTAATGAAAAAAGTCAAGAGTCTAATTAAGAACCCACAAGAAAGAAATTTCAATGGGTCTTGTGGCCTAATTGAGAAGACATGAGTATTTAACATCAGACACTGTTATCTGAGCCCGGCTCCAGCCTCTCAGTCATTCTGTGACCCCGGCTCACCCTAAGATGCGGTTTCTGGGTCTCTTGAGTCAGGATGAGAATACCTACCTCTCAGGATAGGTATTGGAAGACATAACACTTCCAAGGCAGAGCACAGTTCCTGGCAGATGACACATAGCTGCCACTCGGTATGTTGTTCACTTCTAAAACCATCCAGGAAAAGAATTCGTGGTTTATCACATATTGGTAGTTTTTCTGTTTCTCTTTATTCTTTTTGCAGTACTAGGGATTGAATCCAGAACCTTGTGCATGCTAGGCAAGCACTGTACCCCTGAGCTACATCCCCAGCCCATCATATTGGTAGTTTTGTTAAAATTATCGCATGTTTCTATAATCTGTTGGTGTTCAACAATTAAAAAATAACTCAGTTTTGGTATTTTATGCCAAGTACCTCTTTGCTGAAGACACACAGCAAGCTAGGGAACTGTCTTCATTGAAATTTTGGGATTTTTTTCCATGTCTATTCTTGGTCTGTTTGTTTGCTTATTCCTTGTTAATTTTAGTGGAAAGCCCTTGTGTCATTTACTGAGGGTCAGTTAGTACTTCTAGGCTCAAAGGAGAGGAGAGAGAAATTCACGGAACCCTGGAGAAAACAGGCAGCGGAGTACAAAAGCAGATGGCTGCTTCCTTCTCAGCACTTGGCTCCATGGCAGTAGTTCAGATTTCGTTTCTGGAGTAGGGGAAGGGCAGACCTTGATCATGAGCTTTGCTAAAGCTTTCCAAGTGAAACTCTAGATCCTCCTTGGCTCTGGTTGGGCTCCTAGAAGACTTGGTACTTGAATGAACGTTGTGGTAGCACATGATCCTAGGAAACACTCACCACCAAATGCTGCTGATAAAAACCCTGTCCAGGTGCCAGAGCATACCACTTTACTCTCAGTAAATGAAGAAGAAGCATATTTCCTAACTGCTGTGAAGCCATAGGGTGTCAGCTGGAGATTTGGAGCTTTTACTCTTTAAGGTTCAAGAATAAAATAAAACTGTCCTGTTTGTGTTGTTGTTGGTGGTGTGTGTGGGGGGGAGTGTTTTCTGAATTTCCTAGTGAATTCATCTAGGGACTTGACAGTCCCACCTCCCTATTAGTCATTATTAAAGACAGGGAGCATCACTTAATGGGTAAAAAGTCATATTACTCAGCATTTAGGCTTAAAAAATGCTTTGTTTCCTGATCTCACCCTGGCAACAAGAAAGAAACTGGGAACTGGCTTCTTTTGCAGTATTCCTGTATGGGGAGGTCAGATGGTTAGGTGGTCCTCTTTCATGGGTAGGCATAAATTTTCTGTGGACTACAAAAGGAGCCCTGAGTTCTGCAAAAGGGTGCAAAAGATTGCATTTGCCTATTAGGGCAGAAAAGCTGCTGCACAATGGTGAGCTGTAGCTGATACAGGATCCTCTAGGCTCACGGCAAACCCGGCTGGACCCTGTGGACTATTAAATAGCTCATGAAAGAGGATATTTATCGGAAAGGACTGTGCAATCTAACCCTCAAAGTGCAAAAGTGCTGCCCTGGCTCTTTTCACTTTAATTTGTTTCAGTGCTACTTTTCATGCCCAGACTGAATATGTGAAGTGCACTGTGTCCCTAGACTGAACACATTTTTCAGTTGCAGGGTTTCTAAGTGTGGCTCTCTGTTTTGTAAAGGTGACAGACTAATGTGTGGAATGAAAGTTGTGCTACAGTGTAATGTCTTGCCCCAAACAGAAATGTACATGCGTTATTTTTTCCTGCTTAACTTGACCCATCTCGTTGCTTATTATTTATCTAGTATGGTTGTCATTTCTCTTTCAGAAACCTTTATGGGATGGAAGAGAGGGAAAAACATTTTTGTTTGATTGTTAACCGTGTGGATATTTAAAATGAAGCTACCTCAAGGGATTTCATTTTGACCTTTGTGGGTTTTGACCTGATTGATGTTTAGCCTCATGTCGTCATAGGGATGGACAGAGGGACTTCTGATGTCCTCCTCCTGACCCCATAGCTTATAAGCATTTACAGCTCATATAAAATCATATATGTAAGCCATACAGAAATACAGAAACTGCATAAGAAAAGATTAGCACCAAAGTTCAATGATCCCTGTTTGGGGACAGAAAGGTGGAATGACAGTATCTTAAATAATAAATATTGTTTCATAGGAAAGGTTTGCTTGATTGCTTTAGCAAAATCTAATTTTTTTAAAAAGCATCAAATTAGTTTCAGTCTAATGCCTACTTTCACTTAATCACACATTTGGCCTTAATCAAGGCCCTAAATTAATGATAGTTTTTTTTTTTCCCAGTAATAAAGCATTACTTTTATGATTGAAAGGATTTTACAGCTCTCAATGACTGAAGAAAATATTTCATAGGAATTCTGTATCTTTTCATTTCTATAAAATATTATTAAAATAATCAAACCCTTTAAGAAAATTTTTGTAATTTGCTTATTTGTATTCTGTTTAGAAATAGTTTAAAGGATACAGAATTATGGTTTCAAAATATATTTTTTTGTTGTGCCCTTTCAATTTTTCTTCCTCTCTTATTTTCCAAAAGCCATTTATAGTGACCCCTATTGAATCACTGTGGAATAAATGTGGGCTCTTTGCTAGAAATAGGTGTGAGCCAGAAACTTATGTTATATAAAGCCATGTATTACACTAATGGTCTGCTATAAGGCTGATGCTTTTCAACTTCATAAATGCCCTTTGATTTCATAACACAGGTTAGATGCCTTTTAGGTAATAGGAACTGTAGGAGAAAGGTGGATTTCATCAGAATCCTTATTTGTGGATTTTATTTGAATTGATTTAAACACTGTGTCACCAAGCTCCTTTACCACAGACCTCACCACTCTCTATTGCTTTCTAACATCTTTTCTATGCTTGCATGTCACCTTGCTGGCCACCTCTATGGGAGACTCAGAGAAAAGGAGGAGACAGACATAACCACAAGATAGTCCAGTTTGATCCAGTGACAAATCCTTGGTTCAGTGGTTTATTCCTAACGGGGTTAGCAGTGTGGGGAGGCAGGAAGGGGTAGTGGTGCCCACACAGCCCAGGCCTATGTGGGTGCTGAGGAGGGCACAAGGAGAGACACTAAGGAACCTGGGCACATCCTTGTTTTGCTCTGGGATGCTCTGACGAAACAGACTCCTAACTATAAACTCTCGCCCCCACTGTTTTTTCTTTCTATTAGGTGAACACACAGGACTTCAGAGGGCTGGTCCGGGAGGATGCTGTACTCTACCTCTTAGAAATCCCCAAAGGTGAAATGGTGATCATTTTAGCTCAGAGTCGAGCTGATGGTGAGCATGTTTGGTCATTCCGTTTCCTTGGGGAAGGTGGGAAGGATGAAAGAGGTGTCTAGTGACGAGAATAGGAAAATTCAGAAATTAAAAAATTGAAATGACTCCTAATCCCTGGGTCTCCAAATATATCCCAGGTATATTTGGAGAAAATTTGAGTGCCATTTAATTTTGTATAAAAATGTTTCCTCTCCATCTCCTGAAATAATTTCACTGGTATGTCAGTTTGGAATTAAACTGCTTTTCTGAACAATGATAAACTATTAAGTGTTGCCTGGAGTTATTACTGTTTCCATATGACAGGTAACCAGAGCCACATCAGCTGTTGGCTCCTGTCTTGACCAGTGTGACAAGCTGCTTTGCCTTCTCAGGCCTTGATTGCATCTGTGAAGTGGGGACCACCATAGTCTCGTCCCTGCCCATTTCACTGGGTTGATTGACAGCTGTACTAGGGAGAGTTTTCTAGAGAAACAGAACCCATGGGAGACATTGGAACCAGTAGGATTTATCATAAGAAATTGGCTCATAGGATCATGGAGTCTGGCATATCCCAAGGTCTGCAGGGTGAGCTGAAGCTAGAGACCTAGCAGAGCCAGTTGGAAGGCTTAACTAGGACAATAGGTTCCATCACAGAGGCAGAGGAAAGCCGATGTCCCAGTTCAAAGGATACTAGGTGGGAAGAGCAATACCCTCTTAACTTGAGTGTGGGTTTCCTTTTTGCTCTATTCAGGCCTTTAGCTAATTGGATGAGGCCTACCACATTAGTGAGGACAATCTGCTTTCTCAGTCTACCCATTTAAATAATTAATCTCATCCAAAACACCCTTCCTCTAGAAACATGTAGAAACACCTTCTAGAAATGTTTAGAGTAATGTTTGACCAAATATCTGGGCACCCATTGCCCAGGCTATTTGAGACGTGACATTAACCATTACAGCAGCTCATATAGTTACCCTTCTTCCTGTAAGAGCTGTGATTCCTGTAAGGCCCATGTGCCGAGTTTCACTGGATGGAGAGAAGGAGAAGTGGGTGATCATAGATGGGAGAAGGTGGAACTCAGGAAAGATCTTTAGCTAAACCAAATGCAGCGAACTATGCTTTTGCCTTTCAGTGTATAGAGACATCCTGGCTTGTGGGAGAGGGGATTCGTTTTTTATAAGAAGCCACTTTGAATGTGAGAAGGAAACTCCACAGAGCCTGGCCTTCACCAGGGGGGAGGTCTTTCGAGTAGTCGATACTCTGTATGACGGCAAGCTAGGCCACTGGCTGGCTGTGAGGATCGGAAATGAATTGGAGAAAGGCTTGATCCCCAACAAAAGCAGGTACTTCAGATTTCTCACTTCCACACATCCCTTTAATTCCTCCCCCCCAAAAAGCCAACAGAATCCCTCCTTCCTGTGTTAAGTCAGCTTTCTATCACTGTGACAAAATGCCTGAGAAAAACAACTTAGAGGAGGAAAGAGTTATTTCGGCTTATGGTTTCAGAAGTTTCAGTCATTCAGTTGACCCCATCAGTGTGGCCTTTGAAGTAAGGCAGAACATGATGGCAGGGAGCACATGGTGGAGTAAAACTGTTCACCTCTTGGCGATTGGAAAAAGGAGGGGACCAGGGACAAGAATATGCCCCAGTGACCTACTTCCTCCAACTAGGCCTCACTCCCTAAAGTTTTTACCACTTCCCAGTAGTGCCACCAGCTTGGGACCAACTCTTCAACACATGAGCCTTTGGGTGAGCTTCCAGATCCAAACTATAAAGGCCTCAAATGACCTCTCCTGCATGACCTCATTATTTGTCATCATCTATTTGTTTCGAGAAGGTAGCTCTTGAAACTGGAACTGGAACTGTAAATCGCCACCAGCTGGTGTGCAATGAATGTTTTGCATTGCATGGTGGGTTTTGCACTTGATTGTGTTTGGCAGTTTCCCAAGGAACGTCTACCACTTTGCACAATGTACACAGGAGGTACTGAGTGGTTGTAGCACCTCTGGTCTCCTTCCTTGGGAGAGGTTTATGCACCCCAGTGAATGCTGTTAGTTGGTGGCAGTGCCAGGGACCTAGGAAAGATACCTGTATTATAATAGGAGTCGCAGGTACATTTACTATATACCTACATACCAGGTGAACCAAATTTACTATATTTATCACTGAGTTCCTACTGCTGGGTCTCATTGAGACCCCTCCTTTTTTAGGTGTCGATGGGGAAGCAAAGGTCCCCATGTCCTCTCCTGCCCCTTGGAAACATCTTCATTGTCAAGCTGAAGCTTCTCTAATCCCAGTTATTAAGCAAAACTGACAAGATCTGGTTCATGACGTACACATGTGCCACGTGTTCTGGCTCCAGAGATTCATTTCCCATGCTTTCTTCTCTCAGAGCTGAACAGATGGCTAGTGTCCAGAATGCCCAGAGAGACAATGCTGGGGACAGGGCAGATTTTTGGAGAATGCGTGGCCAGAGATCTGGGGTGAAGAAGAACCTAAGGAAGAGCCGGGAAGACTTAACAGCTGCTGTGTCTGTTAGCACCAAGTTCCCGGCTTACGAGAGGGTCTTGCTTCGAGAAGGTGAGAGGTTCCATGGGGCCAGGAAGTGATCCACCTGGGCTCTGTGCCTGTTCTCCTCCACTTTCAGGCTGCAGTGGTGAAGTTCTAACCCACCTATATCACTTACACCAGAGGCAGGGTGTAGAGTTGGAATCTTATGCTAACCTGGAGCCTGACTTCCAAAATGTTACCGTTCAGATTCCTCAGTGGAGGCAGGTGTGCATGACCAAAAAGAAAAAAACACAAAACAAAAACCTTTTAATACCACCACTCCAAAGTTTTTATATATTACCCATAGCAAAGGTTATCTTCAAAAAGGGTGGGGGTAGTGAAGGCATGTTCTTTAGAAGAGAACTGGGTTCAATTGTGGGTGGGAAAACACAGTTTCTCTCATTTAATTGGATTATTTTCAAAAGCCTATGCTTCTTATCTAAGCAGCAAGCACATGTGTTGTTTTTAATGGCCTGTCTTGTCTCGTTTCAGCTGGTTTCAAGAGACCTGTGGTCTTATTTGGCCCCATAGCAGATATAGCAATGGAAAAGTTGGCAAATGAGTTACCTGACTTGTTCCAAACTGCTAGTAAGTCTGTTAGTGATGTTTTCTGCCAGAAATTTTATTTTGAAAAATTTCTGACATACATTATAGTCAAAAGAATAATGAACATTCTCATATCCTTCTCCTGACCACTGGTTGTTATTAACATTTTGCTGTATACACTTTCTTTACTCTACCCGCTGTCCATGGAAACACACACACACACACACACACACACACACACACACACTCACTACCATACTCATTTTTCTGAATCAAGAATTTAATTTGAGAATGTTATAACACTTTATCCCTAAATTGTATGTGTGAATCTCCTAAGAACATTCTCTTAACATGGTCACAATACCATTATCATCTCAGTGGTCAAGAAGTTTAACCCTGATACAGTGATATTGCAGGTTGAGAATCCCTAGTCTGAAAATCTAAAATCCCAAATGCTCCAAAATCTGCACCTGCAGATTTTACACCAATCTGATGCACCAGTATGATGTCATGAGTCAAAGATCTCACATCTGACCTCCTGTGATGAATTACTAAAAATAGGGCACAAAATTTTCTTTAGTTTATGTGTAAAAGATAAATATGAAACACACAAATTTTGTTTTTAGACCTGTATTCCATTTCCTATATGTTTTTATTATGTACATGCATGCAAACATTTAAAAATCCAAACACTTCTGGTCCCAAACATTTCTGATAAGCAAAACTCAACCTGTATGCTATGTATAGTCCATTTTTCAAATTTCCTCAGTTGTCCCACTTATGTCCCACTTAGCTCTTTTTTATATTTAGGATTAAAAATGCAACCAAGGATCATGCGTTACATTTGATTTTTATGTTTTTTGTATGTTTTTTCTTATGTATTTCTTTTTTTGCTTTTAACCTTACTTGGGACATTTTGAAGAGTCCAAGTCGGTTGCTCATAGAGCATTCTCTATTAGTCTGGCCTAAACATTTCCACATGATTAGATTTCTGATAAATAAGAGTTATGGTCCTTCCCACTTCATCTCATAAGGAGCCACTTAATGTCAGATGTCCCATCGTTGTTGATGTTAGATTGGAATATTGATTGTCACTTATTTCTAAAATATTACTTAACTCCATTTTGCTTTTGCAGAAACAGAACCTAAAGACGCAGGATCTGAGAAATCCAGTGGAGTAGTTCGGTTAAATACTGTGAGGCAAATTATTGAGCAGGTGAGAAAATTCATTGGAAGACCTTGTTATGCGAAAGAATGGGCTTATGGTTTGCTGTAGTCTCTTTTAGGATAGAATCTAATTTAATAATTATTAAATGTTAATGGTAAAAGTTATGTAAACACAGTCTATTTCACTGCGAGGAAACCAGTCACTGTTTAGTTGCAATAATGATTTGTCTTTTCAGACTTCTCAACATTATACCAAATAACCTACTAATAAGAGTTCCCCTTTATCCAAGGGAGATGCCTTCCAGGGCTCCTGGTGGGTGCCTGAAACCATGGATAGTGCCAAACTTTATATATGCTATGTTTCTTTCCATACATATACATCTATGATAAATTTTAATTTATAAATCAGGTACAGGCTGGGTGTGGTGGTGCACATCTGTAATCCCAGTGACCCAGTAGACTAAGGCAGGAGGATCACTAGTTCAAAGCCAGCCTCAGTAACTTAGTGAGACCCTGCCTCAAAGTGAAAAATAAAGAGGACTGAGGATGTGACTCAGTGGTTAAGCATCCCTAAGTTCAATCCTTGATACTAGATAAATGGATGGATAGATAGATAGATAGATAGATAGATAGATAGATAGGAAGAACACAGACCTGGTGAGGTGGCACATGCCTAAAATCCCAGCTACTTGGGAGCCTGAGGCAGGAGGATCATAAGTTCAAGGCTAGCCCAGGCAATTTAGAAAGTCTTTGTGTCAAAATAAAAAGGACCAGGGAAAAGAGGGGTGGGGGGGAAGGGAAAAAAATAACTAAATGAATCAAACAGCATTACTCTATGTAAATTTAGAATTACACAAATGGTATGCCTTTACGCCATGTACAAACAGAGAAACAACATGTATCCCATTTGTTTACAATAAAATAATAAAAAAATAAAAATAAAAAAATAAAAAAATAAAAATAAAAAGAACCTGGGCTGTAGCTCAGTGGTAGAGTGCCCCTGAGTTCATTCCCAAGTACTACCAAAAGAAAACAATAAAAAAGGCATAGTAAGGGAGAGATAACAATAAGTAACAAAAAATTAAACAATTATAACAATATGCTATAATGAAGTTACCTGAATGTGGAGTGTCTCTCTCTCTCTCTCTCTCTCTCTCTCTCTCTCTCTCTCTCTCTCTCTCTAAATGCCTTATTACACTGTCCTCACCCTTGTTTTTGCTCTTGACCTGGGGTAACTGAAACTGCAGAAAGTGAAACCACAAATAAGGGTGGCAGGACTATTGTAATTTATTTATTTAGAAGTTCTAAACAAGTAATAATGTTAAAATGAACATAATGTGAAAGGAAATATTTTTTTGCCTTTTGATTCAAATTTACACTTTTTACCTGATATAGCCTTTATTTATTAAAACAAACTCTTTGATGCTGCATAACTGAACATAATCACTTACGTAACTTCCTCACCTTTAACAGGATAAGCATGCACTGCTGGATGTGACGCCAAAAGCTGTGGACCTGTTGAACTATACCCAGTGGTTCCCAATTGTGATTTTCTTCAACCCAGACTCCAGACAGGGTGTCAAAGCCATGAGACAGAGGTTGAGTCCAGCATCCAACAAAAGTTCTCGGAAGTTATTTGATCAAGCCAACAAGCTTAAGAAAACTTGTGCACATCTCTTTACAGGTAAGTGAAATTTAAACTCTAGTCTGTGCTTAAAAGTGAGAAAGAGAATTGAAAAAAATGGAAGAAATAGGAAAATAATCTCAGTGGAGAATTTGAAATTGTTCCCATGACTCCTTTAAAAGTAGTTAATACTGTAGGGTATATTAAACCATGACATTCATATATTGAACTTTAAAAAATTTTTAGAATACTTTTTTGTCAATGGACCTTTATTTTATTCATTTATTTATATGCAGTGCTGAGAATCGAACCCAGTGCCTCACACATGCGAGCCAAGTGCTCTACCACTGAGCCACAACTTTAGCCCTGAACTCTGTAATTTTGACTACTTGGAAATGATCATAATGATCCATGATGTGGTTATAAGCAGTAATTTTGAAGAGGTTCAGACTTTCATGATGATTGTAAGGCTAGTTGTTGAACCTCACCACCTAGCACCTACAGCTCTAGATTTTGTGTCATTGTTCTCTGCTTACCATCAATGTTTGCATTAACTTACAAAGTGAGAGGAACTAATTTTCATTATTTAAAAATGTCCCCCCAGTAGAAACTTGAACACTCTGGATATTGGTTGGTTTAAGGATTTATTATTTATCTTTTTTTTAATGTGTGATGATAATGTTGTGATTGTGTTTTAACAAAATAAAAGAATGTTTATCTTTTAGAGATACCTACTGAGGAAAATATTTATGGATGATGTAGTAGGATGTCTAGAATTTGCTTAGTCTGTAGTGAGGGGAGAAGATGGGGCATAGGTAAGACTGGCTAGGAATTTGGTAGTCATTGAAGCTGGTTGTTGTGTACATGAAAGTTCATTAAACTGTTCTTTGCTTTTGTGCATGTTTAGAATTTTCCATAATACGATTTTTTTAAGTCCCTGAGATAAAGACCCATTGCAACTATTACTCATGATAGTAAAATGGTCTAAAAATATGACATATTTTAGTAACTGAATATACCACTGTCTATGTAAATGACTAGTTCTGTGAATGTGGTATAATTAAGAGTTTAAATGAGTCATATAACATTTTTGGTCATGCAATGCTGTTTTTTGTGGGAGTATCATACGGATACTGCACAGATGTGATATCCATATGATGATAGCTCTTTAGAGTTCAGTGCCAGCCATCATTAGCCTTTGTCATATTTGGCATTTCTCTGATACTGAGGAGGAAGTGGGTTGTGAATGAATGTGTATGTGCACATAGGACTCTTGTTTTATTGTCACTCGGCTGCTTGTTCGAGATGCATTACTTTCATTATGGTGAAAACTGACAGTTCAACAAAATACACAGGAGGAAGTGATCCATCATAGACTAGATTCCTGTGAACTGAAGTCTTATAAGGCTCTGCTTTTAGCATATACATGCATATCTTTTCTGACATTTTTACATCCACTAGTAGTAATTCTTATTATTAGTGTTACCTTAGCAGCAGTGAGCAGTGGTTCAGTTTCATGTGTGCTCTTTCTAGGCCAGAAGAAAGGCCCATTGATGTCTGCACAAAGATCCTGGTGTAGAAACCAAGCACAGTGACACATACTTGTAAATCCCAGCAACTCAGGAGGCTGAGGCAGGAGGCTTGCTTAACAATTAAGAGTTTAAAACAGTTACATAAATATTTTTGTCATGCAATGCTTATTTGAGGACAGCCTGGATAATCTAGAGAGATCCTGTTTGAAAAACTATACTCTGTGGTATCTGTGACTGTATCAATACCATAATACCTTATAGCACAGACATATTACTAATGCCAAAAAAGGATCATATACAGGTTGATTATTCCTTATCTAAAATGTTTAGGACCAGAAGTGTTTTGGATTTGGGATTTTGGTTATTTTCTTATACATAATGAGGTATCTTAGGGATGAGACCAAAGTCTAAACACAGTTAATTTATGTTTTATATATACTGCAGACACATAGTCTAAAGATAATTTTATATAATATTTTAAATACTCTTTGCATGGAAACAGAGTTTCATGGTGTGGAATTTTCCTCTTGGCATGATTTGGGTTCTCTAAAAGTTTCAGATTTTGCATCATTTCAGGTTTTTGATGTTTAGAACACCCAGTAATGTGACTCCTCCTTTTAACAGATAAGAAAACTGAAACTCATGTGTTCATGAGTGATTTAACCTGCTTCCACTTCATTTTTAACCCTGTCTTTAAGTCCACTGAATGGCTATAAGCTTCCCTCAGCCAATCGAATTCTGGGTTCATGTGAGGGTCTAAGAAATGAGGAAGGGTAGTAATGGGTTATAGAAGAACCAGGTTGATGAAGGCTGGATGCAGAGGAGAGCAGACAGAAGGAAGTAGCCAGTGACTGTAGGCATTCTGTTTTCTTGGCCTTGGCTCAGCATTTTTGCTCTTTGAAGCACAGGCCACAATCACTGAGTCTGATTGAGGACCTGGAGGGGCCTCCATGTGGAGAAGCGTTTAGCAATCCCTTGTTTAGCTCCACTACAAGATGTTTAAAGGCAGAGAGTGTGCATTATCCAGTTCCACGTGCCTGAGACCAGAATCAGGCCTAGCAAACAGGCAGGGTACCCATGTGTGCAGCATGGGTTAGGGCCCCTCTGGCACACAGGCCATTTCTTACATAAGCTAGTCAGGAAGTTGAAAGGCAGAGGTTGGAGGGTAAACACTCGCATTGAGTTTCATCTAGAACTTTGAAGGGATCTAATCCCAGCATAAATTGCCAGTCTCTTATATAGAATCATCTTAAGAATAAGTGCTGCACCATGCTGCACAACTTGGACCAGCAAGCCCCTGTTTTCTGCCCAGTGGTCTTTTGTAATATTCTTCCAGACGTCCAAGTTTGACTCCTCAAAGCCACACAGTGGCCTCACCACGCCCTGTGTTCCCCACCTGACTTGGGACTTAATGGTGTATGTGCCACGGCCAGAAACACTGGTTTTCAAACCTGAACAAGTAGAACCTTTAGGCAGAAATAATATTTTATGTTTTTTTTTAATGATTTTAAATTTAGGGTATTTTTTATGAATTAATAAATGAGAAAAATAGAATTTGCTGTAAAGAACACAGCAATTTGAAGTCAAGTTCTGTTTCATGTAGTCTCATTAGACATAATATCCTATTTTTCCTCTTTTGCATATTAACAAGAAAACCCTGTTTTCTAAAGAAGAGTATTTAATAATGGCAATATTAAATGTCTTCCCTTACAATCTTGAGGTATTCCCAGTTAAACAAGAGATGCTTTATTCTGAGATTTGCCCAAAAGCAGGTTGACTTGTCAGAGTAAGTTGTTTCACTTACCTCCTCCCCTTCTCAATTAAAAAAAAATTATGATAAAATGCATTTACATGTACATGTCACAGAAATTATTTTTTTTTAGTTTTTGAATTTTTTTATTTTTTACAGACTGCATTTTGATTCATTGTACACAAATGGGGCACATCATTTCGTTTCTATGGTTGTACAAATGTAGATTCATACCATTTGTGCAATCATACATGTACATAGGGTAATGATGTCTGTCTCATTCCACCATCTTTCATACCCCCTCCCTCTCATTTCCCTCTACATAATCTAAAGTTCTTCCATTCTTCTCTCAACCCCCCGACCCCCATTGTATATCATTATACACTTATCAGTGAAAACATTCGGCCTTTGATTTTTTGGGATTGGCTTATTTCACTGAGCATGATATTCTCCAATTATTTTAAAAAGAAAACAAAATTTGAATCATGGACTTAGAAACCCAGGCAGGGCCACCCTCCATGTGAGGTTGTGGCATTGTGAAGCCCTGTGGGAGATTCTAGCTGTTTCGCCAACTTTCCAGGCTTCAGTAATGTGCAGCCATCACCACAGTCACTTTTAGAGTATTTTCATTACCTCAAGAGGAACACTTGTGTCCCTTAGCAGTCACTCCCAATTTCTTCCCATCCCAGCATTACATCACCTTTCGCTGCTGCTCTTCATGCTTCCAGCCTCCTTGGCTGGGGGTGGGAAAGCTCAGACCACACACACACACACACACACAGCAGGACTGGGCTTGGATGCTCTTAGAGTCTCCGTGCTCCCAGCCCAGGAAGCTGGTGAATGAGGAGGCTTTGAGAATTTCACTTTCTTAGTTTGAAAGCCATGGAGGCCTGTATTCCAGGGGGCATAAGCCTAGCCCAAAGCTTTGTAGCAAGATGTCATTCACTAATATTGCTTAACATCAAAGAAACTGAAAAGCTAGATGAGGAAAGCTGACAATAAACCACAAGTACTTAATCTGGAGTCAGGGGAAAGGGAAGGTAGCAGCAGGTTGAGCTCATGTTAAATGTTACCAACTTGGTTAGGTGTTAGTTACCTTTGTATGGCACCCAGGAAATTAGCTCCTGGGAAGCTCTTGGTTTTTGTTCTGTACACTTGACTATTAATACAAACTCGTTAAGAGGTTTTGTGACTTTATTCATTTTATCAGGGGGCATGAACATATTTTCTGCATTTCAAAATGGTCCTTTCAACTTTAGATTTTCTTTATGATGAATACAGACTGTACTTGTAACCAGATCACTCCAACAAAGAGCTTAACATTCTTTTTTTTTTTTTATTGTAAACAAATGGGATACATGTTGTTTCTCTGTACATGGCGTAAAAGCATACCATTTGTGTAATCATAAATTTACATAGGGTAATGTTGTTTGATTCATTCTGTTATTTTTTCCCTTCCCCCCCACCCCTCCCACCCCTCTTTTCCCTCTATACAGTCCTTCCTTCCTCCATTGAGCTTAACATTCTTTATGCACTGAGTGCAAGTCACTTATTTCGTCTCTGGGGTACACAATCTCACTTCTGTATTTAAGTGCATTGCATCATATTTTAGCTATGAGCACAATAATCTTTGTGAAGTACCATGATGAGGACACAAAAATCCATGGCATCAAGGTTAATTTTCATTGGGTTGCCTGATGTATCAGTTTATTCTATTGTTATAAATAATTAATAACCAAGGAAATTGTAAGCTCATTCAGGATTTTCCAAGGTCAGTGTTGAAACTTCTTAAATGAAAGAAAACAGTATGTTACTCTGAAGGCAACTTGAATTTGCTCACATAATTGCTTAGTGGTTCGTTTGGGTTTTAGAAATGATACATATTGCTATGCCCTCTAATAAAAAGCCAAGGCAGATTTTGTTTTTGTTTTTGTTTTAATTCTAATTTACCTGAAATCTGGATAATTTTATCTATTAGTTAATCTGTTATTTTGGACCACTTTACTTGTTTGGTTTATCTCCATTAGGTTCATAAATACATACTGGTAAAGAGCAACTGCATATGTTACACTCTTGTTAGCATTTTATATGTGTGCTCTAAATTTGTGTCTTTAGATGGGCAGTGTAATGTTGTGACTAAGGACATAGGCTGCAAGGATAAACTTCTGAGTTTGTGTCTTACTTGATATGAAACCTTGGGCGAGTTACTTTCACAACTGTGCCTTGGTTTCTTGTCTGTAAGATGGACTTGACAGCAATACCTTCCTCGCAGAGTTATGTACTTAGAACCTGTGTGTGGCTGACCCAGAGTAAGTGCTATTATGTGAGGTATATTTTGTTCTGACTAGAAAAAGATACATTCTCTGAATATATACCAGCCTATATATACACACAAAAAGCCTTATCTGTTTGCATATTCTAAAATATTGATGACTCTCAAAATGATATAAAATGTTGCATTAAGTATTTTGTTAGAGGTAGACCATAGTATGTTAGTGTTTACTTTTCTTATTATATTCATATCTGTGTATTTTTTCTTTTTTATTTTTGAGTTCAGGTCTTGCTAAGTTGCTGAGGCTGGCCTGGAACTTGGCATCCACCAGCCTCAGCCTGCCAGTCACTGCAATTACAGGCATGTGCCACTGTGCCCCACAGTGATCTTTGAAATATAAGACTTTTATTTGTTTTAGATCCATTATGCTCATGAAAAAGTTTTGTTTTAAAAATATAACTTTTAGGGCTGGGGCTGTAGCTCAGTGGCAGAGTGCTTTCCTTAGCACATATAGGCACTGGTTTCAATCCTTAGCACCACATAAAAATAAACAAATAAAATAAAGGAATTCTGTTCATCTACAACTACAAAAAATTTTTTAGAAATATATAAACTACAGAGTAGATGTTCTGGAAATAGACCCATTATTAGTTTTATAACATCTGTCTGTAATGTAATTTGTAACAACTAGGTGGTTAATAGCTTAAATCACATTCAACTAAAAGGAT
The DNA here is from genome assembly GCF_902686445.1 of Sciurus carolinensis. Classification (NCBI taxonomy): domain Eukaryota; kingdom Metazoa; phylum Chordata; class Mammalia; order Rodentia; family Sciuridae; genus Sciurus; species Sciurus carolinensis. Next base: position 70,393,130 of record NC_062226.1, read on the forward strand.
TTAGAATTCAAATATACATAGATTTTTGAATTTACCAGAGTTTTAAGTTCAAATATGACAGAACGAAGTATGAATTATGTCAGAGAGCTTCTTGAATAAACATTCTCTGGAAATTGATGTAAATCTTTTTGTTTACATTTATATAGCTACAATCAACCTCAGTTCGACCAATGATAGTTGGTTTGGCAGCTTGAAGGATACCATTCAGCATCAGCAAGGAGAAGCAGTTTGGGTCTCTGAAGGAAAGGTATGTGGCCTAGATATGCTGCTATGAGGTGAGAGTTCATGTTCTGAATCTTCCTCAAGAGGGCAGTGAATGTAGTAAAACCATGCCCAAAGTGATTCCAATATGTGCTTTCCTTAAGTCTGAAATTTTATAAATTCTCCAACAAAGTAACAAAGGTTTTTTTTTTTTTTTTTTAAAGAAATACAGAATGTAATGTATGTGGCCCTACATTCACTTCCCTTTTACTTTTAATGTAGTAACTAGTAGTGTTTCAAGTACACTAATCAGAGCTTACAAGATCTGGTGCTGAGCTCCACAGCTTACTAAGGACATGGGAAACTTAGAGTGGAGATGAGAGGCAAGGTCGAAGACCATGGAGAATATGATTAAAAATTAATACCAAAAGAAAAGCTAATGGAGTTAAAATTATTTGCTTAGAAAAGAGGTTGGTAGAGAATGAGCCATAGTTCTAGGAGTCTGAATAGGTAATATTAAAGTGCTAGGGATCTTATCTAGGCCTCTAAAATTGAGTAGCATCTCATCCATAGATAGAGTTTATGCACGACTGTGCTGCAGAGAGAGATTGTGGAACCTGTTGTCCCTTTCATTCTGGGAGTCTTTGGTGCTAGCGTCCTGTACTTCAGCTGAATTGAGGTAGTTTGTGAGCCTTTCTAGTGATGATTTTGTTGTAGAATTGATTAAGTCTTGTGCTTTGGGAACTGGATGGTTAATCTAGGCATCTGACATCTTCCATGTGCTTACAGTCTGCAAGGCTCCCCGGGAAGGGCAAGTCGCACAGGACGTAGCTTCTGCTCCGAAGGATTTGAGAATCTTGTAGATGAGTGGAGATGTGTTTAGCATAGGGCCATGTGCATTTATTACTAGGGGACAGGTACCAGGATAAAAGGCTGGAGTGGAATTGGATTATGGAAGAAAAACACAACCATCAGGGAAGTGTGGCTCAGGTGGATGGACAGTAGCAAGGATAGGCTGGAGGGTTCCCAAGGGGAGTCCCTGCACAACACCTAACATAGTAACAAGAAATAAAGGTACCCTCCCCATCTAGTGTGTGTCAAGGTTTCAGACACATGGCCATGTCCCTGGGAGTTTCCTCGTGGCCACACTCCCTAGAGCCACATCAGACCCCACTGACCCTCCGAAACAAATTCCTCTAGATGGAAGGGATGGATGATGACCCCGAAGACCGCATGTCCTACTTAACCGCCATGGGCGCGGATTATCTGAGTTGCGACAGCCGCCTCATCAGTGACTTTGAAGACACGGACGGCGAAGGAGGTGCCTACACTGACAATGAGCTGGATGAGCCAGCTGAGGAGCCGCTGGTGTCTTCCATCACCCGCTCCTCCGAGCCGGTGCAGCACGAGGAGGTGAGGCAAGGCTGGCACCGGGCTCCAAGGCCATGGGCTGAGAGGCCACGGGCAGGAAAGGAGAGTCTTATGTTGTCTCACTTGTATTCTCCTGGACACCTGTTAACTCAGGTGCGGTGGAAGGTATTCCTAAGGGATGGAGCTGATGACTGCCAGGGAGTCTCACTCAGAGTCAGCGCCTGCATCATTGTGGCTGCGTTCCCTGGGACAGTGGGACCCAAAAGTGCTATCAGCAGAGGTTGAGTGGTCAGCACTCATCACATCCCTGCCCTCAGGTGTGATGGATAAATGGAATGGCTTTATGTGCCAGCTGTGCAAATTACAAGTGGAACATTCTTTTTAAAATGTGACATTGCTATCATTACTTGTAACCTTTGATTAGGTCTCTCTCTCTTTGTACTCTTAGGAGCCCTTGCTTTTCTTCTCCACTCTACCTTTAACCTTCTAATCTTGTCGGAGCTCCTGAGTGTTTCCACATCAGTTTCCTTCTCTCTTCTATTTCAATTTTTAATTGCAATTATGATCAATTATGCATCTAATTATATGTACCATGCACCCAGTATCCAGTGATTTGGCAGCTTATGTGGTCCTGAAAATTACATAGATAGGCACTAATTTAGGACCAGGGCAATTATTAGTTTTACCTTAAAGAATATCAGAGTAATGATCTTTGTAGACAAAGTTACCCAAATATATTTGAATAATTATTGCTGTAAACTTTGCCTTTAGCAATATAACTCATTCTAATGAATGATGCTTTTCTTTATGAGATAGAATTATTTTTAAAAAATTAAGTTGAAGGGGGAGAAAAACCCACCACCATCGCAGTAAAAAATTAGTATATATTACTAGACAAGTTTAAAGAGTAACTTCTGACTAGGTGTGATGGTGCACACTTAATGATCCTAGCTGCTCGGGGAGCTGAGGCAGGAGGATCACAAGTTCAAAGCTAGCCTCAGCAACTTAGTGAGACCCTAAGCAACTCAGTGAGATCCTGTATCAAAATAAAAAATAAATCAATTTAAAAAAGAATAAAAGAATAACTTCTGAACATCTACAGATATGAACTAATGCTTGGTAATGTTAACAGTTATTGATGATACACTAGATGTTAGACTTTAGGAGTTTGTTTTTTTTTTTAATTGTACTTTAGAGGCAGAGTCTACTATACCAGATGCAGCCAGCATCATAAATGTGTCGTAAGCTCATGGGAGGGTACCCAGTATCTATCTGCCTTTTCAGTAAAGGAACACAGGCTCACACTTCTATTTCTGAACTCCAGCAAAGCAGATGTGTGCTCTCTGCTCTGTGCTTGGAAGTTCTTGTTGTGAATGAACGTTTATGTTTTTTAGAGCATAAGGAAACCCAGCCCAGAGCCACGAGCTCAGACGAGGAGGGCTGCTAGCAGAGATCAACTTAGGGACAGTAGCCCGCCCCCGACATTCAAGCCTGAGCCGCCCAAGGTACGTGGCTGGGAAGCACAGGCTGGGACCATGAGGAAGCAGGTGCTCCCAGAGCCCTGGATAGCCAGCAGGGAGCACACACAATGAGATGGCGTTGGATTATGGTTTTGACTCGCTGTGTTCTCTATGAGAGAGACTGTTCTTTGGGCTGTTGGGTGAACCCCCAAATTAGGGAAGGGCAAAAAAATAGGAGGGAAAAACAGCATTAGGAGAGTATACAATTCTAGAACTTTTGAAGTTTTTGTTTTTGTTGTGCAGGAAGAGTAAATTTGACAAATGCTGCATGCCCAGAATCACCAGTCTCAGAATCTATTTTTCTTTTTCCATCCAATGAAAGTTTTTGTCTACAATCTGATTTGGACACACCAGAAAATTCTTACTGGTGATTTGCTAAAGAAAACAATCATTACTGTTGTTTAGAATGCCTCTTACTATGAGAGCAACTTAATTTGCTTAATAAATTGTCACCAAGAACAGAATCAACATAAAGACACAGAGGTGTATATCATATGATTCTTTACCCCTGGTTGGAATCAAAGCTTTTCCTTACACTGCAATAAAAATTTTTCTATTTAACTCAATAATATAGATGAGAAGACAATGCTAATTGATTGTGTGAGCTGAGAGGAGTAATTAGTGACCTTAGACAGTGTATCAGTGAACATTTGCAAGGAGGGCTAGAAGCAAAGTGTGAAGGAGAAGTGGCTGTCAGCATGATGAGCTGCCCACCTGGCTCCACACCCCAGTCTCTTTCCTCTCTGGCTGGCACAGGTCTTGTCTTCCGGCCAGGGCATGCACACACAATACAGAGTGACATCAGAAACCCACTTCCAAAGTCCACTTGTTCTGAGGTCTTCTCCAAGATTCCAGTATCCTCTGGTACAAAATTATTCAAGGTTCTATGTGTAGCAATGGGTGTCCTCCAGCACTTCCTGACAACCTGAGGTAGGGTTCAGGATGCCCAACCAGCAGCTGTTTGCCTTGCCATGTTTGATTCCTCATTGGAATGGTATTTGTTGACTACCTTTGGAAACTGATCAGGAAATGGAGTGTATTAAAATCACTAATATAGATTTGAAAATAAACTAAAAGCTCAAGGTAAAAACATGTCATTACTCTTTGCAGGCCAAAACGCAGAACAGGGAAGAATCCTATGACTTCTCCAAAACCCAGGAATACAAGTTAAACTCTTCTGCCGTGGCTGGTAACGAAATTCCAGGAGCATCTACCAAAGGTTATCCTCCTCCTGTTGCAGCGAAACCTGCCTTTGGACGGTCTATCCTGAAGCCCTCCACTCCCATCCCTCCCATGGATGGTGAGGAGGTAGGGGAGAGCAGTGAGGAGCAAGACAACACTCCCAGATCAGTCCTGGGCAAAGTCAAAATATTTGAGAAAATGGATCACAAGGCAAGATTACTGAGAATGCAAGAGCTCCAAGAAGCACAGAATGCAAGGGTAATTTGGGGTTGGAGGGTTAATTGTTTTTAAACCACCAGAGGATCTGGGCATGTTAACAATAAGTCGTGAGTAGGTTTGAGTTCAGTATAACAGCGCACACTTCTTTTGCCACTGCCATTAACATGACAAGGATGTTCACATGCACAGTGCTATGTGTGTTGCTTCTGGATTGTCAGCTGTTGGCACATCCTTTTTTCTTCCAGTCAAGAAGCCTAACAGTCCAGGTGAATAAGATTCTGCTGTCCAAACTTCATACCTCTGTTCTTCATTCCCTGTATTGGGTTCTGGAATGGGGGAGTATGACAAGAGAATCGGCACCTCCCAGAAGTAACTTTACTTAGAATGTTCGTGATGTTTAATTGGGTAACCGAGTCTTCATTTACTCCCAGATTTGCCAGAGAACCTATCCTCCGTTGCATGCTAAAATGAAAAGACCTATTGATATACTTTCTTGAGGCATTTGAACTTTTGTACTGTCTGCACATATAACCTTTCAACATCAAAGAAGAATTTCAGTGAAGCCAGGAGTGGTTTTGCACAGCTGTAGTCCCAGCTGCTCAGGAGGCTGTAGCATCACTTGAGTTCTGGAGTTTGAGACCAGCCTGGGCAACAGCGAGACAGTGTCTCAAAAGGAAAAAAGGAAAAAAAAAAAAAAAAAAAAAAAGACCAAGTAAAGGTCCACAATGTATAATCTGCCTGGCAAATGAAGTTTTTGTCATTGAAGTCTGTCACAAGAGCATTAGTGCTTCTAAGCATTTTTTTCATATTCTTTTCCTTATTGTGATAAAATATATTTAACATAAAATGTACCATTTCAACCATTTTTAAGCATGTAGTTCATTGGCATTAAATATATTCACTGCTGTACAACTTCTGCCACCATCTGACTCCAAAATACGTTCATTCTCCCCAAGTAAAACTGCACCTCTCAAGCACGACCTCATTCTCTCTTCCCTCCAGCCCTTGATTACCACCGTTCTCCTGTCTGTTTCTGAATTTTACAACTTAAGAACCTTTTAGAAGTGGAATATAAATATTTGTGATTGGCTTATTTTACTTAACATAATGTCCCCAAGTTTCCTCCATGTGTCACATGTGTCAGGGTTCCAGTCCTCTTAAATGTTTTTTCTATTTGACACGTACCACTAGGGACCAGACATAGCTATGGAGACTGGAGTTCTAGGGGTGAAGAAGTAGGATATGGGGCAACAGTGGGGCTAGCAGAAACCAGCAAGTGAATTGCCCAGTGGTTCATTTTTCCATTCTTAATCTTTTTTCCTGATTGCCACAGATTGAAATTGCTCAGAAACATCCTGATATCTATGCAGTTCCAATCAAAACACACAAGCCAGATGCCAGCCTGCCCCAGCATATAAGGTAAGAGCCGCTCAGCTGCTGAAGGTCTTAGGAAAGGGGAGCATCTTAACCCTTGGACTTGAAGGGAGAATTTTCTTTACCCGGGTTTCAGAACAAGAGGATTCCTCCCAACCCCTGTCCAATTGTTTGTCTTGCCCATCTGGTGGTGTGGTTTGTTCTGTTTGGTTTGGTTTGGTACCAAAGAATTGAACCCAGGGGTACTTCACCACTGAACTGCATCCCCAGCCCTTTTTATGTTTTGTTTTGAGACAGGGAGGGTCTTGCTAAGTTATTCAGGGCCTCGCTAAGTTGCTGAGGCTGACTTTGAACTTGTAATCCTTCTGCCTCAGCCTCCCAAGCTGCTGGGATTACAGGCGTGTGCCTGTAATTGCCCATCAGTTGTAGTTGTAAAGATTATAGTCGAGTATTCACCATAATTTTCCTTGTGTGCCTGGTACCCTTTAACACAAAACTGGAACACAGTTTTGCTAAATTGTGTCAGGATAACACACGAGCAAAATTCCTGGGACTTAGTCCTTTCCTGCCACTCTATTTTGTGCCTCTTAGCCAAGCTCCTTAATTCCTTTGTATCGCCCAGCAAAATCAGGCCACTTGTGCCACACTGAGTCTTAAGGCACTGTGACAAGCAGTTGACCAGTGTTGCTAAGATGCTTCCTTTTTAAAATGCTCACAAGCACTAGGGATTACCACAGTGTCTTCCTGTTGAGGTTTTACACTGGATCATTTCCTGCTTCCAAGGATAGAAAAAAAAAAATCTCATTTTTTTTTGACCATTTGACCGGAAGCTAGAGTCTAGTTTTATGGTTTTATGGCAATAGAAAGCTGGCAGAAGATTTCTTCTTTAGCAATTGGATGGTAACATGGCCAGCTTGTCTCTGGTAACAGAGGAGATTTAGTGCCTGACACTGACAAGAGACCCTGTGCTGGGTGAGGCTGTAGCTGGGGAAGGTGGGGAAGGTGTCCTCCCTCTATCCAGTGGTGCAACATAAGGTCAGGGAGCACCCAGCAGGTTTCCTCATTCACTGTCCAAGTGGGCCATGGCCTTGACCTTTATCTAACCCCTTCTCTGCCCCCACCACTCTGTGGACCTGGAATGGAGCCAGAGTGCCCTGGTGGATGGGCAGAGTGGCTCAGAGGTCAGTCAGTGATCTGTGTTGGGTGCTTGCTGGCTGCACTCAAGCTTCACCTCCGCCGGCAGCCAGCGAGCATGGACGTGCCCTGGGAGGTGTCTAACACCCTCACTTTGTCAGTTCCAGACCCCCTGAGCCGCAGAAGGGTCCCTCCAGACTGTATCAGGACGCCAGAGGAGGTTATGGCAGTGACATGGAGGAGGAGGAGGAGTATCGCCAACAGCTGGCGGAGCACTCCAAGCGTGGTTACTATGGCCAGCCTGCCCGGTACCGCGACACGGAATTGTAGGTGTCTCTGGGAGCAGGGACTCTACCGGGCCTGCAGCCACCCACGACAGACTCGCCTGTGAGGCCACCAGGATGACTCTTTTCCATTAAAAACACACGGTGGAGGTGTGGTGGTAAGGGAGCGCCTGGTTCCCATGCGAACCCGAGTTGGCTGTTTGTGGGGTGGGATGGAGGAGTTTATTATGGCTTTTAGCTCAGAATTAAGAGGAACATTACAGTCCAATACTGTTACTTGCTTCAGTGGACCAACATCTGTATTAATCTTATCTTGTGTATTTTTAATATGTATATTAAGCAATAATTATTTTTCTCGTTCATAGCTGCCTTTAAGGACTGCTTCACTGTGAGGCAGGCCTGAAAAAAGGAATAAAAAATACTGCCGGACTCAAAGTACTTTCAAAGAAGTATTTTATTACAACTCTCTAAGTGCCTTTGATGAGAAGTGTCTTAAACTTTCCTCTTGTGAAGCTTTATGCAAAGCCATAATGGACTAAAACTGTATTTTCGCTAAATTTTTGTACCAGTCTAATTGCCGGTTTTTTGCTGTGCTGGGTCATCTTTTCAAGGCATTCACCTTTATAATGCTTTCCATAAATTCTGACTGTATATATGATAGCTGTACTTGGTAGTTTGACTGTAAGTGCTAAATAGGTTGAAGACCAAGAAGTTGGTAAGGACATATTTTGTTTCAAACTATGTGTTCCACAAAAGCAGATACTTGAGAAAAATTTATTTTATTTCCACAAGTGTGTGTATTGGCAGCAGTTTTATAATTTAATAAAAAGGAATACATTACAATCAATAATTTGCTTTGTGCTGAATTTCTATCCTTTTTCATTCTTCTTACAGTGCTGGGAATCCAACCCAGGGCTTCGTACATGCTAAGCGCCTACTCTACCACTGAGCTACACCCCCACTCTTCCTATTTTGAAGTACAACTTTTATTTTAATGACTTATCATACAAGTGAGAACTTGTTCCTTACTGAGTGTTGAGGCATGAAGACACTTAGAAAAAGGAAAAATTACCCATAATCCCACCCCCTGGGTCTTTTGATGCTTTTCCTCCATATTCCTGGATGTCTGTGTGATACTGAAGTGTGTACTGTATTTGTAGTTGTTTCCTACTTCTTCTGTTTAACATTCTGTCGGGAATGTTTCTCTCAGATACTTAAAAGTCCATGTGCACATCATTAACAACTCCAGAATGATATATCCCATGACCACTTAGTAAGTGAACGGTTCCCCTATTGTGGACTGTTTGGATTATTCTATTATTTGTCTCTTTTACATGAAATGTTCCTCTTTGTATATAATCCTTATTTTTGTGTATCAGTGATCAGCATTTCAGTTCTTTTCTGCAAGTGCTTTCTGAGAAGTAGAATTACTGAGTGAAAATATAGGAACATTTTAAGGTTTTTTTTTATGTTTTACAGTACTGAGGATTGAACCCATGGCTTTACACATTCTAGGCAAGCTTTCTACCACTGAGCCAAACCCCAGCCTAGGCTTAGGGGCTCTTGATGTTTATTGTCAAATTGCTTCCTCAAAAAGTTATATCATTTTCATTTTTTCACATTCATTCTTGAAATACTAGAATAAATTTAAAAGTTAAACAAGACAGTTTAGGAATCTAGGCTTATGAATCAAAAGTAGATTGAATTTGAGAAAAAAAAAAAACCTTGATTCTATTAAGAACTTTTAGGATATGAATGGATGGAGAGGCCTTAAACCTATGTTTTGGTAGAGTTAGAAATTCAGTTGACTCATAACTTGAGTTAGACTCTCAATGTGTCCTTGCTTGGGTCTCTGTCAATCTGGGTGCTGGAACTCCTAAATCATTTCTGCTGTATCTTGAATTTCTGAGCAGTACTCAAAGCATTGACTAAATATTAACATATTCCATAAATAGAATCCACCTGCGAATAGAAGAAAATGTATACTGGTTAAATATATGATGATCTAGTTTACTTCTGTCCTGTAAATTCAAAAATGAATCCTCTGCAAACACAGGAAGGGTGGATAGGGACTTCTCAGAAACTGGACTGTCATCTTTCTCCAGCAATTTTGTGATGTGTTCAATGGAGCAGACAGGCAGAGCCTTTGTTCCTCATGACGTCCAGTAATGTGCCCAATGACCCCCGGTGCCTCCCCCTGCCTTTTTAAAAATTCATATCCTACTTTGTTCTGGGAATGATTTGAAGCCGCCTACAATAAATAAAATGAAAAAGAAAAAATGGTGCTAGGCAAACAAGGGGGAAAGAATATCAGAATAGGGAAGAGAAAGCCATGAGCAAGGGGGTAGTCACTGTGTGTGGTTGGATTGTTTTATCAATAGCCTCCAACCTTGTCTGAGGGCTACTATGTATATGTGTGTGTGTTGATGGGGAACAAGATGTCCCCAACCTCCTCCCCCAGGCAAAGAAGTGCAGAGACTGGCATGTGAAAGGGTGGGGCCCCTGATTGGGTTGTGAGAACTTTAACCCAACTCTGCTGGGATGAACTGAGTGGTAACTGGAGGCAGGTGGGCATTGGGGATGTGGCTTTGGGGTATATAGTTGTATTTGACAAGTGGAGTCTCTCTCTCTCTCTGCTTTCTGATCGTCATATGAACTACTCCTCTCTGCCACACACTTCTACCATGATGTTTTGCCTCACCTCAAGCGCTGAGGAATGGAGCCAACCCTCTATGGACTAAGACCTCTGAAACCATGAGCCCTCCACTAAGCTTTTCCTCCTCAACAATTGTTCTGGTTGGGTCTTTCAGTCACAGCAGTGAAAAAGCTCACTAATACATGTTTCTAAGTTGGTCATGGTGCTGTCATCACAGCAGCCTGCAAGGCCAAGATGGGAGGACCATAAGTTCAAAGCCAACCGTAGCAATTTAGTGAGGCCCTAAGCAACTTACTGAGACCCTCTCAACATTAAAAAAAAAAAAAAAAAAAAAGGAAGGGTAGGGATGTGGCTCAGTGGTTAAGTGCCACTAGGTTCAATTCCTTATACCAAAAAAAAAATTGTGCTCCTAATGGGTGACAGCTATTCCAGAATGACATCAGGTTCTACCATTTGGAACTAATATTCTGTATGTGAGAAAAGTTCTTTAGTCTCTTTAAGCAATTACCTCTGTCTAGAGAGAAAAGGGAAACATGCTCTTTCCCCTTCAGCTGTATTCATTTTATTGATTCTAACATTCTGATACTTAAAGATGGGTTAATTGCTGCAGGATACAGAGAATACTGGAGATGGAGGATCCTCAGAGAGTGAGACCTCCTGTATCCAAATGAATAATGCATTTTGAGAGGAATATATTGTAACCAGTTCACAGGAGGGTGCCCCTCTTCCTTTGCTTCTAAGTCTTAGCCCTGGCAGCTTTAAAATGGAAGTTGAAAGTGGTGAGCTTTTCATCAAACCCACTGGAAATGCCAGCAGACATATATCTGCATTCTCTTTAGGGCCCCACTGATTGTGTTCTAGGGAAACAAACTTAATTGCTGGGGGTTCCATTCCAAGGAAGGTTTTGGGTGAAATATATGCAAGCAACCAAAGCCATGGTTGTGACTGGAGATCTGCTAAACCAGTCACATGTTGTCCAAGGCCCATCTCAGTGGATCAGGGAGGGGCTTTGGACATTTGGGACTAAGTTGGGCTTACTGAAGAGGGAGCTGCAGACCATCACCAGGGAAAGCAAAGTCCTGGAAAGGCTGAGAGTGAAGGGAAGATCCAGTTCCAGAGGAGACTCCAGAGGTACAGTTTGTGCAGGCCAAGGAGCTGAGATTCTCTCCCTCAGTTGCCTACTGGGAAACCAAGACTAATTGGGTATAAGAGCTTCCCAGAAGGGCTACCTTCTCATAGTCCTACAGGCAGAGAGGAAGTCAGTCACCAAAAGGACTGTGACTTTGTTGAGAAGGAAGGGGACCCATCTTAAACCACAAGTAGATGGGAGACAAGCTGAAGTACCCAGCAGTGACAGAATCCTACTATGGCCTCTGGTAGGAGATGGTTACCTACCAGCATCAGCCCCATAGAGAGGCAAGAGACTACTTCCCCAGGGATGGCATCCCACAGCCTGACTTGGTTCATACTGTTATCTTCAGTGGACAATGACTATGTCCACTGAAGACCTTGAACTAAAGAACTGATTAGGCTCTTGCCTAAGGCCTGGGTGGTTTGCCAGTTCTGGAAGAATTAGAAGCCAGGGTGCCCACAGGAAAAAGATATGACTGGGTTGTAAATCTATGGAGTCCTCCAAGATAAGAGGGTTTTTTGTTTTTTGTTTTGTTTGTTTTTTTATTTTTTTTCGTACAATGCCTTTGATGGGCTGGAAGAGATAAGAAGAAATGTCCCTTCAGAGAGTGAAGAAGGAAAAGGCTTCATACCTGTCCAGGTTGGAGTTCTCCAGAGAAACAGAACCAACAGGTTGTAATATATATATAGAGAGAGATTTATTTTAAGGCATGGATGTACAAAATTATGGAGGTTTGCTAAGTCCAACATCCATAGATAGTCTAGCAGGCCAGAGACGCAGGGGAACGGGGCTGCCTGAGTCCAAAGGCAGATGGTGGGCAGAATTCCTGCTAGTGAGGGGCAGGTCTGCTTTTATATTCAGGTCTTCAACTACTTGGATGAGAGAAGCCACATTTTTAAGGACAATCTTCTTCACTCAACACTCACCAATTTAAATGTTAGTCTCAAAATAAAAATGTTAATCTCATTAAAAGAGGGGGAGGGAGCCCTTCACAGAAATATCCAGAATAAAGTTTGACCATATATTGGGTACTGTGGTTCAGCCAAGTTGGTACCTAAAATGAATCAACATAATACACTATTCCTAGTGCCATGGGGGACACCCCTGTAGCCTTACTTCTCGTCCAGTGTTAAAATGTGAATGAAAGAATGAAACCGAAGAAGGGAGAATTATTTATAAATGTCTTCACAAGTGGATAGATTTTATGACTTATTTATATGCCCTACACAGGCATACATTATATATTTATATTTTGTTTAGAGAAGAGCAAAATTGATTTTAATGAATAAAAGGCCTTAAAAATAGATAAAAATGAATGAGATTCAAATAATGGTTGAAATCTCAATAAAAAAAAACATTTGACATTTAAAAATATTCAGCAAAATAAATGAGATGTAAAGTGAAAGGCTGAGTGGCAAATAAATGCGTTTATAAATACACACACACAGAGAAAAAACATCTTATTTTCGCTCTCTTTTTATTTTGCATCTCATTTATATGCAGTCAGTGGTCATACACTGTGTCTGGGGGACTGGTTTCAGGATCCCCCTCAGATGACAAAGTCTGCAGATGTGCAAGTCCTTGTATTAAATGATGTGTTTGCATATTGCCCCACCCCTCCTCCCAAATACTTTAAATCATCTCTAGTTTACAACACTTACTACATTGTAAATACTATGCAAATGGTTGTTTTCCTATATCATTTAGGGGACAATGACAAGAAAAAAAAGTCTGCCATGTTCAATACAGGTGCATTTTTTTTTTCTCTTTTTCATACTTGGTTAAATCTACAGGTGAAGAAACCTCAGAAATGGAGGGCCAACTATATATAGATATAAAATTGGCCCAGTTTACATTTCCCAAACTAGTGTCTGCTATGGCAATAATAGTACTTTGATATTTATTCCAGGCACTAATTGTTAAAGGTGGGCTCTGGTTGCCTTTTTTCTGCACTGTCCTCAGATGCTGCTCCATTTTAGGAGGCCCGAGTCCAGGTCCTTTGGTCCTGCTTGAGTTTCTCCAAGGAGGATAACTGGGAAGGTGTAGGGAACATTCCTCAAGTTTATTTGACAGCAGTTGCTGACACCACGGTTTAAATAAACAGTCTGGATGGAGAAACTGAGGAAATGGTAAAGATTTGCCATGGATTGTAGGCCTTTGCAGTTACTGAGGCTGAGCTACGAGCTGAGGGAAAGCCTCACTCAACAGGCATAACAGCAAGATGTGATGTGAGCTCACCTGTGCTGCTTTGCCTCATGCTGTGTGCTGGAGCTTGCCCTTCCCCCAACCCTTTGTCTCAGACTTGTTGTCCCACAGAATCGCTTAGGGATACTTGGTTTGTTTACATTAGTACGACGTATAGCTTATCTATAGGTTGGTTCTGTTACATTTTAACTAGTGTCTTAACCTGATTGGATAATGTGCCTATATATGTCCTGTACAATCATAAGTAAAATTAGATCTGTGTCTTCCAAGCTGGTCTCTGTTGTCTGTGTTCATTGGGGGACATCATCCTCCTCACCCACAGCGCGACCTCCGTTCCAAATAACTACAGGAAGGAATATCTCAAGTGAAACAGATAATCCTGGGAGAGATGTATTGAACTTTGAGAGTAGATCTGTCTCTGAGGATCAGGAGAAAGAGGAATGGAGAGAGTCAGAGCCTAGAAGAAGAGAGGTGGAGGAGCTGGAGCTGGTAGGAACTTCCCTTCTCCCCCAATCCTTCCCTAATTCACCACTGCTCACAGGTTCTCTATTTCCTGCTTTATTTACCTGCCCTCCAGCCCCTTCCCATTTAAATCAGTTCTGTTAGAGACTACAGGAAGTAAAGAAATGTCCATCCAAAGATCTTGGGCAATAGAAAGGATGGGTACACTTACCTAACAATGAAAAACGGGAACCACAGCCAGTTTGGGAGGGCTTTGAGCAGGGAGGAATGGGTTCTGATTGCTTTTCAAATGAATGCAACTCTGAGTCAAAATGATTTTCTGGGCAAATCTAACATGTAAATGATTCAAACTTCAGGTACCTAAAATTTTTCTAGTGATGATTTACACCAAAAAATACATTGCTATTTTATTGCTTAAAAAATAGACCAGTGGGCCAGGATATGAAAGTCACAAAGGCAGTCACTACTCCAAATACAATGTTAGTTCCTCCCTAAAACTGATTCCTGACCTGATCCCTGTCCTTCAAGGCTGCCCATAGAGATTGTGAGCTCCAACTCTGAGTTCAAACGTCAGCTCTGTCAGTTATGAGTTGTAACACCTTGGACAAATTACTCAAATGTAAGCCTTGATTTTCTTGTTCATAAAACAGAGATAGAAAACTATAACTAAAACCATGTCTTGTTTTTTGTAATCCTTTTTGGTATGCACAAAATTGCTTGCAATAGTAGATGACTCAGAATAAATGCTCAATAAAAGCAGCTAGTAGTAGTACCACTGTCGATGATTTCACCATATCAACTTAGAAACCTGAATGGTGTCTTTGATGTTCTTAACTCTTTCTCCAAATGATGGCTGTTTTAGTCAGCTATTTTGCTGGTGTGACTAAAGGATCTGATGAAAACATTGTAGAGGAGGAAAGGTTTATTTAGGAACTCACGGTTTCAGAGATTTCAATCCATAGACACCAGGCTCCATTCCTGGAGATGAGACAGGGCATCCTCGTGGAAGAATGTGGCAGAGGGAAGCAGCTAACATGATGATCAGCAAGGGGAGAGAGAGAGAGAGAGAAAAGAGAGGAGAGGGAGAGAGACTCACTCCACTTTCCAGATACAAAATACACCCCAAAGCCACTTTACTAATTCCCACCTCCTCCAGCCACACCCTACCACTTCAGTTACCACTCAGTTAATCCCTATCAGGGGAGTAATTCACTGATTGGATTAAGATTCTCAGAACCCCATCATTTCTCCTCTGAACCTTCTTGTATTGTCTCATGCATGAGCTCTTGGGGGACATCTCATATTCAAGCCATAACAATGACCTACTTTATTCTATTTAATAACTATTTTAAGTTTGTCCCTCTGTCCCTTTTCCCATAGCCACTACCCTAGTTCAAGTGGTGTAAACTCCCTAATCCTCCACCCAGGTAGCAGACAGAATCATCTTTCTAACATAGATCTTAGAATACTTTCATTTTGCTTAAAAACATTGATGGCTTCCCCTTGCCTAGAGCCAAGTTTAATTCTTTACTATAATATTAAGGCTTCTGCTGTCTGTCCCTAAGTAGATTGCATCATTAGCTCCAATTCTTCACCCTACTTTGTACTATGTCCTTCACCATGTGACTTTATAGTTTTTCCCACTACAAGGTCAGACTATATTTCCCTATCACTTGCCTTAAAGAATCGACCCTGTGTGTTAACTTTCTATTACTGTAATAAATATCCAAGATAATTTTCTTAAAAAGAGGAAAGGTCTATTTTGGCTTCTGTTTTTCAAGGTTCTAGTTTATGACTGGCCTGTTGCTTTGGGGCCAGTGACAAGTCAGTGATTATAGTGGGAGCACATTGCTGAGAAAAAACTGCTCACCTCATAGCCTAGAAGCAAAAGAATGTGAGAAGTGGGTAGGGGTCCTAACCTGCTTCCAGGGCACACCCCCAATAATCCAAAGACCTCTCACTAGGTCTCATCTTATAAAGTTTCCATTACCCCCCAATAGTGCCATCCTGTGGACCAAGCCTCTTACTCATGGACCTTTAGGGGATATTCAAGATCCAAACCATAGCACCCTGTGACTTGTTCTCCTTCACCTTTGCCATTCCATGAGAGAAAATTTCCCAGACAAGTCTCGGGTACCAGAGTAGGATGAGGCAGATCTGGAGCAGAAACACTCTAGTTGAGTCCAGCCTAGATCAGCCTACCCACAGTTGTATGAGAAATTATGGATAGGTATCCTTTTAAGTCACTGAGTTTTGGGGTAGTTTGTTATATAACAACCCAAAAATACCCAGATCCTTTTCCAGATGCTATGTTTTGGATCTAGGAATATCTCCCTGAAAGGCTCATGTGTTAGACAATGCAGCACTATTCAGAGCTGAAAAGATTGAATTATGAGAGCTGTAACTTCATTGGTGGATTAATCCATTTGATGAATAATGTGAATGGACTACTTGGGTGGTAACTGTAGGCAGGTGGGCTTGGTTAGAGGAGGTAGGTCACTGGGGAGGGTGCTTTTTATCTTGTCCCTGACTTTTCCCTCTCTGTTTCCTGGCCACCATGAACTGAGTAGCTTTCCTCCACCACACCTTCCACCCTGATGTTCTGCCTCACCTCAGACCCAGAGCGATGGAGTTAGTAGACCATGGACTGATACCTCTGAAACCATGAACCCAAAATAAACTTTTCCTCCCCTGAGTTGTTATTGTTAAGTATTTTGGTCACAGTAGTAAAAAGCCAACTAATGTATCAGGAAACTTTCTCCTGCAAAACCCATGTATGTTCCAATTATATGAAAGCATTTGATCCCAACACATTCCTAGAAATATGTTTTTCTGTCTGTTGGGAGTAGCCTTCCCTTGTCTTCGCCATCTATTAATGCCTTATTCATCCTTCCAGTTGTAGCTAATATGCCACATTTCTGATGCCTTCTCTGATTTCCCCCAATTTAGCACCAAGTCCTTCCTTAATCTCTCATAGCCTCTCACCTACATCCTCTACTATTCTAGTTATCAGTGATCAAATCTGCTCCTTACTCCTTTCTACATTCCATCATAGAGAGGGGTATCTGAATTTCCATATTTGAACAGGGAAAGAGAGGGTTACCTTCAAGAATAATCTTCAAAAATGTAGAATTATGATTCTCATGCAACTATAAAATGAACACATGTAAAAGACTTTATTCACCCTATAACTGATTGAGGGAATCGGTAAGATGTTAAGATGGGTTTAAAGAATGTTTAAAGAACTGGGTAAGAAAAGCAATCTAATTAAGGAATATTAAGGTAAGAATTCTAAGTTAAATACAAAATTGGCTAATGTCCTGCAAAACAATAAATGATAGCCTTTGAATCTTTTCCACCAGAGAGAAATGATTTGCTTTTCTCTCAGACAAAAATCTACACATTAGGGAACTGGGGATATAGCTCAGTTGGTAGAATGCTTGCCTAACATGCACAAAGCCCAGGGTTTGATCCCCAGCATCACAAAAAAAAAAAAAAAAAAAAAAAAAAAAAAAAAAAAGAAAAAGAAAAAGAAAAAGAAAAAAGAAAAAAAAATCTACACATTAACATGTAATTTCACGGAGTCTGGGAACTTTGGTTCATAGTTTTAGCATTAATAAGTTGTTTTGTGAGTCAGTGTGCTTAATAATCTTGTAAACTATTTTGTAGGTCATAAAAAAGATTAATTCTGTAAAGTTGGATTATAACAGGAAGGCATATTAAGTCAATTAAAAATATTTACTGAGTGCCTCTGTGTGCAGATAAGTACAGGCACTACGTTCTGATTGTGATATACTCTCTGACTCAAGAAGAGAATTCTGTTTGCAGAATTCTTTGAGGAATATGAGATTTCCTGAACTGATTGATTTGTTCTTTGAAGTAGGCCTGCATAATACATGTGGCTGGTGAAACTATGGTCATTCTATAAGTAATCCATAGCTTAAGGTCTGTAGCTTGCTCAAGGTCCTTCAGCTAATAACCACACAGACAGTTTGGTTTCAAAACAAAGTTTCTTGCTTCTGGGTCCAGTTTTCCCTTCTCTCCATCTAGGGTTCCCTTCCAGAGTATCTTTTGAAATAGTTTGTTGATCATGTTGTGTGGTTTTCCGCTTAAAACATTCTTAAAGCACCTTTTAAGAGCTGACTTTGCAAATTGGTAAGATCTCTGGAACATATCTAGCTAATAAACATGTATTAATTGACCTGCATGGGACAATAAAATTTTTATTTAAAAATCAGTAGATTTTATACCAAGTCCAGATTTGGGGGATTTTTTTTTTTTTAATGACAGATTTGGTGGTGTGGGGCATGTCTTTGTATGACAACCATAAGCTGGAGCTGGATGGCTGCTGCCCTATGCAGATAACCTGCCCAGCCTCACTAACCTTTGTAGAGGTGTGAGGGTGCTGTGTTTGCAACCTTTGCTCATCTCTTCCTTGCTTCCTCTTTCCTCATGCAGTCCCAAGCACTGTACCCTGTCCAGGCACACAGGAAACCAGCCTTTGGAAGATGCATGCAGTTCCCTGGGTAGGTTTATAGCTAACTCTACAAGATGGGTTAGAATTTGTACCTGGATCTCATGGGAACCAATGAGTGTATCTTTTCAGGTCCTGTTTTCTTTAGCTACTAAGGTTTAAATGGGGTAGAATAAGACAGAAATTTGGGGGAGGATGGCAGATATATTCACTGTGTATCCAGAGGTTTCACAATCTCAGAGTCAACCAATCATGATAGAATATGTAGGAAAAAAACCCAATAAAATACAATACCAATTAAAAAACCAATGCAATATAACAACTATTTCCATAGCATTTACATGTATTAGGTATCATAAGTAATCCAGAGATGATTTAAAGTATATGAGAGTATATGCATAGGTTCTATGCAATTGCTATTCCATTCTACACAAGGGACCTGAGTACCTGCATGTTTGGGTATCTGCTGGGGTCCTGGAACCAATCTCCCAGAAATGCCAAGGTACCAGTGCATGTTTTTGTGGTTTGGAAAATTATTTCCCAAAGCTGTGCTAAAGAAAGGCCAAAGAAGATCCATTGCACCACCCCACAATGTTGGGGAATGAACCCTGCACCTTGCCAAGTGGGGTTTCTGATGTCCACCTTTGTTAGCAGAGGTTAGGTTTATAGACTTGGTCTAAGGAAATGCATTCTGAAAGAAATATAATTCTCTAATGAAATATCACGTAGTATATCTTAGCAGGAGATTAGATCATAGTTTTAGGCTCAGTTGTCAGACTTTTTCCTGTACCTATAATCCCCTTTAGACCTCAGTTCATTAGACCTCAGTTCTTTAAACCTCATTAACATGTCATAAATCAGTTCATACTTCATTAATAGATATGCATGTGACAGAAGCAGAAGGAAGTCAATCTATGGTCTTCCGCGTTTGGACTAACAGGCCTGGAAGAGGAGGTCATGTCAGAGAATGGCAGTGCTCATTCTGTGGGATGGGAGGGCAGGAAAGAGCCTTAACCTGTTCACCACTTTCTCATTATCTGCACAGATGGTTGATGGACAAGAAGAAAAAGGTGTTGTGAGAGAGAACTAGGACACGGCTAGTCACCTCCATTCTTGTTCAGGTTAGGGGCTGTCATCTTAGCAGGTCTGGCTTCAGTTCTTCAGGGGTCCTATGACCTAGGGTAAGTGGACCAAACTTTCTGGGTCTCATGCTCTTCATCTGCAAAATAGGGATAGCAGTAGTTCTCTCCACAAGGTGTAGTGGTGAGAATTAAATGAGGACTCTAAGTTAGGAGCTGGTGCAGAGTAATAAAAATATTGGCCTTGGCCCTGTCACCAATATATGTTGGCTTCCTTTCTCCTCTGAGGATGCTGAGGAAGCAGAATCCCTCGTAATGGAGCAAATGACCAGTGATACAGAATGCTGGCTCCACCACAGACTGCCCATGCTTGAATTCCTTTCTGAAAACTGCTGCTGATGTGACCTGGGCCTAATTATATAACCTCACTGTGGCTCAGTTCTCTCTCTCTCTCTCTCTCTCTCTCTCTCTCTCTCTCTCTCTCTCTCTCTCTCTCTCTTTTGGTACCCAGAAATTGAAACCAGGGGTGCTTAACCAGTAAGTCACATCTCCAGCCCTTTTTTTTATATTTTATTTAGAGACAGGGTCTTGCTAAGTTGCTCAAGGTCTCACTAAGTTGCTGAGGCTGGCTTTGAACTCACGATCCTCCTGGCTTAGCCTCTAGAGCTGCTGGTATTACAGGCATTTGCCACCACACCTGGCTCCGTTTCCTCATTTGTAAACTAAGTGTACAAACTTCCCCTATCTCAAAGGGTTGATTGTGAGGATTACATGCTATATAGTGCAGGGCTTAGCATAGTACAGTCACGTAGAAGGTGCTCAAAAAACAGACCTTTTTAAAAAAACAAAAACAAAAACAAAAACAAAAACAACAACTAGATGGAAAAGCTCATCTCTTATTAATTTTTTTTTTTTTTTTTTTTTTTTTTTTTTTGGCGTGCTGGGGGTTGTGAACTCAGGGCCTTATGCATGGGAGGCAAGGACTCTACCAACTGAGCTATATCCCCAGTCCTCTTATTAAAAAATTGAGGCAAAAATGTCACATAATATAAAGTTAGCCAGTACCTATTTTAAAATATACAATTCAATGACATTTAGTGCATTTGCAATGTTGGGCAATGGTCACCTGTGTATAGTTCTGTGACATTTTCATTATGCCAAAAGGAAGCCCTGTACCCATTAAACAGTTTCTCTCCAGATCTCCTTTCCCCAGTTCCTGCCAACCATTGATCTATTTGCTCTCTCTATAGATTTGCCTATTCTGGATGTTTCAGGAAAATGAAAATATACAGTGTATACCTTTTATGTCTGGCTTGTCACTCAGCATAATATTTCAAGGCTAGAAACACATTATGGTGACTATCTTCTGCATTCTTTGAACATTCTAGAATTATTTTGTGGGAGGAAAGATTCAAACACAAATAATAGCCAAACAAGTTAATGGTTAAAATGCTCTTTTAGGATAAATTGGAGCATCTTTCTCTGCATGTTTGAGTGTCCGGTATTTGGGGGTCAGTGGAAAGTAAGGCTGCTCTTGGGTCACTGTGGCCCTGAAGTGGCAGAAGTGACAGGGTGGGATGCTGGTGGGAAGGCCCAGAGGGACAAGATGGGGTTTGTTGCCTCTTACCCAGAGCTGCTTATTTATGAAACTCGTGAGGATATAGCAGCATTTAAAAACTAAAATGCTGAGGACCAGCCTGAAGAACTGTGTCCAAACAGATTTCTCCCTGTAATTAGGCATCTGGCAGGTTTTGAACTTGGAATTGACAGGCTGACAGTGTCAACAAACAAAGCCGTAGCATAGAATGGGAGAGAAATTCCAGGGAAGGAAGCTAAAGCTCTTGCAGAGGGAAAGGTCCTCTCAAAGAATGTTATCTACCTAACACACCAATCATAGGTCCTTCCTGAAGCATGCACTTATTGAGTACCTAGCTAGCAGGGCCATAGAAATGAATAAACAGAGGTCACTAGGGATCTTTGTGTCACAAGGAACAAGTGAATAAATCCACATAAAGAGCTCAGACCAGTGTCTGGTACCTAGAGCTCTGTAGGTGTTGAGTGTTACCAGAGGGCCTTGAGTGACTATTTTCTGCTCATTAATTCTAGTGGTAATAGTATTTGTGGTAGAAAGACAGATGGATGAATAGATGGATGCATAGACAGATAAATAGATAAAGATAGATATAGTACTTTGGGGGAAGTAGGGATTCTGGCAGTTGCTGTGTAGATCTGTTCCAATTATTCACTTCCAAATTGGGAAAATAATCACAGAGAGGTTCAGGAGCCTGAAGAGCTAAGGTGATGTAGACCTGAACCCCAGTGATCTCCTGACCTCTATAGGCCCTCCGTAACTGGTGGACAACAGTAACATTTAATGTCTCTGGAAAGTAGTGTCAAAGTTTTTTGAGTTCTTTATAGATTCTGGAGATTAGTGCTCTATCTGAAATATGTGTGGCAAATATTTCCTCCTACTCTGTAGGCTCTCTCTTCACATTGCTGATAGTTTCCTTTGTTCAGAAAAAGCTTTTTAGTTTGACTCTATCCCAGTTATTGATTCTAGCTTTTATTTCTTGTGCTATGGGAGTTCTGTTAAGGAAGTCTGATCCTAAGCTGACATGATGAAGATTTGGACCCTACTTTTTCTTCTATAAGGTGCAGTGTCTCTTGTCTGATTCCAAGGTCCTTGATCCATTTTGAGTTGAGTTTTGTGCAGGCTGAGAGGTATAGTTTAATTCTGTTGCATATGGATTTCCAGTTTTCCCAGCACCATTTGTTGAAAATCAAGAATACAAATAACCCAATCAACAAATGGGCTAAGGAAATGAGCAGACATTTCACAGAAGATCTACAAGCAATAAACAGATACATGAAAAATGTTCAACATCTCTAGTAATAAGGGAAATGCAAATCAAAACTACCCTAAGATTCCATCTCACCCCAACTAGAATGGGGATTATCAAGAATACAGGCAACAATAGGTGTTGGTGTGGATGTGGGGAAAAAGGTACACTCATACATTGTTGGTGGGGTTGCAAATTAGTGCAGCCACTCTGGAAAGCAGTGTGAAGATTCCTTAGAAAACTTGGAATGGAACCACCATTTGACCCAGCTATCCCACTCCTTGGCCTATACCCAAAGGACTTAAAATCAGCATACTACAGTGATGTCGTCACATCAATGTTTGTAGCTGCTCAATTCACAATAGCTAGATTGTGGAACCAACCTAGATGCCCTTCAATAGATGAATGGATAAAGAAACTGTGGTATACATACACAATGGAATATTACTCAGCCATAAAGAAGAATAAAATAATGGCATTTGCAGGAAATGGATGAAGTTGGAGAATATCATGCTAAGTGAGATAAGTCAATCCTAAAAAACCAAAGGACAAATGATCTCTCTGATAAGTGAATGATGATACATAATGGGGAGTGGGAGGGAGGCAAGAATGGAGGAAGGATGAATTGTATAGAGAAAAAAGAGGGGTGGGAGAGGTGGGGGGAAGAAAAAATAACAGAATGAGATAAACATCATTACCCTATGTACATGTATGATTACACAAATGGTATGACTCTACTTCATGTACAACCAGAGTTTTACCCCATTAGTTTACAATGAATCAAAATAAATAAATTTTTAAAAAAAGAAAGTAGCGTCAAGTCAAAGCCAGTGATCAGTAATCCCCCAAAGCCTGGTTATTTTCCTTTGTCCAATCCACAGTCATCTGGTAAATGGTCCCAGCAGGGAGGGTGGGAGATGTGAATTTCTGGTGGTGAGGAAGTTCTTTCCGTCAGGGACCCAGCCTTCCCCTCCTATAAGGGACTCTGAGCCTGTGAACCCACTCAAGTCTGGAAACTGACCAGGGCCTGTGACTCCATTTTGATGATTCAAGTAAGACTTTTTTTTTTTTTTTTAACCAAACCTAGAACTTTTTGGACTTGTAAGAATCCAATAAGACTTTAAAAGGCTAGCCATCATTGTTAGTTCTGGAGACAGCGTGACCAATTAGCCCATGCCAAAACCTCCACAAGGTCCAACTGCTGAGCACCACCCTCTCCCTGCCTGACTGTGACCACATCTACCATGTCACTGGCCATCAGGTGCAGTCACTAAGCCCCTGCTACCCTGGGTCCCCAAAGTTTCCCACTCTGGGAAGCCCACCAGCAAGAAAAGCACCAGAAATCACAACTGGATTTTAAACTTCAAATGAATATCTAAAGGTTCTGATCTAGATTTCTGAATATTGATATAATAGAAATGTGGGATTAATAGTCTCAACTTATTCTATTTTTTTAAAAAAGGCAAAAAAAAAAAAATCCTTTGTTCAAATCTGCTATTGTTTGAATGTCCCCATCGAAACTCATGTTGAAACTTAATCTCCATTGTAATGTATTAAGAAGGGAACATTTAGTAGGTGATTTGTAGGTCGTAAGGGTTCTGCCCCAGGAAGGGATTAATTATTTCATAGATTCATGGGTTAATGGGTTATCGCCAGAGTCCTTCTGTTATAAAAACCTCTTTGGCTCTGGCTCTCTTATGCACCCCTCTCACCATGAGATACCCTGTGCCCCCAAGATTATGTAGAGAATTCCCAGGAGTAAGAAAGCCCTCACCAGTTATGGCCCTCTGACCTTGGATTTCTCAGACTCCAAAACTGTGAGTTGAATAAACTTTTATTATGTATAAATTACCCAGTTCCTGGTATTCAGTTACAGAATGGAAAACAGACCAAGACAAAAATCAATAAGGAAAGCTGAAAGTTGAATAGAAAAATGGGCAGTGACTGACTATAATCTCAGCTACTTGATAGGCTGAAACAGGAGGATTACAAATTTGAAGCCAGCCTAGTCAATTTAGCTGTAATGAAATAATGAAAAACTAATAATGAAAAGATTCAAATTCACTAATAACAACATGAAAATAAGAAAGTGAGGTACTATTTCTTTAAGTTATTAATTCTTTTTCATCTATGGGAGAGAATATGGAGAAAGAACCCTAGAGTCTTAATGTTTTACAGTTGAAAGTATAAGGTGGTACAAATTTTCTGCTGGATAACATAGTAATATACATCAAAAATATATTTACCTTTGATCCACAGTTCCATTTCAAAAATTCACCCTAATGAAGTGATAACTACATACACACAGATGTCACAGAGCTGTTTTTCTGAATCAAAATTGGAAGCAACCTAAATGCTCTGCAATAGGGATTTGTTTTAAATAAATTATGGTAGATCCATGAAACAATCATTCATTCACAAAACATTTAAAGAGAACCTACTTTGTATTCAATACCATAGTAAAATCCAGAGCTACAGATCATCTCTTTTTCTATGGAAGTTGCCTTTTAGAGGTTGGAGACACAGAATAAAGAGATAAGTAGAAATTTAAAGGTTGGGTGGTTTATACTTTATACTGTGCTGTTATGAAGATTAAAAATGTCATATGATGAAGGATGACTGGGGGTGGAGCTACTTCAAATAAGGTGGGGAAAAGCCTGATATAGGAGAAGACATTTAAGTAGGGATACAAGTGACAAGACGGACATTAGACATCATCAGGTAGCTGGGCACAGTGGCCCAGGTCTGTAATCCCAGTTACTTGGTAGGGTGAGGCAGGAGGATCACAAGTTCCGGGTCACCCTAGGCAATGCAGTGAGACCCTATCTCAAAAATAATGAAAAGGGGCTGGGGATGTAGCTCAGTGGTATAGTACTTGCCTAGCATGAGGCTCTGGGTTCAATCCCCATTACTATGAATAAATAAAGAAATAGTCATTAGGTAAGTAGGCCTGTATTTCTTGGCATAAAGATAGTATAAAACCTGTTTTTCCTAAAACTCTATGGGTGGGGGTAAGTTGGGTAGGATGCGGGTAGATGATTGAAACATGTCTGAATGAACCAATACTCTTCAAAATGCTTTCCCAGTGGCTTGTAATTGAAAACCTGTCTCAAATCTGATAGGATATAAAATTAAGTAACTGATCATGAAACCCAGTAATGTCCTGGAGAAACTGGTTTCTTTCTGTCTCTTTCTTCTGCATTCTGTAGAGTTTCTTCATCTCTCATGATCCTAACATGTGGCAAACAGTTTCTTGGGCTGTGTCCTCATTTCCATCCAGTGGGAAGTAGATGGTGTCTTTGTGTCATTGTCCCAGAGAAAGACACACACTGCATTCTGGTTGCGCTGGCTTGGGGTCACATGACCATGTCTGAACAAATTCCTTGGCCTGGGCAACAGGCTAAGCTTAGGTGTTTAGCTTAAGGCATTGAGGACCTAACAATCCCTAAACCACCAGGCAGAGAACTGGGGAGGGAAAGAACATTTCCCAAAGGAAGTTTGGGGGAACTTTTCCTAAGGGAAGGGTGGGATGAAGTATTGGATAGCAAATAGTGGTTGTAGAAGTCAGAAAAACGCCAAAAAGTAAATTATGCATGTATCTTTGAGCTTTGGATCATGGATTTACTAGTGATTTTTGCTTTCTTTTCTATATTTGCTGCATTTCTGAATTTTTAACAATGAGAAATATATTCATCTTTTAACTACAAGACTACATAGCGACTTGTACTTTTCAAATCTAGCAAAATGAATCCGAAGATATGTTTCTTTGGCTTCGAACTTGCCTCCCTTCTCCCAAACCGTTATCCTTGCAACAGATCTGGTTATTCTGGTCTTTTCTGTAAGTAAAAATGAAGTACTCACAGAAATACCCTGTCTCACTTACCAATCCAGCAGCGTCTGCCTGCTCACTCACTCTTCTTGCACGCTTCAAATGAGCTATTCTGGGCCACTGTAATTATTCAGCTGGTGGAGAATTCTCTTCAGTGACAACTGAGATACCTCAAACTAAGAATAGGACTCTGACTGATGAAGGAAGGTGACAACTATGGGCTGGGAGGGACCCATCTTACTGCCAGGGCTTCTTTAAAAGACCTCACACTCAGTTTTATTCTTTGCTCCTCGATTTGGTCATCAGTCTGGGGTTTTGCTACTCCAACTATTTCTGTGAACTCTTGTCAGCTACATAGTCACACTCATAATATGGGCCAGAGAAGCTTATCAGGGTCCAGGGAATGTTCATTCTCAACAGGCTTCTAGCTGGGAGTGGCAGGACTAAGTTTGCCAGACAATTCTCTATTGTCCATTTAAGACTCTTGCCTCAGAGGCATTTTGATTTGAGGCCAAAAGGATATTTTTGCATTTGCAAAGAGCTTGAGAGAACCCAGTGAAATCGCCCACTCTGCATAGGAGACCCTGTTGTAAAATGGAAAAGGATTTTGAAGCTAGAGGGTGGGGTTCCCTGTGACCTCACTTCATAACTTGAGTAGCTTAAGCTTTTCAAATCTCAGTTTTCTCATCTATAACATTGGGGTGGCCTTCAAGTCGGTATTGGAGCACTTATCTAGCATGTGTGAGGCCCCAGCACTTCCTGTAATGTAATATAAAGCTGCTCTCCCCACCCTTTCCGTTGCAGCCATTTCCCGGCCTCCCAACTCTTGTCAGTCTGTGAACATCCTAGCTAGCTATTGGTTCATCAGTCAGCTTGCAAGTATCCTTCTCCGTTATTGGTTCCCTGTTAGCCCTGTGGAATTCAACTGCATAAGAATAGCTTCCCGGCCATCTTTTCTCATACTTTCTCTCTCCTACTCACTTTCTTTCTCTCTCCTCCTCACTTTTCACATTCTCTCTTGCGTGTATCCTTTCTCTTTTCCTCTCATTTTCTCTCTTACCCTGTAGGGAGACACTATTTGCTTAATAAACCCTCTTAAGTCAATTCCCATGTCTGGGGTGGTTTCCTGGGTTCTTACACTTCCAAAAAAAAAAAAAAAAAAAAAGGTGTGGGATGGGGGAAATTGGGGTTATTAAAACCTACCTCTCAACATTGAGGGAGTGTTTAGAAAGTATCTAGTACAATAAGTTCCCAACAGTCAGGCAGTATTCTCCTATGGTGGAGAAATTCTATGTTCTCTCAAGAAGTTCCATGCAATCAAACTCTAAAACCCAGAGTAGCAACACAGAATATGCACCCTGATATTTGTTCCTCCCTCCTTCCCTCTGGCTCCCTGGGATCACCTTCCACATAAACTACCTCTGGCATAGATCCTTCTCTTGACCTCTGCTTTAGGATATCCAGGGTGAATGGTCACAGATGGACAAAAACAGCAAAGCATTCTGAGGTTGTTTGTAGTAACACTTTCATTGGATCATTTGCACCATTTGG
Source organism: Sciurus carolinensis (assembly GCF_902686445.1). Lineage (NCBI taxonomy): Eukaryota > Metazoa > Chordata > Mammalia > Rodentia > Sciuridae > Sciurus > Sciurus carolinensis. Next base: position 70,420,643 of record NC_062226.1, read on the forward strand.
TTGCATGAAACATTATGACCATAGCCATGTTCATATGATTGTGAGGATTTGGGATTATTGGGAGGGGTGTTGCTGATGGTGCCACTACTATGGGATATTTGGCTCATTAATTTCAACAAATTTTATTTCTAGCAAATGAAGCAATAAGGACTAGATGTCTATGAATTGGAGTACTGTCTATGAATTGGATGTTTATGAACTGGATATGTATGACTTAAAGTAAGCCATAACACTGGAGGTGATAAGGTCCAAGGGTGTAGACCGAGCGAAACCCCCATTCCTCATATACTTGTTCTTTTTTATTTAAAAAAGGGGAGAGGGAGCCAAAGGTATAATCCCCACTACTGTGGAGGCTGGAGCAGGAGGATTGCAAATTCAAGGCCAGCCTGGGAAATTTAGCCCCATCTCAAAAGTAGTTAGGGCTAGGTATGTAGCTCAGTGGTAGAGCACTTCCCTAGCATGTGTAGGGCTCTGGGTTCAATCCACAGCACCACAAAAGAGGAAGAGGAAAGGACTATAAATTACCAATGCCAAGAACAGAGTTCTAGCAAGTTCATCATGGGGGTTAGAGATGGTCAAGTTTGGCCAATTTCATTTTATCCATGGTATACAGTCATTTCCCAGTTTTTCTTATGCTTCTGCATGACTCTGCATATTTTCTGTCTTTGCATCCCTCACGACTGAGAGGGTTATAGCAGCACAACCACCCTCATGGTTACCCATAGCATCCACACGTGGCTACAGTGTCATCACAAGTCTACAGATGCCGAAGTACTGAAGGATGTTGGAAACTTCATGAACATTGTATGCTTGGTTCAATACTCTAGTTACTATGGATGTCTAGCAAATTACCTCCAAACTGAGCAGTAAAAGTGACCATTTGTTATGCTCATGGATTCCATGGGTTGGAGTTTGGACCCAGTGCAGCAGGAACCACTTGTCCTATTGCACCACAATGTCTGGGCCCTCAGCTGGAAGACTCCAAGGCAGGGGGCTAGAATCATCATGTAATTGACTAGTGGTTGATGCTGGCTCTTGACTGGGGTCTCTGTTCTCCATGTGGGCTTTTTCATGTGATTTCTCTGTGAAGGCTGGTTTGGGTTCCCTCACAGTATAGAGACTGGGCTGTGAAGCAAGCATTCCAAGAGAGGGAGCCAGGAGGAAACATCTCCTTTGAACTTGTCTCACAAGTCTTGCATTATTATCTCCATAAATTTCTATTCATTGAAGCAGTCATCAAGACCCACCCATGGTCAAGGGGAGAGTAAATGGAATCTGCCTCTTGATGGAGTAAGGGAAGGTTCTAGAAGATTGTAGGACAGGAAACATTGCTGTCACTATTCTTGGAAAATATAGTTGGCCACATTTGCATACAGATCCCTAAGAGAATATGCACTAGTATGCCCAAGAATCTGGCTAATAATTTTTTAAATAAAGAAAGGGTGATGGTGTTAGAAGGAAGCAATGGCAAACTGGGTGCAGTGGTGTGCACCTGTAATCCCAGCAGCTTAGGAGGCTGAGGCAAGAGGATCAAGAGTTCAAAACTAGCCTCAGCAACTTAGCAAGACCATGGTTGTAAATAAAATATAAAAAAGGGCTGGGGATGTGGCTTACTGGTAAAGTGCCCCAGGTTCAATCCCTGGTACAAAACAAAAAACAAAAAACAAAAACAAAAACAAAAACAAAAAAAAACAAATAACAACAAAAAGAAAGATTCAATGACTGACTCTACTGAAATGAACAAGGATAGATGCTTGGCCTTGTCCTCTGCAAGATCCCTGAAAGAAAGTCCAGGAAAAAGAAATGTCAAAGGAAGAATTCTAGATGAAAATGGTCAATCAGTAGATTTAAAAACTCTGTCCCATGATAAGGTCCTTAAGTTTTCTTATTTTATTTTTGGTACTAGGGATTGAATCCAGTGGCTCTCTATGACTATGCTATAGTCCCAGCCTTTTTTATTTTGTATTTTGAAACAGAGGCTAAGTTGCCCAGGCTGGCCTTGAATTTGTGATCCTCTTGCTTCAACCTCCTGAGTCACTGGGATGTGCCACCATACCGGACACTTATTTCTTTGTTTGAGAAGGGATCTCACTATGTTGCCCAGGCTAGCTTCTAACTCTTGGACACAAGTGATTCTCCTGAGATGAGGCAAAAGGACAGTCAGTGTAGAAATGAATGATTGAGTCAGGAAGATGGGGACTGATTCAAAGGAGATAAAATGCTGATCCCTCTAGAACACTTCCCCCTCCTCACCTGTTGCCAAGGTCATCTGCCTCCAGGAAATTGTTCCTCCCCAAAAGGAGTTGTTAATGAGTACCCCCTGGGTGGCTCCCCTCCTGTCTTTCTAGGCAGCTCTTCTTCTGGCTTTTGGTCACATATGCAAGATAAGAGGAGGAGGGGACATGAGAAGGAAGAAATCTGAAATCTATAAAAGGGGCAGGACACCAGATCCCCTCTCTTGGGCACCAGCTTTGGATCTCTTTCTCTTCAGCAGAGTCTCTTTCTCTCTGTTCTCTCCTTTTTGCTCTCGACTCAGCGCTTCTTGGGTATTTAATCTTCAACACCAGGGGAATGGGACCTGATCCTGATTTTCAAGACTGGTCTCACTCCTGCCTCAGCAGCCTGAGTACTGGGACTACACAGGTGCACCACCATGCCTGACTGAGAGTTCTGGCAGCCTGTGAGTGGGGTTGGAAGGACCACAAGGAAGGCTGGCTGTTGGCACGGATCTGAGAATAAAGATTGTGTCCTTTGCTTGACTTGCAGGGTCACATTCCTAGTCCTCCATGAGGGCTCATGCTGTCACCTATTGACATTCCAAAGGTAGCACAAAACTTTTCAAACCACTTGGAAACTGTATGAAGAGGACCCTTGAGGCTGGAATGTGCTTTTGGACCAATTTTCATTGCGTTTCCTCAGGAAGGGGCCGGAAAGTTGCAGATAACTCCACTGGAAATTCAGCCCCTGCTGAGAGGAAACATTACTGACTGCATGGATTCACATACATTTATTGAGCGATTATGGGACACCAGAGGCTGCATAGGGGTAAGACTGTACCCATAGCCCTGACAGTCCACCAGAGTCTGATGGGGGAATGTTAACAAAAGGGAGAAAGTGCCCAAAGCAGGCAGGGCTAGGGAGAGATCTACAGAATGCCCAGGAGAGAAGAGTGAAGCTGAGTCTCTGGCTCCCTTCCTCTCACTGCAATTTCCGGTCACCCCTTCAAGAAGAGTCCTAAGGGAACTTAGCATCTGGGGCCTATAAATAGACCAGAGTGATCAGACAGGGAGGGCTGATTTTCTTCTGAAAGCCCGAGCTTAGACCAGACATCTTGCTCACACTCATTCATGCCCAAACTCAGAATCTCCTGACATCGCAGGTCAACATCTGCAGGCCATGGTGGAGTGGAAGAGTCCAGGGCTTTGGAAGGGAAACCGGAAAGGAGAGGGGAAGTCTTCAGCTTAGAACACTCCAGGGGGAGGGGTTCAGATGACTTTTTAAGCCAGTCAAAAGCAACTTATTCAGTGTTCTTCTGTCTCTGTTTTCCCTTAGCTCTCATTTCTCAACCTAAATAACCTGTAGAAGCCCTCAGATACCTTCTTGTTTTGATAGAACTATTTCTCCTCAAGTTCACTAGTTCTATTCACTACTTCACTAGCGCTGTTCTCTTCCATTTAAGTGTGCCCATAAATGTTACCTACTCCTGGAAGCCTTCCAAGGGTCCCCCAGTAGCTGTGTCTCTCCCGACAAATAACTGACCACTTTGTAAAAAATGCTGCCTCCTGCTCCTTGGGTGGCTTTTGTCCTTCTGTAGGTCCTAAGCCCTGGGAGAAGGAACTGTTCCTTTTTCTTCACTTTAACTTCACAGGCATCTGCAGGATGTTCAGTAAGTAGGATTCATAACAGGAAAAGATACATCAATTCACTTTCTTCCTCTTTGACTTTTTCGAGCACAAGAGGATGAAGAGAAAGCTGGGAACTTCCGCAGAGAAGGACAATTCCCAAGGTATTCGTTTGTCATACTTGCACCAGTGTTGGGGCTACCGTATATTCCTTATTATACTGTAGTAAGGCAGAGCTAAGCTGAGATAGTCTTCCAGGTTTGAGTCATGGAGGTTCTGAGAACAGGAAGTGGGTCCTTTTAAAGTGGCAAACAGCCATTCTCTGTGGCCCTCTGTCACAAAATGGCATGGAGAGGTGCGTGTGAGGTGACTGCACTGGGCTCAGACTTTCTCACCTAGATGTTGAATGCTGAGATTCCTGGAGGTGCATTCCTAAAGAAGATGTTCTGTATTTGGTTTCCCATTCCTTTAAAGAGCTTAATTTCAAACTCCCTTCCCTCCCTTCCCCCTTTCTCCCCTCTCCTCCCCTTCCCTCCCCTCCCATTCCTTCCTTCCTTCCTTCCTTCCTTCCTTTCTTTCTTTCTTTCTTTCTTTCTTTCTTTCTTTCTTTCTTTCTTTCTTTCTTTCTTTCATTCCTTTTGCAGTCTAGGAATTGAATTGCACATTCTAGGCAAGTGCTCTATCACCCCCAGTTCAAGATTTTAATTTCAATTGTTATCAAAGTAATACATTCCTTTAGTTAAAAATATTTTAATAACCACCTAAAACAAAATAAAGCAGCCCTGTTTCTTCACCTGTTGCTATTCTTCAGTTCTGTTCTCTGACCCAATTTCTTTCAAACTCATTTAGCTTTTTTTTTTTTTCTGATTTTTATCCCCTCCCCACCACCAAATTCTAAGTAGTATGCCAGTACTGCTATTTTTGATACTATCTATCTGATGACTTACTGTTACAGAGGATGTGTCTCTCTTAATCTCATCCCTATATAAATTCCCTCCTACCATCTTCTCAGCAGTTATTTTATCAGTGAAGATAAGGTTCTGTTACATAGAACAGAACTCAAAATAACTGTTTTAAATAGAATTTTTCTTCTCTCTTATGTAAAAGAAGTTGGGAAGTAGGCTGATATGGTGGATCTGCAGGCATCTGAAAGGAGACTTTCCATCCTTGCTGGCTCTGGCTTCCATCTTCAAGGAGTAAGAAGAAAGGCATTGAATTAGCTAGGATAAGCTGGGTTGTGCTACAGTAATGAACAGTCCTCAAATCTCTAGCTTACAACAGGAGTTACTTCTCTCCTCTCTCACATAGCATACCCATCTTGGGCTGCTGCTCTGCTTCTTTGACCTTCCTCTGCAACCCAGGTTAATTGTGTAATTTCTGTCTGGGGCATTGTGGACCTCCATGGCAGATACACAAAGCAAGTAAAGTAAATCATACATTAGCTCTTGATGCTTTTTCTTGACAGTGACTTGTGTCATTTCTACATATATTTTATTATATAAAATGAGTCACATGGCCAACGAGTCAATAGGATAGGAAATGATAATTTTCTCCTATGGAGGGCCAGTGAATATTTGTGAATGATTCTATCATATGGAATAGGAGGGAAAGCAGCTCATCTTCCAGCAATATACTTCCAGTATATTGTAAGTATACAATATACTTACATCTTTTTGATAGAATTTGGTCTACTTAACTACAAGGTAGGCTAGAACATGTAATATTTTGAATGTGGTGCAGTCTGCCTAAGTAAAATTTGGATTCGAGCACTATAGTAGATAGGTAGAATGTATGTTTAGTAAGCAACTAATGATCTCTGCCAAAACTTTATCATGGTTTTGACTTAAACCTGTGTTTACATTTTGATGAATATGCCATTTTTATTGTTGCCTCAAATAGCATTCATACTGTTTATCCTTTATCTTTAATAATTCATTTTTCCCCTGTAGTTATTACTTCATTTTTTTCCATCTGTTCTGTTTTTCCTAATTCTCCAGTAAGTTTCTTATGGACCTATCAGTCACTGTCCCACACACTCAAACACTGTCAGGTTTGTCCCCTCCTACCTCTCTCCCATAGTCCTTAGCTGCCCCTGGACTGCCTGCTTCCTAGTCTGGTGCCCAGATGTCACCTGGATTATTACCTTTTGCTGCTCTCTCATGTTCAGTCTCCCATGTCTTTTGTTCTTGGTGATTTGTCTGCTTTTGAATTACTTTGGGGAGAATATCATCTTCTAGTAGCTTCCTGAAAAAGAATGCAAGGCAGATGCATTTTAAAAGACTTTGCAAATCTCAAAATAATCACATTCTGTCTTTACACTTCATTTTTAGTGTAGCTGAACTTAGAATAAAGTTGAAAGATAGCACCCAACGGTGCTGGGAGACCTGTGCCATTCGGATTCCTGTGTGTGTGTGTGTGTGTGTGTGTGTGTGTGTGTGAAAGAGAGAGAGAGAGAGAGAGAGAGAGAGAGAGAGAGAGAGAGAGAGAGAGAGAGAGAGAGAAAGTTTAGTTATTTATTTGGGATCCTGGGTTGCTCTTTAACACTTTCTTTATCCCTCACATTTTAACATTTCCCCAAGATATGTGTTGGAGAGGAATTTTTTTTCCTTCATTCCCTTTAGGCAACTAATGGATCTTTCAATCTGTCTTCAACTCTAAGACTCCAAAAAAAAAAAAAAAAAAAGTTCTTTGTTAACTTTCTTCCTTCTTTTTCTCTATTTTCTCTTTCTGAACCTCCAGGTTATATAAAATATTGGCTCTCCTAATTTTTTCTCTACTCTTTCTCATATTTTCTTATTATGTATCTTTTTCATCATTATGTTTTTTTCTGTGACAGGTTTTCAATTTTATTTTCTAACTTTTCTGTTAAGTTTTTGTTGCTGCTATTACATGTTTAATTTCCAACATCTCGTTCTTGTTCTTTGACTATTCATTTAAAAAACTGTATTCAAATTTAATGGCTGTACTCTTGTCTAGTGTCACGCTGACAGCATTAATAGTAGTGTTTAGTTTTGCTATGAATTTTCCCCATTTCCTTTATTATCTCCGTTTCCTCTGAGTTCCTGGTTTCCTTTTACTTTCATGATCTCTCGTTTCCTCTGACATCTGGTAACTCCTGGCACTCATTCATATTTGAGAATGAAACCCATGGAGGAAGATAAGGAAGCTCATGAAAGAGTGAAGATATGCTGATGAAAAGAGAAAAAAAGAAATAAAAGGAACAGAACTGCAAAATGAAAACAAGATTAAATTGATAAGTTTGTAGGACTTTGTTCTGGACGTGGGCACAGCCAACTACAAGTTTGACTGCGATGAGAGGAGGGGTAAGACAAAATGTTTTACGTGAATGAACTCATAATTTTTATATTCTGTTCAACGAACAAAAAAGAACAAGCAACATGTAAATTATTTAGACATACAAAAACTAAGTTTAACTATGAAAAGATGTGTCTAGATGGAAGTAAAGTTAACCTAAAAATCTAAAAATGACAAACAAAATAAAACGATAAGCACAGACTTGGAAAGGACATCTCAGTAGATATAATAGCTATTGACTGTAAAAAATTGGAAAACATACTATTCCTTCTTTAAAACGATTTTATTGAGGTATAATTTGCACACCATAAAGTTCACCCACAGTTCAGTGAGTTTTAGTAAATCCATACAGTTGTCTGATCATCCCACAGCCTAGTTTTAAAGCTTTTCAGCACCACAAAATTTCCCTCATGGTTGTTTGCAGTGATCCCTGCTCACATTTTTTTTTTTTTTTAAGTTGTGGATGGACACAATACCTTTATTTTATTTATTTATTTTTATTGGTGCTGAAGATTGAACTTAGTGCCTCACCTGTGCTAGGTAAGCACTCTACCACTGAGCCACAACCCCAGCACCCTGCCCACATTTTATGCCACAGAAAACACTGGTCTGTTCATTGTTTCTACAACTTTACCTCTCTAGAAATTTCAGATAAGTAGAGCTGGACAACATGTGGTCTTTGTTGGTGAACTTCTTTCACTAAACTTAATATTTTGTTTGCATTGAATGTCTATGCTTTACTGTATGGTTAAAATGAGAGAGAGAGAGAGAGAGAGAGAGAGAGAGAGAGAGAGAGAGAGAGAGAGTTTAGTTATTTATTTGGGATCCTGGGTTGCTCTTTAACACTTTCTTTATCCCTCACATTTTAACATTTCCCCAAGATATGTGTTGATCTTTAAAAATCTGTTGATTTTTAAGGAGATTTATTGAGATATAGTTAATAGCACAGAGTTCGCCCACCACATTTCAGGGGGCTACAGTAGCCCAGTGATAGAATGACTGTCCAGTGGGCATGAGGCCCTGGGTTCTATCCCCAGCACTGCAATTAAGTAAATAAATAAATTAATTAATTAATAAATAACAATAAAGTGTATTTCATTTCTCTTCACAGCTGAATTATATTCCATTGATGGATATATCACTTTTTAAAAATTCTTTCATCAGTTGGTGGACATTTGGGGTGTTCCATATTTTGTCTATTGTAAATGACGCTGCTATGAACATTTCACATAAAAGTCTTTGTGTGGACATATGTTTTCACTTCTCTTGGATGTGTACCTAGGAGTAGAATTAATGGGCCAATTTTCTGTGTGTTTACTCATTTGAGGGACTGCCAGACTATTTTCCAAAGTGGCTTCACCATTTTATATCTTTACTAGCAATGCATGAAGGTTCCAATTAGTCACAGTCTTCCCGAATCTTATCATTCATTATCTGTTTTTTTAACAATTACACTCATCCAAAGGGTATGAGATGGCATCTCATTGTGGTTTTGATTTACATTTCCCTGGTGACAATGGTGCTGAGTATCTTCATGAATTTGTTGACTGTATGTATATCTTTGGAGAAACATCTTTTCAGATCCTTTACCCTTTTCAAAATTAGGTTGTCTTTTTACTATTGAGTTATAAGAGTTCTCATAGATTCTAGATACAAGTCCCTCATAAGAGATATGATTTGAAAAATATTCCTCTCATTCTTTTCCTTCCTTTCTCCTTTCCTTCCTTCCTTTCTCTCTCTCTCTCTTTCTTTCTTTCTTTCTTTCCCTCCCTCCCTCCCTCCCTCCCTCCCTCCCTTCCTTCCTTCCTTCCTTCCTTCCTTCTTTCCTTCCTTCCTTCCTTTCTTTTTGTACCACAGATTGAACCCAGAGACTCTTAACCACTGACCCATGTCCCCAGTTCTTTAATTTTTTAAAATTTTGAGACAGGTTCTCACTAAGTTGTTCAGCACCTCACTAAGTTGCTGAGGATGGCTTTGGACTTGCAATCCTCCTCCCTCAGCCTCCCAAGTCTCTGGGATCACAGGTGTGAGCCACCGTGCCCTCTTTTAACTTTCATGATGATGTTCTTTGTCACATATATGTTTTTATTTTGATAAAGTTCAAATTATCTATTTTTAATTTTGTTGTTGATGTTTTTTGGTATTCATACTCGGTTAAAATTTTAGGTACTTTTTTTGAGAGGTTTGTGTGTGTGTGTGTGTGTGTGTGTGTGTGTGTGTGTTCTGGGGATCTAGTAATCTATTTCAGTTGAATACTGACTTAATTCTGCTAAAATTTAACAACTCTGCTCCAATATATGTCCATATCCACCCAGTGCTATTATTTTTGCATGCATATAAACTCCACATATGTTATAAACCCAGCATTATTAGGTGTAAAGAGAAACTATACCTAACAACTTATTATAAATTATGAAGTTGAAAGAATACATCAGAATACATGAACAAATCCACAAATATGTAAAAAAAATTTTTTCAATTTATTCAAAAGCTTTTTATTTTTTACTTATTTTTCTTTTTCAGTACAACTTACCAGATTCATCAATGGCATTCTTGTACATCCATTTTATTATTTTATTCTTACAAGTAATTGTATATAACTACAGGTACAATGTGATGTTTCATTACATGTGTACATTGTGGATTAAATCAAGCTGATGGACATATACATCATATCAAATATTTGTCATTTCTTTGTGGTGATAATATTTAAAATCTTTCAGTTATTTTGAAGCATACAAGGTAAAAATTTTTTTTGTGTGTGTATGCATGATAGTGCTGGGATTCAATCTAGGGCCTCATAAGTCCTAAGAACACATTCCACTGAGCTGCACCACTAACCAAGATGTTTTTCTTTTCTTTTTTGCAGTACTGGCAATTGAGTCCAGGTGTGCTCTACCACCTCCTCAACCCTTGCCCCCACTTTATGGAGAAGAGTTCTCTCTAAGTTGCCTTAAATTTGCAATGCTCCTGCCTCAGCCTCTGAGTTGCTGGAATTACAGATGTGTGCCCCAGTACCAGGCCAAGACTGATTTATTTCTTTTCTTTCTTGCTCTCTCTCTCTTTTCATACTGGGGATTGAACCAGAGGGTCTTTACCACTGAGTCACATCCCCCTCAATTCTTATTTTCTATTTTGAAACAGGGTCTTACTGTTGCTCAGGGCCTCACTAAATTGCTGAGACTAGCCTCAAACTTGTGATCCTCCTGCCTCAACCTCAGGAGTTGGTAGGATTACAGGTGTCAGCCACAGTACCCAGCTGACATATTTCTAATAGAGGTATATTAAAAAAAAAAAAAAAAAAAACAAGCAATAAAGTTTAAAATTTTAGAAGATTGAGCAGTTAATAAGTGAGCTTGATTTAGACATTCTTTTGGGCTAACATAGGATATTTACAAAGGATTACCTAAACATTCTTTTCAAAGAAGTCTCTGCTCATTTCTAAGAACTGATATTTAAGGTCAGGCAACATTTTACTAATCATGCTGAAATTAATTAGGACTATATATTTTTAAACCACATTTGTATTTTATAAGCTTTAAAAATAATCTCTTGAAAATGTATGAGTTTAAGAGACAATCACTGGAAATTACATAATATTTAGAATTAAATGACTACAAAAGCAGCATCTATACCCTTATGTCCTTGTAAGCAGCCTATGGAGTTGTCTGAGAGGAAAAATCAAACTGTTTTCCCTACTCCTACTATAATACTCAATACAGAGTGCTTCAACTCGGGTCGCCAAAATGTGTGGGGATTTCTCCTTGCTGACAATCAATTTTCTAGTGGATACCAATGCATGTCCCACAGTTCAGTCCCCAGTTCAGACTGTCTGCACTTCAGACACTAGTCATAAGTCCCAGACCTGTGCTTCTGACCAATCAGCTGCAAATGGGGGTTATCATGACCCCCTTGTTGGATTCAGTTAATTAACCAGAGCAGCTTTCAGATCTCAGAGAAATACTTCACTTAGTTCACTCACTTATCATAAAGGGTAATACAAAGGATGCAGGTGAGTAGCCAGATGGAAGATTTGTACTACTCGGAAACAGGCGAGGAGCCACCATGCCCTCTCAGGTGTGCCACCCTCTGAGGATCTCCACGTGTTCTACGTCTGTGGGCTCCTCGAACAACATTCAGGGATCCTTAGGGAGACCTGGTGACGTAGGCATGATTGCATATTAACTCAGCCCACATTGCATATTAACCCTCCCCTTCTTGGAGGACAAGGAGTGAGATTAAACGTTTCAAGCCTCCAGTCATGGCTTAGTTTTTCTGGTGACAAACCCCACTCCAGGAGCCCCACAAGAGTCACTTCATTAGCACAAAAGATGTCCCTGTCACTCGGGGAGTTCCAAGGGATTGGGAGCTCAGTGCCAGGAACCAGGGGCAGAGACAAATAAATAATTTTTCATTATTTTATAGTATCACGATAGTAAAATGTATTTTTTTCTTTTACTTTTTTTTTTTTTTAAAGAGGTCTTGCTAAGTTTCCCAGGCTCCACCTGGAACTCTCCATCTTCCTGCCTCAGTCTCCCAAGTAGCTGGGATTACATGAACCCTCCACCAGGATAATTTGTTATTTTTCCAAAACAAAGCAAGTTTAAAAGTAAATGAGCCGGGCACAGTGGTGCATGCCTGTAATCCCAGTGGCTCGGGAGGCTGAGGTAGGAGGATTGCAAGTTCCAAGTCAGCCTCAGCAACTTAGTGAGGGCCTAAACAATTTAGTGAGCCCCTGTCTCTAAATTAAAAAGTATTTTTAAAAAGTTAGGGATGTGGGCTGGGGATATAGCTCAGTTGGTAGAGTGCCTGCCTCGCAAGCACAAGGCCCTGAGTTCGATCCCCAGCACGGCAAAAAAAAAAAAGAAAAGAAAAAGTTAGGGATGTGACTCAGTGGTTAAGTGCTCCTGGGTTCAATCTGTGGTACCAAAAAAAAAAAAAAAAAAAAGTAAATGAGAAGAATCTTACATATTGATTATACGTATTCTTAGATAACATATAGAATCTAAGAAGTTAGAAAAAAAACAATAGAGTAGCCTAAAGTAAACAAATGAAATGAAATTATAAAAGAAAATAAATGTAAAAATTAGGAAATGAATCAATAGAAAAGATCAATAAGGTGGTAGGTTGACAAAAAATATGAAACTAATTGCTAACCTGACTGATCAAGAAAAAAAAATCAAGGACACACAAATATCAAATACTGGGACCAAAGCAGTGAAAGTAATTATTTATGCAATCGAGATTTTTTTAATGTAATTACTTTTTTTAAAATTTAGCTTTTAATTGTTTTACAGACTGCATTTTGATTCATTGTACATAAATGGGGTACATCATTTTGTTTCTATGGTTGTACACAATGTAGATTCATACTATTCGGGTAATCATACATGTACATAGGGTAATGATGTCTTTAAAAAGAGAATGCTATAGATAGTTTCAGACCATTACATTTGAAAATTCTGATGTGTTGAGACAGCAAAACAAATCTTTTCTTTTTCCTCAATAATGGGACCTCTGATTTTTAGTTGAGTATATCACTGCCTAAATAAAGATGACATTTACTAGCATTCTTTGCAAGAAGGAGCATATCTGTGAATATGTACATCAATGAAACAGAGTAGATGTTGCACGGCAACTTCTGAGAAATTCTCTAAAAAGTTGACTGGCACCTGCTCTTTGCTCCTTTATTCCTTTCTCCAATTAGTTAGCTAGAATATGGACATGATGTCTGGAGGGAGTCATGTAAAGAGTTTGGCTGAGCTGCAAGATAAAACAAACCTAATCCATGATAACTTTTTGAAGGTATCCAGGAATCCAGCATAACCTTCCTCTGGAATTCTTTCATGTCTCAGAGAAATACACTTATAGCTTATTGGGCCAATGTTATTGTAACCATTAGGTGAATTAGAGGAGTAAAATTTTTTAAAGGAGTACTCAACTATTGATTAAAGGATTTTTTTGGGGGCAGGTCAGCTTCTAACACCCATTTTCAGGAGTTTCTTGGTCTATGATGGGCAATTCTTATGCATGCATCTCAGTTAGAAAATGTAACAGTCATCTAGTCCTTCCTTAGGTTTCACAAAACACAACTAGGCAAGTAAATGTCTATCTAATCCAGGCCATTTCTCCAAAAATAAAAATTTATTTCACTAATATAATTTCTCTAAACCAATTTGTTTTCAACACCTCTCTAGAGAGACATTAACTTCTCATTTCCATGTCAATCATAGTGCAATCTCTCTTTTTTTGTACCTGTCTTCTTCTTCTTCTTCTTTTCAGTGCCATCTTTTTGCAGATCACTCAACACAGGCCTACAACAATGCACATGACTCAACTGAAGTGATCCTAGTGTGGACATCCACAGCCAAGGTCAGTTTTGTAGAGGCAATAACAAATATGTCACAGCTGCTGCAGAAGACCAAGGGACAAGCTGTCATAGATTGTTAGACACAGCCTAGTTCAAAGACAGTAAAGTAGCCTGGAGTCAGTGACAGATGATACATTCTGATATCGATAGGGGAAGCCCTTCCCTCTGGAGGGTGTTTGTTTTTGTTTGTTTGTTTGTTTTTTTAAAATTAGAGCTTTATAGTCATAGTTGTTGTTTTAAACCTCTAAATTCCGGGGGTGATTTGTTCTGAGCCAAGATGATGAAATCATTTACAAAACAACAGGGAAATGCATCTGCTTCTAAATTTATCCAAATCCCTTACTAAATAAAAAGAGGGACATTTGCATAACATCTATTCCCAACTCCACATTTTCTGTGCTTCTGATAAAAGAAAAGATCATGCCTGTGCCACTGTCTTTATTGTAATGTCAGCTTGTTCTTTCTGAGAATAACCATCTGGGCTGGGAACACTGAAAGTCACTCTGACCAGAGAGGAAAGACAAGGAATGCAGATAAACCACAAATCAGGTTTGTGGCTGCAAACTCAGACTAATCGTTATGAGCATTTACAGCAAGGAGTCAGTCATTTCAAAATGTGTGCCTTTGGTGACCAGTAACGAAGCTTTCCAGAACTGGAAGGTTTTCCCTGTCCTTGCTTCCTTTCTAGTTCCTGTATTCTCCTCCAGAGGAATAAAGTGTCAGAATTTCATTTGAGCTATCTATGGGTTCTATTATTATTATTATTATTATTATTATTATTATTATTAACTGGGGATTGAACCCAGGGAATTTAATCACTGAGCTACACCCCCAGCACTATCCATTTTTAAAGAGCGTATCATTTTGTTATCAATAGCTGTTGAAATCAGATGTAGGCACATGAGGGTTCCTTGTTCAATCATCTCTAGTTCATAGCCTGATTGAAACTTTTTATAATAAATCATTTCTTTGAAAGTTTGACAAACAATTCCAAACAAAAATTATTGGTTATTCAATGAATATCGACTTATACTGGTGTTTGATAATTGTATACTCACAATATACATTACTCCCTAAGAAATATCTAGATTATTTCTTCCAGAAGAGACTCTGGAATACATATAGATGAAATGGTGTGATGTTTGCCATTTGTTTTAAAGTACTTCCCTGGTGGAAGAGGGAGAATATGGATGTAACAAGATTGGCCATGGTCAGTCTCAGGTACAAGGGGTCTATCTACTTTTGTGGATGTGAGAAATTTCTATTAATAAAAGCAGTATAAAAAGGTACGTCTGTGTTCTAGCAATTCTGCAATATATGCCAACAAATTGAAAGCAAGACCTCAAACAGATATTTGTATACCATAGACATAGCAGCATTATTCACAATAGCCCAAAAGTGGACAAACAACCAAATGTCCATCAACAGAAGAACAGATAAACAAAATGTGTCATGTACACATAATGGAATATTATTCAACCCTAAAAGGGAAGAGAATTGTGATGTGAACTACAACATAAATGAACTTTGAAGACATTAAGCTAAGTGAAATAAGTCAGTCACAAAATGACAAATAATATATGATTCCACTTACATGAGACATCTGGAGTAGTCAGATTCATAAAGACAAACAGAACAGTGCTGGGTGTAGTGGTGCACACCTGTAATCGCAGCAATTTGGAGTCTGAGACAAGAGGATCACAAGTTCAAGGCCAGCCTCAGCAATTTAGCAAAATACTGTCTCAAAATAAAAAACAAAAAGGTCTGGTGATGTAGCTC
This sequence comes from Sciurus carolinensis, assembly GCF_902686445.1. Lineage (NCBI taxonomy): Eukaryota > Metazoa > Chordata > Mammalia > Rodentia > Sciuridae > Sciurus > Sciurus carolinensis. The sequence continues at coordinate 70,435,949 of NC_062226.1, forward strand.
AGTGGTACAGTGGCAAAGCACCCCTCGATTCAATCCCTGACCAAAAAACCAAAACAACAACAAGAAATTTAAAAAGAAAAGAAAGCAGAACTGTGATTGTCAGGGGCTGAGAATGGTGGGAAATGGAGAGTTCTGTTCAGTGGGTTCAGAATTCGAGCTTTGCAAGATGAAAGAGGTTTGGAAGAGGGACACCACACAACAACGTGAACAAATTTAAAGCCCCTGAACTGCACACCTAAAATGGTAAATTTTGTGCTATGTGTATTTTCCCTCCATTAAACAATTTTAAAAGATACCTAGTTTTTTAAATGCTACTAGTGAGAGAGAAGTAAGAAAGAAAAACTAAACTAATGCATGAAAGGGACAGACATTGCTTCATCTCCAAAACATGGGGTGATCTTCACCTGCATCCTCTCACGTCCACATTGTTGGTCAAACAGCCTCTCTGCTTTCCTCTCCTGCCTTCACCTTTGTCCTCAAAGCTCTGGTGCTTCCGAGGCAGGAGTGAGGCCTCAGAACCAACCTCAGGCAGAGCCAGAAAGCAGAGAAGGTCACCCTTCCCTAGTCTCTCCCTAGTCTCTCCTCAACCATCTTTAGAAGAGTTCAGAGATTATCCCGCCTTCCTCTCCTCCCCGGACCCAACCACTGAGCCCCTGAGCCACTGTTCTTTGAGAAGACTGAAGCCCAGAGGAGGAGGAGGCCATTCCTTGTGAGCAGGGGAAGGAGACACGAAGACAGACACTGCACACTGGCTTCTCCCTGTCCATCATGTGACTTTCATTTGCCCAGGTCTGTGGGTGTCCCCAGAACTACCTAGAAGTCCCTTTGGTCTTGTTTTGGGAAAAGGTCCCAGAATACTCTTGCAGGGCTCACTAGAAGCTCTTAAGAGTGCATCATTTGGAAGAAGTTCCCTAGTGGGAATAAATCCATCAGGAGTTAAAAATGTCAGGGGTCATTTAAAAACACATTCTTCACTCAACACAGCAGATGTTAGTTTGTAAACACAGCCACTTAAAGACAGGCAGGGCAAGATAACAAAAAGTTGGATGAAAGTATTTTAAAACATGTTGTGTATGCCAAGTACCCATCCGACTTGTTTGTTCAGTTTATTCTTTCTCTGGCTCCCCCCTCTCCTCAAAGTGGCAGAGATGGGCAGAGTAAGCCAGAACTTTGAAAAAGATGTGGCTGCGGTGAAGAAATCCTGGTGTGGGGAAATCAGAAGTCGCTAGGGGTGATGTGGAATGTACTCACAGCGCACATGGAAGGATCCCGTGCTCTATGCTGGTGGCGTCGTTCAGGGTTGACGCTGAGCTTCTTGGCAGTCAGAACAAAGTGGGTAACACCACCCGCAGCGATCATTAAGATAAAAATAAACCAGCTCTTCAGGAGAAGCAGAACTCCGGGAACTTTCATTGCTATCACTCCCAGGAGTCCTTTGTGAGATAGAAGGGACAGAGTCCTCAACGTCACTCCTACCTGAAAACAATGGGCACATCCCAGGTGCTCCCTCTGATATGTGTCTCAGTGTGGGAAATCAGTTACCCAGAAGGTAAAGCCATTTTGGACTTTCCAGAAATGACTGTGGGTGCAGTCCAGGTGTGTGACTCTTAGATGACCAGGCATAGTTCAAGGACAGTGTTTTAGGCCACCAAGTGGCCACTCTCTGACTGACTGTTCTTTCCTATCTCAATCAACACCTTTGACAAAAATCAGACAACAGAGACCCATTCGACTTTGCTTCAAGGACTTGTTTATGAAGCTGCCTACTCCTTTCTTAGACTTCAATTCAGATTTTTGTGACCCAGTTCACTTTCTTGCACAGGGTGTTAGTCCAGGCTCAGCCCACAGGGTCCCCCAAAGTCTTATCCCTGTGGTTGTCCTGAAACTGGCTGCTCTTGCAATACCTTGATCTTACTGTGACTAGATAGATAGCAAGGCAAGCTCTCCGTATCTCTTGGCAAGAAAATTTACCCCAAGGTCAAATTTACTTCCTCTACCAGGCCCTAAATTGCTTTGTTATCTTCCCAGCAGTGGAAGTGATAAGAGAAAAGCATTCAGATCTGGAACTAAAGCAGATGTGTTTCTGTGAGTGAAGCACAAGCAATTTTTGTCTCCTGCCACCTTCATTGATATCAACAAAAACGTTTTCAGGCAAAATGCAGAATGCAGTTTTTTTTATTTTCTAATTTGGTTTAATCAGTCAGCAGGTCAGGAGTCATTAACAAAAGTTCAACATGGGGTATCTTTTTCTGCCCTGCATAGTATGATGGGCCTGATCCTCTGTTTCCCACATGGGCTCTGTGGGGTGACAATGACCAGATACCAATCATTACCAGAAACATCCTGAAACAAAATTTCTATGAATGCCAGGTACAACTAAGGTGAAACACCTCAGACCCTGATCATAAATAGCCCAACCCAAAAGAGACTAGTTAAAAGGCATTAACTTGTCTTTGGCCTTCCAAGAGTTGAAGTGAGGGTCTTGTTAAACTGAACAAGTTTGGCCTACAGTGGCCACCTAAGGTTTTAAATTTGGCCTAACAGTTTCTAGTGAATTGTCACTGAGTCTGATGGGTAAACTCTGATCTCCTCTTATAACAGGTAAATGTGTCTCAGTCAATCATAAGTGGCCAACTGATCAAACATATTCAAAAAAGACTGACGAGCGGTGTAACCAATAGGGCTGTCTCTGTACCTCACTTTGGTTTTCTGTACTTCACTTCCTTTTCTTAGCCTTATAAAGACAACTTGCCCATTTGGTAGGATGGAGCATTCGGAACCATTTTTGCTTTGTACTGCTGCCCAATTCTAGAATCACAAAGCCAATCAAGACCTACAAACTAGTTTCATTGTGAGTTTCTATTTTAAGTTTCAGAGGGGAGCTTTGTCTCTCCTGCCACAGGTCTAATGAAAGAGCACATCACCCGCCACCAGCAAATGTGATGGGTTCCCAGCCAGCCCTTCACAGGGAGTGTGGCCAGTGATGTTTGCCCCCTCCCCATCCCTACCCGCAGCACTTGTTTATGGGGACTGGCCCTCTATCCTTCGGATGGTCAGGAGTGGTTTGTTCACAACTCAAATCTGAGCATGGTCCCATCATATAGGTATTTTTGTTGCAACATCAAAATAAAAATATTTGAGAAAATGAAAATTCTGGAACATTAAAAAACAATCTGTCCATAGTAGTCATGATCTTCAATATACTTACACTGTTCATAACTCTGATTAACTTGCTTGATGAAAAAAAATGTACTCTTGATCTGTGACTTTAATTTCCTAAGGAATCTTCACACTTACTGTGCAACCAACCCATTCCCTGGCTCTGAAGCACCTTCTGGTGATTCACATAGTGACTGTTCTTGTCTGTCCTTCTCCCTGCTGCTCTTCTTCCCATTCCTAGAGTCTGGCACCTCCCAAGGCTAAAAGGTAGAGAGAGACCACCTGTAGCTTTGGTTGAATTATATGGCAGAACCTGAATGCAATAGTTAACAGCACATTCTTTGAGGTCCTTGCCTGGCTAAGGGATGCACCAAATTTCATATCAGTAATATATACCTGCTTTCTTTTAGGGTGCATGATGCAGAGGCAGAGAGAACCATGTGGGGCTGGCTGTCCAGGTTGTGGACTTTCTAGTGCAGGTTGATGTATTTGGATGGACTGTGTGGGGCCCCAGGGATGGCGAAGCTGGGTGAGGAGATGGAGCCTAGAAAACCTGCATCAGACAGAAAGACCTCCTCACCCAAGGAAGGAGAAGGCAGCCTCAGCTTTTGGACTATGTGGGAAACAGCATCTCCTGCCCTTTCCCAGTAGGTTTCCCCATGCCCACTTCCCATGGGCAGGAAAAAGACTTAACCACCCAATGGATCTGGTCTCAGTCAGTAATATGTAAATATAAATCTAGGGACTTCCAGATTAAGCGACTCCCCATCCAAAGACTTTTCTGAACATTTCTAGCTAATGAAGCTAGCTTGACCTCAGAAATTTCATAGTCTTTCCTTTTTAATCCTATATGCATCAACTGTGATTTGGCTTGCCTTTTAAAAAACTTGATGTTTTGAGATAATTGAGATTCACATGCAGTTATGAGAGATCCCACCTTGTAGCTGGGATTCTGAGATTACCATTGAGAGAACCTCAATAATGTAAGAGAATATCTTATATTAATTTTAGTACAGTATCATGACCAGAAAATTAACAATGGTACAGTTGATCTGCCTTATTTAAATTTCACAGTCTAGTTCTATATACATTTGTTTTATTTTTATTTTTCTGGATTTCTTTTTGTTTGTTTGTTTGTTTTGTGTGTGTGTGTGTGTGTATACTTATTTTATGCAGTTTTATCACAGTGTGTAGATTCTGGTGACCACCACAGCAAAGATACAAAAAAGTTTAAGATCCTTCTCACACCTTCCCTTTATGTCTAACCCCTGTCAACCACTAGTCTTTCCCCTTATTTATGTAATTTTATCATTTTAAGAATGTTACTGGCTGGGGTTGTAGCTCAGTGGTAGAGTGCTTTCCTAGAATGTGAGAGGCACTGGGTTCAATCCTCAGCACCGCATACAAATAAATAAATAAAATAAAGGTCCGTCCACAACTGAAAAACATTTTTAAAAAGAAATGTTACTGAGGGGCTGAGCATGTAACTCAGTTGTAGAGTTTGTGCTTAGCATGCAGGAGGTCTCAGGTTGAATCCCACAACTGAAAAAAAAAGTTACATAAATTGAATCAGATAGTACAAAATCTTTTGAGATTGACTTGTTTTTTTACTCAGTGTGGTTCCCTGGAGATTCATCCAAGTTGTGACTATCAATAGTGTCTTCCTTTTTATTGCTGAGTACTATGCTATGGTATTGATGTGTCTCAGTTTGTTTAACTGTTCATTCATTGAAGGAAATCTGGATTGTTTCCACTTTGGGGGGTACAAATTAAGCTGCTACAAACATTCATATGTGGGTTTTTGTGTGAAGATATTTTCATTTCTGTGGGATAAATGCTCAAGAGAGCAATTGCAGAGCTGTATGATAGTTGCATGTTTTTCTAGACTCTCAAGATATTTCCTGGAATGGCTGTACCATTTTACATTTCCATCAGCAACATATAAATGATGCGATTAACGGCATCCTTGTCTGCATTTGGTGTTGACACTACTTTTTTATGTTAGTTGTGGTTTTGATTTTCATGTCACCAACAACTAATAAAGTTGAACATCTTTTAATGCATTTATTGATATCTTTATATCTTCTTCAGTGAACTAACTTCATATTTTTTGCTGATTTTTCTAATTAGATCGTTTGTCTTTTATTGTTGAGTTTTGAGCATTTTCATGTATTGTAGATATTACTTCTCTGTCAGATATGCCTTTTCCTAATCTGTACCTTGTCTTTTCATCCTCTTAACAATGTCCTTTGCAGAGCAAAAGTTTTTATATTGATGAGTTCTGATTTTTCATTTTTCCTTATAGAAGTGCTATTAATGTCGAAACTAATAATTGTTTGCCTAGTTTTAGAGCCCAAGGTTTTTTTCCTAAAAATTATAATTTCAATATTTTTATAAGTCTTTGATCTACTTTGGATTAATTTTTGTATAAGCGGTGGGGTCAATTTAGATCAATTTTTTTTTCTTGTTCATGGATATCCAATTTCTCCAGCACTGTTTGCTGAAAGGGTCTTTAATAATTTTATTTATTTATTTTTCATTCACAAATGGAAGAGAGAGTGAATAAGGCAGATTTTAATGACATAATCATAACCACACAGCAGGAAGAAGGGAATTCTAGGAGAAAATGTTGATTAGGTAAGAAGGAAAGAGGGCCCAGGGAGGAACTCACAGAGGAAAACAGGAAGGGATTTGATTCATGCATTATCCATTGTCAAGGGGGAGAAAGACTCTAGGGGGAAGGAGAACAGAACAAATCCATTTGCATACTTTCTAACATCACTGGGCTGGTGTCATTCTGTGGGTTGGGGAAGGTGAGGAGGGAAAGGTGTCCAGGTGAGTTTGGGGAGGTTGTGCACAACTTGGAGCAGTCACAGATTTCCTCCAGGGAGCCTCCCAGACTACAGTGGTGGGAGGAGGTTAGGGCGCAGGGCACCCTAACTTCCCTAGAGTCTGACTCAAAGAGGTGTCTCCTCCAGGAGGTGCTACAGGCAGGCCTCACTCCAGCCTTATGGTTCTGGAATGTAACACTTAAATGCTCAAGAGGCCTCACAAGAAACACGAAGGCCTTGCATTCCACCTCTTGGTTCCCTGCCCTGTGACCGTCTCCAAAAATTTCTAGGTTATTTTTGGAATGGAAAAACCAAACATGATATGACTTCTTGTGAAGATAAGGTGATTGTTCCTGTTTTTCTTCAACAGGCAAACCCCATTCAAGTACAATGAGGCCGAAGCAAGAACTGTTTTGATGAAATTCATTCTCTCTGTGCACCTTGTTAGCGATTGTAGTGGACTCTAGAGCAAAATATAATCAAATGCATGGGGACTTATACGGAAGGAGCAAACAATGGAATGGTGGTAAGACCCTACTTTGTGATCCTTTGTTAGAAAAAAACAAGCCACCTGGCTAACTTGTGGATCTGAGATTTTCTCAGGTGAGCTATTAACAGAGTGGAGGATGAGAATACCTAGTTAAGGATGGTTATTTTCTGTCTTCTTTATATACCAAATCGGTGACACCTGCCACATACATCCAGCCATGTGCTTCTTCTTCTTTTTTTTTTTTTTTAGAGAAAAATTAACAGTATTTAATTTGCTCAAAATCTAATTAAGTACATTTTTTTTTTTTTTTTTGGTGCTGGGAATTAAACCCAGGGCCTTAGTGCTTGCTAGGCAAGCACTCTACCAACTGAGCCATATCCCCAGCCCCAATTAAGTACATGTTTTACCATGGTTTTTAACAAAGGACGATGTGTTGGCCATGCTTGCAAACACAGTGAAGTAAAACAAACAACAAAAATAACCAAAATACAAAGATGAAATTCCTATGTAGGAGTTATTACCTGGCTAAATGCAGTGAGAGGCTCTGCTTTGAAGACACATGTACATTAAAAAGGGTTGAGGAAATGTTCATTGTACATTCTAAGAAGGGGTGGTTTGTCATAGAAGCAAATCTTCCACCCAGTCCATTTCTTGGTGAGAAATAACACCAGGAAATCAAGGCCCTGGATATTAGCACAATTATCTTCAAAGGTATTCACATATTTTTCAGAAAAATAAATGTGGTTCTGCACGAATTCCCACTATTACTATCTGGTTATTATATATACACACACATGTATATATAAATATATTTATGCTTACATTTATATATTAGAAATTAAATTATATTTTTACATTCTGATTTTATACCCAAAGAACATCTTTTAATGTGCACTACGTGAGCAAGTTATAAAGCATTAAAGTTAATTTCTATTTAAACCTGTATATGTAAGAGTAAGGGGTGAAGCTCAGTTGTAGGGCACTTGTGAAGCATGCATGGGACCCTGGGTTTGATCCCCAGCATTCGGCCCCCCAAAAGGAGACCTTTTATTTTATTATATGCATATATGTTACATGTACATATAATACATAATAGATGTGTGTATAAAATAAAGTCACATAATTAATAAGTATTTCAATTTCTAAAAAGTAGGATTATAGTACAAAATTCAAATGGATTTTCAAGAACAGTGTCCTGAATACAAGGCAAGGCTGAGACACTCTCATTTTCTCTATTTTGTGAGATATTTGGACATAAAGAACTTATTATTTTATTATTAAATTTATAGTTAAATATATTTATATTTAGATAATATATGTAACTAACATTTTACTATTATTTAACTGAACATTTCAAATTTAAATATATTACTATCTTTCTATTAGGCTTGCCAATGACTTTTTTTTTAATTATAGGTTTTCCACAAAGATCTTACTCTTTAGTATTTTTTAATTCCACTCAATATTCATTTTATAACTCATTATATTCTGGGTTTATTATTTTTGATCCCTTTCTTCTGATTTTCATAAAATTATTTGTTTTTATTTTATAAAAGTTTTACATCAAATTCCTAACCAACATTATTTTTCATGTGTAAGTCATTTATAGACATGGATTACCATTGAAGCAAACTTAGGCTACCTACCTTACCTTTTGATATGCAGTGTTTTGTCACTTTTTTTTGGCAAATATATTGAAACTTATATTTCTAATCTCTTTCCCCACCAATCTTTATTTTTATCTGTTCAAAATAGTATAGCATTCAAGTTTTATTTCAATTATTATTCTCATTCTTTATTATATTTTGATCATTGAATATGGCCCTAACATTTCTGCTTAATAATACTGATAGAGATTATTCTTTATGTTCTAATATAGAATTAATGTTGTTATATTAACAACTGAACAACATACGTAGAAGGAAATGAAAGGGGGGTGGGGTATGAAAGATGGTGGAATGAGACAGACATCATTACCCTATGTACATGTATGATTACATGAATGGTATGAATCTACATCATGCACAACCATGGAAATGAAATGGTGTACCCCATTTGTGTATAATGAATCAAAATAAAAAAATAAATAAAATAAAAAGCCAGATTGATGAACAAAGTAGTAACTTGAGTAATACTCTTCCTACCTGAAAAGGTAAAAGTCATCCATAATTGAGAAAGAAAAAATAATTCCTGTTGCTAATCAGACTGCAGCAGACATTTAAGACCATAAGCAAAACCTGCATAAAACAAAGTTTCTCCCAAGGCCACAGTACAGCTGCAAAATTGCTTCATGAACATACCCAGTTCAGGGCTGCTCACTTTCTGAAAAATTCCCCTTCCTGTTTCTGACTATGGAAATGAACTGTGGCTTTTCTTATCTGTTCTCACTTGCCACCACAACTTAATAAACCCACCCCTGTTTGACTACAGGTGTGTCCTGGCTGCTCTTTATCTAATGATTTTACCTTCCTCACACCAATTCCACAAAAGAACAGAAATTACATATACTAGTTATTATATTATAATACATAGTAATATGAGAAAATCCGCATAAGTATTAAGCTTGATGAAGGTAGCCAATAGCGTCCCACGCATTCTAGAAATACTGTCTATAAAATGCTGGTGAAATAAAACCAAAGGAAGACAAGGAGGACAGGTTAGTAATTTTCCTCATTGTTTTTCTTTTGATTTATTTTTGACTTTACAAGAACCTCATACAACGTGAACAGTGGTGCTTCAGCAGGGGTCTCCGTAGAGCTTCTTTGGTTTCCACATGGTGCTGGCTAGGTCTGTGACTCAGTTAAGTTCAGCTGCGTCATTTGCCGTGTGATCCTGTGACTTCATTTCTGTTTCCTCCGCATTAAGGGATTCTACGTGCCTATCAAGAGGGTCTTGAAATCAAGACAGGTGACTCTATTTTTAAGCCTGCTTAAAGGCTTTCTTCAGTAGAATGTCTCTGGCCCACTAAGGTGTCCTCTCTGCTGTATGTCTTCCTCCTCCTCCTCTTCTTTCTTCTTTTACTTCCTCCTCCTCTTCTTCCCTCTGCTCTTCAACATTCTTCCAAGCACAAAGTACAGGAAGAAATAAACAGGCTTTGCCATTGAATAGATATGGAGTAAGTTTCTTCTGGATTACTCACTAGACAAGACCTTGGGAATATTGCCTGCTCTGTTTCTTCTTATTGTGTGTCAGGAATGTTCCAGAACTGAAGAGCACACAGAAACCACTCCAGATGTGGGAACTCATGCAAGAGATTTTATTAAGTGAACAGGTAGAGCATCTGTCTGCAGGGTGAGAGAGAGAGAGAGAGAGAATGAGAGAGAGAGAGAGAGAGCAAGTAAGAGTGAGGAGGAGAGAGAGAGAAAGAAAAAGTGAGAGAGTGAGGGAGAGTGAGAGTAAGAGTGAGAGAGAGAGAGAGAGAGAGAGAATCCATGTGCTTCTTTTATAGCGTTTCTTCACAATCCTTGCACATACTGTCCTGTGAGTTGTATGGTGGCCTCCCAAAATGTATAACTGAATCCTGACGCCCAAACTCTGAGAGTGTGATCTTTTTTTGGGAAATGGGTCTTTGTAGGTGTAATTAAATTAAGAATCTGAAGATCATTCCGGATTATTTGGGTGGTCCCTAAGTCCAACACAAAGTATCCTTTATAAAAGACTGAAGGGGAGAAGACAGACACATCGAGAAGTTTGTGTGAAGATGGAGACAGAGATCAGGCTAATGCAGCCCTAAGCCATGGAACACCTAGAGCTCCCAGAAGCCGGAAGAGGCAAGGAAGTTTACTCCCCTAGAGCCGTTGGAGGTAGCGTGACCCTGCTGACATCTTCATTTCGCATCTCTGGCCTACGTAATTTTGAGAGAATAAGTTTTTGTTCTCATAATTTACCCTAAACACTAAAGGAGTCATGGGATCACATAACTGGAAAGGTGGAGGGTGGGTTTAGCATCAGGTACTGAAGCGAGGTCCCCAAAATTTCACCAGGACTGTCTTGTCATCTCTCAGTTCTCTCTCTCTCAGCCATGAAGTTCTTTGTGTTTCCCCTCGTTCTCTCTGATGGTGGATATGCTTTCTTCATGTTCCAGGAATAAGGCTGCTGCCAGCTCATATTCACATCCTTCTTACATCATGATCCCCAAGCTGAGAAACAGCCTCCTGTCAGCCCAGGGGAAAAACTCCAACTGGCCTAGTTTGGGTCACGTGTCTAACCCTGTGGTAGAGTGCCAAGGGGTAGGGTCTGTGTGGTAGAGGCTTCAAACTGCTCTCCCCAAATCCATGTTTTTTTCTTACTCCAGGGCACTCAGCTAGAGAACCGTCCAGCTTCCCTCAGAGAGAGGCCCTTAGATGACCACAATCCTGTCAATGGAATGAGAGCAAATGGATGCGCCCCACTTCCAGGACTGGCCCATCAAAATCTCCTCTATGTGCTCCTCTGTGTTTCTTTTCCCCGTGGTTGACTGGAAGGGAGACAACCCCAGGGCAACCTCAGAAAGCTCATATTGAGTACGGCAGTGACCCCATCAGTTGACAGTCACCAAATGAACGACCCTATGGAAGAAAGTCACGTGCTGACATTCCTCAGTCATTTTCTATTATGTGCACAAGAAATAAACTTCTGCTGAATTTGAGTCTTTATGATGGAGGGTTTATGTTTCTGTAGTTAGACTACATTAACCAATCCAATGTCACCAAAAGAAAGGATGAGAGTAAAAATCTGGGCCATCAAAAATAATACCAGCCACATCTCATGCACTGGTCAGGTTGGCATGTTACACTCCCTTAATAACCAAGCACAACTCTGTGGTCTCAAGCATCAAAGGTTTATCTTTCACTTGTGTCACCTATTTGTCATGGTTTGGGAAGGACTTGGCCTTAACCTTGTCGTCTCTTAGGGACCCAGGCTGAGGGGGACTTCAACTTCATGCTTCCACAATTGTCAAGGCAGGATGAAAGGCCAGGTGACTCATTCCTTGCTTTTCAAAGCATCTGTTCTAAAGTGATGCTTCACCAGCCAAATCAAGTCACTTAATAAATTTCCAACTTCAAAAGGGTGGGCACGTACGGGTACACAATATCCCCAGAAGTATTTTGGTGAATAGATAATTGACCTTTTTATTTTTGGGTGCTGGGGATCGAACCCAGGGCCTTGTGCTTATAAGGCAAGCACTCTACCGACTGAGCTTTAAAAGAAATTTTAGGAAAGACTTAATACAGCTTGCCTTTGGGGAAAGGAACTGGGAGAAGGGATAGGAAGAATACTTTTCATTGATTTCCCTTTTTTGACCTTTGAATTTTTATTTACTTTTTTATTGTTAGTAAAATATAAATTTACTATCTTAGCCATTTTACATGTACAGTTCAGGAGTATTAAGCACATTCATATTATTGTGAAACAAAACTCCAACTCTTTCGTCTTGCAAAACTTGAGTTCTCAACCTATTTATTTATTTATTTACTAGGGAATTGAACCAGGGGTGCTTAACCACCTAGCCATACCCCCAACCCCTTTCAAAAAATATATTTTATTAGAGACAGGATCTTGCTTAAGTTGCTTATTGCCTCGCTAAGTTGCTGAGGCTGGCTCTGAACTTGCAATCCTCCTGCCTCAACCTCCTGAGCTGCTGAGATTACAGGGTGAAGCCATTTATTAAGGACTTCTATTCCTCCTATTGCCCAACCCAATATTCTACTTTCTATTTCCATGAACTTGGCTACACTAGGCACATTGTTTAAGTGGGATCATACACATTTCATATTAGTGGTGCTCATCCTATACCATGTTTTATTTATCCATTCATTCATCAATGGGTACTTAGGCTGCTTCACTTTTGGCTATTATGAATAAAGTTGCTATGAACGTGGGTGCACAGATACACCTATTTGAGTTTTCTTCTTTTGGGAATATTCTCATGAGTGGAATTGCAGATCATAAGGTAATTCTATTTTTAATATTCTGAAGAACCGTAAGCTTTGGTGCACCATGAGAACATATTATCTGTTGAAAAATAAATAAAAAGAGAATGTTGAGAACTAGCTGACGTGGTGTGTTAAAAGAGGATACTGTTCACAAGAGTTGTTGATCTTGGGTGTGAGTTTGCTTGCAAACCCTGATCATGAATAACGTGTCACCAGCTTCCCTTCCTGCTACATTGACCTTGCCTGACCTTCATCACCCGCTCTGGGAATGATGGTCTCCACAGTGGAGTCAAGGTTGGGCTTAGGCTGAGTTTTGGCTATAGAAAGATTTGAAAATTTTCTAGGGAGCTTTCAGGTCTCCACCCACAGTTCCAGTTTACACCAACAGTTCCAAGGTGTCAGAGAGAAATGAACTCAAGTCCAAGCTCTACTTCTGTACTGAAAAAGAAAGTCTGTTGCTGAGGGGTTCTCTAGTATAATGTTGGGACATTGACTTTCTCAACACATTTTCTAGCTCTTCCTCAGGTATTCATTCTGAGCACTTTCAACTGCTAAGAGAGAAAGACAGACGTTTGTCTTCCTAAAATCTTAACCCTGGTTGGAGAGGGTTTGCTTTAGAACCTGCAATGTTTCTAGGTGTTAAATGTATAAAATTCAAGGAGAATTGCTGTTTTCTTTGTTTTAGAATAGCCTTATTGGAATATGATTAATACACCACACAATTCACTTATTTAAAGTGTATGTTCAGTGATTTTTAATGTATTCACATTATTACCACAATGTAATTTCAAGGTATTTCCATTACCCCCAAAAGCAACCCAGTATACATTAGTAGTCATGCCCTATCTAATCCCTCACTCCATTCCCACCACTCTCTGCGGTCATTAATCTACTTTCTATAGATTTGCCTGTTCTGGAAATTGTGCATAATTGGAAAAATACAATTTTCCTTTGTGACTGATTTCTTTCATTTAGCATAATAATTTAGAGGTTCGTCCATGTTGCAGTGTGTACCAACACCCCTTCCTTTTTATGGCTGGATAATATTCTACTGTATGGATATAACATATTTTGTTTATCTTTTCATCTTTTGATGACTATTTGAGTTGTTTCTACTTTTGGGCTATTATGACTAGCACTACTATAATATTTGTGTACAAGTTCTTGTGTAGACATAGATTTTCATTTCTCTTAGGAATATAACTAGGAACTCAAATACTTAACATTTTAAGTAACCACTAAACCATTTTCCAATATAGCCACTGTACTTTAAATGCCCATCATATGTATGAGAGTTCTAATTTTTCATTTTCTTTAATAATTGTTATTGTCTATTTTATTGAAGTGGGTGTTAAGTAGTATCTCATTGTAGCTTTTTCCCTGAATGACTATGTTGAGCATCTTTTTTTTTAAATTTTTTTTAGTTGTTAATGGACCTTTGTTTAATTTATTTATTTATATGCAATGCTGAGGATTGAACCAAAGGCCTCACACGTGCCAGTGGCTCTACCACTGAGCCACAAGCCCAGCCCAATATGTTGAGCATCTTTTAATATTCATGTTGATCATTTGTATATCTTCTTTGGAAATGTCTAGTCAGATTCTTTACCCATTTTAAATTTTGGTTATTTGCCTCTTTATGGTGAGTTGTGAGAGTTCTTTAGCAAGCAAGTCCTTTATCAGATATATGGTTTGTAGAAATTTCTACCATTTTGAGAACTCTCTTCTCATTTTCTTGATGGTGTCCTTTGACAACATCCAATTTATCCATTTTTTCTTTTATAGCTTGTACCTTTAGTATAATATCTATGAAATCATTACCTAACCCAAGGTCTTGGAAATTATTCCCTTGTTTTCTCCTAGAGATTTCATACTTTTAGCTTTTACATCAGGTTTGTGAGTTATTTTTGCATACATTGTGCAACTGAAACATCTTTGAGTTAATCTCGGTGTATGGTGTGAGGTAGGGGCCCAGTTTCATTTTTTGGCATGTGGATATCCTAGCACCATTTACTCTTCCCCATGTAATAGTTGAAAAGACTATTCTTTCTAACACAGAATTGTCTTGGAAAGTTGTTGAAAATTAACCATCCATAGATATGTTTATGTCTGTCGTTTGAATTCCATTCCATTGGTCTAACATGTCTGTACCTCTGCCAGAGTCACACTGTCTTAATTACTGCAGATGTTTAGTAAGTTTATATTTTCTTGGCCATAAATAGTTGAAGCCCTTGCTTTAACCATGTCCTGTGGTAGTGAAGTATCCTGGTTTTTATTTAATTCTTAAAGCTTTGTGAAGTAGGAATTATTATTTGTTTTAAATATAAGGAATACGGGGTTTACATGATTTAAATAACATTCCCAAATTCACGTTGTCTTTTCTTTCCTGGCTGATGTAAGAGATGATTCACAAATTAACATAAGGATCTATCATTGGAATATGTCCATAAGCTAGGTGTAGAGAAGCACATCTGTAATCCCAGAAGCTTGGGAACTGAGGCAGGAGCATTATGAGTTCAAAGTCAGCCTCAGAAACTTAGTTAGGGCCTAATCAATTCAGCAAGACCCTGTCTTTAAATAAAATATTAAGAAAGTACTTGGGATGTGACTCAGTGGTTAAGTGTTCTTGGGTTCAATCCCTGGTATCAAAAACAGAAACAAAACATATACACTTTTATACCTCTTTCTGCAACCATTTCTTTTTTTTTTTTTCTATTTTAACTTCTTTCTTATTTGTTCTTCTAGATATACATGGCAGTAGGTGTTTTTTGATATATTATACATGCACAGAACATAACTTATTCTAATTAGGATCCAATTCTTGTGGTTGTACATGATGTGGAATTACATTGGTCATGTATTCATATATAAGGATAAGAAAATAATGTCCTATTCATTCTACTGTCTTTCCTATTCCCATCTCCTCTCCCTTCCTTTCATTCCCCTTTGTCTAATCCAAAGAATTTCTATTCTTCTTCTCCCTATCCTTCCTTGTGGGTTAGCATCCACATATCAGAGAGAACATTCAGTCTTTGGTTTTGTGGGATTGGCTTATTTCACTTAGCATGATGGTCTCCAGTTCCATTTACCAGCAAATGCCATAACTTCATTCTTATTTAAGGCTGAGTAATATTCCATTGTATGTGTATGTATGTGTATATATATATATATATATATATATATATATATATATATTACATTTTATCTATCCATTCATCTGTTGAAGGGCACCTAGGTTGTTTCCATAGCTCAGCTATTGTGAATGAGCTACTATAAACATGAAGTGGTTGTTTCATTGTAGTATGCCTATTTTAAGTCCTTTGGACATAAACAAACCAAGGAGTAGGATAACTGGGTCAAATGGTGGTTTCATTCCATGTTCTCTAAGAAATCTCCCCACTGCTTTCCATAGTAGTTGCACCAATTCACAGTTCCACCAGCATTGTATGAGTGAACATTTTCCCCCACATCCTTACCAACATTCATTGTTACTTATATTCTTGATAATTGCCATCCTGACTAGAGTGAGATAGAATCTCAATGTAGTTTTAATTTGCATTTCTCTAGTTGCTAGAGATTTTGAACATTTTTTCATTTATTTTTTGACCTTTTGTATTTCTTCTTCTATGAAGTGTCCATTCAGCTCCTTTGCCCATTTATTGATTGGGTTGTTTTTTTGGCGTTAAGTTTTTTGAGTTTTTTTAATATATCCTGGAGATTAATGCTCTATCTGAGGTGCAGATGGTGAAGATTTTCTCCCATTCTGTAGGCTCTTTGTTCACATTGTTGATTGTTTCCGTGGCTGTGAAGAATCTTGTTAGTTTGATACCACTCCATTTGTTGATTCTTGATTTTACTTCTTCGTCTGCAACCATTTCTGAACAGACCTTTCTAGATCCTACATAGACCCCAGTAGATTTTCTACTCTTACCTGTGACTGTTAACAATTTTCCTTAAATGCAGAATTTCCCAAGGCTATCCGTTATTAATGAGTTGGCAGTGTTGACTATGATACATCTCTTCCTCTGTGAGATGGGATCTTCCTGTTGTATAGTTCAGACCTGAATTTATCAGGGTATCTGGGAACATTGATGTTTGTGTGGCCAGAGGAAGAAATCCACATCAAAGTAGACAGAAAGATGGAATTTTATTGGAAAGATACAGAGATACTCCATGCAATTGCAGGGTGGGTTGAAGAGTCTGACAGTGGGAAGTGTGGCATGCAACTGAATCTCAGCAATATCTAGAACCATGACTCTGACTCTTTCTCTGGGTCTTACCTCTGTTTCTCTCTGCCCATCAACTCCACTCTCCATGCAAGCAGCATTCCACCACATTGCCTAAGCTAAGGCCAGCAAGACCCTGTTCTCCAAGCTCTCGCCTTCAAGGAAAACCTACTCTTCCCCCAGAGCCCATTTAAAAAACTCTGATTGACTGGGATCATGTGCCACTCAGGATTGTTCATGTGAGCTTTCTGGTTCTATTGAGAGAAGACTTTTATTTGCAGAAAAAACTCTTTGGAAGTTTACTTTTGGCTCTAGCAAGTTGTTTCAATTTATTACAGTTCTAGTTCTTGCAGAACTTTTTATTCTATTTA
Organism: Sciurus carolinensis; assembly: GCF_902686445.1. Taxonomy (NCBI): domain Eukaryota; kingdom Metazoa; phylum Chordata; class Mammalia; order Rodentia; family Sciuridae; genus Sciurus; species Sciurus carolinensis. The sequence continues at coordinate 70,452,941 of NC_062226.1, forward strand.
TAAATCTATCAATTGTTAATAATAACTTTTTAAGGGGCATTTAGATATTTGGTCTGTTTTAAAACTCAGTTAATTAAACAGCTTCAACATTTCAAATATAATCAATTTAATATATTTTATTTTCTTCTTATTGAATTACTTGACCAAACAAACAAATCTTCTTGAGCATGTAAGTAACTAGTATGAAGACAATAAATTAACCTTGAAAATGAAAGGGACATAAAGTTCTCTTAGATGTTCCAGTTTTATGCATGAACTTGGAAAACTTTCAGCATAACATCATTAAGTATTAGTTACTCAATTGTGTTTTAAATGCCAGTTATGAGGGAGTCACTCTTCAAGGTCAAATGTTCTTCAACATTGCAAATACATAGGCTATCAAAGATACATAGTCTTTCTAATCACTAAGATATTAATACCATGCTTTTGATCCCTTTAAACTCGTATACTTCCTTAATTTTAAATCCTCCCCAAATTAAAAACTGTACTCACTTAATTCTAAACTCTCCCAGAGCTAAGAGATGTTTATCCCATAATGAAATTTTATCTATCCTAAAATGAACTATTTTTTTCCCCAGCTTTACATCTCCAAAATTAGGATGTGTCAGTGGCACCTCACAGGTAATTGGCAGCAGTTAGTCTTTCTTAGAAATAAAATAATGGTGTCTTAAATGAGATGTGGCACCCTCTAGGATTACTTAAATCTGGAAACTAAGGCTGGGGTGCAAGACCTAGAGCTGCAGCTGCAAACATCAGGCCTTTTTTTCTTTTTCTTTCTTTCTTTCTTTCTTTCTTTCTTTCTTTCTTTCTTTCTTTCTTCCTTCCTTCCTTCCTTCCTTCCTTCCTTCCTTTCTTTCTTTCTTTCTTTGTATTGGGGATTGAACCCAGGGGCACTCAACCACTGAGCTACATACCTAGACCTTTTTGTAATTTATTTAGAGACAGGGTCTTTCTAAGTTGCTTAGAGCCTTGCTAAGTTGCTCAGGCTGGCTTTGAACTTGAGATCCCTCTCCCTCAGCCTCCTAAGCTGCTGGGATTATAGAGTGTGCCACGGCACCCAGCAACATCAGGCATTTCTTCTCTCCTACGCCACTATCCTGTTGACCTTGTCATTTTTCGCTTCTGTGGCATGGCTTCAAAACTTATCAAAGAAAAGTGGCTTGTGTATAATGACTGACTGGATTCAGTTTATTTGAACACATGAATCTTGGCTTATAAAATCTACAATTCCCACCTTAATTGATCACTGACAGAATTTGAACTTGTGTGACTTTTAGAGTACTCAAATTTATTTCCATCCAACTTTAAAACTGATAGGAACCTATGGTATTTAAATACACCTTTTAATTTAATTTTAAAGATATTTGAATTTGATGGATTCTTGTATTCTTTCATGTTGTGGATAGTGTTATCCTATTTTTTGTCCAGATATATGTCATATATTTGAAATTGTGATGATTATTCTCCTTTCAAATGTTTGACATTGCTTAAAGAACCTAGAAAAACATGTAAAGTAGCAATAACTTAGGTTCTAAACTTTTTCCTTACTTTACGTATCCTTTTTGTGTGTTCTTGACAATGATGTGAGGTTGATATAACTAAGAATTTAAGTAATGTGTTTTATTAAGAGATTTTAAAAATTAGGAATGGATTTTGAACAGCTGTATTGAGATATAATTCACATACTATGCAATTGATTCAGTATATTCACAGGTGTGTGCATCACCACTAGAACATTTTTATCCCCTAAAACAAAACAAAACAAAACCAAACCCTATACTCTTTAGCAATATCTCCATTCCCTCCAGCCATAAGCAACCACTAGTTTATTTTCTGTCTCTATAAATTTGCCTTTTCTGGGCATTTCATATAAATGGAAGCATTTGTGGTCTTTTGTGACTGGCTTCTTTCTAGAAGAATGTATATTGAATTTGATTTGAAATCTTTTCAGGAAATATTAAGGGCAGCCTACTTTTTGATTTGAACATCTTATGTGGATTTGTCTTGTCAGAGTAATAGTAACCAACCAAGTGTGGCTGCAAGACACTTGCTAATGGGCACCCCAGGCCAGCTGCCTACCCAAGACTCCAAGCTAGACATGGTTGGGATGGGCAAGAGTAGTTCTCTGGGAATGAGACAAACAGAATTGAAGATGTCTTCTTCAAGTCATTCAAATTTTCCTTAGCTCCTCATGCTTTCCTGAATCATGAATGAAGTTGGACATAAAATATTGTTGTGGTGTGTTGGGAAAGAAACTGAATTAGAGTCAGGAGGCCTAGGGTTTTGCTTTGGCTTTGAAGCTTAAATTTAAGGAAGCCATTCTCTATATATCTGGGAACCTCTTTTTCATTTGTTTTCACTTTTTTGAAATAGGGTTTCACCATGTTGCTCAGGCTGGTCTTGTACTCATGGGCTTAAATGATCTTTTTACATCTGAGTAGTTGGAACTATAGGAGCATGCTACTGGGTCTGGCTATCTCTGAAACTCAGGGTCTTCATCTTTAAATGGGCAAAAATCAACTGCTTGGCATGCTTGCTGCTGGTATTGTATGAGAGAATGTGCCTGAAGTCTTAAACATTAGGAGACATCAGGGTCTGGTCTATCTCCTTGCTCTTTAATTCTGGATGCTCTGCATGGTTACCCCTCAGACCACTGCTTTCTGGAACCGTTTCAGGTTTAACTTTATGTTGAGTACACTCAGCATTTCTACTCTCTGCTTTGTGCTGCCATTGGGGTCTCTGCTTATAAGGTCTATAGTGGTGACTTTATTTTAAAATCTCGGCCTCCAGGGGTTTCGGAGGTTTTGCCCAGACTGCACCCACATACCACTTCCAAAAGCTACGCAGCATCCCCAACCCTTCCCTCGCCCATCTTAGGTCTGCACTTACCCACCCCATCTCAGCCAAGATGGTTTGGTTGTAGTTACCTCAGTCTCCAGGGTTTTACACAGACAAATTCATTCTCATTCATATCGTAAGCTTCAAAGTGGCTTGTTTGAGGAGGAACATATCTCCTGCTCTCTGGTGCTAGGTTCTGTAGCTGAGAGATCACACTGCTTCTGTAAATGGGACACCTGACATTCTAGTCATAGGTAGCCTGATACCAGGGCTCTGGGGCTCTGGGTTCTCTTTCAGCTTCATTTTGCCTACTCACAGACTCTCTCCCTCTCTCTTTCTCTCTCTCTCTCTTACACACACACGCACACACACAACTTTCTTTACATTTTCTCATGGGAATGATTCATAATTAGGATTTGCTATTTAAAGGAGACCATAGAACTATTTTACAACTTCAAGAAGAGATATATATGGTATTTTAAAAGTACATGTTACAGTGGGAAAGAGCTTGGATATAATGTGGGCTAAACCCCTCTCCTTATCCTACACCCCTTAATGGAAAAGACTGAAACCCACTGAGGTGATGCCTAAGATCTCTAAATAAGAGATCACCTGTTTATTCATCAGTTTGATGAAACTTTATTGATTCCTATTTCCCAGATACCATCCTTGGAGATGAGATTGTGGGATTATTGCACACAAGGTCCCTGCCCTCATGGAGCTTATATTTGCCATGTTGCCATGGAGACTATAAAAAATGAACAATGGAATGTCGGGTGGTGATAAGTACTAGGAAGAAACCCAGAATAAGAGGATGGGGAGTGAAGGAGGAGGGGAAGTGTCATGTTAGACAAGGAAATCAGTACAGGTTTTTCTATGAAGTTAATAAAGTAAGGTAGGGAAATGTATCCGGAGGAAAAAAGGGTTGCAGATTCAGAGAATGGCAAGTACAAAGGGCTGGGTGCCTTGGAGAGACCAGCTGATCCAGAAGTCTGGGGTTGCCCTGCAGAGCTCCTTCATCACACCACATCCACTCTGAGTAACTCGGGGTGTCCCAAGGGGCTCTATATCACTTACAGTGTACAGGTTTGAGGATGACATAAGGACTCAGAAGGTACCACCCTGCCCATGGAAGAAGAGAATTTGTGTCCCCATGGACCCTGAATTTTTCGTGTGGTTGTTAGAACTGAAATACAGAGATGTGCACAAATCTTTACCGTAGAGCTTGATGAGGCTTTGCATACGTCTGTACCTGGGGCTCCTTCCTCTAGAGTTTGTCAGTCTTAAAAAACCCACTGTTCAGTCTACTGGACTGTGCCAAGTGCAGGCCAAGTCCCTTGATTGTCTTTCCTCCAACTTCACTGTCAGGAATGTCCAACCCTATACCCAGATTATATGTGGGAGCCTAAGGTCCTCATGTCCCCAATAATTGCTGGAGAGAAGCTCTCTTTCTCTCTTTCCCTCTAAATCCCTGTCTGGGAAAGATGTCTTCGTGTCTGAGACATGACTTTGAAGGACAGTGTCTGCATCTGGCATCTCAGGGGAGGTTCCACTAAATTTATCTGCATGGGCTTCACCCGTGGGGCAGACCTCATACATCAGTATCTCTGCAACTAGGACTGTACAGAGATCGTACATGTTTTTAAAAGTCCCTCTGGCAAATCTGACCGGCATCTCAAAGAGCTCCTTTGGGATTGGCAATTCTGCTCACACCTTTCCAAGATGACCTCTCTTCTTATACAGCTTTTCCATGACAAGTGTTTTAGACGGGTATGAATTTCACATTAGCTTAATTAAAAGATCTATTCAAGAAATTTCCCCAGAACAGATGAACAGTCTCCAATAAAAGGTGAATTACAGCTTTGACTTCTACAGAAACTTGAAACCGCAAGAGGTTCTGATACTACAAGATTTTTCTCTCTCACACACATTCTCATTTGTAGGGGACACTTTGTTACACACATACCCACATAGATTATCTCCCCTAGGAATTTGTGAAACATAAATAATTTTTTAGGACAGTTGGCTTGAATTATCTTTTGTGGAGTTTGCATTATAAGAAGGGACCAGCAAAATCTTCTCCCGCTAACATATTTACATGTGAGTTGTTTTTAAACCAAATCCCCTTCCAACAAAATGCTGTCCCTAGTTTCCTCCCAAATAAAAATCCCCATACTAAAATTCTGGACTTTGAATATTACCATATATGAATATTTCTCTAAATTTGTGAAAATTCAGGTTCCTAGCTTTTCATTTCAGAGGGTCTGAGTCCATTGGTATGGGGGGAAACTTGTGAACATATGTTTTATGAGATTTATTTATTTATCTATTAGAGCATTACAAGCATACGTAATATTTGGGTTCATTTTGATAAAATCATGTATGCAGGGAATTCAATTTCAATTCCCATTATCCCCATTCCTCCCCACTTTTCCTCCCTCTGCCCTCCCCCTATTCTTACTCTACTGATCTTTCTTTCTCTCCTTTATTTATTTACTTATTTATTTTTGATTGGTATTTTCTACATATTCATAAACATAAAGGTGGAATTCCCTTTTGTACATTTATATGTGAATATAACATTTTTTTCTTTAAATTCATTTCATATTTCCTCCCATTTTCCTTCTTCCACTCCACTGATCTTCCCTGTGTCTTTATGATATCGAATCCCTGTCCCCACAGCCTTCTTTCTCTTATTTTACTCTAGCTTCTACATATGAGAGAAAACATTTGACTCTTGATTTTCTGAGTCTGGCTTCTGAGCACGATTCTCCATTTCTAGTCATGTACCAGCAAATTCCATTATTTCATTATTTAGGGCTAAGTATAAAACTCCATTGTGTATGTGTGTGTGTGTGTGTGTGTGTGTGTGTGTGTGTACATATCACATTTTCTTGATCCATCCATCTATTGATGGGCATCTGGGTTGATTCCATAATTTGCCTATTGTGAATTGTGCTGCTATAAACACTGAAGTGGCTATATTATAATGTAATCCTAATTCTAGTTCTTTTGGGTAAATACTGAGGAGTTGCACAGCTGGGTTATATGGTACTTCCATTCCTAATTTTTTGAGGAATCCACACTGCTTTCCATAGTGATTATACTAATTTGCAGTTCCACCAGCAATGTATGAGTGGACATTTTTTTCCACATCCTTGCCACCATTTACTGTTACTCGTATTCTCGATAATTGCCATTCTGACTAGAGTGAGATGAAATCTTAGTGTAGTTTTGATTTGCATATCCCTGATTGCTAGAGACGTTTAATAGTTTTTCATATATTTGTTGACCATTTGTGTTTTTTCTTTTGAGAAGTTTCTGTTTAGTTCTTTTGCCCCTTTATTGTTTGGATTACTTTTTTTTTGGTATTGAGTCTTTTGAGTTCTTTCTATATTCTGGATATTAATCCCCTGTCAGATGAGTTGCTGGCAAAGGTTTTTTTCCTACTCCGTAGTCTCTCTTCACTCTCTTAATTGTTTCCTTTGCTGTGCAGAAGCTTTTTACTTTGCTGGCATCTCACTTATTGATTCTTGGTTTTATTTCTTGAGCTTTGGGAGTCTTGTTGAGGAAGTCTGTGCCTGCACCTATATGGTGGAGTGTTGACCTTGTATTTTCTTCTAGCAGGTGCCTTGTTTCTGGTCTAATTCCTAACTCTTTGACCCATTTTGATTTGACTTATGTGCAGGGTGAAAGGTATGGATCTAATCTCATTCTTCTCCATATGGATTTCCAGTTTTCCCCACATCACTCTGAACCTGCGTTTTGACATGCCTTGCCTCGGCTCTGTGGGCTGCTGAACATTCTTTGAGAAGCTGCTCCAAGGGCAGCTTGGAGAGTTCACCGGGCCTTAAGTCAAAGCTGCTCCTCTGATGTTTTTTTGAGAAACAGAAGAGCTAGGGGCAGCTTGCCAGGGAATATGTTCTGAGGAGAGTTTCTTTAGCAGCTCCCACTCTGACAAGAATAACCTCCTTTAATTAGCTGGCAAGGTGGCTCTGTTGAGAAGTGTGGAAGGAATTGAAGAGTTTGTTTAGAAGTATCCAGAGAAACCTGAGCAGAGAGCCTGACCCCCTCAGTGGAGCAGGCTTTGAGAATGGAAAACCATGTCTAGCCAGGGAAGAGTTGGTGGGAAGTGCATGGAACCTTCTTGGAATTTGACTTTGATCTGGATGAGAACTGGCAGCTGGGTTCCATCAAACAATACAGTAGGACTATTATTAACTTGAACTTTCCCCTACATTAAGGAAGTATCTGGGTCAAGTTTTCCACAAGTTCTTCTTCACAATTTATCAGTAATAGCTTTATTGAGATACAATTCACATATCATACATATATAATCTACTGAGTTAGATACTTCAGTAGTTTTCCATATAGTCACAGAATGGTACAATCACCACCACAATCAACTCAAAAACTTTTTTCTCACCTTAAACAGAAATCCCATTCTCTTTAGTTATCACCCTTCTCCTCAAACTCTCCATTTCCCCAGTTCTTAACAACCACTAAGCTACTTTTTGTCTCTATGGATTGTTTGTTCTGGACATTTCATATAAATAGAATTATATAATATGTGATCTTTCCTGACTGGCTTCTTTCACTTTTTCATTTTCATTCATGCTGTAGCATATATGAACACTTTATTCCTTTATTATGACAAAAATATTCAATTGGATATTCCACATTTTATTTATACATTCATCCAGTTGATTGACCAGTTGATTGACACTTGGGTTGCTTCTATCTTTTGGCTATGATTCATAATATTTTGAATGCTATTTGTATATGAGTTTCTGCATGGATATGTGTTTTAATTTCTTTTTGGGTATATACCTAGAAGTGGAATTACTAGGTCAAATGATAACTCTACGCTTAACTTTTTGAGAAACGTTTAGACCGTGTTCTGAAGTTTTCACTTTATTATTTTTTTTAAGCCAACCTGGAATCAGGGGTTCTGAATCATCCTATAGAGTTTGGTGACATGTAGCCTGATGAAGTCTGACTAAAGATTTATTGTAAGCAAGTGTTTGGGGGATGCGAAGAATCAAGTTCAGGTTACAAAAATCCCAAACCCAACTGCCTGAGGGTGTTATTGGACATAATCTTAAAGGTTGGGAGAATATTAGATAGATTTGTGTTTATGATAACCAGAAAAAGACTCACAGCTATAAATGTAGACAATAACAAAAAGAGAAAATGGCAGTACAGCAACCCATAGTAGCTATGGCAAAGGTATAGTGCCTTAGAAAGTGTGTAAAGCTATTAGGTAAAGACATTTATAGATTTCAGTGATCTCTGCTATCATCTGCTTTTGCACAGGGAAAACTTAAAAAACTTTTGAGTATTTAGAAAGACTTTAAAGTATTTAAGTATAATATAAAGATGTATTTTATATAGTTCAAGCTCCCCATTTCCCTAAGAAAAATATAACTATGAATTTTCACAATGAACCTCATCCACATAATCAGCACCCATATTGAGAAATGGATGGTCACTAGTACCTCCCCACAAAACCCCTTTTCCAGTCATTGCTATCCCCAAGGGAAGAAGGATACCCTGAGTTCTAACATTCTTAGACACATGGAAATGCATTTTTAATAGGGTGTTTCAGGTGTCAAGGACTGGCCAATAGAATAGATGTGTTTAGCTGAGAGAATACCTTAAGACTTGGGCAGACTTACTATACTGCTGGTGTAATACATTCTTAAAAATTAAATACTTTTTAGCTTGTGTACAAAGGGCATAGTCTTGGCACCCAAGAAACTTAATTTATCATCACCTGCAATTTAAGAGCATATGCTGTAGGAGTGGTGTGTGTGTGTGTGTAAGTGAAATCAAACAACAGACTTTAAATATTACATTTTAAAAGACATTTCTTTTCCCTCCAGGATCCAAAGTTTATTCCAGAGAGCAATCTGTAAAGGAAGTTGTACGGACCATTAATCACGGGTGCTTTAATAATTTAAAAAGTGTGTATGTAAACACATGCACATTGGCAATACATCACATTGTGGGTTGAAGTAAGTAATGCCCGCAATGAATACAACCTTCACAAGCAGAGCATAAAAACTGATACACATTTCCCTTAGTTTATTGAGCAGGAGGATATCAAATACCCCCACAGTGCCGATATGACAAGCTTTCTAATACAGGAACTGACTGCAAATTGAAACTGCTCTGGTTCTTATCTGGGAAAAAATCCATTATAATCATCTTATGTATGACACGTTGTAAGCATTAGAATTCTTCGGAGGGAAAAGGTAGACTATTAGGGGAAATCATTTTACAAAGGCGAATTTTTCTAAAGCTCTCAAGATGTCTCATAAATGACCTAAGTAGATTATGATTTTATTAGGCTATTCCCTCGGAAGTCTGGGATTCTATGTTCTACCAGATGATGCTAATAAAGATCATGAGTGGAGCTCCTTTTTAAAATATTTTTTCGGATGCTGGCTACTTCCAAGGCAACCTCGCCCTCTCACTCTGGCTTCCCCCCTGGTGCGGGAAAGCACGCCCCGCCCCTACGACCCCAATGCTCCCGCCGCCCTCCACCTTCAGACCGCGCGGCTGCCACGCAAAGTCAGAGCCGGGAATCTGCTCGCCCTTGTAGTGTAAGGCGTCAGGGAGCGGTAACTTCGTGCGGCTTCGTCCTTCCCGAAGTCCTTGGCTTAGACCTCTTCCCATCGAGTGCCCCGAAGTCCCTCCTCTTAGTATCCCTCTCCGGGGGTTGGGGGAGTATAAAGCTGGACTCTTCGCATTAAAGATCGCCGAGGCCCCTCTAGGATGACCACAGAGGGGCGAGGGTCCACGCGCTTCCCTTGCGCTTCTCTCTTGTCCCAGCTTAGCGGGTGGGGACAGACTCTTGGACTGTCGGGGGCTAGCTCCTGGCTGCGGGGTTCCTCCCAGTCCTAGGGACTTGTTTAAAAATTTGGGGCGGGGAACCCCTCCTGGACGCCAGGAAGCCGGCACGGGTTCGGCGAGGACTGCATGGCTGTGGCGCACTTGCGGGCCGCGGGGCGCGAGCTCAGGACGTGCTTGGGGAGAGTGAGAGCGTGCCCGGGGCCGACCGGAGGCGGACCCGCCGGGCGGCAGGTGGGTGCGGCCGGCCGGAGCCGGGGCAGCGGCGGCAGCAAGTGGTTGGGCCGTGCGCATTTCCTTCCCTCCCCCTCCGCCTAGAAGCCCGCCCGCGGTGCCCAGTGCGTGGCGCCCTCCGCTCCGCTCCGCGTCTCCTCCACGCCGCCGGCGGCCGCTCCCTTTCCCGCCCGTCCATGTCTCTGCCCGTGGTGCTCCCGGGCTCCTGCTGCCCAGTGGCTGGGCTTTCCGGCGGACCGCAGGCCGGGGGCCCCGGCGCCGCGGCCGCCGCAGCCCAAGAGACGCCGCTGCCGCCGCTGCGGCCACGCTGGCCCCGGGGCGCGCTTCAGCCCCCGGCGCGGCCTCGCTGCGCTGCCACCGCTGCCGCCGCCGGGGTACTGACCACACCGCCCGTGCTCTCCTCCCGCCGGGCTGCTGCTGCCGCTGCAGCCGCCGCCGCCGCCCCTGGCTCGGCGCTGCTGCCCGCCCGCCCGCTGCTGTCGCTCGGGCTGCTGCAGTTGATCCTGGGCTGTTGCATGGTGGCGCTGAGCTTCGGGGCGCTGTCGCTGAGTAGCTCGCCGCAGGTGAAGAACTCATGCCCATTCTGGGCTGGCTCCTCGGTGAGTACCGCACGCGCACACCCCTCTTCCTTCGCGGCCTCTGGCCAGTCCCCTCCACTACCACTGGCTTGGCCCTCCGGGATGCAGTTGGGGAGCACAGACCCTGAGGCCACTTGAAGTTTTTTGAGATGTTGAGAGTCGGGAAAAATTGTTTGGAGACAGTCAACTTCATGGGTGAATTGGGTTACATACACTTGGGCAGTGTCTTTTTCGCAGACTAAAGGGTTGTACTGTTACGGGACAAGCTAATAGCATAAAACAAAAGATATCCAGCCCTTTGAGAGATTGGAAGGATGGGGGTGGATGACAGGAAAGTGGTAGGAAAATGATAAACTTTGTTTTTGGCCATTGGTGCTTACTGCATTGTCAGAGGGCAGAGTTTTGGTCTATTTTGTCCACTGGTGTATCCACAGTGCCTGGCATATAGTGTATTGGTGGGATGGATGAAGTGATAGGTTGACTGGGTTGTCATTTGTTTTTATTTCTCATCAAGACACACATAAATATGGAATATATCTGTGTCAGATGGCTCCGCTCTGTTTGGGGATGGGTTCAGGAGGTAATGAGAGGGTGTGTGTAACTGCCTGTTTGTACCTGGTCGTTAGAGGAGGGCCCTAGCCCCCAGTGGGTTCCTGGAGCCATGCAGGCTGCTGTGGAGAATTTGATTCAAACAAAACCTGTTATTATGGATGAGTTTGCCAGAGCTCCAGGCATGTGAGGCAGCTAGCTGGAGGTGTCTGCACTGTACCAGTCCTGTCTCCTTGTCCAGTCAGGAAGACAAGGGAAGCTTGGCTACTTAAAAAGATTACTATAAGTGAGCAATCATCTGTGAACACTGAATGGCTACTCACCCCTGTCTCCTAACAATTTTACAACTTCAAGGCATCCAATCCCTTGAGGCTTGCTGGAGACCGAGAGACTCGGAAACTGACTTTGTGAAATGATTGTGGAAGATGAGTAAAGTAAATAACCTTTCTATGAACTAAATCTAAAAGTCTGGCAATGCCTACACTTTTTACTAAGATCCCTCATGACTGTTTATCTTGAATTTGTAGGAACTGTGCTTTTGTAGGTCCGCACATACCCAGATTCAAGACCAGATTTTAAGAATGTAGAGAGAACTAATTGAACACAAAATAATTGTTTGAATAAGAACATTAAGAACATTTGGTTCCTTGAGCCTAACTTGAAATTTTATACTCCATCGGGTGCCAATCTGCTCTTCTTTTGAAATACTTTGATGTTTGATGATCCTATTGAGGGGCATCCCATGCTGTGGTGAGTGAAGTTCACAATTTGTGCATCATATAGACAAAAATCCCACCCTGTGGCCCTACTCCTGGATTCTGCCATTGTCCTCTATGTGAGTTCTGGAAAATCCCAGAAGGATGGGAATTCCAGGAGGCTAAGTATTAGCTCCGTTGTGCTTCCTACTCCACTTCTCAGTCTACCGTCAACCAAATGGTAGCTCTGCTTCCGTCCTCTAAATACCATACACCAGAATCTTGCATACCATTTTTTTTGAATTTGCTCTTTGTAAAATCAAAATTGATTGTTTTTTCAAAGATAGCTAGTTATATATATATAAAAAACATATATATAATATATATAGTAATATATATATATATTAGTTGTTGATAGACCTTTATTTTATTCATTTATTTATATGTGGTGCTGAGAATTGAATCCAGTGCCTCACATGCTGGACAAGCTAGACAAGCCCTCTACCACTGAGCCACAACCTAGCTAGTTTTGAATTATTAAAAATTTTTGCCCTTTGAAAATTAAGATCCCAAATTAATTTTCAATTGTGAGTTATTTCAGAGACAAATAAATGCACTTAGATGTCAGTCAAGCCACAACTGGATTTGATAAAGTATAAAACAGGTCCTCAACCAGAAGATGAAGGTCAATATCCTAGGCTCACCAGCTGGGCATATCCTTGTCACAAAATCAGAGCAGAGAAGGAATCAGGGATTTGGAATTGAGAAGTTCTTTTCTACATGTTACCCCTACTTTGGCCCGCCAGGTTGTATGCAACCTTGTAAGTGTAGGTTATTATTATTATTTTGTGATCTGTTCCTGAGGTTGACCCCAGAATTTATGTGGTGACAATAGAACCAATGAACACTGCATCTGTAGAACAATTAAATATAACTTTAAGAGGATAGCATTAGGCATCATGATCTTTTGGTATGTCAGAGGAAAAAAAAAATCTCACTTTTGTTATAAGTTTTGAACTCATGTAGGTGAGTTTGTTTTTTTAAAAAACCTGTATTGTGGAAGTTTCAGATTTATACAAACACTGTGCAGTGAGCCCACAGATGCCCTTCACCACCCCACTTCAACAACAGTTTCTTCCCTGGGCTCTGCTGTTGACCTTGTGTGCTCTGATAGACTCCAGAAGCTTGGGTATTCCAAGCAAGACAAGAATCAGACCTTTCATGCTCTTAGTCCATTTGTCAGATTAAGTTCCCTTATTTTGAAGCAAATCTCAGGCGTCACATCTTTTCATGTGTAAATATTTCATTCAGTGTGCAAGTATTTTTTAAAAAATGTAACCAGCTTAGAGACACAGCATAGAAGTGACCAGGAAGTCTTAAGACAGTCTGTCTACTTTTAACATTTCATTATAAAAATTTTAAATCTCATCAAATGTAGAAAGAAGAGTATAATGACCATATCATATCAGCCCCCCAGTCCTATTTACCCATCACCAGCTTCAGTTACTGTCAACATCTGGTCACTTTATACCCAACACCACTCCCCCTATTTAAGACCCACTGGATTATTTCAAGATGAATTCCAGATATCATAATTTCAGCTATTAAATATTTCAGCATGTATTTCTGCAAGAAGGGACTTAATAGCACATTGAAACTGATTTAGAGATAGCTAAGGGGAGAACTGCAAAATTATAATTTGAGGGCTGCAGAAATTTAAAAAACAGCTTTATTAAGGTTTTGGTCAATTGTTATGCAGTGAACAAATGCTATGCATCCCTTTAAAGGCTATCATTCAGTGGTTTTCATTTAAGTTCAGAGTTGTGTAAGCAAACCACTACAATCAGTTTTAGAATTTTCATTACCCCCAAACATTATCAGCTGTTAACCCCCGTTTTTCTTCCCTCTGCCAGCCCTCTAACCAGGTACACACCCATTAACCTACTTGTCCCTCTAGATTTGTCTGTTCTAGACATTTCATATAAATAAGATCATACATTATGTGGTCTTTTGTGATTGACTTTTTTCCACTTAGCATATTTTCAAGGTTCATACAGGTGTGGCATTTATTAGTATTTTGTTTGTTTATTGTGAAATGATATTTCATTGTACAGACATTCCATGTTTATTTGTCTACTGGAATTACTTTCTCCCTTTCTTTTCCTTTCCTTATTTTACCTTCCCTCCCCTACCCCCTTCTTCCCAGTGCTGGGGTTAGAACCTAGGGCCTTGAGCTTGCTAGTCAAGTGCTCTACCACTGACTACACCCCCAAGCCCACTCAGAAGTTCTGATGGCAAATGAAGCTAGGTAGTTGAGTTGAAGTGCCAACTTAGGTCTAAGGTTACTTCAGACTCACATAGGAACACAGTGAAAGAATATCCTCATATTTCAAGCTTTGAATAAACAATACATACGTTATAGCCTGCTATATCAGCTGAACTGGCAAATCTTTTGGGTTTAGTAAAAATTTTGGTTATGTATTTGATATAAAGTTAGGTTCAAGGGACAAATATATTCACTTTGAAAATACTGTTTTGTTGAACACAGCATAATTCTGCTTTTTTTTTTTTTTTTTTAATACATATCCCCGTAAGAGTTTAGATTTCCATCGCTTCTCTGAACCCTGAGGGAATATTTTACCTATTTAAAATTACATTTAAGAATTAACAAGTCCCAAACTGGGTGTGGTGGTGCATGCCTGTAATCCCAGCAACTCTGAAGGCTGAGACAAGAGGATCTGAAGTTTGACACTAGCCTCAGCAATTTAGTGAGACCCTTAGCAACTTAGCAAGACCCTGTCTCAAAATTAAAAAAAAAAAAAAAAACAAGTCCTTAGAAAATCTTTTCTATACCTGACATTTTCAGCAACTTGAAGGGAAGATTTTAAATGTACTCCTTATTTTTGAGCACTCTGTGATCATTTATATTCTTCGTGGTGTCCTTGGTTAATGACTCGGTATATTGTTTTTCCTGAAGTTCATGATGCTAAGAGATTAGCCACCATTCAAAACGACCTGAAGTTGGTGGGTAGTGATAGAGGACTCGATGTCTGTGTTTAGGCCATGTAGTGCTGGCTCTCAATTTGGAGTGTGTTTAGTTAATATTAATTAGATCCCACTGGAATTATGGGAGATCCAGCCTACCACACTGAGTTAGATTTGATTAAGGAGTACAGAGAGTTGCATTGGTTTGTCTCTCCTGCTTCAGAAAAACAAAATTCCTAACTTTGATGACATGTATGATTCTTTGGATATATTTCAGGCAAGTGGTGGAGAATTGGTTATTGTCTTTCATTTTTCTCTGGGAGCCCCCATATCATTTATCATCTGCATCCATTCATTTCTCTCTGCTCTAAGTCAGTGATCTGAATTTGATAACACCTCTCCCAAGTCCATGGTTCTCTGGCAATATTCCACTTTCTTATAAAGGGACAGATATTGGTGAACCTTAAGGTAAACCTATTTAAAAAAAATGCAGTGATAACATAAAAAGGAATGAATGACTCAAGGAAGAAACTAATGTAAACATTCTGAAACCTCCTCTAGTTAAACAACATATTTTCTATCATACTGGTCAAATATTGGTTTAGTATTTTAAATGGAATTTTGTTGGTTTTTTTTCAGTCTTCTGTTTTATATGACAGCAGAGTCACATTTATAAATTCTGTGCCTTGCATATGTCATTGAGCTCCTCATTATCAGTTGCTTGTCTGTAAACTGGGTAGGTGGTTTTGCTTCAGGATTGATCTTGTGAGAGGACAATCAGAGAATATATTGCAGTGTGCTTGGCCCCTGGACCCTAGCACCAGGCTTGGGGCATGCTGGAACACTATCAGTGTTTTAAAAATATCAATGCCGTTTGTAATCAAAGTAAAGCGAATGGTCCTGTTTTATGCAGGGCATTACCATAACGATCATGCGTACAGTAAAAATAGCCAATTGCCCACTTTCTCAGTTTTTTTAAATGAGTCATGCTAGATAGAAAGGGAAGAACCTCTTCACACCCCCCCACACCCCAGCATACTTTTTCTAGTTGCCAGCATAAAGGCTATAGGGTAAGGTAGATTTTTAAAAAAATATTTTTAGCTGTAGATGGACACAATACCTTTATTTTTATTTGCTTATTTTTATGTGATGCTGAGGATTGAACCCAATACCTCACACATTCCAGGCAAGTGCTCTACCACTGAGCCCCAGCCCCAGCCCCAAGATAGATTTTTGAAAGGTTTGATAAATTATTTTGTGCTTATTTACAAGGTAAACATGGCACATTTACAACATGGCTTTTTTTTTTTTTAATCTCCATGTTTAGACACAGCAGCTTTTGACAAATGATCCAGAACATTTTTGCCCTAAAGCATGTTAGTGGATTAGCAAAGGAAAATAGGGCAGTGGAATTATAAGCTTTTGATCTTAATGATTTGATTTTTAAGCTGGAAAATTAAAGCACATTAACCATACATGGTGGATGACAGTGACTCCTGCCTGGAGTATCTCAGAGGCCTTCTTGGCATTATCAGAAAAAAGAAAGGGTTCTGCTTTTTCTATATGCTACAAGTGGGTTGCAAGTGAATGAAAAAAAAATTTAATGAACTTCATTATCATATAGAGATAGTTTGGTATTCACAACTAGGTTCTTGCTTGTTCATTTAGGGCAGGTTGCATCTTGTGCTGATGGAGTTGATTCTTGCTGCTGGTACACACTTTCATGAAGCATGGAGGGCAGATGTGTGGTGAGGCTTACTGGGCCATCTTTGAGCCAGCTCAGCTCCTGTTTCTGGTCTTCATTCAGTCATTCATTCACTTTTGCCATTACTCGCTGAGTGCCTTCTAGGGTGCTGTAGCAGCACTTGAGTGAGGACGCCCAGGTCCAAGCCCTCACGAGACGCACAGCTGAACGAGGAGTAGCATTGTGGTGCACTGGAACCTTGAAAGCCCATGGCTAAGGGAACTTCTTGACTCCCTCTGGTGGAGCCCTGCTGCCACGGAGGAGGAAGAGACACTGAATACACTGCCTTTTTGTTTTTTTTTTCTTCCCTTCCCCAATACTTTTCCCCATTGTGACCTCCATCCTTCCTTTAGATGAAACAGGAGCATCTATTCCCTAAGTCTTGACTCTTAAAAGATGCATTCCCAACTGCAGCAACTGTTGCTGCCAGCATTCTAGAAGCTTCTCACCATCCAACTCTTCCTTCCTCTGATTGCCCTTGCCCCCCTCACCATTCACAGGGTCCCCCAAGTGCCTTAGGGACCCATTGGAATTGAGAAAAAGGAAGGATTGGGTGAAAGTGTGTTGGGTGTTTCGTGCAGAGTTCAGGATTGAGGAGGAGGCACCTGCAGCTCCTGCCTGGGACTGGAATGTAGTTTCTTAAATCTCTTTGTAAAGAAGGGTAGTTTACCCAGATCCTGCTGGAATTCAACCTGGGTGTATGTGAGTCCATAAAACTATTCAGATAGCAGTGATGTCTTTAAATAGTTTGTCTTCCAATCCGTGAACTTGATACATGCCTTATTTGGGTCTTCATCTAATATTGCTGTACAAGGTTTATATTTCTCCTCCTCAAGGTCTTAAGTATCTTTGTCAAATCTATTTTGAGATTATTGCTATTTCTTATCTATCACCTACATTTTGAACATATTTTTAAAGTACGTTTACTATAGTTTGTTGCTAGTGTATGTTAACAAAATACCACCCCAAAGGAAGAAATAAAGATAACATAGGTTTTTTTGTTTTTTGTTTTTTTGGTTTCAGAATCCTTCCTTTGACATAACACTTGTATCAGATAACATGAATAACCAATCAGATATAAATTAATAGATGAGCAAAAGGAAGTCTAGCAGAGGAAGGAGAATGGGAGCGGGGAGGGAGGACAGGAGGAAAAAGGGGTGTGGGGAGGATCATGAACTGAAATCCATTTCCATGCATGTATATTTGTCCAGGTGAACCCAATAACTATGTAGAACTCTAAAGCTCTAATAAATAATAAAATACACCTTTTGGGCTGAGGCTCAGTGACAGAGTACTTGACTAGTGTGCATGAGGCCCTGGGATCTATCCCCAGACATCACGCCCCCCTAAAAAGAAATAACACTTGTATCTGTCATGATTATTAAAGTAAAAAATACAAATAACAACTAACAACTCCATTCTTGAGATTTTATCCAACCAAAGTAAAAGGACTTATATTTAAAGATACATGTTCTTGATGTATCTTTTGATGTTTACTGCAGCATCATTTGGTAGGCCAAAAACTGGAAATGAGAGTGAATGACCACGAATATGGAAATGGTAGATTACGTTAGGTTATTAATGGCTATTGTGTAGCCATGAAACTGAAATGAATCATAGCTATTCCAGTGGAATGAGGAGATTTCCATGAGTTTTACTGAGAGAGAAAAAGAGCAGGAAAAGTGCTTTTATGATCCATGTTTATAAAAATCACATACCTGCACATAGGTATACTAATATATACACCTGAGTGTATAGTGATAGGAATTTAGAGAGAAATCGATCATGCGTGAAACATGGACGCATACTAAATTAACATGAAGGAGGTGGGATGGGGAGGCTGCAGGGAGGCGGAATGTATAGCTTAGTCATGTCACTGTTGTATGGATTTTTGTGGCCTGAGCTGGACACTTCACCTTAATAACATGTTTTTTTTTTTAAATATTTTTTTAGTTGCTAATGGACCTTTATTTTACTTATTTGTATGTGGTGCTGAGGATTGAACTCAGTGCCTCACACATGCAAGGCAAGTGCTCTACCACTGAGCTACAACCCCAGCCCAATAACATGGTTTTAATGGAAAATATAATGTTTGAAAACAGAACCACAGGGGTCTGTAATAAGGGAGACCTGTGACATAAATAACAAACACTAGTGGATAATTCACAGCACAGTTATTTTTGACCCAAGTGGGCAGTTTGTGTTTCCCTCAGGGGCAGTCCAATTTTCAGTTATGTTTTCACAAAAACAGCTGGCATTTCCTCAGCGAAGTCCCACGGGCAGGCGGGAAGCACATGTCCACATGGTCACACACAGAGACGTGCATACTGGATGTCAGGGTTTCTGAGGAACTGCTGTTTTCACAGGGGGTCAACTTTCTGAATCAGAAGAGAGCTGGTTTCCCTCACTTAAGGCATTTCTCAGGAAACCAAGTGAGGGGCAGAGAAGGGAAGTGACTTGGTCAAAGTCACAGCGTTAACTCTTTGGAAGCGGAGTGGGAACTTGGAGCTGTGGGTCTCCTGGATTGCAGTTCTGATTTATAAAGTAGATGTAACCCACACACTCCGATTGAGTCACAAGCCCTTGGCATCTCTAGGCAGACATGGCTGAGGGGGAGGCAATATCCTGTTGGATTTAAGGGGATTGGAAGGATATAGTGCTTGTTGGGTAGGCAGATAGTGAAACATGGATGGGATACAAAGAAATCACTGCCTACCTACCCGTGTGTGGGTTTTGGTCCTCTGCTGGTTTGGTGCTGCAGATTGGTTCACTTCGAGTTTGTGAAATGGGGCAATTTTAAAAGGGCCTGTATGCTTTGAGTTTGAAGTGACATTGTAAAATCCTTATTGATTTGTAGCTGTAATTGTGAGCTGGTGCATTTGAGGGATTTTGGCAAGTGAAACATACACATGATGGAAAGCTCTTATAACTGCAGATGCACATTACTTCACAGAGGTAAGTGTGCTCAGATGGCATCAGGATGTCCCTGGACTGAATACTAACTACTTTGGCTATTCTTTCCTGATGGCTTAGTGTACTGTGTTATCCAGAAGGCTGACCTGGGTTTCCAGTTTATGTTTTGGCAACATACTTGTTCTGTATGGAGAATCTTAGCTTGCTGTTTATTGGAATGTCTTTTTACAACATGAAATCTTTCTCACTGTAGGTAGTTCCTTCTTGTTTGTGTAATAAAAACTGAGGAACATTCATTAGTTGCCAGCCATGTGAGAGGTATTGTGCTTGCAGCTAGGGATTCAGAGATGAGATTGGAGTTCACAGTGGACAATACAGAGATGCACCCCTAAAATTAATTACAGTGGAGAATTTTCGAAGAAGAAAAAGTATAGTGCAGAGGACTTCCAGGAGCGTGGAGTGGTGAGATCAGTGAAGGATCGTCAAAGGAGGTGGATAATTGGGATTTTGTAGGATGGGTAGGAGTTTTCAGGCAGTTCAGAGTGGTGTTGGGAGGAGAGGGCACTGCAGCAAAGAGAGAAGCATGTAACCCAGAATGTCTAGAGCATGGCTGGTGAGAGGGAGAGCAGGTGTGTGGCGGAGAGGCAGGGGTACATGGAAACCAGGCTTTTGACTTCTACATGGAGGCCTCTACCATTGTGAAGAGTTCGCCATCGCTAAGGAAGGGAGGTGGGCAGGTGCACACCTTACCAGGCTGACTCTGGCAGCAGATTGGGTGCTTACTGGAAGTGGAGAGCTCAACTGTAAATACTGATTGATTCCTTCAGCGTCCAGGAGAGACTAATTTCTGTCTGTGTGTCCTTAATTGATGTTAAGGAAAAATAAACACCGTCAACAAAGATGCTTTGTGGGCTTGGAAGTGGAAGGTAGTCTGGAGTGATCCACCAGGCTTTAGGAAATCAGTGGGAGTATTAAACCTTTGATTTAGAATGCTTTGAAATTTCAGTACTTAAAACAACAACAACAACATACTTTGGAGACTGGGGATTAGTTTACTGGCATTGGTTCATTTTCTAGGCTGATGAGGCTGTTTATCCTTGCAGGTGATACTCTCTGGAATCATCGGATTAACAACTTGGAAAAGGCCTATGATACTCCTGGTATGTGTGGATATTATAACTCCGTACCCTTTATAAAGTGTGCTGGCATGAAGCCTGTTTACATAAACCATTGCCGCTTGAGCTTCCTTGTTCATTAGAAAAAGTAAGTTAACAATGCACAGTATCAAGAAGTTGGATGTACTTAGAACAATAAAGATGATACTTTTGCTGGTTTTCTGACTCATCTTAAGCTTCTCACACACCCAGCACTGTGTGTGTGTTCCTAGTTCCAGGATTAAAACTCATTCTAAACCCATATTATTTAAAAGATGTTTACTGTGGATGGTTTTTTAAAAAAATATATTTTTTAGTGGTCAATGGATCTTTTATTTTATTTATTTATTTACTTATATGTGGTGCTGAGGATCGAACCCAGGGTCTCACACGTGCCGGGCAAGTGCTCTACCACAGAGCCACAACTCCAGCCCCTGTGGACGGTTTTAAACAGACATGAACTCTCTGTAGCCATTGCCCAGCCTCAGAAATCATTTTCTTACAGCCAGTCTAGCTTAGCTACACCCTCAACCATTCCCCACTCTGCACGTTCTTTTTTTCTTTGTTCTTTTAAAGAAAATCTCATACATTAATCATGAATATCTGACTTTTGATTGTTGGAATGTCCTTGTTGGACAGCCTCAGAATTTTGTTGCTTGGATCTGGTATACGGTCTGTTTATCACATAAATACTGTATTTTTTTTAGTAATATAGACATATACTGTGACCATTGTTACTGACAAAATTTGGTATAACAAAAATTCAGTGGCATTTAGAACATTTCAATTATTCATGCTTTGTTTTTATTTGTGCTGCCACTTTGGTTCAGAGAATACTGTGAAAAATAGGCAGTTACTGGTGGAATTTATTTAACTTTCAAGATAAAATATTCAAAATAAAATATTCCGTTTGAATTGAAGACTACTTGAAATTTTTTTTTTTTCTGGGTAACATCTCTTCTTTTTTTTTATTTACATAAAGAACATCTCTTCTTTTCTTTTATTTATTTTTATGTGGTGCTGAGGATCAAACCCAGGGCCTCACACATGCCAGGCAAAGCGCCCTACCACTGAGCCACAGCTCCAGCCCACATCTATTTTTTTTTTAATATCTCTTTTATCCATCTCAAAATGGGGTTAAATTATTTCCTAAATGTTTTTTGCATTTTGTATATATACTTAATAGTTCACCTTAAACAGATCACAGGTTGCTAGGCAATAGGTAACAAACAAAACCACTTAAATTCTTAAATATAAGAAGCACCTTGCAGAATCTTTGTATGTCCCGATTCATGGATCTCAGCACTGTGTTGATGGTCTTGAAATACTAACCTATAGTGTTTTCAGCTCTGCAAGGTGACACAGGCAACATTTTATAGCTCCATCTATTATTGCTTTTAGTGAAAGTCTTTTAATGTATTTGAAAGGAATGAATTGCCAGTGTAGCATTTTAATACATTGGGTAGCAGCACAGGAGAAATCAGAGCTTTGGGTGAACTTCACAGCCTCTGTTGTGGGTGACCCAGATGTGTTTTGCCACAATTGTCCATGGCTTTAGTCTCTATAGAAAATTTTGGAGGGTGTTCAGTGTTTATATTAATATTTGGTTATATACTCATCTTTGTACTGTCTTTTTCTTTTGGGTGAATATTAAGATACTTAAGTACTTAAACTGAGTTAAAGTAAGAAAATCTCTCCTGACATTTGTACTTTGAAAATTCCAAGTGATAAAGAGAGCATGAGCCCATGCTCTGGATAGATGTTAAGAAAGTCCACATTTAAAGACATTTATTTCTTTATTATTATTTTCTTTTGGAAAGGTGCCTTATGTATTTATGATGTGAATTTAAACAAAATAATCCTACTAAAAAGGTATCCTTCTTAACTTCCTTTGTTTATTTCTCATCTGTGTTGAAAAGAATGTGTGCTTTTATAGGGCCTATTGGTGTACACCTGTAATCCCAGTGTCTGGGTAGGCTGAGGTAGGAGGATCACAAGTTCAAAGCCAGCCTTAGCAACTTAGTGAGATTCTAAGCATTTTAGCAAGACCCTGTCTCTAAATAAAATATAAAAAGTGCTGGGGATGTGCTCAGTGGTTAAGCACCCCTGGGTTCGATCCCTGATACCAAAAAAATAAAAAGTCTATTTTATCACAAATTTATAGTCAGTGTGTAATACTATATTGTGCTTTTAATATTAAATTAATTAGGCTAATATTAGTTAATATTATGTTTCCATGTATGAGGACTCTACATGTTTATCACTTAAAATTGCTAAGCAACTTTCTATTGTATTTCTTGTATTTTCAGTTATTATTGTATTGTTGGACGTTTAAACTTTATGTTTTTACTATGATGATTTATTTATTTATTTATTCATTTATTTATTTACTTATGTGTACTGGGGATTGAATCCAGGGGTGCTTTACCACTGAGTCACATCCCCAGCTCTTTTTATTTTTTATTTTGAGACAGGGTCTAAGTTGTTAAGGGTCTCACTAAATTGCTGAGGCTGAACCTTGAACTTGTGATCCTCCTGCCTCAGGCTCCTGAGTTGCTGGGATTACAGCTGTGCACCACTGTGCCTGACTGAATTGCATATTTGGAAGATCATATAGAGATTGCTAAAATGTTAATCAGTGTCACTTTATGAAGAGAAGAAATTAATTTTTAAGAGTTATACTAGAAAAAACTTTTTCTGAGTTTAACAATGGATCATTTGAGCTTTAGTTGATAGCATACATGAAAAATTCTCAATTTGTATGAGTAGTATACCATTTATAATCTGTGCAGAGTGCTTTTGTTTTGTCAAAAAAATGAAAAAATTGTGATAAAATGAAAGAAACTGGATGTGTCTGTCAGATGCTCCTAGTTCATCCCCCTAAGAGGTATGTGACTGTGAACCACTAACCTTTCCTAAGTCTAGTTTTCTTTCCAGCAGAGGGGACAATTGAGTGATACCAAGGGTGACTCTACCATATTCCTCCCTTGGTGGATGTTTACTCCTTCTTCCCTTTCTTTACTTCTTTGTGGCCCATCCTCCTCTCCCTCAGCTTTCTGAATTTAGGGAATGTGCCAGTGGCTGATTTTGGGTGGGAGGCCATGTCCCATTACAGAAGCCAGAAGAGCCCTGTGGGCCTGTGTTCTACAGACTTGGGCTTGGCCACTTAGGGTTCTAGTCCCCATCTCCTTCACTTCCGATGCTTCTTGCTCAGGATACTTTCTGCTTGGGACATTTTTCCTCTGGCTGGGTGCTTGGCTGGCTCCTTCTGATACCGCTGGTTATGGGTGATCAGTTCTGCTTCCTAAGATGTTGAAGTTTGAACATTATAGAAGCACACCGAGGCAGGCATATGGAGCAGGTTTTATTGAAAGCTAGCAACACAGACTTCTCTCAGGAGGGAGAAGAGGGCCATGACTGATATTCTGGTATTCAAGAAGTGAGAGTACCCTGCCCCTTTTATAGACTTTTACTTTCTTTGTTCTCCTGCTCTTTCCCCGCTTCTCTCTCTC
The DNA here is from genome assembly GCF_902686445.1 of Sciurus carolinensis. NCBI lineage: Eukaryota > Metazoa > Chordata > Mammalia > Rodentia > Sciuridae > Sciurus > Sciurus carolinensis. The sequence continues at coordinate 70,476,998 of NC_062226.1, forward strand.
CTTCCTGCATATGTGACTAGGCCCAGGAGACACTGGAGGGATGGCTAAAAGGAGAGTTCAGACGGGCAGGGGAAGGACCAAATGGAGCGATCCAGGCAGGAAGCAGCCCAGGAAGCATTAATTGACAACTCCCTGTCTACAACCTTTTGGGAGGGGTAGTACAGGCAGGTAATCTTGGTAATCAAAGTGCTCTGGAGACATTGATTTTCCAATCTCCCAGGGACAGTCTCCAACTTCCTGGATCCAAACTGGCTTCCATTTTCTCTGATCATCTACCTGCACTAATTGCTTGTCTTTAATTCGGGCTTCACTTTTCTTATGACTTTCAGCTTAGTAGTCATTACCTAGACAGGACTTTACTGACCCCCACGGGCAACAGTGATTCCTTGTCCCAGGAACTGAATTTTTTATTGTTCCAGCATGGGATCTATTGACTTTTCAGTGTGATTAGCCTCTGTACTTAATTGTTTATAATGCATTGATTGTCTCCCCAAACCATGATCTGTGAGGAAAGGGGTCTTTTTCACCCTCTGTCTCTAGAGCCAGTATGCACAATACACACTTATTGTTGATGGCAGAATTAGTTTGGTAGCCATTAAGACATGTAGGTCCTGGTGAGTTCTCAAAGTTTCTCCTTTTGTCTTAAAATTTTCTCAGTGACTTTTATTCTTTAAACTTTGTATTTGTCCCTTTTAACATCAGAGATGGCAGGGAGTATTTTGGTGGTAGAGGTCAGGAGGGGCAAGGTTGGATCACACCAAGGCCCTTTGAGAGGCACGCTGTCCTCATTTTGAGTTGTCAGGAACGTGAGCATTCCCTTTTGAGAAGCACTTTCTATTGGGCTCCCTCTGTGATTGATGCAGCGATTACATCAGGATTTTTGCTGTTTTGAACAAAGGAAGATCAGTTTGACCTAGTTCCTTCAGACTCAACCTTTCATGGAAACTCAGAGTTGGAAGCTTCATTCATTAAGTTCTCTTCCTTGTTTGGATAAATATTCATATGTTAGAACAAAACAATAGAGTTGGAATATAGTTTGTAAATATTTGTAACTAGGAATAGGATTAAGCTAGGAGTATGTGCATTTGTGCATAGCTGTGGGTCTAGTATTCTCGGTTGTGTGTTTTCCATAAAGACTTTCCATTTTTAAAAGAATGTTCTTTATTTCTTCTAAGCTTCATTCCTTTTTCATTCCAATAAAATGTTTTCTAAGTATTTAGAAATCACAGACTCAGAGCTGGAAATGACCTCAAAGATTGTCTTATCTAGGCACCTCAGTTAAAAATTGAAATTGTCTTAATGAGATGTTTTTCTTCGGTGGTACGTTTAGTAAGAATTGCCACTGTGAAAATCCGACCAGATCTCTGCCTGCAATTTTGGTTGCTTATAAAGTGGTAATTTGAGCTATTGTTGTTTTTCTTGTCAGTTTGGAGCAGATGGGGTAAATAGAACCTTAAAACTGGTAAAAGGACAGCTCTGTTCTTTAGCATCAAGAATGAAATTCTTCCCCAGTGATGTTCTTGGATCACAAGTGATTTATTTTGAACTGTGGGTCTCACTGAGTTGTACCCAGACCAGGAACAGAAGAGGGTAAATGCATTGGCTCTTTTTAAAAGAATCTTTTGGTTTTTCTCCAAAATTCAAGATTTAGGACAAAACCTTATTTCCCAAAGAAATTAAAAAATGGTTTACAGTATTTATTTTTCTTCCTCATTTAATCCAGGTAAGCTAGGCTGACAATGTAACTCTCCCAAAAGTCACTGGGGGACCCAGATGTTTTTCATGTTATTGTATCTTAGAGGGAGAGTCGTGGGATATCTAGACACTTTGTCCAAAAAGACTGAGCAATTGCCTTTACCAGTTAGTCAGAAATAGTTATAGTTTGGCTATGCTACAAAACAGAGGGTGGTCCTTTTTTTTCCATTGATACAAAGAACTGTGGAGGTGAGAAGTCCTATCTGCAATTGAGGAATCTGTGTATATACAAAACGAGCTCAGAAACTTTGTCCTTCCGCGGTCTAGTTCTTTCAAGAATGTTTCATGACTGTCGATAATTTAGAATGATTCCTTATTTCAATAGTTCATGAAATCTGAATTTTAATACTTATACATTACCACTAATTATCAAGTGACCTTAGAGAAGCTCTTGATTTCTGTGTCTATAAAATGAGTGGCTTAGATCACAACAATATTTTCAGAGTCTTCCAACTTTCATATTATAGATTTCCAGTGTCCTCTTTAATAACCTTCATGGAATTTTAGTTTCAGCTGGGCATTTCAACAGACCATTGTAAGTTCTCTGTGTAGAAACTCAACTGTTATTGTTGTTTCCTTCTGTTTTTTTAAGGCATAAAGATGGATGGCTGTTCTTTTCTTTAGAATGGTTACTAGTACATTGTTGCATGTGTACAGTGCCCAGGTTCTTTCATAAAATTGTTCTCATGGGATTTGTATGGCAGGTATGATTCCTGTTTTATAGATAAGGGATCAGTAGCTCAGGAATTAACTGGCTCATCCAGTTCACAATCAGATGAACTATTATTAGAAAGAACCCTGGGGTTTGGTCCTATTCCAGTGCTTTCCGGGAGGATTGTACCATTTTACCTCTGCCTTCATTAGCAAACTAGTAGACCTCACTGGGGTCTGCCGGTGGCTTATTTGGAGTGTGACATATAAGTGAAATAAATTATTTTCATTTCTGTGACTATCCAGTTCTTTTTCACTATCCAAACTGGCCAGAGTTTTGGGAGCATTATCCTTCATTCAAAAGAATCAGAGGCACAAATAACTTAAGACAGTACAGATGGTCCACTTTTGTGTCTCGGTCCTGGCACCTTCAAAGGGCGAGTGGCCAAGAAAATGAACTAATCGGTTCCCTACTGTGTTCAGTGAGAATACACCTATCCCTGAGGGATGTTCTGAGGAACAAAAGATAGCTTTCAATGCATTTTGAAACTATAAGATGTAAAATGGGGTCTAATGCTAGGCAAGCACATTATGAATTACTTTTATCATTCATTGAGAAAATCTCTGAGAGGAGATCTAGTCTCTTACTCTGTTGTGTCAGTGAGTAACTAATGGTGGCAGAGGGTGCTTTTAGACATTGTGAAGGCACTCTGGGCTGCCTAGTGTAACCTAGTCTCTTGACCACAGAGCTTTGATTTCTCTCCTCTGATTACCTCTGGCACTTGGATTAGATAAGAATCTGGGATTCTCAGAAATGGAAAGCACTCTCTGGTGGTCCATCTCCTAGCAAAATCCAGACCCATGAAGTACCTTGTTTTGCAAAGTGGCTTAAGCCAATGTGGGTATGTTTTAATTAGCAGGTTGAGTTTGGTAGCAACCATAATTGCTAAAACTTAGAAATAAACTTTTTGCCAAGTCACTTGTTATAATGAAAGCCAGCCTTAGAGCAGATTCCGTCATACTTAAAAATACTTATTAGCCACCAGACTGCTCCCCACCAATTGTTTATTCCTTCCTTTCTGAAGCTGAAATGACAGAAGGCTTTCTATCAAGCCTGTGGAACAGTGTGTGGACAATGTTTTTGCATCTAGTTGTCTTAAATCACTATGATTGAGTCCCTGAAAGCCTGTCAATCAAGCAAAACTACAGCTTCTTAGATCTACCTCAGTAAGAAAGAAAATCTTCTTGTCAGTGTTTCGCAGAAAGCATGAGTCAAGGAGAGGATGTTCATAATGTTTTAGGACTCTGGCTGGGTGGTTTTATGGTGAGCCTGGTAATATAGGCACCTGGTTGGGATCAGCAGAGTAGATTGGGAATTCAGCAAGAGAATGGTCTAGAAATAGAGCTTGATGCATGAAGTTGATAAATTTGTTAGTTAACACACAGTCTTACTTTTAAGGAGCCAGTATTTCCTGGAGCAAGTAGCTAAATTAGTTTTTGCTTGTTCTCAGTATTGTTTAAGATAACAACAGAAACGTATGGCCTGTCCCAGAATGGATTAACTCATTGTGTGTGTTAGGTTTGCAGTGTTGTGACCAAAATACCCAACAAGAACAACTTGGAGTAGGAGAAGGGTATTTTGGCTCATGGTTATAGAGGTTTGGTGCACAGTCAGCCGCGTCCATTGCTCTGGGCCCGAGGCGAGGCAGCACCTCACGGAGGAAGGGTGTGCTGGAGGAGTGCTGCTCTATCTAGGGCAGCCAGCAAGCAGAGGGAGGGAGGGAGGGCTGCAGGGAGCTCCCGGCCAGGGCACACACCCCGTGACCCACCTCCTCCAGCCACACCAAGAATTCCAAAGAGTTGCCTGGCAGAGCTCTTTAGTGACAGAAAAGAGTGATTTCTAAATGAACAACCTGCGTTAGTAGGTATTCGGCACACTAATGCAGGGAAAGACCTGATCTATCCCGGGTCCCCTAATGAGTCGTGTAATTTGGGGTATGATTCACCTCTGTGCAATTATGTTTGCAAACATAGGTGTGTTATATACATAATACATAAAAATCTTTTACCTATCTGTATTTCCAACACACCACTGTGACATTTTATAATTTAGTAAATGCCTTTTATTTTTTTATTTTTATTTTTGGCACTACAGATTGAACCCAGGGGTGCTTTTCCACAGAGTTACATCCCCAGCCCTTTTTATTCTTTTATTTTCAGACAGAGTCTCACTAAGTTGCTTAAGGGCCTTGCTAAGTTGCTGAGGCTGGCTTTGAACATTCGATCCTCCTGCCTCAGCCTCCGGAACCTCTGGGATTACAGGCATGCACCACTGTGTCCAGCTTTAGTAAATGCCTTTTAAAAGGGGAAAGATCTTTTTTGTTTAACAAAGGAGGAGCTCATTAACTTTCTTACTCTATTAAAATTAAAACTTAGATCTCTGTAACATTTTGTTCATCACTTAAAGTTTATACTCTCCCCTAGTTAGCCGCCATTCTTTCTGGTTTTAGTGGCCCCGAGGGTGGTCCCATCTTGCTGACAGTGGAGTACTTGTCACACTTATGTTACCTCTCCTCCTTCTTCTCCCAGTTCCTAAAAAATACCTTTGTTTCACCAATTGATGAGTTTATAATTTTAAATGATATTATAAGCTTCTGTTTCTTAGCTCTTCAATTTTGGATAGCGTCTTTTGACTCTGTCTTTTAGAAGATAAAGAAATCAGTGCTTTCCTCCACTTCTTTTCTCATTCCACCTCCCAATTTTTGTTAGTAACACCACTACCTTTATATTGTCAGTGTTGTAACATTTATATTTTGCTCTTAAACTATATTATGCCATTCACATTTGTCTGTAAATAGTTTATCAAATAACAAAACAAGCAGTGGCATTTATAGTATGTTTGTTATGTGGATGTTATTGTATTAGGATGTTAGAATTGGATTTTTTAATTCAGGTTCACCTGGGGCCTTGAGCTGAGCTGCGATGGTCCCCATGTTCCAGTGTGTGTGTTAGACGGCTAAGCACTGGAGAACCTGATCCGGGTCCCGTGGTGTTGACTGACTTGGTGTCAGGCTCATGCCTAGGGGATAGAAAGGGCTGGTGTAGTGTCCTCTGGCCTCAGAGATAAAGACTGCAGTTGGAAAATAACTGAACATTTACAGGCTGAGCCCAAGGTGCATACTTCCAAATAGTCTGAAGACCCTGCAAGAGAGAACAGGCTGAGGTGAGTTTACATTCTGACCAGGGGTGGGAGACCACAGCAGGAGGAGGCTGGGCTGGATGTCCAAGTCAAGCAGTAGCTGTCTCTGAGGAGCCAGTGGGAAACCCAGTGAGGAGAGTCCCCTCTACACTCTGCCATGATCAAACTTTAATAGTCAGGTGACTAGTAGTCATACATTCACAGTCACAGCCCTGGCCTCTCCTTTACCCTCTCCCATTCAAATGTCAGAACTGTAGATAGCAGGCTCAGGAGAAGTAGACACAAAAATAGGGAAATAGAGAAGGTTGTGGTCCCTCCATGCCTTTCCCTCTGTGGGCTTGCTTGCTGCCTGCCTGATGACAGGGTGGGAAGCTAAAATTCAAATGAAGTTCCAGGTTTTGACTGGGACACAGATCTCGACATTTTCATTATTGACTTTACATTGTGACTTCAAGTGATTGGAAGACTGTTTGTCCTTTTATTGACCAGAGGAGTCAAGATCTTGGCTTCAAATTTCATCATAAAGGATCAGGAATAACTAAGCTACAAAATAGTCTTGAACTACATTGGGGAAAAGAACAAGGTGGTTTTCTGTTTCTCCCCCAACTGTCCCTGGTTTAAAGGACCAGTTATGTTATTTAGTGCAACACCAGGAAGAATGATTAATTCTAAAGAAAAGAAAATGTAATGAAAATTCTAAAGAAAAGAAAATGTATCCTGTGTCAGAGGTGGACAGTTTTAAGCAGCCAACCAAATGCATTATTCTTTTTCATTCTCTACGATTTGCTCAGTTATCATCACATTTTTGTTTTTCTTCATCTTTTGAACCATGTGTTAGTTAGCTTTCTGTCACTGTGACAAAATACCTGAAAAAAAAAAAACTTAGAGGAGTAAAGATTTATTTTGGCTCACACAGTTTCAGAAGCTTCAGTCCATGTTATAATCATGGCTCCCGCTGATTATGGGCCTGTGGTGAGGCAGAGAGTATCTTCGCTGGAAGCACGTGTTAGAGCAAAACTGCTTACTTTATGGCATCCAGGAATCAGAGAGAGAAAAGGCCCAGGGACAGAAGATACCCTTTGAAGGTATGCACACACCCCTTCCCACTGTGACCCACCTCTTCCAACTAGTCCCTACCTCCTAGTTTCCATTACCTCCCGATAGCACTGACAGCTTGGGGACACTGAGTTTTCAACTCATGAGACTTTGGGGAACTTTACAGATCCGAACTATAATAGCCCGTAACTTTGATATATAGTTTCATATTTTTCATGGAGGTTCTAAATGGTCCTTTTTTTTCTTTTGTGGACAAAAGATCATCTAGCTGCTTTTTAAAATAAAGCTTTCCTAAGTGGTAATTGACAAAGCATAAAATTCACCTATTTAAAACATATGATTCAATGACATTTAATATATTCACAGATACATGCAAATGTCACCACCAGTTGGAGATCATTCTGTCATTCCCCCCAAAATCTGGTACCCATTAGAAGTCACCTCTCATTACCCCAAACTGTGCCCTGGGAAATCACTAATGTACTGTCTATAGATTTGCCTATTCTGGATATTTCAAATAAATGAGATTATATGATATGTGATCCTTTGTGACTGGCTTCTTTCACTTAGCATACTTTTTAGTGTAGTCTTTGAAAGATTCGTCCATGTTGTAGTATATATCTGTACTTGCTCTTTTTATCACTGAATAATATTCCAGTGTATGAAATACCACATTTTATTGATCTGTTCATCAGTTGATAGCGTTTCCACTTTTGGATATTATGAAAAATGTTGCTGTGAACATTAATGTATAAGTTTTCTTGTTGGACATGTTTTCATTTTTCTTGGGCATATGCCTAGAAGTAGAATTGCTGAGTCACGTAACTGCATGTGCAACATTTTGAGAAGCTGATAAATTGTTTACAAAGTGATCACATCATTTTACTTTCCCATCAACAGTGTGTGAAAGTTCTCTTTTGTCCAGTTTTTGTAAACACTTATTGCCTGTGCTTTTGATTACAGCCAAATTTTTGGGTATAAAGTCATACTTCATGGTTTTGATTCTGTATTGAGCCTCTTTTTATGTGTTTAACTGGCTTTGGAGAAATGTCTGTTCAGATTCCTTGCTCATTTTAAAATTGAATTATCTATTTTTTTTGTTTTTGTTTTTTACAAATTTCTCTTCAGATGTGATTTGCAAATAATTTTTCCCATACCGTGGGTTGTCTTTTCACTTCCTTGATGGTGACCTTTCAAGTACAAAGGGAAAATACTGGGGACTGAATTGGAGCAAATTATATTCCCTGTTTTTATGATTATGTCAAAATGATATATACAGCTATAATGCAGTAATGCAGTAGATATTTAGAAAATAGAAAAAAATGTTTTTAATTTTAATGTTCAGTTTATCCACTTTTAATTTTGTTGCCTGTACTGTCATATGTAAGAAGTCTTTATATAAATCAAGGTCATGAAGATTTAGACCTATATATATATATATATATTTTTTTTTTTTTTTCTGAGAGTTTGTTGTTTCAGTTCTTACCCTTAGGTCTGTGATCCATTTTGAGATAGTTTTTGCATATGGTATGAGGTGAGTGTCCATATTCACTCTTTTCCATATGGGTTTTCAGATAACCCAGCATCATTTACTAAAAAGGTTCCTTTTTCCTCATTTAATTATCTTGGCACCTTTGTTGATAGTCTGTTAACTGTGAGTTTCTCAGGCATACTCTTTTTGCTAGTTGTGCCACTTCCCCCTTAGGATTTTTTGTTGTTGTTGTTGAGATCACTAACTTCCTGTCCTGGTTTAGATTTAATTGTTTTCTCCAGGTCTGTTGCACAGATGTCATTGGAATATTTCTTTTCTTTGTATTCTTGGAGTAGATCCATTTTTAAAAAATCTTATGCAATCTTTTTCCTTGAATTCCTTTTTCATTTTTCCGAGGAATGTCCTCAAAAGGGGACCTCTGAACATCTTGATGTACTTTTGTTTTTGTCCTCTTGCTTGAATGATTATTTGGCTGGATATGTAATCCTGGGTTTAAAATAATTTTCCTTTAAAAAGTTGAAGTTACTGCTTGGTGCCTTTTGTTATGGTTGAGAAGCTTGATGCTGATCTGATTCTTGTTCCTTAGGAGGTTCTATTTCTATAGGGAAGCTTGTAGGAATTTTTCTTTAGCTTGATATTAATAATTTGGTTTTAAAAAATACAAAATTATGACTCTCAGGCAAATATAAAACAAATGTGCCATTAATAAGGAGACACTATTAGTTCACAGAGCATTTGAGAAGCTAAGTTTTTATAGGTGACATTAGAATATTGCTGGGACAGATGCAAAACTAGTTAATGTAGAGATTTAGCAAGGCCATGAACTATAACTTTTGAGGTTTTCTGTTCCATCAGAGAGAATTTATTTTTATCTTTACTGAAATAAAATCTACAACATAAACTTTGCCCCCAAAAGAGTTGTAAACAGTTAATTACATAAATAAATAAGTTAAGATAATACCTAATAAGCTCTTTGCCTATTTCCAAGATGTAGATAATTTCCCTGATATTCTTCTAAAGTTACATGAGGGTACATCCAGGTGTGGGTGCTTTTTCCTTCATCCTTTTGAATATTCAGTGAACTCTTTTTATTAAAAATGTATATCTTCAACTCTGAGAAATTTTCTTTACTGTTTTCTTGATTATTTCCTTTCCTCCATTTGCTCTCTTTTCTCTTTCTAGAACATCTAATAAGATATTAGATCTCTTGGATTGAAAGTCTTTGTTTTTTAACTTTTCAGAGTCTTTATTTTCTATTTCTTTGACTTTTTAATATATGTTCTAGGTGTTTTGCTTCTGTCATTCTATTGTAATATTTATTTTGAAAATTATATTTTTAATGATCAGAAATACTCTTCTGATCTCTAATTTGTCCTTTGTCATAGAAAGAGTTTTTGTTTTGTGTATGCTGCATTTCCCCCACTTTCTCTGAAGATACATTTTAGATACATTTAATGTTTTTGTTTCTATCCCTGAGAGTTTGTTTTCTTCCTAAGAGTAAGTGGTGCCGGTTGACACCTTGATCCTTTGTTGTACTGTGAGATTTTTGAATGTCTGATTATTCCTTATTCTTTCTAGTTATGACTGAATAACTAGGTTAGCAATATTTGTAATATTTGTTATAGTAATATCTTAATACTAACATAAACAAGATGCATGTTTTAATGCACTAATCCCATGAGCTATTATTGGTATCCTCATTCTGTGAAAATCAAGGCACAGAGAGTTTAAATAATTTGCCTAGTGTCACAAAGCTAAAAGTGGCAGAGCTGAGTTGCATCTCCAGATGGTCTATCTCTAAGAGTCTGTGTTCTTATTCACCACCTTGTTTGTGTAAAGGTACCTGCCCCAAAGAGGACATCTCACCAGGACCCCTGTTCCCCAGCTCTGTTAGGAAAAAGGTCACTGTTATTAGCTGGTAGAAAAATGCTTATACTTCTTACTACTTTTGCATCTGCAAAATTCTCTTCAAAATTCTTCAATGTTTTATTATGAAAGTTCTCAAACTTAGAGGAGAGTTGAGCAAATGGCAATGAATTATCATATGCCCCCCCACGGACTTAATAGCTGTTGACATTTTGCCATATGTGTTATATTGATACATAAATAGATTTCTTTCTTTTTTTTTTTACTTCACCTCTAATACTTAACGGAAGCATCTACTAAAAAAACAAAACATTTTACATCACCATTGTAACATTTTCTTACCTCAGAAAATTATTAGTAATTTCCTAATGTTATCTGAGAGTCAGCGTATATTCACATTCCCCCAGTTGTCACAAATATTTTTTATGACTTTTTTAAATTAAAAATGTTTGTATGCTAGGGGTGTAGCTCAGTGGTACAGTGCTTGTACAAGGCCCTGGGTTTGCTCCTTAGCATTTCAAAAGCAAAACGCACACACATGCACACACGCACACACACACACACACATACACACACACACACACCCCTACACACACCCCTTTGCAACTGAAGTATGAATATTGCTGTACATGTAAGTATATCTTTGTGATTTAACAAAAAGTGAATGCTTCCATAAAATACAGCTTTAAAAAAAAGCCAGAATGCAATCAGGGTTTACTTATTAGATTTTGTTATTCTTTTTTTAAGTACTTTTATATTCTAGAATATTCTTATGCTTCTGTTTCCTTTATTTAGGGATGGACGCTATGAAGAGATAACTGCGGTTGGTTTTTATGATCTTGTTCTTCTTCTTTGAAAGATTTCAAATATAACCTAAGGTTGTGAGGGACATGACAACCCCCAGGTGCCACTGCCCAGCCACAGCCATTGACACATGTCCTCACTGTCTCATTTCCCTGCTCCTTTGTGTTGGAGTGCTTTGAAACAAAGCCCGATCTTTATAATATTTCATCCTTAAATATTTCAGTATATATATATGTCAAGTGTCTCATTTGTTTCATGTATATTTTTATAGTTGGTTTGTTTTAACTGGAACCAAACAAGCAAATCCTCACGTGGCATTTGGCTGACATGTTTCTTAAGTTTCTTGCAACCTTTAAGTTCCTCTTCTTCTTGTTTTCCCCATTGCAATTGATTTGTTGAAGAAACTGTCTTTTGTCCCTTTGAGTTCTACTGCATCCCATGGTGGGTTTATGTTCCTCTGTCCCTTCTTTTTCCTGTAGATGGTGGTTAAATCTCAAGTTTGACCTACTTCATCAGTGAGGATGTGTAGTTCCAGTAGAAAACGTTCATTGTCTGGTGTCTCTCTTTTGGTAATTTTGGCTGCTATTGATGATATTTGGATCACTGGAGTAACTTGAGTCTTTTATGTTTAAAAATGTCGATAAAGAACAGTTATAAGCAGGAGTCCTTAGACCATTGATCCCTGTATTGTATCCACAAAGCTCTTCTGTCCTTTGAGTTATTAAACAGGTGTCTTTGGGAAAAGACATACAAATTTGAAACCGTGTACCATGATTTCCTAGTAATTCATAGATTACCTTAAAACTTCAAGTAGTTCTTGGAAGTGCTAATTGTTTAACTTTGTTTCACTCATTTTTACTTAATACCCCTTTCCCCACAGAATACCTATTAACCCTCCCAGGAATTCAGTAACCAATAATCTATTCAGTCACTCAGTAATTATTCATTGAGACCTTGAGTTAGGCACACAAAGAGAAGTGGATTCCCTAAACTTTATTTGTCCTTTAAATGTTGGAGTCTTTCAGACATCGCATGAAGTACATGACTGGCTGATTGTCACCATCTGATCATTGGGCATAGAGTGTCTCCAGATAAGCACTGTCCGTGTGGTCATGTGACCAGGTTTACATCTGCTGCTCAGTGGAAAGTTGAAAGGGAGAAAGAAAGCGTTGGCCATTCTAATGATCTATCACTGACACTTAACAAACCCCTCCATTTAATCCTAATGGTTAATGGTTTAAAACTGCACTTGGTTGTTACTAATGGTATTCTTCTTCTTTTTTTTGTATTGGTGATTGAACCCCATGGCACTTTACCACTGACCTATATCCCCAGCCCTTTTAATTTTTTATTTTGTGATAGGGAAGTTGCTGAGTCTGGCCTTGAATTTGTGATCCTCCAGCCTCTGCCTCCTGAGTCATTGGGATTACAGGTGTGCAGCACCATGCCTGGCTAGGATTCAGGCTCAGTGTCTGTCTTGTGTTTGCAGTCAGATGGCTGCTGGGTGTGGAATTGTCTGAAGGCTTGACTGAACTGGACATCTAAGGTGGCTCTTTTGCATGACTGGTGGTTGGTGCTGGTTGTCACCTGGGAGCTCAGCTAGGGCTGGTGACTACAATGTGAACATGTGACCTCCCCATGTAACAGCCACCTAATGTGGTAATGGGTTGTGAGAAGGAGTATCCCAGTGAGTACCCCTGGAGGTCACAGTTTCTTATGATCTCTCTTCTTATGTCCCAGAATGTACTTCTACCACATTCTATTGGCTGAACAGATTTCTAAGGCCTCTGTGGAATCAAAGAAATGAGAGTTGTACTCTTTTTTTCATATTTTTATAGTGATAAAATACTGTTAAAGTTGCCATTTTACCACTTTTAAGTTTACATTCAGTGGCATTAAGCACCTTCACAATGTTGTACCATCACCAATACTGTTTCCAGAATTTTTTCATTATTCCAAATGGAAACTCTATACACCTTAAATAACAATTTCCCTCCCTCAAGTCTCTGAAAAACACATATTATTCTCTGTCTCTATGAATTCGCTCATTTCTAGGCACCTCATGCAGGCGGGGTTATGTAATACTTGTGTTTTTGTGTCTGACTTACTTAACTTAGAAAAATGTTTTCAAGGTTTACCCGTGTTGCAGCATTTGTCAGAACCTCACCCCTTTTATGGCTGAATAGTATTCCACAGTATATACTGGACCTCACCTCTTTTTAAAAATTCTTTAACATTTTATTTGTTCAATTAGTTGTACATGACAGTAGAATGCATTTATGTATTTTGATAGATCATACATAAATGGAGTGTTATTTCTCATTTTTCTGATTATACATATTGTAGGATCACATCAGTCATGCAGTCATGTATGTACACGAGGTAATAATGTCTGTTTCACCTCTCGATGTGAGGAACAGCATTAATACAGAGAGGGAAGGACCTGAGGGTGGCCATCTATGGAGACTACTGGCTCCTTAGCATATTCTTCTCAGGATCTGTATTTTCATGATGGGGAGGGGCACAAGGATCATAAAATCTGACTCTTTAACTTGCTGCAGCTTGAGACACTAAGAGCAGTAAAGTCGGGGCTAGAAGCAGAGAAAGAAAGAAAATTAGAGAAGTACAGAGGAAAGGACAGAAGAATAATGGAGAAAGGAACTTGGAATCTCAAGAACTAGAGAACTTTAACTTTCCATTGCTTATCTTCTCTTCAAATCTAAATTAATTTCTGCCAACTTATTACCAAAGGACATTGCAGATTGGGTTCCTGATCAGTTCTCCTTGTCAGAACAGCAAGTCGAATGTGTCACATGGTCCACTGTTTCTCTAGATGCTCCCGAGGATCTTTCCTCAGGTCCCTGGACACATTCGTGATGAGAACATGCTGAGGGGGGTCAATAGAACTGTCCAGGTAGAATTGAGAAGCTATGGAGGCAGATGCTTCTCCCTAAGCCTGATTGCTTAGCTGCTGAGAAAAGTCACTTTCCTGAGAAGGAAGGTCAGTGTACTGAGAGGCGGACATCTGGGACAGGAACCCCCATAGGGTAAACTTTACTTTTCGTAAGCAAGGAGGCTTGGAAATGCCCCTGAGCTGTGCATGTCTTCACCAGGAATAAGCAGCTCCAGGTTCTGAGTGCTTTTAACTCCTCAAATCGGTGTCCCAAATGGATGAACATTTGTGTCTCACTCTAGTGGGGAAAGCAAGAGGGTTTTCACTGATGTTGAAAGAGGAATGGGAAAGAAATTTTATTATATTTTAAACACCTTATAAAAAGAAAATCAGGAGACAGCGTAATATGAGTAAACCTGGCCCTTCACCACCTTCGGGAGGAGAGGGAGACAGCTGCTTCTGGGCCCAGCAGCAGCCTGTGTTTGCCTTGTTGGCAGGAGAACGGTCAGGACAATGACAGTGTATCTGCCAAGCTTCCGGGAGAAGGGTGTCACGGACTGAAACCCTACAGTCACTGCATGTGGAGCTCCTGAAGTGGGGTTAAGTAGCCAGAGCGTGGGCGTTGAGTGGCCCTGAGTTGTTAGGCGGGGTTGGTTGCCTTGGGCTGGGTGGTCAGTCCACATATGTGTTTTGCTAAACCAGTGAAGGAAGACTTTAGATTGGGGTCTTGTCTCCAGCTCCCCCTCCCCATACCAATGCCATTTTTGTGCTCATGACTCTACATCATTTTAAAATGCTTCCTCACACTGAATAGAAACTTAAACTTTTAAGAATTACACAGATAGTTGCCTTGACCATCACATCCTGTGCCCTTTGTCATATTTACCAGTGACCAGTCAAGAGATTTGCAGCTCTGACTCCATGCCTCTGAGGATGGAAATGTCAAAATGGTGGTTAGATTGCCAGCCATTGGGAAATGTTTCAGCAGGGAAACGGTCACCTGAAGTCTAAGGACTGGGGCTTTGTTCTTCCTCCCATGCTTCACCCTCACTTCTTCCTCTGAACAATGGAGTAGGAGTTCCTATCCTTCCATCTTTTTCCACGACCTATGGAGGTGGCCATTTCCATTCGAGCACTGCTAGTAAGTGGGACTTTGCCTTTCAGGGCCTGGGTGCATATGGTCTAGAATATTAAGGCATCATACCTATAAGCAGGGTCCATCAGAAAAGATCCATTCTTTCCCATTTGTTCTATGATTCACTCACTCATTTTATTTACCATCACCTATGTTTTTGTGTCCTTGATTCAGATTTTGAACCCCATTGGAGAAAGCAATATTATACATATATATATGTTGTAGGTGGACACAGTACCTTTTCTTTTATTTTTATGTGCTGCTGAGGATTGAACGTAGGGCCTCACACACACTAGGAGAGCGCTCTACCATTGAGCCATAACCCCAGCCCCATATTTCATGTTTTTTAATCTACTTTGAAGCAGTATCAAAAGAAACTTGTTTCAGAAGTTTTTTCTCATTAGAAAAGAATTTGTCAAGCTATTGATATTTAAACAAAAACAACAGACACAATTCACTGTTAACATTTAGGAGAAATATTTATCATTTCTGAGAGTGTAAAAAAGAACCTTGCTTTCAATGAATGAGTAATTTTGAAGGGACTTTTTTTTTTTTTAGAGCATGAATAAAGTCTTTCTGGATTAGAGTCCTGCTCATGGTGCAGGCAGATGGAGTGGGGCTGACCTGTGAGGACCCATGTACACCTGTGAGCAGGGTGACCCTGGGAAGAGCCTATGAGGGTGAGGGATGGGTGTGAGGACCGGAAATGGGACAGTAAGGGCAGTTGCAGGAGAGATGGTGATGGAAAGGTGCGAGAGCAAAAATGCACTTAAGCAAAGCTGGAGAGAGGGCAGGAAGAGAGGGGGCCATGGTTCCTGATTTATTAGAAGTTTGCCAAGTGCAGTTATGGAGGAGAGACCTTGTGCATGTCTGTGTGCCAGGCCCTGCCTGGGTAGCTTTGTGGACATTGCCTTACCTTTTGGTGTTCCCTTCAACCGTCTTTGAGGTAGTTATTACTTTATTTTGGGGGTGAATAAACGACACCCAGAGAGATTAAGTTAGTTTGCCCAAGATCACTCAGCTACTAAGTGAGTGACCTGGAAACAGAACACACATTTTTCTAACTCCAGTTCATTTAATTTTATGCTTTAAATTTAGTTCTCATTTTTACCAAAGTTACACATGCATGTAGTTCAAAGGGTCAAATAGTGCTGTTAGTTTTAATGAGAATACAGAGTTCCTTATCTCTCTTCTCCTAGGGCAGCCACCTCCGCCATTCTTTTGGTATTTATCTCTGTGCTTAAAAAGAAAGCGTTGGCATTGCATTTCCTGATATTCCAGCGTTAGGCATTGCAGACGGGAGATCATGATCTTTGTAAATACCTTTGATGCTCTTCCTCTCCATATGGTTACATCATAATTTTGGTCAGGGCAATATTCAGTCTTTATCTTATTTTGACTATGGTAACATTTCCTTTCTGTAAAATATTTAGTTTTTCCTCAAGTTAACAATGGTCTTTCCCTTCCCCCTTATTTTTTCTATGTATTTATCACTAATTCCTATTTTAGCACTTGCCTCTGTAAGCCTCTTTCTCAAATATTCAGGCATGTTTATGGGTTTCTCCATCACTTTCCTTCTCTTGGAGAGATGCCCTTCAGCCTCTGACTCACCGTCTGGACTGGCTGCCATTAAGTCCTACACCTAACTGTCACCCTTATCACGATTTCACCATTATCCTGGGCTTTCCCATTCCTTCCTCTGAGACCAGGTCCTGTTTTCCAGCTCCTAGGCCCTCTTTTTATTTCCTTAATTCCCCTCTGATTTTCATAGTGCACACTTTAGGAACTTTCTGAGAAAAGCATATGTGAGAAACACATTTTTAAAACCTATGTATAAATTGCAGATCTGTAAAAACATTTTTATTTTACTCAAACTGGATTGTTATTTTTAGCAGAATGTAGAATTCTGAGTTGGAATTTTCTGCCAAAAATTTAAAGACATTGTTCCATGAAATTTGGGTTCTGCAAAGAAATTCCAGTTTTATGTGTAGTTGAAGAAAAATTTCCTCTGGGTCCATAGCTGTGTACAGGAAAAGGAATCAGGAGTTCTGATTTTTTTTCTGGGTTTTTGTTAAAAAGGGATAAAGTATGCATTAGTAAAATGTACAAATCTTAAATGTATAGCTTGCTGAATTTTTATAGATGAATACTTTTGAGTAATAATAATCATCCAGGTGATGAACTAGAACTTTTCTGCATTCTATAATCTTCCCTTATGCCCCTTCCCAGTTTCCCTCCCTTCCTATGGGAGTATATTGGTCCACTTCTCATTATTATAAAGAAATACCTGAGGTTGGCTACTTATGAAGAAAAAAGGTTTACTTAGCTTACTGTTTTGAAGGCTGAAAGTCCAAACAGCATGTGCAGATTCTGGTATGGTCCTCCCTTGGCTGCCTCACCTCTTGGCAGATAGCAGTGGTGGGAGCAAGAGATCATATCATTAAAGCAGCAAGCCAGAGAGACTGGGGTCTCTCAGTCCCTTGTGTGGACACACCCTCCTTTCCCTATGGACTTCTCACTAGTTCCCACCTCTTATAGGTCCCACTAACTCTCAGCATGACCACACCAAAGACCAGACTTTCAGCACAGTGAACCTTGTGGGACACTTTGATTAATTTTACAATCTATAGAACTGCATATAAATGGAATCATACAGCATGTGCACTTTTGTGTCTGGCTTCTTTCACATAATATACTGTTTCTGAGATTCAGCCCTGTGGTTCCATGCATCTGTAGTTTGATCCTTTTTATTCTTGGAGTTTATTTTATTTAAAATTTTTTGCATTAAATTAATTTTGGTACCAAGGGCTCCTTACCACTGATTTACATTCCTAGTCCTTTTTATATTTTTATTTTGAGACAAGATCTTGCTAAATTGCTCAAGATCATGCTAAGTTGTTGAGGCTGCCTGGAACTCAGCATCCTCCTACCTCATCCTTTGAGTAGCTGGGATTACAGGCATGTGCCACCTCACCTGGATTTATTGCTTTATTATCCTCTTAGGGATATACTGTAATTTGTTCATCCGTGTTCCTGTTCTTGGGCATTTAAGTTTCCAGTTTTGGCTGTTATGAACAAGTTGCTGTGAGCTTCCTTGTCTGGGCTTTTTTTGGACTCTGTATTAGGTTGTCTTGGGTACATACCAAAGAGTGGAATTGTTGAGTTATAGTGTGGTTTATGTTTGACTTTATTAGAAATATCTGATCATTTTCCATAGTGTTTGTACCATTTTATAATCGCTTCTTCAGTAGATTCTCAGTCAGTCTTAATTTTTCTGGTGGCCACCCCTTGCTAAATATTTGGGGATTCTGAGGAGTAAATACTACTGGGGTTTGTCTTTCTCCTTGCTGTGTGGGATTTAGTTTTCTAAGAACCACTGGGTCAATTCATATTCAGTCTTCAGAAATTTTGCTGTTCTTCCTTTACATTTCTGCATTTAAAATCCTCATTTTATTGCCATCTTAGAGGGTTTCCAGGAACTGGTAGACTAAAATATTTCTCCTCACCTCTCCATTTGAAGCCTAATCAGTGTTAAAACTTGTGCTTTTCCACAGTTATTGGAACTGCTTATTTATTTAAACATGCTCAGTAAGTTTGTCACATCTTGAGCTTGGAGCAGTAGGGAAGTAAGGGACAAAATAAAAATCCTTGGGCAGTAGGGAAAGGTCAGCCTATTTAAAGAATGAAATCTTATATCAAAAAGCACATTCACAATGCCAAGCTGTGATAGCCATAATTATTTAATGGTATTATGCGATAGGGATTATGAATAAATTTTATCAGGTGGGACCAGGCAAACAGAAGGTGATGTTGCCTGTTGGTAGGCTCCTGTCCCCAAACCTTCTTTTATTTAGTCACTTAACTGGGGCCTGGAATGAACTTGGGGCACAATGCAATTGATGAGAGGTAAGGTGAATTCCAAATACTGAATTGAAACACGTAGTATCTTTTGCATAAGGACACTTGGTACCCGCATCACAAAATACTTAAGATTCAAGTTCGCAGCAAATGAAACCAAAGCATAAAAGACTGGAGTCATGTCGCAGGTCCTTGTGAAAGGTCTCACTGCCTGGGTCTTGGATTGTGCATCTTCCCCCTGATGTCCCCAGGTCCGCGTGGCAAGCCCTCCACTTTTTGGCTCCCAGTATGTCTCATGTTTTAAGTACAAGTTCTAAGAAGACATTTTTTGTCAACCCTGGGCTTTTCTGTTTCTTGAGAATAAATCCCAAGTATGAACTGGCTTCTGTAGAATTCAGGGACTACAAAATATGGTGCTCCCTTCACGAGGCAGATGATGATTCATTGGAGGTGAGGAACTGGACTTTAGGAGCTAAAAAAAAGTTAGGTTAAATATAAGGAAAACTTGGAAGGGAAATTGTTATCAGTCCAGCTTCCAGCAGAAAATGGATGGCTCAATACAATTTTAATTTGACTTGGGGCTAATAAAGGGGCAGTTCTCAAAGGTAGGTGCAGCATGTGGGAAACAGAAACTAATAACACTCTCTAAACCTGGAGGGGTCAGAGGTAGTGGCCAGAATCTGGAGGCATGTGCAGAGGACCCCTGAAAGGACATCCGCTGTAACTTTCCATTGAGGGACACTGCCTGTCTGAGGTCACAGAGAAGGAACCAGAAGATTAACCACCCAGCTCTCCTCCCTTCCTTCCCTCTGGTCTTTCGCTGCGGCTCCCCTTGGATTGAACTGAACCGGAGGTCAGAGGACAGACCTGGATGTGTGTGTGCAGAGTGACCTCCTGCAGATGGAGTGGAGGATGGTGAGGACGAGGGAGGAGCCAGGCAGACAAGGGATCCTGCACTTAAGTGTCAGTAGCCCAGGGTGGAGGGAGTCCAGAAGGAGGATGCAGAAATCATTCTTTTTGGAGACATATTGGAAACAATATACTTGTGGACTATCCTTATAATTTGAACATCCTTCCCAGCTGCCTTAAATTCAGGTGTGTCACAAGCAAAAGAATGAATTACTGGTACTAGACTTACTGAAGTTTATTTTGGGAAATTCATCTTGCAATGAGAAGCTGCCTCCTCTAAAAAGAAAAAGGGGAAATGTCCTATATTATTAATGATAAAACTATTCATATTTTGTAGTTTAAAAAGGATTTCATATATATCATTTTGTATGAGTCGTACAGTAATCTTTGGAGGTGGGTAAGAAGATAGACCCATTTAGTAGATGAGAAAAGTGAGTTTCACAGAGGTTGCCTAGGATATTATAGCAAATAAGTGGGAAAGACTGACTTTGAGTCAGATTACCTCATTCCAATTTTCAGGTGCTTTCTACAAAGAGAAACCCAAATAACCTGCAATTTTTTTTTAAAGGCAAGAATGATAATATAACAAATATAAGAGATTCTTCCCTTTCTCACATAATGCTGATTGGGTTATGTGACTGTGATGTCTGTCATTCCCAGCTAATGTTTTCCTGACTTCTCTTTGCAGGGTCAGCATCTGGAAAAGATTTTGATGGAAATTTGGGTCTTGGAAGTTATACCCTTACAACCAGGTTAACGCCACAGGGATCCATTCCAGAGTTTCCTGGCAACCCTAAATGTTTCCCTTATAACTCCAATAGTTTGTAACCTGGGGACCTGAGCTACCCTCTGAAAGAGTTATCCTTGTAGCCTCTGTGTCTGATGTTTGTCCCAGTGGTCTACTCTGGAGTAATTTAGGTGACCAATTGACTAAGAAGTTTAAAATAATAACAATGTTGCCATCTGCATCATGAGAAGTAGTTCATGACAATTCTGTGCTGTATGTGCACCATGGCCCAGGTCCTCATCCTGGGGTTTGCAGGTGCACCATTCTGATGATTTGACCTTGACTTGCCATTGGCAGCTCTTCTAGCTTAGGAGGTGGTCCCTGAGGAACATTCACCTTGTTGTTTGTTGTTCAGACATTTTAGAAAAAGCTCTTTTTCATTATCTGGTCTTACACTCCTGCCTTGGCAGTTGAATTCAGGATGTGCTCTTTTTTTAAAAAAATATATAAGTATAATTTATATGCAGTGAAATCTCAGATCCTTAGTATTCAGTGAGCTAAATTTTGACACCTGGAATCACACATAAAACCACCACCCAAGATGAGTCCTAGGCATTTTGTCACTCATGAACTTTCCCTCATGTCTCCACTCAGTCTCCTCCCTCCCAACACCCCAGACAGGCAACCACCATTCTTATTTCTGTCACCATAGATTATTTTGTTTATTCGTGAACTTGACATAAGTGAAATCACGTAGTATCTGGCTCGTTTGATTTTAGACTTTATGTTGTTTTGACGAGTAGTTTTTTCCTTTTTATTCTTGGAACTACTCCATTGTTTGAATATACCACATTGTATATTCACTTCATTGTATTTTTAAATAAAAATTTTATTTTAGAATAGTTAAGATACTCTAAAAATCCCAAGGCTAATATACAGCGATCCCTATACTCAGAGCACACTGAGTTTCTCCTCCCAGTGGACACAGTACTTTTAGCATGGTACATTAACCACAGTTCATGAATGAATATTGATATGTCCTTGTCAACTGAAGACCCTGCTCTTCAGATTTCCCTTCCTGTTACCTACTGTCCTTCTTCTGGCCCAGACACGTTGTAGCATTTAGTTGTCATGTCTGAGGAGGCTTCTTTGGGCTATTGCAGTTTCTCAAACTTCCTTTGTTTTTGATGAACTTGACTGTTTTGAGGAGTACTTTGTAAAGTGTACCTCAGTTGGGATTACCTGATGTTTTTCTGTGATTAGACTGAGGTTATTATGGATTTGGGGGTAATAAGACCGCAGTGGTAAAGTGCTGTTTTCATTACATCTTATCAAAGGCACTTGCTGTTGACATGACTTACCACCGATTTTAACCTTGGGCAGATGGTTGATGTAGTGTGTGTCATATTTCTGCGCTGGAAAGTTATTTACCTCCTCTTTGCATACTATATCCTTTTGAAGGAAGTCACTTCGTGCAGTCCATATTTTAAGGAGTAGGGAATTGAAAGTAAAGGCATCTCCATAAATTATTTGGACTCCTCCTGCATAGAAGTATATTATATTTAATTTTAATAAATTTAATAATTATATTTAATTTTAATAAACTGACAGTTTTTTTTTAAATTGTAAACAAATGGGATACATTTTGATTCTCTGTACATGGAGTAAAGGCATACCATTCGTGTAATCATAAATTTACACAGGGCAATGTTGTTTGATTCATTCTGCCATTTTTTCCCCCTTCCCCCTCACCCCACCCACCCCTCTTTTCCCTCTATACAGTCCTTCCTTCCTCCATTCTTACCCCGCTCCCTAACTCTAACCCTAAACCTAACCCTAACACTAACGCTAACCCCTCCCACCCCCAATTATGTGTCATCATCTGCTTATCAGTGAGATCATTCGTCCTTTGGTTTTTTTGAGATTGGCTTATCTCACTTAGCATGATATTCTCCAATTTCATCCATTTGCCTGCAAATGCCATAATTTTATCATTCTTTATGGCTGAGTAATATTCCATTGTATATATATACACCACAGTTTCTTTATCCATTCATCAATTGAAGGACATCTAGGTTGGTTCCACAATCTGGCTATGGTGAATTGAGCAGCAATGAACATTGATGTGGCAGTATCTTTGTAGTATGCTGATTTTAAGGCCTTTGGGAAACTGACAGTTCTCTAAAGTGATTGTACCGTTTTCTACTTACACAAGCAATGTCTCAAGAGTCCAGGTGTTCCTCTACCTTACCAACACTTGGTATTATTGACTTTTAAATTTTAACCATTCTAGTTGGTGTGTAGTGGTATCTTACAGTGTTTTTAATTTGCATTCATGATGGCTGATAATGTTGATCATCTTTTCACGTGCCTTTTGGCTTCCTGTATCTTTCTTCTGTGTGCATATAATACCAGTCCAAGTCTTTTGCTCCACATTTTAAATTGGGTTGTTTATTTTTTTGTTACTGAAACAAGGGGTTGTTTATATATTCTGGAGACAGGTTCCTTGTTCAGTATATGCATGAAAATATTTTCTCCTCATCTGTGGCATGCCTACTGATTTTGTTAATTGTATCTTTGGATAAGCTGAATTTAATATCTTGGGGTCCAGCATTGGGAGCGATGGGTCCTCACTCATTTTTGTATGGCATGATGTTAATTTTTAGTTATGAAGGTTAGTAGTGTGTGCTGTGCATAAGGACCATAACCACACTGTTTTTTTCAAGGCATCTTATATTTTGCTATGGAAAATTTCCAAAGGAAAGTACAAGATTTTTCTGTATTGACATTGATTGTGTTGCTGGGTATGAAGATTTCAGATGCATTCAGTCTCTGAATAGCCACTGGCAGTTTGTGGAAATCCATGTGCGAAGATTATGCTCTGTCATTTGCCAACAATGCATCCTCCTTTTTTGGAAAGTTTTGACATCATCACAAATGATGCGGTGCAAGAGGGGACACGTGCTGTCTGCTGTTCACGTCAAGTCCTCTAGACACCAGGGAATCCAGCCTGGGAAACTGGAACACAGCCGTGACCAGAATTTTCCCAAAGATTTGATGATAGACTGTTAAACTTAGCAATAAAAGGAGAGAAGCCAGACTCCTCTGGGAGAAGCAGGAATTCCCCCTAGGAAGGGTGGCATTGTTTGGTATTAAATATTGACTCACAAAATGGATCTGGAGAGATGCTCTCAAGGTCGACTTGGAATGACCACAATAGTTGAAGGCCACGTTTTCTCTATTGGTGTTTGTGAACTCATTTGCCGGCCACCTCTGATGTATCAGCTCTCTGAATTGATGCTTGGTTTCCACAGTGTTAATTATCGGCTCTAAACTTTTATATTTGTTTTTGTATTTATGAAAAGTTTTGATATTCGCAATAATCATCATTCTCAAATTGAAAGACCTGTGTAGCATCTAATGTTCACCAAGTAAATGCTGGCTTCCTGGTTGACTTCTGTCAGTTCTTAATTATTCCAAGTAATATTATTTTTAACTTTGGAAAAAAGTATGCAGAAAATTGTCGTGCACTTCTTTGTATCTAAACGGTCATGAACTATACGAAGATCCATTTTTATTTTCATTTGTATCCTGTGATGTCTGGTCATCATGACTCTGAGATTCTTGGTCTGCCTGTATTCCACTTATAATCTAGAGCTCTCCATTTGTCTATTTACTGTTATTGATCCAGCAAAACTCAGGAAAAGTCAGAATGACTCAATGAGGAAATATCCCGGGCTTCAGGCAACATCTGGAGCAAAGATGAAGAATTACTTGTAAAGAGGAAAAAAATAGGAATGTGAGATTATTGAGAATGCCATGAGAGGTAGTGGCATTCCTTAGCACAATTTTAAAAAATTCTAAAATGTGGGGAAAATGTTTATGAAAGCATGGTTTGAATTTTTTTTAAGTTTTCTCTTGGAAGAAAAAAAAATTATTTTTGTTCCTACCAAACCTTCTTCGTATTTAGCTGTGATCTTTTTCTAACAGCCCATCCTCTTCCCATTTCAGGTAAACCTCTTTGTGTTGCTGTCTGTGGTTTGTGTCCTCCTAAATCTCGCGGGGTTCATCCTAGGCTGCCAAGGGGCACAGTTTGTGTCCAGCGTGCCCAGGTGTGATCTGGTAAGTAGCCTAGATATCACTGTGCATCAGGTAGACCTGGACCCATCTGCTCTTCTGGTGTGACGTGCAGCATGCATAATTGACAACTGTGTAGAAGTGAAGCCTGAAATCAGTAAAAGGGAAGTGGGAAAACAAACGAAAAGCTCCTGCTAATTATTTTACTCGATCATCAATAATTTTTGCCAAAGCAGTGATCACCCACTATAACCCCCAGAACCATAGACATGTCGTGCATCATTAGTTAGTGAATAGATGGGTCATGTCTCCACAGCTGATCTGTCTAAAGAGGAGAAATGGGTATTGCCAGGATCCAGGCCAGTAATCTTTATATGAAAGCTTTGTGGCCAGGTGTGTGTCAGCATTTAAGGATTTTCTGATTTCAGAGGAAAAAATATGGTGCATACACCTTTTATTACGCAGCTTGCCAGTGGAGTCTGGGACAGCAGTCTGTAATCAAGACTTGCTTTTCGAAGCTTTTCGGATTTCAGAATTGTGCATAAGAGGTTGTGGACTTGTAGCATTCCTAATTTAAAAAATGTTTAAATTGTGGTAACATACATATAACATAAAATTGACCATTTTAACCGTTTTAAGTGTACATGTGAGTAGCATTGTGTGCTTTTACGCTGTTGTGCACGCCATCTCCAGAACTCCTCAGCAGGCAACTCTGAAACAGCATCCTCATCTCATCCCTTCCCTGAGTACCTGGCAACCCCCATTCTACTTTCCACTTTCATGAATTCCAGTACTCTTAAGTACCTCATATAAGTTGAATAACACTGTATTTATCTTTCTGCAAGTAATTTACTTCACTTAGTATAATGCCCTCAAGGTGTCTCTGTGTTGCAGTGTGTGTAAGAATTCCCTTCCCTTTTAAAGCTGAATAATACACCATTGTATGAGCATGTGACACATTTTGTTTATCCATTCATCCATGGATGGGCCCTTGGGTTGTTTCCATCTTTTGTCTATTGTGTACAATGCTCTGTGCCCACGGGTGTATAAATATCTCTTCAACGCCTTGCTCTCAGTTCCTTTGGTTTTATTACACAGGAGGGAACCACTGGCTCTCTCTGAACTTTTTAAAGTCCTTCCCAGTAACAGCCGTCTCCCTAAAACACAAAGCAAAAAGAATGGATTCTTTTGAGGTTGTGGTAAATCTCATCTATTTGGAACTTAGTCGTGTGGTGGCCTGATCCTCTAAAAACCAGCAGGATGCAAGCAAACAGGGCTGCCACGTTGCTGCAAAGACTGTGATGAATTTGAAGCCCCTCAGTGACACTCATGACCTTCCCAGACAGGGACACTTCCCAGGGACTCACTGAAAACCTGCTGCTCAATCTTAGAATTCTTCACAGATTCCATAGCTTAGTGACCTTAAATTACAGATTCACATGACTTCTAAGGCCCTACGTGCATTACCTTCATCCTACTCTTGCACCGGAGCAGCTTGCACTCCCTGTAATTGAGGCAAACCCCACATGTTATTTCCTAGGATCTTGCCCTATTTTCTTATTTCTAACAATGGTATCTCTCCCTCAAGGATTCCCTTCCCCTAACCTCCGTTCAAATGCTCTTAGTTTTTTAAAACCCCATTAAAAGACTCTTTCCTTCAGGAGATAGTCCCTGATCCACAGAGAAAATAATCTTCCAGAATATTCTGTCTGTATGTTTCTTAGGCACTTATCTATCCCTTTCTCTTTTGGGCTAAAGATATTTATGTGCCCGAGACGTTTTTTTTTCTCAGTTGGAATCTCCTGGAGGATTATATCTAGGTCTCTTTTGTCTTGGGAGTTTCCAGTAACCCCACACATACTCCTGTACATACAGATTGTTCCCAGAGAAAACTTTTGAACAAAGGTTGGTTTTCCAATTATTAGCCACACAGCAAATGAGAAGGGGCAAAGAGTAAAGACAGACCAGAAGTGGAAAGTAATGATATAGGGAAGGAAAAATCAGGAAAATTGTTGCATGTGTCAGAATTTCCTTTCTTTTTAAGACTGAATATTATTATTTTACATGTCTATGACACATTCTGTTTATCCATTACTCTGTTGATAAACATTCTACCTCTTGGCTATTGTGTATAGTGCTGTGATGAACATAAGTTCATCTCAAAAATATCTTTTGGGGATCCTTTGGACTTATACCCAGGAGTGGGTTTGCTGGATCATATGGTAATTCTCTTGGAAATAGCTTTTTTTTTTTTTTTTTTTTTGGTACTAGGGATTGAACCCAGGGATGCTCACCACTGAGCCACCTCCACAGTCCTTTTTATATTTTATTTTGCAGTAGGGTCTTGTTAGGTTGCTTAGGGACTTGCCGAGTTGCTGCGACTGGCCTTGAACTTGGCAATCCCCCTGTGTCTCTACCTCCCAAGGTGCTGGGGTTAAAAGCCTCCATGGTGTGCTACCATGCTCAGCAGTAATTCTCTTTTTAACTTCTCAAGGAGCCTCCTTACTGTTTTCCAAAGTGGCTGCGCCATTTTACGTTCCTACCAAACAATGCACAAGGATTCCAATTTCTCCACATTCTTACTGACACTAATTTTCTATTTTTCTAATAGTATCCATCCTTTTGAGTATGATCAGGTTGTATCTAATTGTAGTCCTGATTACATTTCTTTGATTGTTAGTGATATTAGCATCTTTTCATGTGTGTGTTTGCCATGTGTATTTCTTTTTGGAGAAATGTTTTTTTTTTGCCCATTTTTTTAGTGAGGTGATTATCATTATTTTTGTTGAGTTATGGGAATTCTTTATATATTCTACATAGTAACCCCTTATAGATAAATACTTTGTATTAAGTGTATTTTGAATTTAAAAATTGCCTCCATAAAACCAAATCTGTGATTATTTCTGATTATATAATTGTAAAAGTTTGAGCAAGTCATGGAAGTATAGACCAGAACTTAAGAATCATTAGAAGTCCCAGTATTCTGGGGTAGCATAATTAGCCAATAAGCTTTGTTTTATGCATCTTTTTATGCACAAAATATACATAATTTCCTATCAATGGGATCATATCATAATTATTGTTTTTCATTAGGAAGATTATTTATAAAAGAAGTAAGTCTTTTGGGAAAGGGAATTGTTTCCTCTTCCCTTTCCTTCTTCCCCCACATCATTCACCTCCATGGTAACAGGTTGGGAAATTTCTTTTCATAAATATGTATTGGGTGGGTTTTTCATGATTTTTCAAGAATGGGATATATTGCATATGCCTCTTTACAACTTTTTTTACTTAAAGATTTATCACATAAAAATGGATACAGATCTAACACCTTCTTTTACTTTTATCAAATTAGTTCTATTTTGTTGTCTATTGGCTTGGATTTGGGCCACTGGAAACAATCAACACCATTCCACATCCGGATGTGGGCTTTTAGTCCTGAGTGGAATAAGCTTTCAGAACATGGGGTTGTTCTAGCAGTGTATCTTTTCTTTTGCTTGTCTAATTTATTATAAATTCAACCATCTTATGACTCTTTCCATTTTTTTTTAGAGTGAGGTAAAATTTACAGTGAAATGCACAGATCTTAGTGCACAGTTGACTTGAGTTTTTACCCAAGTTATGTACTCATCTTGACTCCAGAACATTTCCACATCCCTAGAAAGTTCTTTGGTGTCCCTTCCAGGCAAGCTCTTCTCTCTCATAGGCAGTCACAGTTCCTATTTCTTTCACTCTAGACTAATTTTGCCTTTTTCTTGAGTTTTATATAAATGAAACCATATAGTGTATACCTTGTTATGTCATACTTATTTTGCTCAGCATAATATTCCTGATACTTATTCATGATCTTGTACCTTTTCTGGCAGAGCAATATTTCATTGTATGAAACTACTACAGTTCATTTTATCCGTTTTCCTATTTTGACGGACATCATTTGGTTTGCAGCAAGTTTGGGGGTACTATGAACAAAGTGGCTGTGGACTTTATTGTATAGTTTTTTTTTTTTTTTTTTTCCCACATAAACTAATTTTATTTATTCCGAGTAGATTCTTGGGCATGGAGTTGCTGGATCATGTGTCAAATGGGCTTAACATTTTAAAAATCTGCTAAACAGTTTTCCGTACTAATTATGTGAAATAAATATTTTTCTCTAGCTAGTTCCTTTATTAAAGGACTTCATCTCACATTTCCCCCAGTAACTCTCCACATCTCTACCAGCAAAAGTTTCCTCTCTATTTTTTTTTTAATTGTAGTGCTGGGGTTTAAAGGACCTCATGTATTCTAAGCAAGTGCTCTACCCCTGTTCTATATCCCCATCCCTATTTTATTTTATTTTTTATTTTGAGACATAGTCTCACTCAATTGCCAGGGCTGACCTCGAACTTGAGATCTCCCTGCCTTAGCCTTCTGAGTCCCTGAGATTATAGGTATGCACCACCACACCTCAGCTTTAATTATTTTTGCCAGTTTGAACCAGCTAAAGCGAGACCTCATAGTTACTGTAATTTAATTTGCAGTTCCCTGATTGCTGAAGGTGACATCATCTTTTTTTTTTTTTTTTTTTTTTTTTTTTTGGTCTAGCTCTCCAGAATATTCTAGTGTGTAACTAGGGTTGAAAAACCACAGTGTTAGAGGATAATAGGAGGAAGATGGATCTAACAGAGGCAAGTAATAGTATCAAGGTTAGGTGGGTATTCATCATTTAGCATTGAGGAGATTTCTTTGAGGGTTTGAAGATCAGTGAAAAAGACTGAAGAGAAGTAAAAATGAATCTTCAGAAATAATGGGCAGAGGCGGGTTTAAAGAGGGAAGTGAAAGTATTAGATTGTCCAGGATCAGGAACAAGAAACACCAAATGCACCCTTGCCTGCAGTGATTTTTGCAAAGAGCCTGAGGGCTTTCTTGTATCCAGTGGGCTCATTAATTGGTATGCATGATTATTTTTATGATTAAATTTGCAGATGTTCTTGTTTAAAGGGATGAACTTTCCCTCATCTGGAAAGTTTTGCCATCCATCCTGGTTTACGCTAAAGATTTTGGAGTGATGTGTCTGCATATGTGAAGGTCGGGTGTTAAGTGAGTCCTGGAGCCACCTGTGCAGAACACACAGACCTGCTTCCTCACTTAGCTGAACATCTTGCTTCAAGAACTGATCCTGTGGAAAGGGAGTACTTTGTAAGATGACACCTAGAATTACCCAGGGGTGAGGGAGGCTTTAGGCAAGGTCTGGAGGCTTGTTCCAAGGAGGAATAGAGAAATAGAAATCATGTGGAGTCATATTGGAAAAAGTGAGCCTGGATCCTGGTAGGGAGGCGAGCAGGAAGGAGGCTCCTGTAACATCCTTTAGTGCTTATTTGTTATAACCCGTGTTGTTAGTGTTAACACAGAGACTGCTCATTGGTTCCCTCCTGCCTAGACTCAGCTTAGAGCAAACCTGTGAGAATGGCCAAAGTAATTTTTCTTTAGAGGGTACTATCAATAGTGTTTTCTTTAGAAGACTAGTATCAATATTAGCAGCAGGATATATCTTCAAAAATCGTGAGACAGTGCTGGAAAGATTGTAATACAAACAGCCTGTGCCTCTGTGTAGGGGATTATGGATCTAGGTTTGGAGACATGGCTGTGGTAAATAGTCTTCATAGACACAGCAGGAAAGATGGAGACCAGAAGGGGATGAGTTAATAGAAATTATGGAGGCCATCAAGGTAACTGGGGTTGTCATTCCTTGCACCAGAGGCAGAATTTATATCAAGATCTGATATAATAATGCATCCCTTTCAATATAGTCTCAGAACAAAGGATCAAAAATGTTTCAGAGTCCATGGAGCTCTGGAAGAAACAAAACTAATCTATGTGGAAAAAATTTGGGAAGCTGGTGACCTCTAGGAAGGTAGGGGCAGAGGTTGATGGAGAAGGGCATGAGGGGCTTTCTCTGGAGATGGCAATGTCCTGTATGTTGGTAAGGGTTCGGATCACATAGGTGTATTATTTCCCCCAAATTCCTCAAATGGTACACTTCGGATTCATATAATTTTTTGTGTGTAAATTTTACCTCAAAATAAAAATAAGCTATAGTCCTTCTGCCCCCAAATATTATGCAATCTAACACAACATTTTTCCTTGGTTTCCTAGAAAGCTCAAATTATAAGGAATCAACTTTTCTCTTTTGTAAAATACTGAAATTTCTTAACTAGAGATTAAGAATCTTATTTCAATAAGAAGGTGCCTCCTCCATTTAGCAACTACAATAGTGTGAATGTTCAGTCATTCTTAAGGATTCCTGAAGAATCTTGCAGCTAGTGAAATTAGAGCTGCCTAATTAATTTAGCAATTAATTAAAGAGGTGTAGAGCCTTTCCTTTTAGGCAAAAATAAAACCAACTTCAATAGTTCAGGCAGCGGAACAAGGGAGAATAAACCTTACCCTCCGATTATGGGTCTTATTGGCCCAAATCTGCTGTTACAAATTCCACAGCATGGACTCAAGAAAATCTTGAAAAGTAACTGAAAGTTCGCAAAGCATCTCAATAAAAATGGATGAGGTTATGCATCAATTGCCACTTCAAATAACATTTTCTGCTTGACCAGAATACAGGAGAAATTTGAGAACTTTAGATTTTGTTTAACAGGTAACAACTATGGCTACTTTGAAAATGTGAACAGGAGTTCTTGCTAAGCCTACTTGGTCTACTGTAGTTTGATATATCATGTGCTTGTTTCACATACATGGTGGATTGGACTTCCCATCTTCTTGGAGTTAGACGAGACCATTTGATTTGCTTTGGCAATGAAATTATGAGTTCAAGTGATGAGTATCAATCACAAGAGGAAGCATTAAAGTAGGGTTGTGAGATTCAATAAGTAAAAATATAGGATGCCCAGTTATATTCGAATTTTGGATAAACCATTAATTTTTCAGTATAAACATGCCTCATGCAACATTTGGGACATACTCGTACTTTAAAAAATTGTTGTTTTAATTCAAATTTAGTTGGGCATCCTGTATTTTATCTGATGATCCTATTTTAAGTGCCACTGTGTCATTTATCGTGTGCTCTCCATCTGTTCAGCATGTCATTCATGCCATGCCTTTGGGATGGTGGATGTTCCATCGATCTGAGTCCCCAGGGGAATATGACAAGCAGAGCCCCCTACTGACCAGCTGTGGACTTGTACCATGTATGAAAAATAACTTCTGTTGGTTAAAATACTGAAATTTTGGTTTTGGTTATTACTGCAGCATAACCTTGCCTATTCTGACTGATTCAGGTAATGTCTGACATGGAATTATGCCATATCTCATTCTGTAGGATGGATGTTTTGTGGTGTAGGAGAGAGTTTTTTAGTTCATAATTAAATTATTGTTCTACCTCTTTTCCCTTAAGGTGGACTTAGGTGAAGGCAAGATTTGCTTCTGTTGTGAAGAATTTCAGCCAGCCAAATGCACAGACAAAGAAAATGCCTTGAAACTCTTTCCAGTTCAGCCTTGTAGTGCTGTTCACCTTCTCCTTAAGGTATGTTGAACATGTTCCAACCTCACCAAGAGATATACCATTTAACCCTCAATGAAGACAAAGGTACTTGAAATGTTCCTATCCTGTCCCCCTCTCAAATAATTAAGCTGCTGATAGTAGATATGAGCAACCCCTTCATTAGTGGCTCAGAGGCAGAATTGAGTGCAGAATCACAGATTATTGTGATTTTTAAATTGTGAACTTCAAATTCTTGAACACAGAAAGTTGTGTATTCAAGAATTGTAAGTTAGCAAAAAAAATTGGAAAGAAACCAAACTATACATATTAAGTGTGCACATGCATACATAGTGTAACTTTTAGCAAAGCCTTCAAATTGCATGCTCATTGTCATTGTTTTCATGCTCATTTCTTAGCAAGAATGAGTTTGGGGGCTTTGTTGGGTGCTGTCAGTGTGTCACACATGGACTAAGGAGACAGGTTAGCCAGAAAATACTGGAGAAATTCAAGTACTAGTTTAATAGGTAACAACTACAACATGGAAAAGAAAATTTAGTAACAGACAACAAATAGTCAAAGAGAAATACAAAACTATCTTTTGTTAGAGGATTGGATAAAAATTGTGTCCAGTGAGTGACAAAAATCAGTTGATGAACCTGAATCATTGTTTGGATTATTTGCTGCCAATAGTTTTCTTTCGATCTTTGTTTTGGTTTTATTTTTTTGTTGTGAGGAGGAGTCTCTAAGCAAAGTGAGAGAACTGTTTGTAGCTGCCAGCCCTGGGTTTGGTGAATGTAAAAATGGCCTGCTTTCTTTGGCTTCTACATATTTGATGGCTGAGTCACAGCCAAACTTTCTGAGCCAGGACTTAACTTGGGGAAAGCCCCACTCAGAAGCCAGGACTGTAGCAAAAGAAACTTTTGGAATTGCCTTCGCTGCTGTGCTCAGAGGAGAGAAGTCCTGTTTACACTCTGGCTTGGCCCCTGCTGTGCCTTAGTTGGGTGCCTGGAGCAGCACTGCCAATTGCTCCTGAAATAGAATCAGCGGCCACAAATTCAGCAGCTGTGCTGTCCTGGTGGGAGGCTGGGAATCACATCCCTGGGAGCACCAATTTCAGAAGATAACTTTGCTGCTCCCCTCAAAGGTGTGTTTCTAGATGGAGTTCTGGTGCTTGCAAAAAGCAATACCATCATCCTTTGGTTTTGATGGGGGATTGGATCCAGGACCCCTGAGGACACCAAAATGTGTGATGTCCTAGTCCCTTATATAAAGTAGTATAGTATTTGCATTGAACCCACACACATCCTCCTGTATACTTCAAATCACCTCTAGATTATTTACTATACCTAATACAATGTAAGTATTATATAAACAGTTATTGTTCTGTTTAGGGAATAATGGCAAGAAAAAGTTTGTTTTTCTGAATATTTTCCATCCTCAGTTGGTTGAACCTGCAGATGTGGGACCTGAGGATAGAAAGAGCCATCTGTACCAGGTCTTTCGAGACAGGGATGTTCTGAGATGAGTTTTAAAAATTAAAAGATACGCACTCTTGCAGGAGGGTCATAATAACAGCCAGCCTTTATTTTGGTGCCTTCTGAGAACCAGACCCATCTCAAGCTTGTCTTCTTATGAGCCTTGTCTCCCTGCAGTGGTGCGCTTATTATCAAAATATGTTTGAACTGTATTGCGGCCACCTGCACTCAGTGCTCAGTGGCAACGCTGTATTTTGTGTTCCAGAAAGTCCTCTTCGCCCTGTGTGCCTTGAACGCCCTGACCACCACTGTCTGCTTGGTGGCCGCAGCCCTGCGCTACCTGCAGATCTTCGCCACCCGGCGATCATGCATCGTAAGTCTAGTCGGTGCCTGTGTCCTTGGAGCCAGCCCCTTTGCCCTTTTGTGTGACCCATTGCTTGTCTCCCTTTCGCCCTTGTGCTGACTCACCTGTCCTTTAATCAGGATGAATCCCAGATGTCTGCGGAAGACGTGGAAGACCACGGACGCATTCCAGACCCAGATGACTTCGTGCCGCCTGTGCCTCCTCCCTCCTACTTTGCCACGTTTTACTCCTGCACGCCACGGATGAACCGCAGGTATGGGCTCTGCGTCCTACTGTGGGGTCTGCTGTTTGAAGATGGAGTCTCCAGAGGTCATAGCAAGACTGTGACTTTTCTTGGAAATATAGATCGGTAGTGTTGTTTTTCAGGGTTCTCAATTCTCATTGTCTCTTTTCCTCTCTTTTGTCTGAGAAAAAACTAATGAATTGGAAGAAAAGTCAAACCTTGACCTAAAGATATACTTTTTCAATTTCAATTAGCTTCCTAGAGTAAACTGACACCCAGGGAGATAACAGCTGTAATTTGACATGATTGAAAGTCACTGTTGCCCTGGAAACGCTCCCAGTTAAACCAAATCAATGTTTCATAATAACACCATCAGCAGGTCCCAACAAACGTGAAATTCTTCCCAGCCATTAAGAAAAGATTAATTCTTAATTTCGTCACCCTAGTTTAGGAAAATAGACACCTTATTTTCTTTTTCAAATTCCAGCCGAGAAATTGACCATCTTTTTTCAAATCTCTGGAATTACCATTTGTAGAATGAAATGCCACATGTGTTTGGTTGTTAGTGACTTCTAGAAATGAACCTTTTAAGAGAATGACTTCATTTATTCATTCAGCAAACATACAATAAATCCTTGGCTGCTTGCTCATTGCTGTGTTGGGTTATTGAAATTCAAAATGAGTTAGACCTACTTCCTCCCCTCCAATCAAGGAACTCACGCCTATGTCATTAGAATGTGTGTGTTGGAAGGATCACAGTAGTAATCAAAAGAGATAGTTGGGGTGCACAGAGGAGGTCTGCCCAACCCAGAAGAGTGAGATGGGTCAGCCAGTGAGGAATGGCTTCCTGGAAGAAGTGACCTTAAGCTGAGTTTAAACAATAAGCAAACTTATACTTAAGCCCCCCAAGAAAACTCTCTGAATTGTGCAGAAAGATAGTGTCTTCAGCTTGTTATCCTGAGGGCCATGCATTTAAACTTTTGAATCTCTGTAGTACATGTAAAGTTAGCAAACCATTTTGGTGCCAGGCTTGTGGTTTTTGGAAAAACATTTTCTAAAATTCAGGGCAGCAACTATATATGACTTTTCGAATAGGTCCCACCAGGCACTGTTAATGCTCTTCGTGACCTGTCCTAGAAGATCCTGAACCCCCTCACTGCTCTGCCCGGGCAGAGGCAGCAGTGATCACAAGCTGGAGAGGATGGACAGATGGCTTGGGTCAGCCATGGGACAGCTCAGCTTCTCTTTGAGGAGTAGCTGCTGACATTTCTAAACCTCAGGGACAAGGTAGCTTCTATAGTCTTGCAGAAAATGAACCAAGACATACAGTTGCTGGAACTATAGCAACAAAACACTGATTCTTTGGATGCCACTGGACATATTTGCTAAAACCATTGCCTGGTCCCAGGATGTCTATAGAGGGCACACTGGAGGACAGTGAAAATAACTGTTGCTTCATCGTTAGGAAGAGAGATGCCATCCTCAGTAAGAATCCTGGCTCTCTGAGCTTGCGGGTGAGCACTTGATTGACCTCAGAGGAGGCAACAGACAGATTTGATTTCCTGCAGTGGCAGAAAGGGAGAGTGACTCATGTGCTTCAGGAGTTGTACTGTCCAGCTCATGTCCTGCAGTCTCCCCACCTTGCTTTCTCCTTTTCCTTTCTCTTCTCTGCTCTGCCATCTTGATGCTTGTCAGTGTGAATTTCAACACAGTGGGTAGTTTTATATTTATTCTTCTGAGTCTTAAGACAGCCTCTGGTCAAATCCAAGTTGGGAGAAGACTGACATACTTCTCACCAAGGACTTTACCATTCAGAACTATCCAGAAAGTGGTGGGGCAGTGGGGGTTGGTGGACTCAAGCAAAATTCCCTTATGAGGAAGAAGACCCACCCAGTCTGGAATATATACCTGAAGTTCTAGATCAAATCACCAGTGGGCAAACACCCTCATTTTCTGCATTTTTACAATATCAGAGTGCAGTGCACATTTCTGTTTAAAATGACTGAACTTATTTATATTTACTTATTCTGTCAAAGGTATTTTTAAATTTGACTGAATCTGCTAGATTCACAGTGTAAATCAACTTTATAGACACTAGCTGTTCAGCCTCAGTTGATGATTGTTCTAGCAGGTGGGCAAGGATATGCAGGAATATTTTTGTCCATACTTCCACAACCAGGTATGTCAAGAGTTTTTGCACCATAGAGACCATCCATTTCCTGTAAGGTATTAAGCCCTCTCAGAAGAGGTTTATTTATTTAACTTCTATAAATACAACCACTTCAGGCTTTGGCATCTCCTTGAGAAAGGGCTTCTCAAGTTACTGTCATAAACAGAAGTCTGATTGCAGTTGAGGCTTCTGTCCAAAGATGGCTCTCTGCTTTGCGAATTGATTCGTAAGTAGAGGAGGGAGCTGTGTACCCCTACTCTACTACTCTAGGCTGTCCCCCATTCTCAGAAGTTGGCTTGTGCCAGGAATCAAAAAGGCAGCTGTAGTTCTGCCTCCATGTGCCCAGTAACAGCTTTCCTGTGAACAGGTGAAGATCATCCCTTGGTCAAAGATGCCTTGGTTGCAGCATCAACCTGGGGTGAGTCACCGAGGCCTAGTTGTAGTGCAGAGTAGAACATGTTTCGTGTGATCTGTTTGAGTGACCTCTTCATTTTCAGGTCCATGAGCACAAACCAATGACAGTTTCCTAGAGACTTCATGATGAATGTGAAAAAGCCCCGTCTCTGGACCCTGAACTTGTCTCTTGCCACTTCTGAGCCTCAGTTTCCTCATTCACCTGTGTTATCACACAGCTGCTGGGAGGGCAGTTAAGAGATAATGTATATAAAAAAAATTTCTTAAAACAAAAGCTTAGACCACTTTTCTTAGTCCGTATGTGCTGCCATAATAGAGTAACACACCCTGGCAATTTATAAAGAATAGACATTTATTCTTACAGTTATAGAAGAACTGTATCAAGATCAAGGTGCTCACAGGTTTGATCTCTGGTTTCAAGATGGTGCCCTGTTGCTGTGTCCTCCAGAGAGAAGGAACATTGTGTCCTTGAATGCAGAAGAGCAAAAGAGAACCTACTCCTGCAAGCCCTTTTTATTGCAGCATTAATCTATTCATGAAAGCTCTACTCTCATGAGCTAAACAACTCTCCAGAGGCTCTGCCTCCCAACACTGTTGTATTGGGGATTAAGTTTCCAACACGTGAATTTGGGGGGAACACATTCAGGCCATGCCAGTAATGTTCTACTGTTATCATTTGTGAGATTTAAAATGTTCTCAGTATGTGTCCTACTCTTAAGAAACATTGAGCTCTTAATCTTATCTGGCAGCAGTTTTCTAAAGACCTTCATTCTTAATAAAAATTTGATTAACTTTCCCAGATAGAGCAGGGCTTTAATCTCAACCACCGTCCATTTCCTTTGGCCAGTGGTGCTTAATCCTGACTATGCATTGAAATCACCCAGGAGCACCGTACACAGATGGGAACCTGAGTATACCACAGACCATCAGAGCAGTTTCTACAGGCAAGGCCTGGGCCATTCTTGATTGTAGAACTTCCCGAACTGATTCCAGTCCATCACTAGGGTTGAGTCATAAGGGAGTACAGCAAAAACAACCTGCCAGTGTATGGCAACTTGACTCCTTATTTACCCATGGCAAGTAAAATAAAAAGTTGCTTGATAGGAAAGGAACTTTCCTTCTGCATCAACTCTGTAGTATCACCATCAAAAAGGGCTTTTGTAGTCATTGCAGTAACCACCGAGGAAGTCATTCACTTTGTGTTCAAGTTAGATAAACTCTATCTGCTCTTCCCTCCAGATTTCCTTCTGAAGAGATTCTGCAGTAGTTTAGGGTCTAAAATGGAAGCTATTCTTCTGACCTCTTGACCCTCAGCAAGCCCCTTCCTCTCTGAACATGTAGGTACCACTGGGTTGGAAATGCCAAAGAAAGACCATCAGAGCTGAAAAATAGGCAAGCAAAGCTGGGGCCAGTAAATTCCTAGGCAGAGGACATGGCAGCTGTCTGCATATGCCATTTGCTGAGGGGGAAAAAGCTGGAAGGATGGCTCATGGGGTTATGCTAAGGAGGACTGAGAATGTCCCTCTAGGGGGTCCATAGGTCCAGTTGATTAAAACAATTGTGTAGTTCCTTGCTAGGAAAGAGTCTCCAGTTAGATCCAGGAAGTGGCTCAGCATTTATATGGTTCTTACAGAACTTCAGCTGGAGAGGAGAGTTGGCATGAGACCTGTTCACAAGTCCTTTTCTGAGGGAGAACATCTCTTTCAGGATGACTTTGCCAGGACGCCCTCAGCCCTCCCAGGCCAGGGCCCTTTATGCTGGGGCCTCTGTTCAGGTTGGATATACCAACATCAAGCCCTGCCGTCTCCCCTTTCAGGGCAGGCAGGGAGTGAGATCCTTATTTATGGATGGACAGATGTAAAGGAAAGAGGGGGCACTCTCCCATTTCTCATTCTTTCAAATTCCAGCATTTCATGAGTTTTATTGTGAGGAAAAAAGAATATCACATCTTTTGACACTCCCCTCTCCCACCCTTCTACCAATCACATTTTGTGAATGAGCACAAGAAATAAATGAAACAATTTTAAATCCAGAGAGTCCTTCTCCCTTAAAAGCAGTCCCCTGTATGTAACTAGCTCAGAATCTATCTTTTCATTATCTCTTTTGGTTTTTTCCCCTTTTCTATTCCAAGAGCAGACGTTGAACTTTGGTTATTATCTTTTTTTTCCCATTCTCTAATAATCCATAATCAGAGCATAGGTTTTCTGTCTTTTTTTGTGTATTTTATAGTAATTATTTTAAAATTTACATTCTTCATTATCAAGGTTTCTTCCCCGCTACCCCTGGTGGAATTTTCTACAAACAATGGGCAAGAAATCTCATGGGTTTTTATTTTTTTATTTTGCTGTTGATGATTCTTTATCAATGGGGCAAGAAAACAAAATACCCCATTATTGAGGCAGCATTCAAGAGGAAAAAGCACTTACCTTTATTTGGGTGGGAGGAAGGCAATTGGGAAAGAAAGTCTGCAGTTCAGTAATTTTGAAATGATTAAGTGTGGGGGTCATAACACTTTCATGGGTAAATGTTGGGAATGGAAATAACTAAAGAATCCTCATCTGTCCTCACTTAAAGAGCAGAGGTGGGAGAGGATGAGGAAGAACAGAGAGGAAAGAGTGAAGGCCTGCAGGACTGAGGAAGGGAAGGGCTTCAAGGGAGAAATTAAACCAAGAGAACAGCAGCTGCCATTTTCATTAAGTTCACAGGATACGTGGTACATTTGTCTTCTGCAGTCCGTCCACCTTCTCTCAGTCCACACCGTTTTGGCTAAATGTGAGAGCCTTTAAATACTCCTTTCTTGAAATCTTGAGTTCATTATAGCTTTATTGTCATTGTTGTTGGTATTCATGATACAAATGGACCAAGACCTTTCGCCAACTTGCCATGCTCCCTCCCTCCCTCCCCCAGTTCCTGGCAGCCACTCATCTGTTTTCTGTCTCCATGGATCATTGTTTGCTTTTTGACTTAAAAGCATGATGGTGTTGCATTTTATGTGTTGTTACTTACTAAGGAGCTCTGGGAGCTCCATCAGAGAGAGTGCGGATTGACCTCCCTCTCCTGGACTCCTAGGGGGAACCAAGTGCTTTTCCCCACAGTCTAGAAACAGAGGTCAATGTTCAGGAGTCACTGCAGACTGAGGCCCAGTCTGTAGAACGTGCTTCCTGATGCCAAGATGCTCTTCCTAGGATGGTTGGTCCCGACATCATTCCACTGCCACATATCTATGGAGCTCGAATCAAAGGTGTGGAAGTGTTCTGTCCCCTGGATCCCCCACCTCCATATGAAGCTGTGGTGAGCCAGATGGACCAGGAGCAGGTACTGTCCAGAGTGTCTCTCTTCTATACATTGACTGCAAGCAGGGATCATAGTACTCTCAGGAAACAACGGGGAGACTGCCCTGCACATCATTTTAGTAGTTCAGTGGGATCCCATGAGCAGTGAGTGGAACATCAACAAAATAATCCTTTCTTTTCCTGTGATGCAGGGATCTTCATTCCAAATACCAGAAGGATCAGAAGCGGCTGCAAGCCCTTTGGAACCAGTTTGCACACAAGTGACTCAAGGTAATAGATACCGTCTCTCTGTCCAAAGTCATGATTCAGTAGATTAAAACATGGTAGAATAACGTGTGTCTCTTGCTTTGTTTGAGGTCAGGTATTCTTGGAGAAAATGGTTCAGCCTATATGCTTCTTTCCAGGTGCAAAAATATTATCAACTATTAGAATTTGTAAGTAGGAGATAATTGTGAGAAGAAAAAAAAAGAAAAAGGTATCCTTAGAATCTTTTCTGAATAATTAGGACTATTTCCAGGAACTTGTGAAATAGATTAAAGTTTAATTTGGCCTTCCGATCTTTTCTATCTATTATTTTCTTTCTTGTATTAAAATAAGCTGGAGTCCGTTGAAGGAATAAAGATTTCATTTATTGCAGGGTTTTTTGCTGTGGGATTATACTGTGTCATTTATAACCTAGGGCCTGCTCATGCTGCCTTAACATCTAGTGAATTCTGACTTTCAGACCTATGGTAAATACTAGAATCAGTTCACATTTATCCTTGTAATTTAATAATATCATTGTTATAGCTTCTCTCTTTGGGGAGGTTTTAAATGACCCAGAGAATTGTCCACTAGGACAAAATTGCAAATGGTAATAAATAATGAATCAACTTTTAGCTATTTTAGATGGAGGTAATTTTTCAACAGTACCATTTGGAATGGGTTTCTGTTTACCTTCTTTGTATGTGTGTGTGTGTGTGTGTGTGTGTGTGTGTGTGTGTTAAGCATGTACTTTACTACTGAATTACACTCCCAACCCTACCATCCATCTGAAGTAGAATTAGAAATTAATATTTGGTTACCCTATATGTTTGTAATTATTTCACTAAAAAAATATTTTCCAAACTCCAAATCAGATTCCCAAATCATGTGCTTTTATTTCCTGAACAGAGTGGTTTTACTGATTTATTTAGTGCTCCTTAACTGGCCCATGGGGGAGTTTCACAGCTCCGGGTGAACTCTGAATTACACAGATGTGCCCTCTGCCAGGCTTTGGTCTGCAGCCCATGGGACAGCCCCTCACCTCTGCAGGTAGTTCCTTCCATGGAAGTAAACTCATTCTGCTTTTTTTTTTTTTTTTTTTTTTTTGCGGTGCTGGGGATTGAACCCAGGGCCTTGTGCTTGCGAGGCAGGCACTCTACCAACTGAGCCATATCCCCAGCCCAGTAAACTCATTCTGAACATTCAGAAATGATAAAATGTCTTGGAGCTTTTCAGAGCTGCATCAGGATTCTTCAGTGGAGAAGATTCTAAGTACCTTCAGGAAAAAAAAAAATGACATTTTGGCATGCATTCTTTATTTTGCTCTTGGGCTTAACATTTTTTTGTTTGTGGAGTGGTTTGGAGAAGAGAGGCAGATTTTCCCATACAGCTAAGAAATAAAAACTCACTGGGCCAGCGGCCTAAGTAAATGTTGTTAACTGTATCACTGTTGCCCTGGCAGGTTTGGGCTCACAGGTGTTTCCTGCCCAACATTTTCAAGGCTATAGATGGTGAAATAATTTTTTTTTTCTATTTAAAAAAATCAGGTGGGGACATTTCTAACACACCTGGAGAAGAAAGCACACCCACAGCAACTCCCAGCTTGCATCCAGAGCATCCCTCAAGAAACTGGAGAGCCCTCCCACCTCTAAGGACAAGATCAAAGAGTGACCCTGTCCTTCACCATTCCGAGGAGAGAGGTGATGTCATCCCCCAAGCTCTTTGCAGACCACTGTGCTTATTTGCCTAAAGATGCCAGGTGAAGCAGGTGATTCTGACCAGCCCAGGGACCTGCAGTTTAAGTGGGATCTGGAAGGAGATTAAGAGGTTGTGAGGAAATATGTATTCTATATTCACACTACGGATATACATCTGACACTTCTTTTAAGGCTGGAAGAATTTGTGTTTTAAGTCATTGGCATCAAAAGCATTTCGTTGCATATGACACCGGTTCTACAAAACAATACACAAACCTAGTTCTGTTTTCTAGTTGCTTACAATTCTGTGCAAATAAGTCACAGGGGTATATTGTTTTTACCCCCTCTTCTATAATTAAATATTTGTTATCTTTTCTACTGTGTGTGAGTAGATTGAATTGAAATCTAACCTTGTTTTAAGAACTTTGGACAGAGTGAAACATACTCCCACACTTAATCTCCCTTTCCATTTTGAAGTTTGCTTGTATAGAGGTGTTATTTGAATCATTTTAAAATTTTTAAAAAGTAGATCTTTTTTGTGAATATGTGAACACATAGACATCTCCAAATAGCTTACCACTGCCGAAAAAAATTTAAAAGTGTAGAGGTAAAGAAATAAAATTAAAATGTTGTGTCATTTCATCAGCAGGAACTTCTTCTTGGGAACAATTCTAGTAGTTGGTCTTTGTTCTTCTCAAACTCTGTGCACATTAAACTCTGGAAACCTTCTGACCCAACTCTCTCTCAGCTCCTGTCTGAGCCCTTGCAGTCTCTGTTCTGTCCCTCTGACAGCGCGTGTTGTTTGCCACAGCTCTGGACTGACCAAGTGGGAGCCACAGAAAACACTCTTCTTATCTCTGCAGCGGCTTCAGAGCAGGAGGAAGCCCTGTTGCCTGGGCCTGAGGGTACCTCTGCAACCCAGCAGGCTGGGCGGCCTGGCCCCTGATTCCAAGACCTGCCTCCACTGCGGGTCTCCTGTACCCTACCTGGCAAGCTGAGGACTCAAGCTGGCTACCTGCAGGCTTCCATGAGAACTCAGCTGTTTGCACTGCTAAGGAGATTTTTCTGGAACCCCTTCCCATTCTGCAGCCCTGAGGGGATGACATGTGATTACCCATTGGATGGCTTCATTGGGGAAGGCACCATGTTACTTTCACACAAACTAGTATAGTCTCTGACTGTCCTCACACATGAGTGTCTTTAGTGTGTGTTTCTGGAAGACTTGTGCTCTCTGTAACATGTAAATGGCAGCCTGGGAGGATGATCTGTAGCCCCAGTTTAGAACTGCTCATGTCTACTTTTCTTTAGAGGAAAGGGAATGCTGCCTTCCTCTCCTCTGCTTCCTGTCTTCCTCGAATACTAAATAT
This sequence comes from Sciurus carolinensis, assembly GCF_902686445.1. Classification (NCBI taxonomy): domain Eukaryota; kingdom Metazoa; phylum Chordata; class Mammalia; order Rodentia; family Sciuridae; genus Sciurus; species Sciurus carolinensis. The sequence goes on from NC_062226.1 coordinate 70,520,134, forward strand.
CAGGTCTTCACAGACTGAAGTTGCCAGTTTTGTGTACACTGAAGGCTGCTGGCTAGCTTTTGGACACATGGAGACCAGACTTTGGTTTCACCTCACATGCTTCACAGTGCAATAGCATTCTGCTGATCTTTACATCCTTATTGATGCAGGTAGCCATGGAAATTAGAACCTCCAAGGGATTTCCCAGGCCCTTTTCTTGACTTTCAGAATGATGTGTAATTTTTCTGCACCTAATTTTCTGTAATAGCCATATAGATCTACCTCATAGCCATGGTGTGAGCATCGGTCATAGAAGTCAGTACAATGACCTTGAGGATGTTTAGGACAAAGGTACAGTCAAAGTAAACACAGCATTATATTCATTGCACAAGTCTTGTTTCTCTTCAGTCCCTTCTTCTCTTTCAGTAACTCCTCCATCCTCCCTGTTTGGAACATTCATTCATTGGTCAACCATGTTTTTCTGCTTGGCTCATCCATTCCATCTATCTGCCATGCCCCATGAAACTTGCTGCACTATGGGTTCCATTCTGGATTCTGTTCTCTGTCATCTGTCTTTACCTTGGGGCCTGTGTTTCATGTGACATAGTTGAATGTCTTGGGACATGTCCAGTTAGAAATGCACTTCAAGGAATAGGCTTGTGCCATAGTGGTCCCCACCCCCTTTTCCTCCTCTAAGATGAAAAGCAAGATGTGCATGGCTGTTGGCATTTGTCAGATGCTTTCTGCACTAAATTCTGTGGCCCGTGTTCAAAGCGGCTTGGCCAGTGAGCACATGTTGTTTATCTGCCCACAGCCACCCCAGTGCTCAGCTGTGAAGCCGCGACACAGACAGACAGGAGGCTGGATCTGGCTGCAGTGACTCTAAGAAGAGGCTTGAGACCAAGAGCATCAAGATGCCGACCGCGGTCTTTGATAGACTATAGGTCTTACATAGATACCAAGCTGCTGGTGGCCAGGTTCCTGGAGCAGTCCTCCTGCAGTATGACCCCAGATATCCATGAACTTGTAGAAAACATTAAATCTGTTTTGAAGTCCGACGAGGAACACATGGAGGAAGCTATCACAAGTGCCAGTTTCCTGGAACAGGTAGTTTTATTATTGATATTGGGCATGGATCTGATAACTGGTTTCTGCAGCAACTTGAATAGCTCTCCAATTTTCAGTCCAAGGCAGAGTAGGTTCTGGCCACTGTCTCCAGGGACCTGGGGCTAGGAGGTCAGGGAATGGGGAGAGAGGAAGCCAGAGAGGCTTCCTTCTAGATTTGGTAACTTTTCCATGGTTCTCTTGGCCAAAGGAAAGAGAACCTAGTTTTCTGGGACATGGAAGCATGCCTAGAAAAAGCAAAGGATACAGATAGTATCCTTTAACATTTGAGTTCCTGAATTCACGATTTCCTTTGATATGGCATGTTTTCTCGACCCTTTGAAAATGGTGACCTAGGTGGATTTAGTATTGGCAAGATTCTGGGAGCTGTTCACATTCTCATAAATTGTTTGGCAAGATAAATAAGCTGATAGGACTTAAAGGAATAGATACTTTTCCTTCCCATAGTTTGAAAAGTAAAAGGTAGTCTTCTAAGTGGGAGTCATTCAGGGAAATGGTAAAATTGGGCATGCACATAATCCTTCTGGATCTCAGTTTCCTCATACAGTGAAGGATTTGGCTAGGTGGTCTCTACCATCAGACCTCTGAATTAGTGGAATTTCCATCTGATAAGTTTCTCTCCAACCTTTGAAAAACTGTTAACTTTCAGGTGTTCACTCTGTTGCTACGGGTCAGTGCAGTGACACTTGGTGTGACCTGGCTTGGTGCCTTTAAATACTTGGAGCATTAAATACCAAACAAATACTCTTCAAGTTGAATTGGCACAATTCTTAGGGTAATTACCAGTTCCAGTATTCTAGGTAAGATTTTAAGGTAGTTTAAATACACTCTCTTCTTGCTCTCCTTTCTGTTCCTACCTTCCACTTGCTGGCCTCTTATTGAAACCGGAAGCCAAATTCTTTCCTAGTCCCTCAGGGGACCCAGGGAAGAAGAGCAATCTGCAGTCTGATTGCTTCTAGGAAGAGGTACTTGAACTTCAGACCCTATTGTGGTTTGCTCTGTAAAAAGGTGTTCAGTCAATGGTTCTGCGTTAGGTTCCATTGAGTAGCCTTTGTAGGGGAGACAGTTACATCCTGGAGACCCTGACCTACTTCAGTTGTCATTCTCTGCTCCCTTCATTCAGTCCAGCCCCAGTGGCCTAATAAACAGGAACATTTGGAAGTACTTTTCAAAGACCACCAAGCTCTGATGTTGGGAAAGAGTTGGAGCACCTTTCAGACTTCTTCAGAATCTTGCTCCCTGAGAAATAGCTCTGGAGAAAAAGAACAGGTACTTACAGTTGTACAGGTGCTATAGTTACAAATGTTTGCTAGATCCTTGAGTCCCAGACTGGTTAAAAGTTCAACTACTGAGATTGTTGTGACTGACTCTGGGTCATCTGCAGGAACCTTCCAGGATTGGATCCCCAGAAGTCATAATGCCACAACCCTCCCCAGACAGGAAGCAAGGACAGCAGAAGGAGACACTGACTCAACCCCACCTTGCACACTTTCACTTTCTTTATCCTCACTAGAATTAGTTCTGAGATCCATTTTAATTCCCCCCAATATCAAAAAACACTTACCCTAACTTACCATGTAACATAGTCAAATTTAATGAAAGTTAGAATTTTCTTCTTAATCAGGAGACAAAGGCAAGTCTTAAAGACAAGAGTGTTAGCAAAATTTAATATCCCATCTTTGGGGGACTAAATTTTAATGACCTTGTCTGCTCAGAATGGTACACATGAAGCAAAGTCCTCTGGATGTTTATTATGCAATGCTAGGTGGAGGCTCCCGAGTTTCCCCAACATGCTACCATTATCCCAGGTCATATGGACAAGTCTGAAATTCTCCAAAATTATTTTAACAGGAGCTCCCTCCTCTTTCAATCCCAATTAGGGATCTCCCATATTTTTGCCATCTTTAGAGTAACTGATGTTATTATGTCTTTAAATACCTTGCAAAACAGATCTAGCAGAACCATTCTTAAACAGCTTTTTCAAATAAATTGGCCTCATTTTTATTGTGTTTGTTGAAGGGTTGTCAGAGCCATCTGAAGCATTATTGATCCTAGTTGACATTTTTAAAACTCATTATCTGACCAGTGGGTGTCAAATTTTCAAGTGCACAGGTGTCACCTGTGTTCTTGTTAAAAACACCTATGCTCAAGTTCCCCTCCAGACTGTCAGAATTGGTGGCATATAGGCATTCATGTTTCTAGCACCTTCCATGCCCCACAAGCTCTCAGGTAATGAGAATCACTGGCTTAGACTGTAGAGAAGTTGGAGAAAACAGATGAGAAGAACGTTAAATATAAAGAAAGAAATCACAATTGACCAATCGAGTGTGGTGGGTCTACAGTTGAAACAATAGAATGTTTGGAGAATTTCTTAGGAACTTAGGAAAGAGCCAGTATATTAAAAGTATCTCTGGAATTCCAAGGGAAAATACCCTTTTTTAAAAATTTTTGGAAGCAAAAATTTTTTTTTTCTCTCCTAGAGAGAGGAGGGTGGGGAAGAAATTTAAAAGAAGGAAGATCTCACAAAAATAGAAGGGAGACCAACAGAGTAGAGGAGTGGATAGAGAGGGAGGGAGAAGAGAAGGGCAGGGGAAGTACTTGGGGAATAAAATCTACCAAATATGCTATGTCTGTGTGTGAATATACCACAAGGAATGTAAATATATAAATATAATGCACCAATTGAAATAATAATTGAAGGGAGTAGTAGAGTATAGTAAGCGGATGGGGGAGGGAGGAAGGGAAGGTGCTGGGGAATAAGATGATCAAATTATATGCATGTACAAATCTGGCATAATGAGTCCCACTATTATGTATAATTTGCAATGCACCAATAAAAAAATTTTGGGGGTGGGTACTAGGGATGAAACTCAGGGGCACTGGACCACTGAGCCACATTCCCCAGCGCTGTTTTGTATTTTATTGAGAGACAGGGTCTCACTGAGTTGCTTAGCGCCTTGCCGTTGCTGAGGCTGGCTTTGAACTCATGATCCTCCTGTCTGGGCCTCCTGAGCCGCTGGGATTCCAGGAGTGCACCACCACCATTATTTTTTTTATTGGCTACCAATAAAAAATTAAAAAAAAAAAAAAAACATGGATAGTTACAGAACACAGGTCAGTGGGCTTCTGGCGAAGCTTAGCCTCTCCTCACACTCTCCTTATTCTCTCAAAGATAATGGCTCCACCGCAGCCCAGCACTTCCAGGGCCCACGCGTTGCCCTCGAGGAGACAGCCTGGCCTGCTGCATCTGCGGAGCTGTGGTGACCTGAGCACCTTCGTCCCGGCAGGGAGGCCAAGAGTAGAGAGGAGACCGCCGAGAGCAGAGGCCGAGCGGCCACACAGCCTTATCGGTGTCGTCCGGGAGACTGTCCTGTGAACGGAGGAAGATAGAAGACGCTCCTGGGGGAAGGATCCACCTTTTCTCTGTGCTGTGTACCAGCGGGGAGTTGGGGTCCCCCTCTGTGAACTCCTCAGAGGGAAGCACTCCGGAGAACGTGTGTTCCTGCTCCTTTGTGCTGCGGGGGGCAGCCCAGGGTGCACAGATAGGTTTTGCCAGGGCCCCTGGGGTTTGGATGTAGGAGGTGGAGGGGAAGGTGAAGAGCTGTCTCCTTCCTCTGCTGGGTCTCACAGCATTCCTGAGGGTCACATGCCCTGGCCGGGGCAGCAACTGGGGTGTGGATTCTTTGCCCACCTCACCCTTCATGTCTCTCCTCGTGGCCAAGTTCTTTCCCTCGTTGGAAGGACAGGGCTTTGGGACTGCTATTTTTAACTGCCTGCGGCCTTTCACTGCTCAGTGAGAGAGGAATTGGCAGGAGACACCGTGATTAACCCCCATGTGACTGCAATCCTCAAGCCTCTTTTTAGGTTACCCTCAAATCACGCTCTCTTTAGGAAAAACAGGAAAATGTAAGTGGTACCTTTTAATGCAAGACATTTAGAGGGAGAATTATTGTTGATTCCATTTATTCATGCTTGCAAAACTAGAGCACCTAAGGCAGAATGAGAATAAAAACGTTTACTTTGGACCTGCAGGCTTGGTGTGCAGTGTTTGTGTATGCTCAGGTGGCGGGGCCTTACCTTACGGAGGAGTTGGAGTTGGAGTTTTGGTGGTCAGGTCCCACAGGCAGGCCACCAAACCAGTTTAATCTCCAAAGCACCTAAACCTTAAGGATGATGTGTCCTTCATAGACTCTGCTGGCCCGGGCTGAGTGGCTTCAAGGCACTGTGTTCTAATAGAGTCATGAACACGAGTGCAATTACAGGCCGGGAATTAGTTTGAGGAAGGAAGGGGTGCTCAGGGAGGGCTACTTTGAGGAAATGGCACTTGAACTGGATCCTGGAGGGTTCCAGGCAGAAGGAGAGGGCAAGAGTCCTAGAGGTGACCACCAACCTGAGTCAGGGGAGAGGTGGACAGGAGAGTTGCAGACCATGTTCTGTGCTCACAGTGAGAGACCATGGAAGAGTTGGCAGCAGAAGAATGGCAGACCTAATTGTGTTTTCAAAGGATCACTGTGCCGCAGGGTGAAAAGTGTAGGTCAGGTATGTAAGGAAGTGAAGAAGGAGGAAGTAGGGATTGGGGGCTCTTTGGTAAATGAAATACTAGTTCTGCTGAGCGTTCCCAAGCACCAAGCACTATGCTAAGGGTTTAACTTATGTTCTTGTTTTGTGGTGAACACAGCCTGTGTGGAGGGGCCTATTATTGTCCCCATTTTATAGATGAGGAAAGTGAGTTTCTGAGATTTTCTCAAGTTCATGCAGAAGCTGACATTTAACTCTCAAGCCACCCAGCTCCAGACACTATTCCATGCCTCACCTTCTCAAATCATGATAGTTTGCATTTCATGGTTCTCTGAGAGTGGTTAAGACTTCCTGCTTGGCTCACCAGGCTCTAACAACCCATGGCCAAGTGGAAATTGAGGTGGGGTCAGGAGGCAGAGAAAAAAAGAGGGGAAGAACTATTGGGAAGTGCTGAGCTGGGGTGAAAAGTGGATGTGGAGACTTTTGGAAATGCGGAAGAGATGGAGTGTCCTGAACAGGCTGAGTCTGGCACGCCCTTCTTGGGGTGAGCTGTGTTCGGAGAGAGGTACAGGAGCCTCCCAGAGGGACATTTTCTCTGTCCTTATCACCCTTCAGCTCATCCCTAAGCTGGCATGTGGTTGTTCTATTTCAAATTCCTTGCTGCTGGCACCAAGACTGTTCCCTGGGGACTGGCCCACCGCCCTGGGGCAAGCCCCTAACTTCTCTGAGGGTCTCTGCTGGTGTCACAAGCTGCTACCTCGCCCCTGCTCCTGGGACACTCCGAAAACTGCCCATAGCTGGGTCTGGCCACTTCCTGCCACGTAACTGCTGATTTCTCCCAGCCTGGTTTCTCCCAGGTGAGCTTCCTCACTGTGACTGGTGAGAGAAGGGGCTGGCCACACTGCATTACCACACTTGCCTCTCTCACTTAAAAAAAAAAAAAAAAAAAAAAGTTTTTTTTTTTAATTTTTTTTAGTTGTCAATGAACCTTTATTTTATTTTATTTATATGTGGTGCTGAGAATCGAACCCTGTGCCTCACACTTGCTAGGCAAGCACTCCACCACTGAGCCACACCCCAAGCCCCTCTTACTTTTTTGACCTCTGCTTTTTTGCCCTTCTGGGATGGTGTTTTGTTTTTCTAGCTGCAACTCTTTCCACCTCTTCAGAAGCCCTTGCTGGTCAACTCCAGCCACCACTGCAGGCCCCAGTGTGCTTGGACGGCTCAGGCTAGACAGGTGGGTGCTGCAAATGTGCATAGCTTCTGGCTCTGGCTTTGGGGAATAGTCAGAGGTGGTTTCAGTCATCCTGAGGATAGGGAAGTGACCAGCAACACCTGGAAAAGGAAAGGAGGACAGAAAGCCTGAGGGTATGACTTAGATGGATTCCAGGAGGAAATGGGGTCTGTGTCAGCCTCACAGAATTGACCCTGCTGCCCGAGAAACATTCCATGTAAAACAGGGCCTGAAGGCATTAGCAAGGTCAGAAAACTGACTTTGTCTTGCTTCCCTGACTTTTAGAATTATTCAAGTAGTATATGAGTGTACAAAACTTTGCAACATAAAATATATTACAATGCAATATTTTATATGTTAACCTTGGGAGGGAACTTAGCAGTCACATGATTCATCTCCCTAACGGTTTGTCTGGGTGGTAAATGAATAAATAGTCTCATAGGCATCAGTGATAGGACACGGTTGTTCACAGGTCAGCCAAATATAGATAGGGAAGGCTGTTTTGGGTATGGAATACCTTACAATCCAGAAGTGGCAAGGAAGCATTTCAAATGTGGTATTGGAACTATACCAGAGGGATAATTGATTAGCATAGAGATGTCTAAATAAGTTTTTACTGGTGAAGTAAGTGATATTCCAGAAATGCAGTTTTTGCCTCTGTTCCAGTGGAGGGTAAGAATCTGGTCCCCACTTGAGGAGTTCATGAGATAGACCAGGACATGGATTGCTTCTTCAGAATGTCATGACCTCTGCCTCAGTCTTCCCCAGCCTATGTCCATATGTGGAAGGCCAGAGAGCAGGACCTTCCCAAATTTTCATACTGTTTTCTGCAGGCTCATGGTGATTGTCTCACTGGCAGAGTTGCCCCAAAGCTGCTTTCCCTGGAATGTCCCACCTGATGGTGAGTTGTGGGGGAGGGGCCAGGGCCCCCACTTGCCTGGGCTGCTTACTTTTACCAAAGCACCTCATTGGCAGAAGAGCTCATGGGCTAGGTCTTGTCACTCTAATCCCTCAATTTGCAGATGAGGCAACTGAGGTGTAGCTCTAAGAGTGGAGCAGAGGCAGGAGACCAGCACTTCCAGCAGAGCAGCTCAGACTATTTGGGATGAAAGAACATTTCTTTTCCTTCAATCACACACGCACCAAGAACTTTTGTAAATTGTAGTAAACTGACTTAACAGGTAAACGGAGTAGCAGTAATAAAAAAGATATAAAATACAACCCTCCTCTTTTTAAATAGGTGTTATTTTCAGAGCGACTTTAGGCACATAGGAAAATGGAGTGGAAGGTGGAGATTTTCCTCCCCACTACACACTCACAGCCTCCCCCATTACCAACATCCCCCACCAGAGGAACATGTGTCACAACTGACGAACCTACCTGGAGTCATCATCATCCCCAAAGTCCATAGTGTATGAGAGTCCTTGTTTGGTATTGTATATTCTAGGGACAAAAGTATAATGACGTGTTTCCCATTGTAGTATCACACGGATTAGTTTCACACCCTCTGACTATTCACACCTCCACCTCTCCCAATCCCTGGAAACTGCTCATCTTTTCACTGTGTCCATGATTTTGCCTTTTCTAGAATGTCCTGTAGAGATTGTAGTCTGTAGTCTTTTCAGAGGCTTTCTCTCTCTCTCTCTCTCTCTCTCTTTTGTTCTACTTAGTTATACGTGGCAGCAGACTGCATTTTGATTGATTGTACACAAATGGGATACAACTTTTCATTTCTCTGGTTGTGCACAATGTAGAGTCACACCATTCGTGTAATCATACATGTACACAGGGTAATAATGTTTGTCTTTCCTTCCCTGTTCCCTCCCCCTCCCCTCATTTCCCTCTACACAATCCAACAGGATGTAGGGGAAAAGGCACACTCAGATATTGCTGGTGGGATTACAAATTGGTGCAGCCACTCTGGAAAGTAGTATGGAGATTCCTCAGAAAACTTGGAATGGACCCACCATTTGACCCAGCTATGCCACTCCTCAGTTTATACCAAAATGACTTAAAATCAGCATACTACAGTGACATAGTCACATCAATGTTTATAGCAGCTTAATTCACAATAGCTAGATTGTGGAACCAACCTAGATGCCCTTTAATAGATGAATGAATAAAGAAACTGTGGTAATGGAATATTACTCAGAGACTTTCTTCCCTTATTAATATACACTTCACTTTCCTCCATGTCTTTTCATAGCTTAAGAATTCAATCCCTTTATAAAAATTATTAGATTCAATAATTGTAAAAATACTCAAAACTCTTACCCTCCTTTTCTGAACTTAATCTGGTCTCTGGCCTACACTGGGTAAGTGCTGGTCTGGGTGCCTACCAGTCTGAGTCTGCCAGTTTCCTTGGAGCCTTTTCTGTGTGGTAGGGTCTGGGGACATTGATGAAGAGAAGTGGTAGACACTCTTCCCTTTGCACCCCATCTCTGAGGCTGCTTGTGAGTTGAAGCTCCTCCCCACAGTGCCAAAGTCCAAGGTTCCTGTGACTCCCTCAGGGTTAGGAAGAACTGGCAGAGGAAGAGGGAGATGCTGCCAGGCCTCCCCACCCAGTGGAGAAGAATTCTGGAAACAGAACAAAGGAGTCCATCTCCACCTCCCCCTAGGCCTCTGCAGGATGCAGAAGAGAACAATGAAGGGGTTGAGGGAGAGGGACCCAACAAGACCATCTTTGTTTGTAGGGTGTTCCTCCATGCAGCCTCTGCCAGACAAGCCAAGCCTGGGGCCAGAAGTCACCACATTTCTTCCATTTATCTCCCTCTTTCATTCAACAGGTATTTATTGAGCTATGGAATCCTGGGCAGTGGGCCAGGAGCTGAGGAGAGAAAACTGAGCAAGAAGAGAGAGATAAAAAAGAACAAGCAAGTCATAAATGCAAAGTTACCTTTCTCTTGGCTATGATGAACAGCCCCAGGCCCCTACAGGGAAGAGCAACCAAGACAGATTGACTTTGGAGACCAGAGACTTAGGCCTGATTATCAGAAGACTGGTAGGATGGGACCTCTTTGATTAGGAAACAGGTCCTGGTGCCTATAGACCTGGGCTTTTGGTAGCAGGTGGTTCACCATCTGGAGAATTCTGAAGAAAAACTATTTGTGACACTTGTTAAAAACAGTGAGGATGACTTTATTCAGGAAGGGAGTACTGCAAGGGGAGAGAGGTCAGTCCTAACCCTGAATACAACAAGGACAAATGGAGACTTAGAGCAAGGAACAGGGATGGGGTCAGAGGATAGGGAAAGTGCTATGAGGAAATATCAGGGGTAAGACCCTGGTAGAACCACTTAACAGAATCCTCCCTGTAGGCAGGCCAGAGTGATATGAAATCAGGGTGGAGAATGAAGAATTTATTTGGATATAAAGGATGGGGGATTTCTAGCCAAACCTGGACTAAGAGGGTCAAGGACAAGGGAACTTCTTGCCACATCATCCCTTGCCTCAGGCTCATCCCTGCCTTAGCTGGATGCTTTTTTTTTTTTTTTTTTTGGTTTGTTTTTTATTCCCAAAACTGGCAGGATCTCTTGTGTTTTGACCTAACAAAGGAGCAAGAGCCAAAATCCAGGATGAATCATTATTCCTTTCTCACCAGGTACCTGTAGGTGTAGGTCCTGGGTCTGTGGAGGCTTTTCCAGTGTCTTAGATACTGTGTGCATATTTTGATACTAAAGTAGTATTTCAGTGGAAGCAGAGAAGAATTCCAAACAAGCAGGGAAGAATTCCAAACAAGGAGAGTCATTTGAAGTATTCTGCTATTAGTGAGTTGTCTCTCCTACTACTCCTGTATCTGTCTGGAGAAGACAAGCAGGTCTTTAATAATAATCATAAACACAGTATCAGAGGCATTAGGCATGCAGGCCTGCCTCTTCATTTTGCAGATAAGGAGTCCAACATCCAGTGAGGGAAACCAATTTACTTAAAATTGTAAAATCTGCAAATGTCAGAATGGCTTCTGTCATATTAGATTTCTTATTCTTCCCTGGAGTCTAAGGCATGAAATAGATGCATAGAATGAGGCATAGGAACATACCACAGGAACTCCTAAGGATCCAAAACATTAGCACAAGGTATTACAAAGAGTCATAATGACTAGCATTTATTGTGAACCCTTCTAGAGTTGTCTTAATAACTTAGCTCAAGTAATCTTCATAGTCATCTTGACAATTCTTTATCAGTTCTTATGACTATACTTACTTTCTCTTGTCTTATTGCATTGACTGACATCTCTAATACAATGTGGAACAGTAGTGGAGGTAGTGAACATCCTTGCCTTGTTCCTAATCTTAGAGGAAATACCTTGGATGCTTCCCCATTAAATAAGATGTTGAGAACAGAGGTATATATACTTTATCCTATTAAGATAGTATCCTCAGTTTTTGAGGTTTTTTTCCCCTTTATGAAGGAGAATTGAATTTTGTCAAAGGTTTTCTCAACACATATGGAAATAATCATGATTTTTCCCTTCTTAGGTTTGTTATCATGGACTCTGATTTTCATAGATTACTGGTAGTAAACTAACCTTGGATTATTGAGTATATTCCATTAACTCATGATGTACTATTTTCTTAACATGATGTTGGATTTGTTTTGCTAATATTTTACTTAGAAGTTTTATAATATAATTGATACTCATCTCTTTATTTCTTTATTCTGTATCTGATTTAGGCATCAGTTCATAAAATGAATTCCTTTTCTTTACTCTGAAATATAGAGCATTTGGTTATCTGGTCTTTGAGGGTGTGGTACAATTTCTTGTTTTGGTGCTTTTGTGTGTGAATTGTTTCTTTTATGGAATTTCCATATTCCTTTTATGGAATTTGGTCTATTTGAACTTTCTAATTCTAATGAAAAGTCAATTTTGGCATTTTTTTATTATGTATATTTGTGGTTTCTCTTATTTTTTTCTTGATCAAGCTGACAAATAGTTGGCTTAGTGTATATATATTTATATATATATATATATATATATATATATATAGGCATGGAGGCTATATATATATATAAAAACTAGATTCTGATTTATTAATTATGTGTACTGTTTATTCTCTTTCTCATTAATGTCTGCTTCTCTTTTTATTTTGTATGTATGCGTATGCTTTTTTTTTTTGGTTTATTTTGTTGTTCTTTTAAAGTTATTATTTCTTTTTTTTTATTTGTGACACTGGATATTGAACCCAGGATCTTTAGTAGACAAACACTCTACCACTAAGCTACATTCCCAGTCATCTTTTTCTTTTTGTAGTGTTATGAGTTGTAAGTTTATTTTATTTTCATTGCTAAAAATGTTTAGTACAAAAGGTTTTCTTATCACTGCTTAAACTGCATCCCATAGAATCTCATATATTTTCAGTGAGATTAGGACCACTCTTGGAGAAAAAGAATACTGAATTAGCAATACAAAATTACATTCAGGGCCTTGGAAGGGGAGATCTCTTCCTACTACTGTGAACCCAACAAAATTCAAGTATCATGGCTCCTTATTTCCATGGGCCTTACTTGCAGTCACCGTTGTGCATGAGTAAGTCTTGGGAATTTACATTGAGTTTTAGGTAGGAGGTCAGTATTGTTGAAACAGATAGTAGTAAGGGGAGACCTGACACCATGAGTAGCAAGAAGAAGGAATTAGAGAATGAACTTCAATGGTGCATATATCTTGGCACTTGGCAAACCTTATCTTAATAATCTTTATATTCAGTGCCTGATGGTTGTGCTATTACCATTTGTAAATGATCAAAAGGAATTTCTAAATGTTAAGAATGTTCTTCAGATCACACAGTTGATAAGTGAGTGCTGTGTTTTGAATGGCCCCACCGAAACCCATTTTGAAATTTAATCCCCATTACATGGTATTAAGAGGTTAGAAACTCAATCTGTGGTGTTTGAAATGAGGTTATGAGGATGGGGCTCCCATGTTTGTAGTGGTGGCTTTATAAAAAGGGGAAGCGAGACCTGAGCTAGCATGCTTGCTCCATTTCACCATGTGAGGCCCTGGGCTACTTGAGATACTGAAGGGAGTCCCATCAGCAGGAAGGCCCTCACCAGGTGCCTCCTTGACCTTGGATTTCTAGAACCATGACCTAAATAAACCTTTATTCTTTATAAATTATCCCATTTGTGGTATTTGGTTATAGCAATAGAAAATGGAGGAAGACCATGAGCTTGAGGCAGGGATGGGGGAAATGACAAAAAGGCAGTGAGTGTAGGCAATGAATGATTGGGTCAGAAAGATGGGGGCTGATTCAGGAGGAGATAACACATTAATACCTTCAGGATACGTCCCCCTCCTCCACCTGTTGCCAAGGTGACCTGCCTCCAGGGGACGATTGTTTCTCCCTATAAGGAGTTGTTAATGAGTGAATGCCCCCGGGCTGCTCCCTTCCTTTCCCATGAGGATCGCTCCCCCTTTGGCCCACCTTTTGGTCACTGGTTAGGTACACAGGATGCAGGGAGGAGAGAGGCAGGATGGGGGAGGAGAGAGCATGAGAACAAAGGAAATCTAAAATGTATAAAAGGGGCCGGACACCCCACTTCTTAGGGCCCCTTCTCTGCAGAGAAGTCTATCTCTGTTCTATCTTTTAAGTAAAACTTGCGTTCTACCTTTGCCTTGGTGTTTCTCAGGTGTTTGATATTCAACATCTGGGGAAAGGGGACTCGGCCCTGATTGATTCTCATCACCGGCACCAAGCTTCCATCTAGAACCGTCCAAAGCTGAAGCCCGTGTTCTTTATGCTGTCGGTGCTCAGAAAGGTCTGGCCTCAGGGCTCCTCTCATCCTCCCTTGCAGTCATCAGGTTGAGGAACATGAGCTCTGCAGAGCTACCTGGAGAGATGAGCCCTAGCAGTGCAGGAAGACTTCCTGTGGGGAATGGGATGGTGACCGTAGTAGTCCTCTATTATTGTGCAGCCAAGTCTCCTCAAACATTTGTTGTGCCACAGGCTCTGAGGGTCAGGAATCTAGGAGCCACTTAGCTGGCTGCTTCTGGCTCAGGGTTTCCCGTGAGATTGCTTTCAAGTGGTCAGCTGGCGCTGAACCATCTGCTTCCAAACTCACTTGCGTGGTTGTGGATAGGCCTCCAGCTGCCCACTCGAGGCTTTAGTTGGGCATCATGTGGGTCTCTTAAATGCACCGCAGCGACACTCGGTGTGTACGTAGACTCCTCAGGAGTCTCTGTGTGCATTGAGCAAAGCACATGCAGTGGCTGCCCACCCAGAGCTTGCATTTGAGTGGGAGGAGCCAGACAATGAATGAAAAGAGAATTAAAATAAGAGCAATGGCTGCACACCTAGCTAAAGTGTACTCAAGGATAGGAGGTGACAGGCGTTGCTCCTTCAGGCGACTGACCACATTAGGTTCTTCTGCGAAGTCCTCTCTGAGGAGGTGGCATCCCAGCGAAGTGCCAGGGTGAGCCACGTGGAGACCAGGGGTGCAGTCAGGGCAAAGGCCCCAAGGAGGGGTATTCTTGGTGTGTGTTCAGGGATGTCGTGGTTGGAATGAAGTGAATAAGGGAACGATGGGTAGGAAATGAGATCTGAGGGGTAGCCAGGGCCTGAATAGGCCGAGGCACTCTCAGGTCCTTGGGTTTTCATCATCTGGAAGGCTTCTCGCAGCGAGGACTGGTGATTTGATTTCAGCGTGCTCCTGGGTCCTTTGCAGCTGCTGAATAAGGGTTGGGGAGACGAGGAGGACCAGTTGGGAGGCTGCTGCAATGACCCAGGTCAAGAAGGTGGTGGCTGGTTCTAAAGGGGACATGGTGACACGGTCAGACTTCCGTGCCTGCCATGATTGTTGTGTCCAGGAGGTGGTGCTGCTGACACATGATAAGCAGGTTTCTGTGGCTTTTCCAAGTTTCTGGCCAGTTAGTGACTATTCTCTTCCCAAAGGCAGAGTGTGCCAGGCACTCTGGTGTAATGAGTCAGGAAGCGAGCGACACCAACATGGTGCTCACAGAGCAGCAGGGAAGAGAAGATGCACTGCCGTTTAAAGGAATTGCTTAAAAAGTACTAGGGGCCACACAAAGCAGCAAGCTATGTGCTCTGGGAGAGGACTCACAGGAAGGGATGGGTGTCAGGCATCACAGGCACCGGATGTAGTCATGGAGACGGAAAAGCTATATTTGGAGGACAGTCTGTGTCAGGACAGGAGCTAGGGTGGGGCAAAAGTTAGAAGCAGGCTTGCCAAGTCCCTGGAATACCATGCTAATGCCATTGGGCTTCATCCTGGAGATACAGGAAGAGGCCCCGGGGAGCCCAGTGTCAGGGTCTGAATGGAAAACACAGGAAATAAGGCCTGTTTTTGCAGTGCTGTTGTTAACACCATTAAAAAGGGTTAGGGTTTAATAATGAAGATCTCAACTGCAACCCAAGTTAAAATGGCAAGAAGGAAAAAAAAAAAAAAAATCAAAATGGACCTGATATTCAGCAAGAGGAATAAAGCATTTTGCATTAAAAATTTTTAGGGCTGAGAATATAGCTCAGTGGTAGAGAACTTGCTTGGCATACTTGAGGCGCTGAGCTCCATCCTCAGCACTGCAGGAGAAAAAAAGAAAAAAGAAAAACAAATTTGATTGTGTATTAGATAGCATAATACATTACATTTTTTTCCCCAAAGAATTCTTAATGATAAGTTCAGAGTTTACAATATAATGTTACACGAAAGAGGCAGGATCTAGAAATGGAATCCACACAATCTGAAAGGAAAAAGGCCCAAGGATCAAAGTGATTCTCTGCAGGAATTGAGGTGATAGGTGATTATCTTTCCCTTTTTTCAACTTTTCTAGATGTTTGAAAAATTTTGCATGAATATGCATTAAATTTGTAATGCATATTCATGTGAGATTTAAAATAAGGGTCTCCTGAATTTGATCAGGAAGTTTCCCTTAAGGGCCTGCTTTAGAGTAGGGGATTAAATAATTTGGAAGCAGAATGAGCAGAATGTGTTCTCTGACTGAATGTGGAAAAAAGAGAGGCAAAGGTCAAAGTTAACATAAGTGTCACCCTTTGGTCCCTTCTCAATGCAGCAGCCAGAGCAATCCTGTTAAAACAAAAGCTACATCCTGTTCCTCCTCTGCTCAGCACCCTACCATGGTCCCATTTCACTTGAGGCGGAAGCAAACCAGTATCCTTAGAGTCACTTCAAAGCATCACGTAGAATTTTCCACCCTGCCCTTGGGTTATCTCTCCTTTTCCAGTTTCCTTCCCTCTGCCTCCCTGGCTTCCTCACTATTCCTGGAACAGGTCAATATGTTCCTGCATTTGCCCCTCCATGCTCAGAGGGCTTTTCCACATCTGTTTGTCTTGCCCTCTCACCTCCCTCAAATCTATACTAAAGTGCTCCTTCTTGAGGTCTTTCTTGGTTGCCCTCTCTAAAATGCAACACTCTGGACTTCTTTATCTACTTATTTTTCTCCTTAGCACACATCATGAGCTAATAAAGCTATACATTTTACTTGATAACTTTATTTCCTCCACTTGAATGTAAATTGCAGAAGGACAGGGATTTTCTGTTTTGTGCACTGCCTTCTCCCCAGCTTCTAAAACAGAATTAACACTGCTTGTTGACTGACCAAAAGACCATCATTGAAGTAAAGAACCCGAACACTCCATTTATCCCCCAAAGACCTTCAGATTTCCACCACTTATTAAAAGGTATTAAATGGCTAGACTTCTTTTGATAGTTAGCTCTTTTAGGACAAAGTTAAGATTGCATTTCAAAGACTTCTCTTTCCACCTTATTTATTTCATTGTTTGTGGGTGGGCTTCTTTGTCTTCAGGAACAGACTCCATTTGTGGTTTAGAGATTGGGGAGTGGCAGTGAGTCCTGGGGCAGGGAGGAGGATGGGGTCCCTGGATCTGATGGCTGGGAGGGCCTGCGGGGCTGTTGGATCTCGCCAGTGGAGGTGCAGTCCTTGGCGTGCTGGGGCCAGCGCTGTACCCAGCTGTGGCATGCAGCAAGTAGTAAATGGGGCTACTGTTCACATGGCCATGTGCTTTTCTTGCAGCAGCTTGTGACCTTGACCCTGTGGCATTGGTTGTGGTTTGGTTTTGATTCAGGGAAGCACAGGCCTAAGGGTGCACAGACCATTTTCCCATCTGGGGGGCTGCTGGGCGTCCTTAGCCCGTATCCACTTAAGGCAGCTCTGGGCCAATGTCAACACCCTTGCAACCTGTTGGCAGCTCCCCAGGCAGCTGTGCCTTGCTTCTGATGCAGAATGGAGTCTTGGGTGTCCCAGA
The DNA here is from genome assembly GCF_902686445.1 of Sciurus carolinensis. NCBI lineage: Eukaryota > Metazoa > Chordata > Mammalia > Rodentia > Sciuridae > Sciurus > Sciurus carolinensis. The sequence goes on from NC_062226.1 coordinate 70,537,227, forward strand.
CTCTGCCCTCACACCAGATAGGCTGGGACCTCCAGAACCTAGTGGGAGTCACTGTGCTGAAAAGGGCCTTCTAGAATGTGCGATGGAGTTGACAGATACCCCCTTATGTCCCAGGGCTCCTGCCTGGTATTCCATCTCTGCCTAAGTAATTTTATCACAGAAGTAATTTGAGGAGCAAAGCGATAGAAAGGGCAGGTTTCATTCCAATCCCATCCTCAGCCAGGATAGATAAATACACGAAGACCTTGAGCAAGCCCAGAGGACTGAATCTGGACCCTGCTATTTCTTGGACTCATTTCCCTCTGGCACCAGAATCCTGGAGTCTATTGAACTATTGCTGCACTCCCCTCTGGCCCACCAGGTGGCTGTAGAGGACCACAGAATGGGCCAGTGAGGGGGCTGGATTGGAGTTTGTCAGGAGAGCCAGGGGCAGGGAGATGCCTGGTCCGCCTCCATACAGAGCAACCCCAGCATTCCTACAGGTGCCCCAGGCTAGGATGTTGGCCACCCAAGCTGTTCCAAAGTAACTGTGACTGATGCCCACAGAGCAATGACCAGGGTCCTCGCATCCTCAGTCCATGCACGGGGTGCACCAACTCAGAAGCTGAAGGAGGACTGAGGGCTGAGAAGGTAACGTGGCAATTCATGGCACAGAATGATCTTGCAATCAATCAGAGCTCACCAAAGAAGTTTGGTGAAAAAGAATAAAATAAAATAGAGATGCAGTACCTGGTCCAGCCTGGACTACACAGACCCCACAATCTGACTCTAGGCCACTTTTTTGCCAAATTGGACTCACTGTGCTCCTCGTGGCCAAAAGCATCTGATTCCTTGCTCCCTATTCCCAGGTGTCTGCTCTTGTGTCTCCTAGCCCTTCTGCCTCCCAACCCCTGTCCTCAAATTTTGTGCTGTTCACAATGTAATGGCTCTAAAAAGGAAACTTCTAGGTTCAATCCATATTATTAACATTGTCTCCACCCCATTCTTAAGCCTAGAAGATCAACAAACCAATACATGGAGCCTGATTTGTAGTTTCTACTGGGGTCTGTGGTGTAAGTACTCCCATGACCCATTTCAATCTGCCAGTGTGATGCCACTGAACTGTGAGTTAAATTCACAGGACATCATGCTGTCATTCTGCCACACAGATGCCAGGACCTAAAGAGCAGGGATTAGTAGTAAAATAATTAGAAAGTGATGAGTCTGATTGATGTATTAGGTTTGTTTTTAATAGGATTCATTTCATTTTTAAGAATGATTGTTCAACAAGAAAATTCCCAAAAACTTAACCACTGATTCTCTCAGATGAAGAAGTGCTGACTCCAATACACGGGTGGCTGGAAATTCCTCTGCCAGGCACACTCCTGACTCCAGGGTGAGGCCTCCAGGGCACAATCAAGTGGCATGGTCATGTTCTCAAGATCTGTGGCCCCAGAGTCACTGAGGCCAGGGTCGGGGACTGTCACCACCAAGGTTCTTCCTCCATGGTGCACTCAGGAATGCGGGGTTGGTGCTGGACACAGGGAAGGCTGGGTTTGGGGATGTGTGAGAGGAAGTCTCTCTGTGGTCCTGCCCTAGGAGCTGAGTTTATTTCCTCCTGGCTTTCTGTTGTGAAGTGGCTTGTGGGCTGTGCTTACGGGCTAGAATTCAACCCCTCACCTGCAGGACAGCAGACTCCCAGACTCGAGTCTGGGCCCCTCTACATAGCAGCTGTGTCCTTGGGCTAAGTCTCCTCCTGAGGTTCTGAGCCTTACTTTCCTTAGCAGAATGAGGATGATGTAGCTGATTGCTAGGAGGACCCAGGTGTGCACAGGAACAGAGGGGTGCGCACATGGCTGTCCCTCCCACTCCCAAGCCTTAGGGACTCAAGTATCTGGCATCACAGTTCTTGACAGCAAACTTCATGTGGCGAAGTCCTTAGCTTTGTAGACCCCCTAAAATAAGGAATGACTTCATCTTACAAAATTCAAGAGTGGGGGTGACTCCATAAGAGTTGGAGGGGAACCAAGTGGAAGCAGCCTTCCCAAAGCACTTTGTGATTAGGCCCAGACTGAGCTGCCCCCACCTCCCCTGCACCCCTTTCTCCATCTATTTGGGTTTGACCATCTCGAGTGGGATGTGGTAAGGACTGGCTGTAGGGCTGACAAAGAAGCCTGGATTAGGCTGGGTCCCTGGATCAGGTAGGGTTGACTGCTATAAAGAAAAGCTGAGAGAGCAAGCAGGAACTAGAAGCCATGAGGACAGTGTGGGATTCAGTCTTTCACCCTCACCTCCCACCTCAGTGGCATAGGGACCTGCAGGAGTTGGTCACGTGACCCGGGATTCATAACATCCAAAGGAGTGTCCAGAGTGCTCTGGTGGGCAGTGCTGACCAGCAGACCAGTGACAGTTTGTGCAAACTGCATCAACACCTGGCATCCTGTGAGTCTGTAGGGCACATTGGCAGAAGCTTCATTTCTGCCTTCCAGATCTCACTCACTTCTCCTGTGGCCAACCCTAATTTGGAATCACACAGGGAGTTAATTCTAGAAGACAATGTTCTAGCTCCTAAGTTGACTCGGACTACTGCCATACCCTATGCTTCCACAGAACCAAGTACTTGTGGCTCCCTCACCATGCTGTTCCAGGCCTTGACGCGTGGAATGTTCTCCTCGGCCACATGACACCAACTGACAAACTCCTGCAGAGATCTTCAAAGCCCTGCAGAGATCTCACCTCCTCAGAGAAGAGTTCCCTTGCATCTTCTGTACCTTATGTCTTAACATGGACAAGTTGAGGATAAATGCTTCAAGGTGGACTCCAGTGCTCAGAACAACAGAGGCAAGCTGTGCCCCATTGTATAGATGAAAAATTAGTGGCTCAGAGTAGTGTAGAAATTTGCCAAGGTGACACACACAGGTAGCAAAGCTGTAATTTAACCTGCTATTCATGACTCTTCCAATTATAAACCATGGTGACTGGAAAACAGCAAGACAGGTCCCCCTACCCTAAGAAACTGGTTCATGGAGGAGAAAGAGGCAATTGAGGCAGTTAAGTAGCTGGTGAACCGTACTGAGATGCCAATGGCTGCAGCATGTGGTGTGGTCTATGGGGGAGGCGTCCAGGTAGAGCTGGGCTGGCTTCCCTCCTTGTCCCCCACCCCCTCCCTAATGGTACCTCCAACCCTGCAGCCTCCAGGGACGGGTGGGATGCAGCAGTCATCTGTGCTGTTCACTGCCCACTTTCGCAAAGGCTTTGGGGCTGGCGGGAGGATGGAGCGGCGGCAATGCGCTGGGCCTGTCTTCAGGGCTCCTGGCCTGGCCAGTGGGAAGATGATAAGTCTGTCAGCAGCTGGGATCACACCAAGGGGCATTGGCCCTGCAGCCAACAAGTGAGGTTCTAGCTGCCCACTCACTGTAACCTCAGGCGAGTCCTACCTCTGTTTGGGACTCTAGCTTCCTTATGTGGAAAACAGGGGACCTGAACCGGTAGCTAAGACTCCGCGTTCCCTGGATCGCAACCGGGAGATTTGAATTAATAGGGTGTGGCCTTTTTCACATTATTCCACCAGAGGGCGCCACATCCAGCTTTTGGTTTCTGAGGGGTGGTTTGGCAGGGAGGCCGCAAAAGAGGGTATGTGTACTGTGGACTCAGGTGGAAGCAATTAGCAGTGTGTGTGTGTGTGTGTGTGTGTGTGTGTGTGTGTGTGTGTGTGTATGAGAGAGAGAGAGAGAGAGAGAGAGAGAGAGAGAGAGAGAGAGAGAGAGAGAGAGAGAGAGAGAGAGAGACCACAGTTCTTATACACACCTGCATCTACCAACACTACCCTCAGTCTCTCTTTTCTTAGACATCCACAGGGCCCTTCCTCATTTCTTAGTAAGTCCTTTTCAAACCAACTTGCATAAAATCACTTCCACCAAACTCATTTCATGATTTAGTTTTTTAAAAAATTGTAAACAATACTGTAACACAAATTTAACACCTTAGCATTTCTTCTTCTCCCTCCTCCTCCTCCTCCTCCTCCTCCTCCTCCTCCTCCTCCTCCTCCTCCTCCTCCTCCTTCTTTTTCTGTGTTGGGGATTGAACCCAGGGCCTCACACACACTTGGTAAGTTCTCTTATACCATTGAGATGCACCCCAGCCTCACCTTAGCTGTTTTTAAGGGAACAGTGTAAAATACATTCCCACTGTTGTGCAATCAATCTTTGGAGGTCTTTTATAAAATCTTGCAAAACGGAACCTCTGTACACATTAAATAACAACTCCCTATTCTTTCCTCCTCCCAGCCCCAGGCAAACACCATTCTGTTGTCTGTCTCTATGAATTTGACTACTACTCTGGGCATCTTATGTAAAGGCAATCAGAGTATTTGTCTTGTTAGGACTGGCTTATTTCACTCAGTATAATGTCCTTAGGGTAAGGTTCATCCATGTTGTAGCTTGTATTAGAATTATCTAAGGCTGAATAACAATTGATTGAATGTTCATCCTTCCATCCACTGATGGACACTTGGATCACTTCCACCTTTTGGTTATTGTGAGTTATGCTGGTGTGATGGGTGTACAAATGCCTATTTGATTCTCTTCCATATTTTATTTTTCTGCATAGCCCTTAATACCATCCAACTCCCCCCACTACCCCAACTAGATATGCAAATAATTTCTGGGGTCTTTTGGGGGGTGGGGAAGATAACCCTAATGTTTAAAATTGTACTGCCTTAAAGGACTTTCACCAGTTTTATTTCTAACCTAGCAACTTTATTCTAACCTTTCTTTTTAAATGCCTATAAATACCTGGTTTCCAAAATGTTCTTTGAACCAGCTTTACCATCTTACCTGTTTTGCCATTAATGAGTTAATAAATCTTTGATATGTGTTCATTCTATGTTTGTAGGAGTCATATTTTTAACTTTTAAAAAAGTATGCACAGAAAAAAAAATTATGCACAGAGGGGCTGGGGCTGTAGCTCAGTGATAGAGCACTTGCCTAGCACGTGTGAGGCCCTGGGTTTGATCCTCAGCACCAGATATAAATAAATATATAAAAGGTATCATGACCATCTACAACTAAAAAAATTTTTTTAAAAAGCTTTGCATAAATCAACAAATATATGAAAAAATATTCAACATCTCTAGTAATAAGATAAATGCAAATCAAAACTACCCTAAGATTCCATCTCACCCCAATTAGAATGGCGATTATCAAAAACACAAGCAACAATAGGTGTTGGCGAGGATGTGGGGAAAAAGGTACACTCATACATTGCTGGTGGGGTTGCAAATTAGTGCAGCCACTCTGGAAAGCAGTATGGAGATTCCTTACAAAGCTTGGAATGGACCCACCATTTGACCCAGCTATCCCACTCCTTGGCCTATACCCAAAGGACTTAAAATCAGCATACTACAGAGATACAGCCACATCAATGTTCATTGCTGCTCAATTCACCATAGCCAGATTGTGGAACCAACCTAGATGCCCTTCAATTGATGAATGGATAAAGAAACTGTGGCATATATATACAATGGAATATTACTCCGCCATAAAGAATGATAAAATTATGGCATTTGCAAGGAAATGGATGAAATTGGAGAATATCACGCGAAGTGAGATAAGCCAATCTCAAAAAACCAAAGAACGAATGATCTCGCTGATAAGTGAATGATGACATATAATGGGGGGTGGAAGGGGTTAGCATTAGGGTTAGGGTTAGGTTTAGGGTTAGGGTTAAGGAGGGTGACAAGAATGGAGGAAGGAAGGACTGTATAGAGGGAAAAGAGGGGTGGGAGGGGTGGGGGGAAGGAAAAAAATAACAGAATGAATCAAACAACATTACCCTATATAAATTTATGATTACACAAATGGTATGCCTTACTCCATGTACAAACAGAGAAACAACATGTATCCCATTTGTTTACATTAAAAAAAAAAAGCTTTGCATAGACATTCCAAAAGTTTATCCTGGGAGCATAAAACTGCTCCCAGAAATTCAGTACACCATAGTTCATAGAGCTCTGTAGGTCAGCTGGGTCCTCAGGTAATCTGGGGCCGCTGGTACTAACTCCAGCATATGCTCGTTAGAGTTGTGGTGCATACTTATGTACTCTGGGAGGGGTCTGAAAATTCTGGGAAGCTTTTGTGGCCCTGGACCTGATGGGTCCTGGGAGGGACAGTGTGGAGAGGTGGCATGTCCGCATCAGTACAGTGATGGCCAGTACTGCTCAGCTCTCCTGTAAGTCAGGGACATTCTGAGAACTTCCTGTACAGTCTCTTACTCTCACCCATTCTCTGTGAGATAGTCACGAGTTTGCAAATGAAAAGCAAGCTCAGTGAGTTTAAGTAACTCTGAAGATCATGGTTTAAGCAAAAATTTTAGAAGAAAGACAAAATGAAGTGGTTCTGTGTGCATCAGGAGGACTGAGTGGATTTTTCCTCTAGTTTTGCAATTTCAGCTAAGTTGGAGGCTGACAGGTGAGAGCAGGAGGTGACGTCTGTGGTGGTGGCATACTCTTGCATGGGGACAGATGCCACCCACCTGGGACCGTGGTCTCCCTCAGGGACAGACACGTCTCCTCAGGGCCTGCTGAGAGAGACAACTCAAGAATAGGCTTTCCCAGCGCCAGCCTCTCCTGCCCTCATCCTGATGATAAAGAGGGTGATTGAAGGGCATTGTCGCTTGAGGAAGTTCAGAATTCAGGAAAGGAGCTGTTTACTCCCCTCTCCTCCCTGTGAGGTAAGGAAAGAGATATTTCTCTTATATCAAAAGTGCAGAGGCCTCTATCAGCCTCCCTCCTCTACCCTAAACTGGGCCCTGGCAACCATCTGAGGAACTGGCCCAGTGGAGGGCTCAGTATCACTGTTGGAAGCAGAGGGAGCAGAGGGCGCATGGGATGGCTGGGTGAGGGGTCAAGGATGGATTCCCCTTTCCTCTGAGGGGTGAAGAAGATGGCTACCGCAGGAGCTCACTGGCTGTGAGACTCCAAGACACAGCCTGGGTTGAAAGGGCACACCCTTTGGAGGACCGTGGCCTAAGGGACCAGTGGAAGATGTCTCTAGAGCTTGAGGGACCCCCAACACCTGAGGGCTGCCCACTACTCGTCTTGTGGAACCCCTGTGAAATAGGTCAGCAGAAAGAGCCAGTCAAGAGGAGGCCTTCGACCTTCCCAAGGGCGAGTACTAATGCAGGTGTCCTCCAACCACCACTGACCCTTGAAGATCCTCTAAGGACCAGCTGTTTGCCATTCTCCAGTGTGACCGTCAACACATCAGGGACTGCTTCGCACTTTAGTCAGCCATCAATGTCTCTGGGGGACACATTTTTGCTTTCTGTGAGCGGGGGAGGGGGAGAAGGGGCCTTGCTGTGACTTGGATATGGTCTGTCCCCAAAGGTGGAAGCTGGGAAATGACTAGAAATATGGTCCCAGGTGCAGCAATGGGTGGGCGGTAAGCCTTCAAGAGGTGAGGCCTGTGGAAGGTGATTAGGCCACGGGGCTCCACCCTCAAGAAACAATCAGTGCTGTCGTAGGATGGCCTCAGTCTCACAGGAACGAGTCAGGTCTGGCCAGACCAGGTTGTTAAAGAGAGGCCACACTGCAGTTTTCGCCCTTTCTGCCCTCTGTTGGCTCCCTGGCTGCTTCTTGGCCATGTTGAGATGCAGCCAGAGGCTCTTGCCAGGAGGCAGGTGCAATGCCATTTGAACCCTCCAGCCACCAGAATCGTGAGTCAAATCAACCTCTTTACTTTTTGTTGTTATTCTTGGGTATTTTCAGAATTAAAAAAAAAAAATTGTCAGAGAAATTGTATATATTTATGGGTTACCAGATGATGCTTTAGTACATGTCCACTGATAAAAATTCTCAGATGTTCTGAATTGAATTACGAAGGGCTAGAGGAGAGGAGGAGAGGAGGAGAGAAGAGGAAGAGGTGAATCAGTAACAAGCCACAGGCTGGAAACAACAGAAGGCTGATTTACATCTCCGTGTAAAAACCTTCTGTTAACACCTTAACACAAATCCCATGGCAGCGGACCACAGGGCCTCAGTCCCTACCAACTTTCCAGATTGTTACCCCAATGACTCCAGAAGCAATAATTACGTCTGCTTACTTCTTGGTCTACCCGCAGCCCAAGTACCCTGTCCCCCACTCCCTTGGTGTCACCCTGCCACTCTTATCCATAACTGATGAAGATTAGGGAGCTTTCCTTCCCCAATATTTACAAAAATGCTCTTGGTTCTGATCCCATGGACATTTTGCAACTGCTACCCAGCTCTGCTGCTAGAAGTTGGGAGAACCCATCCCAGGACCTGGTCCTTTCCTTTTCTGGCTAGCATCTTTGCTCCATAAGCCCTTTTGTCTCAGAGATCATTGGGTCTCAAGAGTTTAACATTACATTGCATAATGTTCAAGTGTGGCTAAATGTCTCTCTCTCTTTAAACATTTATCGGTTATTTCTAGTGAAAACATTCAAAATTCCTTCTAGATTTTCGAAAAACACAGTGCATCATCATTATCCGTAGTCCCCCGCTGACGGTGCAAAGGCACTCTGGACCAGGTATCTCTGATCTACCTGGCACTTATTACTCATGGCCAAGCCTTCCCCATCTCTCCACTGCCTGCTTTTCCCAGCCTCTGGTAACCCCCATTCGACTGTCCGTTTCTGTGAGATCAACTTTCTAAGATTCCACATGTAAGTGAAATCATGCACCAGTATAATGCCCTGAGATTCCACCCACATTTGTTGCAATGACAGGATGTCGTGGCTGAATGGTACTCCATTGTGTGTAGGTACTACCTTTCCCTGGCTCATTCATCAGTGGATAGACCCTGGATTGATTCCATCTTGGCTACTGTGAACAGTGCTGCAATAAACCTGGGAGGGCAGATGTCTCTGTAGCATTCTGACCTCATTACCTTCAGATACACACCCAGGAGTGGGATTGCTGAATCATACGGTTCTATTTTTAATTTTTCAAGGGATTTCCATACTGCTTTCCATAATGACTGCTTTTTTACGTTCCCACCAAAGTTGAAAGGTTTCTCTCTCCCAAGTGGGAGGCATCTCTTTCCATGTCGTGCTGCTTAAAGTTGGGAGATGGTGACATAGACAACTCTTTCCTTTCTGCTTTCTCCTGGGTGTCTCTTGTGTTAAAACCAGGTACTGCAATCTCTCATCTGATTTCCTTAGCTCTTGTGAGTCAGTTTTGTGTGTGCATCACTGTTTCAATAGATGTTTTTGTGGGGAGATGACTGTCGGGGGCCTTTCTCTACAACACTCTTGCTCTCCTTTCCAAACCTCTGTATTTTATAAGTTTTTCAGCCTCAAGTATTTTGTTATAGAAATTCAAAACCAACAAATATGGGTCCTCTGGGGCCAGACCATAGGAGGCTACCACAGGACCACCATACAATGTCCAGCCTCCACCTTCCAGGTGGAACCCTCTCCCAGGGCTTCTGGCAGTTCTAATGCGCTGAACCTGTGGGGCCTGTGACAAGTTTTTGAGGGAAGACAAGACAGGGCAGTGATATCCTCAGAGAAAAAGTGTGAAGAATATTCTGCTTTAGAAACAGGGTAGAATACTGTTAGTACCCCCAGCATGACCTGGCAGCAGAAAGAATTGCAAGAGCAATTCTTTCAGAACTTTCTCACTGAATCTTCAGATGGGTCCCCAGGGTACTGTTTCCCACTATCCACTCAGGTCTCAGGTCCTTTACAGAGGCTACCTGCTGACCCTAGAGGTTTCTGTGGGGGTTGGGGGCAGGCGAATTAATTCCTGTTTCCCTTCCCTCAGGGATGCAAAGTGTGAAATCCAGAGGGTCCTTCCCTCATTCACACTGTACTCATAGGGGGCTGACAATACCACAGAGGATCAGCCTCAGCAGGCAAACACAGCCTTCCATGGTTATAACCAAGTAGGCCTCACAGAACAAATGCCTGGGCTCTGGGCAGCAAGTCCAGATAGTCACTGTGGGCAGCCTATTATGTAACCTATTAGGGAAAAGATACAGTTCTCCCCAAGATGGTCCCGTTCCTCCCCTGAAACAATAAGACACTCAGCGGGGCCCAGAGGTGAAGTTCTTGTTTATTGTTGCAGCAACTCTTATACAGACATTAGCGTTCAGTTAAATAAAGGAGATAGCACATTAAATACATCACAACCCCAAACCAGACAACTGCGGCCACGGTACAGAGAAGGGGAGGGAGGGCCGGGACCAGTGACCAGACTGTCAAGAGGAAATACATTCAGTGGGTGTGTGGTGTCAACATTCCAGGCTCACGTGTAGATATATTTTATTTATATATTTATTTATATTTATATATAGAGATCATTGAGTTTTGTGTATACAAAGAACAATATTGTTACAAATACAATACTTCTCCCGACGCTTTACAGTAAGCTCTATTGCACCCTCTTTACTGAACGGGAGTACAAGTTCATATGCTAGGTGCTGTGCTAAGTATGTACAAGAGATTTCATTCCCACACGGTCCTCACACACTGCCTTGATGGAGGGGGAAATAAAATCAGAGTCCAGTGCTCAAGTGGACTCCAGCCCAGGGAAGGAGCAGACAGAGGTGAAACTAACCAACAAGTAGCTTTGTGAAGGTGCAAGTTGACACATCAGGAGGAGGCGGCCCTTGGTTGTAAACATTGGTATCGGCCACACCACTGGGTGGAGAGACCCGGGAAGGGCTCTGTGAGTGGGTGGGTTTTCATCAGCGTGCAACTGGGAGTGTGGGGTGTGAGCGGGGGTGCAGAGGGAGGAGGAGCAATGGGGGAGGTAGTAGGTTACTCTGGACTCCCTGAAGGCCGTTGTCAATGGGCAATGTTCAGAAAGCAAACCTGTGTACAGGGATGAGGTGCCCTGGGGATGTGCTCCACCGCCACTGAGCACAGTCTAGAACAGGAGGAGGGTATGCCCTGGGAGGTGGGCTTTCGGCATTGGTTTGGGGGGGTTTCTTCCTCTCATGACCCAAGGCTGATGGTGGCTCCCTGAAAAGTTCCCACTGGAGAAGGCAGAGGCAGGGTGGATTGTGGTGCATCCTGGGTAGACCAGGAGGGAGAAGGGAATCTGGGAGCCTCTTGCCAAAACTGAATGACCAGCCTGTCCCAGTGGAGTGGTCAGAGTGGATAGGGTGACTTTGTGCCTTGCAGTTGGGGAACAGGCTGCTCTGCACATACATCATCCCAGCTATGTGGGGTGCTGAGATATTTACATATGTATCCACACATACACAGGATGTTAGAAGGGAAAGAGACCACCACCTCTTTGGGGACCTTCAGACAGAGTGACTAACACTTGAGATCCCATTTCTGAGGTTAACCAATGTAGGCTGATGTTAGCAGAGAAGAACACATTTCAGTGGGGCGGGCCTACACCAAGCTCCGACAACTCCCACTCTGGGTGTGAGGAACCACATCAATTAGCACAACAAAAAGTGATGCAGAAATAATCTTACTCTTATGCTAAAGTACATGAGTTCTCTAGAAGAGCTTACAAAATTGGCTGTTCAGCACCTCTCGAAGTTTCTAAGGTTTTTGTGCAACAGGAATAGAACTTATTTTCTCTTTCTCTCTCCTTAGGGTAAAGATACTTCAATGTAATTATTTAGGGGTTGGGCAGGGATGTGCTCCTGAAGTTACCATCCCTGGCCAATTGCAGACAGGCCTCTGCGGTCCTGTCTAGGAGTTTGGGCAGGTGCTGCCACTGGCCACCCTGGGGACAGGCTGACATGAGTCCTTCCAGTGATTTTCCGAGGCTCCTGCTGCCTGAAATGCTGATGATGCTTCGTTTCTGTCCTACCCACTCTCTTTTGGCGGAGGAGAGATGGACTGATAACTCTTTAATATTTGATTATAATATTAGACTCTCTGAAGTTTGATTATTTCAGGAAAGGTAAATAGAATTTGGACTGGAGTTCCTGGTCCTCACATTTATGGTGGGTTGACCTTGGGCTTGTCACCTGGCAGCATTCTGTTAAGTATCCTTTAAACAAGTCCAGGGTCCTGGATCACCCATCCTGGCTCCCACGGCCCCACCCAGCCAGTACCCTTTGGCAGCGACAGCTCCTGCCTACACAGGACATGTGGGCAGCCGGTGGCCTCCTTCACTGGGGCTTTTTTTATTAGAGTGAAACAGAGACTCCAGCTGCTGACTCCTTTCAAACATTTGGATTTCCTGATTCCTAATTCAGAAAACTCAAAGTACAGGGAGTCCAGAGGGTTGGACTCTGGCTGAAGTCTCATGTCTCCAAACTTGTTATGTTTACTTTTCTCCCTTAAATCCCTCTGTTCTCTAGATAAATACATTCTACCTAACATTTGCTCACTGAATTCCTATTTCCACAGACACAACATAAATATCCCAGATGCAGAGAACAGGGGCTATATTAATATTACAAAATATATTAGTTTTTCTTCCCCTGACTCTACTGAGGTCATGAATGAAACAAAAACAAAACCAAATCACACCCCACATGGAAAAAAAAAAAAAAAAAAAAAAAGCTCTTTGGACCAAGAATAAGTGAAAAATGGCTCAGAATAATGTTACTAAAACATCCACACTGAACTGAGACAGAATCCAGAAGTGTGGGGCACCTGGTGGAAACGCAACATTTCACACCAGCTAAAAGCTCCCTCGGACCCACCAGGCAGCAGGATGTTACTAGAACACCTTTGGGGATTCTTAGGCATTTGAGGTCATTATTGACCCCCTAATTTTATGGTTTATGGGCTATTCTGGCCTTTCAGACACCAGGTCCCACCTGGTGGTCCTGACAGACCAGAAGGTTGGACTCACCTGGGGCCCAGAAATATGACATCACCCTCTTCCAGGGCAACAGTACCTTCTTCCCAGCCTCAACCCCCATGTGTGTACAGGGGTGGAGAGTCTAAGAAGACTCTGAGTCCAGGTGGTGTGGGGATAGCCAGGCCTCAGTCAGAGACGGCATCTCTCAAGGCTGATTGGATCCTGCATGCCTAACCCCCTGCCAGGGGCCGGGGTCTCCCAGAAAGGGGCTGTGTGTTTTCTGGGGGCTGTGTGCACCAGATTTTTAGCTTGCCTCCCTGGTGGTGGGGAGCAGGGGAGGGCAATATGCACATGATATACCGTGAGTGTGTGTGTGTAATATATGGAGAGGCAGATAGCACCCGCCTGCATTATCTACTGACCAGTGACCTCAGGGCCACTGGCAGAGCTTCAGCTGCCTGGTGAATTGCCACTCTCTCTGCAATGCTATGGCAGCCTGTCCAAGGCTGTCACTTCCCCTTTTATCCTTATGTGAGGAGGCCTGTGTTAGACCACACATATATGTAGAAACTAAAACGACCTATGAAAGAGGTTGCAGGTTGGCTCAGAGATTCTGGATGGAGATAACGTATGGGGCCCCAACCTCAGGTGAGCAGTGCGTATCTTTGACGTGGGCTGGTCCCTGTTACTACCACATCCCTGTCAAGAGATCGGAAGAGAGCAGAGATCAGCAACTGAGTTTTAGGCACTGCTCAGGGAGCATCTGCACTGCCCCTGGGAGTTCCTTCTAAGAGGTCTGTGCCTTTTGGGGTTGGATGATCCCCCTTGGGCAGTGACAGCCACCTTGGGGCCCCTGAAGGCCCTACAGGATGGCCCTGGGCATATCCCTGATGGATGCTGGCTGTTCTCCATCCTCGAGGGAGCACATACAAAACTTTCCTGATTTTTAAGGGGGGGAAAAAAAAAGCAAACTGGAGAGAGACAGAGAGCAAAGAGGTCCTTGCGGATTCTTCTCTTCCTGCGTTAAGACCGAATGCTGGGCGCGAGAGGAAAATGTCTCAGCGGACACACGGATGCAGCACAGAAACACAACCACGATGAGGAGAGTCCTCCATGCAAGCCTCCACGAGGGCGAGCCAGGCGCTCAGATGTAAACGGGCTGCTCCTGGGCCGTCAGCAGTCTGTACATGGCAGCTGGCATGGTCTTCATGTGGATCTGAGGGCAGGAACGCACGTGAGCATAGGGCCGGGGAGAGAGACGAGGCCTCTCCCGGAGGGGGCTTCCAGGATACCCACCCCCACCCAGGACCTGACCCAGGTGGCCCAGGAAGAACAGGATCCACAGCTTTCTCAAACATTCAGGGGTGATGGGAGGGGAACAAAGGAAACCAGGGAAGGCTTATTGTCCCCGTCCAGTGCTCTCATTCTCATCAGTCCTTGGAAAGACAGAGAACCCTTCACGTGGAAGGAGAGAGACTCGGCTTTGCGGTTCCTGCCTTCTTTCCCCTCTCAACAATAAGGGAGCAATAGCCCATCAGCTTTGGACCTGCAGCCAGGGCTTCAGAAGAGCCACCGTGTGGGCAAGGCTGGTCTCCAAGGGTTAGTCTACCAAGCACATTTGTAGGATTAATGGGGAAAAGTGGAGAAAACCTGGGTTGCCATCAACAGGAGCAACACAGCTCTGAGTGTTGAAGGGAAGGTGAGTGGTGACTTGCTTTCACATTGTGCGGGAGCCCTCAGGCAGACTTTCTCTGATAGTATTCAAATTTTGGTCCAAGGTGGTTCTGGTTATTGAGAGGCAGGGACGTGAAGGGAGGTCCCTGGAAGGACCGTGGGGGCCAGGGCCAGCAGGATGCCAGGGGTACCAGATGGGACCCTCAGCCCCTCCCCCAGCCCGAGCCTCCCTCCTACCTCCCCAACAGCATTGGAGAGGATGTGGACTATCTTCTCATGGGGGGTGGCCACAACGCTCTGTCCGTTGATTTCAATGATCCGATGTCCCACGCGGACGCCTCCCCTCTCAGCTATTCCCCCTCGCATGAGGCTGCAGATCTACCAGAGCCAAACACCAGGTTACACCTTGTGGGCAGCACCATGTCTCAGATCTGTGTGGGGACAGAAGACTCTCTTCCCTGGGACCCTCATTCCCTAGCAGGCACATCTCTGAGAAGCGGACATAGCTAGGCTGAGGGCACCTAAATCTCTTATGATATTTTCACAAGAAATAGGTTCTGTAGGTCCACGTGGCCACCTTGGTCATCTGGTTTGCTGGATTTCACGACGTGCTGAATCTAAGAATTAGGTCTTTCAAGCATATTTGGTGGGATGGATTGGGAAAAATGAATCCTTGGGGCCTGGGTGACAAGAGCTGCCTGGGTCTGTCACCTGGTGCTAGCATTTCGGATTGTCAGCCTGTGTAGCACAGGTTAGTAGTTTCATAGTCACAAGTGGGCTCAAACATTAATTAAAGCTAGCAGCCTGTTTTGTAGGGTCACAACTGCATGAGCCAAAGTGGCACTGGAACCCCACTTTGTACCCCCAAAATATGGCCAGGCACCTTTCTGCCTTCCCAGTATTCAAACTCAGTGATGGTGCAGCCAGGCACTGCAGTGGACAGAGGCTCCTGGCTGCTGGTAAATGAGTCTCTAGGGATACAGGGTATAACTGTCCCTCCCTCTCACACTAAGCAACTCATTCCTATTATCTGAGCAACATTTTTTTTTTTTTTTGTGGTGCTGGGAAATTCAACCCAGGGTCTTAGATATGCTATGTAAGTGCTGTGCCCCTGAGTTACACCCCCAACCCTGACTTTTAACATTACTCAAATATGAACAAAGTAAATGAGTATAAAGAGAGAAAAAGATGACATCAGACCAAACCTCTAAGTAGAAACCCAGGTTCCTTGAACAGGCAAGCCAGGCTACTGAGGTTCAGAGACCACAGGAAATAGGGCTGGGAATTTCAACTCCAACTGGGAATTTCAAGGCTATTTCTAAACCTTACAACCTACTTGGAATGAAATTTTAATTACCAAAGGACTCTTAATTGAAAGTTAAGGGAAGCGTGTAAAAAGAATGTCCTTCTGTTGGGAAAGATAAATTCAAAGAGAGGGCAGCTTCATCCAAAACTCATGAAATCAAGGTTACAGATGGAGAATGGTCGCCACCACAGCCCAGAATTGCCATGAATCCAGAACAAGGCAAACCAGGACATACAGGAGTATTATTGAGGGCAGTTTGTTTGGGAAGAAGAAAAGGAAATAGCTAGTTGGTGATGGCTGTAAAACATTGCAAATGTACTTACTGCCACTTAAATTGTTAGCTGTAAATTTTTGGTTATGTATATTTTGCCACACATGCACACACACAAAAAGAAAAATAAGGAAGTACTATTTAAGGCAGACAGTCAAGTGATAAAAATACTTCATTCCTAAAGCTAATTCAGGCTAATGTGGTGACTGGGCTAAGCACAGATCATTCCCACACAACAGCCCTGGGCAGGGGTCTTGGCCTGGGCTGCACTCTGGACATGTGGGGAGTTTGAAGCCTAGTGAACAGCTTTTTCTGCTCTGGCCTGGGTAGTGTGGCAGCTCAGCAGGGTCTCCTAGTATAGCTGCAATCCCAGAGAGGAGGCAGCCCTTGGTGGGGACATCCCAGCTACCAGGACAGCGGGGGGGGATGGCAATTCTGCATGGTCACAGACTTGGCTTTGAGGGTCAAGCTCTGCTCCTGGGCCTTTCTCTTCCCATGAAGAATGGCAATAGCACAGAATTTTCTGCTCACGGGGAATCTGCCCAAAGAAGAGCTGAGTGGTCTACCTATCTCCTTCCCTTATGGATGCTTTTGGGGAATGGACTAGCTGGGGAAAAAAATAAAACAACAACAACAAAAAACAAACCCCAAACGGAACGTGGCTACGTTTTTGTCAACATTTGGAAAAGGATGTGGAGTGAGTTGTACTTACAATTCCATTTTGGACACTGAAACCCAGCTGGTAGCGAAGGTCCGGTCTTCTGATTAGTACCGTGGTCACTGGAGGACACCTCACGATATTCAGCTTGACGCGGGACTGATTCTTTAAGCCCTTAAACAAGAATAGTGTACAGTGGATATGGTGACCACTGAGGCAGGCAGAACAAATAAGAACAAACAGCATCCAAGGCAGAAGCCGTACTAGGACTCTTCTGAAGCTCCTGCTGTCTATGTCTGTGAGTACCTGCGCTGGTCCTGTCCCCTGCAGGCCGTATCACCTCGGGGGAGGAAACTGCAGGGTTCAAATGGAGCTCTTTCAACCTAGGCCAAGATCAGCATCATGTGGGCAGAATCTTCATTTTGGAAAGTGGACTGTGTTCAAGGGACCTGATGGAAATGTAGCTATGAGGAAAAGGGTTACATGGGCTTTTTGGCTTGAAAGATGACAGATGCATACTCTGCCTGGTCAGGAGAGAGATAAGTGGGGAATGGACTCCTAAACTTCAGCGTGACTCCTAACAAAGGACATCTCATTCAGAGCAGATGCACAGGGACTGTTTTCTCCCCGTTTCCCCATTCTCAGCTGTTGAGATTTTTATGGCTTATGGATATTCCCACAGCAATCGCGGCTGCCATCAGTCTGCACCTCCTGGGGTGGGCCGTAGGATGGGTGCTGATGGAGAGGAAAGGAGGAAAAAGACATGAGGACTGGGGTTTCACAATCCTCAGTTACACGGCCCTTCCTCGGTTAGAATGGAGCGTGGAAGGATAGCTGGTCTTTAAGGAGGAAAAGGAAACAGGTCTCAGTCTGTGTGGATCTTCCTCCGCCCTGTGGTCCAAGGTGAGCTCAGGCTAGACTCCAGTCATATTCAGAGCCGAGACCGGTGCTCTCCCCTCTGAAGGCACATCTGCTTTAGACCACCAGCACAGAGCCACATGTGCCTCCTTCAGACAGGCCCACCCACCCACTTGTCAGCCTCACCCTACAGAGGAGTGCAGGCAAATATAACCAACCCTAACATCTGTCCACCTTCCAGCTCTGCCCAGCCTATCTGCCCTGCCTCACCCAACTCCTGCTTGCTCCAGTGTGCATGGGGAGTGGCCCAGAGCAGGAGTGTCCCAGAACGTTTTAAGTTATGGTGCACAGAGAAAATGATAATTTTTGTACTTTGGGGTAAACAGATAACACCCTTGTGGTTGGAGGCTTGCTATCCCCGACCCTCACCTCCCCACAGCTTCCAGATGAGGCAGGGGAGTTCTGAGCAGTGGGGTGGGAAGCTCCTGCTGGACCTGAGCCCTGTCTGGCAAGATCAGTTGATTAGGAAGCCACTCAAGGTCAGTCACAGTCCCTCTCCTCCAGGGTTGAAGGGGAGAAGCTGCTCCTAACAGGCAGTACTGGGCAGGGCAGGCGGGGGCATCTGCACTAGGGCAAGGGGAGGGATTCAGGGACAAGGTGGGTTTTACCCAAGCCCATGGTGCCCACTAGAGACAGTTTCACATCAGTTCACCAGGGGGCCAGCTGGTGCCCTCCACAGGTGAGGAGCCTGGGGAGAAGGATGACATAATCCATGGAAGGGTGACTGTGTGCCTTGTATTCTCCAAGTGGAAATATGCATATTCCATGGCTTCTGCTGAATGTCACTCCTTGCCCAGTCTGCAAACCTTTTTCTGTGGGAGGTCAGGACTCATATTTCACATTTTATAGATGAGAATGGAGACATGGACATGAAACCTGACTACTCCAAGGGCTCCATGAGGTCAGGACCGGAACCACAGACCCTGGCTCAGGCCTCTAGCTACCTCACAAACACCTGCCAGGGAGGAAGTGAAACTGGGGTTAAGACAGCTTCAGTCCATGCACGATGGGTGGCCAGGATGTGACTTGCTACTTCTATGCCAGAAGAGAGCCACACAGGTTTTGCTTCTAAGTAATGGTGGTTTGCTTTAGGTCAGTGGGTATTGGAGGATCTTTTGACACTGGTCATCTGGTTTTCCATACCTGGTTGACAGGGATAAACCAGTGGATCTCTAGTCCCATGCCAATAGCATCAGTAACACTTGGCCACGTATTAGGAGTAGAGATTTTGGGCTCAACTCCAGGCCTACTGAATCACACTTTGCATTAACAAGTCTTCCAGGTGATGCCAATGTACACTTAATTTTGAGAACTGGTGTAGATGACCACGGCAGGCACTGGCCTCAGCTGTGCCCAGGAGACTTAATTTCTTTAAGAGGTGATTAGGCCCAAAGATGTCAATTTATGCTTCACATCTGAGGTCTATATGCTCCACAGGAGCAGGTACTAGCAAGGTTGGGGAAGGGTGGTTGTCTCTGTCACTGTGCAGCCTGGTCCCTGGGCAGCCATCTCCTGTGCATACCAGGTGTGAGAACCCCTGGGATCCTGCTGGAACAAAATCCCAGCCCAGTGGTGAAACCAACTGAACATCTATACCAACCACCTGTCACTGAGCAAAGGCTCTTGCCCAGAACTACCTCAGAGTTTCAGGAATTACCTTATTTAATCTCCTTATCTGGCAGCTATGATTATCCCAATTTTATAGAAGAGGAACTTGAGGCTCAGGGATACTGCATCACTGAAGTTCACACACAGCCAGCTTTAACCCCAGGTCTGCTTTCAGAACCCAAAGTACTTTCTCCTACACATATAGAACTGGAGAGTGTTTTTCATGATTAAGCCTTGCTCAACCAAGTAGCCAAGGACAGTGAAAGAAGGAAAAAACCCTATGCCCTCAAATCAAAGAATTAGGACCATATTTTTAGGTCAGTTTCTTACACGAAGGGTTATTCTGGGCTTGTGGTTCTCATTGTCCTTTCCCTGGCTTTCCTCTGCCTTTTTAATGACTCCAAGATTGTTCTCACAATGTATGAATGGGACTGTTTCCCCATCTTCAGCCTCTGTTCCCTCAGTGCTCTCAATTGCTGTATCTGGGGGACATGAGCCTTCCAATGGCTGCCATTTAGCTTGTGGTGTCGCTGTACCACGTGACTTGGTGTTCAAGTGCATGCTGTTGTTACCAATGTCTCCTGGGGGTTTTGGAACATCTCTAGGGAACTTCTCTGGTTAAGGAAATGGTATTTTCAAAGTGGAGCAATGGATTGAGTCAAGAGTGATTTTCTCTAGATGGAAAAGTCTTCAAAGGATCTGGGTCTTCTGACACCAGGTCCCATCATCTGTATCCATGAGGGGCATGGGAATTGTGTCTGTTTGCTCCTAGTGGATGGGTGGGTTTGGTGAGGAGGACTGTGCTTGGGTCAGAAGATCTGGGCTCCAGCTGTGCTTCTGCCACCAACAGTGGGGTCTTGTGCACTATGCTCTACCTTTCTTCTGCCTCAGTTTCCTAATTTTCCCAACAAATGGTGAAGCTCACAGAAGGTTTGGCCAGTTTGTTTCTATGCTTTAACCCTTTTTCATGTGTGTTCTTCTAAATGTCTCAGGCTGCAACACCAAATCTCAACCCTTATAATTAAAAACAATCTATTCCCTCACATTAAAATCAGGTTTCTTTTGCAGGAAATGTGGCTGGGTATGGTGAAGGGCAGCTTACATGTCATTCATGCATGTATCTCACTGACCACTGACTTAAAAAAATTATGGATCACTTTCTATGTGCCAAGAAATGTGTTAGGTCCTGGAGACTGGGTAGAACAAGCCATCTCTGGGCCTCCTGGAGCTCAGGGAAGAGGCTGGACAAAAAATGAGAAATAAGAAGGCTAAGACAGGAGCCTATTAAAATCATAACCCTTCAGACACTGCCTTAAACGTTTACACTGGGAATGATGGGTTAAATGTTAACCACTGGAATTATTTAGGTATGCTTGCGTGATACAGAAAACCATAGAACATACTGAAAAGCAAGAGAGTGATCCTATTTTCTTGGTGTTACTGAAAAAAAAAATTCACATTCTTCTGGTGAGTTCTTTCCTTTTATGCGAATTGATTTACGATGCCTGCTCGGTCCCTCAGTAAAAGAATTTCAAGATTGGGGAAAATGTGCTGCAAGATGAGGCTTAGAGAAATGGCAATTTGAAATAGCCAGACCATGCCTTTGCTCTGCTGTTCCTAATCAATGTTTCAAGTTGGGTCCCATTAACTTAGATTTCTGAGCTGCCATTTTATTGGAGGTGCCAATTAAATAAACGGTCATTTCATCCCCATGACGACAGTGGAACTGTACAGTAAATTAAGAAATAGGGTGGGAGGGGAAGGGCAGGGAGGAGGGGAGGGAAGAGAAACCAGAATAGTTTCTATAGCAACAGGAAAGTAGAACCATGATGATCCTGTAGAAGGAAAGGGAAACTGTTCTAGTTTTAAAAAGAACAAAAATCCAGAGGCAATGGCGTGAACAGAGGTTGACAATAGCCTGCTTCACCTACCAGTAATTATGCTTCAGGAATGAATTATAACAGAGAAATAAGAGCTAGGAAAACAGATAATTCTATATCTGCAACTTCACTCTAGAAATCTGTCCTACTCTCTGTCTCTGGGGGCAGAGGAGGTCAACATGCATTAAAGTGGCAAGATGAAGAACACATTGCTTTAAACTCCTCTTCCTCAAAGTGTGATTTTTCCATTCAACAAGGCTGTGTGTTCTGGGGTGCTGTGCAAGCTCCATGGAATCTAGCTGGGGCCCTCTGTCTGGTGCTTCTTTGCTGAGCACAGTCATGAGGCAGCGGTTCTCTCACTCTCCATCTCCAGCAGCTGTATCTCTTTCATCGTTGCATGGTCTTTTAATTTTCTGATTCTGTGGAGACTCCACTTACAGACATTTAAGTTCGGCCTCTCGAACAAACCCTTCCCGCTTGGAAGCTGCTTGAACAGCTGTATTCCCAGAAAGCTTCCCTTTCACCTTGCTGCAGGGATCTGTGTGACAGAAGCTGGGTCTCCATGTAGCAGCAGAGGTGCTGGGCTGCCCTCATGGGTCTCACAACCCCTTTATAAGGTCTGTGTCCTTTGGAGACTGGCAGGGACGATTGGGACTCACTGGCCAGTTGGGGGCCCTGGGCAAGGTGTCTGGGCTTTGGGATCTCAGATGAGTCATGTGAACCAGGTGTCAGGCATCACCCTCAGGGGGCTGTCTTGAGAGGGCCCTCTGCCTGTTGCCAATTTCTCCTCAGATCCTTAAGTGGAGAAAGAGAGCCAAAGAGCTCTTTGGAGTCCTTTCATAAGGGCAATGGTCCCTTTCTCAAGTGTTCTGCGCTGTGACCTGTCACTTCCTAAAGGGCACACCTAAGGCTATCACATGGTGATTAGGGTTTCAACAAATGCATTTTAGGGGACATATTTGGTCTAAACACCCCTTTCTTCTTGTCCCTCCTCAAACCTTTCTAGACTTGAGGTAATTCTTTGCTGTGGGATCATCCTGTGCACTTTAGGGTGCTTGGCAGCATACCTAGCCTCTACCCACTGGATGCCTGTCACCTAGTGACAAGTGAGACAGTCTCTGGGCCTCCTGGGGTGTGGAACCTTGGCTGAGGGTCTGGTCTTGGATCTAGCACTTAACCAAGCTACTGGAAAGAGGCTATCCAGTGGCTAAGTGACCATGCTCCACTAATGACCAGCTATGTGGTCACCTTTCTGTGCCTTAGTTTCCTAACTTGTCTAATGGGTGAAACAAATGTGCCTGCCCCACAGAAGGCTGCCGTGAGAGTTCAGTGAACTAATCCATGTGCACTCTTAGGACAAAAGCGGGCACATAACACTTGATTGCTGTAGCCTTCAGGCCTGTCGCTTCTCCTGCTAGACCAGTTCCCCAGGTAGGGATTTTGTCTGTGGTGTCTTTGGGCCTCAGAGTCCCTTGTGATCTTGCACATGTGTACAAGGTGTTAAATAAGTAACTTATTTGTGGGGAAGAGGCAGACATCAGTGTGGACTGATGCTGCCTCCCTAGCCCTGGCCACCTGGTGTCTTCTCATGTTACCATGGCAACACCAAATCGGTCCTCACAGGCCAGGCTCATGCCCCATCCCCCTGACTCCATGCCAGCCCACTCTGGAAGCAGAGACTTCCAAAGGCCACTGTCTTCTTTTGCTGCCAACTTAGGTTTTACTCCATCAAAGCGAACTTACACATGGTTGTTTAAAATTTTCCCTTCTCCAAATGCTGGCAAGTCTTTTACCTCTCTGCCTCTCTGTTGCTATTAGGACCACTGAAATTATCCTCCACATGCATATTGTCATCTAGTTTCTTCGCTGCTCAGCTCAGTACCGCATAGAGGCCCAATTAAACATGTCTGAATATTTGTGTTCAGAGAAGATTCTTTAATCTTAATCTTTATAGTCATGTGCCACATAATGATATTTTAATCAATCACAGACTGCATATGCGATAGCCCCCAAAAGATTATAAAGGAGCTGAAAAATTCCTGTTGCCTAATGACATGGTGCCTGTCCTAAAGCTGTAGTACAACTCATTCCTGATGTGTTTGGTGATGTTGGTGTAAACACACCTTCATCACGGCCAGTCATGTGCAAGTACAGCATACACTATGTACAGTAATAATACCTAATAAGATAAATGGCCACGTTAGTGGTTCATGTATTTACTAGGCTACACTTCTGTCATGAGAGTACACTCCTACTTACTTAAAAAAAAAAAAACAAAAAAACAAAAACAAGGTTTACTGTAGGACAGTATGGCATGTGATGCCAACAGGGGCCTCACAGAGCTGGCGATTACTATGTCTCTGGTTTGCATCAAGAGGCCACAAACCAGGTCAGTCAGGTGACTGACCTGGGTTTGTGTAAGTATTCTATGACATTTGCAAAATGACAGAATCGCCTAATGATATATTTTGCAGAACGTACCTCCTGTGATTAAGGGACACATGACTACCATATTAAGGAAGAGGCAGAATTTACTCATTAAAAGTAGAAGCACTGGGGCTGGGGTTGTGGCTCAGTGGTAGAGCGCTTGCCTAGCACGTGCGAGGTATTGGGTTTGAGCCTCTGCACCACACAAAAATAAATAAATATGATAAAGGTGTTGTGTCCATCTGCAATTAAAAGAAAAAAAAAAAAACCCAAAGTAGAAGCACCCTCTACTCCCCCTCCAACCCTCTTAGATGAGGATGTTGCCTTTTGTGTTTAGTTTTTGTGCTCAGAAGGACTACTGTATGAATGTATTCATTCATCCCCTAGAGCTATGTTCTGGCTAATGGTATAGAACTATTTGGGATCCTACTGTCATGCAGGAGGAATATTTCTGTCATGCTAGCCATGAGATTAGCCAGTGCCAGTGTTCAAAGACTACACATGGCTGTTTCATTGTTAAGAAGAAAATCTAATTTCTTCCCTTAAATATTCACATTTAATTTTCCTTTAAGTAGCTCTTCTTAGCTTTATAAAACAGTATCAGTTCAGGTTGAATGAGAAGTAATTACATTCATGTATGAAGAGGACTCTGTGGACTATAACAGTTTTCTCCTCATGTCAATTAGCCATCAGGTTCTGGGAAAGACACTTGCCTGTGTCAGTGTCTTCAGATTTGACACATTTCTAGGGTATTTTTTTCTTTTTGTGGTAATGGGGGTTGAACCTGGGGGTGCTCTACCACTGAGCTTCATCTCCAGCCCTTTCTACTTTTTTTATTATGAGACAGTGTCTTGCTAAGTAACCCAGGTTAGTGTTGAACTTATGATCCTCCCACCTCAGTCTCCCAAGTAGCTGGGAGTATAGGCATGTGCTACTATACCTGATTTATCATTTCCATAATTTTTAAGAGGGATGGTAAATCATCTTAAGTACCTTTGACTTCATTATAAGGGACTATCTGGATTATTGAGCTGGGGCTGCTGAGGCTGAGTCTAGGCATACTGAGAGAAGGTTTGTGATTGATTAGTGATGCCTGTGAGGGGTGTAAAGTGAGCCAAATATACTATTTCTGATCTAAAACTGACTTGCAAATAGGAGGAGCTTATACTAACTGAATGATGAGATGCCTGAGCACAAGTTCATACCTTCCTTGGTGCCTGACACTTAGAATACATTTGTAAATGTTAATGGCTGGACGGCAGATGCACTTCATGTCATTCTGGGTTGATAACAGAAGTAGATTTTTCCCACGTCTCAGTACCTTAATAATGCTCTGGCAGGTGGAGAGAGGCAGGCCCACCAGGCTGGTGCCATTAATGGACATAATCTGGTCCCCGATGTTCAGCTTCCCCGACTTCTCCGCGGGGCCACCATGCATCATGTTGGCTATGATCACGGTTGGTAGGATGGATCCCCAGCCAGACTCCACAATCACAACCCCTAGGATTTCTCCTTTCTGCTTCTCTATGAAAACCTGATGGGAGAAAAACACACAGAAATTCTGAATCAGCAACTGTGTGAGGTAGTGGTAGAAGTGAAAGTCACTCCCCACTTTTTGCCTAAAGATAGGCATTTCTCTGATGACTTCAGCCCCCGTGAGCTTCTGTCTTCTCTGCAGTCCATCACATCCAGTGTTCATTAGGAAATGATTTCATATAAGCCAGGGGCATTTTTTTTTGTAATTCATACCTGTTTCATATTAGCAGTTGGTCTCAGCATACAACCACAGGGCACCAAGTTTTTTTTTCCCCCCTCCTGGTACTAAGAATTGAGCCCAGGGGTGCTCTACCACTGAGCTACATCCCTAGCTCTTTTTATTTTGAGACAGCGTCTTGTTAAGTTGCCCAGGCCAAATTTGGAATCCTCCTGCCTCAGTCTCCTGAGTCACTGGGAGGTGTGCACCTCCACGCCTGGCCTGTCCAGCATTTTTTTTTTAATGTCATCTCTAACGGGCAGGGGGAGGAAGCTTTGTCAGTAGGACCTTTGGTGGCCCTTGATGGCTTCTAGGAATGGCTTTTGAACTCGAAAGCACAGATTATCCCATTCCACAATGTGTCACAAGTTCTCTCCAACATTTAAGATTCCTGAGTTAAAAATAAATATTCAGAAATATTCTCTGCAAGGAGAAAGTTAAGGAAAAAGAGAAAATGTGATGCGGGAGTCATCACAGCTGCAAGCTTGGGAGTGGCACACAGGAAGAGCAAATCCCAGGGAAGGAATAGTGTTTTCCTGACCTCCCTGGCAGGTGGAGCAGGCAGGAGTTAGAGCTGCACACCTGCAGGATGGGGAGGTTTCCAGAGATGCCGAGAAAGGGTAAGGTGCTTCTTGGAAGCAGCCTGCAGAGTGTGGTGTGCTTATTAGGGTCTGGCAAGGTTACCTGGCAGCTGGCACCCGCCTCCACTGCTGCTGAAGCTCACAGTTGGCCCCTCCTTGGGAATTGCCCTTGGCCAGATGGGAGACATTCCGTTCCCCATTATGGGATGAACTTTTTCACACTGCCCAAATTCCTATGTTGCAGTCTAATCCCCAGAACCCCCAGGATCTCAAAATGGAGGCAGGGTCTCTACAGCGGGAATGGTGGTGATTAGGATGGGCTCCAATCCAGTATGACTGGTATCCTTTTAAGAGGAAATTTGGACCCAGACTGTGTAGGGAAGATGATGTAGAGGCACAGGAAGAGATGACTTTTATAAGCCAAAGGGGGGAGGCCTGGAGAGATCCTTCTCTTATGACTCACAGAAGGAACCAACCCTCTCAACTCAATCTTGCACTTTCAGCTTCCAGACCTAAGAGATGACACTTGTCCTTTGCAGAAGCCACCCAGTCTATGGGACTTTGCTATAGAAGCCTTAAAAAACAAATCCCTTGCTCGACCTTGGCCAATGAGCAACACAGGACCCTTGCTCCAACTTGGGACAAGTCTGTCCTATATTCTGTGCCTCAGAGCTTCCCTTGGATTACAAAGAAGCTCATGCCAGTGAGACCACACTCTTCCTAGTACCCTGCACCCTGCTCCCACATTCCCCTCTTCTGAGTGGAGGTTCCCAATAATCCAGTTGAATAAGAATTCTCACCTCAGGCTCTGCTTCTGGGGAGCCTGACCTGAGACCCCCCTCATACATTGGTGGATCAAAAAGATCACTTTCTCATTAAAGTTGCTGTCACCTATGGGATAAAGTGTGAACCCTTCACCT
This sequence comes from Sciurus carolinensis, assembly GCF_902686445.1. Lineage (NCBI taxonomy): Eukaryota > Metazoa > Chordata > Mammalia > Rodentia > Sciuridae > Sciurus > Sciurus carolinensis. The sequence goes on from NC_062226.1 coordinate 70,563,944, forward strand.
GGACTTGCAAGTCTGCCTGGACCTCTCTTCCTGGGTCCACCTTCTGCTCAAGTCAAGTCCCCTCCTTCCTGATTCCCTAGACATCTGCAGCTTCCTGACCTTCCGTCTTCCTTACCCATACTTCAGTTCTGTTGCTCCTACATATTCCAATTAACCTCCAGACCAGATCCAATGGTTCTGTCTGCTTCCAGTTACTCCTGGGGAGCTTAGTCTGAAGCAGTGGGGTACACAGCATCTGTCAGCTGAACCTGCAGTCTGTTCTGTTCTGCCAAATGCAGTGGGCTTTGAACCGTGCTTGAAGGAGCACCTAACTGAACTTTTTTGGTGTCCTTACCTAGACTCTCAGCTTCATCAGGGTGGAATACAGGACCTATCTGCCTCTAATTTCCACTACAACTTGGCTTCAGATTCCTGGGAACAGAGGTTATATTGCTTTACCTGTTCACAACAGCATTTAGTAACAGGGCCCCTTGGGGTGAAGCTGGAAAGAATGTGAGCCCCTTCACAATGTCCTGCCAAACCCACATTCTGCTGCCTTCACTTACAGAGTAGGGCTGCCCCACGCTCCCTGGGGTCCCCACCCAGCTGGCCCAGCCTGGGGAACAGTCTCAGGAAAGTACCTACATCTTTGCAGTTTTCTGACTTGGAGAAGTGGATCAGGTCGTCGTTGTACATGTCCTGGGTGTTGAGCAGGTCACTGTACTCCTTCTGGCTGAGGTCTTCGGGGTTAATCCCGTTGGCCCTGAGGAATTCCTGGTATGCCACACTGAATGCCTGCCCTATGGACTGTGCGATCAGCTGGGCCTAGAGTAGCAGCCAGAGGGGAAGATGGCGGTCAATGGGCAGTGCTGTGGGTGGATGCCGGGTGCACCGTCCCCCCTGGATTATGGTCCTCCTGGAGTTGGAGGGGTCCTAGACATCAGAAAGGTCAATAGTTCTACAAAGGAGCATCAATGCTTATCAGGGCCCGACTTCAAAATTGTTGGGGACATTTCTGATTATGACAATGGTCATAAATAAGGGAGCTATTGGCATTCACTGGACAGGAGTCAGATATACTGGATATCCTGCCATGCAAGGGACAGTCCCACACAATGACAGGCTGTTTTACGTGCTGTACAGTTTTCAAATATCCCACAGGATATTCATGTATGTGTAACTCCTGTTTCTGATCATCTGTGTCCAGGACTCATGAAGGACATAAGAACTCTAGCTTATAAGCACAAAGACTTCCATGGTGTAGCTATGATATATACTGAATATTTCAAGAATAATACTGTGTAAGTGGAAGGAAGATGGTTGTTTTTTCCAAGACTTTAGCAGGAATAGCCTCATGACTTTGGAAAACCATCCACAACACTGGTGTTCATGGTATCTGAGCTGCCAATAAATCATCCCTATTGGTCTGTACCTTTGTGTGGCACATGGTGATTCTGCCTGTGTGTCTATATATACATATTCTTATTTAGCCTTCAATTCAAAATGTCAAGTAGAAAGTGTTTACAACATCACACTGAATACTGTGTTCTCTTACTTAAAAATTAAGAAGGTGTGAACACCTGACTACTTCACTATGCCTTTTGGAACAGCTGGGCCCAAGCATTTATGTATTGTGCTATGATTTTTATCTTAGCTTGCTTTTCTTTTATTTCTCCCTTCTATTACATTTATGGCCATATATTGATTATTTTGTGAAAGTTTTTTCAAAAGGTGTGTTGCATACAACAGTCAAGAACTCTGATCTGGTGAGAAGATTGAGGACCAGTGACAAGAAGGTCAGACAAATCACAAGAGGGGGACTTGGCTTCCATTGTTTTTCCTCCTGCATTGGACTTTGATAACCTTCCCCTGCATTAATTAAGCAACATGATTAGTTGGGATAGGTAAGTGCAATGGAGTACTCCTACCATGTCTGTGCCGCACATTAGGACCATCATGCAAATCTTAACATCAGTCTGGGTGTTAGTGTGACTGGTCCATAGTCCCTCAGGCTATTTTAGAAAGACAATGGGGTACATAGACTGAACAGAGTACAATAACCCTTTAGGGCCCAGAGAAGTGTCCTACAAATGAACGCAGTAACATTTCTGCAGCAAAAGGTATAAGACACATGATAAACTGCACGAATCCCATAAATTGTCTTATGGAGGTCCAGGTTGGGTTTATCAGTCAATTGACTGTAAAAATCCCTTTAGTTTCAAAGGAGTCTTTAGACTTTGGAATTGTGGATCTGTATCATTGCTCACATTGAACAGCTCAGGGAACAAGTTGAGAGATTGCTGCGCCCTCTCTGAGGAGGTGTCACTAGGGTCTGATCGAGAGTCCAGCCTCCAACCACCATATGCAATAGCTTCTGTGTGAAGCTCTGGTGGGTAGAAAAACATTTCCAAAACATACAATCCTAACCTTTCTTCCTCCTTTTTTCTACCTTCTCTAATTGTTGGTAAAAGTAGCTAATTAACAGTGATAACAGAACCTTCTAGGAATTGCCAAAGGAAAAGAAATGCTTATATATATATTTTTTTAATTTGGAGAATCTGGTGACTTCACATGCCAAAAATCACCAAGAACCAGTATCTCCAACCTGCTATAAACCTGAAAGGGGCTGAGGAGTTGCTTTGGGCATCAAGAGGTGTGTGCAGATGAATTGAAAAAATATATACCTGGGAATACTACCTGTGGACTTGCTGGCCATCATTAATGGATGCCCCTACTGGTATTTATGGATCTCTTGCCACATGCCAGGCATCAGTCAGTAAATGCCCTACCCGAGTGACACAGTATGGGAGTCACTGCCACTCTACAGAAGAGGACCTGAGGCTTAGCAGTGCCCTGCTTGTATTTGGAATCAGGATTCAAACCCAGCCCTGTGAGTGCTACAGCCAATGTGCTTGGTCCATGCTGTAGTGAAAGCAAAAATGTGAGAGTCTCAGGTCCACTCCTAGCCTGGCTCTTGCTCCTCTCTTCTTTCTATTTTCCCCCCGATAAAGTCCCCAAAATTCCAAGGAAGAGAAACCCTGCCTAATGATCTCCAGGCCAGATGGTGACAGCTGGATGTCCTTCAGGGATCCTCAAACCTGGGGAGCAGAGCTCTCTACACCATTTCACCCCCCTTCAGGAACACAGGAGACTTAAGATCTTAAAATTCCACTCACAAACTTGCTGACAATCTCCTGAAACCCAGTTCGTCCCAGTTTGCATGCCTGACCTCGGTTTTAAAGAGTGGTAGGGAGAGGTCTTGCAAGCTCCCTGTCTTCTTGGCCGGCCTGTCTAGGGACTGCTTTCTAGAGACCAGACCAGTTGAGGATGGTGACAATAAGGATCAATGTCTCCCTGCCATGTTTCAGCCTTGACAGCCCTGGATCCCCAGAGAAAAGTGGGATTGCTGAGACTCCTAAATTCTTGGAGGAAGGCAAATTACTACAGAGAGGGGAACACTCCTGGAGAAAAATGGGCAATTTTCTCTTGGGTAGATATCAGGGTTCTCTGCTCCTTATGAGAAACAGAGCTGATTCCTCTGTGGCACTGGGGAAAACGAACAGTCCAGGGTGCTGACACGGCCCTCCAGAGTGGGCTGTGCAGTTCAAAATCATCATGGGTCTGTGGCCCTGTCCTGAAGGGCAGCTTCCCAGGCCTGTGAAGGCCCAGGGAGGGTGGGTGCCTGGGAGCAGCCCAGGCACTAATACACTTTAAAGCCTGTGGCCTCACCAGCTGTTCCAGAGACAACCGGGAAGAAGGCCAAACGAAAGAATGACCTTTTTTGTAAACTGTCTCTGTTGACCTCATCACCTGGAGATGTGAGGATCAGAAACTACCAGTTCTGGGAGGGAGAAGGAGCTGGGATCCTATGGCCTGGGGTTGGGTAGGTGGTGCTCCTACCATTTGGCTGGGAGGAACAGGGATGTGAAGTTTCCTGAAGCCCAGAGAACAGCTGTCAACAACACAGTTGCCCTCTCCAAATTCCCTAAAGCTCAGGTGAGCACCCCTGCAACTGAAGTCACATGGAACTATTTCCCCTCTTCCTCTTCCTCTTTCAAACTCTCCAGCCATATGGCCTCCTTTCCTTTCTCAACCAAATCCAGCAGGCCCCTGCCTCAGGAATTTCTTCATTCTCATTCTGTTTAGGTCTTTGCTCAAATGTCACCCTCTTAAGAGAGGAATTTGCCATCAACCTACTTAAAACAGCCCCATCCCTGTAATCCTTGACCCTGACCCTATTTTGTTTTCCCATAAAGCATTCCCCACTTGTTTCTGTGTGTGTGTGGTACTGGGGATGGAACCTAGGGGCTCTTTTCCACTGAGCTACTTCCCAACCCTTTTTAATTTTGAGGGGTTGATTCTGAGTTGCTAAGGCTCACTAAGTTGCTAGGTCTGGCCTTGAACTTGCAATCCTCCTGCCTCAGATTTCTGGGATTACAGGTGTGTGCCACCATGCCTAGCCCCACTATAATTTTATACCAAGTATATTTACCTATTTATTTTGTCTCCTTTCAACCCACCTTATGAGTAACTGGTGTATATTTCATTCAGCCCTATATCCCTAGCTCTAGCACAGTGCCTGATGCATAGTAGGTGCTTAATAAATATCTGTTTAACATATGATGGGAATTAGACTGATTCAGTTCTGAGAAACCAAGAGAATCTGGCCACCCAATTGTTGCTCAGGTCACCCAGAAGGAGCTCAAGGGAAGCCACCCTTACGTCTTCAGACTCAAAGACATGGCAGATCATCTTGTACTGTCTTTTCCCATCCTGTGATGGGTGGGAGGCCTCCACATTCTCCTGGGAGTTGGAGCGGGGCATCCTCCGACGGGCCATCAGCACAACAATGTTCCCAATGTCTGCGATGTAGGAAATGGTCCTCAGAGGGTGGTCCATCATTGTCTCCTGGAGGCAAGAGGAGAGAGACCATAAGTCTAAAGACCCATGAGAAAGTCTGCTAGCGGGGTGGGCTCCAGGGATCACAGGAAAGACCTCGCTGGCAGATTTACAGACACTCCCTCAGGCCTGAGGGTATTTCCCTTGACCAACCCAGGGAAAGAAATGCTTTCTGGCAGGTGAAAAGAAATAAGAAATTTTAAATATTTTATAATCAGTAGACTCTAGTGGTGAAATTAAAAAGAATGACAAAATCTCAATGACATAGTTTTTCATGCGTGATTTTAAACCAAACTTCTTAAAAGGCTTATCTGTCTACATTAATGAATCCTCCGCAGAGAACTCATGAGAATGATAAACAACATCCATGTTTTAATTTTTTCTTTGAGACAATCATGGCCCCACCCAGTCGCAGGCACTAGCAGGGTGTATGGAGCCCAGCAGCTGGGGGCAGTCATGCCCTAGACACAGGCAAAGACTCTGCCTTACAATGCTATTAGCTTTACCCCAGGAAAGGTGGGAGCCAGCTGGTACCTGTGTGTCAGCATTCAGTACTTTGATTCTCTGGGTAGAAATGAAGAGGTCCACCTCAGTCATTGGCTGAGATTCGCCTTCAGGAGCCTGAAAAGAAAAATGCACCAAGACAAAGTTTTACCATGGTGTCCTGACCCAGATGAATGGGACAAGGTTAGCTCACACACAGAGGCACCAAGACACAGTCACCAGAACAGCAACGCAGACTCTGGGGTTTAATTGCCAAAGTTGAAGGTACCACACAGAGGATGGACACATGGACGAGTGTTAGCATCTTTTGGTTCTGGGGGGAAATGTTGAATCCCCTCTGTAGTAGATTTGCCTCTGAGCAATGACAGCAAGTGGCCCATTCTGCAAGGGCTTTGGAGACTGAAGGATAAGGGCAGGATAAGAGCAACTAACTCAAACCCAAGGAACTTGGAGAAGTCACTCAGTGTTCATCCCTGCTTAAGTTGATGTAGTAGAATGTTTAGAGCAGGTACAAATGAAGCCATTTGGATGCAGTTCTGGTAAGAGGGTCTTCATGTTCACACGCCACCCAGTCAACACAGAATCAGCTGCCCACTTCTGAAGCCACCCAGTAAGAAAGAGCCCCAAGGTTTCAATGTCCCAGGAGTAGTTCATAAGCACCTAGAAGCTCCACAATCAAAAAAGCGCAGTCTGGTTCATTTAAGGTTGAACTCTGCACATGTGTGGTTATTAGCGAGTTTTCTTTTTTGCATCCAGCAATCTGACAAGTTCCCAAATCAAACGTAACTGTAATCACACAGGCCCAAGTCCCTGCTACATTACTGCTCCTGAATGGTTGGAACTTCCACACTAGTATAGGATTCATTTAGTGTCTCCAATCTGTTCCCTGTCCTTCCTCTGAAGTGAAATGACTAATGAGCAACAGAAAACAGCCACTGTAGGCAACTGAGTTTTGAGAAATGCTGGCTTATGGGGCGGTTTGAAAAGAAATCTGAACAAAAACTTGCTGGATGCAGAAAACAAAAACACGAAATAATAAAAAGGCAAAACATAAACAAATGAAAAGAACAGGCATAACACCAAGGCAATGGAGTTGTTTGTACTGCACCTTCTTCCTGCTTTTGGCTAATTTCTGGGCCATCTGCTTAGCATGGAACAAACAGAGACAGGAGAATAGTTAGAATTTGCAGAGACTCAAAGTCAAAAAGGGAAGTGACAAAACTATTACTGATTCGTGGTTATGAAGCACTTCTGTGGGAGGAGGACTAGCTTTAAAATATCCCCCTCTAAAGATAATTGATTTCCTAATTCAGAACTTGATAGATGGTGGGAGCAGTGGATGAAGGAAATTTATCAAGGTGCTGCTTATGCCTAAATGCAATGGATATTTACAAAGAATCCATTTCTGATCTCTTGATTTTCTCTGTTGTGTGCCTATTTTTCTGTTTTATGGATTTCAACCTAGATATTTATTTCCATCTACTTTCTTTGGGTTTAATCTGCTAATTTCTCCCCTCAGTTTCTTGAGATAAAAAGTTAAATTATGGTTTCTCAGACTTTTTTTTCCCTTTACATATAAAGCTATGAATCTCCCTGTATGTACTGCTTTGGCTATCTCCCCATAAATTTTGGTATGTTGCAGTTTAACTGGTGTTACATTAAAACATTTTCTAATTTCAAATGTGATTTCTTCTTTGAACCTTGAATTACTTAGAATTGTGTTACTAATTTCAAAACATTTGGGGTTTAGTGATTATTTTTGTATTTCTGAATTAATTGTACTGTGGTCAGAGAACATACTGTATAAGACTTCAGTCTTTTGAAATTTGCTGAGTCTTAGATGCTATGACCCAGCACATGATTGACTTTGGCTAATGTGCATGTGCCCTTCAAAATATGGCATTCTACAGTTGTTGGTTAAGGAGATCTTTTAAACCTTCTATGTACTTGTTGATTTTTTTTTTTTTTTTTTTTTTACCTCTTATTCTACCACTTCACTGAGAAAGATGTGTTAAAATCTCCAGCTGTTACTGTGGGTTTCTCTATGTATCCTTTTGGTTCTGTCAATCTTTGCCTTATCTATTTTGTAGTTATGTTATAAGGCACATGTATATTTAGGGTAGTATAGTTTCCTACTGAATTGATTCTTTCACTTTTCCCCTTTATTTCTAAATACTTCTCCCTTCAATCTGTGTAATATTAATTTATGACTAGTTAAAAATGGATGTAATATTTCTCCTTTTGCCTATAATTAAAAGATAACATGGTTGATAAAACTGGTGTTAGACTGTCTAAAACCAAATCCTGGTTCTGCCACCTACTAGTTCTGTGACTTTGAGTAAGACACTCAATGTCACTGTGCCTCAGTTTCTTCATCTGTGAAATGGGGATAAAACAGTATCTACTTCTTGAGTTTTTTTTTTTTTTTTTTTTGAGGATAGAATGAATATTTGCAAAGCTCTTTGAATGGTGCACTATGTACTTTGTATTTGCCGTAGATGATAATAATTGACCTATGCCAGGATGCAATTTCTTGGCTCCTAGCTCTTGGCAAGGCTTGATAAATATACAGAACTCGTACAAATAATGGTGAGTTAATGGCCAAACTGTGAATGCTGGTTTGGTGATAGGGTGGGGTGGAGGAAAAGCTGAGCTCTTGGATTCCTTCACACGCACCTGGTGGAAAAGTTCTTCTGCTTGGCAGTACCTTTGTTCCACTAATGACTAAAGTGTGTTGCCTGTGCTAACTCATTGTAGAGAAACTGGATGAGTCAGCCATCCAAACACCAAACAGTTACTCTCTGGTGCACCCAGGAAACTAGGAAAATCCCGCTCCCACTAGGAAGAGCCCCACAGCTCTTCCTAGGAACTGTCTACTCTAGAAGACTCTGAAGGCAGCAACTACACGTTATCCCAACTGCTGGGCATTAAGATAGTAATACTTCTGCATCTGAAAACTGGCACTAAGTTGATGGTACTTCACATCACATAGATTCCAGGGTAGAATCTGAGATTCCTGCATGGAATGTTCTGACCTGCCTGAGTTGTGATCTGCATGACAAATGACTGCTGTGGGACCCCAACATTTGTTCTCTGCCACCTTTCCTGAAGTGATATGGCCACAATATGGGAATTTCTATTGCTTTTGATACCAGAGATCTAATAGCAGTTGGTCAAAATTCTTCATCTCAGGGGCTGGAGCTGTAGCTCTGTGGCAGAGCACTTGCCTAGCATGAGTAAGGCACTGGGTTCGATCCTTAGCACCACATAAACAAAATAAAGGCATGCTGTCTATCTATAACTGCAAAAAAAAAAATTGAAAAATATTTTCCCATTTTCAGAGAGCTGTGCCTTGAAAGAACTCTTTCAAAAGAAAATAGATCACCACCAATGGAAAACCCAAATTGTTTCTTTCCTGGAACTAGTGATGAGGAAGAAGATCAAAACCTGAGTTTCATGAAGTCTTCAGAAATGATTTTTATGAAGTTAAAAATACTTTATGCACTTAGATATCATAAGACATTGATTGCTCTAAGTGCCCTGTAACAAATTATAATAAAAAAATCAGCTATAACATTGAAAAAAAAATTGAATCAGAGCCAGAATGAGAAATTAGAGTATCAGGAGAAATACTAAGCCAGCATGCATTATGAAGCCAACAGTGTCAACATTGATTTTAATCCTCGTGTTCTATGGCTCATGAGCCAGTGGCGGGTGGTCCAAAAAACAGACCATGGTGCCATCCATCCACTCCATGCACAATGTGCACTGAGACTGTTCACGCACTTAAGGTTAGCCACATCTGGGTCCTCCCTGCTGTTCTCTTTTCTTTCTCTAGCCAACATCTACTAAGTACTTACTATATGCCAGGATCCTTCTAAGCATTTCCTGTATAAAAATCTTACAATCATCCTATGAGGCAGGTGCTACATATCCTCACTTTTCAGAAGAGGAAAACAAGGCACAGAGAGGCTAATTAATTGGCCCAACATCACATAACTGTGCTGTGAAGTGGCAGAACAGATTCAAAGCCAGGCAGTCTCATATTACACTCTAAACCACCAGTTGTGCAGCCTGGGCAAGCTTCTCTTCTGTGAACTTCTCAGTTTGCCTGTAGCATGGAGCTAATAATACCAACCTGTCAGGATTCCCCACCCCCTCCATGAGATAATGTGCCAGTATCCTCTTTACTGATCACAGCCCTCCTCAAGCAATATGGAAAAATGACATGACTCAGACAAAGCTACAGTGATAGAAAATTTAATTCTACAATGAAGTCATAAGCTTTGACATTTAAAGGAAATCATAAAAGAATGAGAAAATCTGATTTCTGAGACAGGCTGGTAAAGACAGATAGGAGTATAATGAATGTTCCTTACAAAAAGTACACATGCCACAAAATATGTCAACACCACTTGTGATCTAGTTCCATGAACTTCAGATACAGCAAAAATGGAGATGCAGATACCACACTAGACGTGCACCTGTCTCTCTGGCTCAGGTGGGACTCAGCAGGCTGCCCTGTCTTCCTGCTGAAGAGGAGAGAATGAAATGGGATGAGGGTGGGATGCAGAGGAGTAGAGAGAAAGGACAGGCGAGCTGGCTGTACAGGATTTAAGTGTGGTACTCTCTAGACAGTACCAGTTGTCCTCACTGTGTGGGGAGAGGGGTGAATCTACCCTGGGCCACCTGAGAGACAGGATGTAGGGCACAGGTCTCTCCAGAGGTTTCTCCAAAACATCTGACAGCACAAGAAAACATTAGCAAGTGACAGACACAGTGATGACGTACTCTGTGCCCAAATAATTAGGGGAACTGCTGGTTAAACAAAGTGAACAAAATCTTGGTGCAGAACCATTTTTGAAAAAATGGGGTTCAGCATGGTATTTTCATACATGCAAACAGCATGCACTGATCACAGCCAATCACTCTTATTTCATCCTCCCCTTCACAGTCCGTAATCACTATTCTACTTTCAGGTGACTTTTTTTTCTTAAGCTTTCACATATGAGAGAGAACATGTGGTATTTGTCTTTCTGTGTCTGGCTTATTTCACTTAACATAATGTCCTCTGATTCTACCCACTTTGCTGTAAATGGCATGATTTCATTCTTCTTTAAGGCTGAATACTACTCCATTTTGTGTGCGTCTAAGCACACACATACACACACCAAATTTTCTTTATTAATTCATGTGTTGATGGCACCAAGGCTGAATCCATATCTTAGCTAATATGAATTATGCCACAAGAAACATGGGTGTGTAGGTATCTCTTTGGTATGCTGAATTCATTTCCTTTGAATACACACCTAGGAGTGGAATTGCTGGATCATATGGTAGATCTAATTTTAGCTTTTTAAGGACCATCCATACTATTCTCCATAATGACTACACTAATTTTACTAATTTACATTCCTACCAACAATGTATAAAGGTTGCTTTTTTCCCCTCCATATCTTGCCAATATTTTGTTTTGTTTTTTGATAACAGCCCTTCTAACTGGGGTGGATGGCATCCCATTGTAGTTTTGATTTGCATTTCCCTGATGACTAAGGAAACTGTGATACTGAGCATGTTTTCATGTATTTGTTGACTGCTTGTATTTCTTCTGAGAAGTGTCTATTTAGATCATTTGCTGTGTGTGTTGGGGAGGGGAGAGAAAGAGAGGGAGGGAATGAGAATGAATGAATTTGTCACTCTACGTCCCAGACTGGCCTCTTAATCCTGGACTCAAGCCTCCTCCTCCCTCAGCCTCCTGAGTAGCTGGGACTAAAAGTGCATGCCATGGTGCCTGGCTGCCCATTTTAAAAACTGCATTACTTTCTTTTTTATTGCTGTTTTGACTTCTTTATATTATGATATTAACTCTATCAGATGAAGAGTTGGGAAATATTTTCTCGCATTCTGTATGTTGCCTCTTCCCTCTGTTGTTTACACACCTGGGCAGAAGCTTTTTAGTTTGATGTAATCCCTCTTGTCAATTTTTGCTTCCTAACTTTTGGGGTCCTATCCAGAAAATCACTGGCTATATCAATGTTTGGAAATGTTTCTCCTATGTTTTCTTCTAGTAGCTTCAGAGTTTGGGGTCTGACATCAAGGTCTTTAATACATCCTGAGTCCGTTTTTGCATAGAGTGAGAGATGTGGGTCAAGCTTCAGTCTTCTGCATGTGGCTCTTCAGTTTTCCTGGCACTATTAATTGAAGAGGCTGTTCTTTCTCCAGTGTATGTTTTTGGTTCCTTGGTAACAAATCATTTGGCTGTAGATGTGTGGGTTTATTTCTGGGATCCTGATCCTGTTCCATTGATTATGTGCTGTTAGTATGACCACGCCATGCTGCTTGGGTTGCTGTGGCTCTGTAGTACAGTTCAAATCAGGTAATGTGATGCCTCCAGTTTTTTATTGTTTTGCTGAGGAATGTTTTGGATATTCAGGGTCTTTTGAGTGTCCATGTGAATTTCAGGATATTTTTTTCTAGTTCCAGAAAGAATTTCATTAATTTGATGGGGAGTACACTGAATCTTTGTAGATTGCTTTGGGTTGTATGGGCATTTTAGCAACATTTTTCCAAGAACGTGGGAAGCATCTTTTGTAAGGCTGATCTGGTGGTCGTGAATTCCTTCAGTGTTTGCTTATCTTGGAAGGTCTTTATTTTAATTTCTGAAGGATATCCTTTCTGGCTATAGTAACCTTGGTTGTCAGTTATTTTGTTTAAGGTTATGGAATATATTATTGTATTCCCTCCTGGCCTATAGGGTTTCTGTTAGTCTAATGGGGTAGCCTTTAAAAGTGACTTGCCAATTCTCTCTTAAAGAGATTTTTAAATTCTTTGTCTTGTACTTTTGACAGTTTTGCTATAATATGCTGTGAAGAAAGATCTTTTCAGATCATATCTACTTGGGGTTCTATAATCATTCTGTATTTGAATATCTTTCCTCAGATTAGGGAAGTTTTCTGTTATTATCTTATTGAATAGGTAACTCTGAACTCCTCACTCTGATCTGGATGTTTAATGGTGTGCCAAAGATCTTGAATGTTATCTTCCTTCTTATTTCCTTTTTTTTTTTTTTTTTTTGTCTGACTGGGACGTTTCAAAGGACCACTCTTCAAATTCAGATATTCTTTCTTCTGCTTAATCTAGTCTATTGTTGAGCCTTTCAATTGAGTTTTTAAATTGACTTATTGAGCTCTTCATTACAAGACTTGTTTGGTGGTTCTTCAAAATCTGTCTCTTTGCTGAATCTGTCATTCAAATCCTGCATTACTGTCCTAATTTTCATTCTCTTGGATCTGAGATATTTTTGTAATCATTTAATTATTTCCTCCACTTCAATTTCTTTGGAATCTGTTGCTAGCAAGTTCTTTTGGAGGTGTCATAGTACCTTGTGTGTGTGTGTGTGTGTGTTTATCGTATTTCTTGTGTTCCTACATTAAGATGCATGCATCTGGTGGATTAGATTTCACTACTACTTTTATGGGGTGGCCTTCACAGTAAGCAGCTTTTTTCTGAAGTTGTTTTGGGCTGTCAGTTTATTATGCAATGTTGACTTTGATCCTAGCTTGGCACCATTGCACAGTCCCTACAGCTTCTTTGGCGGTGATTAGTGAGTTTGAGCATAGTGTGCATACCACAGCAAAGTCAGAGTGATCCCTTGTCTCCGGGCCATGTAAGAGGGGACACTCTAATAGTTCAGGCAGGTGGTATAGACAGCAGACTGCGTGAGGCACACACTGTGTGGCTACTCATACAGCAGGAGTGGTGGCCCCTGTCTGGTGATATTGAAGCTGGCTCTGTTCCTAGCAAGGGCCTTTGGCACTTGTGATGAGCCTGAAGTGTGAACAGCGGTGAGGGCTCAGACACTGCATGGGGAGAGGTGGAGGCACTGCGTGGTCAGACAAGGTGCCGAGGAACCATGTAGGTGGGGTGGCAGCAGGAACTGTGGTTTTCCTTTCTGCTGGTATGTGGGAGTGCCTGCCTGGGAGGGGGGACCTTGGTACCTCCTATCTTTGTATACCCACAGGCAGGGTAACAGCTGGGGCTTTTCTGCCCCTGCTGATTCTTTAAGCTCTAATGCTCATCTGGAGTCACTGGAGCAGGGTAAAGTTCCTCGTGGGGTCTCCTTTGATCATCCACACATGGCAGGGAGGGGCAACAGCCAGAAGCAATGGAGTTGCTCAAGGGCCCTTTAGCATGCCCCAGTGTGCAGGGCAGCAGTGGAATCTGAATTCCCACTCAGCCCTGTCAGTAGCAGAAGCCTGTGTGCAGGGCAGAGGAGAAGGGCAGTGGGGACAGTTAGGTACCTGCCTTCAGCCTGGGCATGAATACACACCTCACTGGCCATGTCTGATCTCCTGGATTTCAAGAATAGTATCTTTTATTCCCCTCCAGGTCACTATACCTGTCCCACCCAGGGGCAGGGTACCTGGTAGACTTGGGTCAGTTACTCTGCTGGGCCAAACTGGGTTCAGCTCCATGACAAGCCTGTGTAGTGGTATATCTAGGTGGGAATATGCAGGGGTCCGACTCCTAGAGCAGTCCAAATTCTGAGGTGCTCCCTTCTGGAGAGATGGCTCCTGGCTATAGTACTCTGGGGCTTCATTAGGAGATGATATATGATCCTTTTCCAGAGCAACACTACTGAGAAGATTTCAGATTTGTTATCTAAGTGAGCTGCATATCTATGAGTATTGTGAGACTTTCCAGTGGCTAGGCTGCCAGCAACCACATGGACAGAAGTTGCTGAAATTCTTTCACCCTTCCCCCTGAAAAGGGCGTCCCTGGGCAGTGGTGCTGGGACAGCAGATGCTAGAGTATTTTTTCTTACCATGGTGTCTTCCCAGATCTCTGAATCTTTCAAGGCTCCAGTCTCTTATTGATTCCCAGTGTTTCCCCACTGTACCTCACTTAAAAATGAAGCTCTACACCTGTTACTTTGGCTCTTTTCTGTGGAGGAAGAGTTGAATGATGGGTGTATGTTCTCAGTTATCTTGAAAAGTCCCTTCTCTGAGACTTTAGTAGGAAAACATGAAAAATATCCAAGGAGAAGATCAATTTTTGCAATGTTTCTTGAACTTATGTGCCAGTAGAATTCTATCAATGACAAGCACTTGGTTTGACTAGAATGTTCCAGAGCACAGTTGGGCGGGGGAATGCTTCATAAGGCTGGAGGCAGAGATTCACAAACTGGTGCAATATCAATCTCCTGGAGGGCCTTAAAAAACAGATTCCTGTGCTCAGCCTTCTGCATTTCTTAGTAGGTGTGGGGTCAGGCCCGAGATTTGCATTTCCAACAAATTTGTAGAGAGGTGAATGCTGTTGGTCCTGGACTACAATATGACAAACCATTGTTCTAATGCGTTCCTAGGGAATATGGTGGGGGATGGGGGCGCAGGTCCTGGAAGAATATTATTTCTTCTAAAAAATGGATGAATAAGGGCAGAAAAAAATATTAGTGAGAGGCCAATCAAAGATGGCGGAGGAAACACTCCTCAATCCTTTAGATGTCTTCTAATTCCATTACTGTGTTCAGACATGCTTCATTTCTTCATTTTGGTAGATGGAGTTGCCTTTTGGTTTTAGATTCTTCAATTTTTCTTGTAGTCTTTCTGGCTCCTTTTATTAGAGTGCAAGTTTCTCAAGGTCAAGGACTGTGTATTGGTTAATTTTTACTCCCAAAGTGCCTATCATAAGATTTCTCAGAGAGACAGTTTGCTCTTTGAGTCAAATCTCTTTGTTTTCTTTTTGCGTTAAGTAGAAAATGCCTGGCCAAATCACAACTTCAAATTCTCTCTCCATTTGTCAAATCTAATTTTTTTTGTTAAGGTAAGAAAACAGTAACTCTTGGGTTGGGGCTGTAGCTCAGTGGTACAGTGCTTGCCTCCCATGTGTGAGGCACTGGGTTCGATCCTCAGCACCACATAAAAATAAAATAAAAATACATGGTGTCCATCTATAACTAAAAATATTTTTAGAAAAGAGAAAATAGTAACTCTCAAAATTCCAAGTGTAAGTCCAATGAGCAATATTCAATCCTAGCATGGGGTTGGTGCTATGTGAGTGACAGACACCAGGACCAACAGTACAGAAATGGAAAATGGAAACTTTAGCTTCAGGGTCCAAGTCTGCTCCAACAAAAGCACCACAAATACCAGGCTGCACTTGCATCCTTCCAGCAATAGTGAGATAATTCATGAAGGCAGAGGAAAAGGGAGTCCCTGCAGGGAGTGCAGGAGGAAGAGGGGGAAAAAGGGAAGTTTCTTCACCATGGTGCAGAGAAAAGCACCTCATCTGAGGTGACTCATCAGCCTGAGGTTAAGGATGCTGCTGCTAAATGAACTGTAAAATAAATTCCTAGAGCTTTTCTTTCTCCTTCCTGGGTGGGTACTGAGAAATCTGCAGCCTTGCTATGCTCTGTATTCCTTTTGCTCAGGTGGTCTCAAATAATTCATTCCTGAAAGATCTGGAGCTCTTAAGGAACCAGTGTGGTGCCATCTTCCTTAGAGAGCATCAGGTGCAAGTTCTACTTGAGCTGGGCCTACTGGGGATCAATGCCCTCTTTTGTATCCCATGAAGTGTGTGCATGCTCCTTGACACAGCCACTTTTCAGTGACACTAAAATCAACAGTCATCTCTACTTAAACTTGGAAAAGGCTGGGTGTGAGGTCAAGCAATCTGATGAGCATTTAAATGGATGTAAAAGGAACACGAAGCAAAAAATATTTAATGACAGGCAACAGTTGCTTCCAATGCATAGAAGCATATTGTAAAATGATACTTAAGTTAAAAAATAAAATGCAGTCATTTAATTTTACCACTCTATAATGAATTCCTTTTGCCAAAGTAATTTGCTTATAAAAACACATGTTTTTTCAAATGTCTGCTCTGCTCTAGGCAGGTCTAAAATGTATTTATAATCTGACAGCCTCTAACTTGCCTGTTCTAATCAACAGAGCCATGGAGTGATAGGTTCAAATGACCTCTGGAATTTCTGGATATAGATCTCTTGAAAGATTCAGAGTAAAATCTCTGACTTCTTATGAAAATACCTGATTTCCTTGAAGGAAAAAAAACATTATCAGGTACCACTGTGGAAATATGAAAACCTAATTCGGGCTACCATGGGCGCTGGATGGGGTCTGATACAGGGATGCTGCAGTGTACCATGCAAGCTGCTTCATGCTCAAGTGATGTACCTTATGTCTTCCTGCCCCTTTTTAGGCCATCTAGTCCTGTGTAAATGTCATAAGAGGGGAGAGTTGCAGACACTCTAGCTGCAGGAGCCAAAAGCTATTAGAAGGCAAATAACTGAAGTGCCCAGGATAAAACTTGAACCTCAAAAATTTGAAACCCTGATGTACAGAACCTAGGGGAAACTAATCTGAAAGCAACTATCTTGAGCTAGTTTTCTGTCTCAAGAAACTTCCCATTCCTGTAGGGGTTGACCTGCTGCTTTATTTTGGTAGCTCCCGGCTGCATTCCTTATTGGGAGCACTTTGGAGGATAAAAATTTTTATTACGTAGCTCTATCTTGTACATGACAGGGTACTGAGCAGCCTGGCCTAGGAAATGCCCCCAGTCATTGTGACAACCAGAAGGTAAAAGCTAACCCGACAAGCTTGGATTGATAGCTTAACAGTCACCTGGTGACAGTCTTTGCTTATTTAGTTTGAAAGACCAAGAAGGTATGACGATGACATTTCTACTATACTTTCAGGGAGTTTTCCCACTGTCCATCATCCTGGGAGAGCCTCACTTTAGGAGGACACATACCACAGAAGGGGGCCTATAGCAGCAGGGTTCCTGAGGCACAGACAAAGTTTATGTGTCCCTGACAAAAGGGGTCCCTGGAACAACTGGTAGGTCCTATCAGTGTTGTGACAATAGCCACCCTTGAGGTAACTATAAAAGAGCCCCTGGTTTACACATTTGAAGATGTCAGCAGTATCAGAAGTTGCAGCATGGGCTTACTGTACATACTATGGGTAGTTAAGTGAAGGGGCAGCTTGGGAGAGAAGTGCTTCCTCCAAGCACAGAGCCGTGGTAAGAGCAGTGAGTGACATACGATGGCCCCAGCAACAGGTGCAATGGAGAGCTGCTTGATGAGGAAGCAATGAGAGGGGACCCGGCGACATGCACACAGCATCCTGGGAACTGCAGAATAGCTGGGAAGCTGGGGGCTCAAAACATGATAGCTAAGGCAGCAATGGAAATAGGACCTTTTCAATATCCACCAACCACATGGCAGAACTTGGACATGTACAATCACTGGAATCAGCTCAGGCAAGAGGCCTGGACCTCTGATTGTGACATTGGTAGCTGATACCCTTCTGCTCCTTTGGCATGCCCTGTGCACCTGCTGGCTTGAGTCCTATGTCACCAATTTCTCCTCTGTCTCCTTCCTAGGATCTGGCACAGCCCTTCACACAAAGGTGCTGAGGGGATATTATTCTTTAATCAAAGATTAAGTTCTCTCTTACAGTCTTCTACTCATCCTTCTTTCTCATTCCACACTGCCAAGCCAGGATGCACCTTGGGAATGTGTGAGAAAAGGCATGGAAAAGGGAATGGCCCTTTGTAGGGGGGTCAATTTTGCTCAGTTGACACTGGATAAGTCAATTTTGGTAAGTCCTAACTTAATCTAATTTGCTGGAAATGCCTGGTTCTGGATTTTAGAATTGACACTCTGTGGTTCTAAGGGCTGGGTGCACATGGCATGAACACATATTAAGTGTCCCTGTTGTCCTGGTGTGTTTATGTTTCTAGGTATTTCTGGCCTCATGGTGGAGATTCTACAGTTCTGCATTTTCATGGGATCAAACTGGTCTGGGCTGTTTCAAACTAGTTGTGAATGACCAAATAGGTTCGTTCTTTTCAAGTCTTTGTAAAACAGATTGAAACAAGTTATGACTTGCTCAAACTAGTTTAAACTGGATTAGCTTTGCCCTGATTTATTCAGACTAGCCAGGTTAGAATTTCATTTTACTTGAAGCTAACCAGTTTAGGCTAGCTTGAACAGGATCAATTGGTTAAAAAGCAGTTGAACAAATTCCAACATAAATAGTTAAGTCACTGACTCTGTCAGTGGAAATCCAGGAATTTATCCCACATTTGAGGCATAATATTCAAAATGACATCCTTCCTCATTGTATCAAATTTTCAGTCTATGACTATATGTACTCTTCCTCCAGACTAGCTAGTGAGAATGACCTAAATTGATAATGTTTATATAAAAAGACTCCAGTGCATATTAGAAATCCTTTCCTGTTTAGAACTGTGAGCAGGGCCATGGATGAGCCCTGCTTATCATGTTATTTCAATCCACTCTCTAAACTTGGATTAGACACGGGTATGGGCGATGCTGCAAACTTCTCAGATGCCTGCAGTTGCCCACCATCCCCCTCCAACCTTGCACACCCCCTCACCTTGATCCTGCTAACTGCTTCCTGGGCCTGCATCATGCGTACATTTTTGGAGGGAGTTTTGTCTGAGAGCAGCTGAGTAGAGCCAAGGTAATTGGCAGCAAAAATGATTCCATCGATCAAGTCTTCAGGGTCACAAGGTCCAGGAACTGTAACATAGAGAGAAGAGTGGTGAGCGAAGCCACCCTGGGCAGGCCCCCATCCAGATGATGTATACCCTTCCCCATGCTCCCTGCTGGCAGAGGTGGTCTAAGGCATCCATGTCAGCCTGGACTCACCCCTCCTTTCCATACAGTTTCTAAGAGCCATCTGAAATGATGCAAGTATTGACTTAAATCTGAAACAGAGTCTAGTGATAAGACTAACTTCTTAGGGGCAGGGACTACATCATACTCATCTCTGTCATATTTCAATGCTGGCCACCTCATGGGTAACAACTGGATGTCTTCTGAATAAATGGTTAGGTGAATAGAAGGCTGCCTTATTGGAAAATGTCATTTTATAGCACTGCCTACTTGTCACCCATTCATATCTCCTGGAAGAAACACATTTAATTAGAAAAACGGGATGTTTCAGAACATCTAGATTCCTATGATGGCATCTGACCCTAATGCTATGAGACAGATAACAGTGCCCAAAGCCACGGTACCATGCTTGCCAACTTAGAGGCCATTAATGCCCATGGGTCTATGCCCACACACTGATCAATTCCAAGGAAAATAGAAGATTTCTGTTCTCTCCAGCCGAGTAAATCAAGCCTTAATTTTGAATTTTAAATAGGGGCATCAAATCCTAATCAGAACCACCTACAAACCATCCCCCAAATTAAAGCAATGGGCATCATTCTCAGCAGCCACATGGTTCCTACTCTAGAACTCTTATGGCTTTGAGGAGTCAGGTTATTTATGATATGCTTTTTACTTGTAAAGTGGGGAATCACCACTGTAAGGTAACAGACAGTTTTGGACCCACACTATGTTCAATATAAAGTTAAAAAAAAATTGCCAGTCTTCTATGATAAGCTCCTAGTGATGGATTTATAGTGTTACTAAATCATTTTTGCCAACCAGATATTGAGAAAAAAAATCTCACCTGGGATAATTTTAAGAACCTTCCATCTGTTTTTAAAATATAATGTCAAACCCATCCTTCCTTTTTCTGTGGGGCTTTGATATAGCCATCTGCTTTAGCACTGTTCACTGAAAGGGGTCCCTTTGCAATGGCAGTGAGTATGCAGGTATGCCTAAAGGAAATCTAAATATTTAAATTATAACATAAGTGCCTAGCAACAAAGGCACACAAATATCAGACCTAAACAAATTTTAAGTTTGAGATATAACCTTATACCATTTATCCTTCAGGGAAATTGACTAGAATTGAATGTATATGTTTCTCTATCATTCCCAGAAATAAAAAAAAGTCCCACTTTCATAAGTTCACTTTAGGCTTGGTGCCAGTAATTTTTTTTTTTTTTTTTTTTTGCAGTGCTGGGGATTGAACCCAGGGCCTTGTGCTTGCAAGGTAAGCACTCTACCAACTGAATTATATCCCCAGTCCTATTTTTTTTTAAATTAAAACTATAATGATCCTGCATCAAAGAACTGCAGGTTTCATGGTGGCATTTTAGAACACATTTTTCTACCCCATGAGGCCTGCAATTGCCCTGTGAGTCAAGGAACACAGGTTGCATCCTCCCACTCAGGACTGGATCTGAAAATCCCTAGGCCTGGAGGGATGGATATGAAGAAGGGAAGTTCCAAACTTCTGGAAACTTCCCAAGGTACTCTCATGGAATTTCAGCGATTTATAAAAATGATGCAAATAACTTAAGATTATTTAATAAAGAAACAGGAGTTATTAAACCAAAACTAGAATCTTGTTTGAGCTTGTGGCCTGAGGCCTCATGAAGGTTTATGAACTCTGGTAACAGTCCCAGGCAGTAGAGCATCCCAACCATTCCCTCTCAGGGGCCAAAGGCCAGGCATGGCCTCCTTCAAGAAGATGGCAATTTGCCTTACTTGAAAAACCACCTGCCATCTCCAGTTATAGCCTCAGAGCCACCTCTAGCTAGAGACAGACTCTGTGAATGAGAAACTGACACCCCAATTGGGTGGCAAGACCTCAAATGCCACAAAAGGGATACAAAGCTTGAGCTAAATTTTGGTCCCACTAGGCCTCTTGATGGGTTCCCTTTTGCAGTGAATAACCTGCACAATCAGATGTGGCATCCCTGCAGAGAATACTGGAGTCAGCCTGCCCATTCGTCACAACCTGGCTCTGTGGCTTGCTAACTGCATCAGCTTGGCCAAGTTATTCACCCTCTTGATGCCTCAGTTCTCTTCTGCTATAACATGAGGAAAATAATAAAACCCACATCCCAAGATTAATGTGTGGATTTAACTACTTATTACATGCAAAGTCCTTAGAATAGTTCCTGACCCAGACTAGATGCTCAATAAATGTTACTCACCTAAGCAAGAGATGGGAATTACTGGCCATGTCTTACAAAGAGGAGCAAAATTTCTTCCCTCAAATTCATTCCCACTTGAACTATCTTTGAGTGATGCAAGAGGTACACTGGGCTAGCAGTAAAGAGACTTGGGTTTCAGATCCAGTGTGACCATAACTAAGCCGTATAACACTGGATGAAGCCTAGAACCTCACCTCCAGTCTCAGGGTTGCTATCCACATGGGGAGGCAGGGAAGAGGGTTTCTGAGAGGTTCGTAGCTATTATACTTTAAGATCCTAAGACTGTTAACACTGGGAATTGGTATTTCTGTGGCCCTTTTTTCCCACTATTTCCTTATCTCCAGTGCTTGAAATGCCCCAAATGCTGAACGATTCATATGCTCAATATTCAGTGCTCAATATTTTGAGCTCTTACCTTCAACGTAGGTTGGGAATGAAGCCAAGCTTTTTCTTGACTGTAATTAAGACAAAGAGGTTTCAAAAAGGGCAAAGCATGATGAAATATGCATTAACACACCATCCATGCAACATGAAAAAGAAACACATCACCAGTGGCATTTGTTAACCAGTTGTCAACCATTTTTGGTTGGAGAAAGTGAAGTGTGGAGAAACATGTGCATTTATTATTCAAGGTTATCTCAAACTCAGATTAGGCCATTCAGAGTGTTAGGTAATCTGAAACCCCACATTTCATAAAGAGAGCTCTGTCAGCTTAAATAATATCACACAGACCAAAATCTATAATCAGCAATTAAAAGGGCACAATTTATATTCTCACAATTCTGCATTCCATGGGAAAAACAGTTGGTTAGTAAAAGTACCCAAAACATAATTATACACAGAAATTAAGAATTCCCTGGGAGAAGTTTACTTTGTATCTATGCTGCAAGGATCTCTGCTAAAAATATGTGTTAGATTTTGTTTCCCCTTCATCTCTTACTGATTTCAGTTGAAAACTGCATTATCTAAGTCTTAAGTAAGAACACAACGAAGGAGTAAATTCAAAGCCCTGGTATCTCTTATGTTAATACCTCCCGGCAGAGGCCAGTCTTCTAACAGCACTGTTGGAAGTACATATGAGGAGCTAGAAACCTTCTAGAACCTGACTGGGCGGCAGTTTACATGTAGAACTCAGAGGAGCAACACTTACCAAAAGCTCCTTCCAGAAGGAAATGTCCTAGACATAACTCTGTAAGAGTTGGAAATTCACTTCTGCTTCAAATAGTGACAGAATTTGTAGCTGATAAATCTGGGGCAGGGCTTAGTTTCCTGAAAGCATTGCAGGAGAGCTCATATTAAAACTAAGAGTTTAAGGCAAAAGGTAGTTTGCATGGCTGAGATTTTTATTGCTGAGAATCTCCAGGTATGATGTGATCATTTAAATATATGCCTTTTAGAGAAGGGGTATCTAGCACAGGATAGCGGCTCCCATAGATTGACCTCAATAAAAGGAAACGCTGGGATGTCATAGGAAATAATTCCATAACCTAGCACTTTATACAGCCCTTTATACAGTGCCCTTTACTTGGGAGATGGGAAGGCAAAGATTCGATTGATTAGTTAATACACTACGGTCTAATAATTCTAATGTTAATTGTTATGTGGAAAACTGGGTGCAGTTGAAGACTATTTCAACTTAGGACAATGGTAAAATCCCTAGCAAATCACACAATAGACCACACAGGGCAACTTTGCAGGAAACCTGCTGCAGATGTGCTCATACTAATGGCTCCTAACAGCAAAAGTGGGGGGATTTCTTGTGCATCAGGAATGAAAGTTATTGGCTGCTAATGTATTTATGGAGAAATACACACCAACTATAAGCCAGATTGTGTGAATAGGAGGAAAGAACTCCAATTTCAGTAGTGCCTTACATTCATTTTACTTTCCACTTGTCCAAGTCAGGACAGGGTCAGGTGAGTGACAATAGAATTCTGATAGATTTAAAGAACAACTCCCATAACCCCTGTTACACAAACGGAAGTTGGTTTCTTCATAATGGCCGAAGTCTAACATTATAATTTCACAACATCTCCCTGCCCTTGTCCCCAATAGCAAGAGCTCTGCAGTATTGAAGTTTACACTGCTTAGTCTCCAGATACATCCAGGATGCCATTTTGGATATTCTTAGGCTATTAGGATACTTTCCTGAATGTGAACTTCAAAGACAGTGTCCAAATTTTAGCAGGCACTACAAAAAGAATTTCTTTAGTCTATGGCTATAAAAGTTGCTGTTTTATTTAGAGCTACAATGGTAAACATTTGGTACATTTACTTACTAATTATGAACTCATGACTAGCTTTCTTTGGTTTCTGGGTTAATCAATTTTAAAAAAGTTTGGTGAAAGGAAAGAATCTTTAATTATTGCACACAAGGAGGATTTTCATCATTATTTCTAAGGATATGCAGAAGCATGAGCCAAGTCTTGTAGGAATTGAAAAACTAACAAATTTGCCTTGCTCATTATATCTGATGCCTAATCAAAGGCTGAATATTCAGACATCTGATTAGCCCTTTATTTTCTCACATGTGGACTGAGATGAACATCAGTCAACCCTTAGCACTCAAGAGTTAATAAAGTCACATTCAAGAAGCCAAAGTCTGAGATATTTGGGGTTTCCCTGGGACTCACGCCAACCATGTGCAGAGCTGGAGGCTTCACAATTACAATAATTACCGACAAGCTACCTTGTCCTTGCAGTCTGTGAGCTGGAAATATTTCCACTCCACGGGTAGCAGATCCTGGCTGGCCACTAGCGAGCTCTGTGACCTCACATAAGTTACTTAACCTCTTAGCGTTCTCAACTAAGAAACAAAGGCAATTATACCTACCTCACAGAACTAACTTAAGGATTAAATGAGGTACTATCTGATTTTCCCTGTCTGGTCCTTGGAATACTGTATATCCTCAATAACTGATAATGCTCGTTACTGCTTTTATCATTGCAGTTGTCATTCTATTATTTTGACCCATCCATGTACTATAAATAGAGTATGAAGCAAACTGAAATGGGGGACCAGCAGAAACTGTGACCCTGTCACAATACCCTAGGGTCAGAGGACAGACTGGAAGAAGACAAAATATATTTCTAGTCTAATGCTAGTGCCATTTCAGAGAATGTTTGATATATACTTTAATACAAAATATGCTTCTCCCTCTCACGAATAGCGTATATATTCCATGGCACTTTAAGGGTAAACTTTAGCTAAGACTCCCTTTAAAAGCAATCTGCCACTCAAGTTAAAAACAGGTTGTCTCATGTTCTCTCCTGTCGCTGATAATTTTATGTTGCATGCAATAGAGGAACTCAATCATTCATTATGTGGCTCACCTCTTTGACACATCTCTGCAGTATAAAAGAGGAAGCATTTGTATTTGGAGCTCATGCACAGATTACACATGTCAATATTTACCTGGTGCTGGCCCACAAATAGGTGGGATGACAGTTACCTGGGTGTAAAAGGGCATTGGGTGCTGGAGAAGGTTCTTCCCTCTGGGAAAAACACCTGCCCTTTTGTAGCCCCAGAAACTTCAGAAGGAACAAATAGCATCTTCTCACTTCATACTCTCTGCCAGAGCTCAACAAGTTCTCTGTAAATAGGGCTGAACATGCAACCTGTCCAACAGGGACTCCTTAGAGTGGCTCCATGCGGTAGCATCCAGCTACATGTGCCTTTTAAGTTAATGAAAACCAACTCAGTTCCTCAGCCCCACTGGCTGCATTTCAAGGCAGGTTAGGAACACGTGAGGTTGGGGACCACCCTGTCCAACAGTACAGAAGTAGAACATTCCCATCATCACAGAAAGTTTTCTTGGTCAGCACACTGGAGAGAGGTGTGCTGACAATCAGGTGTGAACTTGAACCATACTCCAGGTAAACTGGGACGTGTGGTCACTGGTGCTTAGATTTCACTTGGGGCTGAAATAAATGGGTATTTAATAAACCAACCCATTTCCCAAATCAAATGGCAACTGAATCCATGGTATCAGAAGGCACCTGATGCCAGAGGAAGGATGCTGGTACTTGGATTTTCTGATGTCCAGTGTCCAGTGCTATCTAACAGCACTCTCCACAATGATGCAAATATCCTGTAACCTGCTATGTCCAATACAGTAGCCACAGGTGACCACTGGGCACTTGAAATGTGACTAGTGTGCATGAGGATATAAATTTTTAATTTTGCCCATAAAAGTAGATTAAAATTAATTAAAATAGACAACCATGGCTAGCAAATAGGATGGAATGGTTTTACCATATAGGATGAACTATACACACTGGAGAGGAAAAACCAGAGTTTTCCTCCCTGAGGTAATTTGGGCCAGGAGTGCTGCAGGGGCAGCAGACATCACAGAGCAGTGTTAGAATAAAGCACAATGGGCTGATGGCTGTGCAAACACATGGCGCCCTACCTCTTTATTCGTGGAGGCTTCCGCGGGGTCACTGGGATGAAGGGGTGTACTCGATGACTCTGCACCCAGGGGTGAGGAACTGCCAGGAGATGGAGACTAGAACACAGCAAGAGGATAGACAGCAATGAGAACCCAGGGGACATGGCAACACCCAGCCCAGGACAAGGGGACGGGCAGAGGAGGTCAGCGGACTACTAATGATTGGATACTTCAGAGGAGAAGAACTCCTTCAGAAAGGAGCTGCCTCCAACTGCACAGAATAGGCCTGGGTGTCCAGGCTTGCTTTTCTGTTCCTGCCATCCCTCCAAAGAGTTTTATAGCTCTGGATCCTTCTCTTTCCCCTTAGGCTAACTATTGAAAGAAAACATGGAAAAAGTTGGCTATCAAACTGACAGTCCTAAATGAATTGCCCTAAGGGTATTATACAAAAATTTTTTTTAAAGAAGAATACAAATACCTAGATTAACAAATGCCTTCTAAAATCATGCCCAAGATAATCTGAATGGAAAGGAAAAAGCATATGATTTTAAAGAGGCAGCTGGGACTGATTTTGATGACTGGAAACCAACCACACCAGTGTTTCCCTGGTCAGTTCAGATTTCAGATATGTTGTCTGACTTAATTCTGAGAAATTTCGACACGTAACCTTGTATGCTCTTAGAATGGTTCAGAAATCCTTTGCCAAATGACACATTCGAAAATAAGGTTTGGGGAGTGGGAGGTGGGTGCCCAGGCAGGCCCTGCTAGACGTGAACGTGAAACTTCTGAGTCGGTGCCCACAATACAGCAGGTGCTCCGTGAGCAAATGACCAAATAAAGCCAGCAAGCACAGGCCTGGGACAAACAGGCTCTGGAAACATGTCCCAGATGATTTGAGAATATTTCTTCCTGCTCCTGAAATCCTGGGAGATGAGGGCATATTCAGGAGAGCCACAGAGATGGCTAAGAATTCTGTAGCAGTGGCCCTCTGAGAGCGAGGGCTCTGCTTCCCGGTGTGGGTGATGCCTGACGGCAGCCATAAAACACAGAGGTCACACTGGATGCATTCTCCTAGGAAGTACAGGGATGTGAGCCGGGGAGGGAAGTCCCAGGCGAAAGAAATCAAACTACCCTGGGTGTTTGCTGGAATCCATGACTGACTGGCTGGCCCCTTGGGGAAGTAAAAGCCAGAGGCATCAGTAAAACACCTTTGCACAGGAAGGGAGGATATTTCACAAAGCAACAGTTCTGGGGAGGAGAGCACATTAATAGACCAGGGGATCTCTCACATAATGTCCCATTAGGTGAAATTAAAAAAGAAATGTCTTTTCCAAAAAGTCTGAATTGTAGTGGTCAGCAAATGAATCAAAAGACAATACAGTAAAGTGAATTACTATTCAGATCAAGAGTTGTACGAACCCAGACTATGGATTGGACTTGTTTCCCATCAGTCCATATATTATCCAATTCTGGGTAGAGAGGTGAGGACCAATGAACCCTTTAAATATTCACACCAGAAATTGGGCATTGCAGTAAAGCCAAGAGGGTGGGCACAAAGTATCCCACAGCCCCTGACCACAGTGAAGCAGTCTTGACTACCTTTAAAAACAATGTTTTCTTGGCACCCAAGAAGGATGATGGGTACTTGCTGATTTAGCATTGTTAGGTCTATTCAAAATTAACGTAGCAAAGTTTTTGTGAGAATTAATGCCCTTAAATGTCTCCCAGTTTTTCAAATCTGAGCAGTTTCCTTTGATATTTATGACTGGATTCCCCCAGCCCCCTGTACAACATCTTTATTAAAATAAATCCTCCTGAGAGTCCCCTATTTCCTATTTATTTTTGGCTCCAGTGTTCTAAAAACAGATTCCTTACAACCTTGCAGGTACTAGATTGTCCTAGGATGATGTCCAAGCCCAGATTATCTGGATAGCGGGTGGGGAAATGGATGAGGGAGCTCAGACCCCACAGCTCAGCTAAGTGACCAGAGCTAACTGCCCCCTAGGGAACCCTGGGGAAAAGGAGCTAATGAAACTGAGAAGGGGGGCGCCACCCTCACAAAGGCTCTTGTGGACCCACATCAAACATTTCAGGGACTTCTTCTTGGAAGACACCAGATGCTGCAGCCTGTATGCAAAGCTCAGGTGAATTTCTTTCTTTCCGTGTGCATGTGTGATGAACGACCTTCATCTACAGAGTTCCCTCTTCTCTCTTCCAGTCAGTATTCCATTCATAAGCGCTCATCTCACTGCTTTCTCTGTACACTTCCTCCCTGATGGCGTGTGCTATGTTTTGCAATGATCATGTATATGTGTATGGCTCTCAGCCCCGGGAGCTCTTAGGTGATAGGGATCTTGTCTCCTTCAACTTATCCCCCAAGTGCCTAGCCTTAGGTCTTATAGACACTAAATGCTCAGCCAATGTAGGTGCTGAATAAATGATTTCAACTTGCATGAGAAACAGATGCCTACTGATTTCATGGTTTAGTTGTTAGTGGTTGCAAACACAAATAAGCGAGAGGGGAGCAGACCTCAACAGATGCAGCGCTGCCGTTTATAAAGCCTTGGAGTCGATCAGTCAGGCAGCTGAGGGGCTCATTTTCAGGGTAGAAAATGGTTGCCAGTTATAGATGGGGTCTGAGTTTTATAGGTCACGATGAGGGTGGATTAATCATTTTAGACTTAAGCAGAATGTGTCAGTTTGGGCAGTCAGGAAAGAAGCTATAAAAGTCCAAAACTCATTATTACTGGGAAGGGATGAAAATCCAGAGCCCAGCCAGAGTTCACTGTTCATATTCTTCCTCTGGGACCCACTGATACCCTTCGTTCACTGTCTTCTCCCTCTGGGATTCATCCTCACTGGGAAAGCATGAAAACCCAGAGCCCAGAGCACAATCTTCATCTCCTCCCTTCAGGATTCATTGTCTCTGGGAAGGGATAAATGTTTGCCTTCTCCGACTCCCTCCCTCCTCCTGGGTCACATTGCCCTCCTTTCTTCCTGGGGGTTGTCATTTTCCATATCCTTCAGTGGTCAGTGGCAAGCCCTCTTCTAATTTTGTTCCTCCATTGCCATGTGGAGAAATCCAATCTGGGTTTTGTATTAGATACATGGCCTTTGCCTGTGAAGACTCTAACCTGGGCCCCAGTAAAATTCTTTCAAAGAGAGCTGTCTCAAAAGAAGAGGACCCCATCTAGCAAAAGCCTACACAAGTAGTCACCAAGTCAAGGGTGGACAGGCACCTTCAATCAGACCCAGCCTCCTTTGAAATAAAGATATTCAAAATTCTGCTTCTAAAACGCTTTCTGTTAACCTCCAACATTCACCTCTTTAAAGTGGAAGAGAACACAAATTAGATAATACTTTTTAACTTTCAAAGAATGTATGAGAGGCAAAATTTACCTAATAAAATATGAGAGAAAAAGTAGAAGTTATCAACACATATTCCTGTCTGGAGTCTCATGCCTTCTGGGCTGTTGGGTGGATAGTCAATCTTGAGCAAAGAGATCAAGTGAGGACAGTAAGTGTGGGTTAGGGAATTCATACAGGCTAGTACTTGACAAGGATGAGTGTTCAGGATGCTATGTTTCAAACTGACCTTCAGTGGTGCTCTTCTGTATAATTATAAGAGCATAATACCTTGTTCTTCTGTAGATTATGTCCGAGTAGACCCCTCACAACTGTGATCCAAGTTTTATTTCCCCCACTCTGGGACTCCACAAAGTAGAGTTCTTGGCCTCAAATCTTAATTCTCTCAATGCAAAGCAAGAGAATAGTCTTAGCTATTTTGCTGCTGGGACTAAATGACCTGACCAGCACAACTGTAGAGAAGGAAGGGTTTATTAAAGGGCTCACAGTTTCAGAGGTCTTAGTAGACAGAAGGTTGGCTCCATTCCTCAGAGTTGGAAGTGAGGCAGAACATCATGGTGGATGAGTTTGGTAGAGGGAAGCAGCTCACATGACCAACAGGAAGCAGAGAGAGACTCCACTCACCAGATACAAATATATATACCCCAAAGCCACACCCCAATTCCCACCTCCTCCAGCCACACTCTACCTGCCTCCAGTTACAACTTAATTAATCCCATCAGGGATCAATGCACCGATTAAGACTCACTAAACCCAATCATTTCTCCACTGAACCTTCTTGCATCATCTCACACAAAAGCTTTTGCGGGACACCTCATAGCCAAACCTTAACACCCATCCAAAGGCACGGTGTAGAGGTGGCCTCAGCATGCTAAAGCATCCCCAGGGAAAGGTGATCATTCATTTTAATTTGGAATGATCAGCTATCTCCTAGGGGCAATCACTATGCTGCTGTGGTCAGGATGAAACAGACATGGTTCCAGGGACCCTTCCGCTAGGCCTCTGGGGGAGGAAAGTGGCATGCAAAGAATTACTATTCATTTATTCCTACAGCAGGCATCTTGGTGTCTACCTATGTTCCTAACTCTGGGCCAGGATACAAAGAGGAAGGCAACGAGCTTCTAGAGAATGAGAGGAAGCTGACATGTGAAGACAGGGCTGTGGCCTGTGGCTAGGCTATCAATCTGTACCGTGGGAACTGAGCTGGGAGTGATCACTTCTACAGGAGGGTGTGTCTTGGGAAGTGTGTCATGGGAAAGGCAAGGCTTCCGCTGAATCCTGAACACTGTGCAGTAGTCTCAGAATAACATGGGGGAAGGGAGGGAGGAGGAACAGCAAGGCTCTCACAGGGTAGCCAGAGACCAGGCTGAGGGCAGACAGGGAAGAGTCTGGAACCTCACTGAGGATCACATGGGCTTGAAACACCTCCTACTCTCTGTCCAGGGGCTGATTTTTTTTGTTGAGTCTTTGGCCTGTTGTCCTCACTGAAGAAGTCTGATATGGGGATTTCATAACTATTTCCTGAGTGGGGCTGGATGATCTAAAGGAGTGAGGGATCGAGGTTTTACTCTGGGTTTTCTTCCCTTTCCCTTAATCCTTTTCACCCTCAGAAATCTGCTGGAAAAGAAGATGATGATTTGGAAGAGTTCACATGATGATAATAATACCCCAAAGCTAGTGGTGAAGGGCCCTGCCTTTTTCTAATGGACAATGAACCCTGCTCTTCCAAGAAAGGCCCAAGGACTTGGGCCAGCTTCTAAGAGCAAAGCTGTGGTTTGGCAAGATGTTCAAGAGATCTTGAAGGACTGGTGGAGAAGTTCCAGTCAAAGAAAGTGAGCTCTCCCCAGACCAGTGACTCAGTCATTCAATACTGAAGTCCTGACAGTGTCTGAATAAGCCCACATCCCTGCCTGTCCACAGGGAGCTCCCAGTGTAGTAGGGGAGACCCACAGGTTACAAGCACAAGTTGTCCTCTGCCAACAGTGGCCACTGTCTTAAAACAGCAAGAGAAAAGATTAAGTCACATGAAAGAGAAGGCCCATGAAACTTATAGATTTCTCAGAAGAAACCTTATAGACCAGAAGAGAACGAGTTGATACATTCAAAATACTGAAAGAAAACACAAAACCAAACCTGCCAACTATGAATATGTAACCCAGCAAAATTATCTTTTAAAATACAAAGTTTTTGTCAAATAAGCAGAAACAGGGAATTCATCACCATCAGATCAGCCCTATAAGAAATGCTTAAGGGATTCCTATATTAGACATGGAAAGGTGGGATAACTATCATAGGAAAACACATGGAAATACAAAACTCACTAGAAGGAGAGATACACCAAAGATAAAGAGAATCAAACCTTAGCATCACAAAAAAACACTAAATCACAAAAATAGATAACAAAAGAAGTTGAGAGGAACAAAAAATACAGAAAGTAAGCAGAATACAATTAGCAACAGGATGAAGTTAAACTCATCAATAATAATCCTGAATGTCAGTGGATTAAATTTACCAGTCAGACAGAGACTGGCTGAATGGATATAAAACCAAACAACAGCAATAAAAAAACCACAGCTATATGGTGCCTATGAGGAACTCGCTTCACTCAAAAACAACAGATAGACCCAAAGTGAAGGTTGGAAGAAAGATATACCATGCATGTAGAAACTGAAAAGTGAGCAGGAGTAACTACATTCATATCAGCTACAGTAACTTTAAATTAAAAAAAAAAAAAACTATAAAAAGAGACAAAGAAGGTATATATAGATAGATGAAAGGATGTTTTTGGCAAGAAGATATAACAATTGTAAAGATAGATGCATCCAACATGGGATCACTCAAATACATAAAGCAAATATTATTAAATCTAAAGGGAGAGATTGACTCTATGACAATAATAGTGGGGGATATCAATATTCCACTTTCCTCAATAGACAGGTCAACCAGACAGAAAATCAACAAAGAAACATACCGACACTATCCCAAATGGACCCAATAGACGTTTACATAACATTTCATCCAATAGCAGAATACATGTTCTCATCAGCACATGGAATATTCTGTACAACATATATTAGGCTTCAAATAAGTCTCAATAGTTTTTAAAATTAAAGCCATATGAGGTGGTACATGCCTATAATCCCAGCTACTCAGGAGGCTAAGGCAGGAGGATCACAAGTTTGAGGCCAGCCTAAGCAACTTAGGAATGCCCTGTCTCAAAAAAGTGAAATCATATAATTTATCTTCTCAGATCACAGTGGATTAAAACTACAAATCAACAAAAAGAATGGGAAGTATACAAATACATGAAAACTGAATATCATGTTTCTACTTGACTAATTGGTAATGAAATAAGAGAGAAATAAAAAATTCTAGAAAATAATAAAAATGACAGTACAACAAATCAAAATTTGTGGAATACAACAAATACAGTGCTGAGAGGGAAGTTTATGGCAATAAATGCATTGTTTTAGTCAGTTTTTGGTCACTATGACTAAAAGACCTGACAAGAACAACTAGAGGAGGAAATGTTTATTTGGTGCTCACAGTTTCAGAAGTCTCATTCCATAGATGTCTTACTCCATTGCTCTGGGACTGAGGTGAGGCAGAACATCATGGCAGAAGGGTGTGGAGGAGGAAAGAAGTTCAGAACATGGAAATAAGGAAGTAGAGTTTTGTCCTTGTGATTATAACACAAAGGACAAAATATAAACCCCAAAGGCACAACCCAGTGACCTACCTCCTCCAGCCATACCCTACCTGCCTGCAGTTACCAGTCAGTTAATTCATTCAGTTGCTTAACCCACTGATTAGGTCACATCTCTCTTAATCTGATCATTTCACTTCTGAAAATTCTTGCATTGTCTCACACATGAGCTTTTGGGGGATACCTCATATTTAAACCATAACATGCATACATCAAAAAACACCAGAAAGATCTCAAATAAATGACCTAATAATGTACCTTAAAGATCTAGAAGAGTGAACAAATCAAACCCAAGGTTAGTAGAAAAAAAGAAATAATAAAATGAGGGCATAAAAAATAAAATCAGAACTAAAAACGTAGCTGGGCATGGTGACTCATGCCTATAATATCAGCTGCTTGGAGGCTGGGGCAGAATTAAGTTTGAGGCCATCCTCAGCAACTTAGTGAAAATCTGTCTCAAAATAAAAAATAAAAAGAGCTGGGGGTGGGTAGAGCACCCCCGGGTTCAATCCCCAGCACCACACATACAAAAATCAACAACAAGAACAACAACAAAAACACCCCAAAACTAACCCCAAAATAACAAAGATCAATGAAATAAAGAATTGACTTTTGAAAACTGACAAACCTTTAGCTGGACTAACCAAGAAAAAAGTGGAGGAGACCCAAACAAAATCAGGGGTGAAAAAGATTGCAACTAGTACCACAGAAAACCAAAAAGATCATAAGAAACTACTCTGAACCATCCTGTGCTAAAAAACTGGAAAACCCAGAAGAAATGGATAAGTTCCTGAACACATACAATCTAAAAAATTAAATCAAGAAGAAACAAAAAATCTAAATTGACCAATAATGAGTAATGAGAATGAAGCAATAATTAAAAACATCACCAGGACTTTACAAATGATGAATTCTATAAAATATTTAAAGAAGATCTAATTTCAATAATTTTGGAAATTATTCTTCTTAAATTATAACAAAAAATTGAAATGGAAGGAACTGTGCCACATTCTTTTCGAGAGGCCAGTATTACCCTGATACCAAAAGCAAAGGTACAATAAGAAAACTACAGACCCATACCACTGATGAACACACATACAAAAATTCTCAATAAAATATTAGCAAACAAAATCCAACAGCACATCATAAAGCTGACAGACCTTGATTAAGTGGGGCTCATCCCAGGCATGAAAAGATGGCTCACCATATGCAAATCAATACATATAATACAAAGAACAAAAAACATATGATCATTTTAATAGATGTAGAAAAAGAATTTGATAGCCTGAACATCCATTCATGATAAAAACTCTCAATAAACTGGAAGAGAGGGAATTGATCGCAAAATACTAAAGGTCACACATACAAAAAACCCACAGCCATATCATACCAAATGAGGAAAAGCTGAAAGTGTTTCCTCTGGGACCAGTAGACAAAATGTCTACTCTCACCACTCTTATTTAATATAGTACTAGAAGTCTTAGCGAGGGCAATGAGGCAAGGTAGAGAAATAAAGGGCATCTAAATCAGAAAAGAAACAGCTAAATTATCCATATTTGCATATGACATGATTCAATTCATAGAAAAACTTACATACTCCACAAAAACTTGTTAGAACTCATAAATGAATTCAGTAAAGTTGCAGGACACAAAAGTAACATGCAAAACCCAGTAAAAATTGAGAAAGCAATCCCATTCACATCAGCTACAAGAAATATTTAGGAATGAACTTAACCAAGGAAGTGAAAGATCTCTAAAAGGAAAAGTATAAAACACTGATGGAAGTAATCATAAAGAACTCAAAATAATGGAAAGATATCCCATATTCATAGATTGGAAGAAACAATATTGTTAAAATGATACTATCCAATGTAATTCCCCTCAAAATACAAATGATTTTTTCCACAGATATAGAAAAAACAGTCCTAAAATGCATATGGAACCAAAAAAGACTGAGAATATCCAAAGCAATCCTGAGGGTGGTGGGGGTGCAGGATGCTGGAGGCGTCACAATACCTGACTTCAAAATATACTGCAAAATTATAATAATAACAGCAAGCTACTGGCATAAAAACAGACACATAGACCAATGGAACAGAACAGAGAGCCCAAAAGCTAATCCATGCTCATATATTGAAAGATTTTCAATAAAAGCACTAAGAACATACAATGGAGAAAGAAAAGTCTTCAGTAAATGCTCCTGGTAAAATTTTACATGCTTATTCTGGAGAATGAAACTAGATTCTTCCTCTCACTGTACACAAAAATCAACTAAAAATGAATCAAAAACCTAAATCTTAAACCTGAAATTAAACCTACAAGAAGACACAGGGGAACCACTTTGTAAGCAATAATTTCTCAGATAGGACCCCAAAGGCACAGGCAACAAAAGTAAAAAAATTGTCAGATAGGATTGTATCAAACTAAGAAGCTTCTGCACAGCAAAGGAAGTAATCAACAGAATTAAGAAACAAGCTACAGAATGCGAGAAAATATGTGCAAATTGTTCATCTGACAAGGGACTGACATCCAGGATATAGAAGGAACTCAAAACACTGAATCAAAAAAAATCTAATTAAAAAATGGGCTAAAGAACCAAATACTTCTCTAATATTATGAATAACTAAAATGGACTAATGAAAATGCAAAACAAAAACAGCAAAAAAATAGGAAAAAAAAAAAAAAAAAAGGACCAAACACTTCTCAAAGGATGGCATAGACATGGCCAACAAGTACATGAAAAAATACTTAATTTCACTAATCACTAGAGAAATGTAAATCACAACTATAATGAGACATTATCCCAGTTAGAATGGCTGTTATTACAAAATAACAAACACTGGCAAGGAAGTGGAAAAATGGGAACTCTTACATACTGTTGGTAAGAATGTAAATTAGTACAGCCATTAGGGAAAACGGTATGGAGATTGATCAAAAAAACAAAAACTAGGACTGCAGTCTGATCCAGTTATTCTACTAGGGAATATACCCAAAGGAGATGAAATCATTAAACTAAAAAGATACTTGCACTCCCAAGTTTATTACAGCACTCTTCCCAAGAGCCAAAAACATGGAATCAACCCTAATGATCTTCAGAGGTTAAATAAAATGTGGTACCTTTACATAATAGAATACTATTTGACCATAAGAAGAATGAAATCCCATCATTTGCAGCAATGTGGACGAAACACTTCATTAAATTAAGTGAAAGAAGTCAGAACCAGAAAGACAAATTCCACATTCTCTCACTCATTTGTGGAAAACAGCAAGTCAACCTTGTAGAACAGAACAGCATAGTGGTTACTAGAGACTGGGAAGGTCTGGGAAGAGGGAACCCCAAACACAGAGGGAAAGAATCGCTTCTGATTCTTTCATACAGTGAGGTAACTATTCATTAAAACAGTCTACTGCATATTTAAAATGATGAGAAGAGTGTAAAATTCCCACCATATAAAATGATTAATGGTTGAGGTGTAAATGTCTGTTACCCTGCTTTGTTATCACATATAATGTATCACACATCTTGTACATAAAAATGTACAAATGTCTCGATAAAAACATATACAGTATGCAAGAATATAATGTTGATGATCCTAAGAACACTGTACTGTCATCAAATATAAATCACTATCCAGGGCATTGTTTCATCCTTGGAAAATTAACTCTGCTCAGTTGGGAAGGATTGGGGTCAACATTCCTACTGGGATCTTTGTAAAATTAAAAAATATGATTACTCCTAAAATTCTGTTTGACATCTTTTTTCACATAAAATTAGAATGGAAAAGTTAAAAGAAAAAAAGAGTGCTTTGGTTTGAATGTATATTCCCAAATCCATGCACTAGAAACTTAATCCCCAATGCAATCGTGTTGAGAGATGGGAACTTTACGTGGTGATCAGGGGACACTGCCCCCACCAATGGACTAACGATGCTACTGTGGAGTAGGGTAGTTGTCAAAAAGAGGGTTCAGCCCTCTTACTTATCTGTCTCCCATTTGCTCTCCTATCTTCTGCCATGTTATGACAGAGGGAGGGTAGGACCTCAGCAGATGCCGGCACTGGAGTCTTAGATTTCCCAGCCTCCAGAACTGTGAGGCAAATAAATTTCCATTCTTCATAAATTATCCAGTGGTATTTGTGATAGCAGTGGAAAATGAACTAAGACAACAAAGATAAATGCGAATGATGAAAATAGAAGAGCTTTGCAAGAGACTAACTGAAATATCAAATCATGGAGAGGCCCTTAGAAAAACTGATTCAGCCCTTACATACTTTTGCTGAAATAGTCTGCTTTATAACTGAAAAGACCCTTTATGATCATGCTGCAAAAATTACATGTGAACCAAGGAAGGCTATTTTATTGTGTGATTCAATGCTCTTTTTTTTTTTTTTTTTTTTTGAAAAAATATGATAACCCCTCCCCCCAAATCAACACTAGTACTCTAAGAATCTGTACATAGTTAGAAATTATAATCTAGCTGTTATAGTTAGAAATATAATTTTATATTTATAATCTTTAGTTTTTTTCCCAAAGTGAAGTTCTAATTGGATCCTTTCTTCCCCGTACTATGAAACACTATGGTCCTCATTTTAAGTGAATTAATCTCAAGTCACTTTTTGAAGGTCCATTTATGCAGGGAATCTTTAGAACACCCCACCCTGTGGTTAAAATGTGATGCAAGAATTGCCATGATGGGCCCAAACAATGGGGAGGAGAGGCCACCTACATATCTAGTGGAAGCCATTGTTACAGTGTCCCTGTCACAGTGTGTGGGACCCAGAAAACCCCAGCACAAAGGCTACTGATTGACTGAAGTAAACATCAATCAGTTCCTAAGACATTAAGTCTTCAAACCCACCTTGATCCACTTTCCAATATTAGGGTCCATTTTCAAGAGCACAGTGTGATCACAGGGGTCACAAGTGACGTTTCTCCCTTGAAAAGAGACTTTGCTATTTTGATTTTATATTGTGACCTGACAAGTAAACTTGTATCTTGTGTTTCAGGATAGTGAAGTAATGCTCAAGTCCTGGCCTCTAGCAAACTAGAGTCTGAATTCTGGCTCTATCACTCATACCTCTGAGTCTGGGACAGGTAGACCATCCTCTCTAATCCCTCCTGAGAAATGGGGAGAACAGTTATTACCCACCTCCTGGGATTGATGTGAGGACTGACTAGTGTTAACACTAAAGCTCAGTGCGTAGGCACTAGAAAACACTCAACAAATGTTAGCCATCTCTTAGAGTCCCAACTGTAAGAAAACTATTTCAGCCCTCTG
The DNA here is from genome assembly GCF_902686445.1 of Sciurus carolinensis. Taxonomy (NCBI): domain Eukaryota; kingdom Metazoa; phylum Chordata; class Mammalia; order Rodentia; family Sciuridae; genus Sciurus; species Sciurus carolinensis. The sequence continues at coordinate 70,601,954 of NC_062226.1, forward strand.
GAAGACTGCTCACAAGGCCAACATACACCCATGGGGATACTTTCCTCATCATCTGGTTTCCTTCCTCATTAAAATTTCATTAATGGGTAAAATTCAAAAGTAAACAGAAGGCTCTATAAAATCATACTACAAAGACTTTCTATTAACTCACAGGCCTCAACACACTTGATGGGATGTTGCTAAGAACGGCTCATTACCGGCTAAAGCTGGGGAGTATATACAATGGCTGCGTACAACTTCTGGCATGTCCCTGGTCTTCAGTCCAAGAAGTCATTTTGGGATAAAAAGTGTTGAGAGTGATGCTCTTACAGTGACTGATTTACAAAAGAGAATCACATGCATTTGCCCTGTCTCATTGTTAATTTATAGCCAAGCTCAGGCATGACCTTGATATCCTGCTAATTAGGACACCTGGTGAAAGACCCCAGCAGTACCAGTGAATGCTGTTCCTGTTCTCCAAGGACACTTGGTGATCAAAAATCATTATAATGAAGGGTAGGAGAATGTTTAAAAATGTTATAGTTTTGCCATTTCCACCTGGGACTGAGCTATCTACTAATTTTACACATGAAACAATTCATAGAACTTGAAAATAAGGTGTTTGGTTTTTCTTCTTTTTTAAAGTGACCAAGCAGCCTACAGTGCCACATGAGACTTGGATCAAGTGTTTATGGTTAGTACAAGGGAACTCTTGCTAAGTACCTATTTACTGTAATTTTAAACACAGTTTTAACACGCTCTGAGCAAGACATCCTCAATTAAATCATCTCTAGCCTTCCTCTGCTTACAGAATAAATTCTAGGTTCATCTGTCACTGAGGGTCCTCTCAGATTTGGCCTTAATACTTTACTGCTTCCCCTCCACTTTTGTTTCTTCTTTATCATCAAGAATAAAAAATGATTTTTTTCCTGGTATATAACTTGCATGTTTCTGTTCATGGATTTGTTTATGTTCTTTTCTGAATCCCCATGTCCATGAGCTTCCAAAGGTTCATTTCAAAAATTACCCTTTCACACAGTCTTCCCAGTCCTCCGAAGTGACAGGAACCCCCCCCCCGAAAGAATTACTTGCAAGCATCTTATCTGCACCATTCTGACAGTGCCTCATTTTCTCCCTTGTATTTTATAAAAATGTAATACTATATGATAGTCTTTAATTACACTATTTTAATAAGCAGGGCTTATGATTAATTTACATGTTTCCTTTCAAAGTGCCCAATACAGAGCCCCTCATAAAATATACAATAGGAATTCAATACATGTGCTGGAATGGAAAGAGGCATGGATACCAATCTTATCAGAGGAAAAAGGAAATGAAAACAGGTAACAGTATAGGTTCTGAACATACATTCCATTACTCTTCTGTGTTCTTGTGGTTCTTGGTACCCACATGCCTCTATGTTTTCACTGCTCCCTCCCTGGTCATGGTCTGTCTCCTCTCTCTTGCAAATAGTGCATCCCCACAGGATTAGTGGAATAGTGGGTACCTCAGTGGGAACAAGTGTTCTCAAAGGTGGTATTTTGTATACACTGTAACAAAGCACCTGGTCATTCCATTCCTTTCCAGCTGGAACATTCTAATTCCACGTCTTTTTCATATGGGATTTCAAAAGTGTGGTTACCTAGAGCAGGCCATAGCTCATGCCCTAGTTCTTCTGGTGAACATTGTTTTGAGACTATGTGGGGCTTTTGTATTCCAGTGTCTTTAAATAGCTTTTTCTCTAATGCTTATTTCTTTATCTGGCTTTATCTTTTTTTCTCAAATGAATGTACTTTGTTTCCTTTGAGGATCTATGCTGCTTTAAATTAACCTTATTTCACATTAGAATTATTAAACCCCCCCCATAAATGATTGGTTTTTATTTTCTTACCCTAAGATATATTCGAATATCTGAAAATTGAAACTGGTTAAGAATTCCATAATTATTCACTCTCAATTCAAACTATATTATCAATGCACATTTGTGTTTCCTTAATGTGGTGAAGTCGGAAAGTTGGTATAGGCACATTGTAGGGGCATAATTATGTCATTAAAATGATAATAGCCTAGGCTTAATGAAGTGTTTTATATATATACATTTATAATGGATTCAATTAATACCAGTGGAACATTTTGAGATAACTGTCAGTTAAACTATTCCACCCATTTCTGTTCTCTCTCTCCCCATAGGCAAAGCTCTCCCATTCCCAGTCCCAAGTCCATTAAACCTGTGTGAAAGAAGACCCGCACCACGTGAAGCCCCAGGAAGCCTTACCAGGCAGTACTCTGTGTAGTGGGCAATTTTGTCATAGAGGCCACACAAATAATTCATTATATCACCATTATAAGGGTCATAAGCTTCTGTTCTCAAAAGTCAAAAATAAAATATCCAGTTAACTATAAACCAGAGTCACCTGTGTATGCATGAACCATCTTAACACCTGATAAAGTTGATCTATCAACAGAGATTACCTTTCCCTGCTTTGAAACAGCCTCACTGTATGTGTCTGAAATGCATCATGATTTGGACAAATGAGGGAGCCTTTCATTCATTTCCCCTTTCAAGTGCACTCATTCCTTGGTGGTCTCCCCACACTTTTATTCCCAGGTCACTGGTCCTAAGCTCAGTGGAAGAAAAACCAAAGTTGGTTTTAATCCATCTTAAGAGATGCAACTAAGAGCACAAAATTTGCTACAATAGTAAGTATCTGCTAAGAACAGTAGCGGTTACCATTTTCAAAGGGCTGACTGTGCCAGGCACTGTACAAAGGCACATTACACCCATTACTTCACTTACTGGCAAAGCAGGTTCTTATAGGGCACTAATCACCATGCGTTTTTCATTAACACCACAGAAACAAAAGATGCAACACAGCATGGAATGGGAGGCTGCAGGGTCCCAAGTCACTAACTTCTTAGGATGTGGAGACTCAGAATGCAGCTCTGATGGAGAGAGTGATGAGCACACCTTCTAAGCACCTTGCTAGGTGACCAAAAGGTCTCTTCTCCCTCCAGGTTGCTGGATTCACAAAGCTGGTTACATTCCCTCCATCCTGCTTTGCTCACTTATTCCTACTCTCAAGGGAAAGGCAGAGAACAGCTAATGACTTAACAGGATGAGATGAAGAACTAAAAGCAAAACAGTAAACACTGTTGTGAAGCCTGAGGATGCACCTACCTCTCCTTCCTGACACTCCAACTGGTACATCCAAAAGTTTTCCATCTTTCTGGATGCTGTTTAGGCAGCTGAGCCAGCTCTAGCACATCCACTTGTGAGCTGAAGCTAACTCTTGACCTCAGTGTCCATTTGGTGGATTGTTTCCAGTGGTGTCAGGTGCCCAAGTCAATAATGCAACTGGTAACAGGAGAAGTGACCACCTCCTGGGGAGTCCAAAGCTCTGCATGAACCTCTCGGCGCCTAAGTGGTCGGGGCTCCTGTGCGTCATCACTGGTGGAGCATCATCAGGTGATGTTTCTGAGAAGAGCAGGCCTACCCCCTCTGGTAGCAGCACCTACTATTTCTGGGGAAAATAAACTCAGCTCTGAGGTGCTACCAGAAACTTTCACACACCCCAAACTCTGCTATGTTTATAGAACCTGTGAAGAAGCAAGCATCCAGCTCAGGAGGAAGGAAGGGGTAGGAGCAGAAAAAGGTTCTCTGGGGCCCTGCATCAGACTGTAGCTGGGCACATGGAGCCAGCTTAGAGAACTCTGGTCAACCAGTAGCAGGGCCTCAGGCAGGGGGCACAGGATGCTGAAGGGGACCCTTACCCCTCTTTGTGTTTACTGTCTCACGCTACAATACAAATAAGAGGGTTATGGCAAGCCAGTTACACAAAAAAGAGCTGTCTCAGTGTCAATATGATTTGAATTCAACCAACAGAGAATCCCAAATTGGGTTCAAGAGCCGAACCACAACAGCTGGTCTGGAATAGACAACAAGACTGTCAAGAAAAGCTCAGGCAGAACTGGATCAGATGGGGTTCATGGAAACCAAGACAGTAGTGAGGTGCTGAGAAGAAGAAGAGGCCAGAGGGAGACTCCCAGGGCTGCTGGGCCTCTTACTGATCCATGGCAATGGGAAGAATATTGATGGATGAGGCCACACTTCTTTCTCACCAAATTTTCTCTCTGACTTGCTGGCAGGTCTCTCTGAGTCCACCTGTTTATTTAATGTGTTTGTGATGGGGTCAAATGGTAGAAAAAAAAAGAGGTACAAAGAATCTGAACCAATTCATAGCTGGAAAATCTGCCTGTGCTACTTGGTTTCTTGTGCTGTGGACAAGCTCTACAGGCCAAAGTGGGAAACAGGCCAAGAGAGAGGGCTCCTTTGGGTATTCCCCCGTCTCTCCTCATTGTTCTTGTGTTTCTGATCACTCTTGCTGGCGGTCAGAGCTCACCTGCTATAGCTCGGGCCAGTCTGATGCAATTCCTATAGCTACCACTCAAGAAAGCCCTTTTAAAATAACATCGTTGGACATATTCCTTCCTAGTTGACAGCACTGGGCATCTCATGAAACAATTTTTCTTTCCATTAATAATTTAAAAGAGAGAAAATCTTTGGATCTTGACTCTCAAATGTCTAGACTGAACACTCCCTTCCATTTAACTCTCCCTTGCTCACAGCAAAGCTGTATTCCTATCATCACTCTTGAAAACTGCTTTGGTTTGGATTCAGGAGTCACTCAGGTGATGGCCACTTGAGGCCACTGGAGTCTTTATGGCTACTGTGGAAAGACTGTAAGTTTCCCAGTTATTAGCTGAGAGTGACCAGTTCACATAAGACTTAAAATCACCAGACTACAAGAATATAAAAGAAACAACTGCTCGACCTTCTGGAAAGGTATAGAAAGCTTCTACACATAGCACCCTACTGGCATAACAGATTCAGAATTCTTCCCCTGGCTGCTTTGTTTTCATTTTTCCTTTCCTTTAATGTTCATTCTGCACCTGAAGCCTACTTAATTATTCACCACCACCTTCTCCATGCCTCATCAATAATGGATAACATCTGTGATGGTAAAATTCAGTAGCAAGAAGGAAGCTGAGAAAGGAACATTAAGGAGAAGATCCACAGCCGAGGGAGAGATCAGGGCGCCAAAACAGCCAGCCTCAAGGCCTGTTCTCTCCTGAATGGCCCCCGCAGCACCAGCAATACTCCTTAATCCTGGGCTTGCCACTTTTTTTTTTTTTTTTTTAATATCTCAACACACAAATAAACAATAATATTTGTACAACATACTGGGTCAACTGGAGCCCCAGATGAGGCTGCACAGGGTTGAAGGCCTGGTGGCCTAAGTCACCTCTAACCCCAAAGTCCAGGGAGATCACCAGCACCCTGGTTGAGAAGCTGCCATAACTATGAGTTTTTACAGCAGACTTTCTGGTCTCTGGTGGCCCCTTGAGAACAATTCATCATGGACATACTTGTTCTTTTGGGACAGTGCCTCCTCTTTTTCAATTCCACAGCTCTCCCTAGTCCCAGCATTCTCTGGTAGCCACCTGCCCCACTTCTGTGCTGGCTTATACACACCTTCCCCTTTACACCACTTTGGCTTCATTCTCCATCAGTCACTTTGGGACCTGCAGACCTGCCTACCTGTCAACCAGGTGACAGAACACATACAGCTTGGGAGCTGGAAACGGCTGGCAGGGGTGGAAGACAAGGCCGGAAGGTGTTGAACCCAGCAGTTCTTTGCTGGCACAAGCTAATGAGAGATACAAAATATGGGAGGCAGTCTTCTCAGATGGCCCCCCAAGATCTCCACCTCCTTGTATGTAGACCCTTGCATAACCCCCTCCTGGGTGAGGAAGCATGGGTCAGTTATCAGTTAAAGCGCTAAAATACGGCAAAAGCGAAGGATGTTGCCCTGCAGCTGAGTGAAAAGGACTGTGACTTCCATCTTGTCATCAGACTCGGGCCTCCTTGGCTTGCATACTTTATTAAGCAAGCTGTGGGATAGGGCCCACATGGCAAAGAAGATGGCTCTGGCCAATAATCAGTGGGGAATGAAGCTGTCATCCAATAGCCCGAGAGGAGCTGGATCCTGCCAATAAGTCTGTGCACTTGAGAGATCTTTCCCTACAAAAGCCTTAAGATGACATTGAGCCACCTAACACCTCAACTGCAACCTCTGGAGACCCTAAAGAAGAGAGACTGAGATAATCAGTGTGGTTTGCTTTATGCTGGTACGTTTTGGGGCAGTTTGTTATATGACAGCAGATAATTAAGGCATGAAATAAGCATTCATATGAAAACCTCAAGAACAGAGGAGGCCTAGTGGTCTTGCTGCAACTCCAGGAAGGACTAGCCTGGACTGCATAGGCAGAGCCTCTGCCTGACACTGCTGTACTCCTAGGGTCTTGCACAATGCCTTATGGGAAAGTTAAAAAAATATTGGTATGAATACATCATAAGATGAACTTGCAATTTATGTATAGGGACAATAGCTATGATTCTAGTTATCTGGAAGAATGAGAAACGTTGTAGCTTTGTGGTCAGGCACTAGTTCTCATATAGCAGGTGCTCAAACTCAAAGTGATTGAGCTCAACTCAATAGCTTTGTGGTTCTTTGCACGGCATATGCATATCTCTGATTCCATTCACTTGTCTAAGGAGTGGCTTCCCATCCTTTTTGGAGGTTTACTTGGCAGAATACACAGGGCCCATTTCTGCTGTCCTGGCAGAAGATCCTGTGGTTCTAAGGTTATGCTTCTTCATAAGCTTCTGAGATAGTGAACTAGAAGGTCTGTCTGCCCGCTTTTTCTAAGCAGTTTGAACATATAAGAGAACAAAGTTAGTTTTAGAACCAGTGCTGGGTTGTATATTTTTTCATAGCATGTCAAGAGAACAATCTGAGGTACAAATGCTTGGGGTCTAGTCCTTTTTAGGCCACAAATACTCACAGAATGGAGTTGACTATTGTCATATCCTCCTCCCCTTTCCTAAGAATACATCACATTTCAGTTAGGAACTGATCCACTTGGGGAAATCAAGTTCCAACAGGATACACACACACCCTCAATTCTGTCTATCAGACTTCAGATCCCATTTCCACCCCACCTTTGCTATCTAGATCCTGGAAAAGTTCTGGCAGGCCGGAACTCCACAAGCAGGTGAAGACCCACAAGAGGAAACCTCTCAGTTCAGAAAACCTTAACAGGAAGGCTTTACAAAAATGGAATCCTCAGGCAGCAAGGCAGTTCTTTTCAGCTGCCCTTGTAAGCTTGACAACATGACCACTGAGGTCAACAGGATAAGAAGCTGCTAATAAGTCTTAATGAATTAGCACGTGTACTTGACCTTGGTCAACAGTCTCCTAGCAACAGTAAAAAGAAAAGAAAAATCCATGTTGGCTGCATACTGAATTCAGGGCAGGGACGGAGTAACATCAAGGAATCCAAGGCTCCAGATGAAGCCAGGGTTTTGCTCCACTTTCCTTACATCATCTTTCTCAAAATTAAAATAAAAAATTCAGGTACAAAAGTGCACATGATCAGGGCAGGTGTTAACATCACGCCCTCAGTTTCCATGATTTTGAGGCTGATTCCCTTTCTCTTAGCAAGAGAGTGGCTCGTTTCTGACTGAGAAGTGTTAGTGCTGATTTCCTGCTTCCAGTTTTTTCTGGGTTGGTCTCTGGAATGGGGAGTAAGATGCCAGTAAAAGGTAAATGTTTTCTGAAGGGGGTTGTACGTTGCCATCACCACTAGCTAGCAGGTAAGTTTGATCTAATCAGACTAGCCCTGAACTAAAAGGCTGGAGATGGTTCCTTAAGGAGGAAGCCAGAAACCAGGGTCATCAGAATGAATGACCAGGACAGGCAGCATAATAAGAACCTGAGTGCCAGGGACAGCAGAGGGGAAGCCTAGCCCAGAGAAAGTAAGAACACTAAGGACACTCCTAATTCAGTTTGCCACTGACCAACCCTGAATGGTATGTGAGCTTTGATTCCTCAGGCAACTCACACACCAAACTTGTGATTCTTATTTCACATTTCCATAGAGGACTTAACAGCTGCGAAGCCATTTTCTCTCGTAATTATCCTGAGACAGAAATCCAATAACACGTTTTACTGTTGAGGAAACTGAAACCCAAGAGGAAGGCAGGTAACCAACTCAAGGCAAAATTATAGCAGGTCAACTACAAAGCAAAGATTTACATGTGAGGACACTGGGCATCACATTAGTGCCATCTGTTCTGAGAGAGGTGTCAGAATAGGAGGGAACACTGGCTTTTCACCCAGTAAACTGACAACGAAATAGAGGCTACAGGCTAATGCTTGTGAAAAAAATGGAAAATAAGATACTAAAGAATAAAGTTAAACTATAGCTCACAGGTTAAGTCAGTAGTTATTTTGACTGGATCTCAGAAATACGTATGCCAATGCCCAACCTCCAGAGATTCAGATAGGGAAGTTGGAATCCTGGAATCTACTTGTGGATGGAGGCCTTGACTTTATGGACCTGAACTGGACAGAGGGGAGTCATTGTGGGATGGACACCAGTCTGGAAAGCAGAAGTGGCTCTGGCATGTTTTACTTTAAATATGATCATGTTTATAGACAAATTACATTTCCTAATTACCCCAGGTCACAAGAAGTCTATTCTCAGCTATTCCATCTGGGGAAACAGAGGCCAAAATGCTCAGTCTGGTCCCAAATCTCCTTCAACCTATCCTTAGGCATTATTTATTTTTTTGGTGTCCCACTGGCAGTGTTTGACCCACTAAAGAGGTAAGCTAGGCACACCAAGTGGGAGCTGAGGGCCTTTTGTCTCAGTGTGGGAAACAGCAGGAGAAAACCTGCCTGCTGGACTTGGGAAAGTGAGGGGGTCTTTGTCTAATCCAAATGACATCCTCTCTTATGACTGCTCTCAAGAAAGGGGTCAGCAAAAACTGTTTTTTTAAAAATGGATTGAGAAACTCATTTTGCATTAAGAACATGTTGCCAATTATACTGGTAAGGGGAGCATTTTTCATAAAGACCATGTGCATAGACAAATCACATTTCATCATTCTGCAGGACTAAACGGACCCTAGGATTTAATTGGTTACATAAGGAACTGAATGGTCTATGATACAGTTGTTCCTCTCCCTGCATCTGCTCTTCCTCCTGATGGAGTCCCAATCCACATCACAGGAAATATCCCAAGTGTCCAGTTGAGGAAGAGGACACAATTTTTCTGAAGATTCCTGGGCAATTTCTTGAGCCTCCATTTATTAAGTGAGCATGTCAGACACCTAAACTGTGGCTGTGTGTGCTGAAAATCTAACTGGAAAGTGATAAAATTCTCTCTGGCTAAACTGTTCATTTCCTTCCCTGTTGCTTGTCATATTGTTTCTTGGCACAGTTTCACATGTATATTGTCTGGTGAGACAATCCATTAAAAGTTGAGAAAGATTCCTCTTGGGAGTATGGTCAGGCAAAGAGAAAAAATTGGAGCTTTGATCTTTCCCCCACTTTTTTTTTTTTTTTAATTCCATGAAGCACAAAGTCATTGGAGAGCTTGCCCTCTGGTGTGCAGATCACTGGACAAGTTCTGCTCTGGTGATTCAGATATGGCAATGGTCTGAGGATAGGAGGGAGATACCTGAGAGGCAAGAGGGTTTGTCTGGCACTGTGCTGACAGGTGAAACTCCAAAGGTGAGTTAAGGTCATTGGAAATAATACTTTAAATCTAGGAGAGAGCAAAAAGGCAAATATCCTCCTATCACCTCTTGTTCACGATTAAAGTAAATCGCTTGCTCTTCAAATGGGATTTCAAGGTCAAGTCTCTTTATTTTGAAAATGCAGCTGTAAGATCATTACATCTTTAAAACAGTTGCCCTGTTACCTCAGGTCTTCATAGCTCATAGAAAAATGGCTCATTTTGGTTACTGCTATTGACAACTATGTTTCACTATATAGAGCATTATGCTCCACTGGTGGTGATGTGACAACTTTACGGTGGGTTCCAAGTTGTAGAATAGGCTGTAAAATCTACCCTGGTAAAAGGCAGCTCTCAAAAACATTTCACTTTTAAAGTAAAGACCATTAACCTGCATAATTATTCAAGTCTGCAGAGAATCAGTTCATCTATACTTGACCTCAGTCCACTTTACTCTCAGTGGTTTGTATGCCTGCTGCTAGCCTTCCCACGAAGGTTCTGTGGTTTCCGAAGGCCAAGCACACAAGCAAGCCCATGGCTTCAAAACACTTCAGGTTTTTTATTGTCTAGGTGCAAATCCATTTCCCAATTCCTGTTCTTCACCTTAAGTGACATAGCTCTGCCTTGACCTATTTTTAAAATTTCTTTTCTCTTTCTTATGCATGTAATATAAATCAAGTGAGTGTGCACACTTAATAGAAACACTACATGAAATTAAAATGGAAAACTCAGCACACTTGTCTTATCTTAACACAGTTAATAAAGCAGTCCTTTTATATAAATGATACACACAAAACACAGAACCACTTGGTTTTCCCTATTTCAAGAAAACAGTAAAATGAGATTATCTCTGTATGGTGAGTGATCTGTTTAATGATTTCAACTCTTTTAGTTTTGTAATTTAAGGCAAAGAAATACAAAAATACAGTTTTATAAAACAAATAATGCTATACAGCTTATGGAAAAATCAAAGTACTTTGCCACTCCCCACTCCCAATGCTTCTAGCACTTTCTTCTGATATTTACTTCCATGCTCCTAAGTAGCATGTTTACAGTGTCTTGTTTTCATTTTTCAATTTTAGACATTATTTCTTGGCTTCTACTATACATTATTACAATCTATCTCTTTCATGCTACATATTTCCTCATCTTCTCATTATGATTTTTGGTTAATCTATATTCAGTGTTTGCATTCTGAAGATTACATCTATGCTTTTCCCAACTGAGCCACATGTAGACTATTCTGCATTTCTTTTGTGATAATTGTTTTTAGTGAGGTAAATAATTGTTTTTCAACTTGCTTAGTCTTCTATGTGCTGATCAATCATTTATACCAAACTCTTCTAAAATCGTTTGTAACTCCTGTCAGTCCACACATATCAGGAAGTATCTGTTCCATTCTTTTTAGAGACTTCCAGAAAGGCTGCTACTGTGGCCTTCTACACAGACCTCACCCTGGGGTCTCCTTTCCCAACACCTGTGTGTTTCCTTTGCATTGCTCCTTGTTTCCTGCATCTCCTAGCTCTTTTCTTGGCTAATACTCTCAGTTGGGGAGAGCAACCCTCTACTAGTTTCCTGAGAAAGGTTACAGAATATACTAATCTGGGACCCAGCATGTCTGGAAACCTCTTTCTTCTACCTTCATGATGACTGGAAATTAGACCTTGGGAAGGTCTCTCAGTTTCCCACGTGGCTTTGGAGGAAGTCCATCGTCATTGTGATTCCTGATCACAGAACTTGTTTTTACTTCTCTGAAAGCCTTCTTAGGGTCTTCCCTTTCTTCCTTCTGTTCTAATATTACTGTGGGTCTTTCCTATTTCTTTGTTCTAGTCAGATATCCAGGTTGGCATGTTGCTTGGCTCTAGGAAAGTCTTAATGTCCCCTCTGTTTAACCTGTTTCTACTACTTTTCATCTTTTGCCTTAACTATTCTACTGCCTTGAAGATTTCAATTTTGTCTTCTAACATAAGTTCTCTTTTTAATGTTAAACATTTGCTGCCACATTTTTTAGTTTAAGACTTCCCTTTTCTAAAAAAGAGTTTTTAAAAGATGGCACTATCCTCTAATTTAATGGCTCCCTTGGCTTGTCCTACCTTTGAGGAGATTGATTATAAAAGATTTATAGTCCTTGCATGCTCTGAGAACTGCGTTTATTTCTCCAAGTGCCTTTTTCCATTTGCTTTTTTTCATGTCTTTATCTTCATGTTAAAAGATATTCTTTAAATATCTGATGATCCTTGGCTGTCCATTCATCTTTAAGAGTGAGTCCCCAAAAACCTATTGGAAGATCCATTAGTCACTGTGGGGAGATCTGGTGGGGATCCAAATGGTCAGGAAACCCCAGACATCAGCATCCATCTCTGCAGGGACCTTCTCTTGGGCCTGTTTCCCCAGAGAGGAGTACTCTAATTTGCTGGGGGCTCAAAGTGGGTGGTTCTAAGCATGATAACTAAGAATTCTATGACATTCCTGCAGTCCTACTGCAAAGCCCTATGTTCTCCAAGACACCTCATCCCACTTTCAGCTGTGGCTGGCATCTCCAGTATCATGCTCCTCTTGCTTACCCTTTCCTTACAGAAGTCACAGAGCTGTCTCTCTGTGGGGAGTTGAGACGGGGAGACCCCTGGCTGGAGAAGACATGGGGAAGTCTACTGCCTCCCATGACTGCCTTTCAAAAAAATAATCCTCTTGTCTTTTCAGCCACATCCCCATAGTCATGCCATCTTAGATATCTGCTATTTCAAAGATTCCTGAGCCTTTCTGGGGAGTCTACAGTACAAATCCTCACAATCACTTGGTAGAATAGAAGAAACAGAAACCTCATCTTGCATTATGCAGGACTGACCAGGCTACTACACCATGGTAACGAACTGCCCCCCACCCTCCCAAATCCCTTTGGCTTGAAACAACAAAAGTTGCTTCCTCTCACGGTACATGTCTCACAGAGCTGAGGCCCGTTCCTGCGGTCAGGCAGGACACCCACAGAACCTGAGCTATGCTAGCAGAGGTGCACCTGCCACCTTGTGACACAACCATCTCAACAAGAGACTCCCAAGTTTGTTGCCGCTAGAGAAGAAAACATGATCTTAGCTGTTCCTGCCTGGAAACAACACACGTCGGGGCTCACATGTCGCTGGATTCGCAGTGGAATTTCAGGAAACAGGTTGTTTTTCATAGCATAGATTTCTTTTTTTTCAATGTTCAGAAAACAATTATTTCCATTCAGTGCCAAACAGCCACAAGTTCAATAACTCTTGTGGATGAGCAATCCTATCTTCACATTCTGTATGCCCCCTCAAATTTTCCAGGGGATGAAGAAGAACAAGCGTCTCTATATTTGAAAGGAGAACAGGAAATGCTGGGCATACTAACATGTCCAGCACAGTCAGTTACCAAAATTACTAACGTTTTTATTGTTTTATTTTGTTTCCTTTTTTTCTTTTTCTTACTTTACCATCACTTTTAGTATAGTTTTAGGAAGAAGCAGAGATAAGTATCATTTCATTCTGCACAACATGTCACTCACTGTAGCCTTAATCTCCAACATACAAAGTGTGCTTGCTAACATCAATCTTTGGCTCTACCTTGATTGTCCTTACTCAGAATGACTGTGTTGCCTGTAGAGAGATCAGCAGGCAGGGAACTTTTCAGAATGGGTCATTCATTATCAATATGTTTCAGGAAGTGGGTTGTTCTTCAAAGCATAGAATTTTTTTCAGACTTTCAGAAAATTATTTCCATTCGGTGCTGAACATCTACAAGTTCAATAACTTCTCATTCTGTATGACTCACCAGCAAACAAATGCCAGTCAGCTCCATGTGTAAAGGGCTGAAGTTCAGAGGGAACGAAAAGTAGTGTTAAAAGCAGACTTGACTTTTGGCAATTCTCTCTGGTGAGTGGTAATAAAGGTGTTCTTAATTTCCTTCTGTTTGCTCCATTGTAGTTTCTAATCTTGCCATTCTGAGAAAGCACAGCTTTTGCAACAAGAATTCTATGGTCACTTCTCCAGGTCTGCTGACCGTGTCCACTGTGGGACAGCCGTTTTGTTAAAATTTTATCTGTGCTAATAATGATTGATTTAAAACTCAAGTCTACAGACCTTACATGGGATAACTGCCCCAATAATAACCTTCCTCCCCTTGGAATGAGTCTCAAATTTTCACAGAATCAAGAACCTCAGGGAGAATTTATAAAACAAAACAAAACAAAACAACAAGAAAACCAGATCACTGGGCTCCATCTCAGGTGTTCCGGTTTGGAAAGGAAGGGCAGTAACTTCCATTTTAAGAAGAACCTTAAAAGCATCAGATTACGCTGCTTTTCATGACACCTTTCTATTTTCTACAGCAGCTTGCACTGAAGGAGCATTCAGTAAATATTTTTTTGGATGCTGAGGTGGAATAATACCATCAAAGGGGTAGCAAATGAAGGTCCTTCTTTTAAATATGGAAGGCCAGGTGAAATACAACCCACAGATTCAAATGGCTTAAAAATGACTTGCGGAATATTTTAAAATTCAAGTTTAAGCCCAAGTTTTGCTTCATATTAACTATTCATAACCCAGGGAACCCACGCACCAATTTCTTAGCATCAAGTTGAATTTCTGATAGTATGGGTTCCTAAAGCATCATTCAACATTTTTTTAAATTAATTCTGCTTGGAATAAAACATCATGCAAGACAGTGAAGTTGTTTTCCTAGATCAAATGAATAAAAACTGTCTCATGTCCTACACTGGCTGTGCTGGAAACTCAGCATGAAGCTCCTGGGATCACATGGTTAAGGAGGTCACTTCAAGGAGTTGGTGCAACTGAGGAGGCTAGCACCTGGACCAAATGTTTCTGCAGCTTCTCTGATGGTTTTCAAGTTTCTAAAGGGATGTGCAACCCAGCCTCTTGCCAGCTCCTTACTATTGAAAATCTGCTCAATTTCCACCTCATTTGCAAAACGCTTGCTGCAATCCCTCCTAGCTGTGAGAAACTCGAAGACAGTTGGAGGTCAAGGAGAATGCTCCATGTGAGCACACCTGTTTTTAACGGACTCAGCAGCCTACAAAACAGAGGAGAGATTCCAGGCATTTCTGAACTGACCCAATGCTGCCCCCTGGCTGGGGAGGATGCAGTTCCCTGCCCTATCCATTTCCAACCTTACAAGGTGCTAGATTAGCAATCAGCTGGACAGCAAACACTGACTTGAATGATGCTGCTTTAGCCTGCACAAACCTTTACATATTAGAAAAAAATGAACATAATAATGTTCACAACAAAACAATAGTTTTTTCACTCCAAAGGATATACAGAGAAACAGCCTGGTACAATTATAAATGCAGAATTAAATGAACACACACCTGCACACACACACCTGCAGAAAACCCTGGCAGGAAAGGACTCAGAAGGATTTCCATGATTTCCTCCAAAGAGGCCACAATGCCCGACCTGAATCTTTAAAGGATAGCTTTAAGGTAGTGGTTCTCCAGTTGTGGTCCTGGGATCAGCAGCAGCATCTGGGACCTTTTTAGTGACACTGCTGATATTTAGTTGAGAGCTCTGCCTAGAAAATAAGGAAGATTAAGACCTGCCTCCCCTTCCCCCATTGTGAATTCTGGGAAACAGCTTACAGCAAAGAAACTGCCTTCCCTAAATGACTTGGACAAGACTCTCAGATGGCCCCTGTTGCACATGACAAGGCCAGGCACAGACTCTCCAAACTTCCATTCTTTGTCTCATAAATGATTACCTGAAATGCTGATTAATCAGAATAAAATGCTTGTTAACCTAAACTTGGTCAAGAATCTCTCCCTTCCTCAGGTGCCTCAACTTGGGCCAGCATAAACCCCTCCCCCAAATGGTCTGGTGGCAGGTTAAAATTATTCTCTGATCTACATTTAGTTAAGCCACCCTTCCATCCCACTCTCTCACACCTTGTTCTTTCTAGCCTTATTCTTCCCTGTAAAACCAAACCCTTTGGTCTTATCCTAGAAAGGTTTGCAGATGTTAAGGTTCTTCTACTGCCCCATCCCTAATTCCCTTTCTCTCCTTTGCAATAATCCTTTCCAATAAAATTTCTCTTTACTCAATCCGGGATTGATTTTTATTTGTTATTAGGAATACAAAGTCTTGGGCCCATTCCAGAACTTCTGAATTAGCAGTGGGCAGTGGGGGGCATATATCCAGGAATCTTGATTCTCAACAAGTCCTTCAGGTACGGTTTGGAAACCACTGATTTACAGCAATCCCACTGTAGGTCGGATAAGTGCCTGGAACCCCAACTCCCTAACGGTGTTGCTTCACTGACCAGAGCTTGCGTGCAAGCTGTTTGAGGCTTACCATGGAAAGATTCTTAGCCCATAACCCATAGCCTCAGCGCATAGCTCTATGACCTTGTTTCCCCATGAAGTTCAAGGCCACAGAGCTCCCTCTCCCCCCCGAGTCGCACGTGGAGCTGAGACAGCCTGAACCCTCACAGACTTACATCTCCATCCACTGGCCTCTGGTCGTCACAGTCCCTGGTGGGGCTAATGTCCTGGCGCATCACCCAGATGGGCTCTTTGGGTTCGTCAGGGGTGTAAGGCGAACGGATGGTCCTGGTTTTCACCTCCTCGATGGCCTCCTTGATGTCCTTGATGGCCAGAGAGATGGCATCCCTCTTCTCCTTGCTGTACCGCTGTCCCGCCTCGCCGCTGCCCCCGGTGCCCGCTGCCCGCTGCTGCCCGACTGGTGCCTGCAGCCCAGGGCTGTCGGGACGGCCCCCACCGGGAGTAGGGGCGCGCTCCAGGTCCTGCTCGGCCTCGGGCATGTCCTCAGACGCCTTGTCAAGGCTCTGCGAGCTCATGCTCTGCTTGACCTCGGCCACGATCTGATCGATGTCCTCCTCCTGCTCGTAACTGTCCATGCGCGGGTAGGGCGCGAACTCAGCCTCCTTCTCAGGGCTGTCGGACTCACCGTCGGAGCGCTCATCGTAATGATGCAGCCGCGCGCCCAGGGCCTCCTGGCGGTACGCGGCAGCTTCATCGCGCTCCTGCTCATAGAGCCGCAGGCCGTCGCGCGCGTCCAGTTCAGGCGCGTCCCCGATCTCCTCGTACACGTGCTCCTGCAGACCGCCGTAGTCGGCGTAGGGCTCGGCGTACGGCTCGTCCTCGCCGCGGTGGAAGAGCCGGTGCGTGTAGACGTAGCCTGAGTAGGCCGCGTTCATGGCCTCCTCGTGCTCCAGCGAGTGAAAGTGCAGGTGGTTGGGCAGCGCGCGGCGGTGCGTGGCCTCGGCGTGCTCGGCCTCCGCCTGCTCCGTGTACTCCTCCGCCTCGGGCCGGTACTGCACAGCGTACGCGCTCTCATCCTCGGGGTCTTGCGCGCGCTCCGCATCGTAGCCGTCGCGGGCCGCAGCGATCACATCGCCCTCGGCAGTGTCGGTGTGATTGTGGAAGCCACTCTCAGTGCTGGCGGAGCGCGCCAGGCACTCACCGCGCTCCTCCTCCTCCTGCTGTCCAAGCTGTGCGCGGAGGTCCTCGACCACACGCCCGCGCGGGTGACGGCCCGCATAGTGCTGCTGCTGCTGTGGCGGCGGCTGCTGCTCCTCCTCCACTTCAGGGTGCTCCAGGTCGGCCTCCACTGACTCGTTGACCTCCCCTCCTGCCGCCTCGTCGGTCACCTCCACCTCCGCGGAGCCCTCCAAGTGGTTCATGGTGGGCGTCGGGGATGGCTGGGAGAGAGGCTGGGCCTGCTCACTGTGCTCTCATTTTGCTGCAAGGGGCTGGAAAAACAAGAAGGGGAGAGGCTGTCACGTGGTTCAAATAGTAGTTTTGAACTGAGCAAAAAGATAACCGTAAAAGCAGCTGCTATTGATCCCTTCTGAATGTGGGTCAATTAAAAAATGATTGCACATTTAAGTTCAGTCTGACACGACGTAGCTCATTTTCTTCATAGCACACACCATAATTTGTAATTACATATCTACTTTTTTAAATTGCTTACTGGCGTTCTCCCTTCTCCACCCCTCAGACTGGAGCCTCATGAACGTTTTGTTCTCGTGCGTAGTATTCAGGTTCCATTTCTGATGTATATGAATAAAGAGTACTACTAAATTGAATGGGCCAATTGACACATTTTCCATCTGCTGAAAGATAAATCTCTCTAAATTAAGCTAGGATCCTGGGTGCTTTAGAAGCAATTCTTTAAATTTCAAGTAAAAATAATCTTTAAATCTTTTTGAAGCTTTGGCTGTCAATACAATTCTGAGGGACGTTATCAACCATCAATGGGGTTCCATCCTGGCTGTTATTACTGACTGTCATTTCGGGCAATTTGCTTAGTTTTCTGGACCTCAAGGATGAGAGTGGACTCATTTCCTGAATGCAAGATTTTAACTGCTATTGCACAGGGAAAAAGGACTCCATGGTACAATAAGTTTGGGAAGCACTGAGTTACAGTTGACTTATCATTGTGAATATTCAAGGGAAGATAAGAAATACAGGTTTCCCTGACTTATTTGACCGGGAAACATGTTTTCTTCTAGAGCCGGAGTTGTATCAAATTCACTTACAGAAATATTAACTAGCTGGTTTTCAATACTTCCCCCATAAACTCCAAATCTAAAATTCTAGGGGCTTATGAATTGTCCTTATAGCTGGAACTAGATTACATGGATAATTTTTAGAAAGTATGGGAAGTTATCTTTATTAGTTCTAGAGAAACTTGAAGCTATAGACATAGATTTGGGTCTGCTCTGACCTCTGTTTTTATCATAAAATAGTTTAACAGCATAATTTGTGTACTGAAAACAGACACAGAAATGTAAAGAATAAAAACAGAAACAAAAAGCAAAAACAACAAAACTAACCAATTAACCAACTAAAAAATTCAGGCAAAATCCTTAGGATTTTGAGGGATTTATGATAAATGGTTGAACAAAATATATGAATTTCTCTCATATGTTCTTTTGAAGAGTTCATTTTACAAATGACACACAGGAAGTGAACTCCTAAGTATAATAGCAGACAACTCCAGGAAAACCAGGGATCTGATTGACTGTAATATTGACATGCATTATATTCCATTCAATTACCCACCATAACCATAACAGTTTCCTTTAGACATTCCTGACAAACCAAGTAGAATAGCAGGTCATTTGGAAACTACCAAGTCCACCTTGAAGCAGAAGTATCATATTTCCCCCCATTCTTTGATGGATCCACCTCTAACTGATACTCACTAAAAGAAAACAATCATGGTTTACCAAAGATGAACAATCTTTAGTGCTTCTGTACTCAAAAGAGAATTCCACTTCAAATTATTCTCAGCCTGTTTTGAAAAATTGTGACTTCCTCTCATTAATCCCTGAAAATAGTGACTGTACCTTAAGTGTAAAAAGTTTCCCAATAACAGCTATGCATTGCCGTTCAAACCTTGATAAATAATGCCCTGAACAAGAGGGTCACTTGCTTAAGTGGTCTCCACAGGATTATGGAAAATGCAAAACACTGAATTCAGTGCAACACATGGATAAGAACAGTGTAACTCAGTTTCCTTTATAAGAATTCTAGAAAAGACGACAGATACAAACTGCTTTAAAGGTACACTTACATTAGTGTACAGATCTGAGTTTGATGAACACATGACAGATGTTCACAGAGAAGGATATTGAACATACCACCAGCTTCTCTGGGTCCTTTAACTCTAAGGTTTCTCAACTGTGCATGGCCAATGATGGAATACACTAACAAACAGTCAAAGCAGCTGAATGGCTAACAGTTCATAATAAGCACATGCAGAAGTGACCAAACCACTTTCTGCAGTGAAAATGGCTTTTTCTTCTATTGATGTAAGTATTAAAAAGAAATTTTATTGTATTCTGGGTTAAAATCATATATGACCAGCTATCACTGCCTTCTCATAAATCACATATTGGTTCAAAGGAAATGAAATTTCCATGCATGTGCAATAATAAATCATGATAAAAAAGTCTTTGGAGGGAAAATACTGTTAGAATAATGCACCTTTGGTACAGTGCAGCTCTCTGTTCACTAGGAACATTCTCTTCATTTCCCTATCTCCAAATCTCAAGGGAATATTTGTGCATAAAATGTCTGTATTTCAGTCACCATCATGATTTCAAGAGTATAGTGTGAGTTGTGGCATTGCAATACATCAATGAATAACAGACATTGAACTGAGAGATTTCCCTAGGACAAAGCAACTGGCAATGTTTAAGGAAGGTGCTGGAGTTCACGGTTACTTCCATTACTAGCTGAGGAGAGGACTATTCTCTGTACTGTTGCAACTTTGGAAGTGGCATTTATTAAAAACAAACAAACAAACAAAAAACCAGACTTTTTAAAGAATCCCAGGTTATTGTGGGAATACATTTTAGTATAATATTTTTGAAAAGCAGTTTGTCAAAATGAATTAGTCTTCCAAAAGTAATATACCTTGTGCCCTAGTAATTCCACTCATAGTCTAAGAGAAAATGCTGAGATAAATGCTTCTCACAGTATTTATTTTAGGAGCAAAAATTATAGTGCCTAACTATTAAGCACTAACATTTATAAAGTACTTTCATTAAGTACAGTGCTAAGCATTTTAGCATCATACATTGATCATGATGAACATCTATTTCCCCAACCTGGCCCCCATTCTGTATTTCCTCTATTAGCCAATGGCACCACCAGCCACCCATAGGATCCTTGTTTTCACTCAGCTGATGGGTGAGTCATTGCCTTAGTAACTCTCAGTCTGTCCTCATTACTGCTCCCTTGCCTTGGTCTGTCTTGTGTACACAGAATTTCATTCACTGATTTCTCAGCCCCCTCCAGCTCATCTTCTCCCTGCCAGTCTGATGATCTTTCTAGAATACAATCTGAATCCATAACCATACTGTGCAAATGCTTCAGTGATTCCTCTCCAGTGCACAGTTCAAGTGCTTAGCTAAGTGTGCACCAGGTGCTATTAGGCACTTGCTGCCGAACAATTCATTGCTCACATTAGCCTGATGAAGACAATATGTCATCTTGACTCTTTTGCAAATGATGAAACAGAGGAACAGGGAATGAAGTTATTGCCTGGGTCACACACCTGACGAGGAATGGCACTGGTGTTTGAGACCTGTTCTCTGACTCTGGGGTATGGGTTCTTGAGTCACAGTCCTGGCAAAACAAGGCCTTGGCCTGCTTCCCTCTTCCAACCCCATCTCCGAGGTTCACCCTGCACTGTTTCCGACAGCCCAAAGTCCCAGCGCTGGTGCTGCCTTGCCTGTTCTTAGGATATTTCCCACCCATAACATTTCTTGGTGAACTTTTCTTATCTTCCTGGAGCCAGTTCATACTTGATGAGTGTATGTTAGGTGCTAGTCTTCATGCCATGTCCTGGGCACTATGGCAAAACAGTGGCCAAGCCAGTCGAGGCTTCCCTGCTCTCTGAAAGCCCCCTTCTCATGCATGGGAAAGGGTGGAGGCAAAGAACAGGGAACAGGCAATAATTGTGTGAGGCAGTAAACAAAATAACTTCCCAGTGAAGTATTTTGTGAAGGAAATACAATATTGGCATAGGAAGTGACTGAGAAGGTGTACAATGATATTGGCCAGAAGAGGTGATACTTAGCTGAGGTCTGAATGATCAAGAAAGAGGGTGTCTTATAAAGATCTGAGGGCAAGGGCTTTGGGGTGAGAAAGTGCTTGCTGTGCTCAAGGACAGAAATGATATCTATGGGCAGATGAGGAACAAATAAGGGACAGTGTAGCAGGAGATGAAGATGAAGAGACGGGAAAGGGTTGAGTCAGGCAGAATCTGGCACAACATGGTTAAGGGTGCGATTGTATCTCAAGGGTAGTGGCATCCTACTGGGGATTTTAGGCAAAGGAGTGAGAAGGCCTGTCCCCACTGTCCTTACCTACCTGTCCGTTTGTGTGTGTGTGTGTCTCTGTCCCGTCATTCTGGGCGATAACTGTTTATAAAGATGAAGTCCTTGGGATAAGAGGTCTTGTTACGCATTTTTCATTCCTATCATGGAGGATATGTGAAGATATACAGGTGGTGCTAAGTGAACTTTAAGTGATTCAAGAGGAAAAAAAAATCTTTATCCACTTGCCCTCCCAACCAATAACTAGGGAATGATCGGTCTTTGGAGAAGAACTTCTTCTTTCCATCTTGAATCTTTGCTGCCCTTATCCACCTATGAACCTTCCTTCACCTCCTTCTGATGTTTAAGGACCCAAAGAATGCTAGCGATTCAACATTCTCCTGCTTTTGAGTGTGTGGATCAATCTGGCCTTTATTGGACATATACCAGGGACTGTGTAGGGCAAAGGGGGTTCAAAACTTTTTTGTGTGTGGTACTGCAGATGAACACGCAAAAGTTTATAAAGCATGGTCCCAGACATCAAGGGCAGACAGCATTAACAATTATAATACCTGGTGATGGTGCAAAATAGAAATAGGTTCAAGACACAAAAGGAGCCTAGAACTAAAACAATGACAACTGCATCACCATATGAGTCAAGAACTCATCAGCAGACTAGGAACTAAGGCTTAGGAGAGAAATTGGCCAGTCATATTATATTTTTATTGATTGATTTATTGATTGATTCTTTTTAGTTAAACACGACAGTAGAATCCATTTCGATCATGTTCTTGATGATGACCCAGGTTCTCTGGAGGATGGAGCAAAGGAAGGAGGAGCAGCTACCTGGTGAAGAAAATTTCTCCCTATCTCCAAAAAGAATGAATGACCTGGAGGATATAGACAAAAGAACCTCTTCCCACCGGCAGCTACACAGCAAGAAGAGGGAACTGCCAGTAGGAAGACAGGTGGCTTTTGAGTCCCTAGTTCTGGAATGTTCCACAGCCTGGCTGGGAAAGGAGAACAAAATAAGAGTTCACTGAAGTGCACCATTTAGAATTAAAAGACCATTTCAGGATTCAGTAGAATCCTAGCATCTCATGATGTTAGCTGAGGTTCATGTTGATTTGAGTGGATGGAACAGGAAGCTGTAAATTGCTTTTGTTGATCTTTCCTTTAGTTGTTGGTGAGAATTTCCAACGAACTGGCCCTTTTAACACATTCAGAAGTAGTTTTAGAAGAAGGGTCTGATTGACAATCAAATGGAGTGTAGAAAAAAAAAAGAAATTCTAACAGGTTGTTAACACAGCGAACTCTGTGTGTGTGTGTGTGTGTGTGTGTGTGTGTGTGTGTGTGTGTGTGTCTTTCTGTCTGTGGGTGGTCAGGTATTGGTGTTAGTAACGTAGGTGTAGGGAAAACACATGAAAGTAGAGGGGGGAGAAGTGGGAAAAGGAAGAAAGCCTGGACTAGCGATCCTTTTCCCTGAAAAAACTGGAAAAATGATTCCACTTATATAAAAGTTTTTATATTTGTGTGTATTTATCTTTATGCCATATCCTCTAAGTGGCAGATGGCCTGCTGGACTAATCTTTCATCTACACCTGCAACTGGACTTACCTTCTAGCACCTGTTCAACACAGGTTGGTGGATGCTGGTCCTTCTGACCAAGGCTTGGCAAACTGTACTTTTATTGCCAGCTCCGTGGACTTAATGAGTGTTTTCACTTATCTTTCTCCACTTCAGTTGGAAGTAAAGGCCCATTTCTTGATACTGCAGCCTGTCCGAATCCACTTGCATATGTACTATTTCAGTAACGTAGTGTCTGCCACCAAGCCTTTGAAAGGGTGAAATATATCACCCTGAGAAAGGGTGATATATTAATGTCCAAAGCAACCAGCAATTGTGGTTGCTAAAGAGGATTATGCCCTGAATGCAGTATTCATTTATACACACACACACGCACACACTTGCACACTCACACACGCCCTCTGAATAAGTTGAGAAATTAATAGTTTTTATTTAAAAAAAAAAGGATGAGAATATAAGAATACCCATATATTTTTGCCTTTTTCCTCTACCGTATAAAAAATGTTTTCCTTTCATGAGTTATATGGGTTGTGAAATATCCACTAGGGAATCCAAAGGACATTAAGAACCCCGCTTGAGTCATCAGCTCTTTTAAACATGATGCATCCATATATAAGAGTAACATAAAGTACAGAAATAAAAAGACTAGTGTTCATTAAAGCTTAATTTCATTTGACTCATTTGGGAATTAAATTTAGTAATAGTCAAAAAATGGATATAAAACACATTTCTTCTTCCTAAAATTGTTTCCAGTTTAGATAGATTCATGTGGTCAGAAAAACCCTGATGAAACAAAACATCTGCCTCAGCAAAAAAAAAAAAAAAAAAAAAAAAAAAGTTTCCCCTGATATCCTTGAGTCTTAAATTGTGAAGCACGGCCTGGCAGATAGTGTTGGTAACGATTTCAGAGTGAGGCAAATGCCCGAAACCAAGGCGTGTTGCTGAACGGGTAGATGTTAACTAAGGCGAGGTCTCTCTGTCCTTGACCTTGTCTAACTTAAATGAAGACATATGGCTGCACATCTGCAGAGCCACTCTGTACCCTCTGCCTGCTCTGTGCCCTACATGGTTGACCTCTCTGGCTGGACTGCATCAAGAGCTATCCGGGCCTCGGGGTTTGGGTTCAGCCAATGGGGAGGTCTAGCAAGATATCAGCTGGAGGGAGGAGCCTGGGGTTGGTGTATTTTTTTCTTCCAGTTCTCTCTGTATATGGTCACCTCTGGCAGGCAACATCTCTATTCTGAAGGGCACAGCCTCATGCTTTTACACGATGACTCCCTCCCCTTCCATTCAGGCTTACAGGACACAGGGGTAGTGGGGTCCCACATAGACCAGACAAACTGTCTCTCTATTAAACTCTTTGCCTCTCCACAAATTTGAGTGCCCCATCTACCACTTACTGGGACCTAACTGATATCTAAGGTATTATATTCATGTTGGTAGAGGACAATAAATAAATAAAGCAATAATTAGTTCATTTTAAAACAAATGTAAAATACTACCTAGTACAGCTAGAGTGAAAAAAATATTGCAATAGAATATTGAGAAGGCTTTGCTGGTAATATCAAATGTCATAAATTTACTTTGAAAGCTATTTCAAAAAAGGAGTGGCCAAGGTTTTTGAGCAGAGGCAATGCCCTTGAGTAAGTACAGCCCCTACCAAGGTGACATCCTCACAGGAAGTCCTGCACTAGGCTTTATCATGTCTTCCTGGCTCCTCAGCACCACTTCTCCAGAGACTACAAGACATTCAAGGAATTGACACAGGATATCCACAGGAAGACAAATGGGAATAAAAAGCCTGCCTGTGTGGGTCTCAGCCTCTCCATCCCTCCTGTCCCTAGAGTACAGGCCACTTGACCCTCTTTCACTGTTCTATTCCATCCACTGCAGGCTCAGGCTATTCCCAGGCTTGATGCAATCCTAATTTTTGTCCTTCACTCTAGGATTGGGATCTGGCCCCTAATCTTATATCCAGTGATTTGGCAACTTCACCTGTGGGCCGAGTGCCCAATTTTCCTCATTACTTTCAATGCCTCATTCTTTGGTATCAAGTTTGCCAATGCAAACTTGTCTGGGTGACTGGGACAGGATCCTGGTCCTTTTCAAGAAGCCATGGTAGATACTGTACTTACTCAAGGGCATTGCCTTTGCTCAAAGACCTTGCCCACTCCCATTTTGGAATAGATTTCTAAGTCAATTTGTAGCATTTGAAGTTTCCAGCAAATTCTTTTTGATATTCTATTGCAATATTTAGTCATATTTGATTTTTTTTTACCTTGAAGTATATACCATCACCTTATTTACAATTGTTGACTATGAAGTCTTATCCCATCATCCATTCCAAGTAAGAAAGTATTAGTGGTTAAAATGACAGACTCAGGAGACAAAATGTGACCCTGAATCTTGGTTTTATAATTTACTAGCTCTTTGACATTGGACAACTTACAGCAAATGCTTCCATTTTATTGTTTCTAAAATGAGGATAATAACAATACCTATAGCAAGGGGTTATTGTAAGGCTGATACAGTTAATATGGTACTTAGAACAAGGTCTGATACAGTAGAAGTGCCATTTAACATTTATTAGTGCATTTTATGTACCCACCATAATTAGTATTTAAGAGATTAATGCATAATTAGCACACTAAAAATTAAACAATGTTAATATAAATGCCTACACACAATGCATTTATTAATATTACCATTTTCTAAGTAAGGCAACGTAGGGTGGAGAACAAGCAGTTAAGCTACCCATTCGGAAATAAGGCTGGGTGGAAATAATTCCATCAAATAATAATCACAAATGCTGAACTATATGTGAGCATAGTATACGTGTTTTATGTACTATATTTCTAGCCCTCACAACAGTCCCAGTGGGAATTGTTATCTCCATTTGCTGATTATGAAGCAGAAGCTCAGACAGCTTAAATAAATTGTCCAAGGTCACTCAGAGCTGAAAGGGGTGGAGATAGATCTTCTGGCTCTCACTGTTTGTGTTCTTCCTATTACATTACACTGAGCTCATAAAGTGATGCGATTGATTTTTTTTTAAACAAACATCTAAATTGGTGTAATCCCTTTTAGAATAGTCACCTTGGCAGACTCTAGACATACATGTTCCAAGGGCACTGCCTTTACTCAAAACATTTTGGGCACGTCTATATTGGAATTGATTTCAAAGTTAATTTAAGGGCTTTGAAGCTACCAGCAAGTCATTTTCAATTCCATAGTCATATTTAGTAATATCTGACTTTTTAACCTCAAAGGGTATGATCCAGATTTATCACCCACCTTATTTACAAGATTTGGCCATGAATGCTTTTTCTTATTTCTAATTTTTATTTTTTGTCTTTGTGATGATTTTTTGATATCCTCCAAACATTCAATCTATCCCCAAAGGATGAAGGTGTGCAGCATCCAAGGTTATTAAAGATTCTAGTTAAACCTCTGAAGTTAATTCCAAAGGATGGGTTTAAAAGCTGTTTTGGTCAATGGCCACATCTTTAACACAAGCCTTTTTCCTCACAGAGGAAACAGTGGGACAGAGGCCAATTGGATGAATGCATCCCGTGTGATTACCGCATAATCAGGTTCGTTGCTTTCATCCTGCCTTGAAGTCTGTGGCCAGCGCTAACCAGGCAGGAAAATTAATTCGTCCACTTAGATGAATTTAGCAGTGTCAACCGCAAAGCTGTGATCATAACCCAACCTTTGATTAAAGAGAAATTTCTAAATTTATGTAGATTTCCTTATTGTCTAGCTCTTTGTCTAGCACTTTAAAGATCAAATCCTTCATTTATCATCCTGATTCCAATAAGATACATGAAATAAGCTCAAGGCAATCACAGAAAGTCAGAGGGGAAATCTTGCAAATTTTATTGAAAACTCAAGGGATGTTCTCTAGAAATCAAAGCCGATTAAAAGTCTATCTGAATTTTTGTGAAATGCCCCTGGTACAAAATCAAATATATATACATGATCCATAATTTACTGAGGGTTACAGAAACTTGATTTTTTTTTCTGTTGCAATTGCTTTTTTATGCTTCAAACAACTTTCTTTCCACCCCTATGGTTTTATTATCTCTGTTGCTGCATTACATCAGATCAGAGGTATCACATCAACATTTACAATCAATCTGGACCATTTTCCTGATATTCCTACCACACAACCACACACACAGCACCATAGGTTTAAGGATAGTTAAGTTTCTAAAATCAGTTCAGCTATGTTAGTTTTCAGAGGCTCATTAATTCATTCTGCAAAAGGAGGAGACAGGGGAATCTCAGGCTAAGGACGAATTGAACAGTAATTCATTAAAACCCAGTCTTTCCTTTGAGACCACATCACCTCAAATTTACTACTATTGTTACTTCTTCAAATTATTTGGCTCATTAGAAAGTCAGTTAACTTGCTCCTCTTGATTCCCTCAAGTAGTCTGTGCTTTTCCTTCCCCATATGTACACCAGAATGTCAGCTATGTTGCTCATTATGAAGCTTCAAATTAAATTCTTCTTTTGGAGCTTCTTTTTATTCACAGGTCAGAAAAACAGCATAGGTTTGGCTGACCATTATCCTGAAACACATTTTTCAGTTTTGTCTCAAGTCTGCTTATGCAAGGCTACCCTCCATGATTAAAAAACCCTATATCCAGGAAGGTTTGCTCCCTGCCAGTCCAACTTCACAATTCCCAGAGAACAAAATCCATTAAGCAACTACTAGGTAGCAACAATGGAGATGACTTGAATTTGAATTTGATGAGCCACAAGTCTCGTACTGATTTCAAAACCTCCCAAGGCAATTAACTCTTTCAGCTCATCATGTTAGCAAAAGCTCATCGTGTTAGCAAAAAGTTAACAGGGAAAGAAACACAGTGTGGGGAAAGGTGAATAACTTTCCCTTCAAAATGATTTTGGATAATCAGGAAACCCATAATAGTTCACAGGCCATGTTGATTAGACTTGTCTCCAGCAAAACTGCCTCTTCTAGTTATTAATTTCATTTAAGACCCAAATAAGGGAAGATGAGTTAGATTCAAATGTGTTCTAAGACCCACAGCCTTTCAATCACGTCAAGGGGAGATGGTGAGTTTCTAAAGGATCTTACTGAAATATTATCATTTTAACATAAGATTACTAATAAGAAAGTCTACATTAAAATTTTTCCTGCTCAGTATTCAAAATCCAATGTGTGTCTTATAGTTATACCACATCACAATTAGGAGGAGCCACATTAAAGTGTTTGACAGCCACATGTTGGTCAGTGTGGTTCCAGATCTTCCTTCTGGACTACCCCTGATTTTTTCTGTTGCAGAATAATTTAGCTGTGTTCAAGCTCTTCTGAAAGTGTATATTTTTACCCACTTCCATCACACTGTTCAACAAACAAAAGACCCTTCAATAATGAGAACCATGCTTCCTAAATAATGGGAGATTATGCATAATACATGTATGAAAAGCTTTGTGGTCACTGTCACCTAGGACCAGGTCCTATGCTGCCTGGTCCTTAGCCTTCCTGTCCATCAGTCCCTCCACATCCCTCCCTCCTTCAAACTGCACTGCTGTCTTCTGATCTCAGATCCTTTGGAGCCACAAATCTGGTCGTTGTACCTGCTCCCCTGTCCCCTTCTCATCACCCCCAGTCTTGCCCTTTCTGTGCCCCTCACGATGATCCTTGGGGGCATGGCCATAGCTAGTCTATAGATTCTGTCCCTCAGCAACCGAGGCCCTCACTGCAGAAGACAGCAGGTGAAATTGCTCAAAATTTCCTCAAATAGGCAACAAGGGTCAGGGAAAGCCAAGGGATGTGAGAACAGAGGAAACTTTTTTGCCTTATCTGGAGGACAGATAAGGAAGGGGAAAGGAACCACAGGGTCTGGGGTTGGAGTCAAAAGCAGGACAGTGGAACTGTTAGGCACACACACTGAGTCAGGTCAAGTCTCAGTGCCCACACTCACCAGCTATGTGACCATGGGCCATCATTTAACTTTACTGTCCCCTTAAGTTTCCTCTTCTTCAAATGGGAATAATAATAACACAATAATAACACCCTCATGGGGTTATTGTGAAGATTAATTGAGTTAATGTAGCACTAAGAAGAAGAATAAACTATACTTGTCAACCCATAGGGTGTACGGCACCAAGACTAACCCTAATGTAAACTGTGGACTTCGGGTGATGATGACGTTTCACCTCTCACGTATGGGATGACGATGGTGGGGGAGATTGTATGGTGAGGGTATGTAGGAACTTATTGCATGTTTCATTAAATTTTTCTGTGAACCCAAAACTACTCTAAAAAATTACAGAACACACACGGAAACAACACCGCCCACATGGGATCTCAATCACCACATGAGTCGGTTGTGACTCCAACACTGTGGTTGCACTGTCTGGATCCCAAGACCTGATGGGTGCAGGTGTAGGTGGTAGGAACCTGACTGGCACAGGGAGCCACTCCCCACTGCCTGGCTCAAAGCCTGCCTGGTGATACGTATGTGCGGCTGCTCTTTTTTGAGCCTCCTGCCAAATCTGCCCCCACACTCCAGCTCACAAAGTGCCTGCTCACCCAGTGGTAGCACTCGGTTCACATCTGCCACTGTGACTTCCCAGTCTGCTGCAGCCGAGCCTCATTGCTTCACCTCATGCCTCTCAGTGAGTGGTTGAGATGCTCTGTTTGATATTGCGTCCCAAGCCTCTTCCACACTCTAGTACTCATGCTCGTCCATGTCCACTCAGGAAATCCATGCCTCTGAGCAGGCAAGTCATTTCCGGCCCTTGATTAGCAACCATGCATTCTTACAGTTTTTTCTCACCTATAAAATGGCCAGTGAGGGCTGGGGAGATAGCTCAGTCAGTAGAGTGCTTGCCTTGCAAGCATAAAGCCCTGGGTTCAATCCCCAGCACGGCAAAAAAAAAAAAAAAAAAAATTGGCCATGAGGAGTAGTAATTTGAACAAATCTACCAAAAATTACCATTCAAAGGAATTTACATACATATTCACAAGGGGGTGAAGTGAAAAGACGGGAAATAAAATGTTCACCATTAGGAAATTGGTAAAATATAGGGTGTCTGTGGGATAGAATTCTACAAAATGCAGAGGGTGTCCTTTATGACAGAGATAGAAGGAACTCTCTGGATTCATTAAGTTCAATCAAGGTCAGAAGAGTGTGTAATAAACACAATAGTGCCCCCTTATCTTTAGAGGGATAAATTTCAAGACCACCAGTGGATGCTTGAACCTGCAGACAGTACTGAACCCTGTATATAAGGTTCCTTCTTAAATATACATACCTATTATGAAGCTTAATTTATAAATTAGGCATATATGAGGTTAGCATAATAATAAAATACAACTGTAATAATATACTGTAATGAAAGTATGTGAATTGGTCCCTCTCTCTTACACACACACACACACACACACACACAAACCTTATGGTACTGTACTTTGAACGGTACTGTTTTTGGACCTCAGTTGCCTATGATAAATGGAAGTGAAACCATGGATCAGTAGGATTGCTGTGCTATTTAATATAGAGTAGAAGAGGAGAGAAAAGAATAGACATGTATAAAAATCTCTGAAAGGACAAGTAAGGAACTAACAGCGGTGACTACTTCTTTTGTTGGGAGCAGGGGAAAGAACAAGGACTGGGAAGAGACTGGGGTTGTGGCTCAGTGGTAGAGCACTTGCCTAGCATGTGTGAGGCACTGGGTTCGATTCTCAGCACCACATATAAGTAAATGAATAAAATAAAGGTCTATCAACCTTGGGATGGAGGCCATGTACCATATGATTTTTTGGTACTTTTTGATGTTGGAACCATGAACCCATTAAAAAAATAAACTAATCACATAATGACAATACTGTCATTTTCTAAGGATGGTGATTGTTTTACAAACTGCAGAGCACTGGGGATAATGTGTCCTGCTGTCCTGGGGAGAAAGGACTGAGGCAGGGCTGATGAGCAGGATCCCTGTCAAAGCTCTGTTGTGTTGCTGAGGGAAAAATCTCATCATGGGGTCGGGTTTCTTGCTGCCACGCTGGTCCTTACCCTCTGTTTCTCTTTAATCCTCGCTGTTCAAGGGAGATGTCTCTAGAGAGGTGCAGGGTGGGAGTGGTAAGGACTTGGAGAGTTCCAGTCCTTGTGTGGGAAAGTCTAATCCGGATTGTGACCATTCAAGTCTACCCTCTAGAAACCCAGGTTTACCAGTTCACTGATGGATATAAGTCATAGAAATTCAGAACTGAAAATGTTGGCAAAGCACAAGTCCCCATTTTTATAGATAAGCAACCAGGCAGTGGAGAGGTTACGTGGCTAGTGCGCACTCACACCTGTTTTAATGAAGCTAGTTCTACAGAGCTGTTGTCAGACTCTTTCCACACCTCCTTCCATTCTGCCACCATAATGCCTTTGTGTTCATCACAAAGAGTACAAGACATCCAATTGTAGGAAACAGATATACTAAATGAAAGAAAGCAATTACAAAAAGATGTTTAGTTAAATATCAAGGGAAAGGAATTTGAAATATGCAAACAGCTCATCTGATTGACTTGTCATCCTCCTTACTAGAGAACATGTGACTTCCCTGCATCCCGCACAAACATGATTTTTGTGGGGAGAGCCCAGGGGTCCATGTCATGTATGCATGACTATTTGGAAACAGAGTGTGGCAGTAATGGTTTCTCACCTACTGAAATTTGAGCTTACCCTCCATGAAATGGTTTGAATGTCCCCTCCAAAACTCATGTTGAATGTCACTGCGACTGTAACAGTATTAAGAGGTGAAACCTTAAGAGGTGATTAGGTCATGAGGTCACAGCCCATATGAATGGTAAGGCTGGTATTGTAGGGATAGATTAGTTATCGTGGGGATGGGACCCTGATGAAAGAATGAGTTTGACCTGATTTTTCTCACTGTCTTGCATCACACACATCTCCCCCGGGGGTGATACCCTCTGCCATGTTATGAGTCAACAGAATGACCCTCACCATATGCCAGCACCATGCTCTTGGATTTTCCAGTCTCTAGAACCATAAGAAATACATTTCATTCTTTGTAACTTACTCAGTCTCAGGCACTCTGTTATAGCAGCAGAAAACCAACTAAGGTACTCCATAATGCAGAACTATCACCAGAATCCACATTTACAAGTTCTCTTTGTATCTAGATAGGGCCATGATTTGTTCTCCTCAAAGGAATGGAAGTGGATGTGAGGAAGGCATTTCTGGGTCAGGTCATTTTAGCAGTGAGATTGCCTTTTCTATACCCTTTCCTTATCCTCTAGTTAAATGCAGAAGATTTAGAAACCCGAGAAATATTAGAAACAAAGGAAGAAGTGGGCTGGATCCTCATATCAACCATGTGGAGAATAACTGTCTACTGACTAGAAACGACCTGCCACTGTTAGGAAATTAACTTATAATGGGTTGCACCAATAAAAATTTTGAAGTTAATGTTAAACTAATAAATCAATGCACAGGTATATTTCAGTGGGGCCTGGAAATAAATCATTAACTTTCAGCTTTAAAAAAGAAATATGAATGTTGAGAGAAAAACATCCTTTTTTTCACTGTTTTTCTGGCAGGGGGTTCTTCTAGGGGTTAGTTTCCTCCATAATTCTGCACAATATATTGAAATTTATTGACTTAATTTAGGCAATGGCTATTGACTTCCTGCTATGGAAGATGAGAATTTAGCTTAATCTCTTCTTTTCCTTTTGCCTCTCAATGCATAGTAACTATATTTTTATTGACTACTTCTGTAATTTTAAGTATCTTTATACTTAGTATCTTGATTTTTTTCACTGTAAAGAACACAACATTCTATCTTTCCACTTTATCTTTACTCTTCTACCTCCTACCTGCTGTCAACCATAAATTTACTTTCTGTATTTGTCAATATAACATTTATTTTATGATATGTAATCACAACCAAGTCTTGTATACTTTGTCCATGGGCTGACTTGAAATGCTGAAAACCAAGATAGAGCCATTATTTTCTTATAACTACATATGTAATGTTCACCTGTGTGCCAAGGAGACTGGTATGACTAATTTTGTCCCCAAAAATTCAATATCATGACTCCTGGGACATTCAAAGGAGAAGTTTCCAGTACCATGTTCAAACAGAATGTTTCCCCCTTACATTCCATCAATTGCTTTAAAGTCTGCCATATTTTAGTATAAGATTCAGGCATGACCAACTTTAATTTTTTTTTTTTTTATTTTAAAGCCCTTGGGTTTTCTTTCATCTTATTGAATAAGAAAAAAGTATGGTTTTACCATAACTTCAGGTTTTCCATCATCAATAAAATCTAGCAGACCTTTTTTTGGTTTACTGGGTAAAATAGACCAAAGTCTTGTTTCTCTGATGTGGATTGTGTTCCCAAATCTGATTCACAACTATCAATGATGAATTTCCCTTTAATGGTCTCTTGGTACACTGCTTCCTGGATCCCTTGACTATATCTTTTTCATTTTATTCCTTTTCTATAATACATCCTGGAAATTATTCTGAGTCCCTGCATGCCTTAAAGTGCTTTGATTAGGCCCTTAACCCCAACTGATATTCAACATATAATTCTAAGTCCATAATAATTTTTTTCTCACACTAGGAAGTCATAAATCCATGTGTCCTCACTTGTTCATGTACATATGAATCAGATTCTGATGGATGGATCTGGGTGAAGCCTGCCGTTCTCTATCTCTTGTAAGTCCCCAGAAGATCTTTCTGCTGACTGACCTGAGGACCAGGTTTGAAAAGTGAGTTCCCAGCATGTACCCATGAATATATTTTTCTTTTTCTTTTTCTCCCCCTGGGTGGGGAGAGGGCAGGTTATGATAAACATTCTGTTCTTCCTTTACCAATGTTTGAACCAACAAAGAAAAACACAGGAGTTACACAAATGGGGATCACAAGTATCTGAAAAGCTGGGTTGGATGGTGTGTCTTCAGATTTGCAGTCAAGTTATTTTAGTGATACTTCACTTCTGCATTTAGATAGGTGATCTCACCTCATCACTGGGACGTCTGTCAACAACAGGTGTCCTTCATGGGAGCAGGGCCTGCCTGGGAAAACCTCCTGTAGGGTTATTAGCATGCAGACACATCCTGGCTGCATCCTTGCTGGAAAAGAGGACCGAGATGGCACCAACCCAACACTCAGCTTCCTTCTTCAAATTCACCAACAATGGTCTTGTGGAGAGAAGGGAATGAGGGGCAGGGAGAGATGCCAGGAGTGCTATTTCACAATGAATCATGATGCAGGGAAAAGGAGTTCCCTCAACAGATGTTGTCCCCAGATTTAATTTTGGCCAATCTGGTAGGGGATTTTTAACTTGGGTTGCCCTGACAACTAATCAGGTGGCCTCTTTTCATAGGCTTATTGGTCACTGAATTTCCTTTTCTGTGAACTACCTGACTTTCTATTGAGCATTATTTTCCTTATGCACTTGTAGGAGGCTTTTTAATATTACAGAGTTTCAATTTTTACCTGTCACACTATTGCAAATATTTTTTCCCAGTGTATCATTTGTCTTTGTCTGGCTTTAGAGTCTCTCTTTCCAGAGAGAAAGTTTTATGTAGTAATACTAACCAGCAAAGTTGAGGATTGCTTGGTTGAGATGGAACACATCAAATTCTTGGGCACCCCAGGTTTGTGGAAGTATTCTGAATATTCATTGAAAAAGGCTGAAGTCTTTTTTTTTTTTTTTTTCAATTAATGCAGTAAAAAGACATGCTAGAGTAGTTTTGACCTTTCCCCCTTTGTTGGCAACAATAATCTCATTAAAATCTACTAGTAGTTCTCCAGTTATCTGTATGTCATCTGGCCACTTACATGGGCAGAAAATTATAAAATCAATTTAAATAGTTTGGGAAGTGAATGAGGTCACTTCACAATGATTTTAATCTACCGCACTAATTGCACCTAAAGTGCCTGCACACATTTCTCCCAATTAAAAATTCTAATTAAGCGTTGACATCTTTAAAACACCCTGATGATACACCCTGGAGGGTGTGGGAGTCTGGGCTGCTTCTTCCTCCTTCATCTGTAGATGAAAGGATTTTCTTATTTCCCAAGTCCATGGAATTTAAGGATAAGGGCACTTGGAGTTTTCCTGGTTTGAACTTCCCAGTTGTTTAAGTGGTAAAGAGAAATGAGAACTACCATGGCTGCCCCACCTCTCCCTAGGAGCCCCTTGCCTCCCAGCTCCCTAGTCTGGGTCAAGGTGTGATTTATTCATCTGTACCTAGCACATACCAGGACCTCAAAGATGTTGCTGAATATGAGTTACTCAAGGTCATACAGCTGATAAGTGTCAGAGCTGCCTTGACTTCTGGTCCAGGACTCTAAAGTGCCCAGACTTTGGAGTAAGAATGTTCGAGTTAGAATCCTTACAAGGTGGATTTCATTGGCACAGGCATTGACCTTTCTGGGATCTCTTGCCTCCCCTCTACCTTCTGCTTTGTCTTAAGCCCCATCCAAATGGGCTTTCATCCCTACCACTCCAACCCAGCTTTCGTTCAGGTCGCCATATTGCAAACTCCGGCATTCATTGTGCTTAACTGGTGGACAGCATTGGATACAGCCATCACTTCCTCGCTCCAAGCACACTTTTCTCCTTGTTTCCATACCACTTTCTTCTGGTTCTCCTCCCTAGCTGCTCTTTCCCCATCTCATAGGTTTTTTCCATTTTCTCTGCCAGACCGCTCTCCTTTGGAGGGCCTGGTTTTGGTCCTTGGACCTTTCTTTTACACTGTCTCCCAGGTGATCTCATGCAGGCTATAGGTCATAGGTCTCATAGGTCATCTATAGGGTGACAGTTCTCAGGTTTCCACTGTCAGCTCACACCATTGTCCCTGAACTCCTCTAGATACACTCTGCCTGCCTAACAGCTCAGAATGGATATCTGGCAGGTGTCTCAAATTATCATGTGTAAGAACAGATTTCTGCTTTCTCCTTCTAAACCTGTTCCTTCTATCATCTTCCTCATCACCCTTCTCCCAGTTGCTCCCCCCAAACTGTGACATCACCCTGCAGTCCACTCTCTCATACCCTATATAAAATCTTCCAGCAAC
Source organism: Sciurus carolinensis (assembly GCF_902686445.1). Classification (NCBI taxonomy): domain Eukaryota; kingdom Metazoa; phylum Chordata; class Mammalia; order Rodentia; family Sciuridae; genus Sciurus; species Sciurus carolinensis. The sequence continues at coordinate 70,638,073 of NC_062226.1, forward strand.
TACTCTCGTTTCTACCTTCAAAACCAATCAGGCTCCAGCCACCCCATCTGGACCATTTTCACATTTTCTATTTAATTGTTCTTCAGTCTTTCATGATTCTTCCATAGTATGCTGGATCATGTGCTTCTTCTGATGATTCCTCATCTCACTCACCCTCAGAACTCAGACCTCAGACCTCAACTTCTGCTCTCTCCTAGCCCTCATCAGATCACACAAGTCTTGCAATTCCATGAAATACCAGCACCTCCTTTTCACCCTACATTCCCCCTGCCTGGACAGATCTTCTCCCACACGGTTTCTGCTATGTTTCTGCTCAAATGACACCTTATAAGGGAAACTCCCTGACCACTTATCTAAAGTAGCCATCTCCATCCCTATTAGCTATTTTATTTTTTTCATAGCACATTTCACATGAAGTAATAATACATACCTGTTGATTGTTTACCTTGTTCCTCCTTTTCTGCTGTGTCCCACTAACTGGAATAGTGTGTGATATTTAACAGGTGCTCAATAATTTTTTATTGTAATAAGAATGCTTGACATGAGATAAAACCTCTTAGAGAAAATTTAAACAGTATAATACAGTTCTGTTAACTATAGGTAAAATGTAGTAAAGTGGATCTCTGGAAATTACTCCTACAGAACTGAAACTTTATATCTGTTGAACAGCAACTTCCTGTTCCCCTCCCCCTGTCCCTGGCACCCATCAATCTACTCTCTATTTCCATAAGTTTGACTATTTTAGATTATTTTTAGTGCTGAATAGTGTTTCATTGTATGGCTGCACCACAGTTCATTTATCCACTCACCTCTCTTGCTTGCTTCTGAATTTTGGCAATTATGAATAAAGCTGCAATAAAAATTCATGTGCCAGTTCTGTGTGGACACCAGTTTTTAACTCATTTGGATAAATACCAAGGAGTTCTGGATCATATGTATGGTAAGAGTATTTTTAGTTCCATTAAAAAACTGCCAAACCATGTTTCAAGAAAAATTACAAAATTTTAATTATGTTGAGTGCCTCCTTTTATTCTCAAAATTGTCCATATTTGGGTGATAAATTAAATGGTCACTGTACTTAAGAAACACAATTTTGCTTGAATTATAGGAATTCAGTATTTCACCTTAGAATTTCTATAGTCTGTAGTTGTATTTCTTTGAACCAAATCATAATAAATCGCAAATAGCAATTAATCTTCTGAGGACTGCTGGGGAGGCGGGAGAGGGCAAATGAACCAGTTCTCATTTTCCTTGCAGGGGAAATCAGCACAACAAGGTTAAGAGGCTTCTGCGGGCCTCAGCCAGACAGCTGCAGAGTAGAGTGCAATCAAAATCACTGCGAACTCCACTGAGTGCGCCACCCTCTCAAGACCCAAATCTTTTTTTATTGTCCAATGAGTTAGGGTTCCTTAGCTTCTAAGAACAGCACTGGATGGATTTAAAGTGGATCATGGCAGTCCTGGGAGGGGTGGTGGCCGCTAATTGGAGGAAGCCCTTGATGGTTGCCTGACCCAGGGTTGGGGGCTGCAGGCTGTTGACTTCCCTCTTCTTCCACTGCTGTGCTGTGAATCCCCCCATCCTTCGCCTGTCCCCACAGCCTGCATCTCCACTTCTGATGGCTCTGTTGGTTCCCTCTTGTGGACAGAGCAAAGAAGTCTGGAAACCATTAGAATATGGAGAATTACAAGATGGAAGAAGACTGGATTTTTTCCCCCTCTGCCTTTCCATACTGGACCACCTGATGGGGCCCACTGTACTTAGGCAATCCCACAGTTGTGCTAAACGCCAAGTGCACAGGCTCTGGGTTGGGAAGGTAATTTCCTATGTTCCAAGGACTGTTCTGTGCACTTAATAATACTTAATCCTTAAAATAACTCTGAAGTAGTGCTTGTCCATCTTCAACTGAAACAGGTGGAAATCAAGGAACAGATGGGTTGGGTAACTTTCCCAGGGTCACAAATCGAAGAGGTGGGAATGGGATTTGAACTTTTATTATCTGATTTGTTCCAGAATCTGGCCTTAATAATGAAGCTGTGTCTTTCCCTTGTGACAACAAGGTCCGACTCTTCACTGCTTAACATAATGGGTGAATTAGATCTCTCTGTCATCATTGCTTCAATTTAAGGGGGTAGTAAAAAGCATATTGTTTTAGTCAGCTTTTTTTGTGGTTGGGACCAAAGACCTGAGGAGAACAATAAAAGGAGGTAAAGTTTATCTTGGGGCTCACAGTTTCAAGGTCTCAGTCCATAGATGGCTGACTCCATTATTTTGGGCCTGAGATCAGGCAGCACATCATGGTAGAAAGTGTGGTGGAGAAAGCGGCTCAGGACATGGCACCAGAGAGCAGAGAGAGACTAAAATATAAGCCTGAAAGGCACACACACACCTAGGGACCCACCTCCTCCAGCCACACCCTACCTATGTACAGTTACTACCCCGTTAATCTCTATCAGTGGATTAATGCACTGATTAGGTTTAAACTCTCATAATCCAATCATTTCACATCCGAACTTTCTTGTACTGTCTCCCACAGAGCTTTTGGGGGACACCTCATATCTAAACCATAACATATGTTAATTTGGAGCCAAACAATTTGACATAAATTGCAGGCCTCTCGAACTTGATTTCCTTCTGGATAAAACAGTCATACCTACAATATCCATGTTTATTGCAAGAAAAAAGATGTTTATAAAGTGCCAACTCTTTATATCAAGAAACTTCATAAGGGAAAAGGAAGGAGCAGTGCGCGAGAGTGACGGCGGTGACCCAGTGAGAGGAAGGAGGGGACGACAGCAGGTCACTGTCCTTGGGGCTTGGGTTGGAGCTGGAAATTTAAAATAGTTTGGAGTCAACACTGATTCCAACCATGGGTTTGTCAGCCTCCACTCCTGATGTTCCAGTTCAGACCTCAAATCAGATCATCAGACAGCATCACCACCTTCAGGATGCCCAATGCATGAAGGGAAAATGAAAGTCTGTCCAATGAGCGCGGAACCCTCTGGTGCAACCTGTGAGAGCAAAACATACTCTGTGCCTGACCACCAAGATCGTGCATGTGAGTATATGGAGTGTCCCTTTATAGTTGCTGCTGCTAAGAAAAAGGAGAACCTGGATCCTTCAAATCTGATGCCACCACCTAATCAAACATCATTTCCAGACCAGCCCTTTGCATTGTCTACGGTCAGAGAGGTGTCAGGCATTCCACAAGCAGATTCAGAGAAAAAGTAGGTTTATCCTTCTGAACAGATGTTCTGGAATGCAATGTGAGGAAAGGGTGGAAGTAGAAGGATGAGGGTATTAGTCTGAAAGATATGTGTAATATCATTAGAATTCACCATCAGAACAATGAACAGGCTTGGAAGGAGATTTTGAAGTGGGAAGCTCTTCATGCTGCGGAGTGTCCCTGTGGTCCATCATTGATCCCATTTGGAGGGAAAGCAAAAGAGTATTCGCCAAGGGCAAGAATTCCTTCCTGGATGGGGTATGAGTTGCCCTTCGACAAGCATGATTGGACCATCAACCGCTGTGGCACAGTAGTTAGATATGTGAAAGATTACTACGATGGTGGCGAAGTCAACAGGATTATCAGTTCACCATCCTGGATGTCCGCCCTGCCTTGGATTCGCTCTCAGCAGTATGGGACAGAATGAAAGTTGCTTGGTGGTGCTGGACATCATAACCACTGTTTTGTTTGTGATGCAAAGTATAAACTATTTTTTTTTTTCTGAGCGATACATTAAACTACCCCCCCCAAAAAAAAGAAACTTCATAGTAAAACTAGCTTCTACTGCTATTACATTATTGTCATTCTTATTTTAAGGCTGAAATGGAACTTTCCCTTTGTAATATCTGTGAAAAGAATCCATAAAATAGTGTGAACAGTACTTTTAGTATTTAAGGTAACTTTAAGGGCTATTTTAAAAATAGTTTGAAAGCATTTGCTCACATTTCAAAAATCATCATGAAAATTACAAGTCATGCTTAAATATTCCTTATGGCACATTGCAAAAGACCTTTGCCTATCAACCTTCAGTTGACTGGGATCCTGTTATTGAATGTGATTGAAAGTAATACAGAGATAGTTAAATATTCTCTATCATTCAAGATATTGGGTATGCTACCAATTTATAATATATATGCATGTAACATACTTCCATGTAGAAAGTTGTCTTTAGATGAGTTCATGATAACACAAGAAGATGGATAAAACAAAGTCATGTGCAGAATTCCTGATGAACACCCAACATCCAACAACCACAGCTCCTCAGTTTCAGTCCACCCTTTACACACAGGGGTGTTGTGATTATTTTGCATAACAGGAATTCCCACATAGGAATAGCTCTACCATCAGTGTCCAGTGATTGAAAAAGATACATGATGACTTAATATGTAATTCACTTAGTAACACACTGAAAGAAATTTAAATTGCATGAATTTCAAAAGCATCTACACCTATCTGGAGAACATCTGCACACCCCTGCTCAGAAGATACTATTTATTCAATTGATAGAGAATTTTTAAAATCTGGGTAGAGACTTCCAAAGAAGGATCTCCTCAAAAAATACTGGTTTCCATTTTTCTACCTGCCATTCTCCACCCACAGGCTAGAGATCAATGGATAGCTCTTCAGGAAGATTAGAAGTCTCTGTGCCACTTATCACAAGTCTACCTTCTTTAGAATTGCCTTCCACTTGGACCTTTGTTAGCTTTGTTTATTCTACTTGACCTTAGCCAACTGAACAAGGGTGGGTCCCTAATCCATGAGAGGCCATAGTTCTTTCTGTAGAAATTTAGAAGTGAGATTAAGAGATTTTAATTCTCATCTGGGCTAATTTCAGGAACAGAGGAACAGAACCATCAGGAGCTACAATTTTGTCCTGGTGGCTTGGTGGATGTGCTAACTGGCACAGAAAAAGTGAAATAGACACAGGGAAGAGGAGAGAGATTGGGACAAAAAATCCAAAACCCTAACATAAAACCTGGTAGCTTTCCAGTCCATCCTGTAGCCAGGCTGCACCTTGGGACCCATAACATATTTACATATTTTTAAAATACAACTTCTCCCCACCTTCTTCCCTCCTTAAGTTATTTTGAACTGGTTTCTATTACTTACAATATAATTCTAACCCATAAAAAACCAAGAATGTGGCACCTTATTGGATGGGGAGACATCTGCTAACTCACAGAAGATGCTTACAAACAGTAATAATGCATTGCATCTTTTTGTTCTTTTTATTTATCACATGTTTAGTCTGTCTCTCCCTTTGGATTCTAAATACATCGATGGCAGAGGACAAGTCTGTGTTATCATTTGAACCTCTAGGGTCACTTTTATAATGTACACGTGTTAGATTTTCATTGCCATGACCAAAATACCCGACAAGAACAACTTTAGGAGAGGGAAAGTGTGTTTTGACTCCTACTTTTGGAGTCACGGATTTAGCCCATGGTCAGCTGAGTCCATTTTTCTGGGTCCCCGGTGAGGCAGAACATCATGGCGGAAGGGTGTGGTGAAGGAAAGCTGCTCCATTCGTGGCCACCAGGAAGCAGAGAGAGGGAGGGAGAAGGAGCTGCAAGGAAGACACAGACTTCCGGGGCACACCCCCAGTGACCCACCTCCTCCAACCACGCCCCACCTTCCTACAGTTACCACCCAGTCAGTCCATTCAAACTAGGGTGGACTGATTACATTACAGCTCTCATAATGCAATCATCTCACCTCTGAATATTCCTGCATTCACACAAGAGTTTCTGGGGACACCTCATACCCAAACCATGACAGTGTACATGAAAGAAGTCTTCCTCATGCTTGCATTCATGATGATGATTTTACAATTTGCCCAACTGAATCATTTTTGGCTTAGCTCTGAAATGCTTGTAGATGCTAACAGCAAGAAACTTTGAAAATAGTGTGTTTAAGTCAATTAACTCACCAGTGAACGATCTTCAATATTTGGACTTTTAAGTATTATGGAAGATCCATGTGAAAATCTCTTCAAAGGAGAAAATTTTTTGCCTTTTGGGCATTTGAAGAGGCACCTCTGCTTTGGCTATTGGGAACACTCTCCTATTTTAATTCTTCAGTTTATAAGTTTTCAAATACTTTTCATAATACTTTGAAAAGCATTATGAACTTTGAAATTATACAAGATGAATTTACTTTTAAAAGTTCACAATTTAGACGGAGGATTCTTCAGTCCTTCAGATGGAAGAAACATTCTGAAAATGAGAGCGTATTTGTATTTGGGATGTCATTTGTACTTTTTGACCTTGATTCTATTCATCATTGTTATGATTTGAATGTAAGATGTCCCCCAAACCTCACATGTGAGACAATGCAAGAAGGTTCAGAGAAGGAACGATTGGGTTACAAGAATTTTAGCCCAATCAGTGAATTATTTGCCTGATGGGATTAATTGAGTAACTGAAGGCAGGTGGGGTGTGGTAGGAGGAGTGGGGCATCAGGGGGCATGGCTTTGGGGTATGTAGTTTGTACTTGGAAAGTGCTTCCTGATCATCGTGTGAGCCACACTCATTTGCCATTATATTCTGCTCACCTCCAGCCCCAAGGAATGGAGCTGGCCTTTTTTAGACTAAGTCCTCTGAAACCCGTGAGACCTCCAATAAACTTCCCTCCCTACAATTGTTCTGGTCAGATCTTTTAGTCCCAGCAGCAAAAAAGCTGACTAAAACAATCATCATAAATATCAGCATTTTGCCTTATAAGTAAATCCTTGACTTAGAAAATCTGAAATCTTTCTAACCAGATCATGCACAACAGCAGTAGAGAAAGATCCTCTCATTTTTTATTTGGGAGAGGGTTCCACTAAATTGCCCAGGCTGGTCTTGAAGTCGCCATTCTAAGCCTCAGCCTCCCCATTAGCTGGGATTACAGGCGTGTATCACCACCCCCAGCTGAAGAGAAATTTTCTCATTTAGAAGTCTATCTGCTTTAGTGCTCTGAATTAACTGCCACACTTCCATTGTGAGTTTCCTTTCCTGTCTACAATTTTTTATCTCTAGGAATTGCTCTTCCTAGGGATTCTGTCTAGGCTGTCCTGGTTTCATTATGGAGGATTAAGAGAGCTGGAGGTTGTCAGAGAGGCCAGATAGTGCTGCTGCCTCTTGGTCACCACGGTCACAGCTCCATTCCCAGGGTCTGACCATCCTCATTTCTGGGAGACCTTCTGATGGGTCTTCCTCTGTGATGGGCTGACAGATCTGATTCCATAAGAATGTTATAGGCCAGACTCTAAGGGAAATGACTAAACAGACTCCATTTTGCTCTGAGACTCCATGTTATGTAGGAAATAAGCTTCTCCCATGGGAACACCCTGCCTCTGTACCCATCATCAGTTACTTAGTGTGACATGTTTAATAATATACAATGGCAACTCCTATGTAGTAAAGAATTGCTCTCTTTTGATTCCTATTTCTCCTAAACAATGTACCATGTGAACAGTGATTGTGTGGATGTTAGTAACCATTCTTTAGTTTGTACCTAGGTAAGGGTCATTTTGACCCACTTCCCCCTCTGTCGATGATCTCATGATGTTAGTTTGTAATTTCAAATCATAGCAACAGACACTTATGATTGATGTGATTTTTGGTATAAGAACCCCTACAACCCTGTGGTGGGGGCTGTTCTCCCAATAGCCATTTTTTGGGGCATTGTGTGAGACAGTCAGCTGGCCAGCTTAATAAAGACTCTCAAATTTGGACTTCTCAGTGGTCATCGGACTGTTCTTAAATTGTGCCCCATAACACCTCCTTAATCAGAGGTGGGAGAGGTAACTCTTAAGAAAAGTAATCTTGTAGTTTTTCCATGTTAAATACATATGATGGACAAAAGAAGTTTGTTTTGTTTACATTGTAAACCACAAAAATCTTTTAAAATATAACACTAGGAGTAAACATTAAAGAGAGGATTCTGAAAGGAGCAAATGACTTAGAGTCAAAAGATAGAACCTGGGGTCTCTAGGAAGTCAGCCAAATCTCATTCTGCCTCAGTTTCCTGAACTGTCATGAAAGCAATGCCAATCTCTTACTCACCTGCTTCATAGTTACTCTGATAATAAAATGAGATAATAATGCATATGAAAAAGTGACAGTAATTTAAAAGTGTTAGACATACATTTGTAACTACTTTTGCCTTGAAATTATTTGCTAGAGTTAAATTTATTAAGAAAGGGCTATATTTCACAGCCTATTTCCTATTTCCTGAAGATACTTCTGAATCTTATAATAGTCTTTGGAATGAAAATCAATTGTCAGAGCACAGTGACCCGTGGGGAATTAATTTCAACTGCTTAGGAGCAAAGTCAACTCCCCCCACTTGCACCTGCATGCACATTTTTTTTTTTCGTATGTAAAAGTCCAAAGATGGGCACTCCAGGGCTGGTAGGGGGGTTTTGTAATATTGTTGAGAAATTGGCTCTTCCCATTCTCCCAGTCTTCCATTCTCAGGGTTCACTCTAAAATTGTCAAGATAGCAGTCTGAGTGCCGGCTGCATGTCTGCGTTGCAGGCAGGCAATGGGCAAGGAAGAGGCAAGAAATGGTGTGTAACAGCTCAGTCAGCTGTTCAGAGAGTTTTCCTAGAATCCCCATCTAGTGTTTTGCATTTTTATCTCTTCAACCAGGAGCATGTTACAATGACCACCTGCAAGGAAAACTTAGAAACAAGAGTTTTTAACTATTGTGTTTTGACTAAACAGCCCAAATAAAACCTACTTTCTCTCAGTAATTGAAACAGGAAGAATGGATATTGAGTTGCTCTCTCTTGTATCAGTAATTGAAAATACTGATTACTAGATTGTTAATCAATTTTATTAATTTTCAATTTCCAAGATACTTTAAAGCTGAACATATTGGCAATACCCTAAAAAATGAAAAACAAATGAGAAAAGCAAGTTCTGCACAGCCTTGGCCCAGGTTCACGGTCAGAGGGCTCAAATGAGATCCAAGATTTCCCCTTACCCATCAAGTGCTTTACTTAGTGGCCCATCCCACATCTGGTTTCAAATATAACCATTATGTAGGATTCCTACTAAAGAGCTGGGTTCACCACTGTGCTCAGCAGAATAACGGCCCCCAGAGATGTCCATCCCCTAATCTCCCCATGTGCAGATGTTACCTTACATCATGAAAGGATTTCGTGGTAGTGATTAAGGGGATGGATCTTGAGATGAGGGGATTATCCTGGATTATCTGGTTGGGCCCAACCTAATCATGAGTCCTTAAAAATGGAGAATCTTTTCTGGCTGTGTCAGAGTGGTGAGACCAAAGAAAAAGGTGAGATCTGAAGCAGAAGGAGGGCTTGACCTTCAGACTTTGAAGATAGTGGAAGTGGGACATAAAACCAAGCAATGAAAACAACTGGAAATGGGCCTTAGCTGGCAGCGAGTGGGAAATGGGGACCTCAGTCCTACAACCTTAAGGAACTGAATTCTGTAAACATCTTGAGTGAGCAAAGAAACAGGTTCCTCCCTAGAGCTTCCAGAAAGGAAGAGAGTCCTTGATTTTGGCTCCATGGAACCTGCACTAGTTTCTGATCTATTGAACTGTAAGATCATAATTTTTTTTGTTGTTTTCAATCACTAAGTTTGTGATAATTTGTTACAGCAGCAAAAGGAAACTAATACAAGTGGATTGATAGAAGCCACAAGCTCTTCTGGAATGTTTGTCATCATTTGTCATGTAAGCTGCTCAGTGTAATACCTCCTGACCTGCACAGGAGCAGCTGACAGATTAATGGTGTAGAGCTCACACAGGTAAATTAAATAAATGCAGTCATAGGCAAATGCAGTCATTCACATGGTGGGAGATGGGTCATGAACTGGGCAGTGCATATCATACCCCTCAACCTGTGAGCTCGACTTGAGTTAAAACATGGAACCACACAAATGAGTCCCAACTAATTAAGCCCCAGGATCACCATCAGTTTTTGCATGGGTCACCAGAGGGAGCAGAAAGCAATGAGAGGAAAATACCTGAAAGGCATAAACACGGGAACGACAGTGGGTGATGTAAGGAGAAGGTAAGAAGTAAAGAAGAAAAAGGAAATGATGGGAAAGAAAGAAAACTCAAAGAGAAAGGACAGTGTCGTGTGCTTTTGGAGGCTGCCTATTCCAATGACATTTGGCCATACATGCCCTCAGGGCCAGCCAAGTCAGAGATGTCCTAGTTAGAACATCCTGCTAATTTGCCGACTTCCCTCCTCCCCACAAAGCCCTTTGGTTCTTCTCTTTGAGGCAAACAAGGTCATTTGACTTCAGATCCCATCTGGAGGAGAGGGAGCTGACATTGTCTTTGTTACAGAAGCAGCTGCTGAGGCAGCAAGATGGCAAAGTCCTGAAATGCCCAGGGCGGTGGAAACCAGACCTCTCAAAGGAAGAGCAAAGAAGGGGCTTGTTTTCACCTCAGCAAGGTGAAAGAGAGCCCGTGGGGAAAACTCAGATGTCCACGGGGCCGGGCAGGGAATGCCAATGAGTGAAGCCAGTCAGATTGGAAAGGAAACAATATGTAACAGTTACAGAATAGCACAGGAGCCAAGCAAATCCAGCTGCCGCCCATTACCAGGTTCTCAGTTTGCAATCTCCTCTTTAAAGCACAGGACAGAGTATTAGTGGAAACAGGCTGTCAATCACCCCTCTAGCTGCCAGGAGTGGTGGGAGGAGAGGCTGTGCCCTTGCTGTCATTCCCCAAACACTCAGCTCAGTGCCTGGGACACTGAAAGTGTCTTAGAGCAGTGCCTGGTAAGAATGTAATTCTGCCAGCAGTAATGGAGTCAGTAGAGGTCTCTGCACCTTTTGTCTTCTTGCCTTTCATTCCCCTTTGATCCAAGGTTGTCCCCAAACTCAAAGATATTTCACTTCCTGCCACCTTGATCCAATGAGTCATCACTTCACACCTTGTCAGGAGTCATGACATGGTCTATAAATTTTAATCCCTGAGTTGTTTTACAACTTCTTTAAAACCCCTTGGAGGTTTTGCCCTCACTGGCCTGTAAGTGACCTCTTGTGGTGAAAATGGGTAACTGCATAGTGAATCACCTAAATTGGAACAGTTTCATGTCAATTCAGTTGTAGCATCTAAAGAAGAGGAGGTGAGGTGAGAGAATATGTCTAAAATAAGTTCGTAATTAAAGAAAGAAGTTCTTTGAGGTGGTCAACAATGTGGAAAGGAGACTTATATTAAGAACAGGAGATAGAATTTTCTAATTTTCTTTTTTAAACCTCCAAGGATTGCTGCAAGAATTGAAGATGAGTTTTCCTATCATAAACTACAGGCTCTGGATTCTAGAGACTTGCTTTCAAAGATGGAATCAGGTATGCATATAAACTTCAGACTTTTCATTTAAAGACTGAGACTCAGTCTCTGTATCTGGAAAATGGGAACAATCGTTATATCCATCGCATTTTACTCACGAAATGAGCTCCAATTAGATAAGGTATGCACAATGTTTTCTAGATTGGGCCACATAATCTTTGGTTCATGGTATCGTCTCATAATTAGTCCTTGTGTAGTCTGAATTTATTCAGTTAGTCACTTATTTTTAAATAATATCATAAGCTGTACTAACATACTTAGCATAAAGTGCTATGTAGGTATGAATTTCTCAGGGAATCTGAAATAAAGGTAATAAAATGTCATGACAAGCGATGCAGTTTCTATCCACCAGCTACAAACACTGATTCCTTCTTCCTCCCTTCCTTGGAAATGCTTTTCCTCCTCCTTTTCTTCTCAGTTCAACTTGGGTCATCCTTTATTTCATTTTAACTTTTTATGTATTCAGTTTGTTCCCATATTGTTTTAGAAGTGCCCTTCAATTAATTCATAACAGAGGTTCTTACTGGGAATGATGCAAAGGAATTCACGTGTATGGCAAAGGGTTGGATCAGGGTTGGACCTTGAGTTATTCATTCTTCCATTCATTTTGCAGATGTTCATTGAATTCCTGTGATATGTACACTGGGATAAACACTAGGGATGTAAAGTGAATAAAACAAGGGGCTTGCCCTCCATTATCTTATACTGAAGAGTTTATGATACAAGTGATCAAATATATACTACGAGTTCTGAAAAGAGCTGTGAAGACAAACAAGGGTGAAGACACAGGAGGTGGGAGGATGAGCATGCAGCTCTCTGGGGGGAACAGAGTTTCAAATGGCAGGTTCAGAGGTCCCGAGGTAGTTGCAAAGAGGGTTTTTATCCATCTCCCAACATCTGTAAATCATTTATGGCACATCTCAGAGATATATGGTCATTCTGGATTGATGTGTATACACTTATATGTATATATAGGTGTAATTATATGTACACATACGTAAGTAAATACGCAACACATATGAATATTTTAAAACTTTATCAGAAGTAATGTTACAATCTTAGTTATGAGGAAAAATATTGACGTGTTCTGCCTTCAGATTGCATTAGACATACCTTTTTATGACAAGAAAAAATGTTAGAAAAATGATCCAATGGTTCCTTTTGAGTCTCTGCCCAGCTATTAGGCCTTGGTGACAGATTCAGGGGATGAGGTCATAGCTGCTCTGACAATGTAGCTCCTAGCAGAGAGAGGGGCCTCATAATTCAACAATGATACTTAAAAATAAAATAACAATATAATCTCTTTACATTTTTATTTTAGCTCATGAAGTTGCAGAATCAGTTTTTTTCCCCCTTTCCTCTACAAGACTGCTAAACTATTTTGTTACAAAAAGAAGTCGTGGTGAACTTTTTTGTTGCTGGAACGAAAATCCTAATTACTGAGTGTTATGAAGTTTTGAAGGCAGAAAGGAACAAGGCTGTTGAAAGGTTCCATGAAATCTTTATTAGTGCAAAACTTGTGTACCGTGAAATGGTCAATCTAAAACATTTCGTTTTTAAAAAAAGATCTCTGCTATGGAGATAGAGGTAGGGTTTGTCCTTCTGGACTTCCCTTAACTGAGTAAATTTTCATGCCTACTCTGTACGAGGAGGCATGGTGTCGTGTTAAAGTAGAGAGATGGGAAGCACAGGACAAGGGAAGCAGCCACAGGGCCTAGAGACAGAGATGGACTCCTTCCGGGCTTTAAGGAAAAACGTCACACAGCTCTGGGTGGATAGCAAGTTAGGGGTGGGGCTTCCTGCAGAAGGGGTGACATGGCTGAAAGATTAAGAAAAAGTGTCAAGATAGGTTTTTAATACCTCAACAGAAGAGGTTGTTTATCATTTTTAAAAAACGAATGTGAAGGTTTTTAAGTGAAAATATGAAACCAGAGTGTGAGTGTTTGCTTTCCAGGTGCTCTTCATGAGCTGTATAAGGCCTAACTCCCCACAAGCAGCTGCAAAATCCCCACTCCCCCTCTCTTGGAACCACACCTCGGCAATATGGCGCATATCCTGCTTCTCTTCGGGAGTGTCAGTTTCCCGCCAGCGCAACCCGCACCCAATCACTCTCCACCGCCCTGCCTCAATCCCCTAGCGACAAAGCTTGCCCAATCACCTACCGCCCTGTCCTGTACCCTGGCCTATGAGACTTCTCTCCACTCTATAAAAGTGTGCACATTCTCTGAATAAAGCAGAACTTCTCCAGTGGACCGACAGTTGGTATTGCCGGGTGCTTGTACTTGGGCTGAACCACGATATCTTCCTACCTGGCTTGATGCACTGTATTTTCTCTTCAAATCTTAGCAAATGCAAGCCACAGAGTTAGCTGAGGGTAATTAGCTAATGGCTCACTTTTATGCATAAAATGAAGATATCATGTATGAAAATCAATTTACATTGAGTTCAAACACATGCTCATATTCAACTCTAAGGAACTGATCGCCCTGCTTCTTCCATGGAGGAGTTTAACAAACCCAAGCCAGGAAGATGAATTGCAAAACAACTTGTTCTTTTCTCCAAACTAAAATATCAATGCATCCAGAGACATTTAAAATCAATGTCACTTCTAAACTCCAAACAGATGCGCCTTCTAGTATTCCAGGGCTAGAGCTCTGCTAAATGTGAGAACTGTTTATATTGTTTATTCTGTTTCAGAGCAGAAACTTGACTTTAAAAGTTGGTGTCCAATGGATTCAGGAGCTGGGAGCCATGCTGACAGGCTTTATTTACTTTTTAAAATCAGAGTTCAATAGATTTGGTTTTCATGGAACCAGAACTTATAAAAATGTAAACCCTAGAAAAAAATAAATATTTTAAGGGTTCATCGCTTCCTGTCTCCACCTCATACACTCTACACAAACAAAATGGTGTCCTTCCTTGGACACTATTTAAAAGGAGGTCTAACTTACACAGACATACTACATATGCACAAATCTTAATTGTACAGTTTGATGAGTGTGTGTGTGTGTGTGTGAGAGAGAGAGAGAAAACGAGTGGGTATGTGTTCTTGTATCTATAAGATACAGGACATTTTCTTTCATCCTAAAAAACTCATTTTTGCCCCTTCCCAATCAATACCTCCTCCTTACCCCATAGGTAACTGCTATTCCCATTTCTTTCATCATAGATTAGATATACCTGTTCTTGAACTTCACAAAAATGAAATCCCATAATAAATATTCTTTTGTGTTGGGCTTCATTGGTGCAACATACTGTTTTTTTTGGGGGGAGGGCACCATTGTACTCAGGGTCACATCCCCAGCCCTATTTTGTATTTTATTTAGAGATAGGGTCTCACTGAATTGCTTAGTGCCTCACTGTTGCTGAGGCTGGCTTTGAACTTGTAATGCTCCTGCCTCAACTACTCCAGCCTCTGGGATTACAGGTGTGTGCCACCATGCCAGGCTAACATACTGGTTTTTGTTTGTTTGTTTTAGTACCAGGGATTGAACCCAGGGGCACTTAACCACTGAGCCACATCCCCAGCAACTTTTTATTTTGAGACAGGATCTCACTAAGAGGCTGAGGATGGCTTTGAACCTGTGATCCTCCTGCCTCAGCCTCCTGAATAATGGGATTACAGGTGTGCATTACCATGCCGGCTACAATATATTGTTTTAAAAATTCACCCATCTTGTATCTATCAGTTCAGAATTTCTTTTTATTGATGACTAGTATCCTGTTGCACAAATATACTTCAGTTTGTTCATCTATTCTCTACTAATGGACATTTGGGTCATTTCCAGCGTGGACACTGTTTTTGCTCTTCATAAGATTTAAGACCTGGCTGGATGGGTGTAAGAAATGAACTTAGAATAAGTTATCAGCACAGATATTTTTTTACAGATTGTTCTAATATGTTATATCTCAAGTTCCTGGCAGAAATAGAATATATCTTTCTCACACTCTATAAAGTGTCTGAATCAGAATTATTAAGCATCCAATTAAATATATTTGGTTCACATGGTGCTAATGAGTATGTAAGTATAGACTGAATACTTGACAAGCTTATGGGTTTTTCTTCTGAAAAGAGCTCTATTTTCCAGGTTTCAGGAAACAGAGGGACCTCCTCTATCATCTCCCCAGGCTGTGCTACTGACCATAACATGGTTGGCAAGAGTGTGTGTCACTGGCAAAAACTCCTCATCCAGACTAGAAATCTAACCCAGGGTACATGGTGCTCAATTTGGGTGAATGGTAAAGTTATTCAAAAAGCAACTTATTCAAAAACCTGTGTACATTGTTAATAAAATGTTATGGAAATATTAATGGTAATTACCATATGTTGATTCTTATGTATCACTCGTAGTTTCTTCAGTCCTCACTATTCTGCCAAAGGAGTGCTGTTATTCCCACATTTCAGGTGAAGAAACAGACTAAAGGCATTAAACCAGAGGTGGATCCTAGGTGTCATGTTCCAAAGTCCACTCATTCTCTTTACCCTAAGACATCTTTATTCAATTAGTGTATTCCATACTTAAAGTTAGATATAGGTCCAACTGGCTTACTCATGACAACTACAAACCTCCAATATTTCCATTACAAAAGATCAGCACAGAAACAGATTCCAGTAGTTGCCATCAGAATGTAGCACTTACAAGGAACTTAAATATTAAACAACAAAACTTATCTGATATGTGCATAAGAACAACTTCCAGTTCTACACCAGTCAAAACATTTCATTAGTTCTAAGTTTTTCTACCCTAAAAATAAATTTTTTTGATTGTGAATTTTTGCTACTGCCTCTCAAATAAGGCACAGGCTTTAAAAATAGCAAAGAATTGCATTTATTTTTAGGTTCAAAAAACACCCATAGTGATGTCCTCAGATTTCAAAGATAAGTCTGTGCAAACTTTTCCTATTCATCTTGGTTCCATAGTAAGACACCTGCAGGAAGATCAGCTCTCTTCACAGACAGTTCTTTGGAATTCATTGCAGATGTAGTATGGAGAATAAGCTGAACAACTACTGATGATTCCCATGTCTTGCATGTGTCCCAAGAATAAAGGTTCCCATAGTTTAAGTATTCAAAATCGAGTGATGCACTGCAGACAAAAACATTCCAACATTGGAAAGTCATTTTGCTTGGAGACTGTCCAAGTTTCTTCTAAACAGTAGTGGATGATTTAACCATGGACATGTTTTTAACAACATTTGTGCACTCAGTTTCCAATGCATGGAAGGAACTGAGCTATACCTCTGGGCTGTTTCACCCAGATTTTGAACATTCCTTAGATTGTATAAAGAGGAACTCAAAGGACTTGATATCTACTCTGGTAGTGCTGGACACCACACACCCTTCATTCTCTTATACTTTGACTATGTGAGCAGTGGGGACTGGGGATACATGAAATGTCATGTGTCTTTTTCATAAGCATGTTTTCTGTGTTATAGAAGATCTCCAAAAGTATACATTTAGTGCCTGAAATAATTATATCATAGTTGAGAAGTAGTTTGCTCATTCATTGGCAATATTTAAAAATGGATCATCTCAATGTAAACAAATGTGCACAGAGACAGACATCTCTCCCTACATACTGACATACTTGGGTGTATAAATGGCACAAAAGTTAAAACACTGGAGATATATATATATATATGTATATATATCTTTATATATATGTATATATATATTTTTATATATGTATATATATTTATACATATATATAAACTTATTCATTTAATAATCAAAATCTTTAATGCTTTTTCATAAAGTTCTAGAAATAACATAAGTACTTTACTAAAGTAGAATTTATAAAATTAAAAAGGATACTTCAAGGTTCTTTTAGCTCACATATTGATGAGAACTGGTGAGTTGGGCATTTTTTTTTTTTAATGCCTACTGACCAACTGATTTTCTCTTTAGAGGAACTATCACATCCTCCGCTCATTTATCTATTGTGGTCTTAGCATTAGTAATAAAAATTATATAAGCTAGTTATATAATGAGGCTACTATCCATTTAGCTATAACATTTTCTCTATGATTTGGATGACTATTTTAATCTAAGCCTCAAATTAATGAACCCTAAATAAGCAAGAACTTAGGTGGGAAAAAAAAAAGAAGGAAACAAAACCCAAGCCCCTTTCAGATTCATGCTCAACATGAATTGCTACTTGAGTACAAATCAGAAAACTATCAGCTAATTCTCCAAGTAGGAATTCACACACAGCAAAAGAAATCTCTCTTAGGAACACTTAAAACACAACAATTACACAAACATAACTGAGAGATCTATCTTTATCATAATGGTGTACCACCTCACTTTATAACGAGTGCAAACTATCAAGTCAACTCAATATATCTGGATCTGAAACCAAAACTAGGTTTCTTTGCTCAGTAAGAGTGAGCTACAGCATTTACATTTTGTTCAGTCCACATATTAAAGACTAAAGTCTCCAGGCAGATACCGGAAGTCAGAGAGAAGCTAGACAGAGGCACCAAGAGTTTACACAAGTTCAGCAAAGACACCGTGCAAAAAATTCTGGTGTCCAGGGTGACTGTGTACAGTTATAGTTTATTACTCTTTGCAAAGGGACAAATAGTTAGCATTTTTTGAAAAGCACAGATCTGTTCACTGTATTTATTCCTTAAAGACAGGATGATATGCACCCTCAATAGTTGCTTTAGCCCTTCAATTATACTGTAAAATCAACTGTGACAGGTTGTTTTATTCCTTTTGTGTCAGTCCAAAACACCCATGGGATACATAATTTGGTGATCAAAGCCTTAACTTAGAGTTAAGAAAGATTTTAGCAGACAGACTGATATCCAATGTGCAGAGGCAGAGCATGGAAAGAAATTAGCAAACATTCAACTAAAATGTTCTCAAGGGCAGGGATTCATGGTAATAAATGGAATCATTTCAAGCTTGAAGAAGGTTACCTGTGGGAGACTGCCAGATTGCTTCAGGGATCACTGCGTTTCATCAGCCTAAAAATGGAGCTGCCTGTAGAATTTCTAGGTCAACAAAAGATGCAAAAGAGACACTAAAATCTAACATAATAGGAGGCCAAAATGAATCATTTATAAAGGGTTAAGATTGCTAGAGATTTACAAATTAGAAGGATACTCACCAAGTCTAGAATATTGTAACCATGAGAATGAACCATATTATTCAAACACCATGGAAAAAGGAGGTGAGACCAAAGTCTCAGTAAAATTGAACGATATGAATGTAGTTGTATTGGTTCTCATTTTTTAAAGGACCTTCCTGGATTTTAATTTCCTACCCCCTTGCTTGGTGTAATTTTGTTTTGGAAGTCTCTTATAAAGAAGAAGGTTATAAAGAAGAAGAAGAAGGTCCTTTTTTAAAGGACCTTCCTGGATTTTAATTTCCTACCCCCTTGCTTGGTGTAATTTTGTTTTGGAAGTCTCTTATAAAAAGAATGGCATAAGCTGTCTTCTAACAGATGTTAAATGTTTATCCTTTAACAAATTAGATTTATATTATGGTTACCAATGTAACTGGACTTATTTCTTCTGTGAATTTTCTCTATTTGCCATGCATTTCCGATGTTTAAATTTTTCTCCTTTTCTGCTTTCTGTAAGATTGAATTCCTTAATTCTTAACTTCCTAATCAATTGGTATGAAAATTAGACATTCTGTTTCTATTGTTTTTGTGACTACCTTAAATTTTTAACATTGATTCAGAGTTAGTTAATCAACACTTTTACTCTCCTCCCCCATAAAATAACGAACTTAGAATGCTATAGCGCCAATTACCACCTACCACTGTCCATGGTTGTTATTTAGAGCTTTAATTCCATCTTGTTTTAACCCCCACTCCTCAAAGTCATTATTACTGCTGTTAGTCAATGTTTGTTTAAATGAAAGTACTTATTTACCACTTTTCCCCACTCACTGTTCATTATTAAAAACCACTCCAATCTTCTGGGTTCTATCTCATTCTTCCAGAAACAAATCTTGAGCAATTCTCCAGTGAGCCCATCTTTCTGTAAATGTAAAATATGACCTAAACTTGGCAACATCTGAAAACCTCAAATTATATAATCTTCCATGTTTTCGGTTATACCATTTTTCATAAATTAAAAAAAAAAGTATACCCTCTTCATCTGGTCACTTTTCAGTTTAAAATGACTTGTTTCTTCCCATTCATGAAAATGGACTTTGAAATTGTAAAAAATGTTACTAAATTTCTCCTCTATTCTCAATGGCAAAGGAGAAATCATCCTAACATCTCTTCTAAAACGATCACAAGTGAAAAGTTGTCCCATTCTTATCACAATTTCATTAAGATCCAATTTAAGGTCTACTTTCTATTTTCTAAAACAAAGACATTCATTTTAATTCATAAGTAGGAAAGTTTACTAGGTAGGCTAATATATTTATATGTTGCATGGCTACAAAATCAGGGTACACATAGTCCCAGTATACTTAGTTACCTTTTCTACTTCCCCTGACTCCTATCGGTAGAGACTATATTGGCTTATATCTTTCCCCATTTATTCATGACTTGATTTGAATTTTTGTTAAGATTTACTGGAAAGGCTTGTCTGTTCATCCAGATTCAGGTGGCACATACCTGTAATCCCATTGACTTGGGAGGCGGAGGCAGGAGGATTGCAAGTTTGAGGCCAGTCTCAGCAACTTAGTGAGGCTGTAGGCAACTTAATGAGACCCTGTCTAAAAATAAAAAGGACTGGGAATGTAGCTCATGATAAAGCACCCCTGGGTTCAATTCCCAGTACACACACACACACACACACACACACACACACACACACACACATATGCACACACACACACACACAAATGATTCATACGATTCAGGTCACTCTATAGAAACCAACCCCTTCTGGCTCAGCTGCTCTGGGTCCTGTGGTTCCTGACACTCAGATGAACAACTTTCTCCAAGATGTATGAGAGAACAAGTCTTAAGCTTTGCCAAAGACTGATTATTTCCATAGCACCCACTGGTTTTTGTTAATGTGAAAGTCACTGGGACAGAATGTCAAGAAATACAAGCCACCTACTATGAAAACAAACAGCACAGCCTCTCCTCACTGTCTAGCCTCGTCAATCGTGTTTGGTGGCATTCACTGACAGCAAGAGACTGCTGGCTGGTGGCAGTGTTCTCTTCCCAGAGATATTATCTCCCTAACGTGTACACAAAATGCGACTTCCCAAATTCAGATTCCCAGAAGCTCCTTCCAAAGCATTCTAACTTCTGTACTTCTGATAACCACATCTTCAAATCAGCAGCACGGGTTTGCAAATGAGTGATGGAATGCATGCCCTAATGCAGTTAATCTGAAGAGGCCGGAAGTGCAGGGGCAATTTAATCTCTGCAGCAATGCGCTGAAACCCAGTGACAACCGTAATGGCCTTAATACCAAATGACAATCTCCTTTCAAGAGCTTTATGAATATTAATACAGTGATCAGAGAGCAATATTTAAAAACAAAGAGCATGTCTCCGCTTTCGACTGCAATGTCTCTGAATTAGAAAAGGCCTATCTCCCCAGGTGACAACGTGCAGCTCAATAAGGTGATCTTGACAATGCTCTTGACGCTGTTGCTCACCTGCCAAAGGTGAAACTCGTGATTTCAACCCGCCAATTTAAAAATAAGTATAGTAAATACCTAATATGTGCTCAAAAGAGGGCAAGAATTTTTGGAAGCAAGAGGCAGGAGTCATCACTACACAATTGGCTTTTATCTAAGAATCAGAAAATGATGAGGGTTGGTAAGGCTGTGAAGAAACTGGAACCCTCATGCAGTACTGGTGGGAATGTAAACTGGTGCAGCCACTGAGGGAGAAATTCAGATGCTAATGAAATTAATTAAAATAAAATAATGACCATATGACTCCATAGTTCTTCTTCCGGCTATATACCCAAAAGAAATGAAAGTGGGACTCAAATTCTTATACACCAATGTTCACAGCAGCATTATTCACAATAGCCAAAACCAGAAATAGAGCAGAAGCTACCTAAATGGGGGGAAAAAAAACTCTTTTAAAATAATAGTACAGTAACCCCTTTAAAGTCAAAAGAGATTTTTTTTTTTTTTTGTGGTGTTAGGGATTGAACCCAGGGCTTTGTGCCTGCAAGGCACACACTTTACCAACTGAGCTATATTCCCAGCCCAAAGGAAATGTTTCTAAAGGGAACTTAGTGAAAAAACTGCACCTCAAGTATGTAAGAAAAAAATGGTAACTGTCCTTTGTTGCCCCTCATTTAGCACAGGCCAAGAAAAAGAAGCACTGGAAAATACTCATGCTAATTCTGAAGGAAGAAGAAAACAAGACTGATTATCCATCTGCAAAAGCCTCCAGGTGGTTAAAATGTGAAGGTGACTAGTAGAGCCATGAGGCAGCATTCTAAACTCATTTATTATCTTGGAAGCCACTTGTTCAAAGACCCTCCTGGGGGTCGGGGTGTCTGCCCACCTCTGGTAGCCTCCTGATGTGTCCTCAAGCACCACATGAAGGATCTGAGCTGCACAGGTACGGCTGGGGAGAGGACCCACGCAGTCCTCATGGGCAGGGGGTCTGCAGAGATCCATGCATCCCATCACCTCCATCCTCTACCCACTAATGCTCCCAAGGGGGTACCTCTATGTCACACCTGTCAGTGGAACTTCGTACCCAACTATCCAACTGCCCCCTGGGTAGTTCTTTGCAGCTGTCTCAAACTGCCCCCAAAGAACACATCATTGTTCACATTTATCACACTTCTGCCACATTATGTCTCAATATCTTGATAAACAGCCTTGATGCCCCATTTCCAGGACGACGCTGTCACAGTTGATGGTTCACCTCTCTCCAGCATGCTCCATGTCTAATCTTTCAGCCCAGGCCTCTCTCCCCACCTCCTGCCATGTCCTGGGTCCCTACATCCTGGGTCTCAGCCCTTTAGTTTGCTGACCATCATATGAACTCAGCATGCTGTAGGTGTCTGTTGGCCTTGTGGTCTCTATGCCAGACTGCAGGTTCCCCACAAGTGTCCTTTATTTGCCACTCCCAGTATCTGGGCAGTGCCTAGCACATATTGATGCTGGATAAATGTAGCAATAAAGGGCAATGAAAATACTTTGAAATGTATACCTGATTTGGTCTCTGTCCTGCCCAGTGGCTTTGCATCTCATTAAGAATGAAATTCAAAATCCTTCTTCTGGCCAATCAGGTTTGCTTGAGTTAGCCCTTGGGTACCTGTCTGACCTCATCTCCTAGCATTGCCCTGTGTCTCAAGCACATGAAGTTCATCCTCACATCAGGATGTGTACCTGCCATGGCCTCAACCTGGACCCACTTCCCCCAGATGTCTCCATGTCTGGCTCCTCAGATGCACTGGGACCTCACTTCAAATATTCCTGCCCAGCCTGGCCTAGCTAGCCCCAGGCTCACCTTGCCCCCTCCCCACCGCCCTTCTGCCCTGCTTCATATTTCCTCACTGTGCATTATTTTCCGACATTATATTTGCTCTTGGTTTGCAGTTTCCTCATCCCATGCTGGTTCTGTTTTTTTGTTTTGTTTTGTTTTAGGCTGAAAATCTGTCTATGTTGCCCCTTCCTGTATTCCCAGTCACTGGAACAAGAGCCAGAGCCAAGTAGGTGTGCAACAAATATTTGTTGAATGATGGATGAATAAATGCTCAAAATTGAGTGGTTTATATACTTCAGTATGGCTTGAGTTTTGAAACAGGGATCACTGGTTATAATAAATTACTGGAGATCCTGGTTTGGAATTACCAGTTCATTCGACAAGTATTTACTAAATTCTATAAAGCATAGAGAAGGGGTCAATCATTTCCATGTAGAAGAAATAATACTGTCTCCTGAAAAATGAGTTGGTATGTGTCAGATAGAGAAGGGTGTTTCCAACAGAGAAAGTCACACCCATGATGGGGAAAGCCAGGAATGTGAACAGCTCTTCGAACGCTCAGGAACATCTGCCAAGATCAGACATCCACTTCTCTGGAACCCTTCATTTTCTACACTCATTAATTTCAGTCCCAGGCTTGGACCCCATCTTCTCATATCTATCTGTGGTGACTCCAACCAGGGCACAGGTATGTCAGAAGTGGCAGGGCTTCTTCAAATGAGAGGAGGGACCTGAACTATGTGGGGGATTCCCCTCTTCTCACCATCCGCCCTGCACCTGACCATCTTGGCCCTTCGAGTCTGTGTCCCTGGAGCTGGGGGAGAGTGCTGCAGTCTGTGGGTGTGACCAGAAACAATGGAGGCTTGTGTTGAGACCCTGGGTGGGGGTGGGGGTGGGGGTGGGGTGGCCTGTTCTGGCTGTGCCTCCTTCCCCTTTCCAGAAAACTCCCCTTACAACTTTCAAAAAAGTAGCACCGCCTTGTTTGCAAAAACATTTAACAACCACACAAAGTAAGGGAAAAGACATGTGACAGGCCACTCTGCACTCCTAGGCAGGACTGCCCCCCTCAAGTCAGAGGCGGGAGATCCGGAGACATTTTCCACTTAGGGAAGGGCAACAGAAAGCTGCTTGGACTTCCTGAGAGGGCCCCCCTGTGCTGTGTGGAGCTTCTCGTCTCTCAAATCTCCTAATCACAGCCAGCCTGTGATCACGCTCCAACAACCCAGCAAGAGAAAAAAACTTCATGAATGATCCCGAGCCTCCTCAAAGCCCGAGGATGAATCACTGTTTCCTTTGAACGTTTAAATTTTACAGCTTAATCTGTTATTTGAAATAGAAGAGAACTAATTACATCTTCCACCTTAGTGCTATAAAAATCCAGCCAGACGCAGGCGCTCTATCACATCCACACCAGCGTAACCGGGATCAGCCTTGTCCAGCCATGTCTCTGGATGCCTCCACTACAGCTTGTGTGTCCTTGCTGCCACCTATAAGCAAAAGTAACCAATGCGGTTTGGGTACCATTATGAAAACACAAATAACCTGGATAGAAGCAGACCTCAAATGGGTCAGCAAGCTTTCCTTTATTCTACAGTAGAGTCAATCAATCAGGCACTGGAGGGGTTCATTTTCTAGGTAGAAAAATGGCCACCGGTTACAGAGGGAGTCTGAGTTTTATAGTTTACAATGAAGGTGGTTTAATTATTGAAGACTGAAGCAGGATGTATTGGTTTGGACAGTCAGGAAAGAAGCTATAAAGCCCGAAACTCACTGTCACTGGGGAAAGCTCAGAACTCGGTGCTTCACGGCTTATTCTCTTTCTCCTGGATTCACTGTTTTCTAGAGCTTCACTATTTGCTCTTCTCTTTCCAGGACTCATCAGCCAGGGGAAAGGGTAAAAGTCCAGGGTTCAGTGTTTCAGTATCCACCTCCTCTATTCAGGACCCACTGTGGTTGGAAAGGGATGGATGTTTGCTTTTGGTGGAGATGCTGGGGATAGAACCCAGGAAGGGATGAAGGTTTGCTCTTTTCCCTTCAGGGCCCATTGTTACTGGAAAAGATTTACTGGGAGAGGATTAATGATTGTTTTCCTCCTCCCTCTTCCTCCAGGTCAGACAGTTTTGGGGGGTTGTCATTTCCCTGTTCTGGGGTTTGTCATTTTCCATATCCTTCATCACCAGCCCTCCATCTTCCAACCAGCCATGGAAGAGGTCATATAAAGACATAGACATCATTTACATAAATAGCTTCTGATGTAGTCATCTGAGGCTCCTGGTGACCAGATACCCAAGCTCTTTTTGAGGCAGCACAGTTGGTGGTCCAGGGCCAGGCTGCCCTTTAACAGCCATGTGTACTCACTGCTCTGCTCCTGGCTCCTTGGGTGTCCACTGTGACTGTAATGGTATTTACCTGGAGGTATTGTAGGACTGAAAGAAATGATGAGGTCAAGGGTTTAGGATGGTAGTAAGCAATCCCTAGTTTCCAGTGAAGCATGTGGGAGGTGGGTATGAGCCAGCAGGAAAGAACTGAAATCTTCCAGAAGCATTCAGTCTTTACAGTTTCATCTGTCCCCCCATCTAGCAATGGCAAAGGATGCTTAGAGCCCAAAGAGGTGAAAGAGGAAGGAACAAAGACTGGACCAGTCCCTTATTGTAAGGCTTACTTAGTGATAGAAAGGGCCTACTTCCAAGTTCCCGTTTGACCTCCTGGGGTGCTTCTTCTCTGAAGAGGAAGGTTGATTTGGTGACCGTTCCTGGGAGGCTACCTTTTCCATTCAGGTGTGGCTTTACACACAGCCCATATGACATCACACCCCTAAACTGGAAAAATATTTCTAAAGCAAGTGACTTTCATGTAATAAATGAAAGTCAAGCAGAACTGTCCAAGGTTATATGAGAGTATGAGACTGTGTTATGTGTATTTATTTCTATATACTATAAGCATGTGTGTAAGGAGTTCTTGGCTAGGACTCTTTTGCTTCCCACTCCATGATATTTGCCAATGTCTAGAGACATTTTTGATTGTCACAGTGTGTGTGAAGGGGAGTGTGACTGGTATCTAGTAGGCAAAGGCCAGAGATGCTACTGCATATCCTACCATGCACAGGACAGTCCCCTACAGAGAATTATCCAGCCCGAAATCCAAGAGTGCCAAAGGTGAGAAGTTCTGAAAAATAATATGTGCCTATTTCTATTATGCATATCATCAAAGATGACTGAGGCAGCACTAGGAATTTCTACTAACGTGCAGAAACAGAAACTTCGTTCTTAAGACTTAACATTCTTCCTGTGAAATAAAATCTCTGCAGTATGGGGTGAAAGCCAGGCTGAGAATGGGGGAAAATGATCCCTTGCTCTCTGCTGGAATAACGCTGATTCAAAAGTGGCCAAAAAACTTAACTAGTGTCTTTCTCTCTTCCTGGGTAGATAAGAACAACCTGGATCCAGCTCCAGAATAATCAAATCAAGTTGCCAGGCATGCAGCTTTTATTGTGAGAAACACTATAAATTCTTGTTCCCCTGCCAGATAGGTCAGAATTGAGGGAGAGGTTTCAATGTATTCTAAGATGGGGAATCAGGGAATATTAATCAAGGATTAATCCTGAGAAGGCTTTTACCTCATCTCCTTTCTTCCTAGAAAAAGGAGAGGGTGCAGCATCATTGAGATCAATGGGAACCTACCCAGCCTTAGGACCCAAACACCACAGAACACATTTTAATAAGAGCTAAAAGTGGAAGATTTACTTTCACATAAACTGCACTGAGTGTCTATTATGTGTCAGGCAGTGACACAGGAGAGAGAGAGATGGAACTCCTGACCTCCTGTGGCTTAGGATGGAGAGAAGCAAAACAACAGGAGAGCAGTGTGGTATGGAAGGGCAACAGCCCCAAGTTCAAAGACTCCCCAAGAGGATATAGGGAGTCACAATCTGGGTAGTGAAGTCATTTGGGACAGGGAGATGCTTTTTTGGTTTGGAAGGGTGAAGCAATGTTTGTTGCGGGTGGGAATGCTGTGCAAAGGCACTGAGGTATAGGGTGGCATGGCATGTTCAGGACACTCAACCCTGGATTTCTGGGACTGAAAGAGCTTGCTGATGTGAGCAGCCAAGACATTTGGATCTTCCTTAGAAATATGAGCGGGAGACTAACAAATACAGTTTTGATAGTATAAGGTAGGCTTTCTCATTGTCTTACAGTACTATTTTTGAGGTGATTTACATTAAAAACTATCTTTTATCTTAAATTCAAAGCAACTCTCCCCAAATAGTTTGGAATCCTTTAAGCATCTCTGTATTTCTGATATCTAGAGATTTATAAGCAGATACAACATGATCTAATGTTTCCCCAAAAAGGGACTAAGTAAATGCTTTTGTAAAAGAAAAAAAAAATCTTCCTTCTTAGCCAGTGGTGATGCTTGTTCAAGGAACTTGGGGAGATGTTTTGATAGAGTAGTTCCTCTCACTTTTTCTGCACTCTCTCTCACCAAATCAAAATATATGGTTACTTCTACAGGCTCACTTCTATATCTCCCCCCTCACATGACACTGTGCGTGCCATATACAAATATGAACAGGCTATAAATTAAATAACATTTCACTCCCAGAGCCATTGATCGCCAAGGCCTGTAATGAGAATCTCAATTGTCCCTCTTGGTTTGTTTGTGACCATGTTCTGAAGAAAAAAAAATTATCGAGTTAATAAATCAACATGAACAATAGAAGCCTAATAAAACAAGTCTCTTCTGGTTTTTATTACTTATTACATTGACAAAGCAATTCTGCAACTCTCAGATGGGAGGGGTGGCAGACGCTGGAAGGCCATCCTAGGCACATGCAGGCATTTCCACTTGAGAGCACAGAGAACACACGTCCTTCTCAATTCCCCACTGCTCCCTGGCCACACTGTTATAGTTTCCCTGTGCTTTCCAAAGCAGTGACATTGAGAGGTCGTGTGGAGGTCTTCCTCTCCCTCCCTCCCTCCTGCTTGCCCATCTGCATTTTCTTCCCCAAATTCAAACCCAGGGTGGGATGTCAAGAAGAAGCACAGCTTTTATTATTAATTATAAATTATAAGATTGTGAAAAATGTTACTTGCCAATGAATGAATGAATGGCAAGGGTTGAGAAATCATTAAAACTAAATTATGAAAATAATCACATTAGAGAAAATTGAGAAATTACCCATGAGCCCTACATTATTAATATGTTGCATATGCCAATTCTCCACAGCTGTAATTGTAAAGTCCATACAATTTTTATTCTTATTTTAACAAACATTTAAATAATTATGTATCTATAACACAGAAAATTGCAGGGTTGTTAAAAGGCATGTGTTCTGAGAAAACTTAATGTCATGCATGGTGGAACACTTTCAGTATATAATGATCAATACAAGATATGGAACTTATAATTATGACCTTAATTTGTGTGTGTGTGTGTGTGTGTGTGTGTGTGGATACACATACACTTATACACGTACATGCAGGCAAAAAGAAATATGCCAAAATATTAAGGGTGGTTTTGCAAGGCATTGGTACTATTACTTTTCTGAAAATTTCAGTTTCTATAATAGATATTTATTATTGTACAATGGAACAATTCTAAATATGTTAGTTTTAATGTGATAGTTGATATATATTATTTTAATGCTCACACACATACTATTCCATTAAGTGGATGTAACTTTCTACTCTCGGGTGGGGAAAAGTAGGCCATTTTCCATTTTTGGCTATTACAGGTTGAGAATTCCTTACCTGAAATGTTTAGTGTTTAGATATCAAAGTTTTTCAGATTTTAAAATATCTGCATCCACTTTTCTGGTTGAGCATCTCTAATCTGAAAATCCAAAAAGCTCCTAAATCTGAAACTTTTTGAGCGTTATGTTGGTATTCAAAAGGTTTTGGTTTGGGGAACATTTCAGATTTCAGCTTAGGGATGCTCAACGTACAACTCAAGCTTTGAATTCCTTTCCTTGTCTCCACATCCAAAGTGCATCCTGTGGAACGGGAGGCTGTCCTTGATCTGGACTCTGCTGACCACTCCAATGTCAGGGCAGAGTCAAGGGCACAGACATTGGATGGGGTATTCTCATCACAATCCTGCTCTGACATTTCTTCAAAGCTGGTCATGAGATGAAACAAGATGCAAAGATGGGCACAGAGTTCCTGCTGTACACGGATGTATGCCAGGGAAGGTGTCGCCGTTACTATCTTTCCCTCACCTCCACTCTTCTCCACTCCTGGAAGCTCCAGCCAGAGGAACCAAGCACCACACCCCTGCCCCTCCTGCAGCCTTTGTGTGTATGTTCTTTTTCTAGAAATGTCCCTCTACATGGTCTCTACCGTGGCTACCTGATATCCACCCAATTTAAGCATGCATCCTCTTGTGATCTTTCTGGGACCCCTTGTCTGGGCTAAATGCCCCTCTTGGGGGATCCCAGAGCCCCTAATATGTACCTCTATCGGAGTCACTTTTTGTTCATCTGTTTATTTCTCTCTCTTTTCCACTAGACTGAAAATTCTTTCAGGTCAGAGCTGTGGTTTCCACCTGGAACCCTAAGCTCAGGGTTTTACAAACAGTGGATGCTCCAGTTCTTGTTTGCCTGAATGGCTTTCTTTCTGTCATGTCACTTTTCTTCAAAAATATGACTTTCAGCCGTTGAATACTACTTCCTTGTGTTATAGGTTCTGTGATTTATTTAATTATTTTTTAAAATTTTTTTACTATTAGAGTCCCTTGTTAGGAAGGGGGAAGGTATTATAAATAATTTATGGAGAATATCCTAATAACACATGAATCTTTTTTTTTAGGAATAAAATTTACAAGGTAGAATTGTTAGCTTTGAACATCTTAAAGACTTTGATTTTACATTGCCAGAGGATAGGGCAAGGTATCTGTAGATTGCAGCCTTTCTCCTATGTATTTATTACTACAGTACTTCTAAATGAATCAACAAAATAGCTGGGGCTAATGTCTTTCCCTGCGAAATGGATTCCACTGAAGAAACTCAGCAGTTTCTACGCTTCCCAAGCTGCAGAACCTGGGGCTGTGATGACACATACTCCTGACACCTGCAGGGGTGGGAAGGGACAAGGCTGCTCAGAGAGGCGACTGTGAATCAGGGGTTCCTGCGACTCAATCTTGTGACTTAGAATCAACTTTGCTATCCCTGTGTTTCGGTTCAGTGATGTTTTCCTTTCCCTGGCCCTGGTTATGGGGTTGTTTTTCTAACTTTGTCTTATTAGGTAATAGGACTACATATATATTATATATATATATGTATATATATATATAGCATATATGTAGTGTGTATATATATGTACATATATGTATATGTATGTATATATGTATACTACATATATATGTAGTATATATTTGCAATATATATAGTATATATGTAGTATGTAGTGTGTGTGTGTGTGTGTGTGTGTGTGTGTGTGTGTGTATATATATATATATATATATTTCTTTTTTCAGTGCAGGAGATTCAACCCAGGACCTCACTCATGCTAGGCAAGTGCTCTGCCACTGAGTCACATACCCAGCCCTTATTAGGAGACATGAAATGGGTGATATTCAAACATTTTCCCTATAAAAATAGTCACTCCTTTCTATTTATATACATGTGTACGTATGTATGCACACATTTGTGCATCACCAAAGAAATATTTTATTGATAAAGCAAAAATATCCACCTACCAAATATCTTAAAAAATAGAGTTTTACATGAGGATGAACTTCCAGATGCTGTTCATAGCTGGATTTGGGGAAGCACACCTGTAATCCCAGAGACTCAGGAGGCTGAGGCAGGAGGATGGCAAGCTCCAGACCAGCTTGGGGAACTTAATGAGACCCTGTCTCAAAATAAAATGTTTAAAAAGGGCTGGGGGTGGGACTCAGTGGTAGAATGCCTGCATGTGTGAGGCCCTGGGTTCCATCCACAGCACCAGAAAAAAAAAAATGATTCATTTCATTCAAAAATATGTGGACCTGGATAAGAACCAGCTGGGTCTACTAGGTGTAGAGGAGAGGACACAGGGTTCTGTAGTTTGTAAAACATGCCCAGAATCATTCTGAGCTTCCTGAAGTTTGTGAACTATTACCAAAGAGCCTCACTCTGTTCTGCCTATACCATGGCCATTGCCTCCCCAAACACACATCCTCCTTCCTTCCACTGTGAAGGAAGGCCTTTGCTTCCATATGCCTTTTTATTGACAACCATACCAGCTTCACCCTGAGTTGAAAACCTGAGTCAGCAGAATAGGCCTAGATTAATAAATTGATGGTTTTAAAAAAGTCTTTATGGACAGAGTCTTTATGGAGATAGCTGTGAAAGTGACAGGGAATTGAAGAAAGGCAGGGAGTACCCTGGGCACAAAGTGAATGACTTTATTGAGCTCTTACTGAAACTCAGGGGAAAGAGACCCTGTGAGGTTTCTAGGAATAAAAGTTAAACAGAATAAAGGGTCATCCTAATGCTTTGTAGTTGGTGTGCTGGTGTTACTCTTATTTTAGGTAATATGAAAAACATTTAAAGAACTTTACACGTTTCTGGGCTGGGGCTGTAGCTCAGTGGTTGAAGCGCTTGCCTCACATGCATGAGGCACTGGGTTTGATCCTCAGCACCACGTAAAAAAGATATCGTGTCCAAGTACAACTAAAAAATATTTTATAAAAGGAACTTTACACATTTTTATATGAGGGGAAAAAATAAACTCAGTTTATCTGAAGAAAATATCACACCACTGAGTAGTTGTGGTGCATAGACATGGAGATAGCTGTGAAAGTGACAGGGAATTGAAGAAAGGCAGGGAGTACCCTGGGCTGAACCAGTGTGTACTGTGTGAAACCCATCTAGTTTCTTGGTTTTCTACTGAAAACTACTTTCCTACACCCAGCACACGGAGACAATGGTTTCCCTCAAGACCACCATGAAGTGGATGGCCAAGGCTTTGGAAAGAAGACAGGAGAGAGTTTATAAATTAAAACCAGTGGGGCAATGCAAGTAAGGAGTTATGGATAGCTTGGGAGGGAAAAATTACATGTGAAAAATGTTACTCAAAACTAGTTTTTAAAAAATGATATCATTTTAAAAAATGATATCATTATCAAACCATTGCTTTTGCCCAAATACCTGCATTTGGGCAAAAGCAATTTTATTGGAACTTCACAAATTAGAAGTATATAGGATGATATATAAGACAGAGAATTTTCTCCTTTTCAAAAATTTTTTGGTACTGGTGATGGAACCCAGGGGGGCTCAACCACTAAGCCACATGGTAAGTGATATCATTACTTAAGTAGAATAAGACCTTGAAAAATAAATATAACCTAGGAAATAAAGAATGCTTATCCTTTAGTTACTCAAAATGCAGCTGACTAGCCAGTCTGTGAAAATTTTTATTTAATCTAAGCTCTTTATATTTTGTTTTTTTTTTTTTCAAGAAGTTTACTTACTTATTTATTTATTTATTTATTTATTTTAATTTATTTTTTTACGTTTACATAGGGTAATGATGTTTCTTTTTTTCCCTTCCCCCCACCCCTCCCACCCTTTTCCCTTTATACAGTCCTTCTTTCCTTCATTCTTACCGCTCTCCTTAGCCTAACTCTAAACCCAACCCTAAACCTAATGCTAACCCCTCCCACCCCCATTATATGTCCTCATCCACTTATCAGCGAGGTCATTCGTCCTTTAGTTTTTTGAGATTGGCTTATCTCACTTAGCATGATATTCTCCAATTTCGACCATTTGCCTACAAATGCCATAATTTTATCATTCTTCATTGCGGAGTAATATTCCATTGTATAAATATGCCACAGTTTCTTTATCCATTCATCAACTGAAGGGCATCTAGGTTGGTTCCACAATCTGGCTATGGTGAATTGAGCAGCAATGAACATTGATGTGGCTGTATCTCTGTAGTATGCTGATTTTAAGTCCTTTGGGTATAGACCAAGGAGTGGGATAGCTGGGTCAAATGGTGTTTCCATTCCAAGCTTTCTGAGGAATCTCCACACTGCTTTCCAGAGTGGCTGCACTAATTTGCAACCCCACCAGCAATGTATGAGTGTTCCTTTTTCACCACATCCTCGCCAACACCTATTGTTGCTTGTGTTCTTGATAATCGCCATTCTAATTGGGGTGAGATGAAATCTTAGGGTAGTTTTGATTTGCATTTCTCTTATTACTAGGGATGTTGAACATTTTTTCATATATCTGTTGATTACTTGTACATCTTCTTCTGTGAAGTGTCTGTTCATTTCCTTAGCCCATTTGTTGATTGGATTATTTGTATTCTTCGTGTAGAGTTTTTTGAGTTCTTTATAGATTCTGGAAATTAGCGCTCTATCTGAGGTATGGTTGGCAAAAATATTCTCCCACTCTATAGGCTCTCTCTTCACATTTCTGATAGTTTCCTTTGCTGAGAGAAAGCTTTTTAGTTTGAATCTATCCCAGTTGTTGATTCTTGCTTTTATTTCTTGTGCTATGGGAGTCCTGTTAAGGAAGTCTGATCCTAAGCCAACAAGTTGAAGATTTGTACCTACTTTTTCTTCTATAAGATGCAGGGTCTCTGGTCTGATTCCAAGGTCCTTGATCCATTTTGAGTTGAGTTTTGTGTAGGGTGAGAGATAGGGGTTTAATTTCATTCTATTGCATATGGTTTTCCAGTTTTCCCAGCACCATTTGTTGAAGAGGCTATCTTTTCTCCATTGCATATTTTTGGAACCTTTGTCTAGTATGAGAAAATTGTATTTATTTGGGTTTGTGTCCATGTCCTCTATTCTGTACCATTGATCTACCTGTCTATTTTGGTACCAATACCATGCCGTTTTTGTTACTATTGCTTTGTAGTAGAGTTGAAGATCTGGTATTGCAATACCCCCTGCTTCGCTCTTGCTACTGAGGATTGCTTTAGCTATTCTAGGTTTTTTATTCTTCCAGATGAATTTCATAATTGCTTGCTCTATTTCTGCAAGGTACATCATTGGGATTTTAATTGGAATTGCATTGAATCTGTATAGCACTTTAGGTAGTATAGCCATTTTGATGATATTAATTCTGCCTATCCAGGAACATGGGAGATCTTTCCATCTTCTAAGGTTTTCTTGAATTTCTTTCTTTAGTGTTCTGTAGTTCTCATTGTAGAGGTCTTTCACCTCTTTTGTGAGATTGATTCCCAAGTATTTTATTTTTTTCGATGCTATTGTGAATGGGGTAGATTTCCTATTTCGCTTTCTGAAGATTCATCACTTATGTATAAAAATGCATTGGATTTATGAGCATTGATCTTGTAACCTGCTACTTTACTGAATTCACTTATGAGTTCTAAAAGTTTTCTGGTGGAATTTCCAGGTTCCTCTAAATATATAATCATGTCATCAGCGAACAGGGATAGTTTGAGTTCTTCTTTTCCTATTCGTATCCCTTTAATTTCTTTGGTTTGTCTGATTGCTCTGGCTAGAGTCTCAAGGACGATGTTGAATAGAAGTGGTGAAAGAGGGCATCCCTGCCTTGTTCCAGTTTTTAGGGGGAACGCTTTCAGTTTTTCACCATTTAGAATATTAGCCATGGGCTTAGCGTAGATTGCCTTTATAATGTTTAGGAATGTTCCCACTACCCCAATTTTTTCTAGTGTTTTGAGCATGAAGGGATGCTGTATTTTATCGAATGCTTTTTCTGCATCTATTGAAATAATCATGTGATTCTTAACTTTAAGTCTGTTGATATGGTGAATGACATTTAT
The DNA here is from genome assembly GCF_902686445.1 of Sciurus carolinensis. Lineage (NCBI taxonomy): Eukaryota > Metazoa > Chordata > Mammalia > Rodentia > Sciuridae > Sciurus > Sciurus carolinensis. Next base: position 70,672,535 of record NC_062226.1, read on the forward strand.
TGATTTCCGAATGTTGAACCAACCTTGCATCCCTGGGATAAAACCCACTTGATCGTGGTGCACTATCTTTTTAATATATATTTGTATGCGATTTGCTAAAATTTTATTGAGAATTTTTGCATCGATGTTCATTAAGGATATTGGTCTGAAATTTTCCTTCCTCGATGTGTCTCTGTCTGGTTTAGGTATCAGGGTGATATTGGCTTCATAGAACGAGTTTGGGAGGGTTCCCTCCTCTTCTATTTCATGGAATAGTTTGAGGAGTATTGGAATGAGCTCTTCTTTAAAGGTTTTGTAGAACTCGGCTGAGAACCCATCTGGTCCTGGACTTTTCTTTGTTGGTAGGCTTTTGATGACCTCTTCTATTTCATTGCTTGAAATTGGTTTATTTAGGTTGTGTATGTCCTCCTCGTTCAGTTTAGGTAATTCATATGTCTCTAGAAATTTGTTGATGTCTTCGAGGTTTTCTGTTTTGTTGGAGTATAGATTTTCGAAATAGCTTCTAATTATGTTTTGTATTTCACTCGTATCTGTTGTGATGTTTCCTTGTTCATTCCGAATTTTAGTAATTTGAGTTTTCTCTCGTCTTCTCTTTGTTAGTGTGGCTAAGGGTTTATCAATTTTATTTATTTTTTCAAAGAACCAACTATTTATTTTGTTAATTTTTCCAATTGTTTCTTTTGTTTCGATTTCGTTGATTTCGGCTCTGATTTTAACTATTTCCTGTCTTCTGCTACTTTTGGTATTGGTCTGCTCTTCTTTTTCTAGCGCTTTGAGCTGTAGTGTTAAGTCGTTTATTTGTTGATTTCTACTTCTTTTTTTGAATGCACCCCATGAAATAAATCTTCCTCTAAGTACTGCTTTCATAGTGTCCCAGAGATTTTGATATGATGTGTCTTTGTTCTCGTTTACTTCTAAGAATTTTTTTATTTCCCTCCTGATGTCTTCTGTTATCCATTCATCGTATAATAGTGTATTATTTAGTCTCCAAGTATTGGAGAAGTTTCTGTTTTTTATTCTGTCATTTATTTCTAATTTCAATCCATTATGATCTGATAGAGTACAAGGTAGTATCTCTATCTTCTTGTATTTGCTAACAGTAGCTTTATGGCATAAAATATGGTCTATTTTAGAGAAGGATCCATGTGCTGTTGAGAAGAAAGTGTATTCGTTCTTTGTTGGATGGTATATTCTATATATGTCTGTTAAGTCTAAATTGCTGATTGTGTTGTTGAGATCTATAGTTTCTTTATTCAATTTTTGTTTGGACGATCTATCCAGTGGTGAGAGAGGTGTGTTAAAATCGCCTATTATGATTGTGTTGTGGTCTATTTGAATTCTGTAATTGAGAAGGATTTGTTTGACGTACGTGGATGAGCCAATGTTCGGGGCATAGATATTTATGATTGTTATGTCTTGCTGATTTATGCTTCCCTTAAGCAGCATGTAATGTCCTTCTTTATCCCTTCTGACTAGTTTTGGTTTGAAGTCCACATTATCTGAGATGAGGATGGATACTCCAGCTTTTTTGCTGTGTCCGTGTGCATGGTATGTTTTTCCCCATCCTTTCACCTTTAGTCTATGGGTGTTTCTTTCTATGAGGTGAGTCTCTTGCAGGCAGCATATTGTTGGATTTTTCTTTTTAATCCAATCTGCCAGTCTGTGTCTTTTGATTGATGAATTCAGGCCATTAACATTCAGGGTTATTATTGTGATATGATTTGTATTCCCAGTCAATTGACTCATATTTGTTTTTGGCATGATTTGGTTTCTCCTTTATTTGGCTATTCCTTTAGGCTAGCGCCTCCTGTTGCTGATTTGTATCGTTGTTTTTCATCTCTTCCTCATGGAATATTTTGCTGAGAATGTTCTGTAATGCTGGCTTTCTTTTTGTAAATTCCTTTAGCTTTTGTTTATCATGGAAGGATCTTATTTCATCGTCAAATTTGAAGGTAAGTTTTGCTGGGTATAAGATTCTTGGTTGGCATCCGTTTTCTTTCAGGGCTTGGTAAATGTTGTTCCAGGCCCTTCTGGCTTTTAGGGTCTGGATTGAAAAATCTGCTGATATTCTTATTGGTTTCCCTCTGAATGTAATTTGATTCTTTTCTCTCGCGGCCTTTAAAATTCTGTCTTTATTTTGTATGTTAGGTATTTTCATAATAATGTGCCTTGGTGTGGGTCTGTTGTAATTTTGTATGTTTGGAGTTCTATAAGCCTCTTGTATTTGGTTTTCCATTTCATTCTTCAGATTTGGGAAATTTTCTGATATTATTTCATTGAATAGATTGTTCATTCCTTTGGTTTGTTTCTCTAAGCCTTCCTCAATCCCAAGAATTCTTAAATTTGGCCTTTTCATGATATCCCATAATTCTTGTAGATTCTGTTCATGATTTCTTACCATCTTTTCTGTTTGGCCAACTTTGCTTTCAAGATTAAATAATTTGTCTTCAATGTCTGAGGTTCTGTCTTCCAGGTGCTCCATTCTATTGGTTATGCTTTCTATGGAGTTTTTAACTTGGTTTATTATTTCCTTCATTTCAAGTATTTCAGTTTGGTTTTTTTTCAGTATCTCTAACTCTTTATTGAAATGATCTCTTGCTTCCCGTATTTGGTCTTTTAACTGTTGATTGGTGCGATCATTTAATGCCTGCATTTGCTCTTTCATCTCCTCCTTCAATGCCTGCATTTGCTCTTTCATCTCCTCATTTGCTTCCCTGATCGTTTTAATTACGTACATTCTGAACTCCCTTTCTGACATTTCTTCTGCTGTGCTGTCATTGGGTTTTATTGATGTAGTATCTAGGTTTGTTTGGGACATTTTCTTCCCTTGTTTTCTCATATTGGTCAGTTGTCAGTGGGACCCTGAGATATTGCAGTTTTCCGTTTTGGGCTTATAGTGTCCCGGTAGATTTCCAGTGTATCACCTCCCAGCCTTCAGTAGCCTGATGTCTTGGAGGAATCTGATAAAGCAGCGTATCCGAAGAAAACTGCCCCTAGCCCCCTACTGGTTCCACGATTTGGAACTGGCTCTGTGCTGAAATGCTCTCACTGTGGGCCTGCACCGTGCAGCTGGCCGTGTGGGAGGAGCCCACTGCCGGAGTGTGGAAGGCTACCTTGGGAAGACTCTAGCTGCCCTGCCCGGCTCCGATAAGCCACCTCTATCTGGGCCTGCCCCCCGGGCCGAGCTTTACCCAGTGGGCAGACTCACCTGTGGCTCTATTTCAGTCCGAGTCTCTCAATGCCTCCCCTTCTTAACTCCTGGGTTCTGGAGTGACAGGGGGTGCAGTCTCCCTCTAGGCCGCCATCTTGGATCGCCCCTAGAAGAGAGCCTGCAGCCGGAGTGGGCAGAGCCGCCTGAAGAGGTCTCTGGCTGCCCTGCCCTGATCCCAGAGGCTGTTTGCGGATCGAGGCTCTCCGTTGGTTCGGGGGCTTGTGGCTGGTTCTATGTAGAAAGTCTCTCACTGGGCAGTCAGCTCCGAGAGGCTAGCCTTGAACGGCACCTCCCACCGCAGGGGTCCAGACTACTTGGGGAAGTCTCTGGCTGCCCTGTCTGGACCCTGAATCTGCTTGCGTGCCAGAGTACGCTGAGCTGCACTGACTCCGGGACTCGGAGCTTGTTCTGGTCAGAAAGGCTCTCACCAGCGGGCCAGTTCCGTTCCGAGAACCTGGAGAAGCTGGCTGTGTGGGCGGGGCCCACCGCCCGAGTGCCGCTCTGTATATTTTGAATGACTACACAAAAGGCCCAGAGAGGTCAACAGATTTGGCCAAGGCAACACAGTTTTAATTCACATCTCTAGATTTCACGGCAAAACCCTGTGTGATAGCAATGCAGGTTATTACCAGAACAGGCCCAGCTAGAGAAATCCTTTTGTCCCAAGTGACTCTGCAAACACTCTCTGTTCCTCTTAACTAATCTAAAATAAAGTACTTCAGATTTGCTGTGCTGAAGGCAACTGCTAAAGGAGTCTAGGGGCAAATTAGAAAACATTGATTGCAGTTTCTCCCTCTAGAGTGAGAAATTAAATCAACCAAGCGAGATCAGAACAGCCCAGCTGCAATGGCAATGCAGCCCCTGGCAAAGTCCAGCATGGCATGAGGAGCAGACACTGGGCAGCCAGCCTGCTCCCCAGGAACACAGATTCCAACCTCCAAAGCTGTTCTGTGACCTCACAGACCCTGCCACCCCAAGCCCGTGCACACCTGATTGACCAGTGGTTTTCTTTGTGAGTATGTGCCAATTCTATAGGGGAAACCTGAGGCATCTAGGGTCATGATGTTCATCATCATTTGAGGTTCCACTCACAGAATATCCTCTGCTGGAGGTTTTCTTAATCTTCTCACCTTCGCTGATTTCTCCTCTAAATTCCATCCAGAATTTCTGGATAGAAGAGGCTTTGAGGTGGCAATCTGGTTATATGCTTTAAATAAAAGGTTGCATAGTTTCTAAAAATGCTTTTACCGATATTTTACAAAGATTGAGAAGAACATTGTCTCTCATTGGGAATATTATGTTGAAGGATGGGAAGACGTGGTGAACTTGGGGGGAGCAGAGAACCCCTCCCCTGACCACCTTTGGTATCATCTCTTTTCTTCCTCTTTAGTCTTTACAGTACAACTTAGTACACATAGTCTGTCTGCTATAAGATGATACCTGCATTTGAGCAAAAGCAATTTTATTGGAACTTCACAAATTAGAAGTATATAGGATGATATATAAGACAGAGAATTTTCTCCTTTTTAAAAAAATTTTGGTACTGGTGATGGAACCCAGGGGGGCTCAACCACTAAGCCACATCACCAGTCCTTTTTTATATTTCTTTTAGAGACAGGGTCTTGCTGAGTTGCTAAGTGCCTCGCTAATCTACTGAGGCTGGCTTTGAACTTGAAATCCTCCTGCTTCAGTCTCCCAAGTTGCTGGGATTATAGGCATGTGCCACCACATCTGGCATAAGATAGGGATTCTATCTTTCTGTACACCATCATACCCAGCACTTAGCGTCATGTTAGCATATACAAAGCACCAAATACTTGTTGGATGAATGCATGATGGTTGGACACCTGGATGGATCAATGAATGGATGGGTGGACAAGTGAATAAGAAATCTGTGGTTATTGAAAACTGCTTTTAGGAAATCCATTCTTTCAATAGGTAAAAGGAGAATTCAGAAATGGAGTTCCAGTAACAACTGAGTTCTATCTCTTACAGAAATTTTGATGAGATTTTTATAGATAAAAGGGCACAGTCAATCAATACCAAACACCACTAGGAAAGCTCAGTATTTGTTAACATGCCACTCCATGTTAAGGGTATTTCCCAACCTCCACCCATCATGATATGCACTGCAGTACCCACTCTGGTGACAATGTGACAGTCACGTGAAGAATGCACTTGGAGCAGCATTTTTGTCTAAGGATGGTGCTGATTTCTGAGTAAGATTAGGTCATTATTAATAAAGGCTACATGAAGGACACCATGTGTAATAGTCAGCTTTCTGTCACTGTGACAAAATACCTGAAACAAACAATTTAAAAGGAAGAAAGATTTATTTTGGCTCACTGTTTCAGAGGTTTCAGTCTGCAGTCATTTGTTTCTATTGTTTTGGGCTCATGGGGTGGTAGAACATTATGGTGGGGAATTCATGGTAGAACAAAGCTACTTGCCTCATGGTGACCAGAAAAAGAGGGGGGACCAGGACCCCAATATTTCCTTCAAGGGCACACCCTCAATGACCTAACTTCCTTCCACTAGGCTCTAGTTCCTAAAGGTTCCACCACCTCCCAATAGTGCCACAGGATGGCAACCAAGCCTTTAACACATGGCCTTCATGGGATATTTCAGATCCAAACCATAATCATCTTTCCCAAATTATGGATGTGCATGTCCATATTCATGTGCTTTCTGGAGACTTCAGCCATTGGAGGAATGTCTATATTTTTCTGTTTCACTTTTTATAAACCAATCTAATTCTTGAAAGTATAAGCAGGGGCTATATTTTGCATTTATCTATGCAATAAGTAACATGGTATTTCATCCTCACAATAACTCAGTGCTGGTTTAACTGCTAAGTATTTTGAGGTTTTGAAGAATTAAGTAATTTGGCCAAGGTCATATAGTTAGTATGGGGAGGCAGGGGAATCAAACCCAGGCAGTCTGATTTTAAGCCAATGCTTTTAAGCATTTCACTAGAGCCTCTACGGTGCTCACAAAGTGGTAGGTTTGCAATTTTGCATGTTCCTGATTTCCTGTAAATATGTCATAACTGAAATAAGATGGAAAGGGAGAGGGAAAAGAGTGGGTGGGGGAGGAGGAAGAGAGGAGAGAAAACAGAGAAAAGCTAGTTTGGAAGTAGATCTAATTTGATTCTTGCTCATTTTATCCTATTTCTCAAAAGCCAATTAACTGCAAGCATGTTTTTTATAGCCAGGCACATGCCTAACTGTATCATAGTCAGGCTTTGACCCAGAGTTGTGGATATCTGTAGCCCTAAATGGATTTTTTTCCCCACTTCCTTTAAAAAATAAACCCACATCTGCCTGTGGGTACCATTCTCAAAATGCAAGTTCTAATGTAACAGTAGAGCTTTGCCTGACAGCAAAGATAGCCACATATAAGCAAGGAGAGGGAAGCTATGGTTTCTGTTCTTAGCCTTAAGGAAATCATTTTAAATGCCTGGATGGCACGCGAGTGTCTTGCTTGTCAAACCCTGTTGATTGACTGCAGCTTCCAGGAACCCTCTATGGAGGATTCCCAGCCTGAATCTAGGCTTAATGGGTAGTGCTGTGAACAATTAGCAATGTCTGCCATGGGCATATAGTGTGGATGCTTCAAGTGTTCTAACACTGAGTGTATATTTAAATATTAATTCCCTTACTTTGAATTAAGTCTTAGGAATCTTCCCACTGATCAGAGCACCACCTTCTCCTCTCCCAACCTGAACTTAGGACAGAGAACAGGCACTGAGAAGGGAAGATGCACTTGGCTTGAGGGGTAAAAATCAATACGTCAGTGGCCACAGGCCTGTCCTGAGTTAAGAAACCCTATCAGCAGGCTGGAGATGTTGTGCAAGGGTAGAGCACTTACCTAGCATTTGTGAGGCCCTGAGTTTGGGTCCCCAGAACTGCAAAAAAATAAATCCTATTGGCAGCCACTAGTATCCTATTATTCTAGCTAAGCCCTAAATTCCTCCTCATAGTGGTATGATGTTTTCTGATTGGATGGGACTCTTAGTGAAGTCTGACTGTGGCGCAGTTTTTTTTTTTTGGCCATAGGAAATTTGCTGACAGGTCTCCTTTGAAAAACTAAAAGCGTGAAATGCTTTTCACTCCACTGAATGGTGTTCCACATGACACACCAACTGAGCCTACAGAATCCTGTGGGCTATATAAAGTACCTTCAGCTCCCTACTACATCAGCTTCCTATCACCCTGCCTGTCACCTTGGCAGCTTTGTGGGGTTGTTCTTAAGCAGTTAAATAAAACCAATGCCTATTAGGAGCTCAATCGTCATCTCTAAACTGAATAGCTGAATTGTTGTACAGATTCCTGATGGGTATTCTGACCTGGATCCATCTTTGACATGCCTCCATGAGCCTCTGACATCTTATATAATTTATAGTCACTCATTTCCTTAGCAGCAGGTGACAGAGATCAAAGATGGCCCCAATCAGTGACACCACCAATATACCCTGTGAATGGCGTCATCTCCAGGCATCCTTTTCTGGCATGGTAATTTACTGGCACATCTGACCTAAATCAAATTCAGGCTCATGACAGACCATTTAAATGGCCAGAGTGTCAAATGCATTTCCCCTCACCCTGCCCTGCAATTTATTCACCTTGGAATTATATGTTAGCATGGCCACTGCCATTATTTTCTGCCGCAAGCAAAAATAAGTTCAGCCACTGAGATTCATAAGAAAACATCCCTGACATTTACCTTAGTGCATCCAGAAAGCTTAGCTCACTCCATTTCTCTGGGGGTGGGGGTGTGGACCAAGAGTCCTGCCTACTTCAAAAAAGTTTCATGGTACAAAGGGACAAATCATTTTGTTAGGGAAATACACAGTCTTTAGGTGTGTTGGAAACTGATAATGTAGAACTTCCATACTTCAAGGACAATTATATTTTTGCCTTTTGAAATCTGGTGTCAATATAAGAAAGCAGAGCCATGACTAGCCTGGAACTGTAGCAGGCACTCAATAAATATTTAAGGAGTGGAGGAATATCCCTGCAGCAAGATTTATTCCCAAAAATGCCTTAGGGGAAAAAGAGAGAGGACTGAGAAGAGCAGATCTGAATTCAAATCCTGCCCTGGTTGCTTTTCAGCTGTGTGAGCCCTGTCCAGTCCCCTCAATCACTGAGCCTTGGTCTCCTTGTGGGTTGAGGATAAGGACCATGGCTTTGCTTCCCTCTCATAACTGCCTAGTGTCAGGGCACCTGGGGCAGGCAAGGACATCTGTGAATGAGGGACCACAGCCCAGGATGGTCTAGTTGGTTCAGAGTTCTTGTCTGAGGGCCAATGTATGAAGCGTCTTCATAAGACTACAGTAGCCTTTTGCAAGCAACTGCTGAGCAACTACTGCAAACATCCAAGGATCTCTCTTTAGTGCTTTTCAAGTTATTTAAACAAGAGAAAAAGGAGAAGCTACAGTTCCAGTCAACAGAGAGACCTCTTCTGAGAGCCCGTGGGCAGCTAACCTGGCCCTCAGTACATCCAGAAGAGCCTCAGTTTGCTTTCTGATTTAAATGAGTAGATACCAAGGAAGAGAAACAGTGGCAGGTGCTTATAGCTAAACTCCCCTTTTAGGCATTACGGGAGTCCAAGCAAAGAGTGATTTCTTGCACTTCCCACCTGTTTCTACTGCAGCTCAAAGAGCCCTCTTCCTGCGGAGGACTGATGGGGCTCCCCTCCCTTGAGAATTAGCCAACAAGATGGCGATGTGACATCCTAGCAAACTAAACCCAGGCTTGGGGACAAAGGAAAATGCAATCTGGGCATTTGCACATTGTAGGCAAGTTGCCTGCCACACTCTCTCCTCTGGCTCAAGGTTTTTTCCCACCCCTCCTTCCCAGTCTCCTCAGCCCAGATTCCCACGCTAATAAAGTGGCAGCAATGCCATAGATGTGTTCTGTGCTCTCCTTTGGAGCTCTCTCCTTCTACCCTACTGGCTTTTTCTTTCCATTCAGGCTGTTTTCACATTGGCTCCACTTCACCCACTATGGATGGCTCCTTCTTCTAATTGAAGACTTAAGTTTTTTCCCCCACCTCCTAAATTTCCTGCCTTAACTTGCTTTCTCAGCCCCTTCAGTTATCAAAGCAAGGTAAGATCCATGCGAGCCAGAAGCCGTCACATTCATTTAGAACAAATCCCATGTAGGCTCATAATATATGTTTTTGAAAGTGAATGAATAAATGAAGCCAACAAATGAAGAAAAGGAAAACCAAGCTATATAGAAACCCTGAGTGTTAACGGATATGACAACCAGGATTTATTTTAAATCTATTACTGCACTACGAAATATTCCTTCATTAATCAGACTCTGTTTTTAAGAATTCTATCTTCGGCTCCTATATCTCAAGTAATTATACTAAAATGGTGTTATTAGAGTTAGCTCAAGAAAATTTTCCAGTAAATGAATGAGATTTAAAAGGGAAAAAATCATCTTAAAAGAGATTTCTAATTACATAGTTTAAAAAACTACCAGGGGTTCTGTCGCAACTACGCCCTGCATTTCATCAAAGGTCTTAGGTAGCAGCAGCAGCTTTCATGACCGACCTCCTCTCAACCAACAGATGATCTTATGTTACAACATGTGGTCCAGCGGAATCACTAGAAGCACTGGCTCTAGAGTGTGCACTAGCCAGCTGCACCCCCAGCAAGTACTCAGTCTCCCTGGGCTTTCCTCTCCTCATCTTCCATACGTGGGTGATGGTACCTAACAGATGTAGGGAGGACTCAAGGGCATCATCCAGCACACAATGAGAGCATCATTTAAATGTCAGCCAGTTTCTTTCTATTTGTATAATGCTCTTCTATCAGGTAAGTTGAAGAATGGCTGCAATTTTCAATCTCTCCAGCAGTGAGTCACAGTCCCTTCTTGTGTGTTTGCAAAATAAACTCCATTTAATGCCACTAGCTCTGGTTCTTCTCTCCTACCTTCTGCCAGTGAAAGAAAAAACTGACCAACCCCAATAAAAATATAATGAAACACACACACATATTTATCCATCCATATGTACATATCACATATGGGTGTGTGTGTCTATGTGTGTGTAAAAAGCATGTTTATCATGCTTCTCCTCCACAAGACTATGAGGTCCTATAGGAGGTGGAAAATGAAAAAGGTTAATGTTTGTTGAGTGCTTACCATATGACAGATCCTGTTTTAAGTGCATGAGAAGCCTATGTAGTAGTCAATACATCTTATTTATTCTGACTCATTCAGCAAACAAGACTTGAGTGACGTTTACTGATGAGCATTACACACTATATGGTCTAGTGGTTAAGAATGCCCCTGCCTCATCTATTAGCAATGTGATCTTAGACAAGTAACTTAATCTCTCTGTACCCCAGTTTCCCCATAGGCAAAATAAGAATAATAGGAATAACAACAATTACAAGAATAGTACTACATGCAGTTGTTATAAAGATGAGTTGAAACATGGAGAGGGTTTAGAACAGTGCTAGATTACACAGTAAGATTTCAGTAAATTTTAGGAAACCCCTTGGGTTAATTTTAATGGGGAAATAGTACCATGTCTCTGAAGTAAAATTCATCCCATTTTTCTTTTTCTGGTAGGAAAACTTAAAGAAAAGGTCAAAGTTTGGATTTACATAAAAATCTGAATTATTCTTGGAGTAGCCAAGAAAATAAAGGAATGGTCATTTGGTGCCTGGGGTGTACCTACAATATCCAGAGGAAACTTTTGATAACTTAGCATCAACCTATGAATTATGTTGTTTGGGCATAATATGTCTCTGGAAAGGCCTGAGTAATCAAATCCATTAGACTTGAATGCTCACTTGTTTATTCATTTATGCACTTGTGTTCACTCAACAAACATGTTGAGCATGTTGTACTATATGAAGGACACTGTTCTAGGAACTGGGGACTCCCTAGAGCAAAACAAAGTCCCTGCCCTAGACATCAAACAAATGCATACCATGTCAGGTGGTGATAATATATATCAAATCAGTAAAACTGCATTTGAAAAATTTCCTATTCCTTAAAATACTAAAAGCAAAGGGGAAAGACAAGGACAAAAATAGGTGATCAATCAATAATAATCTGTTAAGTCAGTTAAATTAGTTACCCCAAACTAAATGCGATGGAGGGTAGCGCTTGAAGCACAAGGGAACAAGGGAGGGCTGTGTACCAGCTTCCCCCATTCCCGCCAGGTCCCAAGCACCCTAGAGAAGAGTGAACCACTTCAGAGACCCATCCAGCCTTGGTTTTGGGTCCCAGGTTCCTCATCATTCCCTAACCCCAGTTGAGCCATTTCACTCCAACTTCAGGCTCAGCTTTGCCAGGTCCCCATACCTCAGACCAGATCTGCTACTTGAGGGATTTCTGGAACTCCAATCTGATATCCAGGCCCTTTATCCAGATCCCCTTGACCACTGTGACCTATACTAATTTCTATAAAAAGTGGACTTCTTCCCTGCTTATGAGATCTGGATGTCAACTAATGACTAGTGGTTTTGCCAATTTTAGTCACACGCTGAGTCTACAGTCCTCGTAAGACTTGGGACTATTTGCCTTTCTCCTGCCCATCGCATCCTGAGATCCAAATCCAGTCTTTCATCTAACCCTGGAGTGTGCTGGGTTACTGACTGCCAACCTTTCCCAGCTTTTCCAAATTGGGCCTGCCTCTGCGCTGCTCATGGGTGTATGTGCCTGCCTTACCACTTATAATGGAACACCACCACAGTGACCAATCACATGACCCAGGAATTTTGCTCTGCCCTGCTGGAGCTCCTAAACCTTTACTGAGGCTGCTCAAGAGATTTTCTGCTGGGGTAAACAATTGAAGTCATCATGCAGTACCTCACCCACATATCATAAGCTCTAAAAGGATGGATCATTATATTTTTAGGCTTTGACCTTTGCAATAGTTAACATCAAGCACCTAATATTATGTCCAGACTGTCACCTAGAGTTTTCCTGACCCTTCTGTATAGAATCATCCAGAAACATCTCTCTCTGTCATGCTCCAAATATTTGCACAACTCTTATTATCAAAGCTTCTTTTTTGACATTTACTTTCTGGTTTTTGTCTATCTCCTTGTGTTAGTTAACTTTCCATTACTGTAACAAACACCTAAGATAATCGACTGAGAAAGAAAAAAAAAATGGTTATTTTGGCTCACAGTTTTGGAGGCTTAAGTCCATGATCAGTTGACCCAGTTGTTTTTAGGCCTCTGGAAAGGCAGCACATCATGCCAGAGACTGTGTGTGCGGCAATAAAGCTCACCTCATAGCCAGGAAATGAACAAAAGAGAAGAGAAAGAAGAAGTGACCATGGTCTCAAAATTCCCTTCAAGGGCATATCCCCATGGTCTAATACCTCCCAGTAGCCCCCATCCCTTAAGTTCCCACCACCTCCCTACAGTGCCACAGGCTGGGGACCAGGCCTTTAATATATGAGCCTTTGGGGGGGGACATTCCAGATCCAAAGGATAGCACTCCTCTGTGGGACCTTAAAGTCCGTGAGGACCAGGACTGTGTCTGCTTGGCTCATATTGGATCTGCTGAGTTTAACAGAGGGCTGACACATCACAGGTCTCAACACATATTTGTTGCGTGACCATCGCTCAACAGACCATGGCTTCTGGCTGACTGACACAAGGGTCTGCCTCGATTCAGCCCATACCTGAGCCAAACTCACAGTGAATTGGCTTCTAGAAAGAAAGTCTCAAAGTTAACCTCTCCATGGACTGTTCTTTATTTTCTTTCTCTAGCCACAACCTGGTGTTCTGAGCAGGGAACTGATTCCCTTGCAGGGATTTCAAATGTGGTTTCTTTACCGCAGTCCTTATTTTTCTGGACTAGGAAGAGCAGCTGCTGTCTTCCTTACTTTTCAATGCTGCTTCTAGATCATTCTTTTCTTGTTCCCTAAACCCCTTCAGGCTTTTTCAGCAATCCAACCCCCTCTGAGTCATACAGTTTCATTATTTGGGCTCTGGATCCGTTCTGCCATCATAAATCTTAATGATGCCAATATATATGTAGATGATACTACTCACACTGTGACTTCTAACCTCCTCAGATTCTCTACGGATCTTGTTCTCATCCTATTTCAGCTACTCTGTCCAGCCTTCAACCTTATCATGAGCTATAACTTCATTCTCTAGGAACTCAGCAGAGGTGAACTGAGCTCATATAATGGAAGTCCTGTCTGTCCATTACAACTAACAACTCAAAATATGTTTCTTTTATTTATTTATTTTTAATTTTTTCTAATAGTTCAAACTATTTGTTTCTTTACTGGAATGAAGATAGTTTTCTCCTCAGCAAACAACAACAACAAAAAAATCAGGCTAAAGTAAGATAAAGCAAACCAAACAAACAAAAAATAAAACAAAAAACTCACAAGAGTTTCTAAGTACTTTCAACATAGTTGTGGCTGTACAATATACTTCTGGAAATTGCAGTCAGAGGTAATTTAAGAAGAAAATGAGATCCACTGATCATTAGATGAGCTGTTTAAGAGTATTTAGAGTGGCACACTGTTGGTTGATAAATTGTATGAGCTGATAACAGGGGACATTTGATTTTTTTCTTTTTGTCTTCGGCATCCATTCATCCTACTTTCTATGACAGTACCTTTGAGATCCACCCTTCCTTAATCTTGATCCACTGTAGTTCAGTGGGTCCCCACCAGGTCCCCTAAAGTCAAGCTTGGGAACACAACATTAGTCTAAGGTCATCGACAGGACATGTTCCTTCATCATAGTAAAGGTTCTGTGATGGGAAGGTAACCAAATCAGTCAATAAAACTTCTACTGTGGCTTCCAGGAGATTCTGTTTGACACTATAAATGACAACATGAGAAGCCTCTGCATCTATCTGCGTCAGTGAGAGGAGAACCCATCTGAAAATGTGGTCAAAGAGAAGGAGAATTCCAAGATGGAGAGGGAAAAGCTGGAGTCTGGAGTTAAGGAGCATTCAGATGAAGTCACACCTTGGACCCTCAGTTATGTGTTCTCTGAGAGTCGAAGACAATTTCACTACACTGTTTCCTTTTCCTGAACAAAAAATATTTCCCAGGTTGCCTTGCAGATAGTTTGGGTCTCTACAACTGAACTCTAGTAAAGAAAAATGGACAGAAGTGACATAAGTCACTTCCAAGGCCTCTTCTACAGACATCCTAAGAGATCATCCAGTACTTCTTCCCTTTTTATGGTACCCTGAGAGATGATCCAGAAAGAATATAACAGAGTACAATAACAAACTAGATGCCAGGGAGGAGGTGGTGGAGCAGTGTCAGGGAAGACCTCTTTGTGAAAATGACATTTGAACAGAGACTTACTTTGCAAATAAAGTCACAAAGCTGTGGGGGAGAGAGAAGGAGAAAGAATATTTCCAGTAGATGAAGGATCTAGTGCAAAGAAAGAGTTTGGCATGTTGGAGGAACAGAAAGGGAACAGTGTTGATGGAGTTTAGTAATCGGGGAAAATAGAAGGGTCCCATGGTTGAGGCAAGATAGGCAGGGCCAGGGGTCCAGGCAAGACACGATGCCTTGGACCAGTCATAGCAGTGGATATGGATGGATAAGAAGTGTGAAAACTCATGGTGCATTTTTGGAAGTAGCACAGACAAACTTCTGGGTTGAAAATTAAGAAGGAAAAGTGAGAAAATCAATAACGTCTCCCCAGTTTTGGGCCTGAGTAACTTAGATGGAGATGCCATTTAATCAGATGGTAAGAAAAGAGCCAGTGTGGGGAGGAAAATAACAGGACTCCCATTTTTGGACATGTTAAGTTTGATTTGCCTGTGAAGCCTCCACATGGAAGTGTCAACATAGACATCAAGGTTCATGTCACAGTTTACTTCCTCTAAAGCATGGCAATGATGATGAGGATGGCAGCTAATATTTACTGAATACATATTACATGTCAGGTTCTATGTGAGATGCTTTACATAGAATTCTCATTAAATCTAATGATATGCCTGTAAATTTTACAGATGGGGCAACTGAGGTTCAGATTTCCTTGTTGACAATAACATGACTTCTTAGATAAAACAGTGGTAGAGTTCTACTTTATATGGAAGGAGATCTTGTCACACATAGGCACTTCAGGGGAAGGACAGTATCTTTTCATTCTCTGCATTCCCAAAGCACACAGTAGAATAATTGGTACTCAGAAGATAATCAAGCATTAGTGCTTGAGTTCACTGCTCATGGCAAGAGGACCAATGATGGACATGAAGCCAGACTCCCGCTCTCGTTTCCTTTTCTCTGCTCTTTTGCCTCCTTATTCTTCAGTTCCAAGTAATGAGTCTCTTTCCCACTAGTTCACCTTCCTCCTTCATGAGCAATCGGAGCCCTGCATATGCAGTTGTCATTACAGTTTTGGAGCATGAAGTCACCAGAAACAAGGAGAGGCGGGGGTCTCAGTTTACAGCTTTCATTCAGCATCTCATCTGACTCACGGGTTCCAACGGGGCCTTTCGGATAACTGAGGTAGTCTGTAGGGCATCAAAGCTAAAATTCATTTTGGGTTCCCCTACCACCCAATTCAGGTAGTTTCCAAAAAGAGCTGAAATCATATGAGATCCTGACTGAAATAGATTCAAGCAATTCAAACTGGGAATGGCTTTTCTATTTATCTCTGGCCAAATGTTTTAGGTCAATCTTCTACTCAGTGAAAGAGAAAAAGAATAATTGAAAAACAATCACTGTATCCCCCACCTGCCATTTTAAGAGAAATGAGGTTACTGAATTAAATGAAGACCCCACAGCTTCTCTAAAGAGGACCACAAGGAATCGTCTTGGTATTGGAAGGTTGGGGTGGGGCTGCCCTTTCCCTCTATCTTCTCTAGACTTCCCCTTGCCAATCTCTGAAGCCACAGCTCAAACAACACCTCCTCCAGCATCCCAAATGGCCCTTGGAATGCTCCTGGGGTGCTTTTCTGTGGTGTTTCTATACCCGCACTCATTCCTGTCTTAATTTTAAATGATGAGTTACCTACCTTCTTCCCTCCCAGGCTATGAGCTCCTCTTGGAGAGGGGCTATGCTTTACCCCTCTTAGAAACCCAGAGCTTAGCTCAATTCCTGGCAGATACAGTGAGGTTCAAATAAACAGCAGTTGAATTGACTGGCAGATGGAATGGCATTGTGTTTGGCAGGGAAAACAGTATCTTATGGACTTGGGGATCTTAGTTCTAGTCCTGACTTGGAGCCAACTCCTTTATGTGCTCTAGGGTAAGCCCCTTACCCTCTCGGAGTCTGTTTGTTCATCAGCCAAAATAATGGGGCTGCCCAGCTCAGTTCTGAAGGCCTCGCTGCTCTGGCACTGAGTGATCTGTGTGTGCAGATGGGAAAGCAACTGAGGATAATGCATTCACGCTGGTTGGCTCGACAAGGCCCTCATCGTTAATCACAATTCTCCAATCTGACAAAATCCCTCCCCAAACAATCTCAAAAGGATGCTACACACAATGAAGGAGAAATAATCACCCTCAATTTCCAGACAACTGTGTTCTAATGTCTGCTAATTGTGTCAGTCTTTTCCTGACTGAGTACATACCCTGTGCTTCCCAAGCTTTTCACTCCCTGTCTTTCCAGGATGGGGGTAGGCAGGGGACACGGTGGGGTACCCCATAACAGCAGGTTTCTTCTCCCAGGCACACTGCAGACAGCTACATGGCACACAGAATGTTTTGCAGATTTTAATTCCCAGATTTGGTTGTAAGCTCAACATTAAGGCCAAAAGCCTAAGAGAAAGCTGATAGGTTGCTTTCAGTGGAAAGTTTTTTGCCAAGTGCAAATCTGAATAGACCCATGAAGGAAGTCCTTTCCCATCGTTGCCATGACTCCAGGATGGCCCTTGTACTTCTGTCCCAAACTGTGAGAGGAGGTGAAAAATGGCATGAGATGGTTTCCTCTAGAAACAGAGGCAGGGCATCGAGGAAGACAGGTGTACTGCATGTTAGGTTCCCTCTCCTTAAGGTACAGCTTCTGATTTGAAGCCTTAATGGTTTCTAGTTAGCTGTATTTCCCTTCCCTCCACATGTCCTTATTGCTCCTCTTTAATTTTGTCTTTTTTTTTTTTCTCCTTCCTGTGGACTCCTGAACTCACAATCAACTCAAAGTTCTTCCAGTGGAATAACATTTTATACTCCCCAATACAGAAAGTTAACAGGTATTTTTAAATGTTTCAATGTATAAAACTCCTTAAAAGACAAGGACCACTCTATGTCACATAAGCGGTCAACAACACATGCCCAGTGTTGGCAAGCCCCGTCCTCAGGGCACCTTCTGCCTTCCCAACTGACCTGGATGCGATGGATGTTTTAAGTCACAACAACCAGTCCTCGCCTTGTGGCATTGTGGCTGGGAACAATTTTACAGAATGAATTCTCACTGAGTTATGTTTTCTTGCTAGTAAAAGTGATTTTTTAAATGAATACGTTCATCATTTTGGATAATTAGAAAGTCATTTACCTAAATTACCCCTATTCAAATTCTGAACAAGAATCTTATGTCCCTCTGCATTTTACGCTCGCAGTATTTTGTGATGTTTTCATTCCTATAGGTCACAAAGTTCATCATTTCTGTGCCAAAGAAAATGATTTCTTATATAAGCTTTTCTTCCTTTGGCTAAGAATAAAATTGTCCTGAACCTGAGAGTTGTACTGTAAATATGACCATATCCATTAAATAGAAACTGAGGTTTTCTATGTACATAGAAATGTTATGCTGTTTTACCAAATTAAATGAGATAAAACGATAAAAAGATTTGCAACTAAAAAGTGTTGTAAAACATGAGTATTAGAAATTCAAATCCTTTAGAGGAATTACACTGTTAGAAGACCCTAACCCCTGCCTTTATAGTATCTATCCCTCATGATATCATATTCTTTTCCAAAGATAATGCATGTAAACTACAAAGAGTGAGCCTGCATTTCTGTTCCATTTGAAAGTCAAGCAACATTTCTTTCTTCTTGTTGGAATATTTGAAACCTGACAGAAATATACCTGTGCTTATCTATGTCTGTTTATTTATAATCCCTGGGAAGCATGGCATTTTTTCTTCTAGAATTGGTTTTTAAATCAGCAACCACACCATTATGCATACATAATATAAGATTGCTTTGATAGGAAAAATGCAGGGTGTGATACCTCACTTGCTTAGATCTAGTCATCACTGGAAAAATTTTTTCAAAGAATTGTAATCATAAGAATTATTAAATGACTATCAACGAGGGGCCAAAAGAACACGGATGGGACTACAGAGGGTGAGAAGTGGAGGGTCATGTATGAGCAGGGAATAGATGCAATGTGTGGATCAGGAAATTATAGGCGGTTAAAGTCAGCACATGCCCAGAACACAAGCATTATTTTTATGCACCAGTTTAAAAAACAATGGAGCAGAAAACAAAGGTTAGACCATTTGCTGAAAGGAAATTTCAAATGAGGTCAATTCTTTCACATTTCTATTGATCCCAATGAAAGCCAAAGTAGATAAGAGGGCTAGGATTTTTTTTTTTTAATGAAGCGAAATAAACACAATTACTTTTCAAGAAGGAAATATTTTGTTTTATCAGCTTTTTTCCTCCATGAAGGATGTATTACTTATGAAATCTGTTCAATAAAGTTCTTTTAAATGACTTTTGACCTTGACTACCCAACTCTTATTTAACTTTCTATAGTTTTCAGTTGGACTGAGATCTTTCTGTTTCTGTGCAACAACAGAGGTGTCAGATCTTCTGGCACTGGGTTCCAGGCAGGTTCTTTTACATATATTGAGGAAGTCTTGACTCTTTCCTCCCCTTGGCTCTTCACATCCCTGAGTTGGACCACACAGGCTCTGGGTCTTCTTCCTGCTGGCTCTGTCCACTTTTTGCCCTTTGGAAACAGTCTCTGGGACTATCTATGCCACATCATGGTTGCAGCATGGACAAGGGCCACACAGCCCAAACCCTAATGTGACCACCGTCACTGGTAGGGAAGGTGGGATATAGTGCTGATTCTGATCCAGTAGGTTCGGGTAAGGCCCAAGAGTCTGTATTTCTGTTAAACTCCCAGATGACATGAATGCTGGTGGCTCACATATGTCACATTCTGAGGAACTGGGGTGTATAATCAGGTTCTCGGGCCCCCATCTCCTTCAGTGTGCCAATAAATCAAACTATCCCTTGGAGGAACAGTCCCCCTTATTCATCTATGCAGGAGATGATCAGAAGAAAGATAAATCTAGGAACATGAGAGAATTAGGGAGTGAGAGAAGAATGACATAAAATTATTGGATGCAATTAAAAAGGATGGTTGTGGTAAAGATAATATGATCAGGCACAATATGATTTGATTATATGATTTGGGATTATAATAATATATACTAATAATACAATTGAAGGTTACTGGTGACAATATGAACAAAATATTAATAGACCAATCACATCATACTTTCTGATGGGGAAGCAGTGGTTAAGAAGTCTGTTGAAAGGCCAGAATCATGATTTGCTGTTACTAGTTTCAGTCTGTTGAAAGTCTGGAATCATGATTTGCTGTCATTAGTTTTAGATAAGTTACCTAATCTCTCTGGATGTAAGTGTTCTTACCTGTCATGTGGGATGCTAACAATTAAAATTTAGCTTATGACCAGTGAGAAATGTGAAAGAAAATGCTTGATACAAAGACTGACACAGAGCAAATACTGTATTCATGACAACTATTATAAATATTAATAATACAGGTTCTACATACATATATTGTTATTGAGGTAATGATATTGGTAACATGAAGCTGAAATATGAAGGCTCAAAAGATTTTCTATAAAAGCAGCCACTAAAAAGAACTCAAATAAATAAAAGTAAATAAAAAATAAAATTAGTGCTCTTATTTAAAAAAAAAGGCTGACGTTGATGATGTGGGTAATATTCTATACTGTTGCCTTTTGGCCTAAGGTCTAAAATACCATGCAGGCAGTAAATAAAACAAATTCTTGTTGTTTAATATTTTCAATCTCTTTTTTTCCCCCTCTTCTAGTTTGGTTCCCAAAGAAATCTGTACTTACTGGGGACTTCAAAACAGACCGAAGAAAATCCATGTCTTCTGCCTTCTTGCTTATTAACAGAATCATGGTTAGAATGGCAAAGAGAGACTGATTTAGCCAGTTT
Organism: Sciurus carolinensis; assembly: GCF_902686445.1. Classification (NCBI taxonomy): domain Eukaryota; kingdom Metazoa; phylum Chordata; class Mammalia; order Rodentia; family Sciuridae; genus Sciurus; species Sciurus carolinensis. Next base: position 70,692,882 of record NC_062226.1, read on the forward strand.
TCCAAGACATAGTTTGGTGGATCACTAAATCATATGCCATTTTATGTTTATTGACAGTAATCTAAGGGTGGGACCTTTTGTCCTATGCAAAAAAAAAAAAGGATATGGATTTAGTAATAATTATTTCCATTCAAAAACACATTTGGTGTATTTATGGGTTCACAGATTATTTTCAGGTGAGTGAAGCTGTTTAAAGTTCACACTGTCCCATGGGCTAGTGGTAAATGATACCAGCAGGATGCCTAAGGAGACAGCCTGTCCTAAGGACACAACAGTCCTAGGCTGGCTCCATTCACCTCCCAGGAAGAGAACTTCCTGCACACTAGTTTTCAAACTGTGTTCTGTAGCAATTCATGATTGAAGAGGTCTTTGAGCCTCGGTGGAGAGGAGGGAAAGCAAGGTTGGCAGTGTGACTCAGTGTCAGAATACAGGCCCTGAATCCAATCCCCAGCACTGCAAACAGAACACAGTAGAAGTCACAAAGAAAGAAGAGAAGGCTGTGCCAATGGGATTCGACAAGCCCCACCCAGTGGACTTCATTTTTTTTTTGTTTGTGATACTGGGGATTGAATCCAGGAATGCTTTACCACCAAGCTACATCCCCAGTCCTTTAAAAGTACTTTTTGTTTTTAGATAGGGTATTGCTTTACTGCCCAAGGTAGCCTTGAATTTGCAATCCTCCTGCGTCAGCCACCTAAGACACTTGGATTACAGGTGTGCACCATTGAGCCCAGCTAGCGACTTCCTTTATACCTACTCATATGTTAGGGTTCTGCTGACAATTTTTAAAATTACTATTGTAGAACTTCTCGTTTTGAGGCATCTAAATCCCTTCATTAGATTTACCTGTGTGTTCCTTGATGTGATTTTGCTGGAAGTCACTAAGACACAAACTCCCAGTGAATGAATAAGAAATGAGTTTCTCTCTCTTTTATATAAATGAGACTGTGCCTGCTGTGACAGTTAATGTGGGACCAGATAGCTTCAGACTTTCTTCTCTCTTTTTTCAAATGTGGTTTTTATATCCTCATGGGCCAAGCTGACACTCAACACACCATATCCATGTTCTAAGCATGTTACAAAGACAGGTGCACATCATCTTTTAAGAAGACCCTTGCCCCTTGAAGCCACACTCTGTTTATGTCTCTTTGACATGCCCTTAGTCATACTGGCTGCACATAACTGCAAGAGGAACTGGGAAATGTAGTCTTCCCTACTCTGGTACCACATATGCAGCTAAATACAGATGTTCCTCAACTTATGACAGGTTTAACGATAAACCCATTTAAGTTGCAAATATGGTAAGTTGAAAATGCATTGAGGACACCTAACCTACTGAACACCCTAGCTTAGCAATACAGATTATGGGGGAGCATGGTTGTTGGCTCTCATGACTGCAAGCTGGCTGCTTTTGCCCAGAATCACAGGAGAGTGTTGTACCACAGAACTCTAGCCCAGGGAGAGATCAAAATTCCCAATTCAAAGTATGATTTCTGCTGAATATGTACCAGTTTTTCACCATCATGAAGTTAAATAACCATCAGTTGAACCATCCTAAATCCAGGACTATTTGTACTGGGTATTCTATACGTATGGAAGTAGACAGCTGATATTCAGAGATACAAACTATCTTCCACCACGGTCATTCTTCAGTCCAGTGAACTGATTCAGAACCTAGAACATGTGATTTTCTCCTTAAATCTTCCCAGAGCTAGCAGATGAGAAAGGGATTTGAAGACACCTTGGGAAGTGACAGCTGAAACGGCAGCAGCTGCTGAATTACACGCAGCAGCTCTGAGACAGTGAGTGGGAGAGCAAATCAATATTTACAGTGCAATGCAGACCTTGGCTGTGGAGGAAAGGTGAAATTACACCCAGCACATTCTGCTTAAGGCATGGGAGGACAGACACATTATAGGAAGATTCCCACTGACTTAGTTAAAAGTTTTAAAAGACATTTGAAGTCACACATTTTGTCACCTGGGAAATCTTGAGGCAGAATATCTCACTCTGCAAAGTACACATGAAGTAGGGACATGGCTCTTGCTCAACTTCTTTGGGCCCCAGAGGGAAACTCTGGGGTGGGGGGAGGGTAAGGAGGCAGAGGGAATATGGCCGCCTTCTAGGTTTTTGCACCTTGAGTGGCACCTGATGTTTGCTGAATGTAAATCTATTTGCCAATGAATAGGTAAAGGGATGAGGTTGGTGGTCCAAGACACAGTCCTGCCTAGGGGCTTCAAGAGGATAGGATTCTTATAAGACCAGGAACAGAGTTTACCTGTCAGGAGAGGAGAAAGGGATCCATGTGTCCAGAGTAATCTTGGGCCTAGGGTGTACCAAGGAAAAGGTTTCTATTGGACAACAGAGGATTCTCTAAAGCTCAGAGATCAAACTTTCTAATTGGATTTTCTTTTCAAGTTCTATTTGTTTATATCCCATTCACTGTTAGGGTTATTATTAGGGCATTTTATAGCTGTTTCAAAGTCTATTCAAACAAGTTGTCACCAACTTGTATGTCACCAAGTTGTATGTCACCAACATACAAATACTGTACGACTCCACTTATATGAGGGGCCTAGGGAGTCTAATTCAGAGAGTCAGTAAGTAATTCTACTACGGTGGTTGCCAGGGGCTGAGGGGTGGGGGAAAAGGCAGAGAGAAGTTGCTGTCTGGATGGACTCAAGTTTGGGTTAAGCAAGATGAAAGAGTTCTGAAGGCAAAAGATGGTGATGCTCATACCACAATGTGAATATTCTTGATGCCATTATGCTAGACACTTGAAATAGTCAGAATGGTAAATTTTGGATTTATGTATATTTTACCAAAAATTTTCAAAACATAGTCTAAATATTAGTGGCCAGTTAGAGAACTGCATTTCATCCCAGCTATCGATATTTTAAGAGTGGTTTAGTCAGCGCCTATAACCACTTTGCAAATACCTCAAAGACTTTTCAGTTATTTCTTGCCACTAACCCACAATAGCCAGGGTGCCCTCTGGGTTCTTCAGGACCTTCTCTCACTGTCTTGGAGACACTATCTTGAACTGACTCACCAAACCAACTTCAAATCATACCCTCATGTATTCATTGCCAAAGACTAGTACTCTTAAACCAGCTTGCCAGAGACTGACAATTCATGAACTCCAGCTATCAACCTGGCACCTACCCAAGGAGAGGACATAGAACCTTCATGAAAATTCCCTAAGAATGTGGTTCTCCAAGTGTGGTCCCCAGGCCAGCAGCACCAGGATCCCTGGGAGTGTGTTAGAAATTCTAGCAGATTCTCAGGCACTCTGCAGCCCCCTTCAACCAGAGCCTCTGGAGGTGGCACCCAGCCCGCTGTGTCTTCCCAAGTCCTCAAGGGGATTCTCACGCACTCAGAAGTGTGAGCATCACTACTCTAAGGGTCTGTACGTCTAAAATGTTAAGAACCAGCACAGTCACCCTAAAAGGGGGAGGCCAGTCAGAAGGTCACCCAGTTAGAGTTTCTTTTCTAAGCCTTCATGAGTTTTTCGTAAGACTGATCTAAGATGGCCCGGTAACATTCTGCAAACATCTAATTACAGCCCCTTCCTCCCTCAGGAAGCAGGACACCCACTGGTTTGTCTAGGGAAGCAGCCATGTCCTCCCACTTCTTATCTGGTCTGTTGTCTTCTGGTAATGACCGTGACAAGGGGACATTTCACAATTCTGGCTGCCATAAAAGTTAGGACTTCTGTCAGCTCCCCTTCCTTTGTCTTCCTGGAAGAGTGAAGAAGGTCAAGAAAAGCAGAGTCGCAACCATTGGTGATCTCCTGACAAGGGCTAAGGTAATTCTGTAGTAAGAACACCAGGTGCCAAGGGCAGGAAACCTCAGTTTGTATCCAGCTTCTGTCTCTTACTTGCTGGGCCACCCTGAGCCTTGCTTCCTCATCTGTGAAAAGAGGGTGGCAGGTTCTTGTGAGAATTCAAAGAGATGCAAATGAAAACGCTTTAAGAGAAAGAAGCCAATGGTCACCGTCAGAATCCAGCCTTATCACCAGCTGTGAGCCATTTATAAAAGCTTCCTTGTCATTCGAGGAGACATTAACTCACCTTCCATCTTAGAGTGTTAATGTGAAGGATTAAATTAGATAATATGTAAACAATGGGCAGAGTACACTTCCTAAAATGTGGTAGAAAAAAAATCACAAATGATTAATACTAACAGCATTACAAAGCTTATAGCTAATAAATATCAGGTATTCCTAGTATTTATGGTTTGGATCTAGAATATCTCCTAAAGGCTCATGTTGAAGGCTTAGTCCCCAGTGCAGCAATATTCTGGGATTCAGTTTTTGGGACATGATGGGATCGTGAGGGCTCTGACCTCATCAGTGGATTAATCCACTGACGGATTCATAATGTAATGGCACCATCAGGAGGTGGTGGAAACTGGAGGAGGTGGGGTCTAGTTGGAGAAAGTGGGTCACTGGTGGTTGGCTCTGGAAGGATGTACCTTGTCCCTGGCCCTTTCCTTGCTCTCTCTCTGCTTCCTGGCTTCCATAAGCTGAGTGGCTTTCCCCCACCTTCCCTTCCACCATGACATTCTGTCTGGTCTCAGGCCCAAAGCATTAGAGTCAGCTGACCAAGGACTGAAACCTCCAAAACCATGAACCAAAATAAATCTTTCCTCCTTTAAGTGGTTTTTCTTAGGTAGTTTGTCACAGTGATGGAAAGTTGACTAACACATCTATAATTTTACAGACAAAAAGAAAAGCTGGTAATACAATAGTATGTGCAGAAGGTCCCCATATCTTAATGTCAACAAGAAGATGCAAGCTATTGAAAGCATTAGCTAAATGTGAACAATACAGAATATTCACCTTCTGGGAAAGTTTCAAACAAAAGAAGTTAATATATTCCAAAATCCAAAGATGTTTAAATTCCTCTCTGATCAGAGCAGTTTCTTATTTCTTTCAACAGAGTCCTTCAGATATAGTAAGATGACACTACATATCCACACAACAGTAAACAATGTTTTCAAACTAATTTCATATCTACTGCTTGAGAGAAAACAAGATATCGAAAATCACCAGAAATGCAGGAAGACATATGTTTGGAATTCTCCCTGACCTTGTGCTAAGGAGGATGTAAAACCACCCTTACCTCCCCAGCCTGCCTCTGCAGGCTTGAATGACTGGGTATAACCACCTGTTGTCAGTGATTAAGTGGCTAAATTACATGAATTCTGATAACTCCTTCCAGATTAGTTGTCACAGTATAGCTAAATGTTTTGGGTGATGGCATTAATCTGTTTTGACAGATTTTACTCTCTGAAGAGTAGCAGATTCATAGGAACTTTAAATTGATTTAACAAGTGCAAAGAATAAAAGAAATGGAAGGAGTTGAACTGAGACTACCTCTGACAGAGGGCTCTCTCCTCCAATATTAAAAAATTCAAAAAGCATTACACTGTAATCTCCTTTGGTAGTGCTAGAATCATACAATCCCAAGAGACAGGCAGTTACTCTTATCTAGGACTCACAAACAAAACTACTTTCCCAGAGAGACTCTACTACATTTTTCAAAGTCTGTTCCAACTCCCTCTCATTCCCAATAAAGTCAGACTCCACAGTAAATCTTGAAATTCCTAAATTCAAGTGTTTGTAACTGATAACTATCCAGTCATATAACTAGTAACAAACAAACCAAGCTTTGAAACAATTATGTAGTCTATTTTGGTACAGAAAAAAAACCATTTGCTCATCAAAAATTGTATTTATTAAACACCAATTATGACAATATGTAAGATAATTTATCAATTATTTTTCTTTGTAATTAAAACCTGAGAAACGATTAACATTCCAAAAAATTATTTTTTAAAAAATGTATGTACAGTGGTTTTCAATATGTTCACAAAATTGGGCAACCATCACCACTATCTCATTCCAGAAAATTTTCAACACTGCCAAAAAGATAGGTACACCCTTTAACAGTCCACTCCTATTTTTCTTCCCCCATAAGAAGAAACCAGTCTACTTCCTGTCTCTGTGGCATTCCTTCATTCTTACAATGTGTGAGCACCAGGTATTGCTTTAGGCAACAGGGGACAGATTACTTAAGTGTTGTCTCTCCTAATGGATTTTTTTCTTTTTTTAAACCAGGGATTAAACCCAGGGGTACTTAACCACTGAATTACATCCCCAACCTTTTTTATTTTTTAGTTTGAGACAGGATCCTGCTAAGTTGCTAAGGCTGGCTTTGAACTTGTAATCCTCCTGTAACAGCCTCCTGAGTTGCTGTGATTATGAGCTTGAGCCACCATACCTGGATCCTAATGGAATTTCTATTCTAGCATCTGCCATTTTTCACAAAATAAAAAATGTTACATATTTGGTAACACATAATATATACAAGAAAATAGGATACATTAGAAGATCCTCATTTGTAGTTTCACTTTCCATAGTTTCAGTTATCCATGATCAACTGTGGAAAATATTAAATGAAAAATTCCAGAAATAAACAATTTATTAACAATAAACAATAAACAATTCATAAGTTTTAAGTTGCATGCCAATCTGAATAGTGTGAGGAAAATCTCACCCCATCATGCCTGGGATATGAATTATCCCTTTGTTCAGTGTTTCCACAGTATATACACTACTCTCCTATTAGTAACCATCTCAGCTATAAGGTTGTCACAGTAGCACAGTGCTGTGATACTGTGTTCAAATAAAACTTATTTTATTTAATCATGACCCAAAGTGAAAGAGCAACAATGCTGGTAACCCAGACGTGACAAAGAGAAGTTGTAAGGTGCTTCTTCTAAGTGAAAAGGTAGCACTTCTTAAGGAAAGAAAAGATTATATGCTGAGGTTGCTGAGATCCAAGGTAAGAATAAATATTCTATTGGTGAAATTATATTCTAATTGGTGAAAGAAGGAAAGAGAAATTCACACTAGTTTTGCTATCACTTCTTAAACTGCAATAGCTCTGCCCATAGTACTTGATAAGTGCTCATTCACCTCATTTCATTGTGTAGGTATCGAATCATCTCACATCATCACAATAAGAATGATTACAACACAATAAGGTATTCTGAAAAAGTGTGAGGCCACAGTCACAAAACTTTTATATAGCATATTATAACTGTTCTATTTTATTATTATTACTAATTTAGAATTTAAATTTTATCTCATTTATATAAAAATTATGTTTTACATATATATGCATAAATGTATGTGTATATATATATAGAGAGAGAGAGAGAGAGAAAGAGAGAAAGTGTGTGTGTTTGGTATTATCTGTGGGTTTCAGGCATCCACTGGGTTTCCTGAAATGTACCCTTGCAGATAAATGGGCACTACTGCATACTCATCTGGCAGACAAAGATAATAACATACACACAATATTCACAAAATCATAAAAGATTGCTGAACAGATTCAATCAGCCTTCTTACCATTTGACTTCTTCTATAACACCAGTATTGGGGAATTTCCCCCTTCTTTCCTCTTCTTTCTCTGGGAGGATTGTGAGAATCAAACCAAATAGTCAAAGAACTAGAGGTAGGAGGTAAAGCAAGGCCCAGGCCATGGACAAACTGGACAGCTGGCTCCAGAACAATCAGAAGGGGTTTCCTCATCTTGTGTCCACATGCCATAGTCCACAAAACAACCCTGGTGTAAGACCTCAGATTTCACATCCAAACAAGCAATTTCTGGCAAAGGCAAAAATCATCATCCAAAACAGCAGTTATAGTCAAAACTTCTGAGCACCAGTCAATGATAAATTTGTTTCAGACAGATCACAATAATGCAATTTTGCTTTTAAGTTTCCAAAAAAATAATGTATATAAATCCTGACATTCAAGGGCTGGGGAGATAGCTCAGTTGGAAGAGTGCTTGCCTCGCAAGTACAAGGCCCTGGGTTCAATCCCTAGCACACACACACACACACACACACACACACAAACAACAACAACAAAAAAACCTAAAATAAATCCTGAAATTCATTTTTTTCCTCTGAAAATTTGAAGAATTTAATAAAATTATTTTTTTCCTCTGTGTTTCTTTCCTTCTATGCAATTTTTAATCCTCACGCTAACAGCCACAGTTCTTTTCAACACTCTCTTAGGACCTGTGCTCTTAATTTTTACATCCTTTCCTTTTTTTAAAAATTATTATTGTTTTTTCATTTTTACTAGATTGCATTCTGATATTAATTTTAACAGGATTTACAGGCTTTGACTTCCTGGACAGGAAATGTTCTGATCAGCTCTCACTGCAAAAGTTGTGCTGAAGCTCAGACAATCCCTGATCTAAAGTGACTGACCCCTGCCATTTCTATTATAAACTTTTTCTAATCCTAACAGAGATCTTACCAAAAGCACATGAATATCACCATATCTTTACATATCAATATTTCCCAATGATATAAATTCAAACAGGACTACACTTAAAAGTAAATGAAGAAAGAGAATTATTGATGAAAGTAACTCTGTGAAACAGCTTCATTTGGATCCTATAGGACCAACATGCCAAAGCAGTTTGTATAATTAGAGTAACAATTTATCAACATATCATACGAGAGTGAATTAAGCTGAGACAGCAAACATAAACCTGGACAATGCCTGACAAATGGGGACAGGCGTATGGTCACCCTATCAATGGCATTATGCCAGGTCCTAGCAGAGAATCACTCCTCAGTCCTGACCCAGATCCTGGGATCTAGAGGAAAGATCAGGTACTGCTATGTTATATTATAGAAGTGCCAATTATTACTAAAATTCCCTTATGGTTGCTCTTTAAAATTTTGGATAGACTCCAGTTACCCTGAAAAATAAACATGTTTTAAAAACAAATCTTAAAACAAAACAAAACAAAACAAAACAAAAACAAATCTTGTGAACCTGTATAAAGAGGTATACAGTGAAGACAGGTCCAACATCACTAAGTGATGATTGTAAGTTAGTGAGAAAAGGTCACAGGGCCATGTGTGTGCACACACCTGCCCCACTTGTGCGTAGTGGAAGGTATGGCAAGGAAGATCCATTGCTGTAATGTCTTCCTTTGAAGAGAATTCATGAAAAATGAGACACCTGACAGTTCAGTCATGACTAAGATAAAAAACAACAGCTCACAACTATGAAACATAAAATAATTTGGGGATAAAGAAATAGCTACTAACTTTCCTTTCAACCCTTTTAAAATTTTTCTGGTAAATCAAGGACTAGTCAAAAGTTTTTGCTAAACTTTTTACATGTACAAAGAATTTTACCTATGAAGAACCCCTCTCTGGAGCCAGGCTTCTGCACTTCACTAATGGTTCTGACCTCCTTTACAGTAAAAAATTTATCACAGACCTCCCCGGGCTAACTAAAAACATTATTATAAGGCTATAAACACCTTATGTTTCAAGCTCTTACATAGCTATAAAATCAGTACAAATTTATAACTGATAATATAAACAAACACGCAAAGCCAATAAATTCCAAATGAATCACATTAATTAATCTGATAAGTACATACTGTTGGAATTAGATCCCCATGCAGGAGCCTGGTTTTGACCTCCCTGGGCTGCCGAATGCCACGTGATGGCTCAATTGTCCAAGGGCTTTTTCCTACTCAGGTCCTGCAGGAAACATTCTCTGCCACAGACATTGCCCCATATTGTCATTTGATGGTGCTTTAGCTGGAAGGCATCCTTTATAATTATATTCACCTCTGTTCTTTAAACTGCTGACTATGCAAGGAGATCTGTTTGATGTCAGGGAATTAATAGTCACACGTCACTGTATATACCGAAACCTTACAGCAATGTTTAAAGATGGTCATCAGCGAGTCCAGAACATGTTTATATGATATTTGTTCTCAAATCATCATCACTGTGAATTTCACTAGAATTGTAAATTCCATGTCATCAGAGATGTGGGCCTATTTAGCTGACGGTGCTATTCCCAGGTCTTTACAGAGTACTTAAGTTTGTGGTAAGATATATATATTCAAAGTCAATGAATTAACAATTGAGAGAATGAATGCAAAATTATCAAAGAGAACTCCTGTGACCACAAGAAATATATCCATATTTCCCAGGCTCCTGGAATCTGAAGGAAGTCCTGTCAACAGGTTTGACAATGCTAAGAATCCACTCTCATACTCACTTGATTTTATATCCAGATCACTTTCAGGGGGAAAAAAAAAAACCAGATATACAAGCAAAGGCAATGATCTTTCTTATTTGAGATCCCCCCCCCCCCCAATACTGGGGAGTGAACCCAGGGCCTCACGCATGGCAGTCAAGCGTTCTACCACTGAGCAACATCCCCAGCTGGTCTTTCTTATGAATATCAATGCAGCCAAAGAGGCCTCCCTGCCATCTCTCCATTAGTGAAGAATAGATTCTGTTTAGCAAAAGCCAGCATCATCAAACTGTGGGGCCATGGAGTGAGAGAGAGGAAGGGGAGGAGGGACCCACAGTGTATTGCCTTCACACCTGCTGTTGGCCAACAGGCCTGGTCTGAACTTGCCATCTGTTGCTTAGTTTAACCTTCCCAACAGCTCTATGAGGTAGGCTTTGTATTACTCACTTTTAAAGACATTGATGCTCAGAGAAGAAAAACAAGGTCGATATTGATAAGGGAGTGGCTCTGGTCTGTACCATAAAAATCTTTACATAGTGCTCAGGACACGCGACTCCCTAACAGAAGTGACACATGCAGTGTGTGTTAGCGGGGGTGGGGGGGGGCAAGAGAACAAGTGGCAGCAGCAGATGAAGAGATTTCCTGTTTTGAAGGTAAACAGAAACATTAAAAAACAAAATTACACTATCCCATTTCTTTCTAAGAAACATAGTAGTTTTTTTTTTTTTTTTTTTTTTTTTTTTTTTTTTTTTTTAAAGAAAACACACAATCTGAGCCATAATTTTATTTGCTTCCAAAATGAGAAGTTTGGTCTTGAGTTCATGTGTGCAAAGGCAGTGGCCTCCACTGTTGCTGTGAGGCCTGGTGTTGGGACACATGTATAGATTTTAATTCAAGCTTCCTCGAATCTTCCAAGCGAAGGCACTTGAATAGCATACTACAGTTCCTGTTTATTTTAAACCACAGACTTTTATTTCCCCCATGTATTTTCTGTTAACCTGATTTACTAAAGTAAAACATTAATGGGACAAAAACAGGTCTGTCATTTCTCACCAGGAGCAGGAATAACCAGGATTGCAACCTGCTGGGGCTCCAGAGACATTGCTTGGACTGGCTATCTCTGACTAGTTGTTTGACTCTGAACACATTTCTTAAATTGGATAAGCCTTAGTTTCCTTATCTATAAAATGGGAATATTTTCAGTTACTCTTTCACAGCGTCTATGTGAAGTTATGTATGTAAGGCACTTAGTATTTGTTATATAATTAGAGTTAATGTTAGTAAATTATTATTAGATTATGCCTATAAAATATTAGCAGTAACAAGATGGTACATGGTAGAAACAGGCCACATCTACTATTTTTAGATGACTCTAATCTCTATAGATTGTCATATTTACTTAATTGGAAGTACATAATATGGCAAACTACCCCACAACTCATCCTTTTTATATGTAGTCGTATTCCCCCAAGAACACTTAGTACCATATTTGGAAAAGACATCTCAGAATCTTTTTAATTAAAATAATGAACACTGTTGGCTGCAAACTCAGTAGTAAAAAATAGAAATGTTTACCAAGGTGGAAACTGCTACAGTGATAAATTAATGCGCCCACACCAGATTAGAGACATCTTAATCCATCTGGTGTACTCCTTTTTTTTTTTAAGTTGGAAAGAATTTTTGAATCTATACCACCATCAAATTACTCAGAAGGAAAGGGGATGAGGTGGCATACAGGACAGAACTATAACCAGTGCTCCCTGCTATTACTCAGATTCAAAAAGGGCTAGAAAAAAGCTCAGAGATGATGAGCAATGATGGATTGGGAAAAGGGACATTGCTTGGACCAGTCTTACTGGTTTAAAGTAGTAACCCCCTTAAAGACAGTATTTCTGACATGTTCTGGCTTTATTCAGGTAAAGAAGCACAAAAGAACATCTATAAACACCATTATCTTCCAGAGGCCCTTCTGGGTCCTCCTGTATTCCCTAGAAGTGGTGATCAAGACCTGGAGGGTAATTACATACTGTCACTCAAAGTAAACTGAACTAAAGAGCACCCATCAGGAGAGCTTGGGTTTGTTCAGACCTATCAAGTACAGATTCCCAACTTGGAGCCCTAATTTTACAATGTTTCCACATCTTCCTTTTCCTTCTCTATCATAGATGTGGCTTTTTGCCACCTTGTAATCTTTAATATTCCCAGATATACTCTAATATCAATCATTAGTATTTACTTATCTCTCATTATGTGCTGGTAGGTAGGCTTAACCTGGTACAGGATCTGCTGTTAATCTAAAATACCAGTTTAGCAATAACTACATACCGTTTGGGTGATAGACTGGGCTGGGCACTGTGATGAATATAAAAACAAATTAGATGTCAATTTTCTTTGTCCATTCAACAATTCTTTTTTTTTTTTTTTTTTAAAAAAGCTTCCTGCTGGGCATTGTCCTAGAGAGTGGGGTGGGAAATCTTACTGAACAAAAGAAGCGTAAGGTGCATGGTTCAGTGGTTGACTTAGATGAGCCAAAAGCTGATGGAAGAGAAGGCTGCACACTACCAAGGTTGTTCAACTTGGAAATGGACTGAGCAATTAATTACATCTGTCTGGACAATCAGTAATGACAGTGGGGTTTAAATGTGTCCCCTCCAAATTTCAAATGTTGCCAGTGTGGAGAATAAAAGGCAGATTCTCTAAGACATGATTAGGCCAGGAAGCTCTTCCTCATAAAGGGGATTAGGTGCCCTTAGGAAAGTCCTTGAGGAGGGATTCACCCCTTTTTCCTTCCACCTTCTGCCATGTGACACAGCGAGCAGGCCCTCACCAGATGCTCCACCTCAGTCCTGGACTTCCCAACCTCAAGACTGAGAAAAGAAATTTCTGTTCTCAGATCATGGTATTCTTGTTAGAGTGGCATAAAACAGACTAGGACAATGGTTAATCTACTAGTATGTGATTGATCATCACCATCATCAAGACTTACTGACTATTCCCTGTTACTTCCACTGTAAGAACCATAAATTCAGTTTAGTAAATTTATCCAAGATCATGATACATATTTGCAGTAGGATTGGGAAAATGTTGAGAATGTAAGAACTTTATAGAGGGTACATGGGGACTACATCTCTACTCTCTTTAAAACCTCCACCCACTCCTACCACTCAGCCATAAGACTGTCGCCAACAAATATTTGGGATTTATACCTCCTTTTAAAACAGGTAGTGAAATACTTGCCATGATAACCACTTTTAGGTATACAATTCAGTGTTACTAAGTATATTCACACTTGGGCCACCTTACCTCCTTTTAAATCTTGCTTTCCTGCCAATCAGAAGATCAAGTCTAGGTGTTTACTGACATACCTACAGCTAGCATTGCTAATGCCCTGCAGAAGACATGTTTGGGTAACCCTAAGATGGCGGGTGGCATTGAGCCAAGAGGTGGTGCATAGTTAGTGTTAACACGGCATGATCTACTTTTGCCTGATTAGTTAATGTCTCCTCTGCGCTAGTGGTCAACAGATATTCTTCATTCTTTCTTGATTGGTACCGAAGGGCATGCCTCAATTGTGCTAATCCCAAGCTGATTGGTTGCCTTAGGTATATAAGACATGCACCTATAGGAAGCCCCTCGGATAAGCAGCACCTCTGATAGATTGCAGGATGGAGGACTAAGCAGACACCTCTAGGTCGCAGGTTGCGGGTTGCAGAACGCAGATGAACACGGGGGTCGCAGGTTGTAGGACGTAGGCTGCATGCCACACACCGCACCCCACAACTCTAAGAAGTGACCCACCTTTAAGAAGCAATAGACCTTTGATAAGTGTAGCCTCTCTGAAAGAGTAGCATTCTCTAAAATTAAGCAAAGTCTCTTTTCCTCTAAGCAAAGTCTCTCTTCCTCTAAGCAAAGTCTTTCTTCCTCTCAAAGCTTCTCTTCCTCTAAAACTAAAAGTAAGCAAAGCCTTTCTTCCTCTATAAACTAGCGAACAAGCAAACAAGCAAGGAAGCAGCTCAGTAATAGAAGTAGCTCAGTTTCCAGTCCACCTCCGATAAATTACCGTGAGATTGTTGCTGCAAGCGGTAACAAAAATCCACAGGATTGTTGCTGTGGGCGGCGACAATGCCCTAGCTTCCAATGTTTTACTGTCAAGCCTGAACAGACACACACACACACACACACACACACACACACACACACGCCCACACACACATGGCCTAGGTAGAGCAACACAGGAGTAGCAGATATATTTTCTTAAATGTTAGCCTTAACTGCTTGGTAAAATCTGTCTGGAATGCAGTGTGGGAACAGTAGGTACCATGACTGAGCAGGATATCTCCCCCGGGGCGGGGGGCTAGGGTCATGACAGCATGCATGCTACGTATTTGTCATCCCTGGGCTAGTCATTTCAATACAAGGTCACAGAAGTGCAGCAGGCTCTTTGGCAAGCACGCACACAGTCATAGATGATAACTTTGTGGGGCATCACCGGCACTCCTCAGACTTCACGAGCTGACAACATGAGCCTCTGGGTTTTCATCAGTTACTTGTCTAGGAAGCTCTTGGCCTCCCTGGACTCAATTTCATTCATCCACCTTGAGTGCATTCCTGGTATATGCAAAGGCAACTGTTCTCGGCACTGCAGCGGCTACCGGACAGCAGGGTAAGTTCAGTGTTCTAGAAGGAGGTTAAGGCAAGAGGAAGGATGTGATAATTTCCACAGAAAGAGACAAACAAAGTGGAGGCATAAAGGTGGTCAAGATCACCAGCTCTATTCAACTGAAGATCATCCGCACTACAAAGAATCAGAGACAGGCAGAATTAATTAAGAGTAAAGGGGCCTCCCAGGAGGAGAGGGGCGGGACTTGAGCCTCAACCTGAAGAGGACAGAGGCTGAGAGATTTCACTGTCACAGGAGGGGCCAGGGCGTAAGACATGTTACAAAAAGTTCTTCGCAAAATGTTTTCAGCCTTTCTTTGAAAAGCTATCTTACAGAGAGGAAAAGGTATAAATGTGTTGGAGCAGAAGGGCTGTGTCCACACCCTAACCCTGCCAACTATTAGCTGGGGAAGCCTGGTTAAGTCTCTCATCCTCTCCACACTTCCTGTCTACCTCCAAAATAGGGTCAACAAGACTGCTCCCATGGGCTCATAAAGATATATTTTGCAGAACTGCTAACAAAATATTCAACATTTGACAGATAGCTAATATCTTTGGTTTTTTTTTTTTTAAGGAGGTTCTAAGTAGAATCGTGGGCTACAAATCTCTATCAGTCAACCTTTCTTGAAGCCAAGGCAGTGTTTGTTGTTTTGGGCCAATTCAAAGGAAATCTAAAATCTCCCACTCTCAAGGAATCCATTGAGCGGTAAAGAGAAATATATATCTTTAAAAGCTATAAGAAAAAAAATTATATTCGTGAAAGAATCCATAGTGTGCACATTACTTTAGAAACACTCAAGTGACCGCATAATAGTTATTCATGAAGGCTGAGAGAACTACTAAAGCAACTGGAAAGATTTCTATAAATTAGGGGAGGAAATTTGAGACTCATAAATACTACATACAGACTTGTTTGTTATTTTAACCCTAATCGTTACTAGCTGTGTCACCTTGTGCAAATTGCTTAATCTCCGAATCTCTCTTCTCCCAGTCATAAAGAGCAGGTTAATCTCCCTCCTCTATATTTCTCATGGGTGATCTGAACCTCAAAGAGAATAATGAGCATGGATAGGCTCTACCAACTATCAGAAGCAATACAAGGGCAAGACGTCGTTATTACCATCATCTCAAAGAGCACAAGAGAATCTTTCAATTATTAAAACACAGGTTCCCTTCCTGCTTACCTGTACATAGATTGAGACAAACAGAAAAGCCAGGATGGATTTTACCTGTTGACACAATATAACTTGCTTGGTGAAAAAGTCTGAGCCTGATGCACAGTTATCTCTAAAATCCTGGATTGTAGTGGATGTGGCCTGGCCTACTTGTTCACATTGACAGAGGCACTTGGGTGGCCTCTGCATGTGCCACATAGATACATACACATACTGTGCTCTGCTGAATAACATCAATGGCAAATTTTCCACTCCCTGTCCGCACAGCCAACAGAATTTTCTGATGAAAATAAAAATCTTTTTCTGGGTGTGAAAAGTTACTCAAAATCTCTAGAACATGAGAGAGAGAGAGAGAGAGAGAGAGAGAGAGAGAGAGAGAGAGAGAGAGAGAGAGAGAGAGGTGCGGCGGGGAGAGGTGGAGGAAAAGAGGAGATTCCCAACACTCAAGCAATTAAATGGTGAACAGGGAACAGTCTTTCCTTGACATTTTGGTCTCAAAGCCCTGTCTGTTTTCTGGAAAGTGAAGTTCAAGTTTCCAGCATTATCTCTTCCTCTAAATTGGGTCTGCAATTGGTGCTGGGGGGCTTCCAATTTCTCCTAAGGATGGTCTAGTGGGTTTTCTCTTAAAAAAATTTTTTTTAATCCAGGGCAAAGACTAATATAAACACTAGCCCCATCTAGCTCCATCTTCCCCCTGCAAATTGATTTGCCAGTCTTGAGCAAGGAAATGAGAGGCTCTAAGGTACATGTGAAGAAAATGGGTGGTACCCAGCATGCCAGTGGGACTGGGAACCAGTTCCTAGAGACTCTAGGTGGACAGTATATTGCCTCTTAGTCCTGTGACTGGCAAGGAGACCCCACAGGGGTCCAAATGCTGCTACAGGACCCTGCTCCACTCTATCTCTGCATGGAAAAGCCCATGGGGAGGGGTTAAAGTGCACAGACAGGCCAGTCTGGACACACCAAGGTGCTGCACAGGTGAACCACAGTGAGGCTCCCGAAATGAAGAGACAGCCTGAACCAGAGCAGGGCCCAGGTGGCTGAGTGAGGGACCATGTGGGGGACTGAATCCAAAGACCCAGGAGCTGGGATTGAATATGGGCTCTGCCTTGAAAGAACTGTGGGATGCTAGGCAAGCTACAGAACCTCAGTGCTTCTGTTTCATGATCTGTAAAATGGGGATGGTTAGGACTTTGGGTACAGATGAGTGATGACAGGAAATAAGTATTCACCAAGTGGTCGTTATCACCAGGGAAGTGAGTTTAACTAAAGAAGCTGGGCAGGTGCTGACTGCTTGGCAATCTAGTCACCTTGATACTGGGAGGATTTTACTAACTGTTAAATGCAAGGGTGTCCCTTCATATAAGATCACATGAATTACATGAAAGGCAGTACATTAACACCACTTCATTACCTTGTCATCTGGCACTTCAATACCACTGAAATTCATTTCTGAAAGCTACTGGTGATGTGATAGTTGTTCCGTTTCTACCACCTCTCCAGGTTTCCACTCATCTGACACTCTGCTAATTGACACTGCTTATCCGTCCTTTGTAGGAGAAAATCTCCACCTATTTTGATTTCCTGAAACTCCACCCCTCTGGTTCTCCTCTTACATCTCTGTTCCTTTGCCCTTATCCGGTTCCTCGTCCATCTGGACTGGGAGGCAGGTAACCCCTATGGTGGTTCTCTTTGATTCTCTTGTCCCTTTGTATTCTGCTCCTTATCTGTCATCTAAGTCTGTTCTGATATCTTCCCACTCTGATTTTCTGGCCAAATTTCCTACTCTGAGTGTGACACTTAACTTTTCCCAGTGTCCGCAATATACAAACTCAATTTGCTTTTTCTCATGCGTGTGGCCACACTGCTGCCTTCTCTGGAGTAGTGCCCAACCGCCCTTCCACCTGACCAGCCTAAAATCTGGAGGAAAATCCAATGACAGATTTCTATCTGTGGAGAAACCATGCAGAACAGTGGCTGAGCGTGCCGCTCTCGAGTCAGGCTGTTCAGATTCCAGTCTAGACCCCGCTACATATTAACTGTGGGTCCGTGGGCAAGTTTTTTATTCTCTTGGTGCCTTAGTTTACACACTTATGATAGCCCCATGATTGTGACTGTGGGGATCAAATGACTTCATATACATACCAAGAACCTCTGAGCACCTGGCACACAACTCTAAATGAGTATTGGCTATCCAACTTTCCTTCATGAATATAACAGAAAAAATATGAGTGAATCAGGCCCAGAAGGCTTCTGAGGCAAATGTTTGATGCTGTTATTACTAGTGAATAAACCATGATGTTCTACAGAAATTAAACAGTTAATTGGAACCCAGTGTTGGTTGTGATTACTAACAAACCATGTTCTGCTGCCCCATGTGGCAACCTGATAAACTGGACAGATGTTGCCTTCCTGCCCATCAGAGGCAGGGTCTTAAAGATCACCTGTGTAATGGTTAATTTGAAATGTCAACCTGATTGGATTAAGAGATGCTGATTCTTAAGAGGCCTATGGGTGTGTCTATGATGGCCTGTCTAGGAATGATTGACATGTGGAATAGTGAACTGAATGAAGTGAAGCCCCTCCCTAAGTATGGGCGGCATCACCCAATAGGATGAATTAAAAGCTGGAAGAACAAGGAAACACAAGCAGATGCAGATGCAAGCTCAGCTCTTCTTGAATGGGGGTTCTTGATTGATGCTTTGATTGTCTGAGGATATCGAACTCTCACTTCTTCACTCTTCCAAAGCAGACTCTGCCAGTGATTCTCTAGGTAGTTTCCAGAAGCCTTGGTCATGGTCTAGGGTAGCACTGTTGATCCTTCTTGTTCTGGTGCTTCTGCCTCTTGGTCTGTGCAGCTACTGGTTCTTCCAAGCTCTACAGTTGCAGACAGCCATTGTGGACTATTCAGCTTCTGGTCGTGTAAGCCAATAAATCCCCTTTTATACTCATACTTCCTCTTGATTCTGTTCCTCTAGAGATCCCTGACTAATACAACCTAGTAGAGTGACAAACGAACCCCAGGAACCCTCAAATCATCTCAGAAGTTTTAACATGCATATATACTCTCTATCTCCCCCATAGAGCCCAGACTTTGAGATGGTGCTTCAGAAGTCCTGGGTTGGGTCCCAGGTATCTAGGATGTCATGTGTGTTTAGGATTCAGATTCAATCTATGACCTTCCTGTCAAAGATGATGGATCTGAGACCCAGCAGGATTAGCCCACTTGCCCCATATCTCAGAGGAGGCCAAGCAAAGCTCATATGTTTCACACATGTCTCCTGCATCCAAATTGTCTCTAGAAAGTGTCCTGCTCATCAAAAGCAGGTAGTTTCTGGCTGGATTTCGTGGGTTCTTCCATTTGCAGAAGTAAATGCTATTGAAAGATGATTCCAGCCTATGAGGTCATTCAGTAACGAGAGCATCTAAGGTCAATGCAAATTAAAACAAAACCTGTTTTTATACCAAATGGCTTTGGGGAAACGTCTTGCAATATATTCTTCTGTATGTCCAAGAAAAACCTATCCTAAATTCCTGGCAAGTTAAAGGGCTCTCCCTAGAAGTTTACTAGGGATCAGAAATAAGATTTCTCAACGTCAAAACCTTCTAATGTTTGGAAAGTAGCTCATTGTCAGCTGTGGCTTTGGCAATCACAGCGCATAGAAACGGCATGTGTTATCTTTGTGATTAGCGCAGGCAGCAACAGAATCTGTAACAATGACTTCATGACTCAAGTGTCCACACCCTTGGCAGAGCCAGAAGTCCCACTAGAAAGATAAGGCCCAGACTTTATATCTATAGGCCAATGTCTGACCTGAACTTTGGCTCAAATGGCTAAATTATATTTGAAAAATCAGGAAAATAGCAAGTTCAAGAGTGGCTCAGAGGCCCACCCCAAATCCGTGTCACCAATCTATTGTTTTCAAATGTCCCCCCTGTAGGGTAGTGCTTGGACTCTGCTCTGTTTCCATTTACTGTGGTTTTCTGTACCCAGAACTGACCTGAGGCTGGAATGGAATCGATGACAGAAGGGTGAGCCTATGGTTTCACAAAGGGTCTCATATTCCTTTATTCCAAAATGCCTGCTCCATTTCTCCAGGGTATTTCTTTTTCCTCTTTTGTTTCTTCCTTTTCTTCTTTTTCTTTTTTGCTTAGGAATTGGTCTTTGTTAAAAAGCAGAAGTCCTATGGGGGAGAGGTACTTTCAGCTTTAGCACATCCTCTTTTGGGAGGAGGGGTTGGTAAAAGTCAGTGGGGAGCAGGCTTAAAGTCATGAAGGGAGGAACACAATTCAGAACAGGATGTGGATGGGTCACAAAAAAATCTTCCCCAATCTCACAGTTTTGCCAAGGACTGCACTTAACTGGATCTATCTGTTCTTTATACCAAATGTTCCCAATTTAAACCCATATAAAAATCAGCTGGGGAGGGGAGTGTTTTTAAATGCAGATTCTTGACTTCTCAACCTCAAGATTTTGATTTAGAAGGTTTGGGGGGAGGATAGGAACCTGTACCCTAACAGGTTCCCAGTCACCTGACGCTCGGCCCCACTGGGGAACGTAGTCGAACACCCTTCACAAAGTTTGAAACAAGACTGGTGGACAGTTTGTTGTTTTTAGCTTGTGTTCACAAGTATGAAACTTTAAGGTCTGCCTCTCTCCAGGTGTGCTGGGACCCCTCTCCCACTGGGACATCTGGAGATCTCTTGATATGGTCTCTCACATAGATATACATGAGGTAGATGTGAAGGCATTTTTTGAAATGTAAAGCAACATGAAATGTGAAACATAAATCACCATAATCCACTGTTTTCATTTCCTCCCATTTATAACCTATATTTAGAACATGTTGACAAACTGCTTCTGAGGGATTTCGGATATGAAATAAAAAGTTCCCGGATGCTCAAATTAGCATAATGTGCAGCCAAAAACAATTTTCAGTGAAAATCTAACATCCTCTAAATTTAACAAAGAATCGCATGAACTATTTTAAATAGTGGCCAGAATATGTAAGGTCAGCATAAAGATGGATGGGGGTATGCTTAAGATTAAAACACCCCACATACTTACAGGATCAATAATGTTCATTCTTACTGTGCCAAAAAATTCGTTCAGACCTAACCAAGATCCCAAATAAAAAATACATTCAATTTTGAAACAATATTTATATTTCCAAGAAGTACTGTAATTATCATGCTTTGATAATTATTTTGAAAGTGCTCATAAAAGAGCATCTCTGAGAATAGGCGGGAAGCTGTTCAGTCCCTGCTGATCACCGAAAGTTGAATATGCCTCCCCTAATACCCCAGAGAGCTCAGGTGAGATGCCCAGCAGGTCAAAGTCCTTGGTTGCATGCTCTTACCTGAACTAGACCTCCTTATCTGAAGACCTAAACATGTTCTTAATTTTAGAAAGCAATCCACGGAAGTCCTTTCCAAGAAATTACATCAGTCTTTGAAACAAAATTACAATAGCATGACCAAAACTTGTTACTGAGCAAGGATTTTAAAAAGCAAAGCTTGAATTACAGTTTAATTTTTCACAAATGCAGAAGAACCCAGAGGCGTTCAGAGTTTAGAAAGATATGAACAATAAAATAATAATGCATCAAATTTTCTTTCTCCACTGTCAAATTGGAGCATATTTTTCCAAGATTTTCTTCCTATTAAAAGGAAATATAGGTCACGGCCACCTTGGTTACAGACACAGAGCTGCAAACAACCTTCACAACTACGGACTCTGCCCAGGGTTCTTGCCTTGACACTGCCTTCAGGGAGCTTACATTCCAGGGTCTTTGGCTTCTATCTGTGTTTAAATTCAAATACTTTCCTTTCCATAAGGTTCTACACAATTTGCCCTTATTTTGAACCTGTTTCCCTTTTCTAAAACATGAAAACCACAAACTGTTTTACCTGTCATTTAACATGTCAACCTTGCTCCAGTGGTTCCTTCTGGAAGGTCTTCTCCCTCATCTTTCCCAGGGCTACTGCTTTTTAACAATGGAGTTTCCCTTTAAAGCCTGTATTTTTCAATGAGAACTTCCCAGACCACCCAACTAAAATAACTGTCCCATCATTCTTTATCACCCTGATTAATTCCCCACCCAGGACTCCTCTCCAGCTGATAGTATTCTTGAACATCTATATTTTTTGTTTATTGTCCTCTCCTCAAATGGAATGTAAGCGCCACATGAACAGGGATCTTTTCTGTATTGACTATTGTGGCATCCCAGTCTAGAATGAATCCTGGCACATAATACTGGCAACAATATTTGCTGGATCAGTGAATATGGGAAACACTGAGGTTGTCTGATTAATATTAAATCTTGAAGAATTCTTAGGGTCTCAGGCATTAATTGGGCTCAGAGATGTGTTGCTCTTAGGCCCAATTACTTTAAATCACTATCCTCTACTGGGGCTAATTTAATTAAAACATAATTCAGACTTTTCATATGTTCTTTGTAAAATTTAATATTAACCAAACTATTATTGGAGAAGTGCTAAAAAATATCCCAATAACTGTGAGAAGCTGGACTGCATGCATAATTGTCAACTTGACTATAGAAGAGTGCAACATATGTCACTTGAATTTCCTCACTGCCTACATTGCCCTCGGGGAACGAATTCAGCAGATTAATTCTTAAGTACATTGTTGGTGGCTGGATTTGTGTCTCGGTGATAGAGTGCTTACCTAGCATGTGTGAGGCACTGAGTTCAATTCTCAGCACCACATAAAAATAAATAAAGGTATTGTGTCCACCTACAACTACTTCTGCTGGGGCAGTATATCCAATGCTACCCTGATCATCTGAGTTACAAGGGGTTTAACTTGGATACTGGGGGAGACTCAAAGGTTAACAACCATTTAAAAATTATTCCAGGTCTAGAAAAAAGAAATTTGTTAAGTACGGGTCATATGAAAATTTTATTCGAACATTTAGATGGGGTATTTTTTTCTAGAACAATTGGTAGATTCTAAATATAGTACACAAGCTTATAAGGTCAGCACAGAGCAGCATGCACAGTACTGCTGCATGTGGTTATGTTGAAGAGAAACTGAGCTTCAACCATAAGACCCATCAAAAGAACAGCTAGACTGGCTTGGATTTTGATCATAAAGGTCTTCTTGTTGCATGGGAATTAACTGTTTTTTTGACAAATGTACACTAGAAGCTATTAGTACCTTTAAGGAGAGATATGAAAGCCAAAAGTGGGGAAACATTCAATAAAATTCAAATTAATTTGTTATTTTAATATGCAATCACCTTCCCATTAGAACTAGGGTTCACATACTTTATTATAGCACACATGGAAGTAAGAATATACTGTCAGCTAAGTTGCATAAACAAACATCCCCTGAAAAACTCCTACAGACTAGGAAAAATGAAATTGCTGCCCTCTTTATCTGTCAACAGATTTCAAGAAGCACCTGGCACTTCTGTATGTTTATATGAATTTACTCTATAAGACTTGGCCAAACCTCCCGGAGAGAATGGAATAGGAATATAAGCTTTCCAAATCTAAGAAAAGAAAGAAATATTACGATTTTATGTCCTAAGGCACATTGCTATCCATAAAAACCAATGGCATATCTCCTCACATTTATTTACCTACTAATGCCAGCCAGTAAGTCCCCAAAGCCTGTAATCCTGAGGCCAGTGGGAGAAAAACAGCCCTTATGGGGAAAAAAACTTGGATAAATTCAGAGTTATTATCTTAAATAATGCTTTTGCTTTTGCAGATTTCTACCTCAGTAATTCTGGCTGTCAATGTTTAAAAGTGCCTTCCAGTCACTATTCAAAACCCTTCACACAATGACACACACTTCTGACCTATTCTTTATTATGAGTAAAACTAATGCACTCTGTGGGCATTTCTTAAAGCACTTTAAAAGCAAGTCATTAGTAAGAATATAAACAGAAACATGCAACACAATAATTACAAAAATATGGGCACTCTAAATGTGAGAGACAATCTTTAAACAATATCCCTCAAATTGTTATATATTTTTAACTCTAAATGGTTACTCTTTTTTATTTTTATATTTTGGTTATCAGATTGCACTGTCTTTAGGTTCATTATAGTTCAATACAGTAAGATTTACCCTAGGGTTTTCATTTTTTCCTTCTCTCTCAGTCAGATTCTGAAAAACAGTTCTTTCATTAACTAGCTCTCTGGGGGATATATCCTTCCTTCACTGGCTTGCATAGGAGGGTTGACTTTCTAATTTTATAGCAGAAACAGGGAATCTGTGGATGGGATGTGCTCAGTGAGTTCATGTGGACTGGATCCACCTGACTGTAGGACTCCTTCAACTGTGCATGCCAGATGGGTGTCAATTTATTGTTATCACCTGGTGACATAATGAGAAACCAAGTGGAAAGGGTATTAATGCCACATGTAACACCCATGACAATTCCCCCAAAATTCTGGAACCAAACATCCCTTCCTCAAGAGCAAGGTCTGTTTTCCCTCCATTATCTTCAGGGGGTCTCTCCCTTTCCCTGAGTAACCATGAGGGATTCCAGGACACAGAAAGAAGACTGAGAATGGAATACAAATCAATCCCACAACTGGAAAAAAAAAAAAAAAAGGCCCAACATCCTCCATCTTTTGTCACCTCTCACTTTAGCAGAAGATGTGATGTGATAGCCAAAAGTCAAAAGCACAGGTGGGGAGAGATTACTAAGCATGGAGGACAGACCCTGAGGTGATTCCAGGGACCCCACCCTCTCCTGTTCATTCTTTTCTGTAATTTCCTCCTTGTGAACGTGACCTGTGATGTGCTTCTAACCAGCAGAATAGAGCAAAGATGTTAGGATGTCATTCCCATAAGTATAGTTATCAGTTTGTGGCTTAGTAGGCTGGAGTGTGAGGGTCTCCTTCCTGGCTCAGTGAAGTAAGCAACCATGCTGAGAAGACCACTTGGCAGAGCTGCAGGAGGATCCCAGTCTACAACTAGAAAACCACTGAATCCTCAGTTACAGTCAGGAGGAAATAAATTCTACCAACAATTAGAATAAGCATGGAAGCAGATTTTTCCCAGTCAAGCGGGCAGATAAGAATGCAGCCCAATGGACACCTTGATTGCAATTTTTTGAAACTCTGACCCATGCTAAGATGTCTGTCCCATGGAAACCATGAGGCAAGAAATGTGTGTTGTTTTCAACTGCCAACTTTGTGGTAATCTCTTGTGCAGAAATAGAAAGCTAGTATACTGAGAGAAGAAATGAGGGTCCTTCTCTTTCCTTCCTTAAAGTAAGTCAGAGTCAGCCTAATCCCGGCTGAAGAATTCTTTGTTAACCCCCCTCGTCTGCAAATGATCACAGGAAGAAACATTCAAAGAGTGACAGACAGAGCCAGCAGAGCACTGTGGCAACCGTTCCAAAGGATGTCTATTAGCTTCTTAGATATTCTGAGATCTATGATGGAAAGCTTATTAACCGGAGGAACTTCTTAAGCAGATAATGAAAAATAATGGGCATAGTGACATGTTAGAAAATCTTATTATACTATAAAGGAAACTTCTAAGTAGCTTTACTTAAAATTACTGGAAATGCGAAACAGTGAGAGATGATCAATTTGTCTTCATCTGCCTATAGCGAACATTTTTTGCAAATAAGTTTCCTTATATGTGAGATCATATAATAGTTCTTGAATGAAAGTAAATAAAGAAGAAAAAATGCCTCATGTGACCTTCCACTTTGGAAGTCTTTTTACAGGGCTGGGATATGTTGTGTGTTAATCTATTCCTATGTTAATTCTTAATTACATTTCTTTCAGCAACTTCTTCACAGTTTTTTAAAATAGGATGACAACTTCAAAAATTAGCCATATAAATTTGCTTATATAAAACTACATAAAAGGTAACTTTAAAACATGTGACCGCTATAATAAAGGAATTTAAGGTCTGAATTGAATCCAATTATAACTTTTAAACATATTCAATGTATGTTCAAGATCTCATCAACCCTCTCCTTCACAAATCTAATGCCAATATGAGATATGTGATTAATGGCAAGATTTATTTAATATTTGGGACATTTAGTTCTTCATTGATTTTTTACTTCCTATGATGATTAGATAGCAAATCTTAATGTTACCCTGATATATACTACAGATTTAAATAGATTCTCAGGTTCTTTCTAATGCTAATAGATTAAGCTTAATTTTTGAACAATATTCATAAATCATCTGTAGGCATTAAAAGTTTACATGAAGTAAAAATAGACCTGATGTTATCTACATAATGATGACAACAATTGTATAAAATGGAATCAGAATCCATATTTTGTGTTACTGCAGATGTTGATGTTCCAGAACTTCCCAGGGAAGTTGGCAAGCATGGCAAAAGTCTAAAAACTGATGGTCCAGATTGAGAGTCCTGAAACAACTGTGTTTATGTCAAATCAAAGGTCTACAGCCTAGGAGTTCCATCAGGTTAGGGAGTTGTAACCATCAATCATGCAACATATATTCATTTAGCACTACTATGCACTGACAGGGTTCCAGTGTTGAAGTTGTCCCAGTATGTGAAACTGACAGGTCCCAACTGGAGGACAGATAACTAACCAGGAAGCAAAGAACTGAGAAAGGTTATTTCAGACAGTAGAGAGTTAGGCCAATTCAAATGAATATATTAGTGGGGTCTTACTCCTAGCCAGGCAGTGTTCTGGCACTTGAAATACATCTGTGAGCAAAGCAGATATAGATTCCCCTCCTCATGGAGACTGCTTTCTACCAGGGTACAGAGACAATGACAGAAGTTATACTAAGCAGGCGATTTATACACTGTGTTAAAAGGTGACATGTGCTATATTAAAATAAATAAGTATATAAGCAGGGTAAAGGTGACTGGAAGAGTGTATAGGGAGGGGCAGGGGTGACAGTTTTAAATGGAGCAGTCAGGAGAAGCAGCTGAACAGACTGGAGGGAGGAATGTGCCTGAAGGAGGTACCGTAGGATATGAGACAGAGGGCTGGAGGGAGCTACAGGGGAATGCTCCAGATGGAATGCCAGGCAAGTCTGTTCTGAGGTGATATTCTAGTTGAGACCACCATGTCACGGAGGAGTCAAACACAGAAAGATCTGGGGGCAGAGCATGCCCAGAAGAGGGAAGTGCAAATGGCAAGGCCCTACTGTAGGACTGAGTTTGGCATGGCAGATCAGAAAGAAAGCTAGACTGACCAGCCATGGTGATCAGGAAATGGTGCCTGCAATGTAGGTGGGGGCCAGGTCCCATAGAATGAAGTCTAGATGGTCAACCTGGACCCTCCGTTGCTCCCTGACTCTCTCTGATGCTATTATCCTCTACCTATCAATGGATCCTACTCATCAGTTTCAAACACATTTTAGTATCTACTATCTTTAACAAACCATCTCTCCCTACTGGTTATTATTCAATTTCTTCCTTCCTTCTCAGGTAAGTTTCTCCAAGGAAGAGAATAGACATGCTGCTCCCAGGTCCTGTCCCCTGTCCCCCATGGGTTCTTCAGTTTACTCTAATTAAATCTCTCCTTGATACTTTTCTAGAAAGTCATGAATGATCTCCACAGGCCCAAGTGCAGGGGGCCCTTGCCCTTGACTCCTCTGGCTTCCTGCTGTATTGGCATAGGTGGCCACACTGGCATTCCCAAAAGGTTCTCCTCCCTCCCTGACACCACAGCCACCCCTGCTTTCCCTCGCCATCTCTGGTCTCTCCTCAGCATCTCTTCTTGGGAATAACCCATGAATAAATATAGGTGATCATGTGAAAAAATACTCAGGGGCTTTGGTTAATGGAAGGCTCAAACAGCCTTGCTGACCTTGGTCCAGGACAATTCACTTAGGCTGCGGGGACACTCCAGTGGAGAAGATGGAACTGCAGAGCAAGTGAGGCCTGCCTGAGCTTGCACTTTCTAACGGTATGACCTTGGACACACCCTGTCTCCAGGACTATACTCTCACCTATAAAATAAAGATTTAACCTTACACGGTTGATATAAGAATTAAATAATTCATCCTTTTAGAGGTCTCCAGTGATTGCCCAGTACTTAGTAGATGCTATTCTGTTGCCTCTTGTCCACCAGAGGCTCAGAAAAAGCACTAATTATTGAATAACACAAGAAAGAAGAATAACATTACAAGGGGAGGGAGAGAATAACTTTCATTAAACTGTTTTGGGTGGGACCAATGTTAATGACCCACAGTCAAATTAACATTCTTTGTCTTGTAACCTTATCTAAAATTCTTTAGTGTGAAAAGAGATTTCAAATATATCAAACTTCTTAAAATATCTAACTGTAAGCTGAAAATAAATAGTAATCATTTCTTAATACCGCAACCTTGCCCCACAAATGCATTTTATGTACTTTTCCTTTATCAGGAGAGACATAGGGTTGTAGGGGTATAGTGTAGCTCTCCAGCCTGAATTTTAATCCTGCCTCTCCTACTTGGCAGCTGAGAAACTGCAGAGGACCTATACCCTGTGCCTCAGGCTCCTTTGCTGTGACAGGGACTAGGTCTAATGCCTACTTTGTGGGATTATTTTGAAAAGTAAATGAGTTAACACAGATGAAATATTTAGAACAGTACCTGGCACAAAATAAATTTGAAGATGTTAACAATGATGACCCCTGCTGTCATCATTAGCTCCCACTAGCATTGGGACTCACTCTTCAATCCTGTTCAGTAATTTGAAAGCAGATATTTGAATTACTTGTCCATATTTGCCATTTTCCTGGGTACGTGTGATAGGAAATAGATGTGCTTGGATATTTTTCATTTGCTTCTCTGGATTTCCTACTGTCCCTCTATTCTGTGTTCCAGAAGCCTGACCTTCCATATCAGTGGGCTTCTGGGTTCAACCACTGGCAGGAGAGTGGAAACAGGAAGAACAGTGAGTTCTAGAATCTGTTCTTCCAGCTCCCTCCCTGCCATAGTTGGTCAAATTCTTCCAAAGGCCACTGCAGCCACCATGCCCTCTTAATGCTATTGCTCTTCTCTCTGGGGTTTGCTTAATCTTCCCTCTCCTGGCCTCTCCGGACTAGAAGGGATAAGGTCTCATCACTGTGGCAAACCCCAGGATGCCTCACTATCTCTTGCTGTTTTACTTCCTCTATGCATCTGGTTTTTAGATAGACCCTTCATTAAACCCTTCTAAATTACTTATTTTTTCCTGCTGGGACCCAGACTGACACATAGGTCAAGTTAGTGACATGTGGCCATTGACAACATTATGGGAAGGTGGCACCTTGAATACTTTATACAAGTGAAAAACAGCAGTTGAGCCAGAAACTCAGACTCTCTCCCTAAACACACCACTTCAAACTCTTCTGTCACTAGAGCTGGGTAAGTCACATGGAGGACAAGGTGAGGAACTCAGCATTGGCTGTCCTCAATGACCTTCTCAGGCAAATGTTTTTTGCAGGACAAGGGGACTTGCTGGTACTCGACCTTTCAAATGATCAAAGTATCCTCTCCAACCACATTCAATCCACTGAGGCATTTGCTATCACGCCCTTAAGAACAAGTTCAAATATAAGTTTCTCTATTGCTAGCTCACCTTTTCCAAGCCGACCTGGAATTGCAGTTTAAAGATACACCTTGTTAGTAATCATGCTCCCAGTAATATTGCAGGGCTGCAGCTCTTAATTCAACCAAAGCTTAATTTTAAGTGATACCAGCAACAACTCTTGGCTTAACAATATGAATTAATCATTAATTGCATCTTTAGATCATAATCTATATGAGACAATTATTTAATAAATGTTTGTGAGCTGCTTTAGTGACAAACCATCAGCCTATGTAAATAAAATAGACAAAGTATATTTCAATACCATGGCACAACAGAGCCAGGCTAAGAAGTAGTTCCAATAAATTTTAAATGCAGAAACACTGTGTTTACCTCATAATATTGCTTTCTGCCAATTTAATGGGGATAACAAACATATAAGAGCAAAAGGGCTGTAACACAAAAGTTTCAAAACTGTTGATTTTTTAAAAAATCACAACTATGAACAATCAATGCTGAATTTAGATTTTAATAAAAGATGAGTAATATCTAAACATTGGGTGGGATAGGAAATATTCAACATAGGAAAAAGAGACAGGGCATATGAGTTAAGAGAAAGGAAGAAAAATCAGGAGAATCAAGCCAACTTCCTCGTTCAATTGTGGCACATAATTCATGAATCATGGCACTGCCATTAATGCCTTTGTGCAGAATTCACAACTGGGCAGCATTAGCAACTATCAAAAATGGTGTTGTTTCTTCCAAAACACAACATGACTGATGAGCTGTAATTTTATTTACTTAAGAGATATGTTGCTGAATTGCTGTATACAAATCAGATTTTGTACAGCAGTTGTATTTCAAATGTGCTAGGGGATCTGGGTTTATGGATAAAATACCATAGTGAATACTTTCTAATGTGACTAATGAAGCCCTTGCCCCAGCCCTCTCTTTCTTTATGTGTATGAGATTAAACAGCTGGTCTGTGTGTGGGCACACCTATGTGTGCATGCGATATGTGTGTGCTTAAATTATTTACAGCCTCATTCAGGTTTCAAGACAGTGAAGAACTCAGAAGTGATTAAGTCACCTCAGATGTTTACTAAGAAAAGATAAGCTCAGAGCTGGGGTTGTGGCTCAGTGGTAGAGTGTTTGCCTAGCACATGCGAGGCACTGGGTTTGATCCCCAGTACCACATACAACTAAATAAACCAAATAAAGGTATTGTGTCCATCTGCAACTAAAAATATTTAAAAGAAAAGAAAGAAAAGCTTGGTATCCATCTAAGCAAGATATAAAAAATATTTTAGTTTCAGATACTTCAGTGCCCAGTAAGAAGCTTAAGGGAAACGAAATACAAGGTGTAAACTTTAATGAAGTCTCAAAACAATATAGAGCAAGAGACTGAGATGGAGCTTGTCAAACTAGAGAGTCCCATTCTCAGGACCCCTAGAACTGTAGGAGAATATATACACAGGTTCTGATTTCCATGGTCATCCAATCTGCTGCCTCTATCACTCTTCCTAATTATTTTGTCAGTTCCAAGTACAAAAGTTTCTATTTTGCGGGGTGAGTTTGCAATGAAAAGGCAGTTTTGTAGCATTAATTTTATCTACCTGTTCTCAACTGAAGTGTGCATGGAAGTTGCATGTACCTATGTGAACTTTTCTTTGAAAAAGGAGTTGCAATCCTATTTTGTTGAATTTGAATGGAGAGATCAGTATGAATTCATGACATATTTTATATATATGTGTGTACACCACACACACACACACACACACACACACACACACACACATATTTATTTATAAATATGCCCATTAAATTGATCTAGAACCACTTCTCAATAAAAGAGACCAGAGTTCTTGGGAAAGTGTCTGATTCCAGGCTAAGACAAGAAATATAAAATATGAACTTAGAACATCTTATTGCATCAGAAGCAAGGGAGCTATCCAAGATTTCTTGGATCATGTTAAAAGGACTCAGAAGCCAACTTAATAGGCCAAATTGAAATGGACTAAAACCCAGCATATGTTTAAATTCATGACACCAAAGTCAACAACAACAACAAAAAAACAACCTGCCCTCCTCGCTAGTTATCTCTGGAGGATGCAAGCACACCAACTCCTTATTTTAAAAACTGGTAAATAAGAAGAAAGATCAAGCATTTATTCTGCTTTTATTCTGCCTTGCCAGTATAACTTATGCTTCAGAGCAACTAGATAGTTGACAGGAGGAACATTTTCTTTACAGGAGAAGTTTAGCTAATAAATGAGGGAATGGTCAAATTAGGAGATCAACACTTAAAATTCCCAATAAATTAATAGATTTAGAAAAAATATTCATGAAATTATCTCACCAAAAATAATAAAAATAAAACCTGAAGAGACCTCTAAATCTACTAATTAAAAGTACATGGAACAGGAAACATGTTAAATAACACCCTAAGGGGACATCCTACAGAAAAATCAACACATTTTTTTCTAACAAAAAAATTATGAAGGGATGAAAGAAAAAAGAAATATTAATGTAAATAAGCTTGATGAAATCTATTCTGCACTGTATATGTATATATGTACAACTCCCAAAACCATTACATACACTACTTAAACATCCTATTGCATATTTAAACAAAAAGTTGTATTAAAAATTACTAGGAAATAATCACTGAATTTTTATTATTCAGAAATTTTATAATACAGAATATTTTGATTGAGAAATCATAAAACAGTGTGAGCCTTCACATCTGGGCAATGAAGCAAATTTGGAAGACTTAGTACAGTCATGCTCATCTGGGGCACAATTACCCATTTGAAGAAATTCATATAATACATATAATTTTATAATTATATTCATATATAATTCATATAATTTGCAAAGAGTTGTCAGTAATACAAATTCATACCTGTAAAATTTTAAAAATTCAATGCAAATGATAATATGACAAAGAGTCGTGCTTTTTTGTTTTTAAACAAAAGCCAGGTTCCATGCTAAACATTATATATATTACATAACAATAAGAGGAACAGGTATTTTTATCCTTATTTCTCAGAATAGGAAGTAACTTGCCCAAGGCTATATAGCTAGTTAAAAAAAAAAGTCATATAATCATCTCAATACATGCAGAAAAAGCATTTCACAAAACTGAACTCCCATTTGTAATAAAAATTCTCAGAAAACTAGGAATAGAATGTCTTTGACAAAGGACGGCTACAAAAAACCTAAAGCTAACGCCATATTTAGTGGTAAAAGACCACTTCTCTCCTATTTCCATTCAATATTTTTGTTCCTAGTTAGTGTAATAAGGCAAGAAAAAAAAATCAAGGAAGACATAAAATTTGTTTATTTGCAGATGACAATCTGTGTAGAAAAATTCCAAGGAATATACCAAAGTTACACAACTATTAACTGAGGTTAGCAATGTCACAAGATACAAGGCCAATATATAAACACCAATTGCATTTTTATGTACCAGCAATGAACAACTGGAAGTTGAAATTAATAATAAAACATCAAAAAATGACATACTTATGGATTAATTTAACAAAATATGCTGATTTAGAATTACAAAGCATTGCTAAGGAAAACTAAGGAGAACTACATAAATGGAGAGATATACCATGCTCATGAATTAGAAGACTCAATATTGTGAAGATGTCAATTATTTCCCAAATGATCTATACATTCATTATAGTACCAACTGAATCCCAGCAGACATTCCAGTAGAAATTGATATGCAGAGTCTAAAAGTTAAGGAAATGCCAAGGACCTGATTTT
Organism: Sciurus carolinensis; assembly: GCF_902686445.1. Lineage (NCBI taxonomy): Eukaryota > Metazoa > Chordata > Mammalia > Rodentia > Sciuridae > Sciurus > Sciurus carolinensis. Next base: position 70,726,081 of record NC_062226.1, read on the forward strand.
AAAATATATATGAAAATGAAAAGTTTGGGATACATGCTGCCAGAATTCAGGACTTTGTATAAAGCCACAGTTATCAAGATAGTGTGGTACTGATGGAGGACAGGTATATAATATCAATAGAAGAAAACAGTGTCCATAAATAGACTCACCATATACGGTAAGCTAATTTGAAACACAAGTACTGAGATAATTCAATGGGGAAAGGATGTGTTTTTTAAAAAAGGTACTGGAACAATTGGATATTTATATATGAATCAAAAAGAACCTGGACCTTTCCTTCTCACTGTATTTTTAAAAATTAACCTGAAATGGGTCAGAGACCAAATGTAAAAGGTACAGCTATAAAATTTCTAGAAAAAAATGTAGGAGGGCTGGGAATACAGCTCAGTGGTAGAGCACTTCCTTAGCATGAGTGAAGAAGCCCTGGGCTTAATACCTAGCAGGGAAGGGAGAGATAAAAGGAAAAGAGAAAGGGTGGGGGTGGGGAGGAAGGAAGAAACAGGAAAAAATCTTCTCAATTAAGGCTAGGCAAAGATTGCTTGCTTAAATAGTAAATAAAAATGCATGAACTATAAAAGAAAAGCTGGATAATGTGGGCCTTATCATAATTTAAGAACTTCAGGCTAGGGGTGGAGCTCAGTGGTAGAGCACTTTCACAGCATGTGTGAGGCCTTGGGTTCAATCCCCAATCCTGAAAAAAACTTTTAATTTTTTTTTAAATTTCTATCCTTCTAAAAACTTAAGAAAATGGCAATTATAGTCTTAGAAATAATATTCACAAAATAACTACATGATAAAGAACTTATACCCAGAATATTTAAACAGGTCTTACAAATTCATAATAAGATGAACTATCCACTAAAAATAAAAGCAAAAGATCTGAATGAATACTAAGCTAAAGAAAACACATGATTGGCCAATAAATCATGAAAAGATACTCGACATTATTAGTCATAAAGGGAATGCAGTGTATTAGCTCAACCTAACTAGGAGAAGTAAAATTTAATAGACTGAAAATTCCAAGTGTTGATAAGGATACAGAGCAACTAGAACTTCATATACTATTGGGGGAAAACAGTGCAGTGGTGTGATGGTTAATTTGCAAGCCAAAGTGCCTAGACACTTGGTCAAATGTTCTTCTGGATATTTCTGTGAAGGTTTCTTTTTCTTTCTTTCTTTTCTTTTCTTTTCTTTTTTTTTTTAATGAGATTAACATTTAATGGTAGATGTTGAATAAAGCAGGTTACCCTTCATACTGTAAATGGGTCTCATTCAATTAGTTGAAGGCTGTCATACAACAAAGACTGACCCTCTCAGGAGCAAGAAGGACTTGTCCCAGCAGACTATCAATGAACTCAAATTTGAATTCCTCCCTGGGTCTGCAGCCTACCAGCATATTCCACCAATTTTGATCTATCAAGTGTCCACATCATGTGAGTCAATTCTGTAAGCAAACTCTCCCTACCTCCCTGTTTCTCCACACACATCACACACACACACACACACACACACACACATACACACCCTGTTAGTTCTGTTTCTCTGGCAAACCTGACTAACATATGGAGTTTCTTATCAAATTAAATATGTACTTATATATGATCCAGTATATCTGTTTCTTTCCCTTAATGTTTCATTCTTCCTTTTTTTTTATTTCCCCAAACTGAAAACAAAAGTTTACCTCATGCAAATAAATATTCTAAGCAGCTTTACTCATAATAGTGAAAATGGGAAATAACCAAAATGCAAATCAAGTGGTGAATGAATAAACAAACTGCGGTAATGGAATATACTTGGCAAAAAAATTGAACAAACTACTGATCCATGCAACATGGGGATTTAATCCCTAAGTATTACACTAAGTGAAAAAAGTAAGACACAAAAGGCCTTACTGTATGGTTTCATTTATATTAAATTCTAAAAACAGCAAAACCATAAGAACAGAAAATATATCAGTAGTTGTTAGAGGCCAAATGGAGGGGCAGGGAGGGGACTGATTACAAAAGGCACAAGTGACTTTTTGCTGCTGATGTAAAAGTTATGTGTCTTTGTTGTGGTGGAGGTCACAAAACTGTGTGCATCTGTCAAAACTCTTCAAACTTTAAAGTCACTTTAAAAGGGGAACTTTATTGTATGTAAACTATACCTCAATGAAAAAAAAAAAAAAAAAAAAAGATGATGACTGTAAAGTAAGCAGTATGACAGCTGGAAAAAGTTCCCCAGGTTCCAGCAGTCATTGCATTGTTGAGGCCCACAGGCTTGCTATGAGATCTGTCTTCCTCTGCAGGGTCCCAGTGATCTTGCCCTCCTCCATGTTAATAGCCACTTTTCCATACTTCCCATCTGGCACAGAATGGTGTGAGTTAGAGCCCCTTGGTTGAAGAACTCACTTAAGCTTTCTTAAGTACATGTGAATTTACTAACAAGGACATGGACACTTTGTGGAATTTAAGAACAAGAAACACAACTGAGCCTCAGGAAAATTTGGTACCAGGAATCTGCACATCTGTTCTCAAGGTCCATGTTCTCTCATATCTGTTTCTTTAATCTCCTGTCTAATTCTTCTTTCTCTTTCTGGTTCCATACTACTTCTCCATGCACATGAGCTAAATGTGGCTGGCCTGGCCCAGCTCTGCCTGGTCTCCTATCACTTCATAAAGTTCAAACTCTCAAAAGAAAGAATCTGATTTGGCTATGGATACAGAACTTCCATATTCAAGTCCAGTGGCTAGTGAGCCAGGGGAAACTCTGAAGGCAACTCCCAGGGAAGGAGATATAGAACAGGGAGAAATGATTCACCCCTGGTCTATGAGACCCTACCTGAGATGATTCCTGACAACCATTTTTTTCTACTATTATACTTTCCACTTCTTGCTATTACCCAAGGAAGTCAAGCATGCTCCTGCCTCAGGGCCTTTGCGTTTGCTGCTCTCTTTGCCTAGAAATATTTTCCCAAAGATATTCAAAAGTCTTGCTTCCTGATTTAATCAGACTTCTGCTAAAATGAGCAGGTATTCCCTGACCACCATATCTAAAAGAGAAACTCCTATATATTTTTTGCCATTATTCCATTTTATTTTTCCTCAGAGTATTGTACAAGATAATATATATTTACTTCTTAGTCTGTTTACTCTTTGCTTCTTCCTTAGTGTGTAAGCTTCATGAAAATGAGAACTCATATGTTCCCTGCTGTATCACCAGATTTCTTAGCATCGGACACAAGTAGATATTCCATAAATATTTGTTGAATAACGTAATAATTTGTACATGTCTACTAATTGAATGGACATCATCACAATCCATTTACCCCCATGAAAACTGTTCCATGGTGGAACATTTTTTTACCATGTCTGTATTAGTCAGGGTTCTCTAGAGAAACAGAATCAACAGGAAGTACTATTATAAAAAGGGGATTTATTAAATTGGCTTACACGACCAGAACCTGGATAGTCCACAATGGCTGTCCTGCAGCTTGAGAGCTTGGAAGAACCAGTAACTGCGCAGACCAAGAGGCGGAAGCCCCAGAACAAGAAGAATCAACAGTGCTACCCTAGTCGGAGACCAAGGCTTCTGGAAACTACCTGGAGAATCACTGGCGGAGTCTGCTTTGGAAGAGTGAAGAAGTGAGAGTCTGATATCCTCAGATGATCGAAGCAGCAATCAAGAATTCTTTCAATCCAAAATTTGAAAGAGTGTGGGAAAAAAAAAAAAAAAGAATTCATTCAAGAAGAGTCAAGCTTGCATCTGCATCTGCTTCCTTCTTCTTCCAACTTTTATTCCATCCAAGCCACCATCTTATTGGGCAGTGCCGCACTTAAGGAGGATCTCCACTTCAATTCACTATTCCACATTCCAATCATTCCTAGATACAACCTCAGACACACCCAGAAGCCTCTTAATCATCAACATCTCTTAATCCAATCAAGTCAACAATTCGAATTAACCATTACAATGTCTATACTAGTATTTATACTCATCCAATGCTGACATTAGTTATTTTTTCCCATCTCCTAAATCTCTTCTGTTAGTTCTCTATAGGAAGCTCAAATCAATTCCTCTTTTGCTATTCAATCACAGTCTGGAAGCTTCAGTTTGATTTTTCCCATCCAAAAGACTCAAAGGCTTCATTGCAGAATTCCATTTCTAAGAGGTATAGCAATTCTGTTCTTTTCTTTACAATTTTAGCCATGTCTGAGACGGGATCTCAAGGGTTTAAGTTCTTGTAAACTCACCCACAGAACTTTGTACAGTGACTTGAAAACAAAAGAAGCTTAATAAATGCTTATGATTAAGGTTCACTGAGTGATCACTTAGTACATGGGAGCCTAAAACAAAAACCTTTGGTCCAGATGATTTATTTATTGTGACTACCTACTATTGTTGCACTGCACTAGAGGACAGAGCAGAAGAGATGAGCACTGCACAGTCCTTAACCCATTGCCAAAAGACACACTCAAGTGTGGAGATTAAAGCATCCACACAGATAACTAATGAGGCAGATTATAAGAAGGGTTCTAAGAAAGAAAAAAAAAATTCTGAAGATCAAGGAGAATGGAGTGAAACCAATCTTGTATGTTTGAAACAAAAGGTATTAGGAAGGAGGTAGACTATTTAGAAAGATCTTAAAGAATGAAGAGGAGCATTATTTACAAGTGAGTAACAATATAAACCTTACATGTGAAAAATTTGGAGATACAGCTAAAACAGTATGTAGAGGAAAATATATAGCTTTAACTACATCAATCTGGAAATAAAGAAAATTTAAAAACAAAGATGATAACCATTCAAATGCAAAAGTTGGGAAAACAAAAACAACAGAAGCCTAAAGAAACAGAATGAAGGAAATAGTCAAGGTAGAAATCAATACATTAGAGACATACAATAACATAATCAAAAGCTGGTTTTTAAAAAGTTTGGTAAGATAAACATCTGCCAAGACTGTTCAAGTCCAAAGAAAGAAGATTCCAGTAAAATTAAACGAAACAGGAGAAATGATCATAGACACAATAGAGATTTAGAAATGAAAGATTGCAGACTGTGCTGCTCTTTTGACAGGTGGAGGTGGGGAAGGCACCCCAAGAACAGGACTGGATGTGAGCAAGGCATGGCATGCAAGCGTTTGGGAGAATACAAGTAACTGATTTGTGCAGAGCAAGTTGGGAAAGTCTGCAGAGAACTGTGAGATGTGCTGGATGGAGAGCAGGGTCCTAATGGTGAAGTCCCTTGGAATCTGACTTGATTCTAGAAAAGGTTGGGAGCCATTGCTAGATTCTGAGCAAGAGTAGGTAACAAGAGCTGTATTTCAAAAGTGGTAGTTGTGAACAGAAGATGAGGAAGTCCTGAACAGGGCTCTAGAAACAGAAGACAGCTCCAGAAAATGAGAGGAAGAGAAGAGTCTATAGTTTGGCAAGTGCCTGAATGTACTCGTGGTGTGGGGAGTGTGGGGTGTGGGGAGAGGTGTCAGACGACATCAAGGAGTCAAGATGGAAGAGATCATTGTGTTGTTTATTAGAAGATCCATGGTAAACCTCCAGATAAATTCCACATGGAGGTTGAATGGAAAGGCGATACAAAGGAATTGGCTGAGGGGTGGACTACAACTCCCATACGTCATTATGTTTTCCAATACATTGTCATCTTACTAGATCTTTACTGGCCTGGGGGACAGGCAGGTAAGAAAGACTGTAACTTGTCCAAGTCACATGAGCCAAGAGCAGTGGAGTCAATTTCTCTAACATGACTGGGACAGGAAGTTGGCCAGTTACTTGAAAGCGTCAGTTAAGGCAAGAACTTGTAACGTAACACGTGAGGATTGTTTTTCTTTCCCTTAGCGGCCTGTGGACTGAACTGCGTTGTGTTTGGTGCAGTCACCATTTTCTGAATCCAGGTTAAGCAGGGCAAGGTTGCTTACCCAAAGTGAGAGGAAAAACCCCAGACGTTTGCCCAGATTCACTTGCCACTAGAGAAAAGGTTGAGGGAGAGCTGAGCTCTGCCAATCAGTCGCACAGAGATGGACTCAGGAGCTCCAGATGTGAAGGGGGATGAGGGGTGCTCACTCTCTCCAGTGGTGGCAGTGGCCTTTGATGATGGCAGGGTCAGCAGTTATGATTCAGGTGAGGTCCCGACACAGCACAAGTGTGACAGTGAGAGCTAGTGGATGTGGTGTTTTCTTGTTAGACCAGTTCTGAGGTCTGGTGCTGGGTGCTGTTCCAGGAAGCTCGGTCCTCACCAGGCTCTTCAGATCTCCCAACAACTCCCTAGCTGCCTAATCACTGCTCTGCCTAGTCAGCCAGAGCCTCCTTCTGCTGCTTGTATCTAAGAACTCCGATGGAGATGCATTAAAACCAAAAAGATTTTATTTTACTTTAAATCCCACATGTATATATCCACGTACCAATCTTACAACAAACCCGTTGAAAGCAAGACCTCTAACATATAAACAAGCTGAAAATAGGAAGTTTTATTTTAATAAGCCCATAGGAATCATCTTCTAGATTTATTGAAACTTATGATATTGTTAAGTGAAATGAGGCAAAAGGCAAGATAGTATATTTTTTGTATTTTTGTTATAGACATAGGGGAAGATTACACTGGAGTGTTAAGTCATTATCTTGGGCTAAGGTTGTAATGAGTGACAAGGGTTTCCTTCACTTTACTTATATACAGTTGGCAAATTTTCTACTGTGCATGTTTCATTCTTATGTAATAATTCAGTAACAGGTAATCATTGCCTACCTTTTGGGAGTTGTGATTTTTGGTAAAATATTATTTTCAAGCTTAAAGGAATCCATCTGTGTTCTTTTACAAGGATGCAGATCCTTACTTTCCATCTTCATTGTTAGGGAGCAACTTCCTCGCCTTGGTCTAATGTTCCCACAACAATGGTGCAGGGGATAACATGCTGGGCCTCTCTTGCGACACCCCACCACTTCTCAACCATCACCCCTTCTCGTGGAGAGTTTAGGAGGAAGTCCTGGGCATGCATGCCCAGCTTCGAACTTTCTTCTTTCTTTCTCCTCTGTCTGCCCACAGAGGGGCGCAGTCTGGTCTGCTCTCCGCCTGCGAATAAGTTAGCAGGCATGAGCAGCCCTTGCCAGGCCAGGGCAGAGAGCATGAGTGACCCTAATTCCAGACAGTCCTCAGTAGCCACCTAAGACACAGTTTCCATCTGGCTTTATCATTAACAGAGCTCCATTTGTCTACTGTGTTTTATTTCTCACTTGGATCCAAAGTTGAGAGATGTCTAAGTTTTTGTGTTGTCACAACAAAATATATAAAATGGTTACTTATGAAGGCTAGAAGCTTATTTAGCTTAGTTCTGATGTCTGGGAAGCCCAAGAGCATGGCACTGTATCTGGTGAGGGGTGTTTCTGCTGCATGATGACGTGGTGGGGTGGGTATCACACTGCATGACTGAGCATGTGTGTGTCCACTCAGTCATTTCTTCTTATAAAGCCATCAGTCCCATGCTGTGGGTCCCTCCTTGATGACCTTATCTAATCCCAATTATTTCCTAAAGGCCCCACCTCTAAATGCCATCAACATACAAATATGGGATTGTTTCAACATGAGTTTTAGACAGACTATCCAAACCATGGCAGGAGGGGGTTGGAAGGAGGCAATTCAGTGGTTCCAGGCACCACCCAGGGACCTGTGATTAACACTACTTCTTAGGTTTCCCAGTGTCCTCCATGGCTAAGTCCTGGGACACAGAGGAACACTGGCTGTTGGATGGCTCTTCTCAATCGCCTTTAACTCTGCAGAGAAGACACGCAGCCCCTAGATGCCACCAGTCCTGCCTGCAGCCTCTCTTTCACTGCCTCCAAGAGAAACGCATCATTACTTACTTACTGTTCAGAGCCTCCCTAATAGGACTCAGTGCCTTAGTAACAGCGGTTTGAAACCTCAGTCATCAAATCAAATATCTGAAGCCAGGCCCTGAGGTTTCATTAGTAGCAGGATATTTTAATGGGATTATAGCTTTTTTTTTTTTTTTTTTGGTTCAGAAAGCAGAACCCTGATTAAGCCTAGAAAGCTTATCCATTGATCTTAACCTTCTCCTTCATAAAGTCTGTGAAAAGAAAGCAAATCCTTGGATCTCAAATCCATAGTTCTACCTCTACTATTATTCCTTGCCTCCCTTAGATAAAATATTTTTGTTTCATAAATCATTGCTCTTAAAAATCAAGCTATAAGAACACACCCATCTTTCCAAGAGTTTATCAGCATTCTGCAAAGTAGCTGGATACAGTAAGTGCTTTAAAAACCACAATAAAGTAGTCAGCCAAATTCAAACTATTACACATAATCTTTATCTGGCAGCTTTCAGGGTAGACAATAACCAAAGTCAATCGCTTTTCTCAGGTTTCCTGATTATATTATCCTCAAATTTATTCTCGAGTTACAATTCAAGGTCACGAAAGCAACAGTTTGAGATATGCATGCCATTAAACAGAAAAATCAAATCTCATTAAATAACTGACCTTTAAGAGTTGCTTCCTTAACGCACCAAACATACATTCCAGAAATGCTAAGATGCGGCACATAGAAAACGGAACTAAAAGATGGGAGATCGAAAATCTTCAGCCAAAATGTTTCTAACAGCAATGTTTTCCAGGAAATCAAACCACAGGTGCTGAATCAACAGTGAATCTCTGATTGGTCCTTTTTAATCAAACGAGCAGACTGTTGACAGGGGATCTTGTGGTTTCTTGGGGGATTGGGAAGATGGAGTTTGAAGGACAGGACTCTGTGCTGCCCAGGTTGGGCCACACTGGAGCCCCTGTCTGCACATCCAGACCAGGACTGGAAGGCATCTCAGGTATTCCTTTTTTTTTTTTATTGTAAACAAATGGGATACATGTTGATTCTCTCTACATGGAGTCAAGGCATACCATTTGTGTAATCATAAATTTACATAGGGTAATATTGTTTGATTCATACTGTTATTACTTTTTTCCCTTCCCCTCCACCCCTCCCACCCCTCTTTTCCCTCTATATAGTCCTTCCTTCCTCTATTCTTACCACCCTCCTTATCCCTAACCCTAAACCTAACCCTAACCCTAACGCTAACCCCTCCTACCCCCCATTATATGTCTTCATCCGCTTATCAGTGAGATCATTCGTCCTTTAGTTTTTTGAGATTGGCTTATCTCACTTAGCATGATATTCTCCAATTTCATCCATTTGCCTGCAAATGCCATAATTTTATCATTCTTCATGGTGGAGTAATATTCCATTGTATATATGTGCAACAGTTTCTTTATCCATTCATCAACTGAAGGGCATCTAGGTTGGTTCCACAATCTGGCTATGGTGAACTGAGCAGCAATGAACATTGATGTGGCTGTATCTCTGTAGTATGCTGATTTTAAGTCCTTTGGGTACAGGTCAAGGAGTGGGATAGCTGGGTCAAATGGTGGTTCCATTCCAAGCTTTCTGAGGAGTCTCCATACTGCTTCCCAGAGTGGCTGCACTAATTTGCAACCCCACCAGCAATGTACGAGTGTACCTTTTTCTCCGCATCCTCGCCAACACATGTTGTTGCTTGTGTTCTTGATAATCGCCATTCTAATTGGGGTGAGATGGAATCTTAGGGTAGTTTTGATTTGCATTTCTCTTATTACTAGAGATGTTGAACATTTTTTCATATATCTGTTGATTGCTTGTACATCTTCTTCTGTGAAGTGTCTGTTCATTTCCTTAGCCCATTTGTTGTCTCAGGTATTCTGTCTGCAGTGTCTGGACAGGTAAAGGACTTGCCACCTGCCAGGAAAAGACAAGCCTGCTATGCCCTCTGTCCTGGCTCCTCAATCAGGACCCACTGGACTCTCAGGCTCACCTATTCTCACAAAGAAAGTGCTCTTGGGGAAAATCAAAGGTAGACAAGAAAAACGTTAGGAATAAAACTACCACAGAGACCGGGTCAGAATATATAAATGAGTTTAACTTCACAATAAAGTGACAAGGAGCACTCGAATAAGTTACCCAGACACACTGAAAGCCTGGACATGGAGAAACTTTTCAAGCGAATCAGCACTTGATGCTACCAACTTCACTATTCACCAGGTTTACGTGGAACCATATTTATAAGCATTTTACACATACCACTCACTTGCATTTAAAAGAAAAATGGATTAAATATTTACAAATTAGTAAAACATATCTGTTCTGCTATTTCTCTTTTTAACCTCTCTGTTCATTTCATAGTAGGCAAAAAGCATTATTTTTTTAAACTATAAAGAGGTTTTCTAGGGCTGGGGAGATAGCTCAGTTGGTAGAGTGCTTGCCTTGCAAGCACAAGGCCCTGGGTTCAATCCCCAGCACCGCAAAAAAAAAAAAAAAAAAAAAAAAAAAGAGGTTTTCTAGGACATAGACCACCTGGCTATCATAGAACTCCAGGACAAGTCCCAGATGCAATCAGAGGTTTGAAGCTTTGGATAAGGGCAAATTCAACTACCCTCACCCCTGGGTGTCTGCTCTAGACTGCCTTTTGAAAGCACTTGGTCTCTGAACAGGGTAGAGAATCTAATTTCTAAATCACTGATGTTTGATTAGCTAACCTCACTCCCCTTAGGGTTTAGATCCTATATCCAAGGGCCCAGCTTACACTCCTCCTTGAGAATCTCACATGCATCTTGAAGTCAGGGTCTTCTCTGCTTCCTGCCCACCCTTCCAACCAGCCATCTTTTAGTTTCCATCCCTTATTTCAGCCACTGGCAACTCCACCCCCCCAGAGGCAGGAAACAGAACCTGGGTGTCCTGACGCCTGCTATTTCCTGACCTCCCACACCCAGTCCACCCCCAACCTCAAGGGCTTGACTTGCGAAGTGCATCTCCAGCCTCTGCCCTTCTCCCCAGCTCTGCCAGCAGCACTCCAAGTCTCGCCTCCTCCTGGCTCTGTAATAGCTTCTTTATGGTTACCACTACCCATTCTTAAAATGTATATAAATGTGCTTTCTCTTTTGACCCCTTTAGAACCCAGGACCATACAAAAGCACAGATCTGATCATGTCTTTCCTTTATCTGAAATGCTAAAAATGGCTTCTTAGTGTTCTCAGGATAAAAAGCAAAATCCCAAAGGTGGCCTGGAACTCCTGCCTGCCATGGCCCTGGCTCAGTCAACCCCCACTGAGCCTTCCAGATGCCCCCTCTCCTTCCCAGGGCCATGGTGCACACTCTACCTTCTGCCCCTACAAAGAAACCTTCCCAACAATCAGGACAGGATGGCATCTCCCTGTCACAAGCCAGCATCCTCACTTCTCTGCCACAGAACTCATCAGTGGGTAGCAACCCCACACGGGTCTACCTTAGTGCCTGGCTCCTGGGCTCAGCCCTAAAACTCCCTGAGGAGAGGAGCCACGTGAACTCTGCTCCCACTAACCCCAGGGCCTTACATGGCACTGGCCCACAGAGCAATGCATGTAGAATGGACATACCCAGGGTAAATGTTTAGAAAGAAGCCAGGCCTGGAATCATACAGTGAAGGAGCATCCTGACTCAGGATCAGCCTCCTGCCCCACAAGGTTTTCAGGATCTCTGAGGATCCGGAGGAACAGCTAGTCTTTCTCTAACAGATTTCCCCAGGATGATCTCTGGACTTAAAAATGGGGAGAGGGTGGTAGTCTTTTGATGTGATTTTTGAAGATCGTGATAGCAGGTTGGTATCCTATAGGCATCTGATTAATGGCATCTATTAAAGTAATGATAAAGATTTTAACTGCTTCAGTGTAAACCAAGAAAATGTCTAAGAAATGAAAAGACAGGAATACTCATTCCCGGGACCTCCTCACCCATGTATAAACGATATACATGGGTCAGATAAGAGTCTGAGTTAAAAGGCAGAGAGGTGGTTATATGTGCACAGACTCTGGGCCCTGGCTACCTGCATTCAAATCATGGATCTGTCACCTACTGGTTGTGCCATCTCAGGCAACTCACTTAATTTCTCTGTGCTTCAGTGTTCTGAAAAATGAGAATCTCAACAGCCTACCTTTTAGAGCTGTTGTGATTATTAAATAAGTTAATGAATGTTAAATACTTTGAGCAGTGTCGTATGCTGCCTATAGTAAGCAATTCATAAATGCCTGCCATTTTATTATTAATAGGTGTTTTCAAAAGATGCTTTACAATATTCTGGCTAAAACTGTTACATTTTGATTAGAATGGAATTCAATTAATGTTTAAGAGGTTAAAATTAAAATATGCATTGGCTTGTTTTGTTATACATAAAGCAGTTTTAATGAAAATATTCTGAATGCATAACCTTGTTGATTCAGATAAAACAAACAAAATGCCTGTTAGTGGATGGTTGTTGGCTTCCTAACAGAGTGTGACAAAAACATTCCTCAAATATGCCTGGATAACCTGTTCAGTATCTGGTGAATTCACAAGCATATGCCTCGTTTACCTTTGTATATAAAGTAACAAAATCATATTCAGTTAACCAAGCTAGACAATGAAATAAACAAAAATATATCACTGCATTAAAGCAGAGCATGTATAGCAACATCTATCCTTGAGTTGTAAAGAAGGTGTGTTAAAGAGCTGGGGTGTAGCTCAGTGGCAGAACTTGCCCAGCATGCAAAAGGCCCTGGGTTGTTCCTTGGCAACACCCCAAAAAAAAAAGCTAAGATTACATTAATAAGTACAGACCAAAATGTACCTATTAAAACAGTTGGCTAAATGCTTCTAAGTGGACACGTACCTGTCACTATGATCAAGGAATTCCATTCCTAAATATATATCCAAGAAATATGAATGGGAACAGAAGGACACATACATACAGGAATTTTCATAGAATGTTCAGAGTAGCTTTGTTCATAATAGTGAAATACTGAGAATAACCCAGATGTCCATCAACAGAATGATCAACAAACTGTTGTGTGTTTATACAGCTGAATACACCAGTGAGAATGAACAAACTATGAAGATGTGTAATACATGAATGTATCTTGCAGAAATTACATGGAGTGAAAGAATCTAGACCCAAAAGAATGTACATATGACTGCTGTAGACTGACTCCTAATGTTCCCCAAGGGCCCATTTGTTAAAGGCTTGGTCCCCAGCCTGGTGGTATTGGGAGGTGGTGGAATCTTTAAGGAGGGGGGCTTAGCAGGAAGTCTTCAGGTCATTTATTGTGCTCTCAAAGAGGATCGTGGGACCCCACCCCTTTCCTTGCTCCCTTTTTTGGTTTTCCTGGCCATTAAGTTAACAGTTTTGCTCTACTACATGCTCCTATCATGAGGCACTGCCCTGCCACAGGCCCAAAGCAAGGGGGCCAATTGATCAGGGACTGAAATCTCCTAAGCTTGAGCCAATACAAACTTTTTTCTCTTTATACATTATCTCAGGTATTTTGTTATGGTGATGGAAAACTAATAATAGTTTTCTTAATAGAAAGTTTAAGAATCATCAAATCTGATCAATAATCATAGAAATCACAACAATAGTTACCTTTAGGGAAGAAGGAAATAGGTACAGGCTAAAAAAGAGTATGAGAAAACCTTATGGGATGTTGGTTATATGAGTTTATATGAATGTAACATTCATCAAGTCATAAGTTGTTTTTTTTTTTACTTCTATTATAAAGAAAACCCTTTCTAACTAGTCATTCAAGTCATGATTATACTTTGATTTAATAAAATTGACTGCCTTGCTCACTTCATGCATTGTTGGAGTGTTGACAGAGTGCTTCACCCACAAACACAACAAACCAAATATTGTGGACTGAATTGTGTCACCCACCAAAATCATAAGCTGAAGCCCAACCCTTATATGATTATATTTTAAGATAGGGCCTATAGAGGCTTAATTAAGGTTAAATAAAATAGTAAGGGTGAGGCCCTAATCCAACATGACTGCTGTCATTGTAAGAAGACAGAGCGATGCCAGGAACACATGCACAGAGGGAGGACCATGAAAGGACACAGCAAGCAGATGGTCACCTGCAAGCTGAGGAAAGAGGCATCAGGCGAAACCAGAGAAGCTAACACCTTTGATCTTGGACTTCTAACCACTGTAACTATGACAAAATAGATTTGTTGTTTAAGCCACCCAGTCTGGGGTATTTTGTTATGGCAGCCCAAGCAAACTAAGACATCAAATAAACAAAGTCTTCAAGAGAAACTCCAAGAGCTTGACATGGCCTTCTGGAATTTACGGGACCCAGAAGTTGGTATCTCACTTTCTGGGAGAAAGAAAAGACCAGTGGGAGCTGGCAAAGCAGAGAGAGAAAGAGAGGGCACCATGTTGCAGCAAAGGTACTTCTGCTGCCAAAGGAACAAGGGTGTGTGTTTCCTCTGGTCATAGTGTGGGCCCCACAAAAGTAGCCCGCCTGAGCTGGAGGAGATGAAGATTAAAGTCAGATACATTTCACACAGAATGGTCAATCACAAAGTGATACTGTGGATGTGGAACAACCACAGCTAATAAATTGCTGCTGGAAATGTAAACTGGTATCACCATTTTGGCAAAGTGTTCAGCTGTATTGAAAGCTAAAACATACACCCATTCTATGACCCAGTCATCCCACTCCCGAGTCTACAGCCTAAGAAGTCAGTGTATATGTGCAACAAAACAAAAGAGAAAGTTCACAGTGAAACAACACAAATGTCCTTTAACAGAAGAATGGACAAACTCAGAATGCTTGCATCATGGTTATCAACAGCAATAAAAGGGAAAGATCACTGATATGCACGAAACATGAATGAATCTCTAAGATAATATTAAATGAAGAAGTCAGTCACACAAAAAATATGTATCATATGTAATTCCATTTACATGAAGTTAAAAGTGGGAAAAACTGCCCTCTGGTGCTAAAGGTCAGAGGTATAGTCATGTTAGGGATAGTGGTTGATACTGACCAAGCAGGAAGTGAGGGGGTCTCTTGGGGGATGGGAATTGGTATGTATCTTGACCCAAGTTCTAATCATATAAGTTGTCAGATAGGTGAAAATTCAGCAAACTAGACACTTGATATTTCCGTTCTCCACTATATTCGAGTAATATTGCAATTCCAGAATTTGTATTACTATGCCAAAATGTATTATGTGATTAATAGATAAATGTGATTTTTTACTATTAAATAACTGGGAAATATCAAAGACTGCCCAAGATTTTATTTCAAAATGGAAGAAAAGAGAAGTCTACAAAATGGTATGGAGGTGTTGTGAGAGAAGAACTAGAGATGGCTTTCATTTGTACCCTACTAAGCCTAGTCCATTGAATAAACTGGTTCTATGTAGGGGGCAGTTTCTTTTTTTAAATTTTTTTATTTGAGAGAGCAGTTTCTTTAATTTGAGATTACTTGAACTACTAGATAGTGTTTTCTGATTCTGCCAAAGTTATTGCTTAGGTTTCAGTTTACTATGCAATTCAAAGATTAACCCTGAAGTAATGACCTGGGAACTTTGGTTCAAGTTGACATCAGCAGCTTATTGACCTGTGTCTGGTGTTGATGTCCAAAAACCTTAGGGCAGAGAATTAGCCCAAAGATATCAACAATGACCACTGGCTCACGTTGTACAGCTAATGGTTACTGCAGATTATAACTATTGGTCTTGATCAATATAGCACTCTGTTTGATAATACTGGATTCACTAATTCCCAACTACTGGCCTTTTCCTATGAAATTACAGGAATATAAATATTTAAGCACACACACACTTAAGACTTCTATTACTTTAGTTTTCTACTTTAGATTTTGTTTTGGGTGGCTCCTGGTTAAAGGTGGAAAATAGACCACATATATTCTTATCCTTTTCTTTGTAAGTCCCTACTTTAATGATTGCAAAGGTTAAGATGAGGTATAGACCACAAAGTGAATGGAAGAGAGAATGTTCACAAATAAGAGATTTCAACACAGTTCTTTGGAATGACTGAACTGTTGACCCCCAGGGATGGATACATGCCTAGCAAAGATGGGGTAGAAGATTCCCTTGACCAGCTCAGTAAGCACTGGCCCTGTGCTCCACATACCATGCATATGTCACCAGGAACCAGCACCTTCTCCTCAGGAAAATAAAATAAAATAAAATAAACACTAGAATTTGGGGCTTCCCAGGGAAGCAGCACCCTGCCTGACTATTCTTAAAGAGAGGCCACTGGTAGAAAATGCTGGTCTCCCCTCAAGTCCCCATTTTCAATGCACTTTTCTATCTAGCTACCAGCACCTTTGACTTTTGGGGGAAGGCATGGACTAGCTTTGTCCTTTCATGTGGAGGGCCAGAAATACCTGAGAATGTATGTCCCCCTCCTGCAAAAGCCCCCTCCCTAGAGGCCCTTAACAATGACTGACAGGTATGGCGCATGAGCCACCAACCCGCACAGACTCACAGAGATATAAGGCTGAGGCTGACTTACACCACCGAGCTCCCCCAGGATCAGGCTGAAGTCACCCTCTGCGGCACTCTGACTGAGATCACACTGCGCTTGACTTCCCCTTCCCTTCTCAGTTTCCCCGGGGGACCAGCTTCTCAATAAAGAGGCTCACGCACACATGAACTCTTTTGCCTGTATCTGCTTCTACAGAGCCCGCCCTGAGCCATCTGCAAACCTTGACAAATAATATAGGCCTTGTTGGCAGCTTTAGGGTCACAGCCCTGAGAATGGACAATCAGCGATAACCAGACATTTACTGAAAACCTCCAGCATAGAAGGAAGCAATCAAAACAAAGAAGAAGATGTAAACAAGCCCTCTGTAATTTCCCAAGTGGAAGAAAGAAAAGAGGAGGGGGGAGTAAAAAGGAAAAAGTAAGAGCCAGAAAGAAGCAAAGCTAAGAGCCACTTACGTGAATATTGTCTGCAGATGACATAATAAGTGAAACCTGAATCATCCACCTTCATAAGCACATTCTCTTTATCAAGGGGAACCTCATTCCACATAAGCAGCTGCAGACAGATGGATAATTACCTATTCACCACCACACAGTTATTTCTATGCCTGCCCCCCTCCAGTTGCCTCACCCCTTCTACATCCATCCACTAGTAGTACTTTTGAAAGCACACTTTGCGCTGTAGTAAGCACAATGTTGTGTCTCATACAAAAGTGCTTAGACATAATAGGAACAAAATCCTGAGCCTCGCAGCATCCACTCTGCTCCCAGCAGCCTTCGAAAACTTTGCCTGACTGAAATGTAAAATGCACTTTTAACGCTGGCTTAACATCCCATCTTCAAGACATCAGCCACCACAGGCAATAACAATTTAACCAAGTCAAAACTACCTTTATAATTTATTTTACACCTGTTGTCAATCTGTTTTCAGGTTATGGCAAATTAATATACTTTGGCAGGTTAAAATAAAGTACTTACTTGAAAGTTGACTTAATTGTTCCTCTCCTTAACAAATATTAATGAGGAGGATGTACCATTAATGATTTTGGTGCCAATTTTCCAATACACTCCTTTCTTCCAACACCTTAAATACACACACACATACACACACCCACACACACGTACACAATTTTTAAATTATAAAGTAATGTACAGATGGTCCCTGAGTTACAACAATTCTACTTAGAATTTTCTGACTTTCTGATGGAGCAAAAATGATATGCGCTTAACAGGAATCCTACTTTTAAAATTGTGAATTCTGATCTTAGGATATTTTGGATGCTGGGCAGTGGCCTGAACTAGAGCTCCCAGGCAAGGAAGTGACCTCAAGCGGAATCAACTGATGCTTTCCAGTGTGTGGCTAAGCCGGAATGCCCAGTAGGTTAGTAGGATTAAATGCATTTTTGACTTGCAGTGTTTCCAGTTTACAATGGGTTTATCAGGACATAACCCCATCATATGTTAAGGAGCAGTTGTTTTCATCGCAGATTATTTGGAAAACACACAAAACTCCACATATCCTGCTGTAATTCCACCATCCGGTCTTTGCCAATTCATTGCGAAAAGAAAATTTTAAATATATATATTTCCTAGGAATTCAACTCCCAAGCTCATACATATTAAGAAGTAAGACAGGAGCTATGCTCAGAGCTTTGCTCTTTAAAGAGAAGATGTGCATGATTCATCGATACATGTTGGGGAAATACAGATAAAAGGATAAGTGCACTCTACAAACTCCTCTTCACTTATAGTCAAATGCATGGAGTTGTGGGCCCCAGTGTGAAATTTTCATGAGAGTACATCAAAAAGCAGGCTGCTGGCAACTGAGGCACAGAAGTATTTCACCCTATCCCAGAGTGCCCTATGGTGTCAGAAAGCCTAAGGGACCAGAGTTAAGCTGTTGGCCACTAACACAAGCCCCTTTTAGGCTGAGATGTTGGTTTTGTTTTGTCTGTTTGTTTTCTCTTCCTTCTTCCCTGACATTCTTTTCCTTTTATGGTTAATAGCAGAGGGGGTTGGGGGAGAAAGTTTAAAGCAAGAATCTCAAAGCTCTTAAGTTAATCACAACATGTTAACTCAATCATTCCCAAAGGTTTGCTAGAAAATAGGTAGAATTTCTTTGAGGTAGAATTTCTTTTAAAGATGGAGAAACAGGATGCCCAGAAAAGCAATAGATTTTTTCTCTTATCCCCTTTTATTCAATAAATATTCACTCAGTACATAGAACATATGTGTGAGGGGGTTACCATATGAACATGCAGACAAAATGTGCATGTAAGCTGATGGAATCCAGGGTGGTACAAAGTGCTGTGAGAGTTTAGACCAGGGCTCAGCCAACATCTCTCCTGATGTGGTCATGAAGAGGAAGGGAGATCTTAGGAGAGGTGCATGAGGTAGTTGAGTTGAGTGTGTAATACTTAATATAAGCCTGGTGCTTTGTGATGGTCACTTGTTTTGAGTCACTGGATGGTAAACCTGCTAAGCTCTTAAAAAAGGAATTGATATGCACTTATATTAACAACTACAGAGGCATAAGGACGCAATGTACCTCAACATGAGACTTGGTTAGGCTTTCCTATGACCAACACTGCGGAAATCTTCCATCTGTGGAACCACTCCTGGTTCCCTCAGGACAACATTCCCCCAGGTGTTAGAGGAAAAATGATCCTTGTATTGTCTAGTTATTTGGAAGAAAAGTGGGTGTAAAAACTATTTTCACATCTGGAAAGTAATAATCAGGTTGAAATTTAGAATTAAGTAATTGAATTGTACATCCTGAACCCTGGGGGTTCCAGGGCAGCAGCCAGGGAGAGGCTGGAAGGGAGAAGGACTGGGAAGAACTGTGAGGAAGGAGAGAAGAGCCAGACCTGTGGGACAGTAGCCTGGTAAGAACACCAGACCCCCCAGTGCCAGCTTCACACCGCCCAGGAAAGTAGGTGTCTGCAGCCAGTCCATTCACCTTCCTTCACTTTCCATTTTCCACACTAATAAGTTCTTCTTTCAGATATAAAATGGATACTCAAGGATAAAGTTTCCTTTTATGACTACTATGACATAGTACAGCCACACCACCAAATACCCCAACGTGCTTAGGATTTGAAACAAACAGAAAAAAATTCTGATGTGAGCTTATTTTATAAGAAAATAAGTGCTCTTCTGATGGGTATAACACAATGGAGCAGTGTGTTTTAAACTCATGTCAGGAACCGTTAGTGCCGAAATCAATTTAGCAGGCTGGCAAACATATGAAAAAAGACAGAGCAGGATAGGAAATATCAGAGTGCATATTACACATAATAAAAAGCAAATACTGTGATATGAAGCTTGTCTCTGTGATGTGTGTGTATGTGCATTTGCACGTGTTTACACACACTCACCCACAGTGCCAAGCTATGATGTAAATTGTAGTGTCACTAAAAATCATGGTCAAAAATGTGCAAAAAAACCATTGCAATAGAGTGTGATTCACTTCAGTCAAGTCTGGGATAAAAATCCTAACTCGCTGAATAGTCAAGCTAGCGGGTATTTATTCCTGTGGGACTTCTTCAAATGACAAGTTCTTCCTTTACATTTTAAATATACTATGATTTACATGGAAAAAATGATTTATGCATACCTTGTCAGGTATACTGCTTCTTTAAAATAATGTATATCTGTTAATAAATACAGAACTAATCTTGAGCTTCAAAATTTGTCAAAAACCAGAAACATAAATCATTGCATGAACTGAAACAATGACCAGTAACTCCTATAAACCATTGCTATTTTTCACACTAATTGTACGCTAATTAATCCACCATGGGACAGAAGAGGGGGAGGCTGATGAGGAAACTTGGTGGGCAGAGATGGTTTCACCACCATTATACCTTGACAACTTCCCACGATCACTTTATATATACCAAAATAAAATGAGATTTCTGTTCTCCAAAAAAGTATATTTCAGAAAAGAGAAAGCTGCCTTATGTTTGAATACTTACAAAGGCTCCCATTTTACAGGGCATTCTTTCAATTACTTTCTCCTGAAAGCCAAAAAGCAAAACCCTATTACCTCCAAGACAACTGAAACTGAAAATCAAGCAGTTCATTAACACTGGATGTAATGGCAACTGATTTTCAAAGGAGAAGTCAGGTCAAAATTATATCAGCTAGTAGGACTGCTGATTTCATGAAAAAAGCCATCAGAGGTTACTGGAGAACTCTTTGGAGAAGACCGCCTGAAACAACCTCGGTCAATACAAGGTAGGGATGCTTATGGAGTTCATGAGACTACAATTTGATAAATGACCCAATGAATGAGTAAGGGAAGCCAAGCATTAACACCAGTTTAGGTTCATAATTCCTGGGAGGAGCTTTATAATTGCCTGTATTGGATGTCCTTACCTAAGCCATATGGAAGTGCTGGGTTGCAGACATGAATATACACCTAGAGGAAGAAAGGAAAAAAAAATGTTCTTGTATTATGCAAATGAGCACAAAAGATTTGGAAAAAAGTTTGTAGTGGCAACAGGACTCTATCTCAGATAAATCATATGGAAATAAATATATTGAAAGTGGTCTAATGATGCCAGACTCTGATGTCAAATAAGTATGTAAAACATTTGAATGAATGATTTCATAACATGTGAGAGTGGATGTAACATTTCTAAATTGTTAACTTTAAACAATGCAATTTGAAACATATGCAAATTAATTAAGTATAAACAGATATTTCATCCTTTACTACATTCTTAGAATGTATGTATACGAATTGACATAAAACCATTTTCAAACCCTTTTGCTGGAAAACTGGGAGCCACCTTATAATCAAGGGCACCTTTACATAAACACATGGGATAATCTGCATCTCAGATAACTGAGGGTTGTCAATAGCTGGCTTGCGAATGAAATGAACTGCAGGCAGTTACTGCAGTACATGAAAATCCCTACATTAAAATACTAATAATTGCTAACAAATTAATTCTTATGTGTCAAAAATTCCTTTAGGATGTCTCTTCCATGTGGATCCCTCAGCCCACTTCTGAGTTCACCTATAGCTTTGATTGACAGTTCCCATACACACTGACAGCTCTCTACTCCAGCCATCCCTTCCTCTCTGCTTCTCTACCTAGGACTTACTCTGGTGCCTCTGGAGTTTGCTCAGGCTAATACCAGCATCCCTAATGTGCTGGGGATTTAATGCCCTGAGGGTAAATGGTGGAAAAATACTCCAATTTCCCTACTGCTTGGTAGACAATTTTAAGCTGTAGTTTATGTGATACCAGCAGAGCCAAGCATCAATTACTCACAGTAGTGGCCTGCTCAATAACCCCACTCTTTCTGAATTTCTTCCCCTCCCTGTCTCATTTTCTTCACAATAGCACTGTGCTTCTTGGGTTTGCCTCCCCAATAAACTATCTGGTTGCATGTGTGAATCACTTCCGTGTGTATATCCACCATGTCAGCATCATGAGGCAATTTTGGGTCCTCTTTGGAGAACAGCTAACTGTCTGCAGAAGTTAAGGTTAAAGAATTTTACCCACATTCTTTGCACCCACATTACTTAAATCTCTGGGAATGTTTCCTCCATTCCTTTCAGTACTTAATCTCTTACCACCGCAAAGGGTTTTTCTGTGTGTTATAAAGTATACCCAGATGAACAAAACAGAGTTCTAGCCTCAAGGATGTTTACACTTGAGAATTGAATGTGAAACATGAAGGAAGACAAGAAACTTACATTTAAAGATTCAGACCACAGAAGAATGATGTGGAAGTTCTAAGGAGAGGGACTACTTCTGACTAACTAGTATTTCTTCACTCCCCAAAGTTACTCTTCAAGTTTTCTAATTTTAATCTGTTTGGTTGAAAACACCCATCCTTTTCTAAACACCACACTGCCTCCCAGGTCATCCCAAATATGGTGGGTGGTGATACAGCATGAAGAGTGACCAGTTCAATAATAAAAGGCAAAGCACCTTCTCACAGATGTCCTTAGTGACTGTTCCATCTATCAGGTGAGATACCATATGTCCAGGTGAACCTGGGATGCTTCCTTGTCCCTTGATCACATCAAGCATGTTCCTTCCTAAGACCCTTCACTCTTAATATTCTCTCCACCCTTCTCCCAAATATCTTCATGGCTCACTCCATCAGATCCTTAAGCTTTCTCTGCTTAAGGCCTTTCCTGACTACCCCATATAAAATAATATCACCCTATGCAATGTCCCACGCTATTGCCTTCCCTGTTTTATCCTTCATAGCTCTGACCACCTGACATATTATTTATTTGCTTATTTATTTTTCATCTTCTCCCACTAAAAACTCTGTAATATTAGGGACCTCCCCCCACCCTTACATGTATTCCTTTTACCTAGAATAGATCTGGCCCAAAGAAGGTGCTCAATAAACACTTGTTTAAAGAAGTAATAAATTTATCATCAGAACCTCAAAATTATCATGCACCACAGCTGAATTTCCATAAACTCATCTGGAATCATGACACAACCCTATAACACAAGGGTCACAAGGGTCTAAAGGGGACATAATTATTTTGTGGAAAAAAATGTGTGTCATTTTTGTTTATGTGGTTAAGTTTCAACATACATAGCAGGTTTAAATAAATAAAACCATTTTAATAAATCACAAACTTGTAGAGGCCATGGAATGTAATTCATTCAGTGTTTATTGTGTAGATAAGAAATCCTGAGATTTCAGATTTCAGACACTATACCTAGCTTACTAATATAATTTATTCATGTATTCATGTGAAAAATATATATGATGGGTATGGTGTTAAGTGAGATTCTATATTTGATTTTTCTTTTGAAAAATCGACTTTATAATTTACTGTGAAGCCACATTTTGCAATTAGATGGGGAAAGTTCATCTTTTAAAAAATCTTTAACTTTTTTCCCATTATAAGTCTTATTCATGTAACTCAGATTCTTCAGAGAGAATATGTATAGAAAATTTTTCAACTGGAGTCTTTTATTCAGATAATTTTAAAGGTAACATTTTCCTCTCTGAGGTGGGACCACTGAATGTAGCAACATTAAAAGCTATTACAAAAACTACCTAAGTAATCGTCCAACCCTAATTACACGGCACTAATTGGTTTTACTACAAATTCATGCTTTTCAAACACAAGCAGTCCTTATAGCTGGCTGATAATCTTTAACTCACCCCAATGGACTCACTGCTAAATTTCCACAATGCACACAAGTCTTTATCATTCCACTCCTGGCTTCAACCTGCCCACATCTTTTCTGATGTTCCTTAAAAGACTGTGGACAGATTCCTTTCTTTCCACCTCAAAATTCCCATGCCTCTGTCTCAAAAGTCATACTTGCCCCAGATGGCTCCTGCCCATCTTCTCGAAGAAGCCTCCACCTTACATTCTACATGATTGTCCCTCTCAATGATTCTTCTCAGCTTATAAAGTAGGGTCAAGTCCTCTACACTAAACACATTCCTTTTCTTCTACTGTGCCATTTCTTTGACTTATCACTCTCTCCTCCAGTCTTTCTCTCCACCAAGTTTGTTGAAAAGGAAGTCTGTTCCCACTCATGGCCATTCTCTCCATTACTTATTCCTTGTAGGATAAAGCCCGATTTCCCCATGGGACCATAGTTTATTCCTTTTGGCCTCACAAGTCAATTTTCAAATGTCTTACTTCCACGTCTTCTGAAAAAAAAAAAGCTTCTTTTAAAAGAGACTCAATAATGAAAAAGAAAAGCATTAATGCTACTTTAAGTGAAGGAAGGGCATCCATGCAAAACAGATAGTTTGCTGCAAGCTATGGCAAAAGGTATAGCCATTTACCAGACTGAATTACAGGCTGGAGCTGTATCATTAGACTTACCAGTCCAATCTTTAGAAAAGCCAGGCATTGCATTTTAAAAAGTATCCCATTTACGTTAGAAAGGAAATCACTAATTTCTGAGTCATTAATTGTGCTGTTGTATAATTCTTGTTCATTAAACAGGTTATTTACTTTGGTAATTTCTAAACTCTTAAACTTTCTTGTAATACAGTTACATCTCTGATTTTACTTGCAAATATGAAAATGATGATTTTTTTAAAAACCAAAACCTCTTAGAATGACTTTTAAATTCCATAATACTTTTCTCAGAAAGAGGTTTGGCAGAAACAATAAGAGAATAAAGAACTAAGATTCAAAGTTCATTTTTATAAATCTATCCTTAAATTTTGGATGCGATCCAATGACCTCACATTAAAATTTTAGAAGGCTTGACTTGAAGGACATGGGGAAATTTACTTAATGTTGATGGCTTCCAGAGCACCTGGTCTATATATCATCATTAATTAAGAGAAGATAAATGGGAGAAAACATATGTGGATAGCTCTAGTTTTATTATTTTCAATGTAAGAATGAATTCATGCAATCTATGCCAAAAACCAAACAACAATTTTTTTTTTAAAGAAACCTTGGTGCCAATGTGTCGTGCATTCATTTTTAAAGCCACGATGGCTACCAGCTTTTTTCAAAAAGGACCAGAGCAGCCAGTTTGGATTCTGACAGCAATGCAGTAGAATTTAAGGTGTTATGACCAAAATGTGTCCTAAGCAGGTTAATCTAGACATACAATATTTTAATAAAGAAATACCAAGATATTAAGCGCAAAGGTGCTTTTATTCCTATGAGTACTGCAGGAGAAACACAGGCAGCAAGGAGTCAAACTGCAGTGGACACACATGAATTTACCATCTCCCTTCCTATTTCTATCCACCCAACCCTACAGGAGCCTATCTTTATCATGCAGAGACAATTAAAACAGCTATAGATTCTGTGTGCATTTCTGTGTCCTGGCTCCCAGACACAGCCTGGGAGCCTAACATTTACTAAATTCTCTACTAGTATGCTACATAGGGTAAAAAGCAGGGACTTCACTGACCAGAGATCCCATCCCCACAGTCTTGGGAGATTTCGGTTCTCCAATGATATGTGGCACTCTCTAGCCATTGTCAAAGCTGGGAGAGTGAATGTTACTAGCAGTAGAAATAAAGTATCCCATTTCTCCAGGGAAACACCTTGGCTGTGTGATGTTGAGGAAGTGGACAACAAATATTTCTCAGTGGGATCTTTTTCTTCCTTTTTACTTCTCCCCAAATCTATCTCTCTATACACACCTCCAGAGTTCATTCTAAAAGAACCAACACAAAGACTACCCATCCTTCAGCCATAGAATTTCAGTGTTCAAATGTAGAAGGAGAAGGTCTGGTTGGCATTCAAAGTTATGTGTAAAGGAAGAGGAAGGTGACCGATAGTTAGAGACCCAGGTCTTCAGGTTAGACAAGAGATAAACAATAGAAACTGCAGAGTCAGGGAGTCTAAGACCCTTACAGAACAGCGGCCGAGGAGCCAAGTGTCAAGAGAGAAGCCCTTCAAAACCAGGGACACTAGCAAGCCCAGAAGGTGTAACCATGATTCTCTTTCCCTACCAAGTGCCCTAAAGCCACACGCTCACTTTCACATCCCCATGTCATGAGGCCAGAGAAAGGGGAAGAGAGATTCCTATACCGGGCCATCCACAAGCAGGAGCAGAACAGAGACTGTACTCAGAGTTGCAGGGTCACAATAACAAACACTGTCCCACAGTGTTAACTGGTGACATCAGGTTAGGCATCGCACATCTTTAGATTTAGGGCGCAGTTTGGGGAGCTTGGATGCAACCACACGCATACGCACACTTACACGGGATTTTACAAACCCGCCTCTACCCCACTGCCTCCCTCCACACTTCGCACACCCAGTGCATCCTGCCCACCTAACCATTTCCATCATCACATTCTTTCTCCCCGAGAGTCAGCCCAGATATGAAGGATCCTAGTGGGGATTCCTGGAAATGTCCTCTCCCAACACCTCCGGTCCACCACCCCCATCCCCTCTGCTGTACCTTTTACTTACACACACACACACACACACACACACACACACACACACACTCCTGCCATGATTGTCATCAGGCCCGCTCGCTGCCCCCAAAGCTCCAGTATCTCAGCGCGCACCGGACACCAGGCATCTCTC
This sequence comes from Sciurus carolinensis, assembly GCF_902686445.1. Taxonomy (NCBI): domain Eukaryota; kingdom Metazoa; phylum Chordata; class Mammalia; order Rodentia; family Sciuridae; genus Sciurus; species Sciurus carolinensis. Next base: position 70,752,440 of record NC_062226.1, read on the forward strand.
TTCCAATGTCGCCTTCCCCCGCCTCGCTGGCTAAAGCATTGCCCCTTGGATGTAGCCCGCTGTCCCTATTCATCCATACTATTGTTCCATGCAGCGCCTCCTGCGCCCAGAAGCGCCCTTAGGAGAGGACCAGGACTCCCATCTGGGGCGGCATCAGTGCCGGGCACCACCACCACCACTCACCCACCCCTCCCTGGCGGTGATACCTTGCCTGACAGCTGGGTCCGCGGGCCCGCGGAAGCAGGAGGCGCTAATGACAGCGCTGGTGCGGAGCCTGGGAATAAAGCTCCGCTCCAGTCGCTCCTACCTCCAGCGCCACCATCTTCTCCCGCTGCTGCTGCCGCCGCCGCCACCGCCGCCGCCGGGACCGCAGACGCCCTCGCCCTGCTCGGCTCCGGCTCCGCAGCCGCCGCTCGGGCCCCTCTGGTCCGGCGGCCCCACCCCCTTCACCCCTCCCTCCCGCCCGGCCGCCCGCCTGCTTGCTCGCCCCTCGTGACGCGCGCCGGGGCCGGGCAGGGCCCGCCTGCGAATAAGGGCGCGCGCACGCCGCGTGCTAGTAGCGCCCCTGCTTCCCACGCCCACCCGCGTGCACGCGCGGCGCGCGAGCCCGAGGCAACAGCGCCAGTGTCCTCCGCCGGCTGCTGATCGCCGCGCCCCAGCTTTTGCGTGGGTGGGCGTGTGGGGTGCCCGCGCCTCTTGCTCCCTGGTTCCGGCAGGCGAAACATGCCTCAGCTATCAGCCGGGCTCCCAGAGGAGGAAATAGGCTGCACTCCCTAGGGGACTGACGGGGACCTCCACCCTTCTCTGCTGCAGCCTCAGTGGGGAGGGCCAAGGTTTCTAACCAGCACCTCTGGTCAAGCTCCGTGCGTAGGAACTGGCCACGGTGCAGGACCACGAAGCCCGGCTTCAGCGCCGACTCTTACGGGAAGTTACTCTCGAGCTTTCCCGCTTCTCAGGTCCCTTAAAATACTGCCTGTACTTCAAAAAGGAGATTGACGGTGTCTCCGGAACGCACTGCATTCCACATTTTCGCCGCAAGGGGGAGAGTCGTGCGGGTTTTGGCTGGCCGGGTTTGCAGCCCAGGAGGGGAACTGCCCAGTCAGTCCCACCACAGAAAGCAGAAAAAAGGCTCTGATTATGCTGCCGGGAGAGGCTCAGCTTGATTTTCCTACTCGCTCCTCATTTTTGGTTGATCAGAATTTAAAGTGTAGTTGAGTCTTGCATAGACCTTCTGCCCCAGATATGGCTCCTAGCTCGGGAGGGTGGGGACCCTTTGCAGCAGGGACCAGGTGGCAGGTGCTGAGCGTTAATGAAAAGCAGTGGGTTGGACAGGCCCCGGGAGGTGGGGGTTCTAGAGCCAACTCCACCTGCAATTGGCGACGTAGTAGCTAAATCGTTCCCTCATTTCAGGAAAGATTTCTCAATAATAAAGTTGTTTATGTACGTAAACTTATAATTTGCAAAGCCCTCATCATACACGTATTCTTATCTACTAAAATGAAAACCCTTGATTATCCTGATCCTTTGGGAAATAGATCTTTTCCACACCGTGTTTCCACATTATTTTAAGCACAATACCTCCAGAAAAATCGGGGGTGTAGCCAGAAGCATTCTGAAAGTCTTGTTTAGCTTTAAAATTCATATGAATTATGCACTCCGTTCCACAATAATTTTTTTTGCTTTAATAAAGAAAACCATAGCTTCGCCCTTCCTAAAAGGAACTTTTAGTAAAATGTAAATATCACATATCAGGAAGCTGTAGCATGCTTGTCCTGTGACATTACCTATTCATTTTTTCAGTAAATATTTATTCAGCACATATAAAAGCCAGAAATCGTCCTTGTTCTCACAGTCTACTGGAGGAACTATCATTAAACAATCATACTAGTTAAGAGAAACTGTGATAGTTCGGCATTTTCTCAAATCTAATTGCTAAAGATGCATACCTAATCTGGACTCCAATGCTAGGTAAGACTAAGGCGATGACATTTGGAGTTGCACAGGAGGGAGAGCTGTGAGACATTTCCAGGAAGAGGGAGGGAAATGTGAAAAGGCCCGAGCAGGTGGGACGGAAATAAGAGGAGAAAGGTGAAGCAGACAGCTGCCAGACCTGCTGGGACCTTGTGGTCTTTTTTAAATAAGGATTTTTATCTCATTAGCCTAGAAAGTCAATGAAGGATTTTAAGAATTTTGAGTGGGCAAGCAGGATCACATTTCTGTTCCTGAAAGATTGCAGAGGTAGTTATATGAAGAGCTGGCTTATGGAGGTTTGAGGTTCAGGGTGGGAAACTGAGTCACGACTGCATCCCTGCTTAGGTACTTGGCAGGGTTTTCTGTGACTATACTAACTGCTCCTTTGTTTTTAGTTCTCACCTCTATTTTCATACCTAGTCATTTTGGGGATACATCTATAATAGTTTCTCTGTAATAGTTTCTATTTTAATACTTTTAAACCACTGTAGTTTTAAAAGGGAAATTAGCTAACCTTGTTAGAATTTTAGGTTATATAAGAGAATATAGGCCCTGAATGAGAGGTTCACTTCCATGCACAAACTTGGTCATTTGGTTTGCTTACTCAGAGATATCAGTCTGCTTGTTTTCTATTTGTTGTACTCTGTTCCCAGCTAGACAAGGTTCCTAGATTCATGAATGAGAGATACGTTATTGCTTTAGTAATAATACTGTGTTCAAATCTTACATCAATTCACAGGAATTTTTTGTGCAAATTAAGGAAAGTATGTGAAATTATTCCACAAAATATTGCATGCCATATAAAGAAAAATAATTGTTCTAATGGCAGCTTAGAGGCCTCCAAAACTAACTAGTTATATTTGTATGTGGAAATCCCACTCCCATGAAAAACACATATCCCTATTCCTTCTTGACAATGCGAAACATTGATAAGTGCTCCTGTTACTTTGTGCTTTGGCTAGCAGGAGACTCAAAGACAAATTTGCAGCTCATTGTAGGAAATGGGGTGAATCCATATGGTACGGTCTTTATATGTATGTCTTACCATTCCTTGTCTTACTTTACTCTATCTACAGATTTTCTATGCTTTATTGCTGTTTTCTACTTTATTATAGATACTCTCGTAGGTACCTCAAATATTTGTATCCACCTATTAACAAGGGTCAAAACTGATGTTTTGTTTGAGGGTACTATATAAAATACTGGCAATCTGCTAGTTTTTCTAATAGGTAATAATACTATAGGCACTATTCCAGGTGTCTTTGGTCTAAATTAAAGACTTGTTTGCCACTGCATGCAGATCAGAAGTCTCTGTGCATGCCAGTTTAAAGCCATATGTTATAGGCAAACTAGAGAATTTCTTCCTCTGGCACATAGATATTCTTCTTTAAAATGATCCTTGAGGTCCCAAACTGGTTTAAGCCCTATTGGCCACTGGATAAGAGGACAACCTTCCATGAATTTTTATTCACTTATGTTTTTTTGTTGGCATTCACTAACTTAGTTCAACTACCACAAGAGTGTGAAAAAAAAAAAATATATATATATATATACCAGAGATTAAACCTAGGGATGTTTAACCACTGAGCAACATGCCCAGCCTATTTTTTATTTTGAGACAGGGTCTGGCTAAGTTGCTTAGGGCCTTGCTGAGTGACTGAGACTGGCCTAGCCTCAAACTTGCAATCCTCCTGCCTCAGCCTCCTGAGCTGCTGGGATTACGGGCATTCACCACCATGCCCAACTCTGATATGGTTTCAAACAGGTAAAATTTGATTTAACAGTTCTGATAGCAATAGATACTTTCCCTTGATTTTGAGTTCTTTAGTGATTACCTTCATTCTATCTCAATCCTTCAGTTTAAGTCTTATGATATGAGGTTGTGTGAAGGACAAACACACAATGACCTTTGGTGATGGGTTTTATCTTGATTCAAGTTTTTATAAGATTTGTACTGGGGATTGAACTCAGGGCCTTGTGATTGCGAGGCAAGCACTCTACCAGCTGAGCTATCTCCCCAACCCCCAGCATTCTATCTAATGTACAATATAGCCAAGATTTAAAATGTACAAATGAAATAGACAATTATGAAGTGTATGTTTCCTCAACACCAATAAATTTGCTTTTGTAGGCCAATTCTTATTTCACTGGCTTTTTCTTTGGACATAAATTCTGTTCAGGCTATAATAGGTTCCCTTCTTTTCTTTTCTGCTCCAAGAGCAGGTCAGAATCCCTCTCTTCTTTTTCTGAATCTCACACACTGTTCCCTTTGATAATTCCAACTAGAATTTTGGACTATGACTGTGTTTATCTGATACACTGGAAGTCACTCTGGTGCCACATTTAGTTAAATCTACCTCTGAAAGTGAAGTTTTTGAGTGAAGAGTGTCATGGGAACATGCTGCCTTTAAAAAAAAAAATGTTTTGTGTCCTTACATGAACCAACATCCATGGCCAGGGGCATGGTTTACACTGACTAACTTAAGCCAATCAGCTCCTAGTCTTGGAATAGAATTAATCCTCCCCAAACTACACGGCTGATTGGAGATAGAGCAAGAACAAGACGTGAATAGCACAAAAAGGGGGAAATGGACAGAAGGGAACAAAACATCTATTGTTCTGTTCATCTCAGGCTTATGACAGTGACAAACTAGAAACTTTAACTTAAATGCGTAACCATAAAGGAAATGATATATAGTCTGGTATATCTTTACAGTGGAATAATATGCAGATTTTAAAGATACCATATCTACAGAATTTTTCCCTCAATTTTTTAATTGGTGCATTATAGTCATACATAATGATGGGATTTGTTATTATATATTCATACATGTGCACATTATAACAATATAATTTGTCCAATATCACTCCCTAGCTCTTCTTCTCTCCCTTCCCACTGTTCATTCCTTGGCTCCTTTCTACTACTGATCTCCTTTGATTTTTATGAGATCTACCCCCAACTTTGTTTCCCTTTTTCCTCTCTAGATTCCACACATGGGAGAAAATGTTTGACCCTTGAACTTCTGAGTTCGACTTATTTCATTTAACAACATGGTGTCTAGTTCCATCCATTTTCCTGCAAATGGAGTGGTATAGCTGGGTCGTATGGTGGTTCCATGCCTAGTCATTTGAAGAACCTCCATGTTGATTTCCATAGTATCTGCTTAATTCATCTGCCCATTTATTAAGTGGGTTATTTGATTCTTCTGTGTAAAGATTTTTCAACTCTTCATATATTCTAGATATTAAGCCTCTGTCAAGAAGAGTAGCTAGCAAAGATTTTCTCCCATTCTATGGATTCTCTCTTCACATTCCTAATTGTTTTCTTTGCTGTGCGGAAGCTTTTTAATTTGATGCTGTCCCATTTATTAACTCTGAGCATTATTTCCTGAGCTTTAGAGGTACTATTGGGAAAGTGATTTCCTGTACCTAAAAGTCAGAGTGTTGACCCTATGTTTTCTTCTAGGAGTTGCATAGTTTCTGGCCTACTTCCTAGGTCTTTGATCCATTTTGAGTTGAGTTTTGTTCGGGGTGAGAGATAAGGGTTCATATAGATAACCAGTTTTCCCAGTACCATTTGTTGAAGAGGCTGTATTTTCTCCACTTTATGTTTTTGGTAACTTTGTCAAGGATAAGATGACTGTAGATGTGTGGATTTGTCTCTGTGTCTTCTATTCTGTACTATTGGTCTATGTGTCTATTTTTATGCCAGTACCATGCAGTTTCTGTTACTACAGCTCTGTAGTGTAATTTGAAATTGTGTATTGTGGTGCCTCCATAATTACTTTTTTTGGCTTAAAATTGTTTGGGCTATTCTGGGTTTTATGAACTTTAGGACTGTTTTTTTTCTAGTTCTGTGAAGAATGTCATTGGTATTTTGATGAGGATTTCATTAAATTTATATATTGCTTTTGGTAGTATGGTCATTCACAATATTAATTCTCTCTATTCATAAACATGGGAGGTCTTGCCATCTTCCAAGCTCTTTAATTTCTTTTGTCAATGTTCTAGAGTTTTCATTGTAGAGGTCTTTCACTTCCTCTGTTAGATTTGTTGCTGGTCATTTTTTTTTAAGGCTATCATTAATGGAATTATTTTCCTGATTTCTTTCTCAGCAGATTCATTGTTGGTCTATAGGAAAGTTATTGATTTTTGTTTGTTGATTTTGTAATCTGCTACTTTGCCAAATCTGTTTATTAGTTCTACCAGTCTTTTGGTGAAGTTTTTTTTTTTTAATGCTTCTAGATATAGGAGCATATAATTTGCAAACAGTGATAATTTGACTTCTTCCTTTCTTATTTTTATCACTTTTACTTCCTTTTCTTGCCTAATTGCTCTGGCTAAAATTTCTAGCACTTTATTAAATAGGAGTAATGAGAGTGGTCATCCTTGTCCCATATTTTAGAGGAAATGCTTTCAACTTTTCCCCATTTACTATGAGGTTGAGTTTGGGTTTTTCATATATAGCTTTATGATGCTGAGGTAGGTTCCTTTTATCCCTAGTGTCTTCAGTGTTTTTATCATGAATGGGTGCTGAATTTTGTCAAAGGCCTTCTCTGTATCTACTGAGAATACTAAGTGATTTTTGTCCTTTATTAATGTAATGAATTACATTTATTTATTTGCATGTATTAAACCATCATTACATCTCTAGAATAAAACCAACCTGGTTGTGACATACAATACAATCTCTTTAACATGTTATTGAACATGATTTGCTAACATTTTATTAAGGATTTTTGCATCTAAGTTTATCAGGGATATTGGTCTATAGTTTTCTGCTTTATATTTTTTCTGTTTAGATATACATGACAGTAGAATGTACTTTGACATATTATATATACATGGAGTATAACTTAGGATCCCATTCTTGTGGTTGTACATGATATTGTTTCACTGGCATGTATTCATATATGAACATAGGAAAATTATATCCAATTTATTTTACTATTTTTTCTATTCCTATCTCCCTCCCTTGCCTTCATTTCCCTTTGTCTAATCCAATGAATTTCTATTCTTCCCTCCTCCCTCTCCTTATTGTGTATTAGCATTCACGTATCAGAGAGAACATCTGGCCTTTGGTTTTTGGGGGATTGACTTATTTCACTTAGCTAGTTTTGTTATGAGTGTGATACTGTCTTCACAGAATGAATTTGGAAGTGTTCCATCGTTTTCTATTTCATGAAATAATATGAAAAGTATTGGCCCTAGTTCTTTTTTAAAGGTTTGGTAGAATTCAGCTGAGAATCATTTTGGTCCTGGGCTTTTTCTTTATTGAAAGGCATTTTATTACTGCTTGTATCTCATTACAAGTTATCAATCTGTTTAGGTTTCCTATTTCCTCTTGAGTCAATTTTGGCAGATCTTATTTGTCTAGAAATGTATCCATTTCTTTTAGACTTTCCAATTTATTGGATTATAAATTTTCAAAATAATCCCTAATGATTACTGGATTTCTGAGATGTCTGTGGTGATTTCTCTTTTCTCATCTCTAATTTAATTAATTTTGATTTTCTCTATTTTTCTTTAGGTTAGTTTGTCTAAGAGTTTATCAATCTTATTTAACTTTTCAAAGAACCGTTTGTTTGTTCATTGATCTTGGCTCTGATCTTAATTATATCCTTCCTTCTAAAATCAGTTTGTTCTTCTTTTTCAATGGCCTTGAGATGCATCATTTGGTTTTTTACTTGAGATTTTTCTGATTTTCTTATATAGGCACTAATAGCTACAAACTTTTCTCTTAAAACTGCCTTCATAGTGTCCCAGAGGTTCTGGTATGTTATATCACTATTTTCAGTTGAGTCTAAGAATTTTTTAATTTCCCTCTTGATTTCTTTTATCACCCATTCATCATTCAAAAGAGTATTGTTCAATCTCCATGTGTTTATATAGTTTCTATAGGATTTTCTTATGTTGATTTCTAATTTCACTCCATTGTGATTGGATAAGTTGCAAGAAATTACATTAGTTTTTGTATTTACTAAGAGTTGCTTTGTGGCCTAAAACAAGGTCTATATTGGAGATGGTTCCATGAGCCACTGAGATGAAAGTGCATTCAGCTGTTTTGGGATGAAATATTTTATAGATGTGTGTTAGGTCCATTTGATATATAGTATTTTTCATGCCCAAATAGTTTTTACCAAGTTTATGTCTGGATGACCTATCTAATGTTGAGAGAGGTGTATTGAAATCACCCAGTATTACTGTACTGGGGTCTACTGGGGTCTGTCTGAGACTTCAATGTGAGTAGTGTCTCATTTATGTAATTATACCCACATTTGGGTATAAATATTTATTATTGTTATATCTTCTTGTTGGATTGTTCCCTTGACCAATATGAAGTGACTTTCTTTGTTCTTCTGATTAATTTTGGTGTGAAATCTGCTTTGTAAAGATATGAGAGAAAATATTCCTGCTTGTTTTGGGGCTCCATTCACATGGTACATCAATTTCCATCCTTTCACTTTCAGCCTGTAACTGTCTTTGCAATAAAGTATGCCTCTAGCAAGAAACATACAGTTGGGTCTTGTTTTTAATCCATTTTGCCAGCCTACATCCTTTAATTGGAGAATTGAGACTATTTATATTCAATGTTATTATAGAGAAAATTTTAATAATACCTGTCATTTATTTATCATGTTTATTTTCATCCAGTTTCTCACTTGCTTAGTTACTCTTCAAATGAAATTTGTTCATTTGTGAGCTCTGAGGCTTATTTTTTATTTCTTCTTAAGTATTTCCTTAAGTTCTGTAGTGCTGGTTTAGTAGTCATGAATTGTTTTAGTTTCTGCTTATTTGGAAAGTTTTATTTCATCTTTGATTTTGAATGACAGTCTTGCTGGATATAGCAGTCTTGGTTAAAAGTTATTTTCTTTCAGGATTTGGAACACATTGTTTCAAACCCTCCTGGCTTGTAGAGTTTAAATTGATAAATCAGAATGGTTTGTGATTGGTTTGCCTCTAAATGTGACCTGATGTTTTTCTCTTGAGGTTTTAAAATTTTATCCTTGTTCTGGATGTTAGGTATTTTAATTAAAATGTGTCATGGAGAGTTATTTTTTGATCTTGACAACTAGGGGTTTTGAATGCATCCTGTATCTGAATGTCCATCTCATTCTGAAGGTTGGGAAAATTTCCTATTGTTATTTACCTGAAGAGGCAATCCATTCCATTAGTCTGTACTTCACAGCCCTACTCACTTTCAGTGCTTTTTAAATTTGGTCTCTCAATATTGTCCCAGAGTTCTTGTATATACTGATCATGATTACTTTTTTTTTTTAATGCAATATTGTGAGAGTCTTCATGCTGTCCACACTGTTTTCTAGCTCTGAGAGTCTGTCTTCAGCATGTTCTACTCTATTAGAGAGACTTTCCACCGAACATTTTATTTGATTAATTATGTTTTTCATTTCCAAGATTTCTGTTTGGATCTTTTTCAATACTTCTATCTTCTTGTTGAACTTAGCATTACTTTCTATACGGATTTCCTTAATTCATTCTGTTGTTTTTCTGTGTTCTCTTGGAATTCATTGATCATTTTTATGATTCTTTTGAATTCCTTATCTGATATTTCATCCACTTTGATATTTTGGGGGTCATTTGTTGGTGAATTATGAACTCTAAGAGGTGTTGTGTTAGCTTATTTTTTCATATTTCTTATACTCCTGTAGTGGGTTTTATGCACCTGTTGGGAGGGATTTCTCTTACACTGTTTTGTGTGGGCCTTTTTAGGGCACAGTCTTCACTTGCCAAATTGTCCTACAGTGAGCTAGATTGAGACCCCCTCATAGGTGTGTTATTCAAAGCCTTTGTGTTATTTCTCTGGTTTTGCTGTAGAAGTGGATGTCTGTAAATAGGACATGGAGGCCCACCCCTAACCATATATATTGGGACCTGGTTGTTAGGTTGGGGTTTTGGCTCTTATATTCTTGCATTAAAATATAGTTGATGATTGAGTATCATTAGCTTGTGTGTGGAGCAAGATACACTGTCTTTTGGTTGAGTTTAGTTCAGTAGCATAGTTTCTACCCTGTGAACTTGTGGTGTTCCCTTTAGTTTCCCAGAACCTCAAAGAATAGGGAGAAGCAAAGAATAGCAATAATCAATGCAAACAATATACAGTATTAAACTAAATACTTGGCTCCTACTATGACAACATTAACTGCCACAAAAGAAAACAGAACTGTTAGGGTCAGAGATTGCCAACAGCAAAAACAATAAATAACCATGAACTATATCTGACAACATGTGTCAGCTATGTCATCCACAGCAATAATAATTGCAATAGCATTAATTGTGGGGTTGGAGTTATGTAAACCAATTAGTGCTAAAAGACAGTAAGAATACAGTCAATTAAGAGAAAATAAAATGTAGTAGAAAGGTATAAAAGAGTTTACAATTTCAAAAACTGAACAGAGAGACTGCAGAAGAGATATAGCATGTGATATTTATAAGAAAGGATGAGAAAAAATAGAAGTAAGAATATAAAGGGAGAATGAAAGAGAAAACAATAGAATTTGGCTGTTAGCACAAGAAGGAGAAAAAGAGAAAAAAGCAGCATACAAATTAAAACAATACAAAACCAAATCAAACAAAGTATACTAATCAAAAACCTTAACCCTCAAAAGACAAGGCAAAGTAACTAAATTTTTTAAGTGCTATAACTGAGAAGAAAGAAACAAATATGCATATGTATGTATTGGTTCATGTATGTCCATGAACCAATCAACACAGAAAAGTCACACACAAAAAATAAAAACAAAAACAAAACACAGCTTCTTAAAAAAATGAAGGAATTGTTTCCACTGAAGTGGTCAAAATGTTTGAGGAGAATAGATGGTCACTGTCTGTCTTTCCACTTTTTCTTAAGCTATGTACTGAGAGTGAGAGAAAGGGCAGGGGGTTGTTAACCCCTTCATCTTTTTGTGTTACTCACCAACCTACCAGTTGGAGTGGCCTGAGACTGAAACTGATTCAAATAAGTCTGTTTCTCTTCTCACCAGACTGAGGTAAGATGGGATGGGAAGTACTGTCAGTTGGAGTTTTGTTTGCACAGACCAGATCAATGCTCCCAGGGAGGAGCCACTGCAGAGTTCTATGAGTGGAGTTCCAGTAGGTGGAGCTTAGGTCTATCTAATCAGGCCTCAGGGCCTTTGTTGGGTGGTGTCTGCTCTGGGGAGATTAGATCTAGTGCCTGGCAGTTGCCAATCTCTGCTGATAGTCTGGATCTCAGGAGTCTCCCAAGGATTCTGTTTTTGGAACAGTGGAGCCAATCCTTCACCCCCTCTGTTGCCCACAAACACAGACTTCCCAGGCTTAGTCCGTGAGTGTATTTATACCTGTCTGTTCAGAATCCCAACCTGCTTCAGCTGCCACAACCAACTTGGATCCAATGTAGTTTTTCTTTTTTGTTTAATGTACCCAAATTTCTGAGTCTCTAAGTCATTCTGACTCTCCAATATTGACTTTTAGTGAAATCCCTCTTTTGCTCGCCTTACAGAGAAGCAGTAGTCCTGGTGCTTGAATACCGAGCCATGGAGCAACTAGGAATGCAGCCTTCCTCTAGCCTGCCATCCTGAATAACCTCTATAAATTTATTTAATATCATAAAAAAAGTACAGTTCACATCTTAACTGAAAAGATATGGTTACAAGATTGTGTAGATGGATAATCACAACTTTAAAAAAGTACACAGAATAAAGTACATCAAAATGTTAATGTAGGGGCTCGGGTTATGGCTCAGGGGTAGAGCACTTGCCTGGCATGTGTGAGGCACTGGGTTCGATTCTCAGCACCACATATAAATAAATGAATAAAATAAAATGAAGGTCCATTAACATTTAAAAAACATTAATGTAGCAATAGTTCACCAAAGGAAAGTTATTTTCCTCTTTATATGTTTTTATAGTTTAAAATCTTTTGCGCAATGTATGTATATGACTTTTGTTTTAAAAAATCAGAGTATTCAAAAACATGGTTATAAAAATTAACACCATTACCACCAAGCACCATAAAAATAACTACTGGATTAAGCTCCCAATGACTAGTCAAAGAATTTTAAGTGCTCAGAGATTAGTTGAAGATGATGTGGAATGAAAAACAAATGTTGACATAATAAAATCTCACAAAGAAAAAAAATAACTACTGGAACACTTTGCATTTCTAAAGCATTTCCTCCAATTTGATTAATTCTTCAAGGCTTATTTCAAGTGCCACATATTTCAAGAAAACGTATTTTGAATAATGGTGCTCTCATCAATAAACCTTATTGTCTGAGCATTCGTTTGTAGCCCTATCAGCCTCACATTCTCTATGGTACTTTAGGATACAAGTAGACAAAAATTGATAAAATTGGTTGCTCATTCTGTATAACATTTGCTAAGGTATTTGGTTATTTTCAAATTTATTTCAGAACTAAAGTACCTGGATATTATGGCCATCTGAATTGAACATCATAAAATATTGATATATTTAATTCATCCTACAAACCAGGGATAACTTTATCAGAAGAAAATATGACTTTGTGTTTCTATATAAAATATAACATTATAATCAGGAGTATATTTCCTTGAAAATTAGAAGCTATAAAATTAAGTGCTCAGCAATATCATAATTTTTCTCTGTACATGTTTGCTACAGATTTATGTCTTCTTGCCAACTTATTAATAGATAAATAGTAGTAAACACCAGGGGCTTAAGGAAAATGTCTAGAATACAAATATAAAACTGAGCGCATTCTAATAATTGATTTTTTTGTACTAGTTTCTAGACAAAAAAAGAAAAAATAGGCTACCATTATTCATTTTTGGCAGAAACCACCTTGGTGCTCTTTCTAGAATAGGAAATGGAAGCATGATTCAAAATTGCTGCTTAATTCCTATTTTGTGTTAGGTATTTTATTCCAGGTATGTTGATATCACCTCCTACAGTACTTCATGAGCCCAGAAAGATAAGTAGCCACATGTCAATTATATCTAGTTGGTATTTCCTCTACCAACATTTAGCATGTTGTTGAACATCTCGTAGATACTCATTAAATATTGTTGGCTGATTGGTAGTTTCTGTCTTTTCAATTCATTCAAGAATATCAAAGTAATTTCCTTTTCCTTTGTTACTATTTTGATTTGTGTTCAGTAGCATCTGAAAATAAGTTATGGATATGTCTGTTGACTCAAAAAAACAAAAAGGAGCTTGGGTAAGGTTTCAATTGTAAATAAACTCAGAATCACAATTTTATCAGATGTTCATCTACTCTGTCAGCCAAGAGGCAGAAGTTTCACCGGCTTCTTCTCTTCCTCCCCTGCCCCATGTGTGCGTGAGCACGCGCAGCGCGCGCGCACACATACACACACACACACACACACACAACACATGGTGCACCCTAAGTGAGATCCTATGAAATTCTCTTTCATTTAAGCACTTCTTTTTGGGAATTTTTCCCATATGCTTGCACAGAATCAGTTCTCAGGATGAGCAATAGCAATGTAATAGGCATGGCCATATTGAACATTTCCAGTAAATCGTACTATAAAAAGGACACCAAATGTTTAGATCTTCATCACACAAACTTTGTTTACCCATTGAGTCTCAAGTTTTCAATTCTGTAGACAATCATTATTTCAAAGTTAGCATAAGTGTTATATTTATTGCTCAATGTAAGTTTTTATAGGTATCCCACATTTGGGACAATGGGACAAAATGGGTTAATGTCCTCATATGTGCTACCTATTGTGGTAGATTTTCAAAAGTCCAAGAAGAACACTGTGAGTTTTATTCTCAAGGATTATTCTACTTTAAGAAAGTCAGAGAGACCCAGAAACAAATAATTTCAGTGATGTGTACTGGCTGTGTAAAAAGATATACAAAGGAGATCCTGGCCAAATAGTGTTTTGGTGGTTGTCATTTGTTTTGCTAAATACATGTGTTCAGAGAATCAAGTTTTTATCATCTAGAAGTCAAGTGTATAGTTAAAAGAGCAAGTGTCCCCCCTCAAAAGGATGTTGTTTCCTAATTGTAAAACATATGATGATCAGCTAGATTGGATGATTTCCATTTAACCAGAAGGCATGTGAATTTCTCCCAGGTGAGAAATATATATGTATATTGGAAAATACTATAGGCAGATTAATGTGTCTATTTCCAGAAAAGGAATAAAGATCTTTTTCCTAATGGATGAACCTTCTAAAAGTTGTAAAGAAGGATTTGAAAATTTTAGCATTTTCTGTAAAACATGAAACTGACTTTTAAAAGGGGTATTAGCCAGCATAAACTGTTTTTTTAAAAAACAACTTTCTACTTTTATTTTATTCCTCAGAGAAATTTATCCTTCTTCCATCTTATACCTCAAACTCATATCTTTTTATTAAATCTGACTGCAGAGATGCTTCTAAGTTAGGTCAGTTTTGCTACGGATTGAATTTTGAAAGCACATTTTAATTTCTGCATCCATGCAGCTGAGCACTGCTAAATTGAATAGGCTGTGGTTATGGGAACTGGAGGAACTGAGATGGAACCAAGAAATATGTAACTGGAGAAACCTTTTGATAGCTGAAAGATTTTAAGTCACTCTTAATAAGGTCTGATAGGTTAAGGAATAACATGTTGTGGGATTCAGGAAAGCAGCTTTCTACCCTTCCTTGCCATTTGGGAATTATTTTCATCCTTGTGCTGCTGTAACCTATCAAGAAAATGGAATTGAAATGGGTCTCACTGAGCTGTGCAGCATAAATCTGAAACTTGTGTAACAATAAAATTTTCTTGCCAAGCAGATAGGTAGAATCATGCTGTTAGCATGCTACTCAAAGAACTCAAGTAAACATATTAATTTCGTTTGCACAGAACAACAAATGGTTCCTTCAGATTCTGAATAGTCTACCAAAAAAAAAAGTAATTAAGAGATTTCAGCTCTTAATTGGTCAATGTTGAATCTTAATATGACAGGAAGTCAAGTGTTTACTAAGTTCTCCCATAGATCCCCAGTCTTTCACACGCACACATTAACACACACACACACCACACACACAAAGTAGACAGTGGCAAATTTCCCTGTTCACGATTCTGTGTGAACTCTAGTCATTCAGAATGTTCCCTTAAGCTAAACTACTGTTTTCTATTTTTCATGTTTTCAATGTAAATTATATAGGATTAGATACGCTGGCTGGAAAAAGAGATCATTAGTTACTTATTTCCACATATGAATCTAAGCATCTGTTCATACTCAGGGCATATTTGAGGAAATGTTCCATAGCTTAGGTTGATGTCACTCACTTCTATTATATACAACACTTTGAATTCATGGTTCTATGGTTTTGTAAAAGTGAATTCACCAACAACGGATATGGAGACACAAACACTATTCATTCCTTTTTGACAAGTAAAGCCAAGTTAAAGCATTGTTAATAATGCTCACAGTCACTTGGGCATAATACCAAATTTGACTTTGTTAGCCATGTAAAGAGAATTTCCAAAGATTAATGAAGCTTCTTGAAAAATAGTCAGAGGGAATTTTATATATGGTCTAGGGATGTTCAACTCCAGAACATTAGCATTTTCTCTACTGAAAGTGTATTTACTTGAAAATAAATTGCCATTATCTGGTTCAGGGGCAGAAGTAAATGGATTCCAGAAACACATAAGATATTATAGAAAAATTTAGTACATCATAAATATGGCATTTCAGTGTGGTATGGAACAGATGAATTATTTGATAAGTGTATTAGGAGAATGGACTAGCCATTTGTGAAAAAGTTAACTGGATCTCCATCTCATACATTAAAGTAAGTTCCAGAGGCTTCAAAGAGAAAAATGTAAACTAATGAAATTGTAAACATTATTGAAGAAAATATTAGTGAATATTATTTATAATCTTAAAATGGAGAAGGCCTTATGGCACAAATTCAGAGTTAGAAAAGAAATACTGATAAATAAAACCACATTAAAATTAAATATTTTTTCAACCAAAAAAATGAAACCAAAAAGTCAAAAGAAACCCTTAGAAAATTATGCACACATAACATAATACAGGGCTACCTTTCTTTATTTAGAAAGAGCCTTTTACCAACGAACAAGAAAAGATAAGCAAATAGAGGAGAATAATGGCCAATTCCTAGAGAAAAGCAGCCAACAGACATAGGAAAAGATGCTCACTTTCTCGAACAATTAGCAAAATACAAAGGAAAACAATGACAATAATTTTCACCATTTAGATTAGCACAAACAACCAAAAAAATGGATAATATGCTGCACTGTTGAGGATCAAGGAGACAGACATTCTTGCTCTAGAATAGTGAGTATAACCAACATTTATGAAGGTCTGCTTAGCAATACACTTTCATTTCTAGGAATTTATTATACAGAAGTATGTAAGAGCAATGTGTGTTTATTATAAAATATGTGAATATTTTAGACCTATTTTTGTTGCACAAGTGCTCAAAGTCAAACATGTATATTCAATGTTGACAATCATGAAGAATTGGTAAACAAAATTATTTGTCAATAGATAATTAAACAAACCATAGTATACCAAAGAAGGAATGTTTTAAATCACTGAAACAGATATGGAGAGAACATGTATTCTGACAAGGGAAATTGTCCAAAACATATGGTTAACTGAAAACTCAAATTATAGAATGTTGGATTGATGTCATTGTAATTTTAAAAATGTTAGACATTCATCCAAAAAATTGGAGAAATATGTACCAAGCTGTCATGGTGCTAGTCAATCTCTCCATTATAAATATCTATAATGATTAAAAGTTTTATAACAAGCATTTATTATTTTTGCACTCATAAAAAATAAACTTAAAAGACAATAAAATTACCACTAAGAAATTTTAGTAGAGCCAGGCATGGTGGTGCATACCTGTAATCCCAGTGGTTGGGGAGACTGAGGCAGGAGAATCTTGAGTTCAAAGCCATCCTCAGCAATAGTGAGGCATTAAGCAACTCAGTGAGACCCTGTCTTTAAATAAAATACAAAATAGGGTTGGGGATGTGGCTCAGGCTCAGTGGTTCAGTGCCCCTGAGTTCAATCCCCAGTACCAAAACAAAAAGAAGAAGAAGAAAATTTAGTAGTAGTTAGGAGAGTCATATTTTTCCTAAAAGATTGATCTTCCTCCTCCAGTTCTACTAAGCATTGGATTTCTTCTGACATTGAAGCACCGACCTAGAGAATTTGAGATCCATTTACCTTTTCTACATACCTTGTCCTCTGTGGCTGTTGACGGAAGTGGGAAAATTATCACCCTTGACTAAAAAATCCATATGGATTTACTTTATTAAAGTAAAAAATCTAGATTCTATGATGAACAAATCCATTAGGTTTCTCTTGCTATAAACATGGTAGCAATTGTTAATGGGTCATATAATTTTTTATTTAAAAAAATTTTTTTTTGTAGTCATAGATGGACAGAATGCCTTTATTTTATTTGTTTATTTTTATGTAGTGCTAAGGATCAAACCCAGTACCTCACATGTGATAGGCAAGTACTTTGCTACTGAGCTACAGCCCCAGCCCTGGGTCATATAATTCTTAAAAGTACAAATTAATGCAGTCTCCTTACAGAAAATGTGGTAAATGTAAGAGCTGAAAAGACAAAATAACTCATAGCTCCTCCAAACTATGAACATGCACTTATACTTTTTTCCTTTGTCTTCATTTTTACAAATGTGACTGCATTCTATAAATAATTTTTGCATCTTGTCTTCATTTAGCACATAACCACATTGTTTAAAAAATTCCCCTGTAAAAAACATTTTAATGGCTATATAATAGTTAATAATTTAATAATCCCCTGCAGAGCTTGACATTTGTTTCTAAGTTGCCATTAATCTTAAAAACTGCCTAGTGAACAGCTTTATGCGCAAGATTTTTTTTTTTATTGTTTTCTGGTTTTCCTTTTTTGGTGATTCCTGCAAGTGGGATTACTATTCAAGGACATCAAAACTCCTGACACAAATGACTAAATTGCTAATTTTAATTTACTCTTCCATAAGTAATGAGAAAGCATGCCCGTTTCATTGCACCCTGGCAAACACTTTTTATGATCAATAAAAACAAAACAAAAAACTTTGCTAAATTTGATTGAAGTCTTGTTTTAATTTACATTCCTTTCCTCCTAGGACTGAATATTTTCTGCTGTGTCTATTAACCACCTTTTTTCTTTTCACAAGTATTCGTGTAATTAACGTTCATGTCTTTCATCTATTCATCTATGGGGGTCTTCATTTTTCTTACCAAGTTGTAAAAATTCTTCACATATCAAGGATACTTATAAATATTTTTTATGTTAAGGTAATCCTAAACTTACAGAAAAGTTTTAAGTACAACATAAAGAACAATCCTTTTTCATCTGTGGCATTTCCTAATAAACTTTGTTATTGGCTTTTAATGTTCCATTGATCACAGTTACATTCTCATTTAGAGTTGAGTGTTTTGTAGCTTTTTCTGCTGACTCCTGTGGGCTGTACCATACCTCTTAAATTATAGCACTATGGCCGTTCCCTACTGATAAAGTCACTTCTTTATTTTTCCAAACACAATTATTTTTAAAGGAAATGTGACTTTAATTGGCATTGAATTATACAGATAAGAATTTGCTCTCTCCACCGAAGTATGTAATACCTCTCTTTTTGCATCTTTCAGCAATTTTGTGGGTTTGGTCATGTAGGTCCTTTGCATTTCTTAGTATATTAGGTTACATCACAGATAGAATCTCTTTCCATACATTGTATTTTATAACTGATTGATGCTGCTATGTTAAGAAGCAAAGCTGTCATTAAACAAACATGACTGGCCATTAAAAAATTCCAGAGAGAACATTCAGCTTTAAGTTATGCAACTTCTGGATACACTGTTCCAGGTAAACAATTTGTATAACACACTCCATTCAGTTAACTTTATGGAATTACCATCTTAAATTTTGTATGTATTCCATAATTACATACTTTATTCCAGAGCAATTCATCTATAGTAATTTGTTGTCTCCATAATCAGGAAACAGGGTCAGTTGTCCTTTAAACCACATTTGGTTTGAGATAATAAAACCATAGTGTCTGTAAATAGAAGAATGTTTATCTTTTCCTTCCCCTTCCTTTCCTTGCCTTTAAAAAAAAATTTCTTACCCATTGGGAGTTTATCATTTCAGGTCTTCAAATCATGTTCACAAATAGTAACAAGTAGTTTACATGACATCTTTGAGAATAATACCCAGTAAATGTTATCCCTGTTCTATTATTAAGGAATCAGAATTGAAGCCAACACAACCAAGTATTTGAGAACTG
Source organism: Sciurus carolinensis (assembly GCF_902686445.1). Taxonomy (NCBI): domain Eukaryota; kingdom Metazoa; phylum Chordata; class Mammalia; order Rodentia; family Sciuridae; genus Sciurus; species Sciurus carolinensis. The sequence continues at coordinate 70,771,691 of NC_062226.1, forward strand.
TGCCTGGGCTACCCAATAAAATGAAGAGCCTTGTTTTGAAGATTCTCACTGCTATGGATCCAGTCTATCTTCCCCACTTCTCCTCTCAGAAATTCCCAGCACAGCCCATGCTACCACATATCTATACATTTATTCTGCACTGTCCCACACTTTCTTGTTTTTTATTTGTTCTAATTAGTTATACACGATAATAGAATGTATTTTAACATATTATACATACATGGAGATTGACTTCTCATTATTCTGGGTGTACATAATGTAGGATTACTTTGGTCATGTAATCATATATACACATAGGATAGTAATATCTGATTCATTCTACTATCTTTCCTGTTCCCATTACCTTCCCTTCCCTCCATTCCCTTTTGTCTAATTCAAAGTACTTCTATTCTTCCCTACTCCCAACTATTGTGAATTAGCATCTGCATATCAGAGAAAATATCTGGCCTTTGGTTTTGGGGGATTGGCTTATTTCACTCAACATCATAGTCTCCAGTTCCATCCACTTACCAGCAAATGCCATCATTTCATTCTTCTTTATAGCTGAATAATATTCCCTTGTGTATATATACCACATTTTCTTTATCCATTCATCTGTTGAAGGGCACCTAGGTTGGTTCCATAGTTTAGCTATTATGAATTGAGTTGCATCACTTCTGGCTGCATCACTCATCCCCAAATGGTAGATTCATTTAAAAACAAACTAAAAGCAACCCTACCTTCTCCTATTGGAAAAATACAGTTTGACTCTTATAGTGGTACAACATGGGGTGGGTTCTTCATTAGAACTAGATTATGTTCATGCAGCTGGCCTAGAACTGATTCCCATCTGTAGAATAGGTCAGGGCACAGTAATAAACCTCATAACCTAATAACATCCATTGAGATTTCTCCTTGTGATAGTAAAAAGTGTAACAAAAACTTGAGGTGAAATAATCATAATAAAAATTAATTTTGATTTTTTCAAATATTTACCAGGTTTAAAATCTATGCTATGTAGATCAAGTCTATGAAGAAGTTAATTTACTGAGAAAAATAACAATAAACAACAACCCAGATGAATTAAATGTAGTATATCTTTAATATTTTTTTGCTTTATTAAAATAAAACTTTACCAAACTAAATTTTTTAAATGTCAAAAACATTCCAAAATCATTTCCAGGTTAAAATAAATGTTCATTTTTGTCAGCCTCAAAAGATTTGAAGTCTTTTTCCCAAACCTTATCTGTGATTGATTTTTAAGGGTTCTACAGCCTACCCTTGCATTACATTTCCTGTTATTTATGAAGACTATATTATGAGGAAAAAATTATGTGATGTAATATCAAGTGATAAAAAGCAGGGTACAACATTTTGTTCTTATTATTTTTATTAATTAAAATGCATGTTTAAAAGAATGTTAGTACACAAAAATAGTAATTGTAATTGTTTTTGCAATATGATCAAAATAAACTGATCAAAAAATCACATTGAAATACTTTTGGCTTTATCAGTGTTGTCAATTATTACATTATTACTTTTTTTTTTTTTTTTGGTACTGGGAATTTAACTCAGGGGTGCTATGTCACTGAGCTGTGTCCTCAACCCTGTTTTTATTTTTATTTTTTATTTTGAGACTGGGTCTCATTAAATTGCTGAGGCTGCCTTGAGTTTGCAATCCTCCTGCCTCAGCCTCGTGGGTCACTGGGATTACAGGGATGTGTGCTACAATGCCAGGCAAAGATAAATTTGATATAATGATACCAATTTACTACATAATCACACCTACTTGTGTGTGTGAATGTCTGTCAAAGCCAAATTATGTCAAGCTTTGTTAACTGGCCTCTGTATGTTTAGCCTTCCCAAGAATCTACTATACTTGACCAAAGTTTGAAAATTGAAAGCTACAGGTTATCTTTATGTGGTTAGGGAAGCCATTGGCTCATTTGTTACCTTACCACAATGCTTCCTTAAAAATTAATTTATTTTTGGACTGGGGATGCAGTTCAGTGGTTGAGTACTTGCTAGCCTGCATGAGACCCTGGGTTCTATCCTGAGCACTGCAACAAAACATTAAATTTTGAATTATATCTATATATATTATATATAGATAAAATTATATAGTTGTCATGTACATATAAAATACATACAGGTGTCATGTATATATATTTATATAATTATATATTTAACATGTACAACATGATGGTTTGAAACATATACAGTCATCTTTGGATTGTATGGAGGATGGTTCTAGGACCTCCTATAGACACCAAAGTTCAAGGATGCTTAAGTCTAAAATGGCACAGCATTTGTATACACCTGTTCCCATCCTCCCATATCATATCTAGATTTCATATAATACCTAATACAATGTAAATGGCATGTAAATGCTTGTACTGCATTGTTAAGGAAAAGAACCTGTAATGTTCAGTATAGATGCAATAATTTTTCCTGATTTTTTAAATCCACAGTGGATTGAATCTGTAGAACTCACAGATGGGGAGGGCCAATGTATCTACATTATGAAATGGCTAAATTGAACTGATTGGGATTTGTCTTATCACACATACTGATCATTTTGGGGGAATCAGAATTTTTAAAATCTTCTATTTTTCAGGACTACAATACATTACTGTTAACTATAGCCAATGTGTAGTACATTTGATCTCAAGTTTCTGGTAACCACCAATAACATACTCTGAGCTTTTAGATCCTACACACCCTACATGAGCTTTTAGATCCTTTTAGGTCATGCAGTATTTTTCATTCAGTCTGGCACATTTCACTTAAAGTCCTTCAGGTTCATTCATGTTTTCTCAAATGATTTCCTTCTTTTTTAAGGCTGAAGAGCATTCAATTGTGTCTACATAATACTTTTTTAAAAAATCCCCTTGTCTGCTTATGGGTGCTTTGACTGGTTCCAGATCTTGGTTGTTATGAATGATGCTATAATGAATACGGGAGTGTGACATACTGATTTCATATCCTTTGAATGTATGTCCAGAAGTGAGATTGCTGGATCGTAGGTAAATCTTTTTTAGGGAATCTCCACTATTTTCCACAATGACCGTAATCATTTGTATTTCTTCAGCAGGTATACAAGAGTTCTTTTTCTTCATTTTTTTTTTTTTTTTGCCAACATTTATCTTTTGTCTTTCTGGAAATAACCATGCGAACAGGTGTGAGGTGATAAATTGTGGTTTTAATTTGCATTAAACTGATGATTTGTGATGTTGAACATTTTGTCATACATCTGTTGGGCATTTGTATGTCTTTACTTGAGAAATGTCTGTTCAAGTGCTTTGCCCAGTATTCAATAGGGTTATTTGATTTCTTGTTATTGAGCATTTTAGTTCCTTATATATTATGGATATTAACTCCTTGCAAGATGCATAGTTTGCAAACATTGTTTCCCTATCTTAGTCCATTCAGGTTGCCATAAAATATCTTAGATTAGGCGATTTACAAACAATTTAAATGTATTGCTCACAATTTTGGAGGCTGGGAAGTCCAAAGCACCAGCGGATTTAGTGTCTGGTGAAGTTTCACTCTGTTTTAAAGGTGGCACTTTGTTGCTGTGTCCTCACATGGTATAAGGGCAGAAGAGGCAAACAGGTTCCTGAAAGCCTTTTTATGGGGTCAGTAATCCTATTTATGACTGTGGAACTGTGGAATCCTCATGATCTAATTATCTCTCAAAGGCCCTACCTCTTAATAGCATTGCCATCAGGTTGAGGTTTCAACATATGAATTTTGGAGGGACACAACATTCAGGCCCAAAGTACTCCCTTCCACAAGCTGTCTCTCCACTCTGTTCCCTTTGCTGTGAAGAAGCTCTTTAGTTTGATTAATCCTACTTGTCCATTTTCACTTTTGTTGTTTGGGCTTTCAGGATCATACAAAAAAAAAAATCATCATCTAGACCAACATCACGGAGCTTTTACCCTGTTTTCTTTAGTAGCTTTACAGTTGCAGGTGTTTCTTTAAATTTTTAATCTAGTTTAAATATTTTTTACATATGGTGTAAAATGAAGGTCTAATTTCATTCTTCTGCACGTATATTTCTAGTTTTCCAACACCATTTATTAAATAGATGGTCTTTTCCCTGTTGTGAGTCCTGGCACCTTTGTTGAAAATCAATTGGCCATAAGAGCATGTATTTACTTTGGGGCTATTTTAAGCTGAGAACAGCTTAACTTTAACCACATCAAAACAAAACCTCAACAGTTTTGCTCCACATCCCCCTCCACATCTCATGTTTTTGATGTTACAATTTACATATTTTCTATTGTGTATCCCTTAACAAATTATTGTCATCATGGTAATAGTTTTGTCTTTTAACCTTCATGGTAAAGATGTTATTTACATAGCATTACAGTAGTATTCTGAATTTGACTATGTACTTATTTTTGCCAGTGAATTTTATACTTTCATAAATATTTGTTACTAATTAGTGTCCTTTTCTCTCAACATGAAAAACGCTCTTCGATATTTCTTGTAAGAGAGGATTGGTGATGAACTCCTTCTATTTTTGTTTGTTTGAGAAAGCCTTTATCTCCTTTTATTTGCTGGGTACATTTTCCTTGTTTGGTAATTCTTTAGCACAATGACTATCTCATTCCTCTTTTCCTGGTCTGTAAGGTTTTTGCTACGAAATCCGCTACTAGCCTTGTTGAAATGCCCTTATACGTGATGTGTTTATTCTGTTGCATTCAGGATTCTCTCTTTGTCATTTTATCTTTGGCATGATGGACACACATTTTTAATGACAACCAATAGCAAATTTATACAAATAGCAGACTGGACTATAATGAATACAAAACTCTTCCAGGTAAGGGTAGGAAAAACATCGCTTACAAAAGTCCATCTGATTCAAGGGGCCAAGTTATTCACAGGCATTACTGCAAAAATGACATGTGGCTTGAAATAGACACATTGATGTCCTCTCCCTAGAGGCATTGATTTTTGACAGTCCTGTTATATGTGTTGGTAGTCTTATTTGGACTGAATCTTATAGTACTTGAATATTAATCTCTTTCCCCAGATTAGGAAAAGTGATCTCAGTACCTTGATTTAGACTTTTTCCCTCAGGCCTTTTATGTCTTTTTTGTTACATATTTAATTATGTTCCTTTGCTTATTTTGGTACAGACATAAACAATTCAATAAAATCACAAAGTGTATTTATTCCTATTTATATTTTGAACTTGTAATAAAATTCCAGCCTAGCCATAACATTCATCATTCTCCCTGATATCTAATTTGGGTACATCATGGCCATTTATAATCTTTTTGGAAATAAAACCCTGTATGTTTTGAGTGACATATCAGCTTCTAATTGGTTTGTGGTAATAAACTTTTGTCCTATTCTCAAAAATGATAATATTTTAAAACTTGGTTAAATACGTGTTCATTAAAATGCTTGAATATCACAGGAAAGATAGAATGTAAAGACGTCCACATTTCCATGTACCTGATGACAGATAACTTTTTTTTTGGTACTGGGGATTGAACCCAGGGGTAATCCATTGAGTTACTTCCCCAGATATTGATAGATTGAGACAAGATCTTGCTAAGTTACTTAGGACCTCACTAAATTGATGAAACTGGCCTGAAATTTGCAATCCTCCTGCTTCAGCCTCCCAAGTTACTGGGATTTACAGGCGTGCACCACTGTCCCTGACTTGATGAAACTTTAAAATATAGCTATTGTGAATACAAGCAACAACAGGTGTTGGAGAGGATGTGGGGAGAAAGGTACACTCATACATTGCTGGTTGGGCTGCAAATTAGTGCAGCCACTCTGGAAAGCAGTGTGGAGATTCCTTAGAAAACTTGGAATGGAACCACCATTTGACCCAGCTATCCCACTTCTTGGCCTATACCCAAAGGACTTAAAATCAGCATACTACAGAGATGCAGCCACAATCAATGTTCATAGCTGCTCAATTCACAATAGCCAGACTGTGGAACCAACCTAGATGTCCTTCAATTGGTGAATGGATAAAGAAACTGTAGTATATATATATACAATGGAATATTACTCAGCTATAAAGAATAATAAAATTATGGCATTTCCAGGCAAATGGATGAAATTGGAGAATATCATGTTAAGTGAGATAAGCCAATCTCAAAAATCCAAAAGGCAAATGATCTCACTGATAAGCGGATGATGACACATAATGGGGAGTGGGAGGGGGCAAGAGTGGAGGAAGGATGGACTGTAAAGAGGGAAAAGAGAGGTAGGAGGGGTGGGGGGGAGAAAAAAAATAACGGAATGAATCAAACATCATTACTCTATGTAAATGTATGAATATGCAAATGGTGTGCTGTTACTCCATGTACAAACAGAAACAACATGTATCCCATTTGTTTACAATAAAAATAAATTTAAAAAATATAGCTATTGTAGGAGATATGAAGTATATCCCAGTGTGGTTTTCATTTGCATTGCCTTAACAACTGATGATATCATTAATAGATAATTATATATCTTCTGGAGAAACATCTGTTCAAATCATTTGCCCATTTTTATACTGGGTCATTTGCTTTTTAGTGTTGAATTGTAAGAGTTCTTTGTATTTTCTAGAGATTGGTTCTTTAGTAGATACATGGTTTGCAAATATTTTCTACCATTCTATATGTTGTATTTCCATTTTCTCAATAGTGTCCTTTTAAGTATAAAATTTTTCAAATATTGATGATTATAAATTTTTTCTTTTATTGAGTTTTATTGTCATAATTAAGAAATCATTGCCTAATGTAAAGGCTTAAAGATTTATACCTGTTTTCTTGGAAGAGGTTTACAGTTTTTACTCTTTCTCTTTGAATTAATTATTGTCAAAAATCACTTGATCATATATGTGTGAGTTTATTCCTAGGCTAGATTCTACTCCACTGGTCTGTATGTCCACCCTTTTGCCAGTACCATACCACCTTGATTGATTCCTTGCTTGATTCCTATAGTTTTGTAGGAGGTGTCAGAATTGAGAAATGTGAATTTTCCTACTTTGTTCTGTTTTAGAATTGTTTTGGCTATTCTTGGTCCTATGCAATTCCACATAAATTGTATAATCAGCTTGTTGATTCCTAACAAAGTTCACCTGAGATTCTTAGAGGGACTATACTGAATCTGTAGATCAGTTTAAGGAGCTGCTTATTTTTTTTTTTTTTTTTTTTTGGTTCCAGGGATTGAATGCAGGGGTACTTAACTACTGAGCCACATCCCCAGACCTATAAATATTTTATTTAAAGACAGGGTCTTGCTGAGTTGCTTACGACCATGCCAAGTGACTGAGGCTGGCTTTGAACTCCCAATCCTCCTGCTCAGACTCCTGAACTACTGGGATTACAGGTGTGTACTACTGTGCCTGGTGTATTAGTTCACTTTTAATTTCTATGATGAAATATCTGAGATATATTACTTTAGAAAGGAAAGAGGTTTATTTGGGCTTATGGTTCTGGAGGGACATTCTAGGAGCTTCATTGGGTGATATCCCTTGTTACAGGCAGAATCCTGAGTTCATGCAGAGAATCACATGGCAAGAAAGAGGGAGCAACATATGTGTGGTTTCTCTCTTTATTCTTACACCCCCAGGATACAATCATGAGAACTCCCCCTAATGATTTTACATCATCCTAATCACCTCCCAAAGGTCCCACCTCTAAACACTATATAATCTGATTTCCGCCACCATTAGTGTATTTTGGGGGATTAAACTCCCACATGAGTTAAGGGGGGCAAACCATCTTCACACCATAGCAGATGTATTGCTATTTTGACAATGTTAAGTCTTCTGATCCATGAATATGGCAAGGTTTTCCATTTATTGAGAACTTCTATAATGTCTTACAGTGATATTTTGTAGTTTTTTTTTCAATTTATTTTATTTTATTTTATTTTTATTGTAAACAAATGGGGTACAACTTGTTTCTCTGGTTTTACATGCAGTAGAAGCATACCATTTGTGTAATCATACATTTACATAGGGTAATGGTGTTTGATTCATTCTGTTATTCATTCTGTTATTTTTCCTTCCCCCCACCCCTCTTTTCCCTCTACACAGTCCCTCCTTCCTCCATTCTTGCCTTCCTCCCACCCCCCATTATGTATCATCACTTACCAGCGAGATCATTTGTCCTTTGGTTTTTTGAGATTGGCTTATCTCACTTAGCATGATATTCTCCAATTTCATCCATTAGACTGCAATTGCCATAATTTTATCATTCTTTATGGCTGAGTAATATTCCATTGTATATATATACCACAGTTTCTTTATCCATTCATCAATTGAAGGGCATCTAGGTTGGTTCCACAATCTGGCTATTATGAATTGAGCAGCTGTGAACATTGATGTGGCTGCATCTCTGTAGTATGCTAATTTTAAGTCCTTTGGATATAGGCCGAGGAGTGGGATAGCTGGGTCAAATGGTGGTTCCATTCCAAGTTTTCTAAGGAATCTCCACACTGCTTTCCAGAGTGACTACACTAATTTGCAACCCCACCAGCAATGTATGAGGGTACCTTTTTCCCCACATCCTCGCCAACACCTATTGTTGCTTGTATTCTTGATAATTGCCATTCTAATTGGGGTGAGATGGAATCTTAGGGTAGTTTTGATTTGCATTTCTCTTATTACTAGAGATGTTGAACATTTTTTCATATATCTGTTGTTTGCTTGTAGATCTTCTGTGAAGTGTCTGTTCATTTCCTTAGCCCATTTGTTGACTGGGTTATTTATATTCTTGGTGTAAAGAAAGTTTTTTGAGTTCTTTAGAGTATAAAATAAGTTTTGCACTTATTTTATTAAATTTATTCCTAAGTATTTCATCCTTTTTGATGTTTTTATTAAAAATTTTCTCTAAATCCGCTTTTGGATTGTTCATTGCAAATGTTTAAAAATACAGTTAATTTGCATCCTGTAGCCCATTTAATTCACTTTTTAGTAGTAGTGTTTTAGTTAATTCCTTAGATTTTCTATAAAGATTATGTCATCTGTGAATACAGTTTTACATGTTCCTTTCCTATCTGGATGGTTTTTATTTCTTTTTCTTGCCAGTTGCCCTAAACTAAAACCTTTAGTACAATGTCAAAGAAGTGGCAAGAGCAAACATATTCTATTTACAATCTTACGGGAAAAGGTTTCAGGCTTTCACTATAAGTATGTTAGCAGCGGGCTTTCCATACACCTTTCATTAGCTTGAGGAAGTCCTGTTCTTGTCCTCACTATTGATTATTCTTATCAGGTAAAGGTTTTGGATTTAGTCAAGTTGTTTTTCTTTATCTATTAAAATGATCATATAATTTCCCCCTTCCTTATATTGATGTGGCATTTGATATCAATAGATTATATTTGTATGTTGATCAAACTTGCATTCACAGGTCATGGTATACAAACTTTCTTATATGTGGATGGAATCACCTTGCTTGTATTTTACTGCTGGAATTTTTTTTTTTGTCTATATTCACAAAAGTGTATTGGTTTAGTTTTCTTGAGATATGTTTGCCTGATTTATCAGGATATTATCAGGGTAATAAGAACCTCTGAATGAGTCAGGATGTGTATTTTTGAATGATTGGTTTTAATTCCTTAAACACTTGGTAGAATTCATCAGTAAAGTCATCTGATGCTTGGCTTTTGAGGGAAATGTTTTGAATACTCAGCTAGCTATAGATTTATTAATCTAAATAAATCTATTTCTTCTTGAGCAAGTTTCAAGTAGATTGTGTTTTTAAGGAATTCGTACATTTTGTGTAGGTTACCTAATTTGCCCTTCACAGTATTCTTTAAATTCCTTTTTATTTCTATAAGGTTAGTAGTAATATTCCTTTATTCCATTCCTAATTTAGTAATTTGAGGGCTTTTTCTTCATCTAAATATTTTTCAATTTTGTTCATCTTCTAAAGGTTGCAATGATTTTTCTCTATTATATTTTTATGCTCTCTATTTGAATTGTCACCTTTATATTCTTTCTCTTGCTTGCTCTGGGTTTAATTCCCTTTTCTAGTTCAGTAATGTTTCCTAGGAAAATTAAGGTATTGATTTGAGATCTTCCTTCCTTTTTAGTGTAGGTATTTGTAGACAAAAATTTCCCACTAAGAATGACTTTTTTTTAATCATCTTGTGTCTGGTTTTAGTATGTGCTGTTCTCATTCACGTCGATGTATTTTCTATTTTTCCTTATGATTTTGTCTTTGGTTTACTAGTTATGTATGCATATACTGTTTAATTTCCACACATTTTGGAGTTTCTCAAATTTCTAGGATTTCCTAATTCATTTCATTGTTGAGAACATACACGGTATTAACTGAATGGTCTTAAACTTACTGAGATTTGTTTTATAGCTTAACAGATGGTCTAATCTGGAGTATGTTCCATGGGCACTTGAGAAAATGTATAAACTGCTGCTTCTGAGGAAAATTGTTCTCTAGATGTTAGGGGTGGTTCGTTTAAAATATTGCTAAAGACTCCTATTTCCTTCCTGGTCTTTTGTCTGGTTGTTCTACTACTGAAAGTGGAGTACTAAGGTCTCCAACTATATTGTAGAATTGTGTATCTCTCACTTCAATTGTCAGTTTTGCTTCATGCATTGGATAGCTGTTAGAAAATATGTATTTATTGACTGCTGTGTTGTCGCCACCCGCGGCAATTTGTTACCGCCTGCAGCAACAATTGCGCGGGTATTTATCGGAGGTGGACTGGAAACTGAGCTACTTCTATTATCTTTCTCTTTAGTGCGCTTTCTTGCTTGTTCACCTGTTCTCCAGCCTATAGAGGAAGAAAGGCTTTGAGAGGAGAGAGAGAGAGAGGCTTTGCTTAAGAGAGAGAGACTACACTTTCAGAGATCTATATCTTCTTAATTCTGCTGCTTCTTCTTAAAGGTGCATCCTGCATCCTTCACTCTTATCTAGAGGTGTGGCTTTACTTCTCCGTTCTGCAATCTATCAGAGGTGCTGCTTATCCTTCGCCCAGCGATCTAGAGGTGTAGCTTATCCTTTCTGCTAGCTGCTTATCCGGTTATCCCTGGTGCGTCCTATAGGTGTGTCTTATATACCTAAGGCAGCCAATCAGCTTAGGATTAGCATAATTGAGGCACGCCCCTTGGTACCAATCAAGAAAGAATGAGGAATATCTGTTGAGCACTAGCACAAAGGAGACATTAACTAATCAGGCAAAAGTAGATCATACCGTGTTAACACTAGTTAAGTGCCACCTCTTGGCTCAACGCCAGCTGCCATTTTAGGGTTACCCAAACATGTCTTCTGCACTGTGTCTTTGTGATGAGCTTGTCTTGGAGTCTGTTTTGTCTGATATTACAGCCAATGCAGTTCTTTTGGTTTGCACAACACATCTGTTTCCATTGCTTACTTTCAATGCCTCTGTGTCTGTCTTGGCATCTAAAGTGTGACTCCTTTAAAGATGGCAGAAATTAGATTATGTCATGGGTTTAGAAAAAATCATTTCTTCCAATCTCTGGTTTTTACATGGGGAGTCCAATCCATTGTTACTTAATATGACTTCTGAAAAGGCAGGATTCCAGTCATTTTGTTGTTTAGCTCTGTCTCTTCTACCTCGATTAGTTCATAACTGAGATTTTGTTATTTTCTCGAGTGCATTTTGGTTGTCTTTTCATTTTTGATATGTATTTTTAAGTTGTTTTCATAGTGGTTGCTCCATTAGCATCTTATAACAACCTCCTTTTGAGTAATACAAGCTTAGCTTTAATAGTATGTAAAACTTTGTTTCTGTAAGTTACTAATCTCCATCCCATTTATGTTCCTTTTGTCATAACCTACATCTTTAGACAGTGTACCTATTAATACAGATTTAGAATCATTGCAAAATGTAGTTGTATTTTGAATTAGGAAAAAAGGAATCACAAATAAAAAATTCAGACATTGTTTTATTAACTCAGGTAGTTTTTACTGACATTCATTTCTTATGGCTTTGAGTTATTGTGTAGTGTCATTTCAGCTTGGCTCACTTTAATATTTTTTATAGGGCAAGAATGCTAGTTTTTGTTTCCTTGGGAATGCCTTTCTTTCATTTTTGGAAGATAACTTTTGGAAGAGATATAATTCTTAGTTGACAGTTGTTTTTTCTTTCTTTTGTTCTTGCACATTGAACATGTTTATCACTCTCTTCTGGTTTCCATAGTTTCTTTTCTTTTGGCGGGGGCGGGGGGTAATGGGGATTGAACTCAGGGGCACTCGACCACTGAGCCACATCCCCAGTCCTATTTTGTATTTTATTTAGAAACAGGGTCTCACTGAGTTGCTTAGCACCTCGCTGTTGCTGAGGCTGGCTTTGAACTCACTATCCTCCTGCCTCAGCCTCCAGAGCTGCTGGGATTACAGGCATGTGCTACTGCACCTGACTGGCTTCCATTGTTTCTAATGAGAAATCAAATAAATCTTATTGAGGTGCTCCGATATATGAGAAGTTACTTCTCTTCCTGCTTTCAAGATTTTCCTTGTTCTTAGTTTTGAAAATTTCATTATGTGTCTTCATGTGTTTCTGAGTTTATCCTACTTGCCACTTGTTGAGCTTCTTGATACACAACTTCATATCCGCTATGCATTAGTTTTAAGTGTCCCCCACAGGTACATGTGGTAAGGCTTGGACCCAGGTGGCATTACTGGGAAGTGATCGAACTTTTAGGAGGTGGGGCTTAGTGGGAGGTTCTTGGGTCATTGGTGGGGGGTATGCACTCAAAGGGGACTGTGAGATCTCTGTCCCTTCCTCCCTTTTGCTTTCTGACCATGAGGTGAGACATTTGCTTCACCATGTGCTCCCCACCACTGCCATCCAGCACTCCAATCAGACACCTACAGGCAGTGTCAATCATGGACTGTAATCTCTAGAATTGTAAACCAAAATAAACCTTTTTAAAAATTATTTGTTCTTTTTTAGTTATACATGACAGTAGAATGTATTTTGGCAAATTGTACATACATAGAGTATAACTTATTCTATTTAGGATCTCACTCTTTTACATGATGTGGTGTTACCCTGGTCATGTATTCAAATACAAGGACAGGAAAGTTACGTCTGATTAATTCTACTCTTTTCTATTCCCCTCCCCCACTTCCCTTCATTTCCTTTCGTTTAATTCAACGGATTTCTATTATTCTCCTCCCCGACTGCCCTTTTATTGGGTTAGCATTCACAAATCAGAAAGAACATTCAGCCTTTGGTTTGGGGGGACTGGCTTATTTCACTCAGCATGATATTCTCCAGTTCCATCCATTTACTGGCAAATGCCATAATTTCATTCTTCTTTATGGCTCAGTAATATTCCACTGTATATATATATGTGTATGTGTGTGTATATATATATATATATATATATATATATATATATATATATACCATATTTTCTTTTTCCATTCATCCATTGAAGGGCACTAGGTTGTTTCTATAGCTTGGTTATTGTGAGCCGAGCTGCTATAAACATTGATGTAGCTGTGTCACTGTACTATGCTGTTTTTAAGTCCTTTGCATATAGACTGAGGAGTGGGATAACTGGGTCAAATGGTGGTTCCATTCCAAGTTTTTTAAGGAATCTCCAGACTGTTTTCCAGAGTGGTTGCTCCAATTTGCAGTCCCACCAACAAGTATGAGAGTACCTTTTCCCACATCCTTGCCAGCAATTATTGTTACTTGTATTCCTGATAATTGTCATTCTGACAGGAGTGAGATAGAATGTCAGTGTAGTTTTAATTTGCATTTCTCTAATTGCTAGAGATGTTGAACATTTTTTCATATTTTTTTGATCATTCATATCTCTACTGCTGTCAAGTGTTTGTTCAGTTCCTTTGCCCATTTATTAATTGAATTATTTATTTTTCTGGTTTTTTGAGTTCTTTGTAAAGCCTGGAAATGCTTTATCGAGGTACTGGTGGTAAAGTTTCTCCCTTTCTGTAGGATTTCTGTTCATATTCTTGTTTCCTTTGCTGTGAAGAAGCTTTTTAGTTTAATACCATCCTATATGTTGACTCTTGAATTTACTTCTTGTGCTTTAGGAATCTTATTGAGGAAGTCAGTTCCTAAGCCATGTTAGAGAGTTGGGCCTAGTTTTTCTTCTACTATGCGCAGGGTCTTTGGTCTAATGCCTATAGGTCCTTAATCCACTTAGAGTTGAGTTTTGTGCAGGGTAAGATATAAGGGTTCAATTTCAATCTATTGCATATGGATTGCCAGTTTTCCCAGCACCATTTGTCGAAGAGGCTATCTTTTCTCCAATGTATGTTTATGGTGACTTTGTCTAGGATAACTGTATTTGTGGGGTTGTCTCAGTGTCTTCTATTCTATTCTCTTGGTCTTCATGTCTGTTTTGGTGCTGATACCATGCTGTTTATGTTACCTAGTATAATTTAATTTAAGGTAGTATAATTTAAGGTCTGGTATCCTGATGCCTCCTGCGTCACTTTTCATGCCATGGACTCCTTTGTCTATTCTGGGCCTCTTATTTTCCAAATGAATTTCACGATTGCTTTTTCTATGCAGAAGGTCATTGGGATCTTTATTGGGATCACATTGAATCGGAATAGTGCTTTTGGTAGTAGGCCATTTTGATAATATTAATTCTGCCTATTCAGGCACATGGGCGATCTTTTCCATTTTCTGAAGTCTTCAATTTCTTTCTTTAGTGTTCTGTAATTTTCATTGCTCTACACCTCTTTTGTTACGTGGATTCCCAAATATCTTTTTTTTTTTTTTTTGAGACTATTGTAAAGGGGATAGTTTTTCTGATTTCTTCTTCAGCTGATATATCCTTGGTATACAAAAATGCAATTGATTTATTGGTATTGATTTTAAACCCTGCTACTTTGCTGAATTCATTTGAGTTCTAGAAGCTTTCTAGTAGGATATTTTGTGTCATCTAAATACAGAATCACGTTGTTGGTAAATACGGATAGTTCTTTTCCTATTTGTGTCCCTTTAATTTCTTCCTTTTGTCTGATTGCTCTGGCTAGGGTTTCAAGGACTATGTTGAATAAAAGTGGTGAAAGAGGGAAAAAAAAAAGTGGTGAAAGAGGACATCCCTGCCTGGTGCCAGTTTTTAGAGAGAATGCTTTCAGTTCTTCTCCATTTAGAATGATGTTGGCCTTGGGCTTAGTATTTACAATGTTGAGGTATGTTCCTACTATCCCTAGTTTTTCTAATACTCAGAGCATGAAGGAGTGCTATATTTTGTCAAATGCTTTTTCTGCAACCTATTGAGATAATCATGATTCTTGTTTTTAAGTTTATTAATATGATGAAGTACATTCATTGATTTCCATATGTTGAACCAACCTTGTATCCCTGGGATGAACCCCATTTGGTCGTGGTGTACTCTTTTTAATATGTTTTTGTATGTGACTTGCCAGTATTTTATTGAGAATTTTTGCGTCAATGTTCATCAGGGATATTTATTGGTCTGAAGTTTTCTTTCCTTGGTATGTCTTTGTCTGCTTTTGGTATCAGAGTGATATAGCTTCATTGAATGAGTTTGAAAGGGTTCTCTCCTTTTCGATTTCATAGAATAATTTGAGTAGTATTGGTCGAAGTTATTCTTTGAATATCTTGCAGAACTCAGCTGAGACTCTATCTAGTCCTGGGCTTTTCTTTGTTGGTAGGCTTCTAATGGTGTCTTCAATTTCATTGCTTGAAACTGACCTGTTTAAATTTCCTGTCCCCTTGATTCAATTTGGGTAGATGTCTCTAGAAATTTGTTGATGTCTTCAAGATTTTCTATTTTACTGGAGTATAGATTTTCAAAGTAGTTTCTGGTTATTGTCTGTTTCAGTGGTATCTGTGGTGGTTATTTTTTTTTCATCATAAACTTTAGTAATTTGGGTTTTTTTTTGTTAGCTTTGCTAAGGTTTATCAATTTTATTTTTTCAAAGAACCAACTTTTGTTTCGAATTTTTGAATTTTTAAAAATTCAATTCATTCATTTTGACTCTGATTTTTATTATCTCCTGTCTTATACTGCTTTAGGTGTTCTTTATCTTGGGCTTTGAGATGCAAAGCTAGGTTATTTATTTGGTGGTTTTCTGTTGTTTTAATGAGTGAGCTCAATGCAATGAACTTTCCTCTTAGAACTGCCTTCACAGTGTCCCAGATTATGATATGCTGTTTCGTTCTTCTCATTTATCTGGGTATTTTTAAATTTCATTCTCAATTTCTTCAGCTATCCATTGGTCATTCAATAATGTAATAGTCTCCAGGTATTAGAGTAGCTTCTATTTTTTATGACTTCTAATTTCATTCCATTATGATCTTATAGAATGCAAGGTATTATCTCTATCTCTATTTTTTTTTTTTTTTTTTTTTGTATTTGCTAAGAGTTGCTTTGTGGACTAAGATGTGATCTACCAACATAAACTTTTCCTAAGTTATTCTCAGGTATTTTGTTTCAGTGATGGAAAGTCGGTTAACACAGATAACACTGATAAACAGAAAATTCTATGACATCTATCAAAAAACAAAAACAAAAACAAAAAACCCTTAAGTGAGTGTGTTTAGCATCAAATTTGGGATTACAGCCATTATATCCTCAAATATACTATTGGCCCTCTCTTTTTTCCCTGCGACTCTCATACTGTATGTTGGTCAGAATGATGTCCCACAGGTGCCTTAGGCCTTTTCTCTTCCTTTTCTGTGTTCCTCTTCTTTAGTTATAGCTAACTGAACTTTCATTATTGATTCATTCTCTCTTCTTAATATCTTGAGCCCCTTCAGTGCATTTGTCAATGTAATTATAAAAATTATTAAGTATAGGTTTCTAAATTTTATTCTTTTAAAAATATCTTTGTAGTTCTCATATTTTCCTTTTACTTTAATTCCTTTTTATTTCCCTATAAATTTTAAAGCACTTTATCAGTTTCTTTGATAAAAAAAACCTTAGAATTTTTTATATAGTGTTTGAATCTCTAGATCAACTTGAGAAGAAATGCTTATATGTTGTTTGGTCATAAGTATGGTGCCCTAATTAAAAAATTTTTTTTCTAACAATTAGAAAAATACTATACCTGTGTTTATATAAAAATGAGTGTGTGTGTGTATATAAACATGTGCCCATGGCACAGTCAAAAACCAGAATTCTTCAACAACCCCTAAGTTTCCCATTTTGTTCCTGTCTTTGGTTATGGTTCTACTATCCTCACCTTTACTTGCTTTCTTCATAAATATTACCACCTACTAATAAAGTTTTACATAAAACAGAACATATACTGTGCATATGTCTATAACCTTTGTTTCTTAAAAGAATTTTTTGTATTTATTATTCTAGATTAGCAGTTCCATTATTCTAGCACACTGGTAAATTCAATGCAATCTTACTTAACAATATGCTGAAATTACAATGTTCCTGTCAAGAAATTGCTTAATCTTTTGTCTTAAGCTACTTTAAAGACTTTTCCCCCCCACTGTATTCTAGAGTTTCAGTATGATGTAGATTTTCTACTTATCCTTCTTTGAAAACAAACAAACAAAAAACCTCAAAACTTTTAAATGTTTTCCCAACATTTTTAATTGTGTTCAGTAGAAAGGTTAGTCTTGCTGACTGAAAATGAGATTAAAAATTTTGTTTTAATAAAATTAGGATTTTACTTTATATTCTACTTTATAACCCATTCTACAAAATTTTGACGTTTTCTTCTATGTAATTACATGTTCTTCTGTTTTTATGGGTACATGGTAAAGCACTGTAGGAAGTAGAAATTTATACACTCTACCGTTGCACATTTGTGATTTTCTATTATAATAAGTGTAACACAAGATGCTTTAATTTTTCCCCATATGAAGTAACTAACATTAAGACTTACATGAAATTAATGCCACAAATTAGAAGTGTCCCAACTTATAGTCTCGAGAGAACTGGTTATTATTTTTCCCTCAAGCAACCTTTGTCGATGGTTAAGATTACAAAATTTACTTGGAAATAAAACAAATGGGGTGACTGGTGCTGTGCCAATCCCATTTGTTCACCCATCTTCTAGTACTCTACTACTCTCAACAGTGTTTGGTGAAATCACTAGCAATTTAAGAAGTATGGAAATATAGAGTAAAATGATGGAGGGCCACTACATCCCAGCTAGCCACCCACTTCACAGAAGAACTTTCCCTGATTACGCTATAATTACGCTGAGATACCTCAGAATGAGGAATCTGACCCAAAATATTTATATACCAGAATATTCCAATACTAAATGTATAAATTTAGAATTACTACTCTGTTGTTCATATCATTTAAGAGGAGGTATAGGAATCAAAATTGTGGCTGCCAAAATTACTCCAAGAATCTGTGAAAGAAAAGGTACTCTGCCAGTTATTGCTGCTTCTTTCTAAAGCTCAAGGTGGAGAGGCATGCAGTCCTTCCACTTTTATCACTATCATCACAGGATACAATGACATTGTACTTATTTCTAAGGGTGCATTGTAACTTGAAATTGATGCCCAATCTCGTCATTTGGAATGAGTTACTAGTAGACAGGAACAATGACATTTACATTTTAAAAAACATACCCTTCTTAATAATATAGCGTGAAAAGTAAAACTGGGTTTCCAACATGGGGAAAATGGTGTTATGTGGTAAATGCAGACCAATGACAAAAAGGTTACCATACTAATTGTCTTTAGTAAGCCAGTTTCCTTCCCTAAGGTATTAGTGCAAAAACACTACAGCAATTTTAAACTTTGTTTCTGGTACTTTAACATGATACAAAGTATGTTCCATATCATCCTTTTCCTACTAAAATATACAATGGTAACTGCATTGTTTAAAGTACAATTCAGGGCAGGGGTTGTAGCTCAGTGGTGAAGCGCTTGCCTCGCATATGTGAGGCACTGGGTTCGATCCTCAGCACCAAATAAAAGTAATTAGATAAATAAAATAAAGGTATTGTGTCCATATATAACTTAAATATCTTTAAAAAAGTACAATCCAATAGTCAAGGGACAAAGTAATAAAGTCCTTCCTCATAAAACACTCTTCTGAAATACTTTGAATCTGAGTAAAATGTCCACTAAATACTTTTTAGTGTCTATTTATGTACTATGTAAGTAACTCTACTATTTCTGGCTCAAGCATACAGACCTGAAACTCAGGGTTGGAAAAACAAAGGACGTAACACTAAACTAAATTAGTTCTCTACTCTGTACTTTCATTTGAAATGCACAGGGGAAAGCATACCCTCGTGACAATTAGTCATTGTTAATGCACTTTAAAGACAACTATAGCAATTTCTCTTAATTTGTTTCTGGTATTTCATTCATGTCCTAGACATGGTAACATTTTTAATTCTTTCTAATCAAATCACTGGTAATCAAATCACTGGTTTCACTTAGATAATAGTTCATACCACCACCTTCTTAACCAACATCAGCAATTCAACTGGGAAGTACAGCAGACTAGAGTTAAGTGTAAAGCACCAACCACAAGTAAAAATAAAATCACATCTAACACACATTTTAGGAGATGAAAAGTTTACTTAGAAACTGCAGATATTTAACAAAGATAAGACAAACACTATTTTCTATATTCTACAGAAATACAATAATTTGTAGCTGGCTTGGAACATGGTCACATGTTAAAAATAAATCTAAAGGAAAAAAGAATGGTTCATTCTACTTCTCTGCCATTTACCATAAATTAGTGTACCAGTAAGATGCTGGAAGACCACTGCATAGAAATAATTCTAGGGCTGCTTGTTAATATACATCGTTATACAATAAGAATAATACAAAAACAAAATAGGTACAGATACACAATTAACATGCAATTTAAGGTATTATTTTGAAGAAACAGGACAGAATTTAGTGAACACAACTGAAAAATATGTTATAATCAGTACTTCACTGCATCTTACATGGAATAGAATTTCTTCCTCCTCAAATAATGCTTGGCAAACTGGAATTGACTGATCATATTTTGAGAGCAAATATAAAATGAAGATGAAGGAAAACAAGTGGCTAATTCTATCAGACACTTTTCTAAATTATTATGAAGTACCATAATTTCATGTCTGCCTCATCATCTCTGAATTTAAAATTGTCGTATTTTGCACCATGTACACCTGAATTGTCCAATATAGTACCCTTTATCCACAAGTGGCTTGTAAACTGGAAACATGGCTAGTCAGAATTGAGATGAAGTGACTGCAAACTACACACTGAATTTTGAAGACAGTACGGAAAAAAAAAAAGATATTTCATTAAAAAGTTTTACACTGATTACATGTTGAAATGGTAATATTTTTAATAGCTGGGTTAAATAAAATATATTATTAAAGTTTATTTCACCTCTTTTTTAACATGACTACTAGGAAATTAAAAATTACTTTGTGGCTCACATTATATTTCTATTGAAGAGTGCAACTATACATAATCTCTGATCATTATACTTGCCTCAAGTATTCTCTGGTACTAACTCCCACAACACTGTAAGCACACTCTGCATATACCTTATTGCAAAATTTATTCTTATTCCTCTGTCAAGGATACAATTTAAGTGTAAAAAGAATTCACAAAATATTTAAGCTTTAAAAAAATGACAATGACTATATAATAGGAGCAAAGGAACTTCAATACAGACTGCTATACTAGGGAAAACAGATTAAAAAACACAGCAGTGCAATCAGTGAAGACAATTAGTATCTTCAGTAAAGTTAGCCAAACTAATCTTTAATGTCCAGGATCTCTTACTTTGTACCACAGATCATATATGTATGTAACTTGTCCATTTGAACATAAACTACAAAAAAAAAAAAAAAAAAAAAAAAACAAGATTGACTGCAATAAAAATACTCTTTTTGAAAAATTTATGGAAATACTCTTCTTGGAAAATCTACAAGTAATGTAACATTAACATGCACGATGAATTCTAATTGCAGAATACAGTATCTAAGCCCTTTCCCTTAAAGTCCCTCAGTGTTAAACCAGGCAAGTGACTAGTGTATAAGGAACTTGGGTTAAAAGAAAAAATTAGAAGCTATTAAAAAAATACTGTTTTTAAAAATCTTTTTCCTTCCTCTCTTTTTTTTTTCGGTTTTGAGAGTAGAGTGTATAAATATTTGGCATACTTCATATTATTTTCCAACTTAAAAACATTAAGTCAATCTCATATACATTCCATTTTTCTCTTAGAACAAGATATACCAAAATACAATACTGCCAGCGGTCACTTCAATCCGAAGCCAGCATCATAGTCATGCATCTAGAATCTCACCAAAAGGCAATGCCTAACTACACTTGTACTATACACTTGGTTCCTCATAGTTTAGGTAGGAATGTTTGTTTCAAACATGTTTGATTTTCTTACATTAGGTGAACTCTGACAAAAATGCTCTGAAAGCCACAATATACTAAAACTACTGTATTATTCATAAAAATTCCCTCCTCATGTCAAAGATGTTTAAGTAGAAGTTGTTTAGTATAACTTTGTGTTTTACCATTATCACTCTTAAGACACCAGAAAGAAACTAAAATTTAGGGAGAAATAAAACTAACTCAGATAGCAGTAGATATACCAATATATAAAATGACTGCAGAAGACTACAATAGTTCTCCTTAGAGTTCTGCTGCCTATTTTTAAAGATATTTAATCAATTACTAATGTGCCTCAGACAGAAGATATTACCTAATCTTTTTACATCTCCTATCTTCACACCATGTTCTATATAAACAATATTTTCATTATGTCACTAACTCCAGCCTAAATAAGTTTAAGAATTCATGTGAAATGATATAATTTTTCAGTTTCATACACATATATTACTTTAAATATATACTTCTCAATGAAAAGAGACATTGGTCTCCTTGCTGAAAGCTCATTGTTAGTATGTTAGATCAATAATCAGCTAGGTATTTATTGAGCACTTACTATGATTGCACTCAGTCTACACCCATTCTTTAACTAATATGAAAGAACACCTGCTCCAAAAGCATGACATTTGAAGAGGGAGGACAACATATGAGCATTTCTGGTAGAATGTTGCTTGAGTTAACATTTGCTCATGTACAATTGTACATCCCTATGACCAAAAGACAAAACAAAAAATCTCAATGTATTACCACCTTATATAGATAGATGAGTAGTCTAATGTGTGCTGCATAGCATTTTGAGGAAAGTGATTACCAGACATAAAATTAAGGCCGATTCCCTAAAAGTATGAGAGAAAAACCAGAATGTCATGATTTGTAGACCATCAAAGACTTAATATAAATAGTTTACATTAACAAATATCTGGTTAATTCGGGAAAATGGGCACTTGTTTTGTTAGATTTCCAGCTTTGCTGAAGGGAGTTGATCTTATTTTAAAAAGTGCCTGAAATAGTAGCATTTAAGCAAATACAAAAATAAATATTCTTTGGATAAAATTCTTTGTAAAAGCCATCATATAAATCCAAGCTCCAAATCCCTTATACACGTGTATATGTGTATACACACAGATATCTCAAGTGTCAAACTTCACTTGAAATGGTGTACAACTGTTATATTTATTTGCCTTGTGTATTTGAATCTGATTATGTATTTCATGCAAACTGGTTCCCAAAGCTAAGAATGCGGACAATAAGACTGCCATGAGCTAGTTTTACTCTCCAGCCTTCACCAATTCTGACTTATTGAATTCCCACATCTGAAGTATTATGCAATGTATTGAACACGTAGAGATTCTGCACATAAAACATTCTCAGGGAAACAGAAGTCTTAGAGAGCAAAGTAGTCATGGTTTTGAAAGCCAACAGTAATCGTTTTCCTCAACAGAATTTCTGAAAACTGAGAATGTCAATTAAAACAAATAGTCTCCCACATCTCCCCAAACATGAAAATATAATACAGAAATCATTTCTATGGAAGACACATATAAGAGAATGTTCATAACACAGCCACAGGAACTAAAGCAGTGAGATGAGGCAGTCACAGAGCATCTACTAGCTATTGCATTGGTAGTGATTTATAAAAAATACTATATATACTAAACTTTTAAGAGTTAGTAATATAATTAGCATATTTTGCCTTTTTTTTGCCACTGAATATAAAATTTTGTCCTAAATTGAACTAAATCTCCTATGCCCTGAGGAACAATAGACTAATACAAGAAAAATCAGAGTTAGCTTTGTGGATATTATTATCCAGAAAGCCCAAACTATATACAGCTAATATTCTTGGAAGCACATTTTACCAGCAGACTAAGCTACTGATTTTATATATATATGTGTGTGTGTGTGTGTGTATATATATATATATATATATGTTTTTTTTTTGTTTTTTTGTTTTTTTTTTTTTTTAAGCAAAGAGTTTGGTTTTACAGTGTTAACATGGCCTGGTGAGAGTAGAGAAGTGTAAGTTGGGAGCCTGAGATTTCCCTCTGATCTCAGATCCACAATGGATATACTGGTTTTCTGTCTCCACTCTGAATAAAGCATATTGCTGCCTATAGAATATATTATTTGAGAATTCTCTGTAAAGCACTTTGGAAGCTTAATTATATATTTTTCTGAAATAATAAAGGATAATTATTTGCTATCATGAAATGTGAAATTCCTACCCCATAAACAAATATGTAAAACGATACATTTTAAAATTTCACCTCAGAATTTATGTCTTTTCTTTTGACATGTGACCCCTCCCCATAAAGAAAAAAAAATTTTTTTCCCCTTTCAACTCTCCTACATTAGGCCTGAATGTGGGAGGGAAGGAAGGTCCTTAAAGTAAGGCAGAGTATTCATTTAGGACAACCATCTGGCATTTATTTTAGGGAGGGGTTCCAGTATCCCTTTGAACTCTGTCTGCACAGGTTTTAGGCTGTCTCAAATTGTGCACACATAAACCTCTAAATGCAATGCCTGCATCCCCAAAATGTTAGTTGCTAGACAGAAAGAACTCATTCTTTATAGGGTACTTAAAAATGAGAACTAACGAAATACAAATAAAGGACTCTACTTTTTTGTATCAGTATTTCATTGAAGGATGAGATGGGTCTACGACTAGCAAAGGGAATAAATACAAAGATGAGTCATATTCAGCTGTTTTCTACCTAAACATTAGAGTTTAATGCCCCACCCCCAAGAAAGAAAGGCACTCAAATTAACACAGTATGTACAGTTGTTTTTAAAAAGACACTGTGTGACAGAAAGTAGAATTCTTGGGGTTGATTTTTCTTACTCTGTCTTTATGATACTGTATTTGCCTAAACTTTCCAGTGCCTCAACACACATCTCAAATAGGAGCTCATTATAGAGCATAAGGAGGCAGCAGCACACAGAATGCTAGAGTTTGCAGTTCTATTTGAGAAATTCATTGGAAAGACAAAAGGTTTAGGTGTTATAATGTTGTTCAAACATTTTAGCATATTTTAAGTATCTTAGCTTTAAACCATAATTTTCTAGTAAGAAAATAACAGTAAACTTATAACAGCTTTTTGCATCCCCCCACCATGTTCTACTTTCTCTTGCAACTAAATCTTCAGCATCTTCTATAATTCAGGGGAGCTCAAGTAGAGATTGTTGTATAGCAAGTGTAGTTCCACTATTAAATTGCATTTAGCCCATGTCATATGCCATCTGGTGCTATGAGAGAAAATTATAAGACTGACAATTTTTGTAGTAATATTACAGATCCTCTATACATGCAGCGCGTGCACATGCACGCACACACATGCACACACATACACACACACACACACATTCATTCACCAAATGCAAATTAGTATGAACTGAACATATCAAAATTACATAAATATATATGCTTTCCTACAGATGCTGCATAAAAATTAAAAAACTTACGTTTCCACATATCACCTAAGTCCTTAATTGAAGACTTAAGTGCTTTTTGGTGACAACCTGTATACACCTAACCCACTAATTATTAATGAATCTAAGTATGATCCCTAGCACTGCTTAAAAAAAAAAAAAAAAAAGGAAAAATTAATGCTGCTCTTAATTTAAATCAGAACTGTATTAGAAGAATAAGAAGTATGACTGAAGGTCTGGGGCTGGAGTTTCTAAAGATGTAATAGTGGATATTAATATTTATCAGATCCTTAAGTTTAAAAAACAACTAATACAGGTTTAGAAAATAATTAAAAGGTTCACAGTTCAAATCAGTGGGGATAAAAGAAGCATAAAATAACTATTCACAAAGATATAATAAACAAGTCATTGAAATCAAAGAATTTCTTCAGTTGCCATCAAAGGGCTCAAGTTTTGTATATAAGATGTGTCCTTATATAAGTAAATAATTAATATTCTTAATGCAAGTGGGTTTCTGTGATTTTTAAATGTAGTTTAAAGTACAGCTAACTGATAATTCTAGAGCTGCATTTCTTGGCTGGGATTTAATGACTTTAAACAAAGTAATGAAAAAAAACAAATTTAAATTAACTTATTCTACATGCAATAGCTCTCCCTAAGTATTATTCAAATCCATTAATTTCTCAATCATCACTCTATCCATCACTCATGACCAATCCCTTCCTTTCTTCAGTTAATCAATCATTCATTTAATAAATGGTCAATGAGTCCTCACAATAAGCAAGGCACACAATGGAGTCTGGAAATACTACATTACCAAAATAGGTATACATAAAAAAGGCAGGGTGAAGAGTGTTATGAAGGTGTTAGTTACCTACTGCTTTTTGCTTGTCAGTAGTATTCTGGATCCATAGGATGATGACCTATTATTCTTACAGTGAAAGTGTGATGAAATGGGTCAAATCTAAACCATCTTTCCCTTTTAACAACTACATATTTGCAGAAAAATAAGGCTAACAAGTCCCTGAAAAGAGACATATTCTTTCTACCTTATGAGCTCATTTAGGCAAAGACATTATCATGCTAGTCAGTTTAAATGTCAATCACTTGGGGAAAAAAAAAAACCATACAGAGCAATTCTAAGTTTGCCTACCACCGAACACTTGAAAATGCAACTTTTAGAAATAAAGTAGCATACAAAAATCACATACTAACAGTATCCTTTGGATGTTTGTATTCTCATTCTCTATTGAAAACTGTATTAAGAAAATAAGACCAAGGTATATTAAAGGACAGCATGGCTTCCAAAAGAGGTGGGTTGAGCAGTTAACAACAAAGATACTGGGCAAAAGGTATAAAAAGGCATGGTGCACTATAAAATTTTAACTAATGTTCATAGGATATTATCTATACTCATGTCCTGACATGTATTCACATCAAAGTAGTTGCACTCACATCAAAGAAGCCCTATTACTTAGGATACTAAAAATGATGCTTGGGAAAACAGTAGCCAGAATTTGGCAACATGTATTACTGGAATGTGTGGAACCTCCCATGTTGTCTCTGTGTAGTTTCTACCCAACCCCAACTGGAGTTGAAAATCACAAATCTACTGGGTTTTATCCATAGAAATTTACATAGACCTTGAGGTATCTGATTCGAAATAAGTTCTGTGCACAAAGGATTGTGGAATTAAGTTCATTATGGCAATTATTTTCTCAAATATTGTATGAACTATAAAAATGGTACTTTTTGCCCCAAGAGATAAGAGCAACATCTGTCTACTGAGGCCAGGCTAGATAATTTTCCTGTTGTTCTTACAAGTGTATCATTCAGTTTGACAGTCTATCACTTAACAAAGTCATGATACTCAAATAAAGGATTTATTCCTCTTCCCTTAAAATAATACTTCTAACTCAAATCCAGGCTAGTCACAAGACTGAGAGAGGAGAGATCTGCCTTTCCCTATAGCCTTCTCCCCACCCTACAGATTACTAAGCAAGTAAAAAGGAGAAGAGGCAAAGCATGGTGGTCATACTTATTTCTACAACTATTACTCACATTTGTATACATGTAGGACAAGAAACAGCTTCTATCATTAGAGGAACTTTTAGAGGGGCAGTTTCTATTTGCATTTCCTGTATGTGTGTGTGTGTTTGTGTATTTATAGACGGGCATGAAATTTACTGAAATAGAGAAGATAATATCTTCAGTAGGCATTCCTGAAATAAGAAGAGAATTATAGACAAATCAAAATGACCAAAAAATATGGAATGGAGTGGTAAAATAAAGAAATGGTATATGGAAAGAAGAAACACAGACAATTTACAAAGGGGAAAATATAATAAGAAAGTAAACATTAACTGACCCTTTCCCCATCCCCACTTCACCAACCTGAAAAACTCAGCCCTTGTTATTGAAAATGTAAGATACAGCATTAATGTAGATACTTTGGTACCTCATCCCTGATAAAATCCAGTATCAAAGTGTTCTGTTTTATTTTCAGAATAAAAACTGAAGAATTAATCTCCTAACTATTCTTTCCCCCTGGCTTTTGCCAGTGAACTTTTCATAGTCCACAAAAAATTTGTAGTTTATCCAGTGTAATCTCAATAACTTAAATTTTTAAAAAGGAGGTTCTATGAATACATTTCTATGTATATTTCTCCCATTTTCCATGAATGATTTTGAGAAGAAAAAAAGTAGTAATAACTAAATATGGCATTCTGGGTTTTTAAAAAAAATTTATTTTATCAGGGTTGATATGACTGTTTTGGCATATACCAAATATGAGGTAAAAAACAATCTATCAAAGCTAGTAATAAAAATAATTTCCAGTACTACACTTACATAAACTCTTAAATTAGATTTCATTTTTAAATAACCATTTAAAAATGGGTTACATTGGAAGCATTTTTTCATATAAATTTTTAATACTTCTGACTTTGGTTATAAGTAGTTTGTAACTTGAGTAGAACGTGCTAGAAAAACAGAACTGATATATATTTTCATATATCCAAATATCTAGCCATTTGATTCTGAAAATAAATTAAGTTCTTCTGCATCTGTGTTAATGTTTATAAGCTGAACTACAACATTAATTTTTAATTTAAAAAAATCTGCCTATATAGCAATCAAAGTGAGGTGGGTGGATGCACATGTGAACCAATTATAAGAACGGAGTGAGAAGCCCCATATATAGAAATACAAAAGATGAGGAGTTAAAAGAAAAAATTTAAGACTCACTTTTTTGTAGGAAGGAGCTATACAATTATTGATCCCCAAAGGAATGCCAGTTCTTAATAAAATAAATAAAATTTGAAAGGTTTCCTATGGACTTTTAACCTACAGATGAGGAACACATAGTTAGCCAGTGATAACAAACAGTCCATGCAACTATGTCAATAAGAAAGGAAAGCAATATTGCACTAAAAGGGGACCCTTATAGGATTAATCCACTTTCACTGACTCAAAGTGACTAGCCATTTCCTGTATGCTTTGGCATACCTGGCTTGCTCTATGTTCCGGCAAGTGGACAATACTTGATCAATGAACCTGTGCTCCATTTCTAGGCCCAAAGAATCTGGAGCTGGGGTTCGTTTCAAGCGTTTGGTTTCCTGGGAATAGCCTTGCTTGCT
Source organism: Sciurus carolinensis (assembly GCF_902686445.1). Taxonomy (NCBI): domain Eukaryota; kingdom Metazoa; phylum Chordata; class Mammalia; order Rodentia; family Sciuridae; genus Sciurus; species Sciurus carolinensis. The sequence continues at coordinate 70,800,053 of NC_062226.1, forward strand.
TGAGTCATTCAGTCCATCTATTTCCATTGCCTGAGACAGTCGAGGATCTGCTGGGATGAGGTGCAAGTCACTCAAAGTCTCGCCAGGGCTGTCTGCAGGTGACAGCTGGGTCATGCTGTGAGGAAACCTACCGTTTTAAGTGATGTGAAGGTAGAAAACATGACGCCTGTGATGAAGGAGGGGGGAGGAAGAGAATTAAAAAAAAATCTCATCACAAAGTCAAGCTTTTCAGGGGGAAAAAAAAAAGTTGATCATATCAACAAATACAAAGTACTGAGTTTGCTACCCACTTCATAACCCAAGGATAACAGGGGGAAGTAGGGAAAACGGTTGACATGAAGTCTGGGTATTTGGACAAATACTGGAGCTTACTGAATTGTGAGAAAGAACACTATTCTAAAAGGTTTTTTCCAATAAGCATTTACTGAGATGTTAACAATAACTTGGAGTTATTACTTTCTGGTAACTTTAGCATGAAAGTAGAAATAGGTCTTAGTCCAATGAATATCTGCCATAAGCTATTATGTAAAACAAAATAGAAAACTAATCTCATGGACATCTTAGAAGACAAGCGATTCTAGAAATGAGGGGAATTAAAGGGTTCATCTAGCTGCTTACTCCATAGCCTTTATCCAATCCTTTTAATTAAAATTACACATCTGTTGCAGTTGGTCTTATTATCTACAAATCAACTGACCTATCTTGTATATAAATCCATCACTAGTTTTAAAACATCCACATGTAGTGGATCTGTGTTGAGCTCTGAGCAAAACACTTTAAAAGATACACTTTCTGTTCTTCCTCTAAAAAGGCAGTTCTCCTGTCCTTAAAAATCACCTGGAACTGTTTATTACAATGAAATACTGATTTTGGGTAGGGGGCACCTTTCCTATAGACAATATGATGAACTACATAGCTTCTAAGTTGTTATATCTCATCATCCATATTAGCAACTCTAACCCCTTAAAAGATAATTCTGTTTATTTCCCCTGATATTCTGAAGTTGATAAGGAACATATAATGTATCCATTTTATAGAGGGTAAAACAAAGGATAATGTAATGAATCAGCAGAAAACTGGCCTATATAATACATAGGTCCTCCAACTTTTTTCCTCCCTTCTCCTCACTCTCTAACTCCAATATTCATCTTGACGTGAATACTTTTTAAGTCCCAAGCCTTGCCACTGATATGCCTAAATAAATACAAAAGAGAAGAAAAATCTTCAATATCAAAACAACCTCAAGTCACTATCTTCTCTTTTGAAAATGTGGAATAAGGGTGTCTTGATTTTAAAAGAGAATTTTTAGCTGGGCTTGATGGTGGATGCCTCTAATTGTACTGACTTGGGAGGCTGAGGTCTTTAAAAGAATCACAAGCCCAAGACCAACCTTAACAACTCAGTGAGACTTTGTCTCAAATGAGAAAAAAAAAAAAGAAAAGAAAAGAAAAGAAAAGAAAAGAAAAAAGGTGCTGGGGATGTGGCTCAGAGATAAAGGGTTCTATTCCTAGTATCAAACACACACACACACACACACACACACACACACATATATAAAAGAGAATTCTCTATTCATGAAGATGCTAAAAAGGAGAGATTGTCGTTAATCTTCTGAATATGCTGAGGATGTATTAGCAGCTGAACACATCTCCTCAAATAGCCTACAACAAATATTAGATTGGACAAGGGTAGATTTCAGTAATTTTATTAATATACAGACTTTTAAAATGCCTACTTCCTGACTAACACAAGCCTTATATTTATAAAATGAATTCTACAGACTGAAGTAGAATCTGTCTTTATGAAGTTGGGGATGCCTACAGAGAGGAAAATCCAAAGTAAATGAAGGGCATTCACGTATCTGGGCCTCACTCCAACATGAAATTTACTCAACATTGAATATACTCAAAACTCAGCTTAATAATTGTTAACTCTCTTTCGCACCTTTCTACTAGTTGTTCTCTGCTTCCCAGAGAAATTCTTTAATTTTTAACATTTAAATAAAGTGTCAAGAGATTATACTTAATTTGCAGATCATTAGAGTAAAAAAATAATAAAACTTACTTTTTTCTCAGGGTTTAATTAATAGTCTCAATTCTGACTATGCATCAAAATGATCAGTCCAGAATTTTTGGTTGTTTTTTCTTTTTAAACAACAATAAAACAAATGAAAACATTCCACCTCAGATATGCTAAATATTAGGGTCTCCAAAGAGGAAGTCCACAAACATTTATTAGTCTTGTTTTCCTTTTATTTTGGAAGTAACACAGGTTATTCTGTTGCAAAGTAAAAGCTGACTACCACTGTCCTAAGCCATAGGTAAAGATCTGCATTAACTTCATGTTAATGATAATGATACAGGAACACAAACCCTTTCTTATTCATATAGGCAAAGATCCAAAATCAGATGCCCATGAACACCCAAACAGGCAGAAGTCAGATGTAACACCTGCTGCAGCTCTCATCAGGACTTGCCAGTTTCATGCGGGAAATGGGTTTTTCTCTTCTCTTACCTATGACACCAAAGGGTTTCATGTCCTGGGTAAGAATCAATAAGATCTGTGCTGAATTCCACTTCTTCTTCAAGGAGATGGGGAAGATTTACCCTTAGTTCCTCTGTTGAAGAAGTTGCTTCTTCATCTTTTGGAAGAACTAGGGCTGGTTCATTTCTCAAAGGATTTTTCTCCAACACAGAACTGTCTATCACAGTTTGATTAATCAAAGATTTTAACAAAAACTGGCGGTAGTGAAATCCACTGTGGTCTGAAACATGCATGGATGCCCAATGTTTAGTAGAAGATAGTTCATCAAGAAGAATCTTGAGGGAAGAAAAAAGGAAAATGAGAAGAATTTCCAAAGGTTTTTCTACTCTATTAGCACCTCTGATTTCTCTTTTTTTTTTAACAATACCATTCCCACCAATATTTTGTATACCTTATCTAGCACAGTGCTGTCATTTAGAAGTTTAATGCATGCTGGTATCTCTTTTCCTCATAAAGTTATAGGAATTTCTTTTAAAACTACAGAATCAAAGGACTGGTCATTCTTTCTCTTGACCTTGACTATTTACATTCTGATAGGCACCTAGAGAAAAGTCAAATTTTAAAATAACATCAAACATTAAGAAGTTACTTACAAGTATGTTAATATAGAAGGAAAATATAAACACAGAAGTTAATCTGATATAAACTTTATTGCATTTATATGTATTATATCTAATATACATGAATATACACTGTATATGTTCAACAATAGACTAATGTAATTATCTGTTCTTCTATTACCTGTAAGTGCCATGAAGTCAGACACCACACCTGTTTTGGTTCACTCCTTAATTCTAAGAGCTTAGTACAAACCATGATATGTGAATATAGGATTTGGTAAGGGCTCATGACTATTTTGTCTCAAATTCACCATCAATGATAAATGACCTTTAAAGTAGATGAAATAAAATTCAGCAGTAAACTGTTCAAATCTTTGTATTACCAATCCCGTAAATAAAAGAATTTCAAATGGAATGAAAGAAACAAAAGCAGCATTTGTTGGGGGTGGAGAGGAGAAAGAAAAGAAAGTTTTGGCACTATCTCAACAGGAAGCCAAGAACTTTGAACAATGAACAGAATTATCAAGGGTCCACCACAATCCATCTGGGGATTTTTAGACCAACTAAAGAAAAACAGACATACACTTGTCAACAATGAATAATAGACAGCACGATGTCAAATGATGCCTTAACCTGTCTGTCACAGGTTCCAAGAAAATACCTTCTGTACTATGATATCCTCTCCACTCCTCACACAGCCCTTTCTTCCCTACAAATCTTTCTCTCTTCTGAACCTTCATAGTACTTTTATGATCCACCATATACACTGAAAATTTTTTTGCATGTCTTCATTCACACTAAATTCTGAAGGTGCTTTAATTTGTTTTTAAACTCTGCAAGATGCTTATTCATTTCTAACTCGTGTGTCCATTACCCCATGCCCACTGTCATCAGAGTGGATACATATTTACAAAGGAATGAATGAATGAAAAATTTAATGAAAGACGTGACAAGTACAAAGGAGTAAGCTCGATTCCAAGTAGGATATTCAGGGTTTATCAATGACGTGTTTTAAACATCTCCTGAAAGTCCTAATCAGTTTATTAATCCATCTAAATTTATTAAGAGGCAATAGCTCAAGAGTCTGAGAAATGGAAAATGAGATGATATTTTTGATTTTAAAAGGGGAGCAAAAATAGTACCAGATGACTTTCCACCTGGAAAAAAATTAATTTTAAGGTCATTACATTTTTTTTGAAGAATCAACCTGCAGGACATGAGGCTAAAATACAGCAGCTTTTTACTTTTAGCCTGGTATCTTAATATGGATTGAAAAAGAATACTCCACTTATTTAAAATGAACCTATATGCCGTGAAAAATTTTTGGATTATTTCTTACAGAATATTTCTATGTTAAAAATGAAATTAAGGTCTGGGGCTGTAGTTCAGTGGTAAAGTGCTTGTCTCCCACATATGAGGCTCTGGGTTTGATCCTCAACACCACATAAAAATAAAATAAAAAGATACTGTGTTCATCTACAACTAAAAAAAATTTTTTTAAATAAAATTAATTTTGAGGAAAAAAGAACATAGGTAAAAGATATTCGACAAGATTTAATTTCTTAAAAAACAATCTTACACTGTTTAAGAAAAAAATCACCATATCCTTTTCCTTAAGATATATAAGGATGCATTATTAATCCAAAGTAGAAACTTTAACAAGAATTTTAGGGCATTTTGTTACCAAAAGGAAAGGTATACAGATAAAGGCAATAACCAAAAACAAATCAATTACTTTAAAATAATCTTGAAGACATATAAAGATAGGGATTAAATCTAAGAAACTGACAAAATGAATGCCTTTATGTGATACACCTGAAATGAACTTATTCTTTTCTAACTTCCATATTAAAATATAAGTAAATAACCTAAAAGAAAACTAAAGAAGCAGGGCTATGAATTAGAGGAATAACAGTTTTAAAATGAAAGACTACAGAAAATACACGTCATCAGTTTTGTACATTTTTTAACAACTTCTAGTTTTCAATCTAATTATAAAAGTGATAATTATTATAAAAAATTTAAATAAAAAATATTTTTAAAAAGCAAAAATAACCTATTATCCTATGGGCCATAGATTACTACTCTTAACACTTTGACATATAGCCAATCTTTCAGCTTTTTTTCCTACTCATGCCTTTACAAAGAGGTTTTATTTATTTATTTATTTAATTAGAGTTTAATGGTTATACATAGTATTTGGGTTCATCCTGACAATCTCATACATGCACGGAAATTGATTTCAGTTCACTGTCCCTCAAAGAGTTTATTTTTAACACAAATTCAGGATATTCTTTTGTACCCATTCTATTCCACTTAAATTATAAGCACATTCTCATGGCATTAAATATTATTTTATAATATACTTTTAACACTTGAAAATTTTTATCCTACAGATAGCACAATTTTAACTATTCCCCTAGTTATTTCTACTCATATAAGTAATATTCTTATATATAAATTCATGGGCATATCTAATTCTTTAGGAGAAATTTCTATAAGTATACTTGCTGGAACAGAGAACAATTGTGTAAGTTTTTGATATATATTGTCAAAGTACCCTCAAGAAATGCTATATAATTTATATTTCTATTGGAAGTACATTAATGCCTATATCCTAAATTTTTCATCAATACCTTAATCTTCACTAATTTACTAAGTAAAAAAACCATGTTTCATTTAACTTACATTTCTTTAATTATCATAAAGCCTAAATATTTTTGTATGCTTATTTTTTCCTTTGTTTCTTCCTTATAAAGTACCTATTTTGCCTAATTCTCTTCATTTATGAGTTACCTAATTTTGTATTTGTAAGTCATTTTTTAGTTTTTAAAATATTTATAAATTAAAGAGATAAAGTTTCAATTTGTCACACATACTGTAAATATTTTTTCTCAATATAATTACAATTGATTTTAAATCCTTTTCCCCACCCCCAGGTTTACTGAGATACAAATGACAAATAAAAATTGTGTATATTTATGGTGTACAATGTAATGTTTTATGTGTGTACTGTGAAATGACTATCACAATCAAGCTAATTAACTGATCACCTCATAGTTGTCAGAGTTAGAACATTTAAGATCTACTCTTTGCAATTTCGAAATACGTTATAAATAACACAGATCTCCAAAACTATTTATCCTAAATGAAACTTTGTACCAGCAACTCTCTATGCTTCAACACACTCCAACTCCTACAACTATTATTCTTTTTATGTAATATGAGGTAAAATATATATATATAGAAAAAATATTCTTTTTAAAAAGTAAGTTTTTATCAACACCGTAAATTGAACAAAGACTCTTTTCTCTAATTATATGAAATGCCATAGTCATCATTAATGAAATCTGTACATAGTATGTAATGGAATTTGTTTCTGGGTTTTGTATTCTATCCATTTATTTTTGAAACAGTACCATAGTTTTAATTATTCTCTTAATAAACATTTAACTATCTAATGCTATAGTGTTCATTTTCTTCTATTCAACAATTTCTTAACTATTCCGTAAAATATTTTTCTAATGAACTCTGTGAAGTCAATTTTTGAAGTTAAAAAATAAATCAGTAGTTTTAGTATACTCAGAATTGTAGAACCATCACTACTATCTAATGTAAAACATTTTCATCACACCCCCAAAATAAAAACAAAAACAAAACCCCAAACCAGACGAAAACAAACCAAAAAAACCCATTCTCATTTATGAGTCATTCCCCAGTCTCTCCTCCCTAGTGTCTGGCACTCAATAATCTGATTTGTATATATTGAACATATCATATAAATGGAATCATGTATTACATAGCTGCTTTCAATCAGTAAAATGTTTCCAGGCTCATTCATATTATAGGATGTACCAGTATTTCATTCATTTATTATGACCAATATTCCATTCCATGCACATACCACATAATTATTTTCCTTTTCACAGATGATACACATTTTGGGTTGCTAACACTCTTCAGCTACTATGAATAATGTAGCTGTTTTGGTATGAACAAGCTTTCAATTCTCTTGGGTATACACCTATGAGCAGAACTTCAGGATTCTCCATGGTCACTATTTTTTTCCCCTAAAGAATATAATATATTGGTGTTTTCAAGTGGCAGACTAGAGGGTGGCTGCATTTCTTGTTGCTCCAGGACTCAGGATTCAAAGAAGAGAGATATTGAGAGACTTGGGACCAATTCAAAGTCACCGGGTGGTCTCTCCTGCTGGGGAGGCGTCCCGGATGGGGCGGTAGTCCCGGAACGCAGGGAACTTTGTGAAGTAGACTTGCCCAATGAGACACCCCTCCCCCCACGGGAGCCGTGAACTTGGACAACTGGGAGCATCGTAGAGGAGGCCGCTCAGCACAGCGCTTGGACTCAGACCAACCCACCGTGGCTCCGGGCGGCTGCCCAGAGAAGGAGGTACGCAGCCAGTTGTATGGACTCAGAGCACTGCTCCTGATACCAGGGGGTTGCCCAGAGGAGGAGTAGGAGTGCGGCGGGGTCGCTTGGACTCGGAGTGACTGCACCAGGGATACAGGAGGCTGCCCAGAGGAGGAGCAGCACGGTGGGTCGCTTGGACTCGGAGTGACTGCACTAGGGCTACGGGCGGCTTGTCGGGAGGAGGAGGTGCACAGTGAGTTGCTTGGTCTCCTGCGCACTGGAACTCCGGGCAGCTGCCTGGAGGAGGAGAAGGTGTGTGGCGGGTCACCTGGACTTAGAGTGACTGCACGGAATACTGGGCAGCGGGTCGCTGGGACTCGGAGCGACTGTACGGGGCTCCAGGTGGCTCCTCAGAGGAGGGGCTGCATAGCCAGGCGATTAGGTGCAGAGCAGGACCTAGGCAGTTTCTTGGTGGAAGAGCTGCACAGAGACAAGCTGAGGGGTGGAGTGAAGGTTCCAGGACTGCGGGCAGCTTCTCTGAGGACGGGCAGCCTAAGGAGAACTCGTCTGCGAAGGACGAGGCTCCCAGGCCCAGGAGGTAGGTCCGGGTCCCTGGAAACGTTGCACAGGAAAGCTGCCCAGCCCAGGCGGTAGTTGTGATTGAGGGGAACCTCTAGGAAGAGGAACTGACCAGCGAGACCTCCCCACCGGGTGAGTCTTCCATGCCGGGTGAGGTTTTCCCACAAGGACGGTAAAACCAGAGACACAGGCACAAACAGGCCTTGCCTCAGGCTGTAGCAGCCTTGTTCCCCTTTGGATGACCATTGGTCCACAAGTGGATGCACCTCTGCCCATTATCAGGGAATATACCCCACTTGAAGGCCACCACCCCTAGAGAGGGCAGCTTCCTTGTGGAGCACCCGCATTATCAACTTCCTCCAAGACTTCAGGCTACTGAAGGCTAAGAGGGGATATACTAGAAATCTTCAGGGACATTATAAGTCAATAGAGGAAATCTGCAATACCTTAATGACCCACTGATACCTGAACGATATGAGAAAACAAGGGAAGAAAAAATGCCCCAAACAAATCTAGATGTTAAATCAATAAAATCCAATGACAGCATGGCAGAAGAAAGGGGAAAGGGAGTTCAGAATGTACATAATTAAATGATCAGGGAAGCAAACGAGGAGATGAAAGAGCAAATGCAGGCATTGAATGATCGCACCAATCAACAGTTAAAGAGCAAATATAGGAAGCAAAGATCATTTCAATAAAGAGTTAGAGATATTGAAAACAAACAACAAACAGAAATCCTTGAAATGGAAGGAAACAATAACCAAATTAAGAACTCCATAGAAAGCATAAACATAGATAGAAACACCTGGAAGACAAAAACCTCAGATATTGAAGAGAAAATATTTAACCTTGAAAACAAAGTTGAACAAACGGAGAAGATGGTAAGAAATCATGAAGAGAATCTCCAAGAACTATGGGATATCATGAAAAGGCCAAATTTAAGAATTACTGGGATTGAGGAAGGCTTAGAGAAGCAAACCAAAGGATGACAATCTATTCAATGAAATAATATCAGAAAATTTCCCAAATCTGAAGAATGAAATGGAAAATCAAGTGCAAGAGGCTTATAGGACTCCAAATACACAAAATTACAACAGACCCACACCAAGGCACATTATAATGAAAATACATAACATACAAATAAAGACAGAATTTTAAAGGTTGTGGGAGAAAAGAACCAAATTACATTCAGGGGGAAACAATATGGGTATCAGCAGATTTTTCAATCCAGACCCTAAAAGCTAGAAGGGCCTGGAACACATTTACCAAGCCCTGAAAGAAAACGGATGCCAACTAAGAATCTTATACCCAGCAAAACTTACTTTCAGATTTGACGATGAAATAAAATCATTCCATGATAAACAAAAGCTAAAGGAATTTACAAACAGAAAGCCAGCATTACAGAACATTCTCAGCAAAATATTCCATGAGGAAGAGATGAAAAACAAAGAAGCCAATCAGCAAAGGGAGGAATTATCCTAAAGGAATGTCAAATAAAGGAGGAACCAAGTCGTGTCAAAAAAATAAACTAAAATAAAGAGCCAAATGACCGGGAATACAAATCATATCTCAATAATAACCCTGAATATTAATGGCCTGAACTCATCAATCAAAAGACATGGACTGGCAGATTGGATTAAAAAGAAAGATCCAACAATAAGTTACCTGCAAGAGACTCACCTCATAGAAAGAGATACCCATAGACTAAAGGTGAAAGGATGGGGAAAAACATACCATGCACGTGGACTCAGCAAGAAAGCTGGAGCATCCATCCTCATTTCTGATAATGTGGACTTCAAAGCCAATGTTAGTCAGAAGGGATAAAGAAGGACATTTCATACTGCTTAGGGAAGCATAAATTAGCAAGACATAATAATCATAAATATCTATGCCCCAAACAGTAACCTCATCCATGTATGTCAAACAATCCTTCTCAATTTCAGAAACCAAATAGACCATAACACAATAATACAAGGTGATTTTAACACGCCTCTCTCACCACTGAACAGATCTTCCAAACAAAAACTGAACAAAGAAACCATAGATCTCAATAACACAGTCAATAATTTAGCCTTAACAGACATTTATAGAATATACCATCCAACCAAGAGTGAATACACTTTCTTCTCAGCAGCACATGATCCTTCTCTAAAATACACCATATTATGCCACAAAGCTAATGTTAGCAAATATAAGAAGACAGAGACACTACCTTGTATTCTATCAGATCACAATGGATTGAAATTAGAAATAAAGAGTAAAAAACAGAAACTACTCCAACACCTGGAGATTAAACAATATGCTATTATATGATGAATGGATAACAGAAGATATTAGGAAGGAAATTAAAAAATTCTTAGAGGTAAATGAGAACAAAGAAACATCATATCAAAATCTCTGGGACACTATGAAAGCAGTACTTAGAGGAAAATTTATCTCATGGAGCACATTCAATAAAAGAAGTAAAATCAACAAATAAATGATCTAACACTACAGCTCAAAACCCTAGAAAAAGAACAGACCAACACCAAAAGTAGTAGAAGACAGGAAATAGTTAAACTCAGAGCTGAAATCAACGAAATTGAAACAAAAGAAACAAAACAAAAAATTGACAAAATAAATAGTTGGTTCTTCGAAAAAATAGACAAAATTGATAAACCCTTAGCCACACTAACAAAGAGGAAGACGAGAGAAAACCCATATCACTAAAATTGGAATGAACAAGGAAATATCACAACAGACACGAGTGAAATACAAAACATAATTAGAAGCTATTTTGAAAATCTATACTCCAAAAAAATAGAAAATTTCGAAGATATCAACAGGTTTCTAGAGACATATGAATTCCTAAACTGAACGAGGAGGATACACAATTTAAATAGACCAATTTCAAGTAATGAAATAGAAGAAGTCATCAAAAACCTACCAACAAAGAAACGTCCAGGACCAGATGGGTTCTGCAGTCCGAGTTCTACAAAACCTTTAAAGAAGAGTTCATTCCAATACTTCTCAAAGTATTCCATGAAATAGAAGAGGAGGGAACCCTCCCAAACTCATTCTATGAAGCCAATATCACCCTTATATCTAAACCAGAGACACATTTTGAGGAAAGAAAATTTCAGGACCAATATCCTTAATGAACATCGACGCAAAAATTCTGAAAATTTTAGCAAATCGCATACAAAAATATATTAAAAGATAGTGCACCACGATCAAGTGAGTTTGATCCCAGGGATGCAAGGTTGTTTCAACATCCAGAAATCAATAAATGTCATTCACCATATCAACAGACGTAAAGTTAAGAATCACATATTATTTCAATAGATGCAGAACAAAGCATTTGATAAAATATAGCACCCCGTCATGCTCAAAACACTAGAAAAAATAGGGATAGTGGGAACATTCCTTAACATTGTAAAGGCCATCTATGCTAAGCCCATGGCTAATATCATTCTAAATGGTGAAAAACTGAAAGCATTCCCCCTTAAACTGGAACAAGGCAGGGGTGCCCTCTTTCACCACTTCTTTTCAATATCGTCCTTGAAACTCTAGTCAGAGCAATTAGACAAACCAAAGAAATTAAAGGGATACAAATTGGAAAAGAAGAACTCAAAACTATCCCTGTTCGCTGATGACATGATTATATATTTAGAGGAACCTGGAAATTCCACCAGAAAACTTTTAGAACTCATAAGTGAATTCAGTAAAGTAGCAGGTTACAAGATCAGTGCTCATAAATCCAATGCATTTTTATACATAAGTGATGAATCTTCAGAAAGAGAAATTAGGAAAAACTACCCCATTCACAATAGCTTCGAAAAAAATAAAATACTTGAGAATCAATCTCACAAAAGAGGTGAAAGACCTCTACAATGAGAACTACAGAACACTAAAGAAAGAAATTCAAGAAAAACCTTAGAAGATGGAAAGATCTCCCATGTTCTTGGACAGGCAGAATTAATATTGTCAAAATGGCCATACTACCTAAAGTGCTATACAGATTCAATGGAATTCCAATTAAAATCCCAATGACGTACCTTACAGAAATAGAACAAGCAAACATGAAATTCATCTGGAAGAATAAGAAACCCAGAATAGCTAAAGCAATCCTTCTCAGGAAAAATGAAGCTGGGGGTATCGCAATACCTGAACTTCACCTATACTACAAAGCAATAATAACAAAAATGGCATGGTATTGGTAAGAAAATAGACAGGTAGATCAATGGTACAGAATAGAGGAAATGGACACAACCCCAAATAAATACAATTTTCTCATACTAGACAAAGGTGCCAAAAATATGCAATGGAGAAAAGACAGCCTCTTCAACAAATGGTGCTGGGAAAACTAGAATCCATATGCAACAGAATGAAACTAAACCCCTATCTCTCAGCGTGCACAAAACTAAACTCAAAATGGATTAAGGACCTCAGAATCAGACCAGAGACCCTGCAGATTATAGAAGAAAAAGTAGGTCCAGATCTCAACATGTCGGCTTAGGACCAGACTTCCTCAACAGGACTCCCATAGCATAAGAAATAAAAGCAAGAATCAATAATTGGGATAGATTCAAACTAAATAGCTTTCTCTCAGCAAAGGAAACTATCAGCAATGCGAAGAAAGAGCCTACAGAGTGGGAGAAAATCTTTGCCAATATACTTCTGATAGAGCAGTAATCTCCAGAATCTATAAAGAATTCAAAATCTCTACACCAGGAATGCAAATAACCCAATTGACAAATGGGCTAAGGAAATGAATAGACACTTCACAGAAGAAGATCTACAAGCAATCAACAAACATATGGAAAAATGTTCAACATCTCTAGTAGTAAGAGAAATGCAAACCAAAACCACCCTAAGATTCCATCTCACCCCAATTAGAATGGCGATTATCAAGAATACAAGCAACAACAGGTGTTGGCGGGGATGTGGGGAAAACGGTACACTCACACATTGCTGGTGGGCCTGCAAATTAGTGCAGCCACTCTAGAAAGCAGTGTGGAGATTCCTTAGAAAACTTGGAATGGAACCACCATTTGACCCAGCTATCCCACTCCTTGGCCTATACCCAAAGGACTTAAAATCAGCATACTATAGAGATACAGCCACATCAATGTTCATAGCTGCTCAATTCACAATAGCCAGATTGTGGAACCAACCTAGATGCCCTTCAATTGATGAATGGATAAAGAAACTGTGGTATATATATACAATGGAATATTACTCAGCTATAAAGAATGATAAAATTATGGCATTTGCAGGCAAATGGATGAAATTGGAGAATATCATGCTAAGTGAGATAAACCAATCTCAAACACGAAAGGACAAATGATCTCGCTGATAAGTGGATGATGACACATAATGGGGGGTGGAGGGGTTAGGGTTAGGGAGGGGAGCAAGAATGGAGAAAGGAAGCACTGTATAGAGGGAAAAGAGGGGTGGGGGGAAGGGAAAAAAATAACAGAATGAATCAAACAACATTACCCTATGTAAATTTATGATTACACAAATGGTATGCCTTTACTCCATGTACAGAGAAACGTGTATCCCATTTGTTTACAATAAAAAAAATTTAAAAAACCACCAGAAAAAAAAAAGAATACTATATATTGGTTTTAACTATATGTTTTTGCATATATACTAATTCCACATATAATGTGAGGAAATGCCATAGGAACTGTACCATTTTACATTCTTACCAGCAACAAGTAAGTCCTCTAAAGTCTCCATATGTTTATAAACACTAGTTATCTATTTTTCTTTTAGTCATTTTAGTTGGTTTGAAACAGTATCTCATTCACTGTGGCTTTGATTTGCATTCTTTTAAGGTTAATGATGCTGAATGCTTTTATGTCCTTACTGACCATAACACATTCCCAGCCCTTACCACCACCATTTATTGGGTATTGAACTCAGGGTCACTCCACCACTGAGCCAGCACTATTTTGTATTTTATTTAGAGACAAGGTCTCACCAAGTTGCTTAGGGCCTCTTTTTACTGAGGCTGGCTTTGAACTCTTGATCGTCCTGCCTCAACCTCCCGAGCTCCTGCGATTACAGGTGTAGGCCACTCCGCCCAGACTCCGGGCCCTTTTTTTCTGTTTTATTTTGAGGCAGTGTCACACTAAGTCTTTTGAGACAGGGCCTCATAAAGTTGCTCAGGTTGGTATCAAACTTGCAATCTTCCTGCTTTAGCCTCCCAAATCGATGTGATTACAGGCATGTACCACCATGCAGAGCTGTATATCTTTTCTGAAGAAGCTACCATGTGTTTTTTTCAGGTGATGTACCATATCAATTTAAAAAAATTGATTAGTACTTCCGTTTGACATTTAAAAATTGTCTAAAAATACATGTTCACTTAAACACAGACATCATAGAGAAACATAAAATAGCACTATTAACCATTTTTTAGTCTCTAACCCTTTTTTGACTAAAAAACTAATATATCCATATTATAAAATTAAGAAAAAAATATCCATTAATTATACATGTATGTATAAATATCTGGAGCATTTACTATATACTAGGCAATGTTCTAAACACTTATAAGTGTTTTATTATCTCATTCAATGCTTAAAAGATTAAAATTATATGAAGCATCCCACATATTTAGCTTATGACCTTAACCTATTATGAATTTCTATCTTAAGATAATTTTCTAAGTACTATGTTTAGCAGCAACAAAATATTCTAATCTGTGATAAACTGTAATGTAACTAATCCCTCAATACTAGACGATTAGTTTTTCTCCATTTTAAATGCGCCTTTTATATATTAGACCTTCATATTTAATATAATGGCCAATGTTTATTGGCTTCTTAGTAAAAGCACTGTCATAGCCTCTTTATGTGAATCTGTCATTCAAAGGAAGCCAAAAGTTAAGAGACACTAACTTGTTCACGGTTACAGAGCAAATTGTAGGTACAGTCAGGATGCAAATTAGGTCTGCATGAACATAGAATGGAGACTTAAGTCATTATACAATACTGCATCCCTGTTATTTCTTTAGGATGAATTCCTGTATGTAGAATTGTTAAAGATAACACCCTGCCCCATCTTTTAAAGTCTATTAAATGCTGACATGTTGCCCTTCAGTAAGATAACAATTTTTACAATGTTTATTTTCATACTCATATCATGCTGGATACTAGAGCACTTTAAAAAGTCATTTTCAATTTCCTAAGTTAAAAAAAAAAGCCAGTTTATTTTTCATATATTTTTAAGTTGCTCTAGATTACTGGTACTTTTGATATTACTTCCTCTAGTAGACAAAGCATAGCAGCAGAACATGTTATCCTAATTGGGTCCAATGGCTTGTAACAACAGCAAGGGGATTTTGAAAAGTTAGCACTCTTTCCTGAACACAATGAGAGCAAAAGATGCCGAGTGGCAATGGTGACAGGAAGAATGGCAGGCCTCCACATCCCCCAAGGGAGGTCAAGGAAGGTTGACAACATGTGAGCCTATGAGTAGATCAAGACAGCTCAGCCAAGAGTCTACTAATGAGCTGTCATCTTTAACATAAGATGGCCTCCAATAACAAAAATGGCACCTTGGTCCCTTATTCCTGATTTTATGGAATGCCACTTGAAAAGGTCTACAACATGGCAGGAGTGTTTCCAAAGACCTCTTAGCTCACCTGGAATCTGCCTTCCTTTTAACCCACATCACTTCCCATTATCAAATTGTAGAGTGCTTTAAAGTACTTCATAACACTGACAACACATCAGATAACATGTATGCGCGCTTCAGCTGTTTCCAATGGCTAGAGGAAGAGGTATTTTTCTGTTCTCCCGTGTATCCTGAGATTCCCTCAGTCCCTTCACGTATCATACTGCTTTATAAGTGTTGATTTGCTTCACCAACTAGTTTCAACTTATTGAGAGCAAGCTCTTGTCTTTACTACCATAATCAGTACACAGGAGAGTGATTGGGAATGATGGAGGTTTGGCACTTTTTCATGAATAAATTACACTGAATTGATCGAGCAAACAGGCAGCCAATTTTACCTAAATTTTTATCCATGGGAGAAGAAATAAAAGAACTAAAATTTAGTGAGCCTCTATAAGATGTCTAGTACCACACATTAATTCAGGCAATAATTCTCACAATAATCCAGAGATAGACAGTAGAGTCCTCATTTCAAAAATGAAAACATTAAAGTCTTATTCTCCATATATAGCTGGTAAGGGCAGAATCTGAACTCAGGATGATGGGAGTCTAATCTTTGATCTTTTTTCTACTCTAGCAGGTGGACTCCTCTCCTAAAACTCATAGCCATGTAAGCTGGAAAAGAAAGGGATACTCTTCCAAAATTGTTAGCTTAAAATCTTCTAAAAGTAAAAAAATCTCTCATTTGTCCTGGAACAATCTCTGGCTAGGAAACAAAATAGGGAATGAGAACATGGGAACAGAGAGTATAAAACTACAGAAAGAGAGTATAAAACTACAGAAAGTTTCCCCTGAATTTGAAAACATCACTCAGGATACTATGACCTCCATTTCAACCTCTTTTAAACATCCCAAGCATGGGAAACTTCTAGAAAAGTACCTTAGATTCTTATGGCATTGTAATACCATAAGAAAAAAAAGAAAAAAAAAATTGGGATGATATAATATGTAAAAAAAAAAGAACAAGGGATACCTGGCTTTCAGTGATGAACAATAAATGGTGCAACTGTGGCTAAGTCTAAACCATTAAAATTTTCTGGAAACCTCCACCTCCTCATTTTTAAATGAAATTAGGTTATGAGAGGTTCCAACATGACATTGCATCCAAATAATTCCCTGAACTTGTAGATACCACCCTCACTCTGATTTGTAGGCCTGGAATAGAACTTAGGAAACCCCAGGTAATTTACAGGCTCTGTCAAGTTTGGAAACACCTGGGTGGTACCAACTCTTCTCCCCTCAACTTCTAGGAGAGAAAATTGGGAAGAGACAGCCAAGTAATTCAGCACAGTAAGTCACATAACCAGAGACTATCAGAAAATAGTTCCAATTCTAAAACACTTAATAATCTTTTCCAGTTCAGGAGAAAGTGAGTGTGCAACCTTCCCTGAATGTTTTAACCTCCCTTTGGTCTACCAATGCACTAGCCTTACTGGTGCCCCAAAACCACACTAGTGAATAGTGTAAACACTTCTGTACTTGGGTTTGATCACCAGCACCACAAAAAAAAACAAAAACAAAAAACAAAAACAAACCCACACTTCTGTAATTGCCAGGTGTTCTCTAGAGGTATTAGCAGACATTATCTGCTCAGGCTGCTGAACCATTACTTCCTCTACTTCTTTAGAGCTAGCTTTGAAGTTCTTTTGAGGAAGAACTACTTCCAGAAGATTTAAAGGGCAGACTCAGTCTGCCCCCTGGGACTGAATAATAAACCTACCTTGACATCTAGCTTGGCCAAGTGTTGTAAAACCCAGATGCGATGAGACCAGGCATTATAATTGCTTGGATATCTCCCTGCTGCTTCACCACAGACTTCCATCTCTTCTTGTATTAGTCGCTGTGTCCTCTCTGCAGGAATTGTTCCCAAGTTTCCTTTGGTCACAAAGGAAGGCAAGGAAGTTTCCTGAATTAGGTGCTGTAGCACCCATCGCCTGTTAAGGAAGCATGTGGGGAAAGAAGAGGAGGAAAGAACATAAACCAGAGAGGAAAATAGTCTTCTTTGTTCAGTGTACTCTGCATTTACAGACAATGCAAAATAGTCCTAATCCATAAGTCCAATTTTGGGAGAGGTAAGAAGGGGTTGTTGTTTGAAGACAAATTTAGGAGCACAGATAAAACAGGACAAACAGCAAAGAAAAATCTTTCTAAAACTTTAAAATCTGTCCAAAAAAAGAATGTCATCAGTTCTTAATTACAACTCCCAAACTCCATTTGATCAGGAAATATAAAGGGAACTAGTCTGTATATTTGTGTGTAGTGGTGATGGTTATGGACTATTAATTAATGGCTGATAAATATTAGCAGCTGAGTTGTGGTTCACATCTTCAATTACATGTGCATGCATATTTGTTTACAAATAAGCAGCTGTACTTGGAAAGTTTACATTATGCAAAATTTCTATATGATAGCATAAAATCTAGAAGGAAATAAATATAATTTAAACCATCAGAAGTTTTAAAATGTCTTTATCCATAGATTTTTCCCTGTGTCTATCTAAGATCTGCATTAGTATATATTCAAACCAAAAGCAGAAAAAAGAATTTTTAATTACTTAATGCTTTTGTTTGTACAAATATTTTCCTCTTATAAAAGCATTCTTTTAGACTAAAAATTTCCAACTCAGAGGTAGAAAACTGAGTAAGAAAACTCATTTCGTTATGTTTAATAGAAGGTTTTGTTTAACAAAATTATTATTTATTAAAAAAATTACAGACAATTGTTGGACGCATTTTTAATATTTTCCGTGCCCTGCCCCACCCCCTTTTAAGCCCCATATAACACAATCCCATAACTCTCTGAGCCGATTCCAATTTCTAGTAAAGAAGAAAATACAACTACAGTTTGAGAGGAGCGCCATGCAACGCTAGCCAGAGGAACAATTATAGCTAAGACACCTTGTACTGACAAGATCACAGATATGCCCAGGATTAAAAATAAGTTAGAGTGGCTTAATGAGAATAGACTACAGAGTAACTTCTCCACTACTGCCAGGCAGCAAGCCCATAACATTTCATTTTAGTTAAATAAAAGCAGTTACAAATAAGAGGTATAAGCTTTCAGTTGGTCATGATTTTGAGGGTCCTTATTTGCATTCTGGCTACCTCAGGTCTTTAAAATTACTCTTTGCATTTATGATCTTAGTAATTTTAGCTCAGTCTATGCACCCTTCACCTCAGTTGCCTTCAGTTTACTTTATAAGTTAATTGTAATAACTGTTAACCGTCACCACCAACATCTTTATCAGGAATGCAACCTAATGTATTTAAAAGCAAGATGCTCATAATAGTTGAGTCTCTAAATGCAGTCTTCGCTCTGCTACAGACAGTAGTAGCTAACATTTACTGAGTATTTAATACATGACAGACACTTTGGTAGTGTTTATATGTGGAAGTGTTTCCATATACATTGAACTATTAACCCTATAAGTAATAATTACTGTCATTTTACCAGTGTAAAAAATGAGATTTGGAGATGTTAAATCATTTCTCAGGTAGCCAGTGATAGCCTCTAGATTTAAAATGTAGGTAACATGACTTTAGAATTCATGCTCTGAATCAATGTGCAACCCTGCTTCACAATGCTATCTTTCTTCCTGCAGCCATTCTTAATCTAAACAGGAATACTATGCTGTAAATTAATCACACCTGTGAATCCATGTTTCTGGACTCTTTGGAAACTTAGTTAAGGCCAGTTTTCCTAGATGTAAGTCCTTAATTGGATTTAAAGTGCCAGAGAGGATCAGCTCTTTCCTGTAAAAGAAAAACATTTTAAAAAAACGTTAATTTATTCTTCTGTTCAAACGTTCTGAATGACTTTTAATATAACTTCACTGTGAAGTGAATTTCCAAGAATTAGAGAGAGAATATTGAAACCCCAAACCACTGTGGCATATAAAACTATCATAAATATATTACACACAGTTGTCAAGAATGTATTCTCATAATCTCAAAATAACTAATAGGCAGAAAGAGAAGTGCTTAAATAAACAACAGAACTTTAGTTAACCATTTGGGAGTAGAGGAGTTTTCTAGCTTATGTCATTTCTAAAAGTTATATGACCTGAGAACGGTATCTATAGGGCATATCCAACAGTAGTCAAGAATTGTTCTAGCTTCTTCAATAGGACTTAATATGGTCAAGTTCATTAACAAAAAATAAATTATCCCCCAAACAACATTGAAAGAACATTCATATTAAAAAAAAAATGATTGAGATGTAAGGAAAAAACAATTTGTTGAATCATCATCCTAATAATAAAATTATTTTTATTTTTGAATAGTTCCTTCTTTCCCTGTGTGCATATATATTTTATACTGTGCTCTCATCACAAGAATTTCCCTATAGTTTCATATAATTTTTATAATGAACACTATGAATGATCATAGTTTTCATCTAGTAGCTGTGATGTAATTATAATGTCCTTTCTCCCATTGTTACACATTTAGGTTGCTTCAAATTTTTTGCTATTCTAAAAGAACTGTGGATGGGGGGGACAAAAAACAAAAAAAACAACAACCCTGTGCTCATAACATTTCTTTTGTATTATTACTTGGGGTAAATTTCCAAAAGAGGTATTACCAGGTGAGAGTTGCATGGCCCCTGGTACATAAGGCCACTCTTTTCTGAAATATAAACAAAAGTAACAGATATGTAAGGTTTTTGCTGTTTAAAGCTGGTCAAGCCCAATCGAAGCTTCAGTGCAGTTATAAAGAACATCATAGAAGTATTCGATACCTATTTCTCACTAAATAAAATTTGACATTTAATTTCTTGGATAATAGGTGCTGGTATTTCTGATTATACATCCCAATTAATTCTCAATGTATTCATTATTTTATAATAAAATCAGATCATTTGCTTTTACTTATTAATCCTAAAATGTTCTTCTTGTGGTAGAGCTGATTATTAATTTATTTTAGAGAAGTTTATCCCCAACAAAACCAGAGCTAATCTCTTATACTTAACTTGATTAGATGGATTTGGTTCCTAAACACCACAAAAAATTCTTTTCACCAGCAATGAACTATTTCTAAATTTTTATTTGATAAGGAAAATAACTTCCTTTTTAATGAAAATACTAACTAGTGGTAATGAATACTTGCATTTTATAATTGCTTTAAGGTTAGTAATTTTATAATGTGAAGTGACATCCAGAAGGTTTAGTCATTTTAATGAATGGATTTATGGACTATTTTCTTTTCAATGAACAGGAAACCTATTTATCATTTAAGAAGAAATGTAATGCAAGTCAAGTGCTTTTGCAGTCTTAGAAAATTACTGTTCTGAGATCACTAATATTTTCTGTATACAGTAAACAGGAATACTTATGAAGTAAAAGGAGGTAAAACATCACTCTGTGATTTTAACTACTTTTTTTTTCAGTACTCTATATATGTTTACTATATTACAGCTTGTTAATAGAACTTTTAAAATCTTCTATATGGCTAATGATATTTTTGTCTGCTCAACTGATAAATGATATGAGATTTATATTAAATTCTTCCATGAAAAAGTTAGATTTTTTCAGTTCCTCCTTACAGTACTATAAAGTGATGCTCTATTCTGTTTTTTTTTGGTGGGGTACAACTTTTCATTTCTATGGTTGTACACAATGTAGATTCACACCATTCATGTAATCATACATATACCAAGGGTAATAATGCCTGTCTCAGTACACCATCTTTCCTTTCCCCACCCCTTTTCCCTCTAAACTATACAAAGTTCCTCCATTCTTCTTTTACTGCCCCCACTCCCTTGTTATGCATAATCATCCACTTATCAGAGAAAACATTCGGCCTTTGGTTTTTTGGGCTTGGCTTATTTCACTTAGCATGATATTCTCCAACTCCATTCATTTACCAGCAAAATTATGATTTTATTCTTCTTTATGGCTAAGTAATATTTCATTGTGTATATATACCACAGTTTCTTTATCCATTCATCAACTGAAGGGCACTGAGGTTGGTTTCACATTCTACCTATTGTGAACTGAGTAGCTATGTATATTGATGTTGCTGCTTTACTGTAGTATGCTGATTTTAAGTCCTTTGGGTATAAACCAAGGAGTGGGATAGCTGGATCAAATGGTATTTCCATCCCAAGTTTTCTAAGGAATCTCTACACTGCTTTCTAGAGTGGCTGCACCAATTTGCAACTCCACCAGTAATGTATGAGTGTACCTTTTTCCCCACATCCACACCAACACTTATTATTGCTTGTGTTCTTGAGAACAGTCATTCTAATTGGAGTTAGATGAAATCTTAGGGTGGTTTTGATTTGCATTTCTCTAATTACTAGAGATGATGAGCACTTTTTCATATATTTGTTGATCACCTGTATAAAGCAGTGCTTCTCAACATGATTCCAACATCAGTCATCAGGAACTCAGTATAAATGCAGATTCTCAGGCCTCACCTGGACACACTGAATTGGAAACAGTGGGCAAGTAATTTGTGTTTTAACTAGCCCTTCAGATGAGGAACATTAACGTTCAAAATACACTATTACACAATTTATTCTATTAAGCTTAATTTCCATTCACTAAATTTAAGCCCTGTCCTTATTTGCAACTGCTTTCCTTTATTCCCATATATGAGAAGATAAAATTTTTCTCCAGAAAAGAGTCACCTAATAACTAAGTCTTTACTAAGTTTATTTAATAAGGGGCACTGATGAATCAAACACTATTACCCTATGTAAATGTATGATTACACAAATGGTATGCCTTTACTTCATGTACAGATAAACTATGTATCCCATTTGTTTACAATAAAAACAAATTAAAAAATATAATGGGCACTGAATTTATTTTGAACAAAGAAGTAGCATTTGGGGAAGATACCTCAGTCTAAAACAACCTCAATTAATGGTATATATGAATGCTTAAAAAGATCACACAACAGAACCATAAAAAAGAAAGCAAAATTTAAATATCAATTTAATGAACATTCCTGGAGGCAGGACTGAACACCTGTTAAGTGTTGGATATTGCTATAAACAAATTTTTTAAAGATCACCTTAAAAACAAATATGCTAAGTGGTTAAGATATGGCAATTGCATATCTTACAGATATAATTAAAAAACAATAATTGCTCTAATGAATTCACAGATTCAGATAAGAATATGGTTGGAGATAAAATTTCCAGTCACTCATGGATTCAGAAAGTACTGTAACTCAATCAAATTAGATACAATATGATAAGCTCTGGAAAACTACTAGATAACTTTAAAAAAGGCTTTTGTGATGATAGTCACTGATTAAGTCATGTGAGGCGCTTCAATAAAACTAGTTAATGAAATGTGAGTAGGAAAGTGAAAAACATAAACTAGTATATATATATCGCTTAATGTGCCATTTTACAAGTGTGTAATGACACTGAAATAAATATTTTAAGAAGGTCTTTACTTATTTCATGGTACATCCCCTAAAACTTACATAGTGCATTAGCCTAAGAAAAAGAATATAAGTGTGTGTGTATATAAAATAAAATTTGTCTCATTAGGGAAATGAGGTTCTACCTAAAACTTGAGGTGGGTTTACTTAGAGAGCTTTCATTTTTCAGTCAAAATGAATATGTTTAGCTTTTATTTTCATGCTAAAATTCTTAAATGACTGTTCACAGAAAAAGAAAAAAAACCAGGATCATCAAACAATCATGGAGTAAACTAACTAGAAAGGGAAAAGGCAAGGCGTTGGGGATAAGAGAACAAAGTTAGTGAGGAAAGTACCATGGTACAGGTACAACCTTTGTGGAAAGAAATTATGAGGGCTGCCTTCTAAAAAAGGTGAGAAGGAAAAAGAGTGAGGGACTTCTAAAAAACAACAAAAGAGGGCTGGGAAGATAGCTCAGTCGGTAGAATGCTTCCCTTGTAAGCACAAGGCCCTGGGTTCGATCCCCAGCACCACAAAAATAAAAATAAAAATAAAAAATAAACAACAAAAGAATTATAAAATGAATGCAGTCTTCCACAAAGCAGATTTTTCAAACAATAACTTACTACATTAATATCTATGCTGCATATTTCACTTAGCAACTTAAGATAGTATATGAAAAAAAAATAGTCCTCCTGTTCATCATATGAAAATTAGCTAGCTAGCTAAACAGGCCCATAGGAACCTTCAGGAATTACTAAGGTAAGCAATATGATTTCTTTCTCTAGGAGATAGTGTACCTTTTACACTTCCACAAAGTTTATTTTACTTTTCAGGTTTTTCTATTTTTGATCTCACAGTTTTAGTTATGGCTTCTCTTCTGCTCTCACTCAAAGATTTTTTGGAAGGGCATAAGTATATTGATTATGATCTCCATTGGTTAGTTCAGTAACTGACACATAGTAAATACTGAATAAGTAAATGTCATCTTTGTTCCCTTCAATCTCAATTATTTTGTCTGAAACAATAAAAATAGTAAGTTATCCTTATAAAAATTATCTACAGAACATTTCCTGAGTCAGGTACTGTGTTAAGTGATTTACATACATTACCTAACTACTATCACAACAATCTTATAGGTAATATTTGTTGAACCATAAGAAATTGCTAGCATTTAACTTTTCTAAAAAATAATTTTTTAATTTATAACTTCCAGATTTCTATAGAAGGTTATAAAGATAATACGGAGATTTTCTACACACTCTACCCAATTTCCCTCATCAATATCTTACATTACTGTGGTACATTTATCAAAATTGGTGAATCAATAATGACATATTACTCATATTACTACTGGAAGTCCATACTTTATTCAGAATCCTTATTTTTCCAAATGTCTTTTTTCTATTTCAAAGTCCCACCCAGGATTCCACATTCTATTCAGTTGTTATGTCTTCTTAGGTTCTTCAAATTTACATTGCTTTTAATAGCCTTGATAGTTTTGAAAGTATTGGTCAGGTATTGTATATGATGTGTTTCTCATGATTAGACTAGGGTTATAGGTTTAGTGGAGGAAGACTACACAGGTAAAGGGTCATTCTCACTTCATCACAATAGGGACACATACTACCAGGACAACTTATTCCTGTTGATATTGATTTGGATTACCTGGCTGAGGTAATGTATGTCAGGTTTCTTTACAACTTTTGCTAAGGAAGTCACTAAGATTTTTGTGCACGATGCACACTTAAGGAGTAGGGAATTAAGCTCCATGTCCTTGAGGGAACTATCCACATAAATAAGATAAATTAAGAAAAATAAGATAACTAACAAGATATCTGTCTATTCTCCTACTTACTAAATGATTCATTTATATCAGTACAGACTTAGTGATATGGGGTGTAAGCCAATACTATATTACAAAAGTTTCCCTTTATTTGAAATTTAAGTCACCCACAATCAACTGTAGTTTGAAAATTTTAAATGAAAAATTCCAGAAATAATCCACAGGTTTTAAAGTGCATGTTGTTCTGAGTAGTACGATGAAATTTCATGCTGTTTGGTTCAGGATGTGAATTATTCCTTTATCCATGCCCATTAATCACTTAGTGGAAAAAAATATATTCTCCTCAGTTTGAGGCACCCAGTAGGGGTCTTGGGACATATCTCCCCAAGATAAGGAGACGATATGTATTTATTTGTTGTTCAAATCATTTCAGCTTGTTACTGAAAGCTCTTTCAGCTGGTTTTGTATTCCTTTAGCACACCCTCACCATGTTTTTTTTTAAATTTATTTTTATTGTAAACAAATGGGATACATGTTGTTTCTGTTTGTACATGGAGTAACAGCATACCATTTGTGTAATCATACATTCACATAGGGTAATGAGGTTCGATTCATTCTGTTATTTTTTCCTTCCTCCCCACCCCTCTTTTTCCTCTATACAGTCCCTCTTTCCTCCATTCTTGTCCCCCTCCCACCCCCCATTATGTGTCATCATCCGCTTATCAGTGAGATCATTCATCTTTTGGATTTTTGAGATTGGCTTATCTCACTTAGCATGATATTCTCCAATTTCATCCATTTGCCTGCAAATGCCATAATTTTATCATTCTTTATAGCTGAGTAATATTCCATTATATATACATACCACAGTTTCTTTATCCATTCATCAATTGAAGGACATCTAGGTCGGTTCCACAGTCTGGCTATTGTGAATTGAGCAGCTATGAACACTGATGTGGCTGTATCTCTGTAGTATGCTGATTTTAAGTCCTTTGGGTATAGGCCAAGGAGTGGGATAGCTGGGTCAAATGGTGGTTCCATTCCAAGTTTTCTAAGGAATCTCCACACTGCTTTCCAGAGTGGCTGCACTAATTTGCAGCCCCACCAGCAATGTACGAGTGTACCTTTCTCCCCACATCCTCTCCAACACCTATTGTTGCTTGTATTCTTGATAATCACCATTCTAATTGGGGTGAGATGGAATCTTAGGGTAGTTTTGATTTGCATTTCTCTTATTACTAAAGATGTTGAACATTTTTCCATATGTTTGTTGACTGCTTGTAGATCTTCTTCTGTGAAGTGTCTGTTCATATCCTTAGCCCATTTGTCGATTGGGTTATTTGTATTCTTCGTGTAGAGTTTTTTGAGTTCTTTATAGATTCTGGAGATTAGTACTCTATCTGAAGTATGATTGGCAAAGATTTTCTCCCACTCTGTAGGCTCTTTCTTTGCATTGCTGATAGTTTCCTTTGCTGAGAGAAAGTTATTTAGTTTGAATCTATCCTAGTTATTGATTCTTGCTTTTATTTCTTGTGCTATGGAAGTCCTGTTAAGGAAGTCTGATCCTAAGCTGACAAGTTCAAGATTTGAACCTACTTTTTCTTCTATAATCTGCAGGGTCTCTGGTCTGATTTCAAGGTCCTTGATCCATTGTGAGTTGATTTTTGTGCAGGGTGAGAGATAGGGGTTTAGTTTCATTCTGTAGCATATGGATTTCCAGTTTTCCCAGCACCATTTGTTGAAGAGGCTATCTTTTCTCCATTGCATATTTTTGGCCCCTTTGTCTAGTATGAGAAAATTGTATTTATTTGGGTTTGTGTCCATTTCCTCTATTCTGTACCATTGATCTACCTATTTTGGTGTCAATACCAGGCCGTTTTTGCTACTATTACTTTGTAGTATAGTTGAAGTTCTGGTATTGCGATACCCCCTGTTTCATTCTTCCTGCTAAGGATTGTTTTAGCTATTCTGGGTTTCTTATTCTTCCAGATGAATTTCATGATTGCTTGCTCTATTTCTGTAAGGTACATCATTGGGATTTTAATTGGAATTGCATTGAATCTGTATAGCACTTTTGGTAGTATGGCCATTTTGACAATATTAATTCTGCCTATCCAAGAACATGGGAGATCTTTCCATCTTCTTAGGTCTTCCTCAATTTCTTTCTTCAATGTTTTGTAGTTTTCATTGTAGAGATCTTTTACCTCTTTGGTTAGATTGATTCCCAAGTATTTTTTTTTTTTTGAGGCTATTGCAAATGGAGTTGTTTTCCTCATTTCCCTTTCAACTGTTTCATCGCTTGCATATAAAAATGCTTTAGATTTATGCGTGCTGATTTTATAGCCTGCTATTTTGCTGAATTCATTGATGAGGCCTAGAAGTTTTCTGGAGGAGGTTTTTGGATCCTCTAAATATAGAATCATGTCATCAGCAAATAGTGACAGCTTAAGTTTCTCTTTTCCTATTGTATCCCTTTAATTTCTTTGGTCTGCCTAATTGCTCTAGCTAGAGTTTCGAGGACAATGTTGAATAGAAGTGGTGAAAGAGGACATCCCTGTTTTGTTCCCGTTTTTAAAGGGAATGGTTTCAGTTTTTCTCCATTAAGAATGATGTTGGCCATGGGCTTAGCATAAATAGCCTTTACAATGTTCAGGTATGTTCCTACTATCCCTATTTTTTCTAGTGTTTTGAGCATGAAGGGGTGTTGTATTTTGTCGAACACTTTTTCTGCGTCAATTGAAATAACCAGATGATTCTTATCCTTGTCTATTGACATGATGCATTATGTTTATTGATTTACGGATGTTAAACCATCCTTGCATTCCAGGGACGAACCCCACTAGATCGTGGCGCACAATTTTCTTAATATGTTTTTGGATACGGTTTGCCAATATTTTGTTAAGGATCTTTGCATCTATATTCATCAAGGATTTTGGTCTAAAATTTCTTTCCTTGATGTGTCTTTGCCTGATTTGTGTATGAGGGTGATATTAGCTTCATAGAATGAGTTTGGTAGGGTACCCTCCTTTTCTATTTCCTGGAATACTTTGAGAATTATTGGAATGAGTTCTTCTTTGAAGGTCTTATAGAACTCGGCTGAGAATCTGTCTGGTCCTGGGCTTTTCTTGGATGGTAGGTTTTTAATGGCTTCTTCTATTTCTTTGCTTGATATTGATCTGTTTAAATTGTGTATGTCCTCCTGATTCAGTTTGGGAGGAGCATATGTCTCTAGAAATTTGTCAATGTCTTCGGCAGTTTCTACTTTATTGGAATACAGATTTTCAAAGTAGTTTCTCATTATGTTCTGTATCTCAGTGGTGTCTGTTGTGATATTTCCTTTTTCATCACAAATTTTAGTAATTTGAGTTTTCTCTCTCCTCCTCTTTGTTAGTGTGGCTAAGGGTTTGGTTCAACCTAGTATCTCAAATTTACAGATAAGGAAACTGAGACTTGAAGAGATTGAGTAACTCATTCAAGGTTTCCTAGCTCCAAGTGTCAGAATCAAACACTGAATCTTCAAATATTTTAAATCGATATGCTAAGTAAAGAACTTGAAGCACTGGAAGCTGGTGTCAGTTATTCCAGTTGCTCAAAGATGTTTTGCTTTGACTATGAAAAAAACTGGATATTATTATGAAGCCAACCTCTTTCATTAAGTAATCCACAAACATTCAAAGCAAATTCAAAGCTGAAAAAACAGCTTTTTTATAACCAACAGAATTTTTTAAATTAATTAATTTATGTATTATACTTGGAACTAAACTCTGGGGCCCTCTACCACTGAGCTACATCACCAGCTCCAGTCCTTTTTGTTTTTTATTTTAAGACAGGATCTCACCAAGTTACAGAGACTTGTGATCTTCCTGCCTTAGCCTCTGGAATAGGTGGGATTACAAGCATGTGCCATAAAGCATAGAAATGTGCATTACTCACTAAAATCACAGGAGATAGCTCAAAAACGTATTCTTGTCCCTATATTTTCCCCTAAGACCACAGAACTTACAAACTAGAGGAGTATTATCTTTTAGCAGTTTGTAAAATATAGTAAAAATGACTCAATGTCTCCTAGGGCTACTGCAGAAGAAATATACCAACAATTAAACAAAGCGCTGATTATCTGATTTGCAATAGAGATCTTACACGTTAGACCAGTTTACTTCAAAATCTGGTTGATTTTTACTCAAACAGTACCCATGATTCTCTGTCCTTAAATCAATCAGTTACACTAATAAATAAAATTTACTAGAACCCATATCTGCAATTGACTTTTTAAAAATCAAGATTCCCTTTCTATTCATCCAGTAGAAAACCTTACGCATCTTATCAGAATAATTTCAAGATCAATTACTATAAACATCACAGAAGTTATAGATTTATGGGCCAATGTTCATCCCTTCATAAGACCAAATCACATATAATAAAAAGTCAGTTTCAAAAGGACCATAAAAATTTCAAATTTTTTAGTTCACAGATATAGAAATTAAAACTCTTGAGAAATTTAAAGTTTTGCCCTAAGCTAATAGATAATTGATGAAACAGAACTAAATTCTCTAGATCTTAAGAGTATGTTCTTTCTCCTACATTGAATTGCCTTAAAAACATAAAATAGTGTATATGTGTACACATATGTATACAGATATATGTATGTATACATATACACAGGTCTGTATGTTATGCTAGTTAAGAATTTTTTGCTGAGATTTTCACTTCTCAAACGACGAAGAATGTAACAACGTGAATAAAACTGAAGTGTCTTCATCTCTTTTTCACTTAATGTTACTTATTTTCACTTCCCAGCTTTCAAACTGCATATATATTATGTGCCAGGCACTAGAGAAACATAGGGGGAAAATAAATAAGACATGGTCCCCTCATATCAAAAAGTCTTCAACTGTAAGGTCATAGTACCTTCCTAAAAGTCCCCTTTGCTGATTCTTCCTCATCTTGAAATGCTAAAACTGTGTGATAGAAATACAATGTGAGTTACCAAGTGAGCACATACATGATTTTAAATTGTCTATTTCATATTAAAAACAAATGCAAATGTATTTCATTGAATTCAGTATTCGACAAGTAATCAATATAAAGATTATTGATATATTTCACTTTGGGGTACTGGGCCACTTGTGGTCCAATGGCTACTGTACTGGACTACACAACTCTTAAAACACTTAATGTCCCAGGGCCCAGTCTTTGGACTGGTTGTTTTCACTATCTGTACCCACTCCTTTAAAGATCTCAACAGTTTCATGGCTTTCAAACCACCTGTATGTTATCAACCCCCAATTTTTTATCTGGCCCAGACCACCTCCCTGAACTTTAGATTAATATAGAAATACATGGACAAAAACCAAACATGTCCCAAACTAAAACTCTTGACTGCCAACTAGCACCGCTCTCCACCACACACACAAATACCTAAAATAAACTCCTCTTTACACATCTCCATTTTGGTAAATGGCAACTATATCATTCAAGTAGCTCAGGGTAAAAATCAGAGTAAGAGTTGACTCCCTTCTTTTTATCATCTAAAGCTTAAAATCTATCTAGAATTTCACTACGTCTCACCATTTCTATTGAGCATCAAGCAACCAACATCTCTTACCTGAATTATTGGAAGTACTTCCTTACTTCCCAACCACTCCCCTCCCTATGCTCTTTATAGTCACTTTCCACACAGGAACTAGAATTTTAAAACCTAAGTTACTGTCCCTCCTTAGCTTGTAGAAGTTGAATGACTTTCTTTTTAACCCAAAGTCAAAGTCCTTACAACAGCTAACCCGTGTGGGAGCTGTCCCGTTTCTCTGGGCACATCTCTTACTCTGACTTTCACTCATGCTCCTCTAGGTACACTGGCATCCTCGCTATCCCAGCAAAACCACAAACATTGCAGGCAATACTGAGGCTTTTCCACTCGCTGTTCTTTCTTCTTGAAAGGCTTTTTACCCCATTAATCAAGGGACTACTCGAATATTACCTATTTAAAATTGCAATGCACCACCTCCCGTTGTTTCTGGCCTTCCCTATATTCTTTTCCTACCTACTTTTTCTCCATAGGAATTACCACCACATGGTCTGCTATGTATTTCACCTATGAATGTCCTTATTGCTTTTCTTCCCCTATTAAAAATTCCACAAGAATAGGAATTTTTGTTTGTTTTATTCATGGTTCTATTCCCAGGATCTAAAACCTAGTACATAACAGTTAATTATAAATATATGATGAAAGAACAAATGTTGTCAAGTATTGTTTGAAACATACCATATAAAGTCACAGGACAGTCCCTAGCATACAGTAGCTTCTCAATAAACATTAGTCTATTCCTTTACCACTACACTGCTTTTTGAAAGAGAATCAGATGTCTAAAATCATAAAAATGTACAGTCTTATTTCTTATTCTATGCTTTTTGTACTTTTTAAAATACCTAATTATTAATTATTCAAAGGACACTGTAAGAAGACATATAATAGAAGTTTTTTAACTTCCTAGAAATCCATTACACATATAAAATTCAGTAGGTATTATAAAACACTAACTCAAAATGTGATTCCTTAAAATACAGAAAATTATAAAGTTTGATTTAAGACATCCTTAAAGATGAAGAATTATAATCTCTTGCTCTTTTCTATGGGAAAATTTGAAATATATCTTGATCTGAATTGTGATATTTCTATCAAGTATTTTGTGTTTGAAAGCTGCAATAATCAGAATCCAAGAACATAATAGGTAAATAAAATGTGACATCAAACTATTGAGTGTCAGAGATTTTGAATGATTTGCCCCTCAATGTCAGTGATAAACCAAGACTGAAAGGCCTTGAATCCTCATTCTATGTACTTTCTACTGTACTGCAGAGCTTCTTATACACAAGATCAATTATGCTAGTTGCATATAACCCCTAGAAAGTAAGGAAAGTAAAAGCACATATCAAATCAAACAACATACTGTACATACTGTAACGCAACATGGCTATTTATATTTCAGACAAAAGTTTACAGAAAACAGACACAAATGCAAAAAGGGGCACAGTTTGTGTTAGAATTGCTGTGAAGATATTATAAAGAAGGAGTAGAAGAAATATGTAGGATGCCCTGGACATATGGTTTACATGCCATTTTTCAAACAACTAACAATTCACAGGGCTTCTAAGACTTCAGAAATATGAACAAATTTTATCTTAATACTCATGAAAATCACATACCTCACATTCCATGCCGTGGTAAAGTCTGGGTTTAAAAGCAGCAGAGTACACGTGACATCTATCAATTCTAAAATAAAAAGAAGTCATGTTAAAAACAAATAGTCTCACCCTTTACATTTTGGCCTCTTTATTTTAAGGTTCTCTCCCTTTCTGTCATATAATAGCATATATCTCAGGTAGTATTAATTTTAAAGACAGACACCTGGCTCTGAAGATTATCCTCAAGACTTTCTTCAACTTGGGTAAAACTTTTCTAAAAGTTGACTGTGAACAATTTTACAATATGCCAATAAAGAATAATTTACCTCTTCATTCTTTCAGTAGTTTTGGCACTGATTTAAAGTTTACCAAGGAAAAGAAACAATTTCTATACCACTTTCATTAGTCTATTCCTTTACCACTACACGGCTTTTTAAAAGAGAATCAGATGTCTAAATATCAAATATCTATGTGCAACTTTTCAAAAGGAAATAAAACACTCATAATACAACCCATTTAACATAATTCATTTAAAATCTGAGAAAAATTTTCCCTTCTCATGCTTATTTTTACATAGCTATAGCAATAATAAAATTATTATAAACATTTTTAAACAGACTTTGTATCTTATAGAATTCTTTTCTTATGATGTGTTTCCTGAAGTGGAACCACCATGTCAAAATATAAAAAACAAGTATGGGTCCTACTATGCATTTCCAAATTATCCTCCAAATAGCCTGTATCTATATATACTGCCAATAATAACATAAACGTATTTATGTTCCTCCAATTCTGACCTATATAATTGTTTTTAAAAGTCAATGTGATAAATTTTAAAAACTGGACTTTTGTTTTTAATTTTACACTTTTACATTTATTCATATAAACATTTTTTTCATTTGTTTGTTACTTATAGTTCACCAAGAATAGCCTACTCATGTGCATAAGCTATTTACCAATCATGGTCTTGACAAAATTTCAACATATTCTAATAAGCTCCATAAGCCTATTTTTAAAATAAAACAAAATGAGTAAAATTTATATAAAAATGAATTCTAGAATTCAGATTATCAATGTAGGGAAAAAACTCTAATCAGGTAACACTACCAAACTAAATAAAACTAAATAAAATAATAAAAATAATTGTTATAATTTATTTACCATTACTATGTACCTGACATATTATTCACATTCCTTCACTGAATTCTCATAATCATGGTACAAGATACACTTATTCAGCTCTATAGACAGGGAAAATAAGATATTCAAAGTTTAAGCAATTTGCTCACAGACATTCAATTAGTATGTGACAAGATTAATAACTTATTGCTTTTAACAAATTACATTGCAATTGAAATGTCTGTCTACATTAAGTAATTGGGATATTTTCAGTGTTTAAGTAAAAGATAAATTTTTTAAATCTAAGAACAAACATATAAGTGCATCCTATCATCAATTAAATATATTTTAGTTAACAAAATCAATTATTGTATTTTCATACCATCTTAATAAAAAAACATTTATTTTGAATTTGTGATTTCATCACTATCGAACATACTATAATGTTTAATAAATGAGCAAAGGAGGATTAACACACATTTATTTTTGACCTGTGTTCTTCCCACTATAAGTTATTACATGCATAAACATGTATGCTTATAAAGAATATCTAAATTAAGTTCTTGATTCTTTTAGTTTTAGGTATTACTTTACTATTTGCCAAGGAAAATACACTTTTAATTTACTGCTCTATGCCACTAGTCATTTAATTGCACAAACACTACAAGTACTGACAAAAGGCAAAGAATTAAATTGGACCCTTATAACTGAAAGAATGAATATAATTGTAAAAAAAGTCTCATTTTACCCCTGATAAAGTTACCCTCTAGTTGGAGAGAACATATAAATAATTATAAGGCAAAATTAAATAATTGTGAAGTAGAAGCATACACCATACCAAGCACACCAAAGAAGATAAAATTAATCGTTAGTGGAGGACCTATGGGAGACTAAATGGATATGGTTGCAAAGGCACTGCAGACCATGGAAATGTATGGCATGCACGAAGAAGCATGAACTTTAAGTACAGTCGGCTCTCAAAGAGACTATAGGTAGCAGAGCATGACTACACCACAGGGTGCTGGAGATATGTACTAGAAAAATGAAGCCTCTGTAACCTGGTCCCAATTTCTTTTCTGCCTGGCCTTCTACAACCTCCCTTCAACATGCTATGCTCCACCTGAAACCAAACCCCATCATTCTCAGACCATACTTCTAATCACCTGACCTTCTATTCTCCGGACATAACTCAGATTTACCTGCTTGCTATTCTTCCCACCAGAAATGGCCTCCTATGTTCAAATATTTAGAATAATAAATCTTTTATATCTCCAGAGCACATAAGTGTATCTTTCCCATAAAGGCTTTCCTGTCCTACTGAGCTAGAAAGAAATCTTTCATCTGTTTTGTATGAATCTTACTTTGTTACTTATATAAATATTATCCTCTTAATTAAACTTTAATTCAGGAGACAGATCCTCCCTCCTAACACATCTTCAAATTACTCATTTACTCAAAAATTCTGGAAGCATATACAACAAGCTAGATACTGAGCTGGGTCAAGAAGATTAAGATATAGCCTCTGCCCGAAAGAAATTCCATGTTTGTCCACAGAATTGAGGAGTGGAAAGAGCACAAGACTTAAAGACAACACCTGTGGGGTGCAGGGGTGCATACCTGTAATTCCAGTGGTTCCAAAGACTGAGGCAGGAGGATCATGAGTTCAAAACCAGCCTAGTAACTTAGGGAGGCCTTAAGCAACTCAGTGAGACCATCTCTACATTTAAATTTAAAAAGGGGGGTGGTGATGCTGGGGATGCTAACTGGTTAAGGGCCCCTGGGTTCAATCCCCAGTACCAAAAAAAAAAGGACACAACACCTGGGTTTACATCCAAGTCGCTCTGCTTACTTCCTACAAAATTCCTTTTAAAACCTCAGTTTCCTTACCTATGAAATGGGGATACTAAACACTGCACAGCATTTAATAAAATGTGACTTATTCCATTTCTCCAGTTTGGAGAAATGACTGCTCAGTAAGTATTTGTTCAACTAAATACCACTGTTACCAACCAAGAAATAAATATTTTTGACATTAACCAAAGAAATCAGATGAGTCAGTTGTTCCTATAGTGAATCTGTAAATTTCTAAACTTGTAAAATAAGTGACAATAATAACAACAAAAACAAATACTTAGTAATTGAGTAGTTAGGTAATACTTAGTAAATGAGTGAAAAGTTTGTGCACAAGGAGTCTCTAGAATTTCTTTGATGGCTACAGTTCTTTAAAAAGCCATTATACTAGTTAGGTACACTGGTACTTCATCCCTTGTACTTTCTTCCTTAAAAAAATGTCTGACTAATGGTAGTTGCTATCTGCACTTCTAACAACTCTCTTCCCCCAACTGCTACAAGGGAAGACAAGTTCATCCTTCATTAGAAAGAGATCTCTGTTACAGTAGCACAAAGCAAAAACCTACAAATAAATACAGCAAATACTCAAGCCTCCACTTTTCAATTTGTGGTTGATCAAAGTAACATTTTGTTTACTAGAAGATTTCCTTCTCCTTAGGAGAGCAAGAGCAAGTTTGAGTTCACAGCCTAGCTCTATCACTTACTGGGAGATCCCGGGCATGTCACTTACTCTGCCTTACTGTTCAGATTTATAAACTGAAGTTAGTAATAGTACTACCTCAGAGGGGTATTAAATGATTAAAACCATGGAATATCAGGACAGTACCTGACACACACTAAGCACACAGAATGAAAAATCCTGTTAAAAAGGTATATCATCTTGCCCAGTTCCACAGGTCATACTGGGCCTGGATATCTTCAGAGGAAAGAAAAGAATTTCTTAAGTGGGATGAGTAATGACCACGGAGTAGAGGAATACTTTCCAACTTCAAAGAATCACAGGACTTAAAACATTCAACAGCCCTGAGCAACCATTAGTGGGCTCAGTAACACATGGAACCATGGAACCATGGGGCCTTCCTCTTTGACATACTGCCAACTCTTCCTGATTCATGACTCAAGCTGAAATGCAAGCAGTGGGAGTGAAGTAGAATGTCAGAAGCAGGAAAGGGCTAATCAAAGAAAAGTAACTAGTTTAGAAATATTGGGTATCATTAGAGACAGATCCTCACAGAAACCCTCTGAGGTCTTGATTAGTATTCCCTGCTTTTGGTGTGGAAACAGGAAGAGTTTAAGTCATTTGCCTGAGGACTTCAGGGTGCTGATAAATTGAACTTTTATTCTTTATTTTTATTTGTTCTTTTTAGATAAACCTTACAGAGTGTATTTGACATATCATATATACATGGAGTACAACTTATTCTAATTGGGATCCCACTATGTGGCTGTACATGATGGGGAGTTTCACTGGTCATGTATTCATAAATGAACATAGGAAAGTCATGTCCAATTCAATCTACTGTTTTGCCATCCCCACTCCCTTCCCTTCATTCCCCTTTGTCTAATCCAATGGATTTGTATTCCCCCAGCCCATCACCATTTTGCATTGGCAACCACATATCAGAGAGAACATTCAACCTTTGGTTTGGGGGGACTGGCTTATTTCACTTAGCATGATATTCTCCAGTTCCATTCATTTACTGGCAAATCATTTCATTCTTCATTATGGTCAAGTAATATTCCATTCGGTATGTACACCACATTTTTTTTTATCCATTCATCTGCTGAAGGGCACCTAGGTTGGTTCCATAGCCTAGCTACTGTGAACTGAGTTGCTATAAACATTGATGTGGCTGTCACTGTAGTATGCTGATTTTAAGTCCTTTGGTTATAAATCCAGGAGTGGAATGACTGGGTCACATGGTGGGTTCATTCCAAGTTTTCTGAGAAATCTCCATACTGCTTTCCAGAGTGGTTGAACCAATTCGCAGTCACAACAACAATGTATGAGTGTACCCTTCCCTGCTACCCTAATATCCTCACCAACATTTATTACTTGGATTCTTGATAATTGCCATTCTGACTAAAGTAAAATGAAATCTCAGTGTGGTTTTAATTTGCATTTCTCTACTTGCTAGAGATGTTGAATATTTTTTCATATATTTGTTGACCATTTATATTCTTCTGTGAAGTGGCTGTTTAGTTCCTTTGTCCATTTTAATGATTGGGGTTTTTTTTTCTGGTGTTAATTTTTTATAGTTCTTTATATATCCTGGAGATTAGCAATCTGAGGTGCAGGTGGTGAAGATGTTCTCCCATTCTGTATGCTCTCTCTTCATGTTCTTGTTTCCTTTGCTATGAATAAGCTTTTTAGTTTGACACTATCCCATTTATTGATTCTTGATTTTACTTCTTTACTTTAGGAGTCATGTAAGGAATTCGGTTCCTAAGTCAACAAGATGCAGATTTAGGACTACTTTTTCTTCTAGTAGGTGCAAGGTCTCTGGTCTAATCCCTATGTCCTTGATCCACTTAAGAGTTGAGTTGTGTGCAGGGTGAGAGATAAAGGTTTAATTTCATTTTGCTACCCTATGGATTTCCAGTTTTCCCAGCACCATTTGTTGGAAAGGGCTATCTTTTCTCCAATGTATGGCTGATGGTGTCTTTGTTTAGCATAAAATAACTGTATTTATGTGAGTATCTTCTATTCTGAACCACTGGTCTTCATGTCTGTTTTGGTGCTGATACCATGCTGTTTGTGTTTCTATAGCTCTGCAGGATAATTTAAGATCTAGTATTGTGATGTGTCCTGCTTCACTTTTCTTGTTGAGGATTGCTTCAGCTATTCTGGGTCTCTTATTTTCCAAATGAATTTCATGACTGCCTTTTCTATTTCTATGAAGAATGTCATCAGAACCTTAACAGGAACTGGATTAAATCTGTATGGCACTTTTGGTAGTATGGCCATTTTGACAATATTAATTCTACCTATCAAACAACGTAGGCAATAATTCCATCTTCTAAGGTCCTCTTCAATTTCTTTAGTGTTCTATCATTTTCATTGTAGAGGTCTTTCACTTCCTATTAGACTGATTCCCAAATACTTTTTTTTTTCTTTGAAGTTTTTTGAATGGGATAGTTTTTCTAATTTCTATTTCAGTTGAATCATTATTGGTATATAGGAATACAATTGATTCATGGGTGTTAATTTTTTATCCTGCTACTTTGCTGAATTCATTTATGAGTTCTAAAAGTTTTCTGGTAGTTTTTTGGGGCTTCTAAATATAAAATCATGTCATCAGCAAATAGGGATAGTTTGAGTTCTTTTCCTATTCATATTCCTTTAATTTCTTTCTTCTGCTTAACTACTCTGGCTAGAGTTTCCAGGACTATGTTGAAGAGAAGTGGTGAAAGAGGACATCCTTGTGTTGTTCCAGTTTTTAGAGGGAATGCTTTCAATTTTTCTCCAATGATGTTGGCCTTGGGTTTAACATATGAAGCTTCTACAATGTTGAAGTATGTTCCTACTACCCATAGTTTTTCATGTTTTGAGCATGAATGGATGCTGTATTTTGTCAAATGCTTTTTCTGCGTCTTTTGAGATGATCATGTGATTCTTGTCTTTAAGTCTACTCATGTGATGATGTATTATGTTTATTAATTTCCACATGTTGAACTAATCTTGCATCTCTGGAATAAACCCCACTGATCATGGTGCACTATCTTTTTAATATGCTT
Organism: Sciurus carolinensis; assembly: GCF_902686445.1. Lineage (NCBI taxonomy): Eukaryota > Metazoa > Chordata > Mammalia > Rodentia > Sciuridae > Sciurus > Sciurus carolinensis. The sequence continues at coordinate 70,838,830 of NC_062226.1, forward strand.
TTGTATGTAATTTGCCAGTATTTTATTAAAAATTTCTCCATCTATGTTCATGATGGATATGGTCTGAAGTTTGCTTTCCTTGATGTGTCTTTGTCTAGTTTTGGTATCAGGTGATACTAGTTTCCCAGAATGAGTTTGGAAGGGTTCTCTCCTTTTCCATTTTATGGATTAAAATGAGGAGTACTGGTGTTAGTTCTTCTTTGAAGGTCTGGTAGAACTCAGCTGAGAATACATCTGATCCTGGGCTTTTCTTTCTTGGTAGGCTTTTGATGGAGTCTTCTATTTCAATGCTTAGAATTTACCTTTTTAAATTTTTCATGTCCTTCTGATTTAATTTGGGTAGGTCATATGTCTCTAGAAATTTGTTGATGTCTTCAAGATTTTCTACTAGAGTATAAATTTTCAAAATAGTTTCTGATTATTGTAATTCCATCATGATATCTACTTTCTCATCATGAATTTTCATAAATTGAGTTTTCTCCTTCTCTTTGTTAGCTTGGCTAGGAGTTTATAAATTTTACTTATTTTTTCAAAGACCCAACCTTTTGTTGATTTTTTGAATTTTTTGTTTGTTTGTTTGTTTCAATATCATTGGGTTTGGCTCTGCTTTTAATTATTTCCTATTGTCTACTGCTTTTGGTGCTGGATTGTTTTTCCTTTTCTAGGGCTTTGAGATGTAATGTTAGGTTATCTATTTGCTGCCTTCCTATCCTTTTAACGAATGAGCTCACTGCAATGAATTTGCCTCTCATATCTGCCTGCAGAGTGTCCCAGAGATTTTGATATGTTATCACTATTCTCCTTTACCTCTAAGTATTTTTTTACTTCATCCCTGATTTCTTCTGCTATCCACTGATCATTCAATAGCATATTATTTAGTCTATTATTTAGCATATTTAAGTAGCTTCTGTTTTTTACTTTATCATTGATGTCTAATTTTATTCCACTATGACTGGACAGAATGCAAGGTATCTTTTTTTTTTTTTTTGTATTTGCTAAGAATTGCTTTGGGGTCTATTATATGGTCTATTTTAGGGAAGGATTTGTGCACTGCTAAGAAAAAGTGTATTCAGTCATTGATGGATGAAATATTCTATATATATCTATTAAGTCTAAATTATTAATTATATTTTTCAGTTCTACAGTTTCTTTGTTTAGTTTTTAATTTGGAGGATCTATCCAGTGGTGAGAGTTGTGTCAAAGTCACCCAGTATTATTGTGTTGGGGTCTATTTAATTCTTGAGATTGAGAAGGGTTTGTCTGATGTAGGTGGATGCTCCACTGTTTCGGACACAAATATTTACGATTGTCACATCTTGTTGATATGTAATTTCCTTAAGCAGTATGAAATGACCTACTTTTGTCCCTTCTGACTAACTTTGGCTTGATATGAGGATAGAAATCCCTGCTTGTTTATGAGATCCATTTTAATGATATGTTTTTTCCCCCATCCTTTTACCTTCACTCAGTGGATGTCTTTACCTATGAGGTGAATCTCCTGGAGACAGCACACTGTTGGGCCTTATTTTTTAATCCATTCTGCCAGTCTGTGTCTTTTGATTGATGAGTTTAGGCCATTTGCATTCAATGTTATTTTTGAGAAATGATTCTTATTGTCTGCAATTTTGATTTATTTCTGGTTTTCAATTTTAATTAGTTTGATGAACTGAATTTTAATCCAGGTCTGTCTGTCTTCCTACATACAGATGCTCTTTCCATGTTAGCAAAGTATTAGCAAATATTTTGCCCTCTGTACAAAGGATGAACCAAAGATTTAAAGACACCCATGTGTAACCAACAGTTAATTCACTTTCTAAATTTCACCAATTATATACTGTTTCCTGTATAGGTTTATCCAAAGGTAAGAAGTACTGAAAAGTACTATAATCTCTTGAAATTAAAGAGGCCTTTCTCCAAATGCCAGAACATCTATGAGCAAACAGATGTTCCTTACACACACTCCAATATATGACCAACTCATGATCATATCATGGGGAAAAAAATGAGTCACGACACATTATACATAAAAAAGTACCTAAATTCCAGCTGTCACAGGGGAAGGACATAAGGATACTACAGAAGTCAGGGAAAATTCATATGATTTATTTGTTGCATTGCAATTCTAGAAATGATTCAAGGCCAGGAGCACATCATAATGATCACTAGGTTTGAAAACTGTCTTTGATAGAGAAAGGTTTATATGCATCTAGAAATAAGTCCAAAGTCAACTTGGATTGGTTAATCTCTTCATCAAGTATATTCAGGTTACTCAGGAAGAGAGATTTAAGGTAAATAAAACTATGTTTATGAGAGTGCACAGTCAATGAACTGACAGAACTCTTGCTTATCAAACTCTCATTATTCATTTGACAAGTAAAGGTGCTAAGTAAACAAAGAGAAGCCATAATCTCTGTTCCTAACAAATTTACTATCCAGCAGGGAAAAATATTGCTCAAATAATCAACTAGAATATGGCATACCAAGTGTTCCTATTATTCAAGTATCTGAATAAAGTACTTGCATAAGAGTGCAAAGAATTACTGCTTCCTGAAACTGTAAAAAAAAAAAAAGGCTTCACACAGTTAATTCTGTGTATATGCTGGCAACCACACCATTAAAACATGAAGCTGGCCTCCACAAAGGCAGAAAAGGTAGTACTACATAATTGCATCAGAGAATTAAGAACTGTAGGCTGTGGCTGGCACATATATCAAACAGCTACAAATGTAAATGCCTAATGGGTTCAAATGAATATCAAAACAGAGGCAAAGCAAAATTCAGTACCTGAGGGGTGTGAAAAGGTATGCTAAACCTGAAGACTTGCTCAGTTAAGAAAAAGAGAGGTCCTGAGACTTGACCAGTTGTTGCTGTGCAGAAACTTGTACAGTCAAGCTTTCTGATTTTACAAGTGAAGACAGAAATCCCAATTTCCATCCTGATTTTACACATTTATGCACTAATTAAGAACCATTTTTAAAACTTTATACAAGCCAAAGTGTAACCTATCTGTAGACAAGATTTAGCCTAGGGGCTCAGAATTTACCACCTTTGATGTTGAATATCAAGTCTGTTGAGGTAGCCTAGGAATGGACTGTAAAAAGCCTTGAATACCACACTGAAGAGTTTAAAGTCTACAATGACTCTGAAGGCATCATGAAATAAGATGAGCAGAAATATATTTCAAAAAAGAATCTCTCATTTAAGAAATGTTATTGGGAGTGTTATTTTAAGTGATTAGTTAGTAGCATGAAGGGCATGGACTATAGAAAAGCCTAAAAATGGGGTAGACCAGTTATGAGGTACAACATTTGTCCAGAAATAATCTACCTAGCAAAAGAAATGAGAAGCAGAAAATGGCTTTTAAAGAGAAAGCTCAGTTTTGAACTGAGATGGGGGGTGGTGTGAGAAATGGAAGAGTGAAAAAAGATGACATGAGGGCACACTAGAACAGAGAAAGAGTGCAGAAGAAAGCTCTGCCCAGTCAGGGTTCCTAATGTTGTGGTCATCTTTCTAGATTTGTATTTGTCATGGATTTCTAAAAAATCTGATTTATAGTATCATTGCTCTCCCAAAGCAAATATGGCTATTACTATTATAGACTTTAAAAAACTATCAATCTCAAACTTACTGCAAAGGATGTTTTCCAAATACCTAAGGAACTTTGATATATTAAGAAGAACATGAATTCAGTTTGGCCAAGAAGGAAAAAAATCTATCTTGGGAGTAAAGGTCACCTTGAGTTATAGAATACATTCTTATAAAGATGCCTAGGATTCTGGCCTGATCAATCATACAGACACTGATATTCTGAAACTCTTCCATAAGTTGTTAGTTTTCTTTACTTCACTCTTCTTACACGTATAGTACTTTCTTAAAAAAATGGTTTTAAAGGAATGCCATTTTCATGAAATAACTTTTCTTAACAATTTTGACATTTTATTTCTTAGCAAGATTTACCTCAATGCTCTAATTGCTTCAGTTCTTAAGAATAGTAGAAATATTCATATTAATGTTTTCAGATATCTTATTGTTGAATCAAACATTTACTTCCTTATTTTTACTAATACAATATACAAAGTGAGTTATATGTGATACCACGTTAAATCACCTCCAAAAGAATGAAATTGAAAACTGCTTCCATGAAGATACAGAATAGGGATAAACTCACAACCTATTTCCATGCATATGTAGTCACAACAGAACTTTAAAGTTAAGACACCAGATATTTGAGTGAGTGAGCTTAACCATCTAATCTTCAAGGTCCTCCTGGGTGTACCAATATGAAAAGCATGTGATAAGGAGATAGAGCCTGCAATACTGAGTCCAGAAGGACAAGAAACAGAAATGAAGGATGTGGATGGCCACAGGAAGGAGGTAGGTTTTTATGTAGCTAGCATACCTAAATGGGCAAAAGCTAATGCTCTGAAATGAACATAGCCTTTGGCTTTTTAAAACTCTTGTTTCTTCTCTACAGAAGAATCCCTCTACTCTACACCATCAGCATCCCCCACCTGCAAAGTCAATTATGTACTGGCTCAATTGTATATTTCTGTATACCAGAATACAAACAATGCAGTTTTGTTTGGCAAAAATAACATGAAGGATTCATATGATAGCTTCTACCTCAATGTTACTGAAACCTATGACAGGGTGATGAAACAGAACTACAGAGGGTCTATCAAAAGATACTCTCATATTTATGTCTAAACTTATACCTCAAACTTTATGCCTAAGTTCAGGCACAGTCTTCTAATTAAGAAATATGTTATCAAAGGACTAATGGTTTAGATATGAAGTGTCCCAGAAAAGCTCATACGTAGACAATGAAGAAAATGTAGAGGTGAAATAAGTGTAATGAGAGCCTTATTGTAATCAGGACATTAATCCACTGATAAGAATTAACTGATGGTAACTGTAGTCAGGTAGGATGTGGCAGAGATGGGCCAGCAGGGGCATGCTTTTGGCGTTTATATTTTGTCCACGGTGAATGAAGACAGCTCTCTCTTTGCTTTCTGACTGTCATGTCCTGAGCTGCTTTCCTCCATGCACACCTTCCACCATGATGTTCTGTCTCACCTCAGGCACAGAGCAATGGAGTCTGCCATCTATGGGCTGAGACCTCTGAACCTGTGAGCACCAAATAAACTTTTCCTCCTCTAATACTGTTCTTGTCAGTTCTTTTGGTGGCAACAAAAAAGCTGACTAAAACATCAAGTGAAACAATCAAACAGAAAATAGAAACTAGTTCTTACTAAACCTTCAAAGCAGACTCTTTTTATGGTCTAACCAGGAAAAGGGCTAACCGATTATGACACTATGTTAAGGCCAGTGCTGAGATGAATTCAGAAAAATCAGTACGTGATACCTTTGGCAACATTCTTCTCGAACTCACACCCCCAAAAAGACTGTCACTCAACTGTAAACTTCTGAAATAAAGGGACCATGTATTAGTCATCTTTTATCCTCCACAGTACTTAGAACAGCTTCTGGTATGAGTAGGCCTTTGGTAATGGCTACCAAACTGGTAATTAAAATTCTCCAGGAAACAAAGTTCTCATTCAAAATCAGCCCACAGGCACACTGAGCACTTCTGAACATACTGCTGTATGTAGGAAGAGAAAGAAGCTTTACAAAACAGTTCAGGACATGGTCTTGGGTGACTACTCTGCCCCAAAGTAAGACCTAAGGTGGGCCTAAAGGGATAAACAGAATTTGTGCACACAGAGGATAATTTGGGGAAACACTAAGAAAAAAAAAAAAAAAAAAAAAAACAGGAGAGTAATTAGGGATTATCTATTGCAGTAAAGAACTGTTTCAGAGATTGGATGCTCTCCCCCACCCCACCCCACCATTTCAGCACAAAAGCAGGACTCAGAAGGCCACAGCTCAATTGGGATTCACAGTGCAACAGTACATTCATAAATCACTGGGGTGGTTCAGAGCGTAACTATGACCATCACACCTCTGTTATCTCATTTGTAGTGCTACAAAACCAATTTCTGTTGCCCATAAAATGCTAAAGGATCAGAAATCAAAGGTAATAGAAATAGGGTAACAGTCCTCTTCAGTAACAGTTAAATTTTTATTTAAAAGGCATAAGATGCTATCTTCAAATAAAATCTTTAAAATGACCTCAATATATTAACAGATAAATAAAAATTGTTCTGGTTGCAGCAGGTGGTCTGGAATTCTGCTTAAGGCACTGCCGTATAATCACTGTGCAAAATCTGAAAACTTATGATCTAGTCCAAATTCCTCACTTCACAGAGAGGCTGCACACCTGCCCAGGCAGTGAAGGGAAGAAACGAAACTGGAATCCAGGAATATCAACAAGCAAATGAGGACTTTTTTCACTATGTTCGAAGCTGCTTCTCAAAACCAGAGGAAGACATATGATTGATACTTACCATCTTTGTTCAACCACTGCTTTCTTGTTCTGTACAAAAGAAGCTTATTGTGGACGTATGGTAAAAGGAACTTGACGCACCAGCTCTCCACACCAAGTTTGTTTTCAACCAGGACTATGGGACTCCGGTTATACCTTGCTTCAGGGCATGGGATCAGGCCAATTTCATCTCTTAATATGTAAAACAAAAAAGAAATAAAGATGGTTTTGGTATTTTCAAAAATTTTCTAATTCTACAGAGTACTTAAATACTTCCCTTTCTTTAAAAATATTATTTAGCTTACCTACTGGACTAGTAGAAATAAAAAACAAAACAAAACATTACCAAAAAAAAAAAAAAAAAAAAAAAACCCCAGTTTGTAGACAATGGCAAGAGTATGGAAAAATCAGTACACTCCACTATTCTGTTGACAGGAGCAAAAATTGATACCTTTAGATGACAATTTGAAAATGTTTTTCAAAATTATCCCATTCCCTTTGACCCGACAACTTCACTGCTCAGAAGTTACCCTGTTCCAAAATATACAGATAGGATTTTCACTGAAATATTGTAAGCAACACAGTAAACAATCTAAATGTTTATAAAAATAAGACTGGTAAAGTAAGAACAGCTCATCCACGTAAGAAAGTTGTTAAAGAAATAATAAGGTAAATCTGCATATACTGATGTGAAAAGTTTGCCAAGGTATACTAAATGAAAAAATTTAAAAATGCTGAACATAATGTACAGCACAAAGGCTTTTGTATAATTTCTTTAAAAATATGTAGATGCCTAAAATTTTTCTTGGAAGGGTATCAAGAAATTTTTGGAGAAAGAAAGGTATTGAGGAAGGATTTTATTTTTATAGTTTAAGTTATCTAGTTACTTGTAATATTCCTGTTTTAAAAATGTAAAACAGGTTTTAGCCTGCCTGCTAATAAATGTATATGAAACAAACACAGATGATCAAAGTTAATGTTGTTAGTAAGCTATTTGGCCATTTTTTCCCCTCTTAATACTCTTCTGAAAACAAAACAAAAATACTGTGGTAAAAGTCAAAACACAAAATACATTTCAGAATTTGATCATTTTGATTTGTGGTAGCATCAATATCCCTCCATTCACAACTTAAGCGAAAAGTTACATTGCAGGCAGAGATTTAAGAAGCAATATGTAGGGCATTTAACTTAACAACATAGTAAATCAGCAAACAAAAAAATGTTTTGCTAAACCTATTCTTGCCTATAGGAAGCATCCTTTCTCAGAATGTCCTTTAATGAATAACGAGAACTCTTGTAACAACAGTTGAAATATATAATATTTTGTGTCTCTATATTTTTTAAATGTGTCTTTAAAAAATAAAATGAAAAACTGGTTTTCAGAGTTTGTATATGGCCTATGTTCCTGGCATTCCCTTGTCAAGAACACAGCTGTTTAAAAGACTACCATGGGGGCAAACCCATTCAAAACTGCAGGTTTTAAGAAAAATCCTGTTTTGTTAGGTCATCATCACAAATTGGTAAAAGACTGTGGATCTTAAAAAAAAAAAAAAAAAAATTCCTCCTGGAAACTCTAAACTGGAGAGCTCAGAGGTAACCTACTTTCTACTGATCACTTTATTAGTGACACAGGGATATATCAATAAACAAGAGTACCCTAGGGGATGCAAGTCACTATAATTCTAACTAATTTAACTCTTGAGAAGTTTCTGGGACCTAAGACTTTTTATACTGACTTACAAGTTCAGGAGATTCAAAGATGTTCTGATATGCCTTGTCAATACTATCATGTATGTTTTCCGAGTACCTACAGCGTACTGGGTACTATTAGGTTCTGAAAATGCAAAAATGAATAAAAAAAAAAAAAGTGGTCCCAGACTTGAAGAGACAAGTTTTTTGAAAAGTTGTGTCTGTATCTGTAAAAAAATGTTACCATTCTGTCATAAATAAAGTTATGTAGGAAGAACAGGAGCAACATTGAGAAGGTATCTGGGGTTAATGTCCGGTATTTCAAAATATATTTTTGCATTTATACTTGATATTAAACTGAAATGCATCTAATTCATTATTAGAACAACGACGAGCCACATCTTGTATACTGAGTAATATATGACAATTGATGGTATTTAGGATTTACCATATAAAGTAAAATATTAAAAAATAAGCTAAAATTAATAAAAGAAAAAATAATCTCCCAATCTTAACTATTCAGAAAATTCTGTTCTCTGATATCTGATAACTACTTAAAATGCTTCAAAAAACTGCAGGAGCCAAAACTATGATATAGTAACAATAAAAAAAAAGAATCCTGGCTTCTGGGATAGTCTGTTTGGGGAGAGGATTTTGGTTTTTAACTTAAATTCACAATGTAAAAACCTGTCTTGCTCACTAGTTGAACCAAAATTAAATTGCCCAACTACCTAAATTAATAGGACAAAGCCATCTGCACAATTAAAAAACACATTGCTTTGGCTACTCTTCTTTCAAGAAATACTTTCAAAACACAAAAATGCCTTGGAGATAGCAGGTGCTCAATAATTGCTTATTGAAAGGTTGATTATCCCTGAACTTCAGTGATAATATTCACGTAAATAATTCACAAATGTTATTACTTCTCGACTCTCCAAAGGAATATTACCCATGATTGTCTTCTAATATAGTGTAATGAAAACAGCACAAGTCAAATGTTACTTTTGCCTCTCAGACCTCAGTTTCTTCATTTGTAAAAAGGTAAAACTGCATTATACCTCTAGTAAAGGAAATGACTTAGATCTCATTCAGCTTCCAAATTTTATAACAAACTCAGTAGCGATTTGTACGTGGGACTGAAAACAGTCATAACAAATGTAAAGTTTTAGGGGAAAAAAAACACAAACACATGAAAAGAGAGGTAGTAAGGTGTACAGAACAAAAGCACTTGATGGAAAGTCCAGGACTGTAACTGGTCTCCACTCTACCACTGACAGCCAGTGTGAATTTGCTGTCATTTGCCATTAGGATCCTCATCTGAAATACAGGGAAAATAATACCTTCCCTATTATGAGAACAAAGTAATGAAATGTGAAGAATGTGGTAAACTACAAAGTGTTAGGCAAAAATGAAATTTATTAATTCATTTAAGAGCCTGAGGTTAGCTAGTGAAGTTCCTTGGTTAACAGATAATGGGAAGTTGAGAAAAAGAATATTAAGCCTTTGTCAAATATCTGACGCTTAGATACAGTGATTTTGATGTTTCCTAAAAAAACACTTTTACTTTATAAGGCAGGTCAGTAAGTTTCCAAATAATAGTTTGATTGCAGACTTCTGTGCCTAGTCCCTTAGGTCATAGTCCACTTTTTTTCAGACAATTTAGAACAGGATTCCAGAATCATTTTAAAATTGCAAAGGACCTCATTCCTCTAGTCTCATTTTATCAGATGAGGAAACTGAAGTTCAGTGGGGTTAAAGGGATTACCTAAGGCTAGCTGCTAAGTTAAGAATCTGGGCCTACCAATACTTCATCAACACCCTTGGCAATAGAGTGAAAAGCGTAACCGTATTTAGACTAATTCCTTCTAGAGTTCTGGAAGCTTAACTTCTAATTTCATATCCAAGGAAAAGGTGGAAAACTCAGGGTAAACAACAACAAAAACTAAAAGCAATCTGTCATCTCTCTACCACTATTAATTTGGGGTATTTTTCCTTTTCTTTGTTTTTCCCCTAAGGATTTTACAAAAAGGGGAATACTGAACATAATTCTTTTAAAATAAAATTTAGCAATTCACATTAAACATTTTCCTACATATTTGAGTTATATTTTTAATGGCTGTAATGAACATGCTATAAATATCAAATACATTTCTGGTTATTTTCTCACAAAAGAGCCTTATAAGGAATCCACTGGTTTCTGATGAAGCTCAAGATTCACATACTGACTTTGTTCCACACTTTGCTTCTCTTGTCTACACTTTTAAGATGCATCAGTCAACTAGAATAAATTCACATAGTATTCTCTGACCAGCTTCCCTCTTAGAAAGGATGGACAGTCTCCAAATACTAAAACTGAACCCTGTAATGTTGCAAACTAAACAGAAAACAGATCAAGTACTCAGGAAATGGCACATATCTTTTTAATCTAATAATTACTTTGGTTTCATTTATTCTTTTTTATTAAAGTGGAGTTCTTTCCAGAAAGACTGAAATCATAGTAAAATATCTAATTGAGTCTTGCCAATTGGTAACTGAAACTTTACTAGTGATTAAGATACTTGAGAGACCTCATAGGCTTTCTCATTAATTTTAAAGACTACCAACTTTGTATATCACTGAAATTATATTACAGTCCTAGAAAAAAGCTACACAAATGACTATTGTGTATTGTTTATTATATACGAAGTTTATATATTTACATGATTTCATTTATTCTGTGCAATTTTATACAGCAAAAAATTTATTCCCATGTTTAAATGTTTACAGATAAGAAAATAGTCTTGTTTAAGTTTATTCATTCAGTAAATGACTTTCAAACCCTAAACCCAAACTTTTACAATGCTATTACTGCTTAAACAAATACATAAAATTCAAAACAAGATTTTAGATCCTTTAGTTTCCTATTCTCAACTTAACTGGCAGACAATTTAAAAGTACCTGCTCTATTTCCTTACTCACAAATTTTCTCTGGAACCTGCTTAGGAAGTTATATTTTCCCTAAACCAACCATCCTTCATCCCTCACATCTCAATTAAATGCTATTTCCTCAGAAAGCACAATCTTGACCTTCTAATCTAAATAAAGCCTCCCTGTTATTATTATTTCAAAATACACTTCATAGTTACCCTTTCTGCCTCTTTTCAGAAATCTGTGTACTGATTTGTTTTAAGTTCCATTGGAGGACAGGGATCCAAGGGTCTGCTGACCCATCTACACCCAACTCCTAATCTGCTATCTCCAGAAACTAGCATTTTGTCTGTCAAACAGGTGCTTCTTTGGAGAACATATGAATGGAATGAAATAAATTTGGCCAGATTTAGTCAAGACTTCCATGATCTGTGCCTACAGTAGCTTCTTAAAACATTTTGCTACTGTTGGTTATTTCCCTGCTCCCAGTGGATATCTTTGCCTCTTAAGACTTTAAATCCTAAACAGATTTCAAAGTTCAACTTAAAACCCACCTCCCCTAAGAACCCAGAGGTACCCAGTCTCCCCTCTACTTCTGAAAGACTCATAGTATGTGCTCACAGTTTTGTTAATATAGTCTTTACCATTAACTGCTTTGCAGGGTTACTTTACTGTTCAAGCATGTAGATCTTAGGCCTTCATCTAGATCTGTACAATGCAATACAGTAGTCACTGGGCTTATGAGGCCATTAAACATAAATCAACTAAAAGTAAATAAAATTTAAAATTTGATTACTCATTCACATTAAGCATATTTCAAGTGTTTGACAAGTTACATACACCTAGTATGGCACAAATACAGAACATTTCCATCATCAGAAATTTCTGAGTGCCTTCAGTACAAGAACTGTATTTTATACTTCTTCCTGTTCCATATAGTGAAGATGGTACCTACAGCACCTCAAAACAGTCAAAAAAAAGTAAAAATACATTATTCATAACTTTAATGTGACCCTAATTACACTGTAAGTAGTTGTTTTCCACATTAACATAGGGTCTGTATGTTGGGATAATAGCTATCCCTGGATCAAGTCTTCAGTTATAGAAAATACACTAGGATTCTCTAAGTCAACCCATGAATATAAACAAAATTTGCAAGGTATTTTCCAGTTTATAAAGTCATCATTCATTTGGTCACCATATTTTCAGCAAAGAGCACAGAGACTCAGGTTAAATCTAGTATCTACCTAATGGTAACCAAACACGAGTGTGTGAGATGATTTTCTTGTGTTTTCATTAGTCCTACAAGATCAAGAGGAAACTGAGGCTGAGAGGGTAACAACTCCACATCTCACTGTATCTTCAACTGTTTCCAGTTAGCTATTTCTATGTAAGCAAAAGTCAATATATTCAAAGGAGTAGATGTTGGCAAATAAAATTATAATATACATTGTGTTTGGAGAAAAAAGGAAAACAAAAAGAATAAAACTTTTATAATATTGTAATATTGTAAATCAGATACTAATGTTAAAGGTAAACAATGTTATTCCTTTTAAAACTAGATATATAACTCTTTTATTTTGGGAGTAAAATGGCTAAATTACAGAAACAGGAGCCTGTAATTTTAAAAAGCCCAAATTATAAGACATTTTAAAAGATGCATATTACTGAAGTTATTTTTACTGTAAGAAATATGTACTAAAATACAGCTGCTAATATTAAGCTAATGAAGCTATTTATATGTCTTGAATCTATTATATACCATTATTTCAAATTATTTCAAACACCCAACTTATCTCTAACTTAAATCTTGACTGACTTCAATGCTTATTAATTTTAAGTTACACATTGATAAAAGATATGTTAACGGCATTTAACAAAAAAATATGAAGGGAAGGTTCATATTTTTAGGACTTAAAGGGTTTAAGTCCTTTATGAGTTCTGATAAATATGATACAGAAGAACTGGGGCAGGTTCCAAACTGCATTGTGTCAACCTGCCAAACCCATTAAAACTCAATCAGAAACTCTCAGTTTCTTCAAATATAAAATGATACATTTAGTCTACCTCAAAGAGAAACTACGGTGATTACTGTATTTTATTAACTTCTAACCTCTGCTACAATTTCTTCTAAAAAAATAACACCAGTGATGAGAAAATAGGATCTTCATTTGTCCAACTTGTTTTTGAGGATGTCTCTTTATTTGTACTGAAGCTCCCAGTTTCAAATAAGGATTGAAAGGCTGACATGCAACAAGGCATCAAAGCATTCTTTAGAAAGCCCAGCAACCACTATGGTTACTGCCAGGAAGTCATTCCAAACACTGATTTTGAAAAAGGCAACAGTCATAAGGGAAAGGAAGGGAATCCTGTCAAAGGTGGCAGGTGTGTTTTGAGGCCAGCAGTGTTTTGTTTTTAATGAGGCACAGTTGCAGGTCTCCAATTGTGTGCCACAAGAGAGCAAGACATCTGAGGGCTTCTAAATCTTTTCAAAGCATTACCTTGGAGGAAAAGAACACTTTGTTAAAATATAGGTTTGGTACTTCTTTTAGGCAGAAAAGCTGAAGGGGCTGGAATGCTTAAAAAGAAGAATTCATGTGCCCCAGTTTAAAGGATAAAATATTTAAAATAAACTCCATGAACAATTAAAGAGAAAATAATGCAAAACTGCATTCCTTGTTTCTTTCCCTGGGGATGAGGAGGAAAGGGAAAGGAACTACACTCTTGTTTCTCCCTCACTCTTGTATAAGAGTTGTAGACAACTCTTTTAATAGCTTCCTTTTCACTAGGTAAATAAAGTGTCAGAAAGCGTACAATCTTGTGGTATCTTCCCAGTGTGCTGGAAGCAAAATAGAAAGGAAGCAGGAAGAGATAACTTGTCAGTCCTATAGTGTCCTGTTAAAAGGGCAGCAGTGCTGGGATAAATACTAGTTATTATGCTCCCTTGCAACTATGAATCTGCTTATGCTAAAAAGTGTCGAGTTTTGATAGCTTTATCCCAGACCACGTTATGCCTACAGGCTCACTCTTGAGAGAGCTCTGTTAACCTTCAAAACACAATGTTTCACTGGAATCACTTTACGATCTTGTGACAAGCAAGGCCGAAGTCAAAAGCAGCCTCGAACTACCTATACTTAGAAAACTGAGGGGGTTTGGGCCCGTTAAGGGGATCGATAATCCCTCTTAGCAACAGCCGGGATGTAGCCGAAAAAGAGTTGTCTACAAAACACAGACACCCACACTGCTGTGGGTACCTTAAACGCCTGTAGGCTAAGAACCTAAAGGTGAAGTCATTCGAGTCCCGAGAACTCCTGGGAATGGATGGGGAGGGAGAGTGAAACAGAGTCGTTCCTTTTTGATTTTCCGAGGTCACTTCTAGAGACTCGCCCCGCAGCGCGTCCGGATAAACAGAAAGCCGGCCCCGCGAGGCAGACAGGACCACCCCAGTCTGCCCGACCTCGCTCAGCCTCCTCGGAAGGGCGCGTGGGCCAGAACCCGCCGTCCGCCCGCCGCCCGAGGTCGGCTCGAGGCGTGGTCCCGCCCCCGCCCACCGGCCCAGACGACGCGGAGGGGCGCGACTCACATATGCGGGTTCCTCCTGAAGGCGTTGGTGATGTCCTTCACCACCCGCTGCACCAGCACCGCCACCTCCTCGCTCGTCTCGGCCATGTTGGCTGCGGCCGCGGCGGCTCGAGCGCGCCTCCGGGAGAGCAGAGCCGCCGGCAAGAGTTCCGCGGGCTGCGCGCGCGCGGGCGCGCGCCAGTTTGGGCGCGTCGCCGCCGCCGCCGAGTACTTCCGGGTCAGCCCGCCAACGGCCGGGGCGTGATGCCCGCTGGGGTGGCGGCCGCTGGAGATAGGTATATGGGTTTACCTCGGCTTGAGTAACCGAGTTTCTAAACCTTGGAGCAAACTCCGCAGTTTGGTTTGCAAAGTTACCTTAGGCCATTGAGGGAGGGTCCCCAAAATTCTCCGCGAGAGCCAAATGCCTGCCTTCCGCGCTCTCCCTCCCCCGCCCCAGGTGCCCGAGAACTCCTGGAGGAAAGTTGAACCGAGTGCAGGTCCTTTTGAACAGCTAGTCCAGGGCCGTTTCGAAGGCTTGTTGGCTTTCTTGTCCCAACCTGAGGAAGACCAGAGACGTCGCAGCGGAGTGAGTTCGGTTGACCGTGATGGTGACCTGCTTTTGTACCCGCGTGCCAGCGTGGTTTTCTGAAATTGAAAGCAGCCTTTTAAAAAGAGCTAAAATTTTTAAATTAATACAGGAAAAGGAGAAAAGGAAAAAACAAAAACAAAAAAAAAAAAACCCTTGCGCACTCTGGATCCAGGAAGTAAAAGTGAATTTTGTTTTACTCAACGTTCTGAATGCTGTTTCAACTTTGGAGTAGGAAATTCAAGGCCCTGACGGTTTGCTTAAAATAGCTGTTTTTCGTGCTACAGATAATTTTTGTAGGAAAAAACGAACTTCGTTGCCCATTCCGATTTGAAATGTCACTAATTAAGGTTTGGGTCTTGTGTGCTTGCCTGCAATAGAAAAATTTGGTCGGTTTTAGTTCACTTTTCCCCCCACTTTCACCCTTGAAATCTGTCTCTTAAAAACTTTTTTTTTTTTAAAGCAAGCTCATGATGTGTGATGTGAACACATATGTGTCACATGAGATAGGATTTATAATTGTGAAAGTAATAGACATTCATTGTTTGTAAAGTGAATCAAGAAATAAAAATTACTACGTCCAGTAGTCCATATATCATGTGAGTATGTTTGTAAAGGAATTGGCCTTTTGGTTTTTAAAAAAGCAAGACAAGTTTAACAGAATTGCAGAAAACAAGATGAGACAGGTTTAATAAGTAGTAACATCACACAAACCTTACCCTCTAGCAGGTTCTGGAATGGAAGAGCAAAATGAGTGGAATGTTTTAGATTCCAAGGCCAAGACAACCTCAGTATCTTGGCTACTCCAAGAATAACAGGTCTCAAATTGTTTGAGTTAACCGATGAGTCTTTCCTCTTGGTCAGAACTTTGCATCCTTTTCTAATGATGATGGGAAATAAACCCCGACTTCTGGGGCAGAGTTCAAGGCAGCATACCCAGAAGTGTGAATTTTTTTTCCCAAAAACTTTATTTTGAATCTTAAAATTAGATTTTTGTTTTTCATTCCAATACATTTATATTTGTATTTTACAGGAAAAACCCAAACTTGGATCCCAAGTTTTGAGGTAAAATTCTCTACATACATATGCATACATATACATACATCTTCTTTGTACTCATTTGTAAGACATGGTTCTATTAAGAATTCAAAAATTGTTTCACCCTGTTATTAAGGGCCTACTACATATAGAACTCAATTTTTTTTTTTCTTTAAGAACTGGGAATGTCTCAGAATTCCAATCCACCTCAATTTACAAATAAGGACTGAGATTCATGAGCTCTTAAAGATTTGTATAAGCATAGAAAATGAAACCTGGCATAGTGGTGCAGGCTTGTAATCCCAGTGACTTGGGAGACTGAGGCAGGGGGATCATGAGTTCAAAGCCAGCTTCATCAACTTAGCAAGGCCCTAAGCAACTCATTGAGACCTAGCCTCTAAATAAAATACAAAAAAGGGCTGGGGATGTGGCTCAGTGGTTGAGTGCCCCTGAGTTCAATCCCTGGTACCAATAAATAAGAATAGGATGTGAAGAATCCTGGTTGCCTCTGACCATAATCCCAACTTCTAGGGAGGCTGAGGCAGGAGGATGGCAAGTTGGAGGCCAGCCTGGGCAACTTGGTGAAATCATGTCTGAAAAAAAGTTCAGTGCCTCTGGGTTTAGTCCACAGTACCACAAAAAATAACAAAGACTAGGGGAGCTGAGGTTGTAGCTCAGTGGTAGAGCACTTTAGCATGTGTGAGGCACTGGGTTTGATTCTCAGCACCATATATAAATAAAGTGAAGGTCCATCGATAACTAAAAAATATTTTAAAAAATAGGGTATGATATTTTGGATGATTTTGTTAAAAGACTTCAAGGGTCTACAAAACATTGATAATAATGAAATATTTACTAAATAGCTTAAATTCTCAATGATAGGGCATTGATTAAATTATGGTAAATTTGTATGATAAAATACTTTTTGGCTATTTAAAAATTCCATTATAACTAAGATTATACAGTTGAACTTCCAAAGCCTAGATTCCACATCTAGATTGGTTGAATCTCAAATGACAAAATATATCAGAAAAAAATTGTGTCTGTACCAAAATTGTACAGAAAAAATCTTCATTATTCCCTAAACAACATAATAATAATTTATATATCATTTACATTCTGTTAGATAAAGTATACAGAAGACTATGCACAGCTTATATGCAAACAATGCCAGTTTATAAGGCACTGGAGCTTCCACAGATGTTGGTGTCTGTGGAGATCCTGTAGCCAATCTCCTGTGCAAACAGGAATGACTGCATTCCAGAGTATTAGGGAGAAGTATATTCATAGAGGAATAATACTTTTGAAATAACACAAAAATACAATTTTTATAATTAAAAAAAAGTTTTTTTCAAGTTTATATTAACAAAGACACACACTTTGATTAGCCACCCATCTCTTATGCATTTTCTTAGAGATGTATTGACTTTTTTAAGTGATTGTGCCTATCATTATTGTCCTCATGGTTATAAATATATTTTGACATATATGCCTCTCACCCACAAAAACACACTTTCCATATTTTAGAAAACTAATTGATATTTGGAAAAATGTAGATATGTAAAATGAGAAAAACTGGTACCAGAATAATATACAATACGATCCTAATTTCATATATATGATACAAATTGTACATAATATAATCATGTATACATAAAATAGACTGGGATAATATAAACTAAAATGTGAACAATGATTTCTCTGGTAGAATTAGTGGAGATAATCAAGACCTGTAAATATGTGTTCTCTATACTTTTCTGAATGTTTCAATCTTTCTACAATGAAAAATTTAATGTATGTATTAAGGGCCTGAGAGGGAAGAAGGACACAAAGGTGGTTTTAATGACTTTTGAGAAGATATGGGAAGTGACCTTGAAATATGTTTCCATCTCTGTATTATTCTACTGATATCACTATGACATGTTTATGTATGTCCTCCATTTATTTTTATTTGAATTACACCTTCTGGTAACATACATCGGAAGTAGTACTAAATGTGTTCTTATTATGGATTCCTTATTACAAAAACAGCAAGCATATATCTCCATTAAAAGAATTAAGTGCTAAATTTTAAATACTTTATTATAATGTTGCCATTGTGATTATATCTTGTAGTATATCCTATCCACTATCCTAAAATCTAAATCAAAGAACTTAACTAGCAAAGAAATAATAGGTGAAAAAATGTATATATTTAAAAGCATACATTAAATGTAGGGGCATTGAATATATCTTTGTCCTGGTGTGTTAGTTTATTTCCCTAAATATAAGATTCCATTTTTTAAAAAGTCTGAAAACATCCATGAATGCTAATGCCATCTATTGTTATCCCTTGTTTACATCTCTATCACTTCATTTTTCCAGTTGTTGGGATAAAAATAAGAAAATGCATGTGATAGTATCTTTAAACTGAGAAACATACAAATTGTTACTTTTTTCTATGATTTAAGAAACCATTATGACTAGTCAGTTTTAAAACAACCACAAGTAAGACTAAATATTTTGAATATGAAACTGTGATCTACTATTTCTATAGACAGTTATTATACTGCAATTACAATTTAATTTCCTAGTTAAAGAATGAACTTTCTTTAACCTCACAAAGTATATGTTATCAAGATAATAATGAAGATGATTTTAAATGACCAGTTTTTCCTATGTTAGATCCTATGAAGATAGGAGAGTGAAGATGCTGGTTACATAAATAGTTTTTATTATTGTGATATTTTATTTTTCTTGACATTTGATAGTTCCAAAATGTCATCCTTTTCCTTTGGCCAATTCTTCCTTTCTAACACAGAGGCCCAAGAGACCCATGATGTAATCTTTAGAAAAGAACAGGAAAAAAATGAATAGAGAGAAAAAGATTCAATCCAGGACCTGCATATGAAAACAGATAGGGAGAGGGAACCTCCCCATGATGCAATGAATGTCTCTTATGTACTGAAAATGTCAAACTGTCATAGGAATTTCCTTAGTAATATGCCTTTTAATGGATAACTAATTAAAAATTTTCAGCTTAATTATGACAGATGAAAATTATAGACTTAGCTTCAAAATTCATAACTAAAAATTTTTGGTGGGAACTTCATTTTGACTGTTGAAGAGGTTTAGTCTGAGAACTGGTATCTGACTAAAAGTACAGGCTATATTTTCTGTTCTCCTTTCTAAAGTCAATTGTTTAATTCAGAAATTTTGTGATAAAAATACACCTTATTTCTCAGATTATTTCTATTTCCATTGTAAGCCACCTTTGAGACCCACCAAAATTACCCCCAGGAAATGCTGAATTTACTTTGTTAAGTGTTGAATTAATTCTCTTAATTTGCAGTATAATATTGATAGAGACTAAGAGAGAATGTCAAAGAGTAACTCCCTAATTATGTCTTTTCACTTTAAGTCTTTAATTTCTATGGGTAAGCCCCCCAAATCATCAGTGTGCAAAATAGACAGTAAAAATAATACTGGGTTTATAGTAAGGGAAGGCTAAATATTATCCTTGAGAGGAGAAGACATGACTGAGCATTTTCACTTATTTATTCTATAAATTTTAATGAGTGTTACTGTGTATAAGACATTGTGCTAGATGCTGGATATTCATGGTGAGAAAAACAGACCTGCTTTAGACCCTGCCATAGGACTTACAGCCCGATGGAAAAGATGGTCGATGCCCAGATAAGTAGACAAATATGAAATGAACAGTTTCACAAAAGGAAAAATCAGGATACAGATGTAGATTGTGTGGTTAGAGAAGCCCACTCTGGGTAATGATAACTTAAGCTGAGACCTGAAAGAGGAGAAGGAATCAGCCCTGTGAAAAGCAGGGAAAGCCCCTGGTGAGTGGTGGAAACTTGTCAAAGCCTAGTAAGAGCTGACTTAACCTGTCTCAAGAACTGAAAGAAGGCCAAACGAGTAACTTTTACCAATCTTATAGTGTTTGTAAAGTGATTTCAGATTCAGAATGGTTGGCACCTGAATTCCAATAATGAGCATGATTGCTTACCTACATTTTTCACCTTTTTATATTTGCTGTGTTCTTTATTGTACCAAACAGCTTCCCAAGCTGAATGTTAGATTCATTTGCAGAATAAGAAAATCTGTTTTAAGGTAATCAGTTAAGGTCCTCTCAGAAAAATGGAGGTCCAACTCTGTATTCTAAGTAACAAGGTTAAGACAGGTCATTTGAGACTTTTATACCCTTTGAAAGTTGAGAGGACAGAGGTCAGAGCACAGTCACCAACCTCTCAGCCTTCAGTAGTAAAACAAGTGACTATATCTTGTCCAGAAGTTACTTCAAATATCAAGAATCTCTGGGAGACAGTGCCAACTCTTTCTACATTATGTACTCAAGTGCTTCTCAAGAAACAACCTGGGAGTGTGTCAGACTTCATATTGACTGTCTGTACATGCTTCTGCCTGCAGCTGTCGCCTGAAGAGAAAGACCTATTCTCTCCACTTTCCAAATCTTGTGCTCTTGCTAGTAAAATGCCATGTTACCAAGGAGAATAAAAAAAATAAAAAGGAGAATAAAAGGAATGCTGGTGATGTTTGAGTGATCATAATCCCACATTGGCAACAAATAATCTAGAATAGTTTATCTTTTCGACTTTGGATTTTTTTTTTTTTTTTTTTTTTTTTTTTTTGTGGTCCCAGGGATTGAACCCAGGGCCTTGTGCATGTGGGGCAAGCACTCTACCAACTGAACTGTATCCTGAACCCCCATTCTACTTTGGAAAGGAGCTGGGGGGAAGGTGAGTTATCCATAAGAGATAATGGTAAGAGAAAAGCCATTCCCACTTGGTCCCTAGATGCTTTGTATTCTGGTTTTAGAAAACATGGCATCATCATTACATGGTGCTTTGGATTACTTATCTATCTTGTAGTATGTCACTGCAAGTCACAGTGTGCTGTCTAATCAAGCACTGTAAGTCTGCAATATGTCATCCCACTGTTTTATTAAGCAATCTGCTTCAAAATAGTGGGTACATGTTATGATCAGTGAATCCCATAGGTACAAAACCTATTCTCTTGCTCCTTTTGTTGTGAAATGAGTTCCTCAGTCAGAAATTATGTATACTAATTATCAATTGCTGTGTAACAAAACCTCAAATTTAGTGACTTAAACAGCATTATCATTTCTCACAATTCTGTACATTGAGTGGGACCTACCTTGTGGGGTTAGTTAGGGATATGCAATTATAATCAGATAATGACTGGGGTTGCAGTCATCTGAAGGCTTAATTGACCTGGATCTTCAAGACTGTTTCTTTATTCTTATCTGGTGTCTTGGTGCTCTCTTTCTCTCTATGTGACATCTCATACTCTAGGGCTATTTTATAATATGGAAGTCATACACAGGAACTAGATTCCTAGAGACAGGAAGTGGGAACTCAGTCTAGTTAAGGGCTGCATAGCATCGGTTTTTCAACATTAAAATGATCAAAACTGTGCCAGCACTTGCCCAGTTCAAGAGAATGGAGAAAGTCTCATGGGAGTGTGAAGGTCATCTTGCAGAAGAGAATGTGGGATAGAAGATACTATTTCTCCTATCTTTTTAGAAAATAAAATCTATTACCAGTATTAAATAAGGCACCATGAAGTAAATATGGCAACAGTAACCTATGGATAATAGAAGAAGAAACTGGAGGAGGGAAAGGTTAAACTGCTGTATCCATGTTTTAAGAGTCCATTGTGAATAACCTGCCATCTAGTTGCATGTTGGTTCTCTTTGGTCTTTGCTGCTGAAAGCTTGGGCACCTAGCAATAACTGACTAGATCAGCTTCGGGTGGGTGGATGGAGATAAAATTATATTGTTGAACATAGGTGTGTCTTTACTTTCTTCATGAGTTTCTGGAGCAAGCATTGTTATGGCTAAGGAAAGAGACTATTAGTTACAGAATGGAACTGTCTGTCCTCCTGATTATCAAGGACGTTTATGGAACACATTACCAGAATCTACGCCTATTCAGAGAAATCCTCTCTTCTCCAAACCTCTTTCTCATCAGTTTCTTAATTTTGCTAGTTCTTATATAATTGATTCACACATATACAAGTTCTTGACTATCTTACCAAGCTATTTGCCATTATACATAGATCAGTATAGATCTAGTCCTCTTGCCATGTCTTCTTCCAATCTAAATAAACAACTAAATGCACAGTCTGATGTTTTGTCTATTTGGAGATTTCCCTTCTTGTCAATCATTTAGGACCATTCAAGAGTGAGTCTGTAATACTAAAGCCATCCTCTTTTGGGTATTACCAAAACATTGTGATGAACTATCTGGAAACCAGATAAATTGTCATTTTTCACAGTTCTGTGTCTTGGATAATTCTCCATGAGGCCAAAGGTATGGATATAGAGAGTTCAATGTAGTACAAGTTACTACCATTGGTGTCTGAGTCACTTACTCACACAACTTGTGTCTTTGAGAACAGATTGAACTTCATCTCTATCCCCCTAACAGAGCTGTGGTCCTCTGAGTCAGGGAACACCTTAGCTCATATGATTACTTGGTGTCTCATAGTTAGATATTTCCTGAGGGACCAGCAGCAAGCACAGAACTATTTCTCAAAAGGATATTACTTACTACAGAAGAAAGTTGGCTTCTTCCCCACAACCCTAAGTGTATTGGCATGACATTTTTATTTGTTACTGTGAGAGCATTCCTATCTGCTATTTCAAGCACCATTTGGTCTGGTCTGCTGAGTCATATACCCTGAGATCAGCTTGCATGGAAGCTTAAACCTGCTTCACATCCTCCAATTGCTCTGGAATTCTTTCAAAACTATGGGTTACTCAGTAAAGGGTTCAAAGAACATTCAACTAGATTGTATGTCACTTCTGGAATCCCAATTGGCCTATGCATTTCTCAGTGATACAGTCCAAGAGGGAAGACTTGCCTTTCAGCTTGGTGGAAATACTGTGGCATGCCCCAGCCTAATGAATTCCTAGAAACTTCATTCAGGTGTTCCTGAATGTTTTAAAGGCTTATCTTCCATCCTGCCATACATGTGACTTAGCAAGACCTAAGGTGTTTACTACTTCTTGTACATGTAGTCAAATTCCTCAAAGGAATAAAGGGACTCATTACACTCATACACTCCTGCATATATCCATTTAACTAAACAGTTGTCTAATTCAGTATCTTTAGTCTTCCACAGAATGTAAACTTCAGAAGGACTGGAACCCTATTTGTCCCATGCAGTTCCCTTTTCCTTGCCTTGTATAGGGTGGGCTCTCAAAAGTTAAGTGAATGAATGATTGTATGGAATTATGAAAGAAAAGGGTGATAAAAGTATAAGGATGGATATGATAACCATCACATAATATAAGTGTAATAAGGTAGCAGTACAGGAAGTCCCCTAGGAATTCGGTCAGAAACCTAATCATAAGGAACCTTGAGGCTTTATTTTGGCAGTTGAAATTTTTTTTGAAAAGTTGCAGAGAGCCCTTGAAAAGGTTTATGCTTCTTTGCTGTTGAACTCTACTCTTTCTTCAAGGACACTCTCATCACTTTATACTTTGTTTCATTTGGGCATGTGTCATAATGCACACACATATCTTTATATACACACTTAAGAGTAAGAGTTTTATCAGGTAATAAAATGAGAGAATCCATTGATCTTGAATTTTGTCTTCCTAGTACCTGGTACAGTACCTGAACATAGTAAGCACTTCAACACCTATCAAATGAACAAATAAAGGACAATTAAAATACCACCTCCACCTTGAAACCTTCTTTGATCATCTAAGCTGGAAATGCTCTCCTATAATCTTAAACTTAATTGTGTTCTGCATAATCTTTGTGTGGCACTTTTAATGTATTGCCTTATAGTTATTTATATAAATCTCTAATATCTTTTACTAAGTTGGAAGTAGTGGTCAAATAATTTTTGCATACCAACAAAATAGTACATTTCCTTATATGAGGCAGATATTTAGTACATATTTAATGAATGAAATAAAGAAAGAAAATGTATTTCTCTTTCATTTTTAGTTTCATGGATAGCAAAGAATTATGCAACGAGAAGCATAATTCTTAAAATTTGTTATCAGGTAGTTATAATTACTGTAGATGTATTTTATTCTAAAATTTTGTTATTCTCACCAACTGAATGAATGTGGAGAATACAGGAAAACTTGTTTCAGAAAAAAACTATAAGTAATCATGTCTTTTAAAAGTCATTTTCAATTAAGATATTCACAACTCATAAAATTAAACCTTTTAAATTATACCATTTATTGGTATTTAATATATCCATATGGGGCTGAGGTTGTAACTCAGTAGTAGAGTGCTTGCCTAGCATGTGTGAGGCACTGGGTTTAATCTTCAGCACCACATATAAATAAATAAAGGTATTATGTCCATCTACAATTAAAAATACTATATAAAAATACTATATATATGCATAGTATATATATAGTATATATATGGTATATATATATATATATTCTCATATGGTTAGTTATATCACCATCATTACTACCTAATTGTGGAACATTTACATTTACATTTATGCTTCTTTTGTCTCCTTAGACTCTGTTCTTGACTTTTAATTTGCTTTGTGTTTTAGTCAGCCATTTCATTGCTGTGACCAAAAGACCTGACAAGAACAATTAGAGAAGGAAAAGTTTATTTTGGGGCTCATGGTTTTAGAGGTCTCAGTTCATAGTAGGCCTGCTCCATTCCTTGGGGCTCCAGGTGAGGCAGAACATCATGGCAGAAGGGTGTGGCAGAGGAAAGAGATTCAAGACACCACATCAGGAAAGAGAGAAAGGGAGAAACAGGGATTGTGGCTCAGTGGTAGAGCACTTGCCAAGTACATGTGAGGCACTGGGTTCAATCCTCAATACCACATAAATAAAAAAAAGAAAGAAAGAAAGGGAGAGACAAGAAACTGACTCTACTTGCAATGGATGCCACCAATGACCCACCTTCTCCAGTCATACCCTACCTGCCTACAGTTACCACTCATTTAATCCCTGTCAGAGGATTAACATGATGATTGGGTCAAGGCTCTCATAACCCAATCATTTCACCTTTAAACCTTCTTCCATAGTCTCACACATCTCATATCTAAACCATAACACTTTGTAATCTTTTGCTGAAACTGACCATGCTGTGTGGGATAATAGAATTTGAGTTAAATAGGTTTTACTGAAAGGTTTTAATGTTAATCTGACTGGAAGTTGGACTATGTTTGATTTTTGCTATAGCTGTAAGTGCCAAAGGATTCTGTTGATTCAGGTGTACTTGTATTTTTTCTTACCTATTTTCTTTAGATTTCCCTAAAAACTCCTTCTTAAACAGAATCTGTGTCTTGTAGCTCTTTTGGTTGAAGTCCTTTGGTATTATACTGGAACCTTGTAGGTGTGGTAGTAACATGCTACTGTCTGTGGTTTTAATGGACCATTTTATTTGATTTAATTTTCTTTCCTATCTTAGCATATCGTATTAGTTTGTTAAGTCTGTTATAGTTAAAATACCACAGACCAGATGGCTTAAACAGAAGTCTCTTGAAGCTAGCAGTCTACAATCAAGGGGCAGCATTGGTTTCTTCTGAGGCCTGCCTGCTTGCTTGCAGATGTTCTGTTCTTGCTATGTTCTCATGTTTTTTTCCCAGCTGTGAATGTACATCCCCATCATCTGTGTGCCCAAATTTCCTCTTCTTACAAGTCATATTAGATTAGAGCACACCCCACTGCTGTCATTTTGCCCTAGTTAACCTCTTTAAAGTTCCTATCTTCAAATACAGTCAGAGTCTTAAGTACTGGGAATTAGAGCTTCAACATATGAAATTTGGGATGATACAATTCAGACTATACCATGTATCAATTGTAATTTTTAAACTTAAAAAAAATTGTTTTCCTAGCATGCAGAGTATCTATTAAGAACTAATGAAAGTCCATTTCCACGTGATTCTATTCTGCAAGGGTGCAAGTACCTCATAACATTGTCCTGATTCCTCCTGCCTGTGCCTTATAATATTGCTGTTATTCATTTCTCCTATCCATAAATGTTAATCACTGAACACAATATATCTATTATTATTTTAAATATTTTCTCTTACATCAATTGAGTATAAGAAAAACAAAAGATTTAACTTTCATATTTTCCTTCTTGAAGGCTCTTCCTTTCTTTGTATAGATTCATGATTCTGACCTATATCATTTCACTGCTATCTGAAAAAACTTTGTTAAGCATGAAAAATTCCCTAAATTTCTATTTGACTGAGAAAATCTCAATTTCTCATTCAGTTTGAAAGGATAATTTCATTGGATACAGAATTATAGGTTGGTGAATTTTTTCTTCCAACACTTTGAGAATTTTATTCCACTCTCTTCTCACATGGTATCTGAAGAGAAGTGTAATTTAATCCTTCTCCTTTCACTTCTCTAAGATTCTCTTCCCTCTTCCCCAGTTTTGTTTAACTGATTTTTGAACTTTGATTTTCTGTGGTTTGAATTGGAAATGCCTAGGTGCAGATTTTTTGGTGATGATCCTGTTTGGTGTTCTCTGAGCTTCCTGGACCAACAGTTTTGTGTCTGCATCAGTGTTGGAAAACTTAGCTATTTTTACATCAGACTTTTCTGGTTTTTTGTTTTTCTTACTCCTTCTGGGGTTCTTGTTATGCACATGTTATAGCTTTTATAATGATCCCAAAGATCAGCATGATATTTTAACAGTTTGAAATACCCAAGAAACATATTTTCCTCAAGAATAAAGGAAAACCAAAATTTGGATTGAGGAATCTTGGTTCTACTTCATTTGCTCACCTACTTATTCACTCATTCAACATATATCTTTGCTGAATGTCCACTTTGCATCAGTTCTCCACATCTTTGTTTAATGGGATGGCCTTGTATGCATTACATTCCTTGAGCATTTCTCAGCAGTGACAACTTCATCACATTAGTAATGAACCAGGAATTAATAATTCAATATATTATGTTTACTTCCAGGTCTTAATAGAAACCAATTGGAAGAAAAACCATGCAGAAACCTGCAATGACATTTTTAGTTTATTTCTATGGAAAGAAATAGGTACAGAATTGATGATATTATTTACTATTAATATGCTTTGCTTTGAAGGAGCAGCTTCTCATGAAAATCCATCAAAAAGTAAAAAATATAAATGACCATGTAATCTGCAGAGGTGTTTTTTTTTTTTCTTAAATGATGAAGACATCCAATGAAGGGTAAATATGTTTATGTATTTTAATAACTTACATTGAAAGGACCAGTTTAAATGAAGGAAATGAACACTACTACAGATGGCTTAGTTTTACCCCTGAACATGATTCTTTTTGCCATATGGAGTCATGCATGAACAGCAGCTCATTCTCCAGTCTGTAATAATCCTACCAAAAGGAAAGTCTGAACAGGAACAACATGTATTAATAACAAATATAAAGAATTGCTAAATATTTGGACTTATACTCCTGGCTCCAACTTGCTACATGGGGACAGCTTTTAATATCTATGAATATCTATGAATATTCCTCCATTCTGAGGTTAAATAGCATGCCTAACAATGGCTCGCTCTGTAACCAGGAAAAAGAAGTTTAATTTTCTAGTGTTGTATTTTGCATAAGAAGAGCCATGCAAATTTAGGGGTATCTTGCCTTGTACAACAACATATTTATCAATCTACTTCAATCCTTGACTCTTCCTTTTCCTAATATTTAAAACATTTTTTTTCTTTTTCTGTTTTCATGTCTGAGTTTCTCCCCATGACTTGTACACACAGTGTACATATAAGAAAAAGTCTGAAAGACTACATAAGCTCCATAATGTAAATAGTATTTATCTCTGAGAGGTAATTGTTAAATGTTGATTATATAATTGAACATAACTATATGAATCATTAAGGATATTGATAGATATATTTAAAAGATGAAATACTTGCCTTCTTTCTTAGGCAGAATTTTTAGCCTGTTTCCCCTGTTCTTGACAAGGTTGATAATGTAGGTCATTCTTCTAGGCCTAACCCCTGAACAACTTCTGCAGTGATTTTTCCAATACACAAAAATGACTGTGTCAATCCTATGCTTAAAAGCTTTCAGTTGTTATTTTATCACTCACTAAAGAAATATTTGGATTCTTTGTCATGACACAAAAGGCTTTCATAGCCTATCCCAAGCTACTGTTTTCAGAGTTACTTCTTTATGTCAGTCCCTGCAGTAGGATTGCAAAGAAAATGAGAAATGGGTTTTATGACCTTGGGGAATTCACAAATAGTGAACTGGTACTGCTGCTCAATAGCTGTAATGCTCTGGTTAGTGCATGGAGCAGGAATCATCATGGCATTTCAGAATTCTAAGTAATTATGCCCAATGAACAAATAAAGTCTTATCATCTGATGCCTATTTAAGTCAAAATGAGGAGGGCTATAATTGCCCTAGGAAAAGAGATGGGTATTGGAAAATGAGCCTTGAAAAACAGTCGGAGGAGGAAGAGGTTCTGCTAATAGTAATGCCACTCTTTTGTCTGCAGGTGGAATGATGCATAATCACATCCTGTTTTGTTTGGAGTTTTGGAGGTGGCAGATTTTTTTAATGCAAAAAAAATACCATCTCTTACCCACCTGTTTTATTTAACCCTCAAAACATCTCTATGATACCCTCAATTCATAAGTAAGAAAGAAGACTGAAGAAAATAAATAACTGATTTAAAGTTACACAGCAAACTAAGTCAGAATTTCCTTTGAATCAAAATCCTACGATCATCATGGATAAAATATCAGGGTTTATTCTCTGATCTAAGAGTAAGGAAGTGGAAGGAAGTGGGATTCCAGTTTCTGCAACTGGAAGCCATCTTGAAGAAGCCTCTTGGAAATATCTGTGCTCCTTAGTGTGACAAACAAACAAACAAACAAAAAAAAAAAAAACCACCACAGCAAGAAATCATTATTCTGTTTACTAAATGCCCAGTAGTTTGCCAAATGCTTTACATATATCATTAGATTTAATCCTAGTGACTTTATGAGGTAGCTGCTTTATTTTTCTTCATTTTCTAGAGGAAAATAGCAAGGGTTAGGTAATCAACTTAGCCCAAAGTTGCACAATAAATAAGTGGCAGATGAGGGACTTGCATACATGACAGAGCCAATGGTCTTAATGTTGGGCTCCAAAACCCAGTGCATGCCTTCCTCTAAGAGAATGGTTAGTTTTGTTTTTATCAGGATAACTGTTCCCAGAATTTTGGATATCATGCATCAATTTTTTGGTTTTCAGTTTTGTGTGGTAGTGGTGGTGGTGGTGTGTGTATTTTTACAATGTCTCTTCCTTCTTTGGCTCAAAGTCATTTTGATTCAATGGAAGGATATGATAGCAACTTATTCCTTCTGTGATTTTTCTCCTCTCCCTAACCTTATCTTCTTAGTGCTCTAATATTACCAAGCTATTGCAGTTGTTTGTAATCAGCTTATTATTGAGCCACAGTATAAAATCCTACAAAATGAGAATTTTATAGTAAAAAGGGCAGAAGGCACACCAAAATTAGAATCTGAAAGCCTGATCTCCAGTCCCAAGTCTGCCCTTCTCCAGCTGTGTGTCTTTGATCAAGCAGTTTTAATTTTTCTAAGGTTTCTATTTTCTTAACTTTAAATCACCAATAAGTTTTCCTTGTGCCTTTTCTCATAGAAGATGTAGAAGAGTCTAAACAAGTTATTTTACGGATTGATTTATTCAAAATGAAACAATTCCAAACACCTGTATCTTGAATGCGCTCACTTTTAAATCCACTTCTAAGAAAACCCTCAGAATTCTGTGAAAGAATATTTAAATTTTTTCACTGATTTGTCCCTGAAAAATTGTAGAGTGCAATCTGATATTGCATATAGATAAGAACTTTAGTTCACTGCTAATAAAGAATTAATTCTTTTAATATTTCTGGATAGAAATTTGATGAAACAAAAATATTTTAATCTAGAAAACTTACTTTATTGGTTTCAAGTTTATACATGGTAATATTTCTTATAATAATGAAAAACGGGAAAAGCTCAATTTCTTATAATCAAGAGGAAATGATTAAATAGACTTTAGAATATTTAAATAATCACATACTTCTTTTCACCAAATTAAAATGATTTAAAAATCAAATAACCCTTTGGTTATGTCCATAATTATTGTATTAGGTTGTTTTAAAAAACCACTATCAAAAATATGGTTTTAGTTGATCATTAATATACCTTCCACTTTATCCATTCATCAAACATTTTGTGAGTGTAAATAGTGTGCCAGGCATGCTACTATATGGTGCTGGAGATATGGTGGGTCAATGAAAAGTGAGTCACTAGAATCCGACTACATTCTAGAGAGGCAACAACAAAGTAACAAAGAACAATATGAAACAATGCAAACAAAATAAAACAGTAATGAGGTAAACCCAGAAAAAAAAATTGCAGGTTTGTTTTTCTAACAAAAGAAAAAATAGAGTTGTGTGATAGTGAATAAGTTGGTGGATGGTGGCAACTTAAGATAGGGTAGTCACAAAGGCTCTGGGATGAGACTTGACAGATGGGAAGGATTGCCCATGTAAAATATAGGGAAAAGTATGGTCAGGAAGCACAGAACTGTGAAAACAAACATTCTTATGTAGAAAAGAAGTCACTGTGCTATGGGACCAGAAACGATGCCACTGTGGTTAGTGTGAAGTGATGGAGGGTAGGAGGGTGCAGGTAGTGCTAAATGGAGTTGGAGAAATAGGATCTCATTCCTAAGTAAGGGCTTGTATGCCACAAAAGGAGTTTAAATTTTATTCCAAGAGCCATATGAAGCCATTGAATTCTTTGACACTGGGAGATGACATAATGAGATTGTTGCCTTCCGATGACTGGATTATAGTAGAAGTAGGGAGAAAAATTAAGCCTATTGCCAGATGGGAGCTAGGAATGATTGTTGTCATTGAAGGAAAATGGGCCAAATATGAATATATTTTTGAAGATATGATGAATTGCTTTTTCTAATGGACAATATGTTGGTGGTGTAGTGACTAAATACTTAAAGAAGTGGAAATATTGAAAATACAAAGTTATTATGTTATAGTATAAGTATAGTTGACTTTTTATACAATAGATCTCTTGAATGTATTCTTCTTATCTAAATTAAATTTTCTATCTTTGACTAACATCTCCTCTATCCAACCTCTACTTCAGCCTCTGGTAACCATCATTCTGTTTCTATGAGTTCAACCTTTTTAAATTCTGCATGTGGTAAATGTAAATGTGGATTTCAGGAATTGTGCATTTTTGTTGCTATAATAAAATACCTCAGACTGTATACTTTACTTAAAAAGAGATTTATTTAGTTCACAGTTCTAGAGATTCAAGAGCACAATGCCCACTTCTGCTCAGTGTTAAGGGGCGCAACTTAAGAACAGACTGAGTGCCACTGAGAAGTCCAAATTTGGGAGTTTATTAAGCCAACCGACTGACTTCTCTCACACAATGCTCCCAAAAATGGCTAGTGGGAGAACAGCCCTGACTATAGGGTTGTAGGGGTTCTTATACACATCAATCACATCAATCATAAGTGTCTGTTGCTATTATTTGAAATTACACATTAGCATCATGTGATCATCAAAAGAGGGGGAAGTGGGTCAAAACGACCCTTACCTAGGTACAAACTAAAGAATGGTTGCTAACATCCACACAATCACCGTTCACATGGTACATTGTTTAGGAGCAATAGGAATCAAAAGAGAGCAATTTTTCATTACGTAAGAATTGCTAAACATGTCACGCTAAGTAACTTATGATGGGTACAGAGGCGGGGTATTTAGAAGCTAAGCAATTGTTGATGGGTACGGAGGAGGGGTGTTCCCATGGGAGAAGCTTATTTCCTACATAACATGGAGTCTCAGAGCAAAATGGAGTTTGTTTAGTCATTTCCCTTAGAGTCTGGTGTATAACATTCTCATGGAGCTAGGTCTGTGAGCCCATCACACTCAGCTTTGGTGAAGACCTTTTGACGACATCACAATGTGGTAGATGTATCAGTGTGGGACTGTGTGCAAGAGAAAAAGACAGAGAGAGCGCACATGGCAAGGAAGGAAGTCAGAGAAATTCAAGGTCCAGACTTACTCTTTTTATACAACATATAATTGCAAGAACTAATTCACTCTATGAGACCAGCATTAATGTCGGAGAGTGGTACTCTCCTCTCATGACCTATATTACCTTGTACTAGTCCTTACCTCCTAAAGGTTCCAATTCCTGTCAACAACACCATGCTGGGAACAAAATTAATTGAACACAAACCTTTGGAGGACCACTCAAACCATGTTCAAATCCAGCAGGGAAAATGTCTATATTGGATATAATATCCAAAGATTATATAAAACATTGGTTTAGTTATTCCAATAAATCATCTATCACTCTATTTAGAATCTTTCTCAAGTGAATATTTAAGGGTTAATTTTAAATTTTCTCATTATTCTTACCCAGATGTTTTCTGTGAGACTTTCCCCCAAGGTCTCTGATGTTTCTTGGAGAGACTGAATCACAACCTTCAGATTTTGTGTATCACTGGTTCTTGGGTTGCTTCTTGGTGAAATGTTTTTAAAACAAACATTTCTTTTAGCAAAATTCTGGTGTGTTATTATATAGTTGGCAAGAAGTAGAATGGAAAGAAGGGCCAAAAGAGAAGTGGGGAAAGAATGTCGTAAATACAATACTCATAACAAAAGGAATATGAGGAATTAGCATACTCAGGCACTGCTGGAAAGAGTATAATTTTTTTACAAGCTTTCTGGAGGGCTCTTTGATACAATCAAACTCTTAAAGCTGCACTTAGTTTTTAATCCAAAAGTTCAATTTCTACATTATTATAAGGAACTCATTTGATATGCATGAAAAGATTTAGTTGTAAGAAAGCTAATGGCAGCATTCATTATAATAAATAATAGGAAAAACACTACCCAAACAATGAAATATTCTCCTGTCATTAACTATTACATTATAGAATGTTTAATGACATCCAAAATGTTAACATTGTTGATCAAAGATAGTTACAAGATGTTGTTTATATTGTGATTGCGTAACAACAACAACAAATAGATTGGAAGATATTATATCAAAATATCAGTGTTATTGGTATTGTGATTTTTATTTCTTCCCTCTTCCTCTTTTCCTTCCTACCTCCCTTCCTTCCTTCCCTCCATTTCCCTTTCCTTCCTTCCTTCCTTCCTTCCTCCCTTCCTTCCTTCCTTCCTTTCTTCCTCCCTCCTTCCCTCCCTCCCTCCCTTCCTTTCTTCCTTCCTTACTTTCTTCTTCTTTCCTTCCATTATGCACATATATAAGATAAAACATATTAAGAAAAAGAATGAAAATTGCTGCTATTGAATGATATATGCCAAATCAACAGAATTGAGACCTCTGCTAAAGAGGATGACGTGAATATTAGCAACTGTGACAAATACCAAACAAAAAATTAGCAATGCAGGGAGAGTAGACATTCATATTTAGCAAAGAATTATTTTATAATGTTCCCTCTAAAAATATTTGTTGAGATATTTAGATTTCAAATGATTGAAAGTAGACATCTGGACTGCATCAAGTTTCCCCTAGAGTAAGATGTGACTTGGGTCCTTGCACAAGGGACATGAAGGAGAACAACAAGCAGAGAGGGATGCCTTGGGAGCTAATTGAACCTGTAGAGATGTTATTTGTTCCCTTCAGTACAAGACAACTCAGACATAAGGGTCTTAAAAAGTCTGCCCTCAGGGCAAAAGTGACTACTTCAGAGTCTTTCCCTCCAATAATCCCTCTGCCTGTAGAAACTGGAAGTTTGTATTTGAAATTAGATAAAAACCATGAGGCATATTTGGAGTCCTGTGGAAGGCACCATTGCTTTGTACCTTTCTGCCTTTTTGCCATTCTTATGCTACTCTCTCTTCCAGGAATGCCCTACACAATTCCTGACTCTGGGTTATGAACTACTACCATAAGTGATTATCTGCTTATAAATTCTGGCCATGGACAGAAGACAAAATCTTTATATTCATCCCCTAATAACCCCTCCTAAACCAATCTGAGAAGCACAAAGTGCATAACCCCTGTATTGACCAGTATAACTTGTGAGCTCAGTCTGATGGGAAGAATAGACACATGCTCCTTAGGTAGATTAAATATGGTTTTAATTATCTAAATGATCTAAAAGGAACTCATTGAAGTTATGATATACAGCACAGAGATGAGCTGCATCATTCAGGACAGATGGAGGTTCAGTCTTCTGAAATCCTCACCACAGGGTTCACAGTTGCGCTGAACTATATCTGAGTAAAGGTAATAATCAGCCCTTCTAGAAGTTTAATGGGCCTTCTTTTTTCATCAGGTTTATGTACACAAGACTGGATCAGTTCTCCAAGTATGCTAATCTTATTTTGTGCTGGGGACCACCTCACCAGAGCCAGGAGCACCTCATTAAACCCAACTTTAGACTGTGGAAATAAATGAAGATCAACAAAATGAGAACAAGCAAAGACTATTTATTGAGAGCTTGCTATATGGAGGGAGTCAGTCACCACCATTTGTACTTTGTCAGAGACTCAAAGTTACACATAAGAGTGGAGAAAAGAGGTTTAAATTATGCCCTAATTGGAGGCTGTTGGCAGGGGAAAGTATAAGTAGACCTGGGACAAAAAGTAAGGGAACTATCAGTTAATAATCAAGTCCTGGTCATTTGGAGTTGACTGTTACAGGGGTAACTGTCCTGGACTGTCACCAGAGTTAGCAGTCTGACTACCTACAAGTCTGACTTACAGAAGCCTGACTTTCTGGGCTAGTTGACTTCCTGGCCATAGTTCATTCATAGTTCATAGTTCACTTACATATTTAATCTTTCAATATACAGTATGGTTACAGGAGGCAATAAATACAGTACAGTAAACCCAGTACGAACTGTCCCATTTGTCACCTTTGGTCTCCCTGAACTACTGCATCCTGGTCCAAGTAGACTCTTAAACTTGGCATTGCAGAGCAAGAATAGGTTGTCTCCCGAGGCATCTGAGAGTCACAAGAACAAAACCTTAGATCTGTTATAAAGCTTGTCTAGCAACTGGAAAAGTAATGTGGGCAGGAATGGAAGGAAAATGGAAGTGACAATTGTTCTCTTCTCCCAAACCACCTTCATGGCTATATTTCATCTACAGACCTTAATGCAACCAGTGTGCAAGTCTGAAACTGTTTTTAACTGCTCTTAGATATAGCGATTTAGGACTGTGTCATCCAAATAATGCTATTAGTGCTGCTGTAGTGACAAGCCAGGCAGCTCACTGAAGGGCTTGATGATGATCTATCATGACAGACAAGTTGCCTTTGGACAGTATGTCACATGCAGGACTCAGAGATTCTTTCTGGGAATTGTGACGGTACTGCTACATTCAGGTGAGGGAGTTTAGATGAGAAGGAAGCAAAAGGCACTTAAGGTAAATGAGCCAATCATCCTCTCTTGGGTCTTATTTGAACAGGAAGAGAGCTTGATTGACAACTATGAATTGATTTTTATCCATATATTTAAAAATGTAGCACTTTGATGGCTCTCAACCTCTCTTTCCCATCTCTTTTTTAGTATCAATAATGAAACTTTAGCAGTGTTTTCTTATCATTCATTTAGAAATATTTCTGCTTTCATTACCTGAGGCCATAGTATTTAATTTTTTCTCTAAGATGTCTGACATATATGAATCCCATTTCTCAAAAAATTTAACTTGAGATTGAGGAACAAACAAATGCCAACTCAATCTAATCAGATAAGCATTTGTTGATGCCATACTTTGTTCTCAGCACTGTCATCTTGAATAATATCAAAGGTAACATTTCATTCCTGATCTTAATAAATAGAGAGAAGAAAATTTCAGAAAACTTCATAGGAACTACTAAGAAAAATTAAAATGTAATATAATTTTTAATTAATGAAAAATATACTAGCAAATATTGCATAGTCTGTAAATGAGACAGAAATAAAAAAGCAAGAAAACATTGTAAGAAAAGAAAGAAGATAATGTCATTAAACAAAAATATGAGATATAATAATCAAGAGAAATTGTTTTAACTTCACTTGTGAAAGCAAGGTTAACTATATTCTATCTACAAATGAACCCTATCCTAAATAACTCTAGAAGGTCAAGTATAAAAAGATAACCCAAGATACCCCAGGAAAACATAAATAACCAGAGTATATGTTGCAATAGTAATATTGAATAAGTATAATTCAGGTTCAAAAAATTAAAATCAAACAAATGACCTAATTTTATGTTGATGGAATTAATCAAAATATTTGCAAAGATAGCAAGAGGTAGTAGGTTCGTTCACTCTGTTGGTATAATCTATCAGATTCTTTTCAGCCCTTCTATTATTTTCAATCATGGGGGGGTCTCTTCTCAATGCATTTTCTTCTTATCGGGTATAGTTTCTGCACCTCAATGTGTAATGCATCATTTTCAGGAAAGTTTTTTTTATTTTTAAAAAGCATCTTCTGAAATATCACATATTTTATTCTCTTATTGCTGCATAACAAATTACCACAAATGTAATGGCTTAAAGCAATACCCATTTATTAGTTTACTGATCTGCAAGATGGAAGTCTGGGCAGGCTTGCCTAAGTTCCCTGATTAGGGCCTCAACAGGTCAAAATCAAGATGTTAAATGGACTGGGCTCTTATCTGGAAGTTTCAGATCTGACTTTCCCTTGTGCCACCAGCCAAAGAAAACTCAACTTTCAAAGAGCTCACATGATTGATTAAAACTACTTGGGGTAATCTGTCTTTTGATTAACTCAAAAGTCAACTGGTCAGTACTCTTAAATTACATCTGCAAAGTTCCCTTTGTTGTGTAATGTGACATAATCACAGGGTGATACTACATGTGTCTTATTCATATTCCCTCAGATTAGGGCAGGAAATCTTGGGGTGAGGGTGTGCATTTCAAGATCCTTCCTACTACATTACTAAGGCTTCTCTCCTCTTACTGTCACAGGACCCTTTTTTTTTAAAGAATATTTTTCTTTGTAGATAGACAAAGATAACTTTATTATTTGTTTGTTTGTTTGTTTGTTTATTTATTTATTTATTTATTTTTATGTGGTGCTGAGGATCAAACCCAGTGCCTCATATGATAGGCAAGAACTCTACCACTGAGCCACAATGCCAGCACGAGATGACTCTTGAAGGAATACAGTTTCTCAGCATCCTTTACAAATATCTTAGTCTCTCTCTTAATTTTACCAAATTAGAATTTTGTTTTCCACATATCTTGTGACTTTCCAAAAATTTTCTTGATGAGAGGAGCAAACTGCAGAAAATTGTATCCATGTTCACACTGAAAGCTTCTCTGACCATTTTTGGTGGTGTTTTACTCCTTTATCAGACTGTTTTATTATCCCAATGTTTGTTTCTTTTGAATTTCCTTTCAGAGTTATCTTATAGTCTGTGTCTAATAATTCATATTTCAGAGTTAGGAAAGGAGGGATCGAAATCCATTTCTGGCAGGCCATATAGCCCATCTTGTAGAGTGCCTGCCTCTCATGCTGGAGACCCAGGTTCGAGTCCCCAGCACTCTGGGATTGTGGAAATAACAAACAAATGAAATCCATTTCTGTTGTCTTGCTCATCCTAGCTTGCTTCTGTCTACATTGGGTAATATGGTCTTGTGAGGTCACATTTGTTGAATTTGATCTGGTGGAAACCTAAGATCCTAACTTGGGGATGTATTTTGCTTCAGATAGGATTTGTATTTTCAAACACCCCTTCAAATATCCCTGTCTTAATGGTATAAGACCTTGCATCTTGCTAGCAGTCAAGAACTTGATCTCCTGGTAGTTGCTCTGATTCTAACATTAGCCTCAAAGTTTACATATATTTTGAATTTATTTCTCTTTGATTTATATTCATCTGTCTTCTCTTTCTCCCTTCTTTATTTTCTCCTCTTGCTTCCTTTATTTCTCCCATTCTTTCTTCCTTCCTCCCTGCTTAGCCCATTCTTATAAAAATATAGAATCATGTGTATGAGAGACAGTATCTCCACTGAACCCAATGTCCCTAGGGTAAAATCTGGGTCTTTTCCGAGATATTTTAAAGGAAGTCATGACAAAAGTGATGCTGCACAGCTTGGAGCATCAAACCATAACAAAGATGCAGAGCAGGTAGGTTTGCTTACTTTATCTGAAAAAAAAAAAAAAAAGAGGAGGTGTGTAATCTCTCTTCAAATATTTGAAAGGATCTCATGATAGAAACAAGACTTATCTTTTGTTTTCCAGAAGTTGCACCAACAGGTAGATCTAGCAGGAGGGTTCACTTCAGCTCAAGAGAACATAGAACTTGTACAAATGGGAATATTCTGCCTTAAAATGCAATCTCCCTCTCTGTGATCATGCAGATGCAGAATAAGTATCCTCTGCATTTCAACTTTGGCTAAGATGCCATAGAAGTACATGGGTTCAACACTGGTTGGTTCCATGATTCGCTCTCTTTCTCTCTTTAAATATAAAATAAGAAATTGTAGCCACTCATAACAAGTACTTATCCCACATTCTGACTATATGAAAAGAAATTTTGTGTTACAGTATTGAAGAAACCTTTCAAACTTGGCAAATCAAAGTAGTCGTTAACTTATTTTACTTCCAAAATAGTGCTCTTTGAAACAAACCAAGAAAAACATGCAATTAATTTTTATGCAAAGTATTCCTCTCATGCATATCTGCATTGGGATAAAATATGATGTATTTTTCCATAATAATAAGTAAGGTTCAGTCAGAAATAGGGATTTAATTTATCTTAAAGTAGAACAGACACTTAATAGTAGAAACTAAGATTTAGTTTATCTTAAAGTAGAGAAGAGATAACACAGCATAAGCCATATAATGAAATCTGAAATATATTTCAGGGTTCAGGGTATTTGATATATATCTATATTCTTGATAGAATTGGATACATTCTTTTGAATATTTTTATACAAGATATTCAGATATTGTTAATTTTTTCCTTAGAATTTTATAGGGAAGTAAAACATACTTGTTCTAAAATCATAGCTTGGGGAGAAACAAAGCATTTGATTCTTCACTATGAAATAAAAGTTTATGTTGAAGTGTTTTAGAAATCTAGAAATTCCTTTTTATCTCTGGATTCTACAGTGACAATAAAACTCTGAGAAAGAAAGACTAATTTTTCTAGTTCTTCCAGTGACAATAGACACACTACAGGAGATAAGGTTACCCAGAGAAGGACAGTAAGCCAAACATAGGGAGGATGGGAGCAACAAATGGCACATGGTAGAACAGACGTTCTTTAGGACAGAAGGGAAAATTTGATACTAGACCTAAACAGTTTGACTTTTCTTTCTTTTTTAATGCAAGCCTTGGAAAATTAAATCCATAATTTCAGAGGAAGTTAACAAGGCAGGAACTTTGGAAAGAGTGCTAATTGGCCAACCTCCTAATGCCGTAAGTGGAAAGTCATAACATATCCAAGGAACAGAAAAGTTATAGGAGCAATGGTTAAGCTGAAAAAATAAACCTGTAGTTCTAGAGGCCAGATTCCTGCAAACAGAATATATATACATACACACACGTACATATATATTTATGTATGGTGTCTATAGTAGAATGAGCACATTCCTTGCAGTCAGAAGATATGAATGTGTATGATACTAGCTTTACCTCTCAATTATACATGATTCAGTTTCCTTTTCTTAGAAATAGAAATGACAATATATATTGTGAGGGCTAATTTTATGTGTCAGTTTGACTGGGCAAGGGGATACCTGGCTATCCCTGATTTCTGAGAATGTTTGTGAGGGTGTGTCTAGGAGAAAGTAGCATTCAAGTCAGGGACTGAGTAAAGAAGAAACACCCTCATCATTATGGGCTAGCATCGTCCAGTTCACTGTTAGTTTAAGTAGAACAAAAAGGTGGAGGAAGGAAAAATTCTCTTTGAGCTGGGACATACATCTTCCTCTGCCCTCAGACATCATAGCTCCTAATTCTGAGACTTACACCAGAGGCCATCCCTGGTTCTCAGGCCTTTCATCTCAAACTGAATAACTGGGTTAGCTTTCCTGGTTCTTCAGCTTCTGATTGTAGGTGGTAAGACTTCTTGGCTTCCATAGTTGCATAAGCCAATTCCCACAATAAATCTTCTCTTATACATTTATACGGTTATGGAGAACCCTAATGAATATGATAACCCCACATACATTTCGTGAGGGACAAGGAAAAGTAAAAGCATTCTATACAGAGATGGATGAGATATCTTATTGTTTTTATTGACAGAATTATCGTTGATTTTGCCCACCAGGCCTGCTTCCCCCTTATTCTGGAAGTAGTAACCTATTTTTCCCTTTAGTCCAATCTCATACTTTCAGTCTAGGTTGTCATTCCGAGAAGGGAGCCTATGACACAGACCTAGCTAGCAGAAGTATTGCATCACTCCTGGCCCTGGCCCTAGTGATCTATTTTTTCAGAATAGATCATAATAGTAAAGTCAGGCCAATCAACATCTAGGACTTTTCATTGGTTCTAGAGGAAAGGGAAACACTGCATGCTATGGGACAGTGAGGAAACAGTGCATGTCAGTGGTCATCTTGGGGAGGGCTTGGCTGAGAGTAAGCTAACCCAAGAAAGAAAGCAGAACCAGGAAATAGAAACAGCATTCTGAAGGCATCCTCAAGCCCTGGGATTCAGATGTGCTTAAACCTAATGTATCTCTGGAATTCCCAGTTGGCATGAGTCCAAAAATCCCTCTAACTGGTTTGACCTAGTTCTGTCCTTTGTCATCAAGAGTATACTAGCTGAGTCACTACTATTAGAGAAACTTTAACTAGAAAACATTGGTGTTACTTGGAAAATTCCTGAACCCAATTTACATTAAGGCAATTAGGTGACTACTTTGAATTC
This sequence comes from Sciurus carolinensis, assembly GCF_902686445.1. Classification (NCBI taxonomy): domain Eukaryota; kingdom Metazoa; phylum Chordata; class Mammalia; order Rodentia; family Sciuridae; genus Sciurus; species Sciurus carolinensis. The sequence goes on from NC_062226.1 coordinate 70,879,889, forward strand.
TACCCTGAAAAGCAGGGAAACTTTCAGTTCCTTCCATAGTTTTTTCCTTCTCAGATAAGGTCAGGAGGTTTTTTCAGCTTATTCCCTTTGGCCCCCTTACTCAACTCTTTTCATAAGAACTTCCAATGGGTAGCTAAATCAGTTTTGCTGCTAAGAAACAAGGAAGGTACCAAAAAGCAAAGCAGTACTCCGGAGAAGAGGAAGAAACCAAGGACTTAGACCATTTCTGAAAAATGGATATTTAGTCTTTGAATAATTAAGGTTATCCATCCAGTTCATAGGATATTAAAAGTCCCTAATCTATTTATGTTAGAGCAGGTCATTACTAATCTAGAATATTAAAATTTTATCATAATAGTTATGGACACTTCTGCCAAAGAGTTTCACTTATTGATTGGATTAGATATTGAAATAAGGGAAATGTTGAATTATGGAATACTGTATATTGAATATTTAATAAGTTAATCTCCCCATGCTGATAGTAGGAGTTCCAGAAAGAATGCCAGTTACATGTTGACACTTAATCAATACTAGTTAATGATAAAGGCTTGAGAGCAAGTGGATGCCTAATTGGTTCACAGTCGAAATTAAAGCACAGAGATATTGCACTCAAGATTAAAATCTTTTTAGAAAAGACTTTCAGTAGTTATGGATAGTTAAGGGAAAGAAGAGTAAAGCTCTTGCTGGAGTTGACTCCAAAAGTTCCTGAGTTTTAGGCCTGAACTTATTCATATAAACTTTAGCCCCTGGTTTCTAGGTCTGATTATTTTTCTTTTATATTTTTTCATACAACTTTGAATTGTACCAGATTTTATTGGGTGTTCAGCAGAAGATTCTGCCTCCAAAATCCATACTGCTTCTCAAAGCAGTGGGGGAAGAAAACAGGGAGAGACAGAAGGAGGAGAGAGAAGAAAGGGAAAAATGGAGGAAAGGAGTTCTTGGGAGAGACAGGAAGAGTGGGGAAAGGGAAAGAAGAAAGGAGGAGATGGAGAGGAGAAAAAAGATAAGGGTCCAGTAGATGGTGAGAGATCAGAATGAATAAGAACTTCTTATTTTGATATAACAAGTGGACACCAACTTTTTTTTTAAACTAACATTCAAAAGGGTACACATGGATGAGTATATGGTTGGTGACAGGAGGTCCTTATTACTGGAGAACTAAAATTAATCCTGGATTATGATATAAATGCTTGGTTTTTAGTTTTTGCATGCTTTATAATATAAATACAAAATTTTAATGCATTTAAACCAGATTTGACATAGAGATAATGGAAATTAATTTTAAGTCATTTAAAATTTTTGTCTCAGCTTAATTGAAAGACATTTGGCAGAGAGAAATAATTTTAATAATGGGGTTTGGGGGAAAACATGCTGCTGGGGACCTTGGAAGGTCCCCAGCAGAATTTTTGTGGGAGTTGAGCTCATGATTGTTAGGACAGGAAGGGAAAGGAGATGGTGAAGAGGTTCACCCCTGTGGCCATTTACATCTAGTGGGTTTTTTTTTTTTTTTTTTTTTTTTTTTTTTTTTTTTTTTAATTTGCTGTCCTGCCCAGTTCTTGGAAGCCTTTTCAGGGATCTGATAAAGTTAACAAGGAAATGTAGTGATGGGAGCATAGCTCCATGGTGGAGTGCTTGCCTTGCATGCGCAATACTCTGGGTTCAATTCCCAGCACTACCAAAAAAAAAAAAAATTAGAAAAGGCTCACATGACATATTCCCATTTATCCTACAGAAAAATCCTTTCATCTACCTGAGCTGTATTACAGTGAAAAGGGATTAGTAAATGGAAGGCATTGCTTTAACCCTGCACTTCAATGGTTTGATGAAGTTTGAGGAAAATAAGAATAACTCAAGTGTTGAAGACCAATGATTTCATATTTATAATGCACAAAGTTTTGAAAAGGGTCTATTGAACACAAAACTACCTCATTATCACTGGTAACATATCCAAATATCTTGCCAACATTTTCTGATTCAGACTTACATTTCATATTAGAATGTGTTAAAAATCTTCCTTTGATTTCCTTTCTGTCAATTGTGGCAGCGCAGAATTAGCATTATTTTACTTTCTGTTTTCAAGCAGTGTATCTGGCTGTTTTGTGAGACATTCTGGGGGAAAAAAGAGAAAGAAAAAAATGATAAAAATGATATTCATTTAAATAAACCTTATAAACAGATACAGTTTGAAAAACAGTATAGTTAGAGAACTGTACATAATTACAACCACATTTTAGGATAGTTTTCCAAATGATAAAGTGAAAGTCTGAATATAATAACAATAGCAGCAGGAGTTGACATTTAATTGAGGGTCAAACACTATTAGGCATTATTCCACCTGCTTTTGGTGTGTTTATTATGTAATCCTCACAAAGACCCTCTGTGATAACTGCTGTTCCATTCCTATTTTATTGATAAGAAATCAAGAAACCAAAGATTCTGCAGAATGTATTGGGGTATACACAAAGAATGGAATGCATCTGAATTTGAAGATATCAGAGTTAATCTCCTACATCCCAGCACAAGGATGTTGAAGAGTATTTGGTAGATACATAATATTTTCCTTTATTGGGTGACAATAAAGCTTAAAAAGCTGATATAGAAAAGATAGAAAAGAATAAAAAGGCATATTCACAGACTCAAATGGGCCATCAGCTTGGTTTAAGAAACTCTCAAATAAATGCTATGTCTGTTTTGCTTGTTTTCTTAATTTAGTACTCTGTGGTGTGCTGAAAACTTTCTAATCTCTGTAGTAACCCCCCTCCACAACCCCCCCATACTTCAGAAAGAGTTTGGCACTGGGCAGCTTCCATTTTTCAGTCAAATCATCTGTAAAGACCTATCATCTTGTTTGCACATATATTATTATCACTTTAAGCATAAGTAAAATATACAAAAATACTAGTAATGGTGGTAACATTTTTGGAGCAACAGCAATATGTTTTGCTTTGATTGAACAGAATTGAACTTGACATGGATCTTATTGATTCTTTTAAAATTAACTTCTATTTTTCTTTTCATTCCCTCAAAAAGAAAAGGGCTAAAATAGCAGTCAGAACTCTGCAAGCACTTAGCTAGTATCAGTGGACTATTTATTTGGTTTTAAATAATGTGGTTTAACTCTGGCTGTTAGTAAAGTAGGGACCTTAAACCACAGGCGCCCACACTATGCACCACAGGCCTCAGAAAAGCACTTAGTAGTTGTGTGTAATCAAATTTGTGAAGTCTGATCCAGAAGAGTGCTCGAGTATTTATAGGAACACTATAATAAATCTGCTGTAAATGAGAGAATCTATTGTAATATCAATTATCTCTTAGTTCTTAAGTTTGAATTTTTGTGCATGTGAGATCTTAAGATCAGACACTTCGGATATCTGTGGAAGTCGTGGTAAATCTAAGGTAGTCAAACAATATTCATTTGTTCACTGTATACTCTGAAAAAAATGCCATATTCTAAGTATTATGCTGGGTGGGAATAAATAAGTTCAATGGTCCTCTTAAAGTGTTAAGTTTAGGGAGGAGAATTTGAGTGTGTTAAACATTATTTTCTTGGAAAGTAAAAAAATGAAATAAGCACCTTTCTATAACACAGTTACCTAACGGCTTCTTGGAGGCAAGACCATAATCTTTTTTGGAATCTCCTTCCCAAATATGGCACACAACACGATATTGTGATATACTTGTGTTCTCACAAAATGTCAACAGTTGCAAGGAGGAGAACTTGGGAAGTCTTGGGGAACCGAGTGCCAAGTCCTAAGTTGTGCTCAGAGGTGGAATCCTCCCACATCACCGTCTGAAGAGACCTCAGATTCTTGGGACTACCCTTCTTCACAGTTCCATCCTCTCCTCTCTTTTTTTTTTTTTTTTCCCCAGAGGCAGATACTAGTGCTCAGAAAAGTTGAGAGAGCAGCTGAAACTGGAACCAACCTTTTTTTTTTTTTTTTTTTTTTTCCCTTTTTTTGCGGTGCTGGGGATTGAACCGAGGGCCTTATGCTTGCAAGGCAAGCACTCTACCCACTGAGCTATATCCCCAGCCCTGGAACCAATCTTTTTGATCCTCAAAATATTCAGTTAATTTGCATGATTCCATGCCTCTATCACAGATAGGCAAGCTGGATAGAAATGACAATTTAGGGTCGGAGGAGCTGTAGTTCTCTGGCTCCCTTTCAGTGGTGTGGTGCCTACAGTTAAGGGAGGTTAAAAAGAACTCCGCAAGGATGGTGGAAACGGACCCAACTTGGGGCTCGGAGACTTTGCCAACTGGTTAGTCCTTAGCTGACCCTCCGCGCCCGGTACCTCCTCCCCCCACTCCTAGGTTTAGGCAGATCAACGAAACTGCAGATCAGCACACACTCCTCCACCTATCCGTAACCACAAGGTCTAGGAAACCAGAGCTCTTAGGTGGGAGGGATCCGCCCTCCCATTGACTACGCCCTCCCATTGACCCCGCCCCAGGTTGCTTGGGAGATGAGGGACGCCGAATCTTGGTTCTTGTAGCACCGGCTGGACGCGTGCAGAGGGAAATCCTCCTGGGTCTCTGCTCACAGCGGCCATGCGGGGCGGTGATGGCCTTTGCCGGGAGTGGTGCAACAGTAATCAATACTGGTTTGAGATTGGACCCACTGACTTGTTCGAACGCAAGGGTTCCCTGACCCTCCGGTCCTATCACAAGAAATATTCGAAGCCTGTGTTGGTGCATTCCTGGTGAGCAACCTAACCGCAGTTCCCGGGTGCTGGGGAGAGGGAGGAGTGGAGTAGGGATGGAACGGGAAAGAGGGAAAGGAGGAACAGAGAGGGAACAGTAGAGGAAGGGAGAGAGGAAACAGAAGAGAGTAACAAAAGAAGGGGAGAAGAGAAGAGGAAGAAGGAAAAAGAATAAAGAAGTGAGGAATTAACAAGGAAGACAAGAGAGAGAAATGGAACCGCGTAGAAGAGACAGAAGGCAAAGGGGAAAAGAGACCTTCCAACGAGCTACGAATAGGGTGAGAGTGAATTGGACAGCAGAAGGAGAGGCGAGAGTCTCTCCAGGACTACGCATAAGCTGGGCCCAGCATATGACAGACCTGCAATGCTGCCGCCCTGCTCCCTGGTCATCTGAGGTTTCACACCATCAATGCAGAGAAAGCAGCTGTGGGTGGTTTCAGAGGCTTGGAAATCACCTGAGACAAGTAATTATAGAAGGCAGATCCTATTAGAGAGGGTTGGAGGGAGCTGTTCACTAGAGGACTAGCCTCCATGGCTGCCTTTCTTTCCTTCCCTCCCTCCCTCCCTCCCTTCCTTCCAGGTAATTGAACTCAAGGGCACTCAACCACTGAATCCCAGCCCTAATTTGTATTTTATTTAGAGACAGGGTCTCACTGATTGCTTAGAGCCTTACTTTTGCTTAGGCTGGCTTTGAACTCAAGGTCCTCCTGATTCAGCCTCCTGAGCTGCTGGGATTACAGGCAAGCACCACCAGACCTGGCTATGGCTGCCTTTTTGTAGTGGTGTCCGGGTGTGGCTCTGGAAAGAGGTCCTTAAATATCCTCCAGGCTATTTACTAAGCCTATTCTAACCAGAGGTAGAGAACTGGAGTCTCCCACTGGGTAAGACCAATAGATAGTTTGTTTGGCATGTATTCTGCCACATTTTTTCTTTTTTATTAAAAAAGAAAAATGACCACAATTAAAGCTAGGAAATTTGTGTAAAAATTCAGGGTTATGTTTTCTCTTGTAAAATTGAAAGGCCAGGTAAGAGAAAATTGTATTCCCCTGGGAACTCTGAATGCACAGGAGCTCAGTGGTCTACCCCTTAAGATGGGACTGGTTCTCTCTCTAGGAATCTTTACTCAGATTGTTTTTAGGCATTTGGATTACTTCCTGTTCTTTGCAGTTTGTGCTTAGAATTCATTAGCGATTCTCTTCTTTTATAAAATGTTATAACAACCATTAACAACACCAAGATGTATAACTGGAAGAGAAGTGGAGATTTCCTTCTTTTGTGGTCAGTTTTCCTGGCTATATAGTTGACAATAATTACTTTTGAGTATTTGGAATATTTTGAGAACTGTACAGAGAGAAATGAAAAGAAGACATAAATCGTGTTGACTGTATGCTTTTGCCTTTGAAAGGAGTTGAATGATTTTTGACTCTAGCCCTACTTGCTTCTATTCATTCATGTGATTTATATGATACCTGCCGTTTCTATCTTGCAGGATTTCTAAAGATCACTCCCTGCTTTCCCACAAGTTTCCTCCCCCACTTTTATTTCTTATCCCTGAAATGGACTCTCTTTACTCTGAACTCAGTGTGCGAGGTTAGATAGATCTGGAATCCAAAGCTACACTGGAAACAGACAATCCTTTTTTTTAGGTTCATATAGGGCTTACCTTATGACTCTCAAGCAAAACACTTAGCTTTTCTGTGGTTCTGTTACGCCATAGGATTTGGGTCATAATATAAATCACCACTAGAAGTTGTTGTTAAAGAGAAAGAACTATTGCAAAGGGACAGTACTACTGCTCTCTTCTGCACTATGATTGCTTTGAAACGCTGCCTTGTGAACATCATAGCCATCAGTAGCAAAGCCACAGAAGAAGAACATTAATGTGAAAGAGGAAAGGAACCTGGTGAGGGGAGAAAGGTAGTAGAAGACTCAAAGTAATTCCCACACTGCTGAAAATGTCATGCTGTTGGTTTTAGAAGGATGATTTGAGAGCTGGGGGACTTAAATTCAATCCAACAAACACTGTGTTAAGTACTTTGCTTCATGTTGGGGGCATAGAGATAGAAACACACTTTTATCAATGAGATCATTTTTGTAAAGCATTTATCTTCATGCCTGAACTTAGTAAGTAGTAAATACTATATGAGAACTAGTATTATTTATTTAGTATAACAATGCTTAGAATACCAACTTTGCTGCTACGTGACGTGGCAAGTTGACCACTCTGGGCCTCTGTCTCTGCATCTGTAAAATTATGATGACGGGATATGGCATAGTATGTGAAGCACCCTTTAACATATAGTCTGGGACATAGTAAGTGCAGTGAAGGCCGCTAAAATCTGTAACTCAAAATCAAGGCACTTTCCTGGTCACTTACAAACATGTGTAGAGCAACAAAAACAAGCCCTCCCCCCAGTTTTTTTTCCCAGCATGTGTTCCCAACTGAGGTTAAACAGAGTCATACTCTGCCTTCTTGTTTCTTTTCTTAAACTGTAAATGTGATCTATTTAATGCCATTTTTTTTTCATTTCTTGTGTGTGTGTGTGTGTGTGTGTGTGTGTGTGTGTTTTGGTGGTATTGTTAAAACAGCCTCTAAGCTTTCTACCAAAATGCTGGTTAGAGTGTCTAAGTGCAAGAGGGCTGTGATAAACTTTATAGAAAACTCGTGTGTGGTTAGATAAACCTCATTCAGGTATGGGGTATACTACCTTTGGCAATAAGTTCATAAATCAACTACATTAATTAAGTTGTCTTTAACAAGAAATGTACATAAAGCAAGTTTATATATTGATTTGTCCGTGAAAATATTGTGACTAGAAAGAAGTTCACAGGAATATAATACTGTTTCCTCTAGGAGAAATGGTTCAGAATTCACTAATGAAGTACTGGTGGCAACTTTGTAAAACATGTAAATAATGAGACTAGACTGTAAAATGTGAGAAATACTAACATTTTTCTGCAGCAGGCTGTACTGCTAACATCCTTGTTTTTCTTCCATATCCAACCAGTCACCAAGATCTGTGCTAAAAAAGCTGCATAAAATTCAGAGTATGTAAGCTTCTGAAAGAAGAATATTATTGACCACTTTGTTTATATGCATTTGGGTCATAATTGTTAACTTTCTGTTAACTTATTTTATGATATATTAAAACATTTATTAAATTTTACTACCTTTTATTAGTGGTCTTTTGTTTAATTGATGAACACCTGATACCTATAATGGTGTATTCATCATTTGGGTGACTTCTCAACTAAGCATTATATTACTTAATTTACTGAACCTATATATACACAGAACAGTCTGTACCTGGCTTACAGTCAGTAAATTCTGATTTACTTCTGATTTTAGCTTAAACATTTGAATCTTTTTCTCATTCTTTTTACCTAGTATGTAATAGAAATCTGCTTGATCTCTCTACATGTTTTAAAACAGTTGTGTATGATGGATACCATAAAGTGATACAATCAAGATGGTTGTTTAGGCACATCTCAGATCCATAACTGGAGATAAGACCTAGCCCAGGAGCTCTCTCTTTTATCCACAGTGGAGAACAGAGAAAGACATATTGCCTCTGAATGAGAGATGCATTTTGTAGAACTTATCCTTCCCTACTCCTTCTGTAGCATTTATGGAAACTTATCCCAGATGTTTCCATTAGAACTTCCAACTTGAGAGGAAATTTTCTCCTGGGTATCTTCCTACTTATTGGAATAATGGAAGAATAAGAACTAGAACAATTTAGACTTTCCCTTAATGAATTCTCTTGTGCGATGCTATTCATTCATTCATTCTCATCTTTTCCTTGGCCAAACTGATATCCAGTAGTAAGTGATAATAATTTAAAACAACAACAACAACAAAAATCATTCAGATCTCTATGGAGATAGTTCCTGCTCTGGTCTCCATGGTGACACTTAGTTTTAAGGACTCAGGTTAATTTTATGTATTTGTAATTTCAATTACTTTTCTTTCTTGCCTAATCCCCAAATTAAAGAACCTGGGTGTTTTATTTCCCACATTCCTTCCTCCTACCTTATAATGGGAAGAAAACAGAAAGAGAAAGGAAAAAAAAAGGAAGAAAAAACGTGATAATTGTGAGGGAAACTCATAGTTCTAAAGATTTTCACAAAAAACTCACTTGGGCATGGATGATAAACTGGAATTAAAGGTGAAAACTAATCTTTTCTGTGAGGCTCTTCAGACGTCTATCCTCCTGTGCTCTTTAAACAGGGAGTTCCTAAGTGTTTAAGGTACTCCACATTCACTGGAGAACCTGGTTCCAATCATTAGCATACTCAAATAGAAAATGGAGTGGATTTTCTAATTTGCTATGTCATTCTTCCAGTATTTGATCAATGATTTCCTTTAGTACTGACCTTTAAGCATTTAGAATTTGCTCACATCACTGAGGGCCAAGCCAGAGTCATGTAGATCTTTGCTAGCCTGCAATCTTATCTCCTTATGCCTCCAGCATACATACAAGAACTAGAATAAAAGCAAAGAAAAAAAATACAGCCCCTTGCTAACCACACACTGCAGCCACTTCTTTTGCTGAAATTCACAAGGGCTTCCCCTCCTATCAAGCCTATATTTAGCATAGACTTGGGCTTCAGTAGAAATCTTAGTTATTCTTATTTTTTGTACATCTGAGGCAAGTTTGGTTATAGGATTTTCTTGCACACAGCATATAATTTAAATTGAAGGGAGAAGACAGTAAAGGGGCTTTTTAATCAGCAGTAAGAAGTGAAAAGAGTAAGCCTTTGGATAAGGAATAAGAACACAGTAAGTGCTCAATTATGTTTATCCAATAAATACATAAATGAGCAGGTAGAAAGAATACAGATAGAAACCCAAAAGACACTACATGCTAGAGCAAAAACATACCTATCTCTATATATCTATATGTTTACACACACACACACACACACATATTTGTATTTTTTAGATGGGGTCTATTTATGTTGCCCAGGCTGGCTTCAGAATCCTCCTGCCTCAACCTCCTAATTAGCTGGGACTACAGGTGTGTTCCACTATGCCTAACCCCTTTATTTATATAGTTTTAGAAGACCTGGGGCTAAAGGCTACCCTATAACAGAAAAAAAAAAAAAAAAAAAAAAAAAAAGGATTCAATTTCCATAGCCATGATCCTGAAGCAACAGGACACAAATTGGCCACCTCTGTATTAGTCACTTTAGAATGGAGAATTAGAAAATGGGAGCCAGGATTGTACTGGTCCTAGTTCCAGTGCGTGACATCCCATCAGGGACTGATAGGTACTAAGGAGATTTTGAGTTGGTGGAGGGAGAAATGATATTTATTCCTGATAGAGGTATTTTTATTTCTTAACTTATGAAAGTTCCAAATTGTTCCATCCAGCGGAACGTGTGAGGAGAAAGGAGACACCACTAATCTTTAGTTTGATGAGATTTATTGCGTCCCCCCTGTTTCTCTGTCTCCTTTGTTCTCTCCCTATCTTCCTTCTCTTCTTTCTCCCTCCTTTCCTCCCCCAGGCTCCTAGCTCATCAGCCAATTATAACAAAGCTTTCTCTCACGCAGGAGAGCATGCAGAGGAATGCCAGCATAACACTATATAAATCACAAGCTGTCCACGCGTGGCATGATATTAGATAGCCAATCCTTGAGCCTGGCGTTAACACATCATAAGTCTCCAAGGAACTAGTAACAGCAAGCAGCCTTTTTGGGTACTTCCTTATTTTGGTAGCCAGTGCCCTTTAGCTCACTGCCAGGTACCATCTTGTCCAAGATGGCCCCCAACACCAAATCACAATATCCTGTGGGCATTTAATATGATGAAATAATAGAATAAGGACATGAAAATATATACACTGTCTAGAGGATAGCAGAATAAAAAATTTGCATACAACTCAGATGCATGTAGAAAATTTATTTTCTGAAACGAATCTTTATAACTTTTCAACCATTGGTGACTACAGAAAAATTCAGACATGCCAATTAAAACTTATTTCTACCTCTTCAAGTTTAAGCAACTTGCTTTAAGTTAAAATTGTCCCTTTCAGAAGAGTGCCTACTGTTTCTGAGTCCTTCATCCTCCACATTCTCCTTCCTCCAATGCCATCTGTGTGTGTGAGAGGGACGGAGGTTATGTGATATGGGGGTGGGGAGGACTCAGGCCTCCAGATCTATGTGTGGATTCTTGTTCTTGCTCACCTCAAGCTAAGCCTACTGCTGTGCCTGCTGCTGGTGAATTTGTGGCTTCAACTGTTGTTTTGTTGAGGACCTGGTGTCTCTGCCTTACAGACTCAGTCCGTCTTGTCTCTTGCTGGTACTGAAGATCCCTATGTCAAATTCATCCTCTGCCAGACCCTGACTTAAGACTAGTCACACAAAGTCCACTGTGGTAGGGGCACCACATCCTTTAATGTGGTAGTCTATGGCCACCCATAGACACTCGACTCAGCTTCCACTGAAGTTCCCCATAGAGGGCTTTGGTGTGCCTGAGATAGTTTACTTTTGTTGGCCTGAGATATATCAAAAGCCCCTCCTTCACTTTCTGTAGTGCCCTTCTTCTCTGACCAGGGCTAGCTCTGGTCAATAGAAGCCTAAGAAATTTGGAAGACATCTGATTTTCAAGAAAAACATTTCACTCAGGACTCAAAATTTTGATTTTTTCAGTCAAATTAATTAGCAGTACTTAATTTTTCTTCATATTTCTGGTGAAAGCAGTCCTAATTCTTCCCAAGACAAACGTGGGTGCCTCTGATTTATTAGAGCAAAGGTTATTTTAATGGGAGTTCAGCAAAGTATAAAGATTAATATTGGAAAATATAATCTCATTCTAAGTAAGTCTTAAAACAAGCACATACTATAGCCTTTGATGAAAAAAAATATGTCTACTTGCATTAAAAAGAGACTTGAAGAACATCCACCATATAACAGAAAATATTTATTACTGGGTGGTGGATCACTGGACTATTTGTCCATTTTTTCCCCTCTTTCTTTGCTACTTCTACATTTTTCTATAAAGAACTTGTATTTTTTCATGGTAAGAATAAAGTAAAATTACTTAAAAAATTTGATATCATTTTCTACAGCTTTCCCCCTGAAGCAAATATATTCTCTAAATGATCCGAATGTAGACAAAATACTTCATCTCCTTCAGAGTCTGACTCACTCTCAGTGGCTTATTATGAGTCTTTTTAAAATATCTTTTTAATTGCTAGTTTATGTTGGGTAAAAAGGATGATGCTGTGCACATTCATTTGGTTTAACCACCCTTTATTCTTGTCTGTATTCTATAATGGTAGATTCTATGCCATGGTTATTTTTAATCCAGTCCTACGTTTTTATTCTTCAATATACGCATTTACCCACAAGTGCTTTTGAATGGAGTAGTTTTTTGGGAGAACACTTTATTTTCTATTTTTTGAGATAAAATTCAGGAGACCCTGCCTCCCTTTGGTCTCAAACTCATATTTTTCTTTTAATGTTCTTTTTTTTAAATTCAAATTCCAATCAAATGCTTTATTTATTTTATTTTATTTTATTTTATTTTTTGCTACCCGGAATTGAACCACTTAACCACTGAGCCACATCCCCAGCCCTTTTTATGTTTTATTTTGAAACAGGGTCTCACTAAGTTGCTTAGGGTCTCCCTAAGTTGTTGAGGCTGGCTTTGAACTTGCAATCCTCCTGCCTCAGCCTCTGGAGGCACTGGGATTATAGGCATGTAGCACCACCCTGGACTCAAATTCCTCTTTAGAAAAACCAATGTTTCTAGAATTGTGCTGCCATGATCTTTGTGTGAAGGTTTGCTGAACTTGACTGGCATTTACAAAAGTAAGACAGTTTTGCATGCAAGGTGAACCCTTGGAAGGCAGAGAATGAGAACAGGAGTGTCCTGGTGTGGACACACTGGGGCTAGGAAAGACCATTACTGTGCATAAGGGACTCTGCTTCAAGCTAATACCCTACCCTTATGACCATCCAACAGTCGGGTTTGGGAGCCACCAGGAGCCACCAGAACCTTCAATGCATTGTAAAGCTGCTACAGTCCTTTCTCTCAGATAGTCTCAAGGACTTTTTCACCAAGCTTCCCTAGTTTTACCTCACTGATGAACTCTTTCTAGGTAAGGGTGTAGGAGTTGAGGGAGAAGGTGAGAAGAATGTAGGGCTTAGTGGAACTTAAGACAAAGAAGGGTTCAGGCTATGGACATCCAGATACCCAGACTCAAGGCTCAGCACCAGAACTAATATTAAATAAACATTTCTGAGTTTGGCTGATAACCTACCACCCTTGATGTCTTTTCCCTTTTGTATCACTCTTTTGGTGACTAGTAACAGATACTCAGCTTGCACTAGCTTAAGTAAACAGCATGAATCAACCCAAGATATTTATGGATGGTTGATTATCTGGTAAGAAAGACAGAAGTACAGCTGGACCTTAGAAACAACCAGACACAAGGATGCAAATGCTAACAGGTCTTGCTGCATTTCTCTTCTTTCTTTCTCTTTATGTGTTGCTTCATCTTATCATTGAAGACTGTGGGAAACATGGTTGCTGCAGCTGAAGTTTATACCTTATGTCTTCATCTTACAAAGAAATTTTGGTTTTAAGGTGTTTTCAGTTCAATGTCAAAAAACTTCTTGTCAGATGCCTATTCCTGGGCCAATATCTGTTTGGAATCGTATGACTGAGCATGATCACATGGGAACATGGCACCTCTCAAACAGTCATGGGGCAAGGTGGATGTACCTGAGGCTAGAAGAAGTGTTCAACTGGTGATCCTAGAGGTAACTCCCAGACCAGAGAAGGAATTCCAAACTCCAAATACCCAGTTTTATAGCAAAAGTTTAACAACCCATTAATGTGTCAGGAGGTTGACTTTAAACTCTTACTCAGTGCAGGTGTAAAAAATTGACCTTAAATGTAATGGGCAGAACAAAGAAATCTTGTGTAGAGATTAAACACATTTTTGTGGTACTTTGAAAGTTAGTTATGAATAAATCTGAATATTGTGTTGTTTTTGATAGATACTAATTATTTATTGCTGTTTCCTTTGTTTCATTTTGAAATACAATTAAATTTTAATTGTTATTAGTCATGCTGTGTATTTTCTTTATTTTGATTTAACTAAGTTTTGATGCATTAAGGATAATTAATTGGCAGAAATATGATATGTTTCCTTGGTAAGATATTAGATTTCCTAACCAGATTGTTCTAGTTTCAATTAAATGGAAGAATTAATATAATGTCATTAATGTATTGCAAAACAAATCTTAGTGCAAATATTCTAGCCTCCTTTTGTAGAAAGTGATAGAAAGAATATTTAAAGATTACAATGTAAGAATGAATAACTTGTCACATTTTTTAAACAGAAAAACTGAATTGCTCAGCTAGGAGCCAGAAGCTTTAAATGAACTTTAAAAAAATCACTAAGTTTTTTCCTTCATTGTCTTCTTTCTAAGTAAAAACCTCTTCTTTGAAAAGTATTTATTAAAATAGATTTATTGGGGGATGAAGATATAAATCAGTGGTATAGTGCTTATCTTAGTACGTGTGAGACCTTTGGTTGGATCCCCAGAAACAGGTGCATGCACACACATGCATGCACACAGGTTAAAAATACATTTATTGAGTCATTACTATGTCAAAGGCATTCTACTGGGTCAAGAATTTTACAGTGACAATCCTCCCTGTCTTTAAGATATTACTGTGAGACAAGAGTGATGAGGACTGAGTGATTATAATACACTATAATACGTGCTTTGATTAGGGGAAAGAAAGGTATTCTGAGAGCATCTGTAGGAGCATTTAACTTGGGCCAGTTGGACCAGATCAAGTTTTCTAGAGGACGTTCATTAACCCGTGGGATTCGCAAGGAGAACCAAAGCGTGGTATGTTAGTTTTCAACAGAGGGCAGTGCTGTCCCTTCCTCCAGAGTCTTTGGTAGTACGTGGGGCCATTGTTTTTGTTGCATTATGACTGGTATCCTGTAATGTAGCATTTGATTACATGAATTGTGACTTTTAGTCATGGGGGTGACCCTAGCATCTTAACAAAATTTATTCATCTATACAATGCCTAATTTATGTATCTGTAAACCTACAACCAAATGAGTGGAAACAGCAGAGATACTGTGTATCTACAGTTGATAAATTAAGGTTAACTAGTTTTCTTTTAATATTTTTAGTTATAGATGGACACAATGTCTTTATTTATTTTTATGTGGTGCTGAGGATTGAACACAGTGTCTCAGACATGCTAGGCAAGCACTCTACCACAGTGCTATAATCCCAGCCCAGTTAACTAGTTTCCATATATCCATTCATAGTAAGGGTGAGAAGGGCAACATCCCTAATAATCCCTAATCATTTATTCAGTGACAGAAAAGGATTTCCCCAGTCATTATTATGTAAGATCCTGAGCATTTGTAGCTCAGTGGCACTTGCTCTCCTTGCAAGGATGCATGTCAATCAGTAACCACTGGGTTGCTGCAGGCAATCTCCTAGAGGTTAAGGTATTGTGACCTCCCACCCAGACCTCAAAAATGTGTTGTGTGAATTGTTAGAAAAATGTAGCCTGGTTAGATTTTATGGATTTTTAGTTGAGATTTTTCTTTGCATGTTAAACAGTTTTATAATCAATATAAGTGAGTTATTTGGAGGCACTATCTTCGGTTGGTTTACACTTAGGTCAAAATCAGTGTGGTGAATGTTACATGATAGGTCTTCCTCATTGTCCAAGCTCCTGTCCCTGCATTTCTGTCAAATAAACTGGTCAAGGCATGTCAAATGTCCCACTAGATAGTAAGGCACAAATTGAAAATTTTCTTCCACATATAAACCATCTGGGTTGAATACTGTCTTGGGAAACAATTCTTTGCTCTTTGATAACATTCTCTATTTCTTCCTCATAAATCATTGATTTTTAGACTTTTTGTCTCTACTGGGGAAAGTTTTGGTAATTTTTTTTTCTTACAAAGTTATGTATGTCTTCTAACTTTCCAAATATATTTGCATGGAGTTATGGAAAGAAGCATTCAATGTGCTAAAATTTTCTTCTATGGTTTCTTCAATGGTTATATTTGTCTATTTTTGCAACAACTTTATTAAGATATAATTCATATACTATACAAAACTCCCCTTTAAAGTGAAAAATTCAATGACTTCTAGTATATTTGCAGAGTTGTGGATCCATTACCACAATCAGTTTTAGAATATTTTCATTACTCCCATGTAAATACTGTTTATCTTAGCTTTTATTTCTAAAACTCTTAAAACACTTAATCCTTAAACCTAGGTAACTGCTATTTTCTGTTTCTATGTATTTATGTTTTGAACATTTCATATAGATGCAATTATAGAATATATAGTAATTTGTGATTTACCATAATGTTTTCAAGGTTTATCCATATTGTAGCATTTATCA
This sequence comes from Sciurus carolinensis, assembly GCF_902686445.1. NCBI lineage: Eukaryota > Metazoa > Chordata > Mammalia > Rodentia > Sciuridae > Sciurus > Sciurus carolinensis. Next base: position 70,896,001 of record NC_062226.1, read on the forward strand.
GTATTTTATTTCATTTTATTGTTTGATAATATTATAGTGTATGGATGTTGCATTCCTTTCTTTTGTCTTTGCTCTTTTTCTTGACTTATTAGATACAAGTTTATACCATTTACTTACTCATTTATTTCTCGATTTTACTGTTTTCTAATTCATTCAATTCTGCTTTTACTTTAAATTATTGATTTGTTTGCTCTTTTTCTATGCTTGTGAATTTGATGCTTCACTTATTTATTTTCCTTGGTTTACTTTTAGTGATATAAGTATTTATAGCTTTGAACTTTTCTCTGGGCACTGCTTTAGGTTTATTCTATGGATTCTTATAAGTAGTATTTTCATTTGTCTGAATTTTTGAGAAGTTCATCAAGTTGAGTCAGATCTCAGACTCAAGCTGTTTGATAAAGTGTTTAAGTGTTTACAGATTGAAGAAAGACCTCTAAAAATGTCACTTAATTTCTAGTTTTATGACATGGTGGTCAGAAAATGTAATACATTTTTCAAATATTTTGAATAATTTCTTAATTTTTGTGAAAGTTCCATGTACCTTGGAGTTGAATTCTTTAGGCAGGACACCAAATATTGGTTTTGCTCATCTTCCCATATCAATTCTAAGCTCTCCTACTTGCCCTAGGAAAATGACTCAAATTCCATCTAGACTCAGGTCCAAAGTCTTGGATATGCTGTTCATGTCATAGTTTCTTTACCAAGTCTAGCTTTGGTTCTTCTTAGATCAAAAACCTATGAGGAAAATATTTCATGACCCCAATTTATATAATCTCTCATTTCCCTTTACTTTCTTTGTGCAAGTCAGTCAACTATTTTCTAAATTTGTATCATTCTCTTTTAAAAATACCTTGTTAAAAACAGCCAACAGCAATTCACACAGAGAACTAACTTTTTTATTTATTTTATTTTATTTTTTTTTAGAAATCTCTTTTTAGTCTCACTAGGTACGTGGTTTGGCTTCTAATTTCTTGTGACTAGTTTTTTTTTTCTGTCCAGCTTTTAGCCAATGCCATATATTTTATATTTTTGTTATAGCAGTGCCTGATCTGATATAAATTTCTTTGCTAGCCTAGGCTAGGCTTAATCTTTGATAACTAATAACCCCCCAAACTCTGTTACTTATCACATAAAGGTTTATTTCCTGCTCACCTAATGTCTACTGTAGTTTTTTGTAGCGGGCAGGCATTCCTCTGGGATTCAGGCTGATTGAAGTCCTATCATTGCTACATTGTAAATGTCCCCTCCAACACTCATGCTGAAATGTGATTGCCATTGAGATGGTATTGGGATGTGGGACCTCTAAGAATGGTCATTATCTTGGAAGTGGGTTAATGATGTCATGAGTGGCTTTGTTATAAAGCAAGTTTGCCCTCTTTTTCACTCATATGATGCTCTCCTCTGTTGTGATACAGCAAAGAGGCCCTCACCAAACACCAGCACTTGATATTAGACTTTGCAATCTTTGAAGACTTTTCTCTGTTCTGTGACAGATACATGTCTTTGCCAATTATCCAATCTGTGGAATTCTATCATAGTAGCAAAAAACAGGCTAGAAAAGTCATCTAGAAATTCATCTCTTACTCTGGCAGGAGAAGAAAGAGTTGAGAATTGCATAAGAACTTTCATAGTCTTAACCCAGAAATGGAGCATATAGTTTCTACTCAGAATTTGTAATGGGCTAGAACTAGTTGAATGGTCCTACTCTAGGGGCTGACAATTTAGCCTTCTGCTTTCCAAGGAGAAATTGTATTGGTGACCACAACATCTGTCACATGCAGAAGACTTGTAAGACTCCCCTTCTAGTGTGGACTCTGGGGAGACTTTTATCCTCTCACCCTCAAATCAAGAACTTCTAGCCCTGTAGCCATGGCCCATGAACAATGCTGGCAAATGCTCTGCAGACATGAGCAGGTTTGGTGCTTTGAAATTCTGCTTGTCCCTCTGGTTATAGAATTTCACTCAAAAATTGACCTGGAAATTCTCCACTGGATTTTCAGCTCTTAAATGCTTCTAATATGTTGGATCTTTTCATAAATATATTTTGTCTAGCATTTTTTATTGTTTTTGGTGAAAGACCTTACCTGCATAACCACAGGTCATTTGGTTGGCACTCCCAGAGATCGTGCCTCTGAACAATCTTGTCACTGGAACTTCTCACCATAGCCTCTTTCAATTTGACTTTGACTGCACCCTGGCTGCACCCTGGTAGCCCTTGCATGGGTTATAATCTGGGATTTTAACTTCTGATTTTGCCAAAAATTTAGTTTGCTTTCAATTTTTCCATTTCTTTTGCTGTTTTTGCATGGTTTCTTAGAAGAAAGGGGGAAAAGTGTGCATTCATACAGCTATGTTCATAATGAGTGTTTTAAGTGTAGATTCTATTTATGAAGAAAAGTTTGTTTCTAATGTATATGAAATTAATTGCTCTGAGACCAAATAATCTTGTGTTATTTACTCAATATTCATGGCTCATGGACTCACAGAAATGTGCATTTAAATGGACATTAAGCTCACCTAACATACTCTTTTAATGTTATTCTGGGAGAAATAGTAAGACTATAGGGATAGGAGCTTACACAGGTAATCAGGTGTTGTTTGCTTTTTGGATTGTGGCAGGGAGGGGTGTTTGATTTCCATGTCTCTCCAAGCTAGCTATACTACATTCCCAGGAGAAATTATATTGGTGACCACAACATCTGTCACATGCAGAAGACTTGTAAGACTCCCCTTTCTAGGGTGGACTCTGGAGCGACTTTTATCCTCTAACCCTCAAATCAAGAACTTCTAGCCCTGCAGCCGTGGTCCATGGTCTATGGTCCATGTCAAAGTGTTCTTTGAAAATAGTGATTGTTAAAGTATGAGACGCTTTTAAAAACCCTCTCTCTTTGGTTCCACCCTTCCACCACTCAGAGTGTTTTTAACCAGGTAATATAAACTGTTTTTGGAGGAGCAGGTCTAAGAAACCATAACAAGTGTCCTAGAATTTGAAGGTAACTGAGATCTGGTTGTCTCAACATAGGAGACAGAATGTCTTTATCCTGGTTTGACCAGGACGGTCCTAATTGTGACACTCCTGGTGGACTTAGTGTTTATTTCCCTCTTAAAGTGTCCCAGGTGAGAATCAATTATAGCATCACCCTTCTTGATACATGTCCCTTCAGCTGCTTTCAAATCACATGTTTGGCAGTTAATTAGACTGACATTTAACTTTGCTGTTAAGGTAGACAATGTGTTCTTTTAGTTTCTTCCCAGTATTCTCCATAGGAGCTACTGTTTTGGAAGATTTTCCATAAAGAAAATTCATAATAGTCATACGTTTTATTTACACGCTGCTTGATATACATTGAATGAGGAAAATAATTTATCTTTGCAAGATGTTTTTCTTTTGAGTGCAGTTAACCTTTAAGTTCTGTGGCTTCTTGGTATAGATGCACAAATCACATACAGCATGAGACATTGAAAAACAAAGTCCCTTTTCATAAGTTGAAAATGACACTATTTCTCCCAAGAACATAAGATTTTCTTTATGATTCTGCAAGTGTATCTAAAAGTCTTCATTTGTCAGTTTGATGGATGTGCCATCAAGTAACAACTATTTTGGCATGTAAATCTTTTGCCTAGGAAATCTTTAAAGAGGATTGTTAAACATTTCTTTGCTGTCTTTGCTTCGATTGGTTTTATTCTTCTAATGTGTCAGGGAATGTAGCTGACTCTCCAGGGTAATTTTCTTTTAAAGTCTTAGATAGCAGATGATTATAAAATCTAACAGAGAAGTTATCTTTCTCTTCTCATTTGTGCTACATTTGCATCAGAAAATACAATAGCTGACAGCCTGGTTGTGCGCCACATTAATAATTCTAAAATTTAAAGTTAATATATTCTGCCATCTGGAGTCTTAACTAAACATTTTTAACATCTTTGAAATCTGCAAAGAAAATTTGTCTCTTGTTAAGTAACCAGAGACTAGAATCTGGCTCAGCTTTTCATTGTTCTCATGTCAGATATTGCTCAGATTCAAAATCCCATAACCAGTGTGATACATATGTATACCAAGAGTTTTCCCAATCAGCTAGTTGATTTATGATTCCTCTGGAGACAGGTTGGTATTGCAGAAAACCAGCTTCTCTATTTGCACAACCATTCCCTTTTTATGTGTGCTTTTGCAGACTGGTTCAGGAGACTCTATTTTGATGACACATTTGAAAACCCTTGTATTCAGAGAGGTGACAGCAACAAAATTTGGAATATTCAATCAATCAAGAAAGATTTTAATGAACATTTATAATGTGTTAGACTATGCTAGTCACTGAGATTAAAAAAATGAATAAAAAATCATTTTTGTGTCTAAGAAGCTCTTAGTCTAGTGAGGAGGAGGATGTGTTAATGGATAATTATAACACAGTGTGAAAGATGGGGTAGTGATAGAGATGCTGGTATCCACCATACCCCAACTTCACTTCCCTCACACAGACATGGGACCACAAAACCCCTAGATGTGTCTGTCCCCTTTCCACTGAGGAGAATTCTATGAACTAACCCCACCATATCCTCTACCACCAGGAGCTGGGCCTGTCGGGCCTGTGTTAGCCTGAGGGGAGATGTAGGTACCCCCACTGGCCGGCAACTCTGGCATTGAATCTGTTCAGTCCTGTAACTCACTTGGGGAGTTGTGTTTACTTAAGGGGAGTGTACAGATCCAATTCAATATGGAAGAACCTACCTCTCAAGGAAGAAAACCCAAGCTCCCAAAAGGCCCCAGAGACTAGATCTGCAGATTCCCTTTAAAAGTCAAGACTTGGGACTCTGCCATGTTTGGCCCCATGGGGAGGTCGGAAGATAGAGTTATGGAGGTTTCAGGAGAATGAGGGGTTGGGAACTTGAAGTGATTTACCACCTGGTTAAGTTGGGCTTTTGTCCAGAATGAGATTGGCTTATGCTGGTCTTTGCCCTGTTGATGTCTATTGTGCCAAACTCTCTTTAAATCATTTCAAGTAGCATTTCAACAATAGGGCCAGGATTTCAAACTCTGTTTTATGCAGTTTGCACCTTGAATTCTCTCCCATCAGTTTGTTCCACATTCCTAATTCTATGCATAGTGTTAAAACACGAAATTACAATGAATTCAGTTTAAAGATCGAATTGGCTTTTATACGTAATTCTAGAACCAGGAAGTATCTTTCTAGGAAACAGAATAACTGTTCCACTGAGCCAAGCACAAAAGAGTTGAAGAAAGCAAAAACAGAGAATAAAAAGCTGATGGATCATTTCAAAAGTTACTTTCCTTATGGTGTTAAGACAAAGGGGACTCCCATATAATGCTGACTCAGGTGGACTTGTGGTTCCCTGTGTTTTTGGAAATCTAGCCTTTCAAATTCAGTTGCATTAGGTAGTGTTAAGCACAAGTGAGTCCATTCTGGTTTGGCCTGGTCTGCTTGGGGCTTGGTGCAGAGAGCTAATTCAAAACAATGGACTCCTGTAAACTTTAACAATTGTCATATTCTTTCTCTCATAGGAGGTTAGAGAAAATATTTCATCTTCTGGTCTTTCAGGATGTCTTAGATAAGGATTTATCATAAAGAAAAAGCCATAGCATTCTTCTCTGGGCTTTGGTAGAGCAAGGTTGTCAACAGAAGCAACCCTGTTTCTTAAGCAAAATTCTGGTGCTGTAGACGAGAAGCCCTGAGGGCCCTCCTCCCAGCCATAATGAGAGCCTGTACCCACCACCAGGCCTCAAAGACACCATGCTTCCTTCAGTCAGTGGCACAGAGTACTTATATCCAAGCATCGTTGGCCTTGAGCAAATTCTGACCAGCTCCTGTCAAGTTCATATCAGGATGAATTAACATTTACAAAACACTGTGGACTTGACCAATGGTAGTCAATGAGGATCTTTTGCCTAATCCAAAGTGACAAACAAGTGTGATAACAATATAGCACATTTCTTATATTGCTAGATTTATTGAGTTTGAAGGACTGTAGGTTGTTTTTACTGATATTTTGGCATTAGTGATCTTCTTATTAAAGGATAGAGATGATTATTTTTTTTTTGAATGTTCTTGTCAAAACAAAAAGTTGGCAGCCTTCTATTGGTTACAACCATTTTAGGGGGAAGTTTGGCTGCTTGGTGAAGCACTCAGGTTTGGGAACCAATGATTCAAGGGTCTGGGGTGTTGCTATTCTCCAGAGCTTCCTCAGTCTCAGCACCTTCAGCATCTGGGGCCAGATATGTGTGTGTTGTGGGCAGTGTAGAATGCTTAGCACTATCACCAGCAGCTCCTTGCTAGATGCTGTTAGAAATCCATCCAACCCAGATGCCACAACTAAAAATGTCTACAAATGTTAATAAATGTCTTTATTGCCTGTGGTGTTTGCAGGGGAAGGGTACAAATAGATCCATTCCCAAAACTCAACTGAGAAACACTGGTCTAGAGCAGTATTTTTCAAACTATGGTTTCAACCTATTAATGTACTGTGAACTTTGATTTAGAGCATTACTAGAAGCATTAAAGATGAGAAAGGAGATGAGAAAGAAGAGTCTTTTGTATAAGAGAAAACTGGGTATCTACACATAGAAGAACGATACTAGAACCCTATCTCTCACCATCAACTCAAAATGGATTTGACATTTAAATGTAACACATGAAATTTCTAGGAGAAAACAGGAGAAACATTTCAGGACATTGAAATGGGCAAGGATTTCTTTTCTTTCTTTTTTTTTTTTGGACAAGACTCTAAAAACACAGGAAATAGAAGCAAAAGCAGACAAATGGGATTATATCAGATTAAAAAGCTTCGGCACAGCGATGGAAACAATCAACAGAGTGACAAGATAAACCTCAAAATGGGAGAAAAATACTTGCCAACTAAACCTCTGATAAAGGTTATATCCAGAATATAAAAGGAATTTAAAAAATTTAATAACAGAGGAACAGTCCAATTTAGAAAATGGGTAATAGACCTAAACAGAATTTAGCAAAAGAAGACATCTAACTGGCCAACAGATATATAACAAAACGTTCAACCTCATGGATGAATCCATAATGGGAGACCACGAAGGCAGAGGACGCTTCTGCAGACGTAGGTCATGAGAATCAGTGACAACGAAGATGGGGTTTTGTTGTCACAGCACCACACAGAGATGGAAGAAATCCTGAATTGACCAAGATTAAGGTTTGCCCACCCGGCCAAATAAGAGCTTGGAACTTAATTGAAAAATTAAGTTCAATTATGGAAAAGTAAAATTGTAATTGTTGGATACTGGAGTTTGAAGTTTGACTAGTATTCACTACACATAGATGCTCATGATGCTTCATAGTGTATAAAAACTTTTTCCTTTATTTTAAAATTTCAATTCTTATAAAAAAGTAAAAAGATATTGTTATTACTTCTGTAATCATTTTTCAAGTATGAAAATGAAACATGGAAAGGTTAAAGTGACCTGCTCAAGGTCACACAGCTAGGACCCGGCTGAGCAATGACTCAGATCCATGACTCTTCACTCTTCTGCTTCTTGATGTTGTTCAAACTCCTCCCTAAGGACTTAAGTAAAAGCTTCCTGTTAGGCTCTCATTAAATGCTGTTAGGTTACCAAAAAAGCTTTTCGTGTTTGCAATCTGATGCTCAACTATGAGGCTAGAAGGAGACTTACATGCTGGCACTCTGCTGTAACCACTCCAGGCCTCCTGACTGTGCGGTTCTACTGCAAAACTCTGCTCTCATCCTCCAAGGTCTAGGTTCACAGGAATGAGGTAATGACTTGGGACCCAACAGAGCATGGGATGAGAGTCTCATGACTTGGGTGCTGTGTGCCTGATTCAGGTTGGGGAATGCTGCTCTGCTTCCTCATTCACCACATTATAGACTTCTCTTGTTTCATTGTCTCTGCCTCTGACTAGACAGTAAGTAACTGAAGGTGGAGACTCCATCAGGCATGCTCCCCATTACATATCCTGCACTGAACAAAATGCCTTGCAGGTTGTAGTATCTTAGTCCACTTTCTGTGACTGTAACACAATACCTACAACTGGATAACTTATAAAGGAAAAAAGTTTGTTTAGCTCATGGTTCTGGAGGCTAGAAGTCCAAGATCAGGTGAACACATTGGCAATGGCCTCATGCTGCAGTCTAATAGCCAAAAACCAGAAGGGAAATGAGAGGCAAAACTCAAGAGGCAGCCTTGCCTTATAGCAGTTTCCTGTCTAGGTAACTAATCCAGTCTCTTGAGATTGAGAACTCATTGCTGCGAGAGAAGCATTAATCCCTCTTCCTGAGCTACTTACCTCTCAAAGGCTCTGCCTCCCCACATTGCCACCGTGACTATCAAATTCCAATCTGAATTTCAGAGAAGACAAACCACAGCAAGTAGATCCTTAAAAATATTTGCTAAATGAAAAAATTGATGAATGGATGAATTCTTGGCTACTTGGGTGTCTCTTATACATTTCTAATCGTGTGTGCTTTAATAGAGGCTCCTCTGCCTTTTCAGTACTGGGAATTGAACCCAGGGGCGCTCTACTGAGCTACATTCCCAGACTTTTATTTATTTATTTATTTATTTATTTATTTATTTATTTATTTATTCTCACTAAATTGCTGAGGCTGGCCTTGAATTTGCTATCCTCCTGCCTCAGCCTCCCTTGTAGCTGGAATTACAGGTACACCTCTACACCCAGCAATAGAGGCCCTATCAGAGGGGTGTTTAGTCTCAGCTTCCTTTATTTCACCTAACAAAGTTTTAGAAAAATAACAGTTTCTATTGACAGCTAGCACATACCTCCTCTTCATTCCTTATCCCAAGTTCCTCCTTTTCATTATTCCTAGCCACACTTTGGTCAAGATGTTTAGAATATTTTTTCCTCTCTTCCAGTACATTTTTAAGATTTTTTTTTCTTTTTTGCCTATGTTAGTTTTCTCTAGATGCTCTTTAGAAGCAGGGAGCAAGGGTTATAAATCAATATGAGCAAATACTTTGCTATCTCATTTTGTGAAAAAAAAATTAAGTTAAAATTCACGGTAGAAGAAATTTCTAAAGTGGCAAGTTGCCTTTCCAAGATATTACCATGTCTTATTTTAGAATTTACTGTCGGTAACTAATCTACATTATTAAATAAGATTCAGTTCATTGGAGTTGCTGAATAATTACTGTGTTGGGTAAGTAGTGCTTTTGCGATATTATTAGTTTTATCACATATGCTAAGTTACTTTTTGGAAGTAGCCTTGGCATTACTTGAAAAGAGATGGAAAATACTTTATTTGTCACAAATTCAATAAATTTGCAATTAAAATCATGCCACAAATATGGTAAAATTTCACTGGATGGTTTTAAAAAAATGTAGTGCAATGCATGATAAATAAGATTTATCCATTAATGGACTCCTAATTTTTTTTTCTTAAGGCACCATGATAGAGAAGCTTTTCCCAAAGATTATGATATAGAGGGTCCTGAGAAAATTAAAAAACTGTGTAATTCAACATATTGCCGATTAGGAACTGACGAACCTCCAGTAAGTAGTTGCTGCTAATTTCTTAAAGTCTTGCATCTTTCTCATGGTGAAACATGAAAATGTAAGGAAAGAAATATTTTTTCAGCACTAACTCTAAACAAGGTTAGCTGCTTTGGTTGGCGACTTAGCCATTGTGCTTTCACAAACTTACCTATACAAATGCACCTAATTCATAAGGTTTGGGGGAGGAATTAAATGAAACAAAGTACTTAAAATAGTGCCTGACTATGTTAATTACCTTTCTGCTACTGTGATGAAGTACCTGACATATATATGAAGTAAAGAGGTTTATCTTGTTTTATTGTTCTGGAGGTGTAAGTCGAAAATCAGGTAAATCCATAGTTTTGGGCCTCTGATGAGGTTGGAGCACATGTTAGGGCAAGAAGTCACATTTTGTTATGGGATAGATCTTAAATATCCCCCAGAAAGTTCATGTGTTTGATCTGCAGATGGTAGTACTAGTGGGAGGTGGCAGAAACTTCAGGAGGTAGAGCCTCATTGCAGGAAGCTGGTCACTAGGGACGTGGCTTGAAAGGTATATTGGGATCCTGGCCCCTTCTTTCTCTTCTTTTTCTACCCTGCTGGGTCCCTATGAGCTGAACTGCTTTTTTCCACTACACCCTTCCCACTGTGATATTCTGCCTGGCCTTGGGCACAAAGCAGCAAGGCTGAGTGACTATGGCCTGAACCTCTGGAACTGTGAACCAAAACACAATTTTTCTCCTTTTAAGTTTTTTCTCAGGTATTTTGTCACAGTGAGAGAAAGCTGACTGACACAGAGGCTGAAAGGCTGTGGTTCCCCAATACCTTTTTATTTTCTTTTTCTTTCTTTCTTTCTTTTTTTTTTTTTTTTTTTGGTACTAGGGATTGAACCCAGAGGCTCTTAATCACTCAACCACATCCCTAGCCCTTTTTTATTTTTTATTTTGAGACAGGGTCTCGTTAAGTTGCTGAGGACCTTGCTAAGTTGCCGAGGCTGGCTTTGAACACCCCAATTCTTTCTGATGGTATGCCCCCAATGACTTCCACTAGGCCCTCCTCCTAAAGATCCCCAGTGCTTCCTGATACTGCCATCCTGGGGACCAAGTACTTAACAGAAAGGTCTTTGAGGGATATTCAGTATCCAAATTACAGCACTGGCACATCGCAAGTGCTCACAAAATTGTTACCATTATGATTATGTTGCTGTTGCTGCAAAAGCATCTTTTTTTTTTTTTTTTGCCTTTTCTTTTTTTTTTTTTATTATTGTAAACAAATGGGATACATGTTGTTTCTCTGTTTGTACATGGCGTAAAGGCATACCATTTGTGTAATCATAAATTTACATAGGGTAATGTTGTTTGATTCATTCTGTTATTTTTTTCCCCTTCCCCCCCACCCCTCCAACTCCAGCATCTTGCTAGCGGCCTTCTTGGTGTCCAAAATAACCCTGTGAAGTAGATACTATGACCTCTAATTTTATAAAGCAGAGGAAGGAGACTCTCTATCCCTTTGCATCAAGCTGTCTTGTTGGTCATTAGCTAGTATATGAAGCGTGATGCTCAACTAGTCAATAGCCACTCTGCTCCACTCCCACTCCTCCAAACCCATGTTTTCTTGAGTGTGGGGCTGTAATCAGAGCAAGAGAAGACAGGCAAGACGGTCATTGTCTAGCATGTAATTAGGGTCTTTGACCTTCAAAAAACATTTATTTTTGCCAGATATGGTGGAGCATGCCTGTTATCCCAGTGGCTCTGGAGGCTGAGGCAGGAGGATCTCAAGTTCAAAGCCAGTCTCAGCAATTTAGCAAGGCTCTAAGCAACTTAGCGAGACCCTGTCTCAAAATAAAAGATAAAAAGGACTAGGGATGTAGCTGAGTGGTCTACCAAAAAAAAAAAAAAAAAGGGAAAATATTCCCCACAAGTGCAAGGAGTGTGAGTAAATGCCCTCACCACTATACACACGTGCACACACACACACACACACACACACACAAACCACCAAAAACCATTTAGTTTTTATTCCTATGTGGCCTCTGGGTTGTGGGAGAAAGTGAGATGAAGCAAAGTATAGGAACCTCAACTATTTCTTCCCCTAGATTCTATGCATTATATTAGTCAAGCACTAAGTTTATATGAAGATGCATAAATAATGTTTATGTTTTCCATGTCTTTTTGTTCATGGGCATGAATGTAATGTCCTTCCTCTACCAGATTTAGAATATGTATTAGAAAGGAAGGAAATAGATCAAGGAGTCACTATTTCAGATAAAATTGCTATTCTAGTATCTTAATAATAAGTTACATTTTTCTCTCATAGACTTTTTGTGCATTAAGTACTGTTCCATCCATCTTGGTCCTTGTTCTTCACATCAAGGCTCTAAAATTGGCAAGAAAGATATTCTTTTGGTGCTAAACCTAGACTTCCAGTTCTTATCCAAGGTCCCAAGGGTACATAGAAGGGGGGGATATAGGTACGGGGCCTCCAGGATTTCTTATGACAGATGAATGAGTCCTTTTTCCTGTTTAGCAGAATTCTGATAGAGTTCTACAGACAAGAACATTCTTGAAAGTTGGCAGGAACCACACATCTGAAAGCAAGATGCTGGACTATATAGGCAGAAACTCTGGAGAGACTATCAGCTAGGTTAAAGCAGTACTAGCAGTTATGTTCTTGAAGGTTAGAGTCTGAAGAGTTGAAACAGGATTCATTTAATTTGGGGTTTCATTTCCCTTCTTCCCCATCTGAGAGGAGTTATCAAAGGAACCACTGAGAGAGATTACTGTGTGTCCTAGAATTTAGAAGACACAGAGGGAGAGGTCAAATCTGAAAAATGTGAAGTTACACTCCATTTATGTATGATTTATCGAAGTGTATAAATGTATTCTACTGTCATATAACTAATTAGAACAAATAAAAATTTTTTTAAAAAAAGCAAGAGAGGTCAAGAGAGTCAGGGCCTCTTAAAGCTATGCCTTTTTACCTGACCTCTTCCTGTTTGACCAGTTAGAAGAGAGAGTAGCAGAGGGAAGCACAGCTGGGTAAAGCTTCACCCACTGCAGGTTCCCAGGCCTAAAGCAGCACCAAGCAGGAAAATAGGAAGCTTGCATGGAATGCAGTTAGAAACTCTGATCATTTCACTGGACTGGGAACTTTCCTAAGTAGAAGGAGATCCTTTGTCCCAGAAAAACTATGAGGCCGGCCTAAGATTTCCATTAAGCCAAAGAAAAGAATGAGCTGTGCATATGAGATGCAAGGGGCAGCTTGTTTAAAATAAAGTTACTTCATGATTGCATCCCATTGATGCAACTGGATCAATTCAATAAGGCAGTTACATTAAAAGTGCTCATTTCATCCTTTGGACAACTCTCTAAGCAGGTACCATATGTGACCCGTGTTATATAGAAAATGAGACCAAGTGAAGTGTAATCACTATTCCAGGTCAAAGAGCTAAAAAGCATATTAAAAACTAAAATACTTTCCCAAACTGCCTCTTCACAACTAGTTTAATGACCTCTTTACTCTCCACATTGCATCCTGATCATTTTTGGATCTGACTTGAGTATAGTATATATCTCATTGTGCATGTGTTGAGGTTTTGATTTCTCCTAACTTAGCTATGACTTTTGTCCTGTTTCCTTGAGTTACTTCCACATGAGTGCTGGCAAGCCCTTTCCCATCTGTTTCCCCTCCTAGTTGCCTTCTTAGCATTTTTGTTTTTTGCAAGATTACTGCTGAGTGGCTGTTTCTTGTGTCCACAAGCATGGCATTTCTGTTTAACTGATTGAAGTTCTCCTTGCACTTAAATTCAGCTGCAGGGGATAATGTGAACATCATTTATTTGTAAATGAATGGGACTCTCTTTGTCTACATTTTGGTTAAAGGTCCAAAAGACCAAGAATGAAACAATATTTTCACAAGCCAAAGTGAAATATTAGATCACTTAATGCCAGATCCTCAAATATGATGGTGCCCTTAGGAGCCCACTCACATGAAGGATATGAAAGTATTAAAATGTAAGAAGGTAAAAGAAGAGTTTGAGAGAAAGTTCTGCAAAGCTCATTTGCAAATCTCCTTGAGTGCCTAGTGATAGACACAAGGCTCTGGTGATCTATCTAAAGAAGCAGAGCAGAAGGAGGGAGGCAGCTACATGTCTGCCAGAGGTTGAGCAAGGATGTATGAATATGTGGGCCCAGATGTAGCTCTTGTGGATCAGATGTGGGTCATGAGGAACAGAGAGATACCATGGAACAGTTTCATAGTCTGCCTTCATTATATATGGGAGGAGGACTGCCTGGACGTTCAGGGCTTGAGGTTGGTTCTGCCCAAACAGAAGCATCCCGTCTCATGAAATACGCCATTGAATCTTCCCACAGAAGATCCCAAAGTCTACCAGAACATTCCAGGAAAGCCAGCTTTCATCAGTGTCAGGAAGGATCAAACATAAACATTGTCCACAGGAAATTAAAATGAGATTGCATTCTGCCCTGACTGTATTTACCTCTTCTTCCTCCTACCCCACACTCTTGGCATCATCCACCAAGGAGACAGAGGGAGGTGGGCAGTAGGGAAGAATTCTAAGAGGACAATTGAAAAAAAGTCAACTCTGCTCCCCCATTCCCATTAGAGTAGGCCAGGACAGAATTAGACATTAATTAGACATTAGAGTAGCCCAAGATAGAATCTTCAACTTTAAGTTTGAAGTTTTGAGTATTACGTGAGACTGGGCATTCTACTTACCTTGATAAGACTCTTGAGACAGAAACAGCCAGAGAATTTTTTTCCATTATCTGAAGGTAATCAGAAAATTCCTGGGGATTTTCTGATGTATCATCAAAGAGAAATGAGCAAGAACTAGCCCCTAGGAATGACTATGGAAGAGCAGTTATGGAGGAAGAACAGGTTTGTTTCCCTGATTGTACCTACTTACAAATCCTACTTGCTCAGTGAGCCAGTTACCCATTTGCATGTTAAAAAAAAAAGAAGCCCATTTTTATTTTCCTTCTCTATTCCCTTTCCTTACTTTAGTTTTCTTCATATCACTTATATCACTAGATTTATCTTAGACTTATTTAGTTGTTAACTGACTGTTTCCCTTTACTGGGATACGAGCTTCATGAGAGTAGGGACTTTGGTTGGTTTTGTTCCCTGTTATATCCACAATTCCTAGAATAATGACCAGCACATTCACATGTGTGTTCAATATATATTTGTGAAAGGAAGGAAGGAGCAAAGGAGGAAAGGAAAGAAGAAAGGACAGAATTATACTAGATCTGAGACATTAGATAATAATTTACTTACCTAGTTCAGATACTTTTCTTTGACAGAGTAGAAAAGTGATTTGACGGTAATCTTACCAGATACTTCTTGCATTTATGTCTGAGTACCTGAATGGAGTATATGGATCAAATTTTTATAGACAGAGCAACTGTAAATGCCATTTTAACAGTAAGATATTTGGGGACAGTGGGTTGCTGAGCCAGGGCTCCCTTTGCTTTTTGTCTCCATAGTCTCTGAATATGGAGTTGATGGCAACATTTTGAGCATCATTTCCTGGAAGTATGTTGGATTGTCTTTCAGTATCAGCATAACTGCATCTGCCTTTCCTGTTTCAGGAATTCTGTATAAATTTTGGCCAATGAAAGTACTTTGCCTGTTCTTTGCTACATCTGTGGGGTCATTTATTCTAGCAAATATCTTCTCTGTCATTTCTAGGGATTTGGGACAGGAATGAAAGCAGGCCACACACGATTTGAATTCCATCACTCTTTGCTGCTCCACTTAAATGTTAATAATCATGCCCTCATTCAACTCTTAGACTAGATTTTAATTTTTCACATATATTAGTTTACTGAAGCAGGCATAACTGTTACATTGAAGAAATGAGATTTAAATGGCCCAATCATGGGCATGTGCACACATGTACACACACCCACACCCATATTCTTTGCTTCCACTGTTTATACCGCTCCAAGAAGTTTGTTATTCCTTTTTCCTTGGATAAAACCTTATATGGATACCATAATTTTTATAGTAACTCACAGATCATAAAGAGTCTATTGCTCACATTTCAATAATTAAAATATCTCATCAAAGTGATGTAATTTCATGATTTCATTTAAGGTTAAAACTTTTGTCCTCCCCCAGCTAAAGCCTAATTGAGACCAGTGACATTTGCAGAGGGAAGTGGGAAGTAAAGGGTGGGGTGAGGTTTGCTGATTTTCTATTTCTCCACCTGCCCTACTCTTTCCTTTCCCCAGACAACTGTACGGCAAGAAGGTCCTTTTGTGATTATTTGACTACTATTAATTGTGTAATCAAGACTGTTTTGTGACAAGAAATGGTTTTTGTTACCTTACTGTGATCTGAAAAAAAAAAAAAAAAAAAAACTTGTTCAAGATTTATTTCTTCTAGGGAATATAACCATCAAACAAAAGCTTGCTTGAACAGGTAGTGAGAGGGAAATTAATTTAGTTTTTTATTATACCCAACAAGTCCCATTTGTTCAAAATAATGATGGTTATATTTGTGGGGAACTCTCCGGGATCCTTTAGACTCTGTGTGGCACTAATGAGTTAACCTAGATGTGAAAATAACCAGTATTTTCAAGGGCAAAACTACTGCTGAGAAATAAGAATAGCCTTTCGATGACTTTTAAAGATAAAGATTTCTAACAAAGTCATGGTGTTACCTGTTCTTGCTGCTGCTGATTTTTTTGGCAATTGTACAAAAATGCTACCCTTGGAGGGGGTGTGCTGTTTGACAGCTAAAGACTCTTCTTTATTTTTGACCAAAGATCTAAGATCTACAATTTTCCAATTTATTCCAAAGTGAGAAGACAAACTAGTTATGTAGAACATGCAAAGCATTTGGTCAGAAACAGAATTTCTTGGTCTCTCATTTGCCTTGAAGGTGTAAAGACAAACACACAAATGGTTGTTGAATTGAGAGGACCTGGACAAAAGTGTTAAGAATGTGGAGGAATCATCTGGAGGGAGAGTGCAAGTTGTGATCTCACTCCCAGGGGGTAGGGATGGGAAAGGTGTCCCTTCACTTCAAACCTGAAGAGTCTGGCCCTCTCAGGTACTGCCCAGGGACTTGATAAGAGTTCCTTGGAGGTTGAGTGATTTGATGCACTGGGTTCTCTCTCATTCATGCTTGCTAAAAGACTATAGGCTAGAGGGTTTCAGAAGTAGCCTGTGGCACCAGAGGGAAAATTTGACTTGACAAGTACCTATACTTTCTTCAGTATGAGTCAGAGGAGTCTGCTTTTGGGGGCCCAAGAAAGAACTGCCAATTGAAAGTCATCTAACATGAACCTTCCCGTGATTCTGCCAGGAAGTAAGTCCTCCTCAGGTCAAAGATGCTGGCTACCTTAAATGTATAATTTAAGAGGAGGTCACAAGCTACTCCTCATTCTCTGTGCTAATTACCCAGGTTATGGGTCTACCAGGTTTTCTTACATGCAACACATATGGGGGAGTTCATTCTGGAAGTTTAGAAATTGGGACTTAAAAAAATACTGATAGTCAAGAAAACAGGCAATAAGTGATATTACGAAATGTGCTGCCTATACACATTTGATATTTTTTATATTACCATTTGACTCAAGCTAGATTTTATTATGCAAATTAAATGGAAATTTTAGTGATTATGTTATGAGTGTGTGCTGTGTTAATTTAGCTCTCTCATGTACCAAATTGCCAATCTTCAGTTTGTGATATATATATATATATATATATATATATATATATATATATATATATACATATAAACCCAAAAGACTTTTAAACATATGGAAGTGCTTTTATGAATTACCCACGCGTATGTCAGGTTATGAACATTTCTACACCAAAGTGATTTTTCACATTAAGCTGGTGTAGGATTAGGTTTGCCTACATATACCAGAAACCAGGAATCAACAGAGGCTGTTCACATTAGGTTTTATTCTTTTATGTAAAAAGCATGGAGGATAGCAGGTCAGGACAGTATGAAAGTCCTGCAAATTGCCACAAGAGACATCCTCTCTCCAGCATTCTGCTCTGCCATCCCTGGGGTAAGACCAAATGGCTGTTGGAAACCAGTCATTATGCTCACATTTTATCAGCAAAGAGGAAAAGAAAAGAAAGAACTTTCCCAAAGGTTTTGTAAGTTTACTTTCATTTATGTTCCATTGTCCAGTCATGTCTAAGTATAAGGGAGGCTGGAAAATGGTCTACAGTTCAATGTGTCCAGGTAACATGAGGATTCTACTACTGCTATAGAAGGAAGGCTTGATTTTGGGGATAACATTTGCCTCTGATACAGGAACACAGAGGTTATAAGTAGGGTCTAGAGTCAACTTTTCTTTGATTCTTTGCTCTATTACCTGCTTGGTTGCAACTTTAGTCAAGAGTCATAAAATTTCCCATATCTTTATTTCCTCACTTGTAAAGTGAGAATAGCAGAGTTTTCGTGGGCACTTTAAGACGTTTAGAATGGCTGGGCACAGTGGTGCAAGCTTGTAGTCCCAGTGGCTCGGGAGGTGAAGGCAGGAGGATCACAAGCTCAAGGCCAGCCTCAGTAACTTAGTGAGACCCTAAGCAATTTAGTGAGACCCTGTTTCAAGATAAAAATATAAAAAGCACTGGGGAATGTGGTCAGTAGTTAAGTGCTATGGGTTCCAAAAACAACAACAAAAAAAAGAGATATTTAGAATAATGTCTGGATATGTGCTGTTGTTATTGCCATTATCCCATGATTTATTATAACTTACTAAGCTACAGCCAGTGTAGCCTCCGGAGTTTGTTTACAACTCTAACC
Organism: Sciurus carolinensis; assembly: GCF_902686445.1. Classification (NCBI taxonomy): domain Eukaryota; kingdom Metazoa; phylum Chordata; class Mammalia; order Rodentia; family Sciuridae; genus Sciurus; species Sciurus carolinensis. The sequence continues at coordinate 70,914,288 of NC_062226.1, forward strand.
CTGTATTATTCAGGTTCGTGTCATTACCACAAAATACCTGAGGCATATAATTTATAAAGAAAAGAGGTTCATTTAGTTACAGTTTTGGAGCTTGAAAGTCCAAATAACATAATGCAGGCTCTGATGAAGAACCCATGGCAGAAAGTGGCAGTGTGCATAGGCAGGGAGGATTACATGTTGTGGTAGAAAGCAGGGAGAGCTGCGTGGGACCAGGCTTGCTGCATTTTATCATCCCTCTCTCAAGAACCACCATGGGGTCACAAGAGAACTTCCTTATACCCTAATGACCCAGGAACTCAAACTAGACCCTACCCCTTAAAGGTTCACACTCCCACCTAGTGACACTACCCTGGAAACCAGTTCTTCAATCCTAGGAGCCACTAGGGTGGAGGGGACACTGTTAAGTCATACGCAAGCCATGGCATCTTAAACTACTATGAAGACTGTCATTGCATGAATATATATGGACAGGTGAATGAATGAATCAGATTGGATAGAACTTGTACTTTCTAGCTGCACTTTGCCTAATTCCTTTCAGCCTATTTTCCCACCTCTAGAATGGAAATAAATTATGTCAAGTATTCTTTCTTTGCCCTCCAGATCTATTTTCTAGCTTTCTCAACCAAGTGCCAAGGAAGATGACCTTTGAGCTCCACTGCTCTCTGGCATTCTGTCGGGGATTGGCCTACAGGAAGCTCTGGCAGGTGATTAGAGGTGGGAGGAGAATGGGTGAGACCACTTGTTCCTGTGGTTTCCTGCCTGCAGGACCATGATTTGGTGATCACTGCGTGCCTGTTCTGAAAACCACAACTATTAGATGGTACTGTCTTTATGGCTGTAGGTTTTTTTTTGGCTTCGGCAACTGCTTTGCCATGTGGCTTTTCTCTATTGCTATTCTCAGAGTACTTCAACATTGTTGAGATCTTAATGTTCGCCATACTTTTATAAATAGATCCTTCTTATGTTCTCCTCAGTTCCCCATTTGATTGGTCTTTTCCTTCTGAAGCCATAATTGGTAAACAGAAGTCACAGAGTTGCTCTTTGTATTCAGTGAAATAATGCATATAAAGTGTCTGGCACAGAATAAGTACTCAATAAACTTAAATCCTACTAATGCTATTATTATCTGTTTCCTTTTATCCTGCATTATTTCATGTTTGGCAATATCTTTCCTTCACATAATTTCTGAAGGGTTGGTGGATTTATTGAAATATTTTACTGTTGAAAATGATCAGAGAATAGCTAACATCAAGTTTACAATCTTATACCTTCAAAAAAAATGGGTGCTAATTGTTTCTCCAAAGATATTTTTTCTTTCTTTGTTGTTAAAATGTATAACATGGGCTAGAGTTGTGGCTCAGTAGTAAAATGCTTGCCTGGCATGTGTGAGGCACTGGGTTCTATCATAAGCACCACATAAAAATGAAATAAAGTGGAGGTATTATGTCCATCTACAACTAAAAAAATTTTTTTAAATGTATAACATGAGGTCCCTACGAGGCTCCCTTAGCATTGACTTGTGAGCTGTGAAATCTTGGAGGATAAACAGTTGAGCTATTGGTATATGAGTCATAGCTAGGAAATTAGGCTGGGAGGCTAGTGATTTAGGAAGTTGAGTTTTAGAGAGCAGTAGTCAGAGAAGCCAAGAATTTAGAGATTTGTGGTGTAGATCAGGGAACCAGGTCCAAAGACTAGAATTTAAACTATTTCCAGTAGGGTAGGATCCTAGTTATAGCACAGCCTATTGCTAACCTGAGGTGGACCAAAGATCTTTGACTACAGTTGTGACACTCCTTGGTCAGAGGCTCCAGCTTTCTAAAGAGGGGTCAGTCCTTTGTAAAACGAAAATCTAGTGGAATTATTATGTTCTGAAGCTTCGCCAGGTATTTGGAGGAACATAGTCTTCAGGCTCAGGAAAAAAAGTGGGTCCTTTGTGTTCTGAGTTCTGGTTTTCTGTTCTGAACCTCCAGATTCATGATCTAGAGGTTCGTATGGGAGAAATACTGACTCCTCAGCACCTGTTTTTCTTGGGTGCTAAGCAATTGCTTCACAGTTTTCAGATCATCCCCCATAGTAATTGCTTGATGGTTATTGAATTTTTCTCTCTGCTCAGGAATGAATTACAGTGATGATGATGACAATGACGATGATATCTGAACCCCTTTTTTGGTTTAAAAAGTGATTGCTACAAATGTTTGCTTACTTAGGGAAGTTAAATATACCAACCCTAAGAAGGATAAAGAAGGAAATAGAAAGTAGGTAAAAATTGTTATTTAGTTGAATGAAACCCTTTCCACTTCATAGGAACAACAAATTTGATTTTTATTTTCCAACAACACATAGTAAGAAATTACCATTTTTAGATATTCATGATAAAATAGTTTGATGACCATGAGATATTACTTGTTTTTTAATGTAAAGAAGTCAATAATTGAAATCAGAATGCAAGTCAATGGGAATATATTTTAGTAACTGGCCATTGTTGGTGATTAATTTATTTTTCTTATATTGACTTCTATTTTTTCAGATTTGGATATCAGAAGCACATGAACAGATGTCACAAGTTTTATTAAACAAAAGCTTTGTTGAAATAAAGAGCAAGGCCTTATTAAATGAGGAAACATTGTGCTCTGGGATTATTGAAAGGTATTCTTTTGCTTATAGGACCTGAATATGGAGAAAAGGATTTGTATTAATAGTAATGTATATGGCCCCCTTATACCGTAAGCACTTTTGCCTCAAACTTCAATACTTTCTTGTCATGCCATTCCCTTTCTTTGGAATTCATTTTCCCTCAAATGTGTACCAGTCAACACATTAATTATTCTGGGTCCAGCTAAAAATCTCATTTTCTTTTTATACGTTTTTCTGACTATCTAGGTTTGAACCCCACTTTTACAATCATGAAAGTTATTAGGTGTATACAATCCTGTTTGTACACCTATAAAATGGGAATTACTAAAGTGTTCACTTCAAAAGATTGTTCAGAAGTTTAGATGAGGTAAAGTATGAAATGTACCTAGAAATACGGCCTGAAATGCTGTAAGGATTAGGTAAGCTGTCATTAGCCAGTATTAATTGCTCTGGTATCCCTGCCATTGGAATTTGACATCCTACATGACTGCTGGACTTGTATTCTAGTTGTTTATATGTGTGCAATTCCTTGAGAGTAGGAACTGTTTCATAGTTATACCTACAGCCTACAACTGGCACAGGGCTTCTTCATGGAAGAGCATGACATAGACTTTGTCTTTTATTATTATCATTGGAAAATGCAAAGTGATGACAAAATGTTAAAAATTCCTTTTACTTAGACATTTATCTTGCAAAGTGTAGAAAACATTGCAAACATAAAGTCCTTTAAAAATAATTGTAAGCATTCAACCCCAAATTCATTTGATATAGCTTTGATAATTTATTTATGGCAGTTTGACATGTTTTATTAAAAATTGCTCTCTTGTTTACAGGGACACAGGGCTGCCTGCAAGAGGCTTTGGGGCTGTTTTTACCAGACATCCACCAGATTGGGACAAAATGTAAGTAACCCCTAAAGTGCTGCAGGTTGTATGAAATATTTATTGATCAAGAGGAGTGAAAGTGTGAGGGTGTGCCAAGGTCACAAAATGATCTTTACATGACATTTTAGACTTTATTTAACAAAATTTTTTTGTCAGGGTTTGGGATGTAGCTCAGTTGGTAGAGTGCTTGCCTCACATGCACAAAGCCCTGGGTTCAATTCCCAGCACCACACACGCACACACAAAATGTCAATCAAGAGGCATAACATTAAGGGAAATGCAAATCAAAACTACCCTAAGATTTCATCTCACCCCAATTAGAATGGTGATTATCAAGAACACAAGCAACAATAGGTGTTGGCGAGGATGTGGAGAAAAAGGAACACTCATACATTGCTGGTGGGGTTGCAAATTCGTGCAGCCACTCTGGAAAGCAGTATGGAGATTCCTCAGAAAGCTTGGAATGGAAACACCATTTGACCCAGCTATCCCACTCCTTGGCCTATACCCAAAGGACTTAAAATCAGCATACTACAGAGATACAGCCACATCAATGTTCATTGCTGCTCAATTCACCATAGCCAGATTGTGGAACCAACCTAGATGCCCTTCAGTTGATGAATGGATAAAGAAACTGTGGCATATATATACAATGGAATATTACTCCGCAATGAAGAATGATAAAATTATGGCATTTACAGGCAAATGGATGAAATTGGAGAATATCATGCTAAGTGAGATAAGCCAATCTCAAAAAACTAAAGGACAAATGATCTCGCTGATAAGCGGATGAGGACATATAATGGGGGGTGGGAGGGGTTAGCATTAGGGTTAGGGTTAGGTTTAGGGTTAGGGATAAGGAGTGTGGTAAGAATGAAGGAAAGAAGGACTGTATAGAGGGAAAAGAGGGATGGGAGGGGTGGGGGGAAGGGAAAAAAATAATGAATCAAACATCATAGCCCTATGTAAACGTATGATTACACAAATGGTATGCCTTGACTCCATGTACAAATAGAGAAACAACATGTATCCCATTTGTATACAATATTAATAAAAAAAAACCAATTTACATAAAAAAAGAATTAAATCCTAATTATCAATCAGTACGTATTTCAAAGGAGCTCACCAATAATTTTCTAAATCAACACTGTTTTCTTGTCTGATTGGTTCACATAATGACCACAACCTTTCAACCATTACTTAATGCGTACTCGAAAACTATGTATTAATTTTAAGAATTGTCAAATAGTGGAATTAATAAAGCCAAATTTAAGCAAAAAAAAAGAGGCATAACATTAATAATAATAATAGTAATAATAATAACAGGAATACTACAAGTCAATCCTCATTATTTGCACACTTTGTATTTACAAATGCTCCTACCTCTCTAAAATTTATTTGTAACCTTCAAATCAATACTTATGGCACTGATGTGGTTACTTGTAGACCTGGGCAAAAATTTTGAGTCACCTGATGTTCACGCTTTCAGCTGAAATAAAATGAGGTGATCTGTTTGAGTTCTTGTTTTAGTTCTCATGCAATAAACGACTGTCCCTTTCACAGTCTATTTAGTGCCATGCTTTTCTAACTTTTATGCTTTTTGTTGATTTCATTGTTAAAATGTCCCCCAAGCATAGTGCTGAAGTGCCATCGTGTCCCTAAGTACAATAAAGCTGTGATGTGCCTTTTGGAGAAAATCCATGTGTTAGATAAGCTTCATTCAGGCCACCAATTATAGAGCTGTCGGGTGGGAGTTCAATGTTAATGAAGCAACAATATATTCTAAATATAAATCTTTAAAAAGAAACGTATACAAAATAAGGTTCTGTATTGGTCAAGCAGTGACACCTCGGGACAATATGCTTTCAGGAGCCTTGTATTTCCCTTAAGAGCAATGGTTCAATGTTTGCTAATTTGGTATTTGCAACAACTTCTTAGAGCACTACTGTGAAGAACAGAATGTGCTGTAGAGCAAGAACTTAATGCATTTTTACTGATAATAGAAAATTTGGGGGGAACAGCATTAATTATTACAATAAAAAAGAAATTTCTTATCTACTCATCTTTCTAAAGAAGACGTATTTCCTAAGATACATGTAAGTGGTATGGAAATACACTTATGAACACGATAAAACTCTTGGATTTTTTTATAGGCTTTTTGTGAAGACTAATCAAATTAATATACATAAAACAATTAGAACAGCAGCTGTGAGTTCAGGAGAATTTTCTTGATTTGTTTCATTCTTGATTCGTTTTGTTTTCTCTGTTCTCTTTCAGAAATCCTTTACTTTGATGTTGGGTTGCTTGGCCTTGTTCCTCTGATTTTCTTGTCTTTTCTCTCTCATTTCTTTTTTATCTTCAGTCTTTACTTTCTTCTCTATTACTTCAATCCTACTAATGATTTTTTTTTGTTTTCTGAATTATTCTGTTTTTATAAAATCCTTTTGGGGTTTCATGACTATAGTATCTTCCCTTATCCATTTGGGGATGTTCATGATAGTGTGTTTTTCTTTAAATTTCTTCCCACGCATAGTCTCTGTTTGCTCAAAGCTGCTTTTCCGTTAGTTTTAGTTTTTGTTCACATGGCATCTATCTTCCATGCTAGAGGCATTTTCCTCAGATGGCTGGTAATCAATCCTAGGTTTCTGTTCATGATTAAGCCATAGGGCTGGAAGCCTGTGAGCAAGCATCACTGGAGGAATCCAGGTGAGTCATTTTGTTCAAAGAAGCCTTAGTGTGGTGATTTCAGTCTTTCCTCTTGGGCTGGTCGGATTACCAGAGGAGGCTCCCCAATCTCCCACCTAAAAGAAGACAGACGGGTGCCTGTGTCCTTGTTGTGCTGGGACATCAGTGTTAATCCTCATTGTGTAGAGTCACTGAACTGTGTTGTTGACCAAAGACCTTCTTCTCAGTGAACCAAGTTCAAGCCTTCTGCTGGCAGAGGGGAGGTGCAGCTTCTGTGCCGTGGAAGAAGGTCTTTGGAACTCTAACTGCTTCTCAAATAGCTCTGCCCCAATCACTCTTCGATCTCTTAGGATCTGGCTTTCTGCTACCTTATCCATCGTCCCTTAAGCTTCCACAATTTGTTTCTCTCATCCCTTCTGTTGTATCCGTTCTGGTAGATTTTAAGTTTTTTTAGATTCTTTAATAAAATTTTAGTGGAGCTTTTGAGGAAGCAAGATTCGATGTGTTATTCAACCTTAACTCTGAAGTCATCGGGTCTCATCTGGTAGTTCACCTCCTCCAGAGGACCTTCCCATACCTAGCACCCCTATTCCCATGACTTCATTAGGCCCCTCCTCATGGCTTTTCAAAGTGCTGTGTGCTTCTATTATACTAACACTATTCATTTGCTTTTGTCATTAGTTCCTTTCTTGTGTTTCTTGCTAAATTCAATGCCCTGAGGGGCAAGATTGTCACAGCTCCCTCCCCAGTGCCTAACATAGTGCCTGACCTATGGCAGCTACACCTTGATTTTATCTTGAATGCATAGGTTAATTAATTCTGATGTTGAACAGCAAATTGTAATGAAAGAAGGGTATAACTAATTCCTATCTAATTTGATTTAAGAATTTGAGACCTGGAGAACCCAAAGATGTTCTTAATTCTATTTTGATAAATGCATTAGAAGACATGATCTTTTAGAAAACCAGTCCTTATTATTAATTTGAATTGTTAGATCTACTTGTTTGTGTTATTTGATTTATGAGTATTAGTGAGGAAATAAATACATGAGCACCTTCAACTGTCCTCTGCTAATTCCATATGTAATTCTTTCAGGTAATACACACTAATTAAAGGACAGTCCATATTATAGAATGCTGTGGTGGTTTAGAATGTGCTCTCTTGAATATTAAATATTCTTTTGCTTCTTGCCAGCTGTACAGCTGTGGAAGTTAAATGTCAACTTTAAAAGGCAATGAATAAGAATGAGTTTGCTCAATGGACCAAAATAATGTGCTTCAATCTATAAAAGAAAGGCTGTAATCATAATGTAAATTTAAACTTCAGGTTACCTCTTAAGAAAAAATAAAAACAGGAAAAAGGTATAGTTTTGTTATTAGGGAGATATTAGTCCAGAACACTAATCTTAATTTTTTAGATAATATCCATTATGTTGTAATGACACTCGGGTATTTGTTTCTTTTTCTCATAACTCAGCCTTTGGCCCACTTACTTCACTTTGGACCAAGATGGAGAAGAACACAATATTTACACAAATTGGTAGTAGATATCTCAGTGAAACAGGATGAAAATCAGAAGAACTAGAATGTTCAGTATCACTTATTACTTTGTCAGACTTGTCACTCCTGACTTTAGAGAAAAGGGCTCTGAGAACAGTTTTTTTCCCCTTATATGCCACAGACTGAGATAAATGGAAAAAGTTTATAATAAAGGGAGCAGTTAGGTATAGATGAAAAGTGATAGCAAAGACTTACTATGAAATTTATAAACTTTGAGTCTGGATTGAGCTCATCTGGTACAAGAGTTATTGTTTCCCTTGAGGGTTGGCTATATTCCCAATGTCAATGACTTGATATTGGCCAGTGATGGAAGAGGTGAGAGTCAAGGAGCTTCAAAAATCTCTTAGACAGTAATAGTGCTCTTTCGGTTGCCCATCTGGCTGCCTGTGTAAGGAGTCTCAAACATACACTACTTTTATTTTATAGATGTGGACAATCAGGCATAGAAAAATAAAGGGAGGATGATTTCCTTTAAGCCACATAGGAAAAGTGGATAGGAATGTGAATATAGTGAGCAGGCTAACTTTAGAATCTTTCTTTGCCCTCTTATCTGATTCTCAAGCATCTCAAGTAATTTTGACTCAATTTGGAAAGATTCTTTCCTGGAAAGAAAAAGGCCTGGAAAACTAAATTATGAATTATCTGATTATCTAATACAGAATAATTTCATGATTTGTTCAGACCCAGCTAGTTATAGATAATTTAAGAAGTAAGGTTTTGTGTGTAAAAGTATCTGAACAACATCTGTAACAATTAGATGAATAGCTAGAAAGGAAAACAATAGAATAAACAGCAAAACTATATAAAAAAGATTCAATTTTAAAAGGGAAATGTAGCAAGAAATATAATTTTATGTGAAGGTCTTATTTCTCAGAAGCCCTAACAAATATACTTATGTAATCTTGTGCGATCCTGGGATAAGTTTCCACGGAAGAAATCAGTATTTTGTTTGTTTGTTTGTTTGTTTGTTTTTTAATAGGGAAACCTCAATTCTGGTAGAGGGTATTTGCCATGTGAGAAGCAGCTGCTTAGCAGCTGGGATCAGTTTGAGAATAGTCCAGGAGTACTGAGCACTGAGCACCCACTGGAGGATGGAGAAGTAGCCAAGGTAGACCTCATACAAGGTCAACCCTAGATATTGCATACTGTCATTTTTTAACTGAACCTCATTGCCTTCTGATGGTAGTGATCAGTATAGTTGTTGAAATTTTATGATAAGTGTGTCATGTTTCCAAAATTCACCCAAACATTTACACGATCCTCCTGGTGGGAGAAGAAACAAATTAATATTGATTTGGATCTCTGGGTAACTTTTTGACATTGTGTAGTTTTTTTGGAAGAGCACAGTATGGGAAACTAGGAACCCTGGGATTTACTTTTTGGCCCATGTTAAAGCTACTAGGTGACCTTGTGCTGGCTAATAACTCTCTCTTGACTCCGGTTGTTTCCATCTGGAAAATGAGGGGATTGGACCAAATGATCTGTAAAGTCCTTTCCCGTGCTAAAATTTTATGACTCTAAGGAGCAAGGCATCTATGGTCGTGTAAATAGGCAAGTTAAATGAGGCCAAAAGTAGTTCAGGCAGTTAAATGTTCATTGTTGGCAGAGAGCCCTCATGCATATGTGTGTGTGTAGTGGTCACTTCACAGTAGCCACGGCAAGCTGGGGCCACAGTTTATTCCTCTCACTGGGGTACTTAGCATCTGTAAAACTTCTGCACTCTTCAAAGGAAACGTACTGCATATAAATTGCTAGAGAATTTCCCCCCCTTTTCTCAAAGTACAATACAAAGCATTTGCTTTCTTTTCTGCTTAGGCAGTCCTGTGGTGGTTTATATCCTGGTGAAACACCAGCTAGTTGTTCAGCACTTTTCCAGATGAAATTAAAAAAAAAAAAGAATTTAAAAAAAACTACAGGTTAAACCTCCAAGGGTGATGATGAGGATAACGTCAAAGGAAATGTAAGAGGAGAGTGGTGTGGTGAAAAGACTATACAACTGGAAGGAGAAGGACCTGAATTCCATTCCCGACTCTACATCTTTTTCATGGCAGGACCTTTAGTTTTTGTGTGTCCATCATTTTTCATTTGGGCCAACATCCTCTCTTCCCCTCAGTGTAATTCATCTAGGCCATGTGGTGCACAGGCTGATACTGTTCCCCATTCCCATCTCCCCATAACCTCAAGTGTTGGGTACCTGATCCAGGCCAGACCAAGCAGAGAACATGCAGGGCTGACTCACATGGAGAGGACTATTCCTCTCCTACTCCCAGGTTGCAGGTTCAGAGGATAGCTTCCTTCTGGGGGAGCATCTGTCTATAAATTGAATTAGGCAGAGGTATAGAAAAGGAATGTTCTGATGACCTTCTGCTTCCATGAGCTGGTATTTTTCTTTTCTATTCAAGTTTGAGTTGGGTTCCTGTGCTTTAAAACTATAACAGAAATATTAATAAAATCAAATACTAATATGGAATTTATTATGTGTCATATTTTTATGTATGCTAACTTGTTATTCCCTACAAGAACGCTGGAGGTGGGTTCCATCATCTGCATTCTGTGAGGGTAAAAAAGAGGCACAGAGAAGTCAAGTAACATGTCCAAACTCTCATAGCTGGTATGTGATAACAAGTCAGAATTTGAACTAAGACACTTTAATATTAAAGTTTATGATCTTAGACACTCTCACATGCTACCTTGCCAACTAGGAGGACTTCAGTTCTCTGAATATCACTTTTCTCTATAAAAATGGAATAACAATGATTACATTTAGGCAGACTAGGTCCTGAGCACTTTAGCATTGTTTTATATATATAATGTACACACACACACACACACACACACACACACACACATATATGTATGAGATTTTATAATGGGAATTATCTCACTCAATTGTGGAGGCCAAGAAATCTAATCATCTGTTGTCTGCAAGCTACCAGGAGAGCCTTCAGGTCACTCTGTTAGAGTCTGAAGGTCTGAGAAAGGGGGGAACTGATGGTATAACACCCAGTTCAACTCTGAAGGCATGAGAACTTGTGGGATGTGACTTATATGAGGCTGCTCATATAAGTCCTAGAGTTCCAAGAACTAGAAGCTGAAGGCAAGAGAAAATGTCTGAGGGCAAGAGAAAATGGATGTCCCAGCTCAAGAAGAGAGTGGAAATTTTCCTTTCCTCTGCCTTTTAGTTTTGCTTGGGTTCTCCGTGGGTTGCATGGTGCCTACCTCTATTGGCGAGGGAAATCTTTACTCAGTCTACTAATTCAAATGCTTATCTCTTTTAGAGATGCACTCACAGACACACCCGGAAATCATGTTTTACCAGCTATCTGGGTGTCCTTTGGTCCGGTAAAGATGACATAAAATTAACCCTCTCTAGCACCAACTTCATAAAGAAAATGTGGTGAAAGCTTTTTTATCCCTTTTGAAATTTTCAAAATTTTCAAATTTTCCATGTTTTAAACAATCTAGTTACTGGTTCCTCTGACATTCCTAAATCCTGGTTTGACAATTTTCCCCTGTGAGGCAGGAATTTTACGTGGGCTTGTATCATCCACCTGGGTTGCCTGGCATGGGTGGGTGGGCTGGTGTCGAGTGGTGATGGCTTTCTGTTTAGCCAAATCTGCTGCAGTGATTTCAGAGTCAAGCTAAATGTTATTTCTCTTTGCATTCATTACTTCTACATATAGAGAATCCCTCCTTAGCTGGTGTATGTAGAAGCCAAATTGCTCAGTAGGTGGGATCCTTTTCCATATGTTAATATTTGGACTTGTGACTCAGGTCCTGACTGAGTTTGGTTTGGAATTTGGGTTGTGTGCCTTGGCAAAGGACTGTTTTAATGGCTGGAAATAATAATGTCTTCTATTGCCATCTTTACATTGTAATTCTAACAATTTGATTTTAAAAATTATGTCAAATCACATAATATAGTGCCCATTAGATCTAAAGGTTTGGCATCACAATGAACTGATGGCTGGCAGAACACCCTTTGTTCTCTGTAAGTCTTTTTAGGGTCTGGCTTCATTAAAGAAGCTATTCAAATTAGATTTGCCAAATCAGGTTTCTTTGTGCTTTTTGGAGATGCTCAATAATTTCCCTAAGAATTATGAAGAGAAGCTTATATGATTTACCTGTTGTGGTTGCTAGTCTGTACAGATCACCCAACAGTTCCTTCCCACTCTGTGCATGCTTGCTGCTGCTCCCATCAAGAGGCAGAGGTTGTCTGTCTTCGGTACCTAGAGAGGCTTTGGACTGACTCATTAATAGGATGTGGCAGAGGTGAGTTTAGGGACACTTCTAGTACAAATCTTAAAAAAATCTGGTAGTTTCTATTGGTAATTTTCTGATTCTTGGACCCCAGTTGATATGCTGAGAGAAGCCCAAGTCACACGGAGGAGAACCAAGGCACTGTGTTTGACAGCTCCTGCTGAGCTCCTACACAGTAGACATAACACACTGTCAGTCACGTGAGTTAAGCTATCCTGCATATTACAGCTCAGTCAAGCTCCTCTGTGACTAGCTCTGACACTATGTGGAACAGAAAAGTCACCCAGTCCAATCATCTCCCTGAATGATCAGAAATTATAGAATATTTGTTACTTTCTAGCCACAGCAATAGGTAATTGAAACAATCTTCTTATCTCTTAAAACCATGTTTATATGATTCCGTCTTCCATGATTAGACCTACACGTACAGTTTTAATGATCTCTATCTGAGATGCAAACAGTTCAAATTTGGGGGACTAATGAACTAATAAATCAATGTGATATAGTAATCGACTTAAAATGATTTAAACACTTAAGCGTAAACTATAAAGCTTAATTGTAAACAAGTTAAACTATAAAACTCCTAGGAGAAAATGTGGAGGGAAACCTTAACTTTGGTGTTGGCACTATTTTTGGATAGGACATAAAATCACAGACAACAAGAACAAAACCAAGCAAGTGGTATCACACTGGAAAACAACAACTATGCTTCTGCACAGTGAAGGAAAGGATCAACAAAATAAAAAAGTAATTTATGGATCAGGAGAAAATATTTGCAGGCCATGTCTGATAAGGTGGTAATCTCCAAAATATGTAAGGAATTTATACAGCTTATATCTTAGTTTAAAATGGGAAAAGAATTTAAATAGGTATTTTTCTAAAGAAGATATATAAATGGCAAATAACTGTATGAGAAGGTGCTTAGCATCAATAATTAGCAGGGGCATACAAATAAAGCATAATGAGATGTCACTGCAGACCTCTTAGAATGGCTATGATCAAAGACAAAGATAATAAGTGTTGGCAAGGATGTGGAGAAATTGGAACCTGTGTACACAGTTGGTGGGAATGTGAAGTGATGAAACCATTATGATAAAGAATATGAAAGTTCCTCAAAAATTAAAAATAAACCCACCATATGATCCAGTAGCCTCATTACTGCATATGTGTTCAAAGAAACTAAATCAGTATGGAGATATCTGTATCCTCATCTTCATTGCAGCTTTATTCACAATAACTAAGATATGGAATCAACTCGAGTATCATCAGTGGTGATGGATTGTGGTTTTCATACCAATGGAGTAGCCTTAAAAAGAAGACTATTATTTGTGACAACATGGATGAACCCGGAGAACATCATGTTATGTGAAATGCAGATACAGAAAGAAAAATGCTGCAGGATCTCAATTTATGTGTAGAACCCAAAAAGTTGACTCCACAGAGCAGAGGGTGTAGAATGGTGGTCACCAGCAGCTAGAGGATGGAGTAAATGGGGAAATGTAGAATGAATAAATTCCGGAGACCCAATGTACAGTATAGGAACTAGTTAATAATACTGTATTGCAACCTGAAACTTGGTAAGCGAGTGGGTGTTAAGTGTTAACACACACACATACACACACACAATAACTATGTAGGGAGATGATATTTTAATGAGTTGTAGTTATCAAAACACATCATAGACCTTAAATTACATAATTTAAAAAATCTAAAACAGTAATTAGAAACCAAAGAATGTGGTAAAGATTTTCAAAATTTCTTGATTATAGAATTTATATGTAAACCTGACATTTATTTTTATTCCATGTACATTAATGATGACCCAGCATTACTAGTATTACTCTTCATAATATTGAAAGTTTATGCACTTGTCATATAAATAGCATTATATATAACAACTTAAACTCTTCAGTTGGTCCCAGTACTATATTGTGCATCTTTGAGCCAAAGGGTAGTTTTACAGAAATAAGAACTTTCCAGAATGACAGAAATCTTTGCTTCTGTCCCTGTTTGATTTGATTTCATATTTGCCATTTACATAGGTATATCATTACTCTAACATGTAAACCTTACATTGTTCTTTCAAATGGTTTTTAAAAATTATTAGCCCTGAGAAAATTACATTTGTTCCACACATAAATGAACTAACTCTCAACATAACCATTTGATGAGTTCTACTATGTACTAGGGAAAGTTACACATTGGGAGTATAGAGTCAAAAGACACCTGCCTGTTTGCCCAATATGTGAGACAAAACAATAATCAACCAGCACTTTTGCGTCTGTAAAGAATATGCTTGGCTGGAAGTAACAGATAACCTAACGAGTAGCATCATGAATAATTAAGGAATTTATTTGTTCACCTGGCATGAACTATAAGAGGAGGGAGTCCAAGACCAATATGGTGCTGAAACAGTATTGTTCAGTATCTAGAATCTTTCCATCTTCTTTCTCTATAAGCCTTATTAGGTAGTTTTCATCCTCACAGTCTTGAGATGGTTGCTATGTCTCCAAACAACCAACCTGTTTCAGAAAATAAGAAAGTGAAGAGCTAAAAGGAAACCCTCTCCAGGATCTTCATCTACATAGAGAAAGACATAGGAGATGGAAGTTGGAATAGGTGTTGAATGAACCAACCTGTAAGCTACCACATGCCTGAGTGAACTTTGTATGCAAGGGGACCACATAACTCACATTTGGAAGGCCAATTAAGGCCTGAACTGAGTCTTTCAGTGTAAACTGGAGTCGGCCAGATCAACAGGAGAGAAGAGCACCCTAGACAGAGATGTAGAACCTATGAATGCAGGGAGGAGAGGGACCCATCCTGGGGATGCCTGACTCACAAAGTATAAGTCTATAGGGATGGCAGCTAAAGTTGGAGAGAGATGTTGGGGGACAAGAAGACAAGGACCTGAAAGCCACATTAAGGACTTTGGATTTGACATTCAGGCGACATGAAGAGTTTTCAAGCATGGAGTAGGAATGATCAGATTTGGGTTGAGAAAGCAGAGAACAGAAGGTAGGCAACAGAGACTGCAGTCAGGAAACTCTTCACCTTATCAAAGTCAGACATGATCAGGACCTGACCTCAGTGATGGCTGTGTGAAGGGAGAGAGGTACAGATTTTGGATGCATTAATATAGAAGAATTGACATTACTCGATGACCTAATAGTTGTGGGGGTCAAGAAGACTTCGGATTTACTACTAGGTTTCTGGCTTAGGCAACTGGAGTGGCATGGGGCCATTCCCTGAGTCAGGGAAGATGGCAGGAAGAACACGTGTTTAAGATAGCAGGTGAATATTTGAGATTGGAGCACAAGAGATCATGGATCCAGTTCTAATTGCTAGCATAAGATCAGAACAGGTTCCTTTACCTCCAGTCTTGTCCCCGTTAATCCCTCCTCCACCCTATGGTTTGAATAATCTCTTTAAAAAGCAAGGAGAACCATTCCCTCCCACTGTTTAATTAATACCATCACAGTATAGCTTTCTCTTTTACTCTTCATGAGCACTTACTATGTGTCTGACACTAAGCTAAGGGCTTTACATTCCTTATTTCATTTAATTCTCAGTGTTTAGCATAGATACTGCAAAATTCCTCTTTAAACAGAACTCAGAAGGGTAAGGAAACTCTCCCAAAGTCCCTTACCAATCAGCACTGGAGCCGGGTTTGTAACTAGTCTGCTCCACCTGACTGCAGAATCTGTTTCATTTACCATGACATTGCCTTGTGCTTCATGCTCAGATGTACATGGTACTGCACATACTTAAAGTACTCCCTTCTTCCTAATGATTATACAAGGTTGTTAGGATGGCTAGGTTCCTAATTGTCTAGAGGAAGGAAACAAATTCAGAAATAATCAAGGAGTCTGATTCCTTATTTATTATTATTTTTATTTTTTATTTTTCGGTGGTGCTGGGGATTGAACCCAGGGTCTTGTGCAAGTGAAGCAAGCACTCTACCAACTGAGCTATATCCCCAGCCCTCTGATTCCTTATTAATTAATTAATCCTTTCATATAGTTTATAAATATTTATGGAGCAGATACTAATAGGAAGAGTTATGAAATGAAGCAGTGTTTAAGTGATTTTCTTAAGGTTGCATGACTGCTTAAGGTCAAAGCAGAAACTAGAAGTTTTGGGTCACAGTTCTGTGTTCTTGATGGCAGGGAAGAGCTGCTTTCAAAGTTGCTAGGGCATGGTTTGGATCAGGAGTAAGGACAGATTCAAATTGTTCTCCAATTCATCTTTCCTTTCCATCTCTTACATACTGACTTCTTAGAAGTTCATTTCTAAAAATCTAAATTATAGACTTGGCATTCAGTAGCTGTGGAGAATTATTAGATACCATCTGTATAACTTCAGTCAGTAGATAGAAGTAGGAGGAAATGGTAGGGACATCCATATCAGCACAAAATAAAATATGTTTTAAAAATGATGGTTGCTCTTAAGAATGGAACAGAATTTTCCCAAATGGTCGGAATCTTTCCTCCTTCCCCACTGCAACGTGGAGATTTCGTGACCCTCTGTGCCTGGACTTGTCTTAATATAATGGATGCTGTTCTACTGCTTCTAGTGATGAGATTAATTTCAAATAAATTTTCTACTTCTTTGAGTCACTTACTCAGATTCAGATGCCTAGATGGGACCACGTGATTTGGTGAATATATGTCACATCCCTTTGTTCTGACTGTCAGGGTGCTGGGTGAGAAAATATCTGTCTCTCTGTCTAGACACAACAGAAAACAAAAGTTGACCTTTAAGTTTCTTCCAAGTTTAAGAAATTGTGACTCTGTGGATTTGGGTATATCATCTCGTCACCTCTTCACACGTTATCACTGGTGTTTTTACAGGTGTAGATACTTTAACACTACAGCTCTAATGATAACTTTAACATCAAACTTATTTTTCTTTCTCATCTTATAAAACACCTTTAGTTGTTCTTTACCTTGCAAGTTGTCTCATAGCTGCATCTGTTAAAGGTCAAAGAGGGCATGTGTGACAAGTGGTGGGTGATGCTGGGTGTAAGCCAGCTGTCTAAATTCCAAGCATCCTTACAGTGAGGCATTATCCTGGTGAATTTATCAGCATCTGGTCTTCAGTTTTGCATTTCCAGAAAGATCATTTTATCTGTGCTTCAGAATTTATCTGACTCATGGAGATTGACTTGTGCTCATTAAACTCATAAGAAAAGCCAAAATTCTAATTAGTTAATTTATAATGAGAAATAAAATTTTCAAGCACACTAGACAGTCATGTCAGCCTAATAAAAGCATTCTCTTACCGTAAAAAACCATATGGGAAGCCAGATTATAATCAGAATGTGGGTTCAGTGTTTGGAATCTGAGCCAGGGGAATTGGTTATATGATTATAATGATTAATGACCTTAGACTCTGATTGCAATAGGACTCTCTCAGTTGTAGGTGACAGAAACACATCATCACAGGTAAAAGAAGGGTTTATTAAGGGAGTATCAGAGTACCTCATAGAACTACGGTGAAGTCTATAGTGGAACCTGGCTCTAGGCTTAACTGCAATCAGTACAATACCTCTGGGATTCTCTTTCTGTTGGCTATTTGCTCCCTCTGAGGACCAGCTTTTTCCACTTGTGTGGGGATATTACTTCTAGTGGTTCCTGTTACAGAAGAGTGGCCCTTTCCCATTGGTTTCCATTAAGAAAGGGAAACCCCCATGGTTATGGTTCAGATAATCATAAAGTTTAGAGTTGTAGTTTAGTCAAGACCTATATATGAAATGTCTTCTAAAAGCTCATATGTGAGACAACTCAAGAATTTTCAGAGGTGAAAAGATTAGATCATGAAATCTTGACCTAATCAGCAGATTGATCCTCTGAAATGGATTAAATTGGTGGAGGTAACTGTAGGCAGGTAGGGTGTGGCTGGAGGAAGTAGGTCACTGGAGATATATTATTGCAACTTAAATTTTGTTCTTGACGAACAAAACTCTCTGCCTACTGTTTCCTTGTCCTGAGCTGCTTTTCTCTACCACACCCTTCCTCCATGATTTTTTGACTCAAGTTGGGCCCAGAGCTGGGAAGTCAGCCAACCATGGACTGAACTTCTGAAGCTGTGAGCTAAAAAATCTTTTCCTCCTCTATGTTGCTCTTGTCAGGTCTTTTGGTCATAGTGATGAAAAATTTGACTAAAACAGCCATGGGGAATCCTAACTGCTTGTGGTCAGAGGCTGATATTTGGATTTTTCAGCTCTATAAAGATGGGAATGTCAGAGCAGAAACCCATGACATAAACTTGATCCTGGTGGTCCCAAACAATGATCTAAAGTTATTGTTGCTGCTAGCGAGTCTTTTTAGTATACTGACATTAATGTACTCCAGCTTCACTCCCAGAACTGGAGAGGTGTTTATGAGCCAGGATACCTCTTCTCTAAGTGACAGGATTGCTGGGTAATATGTGATTTGCATCTTCCATTTAGTAAGATATTGCTACAGTGTATGAATGCTCTTATTCTTTAATATCTTCATAAGATTTATAAGGATTTTAAAATCACCTATCTAATGGATGTGAAATGGTACTTCATTTTGTTTTACTTTGCATTTCACTAATTATTGGATTTACAACAGAATTTTAAGAGTGAATTTATTTCTAAATAGTTATATTTAGAAATATTATATATTTATAGTTATATTTATTTCTAAATAGCCATGTTGGTTTCTTACACTGTGAATTGAGAGTTAATAGCCTTTGTGCATTTTCTACTGGAATTTTGTCTTGTTGATTTGCAAAAGTGTTTTAAAATTTATTCTGGGTACTAATCCTATTTTGGTTAAATTTGTAATGAGTTTCTTCCTCCAGTCTATGATTTTTCTTGTAACTTTATTTTTGGTGTCTTTTGATCAACAGAAATTTTGAATTGTAATTTAGCTAAGATCTATATATAAAATGCCAAACTGTAAACTTTTAAAAAGTTACATATACATATGCACACACACACATATATATACATGTATGCATATATACATATGTAACATGCATAATATATATGAATACACATGTAACATTTTTATAAGGCTAACCAGTTAGTCCAGCACCATTTGATCCACACTTCCCTTGCTAATTAACAACACCATTCTATCATATGCCAAATTCTCACATTAAGCAAGTCTATTTCTCAGCTCTAGAGCTCTATTTGTATATTCTTGCACTGATACAGCACTGTATTAATTACTACATCTTTATGCTATGTCTTGATATCTGATGGTGTGAACTTAACCATCATCTTCCTTTTCAAAATTAACTCCACTCTCCTTGGCAGATTTGGAGTCATATGACTTAATTAAGATTTGTTTAGCAAGTTCCATGTAACACCTTGCTTTCGTGTTTGGATTGGCAGAGCTTTAGATTAGTATAGTACTGTTACCCTTTTCTTTTCTTTTCTTTTCTTTTTTTTTTGGACACGGTAACTTTATTTATTTGTATGCGGTGCTAAGGATCGAACCCAGTACCTCACACGTGCTAGGTGAATTGCTGTACCATTGAGCCACAACCCCAGCCCAAAGTTACCCCTTTCTGTTCATTTAATTATATTGGCTTTTCCTGGACTAGCAGCAATCATAGGTAATTATACAAAGGGGAAATAGGTTTGGGCAGTTTGCTCAGTATTTTAGTTCAAGAGTGCCCTCTTCTGTTAGAATACTGAAGTAAAGTTGATTTAATTGGTGACACTCAACTGGGTAGAGGGTACAAGGTGGAGGGAGGGAGGGGAGGTATGCTGATAATGTGGTATCATTTATAGCTCCATGATATTTAATTTCTGATGTTTGGTTTTTCTCCACCTTCCCAATTGCCCCCGTTTTCCCAGAAGCAATGCTTTACCTTGACTGCTATTCTGGTCCTTTGTACTTGGAAAACCATGTTCCAGATCCTCGAGACTTTTCTCAATATCTCCCCACATCAGGGAAGGATGCTTGCTTTCTGGAGGTGAAGTCTTCTGTGTCCTATCCCTGTCCCACAAGGGACCTGCTACCCTCTGCTCTCTTCCATGTAATCCCTTCCTGACTCTGTCCTGTCATGTGCTTTGATCTGGCTTTGCATATTGATTGTGGATTGTTCTGCCTGCCCACATGTAAATTGAAGCTTGTAATGTCAAAAGAAAAAAATTATAACAAATTTAAAGATCTTAGTTTTTTACTTGCAAATCTAGAGTCAGGTAACATTTTCATCTTATAAAGTAAAATGAGCTGAACAGAGGAGGTTGGTTTTATAGACAGTGCAGGCTGAAGAGAGCAGAAACAAAGAACAAAAAGTGGGTTGGTTGTTTCAAAGTTATTTTCCTTGCAAAAGGTAAAACAAAGGGATCTCCCTTATTGTACTATGTAAAACTGGTTTGTTGGGGGAGATATGACTACCATCTCTCTCTCTCATTATTTCTTGGAAAGTCAAATAACTAGGTTTTGGGCTAGGGGAATGGAACCTCAGCATAAGATTCCATTTTGGTTTGTTCTGTTGGGCCTATTGCAGGTGCTCAGTTCAAACAATAGTCTATAAATTTTATTTAACAATAGTATTTTCTATCCTCTATTTTTCTCTACTTATGGGCAAATGTATGATTTAATTTTCTTTGTTGTTGACCTGTAAGACTTTGGAGGGTATATATACAGATTTGGATTTAGGGAACCAAAAGGTGGAGAAATTTCATCTTTGTGATTCTGTCTTCTTATGCCTTATGTATTCTATACATCTTTAGCTTATTGACTTAGAATTGTTATATATTGTCTTGATGACTTGTCCCTTTAATCAGTGGGTAATGTTCTCTATAACTAGTAATTTTTGACTCAGTCTTATATTTGCAGTTAGTATAAGAATATAATTTCTTTTTGATTAGTATTTACTACATATATTGATATACTTTTACTTTCAAACTTTCTTGGAAAATAATTTTATGTTAAACATTAAAGCACATAATTGGACATTTAAAAATACAGATTAAAGTTCAATTTAAGTGAGAAAATGTCTTCACTAATGAGTTTAACCATTTTACTTTCATTGTGACTGCTAAGATATCTTATGATTTTAATTTGTCCTATGAGCAGAAATCATTTTTTCCATTTCCTTTTATTTTTCTTTCCTTCTTTTTTTTTTAAAGATTGTTTTTTCTTTTTTAAATCCCATTTACCAGTTTGAAAGTTACACTTCCAGTTTGTCTTCTTTTGACCATCAGTGCTCAAGACTCTGGTGTGCAACAGGAGTCACCTGGCAGGATTATTAAACTGCAGCTGGCTGTTGCTATCCATAGAGTTTCTAATTCAATGAGCTTGGGTTAGGACCCAAGTACATTTGGCCCTCCAGATCCTCAGGTTTCTCAAATGCATGTTCAATCAGCCAGACCGAATATATTTGAAAAAAGTGTATTTGTACATCTGTACTGAACATGTATAGACTTTTCCCCCTTAATTATTCCCTAAATAATAAAGTATAAGAATTATTTACACATTGAATATTCATGTTAGGTATTAGAAGTAATATAAAGATGACTTATAGTTCATAGGAGGATGTGCATAGATTATATGCAAATACTACATCATTTTACATAAGGATTGTGAGCATCCACAGATTTTGTTATCCACTGGGGTCCTGGAACCAACCCCTGTGATACCCAGGGATGACTATATTTGCATTTTTATCATGTTCCCTGGTACTGCTGTGCTGGAAACTACACATGGAGAGTAGGTAGGAGTTGGTGGTTACCACCAAGCTAAATACTAGCAACTGTAGCTAGTAGACCATCTGATTTGGACTTTGTTATTTTAGGATTCTTGTTGAAATGTCTTACTTTCCAAAGAAACTAAATGGTTTCATTGGCCATCTGATCCTGTAATATTGCTAGGAATAGAAGTAGGGTTTAAATTTCTCACAGGAGAATCATTTTCCCTTATCCTAAGCTCCAGAAGGAAGCTTTCTCACAAGTTTCTCTGGGCTGGGAACTGTGGTTTCTCTGGTCTCTTTTATGTAGAAGTGCAGCCTTTACAGATTCTAAGTTGCGAACTGGAGTTTAGCTCCTTACCTTATGTGATGCTAAGATTGTTTCTCTTGACCTAAAGTTAGAACTCCCCCTCTAAACCTGGGCCAACAACTTTTAGGAATTCCCATTGTAGTGAGTGTCCTCTTCATTTCTAACATCTTTGGGTTTCCCTTTTGAGCTTTGTTTGGCTCGTCCATTAGTGTGTGTGGAGGTGTTTCATCCAGCATTTCTCTATGTTTAAGGGGATGTGGGCTGGATATACTCCGGGTTTTCAGTTTACCTAGTTGTCTTCTATTATCTTTTCAGTTGTCAGCCTACAGAGAATGTAGGGGAAAGGGTCAAAAAGGTCTAGAAGCCAAAAGAGGGTAGTAAAGAGAATTCCTGGTATGCAGAGCACCTGAGCTCAGGGACTTGGGACTTAGTAGCCACAAATTTTATTCACACAGTAGAGTAGTAGGTGGTGCTGCATTGAAGTAATAGAAGGAGGGTTACGTGCTGGTGGTGGATGATACTTAAACAGAGTCTGGGACAGTTGTGTGGTTTAAACATTTTGTTGGGGCCAGTCCATCCTGAAATGTTTATTTCAGGCAAAGTTTATATCACTAACACTTTAAAATTTCTTTCTTTTTGGAGTTCTTTTCTCAGATGTTGACTTATCCCTCTTAGGTATACAATGACAACATACTCTGAAGATTATGTTCCACCATATGATTGTCCGCCACGTGTGAGTACAAGAACACCAATTTAATATTTATGTACTTAAAATAACAGATTGCATCTAGTGTAAATAGTCAATCTTGTGAAGAAAGAAGAATTTGCTGAGATTTATGATGTTTTATATTTATTTAGAGATATTACTTGTTTGTGAAAGTCAATAGAATATTTTATAATTATGATTTATTTTTTGAAGCTTATAGATTTTAGGGAGGAAAATATTGCCGTGTCCAAAACATATTAATCACTTTCTTCCTCATCTTATTGCTCCCACCCTAAACTTAATTTATCTGGAATGAGAACCTACTTTTTATTTGTGTCATATGGACACATAAATATGTGGCTTAATTTAGCTCTGGGAAATGTGTATGTTGATTTTTAAAAAGTCCAGTTTGTAACTTGAACATATTTGTAGGGCTCAGTGGCAAGGTGTTTGCCTAGCATGTGTGAGGTCCTGGGTTGATTCCCAGTACCAAGAAAAAGAAAAGAAAGCTGGGTGCGCGTCATGCACCTATAATCCAAGCAGCTTGGGAGGCTGAGACAGGAAGATTGTGAGTCAAAGCCAGACTCAGCAACGGCGAGGCACTAAGCAACTCAGTGAGACCCGGTCTTCAGATATAATACAAAATAGGGCTGGGGATGTGACTCAGTGTTTAAATGCCCCTGGGTTCAATCCCTGGTACCAAAAAAAAAAAAAAAAAAAAAAAAAGAAAAGAAAGAAAGAAGGAAAATATGCAACAAAATTAACTTTGCCTTGGAAGTTTTAACCAGTGCCATAGACATGAAATAGAAATAAGAGATTTAACTACTGATAAAGAGGAAAAATAAGACATTGTTTTCACAGATACTGTGGTTATCTACTTAGGAGAACCAAGATATTAAAACTGAGAAATAATTAGAATGAATAAAATAGTTTTCCTTCATATCAGCACATATAAATTATTAACCAGTTAGTAAATTATAAAGAAAAAAACCATACAAATTATTACAGTAACACAAATTTAAAATACTTGTATGAGAAAAATTTTACTCAGATTAGTCAAAGAAGATGTGGTGATTCATCTCCAAAGATGGCAGAGGCTACTTCCCCATCAAGAGGTGATTGTCCCTCCATCTCTTGAATCTGGACTGTCAGGACTGATTGGCAATATTTTTTTAAATAATAATAATCAGTGGGGTGAAAATGGGGTGAGATGGGTACTTTATGTGTTGCTAGGAAGACTGTAAATTGGATTTGGCAACATGCGTTAAGATACCATTTGACCTAGTAATTCTACTTCTAGGAAATTTCCCAATGAACAATATTTCAAATTAGGAATAAAACTTACATCAAAATGAGCTAATTACTGAATTATTTATAGTGGCAAAACTTGGGAACATCTAAATATTTATATTAGGAATGGTATTAACTATAATCATATGATGATAGTGCAGCCCTTATAATGTCCATAGATAGTCCTTAGTGTCTTAATAAATCTTCATTGAAGGCTTAAAAAAATTAAGATGCCAAATTATGTGTTGTTTATCCTAAACTGGTAAAATATAAAGACAATTTAATAACTGGAGAAACGATTGAAATACTAGTAAAGTTGGCCAATGAATGTTGAGATTCTAGGTGATTTTCTTCATCTTTATCCTTTTTAGAATTTTCTAATACAACAAGCATTATCATTAATAATTAGAAAATCAGGAGGAAACATTATTTAAATATGCACTTCAGATCTATTTCCTTTTTATATAGGCTTTGTCTCGATCTTTGAACAAAAGGAAATTGCATGACACCTAACTAAAAACTCACAAAATTCAAAGAACTGAATATAATAACTATAAAGTATGTGAGGTGTATTTTCATGGCACATCAATTTTTAGCCATTGTGTTATATGTTCCTGTCTTTAATATTTTCAGCATTGTGCTTTAATATTTCTCATTTTGCTTGTTTCCACATTAGTAGCACAGCATGCTATAGCAGTTGTTTAGATTTATTGCAGAGTTCCATTCCTTCACTTCTAACTTCCATGCCAAAGTAAATGAATTCAAGGCATACTTTTAGCACTGCATCCAATATCCACATTTAATGAGCACTTGCATTATATTGTTACAGGATATAAAAAAAATTAAATTATAATAACAGTAGATGGTTAAAACCCAGCAGTGTAATGACTGAACTCTGACAATGAAGTTACCGTGCATGAATAAATATATGACACAAAATACTGAAAAAGAGGATGTTTGTTGACTTGCTAGAGACGTCTCCACGTGGCCTAGGCAGAAGTTAGTTTCACCATTCATTCATCCTACTATGTTTGCCATTATGTAATTCTGAAAGAAATCTGAAAACATTTGGATATATATTATTTCAAATGTGCATGAACTGATACTTCAATTTTCATATTATGTTCTCTTACATTTTCTTAATTCACATTTATGTAAAGTGGGACAGAATTATTGTAGGTAAAGGGAATGCAGGGTATCATCTCCTGGTTCTAAATAAAGACAAGAAAAGAATGCTAAAAAGTCATTTACAAGAAGAATGGGGGGAAAAAATTGCGAGCTGTCTTTTCTGAACTCCATTTCTTAAACTGGAGGCTCCTTACAGCTCATCTCAATTTTGATTAAAGATATCAGCTCTTAAAAGTACTTCTCCATTTCCTAAAGAGTCAGAACAGAGAATAAGTTGCAGAAAAGTTATATTAGAGAATGGGTCCAAGGCTGACTGACTGATGCATAAGCCCTTAGGACAAGGCAGCAAGCTGAGGATAATGGTGGAGAGTTGACTTACCCTAGTGAGATGTGTAGGGAGAAGAATTAGTTCAGTCAGGGGCTAGCAAACTCAGGAAGTTGAAAGGTCAAAGACATGAAAAATGTAGATTTTTAAACAAACTATATAAGAGTAGCTATAGGAGTGAGAGCTAGAAGAAGTCATTATTGAAGGGGCTATATTAGAACTTACTATTTCAGAGGTAGGACAGTTTTGGAAAATGACAGAGGCTAGGATGTGATCATGGGAATGAGTTTCTGGCATGTATCAAATTAATTAATTTAAGAAAGTGAAAGCATGGCAAACCAGATGTTGGCTAGATCCAAAGTATGAACGTTGGAAGTTAACATACAAGAGGGCAGGACAGAAGGGCAGGGCCGAAGACTGAATCAGATAACCAGCTCCCAGTGAACTTCAGCAGCACCTGAAAGTTGATGGCTCTTCCCAGCCACGCAGCTACCATTTGGTCAATCACAAGTATGAAGCACATTTTTTTTTTTTTCTTTAATGGAACTGCCTTTTGAATTGTCTTTCCAGGCATATGAGTATTTTCAAATGAAAAATTGTTGTGTAACCTAGTTCATTCATAAGTAAAAAGCTAAGGAAGTTTTTAATAATTATATTTTAAAGTTAGCCTGTGTCCCAAATGGACCCCAGGAGTGCATGCATTATCTAATAGTAAAGAAGTTGTTTCTGTTTAAGAGTCATTCATAACAAAAACTGGATTGGCCTGCCCTACCCCTGAGGCTCTGTGCACTGGGATGGACATAGCATTGTTAATATACTGTATTTCTGTGCTGGTTGGAAATTATCTGTGGTTTGAAATTCCTCAGGACTCTTCTGGCTCAGCCCTCCCCTGGAACCTCTGACCTCAGCAGGGCATGATTATTTTCTGTGACCCTAAGCACTTTACCTTCACAGGTCCCTCCTGCCATTAAAATACATGAATAAAAAATATATTTTTGACTGAGTTGGTGTAAAGACAAATATAATCCACTAGATTTTTTTTCCCTTGGGGGACTTTTAAAGCTTATTAAAGAAATTATATTTTAGGTTCTATTTCTCATTAGCATTTTGCAGAGAAAACCCACTTTTTCTTCTTTTTTTTTTTTTTTAACACTACTTGAATCCTTGCCTATTTGCCTGTGCTTATTTGTGTATTTATTTATTTATTTTTGGTACCTGGTGGTGAACCCTGGGCATTTAACCACTGAGCCACATTCCCTAGCCTTTTTTATCTTTTATTTTGCAATAGGGTCTCGCTAAATTGCTTAGGGCCTTGCTAAATTGCTGAGGCTGTCTTTGAACTTGTGCTCCTCCTGCCTCAGCCTCCCAAGCCACTGGGATTACAGGTACACCACTCTGCCTGGCTCTGTGTGGTATTTTTATAGCCATACTTGTGAACCTGTTATTATTGTTAACCCTCCTGAAATTATTACCAATGTACCAATGAGTGTTCTTACATAAAACTGAAGTACCAATACTCACTTTTTCCTGGGAAGTACTTTTGGACTTTTATATATTATTTTAGGCAAAAATTTCTATATTTCTATATTGCTATTATCAATGCAAAACACACTTCTTGCTCCATAGGGATTGAGTTTACTCAGGATCAAATTTGAGTGATCAGGGCCTGGGAACATGGAACAAGTTTCCATAGATAACATGTTTTGCAATGGAAAAGGTTACATGAACAAAGTAAAAGTCATAAATGGATACATTTGCCATTACATTGGTTGGGGGCTTCAGGTAGGGGGCTAGAGCAGAGCAGGACATTTCTTCTATAGGTTTCAGATGACATCTTACAGCCAGTCTTCTTAGCTGTAGAGTTGCTGGAGGCTAGGGGTTGCTAAACTTAGTGATACATTCCAAGAATTTCACCTAGTGATTATGAGAAAGTTAGGTCAGAAACGGAGGTTGGAAGATCATTTTCATTCTTTAGCTGAAACATTCCATCTTTCCACAATCACAATGTTCTAATCAACCTAGGTCGGTCTGCAGGATCTTTAATATAGAAGGGCTTCTTCAGAGAACTTCAGTTCACATTACCTTTGGTTTCGGCCCTGAAATGTTTGTGGATACTATATAACCAGCATGATTCTCTAGCCTGTCATTTGATAAAGTCTATTTTTTAAAATGGAGTCTGCATTTTTGGATTGTGGTAAAATATACATTAACAAAATTTATCATTTGAACCTTTTTTTCTTGTATAATCCAGTAGTATTAAATACATTCCCATTGTTATATTCTTTTTTTAAAAATTCTGACTTTTAAAAGCTATTAAAACACTATTATGGGCCCCTAAAAGCATCATGGGCCCTAGACACTGTGCTTCCTGTGTGATGTCTACATGGGTCCAGCCTGGACCTCCTAGAAGCAGGTCAGTACCTGAATGCCCAGGGACCTCCAGAAATTGCTAAGTCAGACTGGCTGGTAAATACTTTTCATGTCATTCAGACCTCAGTGCTTCTTGCCTACAGACCAAGGTGGACATGGGGGCAGCACCATCAAGCAGAGGTGAGCATAGGGGCAGTACCACTACAGAGCCCTTTATTTATTAGCCTTATTCATAACAAAGGAACTTCACAAATAATGGAATTGCTTTTGGTTTTCTGCCAGTTAAAAAAAGGATGCCTACCAGAGGACTTTAAAAGAAAACAGGAATGACTCACAGAAAAACAAGAAGAACTGAGACAGAAAATGACTTTGGAACAGGGTGGGGCTCTATAGGAAGCATCACTTCTCTGAAATAAATTAACTGTCAATGCCCAGTTCTTTTTAAGACCTTTAAATTGTATCTTTGCTCTATTCTTGGTCCCTGGTGTTTTCCCTGGTGTCATTTCAGTATAGACAGGCCTGTTATTTTCCTTTTTTCCCCAGCTATTTTAAAAATAATAAAATGGGAAATTATGTGATATAAATTTGTTCACATAAAATACTCATGTATAAAACCTTGTAGTTCAGGATAAATGGGGTTCAGCCAAACTTTTACCTGGGAAATTAAGGCTGACATTTAAGTAGATAATGTTCTAGGCTCCATAATGTGTCTTCATTACTTTTTATTTCAGTGCTTCTTTTATTTGAACTGCACCTGAACATATCCACTATTTAATTTCCCCTTTTTTCCTATTAATGTTCTGACTCATTATCTACTAACAAAAGAAAAATTGCCAATTACTGAGTATGCTTATTTATCTTTTTTGTATTGAACAAGATGAGTGAGATTTTTAGAATCTGTAAATGAGGCAGTGACAGTGGATGGAATTGGAGGAGAAGGAAGAGGTCATGCAGTTGTACCACAGGTCTCATTATCACGTCAGAGGGTTCCATAATGCTGCTTCCTCTGTTACTTGGATCCAGAAGGAGATGGTGACCTTCCTGACCTTCGGTGTTCTGCCAAGGTCAATGTGTGTTATACTATATGTGCTGATCTCATATGCACATGGGTAGGCCTGGTTTTGCAGCTCCATAGGCAAACAATTCTGGCTCTGAGTCTCATGTCATTCTGCCAGTACTAAGGACCACATTACCTAGACCCCAGCTGCAACCTCAGGCTCTGCTGGTAGTTGTTCTGATAGCTCTACAGGGCTTCCATAACTTCCCCTTTTGATTGGGATACCATAGGATTTGCCTTATTGGGTGTAATATACAGTTGCTGGTATATAACAAGAAGAAAGGAAAGGAAGGAAGTAGGGGAGGAAGGAAAGGGAGAAAAAGAGAAATGGAA
Source organism: Sciurus carolinensis (assembly GCF_902686445.1). NCBI lineage: Eukaryota > Metazoa > Chordata > Mammalia > Rodentia > Sciuridae > Sciurus > Sciurus carolinensis. The sequence goes on from NC_062226.1 coordinate 70,943,510, forward strand.
TAGCATTTGTTGAGTGTCTACCATACTGCAGGCAATGGCCTAGTTTTCTTGCATGCTCAATTAACCATCTTGTTACCCTGGGAAACCATCCCTGCTAAAATTATATATTGGAAAACCTGTATATTAGTTCAATAAAGATTAGTCATGACACAGCAGAGGTGTGTCCACAATTAACTTGAGTCTGACTCCAGATAGCAGGTTTTCATCCACCTTGTACAAACTGGACTCAATTACATAATCAAACGTTGTAGGCCTTGGTAGTCTGAGCTGAAGATTAGTGGGTTGGACAACCATGATGGTTAATTTTCTATTTGAACCTGGTGGGGCTACAATACCCAAATGTTTAGTCAAATACTAACCTAAATGTTGCTGTGAGGCTTCTTTGTAAATATGACTAATATTCACAATCAGTTGATTTTAAGTAAAGGAGATTGTCTTCAATAATGTGGGTGGGCCTCATCCAATCAGTTGATAACCTTAATAGAAAAGCATTGAGGGTTCATTGAGAAGAAGAAATTCAACCTCAAGACTATAGCATAGAAATCTTGCCCAATTCCAGCCTGTCCACCTGCTCCAGGGATTTAAGATTTGCCAGCTCTCATACTTATATAATCCCATGAGCCAGACCAGATCCTTAACATCTCTCTCTCTCTCTCTTTTTCTTTCTCTCTCTCTCTCTTTCCTATCATTTCTGTCTCTCAGGAGCATCCTGACTGATGTAGATAGAATGATCTTTACAAGTTCTTTGACTCTCAAATTCTACTCTTTGATTTGACTCTATCTCATTGATTCTGTTCCGCTGAAACTGTTATTTATTTTATGACCAAGTAATCTTTTTGATTAAAGTCCTTGCCAGACATTTAATTCAAGGCTGCTTGAAAATTAGGAAATAAATATTTTAACTCCCTGTTCATCTCATGTACTGCCAACAGCACTGAAATTGTGGAATATCACTTCTCAGGTTATAATTTTTAGTGTTGTGTCCTTTCAGTAGAAAAGATAACCTGTTTCTCCTGAAACTTTACCTTTTATTTTATTCTTTTTTTTTTTTTTTTTTTCAATACTGGCATTCAACTTAGGGCCTTCCGTGTACTAAGCAGGCACTCTACCACTGAACTACATTCCCAGCTTTTCTTTAAAATTTTTACTTTTTTTTTTTTTTTTGGGGGGGGTGCTGGGTAAAATTTTTACTTTTTAAGACAGGATCTCACTAAATTGCTTGCACTGGCCTTAAACTCGCCTCAGCCTTCTGAGTAGCTGTGATTATAGATTAGCATCACCGTGCACAGCCACCTTTGTCTTATATTACCTTCTGAAGTTAAGTAACCCTACTCTATCTTTTTTTTATGGGTTAGATCACACAGCTCATTTCTACTTCAAAGAATTTGGGATTATGAGAGATTTTCTTTTCTTTTTGATTATGCTTAATTTCTACAGTGAACATATTAGGCTTTTGTGAAGAGAAAAATAGGTTTTAAAATCAAGAATGCTAGGTCTCAGATTTATATATAACCCATTATAAATATAAATCAGTGGCAGAGGCAAATGTCTTAACAAATTAAAAAATAAGAAAAATGATATTTGTATTTTATATGATTGAAATAATAGGACTAGTCAAACTTTGTGCATTAGAAAGAAAAATATGTGTTAGTGTCTAATGTTTGATAGCACATTGCTTAGTTTTTGATGCTGGCCATAACTAAAATTTGTGTAATATTAATCTTTTAAAGTCAACTTCTTTTGTGGCAGTTTTGTTCAGAAATGTTATTATGTTGACTAGATTTATTGATGATATGGATATTTATATTTAAACCTACAGCCTAAATTTTTTGTACTTTCCTTGACTATTTTCCTATTGTTGAATAGCTATATTTGTTTTAAATTCCTTGTCATAAATTTTATCAAATAAAAGCAAGTTTAGAAAATGTTTCTTAAATACATAACAAAAATATATCCCAATAGTTGCATATTTTTTGTTGCTACATTTGCCAATTATTCTCGTATTTGTAATAAAATCATTGGGAGAAATAAGAATATAATAACTTGAAGTTTAGTGAAGGAAATGAGTGTGGAGATCTGTTCCTGATGCTCCCCAGGGTAGATAAAGATAGATGTGGCCATAAGAGAATCATTCTTTTCCTTCCACACCATTTTGGAAGGTATGTGCTTAGTAGAAAATTATTAGGGGAAGAGAGGTCTTCAGTCAACTGTATAAGTGGTAAAATCTTCATATATGAGGTATACTGAAAATAATGAAGGAAAATAATACAGTAAACTACTTTTACATCTACTTTCATTTTATCCAATGTGACATTCACATAAATAAGTGTGCTGCTTCAGATATCATTTAAGAGTAAATGAAGTACCCAAAATGAGCTTACTTACAGCCATACTAGGGAAGGATGGTCTTTGTTCTATGACGGCCAGGTGGCTAATAGCTGTCTTTAATGGTGGACACAAGGTTAGTTTGCAGTGACTGATTTGGCTGGGAAACAACCTATTATGCATTTTTATGGATGAGCTAGATGAAAGAATTGAGACTATGCTTTCGAATTATCTTATAATACCAAATTAGGCAGAATTACTGATGTTCCAGAAGGCAGGTCTAAAACTGAAAATGACCTTGAAAAATAAAACTATCCAAAATAAAAAAAGTCCTAATAAAAGGATGAAATCAAATAATAAGTATAACCAGGAAAAGTCTACTGAAAGATTGGGTGAGGACTGAGGATACATTGACTAAGAAATGGTAGTGTCATTTTATTCTGGAAAAAAAAAGAAAAAAGATGCAGGAGATAATGCTGCTGGGAATAAGAATACAGTACCCTAGAGGCAGTCGGGGTGGAGGTGATGTGGGCATTGGCCACCCTGTCTCTTAAAGACACATCAATACTTTTTACTGACGGAATGGGGAAAGGTGTTATACTTGTCCTTCATAATGAGGGAAGGGCAATTGGGAAACTGCTCACTCACCTAATGATCTATTAAAGAAAAAGAAGGAAACAAAAGAGAAGGAAGTTTTCTTAACTGATTTTCTTAAGGCTCTCTTTCTCCTGCAGAGATTCTCTGGCTGCAATGTCAGTGGTTCCTGTTGCTTCAGGGCCTGTTTTAGTCTCAGTGTTCTTTTCTCTGACACTTTCTTTTCTGCTTTTTATTGGCTTGTTTTATTGAACTCCCAACCCTCTTCTGAAGAAGCAGCACACTCAAAGGCAACCAGAGATCGATTTACACTGTTGCATTTGGTCCAGTCTTGCTCTCTGTCATGCTTCCTTGGAAGTTAACATTATTGGCTCCCACTGCATTTTTTAACCTCCCTGCCCCTGCAGGACCTACAACATTGTGACATGATCTTTACATCTCTTTCTCTGTCTTTGTGGCTTCTTTATGGTCTCACCTCTGGGCATCCCCAGTGTTTAGGCTCCAGAACCCTGCTGCTTCCACTTTACACAGTTTCAGGGAATTCATCCATTCCCAGGGCTCTGCATCAACCATCATTTTGGGGTTACAACTTTTATTGTTTTATAATTTTAAACTTACAAGAATGCTGCAAGAATTGCACAAGGAGCTCCTATATTAAGCAGTTTCCCATGTGAGAGAGGACTAGAAAATTATGCTCCTTTACTCTAAATAGATCAATGTGGATTTCTTAAGAACAAGGACACATAGCTATAGTACATTATTCAACCTTAGGAAATTTGATAGAGTACAATTATGTAATCCACATGCAAATATCACGCATAGTACCAATAATGTTCTTTATATCTATTTTTCCCCTGCCAATGTTCATGGCTGGGCATGGGACACTGACTCCTCTCCAGGCCCGGGCCATCTGTCCCATAACATCACCTTCCAAATAAACATTTTGTACTGATGTCATCTCAAAATAAAAATGTCTAAAATGTGACTCATCATTCCCCCCCACCAAAGAAGTCCTCCTGCATCCCCCATGTCTTTCTTATTCCTTTTAGTAACATTATAACTCTCCTAGCCATCCAGATTTGAAGTTGTGAATCATCTTTGGTTCTCCATCCCTGGTTAGTCACCTTAGTACTCTAAGTTCTTCCTGTGAAATGTGCTTTCCACTCTGTTTCTGCATAAACCTTTGAGTGCTAATTCCTACCTATTGCACACCTTAGACAAATTCTTCCATTTACCATCTCTTACCTAAAGGGCTCAGAAAAAGCAAATGTCTGCCTGACTTTAAGTAAACTTTGTCAGAAATTAAGAACTGAGTAGCACTAAATAGTGGGCCAGCCACCAATGTGTGGTATTTCACAAATCTGTCCCTCTATGTAATTTCTAAATAATTTTTCCCTCCCCATTATCTCCTGCATCTTTTTTTTTTTTTCCAGAACCACTAAGATTTAACTATTAAGTTAGGGCATTGAGCAATTTCCTTCTCCTGTCGACTCATGTATGCAGAGGAAGTGTGTAATTAGCCTTCTCCCCAACCCACCAGCAGTGGGAAAACACTTAATTCTTCCCACCAGTTAAAGCATCCTTTGGTTCCAAAAGTGTTTAATCTCTCTTGAAAATATTCTCACTTCCTCCCATCCCCTGTATGCAGTAAAGAGCTAACATAACAGAGCTGAGATTATTGTCCTTTAAAAAGCCTGATTACAAGGCTTGGCTGACATCTAGAAACTTGGCTTTCAGGGTAAGAATTCCCTGAGTAGAATGGCTCACTGTGTATAATCCGTTTGTGCAAACGATATGGTTTAGCCAAACACATTTTCTTTCTGGGAGCCTGAAATTTTGGAACATGCCAGGCAAAGGATGCCTGTGTAACTGGTCCCTGATTAAAAAAAAAAAAAAAAAAAAAAAAAAAAACTTGGGCAATGAGTTTCTAATGAGCTTCACCGGTAGAGAACATTTCACAGTCCAGTGTTGGGGAAATTATATTCACCTGTGAGTCCACTGGGACAGGGCTCTTGGAGGTTTGCACCTGACTTCTGCCCATGCACCTTTTCTCTTTGCTAATTTTGCTTTGTATCCTTTTGCTATAATACATCATAGCCATGAGTTCAACTACATAAATATATAACTATGAGTCTTCCTAGAAAATCATCAAGCCTACCAGTGGTCTTAGGGACATTGATATACCCTACTTTTCTCCCTGAAAAGAAGAGGAAAAGTGTATTTTTCAAAAATGGCTGCCACTTGTGCTCCCATCCCACTTGATCTTATAATGTAATTTTGACATTCTCCCCACTGAGAGGCAGAATCTATGTTACCTGCCCTGGAAGTGATGCTCTGTGGATTTGAAAGCTAACTAATAAGAAGTGGTGCACCTTCCTCCTAGTTCACTTTGTGGTGCTCATTCTCAGAACTTAGTTGCCATATTGTAAGGAAGCCCAAGCAAGACATGGGGAGGACTGGTGCAGTTGTTCCGTCCCACAGCCCAGCCAAGATCCCAGTGGACAGCCAACATCAGCTACCAGTTGGAATGAGAGATGTTTCCTGTCCCCAGCCCTCAAGTTGCCCCAACTTTCAAGTCTTCCCAGATGATCCCTAGATGTTGTGGTACAGAAGCTCTGTTTTTGCTATACCCTGTCCAAGTACCTGACCCAATATTATGATGGCTACTGTTTTATATTACTGTGTCTGGGGTGGTTTGCAGTAAAAATAAGATAAACTCTCCCTAAGAAGATACCTTACTTTTGGAGAGTGGGATGTGGCTTAGCATCCTGATAGCAGAGACAAGAGTAGAGTTTACCTGTAATGTTCTCGCCTCTTCTGGGTCTCTCTGGGGGATGCTGTGCTCTACCTGGTGCTTTTCAACTGATGCAGTGTTCAACTCTGCAGCACCATTGTTCCTTTCTGCAGACTTGCAACTACTTCCAGATCTTGTCTATTCCACAGGATACAAAAAATGGTTCAGGATAGATGACTTTTAGAGGGTCCTTCTGCTTGGTCATGCCAGGCAATTGAAAGGACAGTCTGAGAGGTAATCTGCTTCCAGAGTTTTCTGTAGGGGTGGAACCAGTAGACCCCCTATGTCTTTCTGCCACTATTCTCATTTATATAATGTACTTCTCTCTCTCTAGGACAAAGGGACTCTGCCCGATTAAAACCCAAGGATGGAAACATTGGAAATGGGCCCTTTTCCATTTTCTTTTCCTTTATTTGTTCCTTCCTGCAATTCCCCAGATAGACACTTCCCTATAGTCCTCTTCACTCTTCTCTAAGCCATCAGAGCAAAGGGTGTTTTCCCTATGCATTTGGAGAACTCCACGATCTGACATTTGGTCACTGACATTCTGAAATACTCAAAACTGTGCATTGGGTTACAAGGCTATTGTCTTACTAGCCAAAAAATATCCTATTTTGCATGTTAGAAGTTGACATTACTTTGCTCTTTGATTGGTATGTTTCTGAAACAAAATTTAACCTTCTTTTGGGCAAGTGAGGGATTACGTACATTGAAAGGGGAAAATATACGAATAATTTTCAAATGACTCCCCCTTTATCGGTTTGAGTGGTACACTAAGTCACTTGCTTCTGCAAGACTCCCATCATCTCAGTTTTGTCATGGTCTAAGCTGCCATGGATATTAGAGTCTTTTAAGGTTGTTCTTAGGGCACCTGCTTTTCTTTCTATTCTACTTTATGATGCCTTTCGTATTAAACTTTGAAGAGCATACTCATTCTGCTTTTTTATGATAAATTATATCCTCCAGGTTCCTAGTAATTTCTTCTAATTTTTGAATACTTGCTTTGTTCACCTACTTCATATTTGCATCCCAATTGTCTCCTTCATCACAAATCTCCTGTTTGCCTTCCCTCTTTTTATACATACCCTACTCCCTTGGTTCTGACTCATTTTTTTGCTGTAAGTATCTCAGTGTTGCAATACTGCATATTATTAGGTATTTGTCAGGATGCTTTAGGCAAGGTGTAAAAAATCTAGATCCAATTGAATCAGGCAATAAAAGCAAATATTAGCTCACATTTTTTTGAAACATTAGGCTTCAGGAAAGGACTAATAAATACAGTGATGCATCTTGTTTCTCACTGATTCTCAGATCTGCCTTTGAATGTGTTGATACATGCTAAATTAGTTGTAGGAAGGCTGTCAATAGCAACCTGATCTAGATGCTTCCTCATTTATGACCAAGAATAGAAAAAATCATTGAACAAAAGTCCTGGGATTTAATCTGTTTGGACACAATCAAGTCATATGCCTAACACTGAACCCATCCTTGTCTTTGAGAATGGAGGAAGATTTCACTAATTTTATTAGGTTAATTAGTTTCTACCCCTAGACTTGAGACTGGGGCCAATCCTAGTGAAACTGCCTGGCAGTTACACATTGGGAAATGGGAGAAGTGGATTTAGGGTGAGTTGGAGCCAGTTCTTAACAGTCTGTACAAGCTGATTAAGCTCCTGTCTTCTTACCTAACTCAGTCTTCATTGATTTCACTCTGGTAACTTGAAGTCAGTCAAAGCAGGAATATTTATCTCACAGAAATCAGCAAATGTTACAAATTGACTTTTTTTTCATTTGCTTTGTTTTTAGAATCACTGATACGCCACTGATGAGGTTTTGTAATCAGTGTGAACAGGCAATAGTTTCTAACTAGTTTTTCTGACTTCAGAAATCGCTACCTTTAATGCAGTTGTTCTTTTTAAAACACCAGTTCTAGTGAGATGTAAATCCACATACCATAAAATTCACCCTTTTAAAGTGTATGATTCACTGGTTTTTAGCATATATGTTTTTTAGCATTTAGCATATAATGATCGCCACGATTTCCAAACATTTTCAATTTCCAAACATTTTAATGTATGCTTAGACCACATTTGTTTATCTGTCCATCAACTGAGGACATGTGAGTTATTGAGATCCAGTTCTCAGCACAGTTCTGAATCCAGTCCTTTCCATTTCTAGTCTTTAGTACTTCTACTGCTAGAATCATTTTCCTAAAACATAACATTTCATCTTGTTGCTAATCGCATAAAAACATATCCTCCTGTCTACCTATGAGATGCTGAAGGAACAAATTAATTTTGCATTTGAAATGCTCTTGAGTTTGACCACAATAGGGATGGGAACAAGAAGATCCCATCTCCTTCTGATGGAGTAGTTTGAGCCAATGTTGCTCAGATCTCATGTAAAGTACCTCTATCAACCAACTAACCATGCAATCAACCAATCAACTATGATTACCACAACCACCACCAACAATGGCAACAACAAATAAAAAAACAAAAACAAAGAAATAGTCTATTGGAAAAAGCTAAAGTCCAAAATATGTAAAGTAATGACATAGATATTATGTAGCTTTATGATTTCATAGTTTATATTTCTTTTCATCTCTTCATTAAAGGTTTCTAGAGAGACAATGGGTCTTTCAGTCAGTCAGACCTAGTTTGTAGTTCCTTATTATTGGCTTTCTTTAAATTCTCTCCTTTTGAGATTTTAAGCAAATTGCCTTATGTGTAAAATAGGAGTAAAATTCTTACTTCAGGGCCTGGTTATGGATTAAAAGATATATATACTCAAATACTGTGCCCAACCCATAATAGGCACTCAATAGATAAATGGACACTATTTTGGTTGAACATATGGTTAAATTTTTCAATTTGTAAGAAAACCAATCTAAGATTAGGACTACTTTCATTGTTTTATAGCTTTGGCAATTTAATTTCAATATTGTCCTAGTGCTTTAAAATTATAGCCAATTTAAAGCAGAAATTAGATAATCACTTAAAAGACTTTATGTTCCATGTCTGCCATCACCCCTAGTATACCCCAAAAGAATCAATATTTCCTTTGGAAATGGTCAATGATAATGTCTTGTTATATTACAGTGAAGTTTTTATGAAGTGACCTAAGGATAAACATCTTAAACTATGCTGAGTGACATGGGGTTGATTTCTCATAGGAATGAATCTAGGCTGTGGCATTTACCACTGTGGGAAGTCTGACTCGGTAGTGATTATTAAAGATGCAACCCAAGATGTTGCTCTTTGGAATGATTATAACATATATTAACAACAATAACAACAAGGGAAAGTGTTGAATGGTAGTTAAATTTTAATGTTTGGTTGCATTTAGATGATCATAAAATTTAAATTGTTCTTTATGCCAGGTACTTAGAATTTAGAAAACATTTACTTATATTACAATTTGTCTTTTTAATTTTATAAAAAAATTAAACAGGATTTTTTTTCTTTCAGATTTTGAAATACTTATAAAGGCAAGGCTCATTCACTTGAGGCATTTGTTTGAGAGACTAAATTCGTTAATTGTTAAAAATTTACTTTTGATTATAAGAATAATATATTAAGATGAACTTTTGGAGATCATTCTTCTTTATATATTTTAGACATTCAATGTTATTTATCTTTTTCCTCCTCTTAGGATTATCTCTGTCAAGATGATTACTCAATAGTCCACAGAAAATGCCGTTCTCAGTTCACAGACCTAGATGGTTCCAAAAGATTTGGCATCAACACTTGGCATGATGAGAGCGGGATTTATGCAAATTCAGATGTAAAACAAAAACTCTACTCATTGACTGTTAGTCCTATTGTGCCCTTTTTAAAATAATGTATTGAATCAGATCTTTGGATAATGAAAGAATAATGGATGTAACAGTTTGACGATTGCCTATCTTAATAAATGCAATGGAATTAGGTTCCTTTTAAACCCAAATTCTTGTATTCTAGACCAGTGTTAATGTCTTTATTTTCATAAGTTACTTCGTCTTGTTCTCAAGTTAAGTATGCATACCATTCAGGGCATACCACAAAATTCTAGATGGTATTTGGGGCAATTTTACTTTATTTTATTTTGTTTTATGTTCTGTGAGTTATTTTAATATAATATAATTTAATAGGATAAATGGATACAACCAGTTCAGTCAAGTTTATGATTGCCTAGTAGATAGATAAGTTTTTAAAAGTTTAAAGATTTTTTTTCTTTTTTGAAAAACATTTTGATTGACACAGTAATTGTACTTATTTATATTTTACAGGATGATATTTCAATATACAATGGATAACAATTAAATCAGGGTAGTTAGCATTTCTATCACCTCCAACATTTATTATTTCTTTGTGCTGGGAACATCTATTTAGCCTTTTTGAAATATATAAGAAACTGTTGTACTTACCTTTCCCTGCTTTCCTCCAGTTCCTGCACTCTTTTAGTAATGCCTTTATTAAATGCTTCCCAAATAGCTCATAGTGGTATGCTATCTGCCTATACCCCAAGACAGAAGAACTCTTAGAGATCTAGTCTCAGAGCTGTCTGTTGAATGTTGGCATCCTTGGTTTCTCACACCACTAGCAATGTCGACCCTCAGACTTTGACTGGGACCCCTGATGTGCTGCTCTTTCCTCTCCAGCACCTCCATCACTGGCTCCTCTTCCATTTCCTACCTGTAATTAGCGAGGTGTTTCCCTCGCTTCTCTTCTGTTTGGTTTTAGCTATTACCTTTATGTAGAACTGTGGTTTTGTTCTCTTATTTACCATGACACCCTTGAGAGAAAATATTCACATGTCTGACACAATGCCTTGATGTTCCCAGAGTGTGATGAGGTCCAAAGAAACTGGTTAGCAAGTAAAACAATGCTCACGATGGTTAATTGTATATGTCAAATTGTCTAAGCCACAGTGCCCAGATAATTAAATAATGTTTCCGCGAGGATGTTTTGGGGTGAGATGTATTTTTATTTTATTTATTTATTTATTTATTTATTTTTATTGTAAACAAATGGGATACATGTTGTTTCTCTGTACATGAAGTAAAAGCATACCATTTGTGTAATCATACATTTACATAGGGTAATGTTGTTTGATTCATTCTGTTATTTTTTTCCCTTCCCCCCACCCCTCCCACCCCTCTTTTCCCTCTATACAGTCCTTCCTTCCTACAATGGAATATTACTCAGCCATAAAGAATAATAAAATTATGGCATTTGCAGGCAAATGGATGAAATTGGAGAATATCATGCTAAGTGAGATAAGCCAATCTCAAAAAACCAAAGGACGAATGATCTCGCTGATAAGCGGATGATGACACATAATGGGGGGTGGGAGGGGGGCAAGAATGGAGATGTATTTTTAAATTGGTGGACTTTGAGTAAAGCTGATTGGCCTTCAAACGAGGGCGTGTGGACCTCAACCAGTCAGCTGAAGGCCTGACAAGAACAAAAGACCAACCTCTCTCAAGCAAGAGGGACAGATGGTGAGATGCCACAGACAGCCTTTGAATTTGAACTGAAATATTGACACACTACCCCACCCTTCTGACTTTGGAGATGCCAACCCCACGTGAGCCAATTCTTTAACCCTTCTCAAATTTTACAAATGTCTGACACAGATTAGATTGACTGCAGATTATAAATTATTTAGGCTGGGCTGGGTGTGGTGGTGCATGCCTATAATCCCAGTGACTCTGGAGGCTGAGGCAGAAGGATCACAAGTTCAAGGCTAGCCTCAGCAATTTAGCGAGGCCCTTAACAGCTCAGTGAGATATCCTGTCTCAAAATAAAAAAATAAAAAGGGTTGAGGAGCGACTCAGAGTTCAAGCACCCTGGTTCAATCCCTGGTAATCCCCAAAAATAAATAAATAAAAGAAAAGAAAAGAATTTAGGCTGGTCTGGGCTTAACTGCATTGCTTCTCTCCCATCCAGGAATACATCAGAATGCAGGCTAGGGAGAGCAACACTGTTGGTGTGCACTAGTTTGTTTCCTAAAAGAAACAAAATTCTTATACTGGTTTAAATGATAAGCACATTCATGACCTTATGTAACAAGAAGTGCAGGGGTGGGACAGACCCCCTGTGCATGACGTCCAGGTTCTGTGGTTCTCTTGGTTCTACACTTAGACTGGCTCCCTGGAAGTTGAAGCTATTCCCGGACTTGCAACCAGGCACGAAAATATCCACAGGAATAAATATGATGGTCTCTTTCTTGAGTTTGTTTCTCAGAATTTGGGAAAACTTCCCCAGAAACCTCCTCCATGCAATCTTAGTGGTCAACCTCAGGTTCCTAAAACAATCCTGGGCAGGGAGAATGGCACGCTTGGCTCAGACAAACTAGAATCTCCTCTGGAGCTGCTAAATGGATTTGGCTTCTTCTGAATACAGTCAGGTGGTCACATGAGGAAAATCAAGATCTTGCTGAGAGGGAATAAAGGGGCAAGCAAGAGTTGGCTGGGTAGTCAGTGAAGTATACCAAAGGAGTCACCTTAGCTTTATACAAACAGATGCTGCCTTGGTTCTCTGCCAAATAAAATAACAGTTTCTATTAAAAAAAATCAAACCACACTGAATACAATGTTCTTTGAGGATTTACTTAAGTTCTGGGGCATGAGGATGAGTTGTATTACACATTTACTTGAAGCCCCTCATGAGATGTCTCTGCTATCTCATATCTTTCTGCTCCCGTCCTCTTGTGTCCTTCCATCCACCCTAACCCTCACTGTCAAACAGCTCTCTCCCCTTTTCTATTTTAGGAGTGAACTCATATCCTGTTTCTTGTCTCATGCAGCGAAGCTCTACCAATGCTTATTTGAGAACCTAGAAGCTCAGCTTCTTCAATCACCAACCAGAATGTTCTTTTTCATATCATTGCATAAAGTCTATAAAAACTTTTATTTTCTTTGAAAAAGTAAAGCTTTTTCAAGGACATTATTTTAAATAATATCAGTGGAAGGCTACCTGTGACCCATCTCGTTAGTGATTTTAAGGGGCTGGCACTGTGTAGTGAAAGCTTTCATATCAGTAATGGTTTGGGCCTTTTCCTTGCTGGAGTCACACAGACTGCTAATCTTCACCAGGAAAGGAAACTAATGTTCAAAATTGAGGTAATCTTCCATTCCTCATTCTCATTCCATTTCTGTTTCTCATGACTGTTAGCAACACCCTGTCCTACCACCTGCCACTTTAAATTTCTTTCTCCTTTGTTCTTTACATTAATCTATCACTTTCCTAAATTTGGTCTGGGAGTGTTAATTGGTGTTTCTGGAAGCAAAGTGGTCATGGTCACACAATTTTGGGGAATTTTTTATCCTGGAGCACTTTCATACACACAAAATCATGCACGTTCGAATATTAAAGACCCCAAGAAATTTCATATAACAAAAGGCAGTTAAGTTAAATCCCATTTAATCCAATATTTCCCAGATTTCTTTCATCCCAGAATAATTTTTGTAAGGAAAACCTATTAATAAATACTAGGATATTCATATTTAATGGAAAACAGTAGGAAAAATATTGAGCTGAGCAATTTCTAAATCAGGGTGCAGGACAAAATTAAGATTTCCTGAATGTCTGGTAAGTACTATATATGTTGGTAAAATCATTTTTAAAATCTCATTTCTACCACTAAGAAAAAAAAAAAACACACTACATACATCTTTTATTAAACTGGTTTTAGACAGAAATCCAATTTCATGATGATGAAATCAAGTATGAATTTACCTCAAATAAAGTACAAATTTACCTTAAATAGGCACATTACTATCCTATCCTTTCTCCCTTATCTTTCTAAGGAAAGAATAAAGGTTAACCCCTCTATTTTAAATTCTCAAAACTATTCATGCCACATTTCACTTGAAAGTTTTCATTAAATACCAATGATTTGTGGTTTCAACTATCATTTTAATATGTGCAGAATCGAGTATCTGTAGGTTATAATTATTTTATTTTACATGGCAACAGCAATCTAAGGACTTAATGAGAGTTTGTTTGTTTTTTTTAACCTTAATGTTTAATGGAATGCATGTAGGTGACTCCTAAGGGTCCCTTTATTAGAATGTAAAATTCTTTGGGACAGATTATTAACCTAACATCAAGACTATTAGCAAAAACTGCATTTAATTAAATTTAAGACTATAAAAATAGGTAGAATCATCAAATAGAAAAATCACCAAATCAAGCAAGTTGCATCCTGCCAAACCCCAATAAAGTGGATAAACAAAAGGTAATCCTTCCCAAAGAAAGAGAGGCAAATTAAAAGGGATAATGTGAAGCAAATTTGGAAAGATGTAGGAGAGGAGAAATTGAAGTTGTATTTGGAAAATGGGGAGAGTTTAATGAATTACAGTTAGAGTGTTATTCAATATTCTCTAGATGAATTTGACTCACATTTTTATTAAAATTTATACAAACTCCCAATAGATTGGTTCTGGTAGCATGTTGACAAGCCTGGTAATTACAGTTGACTGAGCTGTTTTTATAAGACCCAAGAGTTGGTCACAGAAAAATCCTATAGTCACTACTTAAAACAAAACAAACAAAAAACCCTGCACATGTATATTGTGGCTTTTTAAAAGCTGAAGGTCAAAGTACATCATCATATAAGGAAATAACTCTGAAAAAGCTCAAGCAAATATAGAAGTCAGAAAAGATTTCCCTGTCTAAGCCAATGGAAGAAAAGAACACATGGCAATCATAAAGAGTATTTCTTTTCAGGATGCCTCTTTCTCCTAAGTAGTTTAAAGCCCAACAGAGTGTGCAGAAAGCTCATTTATAATGCAGGAAAATAGAAAAAGAGTCTGTTGGCATTTCTGGTTTCTATTGAATAGCAAGACAGTGACTGTGAAAGAAAAGAAAAATCTCAAGGAAATGGGTAGTTGAAAGGCACGATGAGATGATAAAATAAAGCAGTTAAGTGAATGTGGAGGCAGATTTGAGAAAACGATCTCAAGAGATTGCCAAACAGATGGCGTGCTGAAGAAGGCTGGATTTCTCAGAAGACAGGCTTACCTCAGTTAAGTCCTGGAGCAGGGGAAAGGGGGGTTTTCTGAGTAGAGGATAACTGGATTGTGTCCTCTCTCAAATGAAAGGTGTAGGTGGTGATTTTTTATGAAACTATATCAAGGATGAAATTTATAAAGTTTTGTAGACTTTTAGAATTAAAGAGTAGAAAAGGTACATCTGCTACTCAGCTTTAAATGATACCTGTTTGTTATGGCTTGGATATGAGCACCCCCCCACACACACACACAAAAACTCCTGTGTTAATTCAGGAATGTTCAGAGGTGAAAAGATGGGATCATAAGAGCTGAAACCAAAACGGTCCATCCTAGTTTGAATGGACTGACAGGGTGATAACTGGTAGGTAGGTGGGGCATGGCGGGAGGAGGCGGATCACTGGGGCGATGCCCTGCAGAGGCGCATCCTCCCTCTGGCCCCTTCCCCCTTTCTCTGTTCCTCAGCCACCCTGAGGTGAACACTTTACCTCTGTCATGCCCTTCGGCAATAACACTGCACTTCATCTTGGGCCCAGAGCAATGGAGTCAGCCAGTTTTGGACTGAACCCTCTGAAACCATGAGTTAAAATAGATTTTCCTCCTCTCGCTTGTTCTTGTCAGGTATTTTCATCGTGGTGACGCAAAGTTGACTAACACATTGTCTTAAAAGTGTTTGTGGTACTAGGGCGCCTTGGAGAAATGTTTAATTCTGAGATGTGGCAGGGAATATATAAGATGAGCCAGGATCATCTTGTCATTGCAACTAGTAAAGACACACACAGACACATAAGAACAGTGTTAGGGAGATAATGTCAAAGCGTCACAAGAGTTGACTGAAAGGGCAACCAGATGGTCCTAGCTGAAACATGCTTTGAGCAACAAAATAAATAAAATCATATTAGCTTCTAGTCAAAACTAGAAAATAAATGCCATATTTATATTGTTATATTTGTACTAGTTAAATAAGTGATTGAGTACACACTAAATGGAAAAGAATAAACAAATCTCTCAAGCCTTGTGCTGTGGAACTTGTTGTTGGTTTTTTCCTCACATGTTAGTTTGTTTGGGTGCAATACCTTATTTTTAAATTGTAAAAACGCTATATCAAGTTAACCAAGTTAGTGGTTCCAGAAAACATTTGGTAGGAAAAAATAAATAATATGATTATTAGGCTCCATAGATGCAAAACATGCTATGTAATTTCATGTATTAAAAATTCAAAATATATAATTAAGGCAAACTAATCTAAAATCTTAGAGGTTAAATGGTGGTTACCTTTGAGAGATGTGACCGGTGAGGCACTAGAGCTGCTTCAGGGGGCTATGATGCTATTTTTCTTGGTCTGAGTGGCAGTTACTGCTATAAGCTTATGGGTTTTTTTTCACTTTTTTATATGTATATTATACTTTAATACAAATTTTATTAAAGAAAAATACTAAACTGGAGAGCTTTGCCAATGCTCTTTTTGAAATTTATCTTAAGTATGGTCTACAAATGCTTCCTGAATAGTAAACATATTTCTTAATTGAGGACCATGGGGTGCCGTGTTGTCATTAAAAATGTTTTTTGTCCATTTATTCATTCACTCTTTCACAAGTGTTTATTAAACTTCTAGGGCTGGCACAGGGAATGGATTGCCTATCTCTAAAACCATAGATTACATATGAAATGGAAATAGAAACAGAACACTACAAAATATCAGAATAATTGCTATCATGTAATATGTGCAAATGCAAAGGGATTCTAGAGATGTTCTCTGGTCTCCTGGGGGAAATCCAAGTTTCTCAACTAAGGAGGGACACAAGTTGATATATAAAGAAGTCATTACATGACCTTTGTACACTTGAGTGAAAGAAACTAGGGGTGGGTACATGGGAGAGGTGAGATGAGGAGAGAATTCCAGACAGAGGTGCTGGTTAGAGAAAAGTCACAGGGGCATGATGCATATAGGGAACTTTCCATAGTTTTGGAGAGAGAAAGTGGCAGTAACTGAGATGACAGAGGAAGGCAGGAGCCACCTCATGCAAAGTACACCTGCAGAAGATTCTATTCAGGAGGTGATGAGCTTTTAAGATGTTGAACAATCTGGCAAGAAATATGAGTAGAAATATAACTGAAGGTAGCATGGAGGAATGCTTAGAGAGGACATGGCTGGAAGAAGAAAGACTCTGAAGAAGCTGCCATCAGGGTATAGAAGACAGACTATGGCAGAATGGACAGGAAGCAGCACAGATGTTTAAGATTTAGAGTTGGCAGGTCTTAGTGATTAGATGGGTAGGGGATGAAATAGGAATCCATGAAGACATCAATGGTATCATTATTGATGTTAGAGAACACAGAAGGAAAAGTCAGGGTATGGAAGATGAGTTCTGTCTGGGATATGAACATAGGCTTACTCTGGGTGGGGATATCTAGCACAAAGTTGGATGTAATGGGAATGGAACCCAGAAGAATGATCTGGAGCTATGGGAGTTTTCTGTCATAGACATGTAACTGGTAATTAAAACTAGCTGAGGTCAACCGTGGCATGTAGAGTCACCAGCATACTAGAGGTCCTAAGGAGGCAGACTTCTGTAGTTTCTCTATGGTGCCAGGCTAGCTCAGATGCTGAAAAGGATGCGGAGTCAAGACCCAGACTCTGGGAGTTGGGTGGAAGCAGGCTTGTGGCAAGCAGCCTGCAAACTCATTTATTGCAGGAACAGTTATACATTTTGTAGGTTTCTTGCCCAATCACAATGTGCCATGGGGGATCAGACAACCAGGTTCCTATACGAGTTCCCTTGGTAACACTGAGTCGATTTGGGGCAGTTGTTTACTTTCCTAGGTAACCAAAGCGGGATGCTCCTCCCTGCAAGTTTTCCTTACACACTTGAGACATACACTGCTGCCAGCCAAGAACTAGGATTTCTCCCAACAGACTTGAGATTCAGAGTAGTGAGGGAATGAGAAAACAGAGTGAGGTCATGAACTCGTGAGAAAAGCACATTATTAGAATTTAAGATTTTTAGGCTGGGCCATTTCCGAGTTATAAATGGAATTAAGTTCCATGAGGGCAGAAGCATTTCACTTCCCCAATAAGTAGAACAGAGTATGACATATGGTAGGTGCTCAGTAAATATTTGATAAATGGAGCATTGTTGAATTAGACTGAGTGGGAAGTTAATGAATGGGATAAAGTCAAGGAAATCTCATGAAAGTTTTATAAAATTTGGTTAAGGGAGTTTGATTTGTGTTTGATAGTGCATGTTTCATGTCTTCCTTTGTGGAAAGTAAATTAGTAGGTATGTTCAGGAGGTGTCTATTGCCTGGAATATGATCATATTCATAAAACATCTTTTACTATTTCCTGCTTTAGAGAAAATTAATATATAATACACACAATAGATAACTGTCTACAGTCTATTCTTTTCAACAACATTCTACTTTGAGAATTTCACCAGACTACCATTTAAAAATGTTTGATATGAAATACGTAGAATCATCTATGAGGTAGTCTAATTAAATGTTTAGCTTGAATACATCAAGCTGTTGGTCCTATCCTTCAGTTTGTAAGCAATACAAAGGATATAAAACCAGAAAAAATGACACCACATAGAAATAATCAGATAAATATTGAAGACAGGACATTCTGTAGAACAGTTGGCCCAGTTGATTTAATGAGCCAGTGAGATTTAAAAGAGGAAAGGGATGATTCTGCCTGATTAGAAGAAGGAGCTTGGACTGGATTATTGTTTGGATCAAGCAATTGTGAAAACATTTTGTCACAAATCAGAGAATTAGACTATGAACTTGGTATGAGAAAAATGAAAGCTTATTGATGTGGAAAGGTATGGTCATATAGTGACTAAAACAGGATATCTAGAATATATGATTTTGGTAAAATTTTCACCAATGTTTATAAGTGTCTAAAAATACCTGAAAGGGAAGGTACAGGGAATTGAGATTAACCAAATTATGTTATGCCTGTGTACAAATATGGCATAATGAATCCCACTATTATCTATAATTATAATGCACCAATAAAAAATATCTGAACAGATCTGAAATAAACTCTTAACAGAGGTAAGTCCTGGCTTTTGGAAATGTAATAATTTTATTGTTCTTTACCAGTACTTTTTACTTTTTACAATGTATTTATATATTTTTGGAATACTAAAAGTTTACTTTTTTGTTTTAAAGGTTAAAGTGAAAAGAAATTGAAGATGAAGTTTAGAAATAACATTTTCATTCTAAACATCACAAGAGAATGAAAGAACTTCCTGTATTAGTTTGCTAGAGCTGATGTAACAAAATATTATACACTTAGTAGCTTAAACAACTGAAATTTATTGTTTCTCAATGCTGGATTCTGAGATGCAGGTGGCTGGTTCCTTCAAGGGCTGTGGGTGAGAGTCTGGTCTATGCTTTTTTCTCAGCTTCCAGGGGTTTGTTGGCCTCATCCTTATTTCTGCTTCCATTGTCTCCATAAGTTCTTCCAGGGTGCATATCTGTGCCCAATGCCCTCCCTGCCTTTCATAAGGACACCGACACTCTTGGGTTAGGGGTCCATCCTATTTCAGTATGATTCATCTTAACTAACTCTATCTTGTTTACAAATATCACCACAGATTCACCTCCATAGATCTGAATGTCTTATTTGAATTTGAACTCAGATGCCCCAATACATGTTTGTCTATAAAAATCCTGGGAGGGAGTTTAAGAGTTTTTAGGCTGGGCCATTTCTGAGTTACAAAGTCAGATGTTGAAATTGATGAAATTGATAGAAAAGGTTAAAAAAAAGTACAATTATTTATGGAAAAATATTGATTTGGAGAATCAATGTTGGTCTCATATGCAGTTTTTGATTATTAGGTAATACCAGAAATGAGGATACAGTATCAAAATACATGTATATATATATATATATATATATATATATATATATATATATATATATATTTTCCCCCCCCTACATCTGGCAAACATTGCCATGGAATGTTCATATTTTAGTTTGGTCTTGTCAACGTTTAAATCTGGCTCCCTCTCCTGGAGGATATGATTTTTTCCTCTCCTTAATTGGAGTCCAAAAAGAGTATACAGAATAAGTTCATAGCTCAGGGATTTTGATTGTTCATTTGTAGATGGTTATGGCTTCCTTGACCAACTTGTGGTTTATAATGGGTAAAAACTTGTACTTCACATTTATAGATCAGACACTAATTACCCACCACCCTCTACTTCAAACAGAGCTAACATTTAACTCAGTTCCTAAGGTACGTAAGTCCATGACCTTGACTTTCAGTCTTCCTCTTGTCAGGATATAGTCTGCTGGTATGAATTTAGGCTTTCAGAACTAGAAGGAACCTGTAGATCTCCTCCAAACCAACTCTTCTTTTCCAGATGAGAAAGCACAGGTGCAGTGAGGAAGTGATTTCCCTAAATCCTGCAATTATGAGAATTTCATTGTGGGTATGTCACAAATTATGTATTATGTGCTTCTCTAACACTTTACAGCCATTAATGCATCAATCTAAGGTAAGGGACATTTTTTGATTGCCTACTTCTTGTCAGACACTAGGAGATATACAAAAATGTGTGAGATGTGATCTTTGCTCCTCAAAGAGCAATATTAATTAAATTGTATGAATAGTGATTTTAGGCTAGACACAGTTGCCAGGTCTACGGCTCTACACAGCCAATTGAATGCTGTTTTTCACATTAATTAGTACTCATTTTTAACAGATGACTGATCATTTCTTTGCATTGCCCATTAATCTTCGTGATTAGATGTTGGCCCCTTTACAGCTGGCTTTGGGGCTTGACTTTTTCTGAACTGGAAACTGGTGACTTTGAATAGGAGTGATGGAACCAAATGCATGTTGAGGTTTCAAATATTTTTTTGTTAATGTGTAAAATGTTTTGGAATGTTTAGGTGAAAGTTGTTTTTGGATAAAAATATCAGAATCTCCATAAATTCATTTGTTCCCTGGAAAACAGGTCAGTATCTAGTGCTATTTATGAGTCCAGCTGTCTCAACACTAATTCTTTTTTTTTTTTTTTTTGATACAGGGATTGAATCTAAGAACACTTAACCATTGCACTACATCCACAGCCTTTTTTACTTTTTGTTTTGAGACAGGGTCTTGCTGAGTTTCTGAGGCTGGCCTTGAACTTGTGCTCCTCCTTCTTCAGTCTCCTGAGTCACTGGGATTACAGGTGTGAGTCACTGTGTAAGCCCTTTTTACAATATTAAGATGCCCATGTAAGTCTTTTGTAATCATATACTACTTTTATCTGTCCACTGTGGTAACATAATTCTTATGTGGTAACATAATTCTTCTATACCTATATGCATATATAGACTCTCACAAGAGTTAACTAATAAGCAGAGAGAGAATGGAGCCATTCTGATTTTATTGCTTAGACCATTCTATCAATTACTCGTTTTGCTGCCCAGAAAATCAACAAGAAGCGGTGTGCACATAGAGGTGGCACATTGTAATAATTAGCACAGACTCAACCTTTCGCTCTGCCATTTGCCTGCTATGTTACCTTGGAAAGTTACCTAATCTCTCTGTGTCTCATATTCCTCATAAAGTTGTTGCAGTTATTAATGAATAAATATACATGAGTCTGGAGAACAGATCCTGGAACATAGTAAGTATGTATATATACTCATGAACTCTATTAATACTTTGATTTATATGTGCAAGAAAAATAATTATGGTGTTCATGGATTCTAAGAAAAGATTTAAAAGTTAATTTCAAAATAAGAACCAACTTAGTAAATACTATTTCATACTAGCTCTGGACATAGATGTGAGGGTTGGTGTTCTTTAGGGAGAGTGCCCTTTTCCAGAACCAGTAACCAGGGTGATAAATCTCAGTTCTAACCTAATGAACTAAATGTCAATCACCTACTGTTCACATACCTTCTGCTTAGAAGATATGAAAGTACTTAAGAGATGGTCTTTAAGTTCATCAAGAGGGGGGAAAATCCTCTCATGTCAAAAGTTGAAGAAGATGTATTTGAGCATATTACATTTCTCTTCCTCTGGAAACATCTTAGAAATCATAAACTTTTCTCATCAGTGATTCTTGGGTTTTAGTATCAAAGGAAGGTACAGTTGTAACAAAAGGACTTTGTGTTCTTAATATTCACCCTGTAACAGCAGGTACTTTGTTGAGCACCTCTCTGAAGACTTTACAGAATATGAAATCACTTCCAGAGCTGAGAATCATTTTGGGGTTCAGCACTACCTCATTTTCATCAAGGTAGATGTAAATGAGATTATTTCAAATGACTAGAGCTTTTCTAAGCATTTAACTTTTAAAACTCAGATGAGATTTAATCACCTGTTTCCTATTTTATATCATTGATGTCTTTTATTCTGCACTGCCCAGAAATCAAGCTGAGTTTGAATTAAAATCCATTTTCCAGGCTGCTTCTGAAAGATAAAACAGACTAATTGGTTTGAAGCTTCTTCAAAGCCCATACAACAGGTTGAGTTTTAGATGTTTAGTCATTTGTACTGTAGAGTGTCTGTCCAATCACTGACAAGCCAAAACCTTCTATGAGCTGTTTTCTCTCAGTGCCTGTGATCTCCAGAGCAGACCACAGGCTTCACCATAAGTAGCTTGTCACTATTAATTGGGGATCTTACATCATGCCACTGTTGCCGCAACCCCATTTAGCATCAAAGAGTGAATGACATCAATGTCATAGCACCCCTGCTATAAGTTAGCAATGAATAAACCCATTAAAATGAAGGGCCACTGGACCTCTACTTTACTGTTCAAGGAGCTCTTCTGACCTGATGCACAGAGAAACTAGTGAGAATCATTAAACATAAAAAGCAAAACCTCTGGAAATGGTCCTAGGGAGGAACAGCAAATGAAAAAAAATCTATTCAAGACCTACAAAAATTGGTAAGAAATGTGACAGTCTCTGGTATCTGAACCAAGATCACTCCTTCACCTTTTCCAGTTCAATGAGGCAAAAACACTTGACAAATGAGGAATGGAAGAATTTCCTCAACCTGATGAAGAGCATCTACTGAAACCTCATAGCTAACTGAATGTGGTTGTGCACACCTGTAATCCCAGCTGCTTCAGAAGCTGAGGCAGGAGAATTTCAAGTTCGAGTCCAGCCTGGACAATTTAGTGAGATCCTGTCTCAAAATTAAAAAATTGAAATGGCTGGGGATGTAGCTCAGTGGTGGAGTGCCCCTGAATTCAAGCCCTGGTATTATGGGAAACAGACTGGTTGAGAAGCAGCAAGCAGCACTTGGAGAGAACTCCAAACTTAATTTTACACTGGTGGGCCCAGAGGAAAACAAAATTCCAAAGTCTGAGCCCTGGTTTGTAGTGTCTCACAGCATTTAGAGGTTATTGGGCATCATCTTAGACCCATTCCATCATTGGGGCTTTTTTCCTCTTAAAAAAAATTCCTAATCTACATAGCTGAAGGCTTTCTGCAGGGTCTCTAACAAAGCATGCTTACAGAAACAGACAAACAACAGTTCTTTTCATAGGCATCTGTTACATTTCAAGAGGGCATGTGGTCAGAATCCTAGGGCAGTTATTAACAATCCAAAAGGTAGGGACCTATGGTTAATTAGGCTTCCTGGAGAAAGGCTGAGAGGAGGGGAAGGGGAACTGACCCTTTCCCTAGGCATTGGTCTTTCACCATAACGCTTTTATCATTTCATTTCACAACCAGGTCTGGTTTTGCCATCACACTAGTACAGAAGTTGTCTGTGTGTGTGTGTGTGTGTGTGTGTGTGTGTGTGTGTGTGTTGGGGGGGTGGGAGACTCATAGCTGACACCTCACTTAATGGTGAGAGAGTGAATACTTTCTCCCTTAGCTTAGGAATGGGACAAGAAAGTCCTCTTTCTCCACTTCTACTTGACATTGTATTGAAGATTTTAGTTAGGGAAATTGGTCCAGGAAATAAAAAGCAAGCCTTCAAATTTGAAAGTAGTACAACTCTCTACTTCAAGAAAAGATGCTCTTTGTATGTAAAAAATTCTAATGAATTCACTAAAAGTTATTAGAACTAATTTAAAAAATCCAGCAAGAGGTTCCAAGATTTCAGGATAGAAAAGGTTGTGTTCCTGGCTGCTCTGTGGTGTGAAACCAAGAAAGCAGACAGGCAGCGTCTCTGCTGCAAGGTGGGTGAACAAAAAAAAAAAAAAAAAAAAAAAAAAAAAAAAAAAAAAAAAAGGTGGGGGGAGGGGGTATATTCTGGAATTTAAAACTGGACATTCAAAGCAGATAAGGGGACTCAGGAGGTTGGATATAATAAAATAAGTTGGGCCAGATGCACCAACCAGAGCAGTCCCTCCATGAGTGTAGTAGAGGGATAAGGGAATTAAAGGAACCTGCATTTTTAGGAGGCCTGAGGCATGTCTGGGTACAGAGTGTTTAGAGATCAAGGACACTGCCCCACTAATCTGAAAGGCACTCTGCACAATGTCTTGTGTGGGAAAGAAGTCACCATCTCTCCAGGTGGATTATGGAGGACAAAGGAAGGAACCATTTTGCAGCCACGATGTGGGGGCTGGTAGCTGAGGAAGCCATTCCTTGAAACCCAAGTTTGGCTCCAAATTACAGGCCCAGTAAACACACACTGCATGACATTAGCGTGTGCTTAAGTGTCCAGGAGAAGATCAAACCTGGAGAGAGGTTTACACAGGGGACAACTGGTTGTGGAAACCCCCGTGAATCTGATACCACTCTTTACGGGTCCTGCTCCCTCAGGTGTTGAAGTATAACGCCGAGAAGCACGCCAAAGCAAATGTAGAGTGGAAATTAAGCTTTATTAAAGACAAGTAAAAGCAGATTTCTCCCGGGTGGAAGAAGGGGACCCAAAGGCGGAATACATGGGATGAGCAAATCTTGTCCTTTTTATAGGCTTTATTCTCCCATTCTTTTCCCCTTATCTCTTTCCTTCCTGCCTACGGGATTAGGCCTGGTTTTGCAGGTGAGATGTAGAAGGTGAAAAGTGGATGGGGCAAGGGAGGGCCAAAGTGATTCAGCCAGGTAAGGGCCCAGGGGGCATTAATCAGCATCTCCCTGCCTGTAGTCTCTGACAAGGGCAGGTAAATTTGGTCATCAATGGACTCTGCAGGTCCTTGACATTCTATTCTCCCAGGGCAGTCTCCAACTTCCAGAGGCAGATGACTTTCATGGCCTCCATTTCCTTGATCTGACCCGATCCCCTATTTCCACACTAACTGCCTGTCCCCAATTCTGGCTTCAGTTCTACTCCTCCCTTTCCAATCCAACTGCTTGAAGGACCTGCTGGGAGAGATGTATCTGACTGGGAATTCAGAAGGGCAGAGATTAGAGAGATTGTTTGGAGACTGAACCTGAGACCAGGAAACATGGCATCCACAGGTAATATAGTAGACTATGTATTGGCTTCGCCACCACATGAATGGAACTCAGGGGAGATCCCTGGGTACAGTCTTCCAGTATGGACTGGCAATTACTGGACCCTGGAGGTGCACGCATTTAAAATCTCCAGACCAACTGACATTCAGTGAAGAGCCTGGAGCCCACCTACACCTAAACCTTGGCTCCAGGAATTCCACCTGTTGGATTACCTCTCTCACTCCAGCAATCTGGAAGATAGAGCACCATGCTCCAGATGACCTTAAACTAAAACTGCTGAAAAGAGAAGCTGAGAATCTTCTGAACTCAAACAGAAAGAATTCTTTAACTTTTCATTAAGATTTTTTTTTTTCTGTTTTCCTTTCTTTTTCTTTTCTCTGTTTAATTTTGACCTTAACAGTTCATGGACATTTATATATATACATACATATTTGATTTTTCCCCCTCACTTCTAGCACTTAGAAGTCAGTTACTTTTTATGGATCAGTTTTTTGAGGACTAGGATGTTTGATTATTATATTTGTCTTGTTTTATGTTCTTTTATTTTATTTTTAATTTAAAAAAATTTTACTTTGTATATTTTTATCTTACCTGTTTCCCTTGATTCTCTTTCTCTCTTTTCTTCTGCTAACAACCAATCTCTATTGTTCTCTCTTGCACTCTTCCTTTAATTTTCTATTTTTATCTTCTCTCCTCCTTCCTCATAATCAACACATTCTATATCACTTCTGTTTTCTCCCTGTCCACAGTTTGAAACTGTAAGCTCTTTTGCAAACTTTGCAAACTTGCTGTTTTATTGTAGACAATAACTGATCATATTATTTCTGCTTGTTGTGATAATTAACATTGTAGACATCATAGTAGGGACTATTTGGTTTAATGCTGGATATTGCTTGCATTGGCTGTTATTATTTGTCACCCTCTAAGCAGTGAAGTACTGGAAATGTTCAGGGACACTATGTGTCCACAGGGTAAAAACTCTACTACCTCAGGCGAGTAGACATACAAACAACATGAAAAAACAAGGAAACAAATCACCCCAAACAAACCAAGATACTCCAATAACAGAATCCACTGACACCACAGTAGAGGAAATGTTAGAGAAGAAGTTAGAATGTGCATAGTTAAATTGATCTTTGAATTAAAGGATAGTGTAATCAGAAAAAATACATGAAGTGAAAGATCACTTCAATAAAGAGAGATTCTGAAAAAAAAAACAAGCAGAAATATTTGAAATGAAGGAATCAATAAACCAAATTATAAATTCAATAAAAGTATCACTATCAGACTAGACCACTTGTAAGAGTTTCAGGCAATGAAGACAAAAATATAATCTTGTAAACAAAGTTGACTGTAGAGAAAAGATGTTAAGAGACCATGAACAGAACTTCTAAGAAATATAGGATAATGTGAAAAAAACAAATTTAAGATTTATTGGGATAGATGAAAGTCCCGAAATACAAATGAAAGGAATGTACAATATTTTCAATGAAATAATATCAGAAAATTTCCCAAACCTAAAGAATGAAATGGAAAATCAAATATAGTAGGCTTATGAGACCCCCACATATACAAAATTACAACAGTCCCACGCCAAGGCACATTATTATGAAAATGCCTAACATACAGAATAAGGATAGAATTTTAAAGGCTGCCTGAGAAAAACAGCTGGTCACATTTAGAGGGAAACCAATCCAGAACTCAGACCCTCAAAGCTAGGAGGTCTTGGAATAATATAAACCAAGCTCTGAAAGAAAATGGGTGCCAGCAGAGAATACTATACCCAGCAAAATTAAGTTTCAAAATTGATGATGAAATAAAATCTTCCATGATAAACTAAAGTTAAAAGAATTCACAACCAGACAGCCTGCACCACAAAACATACTCAAGAACATATTTTATGAAGAAAGAAGAAATGAAAAATAAAAGTGAAAACCAGCAAAGGAAAGAGCTACACTAAAAGAATAGTGTATCAGTAGAGAAACAAATTAAAATTAAAAATCAGAAATAAAAAACAGAATAAAAATCATATCTCAAAATTAGCATTGAATGTAAATGGCCTAAACTCATCAATCAAAAGATATAAACTGGCAGATTGGATCAAAAAATAAGACCCAACAATATTCTGTCTCCAAGAGACTCACCACATAGACAAAGATACCCACAGACTAAAGGTTTGAGTAAACAAGCAGGGGTTTCTATCTGATCAGACAAAGTGGACTTCAAGCCAAAGTTAATTAGAAAAGACAAAGAAGAACATTTCACACTGCTTAAGGGAATTAATGTTATGTCAACAAGATGTAACAACTGTAAAAACTTATGCTTCAAACAATGGAGCATCTATGTAAATCAATTTGAAGAAGCAAATAGACCACAACACAGTAATACTTGGGGACCTTAATACACCTCTCTCACTGCTGAATAGATCCTCCAAACAAAAACTAAATAAAGAAGCTACTGAACTAAAAATACAATTAATAATTTAGACTTAACACATATATAGACTGTTTCACCCATCAATGACTGATATACAGCAGCACACAGATCCTTCTCTAAAATAGACCATATCTTAGGCCACAAAGTAACTCTTAGTGAATACAAGAAAATGGAGATAATACCCTGCATCCTATCAGACCATAATGAAATGAAATTAGAAATCAATGATAAAAAAATTAGAAGCTATTCCAACACCTGGAGACTAGATAATATACTATTGAATGACCAACAGATAGCAGAAGAGATTGGGAATGAAATTAAAAAAATATTTAGAGGAAAATGAGAACACTGATGCAGCATATCAAAATCTCTAGGACACTATGAAGGCAGTGCTAAGAGGAAAGTTCATCACGTTGAGCTCATTCATAAAAAGAATAGAAAGTCAACAAATAAATAACCTAACATTACATCTCAAAGCTCTAGAAAAAGAACAACAAACCAACTCCAAAAGCAGTAGACAATGGGAAATAATTAAAATCAGCACTGAAATCAGTAAAATTGAAGCAAAAGACACAATTTAAAAAATTGACAAAACAAAAAGTTGGTCTTTGGAAAAAAATCAATAAAATTGATAAACCCTTAACCAAGTTAACAAAGAGAAAACTCAAATCACTAAAATTCATGATGAAAAAGGATATATCACTACTAAAATACAGAAGATAATAAGAACCTATTTTGAAAATTTATACTCTAACAAAACAGAAAATCTCGAAGACATCAACAAATTTCTAGAGAATATGACCTACCCAAATTGAATCAGGACATACATAATTTAAATGGATCAATTCCAAGCAATGAAATTGAAGATGCCATCAAATACTTACCAAGATAGAAAAGCCCAGGACCAGATGGATTCTTAGCTGAGTTCTACCAGACTTTCAAAGAAGCACTAACACCAATCTTCCTTAAATTATTCTAAGAAATAGGAAAGGAGAGGTCCCTTCCAAACTCATTCTATGAAGCTGGCATCATCCTGATACCAAAAACAGGCAAAGACATATCAAGGAAAGAAAATTTCAAACCAATATCCTTGATGAACATAGATATAAAAATTCTTAATAAAATGCTGACAAATCACACACAAAATATGTTAAAAATAGTGCACCATGATCAAGTGGGGTTCATCCCAAGGATGCAAGGTTGGTTCAACTTATGGAAATCAATAAATGTAATTCATCACATCAATAGACTTAAAGACAAGAATCACATGATCATCTCAAAAGATGCAGAAAAAGCATTTAAAAAAATACAGCATCTCTTCATGTTCAAAACACTAGAAAGACTAGGGATAGTAGGAACGTAACTCAACATTGTAAAAGGTACATATGCTAATCCCAAGGACAACATCATTTTAATTGGAGGAAAATTGAAAGCATTCTAAAAACTGGAAGAAGACAAGATTGCCCTTTATTACCACTTCTCTTCAACATAGTCCTGGAAACTCTAGCCAGAGCAATTAGACAGAGGAAAGAAATTATAGTGATACAAATAGGAAAAGAACTCGAACTTATTTGCTGACAACATAATTCTATATTTAGAAGCCCCAAAAAACTCCACCAGAAAATTTATAGAACTCATAAATTCAGCAAAGTAGCAGGATATAAAATTAACACCCATAAATTAATTGTGTTTCTATATATCAGTGATGAATCAACTAAAAGAGAAATTAGGAAAACCATCCCATTTCAATAGCCTCCAAGAAAATAATATATTTGAGAATAAATCTAACAAAAGAGGTGAAAGACCTCTACAATGAAAACTATAGAACACTAAAGAAAGAAATTGAAGAAGACCTTAGAAGATAGAAAGATCTACCATATTCTTGGATAGGCAGAATTAATATTGTCAAAATGGCCATACTAGCGAAAGTGCTATAGAGATATAATGCGGTTCTATTAAGGTTCCAATGACATTCTTCATAGAAATAGAAAAAGCAATTAGGAAATTCATTTGGAAAAATAAGAGGCCCAGAATAGCCAAAGCAATCCTTAGCA
The DNA here is from genome assembly GCF_902686445.1 of Sciurus carolinensis. NCBI lineage: Eukaryota > Metazoa > Chordata > Mammalia > Rodentia > Sciuridae > Sciurus > Sciurus carolinensis. Next base: position 70,973,088 of record NC_062226.1, read on the forward strand.
AGAAAAGTGATACAGGAGGCATCACAATACCTGACCTTAAATTATGCTACAGAGCTATAGTAACAAAAACAGCATGGTATTGGCACCAAAACAGACATGAAGACTAAGGGAACAGAATAGAAGACACAGAGACAAACCCATGAAAATGCAGTTATCTCATCCTAGACAAAGGTACCTAAACATATATTGGAGAAAAGTAATGGTGCTGGGAAAACTGAAATCCATATGTAATAAATTAGACCCCTATCTCTCACCCTGCGCATAACTCAATTCTAAGTGGATCAAGGACCTATGCATTATATCAGATACCCCATGCCTACTGAAGAAAAAGTAGGCCTAAATCTCCATTATGTCAGCTTAGGAACTGAATTCCTCAACAAGATTCTAAAAGTGCAAGAAGTAAAATCAAGAATCAATAAATGGGATAGTATCAAACTAAAAAGCTTCTTCATAGCAAAAGAAACAATCAGGAACATGAAGAGAGACCCTACAGAATGGGAGAAAATCTTTGCCACCTGCACCTCAGATAGAGCACTAATCTCCAGGATATATAAAGAACTCAAAAAACTCAATACCAAAAAAACTATTTACCCAATCAATAAATGGACAAAGGAACTGATCAGACACTTCACAGAAGAAATATGGTCAACAAATACATGAAAAAATTTTCAACATCTCTAGCAATTAGAGAAATACAAATTAAAACTACACTGAAATTTCATCTCACTCCAGTCAGAATGGCAGTTGTAAAGGATACAAGTAACAATAAATGATGGCGAGGATGTGGAGAAAAAGGTTCACTCATACATTACTGGTGGGACTGCAAATTGGTGCAACCACTCTGGAAAGCAGTATGGAGATTCCTCAGAAAACTTGGAATAGAACCACTATTTGACCCAGTTATCCCACTCCTCGGCATATACCTAACAGGCTTAAAATCAGCATACTCTACTGATGTGGCCATTCCAATATTCACAGTAACTCAATTCACAATAGCTAAGCTATGGAACTAAACTAGGTGCCCATCAATGGATAAATGGATAAAGAAAATGTGGTATATATACATAATGGAATATTACTCAGCCATAAGGATGAATGAAATTATGGCATTTGCCAGTAAATGAATGGAACTGGAGACTATCATGCTATGTGAAATAAGCCAATCCCAAAAAAACAAAGACCAAATGTTCTCTCTCATATGTGGATGTTGACTCACAATAGGTGATGTTAGATGTAAAGGGGGGCAGTTTTGGTTCGTTGATAACTCCCAGAAAAGATGCTCCGCAGATACAAGTCTCACATGAGGAACTTTTATTCAAGTGGACAAAACGTGTCCGCTCGGGGGAAAGGGGAAAGGGAAAAAGGGAAGAAGAAGATGGGGCACGGTTCTTTGTATTGGAATTTCGCGGGCTGGGAGGAACCAATCACGGAGGAGAATTATTACAGACTGACTGATGGACCAATGACATATTGGAACGTAATGTAGGGGGGGGCAGGAAGGTTACAGCGACCTAAGCCGGAAATTCCTGTAACGGGAGAGGCGGGCTTAACACAGATTGACAGGTGATGCCTGTAGCGGGAGAGAAAAAGGTGGCTTTATACCTAACAGGTGAGAACCGGGAGGAAGAAGTGGAGGTTCACTGGATTGGACAGGGGGCAATGTGGAGAAGAGAGCAGAGATGGGAATGGGAAGGGGAATGGGAATGGGAAAGACAGTAGAATGAATTGGACATAACTTTCCTATGTTTATATATGGATACATGACCATTGTAACTCCACATCATGTACAACCACAGGAATAGGAAGTTATATTCCATGTGTGCATGATATGTCCCAATACATTCTACTGTCATGTATAACTAAAAAGAACAAAGAAAAAAAAGAAAAAAAATCAGCAAATTTTCAGGATACAACTCAACTCTATTTTTATATATATGCAATGAACAATCAAAAAATGAAACTATAAAAATTCTATTCACAGTCACATCCAAAGAAATAAAATATTTGGGGAAAGAAAAGACGGCATAATTTATACCTGGAAAACTACAAAGCATAGTTCAAAGTAATTAAGCCAGCACTAAAACCCATATGGAATTGCAGGGGACCCAAAATAGCCCAAGACATACAAATAACAAATAAGCACATGAAAAGATGATTAACATTATTAGTCGTTCGGGAAATGCAAATCAGAATCACAAGATAACACGCCCACTAGGATGATTAGGATACAAAGGTGCTGCTGAAGATGTGGAGAAATTGGAGCCCTCATACACTACCAGTGGGAGCATAACATGGGTAGTTGCTTTGGAAAACAGTCTGGTAGTTCCTGATATTATTAAACATAGAGTTACTATATACCCCAGCAATTCCACTCCTAGTTTCATACCCAAGAGAAAAGAAAACACATGTTCAAACAGATGAATGTTCATAGTAGCATTATTCATAAAAGTCTCAGGGTGGAGGAAACCCAAATGTCTATCAACAGATGAATGAATAAACAAAATGTGACCTGACCATATGACAGATAATTATGCTGCCAAAAAAAAAAAAGAAATTCCCATATATGCTACAATATGGACAAAGAACCCACTCACAAAATATTAAATAGCATATGATTCCATGTATGTGACAGTTCAGAATAAAGTAGTTTTTAAAAGAAAAAGTGGTAAATGTTTGCTTAAGATGGGAAGAAGTGGGTGGACATAAGGGTGATTACTAAAGGGTATGGGGTTTCTTCATGATGTGATAAAAATGTCCTAATATTTACTGTGGGGGGTTACACATATCTGTGGATATACTAAGAACCAAGGTGTAGGCTTTACATGAGTTATTTGTATGGCATGTGAATTATATCTCTATAGCACAATTTTAAAAATAAATGGAGGGTTGTTGAAAGAGGGAAGAGAAATATAGGGGGAAAACATGTGAAATAACATAGTACTCAAAATTAGGAATATGTTGGTGGGTATGGGTTTTCAAGTAGCGGTAAGGGAAGAAGGCTGGTCATTCAGTTAACCAGGATGTTTATTGGTATGCTAGAGTCACACTGAAAATGGTAAATATGCTTGAAGCTTTTTCTCCCTAATAGTTTGAAATAGAAGAAATTCAGAGAGACCCTATAAAACAATCTTCCCAGAGTTTCAAAGTATTTGCACATCCTACATGAAACTCATGCTGTCTTTTCTAAGTCCAATGGTAATGAAGAGTTATCACCATCATATTTACAGAAAGGAAGAATGAAATTTATGATTGTACCTTGCCTATGTTCCTATGTTTTTATTTAAAACTTTATGTTGTTCCCCTATAAAAAGTAAACTCCATAATTCATTCATTCTACAAACATTTGTAGCATTCCAAACACTGTTTTAGGAGCTTGGGATATTTCTGAGAGCAAAGAACAAAAATTTTATATCTAACATAGAATTTATATTCTGTTAAGGGGAAATAGATAATACTCAATAAACTTTAAAAAATAAGTAAATCTTAGGGTGTGTTTGAAGGTCCTTTGGATAAAATAGACCATGAGCACATTGACTTACTATATTTCTATGTGTGCCAACTCTAGTACCTAGAAGAGCTCTTGGCTTAGGGAGTGTAATAGTCAGGGTTCTCTAGAGGAGCAGAATCAACAGGAAGTATGATTATAAAAGGGGATTTATTAGATTGGCTTACACAGAAACTGGACTCCATAATGTCCATCTGGAGGCTGGAGAACTGGAAGAACCAGTAGCTGCACAATCCAAGAGGCAGAAGCCCCAGAACAAGAAGGATCAACAGTGCTACCCTAGTCCGAGACCAAGGCTTCTGGAAACTACCTGGAGAATCACTGGCAGAGTCCACTTTGGAACAGTGAAGAAGAGAGAGTTAGATATCCTCAGATGATCAAAGTAGTGATCAAGAACCCCTTCAAGAAGAGTCGAGCTTGCATCTACAACTGCCTCCTTGTTCTTCCAAGTTTTATTCCATCCTATTGGGCGGTGCTACCCACACTTTAGGGAGAGTCTTCACTTCATTCAGTTCACTATCCCACATGCCAATCATTCCTAGACACACCCTCATTGACACACCCAGAATCCTCTTAATCATTGGCATCTCTTAATCCAATCAAGTTGACAATTCAAATTAATCATTACAGGGACTGGGGTTGTGACTCAGTGGTAGTAGGCTTGCCTAGTACACATAAGGCCCTGGGTTCAATCCTCAGCACTGCATAAAAATAAAGGTATTGCATCCACCTACAACCAAAAAATATATTAATTTTTTTGGAGCCAACCTAGATGCCCTTTAACAGATGAATGGATAGAAAACAGAAAATGTGGTACATATACACAATGGAATATTACTCAGCTTTAAAGTAGAATGAAATTACGGCATTTGCAGGTAAATAGATGGAACTGGAGAGTATCATGCTATGTGAAATAAGCCAATCCCAAAAAACCAAAGGCTGACTGTTTTCTCTGATAAGCAGATGCTGATCCATAGTGGGGAATGGGTAGGGGAGAATGAAAGAACTTTGGATTGTACAGAGGGGGGTGTGGGGAGGGGTGGGCGGGTGGGGAAGGGAAGGATGGTAGATTGTGAGACAGACATTATTACCCTATATACATGTACAAAAAGAATTTTTAAAAAATATTTATTAATGACAAAAAAAGCTAATGAAAATAAATAAATGTTTTTAAAAAATGAGAAATGTGATTTAAAAAACCAACCAAACAACAACAACAAAAAAAACAAATTAACCATTACAGGGAGGCACAATGAATATTGGTTGAATAAACAAGTAAATTAATGGATTGACATAGAGTTTTTTGGTTTGTACTTTGGAACTAGTTTCCTCTTATTTAAAAAAATTGCTGCAACTATAGAAAGATTTTAACATCTGTGACCCTCCCTGTTCAACTGTGCTTTTAAAAATTTTTAAAATTTTTAATTTGTTCCAATTAGTTATACAATACATTTATGCATTTTGATAAATCATACATAAATGAAGTATAATTTCTCACTTTTTTTGATTGTACATGTTGTATAATTACCTTGGTTATGCAGTCATATGTGTACATAAGATAATAAGGTCTATTTCATTCTACACTCCCTCTTACCCCCAGGTCCGCTCCCCTCCCTTCACTCCCCACTACCTAATCTAAAGTAACTCTATTCTTCCCCCCATCTTATTGTGAATTAGCATCTACATGTCAGAGAAAACATTTGGCCTTTGGTTCTTTGGGATTGGCTTATTTCACTTAGCATGATAAAAGGAAGTATAGTGTATTGGTGAAGCACAAAATTCTCTGATGCTAGACCATATGGATTCATGTGCCAGGTTTACTACTTCTTTCTGAACACTTTAATTATTTGTATCATTATTTATAACGATTTCTAATTGCACCATTTTATTTATAACTAGAGACTTTGTGTTTTGAAGACCTCCCTGCTACAGATAATTTTGACATTGTTAACTTCGTCCTGATAATTCCCTAGAACTCTTACATTCAGTTGACATTTATTATTTGTTAGTTGTTTGCAAGAAATCCTTGAATCCTAAGGGTATTAAATAATTCCTTGCCCATCATAAGTGGATGCTAATGATCCTTCACTGCCATCAATAGGAAATTAGATGCCAAGATCCTGTGCAAGATTCATCTTTATCAGCTGGGACTGTCTCATTCACATCCAGCATTCTCTGAACCTGGCATGTACAGAAATATAGCATGTGTTTGGTGAATAAACAAAAAGTTATAATCCAGTAGCAGCACTGAGGTATACACACCAAAACCACATAGTTTCAACTGCGTGATGTTCTGTTTAGAGTGTCTTTGGGCTATTTGAGGTTGGTTGCCTTTTCTGGTTTCCCTTTCAGACCAGCAAATTCTGCACAGAGGACCAGGTGCCTGTAGTTTGTCAGCAGCTCAGGAACAGGTTGTGCCTTGGACATCAGCCAGCCTGGGGTGAAGTTCAGAGAGCAAGTCCCTTCTTTGGAAGTGCTATTGCAACCACTGTACACAACCCCAAACACTTGTGAGCTAGATTTTGCTTAGATTCTGTTATTTCTTCTTTTTGACGGTTCTGCTTTGAAAGTAAAGCAACAGTAGGGTTTGTTAAGATGGCTCATTCAAATAATAATTTATTATCCATGATATAAGGATATCAGGAAGTGGCAAGCTCTTCAGCTGTTTATTTCCATCCCTCTGGGTGGAAAGAAGTATGGAGATGTCTCAGTTGCTATGGATACCAAGTCTTCTAGAGAATAGAATCCTTTTAACAAAATCCAGTTCAGTTAGATTGGTTTTTCTTTTGAACATATCTATTCAGCATACTTTTGTCATACAAAAAGTTACATACCTGCATTAGGAAATGGTGTTTTAGTTTTTTCTCCAACTTTGCCTTGAAGTTTTTGTTTTTCCTAAATCCCCTTCTTCCTACACCAGAAGATGTGACATGGAAAACTGTATTTCTGGCATTCCTTCTATCCTAACTAGGAAAACTGACTTACTTAGTTCCACACAATTATATGCAAGTATCACAACATAAATGACCCATTTGGGAAGTTGAGGTCTTTTTCACTTAGTCTTTAAAAAAACATGTTAATTATAAAAAGGCACATAACCACCTCCTTAACATTTCATTGGTTCATTGGATTAGATTTCCTTAAATTAGAATCTCTTTAAGATGTCTAATTTTGAACATAGTATTAAGTTAATTGATTGTTGTAGATGGGGAAAAAGTCACAAAGGCTTCAAAAGAAAACTGAGAAAGCGACAACTCAGGTCAAGGGTCTAAGAAAAGTCTATTCCCATGTATGAACGAAGCTGGACTCCTCGCTAAGAAAAGACATTTTGAAAGTTAAAATTTCTAGTTAAATCATCATTCATCTATTTTTCAGATGAATCATTTTAGAGGATTTATAAGAACACCATCACTTTTTGAACTCTTGCTTTGGTCTCTCATTTCTAATTCTAACTCATATCTATAGAGAGGGGTTGAGGTTCATTACATAAATTGAAAATTGCTGTAGGCTGCCATGATGGAGATGAAAGGGCCAGCTTATGAGTCATGAGGACTGGAATGTAGTCCCAACTCTGCCTCCAGCTGTGTGGCCTCAGATGAATCATTTAACCTCTCTGGTCTTAATTTCATCATCTGAAAATTAGAGGTCAGACTACATTATTTTCCAAAGTCCCTTGACATCCTAAAATATCTACATTGCTTTGAAATTTATTCACAGCTCCAATTGATACTCAGCATCAAGGCTAGAAACTAAGTAGGCTAACTGAGTTCAAAACCAAATGGAAAAGAGAAACTTTTAGAAGTACAAATCTGCCGACAACTTTATTTCCATCCCGCACTGCATTCAAAATGATTTTAAATTTGTAGTGGAAAATAAGAATGTGACCACATTCAGGTGAATGATGTACCCCATTTTTGTACAATGAATCAAAATGCAGTCTGTAAAAAAGAAAAATTTTAAATATTTTAAAGAAAAAGAAAAATCTTTATTGTTGGGGATGCTTTGTCCGGATGTAAAGTAAGTATGTAAAAGCAATCCTGGCTTACATTTGTATAAAGTAAGTGTAGCGCTTGTATAAAGGAAAAAGATGTTTCCTTTATACATGTGCGACATTTTGCTAATTATTTTGCGTGGTTCAACTCACTGATCCTCACAGCTAACTATATGGTGGATATTATCCTATTTATTTTACAGATAAAAATGGAAATAATAAAGAATAAAAAATATTAGTCTTTTGTCCTAAGTGTCTCAACTAGCAAGTGGCAGAGCCAGAAACTGAATCCCTGCTGCTGAATTTGTATGTCCAGGGCATATAAACATTATAAGGTACAGCCTTTCTGGTTTTGTGTGTGTATGGTTTATATCCTATGTGTCTAAACACAAACTCATTATCTCCCTTGCATTCCCCAACCCAGCCTTCTCTGCGTGCCTGACCTCAGTGAAAGGCACCATGCCTAACAATAACAAGGCAGGAAACTGGAAATAGGCTTCACACTGCCCATCCCTCACTTCACCTACCACCCATGTCACCCTCTCTTCTTACTGTCAATTTATTGAATAGTTCTCAAAGTGAATGTGTCAGAGTCCCAGAGGACAACCTGGCACATTCTAAGGGACTTTAACAAAGGGACCATTTGTCAGTTGTGGGAAAACTCAGCATAATCTACAAGAAATGAGGACGAGAAATAGTAGATGCTGTGGGTATATGTCATAGGTTGAATCATGCTCTTCCCAAGGAGACATCTCGGAGTCCTCCCTAATACCTTTGAACATGACCTTATTTGGAAATAAATAGTTTTTTTTTTTAATAGAGCTAATTGAATTAAAATGAGATCAATAGGGTAGACCCTAATCCAACAGGGATTTTCCTTATAAAAGAGGGAAATGTGGACACACAGACATACAGATACACAGGAAGAAGGCCATGTGGACACAACAGCAAAGCGGGGGATGATGTTCCTGCAAGCCAAGGGACTCCAAAGACTGCCAGCACACCCAGTGAGGAGAGACAATGGAACCAGTTCTCCCTTGCAGCCTTCAGAAGGATCCCACCCAACTGATACCTTGATCTCAGATTTTCAGCCTCCGCAACTGTGAGATTAGATAATTCTGATGTTTAAGCCACTCAGTTTGTGGTACTTTATTACACAACCTAGCACACTAACACAGCGCCCTTTGACCTGAAGGTGGTTGGAAGAAGACGGTATCCTAAGAACCAGGTGAGAGCTATAGTTATGGATAAGGGACTGCCTCCAGGGAACTTTGGTTCAACTATTTGCTTACTTTAATTAGTAGAGTTTGCACAGGAAAGATGCAATAAATTCTCGATTCTTTCCCTTTGTTTACTAGTTTTCAGAATAGTGGATAGTTTTCCTACAACCTCCAAAAAGATGACTGATTTTTTTCTGGATCATGAATTGAAGATTTTTTAGCATACTTAGTGTACTGCAATCATTGCAGGCCATGTTTGCAGCTTTTTGTTACTATAATGAATACCTGAGATAATCAACTTAGAAGGAGAAAAGGTTGATTTTGGCTCACAGTTTCAGAGGTTTCAGTTCCTATTCACTTGACCTATTGTTTTGGAGACTGTGGCAAGCAAGAAGTACATCATGGTAGGATCTTGGGTTGAAGGAGGCTGCTCATCTCATGGTGGCTGGGAAGCAAAGAGAGGAAGGGGCCAGGATCACAGTATCAAGGGCACACCCCCAGTGACCTAACTTCCTTCCAGGAGGCTCCACCTCATAAAGGTTCATCATCTCCCATGATGGAGTTTCATGGGCTGGGGACCAAGCTTTTAACATGGACCTCTGGGGGACCCTTATTTAAACCTTCACACAAAAGTTACATTTTCTTGCCATACTTATCTTAGTTTGGGCCCAAAGAGACTCTTTGTCAGTTTAGCTCTTTAGTCATTTCCTATAGCTCCAGAGGTCTCTGACGACTTTCTTACTCTCTGGTATGACAAGATGCCTAGGCTCTGCTTGATTCTTTTTAGGGGAAAATGAATGGGACCATAGAGTATGGCCATTTCCTGACTTTTGATGGGGCTTCATCTTGCATCCTTTGAAAAGTAATTGCCTCTTTGGTTGGTGTCTGGTGGGAGGGACCTGGTTGAGGTGGGGTTTGTGTGACTTTTCCTTATGAATTTGAAGGATTACATACCTGCTCCTACCACTGAGTCCCTGATTTATTCTGTTGCCTTTACTAATATCAGTGGTTAGGTCAGGAAAAACAGTGGTCTCTTTGAATATTCTAGGTAGGATATCTTTTAATAAGGAGATACTATGGCCTTAATTTTATCCCTCCATTCATATATTGAAGTCCTAACTCACAATGAAAAAGTATGTGGCAATAATTTTTGGGAGGTTTAGATAAAATAATAAGGGTGGGGCCCTCATGATGGAATTAGTGCCCTTATGAGACACTAGCGAGTTTGTCTTGCTTCTCCCTCTCTACCTAGACACACCAAGGAAAAGCCAGGTGATGACAGAGAAGACAGCTTTCTGCAAGCCAAGTAGACAGTCCTCACAAGGGACTGAATGGGCTGGTACCATGGTTTAGTTGGAGGTGTGTTTTGGAAATGCAGTAGGAAAGGGAGGGGAGGAACAGGAGATTTAAAGAAACAGATGAAGAAAGGAACAATGTTGGAACTGGGAAATGGAGGAGTCCATAGAGCCTCAGGGCTGACTTTTTCTCCCCTTCCTTTCCCTTTCCTACCCGCTACCATCTTTGATATTCCAGTGTGTATCAACCAAATGTAGTTCCAGAGAGGCAGCCTGGGAGGAAGTGAGCTGTAAGAGTTTTCTGAGGGGCTTCCCACAATATGACCCTTTTCAATTTAGCCAATTTCTGCAATAACTGCTGCAGCCACAAGCCAAAAATCTTTACATGTGACTGTTGAAAAGCTATGTACAGATTGAATGAGTAAGATATGGACCCTGCCCCTATAAAAATTCACAAAGAAGGAGACATAACTGATACTCTACCAGCAGAGTTATGCTACTGGTACCCATCAATTAAAAGGTCTCTGATGTTGTGATGACCTGGAAAATTCCAGTGGCAGAAAGAATTTGCAGCATCGTGGGTATGAAGGGAGAGGAGAGAGAGAATCTGAAGCAGAGGACATGATATGAAGGGCTTTTTAAAGCCAAGATTAAAAAGTTTGGATTTTGTTCTACCTGCAATGGACCACCATTGGAGTATTTTGAGCAGGAGAGTGATATGATTTGACTTATACTTTCAGCAAGCTGCCATTTGGAGAATGAGAAAAGAAGAACACCATTCAGATGGGCTTTGCAGCTGAGTGAAGGTTTAGGGTTCCCTTAGCTAAGGTGTTAACAAGGAAAATGGAGAGAAGTGATTTGATAAAGAATGTTCTTTTGAGGTAGTGTCAATACTTTCCAATGGGTTGGAAGTGAGAGTAGGGAAAAGAAAGAAATCAAAAAAAGGACTTTCAGATTTTGTCTAGAGGAATGGGAGGTTGGTGGTGCCATTTACTGAGATGGAAAAGGTTAAGGGAATAATACATTTGGTGGGAAAAATGAAGAGCTCTCTCTTGGTCAAAATAAGTTTGAGAGACTTATGGGACATCTGAGTGGAAATGTTGTGGTAATGTCCCCAACTGGGCTCCCATGCTCCAGTCTTTGTTCTCATTACCTCCCCTCCACTTACTCCTCCCTTCTCTTCTACAAGCCTATTAATCCTTCTAAAGTTTGTCTGAGGTCATGCAACCTGCATGCTTTAAAACACTCAGTATGCCTTGGATACCCTCAGAATCACATGTGCATATCCATCTGGTTTTCAGCCCTTAAACTATGCTCAGAGCATCTTTCATTCTTGTCTCTCACAACTGCCCAATATCTACCAAGTAATCTAGCTAAGCTGGATGACTTCTGTTCCCCAAATACACCTTGTACATCCCTGCTCTAGACCTTTTTCTCACATTCTTCTCTCTGCCTGCAATGTTCTCCTTCTCCTTCTTCTAATCAATCCTGTATGTCAGACCTATTTTGATTGATGGTAGTTATCAACAGACTTCTCCAATTGCCACGGTCAAGTGGAATTACTCTTTCTATCCTTTTATAATGTATTGTTCAGATTTTACATATGTGCTAAGATTCTACAGGGTATTGGAGTTACTGGTTTATTTACTCACCATTTACCCACTTTAGTAGAAAGTTCTGTAAGGTCAGAGGCTGTATTTTCTTCTCTGTATTCCTTGGTTGTCATTGAATCCTGTATAATAAAAACACAAAATTAATATTTGCTGACCAGGGTCAGTGACATGTGCCTATAGTCCTAGCACTTGGGAGGCTAAAGTGAGAGGATCACTTGAGTCCAGAACTTTAAGATCAGCCTGGGCAACATGGTGTGAGACCCTGTCTCAAAATAAAACAAAGCAAAACAAATAATACTTACTGAACTGAAATGAATCAAATTGTCATTTTATTCAATAATGCATTTTTCAGACAAAAACATATGATACACTCAGTGTACACATTTTTTAGGTTGGTGAGAAGAGAAAAAAGCAAGTTTACAAGTTTATATAAAGAAGTTATTTATTAAAATCCTGCAGACAGCCAATGAGTGTCAAAAAAATAATTTAATACAATCCAAAGCATGGGTTAGAAAGTCCAAATCTCACCTAGTTCCAAATGGGTACCCTAATTGTTCTGAACAATTTCAGAATGGACTATTCACTTTCTGTGGATTATACTAGGTCTAAAAACAAATAATCTTATTGGTGTAAAAGTTCTTTTTTTTAATCAGCCCAAACTGCCTTCCAATTACTTCTGACGGTAGGTCTATTCTGTTAATTCCTGCCACCGCATGATCAAACCCAGAACTTAATGAGTTAAACAGGGACTTTTAATCCTCTCACAATTCTGTGGTTTGATGGAGTTCATCTGGTAGTTCCTCAGCTTCACATGATAATAACTGCAGATTCAGGCATCTGAGGGCTTGTCTGAGCTTAAACACCCAGCATGGCTCAGTTATATAGCTGGTCATTGCCATTGGCTCTTGACTGGGGACTCAACTGGGACTGTCAGATATAGCGCCTTGGTCTTCTCCATGTGCCCTTTGCATATGGGTTTCTTTTGGGCCTTATAGCAAAATAACCTAGTGTCTCTGAGTAATCTCATGAGTGAAAACATAGTTTTTAGAGACTTTGTGCCATTACCTTCCCCTAAAACCTTTCCAGATTGTCATTACTAACAAAGTAAATTATTTGAGACAGAACAAAACAATCTGTACTAGAAGATTCCAAAGGGTTTTTTGTCTGCATATCAATACAAATACTTTCTATCCACCAATGAAACTTAAAGGGGCCACAGATGATAAAGTATCTATGCTTATGTATAGTCAAGGAATTCACTGGTAAGTAGGCCCATATTTCACATGCTTTATCTTAATTTTTCTATAACTTGCTATGGATTCATCAGAAGTTTCTATGAAGAAACTAGAAGTTAAGGCTAACTGTTTTGTTCCATGTTTCCACTGTCTTCCGAGTTGTTAAAATGGGATTTCATGCTGTCACTGATGGTCATTAATCAAGGGACCTCATGACCAATTTTATCTGAAATCTAGTTAGAAAATGACAGAAAAGGATCATTTAAAACAGGCATGCGCTATTTAGAACAGAGGCTATATGGTGACCTCAGTGTCAGAGACATGTAGCTTTAAGATATGTCACTGACCAACTCTGAACAAGTCACTTGAGCTCAAAAGATTCAGTTTTCTTATCAGAAAGATCAGATTATAAAAGTTGTTGATTGGGTAATATTAAACAAGGTAATAAAGAGATTGCATAACACAATATGCCTGACACAATCTAAGTTTTAATCTCAGTATTATTACTATTAGTGTCATTAATATAAAGAGTTGTGCTTTTTTAAAAAATTAATTTTTATAGCAACACTTTTGATCAGGGATGTAATTAACTTTATTAGTTATTTATTTCAAACTTCTCACCTGCAAATGGAGGAAACATAATAGATATGACAAACTATATGAAAATTAGGAATAATACATGTGTAGTGCCTGATGTATGTTAAGTTTTCAGTAGGCAGAAGACACTATTGTAGCACAGAGTAGAATCAGAATTCAAACCTAGGTCTGATTTATGCTCCTCTTACTTTTCCATGAGTTTCCTTAACATGAAATTTTCTTGCTTCACAATTGTGCTCAAGATTCCCCCACTTGTTGTGGTTTTACTTCTCAATTAATGTGTAAGTTGGAAAAGAAATTCTGTGATCTACCATACATTCATTTATTTTTAAAAAGAAATATTATAAAGAGAAGGAATTGTGAGATTAAAATAATTGTCAACCAAGATTGCTATATCCAGCAAAGCTATCCTTCAGAATGTAAGGATAAATAAAAACCTTCCAGATAAGCAGAAACAAAAAGAATTCATGACTACTAAACTGGTACTACAGAAAATACTTAAAGAAATGCCACATACTGAAGAATAAAAAACAAACCCCAGGGCTCAAAACTGAACATATCTCATTTGAAGAGTAGTTATGCATTTTTTCTGAATGTTTAAAGATTTTGGTTTAGAATGAGAGGGCAATTTTGAAAGAATAAACGAAGATCAAATTCACTAATTATAATCAACTAAGGTTCAACTGAAATCAAAAGCAGCAAAACACTAGACTTTTATCAAAATTTGGATAATACTGACATTGGATTATTGATTTGGTGATTCCTGTTAACTGGGCCCACCTCCTTTTTGGCATTTCGAGCACATTTATAGAGAATAAAAGATTTAAATGTTTTTTTATTAAATAGCAATGCTTAGTACTGTGACTAAAATAGTCAGAATACTTATAAACTAAAGGGTATGACTCCAAATGAATAGAACAAATGGTACACACCCTTGAAGTCTCATTAATCTTTGCTTAGGAGCTACAAGAGCAAAACTCACCGCTCAGAAATTTAAAAAAAAATATTTTGAAAGGTTGAAAGTCTAGAGGATAGTTTAGGAAAAAAAAAAATTCCAGTGGAAATCTTCTTTCATATAGTGAAAAAGAATTGTCAGTATGACTGAAGCAAAGCAAGGTGGTTGTAAGATTTTAATAATAACAACAATGTCCATGAATAGTACCTTCATGCTAGCACCAATGTTCTTAGACTTATTGGTTTGTTGCTAGTCCTACTTCAGTGAGAGTCCTGTGTTACCCTCTGAAAGAGTCTTCAAAGCCCTAATACCTTTAACAGAGTCCCATACTCTGTGGTACATTATTATGTCAATTGGAAAATGCGTCTGATCATGGGCATGAATATTAACACTTGGATATTTTGTAATGCACATGATGATAAGGTACCATCCACAGTATAGAAAAAAACAACTTGCAGTCATGGAAATTTGCATATTTATATTTGGGTGGATAAAAGAAACCATATCAAAGTATAACTCTAGGTTGTAGCTAGTTTTGCCACCAATTACATAATGTTTTCAAATTTAGTATTACAGGGAATAGGTACCTAGACTTTCTAGATGCTTCTTTAAATGAATTGCCTTTTATCAATTGTATCATGTAGGACAAAACCAATGGTCATTATTTTTGCATCTATGGCTAAAGTGACATAAACTAAATTGTTTTTATTGATCATTAAATTGAATTCCATAGAAACTCATAGTCAACACAGATAGAGGTCTTCTTTTTAGTCTGCAGTACAGAACTCCAACCCAAGGCATTAAAAAATTCCTCTTTGAATAGCTCTCCTCCCCAGTGGTGCTATTTTAGAGACCTTACAGTTTTATTCCCCCCTTAACATGTTAATTTAGTTCAGAACAGATGTGTATGGCATCTGTGCACATATGTTCCCTACAGAATTCTTGGGAGTGAAGGATCAGTCCTCCAATTTTGAAGCAGATCCCTCATAAAGAACACACTTGAACCACCATTTCTGAATCTAAGAAACTGTGCTTTCTCTCTATCTTGAAAACTATCTGTGTTTTATGTGCTGGACAATTTAATGAGTTGCCTTTTTCTTCCTCCAAGATTTTTTCTTGGCACACTCTACTCTTCCTGCTGGGGTCAGACTGGGGACTCATTCAATTTGTGCCTGCAAGTCAGCTGGGCAGGCCCAGTCTCAGAGCGATGGCCTCCTCACAAAGCCAGCTTTGTAACAGGGGTCCTAGACCGTGGAGAAATCCACCAGAGCAAGAAGTTCCTTTCTGCAACTCTTGGTTAGTGCTGACAAGTGTTCTGGGAATTTTCACCAGGCATTCTGATTTCCCAGTGAGGTTTCTATGGCTACATAGTCAACATTTTTCAATACTAACTTTGGACCACATGGGAGAGAGCTCCAAGAAATAATGTCTGTTTTACATAAAAAAATCTTGTCATTTCAGAAATGATTAGGAAAGCCAGTTATATTTGAGAACCAGTGAAATGCCTCATGCCATGGGACAGACATCCTGTCTTAGAGGGGAAGCCCCACTCGGCCAAGGGTTCATCCTCACTGATGCTAATGGTCTGTGGGTAAATGACACTAACCACACCAAAGTTCACAGTCAAAATGCTCCTGACATCTGTTGGAGGACAATGGGAAGGTCAGGATATGACAATCCTGAGTCCAGTGTTACCTGAAAACTGGTCTTCCCCACCACCAAGATTTTGCAATGCTTAAATATTGTTCTACTTCCCATATCATTCAGGGAATCAATCTAAGCTATGCTTAAATTATTCTGAACTCTCTTTAGAAACCAGTGAATGTTGAAATTTAATTGACATTATGATGGGATTGGGAGATGCGACCTTTAAGAAGTGAGTAGTTCATAAGGGCTCCTATGAATGGATTAATGTCATTATCATGGGAGTGAATTATTTATCACACAGGTGCGTTTGTTATAGCTGGAGAAGTAGCTCAGTGGTAGAGTACAAGAGGGGCCCTGGGTTCAATTCCCTAGTACCGGGAGTAGAGGGAAGTGGGTTTGTTGTAAAAGCAAGTTCTCTTGAATACCTAGTTTCTGGCTCTTATATGTTCTCACTGGCAATGTGATTCCTTCTGCAATGTTATGATGTAGCATGGAGGCCCTCACCAGATGTAACCCTTCAGTTTTAGATTTCCCAGCCTCCAGAACAGTGAGAAATGAATTTTTTTTCCATAGATTACCCAGTCTGTAGTATTCTGTTATAGTAGCAAACAATGGACACCGGCTAGTATTAGAAGATATATAATTAAAACCAACATCTCCTCCCAACCCAGAAAACTTCTTTACAGTGGTAGAAGAGAAAGAAAACAATTTTATATTTAAAAAAAAATCTGTGAAACCAGAATGTGATGTGTGTTATAGGAAAACCAATAAAGAGATTGTAAAAACAGATAGGAATTTCACTTTTTTATATTAACAAGTGGATGATATATTAGGCAGGTTTTGTAATTTACAGTCAGGTGAAAAGTTAGACCCATCTCTTCCCAGGACATGGGAAGATGCACCTTATCTTCCTTACACTTCAAAGACATGAATCCCAGTCTTAAGGAAATATAGCTGAGCTCTGAGACTGGCAAGAGACTCTCTCAGCCATTGAAAAGATTTGTGTACATTTGAAAAGGATATGAAAAAAATTTTGAAAGGGAGGAGAAGGGAAAAATTACTCCTGTTTTTAGTAGGGATAATTAAGCCTCTTATTTTTAATTTGCATTTGCTTTTTACACCACCTAAGTCCTAACTCTTCAGGATTATGCTAAACTTAACCATCCTTCTCCACACACCCAACTTTTAGGGTCAATTATTCTTCACTGTTTCTGCTCCAACAATTTCCTGCAAAGTTATCCTTGCATGTCTCCTCCTGGGATTGTACTTTTCTGATCCGGAACTTCTCAACTCTCCCTAAAGTAGCTACCATACCCAGATACAAGTTTGAGTTTATTTTCTTTCCTTGGGAATATCATTAGAGTAAACATTAGCTTCTTTCCAACTAAATTTGTATTTCACTCACTTTGGAGGTGAAAATGGAATAACTCCTAAATATATGAGCCATGGAGGACCCTGCCCTCAGAATTTAGTGACTCAAATTTTACAAGAGGTCAACCTCTAAGGAAAAAGAAAAAATGGCACCTAAGACATAGATCTATCTTCTCATTAACTGATCTGAAATAAAAACGTAATTTGTTGCTTAAACTTGCTATAAATTAAGTTTCAATGGAATTTCAGACTGAGCAGAAACTGCATTAACATTGGAGTCATCTTCTGAGGTTACTTGCCCTCTAATTCTCCCTCAGACAATTCTCATCCTCCAGAAAAAATGATCCCAAACATTACAATTTAAAACCTGATAGGATATGAACTAACTTTGCACCTATTAGCAAATTTATGTCAGCATTCCCTATTGCCAACATCTCCCTGTTCTTCAAATTGTTATTTGAATTGATTTTAACGTCTTACTGGTTTCCACATTAATGAATTCAAGTCTTTGACACTGGTTTCTTTTACATTTGTTTGAGAGTGAGTGATATTTTAAATTCTTTGAATAATTTATTTTAGCATCAGTTTCTGGAGTTTGGTCTTTTTATATTTTTATTTTTTATTTTTATTTTTTGCAGTGCTGGGGATCTAACTCAGGCCCTTGTGAATACCTGGCATGTACTTTACCACTGAGCTACATCCCCAGCCTAAGTTTGGGGTCTTGTTTGGCTGGTTTCCAATCTCATTAGGAGCCAAATCTAAAACTCTGCAGCAGCCTAGACTGACCTCTCTAATATATTCCTTCTATGGCTTGAATGTTTTATCCCTCCAAAGCTCATGTGTTAGAAACTTAATCATTAATGTAGCGATGTTGGGAGGTGGGGCCTGATGGGAAGTGTTTCAGTTATGAGGGTTCTGCCCTCGTGTACAGGTTAATGCCGTTATAAAGGGGAGAGATTGGCATCCTCTTGTTGTCTTAGTTTGCCCTTCTGCCATATGATGATACATTAAGAAGGCCCTCACCAAACATCGGTACCATGTAGTACTTCCCAATCTTCAGAACTCTGATCCATTACATTTCTTTTCATTCTAAATTACCAGGTCTATGGTATTTATAGCACTTCAGAACAGATTAGACAGCTCCTATTTCTTCCTTTATCCAATTAATAAGTAATTCTCTAGCTCTTATTATTGTACAACACTGCTAGAAACTGGAGACATAGTAATGAGAAGATGAGAAAGTCTTGATACTTATGCAGCTTAGATAACAAATAAGTAATCTTATTGAATAAGCAAGTAAATTTCAAACAACTGATATGTGCAATGAAGAAGATAGTTCAGAGATGAGGAGCTACTGTAGACTGGGTGGTTAGGACGCCTTCATGACAGAGCAGCATGAAATGACAAGAAGTCTTCCATGGAAGGATTTAGGAAAACGTCCTAGGCAGAAGGAACAGCAAGGGTGAAGGTCTCTTGATGAGAACATGCCTAACTGATTTGAAGAAGTCAGAAGCCAGATCATGATGGGTCTTGTGGCTGTGGGGAGGGATCTGGTTTTGACTGGAAGCATGATGTGAGTTTCAAGCAGGGATTTGCACAATGTGAGTTATCCTTTGCAGAGACAACTCAGGCAACAGGGAGTTTGGGAGATAGATGGAGGGCTTTGGGAAAACTAGTCCATCTCTATTAACCACATATGCCTTCTCAGTAAAGTGAGTATAATACTAACCCCAATGAAAGATCGTTGTGAAGATGCAGTGAGACTGGATCCCTGAAGTCTTACTTTCCTCCCTTACGTAAATCACTCTTCTCATAGGTGAGCATGTCAACACCAAGCCAGGCCAGGTTGGCTTAGTCACTGAGCTTCCAGATGGCATCTCCCAAATGACCCCTGTTTGCCTGAGTGGGGAAAGAGGTCAGAGAGGTAGTTAAGCTAGGTAGGAACTGGGTGGAGGTGAGAATAAGAATCTAACACATGCTTTATGAGCCCTGGTAAGTCTGTAAGTCCAGATTGAGTGGTGATTTTGTTTTATCTTCTTTTAGTACTAGACAAATGTAAAATAATCCTAATATTCTTACGAAGGTCAGAAAGAAAGGGATGAAGGAAGGGAAGGAGAAAGGGATGATGGAGGAAGAGAAAGAAAGATGAAAGGAGCAAGCTCTACATTGCAGAGGTTTGGGTTGAAGACATTATTTCAGATAGATTCTTCAATCTTCCTTTTTGAAGGAGTGATGTCTTTCTGTCCTTCTTGTTTGGAGCAGCTCTTCTGGCTTAATTATAAGAAAGGGAAACCTGGCTTAGAAAAATTCAGGAGAGAGAAAAAAATTCCAGAAATGTCAAGGTTCCCCTTGCCCTTTACTGATGGGTGTCAGCTGAAGTACCTCCCTCTGGTAGAGGGCTTGGTGTAGCAACGTCCCTATGAAGCTGATATTATCTCCCATGTTGAAAGAGATGTTGAGACCCAAAGGGCTTAAGGAACTTGCATGTAGTTGATAAGTAATGTAGCTGGACATGAACACAAGTCCTATCTGACTCCAAGTCCCACACTCAAAAGCCACAGAGTAGGTATATATCAGCTTTTCCTATGGTTTGACCCCTACCAAGGGTCTATTTTGAACTCAGACTATTCAGATTTTTTTAATGTTCTTGTCTGCAACATAGATTCTACTGTTATATTCCCTAACCCTGCTTAGGTAGGAAAGAACGCATGTAAATATTATCTATTTTAGACTTGGGATCTGTAATCTTCCATTTTTCCAAACGATATTTCTTATACTTAAAAAAAGACAGATTCTTTTAATTTCCTCTTCACAAAGCAGCATGTTGAATCTGTGCATAAGAATAAATCTGCTTCGTGTAAATAAATTTGAGTGGTTAAAGCAAATATATTCCACATTTGTTTTTGTTGATTAAGGGAACCAGGCAAAGTCAGATGGTTGGGATGCTGCACATGCCCATGGAGTATTCTGGACAGTTCCAGAAATCAACAATTAAGTTAGGCCCATTTTGACTATCTTGTGTTAGCTCAGGGCAGATTTTGTATCATATTGGGTCTGACAGTCACCTCTCTACAATGTATCATTTCTGTGATCTTAGGAAAGTCTGTTTTCCTAGCCCCGAATTAACATGGGACATTAGGACTGAGTGGAGAATGTGTGTTTGGGGAGGGTGGTTGTGGGTAGTGAGAATGTGCATATTTTAATTTTCAGAGGCACAATGCACTAATTCATTATCTCCTAAGTTCTGCTCTGTGGCAGGCCTTTGTGGTATTTAGCCCACTAGTAAGAGTTTTTGCCTTCATTTGTTCCAATTACAGCCATTTTTGTAAATGACTAAAGCAATTATTTCCTGGGTTTATTTCTCTTCCTGAGGTGCATGCAGGGGAAAGTATAATAAAACATGGAGCTGTTTTGGAGGATAGCAAGGGGATCTCTGACCTCCCTCCTTACATTTTCAAAAGAGGAATATAAAAGCAGCTTTTTTTTTCTTTTTCTGGTTAGTTCTTGCATATCACAGACATGAGATGCTAATGGCAGTTGGGGAAAGAGTGAGCAACCAAGGCTGTTTTCCTCCAAAAGCTCTGTCATTGTATCTCAGACTAGTTTCTCAGCTGTAGTTTTTGTTCTTCAGGACTCATCGGTTATATGTCAATAAATACATTTGCTATGGGCTAAATGTTTGTAGCTCTTGAAAACTCACTTGCTGGAACCCTGATTCCCAGGGTACTTGGAGATGTGGTCCTTAGGAAATAATTAGGGTCATTTAGGACATGAGGTTGGAACCCCATGGTGGGATAAGTACCCTACAAAGAGATGAAGTGACCAGAGCTTCCTCTCTCTGCCATGTTAGTCTGCAGACTAGGAAGCAGACCTCACTAGAATCAGGCTGTGTCTCCCTGGTCTTGGACTTCTCTCTTCCAGAGATATGAGGGATAAATTTCTGTCCTTCAAGCCAGCCATGCTATTGTGCTTTGGTAACAGCAGCCCAAACAGACTAAGACACCACTCAAACCAACTAAGCAAAAGGGCTTACAGGGGGGAAAAAAAAATAGTTTTTCTTCATCTCTCAGAAATTCTTAGTTGGAACAGATCCTGGTAAGAAAAGACAGATTAACAAGAGAAAAACAAATGGAAGTTTATTAGCATGTGCATTTCATGTGTACCTGGAAGACATCCAGAGAATGAGTAGTTCTCAAAGAGGTGGCTTGAATTTCAGCTTACATACCATCAATTTTGGAAAAGTGACAAGACAAAGGGAAGGAACTTTGAGTTTCTAGGGCTGCAAATTGTGAGATGAAATGGTAACTATATGGACAATAAATCTACTGACTGAAACTTGCTCATGTTGATTCTTCTGGTGCCCCGTCAGGTTGATAAGGATCCAGAGTTGTCTTCAATGGTTAATCTTATTCTTCCAGGTAGAAAGGGTGGAGGTGAAATGGCAGGATACCCTTTGTCTTTATAATTCTATGTCCTGCTTTTAGGCAAACAGAAGGAATGTGGAGAGTTCTCCTGCATGAGTTTCTTTTGAATTGCCTTCAGTTCAACAACCGTTTTCAGTTGGGGTGGAATAATTTGGTCTCCTACAGACTTGAAGGAATTTATTAAAAGGACAAAAGAGATACTTTAGAATAGCACAATGTAGGGATGTAGCTAAGGGGCAGATTGGAACCACCACTTGAAAGAGACATGAGTGTTTATTGTGTCTGCCTAATTATTTATACCTGCTTTATTCTGTCTTTCTGCAGACTGACTTCCTCTACTTTTCCTGTTCACACTGTGGAAAACCAGTCTTCTGATAGTTTTTGAGTTGAAATACTATGGTGTGAGTCTCTGGGTTGATTTTTCTCTCACAGACACCAATTCCAAATTTCTAGAAAAAAGGATCTCATTTGCCAGTCTGGCTCAATTGCCCATTCCAGACCATCAACCATGGTCATGGTTTTGAGGAGATTAATATTGTGCAAGAAGGCTATGACCACATGTGGTTGGGGACTTGAGGGGTAGTCACCTGAGAAGAGGGAATTGTTGTAAATTGGAGAGATCACTCAGTAGGTATCCATTGTAGGAGTGTTGATTTGCGATGGTATATTTAACTAAGAATGATATCATAGGTCTTTCTATAGAAATATGGAAGCAAATGGCTATGCTCTGGTTGGTCTGATCAGACCAGCTGTCCCTTGTAACTGGAGTTACATATCTTAGGAGTGTGACGTCTTGTGTTTGTTTCCTGTGTCTTTAATGATAGTCCCATCTCATAGCATGAGAAAGTTGTTCACTGCAGATTTAGGGAGGTAGAATGAAACAGCAATAGTTTTCCCTGGTGAGCTTGAGAAAAAAAAACAACCCTGGAAAAAGATGCATGGAATTTCCCTGTTTAATTAAATGTCCTCAAAGCCATGAATACTAACATGCAAATTGAATTAAATCTTTGTCCTTCCTGAACAGCCTTGGAGGAAGATT
The DNA here is from genome assembly GCF_902686445.1 of Sciurus carolinensis. Taxonomy (NCBI): domain Eukaryota; kingdom Metazoa; phylum Chordata; class Mammalia; order Rodentia; family Sciuridae; genus Sciurus; species Sciurus carolinensis. Next base: position 70,995,980 of record NC_062226.1, read on the forward strand.
TCCATACTAAAGCTGAGGGGCTGGAGCTCATGGCTCTAACTTGTCTTCTGTGTTTAGAGGCTTCTATTTTCTACTGTGACCATCATTCTAATTGGGGTGTATGTAATCTGCTCAGTTTTTAATACTTCTGCTTAATGAGGAAACGTGATTTCCTAGACATCGGAAAACTCAGTGGTGATAAGGCTGGGACTCTATTGCAAATGCCAAGAGAAATGAGATAATATGGTTTACAAAATAGCCTCCACATGTGAACACTTGGAAGAATGTGCTTTTTGTTTAATTTCCATTTTATATAGAAATATAGAAACATATCTATATATGTCCTTTCCATGGCATTAAAGAGTGGAATGAGCATATTGTAAGAAGATGCTGTGAGTTCCCTTCAAACTGGTGTTACCAGGCAGTGGGGAGAAAACTTGTCACCAGAAAATGGCAGGGTTGGAAACCCCTGCCTCACCCATGTGAGTCTCTGTCATCCTGTGTGTGTGTGTGTGTGTGTGTGTGTGTGTGTGTGTGTGTAATCTTCCCTGAAAAACTCACTTTTGTCATAGTACTCATGTTCTATTGCTGCTGAAACCAATTACCACAAACTGAGTAGCTTAAAACAACACAAATTGATTATGTCACACTTTGGGAGGACAGAAGCACAGGACTCACTGGGATAAAATCATGGGTTGGACAAGGTTGAATGCTTTCTGAGTTTTTAGGAGAAAATCCATTTTCTTTATAGATTTTAGAGGCTGCCCACATTCCTTGGTTGGTGGTCCCTTTGTCGCACTTTCAAAGCCAGCAGTGTTGTTTCTCTTATGTGGTCACAGCTATCTCTGACAACCAGGGGGAAAGGTCCTGAGATTTTACTAACCTATTACCTGGGCCCAGCTGGATAATCCAGGATAAACACCTCATTCCAGGATCCTTAATCACATCTGCAAAGTTCCCTTTGCCACATTAGGGTAACATAATCACAGGTTCTAGAGATTAGGACATGGACATTGCAGGAAGGCCATTATGAAGGTCTTGCCAATCATTTCTGAATGGAAGAAAACAATTCTATCTGAAACACAGGATGACTGCAACCTCTTCTCCCTTCCAGAAAGATGATGGAATTCTTCTGCAGAGGAGTTATAAAAACAATCTAATTTTTTTTTTTAAAGGAAAACACCAAGATATTCTTAAAAGGCCTTTTTAGATATGAAAGGTGAGGCTTTCTTGGGCTTGGATAAGATGGGAAACGTTCAGAAAAGAAGAAAATTGTTCTGAATAATGAAGTAACAGGGACTTTGGAAACTGCACACAGGAATATACATGCAAACATGTATGAAGATCCTTGGCAACTCCTCTACACGTTGAAATTTAAAGTCCTCTAATATGGACTCCCAGTGTGACTGAAATTCCACAATCCTTCCTTTTTTTCATAGTTTTTTTGGGAACATTGCTCTTGAACTTCTCACTTTGGGTCACCCACATACCACCTATGTCAAGGAGGGCATGGTGAGATTTTTTGGCCTTGGCTCTGGGTTTACAAAGATTCTTCCCTCTTCCTGGCCTCAGGGAGAAATCCACACCCTTGTGGCCTGGCAGATTTTGGTTTAGCAAAATCTCAAACACAAACACCTACCCTTTTGAGAACATGGGGAAGGGAACATTTCAGTGTGCAACTACTTCTGTGTAGCTAATTTGTTTTTTAAATAAAATGGGGAACATTTTTTTTTCTCTGCTCATTACTATAATCCTATATTTGTGATGACCTTCAAAGTCCAGAGTGATTGTAGGTTTATCATGCAGTTATCCCTTCCAGGATTGCCCTTCTTACTTCCTACCATCTACCTGAATTCCCTCATCTTTGCAAGACCTGGCTTGGCTAGGGCTTCCCCCAGTTGAGCCTCCTCTGATTATCCAAGAAAAAATGAAACACTCCCCTCTTTGAATCCTTTTAGGATTCTCTTCTCACTTCACCATTAAACATTTTCCTCCCATATTTTCTTTCAAAGGAATAAATTAAGAGGGTCTCTGAGTGTCTGAACTTATATATCTAAGTTTTCATTTTGCCTGGTAACTGGTGAGCACTCAATAAATGTTAAATGCAGTAGAAAAATGCAGTAGAAAGCTCTTATTTTTTCTACTTAGAACTTTTCCTTTTTTTTCCTTTTTTTTTTTTTTTTTTTTTTTTTTTTGGTACCAGGGATTGAATTCGGGGCACTTAACCATGGAACTACATCCCCAGTCCTTTTTTGTATTTTATTTAGAGACAGGGTCTCACTGAGTTGCTTAGGACTTCACTAAGTTGCTGAGGCTGGCATTGAACTTGAGATCTTCCTGCCTCAGCCTCCTGAGCTGCTGGGATTATAGGCATGCACCACTGCGCCCTGTGAACTTTCCCCTTTGTCTTGAAATTGCACTTTCCCTTTCATTTGGTAACTGATTTATCCATCCATTAAATTTTTATTGGGTACCTAGAGTCAAACAACTCCAGCTGCCTGGAATCCATCGACAAACAAAACTTACCAAAAATTCCTGCTGTTGTGGAGAAGGGAAAAAAATAATTGGCATAAAGAAGTAAATCTGATTGTAGAAAGTAACATGTGAGTGGAGAAAAGAATATTATAAAGAGGAATGAGGAGAATTATGAGTGTCAAGGGAGAGGAAAAAATTGTAATTAAATTGGATGGCCAGGTTTGGCCTTGCTGAGAAAGTGATATTTGAGCAAAGACTTGAATGAGGTAAGGAAGAGGATTCTGTGGCTATCTTAGAGAAGGATGTTCCAGGAAAAAAGAAAATCTCATACAAAGGCTGGAATAAGAATGGGGTTGGCATATTTAAAGTGCTGCAAGATGAACAAATGGAAAATAGTTGGAGATAAGGCCAATGATTAAATAGGGGACCAAGATCACAGAGGGCTTTTAAGTCTATCATAAAGGTTTTCACTAACTCCCATTCAATCAAGTGGTTTCAGAGGATGCTTCAGGCTCTAAAGTGGTCCCTCCTCACTCCTATCCAATTCTGTTGCTCTCCAGTGCCATTAATTAGTTCAGGGGTGAGTAGGGGAAAATTTCTTCCATGAAATTTTATACCTAAATATGGGAGCAGAGAGTGAGGATCTGTTCTATATATACGGATGGATTTTCAATTCCTTGCCAATCCCTTTCAGTGTGGCTGCAGCCTACAGGGAGAGAAAAAGAACAAGTTTTAGCTCAGACTTCCATAACAAACATCATAGATAGGGTGGCTTAAATGGCAGCCATTCATGTCTCATGATGCTGGAGGCCAGCAGTCTGAAGTGAAGGTGCCAACACGGTTGGGTTCTACTGGATGCAGACTGCCAACTTCTCCTTATATCCTCAAATGGTGGAAAGAGGGCTAGTAGCTAGCTCTCTGGTCTCTGCAAATAAGGCTCCTAGATCTATTCATGAGGGCTCTACCCAGAGGGCCTGTTAATGCCATCATATTAGGGATTAAATTTCAAGATATGAATTTGGGGGGGAACATACACATTCAGTCCATAACAGAACACATTACCCAGACTCCTTTATAACTGGGTTTTTCACGTGACTTCACTGACACTAAATAGATGCCCCTGAGAGATTTGGAAGGCAGAAGTTCACATTGTGGAGCTGTTTCTGGCAAATACCGTGTGCATATGCTTGGGTTTTCTGTGACAGTTGGAGCTGAGGTCCCTGCACCTGGTTCCTAGCTTTGTGGGCATCAAGAAGCAGAATATGGGACACCCATTTTACTTGCACAGAGAGTAGCGGAAGCAGTGGATGGTTATCTGATTGTGGCAGAAAACTGTGGGAGTCGATCCTGGAAGCTCAGTCTACTGCCTGCATCTCCAGTCCTTAGTAAACACCTAATTCTAGGAGGGATGGAGGGAGCAAGCACCATGTGGTTAAACGTGATCACCAGATATATGCTTTCTGCTTGAACTGGCAGGAAACGTTTCTGCTTTCTGCAATTGAAACCTGATGCATATAGACCCTTTCTGGTAGGAGGTATAACATGAACTATTAGACATCCTGATGGGATTGCTTGCTTGCAGAGAGAGAATGAAGTCAACTCAGGCTGAAGGATAGAAGGGGACTGAGGCAGAGAGTTTAAGTTTAAATTTCGATTCCTACTACCCATGAGGCCCTGTTAGACATATTACTCTTTCATAATTTGGAATATGAATATTTGAGTTACCTCAAAATCTTTACTAAGAATTCTTCTATTTGAGGTAGATTTCTGTTAGTAGCAGATCAAAAATGAATTGAATTGGGTTGAAAAATAATCCTGGAGATGTCATTACTGGGATGTAGAACTTTTAAACATTTGGAGATGTATAACTTTTAAACAATTAGTCCATTTAGTATGTCCTTCTGTCCTCTCTCTGCTTTATGGTTACTTATTTTGATCATGTAGAATTTGGGGCAAGGTCAAACTTAAAGCCATGAGGTTGCATTGCTCTGATTCATGGCCACGGCTTCATCCTAACCAATCTTTCACTGCTGGAAAAATCACCTCAAGTTAGGGGCCTGCTGTTGGCAAGTCAGAAATCTGTACGAAGTAGAGGTAGCACATGAATGGGCCATAAAGCAAGCTGCTCCACCTGAAACATTGATGGCTACTTTGGAACATAGCACTCTGCCACCTGAAGCGGTGTGCCAATGTTGGCGATTTCATATTTAGTTATGAAGACAAACTTGTCTTTTGCCAAAATCCAATGCCAAAGCCAGATACATCGTTTCCCAACAAGTGGCCTATCTAAAATTGCAAGCAAAACTTTTTGTAATCACATAACTAGGAATTGCAAACTAGTACCCCTAAGCCTTTCTCATCTCCACCACTGGGTGGCAGCCAGCTGCCAGGTGTCAGGTTGACAATACTGAACAATTTTCTTGGGGTGCCCTGTGGTCCTGTTACGAACCCTTTTTTAGGAATGATCCTTGCTCATAGCTCTTGATGAAAGCATGCACTTGGTGCTGATTTTCCCCCATGTGATCTCTTCTCCCTCAAATAGTCCTGGTCCTCTGGGTCCTTATTTTGCCCCTAGAAAAGCCAATCATTGACTGGCCAGGGGCCCACCAAAGTTGTTCTTCAGAAAGTAAAGAAACTACCTAGCCGGTAATAAATACTGGTGTTCAAATGGCCAAAGCACAGGCGAACAGAGGAGGAAAAAGGAAGATACCCTGCACTTTCATGTGTCAAAGAATTCTATCAAGAAAGTAAAAGGACCACCCACAGAATGGAAGAAAACATTTGCAAATCATATTATCTCATAAGGGTGTAGTATAAAGGATGTAAAAGAGAATTCTAACAGTTCAATGTAAAAAAGACGATTCAATTTTAAATATGAACAAAGGATCTGAATAGAAATTTATCCAGAAAAGGCACACGAATGACCCATAAGGAAAAACAAAGAAGCTCAACATTATTAGCCTTTATGGAAACAAAATTCTGATAAGATACTACATTATACCCAATAGGATGGCTATAATTTAACAAAAAAAAAAGTAGAATGTGGGAAAATGGAATCCTCATGTATTATTGGGAGGTAAAATGGTACAACCACTGTAGAAAACAACTTGGCAGTTCCTCAAAAAGTTAGACCTACAGTTATTAAATATGACCCAGAAATTCCATGCCTAGATATATACCCAAGAGAGTTGAAAACATTTTCACACAAAACATATATATGTACGTTACTAGCAGCATTATTCATAATAGCCAAAAGGACAGAAACAATCCAACAGTCCATCAACTGATGAACAGATACACAGAGTGGTGTATCTACACAGTTCTTTGGGGGACATACCTAGGAGTGGAATTTTTGAATCATATGGCCTTCTTTACCTTTTTGAGTAACTGTCAGACAGTTTCTGGGAATTTATTTTTGTCTGTTTCTTCTACTACTTTTAAAGGATCTGATGATAATGAATATGAAATCAGAAGTCAATAATATTTATGGTCATGTATTAGATGGGTTTACAAAGCCATTTTTGTCAGACAAACTTTTACCAGGGGCTTACTGTGTGTTAGGTACTCTTCTAGAGGTTGAAGAAACAAAGACCCATAAGGTAGAGTCCTTGCTTAGAGGGGCTTACAGTTCCTGAGTGGGGCAGGGTTACATAGGAAGAAGCAGAGAAGTGGTCCCTGCCTGGAAGGACTTATACTCTAGTAAGGAAAGATTCTAAAATAAACAGATACACATGTGCAAAAAAAGTAGAATGTGGGAAATAACCGCATTATGGTTATCCATAACCAGAAACTGAGTTCAAACAGGGATGGATTTATATATATATATATATATATAAATGATGGATTTTGAGTAGAATTTGTTTTGATAGAAAAAGTGGGCTAAGAATTCTAGAGATGAAGTCCTCATGATATGGAGGGACAAATTCTGAGCTTCCATGTATCGGCACTGCAAGTTTCCTGCCAGCTTGGCCACAGGCTGACGGTACAAATATTTATATTTTTCTAGGCCTCAGTTTCCTTGATTTCCAAAAAGGGAGGTGGTTTGGATCATCTCTATGACCTTTCAGGGTTTTTACAAGTTGTTCTTATTGCTATAGAGGAAGCTGGAATTGTTTTTTAATGATACCAAAGTCTTGGGAAAAGAATATATAATGTATTAGCAATTGTTCTGTCTGACTGGGAGCCACTCTTGGCATATGAAAAGGAAAGTTTTACAGGTTTATCCTTATGGAGTTTCGCAGGACCGACAGGATGTTTACGTGCATGACTGAGGCAGGAGGAAGGGAATAGAATTCTACAGATATTGTTGATATTTGACAGTAATCTGGTTGCTGCCACTAACTGCCCAGGGGCAACATGTTTGTGCCTGAATGAAACTAGGGCCATGGAAGCAGGTGGGTGGGTATCACACTGGGGAAACACAATATTTTGAAATAATTCATTGTACCTACTGCAGAGTACATAGTGGCAAGGCAGAGTGAAAGATGAAGATTCCCTCAGGTGACCTGGATGCAGAGCTGACTCTGCAAGTACATACTGACCCCTCCATTTCTCCAGTCCTTCATTCCTGCCAGACTTTTCTTTCCCTTCATTATCCCTCACTCCACATTCTGTAATCTCCTAGTATTTCAGTCCTCTTTTGACTCCATTTGACTCCCTATAAACTCTGAATTCCAAGTCAGTCATTGCTCTACTCTGTAATCTTCAAACCCTTCGCCCCTCAGACCTCCGTCCTGTCTTCCACACGGTAAGGACTTCCTCAGTCCCTCACCCTGATACAGGGCAACTTGCCTTCATTTTGAGCCTTGTCTCCTGGGAAATTCTATATATTCTCAAATGTCCTTTTCACTTCAGCCCAATTCCACCACTGTCCTATCCAAAGCTGGTCCCTAAAAGTCATTCCTTTGATAATCCTGCCTGTCTTATAACTTTGTTTTCTCCTTTGATATTTTCTAATTGACAAATCTGCCCAAGTCTTTTTTCATTGGAAACACTACTTCTTTTTTTGCCCAGGATTAATACTCAGGAGTAATGGTAATTGACAAAAAGAAATAAGATAAACCTAACATTTTAACGTGGACTCATGGTTATTACTGGAGCTTTAGATATGGTTATAGGGTGGAAGGGCACAGTTTGAATTGAAACCCTAACTCATACAGGCTTTATATTCAGAGGAACTGGAAATCTCAAGGAAGGCTGGCCACACAGAAGGCTTGGTTTTATGGCTCAATGAGGTCCTCAAAACCCGGACTTTCATTTTTCTATTTCCCCTTCCATGGTATCAATTTCATCTAAACTAAACTCTTTCTGTGGTCCTGAGATAGTTACAAGCAACTTTCTGAGCTGGGGACTTCCTGTTCACCTCTACAGGCAAGAAAAACTTTATTCTAACATCCCAGAGGAAGCCCTGAAGTGCACTCTGAGTGGGTCTGAGGTCATATGCTCACTGAGAACCAATCACAGTGGTTATTCCATGAGTGCAGTGGTTGCCATATCCTGGGTCACCAGCTCTATTCCTGTAGCTGAAGTGGAGCTTCCGTTCCTGAAACCTTGTGACTCCCCTAAATTAAATCAGAGCATTTGTCCTTTCCCTGTGTACTTCTAGACCTGCAGATTAGTTTGGACCCCCCTTCCCAATGCTGTTGTTTTAACCTTTCTGAGCTCCAGCCCTCCTACTTAAGTTAGAGCACTAGATGTAAACAGGTACCATGTGGAAAATTCCAGAACTGTGTGGAAGCATGTGGTCAGAGATGAAAGGAGGCAGAGAAGTGGTGAGGGTCAAGAACCATTTGGCTCTGTGATAGTGATGAGGTGATGTCATGATTTCAACTCTCCAGACATCTGCTGGGAGGGTCCCGTTACTAAAAGTGGAACAGCTGATTAGAGGACAAAGAGAACAGAGCTTCCACTTAATTCTGACCAAAAAGGAAAAGCCAGTTGGTGCAACAGAAGGTATGGTAGACATGGGAGGAAGTGACTGAGTCACCTTGGAATTCATAATGGCAGAGAAGGGAACAAATGGGCATGTTCAGACATATTCATTGGTTTTTTTAATCAAAGGTAAAATGAGTTCATAGCATGTTCCTAAAAGGGACTATGACTTCAGAAGAATGAGTAACTTTAAAAAAAAAGAAAAAGGAATGTGTACTCTGTAATCTTGGGTTATCCTAATGAGAAGAATACAGAGGAGACATTAAAGAAACTGACTGAGTGTGTCCATCTAAGACCAGATTTAGAAAGAACAAAAACAGAATCTTGGAGGAAGGGCATACAGTCATGGTTAAATCTATGACCACAGATGTGGTACAAATCTGTACAAAGAAAATATCTTGAAAGACTGAATATGAATAAGTTGAGACTAGAGCAAAGGTTCAAACCAAAAAACTTTTACTTTTTTTTTTTTTTTTTTTGTAGTGAAGATTGAACCCAGGGCCTCACACATGCTAGGCAAGTGCTCCTACCACTGAAATACAACTCCAGATATCTTTTATTTATTTATTTTTTGAGAGATGGTCTTACTAAGTTTCAGACTGACCTCAACTTTATGATACTTTTTCCTCTGCCTCCTGAATAACTGGGATTACCCCTTTACTTTTTTCATATTTTTTAATTGGTACTTTATAGTTGTACATAATGGTGGGATTTGTTGTTACATAATCATATATGCACACGATAGAACAGAACAGTATAATTTGGCCAGTGTCATTCCCCATTTTTTCCTTTTTCCCTTTCCTCTCTTCCCCTGATCCTTCTCCTCTACTCTACTGATCTCCTTTCAATTTTCATGGGATTCTGCCACAGCCACACCTTTCTTTTCCTTTTACTCTCTAACTTCTATGTATGAGAAAAAAGATATGATCTTGACTTTCCAAGTTTGGTCTATTTAGTTTAATATAATGGCCTCAAGTTCCATTCATTTTCTTGCAAATAACATAATTTTATTTTTCTTTATGGCGGGATAAAACTCCATGTATATAAACACCACATTTTCTTTTTCTATTCATTCGTTGGTGGACACCTAGGCTGGTTCTAAAGTTCAGTGATTGATAATTATACTGCTGCAAACATGGGTACGCATGCATTGCTATAGTATGCTGACTTCAATTCTTGAGGATAAATACCAAGGAGTAGTATAACTGAGTCATATGGTGGTTCCATTCCTTGTCTTTTGAGGAAGCTTCATACTGATTTCCATAATGATCATACTAATTTACAATCTCACCCAAAGTGCAAAAGTGTTCTTTTTCTCCACATCCTCTCCAGCAGTTATTATTGTTTGTATACTTGATGGCTGCCATTCCAACTGGAGTGACATAAAATCTCAGTGTAGTTTGGATTTGCCTTTTCCTAATTACTAATGATGTTGACATTTTTTTCATATAGTTATTGACTATTTGTAGTTCTTCTTTTGAGAAGTGTCTGTTTTGTTCATTTGCTCGTTTATTAATTTTTTTGTTTTTTGTCATATTTATATATTCTGGATATTAATCCTGTCAGAACAGTGACTAGCAAAGATTTTCTCCCATTCCGTGAACTCTCTCTTTACATTCCTAATTGTTTTCTTTGCTGTTCAGAAGCTTCCAATTTGATGTCATTCCATTTATTAATTCTTGGCATTATTTCTTGAACTTCATGGGTCTTATTGAGAAAATTGTTACTAGCACCTGTTTGTTGAAGTATTGACCCTACATTTTCTTCTAGTTAAGTTGTGTGGTTTCTGGTCTAATTCTTAGGTCTTTCATTTTGAGCTGATTTTTGTGCAGGGTGGGAGATAAGAGTCTAGTCTCATTCTTCTACATATGGATAACCAGTTGTCCCAGCACCTTTTTTTTTTTTTTTTGCAGTGCTGGGGATTTGAACCCAGGGCCTTGTGCTTGCAAGGCAAGCCCTCTACCAACTGAGCTATCTCCCCAGCCCCCAGCACATTTTTTAATAAGGCTGCCCTTTTTCCAAAAAAAGAAATTTTTTTGGCACCTTAGTCAAGGATCACATGACTGTAGATATATGGGTTTGTCTCTGTGTCTTCTATTCTATACCATTGGTCTATGTGTCTGATTTTATTCTAGTATTATGCAGATTTTGTTACTATAGTTCTGTGCTATAATTTGAAGTCAGGTACTCTGACTTCAAATGCCTCCAGCATTGCTTTTGAGGCTTAGAATTGCTTTGGCTATTCTGGGTCTTTTATTCTTCCAAATGAATTTTAGGACTGTTTTTCTAGTTCTGTGAAGAATGTAATTGGTATTTTGGTGGGGATTGCATCTTATTCACTTTTTTTTTTTAAGTGAGAAGATGAACAAAGAAGGAAAAGGCTATCGTTTGGGGCTGGTGGTATCGAGTTAGATGAAATTTAAAATACAACAACTCAACTGCCATGCCTGCCTCTCCCCTTTAAAGAAAAGGGGTTTTCAACATGGAAAAGTTGGCAGGTCAGAGAGAACTATATTCTCTAAACATGATAGTAAGCATATCAACCCACTAAAATGCATTTCATTAATTCAGTTAAATGAATTATATCCAAAGATATCAAAGCAACTTGCTAATCTAATGGGTCTTGGGATCTGTAGTAGGCAGAATAATAACTTCTTTTAAAGATTTCCACATCCTAATCCCTGGAGCCTGTGAATATGCTACCTTACATGGCAAAAAGGAACTTTGCAATTGTGATTAAGTTAAGTCTCTTTAGATGGAGAGATTATTTAGTTATTTTGATGGGCCCAATGTGATCACAAAGCTCCTATGAGATGGGTAGGAAAGTCAGAGATGGAACAGATAATGTGAGGATGGAAACAAAAGTTGGAGTGTTGTCACTACTGGCTGGAGTCACAAGCCTCCAGAAGCTGGAAAAGGCAAGGGAAGATTCTCCCCTCAAAGCCTCCAGGAGGAAAGCAGCCCTGTCAATACATTCATTGTAGTCCATTGAGACTGATTTGAGACTTCTGAAGCTCAGAACTGTAATGTAACAGCTCAGAGCTGTTATTTAAAGCCAGAAAGTCCGCGTTAATTTGTTATAGCAGCAATGGGAAACTAATACAAGGTCACTGCTCCAGATCTGGAATACCACCTCAAAGAGGAAAGAAAGTTCCACAGAATGGAGGTGGGCACGTTCCAATTTTATATGGGATGTTATAAGTATAAACTTAGTGTTAACTTTTGGTATGACTGTGGATTAGATTATTACACAAGTGGCTTGTAAGCACTTAGAATAGTAGGTCAACATCAGGAACAAGTGAAAATAAACTAAGAATCAATTATCTCTAAATAAGGTGAGTTGGGTTTTAAAGTTACTGGACTTTTATCAGAAATATGTCTATACCATGCAAATAAAGGATTTGACAAAGCTTTTGATAAAATGCACTATTATAATTATGCAGACAAGATAAACCGATGCAGACTGAATCATGGACAATTTAAACTGATTTATAGTTGATTGAAAAACTGCATCCAGAAAGTATTGTTTGATTGATCACTTTGGAAAACAAAAACAAAAAAGTCTTCTCTGGTATTTTTGGTCAAATCCTAGATAGATAGATAGATAGATAGATAGATAGATAGATAGTTTTTCAAAATGAGCTTGAATGGTTACATACATGATACATTTACTAGATTTATTGATAAGACAATGTTAATAGATGAGTGAAAAGAATCATACTTTAAAAGGCCTTCCTAGGTTGTAAAAAAGTGTGCAAAAGTAGTAACAGTAATACTGAAAAGAGAGATCTATAAAATCAGGCATTAGATTTTAAACATTGTGAAAGTATATATAGTATAGTCAACAGAGGAGATATTTGGAATAACAAAAAATACCTATTTCAGAATAAAATAATACTTGGTGATTTTAGTTGAGATGGACAGAATTTGAATCAAAAAGAATGTGGTAAAACTACAATTTCATCCTGGGTTGCATTTTTAGAAGCCAGACCTTTAGATCTGCCCTGGTTTGACTGCTGCTGGGATAAGTACCCAGTATTGTTCACCACACAAGCAGGGTGTAACCTGAGAGGGTGCTGGAAACCATATCTGTAATTGTGGGTCCTAAAGATGTAAATATGCAGGGTGTGTCCTGGGTCTGATGGACAGCATGGCTAGAATGAAGGGCTAGAATGAAGGGCTTTCACTGGATGTGAGAAGAACCAGACTGATAGGTTAGGTGCAGGCAATTCGCAGTGACTGGACCCTGAATTCTAAGCCTAAAGTGTGAGCTCTATCTGTTAGACAGCTTGGAGGTCCTGAGCATTCATAAGTAGGAGAGGGTAGGTAAGAGCTGTGTTTTTGAGTTTACATCTGACATTTGCATAACATGGAGGCAATGGGATAGAATAGCAGTATTGCTGAGTAGTAAGTGCTCAGGATCTGAAACCCAGGCTGCAATAGGATGCTGGTCTTCAATTTCTTGATATTTAACTTTGGTCAGGATTCTGTACCTTATAATATGAACCATAGTAGTATCTATATTATAAAGTTGTTATGTGTAGAATAAGTTAAAATACATGCAGGCACATAGTAGAGCTCAGAATATACTAGCAAGTAGCTATTATTAGAGTTCAAACTTGGAATGTATGGGCAATAAAGACTCATAATGGAAGGTACAGTTGCACAAAACACACTGAAGGAAAAATCCAGAGGCCTTGCTGCATACCTGGACTTGAATTGGCTCTTACTCGGTCTTTTTCAAGTGTTCCCAGCTTTGCTCCATCATGTTGCAGGATGGAGTCTGTGAGGTCTTCCCCTTCATACATGCCCAGAGTGATTTCCATAACCAATGGCTCTTATGTAACATAAATCCCTCAAGGGATTGGTTCCATGACTATGGATAGCAAACTCTGCAGATGCTCAAGACCTTGATACAAAATGGTACAGTATTTGCACATAACCTATGTATGTTCTCCAGTACACTTTAAATCATTTCTAGATTACTTAAAATGCCTAATACAATGCAAATAGTAGTTATGCTCTATTGTTTAGGGTATAACAAGAAGAAAAAAAGTCAGTATAGATGCAATTTTCTCCCCGCATATTTTTAGTCCTCAGTTCATTGATTCCTTGGATGTGGAAACTGCAGATATAGAGGGCCAACCCTATGGTTGATAAAGGAGGGAGCGAAATTAATGATGATTCTGTTTCCAATCCTTTCTGTGTGTGCATGTATGTGTGTGGAGGGGTTGTCTGTGATTAAAAAAAAGTGACACACAAGAGATAAATCAATTAACTTTAGAAGTAAAGGGGTTCAATTTGGAAGTGTAGTGAGGTTGCAAATTATTTAGGGTTGAATTCCAAAGGTGCTGAGACAGAAGTGATTTCAGTTACTCTGGGTCTGGTCAGTTTCTCTTGAGTTGCACACAGAGGAAATGGCTGGGATTTTTGAAGATATGCCTCATCAAAATTTATCTTTTTCCAGAGGAGCTGCAACAATTTGCAACTCCACCAGCAATGTAAAGTGTGCCTTTTTCTCCACATCCACGCCAACATCTGTTATTGTTTGTGTTCTTGATGAAAGCCATTCTAATTGGAGTAAGATGAAATCTTAGAGTTGTTTTAATTTGCATTTCTCTAATTACTAGAGATGTTGAACACTTTTTCATATATTTATTAATTGCCTGTGTGTCTTCTTCTGTAAAGTGTCCAGTTCCTTGGCCCATTTACTGATTGGGTTCTTTGTATTTTTGGTGTAAAGTTTTGTAAGTTCTTTACAAATTTTGGAGACAAGAGCTCTATCTGAAGTGTGTGTGGAAAAGATTTTCTCCCACTCTGTAGGCTCTCTTTTCACATTATTGATTGTATCCTTTGCTGAGAAAAAACTTTTTAGTTTGAGTCTATCCCATTTATTGATTCTTGCTTTGATTTCTTGTGCTTTGGGGGTCTTGTTGAGGAAGTCTGATCCTAAGCCAACATGATGAAGATTCAGGCCTACTTTGTCTTCTATTAGGTGGCAGGATCTCTGGTCTAATTCCTATGTCTTTAATCCATTTTGAGTTGAGTTTTGTTCAGGGTGAGAGATAGAGTTTTAATTTCATTTTACTGCATATGGATTTCCAGTTTTGCCTGCACTATTTGTTGAACAGGCTATCTTTTCTCCATTGTACATTTTTGGCTCCTTTGTCTAGTATGAGGTGGCTGTATTTATGTGGTTTTGTCTCTGTGTCTTCTATTCTGTACCATTGGTCTGCCTGTCTGTTTTGGAGCCAATAAGCAGTGTGGTGAACCCTAAGAAAACTTGGAATGGATCTACCTTTTGACCCAGTTATCCCACTCCTCGGTTTATACCCAAAGGACCTAAAATCAGCAAATTACAGTAACACAGCCACATCAATGTTTATAGCAGCTCAGTCCACAATAGCTAGATTGTGGAACCAACCTAGATGCCCTTCAACAGATGAATGGATAAAGAAACCGTGGTATATATACACAATGGAATACTATTCAGCCATAAAGAAGAATAATATTATGGTATTTGCAAATCAATGGATGGAATTGGAGAATATCATGCTAAGTGAAATAAGCCAATCCCAAAAAACCAAAGGCCAAATGTTTTCCCTGATAAGTGGAGAATGATATATAATGGGGGAGGGGGCATGGGGAATGAGAGAATAATGGGGGAACTTTAGAATATGTAGAAGGAAATGAGAGGAAGGGGGATATGAAAAATGGTGGAATGAGACAGACATCATTACCCTATGGGCATTTATGATTACATGAATGGTATGAGTCTACATCGTGTACAACCGTAGAAATGAAATGATGTACCCCATTTGTGTACAATGAATCAAAATGCAGTCTGTAAAAAATTAAAAGCTAAATAAAAATAATAATAATAATAAATTTATCTTTTTCTAGGTGTGTGAGATGGTGGTGATGGTGCCATCTATAGTTTTTTAAAGTGAATATTGTAGAATTATGAAAATTCACAGTGTATATGATCAGAATCAGTTGTACAGCATACCAGCAGAGATACCTAATGAATATAGGTGAGAGTTTCAATGCCTCATGGCTCCATAGTGATAATCTTTTTCTTCCCCTCCCCCTCCTTCACCTCTGCCTTCTTTTTCTTCTTCTTCTCCCTCTTCTCCTCCTTTTCCTCCTCCTCCTCCTCATTTTTCTTCTTTTCCTCCTCCTCCTCCTCCTCCTCCTCCTCCTTCTTCTTCTTCCTTGTATTGATACTGGGGATTGAACCCAAGGGTGCGCTACCATTGAGCTACACCCCCAGCCCCCTTTACCCCTTTTAAATTTTGAGACAGGGTTTCACTATATTTTCAAGTTTAGCCTCAAATTTGCAATCCTTCTGCCCCCAGTCTCTTGAGTTGCTGAGATCGTAACCAAGTACCACTGAACCTGACTTGGAGAACTGCCCATCATTTGGCAAATCCAAGCAAACAAATGATTTTGAAGATGACTTTTCATTACAGAGTTGGGCTTAGAAGTCATCATACAGGGGACAACAGGACAAGTTCCCTCCATTCTTTTTAATCTTACTCTTTTGTTTCCATAATGATGCCTATACTTTCTACACTATCCCAAATACCCATCTAAGGACAGGAAGCAAAGAATAGTCTGGAAATGCTTTTCATTCCTTCAGCAAATATGGACTATTGCATTAACCACCAGATTTGGGGACTGGGATTCAAAGATTACTATCAGTCTAACACTATGTGCCATAATGGTTCAGGGTTATAAGTCAGAAGGGGCATTTTAAAAACACTAACTAGCTTTGGAGGGAAAAATGCAAGCCAGAATGCAGTGCTTCACTTTGCTAGACTCAAAAAAACAATTTTTAAAAATGATTCTGATGAATGTAGAAGCCAGCAATTGAAGAAAACAACCTATTATGCAGAACACAGAAACCATCTAGCCATTTGCTAATGGTCAATAGACAATAGTTGACTGATAGAAATCAGCCATGAGCTAAGCCCAAATATGAATACCACAGAGCTCTTCACCTCAAATGCCTGAGAAGGGTTGCCTTGTTTTGTTGATATTGCTGTTAAGGAAAAAGAAAATCATGAATCTGGACATCCTTCCTCCTAATATTAACCATCTGCCCAAATGTAACCTACTTATTTCCTGGCTGACATTCCACTTTTGTGGCTCTTTCTTTTCATAGTGATTATGAAAAATTCCTAATGGTGAATGGTGCTCAGTAATGTAATGGAACAGCTTGGAGGCTGGCTTCCAAGTTCTTCAACAACAAGGCTCCTTCTCCCTAAAATGTTAAAATTCAAATATTAAAACTCCAAGAGAATGGTTAGGCAAGTCCATGTTCCTTGTGAAAATCTCCCAAATGAAATATGTTTTGAAAAAATTTTAGAAAGGAAGAGTTGAACATGAGGATGAAAGGTCAAGGTCAACTTAACTCTGCTTCAGAGGAAAAAGGGACCAAAGCCTGTTTTGTCAGCACCCAGACCCTCAGAAGCAGAGAGGAGTCATCTTCTACTAATGCTCAGCAGATGTTCAAACAGAGATGCTAACCTCAATTGTCTTAGCTGAAAGTGGTCAGAAAATAATGTTTAAAAGAAGTGACAAGATGCTGTCTTTAAATTTGAAGGTTTATGCAACAAAGGTTGGAGTAGATAAACAGGAGACTCTTGAAGACACTTCTCAACCTTGAGCTGTTTTGCTCAAAGTTTGACTTTTGTTTTGTCTTTTTTCCATAGAAGGATATTCCCATTTGAGTCCCTGGCAGGGGTGTATTGCATAGATCATGCTGGGTCGAGACTCAGTGATATCCACATTTAGCCAGACTCTCAGAAATGTTCTCATCCTCAACACGGACTGAGCCTTGAATCATTAAATGAAAGGGAAGAGTAGATTTTTTCTGGGCATCATTTCCAAGTAATAAAATTATGAAAAAATCCAATGAGAAGGTTGGTAGGGTCTCTTAGTATATGGCTTCCAGAAGGGGAATACATTCAGTTTGCCTCTAATTATCAATCAACATATTCCATTTATCTTTAACTCTTTTAATGAATTAATTCAAAGGGCTCTGTTGAAGGATTCTTAGGACGGAGTCTCTGTAGCACCTGCCTTGGCCTATCCCCAGACTCAGCCTTTTCTGCTGTAGGTGTTTAGTCCACATTGGCCTTGGAGAGGATTTTACAAACATCCTCTACGTGCATGCCTGTGTATAGAGAAATAAAATGCAGACAGAGGATGTGGTGTGACCGACTGTCTCTCACTTGGAGGCCCCTGACCTCACTTGGAGGGATCTGGCCTCTTGGAGAAGGATGCAGATGCCAAGAGCCCAAAGGAGGGAAAGATGCAGCCCATGCTGGATTGTTTGCCTGTAACCTCTGGGTGATGTACGGGTTGCTCCTGAAAGCGGAAATCTGCTCTGTTTCAAGTTTTCTGGCTTCTGTCCTCAAATACTGGCCATAATTTCAGGCCAGTTGAGATAGATGATGTTTCTGGGATTTACACTGCACTTCTTAAAAAAATGTTTCCCTCTCACATGACCCTGAGCGGTACTTTTCTCCTTTCTACTTCATCCTCACGCAAAGATAAAAATGCCCTGCAAGGAGTTAATGGCCTAACAGCCACGCAGCTGGCAGTAGTAGATCACAAAGCAGTACAAAAATCCAATTATCTCCTTTGTCTGAGATGAAAACCTATACTTTGAGAGTGGGGGAAGGGTCTCTCTTGCACGGTTGCTTGATTTAAGATTTTGTGCTAGAAAGGAAGACAGGTTCTCTGGTGTGGCTTGGCTCCTGGTTCACAGAAGTTTGTCTCTCTTGCTTGACTCTGGTTGCCTGAACACTTTGGAAATCCAGGAATTAGGACAAAGGAACCCCTTCACCTAGGTTTCTGGCTACTTTAGAGCTTGTGTGTGTGTGTGTGTGTGTGTGTGTGTGTGTGTATGTGTGTGTGTGTGTGTGTGTTTCTGGTATTTGAACCCAGGGCCTCATACATGCCAGGCAAGCACTTTACCACTGAACTACATCCTCAGCCCCTACATTAGAGCTTTGAATGTGTGGTTAGCTAGCAATAAATATGTTAATGATGATGGTGATTCCAGTAACTTACTATCACTGTAGGAGATGTTTTGGCAGAAATTTGGAAAGAGGCTGCTGCTGAAACTTTGGAGAGCCAGTTGCAGTAAGAAATATGTAAAAGTCACAGAGAGATAATAAATAGTTATTGGCTATCTCATTGGCTTAGAGATGGTGGGAGAATTTCCAATTCCAAACCAAAGAGAATGTTTGGGATTCAGTTAGAAAATAAGTAGCCATTAAAAATGCAGAATGAATAGAAACAAGTAAACAGTTTACCATGATCAGAAACCATTTGTCACTTAACCTATTATTCTCCATCTCCACTTTGCCCTGACAATCTTGTGGAAAGGCACAATTAAGGCCTTCTTAAAAAACAGCAAGAGGATCAGAAAGGTGAGAGACTTGTATAGTGAGCACAATAATTAGGATCAATGCTAGAGTCAAACTCTTGGCAGGGCAGGAAAGGGCAGGAATGCAGATCTTGAAATTCAGTAGTTCTGGGTTTGAATTCTTGTTCAGCAGCAAAATAGTTCTATGATGTAGGGCAAATGAAGTCTATTTATATGAGCCTTCCTTTTGTTTTTAATGTATAGCCTAGTAATACTTTGGTGAGTTATTAAGGAGGGTTAATAATAAATACATAAATATGTCTTCCCCATAATATAATCCTACAGAGTAGGACGGGTAGATAATATCATGGAACCAATGTAGGACTCAAATTATAAAGGAACTAGAATTCATCAGCAGTGCCTGTCAGGATGCCTGGTCACAAGGGTCAGAGAGAGGCTTTGACCCTTTCTGTGATACAGCATTGTCAAGCCTTTTGGAGTCTCAATAGACTGATGAGAAATTTACCACTGTGAAGAAGCAAAGCTCTTTTTATAGGGCCACAGTTAGACCTTTGAAGGCCAAGGTTGTCCTTATTCCAACCTGCAGGTATAAAAATGCAGGTTTTACTTTACATGGGATGCTCTGGCCTCTGCACTCAGCCCCATCTCTGGGAAGATCTAGGATCTACCGGTTCATGTTTAGATTTTCTGGCATATTTCATTTGCTCTGCTTGTTGACTGGTTTGGGGATAAACCACAGAGAAAGCTTCCTAAAACCTGAGTCTTCAATGTTGTCAGTCCTCAACCTGACCTAGTTTACTAACTTAAGCCCAACAATAATGAATTACAAAGATAAGGGATTGCTCAGAGGATAAAAGAAATTGCAGAATGACTAGACCTCCCAGAGAGCAGTCTGACTTTACTTGGTTAATTCCTGTAGGAGGCAGGAATGAAGGAGCACTTCAATGGGATTAATTCTTCAATCGTTTCTCTAAACCTGGATCCCTTCCTAAGATCCAAATTCTCAAAGGAGATAATTTGATTGGCCTAACTTGGGTCCCATGTGCAGAGTCTCACCCAAACTCATCCCAATAAAGAAGGGATATTTTCCTCGAGGAGAAAGCAAAGGAAAGCTGGGTGGGTCAAACATTGGGTGTCTCTCTTCTGGTTAGGAATGTCAGTAGAAGCGTTATAATCGCCTGAGGCTGTAGTCTCACAATCTTCTCTGCAGGTAAGATATAGTTGCAGAATACAGAGAGAAAATGATTAACCAAGGGCTGGGGATATAGCTCAATTGGTAGAGTGCTTGTACTGTATGCTCAAGACCCTGGGCTCAATCCCCAGCACCACAAAAAAAAAAAAAAAAAAAAAAAAAAAAAGAAAAGAAAAAAAAATTAACCAAAACCTGTCCAGGTGTTGCACTTCACTCCCAAGTGAAGTATTCCTATGTATATTAACAAGTGAACAAGCTTCACAATAATTTAATATGAAAAGTTCTACAGAGCACCACATGGTCCAAATGTTTCAGGCCTTGAATAGGAAGTCTGTTTTTTAGCACCTAGAAGGAAATACACCTACTGGGTATGTGCATAAGAAGCTGATTCAATTCTAGATCTTGTTGCATCAAACAGCGTCTATCTTAAGTAGCTGGAAGACAGGAGCTGCTGGGACTAAAGCAGGAAGAGTCATGGTAGAATTGGCATCTCTTCACCCTAGAGCTGAGCACAGCAGCCTGAAATAGCTTTCTGGATTTACCAAAGGAGACTCAGACACTATGTTCCTGCAGCACAATATTCTAAATCTTCCTGAGTCAAAGCATTCAGAAGCAGGTCTCTCTTTAATCCCAACCCACCTCCGTAGGCAAAGTAGCTTCATTTCAAAGCCTGGGTCTCTCTCCATGTGCCATTCTGATTCTCTAAGAGGACAAGGAATCCCTCCCTTTACAATCATGTAAGAATCTGTCTTTAGGAATAAAAAATAAGCAATAGCCAATATTTGTGAATACTTTGTTCTGAGAGCTGAGTTGCTCATTTCCCCTCCTTCTCTGATCACCTAGAGACTGACATCTGTGGACCATATCAACAGGTCCATTAGCCCACTGGTTTCTGCTTACATTTGACCAATGGGAGGTGCCAGTGGGATACAGGAGAGAGAAGAGGGCAAGATCAAAGCACTTCTCCTGGGCTCCCTGCCTGCTGGGCCAAGGATTAGCAGTATCTGCTTCTCTTGGAAGTCACAGCCCCTGTTGTGTAGTCCTTTCCTAAGCCATAGCTGTAGCTCACTCCTTTAAATAGTAACCTTCTCTGCACTGTTTCCTTCAGATTCAGGAGGGATCTCTCCAGGGGGCGTCAGCAACCTCATTGGTTTCTATTAATCCTGTGCACAGTTTGGTAAATGCTCCCTTAATAAACTCTCCTCGATATTTGAATGTGGTATCTGTTTGCTGAGTGGGCTCTCCTTTAACAGCTATTATTGTCCCTGTACTATAGATGAGAAAAGAGTGGCCCAACATCATCACAAAATTCAGTGTTAACTCTGGGGCTTGAACTCAGGCCCCCTTTACTAACCTAGTCTGCATGACTGTCTTCATATTAAGGAAAGCTCATTGCTTTCAGCTCAAGTCACTCTCCAAACTCACAGGCATTTGTCATGTGTGAGACAGTATTTTTGGAGGAGTGACTTCATTTCCCACAAGGAGTATGTCCAGCTTTGTCCTACATACCAAAGGTGATCGGGGTCCCTATTCCTTCTTTGGTTAAAAAGAATTGTTCGTCTCTCCTCTTTTCATTCAGGAATACCTCCAGAGATTTTGCTATTTGTAATACTATTAAGCAGAACTCTTAAACATAATTATTGGAAAACAACCTTAATGAAATCTGGCTCAAGGCAAGTCCTGAAATACCAGAGCAGAGAGAAACCTAATTAGCCATTTCCCCCCAACTCTAGATGCCACAAAGCACATTAGAGCTGCAAATGACCTTAGAGAGTATCCAGGCTCTTAACCTCATTTTGGGTAATGACCCTCTTAAAATCTGAAAAGCTGTGAACCCTCCCAAAAGAAATGCAATCTCTGTCTCTCTTGCTCTCTTTCACACAAACACACACACACACACACACACACACACATACACACACAAACTTGCGTACACACATGCATAATCTTACCTATTAATTTTTTAAGGGAGTCATTGTCTTTCTGAAGGTCACCCATGGGCCCCCATATTAACCTTCCCTGTTCCAGGCTAATCTCTTGCAGATGAGGAAATTGATACCCAGTAAGGTAAAATAAATGGCTTGCCTAGGGTCACACAGCTCATTAGTTGGTATATTAATCAGATTGGGTTAAGTTATGCTGCAATAACAAACAAAATAATTTCAGTAGGTTAATTAAAACAACAGGGCCCCTCCCACATCATGTGGTTTCCATGTGTTCTGCTGCATGCCATTTTCACACAATGGTGTAGGGTGACCAACAAGTGCCTTCTAGAGCATCATCTGTCATTATGACAGGAGAGGGCATTGTAAACTAGGCACTGATTTTTAAAATTAGGTATTTTTTTCTAACTCTAGATACCATAGAGCACATTGGAGAAATGACCTTAAAGATGATCCAGGCTCTTACCTTCATGAAGAAAGTGACACCTCACCCCTGGTCATACTTCATTGGCTAAAACATGTCACATGGCCATTTCCAACCATCAGCCAGGCAGAGAGGCCACTGGTGGATAGTGCAAGTGACTACAAAGGCTGGAAAAGCCAGAGGTAGATCCAAGTCATTTTAACTCTTGTCCAAATGCTCTCTACATTCCCAAGGCAACCAAATAATACTCTAATTCATCTGGATGTATCCTCAAGAAGAGTTGTCATGTGCTCAGGCGGATCATGTTTCTAGTACAAAATTGAGCTTAACTTGGAGGCGTCTGTCTTATTTGTAAATTCTGATTTTCTGGCACAGTTCATTTGAGATGTTATCAAGGTGAAGGAGTCCTGTCCCATATGTTGCATCAGTACTGATCTTATACAACTCTCAGTTTTCTAACTAAAGAAATTTTTATTATCTAAAATATTCTTTTTTTTAGATCATTAAAATTTTAATTATTTGCTGAAAATTCACATGCCATCATATATTTTTACATTTCTATAAATTACAACTGGATTTGTTCTCCAGAATTTTTTATTTATAACAATAGCAATGAAAACACATGTAGTTTAAAAAACAATACACTTAAGAGTTAGTTAATTTTGTTGATACCTATAATATCATTGTACTATTTTAAAAAAACCTTGTCAATGTCACTTTATTTTCCTATTATGTTAGGATTGGTAGATGAATTAATATGGTTTAACTACTCACTATATAATATGTCAAATAGCAGCTCCCCCCTCAAGATATCTACTTTATCATCCCTGGATTTGTGAATAAGTTATGTTGGCATAACTTCATGGCCAGGAGAGTGAGGTTGCAGGTGGTATTAAGGTTGCTGTTCAATTGACCTTACAGTAAGAAAATTATCCTGCAACGTGATCTTAATACGAAAGAGGACAGCAAGAGGATCAGTGAGTGATACAGTGTTAGAGAGACTGGCTAGTCTGCTGCTAAGAAGTTTGGTGGCCACAGGCAGGTAGCCGTAAGCAGCTGGCAAAGGCAAGTAGATAGACTCTCCACTGGGGCTTCTAGAAAAAAATACAGTCTTGTGTTCACCTTGTTTCTAGCCTAGTGAGATCCATTTTGAGATTCTGACCTTCAAGTTGTAAGAATAAATTTGTGTTGTTTTAAGCCCTAGAACTTGTAGTATTTGTTTTAGCAGCAATTGAAAACTTAGTATATACTATCAGATAGAAAGATTAGATTTCTTTTATTTCTATTGTCCACACACTATGGGTCAAGTACTTTAATGGGTTAAATATGACATACACACTGACACCCACACACTCATTTTTTTTTTTGACCAAGAGAAAGATAAAATTTTTACTACTCTTAATAGCTAAAGGATCAGTTCTTTGCCCCAAAGAACTCTCTATCTTTCAAGGCTGGCTGCTACACAAACATCCTCAAAAATATATTCTGGAACAAAAAATAGCTGCTCAGAAGATATGCAGAAACAAGGGAGGCACAGATTGTTTCCCAGCAAATCAGCATACTACAGTGACGCAGTCACAATCAATGTTTATAGCAGCTCAGTTCACAATAGCTAGATTGTGGAACCAACCTAGATGCCCTTCAACAGATGAATGGATAAAGAAACTGTGGTATATATACCCAATGGAATATTATTCAGGCATAAAGAAGTATAATATTATGGCATTTTCAAATAAATGAATGGAATTGGAGAATATCATGTTAAGTGAAATAAGCCAAGCCCAAAAAACCAAAGGCCGAATGTTTTCCCTGATGATGATATATAATGGGGGTGGGGGGGTGGGGAGTGAGAGAAGAATGGAGGAACTTTATATTATGTAGAAGGAAATGAGAGAGAGGGGATATGAAAAATGGTGGCATGAGACAGTCATCATTACCCTATGTACATGTATGATTACACGAATGGTATGAATCTACATCGTGTACAACCATAGAAATGAAATGATGTACCCCATTTGTGTACAATGAATCAAAATGCAGTCTGTAAAAGATAAAAAAAAAATTTTTGAAAAGAGTAGAATTATGCAGGAAAGTGATTTCCAAAAATTTGGCTGTAATATTCTCATACGTCTTTTTTCTAATTCTCATTTATTTTTCCTAGTCCTCCAAAGCTTAGGACCCATAATATTGCCAACGCAAATACAGAGTCGTCTCTGGATTTTTCTGATGTTAGTAACTGGTGATACAAGTCTCTATTTTTACCTCCAATTGTTCATTCATCCACACTTTGTTGAATAACTGCTTTACTCTGAGGATTGTAATAAATTATAGAATTCACATAATCTGGAATGGAGTAACTGCTCGAAACGTGAAGTGTGTATGTGTGATTATATTTATATTTTGAAGTGGATATAGGATAATGATTAAGAACACATACTCTAGAATCTGACGGGCCAGGTTAGCATCTTGATGTCACCACTTAGTGTAAGTCAAAACATATTTGATAGTTTTTTTAACCTCTCTGTGCCTCAGGTTCTCATCATTAAATTGGGATAATGACATTTCCAACATTTGGGCAGTGGTGAGAATTAACTGAAGTAATACACGGAAACCATCTACTGTGGGACATGGCTTGGAGAAAGCCCTTGATACCGTGAGCTATTATTACTGTTGTCAGAATTTTTATTGGAGAGTCAGAGGCTATTTGCCACCTGGGTCACGCAGAGAGCAGGAAACAGCATGGGCTTTGCAAGTCGCTAGAGTTGGGTTTGCATCTCAGCTCTGTTGTGGTGTAAAGTGGGCAAGTTACTAACTGCCCTGTGCTGTAGTTCTTCAGTGATATGTGACAGTTCTCCATGTCTTGCGGGGTGTTTGGGAGGACCCCATAGGGATGGAACTCTACAGTGGCTCACAAAGGGAATGGTATGGTGGAGACAGTTAATAAACGGTAGTTCTGGATTCTGTGGGGCATAGGAAGATGAACCAAGGAAGCGAGTCCTCTCTCTAGCCTTGCAGAAATTTATAATCTTGTTGTGGAGATCAGATGCATTCACAGATAACTATACCTAACCCAAAATGATGAGTGCCATCAAGGAAAGACAGCTAATGCGCTGGTGGGCAGTGGTGGTTTGCATTAGGCCAGTTCCTCTAATGGGGTCATTTGAGCTGAGCTGTTGACTTTGACTGGAAAATGTGCTCTTTGCTAAAAAGATATTTTAATTTACAAACACCGGTTGTTTTCTTTTTCTCCTTCTCTCCTCATCAACACTTCCTCACCTCCAAATCTGAGAACACCCTATTGTAATCACTGATAATTCTTTACAGAGAGCAGAAATCTATTACCCTCCCTGCCAGCACACTGTGCTGATGTGCTCTGTTTTCTGGTTGTGATATTTACAGCAGCTCAGTTAAGATTTAATTTTCTTCTATTCCCTGAACTTTGCAGCCCTCATTTTTCATTTGCTGTCTGAGATTCAATGCTCCGGCACCCTGGAACCACTGCTGGAAAGACTTACTTAACATTCAGAATCGATGAACAAACAGGAGAAACGTTTTACCGGAGGCAGCCTCAAGTGATGTGGGGTTTAGCTTTGTTTCTTAGCAATAGTTTTGTATGCTTTTTTCTGCTTCCTGTGGCCAACTGCATTTCTCCACCTAACTATCAAATAAGATGCCTTGGAGGCCCCTGAACTTCGGCATTCTCTCCTGGAGATGCTACTACAGTCCAGGACCTCTCTGGTGCCTTTATTATTTCCTTCTGGTGTTCCCCTCTGGACTTGCTTGACCTTGTGTGAATCAGCACCCCCACCTCGACCTTTTTTCTTTTCCTTTTCACATGACTCTGGCTGGACTTGCTATATCACATAAAATCTTGACTAGTGAGATCTCAGAGCTGGCAGGTATTTCCCTTCCCTCTGTAGCTGTGGGCTCCGGACTTTGATGAATGTATTCTACTCCAGCGCTCCCTACACAGTCCTGCTTCTCAACACCATGAGAGTATTCAACGTGGGTAGGGGTGGTTGGATACTTTTCAGCCCCTGGCCTTTCATTCTGCAGTTCCTCTGCTGAGGTATGAGTGGGCTTCTGGTCATTCTGGATCTGTGACGTTTGGGTTACTGCCTGCCCTCGCCCAACACACATGTCCACATTATTGCACTAGGAGCCAAGTTGACTATACCTCCCTAGCCACACTTCATTGGTTAGACAGGAATGTAACAGAAACAGGACAATGAATCTCTTCCCTGAGATTTAGATTTGGGACTGAGAGAGAGATTTGGGCCAATCTTTATGGGGACTCAAGCCGCAGATGTGAAAGTGAAGGGAACTGGATGCTATTTTTCTTCCAGGATGAGTCAGTGTGCAGGAGAAAAAGAAAACAGGACAGTCATGCAGAAAGTGAAGAAGGAGAGATGGGACAACTGGGAACACTTGGAGTTCTGGTTCTGGTTGCTCTTAAGGTCTAATAATGCATATCTTCCTATTGAGAGGACTCTTTATTGGGTGCCACAGGTTGCCTTCAAACCTTTGTTAAAAACAAACAAACAAAAAAAACTACTTGGTTTAGACTGCTGCTAGTTGTTTTCTATCACAGGTAATCAAAGTGTGTCAATTAGTGCAATGTTTTCCCTTATTGAATAGCTAGGTTTATGCTTTCCATGATGGCTAACCAAGAGAGAAGTTAGGTTATTATTCAGCACCTTTCCAATGTGGTCAAAAAAGAATCACCAAAAACACCCCAAAGAATTGAAAGCAGGGGGTCTTGGATAGAAATTTGTACAGCCATATTCATTCTTGCATTGTTTATAAACAAAAAGTAGAAGCAAGCCAAGTGACCACGAACAGCAGAGTGGATACACAGAACGTGAAATATATATATATATATATATATATATATATATATATATATATATATATATTTCAGCCTTAGAAAAGAAATTCTGATATAAAGCACAATATCAATGAGTCTTGAGAACATTATGGTAAATGAAATGAGCCAGTCACAAAAAGACAAATACTGTGTGATTCCTCTTATATGAAGGACCCAGAGTAATCAAATTTATAGAGACAGGAAGTGGGATGGTGGTTACCAGAGAATGGAGAGTTTGGAGAATGGGAAGTTGTTTATGGTCATAGAGCTTGAGCTTTGGACTATGAAGAGTTCTGGAGGCTGGTGGCACACAGCTTGGATACCTGTTAACACTACTCAACTGTACATTTAAAATGGTTATGATAGAAAAATTTATGTTATGTATTTTACCACAATTTTTAAAAAAATCATCAAGTTCCCTGAATAATAGCTTTGATTTTGGGAATGTGAACAGAGAGAGTTTGATTAACCTGGATCGTGAATAAAAGGCCCACCATCTCTTCCTGGCTTTGAACTCAAAGAGGTGTGTGCAAGGTCACTTAACTTCTTTAAACCTCACTTCACTCATATGTTCCTTGGATTCATTCATGTTGGGGGCCGTCTTGGACAAGATGGCGCCTGGCAGTGAGCCAAAGGGCACTGGCTACCAAAATAAGGTAGTACCCAAAAAAGGCTGCTTGCTGTTACTAGTTCCTTGGAGACTTATGATGTGTTAATGCCAGGCTCAAGGAATGGCTATCTAATATCAGGCCACGTGTGGACAGCATAGTGTTATGCTGGCATTCCTCTGCCTGCTCTCCTGCGTAAGAGAAAGCTTTGCTATAATTGGCTGATAAGCTAGGAGCCTGGGGGAGGAGAGGAGGAGAGAGGAGAAGAAGGAAGATAGGGAGAGAACAAAGGAGACAGAGAAACAGGGAGGACGCAATAAATCTCCTCAACTAAAGATTGGTGGTGTCTCCTTTCTCCGTGCTGGTTCTGCTGGACGGAACACATTCACACCTTCTGTAGGTTCTAGGACCCACACAGACTTCTGGGAACACAAAGGTGAATGAGAGATGGGTTCCGGGAGAAACTTGTCTGGAGAGGCCATGTCTGGGAGGGAGTATCAAGAAAGATCATCCAAGAGGGACTCTGGGTAGGAAAGGGAGGGCATTCCAGGCTGTGAAGCAGTGTGCACAAAGGCACAGAGGGGTGAATGGGCCTGAAGGGTCAGGAGAATCCTGAGAAGCACATCACAGTTGAAGCCTGAGCATGTCCAAGTTACTCTATCAGAATGGCAAGGGACCTGAAATATGTACCCACCAGCCCCTGCCAGTGAGAGGTTAAGGGCTGCTCATCTCCCTTCCCCCTGCACTGTGGCTGACCCTGGCTGCCGAAGATCTGGAGACCACCTACAGACAGAGATAAGCCACAAAAGTCGGACTGCCTGGGAAGGGCCAAGGGCATACCAGTCGGGGGTAAGAAGTATATAAAACTATTTTGCTTTATTATTATAAAGGCAAGCTAGAGATAATCAAAAACACAAGCAATAATAAGTGTTGGTGTGGATGTGGGGGAAAAGGCACACTCATACATTGCTGATGGAGTTGCAAATTGGTGCAGTCACTCTGGAAAGCAGTATGGAGATTCCTCAGAAAACTTGGAATGAACCCACCATTTGACCCAGTTATCCCACTCCTCCATTTATACCCAAAGGACTTAAAATCAGCATACTACAGTGATGCAGCCACATCAATGTTTATAGCAGCTCAATTCACAATAGCTAGATTGTGGAACCAAACTAGATGCCCTTCAATTGGTGAATGGATAAAGAAACTGTAGTATACATACACAATGGAATATTGCTCAGCCATAAAGAAGAATAAAATTATGGCATTTGCTGGTAAATGGATGAAGTTAGAAAATATCATGCTAAGTGAAATAGGCCAAGCCCAAAAAACCAAAGGTTGAATGTTTTCTCTGATAAGGACATGACAATATATAACAAGGGGAGGTGATGGGGGGAAGAGAAGAATGAAGGAACTTTGGATGGTATAGAGGAAAAAGGGGAGGGGGGTGGGGATGGAAAAACAGTAGAATGAAACAGACAGTATTACCCTACATATATGTATGATTACATGAATGGCATGAATCTACACTGTGTACACCCATAGAAATAAAAAGTTTATGTACAATCAGTCAAAATGCAGTCTGTAAAAATAACAAAAGTTTTAATAAAAAAGTAAAAATAAATAAATAAATAAAGGTAAGCTAGAGATAAATCCCACCCTAAAGCTTCACTGTGTCAAGAAACATGGACCAAAGTGTGTGTAAAGCAAGATGGAAAGGGTTGAATACCAAAAGAAGTCAAGAGCATTTCATAGGCATCAGAGGAAGAGCTAGGAGGGAGTCAGAGGGGAGACTGAGGGGGTACAGAGGAGGGGTAGCGTTTGAGCTGTGCGTTAATAGGATTAAGGCATGCAGATCACAGAGTTAGCATATTAATTGTATTTGTGTATTTAATTGTGTAATGATATGTTAATATGGCACATGTGTAAATATCTACACCTGGCTGACCGGCAGCAGTATTCATTCACTGTTCATTCATTCAATAGTCATTTATTTAGTGCATACCACAGATAGGTGTCTGTTCTAGATGTTTAGCTTAGATTCTGGAGGGCAATATTAATAAGTGTTAAAAATAAAAGGATTCTGAAAGATCGTGTTCCATGTGAGCCTACTTTTACCCTGTGTGGACATATAAACATATGTATGATAAAAATGAGACCATGCATGCATATTTATATATAAATAAGAGAAAGTGAGGGAGCTACTGCAACAGAAATTTGGAAGGATACAAAAGTGTTGACCGTGATCATATTTCAGTGGTGAAATTACATTTTCTTTTATCTCTCTGATTTTCCATTTTGGGGTGCAATAAACTTGTGTTTTATTGCAAAAATGAGAAAATTATATAGAACTTGTGTGCACTCAAGCAACTAAGTGCTAATAGTTAGAATTTAGCAGAAATTGCAAAGAGTCATTACCTACTTTCCTTATGCCCGTTTCCTAAAATAGTTGTTGCATTTCTCTAACCCTGAAGGCCTCTTGATGTTCGATTCTTTCCCCTACATCTGTTACCATCCCCATTGTTTGTGGCCCATAAATCCTTTTATTTGATAAAATAAAATCTTCAGCTTGAGGGGCGTATTTTCCCCAAAGAATATTGTGCTCAAAATCTGAAGCTTTAATCTTTTAGAAGGAGAAAATACTCTATAAATGCAAATGATTACTATAAGTTAAGAGTATAGAAAATGTTCAGATAAAACTGACTAGAAAGTAGCTCATGGATTTTATAATGAAAACACATATACATACACAAAAAATTTAGGGTTTACTTGATGTGGGAACCTCCCATTTGTAAGAGTGGTCCGGATGCAAAACTGTGGTTCTCTTCCTGAACCCCAAATGCACAGGGGTTGGCCCTGACTCACCAGCCCTCAGCCTGGAGCCTCAGCCATTGAATGCATTTGCAGAGCCAAATTCTAGACTGAGGCTCAGGAACAGTTTGTTTGTCATGGCATTACTGCTGGCAGACACAAATGCCTTTTTTCCACTGAGGCCCAGTTTGCTTGGCATGACCTGGTTTATCTGGCACAGCTACTTAATGGTGCTCCAGCTTTCCAGAACTGCCTGCCTCTCACAAATAGGCTGGGTGTGGTGATTTTCATAGGCTCACAGTTTAGATTATGAATTTTCACCTTGGCTTTCATTTATTTACTTTTTGGTTTCCTATTCCAATTGTTCCTGACTCTTCTTAATTTGAATGTTGGCAATTTTAATTGCAATTTTGAATTGCGTTCATTTATTCCATGAATATTTTTTTCACCCTGACTGTGATTACGGACACTGCTGTCATTTTAAGAAAAAAGATCAATTTGCCTATGTAATTTGTTAAAAGATGAAGGTTCGGTGGAGGTGGGTATAATTTGAGGGATAATTTACATGAATTCAGGACAAAAGCTTAAAAAATATGATTCCTCTTTCTGTTAGTCAGTTTTCCTCCACTGTGATGAAACGCCTGGGAAAAATAACTTAAAGATTTATTTTGGATCATGGTTTCAGAGATTTCAGTCCACAGTTGCTTGGCCCTGATGTCATAAGCTTGTGGTGAGGCACAACATCATGGTGGAGAGGGTGTTATGAAACAAAACTGCTTACCTCATGGCAGCCAGGAAGCAGAAGGGTGGGACAGGGACTAGGGAAAAGATACAGTTCCCAAGGCCATGGCCCCAAGGAACCACTCCCTTCAACTAAGTCCCACATGGACAGTTTCCACCACCTTCCAAGAATCAGTTCTGAAATGGTCCATTGATGAGGTCAGAGTCCTTGCTATTCAAACACTTCCGCAAAGCCCCACCTGTGATCATTGCTGCTTTGGGAACCAAGCCTTCAGTGTATGAGCCTTTGGGGGATATTTCATATCAAAACCATAACAATCATCATTTTCATGATTGTTTCATTTTGTTACTTAAATTTTTTTTTTTTTTTTAATTTCTGTTGCTCTTAGAATGAAGTTCAAGTGCATCAGGATGGACAGTAAGGCCTGGTGCCTACCTCTTCTGCAGCCCCAACACTCACATTCTAACTGCAACATAATCCATTTGTTTGTTTCCGCTGGAGCACTGAACTGTTTCACCTCTGGGTCTTCACATTGGATTTTTTCTTTTCTTCCTGGGACACTCCACCCCTTCCTTTCTGCGTAACTCCTGCGTATTTTTCAGACCTTGGCTCACAAGTGGTTTTCTCCAAGAAGCCTCCCCAAATCTCCTTAGGCTAGGGTAGGGTCCTGTCCTCTGTGTTGTGTCTTCATGGCATGTCATCCCCTGTTCACTTCTCTGCCTCCTCCATTTGTCTGTAAAATTGCTGAAGAGAAGGGACCATTTCTTTCTGTTGCCATTTTATCCCTTGTACCTAGCACACTACCTGGTGGGCACATAGTAGGTGCCCAGTAAAAGTTTCTTAATTGAAAGGGTGCTTTAGAATAATTTTTTGAGAGAAGGAATCAGGATTTAAGTTGTTTTATGGGTTCTGTTCTGACATTCATTTGGGCACCTGAAATATTCAATTAATTCAGATTAAACAAATATCGAACAGTTATGTGTCAATTGCTTCCACCTATGCCATTTTACTCCATATTTCCTTTACTCTCTGTATTTCAGCTGATGACCTTTAGGTTCAGTGAGGATGAACATGATCACGGTAGCCAATGAACGCAAAGAACTCTGAGCTTCAGAGACCTCCCTCATTGCTCTTGGCCCTACAGCAGGGTGCGACCTCTATAAACATTTGACTCTTAGCATGTCCTCCTGCCACAGCCATCTCCTAGGCTATCATGTTGGAACATGTTGAATTGCCTACATGAAAGATAAATCTAAGACAGAACTCTAAATCGAATGCTGGAGGGGCGTTGGGAGTGGAAAGTCTGGTCTAGGAACAAAGACATCTTGTTCTTGTCTTACCTTTGTTACTAGTTGTTTTGACATCGGGCAAGTCACTTAGTCTCTCAGGACCTTAGATTTCTTCTCTATCCAATGAGTAAAAATAACTCATTATTTTTAACTTATCCATAACTTAAGTTATGGATAACTTTTAGGGGCCTTTCAGCTTTAAATTCTATAATACTAAGCTTGCAACCTGGTATGTAGCATCAGAATTACACAAAGATTACTGCTCAGGGTATCATTAAGTCTCTCTGAGACATCTCACTTCTCAGGGACTATCCTGAAATTGCATTCTGAAGGTAAGAAAGAAGAGAATAAACACAGTTTCATACAACTTTTTTGTGCATACAACTTTTTTGTGCTAGGGGAGAATTAAATGAAAAGAATGACTCTCATGGAATATGCCACCTGTCCTTCTGCTCTCATTATTAGCCCTTGAGTAAGCCCCAGAGAAATGTGCTTATTTTTCGCACACCTTCCCATAATCATAGAATAGATTCCTTCTAATGGACACTTATTTTATGAAAATTGTTTGTAGCTCTGTATCTCCTGAAACTACCTTAAGCATTTAAGCCATTAGCAATCAGATTTCACATCTTATTGCTTCATGAGCAAATCTGAAATATAAAAATGCAAATCGTAGGGAGCGAAAATAGATTTTAGGTTGTTTGCCCATAATTTGATTTCTATGAACAATTAAACTTGCCATATTTGAAAAGATTTTTAAAGGTGCTAAAGTAAATACGATAATTATCTATCTGTGAACTTAGTAAAAGAACAGAAAAACTGCCATTCTAACTTAAAAAGAGAGTCAATTTTGACTTTAAAGTAGCTCAAAATAAGGAATACTACAGAGTAAATTTAAAAATATATGTAATTTTAATAACCTTAGCATTATCATAGATCATATATCAGTGACTACTTTAAAATGCCCTTTAAAAATTGAAGTTGTGTAAAGGAAACAAAAGAAATTAAAGCCAGGCATGGTGACACAGGCCTGTAATCCCAGTGGCTCAGGAGGCTGAGGCAGGAGGATCACAAGTTCAAAGTCAGCCTCAATGACTTAGTGAGGCCCTAAGCAATTTAGTGAGACCCTGACTCTAAATAAAAGAAAAAGGATTACCAAAAATACAAAGAACCCAATCAGTAAATGGGCCAAGGAACTGGACAGACACTTTACAGAAGAAGACATATAGGTGATTAACAAATATATGAAAAAGTGTTCGACATCTCTAGTAATTGGAGAAATGCAAATTAAAACAACCCTAAGATTTCATCTTACTCCAATTAGAATGACTATTATCAAGAACACAAGAACGATGACGTGGATGTGGGGGAAAAGGTACACTCATACATTGCTGATGGAGTTGCAAATTAGTACAGCCACCCTGGAAAGCAGTATGGAGATTCCTCAGAAAACTTGGAATGGACCCGCCTTTTGACCCAGTTATCCCATTCTTCCATTTATACCCAAAGGACTTAAAAATCATCATACTACAGTAATGCAGCCACATCAATATTTATAGCAGCTCAATTTACAATAGTTAGACTGTGGAACCAACCTAGATGCCCTTCAACAGATGAATGGATAAAGAAACTGTAGTATATTTACACAATGGAATATTATTCAGCCTTAAAGAAGAATAAGATTATGGCATTTGCAGGTAAATGAATGGAATTGGAGAATATCATGCTAAGTGAAATAAACCAGTCCCAAAAAACCAAAAGCCAAATGTTTTACCTGATAAGTGGATGATGATACATAAAGGGAGTGGGCAGATCAGGGGGTAAGAGAAGAATGAAGGAACTTTGGATTACATAGAGGGAAATTAGAGGGGGAAGGTGGTGGGGATATGATTACACAAATGGTGTGAATCTATATCATGTAGATAGAAATGAAAAGTTGTACCCCATTTGTATACAATGAATCAAAATGCAGTCTATAAAAATAAAAATTAAAAAAAAAAAAAGAAAAAGGGCTAGGAATGTGGCTCAGTGGTTGAGTGCCCCTTAGTTCTATCCTTGGTACCAAAAGAAAAAAAAAAGAGAGAGAGAGAAATTAAAATAACAGGAGTCTTGAATTTGTAGAGTAGTTGGGAGTTAAAATGTAGCCATGGCCAAAATGATGGAAAGTAAAATAGAAAATGAGATTTATTTTTTTCCTGTTTTGTTTCTGCGTGTGAATTTGAAACTTCATCAAAAGTCAGGAATCTATTTTTTTCTGCCACCAGCTGCCTATTTCAATTTAGGGAAATCACTTTATCTCTCTGGTGAGAAAAGTTGCTATGCATGGAACTACTATTTTATAAAATGAGTTAAACCTTAGTAACTTCAAGAAAATGATGGCAATATCCCAACAGGAATGACACCCTAGATTGCAGTCTTATTGCAGGTTAAATAGATTTTGAAAATAGATGCCCACTTTTCATGGAAAAATCATGAATTTTGTTTCCCTGTTGAATCAACTTCCTATATTAAGATGGGATCTCTACTGTGAAAATGGACTTACCATTGGCACTCTGGGAAGTGGATACTAGAAGGCCAGAACTCACAGATCACAGGTGTGTGAAAATTCCTGAAGATATTAACTAATGGGGCAAAGTGTAGAATATAGTCCTTTAATAAATGAAGAATCAAAAACAATATTTCCAGCAGGGCTTTTGAAGTATTGAGACATCTCATGGAAAAAGGATCTCTTTTTCCTTTTAGGAATGGTACCTATTTTTTAAGAAGTTAATTAAGAACAGTATTGTTTCCTTGTTGACAACAAATCGATAACAACATTCCAGAGCTTTAAACACCTTTCTCTGAAGAATATACTCAAGTGAGAAATCTATTTTCCTTGTTCAGAAAATTGCCAGTTTGATTTGTCTCAGTGAGAATGTAAAAATACGTATCACCTATGGAACAGGGAGTGTTTATTTCCTCTTTTGAAACTCAGAAGAAAGCAAGAAATGAGGGCGAGCTTGAGTGGATTGGAGCTTTGCTTAAGCTACAAAAATTAACAACAATGTAGATTTAGGGAGCCAGGCTCATTTCAATGTCAAGGTTAGCTGTGGTCTGAAGGTCTATGTCCCCTGTCCCCATAATTCATATGCTGAAATCCTTATCCCCAAGGTGAGGGTTTTAGGAGATGGAACCTTTCTACCCTTTGTGATTAAATCTTGAGAGTGGAATCCTGAATAGGATGAATGCCCTTATAAAAGAAATCACGACAGCTTCTCACTGCTTCTCCCATGTGGCCAAGGGAAAGGGTTCCTGTAGGAGGGATGGGTTGGCTGCAAAATAAAAGCTATGAAATTTATTTATCAGAAATAACAACAGAAAACAGAATTATCTCAAAGGCAGGGGCATGATAGATTGAGTTGTCCATAAGGGTCTGTCTCTAACAAAGGAAAGAGGTCATGCTTACCTTATTTATAGCGGTACAGCTCAAAAGGGGACCATAGGCACTTCTTTCATGGAAAACAGGATGGGGTGTGGAGTTAAGCAAGCCATTTGGCTCTAGTAGGTCATTCCCATATCCAGGGCTTGCATTTGAACTTCAGTGGAGCACCAACGCAGGATAACCACATGACTCGGGCAGTTCCTGAGGACAGATCCTCCTGTCTAATAGCTCAACCAAGCTGGGTTCTCACACAAGCCATGCGTGGTTCCCTGCAACAGCTGCCTTACCTCTCCACCATATGAGGACACAGTGAGAAGGCACCATCTATAAACCAGGAATCCGGCCCTCACCAGACACTGAATCTGCCGGTGCCTTAATCCTGGACTTCTCAGACTCCAGAACTGTGAGAAAAAAGATGTATTTGTTGTGTATAAGGTGCTGAGTGTATGGTATTTTGTGATAGCAGCCCAAACAGACTAAAGCTTGAACCAGATGTTCAGGAGTGAATCCATGGAGCTTCATAATGAGCTATGAGAGTCAATTGAAGGAGAAAAAGATGATGAGCAAGAGTGATTCAGTTAGTACAAAAGAAAATGTGACTCAGAATAAAGAATGAGAGAGGGAGGGCATGAGGAATCATGAATAATATGAATGCTATGATGAGAGGTCACTAAGGCTATCAACATGAGGTCAGAGTGCAAGGGACCTGGTGAATTTGAGGTTGGTAATTATTAATGAGTATACTTGACTTGCTTTCAAACCTGCACTCCTGAAAAATTGTGTGAAATTCTGTCATAAAGTAAAAACACTTTTCATACTCAGTTATTGGAAGGACATTCATGTGTGGAAGAGAAAGCATACTTTGGCAACATGAATAACAACCTCCTAAATTATTTCTTTTGAAATTCAAGAATTTTTTTCATGATGAACTTGGAACTTAGATCAATGGACATTGGAATCAGGTAGCCGAGAGAGAGAAGAACGCATCCATCATAGTTTTGGATGTGCCATCACAAAAGGACAGAATGTTCCCAACTGAAAGAGGCCCTTGCCATTGTTCAGTTCAACTCCTCATCCTCAAGGTTAAGCAGCAGGTCACTGAGAGTTAACCAAAGTTTGAGCAATTTGTTCCTGGTCCACAGCTGGCTGTTTGGAAAGTCAGAGGTACAACCCGATAGTCCTCCCTCCCCCACGAGACACGTCCTCCGGGCTCCTTTAGATTGGGTGGTGCAGTGTGAGGAGAGGGGGTTATGGCCCCCACACTGCCACATGCTCTTCTCCAGGACCCTTTCCCTTTTCGGAGACTTGTGATTCTATGTCATTACTGCAGCTCCTGTTTTCTAAGACTGCTGCCTAAAAGGATTCATTGTAAGAGCAAGAGGCAGCCAAAAAACAAATAACTGTTATTGGCTCTCAAATGGCCAGGGACTCCAGTAATATATCTTATAGAAGGAGATAGATAATGTTAAAAGAAGAAATTTATCTCCCAGAAAGCAATAAAGCTTTAAAACTGAATGCAGAAAAAACACAACAACTCAATTTCTCCTCAGTTCTTTGGGAATCTATCACATATGGCACCTTAAACGGGTCCAAGTTTCGTGGATACCAGGAAACCGCAAGTGTGATGTGTTTGAAGATGCTATACGGCTCCCCAAAACACGTCGTTTTACTCCAGCTTTCTCTTCTTTGCATACCATTTAACTTAGCTTCTTATCATTTCTTCTCAGAGATTGCACATGTATCTTCAGTTCCCTAGAAATGAGCCTTTATTTGTAACTGTAGAAAATTGTGCATTATGTGAGAATGCAGAGGGAGAGATTTAATCTCAAGGACCACTTTATTTATTCTCTGCAAGCATCATAGTGCTGATCTGTAGGTGACAACTCTGATTTTAATCTCAGTATTTTAAAATTATTTTATTCCTAAGAAGCAGTCTTTCATCACTTATTTAATCTTTTAATCTCTGACCCTTCCTTTTATAGCAGCAGATTTCTTGCTTAAAGTGTTTTGCATCATATTCACTTATATGAAGTCTTTCATGTGGCAAAATTGTTAGTTGGATCATCCAAAGAAGAATAGAAAAGACTAGAAGAGAGCTTCTAAACTAAACTGTCTTTGAATAGAAACTACACTCACTGATGACAACATTGTCTAAATTTTAAGCTACATGTA
The DNA here is from genome assembly GCF_902686445.1 of Sciurus carolinensis. Classification (NCBI taxonomy): domain Eukaryota; kingdom Metazoa; phylum Chordata; class Mammalia; order Rodentia; family Sciuridae; genus Sciurus; species Sciurus carolinensis. The sequence continues at coordinate 71,034,236 of NC_062226.1, forward strand.
AAATATCAAATAAAACATCTAAATAACCATTCTGGGCTTAATATAGACAGAGCCATAGAATCAAAGGCTGCTAAGGCTGGAAGATAACTTAGAACTTCTGGGGAAGTTTTCTTATTTTATCCATGAAGAAACCAAAACCCATGACAGACAGATGAGACGAAGGTTGGCCGGGTGCTACCTCAACTGCCAATCTGTGAAGAGCATAGAACATCACTAGGACCACTGGGAAATCAGAGCCAGATAACTCAGGCCTCCATAAACAACACCTTATTGCTTTGTGCACTATTAGTTGAAAGTTGACAATCTGCTGAAGTTTCTAAACTAAGGAATGCATGATGTGGTATGTTAACTAACAGCACGTAATTTAGGGCTGGGGATGCTGCTTAGTGGTTGAGTACTTGCCCAGCAGGCATGAAGCCCTGGGTTCAATACCTAGTGCCACACACACACGCATGTACACACACACACACACACACAAACACACATGCACAAAGATATTTTGTTATTTGAATTTTAATTTCTTTGTTTGCCTTCAAGCACATTTATTTTTCAAACACACTTTTAAATTTACCAGAGGACAAGAAGTACAGAAGAATGAGTGAAATTTTCTTAAATATTTTTTTAAAAAATACTAATCCTACTACTTTGGCCAATGGGAAATACGTAGGTGAACAATTTTCTTTCTGAAAACAAACATTTTAAACATTTTAAAGTTCACTTTTTTTCCTATATTCCTGCAAAATGGCAAAGTGAAAAAAATAATGGCTGACAGAATGCCAAGTCATCAGTATGCCTCACATACCCATGATCACAGCCAGGTGCCAAAATCACAAGGAGAGACTGACTCTGGAGATCAGGAGCTTTGCTATGCTCCTATCAGTGGATATCATGCGACACATGGTGATGCTGTGCCTGTGTCAGACCACAGATGAAAGAGTGACATGGTCCCTTCATCCAGATCTCACATTCTGGTTGTGAAAAAGACCTGCAGATGCTAATACCATAGACTGGTTCTTTCCAAAGATAACTGGAGGTCTCTGGGAACACAGAAGATAGAAAGCTGATAGAAATCAAAAGGGCTTCACAGAGGACATTACATTTGAGTTGGTAACTGAAGGATTGGTAATCCTAACCCTAACCCTAATCCTAACCCTAACCCTAACCCTAACCCAGGAGTTTACTCTAGTAGAGTAGGGCAAGAAAGTGGAACCAAGAGGTCATCTTGGAACATCAGCATATGTAACATAGCCTAGAAGATTGGAAACTAGTCAAAATCTTCAACTACAACATAGCCTAGAAGATTGGAAACTAGTCCAAATCTTCAACTACAACATAGCCTAGAAGATTGGAAACTAGTCCAAATCTTCAACTACAACATAGCCTAGAAGATTGGAATCTTCAACTACCACATTAATATTACTTTAATATTACTTCAACACAAAAAAATAATAAGAACCCAATCAATAAATGGGCTAAGGAACTGAAGAGACACTTCCCAGAAGAAGAAATACAATCAATCAACAAACATATGAAAAAATGTTCATCATCTCTAGCAATTAGAGAAATGCTAATCAAAACTATTCTAAGATTTCATCTCACTCCAGTCAGAATGGCAATGATCAAGAATACAAGCAACAATAAATGTTGGTGAGGATGTGGGGAAAAAGGTACACTCATACATTGCTGGTGGGATTGAAGATTGGTGCAGCCTCTCTGGAAAGCAATATGTGAAGGGCTATGGAAAATAATATTCCTACAAGACAGCTCCCCAAGAAAAACGGAGGGACAGTGTGGCTCAGGAGGAAGCAGGGGAAACTGGCCAAACATTAAACCTCTTTCCTGATAACAATGGGCCCTAAAGGAAAGGGACAGATAAGGAATGCTGGGCCCTAAACCTTGACCTTCTCCCATTGCAAATTAGTCCTAAATAACAATGGGAAAGATTTGAGTACTCATCCCTCTCTCAGGGATGTACAACTAGCCCCTGACCGTCAAAACTTCATGTGCACGGTTTCCAATGATTACATCATCCTCATTGTACCCTATAAAACCAAAATTCCCTTTGTAACTGACGGCCATTTTCCCAACTAGAGAATGGGCCCCAATGGCACCCTATCTCCAAAAGAATAAAGGCTTCTCTCAATCCATTGAGGTCTGCTTGCTGTCCTTTTGCTCTTTCAGTATGGAGATTACTCAGAAAACTTGGAATGGAACCACCATTTGATTCAGCTATCCCATTCCTTGGTTTATACCCAAAGGACTTAAAATCAGCACACTAAAGTGACACAGCCACATCAATATTTATAGCAGCTCAATTCACAATAGCTAAACTATGGAACCAACCTAGAGGCCCTTCAACAGCTGAATGGATAAATAAAATGTGGTACATAGACACAATGGAATATTACTCCGCCTTAAAGAAGAATGAAATTATGGCATTTGCAGGTAAATGGATGGAACTAGAGAATATCGTGCTAAATGAAATAGGTCAATCCCCCCAAAACAAAACGCCATATGTTTTCTCTAATAAGCAGATGCTGATTCACAGTGGGGGGTGGGTAGGGAAGAATGAAGGAACTTGGAATTATGCAGAGGGGAGTGAGGAGAGGGGTGGAGCAGTGGGGATGGGAAGGACAGTAGAATGAGATGGACATTATTACACTGTATAGATGTATGATTACACTATTGGTGTGACTCAGCACCATGTACAGTCAGAGGAATGAGAACTTATGTTCCATTTTGTGTATAATGTGTCAAAATGCTTTCTACTGTTATGTATAGTTAATTAGAACAAACTTAAAAATTACAAAGAAATAGCATCAGCAAAAAGGTGATGAGATATAATGGGTATATGGACAAATGATATACCACTCAAATCCCTGTTGGGCCAAAAAAACTTATTCCCCCAGCTAGAGGGTAATGCTGAGATGGTCCCCACTGTAAGCATATGGCACAAAAGTGATGGAGGCAGGAGACAGGAAGCAAACCTCGGATCAGCAAGCTCTTCTTTATTCTGCAAGTGAAGTCAATCCAGCAGGCGGGGGAGGGCTCATTTTCTGGATATGGAAATGGTCCACAGGTTACAGAAGGAGTCTGAGTTCCATAGTTTACAATGAGGGTGAATCAATCACTGGAGACTGCAAACGTGCTGTTCAGACAGTCAGGGACCTAGTTGTGCAGGTTAAAATTTTAACTCAGGAAGGCAGTTGTAAAGTTTGAAACTCCTTGTCACTGGGAGAAGCTCACAACTCAGTGTTCACTGCTAATCTTCTTTCTCTGGGACCCATTGTTACCTAGAGCTTCACTATTTGCTTTCCTCCTTCCAGGACTCATCTGTGATGGGAAAGGATAAAAGTCCAGGGTCCAGTGTTTCAGTATTCACCTCCTCCCTTCAGGACCCATCGTGGTTGGAAAGGGGTAAATGTTTACTTTGGGTGGAGATGCTGGGGCTCCAACCGGGTAAAGGATGAAAGTTTGCTTTTCCCCTCAGGGTCTATTGTTACTGGGAAAGGATGTACTGGGAGAGGTTTAATGTTTGTCTAATTTCCCCTCCCTCCTCCTGAGCAACACTGCCCCCCCCCAGTTTTTCCTGGGGCACTCACTTGTAGGAACATTATCTTCCATCACCCTTCACCCACCTATCAGCCTTCTCTAGGAACTGCATGGAGTCCCGTACCGCAGGTGCTTCATTTTTTCTAGGCACATTCAATCTGGTCAAGGTGGACGTGCCCCCACTAGAGACAGTGCTGCAGGGCTCATTTCCATTTCAGAGCTCCTGAGGGGTCAGCTGAGGCCATCTGCACCTCAACCTAACTTCTTCCTCTGCCCGATTCTGCTTCCCTTTTCATGACTGTTAACCCCCAAAGCACGCTTCAATAAGCTTCTAGCTTGCATGCAAATCTCCATCGCAGAGTCTCCTTCCTAGACACAGGTGATCAATAAATATTACAAGATAGATAAAGATGGACGCATGTCACATTTCAACAAGCAAGAGCCTATCCAGCTAGTACTCACCAAAGGGGTGGTGGGTGGTCTGAAAAGCTAGGATGGTCACCAGTTCATGGCAAACACATCTGAAATTTTCCTTCTATCTCTCCTACTAAGAACAACTTCACCCCTTTCAATCTTCCTGACATCCTCCAAACGTTTTCCCCTATTCCTACCTTCAGGAGCTTTTCATTCCGGGGCTCTAGCCTCCAGATGATTTGTCTGTAAGCAACCAGACCCATTCTTTTGGGGGATCTTCCAGATATTTTCTCTAGCCCACACAGAATGCTCTGACCAGATTCTCAGCATGGTCCTCAGTCTGCCTGAATCAGGTGCTTGTTTAAAATGCAAAACGCAGGCTCCACTCCAGTCCGTCAATTCAGGAAGGGAAGGGAGGGTGGGGAAGGGGTGGGGAGTAAGATCAGCATCTGAACAAGTTCCTCGGGAGGTCCTCATGCCCACTCAAGTTTTAGAATTTGAAAATCTTTTCCTCTGGTGGTCTGGGAGTGTGTTAAAGAGAAACAATGGTACGTGTTTCTGAACTACCTATTGAATCCATTGTTATATGTAATTTGAGAGCTTTATAATTTGTGATGAAAATAGTGTAGACATTTCTTTTTTAATTTTTGTGAGGATATTGGGGCTTCAACTTACTCTCAGTGGTAGGTTAGAGGCGGTCTTAGTCTAGCCAGGCTTCAGGAATCAGACAAATCTGACTATATCTGGGGAGGTTCTGTGGTGTTGGTTGGGTCTAGGGCAGGGTGTTGAGGGACACTTTTTCTAAGACACAGTGGCAACTTGCTGATAGACAGGGGTGGGTTCTGTTGGGTCATTTTCAAAGGCTTAGCTCCACATTTCTAGTCAGCTGTAACTAGAGAAGGAACAAGTATGTAGGACTAAGCTTTAGCCAGGTTGCTGCAAACACAAATTTGCCAAGGGCATTGAAATTTACAGCACTGCAGTTGTTGAAAATACTTTTATAAATACATAAACTCACATTGGAGAAAGGCTAGCCTCTTCAACAAATGGTGCTGGGAAAACTGGAAATCCATATGTAATAGAATGAAATTGAACCCCTATCTCTCACCCTGCACAAAACTCAACTCAAAGTAGGTTAAAGACCTAGGCATCAGAGACCCTGCACTTAAGAAAGAAAAAGCAGGCCCAACTCTCCAACGTGTCGGCTTGGGAACCCAATTCCTTAACAAGACAAAGTGCAAGAAGTAAAATCAAGAATGAATAAATGCGGTGGTATCATACTGAAAATCTTCACAACAAAGGAAACAATCAAGAACAATTAGGAGAAAATCTTTGCCTCCAGTACCTCAGATAAGGCAAGAATTTCCAGGATATACAAAGAACTCAAAAATCTTAACACCATGAAAATAAATAACTCCATCAATAAATGGGCAAAGAAACCGAACTAACACTTCACAGAAGAAGAGGTGCGAATGGTGAACAAATATATGAAAAAATGTTCTACTTCTCTAGTAATTAGAGAAATGCAAATTAAAACTACACGGAGATTCCATCTCACTTCAGTCAGAATGGCAGTTACAAGGAATACAAGTAACAATAAATGTTGGCGAGGATGTGGGGAACATACATTGCTGGTGGGACAGCAAGTTGGTGCAAGCGCTATGAAAAGCAGTATGGTAAGTCCTTAGAGAACCTGGAATGATTTGATCCAGTTATTTCACTCCTTGGTCTATACCCAAAGGATTTTTGAAAACAGCATACTACAGTGATAAAACCACATCCATGTTTATAGCAGCTCAACTCACAATAGCCAAGCTATGGAAACAACCTAGGTGTCCTTCAACTGATAAATGGATAAAGAAAATGTGGTATTTATACACAATGAAATATTACTCAGTCATAAAGAAGAATGAAATTATAGCATTTGCAGGTAAATGGATGGAGCTGGGGAATATCATGCTAAGCGAAATAAGCCAATCCCAAAAAACCAAATGCTGGAAGTTCTCTCTGATTTATGGATGCCCATGCAGAACAAGGGAGGGTGAGGAGAGGAATAGCAGAAAGTCATTGGACTAGACAAAGGAAAATAAAGGGAAGGGAGCAGAGAGGGGAACAGGAAACAGTAGAATTAATTGGACATAACTTTCCTAGCTTTGTATTTGTATACACAGCCAGGGTGACTCCACATCATGTACCACGACAGAGTAAGAAACTAAATAGAATAAGTTATACTCTATGTATGTATGTTCTGCCAAAACACATTCTACTGTCATGTATAACTAAAAATAAAAAAATAAAAATATTTTTAAAAAATCAACTTATTCGAGTTATGAATTGATTGATTGGGCTTAATTAAGCACTCCTCTTTCATATGCACAACTTTTAGACACATAGTCAGCTGTGCAGCCATGACCACAATTGATGCAAGGACAGTTCCCTTATCTCCAAGATCCTATAGTGTTCCATCTGTAGTCTTTCTACCCACTATCCCTGGTGTGAGGCAACCATTGAACTACTTGGTGTCACCATAGATCAGCAGTACCTTTTGCAGAATTTCCTATCCATGGAATCTGCTGAATGAGCTCTTCATTTGAAGCCTATCTTCACTGAATGTAAAATTTTCGGTCACAGTTTTCTCTTTCAGCAAATTTATTTTGCAGTTTCTAATAACTTTTGTGATTGTTCTTATTTTCGTTTCTGTGTGCTGTTTGTTTTTCTCTAGCTTCTCTTAAGAGTCTTGCTTTCTCAACAGTTTCAGGCAATTTGCGTGTGCGTGTGATGTGTAAGTGTGTATAATGCTTGGGATTCTTCAAGCTTCTTGCATCTGTGAATTTATGATTTTCATCAATTTTTTTGCCATTCAGATATTTTTAGTGTCACCATGTCTTCACCTATGAGGTCCAAATAATGATAGTTTCTACTTTATAGGGTTATTATTTAAGATGATGCATTTAGTCGTCTTAGCATAGCATTTGATACTTAAAACATGCTCCAGAAAACTGTTTATGTCAGTAGGATGTAGTATAATTAATTATTCCAACCTGGTCTAATTTGAGATTGAAATGGGGTATTATAAATATTTATGCTGGCACAGGCATAGACCAAGACGATTGCTGACAAACTGGGACATATGGTCATATATGAGAATAAAAGCTGACTGATTCAGCTTCCATTTGTATCTTGGGACACTCTCGTGGTGTAGTGGACCCTCCTCTCCACATCTGTCCCCTTAACAAGTGAATTTCCTCTTAAAGTGAAGCGAGGGGACTTGGATAATTCCTTGAACCAGGACACAATGTAGTTATTTGGTATTCGACAACCTTACTGAGCCTTGGTGCTTTAAAAGTGTTAATTGATAGACTTTATTTTTTAGAGTAGTTTCAGGTTTACAGAAAATTAAGCAGATAGTAAGGGTTCCCACATATCCCTTCTCTCTCTTGCTCACAGACTCCTTTATTATTAACATCTTGCATTAGTGTGGTACATATTTTTTATATAATCCATTAGCCAGTATCTATCCAGTTTTCTTGCATTAGCATTCATTCTTTTGTGGTACATTCTGTGGGTTTTGGCAAATGCATACCACCATGTATCTGCCATTATAGTGCCACACAGGACAATTTCATTGCCTCAACAATCCCCTGTTCTCCACCTATTCACTTCTCTCCTCTAGCCCTAGGGAACTATCAATCTTTTTCTGCCTCTGCAATTTTGCCTTTTCCAGAATGTCATACAATTGTATCCTATAGTACATAGGTTTTTCTGAGGAACTTCTTTTGCATAACAATATGCATTTAAGGTTTCTCTGTATCTTACAGTGGCTATTAGCTCATTTCTTTTTATTGCTAAACAATATTCCCTTGAAAAGATAAAATACTTTGTTTATGCATTCACCTATGGAAGGACATGTTGGCTGCTACTGAATTTTGGCAGTTACTAATAAAGCTGCTCCAAATACTCACATGTGGTTTTTTTTGTGTAGATGTAAGTTTTCCATTCATCTGGGGAAATACCAAGAATCTTGGTGGCTGGATCATGTGGTAAGAGTATGTTTAGTTTTATAAGAAACTGCCAGACTGCCCTCCATAGCAACTGTACCACCAATGAATGAGTTTCTGTTGATCCACTTCCTTGTCAGCATTTAGTATTGTCAGTTTTGTTTTTCGGCCAATCTAGTAAGTGTACAATGGTATCACATTGTGGTTTGAATTTGTAATTCCCTGAGGACATATTACATCGAGTATATTTTTCACAAGCTTATCATCTGTATGTCTTCTTTAGTGGTATGTCTGTTCAGATATTTTTCCTATTTTTAAATTGGGTTTTGGGTTTTCTTATTTTTTAATTTTATGAATTCTTTTTATATTTTGGACACAAGTCCCTTATCAAATATGTATTTGCAAATATATCAGATACATGTTTGCAAAAAACACAGATATACCTTTTGCAAAGTCAATCTGTGGTTTGTCTTTTTATTCTCTATGTCTTGAAATATGTTTATATCCCACCATTTTGGAATCCAATTACATGTCTATTAGACTACCTGATATTTTCCACAAATACTAAAATCTGTTTTATTTTTCAGTCATTTTCTCTGTACATTTCAGTTTAGTTTCAATTATTACATCTTCAAGTTCACAGATCTTTTCTTCTGCACTAATTTTCTATTAATTTCATCTAGTGAATTTCCCTTTCCACACACATGAATATTTTCATCACTAAGAATTTCTTTGTTTCTGTTGGACATTTTTATGTTTTCGATTTCTCATTATTTTAATATTTTCCTTTATATATTTGAGCACATTTATAGGAGCTATTTATATGTCTTTGCCTGCTAATTCCATTATTGCTGTCATTTCTGGATCCATTTCTACTAACTGATTTCCTCCTAAGTTACAGGTCACATTTTGCTGCTTGCTTTTCATGCTTACACATGCTAGATATTTTGAATTTTAGAATATTGAATACTGGATTTTTTTTTTCTTTAAGTAGTGTTAGACTTTGTTTCATAGGCAATAATACTATATGATCAACTTCATCCTTCCAAGGTTTATTTAAAACTGTTAGGGCAGGTTTGGAGTAAACTTTGCCTACTTATTAAGTTTATCTTATTATTAAGGTGTGGCTTTTTGGAGGGTCTACCAAGTGCCCTGGGTACTTTCCACTTTGACTGATCAGAATATCAACGTCTCTCAGACTGCTGAGCTCCGGAAATTGTTCAGGTTAGAGTTTTGCAGCCATTCTTTGCCTAGACTAGAGGAATTTCACCCTATTTTTACCACACAAAAGCTCAGTCTGTTGCTGCACAATGGAAACTCATTAGTGGAGAGGCAAGGCGGTGGTAGAGAAAGAACTTTAATACAATGAACCAGCTCACTGGAAGATGGTGGAATAAAGGGCCATTTTTCCAGGAAGCTGACAGGAGTGGTTTATGGGTAATTGCAACTTGTAGGCACTTTCTCATGGGTGGAGGTTTACAGTCAAATGAGGCACGTCTCATCTTTTAATTTTTTCTTTTCTTTACGTTTCCATATCTTTATTCTATGTATGTTATAGGTGCATTATAATAAGCACTAGTGGGATTCATTGTGACATATCCATACATGCACATAATTTGATCAATCTCATTCCCCTTTCCTTTCCCCTCACTTCCCCTTTCTCTACTCTACTGGTGTCCCTTCTTTTATTTTTGAAATTAGTATGTAAAAGTGGGACCATTGAGAGGCAATCTGATTTTAATATTTTAATCACAAGATGTTTTTCAGTTACGCAAATCTCAACAATAAAGATTATTATTTCCTCCAGCTATCTTGTGACTGACTAGTTTATCGACATGCAGTTCCTGACATATTACACAACGGATAAGCTAGAATAGGCAGCTGCCCAGAGTCTCTGCTGCTGATCACCAAACTCACTATAATGAAAGAAAGAATACTTCACCTAATTGTTGCAAAGGACAAGAGTCACATGAAGTTGAATAGAGAGTCCACCATGAGATCTGGTCTTAATTCTTGGTTTCACTATAAACTAATGGTTTAAGATTAGCAATGAACTGCTGGATGCAGAGGTGCATGCCTGTAATCCTAGCAGCTCAGGAGGCTGAAGCAGGAGGATTGCGAGTTCCAAGCCAGTCTCAGCAACTTAACGGGGCACTTAGCAACTCAGCGATACCCTGTCTCTAAATAAAATATATTAAAAAAAGCACAAATGGTATGCCTTTACGCCATGTACAAACAGAGAAACAACATAAACAACATGTATCCCATTTGTTTACAATAAAAAAATTTTTAAAAAAAGGGGGCTGGCAATGTGGTTCAGTGGTTAAGCACCCCTGGGTTCAATCCCCAGTACCAGGAAAAGGAAAAAATATATATATATTAGCAAAGAACTCAAGAGGAACTCTGACAAAAAGTTTAAAACTCTTTCTCTGCCTGATCAATTCCGGTTGCCTTTGCTTCCCTGAATTTCAGCCTCTGTCTCTTCAATTCGGTGATTCTCTGTGCTTTTCCTGGGACTCCCCTCCCCCCACTACTTTCCTTATGTCAACTCCAGACAGAAAGCCAAAAATGATCCTAAGACTCACTTCATTTGTTTCCTTTTCCTCCAAGAGCACAGGTCCTGTACTCCCGAAAGTCCAATGTTTATAAACAAATATATTTACTACATTTTGTCGAGTTAGAATTAGAGCAGTATCATAATTCTAGTTCCAATTACTAATCATGGTAGAAAGTAGAGTTCCCAATAGTTAATGTCTTAGGATTATGCAATCTTTCTCCAGCTGTGGTTGAGAGCTTATTCTAGCTCTGAGCCAGCACCGTTGACAGCTGCTCAGAAGCCTAGGCAAGAGAGGCCCCCGTGGATCCCACACTTTAAAGAGGCACATGTGTCCACGCAAATGAAGTTACTAGGAGCTGATGGGCAGTGGGAGCTCTGTCCGCTGAGATCTGGTGCTTAGCCCTGACCATGACCCACGTATGACCTGCACTGGTCAGGCACGGGGGATGCTTCTGTCCACCTCTTGCCCCATGTTCCTGACTCAGGATACTACAAAATATAACTTCATCTGAATGCCCTGAGAGTGTCTGGTGTTTTGCCAACTTTAGGGACAGACACTCCTTTAGGGTGTTAGAAGTATCTGAATGTCAGAAGCTTGTAGAAGAAGGACAAATTAACATGCCAAATTCTTCCTCTCAAAAAACTGAATATAATAAACTCTCATTGATCATTTATCATTTGCAAATAGTGCCGATATTTATTTTCTTGCTTCTCCCTGTGTTACAATTTGTGTACCAACATACTCACAAAACTACTATAGTATTCATAACATTTGTACCTGGCAGCTTGAAAATATTTTAACAATTAATATTTATAAAATGTGGATGTATGTGTCTGTATACATAGTACTTATGTAATGTGATACTGATACTTTGCCTCACCAACTAGATAAATATTGAGTCCTAGAATTTTGAATATAGTACATTTTCTTAAAATATTTATTATTAAATAAATATGTAAAAAATAAACTTGTAAAAAGACAAATTTTATAATTCCAGCATTATTTAAATATTTAAATACTTTCAATTTAACATTTTGCTATCAGTAAGTGATAATGTACACTTTGAATTTTAATAGGTAATTTTGAATAGTTCTGAAGAAATATTTCAGAAGTATGAAAATAATTTTAATATTTAATTAAAAAATTTGAAAACATTTATTCAAATTTGTGGACTTTAAATAAGTTATATTTTAATATCTTTGTCACTGGGAATGAGTACAGGTTGAAATCATGATAAATGCAGAAAACATAAAAATGTAGTTCAGTTAAGTAGCCGAAAGGGAAAAATGGATGTCCTTATGACGTGTATTTTCAAGGCAGAAGTATTTGTTAAAGAGAAGGGCTTTTATTTAACAGTTACCTTGATTTGTAACTGCTTAATATTCATACATACGGTGGGAGAGCCCTGGTTAGTATCCTACTCTGAACTCCATGAGTCTGTGGTAGCTTCTGTCGCAAGCAGTGAGTAAGAGAGGAATCACATTTGGTTCCAACAAGTGGACTTTAATCATGCATTGCACACTCAACTTAACATTCCTAATAATAGCAAGTCACAAATACATTGAAGATTCACTCTCTTGTTCACCTAGAGTCCAATCCACATGGACTTACTCAATGCAATGTCTTAGCCAAGAAGTCAGTCAGCAAGACGGAGGGGATCCTTCTCAGTTGTAGCCTCTCTCAGCTCTTTGGATGTCTCTGGCTGTCCTTGGGTGTCCGATAAGCCAGAGGCTGGGTGGCAGTTGTCACTGCGGGAGAGGCGGTCAGTTGTCTGGCCTCGGTGACAATGGTTAATCAGTTATCAGTGATGGAGTGGACAGCAGCCGGGGCAGTCAAGAGACAGAGCGACATGGAGTCCTCTGGTCACGGTGCTGCTGACAGTTTGCTCCAAAAGTCCAGAGGTTTAAGTAGTGATTTTCAGCCCAGTCATGCTCTGGTCTTCATTGATAAAGACCAGAACACGACTATATTAGGAGCCACCACTCAAATCATAGATAAAGGTTCATATCGTCATTGTTCTGGAGTGTCATCCTGCCACACAGCAAGTTTGTCACCAGGCGTCTTTATTTTAGTTTTACAAGTCCAGGCAAATACCAAATACAGCTTATTATTACTACATAACACACAACTATAGCAATTCCTATTATTTCCTTGTCTCATTATAGCTTCCATGAGAGGGATACAGACAGAAGCACCTCATTAGTTGAGAGAGGGTCCCCATCAAGTGTGTTGTACTCAGACTGGGCAGGTGACATGGGAAATATAGAAAGATTGTTGGGGGACACTTATATCTAGAATTTCTAGTTACAGCTCTGCTGTTGGGGCTACTTTCATCAGCCAGTGGTCCTGTGCTCAGAGTTGAAGGCAGGAAGTCTCTGCTCTGGGGCAGGATTCCAGCCAGCAAAGAACTAAACTGTGAGCAGGGTCGCAGAGGCAGACGTCTATCTGCTCACACAGAAAGGTCAGAGTTGGTGAGGGTGGCTGGTGGCTGGGAGGTGTGTGGGGTCTGGGGAAGAAGAGACAGGAAATGCCTGTCCTTCGTCCCCTCTGGGGGTCTCAGTGGTACACCAGCACTCTTGTACTCAGGCTTCCACTTGTACCCAACTCCTGAAATGATTCATATACTGGTCAGGATTGACCCAGGCTCTGAGCTGATGGAAGACATCACTGACTCCTGTTCAACAGGGTAGCAAACAAAAAATAGTGGGGAATATTTTTATCTATCCCATGTGATTAAGAATAGACTTCGCAGTAATGTTTTTTAAACAGTTTAGTCATAAGCACCTCGCTAGGCATGTCTCCTATGACAAAATTTATGTTCTGTCTGTGATCAGCTCTGCTGGGTTACGTTGACTCAACCAAGATTGATGGTGTGTTGTCTTTGTGCCAATTGCCAAGCTAGGCACTTGGGGGACTCTGGGCAGAAGAGACCAGCTCTCAACTTTTAATGGACTGCTTCAGCTGTGTGAGGAAATCGTGCCTGTGAGAAACAGTCACTGAAACAAATCAGAGACGCTGAAAAAGAACCATGTGGGACCATTCATTTGGCTAGCAGATAGTGCATCTTTTTCCCCCAACCGATCATCTGAGTAAACACTGCTAGCAAAGCCCAAATTGATGACTGCCTTTCCCACAGTGAAACATGAGTGCCAGTTATGAATCAGCCAAGAACCATGATCTACTGGCAGGGAGGAACCGTGCCAGGTTCACAACAGTGCCCCTACTGCTTAGATTGGTGGTTCCCAGGCTGTCCATCACAAACACCAGGGCAGCTCTTAAAAATATTGCTGCCTAAATCTCACTCCAGACCAATAAGTTAGAGTCTCTTGGTCACTGAGCACTGGTACATCCTATTTTTTAAAGCTTCCCAGGTGAGTGTTACACGTAGCGGAGGCTGGTGTTTGCTAGCTAGCTAGAGAGCTACCCATTACGTAGTAATTGCAATAAACATTCAATAAACTGAACTTGGAGTGAGTAGGTTTACTAATACTTTGAGAGATAGAAAAGAATGAGGAGAGGGCTGCCTGTTTCCAGTTGGCAAACTACAGATAGACTGGTTTGTCTAAAGGTGCAATATCATGGCAATTTAAAGGGAATGATGAGTGTGTGTGTGTGTGTGATTTTAGTCTCTATTGGTAAGCAGCGAGGGTGACAACTTTTCTAAGACTGGCTTTTCCAGCCAAAAGTCCAGGACTGTGGTGAAATAATTGGAATTTTTAAATTGTACCACATTGCTGGTTTGTAGAATAAACAAACTCTGTTTCCATTTGCCCATTTGCTCATTGGTCTCACATAGATACAGTTTCCTCTGGTACCTAGTGTAAAGCTCTACCAGCGACTCTGTAAGAGAGATAAGAATGTCTGGTCTCTGTGTATTAAATGCACTCCATACAACTCAGTTCTGCAGTTTTACATTTTTATCCAAATGTGAGCCTGGACTTCAGGGGCCCCTCCTACCTCAATTATTTTTTACTTGTTCAATATTACAGAATTATGTGTGAGTCTGTGTGCAAGATGAATATTAAAACATTGAACTAACATTTCTAATGAGAGCATCAATGAACATATGAAGAGTGAAACTTAATGGCTCTTACTTTTCCTTTCTTTTCTTCCATGGGTGGAAAAGTTAGTTTATACCCACACAGAGCTGACTACTTTAGGTAGTATTTCAAATTTCAATAAGCTCTTTGTGGGAATTTTCCTAATTGTGATTGTTGTCTATATGGCTGAATTCCAGGAGAGGGCTGAGTTATAACTATTAGAAGGAAAGAATGGTACACCTTTGTTGCAATGTTTTTCTTTGTTACTTTGTATCCTCTAGTGATGAGCCAATGAAAAGAAAGATATTTTGGGAGGTTGCTTTAGAACATAGATAAGCTACCTGCAGTTATCAAAAAAGTAAATAAAATAATGAATGAGTTGCTGGTGGGATTGCAAATTAGTGCAGCCACTCTGGAAAGCAGTATGGAGTTTCCTCAGAAAGCTTGGAATGGAACCACCATTTGACCCAGCTATCCCACTCTTTGGCCTATACCCAAAGGACTTAAAATCAACATACTACAGAGATACAGCCACATCAATGTTCATTGCTGCTCAATTCACCATAGCCAGATTGTGGAACCAACCTAGATGCCCTTCAATTGATGAATGGATAAAGAAACTGTGGCATATATATACAATGGAATATTACTCAGCCATAGAGAATGATAAAATTATTGCATTTGCAGGCAAATGGATGAAATTGGAGAATATCATGCTAAGTGAGATAAGCCAATCTAAAAAAACTAAAGGACAAATGATCTCGCTGATCAGCGGATGAGGACATATAATGGGGGGTGGGAGGGGTTAGCGTTAGGGTTAGGGTTAGGTTTAGGGTTAGGGTTAGGGAGGGTGGCAAGAATGGAGGAAGGAAGGACTGTATAGAGGGAAAAGAGGAGTGGGAGGGGTGAGGGGGAAGGAAAAAAATAACAGAATGAATCAAACAACATTACCCTATGTAAATTTATGATTACACATAAATTTACATAAAATGGTATGCCTTGACTCCATGTACAAATAGAGGAACAACATGTATCCCATTTGTATACAATAAAAAAAAATGAATGAGAAGATGAAGATGGACAGATGGTGAATGACCCAGCAACAGCAACCTCAAACAGCAGTGACTGTTTCATAATTTGCTCCATGATGTAAAACTGGCCCAGTTTAGTTGTAGTTTTATTCAAATTTTTCTTAGGTAGAAGAATCTCTCACCTTCCCCTTGACAGTGAACCCAACATTGATTTCACTCTATGTTGCATTTTGCTCTGCTCTGGTCACTGATCCATGATTTCAGATGTTCCTTATGCCTTCATGTCATAATGGATAGTGAGGGTAAAATGAAAAGTTTAGGGTATATCACAAGAATAGAATTTAAGGAATGAGACAGACATCATTACCCTACGTACATGTATGATTACACGAATGATATGAATCTACATTGTGCACAACCATAGAAATGAATTATGTACCCCATTTGTGTACAATGAATCAAAATGCAGTCTGTAAAAAATTAAAAGCTAAATAAAAATAATAATAAAAAAAATACAAGACTTTATCTTTCATTCTATTTACAGTCTTATAATCTGATAAGCAATGAGTGTCTTTAGAAGCTTGCTGCACTTGTAAAAACAGAAAAATATTAATAAATTTTGAGAATTTTAATCTCAAGGACTTGGACTGATCTAGTCCATTTTAAAGATGAAGAAACTGGGACTCAGAGTTTGACTTATAATCTGCCTGGGTCTCAGCACATGTGGAATTGGGAACTAGATGGGACATAACTCTTCAAACAGGGTTAGAAAGCAAAGCCGAAAGTGGGCTCCCTGTTATCTCACAGTCCTCCTTTATCCAGTATAAATAGGGAAAATCTATTTGTTAAGGTGAAAAGATGTGGGAAGTCTGGGTGGGTAGGAATAAGAAAATGGGGAAAGGGCGGGGGAATGTTTGTCTCTGTCAGGAGTGAGCATTCCCATAGCTGGTGGTAATGCCTTCCATTAGCTGGAGGCAGTGCCAGGTTCAAGTCCACTTGGGAATTAATTACAATCTGAACTTAAGGTCATAGTCCATCTTATTGGTTACAGATCAGCTCAGGAAGCCTCCATTGTGTCCCCTTGACCAGTTGACTCTGAGATCATGACAATACTACTCTTGTCTTGATATTAGCTCCCATACACTGTAGGGTACCACCTGCATCAATTTAGTTTTGCAACTGTCTGTAGGACTCAAATCCTAAGCCAAGACTTTTTTTTTTTTTTTTTTTAGTATAAAATAAGGGTAAACAAGAGGAAATTAAACACTGAGTATCTCAGGATGAATGGTAATAGCACTCATCAGTGATCATGTTTTACAGAGTCTGCTGAAGGAAGAGAGTAAACTTTTCTATACCAATAGGTATAATGTTTATATTGAATTGACAATGTGCAGACAAACCTCAAGAAGGTTAATTCATTCCTAGGTATTTTCAGCCTAGAGATTTGCTGCTCAAAGTAGGGTTCTGCCTAGTGTGTGGAAAAATCGATTTGACTGGGTCTGAAGATCTGAGTTCAGGAGCCAATTGTACTAGGAGGGAGTTATTTGACCTTGGCCAAGTCACTTTCCTTCTTTAGGTCTCCTTTTCTCATCTGTGTACTGAGACAGTAAGACTAGCAAGCCTTTAGGTTGTTTTGTTTTGTTTTTTAGTTATAACTTTTTTACTAGTATTTTATGATCCTAATAATTTCTTTTACTCCCTTTCCCCCATACTTGGTTCACTGACAACAATATGTGGAAAGTGGACTCATGGGCTCTTGGACAATGCTTGTAAGTTAAGCACTGGTCATTGACAACTACCTGGGCCCCCAGCTGAAGCATCCCTCTCTGGACCACTTCCTTTCTGAGGCTTGGCTCCTGTGAACCTCACTGAACCTACCATCATTCCTTTTTCCTTTGAAAAAGTCACTTGCTTTCAAGAGACTTCCAAGTCTTTCTCTTGAGCCATGGTCTCTCTAACCTGTAGAATATGATTGGGTCCCCTGGTTGCTCCTTGTGTGCTGAGCACTGGTGACTATAACCCAGTCTTAGGAAGCACAGAGAAGATCCTCCACTTGGAGACCTCATGAGACAAGCCGTGTTTGTCTTTGGTGGTTTGGAAATCTGAAACACAAAGGATAACTTTAGAAATACTTTTGACGCTTTAGATTTCACTTTTGATTCCAAAAGATATCTACCAATACTTCAGTAGGTTACATATCATCAGCTGTGCTTTCTGTCGATCTTTACTTTCTATCGTTCTGTGCTTCCTTTGTAACAAGATGAATACATGGACATTCTTTGGTCCTAGAGGAAACATTTTACCCAGGAAATTAAAGTCTGCTGTTTTTTTTCTGACAACCTTTATTTTGTGTTTCTTTGGGAGAGATTCCTGAGTCATGTAATCAGTGAAAACTGCCAAGTTCTTTTATTAAAATCTCACTGAGTCTGTGAGACAGCAAAGAATTATGGCATTAGAACACTACTTGACCTGAAAGACTTTGAAGATTATGGAATCCAATCCTCTCTCTTTACAGATAAGAAAACAGACTCAGAAAGGTGAGATAACTTGTTCAAGGTCACATAACTTGCAGGGAAAACCGAAAAGTAGAATGCAGGCAGGTCTCCTAATTTTTAGCAAACACATTTGAGGAGGAAGGAAAGTACAATAAATGGAACAAACATAGTGATCTTTTGGTGACTTCATGTTCTAAGGAAGTCCATTTTTCAAGTTCATTAATTATATTTTAGAGTTTTGTCATTAAGTTTGATGTTTTAACAAAAATCTCCAACATTGTGAAATAATCTTGGTACTAACATGTATTGCAGAAATGTCTTCCCAGGCCAGGGTAATAAACTCAAATGCCTCAGAGGACAGTCAGATAATAGGGGACAATACCAATAGGAATGGATACTTCTTGCCAAGAGAACTGCAGTATAAGCCCCGCCTGTAACCTTCCCAACCGGCCCCACTCCTACCCCCTCCTCCACTTCCTTCTCTGACATAAACCAAGCACTGGGCCAACAGTTGCTCCTGAATGACAGATGTGCTCCCCCTAGTGGAAGCTGTAGATTTTTTCCCTGCAATATTAAACTATCATTCCTCTCTGTTCACCAGTTAACCCCTGGTATGGTACCTATCACTAGGCACCTAAAATACGTTTTTGTTTTGTTTTGTTTTGTTTTTTCCCAGTGGATCAATGATAAATTAAATATGTATTTTGGAATGTTGAATTCAGTGTAATGATCTGCTTTTGTGAAGCTAATTAGTTCAGATCTTGAAAATCTTTCTAAAATTTACGGTATAGAATGTGTCATTTCCTTAACTGTAAATACCTTGGGAAAGCCATCCGCCATCAACAACCTAGTATAAATCAATCCCACTCACTTTGTTTTCCTTCTCACCTTCAGTTGAGATGAGTCACCTTGGGGAGGAAGAAAATGTAGAGAAAGAGAACGCTAGGGGATGGGGTTTGGGAGCCTGGTCTCACTGCACCAATGGAGCACGGGAAAAAGGGGCTTCAGCAGGCAGAAGAAGCCAAAGGGTGGGTGAGAATAACAAACAGTATTTATTTCACAATTGTGTTTAAGGCTGGCACTATCAGATTCCATTATGAAGGAAATGGCTTCACTTTTAGATACAGATGACTCATGAGCAAACTCATTATAAAGTCTTTGGGAGAATCTGACCCTGTATTCTGTTTTTTCTTCAGAGAATCTCCCCCCAAACACCTCCACAATCCCCTGCCCTCCCTTTCTAATCATTATGCCAGATAGAGACATATTTCCCTATTATCACTGGGGCCAGGTATCACCAGTGACATTCCCAACATTTCCACAACACAGGCTGGAGAGCATCACACACCACCAGGCCTTCAGGCAACATGCCCAACACATGTCCTTGCTTGGGGGAATCAGGAGCAGAAGTGCTCTGGACTGCACTTTTCAAAAAACCTGTTATGCACTTGTGCCAACAGAGTGGGGAAATTTTCCCTTCCCAAGCTGCCAGGAGGAGCCTCCAACTGTCCTTACTGAGCTGAAGTGCACCTGCATAGGAGGCTGCTCATCCCAGCAGCAGCCAGGAGACCTTGGGAAAGCAGGCTACTCAACTCCATGAAGTGGTGTCATGGGCGATTTAGAGCCAAGGAGTTGCAGAGGAAAGGACTTCACACCAGGTGACCTTAGTTCCCAGCAGTACCCTTTCCTAGCAGGTGGTCTTAAGTCCCTCAATCTGCCTGAGCTTTACTCTTCTGGTCTGTAAGCAGAAATTCCACCCTCTGTTGGCCTCTGTGCTGTGCTGGCCATACTTGTGCATCTGTGAGTGTGTTTTCCTAATTACTGCCCTGTGGATGGTCAGGCACCATTACTACCCTCACTTTTTAGTAGGGTAAAGCCCCAGCTCAGAGTGCTTACAAGAGCTGGTTAAGGTAGCACAGCCAGGAAGGGGTATAGCTGAGGTTTGAAACCAAATTTGCTTTCAGCATTATTGAAAAGATCAAGTGCTATGTTTCATGTAGAAGGGCTTTGAGAAAACCATAATCTAGTGATAATGAATGCAAATGATTAAACAGCTCAAGATGTTATATTTAGAGAGGGCTCGGGCGGTGTAATCGATGGTGGAGAGAGTTCTTGATCTCCCTCTCCCAGCCTCAATCGCCTTGTCTATAAAATGAAGATGATCACGAAACTTACTTCCTGGGGTTATTGTGGGAATGAAATGAAATTGCATCTGCACGGCCCTCAGCCCAGTGACTGGCACATCAGTTCCACATGTTAGCTCTTGCTGCTCTCTGAAGCTTGATTTTCAGGTACTGATTATAAATTAGAAAAGATGGACTTACTCACAGGCTTTTCACATGGTTCACATGCCATCTTTCATTCACTTCCTATTTCCAGTTAACTGCAAAAGCCAGGAGGAAAGCTGATGACTAACATCAATTTTTAACAAGAATATTGTGTAGTAACAAATATACTTAAACTTGAATGAATAAAATTCATATTTCACTAAATAACAGACAGAGCCTTTTCCAGCCATATCTACTCCTCACGAGCTTCACACAGGGTTCTTGGGATCTGCTCTTCCCATCCTTTATCCTGTCTCCTTTGACTCCTTGTCTGTTTCTTGGCTCTGAGGTGTCAGCTCCTCCCCCACCTGTACCTTCTGGGTTGTGTTCATCCTTGTCCCCATAATTGGGCCCACGTTCTCCTTTAGCTGTTTTAATAGCATTTCTGGTTTCTGCAGTCTCTTTGGTTTTAGGCCCAAACTTTGTGTCCTGACCGAGACCTGGGTGAGCCCACCCCTGTTGTAACTGATGGTGGGGAGAACTTTGAACTGACCCAGGCTGTTACTCCCTGTCTTCAGCTCTCTCATGATTCACACAGGGACACGAACCAAACAAAATAGCAATTGAGGCTCAGACTCTGTCTCCGTGTCAGACCTCCAGATGTTTCCAGAAATACAGAAGTTTTGATCATGTAGTTAAATTCCTCTCCACTTAGGTGTTCCATCAACTTGTCTTCACCATGTGGTCTCACACAGGCTCAGTTTGTGACTTACGGAAGTGAAGCACAGGATCTCTGGGTGCACAGCTTTGGGACTATTTCTGATGCAAATGCACCTTTTCTAAGTAAGCAGCAGAGGAGTCTTTCCAGGCTGGTGTCAAAACTGGGCCAGAAAAGTGTTCTTCAATATTGTAAGTAGGTTTTAGTAATAGAGAAAAGAAGGTGTGGGATTAATCTCTTTCCTGCCAGCAAAAGTGTGCTTTTCAAATACTTTTTCCTTTGTGGCTTCCAAGGTATCTGCCAGTCTTCCTTGTACTCACTTCTTCCTCACTCTTAGGGCCAAGTGGAAACTGCATAATGTACAGAAAAGTGACCCAGGCCTGGAATGGAAACCCAGCTCAGCCTCTGATATGCAGGTGCCAGGTAAGCTCCTGGCGAGGGATGTGACAAAGCCCAAAACCTATCTCTTGGGAGACTTAAAAGACATAGAAGTCCCCCTTTACATATAACACACACACACACACACACACACACACACACACACACACACGCACACACACAATACATGTAAAACATGTACATATATACTATATATATAAGACATACTAGCAACTGGCATGAAGTGTGTGTGTGTGTGCGTGAGCATGCATGCATAGCTGCACGTGTGGTATGCTTTTGTGGGGATCAGGATACATCACCCCCAAATATGGCACACTGGCATTTGAGAAAACCACAGAAGCAGAAAGTCCACTTTCATCTTCCCTTCAGCCATCTTCTCTGAAGCTGTTCATGAAAGTTTCATTTCAGAGGCACCTTTCTATACTCAGAGGAAAAGAATGTCCTTATCTCTGAAGACACAGGGACCCAGAGAAGAATCTGGACAGGTCTTAGTAGGTAACCCCCCCATTTATTCCCTAGAGATAATATTTCCTGTCCAATCATACTTCTGCACTGCTGTCTGCTCTTCTTCAGACTCAGTGTAGAGATACACAGGTGTCCCTGTTTCTTTGGGTCTTCATTCTTCTAGATTCCTGTATCATGAAAAACTTGTATTAAATAAATTTCCGTGCTTTGCTCTGGCTCATTTGTCTTTGTCATGGGTGCCTTGCCCCTGAACCTAGCAATGGGGGAGGAAAAGAAATCCTTCCTTCCTTACAGATTCTTTGTGTCCATATAGGTCTATATATAGTGCCGTTGCTTTAGTCCTCATCCTTTTGGGGGAGCAATTTGATATAAATGTCTTCCTTTGATTACAGAGATTATCTGGAATTTGATCCTGATTCCAGTGATACATAGGGAGTTCTCAAAGGATTTTAAAGGTTTGCATCAAAAAGAAATGATAAACGTTTGAGGAGATAGGTAAACTGAATCTGATTTAAACATCACGTAATGTACAAATATATCAAAACATCACACAGTACCCCATAAATATGTACAACCTCTATTTTTAATGTGTCTTTAAAAATAAATTTAAATTTAAAAATAAATAAAGAAATACAAGCAGGTTAATAGTTACTAGAAAGTAGTATTATAACACAAATGAAGGTAAGCCATTCAACTCATACGGATGTTACTTGTTTGGGAAAATTTTTTCCCCATCAACAAACTAAAATAAACTTGCTAGCTATATAAATAAAATAATATTAATAAATAATAACTATTTTCTGTCCAAAAAATAGAGAAGTCCATTTAAAAAAAAAATTCCTAAAAGTGGCCTTGTTCAGACACCATAGGATTGTTGGGTTTGTTTTGACTGAGTGTGTATATGTCTGTCCTAGTCTCCTGGTCCTTTCCATTGCCACACTTTGTCTCCCAAAACCTGTGGTAGAAGTGGTCCTGGTGACTGTCTAGTAGGGCTGGCTGGTGGGGCCGCTCCAAATCTGATTTCAGAATTTCCGTTGGCTTCTAATGGCCAGTCTCCCTCATATGTCCTTAGCGAGTTTAGAACTAGATGGGCTGTTTGCTCTAGCAAATGCATCTGAATGATTTCTTTTGCAAGAAAAGTTTATTAATATGATTTTCCCCCTCAGGAAAATATCCCCCTTGTGTTTGATGGTTGGGAACTTTAGGTTAGATCTGTCAGGGAGTACATTTTCTGAAAGTAAACACAGAGGAGGCAGTTAAATCTATAATGGAACCATTTTATTACTTAGTCATAATATGAGAATTTTTAAAACATAGTTTCTCTAATCCAGAAAAGATTTGAATTTGTTTAAAAAATGAATGCCATACAAATTAAATAAATAGCTAAGATGTCAGCTATGGGTAAGAATTCAAAACAAGAAGAAAGTGCAGCGTACTGCCCTGGGTAGTGACTACTGTCAGGGGGCCAGTTTAACTCCAAGCTTTTCCTAATGGCCAAAACAGAAAGGGAAACTCAATTTTAGAAGTTACAGTGTTATAATATACATCCAAATTAACTTTTCTCAGACCAAGAGGAAATTCTATGTGGCTACTCCCCAAGGAAAACCTTTATAACTCTCAAAGACCTAACTTGACCTGAATTGCTAGACAACCCAAAACTTTAGGGATATTTTCCCAGTTGACTTGGGCCTGGAGGAAAAAATATAGCAGAGTTAATGTGCACACAGACAGCATAAAACTACAGTCTCTCATCTCCTATGCACCAATGTCAAAGAGTGGTGTGAACATGTCCCTGGCTCTTCTGTGTACCAGGACCACGCAACACTAAATAGCAGAACATGTGTGATCTCAGATCATTTGGCTGGATGAAAAGTTTCATTTATCCTTCAAGGGCCTACTGAAGTGCCTCAATCCTGTGACCTTACAAGGTACTTTAGGAGTCCCCAGCATCATAAGCCTTAACAGAGTAGAGAGGACCTTCTATGTGCACTGCAGGGATAAGGCTCAAGTGAAGCATTAGTGATTTACTTCCACGTCTATACCTCAGGAGGCATTGGGATTCCCTGTCTTACCCATCACTGAAGGGTGGTGCCCAGCACGGTGCCTTCTACAGCATTCGCTGAGCATAAGAAGAGTGAATGCCATGTGCTAGCCAGAGTTCTGGACACCTTGCAAGGTTTTCCTTGTGGGTTCCTTCTAACAGTTATATGAGGTAGTTACTATTATCATCTTCCTTTTATAAATGAAGAAACCATGACTGGAAGGGTAATTTGCCTCTATTGGAAGCAAGTGGTAGAAGAGAGAAGTTAAGCCCCTTGTTTGAACCAGCACACCACAATAAAGACCAAATCTGGATGTTTGAAGGAGGTAGGCCAGTCTCAGGCTTAGAAGGCACTAAATATGCCAGTGGGTTATGTTAGAGGAAAGAGTAAAATATTATTTATTGAGATGGTTCAATATAAATTCCTTCTTATTATCAAAGTCCCAGGATTGAGGTCCCTCTAAGTTATGGCCTATGGACATTATCTTCAGAAGCCCCATGTCATCCCTGTGAGTAAGCATAACTGGGCAAACTGAGTATCTGTGTGAATCTTCATTTCATAAGGTATGATACCATTTAAAATTCAGGAGTGCATTTAAATAGGATTAGGGATGGTTCTGCATTAATTGATTAGAAGCTACTAGATAGAAAAATGGAGGCAATAATCTTTGCTTCTAATTTCTTCTAAATGTTTACTCTTTCTCAAGGCAAAGTACTATTTATAACTTTTGTATTAATTTAATCTAAAGTCAGCAAATTCTTAAGTGACCTGACATCTTTTTATGGTTTTCTGGGGGAAATAATGAAACAGTTGGGCTAATCTAATGTTGGTATTTGCTCTAACATTTTGATGAATAAACCCCTGTTCTGAAAGGTACTTATGCCCTTTTGAAATGCTTCGCATACTTCCTTTCCAAAGGTATCCCAAATAGTTGACTACGAATATTTCTACTTAATGAGATGGCTTTGAAATATTACCACTGTGGTTATAGGTAAAAATAGTGAATTTCATTAGGTTCCTTGAGTCCTACTTTTGAATCTCAAAGCAATCATGGGCAGTAAATAGATGAAGAGCTTTTTGGATACAATTAACTTATCCTAACACACCTACTTGCTATCCTAACATTGCCATTCTGACTCAGTCCCAGGTTATCTTAAGTACATAGATCAATGTAGAACTGTTATAGGGAGTCTTCATAACCCCAAAGAATTAATAAGTCAAAACACATTCACACACACAAATTCTCCAGTTTGAGGGAGCAAGAGGGTGCTATTAAAATTCTCTATTTTACTAATATTCATGGTAATTTGGTTATAATCTGTGCTCTAATACCAACTGCTAAGGTGATATCACATATTATCCTCACAATAAATTTAATTGAATCAAATTCTATTGTTTTGCCTTAATGATATTATTGTGCTTTGTCAATTCTTGGACCATCATTCATTTTGGTGTAAATCCTGATAAACTCATAATTTGTGCATGTGTGTTGGCCTTGGGGATAGAAAGGAGTTTTTCTAAGCCAGGAATGAATATACACAGGCTTCAAGATACATGAATAGTTATACTCACAGTCCATGAAAACACCAGCTTCCCCACATCTTCGCTAGTGCTGTTTTGAAGAGACCAGGCCAAAGGTCTTATAGAATGTTTTATATTCTAGATTTGTCTGATTGTTTCCTCTTGGTGGAGTTTAACTTGTTTCTGTATCACCTGCATTTCCTATAGACTTGAGTTAGCTCTGAAGTCTTGGAAGCAAACCATTCATTGATGATGCTGTGTAGCACGCATCATTACATCCAGAGCCACATTATGTGACACTCTCCATCCATTCATGATGCTGATGGCCAGTCTCTCCATTTGAAGGTACATTTCTTTCTTTCTTTCTTTTTTTTTTTTTTTTTTTTTTTTTGTGGTGCTGGGGATCGAACCCAGGGCCTTGTGCTTGCAAGACAAGCACTCTACCAACTGAGCTATCTCCCCAGCCCCTTGAAGGTACATTTCTCACTTCGTAGTTAGTTTCACATCATACTTAGTTGGTGGGATGCATTTATTTAATTTTGATGATGTGTAATATGTTTGAATTCCATTCTTGAGGAAGCAAAGTGTTTTGTTTGGATCAGGTCTTGGGGGCAGGGCATTCCAGCCTGTCTCTGTTCACACCAGGCAGATTCCCACTTCTCTGTAAGTGATATTCAGAGAGCATTCAGACCAAGGGCACCTGGGACAATTCTGTTGCTTAACCGGTTTTAGGGGTTAAGTATAACCTTGGAATTTGGGGGATAATTTTAGTCTTATTTACCTTTTTAATTGGAAATACACTAATGGGATGCAAAATTCAAAACACATAAAAAGGGTAAACAGTGAAGAGCCTATTCTAGTTACATGTTGCTTTTTATTTTTAGCAAGCCGCCCCCAAAAATAGTGACTTGGAAGAGTAATGATGCCCTTATTTAGTAATGAAGCAGGGGGTAGGTGGTGAATGAATGGGCTTAGGTGGTCCATTCTTACTCAGGGTCTCTTGCAGTTGCTATCGGTGGCTGGGGCTGGAGCCATCAAAGCTTTCTTCATTCATATGTCTGCTGCCTGAGCTGGGAAGACTCAAAACAGCTGGGTCCAGGAGCAGCTGTGCTCCCTGGATGTCTCTCTTCTCTGCCCCTCACTCTGTGACCTCCGCACGGTGGCCTCCTGGTGACTGGGCTTCTTACACGGCAGCTGATGGCTCCTGCAGTGATTGTCCCTAGGGAAACTTGAAGACACTGAAAACCCATTCCAAATGCAGCCTTGGACCTGGTACAGCATGACTCCTACTGCATTTCATTCATTGGGATAGTGGCGAAGGCCCACCAGGGAAGGAAAAGGCCACAGACTCCACCTTCTGAGAGGAGGAGGAACAAAGAATTTGCAGCTGTGCTTCAAAACCATCATGTTCTCCTACATTTCCCTTTGCCAGACACCAAGTTCACTTTTCCTAGCACAACTGATGTCACCAGTGTCCAGTGGAGCATTTATGAGTCGCTCTATGCACAAGATAAGCATATTCCTCCCACTTAGCATGTGTGTTTGTTCTGGGCTTTGATGTTTTTCCTTAACAGTATTTCACAGAGATTGTTCAGATCAGTCCACCAACTGGACCTTGATTCTTTTAAATGCCTTGTAGTATCACGTTATCATCATAATGTTTAACCACTTAATTGTTAGTGGTCAATTTAGGTGATTTTAACAACTGTCATTGTTAAAAACAATGTGTTGTTAACACATGTGAAGATTTTACTTTTCTATGTTTAGGAATCACTGGTATTTTTTCAATTCCTGAAAAGGGCTTAAGGAAGATTCTAATGTAGAATAAATGTTTGAGGCAAGTGAAAAGGTGAGATACTCCACATTTTTGATAAACATAAGAATTTTTGAATAATTCAGAAAGGCTTCCTTTTCTGAATCCTACCAATGAGTGAGACGTGAACATTTGAACCCTCTGTGATTGTTGGACTTTGGATATTTTCCAAACCCATCCTGAGAGTATTAGACTGGTAGAAACACTCTGAGATGTTATAAGTAGATGTCTATCTCCATAGGAAAAATTCTTAATTTAAAAAAAATTTCCTCATGACCCCATAGGGCTTAGTACAAAATTTTCATTATTTCTGTAAATCCTTCTCCAACTTTTAGATTTGAGACGAATGACTTACCTTTAGATTTTTGTGCACTTTCCTCACAAAATGTATTCTACTTTTACCATCTCCTCTACTCTTCCTAACTAATAATTTACTTTATAGATTCATAGGAAACCTCACAATTCAGTTTATACAGTGACATAATGTAGGGAGTAGGGAACAGAATTTCAGCAAAATTCTGGCAAAAAAGAAGACAACTCCATATGGTTGAAACGTCACCGATACTTTAGCTAGAAAACCTACCATTTATTCTGCTGGCCATGGGCTAGTTTGTCAACTTTCAAAAAATCAATTTCCTCATCTGAAAATGAGGATAATACTTTCTTACAAAACAGTTTGCCATGAAAACAAAGAGAAAGAAAGTGCCCAACTCACATTTACAGAGTTTCTGCTATGTTGAGGTGTGTTTATACACTTGGTCTCTTTAGTCCTCCAAGAAGTTCACTAACTCTCAATCTTAGTGACTGTATTAGGTTCTTAAAGCTGCCATAACAAATTATAGGTGGTGTAACGATCAAAGTTTATTCTCTCACAGTGTTATAGGTCAGAAGTTGGAATGAAGATGTTGGCAGAGTTGGTTCCTTCTGGAAACTTTGAGGAAGAATCTGTTCTATGCCTCTCTCCTAACTTCTGGTGGGCAATCACAATTCTTGACATTGTGCAGCATGTGGATATGTCACTCCAATCTTTGCCTGTGTCTTCATTTGCCCTTCCCACCTGTATTTGTCTCTGTCTTCTTTTCTGTCTCTTACAATGACATTCTTCATTGAATTTAGGGCCTACCCTAAATCCAAGATGATCTCAGCTTGAAATCCTTAATTTAATTATATATTTATATTTATGAATGTGACTCTATTTCCAAACAAGTTCACATTTATAAGTATGGAGTGGGGTTAGGAATTGAGCGTATCTTTTGGGGACCACAGTTTAACCCACTATAGTGACCAAGCTAAGAATTAAATCGAGGTTCTTTCTGATTTCAAGTCTGTGATGCTCTCTTCTTCTGTGAAACTGCTCTGCCTGGTTAAGCAGCACATCACGATCTCTTCTTATTATTCTGGGGTTATATGGTTCCCTGTGCTTCTAGTTCCTATCAGGAAGTAGCTTGGGCACCTGGAAGAAGTCACTGAGTTCTCTAAGTTTTTGATTTGGTGATAAGGGCATACGTGCCTAAACAGTTTTTGAATAGTAGTTGGGTTATGCACTCAGGATTTGTTATATCATCTAATCTTATAACTAACTTTCATTGATTATTATTTTTTATGTGTCACACCTACCTGTGCTGATTGTTTCACATGCATCATCTCATGTCACCCTAGAAGGTAGTGACTGTTACCATTTCTCATTTACAGAAGACACTGAGGTTCCCAGGGAGCGTATCTCCAGTCACAGAGCTGCTAAGTGGTACGGTTGAGATTTGAACTCAGGCAACGTGACACTAAGTCCCAGGCTCTTGAAACTATAGTAGAGTAACTTTGCTCCTGCACTGTTGGCAAGGAATCAGCTTCCCTGCCACCAGGCTGGCCCCTAGGCAATTAGACTTAGCAAACAAAGACTTGTTAATCATGACAATTAACCATGTATTTCTAATAGGAACAGACCGGGCATTCAGATGTCTCTTTGGTTTTTTTTTTCTTCATTTCATTTTGGAGTGACATTGTTGAAAGATACTTGGAACTGTTGAATGAAAGTACTTGGAACTTAACCTTAGCTTTTAGGAAAAAATAAAATCAGGGTGTTTCCTTTCGTCGTTATGATTTCAGGACTTTGGTCTGGCGTTTCCCTATGCATTCATTACTCAGAACAGTTGCTTTGAGTTCGTCAGCACATTAAAATGCAATTTTAAGAAAATACAGCATTTTTCTCCCACCACAAAAGCTAGATTTATTTTGGTTTGCTGTCAATGTAAAACAAATTTCCCTTCAACAGGGTAATATAATAAAGTCTCAGAACAACGAGGAAGGATGTAGTAAGTAAGACCTAGTCAGCACTCTAATTCTTTCCTTCTGATTAATATTTTTAAATTATCTTTGGCTGAAACAAGAAAGATAAATCATTAATATGACCCAAAGTCTAAACAAAAGCTTATTGCTTTACAGTATATTCATTTATTTTTTAATGCTCATGTCAGTTTTTAAAGGATGGCTTTATAACAGTATTTAACTACTTAAAACATTAACTACCAGTCTGCTGGTCCATCATCTTAACTTAAATGCTGAACTAAACTAGAATTGCTCATTGTCTCCTCTCCCCTGTAATGAAATTCATTAATGATGGTGTATTTATAGTTTATATGGAAGAGGTCATCTTCTTTTGTACATTGTCTTCCTTTAATTAACTCGGTATCCTTGAGAAAGAATTTAAACCTACGTGTCTTTCTGATGGATTTATTATTTCCCTCTTAAAGTAACAATGTCACTTGTATTTAAAGGATCAAGCCATTATACCAGCTTTGCTTCGACTCTGAAGCCGTCTTTGTAAGTCATGCGTTCAAGAGGATCTTGGGAACATATTCTAGGATTTAGGCTTGTAACTTATTATGCTTGAGAATGAACAAGATTAGGGAACAAAAACAGGAGTTCTGGCAAGAAAGGAAAAGACTGCCCCCCTTGCCCATTTGCTAAGCTACTTCCTGTCCTCTGCATTGGACACCAACATGTCACCAGGACAACAGGAGGCAAGAAACATGGGTGGATTGCCTGCTGTTGGGTGTCCATGTGTTTAGACTTTTAATGTAGAACACTAGTGGTTGTACATAAAGTTTCTATTTTATTATTTGGAATATTTCAAGTGCATGAAATAAACACTTGATGATTCTTGCTCAATTTATTGTTTTATAGATTTTTCTATAAATTTGAAAGGAGTAAAATGTCTCCCTTGGCTTTCTGCTTGCTGTGGACTTAGTTGACAATAATGAATTCAGTGAACTTCCCAGTCACCTTGGTGGTAGAGTATTTTCATTGTCAAGTTAGGGAAGCTGAAGAGCAGAGAGTTGAAGCAATCTGCTCAAGGTCAATTGGAGATCAGGGAAGTTTTAGTTGTAAACTTCCTTTGCTGGTTATTAATCAGTTACTCTCCTCTTGATTTATGCCTTTGTTAATTATTGTCTTTAAACATGGAGAAAATTAGTCTGAAAACCTTTTGATGTTTTTGTTGTCAAAAAGCTCATTCTTCTATTCTTTTTCAATATTTTGTTCATTGTTTGCTAAAATGGGGGGACTTAAACATAGATGAATGTTAGTTATCCCGATGCTCAATTTTTCAATCTACTGCACTGATTGTGTCCTGAAAAAGTCATCTAAATTCCTAGGGGCTCACATCAATGTTCATTGCTGCTGAATTCACCATAGCCAGATTGTGGAACCAACCTAGATGTCCTTCAATTGATGAATGGATAAAGAAACTGTGGCATATATATATATACAATGGAATATTACTCCTCCATAAAGAATGATAAAATTGTGGCATTTGCAGGCAAATGGATAAAATTGGAGAATATCATGCTAAGTGAGATAAGCCAATCTCAAAAAACCAAAGGACGAATGATCTCACTGATAAGCGGATGATGACACATGATGGGAGGTGGGAGGGGTTAGTGTTAGGGTTAGGGTTAGGTTTAGGGTTAGGGTTAAGGAGGGGGCAAGAATGGAGGAAGGAAGGACTGTATAGAGGGAAAAGAGGGGTGGGAGGGGTGGGGGGAAGGGAAAAAATAACAGAATGAATCAAACAACATTGCCCTATGTAAATTTATGATTACACAAATGGTATGCCTTTACTCCATGTACAAACAGAAACAACATGTATCCCATTTGTTTACAACAACAACAACAAAAAACTGCATTAACAAAAAAAAAAATTCCTAGTGGTTCAAGCTCCAACAGACAGCTCTCATCATACTAGAAGAACCTCCCTGCTGCTGGCTAGAGGGGCTCACACAAAATACCAGCAACACCCACCTCACAAGATTCTGCTTTTCCCAATCTTCTCTCATGCAGACTGTGGGTGGGTGGGGTGCTGAGTCAGAGGCGATGACTGGGGGTTGCAGCCCAATTGGGCACTTCTTAATAATCAGTGGAAGGACTGCCAGGCCCACATTGACTTCACTTCTCCTTCAAATCTAGAGCATTCCACAGTTCTTTTGTCTCTGGGCAATGGGTCATATTCCACTCAGTGCTGTATTGCTATACTCCCTGGGTGGTGGTGGTTGTTTCGTTTTGTTTTCTGTGGAAAAGTCCAGAAAAAAGACTCATACTCAGTCTCCTTTCAGAATTCTTATCTTTAAGCATCATCCAGAGGCTGTTCTCATGTTTCCAGAGATTTAAGTTTATGGGTATAACTTTTATGTCCAGAGATATTAACTAGCTCAATATATAACTATCATGCTATAGAGCAATTCTTGAAGGATCCCAGATAAGCTCCACAAATCTCCATTGCAACTGTTGGAAACCCTAGAGAAACTAAAGAAGACCAAAGACAAGGAGTGAAACTTAATAGTGAACAGAGAACAAAGACAGATTATACACACAGATGCAACTATGAGTGCATCAATAAACTCTCAATAGCATCATCAGAGGCAAAGGGTGATAAATAATAATCATCATTATTAATTGTTTCTACATTGAAAGATAAGAATTTTTTCCCCCTTTTCTGCCCACTGTGGACATGCATTCTTCCAAGGTCCTAATATAATATAAAATAATATAATATAATGTAATAATAGGGTAATTTTGTTTAGATCAATCACCAGTGCCTACATTATTATGATGTAAATAGCTGCTTTTGGGTGTGTATGACATGTATTCACCCTCTGAGAGCTTTTGAGATCTTCTTTTCCTTATCGTTCTGATATTTCACAGTGATGTAATCAGGTATGAGGCTATTTTCATCTGTTGTTCTGAGAACATTGTGAGCCATTCAATCTGGAAACACATGTATTTCAGTTCAGAAAATGTTCTTAAATTAGTTCTTTAATTTTTTCTCATTCATTTTATTTGTTCTCTCCTTCTGAAGCTGAAATTGTTCAGACTTTGTTTGACCTCCCTAGACTATTTGATGCAGTGTTTTATAATATACTGTAATAGTTTATATTTTCTGTATGAAATACAAATATATAAATATATATATTTTCTGTATGAAATACAAATATGTAAATATATTATATATTATATATATTTTTCTCTTTTTCTCTTTCTCTTGGCTTTTTTTTCTACTTCCTGGGAGGCAGATTCCACCTGAACCTCCAATTTTCTATTGAGAGGTTCAGTTCTGCTATCATGTCTTTAATTTCTAAGACCTCTTTTATGTTCTCTGAATGTTTCTTTTTATATAGCATTCTGACTTTGTTTCTTGGATTCAGTATCACTGATTTTCTCTTTATGGAAATAGAAATTTGTTCTTCCCTTCATAGTTTATTTTTCCTCCATGTTACCTTTTTCTGTATATGGTTTGTTTAATCTCTATCTCATATGTTACAGGCATTGTCTTCTAAGTGTGATAGAGATACCTAGTATTAGATGTCTGCTCATGTTTAATTGTGGATGAGTAAAAAGTTGATTTCAAGATCTGATTGACTTTCATAGGAGAATGTTCTGCCTGGGTTATTTCTTGGGCAAAGCCTTGATATCAGTATGGTTATGCTTTCCTCTGGGATGGTCAGAATCCTCAAAGATTACTGATTCTTCCATTCTCCTAAATCTTCTGTTGGGAGAGAAAAGGTCTGGTTTTAAACATTCTAGAAGCTGAGTTGGGGATGGGATTTGAGGCAGAGTCTCAGTCTCTAGTATCTTCATTTGCTTCCCTTGGTTTCAGTGTGAGACATGTACCCTTAACTCAGGCTGTGTCCTCCAAGTCCAGAGTAGTTCTGTTGTATCCTCTCTAGAGAATAGTCACCATTCTTGACCAGGGTGGGGAGGAGAAGTCACCCAGTAGTGTGGGATGAAGACGGAATCCAGGACAGGAGCACTTCTCAACAGCTTTACTCATCCTCCTTATTTTAAGTCATCCTCTTTACCCCTATGTCTTCTGCTTCCTGGTGTCACCATTTCCTGGATTCTTGATAATCCCTCAACAAAGACTAAGCCAGCTTCAAATTTTATTTTCTTTTATCTGTTGGTCAGTTTTTATGATGTATTCTCTTTCTAACTTCTAAGAGTTTGTTTTTGTTTCTTCTCCTATTCCCCATATCCTTAAAGGCTCACATATTTCTAAATGATAGGTATTTGTTGTAGTGTTTTCTGGAAAAGCAAAATTTGGATGCTTGTGCTTAATCCACTGTATTTACCCAGGACCTTATTTTATTTTATTTTATTTTATTTTTTCTTTATTTTTTTTATTATTGTACACAAATGAGATACATGTCGTTTCTCTATTTGTACATGGCGTAAAGGCATACCATTTGTGTAATCATAAATTTACATAGGGTAATGTTTGATTCATTCTGTTATTTTTTTCCCTTCCCCCCCACCCCTCCCACCCCTCTTTTCCCTCTATACAGTCCTTCCTTCCTCCATTCTTGCCCCCCTCCCTAAACCTAACTCTAACCCTAACACTAACTCTTCCCACCCCACATTATGTGTCCTCATCCACTTATTAGCGATATCATTCTTCCTTTGGTTTTTTGAGATTGGCTTATCTCACTTAGCATGATATTCTCCAGTTTCATCCATTTGCCTGCAAATGCCATAATTTTATCATTCTTTATGGCAGAGTAATATTCCATTGTATATATATACCACATTTTCTTTATCCATTCATCAATTGAAGGACATCTAGGTTGGTTCCACAATCTGGCTATTGTGAACTGAGCAGCTATGAACATTGATGTGGCTGTATCTCTGTAATATGCTGATTTTAAGTCCTTTGGGTATAGGCCAAGGAGTGGGATAGCTGGGTCAAATGGTGGTTCCATTCCAAGTTTTCTAAGGAGTCTCCATACTGCTTTCCAGAGTGGCTGCACTAATTTGCAGCTCCACCAGCAATGTATGAGTGTACCTTTCTCCCCACATCCTCGCCAACACCTGTTGTTGCTTGTATTCTTGATAATCGTCATTCTAATTGGGGTGAGATGGAATCTTAGGGTGGTTTTGATTTGCATTTCTCTTATTACTAGAGATGTTGAACATTTTTCCATATGTTCATTGATTGCTTGTAGATCTTCTTCTGTGAAGTGTCTATTCATTTCCTTAGCCCATTTGTAGATTGGATTACTTGCATTCTTGGTATAGAGTTTTTTGAGTTCTTTATAGATTCTGGAGATTAGCGCTCTATCTGAAGTATGATTGGCAAAGATTTTCTCCCACTCTGTAGGCTCTTTCTTCACATTGCTGATAGTTTCCTTTGCTGAGAGAAAGCTTTTTAGTTTGAATCTATCCCAGTTATTAATTCTTGCTTTTGTTTCTTGTGCTATTGGAGTCCTGTTGAGGAAGTCTGGTCCTAAGCCGACATGTTGAAGCTCTGGACCTACTTTTTCTTCTATAAGATGCAAGGTCTCTGGTCTGATTCCAAGATCCTTAATCCATTTTGAGTTTAGTTTCGTGCATGGTGAGAGATATGGGTTTAGTTTCATTCTGTTGCATATGGATTTCCAATTCTCCCAGCACCATTTGTTGAAGAGGCTATCTTTTCTCCATTGCATATTTTTGGACTCTTTGTCTAGTATGAGAAAATTGTATTTATTTGGGTTTGTGTCCATGTCCTCTATTCTGTACCATTGATCCACCTTTCTATTTTGGTACCAATACCATGCCATTTTTGTTACTATTGCTTTGTAGTAGAGTTGAAGATCTGGTATTGCGATACCCCCTGCTTCACTCTTTCTGCCAAGGATTGCTTTAGCTATTCTGGGTTTCTTATTCTTCCAGATGAATTTCATAAGTTCTTGCTCTATTTCTGTAAGGTACATCATTGGGATTTTAATTGGAATTGCATTGAATCTGTATAGCACTTTTGGTAGTATGTCCATTTTGACAATATTAATTCTTCCTATCCAAGAACATGGGAGATCTTTCCATCTTCTGAGGTTTTCTTTAATTTCTTTCTTTAGTGTTCTGTAGTTCTCATTGTAGAGGTCTTTCACCTCTTTTGTGAGATTGATTCCCAAGTATTTTATTTTTTTTGAAGCTATTGTGAATGGGGTAGTTTTCCTAATTTCTCTTTCTGAAGATTCATCGCTTATGTATAGAAATGCCTTAGATTTATGTGCATTGATCTTATATCCCGCTACTTTACTGAATTCACTTATGAGATCTAACAGTTTTCTGTTGGAGTTTCCTGGTTCCTCTAAGTATACAATCATATCATCAGCAAATAGGGATAGTTTGAGTTCTTCTTTTCCTATGCGTATCCCTTTAATTTCTTTGGTCTGTCTAATTGCTCTGGCTAGAGTTTCAAGGACGATATTGAATAGAAGTGGTGAAAGAGGGCATCCCTGCCTTGTTCTAGTTTTTAGAGGGAATGCTTTCAGTTTTTCACCATTTAGAATAATATTAGCCATGGGCTTAGCGTAGATGGCCTTTACAATGTTAAGGAATGTTCCCACTATCTCTATTTTTTCTAGTGTTTTGAGCATGAAGGGATGCTGTATTTTATCAAATGCTTTTTCTGCATCTATCGAAATAATCATGTGATTCTTGACTTTAAGTCTATTGATATGATGAATGACATTTATTGATTTCCTGATGTTGAACCAACCTTGCATCCCTGGGATGAAACCCACTTGATCATGGTGCACTATCTTTTTAATACGTTTTTGTATGCGATTTGCTAAAATTTTGTTGAGAATTTTTGCGTCGATGTTCATTAAGGATATTGGTCTGAAATTTTCTTTCCTCGATGTGTCTCTGTCTGGTTTAGGTATCAGGATAATATTGGCTTCATAGAATGAGTTTGGGAGGGTTCCCTCCTCTTCTATTTTATGGAATACTTTGAGAAGTATTGGAATGAGCTCTTCTTTAAAAGTTTTGTAGAACTCGGCTGAGAACCCATCTGGTCCTGGACTTTTCTTTGTTGGTAGGCTTTTGATGACTTCTTCTATTGCATTACTTGAAATTGGTCTATTTAAATTGTGTATGTCCTCCTCGTTCAGTTTAGGCAATTCATATGTCTCTAGAAACCTGTTGATGTCTTCGAAATTTTCTATTTTGTTGGAGTATAGATTTTCAAAATAGCTTCTAATTATATTTTGTATTTCAGTCGTGTCTGTTGTGATATTTCCTTGTTCATTCCAAATTTTAGTAATTTGGGTTTTCTCTCGTCTTCTCTTTGTTAGTGTGACTAAAGGTTTATCAATTTTGTTTATTTTTTCGAAGAACCAACTATTTATTTTGTCAATTTTTTGTATTGTTTCTTTTGTTTCAATTTCGTTGATTTCAGCTCTGAGTTTGACTATTTCCTGTCTTCTACTACTTTTGGTGTTGGTCTGTTCTTCTTTTTCTAGGGCTTTGAGCTGTAGTGTTAGGTCGTTTATTTGTTGAGTTTTACTTCTTTTATTAAATGCGCTCCATGAAATAAATCTTCCTCTAAGTACTGCTTTCATAGTGTCCCAGAGACCTTGATATGATGTTTCTTTGTTCTCGTTTACCTCTAAGAATTTTTTTAATTTCCTTCCTAATATCTTTTGTTATCCATTCATCATATAAAAGCATATTGTTTAATCTCCAGGTGTTGGAGTAGTTTCTGTTTTTTACTCTTTCATTTATTTCTAACTTCAATCCACTATGATCTGATAGAATACAAGGTAGTGTCTCTATCTTCTTGTATTTGCTGACATTAGCTTTGTGGCATAATATATGGTCTATTTTAGAGAAGGATCCATGTGCTGCTGAGAAGAAAGTGTATTCGCTCTTGGTTGGATGGTATATTCTATAAATGTCTGTTAAGTCTAAATTATTGATTGTGTTATTGAGATCTATGGTTTCTTTGTTCAATTTTTTTTTTTTTTTTTTTTTTTTTTGCGGTGCTGGGGATCAAACCCAGGGCCTTGGGCTTGCAAGGCAAGCACGCTACCGACTGAGCTATCTCCCCAGCCCTCTTTGTTCAATTTTTGTTTGGAAGATCTGTCCAGTGGTGAGAGAGGTGTGTTAAAATCACCTAGTATTATTGTGTTATGGTCTATTTGGTTTCTAAAATTGAGAAGGATTTGTTTAACATACATGGATGAGCCACTGTTTGGGGCATAGATGTTTATGATTGTTATATCTTGCTGATTTATGCTTCCCTTAAGCAGTATGAAATGTCCTTCTTTATCCCTTCTGAATAACATTGGCTTGAAGTCCACATTATCTGAAATGAGGATGGATACTCCAGCTTTTTTGCTGAGTCCATGTGCATGGTATGTTTTTCCCCATCCTTTCACCTTTAGTCTATGGGTATCTCTTTCTATGAGGTGAGTCTCTTGCAGGCAACATATTGTTGGATCTTTCTTTTTAATCCAATCCACCAGTCTATGTCTTTTGATTGATGAATTCAGGCCATTAACATTCAGGGTTATTATTGAGATATGATTTGTATTCCCGGTCATTTGGTTCATATTTAAAATTTTATTCATTTATTTCTTTCTTTTTTGACACATCTTGGTTCCTCCTTTATTTGACAGTTCCTTTAGGATAATTCCTCCCTTTGCTGATTTGCTTCTTTGTTTTTTATTTCTTCCTCATGAAATATTTTGCCGAGAATGTTCTGTAATGCTGGCTTTCTTTTTGTAAATTCTTTTAGCTTTTGTTTATCATGGAAAGATTTTATTTCATCGTCAAATTTGAAGGTAAGCTTTGCTGGGTATAAGATTCTTGGTTGGCATCCATTTTCTTTCAGAGCTTGAAAAATGTTGTTCCAGGCCCTTCTAGCTTTTAGGGTCTGGATTGAAAAATCTGCTGATATCCGTATTGGTTTCCCCCTGAATGTAATTTGGTTCTTTTCTCTCACAGCCTTTAAAATTCTGTCTTTATTTTGTATGTTAGGTATTTTCATTATAATGTGCCTTGGTGTGGGTCTGTTGTAATTTTGTGTATTTGGAGTCCTATAAGCCTCTTGAACTTGATTTTCCATTTCATTCTTCAGATTTGGGAAATTTTCTGATATTATTTCATTGAATAGATTGTTCATTCCTTTGGTTTGTTTCTCTAAGCCTTCCTCAATCCCAATAATTCTCAAATTTGGCCTTTTCATGATATCCCATAGTTCTTGCAGATTCTGTTCATGATTTCTTACCATCTTCTCTGTTTGTTCAACTTTGTTTTCGAGGTTAAATATTTTGTCTTCAATATCTGAAGTTCTGTCTTCCAGGTGTTCTATCCTATTGGTTATGCTTTCTATGGAGTTCTTAATTTGGTTTATTGTTTCCTTCATTTCAAGGATTTCTGTTTGTTTTTTTTTCAATATCTCTAACTCTTTATTGAAATGATCTTTTGCTTCCTGAATTTGCTCTGTTAACTGTTGATTGGTGCGATCATTCAATACCTACATTTGCTCTTTCATCTCATCATTCAATGCCTGCATTTGCTCTTTCATCTCATCGTTTGCTTCCCTAATCATTTTAATTATGTACATTCTGAACTCCCTTTCTGTCATTTCTTCTGCCATGCTGTCGTTGGATTCTATTGATGTAACATCTAGATTTGTTTGGGGCATTTTCTTCCCTTGTTTTCTCATATTGTTCAGGAATCAGTGGGTCATTAAGATATTGCAGATTTCCTCTATCGACTTATAATGTCCCTGAAGATTGCTAGTATATCCCCTCTTATCCTTCAGTAGCCTGAAGTCTTGGAGGAAGTTGATAATGCGGAGCTCCACGAAGAAGCTGCCTCTCTAGGGTGGTGACCCTCAGGTGGCGTATATTCCCTGCTAGTGGTCAGAGGTGTCTCCACTTGTTGACCAATGGTCATCCAACGGGGAGCAAGGCTGCGGGCTGAGGCAAGTCCTGTTTGTGCCTGTGTCTCTGGTTTTACCGTCCCTGTGGGAAAACCTCTCCCGGTAGGGAAGACTCACTCGGTGGGAACGTCTCACTGGTCAGTTCCCCTCCTAGAGGTTCCCCTCAATCTACAACTACCGCCTGGGCTGGGCTGTCTTCCTCTGCAACGTTCCCAGGGGCCCGGACCTACCTTCTGGGCCTGGGAGCCTCACCCTCCGCAGGCGAGTCTCCTTAGGCTCAGGACCTTATTTTAGAAGTCTGTTCTCACTAAACTATCCTTTATGACTGATGTTTTCAAAAACTAGGAGACTTGACCTTTCACAGATCTTTGCTGAAAAAAGCTACTAAAGGATGTATTTCAAATATAAGGAAATTGAATACTGAAGGAAGGAGTAGAATACAAAAATCAATAGACTTGGGGACATGCAGGAGACCCAAGCAGAGGCCAATTCAGTGCAGCTGTTTCCTTCTAGGAGAGTGTGGTGACGTTTTTGGTGCAGTATGGAAAATTAGAAGACATGCAAGAGGCAGCCCCTACTACAACACATTTCTACAGTGAGAGCTAAGGATGCCATTCCAATGCTATTGCCTTATTTTGGAGTGACATCTTCAGGTGAGGGAACCAGTGTCTCCGTGGAGCACACCCATCCTCCACCACCATGGGGAAATTCTGAGTTCAATAAGCTGAATATCCAGATGTCTAATTTGAACCTGCCATAATAAATAAAACTTCCACATAGAAAGATACATTTTTTAAAGTATATATTAACTTGTAAGATGGGAAATTTAAAAGGCAGCATTTTCAGTTTGGAGAGAAATTATTGGGGTTTCTTGCTAAAAGTTTCTATTCTTTTTTTTTTCAAAGACCCTTTCAGTGAACACACAGAGGCTTGCCCCTCAGGTTATAACCAAGGCCCAAGATAATATCCTTTGGCTTCTAGAAATAAAATCTTGTAAGATGCTGCTTCATATATCCCATTCCATTTTGTATGCTGCACTACCTCAAGTGTCATCAAGAAAATATTTCTATTTTAATCCTGAAGCCATTTTCCACATTACTATGTTTAACGACTTACATGTTGGTACTTGGAATGGCATCCACTCAGTAGTTTAGATTTTTCTTCTATTTTGATAGAACAGCCAGGCTACAGCTTAATAACTGTTCAATATATATTTCTAGTGTTTCTTCCTGGCATCCCCAAAGACAGAATGCTGTATGAAAGGCTATGTCGAAAATAGATTGCAGTATCAGTTTCAACTACAAATCTAGACCTGTGAAAACTTGGTTGTTAGAAAATTAAGAGTAAATATTATATAGTAAACAGCAGACCAGGCACTCTTTTGAGCACTCTAAAATACAATCTACTTAGTACTTATGTCTGCCCTATGAGGTAGGAACTGTTATTGTTTCCATTTTACAGATGACCAAACTGAGGCACAAAGACACCAAATAACGTGCTCTCTGTTCGCAGATAGTAAGTGACATAGCTACAAGTTAAACCCAGGTGGTCTGCTCCAAAGTCTGTGGTCTTTGAGACAAAATTATGCTCCTACTCCTGATATAACACTTTCTTGCTCTCTTTCCACCCCCTTATGTTAATAATTAGAGTACTTAATTTTGTTAATCATGAAAGGATTAAGCCAGTGCATTCTTAACCCTGGTTAGGTAGAATCACCTTCAAGAGCTTCAAGGAAATACTGTTGCTTTGGTTCTATCCCAGAAATGATGGTCTAATTGATCTGGGGAGGCCCAGCCTTTGTACTCAAAAAAGAAACAACTTCCCAGATGGTTCTAATGTACAAGTGGAGTTGTGACTCACTGGTATTAGGTCACAGAGGCATCTTGTGATGTCTGGTGGTAGAGTTTCTCCATTATCACCAATTATCTGTGCCTTGGGGACTTAGAAAACCTGAAAAAACTGGTATCACTTAACATCTTTAAATCCTTAGTGCCTAGTCCTTTGTGTTTAAAGCCTCCATATGAGTGATAACACTGTGACTTGGCTTCTCAACACTAACTTGTTTTTGCACATGACACACACATGCACACACACACACACACACACACACACACACACCACATCTGCCTGTTCAGAGCTATATTCTGTCACTCTCCCAGTGGGTGTCTGTTCTGTCTTCCAGTGACCAGGCTTTTTTTTTTTTTGTGAACGTCACCCTGTGTCCTGCTCAGTTTAGATGGAATCACACAATGCATAGTTCCCCAATCTTGCAAATTATATCAGACACTATGAGTCAGTAGCTAAGCTAGGATTTCACTGCTCTTTTTGGAAATATTTAGGAAATATTGTATGCTTCATTCTTCCTTTTTGTGTGCAAAAACTTATAGAGAAGAAAACCTATCACCTATGGTTAA
This sequence comes from Sciurus carolinensis, assembly GCF_902686445.1. Taxonomy (NCBI): domain Eukaryota; kingdom Metazoa; phylum Chordata; class Mammalia; order Rodentia; family Sciuridae; genus Sciurus; species Sciurus carolinensis. The sequence goes on from NC_062226.1 coordinate 71,076,165, forward strand.
CCCAAGGTGTTCATGGGCCTCTGGAGTCACCATTAGTTCTAATAAGTCAACCTCCTGTGTCCTCAGCTTCAGTCTGGATCCCAGCAGGTGACCTCAAGTCTTAGTTCCCTGGATTTGGGGGGACATTCTACAGGCAAGCGCACATGCTCAGGAATCAGCCTGCACCCTCAGCACAGCCACCCTGCTGCTCCTCTCTGCCGTGGACGTCGACATGCCAAGGGGTAGATGGATCATAGCAAGAGGGCTACGGTGCTCCCACCTGCTTTCTATTTCATACTGACACATTCAGCATCAATGCAGCCACAGAGCTTTCTTTGGCTCAATGTTTTGCAGAGATTTAGGGGAACAGATCTTTTGGCTTTTCCAACTGCCCAGACGTTTTCCTGGACCCAGGTAGAAAGGAGTTCATGGAGCTGGGCTGGGATACACTCAGGTGGCAGGATCCAAGCTGTCTCGTAATCTCTATTTCCTTCCAACATCCAAGGTCTGCTGCCTCCTTTCAGAGGCTGAGTCCTCCCTCTGAGGCCTCATCTGCTTCTCATGACAACAGACTTCTGCAAGTTTGCCTCTTTTCTCTAGTTTGTTACATGAGCTGCTCTGACCCGCCAAAGCCCACTTTTATTCTCGCTTCAGGCTGTTGCTTCTCTTCAGTTGCCTCTGTGATCTCACAGCACATCTGTGAAGTCCATTCATCTCCTTGAATGTCCCCTTGGGTGTCCTACACCTTAGATTTAGTTCCTTTTCTTCTAATCATAGGGTTGCAGCTTAGGCACCCCCTGGCTGGGTGTACCAATAAGGATATGCTGTTCCTTAACCTTTTCCTCAACATGTATTTATTGAGCACCTACAATTAGCCAGGCACAGAGATAGCATGGGAATGGACACAAAGATAAAGCAGACTGGTTCTGCCTACTGCCCTTGAAATCTCAGCTTCTGTCATAGATAACAGAGACAAAGTCATTTCAATGCAGCGTACATGGCATGAATGTTTGTGTACCCAGCCTCCCGAGCGGCTGGGATTACCGGCCTGCACCACCTCACCCAGTGAGAATTCTGCTATTTATAAGACATTTTGTCTGGGATATTTTGTCATAGCAACCTGTGGGGACTAAGACACAGCATAATACACAGTGTATCACAGGAAAGCAGACATAGAAGAGAAAAGATTTCAATTGGGTCTTGAGAAAGGATAGTAGTGTGTCAGTTTAACTATGCACCACAAACTGCATGAATTAACCACTTGGTCTCAGTTCTAGAAGTCTGAAATCAAGGCATCAACAGAGCTGGTTCCTTCTGGGGACTGGGAGGGAAGGGTCCACTGTGGGACTTTCCCCCAGCTGTTGGTAGTTTGCTGGCAATCTCTGCATTCCTTGGTTCATGGAGCCATCTCCCTCTCCTCTCCCTACGTCTTCATGTGGTGTCTATGTCCAAATCCTGCCTGTTCATAAGAACATTAGTCGTTGAATGAGGGGGTTCACTCTCCTCCAGGATAATCTCATCTGAACTAATTGCAACAGCAGTGACCCTGGGTCACATTCTGAGGCACTGGGGGTTAGGACTTTGACATATAAATTTGGGTGGGAGGCAAGGTGACACAATTCAACCCGCAGCTCAAGTTTACCAACTGGAGACGGGGAGGAAGGCGTTCTGATTCTGAACAGAGAGAAGAGCATTGGCAAACACGCAGGGGTGGAAATGAGGACATAGCTGGGGAGGGTGAGTGACCCATGAGGAGATGTGTGAGTGGGATGGGAGGAGTGGGGATGGGAGGAGTGGGTTGGACAGGTGACAGAGAGGTAGGTGTGAATCTAACTCAAACAAAGCACTTGGCATGAGTACTCTGGATGTGACTACTTCCCTGGGATGGAGAGAAACACCCCCCTGGGCTCGGTCCTGCTTCAAAGTGAAGGAAGGAGTGAAGCACCTGACAAAAGACCCTTTCCTTTCAAAGTGCCTTCTCAAACCCTCCTGATGTCAGATGCCTGCACAGAGGGTCAGAGAGCTTTGATAGCAACTGCAGTAGGACTCGTATCCTTAGGCAAATCACCTCAACTCTTCAACTACTGTCTTCCCCCTGAATTGATGATGAGATGGCCAAGCACATCACAAGCACTGCACAGAACAGCTAGTGTTATTACCGTGACCCATTGGCCCAGAGAACTTTGATTAAAAAGAACCAAAAGGTTGCATTCAAGAGGAACTGAAGGATGTCTAACTCCAAGCTGGGATTTGGAGTCAGCAGCAGAAGAAAGGAAAGAGAGAAAGAGAGCATCTATTTAAGGATCAATTTTTTTTTTTTTTAAATACTCACTATAAAAGAAATACTTTTGAGATTCAGGTCATTTGAGTGTGGCAATTTGAACAGTAAGCTATACATATTTTGTAATAAAAAGAGATTGGTAAGCACTGACTAGCCTTGGATCTTGGTCCCTCATAGTGAGGATTCAGATCCACAGCAGGCACATAATTGCCCATTGTGGGTGAGAGGCAGATGGTGCTAGGCAGTAATCAGGGGACACTACTGGCCTCAGAGCAGAGCCTAGACACCTCCTGCTGGAAAGCAGCAGAGATGACTGACTAGACCAGCCAAGAATTGGCCCAATTTGGCAGTCTTGAATTGTTTTACCTGCTCATTTTCAACCTGATAGCATGTAACGAGTGGGGGTGTGTTGGGTGTATGGGTTGACAGAGAGAGAGACAGAGTAAAAGCAAGACAGTGAAACACTGAGTGTAGACTGCCAGTGTGGTCCTTTTTGACTTCTGAAGACAAATATAGACATTTATAAAATTCACATAAAGATATATTTTAAAGGTTCCTGGAAAACATAAATATTAATAACAATCAGCCACAGTAAGTATATCAATCCTTATAAGTCTATCCATACCTTTAGTTGATTCTTATGAACATGTTGAACATTTTTAAGACAAGAAACATTGAATGTAAAGTGACAGCAGCAGAGGTGAACCCAGACAGAGCACATCAGATGGAGAGAAGAAGAGGGGAGGGAGAGGCTGATTGAGACAGAAGCAGACAAGAATCTAGAGACAATGTCATGGCGCAGACCAGAGGAGACTCAGGTTTGAAGAGAGGGAAAAGGATATTCATCAACATTATTTGAAAATACATAACATATGAAAAGAGAGCAATCAAAGTATAATGACAAGAAAAGATATTATTAATGCTATTATTAATAGACTTCATGTCCGCATAGGATCTAGGGTATAAAATAAGCCTGTCCAAATAGTACCAAGTAGGAGATGAACCAATGGCTTTTCATCCTGCCCCTGCCATGTAGAGATGGGTCTTGGCTAAAAGTCACATATTTCCATTTTCTCTTCTATAGACTGAGACAGGTCACATGTGCCTGGCTACCTCCTCTGGAGAGGTGGGAGGTGGGTACTCCACTCTGTCTCTATAGTGCTGCAAACTGAAGCTCAAAAATCAAATTTAACCTCCCAAAAGGTTTTATTCCACCCTCACAGGGATTCAATTATCTTTCATTTTAATTTATTGCAAATGTTTGAAAATCAGAAGCTATTACTTGAATACCTAAGTATTGGCTTCCTTCTAAAAATGCACAGATGGGTTGAGCTGATCCCAGTGACACCACGTAAATGGGCCTGCTCTCTCCAGTTCACCCCGGTCCCCATCATTCCTGCTGCCTCCCTGGGACCAGCCAACTTCATCCATTTTTGTTATTCCCTGATCCCCAGGCTCCTTCTTTACAGCCTTTGTTCTTTCTCACCAACATGTTTTATTGAAATTATCTTTTGGGGTTCAGTCTCCTGTCTCAGAGGTGGGGATTTAGCTCAGCAGATTGGGCACTTGCCTAGCATGTGCAAAGCCCTGAGTTCAATCCCCAGTACCAAAAATATAAGTTTCCTGTCTCAGAGGCAGAGAATGTATCCACTGGATTTCCAGCACCAAGCTCAGAACCAGGGTCATAGTAGATATTCAGGAAATGATTCCTGGACTTTTCATTTTGTGACACTACATGAGAATGACAAAAAAGGAGAGAGAAGCAACAGAAGGGAGAGTGGCGCCGAGGACCGCCTGTGCTGGGTACGCATCAACGGGGCACGTGAGGTGCCAGCTTCACGCTGGATTTCTTTGTCCCGGTGGATAAGCTTCTTTCCCCTACGGCTTAATCCAGCTTTGAGAGCAGACACTAGATGAGAGTGACGCAGACGCTTGTGAGGAGCCCCAGTGGTTCACCTTCCTGTCTGACACAGAAAGTGAGAAGCAAGAATCTGGAAATCTCCAGGCGGAAGGTGGTACTACAAAAAGCAGAGTCCCTGTTAATGACAGTGAGGACAGGATAAGCATTGTAAGGATCCCTTCAGACAGTGGGTCATCCCTCCTGTGTGAGTCATCAGCAGCCTTTGGAAAGAGAAAGGCCTTTGTAAAAAGGAAGCTTGTAGGGCCAGTGTGGTGTAGTGGCAGCAGAGTGGGATTTGAGTGGAATCAAATCCTGGCTACTGGCTAGCTGGCTGTGTGAACCCGAGTAGGTTAATTGACCCATCTGGGCCTGTTTCCTTGTCGATAAAATGGAGAAAATAATGATATCCACCTCACAGGGATGTTGCATGGATTGAATGACAGAATGCTGTTAAGTGTCTGGCATGTTTGTTTTACGTGCAACACTAATTTGGGCTAGTTTCCTATAGTTGTTAGAACAAATTACCACAACAGAAAGTTGTCCTTTCCTAGTTCTGGAGATCAGAAGCTCAAAATCAAGGTGTCTACAGAGCTATCGTCCTCTGGGGCTCTAGGGGCATATCTGCTATTGGCGTCTTTCAGCTTCAAGAGGTTCCACACATTCCCTGGTTTGGGGCTGCACTGCCCCAATCTCTCCTCCAACTTTGTATGACCTTCTATATGTGGCTGTCTCTTCTGTCTCTTAAAAGGTCATTACCATAGATGTAGGGCCCACCTGGTAGTCCAGGATGATCTCGTTTGATATCCCTAACTTAATTACATAAATATACAGTCCCTTTTCCCAAACAAGGTCAGATTCACAGGTTTGGGGATGTAGATACATCTTTTAGGAGGGGCTACTATTCAACATATTACAATGCTGAAATCTTTTTTTTTTTATTGTAAACAAATGGGATACATGTTGTTTCTCTGTTTGTACATGGAGTAAAGGCATACCATTTGTGTAATCATAAATTTACATAGGGTAATGTTGTTTGATTCATTCTGTTATTTTTTCCCTTCCCCCCACCCCTCCCACCCCTCTTTTCCCTCTATACAGTCCTTCCTTCCTCCATTCTTGCCCCCTCCTTAACCCTAACCCTGAACCTAACCCTAACCCTAACACTAACCCTACCACCCCCCATTATGTGTCATCATCCGCTTATCAGCGAAATCATTCTTCCTTTGGTTTTTCGAGATTGACTTATCTCACTTAGCATGATATTCTCCAATTTCATCCATTTGCCTGCAAATGCCATACTTTTATCATTCTTTATGGCAGAGTAATATTCCATTGTGTATATATACCACAGTTTCTTTATCCATTCATCAATTGAAGGACATCTAGGTTGGTTCCACAATCTGGCTATTGTGAATTGAGCAGCTATGAATATTGATGTGGCTGTATCTCTGTAGTATGCTGATTTTAAGTCCTTTGGGTATAGGCCAAGGAGTGGGATAGCTGGGTCAAATGGTGGTTCCATTGCAAGCTTTCTGAGGAATCTCCATACTGCTTTCCAGAGTGGCTGCACTAATTTGCAACCCCACCAGCAATGTGTGAGTGTACCGTACCTTTTTCCCCACATCCTCGCCAACACCTATTGTTGCTTGTGTTCTTGATAATCGCCATTCGAATTGGGGTGAGATGGAATCTTAGGGTAGTTTTGATTTGCACTTCTCTTATTACTAGAGATGTTGAACATTTTTTCATATATCTGTTGATTGCTTGTACATCTTCTTCTGTGAAGTGTCTGTTCATTTCCTTAGCCCATTTGTTAATTGGATTATTTGTATTCTTGGTGGAGAGTTTTTTGAGTTCTTTATATATTCTAGAAATTAGTGCTCTATCTGAAGTTTGAGTGGCAAAGATTTACTCCCACTCTATAGGCTCTCTCTTCACATTACTGATAGTTTCCTTTGCTGAGAGAAAGCTTTTTAGTTTGAATCTGTCCTAGTTGTTGATTCTTGCTTTTATTTCTTGTGCTATGGGAGTCCTGTAAAGGAAGTCTGATCCTAAGCCAACAAGTTGAAGATTTGGACCTACTTTTTCTTCTATAAGATGCAGGGTCTCTGGTCTGATTCCGAGGTCCTTGATCCATTTTGAGTTGATTTTTGTGTAGGGTGAGAGATAGGGGTTTAATTTCATTCTGTTGCATATGGTTTTCCAGTTTTCCCAGCACCATTTGTTGAAGAGGCTATCTTTTCTCCATTGCATATTTTTGGCCCCTTTGTCTAATATGAGAAGATTGTATTTATTTGGGTTTGTGTCCATGTCCTCTATTCTGTATCATTGATCTACCTATTTTGGTACCAATACCATGCCGTTTTTGTTACTATTGCTTTGTAGTAGAGTTGAAGATCTGGTACAATACTGAAATCTTGAGTACTTTCATAAGTCAGAACTGAACATGTATCATTTGATCATTTGATTAAGCTGTATCTTGGAAGACAGGTTCCTTGATAATGGAGTACCATGGCCATGTGGGCTCCATGATTAGTGACTCAAGGAATTGGCTGACATACATAATTTCTGGATTCTCTGAATTCTTTCCTTGGCCTTCTTCCTGCCTCCTGACTTAGTCCTGACTTAGATGCAGTATCTCTTCCTTTCTCTGAAAAATGTCTATGGTGGACACTGATGTGCCTTCCTGAGACCCCTTCAAGGAAGGATTTGTTGTCCCAGCATCTGGGAGTATTGTCATCAAACAGCCTGTGGTTTCCAGCCTCAGGACAGTCTTGGAGCAGGGAGACCCTTGGTTTAGCTCATACCTGTCCCAAGCTGGGCCACATCCCAAGACTGACAGAGGCAGCTGTATAAAACCCTGGTCATTTCAGTCTATTATAGGGTATATCAGATGGACCTTAACTCAAGTTCCCTTGGGTTAGAAGGGGTTTTACAGGGCCTTTTCATCTTCACTCCTCCCTTGTCCCAGTTCTGCTGACTCCTCCTCCCTACTATGGGTGTTGATCCCAAGAGCACCTCTTAGTAGTCCTCCTGCACACTGAACTCAAAATCAGAGTCTGCCTCCCAGATACCTTGACCTGCATCAGTGACATGGATCATGTGTCCTTGGGATCATGCAGTAATATACCAAGTAGCTTTCTTACCTTGACTAAGTTTGTATTCATGCGTAATGATTCCATTTTCCATAGATGGTAATAACTGATGGCATCTTGAAGTTTTAAATCATATTTTAAATCTTTTGAATATCTCCATAGGGCTCTGAAGTTTTTAAATTTCTTGTAGCTTGGGACATACAACATGAATCTAAGGTAATTCTATAACTCTGAACTATTCTGGAGGTATTTGAAAAAAGGAGTACCAGTTTGATGTGGCTGAAAACTTGCTTGGTTGAAAAGTGTGTTTCAAAGTTTCCACTGGATTCATATCCCTTTGAATCTTGAAGTTCATTAGATATTTAGTACTGTCTGTGAGCAAGAAGTTCGAAAGAATATAAGACAAGGGAGGCCACTGTTCAGGTGGAGATAAAAAGGTATTGGAATAAAGAAGATGTAGATTTGAGTCTTGTCTCTGTTAGTTGCTGTCACTGAAGTCTACACCTCAGTTTTCCTATCCATTCAATAGGGTAAGTATACTAGTTGACTTTCCAACACTACAACAAAAACCTGAGACAATCAACTCATAATGAGAGAAGGTGGGTTTTGGCTCACAGTTTTGGAGGTTTCAGTCTGTGGTCACTTGGCCATGTTGCTTTGGGGCCCATGGTCAGACAGCACATGGCATTTGGGAGCACTGTGTGAAGTAAAGCTTCTCACCTTATAACTGGGATGCAAAATAGAGAAAGAGGAAGTGGTCTCACCATCCTTCCAATCATACCCCCAATGACATGAAGATCTCCCTCTAGATCTCCCAATGCTACCAAGCTGGGGACTAAGCCTTTAACATATGGACCTTTGGGGGACATTCCAGACCCAAACTATAACAATAATAATCATACCTGTCCTACAGATCTTTAGCAAAGGTTAAATGAGATTGTTCCTAAAAAATTTTATAATAGTGAAGACAATAAATATTCATATTTATTAGCTCCTTCCTGAGGCAAAGGACTAAATACATAAACTAAATCACACACATTAAACAAATTTTAGATCATTTGAATCACTGCTTACTGAAAACTTATAAAAATTTGTCCACATTCTTTTTAAAAGGATCCAGATACTTTTCCCCTATTATTGAGAAGGTTATTAAGTTTCCTAATACTGTCCCCTAAGATGAAGGTGACATCTGCCTCTCCAGGCAGCAAATTACATGGCTCTTAGGGGAAGAGCATTTTGAGCAGAGGGAACAGCCAGTGCGAAGTCCTGAGAGAACAGCTGAACTGTGCTTGAGGACCAGCCAAGAGGTCTGTGAGGCCAAAGGAATGTAAGCTGGGTGGTCAAGGTCAGAGAAATAAGTGACTTGAGGAAGGTTGGATAGGACCTGGTAGTCTTGTGAAGACTTCGGATTCTACTAAATGATTTGGGAAGATGTTTTATCTTGAGCCAAGGAGAGACAAGGTCCAATTTCTGTATTAAAAGAATGCACCTGACTACTGTGGGAGCCAGGCATGGTGGCTTGGGAGGCTGAGGCAGGGAGATCTCAAGTTCAAAGCCAGACTCAGTAACTTAGCGAGGCCCTAAGCAACTTAGTGAGACACTGTCTCTAAATAAATAAATGAAAAATAAATAAATAAGGACTGGGAATGTTGTTCAGTGGTTAAGCATCCCTGGTTTCAATCCCAGTACCCCCCAAAAAAGAATAATGTGACGGAAGGGTAAGCCAGAAGCAGGGAGATTGTGGTCAGGAGGCCACTGTGGTATCCCAGGCTAACAGCAATGGCGGCATGGGCCCATCAGGTCCTGAACATGGACATGAACCAGGGTCAGCACTTGTTGTATTTTAAATCCTGATTGGGTAGAATTTGTTATTGTCTTAAGAGGCAGAGACAAGTCAAGGATGACTAAGTTTTTTGTCTTAAGCAACTGGAAGATAATAATTCCTTTAGTTGAGATGAGGAAGAGGAAGGCAAGAGGCTGCTTTGGGAAGAAACATGGGCCATTCGTGTTGGGGCCTGGTAAATATTAGATAGCTCTGCAGAATCCAAATAAGCATGATGAGGTGGCAATGAGATAGAAGAGTCTGGAGTTTGTAAGACATCTGGGCTGGAAATATACATTTAGGAGTCATCAGCTCATAATTGGTACTTAAAACTATAAGACTGGATGAAATCACTTAGGGAATAGGTAGGAAAAAAGTAGGAAATTAAAGGACAGAACTTTCACTGTGGTGTTAAGGAATAAGAGAGATAACAAACAGCAAAGGAGACTGAGGAGGAGCTGCCAGTGAAGACAAGGAAAACCAGGACTCTGGAAGCCAGATGAAATCATGGGAGCAGGGCTTTGATGGTTGAACAGAAGTTGGTTTTAGTTAGTGATCCTCAAAATTCTGCTCCCCAGACCAGCAGCATCAGCAGCGCTACCTGGAAACAGGTTAGGAATGTGCAAAATCATGGGCCCCATTCCAGATCTATGGATCTATGGATCTGCCTGCACGAAATTACAAGGAAGATTAAGTTTGGGGGAGGAGGTCTTCTTTAGTGGATGAGATTATTTTTGGAGACTCAAGTAGTGCTCAAAGCAAACTTGTATCAAATAGATTCTTCAGAAGTAACCTCTAGCCAACAACATCCCCCATCCTTCACACCCCAGTTTAGAAGCTTCCACTGACCAATCTATCATGGTTTTTTGGAGAGATGGAATGTTCCCATTTCACTGAACGGAGGGAATGCTGAGCACCAGGCATGCCATAAATTCCACTGGCTAAAAAATAGGGGGTGGGGGGTATTCCTGGGTTAACAATACTGAACCATTAAAACGGAAACTTCTGAGATATAAAACTTATTCCACCCACCTTTTCCAAATTTTACTCTAGGCTATCCCAAAAGAATTCCGCCCTCTTCCATTCTGGGGAGAAGAAGTTAAAATTAGGGCCAACCCTTCGGGACTGACATGCCAGATGCAGAGAGGCTATCCCCTGAAATAAGCTGGTTCCCACCGCGGATGGGCGGGGCAGGCGCCTCTGGTCCCAACCAGCGAAGTGACTGCTGGAAGGCCTGCCCCTTCCAAGTGTCTGCAAGGGGTCTGGTCCCAAGCTTTAAAATCCTGAACGAAGGCACCTCGTGCCGACCTCTCTTCTCTCCTCCAGCGGTAGCTGGCTGTTCAAAACTGTGCGGTTGCCTCCCTGAGCAGCTCCGGTATCGCCTGGGACCAGCTGGGCCGCGATCTGAACCTGGGCTGCAGCCCAGCGCCGCGACACTCTTCACACAGGCACCTCCAGTTTGCCACTCCGCCCGCTTTGCTAAGTTGGGCAGCTCCAGGAGCAAGCTTTGCCTCTGGACTTCTCCCTCCCGGGCCGCAGTGCTCCCGCCTCCCCGCTCCCTTTCACCACCAGCAGCCCGTCCGGGAGTTGGCAGCCTGCATCCCTTGCCAGCCCTGCTCCCTGAAGCACGACCATGCTGCTAAAGGGCGTCCTCCTGGTGGTGCAAGGTAAGACCGGGACGTGGAAAGACCCCCGGGGGGGGCGCTCGAGCGATTCGCTCCAGCTCCTGCTACCCTAGTGACAGGGCTCGGGGTGTTGAGCTGGGCCATCCGAGGGCGCCTCCCGAGACTTCTCCGCAGCCGTTAACTTCTCTCCCCTGACCAAGCCTGGGGTGGTTATGAGCGTGGGGTCCCGTAGCAGAGTCCCCCGGGGTGCTGGGGGAAGTAGTGCATCCCTCTCCCGCCCCCTCCCGCACGCCGTCCCCTCCACTTTTACCATATAGCCCCTGGGGGTGGTGCAAGCGCTTCCCGCCGGGAGCACGAACTGAAACTTGCTTTGTGCCTGCAGCCCTGCAGCTTGCTGGTGCCCTGGACCTGCCTGCTGGGTCCTGTGCCTTTGAAGAGGGTACTTGTGCCTTTGACTCGGTGTTTGCATTTCAGCCATGGATTTTAAATGAGGAAGGTAAGGGGGCTCCATGGAGAGGCGCCCCGAAATAAACTTTCTCTTTTGTTAGTTGGCTTCTATTCCTTACCCCCACATGGATAATGTTATCTTGGAGTTAAATCCCCTCCGGAGCAAAAGTGTGAGTCACGGATCCTCCTTCCAACCCTCAGCTGCACTGCAAGGGATGGCCAAGGAAGAGATAAGGCAGGCTTCCTTTGTTTACCTGGCCTGTGGGTAGGAGCTCTGAGAATATGCACCTCCCCCCAGCACTCCTTAACCTAAGGGAAAAGGGGGGCACAGCTAATGATTGTCACCTGCCAGCTGTGTGCCCCCTGCAGGCCATCCGTTTTGTTGGTCTTCAATTAACACATTTGTGAACTGGGAAATTTGGATGGGGCTAGTTCTTGTCCAGCTTTGCAGAATGGCCCTAAACTTGGACTGGAGGCATTTAGCTCAGTGGTAGAGCATTTGCCTGCATGCTCAAGGCCTTGGGCTCCATCCCTGCACTGTGCTAAAAAAAAAAAAAAAGAAAAGAAAGAAAGAAGGAAGGAAGGAAGGAAGGAAGGGAGGAAGGAAGGAAGGAAAGAAGGAAGGAAGGAAGGGAGGAAGGAAGGAAAGAAAAAGTAAGAAAGAAAGAAAGAAAGGAAGGAAGGAAGGAAGGAAGAAGAAAGAAAGAAAGAAAGAAAGAAAGAAAGAAAGAAAGAAAGAAAGAAAGAAAGAAAAGGGAAAATGGCCAGAATGGTCCTATACGTCTGTGCTGGGACCTCAATGCTAAGACTTTCATCCCTCTGGCTCCTGTATATGATCCAGCACTGGACAAAAGAGGAAATTCCACCACAGAATATTTGAGGTCATTCAATTGGAGGGTATTGGTCTCACTACTCCACATTGTTTGTGTTGCAGTAACAAAGTTTAAATGTGGGGAATTCAAATGTGTCTTCCTATCTTCATTTATATAGAAAAGAAACAATTGGCTTCCAATACCCAATAGCAGGCACCGAGTGTCCCTCCTTCTTTCTTTTCTCTGTCACTTGCATCACCGTCGTGTAGAAACCTGCTGCCCTTGACCATCTGAGCTACAAAACAATCTCCTATCATAAAGATGGCACCATAAACGAAAGCATTCACCCCACTCCCCACTCAGTTGTCATCATACACTCTGGAGAAGGTGGAGCCCAGAACCCTGGTGAGGATGTAGGAACTGTCACCACAGCTCAGTTCTTTTGAGGGCTTTGCCTACATGAACTTCTCTGGCCCTCACAGGTAGGGATGCTAGCATCATTTTTTGCAGAGGTGGGGATCTGAACCTTCAAATATTCAATTGGCTGATCTGTGTCCCATAGTGTCACAAAATGGTCAACTCTGAGTTGTCTAGTCATAAGAAGAAATAGGAAGAGACCAATTCAGTAGTAATCTTTATCCCCAACACTTGCCACACCTTGACTACTGTAGTTTACTTGAGGATATCCGGGAAAAGGCAATTTTTGATCTATTATCAGAGGAATTCTTCCTTGCCAAAGGCATTAGGAAAGAATCTTTAATCTCACCACTCTACCCCTCTTCCTGTTCTGTTACATATGAAGCATTTTGAGAGATGACCTTACAGGTATCATGGGACTGGTTTGGGAGAGCATTATTCTCTAACACAGGGCTTCTTGAACTTCAGCTGCAACAGAATGACCCGGTGGGCATGTTAAGACACAGCTCGCTGCCCCCTCCTTGAGTTTCTGATTCTATGTGTTTGGAGTGGGACCTGAGAATTTCTTACAAGTACCCAGGTGCTGCTCTGGGGACCATACTTGGAGAACTTCAGACTTCCCTGATATCTGTTCTGTCCCCCTGCCCTCTCTCTCATACACACACACACACACACACACACACACACACACACACACATCCATTTTTGCCCTACGTAGGTCCAGGAACAGGGTGCAGGAGCAACTTGTGAGACCCCCAAGGGTGAACTTAAATCTTGTGTCCTAGGCTCCTCTCTTGCCTCACTCAGGTATGGTCCCGAAGAACAGAAATCAGTATCACTCCAGAAACCAGAGCCTAAGTTCTTGAGCCCCCACCCCCAGGCTCTTCCAGGACAGGGACCCTCCCAGTCTGTCTCTGGGTCAGTGGGCATGGCATGCCACAACCTGCTGAGCACAAGCACCTCCCAGGCCCACAGGAAGTGCTCCGCTGAACTGACACCTCTGCACCAAGGTGGCAGTTGAACAGTCCCTCTTCAGGGAAAACAGGAAGATGCTTATAGAAAAAGGTGATTGCAGTTTAATAGTATAATGAAGGCACTGTGGCTTCCCCTCCTGCTCTCTGGCGCAGGATTGGGACAACTGACTTGGCTAGAGGAGGTTCATTCATTCTCTGACCACTCCAGGGTGGAGCCGGCAGGTTAGGCTTCAGTTGCTACAGATCTAGTGTTTCAAAGATCCTCGCAGTCCACTGTGGGCTCTGGATCAGGGAGGTAAGTGTGTGCCAGTTGCTGTGGTCACCTACTGAGAAGCTATCACTAAGAATTTCCCTTATAAACCCATTTTTCTAGGTTGCTAAATTAAAGATAATAAAATTGTCTCCAGCTGAAATTTGGCTAGTTGTTCACAAACTTCTCTGCAAATTTACTTCATCTTGCTGCAGAAACCCTTTGAAAGAGGTTCCACTCACCTCGGTGTACTGGATCCACCATAGAAGGTTATGAGTTTCAGAAACTTTTGCCCACAAGAACTTGGAACATAAATGGCACTTCCTGTATTCCCCTTGGTCAGTAAGTTCATTTATAGTGGAGAAGGCAATGTTAAATCGTAGTGAAGGTAGTTAAGTCTAAAAACAAGTCTGCAATTTAGAATTTCATCAAAGGAGGGTCATGTCTGGGGGTAGCTGGAATCATCTCCTTGTCTCCTGGGTTCTCTTCTGCTGCCTGAAATTGTATCTGACATCCGTCCCTTTGGTTTATCTAGAGTATTAGGACTCTAAGCATCTCTGGTTACATTCCAATGCCCACTAGTTCATGGTCATTTGGAAACATGCTTTGTCTCCACTGGGTATAAAATAGGTAAGTTTTGACCAGGTGGCATGTTGACTTGGGTCAGGTACCATCATGGAGGTGCCCCCAGGGAAGGGTGACTTTATGAGGTCAGGTGACTGGGCCCTGCCGCCCAATATTGTCTACTTTCTGGTTTTGCCCATGGTTGTTCCATTTTCTTGATTTCCCCCTGTGCATTTTGTAGAATTTTTAAAAATTGTTCCTAACTCATCAAGGGAAGTGAAATTATGTTAGACTCAAATTTGAACTTGCTTCTAAATCTTAGGTTTGAATTAAATCCAGGAAGTAAGGGATTTATTTTATCCTATAAAAAAATCTTCTTTATTTGTTCATTTATCTTTAATAAAAATCATCCTTATTCATCCACAGTTCAGAGGATGTTGGAACTCCTTTAGAGCAATGGATCTCAGCAAAATTGAGACTTTGATTCCATTTTCCTCATGCCAGCAGTGGGGGCAGAAGTCCTTTGGCTGAGGATTCTTGGAGACCATACAGTTGGCCTCACAATTCTCATTAGTCATTGAGTGGATTTTGGCTTCACTCATTTTTGGACATTGTGGCTTACTACTTTTAACCTTAACTCTCTGAGGAAGCCATAGAAAAACTAAAGCAAGGAGGGAGATAAAACCAAATGCAGGTGCTGCTCCTTAAACAGAAGTTCAGAACACTGAGCACGTGGGTGAGGAAGGTGGATGCCAAGATGTGTCAGGTGAAGAGGAGGTAAAAAAGAAATCCAAAGCACGTTTTAAAAATTTGGTTCTAATTAGTTATACATGACAGTAGAATGCATTTTAACATATCACACATAAATGGGGTATAACTTCTCATTCTGGTTGTACATGACGTAGAATCATACCGGTCATGTAATCATGTATGCACATAGGATAATAATGTCTGATTCAGTCCACTTTCCTTCCCATTCTCATGCCCCCTTCCCCATGCACCCCCCCACCTAATCCAGAGTAACTCTATTCTTCCCTAGCTGTGGCCCACTTATTGTGAATTAATATCTGTATATCAGAGAAAATATTCAGTCTTTGGTTTGGGGGGATTGCTTTATTTCACTTAGCATGATATTCTTCAGCTCCATCCATTTACCTGCAAATGCCATAATTTCATTCTTCTTGAAGGTTGAGTAATATTCCACTGTGTATATATACCACATTTTGTTTATCCATTCATCTGTTGAAGGGTACCTAGGTTGGCTCCATAGCTTGGATATTGTGAATTGAGCTGCTATAAACATTGGTGTGACTGCATCCTGTAGTATACTGATTTTAAGTCCTATGGGTATAAACTGAGGGGTGGGATTAACTGGGTCAAATGGTGGTTCCATTCCAACTTTTCCGAGGAATCTCCATACTGCTTTTCATAGTGGTTGCACTAATTTTTAGTCCCACCAGCAATGTAGAGTGTACGTTTATTGTTGCTTAAAGCACTTTTAATACAGAAGACTTACCTTGTTTTTCTACACTAGAGGTCAAGGTTTGAGGAGTTACCTAACACAGGAAATATCTGGGTGGTATCTTGGAACAAGTGATCCTATCTGAGACTGGAAAGTAGTCATGTTTGGCCTAACCAAGGAACAGGGCTGGGGGTCATGGTAAAGTGCACCTGAATCACATGTGTGTGTGTCTCTTTCTGATACCCTCTTTCTGTTGCCAAACGTGTTCCCTCTCCTTTAAGGACACTCTTGGTTACTTGGCCATCAGAGTTTCAGTTCTGTACTCAGTCACGTGCTATTTATTATTAACAGTGACAAATCCCACTTGAGATTTCTTGAGGCCCAGCTGGAGCCAAAAGTCTGGCCAGGAGTCCAAGGGGCCTTCCTGGGAGAGGAGGACCAGTCCCCTTCTTCCTGCTGATGACAGCTCTTTTCCTGACTTTGGAAGGCTGCTTCGACATCCTATCCTGACATTGCCAAATTCTTAGGGCAATTCCTGTCCCCTGTAGGGCTGTTTGCTCCTGCATTACCTCTGCTGACCATTCTCTTGAAGGTCTCCAAGCAGAAGAGTACCTCCCATTGTGTAGAAGCTGGAACCCAGGACACATCAGGAATGTCCTTTGGGTGCCTCCCTGAAAGATGGCCCCATTATTCCTGCAGCATCACATGCCAGTCCCTGGTGCTGCCTTGATATTACTGTTGTAAGTGTGAGCATGGTTATTGTGTGCAGGGCCTGAGAGTGGCAATGGCTCTGTCCCAGCTCTGCCTAGGAGCCTCAGTCCTAGAACTGAGCCTTGAAGATCACCCTGAGCAAGCTCCTCATTTTACAGAGGAGTACTCTAGGGGCCAGATGGGCTGCCAGTCATAGTCATAGGCCAAGTCAGGGTCCATCCCAGGGGCAGGGTCTAATCTCCTTGACTTTCCCTCAGTTCTTTCTTCTGCATTGCTATAACATCCCAGGTCTCCACTGCGTCCTGGACTCTGGAGCCTCATTGTGTTGGAAACTACATCAGAGCTTATTTATATTTCTGGATGCATAGAAGAACACAGATTCCTGAAAATGCACTGCTCTGTACCTAACAAACCCATAAAACACTACATTTTATGTCACACCAGGTAACGTCTATTCACTCTTTAAGTTGTATAGGGATCCTGCCTACCTGCAATAGAAAAGGGCCTGGTACACAGTATGTACTCAATAAATATTTGCTGACTGGATGACTGTATTGAATAAGTGAAACTACTGTCCAATCATGAAATTTCTGCATTTTCTTTTGTGCTTGGTTCAATCTGCTGCTTCTCATGAGGAATAACTTAAGCCTAGAGGAAAACACCAACTCTGAGCTGGACACCCTGGATTAGAATCCAAGCTCTGTTCTTTCAAGCTGTGTGACCTTGGGCAAGTTATTTAACTTCTCTGTATCTCAATTTCCTCTACTATAAAAGGAGATAATGAAAGTACTTATTTCATAAGATTGTTGTAAACATTACATGTATTATTACATTGAATGTATCAAAGGGGGATCTCTCTTCCCCTCTGCTCTCAGGCAGGTCCCTAACCCTTGACCTCCCTGACAGTCAGTCTGAATTCTGAAGCCTTCTTATCTGACCCCTCCACTTGGAACTTAACTGTATGGACTAGCAATATCTGCCTTCTCTTTCTTCCCTGACTGACTCCGCTGGATGGAGACTCTGTATAGTCAATCTCTTCTTATCAAGGCCAACACCCAGTATGAGTTCCTCCCTACTCAGTTTACAGTTACTGAATAGGAAGTTGCTATCCAGATCCTGGCCTGATCCCCAATAAGATGCCTGAGAATTTAGGATATGTTCCTTCTCATAATTGCAGAAGTCAGCCAAGATCACAACATGTTGGGAGGAAAAAGTAATTTTTTTTGTCATAGGATTTTTATGCTTTCATTTATCTTCAAATTTCTTAGCCTATAGTTACAAATGTTTTGTGGCTTGCATCTGGCATATAATATTCATGAAAAAAAAACATGCTTCTTAAAATAGTAGAATCTCTTTTACTAGGTTGTCCTAGGAGCAGTACCATTTCTAGCTCTTATTAAACAATATTTGATTTTGAAGAATTTGAGTAAAACCCAATTATGTTAATAGAAACTTGGACAATGCAGTAAGTAGGGCCAGCAGATATTTGAACCTGTCTTATGTATCCTGGCTAGTCAACCCTGGTTTTCACATCTGCCAAATATCTTAACACTCTTCCTCACTTTTTCTTAAGCTTGTCTTATAAATAAATGTATTCATGTATTCAGGCCTAGGTTCTCATGGTGTTCAATTATCTGTCTATCTGGAAGAAGGTAGTGCTGAACGCTGAAGAACAGATTGCTAGTGATAAACGCAGATGCTTAGGGGCAAGAATAAATCAGAAATTTCTGTTGTGAATGACTCCATTTAGATCTAGGCAGTGGTTCACAACATGGCTAGATCACCTAAAAGTTTCTCTAAAAATAGTCATTGCCCAACTACTACACCAAGAGATTCTGATTTATTTGGCCAGAAATAGGACCATATTTAGCATTGCTAAAAACCAAACACACACTAACAAATAAAAAAACTCCCTAGTTGATTCTAATATGTGTGCATGGTTGAGGACTATGCATTCGGATGACCTCCCTTGCACCTCCAGACAAGAAAGAAGAAATGTCATCTTGTTGAGAATCCTTTGATGATTGTCAGTGTCCAGAGGATAAAGTGAAAATGGCTTAGCTTGCCATTCAAGGTCCTTCATGATTTTCTTCAAATCATATTTCTGCTCTTCCCTCCCCTTAATGTCTAATGTACTCTTCACTCAACACGCCCTTTACTTTCTGGCCTCTTACTCAGATTGCACTGTCCTCTACACCCATATTATCTACTTTCTTATTCTTTTCCACTCTGATTGATTTTAAATGCTGCTATGGTTTGTGGGGTTTAATTTTTCATTATGTCCCCCCAAGGGTCTGTATGTTAAAGGCTTAGTCCCCAGAGTGGGCGTTTGGGGAAGTACTCTGGAACTTTGAGAGGTGGAGCCTTATGAGAGGTCTTTAGGTCATTGGGGGCATGCTTTTGAAAGGGATTGTGGGACCTTGCCCAGGCTTTCTTCTATTCTGCTCCAGTTCAAGAGGTAACCACTTGACTCTTGCATTTGCTTTCACCATGATATGCCATCCTCACCAGAGGCCAAATGAATGGGCCTCAGAATCTTAGACTTGAACTTCTCAAACTGCAGCATAAATAAACCTTTCCTCTTTTATAAAATTAGTTGTCTTGAGTATTTCATTGTAGTACTGTGAAATTGACTAATACAGATGTTACCCATGCTTTAAGATCTAGTTCTGACTTAAAATATTCCATGACTGGGGCTGGGGTTGTGGCTCAGTTGTAGAGTGCTTGCCTGGCACATGTGAGGCACTGAGTTGGATTCTTGGCACCACATATAAATAAAATAAAGGTCTGTTGACAAGTAAAAGTATTTTAAAAAATAGTTCATGATTGTCCCAGGTAAATTAAACATCTCCTTTTCCTCCTTTCCCATAACTCTCCTCATTTTTCACCCTGTAAATATTCTTACTTGTGTCTCTTTATTGGAGCCTCCACTCCATCACCTCATCAAATGTTACATCTTTGAGAACCGAGATTATATCCTCCCTGTATAGTACCTGAGAAAGAGAATATAATATCAACAAACATTGTGAGTTTCATTAATCTCTGAGGCTCTTGTGGAAATTGATAGAAAAGCAAAAATAAAAAATGCTTGACGTTTTTCCATGTAGTGAAAGAGGCTGTTTTTAAAAGTTCTTCCTGCCATAAGACTTCAAAGACTTCAGAGGCTTATGTTATAATGTCCAGATATAACAGCAGAACAGTATTTCGGCTCACCTCACTAATACCTGGTCTGCCTCATCTATGCCAGGCCAATGAACAAATAACTCTTAGAGTATTCACCCATCAGGGTGGCCTGAATACCTGGATCCTCTGCCATCACAAACAATCACAGTACAACCTTGAGAGCAATCCTGCTGGTCTATAAAGTATTTTTTGGCAAAAGGTTTTTAGACTTTGAACTAGTCATTGAAAACTGGTGTTTCTAAGGAACTTGGGTATGAGGTATCAACAGTACCCATCTTGATAGGGAAAAGCAGGGAAGAATACTTATCTGCTCTAGGAAGAAGTCTTTATGTAGGGATGTGACACATAGAGGAAGTCAGAGGATCAAGTTGCCATTCACTGAGATCTGCCAGAGTATTTGCTTTCTGTACTTTGTAAGAAATTTACATGTGTTTTAGGGTATTCTGAGGCTAAGAATAAGATAATAAAGTAAAACAAGAAGTATCATATCATAACTTCATAGCATCATGTATTTTACAGAAAAGGCTACTGAAGAATATTTATTCTATCCACAAGCATTTGAATGTCTACTACCCATCAGGCACAACATCAGTAGTTTGAGAACAAACTCCACAGAGTACATGCAGTTCGTAGAGTACATAGCCAGTCCCTGCCCTAGGTAGACCAGTATCTATAATACTGGTGGAGAGTTAAACGAGTGTGTACTAGTTAAGGATTTCTTTGCAAGCAACGTAAGTTGATCATTTAAATTAAGCATAAAAGGAATTTATTGGAAGGATATCAGTTAGCTCCTAGCATTATTAAGAAATCTAGAGAGTCATATTTGAGCAGGAATAAAAAGTGGGAGGTACAGGCAAAGTCTTTCCGAAAGAACTCTTTGTATGACCTTGCCTATGGACATTGGTTACCCCACTGCTGGACTACCTGTTCATTCAGTAGCTGCAAGACTGCTCAATTTGAAGGAGATGAACTTGGCAATAGGGACACTAATCAGGGGACTGTCCAGAGGTCTGAGAGATGAAGAAAGCCTGAATCAGGGCAGGGGTGTTAGGTATGAAATGGAAAGAGTAAGTAAAATGTTCACAAAGGGGATTAAATTGGCAGAACTCAGTTGATTGGGTAGAAGTGATAATCAGAGGGAGAAGTTCTCCTAAATTTCTACTTTAGGCAGCTGTTTGGTTGGTGGTACCAAAAGTTGGAACAATTTCAAAAGGCACATCATGTTTAGGGTAGAAAAATATATCTGTTCTGACCTGCCTGGGAAACATCTAGATGGAGGTTTCCAGTAAGTCTTTGATGTAAACTGAAGGTCAGGTACAGGCTGGGTGGGACTATGACTGTGGAAACATTTGGTGTATATAATGGTTAAAATTTTAAACAGAGGTGATATTACCAGAGGAGAATTTGCAAAGTGACAAAATCAGGGGCTAAGAATGGACTCTCAAAGGAGCAGTCAAGAATCAGGCATAAGCGAGGGGTGCATCAATGGGTAGGTGGATAAAGAAAATGTGGTGCAAAATGGAGTTTCATGCAGTTATAAAGAAAAATGAAATGATGTCATTTGCAGGAAAATGGATGAAATTTGAGAACATTATATGAAGCAAAATAAACCAAACTCAGAAGACCAAGGGTCATGTGTTTTCTCTCATATGTGGAGGCTATAGCTATAGAGGAAAATGGAAAAGAAAGGCAGGCATGTGGGATGGGGGAATCTCATGAAAATCAAAGGGAGATCAGTAGAGCAGAGGAAAGGGACCAGGGGAGGGAGGGAGG
Organism: Sciurus carolinensis; assembly: GCF_902686445.1. NCBI lineage: Eukaryota > Metazoa > Chordata > Mammalia > Rodentia > Sciuridae > Sciurus > Sciurus carolinensis. The sequence goes on from NC_062226.1 coordinate 71,097,460, forward strand.
AAGAGAGGGAAAAGGAAAATATTGGGGAATGAGATTGACCAAATTATATTCTTAAATAGTGTGCATGTACAAACATGTAATAACAAATCCCACCATTATGTGCATCTATAATGCACCGATTAAAAAATACAAGAAAAAAAAAGGTTAGGCATAGGAAGGTATGGGGCTGTGAAAGAGACAGAAGGAATCAGGCACATGTGAGGTAATTAGGAAAGTTAAAGATCATAGGAGCCAAAGGAGTCAGGAGTTTCAATAGTAGAACATGATTACCAGGATCCCGTGTAGCAGAGTTGGTGGGCACAGTAAAACTTTGCCCTTGGAATTGACAATTAAAAGGCCATTGCTGTTGGAATGGGTGCAGTTTCAGTGGAACGATGAGGACAGAACCAGAGTACGTTGATGGGACAAGTGATTGGGAAATGCAGATGGTTGGTGGAGATTCCTCAGCAAATCAGTTTGGATATGAGAAGAAAGATCCAGCTGCACCTACAAAGAAACTTGAGATGAAGTTTTTGTTTTTGTTTTGTTTTAGGAAGGGGATACTTGAGCTCGTTTGTAGAGTAAGGGGAAAGGACCGGCAAAGAAGGGAGATAGAGAGAGGAGGACTTCCTCACTGGCTCTGGCTTAGACCCAGATTCCACTTTGGCAATTCAGAAGCCTTGAATACATATGAATTGCTTTGGTTCATGTAACCTAAGAGCCCTCCCCTGAGTGGCTCCTGGGCACTGAAGTGTCAATGTCTAAATGTGTGAAATTTTATTTCTATTGTAAATGCAGAGACGTTAGGAGATTTGACTGAATCTGTAAATTACGATGTGTCCCAGAACCTGCTCACTAAAAACAAAAACAAATCTTTTATAAGAAGCAGGAGGGTGTCTTAGGTCTAAGGGAACTTGAGTGACATAACACATTCTATTTCTGCCTGAAGAACTACCAGTAAGAAGGGCAAAGGGAACCCTAAAGAGAGAGTCACACAATAGCTAAGGTATGTGATCTATAGATGGCATTTCAAAGTGCCTGTCAAACACATGTATTGTCATTATCTTGGACCTTCACAATAATCTTGAAGGTTATTTTTGCCAGAACTTAATAATGAGGAAGTTTGACACAGAGTGATTAAAATAACATGCTCAAGGCAACACAGAGAGTGTAAGAGTGGGGATAGCAACCCAAGTCTGCCTGGCTCCAAAGATTTGAACTTCACTTGGCCCTGGTCTGCCTCCATCAGGGAGTAGGACAGCTCCTTTGCTCTTTTGGAGGTCAGCTCCAAGGGGGACAGACTGGCAGAGAGAGCCTCTGGCCAATATTGAAGTTCCAACATTTCAACTTTCCCCTGAATCCTCAGCTACCACAGTGCATCTCCCATGCAGTAGTAAGACCTGAGAAGACATCAAGCAGAGGCAGGGAAATGTAACTTTTACTTATTTTTTTCCTTAATAGATTAGAATTTGCTCTTGGAACCATTTGAAGGATTCATTTCTCAGTCCTTAGCATAATCTTGGAAGAAAAATTTAGGGAAATTTTACAGCTTGACCTAAAATACTTTGGCAGTTGTAAGGAATACTCCTAAATTTCAAATTCATCTAGTCCTACTGTGAAAGAATTAAAAGAGTACCCAGATAAACGTGGTTTTGCAAGCAGGCTATCCTACTAGACAAAAATTTTGGTACTTCTTCATCTTATTACTCTCAAGAGAGTGGCAATGTTGCCATACAACAGTGTGATATATAACTTAGCTGGATGCTTAGAGAAATTTCCATTCCATATTTGAAAAACTTTTGCCTTACTGCCAAGGAGAGCCAAAGTGTTATTTGGGGCTATGCTTATAATGAAGATGACTTTAATATGTTTCTGCTTCCCTGAGAGGCTGCCTCCTCTCTCCTTTGCTTACCAATATTTTATGATGAAGACCATCTAGTCTGAAACTGTAACTAGGAAATTTTCTGTTTTAAGTTTCTACAGATTTATTTATGTGACTTTGTTAAATATGGCTAATAGGGCAGGGTGTTGGAGAATTTTCTTCTGAAGTGTGTTTTGATCCTGTACTGGGCAATTTTAAAGTATAAACTTTCTGGAAAGAAATCCTTTGGTTTTCCATTATAAATCCTGAAAATCAGGAAGAAGTATCTGAAATTGCACTTCATAATCTGAAAACTTTTTCCTTTTTTAAAAAAATTCTGATGAATTAAACTTCAGTATTTTTTCCTTATGAATTAACACTGAAGATCAGTGCACTTTCTGTACTCATGTTTGAGTATAGAAAAAAACTGAAAAACCCTAATATATCCTAGACTATATACATCAATACAGACTTTTATCTTTGTTGTCAATATAAAATACTTGAAGTTGCCTACACATGGTTCTGTACTGAATATTGTGTAATACAAAAGAAAGGATGTTGGAGACACATCTAAAGATGCATTGTATTGACCTGAGGCATGCTTCATTTTCAGTTCTGGGCTTGGGGACTAGGACTTCTTTACTTTGCATGCATCCTTTAAAGATTGCTGAAGTACTGTGGCTCACATGTACTCTTAGAGACTCAAGAAGCTGAAGCAGGAGGATCGGAAGTTTGAGGTCTTAGCAACTTAGGCCTTAAGCAATTTATCAAGACCCTTTCTCAAATAAATAATAACGGCATGGGATGTAGCTCAGTGGTTAAATATCTTGAGTTCAAGCCTCAATACCAAACAGAAAAAAAGAAGAAGAAAAGATTTACTGAATCTAAAAAGAGTTTTGCTAGCTATGGAGCTAGGTTTTTAAATCATTCCATTTAAAGAACAGATCAATAATTACCAATAATGTTTTAATTTCTGTCCTGTTCAGGCTTGATCCAAATGGCTCTCTTGCCTATCGAGAATGCTATTAAGCAAATTTGAGAAAGGAAGAAGATGACCTATTTGTGTAACAACTATAAGTAGACAGCTCAGTTGCTAAGAAAAGTTTTTCTGTCCCTTAGAATAGCCCTTCAGTCATTTGTCTGAACCAACACAGCTACTCACAATAAAAACTGCTGAGAGATGAAAAGGGTGTAAAATGGCTTATATTTTTAATCAACCCCTTTCATTTGTCATTTTGGGTTTCAGGAAGTCATTCATTCTTTTGTGAACATATTCCTGTCATAAAACAAGTTTGGACACATTTATGAGCCATCTCTTGCTGAGCCTAATATTAGCCTGGTAGTCTAAGAATTCTTAGAAAATTAATGGGTCTTGGAAAAATAGATAGTATTCACCATCATTCCATCATAATGTGCAGTGAATCAGAGTCATGCACAAAAGACACTGGATTTGAGACTTAAATGATTTAAGAACTTTTCCTTGTTTGACAAAGGACCAAGCCTGGAGAGTGAGCAGCAGGGATTCAGAGTTTCAATCTTCTTTGAATCTCCATCACCAGCCACCAAGTGCATTGTAGAATGACTTGCCATCAAGATACCATCAGCTGGGAGTTGAGAGTGATGCCTGGCATATTTTATTTTATTTTATTTTTTTATCCTTAGATCTCATTTCAGAGTTGCTAACAAACTCAAAGACAAATGTGATGTTTGCAAGCATTTCCTGAGCACTGGATGGGCAGGTTGCCATTGAACTTGATGACCCAGTAGGAAATTGAATAATAACAATTATTCTATCAAACATTTATTAGGCAATTATTAGATAACAAACATCATGGTTTATATGCATCATGTCACCAAATTCTTATTATAACCCAGTAAGGAACGGATGGGGTTAGAGTTTTTAAAACATTCCCAAAGTCATGGAGCAAGGAATTGATGAAACCTGAATGTTAACCTAGGTTTGTCTCCAAAGACTAAGAACATAACCATTTTGCTATGTTGCCTTACTGTCCTTTGTCGTGGGCTATCAAAGGATCTTTGTGATAAAAATAATAGTAGCAGTTATAACTATAATTAGTCCTTGTGGAGTGATTGATAGCTAACTCTTATCTACATATTGGTCTCATAATTTTTCTTAACTAATTTGACCTTTTCAACAGCCCACTGAACTGGGTCCTGTTTTTATCACTAGCAGGGATGTGAGGAGTGAGGTCACAGAGATCCTAGGTAGCAGAGCTATATTTCATAACAGGATTTCTAGTTACAGTCTGTACTCTGTGAAGGAAGTAAGCAATTGTAATAATCACTTTTTTCACTGCACTTTGAAGCAAGAAACTTTTCTACTTGAGTTATCATGTGAGTGACTAAGAAAACAATGTGAGAGCATTATTTCTTCTAAATTCTTCCATAACAGGGGCCCCACCAGCAAATAAAATCTAATTTTGAGGAAACTTGAAGTCAATCTTTTCCTTTTAGAAATGGCACAGAGCCCTGAGACAACAGAAGAATGTTCTGCCTGGTTCCAAGTTAAAGAGATTAATTGGAAAACTCCTATGAGAGTCTTCCACTCAAAAGATCCCCACAACTGCCCGGCATTCTCTGGACAAAGTCCAGAAGAACTTGTGTCTTTGTAATCTTGATAGCCTTGTTTTGAAAATGAGTCAAGTACCCTTATGCAAAAAAAAAAAAAAAAAAAAAAAAAAAATTGTAAGATGTAATATTTGCCTGCTTGGATTATGGAAAAAGACATTTGAACTCAAATGGGTAGGGATGTAAGCAGGAAACCCAGGACAAGTCTAAGAACAACAAAAGTCTTTTAACTGTGGAAAAAAGACAAAGGGTCAGATTAGTCTGTCTCCCTGTCCTTTCATTTGATAGTAGGTGATGACTTTCGATGCACAAGTTAGGGTTGTATCAACTCATTGAGAAAGATACTCTTCGTGGATGAAGAAACTGGTGGTCAGGGAATCTGTTTTAACATTTCCAAAGTTCATTCCATGGAATGTGGACGTGTCTTTTAGAGAGCAATAAGATAATAAATGCTAGGCTCTAGTTTTTAAGGTGAAAATCATGAGCTTTTTCTTTTCTTCTCTCTTTTTTTTTTTCATTTAACATTTGCCTTCCTATGCTAGGAAATGATGGGAAATATGTGGGTAATAAAGGTAACTCCTCAAGGAGTTGCCATTCTGGTTGAAGAAATAAGATATAAGAACAGTAACTGTAATTTAATAAATTGAGATTAGTACCATGACAAGGAATGTGTAGAAGGTCCTGGCAGTTCTGAGCTCAATGAGAACTGACAAGTATAAAGTCAGTGGATCAAAGAGACCTCTTGGTGGGCCTTGAACTACTGGTGGGATGTAACTAAGGAGACACCTCTGAGGATGCCTCAAATATCAGTAGCAGCCTCTGCCAAAGCAGGAAATGGGGCCAAGGGTCTGGTCTAGAAAAAGCAAAAATTCTCTTTGGGTAGGTACATTGAGTGTGTGAAAGAAAATATGATATTTTTAATGCTGAGATTTGAACTCAGGGCCGTTATGCAAGTGCTGTACAAACTAAGCTACCTTCCAAACCCTGAAATATGTAAATAAAATTGTCAATTGTTACTTTATCTCAGGTCGCATCTGTGAAAATGATGATGCAGGGGGTTCATCTCATTCAAATTTGTAGTCTCAGCTGACACTGAGGACACTTACCATCTAGGTCCTCTACAATATGTAGTTATCCATGCAGCAAGGGCCTGACAGACTGTGCTGACTGGTTGAGTGCTCAGTTCCTTAATGACCAGCTGCTTTTGTGGAGCTTTAATAATACAGTAGGGAAAGTGACTTGTCAATCAGATCCTTGACCATCCTATAATAATGATTATTAGCTGCCACATTGCATACACCATACCCCTATTACCTCCAAACCTACAAACCTTTTACAATCTTATGTGACTATCTCCTTTTTGAAGATGCAGCCACTGAGACCCAGAGAGGCTATTTGACCTGCCCCAGGTCACGTAGTCAGAGCACTGATCAGATCCTAGTGCCTGTCTTCTCTAAAGCCAGTGCCTGTTCCACTGTCTTGGTATTGGCTGCCTGGACTGAGTCTGATACTGAAGAGCTTCCAAAGAAACACAAGATTTATTTTCTGGCCTCAGCGGGTAAATAGGATTCCAAACTCTTGTATGTTGACTACTTTGATGGCCTTTCCTCCCAAAGCAACCTCTTCACATTCTTTCCTTTACTGGGAGCTGTTCATCTATCACAAGCATCTCTCCCAAACTAGTGGAAGCCACAACTCTCATTATGTACCCAGTACCCGGCCTCTTGATGGTAGGCATTTACTTCATAAAAACTTATGGAACAAAACTTGTCTTCCTCTCTCCTTTCCTGTTTAGGTCATCTCGCATGGTCTCCTAACCCTTTTCCCCCCTCCCATTGGCTCCGTGTCCTTTGTGACTTATTCTTCCAAGCCTAGAACAAGTTCATTCAGGTAACCTTGTATATTAGTCTATTATCACAACCTGAAGCTGGTAACTTTATAAAGAAAAGAGGTTTAATTTGTTTCATGGTTCCAGAGGTCCAAGGTTGGGGGGCCACATCTGGTGATGGCCTTCCTGCTGACAGAGTCCTGGGGCAGTGCAGAGTGTCATATGGCAAGAGACAGGAACTACACCTGTGTTATGTGTCTTCTGGTCTCTCTCCATCTTCTTATAAAGCCACCAGTATTCAACCCTAGGGGCTCCACCCTAATGACTTTATCTAATCCTAATCATCTCCCAAAGGCTCCACTTCTAAACACCATAGCTGGATTGAGCTTCCACCCTCTTAATACTTCATTACTGAGATGAATTTCAACACTTGATCCATGGATATCAAATCCTATCCAAATCTTAGCACCTAATACCTTTACAAAACTGATATCATGCCCCACTGTTCAAAGTCAGTTTTAATAATGTAGAGATGGAAAGAAAGCTTTGACCTCTTATTAGTTCTTTTTGGCCTCAATCCTTGAAGGATAGGTTTCTTCCTTTTTCCTCCAGAGACAGTATGGTGGCTAATGGCTCCATCAAGTAACAAGGCTGAGATCAAGGGTCAAGCTTCGCTGCCACATCCAATACCTGGCTCCTGAGATCCATGACATGGAGCTCAATACATGCTTGATTCACTGATATGAACAGGTAAGGATATGCAGCAGGGCCATGTCCTAGGCATGTCTGAAACCTTCTTTCCCCCAATTGTCATGTAGCCATCTCTTTCCCATAGTTCAAGTCTCAGCTGAAATGTCACCTCCTTCCCTGAGTCTCCTATCTCAGGTTTGACCTCCCTCATCATCTGGCTTTAATTCTTTCTATAGCACAGTAGCTTTGTAATGTATTTCTTGTTGATTTAGTTATTTCCTTATTGTTTACCAATTCTGTTAAACATGTAAATCTTGTGAGAGCAAAGGACCTATTTCACTGTGTCACCACAAATTTTCTCATGCCCAACTTAGTGTCTGGCACCTGAAAGAGACTCAACAAATATTTGACAAATGGATGAATAAATCATATTCCTTGTGGAAATGCAGGCTTAGAAATCTACTGAGGCCAATATGTTTCCAAGACTTGTTAAAATAAAGAAATACCAGATGAGTTGGGGCATCCTGGAGGCGTTCTGCGTTAAGTGACATGGTTCTCTCGAGTGTGTATCTAGGCAGAAGTGGTAGGCAGAAAAGATGGATTTTTCAGTAACACTTTAGTCCTGCTATTATTGTGCCACCAACTCCCCTCCATCTGCTGATTTGAATGAGTGTTCCCTTCAAGACTTGTCTCCAAGAAATGGGATCATATTTTCTTCTTTTGACAAATCTTGAAAGCAATTCTTGAAACAAAGCAAAGATATACAACATGTAGAAACTCAATTCTAAGATACTGCCCAGTCATGAATAAAGGGTGTATGTGTGTGAAGGATAAATCTTTGGCTAGAGTGATTTTTCAAAAAGCTGGCTAGACCCTCCTCCAGGATGTGTCTGATTTATTCAAGCAGTTATCTTGATTCTCTTTTCTTCCCCTAAGATAAGCCAAACTGGTACCAGAAAGCCATCATGGTAATCACACTCCAGATCATGTGGCAAATGTTCTCTCTTATCATCATAGATTTTTCTTTTAGGATCATGATCACACAGAACTCAGTGTGAAGCTCTTGAAATAATTTGAAAAGAAATTGCTAAACAACGAATGTGTCTGGCCACGTTTCTCATGCATCTTTGTAAAAAATGTTCACAGATTATTGATTTCTATACCCTTCTCTCTATGAAGGTATGCAGCAGTCAGTAGCATAACTGAGATATTAGCCCTGTGTTCCCCAGGCCCACTTAAATAGAGCCACAAAGACTAATGGCTGCCCTTTATGGGGCCCCTGCTTGCTCCCCACATGAGAGCTTGTTCTAGCACTCAGTCACTCTGTGAGGTGGGCGACATTCCTTTATTTCACCAGTGGAAGAAACCAGTCTCTAAGTGTAACGTTAAGTGACATGCCAATGTCACACAGCTAGAAGTGGCAAGCCAACAAAGGCTTGTCTCAATCTGTCCTGCCTCATCACTCCCAAAGCACAGCCACTATTTTTGAATCTCTTAAAACGGTTGTCAATCTGCCAAAAGACAAAATTACAATGATTTAAAGTTCTTAATTGATTTTATTTGCAATTCTAGAATCAGATAATGCTCCATTTCATAGAATAGAATAAGTGTTCCCACAGGCTGAGCAGAAGAGATTGGTTTTATAAACAGAGAAGGGCTGAAAAAAAGCAAAAGCAAAAAACCAGAAGTGGATCTGTCATTTCAAAGTTACTTACCTTGTGGGCTGGAGGTATAGCTCTGTGGTTAAGTGCTTACCTAACATGTGTGAGGCCCTGTTTCAATCCCTTGCACTGACAAAGCAAAGCAAAGTTATTTACCTTGTTAAAGCAGGAACAGGGAGATAGAACAATAGAAAAATAACTGGACTAGTTAACTTCAGAATACATTTTGGTAAGAATTAAATCAGAGGGATCTTTATCATCAGGCTTATTGAAACTAAAGAAAGTGGGAAGTCTGATTGTCTGCCTCACCTGATAGAAAAGAGGGCCAGATGACAATGTTTCCTTTTGGTAACATGGAACTTTAGCATGAGTGACTCCATTTTGACTTTTGGTCTGGTCTGTTGAGGCCCCGTGGAAGAGCCTAATCCAAAACAATGGTCTACTATACTTCTTATTTAATAACTCTTTCATTTTCTTGGCAGTATTTAAGAATATATCTTTTTTCTTCCTATCAAGCTATGATTCTAGAAGTCAGCATCCATGTCTCTCTTCTTTCTCTCAATCTCTATAAACCTTAGTAAATGCCCTGATTATAATAAACCAGACACAACTAAAGTAAACAAGTGAGTCACTTGCCCTGGATACAAACTTTAAAAGTATCAAAAATCTTAGTAATCAAGATGAATAATATTTTAATGCACTAATTTAAAAACTCAAATTAATGCAAAAATTAGATGATGACTAAAATATCAAAATTTTAAATGAAGGCAGATTCCAGCCCTATACTTGACCTCCCTTGCCTCTCCCTCGTCCTGACACTGTAAAAAGCAGTTAAAATCAGTGAAGTCAGTGGACTTAAAATGAGTGGCTCATGTGAGCTAAATGTATGGTTAACAATCCAGTGGAATGTTCCCATTCAAAACTCATTGATGAATCAGAGAACTAAAGCCTTTGGCCTTCCCTGCTGTCAGACTGTCCACAGTGATGTTGATTCAGCTGGAATGTCACACCATAGCTGAGCCTGTAAGAACCACCAGGGCCCAGCTCCCTACCAGCCTGAGCAGCAGTCTACCCAAGAGGGGTAGTTTTCTTAGCAGAAGTTTAATTCTAAATAAAAAAATTGCTCTGGATTGTCTAAGATTCTGAAGTTTCTGCAATTGCTTTCTCATTTTGTTATTTTTTTTCCCTTTCTTCCCCCACCCAAGAAATCAGAGTACAGCTGTCCCTTGGCATCCACAGGGGATTAGCTCCCTGAGGATACCAAAATCTAGGAATGCTCAAATCCCTTATATAATATGACATAGTATTTGCATATATCCTTCACATATCCTCTCATATATTTAATCATATTGAGATTACTTATGATAACTAACACAATGCAAATGCTGTGTAAATAGTTGTTACATTGTATTGTTTAACAAAGAATGAAAAAAGAAAGTTGATGCATGTTCAGTTCAGGCACAATTTTTTGAGTATATTTTTCATTTGCGGTTGATTGAATCTGCAGGTATGGAACCCATAGATATGGAGGGGTTGTTTGGGCCATGGTTGTTTGGGAAGAACAGAACTGTGTTACATATAGAAATATACTTGAGTATTTATCTTTAAAGCAATCCATGCCTGCCCACCATCACCAGGAATAAGTACACAATAGGAGTTCAATAAATATTTGTGTTTAGTTGAAGGATTATAAGAGATGAATGTTAGGGAAAAGGCCATAGTATAATTTTGAGCATATTAAGTTTATATCCAAAGTCACCACAATATTTTATAGATAGCAAAGAGCCTTGTTTTATAGCTAAACAAAAAGATCAACAGATCTAATTTGCTTTCATTTAAGTTGAGCCCATTTTTCCATGCTGTTTTCATTGTTTGTACATAGAACACTGAAGACTTAGCCAAAAGTGAGAATCTTAAGTGTAATCTGTAATCTGCAAGTGGGTGGTAATTATTGTTGTTCACAATATCCTGAAATAAAACAAAAATCCAGAGTCTAAGTATTAATCAGACAACTTCTTCTCTCAGCAAACAGGCTCAATTTTGGAACAAATCACCACTTTCTGGGAAACTTGAGTTTCTCTTCAAAGACATGTCTCCTCAAAGTCAACAGAATTAAAGTAGAGAAAACAAACTTCAAGTTCACAAGCTGTCAGAATGACTAGAAACTTCAAATCAGGGAAAAGAGGATCCCTAGGTGCTGAACCAGCTAAGTAGGGAAGAGGAGAGTCTTTCTGTTTTCTTACAGGTGTAACTGGCTCAATCATAGCATTGGTGTTGGGGCTTTGGGTCTAGATCACTGAAAAGATGGAGCAATTTCTATCAGAATAATCAGTCTCCTGTTTGTTATAATGTACCTAGACGTGCACAATCTAGTAAAACCTACTGGTTTTCAGCAAGACCAGATCATTCATTCATTCAACAAATACCTGCTGAGGACCCACCTATCTTAGGTGCTGGGGATTCATCAGAGAACAGGACCATCATCCATCTCACACAAAACATGCATTCTGGTGGCAGGCAGCTTAAAATAAGTGACTAGACAAGCAACATTTTGATGTGGTGGGTGGTATTAATTTAATGGAGAGACAAAGGACAGGGTAAAGGTAGCTGATTGGCTCTGGTGGTCAGGAAAGAAATTTCTAGGGAGGGAACAGTTGACCAGAGGCCTGAATGAGAGAGGCACTAAGTGAGGCAGGTGATGTGTCTGAGGACCAGCAAGGAGGGCAGTGTGGCTGCAGTTCAGGGAGGGAGGGGATGAGGGAGAATGAGAGCAGGTCATATAGGTGCCAGGGGGCCGGATCTAGCACAAGCCATAGGAAGGACAATTTCCAACATTATTCAGAGAGAGTTGGAAGGTCTCTGCAGGACATTGAGCAAGAGGTAGCCTGATGTGATTCTTGTTTTGTGAAGATCATTCAGCCTTCTAGGTGAAGAAAGGATAGTGTGTTAACCCTGAAAACCCAAAAGACAGGTAGAACTGTGCTCTGAGGGCTTTTGTTTGGTGGAGAATTTTGGCAAATAATAATAAAATAAATAAATAAATAAAAAATTAGTTACACTGTGAATAAAATGAAAGAGAAAGGTAGGAAGTAGGAAGCAGAAGAATGAAACTGTTGTGTTTATGGTCAGGAGAGCCTCTCTGGAGAGGTGACATTGAACTGAGAACAGAATGAGGAAGAAGAGTCGGTTGTGCACAAAGAAAGTGGGAGTAGACAAGATGCACCTTCAACAGAGAACCTGCAGATAGGAGGAATAGCATGTGATGAAGGGACATTAAGAAGGCCAGAGTGGCCAGAGAACAGGGAGCTAAGGGGAGAGTTTGAGAGGTAGGTGGGACCAGACATCAGCAAGACCTTTGGGTTATGATGAGGAGTTTGCATTTTAATCTAGCTGAAATGGGGAGCCATTGAAGGCATTTAAGTATGAATTCTATTTGAAAGTATCACCCTGGACTCTTTGTGGAGAAAAATTGATGAGTGAAAATAGAAAAAAATAAACAGACTTTAGTCATGTAGGCAAGAGAGGATTGTGATTTAAATCTGGTAGAGGTTGTGGAATCAAAGACAGCATATCTTTTAGAGGTAAGCCAACAATTTCCTTCATCCTGTGGGTATGGGAAATAAAGGACTATCAAGGACTTGATAAGGACTAATTGGCTGAGAAACTGGATGGATAATGATACCACTCATGGAGAAGCAGAGGAATGGGGGAGAGTCAGTTTGGGAAGGGCAATAATGGGGGTACGGGATTCAGGAGTTCTGATTAGACTCGTTACTTTTGAGGTTGTTGTTAGAAACTTAAATACAAGACACTTTAATATTGGTGTCTGAAGTAGAGGTCTTAAGGTAAGACATAGCTCTGATAATTAGCAACATAAAAATAATATTTCATACCAAGGACTGGGTGAGATAAGCTTGGGAAATAGTTCTGATAGGGAAAAGAAAGATTGTGTTATGGTTTGGAGATGAGCTATACCCCTAAAGCTCCTGTGTAAATGCCAGAATATTCAGAGGTGAAATGATTAGGTTGTAAGAGCTATAATGTAATTGGTTCATCCTAATTTGAATGGACTAACTGGGTGGTGACTGTAGGCAGGTGAGGCAAGGCTGGAGGACATGGGTCACTGGGAGCATGCCCTGAAAGGGTTCATCTTCCTTGCAGCACTTTCCTCTTGCTCTCTGCTTCCTGGGTGCCATGAGTGAAACCAATTCCTTCCATCATGCCCTTCCACCATGCCTTGCCTTGGGTCTAGAGCTGTAGAGTAGGCCCTCCATGGACTGAATCTCTAACACTGTGAGTCAAAATAAACTTTTCCTTCTCTAAAATGTCCTTATCAGGTAGTTTGGTCACAGCAATAAAAGGCTGACTAACACAAAGGGTACAGGACCAAGGTAGAACTGAGAAGGGGTGGCCAGGCAAGTAGAAGGCCAGTCAAGAAAGAGAGATGCCTTGGAAACAAAAGAAGAGATTGTCTCCATGTGGTAGTGTTCAACTGTGTTGAATGCCGCTGAGAGGTAAGGACAAGACACCCCATTGGATTTAGCAGCATGAATACTTTTGGTATCATGGCAGAAGCAGTTTGAGTATGGGGAATAGCAGTTTTGAGCAGTTTCCCTTTGGCTGAGGGAGCTTTTGACCCCTTCATGAAGTCATTTGTGAATTTTGTTTCTCTACAACACAGAGATAAAGACCTCTCTCTGCATGGTAAGACAGCTGAAAATGGTTGCACTCCCTGGCATAGAGTTAACCAAAGTTTTTGATGACCTTTGCTTTGTCCAGAGCAAAATAAAGGGTCTGATTTCTTCACCTGTGCCCAGGTGAAGCATTGGGAATCATGGAATGGACAGATGACCTTGGAGATCATATGTACAATCTTTTTGTTCTATGGAATAAGGGAACAAAAGCCTGGAAATATAGAAATTGTTTTTCATACTGGAGATTGAACCAAGGGCCTCATGCATGCTAGGCAAGTACTCTACTGATGAGCTACACCCTCTGCCACTGGAAAAGTAGAATTATAGAGGTAGACTGGAAACCAGGAATCTTAACTGCATCATATTTAGGGTCTAGGATCCATATAACTCTTCTCCTCACCTCAGAACATACCAAAATAGTTAAGATTGGAAAGGTGGTTCCTAGTCAGGTTCAAGTAAAGCAGTCTACCTCCCATGGTAATTTTGATCTGGAACTTTCTGTGAGACAGAGTTAACCCCATTGATTAGGTAACTAGGACCTTTTAGAAGGTGCTATTAATGAAGGTTTGAAAAATAGTGATAAATGACTGTGTAGACAAAATGGCCTTCCTTCATTTCAGATGAATAATTATCTGATGAATTAATCTGATTCTAATGCTACTGATGGGATAATATTACCTGCAAAGAGGTGGGCTCTCATTGCAAAATTTGACTTTCCTAGGCCAAATGGCAGAAGGGTCTGATAATAATTAGTTCACATAAAAAGCAAGACACAGATCTTAGCCAGAAAGTCTAAAGGTTGGACATATTCATTCCAGTACTTTTGTCCATAGGTTCATACCCAGTCTCCTTCCCTGATTCAGTACCCATCTCTTGTGGCTCATAGAAGGAGTGGGTTTAAACTTTGTTAAACTTCAGTTCAACTTCACTCAAATAGAATAGGAGCCGTTGAGAGCAGATGTGTATTTGCAGGACAAATGATTGAAGCCAGTGTGTCAAAGTACAGAATCAAGAGGGGTCCCAGGTCAGATATGATGCCTGAGTTCAGGCATAAAATTTGTACAAAAGCTTAGAGATGCTCCAAGGACTGGTTCCTAGGTATAGATGCTGGCAGGGTTGGGGCGGGTGACTTTTATGCTCGAAATCCCAAGTTAGAGTTCCTTAGTTAGAGTTCATTGATTGATCAGTGGGCCTCATTCCTTTAACCTGATCTATTCTCTCTTCAGTGCAGGGTGTGAGCTCCAGAAAGAAATACTTTTGATATCTAGTATAAAGCTTTTGTCTATTGTTTTAGTCAACTTTTTCACTGCTGTGACTAAATGATCTGACCAGCACAATTATAGAGGAAGAAATTTTTATTTGAGGGCTCACAGTTTCAGAGGTCTTAGTCCATAGAAGGCCGACTCCATTCCTCAGGGCTCACGGTGAGGCAGAACATCATGGTGGAAGTGTGGCAGAGGGAAGCAACTCACATCATCAGGAGTCAAAGTCTCTACTCTCTTGATACAAAATATATGCCCCAAAGCCACCCCCTGATTCCTACCTCCTCTAGCCTCACCCTACCACTTCAATTACCACTCAGTTAATCCCTATCAGGGAATTAACTCACTGATTGGGTTAAGACTCTCACAACCCATTCATTTCTCCTTCAAACCTTTTGCATTGTCTCACATGTGAGTTTTTGGGGGACACCACATCTAAACCATACATCTATAAACTGACAAAAATGTCCAAACTAAATGAATTTGATATAGATCCCTGGGAGATTATGTCTCAGGTATGACCTTCTACCATCTGGCCCAAGAAGGTCATATTTTGCAATAAGGTTCAACCTGTTTGTGTAAGGAAATATAATTCCATCCAAATCCTTATTTTCCATTGAAATGATTTCTTCTTTCTGTCTCCTCTTCCATAAACCAGGAACAACTTAAAAACCAGTGTCAGGTTCTTTTCATTTTTGAAGTGTCTCACTCAGTATGGGGCACATAGTAGATGTTTGGGAAATCTTTGTTGAATAAATGAATAAAAGAAAAATATAAGAAAGTTCTATACTACTATGTTTTAGAACTAAGTATTTAGATAGCTATCTTTTGAAAATAATATTAGTTTATTGTATAATTTAGTATCTTTCATTCACCACTTGATCTTAAAAAGAGAAAACAAGAGAAATGCAATGGCATTATTAATAGTTATCACTGGAACCTGATTTTTGCTAGACAGTTCATTTTAGTGATTTATAATCTCTCCAACAAAACTGTAATTTGGTATCATTATTATTTGTCCTATTTTACAGGTAAGAAAATTGAGGATCAGAGAGCTGGGGTTGTGGCTCAGTGGTAGAGCATTTGTTCTACTGTTCGATTCTTAGCACCACATAAAAATAAATAAATTCAGTAAAAAAAGAAATTGAGGCTCAGATAATTTGCCTGAAGTACATGCTTTCAAATATTACATCTAGTATTTGTACCCAAGTTATTGGCTTCATTCCAAAGCCTGTCCTCTTCTCAATGTGCCAGTGATTAACTGAAATAATAGAATTTCTCTGAAAAAGATCTGTGGTGATTTTTGGTGAATTACAAAGAAATAAGCATTTTTTATTTTAAAAAACAGAAGGGTATGAAGTACAAGTCAAAAATATTCCTCACATCACTATTGACATTAAAACTTTATAAAAATTCATACATACGACATTTTTAAATGATTTAAGGATTTATAAATTAAAATTTAAAATCACCTTTCTTTTCCCCAAGGCCCAATCCTACCCCTGTAAATAACCACTAAAACTCATTTCTTGTGCAATTTCTGAAATTGTATTTGCATTTAGAGACAAAGAGGAAGGATGTGGTAGTGGAGTGTAATCCATCTTCCGGAAATACCTTTCAAGAACTATTTTCTGCTCCTATCTATGCCTGGTACCTTCAATTCATTATGTAACATGTCTAAATTGAAAAGCTGTTGAACGTTTATTCTTGGAGAGTCTTTCAGAGACCTCCTTCTGGGCAGGTGCTTCAAATGACAAATGGTTTGTGTATGTTAATGGTCAGGACAGAGGGAGGTCAGTTTCCAGCCAGTAGGAAACTAGAAAGAGAGGACAGCATCCAACCAGTAAGAACCACCACAGTCAGATGGCTCTCTGGGATTAGAGTGCTCTGGGCAGAAGATAAAAGAAAATCAAAATCCCAAGGAAGGAGTGTGCCTGGTATATATTGTTTTACATGCTGCAAAACAAAACAAATTAGAAAGAACAGGAGAATGTTGAGCTAATGTAACTCAAGTTGAAAGCAATATTCCAAGAGCTTAACTGCATGTGAATTAATATGTAGGCAAAAACTTAATCACATTTCCATCTGTTTATATGAAATATAATGAGAAAAATAAATCAATAAAACCTCTTTCTGTCAAAATCACAAAAGAAATATACTTGAGAAATGACTAACAGTGATTACAAGCTGCATATCAAAAAACCATGAATACCAGACTTGTCTGGAAGGCAAGTCTGAAATAACATATTATTACTGAAAACTCATTTTTATCTTTGAGAAGGTGTTTTATGATGAACATTGTAATACATTAGATTTACCCAGATTGATAAGATTTCCTATTTTATATTGCACCAAATGCCAGTGATTAAAAGCAAATGTGTTTCAATTTGAGAATCCTAACTTCTGTCTGGAAAATGAAAGATTTTTGATGACCTTGAATCTATTCATATGTAAACATTTGGGTGCTGTAAAGTAGTATTACAGTCTACTCTAAATGATTTGACTTTGGGAGGTCAGCAGAACAGATAGCTCATTTTTATCCTGGTGCTATAAAAATTCTTACTTGGGAAAATTAATGCCATTTTCATCAAAGAGAATGGACTGGATCTCATCCAAGTAGTAGCCTGTGTCCTTTCCCTTCATACACAGAGGCTCCTGAAAAGTTACAATAAGGTAGGAAAGTCACTTAGAATTAGGAAGACACATTTTGTAGCAGTTCAACTTCACTCAAATCCCCAGTCTGGCCCTTGAGCTAAGATACTGAGTAAAGTGTATTCAATCTCTACCCAAATTTTATCCCAATATTACCCAAATTATAACCCAATCTTATTGGTTATTTTTGTAAGAATCAGTAGAGCACAGGATTCATATATAACAGCTCTAATGAGTTTTTCCCCTTTATTTTTCACCCTTCCATTTCTATGTGCTTACAGTGATTTTGGTGGAATTAAACATTGTTCTTGAACAAATTTGTTCATTCAGTGAATTTTCAATTGAATTCATTGAATACTGTGATGTTTCAGGTAGTAATGTAGGGACTGAATCAAAATAGTGAACAAAATAAAATCCTACTCTCGTGAAACTTATATTCTAATATAGAAAAACAAAATAAACAAATATATAAATAAGTATAAGGTTGAATATTCCTTATCTGAAATGCCTGGGATAATTGTTTCAGATTTCAGAATATTTGCATATACATTATGAGATAGCTTGGGAGTAGGACCCAAGTCTAAACATGAAATCCATTTATGTTTCATATACATAAATTCATTTTGTAATTTTATGCAATATTTTTAGCACACTTGCTTTTTATTAAGGGATAGGGTCTTACTCTATTGCCCAGGCTGACCTCAAACTCCTGGATTCAAATGCCTTGCCTTAGCCTCCTGAGTAGCTAAGACTATAGACATGTGCTACCACATCCAACCTACACCTGGATGTTGACTGACCAATCCCATGAGGTCAGGTGTGGACTTTTCCACTTATGACATCATGTCAGTGCCTAAAAAATTTTGGATTTTGGACCATTGTGGATTTCAGATTTTCAGATTAGGGATGCTCAACCTGTTTGAGATATCAAATACTATGGAGAAAAATGTCAGAGTAAGAGACTGTGTAAGAGGGAAAATAAGGGAAATCTGGAAGGTCCCTGTCACAACTGAGCAGAGACCCAAATGAAATAAGACAGGCAGCTGTGTAGCTCTCTGGGATCCAAGTGCTCCAGGCAGAAAGTACAGGAAAGTCAAAATCCCCAAGGAATAAGTGTACTTGGTGTATAAGAACTGTCAAGAAGTCTTTGTGTCCGGAGTGTGGTGAAAGACAATGGGGGAAAGAGGAAGAAAATGAGGTAAGAGACAGCCAGACCAGGGCATTTAGAACTAGCAGGATTTCTCCATGCAAGTGGAAAGTGGATGATTTTGAGCAGAGGAGGGCCATGGCCCGGGTTCCCTTTGAAAGTGCTGACCACTGTAGGGAGAACTCTGTGAGTAAACAAGGGACAGCTACAGGATATAGTGCAGACGAAAGATCATGGTGGCTTAGGAAGAATTGGCTACCAAGCCTTAAGTTCAATTGTCTAGTTTGTTCAGGCTCAAGGGCATCTGGCTTTTCTCATCAAACCGGGGTCTGTGTCAGACCCTGGGGATACGGAAACTTTTCTACAAGGCATCTGTCTTTGTATAAATTGTGCACTGGTGCTGAAAGTACATACTAGCAATAGCTCTAGAGGGTGGGTTGCAGCAGAGATGAGGGAGAAACGGTCTTGTTCAAGATATATTTGAATGATAAAGCAGATAGGATTTACTAATAAAGTAATGAAAATGAATCAGTCAATGAATTCATAATCAATTCAGTCAGTCAATATCTGGCTCCTCTGTCACTGCTCCCTGTTGCAGTTGGGTTCCCTAGAAGCAGACCTGGAGAAGGAGATGAGTGTGCAGGAAATATACGGTGGGAGGGGTTGCTTTGGGAATCAAGACTGCAGGAAGGGGAGGAGAAGAAGCAGGGCTGGTCAGAGGGAGAAATTGGGCTGAGATGTAGTATTAATGAAAGCCTTACCTACTTCATGACACTCAGGAGCTGAGATGGCATTTCATGTTGTTCCAAGTTGGGGCGAGGGAGTTAAACTTTCATATTCCTGTGCCAGTACTAGGGAAAGGGATGTGATCTTGGAGATGCCAGCCCTTTTCATCAAAGACAGTCCCCAAAGAGGGCCGACCTTCTGAGGGCCACCTTCCAGCAACACTCCCAGCATCTGGGGGGATAAGTCCTTCAGTCCTTAAGGAGGACCTCTCACACTATGCAGTATCCATGGAGACACTCCACGTCCCTCATCTGTGGTGCACATACTATCATGCTGCTCTTTCCTGCTTCCTCAGAGTGCCTCCACTGGATTTCCAGGCAGCCACCAACAATCCTTCAAATGGAACCTATTTGCCTTACACATTTTAGAAAAAAAAGTTACCCACACCCCTACCCTCAACAGACTTTGCATGTATCAGGGCAAAAACTACATACAGCAAAGAAGTAACAGATTCAGAGCTCTTTGATCTAGTTAGTATGCTCTTTACAGGAGTTTAGTACCTAAGGATAGGATCTTTTAGTTTGCTGATGCAAGTGGAAAAGTGAAACAGGAGATGCAGCTCTTTTGGATAATTTAAGAAAATCACTTTAGACTCCTAGGCTGTCATTATGGCTCTAATTGACCCACCTGACTGTGTGGCCCACCAATGTGATGTCACCATGGTTACAGTTCTTCACTGAGATGCCAGATCAGACTTCAAGTTACCACCAGCTCCATCCAGGTCTGAATGTGCTGAGCCATATGATCTCATACAAGGCACTTACCCTGTCTCAGTCTTATTTTTGGTACCTGTGAAATAAGGAGAACCCTACTCTGTGTATCCCATAAAGAATGCTGAGTGGATCAAACAAACTGACTTGAACATGCGCAAAATATAAACCATAAGTGCAAAATATAAACTATAAAGAGCATGTGCAAAATATAAACTATAAAGTGTGATGAGATTTTGAGCAATCATAAGACTTGGAAAATCTGGACCCAAGGCAAGCTTGACAATTTTGACATCTTAAAACTATGAGAGACTATAAAAGTGTGGAAAATATTTACTTAACTTGTGAGTTAGGCAAAGGGCTATTTTATGATGATTCTGGGCACACGTGCTACTTAAAAGGCAGGATAATATCTAGGGCAGCCTGTACTTAGAGGCACAGCCTGTGGCTGGGCAGGATTCAGTGACTATGGAGGCTGGGATTCTTCCCTTCAAAAACTAAAAGCCAGTATGGTATGAGAGGCAAATATCTAAATCCCAGGACAGAATGTGATGTGCACAACAGAAGATATGCAAGAGTATCTCAAGAACCAAAGAATGGCATGGACTGAGAGCTGAGGGAGAACCACAGAAAAAATTTCTTCAAGAAGTAGAATTTGCCATGTGCTGCTATGGATGGATAGGATTCTGAGAGTGGGGTAAACAAGCCAGGTACAAAGCAGAGGCATAAAGACAGGTAGCAAAATTCATTCCAGTTAAATAATGGTTTGGTGTGATTGGAGCAAAGGTTAACGTGGAAGAATTAACACAACTAACACTTACTGAGTGCTTACTGCATACTAATCACTGTCCTAAGAAAGGTAAGGGTATTTCTTCAGGTAATTATAGCAACCCTATGGGAAGGATAGTGTTGGCCCCATTGTATGGATGAGCACTGTGGGCACAGACAGTTGAGTAGATTACCCAATGTCATTCAGCCAGTAAGTGACTGAAGTAAGAACTCAACACAAAACAGTGTCATTAAAAAAATTCAGGCTAGATGTGACTTAATGGTTGAGTGCTTGCCTAGCGTGTTTGAGGCCCCTAACACCAAAAAAAAAAAAAAAAAAAAAAATCTAAACTTGCTCAGGACAGTGGGGCACACCTGTAATCCCAGCTACCTAGGAAACTGAGGCAGGAGGATTGCAAATTTGAGGCCAGTCTCAGTAACTTGACAAGACCCTGTGTCAAAATAAAAAAAAAAATTAAATAAAAAATAATTTAGGGAATTTGGAGGAAAGATACCTGATATTGATCAAGTCATTGTTATGTTGTCGTATTGTGTGTGTGTATGAATATGTAACGACAAATCCCACTGTTATGCTGCATTTTCAGGGATCTAAGAGAAGAAAAGTTGAGGTGAGGCTGATATTCTCTTTGAGGTTTCTCTTACCATGGAGATCCTGAGGAGCAGACATGTGTACTCTTAAGCCAACAGACAAGTGTTCCCTAAAACCGACGCTTGGGCTACTGGAGGGAGTACAGGTAGTAGGTTGACCTGCAAACTTAAAATTCTATATTAATTTATATTAGAAGAACCCATATTTAGAACTATATTGAGATTGTGTATTAGAACCTGGATATCATGGAAATTATTGCTTAGAATTGTTATTTTTTTAGAGCATGTCATATTACAGGAGAACTTTATTAAAGAAATTTATGAAAGAAAACATCAATAATTGCAGAGTGGGTATAAAGATTTGTCAAAAACAACTATATGATTATTTAATTTATCTTTTATAAATTTCTTTAACAAAGTTTTTCTTTAATTTGCCTGAATGGCTGAAGTTTGGGAAACACTGGATGGGCAATGGAAAGCAATTAAAGTCTCAACATGGAGGATCAATTATGGGCTCATCAGTGGAATATGTAGAGTCCATTTGTATCAATCAGCATTCAACAAAGCACGAGTCACTCGAAGTCTTTATAAAAATGATTCAGTGGGGGAAAACACAGATTACTCAGGGGATGAAAGAACCAATGAGCCAGAAGGGATATATTGAGGCAACCCAGGAAGTTACTTCCCCCCTAAGTTGGAGGGATAAAAAGAAAATGGAGTGTTAAAGCCTACAGGTCAAGGTCATCAACAAAAGCTGAACTCACACTGGAGCCGTGGAACTAGGAAATCATAATGGAGCCCTGGAAGGAGATGTAGCCACAGCTCAGGTGACAACAGAGAGCAAGAGAGGGACAGGGAGAAATAGCCATGCTCCTCCCTCTATCCAGCTCTCCAAACGACCCCCTCCAGCCTTCTCTTGGCTACAGTCTGCGTAGGAAATGCAGTGTTCTGCAGTACAGGGCGGCAGAAGGGAAGGGCCCAGCACCAAAGCTGGAACTCTAGAACTAATCTTCATAGGAAGTAATTATGGAAGGGCCAATAGAACCAGGATGCAAAGGGTGCATTCTAGAGACCCCTATAGTCAGGAAGAATAGGATACTATTGCTTAGAAATGGCAGGACCAGGTGGAAGGATTGGGTGTGAGAAAGAGGAATAAGCTGACGTCAACCCTAGATTCTGCCTTTGGCTCTGAGTCTCCTGGATAGTAGCTTCTCTTTATTTCATAGATGTTCTCTCTCCTGTGTGGCATTTCACTTCCAGAAACTCCATTCCATTTCATTTCATTTCTGTTCACACCAGAAGGTTTTTTTTTTTAATTTATTTTTATTATAAACAAATAGGATACATCTTGAAAGGTTTTAATCCTGTTGTTCCTGTTTTGTTTCATTTGCTTGCTTGTTACCATAGTTGTTACTTTACTGGTCAAGTTAAAAAGCCATATATTAATAACAATTACATTTATGACAGCCCAGCTATTTTAAGTGTTTTTCCAATCATAGCACAGCTTTCCTGTGCAGCTTTTATCTCTACCTGCTCTCTTGGCTAATGTGTGTTAGCATAAATCTCAGGATCATCAATATTCTTGTGGGTCAAGGAACCAGGACTCATCATTATAAACATTTCATGGCAAATTGTGAATGTATACAGTCTTCTGGCATTCATTTAGAATAAGATACCTGGCAAGTTTTAAAATCAAAAGTAACTTTGTTCCCTAGTAGCTAGCAGAGGCTAAAAATACTCCAAAGTTTTGTTTTAAGGAGAAAACTGTGAAGGTGTTCAACACCTAAAATGACCAACTTTTTAAAGATGATAGTCAGTAGTTAGCATTGGCCCTGCTCCACACTCTGGATACTGCTTTGCTTTCTGAAACTTCTCGCCCCTGAAGAGTTACAGGGAAAGTTGGAAAAGAATTTCAACCAGGAACATTTGTTCTTTTGGTTGCTCTCCTCTTGTTGCCTAGAACATCGTTTTCATGTCAGCATGATCTTGGCTGAAGAAGAATTTATCTTTCTTGACATTTTCCTCAACTAAGAATAACAAACTTAAATGTCTTTTTGCAGCCCTGCCCTTCACTGCTCTGATATCCCTCTCAGTCAAGGGTGTTGCAAAAGGCAAGAGCAGGACTTTGGAAATGGTATAGGGTGAATGAGGGAGGACTGGCTAACAGATCTTATTTTCATTGTGTCTTGTTAAAAACCAGAGTACTATCTGAGAAATCCACCAATATCCAAATCTTTCTTTGGCCAGTGACCTGGAATTCTTAAACTTTGTGAGAAATATCCATACACAAAATGAGCCTGGGCCTGGCTGCTCTTTGGAAGAAGAGAAAGTGAGGTCTAAACTCATTCTGTGATGAGTGGGTCTGGATTTCTACCACTACAGGGACTTGAAGGAAAGAGATGGGCTTACAGACTTGGAAATTTCCACCGCTAGAAATAAATATGACCCAGTCATTATCATCAATTTGAGGAGTGATACTGTTTTGGGAAGAGTTTTTTTGTGTAGATCTTAATTCATTATTTAGAAGTCAAACCAACAACTCTTTAAAATACATTGACAATATAGTACAAATATCCACAGGTGCTAAGCTACATCCAGAGACTTGAGTCACTGAAAGTTCAGGGTTGATCCAACTGTGGATGTTTATAACTTCCTATTGATTGTTTTTATTTGTTTGTTTTTTGTTTCTTAATAACTTCCTATTGATTGAATGATTCGTTTGAGAGAAAAGATCTTATAACAACACAATCCATCTGTGATGTGATCTTTATGACTTGAAACTTGAATAGTGAATTTTATTCAAACTCCAGACCATTTCTTGACATTCTTTATGGGTATTTATTTATCATAGATCCTTGGTTAATATATCCAATGTCTTATCCCATTTCTTATTTTTCTATATCAGCAGAATATATTCTTCTGCTATTTCTGCCCCCAATTGTCTCCTCCCTTCTTTTTAAGGTAAATATTCTGAAATCTAAATACATTATTTTGATTTTTAAAAATTCAATAAAAAGTGCTATTTACAGGGCATCCAAAAAACCATGACCAGCCAGGTGCAGTGGTGCACACCAGTAAGCCTAGCCACCAGGGAAGCTGAGGCAGGAGGATCACAAGTTAAAGGTCAGCCTAGGCAACTTAGTAAGACCCTGTCTCAAAATAAAAATAAAAAGGACTGTGGCTATAGCTCAGTGGTAAAGTGCCCAGGGTTCAATCCCTAGTACAAAAAAAAAAAAAAAAAAAAAAAAAAAGACCAATTAAATATTTGAACATCAATGATCATTTCTATCAAATTCCTAATACCCTAAATCCAAAATCTGTAACTAGGAAATTTAAAAGGACCTAATATAATTCCTCAACAAACAGTGATTTTTCAGCAGGTCAGGAGATTACTGGTCAACTTGGCAGTTCTTGTGGGAGCTGGTTTTGATAGGGTTAACTGAAGTTTTGTTGGGTTAATGTGTGTCTTTTATCATATACTCTGATTCTTCCTTACAAAGAGACCAACTATGAGATGCAGGAAAACTTGGAAACAGTAACTGATTTACCTAAGTTTTCATAATTTCTATTCCTAATCCAGAAAATTTCCTTGGGGCCTACATCCAGAGTTTGCAGAAGAAAGAAGTTGCTCTATTTTTTTCCACTGAAATAGACATTAAGTAAGGAATAAAACATGAGTCATAAGTCTAGGGATTGGGTGAAAATGTTTTGTTCTTTTTGTGATCCAAACGCCTGCTTATATAATATCTCTGAGCTGATCTGGCATATACCTTACTCATTACCCAGGATAACTGGGAGCTTAATGCATACAGGGGAGCTAAAGAGTGTTTTGTAAACCTTAATGTTCCATACATCAGTGAGGCATTATTTTTATTGTGACTTATCAATAAGATAGACCCATAGAAAGAATTTGCATCATATAGCCTTTGGGTGATTTTTTTTTTTTTTTGCTTCAATGCTGGTTGAAAACGTCTCATTTTGGGGAGTCGTTGATGGGGGAGAGTATCAAGAACCAGCAATTCTACAGAGAAAGCAAAGTGATAGTATTAAAGAAAATAATGAACTGGGAGCAAAGGAAGAGCACTGGGCTTGGAGAAAATTATTTTTGAATAAACAAGGGACTTAAGGAAGTTGTTTGTCTTTAAATTACCTGAAAGTTCCTGGGAATATATTAAAAAACAAATTTATGCAATATAAAGGAGGATCCCCTAGAATTTAAAAATACAAGTGAAAAATGTCTAGAAGAGTGCTCATTTTAATTACTTTAGGAGCTGCTCAGGATTAAAACCTCATAGAGTTTATCAAAGATCAGCTGTCCATTAAGTAGGGACCACCAATATTATGACCCAAAATAATTTAAGACTTATTTATTATTAGGAAATCTATAGTGTTTTGTTATTTGGGGAAAGTGGAAGACACTGACTCTCATCTAGTTTATCTTGACTTTACTTCTCTTATAAAGAACAAATTATTGAATTGCTCCGCCCAGCAGCACCATCTCATTATAAAACTCATCTCAAAAAATTTTGTCCTCATTGATCTCTGGCCCCACCACTGTGTCTTGTCTGCCTAAAGTTCACATTTCCAAGGACTCAATTTCTGCTTCTAGCTGAGCCCCCTGTCTTCTTCAGGATAAGTCTGCAAGATGCCATCCTGAATTCTAGTCCCTTCTAAAGTTCTCTTAATTTTAGAATTATGATACTGTATATACTAAACTAATAACAGTAGCTTCATACCTAACCAAAATTTCCTATGTAGTTGCCATAACTCATTTAATCCTTACAATAACTCTATGAGCTATACTATTATTATCTCTCCTTTTGGATGAGGAAATTGAAACGTAGTGAAAAAGTTAAATAACTTGTCCAGGTAAGACTGAGCAGATTCTTAACCACTGGGCATTTTGTCTCTCTGAGCTGCATACTTCCTTCCTAACTTTTAAATCATCAGCAAATTAACCAATTTGTTCTCACTTTCAGCCATATTAAAAAAAAAAAGGTTGAGACTTAAAAGTGCACCAAAAATTAAAAGTGAAAGAGGCATATTTTAAGGAGAAAGATGAAATATTTCTATCACTTCTATTTAAAATGCAAAAGAATTTGTGTATGGAAATGAAAAATAAGTGGTCAGAGTCAAGTTTTCATTTCCAAGCTTAAGTGTCTGTGGTTTAAAAGGGAGAAGGCTTTCACTTCTGACAAGGCAAGTTTGTTTTAATTTGTGGTTCTTGTACATCTTGTACCTGAGGAGCACTGGATATTTGTAATAAAGTGTCCCAGTTGGTTTAAAACCCAAACAAAACAACACACAAACACACACGCACACACACAAACTCAAAGAGAAGGCTCCCCATCTAGGCAAGAGAAAATTATCTTGGGGGTGGCCTGGCTTCATCTTGTCCAGGTGCTGGAATTGCTGCTTCAATATCAACATGATCTCTGAAGCTTGAATCTTTCCCCTGAAATACTGAAGGGCTTCTTGAACTCTGGTCTTTGGCCAAAGACATTGAAAAGACTAATTGGAAAAAAAAAAAAAAAAAAAAAAAAAAAAAAACACCATTATTCACTGATTTATAGACAGTGTGCTAGTAGCTTTCACATAATGTGAATTATACACAGGATCCTGGCAGCTTTCAAATACAGGCATATCTCCTTTTATTGTGCTTCACCTGATCACACTTCACCTTGATACTGTGTTTTTTACAGATTGAAGGTTTGTGGTAACCCTGCATGGAGGAAGTTTATTGGTGACTTTTTTCCAGCAGCTCAGATGATCACTACTATTTTTTAGCAATACAGCATTTCTTAATTAAGTTATTATTGTGGTTTGCATCTGTAGTGTCCCCCCAAATCTCAGACATTTAGAGGTGGGTCTTTTAGGAAATGATTGCATCATGAGGATTCTGACCTCCTTAATGGATTAATCCATTGATAACTGAACAAAATACTAGGAGGTGGGGCCTAATTAGAGGAAGTAGGTCATGGAGGTGTGTCCTGGAAGTGTTTATATGTCTCCAGCCCCTCCCACCCTCCTTGCCCTTCTGACATGATGTTCCACCTCACCTCAGGCCCAAAGCAATGGTGCCATTCCACCACGAAATGAAACCTCTGAGATCATGAGGAAAAGTAAATCTTTCCTCCTTTAATTTGTTTATGTCAGGTATTTTGATCACAGTGATGAAAAATCTAACACAGGTATGTACATTGGGTTTTTAACATAATGATAGTGCATAATTAACAGATCATATTAGTACAAATATAACCTTTATATGCATTAGGAAACCAAAACATTTGTGTGACTCACATTATAGTGATATTCACTCTACTGCAGTGATCTTGAATACAACTTGCAATATCTCTGAGGTATGCCTATCATACCTCAAGATCAAGTTGATCTCATGTATGGTCTTAGTATGAACTCTGAGTCTCTTCTCACTGAGACATACTGGGAGTGAAGGGGTTAGAATTTCCTTCCAGGGGGACATGATCAAAGTTTAATATATCATGTATGGAAATGCCACAGTAAACAATTAGTTTGTACAATTAATATGTGTTAATAATAATAATAAAATTAAAACCAAAGAAAATTAAGAAAAAAAGAAAGAATTTCCCTCCTGGCCTGTCCACAGTCCTCTTTTATCATCATTTCAGTCCTCTTGATATCTTGTCCATGTTGCTTTCTTCTATATCTTACAGTGATCTGGTTTGTGTCTATTTTTCCTTCAACATATAAACAACCAAAGAGAACTCTGTGTGCAGCTTCTCAAAGCTCAGTTCTCAGAGTTGCATTTCTTAAACTCTTAGGATCATTGACCCTTTTGAGAATCTAAGCCAGGGATATTCTCCCTAGAAAAAAGTCACATAATAGTTTGTCTACAATGTTGTGAAACCAACAGCTGGACCACAGGGTAAGAACACTGGCCTTATTAGCTTTCAATTAAAGGATGTTGTTTAGGATGTAGTCTCCTTCAAAGTCATCTGTACTAGACTGTTTTCCTTTGCTATAACAAAGTAACTGAGGCTGGCTATTTTATAAAGTAAAAGGTCTATCTAGCTCATAGATTTGGAGGTTGAAAGTCCAAGATGAGGTAGACCCATCAGTATGACCTCTAGTGAGGACCTTCTTGGTTACATCATAATGTGGTGGTTAGCATCATGACAAGAATGCATGTGAGAAGGAGAGAGTAATCACATGGCTAGACAGGAAGCACAAGGGATTCAGGGGCCAGGCTTGCTCTTTTATACCAACCTCTCATGAGAATTAATCAGATCCAAGAGAGTTAATCAATTCCTTCTGAAGGCAGTACCCTCAATGACCTGATTACCTCCCGCTAGGCCCCATCTCTTGAAGCTTCCATATCACCTCCCAACACTGCCTCAACTCAGGACCAAGCTCAGCACATGAACCCTTGGAGGACTGTCTCATATTATAAGCAAACCATGGCACCATGTCCAGGTGAGACTCTATCCTAATGGTCTCTGATAGCAGCAAATGCTCCAACCATTGTAAATGCATTTCAGACAGGAAGATGGAAGATAAAGGTAATTCCTAAGGATGTGTCTCCAGAGTTGTACAAAAAACCATGCTGATTTGTAGGATTGACTCCATGAACATGTGACACTGCAAGTAAATGGGCAGTTGCCATCTTGAAGTTCTTAATACATTTATGTTTAAATCAGTTCTATAAGTGAAGTCCAATAGGAAAGGTGGGAATGCGCCAGGGTTTTGAAGGCCTAGCTCATGCAAGATGCCACTTCCTTCCTCCTCTCACTTCTCCAGGACCCCTCTCCCATTGACACCCTGGGCTACCCAGTGTACCCCTCTCCACCCCACCTAACAATTGCTGTAGCCAATGCCCTTTGCACATGGACCTAGAAGGGTCAGTGTCAGGTGAACTTGTTCCATGACCCCTTGTGGCAGGGTGTGGTGATGGTGGTCTCCCCCCTTAGGTGCCCAAACCGCAGCAAAACAGGCAACTTACTGGTGTGCAGGTCACTTACTGTTAATATAGATACCTATTATGCTCTGTTCATGGGGATCACAACACCCTTAAGGTCACCGCCTGCAGCGGGGCAGGGCAACAAGACAGTGGCAGGAGGAGAAGCCTGACTTGGCTTCCCACTCCCCACTGGGGCACTGCACAAAGGTCTGGCATTTGGCCGGAAGGGGAACCCAGCAATCCTGTGGGCTGCTTCACTGAATCTCCAAAGTGAGGGACTCTACTTATTCAGTGAGTAATTTTTGGGTTTAAGGAAGCCACATAAAGGAGCAAATAAAAATCTTTATGACAAGTCAAGAAAGAGAGAGCCCAGAAGAAATGAAAAAGCTTTACATTTAGTGCCTTTAATAGCACCTTGGTTGTGCATTTTCAATAAGGAGCCCTACATTTTCTTTTTGCACTGTATTCCCTGAATGATGGAGCCCATCCCTCCATGCCTCTCAGATTAGCCGCAGAGCACTGCAAAGAAGGCTAAGAAATACAGTCTTTATTCTGGGTGGCCATGCCCAGCCAAAAATGAAAAGTTCTGTAACCATAGATGGAGACAATGGAGGTTGGGATACATAAACAGCAGTTTCCATCATATAAAGAAACACTTTTAAAATAATGACCTGTACCAGGCACTATTGAAAATGCTTACAGTGTTTAGCTCATTCAATCCTAAAAACAATAGTACAATTAGTCTCAAAATAGCACACAGAGATGAAGTAACTTTCCCAGGAACGTATATGTAGCAAGGAGTGAAGCTAGGATTCAAACCCAGGCAGTGTGGCCTTCAAATCCAGGAAATCATCCCTGCACAACTCTACCTTTACAGCTCAGCTCACAAAAAAACAGCATCTGTGACTGAGCGGGGGTGTCCTAGCTCTCAAAATATCTTATAAAAACATTGGTTAGGATCACCTGTACCAGAGTCTCTACAGTGTTTGATTAAAATGCAACTTCCTAGGCTCCAAGCCAGACCACTGAATCAGAATGTCTGAGGGCAGATCACCAGAATCTTCATTTTAAACATCTCCCCCCAGATGATTCTTATAAACTTTAGGAAATATTGCTCAAAAGTTTTAGGGTACATTCCTGGGATGAGTGTTGTATGGGAAACTGTGAGAAAATGGTTATTTATATTAATATATTGGTGGCAGGAAAGTAAAAGCTTACGGTCTGATGGATGGAAATTTGACAACATCTACCAAGATCATAGACACATCGGCCCTGTGGGACAGCAGTTCTGCTTCCAGAGATGAGTCCTACAGATAGACCTACCCTGCATGAAATAACACGTTCAGGGTTTATTCATGTTGGTGTTATTGATAACAGCAAAATACTATAAAGCAACCCCGGCATCCAGCAAAGGAGACCTGGCCAAGTCTGTCCACATAGAGGATGTGCTGTGGTCCAGAGAATGAGAGAGATCAGGAAGTTCTGAGGTAGGGAAAAATCTCTGGGACGTGTAAAGAAAAAAAATCAAGGTGTAGCAGAGTGTGCGTAGTCAGGCCTGCAAGGGGGTCATGTCTTCCCAAGAACACCATGCTCCCTGAGATGCCCAGTGAATGTGCAAACTCAGAGTTTCAGGGCTAGGATAACAGGTGGGAGTCAGACAGGCAGCTCTGGTCCCCCTGGGTTGTGGCAGGCTGCTTGACAGCTATCTTTAAAATTAATGGAGGTACTTATGGCCTCTCTTCCCCAGGCTGTGTTCCTGTTGGCCAGTTCCATGGCAATGGACAACATTTCATTCCTTCTCTTTGGAAATGGAAAATGCAGCTTTGGGGTGTAGAATGATTTGAGATTGCTTTAGCTTTTCTAATCCTTTCTGATTAGGAAGGCTCTGCTTCAGTACTGGACTATATTGTCTTGGGGAGAAACTTTTTTCTATTTAAGTACATTTGGATGATAGATACTCTTCTCACAGCACTGTATGATGCCTCTCAGTTCTTGAATTTGGGTCACTCTCTTGATTGTGGCAGGCTGTTTTCCTCTATGCCTAAGAGAAGGCTCATGCTCTTGAGTGGAAACATGAGGGAGTCTCAATAACAGATTGTTCTCTAAAAATAGCCCTTTTTAGCCTTTCCTATTAAATTAGGTGTCACGGCTCACAGGGAGCAGAGCATTTTGCTAGAGCAAAAGCAACACAGAGCATTCCCTTGGAGATTGTCATATATGGCTGTAAAACCCCAGGAAGGCAGACCTTAGAATTCATTGCCAGTTGGAGGAGAGGAACCCAAATGTCAGGTCAATTCTTTTTTTTTTTTTTTTTTTTTACCCTAAAACATATGGATTCTAACCTTGTATATCAGGCATCAGAAGTAGGATTAGATTAAATAGTTGATGATCTATTAGCACAATAAAAATTTTGTTATCTTTCTGTGTCTTGGGTCTGGATTAATTTATTATGGGTTTTTCATAGTAGTGGCTACAGGACCGGAGTTGGGAGGGCTCCAAGTTGCATTTTCATGGTTCTTTTGTAAGAGCAAAGAAGAATAAACTGATCATGTCAAAGGATGAAGGGGAAGCTGGTTGGCAATAGAGGAAAAGCCCTGCTTCTTCCTCTCCTCCGGCTTCACTTTGGCCTTTTCACTGCTCTAACTTGGTGAGTGATTCTTATCACAAAGGTCCAAGGTTATAGACAAGGTTTATCTAGACCAGCGATGTCCAATATAACTTTCTGGGATGGTGACATGTTGTGTACCTGAGCTCTCCAATGTGGTAACCACTGGCCAAATGTGGCTATTGAGCAGTTGAAATATGGGAATAAAATTTTAATTGTAATTTATTTCAATCAGTCTAATGTCAGACAACCACATTTAAATGGCTGTTGGCTACCATTTAGACAACACATCCCTGCAATCCTTGGAATGGGCATCAGGGATTATGATTTCTGAATCATCTTAGTTTCAAATTAAGATGACAGTAGTGTTATGTTAGTGATGTGTGTGTTGCCTGTTCTTCTTACAGAATAGATATGACTGATCTTCCCTTCCCCTTTGACTGTGCTTTAGAGGTGTGGCCCATCCAGGCTTCCTTATTGGGCTCCATGAGCTAGAGATATTAAGGCCAACCTGTTCTTTGACCATATTGGTCTTTTTTTAAGAAATGAACCAGAGAATCACTCCTAGAGAGACAGGCTAGTGTGAGAGACAGGCTAGTGTGTGAAATCCCAACACTGCACCTAACACTCACAAATGAGAAAACTTCATTTGCATTTGTGTTTTCCCTGAAATTCATTCATTTCCAAGTCTTGCCTTTACTTCTGGAAAACCTAACTCCACTCCTTCCTGCTTATAATTTTTATCTGACAGTAGAAAAGAACTAATTGCTACAGTGCACAGTTTGTGGGATTGTGACAATCAGGAGCTAAGTTATTGTTGGAAAACAGTCTTAATATAGACGTCCAGAGTGACCTCATCAGAGCAAGCACCACTTAGTCTGTGCACCTTATTAAGCCTAAATTAGTCTAACTTTCCTATTCCCGTTTCTCCCCTTCAGAGTTTTCATGTTTTACCTTAGTCTGCTGATCACATTTTTTCAAGTACCCACACATGGCTGTATGTGATTAACAAACAACAGCTAGTCAAACCTCCTGCCTATGCAACCAACCATATCCTATCAACAACTCCTCACCCAAGGCCACGTATTCTCATATCCCTAGAACTAGGGCAACTCCAGAATTTTTAAAATATAGTTCTATTCCTTTCCTTAGCATTCTACTCCTACCCTCAGGAATTCTATCCTCCTAAGGAAGTAGGGAAATTGACTGGCCCAGAGCAAGCCCACCCTGCCTCAGGTGCCCAGATACCATTGATAGTTACTCCTAAAACTGTCCCTCAAGGTCAGCAAACAAGGAGCCATCTTCCAGAAAGGGTCTGTACTATAGCCTCCACTTAGCTGGTGTGCTTTTTGGCCAAGGTCTAGAGCTGAGTCACCATCTCTTGGCTTCTCATGTCCACCTAATGGTAAGAACCCATGCTTTACTTGACCACCCCAATGCAGAAGTCCTGAGATACCTGTAGACAGGTGACCACTGGCCACTCACCCAGCTGGCATAGACTGCTATGCACAGCACATTGGTCTAAGATGATATTGTGATATCAAGGCACAGAAGCTCTCAAAGGGCTTATTCAGGGACAAATTCATAACACATTACAAGCTGCTATAAGAATGACATTAACTATTCTCCTCCCCTACTGAGGAGCCACCCAGCAGAGTGCCATGAATATAAACAGCCCTAGAATTTCAGATCTAATTGTTTTGTTGATGAGCACACATGGTCCTTGAGCCTACAGTGTGGGTGGTCTGCTGGGGGCTTATGAATCAAAGCCAAGGGGTTTTGTTCTCTGGTCAGCCTCCGCGTGTTATTTTCCAACATCTGATTAATTACTCTTTCACTGCACGTTTAATGACCCCTTCTGGGTTTCTGACAGGAAAATGGCTACTTGTTTATTCTCATATGTCATAATAAATCTACCCTTTACAAACCAGAGTTCTAGCATGGACACGTGGAGGGGTGAGTTTCTGAGGACCTCCCTGGGATCTGCAGCTCACTGTGTGACCTTGAGGACATCATCTGACTGGTGTGTCCTCAGCCTCTTTCCAGCCCAAGCAAAGCACACCTGCCCTTTCTCTGGCTGAGTGGGAGCGTGTGCAGCTGCAGCAGATTAGACCTGAAGGGAAGTTTGCCTGAAAACAGACGCAGTGGTTAGATGTTATGTAATTGCAAGTGTTATTGCTAAATATTATTTATTTTGTATATGCTCAAACATTTTAATCTTGTTCATTTTGTAGGGCAGGGAGTATTTTTCCAGTTCCTGTTTTCAGTTTAATACACTATTGTTTTTGTTTGGATTTTTTTGTGGTGTTGGGGATGGAACCCAGGACCTCACATATGCTAGACCAGAGCTCTACCATTGAGCTACATCCTTAGCCTGCACTATCAGTTATTTAAAATAACCAAAGCATTCACATTTTTATGACAATTCAAGTAATACAGAAGGGTATGAATGACTCATTGACAGCCTTCTTTGTCCTCTTATTCCATCTCCTTGAGGAAACTAGTGTCATCAATGCGGTAAGCTGCACGTATCTCTTCACAATTGTTCTGTAGGTGTGGAAACACAAATTCTTATTTTCAAAGTTTGAAAAAGTATGAATATGTTCTTGTGTGTGTAGTAATGTATACTGCACATAAATACAAACATCCACACTCATACCTATGACATATTTCCAAGTCAACATAAGGCCATCTCTTTCTTTTTAATAGTTGCCCAGTAGTCTATATTAGGGGCCATACCTATTTAATCATTTCCCTATTGCTGAGTTCTTTCTTTCTTTCTCTCTTCTTTCTCTTTTTCTTCTCAAGGCCCTTTATTAAGAAAAAAGGAAGAAAAATTGCCTTGGTCTGCAGCGACAGAGCTTGCAGGCGTAGTTGGTGGGTTGCGTGAGTGCTTGGGAGTGTTGTTTGTTTGCACAGTCAGTTTCCTAGGTTTCCACATCTCATTGCCAATCTGTGTGACTTGGCAGCCAACAGCTAAACTGTTTCTTGTGGCCAAGTGCAAAGTGAACATCGAGGAATGGAAAATATTGCAAAGTTTCTAAATGGTCAGGAAGGTTCTAATTCCAAAACAGATCTAGTTCCTATTCTGTGAAAAATAGTGTAGAAACACCTAATTTTGAAAAATCCTCTTACATATTTATGTTGCACACAAGA
The DNA here is from genome assembly GCF_902686445.1 of Sciurus carolinensis. Taxonomy (NCBI): domain Eukaryota; kingdom Metazoa; phylum Chordata; class Mammalia; order Rodentia; family Sciuridae; genus Sciurus; species Sciurus carolinensis. Next base: position 71,132,393 of record NC_062226.1, read on the forward strand.
AATGAAGATTGTTCTGCCTTGGTGTTCAAGGAAGAGGGATTGGGAATTACTGATCTAGTTAGGTACCCTGACTCAGGTATTCTTTGAACCTAACACTTCCATAGTAGATTGTTAGCTCATTGAGGTAGGCCTCTTCCTGTATCATTGTTTTATGCCTTGCATAAAGCAGGCACTTAATAAATATTTGTGAGAGGTACCTTTGTTTGTTTGTTTGTTTGTTTGAGAACCTGACTGAAGAAGGACTCTCGATGTTTGCTTGATGCAAAGAGGGCTTGAGGAGACAGAAAGGCAATGACTAGACATAAAAGTTAATTTGGGAGTAGGAAGAGAGCAGGAAAATGAGGTCATGTGGTGTGGTCTAGTGATAGATGCTAAATCAGATCTTGAAGATGTTTACCTTGGGCTTGAGAGCAATGGAAACCACAGGAACATTTCTGGATGGGGAGGGAATGGCTAAATCAGTGACTAGAGAGCTGATGTGGGCTTTTCATACATCATTGTGATGGATGACCAGGGAGGGACAGTCCTCTCCTGCCCCTTGGATGGGATAACTTTGTTATACCTTATTTTTATAGCTTGTTCTGTCAGTTTTCTGTGCATCTAAGCATATTCAGGACAGTAGAAACAAAACTCACAGATTATAATTTCCCTATTGTGAATTTCCCTATTGTGAATTTTCTATAGTGTGAAGCTGTGGAATGGTTTGTGTGTGTGTACACTGGACGTTTCCAAAGACAACAAACAAAAGTAAAGTTTGGGGATAAATTTAAAAAACACTTCAGAAACATCCTTTCTATCTTCAGTTCTCCAGTCTCCTGTGGATCCAAGACTTTACCTAGTCTCCCAAAGGGTGTGGAAGCTCATGAATAGATTTATAAAATTGGAGAGTCCTTATGATCGAATGAACCAACTCCAGGACCCGCCCACCAAAAGAAAGATGTTTCAATAGTTTACTTTTTTTCTGAAGGTTCCTTGAAGCCAAAACTTCCTCTCAGGAATATCCAAAGAGTCTAACCAACTGAAATATATTCACCTAATACTTACCTACCATCCTCTGTGCCTGATGTTCTTACCCATGATAATTTCATTTCCAGTCCTTCCTAACATGCCACATTGTCACAGCTCTGAGCAGGTTCCCAAGATGGGTGTGGCTTAGGCTGAAGGACAGGGTAAAGGCAAAGGGGAGGAGAAGAAGGTTATAGGACCCTCCTTGCCTCTTGATCCAAACCATGAATTATTAAGATATAAAGAACTTGAGATAATAATAGTTTTTTTCAAATTATTGTTGGTAAGCTCAAATAAGATAATGTAGGTAGCACCTCTAAACAAACTGCAGGAATCTTAGAATTATACTTCTTAATTGTTCTGAATTGCAAAATTCATTAGGTAAAAATTTCTCAAAAAATAAAAAATAAAAACTCTCTTCAAAAGCCAAGCTAGCTCCAGTCTATTATAAATTCCTATGGACCTTGGAATTCACGTGTTAGAAAAGTAAATGAAAACATGTTCCAATCTGTTCTCTTGTGACTTTTTAAAATATTTTACCTCAGTTGCTTCCCATTTGGAGTGTTATTGTCTTTTAACCTCTGCAACGATATTGGGGTATATACTTTTAATATAAATTCTATCTTTTAATCTAAGAATTCAAAGATGCATCTGTGCTTCTATCTAAAAAGAAAGTCAAGAGCTATCGCAGCCTAGAAAGCCTCCAGGTCTGGGTACACTTCTGGCGTAATTACTGTTGGAGGACTGGTTAGAAAGTAGTGCCAATTGTGGAAGTTATTTTTCTTTGAAGAGAGGCAATTCCCTATTCTTTCGGACCTGCAAGCTTAGAAAGCAATTTCCTCTACCTGGTTCACTCTTGGCTTCTAATGCAATGCCACCTGCAAATCAGAACTTTCCAGTAAATGCCCCCCACAACAAAAGGAATGTTGAAAATGTTAACAAAAAAAAAAATCTTTAAGATACAATTGGAACATTCTAGAAGACACTATTATCATGAAATTTCAAAGTATTTTAGCTCTTAACATCTTCTGCTAAAGACTGAATTAACAACAACAACAAAAAAATCCTTCAACCTTTTAATCTTATGAGTAAATTAGAATCCAGAATAGTCGTATAACATAAGCAGTGGCTGCTATTGTCTTTTCCAAAAAGTGGGAACAATTTTTGGATACAAATGACTGGTTTGTGCATTACTGCTCCCCCCTCTCTCTTAATAGTCATGTTGTACCCTTGATGATTTAGCTGTAAATAGTATAATTCAATGTTTTCTTTCTTTCTTTCTTTCTTTCTTTCTTTATTTCTCTCTCTCTCTCTCTGTCTCTCTCTTTCTCTCTTTCTTTCTTTATTTCTCTCTCTCTCTCTCTCTCTCCCTTTCTCTCTTTCCCTTCCTTCCTTCCTTCCTTCCTTCCTTCCTTCCTTCCTTCCTTCCTTCCTTCCTTCCTTCCTTTCTTTCTTTCTTTCTTTCTTTCTTTCTTCTTTCTTTCTTGGGATTGAACCCAGGTGCTCTTAACCACTGAGCCAAATCCCCAGCCCTTTTTCTTTTAATTACTTTTTTATTTTGAAACAGAGTCTTGCTAAATTGCTGAAGCTTGTTTTGAACTCACGATCCTCCTGAGCCACTGGGAATACAAGCATGTGCACCACTCTTGGCTCAATATTTTCATTTTAAAGTATAAATCTGCCAGGCATGATGGTACATACCTGTAATTAGTAGCTAATTTTGATCCTCCTGAAGCAGGAGGATCAAAAATTCAAAGCCACCCTCAGCAATTTAGCAAGGCCCTAAGCAACCCTCCAGACCCCATTTCTAAATAAAAAGTACAAAAGGGCCGGGAATGTGGCTCGGTGGTTGAGCACCACTGGGTTCCATCTCTTGTACAAAACAACAACAAAAGTGTAAATCTATGGGATTTTCTAATTTTAGTTTTGTAAAGTTATATTTGTATTGAGTTGAATTTTTTGAAAGTAGTACTGTTTTCAGCTTTTTAAACAAGTATTGCTCATTCTGTAGTCAAAGGAATAAAAGGACTTCATAGTTCAGTGAAAACTTTATTGCATAGATGTAATAGTCTCCTGAGTCAAAGCAGTCCTTTCTGATCAATCACTTATGACAGTCTATTCTATTAAAGGATGGTCACAGTCACAGGCCAGAAGGGAGTTGTTGCTGAAGACAAGGATGATAGTTCTCACCGAGAGGAGCAGCCAGCTGCAGCTAGGCCTTGCATTCCATCCCCTTGGCTGCATTTCTCTTTCCATCCTTACACTATGTGTCCTCTTTCTTATCCTCCTTATCACAAGGCAAAGGCCAGCCTATCAGAGACCCAGGGAAAAAACCAGAATGCTTGTCCTGCATTGCCTCAAGTTCTTATTTATTAATATGGTTCAATTAGCTGTTATTATCAAGGAAATTCTTTAGCCAGACACAATTAAAATGTGAAAGTCACACAGAGAAACATCTTACTTTCATTCCAGTAAAAATGAGCATGCTTCCATTTTCCCACTAATTAGGTAAAATACTTAAAAACTGTTGAGGGAAGGAGTGGGACATGGTGATTTCTCAAATCTTCTCTAATGTTAATATTTTCCAGTCTCAAAGAAACCCAGCTAGGTATCACAGATGTCACCCCAGTCCTACTTCACCTCAAATACCACTGGAATACTCTTCCTGTCTCTGGAACTTTTCATTTTAATACTTGAGGTTGGTTTTTGTGAAGTGGGGTACTCACACCCCTAATCTCATACCCAAGTCTTTCATATCCCCCCTGCTATATTTGACATCCCCACCTCCTATTTTGCCACTCTCTTATGTTGTATCTTGGCTATTGTCCCAGGCAACTCTTACTCAAGGTGAACTAAGATTGTTGGAAAAGAGTACATAATGCTATAAGCATCTGTTTTGTTTATAGCTATATCTCCAGGGCCTGGAAGAGTACTTCGTTCAGAGTAGATGCTTAAAATATGCTGTTGAATGAATGAACTCAGGTATCATCATGTCCTTGGGCTCTACATAGTCACACACCAGACAGGTGCCCCCAGTCGTTCTTGTCTCTGTACCCAGCTCACCCCATACCCTACCTTCACTCCACTTACAACATGTTTCTTCTCCTTTCTGCCTGATTCCTGTCTTGGGTTAATTCTGTATAAATGTTCTACTCACTTGGTTAATAATGTAAACCTCATGTTTTCAATTCAGTGAGAAAGTCATTGGGAATGAGTTTGGTTTTCCAATTTTCTTTATGATCCACTGATATCATAAGTAAAATATATCCAAAGATCTTTGAGACAAATAATAAGTCACTGAACTCCAAAGACTTTAGGCTCTCCTGGTGAGAAATCACCTGAAGACAACTTTTCTCCACTGGAAATAGCACAAGTTCAGAGGGAGGAGAAGTCTGGCAACACATGCCTAAATGACAGTCATGCTCAGGGATATTCTTAATCATGAACTTTGTATGAAGTAGTAGTATTGAAAATTAAACTTGTTTTAACATAGAACTTTATTGCATCTAATAAATACGTAGTTTTCAGAATCTTTCTTCTAGTCTACAAATATAAGTACCCAGAAAGGACAGAAAGAAATCAAAGGTCAACATTAACACAGTAAAACTGCAGAACCTCTTGTCATTCGTGACAATACTGGTCCTACAATGAGCTCATATTATCAAATAAGTAGGATAAGGCTCCTGAAAAACAAAATATCTAAAAGTTTGGGGGGACAGGAGTCTGTTCCTCCACTACCACCATCACTAAGGAGCATTTTACCCAGGAGCGTAATGCCATTTCTAGAGTTTTGTGTCAACCCTGAAATGGAACATTGCCACTGGTTTTTGTAGGCTCCTAGGAACAATTTCATTCCATCAAAGCATGGTGCCCACCCTGATACCTGGGCCTCAGAGCACGAGATCCTGCATTTCCTAGGGTCTCGGCTTTCTGAAAGCACCTCATGCTCAGGGAGCTATCCAAGGTGCTGTCTGAAACTCCCCGTCATCTGGTAAATCTGAATCTTTTGTCTGGGCATTGACATATATTTCGCCTATCTTGAGTTTTGCCCTTCGTCTTGGTCTAATCCTGAAACCATGTGTGTTTCCCAGTTTGGAACTTCCCAGGATACTACTTGCATCCAAATCCCAAGATACGTTCTGACGCATTCATAACTTACCCTCAACTAACCCTTCACTAGCCTCTTGTCTTGACTGCCTAGTCAGACTGTTGCCCTTCTCCTACAACTGATCACTCTAGGTTTTATGTATTCTTATTACATGTCAGCAAACTGTTAGCCGTTCAACAACAAGAGAAATTCTCAGATATAAGATGCTTTAATTTTCGTGTTAATATGAATTGCCTGATTTCTATACTCTTGAAAAAATAGTTCTCTAGTGAGAAAATTTCTAGATATACGAAGATTAGAATGAAAAAAGTAAAATAGTTGCCATAATTATTTTATTATCTTTCAACATGTTTGTTAAAGAAAATTAAGTATTCAGCTACTGTTGGCAAGATCAGTATTCTTAGAACATTTATTTGCTATACAAGCCTCAGGCCCATTTGTAATTTTTTCACTGAAATAAAGGAAAGAAAATTGTCTTGAGTATGGTAGTGGATGATACATTCTGCAACTGGTGCTGAAATTTATTTTTTAAGATATATTTTTTAAAAGATTTGGAACATCGAATTTATGTACAATGCAAAATTTGCTCCATCTGATAGCTGTCATCTAATTTTCACTACAAGTACATGTTGTATCTCTTTTAGAGCACTGTGAATACACATCAGGTGTGGTATAGCCGATGATCAACAAGTGCTCTTTGTTTTCTCAGCTTCTTTTACTATGATCACACTGTCTTTAGAAGGAAAAACAAACCTCCAAGCACACCACCCTGTTTTCTAGCTGTGAGGAGGTTGCTGGCCCTGAGCAATGCTAGTGGTGTTTGTATTGGCATTTAAAGCAGAGCTAAGGACTATGTGGAATCATCCACATTCCTTTCCCCAGCCCCTTGGGTAAGCAGTGACCCACATCTCTAAGACAACTCTCAAGATTAGGGACACGGGTCACAATCATTAACAAATTTGCTTGTGGAAAACTAATAAGCCCTCCAGGGATTGAGTTCTTGACCTTGGCTTCTGACCAACTTCTAACATAGAGTAGAAAATATTAACTAGGCACCACATTCTTCTTGGACCTCAGCTGAATCTTGTCTCAATTTAGACTTCAGTGTAATCAACACTGGAATGGTCAGTCAATCCATTTTAACTGCATGGCCCATTCTTTCACCAAACCCTTATAACAGAGTCAGAAATATGGTATAGATAAGAGGAGAGCTTGTCCCACAGAATGGAAGTTTGGGAACCTGGGTCTCATTACTGTCTCATTGCCTAAGGTCCTTCATGACTCCACAGTTCTGAGAACTACTGATTGTCCAAGTCTTTACTTTGTGGATGGAGAATCTGAGGCTTGGAGAAGTTAACTCACTGTTAAAGGCCACACAGCTAAGTGGGGCAAAGATGAACCTGGAAACTTCTCTCCTGAGTACCTTCCACTCCCTACTTCATGACCACCTCTCTTTACCTTTCTGTGTTTCCTTGTGTTTGAAACCAGAACATCATGCATTGCTCAGACTTCTGTATTGATTTTTCCCCATGTAGAAGTTCTCTAGTTCAAACTGGCCTAAACAGAAGAGGGACTTTATCATCTGATGTAAATGAAATATTCAGAGATGTCTGGGTAGGCATTTAAAAATGCTACCCACTGCAATCTCCTTCTCTTCGTATCTCTTAGCTCTGGCTTCCAAGTGCTTCCAGGTCTTGAAAAGGAAAGCTTGACACAATCAACAATTTAGACTTAACGGACATATATAGAATAAACCGTCCAACAAAGAACGAATACACTTTCTTCTCAGCAGCACATGGATCCTTCTCTAAAATAGACCATATTTTATGCCACAAAGCTACTGTTAGCAAATACAAGAAGATAGAGATACCACCTTGTATTCTATCAGATCATAATGGGTTGAAATTAGAAATAAATGACAGAATAAAAAACAGAAACTTCTCCAATACCTGGAGATTAAATAATACACTATTATATAATGAAGGGATAACAGAAGACATCAGGAGGGAAATAAAAAAATTCTTAGAAGTAAACGAGAACAAAGACACATCATATCAAAATCTCTGGGACACTATGAAAGCAGTACTTAGAGGAAGATTTATTTCATGGGGCGCATTCAACAAAAGAAGTAGAAATCAACAAATAAACGACTTAACACTATAGCTCAAAGCCCTAGAAAAAGAAGAGCAGACCAACACCAAAAGTAGTAGAAGACAGGAAATAGTTAAAATCAGAGCTGAAATCAACGAAATTGAAACAAAAGAAACAATCGGAAAAATTAACAAAATAAATAGTTGGTTCTTTGAAAAAATAAACAAAATTGATAAACCCTTAGCCATACGAACAAAGAGAAAGGGAGAAAACTCAAATTACTAAAATTCAGAATGAACAAGGAAATATCACAACAGACACGAGTGAAATACAAAACATAATTAGAAACTATTTTGAAAATCTATATTTCAACAAAAGAGAAAACCTCGAAGACATCAACAAGTTTCTAGAGACATATGAATTACCTAAACTGAACAAGGAGGATATACACAACTTAAATAAATCAATTTCAAGCAATGAAATAGAAGAGGTCATCAAAAGCCTACCAACAAAGAAAAGTTCGGGACCAGATGGGTTCTCAGCCAAGTTCTACAAAACCTTTAAAGAAGAGCTCATTCCAATACTCCTCAAAGTATTCCATGAAATAGAAGAGGAGGAAACCGTCCCAAACTCATTCTATGAAGCCAATATCACCCTGATACCTAAACCAGACAGAGACACATCAAGGAAAGAAAATTTCAGACCAACATCCTTAATGAACATTGACGCAAAAATTCTCAACAAAATTTTAGCAAATCGCATACAAATATATATTAAAAAGATAGTGCACCACGATCAAGTGGGTTTTATCCCAGGGATGCAAGGTTGGTTCAACATCTGGAAATCAATAAATGTCATTCACCATATCAACAGACGTAAAGTTAAGAATCACATGATTATTTCAATAGATGCAGAAAAAACATTTGATAAAATACAGCATCCCTTCATGCTCAAAACACTAGAAAAAATTGGGATAGTGGGAACATTCCTTAACATTGTAAAGGCCATCTACGCTAAGCCCATGGCTAATATCATTCTAAATGGTGAAAAACTGAAAGCATTCCCCCTAAAAACTGGAACAAGGCAGGGATGCCCTCTTTCACCACTTCTATTCAACATCGTCCTTGAAACTCTAGCCAGAGCAATTAGACAAACCAAAGAAATTGAAGGGATATAAATTGGAGAGCTGGTCTTTTTTTTTTTTTTTTTTTTGCGGTACTGGGGATCGAACTCAGGGCCTTGTGCTTTCGAGGCAAGCACTCTACCAGCTGAGCTATCTCCCCAGCCCCCTATAAATTGGAAAAGAAGAACTCAAACTATCCCTGTTCACTGATGACATGATTATATATTTAGAGGAACCTGGAAATTCCACCAGAAAACTTTTAGAACTCAAAAGTGAATTCAGTGAAGTAGCAGTTTACAAGATCAATGCTCATAAATCCAATGCATTTTTATACATAAGTGATGAATCTTCAGAAAGAGAAGTTAGGAAAACTACCCCATTCACAATAGCATCAAAAAAATGAAATACTTGGGAATCAATCTCACAAAAGAGGTGAAAGACCTCTACAATGAGAACTACAGAACACTAAAGAAAGAAATTAAAGAAAACCTTAGAAGATGGAAAGATCTCCCATGTTCTTGGATAGGCAGAATTAATATTGTCAAAATGGCCATATACCTAAAGTGCTATACAGATTCAATGCAATTCCAATTAAAATCCCAATGATGTACCTTACAGAAATAGAGCAAGCAATCATGAAATTCATCTGGAAGAATAAGAAACCCAGAATAGCTAAAGCAATCCTTAGCAGGAAGAATGAAACAGGGGGTATTGCAATACCAGATCTTCAACTCTACTACAAAGCAATAGTAACAAAAACGGCATGGTATTGGTACCAAAATAGACAGGTAGACCAATGGTACAGAATAGAGGACATGGACACAAACCCAAATAAATATAATTTTCTCATACTAGACAAAGGGGCCAAAAATATGCAATGGAGAAAAGATAGCCTCTTCAACAAATGGTACTGGGAAAACTGGAAAACCATATGCAACAGAATGAAATTAAACCCCTATCTCTCACCTTGCACAAAACTCAACTCAAAATGGATCAAGGACCTCGGAATCAGACAAGAGACCTTGCATCTTATAAAAGAAAATGTAGGTCCAAATCTTCAACTTGTTGGCTTAGGATCAGACTTCCTTAACAGGACTCCCATAGCACAAGAAATAAAAGCAAGAATCAACAACTGGGATAGATTCAAACTAAAAAGCTTTCTCTCAGCAAAGGAAACTCTCAGTAATGTGAAGAGAGAGCCTACAGAGTGGGAGAATATCTTTGCCACTCAAACTTCAGATAGAGCACTAATTTCCAGAATCTATAAAGAACTCAAAAAACTCTACACCAAGAATACAAATAATCCAATCAACAAATGGGCTAAGGAAATGAACAAACACTTCACAGAAGAAGATCTACAAGCAATCAACAGATATATGAAACAATGTTCAACATCTCTAGTAATAAGAGAAATGCAAATCAAAACTACCCTAAGATTCCATCTCACCCCAATTAGAATGGCAATTATCAAGAAAACAAGCAACAATAGGTGTTGGCGAGGATGTGGGGAAAAAGGTACACTCATACATTGCTGGTGGGGTTGCAAATTAGTGCAGCCACTCTGAAAAGCAGTATGGAGATTCCTCAGAAAGCTTGGAATGGACCCACCATTTGACCCAGCTATCCCACTCCTTGGCCTATACCCAAAGGACTTAAAATCAGCATACTACAGAGATACAGCCACATCAATGTTCATTGCTGTTCAATTCACCATAGCCAGATTGTGGAACCAACCTAGTTGTCCTTCAATTGTGAATGGATAAAGAAACTGTGACATATATATATAATAGAATATTACTCTGCCATAAAGAATGATAAAATTATGGCATTTGCAGGCAAATGGATGAAATTGGAGAATATCATGCTAAGTGAGATAAGCCAATCTCAAAAAACTAAAGGACAAATGATCTTGCTGTTAAGCGGATGAGGACATATAATGGGGGGTGGGAGGGGTTAGCATTAGGGTTAGGGTTAGGTTTAGGGTTAGGGTTAAGGAGGGTGGTAAGAATGGAGGAAGGAAGGACGGTATACAGGGAAAAGAGCGGTGGGAGGAGTGGGGGGAAGGGAAAAAATAACAGAATGAATCAAACATCATTGCCCTATGTAAATTTATGATTATACAAATGGTATGCCTTGACTCCATGTACAAACAGAGAAACAACATGTATCCCATTTGTTTACAATTAAAAAAAAAAGAAAAGGAAAGCTTGAAAATAAAGTAATAACTAGCTTTCACATAAATTACTATTTCCCAAAGTGTAGTATGCATGCTATGGTAGTTCATGAGATTATTTTAGGCAGCATGTAGCCACATTTTTCTGTTTTGATAATTATGTATGTATTTCCTAATATATGAAAGTGATGAACATAAGTTTCTTGTTTCTAAATATTTTTAGGCATTGATAGACCTTTATCTTATTCATTTATTTATATATGGTGCTGAGAATCAAACTCAGTGCCTCACATATGCTAGGTAAGCACACTACCACTGAGCCACAACACCAGTCCCTGAATGTCAGTTTCATGAATAATATTGCTAAAGAACTAGATAAAATGTATATGAATATCACATTTTTCAAAGATGAGTATAGAGGAAAACATTAAGTAATGTTAATACTTGGTATACAGTTATGGCAAAACTTCAAAGTAATACATGAATGATAGAATTTGGAGAAATTCATATGTATGTTAATGACTTCAATAAGATTTGTTTTTATAGAATAGTATTATAATGATTTGGTAGATATGAATTCTGAGACTGCTTTGTTCAGAGCCAAAACTACACCAGGCACTATACAAGGTACTTTCCTGACATCATATTAAATTTTCACCAACATCCATATGAGGTCCATATTATGATCCCCATTTTATAGCTATAGAAGCTTATTAATTTTCCTGAAATCAAGTACTAATGGTTGAATTGTTATTTATAGTAAGAACTACATGATTCTAAAACCTGTATTATTTCCTTCAACAACTTTGTCACCCCAGAATTCATGGCCAGCAGAGGTAAAACCAGGTTAAGATCTGATTCCTGATTCTAGAAGGATTCTCCCTAAAATTCCCGTTGCTTCTGATTTCAGAGGGTCCTTCCAATGCTCTCCACAGTCTAGATAGGACTGACCCATGAGCAGGCAGAGTGGAGATCTCCTACTTGGACCAATTCTACAAGTGTCCCCTGCCCCTCAGCATACAACTCATTATCATAGTTTTAATTGAATACATATTTGAATATTTTGCATCTTAAATTATTGCCTTTGTACTTTGCAAGTTTGGGGTTATCAGTCCGTTTACAGTCTAGTGGGGAATAGCTAAAGCTGGCAGGAAATGCTGGAGAACTATTAGCAGGCTCTTCTTTAGAGTGTATACAGGTTATGTGGGGAAGAGGGTAAAAGTGAGAGGAAGAGAGGGAAGACAGGAGGGAAGAAATGCTGTGGTGAATAAAGGAGGTTGACTGGAAAGTTGGGAAAACACCAAAGACAAGTTCCATGTATTTTGGTAATTTATTTTAGGTTATCACTAGGTCCTGAATAAATTGTAGGAATTGCCGGTTCAATGACTTAGTTGTACCTTCTCATAGGACCACTGTGATGCCTTAAAGAGGATTTAAATGATTGACATATAACTTGAACCACAATAAGCCCTTCCATAAGTAGCAGCTATTTCAGTTATGGTGTTAGTCATGTGTGCTATTGAAAACGAACCTTTTCTTGACCTGAATGTGTTTATGCTGATAAAAATATAATGTGCTTTCAAAAATAATTAGACTCTAAAATCATTAAAAAATCATTAATCTAAGGACAAATGATGAACTGAGGAACATTACAGGACATATGACAAATATTGGGCTAAACATAAAGAATTTCTCTAAATCAATAATGAAATACTAACAACCCAGTGGGAAAATGGGTCAAGGATAGCACACAAAGGAAGTATCAGTGGCTTTTCAACATGTAAAAAGATGTTCCATTTTGCTCATAATGAGAGAAATTCATATTCTAAACTATAGTGGGTTATCCTTTTTTATCTATCAGATGCACAACATCAAAAACCTCTGTGGCACACACTGAATTAATGTGATGGGGAAGTGGGCCCCTATATTGCTGTTGGGAAAAGACGTTGTTCCGACTACAGGAAGGAGAATTTGATAGTATTTAACCCAAGTACAAGTGCATATTTCCTTTAACTCAGTAATTCCCTTCTAGGATTTTATTCCACATCTACATATATATTCTGAAAACTTTACTTAGTTGTAGGTACAAGATTTATCACCATATTGCTTTTAATAGCTAAATCCTGGAGGAAAAGTTTATCACTAGGGCACTAATTAATTACATGATGGTACTGCTATCCAATGGAAAGCTATGCAATAATTTAAAAACATGAGGCAGTTTTAGATAATATATTTAACAATCTCTAAGGTATATTCAGGCATGACATAGAATAGTGTGTTAACCATTTATACAAAAATTAGAAGGCTATACCTAAGTATAAATTTTGTGTGTATTTGTATATGAATAAAATATCTCTGGAAGAATGTACCAGAATCTCAGGATGAGAGGCTTACCTTGTGTGTTAGTTAGCTTTTCATAACTATGGTAAATACCTAAGGAAAACAACTCAAAGGAGGGAAGATTTACTTTGGCTCATGGTTTCTAAGGCTTCTGTCTATAGTTAAGAGACTCTACTGCTCTGGGCTTGAGATAAGGCAGAACATCATGGCAGAAGGGCACAGCAGAGCAAAGTTGGTTTACCTCATGGCAACCAGGAAGTAGAGGTCAAGAGCAAAAGAGAGAGAAAGAAAGAGAAAGCAAGGCCTGAGACATGATATACCCTTTAAGGACAGCCCCCTGGTGACCAGGTTCCTCTAACTAGGCCCCACTTTCTACAGTTTCTACCACCTCTCAATAATGCCATCAAATTTTGCAACTATCAAAGGATTAATCCACTCTGAACACTGCTGCCTTGGGGACCAAGCCTTCAACACAGGAGCCTTTGGGAGACAGTCCAGATCCAAAACATAACACCTTAACTATCTTATATGTTCAGATTATGCACCATTTTGTATCACTTATTTTTTAAAAAAGTAATTAAATAAACCAGCAAGTCCACATGGAGTATGACTCTGAAGCCCTGAGAGACATCATTTGGGTTATTCTTTACCACCCCTTTCCTTGCCTCCATTTGACTGGTTTCTATACCAGTGTAAAACATACATCCGGAGGCCTAACAAAGGGTTAGAAAGAAGAGGAAGAAGGAGCCACAGTCTTGGCCCATTTAATCTGGGAGGATCCACAGTGACCCTCAAATCATAAACTCTTTTCACAGGAAAAGCATTGGTTTGGAACCTAGGGTTGCAGGATGCCTTGTTATGTCTGAGTTACAAATAAGCAACAAATAATTTTTTTGGTGTAAGTTTGTCCTGTGCAATATTTGGAACATACTTAAGTATTTTTAATGGTGTAATTGGTCAGCCTGCACGGGATCTGGAACCTGGCTACTCATCAGGCAGTATTCGTTGCCTGAACCAGGCTTTCCTAATCTGTGAAATGAACGTCAGTAACTGTCCAACTTTGACATGGGGTTGTCATGAGGCTTAAATAAGCCCCAGTACTTTGTGAATAGTCAAATGCTCTAGAATTATAAGGAATAAGCACAACTGGTATCACTTGCAATTGTCATCAAAACCCTGGTCTCCATAGCAAACCATTTACTGAAACCTGCTACCTTATTTTCTTCCAACTTTACTGTGATTTCTTGTAAGTCTTAAGCACACAGGCACACATTTATTTTATATTTAAGGAGTGTTCCTAAAAATACAGAACATAGCATAAAAATATAAAATATGTCAGGAACTTCATTTTTAGTGTTCATTGCTCCTGGACTTAAATCTTGTAGGCCTTATTTGCAATCATTTTATCTCAGGTGAATGATTGACTGGATCGACTGCTTTATTCACTTAGCATGTGTTTATTGAACACCTATCGTGTTCCATGCATTGGAGATAAATGGGTGAGTAAAAGAGACACAGACCCTTCCATCACTGAACGTGAGGTCAGCTGAGGTTCAGCTGTATAAGAACCAAAGGAGGAAAGAAAACAGATAAGAAGAGGGTTTCCTAAGCCTGCATGACTTTAGACTCTCTGGGGAGGTGCTAGGCTATGCTGCAGACCAAGGACTCCTTCCATGATGCCAATGAGCATCCAAGGATCAAAACTGCTGAATTAGGAGTGTAGAACATGTTGGCTGTTTTACAATGAATTCAATGAAGACTGTTTTACAAGTAAGAATTTACGTAGCCATGGAGAGAGTGAATTCACGTCCTAAATCCAGCAACCTACCACATGGAGCAAGACAAACAAAAGGATCAGCAACCAGGGGAAGGACATGGTATTAGACTGCTGTGCTTTGGAAAACCGAAGGCTGTCAAGGTAGAGGTTTCAAGTCCTACCCAGGTTCAGCCAAGCTCCAGGGGCGGCCCCTGTAAGAGAGTTTGCTTGGGAGGGAACAGACTTTATAACAAAAGAGCCTTGGACAACCAATGACCATATAAAACTATTTAGCCAATTTGGCAACCACAGCCACTCTCCTTTGCTCTGTTAATAGATGGACCTCTGTATATTGGAAAAACAAGTCTTAAAGTCACTAATCTAGATCAGAATGCTCATTTTATAGATATTAAAGTGTTTATTTTTATCTAAACTCTTCTTTCTAATCTACTGAAGTCTGAGCCTCTATGCAGCACAGGATGAAATGTGTTGCCCTCTGCAGCTATATTTTTAAAATAGGATATTCCTGTTCCTGTTTGCTTTAATCCTTTATAATGGGCATAAAACAGAATTTAAAGGAAGAGAGTGCAAAGTAAATATACTTGTAACTATGCATATCAATGTGTCTGCACGTATGCATATATGTGTGTGTGTGTTCAGATTTATTTATTTGTCTTTATGGTGGTAACATTTTCATGGGCACTGCTCTTTTCTTCCAGTTTGAAATGAACCCAACTCTTCCCACTTGTCACCAATGCTTTGTATCGTGCACTGAGCAAAAGCGTTCGCTTGTGCTGTCCTCCATGCTGTTATCCGCAGCAGAGAGCCAGAGTCTCCTAAGAATGAACACATTTTCCATGGAAAGCAAATGCTTTTTCCCCTCCAGGTGCACTTGGGGGACTTTCTAGAGTGAATCCGGTTACCCATCATCCACTAATACCTGCACCATCTACATTTTTTAAAATTTCAAATAGAGGGACACTTCTGTTTCCAAGGAATATCCCCCCCCACACCTGGAAAGTCACATGATGGAAAATGTGCTCTGAGAACTGACGTCCAAGGGGTCGAACCCTGCCAGGCTGTGCAGTCCGCCCTTGGATTTTCATACTTTGCTAAACGCTGTGTAAAGTGAAGCTCCCTTTCCACATGCCCCATGACCTTTCATTGTGGTTTTGTCGCTTGGCTTCCTGTTGGTAGTTGCTAAGGTAAACTTCTCTTCTAAAACCGCCACTGAGGTCAGCAGGGTTGAAAGCTACACCCTTCGAGATCCTAAACGAAAGGGCAGAGCAGACATCTGGGTGGTGGTTCCACATGTTGATTGTTTACACTGGAGACAGCGGCTGGCATTTGTCTTCCTTCTGCCAAGCATAAAGCTTTGGGATCTTTCTTAAGTCTGCTTTTGCAGAGTTAGCCACCAGAGGAGAATGATTTTCCTGTTGTCAGGGGGAACCAAAACGGCATTCAAGACAGCTCAGCAATGCTGACCTTGTCACATATCCCTGTATTGCTGATCTCTGCATTTTGGAACTCCTTGAAATTGGAAGCTGATAAAACTATAGGTCTCTTTAATCTGGAAACATCATACACTGAAATGTTTTTTAATGCTTCCCACAAACTCTGCATTCCAGAAAGGCGAAGAATTGTGCATTTGAACAATCCTGTGAGTATCTTGATGTAGTTGGAATTTGTGTTTCAAATTAGCAGCAGGGGCATATGTGAAAATTTCAGTGAATTTTCAGTGAAGTTATAGCTTTCATTAAATATCATGTTTCCTAGAATAACATCAAATTGAGTAATCGTTATGAAATTCATACCTAATGAGAGATTTCCATAATAAAAGGATTTTAAAGTATTCTTCATATTAAAAAATAATAAAACAAACCTACCATCAGGAAGAAGGTTACTCATATTTAAAAATATGTAGTGTACGTGCCTACTAAGAGCCAAGTAGTGGCTCTTACATGTGCTCTTATAGGCTTAAAATCTTAGTGAGGAATACAGATACGTATTAGACAAATAAAAATTAAAGTGTACATACTAAAAAAAGCACTTAGAAAAGACAGCTAGCCTTGTTTTAGGTATAGGTTAGCAAAGGCTACCTGGGAAAAACAGTATGTAAACAAGATCACCATATACAGTTGTAGAAGTGCAATACACAACTAAACATGGTAGCTCTGCTAAGCTAAGACCTTAAGGAAGTACAGAGTGAGCTTAGAAGGGGTAGTGTATCCCAGGTAAACCAGCATATGAAATGGCCTACAAGCAACAAAAGTCTGGAACCTTAACTTAGAGGAACTAAAAGAAATTCTGTGGCTACCATGTAGACTACAAAAAGGATGTGGTTATGATACCAGAATAGCAGGCCTTTAAAAACTGGGAACCCCTCAGGTACTTTAGGCTTGGAAGTGACATACTCAAGTTAGAGAAGGGCAAAATTAAAACAGACCCATTGGGAGGAGCTGCAACATCCAGACAGAAGACAGCTTCAACGGCAGGGGTGGGAGAACTTGGAGGAACCAATGACTTTGAGAAAAATCTGGAAACAAAACCATCAAGACTGATAGAATTTTGGAGAAGGAGGGAGTTGGAAGAGTCACTGAAGATACTGAGATTTCTTGGTTGGTCACTGGTCAGTTGGGGGCTCCATTCACTCGGATTTGAATACAGAGGAAGAGCAGAGTTTGGAGGAGAGGGAAGGAGAGTGTCTGTGGCTTATCCAAGTGGAGATGCCCAAGGAAAAGTTAGATATGTGGGTGTGGAAGCAAACCAAGGATCGGGCCAGAGAGAGACTTGGGAATCACTACTGTATAAATAAAACTGCAAGTCACAAGGGTAGTGAGGTAGTCAGGTAATTGGGATGACTGTAGCAGAAGAAACCAAATTATGACTAGAACTGATATTTCTTTTATTTTTTTTTCTTTCATAATAAAAAGTGCAGTTACAAAATCCAGTCTGATTAGAACACTTCACAAAATAATCAGGTGTTTCTACCCTGCCCACAGTGACAGCTTCTATTCTCAGGGATGCCTATTAGAGTGACCAACTCTGTCAGTTTGCCCAGGACCCAGGGGTCTCCCAAGACATGGAGTTTTCCATTTTAAAATCAGGAAGATCCCAGTTCATTAGGATGAGTCAGTCACTCTAGTCATCTCCTTGTCTTAAGATGACCACCGCAGCTCCACCCATCACATCCACATTTCAGAGAGGAGGAAGAAGGAAGGGAGAGGAAAAAAGGGGATTTACTGGCTCAGTCATCCCCATCCAACCACTTACCACCCCTCAAATGCAAAGGGGGCATGGGCATGTCATTTTCTTGAGCAAGTACATAGCCAGTCCTAATCAAAACGGGGTTCCTTAGGAAGCATAAGGGACAAGGTGATTAGCAGTTACTAATCAGAGGCTGATTCATTAGAGTGAAGAAACCAGACTGAGAAATGCCAACTCTTATGAGACAAAGGCAGATAATAGAACAGATCAAGATGTGGTCAAAGACAAGAGCAAATATTAGAGGATCAACGAATGCAGAGGAACATAGCATCTTGAGATCATGGGCAGCTAACCTGGTCAGTGCTGCTCCCGTGTCATTTTATAGACAAGGACCACCTCTAAGATAAACAGTGCCTCAACCATCCTGTGGCCATTACTCTCACTCCCCAAAAGCCAGGCACCTCCCAAGTGGGCGAAGTTGATGAGTCAATTAGAGGAAGAAGCCAGGCATGATGTGTCCCACGAGGCCTTCTTCCAGGACTGAGGTAGACGTTGCTAATTAGTGGTGACACTCTAGTCAGCGAGTCCACATCCGTTTCCTTCCCTTTCCTCATAAATGGCACTAGAGAAAAAACTTTTCCTGTCACTATTGCACAGCAAGGTCCCTTCCAGCCTCTACAGAATATGGTTCCACAGAGCTGCAGTCATAGGCAAAACTCTGGCTTCAGTTGTAACAAAAGCAAATTTCTGTTTATAAGTGAACTTGGAGGTTGGGCATGCTGGCACATGCATAGAATCTTATCTATTAGAGACACTGAGGCAGGAGAATCACAAGTTTGAGGCCTGACAAGTTAGAAAGATCCTGACTCAAAATAAAGAATAAAATATAAGGGTTGGGGATGTGGTTCAGTGATAGAGCACTTGCCTAGCATGCCAAAGTTCTGAGTCCAATCCCTAGTACCATAAATAAATAAAAACAAATGAACTTGGAAAGGAAGACATTTTTCTGTTTTCATTTTGAACATAAAAATTGTATAATAATGACTGATGATTAATTAATTTCTCAAGCCAAGGGACATTAGGCAGAAATATTGGAAACACAGAGAAGTTAATTTTCACACTGAGAAAGGGTTTACCCCATCTGCAACCCTATGTGTTGGGTTTGCATGGAAATTTGTACATTATAATTTTACATTGCTCTTTAAATACAGGCTTTCCTTTTTCCTTAAGCAAAGCTATATTGAGTTTCCCCACATGAGAGCCTCTTTGCTGTGCTTGAAAAAGGTTCATTCTGGGAGGGGTGTCTTGCCACTGGGGACCAAAATAGGACAGCAATGACTGGCCACTCCTTCTCAATTACAGATTATTTTACCCATCACATTTCAGGAGACGGACTAGTTTATAAGGTTGTGCTGCAGATCAACCATCTTCAGCACACTGATTTCTGGGAAGATTTATATTTAAGTTTATAACTTTCATTTATCTTCTTATATGTGGGAACTAACCCAAAGCTACAAATTTCATGCACTTTAATTGAATGGGAAAAGATGTCTATTGAGTCTGTGTCATTATCAGGGACAACAAGAGGGGAAAGAAGCCACTGTCATTGAAACATGTACACTGAGAAGGAATACCTTTGCAAAACCTTATGGAGAGAACTCTAATCCAGGAGGTGTTTGGGAGCCAGGTAGGATAGTGTGGAGTACCATACTGTCCAGCAGCTAGGATCCAGATCCTTCGTGGGATGGATAACCCATAAGATATGCACGTGGCGCCTTACATTCGGCAAGGTAGTTAATGCTTATTAAGACGTGCTGAAATTCTGGATGGTGCCTGGTGCATTAGGCTGATCACTAGGGCTCCCTGGATGCCAGCGACGGCCTTGTGTTGAATGATTCCACAACCCTTCATTTGCATGGTGCCCCACTCCCCATTCCCCAGCATGATTGACAGGGATATTCACTGTGGTCCTCCAAGCCCAAGGCTGTGGGATCTCTCTGACAACCAAAGAGCAGGTGCAATTGTCTTATTCTGTATCCTCTTATCCTAAGTTACACCATCGATTTGTTAACATCCTTTTGTAGCGTGGAGGGGAAATGTGCTACTGTAGATCAATTTTAAGACATGGTCTAATTTTAGAAAGCTTGTCATGTTTGAAACCCTTTTGTATTTGAGGTGGTGTGGTAAAAAAGTTAATCTGGTGGTGGTGTTATCAGCAGGGATGGTATTTGTAAGGAGCTTCTGTATAGAAGCATCCATCCTTTGGGGATCCTTCTGGAAGGAAAGGAAGAAAACTTGTTTTCCTGCTGTAGGAAGATGAATGCAATAATGAAAAGATAAATCAATAAAGGAGACAGACAAGGAAATATTTGAAGACATCATGGTGCAAGGGAAAAGCACGTACTTAGAGCTGGATCTTGGTTTATTCACCATGACCTTGAACCAGTGAATTTTTGTGTGTGTGAATTTCTTTTCCTTATTTGTACAGGTGATTTCCACCTCATAGGATCACTTGACAGGAATAAGAGACAAGAATATATGTCAAGAATCTGTCTGGAGCAAAATGAATGTGGTTTCCTTTGAATCTTTCTTTCTTAACAGAGGATTTGAGATGAAATGAAAGCTATGGTCATTTTCGTATGATTAAAATGAATTTTATAGTTAGCAATTTGTTAAATGACATAAGATAATAGTAAAATTAAAAACTTGAAGTAGAAGTTGAGATTATGAAAGCCATAGGTATTTGTGATTTTTCTCAGACATTTTCATAACTGAACTGTTTTGCTAGAAGTAATCAGTAGGTTTATTAATAATTGTGAATCTGAGGAAAAAAATCACACATTAACAATCCCAATTAATAGAGTGTATTTTACATTTGAGGAGTGTTATTCCATTTATTTTCTATTTATTTGACTAGTTTTGAGAATTTCTACACTCTTTGCAATTTCTATGCATATCCAGAAATTTAACTATACATAATCACAAATTTGAATTTTTAATTTTTTAAGAGTCTTTGATGTGCAGAGAAAGCAGGACATCTGCAAAATGTAAGTTGATGGCTTATACATAATTGAGGATACATTTCCATGGAGGCATTCTCTTTCCACAATAACAATCTGGCTCTTAGCAGAAACTTTATAAATGTTTTCTAGATGCTTTGCTTTGTAGGCATTACTGTCCAGGTTGCTTTGAACAGCGAGTACATCCCAGAGAGAATTGTCACAACATAGATCATAGCTGGGAAATGGAACAGGAAGACGGGAAGAGGCTGGGATCTAAAAAAAAAAAAAAAAAAATGTGCCCATAGCAGTGGAGAGAGCAAGCACTAGAGAGCAAGGGATAATGGGTCTAGGGCCAGAAGATCTGTACAGTAGCAGAAAGTGGTATGAGAAGGGTAAAGCAATGGCAGCAGGTAGAACAAATAGCAAATAACGTCCAGAGATGTCCAATATGAGATGGGCTAACCATCTAAAGAGCATGCTGGCACAGTTCACAATAGACTATGGAACCAGACTTGAGGTCCACCAGTGGATGAATGGATTAAGAAAATGTGGTATATACACATAATGGAGTTTTATTCAGCCATAAGGAAGAATGAAAATATGTCATTTGCCAGAAAATGGATGGAACTTGAGAACATTGTATTGAGCCAAATAAGCCAAACTCAGAAGGTCAAGGGTCATATGTTTTTCTTATATGTGAAAGCTAGAGGCAAAAGGAAAAGAGAGGTAGGAAGGGTCTCATGAAAATCAAAGGGAGACCAGAACAGTAGAGGAAAGGGTAGAGGGAGGAGAAGGGGGAAAGGGGAAAAACTGGAGAATTACGTTGGCTAAATTATATATTATTATATCGTGTACATGAATGAATATGTAACTATGAATCCCACTGTTAGATAGAATTAGAACTCACCAATTAAAAATAAGGAAAAAGTAAAAATAAATCACTAAAAGAAGAAGAGAAAGTGTGCTGATGTCATATTTAGAAATATAAGAGCCAACATTTATTAAGAGCTTGACAGTGTGCTAACTTCTCTACTTACCTTATTCAATCTTCTTTAAAATACTACTAAGCCAGTAATTTAGAATCCTCATTTTACCAATGAAGAAAGTGAGTTTCAGATAATAAAACCAACTTGTCCTAAGTGACATAGTTTCTAAGTGGTGAGGCTGGAATTTGAACCAACATCTTGATGGCGAGAGCCACACTTGACCACTCCACCATAATCTTCCAAAGGCAGGACCCTATCCAGGGTGGCAGAGAGTAGGCATCCAGGAAATCAGGAGAGAAGACCCAACCCTGAGTGCAGGGGCTAGATGTCAACCCTGGGGAAGAAGCTGGCAAGAAGAAGGCAGGTGGAGTCCTTGTCTTGGATATGCAGAGTGCTAAGAGCTGAACAAGAGATGCAGGTATTTCCATCAGACATGGGTTGTGGGATTTCAGCCAGAATCATACCATCAGTAAATGTGCTGGATTCCACTGTAGATGATCCTCAGTGAAAACCAGGGCACTTAGCTGCAAGAAGGGGAGCTGCTAGTGATGGGCAGCCAGGAGAGACCTCATACTGAAGAGGACAATAGTGTAGGTTTTAACATCAAAAGATCCTAGAGTGAACTGAGTGAAGGCTGTTCTCACATCAGCATTGACAATGGGCTGCTGATCTGCTGCCTGAACAAATCTGTTTCTCCATCTCTGGAACTAAAGGACTCCTTCCCCTAATGATAACAGAAATAATTAACAATTAATATTCTAATTCACAAAGCATGTTATGCTCCATCAAGTTCCCACAACCACCCTGTACATATAAAGTTAGATCTCTCTTGAGTTTTACATTCTGAAGTCATCACAGAAGGTGAAAATTACTGCCAAAATTGCCCTTGAAAGTTCCTTAAATTATGTATAGAGTATAGTATACATGGTTTTCTGCATATTATATCAGTTTTATGCAGAACACAGCCAAATATCCTTTCTGGGTAAAAATATTTACTTTTTTTGAAAATTAGATGAGATAGATTTCACTTGGTGGCTCTTCACATGAAAGCTATATGCCATGTACGTATGTGTATGACAGTGGTTGGGTTGTTTTCAGTAGTTTTTTTTTTTTTCCTTAGTACATTGCTTGATTTTTCAAATATTTAATGACTATGTAATTACTTTATTATGCCCACTTTACACATAAAGAAACTGATGAAGTAGTTAGTGTTTGCATGATGAAGTCTTAAGCCTAGGTTATACACTGAAAATCTCCGGTAGGATGCACTACAGCCCAAGTCACCCCATAAGGATTATCATAGCTAGCGGACAGTACAGTATTCCCCTTTATTCATGGGGGACATGGTCCAGTACCCCCAGGGGATGCCTGAAACCACAGGTAGGACCAGTCCCTACATATAGTGTTTTCCCTAATACATACATACTCATGATAAAGTTTAATTTATAAATTAGGCACAGGTGAGATTAATGACAGTAATGAACACTAGAATAGAAAAATTCTAGCAATATACTGTAATAAAATTGCCAGCATCACTACTCTTATATTTGAGGGCTATTATTAAATAAAACTAGGATTGCCTGAATACAGGCACTATGATACCACAAGAGTCACTGTGATATCCAAGACAGCTACTGAGTGACTAGTGGGTGAACTGAAATACAGCATGGATACGCTGTCCAAAGGGATGATTCATGTCCTGGTGGGATGGAGTGGGACAACATGAAATTTCACCACTGTTGGAAGGATATCCAATTTAAAATTTATGAATTGTTTATTTCTGGAATTTTCATATTTTCAGACTGTGGTTGACTACAGGGAACTGAAACCATGACAAGTGGAACTGTGGATTAGGTGGGGCTACTGTATATTTATTAGCTAGTAGAATTCAAGGCGTGCCAAGTCCCTATGATACATGCTCTGACCACCCGGTACTGTGACCTGGGACTTGGACCTGTCATACTGTGCGTTGGCTATTAGGGTGTGGCAGTATAGATGTGGCCAGCAATTAAGCATGACCTCACAGCTGAGTACTTCCTGTCTTGTCTTAACTGAAACAGAAAAGATTTTTCTGTTGTTTTCTGATGCCTGCACGTGACAAGGAGACACATTCATACCCTGGGGCATGTGAATTCTGTCCTTTTTAGTAAGATGTTTTAACTATTGTTTTTAATTGCTGTCTTTTTAAAAAAATCTGCTTAGAGTTTCATGGTCCTTTTCTGACACCTTAAAGATTTTATCATTTTCAGTAAATGTCTCATAAATCAGTTGAGATTGCCAAAGTAGCAGTATCTAAAGTGGATCCTTCTCTCCTCCTGACTTCATGTCTCCAACACTGTGGTTACTAAATCTCCCCAGATCCCTGGCTGCATGTGTCATACCAACCACCCAATCCCCATGTGATTCCAATCATTTGTTGCCTTTTCTTATTTATTTGTGCTTACTTTAACTTCCTCAAAGCATTTGTTTTCCATTTTCATTGCTTAAAAAAAAAAAAAAAGATGGGGAAAGAGAGTGATGATCAGCAGTTTGATTTAGTAAGGACCTCAGAAAATCCTCCCCCATGAACACAATAAGAGCCCAGGTAAAAATAGTGAAGGCAGTTCTTAAAGAACTCTGAAAATTAACTAAAGGCCGGCAATACTCAGGAGTTGTAGTCAAGAAAACAGTTGAGTATTGGCAAAAAACAGTGAGCTTTGTGGTATCATAACTTAACTTTTTTCCATCCTGATCTTTAAATTCACAAAGACAGAGGGTCCAAAATAGTCAAAACAATCTTGAAAAGAAATGAGGAATCACACTTATCCCAATTTCAAAACTTGCTATAAAGTTAGAGTTAACAAGACAATATGGTACTAGCACAGGGATAGGCAGAAGTGAGAGTTCAGAAATAAACCCTATATCTGTGCTCAGTTCAAGACAATTCAATGGGAAAAAATCAATTCACAATAGATCAAGGACCTAAATGTAAGAGCTAAAACTATAAAATGCTTAGAAGAAAAACATAGGTGTTAACCTTCATGACCTTCAAGTAGAGGATAGTTTCTTAGTTATACCTAAAGTAAAAAAAAGAAAACATAAAGTCAGAAAATTGAACTTCATCAAGATTAAAAAGTTTTGTACTTCAAAGGACACCATGAAGAAAGTGATGGGCTGGGGAGATAGCTCAGTTGGTAGAGTGCTCGCCTCGCAAGCACAAGGCCCTGGGTTTGATCCCCAGTGGTAAATCATATACTAGATAAGATCTAGGGTCCAGAATATATAAAATTTCTTATAACTCAACAATGCAGACACAACCCAGTTCTAAAAATGGACAAAGGATTTGAATAGACCTTTCTCCAAAGAAGATATACAATTGTCCATAACAGATGTTCTCCATTATCAGTCATGAGAGAAATGCAAATCAAAAGCATGTTTAGATATCACTTTACATCTACCAGGATGATGACAGAACCAGATGGACATGTGGGTGAGCATGTGGAGAGTTTTGAACACTGAAACATTGCTGGAGGATTGTCAGTGGTGCCACGGCTTGAGAAAGTAGTTCCTCCAAAGGGCAGAGATACTCTGTGACCTAGCAAGTCACATGACCTAGCAAGGCAAATACTAAGACCATTAAAATTTATGTCTAGATATTACTATTCATAGTAGTTGAAAGATGGAACAATCCAAATTCTATCAGCACCCAAATGGATAAATGGTGACATATAAAAAATAGGATGTTTTTCAGTCTAAAAAAATAAAATGAAATTCTGAGGGCCGGGGAAGTAGTTCAGTGGTAGAGCTTTTGCCTAGAGTGCACAAGGTCCTGGATTTAATCCTCAGTTCCATGGGTGAGGTGTGGGGAGTGGGGATGAAATTCTGATATATGCTATGACATAAATGAATGTTGAAAACTTTCTAAGTGAAAGAAAACAGTAACAAAGGGACACATATTGTATTATTCTATTTACATAAAATTTCCAGAATAGACAAATTCAAATAGAAAAAGTAGATTAGTGGTTTCTAGGGGCCCTTCAGCCTGGCAAGCAAGGCTCCCTGAAGATGCTGCCATAACTGTGTCCTGCCTGTGAGACAGATCATTCACTGAGCTGCTGCTGACTTGTCAATATGGCCACAGAAGCAGGGAGCCTGACTGGAAAGGGCACTTGGGCCAACAGGCATGGGAGGAGGGGCTGAAGGCATTTCAGGGCCTTTCAGGTAAGAGTTTCATATAGGGGTCAGGTGGGCAGCCACAAGATGGAAAACAGCCGGGTAAATGCTGGCCACAAATAGGGGAACCTCTGAGCAAGCACAAGAGTCTAAAGACCAGAACGGCAGGGGATCCCCAAAGATCCACAATCCATCACTGGAATAGGAAGCCAGGTGGCCAGACAGGGTTTGGAAAATGCGAGTTCGGGTTCTTGGCTTCGACACCCATCTTCCCCTTCTTCATAGGAATACTGTTCCATATCCTGGGGCAGTCAGAAAGCTATCACTTAAAAATGCGAGGAGGACAGAGGAAGAGAAGGAGGGGAGGAAAGCAAAACAGAGAGAGGGAAAGAAAGTGGGAAAGGAGAAGGACAGGGAAAGGGGAGGAAGACAGAAGAAAGGAAGAGAAGGGAAAAGAGGAGGAAGGGTGAGGGAAGAGGGGACAGAGGAGAGGGATATGAAGAGTGCAAGTCCCAGGGTGTTCACTGCTTTCCAAGCCCTTTGCTACATGTTTTGCATATATTTTTTTTATCTAGTTATCAGAGCTATGAAATTTAGTCATGAAAGAATCTAGGAAAGGGAGTCTTATTCCTAATGAATATATATACATTTATATATGTATATCAATAACATAATAAAACATTATAATATTAATCCAGTAAGTTATATATATTAATCTATTAAGTTATAATAATTTGAGTTAAATGCAAATTAAGTCATGAGGGGTGAAAGGTGCTATGGAAGCAGAAGGCTGAGTCCAACAAGTTATTTTGACTCCGGTCTTGGAAGTTCCACCCATTTTTTCCTGCTCCTCTATACAACATGCCCCTTAGCCTGCACACTCACAGGATATGAAAATCAGGGAGGTGAACGTAATGAGATAAGTAGATGTGGTATGAAATCATGAAAGGCAACAGACACTTGGCCTCAACCTCAGGAGTTAATAGGAAGTGAAGGGGATCAGGGCAAAATGGAGAGCATATACCCCGGAAGAGGCTAGAAAGACTATGAAGATCCAGCCTGGTGTTGTCTTTGGAGAAAGTGGCCTCAGTGTTTCCAGACTAATTGTTTTCCCAAGAGGCCAGAGCTTCTGTGATCAGGCCACTTCTAGAAATTGACAAAAATGCATCTATCTGCATTCTCTATCTGACCACAGATTTGCTGGACAGTGATTGTGTCTTTTTCCAAGTCAAAAACAGAAGATTGATCCCTCACCTGTCTTCCTTTATCTATCCAGGCCATTATGTTTATGTGGATACCTCCTTTGCCAAGCAGGGAGAGAAAGCTGTGCTGCTCAGCTCTGACTTACAGGCAGAGGAGTGGAGCTGTCTCCGCTTGGTCTACCAGATAACTGCAGCTCCAGGGTCTCCATCACATCCCAGCCAGCTGAACCTCTACGTGAGATTCAAGGATGAGAGCTTTGACCGCTTGCTTTGGTCAGCTAAGGAACCTTCAGACAGCTGGCTCATAGCCAGCCTGGATTTGCCAAACAGTTCCAAGAAATTCAAGGTGGGTGGCGTTTAGGTGGAAGATGTGGGACTTATGATATACACTTTATGCTACAGGAGATCTTATAAAGCTTCTGCCATTGAGGCTAGTTATATCATGGAAGATTACTAGTAATGTAAACTAATATTTTGTTTATTCCTTAGAAGAGCTTCTTTCCAGATTTTTCCCCCATCTATTTAAATGAGACTTCTGTAAGAATCTAAATGTTGTCTAAGCTAATCTCTTCAATAAAAATAGATTTTTGCAGTGGGCTTTAGGGAGTATTCTTAGTTCCTGTCATTTTGTTTCATCTTTCTAAATTGTATGTGGTATGTATTAATGGTATCTTGCCACTGGTGAAGTTGCTACAAATTTGAACAAGACATTAACCATAATAAAAGGAAAACTGAGAAAGTACGTTGAAAGAAGACAGGTATTTGCAAGTCATGTTCTGTTTCCTTTTCAAAGAGGAAAATTGTTCTGTATGAAGTGCTGGAAAAGGAAGGTAGGGAGTTAAGAAGTCAGGTGTAACCTGGAGTAGGGAAGGAGAATGGAATCTGACACACTTGACATGAAGTGTGATATTCAATGAGTCACCGAGGACACAATAGAGCCTTCATGAAAACGTTCTCCATTCCTCATCTGCCTTTCACTGCCCAGTGCCATCCCTCCTTTTCTTTGAAAAGTTTTGAAGTACTGTACCCCTCTACCTCTGTCTGCCTGGAATCCCTTCCCACCAGGCAGTGTTGAGGAAGGAGTACTGCGGGGGTCCAGGTTCCTGTTTCATACCAACCTCCCAAAGTTATCAAATCCCAGATCTGCCACATACTTGCAAAATACCTGGGTTGAAACCACAGAAGAAAAAGCAATTACTTCAGGAACCAGACCAAAAGGAACTGTAACATTCCTGAAAATCAGTCACTGAATTTTCATGCTTCTATTTTCTCGTTGTATAAAATTCTCAAATTTAGCAGGGGCCCTAAGCAACTTAGTGAGACCTGGTCTCAAAATAAAAAGGGCTTGGGATGTGGCTCACTGGTTGAATGCCTCTGGATTCAATCCCTGGTATAAAAAAAAAAAAAAAAAAAAAAAAATCTCAAAATTTTCATCAGGAGAGAAACTAGAAGTTGATTATGAACCTCTTCTGTCTCATGTGGAGATCTCCCACCACTATCAGATTTGTGCTTCCCACCTTCTCCTTCAAGGGATTACTTTTTTACTCCTGGGTCCTCTGGCCCCAGTTCCTAATTTCAGAAGAGATTTTCCCAGGGACACAAGCTGTCCTCTCCATCTACAACCAATTGGTGTTACTACAAGCGGGTAGTGGTTGTGATAAAAGCAAAACAGAGCTGATTCTTTGCTCACCTCAAAGTTCTGAATATATCTGTTCCCCCCCCTCTCTCTCTCTCTCTCTCTCTCTCTCTCTCTCTCTCTCTTTCTTTTCTAATAGAGTCCATAGTGAGATTCATGTCCAATAGCAATGAGCTAAGACTAGCAATTCTGTTTGCCTTGCACTCTGAACAGCTCCTGACTAACAACTGAAATACTGAAAGGAAACATGATATTCTGAAGTCTAACTCCCCTTCTTGCCCATGTGTTGTGCAGATTTTAATAGAAGGCATCCTAGGACAGGGAAACACAGCCAGCATTGCGCTCTTTGAAATCAAGATGACAACTGGCTACTGTATTGGTAAGTTTCATTTTCATTGCATCGGAACACAAATCTTTTTCTAAAAGCTACTGTTGCCAGAAGGCATTGAATCAATCTAAAGACCAAACTACTTACTGCATAGTAGTTTAAATCCTTTGTTAGGTATCCCTGAGTGCTACACACTGTTTCTCTGTCTTTAGCAGAGGAAGGATTATTAGCATTAGCCTGGACTGGCTGGATTAATGAAAGAAGAGGCAGCAGCTATGACCTCAGCGTTGCTACCCTAACTTCAACATATTCTAATAAAAATAATTTCTGGATTGCTATAAATTCCACATTTTGTAGACTTTCCCTGGAAAGCAGGCATTCATTGTATGCCTCTTTCCCTCCATTCCTGTCTGGGCACACTAGTGCCCCATCTTAGTAATCATGGTGGCCACTTAGATTCCACTTGAACGGCACAGGTTAGGTGTCTCTTAGATGCCAGCTTCTGAGAGGACAAAGGGAGAGGACAGTTCCTGCCCTAGGGTTTGCTTACCTTCTATTTGTTGACCATTGACAAACTCTCTAATATATAATAAAAGGACAGGCTGTGCTGTAGAGGTGCAGGTAGGAAGAAAAGAACTGTCTCTGGGCAGACCCCTGTGGGAAGAAAGGACAGAGCTTGTCTAGGCAAAGGTGAAAGTCAGAGAAGTGTGTTTGAAGCAAGAATCTATACAACTCAGGGATTTCATTATGGAAGATTCTAGATTCAGGATAAGGAGTTTGGGGTTACTAAATTATTTGGTTAGGAGGCACTAATAGTCAGCAGGGGAGGGGTGTGCAGCTGCGATTTTCGGTTCATGACTCTGGATGTCACTTAGACAATGAGGTGGAGACAAGGAAAGCCTGTAGGAGCCGGCAAAACCCCGAGGAAGCAATTGTGACCTTACAAAAGGGACATACTGAAGTCTTAAATGGGAGGTTAGCAGTGCAAAGGGAAAACCTTGATAGAACTGAGAGATCTGTCAGCACTGATAGTACTCAAAGTCTTTATGGACAGGCAGGGGAAAGGAGTGGAGCCTTCACTAATTCCCTGAAGTCTCTCACTTCTCTATTTTAACCTTCAGTGATATTTCTAATGCAACTGAAGAAAAACAGACTGGGAAAGTGAACACTTTCTGAAGATGCAGAGAATTTAGTTCCAGGCTCCTTTCCTTGAGCCTCCATCCAGGCAGCATTCCTACGAGTCTGCCTGGGGCATGGACTCCATACGGGCCAGACAGACTCACCTGCGGAGCGCCACCTATTGGTTCTGTCAACTCACTGCAACCTCAGCCTCTATTTCATCTCCTGTAAAATGGGGATAAAAAAAAAAAAGATCATGAATATGAGGGTGATTGGTGTAGGGCTGGGCATTCAAGAGGAAATGTTCATTGGTTTTCTTCAAATTATTTGGTGGCTTCTGGTTTCTTTAAGACAGAAGAGATGACAATATTTTATCTCATTAAACTTTATGTCACTCTCGTCTCTTTCTTTGTACCTCTTCTCTTGGTTTTTCATCTGTAAAATGAGATTAATAATAGTGCCTACCTCATGAAGTTATTCTGAAGATTAAGTTAATTCATATAAAATGCTTAGAATGCCTGGCACAGAGGGGTATTTTGCTTTTTATTGTTTTCTGTGGCAGCTTTCGGCACTGGCTGTTGGGCATTGGTTGGCAGACCATGCTTAGAAAAGTTGAAAATAAATGTTAAAATTCTTCAATGTTTCCTAAAGTAAAAACACATTGATAACTACACCAGCTAGGAAAGTGGAAACAGGGTACACTCAACCTCATCAGGAAAGTTCATCAGAGAGATCATAATGTTTGAGTAGTAAATGAAACCAGGAAGGGCTCACCCTTTAACCTGGGACTAGTAACTGTGGTAACTCAGGGGCTGCTCTCCTATTTAGGTCTGCCGGGCAAGGGAGAAGGAATAACAGGAACTCAGAGACAAGAGCTGTATGGTGAAGGCTACTGGACAAGAGCTGTACCCTCAGTAAAGGGACACAACCAACCATGGCCACCCAGCAGGGACAGAGCCTGGAGAGTAAACTGCTGATGTCATGCTCCTTTCACCCTCTACTGGACAAATCCAACTGAAAGGCTAGAAGCAGGGGACTCCATTGATACAGTCCAGACAGGTCAACCTCTGGAGAGCAGAGAAGGTGGAGAAAAGCAGAGAGTCCAGAGGGGCAATGGGTGTCAGCCAGCACAATCATGCTTCATATTTTTAATTGCAAGATTATTGGACCAATAGAGGCACTTGCCTGTGAACTTATTGTCCCCACTAGAGGAGTATGTTACAGGAAACAATTTATAGTAAACATATCAATGCCATTTAAAAGAATCTCCTTATTATCTTTCTCCTCACCCCTCAGGAGCTGCAGAAGGGACCCAGAGTCTAGGATATGCCTACCCCGCCTATCCTGACTGGGTTCTTATTAATAAGAAAAGCAGGTGATTTTAGCATCTAGGAAAATGCCCCTCAGCTTATTTCTTTACCATAAGCAGAGAAAGGAATAGAGGGCTGGGACACAAGATCCAAAAAGGGTGATGAACAAAACATTGAACTGAGAGCATAACCCTAAATATTGCTTTAAGATAGATATGACTGTGGATGGGGATGGATCTTGGTGGTAGAGTATATGCTGAAAGGGCCTAGGTTCAAACCCAGCACCGATTAATTAATTATCTTGTTTATTTAAGAGAGATGACTGAAGAGCTTATGCCCAGCACTGGCCACACTTAAAACAGGCCTATGTGGTAGTAATGTTGTTGCCAGTTCACATATGGAGAAAGAGGCCAAGAGAAGTCACTCAGCAAGCCCCCTGGCTAATAAGTGGAAGGTCCACAATTCAAAGTGGCAAGGATGAGTTAGAATCTTCATTTATTGCAGGCTCTCGCTTCTTGGCTAATATTGTCCTGGAGTCCTGGTACAAATGTTCCAGGGAGCAGAGGAAGAGAGAAGCCTCTGAATGTATCAGACTAACTATGTATGGGCATGCTGAAATGTGACTGTGTGTCCATGAAGCATGTTTTTATTTCTCTTTGACCAGAGTGTGACTTTGAAGAAAATCATCTCTGTGGCTTTGTGAACCGCTGGAATCCCAACGTGAACTGGTTTGTTGGAGGAGGAACTATTCGGAACTCCCACTCCATTCTCCCACAGGATCATACCTTCAAGAATGAACTGGGTGAGCTGGAGAAATATGGAGTCCTTTTCCCAGGGTGCATTATGCTGCCATCTCTTCCCACCCTCTGTATTGACCTGCCTCTGACTTCTGTCAGCAGATTAGGTACAGGGGCCCTGATGGAGAGGAGGGTAGAATACAGAGTGAGATAGAGACAATCTGCAGGCATGGGCCCCACAACTAAGGAGAAGGCCACCTAGTGAAAGATATTTTTCTTCAGGGGTGACCTGGTCTTGCTATTTTCACATTTCCATTACGTTTCACTTTCTTATCTATTTGTTGTTTAATAGTCTTTGTTTCTAAGGACAAGGTTGAAATAAGCCCAGGTTCCTTTTCACTAAAAATAGATTGAAGAATGAAAGAACTTCCCAAGTGACAGTGGGGTCAGCCAATACTGGTGATTAATGCTGAATGTGGTGTGCAACAGGGCCCCCTGGTGGCCAAGTACGCTGGTTCTTTGCATGGAAAATGTGGAGGTGAGATTATCAGAGGACTTGACCCAGAGAGCAGGGCAAGGGCTTATTGTTGTGAGTTATCACTGCTCTCACCTGGACCCTGGTAGACCTTGGAAAAGTTTAGATTTCCATTCAGTTGCAAGAAATTCCCATCCTCAATTCCAAGGTCTTCTCCAAAAAGTGAGAAGATTCTAGTGGTTGGCTTTTCAACCAGAATAAGAATAGGAATTTTCTATGTGGGTACCAAGGTGATCTACTCAGTCCCTGTAAATTGCTCATGATGACAGCATGTACCCAGACATGACAATTTTTTATGGTCCTTTCTGTTTTTTCTTACTCATTGTAGTTTCTCTTCATCTAACTGTGTTTTTTTTTTTTTTAATCGTTTTTTCCATCTGAATTTCCTTTTTTCATCTGAATATTTTTAAGCAACTTTTTTTGTAAAGTGCCATTCTGCAGCTTACCTTGACTCTGGACGATCTTCATTTTGACCTTATTATTCTCTTTACTTTTATTCTATCTCCTCCTTTACACCAGAGTTTTAGATTCAGTATCCAGGAAGATATGGTAACAAGTGATGTGTGAGTCAGGTGAGGACTGTAGCAAACTAAAGCGCAAAGACGCATGCAAAGACTACACAGCTCCATGAGTTGCACCCCATGTGTATGCAAGCCCAAGTTGCCAGATCCTTTGATTTTTCAAAGTATCAGGAAGGAAGGGTTTTTATATGAGATTTTTCAAATTCGAAGTTGAATATCAAATTCAAAATTGGTGAACATTTTCTAAAAAACACTATATGGGCTGATAAAAAGTTGACCAATATCTACTTTGCAACCTTTATTTAACAAGTTTTCTTCTCCCACCCCCAACATCTAGGCTTCTTAGAAGAAAAAAATACTTGTAAGCAACCACATATAAATATTGGAGTCTTCTGATGCTTTCCTGTTTAAAACAAACCCAACCGTAGATCTAGATTTTTTCATTTATTTCCCTTAGTATTAATACAATGAGGAAAATCACAATTAAAATGATGTTTCCCTGGGCCTCTTCCCAACTGCCAGTAACATACATTCAAGAAAGGGAAAGAGAGTTCTACCACAGATGAATGTAACACAAGGTTGTGTGTCCAGGGCTATAAGAGTGAGCTCTTCCCCCCAGACACACATACACAAAAGAGAGGTGCTAGATAATCAGAGATAAATCCCTTGCTGCTTGCATGGTTTCTAAGTCATGATAAAGAAAATAAACTGCATTTGAAAGGTGGATCTGATTTTGACAGGCAGAGAAGAGAGGGTAGAAGCAACGATGGTAATGTCAACTACAAGGAGTAAATGGGAGAGAGAGAAGAATGAGAAAACAGTGTAGGGGCAAATTCTAAAAGGTCTTGAATGACAGGAAGGAGATTTCAACTTCATTCTATTGACAATGACATTCAACCCTTTTGACATGACAAAAGTTTGGAGTTTCCCTATGTGTTGCCCATACTTTGGCCCTAAGGACATACCACCCATCTCCACATGTGGCCCTTGCAGGAGCCAGGATGTAAATGAGTGTTCTGAGTAGAGTAAATGATACCCCATCTTGGCGGAGTAGCCCATGAATCTGCATGGACAATTGGGTTAACTCAAAATAGCAAAATGCCACTTCTTGAGACCTTTGTCTAAGAGAAAAAAGAAAGTAACAATCTCTCAGGGTTCCGAAAAAGAAAAACCTGATGACTCTTTCTTCATGTATGGAAATAGCCCAGTTTTTATTTTGTTTTTCTGTCAAATCTTAAGACTCTAGTACAAGGAATAGAAAGGATCTTGAAAAACTGGTAAATTAAGGTCGGAATCATTTTTGGTTTTGAAATCATAGCTGCACAAAGATGCAAGTTCAAATGACGGGGAAATGTTAGAGACATTTCATAAATCACTTAAAAATTAGGTCCTAAATCAAACCCTCTGGGTGACCGAAGCCTTGGTTTAGTGATTACTTATTCAATGCATCATTTTTCATCCTTGATGATGGTGAGGGTCAGCTGACTTGGGACAAATACATATTTCTTGGGAGAAACAACACACCAATGATCTAGCGTCAAATCATCCATTTGACTAAACAACCTGAATACAATCCATTCATTAAAGAATGCAATACTGCTAGTGCTTATTCTCTGACCACAGAACATTCTGGTCATATTTGTGGCAATGAGGGCTAGAGAAAGCACATCAGACTGGGAGTCAGAATGCTTGTGCTCCAGGTCTACTTGTCAAGCACTGTGTCACCTTCAGCCGACCCTTGACCTCTCAGTCTCCATCGGCCTGTTTGCAAGTGAGGGATTTGTCTTCAGTTCTCTCTAAGATGCTTTTGAGTTCTAGAATTTTACTCTTCCCTCTTTACCTAATGCTATAGTTCAAAATCTCCAAATTCGTCACCCACTGAGATCTATTTCGAGGATGTTTGGGGGCTGGGGAGATAGCTCAGTCAGTAGAGTGCTTGCCTTGTAAGCACAAGGCCCTGGGTTCGATCCCCAGCAACCAAATAAAATAAAATAAATAAATAAATAAATGTCTTTAAAAAAAAAAAAGAGAATGTTTTAGGTCTATCCTGAATGCCTATAAGCACATTGCATTTGGCATTAGAAAAGAAAAAAAAAAAAAAAAAAAAAAGAATTAAAGGGAGTAAGGGTGTGAGAAAAAGGATCTGGCTTTTCTAATATCTTGATCAGAAAGCACAGTGGCCTTCTTATCCCTGAGGAATACTAAGGCTTGCCAGTGGGGGTTGTCACCCCTGCCACTGCGCTTGCCTCTATCTTTCTCTCCATCCCTCCTCCCCCTCTCCATTTTCCCATCTTTTCTTCCTTGGCTATTTTAAAACACCTCCCAAAGTCAGGTGATTTTGCCTACTGTCATTGTTCAGTCCCCTGATCTCAATTTTGAGGGCTAAAGAAGCAGCTGACCCTAGGGCTGAAGGGAAGAAGTCTAAGGAGAGTTTCCATCTCCCTTCCTGCTGCCCACAGGATTGTGTATGCAGACCAAGCAGAACCTGGACACCAGAAAGAGGCTTCTTCATTGATAGTTCACTGTATATATTTCAGGCATTCTTGCATATTTTGGTGATGTAAAAATAGTCACCAACTTCAAAGAAATCATGGAAACAAACTTTCCTAAAATGCTGTTTCCCATACCAGTTTTGGAGGATACTAATCTTTATATGAAGGAAGAAGGACAATACATGGTCAGATAAATTTGGGAAACTGAGTTTAAAAAAAAGCAAAGCATATTTCTTTATTTCAGGATGTCTTATGCCCTTCATGTATTCTGTGCTTATGTATGCTATGGCATTTCTTTTACATATATTTTTAGTTGTCAATGAATCTTTATCTTATTCATTTACTTATATGTGGTGCTGAGAATTGAACCCAGTGCCTCACACATGCTAAGCAAGTACTCTTAACACTGAACTACAACCCCAGTCCCTGCTATGGCATTTCTTAAATTACTTGAATATCAAAATGTTAGATAAACATACACAGTAACACATGACTAATAAAGGCATGAAATAAATGATACAGGGCCACAGGGAAAAAAGAAAAAAGAAAGATTGCCTCAGTTTGGAAACTTAGGGAAGGCTTTCTAGAGGAAGCAATGGCAAACTGGAATTCAGCCAGATGAATTAAGGGGAAGACGAGTGTGGCATGTGCAAACGTGTAGAAGCATCACAGTGGATGGTTTATTTCATGTTTGGAGAATGTTTAAGAATACGAGGATGGGCAGGGTGCAGTGGTGCACACCTGTAATCCTAGCGGCTCGGGAGGCTGAGGTAGGAGGATCACGGGTTCAAAGCCAGCCTCAGCAAAAGCGAGGTGCTAAGCAACTCAGTGAGACTCTGTCTCTACATAAAATATAAAATGATAGCAGAACAGCTCCCAGATCCCCAGAAGTGTTCCTGCATGCCTTCCACCTACTTCTTCCAAATCTGCTCTGCTATTTCACTACAATTTGTCTTTTGTTGTTGGACTGATGTTTTTCTCATTCATTAGAAAATAGTTCTCACATTCCAATCTTTCTCTCCTCTCTCTCTCTCTCTCTCTCTCCCTCTCTCTCTCTCTCTCTCTCTCTCTCTCTCTCTCTCTCTCACACACACACACACACACACACACACACACACACACACCCATACATATATGAAAGCTACGGCCATGTGACTTAAAGGTTTGCCCAGGATCACTCTTTCAAAAAGAAAGAAATATTCCGGTGCTCAAAAAAGGATGGAGGTAGCCTCTCTTATTTCATTTGCCTTCTACTGGGTATATTGATTTTGCCTGAGCTCTATCTATTTGGGTGGCAAAGTAAAGATTAAATGGTGCAGAGGTCTGCCTGCAGCAGCAGATTTTGCTCCATATGAACTCATCTCATGTTCATTCATGTACTAGAAACAGCTCTTGCTTTTGCTTTCAGGTGAAAACTAGAGCAATACCGCAAGGACAAGGGGAGCTGGGCACTTGCTCAGGGACATCAGCATTGCTGAGGGGTTGAGGGAGTTCTTTCCAGGAGGATGCTGGTCTTTGTGTTGCAGAAAAAGGAACAGTCAATTTAATGTCTACAGAATACACCGTAGATAGTAGTTTTCTTTCATTTGCCTTGTGTGTTTTTAACAGTTTGTCCCAAAAGGTGAGTCAAGATTTTTAAATGAACACTGTGTCCCTCAAATTCTTGTCAAACGATGGAAACAGATAAGATAACATAGTAAGAACTGTAGTGGGGCTTCTCCATAATACTTGAGGGGATGAGACTTCCTTCTATTTTTCTATTACTCAATTCTGATTCATCACATATGGGTTTCTTTCTTTGTTAATATTTTATGAAGTGAAACAAAATCTTTCAGGAGGGAACCTACTGACAGCTCAGATCATTACTGCTTCTACGTGCCTTAGCAAAAAGAAGATAATTCCTAGAAAAATAATAAGGGAAACTCATTTCTTTGCCAAAATTTTTAAATCAACCCTGCTCAGAGTGTTACTCTGGAAGGAATCAGACACGCTTTCAAGGTCTAAAATAAGGCTGGAATTCTTTTATTCCATCAAAGACCATGAGGTGGATGGATCATCTCTCCATAAGTCATGACACTCTTTTTCCCACTTTGGTCTGGATTGAGCTCAAGAGACATGTTAAGAGGACCTGCTCATTCGCTCTCTGCATTGATCAATTGGGGTCATGGCATAAGCCCTCAGTGGGGAGCAGCTTTATTCATTTCTGCAGTCTTGCCTTTGTGCAGGCTCTGCTGGAGCTGCTCCCCACCCTGGGATGATTTACCGTGGCTTCTAGGCACTCTCACATATTAACCAGAAGCCTCATTTTCAAGGATTAAGCTCAGTCAAACGCTTGGTACTGAAAGAAGGTATCAGGGACAAAAGTCTTAACTTCCCTGGTTCTATTTAATCTGGAGTTTACAGCTCTTTACACTGCTGGTGGTCAAATTCTGACCACTTCTCCATGTCCACTTCTCCGTGTCCAATGGGAAAAGAGGCTTTCCAAGGGTAGCCCAGCTACTCTCTAACTTGCCCATTTAGGCTAAGGGAAAACGCAACATCTTTGCCCCATTAAATTCTGGAAGTAGAGCTCACTGGCAATGAAAATCCTTTCTCTGCACTCTGTCTCCACAGTTCCCTGCAGTCAGCTTATTGCCTGGAGCTGTGTGCAATCCCATGTCAGACACTTATCTCTGTACACCATGAACTCCAGTTTTTAACTGATCAAGTTCTCTCAAGAACTCTGATCACCTTTGTCTCAGGCCCAAAGCAATTGCAGAGCCTAGGAACTTCTACACAAAATGGAAAGGATGAACTTAGATGAGAGCAACCCTCCTTCACCCCTTCTATGATTTGTTCCCTTAAGCTTCTTCCCCGTGTCAAGATAAGAAAGTGGAAGCTAGTTCCTTATTTTCCCTTGAAAAGTCAAAAGGAAGCAGAGCAAGTCAACTATGTGATTATTCTCTTCAAAGAAACCCCATCTCCCATCTCTCTGATCCATCTTTGCACTTCTCATATATATATATAGGTTGGAAGGGAGAGATGGGTTAAAATTAGTAGAGTAGCCTTAGGTACCAGGTGCTGCCACTTAGCATGTTGATGGTCTATAACCCCTCTTTATAAAATAGAGGTTCATGTTATCCATTGTTCTAAGCCAGAGGTCTTAGTAGAGACCAGAAGTTTCCTTTACTTTACATTTATGTCATCTTTGAAATCTGTGTAAAAAGGGCCATAGTCTGACTCTATTATGGTAAAAATTACCCAAACCCATCAAACTAAAGGTTCATGAACATAACTATTGGATTTGTGGAGCAGGAAAATGGGCACCTTAACTTGCTGTCTTTGGGTGCTGTCTAATCACCATGGTAGCAGATCAGTGGGTATTTCCATCTGGCATGTGCTTCTTCAAACCAAGTTGTTGTGCCCCTTACCAGGGAGGTGGCTTGTCCAGACAGATAGTTACAGTAAAACAAAGCAACTGGAGTACAAATGTGGCCAACAGAACCAAATCACAGCTGAATCAAAGAAAGCCTTTAGCTTTATGGCCAAACCACAGGCAATCTTTGGGGAATATTGGTTAGCCAGGCTGTTTGAAAATAAATGTGTAGAAACTACCCTCAAAGTTCTTTCTCTAATTCAAGAGAAAATGGCTGACTACAAGCAAGTTGACTACTACAACTGGTTCCACTTGAAGAGTTTAGCTAATACAGATGCCTGTTGCAAGAAAGGAGGGAAAGTCCTCTTCAGAAGCAATTGCACATGCACCATCACTCAGGCCATATCCCAGGGGACCTGGGCTTTGCCTGGCATTATTGAGAATTGTAATCTTTTAGCTGAAATTTGAAGTTGCTTTTTTTCCTAGAAGCCTCAGACTTCTTCATGTATATAACGCAGAACCAGGAAATAATAGATTGACTTCCAATCTGACTATTAAAATGTAGCACAGGGTTCCTTGGAGTAGCAGTGAACTTCTGGGTTCTTTATCTTATAGGGAACCCATTGTCCCCATATCCAGACTCTTTCATTTTTAAATTCTTTAAAATCCCTGGGGCCTCAGGATCTCCAATAGTTTTGTTGATTATAGGATCTTGTCAAACTAAAGCCCATCTATTCCAGTTTCATATCTAAACCAGTTTCACCCAACTCAAATCTTAATGATCTTACAAAAGTTGTGTCTCCCAGAGGTTCTGGAAGCTCAAGCACCTGGGCCAGAAAAAAACCTTAGCCTCATTCAACTGGGAAGGAAAATTCTCATAATACTATACTCTGAACAAAATTTCCCAAGAACTCCAGGCTACCTTCTGTATTCTTCTTTGAAAGAAGCATAAATGTCACCTGCACCCACCCAACCACTGCTGCTTCTCCTCAGAGCAGATTATACTGATGACACACCACACTCCCAGGGCTGCTGCTGTTCCTCCAGCCTGGCCTCCTGGGGCAGACACCCGAATGTTGCTTTGAGAATCACCCCATCCCATCAGCAGAGATGATGAGCGACCTTTTGCTTCCCAATGAGAAAGTGAGTGTTATTCAGATCATCAGTAATTAGTACCCAACTCTGGCAACAAATGAACAATAGAGAGGAAATGAGGCCAACAGAATGTGGTCTAGTCTAGCGGTTCCATGTGAGACTTGGTGTCAGCAGTCTTGGGCCGATTCCCGGCAGCCTCTCTGACTCACTTTGGGCAGGTCACATTGTGTTAGCCGGATGCTTTTTGGATCAGAAATGTGATTGTGGTTCACTTGGCTTCACATCATCAGCATGAGTTGTTAGTGGGGCACTTCAACTGCAAATGCAGGGTAAAATATCATCCACACAGCAGGTGAGTAACTGTCCTTAAAGAAGACTATCAGATGTCTGTCAGCTGTAAGGAAGAGGAATTTATAAAGGGGCTGAATGTGAGCAATGTATCTTGCTCAGCACGGTTATAGCATATTTCAAAAGTAGAAGTCATCACTTCAAGTAGATCTGTAAAGTGTTTCAGAGTCATTGAAAAACCTCTAGAATCTTTGGAGACAGATGCTCCTCACGCTGGGCAGAATGATTTCCCTCTTCATGGCTGTATCAGTTTGGGTCCTCTAAGATGCAAACACTAAGCTAGGATTAAAAGGTAATGAGATATGTCTGTGAAAGACTTGGGGAAGGGAGAGTGAGTAGCTGGGGACAGGGCCAGTGTACTCATTAGACACAGTAGACACAGTGCCTAGAAGTCATGACATTTTAGGAGTACACAACAATGATTTCATTTTGGTTATTTCAAAACCAGAAAATGAACATGGTAATAAATATAATAACAAATCCAGCCTAGATTACATTCATCTTTATACCAATGCAGTCACAGACTATAATTTTTAACATAGTTATGGAGGAAGAGAAAGTTCCAAGGGCCCAAAAAGTC
This sequence comes from Sciurus carolinensis, assembly GCF_902686445.1. NCBI lineage: Eukaryota > Metazoa > Chordata > Mammalia > Rodentia > Sciuridae > Sciurus > Sciurus carolinensis. The sequence goes on from NC_062226.1 coordinate 71,173,594, forward strand.
ATAATGTGGTCCTGGTTTTGGCAAACCTTCAGCACAGGATACAAATCCTGAGAAAGAGAAGAGGCTGGACTGATGAGCAGTTTCTAAGAAGCCCCTGGAAGGTGGGCTGTAGTCTAGTTCTGCTCTAGTCTCCCTGCAGCCTGAGAGCAGCCCAGACTGATGTGCCTTGGTATAAACACTGTTGTGGATCCAAAAGTGAGGCAGCTGGAGACTGACAGGCAATTGTGGTCACTATAGAAAGTTATCCTGACGGGAATTCAGTGACCCACTCCATGTCCTCCCCAATGAGGAATCAAGGAAACAAAGTTTTATGGCTCACTTTCCTCCACTCAGTTCTCCTGGAGGTACATCCTGCAAAGGGATTCTATCTTACTGGTAAACATATTCAAAAGGCAATGAAGACTTCACCTCTGCACTTGATACTCCCATGAGATCTCAGGGAATGGAGTCATGTTACAGAGGCTACCTGTTCATGCATTCTCCACTACTAAAATGTATTGGTTGAGACTAGCTGGTCCCAAGAACTGCTTTAGAGTTCATCTGAGCTTAGGGTAAGGAAGAGTGACCTTCCTTCCATATCAGAGGTTCATTGATTCTGCCTAGTCTGACACGCTGATTCTTTCTTTAAAATTCCTCCCCAGAGGTGGCCAAGTGGACTCCAGTAGCCATGTCCAGTCTACAAATATGTTTATTTGGCACACATAAGTTTAAAAAAATTATGGTAGGGGATTTTTGATATAGGTTAAATTGTGCTGCCCCAAAACTCATATATAGAAAATGTCCTTATTTGGAGATAGGGTCATTGCATATGTAATTAAATAAGCTGAGGTCATGCTGGAGAAAAGTGAGGCCCTAATCCACTATGACTAGTGTTGTTAGGAGAAGAAAACTTTGGACATAGGGGGAGATACACAAACAGGGAAAACACCATGTAAAGACAAAGACAATATCACAAGCCAAGGAATGCCAAAGATTATTAGCAAACTACAGAAGTAAGAAAGAGGCCTGGGACAGATCCTTCCCTCACAGTCCTCAGATGGAACCATCCCTGTTGATACCCTGATCTCCGACTTCCAGCCTCCAGAACTGTGAGACAATAAATTTTCATTGTTTAAGTCACCCCAGTATGTGGTATTTTGTTTTGACAGCCCTAGCAAACAAATACAGGGAACATCATTTACAACTGATTGATGTGTCATGCAAACTTGGATTTTGAGCTTCTGTGGGAAAGAGTAGGCATAGAGGCTGCAGAATACAAGCCCATGCAAGGGGCAGGCTCTTTATTCCCAGATGACCATTGCCACTTGAGAATATGGGCCAAGCAATGTCAGATTTTCTGACTTTTTCAGAGAAGCTTTTCTGTTTCATGTTGCTGAGGAAATATGACCTCAAATGCTGGTAACTAATTCACCAGCCTCTACTTTCTCCTTGGCCCAGTCCACTCATACATTTAATCTAACTGGTTCCTCTGAGCATCTGAGTTTGCAATCTCTATTGATTCACTGTTGCATGGCTTGGCAAGATGATAAGAGAAATTACATTTACATAAGGGAGATTATGCCAGGGGTCGAACAATTTGCCACCACAACAAAGTGAGCTTTGATCTGTCCATCTTTCCTCCGCTTTGTTGAGTGACAACCTTTCTCAGACTGTGTTCGTGCTCTGAATAACCAGATGTTGAGGGCCTTCTACACTGGGCAGTGTGCTAGATGCAAAGTAAACGTCCAATGTGTGAACTACATATACTGTATTGTTCCTAATATTCTTACTGCTTTTTCGCCAAGAGGAAAGGAATTCTTATTAACTAGGCACTATGTACTATGATTAAAGATATTAAGTTGTAATTATTCTGAGCTTATAAATAGAGCATTCTGCCCAAGCTATCTTGCATACCACCTCTCTGTCATAGTTTAAATAAATTAATGCAAAATTTCTAATAATAATAACTACTTCTTATACAAAACAGACTATAGGGCAAGTGTAGTTCTAGATTGATGAATGGCAAGACTATTTTATTATAATATGTCAGGCAATTGCAATGTGGTGTGCACATGCTAAACAACTTTACATATGGAATTTTATTTTGTACTCATGTTGACCCTGTGAGGGAAACACAGTCAGCCCTCTCTATCCAGGGGTTTCACATTCATGAATTCAACAGCAGACCAGAAATATTCAGGGGAAAAAATTGCATCTGTACTAAACATTGACAGACTTTTTCTTGCTATTATTCCATTAACAATACACAATAACAACTACTTACATGGTGTTTTACATTGTATTAAGTATCATAAGCAATCAAGAGGTGATTCAAAGTGCATGGAAGGATGTGCATAGGTTATATGCAAATATTACTCCGTTTTTTCTAAGGGACTTGAACACTCACAGATTTTAATATTCTTATGGGACTCTTGGAATCAATTACACAAAATACCAAAGAATAACTATGTTTGATTCTCATTCTACAGATCAGGAAATTGAAACCCAGACAAATTCAGAAATTTCTTCAGGATCACAGGGCTCATAAGAAATGACACAGGATTCAAACTCAGTTCTTTTCAATGCCACATGAAAACTCTCTCCATTCTGCCACACAGTTTCTCTGTGGCTTCTAGTGACGATCAGCCTCTGCACCTGCCAGGTGGTATCACCAGGTACTGCCAAGAATGGTATCAGATGATCAAACTTCCAAATCCTAGTCATACCTGCAGTGCTGATTAGCCTACATGTAGGCCCATTAATGACACACAAATTGCCATCTACTTGAAATTCAGTTTTAGTTTCATTCCAAAAAACACAGTGGCATTTTGTATAAATTGCAAAGATGTCCAGGTGGGTCTCTGTATGCCCTTCTGAGAATAGATGGTTTGCTTTGTATGCTCTTAAAGTCTTTATAACTCAAAGAAGCCTTGGGAGAGTGTAACTTCTGGGGCAATATTCTGTTTCTTCCCGTGGATGTGTCCATCCTATAATATTCAAGCACTTTGCAGATAACACATTTTTCTTCCTGTATGTATACTACTTCAAACAAAAGTGAGGGTAATCAAATTATGTACATGTACAAATATGACATAATCCCACTATTATGTAAAATTACAATGCACCACTAAAAAAAAATTGAAAAAAATGAATAAAGAAGGAAGCTTTCACAGTGTGGAGGTTCCTTAGAAAACTTGGAATGGAACCGCCATTTGATCCAGCTATCCCACTCCTTGGCCTCTACCCAAAGGATTTAAAATCAGCATACTACAGAGATACAGCCACAACAATGTTCATAGCTGCTCAATTCACAATAGCCAGATTGTGGAACCAACCTAGATGCCCCTCAATTGATGAATTGTTAAAGAACTGTGGTATATATATACCATGGAATATTACTCAGCCATAAAGAATAATAAAATTATGGCATTTGTAGGCAAATGGATGCAGTTGGAGAATATCATGCTAAGTGAGATAAGCCAATCTCAAAAAACCAAAGGACGAATGATCTCACTGATAAGTGGACGATGACACATATAGTGGGTGGGAAGGGGGCAAGAATGGAGGAAGGAGGGACTCTACAGAGGGATAAGAGGGGTGGGGGTGGGAGAAAAAAAATAACAGAAAAAAATAACTATTACCCTAGGTAAATGTATCATGACACAAATGGTATGCCTCTACTTCATGTACAAACAGAGAAACAAGATGTATCCCATTTGTTTATAATAAAAATGAATTAAAAAAAAAAAAAAAGAAGGAAGCTATCCAATGGGAGAAAGGAGAGTAAGGTTAAGCTGGGCTGTGGATGTAGCTCAATAGATAAGCACTCACTTAGCATGAGAGAGGACCTGGGTTCAATTCCCAGCACCCTGGAAATAAAAAGCAAGAAAAAAGTATGAGAAATAGAAAGAATGATTCTCATCCAGTATTACAGAGAACAATGGACCCCACGCGACTATCTCCCAACTGCAACGTTTCTCCACTCATGGCCAGACTGCTTTCATCTGTGACCCATCCACTTCCTCTCCACCACACCGCTCCTCTGGATTATGTTGAAGTGAGTCCCAGAATCACAGTTTCATCAGCAGCGCCTCCGCAGTCTCAGCCTGTGTTCTCTGTGTGATTTTTCAGGCCACTACATGTATGTGGACTCGGTTTACGTCAAGCACTTCCAGGAGGTGGCGCAGCTCATCTCCCCCATGACCACGGCCCCCATGTCTGGCTGCCTATCCTTCTATTACCAGCTACAGCAGGGGAATGACAACGTCTTCTCCCTTTACACCCGGGATGTGACCGGCCTGTATGAGGAGATCTGGAAAGTGGACAATCCAGGGAATGCAAATTGGAACCTTGCAGAGGTCGAGTTCAGCGCTCCTTACCCCATGGAGGTAGGTGTGCTCCAAGCTGGTGTCGCTTTGTCGATCCGCCCACACACAAGCAGGGAGGCCCACCCAGCTGTCAGTCTTCTCCTGCTGCATCTCAATCTTTCTTTTAAGGTGGACATACATTGAATTTCTTTTTAAAGTTTTATTTTATTTTGCATTGACAATCAAAAGTGGGAGTTTTGGCCAACCAACTAGATTCCCTAGGTATATGTTCCCTCTGAAACTGGCATTATGATCATGGAGAGTTCAAAGGTGGAGATAAGCAACAGCAACTCGTTCCTGAATTCCATTCCCCAGAGCAGTTTTGAAGGTTTCCCTTAACTAAGGGAATTGTCTTTCTAGAAGAAAAGTGACTTAATCCTTTCTTTTTGGCATAAATAATGTTGTAAAATCAAAAATAAACTTATTACTAAAGCCCTAATTTGAAACAAATCTTGATCCTTTTATCTTACAACTTTTTTTTACAATTATATAAATAGTAAATGTGCAATGCAGAAGAATTACGAAATTCAAAGAAGCAAAGTAAGTTAAAATGCCCCAGGCCAATCCCACAAAAATGAAGAACACTAACATTTTGGTGTTTATCCTTATAGACCTTTCTCTAATATATAGCTACATATATATTTGAGAACTTCCATATGTTAATACATATTTCTATGTGTCTATGTATATATTTGAGAATTTCAAGTACTTTTGAGACTTATTATCCAACAAAATGAATATTTACAGATAAAAAAGGAGAAACAGAGTGTCTAAGAAAGTTGACATCTTTTTTTAGGTCACACAGCTGGTGAATGCCAGAGAGCTTAGGAAATTTCCTAGACTAAAATCTGACCTACAGCTGTAGGAAGAAGCTCAGCTCGGTCTGAGGACCCCATAGGACATGGAGGATCAGATGGCATTGTGCTTGCTATACATGAAAGATTGCTCTAAGAATCTGGAGATATAAGTAGAGTCTTAGCGACCACAAGTTTTTGATACCCCCTCCCCTCTTTTCACTTTGTGCTTTTGTAATTTCTTCCTTGGTTTCCTTTAAAGTGCAAAAGAACTGGATTATTCCTCTGGCTGTTTTTCAGTGGTGCCATCTGCTAGCCTGCTGCAGAGCTGCAGAGAACACTGGGGTTGGGTCTTGGTTTCTGATGTGAACCATCTACTGATGGCATGGCTGACACTCCCCCACGTCCTTCTTATGCTCCTCTTGTCCCCCATCCCCAAATGGCCTCAGAGAGGACACAGTGGGTTTGTTGTTGTTTTCTTTTCTTCTTCTTCTTCTTCTTCTTCTTCTTCTTCTTCTTCTTCTTCTTCTTCTTCTTCTTCTTCTTCTTCTTCTTCTTCTTTTTAATAGCTTGTGTGCTATTTCCTATCCCAAAATCTGACCAATTTGCTTTTGCAGTCCTGTGGAAATTTTTCTGTGTTTGGGTTACAAGGAGGAAAAGAAATGCATGAATTGCTTCAGAACATTTTCCTTCTATTAAAGTCAAGTGAGTCACATGGTGCATGCACACATGCTCACTCACTTCCTCACACACACACACACTCACAGTTTACCAACTCCTCTCCTCTGACCATCAACTCTATTCAGGCAATATTTGTTTGAGTAAAATGTTGCTGAAATTTTTTAAATCAAAACTTGAAAAGTTACAATACCAACACTACAAAACCTCAACACGTCTTTGGGTCCACATGAATGTGGTTTTGTTCCACTGGTCTGAACCTATTCACTGGTATTATTTGCTCTTGCTAGTTGTCAAGAAAAGAAACTTGTCTGCTATTAATGGACTCTGTCTGTCCATGGCCTCCTGGGAGTCACTCCCTCATGTTGTCACCTCCTGTATTCATTCTGCACTGGCCCTGTCTAACCTAAAGAATACTGCAGAAATAAATGATACAGCTTCAAAAAAAAAAAAAAGAAAGAAAAGAAACGTGTCCAACAGAAATCAGATAATTTAATGTCACCATATTCTCAAATACATTTAAAAAGGAAAACAAACATTGAAGATTTTCAGAACAAGAAAGAACACATTGGCATGTGGACTGTGATTTGCATATCCTCATCAAAAATATTATTCTTAGTCTATTGCTCAATATGAATGATTCATTCTCTTTACCAGTAGGGCATTGAAAGCTTGAAGTCATGGATCTGGGTCAAGTCTGTACATGTAATTTGTCCCTTCTCATATGTTCCTTCATTCATTTGTTCCTTCATTCATAGCCCTTGCTTTGGTCAAGAGAAGCTTACAGGGTACCCCTTGGACTTTGGAGAGTCTGGGTACCAGGTCCCTCTAGGACCATTGTGTTTAAGATGAAAGGGACCTTACGAACCATATAATCCAATCTTCTTTTTGCAAAAATGAAGAAACTGAGTCCTGGAAGAAATAAAGGACCTGTTCAAATCAATTAGTGACTAATTGAGCTTGGAATATGATGAGTTTAAGAGGGAGTTAAGCTGGAGGAAAAGATATGAAATTAGATCAGAGCTTCTTACATGCCTGATTCTATGCTAGGATCTTTATATATATCTTCTCATTTAATCTACCCCACATTTCCTCAAGGGACGTGTTATTTTGTCTGCTTAAATAGCTAAAAGCAAGACCCTGAGAGATTTACTAATGTATCCAAGTTGCCTAACTAGTAAGTGATGAAAGTAGGACTTAAACTCTAATCTGTCCTCCTCTAAGACACTATTCTCTTGCAGAAGAGGTTGCAAACTAAAAGTCTATGGTCAAATTTAGCTCATAGTTATTTGTCTGGATGCTGTGGTAGTTTTGTTGTTGTTGTTGTCTTTGTCTTTTTTTTATCGTTTTAATGTTTAATTAATTGCCAGCATTAAAAACTTCAAAAATTTCAAATAAAACCTAAAGGTTCAAGTCTGCTTGATAATTTATTGGCCACAGAAACATTAGGCCTTGTGTTTTTTGCTAGGACTGCCATAGCAAAGTCTCTTAAAAATGGGTACCTTATAAAACAGAAATGTAGTGTCTCACAGTCCTGGAGGCCTAAAGTCCAATATCAAGGTGTCAGCAGAAATTTTTCCTTCTGAGGACTATAAGAGAATGCGTTCCCTGCTTCTTCCCCACTTCTGGTGGTTTGCTGACATCCCTAGGCTTATAAGTCTCTGCCTTCAGCTGCACATGTCATTCTCTTTGTGTGTATGTCTCTCTCCACATCCATATTTCCGTTTTTTATAAGGATGCCAGGCATTTGGATTAAAGTCCCTCCTTACTTTAGTATGACGTCATCTTAACTAATTGCATTTGCAACTATCTTATCCCCAAATAAGGTAACATACTGATGTGACTGATGTGATGGGGGTTAGGACTTCAACATGTGATTTGGCTGGGGGACACAGTTCAGTCCATAGCAGCCTGATTTCCCACATGCCAGCAACTGATGAAGCTGAGCTACAGTGCCCCTTTAGACTGGCTTACTTTCTTCATTTCTCAAGAGTACACCATAGCAAGCCCACTTGCTGCATTTACACTAACTGACTAGTGCTTGTAGGTGTTTAAGTTTCAAGCCTTTCTTCACACTGGGTCTTCCCATGCTATAAACTCATATAGTGTAATAGTGTATGCACCTGTGTGGTTTCCCCCATACAGGCAATAACTGTGCTGACCAATCTGATCCCCATGGTCACAGGCAGAAAGTTGATTGAGATCAGAGTAAGAAGCAAAACAGAAGGGGTTGAACTCATTGACCCATGCGTTTCGTTGGAACACACCTGGCCATGCTGGGATTGGGGTCCTCCTGTCTGACTGCTTCTTCTTTGCCCAAGACCTCATGTAGCACTCCATATAGGGAGAAGGGAAAGGAACTTGGAAGACTTAGTTTCCTATGAACAGCACGGGGAGAATATGGCCTGTTTTCTTTACTTAGCCTACTTTTTCTTTAATCAAAGTTCATAGTGCTAATGACTTCTAGAGTTCTACCAGAAATGAGGTAAGCACTTAAGCTTACCACCAGTGAATACAAATTTACAGTTTCTGTCATAGTCCACATGGGCTGCTATAATAAAATGTCATCAACTGAGTAGCATAAACACTGAAATTTGTGTGTGTGTGTGTGTGTGTGTGAGAGAATTACTGAGGATCAAACCCAGGGCTTTGCTCATGCTCAGTCTCTACCACTGAACCACACCCCAAGTCCAGAAATTTCTCTCTCATATTTCTGAAGCCTATAGGAAGTCCAAGATCAAGCCACCGGCAGATTTAGTGTCTGGGGATGGTCTGTTTCCTGGTTCATAGTTCACACCTTCTCACTCTGTCCTCACATGATGGAGAAGGCAATGAGCTTCTTTGGGACTGGTATAAGGGCACTAATCCCATGCATGAGGGCTCCACCCTCATGACCTAATCAACTCCCAAAAGACCCCATCACCTATTTCCATCATGTTAGGGATTCGATTTCAACATATAACTTCTCAGGGAAAAAGCATACAAACTATAGCAGCTTCATCCTCCCTCGCAGAGACTGTGGGTTGAGTAGGATACTGTCCAAACATTTTTATTTGGGAACATGATTACATAAGTCCTTATAATTTGACCTGCCATTTTGATTGGCATGTCATTTTGAATCATGGGTAAGAAGACTTAAACCTAGCAGAAAACATGTAAATATATGACAGTGTGTAATTTTCCTTCCCAGGTTATCTTTGAAGTTGCTTTCAATGGTCCCAAAGGAGGATATGTTGCCCTGGATGATATTTCTTTCTCTCCTGTTCACTGCCAAAATCAGACAAGTGAGTATTCTCTTTTTCTTCTTTCTCCCATTTGGAATTCTTTTCTCAATAGATACCTGTGGTCAGACCTTGCTTCAAATTGCCTTTCATTTCCTCATCTTTTCTCTTATCTCATCCTTTTAAAATTAATTAACCAAAGAATAATTTGGGGAGGACTATTACCCTCTTTTTCTCCTCACAGAGTGAATCTAATTTTTCTTAAGTCATAGGCCAGTTATATATTAAGGTGTTTTCATCTCCTCTGCCTACTAGGAAAGGAAAATTAAATAATACAAATTTACTCCAACTCATCTTTCTCTTTAAAGGATATCTTGGACCCAAAAATGGGTGACTGAGGATATAGAAAAAATACTTGCACAGTCTACCAAATAGAATTATAAAAACTCTTTCCAATTTTAACTATCCAAGATTTACACCCCTATGTCTAAGGATGTTAGTGTTGACCGATATCTCTGTGATAGTTTTGACTAAATATGATTTGCTCCTAATTTACTTACTTCCTCTTTCTAAATGAATCCTCAGATAATTTTATCATGGAAAAATTTTGCAGTGTCATAACTTTGGCCTTTGGAGAGAAAGTTTTTTACTTCCTGAGAAAAGAGATAAGCAAATTGATTCAAAGTGAATTATAAAATAAATGTTTTAGAATAAGAAAGATGATGATATTTTATGATAACCTAGATCAATGCAATTGACCTTACCATTTAGCAAATTTGTTTCCTGGAGAGACCCAGGGAGACACTCTGATCACCCATCTTATTAATGAGTACTCATTCTGGGTTTGGAGCGTGGGAAATAACTTTTGAACCTGACTTCCACCTAAGAGAGAGTTGCTCTTTAGTTTAATAAGGTTTTAGATTTACTCTACTATCAAGGAGACTAAGAAAAATCATATTTTCTATTCGAGTTAAATTATTATCTCCAAATTAGAAATCTAATTTGCTTAAACTAATTTTTTTCTAATTCTAATTTTTTAAAAAGTAAGGAAACAGAACCAGTATAGATTTACATATTTTTATCATTTTTTTAGGGTGTGTGTGCTACACATCAAACCCAGGGTCCTCACATAAGCATTCTGCCACTGAGCAACACACCCAACCCCTGTTTTACATATTTTAAGTGATTTAATCCAAATAATAAAGAGTCTCTAAGTTTGACAAAAACACAGAAGCCAAAACTGTTTCACTTCTCTAATATTGATGGCTTCCTAATTCTACCAGCTAATATTTTAATTATGTTAATAGTAATTTCACAAACTCTTTATCATTATTAGGATGTTTCTCTTCTCTGTGATTAGACAGTCACATTGAATTTTATATTTCCATGTTACATATGTGAGAGAAGAAATATTTATTCAACATCTGCACTGGATAGAGGGTGGGGTAAAGAAGTAATTGAGAGGTAATAGGATGGACCTTAATAAATGTTCTTCTTTTTAAAAAGATTCAGAATATGTGTAAGTTCTTGCCTACTACACTGCTGGTCTGCCTAGTGAAAGAGAAAGAAAAATTTCAGCAAAATGAGGCCCATTTAAGATATCTGGTAGACCCTCAGTCTGTAAAACACAGCCCACATAGAAACATCTTCCCTGCAGGAACCCCCTCTGTATTCATTTTTATGCCATTAGGTTGATGGGGATTCCATATTGGTCTTCAGAACTTCCCACCACATCACCTTGGTTTCAAAGGGATTTAATTACATCATCACAGTGTTTTGCTTCAGAACCAGGAACTTGGATTCACATCCCTTTTCTGCCACTTATAATCCATGTGATGTTGGTCATGGTATTTAACCTCTTTGAGACTTCATTTCCACAGCTATGGAGCAAGGATGAAAGAATCTGTTTCCTAGAGTAGATGGGAAGATTTATGTGTCAATGTCTGTTAAGGCCATAGCATAAAGGTTGGTCATGAGGCAATATTATTAATTTAATTTTCAAAATATGCCCATCCCTTTTCTGAAGAACAGGGAGTCAGACTGAAGTGAAAGAAAACCAACAACAGGCACAGTGTGTGTGTGTTAACTACACCACTGTATGCTTCATGTAGCAGCTGTGGGGCCGACTCCAAGTCTCTAGAAGCTAAACCCTTTGACTTTCATGCTTCATCTTGCATTTCACAAATAGTTTATGCCCTTCTGTTTTATAACAGGTGCCAACTTTTTTTTTTTTTTTATCTTGGTGAGCTCCAGACTTCTTGTCTTTCCTTTCCCCAGCTGGATCTGGGGTTTTCTTACCTCATCTCCCTGGTAGTCTGAGACAGGAATTATTTCAACATGTGAAGGATCATGTTGCCACCATCTAGCTGACTTTAAAGTTAATAAGGACCTGAGATGCATCACATAGTCACAGATGTTTAACACTAATGTCATGTAACCTCCCAGGACTCTTCCAAAAATCTGTGAGATTGCCTCCACACTTTGAATTAGAACAACTCACAAATTCCCTTGACCTGGAGCTCACCCTCTAAAACATAAGCTTTCCTTTTGGTCTAGAAGTTTTTGAATGTCTCCCAAGCAATCCTGTTCACTTTTAGAAATCCTGCCTGGATGCCCAATCCCAAACTGATAGCCACCCTGCTCTGTCATATGCAGGTCCAACCTCCTCTCTGAGCTTGGTCCACCCCATCCCCATGTGAAGGACTGGGAGAGTCCTGACACTCACTGACTTCCCCTCAGAGGATCCACTATCTGACTCCCTGAATCTTCTCTGCCTAATCAGTGACCCAGCCCCATGTGTCATCATGGTTCCCCAGCTTGGTGCCAGGTCCCACTCACTCTTCCCCAAACCAGCTTTGGGTTGTGTCCACCTGTTTGGGGACCTGGCTCATTTTAAATAAAGCTACCCTGCAAATTTAGCAGCCTTCAGAGCACACTATATATAGTCTTTTTTTTAGAACCACAGTGACTGATGAGCCTCTTAGATTTATAGAACTGATGATGAGTTGGTCTCCATGAACTCCATGGAGCAGAGGGAAGGATGGGAAGCACCCCCCAACTAGTCTTTTCAAATTGTACCACATTCCAGATAATTAGATTATCTTCAAAGCCTCTTACTTCCAAGAAGTTCAAATGTCAGAAAGCAAGCAATTAAAAGTTACATGATGATGTTTTTTAGTAACTTGCTTCATGAGGCTTTATATGTTTTTTCTTGATCATCGACTGATGCTCAAGGGCTTCCATCTGCCTCTGATTCCTTCCTGTGCTTCAAATATGTTATTAACACTCCCCAGTAACTCAGTTTGTGATTACCGGTTGACCCACAAACAAGCTGGAAGCAAAGCCTTGGCCTCTACCCCTGATCTCCAGCCAACTCACTGTGGGTCACAAACAATCCCTCTGGCCCCATCTTCAGCAATCTGATACTGTCTGAGGGCAAATGAGCATTCTAAGTGAAAAAGATTTAGTATTTGAGTTATACTTTGGAGATTGTGTTTTTAATCAGACCACAGACAGGTCCATTGCTAAGTAACAACAATATAATCACACTGTGAGAAAACTCAGTATAATCACCCATAGTGACTCAGTTCATCGCTGTGGAGAGAAGCGATCCTTGCTTATTTTCACGTTTTGTTTTTTTTTATTTTTTAATAGACTTTATTTTTAGTGTACTTTTAAGTTCACAGAAAAATTAAGCAGAAAGTACAGATTTTTCACATACCCCTCCCCCAATAAACATCAATGTCAACCAGATTCCATAGTTTACATTAAGGTTCATTCTTGGTATGGTATATTTTAAGGGTTTGGACAAATCTATAATGACATGTATTCCCTATTATAGTGTCATACAGAGTATCTCTCCCTGCCCGGCAAATGCTGATCTTTTTACTGTCTCCATAGTTTTGCTTTTTTCTAGAATGCCATATAGATGAACTTATTTAGTCATGTCATATTGATTTCCTCCACTTAGTAATAAACATTTAATTTTCCTCTATGTCTTTTCATGGCTCAGTAGCTCATTTCTTCTCAGCACTGAATAATGCTCCATTTTTTTGATATGCCTCAATTTGTGTCTGCTCACCTACTGAAAGACATCTTAGTTGCTTTCATGCTTTGGTGATTAGAAATAAAAACTGCCATAAACTTTCAAGTTCACTATTACCTCTCACCCTCCCTACACACCTAAGAAAAGAGGTAAGGTTTTCTTGCAGCCACCCAAAGGTGCTGCTTTAAGATTCATTCTTGATGAATAATTTTACTTCATGCATCGTATTTGGGAATACCACACCATTTCCTGAGCTTGATGGCCATCTGTAGATATTGGATTTTCAACTGGTTTTTTTTTTTTTTTTTTTTTTTTTACTAAGTAGCAGAAGATTGACTAAGATTAAGACCATCATGAGATTTCCTGTGGTCTCAAATCTCCATGGGAGAATGGTGAAGGATCTTTGTTTATATGACATCACAGTCATTTTTCACAGACTTTATCTTCAGGGCTTAAAAATATAACCTGGTGCTGATAGAATCAGGCAGAGCAGGGTGGGGACTAATCCACCCTCCTTGCATTGAGAATTCTCTTTCTCTCCTTTTCTTCTGTCTGGCTTATCAGAGTTTGTCCCTAACAAGTATGACCTCAGTTAGTATCAGGTTCCAGTTATACAGGAGCATTTTCTCCTATTCATTTTTGTAATGTGTTGTTAGTCACTTATTTTTTTATTTTGTGTTTTTGAGACTCTATTTTTCTAACATTTCAAAATCTGCACAAATATTCAAGAGAACTATCATATACCCTTCCCCTGAGTCTACAAATTATTAACATTTTGCCTTATCTGCTTCATCAACCATTTAAGAGTAGGTTGCAAACATGGAGCCACTACACTAAATACTTCACTGTATATTTCTAAAACCAAACACATTATGCAACAGAACTAAACATAATTACAAAGTTTGGGAAGTTTAAAGCTGACATAACTAACTTACAGTTCATACGCTGATTTCTCCAATTGTTCCAATAAAGTCCTTTATACCTATATACTTCCCTGGGTCAGGATTGAATCTTGGATCCTGCCTTGCATTTGGTGTCATGCTTCTTCCTCCCTCTGTAATCTGGACCAGTTCTGAAACACTTTCTTTGAAAATTGACAAATTGAGATCAAGTGAATCTTTGTTCCTAAATAGATTCCTGGGCCACCAGCTCACAGGTAGAATTCAAACGTCTTCCAAGATGATTACCCAGTTATACAAAACAGCATCCTCTCTCCCTGGTCCCAGAATGTTCTACCAGTGTTTACCAGCATGCAGACCAGGTTCATATTTGACTACACTAAACGTGTCCCAAACTGCTACAATCACATCCCCTCTGGATCCAGAGGGCAGTCTACAATGCAGTGAGGTTTATGAGTCACTTGTTAATAGAACTAGAAGTTATTCTCGAAAGTGTAAATATCTTTTATGTTCCATTCCCTCCAGGCAATCTGAGCTGTGGTGATACTTATAGACCAGGATAAATGATACCAGAACTCAGCAAATCTAGAACAAGAGCAGCCCCGTTAGAACTGGTGCAACTTTTGTGCTAGGTGTAGTGGTACACACCTGTAATCCCAGCTATTCAGGAGGCCAAGGCAAGAGGATGGCAAGTTCAAGGCCAGCCTGGGCAACTTAGCAAAACCAGCCTCAAAATAAAAAAATAAAAAGATGCTGGAGATATACAGAACCCCTGGTCCCCATTCCTACTACTGGAAAAAATAATGGTGTGACTTTGAATTGCATAGTTTACACTGAGTGCTGATTTTCTCCAAGCAGATCAGCTCCTACTACTAATACCAATTATAAACAGATTGGGGCCATACTTCTGACAGAGACTCATCAAGGATAATTGTTTCTGGAAAATATTGTTTTCAAAATAATGTCTTACAGAAAAATTAAGAGTCTCAAAATCTGTTCCTTTTCTCTTACTTTGTTTAAACTTTGAGTGAATTTTGAGTTGTCAAGTATGTAACAAATGCTCTGAATCTTTACATCCCAAGAGGAAATTCCTTTTGAAATCTGGTACTGACTTATTTTTAAGAGAATATGAACAGGACTCCTTTCTCCCCTCGCTGTAGAGAGGAAAAGAACAATTCTCCTGTCGTGTTGAAACATTGATTTAATGCTAACCTGTCAGCCTGCCACTCGAGTGAAAATATTTTGTTGTGTTTTACCTCCACAGTCTCCCCTGGCAGAACTGTAACCATGTCTGTCAGTCATTGATGTAGTCCTTTGAGGATGTTAGACTTGACTATAACTTTGGTTCTCGTTTACTCAGAGCTTCCTTTCAGTGCTGTGGAAGCAAGCTGCAATTTTGAGGAAGATCTCTGCAACTTTTACCAAGATAAAGAAGGTCCAGGTTGGACCCGAGTGAAAGTAAAGCCAAACATGTATCGGGCTGGAGACCACACTACAGGCTTTGGTAAGTCGGGAGTCTCCGTGGGACATCTTGGGGTGGTATTCACACATCCTTGGCCATTCCTATGCCTCACCTACGAAGAATTCAACTGCAAAAACAGAAGAAAGAAAGGAAGGAAGGAGGGAAGGAAAAAAGAAGAAAAGAAAGAAAGAAGCAACTAAATAGGCAGGCACCTCTGAGGAAGTAAAGACAATAATGTTGTGTTTGACCATTTTTTAAAATTGTAATTCAAGTTGGCTCTACAAGCAAAGGTATCTGCCTATTAATTAAACAGCCAAGCCTTTGAAAATTATTTTTCTGTTCACTTTAGATGAAATACTTTTTCAAATTTATTGGATTCTGTTTATATGAATTCTCCAGAAGAGATACATAGAGACAGGAAGCCGATGAGTGATTGCCAGCAACTGGAGGGGGAGGAACTAAGGAGTGACTGTTTAATGGGTTTTCTTTGGGGGCTGATGAAAATGTTCTGGAACAAGATAGCTGTGATGGTTGTACAGCATTGTGAAGGTGCTGAATTGTGCACTTTAAAATTGTTAAAAATGGTAACTCCATGTGATATATTTTATTTTATGTGTAAAAAATATATCGCAGGGAGAAAAGATGCCATTGAACAATGAGTATATCTATGAGAAGCTCTTAGAAACAATTGTGAGCACCTTATATATGGATTCATATTACTTTAATGACATCCTTTGGGGATTCCCCCCCAGAGGAGACTGGTAGGAAGAGCGTCATCTCAAGGCACATACTATCTCATTCATTTATTCAACAGGTACTCATATCTTGGTGAATTTACCATAAAGTCAATGAAGCTGAAGTTACAGGGCCCCTCGCTTACACAGGCCCTGAGAAATGGCTTGGAAGGAGCCATGACAACACTGAACCCATAATTTGATATTATTCTTTTCTTAGAGATTGCCCAATTTATGGAAATGCAGGTCCTACAAAACCTATTCTGACCTGATCAGACTAAAGGCCAGAACATACAGTAATGAATGAGTCAAATATAAATCCCACTACTGCTGGATGACAATTATTTCAATGAGTGAGCCAAATGTTAGACCCAATATGCTTGTCAGGGAGGAAATTTTTTAGTTTCTGTGACTGAAGCTGAGAATTAAACTGACAAGATAGGTTAACAAGAAAAAAACATTAACATTATATTTAGTATGTTTACATGTACATGGAAGTCTTCATTGACTTAATTGAATTAAAGAAACACATAGGCCTGAGAGCTTATATATCAATTTTAACAAAGAGTGATAAAACTGTGTGGGAATGACAAGACAAAGGAAAAGGGTTGAAACTTCCAGGGATGCTAAATTAGGGGAAAGTGACTAGGAAATAGATGGAGGAAAGTAATGGAAGATAAGGGTTATTTTAGTACGTTTGTTCGTATAGACCCACTTTAATGTTGACTCCCAGGTTCCTGGTGATTGGAATATTCTTCCCTTCCTAGAACAGGGTGTTGGGAGGACAACTTGTTCATGGGAAGTTTTACGACATACTTTTAGGTAGAAGGAGGTAAGGCAAAGAGCCCTTTCTGCTTTTGCTGTTTGTCAAGTATCTTCAGCTCAAAATAATCAGCATGCCAAAGAGGCCCATTTGGCAGCAACACGTTCTGATCCCCTTCGGTGAGATATGAGGGAGAATCCAGGGGGGAACCTGGGTTTGGGGATTCAGGGAAGGTTTCTCTGAGGGAAGTTGCCTTAGCTGAAAAAGTGTGAGAGACCAAGCAGAGAAGAAGTATCTGTAAAGGCTTTGAAAATAGCTGGTCACACCAACAGATAGGAAGAAGGTCAGCAGGACTGTACCATGAGAGAGTGGCCAAGAGAGTGGAGGAAATGAAGGTATTGAGGGAGATAGGTTATGGATGTGGCAGACCAGAGTAAGTGCTGGGGATTTTTCATAAAGAAAATGAGAGACATTGAAAGATTTTAATCAGAGAAGATAAGGATTAAATTTAGGATTCCAAAAGGTTGTCCTGGTTCTTGTGTGGCCACCATATTATTCTGCTCTGGCTGCCATAACAAAGTACCACAGGTAGGGCTGTTTAAACAACAGAAATACATTGTCTCATAGCTCTGTCAGCCAGGTTAAGACCCAGGTGCCACGGGGTTGGTTTCTGAGGAAGTTTCTCTTCCTAAGTTTCGAGCAGTCTCTTTATCACTGTGCACTCACATAGACTTTTAAGTGTGTGGAGAGAGTGAGCTTTGGTGTCTCTTCCTCATCTTACAAAGGATGAGTTAAATAACTGGTTAGAACTAAACTGTGGAGGAAAGACTGAGGTGCCCAGAAAAAAAAGAAAAAAAATGACAAGAGGAAGAGAGAAAAGGGAATAAAAACTAAGGTATTAGTTTTTTCTTTTCTGCCCTGGCTTTCTAGAATTCATGGATCTATTTTAAGTTGACCTCGTAGGTGGTAGGAAAGTGGAGGGAGAGATTCCTGTTCTTCTTTATTGTTATTTAGAAGAAATAAGAAAAGAACATAGATCTCCAGCACCATCTGATTAAAAACCTGTTCTCTAGGGACAGGTCTAAATATGATCAAGAGAGGAGTAGGGTCTACCCAGACACACAAATCCCACAAAAACTGTCAGACCAAATAGTCATCCCTTCATCCCTACCGGTCACTGCAAAGATAGGAAGGAAAAGTAAACTCTGGGCCTTCCATTCACTATGACCCCTCTGTTAGCCTATTCACATAGGCAGCTCTCAGCCCTAAGCTGATTTTATGCCTTTCATTTTGTGAGAAGTATACTTCTTAATTGATGACTAGAATCTGGTCCTATGAAGGAGGAAATCTATACAAGTTCAAGTACATTACCTAGGATTGCAGAAGGTTTTATTTGCAATAGAAGCACATGGATGTTTTCTATCTCTTAAAAATTGCTTCTTTCATTTGTAGCCTATGGGAATAGTTTCTGCTGGTAAATCCCACTCCCTTTAGCCAAATTTCCCACTTGATAACCTGGGGTAGATTATTTTGCATTGCTGTTGCACTAAATGCTTCGTCTTGTTGACAGGGTATTACTTGCTGGCCAACACAAAGTTTACTTCTCAACCTGGCTACATTGGAAGGCTCTATGGTCCCTCTCTACCTGGAAACTTGCAGTATTGCCTACGTTTTCATTATGCCATCTATGGGTTTTTAAAAATGAGTGACACCCTAGCAGTTTATATCTTTGAAGAAAATCACGTGGTCCAAGAGAAGATCTGGTCTGTGCTTGAGTCCCCAAGGGGTGTTTGGATGCAAGCTGAGATCACCTTTAAGAAGCCCATGCCTACCAAGGTACAGTAGAATCAATATATCCTTTGTCCATCCATTTGCAGTGGTTGGACTGGGCTACTGAATTCCTGTTTAGTCACTGTTCAATGGTAATGTGTTATGTTCCTTATATTTAGACTGACAACCCTGCCCCCACACACTACCCCCAGCCATGTACAAGTTAATCCTTCAGTTCTTTTTCAATTTCTGGGCCTCCAAATCATGACTATCTAGGGAGTTTGCTTATTTTTCTCTCAAGATCCCCTGTAGATCATCCTAAAACTATAGTATATGAAATCTCTCTCTCTCTATCTACACACACATAAGAATGCTAGAATTTTTTTTAAAAAGATGAAATCACTGAGCCTGGTCCAGTGTTAAGGCTTTAAGATTAACAACCTAAGGCTCTAGCTGCACACAGGATGAGAACAGGATGTGTGCTCAAAGTATAGATCCAACCCCGCACCGGTCAGAGAATTGTCATGAGGGATTCATCAGCAACTGATTCTAACAGCAACAAGAATATAAAAATACCTTTATTGCTGGGGGAAATGCCAAAAAAAGCCATAATCTCCTAGGCTTACCAACTCATAAACTTAAGAAAATTTTACAGATACAATAAATTCTGTCAACTACAACACAGATATGAAACTCGTGCGAAAAGATCCATTTTGTTTCAACCTGTCAATCAATCAAGAAATATTTCTTGAGTATCCTCTCTATGCAAGATAGGGGCCCAAAGAAACATGAAAAAAGGTCCTTTCCTCCAACATGATTTGCACAATAGAACTCGATAAATATTTTTGAATGAATGGATAAATCAGCTGATTACATTCATTGTACAGGAAATTCTCTAAGTCCAGGCTCCTCAAGAAAAGCTTCAAACCTGGGAAAGTAGGAGAACCTTCTTTACAAACCTTCCTAGCCTTAATTTCTCTTAGTTCCAACCACCTAGAATAGAATCATAGCTGTATCCATCTAGAACTTCTTATTAAAGAAATGTTGTACATCATTCCTGCTATAATGTTGCTTGGTTACTTTTAGTCCATTGGAACATCCATAAGGGCATGATTAAATCTCTACAATGATTAATCAGATCTTTAAAAATCTCTGCAAAATTCTTTTCCTTTGCTAGACAAGAATGGTGTGGCAGGTTCTGTGGCCTACTGATTTCTAAAGGGTTGAAGCAATTTATAATACCAGAATAGAAGCATACAAGTTTTGGCCTCAATCTCACAGGCACTGCTTGTTATTATTTTGTGCTAATTAAATAAGTAATATTGCTATAGGTATCCCCTGCTTATTATCATCATATGATAACCTGATTAAACTGAAATATTCAGCTCAGCTCTCCAGGCCAAAGAGAAAGTAAATTGGTGTTTCTGGTGTAGTTATTATTTGTAACTGAGGCTTATGCTTATTAAGCTTATTGCCTAGACAATTCCAAATATGTTCTGAACAGGAAGTATCATCTGACATTTGCAGCATTATTGAACTTCCTTTTTGATCTATTAGCCCTGGAGAAGTCCAGGCTTCTCTGCATCTCAGAGGGATTCCAAAGACTTAATTAGCTTTCCCACTACCAATTATTTAACTCTTTCAGGTAGTTATGGCAACACGTACACTTGCACACATGTATGTGAGCAGGCATGTGCCAGATTCACACAATTAGGTATGCACCAGGAAGGATGGAATTTTTTATATTCCACACTGTTTTAGTCAGCTTTCGCATTGCTGTGACCAAAAACCTGATAAAAATAATTTAGAGGAGGGAAAGTTTATTGGGGGCTCATGGATTTAGAGTCTCAATTCATAGATGGGTGACTTTTTCTGTGGATCCAAGGTGAGGCAGCACATCATGGGGGAAGAGCCCAACAGAAGAAAGCTGTTCAGCTCATGGCAGGGTTAGGAAGGAAGGGGAGAGAGAAAGAGAGAGAGAGAGAGAGAGAGAGAGAGAGAGAGAGAGAGAGAGAGGAGAGAAGGCCCCCTCAGGGAAAAACAAGCCCTCCAGGGCTAGCCCCCTGTGATCCACCTCCTCCAGCCACACCGCCTGCCTACAGTCACCACCCTGTCACTCAAACTAGAATGGATTAGGTTACAGCTTTCACAATCGAACCACTTTACCTCTGAACATTCCTGCATTAACACAGGAGCTTTGGGGGGAAATACCTCATATTCAAACGATAACACATACTCTGTTTTGATGTTTTTTTTTAAGACAGATGTAATAAGTGTTTTATGAATTTATTTGGTTTTCAGGTATTCATTCATCTATCCATTCACTTATTTATTTCTTTATTCAGGTGGCATGTGTTGGGTAAATGCTCAGTGCAAGGGATATAAAGATGAATGAAGTTCAGATCCTACCGTTGAGAATGAGATCATAGATAATAGAAGAGTAAGATAAGTAAGCAACTAACTACAATGCAGCTGTCACTGTCCCATGAAAGAACTGCACAGAAAGATAGAGGAGTAGGTCTGATAATTCTTAGAAAAATAATGACAACGAATAATTATAATGCACTAGTAAACAATATTATAAAAAATAATGACTGATGTTTGTAAGGTTAGGTTACTGGATTCTAACTCCTGCTCATCACCCTACTACTCCCCTCCTCCCCTCTATTTGCAAATGCTTGAATTGTTTAGGAATCTGCCCATTCCCTTACAATGAGTCCCTGCTCTTTCCTAACTCCCACTGAATTGAAGCAAACCTCCCAGCAGATAAGGATGTCTAAAAAATTTGTCCTTTTGTTCTCTGGAGTCTGCTCACTAAGTCTCCCAGCAACAGCACAGTTCCTCCCTAGAGACATAGGGAGTCATGTATCCCAACCCAGTGAGGCAGGGAAGTTCTAACAGTCCTGGGAAGGAACGGGTCATTGATTCAGCTCCACACAGATGAGGACAGGATACAATCCAATACCACAAACCTCTAGATACATGTCTGAAGGTGCTCATAGTTCTTTGCAGATCCCTGATAAAGACCACTTGTCCATGATAAAGGCATGTAGTAAGTCAGGAGGAAACTAATGTTCACTTACTGATGCAACATACACAGGTGGAAATGAACATACAAAAACTATTTAAGACAAGAGATAAAATAAAAATTCATTTTCCATCCCTACTCCCTACTGCTGAACTCAAACTCCAATTTCACTTCTTGTTTTTCTCTTCTTGATTTTTCTTCCTGATTTTGCACCTCTCTAACTCCAAACTCTCTAACTCTGAAGTCTTGCACTTTGCATTTTATCACCCTGAACAATCAGTTTTTAGAACACACTCTGCTCTCTCTGGGTTGGGTCATTGCATACACTGTTGCCTCTGCCTAGACTCTTCTTATTTATATCTCAGCTTAAACCTCAAATCTCAATTCCTCAGAGAATTTTTCTCTGATACCACTCCCTGGAATAGATAACAGTTTCCTGGGCACCCTGTACTTCTCCTTCATCCTCCTAAAGAAATCCTAGATACAGTGTCTCTGATTTCAAATCCTAATTCTACCACTTTCTAGCTTTGTAATCATAAATCAGCTTTCTTAATCTCTTTCTATTTTTCCATCTGGAACCCAAAATCTAGCAGAGTCCTTGAATACAGTTGATACTGTTTGTTGACTGCCACATTCTGGCTTTTGAGCAGGGCTTGTTGACACTCATTAAAATCCCCTGGGGAGCTCTTCAAGTGCTGATGCCCAAGTTTTAATCCCAAATGAAGGAAAGCAAACACAGAGATGGCGATTAGCATGCAGGAAGTCTGCGAAGGCATCCTCCGGGATCTCTACAGAAGGAAGGGAAAGGAAAGAAGCAGGACTAGGCAGGGAAGACTTGGTATTTCTCAGTGGAGGGCTCAGCTGGTCTACAGCAATTCTGAAGCTCCTATTGCCTTTCTGAGTTGTCCCCAGTCGAGCAATCCTAACTTCAGTGTCATGTATCCATCAGTCATTAGATGCTGGCTACTGCAAGGAAATGGCATTATCTTGGACAAGGCAGCACCCTTCAGCTGAGCACTTTCCAAAGAAGGCCAACAAGTTGGGGGAGAGAATCACTTGAGTCAGGGTCTGGGAATCAGTATTTTACTAAGTGCCTCCAGTTGATTGTTACATGCAATTCAATATCAAGAACTGTTGCTCTAAATGACTAACCATGATAAAGCAGGAAAGGAAAGAATAAGAAAGACTCTGTGTTTTAGACTTGTATTCAGCTAGGCAACACAAACCAGTCATGGTTTCCTGGTGGCTTAAGACCTAAACAAATTCATGAATGTGTAAGGGTCCATGCGCAGGTCCCCACCCTGAATGCTAAGAGACAGTCCTGTGACCTCACAGGTGGGTGGACATTCCTATGACCACACAGCTGGGTGGCAACAGATGGGTGAATGGTCTTCCTGCCCTGGAAAGTTAGAGTCAGAGCTGTGGTCTTTATGTATACCACTTAATCTGGGAACCCCTTTCAAAGCCTCAGAGATAAAAGTTTTCCAGAAATATGACACTATAACCCACGTCATATCTGATTGTTTCCCACATATGGTTTCTGTCCACAGACAATACACATGTCTCCAAATATTCTTGCCATTTAGAAAGGAGTGTTAAGTCACAGAGCATCCAAAATTAGCACAGGACAAATCCTTGTCAGTTGTTACAGGTTGTCTGGAAGCTTCTATTGGCTGTTCTCCATGATTTAGTGACTCAGTACATATATTAACTTATTCCAAACTATGACAGTTTAAGAGATTTTTCTGAGCATATTGAGCTTAGCATACATTTTGCACTAGCTGGAATTTATAACGACTGATTCCTAAATGAACTTTCTGGAACTTCTAGAGAGTTTCAGTTCAACCCAGGTCAGAACCAGGGACAAATTGATTCTTTATTAAGTATCTACTTTGAACCAAGTGGCAGTCTCTTGTTTGATCCTTAAACAATCTGCTACAACCACATATTCCAAATTTACAGGTGAAAAAAATGTTTCAACAAATAGTATGATTCTTCCTATTTCCTTGGCTCTCTCTTCCTAATTCCAGACAAAGTCTTTAAAATTCATCTCAGATATGTCCCCTTTCTATTTCCTCAGCCATCCACAAGACAAAACCACCATCATTTTACCTAAACTACTTGGAGATCCTGGCAGATGGTTTTTCTGCTTCCACCTAGTCCTTTCCTAAACTCCACATGCAGCAGCCCGAATCTCATTCCTGAAACAGGAATCAGATTGTGGCACATCCTTGCATGAAACTGTCCTGTGATCTTTGCAATAGAAGTTTCATCCATCACTGTGGCTTACAAGGCCCTGCACAATCTGGTCTCTGCCTATGTTGCTGACTTCATCTCTCTCACTCTGCCTGTGATCACAGAGGCACATAGTCCACACAGTCACACAGTCTTCTCTCTGTCCCCTGGATCCCAAAGTCTTTCTTTTGCCATGGCCTTGGCATTTGCTGTCTCCTCCACATGGGATGGTCCTTCCCCAGCTATTCTCCAGTCAGTCTGCTTCACATCCTTCTGTGCCAGGTCAAGGGCCTCTTGTCAAAAAGGAACTTTACTGACCATATGGTCTATAACTTCTTTCCCCATCCTCAGGTCATTCCCCACCATATTGCTTATATATTGTATGCATAGCAGTTATCCCAATCTGAAATTATCTTGTTTACTTGTTCATTTTCCATCTCGGGTATTTTATGAAGATAGAACCTTCCTGAGGACCAGGACCTTGTCAGTCTCATTCATCTTGCACCCACAACATCTGGCACTAGGCCTGGTGCAAAGTAGATCATCAGAAAAATTCTGCTCAGTACATTTTCTTTGATACATACATGCTCAGTGAATGAATGAGCTTTCTTAAGTTGGTAAGTGGCAGAGCAGACAGCTCCAAAGCCTACTCCTTGGTACAGGGATCTTTGGTCCTCACAACTCCACAGCCTGCTCCCTTATGCAGGGATCTTTGGGAGGTCCAGGTCTCTATACAGGCTTAGGGAAGGCCTGCTCCTGTGCAGCTGAAGAAAACACTGCTCCCCAAGTCCATCTTGGGACACAGGCATGTTCTGTTATTGTATACAATTCCCAAAACATAATGTAAAAGAAGCAAAGTATCTCTTTTTAGTGCCTTTACATCCTAGAATGCATGGAATCTAGTCCAAGGTCACCCATCTGTTCTACTAGAAAGAAATGCCTCCACTGGCGGCCCAGCACACATGTTACTCTTGTGTGAAGTACCTTCTCACCTGTGCTTTGTGTCATCACCCCAATTCTAAAAGTCATTCACATGTGGTTCATCTGGGTCCAGCTCAAAGGGAGTGCCTTCTTTCCTGGGCACCATGTTCTTCTCTCCAGTGGTGGTTCCAGAGCTATGCAGAGCAAGGGCCAGCATGGGCAGAACTGTCGAGAAGTCTGACCCTTCAGTCTCTCTCCCCTTTCTTGTCCCTCCCTCCTGATACCCACCTGTTATCTCAACTGCACCTTCCCATGTGGTCTTCCACTCGGCATGTTTCTTTGCCTTTCTGTCAGTACTTACATAGCCCATTTAAAGGATGGTGGAATCATTAGATTAATAACTACTTACTACCTTCCTTAGTCGACCTTTAGCAAAAATTATATATTGTTCTATTTAAGGAATGATAGCAATGGTAAGAATTTCCCTTAGACCATTCTAGCAAAGCAGCTGTATGGACATATTTGGTGTAATGTTACCACAGCTGCCGACAGTGGGGGCTTTTACTGAACTCTTTCCAACACTTCCAAGGAAGGAAAGCGTTACAGTCCTTCTTAACAGATTTGAAAACTCAGGCAGAAAATTAAGAACTTTGTTCAATATCACATAGCTATTAAATGGCAGAGCTGAGAGGAAGTCCCCAAGACTTCTTAACTCCAGAATTCATGCTTTTTATACAATGCTTAAATGCCTCCCAGTCCTTTTCTGGCTAATGTCAAAAGTGCAGGATCAGGTGAGAAGGGGAACCCAGTTCTAACTCACATGACTTATTTTTTTTAAAAAATAGGACTTTATTATTGACTCTGGTTGTTCTGTTTTAGAAATAAGTTTGGTTCCAAGGAAGGATTAGAATTCAAGGTGGTTCAACACAGACAATGGAGAGTTGTGTGTTGGAGGGTTAGTTTAATGCTTAAGACTCTTGGCTGTGGGTTCTCTGACACTTATGGCTTAATAATTTGGGCTCAGTATGTAATCTTGTAACCTATGAACCTGTGGTACCTTCACTTTTCTTCCACATGTAAAATGGGCATGCTAGCAGTACCTACTTTGTAGGATTTGGGCAAAGATCAAATGAAATGCATAGTTAAAGCTCTTGGCATATTACTTGGCACATCATTGGCATTTATTAAATTTGACTGAGTAGAGAAAGGGACTAAAGAATGATTTTATAGGTCACAACATTTATTTAGCACATGGATAATTCTGTACTCTGATATTTTCTATGAAGTTCTGTATTCTTTAAACTAAAAATCAGGTCAGAGTTCAATCTTTTTTAACAGTACTAGACTTTCTTAAAGATATGGCAGCTTTTGCACAATCATGAACAGCTACAATAACTTTTTTAACATGTAAGATAGTTTTTGCAAGGCCTGAATTGTGAAATGGTTCTCTGGGTCTGTTTTCTCCAGCACTTTACTGAATAGAAAGCAGGTGATCCAGAGTTACCTTGAATTTGTCATATGCCAGGGAAGAAAATGTTGATGGATGGAGCACAAACAATAGCCCTTATGCCTTAAAATCCCCAGTTTAACACAGTCTTGGTTTTCATAACACAGATGTTAGGTCCTGCTATACCTTTTGGTCTGCAGCCTGTTTTCCCTTTCACAAAAGTCTTTCAGTTGCCTGTTAATTAGAAGCCCTGGGAGGAACTCAATATCATTTTCATTTAATTTTTCTTTTGGGGGAAAAGAAGTTAAACAGTCCATAAATGAGACAATGACCAAACATTCTGTTTCTTCTGAGTCTGACTTAATGATCTGCTCTAAATTAAAATCTTCATGGTAAACCCTTCTAAAGTCATGTATACATTTGGGAGAAAGCCCCCATCTTTCCAGTCTGAAAAATATGAATACATATTTTTCACTGGGTAAGGAACCTATGTCAACCTTTCTTAGGGTTTGTCCCACAGAACACATTTTCCTTGAGATGTTCCATTGAACATGGGTTCTGTGATCAAATAAGTTTGGGGAATTCAGTGACATGTTATAAACTCTTGATAAGGTCTCCATGAAAGAATCCTGCTTAACATAGTTTGAGGTGGCAATTCCCTCAAAGCACCTGATTTGGAACTTTTGTCTTGCATAGCTCCTATGATATCCCATCACACTACTCTCAGAGCACTTAAATGTTATATGGAAACTGTCTGCTTACTTGCCTGTTTCCTTAAATCAGACTGCAAGCTTGTGGACAACAAGGATCTATGTCTTCTTTATTTATTTATTTTTATTTCCAATGCTAATACAATTTCTGGAACAGGGTGAGTATTCAATAAATAACTAAGGAAGGGAACTATCGATGGATATGCATTAACAGTAAGGAAAACAATTATTTCATTAAAGGAAGAAGAAAGGTGTATTAGTCAACTTTGTGTAACTGTGACCAAAATGCTCAACAAGAACAACTTAGAGGAAGAAAAGTTTATTTTGGCTCACAGTTTCAGAGATCTCAGTCCAGATGGCCAAATCCATTGCTTTGGGCTCAAGGTGAGGCAGAACATCATGGTGGAAGAACGTGGCAGAGGATAGCAGCTCAGCTCATGGGAGCCAGAAAACAGAGAGCAGAAGGAGCCAGGGACAAAATATATAATTCCCAAGGCATGCCCCCAGTGACTATTTCCTCTGGTCATGCCCCACCTGCCTATAGTTACCACTTAGTAATCCATTCAAGTTATTAATGGATTGATCCATTGATTAGTTTACAGCTCTCATAATCTAATCATTTCACCACCTACATTAACACAGGAGCCTTTGGAAGGTCACCTCATATCCAAACCATAATAGATTAAACCTTCCTCCACTGAATTGATAAACAAAATTTATTGGCTAGCTCCTTAGCAATGTGTCCTCCAAGAAAACTTCTGTATGAATCCTTAGAAGTACAAATATCCTGCTAGAATGTACATAAGGACACACATGGATATATATATATGCTGACTCTGATTTAGAAGCTTATGATTTTTATTTACTAAAAATAAGATCTGTGACTCCTCTCGGAAACAATTTCCCATCCTTACATTGTGCCATTTCCCTTTTCCTGAGGGCCTCTATCAGGTTTTACTGGTGCTCCCAACTCTCCTGATCTCTTGCCTGCCCACAGTCTCCGTTCTATGCTCAGGGTCAGTGTCATACTTGCTTCCACAACATCTACCCATCCACACATTTTCCTGGCTTCATTCATCGCCTTGGTCCTGCTAATCTCTGGGAATCCTCAGCTGTTGCTTTTGTGTTTTCACCAGGCTTCTCAGCACAGGAGGAAAAAGTAAGACTAATCACTGTCCCTTCTGTGCTGCTGGCAAAGACTTTCGTTCATCTTGTCTCCCATTGACTTTCTCGTTCTCCACCCTAGACATTCAGATCCATTTTGTATTTTCACTTACAAGTTTCCAGCTTGACCGCCCCCACCCCCCACCTAATTTTTAGGGTGGGACTTCATGGGCTCATCTCCCAAAAGGATGAAAACATCCAACATGAACCCCTTCTGTTGTGTTCCTCTCTGAATCTTCACCTGCCACCTTCATTTCCTGATCAGTCTGACAAAGGAGGTATTATCCTTACTCTTAGTCACAACCAATTTGCCCATCTCTACTTTTGATCTCACCCTCCTGCCTCCTCTGGGACTGTGTTTCATAAATTATTCCCTCTCTCTCAAATCTTCAATCTCCATTAGTCCTTTGCACAGTACCAATGTATGTTGGTCTCCTGCACTCAACGCAGATGAACAACAAGCCTTCTTTTCATCTCTGTACATTTCAGCTTCCACTCTATCCCATACCTTTTGCCTTCAAACTTATTGAAAGATGTATCATCAATTACTGTCTGCTCTGGTGCAGTTTCTCATTTCTCAAATCTTCATGCTATGCCCTCTGCATTCCTCCTCCAAAACTCCTTCAAAGGGTGTATCAACCTTCAAAGTATTTCTCATTGATCTTGCTGCAGGAATATGCCTGAGAAGATCTTACCTTTCTTTCAAGGTCTATCTCAAGTGCCCCTTCCTTTGAATCTTCGAAGTCGTTGACTTGTGTTTGCTTGGTTGGAATAAAATTTGTGTAATGAAAGAGCACTAGGTCCGGAATAGGAAGCTTGGCTGTGAGTCTTGACTCTGACCTTAACTATGTGAATCAGAAAATCATGTCACCTCTCTATGAAATAACAACATGTTTTAAGATGACCTCTAAGTCTCTCTTATTATTCAATTTTTAGGCATCTTAATGGCAGAAACTGTTTTAATATTGTGTGATATGGTTTTTGTAAACAATAGAGAAATAGCTTTCTCTATTTCTTTCTCTTACAAAAATCTCCTGTTTTAGGGGGGGAAATAGTTGAAATTTTAAGTCTGTGATTTAAATTTCCACTTAAAATTTTTTCCTTTTAATTGGGCCCTTAAATAATAACAATGTGAATGACTGTAAGGTACCTAGCGGTCTGAAAAATTTAAAGGCAGCAGTTAGAAGTTTGCTCGAATGAAAGAGCAAGTCTACAAAGTTGATGGAGAGATTTATTAATAGGTGGCTATTTAATAAGACATTCTGCTATAAAGGGATTAAAGAGCCAGAAAAACCAATGTTCAGAGGAGACACATGAGAGGAGATGAATTTCCCATCACATTTCACGATGTCTGGGAACACTGCGAGAAAACTGCTCCAGGACATTAATGTCCCAAAATTATTAAAGGAGGGAGACTGAGTGCAAAACAGAAATAGCAAGATCATTAATTACTGACAGATAATCAACACATTATAGACCAGATCGGGGTGGTTCTGTATACCTAACAAGGAAAATTATTCTGTCAAGTGGAACAAGTTTTAATGTCAAATTGAATATAAGTATTGGAAAAGGAGCCTACTCTTGAGTTATTAAAGCTGGGCTCAGCATCAGTTGTCAGTCCAGGAATTCTCCATTACCTTAAATATGAATGAGACAGAATTGAAATGCTCTGATTTTGCTTCATTTCATTTCTTTTCAAGGATCTGTTGATGACTTCTGCATTTAGTGTCAACTTACAGGAAAATTACAAGAAAGACTGATTAACACAACTGGTAGTTGCAAACATATAGCTTATGTAAGCATAGTGTTCATGTCAGGGCTTTTTTTTTTTTTTTCCATGACTTTCCTGAGTAATTAATTTCGTGGAATATTGCTGGGTTGGCACATTTGTCTTCCCAGCACTGGAAATATGGAATACGTATTCTTTGTTCATAATTTTAACTAATAAGCTTAGTTAGGCAATAATTTATTCCAAGGTTTGTCTATAACCCTGAAAGCACTACTTCCCCTCCAGCTTCCAAATTTCTATCCTGTGAATGTTTTGCAGCCTTATAACCCCTTCATTTTTAGGGAGTTTTTTTCCCAGGTCCTGGATGAAGCAATGTTATTTTCAGATGCTCCTATTAATTCTCTGGAGATCCCCTGATTTTTGTTTTATTTTGTTTTGTTTTGTTTTGTTTTAGCTCATAGATCAGGCATTTTCTTCTTGCCTTCTGTAACTAAAAGCTCAATTCATGCAATTGGAAATTGATAAGTCCACTAAAAAGGCTAATTTCACCAGAAGGGTACTTTTTTTCCCCTCAATAGATATCCCCATCTGTTTCTCCTTCTCGTATATGCATTCCTCTGAATACTTCCTGCTTCATCTTTTCAGTAACCATCTCTAGTAGATTCTACAGCTAGTCCATATACTTTCTCAATGGCATCTCCCTCCACACAACTGATGAGCCATGAGCTTCTATTTTTTATCTAATATCAGCTTATATATGTATCAGTACAATGCCTAAGGACTGGCTCTTTGTGGCTCTCCTGCGTCATCTCAGTCTTTAAACCAAGACATTTGGATCTACTTTCATTTCATTCTCCAGATAAGGAAAGTCTAATAAACAAAGCTGAAAGACAAATGTCAAGCAGAAAAAAATGTCTACAACATATATAACAAACTCTTATTACATTTAATATACATGCATAAATTCATTCTAATAAATCAATAAACAAAAAACTAAGTAATGGGAACATGAATAGGATATATACAGGCAAATAGGAAAAAAAAAAGAAATACAATTGGAAAATAAATGCACAAATTTGTGTAATGAAAGAGCACTAGGTCCGAAATAGGAAGCTTGGCTGTGAGTCTTGACTCTGACCTTAACTATGTGAATCAGAAAATTTGGGGTTGGGGATTTGGCTCAGTGGTAGAATACTTGCCTGACATTCATGAGACCTCTGGGTTTGATGCCAAGAGAGAAGGACATCACTGAGATGAGGGAAGAGCAGCTGGAGAAGATCAGAAGTTGCTGCTGGTTCTGAAATTCAGCCTTGATCTATATAAGATTTTGGCTCCTGTGATGTAGGGGTAGAAAGGTGTGATGCCTTTCTTCACCATCATGCGGGTTCATGACATCACTTCAGTTACAAAAGATGGGTTAACAAGAGAAAAGCACAACAAATGTGTTTAATCAATATTTTATGTGACACAGGAACCTTCAGAAATTAAGAACCGAAGACCCAGAGGAAACTCTGTTAGATCTGATGAAACATGGACAGCCATGTAAAAATTTGGATTAAAAAAAATATGACCTAATGTTAATAGGCTGGGGTGGGAAGGTAACAAGCCATGTCCGGATCCTTCTTGGTCTTCTTATTGTAGTATTTCTTCCTCCCAGGTATGGGGTAGGATCTCTTCTGAAATAAGGATCTTAATAATCTACTAACTGACAAGGTACATCAGAAAATTTCTTTATGGACAACTCTAAGACAGAAAGGCTGGGAATGTTAGAGTAATATTTCTATGTTTTATAGCTAGCTTTAGGAGTGAGGGGTTCCAGTTTCTGTGACCACCCCTTTTGCAGAAGAGGAATTCTAGTTTCTATGGCTTGCCTTGGGGAGAAGCGGGAGGAGGAGACAGGACAGGAGAAGAACAGAGAAAGACTTTAACTCTGAGTATCTTCCATTGCCCTTCAGTTCAAAGTACTCAAGTGTGCCAAAGCAGCATATTTGGGAGTATTATTTCCTGAGCCCCACCTCTGAAAACTCTTAATAAACAGATGTGAGGCAAAATGAAACTGCTTGTAAACACAGGTTCAGTAGTGATTTGCTATTCAGTAGAGATTTCAAAATCAAGACTTCTGTTTTAAAATCATATTTTGAAATACTTAAAGTAAAAAGAAGGAATACATTATTCTACTATGCTATCAAACAGTTAAATGAATGTAACTACATTATATAGAATATCCTGCACTTGTGTCTATAGCATCTTAATGAAGGGTTCTAGAATTTCACTCCCAAGGAAGGGCGGGAGGGAAGTAGGAAGGAAGGAGGAGGGGAAGAGAAATGGGGAAAGGGGATGAAGAGAAAGAGAGAGAGAGAAAGAGAGAGAGAGACAGGAGGGAAGGAAGGAAGGAAAATGAACTGGATAGTATAATCAAATACCTCTTCAAGGATCAGGAATGAGCATGATGTTTTGTGGCTGAGTGTGTAGGTTGCTTTGTATGAACCTATATGGCAGATTCTCTGCTTTTTCCTCACTTTAAAATCGACTGATTTTGAGATATTTTCAGGAACCTTCCCTCCCCTTAAAGTATTCAAAAGACCTAAAAATAATGCAGACTTCTGATTCCAATGAGTTGACAGATTTGGATGTTTACCACCCAAATAGCAATGAAAAATTTTGACTGCAGGCCTGTATTCTACCACAGCTTGCCCTCTACCCCAGAACTGAAGGCTTCTACAAGCAGAAAGACACTGGGCAGAGTTGGACACTAGTCAATCTTTGTTGCTTGTCAAGCTAAAAGTTGAATTAAATCAGATGGATCTTTAAAAAAAAAAAAAGAAAAGAAAAGAAAGAAAAGGAAAGGAAAAAATGAAACAGATGGGTCATTTAAGAAAAAAAAAGTGCTGGTCAGCTAAAGACTTATTGAAAAACACATGTTCATTCTGCCTTTTGTGGGATATGCAAACCAAATATAGCATCTGCAAGAGGCATGCTATTACAATTTCACAACTATTCCCCAAACTTGGCCAGGTTTTGAGAATGTTAAAATCTTACTTGTTTTCTAGATAAAACTCCACTTGACCTGTCTTTAAGGATTTATGAAAATGCCATACTTTCTGCCAAGTATCTTAATTTTGGAATTTCTGTGCTTTTGTATTTTTAAAATTCTACTATGACTTATTATCAAAGTTAAATGAATGCAATTATATTATATAGTGTATCCTGCACTTGTGTCCATAGCACTTAATGAAGGGTTTTGGAATTTTACTGACTGGATTATAGTTATTTTGTGCACAATTATTCCACTGACTCTGTGGTTTCCATATCCCAACTTATCTGTACAAATGATTTCAAAGGATCTTAGCATTATCAGAAGAAAAGTACAATTTAACCCAGAACCTAACCATCTGGTAAATCATTCAGGTCCACTGCCAATAACAGAAACAGAACTAGGTTCACTTAGTGAACATGGGTAATTTATGGTTTTGTTAGCATAGGATTGCAATGTGTTTATCTGAAGATAGAAAACCATTTATAGAAACTGTCATTCACATGTTAATTAGAGACCTAAATGGGGCTATTATTCAATTGATCTAGTTGGTGGTAGATTAACCCAACAACCTGGCCCTCTTTGTCTATCAAGCAAGCCATGGAAACTACTTTAAAAGGCAGTGATAAACCAGTTAATTCTGCCACTTTTCAGCAACTTAGTACAAATCATAACAGAGGCTTTATTTTATTATATTCCATAGCATCCTGAAAAGTTTGATCTCCTCCTTCCCCTGGCAAAATCCTATTCATTGTGTTGAGTAGCTCTTAAACTATGACACCTCATAAAGTGAAAATCAGTAAATTTAATTCTTTAAAACCTAATCTAAGCCTGGTGTGGTGGCACATGTCTATAATTCTAGCGACTTGGGAGGCTGAGGCAGGAGGTTCATAAGTTCAAGGCCAGCCTGGGCAAATTAGTGAAAGTCTTTCTCCAGATATAAAATAGAAAGGGCTTTGGATATAGCTCAGTGCTAGCACTTCTCTAGCATGCATGAAGCTCTGGGTCGAGCAATGCCTACTTTTGCAAAAAACAAACAAACAAACAAAAATCCAACCTGATTTGGTATGAGAAAATGAATTCATGACAAATCTGTTTTTCTACTTTTTCTTTCCTGGTTGTTTTAATCCAGAACTTTTCTGAACCTTTACTAGCCTAGGGACAGTCTGGTCTCTGACTAACACAGTCTTATGGTTAAGTTTCCATACAGACCAACTCCTTGCCCAACCATTAAAAAAAAAAAAAAAAGAAAGAAAGAAAAAAGAAAAAGAGAGAGTTAAAATTATATACTGCAATGAAAGTTTGCTGAGTTACCTCATAAGTCTTTAGGTTCTTTCTAGAGAGCAGATCATTATTTTTTGAAAGAGAGGAAGATGAAAACAAAGAGGTGATCCTGTTGCCCTTTGATAATTATGATTTTCAGGAGCAGGAAATTCGAACAGCAAAGCCCTAAGATCTAAGGATGATTATTCAGTTTTGAATATGAATCCATCTGCCTTGCCTTTCTGCTCCTTTACCTTTTGTTTCCAGGACTTGAAGATGTCTCATTGCTTGTTAGAACCACCACCTGGTGATATGCAGAAAAGGAAAACAATATCTCAACCTAGTGCATTTTTAAAATATAAAAAACTGTCTTGTTCTGAGCAGAGAGAATAAATAGGTTAAATTCGATAGTGATCCAAAAATGAGGTAACAGATCTGAAAGTACCTTAGCACAGAGACTACATATATTAGAAATTTAGTACATGAGGTTTTGTAATCCACCCAACAGTTTATACTACTCCACCAGAGGTTCTCAGTCAGGGAGCATTTACCCCACAAGTAACAGATGGCAATAATGCCTGGAGACATTCCTAATTTCCATGACTTGAGATCTACTGTACATAACCATGAAAGGTCCAGTTCCCCTGCTGCCCAGTGAAGTCAATGACTGGAGAGAAAGACTAGTGGGTTAGGAAAGAGATTTATTGGTGATGAGTCAGCAGGTAGAAGATGGAGCACTGTCACCCAAATTCCATCTTGCCAGGAGTTGCAGGACAAAAATCTTATCTGGGGTTTCTGTGGACTCTAGCCATAACCAGGTGGGCACTAGAAGGGCCATTAATTCTTATGGTAATCAATTCTCTTGATGTGGTTTGCATGTTGTCCACAGGTCACTAAGCATTCCTGGTTCCTGTAAACTCAAAGAAAGATGAGTGATTAGGAGGTTGTATGATTGGTATTGTTCCTTTGATGTTTTCACTTATTCTTCTTTTCATGCAAGACTGAACGTATTGGTTAATTATTTGGGGAGTGAGGCATGGACAGTGAGGCAAAACAGGAACAGTGAAAGTGTCACTAGGGGTGGTCAGAGGAGGTCCCAGGGAGGAGGACCTCAACTCAAGACAATGAGGTCCTTGACAAACACCATACAGAAAGAATTTCTAGATGTGTCAAATATTGAAGTAGAGATTTATTTAGGAAAGCAAGAGGTACACATTTCAAGGAAGAATGTGGTCATCTTGAAAGAGAGAAATGTTTTTGGAGTTCTCAGGCTCTTCTTATAAAGGAAACTTGGCAAGGGGTGAGCATGGGCAGGGATATGGGGATGACATCAATCTGGTGATCACAAGGTAGTTATGATGGTCTGGCAATTCTCAGGATCCTTAGGTTGACATCTTCTCCATTTTCTGATCAATAGATAAAATATTGGGAAAGTAACTTATATTATAGATTTCTGGGAAAATACCATATGTTACAGGTTTCATGTCTCCCTTTGTTCAATCTATTCTAAAAGCACATTTATTAGTGGACTAATTAACAGTGTACAGGGAAATTTTCATAAGTGGGAAAATTTTCAATAATTTTAACACTGTGAGTAAAGATTTGTAGATTTCCCACAAATGTGGGACTGACCAGCCTAGGAGAGAGAATCAGCCTAGAGAATGAAGTTGTAAGGAATTTTAGCACAATACATTCTGATTAAAGGTATATTCTCCTTGTCCTTCCTTTTTATCTCCTTTCTACCTTCATTTTATTCCTTCTAGGATACCTCTGTAGGAGTGAGTTCTTCCATTAATTAGCATCAGGTCAAGGCCAGGGATACAGAACATAGGGCATCCCACAGCAAAGAATTATCTGGCCCCAAAACATTAATAATGCTGACATTGAAATACCTATTGTGGATTTTAAAAAAGCACACACAT
This sequence comes from Sciurus carolinensis, assembly GCF_902686445.1. NCBI lineage: Eukaryota > Metazoa > Chordata > Mammalia > Rodentia > Sciuridae > Sciurus > Sciurus carolinensis. The sequence goes on from NC_062226.1 coordinate 71,209,759, forward strand.
ATTGTATTTTTAGTACAGGAAGTGTAAAGAAAGTTGGACACAGTGGCACACACCTGTAATTCCTTCTATTCTGGAGGCTGAGGCAAGAGGATCCCAAGTTCAAGGCCAGCCTGGGCAAATTAGTGAGACCCTATCTCAAAATAAAATAATAAAAAGGATTGCATATGGAGTTCAGGCTTAGCATATGTCAGACCCCGTGCCAAGTAATATTGCTGATCCTTACCTGACTTTATTATTTGCAAAATAGTCATGTAGCTCTCCAGTCACTGCTTATTTGTGTATCCAAAGTTGGTCTAGGTAGCTTTCCTCAATAATGAATAATCTCCATCAAAACAAAAATTTTAAAGTATCACTAGTCTCCTAAGCATTGAGACCTTTAGTGCACTGAAACAGATGATTTACAAAAATTTAATTTGCCCTAACTTTTCAGAGATTTGCATAAGATCAGGAACACCTGTCTAAGGGATATCACTTTACCCCATCTGCCATCTTCTTGCTCTTTCATAAATATTAATATACGTTCAAGTTCTTTAGACATTTTCCCCTCTTTAGACATGTTCTACTTGCTTTGATATTCTGCCTAAACTGACATAAACATTGTTTTTTAAAATAATCTGTAAATAAATAAGACCCTAATCCCCTCAAGAATTTAGACTATGGCTCATTCTTTTCTAGTCACATTCTCAACTAGACCCAGAGAGAATTTAAAGAGTTCTTAAAGAACACACCACGACATTTGACTTTTTTATTTTGTCCTTTCTCAACTAGGTCTAGTCATCATCTTACTCAGTCACCAACTACCTAAAACTTCTCTGCCTCAAGTACCCTACAAGACGCAAAATGGTGAACCCCAAATTGGAGCTAGGTGGAGAATCTAATGGCTTAGATCAAACAAGCTGCTCTTGTTATATATATATATATATATATATATATATATTTTTTTTTTTTTTTTTTTTTTTTTTTTTTTTTTTTTGCATGGTATAATGCTGACAAGTAACACCAAATAAACCTGAGACCTGAGACATGGTTTGAGTCTAGTCAGTAGATGACTGACTTTGGGGATATTTTATTAGACAGAACAACAGGTGACCTGGTTAGCGTTCTAGGTATGGAAAAAGCTATAAGAACAGCTTAGTGGCCTGAAGTTGTCCAAAACATCTTTAACATTTTGTTCCACCCACTGTGGCAGTTCACAAGATTATTTGGGGTGACCACAGGAACCAGGGACTTCTATCCAATAGAACTTTCTGCAATGAGGAAATGCTGGGTCCAATTCAGTTAGCCACTAGCTACATGTGGCTGCAGTATTGAGTATTTTGCATGTACTAATGTGATTGGGTAAATCAATTTTATTTAATTTTAACTTAAATAGACATATGTGCCTAACAACTAAAGTAATAAACCATGCCAACTGAGCATGGTGGCTCATGCCTGTAATCCCAGCCGCTCCAAAGGCTGAGGCAGGAGGATCATGAGTTCAAAGCCAGCCTCAGCAACTAACAAGGCCCTGACCACTCAGCGAGACCCTGTCTCTAAATAAAATATACCAAAAGGCTGGGGATGTGGCTCAGAGATTAAGTGCTCCTATCAGTAAATAAGTGAATAAATAAACCATGCCAATCTAGTAAATACAAACTCCTTATTCTACATCATAATTATAGCTATCTTGATTCTTTCTGCTATTCTTCAAATATAAATTTGGTAAGTTACATGTTTAGAAAATAAAGAGAAACTATTAAGTGCCCATAATTTTATGACCTTAACATAACTCTTCTTCCTTTCTTTTCTTTTTCCTCTTCTTTTTAGTACTGGGGATTGTACTCAGAGGTGCTTTGACATTAACTACATTGCCATCCCTTTATATTTTCTATTTTGAGACCGAGTCTCACTAAGTTACCCAGGCTGGCCTCAAACTTGTGATTGTTTCGCATCAGCCTCCCCAGTAGCTGGCATTGCAGGCATGTGCCACCACACCCAGTGAACCTAATATAATTATGATACATTTGATAAATTGTCCAGACATTTTCTATGTATTTTTATTTTTATTTAGTTTTTATTTTTATTTATTTTTGTGTGGTTCTGGGAACAGAAACCAGGGTCTTGCATATGCTAGGAAAGTATTCTACCACTGAACTACACCCACACTGTATATTTAGATGATTTAGGTATGATTATGTCATATTTTATTTCATTATTTTATTTACTCTAACCAGATTTTTCCACTTAACCTTATGAGAGGAAATCTATTTCTGTACAACTGAATAATATTCATAAGCTTTCAGATCTAATAAGGACCTATTTCTTAGATATTGTATCATACATTTTTATTGTTGCTGCTTTCCCCCCACACTTTTTATTGGTGCGTACTGATGGGATTTGTTGTTCCACATTAGTACATGCACACAATTTATAAATAACAGTATCACTCCCCAGCACTTCCTCCCTCCCTCCCCATGTATCAGAGTTTATTTTCTCTCCTTTTGAAATTTTGTGTTGTTTCCTTTCCTTGTTTACATGCTTGTTTGGTTTTATGGTCATTATAAAATAATGCTATAGTAAACATATGAAAGTATGTTAATATTTCTCCTCTTTCAAATATATTACCATGCCAAATGTTTAAGTTTTAATGCAGGGAAAGATTTACATGGTGAATCCTTTCACTACCTCATATTCATTTTGAAAACGTACTTTTTTAACTCTCCTTATGAAAAATGGACTTTAAAGTTGACAAAAGGAAAGTCAAGACTTTCTCTCTACAGCACATTTAGTTCAATAAATTATGAGACAGATTAATATTCTTTCCCATATAGCAATAAAAATTATTGATAAAATGTGATAGTATTTAGGGCTGATGACACAGACCTTTACCTTCCAAATGAGGAATAAGTTCCCAGTCATAAACCCTGCAAGTAAAATATTTTACAGATTTGAATGATCTCTAGAATCTCTAAAGATGAAAATTTAAGGGATAAGCAAACAAAAAACACCATTTTGTTTTTGTAAATATATATCCCTACTTATACATGCATACTGGTAAGCCATCATATGATTTTAAATTTTTTCTATTAAAATAAATTCTGCATTCTAGGGCTGGAGATGTGGCTCAGTGGTAGAGTGCTTGCCTAGCATGCATGAAGTCTTGGGTTGAATCCCCACCACCACTCCAAAATATATATATATATATATTCTAATAAATCTGATCATCAAAGTACAAAGGGACACTACTGATAACACAAATTCAAGCCATAACATTTTGAATATTAGGGCCTAAAAATAAAAAGCAAATGTTCTTATTATCTATAAGGTGAGTTTTAGCTTCTGTCACATCTTTCTTTGTCTTTGAATCGAGATTTGTAGTTGAGGGATTGAACATGAACAGTATGAGCTTGCATTAATTAAACATTAAGTTGTACCTGCAAAGAAGGTTTATAACTACAAGTACAGTGAAAACATAAAATAAATGTTTTAATAAGTGCCTCTTTGGGCATCCTATATATGAAAAGTACCCTTTAAAATGGCCTAATGGGAAGAAATCCCAGACACATATTTTCTCTCTCTCTCTCTCTCTCTCTCACATACATACACATACACACACACACACACACACACACACACACAATGAATTTCACAATTTATGGTATAGATTTGTTTTTCATTCACATACAACAATAAAAATGTTTGGACTGATAAAATAACTTTGGTTGGGGCTTTTATTAGCAATACCAGCTGGGGACATAGATCTTTGTCTTAGAAATAGAACATAATCCTCCAGATGGCAAATCACTGGGACTTCGTTCACATTGTGAATAAAGCACATTGCCAGAAAGTCATTTCCAGAAAAATCGATAGTGTTTGTACTGGAAGTGTTTGAAAAATGCTTGGAACACCATCAACTCTCTATGCACTTTGTGGATTATTTAGGGAAAATATTTAAAACTTCACAGGCTTTTTTCTGTCACCCAGTTAACTTCTTACTTTCCTTGCTTTTACTGTCCATACTTTAAAGAATGACCCTAATTTTTTTTTGCATTAATATACATGATCTATCATTATGAGGTTGACTCTGCTTAAAATAATATGAGAATTCCAGGGTCACATATAAAGGTAACTGTTCTTCATGCTACTGTCCCATTACTCCTACAGGCAATTAAGAGGTGTTCACAACTGTTTATGCAGTCCTGCTGTGCCAAGTAAATCCCACATTCTAAGAGTTTCCAATTTTCAGCTAACAGAATTTATAACTTTATTTTTATGAATTGCAGGTGGTGTTTATGAGCCTATGCAAAAGTTTTTGGGACTGTGGGCTTGTGGCCCTGGATGATATTACAGTACAATTGGGAAGCTGCTGGTCTCCAGGTAAGAGGGCAGTCATTTCATCTGTTTGTCTCCCTCACCTGTTAAGGACACTTCAGGTTTCTCTAAGAAAATCTTACATTCAATCTACACTAATCCATCCTTTGCTTTTCTTGACCAAATGCCTCTCTAGAGAGCTTTGTAGTAGGCTTCGGAATTTGGAAATAATTACTCAAATGTACTGTGTGTTTTGTGGTACATGTGACTTAACCCTTCTTTCCTCATGTGTAAGGGAGGTAATAGTACCTATTTGAGTATTTGGGACAATACACCTACATTCCCTCACATAGGACCTGGCACAGAACAGTGCGTTAAAAACAAATGTCTTCCATTTTCATTAGTATTGTTATTATTGTCATAGTCATCTTACAGAATGCATATTTTCAAGTCATATTGATGAAATTCTTATTTCACAGATACTTGCTAACCATATCATTTTAAATTTTTAATAGAATAAATGTTTCCTAAGTAAATTAAATGACATTGAAACAATATCCCAAGCATGGATGATAGTGACAAAATAAAGTCATGGAAGCTAGTAGCATGTTGGATATGATGTCCTGTGAGAAAATGGAACACATCACAAGCCAGATCATTGGTTTGAATCTAATTACATTGCACCTAAACCAGAGAATTGCCATCTCTTCAACAAGTAGGCAAATTGTGGTATCAGGCTGGTACTGGAGAATAATATTCTTGTTTACCTGTTTAAAAGACAATTTGTTTTTATTCCCTTAATTTCTGAGGCCCTGCAAGGGCAATACAGATAAAAATATCTACAACTTGGCACGTAGAAGAGGAATGAGCCTTCATTAGTTAATACTGTATGTAAAATAAAATGAAGTAAAATAATGAACACAAAAGAGATATAAAGATGCTATTTATTTAAAATTTTGCTAAGAATTTGGAGGTAGAAAAGTACAATGAAGCTCAACCAAAGAAGCAGCCCCGAGTAAGCTAGGAGGTAGCACTAGTGTAGTAATAATAATTATTCAAGAAATTAAATATAGCATTAAACATGAGCATTTGACTTTTAAGAATGGAAAATAAGGCTCTAAGCAACAAGATAATATTCCAAATATTTATTTTGCTAATAATTACTGAGAACTTCATGTTCTAAATACTTGACATGCATCATCTCATTCATTCCTCACAAACTCATTATGTGAATAATACCATTACTATTCCCACATTTCAGATAAGAATGCTGAAGCACAGACAAATGGTCATTTGTTCTACCTCCAAAAGTACATTTAGTTCTCTCATTTGTCTCTTCCTCCAAAGCAGCTATTGAATTGCTATGAGGATATCCTTCACTCATCCTGGATTTCTGAAGCAAACACCTGCATTTTGCAATTTTATTATTTTTCACACACAGAATAATTCAATAGATACATTGTAAATCATCCTTTCTCCATTCATAATATTGATCATGTATATTGTTGCAATGTACCCCCAATTTTTAGAGTTTCATACACTCTTTCACAAATAAGTTCCCAACTGGGAGAAAGTTTCTTAAAGTATCCCAATATTTTTGGTCTAGACTTTTGATTATTCTCTGCCTCTGGCAAGATCCATGGTGGGATGTAGACAGTAACTGGAGGCAAGAGTTCGGTGTAGGTGGATCACCAGAAGGGGGCTGCCTTTCCCCATGCCTGGCATATGATCAGAAAACACTCAGACATGCAGAGTGGGTTGCTAGGGGGCCATGGAATGCATATTCATTGGCAGTGTCTCAGCAGTTGCAACACCTGCTGTTTCCCTGCAGAGAGACTTCCACCTCCACCTGGAGAGTGCACATTTGATCAAGATGAATGTGCATTTACGCAGGAGAAAAGAAACCGGAGCAGCTGGCACAGGAGGAGGGGAGAAACTCCTACTTCCTACACAGGACCTAAGGGAGATCACACTACTGGGGTAGGTGAGTTATGCCACATGGTGCTGTTTCCTAAGGAAATCTTCTAAGTAGCATCCTAGGGGTCATTTACCACATTTTGAAATAGGCAAATTCACATCTTGTCTCCAGAATCAACTGCATGTGTGATCCCACACACACAGAATAATTCAATAGATGCATTATAAATCATCCTTTCTGTTCATAATATTGATTATATATATTACTGCAAAAAGAATAAAAGGGTTTACAAAAAGATAGGCACAGGGGTTCTGTTTAGAAACGCCAGGAAAAGTCTCTGTGCTTGTACCTCTATCATGGACACCCAGAAGGTCATTTAGCCCCCAAAGCAGCAGCCAATGATACATATCTGTGGAGACTGTCACACAGAAAATGAAATAAAATCCAGGGATTCAATCAGATGCACAGAATATGGATACAGAATAATGTACAAGAAAAGAACCAAAAGATGGGTGTTTTTTGATGCTCAGTGAAACATGGGGATTCAGAGGTGTGTCTTCCTTTGTACTTGGATTTGATCCATTAATGTTTCTCATTATTGTATAGCTTTTGATTTAGCACACTTATATTATGACTAAAACTATATTTAGTTTTTCTTTTTGGTTTCCAAGAAACTTATTTAATTAGACTTTTACAAGACTCATGATTTCATTTCATTTCATTTTCCAAGCCAGATTGTGTTTAGGTATCTATTAATAATTCATATAAAGATTTTTTTTTGTTTTCATTAAATGACTTTTAATTTATTTTATTGTATTATGTAATCTGACACAAAATGAAGGCTAAAATTGCTTCCCCAAACCACACGTTTAATCAAAGACTTGTTACAAATGCAGATTAATAGAGTTTTGTAAAAGTCTAATTAAATAAGTTTCTTGGAAACCAAAAAAAAGAAAGTAGATTTAAAAATAATAGAGGACAAACAATGGTAATCAAACTGGAGCCAGGCCTGAACCCTGGCATAGAGGATATACTGGTAGGCAGGGATGGGGGCATACTAGTTTGACTAGCTTTCTAGTAACTGAAACAAAGATGAAAAATGCATCTGTGTTACATGATTCACAAGAGTTTTTAAGGTAAAAATGGAGGGAGCAGTCTCCTTGGATTGTAGACAATCAGGGGTTCATTTTCTGTAGAAAAGGTATAGGCAAAAACACTGCTAAAGTCATCCTAGCATTACCACTGTGTATCAGCTTTGGTAAACAGCCTCAGTGGGCCTTTTGCACTGATGCCCCCACATTCTTTCAGTATATCACTTTGGATCAAAGCACCACATCTGGTCCAGAAAAGTAGAACTTTCCCCAACACTCAGCTTGGAGCTACTTCCTTAATGACCCTTACAGAGGAGCTGTAACACTGTTCTGAGTCTTAGGGCCTACCTCAGGATAAGCCTGTGGACAAACACCACGGGATGACTACAGTTTAACCTGTTTGTTGAATTGGATAAACTTGGTAGGTTTCAATCACAATAGCTTTGTTTTCTCATCACTCTTTTTAAACATACTCAAAAGATTTTACCTGGCCTGCCCCTACACAAATCCTTAGCTTCTTGGTCCTGTTGAGGTATTAGAGCAGTCATTTATTCAAGTGACCCCAAATCAAAACTTCTATTTCTCATTCAGTTGAACCTGCTCTCTTTCCTCAAACTGAGTCTGCCACACATAGTTTGGGTGACCAGGGAGGAATTGTCTATTTTTTCTTTTGTTTTGTTTCACTTCCTCCCTTCTTCTCCATCCTCATGATCCTTTAGTCAAGGCAGATACAGCAGGGATTGAAATAAAAGAACTTAAAAGATATTTAGCACTCTTTTAAATTCTTTCTTGGCTACTGACTGACCTTTATTATGGCAATTTCTAGCCACTGGCTCTTTTGAGAACCTCTGCATCTTACCATTTCTGGCAGTGTGCTCTCTAGCTTACTGTCTTTGACCAGACATTTCTCCCTTAGTACTTGCACTACAGAGGTACAATCCACCTTGATTTTTCTGCTTGGGTTCATCCTGAAAGTTTTAGCTTGGGTTCTCTGAAGAACACTTGGTCCTAGTCAGTAGTGAGTTCTAGTCCTAGTGAGTATACATGTGACCTCCATCCTAATGCACTCTGGCCTGATTAAGAAAATGTGCAGACTGGTCAGACTACTGATTTCTCTTTTCCTCTTGCTGCTTCAGCAGATTCTGGAACAGTGTTGTTTCAGTGAAGGATGAGATTCAGAGATTCAGCCTTGGACCAGAGGTAGACCAGATGCCCACCTTCAGCCTCAAGTAGAGGATTCAAAGGAATCTATGAGACTGGAAAGCATCAAAAGCTCAAAATATCTATGAGGCACCCCAGTATCTGGAAAGAGATCAGCAAGTTAAAATGATAAATAGAGAGACATATATAACTTGAGTATTTTGGTAGTCTGTAACAGAAAACAGAACTTGAATGGACTTAAGTGCAGAGGGAATCCTTTATTGGTCTTTGTAACAGAAAAAGGCCAGTATTGTCAGTATGGGGTTAGCTTCAGGAACAGCTTGACGCAGGGGTTAGAACTACATCATCATGAAACAGTTTCAATCTCTGTACCTCTCTGTGCTTGTTTTCCTGGATTGGCTCTAATCTCAGACAGGCTCTCCTTTCATGGTAGCAAGGGAGCAGCTGTAATCTATTAGACTTAAACAGCGAAACTAGTCAATAGAAAGAATTCCAAAACAATACCAAAACTGAGTCTTATTGTCTCTGATTGGCAACATCTCCAGAACAAATTACTATTAAGCTCACTTTGAATCCTCACAGGATTTAGTGTTGTGTCTCATATACAATAGACACTCAAAAATGTCTATGAAATGAATGAATGAATGAATTGAAAAGCCTTCACTGGCATATAAGAGTAACCATTTATTTAGCAAGACCCCTAGAAAGTAGGATTGTCAGAAGGGGAATGGAGAAAAATCAAGAATAAGTGAGTTCAAGATGCTGCATGTATGTACCTTCCTGGGAGAGTTGATAGTTTTTCTTCCTTTTCGTAGGGATTCTAAGAAGGCAAGCAATAACAGGTAAGAGAGACCACTGAAGATAAACCACATTATGTTGGATTACTATAGGGGAATACTCTGGTAACAAAGTCCCTGGAATGCCTTGGACATGAAAGAGAGGGCAGAGCAAAAGTAGTAAGAAGTAGAGGAAAGGTGTCCCCCAAAAGGTCAAGGAGGTGCACCAGTGCAGCGTTATAATAGACCCACAGGCTTTGGAGTTGGGATGACCCAGAGTTCCCCACTCACTGAATATGTGACCTTGAGAAAGTTGCTTGAAATTTCCAAGTTCCAGACTCATCATCTAGAAGATGAGAATAATTATAGCTACTTACTTAAAATTTCATAGACCAGTTCAAGTTTAAGTTGGCAGCAGGGTTGGTTTCTTCCAGTTCCTCTTTAACTTGCTGATGGCTCTCTTCTTGCTGTGTCCACATGTGGCCTTTCCTCTCTGTCATAGTATCCATCTTCACATGTTTCATACTGAATAAGGGCCCATCCAAACAACCCCATTTTAATTAATTGCCTCTTTAAAGGTCCTATCTCCAAACTTAGTCACTTTAAGAGGTATTGGGGTTAGGGCTTCAGTATATGTATTTTGAAAAGACACAGTTCAACCCATAGCAGACCCTCTCCAGACGTAAATACAGTGGACTGAACCTGAAGGTACCGGTTAGTAAACTCTTTCAAGTTAATGGCTGACAACCTAGCCCTTGTCCTACTCCTCAGGTCTTCATGCTAAAATAACTTTATTGAACTTGTCTGACTCGTAGACCATCTTCTACATCCTCCCCCCCAAACACAAAATCTATGAAAACCTACTGAAGACATATAAAATAGATATTAAATTACCCATAGTTCTACTCCTTTATTTATATTATTCATAGGCTATGGGTACATATTTTAAGTAATGTGGTATGTCTTTGTTAAAAGAAAATGATGTGGTTGTGTTTGCTCTGTCTCTCTGAAAACTTAGATGTTTCAGATGGCTGGAATGAAACTTTACAGCAAAAATTGAATGCAGAAACTTCTTAGTGTGTTCAATATTTATTCCCAGTGAATACTTGATGCATTAAATGAAATTCTCTGGTATGCAACATAGAGAATGCTGAGATTTTAAAGTAAACTATTTCTATGGTCTGTCTTCATTCTTTATTTCATCTGCTTCTATATAAATTTCCAAAAGAGTCTCAGAGACCTTCCAGTTTTCTAATTAAATCTTTTTTTCAGATTATATCTTTTTATTTCCATGTAAAACAATGCAAATGATAAAACAAATTTTTCTATGCTGTGACTACAGATTATGTAGCATTGGGTTAAAAATGTTTTGTTGTTGTTCTTAAAACTACTTATTAAAGCCAGTTGCAGTGGTGTACACTGTAATTCCAGTGAGGCAAGAGAATCTCAAGTTCAAGATCAACCTGGGCAATTTAGCAAGATCCTGTCTCTAAATAAACAAATAGGGCTAGAGATGCAGCTCAGTGGAAAGGGTTCCTGGGTTCAATCCCTATTACTAAACACACACACAAAAAGCATAATTCAAAGGAACAAAATGATTTTAATAATGAGGCAGGAAATGCAGCTTAGTAGCAGAGCATTTGCACAGTATACACTGGATTCCGGGTTCAATTCTCAGCAGAGCCAAAAAAAGTAATTAATAATAATAATAATAATAAATTGCTTTCGTAATCATTTTACTTTGGGAAATTATAAAATTAGTGATAACTTATTGTACATTTACCCTGGGTAGGCACTGTACTGGGAATCTCTATGTCCTTACCGCAGCCTGTGAAGTAAGAGAAAGGTCCCATTTTTCAGATGATGAAACAGACACTCAGAGAAATTAAGTGCCCTTCCAGGGTCACCCAGTAGTAACTATAGAGTGGGCACTGATTTCAGGTTTGTTTAGCTCTGACATCCATATTCTATCCAGACTGCCTCATCAGAGTCTCCCAGCCTACATAATGCTTAGATTCCACACATGGCCCAAAATGACTGTGATAGTTTATATGTGGAAATCACATTTATTCACATAAAAGAATAAATTCGACCTTAACACTCCTCAAATAAAAGGGGAAGTAGTGTGTCTCCTCTCTGAAAAGTCATATTCAAACCAATGATATTTTTGAACATCCCTGGAAATTCATCCACTTGAAAGAATCTAAATTTTTTCTGAGATACTTCTAGTGTCTGTGTGCCAGTATTGTATGTTTAGCTCCAGAACTGCAGCCCATGCACCTGCTGTATATTCTATGCACATAGAAGACTGGCTTCCTCTTGTCCTGGTCTCTAATGTGACAACTATGTATGCATTGGCTCTCAGATCACAAGGTGACAATTACTACCCAACCAAAAATTAAAGCCTAAGCAAACAAAGGCACCTTTAAAACAACTCTTTATTTGCTAAAGTCACTAGCATTAGAGGTTACATGTATATAAGAATCAAACATCTTAGAACTGGCAGCAGTCATTAATATTACATAGTCCAGGGTCCCTGAGATCTTGATTCATTCCACATTTCCTAAGCACCCACTATACATTGGGCACCAAATAATGCACAAATGCCTCAGAATTTCAACAAGCAAAGTAATAATGGTTAAGTACCACAGATGATGGAACCACACAGAAGGACAGTTAGCAGTCCTTGGGAGTGTGTCAAAGGATGAGTCAGAGTTCATCAGGAATGATCAGGAATGAGGAAGCACTTCAGGATGAGGAAATAGCAGGTGTGTTTGGGAGCCATTGAGCAGTGGGGCAGCTTTCAGGGACTCTTAAGTAATTAATTTCAGGGACTTGGCATGTAATATACAGTCAACCAGGATTCCCAAAAAAGTGGGATCTAAAATGGAGACTTGTAGTATATTTGGAGGCAGGATTCCAAGAAGCAGAATGCTCCTTTTATAAAGACTCTAAATCAAAGACAGAAGAAGAGCTGAAATAAGTAAGAATTCTTGATGTGGCCACTACTATGTCCAACTGACTGTTTGGTCCTTTGGGAACATCTAAGTAGCCATGTTTCAATGTCTTAGGACCACCAACTAGGGGGAGAAAGGGAGAAGTGTTTGTCCATAGACGTCCATCCCCCATTGGCCAGAGATATGTGTCCATTCAGCATTGACTCCCTATGCCTCCCTCGCTTCTGAGTGGCATTCTCATGGGTGCTCAGTGATTCTTGATTCAGGAATGACTGCAGAAGTCCCTGCCTTGAAGACCGGACACAGTGACACTTGGCTTGGGCCCAAGATAAGACATCTATCAGGTTGTATCTGAGTGGATTCTGTCTTTTCACTTCCTGTCCTTAAAGTCTGTCAATCTACACTTGGAAAACCACATCCAAGGGGAAAAAAAAGAAAGGAGGCATACAAAGCTGTTTTATAGATAACTGCATTAGATGGTCAGTCAATATATGTCTATTTAATAAAAAGAAAAGTCACACTACAAATGTGTCAGGTTATTGTGTATCTGTCAGAATCAATACATCATCTCAGGTTAAATAAAGACAAGCCCTGGGAATGAAGTTCTTCAGTTAGATGCCATACAGGTCAAACAATGCCAATTATCCAGAAATGGAGCTTTTGGGAAGTTTGACATTTATTCTTCCCCTCCTGGTGGTTGCTCAGCTACTGTTTTCCATAGATGCCTTAGCTGTACAGTGCTTGGTTATCAAATCCACCACACAATAGGAGAGAGAGGATGGAATGAGGGCGAGTGAGAGGTCACTGGTCTTCACAAGATTCAATCATTTTTCTTGAACAAGCACTCTTGAATTGTTGCAAACCTTTAGTTAATTCTCAGAGTTCTATAAAAGTTGATTTTGGCAATTTTTTGCCAGTGCTTTCATTACTTTTATGGAGGAACAGATTTTTAGAAGTTTTTATGCCACTGTTCCAAAAGCTACATCCTGCCCGCCCCTGCCCCGCTCCCCATCCATATTTTGCTTTTTAATAGATTCAGGTTCTTTGGTGAAATTCTCCATCTTACCATCTATTTTCTTGAACATATGTGGGGATAGATTTTTTCAGTGCTAGGGCTGAACCCAGTGCTTCGTGCATGCTAAGAAAACACTATACCACTGAACTACACCCCAAATTCCTTGAACATTTTACTAAATATTGATATTATTAAATCATTGGTCATAGTTATTTTACAGTCTTTGTGTGATTACAACATATGTGGGACACCTGTTTCCTGCATATGGAGTTTGGTTCCCCCATATCTGCTTCTTAAAATGCCTGTTAAATGTGATTGAATACTAGACATCATGAGTGGAAAATTATAGAAGCATTGAGTGATGGTGTTTTCCTCCAGAAAGGATTCAACCTATCCCAAATAGACAACTAGCCTGGAGTCATCCCTTCAGCCCAACAGGAACTGAGCCAACTTACCGTAGGGCCGTACTTCTGTCTTGCTGGGTCTACCTCTGGTTTTCTCTATATCCCAGATAGTCTCCAAAAATACATGCTGGAGTTTAGTTAAGGGTTGTTCTCCCTAGTGTGTCCCAAACTCCAATTTTTTGTCTCCTTACCTGGGGAAGTGGCTGAAGACTTCACTTTGTTTTGCATTTGACTTCTTGCGTCTGGTTCTCTGCTAGTTAAGAATTTGGTAAATGCATCAAAGGAAGGTTGCCAAGTAATGAGTTCTTCTTTCTGTTCCTCTCTTTTCTCACAAAACGTTTTCTCCCTCTAAGCCCTGACCGCTTTGGCAATCCCAGACTCCTGTTATTGTTCTCTCAACCTACTGAGATTAGTTGGTTTCTCTGTTAGTTGGCAGGTATTCTCTATTCAGCCTCTAAAGACAGTGGTGAAATGCCTCAAAGCAGCTCAAAGAAAGCTGAGTTCATTCTGTTGACCTTGGGTTTTCTCTTGAATGTTGGTTCCTCCAGTGCTTGCTGCTTGGAAAGCTCTCAGCTTCAAAAGAGATACCATACACACACACACACACACACACACACACACACACACACACATACACACAAACACACACAAAGCTCATTTTTTTTCTTTAAGTTTTCATGATGGAGTATAAACCTGCTGCAAGTCACTCAAAGAACTGAAGGGAATGTCACTGGTATTTCACTTTTTACCATCATTTATTTAACATGATTCTTTTACTCAAAATTTGAAGGCATTTGTTTGTTCTGTGGTACAAGCCAACCAATCACAGTATTTCAAATGAGATCTTTGTGTCTCTGCCGTCTTACAACTGTATTCTTTTGCTAATATTTTCTGACTCTTCTATCCAAGGTCTTGCTGTACCTGAGATTATGTGTTCTGTTCTTTGGCAAGGAGTGATAGGAGGAGAATATTAAAATTTACACAGCCTTTGGCTATAAACTGCCTAAGAAACTATGTCATTTTCTTCTTCTTTTTTATTCTCCATCTTGAACAATAAATATTGGGGACAATTATGCTGAAGAAAAAAAATTATTCAATGATACTTGTTAAAGCATGGTAAGGGAGACTTTATTCAGGATCATCACAACAGGCCTAGGGACCACTGCGGTAGGATTTTTGACTTGGAGGAGAGAGATTAAGGCTCAACTTTGAATATAGCATGGGCAGGTGGGAATTTAGAATCGAGGTGCTGTATGGAGGGTTCTGTGAATGGAAAATTACTCAGAGGAAACATCTGAAGTAAGAATTCTGGCGAAACAGAACTAACAGGATTCTTGCTGAAGGCAGACATGGGATATGGTAGAAAATAAGGCATCTGACCACATAGGCAGTGTGGCCAAATGTCAGTGTTGGTGTGGGGAGTCCTGTCTTAGGATTCTTGACAAAACTGGACTTTTCAAGGAAGTACACAGAGATACCTAGGAAAATATTTAGGAGGCTGACTGAAGTTTGGACAATCAAAGAATCCTTATCAACTATCAGAGTAATAAAATGTTGCAAATGTCTGTTTTTATTCAATTATCACAGAAATCACTCTGACAATTATTTCTTATTTTTTAAAAAGTGACTTAATGCTGCATATGGTAGCATACATCTTAAAGCCAGTTACTCCAGAAGATGAGGCAGGAGAATAGCTAATTCAAAGTCAGTGTAGGCAACTTAGAGAGATCCTATCTCAAGAATAAAATAAAAAGATCTGGGTATGTGGATCAATGGTAGAACACCCCTGGTTCAATTTCCAGGACTGCCAAAAACAAAAACAAAAAAGATTTTTATAGTAAATGTAATGTCACCTAGGTGAATGTCACTAAAATTTCTCTTTAACAGGTGTTATATTCTGAAATAATAAGAAAAGTTTAAATGACTCAACAAATTAACAATAGTTCATAAATTTTTAGTATGCTGAGGTAGATAGCATTTCATAGATCAACTACTCCTTTGAAATATTACTGAAATCATTCAACAGAGTTTTAATAATTTTCTCCTTGGAACCTGAGGTAGAAACAAGAAGCTTGCCCATGATCAAATGTACAATTTAAACAACAGTGAAATTATATCTGAAAAGTTTTCCTATTACCTACATTGTTGACTTATTGAATTTAGTCCTAACAACTTTTCTACACCACCTTTTCAAATAAAGGCAATAAAATAATGGCAGATTAAAAAATGGCAGAACTTCCTATTCTACACATTAGTAAAACAATAGATTCAAACTCTGGGCCTGCAACACAATATCTTTTTCCTTGATAATTACAGTTTACTTGTTTGGCATTGGTGGCCAGAGAGTTCTTTTTGAATTAATGTAATACATCCTGGGACTTTCAAAGGATTCTACCTTTTTAGTTCCCATCCCTACAGTCTGTGAATTTAAACCTGAAAGAATACATGCAAGGGGAAAAGACAGAGGGGAGAGGCTTACAAAGCTGTCTTACAGATAACTGGATTAAAGGGTCAATCAATATAGATCCATTAAATGAAAAGAGAAGTTCAAAAAAGCCACACTATAAAAACATCAGGTTATTGTGTGTCTATCAGCATCAATACATGTCAGGTATAGTAATTCCAAGGTAGCTACAGTTCCTGACTTATTAAGGGATGATGTATTTAAGTTTTCCAAATTCTAGGATGTAGCATGGTATAGCCAAATCATAAACAGTTGTCTTTGCCCTAACTGTCTGCAGAACCTGGGGCACAATTGCATAACAGCTCTCAGCCTCAATTTCCACATATGTAAAGTAAATAATACCCTGTTAATCTCTTAAGATTGCAATAATTAGCACATTATATTTATGAAGAGACTTGATAATATTAAGCTACACTGAAATGAATGGTATTATTATTTTTACAATTAATGAAATCTTTTGAAACCTAGTGTTAATCTCAGTAATCACTTTCATTGTTTTATGTCATTGATGCTATTAAAAAATAAAAATCAAGGCCTATGACCACTAGTAAAATTGCTTAGTAGAAACCAAAAGGCTTGATATAAGTATTACAACAATGTTTCCCAAATTGCATTACACCTACCATGAGGTAACTCAATTGATAATAGCATTAATATTTTTAAAGTTAGAAGTAATATCCATGTATAAGAAAAATACCAAAGTAGAACATCAAAATAACCATTATTTCATAGATTTATGGGTAGTTTTTTGTTTTTATGCTCATATGAAGTTTCTTATTTGAATAAATGTATTTAAGCAATAAAAATAGAATCTATTTAAAGAAAAATATTAATAACAGCACAGGTAGTAAGTACTGTTGTATGGGTAGACAAGGAATAAAATGAAGATGGTATTTATATGAGTAGTTTTGATGAACAAGTCATTCTAGCATAATAACCACAAAGACAAAAAATAATAATAATCTAGACCCCCCCATCTGACTCCTATTAAAATAATGAAGACATTTGAAAAAAGCAGAAGTGACTTGCATCAAGGTTAGATGGACTTTGATGTCTGTCTGTGTTCTGCCACCATCCACTTGAGCAGCTCTATCCTGCGAATGACGAAGTTTCCTGACATAGATGCTATTTATTTACCAGATGATAAAGGCAAGAGTCTTAACAAACTTCCTAAGTTTCACTGGGCATTGCAATTTTATTAACACTTGTATGATGCCACACTGTCAGAATTCTTTGTAAACATTTATTTTAGTGGACCCTAAATTTATAGGGATTTTGTGACCAAATAACAATAAAACAAATAAATCAACAGATAACTACCCAGTTCTATGAGAAAATTACTTTAGTCATCGCAATCCCTAGTTCATTGAGTCCCCAAGTGAGCAGAACAGATTGTCATCCAGCTCTCCACCCCTCCCGACCCCACTACCTCCCAGAAAAGCAACTCTGCATCATTTTCTTAACAATTTCAGAGAAAGAGGCACCATCACTTTCTGATGTGGTGCTGTTCAGTGTTTTGATAGATTTTCCTTATTTCTGGAAATTAAATTTTCTTCCAGTTTACTACCAAGTAAAAGCAGGAGTCTTCTTCATTTCCAAGAACACTCCCTTCTTGTGTGAAATATCAATAATACAAATATATCAAAGAATGAAATTTATACAAATGTGCTGTTAGGCAAAAGAAAACCAAAACTAAGTATTTAATGTGTTTCTTCTTTTTTAATATAGCCAAATTGCAATAGCAGTCTATCTCAAGTCCTGGTTTTACAAAAATGTCAAGTTGACATTGAGACACTCAGCAATGCTACCCAACGGTCTGTAGCCATCAGATCTTCAAAAGCTCCAGTGTCCTTCATTCTTTCCATAACTAATCGTATCATGCTACTTCCTGATATTATCAGATCCTACTTACACAGAGAAGTATTCTATGACAAATCTTTTTAAAAGTTGTCATAAAATATGCATAACATTTACTGTTTTAACCATTTTTCAGCACATAGTTCAGTGGCGTTAAGTACGTTCACATTGTTCTGCAACCATTACCACCATCTGTCTCCCCAAATTTTTTTCACTTTTCCAGACTGAAAATCCATACAGATTAAACATAAACCCCTCCTTAATGTTTTAAAATCATTTGAAAGTAAAGAATAACCTTAGAGAGACACCTTTAGCAATGGTTTCCCCAAAGCATTGATGTCTTTTGGCCCTGATTGTGAGTTCTCTTCCAGTTTACTGAAGGCGGCTCGCTGTTCATTGCACAGGGACTCTTCCCTTGGGCCACCGGGGCTCCTTCCCAGTCCTGCGAAAGAGAGTTGTAAACCTAGAGAACAGCTGTTCAGCAGTTCAGGATTATGGATCTGTTGTGTGCCTGTGTGTCTCAACCCATCACAGTTGCCGTGCAAGGAACAGAAGTGACCTTGATCTTTCAGTAGATCCGCTGGAACCCCCATCTTGAATGTTGAACAGTGACCCACAGAGAGAAAGTAATTTGTTTTCTCCAGTTAATAATCCCTTTCACAGTCTGGAATCTTTCATGAGCAGGAATACATGAGCTGGTCTGAAACGTCAGTGCTGGAGTTTCCTGGTTTCCATCCATGGCTTTTGTTTGCTGAAACAGAGCTTGAAGCTGTAATGTGGTAAAACTTGTCAACACACAGTGCTTTTCTCTGCTTTTGGAACACATGCGAGGCGGACTTCCCCTTCATGAAGTTCTGTTTTTTGTGTCCCCCGCCCCTAGGGAAAAGAAATATCATACACAAGTCAAAAAGAAAAAAAATTGTACTCTAGAGACATAATTAGTTTGTACATGAGGGGGCAAATTCTGATCAGTTGACAAATTGATTAAAATTATTTTTAGGTATAGATGTTTGTCTAGATTGCTCTAAATCAGAATCGCCTTATGCACGAATCCTTAAAATACAAACTATAACCTGAAGGATATTTGCAAAGGCCAAGACTATTCAAGAAAACTAGACTAATGTCAGTGCCCCAGAAAGGTACTCCTATCTGGACATGACCTCTCCCCTCCAAAAGCAGCACAGTTATCCAGGTCGAAAGATGTTGATTTCCTTTCATATTTCATGGTGCTAAACACAGAGATCTCTGGAACTGGAACCCTTAGCTAAATAGCTTCCACCTCACACCCAAGATTCAGAGGTGAATGAACTAAAGAGGTGAATGAAATGAACTGTAGACCTCAGTAATCACATCTGTGGAGGTGTGTGTGGTCCAAAAAACAGGAGATGGGATGGAGGAAGCTGCTCAGGCCATCCTGGCTCATCACTAAAGGAAGGACAACTCTGGGTTATCTGTCTCTCTCTCATGTGTGTTCATTTAAAAAAAAAAAAAAAAAAAAAAACTCACATGGTGTGGAACTGATTTGAGAACAACTGAACTAGTTTTGGGCAACTTAGTGAGAAAAACAGGAGTTTTGTCTTGGAGCATCTGAATCAAGTGCATATCTCCAAGAACCTCACACATTTGGAGTATGCTTGGTGGATATTGTGTTCTAGAAATGGTTGAACTGGTTGAATTGGTTTATGACTTAGAGTTGTGAAAGAAAATGCATTCATTTATCCATCAGCAAATATTTTTCGAGCATCTACTGTGTTCCATTTCCAAACACTGTTCTAGGACCTGGAGACATGGCAGTGAACTAAACAAAGAAAAATCTCTGCCTTAGTGTGTTCTAGAGGAGGAAGACAGACAAATATTAAAGATAAGAAAATTACATATGATGTTAAGAGGCAATTAAATGCTATGGAAAACATAATAAATTAAGATGTAGGGGATGAGGAATGACAGGGGAGGGAGATAACAATTTGAAATATCATAGTTAGAACAGGCATAATTGAAAAGGTGATATCTGACCAAAGTCTTAAAGGAGGTGACAAGAGTAAGACTTGAGAACTGTGGGAAGATCCAGGATTAGGACATACAAGAGTCCTGAGGTGGCATATCCAGGGAAAGCAGAGTCCAGCAACTGGAATGAGTAAGGAAGAAGGTAGTTAGTGATAGGTGATGAGAGCCAGCAAGGTATGAGAATGGGTGCTAGATTATCCAGGCTCCTAAAGTCCATCCTAAGGACTTCAGCTTTAACTCTGAAAACCTGAGCCATGGAAAGGTCTGAACAGAGGCATAGCAAGATTTAGCTCTTGTTTTAGAAGGATCACTAGGGATACTGTGTTGAGATTGGATTGTAGGGGATGATGATAAAAGTAGGCAGACTGTCCAGGAAGCTTTTGCATTAGTCCAGGGGAGAAATGATAGTAGTTTGGACTGGGGCAGTAGCAGCAGTGAGCAGTGACTGGCTTCTGGACATATTTCAAAGGTAGAGTCAACAGGAATCCCTGATGTGGAAAGTGGCTCGTGACTCACAGATTTTGGGCTGAGTAACTAGAAGGGCAGAGTAGTTTTTAGGGTGAGGCTGTGTCTTAGTCTGTTTGGGCCACTTTACCAATTTGTTATAGATTGGGCAGCTTGCAAACAACAGAAATTTATTTCTGGAGGCTGATAAGTTTAAGATCAAGGTTCCAGTAGATCTGGTATGTAGGAAGGGCCTGTTTCTTCATAGATGGCCATCTTCTCTGTGTACCATACATGGCAGAAGAGATGAGCGAGTCTCTGGGGTCTATTATAAAGGCACTAATACCATTCATGGGAGCACTGCCCTCATGACATAATTACCTCTATCTAATTCCTCCTCCTAATATTACCTTGGGGGTTAGTATTTCAATAGATGAATTTGAGGAGGACAAAAACATTTAGAATATTGTCCATGAATTAATGAAATAAATTTTGATATAAAAATCACATCTGTAACATAATACTGGTATGTTAATTTCCCCTTGTCAATTAAACTAAATTATAAATTATTCAATTAAAAATTATTTTTATGACCAGTCACAGTGGGGCATACCTGTAATCCCAGCTTCTTGGGAGACTGAGACAGGAGGATTGCAAGTTCAAGACCAGCCTCAGCAACTTAGCAAGGCCTGCAATTTAATGAGACTCTGTCTCAAATGAAAAAATAAAAAAGGACTGCGGAGTAACTCAGTGGTAAAGTGCCCCTGTGTTCAATCCCTAGGACTGCCCCCCAAATAATCATCTTATGGTCTAATTCTTTTAGCATATCTATTCTTCCAGAGTATACATTCTCAGAATATGAAACCCATTCTTAGTATCACAGTGAAGTTGTCCATGTTTCCAAGGAACACTACAAAAGAATAAAATGTGATTTGTGTCCTTTTTAACAATACCCACTTTGCATTTTTCTCAAGGTTATTACATGTACATTGAAGCCTCCCACATGGTGTATGGACAAAAAGCACATCTCTGGTCCAGGCCTCTGCGAGGCGTCCCTGGAAAACACTGTTTGACCTTCTTCTACCACATGTATGGGGCAGGGACTGGCCTGCTGAATGTTTACTTGAATAAAGAAGAAGACAGTGAAAAGTCCCTCTTATGGAGAAGAAAAGGCGAACAGAGCATTTCCTGGCTCCGAGCGCTGATTGAGTACAGCTGTAGGCAGCAACACCAGGTAAGCCAAAAGAGATAAGATTCAAGCAAGATTCAAGGAAGCTTCTGATGTTTCTCCTTTTTCTCATTATCAAAGAGAATATTTTGTCCTTTCTCAGGGTCATAGATAAAGGGAGGATTAGTTTAAGCGTAAACATAATTAGCTTCTATATTGATTAAATCTAAGAAGTGAATGAGAAATTAGACAGGGAGAGAAAGCTTTGGATATTTATGCATAAAGTGATTTTTTTGCAATTCAATGATGAAAGTGTATCTATTTTTATCTTAGTATATTATGAATGTCAAGTATATTTTCATGTGTCCTACAAACCTCCAAAACGAAGTCTCCTTTTTTTCTAAATATGGTATTGCCTAATTAGTTGTTGCAGCTGCATCTTTTACTCATCTACCCACATGCATGTAGGGGGTTTTGTTTTAAGCTTCTATTTAAGTATATGTACAGTCCAGAGTAAGTTTTTTCAAGTCCCTGATCCTGTCACTGGATTGATCTGAAAGAACTGAGTCTTGATTTCAAACCATGGGTCTCACTGTAGGTTCTTTCATGTGCTATAGAAGACCTCTATTCTAGGTGATCTTGATATAAAGGAGTCTGGGAAGCAATGGGAAAAAGCCAGTCTCTACTAGAGAGCAGCAGCTGCCTTTTGATAGCCCCCAATTTCACCTGACTACCATGAGCCAAAGCTCTAGAAAACTTTGGAGAGATAACTTTCAGACACCTAATTGTTCTTAAAATCGATGTGTAGAATTCTCAAGTGTGACCAACTGAAAGCTCAGTTTCCTCTTCTTCTTGCTCCTGATTGATAAATCTCCTGGACCAACACTCTTGCTTTAGTCACTGACTCCCTGGTCTAAATCCAAATCTTCCTGGGAAGAGGAATCCAAAATAAGGGCTTAATTTTTTTACCACCTCACAACCAAAAATAATTTTCTACAGACCTAAGTGGAAAGGAATTGCAGAAGCTCAGGTGGCCAGGTTGTAATGCCATCCAGTGTGCTGCATTGTTAAAGAACAAATGACAGTGGGAAGATGGGTCATTATCCAGGAAGGGCCCAATTAGCTCAGCATGGATAAACTGTCTAGAAGCTCAGTAAAGAATAACAGTCCTACGAATAATATTGATGGTGATATAATGTCTAGTACAGAAGGAAAGTAGATTGCTCAGGAACTTAATTGACCATCATTCCGAGATGATGGATCAATTTTGTTAGGCTACTAGGGCATTCACACTTCTATCCTTACCAAATGTTTTTTGAAGCGTGATCTGGGTATCAGCAGCAGAAGCAATAACTAAAATGCAAATTCACCTGAAATGCATATTTTCAGGTTCCAGTTCAGAAGTACTGAATCAAAAACTTGGGAATTTCTGGGCCCCAAAATCTGTTTTAATAAACCCTCCACACGATTCTGATGCATGCAAAAGATAGAGACTCTCTATGCTGAACTAGATGAATATGAATCTTTAGGGATGGTATCAAGCACTGATTTCAACTACTCCTCCTTCTTCTCTTTCTCCTTCTCCTTCTTTCAATCCACTGCTGCACTGCAAAATGTTCCAAGCCCTCATGCATGCTAGGCAAGTGCTCAACCACTGAACTACACCTGCCAGTCCAGCATGGGTATTTTTAAAACTCTCAAGTTATGCTGATATACGAGTGCTCTAAGATTAAAGTTCTAGGAAATAGGCAATTTTCCTACATCTAAATTCTGGAGGTCAGGCACAGGGTTCGCACATAAACCTGCTGGTAGCTTGTGTGCATGTGTGTGTGTGTGTGTGTGTGTGTGTGTGTGTGTGTGTGTGTGTGTGAGAGAGAGAGAGAGAGAGAGAGAGAGAGAGAGAGAGTGAGAAAGAGAGAGTAATGAGGCACCTGGGTTGGCATCTGGGTATTTGAGTTCAAAGGGTATGGAATAGCCCTAGAGATTTTCAGCTCTCAGTCTGGAAAGATGACTCCAGACTGCCCCACTTGGACTAGAATGGAACAGATATGAATCTTCTCTGGATTTGGTGATCCCTCAGGAATCCCAGATGTCTATAGGAGAACTGGGTTGAACTGAATGCTCCAAAGCATCCTAGTGTCTAATGAAGTGCAAACACTCATGTGCACATAGATTGGCCATCTTCTATGTCCTGGACACTTGCAATACTCTTATATATACATTCCTTCCATTGATCCATTTTACAGGTGGGGAAAAGTAAATATTGGTAGGTAGCCAGGTGAGAGCTTGAACCCAGATCTGCCTGGTTCTATAAACCACTGTTCTGCACCTCCTCCCTCCACAGAAATTCCAAAATATCATCATTCCCTTGGGGTCACATGCTCTGGGTAATCTTGGAGAAATCTTATCCTTTATGAGATCATTCATACATTTTCAAAATGAGGAAATAATTCCTGCCATCCTGACATTACAGGTAGAATTGGAGTCAAGTGAGATTATGTGTGTAAAGGGGTTCTGTAAACACGACATCAAATTATAAAAGGTATTATTCCTGTTTCTAAAAATATATTCCCTCTCAAATTTCCCTAGTTTCTAATTCATATTATCATGGCAGAATTGGTATTCTTAATGGCTGTGTTAGGCATCCAGACTGAGTTCAGTAGGTTGGGGACAAAATATCTCATTTTTAATAAATATCTATTGACTACTTAGTGTTCCAGATGCTAAGGATTCTGCAATAAACTGATCGTATAAATTTCTTGCTTTTTTGGAGTTAATGTTCTAGTGGGATAGAGGTAAAAAAATATGTAAGCCAAAAATATATAATGTAGCATCAGGTGACAATAAGTCAAGTTGAACTCATGGAAATAGAATAGAATGATGGGTTGCCTGAGGCAGGACAGGCAGGGGAGGGAAAGGAATGAGGAGTTCTTGACCAAAGGTTACAAAGTTTCAGGTAGACAGCAGGAACAATTTTAGTGATCTATTTGCACGGTAGGGTGATTACAGTCAATGGTAGCATATTACATATCTCAAAATAAGAGAGTAAATTTCAAAGATCTCATTGCAAGAAAAGTACACAGTGACTATATTAATCTGCTTGATTTAATTATTTTGCAATGTATGCATACATTGAAACATTATATTGTTCTCTATGAAGGCATGCAATTATGATTTGTCCATTAATAATAAGAAGGGCTGGGGATTATAGCAGTGATAGAGCACTTACCTAGCATGTGTGAGACCCTGAGTTCAATCCCCACCACTGAAAAATAAAATAAAATAATATTACTTTAAAGCAGAGGAGGAGAAGGAGGAGACCAAATCAATCAGGTGACAAAGTCAAAGAAGTTTTGGAATAATTATGGAAGTCCTCAGAGGGTGTGGTAAAGAGTTTGAAAATTTTTCAAGAGCAATTCCTTTAATTATAGAATCTTCCAAAATCCCAAAACCTTCTAAAAGGTAAGATGTTATCAAAGGGAATACAGATCAATCTAATGTTGAATCTTTGAGTGACTGTGAACTAAGTAGTTCATGCAGTGTTGTCCACATGTTGAATATTATTGAATTTCAAACTATCCCAGAGCACTCCTGTGAATGCACTTGGGTGTCTCTGCCCCACAGTTTGAGAACTAAGGACATATGTTATTTAATCCCATGTTCATTGTGTTTATTCTATAAATAAGTATTTGTTCATCAGCTGCTACCAGATAGATTTTGTTAGTTCTAAAGCACAAAGATAATTCAAATAAATCTCATCATCATTGTAGAAAAATAAAAGAGATATTCCTACATTTCTATAAATACAACAGCGAAATCATTGTAAAATTGTCATCACTGAAGTATTAAGAAAACTCAAAGGAGAGTGTTGTATGAAATCAAGTGTTTGGCAAAATCACATATTATTCAGAATACGATTTCATCAGAATTTGTCTATTACATTTTTCACTGTAGACTCAGAGGTCAAAAAACAGATTTTGTTGTCCAGAAACCAAAATGTTTATTAACTGCTTTCGTGTGTCTTCCCATCTACGTTGTTGGGACATTTCCCACCTTTTCTTGCCATTTATATGGATTCTTATTTAGGGTTGTGTTTCAATCATTGTTCTCCAGAGAAAGAACCAAACAAAGAAGCAGAGAGATGGGAAGGGATTTATTATTTAGGAATTGGCTCATGCAATTATAGAGGCTAAAAATCCCCATGATATATCATCTGCAAGCTAGAGAACCAGGAAAGCATAGCTTAATCCAAATCTGAAGCCTGAAAACCAGAGGAGCCAATAGTATAACTCTTGGATTGAGGCAGAAGACCTGAAAACTGGGGGGCTGCTAGTATAAGCCTAAGAGTCTAAAAGCCTGAGAACCTGGGCAGCAGAAGGTGGGTGTCCCAGCCAATAAGAAAGAATGAATCTGTTTTTTGTTTTATCTGAGCCTTTCATAGATTGGATGGTGCCAACCCAGACAGGGTGAGGGCATATCCTCTTTATTTAGTGAATGGATTCAAATGCCAATCTCTTTTAGAAACAGTCTGGCAGAAATACCCAGAGATGATGCTTTACCAGCTATCTGAGTCTCTTCACCCCAGTCAAGTTGACACCTAAAACTCACCATCACAGGTTATATCCTTAGAGTTTTTATTAATCGTTATTTTGCTTCGTCTGTCACTACAGCTATTTTTTCATTAATTTTAAAAACACGTTAATTATTCAATTTATATTCTTACTTAAAGAGCTTTAGTGAAATTAGTTTAAGGGCTTTCTTTTTCATTTAATTTAAATCATAAACTAGTCCAATGAAAAGTCATTTGCTCATAAAATGAGGAGAGAAAATACGTCTTATGAACAATTTCATCACCCACAAGCCTCCTTGGAGTAATGAATACCTTATCAACCATTGTTGGGGCAACCTTAGAGCTGGTAATCTATTTTTCCTAGAACAAGAATATTTAATCAGTTATTTTCTGCTCAGACTCCAAAGTCATGACATTGTTCCCTCTTCTCCCTGGGCTGTGTCTTTAATATTTGGTATTTTACATGATAAGTGAACCATTCTATTTTGATAAATTTAATTATTATGTTTTTCCGTTTATATGTGTGTATAATCAGTCATATTAATTCTTTCTATAGAGTACTAATATCAAAGGTAGATTTATGGAAAGCCTAAGGGAATTTAAGCTTCAGGGCCTCTCACTTTCATAGGTCCTGTGGGTGCTGGGAGATGCTAGGAGCAGAGTGTTCTGAATGGGAAGGGGGACCCAGGTAACCACTGGGAAGCATTTTTTGGTAAGCATTTCTGGGGAATTGCCTAAATAGATGTCAAAAGA
This sequence comes from Sciurus carolinensis, assembly GCF_902686445.1. Lineage (NCBI taxonomy): Eukaryota > Metazoa > Chordata > Mammalia > Rodentia > Sciuridae > Sciurus > Sciurus carolinensis. The sequence continues at coordinate 71,236,631 of NC_062226.1, forward strand.
AGGGGATCAGAGTCAAGTGTGATGGCATATGCCTGTAATCCCAGGGAGTCAGAGGCTAGAGCAGGAGGATGGCAAGTTCAAGGTTAGCCTGGGCAAATTAGCAAGATGCTGTTTCAAATTTAAAAGGCAGCATGGAAGTGGGGGGCCCTTGGGGATATAGTTCAGTGGTAGAACCCCTATGGGTTCAATCCCCAGTGCCAAAAGAAGCAGGGATTGAGCATGGGATCTGAATCTCCAAGACTTCAGTAATTTATTGAGAATGTCTTTAAATTTCAAATACACTGAAGTACCTAAATTTGAATTTGTAATTTTGTACCATTTTCCTTATAGAGGGCCCCAAGAACTACCTATGCTTTCAGACCCACAAAGCCTGAACTTGCCCTGACCAGCAGTTTTATCAGGATGACTGTATTTCTAAATTCAAACTTCATTGTTTTTCAGATAATTTTTGAAGCCATTCGGGGCGCATCAATAAGAAGTGATATTGCTATTGATGATGTTAAATTTCAGGCAGGACCCTGTACAGGTAATAATATTTTCCCAGTTACAGAAACTTGATTGAAGAAAGATTTTGCAATATAGTCTCAAATGATAAAACCACAATTAAATATTGCTTTTCTATAATAAGCAGAGAAAAACATTTTTGTCTATTTGTCTTTCCTGACAGAAGTGGAAGATACAACTCAACAATCATCAGGATATTCTGAGGATTTAAATGCAATTGAGTATTAAAAAGTGATCTGAATTGGATTAACTAGACAAAAGTTGTATTCTCTTCAATCAAAATGAAAATGAAACAAATGAATACTGGATGGTCTTAATCATTTCATAAGTTATAAAATGACTTCAGAGCAACCCTTTTCATTACTTTTGCAAAAAATACTGACTCAGGGTTTTTTTTTTTTTCACATTTGACAACTGTTACTAAAAGTACAGGCTGTTGGTTTTGAATAGATCATTCATCTGAACTTGGTACCGGTTAAAAATAAAAATGTGCTTATATTATAGTCATTTTAAAGTACTGAAGTAAAGGGTGCAATCAAAATGAGTGTGCTCACTTAAATCTGCATTCAGTGAATGTATTGGGAGAAAAATAGGTTTTGTGGGTTTCTTTTTGAATATCAAGTAGATCATAAATATTTTTAAAGTAAACAATGTGGAGTATCAGTAATATCTGCAGAATGAATGCAGTTTTCCATGGTAACAAGTTAGTCAGGAAAATGAAATCTTATTTTCTATGTTTTATTCATAGAAATGGAGCATTAATTTTTAATATTTTTCACATATTTGATAACAAAGGATCTTTCATGAAATCCCAGGGTAAGTCAGTATTAATTAATGCTGTATTACAAAAGTTATGCTACCTTCTTTTTTCTCCCTTTAAACTACCTTTGAAAGTCACTATGAGCACATGTATAAAAACTGCACTCTTTTTATAAAGCAATCTTGAAAATGTTTACGTACACACATCCACAAATTTTTATAAATTTGTTCAACAATTTGACTGATTTTTATAATAAATATTTTGTAAGGTTTTGAGTAATATGAATTCAACCAGATATACTAAACTACTGCTTTTTATTTACCTGATTGAAAAATTGTATATATATGTTTATGTATTCGTACAGCTGTTGTGAAATTATAAAATAATCCAATAAAAGATAATTTGAAAATCTTTTCATTTATTTCAACTCATTTCTACATTATTTTTCTTTATCAGAATATCTTCATTATGTAACTGCACTTTCTAATTTGAATATCTATTCTGCCACAATTAAAATAGTGATATAAGTATTGTATACAATGATATAATAATTAATTTTTAAAGAGTGGATTTTTTTGTTGTTGTTTTGTTTTGGCTGTACTAGCAATTGAACCCATGCATGGCCTCATGCATGCTAGGCAAGTACTCTACCACTGAACTATATCCCCAGACCAAAAGTTTTATTTTGCATAAAGCATCTCAAATTTTCCCCAAATTTGATCTCAAATATACTCTATAAGGACAAGAATTCCTACTAATTTGTATTTCCATTCTTAGTACTCAGGAAGATACCTGGCATTTAGTAGGTACTGAGCAAAAATATACTGTTTTATGAATGAATGAGTTTAATCTTTCTGTCATCCTCAAGATGAAAATATTGGCTTTTTTCCCAGATAAGAAAACAGTCTTGAATAGTAAAGAAATTGCTTAAGATTCCACAGTTGTAAAGTAGAAGAACTTAAGACTCAGCTCTCTCTGACCCCAAAACCAGTATCCCTTAATGGCTTTGAGTGTCTAGAAGTTCATTACTCACATGCAGTTGGAGGGCTTTTCTACTCAAGAGCATCAAACCCTTACACTGGTCTGCTCAGAGCATTATACCTCTCTTATTCTTACATTACTTCAAAAGCAAAAATATACTGAACTATACAAAATAAATATCATGAGGTTTATGGAGATAATAAATTTATTTTATAATAAAACAAAATTTAATGAATCAACTCCTTTCTACTCATAATGATTAATTAGTCACGAGTAGAATCTCTAAGTAAAGTGGAAACTTTGGGGAAAATTTCAAGATGTTGACAAATCCAATGCATGTTAGGTTGCATAATTCTCTTAAAGCATTAATTCTGTCCAGAGTTATAATTATGTTTGCTGAATAAAGAAATGTAGACTGTGTCTCCAGGACCTAACAGGTGTATCTGAATGCTTAGCAAGAAGTTTATAATCTGTGCTAACTGAATGAAGTCATCCCCCTGCCACCTTGATGGTAACATAAATCCATAGTAATAATCCTACAGCTATGATTTGTTGAATTCTTACTATTTTCTAATACTATGCAAAGAGCTTTACATGAATTCATTCATTTAATTCTGACAATGGTCCATGAAGAAGATAATAGTGATAGTTCCATATTACAAATAGGGAAACTAAATTTGTCTGAGATCAGCATCTGGTGTAGGGCTTGGGTTTGAACCTAGGACTGTTGCACTGCCAAACCTGTGTTCTGATCAGAACCTGCCAGCTCTCCTACCAACTGCATCCCCAATATAGATTTAAAAATCTAGCCAAAGGTCTCAAGATTCCCTCTTTCAAGAGGATTTACAGACTGTCAAAATTGCTCTAAACTTTGTCAAACCAGGAATACTATTTGGGACACGAACTTCGGCAATTGGGGAAAAACAAGTGGAGTTAGGGTGCTAAGTATTGACTTAGGGCAGAAAAGAAAGAGGTAATTCTTGCTACCTGTTGCTAAGAAACAACCTGACATTCGTAGGAAAGAGAAGGTAGAAAATGAGCTCATTATCTCGCTTTCCTTTGTCTATGCTCCTTCTGCAGAGTTCAATTTTTTGATGCTTCTCTTCCTTTTCCAGTTTGCCCTTGGCATTCATCTTAACTATTTTTTACCTGGATGGAAATATGGATAGATGGTAAAAGCACTGTGTAGTTTACTTAGGCTTAGAAATGCCTGAGGAGAAGGTATACTCTAGTTAATAGGTACTGCTTAACAATTTAAGTCCATGTTTGCATTTCTTTCAGTTCTCAGCAGCATCTAAATACCCAAGTGCTTCAAATAGAAACTGCTTTCTCACACAGATTTCTTTCTAGCCTATAATTTGCTCTCTGGATTGGAGATTATTTATGTATAGAAGGGAGGGAAGAAGATACAGAGAATATAGTGCTTCAGATGCAGGTTCTGGATTAATATAGAAGAAAGGGTTCGGCAAAGATTTTTTGTTTGTTTCTGTGGCACAGAGTCTCAAACCCAGGGCCTTGCACGTGCTAGACAAAGCTCTACCATTGAACTTCATCCCCAACCCCAAAAAAATTGCTTGAGAAATTTGTGCTGAACATTTTACCAAACATGGAGATTATAAAGATTCTCACAGATTACCAAGGAAAATAAAGATATAAACTCATTAACACAATTCTGCGTGCTAAATACACTATGGTTATATACCTGGGATGCTCTGGTTAGACCTAGAAGGGGCACCTGACCCAGGAGGTCAGGGACCATTTCCTGGCAAAAGTGTGGGCAAAGCAGAGAACCAGCAGAGACCCATTATACCAGCGTTGTGGATGCCCTAAGGTTTTCTTCTCTCACTCTGAGGGCTGAGAACTGGGCTCCTTGATTTCTTATTCCCATACAAGAGAAACATTCCCCATATAACTTAACCAGAACTAGAAAATAAATGCCTTCTCATAACTGCTGATGCTAATGTTCCTGCATTTTCAACATTATAAAGAGGATATAGAGAATGTTGAATAAGTACATGGTTTCTGAATTCAGGTTGTCTCTGTTTAAATCTTATAACTGTGTGAAGGCAAGTCATTTAGACATTCTCTCTTTTTCCTAGCCTGCAAAATGGGGCAAATATTTGTATCTACTTCTTAAGGCTGCTATAAAGTTTAAATCAGAATAATACATACAAGCACTTAGAACAACCTCGGACACACAAAAGTCATTCTAGTTTATATTTTAAGCTTTCAGTGAAATTTCAGATAAATCCCAGTTAGTTTTATGTATTCTTTTTCTACAAAGAAATTGTGAGTTTATAGTGCCATCTTAAGGATACAGCAACCATATAATCTTGTCATTTTTATCGTTTTTTTTCTTTATTACTAGCAGTATCAGACTCATTTTCTATTCAGCAGCTGGGCAATGTATTTTTCTTTGTTCTTCCCACTGTAGCCTTTGCCAATGTTTCTTCTGTGCTGCACAAACTACTTACCCCTAGCAAGATTTATCATGCTAAATCCAACTTCCTGTTTATATACCCATCTTCTCAAGAAAGTTTACTTACTCAGATTAGAGGGGAGGAAAACACATAACAAAAGCCAATGTTCTATGAAATATTCTATGAAAAAGCAAGTAGATTTTTAAAAGAAGCAAATTATGTGTGTGTGTGTGTGTGTGTGTATACTTTCAGTGGAAAAAAATTAGTGTAAAGGCAAATGATTTAAATATCTAATAGAACTGGTGAACTGAACAGGAATATAAGGTAATAAATCAAAATGCAGTACAGAGGAATGAAGAAATGAAAAGTACTAAAAAGAGAAAGAACAAAAGTCCAATGTATTAAAATAAGAGTTCATAAAGAATGAGGAAGAGTTATTATTTAAAGGGAGAATATTTGCTATGATTTCAGAATCAGTTATAGATGTGGTATATATACACAATGGAATATTACTCAGCCATAAAGAAGAATAAAATTATGATATTTGCAGGTAAATGGATGCAGTTGGAGAATATCATGCTAAGTGAGATAAGCTAATCCCAAAAAACCAAAAACTGAATGATCTCTCTGATAAGTGGATGATGATACATAATGGGGGGTTGGGAGGGAGGCAAGACTGGAAGAAGGACGGATTGAATAGAGGAAAAAGAGGGGTGGAAAGGGGGTGGGGGATGGAAAAATAACAGAATGAGACAAACATCATTACCCTATGTACATGTATGATTATGCAAATGGTGTGACACTACTTCGTGTACAACCAGAGAAACAAGTTGTACCCCATTTGTGTACAATGAATCAAAAGAAAAAAATCAAGATCACAAAGTTCAAAATTCTGAAAGATATAAGTAAAAATCAGACCTAGAAAGTCATTATGAAATTATAGACCACCAAAACATATTTTAAGTGCAACTAGGATGAAAAGATGGAAGAACTATAAGGGAATAATAAATAAATAAAATAAAATATATCAATAATAAAGTATCAAAGACAAAATTACAACAAAGGTTCAAGGATTTTTTAAATTGGTTTTATTTGCGATTCTAAAATTGGGTAACATTTGATTTCATAAAATAGAGTAAGAATTCCTGTGGACTGAGCAGAATAATCACCCACATCAAGATCCTTAATGATGTTTACAAATTCCTTTAGCCACATAAAGTGACATAATCACAAATTTCAGGGATTAGGATGTGGGCATGTTTGCAGAGGGGCATTATTCTGCCTACCACAATTTTCTCCTGCCATCAGGCCAGCTTTCTTAATAACATTAGCTTTGGTTTTTTCTTTTCAACACTCCTTTTGCTCCATTTTCTTAATTTATTTGGAAGGCTAAGATATCTAACACAGTATTCAATAAAAATTGTAATAGTATCATTCTTAAATTGTTTCTGAAACATAAGCAAATATTTCTAAGAATTTCATTATTTATGTGTTTATTGAAAGGTTTTGGGATTGCCTATTGTTAGTGGGGAATGTTCTTCTTACAGTTTTCTAGAAATTTTAACATGCGTGTATGTTGAAAATTATTGACTTTTTTTGCTGCAATCTTTCTGCAATTGTTAATAGGAAGAGTCCCATTAATTGATTCGATTTGCAGGTATTAATCAACTTTGAATTCTTTCAACAAGTTCAATTAGTTCAAAATATTATTTACTATTTTGGGCATTGCTAGCTATTTGCATATGTGCTCATGAGTAAAACTGATAGGGAAATTTCATTTCCATTCTTCATCTTGCTTTAGCCAAGGTTCAGCTCATAAGAGCAACTGGAGAGTGTGTCTATTTTTTTCTGTACTGTGACAGAGCAGGTAGAATTAGAGCACTAGTTCTCAAATAGGGGGAATGGTGCCCATTGAGGGACATCTGGACAGCTATGGAACACTGTTGATTGTTCGAAACAGAAGAGTGCTACTGGTGTGTATTGAGTAGAGACCAGGGACACTGTCCAACTCCTACAAGCCAAAATGTTAATAGAGCTGTCATGATTTCTCCTCTCATTCTGCATATCATTGTGCTGATTTTTTAATTGTAATTTTGTATGTTTTCAGTGGGGGCTTCAAAAAATCTATAAGCTTCAGGCAGCACATGTCTAGATCTGGAGGGAAGAAGAGGACACTGGGTACAGAAGGACAAGTGTGTAGGTGTCTATGCAGGTACGTGGGATCACAGGGGTGGGGGCTGGGGAGAAATAACTAGCAAGTCAAAGTCAATCTAGAGAGAAGAAAAGGACAGAAATTTTGTTTTGACGTACTTTTCAAGTAATCATAGTTTCCAAGAGATTTGCCATAAACAACAATAAATGCAATACCAAGAAACTAGAAGAGAATAATAAGTCTTGTATATGGTCTAGCAATTCTAATTCTTGGTAATATATCCTAAAGAAGTGCTTACACATGTACATAAAGATATGTCCAAAGATGTTCCCTGAAGCACTTTTTGTAAAAATGAAAAATTGAATGCCATCTATATGTCAAGTTGGTGGAATAATGGATAAAGTATGATATATTTACACAAAAACTCCACAGCAGTTAAAAGGAAACTAAAGATTTATATGTGCCAACATGGATACTCTCAAAATTATAGTTTTGAATGAAAAACCAAGCCATATGACTATTCTTATTGCATTTTTATGTTAGAACTTTTATATATGTATATATTATTTGTGTAATACATTTTTGTAATGCATTCATACTCAAAATATTATTACATGTTTTCTGTAGAAAAAAATGCGTGTAAAACATAAAAATGCCCTGAGAAGACATTACATTGTACACTGGACAACTGTTTGAGAGTAGTTAATTCTGAGGGATAAAAGATACAGGAACATGGGTTGGGCATGGTGGGGCACACTTGTAATCCCAGTGGCTGGGGAGGCTAAGGCAGGAGGATCGTGAGTTCATAGTATCGTGAGTTCAAAGCCAACCTCAGCAACTTAGTGAGACCCTAAGCAACTCAGCAAGACCTTGTCTCTAGAAAAAATATAAAAAGGGCTGGGAATGTGGCTCAGTGGGTAAGCACTCCTGATACCAGAAAAAAAAAAAAAAAAAAAACAGGAAGAAATGGGCATGGGGGTTTGAAATGCATTCCTATTTATCTATATTGTTCTAAGTTTTTAAGGGGAAAGTATAACCATATATGTTTTATGCATACATTTTTTCAAGAGAATTAAATCGTTTATTGATTACACATGATAATGGATGATACACAAGCTTCATTCCCATCTATTATTTATCTAGTACCATTATTCAATTTAGGTATTGCATAGGATGTGCCAACAATCATTTTTATAACCAAATAATTCCATAACTATGCTTGGGTGACCCTTTCAAGGGTGAACCTCAGGTCACAAGAACTACAACCAAGGTTTCTAAACCTGGCATCATCCTGAATGAATTCTAACTTCACACTGTTGGGGAAGTTTTACCAAGATGGCCTCAGAGTAGACTAACTTTACACAGCACATTTAAAAAAGACACATTTATTCAGCGTCATGATCAGACTATTACATTTAACAATCAACAGCATGGATGCCAAAAAAAAAAAAAAGTCTACATTAAAACCCTTTGTTGGAATGCTTTACACTTTCTACAGAACAGAAACTAAAATAACCTATTATACAATTAGTCACAAATACAGTCCTTGAGTTTTTTTGCCCATACACATGAGTATTGTCTAAACCACGTCTTCTTGGTAGCAGCTAGGCCCTGCCACCACTGTGCTTGGCTGAGTTCACAAATCTGTTGTAACCTGTAGCTTCCCTGTCACTTCTCTGGCTCTCCTCTCCTGCTAAGCTTTGTTTCCTGGCAGTATTAAAACCTTCTGCCACTGTCATAGCTACTGCTGCTGCTGGAATCACCACAGCCACCTTGGTTTCGTGGTTTGGCGAAGTATTGGCCTCCAACACCATAAGGTCCAGAGCTTCTGCCTCCAAAGTTTCCACCCTTCATGGGTCCAAAATTTGATGACTGATGTAATTGCCAAAATCACTGTAGCTTCCACCACCTCCAAAATTGCTTCCATCATTACCAAATCCATTGTAGCCATCCCTGCTGCCACCATATCCACCACCACCACGGCTGCCACCAAAGCCACCATGACCACTGAAGTTTCCTCCATGACCAAAATTGTCATTTCCACCAAAATCACTTCCACGACCACCACCAAAGTTTCCAGAACCACCTTGATCTCTTTGACTAGATGAAGCACTAGCCATCTCTTGCTTTGACAGGGCTTTCCCCACTTCACAGTTGTGGCCATTCACAGGATGGTATTTCTGAATGACAATCTTATCCACAGAGTCATGGTCGTCAAAAGTTATGAAAACAAAGCCCCTCTTCTTTCCGATGCCTCTTCAATCATGATTTCAATAACTTCAATTTTCCTGTACTGTTCAAAATAATCTCGTAGAGGATGTTCTTCAGTGTCTTCTTTAATGCCACCAACAAAGATCTTTTTCACAGTTAAGTGGGCCCCTGGTCTTTGAGAATCTTCTCTTGAGACAGCTCTCTTTGGTTCCACAATTCTTCCATCCACCTTGTGAGGTCTTGCATTCATGGCTGCATCCACTTCCTCCACAGTGGCATAAGTGACAAACCCAAAGCCCCTGGAGCGCTTGGTGTTTGGATCTCTCATTACCACACAGTCCGTGAGTTTTCCCCATTGCTCAAAATGGCTTCTCAGACTCTCATCAGTTGTTTCAAAGCTCAGCCCTCTGATGAATAGCTTCCGCAGCTGTTCAGGCTCTTTAGGAGACTCTGATTTAGACATGATGGCAGCAGGAACAGAGACTTTAAGGATGCTTTCTTGGTGGCGTCCACAGGCAGAAGGGAGTAAGCTAATGAACATATCCTTTATGCATACTTTTTAAAAAGTAGATAATTGAAATAAAAGCCTGGAAGAAATGCTAAGTTGTTACCATTGTTAATTCTAATATGAGTGGGTGGTTATTGGTTTCTGTTTTGTACTGTTTGTAATTTTCAAATTCCTAAAATACTAATAAAAATATAAATCTGATGCTAATTCTTGGGCTGGGGATGTAGCTCAGTTGGTAGAGTGTTTGCCTTGCAAGCACAAGGCCCTGGGTTCAATACCCAATACGGCAAAAAAAAAAAAAAAAAAATTTGATTCTAATTCTAAAAAAATCATGTCTGGTTACCAATGAATGGAAGTAGAACTTAAAACCAATAAGTTTATGGGAGAGTTCTGGAGCATCTCAACTTGTTGGAGAGATACTGGAATGAAAAGTGTCACTCTAGGTAATTGATACCCAAGGACTCACTTATGTTATAAATTATGGAGCTGCCTTTGACAGTTTAACTACAGTTCTGACAATTATCAACTTTCTTTCCTCGGGGAAGTAACAGGGTATGAGAGAAAACGTTTCATCTTCCCCTCAGACTTCTCAGGGCTCTGCTTATGCTTCTGACCTTGCCTGGGCAAGGAGGGCTGATAGTTCAATTTTCAAAGACTTGCAGAGAAGGAGATTATACACTGTGCTTTAGTCCTTCATTCATCATCATTTTGAAATTGAAGGTCAATTCTTCTGGAACAATTTAATACTGCTTTCTCATTTTATATCCTTGAAAAATATAAAGGACCATTTATCCATTCGCTCTCAGTTGGGACACATCACAAAGGACACTTGAAACCTTATGTTAACTTCTGATGATTTTTTAAAATCCTTCAATTGGCTTTTGTATCCAAAACAGAAATTTAAGGAAGAGGTCAGTCTGTTGAGACACTGATCTGGTATATAGAAATAAAATCTGAACAGGTGCTTAAAATAGTAGCTAGTGTGTGGTAGATGCTATTCATATTAGCTATTCTACCAATTCTACCACGTTTAACTGCAGTCAATTTAAAAACTAGTACTACTGCAGTAAGAATAAGCAGACATACTGATTGTTCTAAACTGTATGAGACAGCATGGTGACACTTTCCTATAATCCCAGCTATTTGGGAGGCTAAGGCAAGAGAATCACAAGTTAGATGCCAGTCTGAGCAACTAACTGAGATTCTGCCTCAAAATAAAAAGGACTGTTGACTTAGCTCAGTGCTTGCCTAGCGTTTAAGAGGCCCTGGGTTCAATTCCCAGTGGGGACTGGGATCAGGGTCAGAAAAGAAACAAAATATTTTCGTATGATGTTTGATACAAATTTTTTAAAATTAAAAGCTTTAAAAGTAAGGTATCCATACCTCTTGAAGAAGTCTGCTATATGTGGCTTTAGTACTCCTGTGATAAAGGCACTGGTTCTCTTCAAAACTATTTGATTCCTGCCTACATTTCTCCCATTGGTTCCTAAAGTTGATTAAAAAATGTGTGGGGCTGGGCGGAGCAAGGACTTAGGTTTTAGCCTCTGTTTTTTTCCTTCCTTTCAGGTCCTGAGGGCTCCCTTTTCTACTTTATGAATTTGCCAAAAGCAAAAGCAATATTCCCTCTCTCTTGCCATTTAAACCAGAGGAGATTAATCATGTGAACCTGTGAGATTCTTGTTGGAGGAGGACTAAACCAATGTCTCAGCAGGGTTCTAATCCATGCATCTTGTCCCCAGTCTTTTGCTATTGTGGTACCATTAGAGCTTAGAGTGAAGCCAAGAGAAACCACAGAAGAGGGTGGCTATGGTTTAAATGCTTGCGCTCCCCTAAAATGTCTATGTGGACACTTAACTTCTTACGTGACAGTATGAGGAGATGGTGTCACAGCAGAGTGGGGAGCTGAAGCTCCCAACTTTGGTTCTTGCATCCCAATGAAAGAAATTTGAAAGTCAGACATGAAAAGTCACGCAAGAGAGTCGTACTATGGGTGAAAATAAAGCACAGAACACCTTCAGGAAAGAAAGAGGGTCTCTCTGAGCAAAATATGACAAAGGAAACAATGCTGCTTCCAAATTTATTCCTGTTTGATGTTCGCCAGAAGTTGGTTGCATCTTCTGCAGGCTTCGCCAATCAGATGTTTAATTCCTCCTTCAGGTTGGGTGGGGGGATTTTTGACCCTAGTTAGTCCTCTCTGGAACTGTCATGGTGGTCAACCTATTCAGGGGGCTTTGTCTACAAGTCAGTTCTGTTAATGAGGGTGCTGGAGTCAATAACCAGGCAGACTTTATCTTAGTGCACCTGTACTATTCATGAAATTTCTCTTATGAAATTCATTGAGAAACTTATGGCCATAAATCCTAACTTTACAATGACCCCAATAGACTGTCAGGATTTAGCCCCATTGATTTTTTTTTTTTCTTCCTGACATATTTCTTAATTGGTTCCCTTTGGATCCTTGCATTTACTCTCAGGGTTACTACACCTGTTGTTGATCTATGAGTTATTCGATTGTTCACTAAAGGCACTTCAATGAAACCTCAGGACCCTGCTATGTTATCAGTTCACAATTCACTGGTCATTGCTCATTACTATCTAACAGAGGACTCTTGGGAAGTGATTAGATGTTTCAGGTAAAACCCTCATAAAAGGGACAAGTTCCCTTATAAAGGGCTGAAAAGACCAGCATCCTCTCCTTCCACCATGTGAGGATACAGTGAGGAGGGATTGAAGAAGCAGGCTCTCATCAGACACCAAATCTGCTAATGCCTCATCTTGGACTTCTCAACCTTCAGAATTATGTGAAATAAATTTCTGTTGTTTGTAAGCTGCCTCACTCTATGAAATTTTCTTATAGCAGCGCAACAGGCTAAAACAATGATATTCTAATGGTGAAGTAAAATATATTTATAATTCTTGACCCTGATATGTTTGCCAGATTTTTGTTTCAGTTTTTAATGTTTCTACAGAGTTGGAAAGGTCTCAGTCAGAATGACCCCAGGTAAGTTTTTACTTGGTCAAGAGAAAGTTAAATATAATTGCTTTGCCATATCTATTAGTTAGCAAGGAGAGAATGATGAGGTTAGTTGATAACCCACTTTATACGCTGACTGTGTAGGATTAGTTGTTGTGGCTTACTCGTTTATTAGCATCAGATTCTGGGTAATTGATATTCTATTTCCAATGAAGTCTCTCTGCCTTTACAATGTCATCCCTTTCAAGACAGTTCTTAGCAGTGGAAATAAAGAATTCAGAAGTGGCCAAGTACGGTGATACACTCCATAATCCCAGCAACTCAGAAGGATGAGGCAGGAGGATTTCAAGTTTGAGACCAGCCTGGGTAACTTAGTGAGACCCTATCTCAAAATAAAAAATAAAAAGAGTTGGGGATGTCTTTTGGTGGTACAGTTCCCCTGAACTCAATCTCCAGTACCACAAAAAATAAAAATTAAAAAAAAAATCCAGATGTGGGAAGATAAACATGTATACTTTCAATGGTGTATAAAACCTTTAAAGCATGTTAGGAAGCACTGAGCGACTAATAAATAGTCTGCCAGATCATGCCTCTCTCCTACTTAAAGCCATCCAATGTCTCCCCATTGCCAGAATAGCCTTGGTTCATGCTAATTTCCAGTCATATCCAGTCCAACAAGAGAACTATTCAAATCAATAATGGTATATCTATTGAGCAAATGACTTCGTTGTTCCTTAAACGATGTGTTATGGAAAAATATTTAATGCATAGAAAATTATCAATACTTTAAGTGGGGGGTAAATAACAATATAAATAATACAGTTTACGCATCATCCTATTTTTTTGGAACAAAAAGAGTAAATGCATGCTATGCATTTACAGGGAAAACAGATGTCAAAACACAACAAAATCTTAATGATTAGTTTGAATAAAGAAATTTTGAGTTTTTTCCCTTTGTTTTTGTTTTCTCAAAATTTCAGCATTTAACAGGTGTTGCTTTTGTAATTAGAAGAAAAATCAGTATTTTTCTTTTAAAGGATGGTATTAAGCATAACTGACTAGTTGTTTAGAACTCAGTATGTCTGCATTTGTGGAATCATCACAAGTTGAGTAGTTTATTCTCAACTTTTAAGTTTAGAAACAAAATTTGATTCCTGCACTAAAGCACTGATTATGGTACAAAAGTGATAAGATTGGGTCCCTGCTCTCAACTCCCATTATTGATGTCTATAGTCTTATTTGTCCGTAGAATAGATTCCCTCAAAACTATAATTACTTCTTCAAATAATTTAACTTTTCTAAGGCTTTCAAAGCAAAGCACAAAATTACTTCTCAAAAAACATATACTAGCTGTGTAGGGAAGAATATTGTGCCTTTTAAAGCATTGTGTATTTTCATCCCTGCTTGCCATTTGAACATTTTAAAAATCATTCTTTAATTTGCATTTGAAATTTTTTTCTAGTAACCATGACAAGTTCACATACTTGTTATTTATTCTATTTTCTTTGGCAGTAACTTTTACAGAGAGCAAATTCCATTTGAGTGAAAGAAGCAGGGACATGGGAAAAAATTTGCGCTAGGGGTTAGGAAGGAGGGTTCTGCTGCAGGAGCTTTCTAAATGGCCTCTTGTCCACATTTAGCCCCCTCCAAACAGTTCTTCCCACAGGAACCAAAATGATCACTAAAAATTTTAACCAGATCATTGTGATGGGCTGACAGATCTGGCTCCAGGAGAATGTTATAGGCCAGATTATAAGGGAAATGACTAAACAGACTCCATTTTGCTCTGAGACTCCATGTTATGTAGGAAATAAGTTTCTCCCATGGGAACACCCTGCCTCTGTACCCATCATCAGTTGCTTATTGTGATATATTTAACAATACAACATGACAATTCTTATGTAATGTAAAATTGCTCTCTTCTGATCCCTATTGCTCCTAAACAATGTACCATGTGAACAGTGATTGTATGGATGTTAGTAACCGTTCTTTAGTTTGTACTTAGATAAGGGTCATTTTGACCCACATCCCCCTCTATTGATGATCTCATGATGTTAGTTTGTAATTTCGAATCATAGCAACAGGCCCTTATGATTGATGTGATTTTTGGTATAAGAATCCCTACAACCCTATGGTCAGGGCTGTTCTCTCAATAGCCATTTTTTGGGGCATTGTGTGAGACAGTCAGCTGGCCAGCTTAATAAAGACTCTCAAATTTGGACTTCTCAGTGGTGATCGGTCTGTTCTTAAGTTGGGCCCCATAACAATCAAGTCTTCCTTCTGCCGAAACCACTCCATGGTTTCTCATTGCTTTCATGGTGGGTGTTATGGTGCTGAGGAATGGAAGCGCTGGTACCAACCTTCATTCCCAGGCCCAAGTTGCTTTTAAAATAAAATTCAGCCTCTGCAGTGATGGATAAGGCTGTTCCACAACCCTTTTCCTACTGGGTAGACACACCGACCTTCCCTTTGTTTCACAAATATCCCACGTTGTTTCCACTTCAGAGTCCTTTCCTCAGATGGTCGGTCACACACGTGGCTGCTTCTTGTCCTTCAGGGTTCAGGTCAAACACCACCTTCTCTGACACGGTTTCTATTCTCCCCACCCCACCACGTTAATCCTGTTTTATTTTCTTTAGAGCACCTATCACAGTCTCAAATCCTCATTTGTTGGTTCACTCGTCCAGGCTAGATCGTCAGTTAGGAGGGATGCAACCGATGGCCCCATCCTCTTGACACCCTTTATCAGTGGACGCATGGCGGGTCTCTGCAGGCTCTCTGTGCGCCTCATCTGTCCTGAGGGGCTAACAAGTTGAATGCGGGCACGCTGAAGTAGAGCCATCCGCGGAGTCGCACTTAATGAAGCCAGCGCATTCTAGCTCAGGCATTTCTAGAAGCTCCGGGGCAGGAGGTGTAAGCAGGGAATTAAGGAGCCAGAGGGGCAGTGGCGAAGGTACTGGGTGCAGCGTAGTCTCCCTGAACTCCAGAGCACTGGAGGCCTTAAGGGCGCCGACCGGGAAAGGCGAATATTGAAAGGGCTTCTTTTTGTTGTTGTTGTTCTTTTGAGACGAGGAACTGATTTGAGAAAAAGGGAAAGGAAATCGAAAAGAGGAACCAGACTACCTACAGGTTCCGCGACTCTGGGGCAGACTCTAGGGCAGAGCCCTACCCAAGGCGCCTCAGGTGCCACCCGCCGCAGACGACCACGGCTCGGGAAGCGCTCAAGTGGATTTCAAAGTACTAAATGCACTTGACATCTCTCCCCGAGGTTTAATTTAAAAACAACAAACCAACAACTGTGAAAAAAAGCCGACACAAACGGAGAAGACGATCGGTCTCGAGTGCTGATATCCCCGCCCCTCCACCATTCCCGCTCCCCAGGTCTCTCAAGCCCAGCCTCAGGCGGGGCGGGGCGTGCCCGCTGACGCCGCCGGGCCGGAACTGCGCAGGCGTCGCGCGGGCTCGAGCGCGGCGTCGCGCGGCGGCCAGTTCGCGCGGGAGCAGGGCGCCGAGGCCCCCCTGAGCTGCAGGTCGCTGGGAACGGAAGCCGCCGCGGGCCGCAGAGGAAGCCAGGATGGCGACTCCAAGCAGGAAAACATCGACTCCAAGCCCCCTGGCTTCCAAGAGGGCTCTCCCGAGAGATCCGTCCTCGGAGGTCCCAAACAAGAGAAAGAATCTGTCCTCGGCACCGTCGCTGCTGCAGTCGTCCGGGCCTTTTGTGGAGGGCTCTATAGTCCGCATCGCGATGGAGAACTTCCTGTGAGTGGCCCTGAGGCCGCGCCGCGGCAGGGCGGGCGTGCGGGCCCGCAGGCCGGGGGCGCCCGGCGGGCCGGGGGCGGGCGTGCGTACCTGGCTCCAGGGCCCGGGAATTCGTGCCAGGCTCCCCGGGAACGTTACTCTACCTAGGCCGTGGAAACTGACGTGTGTTGCTGTCGTGGAGGTGAATTGTGTGGTGTTTGTTTTATTCATTCCGCCAACGTTTTTTCGAAGGCGCCGTGTGGCAGTCAGTAGAGATCCTCGGGCTTTCTGTCCGCTGGGAGTCTCGATCTAAGGAGGACTTGGTCTGCACTTCTCAAAAGTAATGCCCTGGGGATTCAGAGACAGCAGTTATGTCGGAGTGACAGTGATGCTGTGGCAGATTTTTTAAAGCATAGGCATTAGCCCAGTGGACAGAGTAGATAAGATGGTAATGGTTGTGCTGCGTGGGGGTTAGAATGTACCAAAAAAATAAAACCTTACCCAGTTGCCGGACCTCCCTATAGACCTTTGACTCCTCCAAATCCTGCTCTCTTCCTTGGATTCTCATCTCTCCTTTTAGACAACTAGTTATCGTTTTAGAATTTAAATATCATTAACCTAGCGCCTTACAGTTCATTTTTTAAGGCCTTTTTTGTTTTGTTTTGTTTTGTTTTAAACAAGCTTACCCATAATGGCATAAGGGTCCCAGAATTGTAACAATACCACCATTTCCCCCCAAGCACTTATCATTTGCTAGGTACAAAAAAACTAGGTGTTCTATTTATTTATTGCTGTTTCTTTCTTCTTTATCATCTTATCTGAGATAAGCTCGGAGAGGTTAATTTTGCCCAGGTTTACATACCTAATAAGTAGCTGAATTGCTGTTTGAATCTAGATCAGGAAACATAAATGTAGTCAAGTGAGGTAGATACCATAATAACAAGTATCAGGATGCTATGGGGGCATATAGGATGAAGTGATTAATTTCATCCGCAACTGTGAAAAAGAGCTTTGTAAAGAATATGAAAATCTTTAAAGAAGGGGAGAACTTTGCAGAGAGAACAAACTGCCTGAAAGAAAGTTTGGAATATTTAGGAAGTGTCAAGTATGACTAGGATGTGAGTGAATATTTAGACAAAGATAAGTAACCAATGAGTGTCTGTATGTTTATCAGTCTAAGAAATTCCTCTTGTAGGTGGTCAAGATGTGTTTTAAGCAGGGTATGACTTGTAATTTCTGTTAACCTGGCAGCAATGTGAAGCATGATTTATTTAGAAAGAATACAAGATTGGAGGCAACAAGACTTTTTCAGTCTAAAGGCAAGAGATAGAGTTGGCATATAGTGGGAGCCAAAAGAAAGAGATTGGTAGTGTCTTGCTTGTGAAGCATGAGGAGAGGGAGTGAGGAGTGCAGTCTTTCCCCAAGTTCCTACCTTGACTTACTAGTGGGGTGCAATTCAGAAGAGGGAGCAGCATTAGAACAAATAATGAATACCTTTTAGGTCCTGTGACTTGAAGTTTCCAGTAGGATGTCTAAGAGAAATGTTCTGTAGGCAGAATTCAAGGGTCTGGAACTCACAAAATTATGAACAGGTCAAAGTTTTGGAAATCTTGCTTATAGATAATTGACTTAAGTTACAGAGGTGGTTGAGATTGACCAAAACAAAATATAAATTAGAGGAATAGAAGACCTTACGTGGAAGGGTAAGTGAAGAGCTCAAACTGAAAGAAACTATTCAGGGAGGTAAAATCAGAACTATGTGACTATTATTCAGAGGAACTAAGGAAAAAGAATGTTTTGAAATATCATTTGCCACATTGAAGTCAGATAACAGCATTGAAAAAAGCCCATTGGACTTAGCAATTAGGAAGTCCTTGACCACTTGATGAAGCAGTGGGGAAAAAAGCAGAATGAATGAATGAGGAAGTAAAGCTTGGCTCTAAAGAGAAAGAAAACTTGGCTGCAAAGTGCAGAGCTAGGTGAGATTTTGTTCGTTTAATGATGAGAGGACTTTGAGTTTTAGGACTGAAGTAGGGAGGGATAGGCTGAGGCAAGGGATTAGAAGAGATAAGCTTGGAGAACTTGAGTGGCCTGGAAAGAGTAGAGAGGGGTTTCTATGAGTGAACCAAGACAGTGGAAGTGGGAATAGAGCGAGAGATATCTAGGCTGAAGGAATAGTGTGCAAAGTCTTAAAGAAGGAAGCATAAACTGGTCAAGCAACTGAAAGAAATTCATTATAGGTAGAATTTAGAAGTCTGAGTAGAGAATAGGAAAAAGTGGAAAGATGACACAAGGACTAAATTATTGAAGGGTCCTTTGTTTTTTTTTCTGTTTTTTTTTAAACAAGTGATATCATATTTGCATGTCTTCCAACAAGACCTAGTGATTGAATGAATGGGGTTGGGGACAGGTGTGGGTGAAGCAAGAGATGAAAAAATGAAAGATGATGCAAAACAAATGCTTAAATTTCTGATTTGAGAAATGGGATAAATGATGATGCTATTTACTAAGTATCACAAGAGTGGTTTGGGATGGGAAAGAATGTGTTAGGTTTAGGTGATTTTTGTGGGACATCCAAATTGAGTTACTGAAGAGGCAATTGCATATTTAAGTCATCTGACCTGACATTCCAAAAGTATATACTACCTGAGGCCATGGAGAATATGTATATAAAGTCACTTACAATATGTGCTATATGCTTTATAAAGTCTATAGAATGAGTAGAGAGTGAGCCTTTAACAATCCCCTGCAGAAAAGGGGATTCCCAATAAGAATAGAGTCAAGAATTTTTTTTTTTTTTTTTTCCTTACAGTACTAGGGATTGAACCCTGGGACTCTCACATGCTAGGCAAGTGCTCCACCACTGAGCTACATCCCTAACCCTTTTTTAAAGTTTTTGTTTTGAGACAGGGTCTCACTGTGTTGCCATAGTTGTCTGATCATCCTACATCAGCCTCCCCAGTATCTGAGGAGCTGAGATTACAAGGAAGCCTCAAGCACCTGGCTCAGAAGAATGAATTTTAAAAATGTAGAAACTTTGTTTTTTTGTTTTTTTTTTTTTAATTTTTTTTTTTTTTGTCAAGTTACCTGCTTGTAATATCTTTCTGTTGTAGACTAGAATTTCTCATGCTTTTCCCTGTTGTTTTTATTGTTAAATATCAGTTATATCACTATTTTAGTATGACATTTGCACAGAGATTTCACAGCAGGGAATTCAGTTCTTAAAAGAATGGAGCTTTTGTGTGTTAAGATGAAGAAGTTCTGTGTCAGGTAATTTCCTAGATGTCTGAAGTTGCCAAACTCTATTATTTTAACCATTATAAGGTTTCATCTAAGACCCAACTTCTAACAAAACAAAGCATCTGAAAAGACAAAGTAGATAGATGCTATACAGAGGTATGGGGTTAGAAAACCTGCCAGAAAATACTTCTTTGCCACCGGAATTTATTTTTATTACCTTATGGCTTTTCAAAATGATTAGGTTTTTTAAAAAGTATTAACATGGAAATGTGCTCAATTACCTTGTTTATATACATGAGAGTTCCTAGTGGGCTAAGCATTTTTTCTTGGGGAATTTGTTGTTAGCTGTATCCGAGAGCAAAAGAATTTTATGGGTTTCAGGCAAAAGAATTTTATGGGTTCCAATTCAGGTCATTCACTGACAAATTAGAAAATGTTGAAGTCATAGTTTACTTCACATTTTGCCAAAGCTGTCTCTGGCAACTCATAAGGATTAGATGCTAACTGTACAGGTAGCGATAGCATGCAACTTTATGGTATGAGGGAATATTACAAACATACTTGGTGGCAAAGCATTCTCACTTTCTCCCATAGGAATAAAATTGTTCAAATATAGAACAACAGATTCTTTGGTAAATCTTATGGCAACGTATTTAAAAATAAATGTTATTCTTAAAAAATTTAACAAGTGATTGGATTGATGTATCTTTACCTTTTTAATTCAGTAAAATTAGCAACAGTTTGGTTGGGTTTTTTCAAAATTAAAATATAAGAAATAGCCATTAAGCATTTTAATTCAAGAGAAATATAAAGGTAAAATCACAGCAAAGCCATATCCTCTCATAAAATTTGTTTTAAAGTTATTTGTAGCCAGGCACAGTGGTGGAACTTAGCAAGGCCCTGAGCAACTTAGCAAGGCCCTGTCTCAAAAGTTTAAAAAGCTGGTGGGTGGTGGTTGAGGATGTGGCTCAGTAAATAAAAGCCTCTGGTCCCCCGCCCCCAAATTATTTGTCCAGTAGCTTTGATATAGTCTACCATGAATTGTAATTATTTTGAAAAGGATAAATTATTGTATACTTTAACTATTTTGACATATTTTAGGAGGTGAATACCAGGAATTGAACCTAGGGGTGCTCTATCACTGGACTACATCCACAGCCCTTTCTGTTTTTTATTTTGAAATAGGATCTTACTAAGTTTTGGAGACTGGCTTTGAACTTGGCAATTCTCCCTCCTCATCCTCCCAAGTCACTGGGATCAATAGGCATATGCTATCATACCCAGTGACAACAGACTTATTTTTGAAAAGATATGAGATCTTATGTTTGCAGGAAAGTTCTAGATATGCATTATCACTTTTTCATTTTTTTCTATGATAGATTTTTTTTTCCCTCTAATGAAAAAAACCTATAGGACTGGGGATGTTGCCTAGTGGTAGGGTACTTAGCTAGCATATGGGAGACCTTAGTTTGATCCTCAACATTCCCCTTAAACAAACAAACAAACAAAAACCCTATAAATGACATCAAATTTGTAAGATTAGCTGGTTTAAGTGAATTTGAGGAGGGTATTAGATAATGGTAATGTAAAGGAAGAAAAAGAGTTTTTGAGCCAGACATGGTGGTATAATGTATGTACCCTTGTAATCTCCAGCTTCTTGGGAGGCTGAGACAGGAGGATTACAAGTTCAAGACCAGCCTGGACAACTTACTGAGCCCTTGTCTCAAAATATAATGTGAAGTTCTGGGTTCCATCCTCAGTCATGCCCTGCTCCATCCCTCAAAGTGCTTTTTTTTTTTCTTTTGGTACTGGGGATTGAACCCAGCAACACTACCACTGACCTACATCCCTAGCCCTTTTTTCTTTTGAGACAGAGTCACACTAAGTTACTGAGAGCCTCACTAAATTGCTGAGGCTGGCCTGGAATTTGTGATCTTCCTACCCTCAGTTTCCCAAGTCTCTGGGATTGCAGGCATGTTCCATCAGGCCTGCTGCCGAAGTGCTTTTTTAAAGAAAATATTTTTTTTTCTCCTCTTACCCTGCTTAAAATTTTTATCCCTTTATAATGTAGAACATATGATATCTGTGAAGTATCTCCTGGACCTCACTTGAATATGATTATTGGAGCCAATGGAACAGGGAAGTCAAGCATCGTTTGTGCCATTTGCCTTGGATTAGCAGGCAAACCTGCTTTCATGGGACGGGCAGATAAGGTAAGTAAACCTAATTACATTTTAGGAAAATTCAAAGCCATAAGTTATTTTTAGAAACAAATAAATTTCTCCTCAGTTCCTTGGATATAGCAAATTTGTAATGTTTGAATATAATGCATGAATTTGGCAGGTAGAGAAGGTAGGAGATTTTCATTTCTAGAAGTATTTTAGATCATATATTTAGAGAATTCTGTAGTACCTAATACCTGTGCTAGAAGTGGTAGATATATGTAATATGTTATTTTTTTAAATGCTTCATTGGACCAACAGCAGGAATAAAATAGTGTGAATCTGAAGACATAAGCAAGTTCTGGAATAGTTTCTCCAAGGGGCATTTGCTGATACTTTGTACTTTAAAGACTGGCTTTGAATTGTTTTATAGGTTTAGGGGATCTTAAAAGTAGAGAAGGACTAGAAGATAAAACCTAGTAGTCAAGCACTATGTGTTAAAGAACAGCAGTACCATAGAATTGGACAGGGAGTTTACTTACTCCTCTCATTGTTAGGTGTAGAGTTGGGGAGAAAAAGGAAATCTTCCAAAGAACTCATAACCACATGTTTGGGGCCAGAATTCATATTACTTATATGACCTAAAGATCATAAATTTTAATTTTAGTTTAAGGTGGTCTGATTAAGTAATATCTACAGGCACCTGGGAGGAACAAATGTAAATCTTTTAAATGAAAATACATTTAATCCAGTTCTCAAAGAATTTTAATAAAGTTTCAAGAAATCCAAGAATTGGTGCCTAAAAATCACAAGAATATGAATCACTTAAAATAAAAATTTTTTTAAAAGGCAACAGACTGCATAGACTTCCAAAGTTTGTAGATATAGAAGATAAACTAAATGTAATTTAGTAATAAAAGAAGTTTACAAATATAACATAAATAAGTGACAAAAAGAAAAGGTCAATTTGAAAAAGAATCAAATAGAGCTTAAGAAAGTGAAAAGTTTATTATTAGAGGAGGGGAGCTTGGTAAAAAGGTAGACACATTTGAGCAGCAAAGAAGTCACATTTGAGAAGAGACTATGTGTACTCAGATGTTTGAAAAAGTTTCTTAAAATGCAATGTCGAGATAAAAAGAGAATATACAAAACTAAGGTTATGTGGGTTAAGGAAGATAGTCAGGTATATATCTAATTACAGTCCCAAGCGGAGTTAGTAAACTAAGAGGCAGTATTCAAAGAATGACTAGGGAATTTCCAAAATTTTGAAAAACTTGTGTACTCAGATTCAAGAAGCCTAATATCCCACATAGGATAAATGAAAGAAATCCATAAATGCACATATAATAATGAATTTCAGAACATGAAATATAATAGTACTTTCCCTAGAACTGGAGCAGGGAAAAAAAAAAAAAAAAGAAAAAATCTGAGATCCTCACTAAAGAAACTTTGAAAGTAAAAATTGAGCTTCCCTAATTCAGAAATCCAAAATCCAAAACATGTGATGCCAAAATGAAAAATTATACACTGTTAACTTTGCTGAATGTACAAAATTATTGAAGATATTGTCTAAACCACATATGGTAATTGCATGCCTGTAATCCCAGGTACTTGGGGTAGAGGAGGATGTTGCAAAAGGATCTCAGGTTCAAGGCCTGCCAGTACAACTTAGTGAGACCCCGTCTCAAAATAAAAGATAAAAAGTGCTTAGTAGTAGAGTGCCCCTGGGCTGAATCCCCAGTACTTTTAAAAATACCTACACACACACACACACACACACACACACACACACCAGTCTAAAATTATTATTTTAATTATGTACATGTATTAAGAGTACATAAAACAATTAATTTTGTATTTAGACTTGGATCCCATCCCCAAGATACCTTCATTATTTGTATGCAGATACTCCAAAATCTTAAAAAAAATTAAAAATTTGATCCCAAATATTTTGGGCAAGGAATACTGAACCTGCAGATAAGATGCATAATATATTTTGGCCAAATTCAATTTGTTCACGAGAAAGAGAAGTTGATTAAACTTCAGGGAAACAAATAAATATACGTTTTAAAAGAAAACTGCATGATTGTCTCACTATCGATAGATGGAGAAAAGTATTCAGTTAAATTCCACAGTAACTTGTGATTAAAACTAATAAGGAATATAAGGGAACTTGTTTAATTTCATAAAAGATTATGAAAATATGCAGCAAACAACAAGTTGAGGTTATCTGCTTTCACTACTATTAACCTTGTACTGGAAGTTATTGGCAGAATAATAACAAGATACAAGCATTGGAAAAAAAAAAACTGTCATTCAAAAATTATATGTATGAATGGTTGCCTAAAAACCAAAAAGATCTCTAGGCAAGACTGCTGAATTAATGTGGAAATTTATCAGGATTGCTAAATATAAGATTAAACAAAAATCAGTTTTGTTTCTGTACACTAACAATGAACAGAAAAACAATTAAGATACATATCATTTATTAAATACTAGCAATAGAAGTGCAGGTTGCACTGGAATTAATTAATTGAAGTCATGTAAAACCTATGTTGGGGCCTGGGGTATAGCTCAGCAGTAGAATTATTGACTAGCATGCCCTAGACCCTGGTTTGTTCCAAGTACTACCCAAAAAAAATTAATGTGCAGAAATTATAAAATTTTATTTAAAATCATTGAAATTTCCAGTAAAGGAGAGCTAGTCTACATTTATGTCATTCTTATAAAAATATTATTCTTGGGCTGGGTTTGTGGCTCAGTGGTACAGCCCTCACCTAGCATGTGTGAGGACCTGGGTTTGATCCTCGGCATCACATGAAAATAAAATAAAGGTATTACCTACAACTAAAAAATATACTTTAAAAAATATATCATTCTTTACATTGATCTATGTTTAATATTATTCCAGTAAAAATCTCAGGATTTTCTATAGTAAATTAAAGGCAGACTTAAATTCGCTATAGAGTGAAGACAGATCACTAAGATACTCTTAAAGAAATAGTATGAAGTAGGAAGACTTGTCCTACCAGATAGCAAGATTTAATATGAAGTTAGGAAAATTAAGATGTGGTATTGGTGTAGAAATTGTCTCCCACTGTGATGAGACAGAATAAAGAATCCAGATACAAAACTGTGATTAATACAAACTTGATTTATGACAGAACTGGCATTTTAGATCAATGGAGAAAAGACAAAATAGTAATGAAACAATTGGTTTCCCAGGTAGGAAATAATGAATTTAAGTCCCATCCTCACAATTAAATAAAAATTAACTCCAGGTTAATTGAAGATCTAAATGTAATTGAGCAGAAAATTTCTAGAAGATACTAATATAGAAGAATGTATTTGTGACTTGGGGCTAAAGAAACGTTTTTGTTTGCGTTGCTTGGAATTGAACCCAGGACTTGTGCGTGTAATTTGCAACCGACCTCCTCTTCAAGCTTCTAAAAAAACATTTAACATTGTACACAAGCCAGGTGTGGTGGTACATTCCTATAATCCCAGTGACTTGAGTCTGAGGCAGGAGGATCCCAAGTTCAAAGCCATCCTCAGCAACTTAGCAAAACACTGTCTCAAAATAAAATGGGATGGGGATATGGCTCAGTATTTAAGTACCTCTGGGTTCTGTCCCTAGTACCAAGAAGAAGAAGAAAAAAAAAAAGTAGACAAAAGGAAAATACTCAACTATAACAAAATTAAGAAACTTGCTTATTAAAAGATACCCTAAGAAAAAATGAGCTGCAAATTGGGACCTAGTGTCTTATAATGTATAATAAAAGATTGATATCCAGACTGCATAATAAGTAGAATAACCATTCAGAAGATAAATTAGGCAGAAAAAAACTGGGCATAGTGGTGCATACATGTAATTCCATCTGCTCAGCAGGAGGACTGTAAGTTCAGGGTCTGTCTATGCAACAAAACAAGACCCTCAGCAATTTAACAAGACCCCATCTCAAAATAAAGAAAGCACCCTTGGGTTTAATCCCTAGTACAAAAAAAATTTTTTTTTTGAGAGTTTAGTTGTAAAAAATATTTTTAAAGCTTGAAATGCACTACTGACATTGCGTATGATATTAAAAGTTTTAATATAGGGTTGCAAGGTTGAAGCAAATACCCCTTAAGATTATAAATAAGCTCATTCAAAATGTTTTTAATGTTATGTTGTAGTCATTTATGAGATAGAAAAGATATTTTTCTTTATTAATAATTAGCTTTGGGGTTAGGAGATAACTCAGTTGGTAAAGTGCTTGCCTTACAAGTACAGGGCCCTGGGTTTGATCCCCAGCACCGGAAAAAAAAAAAAAAAATTAGCTTTGTAATCTTAAGCAATAGTCTGGACAGTTTTTCTTTATTTCAGAGATAAGGAGTTGAAGTAGTTAATGTCCAGTGACAAGTAGTTAATTGTCCCAGGACCAATTTTTATGAATACTGATGCTTAGTTTTTTAGTTGTCAGATCATGAGTTAGATCTTTGTCTATGTCTAATGGTTGTATTCCAAGCAGTATGCATTTGGAATGAATTTGTCTATGATAATTTTTATAAACATTCCATGTTTATTTTTGTCATAAAAAAACCACATCTCATCTAATCCTTGAGTTGGTGGAATTTTTAGTGGAGATGGTGGCTACGCTATTTCCTAGACACACATTGCAACCCTTGGGGTATTCGTAGATTTAATAATTAGGAGATGCTTACATTCTTAGCACGAATGTTTTGATACCATTTCGATACTATATTTTTATTTAAATGCTAATAAAAAATTTTAACACAAGCATATTCTGTGACATCTCTGAATACTTTATAATAAAAACCACTTTCTAATTTTTCCTTCTCACTTGTACTAAGTATTTGTTGCAAACTAATATAACAATTAACTCTACAAAGATGCCATCATTTTCCTTGTCTATAAGGAAACAAAGTTAAGTCACCTGGTCAAGATCATAAAACTTGTATGTAGCAGAGTCGAGATTTGAATCTAGACAGTAGACATTAAAGTCAGTACTCTTAATACAAAAACCAGGCTGTAATTAAGTAATTACTAAGTGATAGAAAATGTACCTTGAAAATAATAATCTTTTTAATGGTGGTAATGACAGTGATGAGGTTTATAACCACAACATTTACTAAGCCCTTACCATATTCTGCTGTGCTAATAATAAGCACTTTACACTTAATTCTCATGATCACCTTTTACAGATGATGAAATCAAGGCCCAGAAAGATGAAAAAGTCCAGAAAATACAGCTTAATAATTAAGATCCAATCTGAGGTTTTTAGGCCCAGGGTCTGTTTTCATGCTTATGCTCATAGTCATATAGAAACTAGCTACCATGTCTCTTTTACTATGTAAATTGTAATTATATTGCTCTTTTTTTTTAAAAGATGGCTTGGTGACAGTTACCCCTAATAAATTACAGCTAATAGTAAGAGTGACTTAACATTTAATCTGTGCAACTCTGCAGAAGTCTTCAGTAGCAGGAGGTTTAGTATAGGGATTTTGGTTGTATTATAGGACCTGTTTTATCACCAGCCTTTTAAACTCTTCTGAGAGTGTTTACTACAGTGGCTAAGAACACAGGTCCTAGAGCTAGGTTACCCAGATTTGGAACCATTTTCTGACACTTATTGGCTTTGTCACAAGCTATATAAGAATCCAACTACCTGTCACATAGGCATTCCATTAAATGTTAGCTGCTATCGTTTATGGGAGGGAATAGTGGAGGAACCTAGATCTGGGAAGAATGCCTTTAGAAAGTGATAGGAATTGACATTCAAATAATTACTGAAATAAATCTTGATTTGTCAAATAATGACTTTGCCAAGTTTCTGTCAACATGGGACTGTCATCACAAGACTAATTTTTTTTCTTTTTTACACATTAGGTTGGGTTTTTTGTGAAGAGAGGATGTTCGAAAGGCATGGTTGAAATTGAATTGTAAGTGTTAAACGTGCTAAAGCCACTTTTTTTGTGTAATTTCTTAGTTTCTATTTGTGCTTTCCTGATGACTTTGGAAAAGAGAACTGATAGAGCATTATGGCATAAATACTGGAAGGTATATTTAAAGGATACTTGATATAAACTAAATTTTTTTAATGCAGCTTTTAAAAACTTAAATCGTAAGAATTTTATTTTGGAAAAATTCTCAAGGACATTTCTACATATTGCTGGTAAATATTCATTAAGAAATTGCGATTACACAAATGGTATGCCTTGACTCCATGTACAAATAGAGAAACAATATGTATCCCATTTGTTTACAATAAAAAAAAAGAAAAGAAAAGAAATTGCTGGGCTGTGATTGTAGCTCAGTGGTAGAGTACTTGCCTAGCATGTGTGAGGCACTGGGTTTGATCCTCAACACCACATAAAAATAAATAAATAAACAAAATAAAGGTATTGTGTCCATCTACAACTAAAAATATTTTTTTAAAAAGAAGTTGCTTTATTTCATCTGTTGGTAGTTATTAAAAAAATGCAAAGTAGAAGTATATAACATTGAGGATGAAAACCTTTTAGCTATTAATTCTACTTCAAGAAATAATCACTATTCATAGTTTGATGAATTTCATCTATGATGACTACTCAGCATTTCTGTCATTTTTCAGTCCTTATCAAGGTTTTGATAATTTATCATAATATTCTTTTCCTTTGAACCTGCATATTCTCAATTGATCTCCCTCTCAGCAGTTATTCCTGATGGATCAGAATTGTTATTTGTGATGAAATCAGTTGACCAACCTAGTTGTACATGCATTTAGTCTTTTATATACACTGTTTAGATGATTTTTAAAGGATGTTTTTGGAGTATTTTTGCAAAGTTTTGCAACTTTTGAGCTGAACAAAACCTTTAAAGATCATTTGAAGGCCCTTAAAATTGTTGGAAAATTTTTATTTATTACAAATGAGAATTAGACATAAGGAAGTAAAAAAAATACCCAACTTATTAAAATATGACAATTTTACTCAAGGATACAAAACCGAGACCTGAGTAGAGAAGCATAATATTGTCCTAGAAACATAAGATTAATCTTATCATTAATACATTAGTCCTTCCCTCCATTATTGAATATTTTTGATAGAATTCCAGCAAGAGTCTCAATAGTTAAGTTTACATGTTAATTCTAAATTTCATCTTGAAGAATAAATGCCAGGATCTCTAAGAATTTGAAGAAGCAGACTTGTGAATAAAACTTTTATGTACTGGATGTTAAAGTATACTATGATAACTGTTGATGTAGAAATTCATGGTACTGATACAAAAGTTTAGAGGAACAAATGGAGAAACCAGGAACAAATGTAAATGTGTATGAGAATTTAATTTATTATGAATGTGGCTGTTTTAGTGTAAGGTATTATAAGAGATAGGAAAAAGAATTGTTTTTGATCCTTTCACATTCAAGTACAACATAGCACTCATCTGACAGCACTTGTCTGATAGCAGATGTATGGGTATTTTTCTCTATACCCTGCAATTTAGTTTAGGTCTGATACTAACTAGATTTAGTACAGAGCCTATAGGTTAAGGGCTCAGTCCCCCAAGACTGCCTATCCCTTGCCACTACCCCGCTATCAGAGGCCATTTGCAAGTTTCATTTTGTGACCTGCATTTCTGACAACTGGCTATAAATTGGGGTTCTCATGTCCCTTTTCTTGGTTCAATTATGTGCTAAGTCAGCTCACAGAATTCAGGTTTACCAATTTATTATGAAAGATGCTACAGAGGATACAGATGAATAGCCAAATAAAGACAGATATGGGACAAGGTCTGGAAGAGTCTTGAGTACAGTAGCTTTTGTCCTCATAGAATTGAAGTGTACTACCCTTCCTACACACACACAGACGTGTTCACCAAACAGAAGCTTTCTGAACCCCATAGCTTGGATTTCTTTTGAGACGTCATCACTTAGGCATGATTGATTATTAATTCTATCACAGCCCTCCTCCCTCCCCTTTCCAGAGGTATGTGGGGGGTGGTACTGAAAGTTTCAGTCTTCTAATCATGGTTTGGTATTTTTGGTGACCAGCCCCTATTCAGGAAGCCACCAACAGTTGCCTCATTAGGACAGAAGGCATTTCTGTTACCCAGGAAATTCCAAAGGATTATGAGTTCTGTTCCTGGAATGGAGGCAGAGGCCAAATATGTATTTCTTAATATATCCCAATATCACAGGTATAAATTGTTCAAATTGAATCAAGACAGTGGCTATTAAATTTTTAACTGAATCAAGAACTTTGTCTATCCCACATGTAAGTAGGATCTAGATGTGTTAAATGCCAAGTGAAAATTATCTAATTTAGAAAATAATTAAAATATCAAATATTTTATAAGCTTTGGGAATGGAGAAGGCCTTTTTGACTAGAACAAGAATCCCAATAGCTAAATAAAACGTCAAATAGAAAATTAGACTCTATAAAAATCCAGCTAAAAATAGTGATGCTTTAGTTAAAAATAAGTGATAAGTGGGTGAAATTATTTTTAGCACCAAAAAAAGTACAGGTTTTAAAATTACTGAAATATCAATGTCTCACACAAATGAGTAAAAATTTATAAGCAGCCTAATGAAAAAATGAGCAAATAAATTCTACAAAAAATTAAAATAAATGTAATAAATAAGTGTAAAATAGAGGTTATAACTTACTCTTTATCTAGAAAATCAAGATAATGAGGATTTCTTTTTTCCACTCACCTTAGGAAAATTTAACTGGGTTTTAAAAATAAAACCCAGTAATATGAAGGTATAAGGAAATGGATGCTGTCACGCCCTGTTAATGGACATATAAGTTGTATACTCTTTGTGGTCCTATCAGTCGGCATTTAGAATACACATAGTCTTTTATCTGGTTATTCAGTTGAGCAAATGTCTGTTCTAGAGAATGTTTACTCATTTGTACAAAATAAGGTTTCCCCAATCGTGATAGTAACAAATTATAAGCAACTGAAGTTAGCTGATGATGTCTGAACAAAGTGCTAGTTCTATTTATAGAATTTATAAAGTTAGGAGGAGGTGGTACTGAGTGTTCAGGAAAAGCCATTAAGACTATTTCTAAGCTGAGAAATGAGTGAGAAAAAAGCCAACTATAAGAACATCTGTTTAAGGCAGAAAAGTTTCTGCAAAGCATCTAAAGTGAGATCGAGTTTGTTGTTTTTGAGGAACAGAAGAATAGAGTGTGCAGGAGTGAAATGAGGTATTATTACAGGATTTTGGAAAATGCCCTTTACTTGATTTAGGATAGTCCCTTATGTTCCTGATTTGGTATGATTTTAATTATGAAGAGTAGTGAATTTTATCAGTATTTGTTGAATTAATCATTGTTTTAGTTGATGTGTGAATTTCCTTCTTTTTATTCAGTTTTGCATGCTTGAATGATGAGTGGTTATAGCTTTTTGATGCATTGCTAGATTTGATTTTCTAATTTTAGGCTTTTTATATCTGTATTTTGCTTGTGAAACATACTGTGGTATGAATATTTGGTTCAACTTACCAATTAGATCATTTGGAGCTTTGGGGGTTTTTCCCCTAACTAATTTTTAAATTTTTTTCTACTTACTGGTTTGATTTACTTAATAATAATGAGATTGTTTAGTTTTTCGGTTTCTTCTTGGATCATGTAGTTATTTATAGTTTTTTGATTTTTTAATTTTTCTTAGTTTTAAATCTTTTGACCTGAGTAATATACCGTTTGTCTATCTTCTTATACATAATATACATATTTTTTGAGTCTTCTGTAGTTGTATTCACCTTCTTCATTCATGTCTCTCTTCTAGATTTGAAAAGTCAATTTATTGATTTTACTGGTCTTCTATGAACTAATTTTTTGTTCTGTTTCTGTCTTATATCATGATTTTCTATTATTAATTTGTATTCTTACCTTTAAACTTTCCTTCAGTTTCTTTAAACTTTGTTTTTAGTTTTTTAAAATTTGCTGTCAGTCTATTTTTTTTCCAGTTTCTTGAAATGGATATGTATTATACTAATATTCAGGTTTTTGTTTTCCTTAATATAAACAGCTAAGGTTAAAAATTTTCCTCTTAGTATTGCTTTAACTCTGTCTCCAAATTTAAGTATATGGTATTTTCTTATTTTTCAATTTTAAACACTTTATCATGTTTGTAATTAGTTGTTTCTAATTCTAATGTAGTGATTTTCTTTTTTAGCATTGATTTTCACATCAATGTGAAAAAATATAATGTGAAAATATGTATAGTTTTTATTTTGCTGTACCTTGAAGTTGTTAAGGCTTAGTTTTTGTAGTGAGCTTTTGTAATTCTTACTATTTAGTTGAAAGAGAATTCTCCTACTGATAACCTGCAGTTTTCTGTATTTGTTCATTAATTCAAGTTTATTAAATTCTCTCTTGATTTTAAAACTCAATACATTATTATTATTTTACATGAACTGTGCTGTCAGTATTTAGAATTATCCCAGATATTTCTGTTTGCCTTGCTTTTAATTTCTTCTTGCATTTCTGATCTTCCCTCTGGAATCACTTTCTTCCTGCTAAAAAGGCATTTTTAAAAATTTACATTAATTAGGGTTTTCTAGTGGAACGTTCAGTTTTTATTCAAAAATGATGCTATTTTGCTTTGAATTTTTTTTTTTTTTTTTTTTTTTTTTTTTTGCGGTGCTGGGGATTGAACCCAGGGCCTTGTGCTTGCAAGGCCCGCACTCTACCAACTGAGCTATCTCCCCAGCCCTGCTTTGAATCTAAAAGATCTATTTGCTGAATATAAAATTCTACATTGACAGATCGAAGCATATTCTAAGGATAGTGCCATTGTTTCCCAACATGGATCTAATCTTAGCTTCTTTGATAGTAAGCACTATTTCTTGAGATGTTTTTTTAAAATCATTTTTGGTGTTTTATAGTTTCACATCATATTTAGGTATAGTTTTGTTTTTTATGTGTTCCTTGGTATTTGATGAACTTCCTTTTTTTTTTTTTTTTTTTTTTTTTTTGTTTGATACTGAGCACCAAACCAAGCAAGGGAAACTTTACCACTAAACTACATTCCTAGTCCTTTTTATTTATTTACTTAAAATTTATTTATTTATTTTTGGTACCAGGGATTGAATCTAGGGGTGCTTAATCACTGAGCTACACTCCCAGCCCCCCCCCCCCCTTTTTTTTTTTAATAACAAGGTCTCGCTGAGTTGTTGAGGGTCTTGGTAAGTTGCTGAATCTGATCTGGAACTTAAAATCCTCTTGTTTCAGTCCCCCAAGTTTCTGGAATTACAGGCACACACCACAGTCGCAGGAAAGTGGAGCTGAAACTCCAAACCTTGGTTCTCATGTTCTGACAAAAGAAAATTTAAAGTCAGACACCAAAACCATGCAAGAGAACTTTATTATAAGTGACAGTAGAATGGAAGCGAGGTGATAATAAAGTAAAAGCAAAGTAAGGCCCAAGCAGAGAGCACTCTGAAGAGAGAGAGAGGGCAGTCTCTAAGCAGGGAATGACAAAGTAGACAGTGCTATCACCAAATTTATTACTGTTTATTGTTTATCAGAACGGGGGAATACCTTCTGTACTCTTCACCAATCAGTTGTTCAACTCCTCCTCTATGTCAGGTTAGTCAGAAGTTATCTGGTCAGAAGTTACCTTAGTGTATTTGCACCACTAAAGAATCCACCTTTTGAGCTAGTAGGAGATATTTGGCACCATAACTTCTATTTTTATTTTGACCCTTTCAGGAGTTAGTCCCATAAATCCTTCTTAATTGAGGTACCCCCCTCCCCATTATCTCTTCCACTTTTATCTTTTTATTCTCAGGGTTTGTGTACTAATGATTTTCTACAGGTTATTTACTATAAATTATTTACTCATCTGTCTTGGCTTTAACTTAAAGAAAATTTTAAGAATAACTTGAAGTAAACCTGTGACCTTGCCATGCATTTTATGGATCATTGTAACTACTACCTAACACCACCACATCTGACAAGCTTCTTAATCTATGGTTTGGTGTCTTACTTCAGTTTTGGAAAGTTATCTCTTCACATATTGCCACTGACCCATTTTCTGTGCCCATTCTTTAGAAATTTTATTAGATAGATCATTAGATTTTCTTAGTAATCTATGTCTCTTAACATCTTTCATATTTTTCATCTTCATGGTTTTGTTTTTATAATTTCTGCTTGTTCTTGGTGCTTTGTTTTCTTGTGTATATATTTCCAGTGAGTTGCTTCCTTCTCTGAACCTTTGTGCTAATTCTTTGAGGATAAACTAAATTTCTGCAGAAGAAATTTTTACCACAGAGCATTAGATACTTTAAATCCAGGATCATAATATATTGAATTCCCAGCTTGAGAGGTTTTGAACCTTATAGGTAGATTATGTAACTGTAAGATATAAACATGTTTGAGGCTAACTTGTTAGTGATTCTTGGGGAGACCATTTGTTGGTTTCATAGATCAAGCTATAGATTTTAGACAGGCAGTTTTGCCTTGCTATCCCTACTGGTGGTGTTGGTGGGGATGATGAAGTTGTTTATCCTTCTACTGAGGGTATAGCTCCTTGCAGGTGGTTTTCTATTATACTCTGTTAGCACAAGAAGACCGGGCAGGATACAGACCTCACACGTCATCTTAGGGGGATGAAATGGTGCCCGTGGACCCACTGCCCTGGTGGAAAATAAGCCACTGAACAAAGAAAAGGATTGGATTTTTATAGGTTATTTTGAGGGGTGGTCTAGGAAACATATGTCAGTTTTGCTTAGTCAGGAATGTGAGCCTTTCGGTCAAGGTCTGTGGACAGTGCCTAAAAACGATTTTGCTTTGGAGGAGATAATGCCTCCTAGAGACTATATTCTTTTGAGGATGATAAAACATCCTCTTTACCTGCAACCAACATCTGGAAAACATTCATCTTGGGAGATGAAAGCTGTCAGTACATGACCTTCATTTTTACTTCCTTTTTCTCATCCCTCATTATTTTGGGATTTTCTTATTCTCCATATCCGTTACTCTCCACACCAGGTAGGTAGCTTTGGGCTTTGTCTGCAGTCCTTCTGCCAGGAGACCATGAAAATGAACCCTCAAGGTCACTTAGTTAGGTAGTTGCTGTCAAGGTGAAAATGAATTTCATTTTTCCACTCTGGTTTTCCACTTGCTTTAAGATCTTGGCCAGAGCTCCTTAACTTTCATGCTAACTGATAAATGCATTTATGAAATAGTTTAGCCATTCTTCTAGTTGTTTGTAGCAGGAAAATCAATAAGGATACTTCATTAGACATTCTGCTGGAAATGAAGATTTAAAACTAATATTTTTGAAGTTCTAAAATCTTAGTGTTTGAAGTATTCTGATGACAATCTAATCTATATAGACATTTATAAATTATTATCATTTAGCCATTAGATACCAATAATTTATCTTTTTACCACATGCTGCTGATTCCCAGTGAAGAAGATGGATGAATAGATGGGAGGTGTGGAGCAGTAGTACCTCTAAAAGCAAGAAATAAGTAAATACTCTTCTTTCAGATTCTATGTTGCTTAATGTTCCTTTATAACCATGTAATATAATTCCCTCTGAATTCAGAGAGGAGTACATGGTGAAGAAGCCATGAGCTACCTGTATGGGCAGGCTAGTTTTGATTTATGGAAATGCTTATGTAAGAGTAACATTCATTCTTAACATTTTCCAAGTAGGGAAAATTTTGATGTTTAACCATTATGCTTTTATATACCATCCCATTTTGAAATGCGGTCAATGCATGTGATCACAGAATAACATAATTGTTAAAGTTGTTATAAATAACTCTAGACATACAACTCCTCTGGTAGTGTTTGTGAATTAGTATTGAATTTTAATTTTATTTTGTTAAAAATTTCAATTGTTAATTTAAATTTTAGATATTGAATAAGTAGTAATTGACATGTGACCAGTTATGGTATTACTACTAATAAAATGACAAGATTTCCTTATTGGGAGGGAATAAAAATTAAAATAATCCTTTATGGCACCTTTGGTGCAAGAGAGTGTTAGAAATTTTATTTCTAAACTAATGTATTTTGAATATAAAGATTTAAAAATTATTCTTTAATCAGGTTCAGAACTTCTGGAAATCTTGTAATCACCCGTGAGATTGATGTGGCAAAAAATCAGTCCTTTTGGTTCATCAACAAAAAATCTACAACCCAGAAAGTAGTTGAAGAACAAGTTGCAGCCTTAAATATTCAAGTGGGCAATCTTTGCCAGTTTCTACCTCAGGTATGGGAGAAGTAAATGTTAAAAATGGGAGAGTTTTGTTTCTCATGTTTACTTTTTATGCCACATAAAAATATAAATATTTTCCAAGGGATATTATAATGATTACTATTTACATTGAACACACAGCACTTTTCATACTAATAGTACTTTGTGAAAGGTAACATCTCATCACTTATAGTATTGTTATTAATTTTAGTTAATAAAAAATCTCAATTGCTAAGTGTTTTAAAGTATTATTTTTAAGTACAGAGTAGCTTCAATAGCCATGTGCTTCATTTGTAGAACCTTAAAAAATTTTGTCACTAAACAGCTTTTAATCAATGTATTTGTATAAAATACTGGATGTATGAAAACTCTTATGTGTACCTTCTAAAAAGTCTTATTATATTTTAAATATATTTAAGAATTAAAAATCCTGATAATGCATGTTAAATACCTTTTAAGTTTGTCTTTTAATGCTGTTTTTTTTTTTTTTTTTTTTTTTTTTTTTTGCGATGCTGGGGATTGAACCCAGGGCCTTGTGCTTGCGAGGCAAGCACTCTACCAACTGAGCTATCTCCCCAGCCCTGAATGCTGTGTTGTGATAGCATTATCAGTCATTTTTTTCAGAAAAATAATGGTTTGATTAAATAAGTCCAACTTAAGTAAAAATTTAGAATCTGAAAGCTTTTTGCACTTATCAACTCATGTCAGACTACCTCAAAAGTAGATATTTGAAATTCGCCCTTTTTTTTTTTTTTTTTTTTTTTTTTTTAAACTTAGAACCTTCCACCTGGTATGTGATAGTGATCACTTCAATCCAGGAGACTATCCATTTCCTTTATTCATTATCTATTTATGATCCATGTAATTTCAACCATTGACATAGAAATGTTTTAAAAGTTATCAAAAAGATAATTTCTGCTGTGTTTTATTTTATTAAAGAATAATATGTATCATGTTTATACAAGGTTCACATCTCAAAATAAAGTTTTAAGTGTAATCACTGAATAAAATACATCTAAAAGATATTTATAAATTTGCTGATATTTAATGTTTGTGCTTTAGGACAAAGTTGGAGAATTTGCAAAACTCAGCAAAATAGAATTGCTTGAAGCTACTGAGAAGTCAATTGGTCCTCCAGAAATGCACAGGTATCACTGTGAACTCAAAAACTTCAGGGAGAAAGAAAAACAACTAGAGGTATTTATAAATCCACAACTCATTTGTGTTGTCCTTTATTAATTTCTGTGTCATGAAATGTGGAATAGTGAGCCAGTAATTCTGTTCATTAACTGAATTCATATTTGTGATTTTTTTTTTTTTAAAACCCAAGATAGTACTTGTTGACATCAGTTAAATGACAAAAAGGGAGAATGGATTTGATAATGTAAAGTTTGGGAATTTGAAGACTCGTTTTCATCATAGGTGTTGTCTAAATATTAATGTGTTCTGAGTTTTCAGTCTGTGCTTACAAAATATACTCATATTAATTTGATAACAGTATCTAAGATGTATTTTCATTTAGGAATAGAATTATATAGATTAGTTAAAATGAAAGTTTAAAAAATTTGACTGTTTAATCTATACATGTTATTGAGTTTTTAAGAAACCAGTAACCATTTTGGATTTTTCCCTCTCAGGAAGTTAAATATTTTGTCATTCAGTCAGTACCTACTAAACTAAAATTTACCATGTGTTAGGAACCATATAAGGTTTTGGATAATATAGCACATGTGAATGTGGTATTTAATATAACACCTCTGTTGAACCAGCTTTCTTAGTGTATTTTTTTTTATAGTTGCAAAGAGGTAGGCTTTATAAGAGAACTATACATTTAGTTGCAGTGTTAAATGTTTTCATCTTTAATAAACATAAATAAAAATGTCTTTTTATGGCATAACATTTATAAAGGTATTTTATTTAATAGATTTTTTAGCCATATACCTTCATCTAAAATAAATAAGTACATTTTCATAATGAGAACTGTTATAAACAAATACTTTCTGTTAAAGTATAACTGTCTGTACTTGATAAATACTTACTATGGTAAAATGTTATTTTTTTGCACTAATTAAGAGTAGTAAATGACCAAAGAAGTTGTTCTGAACTTTTTGTAATTATTTTATCCTATTTGAGATACTCCTTCAATTCTTTTCCCTTTTTCCCCTTCAATCAATCAAATAATCCCACCCAAAATACCTTTCTAACCTACCTATCATCCTTTGAAAAAAAATGATCATATATTCTACTGTGTTCTGAGTGCATCTTTGTATTTGTTAATTCACAGTATAAAGCTGACAGATTGAGCATCCCTAATCCAAAATTTGGAATGTTCCAAATGAGTATCATATTGGTTCTCAGAAAACTTCAGACTTTGGAGCATTTTGAATTTTGGGTTTTCGGGTTAGAGATGCTCAACTGGTAACATCTATGCACATATTCCAAAATCTGAAAACTTCAAAATCAAACACTTCTGGCCCCAACCATTTTATATAAGGAATACCCAACATGTATTAAGAGAATTGTTTCTATCCCTGCAGTAGATGACACAGATAGCTCTTACCAATCTCCTGCAGAATTCTTTACTGTGAATTTTGCTGGCATTATTTTTTCATTGTTAAAAGATTTGACCTGTTGTCGTTTTTTCAGTTAAACTGATTATTCAACAAATACTTATTTTAGACTTCTTGCAAAGAAAAAACTGAATATCTGGAGAAAATGGTTCAGAGGAATGAAAGATACAAACAAGATGTCGAGAGGTTCTATGAAAGGAAGCGACACTTAGATTTAATTGAGATGCTTGAAGCAAAAAGGCCATGGGTGGTAAGTCTCACTTATTAGAGAGGCAAAAATAGGTGATTCTTTAAGTAGCAGAATAGTTATAAAGAAGGCATTAATCATGTGTTCAAATTAGGTGCTTTTTTGTTTTATGTATTGTACATATTGTAGTTTATAGCTCTCTTACTCTTTACTATAGATGTGTGCTCGTTATATTAGAACGAATAGTCCATTGAGTCAGTACTCTCAATTCTTCCAGAGTTTGGTCCATAGAGCTAGTTCTATGATATTTTTAAAACGTTGTTATCTAAAAAGTTTTATACATGTAAAAACATTAAATCTTTGTTCTCAGGTCATTAAGAACCTTTGGGATGTGCCACTAATACAGAATTCAGCTACAGATGTAGCTGAAATATCTTTAACTACAGGCTTCTGCTCATGTTTCACAATTTTCTTGAGGCTGCTTTTTTTTCTAATCACAGTGTGATATATTTCATTACCTAAGTCCACAGTATGAGCTAAAGATTAAATTTCCTCAGTGCATTGCTTTTTAAAAGATGCAACAAATTAGGTAAGAATAGTTTCATAGTGTTTCTTCCTAGGTTAGAGTGGAAATAATATTAAATTTTTAAAAAAATATGAGCCAGGTGTGGTAGCATGCTTCTGTAATCCCAGCAGCTTGGGAAGCTGAGGCAGGAGGATTGCAAGTTCAAAGCCAGTCTCAACAACTTAGAGAGGGCGTAAGCAACTTAGTAAGGCCCTGTCTCAAAACAAAACATAAAAAAGGCTGGAGATGTGACTCAGTGGTTAAGTGTCCCGGGGTTCAGTCCCTGATACCCAAAAAAAAGAGACCTAGATTTAAAAAAATGTTTTATTGTGTTTGTGGTATTACTCCCCCACACTTTCTAATTCCATTATTCTTTTCTGTTCCTCTTTTTTGATTGCATTTTCCCAGTGTCCATTCTTATTCTTTCACTGGCAATATCTTTTGAAGTCTTTAGGTTTCCCCAGTCTTTTTAAAAATTTTCTTTTTTGATTTACGCTAGTGAATATTTCTTTTTCTTTATCTCATTCACTCAGTATATGCTGAATTAGCACTCCACTTATTTTTGCTCGCCAAATATTTATTAATTCTTGTGACATGTAGAGTGTCATTTTTACCTAACTACTTAGCAACATGCTTTTTTTATATTTTTCTTTGACCTATTTTCCTTCTGTAATTTTCTTCCATTTTTACCTCTCAAAATTGTTTCTTTGGCTTTTTAATATATCCCTGAATCCTTTCTTATTTGAGAGATTAGAGGAAAATCTTATTTTAGTGCCAAAATATTTTTTGGATTTTTTTTCTGCCTGTACCTGATTTTAGTATATGTATCGGTTTAAGCTGGTTAGTGCATTAACTTTATTTCTTGAATTATTTGTAAGGAATATGAAAATGTTCGTCAGGAATATGAAGAAGTAAAACTAGCCCGTGACCGTGTGAAGGAAGAGGTCAGAAAACTTAAAGAAGGGCAGATTCCTATGACACGTCGGATTGAGGAAATTGAAAGACAGCGCCATAATTTGGAGGCTCTAATCAAAGAAAAGGTACTTTGCTTATTCAGTTTTGCATTATCTGAATTTTATTTTAGCAAATACAAAAAAGTATTTTCAGCTATTTCAAAGTATTTTCTCATTTACTTGTAAATTTTATTACTTCGTTTCTTTAGGAATTACTATAGGGCTTTTAGGAGCTTGTTACTGTTGAAGGATTGCTGCTTTATAGGAATTCCAAGATATAAAAAGAGGAAAATGAAATCTGATTTTTTAATTACAAAATGATTTTTCATATTATTTCTAGAAACATTGAACTCCTTTTGTGAATTTATCATCTCTGCTATGTAATTACACTCCCTTTTGGAGGAAGATGACACAGAGAATTTGTTATTTGTTGGAGTAAATAATATAGTAATTACTTGTATTTTAAAAGCATAATCTTTATAGTCATGACTTTTAACCTTTAGGGGAACTTTGTGGTCAGAGATTATTTTGAGAATGGTTTAAATTCCTTCTTTCCAAATGTAGTAGTCTCCCCTTACCTGACTTCACATGAATGCCTGAAACTGCAAATAGTATTGAATCCTATTGATCATTTCAAATTTTAGAGCAAGAAAGGATTATAAATACTTTTATCTAGTTAATTAAAGATACTAAATCCCAAAGATAACATAATTTCTTGAAGAATTTATAATTAACAATTACCATTCATGTTTGTGGTGGTTGGTTATAGTTAGGGTGCATATATTAATCAGCTTTCTGTCACTATGACCAAGTACTTGACACAAAACAACTTGGAGGAGGAAAGATTTATTTTAACCCACAATTTTAGAGGTTTTGGTCCATGGTTGGCTTGCTGCATTGCCTTTTAGCCTGAGATGAGACAGAACATCACAACAGGAGGTGTGACTAAGGAAAGCTGCTCAACTTTTGACAACTGGGAAGCATAGAGGGAGAAGGAAGGGCCCACAGATAAGCTATGGTTCCCAAGGGTACACCCCTCAGTGACCTACTCCAGCCATGCCTCACCTGCTTACAGTTTCTACCTCTTCCCAGTAGTTCATTCAAATTATTAACTCATCAAACGAATTAATCTATTGATGAAATTATACAGTTTTTATCATCCAACTACTTCCTAAAAACCCCATTATTGGACATTACTGCCATGGGGACAAAGTCTTCAACACATGAACTTTTGGGAGACATTCCACATGTAAACTATAACATTTGGGTTTATAATTGTTGGGGATTTTTTGTTGTTGTTGTTCCAGAATTGATGTTTCTTCCAAGTTACTTTTTTTACATATATTTGAAAAAATGTATACAATAAATTCCAAGTCTCTAAAGTATCATATTTAAAAACCCTTGTTTTGCTTTTCTTTTATAACAGAAGCCTGGCTATTGAGACATTATCAATATCTCTTAGCCTAATTTGTTTTTGTGGAAATCTATATAGCCTAATATTTTAAAATTATTTTCCTGAAGAAGTGCTCCTGAATTCTGAGGTGGCACATTCCATCAGTCTACATTTTTTCTCCTTACACATGCTAGGCAAGTGCTCTACCACTGAGCTACGTTCCCAGCCCTTTTATTTTGAGATAGGATTTCACTAAATTTGTAATCCTCCTCCTGCTTCCCATGTAGCTGGGATTACAGGTGTTCACCACCATGTCTGGCTTGATAAATATTTTAAATTCTACTATTTTGTTCCTTAACTGCCTGACCTTATTTTCTTTGTATGTAGAAGAGCAGTAACATGTTCTCATTATTCCATGGATTGTTTTCAGGATCAGATAAAATATCACAGGAAAATAAATGTGAAGAAGTAAACATATGCATGCATATTACCCTAGCTATTTTTACTATTGTTAGGAATAACCTTTAATAATTTCTTACACTGTTCATATGTATTGTGATAATTATGAATTTGGTTTGAAATAAATTGAGAAAGCACTGTTGTGTGTTAACTCACATAACATTATTTGGATGGGTGGAGCCACATGCTTACTTGAGTTGTTAACTTTCCCCCTCTCTGGTTCAATCTTACAGGCAACAGACATTAAAGAGACATCTCAAAAATGCAAACAGAAACAAGATGTTATAGAAAGGAAAGATAAACATGTAAGATTTTTATTGAAATTGTTATTACCTTAATTTCCCCTTACTTTTATGTTCAGATCTTGATGAGTCAAACTTTTCCTCCTCCTCCTCCTCCTCTTATTCTGTCTCTCTTCCTTCCTTCCTTCTTTCCTTCCTTCCTTTCTTCCTTCCTTCCTTCCTTCTTTCCTTCCTTCCTTCCTTCCTTCCTTCCAGAACTGGCAATTGAACCCAGGAATGTTCCACCACTGAGCTATATCCTCAACCCTTATTTTGAGACATGGTCTCACTAAATTGCCTAAGCTGGCCTTGGACTCGTGATCCCTCTGCCTCAGCCTCCTGAGTTCAGTTGCAGGGATCACAGGCATGTGCCAGGACTAGTCAAATTCTTATTCAGGAGTTGTCCAGGGTCCTCCTCAATCTCTATTTCTTATGTTAATCTGCAAGGGAAATTTAAGATTTTTTTTTTTTTTTTTTTTTTTTTTTGTTAACCTGAGTAAAACCGATTTGGAAGCATAGTAGTTGAGCAGAAGATAATTGGAAAATTCCTTAGAACCACTGATTTGACTATATCTCACATACATTGATTTATTTTCCTTTAGTTTAAGATTTTATAATTTTCATTTTAATATTTTTCTTCAGCTAAGCTTACTTAGAAGTTCTTCTATTATTTTCTATAGTTAGGAAAATTTTGTGTGTTTAGTTTTGGGGGTATTTGAGGGGCACTGGGGATTGAACCCAGGACCTGGCATTTGCTCTAGCACATGTTTTACCATTGAACTATACCCTCAGCCCTTTGGATAAGGAACTTTAAGTTTGCTTGTTTTTGTTTGTTTGTTTGTTTGTTTGTTTTTAATTAGAGTTCTAGTTATACTCCTTTATAGTCAGTAAGTGTAACCTTTAGGACTTTAGAATTTTTTGACACATCTTTTGGACTTCTGTTTTTTTTTGATACCAGGGATTGAAGTCCTCAGGGACACTCAACCACTGAGCCACATCCCTGTCCCTATTTTGTATTTTATTTAGAGACAGGGTCTCACTGAATTGCTGAGGCTGGCTTTGAATTCATGTCTCAGCTTCGAAAGCTGATGGGATTATAGACATGCACCACTGAGTCTGGCTTAGGAACTTTTATTGTATATTTGATTTTTGTATATGCTCTAAACATATTTGAAAAGAACTTTCATTCTATCTTTGGTGAAGATATATATACATACATATGCATATACATACATATATAGGTTAGAATGGGCTTTCTGTGATTGTATTATTCAAATGTTGTACATACTTTTTTACCTACTTGATATATCCATTTTTAGAACTTTATAATTATACATAGTAGTTGGGTTTATCCTCACTCACACATGCATGGAATTTGATTTCAGTTCATGATCCCTTTCCCCTTTCTCCCTTTTCCCTCCCATCCTCTTTCTCCTGCCATATTCTCCTTCCTCTACTCTATTAGACATCCTTTCGCTCATCTATTTATTTATATTTAATTGGTTCTTTCTACCTATACATAAAGGTGAAATTTCTTGTAGTATATATATGTGCATAATTTTTTAAGAATTCATTCCGCATTGCCCCCCTTACTTGTCCCTCCACTCTTCCTCTTGATCCCCTTTTTCTATATTGCTGATCCTCCCTTTGTTACCCTTTCCCTCCCCCTTTCCTGTATAGTTTCTGCATGTGAGAGAAAACATTAGACCTTTGAGTTTCTGAGTTTGACTTGTTTATTTACTTAGCATGATATTTTTCATATTCTCCATTTCCATTCATTTACTGGCAAATGCCTTAATTTTATTCCTTTTTAATGACAGTAGAACTCCACAATTTCTTAATCCATTCATCTATTGACAGGCATTTGAGTTGATTCCATAATTCAGCTTTTGTGAATTGTGCTGCTATAAACTTTGAGGTGCCTGTATTGCTGTAGTATGTGATTTTAGATCTTTTGGGAAAATACCAAGGAGAATAGCTGAGTCATACAATGGTTCCTGAGTTTTTTGAGGAATCTCCATACTACTTTCCAGAGTGGTTGCACTGGTCTGCAGCCCCAGCAGTGTACAAGTTTACCTTTTCCCCCACAACCTAGACAGCAGTTACTGTTTGTATTCTTGATCTTTGCCATTCTGAGTGGAGTAAGATGAAATCTTAGTGTAGTTTTATTTACATGTC
This sequence comes from Sciurus carolinensis, assembly GCF_902686445.1. Taxonomy (NCBI): domain Eukaryota; kingdom Metazoa; phylum Chordata; class Mammalia; order Rodentia; family Sciuridae; genus Sciurus; species Sciurus carolinensis. Next base: position 71,281,067 of record NC_062226.1, read on the forward strand.
CCTGATTGCTAGAGATGTTGAACATTTTTTTTTTTTTCATATATTTGTTGGCCTTTTATGTTTCTTCCTTTGAGAAGTTTCTGTTTAGTTCTTTTGCCCACTTATTGATTGGGTTATTTGGTTTTTTTGGTGTTAAGTTTTTTGAGTTCTTTGTATATTCTGGACACTAACCCCCTATCAGAGGGTAGCTGGCCAAGATTTTTTCCCATTCTGTAGGCTGTTATATCCATTTTTCAGGTGCTAATGTCTTATTCTATGAGTATATATTTGTTGTTCCTTATAATTATATTTTTTACCTAGATTTTAAAACTTTTTTTATTTTGTTCTTTGTCTACAAGGAATTTGAGCAGTTTACATAAGTGTTTTCTAGTTTGGTTTCTTTTACTCCTCTTTCTGTTTTCTGTTGCTGTTGATCAAGGTTTTCTTATTCCATTTTTAATCTGTAGATTGAAAGTTACATATTCTGGGCCTATTATTCTTCTACATACCTAGTATTCTCAGGAAATTTGACTCGTTACCTGAAATTTTTTTTACTCTTGTTATTTGTTTGGATTTAATAATATATTTTGTTGGTTTATTTGCTTCTTACATCACACTCTGGCTTCATCTTTAGGAAATGTGGATTCTCTTAGTCTTTTCCTTGCTAAATTATATCTTCTATAGGTCTCTGCGCTGTTTGGATGGTACACTTTCTGAGTCCTTGTGTGTTTGATGAGATCTTTTTGCATTTACTCTGGAATGTTATATGACTTTGTTATATGACTTCATAATGAATTCTAAGATGCATATTATTTTTTCCTAATACTCAAACAGTGTTGCCTTAGTATCCTCTTGGATCCAATATTGTTCCTGAGAAGTAACACATATGAAAAGTAGGCAGAGACAATATTAGAACAGTTCTACCAGACTTTCCTCATGCTGGGTACCAGTCACAAGTACTGGTTTTCCAGCTACTACACTTATATCAGGGTTGGCTACAAATTCAAGGATTCTAATAACTCTCACTTCAGGTTCATTAATTTGCTAGATTGACTCATAGAAGTCAGAAAAGCACTATCCTTAAAGATTTCCATACACATATGTAGTTGGGATGAACCCAACTACAGTGTATAACCATTAAACTGTAATTTCAAAAAAAAAAAAAACGATTTAGGACACAACTCAGGAACAGCCAAATGGAAGAGATGCATAGAAGAAGGTATGGGGTATGAAGTATTAGCTTCCCCATCTGTGGGCACATTGTTTTCCTAGCATTCACCAACCCAGAAGTTTCTCAAACCTTGTTACTCAGGAAGTTCTATCAGAGTTTTATGATTGATTAAATTATCGGTCATTGGTAATTGTACTCAGTCTCCAGTTTCTCTCCGCTCCTTGACATTAGCCAGTAAGACTGAAAAGTTCCATCCGTTTACTCATGTGGTTACTTCCTGTGTCAATCAGACCCTATCCTGAAACTATGGAGGGCCCCTGCCAGGAGTCATCTCATTAGCATAAAGTCAGTTGTTGTGGAAAAGGGCTCATAATGAATAACAAAGGGCACTTATGTAATTTAGAAAATTGCAGGATTTTAAGAATTACATACTTGGAAACTGGGATAAAGAACTTATGAATCTACATTGTGTACAACCATAGAAATGAAATGATGTATCCCAATTGTGTATAACGAATCAAAATGCTATCTGCAAAAAATACATATTTTTTAAAAAAGAATATATATAAATATATATATATATAAAATATCACAGCAGTCATTTTTCATATCAGGTAAGAGAAAAAGTTACAAACAACAAAATATGTTTATGCTGTCTTTTTATTTTTTACCTATGTAATTTCCCTTACTGGTGCTCTTGATTCCCTTGCCAAGGTTACTGTCAGATAAGGATGTAGCAGAGGAAAGCTGCTCAGGAATTGGAGAGCCTAGGAGCCAGGGGACAAAATATAAACCCCAAGGGCACTTCCGAAGTTACCTATTTCCTTCAGCCACGCCCCATTTGCCTACAGTTACCCATCTAGTAATCCTTGGAATGTATTAATCCCTTGATTAGGTTACAACTCATGATCTAATTATTTCATTTCTGAACATTTTTGCCTTGCCTCATGAGCTTTTTGAAGACCTCTCATAACCAAACCATAATATTCACGGACTTTTTCAATTGACTGTTTTTTCCTCCCGGAATGTAGGCTATGCTTTCTTATTTCTTTGTGTTAATTTTTTCTGGTCAAAACTAATCAGTTTCATAATAGTGTAGCAACTCTGGAAATCACTTCTTCCCCATCCCAAGGCTTGATGTTCTTCTGATTCTTTAAAGTTTGTATTCTTCATTACATATGATTATACTGCAGCCAGAGCTCATTTAACTTAGTGGTTCCCAAGCTGGGTATTGTTCTTGTCACTGAAATCTAGTCATTTGAATAAAGTTCCTCAGATTGTTGAAAACTTTGGCTAATTTCCACTGCTAATTTACAGTTCTGTCCCAGACTTAACTTTCTATTTGCACAGAGCCCCAAAGTGAAATAGGTGAGAACTTAGGCCTCCTGAGGTCTTTCTAGAGCATGTACAGTCCTACTCATGTGCATAGCCTTCTGAATTCCCAGGAGCATCCAAAACTTTGATTGAACATCTCATTCCCCAGTTTTTCCCTTTAAGATTTTTGCTGAACTTATTGTTTGCTGCAATTGTTATTATTATTCCTCTTCAGGCAGCTCTGTTGGTAAATGATTCCTGATGATTGTTTTTGACAAATGTATTCAGGGGAAAATTCAGTTTGTAGTGAGTGAACTGAGTTGGGTCAAATGAAGACAAAGCCTTGCCAAATAAGATTTTCTGGGAAACTGCCATAACAGAGCAGAAAATGACAATTCTCTGGGGATGAAGATTTAAAAGAGTTCTTAACTCATTCATTCCTCTCCATTGTCTTTAATGCTGCTGCTTTTCACTGTGGTTGTAGGCTGTTGGTTTTCAAGACTATCACAGAAATGGGGATGGGGGTATGGGGAATGGAGTTTTGACTCAGTGGTAGAGCACATGCCTTGCATATGCGAGCTCCTAGTTTTGATACTCAGCACCACATATAAATAAATAAAATAAAAGATCCATTGACAATTTAAAAAAATATTTTTAAAGAAAGGAAGGAAGAAATGGGGACAGGGGTTTGAGAATAGGGCATGTGCAAAATCCACAAAGCTTCCTGTTACCAAGACGCAAACATTTTTCTTAAGTAAATACTTCCTGGATTACTACAAGCCTTTGGTTAAATTACAAAGTTCTAAAAAAGTTAATTTGATAATTTTTGTCCTTGGGCATTGCTTTTATGGAGGAGAGAATTTTAAAAGTTCCTTCCTTCATTTCTGATGAAATCCAAATCTTTTCTGTATCTACAGAAAAATGTTGCTGGGATTTTATTAGGAACTTCATTAAATAGTTGGGGATAATGATCTTTGATTTCTTTCATCAGCATTGTACATTTTCAGCATATAAGTCCTCTATGTTTTGTTAAATTTAAACCTTAGTCCGTCTTTTCTCTCTCTCTCTCTCTCTCTCTCTCTCTCTCTGGTAGATTTCTTGATTTTCTACATCATGTCACATACAGATAGGGAAAGTCTCCTTTCTAATTTGTTTACTTTTCTCAACTCACTGTAATGATAGAACTTCCATCACTGTGTTGAGTAAGAGTGGTGAATAGGGGTATCCTTGCCTTATTCTTTTTTTTCCTCCCTATATCCTCATTCTTAATCTTAGAAGGAAAGCATTCAGTTTTTCATCATTAAGTACATTAGCTTTAACTTTTTCATAGATGCTTTTTATCAGATGCAGAAGTTCCTATGCATATTCTTGTTTCTGAGAATTTTTATCATTTTTGTCAAATGCTTTGCTGCATATATTGATATGATTGTATAATTTTTTTCTTCAACCTATTAATATGATAAAATGAGCATTGATTTTGAACATCAGATCAACTTTACATCCCTGAAATAAATCCCACTTGGTTGTGGTATATAAATGTACAATTCTTTTTACATATGAATGAATGCATTATATTGCCGACATTTTGTTAGTTTTTGCTTCTGTATTCTGAGGAATTTTTGTTCTGTAGTTTTCTTATGGTGCTATGTCTCCTTTTAATATTAAGGTAATAGCTAGCTTCATAAAGTGAATTGGGAAATAATCCCTCTTCTTCTATTTTCTGGAAGAGATTGTATAGAATTGTTAATTCTTCTTTATACACTTGTATAATTCTCAGGTGACACTGGCTGGGCCTAGAGATTTCTTTAGGGGGAGTTTTAAGATTTTTGGTTCATTTCCTTAGTAGTTTTAGGGTTATCCAGATAATTCATATTAGTTGAGTTATGATAGTTTGCATAGTTCCATAGTTCAGTTGCTTAGATATAAAAGATTATTTCAGTTACTTAGATATAAAAAGATTAAAACTAAGGTATAATTAGGTTTAATTCATACTAGGCTTTTTTCCTGGCCAGTGTGACATAGGAATGGGGATGATTGAGAGTTCTATACAGGGGAGTGGGTATAGTGCTGGTTGAGGAAATAAATGAAGGGGAGTTGGATTACGAAAAGGTAGTACATTAATAGATTATAGGACCCTGTGGGGCCAAGGGATAGCTGGAATAAGAATGTCAGATGAGTAAGATGGAGGGAAAGGAAATGATTATCAGCCCCAGCCCTGGACAACTTTTTGAGACCCTTTCTCAAAATAAAAAACATCAAGGACTGTGTGTGTGATTTATGTTAGAGCACTTCTAGTATGTGTGAGGCCTTGGTTCAATCTCCAGTACTACAAAGAAAAAAAAAATTAAAATCTCACAGAATTAACTTGAAGTGTTGTTAGAGAATAATTTTATTGAAAGAAAACACTGTATTGTAGTTTAAAATTAATAATTGACTTATTTCTATTATTTATTGAAACTTGTATATTATACTACATAACTTAATTTTGGTCATATGATGTATAGTATGTGTTTACTTCCTCTGTTTGACTTTTTTTTTTTTTTTAATAGTTTTATTAGTTGTTGATGAACCTTTATTTATTTGTACACGATGCTGAGAATCGAACCCAGTGCCTCACACATGTGAGGCAAGCGCTCTACCACTGAGCCACAACCCCAGCCCTCTGTTTGACTTTTTATTTTGTTTATTCAGCAAATATTTAATGAGTGCTACTTTTCTACTAAGTACAATTCTTGGTATCTGGGTTATATCAGTGAACAAATCAAGATAAGTAGTCTGGTAGGACTGATAATCTGCTAGTCTAATTCTAGTAGGATGCCTTTTAGCAAGGAAAACACCCATGTTCTTAGTTTGTTTTGTTTCGTTTTGTTTTCCCTTGTGGTGCTAGTGGTGGGACCCAGGGCCTCAGCATGTTAAGCAAGTGCTCTACCACTGATCCACACTCTCAACCCCTTTTAAAACTATACTATAAAACAGTCTTATAAACCAGGAGAAAAAGCAATCTCAAGTACTAACCTACTTTTGTTTTATTAGATTGAGGAACTTCAGCAGGCTTTAACAGTAAAACAAAATGAAGAACAAGACAGACAGAGGAGAATAAGCAATACCCGCAAAATGATAGAGGATTTGCAAAATGAATTAAAGACCACAGAAAACTGTGAGAATCTTCAGCCTCAGATTGATGCCATTACAAATGATCTGAGACGAGTTCAAGATGAAAAGGCATTATGTGAAGGCGAGATTATTGATAAACGAAGAGAGAGGGAGACTCTAGAGAAAGAGAAAAAGAGTAAGTTTCTTAAAATGGGGATTCATATCTGACAGTGGACTTTCTTCTTCCCTGATACTCATTTCTTTAAACTGTTCAAGTTTTCTTGCCGACAAAACTTGGTTCAGTTCTTCTGACTTGTGCCCTAATTACCTGTATCTGTCTTATGTATGATTTGCCACTGATTGATCATTATTTTATGTCAGATTATCTCAATTGATTTAACTTTCTAAAAATGCTTAGCTTTATTTTCTTTACTGAGTAACTATTATTACTCAGATTAAATTTAAACTCCTTATCCTAGACTTTATAACGATTAGCTTTGGTCCTTGAAACCTGTCCAATTCCATCTCTGCTTTTCTTCCCTGTAGAACATGTGGATAGATAGGTAGCATTATTTGGATGGAAGAGATCTTATATTCTTTCTGTTCACTATATATTACTAATACCAGTGGGAAAAAAAGAACCCATTTTTATGCTTATAAAAGTACTAGATGTGTATAGTTAAAAAGAACTAGAAGAAAAGGATGGTGCAACCTCTTTCCTACCTCCAGACCTACTCTCAAGAGTGGACACTTTTAACTCTTGTAGTTTTTGGTAATAGTACATCTTCATGTATTTATTATATTCTTATTTCATTATTTAATTAATAAACTTTAGACAACATTTTTTGAGTTACTCTGAATGTAGATTTTACCTCGTAATACCACCCTAATTATTGTAATTCCTCAGATTATTATATCAATAATGCTGATTTTATTATAAGTAATATGTTTTTTTGTGGCATTTAAAAGAATCATACTTAAGTTTTATGTGCTCTATGGGTTAATTCTGGAAGTTTATAATACCAAGTATTCTGTAGTACAATAGTGAAACTTGTTCATAGCCAAGCCAGGTAGTACATGATGGTTAAATTTCCTTTTATTCATAACTTTTTTATAAGGTTTTCATTTACTTCTTTATTTATTATTTATTTGGTACTGGGTGTTAAACACAGAGCCATTTACCACTATACTACGTCTCCAGTCCTTGCTTTTTATTTTACATAGGGTCTTGCTAAATTGCTTAGGGTCTCACTAAAATGCTGATTCTGGCCTCAAACTAGGATCCTCCTGCCTCAGCCTCATCAGTTGCCGGGATTATAAGCACATGTCACTGTGTCCAGCTAATTTACCTTTTTTTAAAAAACACCATTTGCTTTAGCATTTCCCTCATTGTGGAGAGGGCAGTGCCATCTTTTCAGACATTTTCTTGAACTGTGTGGCACTCCATACTGCCTCCACCTAAACTGATTGTTCTCAAGGCCTCCATCAATATGTTATCATATGGGATTTCTCTGTACCTTTTCTGTGTTGAATAAACCTATTTCTCTATTTCATATATATATATTTTTTTTCTTTCCAACATTATGCCCTTACTTTGTTAGAGCACATTTGCAGACGACCTTCTAAGAAGAGATTTAGAAATTAATTACAGTCTTTGTATTTGTAAGACTGTCTTTTGTTTTTATCTCCTTTCCTTAATTTTGTTGTACATATAATTCAGGGTTGAAAATAATTTTTCTGTCAGAAATTTGAGGACCTATTGCCACTGTCTTCTGATAGGAAAATTAGTATTTTTCTTATTGTATGGTATTATATTGTAGGTGACCTGTTCTTTATAGTCCATAGATTTAAAACCATTTTTATGGTATTATAAAATTTTAGAATAATTAGTTCAGGTCAGGTCTTTTCTACTATACGTATTGTTACTGAGTGCTCAAGAATTTCTAACCACCATGCATGTTAAGCCAAATTGAAAGGGAAGAAAAGGTCCTTCAATGAGTATGCCAGGCAAGCAGCTGGGAGCAGGCTAATGCCTCAAAGAACTCCCAGCACCTGAATTCTGGAAGTACAGAGTTTCTAAGACAAAAGCCACAAGAACGGTTGAGGCACATGTAGGTCAGAAAGACCCTGTTGAGACATATTTTGATTCTATGAGAAAATTGTTTTGATTATACATTTCATATTCATTTTGTTAAACATCAGAGCCATCGTCAGGGATGTTGTACTGTCAACATAGATACAGCTGTCAGGACGCTGAAAACATTTTAAGCAAGCATAAAATGAAGTCAGGTCAGAACAAAATGGCGTTACTTTGATTCTTTTCCATTTTGGGATTACTTGCTGAGTGATATTTGTAACCTTTAGTATTAGGATATTCTTTTGTATTATTAATAGATTGTTTAATTAATTAAAGTTTTCAAAGAAACCACTGTTTTTCAATTTTTAGATGTGGATGACCATATTGTACGTTTTGACAATCTTATGAATCAAAAGGAAGATAAGCTGAGACAGAGGTACCGGGACACTTATGATGCTGTTTTGTGGCTAAGAAGTAACAGAGACAAATTTAAACAAAGAGTTTGTGAGCCTATAATGCTCACGGTAAGAAATTTATTCATTTCGGTGAAATCTTGCAGTTTTATTATTGTAATCATTGTGGATTTTTTGTTAATTTTTTAAGGAACTCTTAGTCCTGTTAATGTACTGTTTGTCTATTATCAGAAAATCCATATGTGAGCTTTTTAAAAGGCCCTTGATCTATAATAGTAATAAGTATTACAAAACCTAGTAAGAGGTATGAAATTGGCAGCTTACAAGCCAAGAATCCTATATAAAATTAGCTTGGTTAGACCGATTCTTAAGTTATAACTTGTATTAGATTTAAACCTGCTGTAGAGGTGGAAAACTACTGTAAATAAAATCATGGGACATGTGACAAGATGAGTAAGAAATTTTTATTAAAAAGGACATTCTGAGGATTTTGAGAATAAAGAAAATAGTTTATTGACATTATAAAATATTTTTTAGCTTTTATTGATTCATCAAGAATAGGTAAAGCTGGGAATGGAGTTGTGGCTCAGTGGTAGAGCGCTTCCCTAGCATGTGTGAGGCACTGGGTTCAATTCTCAGCACTGCTTGTAAAAAAAAAAAAAAAAAAGTCCATTGACAACTAAAATATATACATGTATTTTTTAATAAAGTAAAAAGAATAGGTAAAGCTAAACTTAGTAAGTCATTTAATAAATTGTGGCTATGGATTTAATAGGATAATTTCTAAGTTGTAAAATGATTAGTTTAATGTAAAAAAAAAGAAGTGACATTCTTTGATAATAATATATCATATGTAGATATATAAACTCAAAACTTAACCCCAAAATGATTTAAGGATTATTCTGCTAAATAATATTTTTCTTTGAAAAAGAATTCATTGTAGATCTTTGCAGGATTCATGAAAAGTTCTTTTTTCTATAACATATTTGTGTTATACTTTATTACAAATCTTTTCATATAGATCTCAATCTTTTATATTAATGAAATTAATATGGATAATGTATTCTCTTTTTGCTCAGGTGTGTATTATTAGAATGTTTTTTCCAGGTCAAGAAGAGAATTTCTATTTTGAATGTAGACATTGTTTTGGTTAATCCAATAAGGATGCAAGGAAAATATGAGAAAAATATTGTCACCCTTGTTTATTTATAAAGTAAATATAATTGTCAACTGACAGTTACTAAATTGAAATTACTAAAAGTGAACTTCAAAATATTTCAGAGCTTATTTAGATTTGTCATCCTCTTGTTTGATTTTTTTTTAACCACATTAGATTACTAGTTGACATATATTTTATGTTGTAAACTGTATTTGAATGTTTAAAGTGAAGAGAGATACTCTGCTTTTCACCCTTTACAGAATAACTTTTCTTTCTTACCACCTCCCTCTCTCCCTTGCATACTTACTTAACTCTTCAAGGCCTGCTTGAAATGCTTCTTCCACCATAGTCAAGGTAGCAGTATACAAACTTAGTCCTATAACTCATCAATTAAGCAACTTGTTTACCTAATTTATTTCTAATAATTCTAATCTAGAGTTATAGAAGTATAGAAGGGTTCGCTCATTTACAGATAACTTCCTCACAGTAATGATGAGACAAAAAAAAATTTATAAAGATACTGATTGGTGAAGCAAATTGCTCAATTTTTTATAGTGGAATACTAGTCAGCCGTTAAAAATACTGCTGTAGGTTTTTAATAAGAGGAAATTTACAGCATGTTAATTTTAAAACAAGGTATAGAATAGAATGTGTAGAAAATTTTCCTTTAAAAAATTTGTGAAATAGACTGTTATCAACCACCAAATCATCTTCGAGTACTGCATCTCCTGGATCATCTTGTCTATATCTTACTACTTTTGTGAAGATGTGACTATGAAGTTCTTTAACAACTTTGACAAGAATTTTCTTCACTGATATTTTGAGAAAAGGAAGCATCCTAAGAAACTAGAAGCTGAAGAACCAACAAGGTGTCTGAATCTTCCCTGAGGATATCAGGAAATCAGACCATGAATGTAGTAGAATATGCATTGCACTTGGTAAAATAAGTGTGAATTCACCTCTACTGGGAACTGCATAAACTGACCAGTGGCGAAAATAACCCCTATTTGTGTAACTTCTTGAGACTCACTACCTGAATAAGTAGGTGAAATCTATTAAGGAATGGAATGGAATGTCCATGTAACCAATTTACATAAGGGCCTCAGGATCTTAGATGGCAGACTATTTCTCTGATAAATACATCATAGAAAGTTATGAAGCAAGCTAGGCTGGCTGAGGCATAGCTATTTTTAAAAGAAAAAAGAAAATGACTTCTCGTGATGGTATTGTAGTTACTTTTACCCTTTTTGTAAGCCGAAGTAAATATCCACTTATATTTTCTTTCATTGGTATCATTCCTTCTAAAAATTTAATACCAAAAATTGTGAAACACTAGGTAAGTGTTTATAGTCTTTATGCCTGGTGATAGTATTTTAGGGAGTTTAAATTTTTTGTTTTGGGTCTGTTTCCCCATTTTTCTACAATTACTGACACTCTAGTTTATAACAGAATAGTAATGGCCAACATTTAGGTAACAATATTATTATTTCCTTTTTTCATGTACATTTACTTCTGTAAGGTTATTCTGTTAAATTATATCTATCTTCTGGATGAAGTAATTGAAACTGAGATTTAAGTAGTACTTGATCAAGATCACACATAGAATTTGAAACGACATCTTTCTGATTCCAAAGCCCTAGTTCTTAACTAGTATTCTGCATAATATAGTACACAAATACTTTCTCTTTGATTATTTTTTAAAGAAAGCAGATTTCTATCTGCTGGAGGTAATCTATCGTTTCTCTAAAATTCCATAGATAGCACTTTTTAATGTACCTCTGTTAGTGGGAGCCTTATCATGCTCTACTTTTCAAAATATTCTTCTGAAATAAATAATAGATTGAACTCTTTGTGATCATTTGTTCTCTGATGTATCTTTTTAAAGTAGTTTTAAAATTTTTTTATTTGTTCTAATTGGTTATATATGGCAATAGAATGCATTTTGACACATTGTATACAAATGGAACATTTGTATTCTTATTTCTCTGCCTGTTTATGGTGCTGAGTCACACCAGTAGTGTAATCACACATGTATACAGGGAAATAATGTCTGTTTCATTCTACCCTTCTGCCCATCCCCGCCACCCCACCCCTCCCCTCATTCCCCTCTGCGTAATTCAAAGTTCCTTCATTCTTCCATACCCACCCCCCTCTATGGATCAGCATCTGCTTATCAGAGAAAACATTTGACCTTTGGTTTTGGGGATTGGATTATTTCATATAGCATGATACTCTCCAGTTCCATCCATTTACCTGCAAATGCCATAATTTCATTCTTCTTTAAGGCTGAGTAATATTCCATTGTGTATATGTACCACATTTTCTTTATCCAGTCATCTGTTGAAGGGCATCTAGCTTGATTCAGTAGTTGAGCTATTGTGAATTGAGCTGCTATAAACATTGATATGGCTATGTCCCTGTAGTATACAGATTTTAAGTCCTTGGGGTATAAACTGAGGAGTGAGATAACTGGGTTAAATCGTGGTTCCATCCCTAGTTTTTTTGAGCAATCTCCATGCTGCTTTCCATAGTGGTTGCACCAATCTGCAGTCCAACCAACAGTGTATTAGTGTACATTTTTTCCACCACATCCTCACCAACATTTATTGTTGCTTGTATTCTTAATAATTGCCATTCTGACTGGAGTAAGATGAAATCTTAGTTTTGATTTGCATTTCTCTAATTGCAAGAGATGATGAACATTTTTTCATGTTTGTTGACCAGTTATATTTCTTCTTCTGAAAAGTTCTGGCACATCTTAATATTTTCCATAAAATTCAAGTACATGTGGCAGAAATGCCTAGTTAGTTAATTTTAAAAGAAGTTTGTGAGTTTATGCTGTAGTGGCACAAACCTAGGTTTCTCTTGAAGTACAACTAATTACAGTTACGCCATAGCCAGGTTTATTCCCAGTAGTTACAAAGTTTTACTCTGTTTTCTTTGTGTTTTTGTATCTATCAGTTATTGCCGTGTATAATTTGAAGTTCTCTTGAAGATTAAGAAGAAAAATATTAAAAGATTGGAAGAAGAAAAATATTTCTACTCTTAGGTCATAATCTAAGACTGTTTCAAATGTTTTCATTGAGTTGACCAGAAAGATACTTAAGTTATCTCTTCTATAGCATCAAAATTAATATGCATTAGGTACTATTTAAATCTTGGCTTTTGTTTAAATATGTATTGGTTGTTTCTGGGTAACAGATTAGATGTCTCAAGTATTAATCCAAGTAAATCTACATTAAATATGAATATGTTCTAATAATCAATGGGTTTCATGAAAATCAGCTTTTTTCTTTTTACTTTGTTTAGATCAATATGAAAGACAATAAAAATGCCAAATACATTGAAAATCATATTCCATCAAATGACTTGAGAGCCTTTGTATTTGAAAGTCAAGAAGATATGGAGGTTTTCCTCAAAGAGGTAAGTACTACACACATGGAATTTCTTTTTCAGTGCTAAAATACTTAATTATAGAGCAAAAAGTGGTAGCTAATTTCACTAGCAGTTTTGTGTAAAATTACTCATTTTGTTAATTTCTTCACTGTTTTTGATTATAAGTGATAAATTTGAGTTTTTGTTTTATTGATTTGTATTTTGTTTTTTGCAGTACTGGGATTGAACACAGAACCTTACACATGCTAGGCAAATGCTCTTCCACACTGAGTTACACCTCCAGCCCAATAAATTTGTTTTGTAAAAGGCAAACAGCACATAATTTCACCTGTAACATTTTGAAATTAATTTGAAGAGTAATTCTGTCACGTTTAAGGAGAAACATAATGATTGGCCTTAGGTCTTCAATATCCTTTTTTAGACACGTATTGGGATGAAGTCAGTTTTTCTTTGAAGGCAAAACCAATATGATTGTTTTTAACAAAACTTTTTGGGAAAAAAATCCTGTATCTGGCTAGAAAAATAAATGACTGAAAATTTAAACCCCTGAAAGGCAACACGGATTAGCAGTTGAGAGCATGTGCTCTGTAGCTAGGCTGCCACAATTTGAATTCTGGCTTTGCTTCTGACTTAAAAGTTACCTTAATGTTTTGTGCCACAATTTCCTCATTTATAAAATGGGAGTAATACTACCTATTTAAAAAGATAACTGCAAGGATTAGGTCACCTAATTAGTATGAATATATAGAACAGTGCTTACTAGCTATTATTTTTATATATTATGTATCTATATTAAATATGTAGTTAGGTATATATGATTTTATTTTATAGCTTAAATATTATTAGCTGTATACTGTTATTATATTATCAGTAAGATTTCTTTTCCCTTTTGCACGTCCTTTCTCTTTTCTTAAAAAATCCATAAAAGTTGGTTTCAATTTTTTTTGTTCTTGTTTAAACCTTTACTAATTTAAGTTAGGACAGGATCCTGAATCAGCTCAAGTGATCCTCTGTATCTGTGGTATACAAATGCTTGGAAAGAATCCTTAACTTTCTTTGGCTTTTATCATATTGCCCTACTTCTGGTTCAAGAGTTGACAGAGGATGAACATAAAAATATACATATATGTATATGTATTTTATATATATATATATAATTTTAAAATGAATTCTGTGTATGTTAAAACTGTTTAAGGCTGACCAGAGAATTATTGATCTGATCTCAGAGATCACTGAAGAAGCCAGTTATCAGAGTTATACGTCTATGAGACATGGCACACTGAAGAGGGCATACGGTCAGGTGTAATCAGATGATTTCTGTTTTGCAGATAACCAACTTAATTTACACTGAGTATCTTGCCTTGTGTTAAAAATTCATGTTGCCTCTACACTGTGAATTTGAACTAATATGCTAATATTATGTGAATATTAGGCACACCTTCTATATTCCCATCCAGAACTTTGCTCTCCTTTTTCCTTGTGCTTATAACAGTTATCTTTCCATAACTACTCATTAGGTAGGACCAGAACTTTCTCATACATGTAACTTTGTGTGTGTTAAATTGTAAAGCTTATTCTCTATAACTTTCCCCTGTAATTGTATCTACTGGAGTACCATTTTCCATCTTTCCATGACTTAAAAACAGTTGTCACAATTTTTTCCATTTCTTTATACTACCATGTGCTACCTTCACAAGTTCTGCTAAGTCTAGGTCCTACCTATAGTATTATTTTTTTTGCTTTAAATCACCTGAATATTTGTTACCCAAACAAAATATTCTAAAAGAAAGTATATCACTATCAAATTGGAAACCAAATATTTTATATAACAATAAGACAATGAAAACAATATTAGACCTGTACTGGTGCTTGCTGAAAGCATGTTTTTTTTTTTTTTTTTTTTTTGCGATGCTGAGGATTAAACCCAGGGCCTTGTGCTTGCAAGGCAAGCACTCTACCAACTGAGCTATCTCCCCAATCCAGCATGTAATATTTTTAAAAAGAGATAACAAGGAGTTAAGGACAACACAACCACAGCTTTCTCCTTGATATAATTAGAAATATTGAAATAGAATTGAAAATAAAATTACTTTGTAGGTTATTCAGTTTTATCTAAAATAATAGATTTTCAAAACTTTATGAACTCCATATACTAGCATTAATGATAAATTAACTCATGGCCAATGTTGTTTCATTTTCACCTCCATTCCTTTATTGATTTTTTTAAAATAATTTTTATTTTGGTATGATTTCAGACTTACAGAAAAGTTTTAAGAGAAGTACATGGAATTTCTGTGTTCCCATTTTTCAGATTCCTTATTTATATTTTGCCCTTATTTGCTTTATTATTTCTCCATTGCAAAGTACAGTCAGTTGTGTTACAACACAAGATGAACATTTTTTAAAAATCACTGTGTTAGCTGGGTGCAGTGGTGCACACCTATAATCCCAATGGCTCAGGAGGCTAAACTGGAGGATCACAGGTTTGAAGCCAGCCTCAGTAACTTATTGAGACTGTAAGCAACCTAGTGAGACCCTGTCTCAAAATAAAAAATAAAAAGGACTAGGGATATGGCTCAGTGGTTAAACACACTTGGGTTTGATTCTGGCTACCAGAAAGATAGATAAAAATCATTGTGCTATGCAGAATTGTGCAGTAAAAACCCACAAGGCTTTAAAGAAAAGATGAACCTAGTAAAAATGGTAGCACAGTTTTACACATTAAGTTGTTAATATACAAATACATTAAATAGAACGCTTTATTTTGAAAAAGACCTGAGATTGGCTTGTGGAAATGGGCCTTAGAACTGTGCAACTTGTGAGTTAATACTGACTAAAACAATTTTGAACTGGTTATCTGAAATTGGATGAAGTTGTAACAGTAAATATAGATGGGTGTGGCTTATAACATGATTAAATGAGGTGGCTTATTGATGTTTAAGGGGGAATGTATGTGTGTGTGCAGTCACGCAAATTATGTGTACTTTTATGACACTTGGTTCATTTGGTTGCAGTTTTCTACATTCACTTACAGATAATCTTTTGTTTCTTTGTGTGTGAAATTGCATATAAATAAATGTGAAATTCATACAGTGCTCAAATTGTCTCCTAATGTATCAGTTACTTAGAACAGACTTGTTTTCAAAATAAGCATAGCAAAACTGATTATTTTTTCCCTATAATTATTTTTATAGAGATACTTTAAATAAACTATAAATATCCTGTTTCTCATGAAACTGCCTAGTAGGTTTAAGTTCCATTAATAAGGGGCTGGGGATTGCTTAGCATGCACAAGGCCCTATGTAAGATTTCCCCAGCACCACAAAAATGATAATAATAACAGTAATTAGTTTTAAAAAGAACCATTAATGAGTCTAACTCAGTCTTTCCTTCCACATTTACTAGCTGGCATTCTACTAAAAGAACTTTTTCTCCATTTATTTATTTACTATATTGGTATAGACTCATAGAATTTTATGGATTATCCATTACTGTCATTATTTTAATGCTTGAATTGTCCCAGACTTGGCCAGTCATCATATTTTGAGCATTTCTTATTTATTGCCTTACTTGGAATGTTACAGACTCATCTTGAACATACCCTGCACAACCAGCCCTTTTCTCAAAGATCCTGGTTGCTTTTAGAAACCAGGACCTAGGCACTAGATATGTTTATTGTTGCTGGTGTCTCATTGCTTCTAAGTCCTTGCATGCAGACCTATATATCTGTTTATTTCTGTATTTGTCTGGAGAGCTAAGTGCACCTTGAGTTCACACTGCTGTTTTCAGTTGGCAATCTAGCATTAGTGGATACCTTTTAACTTTTCTTGCATACTTATAATTTCCTTCTGTGTTAATGAAAAGTGTAGCCCCCCCTTATGTTTTTACTCATTTTTTCAAACCTAAAATGCTCTGAAAGTAGTTTTAGAATTGCTAATCTGTGCTGCTATGAAATTTCTCCGTTCTACTGTCCCACCATGCTTCTCATACATCTCTCAGCATTGTTTCAGTGTATGTTTTGTACAGTCTTTTGTTAAATATGTAGTTCAATGTATAATTTAAAAGTAGATATTATTACATGTAAATCTTATAGTTTTTGACTATTAAATGGATTTCTAAAATTCATTTTATAATTGTTCATTGCTAGTGCAGACATAAAATTGATTTTTTTATATTGAGCTTGTATCCTGTACATTCACTTACTGAATTCTAATAGTTGCTTGGTAAATTTATCTGCATCTACTGAGATGATCATATGGCTTTTATACTTTATTCCTGTAATATGATAGATTAGATTGGTTGATTTTAGAGTGTTGTGTTATTCTGACATTTCCGGAATCGACTTTGCTTGGTCATGTAACCAGTTCATATATTGCTGAATTCTGTCTATGAAAAAGATTTTAGCATTTGTGTTGATGGGAGATAATGGTATATAGTCTTTTTTTGTAATGTTTTGGTCAGGTTTTGCTATGAGGGTTATATGGTATCAAAATGATTCTGCAAATATGTTTCCTTTTTTTTTCTGCCAAGTTTTGGTGTTGACTGTTTTATGAAATTTATCAGTGAAGACATCTGAATGTGGAGTTTTCTTTGGAATTTTTATAACAAACTCAGTTTCAGTAAAAAGTGCAAATTTTATTCTGTATTTTTTATGCTCTTGTTTCAAAGGAGTTTTTCTATTTTACTTAAGTTGTTCATGTTTTTGGCACAAAGTATTACATAACATTATCTTTTTAATATTTCCAGAATCTTTTACCAATAAGCCTGTCAGTGAATTTTTCATTTTAAATACTTCATATTTAGTTCTAGAATTTCGATGTAATTTTCTTTTATTTTTTCTTTTTGTCTGTTGAGGATCTCTGTTCATTATGTCGACAGTTTTCTTTTTTTTTTTTTCTTTTTTTCTTTTTATTTTATTGTATACAAATGGGATACATGTTGTTTCTCTGTTTGTACATGGTGTAAAGGCATACCATTTGTGTAATCATAAATTTACATAGGGTAATGCTGTTTGATTCATTTTGTTATTTTTTCCCTTCCCCCCCACCCCTCCCACCCCTCTTTTCCCTCTATACAGTCCTTCCTTCTTCCATTCTTGCCCCCCTCCCTAACCCTAACTCTAACCCTAACACTAACCCCTCCCACTCCCCATTATGTGTCATCATCCACTTATTAGCGATATCATTCGTCCTTTGTTTTTTTGAGATTGGCTTATCTCACTTAGCATGATATTCTCCAATTTCATCCATTTGCCTGCAAATGCCATAATTTTATCATTCTTTATGGCTGAGTAATATTCCATAGTATATATATACCACATTTTCTTTATCCATTCATCAATTGAAGGACATCTAGGTTGGTTCCACAATCTGGCTATTGTGAACTGAGCAGCTATGAACATTGATGTGGCTGTATCTCTGTAATATGCTGATTTTAAGTCCTTTGGGTATAGGCCAAGGAGTGGGATAGCTGGGTCAAATGGTGGTTCCATTCCAAGTTTTCTAAGGAGTCTCCACACTGCTTTCCAGAGTGGCTGCACTAATTTGCAGCCCCACCAGCAATGTATGAGTGTATGTCGACAGTTTTCTTACATAATATCTGCTTTGAAGTTTTTACCTGCATCAAGAATACAGATAATAATAGTGCCAGTGAGGATGCTGGAGGAAAAGAACACTTATATACTGTTGGTGGGATTGTAAATTAGTAAAACAGCTATGGAAATTAGTATGGAAATTCCTCAAAAGACTAGGAATAGAACCACCATATTACCCAGCTATATCACCTCCTTGGTATTCAGATGGATTAAAGTCAGCATATAGCAGTATACATAACCATGTTTATAGCAGCACAGTTTACAGTAGCCAAGCCATGGAATCAACTTACGCTTCCATCAGCAGATGAGTGCATAAAGAAAATGTGTTATACTCACAGTGGAGTAGCCATGTTGGAGGGCTGGTGGTAGCCACTGGGGATGTGCTCGCTCTGTCTGTCTCAATCTCGCTCTCACTCTTGCTCGCTTCCCCCGCACCCTTCGGTGCCCCGACCTCCATCGCTGGCGGAGGGAGGGTGCGGCGTAGGTGGGGGGGGGGGTGGCGCTCCAGTGGGTGCCCAGGAGCCGGTGAAGGGAGGTGGAGCCGGGGAGGGACTCCAGGACGCGCCATGGACGTCGAGAGGCTGCAGGAGGCCCTGAAAGATTTTGAGAAGCGGGGAAAGAAGGAAGTTTGCCCTGTGCTGAATCAGTTTCTTTGTCATGTCGCCAAGACCAGAGAGACAAAGATTCAATGGTCTCAATTTAAAGGCCATTTTATTTTCAAACTGGAGAAGGTGATGGATGATTTCAGAACTTCAACTCCTGAACCAAGAGGTCCTCCCAATCCTAATGTGGAATATTTTCCCTTTGATGAAATGAAGGAAAGAATTCTGAAAATTGTCACTGGATTTAATGGTATCCCTTTTACTATTCAGCAACTATGAGAATTGCTAACAGATCCAAGAAGAAACTATACAGGAACACATTTTTCAGAGGAGTAGAAAAGAATGTAATGGTTGTTAGCTGTGTTTATCCTTCTTCAGAAAAAAACAATTCCAATAATTTAAATCGAATGAATGGTGTTATGTTCCCTGGAAATTCACCAAGCTACACTGATAGGTTTAATATAAATGAGCCTGGAACACCCAGGCCTCTGAATCGACCAAAGGTGTCTTTATCAGCCCCCTTGACAACCAAGGGTTTGCCTGAGAGCACTGAGAGCAAAGAGTCAAACTCACCACATAATGAAGAGAAAAACCACAGTGACTCCCCAGCATCTGAATCAGAGGTTTCTTCAGTGAGTCCTGTAAAAACCAAACATTCCGAGGAAGATGCTGTGGAGCCTGAAGGGCACCAGGCAAAAAGACAGGTTTGACAAAGAAGGCGAGGTCAGAGAGATGGCCATCAGACCAGTGAAACCGCATCAGTAATGGGGGAGGAAGCGGAAGCACCATCGTCATCTCAGGACAAAGACAAGGGAAATAGTTGTACCCAGCAGCACTGCACAGAAGAGGAGGAGGAAGAGGATGAGGAGGAAGAAGAAGAATCTTTTATGGCATCAAGAGAAATGATCCCAGAAAGAAAAAATCAAGAAAAAGAATCTGATGATGCCTTAACTGTGAATGAAGAGACTTCTGAGGAAAGTAATCAGATGGAGGAGTTCGATCTGTCTCGAGCTGAGAAAGATCTACATTCTGAAGGTAGTGAAAACACAGATCCTGTAAGTAGTGGTTCTGACTGCCATCAGACAGCAGAATCAATGGGATCCACTTCCAGTAAGACTGGAGAGATTCTGTCGGAATCATCCATGGAAAATGATGACGACACCAAGGAAGGCCCAGATGAACCAATGGAGCAAGACTGACTACTTAAAAGCATTTAGATGCAGTATTTTACATACAGTTCTGGCTTTACACTGTATAAAGCTTGTGTGTAATAAAGTGGACCTTTAGTTTTACAAGAGAAAGAGAAGCAGGTTGTTAAAGTGAAGTATTTTAAGAAGTGCTTTAAGTGTGAATCCTGAAAGAGTTCTACGTGTAAGAACTGTGAATAGCAGCTCCTCTGGGTTCTGCTTACTGCTTTTTTTTTTTTTTGCAACTGGTCAAATCAGTGGTTTGTGTATAGATCTTTTTTTTTTTTTTAATTTAGAATTGAAATTTTTAAACTGGAACATAATTATAATTTTGAAACCCTTTCAAGATTATCACCTTTATACATATGCAAGAAAGCTTTATGTCTTGTCTCTTTCTGACAGCTGTAGCAGTTTTCACATTTTGGTCATAGTGTCAACATTTTCACATGTGAATTACAGGGTTTCATGCTGGTTTCCAGGTTTTATGGGTTGACTATGTACAATATATATTATTCTAAGGGGGGAAATGTTATATTTTTCTGTTTCTATAAGAGATGAATACAGTGGATAATTTTCTATTGGTGATGATTGAGTTCACCTCTTTCACGAGACATTTTCTTTCTCTTCCGAGTAATTCACATAAAATCTGACCCTGTGAAACCCTGGAAACCTTAAGTCTGTTGTAATACCAGGTTAAACACATTCCAAGACATCTGTTCAAACTAAAATTCTTTTGTATACTTCAGAGGTGCCTGATAAAAAGACTTCATTATTTATGAGAAAATGTGCTTTATCTTGGAAATTGTGTTCACACATAAATTGTGTTCACACATCAGCTTACTGTTTTCTTGAGTGAATGCTTATGAAGCTGACATGAGACCGTCTCAGAAGAACCAGGCAGGTTCCTTAGCCTCTTGCTTGCTTTTCTGAACATTGTGAATATTACACATCTCTTTCTAAATTATTCTAGAGTATGCAATTGTCAATGGTATAAAACACCACTGTACTGGAAGAATTAATATATTACTTTAGTAATGTACCTAAGCTAAAATGACTGAAGCTTTAGGGGGTACATAGAAACCACCATAATTTTTATGACACTTTGAAGTGAATTAAATATTTTTGAACATGCTTCTTCGACAGCCAGTGTTATATTTTTCAGATCAACACAAAGCACAATATTTACTCTCAGTATTTTCAAATTCACATATTTAAAGTCATGCAAACTGCAACTTCCCTGTCAAAATTATTGGCTGCCAAATTTATACCTGTTTCTTCAGCTGTACCTTTTGATATTTAGAATTTTTAAATTTCTGTAAGTAGATTTTGTAGAATATAATGTGTTCACTGCCTTTGTGAAGCAGTATATAATTGTATAATTTCTGTGTGTAAACTGAATGCTTGGACTTTCAATACAGTATTCATATGAAGCAGTAAATATTCATGTTATGAAAAAAAAAGAATGAAATTATATCATTTGTAGGAAAAATGGATGGGACTTGAGATAATTATGTTAAGCACAGTAAGCCAGACTCAAAAAGTCAAGGACCATATGTTTTCTCTCTTATGTAGAATAGTATGCATGTGTAGTGGAGAATGAAATTGACCAAGTTATGTTATGTGCATATATAAATATGTAACAGTGAAACCCTTTATTGTACAATTGTAAGGCACCAATAAGAACAAATTTTAAAAAGAAAAATAAAACAGTATGAATAATTTTAAAAATTGTTGAAGTTTGTATTATAACCCAGAATATGAATAACTGTGGTAAGCCTGTGTACTTCAAATATGCATTTTGTTATTTGTAGAATTATTTATATATATATACACACACACATATATTTATTCTCAGAAAATATAACCTTAAGCATATTCAAATATTAATAATATAATAATTAAAATTTTTCATAGCCTTACTGATATTTTTCTGTTTGCTTAGTCAACTATTGAGAGAAGTATATGGAAATCTCTTTTGATTCAAAGTTTATGTTGCTTATAGTTCTATCATTCTTTGGGTACATTTTGAAGCTGTTTTAGGTGCATGTACATTTAGTGGAAAAACTCTTTATAACATTTCCCTCTCTTAACATTTCTTCACTTAAGACTCCTTTGTCAGATATTTGTAAAACTATACTGACTTCCATTTTTTAGCATTTATATGATATAATTTTGTCTCTTCTTTTATTTACCATCTATCATATATGGCCTACATTATCATTTGTAATTTTTGAACTTTCTCTTTTTCTGTGTATACTGAATCAAAATAGAATTTGATTCTTTATAATTTACTAAATATAAATCATTGTCCAATTTTGCCTCTTAAACATTATGTTAAACTTCCTTGCTTTATTGGTTTTCAGGGATTCAGAAATATTCCAGTAAACATATTCAGGAAGCTTCCTAGAAAACCCTCACTGAAAGGTTATTATATTCATTGTGAGTGAATTTTACTAGTTTACCTTATAAGAAGACAATACTTCCCTTATTTCCAAGTTTCTGTTACAGACTTGTAGGATTTTGAAATCCGATTGAAACAAGCATGAATTTAGAATAAGTTTAGTCGGTAGGAAAACATTTCCCAATAATGTAGAATTAGAACAAAAGCATTGCTAGTATCAGAAAAATGAAAACTTAAGATTATGGGAGGAGAAATAGTTATTTGAGGGCTGATAATACAGTAACTAAAGAGTAGTGAATTTATTTCCAGAAAGTTAAATAATCAAGTAAATATATTGTCAGAAGAGTAATAAGTACAGGATTATACGTGTATATGTTTTATTTTGAAACATTAAATACTAAAATAAAAAGAGCCCTGTTAATATATATGTATATATAAACACAGATAATAAAAATAAAGTTCTTATCTTCTAATTCTGATGTTTGAGTCCTTCTGAAGTCATTTTCTCTTCACTGATTTTTCTCTTGACTATGTGGCATTTTGTTGTTCTTACACCCAGTAATTTTTTATTGTATACTGAAATTATGAATACTGTAAAGACTGGATTCACCTGCCTTATACTGAAGAGACTAACAAGCAGTTAGTTAACTTAACTGGACACAAAACTCTAAATTCTGTCCCGTGCAATGGACAGCAGTTGAAATCTACATGCAGTTTTTTCAACCTTCTTCTTGTTACTTTCTTTCTTTCCCCTGAAGTTTGCCCATCTGTTTATAGTTCAAGGGTCAGTCAAGGATTTAAACAGGAGTTTCTATGCAGATTTCGAATCTTCTCTCTTTGCAACACTCTCCTTCTAAGAATTCACAACCATTCTAATCATCCCAAAACTCTATCCTGTGATTCCTACAGTCAGAAAACTACAGCTTTCTACCTGAATTTATATTCCCATTCCTGTGCTCCAGATTGGGGATTACCCTCAAGCCATGTAAGCACAAATTTCAGTACTCTTCTCAAGTGTCAACTTCCCTCCAGCCTGTGTTTTTCCTGTACTTTCATATGATTGTTTCTAAAATCTAGTCAAGAGTTTATAGCAATTTTTTATAGAAAGGTTAGTCCAATACTTGATAATCTGCCATTAATAGAAGCAATGCTGTCTCCCTTCTGCATTATTTTAAAACAAATTCCAGGCATCCTATTTAATCTGAAAATATTTCAGAAATGGGTTCTTTTGAAAATGCATAACTGCAGTATCATTACCACAGTAAGATTTTCTTCTGAGTATGATCAAATATCCCGTGTTCAGCTTTTATTTCTGATCATCCCATGAATGGCACTAGCAATGTAGCAACTTTAAAAATCATTTCAATTGAGAATACATGATAATTAAGATAATACTTTCTTTTCCCTATGTTCAGGTTCGTGACAATAAAAAGTTAAGAGTAAATGCTGTTATTGCTCCCAAGAGTTCATATGCAGACAAAGCACCTTCAAGGTCTCTGAATGAACTAAAGTAAGTGGTGAATATGTTGTTACAACTGATTTGAATATTGAATAATTTTTTAAGTATATTTTGATTATCTCCTTGTCACATGATTCGTTTGTTATAAGCTGTACTATTCTCTTGTAGAATATCTACTGAAGTATAAAGTATGGAACAAGTCAGGTCCAGGAATGTATCATGTGACCTAGTGTGTGATGAAGGTGATACTTCAAATCAGTGGAATAATACTGGACTGTTTAATGAAAAATGCTAAATATCTTTTACTAAAGATGAAAGATCAGAGTTGGTTAGATATTGGGAAAATTAAATGATAAATCATCATTTTATAATGCAAAAATAATTTTTAGAAGGAGTAAATGTAAACATTGCAGTAATAATTATAAATAAATATCTTAACTCTGGATATAAGTTAACATTCTAAGTGTAAGAATAATAGAAGAAACAGCAAAAGAATAGTTTAATAGTTTCTAATAAAAAATTTAAATAATACTAAGTGGTTTTAAAATGTTAAAAAAAAAAACAATAATTCCTCATCCATCATTGAAATAATTTGTATTTTAGTTACCATTCAGATTTTTAAAATGCTCTTTTGAGAAATCAAACCAGTACTTTTCCTTTCAGACAATACGGATTTTTCTCCTATTTGCGAGAGTTATTTGATGCACCTGATCCTGTAATGAGTTACCTTTGCTGCCAGTATCATATTCATGAAGTTCCTGTGGGAACTGAAAGGACCAGGGAAAGAATTGAACGGGTAAGAAAGCACTGACTCATTACCAAAAACATAGTTTCATTAAAACTTCTTATTTTAAAGTAAAGCACAGCCAGGTGCAGTAGCACACAACTGTAATCCCATTGACTCAGGAGCCTGAGACAGACAGGAGGATCACAAATTCAAGACTAGCCTCAGCAGTTCAGCGAGGCCCTAAGCAACTTAGTAAGAATGTGTCTTGAAAGAAAAGGGCCTGGGGATGTAGTTCAGTGTTACAGCGTCCCTGAGTTAAATCCCCAGTACCAAAAATAAATAAAGCAGAAATATCAGAAATTTAAATTATTTACTCTGTTTGTTTTTTTTTTTGTTGTTGTTGTTTTTGTGTGTGTGTGTGGTGCTGGGGATTGAACCCAGGGCCTTGTGAGTGCAAGGCAAGTGCTCTACCAACTGGGCTATATCCCCAGCCCTATTTACTCTGTTTCTAACCTTGCAGAATGTTTTTTTTTTTATTTTCCATCTTAAATATGTCATAAAACAGTGACCATTGGCTAATACTTTCTGACAAAAGCCATATGGAATTAACTATAATAAATGAATACTTAATTCTTCAGTGGAATTAAAGTTAAAACCTTAATCTGGTTTTGCCTTTGCGCAATAAACTTACATTCAAACATTGTATTTGTGTTTAAATCCTTTAAATTCTTATATTCTGGATTATCTTTCTGGTAAATTATACTTCATAATGAGAAGTTGAGGTATAGCACTATTTTGGTATTCCCTTCTGTTTTTAAAACTTAAGATTTTCTCAGTATGTATATAGTATTTCATTTTATTGGCTAGTATAGCCATAGAAACTCTTACTTTCTATATTCTGTTGATGTTGTTGGGGAATTTTCTTCCTATAACTAATCTCTCGTCTCCAGACTTCTTGTGGCTTATCATAGATTCTATCATAGAAATAAAAAAGAAATCACTCCTAAAACAGGTTTTTCCCTACCACCATGTTGCCATGTTAATACTGTATAAAACTTCTGGAAATCAATTATAGACCTAATTGCTATTTATAGTACTGAATTCATTTTCTAACAGTTGGTGTAGAAGTATTCTTAAGATCATTCATGGCGGGACATTCATTTTGGGCTCTGTATACTTTACTAACAGAAGATAGAAGTGAGGGCCCTGCCAAGGAACTGAACAGACACTTCATAGGAGAAATATAGTCAATCAACAAATATATGAAAAAAAATGTTCAACATCACTAGCAGTTAAAGAAATGCAAATTAAAACTACACTGAGTTTTCATCTCACTCCAATTAGAATGGCATTTACCAAGAATACAAATAACAATAAATATTGGAGAAGATGTTCAGAAAAGGTACACTCAGACATTGCTGGTAGCTGTTCAGAAAAGGTACACTCAAGACATTGCTGATGGGACTACAAATTGGTGCAACCATTATGGAAAGCAATATTCCTAAGAAAACTCAGAATGGAATCACCATTTGACCCAGTTATGCCACTCCTCACTTTATATCAAAGAACTTAAAATCAGTGTACAGTAGTGACATGGTCACATCAGTGTTTATAGCAGCTCAGTTTACAATAGCTAGGCTATGGAACCAACATAGGTGCCCTTCAATATATGAATGAATAAAGAAATGTGGTACATATACACAATGGAATATTACTTGACTATAAAGAATGAAATTATGGCATTTGCAAGTAAATGGATGAAACTGGAGAGTATCATGCTATGTGAAATAAACCAATCTCAAAAAACCAAAGGCCGAAAGTTCTCTCTGATATGTGGATGCTGACTCACAGTAGGTGGTGGGGAGGAAGGAGTGGATGTTCACCGGATTGGATGGGAAAAATGGGGGGTAAGGGAAAGACAGAATGAATCAGACATAACTTTCCTATGTTCACATATGAAAAAACATGGCCATTGTAACTCCACATTATGTGCAACCACAAGAATGGGAAGTTATACTCCTTTTATGTCAACAAAGAACAAATTAAAAATAATAATATAGAGGCTGAAATTGTAGCTCAGTGGGAGAATGCTTGCCTGGAATGTGAGGCACTTGGGTTCAGTCCTCAGCACTACATCTAAATAAATAAATAAATAAATGTCCATCAACAACTAAATTTTTTTAGAAAAGAGGATACATGGGACTTGATGTATAAAATATATATATTTATGTATTTTATATATTTATATATATAAATAAAAGAAGTGAGGGCCCTGAAAAAGAAATGAGGACATTTAGATGGGTACAGTGATACATTCCTGTAATCCCAGGGTTACGTGGGAGGCTGAGGCAAACAGATTACAAATTCAAGGCCAGCATGGAAAACTTGATGAAACCTTGTCTCTAAATAAAAAACAGTACTGGGGATGTAGCTCAGTAGTAGAGTGCTTGCCTAGCATGCAGAAATACCTGGGTTCAGTCCCCAGCACTACAAAAACAAAAGAAGGGGCCCTTACCCACTCATATTGCAAAAAATAAATTATGATGAGACTCTTTTCAGACATGTGTATGTACAGTAAATCCATGTTAGGAAGCACCTGTGTCTGGTTAAAAATGACATATTTTGGAGATCATTTGGAAAAATAAAAAAATAGAAATCTTTATGTAGGTGTACCTCTGTTGCATTTTAAATTAGTGAGGTTTAGAAAAGAGAACAAGACCATCTGTGTAGATGAAACCAATTTCTGTCATGACTCCAAGAATAGATAGAGATATCTCTGTAAGTAAGGGTAGAAGTAGTAATTCTTTACTGATGGAGAAAGACAACAGGGAGTTTGGTAAGGACTTTTATAGCTTCACTTCGTGGTAGAAAGAAGCAGTGAGTACATTTGGAAAATCTTTTTATTACCCCCTCAAATTGAAGTATTTTAATGCACTTTTAACCTTTTGTTTAAGTCAGTATTCAATTACTGTATTTCACATTAAAATAAAATGATTTCATACCCTTTTCAGATATTTTTCATTCACCTTTATCTCTTTGGTGTTTATATGTGATAATATTTTTTAAATTCTTGAATATATTGAATGTTTTTTATACTTGTCTCAATACCCAACTTTGTGCTTTATTGTGTAAAAATAATTTAAATTATGATGAGACACCTTTTAGACATGTATATGTACAATAAATCCATGTTAGGAAGCACCTCAGGCACCTGGTAAAGCCATATTATTATCTTGGCCATATTTCAGAATATACAAAATTTTGTTGAGGAATTTTATACCTCAGTTCTATTTGTTTCATATCTAGATAATGGCTATATTTCTTCCTTAGAATATTCTTTTTGTTTCATATCTAGGTAATGGTAGTAATAGCTATATTTATTCCTTAGAATTAAAATACATTCTTTAGTGTATGTTTATTGTCAAGTCTTAATAAATTAAGTTCTGTAACAGTGATTATACATTATTTATGGAATTGTTCTGCTGATTTCTAAGATTCACCTCTTTGGTTAATCTTAGAAGTTTGCTCACTTAACTTGTGATGTCCTTTTTTCTATGAATGCCCTTCTCTTATTTCTTGTCAGTTCAAATCCCACTTACAACTCATTTTCGTGAAATTTGGAAAGGCTAACCTCACCTGGCCTTTACCTTTATTACAAATTATTCAGAACTTAGGGTGACAGTTTATACCCTGTTAACTAAGTGTGCTTAAATAGGTCTTATCTCTTCACCTAGAATAAATTTCTAGAGAGAAATAAACAATAATAGCATTGTTATTAACCTTTAAAGATTTGGGGGGAAATCCACATCATAGTATTCTACTCTTGATAAATAAACGAACAGATCTAATAATGTTTTGGTGGTAGAATGGTTAAGTTTATGAACTTCCTTGTGTAAGTTCTTAAGAGAAAAGATATCAAAAAATGTGAAAATAAAAAATCTTGTTTTGTGTGGTGGCACATGTCTATAATCCCAACTACTTGGATGCCTCAGCAATTCAGCAAGACCCTAAGTAATTTAGTGAGACCGAGTCTTGAAATTTAAGAAGTGGTGGTTGGGGCCGGGGATGTGGCTCAGTGGTTAAGCACCCTGGGTTCAATCCCCAGTAACCCCATGAAAAAAATCTTTGAAATCCATAAAAAATATTTCCATTTAGTATTCTCCTAAATACCCAGGAATTTAGTGTAAGATTATGTGTCTTTGAACAATATACCCAAGGGAGGATATAGTAAATTACTTAATCAAAATAACAGTCTAATATACTGGGTATTTGATTCCTCCAGTCTATTCTTTAAATATAATAAAGCTTCAAATGTATACTTAGGAGAGACTACAGAGGGAATGGAAGTTTAGCTTACTTTGCTAGTTTAATTTTCTCCTCATCCTTTCTTCCTTTTTTTTTTTCCCCAAAATAATGAGGCATGTCACCCAAGTTTTTGAGATGTTACTGGATAGGCTAGGGGGAAAAAAGAAGAAGAAGAAAGTATACCTAGTGTGTTTTCATCTTCCAAAATTTACTTAGTATGTGTTTTTAATTCTTTAGTCCTTTAAAACACATACTTTATATTAGATGTTCATGAATTCTTGTTTTATATTATAGGTAATACAAGAAACCCGATTAAAGCAAATTTATACAGCAGAAGAAAAGTATGTGGTGAAAACTTCTTTTTATTCAAACAAAGTTATTTCTAGTAACACATCCCTGAAAGTAGCCCAGTTTCTCACAGTCACAGTGGATCTAGAGCAAAGAAGACACTTGGAAGAACAGCTTAAGGTTGGTTCATTTGACTCAATGGTTAGAAAAGAACATGAACTGGTTTTATAATGCTTTAACTAGAACTTCTTAAAAATATGTTGGCAATTTTCAATATTCCTTAGGAAATTAATAGAAAATTACAAGCAGTGGAATCAGGATTAAATGCCTTACGTGAGACAAACAGGCATCTAGAACACAAAGACAATGAACTGAGACAAAAGAAGAAGGAACTTCTTGAAAGAAAAACAAAGAAAAGACAACTGGAACAAAAAATTAGTTCCAAACTAGGAAGGTATCGTTCAACCTTTTCCAGGGAATGGTGGGGAGCCCCAAGCACTGCATGGGAAACTACTGATTAAACTCTGTGTCCAGACATGGTAACACACGCCTATAATCCCAGTTTCTCAGGAGGCTGAGACAAGAGGATCACAAGTTCAAGGGGCAATCTGGGCAACTTAGTGAAAACCATATAGCAATATTTAAAAAAAAAAAAGGTGGAGGGCTTGAGAATGTCACTCACTGGTAGACCCTGCCTGGATTCAGTCTTCAGTGCCACAAGCACATTTCATGGTAATTTCTTTCTGAAAGTTTTTTTTTTTATTGCTCAAAACACAATTTTTGTCCATAGGGGAAAGTGAGGTGAATCTTAAGTGTTGTGAATTTTTCTGTTCCAATCTCTGAACCCATTTATGTGATTAAAATTAATGAGGACCCTGAATAAGTTTTGTTTATATGGATTATATTATTGATAATTACTGTATTAGGAATTAAAACTAAGAATGTTGCTGGGCGTGGTAGTGCACACCTGTAATCCGAGTGGCTTGGGAGGCTCAGGCAGGAGGTTTGCAAGTTCAAAGCCAACCTCAGCAACTTAGTGAGGCCCTAAGTATCTCAGCAAGATCCTGTCTCTAAATAAAGTACAAAAAAAGGACTGGGGATGTAGCTCAGTGGCTAAGTGCCCCTGGCTTCAACCCCCACCCCACCCCACCCCCCAAAAAAAAGAATTAGTAATATGCCTTGGTTGCTTAAAGCAAGATGTATCTATTTAGCCTAGCTTCCTAGAATTTTTTAACTTTGTACCTTTTTTTAAACGTTCAGCCCTTCACTTCTATGTTCAATCATCTGCAGTATTCTTAACCTTTACTGTGTTACTGTATTTGATCCATTGTCTGAAACTAAACTTTATCCTCATAAGATAATGATAATTTTTATTTATTTATTTTGCAATGAAATGACTTGGATTCCTACTTTTATTCATTTTGGATTACTACAGTGATGACTTGGTTAGTGGTCTCTCCCTGACTAGCCTGACTAGTCCCTTCTCCTTTTAGTTCAGAATACTGTTGTAAAAATTTGTGTTCTTTACATGATCCTATCCCATTCAAGAATATCCATTTTTCTTCCTATTATTACTACATGAAATTTAATTAAACCACTAGCTTTAGACTAGCCTTCATGGCTATTCAGAATCTTGTTTTCCTTCCCAATAGCAAAACTATGGAATCAATCTAGGTGCCCTTCAACAGATGAATGGATAAAGAAAATGTAATTTATGTACATAATGGAATAAATTACTCAGCCATAAAGAAGAATGAAATTATGGTATTTCCTGGCAAATGAATGGAACTGGAAATTATCATGCTAAGCAAAATAAGCCAGTCCCCAAAGACCAAAGGCCAAATATCCATCCCAACATACTCTTAATTTGTGCCATTTAAGCCACTCTACAATACCCACTGAACTTGTTTATTCTTGTTTATTATTGCTTCCATCCCTTCTTTTTCTCTTAGATAGCATGATATAGTGCAAAGAGTATGAACTTTGATGTTAAATACATCTTACAACTTAATATCTGTGATCTTAGATGGCATATTTAACTTTTCTGAACTTTGGTTTCTTCATCTTTAAAACAGTATGATTTTAACTTTTGAGATTGTTATTGCCTTTTAATTCTGCCTTTTAACCTACTAATCTGTTCTCTCTGCTTAAAAAACTCCTTAAGGAAAGGAAATGTGTTTGATAAACAGTATTAATAACAGTAACAGATTCTACTAATCAGTCAGTTATGGGCTAGGCACTATACTGAGTATGTTGAGTGTTTACTTTCCTTAGTCTTCATAGTCCTATAAGGGAAGTACTAGTATTATCTAATTTACAGATGACAAGACTGAAACTGAGAAAAGTAACTTGTCCAGGTTTCTACTGTTCATGGATGAGTGGCACAAAGGACATTCAAAGCTACCTGTCTGACTCCAAATCCTATACCATTACTATTAGCATTATCAGACTATGCTGGTAAAGCATAATGTATCTCAATAAATACTTTTTGGTTTTGACTGATTGCATAAAACTATTGTTTAATCTAGGAGCTAGCAGGTAATACTTCTGAATAGCATTGCTAAATATAGCACAGAAAATTGCAGGAGATCTAAGGCTTTTGGTTCATTCCTTTTGTTTAACTCTGATTTCTACATCATCATGTGTGTCATACAGTTTAAAACTGATGGAACAGGATACTTGTAACCTTGAAGAGGAAGAGCGAAAAGCAACTACCAAAATCAGAGAAATAAACATTCAGAAAGCAAAACTTGTTACTGAATTAACAACCTAGTAAAGGTAAGGCATTTTCTTAATTTTAAATAATTTTTAAAATAAAAGAGCTGGGTCTGATGGCACATGCCTTCAACAATCCCAGAGATGTGGAAAACTGAGGCAGGAGGCTCACAAGTTCTAAACCAGCCTCAGCAATTTAGTGAGGCCCTAAGCAACTTAGTGAGACCCTGTCTCTAAAGAGATTGTAAACAGGAACTGGGAATGTGACTCAGTGGTTAAACACCCCTGGGTTCAATCCCAGGTGCCAAAATAATAAGAATAATAATAACATCAACTGATAGATAAGAAAAGATAGTAAAAACTTCAGAGGGTTTTATTGGAGGGAAGGTCTTAGGTTTTTGCTGTTTTAGTTAAATTAGCAAGAGATTTTCATCAGCCCTTTTTTCTTTTTTTTTTTTTATTGTGAAACAAGGTATCACTATATTGCTTAGGGCCTCAATTAGTAGCTGAGGCTGACTTTGAACTTGAGATCCTCCTGCCTCAGCCTCTGGAACCACTGGGATTACAGGGTCACTGCATACCCACTGTTAAAATTTTTTTTGTTTTAATGAATTATATTTTTGTTTAAAAAAAAATAAAGTTCAGCATTTTTTTGTAGTTCTAAAGCATAAAATCATATACCTATTCTCTTAGGAAAAAAACTAAACTCAAGGATTTTTGTTTCTAGATTTGTACAACTTTGCATATAGAAAAAGTAGACTTAATTCTTCAAAATACTACCGTAATTTCAGAAAAGAACAAATTAGAATCAGATTATATGGCTGCATCTTCACAACTACGTGTCACAGAGGTATGTTTTTGCCTTTATTTTGTATTTTGAGATTCTAGTCTCTGACCAATTTGAAAACATGTGTTATCACTTGCAATATTACTGATATTTATGCTATTTAATTTATAAACTTAGTTCATTCTGCTAATTGAGAAAATACTTGAAACACTGAAGAGTAGTTGTGTAACCTCAGCAATTTAATCTTATGTTAATATCTGGCTGTGAAATGATAAATACTGAAACAGTATGCATGGGGAAGAAAATGTGATATAGCATATTAACTTAAACCCAAAGAAGATCTGGCAACAAGATGGTAAGGACAGTGATACAGGTTTTGAATCTTCAAAATCCTTTCCCAAAAATAGAACAACACCTATGACAATATAACAGCAATATAAACAACAACAACAAAACTTAAGTTTTAAGGTTGCTAACCACCCTGGGTTGGTGTCAAACTGCACATTTTATCGCCATAGTCCTCAGTAAAACTGCCCTTGTTTCAGATACCATCAGCATGTTGAGGAATCCCCAGGCTACCTACACTTCTGATCAACTGGCTACACATTGAGGGGTTTTTAAGACCCCCTCAGGTTCAATAATTCACTAGAACACATTGTAAATCAGGAGAACACTATTATGATCCTAGTTTTGTTTTGAAGGATATAAATCAAGATTAACCAAATGAAGAATGCATAGAACTGTAACTAAGAGGGTCCAAAATACATTTTCTGGACCCTTTTTTTGTGTACTCAGTATGTCACTGTTCTGATACTTACATGTGCTTACCAACCAGCAGGCTCTACCTAGCTTCAGTACTGCAGTTTTAATGAGATTTCATTTACATGGGCCTGGTTAAGTAATCCTTGATCATCTTGTCATAAGGGAAAGCAAGAAAGTAATAAAAGCCAATTTGGTTGTTAACAGAACTCAGGAACCTACATGAAGACTCTCCTGTTACATAAATGAAGGGATCATAGGTGGAAACAAAAATGCCTAAATCCACAAATTCATAATGATACCAAAAAAATAATATTGATCACTTTGTATGATATTTAGGCAACCAACTTGTTATTTTGAAAAATGATAAAGAGAACTCAGCACTTATCCTGCATTTCTTATGTAAACTATTATTTTCGATAAATAAATGAAGGGGGAGTTTTGCTTTACAAAAATATTCAGCTGATGAATGAAAAAGGAATTTTAGGATTAGAATATCACCACTTTGCAGCTGCTAATGAGACAATATGTCACATTATCTGCTAATACTCAAAAAACCACATATTTTATGTATGTCCCGATGAAAGGGTATGCTATCTCCTATGGAGTAATCTTGTGAAATAATCAAATTCCAATTTTCATAATCCTCCAGAGCAGAGTTTCTCAGACTTACCAGTATTGGCATTTTGAACTGGATAATTCTTTTTGTGAGAGTCTTTCTTACTTATTATAGAATGTTTAGCAGCACTCTATAGCTTCTACTGACTAGGTGGCAGTAGTAACACACATACACACACACATTAATTGTCTTAATCAAAAATGTCTCAAGACATTGCCAGATTTAATCTGGGTAGTAAAATTGCCCCTCAATAGAGAAGGACTGATCTGATCTAAAACTCCCAGTTTTCAGAACTGTAAGAGAACAAGAAATGCATTAAATGACACAATGCAAATAGCAAAGTTCAGAATATAGGGAACTCCACAGAACAAATGATTTACGTAAGCACTTTCTAATAGAAATATAATGTAAGCTGTATGTGTAATTATATACTTTATAATGGCCAAATTTTAGAAAGTAAAAAGATATAGATGAAATTAATTATAAAAATATATTTAACTTTATAGAAAATTTGTTAATGACCTGTTTTTATATCTCCTTGTCATACTAAGTCTTCAAAATATGTTATGCTTAATACATCTCTTGGGTAGCATGGTGTAGTGCAAAGAACATATAACTCAGATGATAATTTTCATCAGAAATATTTGATCTGAATTTTGATTTTATAAAACTTAATTGCAAAAGTAGATTTTTACACCCAAGTTGCTCTAAACATTTTCCAATCACTGGAGCAAATGTCAGTTGTTAATTTAAGTTAAAATTTTTAATTCCACTCTTCATATAACACTAGCTACATTTTAAGTGCTAAAAAGCCACATGTGACTAGTGCCTATTTTATTGAACAGTGCAGTTTCTAAAATAAGTTTCAAGGACAAAAAAAAAAAAAAAAAAGTAAGCTGTAAATTTAAGAGAACTTAAAAACCATGTTAACCTGATATAATGTGGACCTAATTTTGATCCTGAGTTGGACAGATCAACTATAAAAACAAAATTTAGAATAATATGAATACTAACACAATATTTGAGGTTAAAATTTATTGATATTTTTAATTTTGATAATGGTATTATAGTTGTGAGTTTTTAAGATTTTATCTTCTAGAGATACAGTGTTATAATATTTGTAGGAGAAATTAGAGGATATATGAGATCACTTAAAATAACCCAGGGAGGGGTTCATGTAGGAAAGGATTGGCCATGGATTGAGAATTGTAGAAGCTAAGTGATAGGTACATGAAGGATTATTACACTATTGTCTACATTTATTTATGTTTGAAATTTTTCATAGTAAAAAAAGTAAAGCTTCCATTCTTGGCCATAATGAAATAACAGAGATCATCATATTTACTCTCACTATAATTCACTAAAAGATATGATGAACTATATGAAGCAGTTGTTGGCAGCAAAAGACATTGATCCATGAAAGAAGTGGGGAGGAACAAGTTGAACCCCATGACCACTGCAGCTTATAGCCTGGAGGGAGTTTCAGACCACAGTGCAGGAAAGAGGAACTTAATATGAGAAAGACAATAACTCTGTAGATCCTATAGACATAAATGGATATTAAGAGAGATGATCAACAACTTTGTGTCAAAAATTTTGATAAATTAGATAAAAGGACAAATTCCTTAAAAGGCACAAAACTACTATAGGTGTCTCAAGAAGAAATAACTATTATAACCCTATGTATAGTAAAATACTGAATTTGTAGTTAAAAACTCTCACAAAGAAAACTAGTCCCAGACTTTGCACTTGTGAATTCTTCCATACATTTAAAGAAAGAATAATCTTTACTCTATCTTAAGTCTTATAGAAGGTTAAGAGTAGGAAATACTTCTTTTTTTTTTTTTTTCAAAACCTGTTAACTATCAGCTTTATTTAAAAATGTACAAATATTCTGACATGTAGAACTTAAGCTTGATGGATTCTTGAAACTCCACACAAAACTGGCACACCCAAGAAATCCATACCAAATTAATCACTCATAGACTGCTAATTCCATCCACTAATTTAACAATACAGTATTCAGGATAAATTAAAGGATTTAATATTAACACTTTTAAAAACAGTCATTTGTAACATGCTGCTATAATTAGAACAGTTTTTGGGTTACTGATACAAGAAATTTCAACAGCAAGCTTAAAGCTTTCTGAAAACATAAAAATTGAGACAGTGAATTGATGCAAACATACTACATGTGAGAAAAATACTCTTCTTGTGAATGTTAATACTCAGCTAAATATAATCACTGGCACTGTGACTTGAGCCAAATTTTTAAATCTAGATTAGCTCAACCAGGGTGAAGACTTTAAATGGAGGAAGGAATGGGACTCAAAGTTGGAATATTTGAAATTCTAGGGACAATGAAGAGACCTATTTTGGGAGAGCAGAGTTACATATCTGAACAACAGGGAAGTATTTTAAAAATTAAAATATATGTTTCAAAGTATTTGCATCAGCACCTCATGGTGAGTTGAAACTTCTTTAACAAGGCCTAGTCTGAAAAATGCATATAAATGAGAATTTAGAGAGCCAAGACATGCCTTAGTCTTGCTGAGTGCAAGGGTATGGCTTTGCATTTTGTTCAGGGTCTCGACTAAATTGTAGGGACTTCAGAAATAATAGTCTTTTATAAAAGAGATATTGCTTATCTATAATAAATGATTTTAGTTAAAAGGTTTGACCAGGTAAAAGTTCATGAGCAGTGCACTGACTTTCAGGTTTTACCTCTCAAATATTCCTGAGAAAACAGTAAGAAAAAAGCAGCTAAGAACTCTTTTTCAGAAGTTTTTCAGACTTTTCTAGATGAAATACACAGGCAATATTGCAGCTAAGGGACAAACTGAGGGACTGCTTCCCACTTAAACCAAATGAGAAGAAAACTTAGAACGATCTGCTATAAACTGCAAGGCAAAATGCAGCTCAAAACTGAATGGAGCAAGGGTCCTTTGCTAAGTGGAGGATGAAGTGTGATTACCCACTTGAAGGTCCCATTACATTGTGAGTGCAGTTCAGTTTGGGGAAAATAGTTTAATGTATCTCTCAGAAAAAAATAGTTTATACTTTGCATCACAAGCAAAACAGTGGTTATGATGTCCAGTGCCACCAAGCAACTTTCATTCTGTCCCATACTGCTGAGAGCGAATCCAAGGCAGGGCGGACATCCAGGATGGTGAACTGTTAGTCCTTGTTGACTTAGCCACCATCGTAGTAATCTATCACATATCTAACTTCCGTGCCACAGCGGTTGATGATCCAATCATGCCTGTCGAAGGGCAACTCATACCCCATCCAGGAACGAATTCTTGCCCTTGGTGAATACTCTTTTGCTTTCCCTCCAAATCGGATCAATGATGGACCACAGGGACACTCCGCAGCATGAAGAGCTTCCCACTTCAAAATCTCCTTCCAAGCCTGTTCATTGTTCTGATTGTGAATTCTAATGATATTATACATATCTTTCTGACTAATATCCTCATCCTTCCACTTCCACCCTTACCTCAACATTGCATTCCAGAACATCTGTTCAGAAGGATAAACCCACTTTTTCTCTGAATCTGCTCGTGGAATGGATGACTCCTCTCTGACAGTAGACAAAGGAAAGGGCTGATCTGGAGCTGGTGTTTGATTAGGTGGTGGCATCAGATTTGAAGGATCCAGGTTCTCCTTATTCTTAGCAGCAGCGCCTGTAACAGGACACTCCACATACTCATATGCACGATCTTGGTGGGCAGGCACAGAGTATGTTTTGCTCTCACAGGTTTGAGCAGAGGGTTCTGCACTCATTGGACAGCCTTTCATTTTCCCTTCATGCATTGGGCATCCTGAAGGTGGTGATGCTGCCTGATGATCTGAAGCTTCTGAGGTCTGAACTGGAACAGCAGGAGTAGAGGCTGACAAACCCATGGTTGGAATCAGTGTTGACTCCAAACTATTTTAAATTTCCAGTGGGTCACCGCTGTCGCCTCGGTCACCGCCGGTGCTCTCGCGCGCTGCTCCTTCCTTTTCCGAAGGCGGGACTTCCGGGTGCCAGGAAATACTTCTTGATAACATTGTACGAGATCAGCATTATGAATATCAAAACCAGATAAAGACAGTATCTCTGACAAGCATAGGTGCACAATTTTTTTTTCCTTTATTTTGTAACTGGGTACAGTGTCACATGCCTATAATCCCAGCAGCTGTGGAGGGTGAGGTAGGGGGAATCACAAGTTCAAGGCCATCCGCAGCAATTTATTGAGGCTCTAAGCCATTTAGTGAGACCTTGTGTAAAATTAAGTAAATTAATAAATAAATAAATAAAAAGTGTATTTTCTAGAGCAGTTTTAGGTTCATAGCAAAACTGAGTGGAAGCTACAGATTTCTCATATACATCCTGTCCCCATACTTGTACAACCTTATTATTTATCTCCCCTACCACAGTAGTGTATTTGTTACAGTTGATGAACTTATATTGACACATCATAATTACCCGGTTTGTAATTATGTTAGGGTTCATTTATTGGACATGTACACTCTAAGGGTTTGGACAAATGTATAACATACATCCATCATTAATAGTATCACAAACAATATTTCCACTGCCCTAAAAAAATCCTCTGTGCTCTACAGATGCAGAAATTCTTAATAAAATCTAACAGTATAAAATCAAATCTAACAGTATTAAAAAAAAGGATAATACATCTTAATGAGTTTCATCCCATATATACAAGGTTGGTTTAACATTTAGAAATTTCTTAATATAATTCACTATATTAACAATCTAGATTAAGTCAGAAAAAAACAGATGTTCCTCTCACTTCATGCAGAAGAAACATTTGATAGAAACCCGCATTTTAATCAGTCTGATAAAGAGCATCTACAGAAATCCTAACTCATACTGCACTCAGTGATAAGAGTCTGTACACTT
This sequence comes from Sciurus carolinensis, assembly GCF_902686445.1. Lineage (NCBI taxonomy): Eukaryota > Metazoa > Chordata > Mammalia > Rodentia > Sciuridae > Sciurus > Sciurus carolinensis. The sequence goes on from NC_062226.1 coordinate 71,320,017, forward strand.
TCCCCTTAGAATTTGGAGCAAGGAAAATATCCATACAAACCACTCTTACTCCACATTGTACTAGAGGTTCTAACCAGTTCATTAAGGTAAACAAATAAAATAAAAGGCATACCAACTGAAAAAGAAGAAACCTATTGATTTCAGACAGATGTGATCACCTCTGGAAAATCTTAAGGAATCTCTAAAAATACTGCTAGAACTAAAAGTGGATTCAATTCAGCAACGTTGTAAATGCAATATATAGAAGTCAGTTGTGGCTCCGTCTATTAGAAATGTACAATGGAAATTGAAATCCCCCTCATCCCTGGTATTGGCAGTTGAGCCAAGGGGTGCTTTATCACTGAGCTACATCTCTAGTTCTTTTTATTTTTTATTTTGAGATAGGATCTTGCTAAATTGCTTAGGGATTCAACCTATTTAGTACTAGAATTACAGATGGGAGCCACCTAACCCAGCTTGGAAATTGAAATTTAAAAGCAGTACTATTTATAATAACACCAAAAAATATGAAATATTTGAATATATGAAATGTATTTACAAGACTTATAAACTTAAACTACAAAACTTTAATGAGAAATTTTTGCTAAAAGCCGGGTACAGTGGTGCATGTCTGTAATCCAGCCTCTTGGGAGGCTGAAGCAGGAGGATCACGAGTCTAAAGCCAGCCTCAGCAAAAGCAAGGTGCTAAGCAACCAGTAAGACCCTGTCTCTAATAAAATACAAAAAAGAGAAAAGAGGGCAGGGGATGTGGTTCAGTGGTTGAGCGCCCCTGGGTTCAATCCCCAGTACCCCCCCAAAAAAAAAGGAATAATTTGCAGGATTTACATTAATTTTAAGGCTTTTTAAATTAAATTTATAGTAATCAAGACAACATTAAATTTACATTAAAAATTATATATGTGAATTAATGGAACAGAATTTTAAAATCCAGAATTGGATTCACATATTCAATGCTGAAAGAGTAATCTTTCTAACAAGTAGAGCTAGAACAATTGAGTCATATGTAAAAAATGAACCACAACCCTTAGCTCATCCCATATACAAATAGATCACAGACTTAAATGTAATCTAAAGCTATAAAGTTTCTTGAATATAATAAAAGAAAATCCTAGTGGCCTTGGAATTTACAAAAATTTCTTAAATAGAATACAAGGACAATTTATAAGAGAAAGACACATTGTATTCCATCAAAATTTAAACTTTTGTTTTCTAGTACATATAAGCTACAAATTGGGAGTATATATTTGCAGAACCTACCTGACAAAGGACTTATATCTAGACCAAGGACACTATACCTGTGGGCCAAATCCAGCTTAGTCTTATTTTTGTTTAATTCCTGTGGGCTAAGAGCAGTTTTTACATTTTTCAAAGAGTTTTTTTCATTTAAAAAGAAGAATGTATGACAGAGACTCTGTAAAGCCCCCAAAGCCTAAAATATTTTCCTTATCAGTCAATAGGGAAATCTAAATTAAAGTCATATGAGCTACTAATATAGTCTCACTGGAATGACTAAAATTTAAAAAGACCAAAATGCTGGTAAGAAATTAGAGCAACTGGAACTCCCCTAACTGCTGGTGGGAATTTAAAGTGTATTGGAAAACCATTTGGAAGTTTCTCAAGTGTGAAACATGCCTGCCATATAATCTTAGCAATGCTCTCCTAGTTTTTACCTAAGAGAAGTGAAAGTATATGTCTATGAAAGACTGGAATATGTAACAGTTTAATTTGTAAGAGGTAAAAACTAGAAACAAATGCCCAGAAGTTGTTGAATGACTAAACAATTTATATATGCACATGAGGGAATATTTCTCTGCCACAAAAAGAAATGAAGCATTTATATAACATGAAGACCTCAGATATGCTAAGTGAAAGAAAAAAGACCAAAAAAGTTATAAACTATATGATTTCATTTATAAAATGCCACAAAATACAGAATGCCTAGCAACAGAAGGCCCCATTTCCCTGAGAGAGGGTATAGAGGGATGGATTCAGAGGGGCAGCACTTTTGAGAGTGTTAGATGTGGTTATTATCTCAATGGTTGTAATGGTTTTGTGGATGTATTTGTCAGAACTCACCAAGTTGTACAATAAATATATGCAGTTTATATAAAGTTCATCAGTTCCAGAAGTCAATAAAAAACTAAAATTGTTTAAGAAAAAAATTGTTTGTTGTATAAAAGTGGTAAGTGTGAGCTATAGTGGTAATTTCGTGGAAAGCATATTTAGAGCAAAATAAGAGTATATAAAAGTATGTTTAAGTAGTTATTTAGTAATTGACTTTTGCTCTTTTTTCTATTCATGTTTGCTGCCATTTGCCTGCACATGCTTTTATCTGTCTTATCGCTATACGACTTCACTTGAACCAAGGAAAACCTTTTTTTTCCCCTGCTTCTTCCTTTGAACACATGACACATTCCACTGAGGAACCATAACTAACAATTCTGATTTTATCCTTTGCTCTAATCAGGAAAATAAATTTGCAAGAGGTTGACATCAAATTTTAGTAAGGATTTATATACCAAGAGGAAATAGTTTGTTTCTCCCATGGGATTTTTGATACTTATGCAAATTTTTGGAAGGCAAATAGGGTAACAGAGTTCCTGACCAATAGAACATCCCCAGTGAAAGGCACATAATTGTGAGCCCCTGATAGATAATGTCAACACTGTCTGGAATACTTTTAGGACAAAGAGTAAGCTAGGTTAAGTGTGAATACGAGTACAGTGATAGACAGATAGTTTTTTTGTTTTGTTTTCAGTTGGTGTTTCTGTTTTGTTTTGTTTTGTTTTGTTTTTTGACCATGGGCAGGTTTCCTAAAAGTCCAAGTTTAATTTTTGTCTATAGCCATAGGTATAATACCTACAATACCTGACTACTTGCAGGGATATCATGATATTCAGTTTATTTTATTTTTTATTTGTTCTTTTTCGGTGTACATGATAGTAGGGTATATTTTGACGTACATATATGAGTATAACTTATTCTAATTAGGATCGCCACCTTGTGATTGTATATGATGTAGAGTTACATTGGTTGTGTTTTCATATATGGACATAGGAAAGTTACATCCAATTCATTCTATTGTCTTTCCTATTCCTATCCTCCCTCCCTTCCCTTCATTCCCCTTTGTCTAATCCAATGAACTTCTGTTCTCTGCCCCCTTATTCTGTGTTAGCATCCACATATCAGAGAGAACATTTTTTGGAATTGGCTTATTTCATTGAGCATGATGAAAATCTCCATCCTATCCATTTACCACCAAAGGCCATAATCTCATTCTTTATGACTGCATAATATTCCATTGTATATATATGCCACATTTTCTTTATCCAGGTTGTAATATTCAGCTTAATAGTAAGCAAGGGGCTTAGTGTGCTGCCTAGCATGAAACTAGTATTTATTTAGAAAGTATAGATTTACATCCATATTCATATTAAGTTATAAGAATTAGAAATTGAAGCTGGGCATGGTGGCACACACCTGTAATCCCAGCAACTTGGGAGGCTGAAGCAGGAGGATCACAAGTTCAGAGCCAGCCTCAGCAACTTTGCAAGGCCCTAAGTAAATCAATGAGACCTCTGTCTCTAAGTAAAATATGTGTGGATGTGGCTTAGTGCTTAAGTGTGACTGGATTCAATCCCTACCCCCCCCCCCAAATAATTAGAATTTGTTAAGTTCGTTTATTCTTCTTAGTACTAAATGTAGGGATTCTGTGCTACTGGTTTAATCTCTTCTGCCTCCCTGCAGACCACTTCCCCAGAAAGTAGAACTGAATGTCACACCTTTTTTACTTAAATGAGATACATATAACTTGGAAGAATAAATATCATTGTTTTACAGTTTTAAGTTTGAGATTTCAGATTTTCAAACTTTGGGAATATTTGCTTATTCATACTGAGTTCTCTTGGAGATGGGTCCCAAATTTATGTTTCATGTGTACTTCATATACATACAGTATGTCTAGTACACCAGAGATGACTGACAGTGAGATGAAGTGTGGAATTTTCTACCTGTGGTATCATGTTAGCTCTCAGAAAGTTTCAGATTTTAGAGCTGATGTCTTAGTAAAAGTTCTTGCTACCTAGAAATCTAATTTAATTCTATTTGTACAGAAAATAGTTTTTGTTTGACTTTTATTTTAATGAGTCGGTAAATAGAACTTAGTACAATACTCAACTATTTTAATAAGAAATTCTGTGAATAATTCTTAATTCTTCCACAAGAGGGCCTTCTTAGAAAAATTTTTCATTTAATGTTACCATATTTCTATACAACTTTTTTAACAACTGAATTTTCTCAAAAAAAAACCTTTCAAATAAAGATAATACTTATTCATTTCTCCCAAGATATATACCTACAAAGTAATATTTTCTGAGCTGTTAGTAGGGGATAATTTATAAATTTTGCCTTTTCTGCTCTTATGTCTTAAATAGATGAAGTATTTTCTATTCTCTTAACTATTTAAGGCTAAATTCTAAACAGACATGGGAATAAAGCCACTCCACTTGCTTGATTTTATGGCATTTTATACAAATGTATATTCCCTTTTTCCTATTTGTAAGCTTCGTTGTTTAGGGCTGGGATTGTAGCTCAGGGGTTGAGCACTTGCCTAGCATATGCAGGACACTGGGTTCGATTCTCAGCACCATATATAAATAAATGAATAAAATAAAGGTCTGTCAACATCTAAAAAATTAAAAAAGAAAAAGATTTGTTGTTTAAAATGAAGAGGTACTATGTGAAGAGATATGTCAAAAACATGTATGTATAGAAATAACATTTGTCCAATAAAGATTTTACTATAAAATGTCACCAAACAGAAGGGAACTATTAAATGAGCTGTACTTTTAAATCCTGAGCTTCACATAATCAACTCAGTGATACTTCTTAACCATAAAGTCCAAAACTTCATTTTAGCAAAGTTAGAGGAACAGGAAGCAGGATTAGAAGTCATTAGGAATATTTAGTTTCTTTCTAGTTGCCCCCTGTTTTATCCTTGCCAGAGTGTAATGGCCCCTAAAGAGAAGAATATGGTGACTGGGAGTCTTTAACATTTTCTTCTATTTCTCTCAGGCCATAAAGACTGAGGAATTCATTCAAGGAAACCATAGTACTAAGTGATTAGTATAAAGGCTTGCTCATATGTTCACTACAGTGTATGTCCTTTTACTTTTCATAACTGTTGTCTTAGTTTAGTTTATTCAAATTCATGAGTGCAAAAATCACCTAAAAACTTGTTAATAATACAGATATCAAAGCCTAATCCTCAAAGATACTAAGCAAATAGATCTGGTGTGGGGCTAGGGCATCAGCCCTTCAGGTGATTTTTGTGCAGTTTGAGTTTAGTGCAAAGAGCAAAATGGAAGCATTTACTTTCTTAGAAATCTGCTAACTGGTCTTGTTCCATAACCTTGGAGATGTTTCTGAATATCTCTCAGTCACATCTAAAAACAGATAACATATTTCTCAGGATTGTAATGGGAATCAGATTAATTAACTTATGACATAATGGTGATAATAATGCTCGGCCTATAGGAGGCATTCAGTAGATGACCTCATCACACACTTTCCCAGGCTGACTCTTGCCCACCTTACCAACTCTGATCTCTTACAAATTCCTCAACCAAGTTAGATTACTTGCTTCCCAAATAAGCATGTCTTTGAGGTTTTCATGCCTTTACATTCATGATCACCTATCCTTGGAATGCCTTCTGCTATTGCTTCTTTAGTAATTTCTTCTCCTTGGAAACTTTTTAGTTGTCATAGAAGCTATGATCTTCCTACCTTTCTTCCCCCACTTATATACTCTCACGCAAAGAATCATTATACTCTAATGAAAAGAGAATATGTCCTATAAGCAATTATGGATGTGATTCATGACAATTCTAAGTAAGTATGCAAATTGGGCATAATATTGCTGTACAGTGTTGTGAGATATAAAAGGTGTATGTGAAGCACCTAGCCAAGGTTCTAACACATAAGCATTCAGTAAATAGTGCCTGTTTCTGATGTGATAATGATTCTATGTATCTTTCTCCATATTCACCTTTCTGTGCATAATGCAAAATATAATACTGACATTTAATAGGTTCTCAGTAACTATTTGGTGAAGGAATGAATAGGTCCGTGAATAACCTAAAAGGCAGTTAAATTTCAGACTTCTTACAGATTATTGTGGGTTATTAATGTGCTGATACATTTTAAAATTAAGTTAAAAATTTGACTTTCACAACAAAAAGTCTTGATTTGTGATTCAAATGATTTTCGTAATCAAAATCCAATAATTTATTTGATATGTGGTAGTTTAATAAAACAACTATTTCAATAGTAATGTTCAGATTTTCAGAATGTTTCTTTTTCTCCTAATAGCAACATTTCATTGAGTTGGATGAAAATAGACAAAGATTATTACAGAAATGCAAGGAACTTATGAAGAGAGCTAGGCAAGTATGTAATCTTGGTGCAGAGCAGACTGTTCCTCAAGAATATCAGACAGTAAGTATAAAAAGTATATAATGCTACAGTTGCCATAACACGTTAATTTAAGCTTAAAGTATCTTATGCATTATAACAGGCCATGAAAAATTTGATGTGTCATAAAAAGTGGGATTTTTCCCATTTTAAAACTGAATACATATATAGAGTAATTTCATTCAACAGATTTTCTTTACTCAAATTTGGCCACCAGTCTTATTGCTTAGTACTAAAATTCTTAAAACATAGGAATTACCTTACAGAAATATTGGTACTTTAACAATCATTCTTGCAATGAAAGTGGGCTTTTTTTCTCCTCAAACCACCTTTAGGGGATGCATTTGAAAGATGTAGAGTATAATTCAGCATGAAAACATTGTGTCAGTAATTGGTGTATAAGAAACAGTAAGTGAGGTGATAGAGCAACAAAGGCACAATGAAAATGTTTTCCTAGAAATTGGAATGTTTAATTAGGGTTCATAGGAAGCTGAATCTTAAGGGCTGACATCTGTCAGAAAAGAAAAAAAGAGCCTCTCCTTGTCTTCATTTTATTGGCTGACATCACTCAGTAAAATGAGGAGATGCTGTCCTTCACTCCACATTTCATTATCATATACCTGTCCCATGACCCTAGTCTTTATCTGACAAGTGGGACTAACACCTTTGCTACATACCTGTTCAAAATAATGTCAAAATAAAGAAAATGAGTTTTTAAATATTTGGTATTTGTATGTCTTTTATTTTGAATTTGAAATTTATTTATTTGAATAGATAATAAAATGCATACTAAAGGTATAAACAGCAGGAAAAAAGACCAGTGGGTTTTAATTGTCAAATCATCAGCGGTTTTATTTTATATCTGATGTAGAAACCTCAGAGAATGGATTTGAGTGGGTCACATGTTAGGAATAGAGTAGAAATTTATAAAATTAATTGAGGAGCTTATTGTTTTTAAAGATAATACTAGAACTTTTCCTAAATATGTTGTGTTTTCATAAATATATAACTGTATTAATTTTATTTCAAAAATAACATACTTTCCTTAATAAGTCATTCTTCTTTTGAAAGAAACAAAATTAGAAGATAATTAGTATATTAAAATGCATTGATTATTTACTACATAATAGGCATTGAACAAGATAGACATACTTCTGTATTGAAACATTCTAGTCTGGAGGATGGGGCAAACAAAAACATGAAAGGCAAATAGATAATGTCAGATAGAGATGCTAAAAAAGAAAAACAAGGTAAAAGGATAGAGAAAGGTAAAGGGATGGGAAACTGGTTAGAGGTGGCTCCTTTGAGAAGATAGTTCTGGGTTTTGTTTGTTTTTTTTGTTTTGTTTTGTTTTGTATGTGTGTGTGTGTGTGTGTGTGTGTGTGTGTGAGCCAGGAATTGAACCCAGGGACACTTAACCATTAAGCCACATCTCCAGCCCTTTTTTATATTTTACTTAGAGACAGGGTCTTGCCAAGTTGTTTAGGGCCTCACTAAGATGCTGAGACTAGCTATGAACTCGTGATCTTCCTGCCTCAGCCTCCTGAGCCACTGGGATTACAGGTGTGTACCACCACACCTGGGACAAAGATACTATTTTTGATAAGTCCTGAATGAAGAGAGGAAATCACTCAAGTGAAGATGTGAAGAAAAAGTATTCCAGGCAGAGAAAATAGTTCATGCAAAGTTCTGGAGATGGAAGTTATTTAGCATATGTCAGGACAGAAGAAATCTCAATGGGGCTAAAAATTATAATCCAAGCAGAGAGGAAGACAGACACCAGATTATGTAGGATCATTCCTGTATAATAGAGATAGATGAATGGCAGCAAGAGACCTTTTAGAGGATGAGACAAATTATAGTAGCATGGATTAGGGTGGTAGCATGAGAAAGAGAGGGGTTGATAAATTTGGAGTCTTTTAATGATACAGCTAATAGGATTTACTGGTGGATTTGAAAGGAAAAGGTAAGAGAAAACCCCTCAATTTTTCACCTGAGCCAAATAGTGATGCTATTACTGAAATGGAAAAGATTGAAGGAGATTTGTGTTTGCTTAAAGTAGTGGAAAAGGTAGATGAAGTGGAGATTGTTTCACCATCTAAAGTTTAAGATACTTGTTAGAATCAGGTGAAGATAGCAAGTAATTGTTAGGTGCATAAGCTCAAAGCTCCATGGCCAAGTCAAAGATTCAGTAAATGTACATAAAAAAGATGTAAAGGTCTATAGAAATAAAACCGCATTCTAAAGGATTAAAAAAACAAAAGATTAAGACATCAGATTAATATAATGCATCAGTCTTTTTTAGGGTTTCAAGATTCATATTGTACCTTTTAGTATATGTGCTAGGCAAAACAATGTACTGCTTGTCTCCCCTCATGCTTAGGTATCTGTTCTAATTTGTCTCTGTGGCATGGATTCAGAAGAGGGTCCTGTGGTGAAATTCTACTGTCAAAGTAACTGGATTCTTAGGATGCTTTTGTAGTTCTTCATAAGTACAGTATAAAGTTCTAACTTCTTGCTCTCTTTCAATGCCCCACATATTCTGGACCCATTCTACCAATTCAGCAAGTACCCACCATTCCAAATGGACACAACTCCTCACCCCCCATGGTATGCAGTGCTCATTCTTTTTTCCAAGCCTCTGTCTTCCTTCTGCCTTGTTCTTCCTTAGCTGTTTGCTTTAAGGTCCAGAGATGAATTCTAGGCCTTTGAATTCTTTTAACTCTTCTGTAGCATGAACTTTTTCAAAGTCCATAGTCTGTGATATGTACTGCTTGTTTTAATACTCAACATCAATACATTGCCTTAAGGTGTTATCCACTGTATACATTTTGTTTTCTTTTAAAGTGTAAACTTTTTGAAGGCAAAAAGACCCTGTTTGTATTTCCTTTGCAACCTTGTATGCTAGCATGTTATCGATTAGATAGTAGATATTTAGTAGATTACCTTTCTTTTAACTATTTGAATGGAACTGTTTTCACTGTGCTATCGCTAATGATAAACAAGTTTTTTTTTTTTTTTTCCCTCTTTAGGCTTTCCAAGATCTTCCAAACACATTGGATGAAATTGATGCTTTATTAACTGAAGAAAGATCAAGAGCTTCCTGCTTCACAGGACTGAATCCTACAGTATGCCTCTTTCTCTATTCCCATTCTACAGCCACCACAATTGCCCCCTCCACACACACACATACACACACCACACAGTTCCCTTCGATACTTGCCTCCCACTCTGTACTAGAGCTCTTGGTAATAATAAGCTAGACAGCAGGAACAATGTGCTTTAAATGCCAGATTCTGAATCTATTAGAATTTTAAATAGACTCTTCCTAAGGAACACAGTGTTCTGTGCCATTTCTTTATAAAAAGAATAGTTGGGTTAACTTGAAATACTGTAATGTCTATTTTTTTCAAGGATTTAAAAAATGGCATTTTCAGTACGTAATAAGAACATATATTAATTGCATACAAACAGTGCAACACAATTGACTTTTTCAATTAATGTTTTCATTGATGCAGAATTCTACATAATGTTATCCTTTAGTAGATTTATCTTAAAGGAACATTTTTTTTCCTGCCAGGTGGTTGAGGAATACACAAAAAGAGAAGAAGAAATAGAGCAGTTAACTGAGGAACTAAAGGGAAAGAAAGTTGAACTAGATAAATATAGGGAAAACATTTCACAGGTAATTTTTACATCTTTATCCTTTTTTAAAGAAATCATATGCTTATCATTAATGGTATGGGCATATAGAATAATGCAAAATGGAATGATAAGTCCTAAAAGAAAGAGTGTCTTCACATGACTAGATTGATATTGATATAAAATTTGTTTTACATAAGGGTGTGTATCAGAATGTAATACTTCTTTTAAATTATGTATTTGATTGCCTTCTTTGTAGGTAAAAGAAAGATGGCTTAATCCTTTAAAAGAGCTGGTAGAAAAAATAAATGAAAAATTCAGCAATTTTTTTAGTTCCATGCAGTGTGCTGGTGAAGTTGATCTCCATACAGAAAATGAGGTAAAATGGCTTTTGGAATATATTTCTTGGCAAGTAATTTTAATTAAGTGCTAAAAGTACATGTAAAATTATTTACTTTGGAATTACATCTAAAATTTTGGCTTACTAGATAATTATCCAAAGAAAGGAAAAGAGTACTTGTGGGATTCCATTAAGGTCACATTTCCCCCCTGCAGAGGTGGATGGATGTTTGAGATTAGTGACTAAATTCCTTACTAGCTTTGTTTGTGTGCAATCTGAGTAATGATTATTCAGCTGTGTTGAATAAGTGCATCACTTTATAAAAGTACCACTTCCTAAGTTAGAAGGGTCATAAACAAATTAGTAAACATTGCCAAAATATACTGTATGTCAGAAGTTTCTTTTTGATCATATATTCACAAGAACAAAAGTATTGGGAAGTATGCTACTAATTTCTTGAGCCACACACATTCACTGTTCATGCTAGTATATAAAGAGGGCCTGAAGATGTAGCCAAGTGGTAGAGCATGTGCTCAGCATATGGGTTGCTATAGGTTCAGTCTCCAGCACTAGAAAAGAGATAGTCAGGTTTGTTGCTACATGCCTATAATCCCGGGAACTTGGGAGGCTGAGGCAGGAGGATTGCAAGTTCCAAGCCAGTCTCAGCAACTTAGGATGTAAGCATCTTAGTGAACTCTGGCTCAAAATAAAAAATAAAAAGGGCTGAGGGTGTAGCTTAATGGTAAAGCATCCCTGGGTTCAATCCCCCATAACCCCTACCCCAAAATAAATAAATAAATAAATAAACAAATAAATAAATAAAATGTATAAGTGGATGACCGGGATTTGCTTCAAAATAATTGGGAAAGGAGAGTGGGTGAGGTTGTGAAACAAGAAAAGCCATTTATTGATCATAGTTGAAGCTAGTTACTGGCACTTAGAACTAGTTTTAGTGTTCTAATTTCTGTTATGTAAAAGCCAGGAGCAGTGGTGCACATCTGTAATCCTAGCTACTCAGGAAGCTGAGGCAGGAGAATCCCAAGGTTAGGCCAGCCTGGACTATTGAAACCTGCACTACTGTTAATTCAGAAACCGACACGGGTTGGGGGCAGGGGGCATTAAGAAAAACACACAAACATTTAGAGAGAAAGGTGGAATCAGGTGGTACTGCTCTCTGGTGGAGGAACAGTGACCCAGAGCTGGCCTCACACATTTATTATATAGGCTTTATCATCAAAAGGTTATTTGTGAGAATGTTTCTGGAAAGGGTAGACTTGATGATCACAGCATGGGAGAGACGTTACAGTTCTTGCTATGTTCAAAATCTTCTACCCCTAGGAGTCAGTGTCTGTGATTCAAGGTTAAAACTGAAATCTCTGGATGTTTGCCCAGAGAGACCAAGGACTGGCATGCCATAGCAACTGGGGAATGTTAACCCTGTACTTTTGCACAGGGGAATCCCAGTGCAAATGTGCCACAACCACAAGGTAATGAGGTACTTTGATTCACATCACCGTGTCCTGCACTGGATAACTTAGTGAGACCCTGTCTCAAAATAGAAAATAAAAAAAGGACTGGGGATGTAGCTCAGTGGTAAAGCTCCCCTGGCTTAACCCCCCAGTACCAAAATAATAGTTATTATGAATAATATCTGTGTTGAAAATTTCTCCATAATAAGATTTTGTTGAGAAGATATTTTATTTGCATCTTTACAATTTTCCACTTTAGCATCAATTCAGGTTTGCATTATGTCAGATACATAATTATAAACAAGATAGCACTGTTTTTTTCCTCTGAGATGTTTTGGCCCTTTACTTCTTCATCTGTGTAGTTTGAAGCATATGTATGAAACATCATTTATTTTTAAGTTCCAGTTCTAAGATATTAGGTCCTACTACAATATTTGTTGTCCGTACAGTCCTTGGGTTTGTTATAATTTAGGGGACTCAATTATAATAACAATAGTAATTTTTAATATGTTTTCTTTGTACCTGGTACTTTTATTTTCTTATATAATCCTTACAACCATCCTGGAAGGCAGATTACTTCATCCACCATATATAAAACAAATAAACTGAAAACAAGTTTATTAAATATCACATAACTTTCAAGTGAAAAGAAGTCAAACTATAGATTTTGACCAGATAAGGCATAAATACAATCAAGGAAGCACAGTGACATATTTGGTACTTGACCCATCATAGAGATCCCATTCTTTTAAGTGTAAGTGCATGATACAGTAACTTCATCACATGCTATTTCTTCTGCATTTTTAATTGGTGCATTATAGTTGAACATAGTGATGGGATTGTTGTTACATATTCATACATGCACACAATACAGCAATATAATTTGGTCAGTATCACTCCCCAGCACTTTCCCATGCCTCCCCTACCTCCCAAACCTTAGAGCCACCACTCCTTTTTCTGTTTTTTAAATAACAACTGCAGTCCTGATTCTTCTCAGCCTATTCAGTGCAGTTCTCCTGCCTAGCACTGGGTTCCTGTATAATGGACATTCTTACTCTTCTCACCCTCCTCCTTTGTCCCCCTTCTGCTTCTAATTATGGTTCTTTAGTTACCTTCTTTATTCAGAGCCTTCAGTGAGATGGAAGAAGCTAGAATGAAGCAGAAAGAGCAAAATGATGGGTGGCAGAGCCAGAATCAAAACTAGTGTAGTCAGTTACATAGTCAGTGACATAGTTAATAAAATTACTGTGGAAGAAATGCAGTGTATAAGTTAAAAAGTTGACATTGGTAATCAGAAGTATTATATGTTTATTTCATTATCATTTATTTTGGTGTGTTGGGTGGGGGCAGGGGTGGCAAACAGACTAAAACTGTTATTTCTAAAATTTGATAGCATACCAGAGTCCTTAAGGTTTATGATCAAAGGGGTTTACCATCATGACCCACATGACGTTTACTCAGTTTCCCCGAGTGAGTCAGATTAGAAATGTTACAAGTATGAGAAATTTAAGAATAAAGACAAGACCCGGAAATAAGCAAAGGCGGGAGCACGGTGGGATGATCCAGCTCTGATGGGAACTGGATCTAACAACAAAATGGAGCCCTCATGTTTTATTTAAGTGGGTAGGAATACCAGTGGGATTCAGAGTGAAGAACTTCCTAAGGAAGTTGACGGCAAAGGCAACTTGGTTGGGGCTTATCAGGTTACGCCCACCTTCTCTACCTCCAGGCTGCTGCAGATGAACCTAGGGCTGTCTGAGCCAGTGGGCAGGGTGTCAGCATAATCTGAGCAGCCTTGAATTGGTGAATTTCACCAAGAGTTCTCAGAAAAGCAAACCCCCTTACTGTGAGATGGCTCAGACAACCCCATAATTCATTCATGGCCACTGACAGTTTACATTTTTTGTGAAAGTTCTTACTGTTAATCTTAGAGCTCTACTCTCTAATGCCATCACCACTAAGCTCAAAACATGTTGTGATTACATGTTGAGGTGATATTTTGGATATATATCATTAAAATTAACTACCTCTTTTTTTTTTTTTTTTTTTTTTTTTTTTTTTTTGGTGCTGGGAATTGAACCCAGGGCCTTGTGCATGCTAGGCAAGCACTCTACCAACTGAGCCATATCCCCAGCCCCAATCTTACCTCTTTGTTTTTAATTTTTTAAATGTAACCATTAGGAAATTTTTAATTGCCTGTTTCTTGCATGGTGTCTCTTGGTCAAGAATATCTTAGACCTCCTCTGTTTGTTAAATAGTTAACTGTGTGTGTGTGTGCGTGTGTGAGAGAGAGAGAGAGAGAGATACTGGGATTGAGCCCATATGTGCTAGTCAAGTACTCTATCACTGAGCTACCTCTTTAGTCTCAGTGGATAACTTTTAACTAGGGAGTTATATTTTAAGGTAAAACTAAATCCAAGTGACCTAAAAGTGACAGGTAACGCTCATAGGAGTAATAAATAAGCCTTAGAGCAGACTCAGTTTGAGCAAAATGTATAGAACGTTGAATGTACCTTGTTATATACCAGGATTGTATGTATGTATGTAGCATAATATAAAAATTCCTACCTAATTTTCTTCTTAGTTATCTGAAGGAGTGGGGAGAACTTTTGGCCCGCTGCAGTGGCATACACAGCTGTTTTCTATCAGAAAATGGCATCGCATTCTATTGTGTTTTAATTGTTTTCACCTATAGTTAAAAAACCCAGCACTCTTGAAACTAAAATACTGCTTTTCCATGACAGGTCTTCTCACTTAGTAATTTCTAAAAAATTCTTTGAAAGCCTGCTAAAATTAAAACCAACGATATAGGACAGGAAAAAGTTGCTTTTAATTTAAATAATATCTTGTCTAATAGATCCTTCTTAGATGGTAACTGCTGAATATTTTATTGTTTTATTTTAAACTAATAAGTTATTTACTCTTACAACTGATTTATTCAATCTATTTTCAAGCAATAGAATTAAATTACCAGGGAACGCTGTCACCTTGCAACTTTTTAAATGTTTTATAGGAAGACTATGATAAATATGGAATTCGAATTAGAGTCAAATTTCGCAGTAGTACTCAACTACATGAATTGACTCCTCATCATCAAAGTGGAGGCGAAAGAAGTGTTTCTACCATGTTATACTTGATGGCACTTCAGGAGCTTAATAGATGTCCATTCAGAGTAGTTGATGAAATCAATCAGGTATAGTGACTATTATTATTTTTTAATCTAATTGTATCCTGTAATAAATACAAATGTGACCATTGTTATTATCATGGTTTAGGGAATGGACCCGATCAATGAACGGAGAGTGTTTGAAATGGTTGTAAACACTGCCTGTAAAGAAAACACATCTCAGTACTTTTTTATTACACCAAAGGTAGGTAATAAACAACCTCAGAGTGCTTGTGCATGCAGAAGTTCTCTGTGACTTAATTGTGTAGTAGATTTTGGCATAATATATAAATATGAGCAGGAACACTCCCCCCAAAAAAAGAAGCTAAAAAAATTATAATATTTACATTCATATAAGGATCAAGTTCCAAGAACAATAACCAGAAACCTCATTATTCAAAGAAGAAACATAAAAGGCAAGTTTTATGTTCTATAACTGAGATTTCCTCCCTGCTGTTGGCACTCATTCCTTTTCTAGAAAAGCTCTTTTGTCATTAAAAGATGACTGAGGAATGCAAACCCTAGAATCCTGGTCCTCTTCATTTTCCCAGAAATGCCTGTCCTGTCACTTACTTCCCCCACTTTTTATTCACCACTGCTGCTACCCTGACCCGAGGAAATTGGAAGTATCCCAACATCTTATACTCACAGATAAACTTCGATAACAGTGTAGTTATCTTATGACAGTTTTCTGTAATCTAGACTATTTCAATGAGAAATTTTCTTTTGTTAAATCTAGTGCCATAGGAGAATTATAAAAGGGATACACTCAAAGATGTGTTTATGAAGATAATCAGATCCTTTTTTAACTTAAGTAGTCATGAAAAATTCCATTGAAGAACCCATCCTAAATTCAGATTTTTATTGGGTTTTATCATCATTTTTTTCTGTAGATACTCTGTGGAATAGGCAGACCTGTTAATACTCTTAATTCTTAATAAACACCTTGGCCTACAAATGAAATTTCCCTGCGCTCACTTTTCAGGCTACCAGTATATCACAGTGCTTGACCACAGAAGTTGCATGAGAAGTGTTTGTGGATAAGAGTGAAGTATCTATCCTAGGAAAATTATAAAGAACAGTCTTTTGCCAGGATCCACCAAGGGATTATATCACCCAGTTGTCCTCTGAACTTAGAGGATTCCCAGGTGTTGGTTATTCCTTAAGCCAGACTCCAAGTACACTAACTCAGGCAGCAGTCATAGTCTGGCAAGGCTTATATTGAGGTATTTGAGGGCTTCATAAATGTTTTGTTAATATTAGAGTAAAATGATATATTTGTGTACATATAAGGTTGGAAAACTATGCTTCTTGGTGTATAGCACTGTGTGACAGTTTGTCTATTTTAATACAGCTCCTGCAAAATCTTCCTTACTCTGAAAAGATGACAGTATTGTTTGTCTACAATGGTCCTCATATGCTGGAACCAAACAGATGGAATTTAAAGGCTTTCCAAAGGCGGCGGCGCCGAATTACATTCACTCAACCTTCTCAGTAGACGCAAAGGGAGGGAACTTGGAATTTTTTCTGTTAGATTGTTTATAAATATGGCTCAACTGAATAAAAGTTAGTAGATTTGTTAAAACAAAAAGATTGATTATTTTTGGAAACCAGCTTTTAAATATATAAATAGGTTAGTGAAATGTAGACCACAGTGATTTCTTTCTCTGGAACATCATCTGGGAGTAAAAGTTAAGTCTTCAGTCTTGATCTTAAGTCCTTAATACTCTGTGAGTAACTGGGTTCCCATGCTTAAACGTATTTACTATTGTATATCTATGGTACGGTGGAATGGAGGTTATCAATCACAAGGAGTTTTCTTGACATGATAGCCTTGAGCTTTAATTGCAAAATAACTAATTACCTATAAAGTCATCTTAAGATGACTCTAGAATTTAAATTCTAGTTTTTCCCAGTGTTATATTTAATTTTTTAAAATTGAAATGAAAGTGTCTAATGTATAGTAATAATTTATGACAAATCTATTCAGTTCTTTCTATTAAAAAAGATTACCTTGTCTTCACTAGGAAATGGACTTTTTTGGGCCTTTGCAGTAAGTTTTATGAAACTTGATGCTGTACTTGTTATGGTGTTTCAAAGGGAAAGACAGTTGGCCTCAAAAATGCTAGCAGGACTTCTTTGAAATGCCACAAGGTGGCCACTAGATGATGCAAAATGCAACCAAAAAGATTGACAGAGAATAAAATCAGGTGACAAGGATTTTTAAAGAATAACCTTGTAAAGTCTGTGGGGGGTTTTGTTTTGTTTTGTTTTTTAATTTAAAGTCAATTGTATTTTACATCTTAAATTTCTAAAAAACATTTTTATAATTATTTTTAGCAAGATTTTCGTAAAATTTCATATACTGGTTTCTACAATTTGTATTTGAAATTTCTCAGTGCTGTGTAAAGAGTGAGGGAAAAGCATTAATTTGTTTAAAACCATAATGTTTTTAGAATTTAAGCTTAGAGGTCCTTTTTTATGGTGTTAATCTACCCATATCTTAGAAAATCTAGTTTAAACTGTTTTATTCCAGCTTGAAAGAATTAAATGAGAAAAATCATTTGTTTATCTCTGAGAGTCATGCTAATTAACAGTGTCAAACAAATCCTATTCTTTTAAAAAATAAATCTTGTAAGAAAATGAACTGGTCCAAGAACATGTCTTTGAATAGTGAATTGGATCTGTACTGGTAATGACAATTTTTTTTGTTTTGTTTCTTTTTTTTTTTTTTTTTTGCTAGGCTGAATAAATTGACGAATTGCATTCAGTTCAGGTTTTATATATTCTTAAATAGCCACTGACATTTATATTCTTATTAGGTCAAAAAATAATGAGCTATGAGTTTATACCCTTTTCCTTAGACATTTTCTCTTTTAAAAGGTATTTTTTCTTTATGTTTTAAAAGAGCAATCTCCTAAATAAACTAAGCCTAATGCATAACGTATGAAAATATTTCAAAATAACAATTTTACTAGTATGAGCAGGTCATATGAACATTGAAAACTGGATAACATTTAGTAAATGGATGTTACCAACTGTTTTCTCTTTTACTTTGTTTCCAACTATAATTAATAATATATTTTATTATAATATAATTATCATATTTTTATAATATGATAATTATTATAAAACAATAATTTATTAATATATTCTTGGTGTAGTTTATTGACAGTTATTACCAGTCATCTTGTTTCTGCAAAATGAACCTCGTTGTGAAAAAGAAGCTTGAAGACTAAGCATATTTGAAAATAAAATTTCAATTTACATATCTAACAATACTTCATACCTTGTTTATAAGCATTTATATTTCTCTACTGGACAAAGTCAATATTTGGTTTTACACTGAATTTTGAGCTCTGAAGGATAAATTATGTATCATTTTAACACATTAAAGAATAAGTCTAGAGCAATATAGTTTCAACCACTTAAAACTTCATGTTTTCTACAAATGTTGGTTTTTAATTAACATGCAAATTGTAAGAACTTAAAGTAAAAGCCTGATTTGGTGAATAAAATGATATTGAAAACCTTAAGGTGACAAGCATTTTTGATTACTGAATCTTCATTGACTTGCCTAAGGAGAGTCTCTGTTAAGATTTTCCATATTGAAAGTAAGAAGAAAGATTTCTTGCTACTTTCTGGTTGTCTTTTGGATGTATGCCTATCTTCTTTGCAATGTAAGCCTTTAATATGTAAAAAATGTAATTTTGTCATACTGTTGTGTGTGTATACATGTCTGTAATTGATAAAAACTCTGTTGGAAATGCTCCTTCATTGTAATAAATACATATTTTCATATTCTTTGGGTGTGTTGTTTAAAAATGAGAACTCGTTTATACTTTGAACCTTCTGAACAGTCATTTAGTTTTTGCATTTACTGAAAAACAAATCTCTTTTTTAAGTGCCCACCATTTACAAAACAGGGTTCAGCAATCCATTAGTGTTCAAAAGGATAAAAATGTAGTCCCTTGTCTGCCTTCAGTAAAATTACATTCTAATAGAATTAATATACATGCGTGAGAAAGAGTTTCAGTCATCTAAAGAAGCAAACTACAAGGCAGGTATAAAAATATTTTTATCTTGAAATACTAAATTTGCTAAAAACATGCCTAATAGCCAGTTTTGTCATCTTACATTAAACTACCGTCTATGTAATGTTTTTAAACATTTTGGGTGAGGTGGACTTTATCACTTGCTTACAGACAAGTTACTAAACTAAGTTTCCATGCTGGTGAAATGAGAATGACAGCTAATTCACAGAGCTATTGAAAAGATCAAATGAAATGTGGGGCCTATAAGAGAACGAGTTCATGGTAGTACTTTTATAAATGTTAGCTTTTCTCCTGTTTTTGAAAATAATATACTGATTATTTTATACCTCAAGGTCTGAATTCAAAGTAAAGTTTATCAGAGGTGCTTATTGATAAATACTGTCAATTTTGTTCAAAGGATACAGAACCTGCAGGTTTTGAGGGAATCTTGGGTATTACAGATTAAGTATTTTCACATATTTTGTTATCTTCATGAAATTTGAATGTTACATGAGCTACCCTAATCCATGTCCTTATTTTAGAGTCATACCATATATTTTGGAAAATTTATAATTTGAGAAGTTGGACTGTGTTGACAATTTGAGCTTATTTGTGTTCCCAATGGGAAAATTGGGTATGTGGTATTTTCTGTTTGTCTGTGTTGGGGATTTAACCCAGGAGCACTATGCCAGTGAGCTACATCCCCAACCTTTCTATTTTTTGTTTTGAAATGGCCTTGCTAAGTTTCCCGAGCTAGTCTTTAACTTTTTATTCTCCTGCCTCAAACTCCTCAGTAACTCTAATTACAGACATGCACCTCTATGCCCAGCAAGGATTTTATTTTTTAATGTTGAAATACAGCTATAGTCATATGCCATGTAGCAACGTTTTAGTCGACGGTGGACCCCATATATAATGTCCCATAAGACGATATTGCCTAGAGACATTGTAGCCATCTTAGTTTGTCTTAAGTTTACTAATGTTCATACAATTATGAAATCACCTAAAGCATTTATCAGTTTCCCCACCATTAAGTGACATGTGACTCTATTTGCTCATTACTGGATTAAAAATGACTTACTGGAAATTGGAAGATAGTTTCTTTCAAAAAAACCAAGGGGCTGGGGAGGTAGTTGACTGTTTAACCAGCATGCACAAGACCCTGGTCTTAAAACACCAGCACTGTGATGGGGCGTGGGGTGGGACCAACCCAGCCTCAAAAAGATCTCGAAAAGTACAGGGCTACTCCACATAGCTTCATTATAAGCTGTGCTAAGGGGAGTTGGGGAAGCTGAGAGCTACCTAAAAATAGTTCTGACTCTATCCCTACTTTTATCCAAGTCTGCAACATGGGTGAGCTATTTCTAGGCAGGTTGGAAACACCTGAAAAAATTTTTTTCTACAAGTATTACCTACTGCCTCTCAGAAAGACACACACTCTTGGCATTCAGTCTGGGCATTCAGAGTGAGGGATGAGAAGATGGGTTGCCAAGAGGGTCAGCTGACCATTCCTGCCACTTTTTCAATAAGGAGTGGATTGAAAGAAATGACTGCAATATAAGGAAAAAGACATTATGTAAAGCAACCCTATACTACTGATGGAGAAACGGACTTAACAATGTCATGACTTTATCAAATTCTTGCTGTTGATATATGGCAGAAGTGTGATTGAAAAAACAGTAAAAATGTTTTCTAAAATGCCATCCTGGCTTGCTGTCGAGCTACCTTGTCTCGAGTTGTTGAAGCTATATCATAAGCAGTTCCTAGTAACATAATTAACTTCCTGTGGGTTAGATGTTGCTTCTTCAGTATGCCCCCAATTTAGGGTACAGATTTCTTCTGCCACTGTGGCAAAGACCCAAATATAACTGACCAAAGACGTTTATTCTTAGCAGCATAAGCAGTTAGGCTGATGTTCCAGCTTTGTACTCAAGTTCTAGTGTATAGCTCTGCCACCCTCAGCCCTTCCCTTAGTCTGAGATGGCTGTTTCAGCTCTTAACTAACATACCTGTATCTAAACCATGGAGAAGGGAAAAAGGAACATGGGAAGGATATGACCACTCCTGTTAAGAGCCTGGTCTGCAAGAAGCACATTACTTTTGTCCAAAACTTGGTCACTTAGCCTAATCTAGATGCAAGTGATCTAGATGCAAGAATGGTCATCTGCACATGGATGTGTGCCTGAGTAACTTGCAGTCACTTTATTAAGAAGGTAAGAGTGACTATTGGCAAACGAGCAGAAATCTATACCACTAACCCCCCAAGAAATAACTGATAACTCTGTGGCCCATTGACAATATTTCCAGAGAAAAGATAATAGATTGGGGGTGGGGGAGGGGGGGTCCCTGAGATTGAACTCAGGGGCACTAGACCACTGAGCCACATCCCCAGTCTTATTTTGTATTCTATTTAGAGACAGTCTCACGGAGTTGCTTAGGGCCTTGCTTTTGCTGAGGTTGGCTTTGAAGTCTCAATTTTCTTACCTTAGCCTCCCCAGCTGCTGGGATTACAGGTGTGTGCCACCACACCTTTTTGTAGTGCTGGGGATTGAACCCAGGGCCTTGTGCAAGTGAGGCAAGCACTCTACCAACTGCACTGTATTCCCAGCCTGAGAGATTTTTTTAACACGTAAAAATCAAAAGTTCTCACAACCAATGTATTTCCCCACTCTACACCCATTCAAAATAGCACTCATCATCCCCTATACTATTCTTTTACCCTGTTTCATTTTTCTTCAAAGCACTTACTATTATTTACATTTTATTTGTTGTCTGTCTTCTTTGCTAGGATAAAAATATCCAAAGCTGCTTTGATATGTTAGGCAAGTGCTCTTACCACTGAATAACATCCCCATCACATTGTTCATTTCATATTTACATGTACTGCGAGCACAGCACTGTAGTTCATAGTTTCAGAAATAAAAGGTATGGCCTGCGCATGAGTCTTCTTTCAAGAAACAGTCTACTGCTGTGCATGGTGGCCACATGCATGTAAACCTGCCTACTCTGGAAGCTGAGGCAGGAGGATCACAAGTTCAAGGCCAGCCTTGGCAACTTGGCAAGACCCTATCTTTTTTTTTTTTTTTTTTTTTTGGGGGGGGGGTTGCTGGGAATTGAACCCAAGGCCTTATGCTTGCAAGGCAAGCACTTTTTGCCGACTGAGCTATCTCCCCAGCCCAAGACCCTATCTTAAAATAAAAAAGAAGGGCTCAGAATGTAGCTCCATGGTAGAGTGCTTGACTGGCATGTTGAGGTGCTGGGCTTAATTCCCAGTACACATAAAGACACAACAATCTACTAAGTGCAATAAGTGGACCACAAAGACACCAGTTTTGAAGTACAGTTAAGTGACATTGAACACTACTGCAACTGGGAGGAGAGGGGTTGCGATTTACCAGGGATCAGAGGAAACTGCATGCAGGAGATCAGTCATAGTGTTACAGGAAGTGGAAAGGTATTCATATGGTTAAAAATAAACATTCAGGGGGCTGGGGAGATAGCTCAGTCGGTAGAGTGCTTGCTTTGTAAGCACAAGGCCCTGGGTTCGATCCCCAGCACCCAAAAAAAATAAATAAATAAACATTCAGCTGGCCTAAGAATTTGGTCATGCACACCTCTTGGGGTTTTGTTGGTAAAAGACTAATAGAGGGCTGGTTCAATCCCCAGCACTGCAAAAAAAAAAAAAGACTAGTAGAAGTTAAAATGAATGAGTGTTAGCTCTCCCCCTACAACCTTGTTAACAGGTTATTAAAAAATAAGTTTTAGATCAAATTCTGCCACTCAGATATTTATTAAACATCTATCACATGCAGGCATAAAACTACCCATAACTTGTAAGCATCATGAAGTTGTAGTTCTTCATTATTTTGAATGATTTACTCACATTTTGCATGTCCAGGTGCAATAATATTCCAGAGGCAGGATTTTTTTATTTAAGTTGGCATAAAACAACCAGAAATCTTTAGACCCACATGTCTGTTCAGAGAATTCTTATGGGTTCAAGCTTCGGGAGCCACCCCCTAGGATAAAGGGTATAGGTCTTGCAGTTCTTAGGCCATGTCCATAAAGTACAGGCGTCTATCTGAACATTTTAGTGAACCTATTAAGACAAAGACATTTTTGAATACATCTGATTTCTCAGAACCCGTATCTCCCATTCATTCACCATGATTCATCATGCTTATCATGATAGCCATCAATTTAGTAAAAACCTACTTCTGACGTGCCCTGTGCTAATTAACAAAGTTTCTGTGCATCAATAAATATATAGATTTAGCAGCTGCAGTTGGGATGGCTGCCTCTTTAATATGGGCTTTCTTTTTAGAACCCTGAGGTACAAATTACCAATCAGAGCAACTGACTGCACTAGTACTTTAACCTAGCACATAATATTATGCTACTCATGCTGGAGTATTCAAAAGGAATTTTAACAGTGGCAAAAGGAAATAATAAAAAATCACTTGGAGGGCTGGGGATGTAGCGCAGTGGTAGAGTACTTGCCTAGCATTCAGGAAGTCCTGGGTTTGATTCCCCAGAGCCTTAAAAAAAAAAAAAAAAAAAAAAAAAAAAAAAGTCATGTAGGAAGGTAGGGTGGGCTAGATAAAGGAGGATAAAGTATAGAATCCCCCCCACCTCCAATTTAAGCAAGACTGTAGCACAACTAGAATTCCAGTTTAGGAAGATTCATTTGTCCATCAGACTCAGGGAAGGGGGCAGGGTATGTAAGAAAGACGCTGAAAGAAGACATGAATATTAAGGACCAAAATGTTGGTATACTGAGAACAGAAGTGGAGGAAAAGTACAAGAGTTTTTTTTATAAGTAGAATATATAAAAATACCAATTTGGGCCTATCATTTGTGTAATGGTTGGTTTTTGACATATGTTCTTTAATTTTCAAAGGAGCTTTAGAAAATGGACATTCTGTCCAATGAGGAGAAGGTTCATAAAGAGCAGATTGGCTTGTCTAAAGTAAAAAATCTGGCAAAAATGGGCGAGGCATGGTGGTGCACACCTGTAATCCCAGTGACTCAGGAGGCCAAGGCAGAAGGATTGCAAGTTTGAGGCCAGCCTCAGCAATATAGCAAAATCCTGTCTCAAAATAAAAAGAGCTGGGAATGTAGTTCAGTGGTAGTGTTCCCAGTACCAAAAAACAAAACATGGTGAATGGAGGAATTGGGACTGAGGCAGGTAGTGTCCCCAACATTGAAAAGAACACAGGGAATGACAAAGCTCAAGAAGTTGGCCAACTTGCTGTGAAAGATGAATTCACACTGGTAGTGAAGGTAAAATTGATACAATGTCTGTCATGAGCAGTTGAGCAATATATTTTAAGTGAGCATCCCCTTTGACTCAGCAAATCCACCTATAGGAATTTATACTTTCTACATGAGTTCTTTCACATGTACTTATAGGCATATGTGTAAGAATTCTAAGTTCAATGTTGTTGGAAATAGCAGTAGCTTGAGAACTGGTTGATAAATTATGATGCAAGCATCCATTTGCTAGAATACTGTAGAGTTGTTAAGAAAGTCTCAGATCTCCAGTCAAGAATGGTGGTGCACGCCAGCAACTTGGGAGGCTGAGGTCTGAGCATTGTAAATTGGAGGCCAGCCTCAGCAATTTGGTGAGACCCAGTCTCAAAACAAAAAATAAAAAGGACTGGGGATGTAGCTCAATAGTAAAGCACCCCTGGGCTCAAGCCCCACTACCAAAAATAAATAATCAGATCTCCACTATTATAAGAACAGCAAAGTATAGAACTGTGCATGTGTGTGTATGTGTGTCTGTCTGTCTGTCTGTATTGTTTTTGTTTTTCCCATATATGTTTTTGTTTTATTTTGTTTCTGGTCCTGGGGATTGAACCAGTACCACTACTAGGATAACAGGTATATACCACCACACCCAACTCCCATTCATGTTTAAAAAGACAAAAATGCATATGTAGAGCAGGTTTTGTATCTTTTTAGGGATCTGAAGAAACTAACAGTGACAGCCTCCAGGAAAAGGAACTAGGTAACTGAGGAACAGGGAGAGTTATTTTCCAAGTTGTTCACCTTGGTATTTTTTAAATTATTATTATTTATTATTATTATCATTATTCTTTTGAATAATGTTGCCCAGGCTCGTGTCCTGCTCCTGGACTTAAGATCTGCCTATTTCAGCCTTTTGAGTAGCTGAGCCTACAAGTGTGCCACCGCCACCACCACATTGCATTTAGGAACAGAATCCAGGGCCCAGTGCCTTGTGCAAGCTGGGCAAGCACTCTACCATGGAGCCGCACCCCAGCCCAAAAGATTTTAAGAGAAAAAAGCATCGACTTTGAACTCAGGAGAATTTGATTCTACTATTTAAGTAGCTTTGTGATCATGGGCCGGGGCTGTGTGCGTGCTAAGCGCACACTCCACCACTGAGCCGCAGCTCAGATATAGTTTGAATTGAAATGTCCTGCAGAAGCCCATGTGTTAAAGGCTCGGTCCCCAGGCTGGGGCACTGTTGGACTATTGGGAGACGGTGGAGCCTAGTGAGAGGAAGTTAGGTTATCAGGGACATGCCCTGGGAGAGGATTAGCACTCCAGTCCCCTCTCTTCCCTGCCACCTTGAAGTGAGCAGGCTCCTCTGCCACACTTCCACACTGCCTCCCCCAACCCCCAAAGAAGCGGAGCCAGTAGACCATGGACTGCAACCTCCAAAACTTTAAGCTAAAATAAACCTTCCCTCCTTATAAATTGATTTATCTCAGGTATTCATTACTATAACAGAGAGCTGGCTAAGGTTACCCCCAGCACTATTTTCTAATTTCATGCGACCACATTATAGAACGTATGGCAAGAAAATGTCTCCTTGTGAAGCCAACACGTAGACGCAGTTACTGTAAAACTTAGGTGTAATGCCTCCCTGTCTTAAAAAACAAACCAAAATCCCCTTTCTGATTACAAAGTGAGCAGTTTAATTTTTAAATGTGTTACAGAATTCATTGGCCTCTGTTTAGTGATTTATCGATGTAAATGTAGAATAACAAGTAGAGAAGAAGTACTTATATATTTGCTTATTGTTCAATAAGTGCATCATATTTTCCTGTGCAGGTCCAGGAATCATCTCTTCTTTATTGCAAATGCATCCTTCCTGGCTAATATATCTCACCCTGAGAAAAAAAAGAGGCAATTCTGTTACTAATTTAAATACCATAGCTCTTGGGAATTTGTATAGAAACATTGTAAGTTATCTTACCTATGCAGTCCCCTAGTACCGTTTATTTAGTGCTGGTTACATTATTACTCCTAACAGTGCATCATCCACTGACTTTCAATGGCTCTGTCAGATTGTTCCTGTGCTTCATTGATGATGAGAATAAATGCAAATCTTACCTGAAGAATGCAGGAAAATATGAATCATAATTCATTTTCTAGTCACATTAAATTCACCATTTGAAATTTTATAGCATAAATGGAGCACAACATATTTTCCAACAGTGTCTTCTATGAAGCTCATACCCCTGTTTTCTATATACTGCCACAAGAGAGGATGAGCCAGGGACCCGTGGGTGAAGTAGCCCTGTTCACTTAAGAAATAGCTGTCTTTTGTTGGCATGACTTAAGACCAGCCTGGGAGGGAACGATGCAACATCAATTGGAGGCAAGACTAAACGTCAGTTGAAAGGGCCCATAGGCGTAGAGGGAACAAAAATCTCAGAAACTCTCAGAGGACATGCCAGGCCACCCTCAGGGGCTGCCTGCATGACACAGATCACAGAGCCTGTGAAGGAGCAGGGGAGCTGAGTCACAGGGTCCAGGGCAAGGTTCTTACTTGGAAAGCTTTCCAAATTGAACTGGACCATTTATATCAGCAGGATGAAGTAGAAGAGAATGAGTATTTTGGTTTAGTGACTTTATGATTAGTTCCCTGTGATAGTAATGCAGTCTGATTGCAAACAATGTGCTCCCAAATATTGGATATTACGAATCTTTTTTAATTTTCATGACTGATAGACAAAATAATTGATGAATATGTCAAAATGAACCCCACAATTATGTAAAACTATAATGAACTAATAAAAACATAAATAGATTTTAAAACTTGGCCCTGCATATCCATGGGTTATGCATCTGAGGATTCAAGCAATCAAGGATCAAAAACATTTTGGGAAAAAAATTTATGCCCATACTGAACATGCACAGGCTTTTTCCTGTCATTGTTCCCTAAACAATACAGTGCAACAACTGTTTACATAGCAGGTACAGTGTTTGAGGTATTATAAGTAATCTAGAGATGATTCAAAGTATACAGGAGGAGGTGTGTAGGTTATAAGCAAACATTAGACCATTTTCTAAGGGACTTGAATATCCATGGGTTTTGATTTCTGTGGGGACCTCTGTAGATACAAGGAACAACAGTATTTTATTTTTGCTTTAATTCAAACTTCTTCTGATGAAGTTGCGCCTGTATTTGTGTTTCTCAATCATTTGTATTGCTTTTTCGTGTTCTATGTGTGTTATTTTCTACTAGGGACTTTTTAATGTTGATTTTTAGGGGACCTGTTTGCTATCACTTAAAATACGACACTGCACAGTAGGCAACAAAGGAGGTGTGTGTGTGTGTGTGTGTGTGTGTGTGTGTGTGTGCACATCTTGCCATTCACCCATGATGTTGTACATATCATCCCCATTTTATCTTTTGACTTGGTTTGTAGGGTTTTGTGTTTGTTTCATTTTGTTTTTCATTTTGTTCTAGACAGATTTTTTCAATCCGTGTTTGTGTCATTTTCACAAAAGCATTTCCCAGCTTTCCTGTGATATGAATGATTACTCATGTTTTCTTAAGTATTTTTATAGTTTTGTTCTTACATTTAAATCTTTGTTTTGTCTGTAATGGATTTTCACGCAAGAATGAGGCAGGGATCATATGCATGTATGAAAAAAATTAAAAATAAATAAATAAAATGGAAAAATAAAAGAATGAGGTAGGGATCATATGCATGTATGGGAAAATTATAAATAAATAAAATGGAAAAATAAAAGAATGAGGAGGGATCAAATTCCTCCCACCCACTCCACACCACCAACACCTCCACTCCACCCCATTTAATAAGCAGTTGAGTCTATACAATATGTTGAATAACCATCTTTTCTCCACTGGTTTGAAATTTCATCTTTGTCATATACTAAATTTTAATTTGGAATAGGTGACACTGTCCTATTAACATTTTATTATTTGTTTATTTTGGTACTAGGGATTGAACCCAGGGGTGCTTTGTCACCAAGCCACATCCTCATTTTTAATTTTTATTTTGAGATGGGGCCTCACTAAGTTGCTGAGGGTCTCACAAAGTTATTGCCTTTGGCCTTGAACTTGTGATCCTCCTGCCTCAGCATTCTGAGTTCCTGAGATTACAGGTTTGCACTACTGTACCCAGCTACCATATTACTTTAGTAACTATTGCTTCGTGGTACAAACTCTTAACTTGCAAAAGTAGTTTGTTTATTCTTTATTTTTGTTATTTCTCAGAGCTCCCCTGGTTGTTTTCCTATGGTTTACTTTTCGAAGTGAACTTCAGAATCATTTTGGCATTCTAAAAACAAATCTATTGCAAATCTATTGAGCTTTTTTTTTTTTTTTGTACTAGCAATTGAACCCCAGGCACTTAACTACTGAGCCATATCTCAGGCCCTTTTTTATTTTTTATTTTATTTCTAACCCTCAGACCAGCTACATAATTTTTAGGGATCAGTACAAAATGAAAATGCAGAGCCCCTTGTTCAAAATCATTAATGATTTCAGGACAGTTGGCAGAGCACTAAACCCTGAACAATCTCTTCTGAGCTTGGGCCCTATGTGATTCCATGGTTGCATGCCCTCGAGGACAGTGACCAATCATCATTATTGCTTTGAAACTAAAGAGTAAAGTTTGGAGTAACCCAAAAGTATTCTGTTATATGGAATATCTTTCGTTGATACTAGTTTCTGAGAATCACCGATTGTTTTGATACAGCGTAAGCAAATAAATAAATAAATAAATCCAAAATCCTCTAGAAAATATCCTCTTTTTTAAAATTCAAAATGACTCATTGGTCATTATTACAGAGGGAGGAAAACAGTTTCTCAGCTAATGATAACCCCTATTTGCTATGAAGTTATAGCCAAAATCTAGTCTTACAAAACATTACTCTCTGACTATATAAATCAGGCAAGTGTAATGCTCTGCTTAATGAATTGATTGCCTTTGTGTCTCCTGAGAGGGATCAGTTCTGTTTCTTTTTTGTCTTTTTTATTATAATGTGGAAATACAAATCTACTCTGTATAATGCTGGATTCAATTTACAAAAATAAACCAGATGCTGTGGAACCCAGAGAACCCAGGTGGAAAGATTCTGTTCATTATCTACCCTCCTGCCTCCGGCCTAGTCCATGAACTCCAAGTGGGTAAAGTCTCTTTATAGAGAGGGCCTGCTGACCAGGCTTTATATTATGTTGATATGAGGTAAACACCACAGAGGAGTGTAGAGAGGACTAAGTTATTTTTCAGTGACCAGCACAGAAGGCGGATGAGCCGGGGAGAGGACAGTGTCCCCTTCCTCTTTCCTATTTGACGACATTTGCATTCATCTGGAACTGCGGTACACATTACTGTTTTCATTCTGTCAGTCTTTTCACGTTGTCTTCCTTGATCTTCTGTGCCCCATGGTGTAGCTTCTCAGTAACTAAATGTTGTAGAGTTTTAAAGTGAGAATACTATAGCAACCTGTGAGATGCACAGGGTATCATAGCTATTGAAAAACTGGGATTGGGCCCAGCATGGGGGCACATGCCTGTAATCGCAGTGGCTGGGGAGGCTGAGGCAGGAAGATCGCAAGTTGAAGACCAGCCTCAGCAACTAAGCTAGGCCCTAGGCAACTTATTGAGACCCTGTCTGAAAATAAAAAATAAAAAAGGGCTAAGGAATAAATTGTTAACAGGTGATTTATGGGAAATTATTATCAACTGGAGGGGAGAGGGTTGGGCAAAGTAGAGAGATTTTATTTGTCATGTTAAGCTTGTTTTATTCGAATTTTTACATTATGTGCACATAATGCTTTTCTAACAAAATATTAGATCAATTAAAAATAAGGCTATTTTTAACACAAAAAAATGGGCTGGTGATGGGATTCAGTGATTAGGCACACCTGGGTTAAAAAAATATATATTATGGGCATGAAAGTTACCTTAGTGAAAACATTATCAGTAAACAATTGCAGGATAACTCATTTCTAATATTATCTCATTGATAAAGTATTTTATATTGCCAAATTAATTTCATATCTCAGGTTTTAGCTATAAGAGCAATCTTCACATTTCACATATTTACATACAGTTTTCCCCATCACCTCGCCAAGAAAATTTCCACAAACAATGCATAATGTTCAAATACAATATACCTATGGCCGTGATTTTCCTGTCCTCTGATTTCCATACCCTTTCTATTCTCAGGCGTGTTCCATTGCTTTCATTCTTCTGACTTCTCCACATTTGTTGACTTCCACATTTCTATTTATCCAAAGATTCATCGTTCTTCCTCTCTTCTCTCACTTTAAAAATAAGGATTAACAAAAAACAGAAAAGCAGCTTGGCATAGGTTGTGAAGTTTTAGAACCACAGGCCCAATGCTTGGGTGCTGACTCCAATACCTACCTTGGACCCATAACTTGCCATCTCTGTGTTGAATGGTATCTGCCTTGCAGAGTTGTTTCAGGAATTAAATAAGAATGTATACTTTAAAAAGAGTGGCTCCACTTCTCCCTCCTTTCTAAGTAATCTCAAAATCTTTTTATATTAATATATTAATACCAATTTTGTTTGAACTTCAAGGCCCAATCCTCAGCAGGTCGTATCTAATATCTCATTTAAGTCCTTACAACAACTTGATTAGTCTTGGTATGGTCTCCATCTGCAGAGGAGGTAGGTAAGACTTAAAGAAGCAAAGCGTCATTGACTCAGGATTGCTGGGTGAATAACAGGCAGAACCGACATCTGAACCCAGCTGCTTTGTTTCAGAGTCTGAGCCTGGGCTACTGACTGCCTCCTTGTTGAATTTCTGATCCTGATCTCCACATCCTTCTCTCAAATGGATTTTATTTTTCTTCTTGTTCTTTGACTTTTCTTCTTTTGACTTCATTTTGATCTTATCACTTCAAATATTTTGCCAAGCAAAATGAATATGAATAAAACATTTATTTGAAAAGATAAATTTTATCTTAATAAATAAAGATTTGAAAAGCCTCTTTAGTCCAACTTCCTGAGTTCTCATCTTTGCCACTAGATCCTCTCTTTTATCTCTCCAGCCATGTGATCTCTCCCTGTGTCTGTCTCTTCCCCCTTCTCTCTTTCATGCTTTCCCACCGTATGATGCTGTCATGAGTCCTTACCAGAAACCAATGCTCTTAAGACCTCCAGAACTGTGAGCTAAACAATCTCTTTTCTTCATAAAGTACCCAGTCTCAGATCTTTTGTTACAGCAACACAAAATGAACTAAGATGACTCTTTACCTGTATCTGTTGACTATCTCTTTCTCACCAGTGCTGAAATTCCTCCTTACCAGTTGGTTTTTTTTTTTTTTTTTTTTTTTTTTTTTGTGGTGCTGGGGATTTGAACCCAGGGCCTTGTACTTGCAAGGCAAGCACTCTACCAACTGAGCTATATCCCCAGCCCCCTCCTTACCAGTTTTAAAGTAAGGACAGTAGAATTTCAATTTTTTCCCCTCCAATTTCTGTCTTCTTCGTATAGAAGTGGAATAATGGAAAGTGATTTTGCATTAATCAGACCTCATGTAATACATTCCATTTTTTGTATTTATTTTACTGTTATTATTTCTTGGTGGTGGGGATCAAACTTTAGGACTTGTGCATGCTAGGCTCTATCACTGAGCTACATCCCAGCCCAACTCCATCTTTTCTTTTCTCTTTTTCTTGGTACTGAGGATTGAACCCACAGGCGCTTTACCACTGAGCTACATCTCTGGCCCTTTCCATTTTTTGTTTTGAGACAGGTTCTTGCTAAGTTGCTTAGGGCCTCTCTTAGATGCTGAGGCTGGCCTCAGACTTGTAATTCTCCTGTCTCAGCCTCCCTGTTCGCTGGGATTACAGGTATATACCACTGCGCCAAGCTCCTGCTCCTTTTTTTTGACTCCTGATTGCTTATTATCCTCACCCCCTATGCCTTCTCCTTTGGCTCTGGCAGGAGGTTCAAACCTTTAAAGCCCCTCTTCACCTACTGGAAGCCTCACCCCTCCCTCCCACCCACACCCACAGTAAAAAGCCCTAGCCAATCTCCTTTCTTTACTCTCTCAGGCCATTTCAGACAGTCTTGGGGTGCTCCCCCTCTTCCCTGCTCTCATTTATTGTGTAAGTAACAAACCTTCACGTATCATCTTGGAGTGTGTGGCGTTTCCCTCTCCACTTACGAACTGTGTTTTGGGTGGAGAGTCCACCATCCCTGAGTTGTTTGCCACACACCCTTAAGGGGTCCTGCTCTCCTTCCTCTGTGGGCTGCTACCTGATCAGCTGCCTTTAGCAGATGGTACCCAGGCATTGCTAAGCCTACCTTGCTGCTGTCCTAATGCTGACCTCTAGATTTCTCACGAACTCGGTACACTGCCCAATTTTTAAATTATCTTTGTTTTCTCAGCAGAAAGAAAGAAACAAACAAACAAACAAAAATCACCAGCACATCCTTTATTTATTTTGTCATGGGGTCTCACTGTGTCACCCAGGCTGATCTCTAACTTGTAAGTTGAAATAATTCTCCTGCCTCAGCTTCCTGAGTGCTACAAGTTTTGTAATTTTTCTTTTTCTTTCTTTCTGTTTTTTTTTTTTTTGCACTGCTAGGGATCAAATGGCACTTCTTTAATAGTATTAAACTGGGCATGGTGGCACACACCTGTAATCTCAATGACTCAGGAGGCCAAGGCAGGAGGATGGTAAGTTCCAGGTCTCAGCGACAGACCATGTCTTCATACAAAAAACAAAAAGAGCTGGGGAGGTAGCTCAGGGGTAGAGCTCTCCTAGGTTCCATCCCCACCCAGTACCAAAAAAAAAAAAAAAAAAAACAATAAAAAAACAAAACAAAAAAACAGTAGAAGAGAGAGAAGGGAGTTTCCCTCTCAGATCCTGGCCCTTCTCGGAGGAGGCAGTCACTTTACCACTTTCCTAGGTATGCTTCCAGAACTTTGTGAAGCAAACAGGATAGATACATAGAACAACTTAAAACCCATAGGCATATTTCACATTATAATTATGTATACTTATATATCCATTTTTCTTTTTTTAAAAAGTACACCTTCTCCAAAGCCTCACATACAGAAATGTGCTATACTAAACAAAGTAGGCCTGAGAATCAGAGGCCTTGTCTGCCCTAACTTCTGTGTCCCCCTACTTGAAACAGTACCTGGCATTCAGAAGGTGCTCAATAAATAGTTGTGATTAATAATTGGTTCACAAAATATATCTTAGAAATTGTTCCCTATTTCATATATAATTTACCTCATTCTTTTTGACAGCCAATCTTTATTTTCTAGGTTAATCATGATCTACCTGAGCATCTATGAAGGGCATTTGGGTTGCTTCTAGTCTTTTCTCTGTAGAAAATTAGTGAGAAATAATCTAGACTCTGTTTTAGCATTTCTGATGTTTGCAAAAAGTTTTGGTTATTTAGAAATATGCCATAAAAATTGATCATCTTATTAGCGATTTCAGGTTTTTCTTTTTGAAGAAAACCTATGAAAGCTGCTTAAACATAAAAAAATAATCCATAGAAAACAAGGCGGGTTAATAAATAGACAACTATTTCTGTCTGGAAAAGAATTTCAAGTAACTTAGAGAACAAAGTGGCTGCTTTAAAAAAAGCATTTAAATTTTTTGTGAATCTCCCTTGTGTGAACAGATGTCATCAATACATGAATTAATTGTAGGAAACATTGATTTTTAAAACCAGTTTGCCTTTAGGCAATTTTCTTGAAAACAGAGATAAATTTCTAAACAATGAAAATATTGCTTAAGCAACTGAATAAGTAATTTTAAATAACTCAAATATATTAAGAGGAACAAAAAAAAAAAAAATCAAGGGGCAGAAACTCAAAATTCATTAAAATCACCACCTAAGTCCTCCACTCCACCCATTCTAGGAAAATGATCATTGGTCGATGGACCTTTATTTAATTTATTTATTTAGATTCGGTACTGAGAGTCGAACACAGTGCCTCACACATGCTAGGCAAGTGTTCTACCACTGAGCCATAATCCCAGTCCCCATTGGGCAATAAAATATTGCAATATTGCTTGACTTATAAAAAATTAGATACCATAGCTTTAAAAATATGAAATTCGAGACTTGAATTAATTTGAGATGGTCTCTACAAACTTTTTTTTTTTTCCCCCACTGACTTTATAGTAGAGACTTGTGCCAGATCTATGGTAGAATTCTTAGTCAATAGTACAGGAGATCCAAGATGGCAGACTAGGGGGAGGCATTATTCTTGGTCGTCCTGTAACTTGGGCTTCAGGCTGAGGAAATACTGTTTCTCTGTGAGGAAGTCATTGCTGCCCACAGATACCCTGCTGTTTACCCCTATTCATCTGCCCTCCCTTGTCCACTGTCTACTAGCATATCGCCTGTCTTTTAAGTGCAGAACACTCACTGGCTGCCAACTATCATCCACCATTTGCCCATTTACCTGCCCCTTGTCTGCCCATTGCCTGCCTTTCACCTACCTATCACCCACTGCCCAATGTCCACCTACTAATCGTCTGCCATTAGCCTGCAGGCTGCCCCACAGACTGCCAGTGGATTTCCTGCTGCCCGCTGTTGCCTGGAAATCCATTGTCACAGTACCTGCAGGTTTGGTTACACGTGGCTGCTGCCATCTTGGGACACCAGCCAGGGCCTGCAGGTTTTCTGCTGCCACTGCTGCCATCTCAGGGTGCGGCCACCTCAGTCTGGGGACACAGGCCAGGGATTCCTGCAGGTCTGGTTACACCTGAGGTCTTCCTGCTGAGTGTGCTAGTGGCCACCATCTGGCTGCCTCTTTGCAGGGTCACTCCTTTGTGTGAGCGCATCCCTGGTGGTCTCTCTGCAAGTTAAAAGGGCATTGAGATCTTTGGACAGCAGCAAGGCAGGGCCTGGGGAAACTGAAGCCCAGATTCATCAGTTTGCAGCTGGGTTTGTGCAGGCCAGTCTGGGTCTGACAAGCCTGTGGCAAGCCAGAGACTAGGGGCAATTCCCCCGGGTGGCAGGGGTGGGGAGTTCAGGTTGAAGAAGTTGGAGAAATCTGGGCTCTCTCCAGCTCAGTGAGTCCTGAAGTGTGTGGGGATGGGAGGGGCCAACTACAATGAGTGGAAAGACTGGAAGAGGGTGTAAGGGCATCTTGTTACTGACTCACCACCCCCTCAACTGGTCCAGCACCCACTGGACTAGAGCTAACATCAAACTTCAGATAACCCCAGCTATTGGCAGAGAAGGGAAGCTGAGAAAATTTGTGAAAGTCGACTGAAGCAATCATTCAATTTTCCATTGAGACTTTCCTTCTTTTTTTGCCCTCTCTCTCACTCCTCTGCCGTCTTTGAATTCAAATATTTTTCATGCATCAATCTGTTGAGAAATGAGATATCTGAATAGTATATTACAGTTTTGTTGTGTATTCTTATATATATATATATATATATATTTTTTTTTTTTTTTTTTTTTAATATGTATACATTTTTTTCTCTTACCTACTGTTGAGAGTGGTGATGGAGGATGGGAGAGCAGTTACTGAGATCAGGGGTCTCTGATGCCTTCATGGCTGTGGCATGCCTGGTTCCTAGGAATGTTTCTGTGCAAGGGCACAGGATGCCTAGCTACTGTAGCAATGCCCTGCACGAGGAGGCTCTGTGCAAGAGCCCTGTCAGCTCTGACCTTGATCTCAGGCACACAGCTCCCGGGAAGGAAGAAATTCTAATGCTAGACAACCACAATGTTTCACCAGCTCCACTTCTCCAGTTGCTGCCCGCCTTACAGTAACTTTTAACAATGGGCTTTCTTGAGAGCTACACAAAGCTCCTAACCTTGCTTTTTGCAACTATGGATTGTAACTGTGGAAAAGCTACATAGATGTCCTAGTTTTTGTAACTTTCCTGAATACAAAGAATAATGAATGGTTGCATAGTCTTTAACCTGATGAGACATATATAAATAAAGATTGCTGGCGTAACTCTTTAGATCTGCATCTCCATCAGAGAGCAGGCTCCACCTGATACCAGCTTAATCTTCAAGATCTGTGTCTGTGAATTCTTATTTTCCAATTCCCCTTTGCCCCTTGCCAGACCCGAGAGTTGGTCGCTCTGGTCGTGACAACCTACCTGTCTCCCTGAATACTCTTTCTCACTTCTCTCATACTAACAGCCAACATTTATTAATTCCTCCCTCACTCTTCCTATAATTTTTTTACCTCTGTCTTCCCTTCTCCCTCATAAACATCACATTTTACACTACTTCTATTCCCTCACTGTCCATCATTTGAAACGGTAAACCCTTTAAGTAAACTTACTGTTGGTATTATAGACAATAATTGAACATTTCTGTTTATTGTGACAAAACTGTAAATGCCTTAATAGGAGCCATTTGGTTTAAGGTGGTATATTGTTTGCAATGGGTATTGTCAATATTGGTGTCCCCCTTAAAGGTGAGGTACTGGAAGCTTTCAGGGACACTATAAGACTACAAGGTAGAATCTGTACTGCCTCAGTTCCATACCACTAGAGGAGAAGACATACAGACAACATGAAAAAACAAGGGAACAAAGCACCTCAAACAAACCAAGATGTTCCAGCAATAGAATCCATAGACACCACAGCAGAAGAAATGTCAGAGGAGTTTAGAAAATACATATTTAGATTGATCTTCAAAATAAAGGATGGTATGGGAGAGAAAATACAGGAAGTGAAAGATTACGTCAATAAAGAGGCAGAGATTATAAAAAGTAATCAAACAGAAATCCTCCAAATGAAGGAAATAAAAAAACAAATTAAAAATTCAATGGAAAGTATCATCAATAGATTAGACCACTTGGAAGACAGAACCTCAGACAATGAAGTCAAAATATATACTCTCGAAAATAAAGTCAACTGCACAGAGAAGATGGTAAGAAACCATGAACAGAACTTCCAAGGAATATGGGATAACATGAAAAGACCAAATTGAAGATTTATCGAAATAGACAAGTGTGGAGATATAAACCAAAGGAATGCACTATCTTTTCAATGACATAATATCAGAAAACATCCCAAATCTAAAAAATGAAATGGAAAATCAACTACAAGAGGCTTAGAGGACCCCAAATGTACAAGAGCCACAGCAAGACACATTATAATGAGAATGACTAACATACAGAATAAAGAGAATTTTAAAGGCTGTGAAAGAAAAAAATCAAATTACATAGAAGGAGAAACCAATTCAGATCTCAGTTGATTTCTCAACCCAGACCCTCAACAGGTCCTGGAATAACATATATCAAGGTCTGAAGAAAATGATGCCAACCAAATTTTATATCCAGCAAAATTAAGCTTCAGATTTGAAGATGAAATAAAAACCTTCCATGATAAACATAAGTTAAAAGAATTCACTACTAGAAAGCTTGCACTATAGAACATTTTCAGCAAAATATTCCATGAGGAGGAAATGAAAGAAAAAAATGAAAACCAGCAAAGGAAGGAACTACACTAAAGGAAAGGTCAATCAAAGGAGAAACACATCAAGTTAAAAATCAAAAATAAACCAAAATGACTGGGCATACAAATCATATCTCAACAATAACCCTGAATATTAATGGCCTAAACTCATCAATCAAAAGACATAGACTGGCAGATTGGATTTTTTAAAAAAGACTCAATATGCTGTCTTTAAGAGACTCACCTCCTAGGAAAAGACATCCACAGACTGAAGGTGAAAAGTTGGGAAAAAACATATCACTCACATGGACTGTGTAAACAAGCAGGGGTTTCCATTCTCATATCAGACAAAGTGGACTTCAAAGTTAGAAGGGATAAAGAAGGACATTTCATACTGCTAAGGGAATGATACACCAACAAGACATAACAATTGTGAATATAAATGCCCCAAACAGGGCTGGGGATATAGCTCAGTCGGTAGAGTGCTTGCCTCGCAAGGCCAAGGCCCTGGGTTCAAATCCCCAGCACCACAAAAAAAAAAAAAAAAAAAAAAAAATACATAAATGCCCCAAACAATGGAGCATCTATGTACATCAAACATACACTTCTCAATTTCAAGAATCAAATAGACCACAGCACAATAATACTGGGTGACTTTAACACAACTCTCTCACCCTGGATAGGTATTCCAAACATAAACTAAACAAAGGAACTATAGAATTAAGTAATACAATCAATGATTTAGACTTAA
This sequence comes from Sciurus carolinensis, assembly GCF_902686445.1. Lineage (NCBI taxonomy): Eukaryota > Metazoa > Chordata > Mammalia > Rodentia > Sciuridae > Sciurus > Sciurus carolinensis. Next base: position 71,358,560 of record NC_062226.1, read on the forward strand.
TGGACATATATAGAATATTTCATCCATCATCAAGCAAATGGATTTTCTTCTCAGGAGCACATGGATCCTTCTCTAAAATAGACCATATGTTATGCCACAAAGCAACTCTCAGCAAAAAAAAAAAAAAAAAAAAAAATAGAAATACTACCCTGCATCCTATCAGATCATAACGAATGAAACTAAAAATCAATGATAGAATAAAAAATAGAATCTATTCCAACACCTAGAGACTAAGTAGCATGCTCTTGAATGATGAATGGATAACAGAAGTAATCAAGGAGGAAATAAAAACTGCATAGAAGCAAATAAGAACACCCATACAACATATCAAAATCTCTGGGATGCTATGAAGGCAGTGCTAAGAGGAAAGTTCATTGCATTGAGCTCATTCATTAAAGGAATAGAAAGTCAACAAATAAATGACCTAATGTTACATCTCGAAGCCCTAGAAAAAGAACAAATCAACACCAAAAGCAGCAGAAGACAGGAAATAATTAAAATCAGAGCTGAAATCAATGAGATTGAAACAAAAGAAACAATTGAAAAAATTGATAAAACAAAAAGTTGGTTCTTTGAAAAAATAAATTGACAAACCCTTAGTCATACTAACAAAGAGAAAGAGAGAAAAAACACAAATTACTAAAATTTGTGATTAAGAAAAGGAAATATCATGATGGATACTACTGAAATACATAATATAATTAGAAACTATTTTGAAAACTTATATTCCAATGAAACAGAAAAACTCAAAGACTGACAAATTTCTAGAGACATATGATCTACCCAAACTGATGCAGGAGGACATACACAATTTAAACAGATCAATTTCAAGCACTGAAATAGAAGAAGCCATCAAAAGCCTACCAACCAAGAAAAGCCCAGGACCAGATGGATTCTCAGTCGAATTCTATGAGACCTTTAAAGAACTGATACCAATACTCCTAAAAGTATTCCAGGAAACACAAAAGGAGGGAACCCTTCTAAACTCATTCTATGAAACCAGTGTCACCCTGATACCAAAACCAGACAAAGATGCATCAAGGAAAGAAAACTTCATACCAATGTCCCTGATGAATGTAGATGCAAAAATCTCAATAAAATCCTGGCAAATCACATACAAAACAATATTAAAAAGATTGTGCACCACAATTAAGTGGGTTCATCCCAGGGATGCAAGGTTGGTTCAACATATGGAAATCAATAAATGTAATTCATCACATCAATAGACTTAAAGACAAGAATCACATGATTATTTCAATAGACACACAAAAAAATGTTTGACAAAATACAGCACCTCTTCATGTTCAAAACATACCTCAACGCTGTAAAAACTATCTATGCTAAGCTCAAGGTCATCATTCTAAATGGAGAAAAATTGAAAGCATTCCCTCTAAAAACTGGAACAAGACAGGGATGCCCTCTTTCACCACTTCTATTCAACATCATCTTTGAAACTCTAGCCAGAGCAATCAGATAGATGAAAGAAATTAAAGGGATACAAATTGGAAAAGAATAACTCAAACTATCACTATTTGCCAAGGACACGATTCTATATATAGAAGAGTCAAACGATTCCACCACAAAACTTCTAGAACTCATAAATGAATTCAGCAAAGTAGCAGGAAATAAAATCAATACCCATAAATCCAATGCATTTCTACACATAAGCAACAAATCCATTGCAAGAGAAATTAGGAAAAATACCCCATTCACAATAGCCTAAAAAAAAAAAATACTTGGGAATCAATCTAACAAAAGAGGTAAAAGACTTCTACAATGAAAACTACAGAACACTAAAGAAATTGAAGAAGATTGTAGAAGATGGAAAGACCTCACATGCTCTTGGATAGGCAGAACTAATATTGTTAAAACAACCATACTACAAGTGTTATACAGATTCAATGCAATTCCTATTAAAACCCAAATGACATTATTCATGAAACTGAAAAAGCAATAATGAAATTCATTTGGAAAAATAAGAGACTCAGAATAGCTACAGCCATCCTTAGCAAGAAGAGTGAAGCAGGAGGTATCACAATACAAGACCTTAAACTATACTACAGAGCAATAGTAACAAAAACAGCATGGTATTGGCACCAAAATAGACATGTAGACCAATGGTATAGAACAGATGACACAGAGACAATCTCACATAAATATGGTTATCTCATAGACAAAGGCACCAAAAATATACATTGGAGAAAAGATAGCCTATTCAACAAGTGGTGCTGGAAAACTGGAAATCCATATGTAACAAAATGAAATAAAACCTCTCTCTCTCACCCTGTACAAAAATCAACTCAAAGTGGATCAAAGAATTAGGCACTAAAGCAGAGACCCTGCACCTAATAGAAGAAAAAGTAGACCCAAATCTTCATGGTGTCAGACCCAACGTCCTTAACAAGACTCTAAAATGCAAGAAGTAAAATTAAGAATCAATAAATGGGATGAATTCAAACTAAAAAGCTTCTTCTCAGCAAAGGAAACAATCAATGTGAAGAGAAAGCCTACAGAATGGGAAAAAAATCTGTACCACATGTACCTCAGATAGAACACTAATCTCCAGAATATATAAAAAATTCAAAAAACTTAACACCAAAAAAGCTAATAACCTAATCAATAAATGGGCTAAGGAACTGGACAGACACTTCACAGAAGAAATACAATTGATCAACAAACATAAGAAAAAATGTTCATCATCTCTTGCAATTAGAGAAATGCAAATCAAAACTACTCTAAGATTTCATCTCACTCCAGTCAGAATGGCAATTATCAAGAATACAAGCAACAATAAGTCTTGGTGAGGATGTGGGAGAAAATATACACTCATACATTGTTGGTTGGACTGCAAATTGGTGCAACCACTTTGGAAAGCAGTATGGAGATTCCTAAGAAAATTCGGAATGGAGCCACCATTTGATTCAGCTATCCCACTCCTCAGTTTTTATCCAAAAGACTTAAAATCAGCATACTACAGAGATGCAGCCACATCAATGTTTATAGCAGCTCAATTCACAATAATTAAACTATGGAACCAACCTTGATGCCCTTCAACAGATGAACAGATAAAGAAACTGTGGTACATATACACAATGGAATATTATTCAGCCTTAAAGAAGAATGAAATTATTACATTTGCAGGTAAATGGATGGAACTGGAGAATATCATGCTAAGTGAAATAAGCCAATTCCCCAAAAACAAAAACTGAATTTTTTTTCTGATAAGTGGCCACTGATCCATAGTTGGGGGAGGTAGGGAAGAATGAAGAAACTTTGGATTATGCAGAGGGGTGGGGTGGTGGGGATGGGGAAGACAGTAGAATGAGACAGACATTATTAACCTATATACATGTATGAAAAAAAGAAAAAAAAAAGACAGAAAGAGAGAGAGAGAGAGAAAGAAAACCCAGGCACGGGGGTGCACACTTGTAATCCCAGCAGCTCAGGAGGCTGAGACAGGAGGATCTCAAGTTCAGAGTCAATGTCAGCAACTTAGGGAGGCCCTAAGCAACTCAGTGAGACCTTGTCTCTAAATAAAATACAAATAAGGGCCTGGGATGTGACTCAGTGGTTAAGTGTCCCTGAGTTCAATCCCTGGTACTGCCCCCCTCCCCATACACCCAGAAAAAGGAAAAAAAAAAAAAAAATAAATAAAATAGAGGCCTGGGGAGATAGCTCAGTTGGTAGAGTGCTTGTCTTGTATGCACAAGGCCCTGGGTTCGATCCCCAGCACCGCAAAAAAAAAAAAAAAAAAAAAAAAAAAAATAGAAAAGAAAGTACAGAAACCTAACGTAAACTAGCCTAAGTGAAAACAGAATTCATTTACAAAGGTAACCAGGAAGTCCAGAGGTGCGGGTGGATTCAGGCCCAGCTGTATCCAAGATTTGAAAATAACATCTTGAGGGTTCCACCTCTGAGTTCTTCTCCCTTCTGTATGCTACCCTTTCTCCTGCATACACAGGAGGAAGGATAACCTTTCTAAGGCAGCCAGGAAGGATAACCTTTCACAGTTTGAATTAGTTCAACTTAGCAAAATGCAGGAGAAAAAAAGATTTCCCCTGCCCCGCCACCGACATTGACTAGACCAATCTGAGTATCCAGGGGGAGACAGGATATTGGAATTTTCAAAGGAAGATGTGTGATGGGGCCTAGTGTCGCACACCTATTATCCCAGTGGCTCGGGAAGCTGAGACAGGAGGACCACCAGTTCAAAGCCAGCCTCAGTGAAAGTGAGGTGCTAAACAACTTAGGGAGACCTTGTTTCTAAATTTAAAAAAAAAAAATACAAAATAGGAGTGAGAATGTGGCTCAGTGGGTGAGTGCCCTTGAGTTCAATCCCTGGTACAAAAAAAAAAAAAAAAAAAATCAAAGGAAGATGTGTGAGCATACAAAACTAAGTAAAGCATAGTCAAGAAAGTAAGAGTCTCATGGAATCCAATACTAAGCAAGTTGCTGTCGTTTTATAAAGCTGCATACTCTGAGGCCCAGAAGAATGAGTGGCTGGATATATGTATTAAAAACTGAATGAGGGGCTGGGGTTGTGGCTCAGTGGTAGAGCACTTGCCTAGTATGCATGAGGCCCTGGGTTTAATCCTCAGCACCACATAAAAATAAAATAAAGATATCGTGTCCACCTACAACTAAAACAAAAATACTTAAAAAAAAAAAAAAAAAAAAAAAAAAACTGGGTTAGAGTTAGGGTTAGGGAGGGGGCCAAGAATGGAGGAAGGAAGGACTGTATAGAGGGAAAAGAGGGGTGGGAGGGGTGGGGAGAAGGGAAAAAATAATGAATCAAACAACATTACCCTATGTAAATTTATGATTACACAAATGGTATGCCTTTACACCATGTACAAACAGAGAAACAACATGTATCCCATTTGTTTACAATAAAAAAAAAACTGATTGATTTAGCCATTTTAAAACACCACGTTGCACACTATTAATACACACAATTTTGGTCAAAAAATAAATAGTAGGTGGGAATGGTGGTGCGGGCCTCTAATCCCAGCAATTTGGAGGCAGAAGAATCACGTTTGAGAGCAGTCTCAGGAACTTAGTGAGACCAACTTTTGAAAATGAGCCGTGTTGGGGCTTGGGTTGTAGCTCAGTGGTAGATCACTTGCGTAGCATGTGTGAGGCACTGGGTTTGATTCTCAGCACCAGATATAAATAAAAGAATAAAAATAAAGGTCTATCAACATCTAAAAAACTGTTTTTAAAAAGAAAATGGGCAGTGTTTTTGAGTTACTATAGTACCCCAAAAATGTGTTGAGTTTTCTTATTCCTGCATATAGTCTTATCACTGAGGTCTCAAATCATATTGGAGTAAGTTGGGGGAGGGGGTTACAAAGCTCCTGGAAGCGCTGGAGACATGGTTTTATGTTAGAGCACTTGCCTCGCATGTGTGGGCCCCTGAGTTCAATTGTCAGCACTGCAAAAACAGAGATCTGGGAAATCGAAATGCCAGTATCAAAAGTAAACTTCAGGCAGGTTCATTATAAAATGCCTTTCGGAGTACTTTTAAAATCTTGGGTATTTAAATGAGAGGACACTTATAAGGTAACTATTTTAAGTGTTGAGCCATTCCTTGGTAGGATTCTGAAGAGAGACAAATACCAAAGATAAATTTCGAGAGTCAAAATAAACATAACTGAAACAATGTGTAGAAGTTGTTAGGTAAATTCCTTGGAGGCCAATTGGTGTTGCAAATTTGTGACAGCAATATGAGTTTTTAGGATGCCCTAACCTGATTAGCTAAGACCAACATAGAAACACAGAAGTGATTTGCAGTCCTTTAAAAAAGTCACTTTAAGATGGGCACAGTGGCACATGCCTATAATTCTAGTGGCTGGGGGAGGCTAAGGCAGGAGGATTATGAGTTCAAAGTCAGCCTCAGCAACTTAGTGAGATCCTGTCTCAAAATAAAAAGTAAAAAGGGCAGGGGATGTTTCTCAGTGGTTAAGCACCCCTGGGTTCAATCCCTGGTATCAAAAAAATGAAAGTCACTTTAATACCTATAGAAGCCAGCGTGTTGATACATGCCTGTTATCCCAGCTTTTCAGCAGGCTGAGGCAGGAGGATCATTAAGTTCAAGACCAATCTTAGCAAGACCCTGTGTCAAAAGAAGGAGGAGGTGGAGGAGGAGGAGGAGGAGGAGGAGGAGGAAGGCTGAGGATGCATGTACCTTGTAGGACAAATACCTAGCATGTGTGAGGCCCAGGGTTTAATCCCCAGTACTGCAAAAAATAAATAAATAAATAAATAAAATCTGTAGAAAAACATATTTTTAGCTATTATCAGAGGCACTTAAGAACAGTATGTTGCACATCAATGCCGATCTCCACTCAGAAAGATGGAGAAATGAGTCATTTAAAATGCACTTATCCTTGTCTCCTTTAAAAATGGGGAGAGTAGTTGAATTCTTGGGCAGCATAAATACAACGTAATGAAATTACTAAATGCATCCTAGGAAATGAAAAAAGCTTGAAGACACTATAAACAATTTAGCACTTCCTCTCTAGGGAGACCCTTGTCTATTTTAGAACAGTTCTGGTTTGTCAAAAGTATATTTAATTATGCAAATGGGTGAAGAGTCTGGCCTAGGCAAGGGTATAAAATCTGTGAGCACATATGAGAAGGAGACTCCAAAACCAAAGAAATCGAGGTGATGTAGAAAGGGCTAGAATCGTGCTACTTTAGGAGATAGGAAGAAGCTAACAGCATTGGATCATTTGCAGTTTTTTAGAAAAACGCAAAGAAGATATAAGAGCCTACAGCTTTTCCTAGAATTAACAGCCAGCCAGCATGCTCTAAGGCTGGATAGATGTGGTTGTCCAGAGCTGACCTCAGAAGGAAGCCTGCATGCTCTGCCTCTGGGAGCTGTGGCATTCTGCCTGAGGCAGCCAGAGCACATAAAGGTCTCCTTAGAATAAGCAAATTCAAGTTTGGTTTGGCAGTGATCATCTTTCAAACACGTCCTTCTGCTTCCGTGGCTTTGTTCTCTTGTGAACTTCTTATGTCGTGCTATCTGCATTTAATAAAGATCTTTACTTTTATAGGAAAAAAAAAAAAAGCATATCATGGATTTGCCCTCCAATTATTTAAGCCTAGAGTAAACCTGATCTATGTAGTCAAAGCTGGCTGAGTTGCTGAGAGTCTCCACCAACATTCCCATTACCAGAGGGGGAAGGAGAAAAAAAGAAAACAAAACGTTGCTTAGAGAATCTATCCTAGAGACTCTGCTGTCCCTGCTCCCTGCATGGTCTTCACAGCAGTAAGTTGAATGCTCGCTGTTAGTCTCTGAACACCTTATGTACTTACACAAAATGAGGTGAAAGTGGTCACACTTCTTAGAAATCCTTAGATGAGGAAAGCAGCACAGGGTCCCCTTAACACAGTGGTCTTCTCAGATGTTTATCAATCACTAAATAACAAGTGAGGTGAATGACATAAAGTGTTTGAAGGGAGTGCTGATTACTGTCATTCAAAATTAAAATAAAAACAAATCTGAAGTGATAATTATTTTAAAACTCACCTGGTGACCCTTAGCCGACAGGCAGGCAAGAATCGAGAAATGTGCTGCTGAGACAAGCCGTGCTTGTGCACTCAAACCCTTTAGGGACTCCACTGAGGCTGGAGGAAGTGATGGAAATGGAGATCTCAGAAATTAAGATGATGAGGGCTGGGGTTGTGGCTCAGTGGTAGAGCGCTCGCCTAGCACGTGGGAGGCACTGGGTTCGATCCTCAGCACCACATAAAAATAATTAAATAAAATAAAGGCATTGTGTCCATCTATAACTAAAAAGATATTTTAAAAAATTAAGACAATGAAATCTTCCATGGTGCAGAATGGTGCACACCTATAATCCCAGTGACTTGGGAGGCTGAGGCAGTAAGATCTCTGGTTTGAGGCCAGCCTGAGTAATTTAGCAAGACCCTGTCTTTAAAAAAATGGGGGCAGGGCACAAAGATGTAGATCCGTGGTAGAGTGTCCCTGGGTTTAAGCTCCAGTTCCACAATAAATAAATAAATAAATAAAATAATAAGAAGGGCTGGGAATATAGCTCAGTGGTACCGTGCTCCTGAGTTCAAATCCCAGTACTCCCCCCAAAAGCCTTCAAAGCCTTAACTAAAAAAAAAAGCAATTGAACAAACAATATATTTCTTATTTTTAAATTTACCTTCAAGAAATACTTACCTCAGAAATAGATAGCCTAGAGCTGAGGTTGCAAACTTTCTATAAAGGTCACTGTAGTCTCCATCTCAATTGGTCACCTGCCCTTGTAGTGTGACTGTACCCACAGACAATATTTAAATGTATGAGTAAGTAAAACTTTATTTTATTTATGAATACTGACATCTGAATTTTAATTTTTTTTCGTGTATTTGACATGTAACTCTACTTTTTATTTGATTTCCTCAACCATTTAATAATGTGGGGTTTTTTTGGCGGGTGGGGGTTTACTGGGGATTTAACTCATGGGCACTCGACCCTATTTTGTATTTTATTTAGAGATAGGGTCTCACTGAGATGCTTAGGGCCTTCCTTTTGCTGAGGTTGGCTTTGAACTTGAGATCCTCCTGCCTCAGCCTCCAGAGCTGCTGAGATTACAGGCATGCGCCATTGCACTGGCTAACCATTTAATAATATAAAGACCATTCTCAGCTCGCTGGCTCTACAAAAACAGACTATGAATCAGATTTGACCCAGGGCCACAGTTTGCAAACACCAACCTCTCTCCTCCTCCATCTCATTTCCATAAACAAAGTGATTGAAGTAAGGTGGCACAGGCCTGTAATCTTAGTGACTTGGGAGGCTGAGGCAGGAGGACTGCAAGTTTAAAGCCAGCCTCAGTTACTTAGAGAGGTCCGAAGCAATTTAGCAATACCCCATCTCAAAAAACAAAAGCAAAGCAAAACAAAAATAAATTAAAAAAGGCTGAGGAGGTGGCTCTGTGGTTAAGTGTTCCTGGATTCAATCTCAGGTCAAAAACAAACAAACAAACATGCAAAAACACTGGATGAAAACAGCAAAATTTGTTGAAAACCCAGAGTTCCACCAGGAAGTTTAGATAGCTTCATTTACTCATCTTAAGGAAACACACTTTTCTTTTCATAGAAGAGGAAACAGCCTCAGAGAAATTAGGTAGACCTAGCTGGGTGCCTAGACCTGGTTCCCAGCTATGATTGGAACATGGTTCAGTATTTTCAACAAAACCCTAAAGGTAGTGACTTGACCTAGGATGAACTGGGTGCACAGTGATGGACAGGAGAAAAGGTTGCGGCTCAATTTTTGGGCTGGAGTTGTAACAGGAGAAGCAAGTGCTTCAGTGCCAAGGTCAACAGAGGTTACCTGCACCAGAGAACTGATGAGAGAACTTGAGAATCTGGCTCTGCTAGGGAGAGCCATAGCAGACACCCCATCAGCCCAGACTGACTTCTGGGTGTGTCCTGCTGGCTAGTCTGCCTGTAGTGGGACACCAGCCCAGAAGTAGATGATTAGCAAACCTGGTTTAATTAAGGGTGGACCCATATAGCAAGTTAGCCCTCACACAAAAGCTAGGGGTTTTATTCTGCTGTTCTGCTGTTCTAATAGAAGGCATTTAGGTGGATTTGGCATTTCCTTTTTTGTCACCCCTTTTTACAAATATGATTTACATTAATTTTATAGAAACTTTAGCACAAATAATGAACAAATTAAAAAATTATCCCTACATTTATGCGTCAAGATAATCATGGCTAATATTCTTGTGAAAGATTCTTAAAATCCTTCTAGCCTTCTTTTAAAGTTCTGTTATTATTATTTTTTTAGTTGTTGATGGACATTTATTTTATTTATACATGGTACTGAGAATTGAACCCAGTACCTCACACATGCCAAGGCAAGTGCTCTACCACTGAGCTACAACCCCAGCCCCTTCTAGTCTTTTTTTTTTTTTAAAGCACATACATGTTTTAAAATGTATCAAGACTGTGTATATTTTTACACTAAATATAACATGAATGTTTGTCATTTGGGGAACTGTCTGATGTGCAAAATGTCCCTACAAACAAAAGAAGACAAAACAACAAAAGATAAAATTTCTTGTGTGCATTTGAGTTCTTCCCAAAATATGCATTATTGAGATTTACCCATATTTTCTTCAAATGCCCTTTATCATTTTACTTATATCTTAAATGCATATAGGATTTGTTTTGGTATGTAGTATTATATAATTTGAATTTTTTCTAATCTTTTGACTAAAAGAAATTTATTAGTTATTCATGCTTTCCCCACTGATTTGTGATGCTACTCTTATAAACATACTAAATTCTCACATATTTGTCCTCAAAATGGACTAATAATTTCTAGAAGGGAAAATATCCCTAAATTATTTTTTTTCCTCTCCCAATTTTATTAGTTCGTTATAGATATACAGAATATTGGGGTTCATTTTGACATAACTATACAAACATGGAATATACTTTGGTCCAATTCAGGCCCCGGTACTTCCCCTTTCCCTCCCCTCCTACCTCACTCTGTTCCCTTTCTCTACTCTAGTGATTATTCTTCTATTTATTTGTAGTTTTTTTTAATCAGTGCATTACGGATGCTCATGAAGGCGAAAGTCACTGTGGTATATTAATGTATGTACATAGGTAAATTTGATTGGATTCATTCCACCATTCCTCCCTTTCCTGTCCCTCCTCCCTCCCTCTCAATTCCTTTCCTCTACTCCACTGATCTCTTGTATTTTCATGGGATATTCCCCCCTCCTTTTTTTTTCCTTCCTTATTTTAGCCCAGCTTCCACTTATGAGAGAAAATATTCAACCCTTGATTTTCTGAGTCTGGCTTATTTCCCTTAGCATGATGTTCTCCTGTTCAACCCATTTACTAGAAAATGCCATAATTTCATTCTTCTTTATGGCTGAGTAAAACTACATTATGCATATATACCACCTTTTCTTTATCCATTTGATTATTGATGGACACCTAGGTTAATTCCATGGCCTGGTTATTGTAAGTTGTGCTGCTATAAACATTTATGTGGTTGCTTGTCTGTAGTCTACTAATTTTAGATCTTTTGGATATATACCAAGGAGGTGAGAGAGCTGGGTCATTATGGAGGTTTTATCACTTATTTTTTAAATTTTTTTAGTTGTTGATGGACCTTTATTTTGTTATATGCAGTGCTGACAATCAAACCCAGTGCCTCACACATACTAGGCAAGTGCTCTACCACTGAGCCAACCCAGCCCCTCACACTACTTTAAAAAAAAAAAATCTATCTTTACACACATACACCCATACACACACACACACACACACACACACACACACACACACACCACATTCTAACATTTCAGTTTAAATTAAAGAAAATATTGCTTCCTTAGTATTTGGAAGATTTTTCTGGGTTCTTTGATAATTTTTTTTTTTGTACCTGGTATTGAACCCAGGGGCATTTACCCAGATCCCCAGTCATTTTAAAATATTTTATCTAGAGACAGGGTCCTGCTGAGTTGCTCAGTATCTTGCTAAGTTGGTGAAGCCGTCTTTGAACTCAAGATCCTCTTGTCTCAGCCTCCCGAGTCACTGGGATTACAAATGCGCACCACCACGCCCACCATTTGTCAAATTTTTTAAAAATAGTGTTTTAGTGTATGTAACTGCTTTAGTTATCAAAATTGTTCTCCCAGAGGAGTCATTTTATTAAGGTGTCCAAAATTATTAGCTTATTGTATCTATGGCTCGCTCTCTCTTCATTCATAATAGCATGTATTTAAATTTTTCTGTTTCTTGTTTGGCTTTACCAAGACAGTGTCTATTTTATAGGTCTTTTCAAAGATCTACTTCTTATATTTGTATGTTAATCCCCATTTTTTAAAAAATTTCTTCATGCTTTTTCTGGATTTGTTCATTTTGTGGCTGTTTGAAGTCATGGCTTGGCTTACTTTTATTTTTTCATATTCATAGAGTATAGAAAAACACTCTGAGTTTTCCTCTATTCTGACTTTAGGGTATATTTTGAATATATAATTTTTTTCTGTTTTTACTGTCTTCAACTGGCAATAATGTGTTTCTCTGATCTAAGAATTGTTTTAAGAAAGTATTTTTAATTTAAAAAATTATTTTTTTTGTTAATTGTTCACTTTATTGCCTGGTGATGAGAGAATGTAGTCTTTAATATGTTTAGTCTAGTTATATTGTTTTCATACAAGCTTCATGGATATTCAACATATTATACATATTATGAAAATTCCCTCTTGGGGAAATTAAAGCTGATTTTTATAAAATCCTTTTTGCATCTATATATTATATATATATATAGATATGGATATATAAGTACACACACATATATACATTTATGTATTTTGATGGAACGTTAGTAGGCACTTTTATGTCTTCCTACAAAATAGCCTGATATAATAAAACAATCTCCTGTTTGACCCATTTATTTTGGCATTAAATTAATCCCAGCAACTTGGGAGGCTGAGGCAGGAGGAACGAAAATTTAAAGCTAACCTGGACAACTCAGCAAAACCCTCAGCAACTTAACAAGCCCCTGTCTCAAAATAAAAAATAAAAAGACTGGGGATGTAGTTCAGTGGTTAAGTGCCCCTAGGTTCAATCCCCAGTATTGCAAACAAGATAACAAAAACCTCTCTGACCAGTTCCTAATACACTCTAGCATAGTTACGAGCTTGAAAAGCCTCTTTAAGTGATTTGTCTCAAAACATAAATATTTGCCTCTAGCCTAATACAGTGATTTCAAGTGGCCTCCATTCTCTTGGCCTCCTCAAAAGGCCTGTGAAGAGTAAATATACAGGGGAGGGAGGGCTGTAGTATTGGAGATTGAAATGGTGAAGACTACATTGTATGCATTTATGCATGTCAAAATGAACCCAACTATTATTATGTATAACTACAATACTCTAAAAATAAAAAAAAAGTAAATGTACACAAGTCCATATTCAGCTTGTGTCAAAAAGTTAGAGTAACATCACCTTGTTCATCAAAAAATCCCGTGGGGTAAGTTACTTCATTAAGTAACTTCCATAATGGTGAAATGCACCCATTTTATAACACATGATGGCAAGGACAGCTCAATCTTTTTCATTTATTATTTTTATTTGGACAACATATATACATATGTACAAAATACCTACTGTCAGAATCCTCTTTTATAATTTCATTTGATTTACAAAAACGGGACAGCAAAATAACTTAGGTCACTAATACTGTACAAAAATAAAACTGATTAAACAGTTGTAAAGATCAGTATCTTACAGTGTTACAGACCATTCATCCGTTGTGAAAGAACATCTCTATCTACCCAAAGTGATGAGTACTGTGCTAAATCTATCTGCAAACTGACAAAGCTAATTTGTTTCTGTAATTATAACTACCAAATATAATTCTCAAAAGAAGCATGATATGGAGCTTAAAGCCAGGGCATCATTCCACAATGGTGAAGGGCTTTCTTCTTCCCTAACCAAGGAGAGGAGATATCTTAACTCTAAAACTATTAAATTTTCCAGAATATGACAACTACTTACAGTGTTAGATAAAACAGCTTTTCTTTCTTTTTAAACACCTGCAATAGTCTTTCAAAAATTCAGTTTGGTTAAAAAAGTAAACAAAAATTACTATCCTGCATTTGGATTTTCATAAGTTAAATCCATGGTCTTTTTAATATAAAAAGTAATTGTTTCATAGTTTTAGTGTTCAACGAACTCTAGTAGTCCTATTTGAACCACATCTTGATATAGTAAATCTAATTAGAATGCTGGTTCCTGTTTTGTGACATCGTAAAACAGGATTTATCACAAAGAATAAAAAGCCTTGAGTTTATACGTTACGTTACTATGACATATAAGAGAATATCAAATGTGTGTCTGTCAACAACTTGAAAAGGCAAGTAGCAACTTTTTTTGGGAAGTAAATTGTGCATCTTTTTTAAACAAGTTGCTGCATTTATGTCCGTCTACCTGCTTGACGAAAGCCACATATAGATTTACTCCTGAAACTATAAAGATTGTCTTTCACTGGCTTGACTTTGTTTTCCTTCATTTCTTTCTGCGAGGGAAAGCTGAGTTTTTACAAGTTAGCAAGTTGCTAGGCAACCCCAAACTCCTCACTCACTAAAAGGCGCGTGCTGGGTATCCTAAGCAGAGCCTTCCCATGAGCTCAGTAAGAAATAGGCAGCCTGACCTATTTCGTATGGAAGAACAGATGTCCTTAAAACTTATTTTGGACACAGAAATTAAAATTTGGTTTAAAATAAGCGTTTCAAAAATCTGAAACAGAGGTAGAAAGTGTTCTTTATTTTTCCTGACATGTTTTCTCGTGAGAAAACACTTTCCTTTTTAGCCCATGGACTGCTCCCAGTCCCTAATGTTAAAAGCAGTTCTCTTGATAGAACCACCAATACAGCTACGTTGGTTAAACAGAAAAACACCGTGCTAGTGATGGCTGTTGTATTGGAAGTCGGAGTCAGCCGTGACCCGTGCCCGCGGCAGGAGCACCCCTGAATCTGAATCGGGACCGAGCATGTGCTGGGTGAATACCGAGCTCACTCACAGGCGGGCACCCTGCGTCTGCACAGCACATTGTATAGCACATGGATAAACTTGAGTGCACCATAGCGCCCCATTTTAAATATCAGAGAAAATCGCCAGAGAGTGTTATTTCTGAAGAAAAAAAAAATGTAAACATTTCCCCCATGATCACTGCTGACTCCCCTCATTTGAGGTTTTTTTTTATTTTTTTATTTTTTATTTTTTTGTGTGTTTTTTGCTTTTTTTTTGTTTTTGTTTTTTTGAACTATGAAAACTCAGTTTATTTCTATGACCCTGTAAAGGCCAAACTTAAGTTTTCAGTAAATGGCATAGTATGATGTAGTGGTTTAGGCCATTGTAGACACCTAGATACAAGATATATAGTGGTGAGGCTACTGATGTAAAAGGTACAGTGATGTGATGTCATTCGCACGCATTTCCTTTGCCTGCGTTCTCCAAGAGATTAGTTAGCAGAGACTCCTCTGAAACCATCGTGGTATTTTCCCTTGACACTCACTACATATTGGGTTTGTTTGTTTGTTTTTCTTTTTTTTATACTTCAGGTCTTTTTCCTTTTATATAACTCTTGCACCTGATAGTGGGAGATTTGTAGGACCGTGGGAAGGAGACCACCAAATCTCCCCACCCCCTCCCCCGCCCCCAAATAGGCATTTCTAGACCTACTGTTATGTACCCACTCAAATAACACTGGAAAGGGTCCAAAGCACTCTCTCTTAGTGGCATTATGGTACAGTTAGATGATGTTAACTAAAAGGATCAGAAAATTTGGACAAGTTAATAGAGTTAAAATTCTGTTGGTACTTTTTTTTCTTTTTGTATCTTTTTAAACGCTACCCTCCTCCTTCAGCATGTGTTGTGTATATTCTGCCCTCACATCGCTGCCATGATTTCTTAGGGAAATGTGTATACTGTAAAATAAGCAGATTATAACATGGTGCCAAACAGAATGTCTATCCTCAAAGCATGTGTTTAACTTATTCATCCTCTGCATTAGAAAATAAAAGTGCAGCTTATGTCCAAAAAATACAATTCATACAAAGCAAGGCTGAAAAGTTCCGTACTTGGTGTAACCTTTCCAAGGTTGGTCTTGATTAAATTCGGACTCTGCTTACCCATTGACTGTAAGGAACTTTTTTTGTTTTCGAGTCTTTAGATGGCGGATCATGCTGGAGTAGATGTGTTCTTGCTTGCATAAAGACAGCTGTGCTATGGAGTTTCTTTTTTAATCTCAAAAGTTAACGTGATTCAAGAGAGTGGTTTTGCTAAACAAACTGAAGCACACTTGTCATTACATTAAAAGGTAAGAAAACAATTCGGAGAGACTGCAAGCATCAAGGGCCCAGAATCGCTGTGTGGTGCCACAGGTCAACTCACCCAGTCAGACATATGTACACCGGTGTGAATCTTTAAAATTCTACCCTAGTCTTGGCCTTGCCCCCTCCCAACCCCAGCCCCCCCCCCCCAAAAAAAAAAAAAAAAAAAAACTAAAGGAGAAAAAAAAAAACAAAAGCATCTGCCTCCCTCCAGCAGTCAGAGACGTTCCCAGAGTTGCCTCTGCAAGGGGACAAGTGTTCACTTCGATCTGAGGCTACCATGTGCTTTTTTAAAAACAATATAGGGAGAGGAAAATCAGAATATTGACCAAAGAGCAGTGACCTCCTGCTGTCCCCAAGCCACTTCTGGGGCTTGGTTTCCGTGTGTCCGTCTGTGTCCTGGGAGTCGTCTTGTCCTTCGGGGTCCATCCCTCCCTGGCTGCCGTGGGTAGCACCTCACAAGGGGTTGGCCAGCGCCTTTTTCGATCGCTTGATCATGCTGGGGTGGAACTCGGTGTGACGCCGGGCGTGCTTTGTGAGGTGGTCGCTCCTCATGAAGCGCTTCTCACACAGTGGACAGCGGAACTGCTTTTCCCCAGTGTGGGTCCGGTAGTGGCGGGTCAGCTCATCTGAGCGGGAGAACTTTTTAAGGCAGTCTGGCCACGTGCAGGGAAAGGGCCGCTCACCTAAGAGAAGGGAATTGAGACAGGATGCTATTTAGAAATCATGTGGGTGATAACCCCTAAGACTCAAAGGATAAGTCCCTTGTCCACAGTGTTATGGGCTGGATTATTTCTCCCCTCCCCAAACGCTTATGTGGAAGTCCAAACCCAAAACTTCAGAATGCTCAGTTTGGTGGCCCAGCCTGTAATCCCAGTGACTAGGGAAGAGGATTGCAAGTTTGAGGCCAGTCTCAGCAATTTGGCCAGGCCCTAAGCAACTCAGTGAGACCCTGTCTCAAAATAAAAAATAAAAAGGACTGGGGATGTAGCTCAGTGGTAAAGTGCCCCTGGGTTCAATTCCTGGTACAGGAAAAAAAAAAAAAAAACAAAAAAAAAACAACCCCCAAAACCCTAATACCTCAGAATATTGACCTCCTTATCTGTGGGTTTCACATCAACAGATTAACCAATCACAGATGAAAGATATTCAGAAAGGAAAAACTGTCTCTGTATTGATCACATACTCTCTTTTGCTCTTGTCATTATTATCTACACATCACACTATAATGACTATTTACATAGCCTTTACATTGAATTAGGTAGTATAAGCCATCTAGAGATGACTTAAAAGTGCATTGAGCCAAGTGTGGTGGCAAAGGCCTGTAATCCCAGTGACTCGGGAGGCAGAGGCAGAAGGATTGAGAGTTCAAAGCCAGCCTCAGCAACTGAGTGAGGTCCTAAGCAACTCAGCAAGACCCTGATTCTAAAGAAAATATTAAAAAAGGGCTGGGGATGTAGCTCAGTGGTTAAGGTCCCTGAGTTTAATTCCTGGAACAAAAATAAATAAAGTGCATGGATTATATGCAAATTCAACATTTGCATGTTCTATGATGGACTCCTGCATCAGGTGAATTTTAGCATCTGAAAGGGGATTCTGGAACTAATCCCCTGAGGATACCTAGGAATAGTCTTTAAAGAAGTAATGAAGTTTAAATGAAGTCACTGGGATGCTCCTTCATCCATGACTGGTATCCTTATAAGAAAAGATCAGGCCAGCATGGTGGCACACGCTTGTACTAGCTCAGGTGGCTGAGGAAGGAGGATTGCAAGTTCAAGGACAGGTTCATCAACTTATTGAGGCCCTAAGCAACTTAGCAGAACCCTGCCTCAAAATAAAAAATAAAGAGGGCTGGTGGGGCTGGGGATATAGCTCAGTCCGTAGAGTGCTTGCCTTGCAAGCACAAGGTCCTGGGTTCAATCCCCAGCACCACCCCCACAAAAAAAAAAAAAAAAAAAAAAAAAAAAAAAAGAGGGCTGGTGGTGTAGTTCAGTGGTAAATTGCCCTTGAGTTAAATCCCGAGTAGTGCACCTGCTAATTAAAAAAGAGATTAGATAGGAGTCAGTGGCACACACCCATAATCCTAGTCACTCTGAGGTACTGAGGCTGGAGGATCGCATATTCAAAGCCAGTCTCGGCAACTTAGTGAGACCCCGTCTCAAAACAAAAAATAAAAAGTGCCAGGGATGTGGCTCAGTGTATCCCTGGGTTCCATCCCCAGTACCAAAAAAATAAAATACATAAGGACACAGACATATAAAAATTAGGAAAGACCATGTAAATGCAGTTAGAAAATACCATCTACAGGAAGAGAGGACTCAGAAGAAACCAACACAGCTGCCTCCAGAACTGTGGGACATATTTAACATCTGTTGTTTAGCCACCCAGTCTGTGACTCTGCCCTAGAAAACTAATATAATGAGTAAAATGCTGAGAATCATCTTCTCTAGACAAATAAGCTTGGTATTTTGTACCCGTTGGATCCCTCAGAAAATTTTTTTCTGATTTTATTCTATGCAATTGCTGGTTTCATCAGTTTTCTCAGGACTTCAAAGCCTGAGCCCTCTGCTAAATTTCCTGACATCATAGAGATGGAAGAGGATTGAGGCATCCTATCCAACCAGCCTCACACCTGGAATGATCCTTTCCCCTCAAACTCTCTGATGCTGTGGATACCCAGTATCAGTCAGTCTTGTGACAAGGAGCCCTAATACCTGGCAGGACAGCCTGGTTGCTCTTGAGCATTTCGGTCACAAAGATTTTCTTATTGATGTGAACTTTGCCTTCCTGCAAGGGCCATATTTTAGTCAAACCAGAAATACTGCTACGTAATACCCCTTCAGAATCATGTCTTTCTCCAATCTTATCTCCTTTAGATTTAATGAACCCAATTTTTTCCATATAACTAGCATTATAAAAGTAATCATATGAGCTAGGTGCCATGGTACACACCTGTAATCCCAGCTACTCAGAAGGCTGAGGCAGGAGGAGCGAAAGTTTGAGGCCAGCCTGGGCAACTTAGTGGGAACCCTGTCTCAAAAGATAAAAAGGACTGGAGGTACATAGCTCAGGGATAAAGCTCCCCTGGTTTAACACCCAGTACTGCCAAAAAAATTTTAGAAAACAATAATGATCACAGGCATGCAGACAGAGATAAAGGATTCTGGTGCATTTTCACACTGTATTCCCATTGGACATCCCAAAAGGTTGCCCCATTTTATAGATGAGAAAGGGGTTAGAGTACTTGCTCCCTTGAGCAATTAGAAAACAACTGGAAAACATGAACTGACTCTTTCTCCCCAGTGCTGAGCCACCTGCACCTAGCCACTCAACTATCCTGTCTCTTTGTGGGTCATGAGGACTTGGCACTGTTTCCAGATCTTTCCTCATTCTGATTGCTTTCCTTGGAGTCATGCTAGTGTTTCTGTGTCCCACTTAGAATGGCGCTAAGCCCTGCTTGCAAGAGATACTCAGGCTAGCCTGTCCCTCATCCCCTATCAAGGTGATGGCAAGGGGAGGGCCTGTGTCCACATCTAGGAGGGACACACAGAAGCAAAAATCCAGAATGAGCACTTGAAGATGAGAGTCTGACTTGCTCATCACGTTAAGTGGTTGTCATCGCCCTGCTCTGAAGCCGTCTGCCTACTCCTCACACCTTTCCAAGCACAGCCAAAGCAACCGCTTCATAGACACAGGACACACAGGCTCCTGGTTTCCACAGAACTCTCCAGACATGTCTTTGGTAGGTGTGATGAGTGAATATTTTCTCACTCCTGTCCCAGCCTTCCTGGAAGCCAGAGAGAAATTGCAGAGGCTGGGAGCTGTCCAGCACCGTGCATCTGAGTCATCTGAAAATTATCCCCCCCATCCCCGCCCGCAGCTTCTCCTAACCCATGCTGATGGGATGTACAAATAACGTTAAAACAAAACCAACAGCAACCAATTCTGTCAACTTTGTGATAATCTCTGAGCAGAGCGATGGTCTGACACTCTGTACAACCTCCATGTGGGAAACCCAGTTCTTGTGGGAAAACCAGTGTGGAAAAACAAATCGGTCGCAGCTGATTGTCTACATGCAGATCTAGGTATAAATCCTCAGTGAGCTCTGGGCTGAAGAGCTGCGACGGCAGCAGTGGATGCTAGGTGCTGCCCAGTGGAGGAGCCTGGGGGTAATGATGCATGAAAATACTCCTGTAGGGGGCCGAGAAGAAATAATGAAAAGGTCCTCACCAAAAAATCCAACAAAGACGTGGAGGGCAAAACTATACTTTTGCAACTTGTGCTGCATTCAAAGCATTTTTACCCACTTCTGCCATCATTTGAGTAAAAAGTAAAATGCAGATTGTAACAACCCAATAAGGTTGACCTTGAGGCAAAGACAACATCATGTAGGATTTTTGCCCTTCTCACGCTGCCCAACACTTACAAAATGCTCAAACTTATATACAGTCATCCTTTGGTATCCATGAGGAATTGGTTCCAGGACTCCCTACCACATGGATACCAAAATCCAAGGATGCTCAGTTCCCTTTTATAAAATGGAACAATATACTTGAACATCTTATGTACTTTAAATGATCTCCACATTACTTATTATGCCTAATTGCTGTTTAAATAATTGGTACACTGCATTGTTTAGGGTAATAATGACATAGAAAAAAAAGTTTTTTTTCCTGAATATATTTTTATTTTTTATTTTGTAGTACTGGAGATCAAACCCAGGGCCTCTTGCATATGACCACTGAGCCATATCCTCAATCTCTTTTCTGAATATTTTTATTTGTGTTTGATTGAATCTGCTCATGCAGAACCCATGAACACAGAGGGTTCTGTGTGTGCGTGTGTGTGTGTGCGTGTGTTACTTAATCTGTACATATTGATTAAAACCACCTCAGAAAGTTACTAGGATAATGGACAAGACTTCTGGGCTATTCTAGAGTTAGACTGCAGCAAAGTCCTTTCTGACCCCCAAAAAATGTCTGTGAGGAAATATTCTAATACATGCTACATTAAATATATAATAAGGAGACAGAATTTGTAGAGTTATAAGTAGCAAAAAAGCAGACAAAAGAAAACAAAACAAGGTCCCCTCTGCACTGCAGTCTGATGTGGAGGGGAGAGACAGAAGGGGAAGGCAAAGCCTGGTGTTTCCTCACTGCTCGCTAGGACAAAACTGTCAGGAGTGGTTTTCTTGGAGGCTTGGTCATGTGGCTTGGCTTACTCATTGGCATCTGTACTTGCGTCTTTCCACTGAGTCATGAGAGGAAGGGGTTATTTACTCGAGGGAATCTATCTACTGTGGGGAAAATGGACTGAAAGGCTAATCTGCTGTGAGCTAGAATTGGAAAGGAATAAGGCAATCTTGCATTAGGAAGATGGCTTCACAGAAGTGACACTTGGTGGAATGCATCATGAATCCACTGTGGGTACAGGGGACCTTCCAGGTCTCATGCTGACAATTGATACAGATGGTAATGTAATCAGACCCATTCCTACTGATTCACTTTTAATTTAGTTTACATCCAGTTGTCATTTTGTGATTGTCCTCATTGCTTCTGATGCTGTCATTGACCTAGCATCCCCTGCCTCTGAAGTGTTCCAGAGAGAAGAGAGGGACACCCACAGAGCCCCAAGGAAATCAAGATCCCACAGCAGTCTGTGTTAGCCTCACAGAACTTGTATAACTTAAACTAACAGTTGCTAAGCATGTAACAAAGATCTGCTTGGAAGTGAGTTGCTAGTGCAAGAGTCCTCAGATCATGTGTGTTCTTTTGGAACCCTTTGGAAAACTACTAGGCGCCTTGGTCAGTGATCGAAACTTGGGGTTAGTACACTACAGCCCATAAGCCAAGACCAAATGGTTGAAAACAATCCAAAGAATATTTCATGGAGGAGAAAGTTATATGAGATAAAAAAAATTTCATGCCCCTACATAAAGTTTTACTGGCAACAGCCACACTCAACTAGTTCAACTATTATCTATGGTTGCTCTCTCAACCACAGCAGTGTTGGGCAGTTGTAACAGAAACTGTATGACCTGCAAAGCTGAAAATATTTACTATCTGACCCTTTTCAGAAAATTGGCTGGCCACTGATCTTGATCAGAAGATTTGGAATTCTACCTGATGTGTTAGTTTTTCATCATTGTGACCAAAATACCTGACATAAACAATTTAATGGAGGGAGAGTTTATTTTGGTTCATGTTTTTCACTATGGTTGGCTGGCTCTGAGACAGGAAACATCACGGCAGAGGAAAGTTGATCAGCTCATAGCAGCCAGGAAGGGTAGGAGGGGAGAAGAAACATACCAGGGACAGGATATTGTCCCTAAGGGCATGCCCCCAGTGACCTACTTCCTCCATCAATGCCCTACCTGCATTCTCAGTAGTCCATTTAGCTATCAATGAATTAATCCACTGACGATGTCAGAATCCTCATGCTGCAGTCACTTCTCAAAATTCCCAACTCTGAACATTGCCATATTGGTGACCAAGACTTCCACACATGAGTTTTTGAGCGACAATCCAGATCTGAACCATGACACCTATTGTTGAGTTTGTAAATTCAAATGTCCTCAGGAGTAAGGTACATAATAAAATGAGTACAACACCAGTTGCATTGAATGACAGGTCGGAGTGAAATCTGTGGTCTACTGAAGATTGCCTTCCCCACCTAGGTGTGCAAATTCAACTCTAAAACAGCACCAGCCAGCAGTGTGTGTGCAGACTGGACTCTGCTTGAAGACCTACAATTTCTGGTCCTTTATTCCAGTGAAAGGTTTGCAGACAACCCTCTATGAGATACATCCCCACATGTTAGTAAATGGCAGACACGTAATAAGGTATCACCAAGAATGATATGTGGTTTGGGGCTGGGGATATGGCTCAATGGTAGAGCATGTGTGAGGCCCTGGGTTTGATCCCCATCACTGCGCACACATAAGATATATGGTTTGCACCAAAGAACATAAAGACATGGGGAGAAGACTGAAGTCTAAATGGGACCCAAGAGGAGGAAAAGAGAGAACTTCAGGATTGTGACTTATCCTTCATCCCACAACCTGGGGGGAGAAACCAAGTCAGGCCCTCACTTTCTTTCGGCTCAATGCTAAGGTCCAAAGGAAAATAAATGGCCAACCTTCTTCACACCAAACACATCATATAACAAACAATGATCAAGCAGAGATTCTTTAAACCTGTCTTTAGTATTAATGAAAGTTACCATCCTCCTGGGGGGAAAAAAACCAGACTTGTACCAGTGCTTTATTTCTGGCCTTCACAGGAAAACACACCCAGAGGCAATGACACAATAAACTCTGCCTTACTGGAGCAGAGCTGTTAATAACAAGTTTCTCTGAGTTCTCATTATTTATACACCACTCCCCACCCCTTTCAGCAACAAGCTAAGCACCTCTCCCTGACAGACTCAGAGCATAAAATAAACTTAATCAAAAAAGCTACTGAGCACGGCACGAAATGTGTGAAAAGACTCTCTGCAGACACAGATGGGGCCCCAGAATTCTCCTGGGCCTAACGTGGGTTAGTAGAGAAGCAGAGTGGGGCCTACAGAGCACAGGGAGAGTTCATTTCTTGAGAGTTTCCTCTCTACCAGTAATTAGCTGATGATGCCCAGAGAAGCTCATTCTTCTTTGGAAGGTCCTGAAATGAATGGAGGGGAGTCCTCCATATAAAAGAAAGAGGACAGGCTGTTTGGCAAATGCAGGGCTTGTACACCCAAGTCTTTGCCGAGTCCCCAGAGTTCAGCCAGGTTACCACTAAGATCCTAGCCTGGGGTCAGGGAGGCCTTCAATACAGTCTCCTTCCTACCTGGTTCCTCTCATCTTCCCTTCCCAGAGTCCAGGGAAGGGCATAAAAGGGTCTAATGTTAATCAAGGCAGGGCCTTTAAAAAAAAAAAAAAAGTAAACCAATCTGGTAAAAAAACAAAAACTAAAAAAAAAAAAAAGGAAAGAAAAGATTAAGGGATTCAGGCCTCCTCTTCAGAATACAACTCAGATGGGCAAAATCTTTAGGAAAAAGCTGTGTTGTTTGCTTGTTTGTGGTGCCGGGGGTGCAGGGCCTCTACCACTCTACTATTGAGCTACACCCCTGCCCCTAAATAGTGGTTTCTAACAGCAAAAAAGTACCTATAATTCTCTGGTAAAAGGATTATTTGACATTAGAAAATCATGTTGATGTTATTCCGTTTTAACAGGCTAATACACACACACACATGCACACACAATCTTTGCCTTGAAAGATGCAAATATGTTTGATACTATTCAATGTTCATCCCTAATAAAAGATTTTAGGAAAACTGAAGAATAATTCCTCAGCAGGATAAAAATAAAATGCAGATCTGAAACCTTCCTGCTGCAAGGTCAACAGTGAAATAAAGTTAGCATTTTTGCCTGGTGTGGTGGCGTACGCCTATAATCCCAGCAGCTCGGGAGGCTGAGGCAGGAGAATCACGAGTTCAAAGCCAGCCTCAGCAAAAGCGAGGTGCTAAGCAACTCAGTGAGACCTTGTCTCTAAATAAAATACAAAATAGCGCTGCGGTGGGCCTGTTGGTGAGCAGAACTTCTTTTTTGTCCAACATCTTGACGAGGCTCCAGTAGCTGTTACTGTTGCTGCTCCCAGGCTTTGCAATTCCACCCAAAGAGGAAAAGAAGATAGATGCTGGAAAAGTCGGTCAAGAAAGACAAGGACCCAGTGAACAAATCTGGGGGCAAAGCCAAAAAGAAGAAATGATCCAAAGGCAAAGTTCGGGACAAGCTCAACGATCTAGTCTTGTTTGAAAAAGCTACTTATGAGAAACTCTATAAGGAAGTTCCCAGCTATAAGTTTAAGATAACCTCAGCTGTGGTTTCTAAGAGACTAAAGATTCAAGGTTTCCTGGCTAGGGTAGCCCTTCAGTGAAGGACTTATCAAACTGGTTTCAAAGCACATAGCTCAGGTAATTTATATCATAAATACCAAGGGTGGAGATGCCCCACCTGCTGGTGAAGATGCACGAATAGGTCCAATCAACTGCACATTTGGAAAAATAAAACTTTATTCAATCAAAAAAGAAATAGGGCTGAGGATGCGGCTCAGTGGCCAAGTGCCCCTGAATTCAATCCCCTGTATTCAATAAATAAATGAATAATTAAATAAATAAATAAGTAAGTAAATAAGTAAATAAAAAGTTAGTATTCTTACTAAATCAAGCTGAAAGAATAAAGGTACACACACTCTTGTCATTATTATTGAATGTTGTAAAGGAAATGCTAGTGAATGAAATTAGATAGTAAGACAAGAAGTTAAATGATGGGAACGAGGAGGCTCATTAAGTGAGAATTATTTGCAGTTGACACAACTTCCTTATTTGGGAAAACAAGACAAATTCATGAAGAATCTCATATAAATTAAGCACAGCAGGGCATGGTGGTGAAGTGCCTGTAATCCCAGCGACTCAGGAAGCTGAGACAGGAGGATCCCAAATTCCAGGTCATCCTGGGCCACTTAGAGAGACCCTGTATCAAAATAAAAACTAAAAAGGGCTGGGGATGAAACTCAGCAGTTAAAGTCCCTGGGTTCAATCCCCAGTTTAAAAAAAAAAATTAAAGTGCATACATAGGCATAAATA
Source organism: Sciurus carolinensis (assembly GCF_902686445.1). Taxonomy (NCBI): domain Eukaryota; kingdom Metazoa; phylum Chordata; class Mammalia; order Rodentia; family Sciuridae; genus Sciurus; species Sciurus carolinensis. Next base: position 71,384,065 of record NC_062226.1, read on the forward strand.
GACAAAAGAGCAATGGTTTTCTTACATGCTAACCTCCTAAGCATTAGTACTCAGAATAAGCTTAACAATAAAAGTTCAGGACCATCGAGAAGAAAGCTATAAAACCTTGATGTGAAATAAAATGAAAAAATGGAATGTTTCCCATGTTAGACTCAATGGTGTGAACATAGCAATTCTGTACAAATTCATCTATGAAATTAACACACGCCATAAGAATTTCTTCTTCTTGAACACGACAAAATTATTTCTGAAGCTCATTTGGAAGAATAAACACACCTAACTTGCCAAGAAAAATTTTAAAAGAACAAATAATAAGTGAGCACTTGCAATAGTACTTATTAAAATGCATTATTAAAGTTGTAATAATTAAGATACTAGGGGCTGGGGAGATAGCTCAGTTGGTAGAGTGCTTGCCTGGCAAGCACAAGGCCCTGGGTTCAATCCCCAGCACCACAAAAAAAAAAAAAAAAAAAAAAAGAAAATAATTAAGATACTGAGATACCAGCATAGGAAAAGACAAATTGGTGGAACAGAGTAGAGCCTGAAATTAACCTAAGAATCTATAGGGATTTAGCATATGGCAAATGGAGTATTTCAAATCAATGAAGCAAAAAATGTTTAATTCCATGAAGGATGGAGACATAAGGTTAAACAAAAACTATCTGGATCCCTACCTTATACTTCCCACTTAAATGAATTCCAAATGGGCTATTCGTGTAAGTGCAAAAAATAAAATCATAAAGGTAAAAGAAAATATAGGTGAACAATTTTTAGAATCCTGGAATGAAGAGAGACTTTCTAAACATGAAACCAAAATTCTGTTAGAAGGCCAGTTTTGAATACATAAAAATGCTAAACTTCTATGTGGCACAAATATATGTTTATTTGCATATATCTATGCAAAAAAAAGGACACTTGCAAATCAAAATGAGTAGTCCAATTTTATAAAAGTGGGAAAGAATGCAAATAAGCAATTTACAAGGTAAGAAATACTAATGACCAAGAAATAAATATATAAAAAAAACTCACACATAATCAAAACATGCCAATTAAGACACCAACGAAATATCTGTGAGGCTGATGAAAATGTCAAAAAGTCCATTCTTACCTACCATTGGGGGAGGCTTGAGGAAACAGGCACAGTACCACACTGGTGAGACTCATGATTGATCCACAGCCATCTGGCAATATTTTTCTTGGAATTATTTTTGGTAATAATTTTAAAGGGACATGAAAATATAGAGGGATACAATTTTAATGTTCAACAATAAAAAGCTGTTTTAATATATCATTGTGGATCTATATAGTGGAGTAGTATGGACCTGTTTAAAAAAAAAAATTAAATACCAGACTGATATAAGAAAACAGAAAGATGTTAGCTATATACTGCTAAGTGAGAAGGTCAGCTGGGTGAGGTGGAGCACACCTGTAATTCCAATGACTCGGGGGGGGCCAGGGCAGGAGAATGGCAAGTTCAAAGCCACTCTCAGCAATTTAGCAAGGCCCTAAGCAACTTAGCAAGACCCTATCTCAAAACAAACAAAAAAGGCTGGGATGTAATGCTCAGTGGTAAAGCATTTCTGGGTTCAATTCCCAGTACAAAAAAATTTAAAAAGTCATCTGCTGCATGCATGCATGAATGTATGAATATCTACAGAAAGAAAAAAAAAATCCTGGGAGAATAGATACAAAATGCGAATGGTGGTTATCTACTAGTGAGGGGATACAGAGTCTTTCTGTTATCTTCCCCTACATTCCTGATTTTTAAAACGGTGAGTTCAGATTTCTTTAACTACAAGAAAAAGTTATTTTAAAAGTTATTTTAATATTTTTAAAAAGTATCAGTGAGAGTGGTGGTATATATCTGTAATCCCAGCAACTCAGAAGGCTGAGGCAGGAGGATTCCAAGTTTGAGAAGCCAGCCCAGATAATTTAGACATACCCTGTCTCAAAACAAAATTAAAAAGTGGTAGAGTGCCCCTGGATGCAATCCCTCGTAATGCAAAAAAAAGAAAAAGAAAAAATACAAATAATAAATAAAAATATATTCTGTGGGGGCAGAGGTATGTGTAATTTACTTTACATTGAGAAATTACAGGGACATTCCAGGTGTCCAAGACCCAAGAAAGGAAGAGTCAATCTGTTTCCTTCTCAAACAAATTGTTAGAAAGTTAAAAACTTTCTGCACATACATCTGCTTTCTCACTCCTCCTACTCCCCGCCACCTCCTCTTTCCATATGTGTGAAGGAAATGGCCCTCACATGAACAGACAGGAAGCTTCAGAGGTGGAATCACAACAACAGCCATGGCAGGAATTGCCCAACAAAGAACAGCCCTGGCTAGGAAGAGAACAAGGAGAAAGAATGATCAGAGTCCAGGAAAGCATTCCTCAAGAACGAGGTTGCTGGGCACACAACCCAACACAGCCCCAGACCCCAGCACCCAAACACCTATGTTCACTACCACCTGGCCTCCCTTCCCACCCAGAGGCAACAAAAAATGGCAGGTACAAACGTGACCAGTTGCTTTTTTGCATGCTCCACTACCCTCGTGGGTAGAACCACTAACATGACAGAAGAGGTGTACAGTCAACCACCACCCCTTTCTTGCAGAAATAATTTCAGTTGTTAACACTGGATGCAAAAATCAATAATCCCAGCAGCTCAGGAGGCTGAGGCAGGAGGATTGTGAGTTCAAAACGCCAGCCTTGGCATCTTAGCGCGACCCTGTCTCTAAATAACACAAAAGGTGAGGGGGCTCTGGGGATGTGGCTCAGTGGTTAAGTGACCCTGGGTTCAGTCCCCTGGTACACCCCCCACACACGAAAATAAAGGTTTCCTTTGTCAGAAATATTGCTATCCGTAGATGTTCTGGATGAATACAAATACCCCAATGCTATCCCGTCCTACTACCATTTGCTCTTGACTGCTCACTGAATCCCCCTAGGGTTTGAATTCCTTTTGTTTCATTTGTTGATTCAGTGGAATCACTATAGAGCTTGGAAGTAAGATTTTACTTCCTGATCCTTGTGTGCATGTGTGGAAAGCAGCTGGTGCCCCACTGTATGTTCTGAAATGGGAAGGGGGTGTGTGTAACAACTGCATGCTGTACTTCCTTCCTGTAGCTCTTTGGTGTCTAGGAAGCAAGCCTGTCTGCCTATTGCTAGTATGACCTCAACCTCAATGGATCTATGAGAAAGCTCAGGCAGGCTGGTGGGCCTCCAATGAAAGATGGCTGACAGGAGATTCTTGACTCAACCCAGCAAGAGCTGTATCTTGGTGTCTGTTGTGTGGATCCCATCTCCTAGCTCCCAGATAGCCACTCCATCCAAAGGGGACACAACCCATACTCTACGGTGCAGTTTGTTGTTAAATTAGAATGTTTGGTAGCTTACATATATTAAAAGTATTTTTGACTTAACTATATTCCCAATGTATGTTTATTAGGTTGTCATCCCAGCAAATACAGGAACATCTGTATAAATACAGAGGTTTCTAAGCGGTGCCCTGAATCCTAAACTCTCCTTTTGACAGGGTTGGGAAGTCCCCCAAGAGTACCACCGTTGCCTGGCTTCCCCAGGCATACTGGGAGCATGCATAAGCCCCTCTGAGGAAGCCCACCTACACATGGTGCCTGACAAGTTGGACAGTTGTGGCTCGAAAGGGTTGTATCTCAGTGCATGCCTTTAAGATTTCTACCCTTCCCCAAATTAGGGTGGGAAGGACTGTGTTCCTAAGCCCAAAAGCTCACTTGGAAAAACACCGCTAGAAGAGGGCTGCCTCACAGTGTCCGCTGAAGACCACCAAGAGCAAAGGATGGCATGCCACATGGATGGCTCTCTCATGATGACAAAACAACAAGAGCCTCCTGCCAGCTGAATAACAGAGCACAATCACAAGAAAGAAAAGCAAAGGACCCCAAATCAGAGCAAGAACCCTGATTTTGTAAACTTTAACCTAAGAGAATAAAGTTTATCAGAAGTAATTGTGAGACCCTGAATTGCTAAGATAACATTTTTTCCCTGACAGCAAAAATGGAGACTGGAGACTGGTTGTCCCGTGTTGCATGCCTATAATCTCGGTGATATGGGAGGCTGAGTCAGGAGGATCACAAGTTCAAAGCCAGCCTGGGCAACTTAAATCCTGTCTTAAAATAAAAATTTTGCAGGGATATGAAAAATGGTGGATCGAGACAGACATCATTACCCAATGTACACGTATGATTACACGAATGGTATGAATCTATATCGTGCACCACCAAAGAAACGAAAATTTGTACCCCATTTATGTACAATGAATCAAAATGCAGTCTGTGGGGAGAAAAAAAAATAACAGAATGAATCAAAAACTATTACCCTAAATGTATGATTACACAAATGGTATGCCTCTACTTCATGTACAGAGAAATAAGATGTATCCCATTTGTTCACAATAAAGATGAATTTTAAAAAATGCAGTCTGTAAAAATAAAAAAAAATTAAAAAGAAAATTTAAAATATAAAAATTTTAAAGGGAGCAGGGCTGGGGATGCAGCTCTGAGGTAGAGCATTTTTGGATTCTATCCCCAATACCAAGAAAGAAAAGAAATGAAGACTGGGGCCTAATTAGTAGATGCCTAGTCTTCCTGACAAGAGGCACATAAAGACTCACAGTGACAAGCAATGCTATTTGAGCAAGTGTTTGCAACTCTCCCCTCTGGGGCTCTGCTCACTGCTAGAACCAGGGTACAGCTGCGATGACCATAATTCCTACTCACAGGCCACATGGACTGCTATCCGTTACGGTTTTTCAAACTTTAACCCCTGGATTCCTGGGATGAAGTGGACCACTAAATTCTCATGGTTTGGTGTGTTCATCACCAAAGACCACCAAGAAGTGCAGGCCTGAGCTGTCCAACCATCCTGAGATCTCAGAGGAACCCTCCTTGGGATAGGTGTTTCTGGGTGGTGTCTTGAAATTTGGGAACATACAGGAATTGAGAATAAATGACTCAAGGGAAACAGCCCATGTTCTCTCCTGCTGGGAAGCCCTGATGAGCCGGGTCCTGCTCACAGAGGAGCATTTTGTGGCTGGTCATGGGTATGATTTGCAACACGAACGAGGGAAAGCCAGCTGTTTGGTGGTCATTCGGCTTACTTCCATTAAAATGATAATGGTATAAAGCTACAGTAGAATTATGGTAGCCCTGGGATTTAAGTCAAATTTATGTGTTTTGTTTTTTTTTTTTTTTTTTTTAGTTATTTTCGAGCTCTCCTTTTTGTTTCTTGTGATTTCTTAGGGTGTTTTTGTGTAGTATTGTGCACACTGAATAGCCTTCTGGATGTCAGTGGGAACCGCTACATAAACAGTTCATCTTTGCACAGACTAGGCCTTTATTAGCACATAGGGTAATAAGTGTTCCTGTAAACATGATTCATTTCTCTGAGCATTAAATGGACAGTCTTGAGTTAGGATCAAGTGACTGGCTCTGAAGATTACACTATTATTTGAAAATAATGCAGTTACTTCTTGCTTTGTTTCCTTTTTCATTCTTTCTTTTTCACCTTTTCTGTCTTTTTTCTGTTTTTCCTCTAAGATCATGCTGTCATATTTGTTCCATGTGAGGCTTTAGAGCTAGCTTCAAGATCATCTATCTTCTCAAAAAGGCCTATAAGTATGAATCGGCACAAACATGTCCAAATAATCTATTTTCTGTACAAACCTGTTGTCTGTTCATTAATGGCCTTTTAGGTTGAAGTCCAGAGATGAGAGGAAAAGATGTCATACGGTTTTGTCTCCCATTTAGTCAAACTGTTCTTTGGAACATCTGCTTGTGGGTCTAATTGAGCTAGTAGAGGGACTAGGTGTTAGTTTTGCCTGTCTTCAATTTATTCCCTTTTGGGTAATGAACAACAAACTCTGAAGTTCCTTTTTCAACTACTCCTTCCCCACTGGAGTCCATGTAATTCCTGGAGGTTATCACACTCTTCCAGACCCAGGAGGTTGGATGAGCCCCAGTTAGGCCACAGGAATTGATCTCAGGGATGGACATACATTTGAGTTTAGCCATGGAGCTTAAGGCCAGGGACTTTTGCTAGAATCATTGGGAATGGGAAATTTCCTTTCCATGGGACTTGCTGAATTGGCAGGATGTGAGTCTGGCATTGCAGGCAGCCATCTTAACACTTTTTGGAGACAGCCTGCCCATGAATGAAGCCAGAGCAAAAGACAACAAGGCTGAGTCCCAGAGACGGAAGACACTGAGCACCTGTATCCAGAAAACCTGAAACTCTAGTTACCCCAGATGTGTCTGCAACTTGAACCAATAAAGTTCTGTTTTTTTACTAAGCCAGTCCAGGTTTGGATAGCATGCAACCAAAAAACCCTGACTAATATAGTATTGGATCTAAAACTGAGTTCTTTTTCAATTGAAAGGAAACAGTTTGTGGATAACTATGGAAAATACAAGGTAGGTGTGATCAGTGTCCAAGATGTCTGCCAAAACTCCTAGCCAAGGTTCGTGATTACCAGATAAAAACCAGAGTTAGAACAGGAGTGGACAGCTGAAAAACGGATGGCTTTGGGGGAGCCGAATCTAAGAGTTAAACAGTCTCTTCCCACTACCAGAAACCCAAGTGGTTTAAGTCAACAGCTATTCATTTACAACTCCAAGCACCTATAAACATACTAGGAAAATTCCACTGTAACCTTGGATCAGGTTAACTACTCTGATTTCTCCTATGAAATAAGAATAACAGTCCCTTTCTATCACAGGTACTGAATGCCATGAATGAAATCATTCAGCTTGGAACCTAGCATATAATATATATTTGATGTGTTATTGCTGCTATTGACAAAATTCACAGTGACTGCTATCAGCATTTAGCACAGCTTTCTGCATAACAGTCCCTCAATATTATTTAAAGAAATGATTCATCTAGAATTCTAAACAAAAATTCTAAGAATCTTTAGCTGGGCATGGTGAGTGGCACGGGCCTATAATCCCAGCTACTCAGGAGACTGAGGCAGAAGGATCACAAGTTCCAGGCCAGTCTGGGTAATTTAGCAAGACCCTACCTCAAAATAAAAAAATGAAAAGGGTTGGGAATGTAGTTCACTTTTAGGATGCCCTGGGTTCAATCCCCAGTGCTACAAAAAACAAACAAAAAACTCCTTCCAGTTCTAAAAGGTCTGCTACCTGCAGGAAGGCCTGCTCACTGGTTCCACTTTTGTTCAAGTCAGACCCTCCTGCAGGCATGCATTTCTACTAGGATGAAGGCTTAGCTCCAGAAACAAATTTAAACTTCAATGAACACAAAACATCACTGCCCATATTTCAAAACCTTGTCATTAATTTTGTATGGCTTAAGATTCTGTCTTTTTATTTTAATCTATTGAAATAATGTCCTCACTCTTTTGAAAGACTCAATCTGGTCAGTAAGGGATGAATTCCAATTCTCCTGTTCAAATTTGTGAACATAATCATTTCACTAAAAAAAATAAATAAATTCAGGGGCTGGGGGTGTAACTCAGTGGTGCAGTACTGGCCTAGCATCTGCAAAGCCTTGGGTTTGATCCCTTGCACTGCAAAAAATAAAAATAGGCTGAGCGTGGTGGCCCATGCCTGTAATCCCAAGTGGCTCAGGAGGCTTAGGCAGGAGCATGGCAAGTTCAAAGCCCGCCTCAGCAATTTAGCGAGGCCCTAAGCAACTTAGCAAGAACTTATCTCAAAATAAAACACAAAAGGACTGGGGATGTGGCTCAGTGGTTAAATGTCCCTGGGGTTCAATCCCCGGTAAAAATTAATTAAAATTAATATTCAAAGATCTAGCAGCTCTGGAGTTATATGGTCAACTAACTGGTTCTTGCAGCTCTGGAACCATTAGGTCTAGATTCTCGGTTCTTATCTCAGAATTCCTGTCTAGTAGAGTTCACCATAAACTGAGATAAATAGGGAAAGCCCACAGAACATCATCATTAACACAGGCATTAAGGACAAATGGAAATGGGAGACCCTACAAACGAAAAAATGGATGCCTTTCACTCCCTTAGTGGGGACCTCATACTAATGAATAATGTTAATCTTATATTTGCTGAGGGGACTGCTTGATGTCCCGACAAGAGAAATGTTTACTTTTGGCCTTAATGCACCACAAAGGTATTAAAGTTTCAGGAGGATTCCAGGAAGGGAATAGGAACCCTCCCACAGCTATGCCCTGGGCTGTTCCGGGAGTGGTGCTCCACAATAGAAGGGCAGAGGCCACAGGCTGACTCCACCTCTGCCCTTTTACTTGGTTAATTCCTCGAATCAGCTCTTTAAACCCAAGTTTAAAAAAAAAAAAAAAAAATGTTAAGCACAGATTGAAATCCTCAGGAGAACCTGAGGAGAAGGAATTCAAAATGAAGGAAGAACTGAACATCCAGAGAACTAAGCTTGAAATAGAGGTTTTAGTATTTTCTGCTAAAAAACCCTTCAGGGTACCTGGTACCCTCAAGGGCTGCCTAGAAAAGGTGGCCCTGGTAGATTACGCAATAGGTCCAGAGTCACGTGCTAGTGAAGGCAGATAGGCAGGCAGCTTTTGAGTTCTGGCAGAGTGCTTCCAAAGCCTTCCAAGTCCCCCAAAATATTTAAACAGAACACTCCCCACATCTCTGAGAGGATGGCACATGCTTTTTTACAGACAAAATGATGGATGAGATGACCTCTCAAGGTCACTTCCAACCTCTGAGTTCTATTCTTTCAATACTAATGACTGCTGCCACCAAGTGCTCTGGACCAGGCCTAGGCCTGTGACTAACTTCCAACACAAAGTGGGGTGGAGGGAAAGCCAGGATTCCTCCAAGACCACTGACAGAGGATCTCACTTCTTTCCCTTTTCAACCATCTGGGATTATTCTCCCCGCCCCACTTCTTTTTCTTCTCCTCCTTTTTCCTTTACCCCTCCCTTTTTGTGTGTGTTGCATAGAAACACAAAGTGCCTTTGTACCAATTACTAGGCACTAATTCACGCCGTTCAGTGGGCGCTGGGTTTGCTGGAGAAACATTGGGAAAAGGTGGGTGGGTCGGATGTGGGGGAGGGAGGTTGTCAGTAGCTAAGGCTCTGCACACTGCAAGCTATTCCCCGAGGCTGAGAACAGCCAAAGGGAGATGCGGGGGGATCAGATTTGGAAGTCAAGACTAATGAGGAACACAGTAAAGCCATTAAAAAAAAAAAAAATCAAGAATGCTAATGATCACAAGGCTTTGAGAAATCAAATGGATGGGCTTCCAATCAGAGCATCACATGCTGTCTTAGGGACTCCTGAAAGTGAGTACTGGGAAATCATCCGCCCACTTCTCTTCTCAATGAACTTATTAGGGAAGACCATTGTCAGCCACTTTCCCAATATGTCACATGATGTTTCTCCCTGGGAAGTTCAATCTGGGAATTTCCCACAGACGTTTGCAGAATGACTAGTTCTTGGGAGAAACGTCAACAGTTGAGACAAGAATATAAATCTGATCCTTATGTTCAGAATCCAGAATTCATTTTCCCCAGGTTACAGCTTTGTGTCTGAAGGTAATGGGGTGTTGACCATCCAAACAGCACTGTTTACTCTAACACCTCCCCCTCCCACCCAGGGCCCCACTTACACCCCTCCCCTCACTTCTCACCACCCACAGAAGATTTGAGAGGAAAATCACAGAGATGATGTGTGTACTCTGTAATTTTACTCCACTTGTGTTTTCTTGTTGTCAAACAGTAATCCTGCCAGCCTCAGAATGACTCCTCTGAGGCATCTCCACCCTGTCACTGCTAGGGCAGATAGATGCTGGATGATGGGGGACAGGTGAGAAATGAGGGAAGGATAGCAACTGGTCCTTTCCCCCTTTCAGGACCAGGAATAAGAGCAATCCTGGCCCCCCATCCTCATGGGGTGACTATGGCCATGGGCTGGAGAGCTGAGGGGCCATCCTTCCCTGGATTCATGGGAGTCTTCACCTTTGGTCTGACACAGAAGCAAACCCACAGGAACCATGCCTGCTTAGAAACCTTTTCTGTCTGCAGAGGCCATCTACATACAACCCCCTTTGCTCCATTCTCCAAGGCAGATCGTTCTTTCTCCCTAACAGGATACTTCCAAGTATGTTTATATTCTATTATTGGGGGTAGGGTGGGGTGACATTGTCCCTAACGGCTTTGGAAGGTGGAAAAAAAAAAAAAAAAAAAAAACAAAAACTCTAAGTTTCTGCAATAGTTTGTGGCTTTCTAAAAGGTCACAGTCCATAAACAGCTCTACAATGTGACTGTGGTATTAAAATATCATGGCGGAGGTATGGGCAATCATTTATTAAAAAGTCTAATCTCATTAGGGGAGAATGGAAAAAAGGTAGAGAAACATTTACCTGTGCAAGCTTCCCTCAGGTTTAGTGGTTAAAAAATGCCACTCTCTAAATCAGTCTGGGGAGTCCTGTGGAAAGAACAGGGCAGAGAGGATGCCTCTTTAAGGACCAGGGTACAGGGTCTTGGTTCCACTCAGGAAGAGAAGAGAAAGTGGCAAAGACCAGGCAGGTGCTGCTTTGTGGGCAGGTAAGATCCCTTAGTCAGGGCCTGGGGTCAGAATAAAGCTTTTGGTCCCTGAAGCCCTACCCCTTGGGGAAAGGAGATGGGTCCCCCTTGCCCTTCTGACACTAGACTCAAGCAAATAGTTGACTCCAAAGCTAGGGAAAAGAGTTCAAGAGGCTCAGAACAACCCGGCACCTGTGTAAACAAACTTTTCACCTGAGTTAAGAGGGGGCCAGTAGTGGACACTCCTAGAGGAGCTGAAAAATCTGTTTCTGGTATTGGAGAAGGACTTCTGCTGCGGAGGCTATGCAGGTCCCTTTTACCAGGTGGTCTAAGTGTCCCAGGAAAACCTTCCAATAGGCTAAGGAGCAGCACAGGCAGCCAATCGGGGTTGCTGCGGCTCTTGCCACTCCTTGTTGTATAGATGTTTCCTTTTGCTTTATTAAAAAAGATGTTGCGGGGCTGGGGAGATAGCTCAGCTGGTAGAGTGCTTGCCTCCCACAAGGCCCTGAGTTCGATCCCCAGTACCGCAAAAAAAAAAAAAAAAAAAAAAAAGATGTTGGTTTTTATTTATTTATTTTTTATAGAACTGGGCTGGGATGATTGGTGTTTGGGACTGATTTTCAGACTCCCATCACCTGTGTCATCAGCTCGACCTATTGTCACCTATGGATGACAGCTGACTTACCCCCAAAAAAGAGTAAAATAAAATACTCTTAGACACGAAAACAAGGTCTAAGGTTTCTGTTGATTGTTATCAACCCAGTGTGACTCTATATCAGCCTGTTCTGATGGCTTCAGATCTGGAATTAGGATGTAGTTATTTCCTTCTCCAAAGGATACACCTCCACCCCACCCCAAATATGCAGTGCCTTGTGCAATGTATCCACAAAGTCAGGAGACTTAGGATAAGCTCAATGCTACATTTTCAAATAACAGCAGTATGGCCTGATACATTTTGGTCTGCTACCAGAGTCTAAAAAGCCTGAGAACAGAACAGAGTGTATTTGCTGCACCTTTTTTTTCCTTCCGGATAACAATGGATCCATTATTTAAACTTTAGGTTTATCACCTAGATAGATATATCTGGTCTAGAAGCTGAGGGAAATCAAATTGAACAAATTATTTGAAAATGTAAACTAACATGTGCCAGGAGAGATGGAGCACACCTATAATCCCAGGAACTCTGGAGACTGAGGCGGAGGACCACAAGTTCGAGGCCAGTCTCAGTAATTTAGTGAAATCCTACCTCAAAATTAAAAAATAAAAATGGCTGGGTATGTAGCTTAATGGTAAAAGCACCCCAGGTTCAATCCCCAGTACCGGAAAAAAAAAAAAAAAAAAAAAGTTTATCCTATGTCCTTACTTTGAGGACATGTTCTATATTACACACAAACTATAATATTTAGCCTTGCTCAACGGTGTGGAGTCTTAGTAAGTGCTTTATGTATTTATTTTTGCAATGTTGGGGATCAAATCCATGGCCTCACACATGCTAGGCAAGTGTTCTACCATTGAGCTATACCCCAGACACTTCTACGTGCTTTATATACGTTAACTTTGCACAAGAACCTATGAGTTTAGAATACTATACCTATCTGTGGATTAAGAAATGGAGGCTCAAAGTAGAGGTTGTAAACAAAAATGCCAGCAGAGACCATCTTAATGATTAAAATAAGAGGCACTGGCCCACACAAGAAATGATTAGTTCAAACTGATTGTTGCTAGACAAGAATTCAGGTGCTATATTGCCAGATTTTAAAATTTTTCCACAGAAGCCAGATTTCTATATTTGTGCTGAAATTCTGATTTTTAGATGTTGTAACTAATTAATTTTTATATACTCTATACTGGCCAGGCCAAACAAATGCACAAGCAAATTCAGCCACAAACCTCTAGTTTGAAAACTCCGAGTCAAAGCAATTTGCTCAGGGTCTTACAACTAGGAAACAGGACACGTCACAACCCAGTTCGATTAGCCTCAACTCTCCTTTCTCTCGGGACACTATGTAAAGAAGCTACACCAAAATAATTGAAAACTTGTTGAAAAAATTCAACTTCTAAAGCTGCTGCTGGTCTACTATGGAAGCAGCAGCTCTTTGAGGCTCTATAAGGAAGTGAGCAAGCAGAGGGATTCTCAAGGGAATGTTGAGCAGTACTGAGCAAGGGGGTGTGGCTGGGATTTTAGCTCTTAAATCTTCACAGAAGGCAGACATTTTAAATGCTATCTCTGTCCACTCTCTGGATTTAACTACCAGAAGAAAGAAAATCAGGAAGCTCTTTACCCCACCCAAAAGAAGATTTAATTTGAAGCTGTTATCTGAAACTTCCAAATGCATGAAACCTCCTACAAGTCTCTTAAGAGTATCCTTAATACACAAGTCCTGCTTCTGGCAATATTTAGAGACTGGGGGGTTTTTGTCCAACCATGTGCTAGGATATCAGACCCCCCACCTTCACCCCAGACAAATAAGACACCAGCAATCATCATATCACTAGTTGTAAAAGACTGTAGCACTTAAAATGGGATGAACATTTCCCTTCATTTCCCTCTCTGGACTGTGTAAAAGGTTCTCCTGAAAACAGCTGAGCCGACTTGCCTTATGGAGAATTAAAGAGCAGCACGCATGCACGCACACATAAGCAGCCATTTCTATAAATGCCTAAGAAAAGCACTCAGCCGAATGGCCCAGAACCCTGGAAATCCTATTCCTGAGTCTGACCCACTCTGTAGCTCACAGAGGCATTGCGGGCCTCCGCAGCTGCACAACTGGGCAGCTCCCTGAAGGAGAAAATGTCTTTGCTCAAGGTGGCAGTGGGTGTCTATGTGAACAACTGAACTCCGGGAACATGGCTGACATGGCCAGGCCCGCCCAACAGCTGCGGTGAGTAACACCCTGGTTGATACACCCCTACTTCACCCCCAGAGCCACGCTAAAGGTCACAACCCCCAATGCTGGCACGTGCCTTTCAACCTTACAGATAGAAACTTTAAAAGGTGCTGTTTTATGGCAACCTAGATGCTGACCCTAAACAGAACCTGATCTTGCATTAGCCATGGAAGAAATTCAGATTTATTCCTGTGCCAGCAGCCACCTCCACAAGAATCACTTTGGAAATAAACTGAGAGGCAGTCACACAGTCTTTCTCTTAAGAAGCAAAAGCAAAGCAAAACGGAAAATCCCAACAAAGTATCATTTTGAAACCAAAGGCCCAGGGTCTCTCCTTCAAAGTATCAAACCGTTACACCAAAAAGCTACCTTCCCAAGCAACTCCAACAACCTCTTAAACATGGCGTCTATAGGGCACAGGGAAAAGCTGTTGAGAGGACCAGCCCACCCCCACACACCTTATCAGAACAGCAGCTATAAAAGAATCTCTCTAAAGATGGTCGGACAGTATGTCCAAATGTGAATGCTTTCCAACTTTTTCAGTGCATGTTAAATAGAACCAACAGAACTGGCTAACCAAGGTCCCCACAAGTCTCCAAAGCCCATCTTATACAGCAGATGTCTTTGCAGTCGCATTCATTTATCCAGCCTTGCTGCTTGTTCTCCCTGGGGTCGACCTGGCAGCCTCCAAAGCCGCCCAACATTCACTACCTTGACCTCCAGCAAGGACCACACCTCCACACAAACCGCTGTATTCAGGGTTGGAAGGCCAACCCAAGTCACAAGGGGGAAAAAAATCAGCTCTGTAATTTCGCTCACTGAGAGGGCTAACTAGTGACGAAGTTAACCCACCAACCACTACTTGATCAAACTCCTCTGCTGCCTGAAGCAGTGTCATTTTAAACCTCTCAGGGGACTCTAGGCCAAATTTAAAACCACCTTGGCGAACCCTGAAAAGTAGCAGGCATTCAGCTAAATGAGTCCTTAGTCATCCTTAAACGGCTTGATGTAAAATGTGCAGCTTCCCCCCACGTTTCGACCACCTCACTGCAACCCCACAACGGAATGAAATAAAAGATACGCCATCTGACTTTCCCACCACCAGCATCTTCACAGCTGGGGTGCCCCACCATGGCCGGGTGCGGAGTCCCGGGGGCGGGGCGGGCCGGGGGCGGGGCGGGCCCCGCTCCTCTCCAAACCACGCAAAGCACTCTCCCTTTCCGCCAGTTTAAGGCTCTCGGTGGCTTCCAGACACCGGGGACAATTAAGGAGAGAGTGAGCTTTCCGTCTCGGTACGATTAAATTAGTAAAGAGTTAAACAGCATCGTATCCAAAATGTTTGCACCCTCTAAGCCGAGTGCGGTGTCCTGCACCCTAGGATCTCTGCCCGGCCAAAGGTTAACCCCAGAGCGCGGGGGAAGGACGACGCTGCTAACCTGTATGCACTCTGTAATGGGCTTTGAGATGGGAGGATTTTCCATAGACTTTCCCACAGCCACTGTAGGGGCACTTGTGCCTCTTTTCGGAGGCGTGTTTCCCTTTCGCAGCCACTCCAGGGTGGAGGAGGGAGAGCGGGCTGGGCGCGCTGCCAGGATCCTGTCTCTCCTCCGGGCTGTGGGAAGGACTCGACCCAGATTCGGTGGTCACGTCGCTGTCGGATCCCATATCCTCATCAGGACTCTCCAGACTGTCGCTGCACACCGATGGGGTCTGGATGGGTCGGTACTTGTTCAGGTCCAACAAGCTCTTGGCAATGGTGACCAGCGTGCAGTAATCCTTCCAGGTGTCCCCCGGGTCACCGTGCTCCTTGGTCACCTCGCGCTCAGGTAGTCGCAGCCGCTCGGTTTCCGGAGCGCCCCCATGCTCCGGCACCGCAGCGCGGTTCGAAATGGAAACCAGACACTGGGCAGCCACAAAGTCCATGTAGGCGGCCGCGGACATGGTGCGGGCGACAACAGCCTCGGAGGCGCGGTCAAAGTTGGTGGTGGCTGCGGAGGTTCGGCTCTGGCTGCCCTGGCCTCGGACGACTAGCGCGGCGCGGCGCGGCGCGGCGGCCAAGGGGGCGGGGGCGCGGGGCGCTTCCGACTCGCTAGAGCGCCGAGGCGACCTCAGCCCCTCATCTTTACGTAACCGGCAGCGCCTCCGCACGCAGCATCCACGGCCCGGGGCTCCGCCGCGCCGCTGCCTCTCGACGCTGTCCCTGCCCTGCTCTGGGCGCGATCCCCACGACAGGCGCGCCGGCCCCTCTAAGCCGGCTCCCTTGGAAAGATGCCACACGTGGCGGTCGCAAGTTTATTCGACTGAAAACGCCCCCGAGGCGCTGGGAGAGGAAATTGCAAGAGAAGCACACGCCCTCGGCCGCCTCACCGTCGAGCCAAAGCCCCTAGACATTCACCCGACCACCCCGACGCAGGTGGCAAGGAGCAGGCGGAGCGAAAGGTCTAAGACACACTTTTCCCCCAGTCCACTGACGGCTTCTGAGCCCCAGCTCCTGCCGGTCCGCACCGTTCCGGCATTCTCTCGCTCAGTAACAATTTCGCAGAATCCCATCACGTCACAATCCAAACCCCCTCCAATTGGCCAGCGGGGAGGGTGATTCAACTCTGTTTACTTTCTCCCCCTGCCAGTCAGAACGGCCTTTCGGTGGAGAGGTGCGTCTAGAACTGAGGCGTGCGGCCAATCCGACTGTTCCGTTCTGCTGCCTCGTGCTACCCCTACAGTCTCGAACGCTGACATTTAAAAGGGTAACGGCCGGGAGGCAGCAAAGACGCGGCCGCTCATCCTTGGCGTGCTACTGGGTCCGACCGCCGGCCCAGGCCACCTAGCTTACATGCCAGTTTGCAGAGCTTCGGGACACATCCTCCCCAGTCAGTTGCACTCGTCCTGTGACAAAAGATAACTTCAGTTTTGGTTTTCCAGCCCGCAAACAGTTAAGTGACTTCCTGCAAACGCTACAGTCCCAGCAACCAGCCTTCCAATCAAAAGTAAGTTGGTTGATGTCACTGGCATTCGCTCAGCCAATCAGAAGGACGTTCCGAAAGCAAGCGCTCGACACTTGTAAACGCGCAGAGCTGTAGTGAAACTGGACACATCTTTGTATTTTGTGCTGCTGGTAGTGAAATTGAGCTATGGATGGGAGGACAAGAGTGATGAGTAAATGCAGTGTGGATCTAATTTTTTTTTTTTTTAAAAGTCGTCAATATGTCCGGACAAATTGTCCAAGAATAAACACAAACGAGAAAGCATCAATTTAGTTTTTTTGTTTTTGCTTTTTGGATGCAGCCTACTTTGGAGAAATTGTTTTAAAATTCTCCCATCTAATAAATTAACTATAAGCAATTCATCTTAAAAAAAAAAAGCTAAAAAAGCTAACAAAAGTTTTTGTTTTATAGCATGGTCTTTATCCAGTGGTTCTTACATTGAAACACCTTGTTCTTGCTTTTTGCCATGTCTCAGTTCTATTTTTCTGATGCTATTTAGTCTGTTACTTTAGTTAGCTTTTTTTTTTTTTTTCTTTATGTCTCTGGGGATTGAGCCCCCAGCCTTGTACATGACAGACAAGTGCTGTGCCTACTGAGTCACTTCTCTAGCTACTTAGTATTGTTTTGAAACTATTTTAACCCACCCTCACATAAATGGAGACCAAAAAAATCCCTACTTTGTATAACTTTTTTTTAAACACCATTTTCTTTCCAGAGATCCTGGCATGGTGGTTAGGACCTGTTTCCTTTCCCTCACTTTAGAAATGTGAAGACTGACTCGGAGAAGGTAGATAATGACAGAATTTAACAGAACTCATAAGTCTCCTGATTCTGGTTCTTTCTGCTTCACAACAACTGAACCCTTTGATTTTGTGAAACATTAACTGTGCTAAACAGAGTCTTAAGAACTGGAACCAGCCAGAAGCCCTTAGCATTGTATACTGTGGCATTACTTGATCAACAATTAGTGTGTGTCTTGAAGTCTGATTAACTCAGTTTGCTTCCCCCCCTCATCAATGTGGGTTGTTTTCCATCTCGATAGCAGCGAAAAGAATCTAAGGCTAATGTCTCTTACAGGAGGCATCCTGTCAGCACAATTGATTAAAAATACATTTACTTCCTTGCCTTGTGAGAGGTACCTGTTTCTATGTGATGCAGATTCAGTGAGATCCAACTCTGAATCCCACTGGCTGTTAACCTTTGTTAAATTGGGGAAAGTTACATCATGTTCTTGGTCTTCAAAGGAAGGGTTTTAAATTAACCCTTCCAATTTGAGGCTAGGGTAGTTTACTGTTTATTTTTATTTTTCAATACTGAGAATTTCACCCAGGGGCTCTCTACCATTGAGCTATACCACTAGTCCTTTTTTTATTTTCCTTTCTTTTTTTTTAATGTTTGAGACAGAATCTCACTAAGTTGTCCAGGCCAGCCTCCAACTTGCAATCCTCCTGCCTGAGCCTCCTGAGTAGCTGTGATTACAATTATGGGTCATCAGGCCTGGCTAGGGGAGTTTATTTTGGTTTTTAAAGTGGTACAGGAGCTGGGCATGGTGACACAAACCTGTCATCAGCAACCTAGGAGGCTGAGGCAGGAAGACTGCACGTTCCAGGCCAGCCTCAGCAATTTAGTGAGAAGCTGAGCAACTTAGGAAGACCCTGTCTCAAAATAAAAAAATGAAAAGCATGGGGATATGGCTTAGTGGTAAACACCCCAGGTTCAATCTCCAGTACCCAAAATTTAAAAATTAAAAAATAAAGTGGCACAGGGAAGACATTGCAGTAGGTGATCACATGGGGAAGGAACATGTAGAAATTCAATGCTGGTCAACCAAGAGCATTATCACCATCACCAGCATTATCCCAACCTCTTTCATGGAGGGTTTGCTCTCTTCCAGGTCCAGTACCACCTACCTGGTGTGTATCTTTACAACAACCCTGAGAGGTAAAGATATCATGGTCTGTCGGGCTGGGGTTGTGGCTCAGTGAGAGAGCACTAGCCTGGCATGTGCAAGGCCCTAGGTTCGATGTTCAGCACCACATAAAATAAATTAATAAAATAAAGCTATTGTGTCATCTACGACTAAAATAAATAAATTTTTAAAAAAGATATCACGGTCTGCTAAAGTGAAGCCATCAGGGAGTTCTTGCATTCTAATCCCCTTAATTTTAGAAATGAATTCACTGAAGCCCCAGGGAATTTTCCTGGGGCATGATTTTTCTGGAACAAACTTTGTCCCCTAGGATACACTATAGCTTAGAAATTATACCTTTGCTAGCCACAGTAACCCATGCCTGTAATCTCAGCAACTCAGTAGGCTGAGGCAGGAAGACGGCAAATTCAAAACCAGTCTGGGCAATTTAGGGAGACCCTGTCTCAAAATTAAAAAAAAAAACAAAAAACAAAAAGGCCTTGGGGATATAGCTCAGAGATAGAGTGAATGCTCCTGGATTCACCCCAGTAACACACACACACAAAGAAAGAAATTGCACCTTGCCTCTTTGAGGTCCAACAAAAATACCAGTGGAATCTCTCTCCAGGCTCCTTATGATCATGGCCCATACAGCCTCCCAGACATGTATTTAACTGACATCTCACTAGTGAAATAGACACCACTTCAGTCTTGGACCTGGGCATCTACAGATAGCTGTAGGATTAACATCAGCATTATTCCAGAAAAGCAGTTTGTATTTTTCCTTAAAGATTGTGATCCAGGAATTTGAATACAATAATAGGGTTTTTGTTTGTTTGTTTTTTAGTACTAGGGATTTAACCCAGAGGCACTTTACCACTGAGCTACATTCCAACCTGCCCCCCCTTTTAAATTTTATATTCTGAGACAGGGTCTCACTAAGTTGCTGAAACTAGCCTCAAACTTGTGATTCTCCAGCCTTAGCCTCCCAAATTGCTGGGATTACAGATGTGCACCACTATGCCTGGCAATCACCTTAGGTATTAAATATACAAACTTTTCTCTTCCTAGTCTCTTCTTAATTCTCATTAATTTCACTTTGTACTGAACATAAACCCTGAACTTCCTGATTCACTCATTTCAGAGTTATAAAATAAGCTATTAAAACATTTCATCCATATGAATTCCTTTTACACATTTACAAACGTAAGTGCTGCTTGACTTGATTTAGAGAATCAGTGAGCTAGGCATGAGGAATACAGAAAAGAGTCTGCCATGAGACTTAAACGTTAAAAAAGTTATGTATAAAATAACATCACAATTTCTACATTAGAATTTTTTTTCTTACATTTTTAATGATGAAGTTTCCTTGCTGTGTTGGAATGTATTAAAAATAGTTTTATAATTTTTTTTTGTACTAGGGATTGAACCCTAGGGCACTTAATCACTGAGTTACATCCCTAGTCCTTCGTATTTTTTATCTTGAAATAGGGTCTTGCTAAGTTGCTTAGGGCCTCATTAAGTTGCTGAGGCTGGCTTTGAACTTGTGATCCTTCTGCCTGAGCCTTCAGAGCTGCTGGGATTACAGGAATGAGCCACTGTACAAGCCTAGTTTTATGATTAAAAACAGTTTATGTTGTTTTACCAGAATGTGGCTATCTCAAGTTTTAGCAAAATATCTTTAATTAATGCGAATCATTCAGACTGTGCTTCTAGTTTGTGGTTTTCTTTCTACATTCTGCTTAAGCCTTTGCTTTATTTTATAGATTCTCAAAACCAAGTCTTATGAGCCTGTAGCCAGAACTATAAGCCCTTTTTTCTGTGCATTCTAAAATAATTGTCATTATCGCCTGCTAATAAAAGGTAGTGCCTACATTGTTCGCGCACCTTCCAGAATGTGTCCGCCAGTTAGGGGAACTGGCTTCCTGGGCCTTGGATGAACATTGTGACCTCAGTCAACCTCTTTGAGCTACTTCCTTATCTGTGAATTGAAAGGATTAGATTAATACATCTCCATAGCCCCTTCCAAACTCCAAATACTCCAGGGATCTTTTAAAAATCCTAGTGAAAAAACTGGAGCAAGACTTGAGTTATTAAATATCATCTCATCTGCGGTGCATCTACAAACACTGTTCTTTATGGCAGTGAAGGTCAGAATATCTTAAATCAATATTTAATGATAGCAGGCACAAATATAAATTTGTTCAAAATGTTTTCTTCCTGAACTTCGTGGCTTCCTTTTTCTTTTCTCAAACTGGTTTGAGAAAAAAAGTGACCTGGAGGCTCAAAAAAAATCTATTCTTTTACTGAGGTAAGTTTTCCACCCTAATCGGTAGAAAGGTTCTTTGCTGGCTAAAGCTTAAGAGATTCCTGGGCCCCGCCCCTGGAGATTTTTATTCAAACTGAGACTAGGGCAGGGTTTCCCCACCTTACTGGGTGGAGCTAATTACCTGGCACTCAGTTTGAAGTGCATATTGTGGGGTCTTTTCCCTTCTCAGGGTCCAGAATTCAGGCTTAAATCCTATTTTGTAGGTGTTGGGTTCTGCCGATTTTGGCTTTTCTCACTCTCTCCTGCTGGGAGGCGTGGACCGTGCTGGGCAGAGCTGCCAGCCTCCAGGCGGGAAGGAAGGAGAACAGATGGCCCGCTGGGGGTAGGGGATCACGTGTCAGACCTCACTCTGGGCTAGATCCAGACCTCTCTCTTTCAGGGTCCAGGTTCTCCAGCTTCAGCGATCCCACCTAGGCTCACAGAACATACTGGGGGAAAGCAGTTATCGTTTTAGAGAAAGCAGGGAAATTAGGAAAGGGGGCGAGCTTAGGGAGGGGAGAAGCCGAAGGGACTGGGCTTCTATCATTGCCAGTGTTACTAGATTTGAGATGCAATCAGGTAAAGACTTCTCTGGTGAAACGCCCCTGGCCAGAAGGAGTTAACACCCAGTGGCTAGAGGGGGATGGGAACTCCGGCCGGCGCGAAAACTTGCACAACGCCCTACTTTACTTTCGCTCCACTTAGCAGCCTTCCGCAAAACTCCAGCCTTCTCCTTTACAGAGCAGAAAGGCCACCCGTTCATGCATATGCAGGAGGATAAGTTTAGCTCGCAGCCCCCTGCACTCCGAGCAGCCCCGCGCGGTGCTGGGTGAATCACCCGCCCTCGGGGGCGGGCACTCTGCTGTGGCCGCAGACTGGCGGGCGACGCAGCCACTTGCCGGTCGCGCGCTGGGGCCTGGCATCGCCCTTTTAAAAAGTCTTCTGCAGGCGGCCGCCGCCGCAGCAGCCGGAGGAGGCGAGTTCATCTGAGGACAGTCCCAGTTCTCAGAAATCCCTTCCCTGCTGGAACATCAAGCTCCCTTTACTGCAGTTGAACAAACTGCCCTAGATTGGGGGATGAGGAACCCGCCCCAAACCCGTGCAAGGAGCTCCGGGCGCCTGCGCCCACGTGAGCTAACCTTGAAATTAGCCCCCGCACCTGGGCGGGAGCCGGAGAGGGCGGGAAGGGGTGGGCGGGGGCGGGAACGGGTTGGTGGCCCCTTGCGGCCCTAGCTCTAGGGTTCGCACCCTCCCTGTGCGCGTACTGCTCCTCCACCCTGTTTCATAACTCTAGCGTGGTGGCTTTTTTTTTTTTTTTTAAATCTCCCGAGTAAGATGGGTGTGGGGTGTGATGGGAGAGGGCCGGCCACCTTCCATTCCCCACGCCGCGAGGAAGAGGAAAACCTGCCCCGCGGTCCCCCCTGGGAACACTGCAGAGTAGGGTGTCGAGATGACATCAGCTTCTAAACATAGCTGGCACCGCACCCCAACTCTAAGCGCCGCGAGCAGGGCGCGGGGGTGGGGAGGGAGAGGAAGAGGCGGGTGCTGCTGTCCCCGGGCGGGGCGGGCCGGCCCGGCTGTGCGGGTGGAGATGACTTTGCAGGAATCGTGCTCAGCGTTTGCAGGCAAATCTCTCCCGCGATGGCCCGGCCACGGGGTTAGGAAACATTCCTGCCATTCCGCTCTCCCCTGCCCCACAAAAGCCACACGCGCACATGCACACAGCCCTTGGACCTAGTGTGCCTTTATTTATATATTAATCCAACCCCAGATGTGGCGCTCAGGTTCAGTCCGACGCCCGCACCCTCCAGACCTGCGCGGGTCTTCAGGCTAAACCTGCGAGGGGGTCGGCGTGGCCCTCCGGGTGAGTCAGAAGGGCTGTTTCCTGTGGTTGTTGTGGAACAGTTTGTCCTTTTTACGCCGCCCCCCACCCCGTCTCCACCCCCTTGGTAAATATAGCGCTCACGTTTCATCATCTCTTTGTCCAACGAGCGCCAGACACCCCGGCCCGCGGCCCCCGCCGCCTCCCTCCTCCTCGCCGCTCGCCGTTACCTTGCATAACCCCGCGCGGGCAGGCGGCGGGCCGCAGTCTGCCCCACGCCCCCGCCAGCACTGCACCCGGTGCTTCCCACCGCAGTGCACTCCCACCCCGCTGTTAGCCCCCTTGCTCACAATCCCTTCTTCAGTTTCCTGCCCCTGACCCCATCGCACCCCATCTACTCAAGAACGGGGTCGAGATGTGTGGAGGTGTTGGAAGGTAGACATCCCTTTTCCCAGCCCCCGGAGTCACCCCACGCCCGGGCTAGTGTCGGATCTTCACTCAGCCCTCCCCCTCTCAAGTCCCAAGGCTGCCCTTTGTTCCCTGCCGGAGCGCAGGTGACAAGCTGCTGTTCTTATTCACCAGCAGCTGAGCCAGCTTCTCCGACTTGGGGGTGGGCCCCTGGTGAACCGTCTCCCTCCCACCTCCCACTCCCCCATCCTAAGAGGGTCGTGGGCTGGAGGGTCGGGAAAGGCGAGGGGAGTAGATGACAACCGAAAAGTGCGACCTTGCTCTTCCCTTTCTCCTTCCCACTCCCAGTTTCATTTCCACACATGCAGCCACCCACTGGGGACCGGAGGCGGCTGGTGTTCTCTGAACACCGGGAACTGGCTCTCTCTGTGGTCTCCTGTTTACTTCCCTCCTCCTCTCCACCCCATCACCCTGTGCTGCCTCCCGCCTGGATCAGCTGGGTTTCCTACAGCAAAACACTGCAGTCATGGGACTTCCCTGGACCCAAACTATGGCCCGGGTTTGCCCTGTCCTGTCCTGCCTTACCCTGTGGCCACTTGGGGCACTTTGTCCTGGAAAGGAAGGCTCTTGGGGCTCCCCATCCAGCAATGTGACAGCTTCCCTGCATCCTTCCCTTTTCTTTTCCTCCACCTCCTCCTCCCACCAGATATCTTCCTGTGGGGGCCCTGCTTGGTTGCTTTTTTGGCCAGGATTCTGGGCCACCCCCATGAGTGGCCACCTGTCCAGGGAGGCGGTGAGACAGCTGACAGTGTGTAAGAACTCTGCATCCAGGATTCGGCAGTGCTGGCAGCTTTGCCATCACAGACTCAGTGCTCGTGATAAGGTGCCCAAAGATCCCTGCTGACCAAGGTTTGCAGGCAGGCCCCTAAAACCTGCTCCCAGGGACACACCCTCTCCTTATGGAGTCTGGCAAAATGTTCCCTTTGAAAGCTCGCTTCACAACAGGGATGAATTCAGCCTCGCTCCTTAAGTAAGCTGAATGAACAAAGGATGCCAGGGAAGCCACAAGCTGGGGCGCTGCCTGCCTGAAGTTCACCCCATTTAAAAAACCACCTCTTCACCGCCACCCTCTGCTCCACTGCCATGGTTACCAGTTCCCTGTCCTTCTGCAGTGTTCATGTTGCACAGAGGCAGAAACAAACAAGGACATTTAAATGTTCTTTTAAATATCCCAAACGCTGCCTGGGTACTAGGGTAACAGTGAAGAGGGAGTAAAAGTTCTGACTCTTCCCTGTTTCTTTTTTAACCCCAAGACCCCAAATAAATGCCCTTCCCGGAATGGCCCCTTAGCTAAAAGAGGGAAGGAAGCTTGTTGAGATAACAGAGTGGAACTGAGAACAAGCGCTTGAGAATCTTATCCAAGTTAGACTTTCTCCCCTCCCCCTCCAGCTTTAAATCCCCCAGCTGCTTTGAAGGACCTGCCATCAGACTATACCACCCACTTCTCCTGGCTGTCATCTGCAGGCTCTTGTGCACTCCCACTCATTCCCCCTGATTCCAACACCTGACTCACAGTCCCCCACCCCCACCCCACTCCTGTTAACATTTTGGGCCAATTTAGCACCCTGGTGTCTGAAATACAAACTTTTTTCCCCTCCATCCTCTTACCATGTGGGTACCCTAGACCTTTTTTATCATCAAATAAGAGCACCACCTCTGACCTCTTCAATTCTAACATCCTAATTCCTGACCCACGCCTCTTTCTATTGAGCTTATTTTCTCTAATAACCACATTTGAACAATTCTTTGATCCTCCTTTGACCTCCAGTCTCCTTTTTGCACTGTTCATCCTCGTCTTTCTTACATCCCTCCTACCCAGCTTAGATTTTGTGATCTGTCATTATATCATTCCTTTGCATACGCCCCTCACTTTCTGGTTCCTGGGAACACCTGGCAAAACCCTAATTCTGTCCAACGTAACGTGCTGGACAAAAACAACTGGGCTAACTGTCGTCACTCTCAATTTATGACCATAAATCTCAAGTGGGCTCTTAACGCTGTCCTTCTGTATTTCCCTAGTTGGTTTACTCTCCCACACTCTGAAATAACTGTATTGCACCTTTTATCCTCAAACATCCAACACCCCTCCCCTTCCTCACTCTGAGTTGAGAACCTTGCTGCTTATTTCACTGAGAAAATAAAAGCAATTTGACAGAAACTGCTTCATCTTTCCACCAGCATATCTTCCATCCTACCTGCCTCTCTGCTTAGACTCTGCCTGTCCTCATATCACGTGGATCTACCATCCCTGCTCTATAGAAGGTAAACCCTCCTGCCTGGCACCAGGGTCTCTTCCTCCTTTAACCACTGCCCTGGTTGGGATAGAGTTTGAAGTCCTCAGGGGTTGAAATTTAATCCCTATGGTAGGGTATTAAAAGGGCAGAAATCTTGACTATGGTGTTTAGAGGTAAGGCCTTTGGCAAGTAATTAGGATTAGATCAGGTCCTTAGGGTAGAGCCCCTATGATTGAATCCTAGTGGTTTTATACACAGAAAAAGAGGAACACAGACCCAAGAACACGTGTACTCCCTGTCTCTTGCCAGGTGATGCTCTGCGCCACTTCAGAACTCTGCCACCAAGAAGACCATCATCATATGTGACTCCTAGATCTTACACATCCAGAATTATAAGCCAACATATGCCACTTTTTCTTTATATTTTATTCTTTTAAATTTTTTAGATATACATGTCAGTACAGTATATTTTGACATAGAGTATATATATGGTTATACATAGAGTATAACTTATTCTAGTTAGATTCCATTCTTTTGGTCGTACATGATGTGGAATTACACTGGTTATGCATTTTACTTTATAAAATACCCCGCTTCATGTATTTCATTACAGTAGTGAAAAACATACGAATACAATTTTTACTGCCCACACCTGTCCCTTGCTTATTGATTGTCCTCAGTCATTCACTTCAGCATGAAATATGTAATCTGTTATGTCTTTATATGCATACATGTGTGTATGCATGTGTGTGTTCCCTTGACCCCATATTTCTCTACTTCAGTTGTCATTTTTCATGGCTGCAATCGTCTCCAGATAACCTGTACTTCTATATGTGCATACCTCCTTATTCTGTCTTGATCTCCCACGAGTCAGACTTTCACCCCCATTACTGGACCAACATTGCTCTTATCAGGGTCACCAATGACCCTCCCTCCTGCCAGATCTATTGAACAGTTAATTTCACTTCAACCACCTCACATCAAAGAAGACCAAGGAGTGAACAGTGAAAAGAGCAGAGTATAGTGTCTTGGCAGGCAAACAAAGGAAGAGAGGTAAATTCCTTCTCTTCTCCTTTACTGCCTAGTTCTACTTGTAGCTCTGTTAAAGGTGAGTTGCCCGGAGCTGTTCTTAGGTCCCTCTGTATCTGTACTCAGTCCCTTGATAATTTCCTGTAGCCTTCAGGCTTTAATATCCTCTATATGCCAGTGACTCCCCAACTTTTATCTTTAGCTCAGACTTCTTTCTTTCTTGAACTTCACACTTGACTATTACAACCAACTGTTCATCATTTCCACTTGAATATATAATAGGACTCTCCAATTTACCATATTAAAACTGAACTCTATACCAATGGAAGCGATGATATATTCTTATCAGGGAGGCAGTGTAGTTCACTAAGTGAGTGTGTGGTTTCTAGCTTTCTGGTATCAAGCAGACTGGACTCTAGCACTCTTTTTTTTTTTGGTGTGGGATACCAGGGATCAAACCCAGGGCACTTAACCATTGAGCCACCTCCCCAACCCTTTTTTATTTTGATAATCTTTTTAAGTTTTACTTGCAAAGTTGCTCAGGACCTTACTAAGTTGTTGAGGCTGACTTTGAAGTCACGATCCTCCTGCCTCAGCCTCCCAAGTTGTTGGGATTATAGGCATGTACTACTGTGCCTGGATGGACCCTAGCATTCAACTGTGCAACTCATTAGCTTTTTGGAGTTGGGCAAATTATAATCTCTTTGAAAATTTTATTCTGAAAGGGGACTAAAGATAGTACCTACTCTATAGAGTTGTTATGTCTATAAATGATGTAAAACTCATAGCAGAGGGCCTGGCATTGAAAAAACCCTGCCTTTGTTTTCCTTGTCCTGGAAATCAAGCTGGAGATAAAGACCTTGGAGGGCAAGTAGTTTATTTGGGAGGTGATCTCACAGAGCAGGAAGAGTAACCCAGTGAAGGAAGAAAAGCCAGTATTTGGGAATGTTACTGAGATGCCTGCTGTAGGAATCCTTCTTAGAATTGTCTATTTCAAGCTGGTGTGTGGTGGTGCACATCTGTAATATTAGCGACTAGGGAGGCTAAGGCAGGAGGATCATGATTTCAAAGCCAGTCTCAGCAATTTAGTAAGGTCCTATGTAATTTAGTGAGATCCTGTTTCAAAATAAAAAATAAAAAGGCCTGGGAATGTCTCTCAGTGGTTAAGCATCAGCATTCAGGAAAAAAAAAAAAAAAATTTTGTCCATCCCAAGAATGGGAGACGGAGATTTTTATCCACCAGTATTAGATTCTCATCATGAAGGGTCACCCTAGGAATATTAACTCTTGTATTTCCAGGTTCCCTTAGCTTTGGAGAAGGCCAGGAGGTGGGAAACCTGCACAGGAAGAAATCTACCGAAATCTGCAGTCTGCTGAAATGTTCAGAGCATGTGAGGTAGAGTCATGCAAATCCTGTTATACATCCTCAATCTATTTTAGCCATTGTTAATTTAACTATTAGATTATTTAACTCAGTACCTCTGATATTCTGTTGTAGAATCACCTGGGGATCTTATTAAAATGCAGATTTTGATACAGTAGCTTTGGGGTGGGTCAGAGTTCTCCATTTTAACAAGCTCCCATGTGATGCTAATACTAATAGCAAAGATTTACTTAATTGAGGCACATTTATCAAGCACCTCCTATTATCATAGTTACTATGTGAGATACTGACTTAAAGAAAACTTTGTGGTAGGCTGAATAATAGCCTCCCAAAGATGGCCACATTCCCATGCTCAGACTGAATATGTTACCTTACATAGTAAAAGGAATGTTTCAGATGTGGCTAAGTTAAGGATCTTGAGATGGGCAATTATCTTGGATTATCAGAGTAGGCCTGACATAATCATAAGGATCTTAAAAGAAGAAGGCAGGCCACAGTGTTAGCTTTGAAGATGAAGGCAGGGCCAGGAGACGAGGAATGCGGGCAGCAAGGGGATTTTTCTCCAAGAGCCTGCACAGGAATGTAGCCCTGCAGATATATTTTAGCATCTGACTTTCAGAACTGTAAGCGAACACATTTGTGAGATTTTAACCCACAACGTTTGTGGGTATGTCATAAAACAAATATGAACAAAATGAGGTCTAGAGCAGTGAAGGTAGGTTAAATTATGGCAGCAAATGATCCCCAAATTGCAGGTGCTTAAACAAAAATATGATTTGTTTATTGCTCAAAATACATTTTTTATTTTTTATTTTTTTGGTGGTGCTGGGGATTGAACCCAGGACCTTGTGCTTGAAAGGCGAGTACTCTACCAACTGAGCTATATCCCCAGCCCCCTCAAAATATATTTTAATCAAGGATTCGCTGAGGTCTCTGTCAGTTCAGGACCCACTTTGAGGGAAGAGCCACTATCTGGAACATTCCAGTCATAACTTCCACTCACAGGTTGCCATTCCATCCTTTAGAACGGAAAGCACAGTTCTTCCATGAGCCCAGCAGGCAAAGAGCTAGAAATATTTTCTGGGTCTATAACTAGTATGACTGAGTAAGCTCCTACATATATAGGAACCCTCTTATGTATAAAAACTATGAACTCTGGATAAAATATTAAAAAGAAAAACGGTTGGATAAAAACTCTGGATATGGCACATGCCTGTAATCCCAGCACCTTGGGAGGCTGAGGCAGGAAGATTATAAATTAGAGGCCAGTCTCAGCAACTTAGCAAAGCCCTATGTGACTTAGTGAGACACTGTATCAAAATTTAAAAAAAAAAAAAAAAAAAAAAAAGCATTTTTAAAACATTAAAAAGGGTTAGGGATGTGACTGACCGAGGTGCCTCTGGTTTCTGGTTTCAATCCCCAGTACCAAAAAAAACAAAAGAATTTTGAAGAGATAATTTCCTGTTTTTTACAGCTTTAAGACTGAAGGTATTAATGGTCCCAATCTGTGCCATTTAAAATGGTTAGAATGCTGATAAAATGTGTGTATGCTCATAAAATCTTAGTGGTTTAAAGAGCCAGAGGATAACATTTGGGGCACCCTCAGTCACTGAAAACTAAAGGAAGAAATTCCAGAAAAATGAGAGGTAGAAAAAAGGAACTAAGTGGTGGTGGATGTGTCATTCACAATGCCAGAATATATTTCAAAGTTACCTAACATATGAAAAAGCAAAAATATGACTGATTCTCATGAGTAAAGATGATCCATGGAGATCAATCCTTAGGTGACCTGATGTTGGATGTTACAAATATTTTCTTGTAGTACAGGGGACTTTAAACAAAGCCAAATGGAAATTCTAGAATTTAAAAACATATATGAAATAAAGTATTCATTGCATAAACTTAGTAGCAGATGGAGTTTGCAAACAAATGTAGTGAAGTTGATGAGAGATCAATAGAAATTATTCAACTAGAGAAACAGAGAGAAAAAATATTGACGGGGAAAAAAAAAAAAAAAAGAAAAAGAGAGCCTTATTGGGCATGATGACACACACCTGTCATCCCAGGGACTCAGGAGGCTTGGGCAGGAAGATCAACAGCTGGAGGTCATGCTGGGCAATTTAGTGAGACCCTCTCTCAAAATAAAAATAGGGCTGGGGATGTGGTTCAGAAGTATAGCACTCCTCAGTTCAATCCCTCCTAAGTTAACTAATTAATTAAATTATAAAGGTTTGGGGGTGTAACTCAGTGGTTGAACAATTGCCTAGCAAGCCTGAAGCCCTGGGTTTAATGATCCCTAGCCCCTAAAAAAAAAAAAAAAAAAAAAAAAAAAAGAAAGAAAGAAAGGAAGAAAAAAGAGCCCCAGGACCTGGGGGATATCATCAGAAAATCTAACACACTTATACTTGGAGCCTAATAAGGAGAGGAGATCAGGAGATCAAGAATGAGACAGGCTACATATTTGAAGAAACACGTAGTCCTCCTTTAGTTTTTTGTACCAGGGATTGAACCCAGGGTTATTTAACTACTTAGCCACATCCAAGCCCTTTATATTTTTTATTTTGAAACAGGTCTTGCTAAGTTGCTTAGGGCCTCACTAATTTGCTGAGACTGGCTTTAGAACTAATGATCCTCCCTGCCTCAGCCTCCTTAGTTGCTGGGATTACAGGCATGTGCCACCACACCCAGAAATAAGATATTTTGAGAGAGAGAGACAGAGACATACAGACAAACATTCCTATAACTCTTATGAGAGTGTGTTGTTATAATTGGTCTATTTTATTAGATTATTGTTGTTAATCTATTTTGTGCCTAAATTACAAATTAAACTTTATCATGGGTATATATTAGTAGGCAAAAACCATATTATATATGTTTCAGTGTTCTCCATGGTTTCAGGCATGAACATATCTTCTGGAGATCGACATAATTGAGGAATTGGAAAAGTTCAGTGAACCCCATGCAGAAGTAATATGATGAAGTACTTACATATCACAATCAAACTCTGGAAATGCAAAGATAAAGAAAAGTTTAAGAAACCACCAGAGAAAGAGTCATATTACATTCAGAGGAGCAATGATTTGAACACTACTGACTTCTCCTCAGAAGCAATGGATGGCATCTTAAAGTACTAAAAGAAAAAAAAAAACTGTAAATCCTGATTTTTTTCTATATATTTAAAATACCCTTCAAAAATGAAGGCAAAATAAAGATAGCTTCAGATTAAGGAAAAGAGAATTTGCTGCTAGCATATCTATCCTACAAGAAGTTTTTCAGCCAGTGGGTGTGGTACATGCTGGTAATCCCAGTGGCTCAGGAGGCTGAAGCAGGAGGATTGCAAATGTGAGGCCAGTCTAAACAATTAGGGAGACTCTGTCTCAAAATAAAAATTAAAAGCGGCTGGGAATGCATGTAGCTCAGTAGTGGGGTGATCCTAGGTTCAATCCCCAGCACTGCAAACATTTTTTCAGAATGAAAAAAATGAAACCTAGTGGAGAATAGGATTCTTAGGAAAGGATGAAGAATATGAGAAGTGGTATATATGTGGTGAATATAAATGACTTTAAAAATATTTCTTTGAAATATCTTTTAGGTATTTTGAGTCAAAATTATAACATTGGCTTGTGGGATTTAGAATAATGGCAATGTACTACACATGGTAATTATAGCATAAAGGATAGGGGAGGGTAGATAGACCTATACTGTCACAAGTTTTCCAAATTTTGTAAGTGGCATAATGTTAACTCTAAGAAGATATATTTGATGTATAGCAAATAAATGCCTACCACAGAGTATCTTCCCAAAGAGCTCGCAGCATGGTAGAGGAAGGCATGTGTCCAGATTTACTATAACAGTGTGGAATGTTCAACAAATAAGGTTGGACAAAGAGTGTGGGAGTCCGGGGAATCAAGGGTAGCTCTCTTTGGGGGTAGGCAGGTAAAGGCTTCATAGTAGAAGTTATATTTGAGTGGGTTGTGAAGGATGATTAAAATATGAGAAGGGGAAGAAAGACATTCCACACATGGGAATCAGCATGAGCTAAAATGTGAGAGTCAGATGGCGCAGTGTGTGTTTGGGGCACTAGCAATCATCTAGTGTTTTACCTCTGGGGGCGGCAGGAACTATGAACCCCGTCAGGAAGGGCCGTGGCTTAGTCTGTTTGTGCTGCCATAGCAAAATAGCACAACCTGGATAATTTGTAAACAATAGACCTCTATTGCTCACAATTCTTGAGGCTGGGAAGTTGATGATGGAGATTCTGGCAGGTTCAGTGTCTGGTGAAGGCTCCCTCCCATCTCTGCTCCCAAGGTGGCGCCTGGAATATTATACCCTCGTATGACTGAAGGGCAAAGAATGATGAACCCCTTCTCTCAAGCCCTTTTATAAGTGCCCTAGTCCCATCCATGAGGGCTCAATGTCGTGAAGGCATTGGCTATTAAGTTTCAGCACTGGGTTTTGGAGGGTGCATTCAAACCAGTGAAGGCCTCATATAGAAGAGTCACAGTGGATTAAAGTGGAGGTTAAGCTGGAGCAGACAGAGCCTGGAGGCCAAAAGCTAATTGTTACGTAATTATAAACATCCTCATGGAGGATGATGAGAGCCCAAGTGAAGGCCGTGGCAGTGGCACTGGGGGTGAAGGCATTGTGGAGACTTGCTTGGCAGGCAGCTTTAGCCAGGCCGAGTAAGGGGCTGAGTACAGGGAGAATCCAGAGGAAGCCTCAGGGTCCTGGATGCGGGGACTGGTGTTATTAACTAAGATAGAAAAAGTGCATGGGGGAAATTAAAAATATATGTAGGAGAAGATCATTGATAAAATGCAGAAGGGAGCAGAGTCTCGCGAACCCAGGAAGACAAAGGAAAGCCATGTTTTCCTTTGAGCAGAAAGGAGGAGGTGAGCCTGGCTGAAAATTTGAAACAGTTTGGGGTTGGCAAATGGAAAAATCCTGGGAATTCATCCCTGGAGGCATCTGTTTTCTCCATGAAGTGGGACCATGTGGTTGGTGTCAGGGAGATGGTAGGGAACATGGCAGAAGGTATGAGGAGAGGGCTAAGGGTTTGTAACGCTGTTTCCTGATGAACTGCCTTATTTATATCTCTGTATGTTGTGTCTGTAAGTGGAAGTTTCTCTCTATTCAAAGAATGAATACAGTCATCCCTTGATATTCCTGGGGGACTGGTTCCAGGACCTTCTGCCAATACCAAAATCCGAGGATGCTCAAGTACACCCAGTACAATGTAAGTACTATGTAAATAGTTTGAGGGCTGGGGTTGTGGCTCAGAGGTGGAGCGCTTGCCTAGCATGTGTGAGGCGCTGGGTTCAATCCTCACCACCATATCAATAAATAAATAAAATAAAGTTATTATGTCCATCTACAACTAAAAATATTTTTTAAAAATAGTTATTGAGGGGTGGAGACTGTAGCTCATTGGTTGAGCATTTGCCTCACACATATGAGGCACTGGGTTCAATCCTCAGCACCACATAAAAATAAACAAATCAATAAAGATATCGTGTGCATCTACAACTAAAAAATATTTTTAAAAAATAGTTTTTGAACTGTCTTGTTTAGGAACTAATGACAAGAAAAAAATGTTCAGTACAGACATGATTATTTTTTCCAGTACCAGTGCTTCACACATGCTAGACACATGCTCTACTCTGAGTGACATCCCCAGTTCTTTTTAATTTTATTTTGAGACCAGTTCTCACTAAGTTGCTGAGGCTGGCTTTGAACTTGTGATCCTCCTGCCTCAACATTCTGAATCACTGGGATTACAGATGTGGGCCACAGAGACCAGCCACCAAGCCCAGATATTTATTTCTTATTACAAGATAACCTTTTTATTGTATAAGAGTTTTACAAAACAGAGAAACAAAATAAAAATAAATAAAAATCAGTCATATCCTTCAAGTCAGAAAGGTAATCACAGTCAGCATTTAGGATATATTTACCTTTTTTTCTTTTAATGCAGGTACAGACATTTTTGAAAAATAAGTGTATGTATTTTTTAACAATCATTTTTAGTTTACAGTTTTCTATGAATATTTTCTACATTATCTTACATTCTAATATGTTAATATTTAAAAAATAATTTATTATTTGGATTAGTAAATGTTGGTGTGGTTCAAAATTCAGAGTATAAAAGAATATGTAATGGGAAATCTCCTTGCAAGCTGACTCTTATCTATCTAGTTACCTTTTTTTAAAAACAATTTTCTAAATTTTTTTTTTAGTTTTAGGTGGACACAATACCTTTATTTTATTTTTATGTGGTGCTGAGGATGGAACCCAGGGCCTCACGTGTGCCAGGCAAGCAAGCGCTCTACCATTGAGCCACAACCCCAGCCCCTCTAGTTACCTTTTTCCAGAAGAAACCAAACACTATTGTTTTTTGTTGTAGTAAATCCCTCCTAAGATATTTTATGTATATCTAAGTAAATATATGTTTATTTCCCCCACATTTATACTTAAGTGGTTACTATTATAACTGTTTTGTACCTTACCTTATTAATAATAAATCTTGAAGGTCATAATGAAGATCAACTATATATTGACCTTCATATTGTTTTCTCATGTTTAAGGGGCTTCCATAAAACTCCCATAAGTGAACCTTAATTTATTTAACAAGTTACCTCCTACTCAGCATTTAGGTTACTCTAAGTCTTTTGGAATTAAAAAAAAAAAATCTATAGCAAATAACCTTTCACATTGGGACAAAATGCCTTAAGGAAAAAGTTCTTGAAATCTAATTGCTGGGCTAAGAAGCACATGCATTTGTAATTTCATGCTATTTTGTTCACCGTGGTGCCTCCTAGGCTGGCAGGCTGTGTCACACACACATTCCGTTCAGCCTATGCATGCAGTAGGTTGTACCATTAGGTTTGTGTAGGTACATTCTGTGGTGTTTGCACAGTGACTAAATTAGCTAAAAGACAGTTCTTAGAACATGTCTCTGTCATTAAGTGACAGATGACTTAGAGTCATTGAAGGATGCTGAAACCATAGCCATCCATCACTGAAGCTGCTAGAGTCACCCAAGGATGGGCTGCTCTCGTGAAAGAGTGCACTGGAAGCTAATGGGGAAAAGGTGCCTTCCTCCCTCTCCCTTCTAGTGGGCCCTCTCTTTCCTCCATCAGTGTCCCCCTTGGCCAAACCTAACCAGGAGCAAGGTGAGGAGGGAGTCTGGAGCAGGAATCTTAAGGGTCAATTCCCAGTGACAGAGTAACAGGACTGGCCTCATGGGCATTTCATCCGTGTAGGATGCCACCCTTAGAAGAACCCAGTGCTTGGTTTAAAGTTCTGTCGTTTGCCTTAAAATTCTTAATACTTTTGGAACAAGAGATCTTGCACCTTTTTTTTTTTTTTTTTTTTTTTTTTGCACTGGACCTACAAATTATGTCGCTGGTCCTGTAGACCAGAGCATGGAAGGGCAGGGCTGGAGCTGAGAGCAAAGAGAAAAATGGCAGGACTGCTGTGTGTCACCAAATTGCTCTCCACAAAGCTTATACCAATTTGAATGTCTTAGCAAGGTACGGAGTTGCCTGGGAAACCATAAATGAGTTATGGTGCTGATAGACAAGTACCTATGATATTCCCTAAGCAACCCGAACAGTTCCAAAAGCAGGAATGTGAAAGTCACAAACTGGTTCTCTGGTCTCCCAATTCAAAGAGTCAGACTATAAGCCTGCCCTGAGCTCTTAGATGTCATTTCCCAACCCCATCCCTTTAAGGGGGAAACAGATTTGACTGTAAGCATGCTGGTTATCATAAAATTTATATATTATTGCTTTTTCTTTGCATATCTAGTAGTATTTAAATGTCTGTCAGTACATTTATTCTTTTTTTTATTTACCTTTTAATTTTTTACAGAGCTGCATTTTGATTCATTGTACACAAATGGGATACATCATTTCGTTTCTATGGTTGTACATGATGTAGATTCATACCATTCGTGTAATCATATATGTACGTAGGGCAATGATGTCTGTCTCATTCCACCATTTTTATACCCACCCCTCATTTCCTTCTACATAATCTAAAGTTCTCCCATTCTTCTCTCCTTCTCCACCCCACCACCCCCATTATATATCATTCTCCACTTATCAGGGAAAACATTCGGCCTTTGGTTTTTGGGGATTGGCTTAATTCACTTAGCATGATATTCTCCAATTCCATCCATTTATTTGCAAATGCCATAATATTATTCTCCTTTATTTAATATATTCTTCTAATATTATATCCATTGTGTATATATATCACAACTTCTTTATCCCTTCATCTGTTGAAGGGCATCTAGGTTGGTGCCACATTCTAGCTATTGTGAACTGAGCTGCTATAAACATTGATGTGGCTGTGTTACTGTAGTTTGCTGATTTTAAGTCCTTTGGGTATAAACCAAGGAGTGGGATAACTGGGTCAAATGGTGGGTTCATTCCAAGTTTTCTGAGGATTCTCCACACTGCTTTCCAGAGTGGCTGCACCAATTTGCAACTCTACCAGCAATGTAAAAGTGTGCCTTTTTCTGCACTTCCACGCCAACATCTATTATTGTTTGTGTTCTTGATAATAACCATTCTAGTTGGAGTTAGATAAAAATTTAGAGTTGTTTTAATTTGCATTTCTCTAATTACTAGAGAGGTTGAACACTTTTTCATATATTTATTAATTGCCTGAATGTCTTCTATTCTATACCATTGGTCTGCCTGTCTATTTTGGTGCCAATACCATGCCTTTTTTGTTACTATTGCTCTGTAGTATAGTTTAAGGTCTGGTATTGTGATATCTCGTTTCACTTTTTCTACTCAGGATTGTTTTGGCTATTTGAGGTCTCTTGTTCTTCTAGATGAAGTTCATGATTACTTTCTCTATTTCTATGAGGAATGTCATTGGGATTTTAATTGAAATTGCATTGAATCTGTATAGTGCCTTTGGTAGAATGGCCATTTTGACAATGTTAATTCTGCCTATCCAAGAACATGAACGATCTTTCAATCTTCAAAGGTTTTCTTCAATTTCTTTCTTTAATGTTCTATAGTTTTCATTGTAGAGGTCTTTCACCTATTTTGTTAGATTAATTCCCAAGTATTTTATTTTATTTTTTTTTTGAGGCTACTGTGAGTGGAGTGGTTTCCCTAATTTCTCTTTCAGAGAATTCATCACTTATGATGAAATGTATTAGATTTATGTGTATTGATTTTATATCCTGCTATTTTGCTGAATTCATTTATTAGTTCTAGAAGTTTTCTAGTGGAGTTTTTTGGATCTTCTAAATATAGGATCATGTCATCAGCAAGTAGTGGCAGCTTTAGTTCTTCTTTTCCGATTTGTATCCCTTTAATTTCTTTGGTCTGTCTAATTGCTCTGGCAAGTGTTTCAAGGATGATGTTGAATAGACGTGGTGAAAGAGTTATTCCAGTTTTTAGAGGGAATGCTTTCAGTTTTTCTCCATTAAGAATGATGTTGGCTGTGGGCTTAGCATAGATAGCCTTTACAATGTTGAGGTATGTTCCTACTATTTCTATTTTTTCTAGTGTTTTAAGCATGAAGGGGTGCTGTATTTTATCAAATGCTTTCTCAGCATCTATTGAAATAATCATGTGATTCTTAACTTTAAGCCTATGATGTGATGAATTACATTTATTGATTTCCAGATGTTGAACCAACCTTGCAACCCTGGGATATACCTCACTTGATCATGGTGCACTATCTTTTTAATATATTTTTGTATGCAATTTGTCAGTATTTTGTTAAGGGTTTTTGCATCTATGTTCATCAGGGATAGTGGTCTAAAGTTTTCTTTCCTTGATGTGTCTTTGTCTGATTTGGGTATGAGGGTGATATTAGCCTCATAGATTGAATTTGGAAGTATTCCCTCCTTTTCTATTTCCTGGAG
The DNA here is from genome assembly GCF_902686445.1 of Sciurus carolinensis. Lineage (NCBI taxonomy): Eukaryota > Metazoa > Chordata > Mammalia > Rodentia > Sciuridae > Sciurus > Sciurus carolinensis. Next base: position 71,421,512 of record NC_062226.1, read on the forward strand.
TACTTTGAGGAGTATTAGTATTAGTTCTTCTTTAAAGGTCTTGTAGAATTCAGCTGAGAATCCATCTGGTCCTGGACTTCTCTTGGTTGGTAGACTTTTGATGACTTCTTCTATTTTGGTACTTGAAATTGATCTGTTTAGATTGTGTATGTGTTCCTGATTCAGTTTGGGAGGATCATATGTCTCTAAAAATTTGTCAATGTCATCAATATTTTCTATTTTGTTGGAGTATAGATTTTCAAAGTAGCTTCTAATTATGTTATGTATTTCAATGGTGTCTCTCGTGATCTTTCCCTTTTCATCACGAATTCTAGTAATTTGAGTTTTCTTTCTCCTCTTCGTTAGTGTGGCTAGGGGTTTATCAATTTTGTTTACTTTTTCAAAGAACCAACTTTTTGTTTTTCATTTTTTTGAATTGTTTCATTGATTTCAGCTCTGATTTTAATTATTTCCTGTCTTCTACTATTTTTGGTGTTGATCTGTTCTTTTTTTTCTAGGGCTTTGATATGTAATGTTAGGTCATTTAGTTGTTGACTTTTTATTTTTTTAATGAATGAGCTCAATGCAATGAACTTTCCTCTTAGTACTGCTTTCAGAGTGTCCCAGAGATTTTGATATGTTGTGTCATTTACCTCTAATTCTAATTTACCTCTAAGAATTTTTTTTATTTCTTTCCTGATGTCGTCTGTTATCATTGCATCATTCAATAGCATATTATTTAGTCTCCAGGTGTATAAGTAATTTTTGTTTATTTTATTGTTCATTTCTAATTGCATTCCATTATGGTCTGACAGGATACAGGGTAAGATCTCTCTTTTTTTGTATTTACTAATGACTTCGTTGTGGCATAGCATATGGTTATTTTGGAGAAGGATCCATGAGTTGCTGAGAAGAACGTATATTTGCTCAATGATGGATGAAATACTTTGTAAATATGCATTAAGTCTATATAATTGATTGTATTATTTAGTTCTATAGTTTCTTTGTTCAGTTTTTGTTTGGAGGATCTATTCAGTAGTGAGATCAGTGTGTTAAAGTCCCCCACTATTAAGTGTTTTGGTTTATTTGATTCTTAAATTTGAGAAGGGTTTGTTTGATATAGATAGGTGCTTTATTGTTTGGGGCATAAATATTTACAAGTGTTATATCTTGCTGTTTTATGCTTACCTTGAGAAGTATGAAATGTCCTTCTTTATCCTTTCTGACTAACTTAGGTTTAAAGTTCACTTTATCTGATATGAGGATGGGGACCCCTGCTTTTTTACTGGGTTCACGTGCATGGTATGTTTTCCCCCATCCTTTCACCTTTAGTCTGTGGATGTCTTTTCTATGAATCTCTTGAAGGCCGCATACTGTTGGGTCCTTCTTTTTAATCCAATCTGCCAGTCTATGTCTTTTAATTATTGAGTTTAGGCCATTGATATTCAGGGTTATTATTGTGATACGATTTGTATTCCTAGTCATTTTGACTTATTTTTGGTTTTTAACTTGATTTGGTTTCTCCTTTGAATGGTTTTTCCTTTAAGGGAATTCATCTGTTTGCTGACTTGTATTGTTGCTTTTCACTTCTTCCTCATGAAATATTTTGCTGAGAATGTTCTGTAGGGCAGGCTACAGAATTTGTAAATTCTTTTAACTTTTGTTTATCGTGGAAAGATTTTATTTCATCGTCAAATCTGAAGGTTAGTTTTGCTGGGTATAGGATTCTTGGTTGGCATCCATGTTCTTTCAGAGCTTGAAATATATTGTTCCAGGCCCTTCTTGCTTTTAGAGTCTGGGCTGAGAAATCTGCTGATATTCATATCAGTTTCCCCTTATATGTAATCTAATGCTTTTCTCTCACAACCTTTAAAATCCTATCTTTATTTTATACATGAGGTATTTTCATTATAATGTGTCTTGGTGTGGATCTGGTGTAGTTTTGTGCACCTGGTGTTCTGTAAGCCTCTTGTATTTGATTTTCCATTTCATTTTTCAGGGTTGGGAAATTTTCTGATATTATTTCATTGAACAGGTTGTTCATGCCTTTGGTTTGTATCTCTGAGCCTTCCTCTATCCCAATAATTCTTAAATTTGGTCTTTTCATGATATCCCACAATTCTCGGAGGTTCCATTCATGACTTCTTACCATCTTCTCAGTTTGTTCAACTTCATTTTCAAGATTAAATATTTTGTCTTCATTGTCTGAGATTCTGTCTTTCATGAGATCTATTCTGTTGGTGATGCTTTCTGTTGAGTTTTTAATTTGGTTTATCATTTCTTTCATTTCAAGTATTTCTTTTTTCCCCCCAGAATTTCTATCTCTTTATTGAAGTGCTCTTTTGCTTCTGCATTTGCTCTTTTAACTGTTTACTGGAATAGTCATGCATTGCCTGCATTTGTTCTTTTATCTCGTCTTTTGCTTCACAGATCATTTTAAATATTCAGATTCTAAACTCTTTTTCTGTCTTTTCTACTGCATTGCTGTCATTGGATTCTATCACAATAGCATCTTGGTTTGTTAGGGACACTTTCTTCCCCTGTTTTTTCATATTGTTTTTATATATTTCCCTCTACCAGTGAAGATCAGAAATACTGAAGTTCTCCCCTTGCAGCCTTATAGTGACCCTGCAGTTTTCCACTACCTCTTCTTTGAAGGGGAGATTGATACCAGTAGCACCCAATACAGGGAAAATGCAGCCCTGAACCAGATAGCCCCTATAAAGACTTTAACATTATTGTAATGAACAGGATCAGTTTGATTACTATTTACAGTATTTCTAGTTGTGAACAAGAGGATGGGGAAGGTTATAGGATGTAAATGAGTAAATAGAGGTACCTGTCAAAGGGCCTCCAGTCTCCTGCAGGTGTCTCAGGAAGGGAGCTGCCCTTCCAATGATGAGGGCCATGCCCTCAGGAATAATTTGAAATGCCTGCACCAGCCTCCAAAGAAGCTAGGGAGCCCCAGCAAGGGTGCGCTGAGTCAGCAGGGAGGCAGGCGCAGTGTCCCTCAGCAGTAGGGGGGCAGGCTCAGCTACCGGCCTCCATCCTCTGTGTGGGGGCAGGCTGGGGGGCTCAATGCCAGTGTCTAACCTTGGTGTGTGGGGGCGGGAGGGCTCAGTGATGGCAGCCAGTACATTTATTCTTTACTGTTCCTCTTTCTTAATCCTGTTGGTACAGAGAAAATAGAGGGTCAGACACCCCTTGGGGGTTTGTGAGGTTCAGCAGTTACTGGGCTCCTGGAATAACCCAGCCGTAGCAAGGGAAGGGAGAAGGTACTCAGAGCAGAGTTTGCAATTTGGGGAGAGGAATTAAATTATGGCAATGTGTTCACCTCACTAAAGGGAGTGGCGAGGTAATGTGAGAGGAAGAAAGAGTCCACAGGGAACCCAGAACCAATGCTTTAGCTCTTTGAGAACCAAGAAAGACCCACTTTGGCTAGGGAACTTTCAGATGCATCTCCCCCATACCTGTCATGGTGGTCTAAACATACAACCCACTTCTTTCAGTTAAAGCACTGAACCTGTAGGTAGTTTTCTATAACTACTTGTAAAGGAAACATTTAATTCATTTATTCTTCCACAGAATGGGCCCCACTATATGCTGGCATTGAGCTTGCAACTAGGGATAGAAAGGTGAACAGAATATACAGTCGCTGCCTTCTAAGACCTTATAGTCTGAAAAGGGAAGAAAATAACCAATGGTAACAACAGTGTGATTAATGCTGTGATAGGAGAACTAAAGGCTACTGGGAAGAAAACACAATGCCTGTCAGAACATGGGAGGGCCTGTGAGCTAAGCAGAGTAGGAGTTAGTTAATCATGGAGGGGAAAATGGGTGGGGGATAGGCATTCCAGGAAGAGGGACAGCAAATGCAAGACTCCTGAGATGAGAGATTATGTTGCATGCAAGACACTGAGAGAAGAGTGGCACGGACCGGGTATGGTGGCGCACGCCCGTGATCTGGGCAACTCGAGAGGATGAGACAGGAGGATTGCAAGTTTGAGGCCAGCATCAACAACTTATTGGGCCTTCAGCAATGTAGTGAGATCCTGTCTCAACATAAAAAATAAAAATGGGGGCTGTGGATGTGGCTCAGTGGGTAAGCCCCCCAGGGTTCAATTTCCAGTACCAAATAATAAAAAGAAATGTGTCATGGGAGGTTAACTGTGGGATTGGTGGGGGGACTGGGAAGGCCAGCAGATACAAAAGGGCTCTGCATACCATGTGACCTTTATCTACAAGCAATGGCAAGCCATTCAGGTCTTCAGTCAAGAAAGAGATAAGGGTGTGAAGTTTTTCGAGTTCTTTATATATTCTGGAAATTGGTGCTCTATCTGAAGTATGCGTGGCAAAGATTTTCTCCCACTCTGTAGGTTCTCTCTTCGCATTGCTGATAGTTTCCTTTGCTGAGAGAAAGCTATTTAGTTTGAATCTATCCCAGTTATTGATTCTTGCTTTTATTTCTTGTGCAATGGGAGTCCTGTTAAGGAAGTCTGATCCTAAGCCAACAAGGTGAAGATTTGAACCTACTTTTTCTTCTATAAGATGAAGGGTCTCTGGTCTGATCCCAAGGTCCATGATCCACTTTGAGTTGAGTTTTGTGCAGGGTGAGAAATAGGGGCTTAGTTTCATTCTGCTGCATATGGATTCCCAGTTTTCCCAGCACCATTTGTTGAAGAGGCTATCTTTTCTCCATTGCATATTTTTGGCACCTTTGTAACCCAATCAACAAATGGGCTAAGGAAATGAACAGACACTTCACAGAAGAAGATCTACAAGCAATCAACAGATATATGAAAAAATGTCCAACATCTTTAGTAATAAGAGAAATGCAAATCAAAACTACCCTAAGATTCCATCTCACCCCAATTAGAATGGCGGTTATCAGGAATACTAGCAACAATAGGTGTTGGCGAGGATGTGGGGAAAAAGGTACACTCATACATTGCTGGTGGGGCTGCAAATTAGTGCAGCCACTCTGGAAAGCAGTGTGGAGATTCCTTAGAAAACTTGGAATGGAACCACCATTTGACCCAGCTATCCCACTCCTTGGCCTATACCCAAAGGATTTAAAATCAGCATACTACAGTGATGCTGTCACATCAATGTTTGTAGCTGCTCAATTCACAATAGCTAGATTGTGGAACCAACCTAGATGCCCTTCAATTGATGAATGGATAAAGAAACTGTGGTATATGTATACAATGGAATATTACTCAGCCATAAAGAATAATAAAATTATGGCATTTGCAGGCAAATGGATGAAATTGGAGAATATCATGCTAAGTGAAATAAGCCAATCTCAGAAAACTAAAGGACGAATGATCTCGCAAAGAAGCGGATGATGACACATAATGGGGGGTGGGAGGGGACAAGAATGGAGGAAGGAGGGACTGTATAGAGGGAAATGAGGGGTGGGAGGGATGGGGGGGAGAAAAAAAATAACAGAATGAATCAAAAACTATTACCCTCGGTAAATGTATGATTACAAAAATGGTATGCCTCTACTTCATGTACAACAGAGAAACAAGATGTATCCTTTTGTTTACAATAAAAATGAATAAAAAATAAAAAGAAAGATAAGGGACTGTGGTTGTAGCTCAGTGGTAGAGCACTTGCCTAGCATGTGTGAGGTGCTGGGTGCAATCCTCAGCACCACATTAAAGTAAGGGTATTGTGTCTATCTAACTGAAAGAAAAAATTAAAAAAAGACATAAGGCTTAATATACTCCTTTGGACTGGGAGTGGTAGTCCCAGAGACTCCAGAGGCTGAGGCAGGAGAATCACAAATTCAAGGCCAGCCTCTGCACCTCAGGGACACCTTGTCTCAAAAAATAATAGGGCCTAGTTTAGTGGTTAAACACCCCTAGGTTCAATTCCTGTACTGGGGAAGAAAAGGAAAAATAAAAGAAATATCCCTGTCCTTCAGGTCAAAAGATGAATTGATGGGAATCAAGGAAGGGAGTTGAGTATAGGACAGAGATAGAGGGAACGTGGAACAGGATAATGACAGAAGTAGGACAATTCCAGACAAATTTAGGAGGAAAAATTGCCAAGGTTTGGGAATCTGATTTGGTGGAGGAGGGCAAGGTGGAGGATAAGGATGTCCCCTAGGTTTCTGACTTGGACAGTTGTAGGAAACACAAACTTATGGGGAAGTTGAAAAATCACATTTTGGAGAGTTGAGTTGGAGGTCTTTCTGGGACAAGCCAGTGGAGCTGGCCAGTACACAGCTGGATAATTATTAACCATGAACTCCTCACCTTAAATTACTTTATTACAGATTAGCAATCTAGTTAACTTGCAAAGTCCTAAAGGAATTAGTTACAAATACTTTTATTTTGCTGGAGAGAAGACTAGGGAAAAGCTTGAACTATCTCCCCCAAATCAAATTCACATGCCCATTAAAGTTCATCCTCCTTCCTACTGCATGAAACTTCCCTCCCTGTGTCTTTGGTGTGACATTTATCTCATTGCTTTCTAAGATGTCTGTTCAATCAATTTAGGAATTAGATTCGATTATTTCAAGGCAGGATCTCTGCTCAGTTTGTCTTTGGATTTCCTGTGCCTCACAGGGTGCCCTGAACAGACTATTTCCATTTCCCTCTAAAGGATTTGAATTTGTACCTTAAAATTCTGCTACTAAGTCAAAAGCTATTACATGGAAATAAAAGCAAATCTATTCACAAATGGGACAAATTGCCATGTATCCTACCCTAAGATTGCAAGTCATTCTTAAAGATAGAAAAATGTATCAATTGAATAATAAAAACAAATTTGTTTTAAGTAAGGAATAGCAATTTGAAAGCAGATACAATTTATTCATAAACTGTTGCATAGTAAAAAGATTTATTGTACTTATTTTTTTCTTCTTTTTCAATTTTTCAACCTTCTGGTGACTTCTGCACTCACAGTGGACTAAAAATAAAACTATAGCACTGAAAAATACCTCTAGGTCAACATAAAAGCCAAACATGTGAGTGCTTTGAAATACATGGAGACAGTGGTGGCAGAGGGCAGATCAAAGAACTGTCGATGGCCGGGTGCGGTGGCATGTGTCTATAGTGCCAGCTCCTAGGGGTTTGTGGCCAGCCTGGGCAACATGGCAAGACTCCATCTCAACAACAACAAAAAAAACCATAGATGATGGAAGCATCCGCTCAGTTCTCTCATTAGTCATATGTACACAAAACAAAATGTTTTCAATTTAACCAAACATGGCTCATAATTTAGATTTGTTCAAATAGCCAGGCTCATTGGCACAGGCCTGTAATTCCAGCAACTTGGGAAGCTGAGGCAGGAGGATCTCAAGTTTGAGGCCAGCTTCAGCCACTTAGGAAGATCCTGCCTCAAAATAAAGAATAAAAATAAGGATCCGGGGGTATAGCTCAGTGGTAGAGTGCTGGTGAGTTCAGTTCCCCAACAACACACACACAAAATTCTTTTTTGCTCCACATAATATTTCCTCCAATAAACGGTTTTGTAAGGAAATTGGTGAGTGAATCTCTACTTGCCACCCCAGTGAAAAAAATACTAATTCTTGCCAGGTGTGGTGGCACATACCTGTAATTCCAGAAACTCGGGAGGCTGAGGCAGGAGAATTGCAAATCCAGTCAGTCTCTGCAGTTTAGGGAGGCCCTCAGCAATTTAGTGAGACCCTGTCTCAAAATAAAAAAAAATTAAAAAGGGCTGGGGATATGGCTCAGTGGTAAAGTGCTCCAGGGTTCAATCCTCAGGATCCCCCACACCCCCCCCCCTAAGAAAAAAGAAATACTATGTCTCGTTCATTACTCATGTTTGAGGGAAAAGACTGTTACATCAAAACAAACAACAAAGTGAAAAAAGGAAAAGAAATGACAAATTGTCATTTTCCAAGGGCTGTTGTGGAGAAAATTTGCGATTGTGTGAGAGAAAATAGAAAAGAAAGATGAAGATCAGCTGAATGGAGGGGTGGGTGGGGGAGTGAGGAATAATTGGTAGGACCCTGTCAGTAGGAGCCCAAGGTCTATGAGGACTGTCTGGGAGTCCTGGGAAGTGTGTGACAATGTGGGACCCAGGATGGGATTCCAACAGAGAGGTCCCCTGCAGACGCGGGAAAAGGGAACAGTCCAGCTACCGTTTATGCACCATCCAGAATATGTCAGGCGTAGAGATCAGCTCATTTGAGACTTTGCTGTCCTGCTTTGCCATTTTGTAGAAGGCAGATATAGTTTCCGTTCTTCAAGCATGGGCTTTTTGGTGGCATCGTTTCAGTGAACACAGCCAGTGTTTCCTGGGGCAGGCTTAATTTCAAAGGGTATATTTCATATTTTCAGTTCAGAGAATATGGTGATCACGGAACTCAGAGACTTGGAACAGGGCAAATACATTTTTTTTTTTTGAGAAAAAGAAAAAAGAAGTTTGATTGCTCTGCTAGCAAAGGAGATACATAGGGGATTCCTGTCCCAGAGGCTGCAGTTCTGCTGGTCAAATACTTTTCAGTGTGAACGAAAGGAAGGAAAGGAGTAGCTATCAACTGGTATACTTTTGGGCAGCGTATTTAAGGACTGGGGAGTCCTTATTGCTTTGCAGTTTTTTAGATAATCTAAATATGATTGAGGTAAAGAAGACAAAATGCTGAGGCTTTAAACACAATATCATAACCAGGGACTCTTGAGTCCCCGTCTCCTTGGTTATGAAGGAGGAAAATGAAATCAAAGAGAGTGAAGGAGTAAGGAATGGATGATTTCATCACTACTTCTCAGCTTCCTCCTCATTCCCTCATGATGATGCCTTGCAAACATTTTTTTCTGTTTTCTTTTTTGGTGCTGGGAATTAAATCCAAGACCTTGAAATGCTAGGCAAGTGCTCCATCACTAAACTATGTTGCCAGTTCTTTTTATTTCCTTTTTAAATTTTTGAGCCGAGTACGGTGTCCCATGCCTGTAATCCTAGTGGCTCGGGAGACTGAGGCAGGAGGATCATGAGTTCAAAGTAAGTTTCAGCAAAAGCCAGGTGCTAAGCAACTCAATGAAACCTTGTATCTAAATAAAATGCAAAATAGGGCTGGAGATGTGACTCAGTGGTCAAGTGCCCCTGAGTTCAATCCCTGGTATCCCCCCCAAAAATTTTGAGACAGGATCTTGTAAATTGCCCAGGCTGGTCTTGAACTTGAGATCCTCCTACCTCTGCCTCCAGAGTCACTGGGATTACAGGTGTGTGCCACCATGCTGGGCTCTCTTGAACTTTTCATCAAAATATCTTACATTCTAAGGAAATAAAGGAAAACAACGATTTCTATTTATGCCTTTGAAGACCTGTGTTTTATTATTAGAACTCAAAAGAATTTAGTATTAATGCTTTTGTCTTTTTATTTTAATGTAAAAATAATTTTTGTTGCTCTAAATTAATGATACAGTTGTTACTCAGAAAGCCTTGATACGTGGTATTTATGGGATGGCTTTATATGTAGCTCTCACCCCCATCACTGCCACGTTATCACATACTTATAATTTGGGATGCACCTCCTGATGAGTTCAAGGGTAAATTGATCTTTGAAGCTTTGTTTTAACATTTTAACATGTGTTTACTTACCAACAGTTCTGTCCCTCTTTCTTTAACTGGAAACCGCAGGGGAGTTTAATTCCACCAGACAAAGGGGTCATTAAGGAATGGGTCACTTGGGGTCAACCCTGTGATGGTAACTGGCCACCACCACTTCCTTTAGTCGGGCACATAATTAGTGGCAAGACTAAAAGAAATGCCCCCCACTTAGGGAGAACATGTGGAACAACATTGAACATTGCAGCCTACAAAACACAGGCTTTGAATCAACATCTGGCACATCCGACTCTTCCATGAATGTTAAATTTTTCCATGTAGACAAAGATTTTTGCATCTTTGAGGCTTGATACAAAGATTAACATAAGACTTCTAATAAGATTGTACTATAAGTTTATGCTCCAATCCTATCTTTGCTTCAAAGATACCAATGATAGACAAAATATAAAATGAGAAAACAAAACAGATGAAGCCAAACTTAAAAATAAACATTTGTCAGACATGTAGCAGAAAGACAAATAGTGAGTAGGGCTGAAATAGCAGGTCTTTTGGGCTCTGGGTCCAAAATGCCAGACAGGAGCAGTGAAGAAATCTGCTTTTGCTTGACACAGGAGTCCATAAACTCCCAGCCAAGGCAAGAGATCAAAATCAGGTTCACTGCTTAAGATCAGGTTCTGTGGAGAGGCACCCTTTATTCCTTCACACCTTTGAAAGGAGGCTAAAAAATGAATGAAAATGACCACTGTCTGGGTCACATAAAGCAGAATAGCTGAGGAGGGGGGATAAAGCAGACAGACTTTTTTGCTCAGGACCTAAAGCAAGCTACCAATATCACAGATATAATCCTAGAACATCTGTGCTGAGCTGTAAATGATAAAATCCAGGTGTAGCTCGGTAATTCTGCAGGTTGGAGTTGAGAATTGGTGATTGCAAGATTGTTACACTAGGAATAGTGAGGAAAAATACAGAGCAACAACTTCCATACAAGAAGAGCCTGCAATTCGGGTGCCATAGTGCATGCCTGTTATCTCAGTTGTTTGAGAGGCTGAGTCAGGAGTAGCCAAGTTCTAGGCCAGCCTCAGCAACTTAGCAAGAACCTATCTCAAAGTACAATAAAAAGGGATGGGGATGTTGCTCGGTGATAGAGCACTCCTGCATTCAATCCCTGGTGCTATAAACAACAACAACAACAAAACCCCATGAACTTGCAAACCAACAATTTGAGGGAAACAAAAATAAAGAGTCAACAAAATTGGTAATAAGATTAATTTTTCCCAGACAAAATCAATATAGTAAAGCAATCTGAAAATAATCTTAGAATAGATCTGTTAAAGTTTCTTAAAGGGATAAAAGGCTGGTTGTAGTGGCAAACATGCCTGTAATCCCAGCAACTCAGGAAGTTGAGGCAGGAGGATCACAGGTTCAAAGCCAGCCTCAGCAATTTGGTGAGGCTCTAAGTAACTTAGTGAGACCCTATATCAAAATAAAAAATTAAAAAAATAAAAAAGGCTGGGGTTATGGCTCAGTGTTTAAGTGCCCCTAGGTTCAATCCCTGGTACCAAAAATAAATAAATAATATAGATAAATAAATTTTTTAAAAAAGGAAAAAAGAAGCCTCAAATTCATAAAATAAATTATGAAACAGAGGCAGGCAAGTATTCAACATGAAAACTTAGATATGAAACTATAACAGCTGGTTATAATAAATTAAGTTTATTTAATTAATTTTTTGTCACTAGGAATGAAATTCAGTGTGTACCACTAAACTTCATCCTCAGTCCTTTTTATTTTGAGACAGGATCTTGCTAAATTTCTAAGGGTCTTACTAAATTACTGGGGTTGGCTTTGAACTGGCAATCCTCCTGCCTCAACCTCCAGAGTTGCTCAGGTTATTGTCAATTTTAAAAACTTGGCCATAAAACAAATAAAGCTTTTGAAATAAACTCAATAGATTGGATAAACTCTTGTCCAGATATAGTTGAAGAGACAATTAGTGAACTAGAAGTTAATGTTGTGCAATTCTTCCAGAGTACAGCACAGTAAGATAAAAGACATACAGCATTCAATACATTCATATATTGAAACATATAAAATTCAAGTTATGAGCCATGGAACACAGATTGAGAGGGGCCAACACACATATAATAGGATTTCTAGGAGAGGATAAAAGAAGGACAGCTAGAGAAGCAAGAGTTGAGGAAATAATGACTGACATTGTAGATTTACAGAAAGACATGGATCTTAGTTTGAAATATATATGAGAATAAAGTAAGGATAAAATAAGGATGCTTTCACTGTAGGAAAGGAGAGCTTACCACTTATAGCATTGCCTAAAAGATGACCTTCACAAAAAGAAAATAAGGTTTAAGGCAAGTCAAGGTAGAATGAGAAAGATGTAAGAAATTATATTGAGGGGAGAGGGAAGAAGAGAAGTATGTTGGATTAGACAAAGGGGAATGAAGGGAAGGGAGGGGGACAGGAATATGAAAGATGGCAGAATGAATCAGACATTACTGTCCTAGTTCATATATGAATACATGATCAGTGTAACTCCACATCACATACAACCACAAGAGTGGGAAGTTATACTCCATGTATGTTTAATATGTCAAAATACATTCTGTTGTGTATGACTAAAAAGGATAAATAAAAAAAAATTAAAAAGAAGTAATACTGAACACTAACCTATCCATAGTTACTGTAGGAGATTTTAACACACTTCACTCAAAATCTGATAGAGCATATAGATAAAACAAGAATAAAAGTGTACTCTGCACTATGCGAATATGAATATATATTCTTTTCAAGAACACAATGAAATTGAATAAAAAGACTGTTAGAGTTCACAAAAAAACTTTCAATTTTTAAATAATAATGTTATCCAGACCGTGTTTTATAATTATGACATATGTATATTAGACATTAATGATCTGAAGGAAAACATTTTAAATTCCAAATGTTTAGAACTAGAAAACAAACAAAACCCCATACTCAGTAATTTTTTTGCTAAGAGAAAATCACAGCAGAAATGATAGACTATTTAGGATTGAATATCAATGAAAATATTTGCACATAAAAACTTATGGGATATAGCTAATATAAATAAGATGAAATGTATAGCATTCAATACGTGTATTAGATATAAAGATAGATTGAAAATAGATTAGTTAAGTATTATACTTGAGTGATTAAGGAAAGAATAATGGTGAATTTTTAAAAGTTGAGTAAAGAAAACAATAATGATACAACTAAAATGAAGTAAAACAAAAGTAAGAAGCAGCAGAGTTCAACAAAATCTGATTTCTTAAAAAGTTTAATAAAATAGTCAAATTTCTAGCAAGATTAATCCAGGGATAAAAGGGGAAATCTTTAGGCAATATTGGGATCTTACTACAGATACTTAAAGATTTAAAAATTTTGTAATTGATGCATATGAAGATGTTTATGGCACTAAATTTTAAAACTTTGACTTTAACACACTAAAAGTGAATCAGTGTTTTAGCTTTCTGTTGTTGTGACAAGTTACCTGAGAAAAATAAACTTAAAAAGAAAAGATTTATTTTGTCTCACAGTTTTAAAGGTTTCAGTCCATGGTTTGTTAGCTTCATTGCTTTGATCCTGAGGCAAAGCAGATCATCAGAGCCAAAGGGCATGGTGGAAGAAAGCTTCTCACCTCTTGGTAGCCAGGAGTTATAATTGATAGAGAGAAAACATTAGTTAGAATTTCAAATTTATGATAGAAGATAAATTAGGAATAGAAGGAAAAATATTTATAACAAGACACAATTTCCAGGAATTCACAAGAAACATGTTACATAATGGTGAAATTCTAAAGGTTTCTCAAATTCAGAAAAAACCAAGAATGTCCCCTTCACCACTGCTAGTCAAGGCTGTGAAGGAAGTACTAGCTAATGCAATAGGACAAGAAAAAAAAAATCAAAGGTACAGGACAGGGAGGGAAGAGGCAAATTTTCAACACTGAAGATGATAGGATTATATAAATAAAAACAATCCAAGAACTATTACTGGTTCATGATAGTAGTAGGTACACTTTTTGAAGACCTATGGAAATCAAACTTTTGTTACCAAACATCAATAACCAATGAGAAAACAGAATTTTTAAAGATTCCATTCAAAATAGCAAATAAAAAATTATTAAGTGCTTAAGTTTCAAAATAGGTACAAGAAAGTTCTGGAGAACCAGTTATGGTGGTGCATGCCTGTAATCCCAGCAATTTGGGAAGCTGAGGCTGGAGGGAGTTCAAAGTCAGCCTCAGCAATTTAGCAAGGCCCTAAGCAACTCAGTGAGACCCTGTTTCTAAATAAAATATAAAAAGGACTGGGGATGTGGCTCAGTGGTAAAACATCCCTGGGTTCAATCTAAAAAAAAAAAAAGAAGTCACGGACACAACCAGTGTAACTCCACATCATGTACAACCCCAAGAATGGGAAGCTATACTCTATATATGTATGTTATGTCAAAATACATTCTAATGTTATGTATAACTAAAAAGAACAAATAAAAAAATTAAAAGAAGTGAGCCGTGAAGAAAGTGAAAAACAAAAACAAAAAAAAAGAATGCCATGGAGATATTTATAAAACATTTCACGGAATATAAAAGAAGATCTGAATAAAAGAAGACAAACTAATTTCATAAATTGAATGAGTCAGTATTTCTAAGATGTCAACCTAAATCCATATCCTTCTTTTTTTAGTACTGGGGATCAAATTCAGGAGTGCTTTACCCCTGTGCTACGTCCTCAGCCCTTTTTATTTTATTTTTTTAAATTTTGAGACAAGGTCTCACTAAGTTGTCCAGGTTGATCTCAAACTTGCAATTCTCCTGCCTTGGCCTCCTGAATTGCTAGGACGATAGCAACTGGTGTGTCACTGCACCTGGGCTTAATCCATATGTTAATGCTATTATAAATAATATCTTTGAGATAGCTTTGAACTGTGTTAACTTGGCTAGGCAGGAACTTTGTTACCAGCCTCCCCGTCATTGGGTGGTAGTGGTTTAGGGTGAGTCATAAGAGAATTCTGCATGAGGAGTGATAGTTGGAGGTGAAGCAGTAGCTATTTTTTATGCTCCGAGGTTTCAGTATGGTATCAAACCAGAAGCTCCTGCAGCTCATGCAATAGCTCTAGATCAGCTCTGAGTGGTCGCTTGGTGATGAAGGGTGTTGCTTATCCTGAAGGTCGTATATAACATCCTCAAGGTTGGGGGCAGTAAGACACAGACATAGAATTGTCCTTGTAGGTTCCTAATTATTCCTTCTCTACCCATTCAACTTCTTTCTCTGTTGGCCCTGCTGACTTCAGATTTGACTTTAGCCCTAAACCCTGTAATAAATAACCCTTTATTCTATATCACTCAGCAGTCCCATGTGAATGATCAACCCCTAACATGCAGAGTCCCAAACAGGGTTTCATAGAAAATTCACAGTCTGATTAGAAAATTGATGCAGAAGATGAAGAGGCCAAGAATAAGCTGAGAGAAGTTTTGAAAAAAATAGAAGAATAAAGCAGGGTGTGGGGTGGGTCTTAGCCTTGGCAGATATGAAGACTTATTATACAGCTGTTTAATCAGACAGTATGATACTGTGAAATTATAAAGCAGAAAGACATTAATAGAAAAGAATAGAGAGTCCATAAAACCCAAACAAATATGAAAACTTGATATGTGATAGAAGAGGCATTTCAAATCAATAGAGGAAATGATGGACTATTCCATAAATGTGACTGCGACAACTGGGTACCTATATGAGAAAAAAATTAATTTATATGCCAATTCCCTATCATACACAAAAATACATTCTAGAATAATTAAAGTTCTAAATATGAAAAATAAAACTCTGAGATGAATCGTGGGAGACTATCACTCAGGGTAGGGAAGAATTTTTACAAAACACAAAAATTGCAACCATAAATGAAAAGTTGATTCATTTGACTATAGTAAGAGAAAGAAGAAAACTCTGGAATGACAAAGGACACCAAAAACAGAATTAAAATACAAATTATATTTCGGGAGAATACTTTGCATTATACACAATCAGTAAAGGGTTGGCATCCAGCATATACACAGAACTTCTGCAAAGAATTGAGAAACAAACCACTAAAACAAAAAAAAAAAGAAAGGCAAGAAAAGATTTCAAACAGGCAATCCACAGAAAAGGCTGATCCGAAGACAAAAAAACAAAGATGCTAGTCTTACCAGTAATTGTAGGAATATGAATTAAAATAAAAATGAGATGTTATCTTACATACATCAGATTAGTGAAAATTAAAAGTCAATAATATTAGAGAGTGGTAAATAAAGGAAACCTCACACATACATAGTCTTTTTTTTAAAAAAAATAGTTTTAGTTGTTGAAAGACCTTTGTTTTATTTTATTTATTTATTTGTAGTGCTGAGGATCGAACCCAGTGCCTCACACATGCTAGGTAAGTGCTCTACCACTGAGCCACAACCCCAGCCCTTAAGAGAGTCTTTATAGAAACAATTCGATAACATCTGTGGAAATTGAAGATACATGTGCCTATTCCCAGGCAAACACCCGAGAGAAACGTGCGTGAATTTCACTGCAGTGAGACAATGAAAGCAGCAAACGATGAAAACCAGAAGTCTGCCAAAAGTGGAATGGATAAATAAATCACAGGCTATTCACATAAGGGAAAAGCATACAACAATTAGATGAGTGAATTACACCTACATGGAGCCATATGGATAAATTTTAAAAATCAGAATATTTAAATTAAAAATAGGCTTCAGGATCATATCTACTGCCTTTTAATCCAAGTTTAAAAACACTTCTAAGCAATGGCAAATATTATTTATGAATATATATTCATAAATATAAATATATATTCATAAATACCATATATAGGGTAAAAAATAGAAAAAGATGGATTGAAAGGATAAACACAAATTCATGATTGTGTCGCTTCTCAGGATATAGGTCAGGGAAATGCCCACATAAGGTTCAAAGTGTAGAACATTTGGAATAAAGATACAAAGCTAATATAGATCTGCAAGGTGGCAATTCTGGTTTATATTGTACTTTTCTTTAGTTTGACATTTTTTTTCAGAATTAAAAAACCCAGAAAAACAAATACTAGTGATGACTGAATGTTTGTGTCCCCCAAAGTTCATATGCTAAAACCCTGATCCCCAGTGTGAGCATATTTGCAGGTGAGGACTTTAAGAGATGATTAAGTCATAAGGTTGGAGCCCTTAAGAATGGGATATGTGCACCTCAGATAGAGCATTAATCTCCAGGATATATAAAGAATTCAAAAAACTTACCAAAAAAAAAAAAAAATCAATAAATGGGCTAAGGAACTGAACAGACATTTCCCAGAAGAAGAAATATAATCAATCAACAAATATAAGAATAAAAAATTGAACATCTTTAGCAATTAGAGAAATGCAAATCAAAACTACTCTAAGATTTCATCTTACCCCAGTCTGAATGGCAATTATCAAGAATACAACCAACAAAAAATATTGGTGATGATGTGGGGATAAAGGTACACTCATATGTTGTTGGTGAGAATGCAAATTGGTCCAACCATTATGGAAAGCAGTATGGAGATTCCTCAGAAAACTTGGAATGGAATCACCATTTGACCCAGCTAACCCACTTCTTGGTTTATACTCAAAGGTCTTAAAATCATCATATTACAGTGATACAGCCACATCAATGTTTATAGCAGCTCAACTCACAATAGCTAAATTATGGAACCAACATACATGCCCTTCAACAGATGAATAGATAAAGAAACTGTGATATATACACATAATGGAATATTACTCAACCTTAAAGAAGAATGAAATTATGGCATTTGCTGGTAAATGAATGGAGCTGGAGAATATTATGGTAAGCGAAATAAACCAATCCCCCAAAACCAAAAGCCAAATGTTTTCTCTGATATGCAGATGCTAATTCACAAAGATGGGGCTAGGGAAGAATAGAGTTACTTTCGGTAGAGGGGATTGAAGGGCAGGGAGAGGGAATCGGGATAGGAAGGATAGTAGAATGAATCAGACATTATTATCCTGTGTACATATATAATTACATGACTGGTGGGATTCTGCATCATGTATAACCAGAAGAATGAGAAATTATATGCCATTACATATGATGTATCAAAGTGCATTCTACTACCATGTATAACCAATTAAAACAAATAAAAAATTTAAAATAAAAAGTGGGATTTGTTATGGTTTAGATATTAGGTGTCCTCTAAAAGCTCATGTGTAAAACAATGCAGGAAGGTTTAGAGGTGACATGATTGGGTTATGAGATCCTTAACCCAACCAGTGACTTAATCCCAATAGGGATTAACTGAATAGTAACTGAAAGCAGGAAGTGTGTGGCTGGAGGAGGTGGGACATGGAGGCATGACTTTGGGGTTTATATTTTGTTGTGGTGAGGAGTGCTCTCTCTCTCTACTTTCTGGATGCTACGTACCCAGCTGCTTTCCTCTGCCACATTACTTCTACCATGATGTTCTGCCTCACCTTGAGCCTTGAAAAATGGAGTCGTCCACTTATGGACTGAGACCTCTGAAATCATAAACCCCCAAACAAACTTTACCTCCTCTAATAAGTCCTTTGTTCATAGCAATAAAAAAACAAAACAAAACTGACTAGAACAGGATTAGTGCCCTTATAAGATGAGACATGAGAGATGTTCTCCATCAGTCACATAAAGTATGACTGTCTGGAAATCAGGAAAGAGGAACCTCAGCAGCAACAGATTTAGCCAGCACCTTGATCTTGGATGTCCAGCCTCCAGAACTATGAGCAACAAATTTCCATTGTGTTAGCCACTCAGGTATGTCATTTGTTATAGCAACCTGAGCTACAAAGGCAAGTGGGCACTTGTGACATCCCCTAGCCTTTACTTCCTTCCAGAGATTCTAGGGCCCCAAATAGAGCAAGGCACAAAATGTGGGTTAACCTTGAGAAATTTGCTCTGCCTGCTCACCCCAGAAGGCCTTTGGTAGGAGTACATATGGAAAGTTGGGCAGAATTAGGATTCTCTTGAATTTCTAGTCCACTGGGTGAGAGAGCTCTCATTTGTTTTGCTCAAATGAGGAATTCTCTTTCCTTCCCTGAGACTTGCCTGGGACAGGCCAAGCCCTGGCATTTCCCATGGACTTGGAAACCAGAATGACAGGTGCAGCCACACTGACGTCGTAGCCTGACCTCACCTGATCCTGGACAGTGGTAGCTTCCTTGTCCTAGGTATAATTAGCATATGGGATGACGTAGCTTTTTGTTCCCTTGCAACCAGCACACCCATCACTCCTTGCCTTTATTCCTATTGCCTCAACTTAAAACAGTCTGGAACTGAGAACTGCCTCTTACATTTACCATCTATCAGAAGGGGAGGCATCTTGTTTTCCCCTCTTTTCCTCTTCTGTTTTCTGTTTGTGCATTTGCTTCTCTAGGAGTTGCACATAAAATTATTGTCTAACCTGTGTATCTGCGTCTCTCTCTGGTCTGTTCCAACGCTCCATTTTTTTCTGCTGTCTCCATCTTCTCCCTGTACTTCTGCCTACTTGTGCTCTGGGGCTTTCACTACATGTGTGTGAAGATCAGAGAGAACTTTCCCTCCCATAGACCAATGGGAAAATGATAGGGAATTCTGAGGACAAGACTTTCACCGACGGAGGTTGAAGAACCTAAGAAGTCATAAAATAACCTTAGCCTTATAAGATCTGAAACCCCAGGTAATGGTAGCCATCAAATTTCCATACATCTTAGTGAGATTTTACTAGAGACTTCCTTAAGCTTTCAATCCAATCTAGGGCATTCTACCAGATAGGACTGTTTCCCGTTAACTCATAGATTGGTGGGAGTTGGGACAAGATGATATAAGAAGAGCTAAAATCAAGGTTCTCCCAGGAGTCTGTGACGATTCTAGGAACATTCTTTGGGTCACTGAGCAGTGTCCTTCACCCAGCTCTGTAGCTTCCAACCCCCTGAGTCCAGTTTTATAGCTGAAAAGCTTTATATACCCTTTTCCAAGGAGTCACCTTCCTTATTGCGGAGCCTATCATGGGGCTTTGGATTTGCAGAATCAAGTGACCTGAGAAAATTGCATCTTGATGTTAGACTGATTTCAATAAATTATAAATCGAAGGAGCCATACTTAGGGAGGCCACCCATCCAGCCCAAGTTATATGAACAGGGGTTTAAGATGTCAGTACTCTCATATTTCATGTGACCCATGATGGATCAAAATGGAAATTTTACACTTAAGGGGGAATATCATGTCTGAGTTATTTTAGAAAGGCAATTCTGCCTTCCCATCACAATTTTATCCTTTCCGTGTTTTGTCAGTGTCTGGGTCGCCTGAGATGGAGGCCAGCATTTTCA
The DNA here is from genome assembly GCF_902686445.1 of Sciurus carolinensis. Classification (NCBI taxonomy): domain Eukaryota; kingdom Metazoa; phylum Chordata; class Mammalia; order Rodentia; family Sciuridae; genus Sciurus; species Sciurus carolinensis. The sequence goes on from NC_062226.1 coordinate 71,441,425, forward strand.
TTGCCGTGTCATGGATGGAGAGAGGGTGCACAGACATTAATCAACTTTCACCTTGCGGGGAAAAGGCTGAGTCATTCAGGGTCACAGGTTTTCTTTCTTGCTGCTTATTCTTCAGGCGCATGGGCTTTGAGTCAAAACTCTTGGGCTGCACTGCTGATGGAGGCTGCCCGTTGCTGACCTTGGTTGACTTTCACATTCTCTCTGGAGGCCCCTTTTCTTGGTATAAGTCTGGAAAACAAACCCATACTTCTCATTGTAGCCTGGTATTTTTTTTAAAAAAAATCTTTTAAAAAGTATGAATGATGACTCCTCTGTAAATCAGAAGTGGGGTTTTCATCTTTCATTCTATGTAAAAACATAGAATCTGTAAGTTGGAAAGAATCTGAAAAGGGAGGTCGGCATAAATTGACCTTAAATTTTGCCTTTCAGGAGAATTAGTGAGGAACTTAAAAAAAAAAAAATCAGATTCTAGAGCCTATCCTTGACCTACTAAAATGGAAAATACCAAAATGAAGACCAGGAGTCTGTATTTTTAAAAGTTACTTTGGGTGGTCCAGGTTTAGAAACCACAGTATTTAGAACCATTTTAAGTGTCTGGAATCGAGGTCTTCTTCTGCAACTGCTAAGGCGTCAACTGTGCAGTTAAAATTGATATGTGACGGATTCAGGAAAAATGACCCCTTTCAAGGGGAAGATGAGAAGATGGAAGATGGGCTGGGTGAAGTTATTGGGAATTCCTGGACTTGGTTTTGGCCACTAACTCCTAGAGCTTAAGTATGGAAGCTGGAAAGAATCCTGAATGGAGTGAGGCTCAGTGTCAGCACGTTGTGTGATCTTGGACCAGCTCCTTCTGTCTGGGCCTCAGTTTCCTCAGCTGTAAGATGAGGACATGAACTTGTTGATCTCTAGGTTGCCTCTGTGTCACTTTGACATTTACCCGATTCCTTTTCAGTGCAAGCATGCTATCATTCAAAAGTCTGTTCACTATCTTCATTTTTTAAAAACACATTCTATGGAGCTCGTGTTTGTCCTATTGAACCCGTTTTTAGTTACCAGCCTTTGTGAACCATGCGAATGCTGTGCCCACAGAGTCAAAGCAACTGCCCTGAGAATTTAAATCCTTCCAAGATGATTTTCTGCTCTCTCAGGCTTCCAACCTCCAAGAAGGCAAATTACAGGGAAAAGGGTAGAAATATGGATTGCAAAAGGCTTTAGAAGACAAGGTGGTTCGGAGGGAATCGAGTGTCCTACCAGACATCTCCACTCTGAGTGAGGGTAATTCTATCTGCTGACTGCCATTTCAGAAGGTGACCAAAGAAGGTCCCAGCAGCTGGCACAGACTGAATGTTTTCCAGTTACTGTGCTCACCTTGCTCCTGGGTCATGGCCACTGTTGGCAGGAGAAGCATGTGGTGGTTATAGTTACTGGCACCAGGGCAGCCTGCTCAGGCTCTCGTCTGGCCCATGAAAGGAGAGTTAGCAAAGAAAGATGATCTGCAGCAGCATCTCTGGGGCTAGACATGACCAAGGACTCACCATCATTGGGAAGGAATCCAAAGGGAGCAGTTTAGGTTGGAGAGTTCACAAGTAGGAGCCAGGCAATGGATTTTTTTTATTAGAGTCAAATTCGAAGGAAGGAATATTTACTGAACACCAGTTCTGCATCAGAAGCTATATAGCAAGGCTTTAGGAACTCAAAAGAAAAAGGCATGGTTGATAGTCTATCATAATAACCGGTTTGATGTATTCATTCTAGTGGGGATAGTGTAGCCAGGGTAGGAGCTTGCAGTAGGACAGGAAGGCCACTGTGGGCTTAGCCTGACGTTTGAACAGGACTTTGCCAGGAGAATAAAGGAGCAGATGGGTCTTTCAGGCAGAGAAGACAAAATCAGCAAAGGCAAGAAGGTATGCAAGAGCATAGTGTGATTGGAAAGCAGGCTGGGGCTGTGTGGATGATAGATAGGTGACCTCAGGGGAGATCTAGATCTCCAGACGGAGCTGGGCTTAACAGTGTGCGAGGATTCTCCTTGAGTACTCACGTCTGTGCTTTAGAAATACTATCCTGGAAACGGTGTGAGGGACAAGTGGGCAGAGGGCAAGAATAGAATCGTGACACATTTTAGGAGATCAAGGAAGAAAGGTCATGGCTGAGAGCTGGGTGTCATATGTTCGTGTGTGTGTGTGTGTGTGTGTGTGTGTGTTTATATATATATATATATTGGGGATTGAACTCAGATCTTGGAGCATGCCAGATAAGCAGACATGCATTCTGCCACTAAACTACATCCCCAGCCCTCTCTAGTCCCATCTAAAATTTTTTTTTAAAATATTTTTTATTTTTGCAGACACATTTTGATTCATTGTACACAAATGGGGTATACCTTTTCATTTCTATGGTTATACACGATGTGGATTCACACCATTCATGTAATCATACATATACATAGGGTAATACTGTCTGTTTCATTCTACTATTTTTCCATCCCCACCCCCTCCCTCCCCTTTTTCCCCTACACCATCCAGAGTTCCTTCATTCTTCTCTCCCCCCATCACCCTTGTTATATATTGTCATGCACTTATCAGAGAAAACATTCGACCTTTGGTTTTTTGGGCTTGGCCTGCTTCACTTAACATGATATTTTCCAACTTCATCCATTTATCAGCAAACGCCAAATTTTATTCTTCTTTATGGCTCAGTAATATTCCATTTTGTATATATACCACAGTTTCTTTATTCATTTGTCAATTGAAGGGCATCTAGGTTGGTTCCACAATCTAGCTATTGTGAATTGAGCTGCTATGAACATCGATGTGACTACATCACTATAGTATGCTGATTTTAAGTCCTTTGGGTATAGGCTGAGGAGTGGGATAACTGGGTCAAATGGTGGGTCCATTCCAAGCTTTCTAAGGAATCTCTATACTGCTTTCCAGAGTGGCTGCACCAATCTGCAACTCCACCAGCAATGTGTGAGTGTGCCGTCTCCCCTACATCCACGTCAACACTTATTGCTTGTGTTCTTGATAATAACCATTCTAATTGGGGTTAGAGGAAATCTTAGGGTGGTTTTAACTTTCATTTCTCTAATTACTAGGGATGATGAGCACTTTTTCATATATTTGTTGATCACCTGTATATCTTCTTCTGTGAAGTGTCTGCCCATTTCCTTAGCCCATTTATTGATTGGGTTCTTTGTACTTTGAGTGTAAAATTTTTTAAGTTCTTTATAAACTTTGGAGATGGTGCTCTGTTTGAAGTGTGTGTGGAAAAGATTTTCTCCCACTCTGTAGGCTCTCTTTTCACATTACTGTTTCCTGTGCTGAGAAAAAAACTTTTTAGTTTGAATCTACCCCATTTATTGATTCTTGCTTTTATTTCTTGCCCTATGGGGGTCTTGTTAAGGAAGTCTGGTCCTAAGTCAACGTGATGGAGATTTGGGCCTACTTTTTCTTCTATTTGATGAAGGGTCTTTGGTCTAATTCCTAGATCCTTGATCCATTTTGAGTTGAGTTTTGTACAGGATGAATAGGGGTTTAATTTCATTTTACTGCATACGACTTTCCAGTTTTGCCAGCTCCATTTGTTGAATAGGCTATGTTTTCTCCATTGTACGTTTTTGGCACCTTTGTGTAGTATGAGGTTTCTGTACTTATGTGGGTGTGTCTCCATGTCTTCTATCCTGTACCATTGATCTACCTGTCTGTTTTGGTGCCAGTACCATGCCATTTTTGTTACTATTGCTCTATAGTACAGTTTAAGGTCTGGTATAGTGATACCTCCTGCATCACTCTTCCTGCCCAGGATTGCTTTGGCTATTCTGGGTCTTTCATTCTTCCAGATGAATTTCATGATTGCTTTTTCTGTTTCTATGAGAAATGTCATAGAGATTTTAATTGAAATTGTGTTAAATCTGTATAGCACCTTTGGAAGTATGGCCATTTTGATAATATTAATTCTGCCTATCCAAGAATATGGCAGGTGTTTCCATCTTCTAAGGTCTTCCTCAATTTCTTTCTTCAATGTTTTATAGTTTTCATTGTAGAGGTCTTTCACCTCTTTGGTTAGATTGATTCCCAAGTATTTTATTTTTTTTGAGGCTATTGTGAACCGAGTTGTTTTCCTCATTTCCCTTTCAGGTGTTTCATTGCTTATGTATAAAAATGCTTTAGATTTATGCATGTTGATTTTATATCCTGCTATTTTGCTGAATTCATTGATGAGGTCTAGAAGTTTTCTGGAGGAGTTGTTTGGATCCTCTAAATAGAGAATCATGTCATCAGCAAATAGTGACAGCTTGAGTTCCTCTTTTCCTATTTGCATCCTTTTAATTTCTTCAGTCTGTCTAATTACTCTGGCTAGTATTTCAAGGCCAATGTTGAATAGAAGTGGTGAAAGAGGGCATCCCTGTCTTGTTCCAGTTTTTAGAAGGAATGCTTTCAGTTTTTCTCCATTAAGAATGATGTTGACCATGGGCTTAGCATAAATAGACTTTACAATGTTTAGGTATGTTCCTACTAACCCAATTTTTTCTAGTGTTTTGAGCATGAAGGTGTGTTGTATTTTGTCAAATGCTTTTTCTGCATCAATTGAAATAACCATATGATTCTTATCCTTTAGTCTATTGACATGATGGATTATATTTATTGATTTATGGATGTTGAACCAACCTTGCATTCCAGGGATGAACCCCACTTGATCATGGTGCACTATCTTCTTTATATGTTTTTAGATATGATTTGCCAGTAATTTGTTAAGGATCTTTGTGTCTATATTCATCAAGGATATTGGTCTAAATGGTAGGGTTCCCTCCTTTTCTATTTCCTGGAATACTTTGAGAAGTATTGGAATGAGTTCTTCTTTGATGGTCTTGTAGAACTTGGCTGAGAATCCGTCTGGTCCTGGGCTTTTCTTGGTTGGTAAGCTTATGATGGCTTCTTCTATTTCATTGATTATATTGATCTGTTTAAATTGTGTATGTCCTCCTGGTTCAGTTTGGGAGGATCATATGTCTCTAGAAATTTGTTGATGTCTTTGGTATTTTCTATTTTGTTGCAATATAGATTTTCAAAGTAGCTTCTCATTATGTTATGTATTTCAGTGGTGTCTGTCATGATATTTCCTTTTTCATTAAGAATTTTAGTAATTTGAGTTTTCTCTCTCCTCTTTGTTAGTGTGGCTAAGGGTTTGTCTATTTTGTTTACTTTTTCAAAGAACCAACTTTTTGTTTTGTCAATTTTTTGAATTGTTTCTTTTGTTTCAATTTCATTGATTTCAACTCTGATTTTAATTATTTCCTATCTTCTACTACTTTTGATGTTGTTCTGTTCTTCTTTTTCTAGGGCTTTGAGTTGTAATGTTAGGTCATTTAGTTGTTGACTTTTTATTCTTTTCTTTCATGTGCACCATGCAATGAATTTTCCTCTCAGTACCACTTTCATAGTGTCCCGGAGATTTTGATATGTCATATCGTTGTTCTCATTTATCTCTAAGAATTTTTTTATCTCCTACCTAATGTTTTCTGTTATCCATGCTTCATTCAATAGCATATTATTTAGTCTCCAGACGTTGGAGTAATTTCTGTTTTTTATTTTGTCATTGATTTCTAATTTCATTCCATTGTGATATGCTAGAACACAAGGCAGTATCTCTGTTTTTTTGCATTTCCTAAGGACTGCTTTGTGGCATAACATATGGTCTATTTTTGAGAAGGTTCCATGTGCTGCTGAGAAGAAAGTGAATTTGCTTGTTGATGGATGGAATATTCTATATATGTCTGTTAAGTCTAAGTTATTGATTGTGTTATTGAGTTCTATGGTTTCTTTGTTTAGTTTTTTTTTTGGAAGATCTATCCAGTGGTGACAGCGGTGTGTTAAAGTCACCCAGAATTATTGTGTTGTGGTCTATTTGATTCCTGAAATTGAGAAGGATTTGTTTGATGTACATGAATGCACCGTTGTTTGGGGCATAAATATTTATGGTCATTATGTCTTCCTGATTTATGGTCCCCTTAAGCAGTAAGAAATGTACTTCTTTATCCCTTCTAACTAACTTTGGCTTGAAGTCCACTTTATCTGAAATAAGGAAGGAAACCCCCACTTTTTTACTGAGTCCATGTGCGTAGTAGGTTTTTTTCCCCATCCTTTTACCTTTAGTCTGTGGATGTTTTTTTCTATGAGATGAGGCTCTTGAAGGCAGCATATCGTTGGCTCTTTCTTTTTAATCCAATCTGCCAGTCTATGTCTTTTGATTGATGTGTTTAGGCCATTAATGTTCAGGGTTATTATTATTATTTTATTTTATAATGTCTTTAATCATTTATAGTTGCTTTGTCCACATACAACAATAAACAAATAATACCACACTCTTCCCACTCAGATTGTATCGGTTTACATCATTAGCAGGTGTAGGAGCAAACATAATAGACTCTGGTACCCAAATATATCAAGCAGTGTACAGAATGGGTTACAAGACAGGACTAGGAAGCATCTTTCATGGAAATAAAAGGCTGAGTTTATTAAACCAGAGAGTGGGCTGACTCATAGCTTGTCTCTCTGTGATATTTCTTGAGAGCTACAAACATAAGGAATAAGATGTTTATCTAAGCTTGGGACATATTATCCTAAACCTAAACTTGCATGTGCATACAGATCCCCTGGGAGTCTTGTTAAAATGTAGAGTTTAGTACTTGCAAATCAGAGCCCAAGAATCTAAATTTCCAATAAACTCCCAGGTCTTAGCAGTCTGAGTAAGAAGGTGAGATGCTTATGATGTCACATTCTTCTCCGTTGTGCCAGCTAAATTATAGTGAAAATTTTCTTGCTTTCTAATCTTTTAAATTAATTAACTTCTAATTCTTTAAAGAGAAGTTTATTTACCAATCATTCTCAATAATAATGGAAGACCCTTTTTGCTGTTGTTGTTTTTCCCAACTATTTTCTAGAATACTTTCTGTTTAATAGAAAGAGGTTTTAGGGAGCCATGAAAAAACAGAACATGTTTTCATTTTCTGTTGATGTCAGCATTACAAAATCGCCTTTTCTGTCCCAACAATGAAATGGGAATTGAACAATTTGTTCTTGTAATTTTTTTGTGTGATTTTTTAAAATTTAATTTATTTTTATTGTAAACAAATGGGATACATGTTGTTTCAGTTTGTACATGGAGTAACAGCATACCATTTGCATAATCATACATTTACATAGGGTAATGATGTTTGATTCATTCTGTTATTTTTTCCTTCCCCCCCACCCCTCCCACCCCTCTTTTCCCTCTATACGGTTTCTCCTTCCTCCAGTCTTGCCCCCCCCCACCCGCCATTATGTGTCATCATCCACTTATCAGTGAGATAATTCGTCCTTTGGTTTTTTGAGTTTGGCTTATCTCACTTAGAATGATATTCTCCAATTTCATCCATTTGCCTGCAAATGTCATAATTTTATTATTCTTTATAACTGAGTAATATTCCATTGTATATATATACCACAGTTTCTTTATCCATTCATCAATTGAAGGACATCTAGTTTGGTTCCACAATCTGGCTATTGTGAATTGAGCAGCTATGAACATTGATGTGGCTGTATCTCTGTAGTATGCTGATTTTAAGTCCTTTGGGTATAGGCCGAGGAGTGGGATAGCTGGGTCAAATGGTGGTTCCATTCCAAGTTTTCTAAGGAATCTCTACCCTGTTTTCCAGAGTGGCTGCACTAATTTGCAGCTCAGGGTTATTATTGAGATATGATTTGTATTCCCAGTCATTTGGGCTTATTTTTGGTTTTTAACTTGGTTTGGTTTCTCCTTTGAATGGATTTTTCTTTAAGGTAGTTCCTCCCTTTGCTGACCTACATTGTCATTTTTCATTTCCTCCTCCTGAAATATTTTGTTGAGAATATTTGGTAGCGCATACTATTTGTAAGTTCTTTTAACTTTTGTTTATCAAGGAAGGATTTTATTTCATCTTCAAATCTGAAGGTTAGTTTTGCTGGGTAAAGGATTCTTGGTTGACAACCATGTTCTTTCAGAACTTGAAATATGTTGTTCTAGGCCCTTCTAGCTTTTAGAGTCTTGGCTGAGAAATCTGCTGATATCCATATTGGTTTCCCCCTGTATGTAATCTGATGCTTTTCTCTTGCAGCCTTCAAAATCCTATCTTTATTTTGTATGTTAGGCATTTTCATTATAATGTGCCTTGGTGTGAATCTGTTGTGATTTTGTGCATTTGGTGTTCTGTAAGCCTCTTGTATTTGATTCTTCAGGTTTGGGAAATTTTCTGATATTATTTCATTGAATAGGTTGTTCATTCCTTTGGTTTGTAACTCTGAGCCTTCCTCAATCCTGATAATTCTTAAATTTGGTCTTTTCATGATATCCCATAGTTCTTGGAGATTCTGTTCATGATTTCTTACCATCTTCTCTCTTTGGGCAACTTTATTTTCAAGATTAAATATTTTATCTTCATTGTCTGAGGTTCTGTCTTCCAAGTAATCTAGTCTGTTGGTGATACTTTTCATTGAGTTTTTATTTGGTTTATTGTTTCCTTCATTTCAAGGATTTCTGTTTTTTTTGAGAAGATCTCTTTGTTTAAATGATCTTTTGCTTCCTGCAGTTGCTCTTTCAACTGATTATTAGTATGATCACTCATTGCCTGCATTTGCTCTCTTATCTCATCCTTTACTTCATGAATTATTTTAATTATGTATAATATGAAGTCCTTTTCTGACATTTCTTCTACCATACTGTCACTGGATTCTATTACTATAGAATCTTGGTTTATTTGGATCATTTTCTCCCCCCCCCCCTTTTTTTTTCATGTTGTTCATCTATCTTCCCCTCTGGCAGTGCAGATCTGGGGTATTGCAGTTTCCCCCCTATAGGCTTATAGTGACCCTATAGGTTTCCAAAACCTTTTCTTTAAGGGGGCAATCAATATTAGCAGTGCCCAGTTCAGATAGTATGCAACCTGAAACCAAATAGCCCCTATGAGGTCGTTAACAATATTGTCATAATAAACAGAATGAGTTCAATTATTATCTTCAGTATAACAAATAGATTTGTAATAAGGTCTGCAGTTTCTAATGGAGGACAAAGAGGATGTGTAGGGGTGTAGAAAACAATATATAGAAGTTCTAGATCATAGAAAGAGTGAGAGTATAATCAAAAGAAGTTGGTTGTTAGCATGGGAAAAGGAGAAAGAGACTCTGAGAGAACAGGTAAACAAAAGGAAAAGAGAGCAAGAAAAGTAAAGAAATAAAAACTTAAAATTTTTCAATAAGGAGAAAAAAGAAAATCTACACTATAACAGTCATGTAGCATTCAAACCTCCCAGTCTTCAGTGACCTGATGCATGAGAGGTACCTGACAATGAGCTTCAAGTCTCCAGCAGGCGTCTCAGGATGGGATTTGCCCCACCTAAAGATGGGAGATACGGCTTGCAGGATTTTCCAAGATGGCTGCTCTGGCTTCCAAATGTGTTGGCCAATGGGGAACTGCACCTCAGGGTGTGGGCGTGGTTGGCTGGAGGTGCTGGAGGCAGGGTGCGGTTGGTCGGGCAACGTCCTGGAGGTGGAGTGTTGTCCGTCTGTTTGCAGGATCATGGAGGCAGGGTGCGATCAGTTGGTCTGGGGGTCCTGGTGGTAGGGTCAGTTGATGTAAGGGCCCTGGAGGCAGGGAGTGATGGGTCGGGCCGAGGGATCTTAGACAGGGCTCAGTCAGTCTGGCCAGGGGTCCTAAAAGTCCTGGCTGTTGTCTCAAAATGGTGGTAGTCATGTGTAACCAAACCTGGATGTACTGTGACAGTGAACTTCCAGCAACAGCAAGCAGCTTGTGCTCCACTGGTGGTGTGTGATTAGTCTGATGACTCCTGTTCAATGATTAGGAGGTGAACTTCGAGCCGTGGGTGATGGGTAGGTGAAAGGCAGGTGATATACAGGCAAAAGGCAGGCAAATGGCGAATGGTAGGTGCCAGACAGTGAGCAATCTGCACTCAAAAAGTAGCCAATATGCTGCAGACTACAGGTGATCACAGTAGACAAATGGGGTAAACATCAGGGGATCGATAAGCTGCAAAAACTGCCTCACCAGGAAACAGATATCCTCTGCTTGAAACCTGAGTTATGGAGCAACAAGGAACGCAGCCTCCCTCTAGTCCGCCATCTTGGATCTCCATTTTAAAACTTTTATTTTGAGATAGAGTCTCACTAAGTTGCCCAGGCTGGCCCTGAACTTGCAATCCTCCTGCCTTGGTCTCCTGGGTGGCTGGGATCACAGTGTCCCTGATTGTGCATGTAGAGCTTGTGTTAACTGTTATAGAGTGGATCAAATGGCTGGAAACAGGGAGTATATGAGAAGAAGAAAGGCTCATTCCTTTTTATTTTTTGTTTATTTATTTATTTATTTATTGGTACCAGGGATTGAACCCAGGGTTGCTTAACCATTGAGTCACATCCCCAGTTCATTTTTATGTTTTATTTTGAGACAGGGTCTTGCTGAGTTGCTAGTGTTTCACTTAGTTGCTTAGGCTGGCTTTGAACTTGTAGTCCTCCTGCCTCAGCCTCCTGAGCTCCTGGGATTACAGGTGTGTGCCACTCCACCTGGCTCATTCTTTTTTTTCCTCTGGTTCAGATAAGCTCCAGGAATAGTGCCTAGCCCCCTACTCCCTCCAGCTTTTCCCTCCTCTCTCCCAAGTCTGCCTCAGTTGGGCTGGGATGAGATCCAACTATGTGCTCTTATAGGTCATGCCAAATTTCTCAGAAACAGATGGACTAGGGACATGCTTTAAGAAATACTGAGTTTTACCATGTTTGTATAAATAGGTCAAATTATACTCTACTGTCATATATAACTAAGAAGATAAAAATTAAAAATAGAAATTTAAAAAAAGAAACAATGAGTTCTTTGAGGTCCCCATAAGAAGTACTTAAAAATAAAATTTTGGGCTGGGTAGATAGCTCAGTTGGTAGAGTGCTTGCCTTGCATACACAAGGCCCTGGGTTCAATCCTCAGCACCACAGAAACAAAACAAAACAAAAAAACCAAAAAATTTTGGAAAACTTTTTAAGGTATTATGTATTATTTAAGGACTAGGTTGTTAATCTAGTAGGGGTGAAGAAGAGTGGGATGGAGAGATATATATATATATATATATATATATATATATATATATGTAGGGGCTGGGGATATAGCTCAGTTGGTAGAGTGCTTGCCTCATAAGCACGAGACCCTGGGTTCAAATCCCCAGCACCACAAAAAAAAAAAAAAAATATATATATATATATATATATGAAATATGTGCATATATAAAAATATATTACATATATAAATACATACATACATAAACATATATATATTTATCTCCCATATAGTGAAGAATGTACAAATTAGAAATGTGCAGCTTGGTGGTTGGTCATAAAGTAAACATCTGTATAACTATTAGACTGATTCAGAAATGGGAAACCTTTGGGTAGAGGTGTAGCTCGGTGGTATAGTGGTATAGTGCTAGCAAGCATGAGGGCCAGGTTCAATTCCCAGCACCACATACAGAAGAAAAAATGAGGAATATTGATGGTACCCCAAGAAGCCCCTTTTAGACCTCCTTTTTGGCCATTACCCTCTTGTCTACTACCTTCTTTCCCAATTCCCCAGGAGAACCACTATCCTGATGAAAGTATGTTAGAGAGAGAGAGAGAGAGAGAGAGAGAGAGAGAGAGAGAGAGAGAGAAAGAGGGAGAGAGAGAGAGAGAGAGAGAGAGAGAGAGAGAGAGAGAGAGAGAAAGAGAGAGAGAAAGAGAGAGAGAGAGAGAAAGAAAAAATGTTTGCAAGTAAATATGGAATAAAAACAAATTTTCCTTCATTTTTCCTTCTTATTTAGATTATTTTTTTCATCATCTTCCTTTTTTTCATCATCTTCCTAGTCTGGTCAAGTTTATGGGTCCTGAAACTGTCATTTGGTTCAACATATATAATAGTAACAAAATTGTGATCTGGGCTCTCCTTTGCTTTAACTGTCTATATAAACTAAGCTGTGGTCATTTATCAACAGATCACTTCTGTAACTTTCTGTAGCTTACAAAGCTGTGAGCTTACAGAAAGTCCATCAGTCTTGAAAGAGCCTTTGCTTTTGTATAAACAGTGGTATTTCCCCCAACCATTTAAAGGGAGGGTGGAGAAGGAAAGGGATACATTTTTGAGTCTGGAGTCTTCATACTGACTTATTTGGGTTCTGGGTGCCTTTAGGAGCTTCAAGGTTATTCGGTGATCCGTCTTCCTAAAGCTGCTGTGTGTTTTTTTTTTTTTAAACAACTGGGTAAACTTGCCAGCTCCAGCTATCTCTGACAGCTTCGCTTTGACTCATAGAAGGAGGGAGTTGGTGGAGAAAGGGTCTGTTTAGAGGAAAGAGTAAATGACCCAGATGTTTAACCAAGTTCAGTGGGCCACATAAGAGGCATCCTTTGGACAATGGAACAAGGCCTTAGAAAGACTTGAAAAGACTGGAGCAATCGGCAGAAGGGCAGCAGCTAGCCACCAGCCTCTGCCATCCCGAAGACAGACTGGGCCCAACCTCTCCAAGTTCATGTTGAGGTTTACGAGGGTCAGTGTGTTTGTGCTACACTTGACATTTTCGCAAATTGCTCCGTAGTTGTTTTTATTAGTTTTATTCCAGCTGTGGCTCCAGACACTTTCTGGCAGCCAGGCCTCCCAGGCCAGCTTGGAATCCCTTGTTAATTGACTCAAGTCATGAAAAGGCGACATCAAGCCTGCTTTGAACTCTTGCCTGTTCCAATGCTGGACAAATCCCAAGCCTGCACCATAGGAAAAGCAGTAATGAGGCTCACACCTCCAGGTTTATGGTGCAGATTTTGCCTGCTCAGGTGTTAAGTGTAGTGGTGAAGTGCAGGCCCAGGGGAACCAGAGATGAAGAGTAAACAGACCCTGAGAACGTGCTTCCTCCCAGGTCCTAAGTGAGGAAGTCGGGTTCAGGGGCAGGACTCTCGGCAATCCTGTCAAAGTCCTGTAGTTAATAGCATCCAGATGACCCACATAAATTCACAGATATCTATTCCTCCCTGTGGTTTCATTTCACACAATCTCTCCGTGGATGCTGATGCAGCTTAGCTTGGGAGAAACTTGACAAGAGGTCTCTGTGAAAATTTCCCTACAAAACTATTAGTTTTACCCCACTTTATGGAGAGCAGATTATGAAAGTAAGCTTAAGGACGTCTAGGGAGAAGGACCACCATCATCGGATGTAATTGAGGTGTATTGCTACTGAAACACTTTGTTTATTTATTATTTAAAAAACGATGACAAAGGAAGTGTCAACAGAGCTACATATTTATTGACTTTTGTGAAACATCTGCAAAAGAAAGTGTTCTATCAACTATCATATGAATTTATCTATCCGTTTATTTATTTATTGCAGTTCTGGGGATTGAACCCAGGGCTGCTTTACCCCTGAGCTACATCCCCAGCCCTTTTTAGCTTTTATTTTAAGACAAGGTTTTACTAAGTTGTTGAGGCTGGCCTCGATCTTAGCATCCTCCTGCCTCAGCCTCCTGAACAACAAGGATTATAGGCATGTGCCACCGTGCCCCTGTGTCATGGAAATTGACTCCTGTCTCTTCTAGTACAAGGTATGTAAGACTCTCTTTCCTTGATAAATGTTAATCCTTTAAAATAGATCTAAACCCAAGCATACCTTTTAAAATTATTTGAAGTCTGTGGTCCAGTAAGTTATTTGTTTTGCAGGGGAGGTGAGTCACTGGTAGAAATCAGAAAACAGTGTGTTCACAGGCTTGGAAAGAGTGTCTCAAAATGTAATCCTGTAGCAGGGCGTGGTGGGTGGGGAGTGGTAGCAGAGGGAGGGAGAAGTCATAAATTAAAACAGATTTAAGGGATGTGTCAGCCACATGCAAATGTAGACCTTATTTGGATCCTGATTTGTAAAATAAACCAACAAATAAAATACAAGAAAATTGGGGCTATAAGAACACTGGATATTTGACGATATTAAGGATTTATTATTTTTTAAAAATGCGGTATAAGAATGATATTGTTTAAAAAAAGTTATTTTCTAGATAAATGCATTATAGATGAAGTATTTACAGATGGAATGATATAGTGTCTGAAATTTGTTTCAAAATAACCCAAAGGAGCTGGGTGTTGTGGCACATGCCTGTAATTCCAGCAACTTGGGAGGCCCAGGCAGTAGGATTGCAAATTTGAGGCCAGCCTCAGCAACTTAATGAGACCCTGTCTCAAAATAAAATATTTTTAAAAAGGGCTGGTGGTGTAGCTCAGTGGTGGAGTCCCCCTGGGTTCAATCCCATTATTGCAAAAACAAAAACAAAAACAAAACCCAATGTAGCTGGATTCTGTGGGGCACACTTGTAATCCCAGCTACTTGGAAGGCTGAGAAGATGATCACAAGTTGAAGACCAGACTGGGCCACTTAGGAAGCCCAGTCTCAAAATAAAATAAAATGACTGGGGACATAGACCACACCTGAATTCAATTCCCAGCATCACAAAATAAAAAAACATCCTACCCCACCACCACACACAAAAGATAACCCAAAGGGTCAGGATGGGGGGTGGGGTAGGCCAGGAATGGAGGTGAGAGATGAAATAAAATTGTCCGAGTTTGGTGATGGATGAAGATGGGTCAAGGATACAGGAGTGATGGATTCAGTATATTATATATATATATATATATATATCTATTTCCTCTATGTTGAAGATTTCCATTATGCAAAATTAAAAATGAAAGACCTCCTCGGGTTTTTCCTCAGTTAACTTTCTTTGGTAGAGGAGGAAAAGGCATTGAGGAGTTCCTCTCAAGTCGAGCATACAATTTCTACCTTTTTTAAAACTTATAATCAGAGAAATTTCATGAAACCTACATTCTTTGATTACACAATTCTGTGAAATTGTGATTAACTGATATACTCATCATAATCATCAACAATGTTAATCCTGCACTGGGGTTTGAGAGAGGCAGAAAAGGAAGGAACCACTTGCTGATTTTTCACTTTTTCAAAGGAAAGAACATGATCTGAATGTTTACAATGGGGTGGGGGGGGTATTGGACAACAGGACGTCACACTTCTGACACTTCTATAAACGTGGGTGGGGAGATGAGTTGTAGTTTGTGTGGTAAATGTCATAGTCTAGGCTCAAAAGTAGTTCAGTCCTTAGGCTGAACTTCTGGTCTATCACAACTGTATTAGTTATCCATGCTGTGTAACAAATAACCCCCAAATTTAGTAACTGAAAACCACAACCCTTTCTTCCAGTCTCTGAGCATTAGGAATCTGGGTATGGCTTAGCAGGGTAGTTCTGGTCAGAGTCTCTCACAAGGCTGCAGATAATGTGTTTTCTGGGGTACAACGGCCATCCGAAGACTCAACTGGGGAGAATCCACTTCCAGTTTCATTCCTGTGGCCATTGGCAAGCCTCACATCTGCTTCTGTGTTCACTCCCATGGACTCTCTTCAGAGCTGCTTTTGTGTCATGATGCCTGCCTTTACCCAGGACAAGAGAACCAAGAGAAAGTGTGTCACACAGAAGCCCCAGGCCTTTCATGAGAACATTGGACATGATGACTCATCACTTCTGCTGTATTGCATTGTTTAGAAGGAAGTCACAAGATCCAGTCAGAGGGAACAGCTCATCCCTGTTTTCCCTGTTTTCCTGCTGTTTGCACCGTGGGAACCCCTGAGTTTTGGGCAAACCACCATGTTTGGTCCACCTTCACCCAGTCTGTATTCAGAGAGAGGGAATTATATACAAGGATGTGAATACCAAAAGGTGGGGACCATTGGGTGGCTGCCTGCCACAACCATCTTTTTAAGATTTAGTTCTCTTTATTCCTGAAAAGCAAGGTCTGGGAGCCTTTGCAGTTCATATATCAGAATATATGCCTCAGTGTTTTAATGGTGTGATGAATCATGTTGAAGTGAATTGGAAAAATATGTCAACCAACTTTAAAAACAGCATGTGTGGGGTGGGGAATGTAGCTCAGTGTTTGTGGGACCCTGAGTTCAATTCCTAACAGTGGAAAAAACAAACAAACAAACAAACACAAGAACCTTTTTGGGGGGAGAGAACTAATGATCTTTATTTTATACACACACACATAATTTATTTTTTCTATTTGGTCATTATTTCAAAATAAGTCCTGCTGTTTTATACCAGCTGTCTTTTGCTTTGATTTCTAGAATTCCTTGCCAGATTTATAACCTATTTTTCTTTTGAAAAAAGAAGTTAATTGGTGTTGTTTTAATTATAAAAGCATCACACTTCATTATAGATGACTTGGGATCTATAGAAGAATAAAATTAGGTAAAAAAAGGAAAGCACCTGAACCCTTTTGCTTACTTCTAGGCCCTTTTATGTATTGGTGTTTTGTGTTTACATTATAGTACTATATTATAATATCAAGTCCTGCTTTCCCCATTAATATTATATTTTTTGATGGTTACTTTTTTTTTTTCAACTAGAGGATATATTAGGCTGGGCACAGTGGTACACGCCTATAATCCCAGCAACTTGGGAGGCTGAGACAGGAGGATCTTAAGTTTGAGGCCAGGCTCAGCAATTTAGCAAGGCCCTAAGTAATGCAGCCAAGACCCTGTCTCAAGATAAAAAATAAAAAGGAGAGGGGATGTAGATCAGTGGTAAAGTGCCTCTGGGTTTAATTAATTTCTAGTACAAAAAAAAAAAAAGAGAGAGAGAAAAAGAAGAAAAAGAAGGTGTCTATGATTTTCTATGTATTTGTTTTTGACATGATGACTTGGTGTTTTAATTATTTTGAATTTTAAAGCATATTTATTTATTTATTTATTTTATATTCAGGATTGCACCCAGGGGCACTTTACCACTGAGCAACATCCTCAGCCCTTTTTATTTTTTATTTTGAGACAGGTCTTGCTAAATTGCTTAGGGCCTCACTACATTGCTGAGGCTGGCTTTGAACTTGTGATCCTCCTGCCTCAGCCTCTCGAACTGCTGGAATTACAGGTGTGCACAACTGTGCCTGGCAAAAACATTTTAAACCTTGATTTGGAGTTTATCACTCAGTCACTTATTCAAGCAATAGATGTTTACTAAGCATCTACCCTGGGGTATACACTAGGCCAGCACTGGGGATAGAGAAATGAGAAATGAGAAAAGAATTTGTTTACTTTTTGTACATCAGGGAACTTGGAGGCTATGGAGCTAGAAAACTGAGGTGTCATTTCTTTTATTTGTAACTGTGGGTTTGTTCCCCTCCCCTGTGCTCCACGGGTATTTTCTGCCCATGGCTATTTGACCTCTGACACCTCGTGGAAATGATCCATTTGTATACAAGTTTCTTCCACTATCCTGGGCTCCTCGAGGGCAAGGAACATATCTTTGTTCAATCTCTGAAAAAGCAAACTAGAAAAAAGAATTGATGAATTCCAATATGCTAGGTCCTGCTTAAGAAAGCCAAGGAGGTCTTTTTACTTGGAGCTTCCATTCTGGTGGGGAAACAGACTTTAGACCAGCAAACAGGGCTGTAAATTGTGTTAAGTGCCATGAGGAAATGAAGGTTGTCCAGAGAGAGAACAACAGGAAAACCTAGTTTGAATGGGTTGATGAAGGAAGGCCTGGCTGAGAAAGGATATTTGATCGCGACCTGAAGGAGGAGGGGCAGTCATGCCTGTGAAGAGCCGGGTGAGGGTGTTCCAGGTCAAGAGAACAGAGCATGCAAAGGCCCTGAGGTGGAAGAGGGCTTAGCATGCTCGGGGAACTGAAAGGAGGCAGCGGGGTACCAGTGTTGTGGGGAAGGAGCAGCATGATGGGCCGTGGTAAGGACTAAGGCAGAGATGAGACGTTGCTTTAGCCTGGTTTTCCCCACAGGAAGACCAAGACCAAGTTTATTTGGGAGGTAGTATAAAGACGCAGCAACAGAGAAGTGAAGGACTGAGGCAAGAAAGGGAAGCAGCCCAGTAAAGGATAATTCACATTTCACTGTGGGCAACTGGAACTTTCTTCCTCTGGGGAGTGCAGGGGGCCATTCTAGACTACGCCCCTCACATTATCCCGCTTGAGGGATGCAAGAACTGGGGTACTTATTCACCCTATCCTGTCAGTCACTACTTGAGGTCTGTTGGGGGAAGAGCAGTGGAGTGCTGTGTAGGCAAAGCAGCTTCATGGCCAGAGAAAACTTCCTGGCAAAGAAATACAGGATGGGTGTTGGAAGTCAGGTTGGTGAACCCTGAAGCACTGGATGGGGGCGGACGGGCAGGCTATTCAGGTGAGGAGTTAATAGTTCACTTTGGTTTTTTTTCAGTGAATAAACCAGAAGGACCAGAAAGTGGGAGACTAATTCAGAGAGTTTCACAGAGGTGTTGGTGGTAGAGTGCTTAGCATAGCTGCCTTTCAGAGTGTTCCAGTGGTCCAGGTGATGGTGCAGGGGGGGACAGAGAGCTGGACAAGGTCATGGCTGAAGGAGATGGAAAGCAGAGGTGGATTTGGGGTTCATGTTGTGCATGGCATTTATATCTTGGTGATGGGTTAGATGTGGGGCATGAAGAAGAAGGGAAACTCCAGGGAAGTTTCTAGCTTGAATATCTGAAAGAGTGATGGTGCAGTTTACCAAAGTGGAAAAACTTGGAGAAGGCTGGATTTGGGTCATGTATTATAAATGATAGCAGCTGGCACTGTTGTGTGACTTTTTCTTGCAGCGCTGAGCTGGAACTGAGGAGGTGGCTCTTAGGTTTCACACAGGTGAAGGTTTGCCAGGTGTGTTTGGCAGGGGAGAGAGGGCAGGGAATTGAAGGCATTTGGGAGGGAGTGGAGAGCAGGTCAACCAAGATGGTGGAACCTGTGAAGCAACAGTGGGGCTACCAGAGAAAGAAAACTGGAAGAAAAGGCATGTGTGTTCTGATTCACCTTGGTATCCACCACATGTAGTAAAAGATAAGTGAATATTTGTACTTAAACTGAGATAATTTTTGACCTGTTGGGTGGGCCTCAGAATGGTTGACTTTCTCATCTCTCTAGTTCTCTATTTCTTGGGTTCAGCACTCATTTGGAGTGAGTCTATTCTAAGTCTTCATTCAGTTTCTTCCTTCATTCAGGGGTCAGCACATAAGAACTTCTCCACAAGCTGGGTGCCATGGTGCCTGGAATCCCAGCTACTTTGGGAGGTTGAGGCAGGAGGATCACAAGTTCAATGTCAGCCTTGGCAACTTCTCAAGATCCTGTCTCAAAATAAATAAAATGAGTTGAGGTTGTAGCTCAGTGGCCCTCAGTTCGATCCCTAGTACCAATAAAAAAAAAAAAAAGTTAAAGCAAATAAATAAAAAAGGATTTCTCTGCTTCCAGTCTCTGGTGGGGCATAAACAAAATAGTTGCTCTTGACAAGTCCTGAATTCACGAGTGCTTGTGGGAATGTGTATGGACTCTGGACTGATTCGGAGATATTTCATTCATTCATTGCTTCATTCATTTATTCAATCCATTTGATAAGCCCATGATGAGTACCTACTAAGTGTCTATCCTCAGGTTTTGAGATAACAGAATGAATGGATGAGTAAATGTCCAAAAAAGTTTTGCTCATTAGGGAGCTACAAATAGTACCTGAGTTTCTGGACATGAACTTTTTGGCTCTCTGCCCTTCATACACAGTTATATTGAGACGAAAGGAGGGAAAAGCCTTTATTCTTTTGCCTGCTGTGTTGTTTTAAAATTTTATCAAAATGTACAATGCTCTGAAGAAGCCCAGTCAGAAAGGAATCTTTCTATGGTGTCTAAAAATGTACAGACCCATCTCTTTAGGAGCTGCGTGGGGTCAGCAGTCATGCCCCATAAAGGGCGGGGTGCAGATTCTCACCCCTTTTACATTTTTAAAGCTGTAGAAGGTTATTATTATTTTTTTAGGTTGGTTTTACCTACCTAAGGGCAACACCTACTGATACTTCTTCAGAATTTGTGCATTCTTCCATGAGAGACATCATTTCAGTAAAGTGAATCAGTCATTTATTTTGTTTTTCTAAACTGTCCACCATGCTTCTCTTCTCAAAAAAGAAAAAGAGAGAACTAAACCTGACATAGTGACTCGCACCTGTAATCCCAGCTACTCAGGAGACTGAAGGAAGGATCACAAGTTCCAGGCTAGTCTCAGCAACTTAGTGAGACCCTGCCTCAAAATAAATAAAATAAAATAAATAAAATAAAATAAATAAAATAAAATAAAGGATATCATTCAGTGATAGAGCACTTGTCTATCATGCACGAGGTACTGGGTTTATTCCCTAGTACTGCAAAAATAAATGAATAAATAAATAAACAAAAGCAAAGGGAACCTGGCTTCCAGGGGTTCCATTATCAGTCCTTGTCACTGTGGCATTCAGCAGATTGGGAGGGACCAAATCTCAGAAGTGTTTGCTGAACACAGGCACATGGGGTGCAGAATAGGTGCTCAACAAATTCTTGTTTGGCTCATAGATTCTTATAAATCTCTTTAGCGCTGGGATTGTGCCTTGTGTCCCCAGCACCTAGTACAGAGCCTCCTACCTCGTAGGTGTGTTCCATGCAGATGTTTACGGACAGCGCAGGAGCAAAGATCACTGGGGAAGGCTGACCTTTGTAAACCCAGAAGCATGTCTTAGGGTTGACTCTGACTTCTGGAAAGAAAGAACAATTCTTCCCCTTGGTATGTGCATCCAACACACATCACCCTTCCAGGACAGAGTCCTCTAGGGCAGTTCACTGCCGCCACTGTCTACCTGGAGGCAATGGTGGGTCCCATCAGTTTAGGGCTCAGTTCCACAAGATACCGCCACTGCAGATGCCAATGGCAAGTAGTAGGTTGTCACCTATACTTCTACCCAACTGACTTGAAGTCCAGGTTCTTACTATTCTTCCTTGGGTTCTTTGTTGTTGTGCTTTTTTTTCTTTTTGGAAGTGTTGGAGATCAAACCAGGGCCTTGCACATGTTAGGTAGGCACTGTGACAGTCCTTTTTAAAAACCTTTTTTATTTGGAGACTCGGTCTCACTAAGTTGCCCAGGCTTGGCCTTGTACTTTCGATCCTCCTGCCTCTGCATCCCAAGTAGCTGGGACTACAGGCATGCACCACCTTATCCAGTTCCTTTTTTTTTTTTTTTAAAGTATTTTTAGTTGTAGATGGACACAATACCTTTATTTAACTAATTTATTTGTTATTTTTTTTAATGTGATGCTGAAGATCAAACCCAGTGCCTCACATGTGCTAGGAAAGTATTCTACTACTGAGCTACAACCCTAGCCCCTTTCTTAGGTTTGATTAATGTGTGAGATGGTTCCCAGAACTCAGGGAAACACTTATGTAACAGTGGTCCACTTTATACTTTGAATATGATGCTTACTACTTTGCCACTACAACTTATTTTTAGAGTTTTGTTGTCCCTCCACCCCCATTTGAGGGGCCGGGGATTCGAACCGTGGTCCTTGCGCATGCTAGGTCAGCGCTCTTCAAAAGGAGCTATTTCTTCAGCTCCTACAACTTAAATGGACATGTTTCTTTCTCTTCCTCTCCCTGCTCCTCCCTAATCTCTCCCCATCCCTAATCTCAGGGGAAACAGGATTACCTTTCTTCCTCAACCTAGGTAGAGTTATCTGTCCTTGAATACATTCCTACCATAGGAACGAAGTATTCCAGACTTTGGGGAAGGCACCAGAAGATCTCAGAAATAACTTTCTCCCAAATTAGTAAGTGAATTACAGCTCCAGACAGAGAACATGTGGAATGTAGCCTCTGAATCACTTCCTTAAAATCCCCCTGTTCCAGCTGATGGGCAGAACCACAGCCTCTGGGACAGGAGTCCCCTGTGTTTCCCCTTTGCTAGCAAAGCAATAAACCTTTTTCTGTTTTTTTCTCAAAACTATGTCCTCATTATTGGATTGGCATTGGAAACAAGGACCGAGCTTTTGGCAACACTTACATACATTGGTTTATTTATAATATTGGATATTAGAAGGATATAGATGAATACCAGTTGGGAGAGATACATAGGGCAAGAGATGTGGGAAGGATGTAATGCTTCAGTGCTTTCTGTAGGGCATGATCCTTCCGAAACCTCCACATGCTCAGCAATCTGGAATCTTGTCAAATCCTATTGTTTTAGGTTTGCTATAGAATTTAATCTCCTCTCCATCTCCTCCCCAGAGGCTGGTGGGTAAGGCTAAAAGTTCTCTAGGTTCAGTCCATTCTGAGACTATCTAGGGGATCCACCCTAAGGCACCATTAGTGTAAAGGCAGGTGTGATCAAAAGGAACTGTCATTTTTAGCAAAAGACACTTCCATCACTCAGGAAATCCCAAGCGTTTCAGAAGCTCAGAGATAGGAACTGGGAGCAAACGCCAAATAGATTTCTTATTATACCACAATTCTCTTCTAGCTCTGATCAGCCATATGAAACACAGGATTTAGAATACCTCTGCTTGTGTTTGAGCCTTTTGGGGTGCAATGCGGAAGAGGTTAGGAGGCAGATACTCCCATCTCACCTGCTTCTCTGTCTCCATTCCCTCCCTTGTGTAAAGTGCCACTTCCACCAAGTCACTGAAGTAAAAAGCTTGGGTCTAGGAGTTACTCCTTGCCTTCATGTAAGAGTGCAGGACCCAAAAAGACAGAGGGGGGGCTGCAAACAGAGTTGAGGTCTGGAAAGTCAGGGGCACAGTCCGTGTGAAGTCAAGTCTATGAAGAAGAGTGTCATGGTAGGAGCCATTTGGAGAATGCTTACTGTCACTGTCATGAGGGACGGGCTTCATGTCGGGCTCCTATTGGGCGAGGGCTCCTACTCCCCAGCCATTATGTCCCTGCTATAGAGGCACCTTCTATTATGGTAACATTCCTGGTTTATCTAAAACCTTTGACTCCCGTCCCAGGAGAGGATGGGTGCTTAAGCAGAATGATGAGTTTGGGAGAGAGAATGGAGTTGTGTGCCTCAGTTTCTCCCCCACTTGGGACTGACTTGCCAGCGGGAATCCAATTTTGCTTTGTTCCTTTATCTTCTGCCTCCCTAGGTTGTGGGTCTGTTAAGCATTTCGTTGCCTGGGACTGGGGGATGGACAAGCCTGCCTGATTCAGGGCTTCGACCTCTGTGTCGTTGGGGTTACGTGCATGTGCCCTCCCCGCACCTAACAGAAAGCACCTAAATACATTATACACCTGAATACATCTTCCCACCCAGATTTTAGGAGTCATAAGGATGGTGTTTTCAATCTGCATTTGTCTGACTCCTTTTGACTCAGCTGGTTCCAAACTTGGGTGGGGCAGAGATTCCCTTCAGATCCATGGCTGAGGGGGCAGGGTAGTGCTGGGGTGGAGTGGGGTGGATCTGGCTGAAAGGGCCAGGGACAAGCAGATGGCGTTTCCTTGGCTCAGCCCTTGCTCAGTTTGCATGGAACAAATCCCATTTTCTTCCTTCACGCGCTGCACCCAGGGCTGTCCTGGGGCTCTCCTCCAGCTTCAGCTCCCTCCCACCAGGAGGCATCCTCCTCTGCTGTGCTGTTTTGCTGCAGCAGCTGCGGACCTTTTCCCCAGCATTTTCCACATCATAACACCAAGGCGTCGTGGTGCAGGTCAGGGGACTGAAGGAGCAGAGCAGGAGGAGAGGACAGCATCATTCTGAGCAGTTGCCTTTCTTCACTGGAAACTCTTCTTCAGAATGGAGACTCATGTTTCATTATAATGGATTCTTTCCTGTTTAGCACTTTGGTTCTTCATACAGCTAAAGCTCTTCAGGAACCAAACCAAATAACCCAATAGGCCATTTCTGAAAAAAAAAAAGAAAAAAAAAATTTCCCAGGGCATTCTACCACAGAGCTGCATTTCCAATCCTTTTTATTTTTCATTTTGAGACAGGGTCTTGCTAAGTTGCAGGCTGGTCTCAAACTTGTGAGTCTCTTGCCTCAACTTCCTAAGTAGCTGGGATTACAGGCTTGCTCCACCATACCTGACTCATGTCTGAATTTTTTACATATATATGTGTGTGTACATATATACACATGCACAACACATAAACCTATATGCATATCTTTATAGATGGTCCTCCATCATGGTGGTGTAAAATGAGACACATTCAGTAGAAGCCGTAATTTCAATTTTGAATTTTGATTTTTTTCTTGGGCTAGTGAGATGTGGTATGATGTTCTTAGGTGGTGGGCAGTGGCAGTAGCTCCCAGCTGGTCATGTGAGCATGAGACTGCAGTGTATTAATTGTAAGTTAGGTGTGTTATGCCCATTATTTTTGTCATGGCTATTCAAATTTAGATAAAAATGATGAAAAAAGCATGTGTTATACATCAAACACAAAAAACAAATAATTACATCGAAAGAGGAACTACACCTTAAAAATTTTTCAACTACTAATTTTTCTTCATCTTAAATACACTAGTGTCAAGAATTATTTTCCTTAAAAAATATGTTAAACCCACTTTTTTTTTTTTGGGTGCTAGGGATTGAACCCAGGGCCTTGTGCTTACAAAGCAAACACTCTACCGACTGCGCTATCTCCCTAGTCCCTAAGCCCACTTTTTAAAAAGAATTTTTTTTTGTAATTTTAGATGGACAGCATGCCTTTATTTAATTAATTAATTTATTTTATGCAGTGCTAGGGATCGAATCCAGTGCCTCACATGTGCTAGGAAAGAACTCTGCCACTGAGCTACAGCCTGGCCCTAAGCCCACTTTTGACGAAGGACATTTTCAACTTATTATTATGTCCTAATAACCCCATCATAAATAGACGGATATTTACTCTATCAACTTATCTATCTGTATGTTATTTATATGTATACTACATGCATATAACATATGCTAGCTATACATACACAGTGCTATATATTATCTATAAATATACAAAATTACGCAATGCTATATATTATCTATAAATATACACTTACATACATATATCAACTACACAATCTAACACTAAGGATAGATACACATGCACAAAGAAGTGTGTGTATATGTTGTCAACAGGGTGTCCAGTTGGGGTGCTGTCCTTGGCGTCCTGAACAAAGAATTGAGCAAGACACACACAAGTAACAGGCAAAGTACAGATTTATTGAAGGTGAAGGTAAAAGTAGCACTCCTAAGGTAAAGCAGAGTGGTCTGAGGAAGAGAAGCCCAAGCCCCCATGACTGGAAATCAGTGTCTTTTATGCTGAGCTGGGAGGCATTGTCTTCCCTACACAGACCTGATTGAAGACCTTACCCCATTTGCCCTCATTGGTTACCCCATGATACCTGATTAGAATATCATCCAATTTCCCGCCCCCCTTGGTTACTTCAGAAAACCTAATTGGAATACTGCCCACTTTGCCCCTTTGGTCATTTTAAAATACTGAACCTGTGATGGGAGTTGTCAGGGTGATAAGTCTTCAGTGGTAGGAGTTGTCATAGTGCTGAGACTTATCTTAAACAGGGACTGGACTCCTTGCCTTGTCCTCCAGCAGCTTCTTTCTAATACCCTGTCTCCACCATCTTGGTATCCTTGAACACCTACCTAACATATACACATACATTTGTTAGATATAACAGAACAAATTCTCTTTTAGCGGTCTTTAAAATTCAATGTGTATAGCTCAGTGCATAGCATGCTTGCCTCGCAAGCAAAAGGCCCTGGTTCAATCCCCAGCACCACAAAAAAAGAAAAAAAAAAAACTTCAATGTGAAGCCAGGCACAGTGGCGCATGCCTGTAATCCCAGGGGCTCGGGAGGCTGAGTCAGGAGGATCACAAGTTCAAAGCCAGCCCTGCAACAGTGAGGCACTATGCAATTCAGTGAGACCGTGTCTCTAAATAAAATATAAAGTAGGGCTGGGGATGTGGCTCAGTGGTTGAGTGCCCCTCAAAAAAAATGCAATGTGAAAAGAAACAAAAGGGGACTGTTTTCATATTTTTCCATCCTCAAGGTTATTTATTTGAATCAAAACCTCTCTTCCAAATGGGGCTTTACTTTCCTTGGGAAAGTGTATATGCAAAGCAAGAAGTCAAGGCCTTGGGTCCTCTTCCTGCCCACATCCCTGACTCCATGGCCTGGAGCACCACCTTTCTTCCTCTGCCCTTGGGGCCCTGTGTATCACGCAGCGTGTGGGATGTGTTGCGCTCTTTCCTCTGGGCAGATAAGCGCTCTGATCAGAGTGCACTGCATATACGGGGAGTCTACACTACATGCTTGGCACACTGTTGGGTGCTGTGAGGGGCACAGTGGTGGACCAGCCACGGATCCTTCCCTGTGGCTTGACATCTCTGACAAGAAGGGTCACCTGCAGGCTCTGAAGAAATTGGTCCCAAAGAGTGGGACAGGTAAAAGGCTGTGGAATTTTGATAAACTTAGAACTGACCTTTCAAACTTTCTCTTTAAGTCACCAAACATTTACCAAATTCCTTCAGGGGAGGGCCCCCAGTGATTTACCTACTTTGCCTATCCCAGGGAAGGCATGAAAACTATTTATTGACTGTTCTGGCACCCCTTGCAGTATTTACAAAACACTATGCTTCAGCTGTGGTTAGGGAGGAACACATATTTGGAGAAACTGTTGTGCTCACCACATCTCTGTGTTAGAAAGACCTGACTTGAGCTTTTTAATTGTGTTTCCTAGTATTTGCCTTGGCCCTTTGTGTCTGACTTACTTACCTACCTTCCTTCCTCCCTTCTTTCTTTCTTTCTTTCTTTCTTTCTTTCTTTCTTTCTTTCTTTCTTTCTTTCTTTCTTTCTTTCTTTCTTTCTTTCTTTCTTTCTTTCTTTCTCTCCTCCCTCCCTCCCTCCCTCTCTCTCCCCCCTTCCTCCCTCCCTTCCTCCTTCCTTCCTTCCTTCCTTCCTTCCTTCCTTCTTTCCTTCCTTCCTTCCTTCCTTCCTTCCTTCCTTCCTTCCTTCCTTCCTTCCTTCCTTCCTTCCTTCTTTCCTTCTTTCCTCTCTTTTTCTTTTCTACTTCCTACTCATGCAATATAAGTCAGCTGGCTTGGCCTAATGGGACTCTTTCTCTTAGTAGGAACACAGCCATTTGCAAAGCTCGCCTTGTGAAAGCTTCCCTTCACTGTCTCCATGTGACCTGTGAACGTGAGGGCAGTCACATCGTCTCAGGCCTGCAGGCTGGAAAGAAGCTTCTTAAAGTGGGAAGTGTGGAGTGAACAGCTGTGCTGTGCTCCAGTTGTTTCCACATGTGTATGGCACTTTCAAAGGACAAGGCACAAGGGCTCTAGTCCATATATGGTACATACATTAGACTCTGAGCAACAGTTGTTACTACTATCATTATTTTAAAAAAAATTTTTATGGGTGCATTATAATTATACGCAATAGTACTTCTATTATTATGAATAATTAAAACTACTCGGTGTTCATGACTAATCTCTAAGATTGGAATTATTGTGACCTGTAACTTACAAGGGAGCAGATGTACAATTTGACTAAGGTTACATCCTTAGTAAAATGTGGAACCAGAATTCAAACCAGACTCCAGAGTTCTTTTGCTTTTGTTGAATGAATGAGTTAATGAATGAAATCACAATGGTGGGTACATGCTGAACTTTAACAAAGAGATGACCTAATTGTCTTCATTTTTGAATTTCTGTGTTTTCCCCTCAAGTATTGGCAGGATTCATTACCTAAACTCAGGGTGAGTTTATATAACAGGTATAGGTCAAAAGAATACATTAAATTCACTAGGTCACTTCTTGTCTTTTTAAATGGATGACTTCTCCTCCTCCTTCTTCTTCCTCTTCTTTATTATTATTATTATTATTATTCTCTGATGCCAGGGATCAAACCCAGGGCCTTGTGCCTGGTAGACAAGTGCTTTACTGCTGAGCTACACCCTTAGTCCTCAAATCAGTTCTTAACTAAGTATTTTAGTGAAAGAAAGAAGTGTCATTGGTCAATGAACAAATGTCTGCACATTGACACCTAGATCCCCAACAAGGTGAATTTATGGAAAACTGACATGCAGCTACTTTCTGGTTGCTGTGGCACACACTTGTAATCCCAGTGACTCAGGAGGCTGAGGCAGGAGGATTACAAGTACGAGGCCAGTCTGAGCAGGTCAGTGAGACCCTGTCTCAAAATAAAAAATAAAAAGGACTGGGGATGAAGCTTAGTGGTAGAGCACCTCTGGGTTCAATCTCTAGTACTGGGTGGGGTTCAGGCGGGAGGGAGCTGCTTGCAAATGCTCATCTGAGCCAGTTGTTCATTTCCCAATTCTGTTGTTAATAATGTGGCCATGCTGAGCAGACTTAGGTTCTCTGTACTCTCTCCTCATTCACCAGGGAGCAAGTGACCCAAAATTGGACACTCAGGAGGCCATGGAAGGAAAGGAGGGATTGGGGTGATTCATACCTTGGAAGTCAGCTTTTGAAAAATGAGCAGTAACTTATGATTATAGGTCAACATCCTCATTCTTCCTCCTCTTTTTCCTCTACTTTAAAGTTTCAGGTGTATTTTGCTATTGCTGTTTCTGCCAATGTAGGCAGTTAAAATGGGCACAGATGGCACTCTGCAGCCACTTTCCCAGGAAGTAATTAGTATTGCCATTTATCGAGTCTCCAAGTCCAGTGGAC
This sequence comes from Sciurus carolinensis, assembly GCF_902686445.1. Taxonomy (NCBI): domain Eukaryota; kingdom Metazoa; phylum Chordata; class Mammalia; order Rodentia; family Sciuridae; genus Sciurus; species Sciurus carolinensis. The sequence continues at coordinate 71,469,988 of NC_062226.1, forward strand.
AAACATGGTCCACTGAGTCCAAATTCAGTGCTGCTTTGGCTGCCCAAAGGGGTTGAGGTAACAAGGAGCCTCCTTGCTCGCCTCTGCTGTCACTTGCCTTGGAGGAGAATTCTTATGGACAGCTCATAAAGCCTTGGATTTTATAGACTATTCCACAGCTCTTGAAGATCAGCTCTGAAGAGTTTGCTTTGAAACACAGGCACAGTGATTTCTGTGCTAGATACTGACTTTTTGGTATTTCCTGTTGGAACTCTGCTTGGGTGGAGTTCCCTTTGGAAGCACCAGAATTTTCCTGTTTGTGCAGTTGATTTTCTAAACCTTAAATAAACTCTGTTGTTATGTGTCTAGAACAATAACAACTTAACAACTCTTTTTTTTTTCCTTCTGGATAGTGCGGATTGAATCTAGGGGTGCTCTATCACTGAGCTAGATCCCCAGCCCTTTTTGTTTTTTTATTTTGAGACAGAGTCTAAGTTGCCCAGGTTGGTCTTGAACTTGTGATCCTCCTACCTCAGCCTCCTAGTTGCTGGGATTACTGGCATGTACCATGGCATCCGACATCAACAACTCTTTATTAAGCACCTACTATGAACCTGCCACTGTTCTAGCAGCTGGGAATACAATGTGACCTCAGTTGACCCTGCTCTCAAAGAACTCTCAGTCTGAACCAGAACACAGATTAGTAAACAGGCATTTGCCTTCCACGTGGTAAGTGCCATGAAGGGCAAAGTACAGAGTGTGGGGAACAGGAGGTGGGGTGAATCCAGCCTCAAGAGTGACAGGGCTTGGGGAAGGGGGTACAGTGTGCCAGAAAAGACCTCCCAGAGCCTGAGCCAGTTAAACTGCTTGTTAAATATCAGAACCTGATTTTTGTAAGAATCTGTTTTCAATTATCTGCAAATAGATTATGAGTTAATTTGCAATTTTCCCCCCAAACCTTTTTGGCATGGCTTAGACATCTTCACTCCTTCCATTTTTACTGCACATTAATGACATTAATGCAGAGGTACGAATCTCATGAAGGTTGAGGCACTATACAGGATAACCTGGTTGAAGGAGGTTAGGTGAATCTTTGCCTTTCCTGTTTGGAAAGATGGGACGGGAGAAGTGGAGTCAGGCAAGAAAGGAGAACTGCTTCTCTGCTCCCAATTCAGATCTTCCTAGGGGACTTCATTATTTCCTGTGAAGTGTGCTTTGGGAATGTCAAGTGTACACAACTCTATCAAATTGCATGGAGTCAACACAAAACACATTTGCCTCTCGATGTAAAAGACTGTGGATTATTTTCTTTTTAGATTCTTCTTGTCATTGTTCCCCTTTGTTAGTGCAAATAATAAAGACTGGCTTCTTGCCAAAAGAAAAGCTAGGGGGCGTGGCTGGAAAACAATTCAGACACTTCCGTGTGTCTGGCTGGTTGGAGTTTCCTGCGATGACTTTTGCGCCTACTTTGGATCTCTCAGTCAAACAGTAAAATACCTACTTATTTTTTTTTAATTTTAATTTATTTTTATTGTAAACAAATGGGATATATGTTGTTTCTGTTTATACTTGGAGTAACAGCATACCATTTGTGTAATCATACATTTACATAGGGCAATGATGTTTGATTCATTCTGTTATTTTCTCCTCCCCCCCACCCCTTCCACCCCCTTATTTGTTTTTGAAATCACTTTATTGAGGTATAATTTATATACAATAAAATGCACTCATGTTAGGCATACAGTTCTATGAATGTTGACAAATGTAAACACCAGTCTAAATACCTCCCCAACCTAGATGTGGACACTTTTGGGTGGGTGTGGTGGCACACACCTGTAATTCCAGTGAATTGGGAAGCCGAGGCAGGAGGATCACAAGTTCAAGGCCAGCCTCAGCAGCTTATGGAGATCCTGTTTCAAAGTAAAAAGTAAATAGGACTACGGATGTGGCTCAGTGGTTAAGTGCTCTGGGTTCAGTATCCAGTACCATAAAAAGGAAAAGAAATGAAGGTTCTCAATTCCCAAAATTTGTTGTCCTCAACCCTAACCTCAGGCAACCACTGACCTGCCTCCTCTCACCCTAGGTCAATTTGCCTGTTCTAGAATTTCCAATATTTTTTAGCCTGGCTTTTTTTTTTTTTGCTCAGGATAATGTTTTTGTGACTCATCCTTAGGCATATTTGCAGTTCATTTCTTTTTATTTAAAATGCTGATTTTGGAAGTAGCAAACAATTGTTCAATTGCTTAGCAAGATGACCAGATGAAAGAAGTCCCTTTGGCCTAAAAATTCTATCAACTTGCCTAGAAAATGAAGGCCTGAGAATTACATCAGGTTGGTACAGATCACATTTAAGAAGCAGCCAAGCACATGAATTTCTGAGCTTCAGGAGCCCGGGAGGACAGGGAGAGATGAAGCTCCAGTGAATGATAGAATATATTACAGAGGATGACAGGGCTATTTGCTCAGTTCTGTTATGAGCTCAGCAAAATGTGACAATCCTGGGAAATATAAATATATATTGCTATATTTATATGTGTGTTTGTCTCGGGAGACCTGGCAGGGAGTGGTGGGGAGAAGGGTTTCCTGGAGGATTTGAGCAGGCAGAGATAACTGGACAAAGTAGAGCCTGTCCTGGGTCATACATGCATGGTAACAAATAAAAATTAACAGTGATGGGCTGGGATTGCAGCTCAGTGGTTGAGTGCCTGCCTTGCCTGTGTGAGGCACTGGGTTCGATCCTCAGCACCACATAGAGAGAAAGAAAAAAAGAAGAAAGAAAGAAAGGCATTGTGTCCATTTACAACTAAAAAAGAATATTTTAAAAAAATTAACAATGATGCCCAGCATGGTGGCATATGCCCTGTAATTCCAGCTACTCGGGAGGCTGAGGCAGAAGGATCACTAGTTCCATGCCAGCCTCAGCAACTTAGTGAGAACTTGTCTCAAAATAAAGTAAAAAGGACACACCATTATGGCTGTGCCCCCAACAAGGAAACAAATGCTACCAGCTCCCTGTGTGACCGGTCCTGTCTTCACTTCTCATAGGACTTTGCTTGATTCTCCATCATGTTTGGCCTCCTTCCCTCCCAGTCCCACTTCCCACCTTCTCCACCAGTTTTCTTCAGAGACATTTCTTTATAAATCATTTTCCCCTCAGTCTTCATCTCAAGGTCTGCTTCTGGGATCCAAACTCAGACAAAATACTGTTAGTACAGTTATCTTACAAATAAGAGAAGTAGTCAGGCGCCATGGCTCAGGCCTATAAGCCCAGGTGCTCTGGAGGCTGAGGCAGGAGGTGGTTAGTTCAAAGACAGCTTCAGAAACTTCGCGAGGCCCTAAGCCACTTAGCAAGACCCCGTCTCTAAATAAAACATAAAAAAGGGCTGGGGATGTGGCTTAGTGGTTAAGTGCCTCTGGGTTCAATCCCTGGTACAAAAACAAAACAAAACAAAAACAACCGGGGCTGGGGTTATGGCTCAACAGTAGAGTACTTGCCTAGCACTTGTGAGGTACTGGGTTTGATCCTTAGCACCACATAAAAATAAATAAATAAAAATAAAGGGTCCACCTACAAAAAAAAAAAAAAAAAAAAAAAAAAAAAAAAAAAAAAAAAAAAAAACCAACTTGATAAATATGACAAAAACACATTAAAAAGCAAAACAAAATACAACCAAACAAACAAAAACAAACCTAAAAACCTCAAAAGCAAAGAAGAGAAGTGAGGCAAAGGTGCATGCATATACACACTCCGTTAGCACTTTAGATGAACACTTGGACTTCACTTTCTCAGATGGCCTTCCTCTCCCCCTCCCCCAGGCTAGGTCAGGCTTCCTGCTTATGCTCTCTAGAGTCATCCTTTGTCACCATTACCTTGGTGCTAGGTTCATAATGATTTGTGTGATTATTGGATGGATGAGCATGTCCCCTGTGAATTGGCTGGCTCCAGGATGTCAGGGGCCATGTTTTGTTTGCTCTCAGCACATAGTTTCTAGAACATAGTGACCGTTGATTAAATATTTACTGACTGAACGAATGGCTTGAAGTTCCTTTACTTTCCTCACGGTGCTCACTAGCCTCTACTTGGAACTGGGCTAGAAATACATAATGTATGATCCCTGAGAGTGACAAGAGGTCTTTCACCCACCACCATTATTTTGGTGGTGAGGAAAAAGGAATATCCAGGTCAAAGTGACTGTATTGTTCTAGGGGACCAAAATGTAGTGTCAACTCTAGAGTTGAATTTAGAAACAGGAGAAAACTGGGTAGAATCTGAATGAATTATTAGGAAGAAATCTGAATGACATTTTAATGAAGTCTGATGTTGTTTAAATAGGCTCACATTCTAAATGAAATACACATTCTTAGATTCCTCGTACTTAACTTCTCAACAAAAGTATACTCTATTCTGCATTCTCTTTGGGAGGCTAAGTATCTATTTCCTTCTATTCTTGCTCTGGTGAATCCTCAGATTGTAAAATTGACAGCGCCTTGTATGAGCATATGTGGAGAAAGGGGCAGGGGAAATGCACGAGATTAATGAGATGAAATAAATGCAGATGGAGAGATTTCCCAGGTGGATAGGTAAAAGTACACAGGCGCACTCAGACACCCCATCCTCGGGATCGTTTTGGCTCTGATCAGTGGAGATAAATTTTCCTACCTGACAGTCGACTGTAAGTTAAGAAGTGTGTCTTAATAGTCACAGCTTTCTGCTTCTGTTTGCTGCTGTCTCAGGCAATCCTTCACCTGTTAGGACTCAGGACCTGAAGGATCTTGGCATACAGAGAGGTGGTGCTTAGCAGCAAGGTAAATATTGGCAGGCTGCACATGAGAGGTGAATATAAATAAGTCAGTGTATCCTTAGAAAAGTTCATTCTGCACCTGCCATTTTGTTACCAATTGGCAAGTAGGAAATCACGAATTTATCAGGTTTTTGCCTAAATCACAGCAAAAGCTTTTGGTAATCACAGGAAAGCTGCCAAGGATTCAAGGCCAATAAATGCTGAATGAATAATTCTGAAGGTGAACTGACAATTTTTTTTTGGCACTGGGAATTAAACCCAGGAGTGTTTTACCACTGAGTTACATCTTCAGATCTTCTCCTTTTTTTTTTTTTTTTTGGTACCAGGGATTGAACCCAGAGGCAGATAACCACTGAGCCACATCCCTGGCCCTTTTAATTTTTTTTATTTAGAGACAGGGTCTCACTAAGTTGCATAGGGCCTGGCTAAGTTGCTCAGCCTCCTGAGTTGCTGGGATTACAGGTGTGGGCTGCAGTGCCTGGTTTAAACATATTTTCACGAATGCTGACTGTTGCGTTAGATTACATAACGTGCCTCTCTTGACTTTATCCCTCATACTCCTGTCCATCAATGTCTGCTTGGAGTTACTCAATCAAGCCAGGCTGCTCCATCCTCTGGTGCATTTGCATATGTGGCTCTTAGTGCCTGAACTGGAATGTGCTCCATGCAGATCTTCAATATCTGCTATCAGGATCATCTTTCATCTCCTTTCTTGACTAACTCTCTCACTCCTAGTGCAAGCACTTTGTCCTTTATAAATCTGATTGCACAGATCTATCTAACTAAACATGACTGAACCCTCTTGGGAAGTCCCTGCTCACACCCTGTACCCACTCTAAGGCCATAGTCAACACTTCATTGCAACCCACTTGCCCACTTGTGACCTCTCAAGTCACCTCCCAAAGTATTTCAGTAATGTAAATTTTATTGAAATGCTCATGAGGAGAGAAGTGGAAGGCTTACACTGAACACCATAGAGCCAACTTCATAAAGTCCCCTTTGAAAATAATCTCCATTCCAATAGTCTTTTCTGCCATTGCCAGTTGCCCCACCTCCCCTGTCTCCTCGAAGTGTCCACTCTCCATTTTCCTCTAGCTGCGCTGGCTCCAGCCTCCTTCCCTGCTAGATTCCTCACCACCACCCCAACCCCATTTAGCAACTTAGCCTATTCAGTCCTTCTCAGTCCTTTAAGGATAGGAATCAAGTTTCACACATTTGCATCTCCTATGCAAAATAGATGAAGGAAGGAATCATTGAAAGAATGTAGCCACAGGTTATAATCCCTAACATCTTACTCTCATCACAGTTTTCTTCTGTTTGAAGATGTTCCATATCTTCTCAACTAATGCCTTGGCCAGCTGCCATTTCTCTCTGACTCCAGCACTCTGCTCAACTATGATGGGCCCTCTTCCCCTCAAGCCTATGGTGCATATTCTTGCCTTCAGGTGTTCATTTCTCCAGGTCTGGAATCATCTATGTCATTCATAAGGGTGAATAGTAGTGGGTTACCATCACCCTAAGGAAGGCCAAGGTGGATGCAACTGGTCTGGTCTTGTAGGTCCGTCTGAGTTCTTTCCACTCTTGAAGGCTCAGCATAGGTCTTCACTTCCTCAGGATATTTCGCTGAGTCCTCTAGCCCAGGTATGATTCCTTCTCTGTTGATTTGTTAGGACATAAACCCTGGATGTGTCCACACTGAGGGTGCTTAATTGTTTGACCTTGTGTTGCTATGCAATGTTGAGTATGAGGCTTTGAGGTCACTCCTCTTCCCAGACTGTGGTTGTTATCATGGCTATTCATCCAATTTTTTTGGTTTTTCTCCATTATCAGACTTGTGGTAGGTCTGTACTTCTATAACCCCTTGAAGTTATATGGGGCTGACTTGCCATGGCCAATGAAATGTGATCAAAATTGCAAGGAGTCCCTTCAGAGGAAGAAGTGTTAAAGGCTGGTAAGTGACTGACCACAATCTTTCCCTTTGAAGTGGTGACTGGAAAAGTTGGGGTTATCTGGCAATTGTTCATTAGCCTGGGTCTTTGAGTGAAGACCCAGCTGATTCACAATGGGCATGTGGGGTGAACAGGAAGCTAATCTTTGTTGTGTTCAGCCATTAAGATCCAGAAGTCAGTTGGGCATAGTGGCACATGCCTGTAATCCCAGTGGCTATGGAGACTGAGGCAGGAGGATCACAAGTTCAAAGCCAGCCTCACCAATTTAGAGAGGCTAAGCGACTCAGTGAGACCCTATCTCTAAATAAAATATAACAAAGAAGGGCTGGGGATGTGGCTCAGTGGTTTAGCACTCCTGGGATCAATCCCCAGTACCAAACAAACAAAAACAACACACACACACACACACACAATTCAGAAGTTATTTGTTATTGCTGCACAATCTGTTTTATGCAGACAGACTAGAAGTTCCTTGAGGACAGCACTTATGCTTAGCTCACTTTTCCATCTCCTATAGAACATAGCACAATGCTTCATGGATATTCAATAACTATTGTGTGGTGATATAAACTGTGACAAGACAAAATATATTAGACTAGAGAGTGGAACTTGTTATGCTTACTTCAACTTAAGACTTCAGCCTCTGAAAAACCAAAGTAAATGTGCAAGATGATTCCAATAGTATTCTAATATAATTTTGTTGCATATAAAGAGACAGAATAGTGTAATGAAAGAAACCTGGATTTTTGAGCTGAATAGATCTGGGTTCAAGTACAGTCTCTTCCATGTATGTGGCTGCATGACCACAAGTAAGTTATTGAAGATCTTTGAGTCCTGGTTTCCTCATCTATACAGGGATAATATCACCACCTACTACACAGGATTATTGTGAGATTAAATGAGAGAATGTATTTAAAGTCCTTGGCACGTCATGAATGGTCAACAGTTACTCTCTTAGGTCTCTTCTCACCAGATGTGTGTGGGTTGGTGTGAACTCTTGCTTAATTCTCTGGGAACTCCTTCCCTTCATTTACTCTCTTTGAGATCTTGATTACTTGCCTAGTCCCTGGACTTATTTAGCTCAATCCTCCTGATCCTTAAGGTTTTGCTTTTGCTGCTCTGTGCATGTTCTGTTCATCCATAACTGGCTAGAGTTAGCAGTGGCCATTGGCAAAGGATTCCAGTTGGGAGGGCAGTATTTCTGAGACAGGCTCTCTGCTTCCAGCTTTTTTTTTTTTTTTTTTTTATGTTTATGTTTATAGCAGCTTTATTCAAAATTGCAGGTAAGATGTTCTTCAGCAGGTAAAGAGTGAAGCTGTTAAATATCTACACAATGGAATACCATTCAACACTAAAAAGAACTGAACTGTAAGTTCATGAAAAGACACAGGAACTTTCACTTTTACTAAGTGAAAGAGGCCAAGGTAAGAATGATACATAGCTGTATTAGTACAACTAATTGACATTTTTTTTTACTGTAAACAAATGGGATACATGTTGTTTCTCTGTTTGTACATGGAGTGAAGGCATACCATTTGTGTAATCATAAATTTACATAGGGTAATGTTGTTTGATTCATTCTGTTATTTTTTCCCTTCCCCCACCCCTCCCACCCCTGCTTCCAGCTTTAAACAAGGTCTTCAGTGTAAGAGGCAGAGCCAGGGAAGTGAAGGGAGGTGGTCTCCATAGGGAGGAAAGTATTTAAGATGTCATGGTGGCCAGGCCCAGGAGAGGCCTACCTTGCCCAGGCCTTAGCCCTAATGGCAGGCAATTTATCATTCTTGAACTTGGATCTTACCAGTGATGGCAGAATGGAAGTCTCTGCAGTTATTGTCAATGACTGACTCCTTTGGGTCACAAGTTGGGGCTTGGTGTATTGTCCCACAGGCTGTGCTTTTTGGCCCAGGGTGTATTATGTTTATGGGTGGGTGTATTGTCCCTGAGTCCTTGAGGCCATCTCCCTCCCACCTCTCTGAGTAGCAGCAGCTGTGATGTGGCATGTCCAACCACCCCAAAGGTGCTTGTGTAACTTGTTTTTCAAAGTCTTGGCAGGAGTTCTAGTCCCGAAGTGAGAAAGGATGTTTACATTCTGGAAGAACAGTCCTGAGAAATGTCTTGCATGGGGCTGTTCCTGATCAACCTCTGTCCCCCAGCATGCCTAGCACCCTATTTTTCTCTGGGATGGTTTATCACAGCCACAGAGGACATCTTGGATCTAGCAGAAATGAACTGAGCATGAAAGGAAAATTGACTGTGAGGAAGCATTTGCCAACTGTCCCAAGTTTACTGCCCTGTAGCAACTGCCCTTGCTGGAAAGGCAAGTGAACTTCTCTAAGTCAAGGCTTTTGCTGCCCCCAGTGCCTTGTGCCTGGCACAGATCAAGATGACAGATGCAGATGCTCAATAGACATTAGCTGTGAAAACGTGTGGGTGATGAAACATTTCAGAGGACTCGCTGGTGGAAGTTCTTAATTGACACCTGGCTAACAGCTCTCTCTGATCAGTACCTACATTATTAATAACAGTGGTTGTTATTTATTAGATACCCAGTCTATGCCAAGCAAAGGCATATTTTATTTCCTTCAATTCCACAGTAGGCAACAGCTCTACAAATAGGTAACCAGCTCCCTAGTTAATAGCTGAGAGCCCACACGCTCATGGGCACAGTTTGAAGAATTTGCCTAATGTCACAAAGACTCCTGGAAACCAGGATCTAAAGCCACCAGCACAGAGCACTTTCTGTGGCTCCCCTGCTGTCCCTCACCCCTGCTGGTCTCCATGTCCTGCAACAGGCCAGGGCAGGGTTACCTGGAAAGGAAGTTCAGGCCCATCCCACACTCTTGCCCTGGCAGTTCTACATACCTTTGTGTTCCTTTTTCCTCTTGCAAATAAATAGGCTTGAATTCCACGTGCAAGGACCCCGCCAGACGTCTGCTTTGTCATACTTCCCAATTGCCCACTTGGCTTCAGGACCTTCCCCAGCTCAGTCTGGCCACCCTTCCCTCTCCGCCCTCCACTGGTGGCCACACACAGTTTTGCTTTCTTCCTATCCTCTTCAATCCTCCTGCTTCAAGGCCAGGTTTTCATTTCGTTATATAAACCTTCCTCCAGGTGTTATTTTACAGACAGGCTCTAGAAGAAAAAAAAAAAAAAAAAAAAGCACTTCATAAATACGTGTTGGATTGTGTGCTAAATTCTAGACAAAGGAAGGAAAATCGTTGGATCCAGAAGAAGACAGAAAGGCTGGGGGTGGGGGCGGGGTAGCAGCACTTGACTGTTCCTTCTGCTCTCCTGTCCTCTTTTGCTACCTCCCTCCCTCCCTCCGTCAGCCTGGCCAGGCGGCCGCAGCGTGTTTAGCATTGCTGCTGTCATCTGGTTACAGTGACATCCAAACAGATTGAAAAGCCCCCATCGACGCAGAAGTGCACGCGCTGGGGGTTGTTTCCTTGGAAATGCTTCCGTTATAATTAACCTCCGAAGAGAAATATCCAAACGACTTCCTTGACCCTCTGGGGAGAAGAAGTAACAATGGGACTGCAAGGGAAGGGAAGCCATCGCTTTGGAGCCGCGTGGGCGTGTGTGCCCGCGCGTCCCACCTTCGCAGCACAGTGTCCATAGATGGCCTCTGACAGCCCCTGCATTCAAACGCCGGGCCGGGGGTTGGCGGCTGCGGTGCGGGCTGCTGCCACGGCTGAGATCATGCTGTTGGTCTTGTTTTACAGAGAGCAGCCCAGCCTGTTGTGCCGAGTACAGAACGTTCTCTGCTGTGAACTGAGCTTGAACTCTTCCAACCCACTTTGAGGAACCACACAGACACAGAAGAAAACGACAGGGCAGATAACCCCCCAGTCCTTGAAATCGCCGTGTTCGCTGCAGTTTTGGCTCAGGTCATTTGCTTTGCACTGCTCAAAATTAAAAATCCCAAGCATTACACTTCTTGGAAGAACAAAATGCCTGTGATGTCCTTCCTCTAAGACAGGACTTGGCCTCAACTTCGAAAATTAACAAGTCTGTCACTGTCTCTCTTCAATTACTGCACCCCGCCCCCTTAGGCATTCAAGGAACAACAACAATAAAAGCTATTTTCCTATAAGGGAAAGATAAGGCCCCTGGTGCTTGTGACTTCTCTTTCAGTTGTTTGAGCTGTTACAATATTATAGTGTTTACCACTATGCTGCTATGATTGGAGAGAGGTGACTATGAGGGTTTTGGGTCATGGATCTCCATATAAATGACCAATGGTTAAATGATTTGAAATTTCTCTTCAAGTCAGGTATAGTAATGCACACCTGTAATCCCAGTGACTCAGGAGGCTGAGGCAGGAGGCAGGCTGCTGCAAACAGAGGCCAGTCTCAGCAACTTGGTAAGACCCTGTCTCAAAATTAAAAAAAAAAAATAAATAAATAAACAGGGTTTGGGGATGTGACTGAGTAAAAGAGCACCTTTGGACTCAATCCCCAGCACTTCAAAAACAAACAAACAAACAAATGAATAAATTTCTCTTAGAAAACCACTTTCACCTAGTCATGGTATTTGAATCTCCAGGGCACAAATGGTTTAGAGGGCTGTTTGCAGGATCTGAGGGTGAGATTTCTGAGACATAGACGGTATGGGATAGTGTAGTGGTTTTCTAACAACTTCTTCTTCTTCTTCTTCTTCTTCTTCTTATTATTATTATTATTTTTAAGGACAGGGTCTTGCTACATTGTCCAGGTTGATCCGGAACTTGTGGGCTCAAATGTCTCAGTCCCTAAATATCTGGGACTACTGGTATATACCACTGCACCTGGCTGATAACTACTATTTTTAATAGTAATCAATTCCTTTTTTTGTACTAAAATTTACTGAAAACTCACTGTTGAAGCAGGAAGAGCACAAATTTGCATGGGTTGTGGATTTGAAATGTGAGTGGTGGATTTGAATCTTCTTATGGATGCTCATAGAATACTAGACAGGTCGTTTACTGAGACTCATTTGTGAAAGGGGTGGTAAGCTTGTCACATGTACTGGCAGAGTTACCTGTGAGTCTTGAGTGTTATGCCATTGTGCCAGTGAAAGAAATTCTTCTCTATCTCTCACTTTATTTTTTTAAATTGTACTGGGGTTTGAACTCAGGGGCATTTAACCACTGAGCCATATCCCCAGCTCATTTTATTTTTTATTTTGAGCCAGGGTCTTGTTAAGTTGCTTAGGGCCTCACTAAGTTGCTGAGGCTGGCTTTGAACCTGCCATCCTCCTGCCTCAGCCTCCCGAGGCATTGGATTGGCATGCACCACTGCATTTAGCTCAAGATTCTTCTCTTGAATTTGCAGTTCTAAGAGCCTCTTGATTTGGGGGTTGCTGTCTTGTAAATTTGAAATGTGAGTGGTGGATTTGAATCTTCTTATGGATGCTCATAGAATACTAGACAGGTCGTTTACTGAGACTCATTTTATATACAGGATATATAACATGTATAAAGCCAAGGAGGTTGATACATACTCAATGAAATGTGAAAGAAAAACCAGGTTTGACCTTGAGAAGTGCCTTGAGAAGTGACCTTGAGAAGTGTTCATTTAATGAACACCTGAGGAAGGGAAGCTGAGAGATAATACAAGTTCTTAACAATTCAGGAGCCAGGTTTGGTGTCTTGTAAATTTTTCTTGCTGTTGGTAATAGGGAGATTTCTACAAGATCTTTATTTGTGAGATGCTTCCAGTTCTATGAGATTCCCTCTGATAATATTTTTTTGAAAAGTCACATGATGGTGGAGAGGGTAGTGCAGGCCTGTAATCTCAGCAACTTGAGAAACAGGAGAATCACAAGTTCAAGGCCAGTCTCAAGCAATCAGGTGAGATTTGTCTCAAAAGGAAAAGTAAAAAGAGTGGGGAATGTGGTTCAGTGACAAATAAAGCACCCTGGTTCAATCTCCAGTTCAAATAAATAAATAAATAAATAAATAAATAAATTAGAATGAAAAGTTGCATGACATTAAAATATTGGTTAAATAGTTCATTCATTTTTCATCAACTTCCACTGAATGGTTGGTATGTTTAAGTTAGAGGCTGAAATCTAGGTGTTGGGGGATGAGCAAGGCACGTTCACTACTTTGGGAGAGTATATTCCCTGGGAGAGGCAGAAACATACAGGATATATAACATGTATAAAGCCAAGGAGGTTGATACATACTCAATAGAGTTGCAAATAACAAACTGTAGCTACAAGATGAGGATTCTTATAAAAGAAGTGGAGGCAAGGGTAGTCTAGACAGTAAAAGAAAGGAATCGGGAAGACAGGTGATCTTTGTGATCAATAGAATGGCAAGACACATTTGGGTTGAAGCTAGAATATGTAGGAAGAGGTAAATAAATAGACTGAGCATAGATGAGGAATATCTTCTTCCCCTTCTTGTACCCTTTGCTCTCTCTCTCTCTCTTTTTTTTTGCTGAGTTTGTATGAAGCCTCAGAATCTTTTTAAACATAGTTTTCCAAGAAGCCACCTGGAGATTGACACTTGAGATAGAATAATTTGTCATTCCTGGCTTGGGCTTTAAATTCCATACTTATATATTTGCATTTTATTTGCTTGTAGTTAAGGAGTTATTGCCTATTTCCAGGAATCGGAATTATGAGTCAAATTCATAAGTGTCTTGTGAGGAAGTTCATGAGGGTAGGATCCACAGAAAAAGTGAAAAGCTGGAAACCAGATTGGTAAGAAGACTATGAGAATCATCTAGAACAATGTGAGTGGGAGGGAAAAGTAGATATGAGTGTAATACAAAGTTGCTCCCTGCCCTTTCCGCTGTATCACAACCTAGCTTGTCAGTCTGAAAGCTGCTCTCCCCGCCCTTTCCGCTGCAGCCATTTCCCCGCCTCCCAACTACTTGTCAGTCTGTGAACATCCTAGCTTGCTATTGGTTCATCAGTCAGCTTGCAAGCATCCTTCTCCGTTATTGGTCCCCTGTTAGGCCGGTGGAATTCAACTGCTTCAGGGTAGCTACCCCGCCATCTTTTCTCATGCTTTCTCTCCCCCTGACTCACTTTCTTTCTCCTCCTCGCTTTTCACACTCTCTTGTTGTGCCCTTTCTCTTTTCCTCTCATTTTCTTTCTTACCCTGCAGGGAGACACTCTGTTTGCTTAATAAACTCCCTTATGTGATTTCCTGTGTCCGGCGTGGTTTTCTTCCAGTGAGAGGACAGGAAAGGCTGTAGGGAGGTAGAAATTATAGAATTTGGCAAGGAGAGAGGGAGAAGACTGACCATCACTGAGCTTTCTCACTTGGGGCACTGAGAGGACAGAGGATCAAGAACAGGAGCACAGGACTAGGGCTTCAACCTTCCTTTTTACAAACAGAAGATGAACTGAGTTTCAGACAGGTTGAACTTGAGGAGTCTATGGGCCATCCATGGACAGAATCCCAGCTCTTATCTATAAATACACTTGTGTAGTTCAGGATTCACGTGGAGGAACCAGTGAAATGCTGATGAGCTGATGTCATCTCCTAGAAGACAGCTGTGAAAGAAAAACCAGGTTTGACCTTGAGAAGTGCCTTGAGAAGTGACCTTGAGAAGTGTTCATTTAATGAACACCTGAGGAAGGGAAGCTGAGAGATAATACAAGTTCTTAACAATTCAGGAGCCAGGTTTGGTGTCTCACACCTTAATCCTAGCAATTTGGGAGACTGAGGCAGGAGCATTTCGGGTTTGAGGCCAGTCTCAGCAACTTACCAAGATCTTGTCTCAAAATAAGAAAATATCGCATGCACAAGGCCCCAGGTTCAATACCCTGCACTGCAAAAAAAAAAAAAAAAAAAAAAAAGAAACGAGGATGTAGCTCAGTGGTAAAGTATCCCTGGGTTCAATCCCCAGCACCAAAACAAACAAAAACCAACATGGGGTATCATTAGTTAAATCTAGTCCTGTCCTGTCTGATTTTTCTCTACTACAAAACCACGTCTCACCTGAATGGGACTTATTGGTGTTTGTCTGAGAATTAAAGAAAATAGATATTTTTCTTCTGCACATCCTTTAAGGCAGCATTTCTCAAACTCTCTGACCATGAACCATAGTGACGTGACCCAGGACACACATGCATATGTAATTATGTAACTCAAATAAGGCTTCATGAAACAATATCACCTTGTATCTTCTACAGTTAGTACTGACATTTTCTATTTTGTTTTATTTCAAGAAAACGCTGATTGAGTTCCACAAAGTTGATATCAGTCACCAGTGTGTTTCAAAGCTGCACTTTGAAAGACACTGTTGAGAAATGGTGATTTCTGGAAGTCCACTCTCCCTCTAGTGGTTGGAATCTTTCAGAGAGACTGGAGCTTGAAGCCTCAGCTCCACCTGATGATCAGTGGGAAAGAGCTGACCCCAGATCAAAGGCCTGTCTTGCATGTAGGCATTCATTTTTACTTTGGGAGGAAGTTCTAGGTGGGTCCTATCAGTAGGGTTGCTTGTGATGTTTCCAGATGCAAATAACAACGATAATATAGGCTGAGCCGCTCTACTGTGATGGTGCTTAAGAAGTTTCAGATATTGGAGCATTCTAGATTTCAATTAGGGATTTTAATCAGTAAAGTCTATTCGAATATTCCCAAATCCAGAAAACTCTCAAACCTGACACGTGTGTTCCCGAGCATTATGGAGAAGGGACATTCAACTTGTCATGGATGTTTATTGTCGGGCACATTACGCACAATAATAACAATTTATTTTCATAATAAAGTTCTGAGGGAAGTTGAATTATTACCTGCATTTTACATTTGAGAAATACCAAGGCTGGAAGAGAAAACTTGCCCATGATCATACAGTCAGTGCATTTGCAGAACACAGGCACTTAACACAACTTGGAAGACATTCTGAAGAGCTGGGCTAGTGATCTGTGTCTTCCTTGGTCCCCCTGGGCCCTGTGCCACCCCATCACACACTTGTGTGTCTCTTAGCAGGGCTTGGTCTTGTCTCTTGGTACTCTTTATATCTTTTCTTAGTGGAACCTCCTTCAATTGTAGTTTTGTGGATTTAATCAAACATCTAAGTGGGGTATGGCAGCACATGACTGTAATCCCAGCTACTCAGGAGGCTGAGCCAGGAGCATTGCAGATTTGAAGCCATCCTGGGCAATTCTGTGAGACTCTGTCTAAAAATAAAATAAAAAGGGACTGGGTGCGGTGGCATACGCCCGTAATCCCAGCGGCTTAGAGGCCAAGACAGGAGGATCGCAAGTTCAAAGTCAGCCTCAAGCAACAGTGAGGTGCTAAGCAACTCAGCGAGACCCTGTCTCTAAACAAAATAAAAAATTGAACTGGGGATGTGGCTCAGTGGTTGAGTGCCTCTGAGTTCAATCCTTGGCACTCCCCTGCCTCCCTAAAAAGGAACTATTTCTCAATCTGTTAATGTTCAGACATAAGAAATATATGACAATGAGGGTAAGAACAGGTTTCATTACCCCAAGATCTACCAATAGCAGCTGCTGGCTTTGACAGTGTTTCCATTCACCTTCCTGAAAATACCCCAGGCTCCTTTTGAGCATTTCTCCCCTTCAGTCTTAGTCCTGTGGCAGGAGCAGGGCTGGTCTCCCTTTCTTGAGTGAGAAGTGAGCAAGTGACAGAGGCGTGGCCAGTGAGAAGACTGCACTAACCTGGTCACAGGTTGAGAGACAGGGATGGGATCACAGCGAGGCCAGAAGGAACAAGCCCTAGGTTCTTGTTAGAACTCTCTAGGGCTGCCCAGCTGGTAGACTGTGAGCCTGGAGCTTCTGGCAATTATTATTACCATCACTTGGTGAGGCCCTGTCTGAAGATGAAGCCAACATGGAGGAAATCAGCAGAGGAATGAAAAGCAACTGATTTTGCATTATGTCTTTTGAGCACTGAGATCCAGCCAATACTGTATGTTGAAGCCAATCAGTTTCCTTTTGGTTTAAGTTGACTTTTGTTGAACTTCTGTAACCCACAACTCAGAGTTCAAACTGTTGGGTGCATCCTTCATGCTCCATGTTCTCTGCTTAATTCCAAGTGAATAACCGCCCCCCAAATAGCTCTATTCTCTCTGGCATTTGGGCTGAAACAGTTGCCTTGACCCTGACTTGCCTGCACTGATTCCTATTCCAGTTCAGGTTGGGTTGAGGGTCAAGATTAAAGGGAGGGCTAAGGATATAGCTCTGCTGGTAGAATGCTAAGCACAAGGCCCTCGATTCAATCCCCAGCACTGCCAAAAAAAAAAAAAAAAAAATACAGTAAAGGGGGTTGTGTGGGGACCTCATGGCTCAAGCCTATAATCCCAATGACCAGAGAGGCTGAGGCAAGTTTGAGGCCAGTCTCAGCAACTTAGTGAGACCATCTCGAAATAACTAACTGAATAAGTAGTAGGGATGGGAATGTAGCTCAGTGGTTGAGTGCCTCTGGGTTCAATTCCCAGTACCTCCAAAAAAAAAAAAAAAAAAAAAAAAAAAATATATATATATATATATATATATAGTGAATCAAACGGTTTCCTGTGGCTCTGGTCACATATGAGCACTTCCTTTTTTTCCCCCTGTCCATAATGACCTGTCCAGCCCAAGTGTTCCGTGTATATAACCTGGTGCTTCCCTGGTGGTACACATCAGCCTCTTGGTCCAAGTGGTCTGCTTCACCTCTGCTTGAAAGAGATAGGACCCTCATATTGAGAAGACTGATGGGACTGTAGTTGTAAGCCTGTGGTGGTCTTATAAACTGCAAAAGGTTGGTGGTGAGTCGGTGACAGCAGAGGAAGGAAAACTGACCATGACCTTCATTTTAGGGTCCATGTGTGGCTTCTGGGTGTGTGTTTCATCAATTCTCTGATACAATCTTATGAATGAATCAGTCCCTCAAAAATTAGTACATATTTAATAAGTATCAACTAGAAAGGATCTCAGGAGATCCTTCATTTTGCACAGTCCTCAGCCAGTCTTTGCTTAATAAACACTTTTGGTGATGAATAATACTTTAAAGCCTTGAAGTTACTTCAAGATACAATCAGAGAATAAATTCTTGGTTCCCAAGGAATGATCAACTATTCTTGAGCTCCAGGTAGGAATTTTGGATCCCGATACATTATTCATCTTTACCCTTTTTCAAGGAATGACCAAATATTTCTAAGCTAGTGGTAGGAATATTTTTCTTGCCTCCAACATTTAGCTTTGGATTCTTGGAATATTGTCACTCCCGTAAGTCAGAGGTTAGGGAACATTTTAAAATGCTTTTAACAGAACAGGTTATGCCTTAAACTAAATCACTGCTTCACCTTAAATGTCCCTCGGATGCCTGAGATGACTTCCTGTGCCTGCATTTAGTCTCTGGCTAAAGCCACAGTGGACACAGGTTTGGCTCTGTCCTGGGCTAGGGCTTCTCTGGCTTAAGGTGTACCACCTCTTGCTTAGGTGCTTCTGTCTGGTGAATATTTGGAACATTTTAGGTGTCCTCTCTGTTCTCCTTTTAGTGTTCTTTCTGTAGTAAAATTATAATAAAATAATTCCAATGTCCTGCTCTGAAGTAGTATAAACAGTTCTGGGCAGAGGCACTTTCCAAAGTAAGACTAGCTGCTGGTCTGCATATGAAATAAATGGGAAATGGACCATAGCCCAGGACAGTATGATTTAATTTGAGCCTCTTAGGAATAAGGGCTGGGATGTAGCTCAATGGTAGCGAACATTTGAGACCCTGCGTTCCATTCCCAGCACTTAAAAAAATAAAAAATAAAAAATGCAAAAGACTTCCCTTACTGATCAGTTCCTATGAATGAAGCTCAGGATCCCTTCTGAGACAGAATAACACCTTCCTTCCCCCACATATCCCGGAATTCAGTAGACTTCTAAGATCCCAGAACAATTTTATTTTCCTCTCATCAGGGGTTGGGAAATGAGGCGCTCACCTCCCTTCCTCCACTGGGCTTAGATTTGATTTTTGGGCAGACTCAAAGGCGGTGTTTTCAGCTTTGGAGACATTTTAGAATCACCTGGGGTTTTAAAATCTCTGGGGCCTGCCCCTAGAGATTCTGAATTTTGTGGTCTGGGGTATATCCTGGCATCGGGATTTAGAAACCCTCCCACATATTTATAATGTGCTGTGATTGTATGAACAGATCAGGTCCAGGAAAAAAATAAGACTAAATTCAGCCTTTGTTTAAATTGGTTGTCATTGCTCTGAATGGACTTTCTATATGCCATTGAATATGAGTTTGTTATAAAGAAATCTGGGGAAATCTTTTGCTTGTGTTTTTGAATGTACTTGGGGAAAGTCAAAGTCTACATCTTGCCTGCTCTGTGGGATTGTTATGAACCTGCATAAGAGTCTAGGGAGGTGGTGGGAGAGGAGGGGGAGAACCTTCTAAACCAGGGTTTGCAACCTCACCCACCTGCCAGGGGCCAGGCAGGATACAGGACAACAAGCAGTAGGTCGGTGGCTAGGCATGAGTCCTAGCTCAACAGGAACACTGTTCCACCTCTGGCTGTGGTTGCCAAATGAATCTTTCCTATTGTTGCTAGAACTTTCCTGACTTTTTCTTGTTTTAGGGAGTGGGGTGGGGGTTGGGGAGAGACACACACTAGGGTTGGTCTGCAGAAAATCTAGATTTTAAGAATGTTGAATGCCAAGAAGCACACTTGAGGGTTAGACTCACAGACCATCGTTTTGTAAATTCTAAAACTGGATGGAGGTGAGACCGATTTAAAAATCAAGATTTTTTTTTTTTTCCCCTTTAGTAAATCACTCGATTTCTACATCTTACTTTCATTCTCACTGTTTTATGGCTTGACTTCCCTTGGCTGCTTTGCTAGAGGGAGAAGGGTTCTCTATCCTCAAAGAGACCATTTCAATTTATTTTTTGGACTTTCCTAAACTTCAAGGAGTTAAAAATGCCAGGTTGGGAAACAGCCTGGGAAAAGCGTTCTAAGCCTGAAGGAGCCTTATCTGCTTATTATGTATTTTGGAGTCTGGCAAAGTCTCTGAACTAAGCTGGCAGGCCAGGGTTGGAGCTGTGGGGTCTGTCTGGAGCCAGAACAGGGAAGGCAGTGTCATGGAATCCGGATGCTGACGGAGCTCCTGGCACACAATGGTCCTGTTTGTGTGGGGCGAGTGGTATCCAAGATGGCACAAAGGAGAGTGTTGAAGGCGAGAGGAGAAGGAGTGGGAGATGGATGTGCTGAGGATCAGGACAGGGTAAGGCAGCTTTTTAAAGAGGCTCCTAGAAGTTGCTAGATTTGAGGATGAAATTTTGGCTGTGGAACCAGTGGATACACTTGCTCTGCTGCTTCCTCATTCTTTTGACTTTAGAAAATGCCAAAGAAGAAGAACAAATATTACAGGAAGGGGAGAAAGGCCATTGTTTGGACACCAACTATCCTTAATAAAGTCCAGAAGCTATTAGAACACACAGGACGCTAAATGGATTCATGTGAATGTGGATGGGCTGTGTGAAGTTTGTCTTCTTACACTTCCTTGGAAAGAATCCTTAGTTCCTTCCCCTATTCCTTCTACAAGACAGCTTGTAATGTCCTCTCAAATGTGGAAAACAGAATTCTCCAAGTGAAAAAAAAAAAAAAAGAAAAAGAAAAATCAAAAGGTTGCAAGTGCAATTTCTTCATACTTAACAACAGCACAAGCACCTTAGTATCTAGAAATAAATAGAAAACAGAAAAGAGAAATATGGTATATCCCTTTGCAAAGCTAATGTGGTATGTATAGTCCCACTTAAGTTCATGTACTTCGTGGGTCTGATTTTTGGGGGGGTATCCTAAAGCAAGACACATCTGTATCCTATCAAGACCTCTCCCCCAAAGTGCAGCCACTTTGGAATGAATGACCATGAGTGGTCACCACCATCATCAATTTTCCCTTCTTCCTCACACTACTTGGTTTCCCTGTTTTGTGTGAGGAGATGATAAAATCGTAGCATATTGGAGGAGGAAGGGAATGTTGTTATATTTGATTCTGATCTCTTCAATTTGCAAAGAACCAAGACTGAAAGACTGAGAGGAGGTATGTCCAGAGCCACTTGGTCAAGTAGTGGCTATGATGACACTGTCTATCTCACCCAGTTTCTCTTTTTTTCCATGGAATTCCAGTTAGGGTTCCATCCCTCCTGACTGTGACTCAGAAGCTGACCCCATTGCAGCCCATACTGGATCCTGGTTATCCTAAACCTATCACTGCATGGCATTTTCCTACTGTTGATCCAGAGGAGAGTGCATGGCTCAAGATGGCCCAGACCATCAGCTCAAGATGGAAGGGGAGGCCTGTGTCCCAGGCTTGGGGGAGAAGATTCTCTCTCTCTTGCTTGTTCTCACCAGCACTATTGGGAGCCATCCTTTCACCAGCAGGGGTCTATCTGTGTCCAAGCACAGTAAGGACACAGTTCCATTCCTTCCAAGTGAAGCATACATCTCATCCTGTTGCCCACCTGTGCCCAGCAGGTCAGGCTACTCCACTGCACAACTGGGCAAAGGAGAATTTTCTGGACAGCTACGTTGGTGATTAGTTGTAGATTGGCACTAATGGAATTTCTGTGACTCAGTCTTTGGCTATTGGACTCTATGCGCCCCCCCCCCCCCGCCACCCCATGCTGGAAACCCCGTGGTGTATGCAGGGAACCCCAACAACTTGGGGAGACTGAGGCAGGATGGTTTGGTTCAAGGCCAGCCTGGAGAACTTAATAAGATCCTCCCTTGAAATAAAAAATAAAAAGGGCTGGGGCTGTAGCTCAGTGGTAGAGCAACTCTAAGTTCCATCCCTACTAACAAATTAAACAAATAATAAAAATAAACAAATAAGTGGCATTGCCTACATCAGTATATGACTGATGAGACAGAAGAGGAAGAAATTACCTGAACCAGTCAAAATATTTTAGTTGTAAGAGATGGATGATTCAATTGAAGCTGCCTAAATAATAATAATAATAATAATAATAATAATAATAATAATAATAAAAATTACAGGCTCTGGCTGGAGCTGAGTGGTAAAGTACATGTTTAGCATGTGTGAGACCCTTCATGCCATCTCCAGCATAGGGCAGGATGTATAGACTAAGTAAATAAAAAGTATGCACAAATGTGACTCAGTCTGGAGATTTAAATAATGACACTAGGACCCTGACATTATTCATGTCCTTTTTTTTTTTTTTTTTTTTTTGGGTGCTGGGGATCGAACCCAGGGCCTTGTGCTTACAAGGCAAGCACTCTACTGACTGAGCTATCTTCCCAGCCCCCATTATTCATGTCTTGCCTTCTCTGTCATCCACATTGGTTTTATTCTCACATCCACATGGGGTCAAGATAGTAGTCATAGCCAGACACAGTGGCTCATGCCTGTAATCCCAGAGACTCGGGAGACTGAGGAGGAGGATCGCAAGCACGAGGTCAGCCTCAGCAACTTAGTGAGGCCCTAAAGCAATGTAGTGAGGCCCTGTCTCAAAATCAAAAATAAAAAGGACTGGGGATGTGACTCAGTGGTCACAGCTCCTTGTCCCCGGTTGGCTCCAGTTGGGTCATGGGCTCACTCCTGACATAGCAATATTCTGCCAGGTCCGAACTGCTTGTCTCTACCTGGGCTAGAGTGCAGGCTGAGACCGGCACCAGGTCCCAGAGGAAAATCACAGTTCTGTTACCCAGGAGACAAGTGAACAGGTGCTATCTGCCAATTCAATACCTAGAAGCTCTTCTTTGTGTGTAGATTTTTAATTTTACATTTTTTGGTACTGGGAATTTAACCCAGGGGCACTTTACCACTGAGATACATCCCCAGTGCTTTTTATTTCTATTTTGTGACAGAGTCTCACTAATTTGCTGAGGGTGACCTTGAACTTGCAATCTTCCTGTCTCAGCCTTCTGAGTCACTGGGATTATATGAGTGCATCACCTGTCCAACTTAATGTGTAGATTTTCAATTTAATTTATTTTTTTGATTTGTATTATGCAAAGATGAAAGAGTATGAAACCAGAAAACCAATATTTTAGTCTCAGCTCTTTGAGACTCAGCTACAGGATTGTTAAGTGGGAGGCATACCTTTATCTAGCTGGACCTTGGTGTTGTTCTGAATGAGATTGTTTATAGGAAATGTGAAGGGCTAAACAAAAATAAGAGATTGTTTGGGAGGCTGCAACAGGAGGATCGTAAATTTGAGGCCACTTTGAACAACTTAGTGAGACACTAACAAAACAAACAAACAAAAAGAATGGGCTGGGGATATAGCTCAGAGGTAGAATCCTCCTGGATTCCCTCCCCAGTACTGCAAGAAAAAAAATCATTGTTATTATTACTGTTATTATCTTTTCTAAATGCCTCCCACTCATGCTCTGACTATGGTGTGACGTTAGGCAAGGTATGAAGAATGAGTGCACCATTCGCACCTGGAAATGGAAAGAATTTGGGCAGGTTGTTATAGGCACATACAGCATCTTTGTTAGAATCAGAAATAGACCTTTCCTTCCATCTCTGGACACTCCCTGGGGAACATGGCTTAGCAAGTGACCGCATCTTTGTGCAAAGAAAAAGCCTCTTCCTCTAGGCAGACACCTGCATGCTAGGGCACACGGTATGTTGAATGGAGTGCATGCTGGGTTTTGACTCTTGCTGTCCCCTTAGCAGGAGAGTGGGTGGTTGCCAGGGCTCTGTAGTGCACAACCTGCACTGATTTCTGGTGATGAACCATTGAGCAGGTTGAACCCTTGAAGTCTTGCACCTTGTTTTCCTGGCAAAGTCCGTCTAACATACTAGGACCATTTACCACTGTCCCCTTTTCTTCTTTCCCCGCCTGAGGGGCCCGGGGATTCGAACCGTGGCACTTGTGCATGCTAGGCGAGCGCTCTCCTAAACAAGCTATTTCTTCAGCTCCAACTGTCCCCTTTTCTGAGTCTTTTCACTTATGCTTAATGCAGCAGTGTATACTAGCTCTCTTACTTAACTACCCACCAGTGAGTGATCTGGCTTCTGTGGGCCTTTTCAGGTGCTTGCCTGCATACCATTCCAATTGCAAAGAAGAGAATTCTTCCTTTTAAGCTGTGTTGATGAGCAATTATGCAGAGGGTAGCTAAGCCTTTAAAATGAACACAGTGCACTGATCACCACAGTTGACGATTGTTGGAAAGCCAGATAGATGCGGATTTCAGGAAAAGGCCATGACAAGCAGAGGCTGCTTCACCTAGATTGACCACCACTGTTTGCTATTCTAAATCCTCCTGGCAACAGCAGCTTGGGAAAGAAATCATTTGAACTAGATCCAGCCAGGCTCCAGGGAGCCAGGGATGTGACACAGTAGCCTTTATGTTACTACAACTGAAAGTTTTCCTATTCTTAAATGATTTTTCTGCTCTTTTGTGACTGATGGATAGGTAGAGCCAAAAGCCACTTGCAAAGTTGTGTGGTGACCAAGTTGCCCCTTTCACTTCATCCTTGGAATCTTTTGGGTCATCTGAAATGTGTAGCTATGACAGAAACTTTTCAGAATGATTATAGCCAGGATTAACTGGTCACCATGACATCAGTGGCGGCTTAAGAGAATTAGGTCTCAGTTTAAAGCACGCTCAGGTCTCTTCTGCCTAGAAAACACCATTCCTCAACACAGCTATTGTTACCTAATCTTTCGTTTTTACACAGAAAATGTTCTGCTGCCTTGACTGGCTTTCATTTCCTTACCCTCTACTTGCTTTTACTTCCTCCAGCGGGTTGTTTCTTTTTACCCTCCCACCCGCAGCCCCCCGCAGCCCCTGCCTAGATCCTCTCCCAGTCCTTCTCTCCTCCCTGGATGAATCCCTGGTCCAGGGAGGACACAGCAGGAGACTGGAAGGTGATAGGGCAGCTTGTTCCCCACAACCCTCCATTGCAAGGAGACTGTTCCCCTGCAGCCATTCCCTGGTAGGGAGGGGTCCCCCAGGGTTCCAGAATCACACTCCTTCTCTTGTCCCTTTAGGCACAGAAATGGAAACAGCTTCCTGCCATCATGAGTCTCTGGGTGCCTCATTATCTCTTGCTGTTTCTCTTATTCCTTCCTACACTCTATATAGAGTCCCTTCATCAAATTCTTTATAGTTCAAGCCTTTGGAGTGTCCATCTGTTTCCTGCCTGGATGGCAACTGGAACAGTGCTCATCCTCACCTATTCTGAAAGAGTTCCCTGGAGGTTCAGCAGGGAGGTCCAAAACAGGTACCCAGGAAACTCAGCTCTTTTTCTCCTGAGCTATTTGCACTCAAATTACTTCTTCTTCTATATCTTCTCCTATAGTCTCTTAGGTACTGTTCTGTCTCCCTTTTCACTCATTCTCTGACAACAACTATTATACATACACCGGTCCTTTTCTTTCCATTTCTTCCTGCCCCATTTAACACATGACCCATAAAAACACAATCATCCCAAATACCTGGAACCAATTTATGGTGCAGTCTCGAGAGGTAGGTTCTAGACCATCTCAATTTGACTCTCTTGATGAACTTCCATCCATCTCCACCATGCTCTGAGTCCTGGAAGACAGACTGCTATGCGTGAATCAAAGGGCTCCTTGATGTCTAGCTTCTTGTTAGGTCCAGTCAGTCAGAAAGTACTGGCTAGGCCTGGCATGGTGGCACACAACTGTAATCCCAGCTACTTGGGAGGCTGAGGCAGGAGAATCACCAGTTGGAGGCCAGCCTCAGCAACTTTGTGAGACCTTGACTCAAAGTTAAAAATAAAAAGGGGTTGTAGCTCTGGGTTTAATTGGTGGGGGAGGGTGGGTGGGGGAGAGATTAGTGGCTCAATTGATTAGCATGCAGTACTTCAAAGACAGCACGTCTGGAGACCAGAGGGCCAGGAAGGTAGGTTACAGTATTACTCAAACAGATGAGCAGGGGATGGAACATGGTTGTGTTCCTGACCTGGAGACTGAACTCTGTCCTCTGTCCTCTGGCTACAACTTTCCCCTTTCAGGTTAATGGATGCCAGGGCCTCCATTAACCAGTAGTCTGCCCACTACTTTCTCAACATATTCTTTTACACTCTTCAAATTTACCTCCATTTGAATGGCTCTCTGCTTCTTTCTGGAACCTGACTGGTCCTGGGGCCCCAGTCACTGCTTTCAGTTGAGAACTGTAGATGTTGCCTTTCCTATAGCTAGGGGACTTCCTTTTCTTTCTACTCATTCCAATCTATTATAAGTTGGTCTGAATGGGTGAAAAACTTAACCTCATATCTGATCTAATGCTCCTCTCCTCTCCTCTGCTCAGGAAGAAGGTCCCGAGGAGAAGAGCGCTGTACTCCTCGACGCCTGCTCCCCTGCTAGGCATGTCCTGAGTGCTGAGGCAACAGGAGGAAAAGGGGAAAAGGGCACATTGTCTTTTTATAACCCGTGCCTGAAACAGTTTGGTCTGCATGTTTGCTAATGTCTGTCTAACACTGAGGGCCCATCAAAACTGCCATGGGGCCAGAGCCCAAATGCCGATTCTTCCAGGATGGGACAGGAGATACTGGGGAAACAGATCACCCCCAAATTTTAATAACTTAGAGCAACAAAGGCTTACTTTTCTTTTATGTTACATGTCTGTTGCAGGTCAGCAGAAGCTCTCAGGTTCATGGGACGGACACCAGAGAACGAGTTCCCAGAAGACCTTGCAGCAGGACTCAAACTTTGGACAGGCTATGACTTAATACTTGCATTTCATTGGCCAGAAGTAGCCACGTGGCCTCACCCACACAGAAGGAAGCCAGGAAGTACCATATTATCATGTTCCCAGAAGGGGGCGCTCTAGAAATATTTTGGAAATGTTAGGAAACAATGCTGATAACTATTGCAGGAAGTGTGTGTGTGTGTGTATAGAGGAGACAGGAGAGAGAAGGAGAGGTAGAGGCAGAGGCAGAGGCAGAGGCAAAATGGCCTCTGCTGCCAGTCTGAAGACCTCGTCCCATCCCCTCACATTCCTGGAAGCCCCCTCCATCCATCTCGCTGCTGAAACTCCACTCCTTGTAGGCAGTTTTTGAACAATGACTTACAAGATGACTAAAACCCAGCAACCATTCTTTTCTTTTCAAGAAAACAATTGTGGTAAAACACATTTAATGTAAAATTTACCAATTCAATCATTTTAAAGTATGCAATTCAGTGGTGTTTTGTATATTCACAGTATTTTGCAGCTATTACCCCTATTTAGTTTCAGGTATTTTCATCACCCCAAGAGAAAACTCTACCCATTAAGTGTCATTTCCTCCTCTCTGCTCCCTCTCCCTCTACTCTTTGGCAACAACTAATCTGCTTTTTATCTCTATGAATCTGCCTATTCTGGATATTTCATATAAATGGAATCATATAAAAATCATATAGACATATGGTATTTTGTGTCTTTAAACCCAGCTACTGTCTGAGGTGTCCTTGTGACCCACAGGAAGGCCACACAATGTTGTGCCAAATGGTGGCAGTACTGGTACTCCCCAGGAGCCTCCTCTCCACCTCTCTCTCTCCACCTGCTGTTCCTTTTTACTGGCTCTGAAGGAGCTCAGCACCCAGCTGCCTAAGCAAGGAGTGGGTTGCCTGCCTCCCCTTCCTTCAGACCCTCAGTCTCAGTGAGTGAGTTTCTCCCTGACACTGATGAGATTGGCCCAGGGAAGTGAGGGTCTCACCAGTGGAAAGAAAAATTGGGTGCTTGCCAGGTGTCCCTTGAGCCAGTTCTCTCCTGCTCCCTCCCCAAACATGCTTCCACAGCTGGAAGTGGTGGCCATTATAGTGGAACCAAAGTTAGCAGGACCAGGAGAGTATGGCATCTGTGCCGGCCTGTATTGTGTGTGTGTGTGTGTGTGTGTGTGTGTGTGGTATGGGGGATTTAACTCAGGACTACTCTATCACTGAACTACTTTCCCAGTCCTTTTTTATTTATTTTTTGTAAAAGGAATTGATCCCAGGAGCACTTAACCACTGATCCACATCTCCAGTTCATTTTATTTTATTATTTTGAGACAGGATCTGGCTAAGTTGCTGAGGCTGGCTTTGAACTTGTGATCCTCCTGCCTCAGCCTCTTGAGTAGCTGGAATTATAGGCATGAGCCACCATGCCTGGTTGGCCAGTGCTCTTTACAAGTTCTTCATGTGCCTTGTTTTCAGTTGTGGGCCTGCCAATTGCGCTGCAGTAGAAAGGTCCTATTTGACAGGGCACAGTGGCCCTCACCCAGCAACTAGGGCAACTGAGACAGGAGGATCTCAAGTTCAGGGCCAGCCTGGGCAACTTAGCTAGAAAAGGACTTGTCTCAAAACAAAAATAAATAAATAAATAAATAAATAAATAAATAAATAAATAAATAAATAAATACAGCTGGGGATGAAGTTTGATTGTAGAGTATCCTGGGTTCAATCCCCAGTACTGAAAAGAAAGGCCCTCTTTGATATTTTCTTATACTGCACATCATTTTTGATAATGGAAAGTCCTGCTCAATGACTTTCCTTGTCTCTATTTTGAATGAGATACATTTCAAACTCTTGTCCTGGCATTTGAGGCCCTCCACAAACCTGCTCCAACTTAGCTTTCTAAAAGCTTTCTCTTTTACCATGCTTAGCACAGATTTTATTTCCTTCCAGGCTGGCTTGCATGCTCACTGCCCCACAAATGGCCTTGCTCAGTTTTGGTTGGGGTGCTTCATTCATCCACCACCACTTGGAAGGCTGTTTCTCTCTTCTTGCCCATGCGGTCTTCCCCATTATTTCCTCCCAGTCTCCCTGGTTCCCAGCCTTCCCTCCTGGCAGCGCTCTGCTGTCTAGTGTGCACCCATTGGACATGCATCCTGCTGCCTCCCCTGGTTGGTGACCTCCTCACATGTTTATGTCCCCTATACTGGGAGCAGGGTTAGTTGTCAAATGACTGACTGATTGATGGACAGGAGCCAGCTTGATTGGAGCCCACTCCCCCATCCCTGATGTCCTCAGTAAAGGCCACTAGCTGAACCAGGCAGCAGGGAACTTAGCCAAGGCTAGGAATCCAGTCTTTCCCTGATTGGCAAGTGGGGGAGTTAGGAATCAACTCTGGGTAGTTCTGCCATTTCCCAGGATGCCCGTCCAGCTTTTCTTGGGGCTGGGGATCTGGAAGAGATGGCTATGAATTGTCTGCTAGGGTTGACTCAAGGACCTTCTGTTGTTACCAAGTTTGTATGAGGGATGAGAAAAAGGGAGAGTAGGGAGGGAGCAAGAGAAAGGAACACTGGGAAAGGAAGGTGAGATAGAAATAAAGAGAAAAAGGCAAGCTGAGGCAGGAGAGTCGTTTGAGCTCAGGAGTTCAAGGCAGGGGCAAAATAGTAAGACCCCATTCTAAAGAAAAAAAAAAGGTCAATGTGGGCAAGAGAAGCAGGGACCCCAGACCTTGGATGAGAAGAGGCAGGATGCCACTGTTTGAAGGGCGGAACTCTGTTGAGCGGCTTCCACTATTTCTCGGTTTTTCTACCCCCGCTCCCCCAACCGCCAGGATATGCAGCTTCAGAGTTCCTCATGTTGTCTGCCTGCACAAATTAAAAACAGGGGAGAATGTATCTTCCTTGGTAATCTCACCTCTGCTTTGAGGTCCTACCCTTGCCTTGTTTTTGTGTTTCTGGTTTGGTTTGTCTCAGCAGGAGGAGCTACTTGTGCCTTGGAGGGTCTATTCCAGAGGGGAATATTCTGGAGGAATGCCCAGAGGGAAAGAGCTCCTGCCCCATTCCCAGTGCAGGCCCACCTTTCTCACAGTGGCCTAGAGCCACCCTTGACCAGAAGTTCTCCTCGGCTGTACAGGAAGAGGGCAGTCTCCTCCGAGGTCACCCTAAACCAGGCCAGGTTGGCAGCTTAGTTTTGAGGCATTCTGACTTTGCACCTCTGGAAGGCTTATGCTACCGACACCAGGCAGAGAGAAAGTCGTGACACTTGTGCTTCTGTAAGGCCTGTGGTTTGGCTGCTCACCTGATGGTGGCCCGTGGCTCTATCCACACTATCTGTGCAAACATTCCTACTTCTGAACACTTCTCACTGGAACTTTCCAAGATGGGTCCTGGCCTCCAAACCCTCCCTTCCCATTCACTCTATCTGTAGCTGCTGCATTAGTTTTGTTAAAAGTCATCTTTTATCTTGTCATTCCTCCACTTAGAAAGGATCAGGGCCAGGTAGGCCAGGCCTGGTGGCACATGTCTGTAATTCCAGTGTCAGGAGGCCAGCCTCAGCAACTTAGAAAGAACCCTGTCTCTAGATAGGGATTTTTAAAAAGGGGCTGGGGGTGTAGTTTGGCAGAAGAGCACCTTGGGTTAAATCTCCAATACCACAAAACAAGCAGAACCAAAAAATCATGAGTAAAGTAGGAGTGGGGATGTGGCCAGGGTAGACTTATTGCCTAGTGTTCTTGAAGTTCTGTTTTATATCCACAGCTATGAAAAACAAACAAACAAACAACACAAACAAAAAAAAAAAAAACAAAAACAAAAAAACAAAAAACCTAAATCCATTGGCCATGGAATAAATAGCTAGTTGATTTAGTTTCTGCAATCAAAGTGGTTTTTGTAATGTACAAAGCTGCTCTCCCCACCCTTTCCGTTGCAGCCATTTCCCCGCCTCCCAACTACTGTCAGTCTGTGAACATCCTAGCTAGCTATTGGTTCATCAGTCAGCTTGCAAGTATCCTTCTCCGTTATTGGTCCCCTTTAGCCCGGCAGAATTCAACTGCTTCACGTAGCTACCCCGCCATCTTTTCTCTCTTGTTTTTCTCTCCCCCTTACTTTCTTTCTCCTCCTTGCTTTCCACTCTCTCTAACGTGTGCCCTTTTCTCATTCCCTTTCTTTTCCTCTCTTACCCTGCAGGGAGACACTTTGTTTGCTTAATAAACTCCCTTATGTGATTTCCTGTGTCAGGCGTGATTTTCATGGGATCCCTTACAGTTTTGTTTTTGTGCTTAGCCTTACACAGTGGTGCACAGCTATAATCCCAGAAACTCAGGAGGCTGAGTCAGGAGGATCACAAGTTCAAGGGCAGCCTTGGCAATTTAGTGAGACCCTGTCTCAAAATAAAAAAATAAGAAGGATTGGGAATGTAGTTCAGTGGTAGAGTACCCCTGGGTTCAACACCCAGGAACAAAAAAAAAAATTAATTAATTAAAAAATATGCTGGGGTCTATCTTAGAGGCAAAACACTTTTGGGTTCAATACCTAGTCTCTCTCTCTTTTTCTCTCTCTCTGTCTCTCACACACACACAGTTATTGGGCTTACTCCAGAAGGTACAAACTCTCCTGTCCTTCCCTGAGGAAGGCCTGAGAGCTAGGGAGAATGGATGGACAGTATTCTGGGATTCAATAATTTGCCCTCAACCTATTGCCAGTTTTAGAGGATGTTGCTTGGAGAGGGGGTCCTGGGGTGAGCCTGCCTCAGTACTCCTTATACTCAGCGTTCCCTCTTTGGAGACTTGCCATCAGGTCCTCGAACAGTGTATACTTATGTGATCTGGAAAAAGAAGGTTCTAGATGAATCTCCAAGTCTACGGAGAACAGTAGGCAGTGATGGCACTTCTTCACATGATGCTGCCACTCCTCCTCCCATACCCATGGTGGATATGACGAATCCATTTTTGCCCACTGAGCCTAGCAGAGGCCTCAAAAAATCTTTTTAACACTACTCCAGGCGGCCAGCACCAATCAATTGATTTAGCCAGTGAGATGAAATCTGTTTGCTATCCCTGTACGTGACTCAGGAGTGAAATGTTAAACCTTGCTGATACGGAACACCAGAAGATGTGAACAGGCCATTAAGGTGGATCCAAAGAGGCAGGGGAGCTGACTCACGTGAGATAATCCTGTTTAGGGATTTAACCAAAGTTTTCCTCCTCATTTCCTTTATAGTACTTCCCTGAGGCTAAGGACATTCTTTAAGAAATTATGATTAAAAACATTATTATTAACACATAGAACATTCTCTTGGCAAATGAATGACTCAGCAAAAATGCAGAGAGAAAGCAAAGAATTGAAAGAGACTATTGAAATCTCTGGCAGAGGCCTTGAGTCATTCTTTCTTGCCCACTCTGCTCTGCTTTACCTACTGTTACTTTCACTTGCATTTTCAATAAATCTACGCTCTGCCTGTTTAAAAGAAAGAAATTGCTGGCAGAGATGGTAATTTGAGGGGAGAAAAGTTTTCAAGGTTCAAAGCTGAAATTTGGATTTTCAAACTTGTGGCTCCTAAGGTGACCCTGGGCCTACAGAGTATGTGACGAATAAAACACAGGACAAAAACAGAGCCATGCGTGGTGAGCGCCAGTAATCCCAGGGACTTGGGAGGCTGAGGCAGGACCATCTCAAGTTTGAGGGAGCCTCAGCAACTTAGTGAGATCCTGACTCAAGACAAAAAATAAAAAGAACTGGGGATGAAGCTCAGTTGCAAAGCACCCTGAGCTTCATTCCCAGTACAGGGATGAGGGAAGTACATATGGGACACATTTTAGCTGATATTTGTATACACTACACGTAGACATTATCCAAACTATGATCACGAGGAGACACTTTCTAGATTTTCACTATGGCTTAGGGAAAGAAGTTGGTGGTTTCTCCTAGGTGTAATACAAAGTTGCTCTCCCTGCCCTTTCAGCTGCACCCATATCCCCGCCTCCCAACTACTTGTCAGTCTGTGAACATCCTAGCTAGCTATTGGTTCATCAGTCAGCTTGCAAGTATCCTTCTCCATTATTGGTCCCCTGTTAGCCCTGTGGGATTCAACTGCTTAAAGGTAGCTACCCTGTCATCTTTTCTCATGCTTTCTCTCCCCCTGACTCACTTTCTTTCTCCTCCTCATTTTTCTGCTCTCTCTAGCGCGCGCCCTTTCTCTTTCCTTTCTCTTTTCCTCTCATTTTCTCTCTTACCCTGCAGGGAGACACTCTGTTTGCTTAATAAACTCTCTTACGTGATTTCCTATGTCCGGCGTGGTTTTCGTGGGTTTTCTTACACTAGGAGGTTCCCAAAGGCAGGAGGTTGCTTGAGTGCTGGAGTTCCAGACTTGCAAGTGCCCAGGTCACTGATAGGGTCCTCTGCATCAGGAATACTAGGGGTGGACCTGGTCACTGTCCTTCAGGAAGAAGAAGGTTCAGAGATGGCAGTACTAGGAGGCAAGTTGGCAGTGCGGCACTGACATTCAGTGTGGCTGAGACACTAGATGGGCAAAGCTGGGGAGATTTGTGATCAGAGGTAGTGTCGGGGCTCAGAAAACAGTGCTCCTAACCCCAAAGAATGGTGATGTTAGCAACTCAGCAGTTTGTTTTCCTACTCATTACCATTACGGTTCTAGGAGCAGGAAGGAAATCTTATTCAAAGGCCAATAAATGGAGAAGGGATGCTTTTGCTCTAGGGCACTCTGTCCCTAGCAGGTCTGTGTTAGTGGGCCTGGGTATTGAGGGTAGCCACATGCATGTTGTCATCAGAGCTTTCCAAGGGAAGGGGAGGAGATTCCCAGCTGTCAGGGTGCCACTTCTTTTCTTCCCTAATGTGGTCATGGCCAGATCTGTTATGGCACTGGTAGATATGCTTTTTTATTGTTGCTATAATGATATAATGAACCCAAGGTCCTCTGGATATCCAATATGACATCTGGACCAGATCAAGCCCAGTCTGGAGTCTGGGGCCTTCCTGCATGCAAACCCCCACCCTCACCCCCTCCTTCACTCCCTCCCAGTAAACTATGTGATAACTCAGTGATCAGCAGCTGAGAACATGTGGTTATCCAGACTTTAACTTTTGAAAGGAAGTGAGGTAACAACATGACAATGGGCTATCATTAATTTTGCGGTTCAGTGTGGTGACAGAGACTTTGAATTAAAGGAGCAACTTCAAGGTGTCTGATTTTCCCTGCACACAGTCCTGACTCTTAACCACTTTGTCTCCCAAAGTATAAGGAGGAGTTCCCTCTGATACTCTCTATGCAGTTATTAGGAAATCTCATTTACCAGGAAAGATGAACCACTCAGAAATAAAAAGACAAAAGGTATCCACCTGCAGGACATCCTGTACAGACAGACTTCTCATCTGTTCTGAAGGCAGCTCCTGAAAGTGCCTGATAGACTTTATCTGCATAATCAGACAACCTCATTGGTGTGCATGCTTCCCCTCCCTCTTCTGCTGCACCTCTGGATGGTATTTACCCCTCAACCATCTGTCCTTCTGGGAGGCTCATACTTTGTGTGGAACCCCTGTGCGGACTGCGTTTTTTTCCCCCTATGCATGATAATGTGTGTATCTTTTCTTCCTATATAGTCTGTGGTTGGTTAATTTCTGCAAAGTTTCAGAGGACCCAGGCGAAGTTACTCTTTTATCCCTGCCATGGCAAGGATGAGGGTTGGGCTCTCTGGATTGTTCATAATGTCCTCAAGCACCACAGGCCTATAAACCAGGTCCAAGATGAATGGCATTGGAGGGAAGAAAGGATATTATGGCTCACAGAAGGTCTATGAATGGTTAACCTACAAATTACGTGTAACTGGAATCCTAGGCCAGAGGCCCATCTCTGGGCAATTCAACAAATTAGGTCCAGTGACTTGATCCAAAAACCAATTGGAAAAATTATTCTGATGAAAAGCAGGAAAGGAACTTCAGTTGGTCTATCTACACCTGGAAGACAAGAGAATCCAAGTCTTTTTCCCTGTCGTTGAGGGACTGCCAAGGATTTTGAGGTTTTATTAAAAGTGGAATGAGGACAGGTGTTGGGGGTTTGCATAACTTTGCACAGCAGTCAAAGCAGGTGATCTTGATCAGGTGTGGTCTGTCCATCACTATTGCAAGATTGGTCAGGCGGGGCCTTGTGGGTTGCTGTCACCTGGAGGTAGTTTCAATTCATCACAAGTTGTTTATTGATCAAACCTGTTGTTTCTGGAATCCAAGGTGACTCAGAGCAAGGGAGACGTGCAAAATGGAGGCAGAGGGATTCCACCTTTGGGTCCCCTTCTTCCACCCGGGAGAAGTCTGCTTTTACTTTTCTTTAATAAAGCTTACTTTCTACTCTAAAAAAAAAAAATGGAGACAGAGATGCTCATCTTAATCCTGCTTTCCCCCATTGGACAATGGCAGGCAAAAATGAAGAGTTGATGTGCTTTTACATGTGCAGGGTAGAAACATAAATATGTTTAAGATGGGGTTAGTATGGAGTTTCTTAACCCTGATATGATTGACTTTTAGGTCACATTCCCATAAGTCTTTGTTGCACAGAACTGTCATGTGTATTGTATGATGGTCATAAGCATCCCTGGGTTCTGTGCATTAGGTGGTAGCATTTCATCCCTAGCCAGAATTCAGCTGTGACAACCAAATATGTGTTCAGATATTGCCATACCAGGAGTGGTGAGCAAAATCACCCCTAATTGAGAACCATTGGGTTAATTTAATGTTCTCAAGTGATGGGTCACAGAACAGGATCCTGCAAATGGAAAGGAGTCTGTAGTCAAATAGTCTGAAATTGTGGAGTCCTAAAAAAAAAAGCTAAGTGGAGCATATTATTTTCTGGAATTCTCAGATATGTAATATGTCATTGCTATCAACAGAATACTTTTGTTCCCCCAAATTTGTTTGTCAAAGTCCTAATCCCCAAGGTGATGGTATTGGGAGGTATGGCTTTTTGGAGATGATTAAGTTATGAGGGTAGAGGCCTAATGATGACTTGGATTAGTGCCCTTATAATAGATATAGCTCAGTAGCAGAACACTTGCCTAGCATGTGCAAGGTCCTGGGTTCAATCTCCAGGATGGGGGTGATCCCCAGGGGAACCCCACAGAGCTCACTTATTCCTTCCATAATGTGAAAGTGTAACAATGGTCCACTTTATGCTTTGAACATGGCCCTTGCTGCTCTGCCACTGCGACTTATTTTTTAAAATGGACTTGATTATTTCTCTTCCTCTCTCCTGGTCCTCCATAATCTCTCCTCCTCCTTAATCTCAGGGGAAACAGGATTGCCTTTCTTTCCCATGTGAGGCAGATTTATCTGTCCCTGAGTACATACCCACCATAGGAACAAAGTAATCCAGACTTTGGGGATGGTACCAGAAGATCTCAGAAATGACTATCTCCCAAATTAACAAGTGAATTACAGCTCCAGTCAGAGAACATGTGGAATTTAGCTTTGAATCCCTGTTTAAAATTCCTTTAAAAGCCCCCTGTTCCAGCTGATGAGCAGACCACAGCCTTTGGGACAGGAGTCTCCTATGTTTCTCCTTTGTTAGCAAAGCAGTAAACCTTCTTTTTCCTTTTTCTTAAAACCGTGTCCTCGTTGTTGGATTGGCATTGGGGACAAGAATTGAGCTTTCAGTAGCAGAACTGTGAGAAATTAATTTCTGTTGTTTATAAACCTGGGTAGTCTCTGGTATTTTTTAAAATATAGCCTGAACTGGCTAAACAGCTGTCAAAGGACAAAATTCAATAATTTAGAGATCTTAATTGGCTTTTTAAAAATTCTAGAATTGGGTGACTATCGTATAAATAGAATGAGAATTTGCATAAACAGAGCAGAGGAAGTTGACAAAAAAGGCTGAAGAAAGCAGAAACAAAAGCCAAAAGTGGATTGGCATATTTATTTATTTATTTATTTATTTATTTATTTTTGAGGTACTGGAGATTGAACTTGGAACACTCTACCCCTGATCTGCACCCTGACCTTTTATTTTTTTATTTTGAGAAAGGGTCTCACTAAGTTTGCCAGTCTGACCTCAGACTTGCTATCTTCCTACCTCAGTTTCCAGGGTGGCTAAGATTATAGGTGTGTACCACTGGGCTGGGCAAATTACTCTCCTTCTACAGAGGGCACAGAGAGACAGAACAATGGGAAAATAACTGATTAGTTAACATCAGGCTATTTCAGGTTACTTCTTTTGTGTAAGGATTAAAGCAGAGGGAAGTTCAGCATGCAGATTAAAACTGTCCTGTTTGGAAAAT
The DNA here is from genome assembly GCF_902686445.1 of Sciurus carolinensis. Taxonomy (NCBI): domain Eukaryota; kingdom Metazoa; phylum Chordata; class Mammalia; order Rodentia; family Sciuridae; genus Sciurus; species Sciurus carolinensis. Next base: position 71,506,574 of record NC_062226.1, read on the forward strand.
TTGACTGTTTTCTCTCTAATCCTGATTTCTCAGAAGGTCAGATAAACAGCTTAGTTGCAGTTTGATGACATGGAACTTTAGCACGAGTGACTCCATTTTGGCTTTTAGCCAGGTCTGTTGGGAGCCTAGTGCAGCAGCTTAGTCCAAAACAATACCCCCCTGTTATTTCTATTTAACACAATCAATATCTTTTTTGGTTTTTTGTTTTGTTTTTTTTCCCATGTGCCAGGGATTGAACCAAGGTCCTTGCACATGCTGAAGATATACTCTGCCACTGAGCTACAATTCCCAGGTTCTGATGTGCACTTCAAATCTCAGAGGCAACATGGAGGATCAGCATGCATTCAATATACGTTGGACAGTGCTACTTTAGATACGTATGTATATTGTAAAACATTAGGGTTAATAATAACAAACAAGTTTTTAATGTTTTACAGTGTCTGCCAAATGTATTTGTTTTTCCCTCTTAGATTTCCCCAAAGTAGATATAATTATTACTTTTTTCCCAGTGATTGGATTGAATCTAGGGTCTTGTGCATGCTAGGCAAGCACTCTAACACTGAGCAATATCTTCTTTTACATCTTTTTTTATTTCTTATTTTGTGACAGGATCTCACTAAATTGCCCAGGCTGGCCTTGAACTTGATCTTGGGATTCTCCTGCCTCAACCTCCTACAGTCAAATCAATTTTGGATTCGCAGTTTGTTTGTTTGTTTTGGTACTGGAGGTAGAACCCAGGGCACTTTACTACGTGGCTAAATTCTTAGTTCTTTTTATTTTGAGATAGGGTCTTGCTAAGTTTCTGAGGGCCTCTTGAAAATTATTTATTTATTTGATTCTGGGGCTTGAACCCAGTGGTACTTAACCACTGAGCCACATTCCCATCCCCACCTTTTTTTTTTTTTTTTTTTTTCCTGTAAACCAGTATGTATTCCCAGCCCTTTTTAGTTTCTGAGACAGGGTCCCACTAAATTGTTTAGGGTCTCGCTAAGATGTTGAGGCTGACTTTTACTTTCAGATGAGATCTGGCAGATTCAAGGTGGTATGGCCATAGACTGGCTTTGTACTTTCAATCCTCCTGCCTCAGCCTCCCAAGTAGCTGGGATTATAGGTGTGTACCACCACGCCTGGCCCTAGGCATTATCTTATGTGGCCTTGTCAGTTGCCTCTGAGTGCTGGAACGGGTATTACTAATTACTATTTTCATTTGATTAAACATGGGTAAACCCAGGTTCCAATATTTTAGGTGACTTGTTTTTGCTTTCTAATGACTGCCACAGACTAGCTAGTGGAAGAGTTTCAAAACTGATCTGAATCTTTTTCCTCTGGAGGGGAGGCTGGACCTGAGCAGGGAGGCAGATTTGTGACACAAAGGGTGATATGTTCTGTCCCTGCTTCCTCTCTCCAAAACACACTTGAGGGTCCCAGAGGTGGCAGCAACAACCTGGATTGATCTAAGTTCTCTTTCCAACTGAGTTCAACCATAGGCAAAGTGCCCCAGATGTACACCCGCAATGTCATGTCGCAAGACATCCTGGGAGGCTGGATGTGGTGGCACCTGCCTGTAATCCCAGCAAATTGGGAGACTGAGGGAGGAGGCTCACAATTTCCAGGTCAGCCTCAGCAACTCAAAATGAAAAATTAAGGGTTGGGGTTGTAGTTCAATGGTAAAATGCCTCTGGGTTCTATCCCTTCTCCCCTCTGCTAAAGTAAGACATACCAGGACTAGATTTTTTTTTTTTTTAAAGGATTCCGTTAAACTGAAAATTTTATACTAGACGGGAAACCTGAGATCACTGAATGTGATGAATCTTGTCTGTAGCATCTGCCTGGCAATTTTAAAAGTAGCAGGTAGGTCATTTGGGGATAATCTTCATTCTCAAGATTCATTCCAGTTTGGATGGTACTAATTTTAAATCAGCCATTAGTAATGGATACTAAAAATAGAATACATAAACACGTAGAGCAAATATTATACCTTTAAAAAAATCTCCTGATGGCTTCAGCTATATCAGCTACTTCTTAGCTGATATTTTGAGTTCTATACTCAGAGTTAGTAGCTGTAGATATTGCTCTAGGTTCAAGATTTTAGTGTGGATCAACATGATGGGATAGTAGATCCAGACAACTGTTGGGGAAAAGGAAAAAAGTCTCTTTTTTGCTTTAGAGAATGTCTCAAGCAGAATGCAGTTCTTTGTTTCAGGGTTTTAAAAAATATATATTTTTTTAAATCATTACTTTCTCCAAAGTCTTGCTTTTTTCTGGCTTACAGTAAAAATTAAGAGCAATTAAAATCAAAATCAATGTTCTTCTCTCTGCATGGGATTGTTTACTATAAATTTGCTTCCTTTGATATCTGGTCATAGATAATACAAGATCTCCTTCTATTACCATCAGTGTATAAAGATGGTGAAATCCCTGTTTAGGATTCTTTATCTAAGGATTTTTTGTTATTTAAGGTCATACTCCCTTCTTTTTGATCCCATTTCTTTCCTTTTCCTTTTATTCTTCTTTCTTTCTCTCTTTCTTTCTTTCTTTCTTTCTTTCTTTCTTTCTTTCTTTTTCTTTCTTTCTTTCTTTCTTTCTTTTTTTTTTTTATTTTGGTACTGAGGATTGAACCAGGGTTACTTAACTACTGAATCACATCCTTTTTATTTCTTTTATTGAGGCAGGGTCTCACTAAGTTGCTTAGGACCTCACTAAATTTCTGAGGCTGACTTGGAGCTTGCGATCCTTCTGCCTCCTCCTCCAGAGCCACTGGGATTACAGGCACGCACCACCATGCCAGGCTTTTGATCTCATTCGTTAATTTCATATGAATGTGCTAGAAAAATGGTCAAATGATAAAGGAATATTTGGACCATTGTTTGGCAGTCGTGTTTTGAATCTCTTCTTTTAAGTCTAAGGAATCCTGAATCCTGCACGATGAAGCCACAAATGGAACTAAATTATGCTGAGCAAAAATAAAATTCTTTTACTGAGAATTTCCCAGGAGTTCTGATATTTTTGACTCCTGCTCACTAAATATGGAAAAGATTGAGACACTGTGAGAGGCAGGGGAACTGTGCTGCCTTTTTTAGACCTTCTTTTAAGAAGTAGCTTCATCCCTTTTATGCTATATAACAATATATTTGAAGTCCTCTCCCTGTCAAAAGTCTTAGACCTCTGAATGGTAAGTTTCTGAAGATATTTTCATACCTCCATTTTTATATAATGAACAAAGCTCTGAGAATTATCTTTTATTATTTTATTTTATTTTATTTTTTATTTTTAATGAGACCATTAAATGAATGTTTTCCAACATGTGGAAATGATAGAAATGGGCATATTATAATATTTTACCTTTTTACTTTATTCTATTTTATTTTGTTTTCTATGAGGTATTAAACCCAGAGGCACTTAACCACTGAGCCACACCCCAAACCTTTCTATTTTTTATTTTGAGACAGGGTCCTGCCAAGTTGCATAGGGCCTCCCTAGGTTGCTGAGGCTGGCTTCAAACTTGTGATCCTCCTGCCTCAGCCTCCCAAATCTCTGGGATTATAAACCTGTACCACTCTGTGAACAGTAGTGGAATCGATCCAAGCGCAACCTGGGAACCTTCAGTACTCCCAATTGTTCCCCATCTTCACTTGGTACCATAGAACATGTTTCTCAGGTGACACATACAAACTAGTAATTCGATTTAGGAGTTTGATCAGATTTTTTTTTTTTTACTGAGACTTTAGCATTGACAGACATTGTGTTATTCATCCACTTGTCTCTTCTATAGGGTTGTGCCCAGCCATTGATATTTATTACCTAGATACAGTAACTCATTAGACTTGCAAAATGATAACATTCTAATTTTACCATGCTTTATGTGCTGGCATGCATCTAGAAGAGAAACTTTCTCATATAAACTATTTGGTTGCCTTGATATACAGGTTCTTTGGAAAATCCTCCAAAAGAAACCAATGATAGTGTTTTAAACAACAATCACTATGATGCAGAATTAAAGTCATCTTACTGTAGTGATACATGCATACCCATGTTTATGGCAGCACAATTCACAATAGCCAAACTATGGAACCAGCCTGGGTGTCCATCAATGAATGAATGGATAAAGAAAATGTGGTATATATATGTAATGGAATTTTATTCAGCCATAAAGAAGAATGAAATTATGTTATTTGCAGGAAAATGAATGGAACTAGAGATCATTGTGTTAAGCAAAATAAGTCCAACTCAGAAGGTCAAGGATCATGTTTCTCTCATGCAGAAGCTAGAGAGGAAAAGAAAAAGAAAGGTGGGGGTGGATTTCCTAAAAATCAAAGTGAGATCAGTAAAGAAAAGGGATGAAGGGATTGGAAGTAGGGAGGGAGGCAGGAAATGCTGGGGAGTGATATTGGCCAAATTATATTGTTATATTATACCCATGTAGGAATTGGTAACTACAAACCCCATCATTATTTTCAACTATAATGCACCAATGAAAAATGTGGGAAAAACCAGTCACTGTGAACATTTAGATTAACATACTATGCTTTGCAGTTTTCTTTATCGATGGCCAAATTATCCGGTTTTCAGACCAGTAAGTTGGTTCTTAAGTCATTTGGTGTAATTCTGTGATCTTTGCTACCTTCTTTGCTATTTGATGATAAGAGTTTCAGTGTGGCTCTCAGAATCAGCCATTTCTCCAAGTAGAACTGCTTCCTTACAGTGGAAAATGATATTTAGCACAATCAGGGTGCCAGAGGAGTTCACTGATACTGGGTCGGTCATTGTTTCTAGGTTCTTTCAGAAGACACAGCTAAGAACATTTTAATTTACTGCACCCCCACCCTCAACCCCCAGTCCTAGGGATCGAACCCAAGGCTCACACATACATGCATTCTACCACTGAGCTATATCCCCAGTCCCCAAAATTTTATTTACTTTTTACATTTTATTGTGAAATAGGGTCTTGTTAAGTTGCTGAGGCTGGCCTCAAACTTGTGATCCTCCTGCCTCAGCCTTCTGTGTCTCTGAGATTACAGGTGTGCACCACTGTGCCCAACAATATATTTTATCTTTAAAAAGTATATGAAATCTGGGCACAATGGTGCATGCCTCCTGCAACTCAGGTGACTGAGGTAGGAGGATTCCAAGTTCGAGGCCAACCTCATTAACTTAGCAAAGTCCTAAGCAACATAGTGAGATCCTATCTTAAAATAAAAAATAAAAAGGGCTGGGATGAAACTCAGTGGTAAAGTGCCTCTGGGTTCAATTGCCGGTACTTTCTGTCTTCCTCCCAAAAATAAAATATATTATGTGTTCAGAGCAAAATTTATATTTTTGTCTGTGTGTGTGTGTATGTGTGTGTGTGTGTGATAATAAGGATTGATCCCACTGCCTTGCACATGCTAGGTGAGTGCTGTATCACTGAGCTACATCCCCAGCCCTTTTTATTTTTATTTTTTTAAATTTTGTGTCAGGGTCTCACTAAATTGCCCAGCTGAACTTGAACTTGTGATTCTCTTGCCTCAGCCCCTGGAGTGCCTGGGGTTATTGGTGTGCACCGCCACACCAGGCTAAATTTCTTATTCTAAATTGTCTTATTCCACAACACACACATAACAGTCTCAGAATAACAGTATCATGCCACAACCAATAATGTAATTACCAAATATATATATTTTTGCAATTCTATATTTAAGATGATATGGAAATGCTCTCTGTGTGATTATACCACCACAACTGTACACACAGTTAGGTTCTTTTGTCTTTTCCTTTTGGTACTGGGGATTGAACCCAGGAGTGCTCTAGCACTGAGCTGCACCACTAGACATTTTTATTTTTTATTTTTGAGACAGGATCTCATTAAGTTACAGAGGCTGGCCTCCAACTTTCAATTGTACTGCCTCAGCCTCCTGAATTAGTCATGCTCTATTGTGCCTATTAGTTAGGTTTATTTGCTTTATTTTGGTTCTGACTTTTAAGGTTGTTTTTCTACTAAATAGATGTAGCTATAATTATGCAAAACGCGAACTATTTCAGTTATGGTTTAGGTATGAGGTGTCCCCCAAAAGCTCATGTGCGTGTGACAATGCACAAAATTTCAGAGGTGAAGTGACAAGAGGTGTAACCTGATTAGTAGCTTAATCCACTGATATGGATTAACTGGGCAGTAATGTAGGCGGGTAGGGTGTGCTTGGAGGAAGTAGGTCACTGCGGGTGTGCTTTGGGATTTATATTTTGTCCTTGGGAGGAATACGCTCTGCTTCCTGGTAGCCACGTCCTATGGTGTTCTCCTCTACCATGCCCTTCTGCCATGATGTCTGCCTCACCTTGGGGCCAGAGAGACAGAGTCAACCAACTGTGGACTAAACCTCTGCAACCATGAGTCAAAGTAAACTTTTCCTTCTCTACATCGTTCTTGTCCGGTCTTTTGGTCACAGTGACAATGAGAAATCTAACTAAAACATTTTCCATAATTAAATCAATAACAACAAAAGACATTTCCCTATTCCCTGTACCTAATTCTTCCTTTATCTATAGGCAATTAAAAAAAATGATGATTTACTATTCTATTAAAAAAAAAGGGCTGGGGAGATAGCTCAGTTGGTAAAGTGCTTGCCTTGTAAGCATAAGGCCATGGGTTCTATTCCCAGCACCACAAAAAAAACAACAACAACAACAAAAAAAAAACTTAAGGATTAGGAATGTGGCTCAGTGGTAGAGGGCTTGCTTAGCATGTGTGAGGCCCTGGGTTTGATCCCCAGTACTGTAATAAATAAATAAATAAGAATAAAATATATAAACAAATATGTGTCTATCTACTTATATTGTTCTTTCTTAGATAAATGATAGTATGTATATCTTGCACACTTTTCTCCCTCCTTGCTGTCTGTATTTAATCTCTATCTTGAAGATTACTCTGTAGTAGCATACACACACAAACATGCTACTATTTTGAAATGTGCATGTTTTCAGCTCATGCACTGTCCAGATCTCAACAGTTTTTAGGGACATAGAGAAAACCAAGACACTTTTTTGAAGGACCACTCCACTATTGGTCCTTCAATGGAGTAACCACTTTGAAGGACAATTCAGTAAAATGTAGAAAGGATAAACGTAAGGGTTTTTTTTTTTTGTTTTTTTTTGTTTTTTTTTGAGCTAGTGATTGAATCCAAGGATGCTTAACCACTGAACTACATCCCTAAGCCTTTTTTATTTTTAATTTTGAGGCAGGGTCTTTAGCACTAAGTTGCTTAGACCCTCACTAAGCTGCTGAGGCTGGTCTCAAACGTGCTATCCTCCTGCGTCAGTTGCTGGGATGGACTCCCCAGTTGCTGGGATTATGGGTGTGAGCCACTGTGTCTGGCAACTTGTGTATTTACTACAACCCAGCACTTCTCTTACTGGAGAAACTCGTAATGTTGAAGGCATCCATCATAACAGTAAGAATTTAAAAAAACTTTTAATGTTCATCTAAAGAAGAATGGATAAATTAAATGATGGCATATTTGAAGAATGAAAAACTATACATCAACTAAAATGAATGAATTAGATCACTGTATAGAAATGCAGATTTCAAAAGTATTTTAAATAAAAACAGGTTGCAGATTAAATATAGCAACATATTTGTGTAAAATTAAGACCTACAGAACAATATCGTGTATTGTTTCTGGTTACATGAATTGATAGTTACCATATTAAGATATGAACAGGGTGGATACCCATCAAAGGTCTATGAGCTCGTTGTGGTGGACACGGAGAGTTGTACTTTGTAAATGAAGTGTTTTATAGCATTCTTTTTCCTGTCTCTCTGCTCATTGTTCTGCTTTGTCTTTTGGTTTCCCCCTAGGATTTATTTATTTATTTCCATTCTGAGCTATCCTTTCCAAGGGATACAAAGAAGTAAGTTTTGAGGCTACTCGGCAGCTGTGTACCCTGGGGATCCAGAGTGGAGCCAGCGGTGCTAGACCAAGTAAGAGAGAATTCCAAGGCTGTAATTATTTGATCTCTACCGCCTTTCAGAAAAAAGAATATTCTTGCATAAACATGTCAGATCTGCCAAAGTAGACTCGAAATTGGTGTCGGAAATGGTAAGATATCAGTTATAGCTCTGTGTGTTCTATGACAGTGTGGAGTGTGTACTTTCATTACAATAGAAGATAAAAACACTAGAAAACCTGAGCCCTGGGCAATATAAAGCAGGAGCCAAGAGAAATGAGTTTGGGGGCTATAGGAGACAAACTGAGAGCTCAAAAACATTTTTGATGAAATTTTTTGAACATAACTTGTCAAAAAATAATTTTTTATGTGTTACTGTAGATTTAACCAGGGGTGCTCTACCACTGAGCTACACCCCCAACCTTAAAAATATTTATTTATATATTTGTTTTTGGTACTAGAGATTGAACCCAGGGGTGCTTAACCACAAAGCCACGTCCCCAGCCCTTTTTATTTTTTTATTTTGAGACAGGGTCTCACTAAGTTGCTTAGGGCCTCTTTTAGTTGCTGTGATTGGTCTTAAACTTGTGAGCCTCCTGCGTCAGCCTCCTGAATAGCTGGGATTACAGGCATATGCCACCATGCCTGGCTTTGTCAAAATTTTATTGACATTATTTGTGTGTGTGTGTGTGTGTGTGTGTGTGTGTGTGAATGTGTAAATATTTAAATATTGGGAGATTTCATATTTAAGAAATCTAGACTTTTTGGTTATTTTGAGAATCAGAAACTCTGGCCACCCTGGGAACTGTGCAGCCTGGAACCAGCCACTGGAGGTGCTGCCTTTGGGTACAGTGTCCCTATCAGACAGTGTCACTTATTTGTGCTACCTGCCTACTTTTGGGTAGCAGATGGCGGCATTTGTTTTTCTTGCCACTAACAGCTTTCCTTTTCCCAAACATTTCAGTCATGTGTTTCCAACTATACCAAAATGAGCTCTGTTTTATTTGGGGATTGGGCAGTATGATTCAATTAAAATCGTGATTGGAAGTTCCTCGAAGACCTGCTGCCTGTGGCTTTAGTGCTTGTTCGTGGTCCTATGTGGCCATAAAAGATGGCCAAGTCAGAAAACCAGTGTGTACTAGGCAGCCCAAGTTAATTTTCACAATTTCAAATTCAGACCACACTCTATTATTTATAACACCCTCAGCAGCAATTCCCCAAGAACTAAGTCTAATTAAGAATTCCTGATCATTATCTAGCCCAAAAAAGAATTGGGATGAGCCCCGGATCCCCTATCCATGCCTGTGGCATGGGGTGGGGCTGGGAGGGGGAGGACTCCTCAGACAATCTCTGTCAGGAGGAGGAGGAGGAGGAGGAGGAAGATCAACATCTGGTTCAAATAGGATGTTCAACCAAAAAGACTCATTTCTGCAGGGCCACCTCTCAGAGGGCTTCCTGTTCAATGATGGGCAGAGGTGGGTTCAGGTGAGCCGGTGAGGGTTGAAAGGCTCAGATACAATGGCTATTGCTGGGAGTAGGTATTGTACAAGCAGAACACATGCACCAGAGCTGGGATTTTTCCATAGAGTGGCCACATGCTTGGTGTGAACCATGGAGTTCTGGGAAGGCAAGATCCCTGAGATACCCATCACCACCAAAAGTTCTCACAATTCACTTCCAAAGTCTGCTCCCTAAGCTGCCTGGGATTCCATCAGTCATTGCTTTGTATCCTTGTATCCAGGCATTATCCTTAAACTTTTTCTATTTACACATAGATGTCTTTGGGATATGCTATAAAGAAGCTTTAAAAAATAACATTTACTGTCTGTGCCAGCCTCTTTCTTATGCATTCCTTCTTACCAGGGTCACATTGCTGGTGAGTGGTCTCCAGGATTTGTGATCCTTTTGATTCCAAGTTCACTAATCCTATAGCATTTGTTTTCAATGCAGGATCATGGGAAATCTCTCAGTGGGTCAGTTAAGTGAGAATTGTTCATAGAGTAGTATTGAGACAGTATTTGCCATTTTAACTCTCAGTCTGTTGTAAATGTGCAAGAGAGTTTTCCAGAGGCTACAAGACGTGTGATGTCTCAATGGATAGGAGGCAGAAGCAGAAATGAGAATCCAGCTGTCTTCTATTAAGCTGGGTGCTGAAGAGGTTTGCAAACATGTAACACAATGCTATTCTTCTCACTAATTTTTGTTTGTTTGATTTGGAGCTCTTAGAGGTTCTCAATTTTGAAGAGTGTAAAGCATCTTGAGACCAAAATATTTTAGACCCATAGCTCAGCTAGCTGTTCTGCCTGTCCATTTGCACTGGAGTGTAGTCTACACTTTTTTTTCTAAGATATCTGGAGAACAGAGGCACTCAATGGAGTGGGAAGAAAGATGGTCTCTGCCCATGGCAAATGTACACTTAAGAAATAAAAGGTATAATCCTACAATGCACATTTTGCTCCCATTTTATAAAACCTAAAATTGGAATGTATCTTTTGGCAAAATATACCTTATAACTGGCAAAAAAAAAAAAGGAAAAAAAGAAATAAAAGGTAGACTGGGTTTGGTGGCACATACCTGTAATCACAGTGACTCAGGAGGCTGAGGCAGGAGGATCACAAGTTGGAGGCCAGCCTGGGAAATTTAGTGAGACCCTGCTTCAAAATAAAAAGAAAAAGAACTGGGATGCAGCTCAGTGGGTTCAGTGGTACAGCATTTTGGTTCAATCCCATCCTTAGTACCAGAAAAAAAGGAGGAGAAGAAAAAAGAAATAGAAGGTAGGAAGACTATATTCAGGTAAAGGAAAGGTAACCAAGAGGTCAGTTCAGGAGGGAGAAAATCAGAGCAAGTCTTTCTCCCTGCCCAGGATATTATGGATATTATGGAGTAGAAGAAGGAACCATGGTATGGTTTTAAAGACCCACTTTAGTAAAACCTCTTCAAAGTGGTGTGAACTGTGCAAATTGCTCACACTTATTGGACTTGATTTTCCTTGACTGTGAAATAAAAAGATTGTACTACCAATATTTCATGATTTTTTAATCCAATATTGTGATAAAAAATAGATAATAATACACATAACAGGAATTAAAGAAAAGTAGAAAAATAGAATTTGAAAATATTTAATTAATAAGGATAACAAGGCAGATTTTGCCTTGTCTCCTATCATAATACCTCTTTACATACTTGAGTTTGGATTTTCTTTCTTCCTTCCTTCCTTTCTTTCTTTTTGGTCCTGGGAATTAAACCCAGGGATGCTCTATCATTAAACTACATCCCCAGCCCAGTCCTTCTTATTTTTTTTATTTCGGGACAGAGTCTCACTAAGTTGCTGAGACTGACCTTGAAATTTCGATCCTCCTGCCACAGCCTCCCAGGTTGCTGGGGTTTCAGGTGTGCACAGCTGCACCTGGCTCATGTGCTTTGTTTTCTTGAGTGGGACTACTGCCAGCACTGAGAATGGCTTGGTCCAGGGAGAATAAGTCACTGTGGCTGGTAAGAGAGGTAAGGAGCCATTGGAAGAGGATGGCTTGGTAAAGTCTCAAGAGGGATAAAATAATGCTTGGTTCCTAGCCTGTTGATAAATGGTCTCAAATGGAGGGGACTTGGAAGGAAAGTCAAGAGTTATCAGACTTTCCAGTCACGTAGACCTGGGATTATTTCTCAACCCTGTCATCTGATTTTTGTGTGTGTGTGTGTCATTGAGCAAGAGATATAATCACTGTGTGAAAAAGGCATAATAATGCCCACTTCATAGGGTTATTGTAGCAGTTTAATGAGGACCCTGTGTCAGACTTGCTGGCTCATACTTGCTGCTCAGTAAATGTTTATTGCATTTTCTTTTCTCGAAGCAGGCAAATAGAGAACCAAAAGACATAGGTGAAACTTTTGTCTTTTGGGGGTCTCTCTCTCTTTTTAAATAATACCTTCATTTTATTTATTTATTTTTATGTGGTGCTGAGCATCGAATCCAGTGCTTCATGCATGTGAAGCAAGCGCTCCACTACTGAGCCGCGATCCCAGCCCTTGGGTGTTTCTTGATGAGAGGGAGGACTGCATCTTGTAGGGTGAGGTTCCAGCACTGACTTGCTCAAAAGGGAGAAAGTAATTTGTGATTCCACAGCCTGAAGCCAAGGAGGTCTGGAGAAGTCATTTTGGTGGCCTGTTCCTTCCTGGTGGCCCCATGGACTTTCTCCTCACTTGTGTCTATGCCCCTGGGTCCCACATCCTGGGAGACATGATGAATGCAGCCCAGCCAGTAGAAGCATGGTTCTCCATCCATCATCTGCTGTCTTGCTTAGTGGAGCCATTTGCTTGCCAACAGGTGAGCTGGAGATGGATTACATGTTGTCAAAACAGTAAGTAATAGGATGTTGTGGTCATTCTTTTGTGATGTAGAAGTGAGAAACATTTAAGCATTTCAACTTATAAGCTCAGGAAATAGACATTTATAGTTCTTGACTCTTCCTCCCCACCCGTCTTACTAGTTTTAAAATTACCACCATAAAGTGCCTTATTCACCTTGTTACTATTTCCTTGGCACAAAATTATCTGGAGGAAAAAAAAAAAAAACTCACTCCATAAAATTAAACTTTACTTTGCATAAAGAAATATGGTAGACAGAGATCTGAGAAGATGCTGTTGGGGTTCTTTGATTAGTTCTGTCAGATGAGCTCCAGTTGAAGAGCAACTCTTTGGCAGTTCAGAACCCTGAACCTGGGCTTTGCATGTATTGCAGAAGAGGAGTATAAAAAGCATAGGCCCTGTGACTCAGGAGATCTGGGTTTGAATTTGAGTTCCACTTTTTGCTATATGTGTGACCTTGGATATGATTTTGAACCATGTGGAATCTTAGTTTTCTCATTAAGTTGGAGATAATAGAACTGGTTTTCTTTTTTCTGTTCTTTTTTTTGTTTTGTTTTGTTTTTTTGTTTTTTTTTTTTGGATACTGGATATTAAACCCAGCAGAGATTTACTGTTGAACCACATCCCTCGCCCTTTTTATTTTTTATTTTGAAACAGGGTCTTGCTAAGTTGCCAAGGGTCTCACTAAATTGCTAAGGTTGGCCTCAAACTTGCGATCCTCCTGCCTCAGTCTCCCAAATTGCTGGGATTATGGGCATTAGCCACTGTGCCTGGCAGGAGCAATTTTTTTTTAAAGAATATGAAGAGCACCAATCATAAAAGGAAAGTTAAGGATGTTCATAAAAAGACACAGACACAGCATTTAAAAAGTGAAGTCACTGAATAGAAGAAGATATTGGCAATTCATGTAACTAAAGGCTCATATCTAAGTTATGTGAAAATACCTCCTACAAACACATGGAAGAGAGGCAACAGGCAGTTCAGATGCAGAGAAAATTCAAATGACCAAAGCAATAGATAATATGCTAATTAGTAATCAGAAAAATAAACTTTAAAACATTGAAATATGATGCATTCTCTACAAAGACTAATGTGAAGTATGCTGACAATAACAAGTGATATCAGGAAGTGGAGCAAATGTCACCACAGTGGGAAGGGAGGTAATCTGGTAAACTATTCTGGAACATGTTGCATAATCCATTAAAGTTGAAGATACACAAAGCCTACTACTCAGAAATTCTAACCAGAAGTATAGACCCAACAGAATATTCATTATTCTTTTAAATTGCTTCCAACTGGAAAGAACACAAAAGTCCAAGTGAGCTGGTGTAATTGCACACTGGCACCTCACACTGCCGTGAAAGTGTACGATCTTTCTTCCATGAATGATCACACTGCGATTACCCTGAACAACATTAATGCCATTTATACAATAATATCAAGCAAAACCACTCAATCTTATTCTAACTACCTAAAGAAAAGGGGATTCAACTAACCTTTAGGTTTTCTTTTTCTTTTCTTTTGTACTGGAGATTGAATTCAGGGGCATTTTACCACTGAGCTACATCCTTAGTTCTTTTTATTGTGAGATGGTGTCTTGCTAAATTGCTTAGGCTGACTTTGAACTTGTGATTCTCCTGCCTCAGCTTCATGAGTCTCTAGGATTATTGGTGTGGACCTGACTTTTTCTTTTCTTTCTTTCTTTTTTTCTTTTGGTATCAGGGATTGAATCCAGGGGTGCTTAACCACTGAGCAACATCCTCACCCTTTTTTGATTTTTGATTTTGAGAAAGGGTCTCACCAAGTTGCTGGGGTTGGTTTTGAACTTGGGATCCTCCTGCCTCAGTCTCCTGAGCTATTGAGATTACAAGTGTGTACCACCAAACCTGGCTCTTTCTTTCTTGGTACTGGAGATTGTGGTACTTGTTAAGCAAGTGTTATTCTTTCTTTGCTTTTTCTCCTCCTCTTCCTCCTTCTTTGGAGAAAGAAGAAAGATTTACTATTCACAGTGAGTAAGTGGCTGGGGAGATAGCTCAGCTGGTAGAGTGCTTGCCTCAAAAGCACAAGGCCCTGAGTTTGATCCCCAGTACCGCAAAAAAAAAAAAAAAAAAAAAAAAAAAACGAAAACACAGTGAATAAGGAGATCTTTGTAGAGGAAATCTACAAAGCGATGCTCTCCCAGAACAAAGGAAGCCTGGAAGCAAGGGGTGTATATTTATTTTTTCCTTTCTCCTCTATTTTCACATCTGGTCTATACTTTCCTAGACCTCTGGGGAGCATGGGGGTTTTATTCTGGGAGTCTATACATATTCATTTTAAAGGTAGGTACAGTCCCAAGCATGCCAAGTCTAGGATGTACACTTTTTAAAATTAATTATTGTTGGTAAATTATATTAAACATAATAGTGGAATTAATGGTGACACATTTGTACATACATATAATATGATTTAGTCAATTTCATACCCCAGCATCTTCCCTCCTCCCTCCCCCTGGTCCCCTTGCTTTTCTGGTCCCTCTTCTGTTTTCATGAGAATCTCCCTTTCGCAAGTTTTTTCTCTCTGGCTTCCACATAAGAGAGAAAATGTACATCCCTTGCCTTTCTGAGTTTACTTAACATAATTCTCCTAAGTTCTGTCCATTTTCCTGCAAATGACATAATTTAATTTTTCTCTATGGTTTAATAAAACTCCATTGTGTCTACATACCACGTTTCCACTCATCTGTGGAGGGACGCCTAGGTTTTTTTTCGTAACTTGGTTATTGTGAGTTACACTGCTATAAATACGGGTATGCATGAATGCTATAGAATGCTGACTTTAATTCTTTTGGATAAATCCTGAGGAGTGGTAGAGATGGTCATTTTGTGGTCCCTTTCCTAGTCTTCTGAGGACTCTATACCTCTAGCTGGTTAATTTTTTTTGGCAGTGGGTGGGATGGGACTGGGCTGGGTGGTACATGCCTGCAATCCCAGCGGCTTGGGAGGCTGAGGCAGAAGGGATCACAAGTTCAAAGCCAGTTTCAGCAACTTAATGAGGCCCTGTCTCAAAATAAAAAAATAAAAAAGTGATTGGGGATTTGGCTCAGTGGCTAAGTGCCACTGGGTTCAATCCCTGGTATTAAAAAAAATTTTTTTTTTGAAAGAGGATCTTGCGGTGTTTCTGAGGCTGGCCTTGAACTTGTGATCCTCCTGCCTCAGTCTCCCAAGGAGCTGAGGTTATAGCAGTGTGCCACCACATCTGGCAGAGTTTAAGGACCTATGTTTAAGTAGTAAAAGCATGAAGAAGAGAAAGGCGGTGATTACCACAAGCAGTTTTCTACTGGAGCTGGATAGTACTGCATCAGGCGAGCTGAGCGGTGCATCTAAATTTGAATCTCTGTTGGTGGTTTGGAATCAACTGTGGCCAGAATATTTACATCATGGAAATCAGAAAATTTTCAGCTGTCTCCATCCCCTTTTCCCCTTGAAGAAAGAGTTGTTAAACATTAACCAGCACACCACTGCATAAAAATCATGACAATGTTACCTTTAGTGGACAGGGGAGGATAGGTATTGGGGACAAGCATATTTGGGTCTTCTCAGATGCTTGGTTTATTCGCCAGAGCTTTAGTTACAGAGATTTCCCTATGTGTGTTGTCTAGTCCAGTAGTCTTTTTCTTTTCTTCAAAGATTTAATGTGAATTCAATAAGGCAGGAAAAATAAATAAGTGAACAAATAAATAAAAAGTGCCTAAGGAAAGGGAGAACCATCGGACCCACCCTTTTTGCCTGCCTTGTAGTACGGGTCTTTGGGAAAAAAATGGAGTCAGTCCTGTCATGGGGCATATGAGGTGGAAGATGCTGGAATCAATTGTGGATCCGTATTCCTGGGGAGGGCTGAGGTGGCCAGATGGGTCTGTGTTTGTGACCTAGAGAGCTGGAGGGGGCAGAGGGACGCCCACAGCTCCACTTAGCATGGCTGGCTGGCCTGGACTCTTTTGGGGAGCACACCACCTTGTTCAGGGACCTGGATTGAAGTGGCTTCATCCCAAGGTGGACCAGACCCATTGGGACTGTGCAGGGAGAGACTTCAACGGTGACACTGTGCGACAACGAGAAGTAGTGGCCGTGGCAAATGGATCATGACGACATTCTCACCTCATTGAATGTGAGAGCAGAAATGATCCTTTTGGATTGAGTCTGTCCAGAGGGAGGAGGTGCATTCTATATGATTGATTCAGTCAGGGCTATATCGATGGAAACCCAGTAGGTACAAAGTTCTCGGGGAAAGTTCATTTGTGTGACCTAAGGATCACCTCTCAGATTACTTTTGAATTTTAAAAGTAAAATGTATTTTTACATTGTTGAGCTCTGATGGTCTCTACCTTAACCATGTGGTCAAATGTAGCATCACTACTATTGGAAACAACCAGCATTATGTATCTCTTGGTGTGACACAAAAGTATGCAGAATATTGTAAGTTATTCTTGACAAATATTGTTAACCTGAGTCTGATAAAGGCCTTAGGCCAAACTTCCAGGTTACAGGACACACGGGACAGAGGAGCATGAACAGAATAAGAAGAAACAAGTATACAAATTCAGAATGAGGGATAGTTAAGAAAACAGTTGGCTAACCACTCTTTAAAAAGTCAATTTCCTGTAATACAGGTGACTCAGGAGGCTGAGGAAGGAGGATTTCAAATTCCAGGCCTGCCTGTGCAAGTTAGCAAAAGAAAATAAATAAAAAGGTCTGGGGATGTAGCTCACCAGTAGAGCACCCCTGAATTCAGTCCCTAGTAACCCCCCCAAAAGTCAGTATAATGAAAAGTGTGTGTTGTGTGGGTTGCTCTAGTCTAAACAGCTGAAGAGTTATGTCAATCAAATGTGATAATTTGCAAAATAAAAGTACCCATAAAAGTAAATTTGAGGCCAGGCGCGGAGGAACATGCCTGTAATTCCAGCATCCCAGGAGGCTGAGACAGGAGGATCGCAAGTTCAAAACCAACCTTAGCAACAGTGAGGCGCTAAGCAACTCAGTGAAACCCTGTCTCTAAATAAAATACAAAATAGGGCTGGGGATTTGGTTCAGTGGTTGAGTGCCCCTGAGTTCAATCTCTGATACCCCACCCTTGTAAAAAACAAGCAAACAAACAAACAAACAAACAAATAAACAAATAAATATGGGTCAGATGTGGTGGTGCAAACTTGTAATCCCAGCCATTAGGGAGGCTGAGACAGGAGGATAACAAGTTTAAGACCAGCCTGGGCAATCTCAAAATAACAACAATTAAAAAGATCTGGGGATATAGTTCAGTGGTAAAGTGCCCCTGGGTTCAATCCCCAGTACAAAAAAAAAAAAAAAAAAAAAAAAAAAAGTAAATTTAGAAACAATTCTGGAATTAGAAGTTGAACTACACATTATAGATATTAGATAGTATTAAGGATTATTGTTAATTCTCCTGTGCATGATATTATTGCTGTGGTCATGGAAGAGGATATCCTTATCTGCAGGAGATAGATGTTAAAGTCTATAGAAGTGAAATGCTTTGATTACTGTGGCTTACTTTCATGTAGTTTCAGAAGAAACTATTACACACAGAAAGAGTGAGGAAGTAAACAGACCAAAATGTCAACAACTGTTGGATATAGATGAAGGGTATACAGGTGTTTGTTTTCTTATTCTTTCAATGTTTCTGTATGTTTGAAAATTTCATAATTAAGCAGTAGAAGGGAAGAAAGAGGAAATGGGGAGATTTGAGGGGTGAGTTGACTTCCAGCTACAAGATGTGAGGATTCAAAGATTTGCTGGTTTTGATTTGCATTTCTCTTATTACTAGAGATGTTGAACATTTTTTTCATATGTCTGTTGATTGTTTGTAGATCTTCTTCTGTGAAGTGTCTACTCAGCCATAAAGAATAATAAAATTATGGCATTTGCAGGCAAATGGATGAAATTGGAGAATATCATGCTAAGTGAGATAAGCCAATCTCAAAAATCCAAAGGACAAATGATCTCCCTGATCAGTGGATGATGACACACAATGGGGGGAGGGGTGGGAAGGAGGTAAGAATGGAGGAAAGAGGAACTGTGTAGAGGGAAAAGAGGGGTGGGAGGGGTGGGGGAAGGAAAAAAATAACGGAATGAATCAAACACTATTATCCTATGTAAAAGTATGACTACACAAAGGGTATGCCTTTACTTCATGTACAAACAGAGAAATAGTATGTATCCCATTTATGTACAATAAAAATAAATTAAAAAAATAAATAAAATAGAAAAAAGAGTAAAAAAAAAAAAAAGATTTGCTGGAAAAACAAAGAGATGTGATAACAGTGGTACCCTGTGCTTGTGGAACAGTGTTGCTGGTTCAATGGATAGATGAATCCCGTTCACTTAGAATCTCCGGTGTGACAGAGAGTTATGCGTCAGCCCCATGGGGTCCTGATGAGAAGGGCTACCTGCTTAAATGTGGGTGGCTTTCTCATCGGTGGCCAGCCCTTGGGGAAGAGGAGGTGGGGACACAGGTCTCCAGACAAACTGAGATGACTGACAAGACTCTTCATCTTCATTTGCAGGCAGAGCTCACCGTTGGAATCCTCGGTTTGCAGGGCACTGGGAGGGTGCATTGTCCTTGCTCAATTCAGATCTGTCTCCACTTCAGCGCTTGAGTTCAGCAGCTGCGGAGGAGGAGCTGCTTAAGACACCATGGTTCTTACAGCTGCCAACCTCATTTCTTCCACAGACAGATGTTTCAAAACGACTGTGTGCCTCCCGTTTTGACAGCCTGCATGGTGTCTCAGGGTTTTAGAGCTGGAAGGACAATTGGTTCTTAACCCCTTCTTTGCAGATTCTTCCCCTGGTGACTGTGGACGAGTTTCAGGAATTCCATGAACCCCTTTAAACCCTCTTCCAGACATCAGCCATTCCTGACCCCCCAACCCCAGTCCAGGAAGGGATCTTAGCAGATCCTGGGAAGTGGTTATAACTCCAGAAATTTAGGAGCCACCGATCTAGTCCAACCTTTAAGCTCCACTTAAGAAAGAAACAAAGAGAGCATATTAGGAAAAATAGTAGTTTTTGGAATGTCTGCATAGCATTATGGAACTGACCTTGTTTTCTACCACTGTAGACTGAGCTAATGGCCCAGTAAAATTGGTTGAATGAAATAGAGCCATTAGGGAGCTTTTGTTGTCAGCATAGAAACCCCAAATAGCAGAGATGTGTCTGGATGAAATCCCTAAGAAGGGACTCAAATTTAGGAGCAGTCCCTCAGTCTCCAGAAGCTGGTTACCTGGGGGAGATCAGTTTGGATTATATCTGAGCTCTGAGGAAAAACAAAATTATTGCAAAATATCCATGTCCACATATTCTATTCCCTTACCCACTCTCTCCTTCCTTACCAAACCTTGCTACCCCCTGTTTTAAAAAAGGCAGAGATGGAGGGTCCTTTAAAAGAACCTACACAAAAGAGGTAGCTCAGTTTTCTTTCTGAAGCAGAGAAAATACTCTGATGAAGCTTTGTTGTGTTTACCAAATAGGACAGGTGGGCGTGATGGTGCACACCTGTAATCCCAGCGATGTGGGAGGCTGAGGTAGGAGGATTGCAAGTACCAGGCCAGCCTTTAGCAATTTAGTGAGGCCCTAAGCAACTTTATGAGACCCTGTTCCAAAATAAAAAAAGAAAAAAGGGGATGGGGATGTGGCTCAGTGGTAAAATGCCCCTGGGTTCAATCTCCAGTACCCTCTTCTTCCCTGCCACAAATAAAGATAAGACAGGACAGATCCTTTAAATTAGACTTGAGAATGATAAGAGTGAATGTGGGGGTGGGGGAGTGATTATAAGCAAGACCAATGCCATTTAAGTAAAGTTGGTCCAGAGGCCTCTCCAGCTCCCAGTGGTGAGCCTTCGTGGGTTGGGAGGTGTGCTGTCCTCTACCTGCAATCTCTCTCTCCCAGGTTTTCTTGCTGTCAGTTCCTCAGGAGCATCTGGTGACTCAGGGGCCCTGCAGAGAGCACTCTACCCCAACATCTTCCCATGGTCAAGTTAGTTTTCATGACAAGTTTTAAATATCCCTTTGGGGACATCTGTTGGATTTTATATATACAGATATCTGTCCCTCCTAGATTGGGAAAGCACTAGGGGAATATTCAGACATAGCACACTGGGGGAAAAATACTGTGGTGGCAAAGCACATATGGCCGTGATTCCTAGAATGATTTTCAGGCCAGATCCATTTTTGGGTAGAAGGTCCTAGATAATTTTTTTTTTTTTTTGGTGGCACTGGGGATTGAACCCAGGGAGCTATATCCCCAACCCTTTTTATTTTTTATTTTGAAATAGGGTCTCACTAAGGTGCTAAGGCTGGTCTCGAACTTAATGATCCTCAGGCCTCAGCCTCCTGAGTCTCTGGGATTATAGGCACGTACCACAGCACCAGGCTACCATTGCACTCTCATCAGACTATTTCTGGGATTCACATTTGAGACTCACAGCCTTGGAGTCATTTTCAACTTTTCCTATTTCATTGGTTTGTGTCTCCTAAATCCTTATTGTGTCTATCTACCTCATTCTTGTATATTTAGCCCATTCTATGGTCCTTTTACCTCACTTGCAAGCCTGGTCTGTTTCCCATGTTTCCTATTTTGGTTTCAACATCATTTCCCCTTTCAGGTCATCTTTAGTTCTCACCTTGATCAAATTTTCTGGACTCATCTCTTTCCACTTAAGACATGTTGGCACGTCCTTCACCCGTTTTCCAGTGCTGTGTTGTGTCTTCACGCCATTGTGACTTCTCTTGTTCATGTTATGCTTCTTTTCCTCGAATCCTTCCCCCTCTGCCTCTTTTTTTGCCTCTTGAAATTCCACTCATTCTTCAAGACTGAGATGTTCAAATATGCCCTCTGAGAAGCCCTCCCGAACTTCCCTTTGACCTTGCTCCCTAGTTATGGAAAATTCGAATGTACATTAAAGCACATCCTGTACTCTGGACAACTTTGCCTACATAATTTATTTATGGTGCTTTGAAAAGTCTGATTTGTATAGTGACATTTGTTCTTCTGCTACGTGGGGAATTTGCTGAGGGCGGTACTGACCGTGCATTTCTTTCTACATGCAGGCACTGAGCTCGGTAGCAGGAATGTTGAGGCTCTCGGGGTCTGGCTGGGTGAACTTCCCAGTATCGTGCATTTGGTGATTGCTATGATGGAGGATACATGTGAGCCTTGAAGCATAGTCCAGAAAACTTGAGCCTTGAAGGATAGTCATTGTGGTGGGAGAATACATCACAGAGGCAGAGTTGGCTGAGTTGTGACTTGGAGACATTTTAATATAATTCTAAGCACTTGTCTTTTTTCACATCCTGAAGCCAGGATATGTTTTTTTTTTTTTTTTTTAATTTCTTTTTGTTTTTACGTTTACATAGGGTAATGATGTTTATTATATTTTTCCCCTCCCCCCCTCCCCTCCCACCCCTCCCACCCCTCCCACCCCTCTTTTCCCTCTACACAGTCCTTCTTTCCTTCATTCTTACTGCTCTCCTTAGCCTAACTCTAAACCTAACCCTAAACCTAATGCTAGCCCGTCCCACCCCCCATTATATGTCCTCATCCGCTTATCAGCGAGATCATTCGTCCTTAAGTTTTTGAGATTGGCTTATCTCACTTAGCATGATATTCTCCAATTTCGACCATTTGCCTACAAATGCCATAATTTTATCATTCTTCATTGCGGAGTAATATTCCATTGTATAAATATGCCACAGTTTCTTTATCCATTCATCAACCGAAGGACATCTAGGTTGGTTCCACAATCTGGCTATGGTGAATTGAGCAGCAATGAACATTGATGTGGCTGTATCTCTGTAGTATGCTGCTTTTAAGTCCTTTGGGTATAGGCCAAGGAGTGGGATAGCTGGGTCAAATGGTGTTTCCATTCCAAGCTTTCTGAGTAATCTCCACACTGCTTTCCAGAGTGGTTGCACTAATTTGCAACCCCACCAGCAATGTATGAGTGTTCCTTTTTCACCACATCCTCGCCAACACCTATTGTTGCTTGTATTCTTGATAATCGCCATTCTAATTGGGGTGAGATGAAATCTTAGGGTAGTTTTGATTTGCATTTCCCTTATTACTAGGGATGTTGAACATTTTTTCATATATCTGGTGATTACTTGTACATCTTCTTCTGTGAAGTGTCTGTTCATTTCCTTAGCCCATTTGTTGATTGGATTATTTGTATTCTTCGTGTAGAGTTTTTTGAGTTCTTTATAGATTCTGGAAATTAGCGCTCTATCTGAGGTATGGTTGGCAAAGATATTCTCCCACTCTGTAGGCTCTCTCTTCACATTTCTGATAGTTTCCTTTGCTGACAGAAAGCTTTTTAGTTTGAATCTATCCCAGTTGTTTATTCTTGCTTTTATTTCTTGTGCTATGGGAGTCCTGTTAAGGAAATCTGATCCTGAGCCAACAAGTTGAAGATTTGGACCTACTTTTTCTTCTATAAGATGCAGGGTCTCTGGTCTGATTCCGAGGTCCTTGATCCATTTTGAGTTGAGTTTTGTGTAGGGTGAGAGATAAGGGTTTAGTTTCATTCTATTGCATATAGTTTTCCAGTTTTCCCAGCACCATTTGTTGAAGAGGCTATCTTTTCTCCATTGCATATTGTTGGAACCTTTGTCTAGTATGAGAAAATTGTATTTATTTGGGTTTGTGTCCATGTCCTCTATTCTGTACCATTGATCTACCTGTCTATTTTGGTACCAATACCATGCCGTTTTTGTTACTATTGCTTTGTAGTAGAGTTGAAGATCTGGTATTGCAATACCCCCTGCTTCGCTCTTGCTACTGAGGATTGCTTTAGCTATTCTAGGTTTTTTATTCTTCCAGATGAATTTCATAATTGCTTGCTCTATTTCTGCGAGGTACATCATTGGGATTTTAATTGGAATTGCATTGAATCTGTATAGAACTTTAGGTAGTATAGCCATTTTGACGATATTAATTCTGCCTATCCAGGAACATGGGAGATCTTTCCATCTTCTAAGGTTTTCTTGAATTTCTTTCTTTAGTGTTCTGTAGTTCTCATTGTAGAGGTCTTTCACCTCTTTTGTGAGATTGATTCCCAAGTATTTTATTTTCTTCGATGCTATTGTGAATGGGGTAGTTTTCCTAATTTCTCTTTCTGAAGATTCATCACTTATGTATAAAAATGCATTGGATTTATGAGCATTGATCTTGTAACCTGCTACTTTACTGAATTCACTTATGAGTTCTAAAAGTTTTCTGGTGGAATTTCCAGGTTCCTCTAAATATATAATCATGTCATCAGTGAACAGGGATAGTTTGAGTTCTTCTTTTCCTATTCGTATCCCTTTAATTTCTTTGGTTTGTCTGATTGCTCTGGCTAGAGTCTCAAGGACGATGTTGAATAGAAGCGGTGAAAGAGGGCATCCCTGCCTTGTTCCAGTTTTTAGGGGGAACGCTTTCAGTTTTTCACCATTTAGAATGATATTAGCCATGGGCTTAGCGTAGATGGCCTTTATAATGTTTAGGAATGTTCCCATTACCCCAATTTTTTCTAGTGTTTTGAGCATGAAGGGATGCTGTATTTTATCAAATGCTTTTCTGCATCTATTGAAATAATCATGTGATTCTTAACTTTAAGTCTGTTGATATGGTGAATGACATTTATTGATTTCCGAATGTTGAACCAACCTTGCATCCCTGGGATAAAACCCACTTGATCGTGGTGCACTATCTTTCTAATATATATTTGTATGCGATTTGCTAAAATTTTGTTGAGAATTTTTGCATCGATGTTCATTAAGGATATTGGTCTGAAATTTTCTTTCCTTGATGTGTCTCTGTCTGGTTTAGGTATCAGGGTGATATTGGCTTCATAGAACGAGTTTGGTAGGGTTCCCTCCTCTTCTATTTCATGGAATAGTTTGAGGAGTATTGGAATGAGCTCTTCTTTAAAGGTTTTGTAGAACTCGGCTGAGAACCCATCTGGTCCTGGACTTTTCTTTGTTGGTAGGCTTTTGATGACCTCTTCTATTTCATTGCTTGAAATTGGTTTATTTAAGTTGTGTATGTCCTCCTCGTTCAGTTTAGGTAGTTCATATGTCTCTAGAAATTTGTTGATGTCTTCAAGGTTTTCTGTTTTGTTGGAGTATAGATTTTCGAAATAGCTTCTAATTATGTTTTGTATTTCACTCGTGTCTGTTGTGATGTTTCCTTGTTCATTCCGAATTTTAGTAATTTGAGTTTTCTCCCTCTTTCTCTTTGTTAGTGTGGCTAAGGGTTTATCAATTTTATTTATTTTTTCAAAGAACCAACTATTTATTTTATTAATTTTTCTGATTGTTTCTTTTGTTTCGATTTCGTTGATTTCGGCTCTGATTTTAACTATTTCCTGTCTTCTACTACTTTTGGTATTGGTCTGCTCTTCTTTTTCTTGTGCTTTGAGCTGTAGTGTTAACTCGTTTATTTGTTGATTTCTACTTCTTTTTTTGAATGCACCCCATGAAATAAATCTTCCTCTAAGTACTGCTTTCATAGTGTCCCAGAGATTTTGATATGATGTGTCTTTGTTCTCGTTTACTTCTAAGAATTTTTTTATTTCCCTCCTGATGTCTTCTGTTATCCATTCATCATATAATAGTGTATTATTTAGTCTCCAGGTATTGGAGAAGTTTCTGTTTTTTATTCTGTCATTTATTTCTAATTTCAATCCATTATGATCTGATAGAGTACAAGGTAGTATCTCTATCTTCTTGTATTTACTAACAGTAGCTTTGTGGCATAAAATATGGTCTATTTTAGAGAAGGATCCATGTGCTGCTGAGAAGAAAGTGTATTCATTCTGTGTTGGATGGTATATTCTATATATGTCCGTTAAGTCTAAATTGCTGATTGTGTTGTTGAGATCTATAGTTTCTTTATTCAATTTTTGTTTGGACGATCTATCCAGTGGTGAGAGAGGTGTGTTAAAATCGCCTAGTATTATTGTGTTGTGGTCTATTTGGTTTCTGGAATTGAGAAGGATTTGTTTGACGTACGTGGATGAGCCAATGTTCGGGGCATAGATATTTATGATTGTTATGTCTTGCTGATTTATGCTTCCCTTAAGCAGCATGTAATGTCCTTCTTTATCCCTTCTGACTAGTTTTGGTTTGAAGTCCACATTATCTGAGATGAGGATGGATACTCCAGCTTTTTTGCTGTGTCCGTGTGCATGGTATGTTTGTCCCCATCCTTTCACCTTTAGTCTATGGGTGTCTCTTTCTATGAGATGAGTCTCTTGCAGGCAGCATATTGTTGGATTTTTCTTTTTAATCCAATCTGCCAGTCTGTGTCTTTTGATTGATGAATTCAGGCCATTAACATTCAGGGTTATTATTGTGATATGATTTGTATTCCCAGTCAATTGACTCATATTTGTTTTTGACATGATTTGGTTTCTCCTTTATTTGGCTATTCCTTTAGGCTAGCGCCTCCTGTTGCTGATTTGCATCGTTGTTTTTCATCTCTTCCTCATGGAATATTTTGCTGAGAATGTTCTGTAATGCTGGCTTTCTTTTTGTAAATTCCTTTAGCTTTTGTTTATCATGGAAGGATCTTATTTCATCGTCAAATTTGAAGGTAAGTTTTGCTGGGTATAAGATTCTTGGTTGGCATCCATTTTCTTTCAGGGCTTGGTATATGTTGTTCCAGGCCCTTCTAGCTTTTAGGGTCTGGATTGAAAAATCTGCTGATATTCTTATTGGTTTCCCTCTGAATGTAATTTGATTCTTTTCTCTCGCGGCCTTTAAAATTCTGTCTTTATTTTGTATGTTAGGTATTTTCATAATAATGTGCCTTGGTGTGGGTCTGTTGTAATTTTGTATGTTTGGAGTTCTATAAGCCTCTTGTACTTGGTTTTCCATTTCGTTCTTCAGATTTGGGAAATTTTCTGTTATTATTTCATTGAATAGATTGTTCATTCCTTTGGTTTGTTTCTCTAAGCCTTCCTCAATCCCAATAATTCTCAAATTTGGCCTTTTCATGATATCCCATAGTTCTTGGAGATTCTGTTCATGATTTCTTACCATCTTCTCTGTTTGTTCCACTTTGTTTTCAAGGTTAAATATTTTATCTTCAATGTCTGAGGTTCTGTCTTCCAGGTGTTCTATCCTATTGGTTATGCTTTCTATGGAGTTTTTAACTTGGTTTATTGTTTCCTTCATTTCAAGGATTTCAGTTTGGTTTTTTTTCAGTATCTCTAACTCTTTATTGAAATGATCTCTTGCTTCCCGTATTTGGTCTTTTAACTGTTGATTGGTGCGATCATTTAATGCCTGCATTTGCTCTTTCATCTCCTCATTAGCTTCCCTGATCGTTTTAATTACGTACATTCTGAACTCCCTTTCTGACATTTCTTCTGCTGTGCTGTCATTGGGTTTTATTGATGTAGTATCTAGGTTTGTTTGGGACATTTTCTTCCCTTGTTTTCTCATAATGGTCAGTTGTCAGTGGGACCCTGAGATATTGCAGTTTTCCACTATTGGCTTATAGTGTCCCAGTAGATTTCCAGTGTATCACCTCCCAGCCTTCAGTAGCCTGATGTCTTGGAGGAATCTGATAAAGCAGCTCATTCAAAGAATACTGCCCCTAGCCCCCTACTGGTTCCACGTTTTGGAACTGGCTCTGTGCGGAAATGCTCTCACAGCTGGCCGTGTGGGAAGAGCCCACTGCCGGAGTGTGGAAGACTACCTTGGGAAGACTCAAGCTGCCCTGCCCGGCTCTGCTATGCCACCTCTATCTGGGCCTGCCAC
Organism: Sciurus carolinensis; assembly: GCF_902686445.1. Taxonomy (NCBI): domain Eukaryota; kingdom Metazoa; phylum Chordata; class Mammalia; order Rodentia; family Sciuridae; genus Sciurus; species Sciurus carolinensis. Next base: position 71,533,647 of record NC_062226.1, read on the forward strand.
CCGGGCTGAGCTTTACCCAGTAGGCAGACTCACCCGTGGCTCCACTTCAGTCCGAGTCTCTCAATGCCTCCCCTTCTTAACTCCTGGGTTGTGGAGCGACTGGGGGTGCAGTCTCCCTCTAGGCCGCCATCTTGGATCGCCCCGTGAAGAGAGCCCGCAGCCGGAGTGGGCAGAGCCGCCTGAAGAGGTCTCCGGCTGCCCTGCCCTTATCCCTGAGGCTGATTGCAGATCGAGGCTCTCCGCTGGTTCTTTGCAGGAGTACACTGCACTGCAGGGGCTCCGGGACTCGGAGCGTGCTCTGTTCAGACAGGCTCTCACTAGCGGGCCAGTTCCGTTCCGAGAACCTGGAGAAGCTGGCTGTGTGGGCAGGGCCCACCGCCGGAGTGCGCAGGACTGCCTGTGGATGACTCTAGCTGCCCTGCCCGGCTCCGATAAGCCACCTCTATCTGGGCCTGCCACCTGGGCCGAGCTTTACCAGTGGGCAGACTCACCCGTGGCTCCACTTCAGTCCGAGTCTCTCAATGCCTCCCCTTCTTAACTCCTGGGTTCTGGAGCGACCGGGGGTGCAGTCTCCCTCTAGGCCGCCATCTTGGATCGCCCCGTGAAGAGAGCCCGCAGCCGGAGTGGGCAGAGCCGCCTGAAGAGGTCTCCGGCTGCCCTGCCCTTATCCCTGAGGCTGACTGCAGATCGAGGCTCTCCGCTGGTTCTTTGCAGGAGTACACTGCACTGCAGGGGCTCCGGGACTCGGAGCCTGCTCTGTTCAGACAGGCTCTCACTCCAGGATATGTTTTTGATCAATGCATATATTTAATGTGGCAGTCTTTCTCCTTCTACCCTGAGTTAGTGAGACCCTATCTCAAAATAAAAAATAAAAAGGGCTGTGGTTGTAGCTTAGTGGTAAAGCACTCCTGGGTTCAATCTGAAGTACCAACAACAACAACAAAATTGCTGAGGTTGGCCTGGAACTTGTGATCATCTTGCCTTAGCCTCCTGAGTCACTAGGATTACAGGCATGAGCCACTATGCCTGGCCAAGAGTCTGGAACCTTTCTGTTTCCTCCATTGTTCCCGTCGCCTGTCTCTCTTTCTCTCTCCCTTGGCAAACTGACTTTCTCTGCAACTCAGCCAACACATAGGAGCATGATTCCTGAGATCTTAAGTTATGCTTTTGTTACCCAGAGATAACTTCTCTCTTCTGTAGTCCAAATTCCCAAGGGAAGGAGTCTGGCACTCTTGGGTCAATGTCACCTTTGTACAGGGATATAGCCAAAGTTATATCTGTAACCAAAGGGCAGTGCCCTTCCACATTGTATAAATGCTAGTGAGGGGACATTTCAAGGGAAGTTCAGCTGAGCATGCACTAAAAAGTAGTCCTCTATGAAGGATGATGACTTACCAGGAAATTGAGTAAGAGGGTGACATTTCAGAGACAGCATGCTAGTACTTAGTATTTTTCAGATAGTAGATACCCAAGATGTATTTCTTGAACCGAGTGGTGAAGTTTCTTTAAAAAAAATCACATATATAAGCTGGGCAGGGTGGCACATGCCCCTAATCCCAGCAGTGCAGGAGGCTGAGGCAGGAGGATCGCAAGTTCAAAGTCGCCTCAGCAAAAGCGGGACGCTAAGCAACTCAGTGAGACCTGTCTCTAAATAAAATACAAAATAGGCTGGGGAATGTGGCTCAGTGGTCAAGTGCCCCTGAGTTCAATCCCCAGTAATGGTCCCCCCAAATCACACACACACACACACACACACACATATAGATATGTATATGTGTGTGTGTATGTGTGTGTGTATTTATTTATTGTGTGTGTGTGTTGCTAGGGATTAAACCCCAGTCTTGTGTTTGAAAGTGTTTTACCAATGAAATATACCCTGCTGCCCATCCCCTCCTGCTTTTTTAAAATTTTGAGATAGGGTTTCATGAAGTTGCCCAGGCTGGCCTAGAACCTGCAATCCTCCTGCCTCAGCCTCCCACGGAATTTGGATTGTAGGCATGCACTGCTTCATCCAACTTCTATGCCATATTTTTACACGCCATGTTCTTTTGCCTAGAATTCAGTCACTGCCTTCTTATCACAGAATCAAGTTTAAAATCTGACTTGGCACTGATGTACAAAATGATGAACCCCATTTCTCTGTCTGGGATATAATAAACAACAACAACAACAACAACAACTTCACAAATGTGTTGAGAAGAATAAGTGAATACAGGGGATTGTTACACTTGCGAACACATCTCCAGGTGAGTCCTCCGCCCTGGTCAGGTTGTGCTCCTCAAACATTTATCTCAACCATTCTCATGGCTTGTTTTAGTTAGTTGTGACCAAAAGACCTGACAATAACAATTAGAGGAGGAAAAATTTATTTTGGAGCTCACAGTTTCAGAGGTCTCTGAGGTCCTTTGCTTTGGGCCTAAGGTGAGGCCAAACATCATGATAGAAGGGTGTAGTGGAAGAAAGTAGCTCAGAACATGGAACCAGAAAGGGGAGATGGGGGGAGGGGAGAGAGAGAGAGAGAGAGAGCGTTACACTCACCAAGGACAAAATATATACCCCAAAGGCACAACCCCCAGTGACCCACCTCCTACAGCCACACCTATCTGCATATATGGTCACCACTCAGTTAATTCCTATCAGGGGATTAATGCACTGCTTAGGTTAAGACTCCCATAACCAAATCATTTCACCTCTAAACTTTCTTGCATTATCTCACACATGAGCTTTTGGGGATACCTCACATCTAAACTGTAACATGGAAAAATGAAAAGTTGTGCTCCATTTGTGTACAGTGAATTAAAATGTATTCTGCTGTCATGTATAACTAAATAGAACAAACAATAAAAAAAAAAAATCTGGAACACAGCTGAAGGTTTGTTTCCCTGGGAGTCTAGCCTCGGCCATACCTGACTCTAGTCTTCCTTAGTCCCGCCTGTTCTTTTGGCTCTGACAGGCTACACGTGTTATCCTTTCCTCTTAACTCTAGGACAATTTCTGGTCTGTTCAACAAGAAGGCTCAGTGTAGATTATTTAGTCCAATTTCCTACCCGAATGTGGGAAACCATCCGCATACTGCCTTCCTAGTGACCGTTTTGCTTCTCCTTGAACAGTTTCAATGTTGATGAGCTAAACTTAGGCTGCTCATTCCCATTTTTTCAACAGCTCTAATTAAATAACGAAAACATGCAATTATCTTTTTAGTCATGACTGTCTTGCCTTTTTAATAAAATTTTCAGTTCTTCCAGAGGAACAAAGCAGTGTTCGAAAGGCACTGATTATATTTATGCCTAAAATTATAATTTCATGACATTAGTAGTTAAACCATTTCTACCATTTTTCTTTTCTTTCATTTTAACTTTACCATTCCTCAGAGGAGACAACTTGCCATTACAAGGCTTCCGTTTATTGAGATGATGCTTACAAGAGGTTCCTTTCGTTCTCTTTTTTATTGCAGTTAATAATATATCAATGGTGCAAAATAATGGGATTCACCAGGATTTTTCTATACATACATATAGTGTGCATTAATCATATTCATTTACTCTTTTCAATATTGTCCCTTCTCTTTCTCTTCCCCCAACCCCTTCTCAGTCCTTAATAGTCCCTTTTATGCTAAGTTTTCACATATGAGGGAAAACATGAGAAACTTGTTTTTTATGTGACTTATTTCACTTAACAAGATGTCCTCCAGTTCTATTTTCCTATAAACAACATGATTTTATTCTATTTATTTATTTTATTCTTATCGATGAGTAATATTCCATGGTATACATGTACTATTTTCTTCATGCATTCATCCATTGATGGGTACTAGCCTGACTCCATATCTTGGCTATTGTGAATAGGGCTCCAATAAACTTGGACATGCAGTTCTATTTGTATGCTGACTTCGTTTTCTTTGGGTATATACCTGGGAGTGGTATAGCTGGATCATGTGGTAGTTCTACTTTTAGTTTTTTGAGGAACCTCCATACTATTTTCTATAGTGACTACTAAGTAGTAATTTACATTCCTACCGAGTGTGTGTTCTTTTTTTCTCTTCATGCTTGCCAGAATTATTATTTATTTAATTATATAAATAGGCATTCTAACTGGGGTGAGATGAAATCTCACTGTAGTTTTGATTTTTTTTTTTTTTTTGATCTGGCTTGATGGCACACGTCTATAATCTCAGAGGCTCCAGAGGCTGAAACAGAGGATCAGAGGATGGCAAGTTCAAGGCCAGCTTAGGCAATTTAGCAAGACCCTGTCTCAAAACAAAATTTTAAAAAACTAGAGCTGTAGCTCAGTGGTAGACCCTCCTGAGCTCAATCCCGCCCCCCACACTCACACACACATACCCAATGGTATTAAGTATTTTTCATATATTAAGTATTTTTTCATGTATTTATTGGCTGTTTGTATTTCTACTTTTGAGAATTCACTATTTAGATAGTTTTCCCATTGTTGGATGGATTGCTTATTTTTTGTAAAGCTTTCAGAGTTCTTCCTATGTTCTGGGTGTTAGACCTCTGTCAGCTGAATGACTGGCAATGGTTTTCTTCCATTCTGCAGGTTGTCTCTTCACTTGGTTGTTTTCTTTGCTGTATGGAAGGTTTTTAATTTGATATAATCCCTTTTGTCAATTCTTTCTTTTTTTCCCTTGAGCCATTAGAGTCCTATACAGGAAAACATTGCCTGTGCCAATATTTTGAAATGTTTCCCTTTTTGCTCTAATTGTTTTAGAGTTGTATGTGTTACATTAAGGTCTTTGGTTTCGAGTTAATTTTTTTTTTTTTTTTTTTTTTTGGTGACAGGGGTCTAGTTTTAATCTTCTACATGTGGATATCCAATTTTCTTGGCACAATTTGTTGAAGAGTTTGTGCTTTTTCCAGTGTATATTTTTGGCCTCATTGTTGAGAATCAGTTGACTGAAGATGTGTGGATTTATTTGAGTCCTGTATTCTGTTCCATTGATCCATGTGTTGGTTTTAATGCCAATATCATGCTGTTTTGGTTACTGTGACTCTGTAGTATGGACTGATATCAAGTATTGTGATACACCCAGCATTGCTGTTTTTGCTCAGGATTGCTTAGGCTATCCTGGGTTTTTATTCTTCCATATGAATTTTAGGATTTTTTTTTCCTGGTCCTGTGAAGAATGTCATTGGTATTTTGTTGAGGATAACACTGAATCTCTGGGTCACTTTGGGTAATATGACCATTTTAACAATATTAATTCTAGTCCATGATCATGGTGGGGATCTTTCCACCTTTCAGTGTCTTCTTAAATTTCTTTTTTCAGTGATTTGTAATTTTTCTTGTAGAGGTCTTTCACAGACTTAGGTTTTATTTCTAGTTTTTAATTGTTTTTGTGGCTATTATAAATGGTATTACTTTCCTGATTTCTTTCTTCTTTTATTATTGGTGTAATAAAACTGTTGATTTTTGTGTGTCAGTTTTGTATTCTGCTAACTTTACTGCATTTGTCAGTTCTAATAGTCTTTTGGTGGAATCTTTGTTTTTCTATGTAAAGAATCATGTCATTGCAAACAGGAATTATCTTACTTCTTCCTTTTCTCTTTGTATGCTTATTATTTATTTCTCTTGCCTAATTGATCTAGTTAAAACTTATAGTACTATATTGAATAAGGGTGGTGAAAGTGGATACCCTTGTCTTGTTCCTGATTTTAGAGGAAATGTTTTCTGTTTTTCTCTATCCAATATCATATTGACTATGAGTTTGTCATATATAGCCTTTATTATTTTGAAGTATGATCTTTATCTAATTTATTCAGGGCTTTTATCATGAAGGATGTCAAATTTTATCAAAAGCTTTTTCTGCATCTATTGAGATGTTTGTATGATTTTTATCCTTGATTCTATTTATGTGCCCTATTTACATTTATTGATTTGCATATGTTGATATATCCTTACATCCGTGGAATGAAACCAACTTAATTGTAATATATGATCTTTTTAATGTGCTGTTGAATTTGATGTGCAAGTATTCTGTTGAGGATTTTTACATCTATATTAGGGAAATTGGTCTATTTTTTTTCTTTTTAGTTGTGTCCTTTTTGTGTGTGTGGTACTGGGGATTGAATCCAGGAGTGCTCTACCACTGAGCTACATCCCCAACCATTTTTTATTTTATCTTATTTTATTTTATTTTTTGGTACTGGGGAATGAACCTAGAGGGGTTTTATCACTGATCTACACCTCAGTCCTTTTTATTTTTTATTTTGAGTTGCTTGGAACCTTGCTAAATTGCTGAGGCTGGCCTTGAACTTGCGATCCTCCTGCTTTGGTCTCCCAAATTGCTGGGATTATAGGCATGCATTATGTTAGTTGTGTCCTTGTTAGGTTTTAGTAGCATAATTGCTGACTTTGTAGAATGAATTTGGAAGGAGTCCCTTCCTTTTCTGTTTTTTGGAGCAGTTTGAGGAGTATTGGTTTTAGTTCTTTAAAAGTTTGGTAAAACTCAGCAGTGAATGTTTCCATTCCTGGGCTACAATTTTGTTGGGAGATTTCATTAATGATTCAATATCAAGACTTATTATTGATCTATTTAGGTTTTAAAAATCCTCTCGACTTACTTTTGTTCTAGAAAACTGTTTCTTCAAGATTTTCCAATTGATTGGCAAAAAGTTTTCCAAAATACTCCCTAATGATACTTTGAATTTCAGGGGTGTCAGTTGTAATATCTCCTTTTTCAGCTCTCAATTTATTTATTTGGGACTTCTCTCTTTTTCTTTTGGTCAGTTTTGCTAAAGTTCTGTCAGTTTTTGTTTCTTTTCAAAGAACCAACTCCCTGTTCCGTCGATCCTTTGTGTTATTTAGTTTCTGTTTTAATTCTCTCTTCTCTGATGTTTATTTTTTTCCTTCTGCTGATTTTTGGTTTGATTTGTTTTTGATTTTTTGAGACTTTGAGATGCATCATTAGGTTATTTATTTCAGATCTTCTTTGGTCACATAGTCACTGATTGCTATACCCTTTCTTTTCAATACTGCTCCTGCTTTTGCTGTATCACACAGGTTTAGGTATGTAGTGTTTCCCTTCCCCTCCCCTCCCCTTCCCTCCCCTTCCCTCCCCTCCCCTCCCTTCCCTCCTTCCCTTCCCTTCCCTTCCCTTCCCTTCCCTTCCGCTTGTGTTTCCATTTTCATTCGATTCAATAAAATTTCCCCTCTAACTTCTTCAATGACACACCATTTGTTCAAAAGTGAGTTGTTTAATCTCTTTGTCTTTGTGTAATTCATATAGTTTCACTGGGCTGATGATTTCTAGTTTCATTCCATTGTGACAAGAGAAGATGCAAGGTACTCTTTCTTTCTGATTTTGGAATTGGTTAAGATTTGTTTTGTCGCCAAATATGTGGTCTACTTTAGAAAATGTCCCATGTGCTGAAGAAAAGAATGTATATTCTGCAGCTGTTGGATGGAATAGTCTGTCACTGTGTGCTAAGTCTAATTGATCTGTAGTATAATTTAACTCTGATGTTTCTTTGTTGATTCTTTATGGGTCTAGATGATGTGATGGTGAAAGTGAGGTTTTGAAGTCACCAGTTGTTAATGTTTTGGAGTCTATCTTTCCCTTTATGTCTAGTAGCATTTTATAAAATTGGGTGCTCCGATATTTGGCACATACAAATTTATAATCATTATATATATACACACATATATTTTGTGTGTGTATATGTACATATACACCATTTATTAATTTTTAAATTTTTTTACAGTATTTGGGATTGAAATCAGAGCTACTTTACATTGACCTATGTCCCTATCAATTTTTAATTTTATTTTTGATACTGGGGACTGAACCCAGGAATGTTTTACCACTGAGTTATATAACCAGCTCTTTTTATTTTGAGACAGAGTCTCAGTGGGTTGCTTAGGGCCTCACTAAATTGCTAAGGCTGCCCTTGAACTTGCAATCCTCCTGCCTCAGCCTCCTGAGTTGGGATTAAAGGCATGCACCACCACACCTGATCCTTTTTATTATGCGATATGGTCTTGTTAATTGCTGGGGCTGGCCTTAAACTTGTGATTCTCCTGCCTCAGTCTCTCAAGTTGTTGGTATTATGGGTAGGTACCCTTGTGCCTGGCTCATTATATATATATTTTTTTATGAATTTTTCCCTTGATCAATATATGTTGACCTTATTTGTCTGTTCTGATTTTGTATTAAAGTCGATTTTCAGAAACAAGTGTAGCTATTACAGCTTCTTTTTAGATTCCATTTGCCTGAACTATCATTTTCCACATTTTCAGTTTCAGCTTGCTTATGTCTTTGCAGGTGAGGTGAGTTTCTGGTAGCACCATATTGATGGGTCTGGTTTTTAATCCATTCATTTAGTCTGCGCCTTTTAATTAGAGAATTAAGACCATTTACCCTCAAAGTTATTGACTGATATGTACGTGTTCCTATAACTTTGATTGATTTTCTTCTGGTTGTTTAGAAGATTCTTGGTTCATTTCTTCCTCTCTCATTCATTTTTGTAGTTTGATGGTTTACTATACAATATTGTTTGATTCTTTTTTCTCATTTATGTATCTACTCTACTACTGTGATTCATTCTTTCATGCTCTCATGATGGTATTTACCTTTCTTTCTTTATGAATATAAGATTCCCTTAAATGTCTTTTGTGGGCTGGGGATGTAGTTGGTGGCAGAGTTCTTGCCTAGTATGTGCAAGGACCTCAGTTCATTTCCCAGCACTGGAAGAACAAACAAACAAACAAACAAACAGACAGACAAAACAACCCAAAAGAAAATAAATGACCCCCCCTTTAATGTAATATATCTTTTGTAAAGCTGGTCTAGTTGTTTTGAGTACTTTTAGTTTATGCTTATCTTAGATGTTCTTTATTTCTTTTCTCAAATCTAAAGGATAACCTTGTTAGAGATAATGATCTTGTTTAGTGGTTATTTTCTTTCAGGACTTGAGATACATTATTCCCTGTCCTCCTGGCATTTAGGGTTTATGATGAGAAATCTACTGTTAGTCAATGCTTTTAAATGTGCATTGGTGCTGGGTGCAGTGGTACACTCCTAAAATTCCAATGACTTGGGAGGCTGAGGCAGGAGGATCACAAGTTTGAGGCCAGCTTCAGCAACTAATTGAGACCCTGTCTCAGAAAACGAAAAGGGGTGGGGATGTGGCTCAGTTTAAGAGCATCTCTGGACCCAATCCCCAGTACTACAAAAAATACACTCGTGCATCGACTTGGCATTTATCTCTTACTGATTTTAATATTCATTCTTTGTCCTGTACTTTTCACAATTTAAACTACAATATGTTCTTTTCTGTTCATGTCCATTTGGGGTTCTAAATGTCCTCTGTGTCTGGATTTCAGTGTCTTTTTAAAGGTTGGGGAAAGTTTTTACTATTATTTTAATGATTTTTTGTTTTAATGCTTTCAACCTGTAGCTCTTCTCCCCTGGGTATACTGACAAGCTGGATGTTTGATATTTTAACAGTTTCTCAAAGATCTTATATGTTCTTTTCATTCTTTTTTACTTTTTCATTCTGTCTGAATAATATTTTGAAAGAATTGTCTTCAGATTATGATATTCTTTCTTTTATTTGATTCTGTTTGTTGTAGAGGCTTTCAACTGAGTTTTTCAAATCTGACTTATTAAGTTTTAATTTCCTATATATATATATATTAAATTCCTATCTCTTTACTGAAATTCTCATTCATGTCCTGCATTGCATTGCCTTCTGTAATTAATTCAATTGTTTATTGTATTCTTTTGGATTTCATTAAGCTTTCTTTTTTCTTTCATTCATTTTTCTTCTTTTTGAAGTTCTTGGAATTGAATCTGGGGCTTTGCATATGCTAGGAAGCACTCTATCATTGAGCTATACACCCAACCCTTTTAATTTCATTTTGAGACAAGCCCTGGTTAAGTTGTCCATTTTGGCCTTGAACTTGTGATCCTCCTGCCTCAGCCTCCTGAGAAGCTGAGATTTTTAAGCATGTGTCCCCAAACCCAGCTTCACTGAGCCTTCTTAAAAACCATTATTTTGAATTCTTTATCTGGCATATCATCCACTTTCCTATCTTTGGAATCCATTACTAGGGAGTTATGAACATTAGGATATGCCATTCTACCTTGTTTTTTCCTTTTTACATGATCTTGTTTTTTGATTCTAGGTTGAGATTTGTGCATCTTTTGGGATTAAAATCTCTTCCACTTTTTTTTTTTTTTTTTTTTTTTTTTTTTTTGTGGTGCTGGGGATTGAACCCAGGGCCTTGTGCTTGTGAGGCAAGCACTCTACCAACTGAGCTATCTCCCCAGCCCCTCTCTTCCACTTTTAAGGGATGGCCTTCTTAGTAAGTGGCTTTCTCTTTATGATGTATCTTGGGATTTGATCTGTTGTGCAATGTTGAGATTATTTTCATTTGGAATCCATAGCGTAATCTCTCTGTGGCTCCTTTGCTTGTGATTATGGGTATTGGAATCTGAGGGACCCACTGTCTCTGTAGGTCTTGCAACAGTGGGGACCCTTTGGTCATTCAGGCAGGTGTGGTGTAGACAAGAGTATGTAGGGTGCACCCTCTGTGGTTTCTCCTACAATGGAGTGCAGCCCCCTATCAGGTGATGGGGTTTCCACAGGTACTTTTGATATTGACTCTGTTACTTGAAAGCAATTCTGATACTGGTTGTTCTGGTTATAAAGGACCAGGAGCTCTTATCTCTCTGTTTAGACGTTGGTGCAGTTCCTGGTGATTCATGGAGAGGCAGGGTCCAGTATCACGATTTCTTCTCTGAGACACTCACATCCAGTCTGGTCAGCAGTGTGTGATCTGACAGAGGTGGTGTGACTGATTCAGAGGACCCCTCTAAGTGTGGTGTCCCCACAGTTGTGCTATTCTTTTCTGTTGAGGGGATGCCTGTCTAGGGGAAGGGATTCAGACCCCCTTGCTCTGTCTACCTGAGAAAGTGTCAGTGACTAGGAGCTTTCATTCCCCCTATTTAATTTTTTTTCTGTTAGTTGTAGATGACGACAATACCTTTGTTTTATTCACTTTTATGTGGTGCTGAGGATTGGACCCAGTAACTCACACATGCTAGGCAAACACTCTACCACGGAGCTACAACCCTAGTCCCTGCCCTTATTCGTTTTAAAAATGGTTTTTATCAGTGCATTAAAGTGATACATAATATTGGGGTTCATTCTGACATAATCATACATGCATGGGATATAATTTGCTCCACTTCAGTCTCAAGCATTTCCTCTTTTCCTCTCCTTCTTCCTCCCCCTGTTCCCCTTCCTCTACTCTACGGGTCTTTAATTCGAAGTACCTGTTAAAGTTCAAGCAGGACTGGGTTGTGGCTGGATCTGGGTACAATTCCTCTCAGCTGGACTGGGAGCATATTTCAGTGGCAGAGCACCTTTGAGGTGCTAGCATCCTATGCACACACACAAAAACATAGGGGAAAAAAGGAAGCAACCACAGAAAAGGGGGAAATAATATGAAACAAAAGATAAAAGTAAAGTTAACAACAGCAACAAAAAAACAAAAGAAAGCATAAAATAATATATATATTTTTTTGTACCAGGGATTTAACCTGGGGGGTACTTAACCTTTGAGCCACACACCCAGAACTTTTTACTTCTTATTTTGAGACAGGGTCTTGCTAAGTTGCTAAGGCTGGCTTTGTACTTGAGATCCTCCTGCCTCAGCCTCGCAAGCTTCTGGGATTACAGGTGTGCACCATTGTGCCTGGAAACATTTTTTTAAAGGGGGAGGGGCGGAAAGAGAAGAAAAAAATTTTCTTCTCCACCAAGATGCTCAGATGAGGAGTTGAGGGCAAATGATTGTGACATATGCCAATCAAATCTCTCCAGGTCTTCTTAGACTGTACAACCCATAATGGAAGAGTGGCTAGGGTATTTCACACCCCTCCCCCGCCACCATCCTTTCAGTTACGGTGCCAGCCAGGTGATGAGCAAGTGTACTTTGTGGCTGAAGCTTACCTCTATTTTTCTCTGCTTCACTGCATACTGGGACGAGTTAGCAAAGACTGTGGAGTACAACAGACATTCTGTCCAGAGCTTTTTATGCTACACCCTCTAGGGATGGGGCAAAGGCTAGCATTCTTGTGTGTTTCCAGAAACCTCTGAGAGTGAGCAGGAGCAATGGAACAGCAAAGATCTGTGCAGGATGGGGAAGTGTGTGATCTGCAAGATCTGCTGGATTCTGGTGTGCTCAGAGTTGGCTCCCACAGCTGGTCTGACTGTTCACTCCCCTCTTCTCAGAGGTCAATGAGCCACTAATAGTACAGGGAAGTGTCTTCTGCTCTCTCTGTGTTGCAGTGGTTTTGTGTCAGAGTTGCTTCCCCAAACCAAGTGTCTCATGAGGTGGGTATCCACTGAGGCAGTGTAGTGCAGTGACCTTGAAGTTTCTGGAATGGGAAACTGTAGGGGATTCTGACATCCTGAGCAGTATAAGCTCAGACAATAGAACTGTTCTCAAGATGACTCCTAATCAGAGCACCCTAAGAATTCTCTGGGAAATGCAAGGAATTCCTTCTTCAAAGCCAGCTTCCTGTGTAGATCCCATGTCTCTTATCTGTTTAGACAGTATGTGTGTCTGCAGGGTGCCAGATTCTGTGTTAATGAAGCTCCTGGGGGATCCCTTTCAACTATACCCCTCCCCTGGACATGTTACTCTACAATCGGTGCTGGGGCACTCTTGTTTCTCTTGCAGTTCTATTATCCAAAGTCTGTGGGTGTCACTAGGTGTCCATCACTCTGCTGTTGGATGACAGGTCTCCTGCCGCCATCCACCTCACCACACTGCAACACACCTGTTGTTCTATCTTGTGGAGAAGCAGGCAAGTGTGAGGTGTTTCCATTCCGCCATCTTGTCTCCCTGAACTAACAATGAGTTTCTGAACACAAATGCAAAGAAAAACCTCCTGATTGGTGTCTCTTGACAGTTGATCCAACTTTATTTAGGTCACTTTAGGTTGCTCTTATACAGCATTGGAATTTTTGAAAAAAACCTGGGTTGTAAAACTTTCACTCCTTTTTGGGATTTTCTTCCATTTTTTTAAAAATTGTTCATATACATATACATCTATATTTATATATCTGGTTTATCTGGTTTGGCTTTTTATAAAAATTGGGATTAAATCATAGATACTAGTTTTTATTTTTATTTTTTTGGAACTGACAATTGAACCCAGAGGTGCTTTACCACTGAGTCACAGCCCCAGTTCTTTCTTTCTTTTCTTTTTTTTTTTTTATTTTGAGACAAGGCCTTGCTAAGTTGCTGAAATTGGTCTGGAACTTGCAATCCTCCTGATCAGTCACCTGAGTTGCTGGGATTGCAGGTGTGTGCCACTGCCTGGCACCATGATTTAATATTTTCCATGGCTCTGTGGTATGGCGTAATTGACTTTTCTTCTATTGATTAACACATGTTGTTTCTGATTGATTCTTGAATTAGAGTTCCCTTTACTTTAAAAGATATTAAAAAGATAAATGACCACTATATTTCTGTTCACGAATTCACTGAGTGTTACGGGTTGATTTTTGTCTCCACAAAATTCATACGTTGAAATTCTAGCCTCAAGTACCTAAGAATGAGATCTTATTTGGAAATAGGGTCATTATAGATGTAATTAATTAAAATGTGGTCAGACTAGAGTAGATAGACTCCTAATCTATGAGATGCTCTTATAAAAAGGGGAAATCTGGAGACAGAATGTGCACAGGGAGAACATAAGTGGAAATGAAGGCAGAGATTAGGATGATACTCCTACAAGCCAAGGAATGTCGATATAGTCAGAAAACACCACAGTCTGAGCAAGAGGATGAGGCAAATTTTCTCTCATAGCCCTAAGAAGGAGGCAAATCTGCAACACCTTGATCTTGGGATTCTAACCTCCCAAACCATGAGATGACAAATTTCTATTGTTTAAACTATCCATGTTATAATACTTTGTTCAGGCAGTCCTAGCAAATTAATACACCTAATTTTAAAAAAAGTGACTGTTAAGTATGTGAGACAAAGAATACCAGAGCAGTAAGGTTACAATTTTGAGGTAGGTAAGGTTACATCTTTCTAGGATGACTGTGTAGTGTCATATTATCTATTCCAACAATACGTTGAAAGATAATGGCTGTGATAAAGCCCAAGGCTTTGAGGAAACACCTTAAACTATAAGAAAGCAGCATGCTAAATGGGGGTAAAGGTCCAATTAACAACCACAGATCAGAAAGGGTAAAAAATAAGTAATAACTGAGAATTGTAGTGATAAGAATGTGGTAATTCAGGACTCATAGGCTCGCAAACCATAGTGCATTTTTTAACTGAGTGAGATAATATGAACAAGTAAGTGATGATAAATTAGCTCTAGAGAATTTACACTTTCCCCTACCTCCATCAAGGGGGAAGACCTTCAAGGGAGACCTGTGTTTGCTTAAATCTGAGATTTTGGCAGCAAATGATGGTTGACTTGATTTTCTAAGGCATATCATTGAATGTTGCGTGGGATACGTGAGTATGCATATGCATGGATATAGGCAAACTGCTTTCAGAAAACTGGGTCAGCCATTCCATTAAAAAATTGACTAGACAAAGCTAATGGGAGAGCTAAAGATAAAAGGAACAGGTTGGAGCCATGCCCCATTCTGAATAGTGGGATCCATGCTGGGGATGCAACCCATGAATTCTAGACTCCGGGATGAAGCATTGTAACATTTGGGTGTTTATTAAAATAATATTCTCCTTACCTGAAGTGTCTTCCTTGCTGATTAGTTAATGCTTTTTCCTGTACTTCAGAGCACATTGCTGCATAGCCTCTTCCACAAAGGCCTCATTGTCACTGAGCATCGTCACTCCCCTGCACTTCTAGACCCATATTTTTTCATGCTCTATTCCTTAGGCAACTAGATGGTAGTGATAAGACTGTATAAGATTACATTTTCATTAAAGCTGGACTTTAAAAATGCAAGAGAGAAAGGACTTTGCTTCCTTTATTCATCTTGGCACTTCACTAGACACATGGTAGTTACTTAAAATATTTTTTGAATAAAGAAATATCTCTCTATATACAATTTCTCTTCCCATACTATTTGAAATTAAAATATTTGCTTTATAAGGACTGGGGTCATTGCTTATTTTTCTTATCAGGAACTGCAACCAGGAACACTTAATAGGAATGATATGTAGATCCCACCCCCATCCCTCAGCTTTTCCAAAGCCAATCCAATGAGAGGCAATCAATGTAGGTTTTAAAATGGATAATCAAAGTATGCTTGCTGTATACCATTAGAGTGAGGACATGTTCACTGTGTCTCTCTTATCCAACCAAATTGCTACCCTAAGCCTTTCCTATTTAGAAATTGTAGAGCTACTGTTGCAAAAAATTTTTAATACAGGAGTCCAAGGCTCCAGCAAATGAGAGCCTTCCAGTAATGTTATTGAGTGGTGGAAACCAGAGGTGAGAGAGTAGGGAGTGGTGGGGATTGTGGTATACATTTCTTCTAAAGGGATATGTGAGATGCATGTCTTAGATTTTATTTTGCCAGAACTTCAGATTTTTCAAGAGACACCAAAAATGTTGAATTAGATGTGAAATTTATCAATTTTAAAATGGTCAAAGTTTTTAAAACCACTAGGCTAGCCTGTAACACCCATTCTCTGCTGGTTAGATATGACCCATAGGCTACTGGTTTGTAACCTCTGCTTTGCATGGAGTGCGAGGAGGTTATTTCTATGAACCCAAAAGTTGTCTGCATGAGTATGATGGAGATCAGATGGAGACAAATAAATACACAAGGAAGTCCAAGTCATGTTTTGAACTACTGAGTTTTTTTTTTTTATTGCAAAACATTTGTTACAGAAATTTCAGAAAGTTTTTCCTGTGGTATCTGCCAACTTCTGCTTTGAATTATATATCTACACAAACAAGCTCAAAGTGCAATGTGAATCCAATAATAGACCTTTAAAAAAGAACAATTCCTCTAAGGATTTATATATATTCATAGTGTCAATAGATATGCAAACCTCTTTCTATCCATATGCAAAGAAGGATGTATATATATATATATATATATATATGTATATATATATATTTAGTAAACCCAATTTCAAAATCATTTTATTTATAGGAATTCATTTAAAAATGATTTCTGAATAATTTCCCCCATTATAAACTATGGTTAGAACATATACAAATGAGAGAGTCTAAGTGCTATATTATGAAATGGCTATGAGTACAGTGTACTGCACGGACTGTTATACACAGCAGTAGCAGCAATATAAACTCAGGTCAGATCCTGTACTGACAGGAAGCAGATAAGTCTTCATACAATGTTACGGTACCCTCTTCTGAATCTCCCTCACAACGATCCTGTGTTTGGGTCCAGAATGATGTGGCTAACAAGTACACATGCATATATCTTCCAGGGGAACCAGAATAACTCCGAAGAGAGAGAGTTCCTTTTCCCTGTGTATTTAGTTTTCAGTGTATTCCATTTGTAGCTTTCTAAATTGGAATCAAGAAACTGATTCTGATTGGCTCTAAATCAGAAGTCTCAAGCCTTTGGGAACACTGCTGGCGACATATTTGGGTGGCTAGCACAGAGATCGAAAACCTGAATTTGAGCGGAGTACAGTGGCACATGCCTGTAATCCCAGTTGCTAGAGAAGCTGAGGGAAGAGGATTTCTTGAGCCTAGGAGCTAGAAATCAGACTGGGCAACATAGGGAGACCCTGTCTCAAAGAAGGGAAAGAAAAAAAAAAAGAAAAAAAGAAAGAAGAAAGGAAACCTGACTTTAAATATCTTTGTGGAGTCATATGTATTTTCTCATGCCTTATGAATGCTACTTCTGTTGTCATTCATATTCTCTCTCTCTCTCTCTCTCTCTCTCTCTCTCTCTCTCTCTCTCTCCCCCCCCTTCTTCTCTCTCTCTCTCTCTCTTTTTCTCTCTCCCCCCTCCCTCTCTCTCTTCTATTTTTCCTCAAGATGGGTCTCACGATATTGCCCAGGCTGGTCTCCAACTCATGGGCTCAAGTGATCCTCCTGCCTCAGCCTCCCCAGTAACTAGGACCACAGGTGTCTGGTCTCTCTGCTGTCTTTCACCAGGCCTATCCCCACCTTTGCATATTGAATCTGACCCCCAGATTGAGTTCTCAGACCCTCAGTCTAGATGCAGATGGCAGGTCCTGATGATGTGTCAGAAGCTGGTGACGATGTAAGGGAGGCAAAGAACTGGATGAGGCAGATGCAAGTGCCAGCCAGTTAGGAGAGGCTGCATTAGTGGGAAGTTGAGGCCTGGGTTGAAGTCTGAATGTTTGGCTTTTTCCAAGTAGTTGCTCTTTTGGCTTACTCTGTTGGGATCCACAGGGTACTGAGGTGATAGAAGCAATGGTCTGTTGGCCTCACAAAAAAGGAGCTAAAGTTGGACTCAGAAGAAAGGAGGAAGTAAAGGGGATGAAGAGCATTGCACCCCCAGGCCCGAGGCTGAAAGTCCCGTGTGTCCCACAGTTCTTAGTAGCCTGCCTTTCTCTGAGGAAGGCTGGGGTCATGACTGGCACTGATGCTCTTCAGAAAGAAACTTCTAGATATCCTATCTTGTTCACTTTCCAGCACACACTGTGCAAATGGGCAAATGTGCAGTCCTAAGGTGGCTGGTTAGATGGGGTAGGTTAGGAAAAGGCACATTCACCTCACTTTTATTGCATCTTGATAACCTGGTCACCTAAATCCTCTCTTAGACGACACACAGAACTTGTTACACCTTCATTTTATTTGCAGTGATAGGAGCAAGGAAATCATCAGAGAAAAGGTAACACAAAACCCCTCTGAAATGAATTAAAAACCAGAAAAGACAAAGAAAAAAAATAATCTTCTTTTTCTTCAATCGGAATCAACTCCTTTTCTGGTTGACTCCAATCAGAGAGTCAGCCAAATATTTGACTTGCCAAAAGAAGAGAAAGCTTAGGTCAAAGAAGGCTCAGAGAGAAGTTCTCTCCGCTCATTTTAGGAGCAGTTGCTTACAGGGCTGTGCACACGGGCTCTTCTCTTTTCCAGGTGTGTTAAAGAGCTTCTCCTAATGAAATGGCAATTTCTTTAAGAAAGTAAACTCTTCAGAGTCATCCAGTGCTCTGTCTCCTGCCTCCCACCCAGAGACCAGGCTCACCCACAGAGGGAAGAAAGCAGAAAGCCACAAGATAAGGAGGGAGTCACATACTGCAGTGCAGGACCACTCATTCACGTGACCTGTGACCTTCTGCCCTGTCACGAATGGACCTTTCATGTTCATCTCTGGTGAAGCAATTTGCAGCCCTAAAGAGTCTGAAGCATGCCTCTCATACCATGGCTGACCAACACCTTGGTAAATCCAAGAGGTGCTGGTTTACCATCTCTGGGTCCCCTATCATGCAACCTGTGGTTAATACTTTATCTCATATTATTTGTTCAGAACTTTACAAAAAAAAAAAAAGATTGAAAAAACCCCTCGATTCCTTGTTTTTAATTTAAAAAATTAAACATAATCCCTAGTGTAAGAAGCCTGACAATTTGAGTGAGTTCCTAACTGGTTTAAGCATTGCAGCAGGCAATAGTAAACTGTTAAGTGCCTTAGAAAAGTCAAAAGAAATGCATAAAGCAGTGCATGCATTTTGTTGACATAAAATTAAGACTGGGTTTGGAGAGCAAGTACTTCATTTAAGTCACATTGTTACTGTTAAAGGACAGTGAGTTATAAATGCAATATCTAGACCAAGTATATAAACCACCTACACACTAGCATCACTTTATCTAGAAATGACATAATGTCACTAAATGAACATATTTATAAAATACTGTACACTGCTTCTGCATTGGGTCAGCAGATGTAAACAAACAGCTAATTCAACTGGAGTTTAAAATATTATTTTAAGTTCATTTGTCATATACTCTTTTGCATAACATGCCAGTTCATCTTTCACAAAATCACAACTTGCCTACCACACCTTGCAGGACTTGGTAGAGGAAGTACATCAGCTTATACAAATATTTTACTGTGGTCTGAAGGAATAATGAAAACCAAAGTGGACTAGGAACAAAAATGCCCATTTCATGAGAAAGCTAAATAACATGGAATAGGGAACATAATTAATCCTTGCAACATGTGCTTCTTTATTGAATGTTACAGATTTATAAATGATTATAAAGCTGTCCTGTAACGTTCATTAATACAACCACATGCTACAACTATGCTGGGTTAAACACGGGTTACATATATGTTTACATATGTTTTATAATACAGCATTACCCAACATATCATATGGTATAGCCATAGATATAGCATGATGGACGACTGGATAATATTTATTAAAGAAATTAAACAGCCCAAACAGTTAGGAAGATTAGACTGTAAAGCCTCCAAAAAAGAAAAAAAGTACTATCCAGTTATCTACCATATTATCTATAGAAACCATATTTTAGAATACATTTGCAACATTCAGAAGAAACACATTTTGTGTTTTTACATTTTTCCCATTTAATTATTCTTACATATATATTTTAAAAAGGGAACTTTCAAAGTGCTAAATATTGTCCTGGCCCCATAAGCTTAGACTTAAAAAAATCCAGTTCTGTAAAGTGCTGTGTTCTGACTGCTAATACACCTTTTGGCTTGCAGAACTACACAAACTAGCCATGCCAACTGCGCTCAGCTTTCCAGCTCCTTGTTCAAAGCCCTCAAGGAGGGGTTTCTAATGATAAATGTAAAGTATGTTGGTTAATCAAGAAACCTCCACCGTCATTTTCATAAAACATCCTTAATTTTTTCCCAAAAGGAACAAGCAATTTAGAACAAATCATTACATATAGTAGTATATAAAAATTGGCACCTCTGAAGCAGATGATTAAACAGAAGCTATTACTTCCTGGAGCTCTCTATGACTTTATTTACGGTCCTCAATAACTTGCTGCTCATGAGTTGCTTAATTCACATAGACAGGTAATTAATGCTCCCTCGATCAGGGACATGGTGGAATAAATGAGCTGAGCACAACCTGACGGTACAAGGCCACAGAATCGATGCCATGCTGGTGCACAGAGAACCCGGGAATGGAAAGAGATGGAGATCAAAAAATCACACACACGCACGTGCACAGGAAAGAGATGGCTTGTGAGGATTACACGGTTTGTGTCTAAAGTCCTTGAATTTGGCTTATACATCTCACACACTTCACCAAAGATGTTAACTTTTAATTTTCATGCACAACAAAAGAACCAGGTGTTTACAAGATCAGGACTGTTAAGTATTTAGTTTCCCAGGTCCTGTTCCTTTTCTTTCTGGAAATCATGATGAATGGAAACACATGCGCTCATCATTTCTTTCCCTTACTTCCAATCTGGTCCAGAAGGAGGTCCTGGAGGAGATTGATGTCCTGCTCTATGGTCAAAGAATAATGGCTTCACCTCCTTGGATTCCTCCACAGACTCCCACAGACAGCCTTCGACTTTGTGAGTGTGCTCACCACTTAAAACCATCAAAACATTAGGATGTAAGGGTATTGAACTAGCCACATCTAATCTCAGCAATGGAAATAATGAAACGGTGGTTCAAATCTGGTGCTGAGACTCGGCCTTCCTGAGAATCACAGGGAAATGGTCTTAAGATGTAAAGTGCCTATTGCAACTATACTGATTATGAGCAAATGTCATTCCTTTTCCTCGTTATCAACCAGTATAGGACCAGGAGGTTATGGATTCTTGAAAGTTATATTGCAGCTTCACATGTATGTACATTTTTAGGGGGTGGGGAGAAGACTCAGCGTGTTCATCAGATCCTCATAGGGACTCATGACTCAAGGAAGTTGAGAGACAACCGATTTATTCTCAGACTGAAAGCAGGTCTACTGAGAGGGAAAACACCAATGTGGGGCCCAGTAAAGGGATAGTGTCTCCGGAGCAATTATAAATGAAGGGCTTGGGTGTTTGTTACTGATTCCCCTACCAAGGAGTACAAGGAATGCAGAAGGCATTCTTTACATGTGTGACCTTGTCACTCTATACCGAAAAACTTGTTCAGTTTTTTAAAAAAATATTTAAAGGCTAGAGGTTTTGTCAATGAATTTACTTGATTTCATGAAATGGTATCTTAGTGTTTACAATTATAATTAAACAAAGTATCCAGGTAGGATCTTGGGCCAGGGACATGAAGTCATTTTTCTTAAAGATTTTATTCTTGGGCTGGGGATATGGCTCAGTTGGTAGAGTGCTTGCCTTGCAAGCACAAGGCCCTGGGTTCCAATCCCCAGCACCGCAAAAAAAAAAAAAAAAAGATTTTATTCTCTTTAAAATTTCAGGGATCCAAATAGGAATCTGAAGATGTGGGGGTCAAGATTTCTTTATGTCACTTCAAATCCAGATTGTGACTTTAGAATAGAAGGTTATGCTTATGCTTCTATTCTAGAGTGCATCTCTCTAGTTGGTTTAGAATTGTACATCTATTCACATTGTACTTGGTGTAATAGCTCCGTGTGGGAGAAACCAGAATAAAGGCAATGTCATGAGAGTGAGTGCTTTTGGACAAAAAGGGGCAGAAGGCAGGGTGAGTCATTTTGACAACTGTTGTTTGGTACATGGAAAAGTTAAGATGATAAGAGATTTAAAAAGTCATAGTTTCAACATTTGGTAGAATGAACTCTTTCAATGGAAAATCTTGAATATTAAAAAATCTTGGTTATACCTCCAGGAGATAGAAAAGTCCAAGCCTCTTAAGAAAGCTCTGTATGTCTGTTTATATACTATATATAAAGATGTGTTGCTGTGTAAATGCATATATATGTATATAAGCAGCATATACTAGAGAACTCTCTACATGGTTTATTTGCTTTCTATTTTGGCCTACTATATCTTTTTTTATAGCTCTGTATATAAGAAAAATATTCATGGCATGCCTGCAACTGATGGCTTTGGATTGATACCAAACTCCTAGTCAATTCTAAAGTTATTTATGGTTTTGAAACTTCCTTAAAAAGTACTTTGGAACATTTCCATAAAAAAGATACCAGCCCTTGAAAAATTCCAATTAAATTTATGCTGAGCTCAGATTAGATGGCAAAACTTTAGGTATGAAAATAGCCACATATAACCATGTTTTTGTATACAAAATGGCCATGTGATGAGGGGTGTGAAAAATTGGCAGTTAACACCTTGAGGTGTTCAGAGGATGCAGTGGGTGGAGTCATGCAAATGATGGAGGTCACACAGCGGTACTACACAGGACATGAATGGAGAGACTATAACAATATCCCATATGGCAATTTTAGGTTAGTTCTGCCCACTGTTTTTAAGTTCAATATTACATATTCAATGAATGAATTCACTGATGACAGGAGAGATACAAAATAAATTAAGAAATATAAAGTTATTTAATTACATTCATCCTGAGCTTGCTCGACTGTACTTGAATGCCCACCATATATGATAAATCACGTGACTTTTGCTTCTAACATCAGCTCTTCTATCATTTCGATTGCAAGACCAAAAGGCATTTCTGTTCCCTTATTTTCTTCAAAAAAGATAAAACAGTTGTGGCACCAGAAGTGAATATATAAGAGACAGGTGAACTATGACTGTTACCTTGTTTTTTCTTTATAATGACCAATTACAGAGGTGTTGGCATGAGAAGGATGTGGGACGTTAGGTAGAACTGCTTGCTGCCGGCTTATACTGAATAAAAAGGATGCTCTTCATCAGTCACCAGTGATGGAGCCAATGCGAAAAGAAAACAGAATTGAAGTTTAGAATATCTCATTTTGTATGGTGATTATTTTATTTTATTTTGCAATTTAGCCCTGCATCCTAAAGCTCTTGATAATGGGTAGAAATCACAAGATGCCTCCTGGTGTGGAGAGTGCTTGAAGCCCCTTGGTTCCCCAGAGCTCACAGCTTTCTGCAGTGCCTGGTGATACACCTTCATCTCTAACCCTTCTTCTCCCCGCATCCCCTCCCTACCCACAAGTGTGAACATGCCCCAACTACCCTGTGTTTGGCACTGGGTCAGATCAAATGCTTTCTTGATCTGTGACCCAGAAGTCACCTTTGAGTTAACATCTCCCAACGCATTGCTTGTTTTGCTCAGCTAAGAATAAAGCGGGTGTGATTCAAGGAAGGGGGAAAAGGTAGAGTTTGGGAAGAATTTAGGGCTGGATTCTCGAGCCTCCTGCAACACATAGTAAGAAGAGTTAGTTGTGCTTGCTTTCAAAGCTTTGGAAAGCTGATGTTCTGGACAGTCTCCTCATGGACAGGCTGTCCCCTCGGCCTTCTGGCTTGGAAGACTTACTCCTCTGGAAGGGATTTCGCAGGCTTGCTGTGTTCCGCTGCCTGTCAAGCTTGTCACTGATGGAGAAGCTCTTCCTGGTGTGTGCATATGGTGCGCTTGGCTCCTCTGCTGAGTAGCTGTTGGCACGCTCTATCTTGGGAACCGTGATGTTGTTGGACAGGTTTCTGTCTGAGTTGTCACCCTCCTGGGAGGCCATCGCGATGGCTGCTCTCCGGCCTCTGGCCTCATTCTCCTCACTGTCAGAGCTAGGGTGGCTCAGTTCTGCTTCTCGCTCAGGATGACAGCAAGATAAGTCCTCTACTTTATCTCCAAGACCTCCAGGGAAGGTGGCTCTGTCAGTAATCGCTTGAGGGGCATTGACACATCTTGTGTCGATGCAGTCCGTAATACTTGTATATTCTGCTGTTTTCACAGGCACCCCAAAGTTGGCATAATAACTCCTCGAAGGAGAAAACATAAAGCTATGAGATTTCACTATGGGGGCCTCTTCTAGAAGAAAGGGTGTGGCAGCTAGGTAGCGGCTACTCTTGGAACGCTCAATAGTGTGATACATCGGAGGGTCAGAGTCCCAGGGGTTTTGGCATTCTGGAATGTGAGTATAGTCTGAAGAAAAAGACCTAGTGTCCATGGAGGTGATGTCTTCAAAGTCGATGCTCCGGCTTGGAGGTCTGTCTGTGGGTGCAAGGGTTACATAGGCACTGCTTGAAGGGGCTGTGGAAGGTGCTGGAGCCGAAAAACTTGGCTCTCCCAACCCAAGGATGTTCATGGAATTGTCCAGAGGGTCAATGTCACAGTGAAGTTCATCCATGGCAGAAACATAGATGTCTATGCATGATGATGGTCTTCTAGAATCAGGAACAATGGCCAAGGTGTTTGCAGGGGCTGCAGGAGCTTTGGATTCTTTTGCTACTGAGTGGGAACTAGTAGCTCGGTGTAGGCTCAGGGACCTTTCTTTAAAAATACTTTCCAACTTTTCTATACCACCTTTGTCTTTCATATTGACTGAATAGAAAGAATGGCTTCGCATACGGGGCATTAAGGTTGGAGAGGTTGGGGACATGGTCTCCTCACCTGCAGGGTCTATACTCTCTTGGAGCTTAAAGGTGTTCCCCTCCTGGCTGTTGAAGCTGCTCTGGCGGACGATGTAGGCTGCGTCTGTGCAGTCTGAGGATGTCCTGGAGCGGATCTTATTAGACTCGGCTCGCTCCAGACCTGTCAGGCGCTCCAGAGCCGTGGCCATGCGCCCAATGAGGTCCTCAAGCTGTGCCAGTCGGATGTCCACGGTCTGGAGCGAAGCCTTCATGGAATGCTCTCTCTCATTGACTTCCTCCAGCCGCATGGACATGTTCTCTACCCTGTGTGAAAGGAGAGAATGAGAGTCACTTGGGTCAGGTTCCTCCAAGTAGCTGGGATAACAGGCATGTCCACCATGCCTGGTTGGAATGTAAGTCTGAATTGTCTCATCCATTTTCTTGCAGAACTCTGGGTGTGCTTGACCATGTAACCATCCAACTGTCTGAGACATTTAAGTCATGGGGCTTGACTAATAGGGGTTTTTAAAAAAACAAAAGGGGTAGTGATTTTTAAAAAAATGAAATGTCCTAGAGTCCAATTTTACATGTTTATTATGTAACTAGAGTACTTCCCTTACTCTTTTAAAATTTTTTCTTGAAAAGTTAAGTGTAAACAGGCATGTATCCCAGATAAACAGGCCTGAGAAGCCAAGCAGGGGTCTTGCATGATTGGAACCACTAGTAGCTGATTTTGATCAAGTAACTCAGAATTTAAAATGGAGGCATAGATGATGAAAATTTGTGGATCAACAGGAATCCCCAAGGCAAGAGATACATCAAGTGACCAAGTAGAAAGAAAAAGAAGAAGCTCTTATGGAAAATAAGAAGTTCCATGCGAGGAGATCTTTATTTATCTTTCCCTCTCTTCCATCTCCAGAACTTGAGGGGCTCATTTTGGAATAATCACAACAGGGTCTATGAAAGACATGATGTGGCCAGTGACCAGGAGAGGAAGTAAGCTCTCAGTGTTTCTGATTTCAAATCTCTGTATTGGGG
Source organism: Sciurus carolinensis (assembly GCF_902686445.1). Taxonomy (NCBI): domain Eukaryota; kingdom Metazoa; phylum Chordata; class Mammalia; order Rodentia; family Sciuridae; genus Sciurus; species Sciurus carolinensis. The sequence continues at coordinate 71,559,010 of NC_062226.1, forward strand.
TTGTCTAACACAAAGGTGGAATTAGGAAATGTTCTATGTACTATGTAGAATGTGCGCATGTAACTTAGAATAATCCAACCACGTGTATCTGTCCCAGTGTGTATGTACACAAGACCCAGTGTATCTGTCTCTGTCTCTACCAACAGAATGCAGAGGACAGGTGATGTCTGCCGCTGCTCCGACTTGGAAAGGACACATCCTGGAGATGTGCAAGGTGGGCAATATGGACCCACTCATTCTTTGGTCAATTTCTCTTCCCTTGGGCACCTGTTTCTGTCGTGCTGAGTACAATTTCGGTGTTGAAAGATACTACTTTTTCACATGCTTCCAAAGGCAAAACAAACAAACAAACAAAAACAAACTACAGCAACAGGAAACAATCAACAAGAAACAATGCAGACAAACACAGAAGAAGCCATGAAGGAGAATGAGTTTTGGTGCAAGGCTCGTGGGCTTGGTCATGAGGGCATGTTGATTCTCTGGGCCCTGTTACTCCGGGATGCAGGGAGGGTGTGTTGGGGTGTCTACACTCTGTCCTGGGTTTCTGGGAGTTGTTTACCTTTCTCACCCTCTCTGAGGATGAGGCTCTGTATCCACCCAGACAGAACTGGGCCTTGGGGAAGGGTTTGCAGACACTGCATGAGAGGCTCCCACATGAGTGCTGTAGTTCCCTCTCGTTTCTCTCCAGGAGTTGCTAACATGGTCACAGCATGTTCACATGTGCTGATGTCTTGTTCTCCAGAGAGAAAAGGCTTCCTGGTTTCTTCTTCTCCTTTTTCTGTTACTTAGGATTGTACCGGGGGCACTACACCACTGAGCGACATCCTCAGACCTTTTCATTTTTTATTTTCAGACAGAGTCTTGCTAAATTGCCCAGGCTGGTCTTGAATTTGTGATTCCCCTCCCTGCCTCAGCCTTCCGAGTCTCTGGGATTACAGGTGTGCTCCGCTGCATTTGGTTTTCCTGGTATCTTAACACTCTTTCCTCCCTACCATTTTTTTTTTTTTTTCCTTCAAGGTCTATGCCTTTTCCAAATTCAAAAGGCATTTATTTCAAAGGCTTATAGATAGAAGCCTGAGCAATGGTTATGTGCTTACATGGCATAATTTTCTGGAACCCACATGGCTATCTGTACATTAATAAATAGTTTTTGCAAGGTCACAGAATGGGAAAGACCTTCATATTTGCAGCTCTTTCCTCTGTTTTCCGTTGCTTCACAGGATATCATCACAAAATGCTCTATTTTTCAGTGATAGATATGTATAAAATCTGTGCATGGTTTTAAACTTTCTTAATACTGGCTTGATACCTATGGATACAATCACTCAAATATATATATATATATATATATATATTCATTTAGATTGCATTTTCTAAGGAAATAAAGGGCCAGGAACAGAAAATAAATTTCATTTATGTAATTTCTACAGTCCGTAGGGAATGTTTGAAGTGGATAAGCAGATAAAAATGTCATTTTATGAAAGCTAGAAGGGACTGTCTTGAATCTTAGAATCCTGATTCATATTAGCTAAAGTAATCAATATCTTTTATCTTCCTACACTATTTATATGTAGCTTCTGCCATTTTCTTACTGCAAATGGGTAAAAATGTAAAGTTATACCCATTTTTTTGTGATATTCTGAGTGTTCTTGAGAACAGTAGTCCCCAAATGCGGGGCTTTAAATGCACTAGCCTGAAATGAAGTTTTTCTTAGTCTTCAATGAAACAAGAAGAACAAGACAATATAAGAGCATCCACATAAATCTCTTGTTATTAGCTTTAAAGGATTCTTTTCATTTAGAGATTTTTTTTTTTTCCCCCTAATGGCTCTCAAATCTATTTGGTCAATGAGATCTAAAAGTATGTAATCACAGGGTAGAAAAATCTACTTTTTTTTTGGTTTTATTTTGTTTTTCTCTTGTCCTATAAAGAGCAAAAACCAAAACCAAACACTTTCTGTTTTGGAGGGGAGGGTGCCAGGGATTGAATTCAGGGGCACTAGACCACTAAGCCACATCCCCAGCCCTATTTTGTATTTTATTTAGGGACAGGATCTCACAGAGTTGCATAGAGCCTTGCTAAGTTGCTGAGGCTGGCTTTGAACTTTTAATCCTCCTGTCTCAACCACTTGAGCCCCTGGGATTACAAGTGTGCACCAGAGTCCCAGCTCGGGGGTGGGGGTGGGGTGGGGTGGGGAAACAAAACGAAACAAACAAACAAACAAATGAAGCAATTCTGGGGAAAAACTCAATCATGATTCTCAATGATCCACAAGTCTCTTGCTGCTGTTTATCTGGAAAGTACTGAGTACCCATAGAGCCAGACTCCAGTATCATTCTACTCTGCCAGAGAAGATGCTCAGTGCTGTATTATGAGACTGTTGGAAAGTGCAGACTCAGGTTGAGTCTCTCTTGGTTTGTATCTGGGTCAGAACTTTCTAGTTACTGGTCTGAGACAGTAATCCCAGCCCTGAACTTGCCAATCTCTGCTGTCCAGGAGGACTACTGCTCCTGCCTACTGAAGAAGCCAAGGATCTGCAAGTCTGGATTTGATCGAGAACACTTCATGCAATGTTCTGTTCTCTCAAAAACTCTATGCTTTCTTGGAAAATAAAAATAAACACAAGGGGTCTCTGATTGGGGATCATAAAATGAATTAAATGGATAAAGCGTGCCATGCTATAAAGCATCTGTAGGAGGCAAGTGCCCAGGAAACATACCTTTCTGAAGTCACCCGTATCCTCTCATCATTGGATGAGTTGAATCGATCATCCTTTTCTCTGAAATATTCCTCTATGCACTGCTCTTCAAAATCGTGTACTTTTTTGAGCTCATCATCAGTTATGAAGAGTTCTGTGGAAAAAAGGAGAGTTGTGAGGTGGAGAAGGCCTAATGAAGTTCCCAAGGTGAAACAAGGTAGGGAAAAGGGGCCTAGCGTCTAGTCTCAAATGAAATCAAAATCCAACTGGGTGACTTGCATCACTGCCTTCTGAATGCTAGATTCGATCAGATTCAGCTATTCTGTGACCATGGAACAAGATAGCACAAAAGGAAGAGCTGAGCCTAACAACAGAAGGACTCTGGCTGTTGACTTCAGGAAGCCATTGTTAGTCTGGATTATGGGTCTCTTTTTTGTTATGTGAGAGAAGCAAAGTCATATTTATTTGTGCTATTGTTATTTAGGTTTTCTGCTTATAGCAGGTAAACTTATTCATAACTGATATGACATGAAAAGAGCCCAGTAGAGATCGAACCTTTAAATGGGTTCATGAATCAGGGTCTGGCTAGGAGAGTTGTTTTGGAAGAACCATAAATGGGCAAGTCCTTCTTCTAATCCTATGCCCAAGAGATGCTACAGGGATCATCTCAAGTGTTTGGAGCTCTGAATCTTAGCTCCTCAGGAATTTTCTTTCTTCCTTGCTTTGAGACTTTTGTTTGAACTTGCTGGGGACATGAAACATATGAATTTAAAAGCAGATGAGAGTAAAGAAAATATCAGAAGTCAGACTGCTTTCCTTAAATATGGCAGACTTCTTGAGGAGAGGGAGGGCTTTCTTAGAAGGGGACACTTGAGGTTCAGTGAGGAAATTACATAGAGCCTGAGGTGGGAGGAAGATGGATGAGAAGAGGCCAGGTATGGAGGCCTACAAAGTACAGACCCCTTTCCACTATTGCTGTATTTGAGCCCAAAAGAGGTGTTCTAAATTCTTACTCTGTTGGCACCTTAATAACACCTCCTCTGACTTCTTTGGCTAAATGTAATGCTCTTTCTTAAAAAATAAAATATTATTTAAAAAAAATCCATCAACATGTCAAATTTTACAATATAGCTTACATTTTATACTTCAGAGTGCTTTTATCTGAGGCTCTACAAGAACCTGGCAGTCCCCCGGGATCTTTTAATTAAGGCTACAGATTGACAGTGAAAAGTTCACTTTCTCTCGATTAAGGGCTCTCCTGTCTCCTCTTCATCCTTTCTGACCCAGCCACGGCTCCAAAATCTTCCTTCTCTGAGAAAGCTCCCTTCCATGTAGCCAGAGACCTGGTGAGGCTTTTATTGCTACTATGGATAATAGCAATGAGAAAACTGTGAGTTAGAGCTTTATGGAGCGGACTCCTACCTGCTCCAATGTCTGGCTGGCTCAGGTCCTCTGGTCTCTGAGGGTTGGGCCCTGGAGCACAAACAGGCCTAAGGCATGCTCCACTTTCTGTGTTTTATTTCACACCCCTTCCTAAGCTCTTTGGATAAGTGAGACTTTCCTTTTACTACAAATGACCCATGCTTTACTGTAAATGACTTTGGGACCTCCAGTTCTTCCTCATCTCAGTGTCCACTGCAGGGTATAATTCATTACAACATTTCTCTGCTCCCGATTTCGCAACCCATAATCTTTCACACTGACCAAAGTTCTGAATAGAAAAGTTCAGGGTTCAACTTGTATATCATTGTCCACCTCACCCCCAACTTTCTATTTGCCTAAATTTGTGTTTCAGATGGAAAGAGGGATTTTGGAACTTCCAGCTCTTTCCAACTCTCCAATTTCAGTGTCTAGAAAGAAGTAGGGCATTGCTGCTGTCAGGGAGATAGTTAAGAGCTTCAGACTTGGAGAAGGGGCTGCTTAAGGGGCTTTGGTTTTCAACCCTATCTATATACTGGCATCACATGGGGGGAAGTAGACACGATTCCAGAGCTCTTGTTCATAGATTTAATGTAGGTGGTTGACTCTGTGCAATTGGAGAAACCACAGTAGCTGGTCCGTATGGGGCTGGATTCCCAATGTTCTTAACTGAGAGTTGGTACCCAAAGGGCATTTAGGAATCTGCAGGAGCTACTGGCACTTAATATGTGGGGGTGGATATGCTAATTTCCTGCAATGTGTGGTGCAGTCTTACACAATGAGGAATTATTCCACCCCAGTGTTAACAGAACTTCCTTTAGAAACACTGGGCTAGAAGATGGATGGTGGAGTCTCCTGTTTTGTTCTTTGCATAATGGAAAGTAAGGCTTGTTTCTTCATGAGGTCATGTGGGCTCAACCCCTAAGGCTTAGGAAAATGCTTAAGACCTGAAAAAATTACAGATTCAGAAATGACAATGGAGAATCAAACTGAGTCACTGAAACTCAACTCATGTCACAGTGTGTAAAAATGATATATAATGCAGTGTTGGATGCATATTAATACCATTGATGTATCTGGAGGTGGGATCCCTGGGAAGTAAGAAGCTTAGGACCTACGAAGGTGCTAAAACAACCCTGCTGGAGACTGATTTTATCTCACTAAGAAAGGTGTGAGGCTAAGAACACTTAATTTCAGCTTCTACTATCTTCTTTCTAGCACAGTTTCTCCTGCAAGCAGATCTTCCCATGTGCCCCCTCCCTAGTCTTCAGAGGGGGTGGGACCAGGCAGGCCAGGATCCTGTATGGCTGCCTGTAGGAAGTGGGCATGGTTTCTGACTGTGGTTGTCTGGCTGTTGGGTTGTCTCTTGAGTCTTACTCAGGCCATAGTCCCTTTCATCTGGGTCGCTCTCGTGCTTCCTCCATCGACAGCACAGGTGCTGGAATATCATGGTCATGTGACTGAAGATGATCAAAGGTGGGGGTAGAACTGGCCTTTCATGGAAAGTCATGATGAGCTGATACCTCTGAAACTTCCACACTTGGTTGGATATCGACTTTACCTCAAAAAATGTATTGCTGAAATAGACCAGAGAGAGTCGAATAAGAAAAGCCACTGCTTTCTAGAGCATCAGTCCCCTCCCCACCGCATCCATCCCCCATACCCTGGCAGAAGGGTCCACTCACTTGAAGACAGCAATGAGGAGGTTGACCAGCAGGATGTTTGCCACTAAGAGGTAGCAGGCCATGATGGCCGGCACAATCCAAGCTCCTGTCTTGCAGGGAGGCAGCTGGATTATTTTGCCATCCTCTCGGGTCTCATTCTGTCCACAGGGAGCTGGAGGAAGCAACACAGACAAGAAATGAGAGACTTTGGCTACTTGATTTAAAAACAAAACAAAACTGATTTGAATGAGAGCTTTAGATGGAAGAAAAATACAGCCATCTCGAACAGAAAAAAAAAAGAAAAAGATTCCAAAAAAGCCAAAATAGAAAAACAAAAGCTGCATGAATATCACAAAGGGCTGCTTCTCTAGAGGGGTGTCAGTTCCCCCTGGTTGCCTGGGCTGTCATCCTATTGGAAGAAGGTGCCTGCTTGCTCATTCTGTTCCCTGGCCCCTGACACTCAGGAGAGGGATGTTTGGTGTTTCTAGGATGCTTGGGAAGGGCAGAGAGTCCCACCTCCCCAGCAAGTTACTTTCAAAATGTGCTGTGGAGGCCATCAGCTGACAGCTTAAGAGCAGCACTATTGAGGGGCTATTGATTGGGAATTAACACCGGGGCAGCTGTTAATTGCTGCAAGAAACAACCCAAGGACTCAGAGCTAACGATTTGCTGTCCCAGTACGGAAGGAACAACACAGGACACAGGGCAGTGCCTTGGGAAGTATTTAGAGGACTTGTCACTGGTTGCAACTTATGGGTGGGATTTCACCAGAGGGCATTGTGTGTGTGTGTGTGTGTGTGTGTGTTGGAATCATAGAGCCCACAGGGCATGGAGAATAAAATCTAACTGCAGTTAAATAAATGGGCAAATAGGAAAAAGAGAAAAAAGATCTGGAGGTGGGGGTGAGGAGGAAGGTGATGTGTGGGACTGGGTGAGCGTGAGTAATGTGCTAATGAGAACTGCTTGGAGTTTCCAGGTAAATGCAGAAAAAAAAAAAAAAATCCTTGATGAAGTTTTATAGTACCGCACTGACAACATGGCTCGTGGAGTGAGAGATGCCCTCAGGAGCCCTGATGTTGGCCTTAGGACATGGTCCTTCGGCATCTACCTGTGGAAGGGAGTTGGGGTGGAGGGAGGGTGGGAGGGGCACCAACAGCAGCAGCCACAGGGTGCTTTTGGTGATCTGCCCAGAAGGTTTGCAAAGCCCACCCAGAACCTATTTGGCTGGAGGAACTGGCAAAGAAGTCCATTCCTTTCTCCAGAGTTCCCGTTGCTAGGCTGTGTTTTACAGTGATTCTCGACCCTGGCTTCCAGGGATCACATGGGGAGCCTGGAAAAACACCAACACCCAGCTTTCCCATCCAATTGGATCAGAGTCTCCAGGGAGGCCTTGGGCAATGGCATTTCTTTCCAAACTTCCCAGGTGATTCCTAGCTGCTGCGACTCACTGAACTCGATTTAGGCTGGAAAGATGACATGATTTTTGATATGCTCTGAAGACCAAAATGCATGCTCTCAGTACAGAAGGGTTTAATGACATCAAGCCACCTACGCTCTGTCTTTATGGTAGGGACAAGATGGACAAAGTGCTTCCTTGGGTTTTTCCTACAAGATGATTGGATGTTGGAATTGAATGTTTTTGAGAAGCAGGAATATTTTTGTTATTGACAGTTGAGGTGCTGACCATCCAAGACAGCCCTTTAAGAGGTCCTCATCATTTCCTCTCTTGGAAGGAAAACGCAGTGACAGAGGCTGCACTGGCTTCAGGGTGAAGTCCAAACTCTGTGTGTGACTGGTCCAGTGCCATCTCCTGCCACTTCCCACCTTCCCTCTGGGCATCAACTGAACCGAGTTTCTTGCAGGTCCTGGAAATGCCATGTTCCGTCTTGCTTCCTGATTTTGAGCCATGTTGTTTCATCTACTTTGAAAGGTTTCTTGATCCCTACTCTCATGCTGGGTGGGTCCCATTCATTCCTTAGTGCTCATCCAGTGTTTTAAAGCCCACTGCAGCTAAACTTCTGCCCCCTTCTGGCCAGGATGGTGGTAGGTATCTTCCTTGTGACCTCAGAGCATGCTCTGCTTGTCTCTTGAGGGGGCTCTCACACTGTACTGCCATTGATAATTTACTCATCTATACCCCATGCAGGATTCCCAGTGGGAAAATAGCTCTTCCGGGTTTCCCATCACTTGGCTCAGTGCACACATGTAGCATATCCATATGCATCCAAACACGATCAATACTTGTAGAAAGATTAAAAGAAATCATGCTGACACAATTCGGTTTTTGAGATGTAACAGACATTTCCCACACTTGCACAGACCTACCCATGATGCATAGTCCTAGTTCTGGGGGGTTATCAGCTCCTTCCGAAGGTCCCTTATAGAAATCCTATCCAGCTTGGAAAGAAGAATGTGCATTGGCTTCTCACACTCATCAAACTCTGGGATCTTTGTTACCCACTTGACCACAGGTTCTGGAATTAGCACTGCTATTCTGTCCTCTGTGAAGCTTCCCTCACCTACTCCACCTGCTTCCTCCTGGCCTGACAGTCTGATGGGATGGTTGCTTCCCTGTTCTGCCCTTTCCTCTGGCTCCTGTTCAAATTCCTCTGGGGAAGGCAACAGAGAAGAGCAGAAATACTTGCCTGGGGAAAGTCATAAAGCTTATATAATATGTACAAATGCATCCTGGTCTCCATTTCTAACACCATTCTGGAAAGAACGTGAAAAACTTTTAAGAGGCAGAGTTCACCCATCCTGTGTGTGTGTGTGTGTGTGTGCGTGTGTGTGTGTGCATGCACGCATGTGTGTTTTGTACTTGGATTGAACCTAGGGCCTTGTGCATGCTAGACAAACACTCTAACACTGAGCTACATTCTTAATCCTTTGTATTTTTTATTTTGAGATAGGGTCTCCTCATATTGCATAGACTGGCTTTGAACTTGTGATCCTCCTGCCTCAGCCTCCTGAGTAGCTGGGATTATAGGTGTGCACTCTTATGTCTGGCCATCTTGTTAATTTTGACTTCATGTTTAGAGGAGGCCATGCAGACACTTTTTTTTAATATCCCATCTGAGAGGGAAAACCAGTCAGAAGAGCAGATGCTTACATTTCCACTGGTCTGTGGACAGTGCCACAGATTCATCTCTAGGTCTTGTGTGTTCCTGTTTGATTCCTCAAATGTTCTCACTGATTAAAACATGGACCAGCCTAATGTCTTTATATAAGACTTGATTTGATGTCAATGTGGTTGACTCTAGGAATGCCCTGCCAATCTCTTGGTTATTAATTAATCCCAGCTTCCCCTACCTTTCATCCATCTTGACTTTATAGAGGGAGCACTAATTTAGTGGTTAGGAACATGCATTGTAACATACATTGACTCCACCACTTTCAAGTGACCTGACTTCAGTTTACTCTGTGAAGGTCACCTTCTTCACCTATGAAAGGTGGGTAGCAATACCAAGTCAAGATCATTGTCAAGAACATTATGTGGCATAATGCATGCAAACCACATGGCTCAGTATCTAACACATAGCACTTGATGAACATGTCATCATTAGTATTATTATTTTTGTAATTCATGGGCTATAGGCTTCTTGGGTTTAGGGACTATGTCTTATTTTTCTTAGTTTTGCAATCATTAGATGTAGCACTTACTAAATGGTTTTGATATGCTGGGTACAGAGCATATTGGGAAGCAAAGAGAATTCCTGTTGTTGAAGAACCCACAATTTAGTAGGGGGCACACAGAAGGAACAGAACACTGCATTATTGTGTGGCATGAGTTAATATGGGGTTCTGAGGGGCTCCTCATGCTTGACTGCTGCAGTACCGCTGGCCTGGGTCACACAGTGTGAACTGGGAGTCAGGACTGGCCTGAGAAACATGATTTAGATTCTGCGGCAACAAGTGCAGTATAAATGAATTTGATGATCCTTGTGACAATGATCATGCTAATAAAAGTGAATCATTAAGAGATAGCCTTCATTTGGTAATACCAGCAAAGAGGCAGTGAACATTATATGCAGAACTTAGTGCAAAATATTGCTTTATAATGAATCCTAGTGATAGCTTTATTCCAGGTATTTAACTGCACAAGACATGACTCAAACTTACAGATGTCTATCACTCATGAGGATGAACTGGGTATCTTAAGCCCTAATGAGCAACAGACTTCAGGATGGAGGATAAGTTATCTGGATTGTCATCTGGTACCAACCCCAGTATCTGGGGGCTCATGTTTCCAGGGAAATGCCCCAGACACATATACCTAAGACAGCCCATGGTTAGGGACTTGTGGGTTGTGGCTACCACTGTGCTTCCTTCTCTGCTTTCTGAACCTGACACTTGGGTGGTTTTTTTTTTTTGCAAAAGCAAATGTATTGTCACCACTGCCTTCATATCATGTGGCATATTATCGTAATCTTCTTTATTGCTGACAATCAGTGCAGAGTCTCCCTGTAGTACACCTCTGCAGATTCCACTTGCTTAGTATAAGTTGCCCTTTCCTTTAGTAAATGTACCCTGGTTTCCCCTTGAAGATTCATCCAACAGCCACACTCAGTCGATGAAGTTTAGGTGAAATGAACTCCAATTCCATATCTAAAAGGAGATTAATCATCCTGCTTAATCCCTGATTTTAGTGATTGGTACAGAGATGGACATATGACCTAACCTGACCAATCACAGTCAAAAAGCATCAGCTTTGGGACTTTGGCTAAAATAGAATGTATTGGAAACTATCTTTTTATAGTGTGATTTCCTCATAGAGAAAAGAAACTGATTCTTGACTCAGTCATGCCTGAAACTAGCCCTCTACAGGTTACATGAGCCATACACCTCCTCCTTTCCTAAATCAATTTGAATTGGGTTTCTATCACTTGCAATTAAGAGTTCTGCCTAATATAGTCACCTCCACTTCCACCCCATCCACAGGCCAATAAAAGATGCTTATATTTTGGGCACCCTATTTCTGAAAGGCTGCATTTGGAGTCTTGGAATAGTGTAGAAAGACTGGAAGGAGCAACCAGAGACAGAATCTGACCTGATACCTCGGTTGTACCAGTGTCAGAGTTTCAGGAGCTAGAGGCCACTGCTGTTTGCTGTTTCCCTTTTTTCCCAAAGCTTAAAATAACTTAAGAAGTTTGCACTGAGGAAGCTCAATTTTTTTGTTTGTTTGTTTGTTTTTGGTCTAGTTGGGTCCTTGGAGTCAGAAACTGGCAACCCAGTTTTGATCTTTTACAAAATTAAAAGGGTAATGCAGTTGGGAAACTTCAACCAAGCACATACCAGCTACCCCTAAAGTAAAGAAAACTTGTTCTAGAAACTGATCCTAGCTACAGTAAGCCACAGGAGCCTCAGAGTGGGTGCAGGCACAGAGAAGAAAGGTTACCATCTATGCAGTTGTAGATTAGAAAGGATCTAGCATTTGGAGATTTAGATTCTCTGTGGCTGATTTATGTGGGTCACACTGACATACTGCAGGGCAGAAATCTGGCAGCACAATTTCTGCTAGTTATGTATTAATAAGTAGAAATGGATAATTGGGTTTCAGAACACATGGATAGCTTATGTAGTTACAATTCAGCCAGGGTGGACAATAAGGAGAAAATGCTCCCTTTCTGAGAATGTTATGGAGGTGCCTAGCCTTACAGTGGTTGGATTTATTTATTTTTCTTTGTATTGGGGATTGCACATGCTAGGAAAGTTTTTTTTTTTTTTACCACTGAGTTACATCAATAGCCCTTTCTTTATTTTGAAGCAGGGTCTCACTAAATTGCCTAGGCTGGTCTTGAACTTGGATCCCCCTGCCTCAGCCTCCCACATACTTGGGATCACAGTTGTGTATCACCATACCCAGCTTGCAGCTTTTTCCCCCATAAAAAAGTTTTATAATAACTAAAGGGACTGGGGTATAACTCAGTAGTAGAACACTTGCCTAGCATACTGCAGCAATACAACCTCCTCAATGTTTTACAGCAGCACAATTCACAATTGCTAAATTATGGAATCAAATCAGATGCTCATTAATAGATGAATGAATTAAGAAATTGTGTATATATAATGAAGTCTACTCAGCCAAAAAGAAAAAAAAAAAGAAATTATGGCATTTGCAGGTAAATGAATGGAAATGGAGATGTCCATTATATCATGTCACTTATATCATGCTAAGTGAAATAAGCCAAGCTCAGAAACTCAAAGGTCAAGTGTTTCCTCTCATATGTAGAAGCTAGAGGAAAATAAAGGAAAGGTGGGGGGTGGAGAATAGGATAACATAAAGATAAAGGGAATATCAATAATGTAGAAGGTGACTGAGACAGAGCAGAGGGATGGGTAAGGGGGGCAATGTGGAATGAATTCTTAGAAAATCATGTTATGTGCATATGTAAATATACCACAGGGAACCTCACCTTTATGCATAGGTAGAAAGAACCCATCAAATATAAATTAATACATAATCAAAAGGAAGTCTAGTAGAACAGAGGTAGGAGAATGGGAGAGGGGAAGGAGGACAGGAAAGAAAAGGGGGGTCTCTAAACTAAAATTGAATTCCATGCATATATGAATTTGTTGGAATGAACCCAAGTACTATGTTTAACTATAAAGCTCTAATTAAAAAAGAATAAAGGAAGAATACCAGTAATAAATGTGAAGCCCTGGGTTCAATTCCCAGCATAACAATAACAGATACTCCCCAAAATGAAAATTAAAATAAGAATCAATAGCATCATTACTAGATTATGAGCACCAAGAGGGCAAGGATTTTGTCTCTTTTGTTTACTAAACACTAGAGCACAGCTTTTAGAACACTGCCTGACATACGACAGAGGCTCAGTAAACATTTATGGTACAGATGCAGCAGGAAGGGCATAGACTATACAACTGGCCTGCAGTATTAGGTCTTTGTTGAAGAGCTATGCCTGATGTGCTGGGTGTGGTGGTGCATCCCTGTAATCCCAGCAACTTGGGAGGCTGAGGCAGGAGGATCACAAGTTCAAGGTCGTCTCAGCAACTTAGCAAAACCTTTAGCAACTTAGTGAGACCCAGTCTCAACATAAAAAAGGACTCAGGATGTAGCTCAGTTGTAGAGTTCCCTGAGTTCAATCCCCAGTGAGAGAGAGGTAGAGAGAGAGAGAGAGAGAGAGAGAGAGAGAGAGAGAGAGAGAGAGAGAGAAGGAGAGAGTTCTGAGGTGAAAGGTCACTTCTGTCCCCTGTCAGGATCCCCATGTCCACACACATTAGGGGACACCAGATCAGTGGCCCCTCACAATTGCCCAGGAATGAAAAAGAAACAGTATCAGACATTCTGCTTATCTCAGATATTGACATTTCTGACAAGGTACCACTCACTGGGAGAGCCCTGTGGATTTTATCCTGGGCCCCAGGATCCTACCCACTGCCTGTTTTAAAAGGGAACTTTAAAAAAGGGTGCTGCTCCAGAAAATGCTAATCCTAGTATTTTCTTGATCTAAGATCCTCAAAAATGAAGAACAGTGAAGATCTGGAATAAATATCTGTGGAAAGCGTAGTACGTGCCAGCTTCTCTGCTGGGCACTTCGCATCAGCCATTGCACTTACGCTTCCTAGCAGCTCCATAGGAACACATCGTCCTTGTTTTGACAGCTGAGGAAACACATGCCGAGGGGTGAAAGCCTTACCCAAGATCACAAAGCTAATCAGAGATAATGCCAGAATCACTGCGTTTGTCCAAAAAAATACCTAGTTCCTGCTAAGTGCCAGCAGCAATTGGCACTGAGATGCTATTACAAATACAACAGAAATGCAGAGACAGTTCATAGGCACTGGACTTTGACTTATTCCTGTTGACATAAACAATCGTGGCCTGAGCTATGCAGATGAAGTAACAGGTGTATGGAACACTTTAAAGTCCAAAGTGCAGAGAAAGAATTCAGGTTCATAAAATAGGTATCAGGCGTGGGTACTCACGTCCCCCAAATGGAGACAATTGCCATTTTCATTTCATCTGATAATTTGCAGGGAAAGGAAATGCTTATTTATTTCATGTGCTTATTTTACATTGTTCCCCAAAAGTAAGAGAAACTAAAAATGAAACACTGGCCAATGTTTGATATAATCAGCCTTATCCTTAAAAATAAGATGAAAGGATATTTCTTAAAGATTGTCCCTTTCTTTCCTGTCTGATGATATGCCCCAACAGCTTATTTCAAATTGCATGGAATAGAATAAAGAGCTTAGTTGAATATCTGACTACATTTATCCTATTTTATTTTTTAAAGAAAGGATTTTCAACTAAAAATCCATCTTGAAAGATAACGGGACAAAGAGGATTTCTCCATCTCCTTTTGAAAATCCATATTTTGCTGTGGAGGATTTAGCATGCCATTAGCACAGCTCTGCTGGCTTACTCCAAGAGTGAATTTGATTTAGATAATGCTGGTCCTCGGCCTTCTCCTGATACAATACTCTCCTTGGTGGGACAACTGGAGATGTTTCCCTCTGTGTGGTCACATCCTTCCAGAAGTTTCCTTATCTGAGGGCCTTCGATTGTGGTAGATTCAGGCAGAAGCCATCTCTGTGGACACATGGGGGCACTTCCTATTCCTTTAGTACATGACTGCCAATATTCCCTAGTCGTGGAGGTCTGGAAGAGCGGAGTTTATCAAAAACAAGGTAAGCCCCAAGTCCATAGAGTATAAAACACCATCAACCAGCTCCCTGCATTTGCTTCTTTTGTGGTTTACATCTTTTCCCTTTTCCTAACTCAACTGCTAGGTAAGATGCTGTCTGGTCACGATGTGGCACAAAGGCAACCATTGGAAATTAGCAGGAGACCTTGGATCCTCCATCTGTGGATGACATTCCCTACAGCATGGTACATACACAGCTCAGGAAGTCCAAGAGCAGTTTGGGACACAGGGAAGGGGGTTAAATAACACTGAATCAGATAGTAAGAAGGTGATGACCTTCTCAAGACTCTTCGGTTGGCCTGATCCCATCAGAAAGAAACTGTCAGTTTGAGAATGACATTTTTTTTTTTTTTTTAACACTTCCCTCACAGTTGCTAAACTCCATTTTTGGTGAAGCCTAGGTGGCCTGAAGATTCAAACCGCTGGGAAGAATCTCATACCAACATGGTGCTTTCATCCTGTTTCTTTTATGAGAATCTTCTATTTATGTCATATTATATGAATTTTCAACTTATGCCCATGTTATAAGTTTTTAAAGAGACTTTTTAAAAAATGAGTTGGTTTAAAAATTTCAAAGAATAGAACAGAAGTTATATAATAGTGAACAGGATATGTGAGCAATTAAATGTTAAGAAATGCTGGATTGAAGGATTGCCAAACTCTACAGATGCCTAATATTCTATTACTCTGTGATTTCATGAAGAGGAGCAAACATCTTTACTAATCCCTACACCGGGGTCCAACACAGTCTAACTCTAACCCTTTAGGGCCATCGTGGCTTGGGGTCTATCTGCTATATTCGCAGTTTTGGATTCAAGCTATTCAGAAAGCTCCATTAGGTTGAAATTTTCCTTTTTCAAATCTAGTGAATTTGAAATCAGGACATCACAAGCCTATGTATGTTGTGCATGTGTTGGGGAGTCTTCTGGAGGAAAGGGGGAAGAAATTCCATCCTCTCTGTTTTCTCAGTTCTGCAATCTTGCTATCTATATACCTAGCTTTATCTAGAGACAAAAATTGCCATTTACTTGCTGTTACTTGAGAAAGCTTCAAAATTCCAACAACATTGGTAGTTGATTATTTTGTATTGGGAATTCCTATCAGAAAGATATTGTACAAATCTTGCTGGGGAAGCATATATGTGGATGCTAGTCTGCTGTACATGTTGGTGAGTTTGCTACCATGATATAGCAGATTAACTACATTAACAGGCCAAGTTTCTCTTCTCTCCCTGTATTCAAGTTCCTTTGCCAAGTGATTTCAGTTTCTCTCACTGAATGGGTAGAATGTATCTCCTCGCCCGTTGATTCTGAATTTGGCCACATTGGTTTGGCCAATGGGATGTTAGCAAATGTAACCCGTGCAGAAACTTGAAAAGACCCGTGAGTATTTCTGTTTCTGCTTTTCCACTTCAGCCATGCCCAGGACAGACACAACTGAGGTAGCCAGGTGGAGGATGAGACACACAGAGCTTCTACTCCTAGTTGCTTCTTTTGTCTGAGTTGAGGTTGTCCTGGATCAGTTGATAGCCAGCTGACTTCCTTGGCATCTGAGGAGCCTAGACAAGATCAGAAAAACCATCTACCCAACCCACAGGTTTATGAGCACAATAAACGTTTATGACTTTAAGCCACTGAGTTTGGGGTGGTTTGCCCTACAGCATTATTGTGTTAATAGATACCAGATACAGGTACTCCACTTCCCTTGCCTTGCACACAACTGGACAAGGCAACCCTAGGTCCTCTGGGTGGACAGAGCCCTTTCCTCATTTCTCCACCCACACTTCATTCAGGTCACAGTTGATTGGAGCAAATCCCATCATTGCCCAAGGAGGGGTGAGTTCATTGAATGACTGGTAACAAATCAGAGTCCTCGTGTTTAGAAATAAATCTGCAGTGCAGAGACATTAGTTAAATAACAGTAGCCACTTAATTGAAAGGTCATATAGAGCCAGAGCACATTGGTTATATAAAAGTAAAATAAGTCATCTGAGAGAGGGAGAGGAAGGAACGCAGGGAGAGAATGAAAGGGGGTGGGAAATGAGAGAGATGATTGACAGACAGAGGCTGAAGAGAAGTAAAGGGGAAAGCAGATAAAGATTGGCCGAGGCTTCGGATGCTGACTTTCCAAAGCCACTTTCAGGTTCATTTCCAGTCAGCTCACGTCATGCCTTGTTTCCTGTCTTTGGATGCCTCTGTGGTTTCCTCTTACATGCTTATAGTCAATCTTTCTTTAATCTAGTTTGAGTGGTTTTGTTTTCTTGCAATCAACATTTTCCTCTGGTGTGTCATTAGCACCTTCAAGAGAAACAGATTCGGTCCAGTAGTTTGCAGAGGAGGCGAAGATCCAGGGTGCTGGGAACTCTGGGATTAGGGAGGAGGCCACTGAGATGGCAGAAGGGGGCTCACAGAGGGTTGGAAATAAAACCATTTAACTCACACTTTTATTTTACTAAGGGTGTGACTCCTCCTCCTCCTTACACTCCTTTAAAAAATTTTACCTAAACAAAATAGGATTAGATTAGCTTTTTTCTTTGCTCCAAAATAACAACAAAAAATTCAGAAAACAATTTTTTTTTGGTGCTGCTATCTACCTCCATCATAATTCTTGATTGTGATGTTCTCATGACAACTCAAGTCTCAAGTTGCACCAATACATCCTCCAGAGCTATGAGGGCAGGAGGAGGGTTCCCTTCCATCACAGGGGCAGCACAGCGTGATTCTGCTTGCATTGTGCTGACCACGGAGGGCTTCCCCTGAGCGTCCACACCACCAGAGTCTCTGTGCCACACAGATGGGAAGGCACCTGTTTTGTTTAAAATGGGATCACACACTTTTTTCAGAAACTCATATGTCTTGAGGATATTTGAAGAAGTAAAAGCCAGGGCTCTTTTCAAGAGGAGCTGTCTTATAAAGAAGAAACCAGCCATGTCGCATCAGGGCAGTCTGTGCCTAGAAAGATCAGTGCAGTGAGCCAGACGGAGCATCTCTGTGCAGATGCACCTCGGGGGACACGAGGCTGTACCAGCTCCACGGAAATGATTCATGGCTCCCAACGACGTTCATCGGATTGTGCCCGAGGGGTTAAATGACATCTACAGAAGCAATCGATATGGCCCCTAATATTCAGGAATGCCTTATATAAGCAAACACAAGTTCCTGCTGACATTATTTACAGTAATGACAATGTAAGAAATTGTGACAATGCGAGAAACCCATCTGTACTCACAGCTCACACTCCTTGTTCTGATCGGCTGGCGTAATTCCCTCTCGACACTCTCATTCATTTATTGCCATCCAACTCCTGAGCTCTGTTCTCCCTGCCTCCTCTTTGCTTATTCTTAAAACTTGAGCTTTTCACCCTACAATTGATGATCCTCAAACAGCAAAGAATCTAGATAGCATGCTGTCCATATTCTGCTTACAACCTAAACAGCTGTTGGCAGGCTTAGATGCCAGTGCCCAGCACTTGCTATCATGTTGTGAATCCAAATGCAACGTATGCTGGATATAAACACCACTATTGTTATAATAAAATAAGTAGGTGACAATACACTCCTGTAGAGTGGACTAACATTGACGTGTCAGTTAAAATAAATAAGTGAGCATTTTTATCTTCATAGATTTATCTGTTCGAAACAATAAACTCAAATGCCAATCAAGTGGAGAAATGGGGTGAGGGGGCATAGGAAGAGGTAAAGGCACTCAGCTGTCTGTCATAGTTTGGATATTTAAAACGATCATATTATTCCACGTTTCCTGTTTTGGTAGCGATCCACAACTGATTCACCTTACTAAAATCATTCCTTGAAGTCATGAGATAAGAGACACCAACTCAGGTTCAGTTTCAGACCTAGATCTGACATTTCTTCATCTGTGTACCATTGGGTAAGTCCATGGATGTATCTGAGCCTCAATTGCCTCATTGCTAAGCCTGATAAAATGATAATAGAAATAATATTAAATAATGATGCTGAAACACGCCCAGCTTCCCTCGTTGTTCATCCAGCAAGTATTTGTGGAGATCCTATTAGGAATCAGGCACTGTTAGGTGCTCGTAATAGACCACAGAACAAGATACCAAGATCCCCACCTGCCGCAGGTTTCCCTGGGGAAGTGATGGAGGTGGACGGGGTGATGGTAGTGGACAAAAAGAAGCAACAGCTAAAAACGAACAAACTGACAGAAGTGTTAGGAGGTGATAAGAGAGATAGGAGGAAAGACAAAAGAGGACTCAGAGCGTACATGGGTGGCTAGGAGTCGGCGTGACGTGGTGGATAAAGAGTTGGTCAAGAGGCTGGGGGACAGGGTGCTCCAAGCAGCAGTCCCTGCTAAGCAAAGGCCCGGAGGGAAGCATGCCTGTCGTGCTCTGTGAACACAAGAAGGTGCCTGTACCTGAAGTCATGCTGAAGACGCAGTGGAGGGGAGAGGAGAGAATGTTAAGGGGCGGAGGGAGGAAGGCGTCACATGGAGCCCTTGGAAGAGCCTTAGATTATTATTTTTTGTAATCCTTTGCTGGATTCTTTATAGAAAGGAGTCATTCCCCTTCATCCACTCCAGCCTCCTCCTGATGGCTTCTATCTAGGAGGCAAGCCCCCTCTCCATTACGTCTGTTTTCCCCAATAGTTTGCAATCAATCAGGAAACACCCTCTGCACCCAGGTGGAGCACCGGAGGCAGCTGCGTTTTGCGACCCTGCAGTCTGCAACAGTGACTCACAGACTCCTTTTCACATCCACCTACAATAAGGAAGCGAAGGGCTAACGAAGATGGGTGTCAGGGCTCTTGCAGGTTTCTCTCAATTCCACCCACACACAGCCCTTCTGCTTTATTGGTCAAACAGCAGTCTGCCCAGGGAAAGCTGATTTCTAATCTGTTTGAGCAAAAGAAACTTTTATGGATAGACGATAACCTCACAGCATGAGGTTTGGGAGAGGGAATAGGTTCTTATTGATGGCATCAGGGCACAAACCCAGCGTTTCTCACTGTAGCTAAACTCCATTGTGACAGCCTTTCAGCACACACTGTTCATTACACGGGCTGGGTCCAAGAACAATAAGCTTAGGTACAGGCAAAACCCCTCCATTCTTTAAGTACCCTAATCTTTCCAAAGGCAGGAAATTTAACCCAAAGCTGTAACCATGGGTGTCTGAAAATTTTCTAGACAGTTCTAAATGGTGAGCATATTAATCATAAAATATATTAGAAGGGTAGATTTAAATTCTTACTTTCCTTCTTCATGAAGACAGGAAGGTTTACCTCTGTTGTTACTGCTAAATGTAAGAGATGGTTTGCAGAAAATCTGTATTCTTCTCTTAGACCTGGAAACCCCTCTCTCCAAAATTCCAACCTCGTTGATCACATTCATTAGAATATTTGAAAATAAGGTTGCTTCACTTTGCCATTGTACAAACACTCCAGAGTATGAGCTGATGACACATGAAAGCTGAACTACATTTATTTTTTTAAAAATGTAGCCATCACATTTTAAATAAGCACATGCTTCCTGCAGCTCTGTTCTGAACATGGTGTATGAATGCCATTTTCTTTGGCCAAGCTGGTCTGAATAGACCTGTGGGAAAATCCTAAAACTAAACCACAGACAGGATAAAAATTGGCCAGTTTCTAGGTCCTATGTAGAAAGGAAACAAGTTGGTCTTTTTTTACTTATATCCCTTGCCTAATTGTAAAACAAAAGCCATTCACTGGGCTGTGATAGATCTGTACTTGCAGGAGGCAAACTTGGGCACTTTATAAAAGAATATTCTCTCTCTCTCTCTCTCTCTCTCTCCATCTTGTGTGACTATTTAGTAAAAGGAGGATGGTTAATGTTCAGGCTTTGGGCTACATTCTTATTGATCATATAAATTAACAAAAACACACAGACTCACATAGGAGAGACGAAAGTGAGAAAGAAAGAAGAGTTGAAAGAAACTTAAGAGGTCAAGTTCAACATGACATCTAAGTTTGCTAACAAGATGTAGAGGAGTAGCCTGATGCACGCATGATTGCAGTAAGATCCCTGTGCAAGAATGCAATTTTATTTAAGGCCACATAAAACCAAGCTCGAGTGGAATGAGCACAGTGATTGTTCATTGGGGCCACAGTAGGATGTGCTAACTTGTAAAGATAGAAAGCAGATGGCCAAGTTTT
The DNA here is from genome assembly GCF_902686445.1 of Sciurus carolinensis. Lineage (NCBI taxonomy): Eukaryota > Metazoa > Chordata > Mammalia > Rodentia > Sciuridae > Sciurus > Sciurus carolinensis. The sequence goes on from NC_062226.1 coordinate 71,579,614, forward strand.
TCTCTACAGCTTTTCAGAGAGTAGGGTTGATATGGATCTGATAAAGCAAGTTTGAAATTCAAGTACAGCAAGCACTCATAATTCTGTAGCAAGAAATTCTAGTTTCAACCATCCCAGAGAAGTCCTTCTCTAGAACTTATCAGGTTCTAGGTCAAGTGCTTTTTTTTTTACACATAGCACCTCACTGGATCACCACAATAACCAACACATTTCTACAAAGGTATTAAGATTAGAAAGGCTGATCATTAAGAAAAAAATGGTATACACTCTGCAGGAAACACTTTTAGAATTTCTGACTCATTCATTTACTTTTAACATTTTTTTGTTTAAAAATACTTATTAAGCACTTGCTATAGTCTAGGCATTATTCTGCATGCTTTGTACATTTCGGCTCATAAAATATAGGAGGAAAAATTATGTTCATTTTACAGATGAGTAAACTGAGGTACAAATAGGTGAGTAACTTGCTTAATGGTATAAAGCTGCCTGGATTCAAATCTAAGTTTCTACCATCTTAACTATGGCACTGTGCTATTTTTCCTGGTGAAGAGTTTGAGAGTCAATTTAAGGGGTGGATAGTTTAATGCCCAGATATCTGCCTTTAGACTTCCATTGTTCATCACTGTGTCTGGGTTAGTGGCTATCAAATAATGATGTTCACAAGTAATACTCTTGCCATGTTATAGTTTATAGTGACTTTTGAGAGTGAGTTTGACTATAAAGTATTTTGGCCAACATGCTTTCTTTTAAAACACATTGTGGTAGAGAAACATTAAATGCAAGTAGAAAACTTAATACCACAAATATAATGAATGAAACCCAAAAGCCCAGTTTTCATTTTACTTATTGTCCAATAACTTCTTTGGAAATGAGTAAATTGATACTCTTTGGCAGGGACATAAAAATTTCAGTTTCAGAAATATTATTTATAGTATATTAGACAAAGTGATTCCTTCCACAGGTTCAAAGACTCAGTGGAACACCTCTTCAGGTTTTGTTTATCCTAGGTCTGTTTTAAATTCATGGAAACAAAGACCTCTCCATTTCACTAGATGGTGTGGATGGACCCAAGAATAAGCAATCTGCTCAAACATAGCTATTTGCACTTGTTTATTGACAGTTTCATTTGGCATAGTAGGTTTGGGTTTGTACTAGGATCTCTGTCAAGAAGTGGTTAAAGACCAACTAATGAGGCTTCTGTAAGCAATGAGCAAAGCAAAATCTTGTTTTGCTGCATGTCATGAAGACTATTCTATTATTTCATGTTACTAGGTGATTGAAGGAACTGGTTATATAGATGGTTGTCATGGATATGCACTGCTCCAACTGGTCCCAAATTATAATAGGATCCAGTAATGTGAAGTTTAGGAATCTCAGGCAAAAGGGTTTGGCTTTGTGAACTGGTAGAAGCCTGTGTGTTGGCATCTGAGACCAACCAAGATGCTCACAATCATGTTTATAGGTTTCAAAGTCCAAGAGGTAGATTTGTTCTTCTAGAATACTACTGCAGTCACACACTCACACACACACAAACACACACACACACACACTTTTTTTTTTTTTTTTTTGCGGTGCCGGGGATTGAACCCAGGGCCTCGTACTTGCGAGGTAAGCACGCTACCAACTGAGCTATCTCCTCAGCCCCCACACACACTTTTTAATTTAAATTATTTCGCTTTGTTTCCAATCTAAGTTATGCTTCTGTGGGACTGACCCAGACTATTGATCCGTGAGCAATGGTTCATATGACTTTAATTCACTCTATTTTGAGATTTAAAGAGACAAATTTAAGGATGCTTCCATTTTGTGTGCGCTTGGTGGTCTGTGCTCAAAATTAGGTTTACTTTGGATTCTGGGACTCTCTGTATACAATCTTCATCCAGCTATTTTTACCTCCTTCCTTGAGAAAATCTTGTTGTAAATAAAGTCAATTGAAATATTGGACCATTATGAGATGCCCCTAACTACTAGAGAAAACAGATAAAGCACCAAATATCCATTAATGGATCAATGAATCATTGAAGAATAGGGAGAAGTTAGTTAATCCCAAATAAATTACTTGATTCCAAATATCTCTAGGATGGGGACACTTGGAATACCTTTGTAGTCTTATCTTGCAATTGTTCACATTCTCTTTATCCCATTTTCTTTCATTCTCTTATTTCCTTGCTTATTTTTGAAGAGATTATAAGGTAAAATTTTGATTCCACCTGAGTAACATTATCAGTCATTTTGAATTGACCAGAAAATATGTCTTCTTCCTGTGAATCCCATGAAATGGAAAGTCCTGAGCAGCTGGCTACAGGTTGGACAGGAAAAGCCTCAGTTCTTTGAGCTATCCATCTACAATGGAAGCTTATCTTAGTCTAAATCCTGCCATATCTACAAACACACAAGAGACGGAGAACACAAGGCCTGGGGGTTAGGTGGTGCGGGTTCAAATCCCAGCTCTTCCAGCCATGTAGCTGTGGCTGGACACTTCAGCTTCTTGGGCCTCTGGTTCTTCAGCTCTCAATTGGGTGATAATGACAACTACCTCAAGAGGGCTGTTGAGCAGATGAATGGGTGGTTGGTGGCACAGGTAAAGTTTTAGCACAGGACCTGGCACACAGCACATGCTCAGTGAGTGCTGACTATTTCTGGGAGAGCTGCCAGAGCTAGATTTTCACAGCCTAGGCATCTGAACCAAGTGCCAAGATTTAAAGCCAAGCTCTGCCTCTTGGAAAGCCTTGCATCTTAGGCAAGTTGCTGATGAGGCAAATATGAGCCATAGGAACTTTTTAAGAGTAGACCATTTTGACCTGCAAAAAATGGCCATTTTCCAGGGTTTGACCAAATCCATAGGTAATAGTATCTGTGCCTCAGTGTCCTTACCCATTAAAAACAGGTGAAGTAATCATATATAGGATTATTATGGGGATTAAATGAGTCAGCATTCATAAAACAAGCAGGGCAGAGTTTGATATATAGAAAGTGCTCTTTAAGTATTTGCTATTATTATTTTTATTGCTCTCATATATCATTACTGCCTGACACAAGCTTTTCTCAAGAACAGCCTGCTTATTAATCCTTCTTTTTGCTTCTGTCAATCAACCTTTCTGTGCTGCCTTCAATCCCCCTTGGCTCCTTCAAAGCTTGGTCTCAATCCATCTGACTGACCCACCCACTCCATTCCTGTTGTCTCTTGGCATTTGTGAATTAACTAAGAACCTGAGGTCGCACTTTAGCTGGCAGCGGCTCCCGTGGATTTTTGAGGGCCTAGAGAAAATACAACATTTCTTCAGTTTTAATTCTGCCTTTTCACGTGATGGTTATTTTGTATCTTTAGAAAATTTCCTTCAGTTATATTTAAAGATAGGATCTCCAATGTTTTCCTTTACATTTTTAAACAAACTTAAAAAATACTAGAGCAATTTTAGGTTTATAGAAAAGTTTGCAAAGATAACACAAAGAATTAACTGTATCTCCCTTGCCCAGTCTTCATTAATAAAGTCTTGAATACTGATTGTATATTTGCCAAAACTAGGAAATTTAGATTCGTGTTACCATTTTACATTATTCATATATATATATATTTTTTTTTGTTTGTTTGTTTGTTTTTGTTTTTTGTTTTTTTGTTTTTTTGTTTTTGTTCTGGGGATCCAACTCAGAAGGCCTAGAACATGCCAGGCAAGCATACCACTGAGCTACATCCCCTGTATGCTACTCTTAACCTGATGCAAATTCCACCAATTTTCCCCTGGTGTCCTTCCTCTCTTCCAAGATCCTTTTCCGGATGCCACAGCACATTCAATCATCATATTTCTTTAGTGGTCTCTGGTTGGGGACAATTTCTCAGTCTTTCTTCCTTCTTCATGACCTAAATACTCTTGAGAAGTGCCAATGGTATCGAATAAAACTTGAATGTGTTTAATTTTTTTTTCTCATGATTAGGCTGGGATTATGAATTTTGGGGGAGAATATCACAAAGGAAAACTGGCTTTTTTATCATATCATATTAGGGGCAAAAGATAGCAGGATGACATCTCACTAGTGGGTTTTTGGTTTGTTTTGGTTTTACTTGTTGCAGCGCTGGGGATGGAACCCAGGGCCTTGTACATGCCAGGCAAGTGCTCTACCACCGAGCTATATCTCCAGCCCCTCACGGTGATGTGAACTTTACTAACTCTGTATCATTTAACAAAATACAATTTTTACATAGAATTCTCACATGCTAAAGTTACCAAGAGACTGTTGCAAGGTAGTAAGTAGCTAGATTCCTGAAACCACAGCATTTTGAAACACTAAACAGGCTTGTACAATTGTTAACTTTAATCAGATCTAACACCTTGTTTTTATAATACATATTTTCTACTGCCTCCTTGAATCTTCTAAAATGAAATATATAGATGGTATAATTTATCTGTACATATAATCGCAGAAAATCAACATATTATCCTAATTTTAATATAAATGAGAAATAAAAGGAAAATTACTCATTATAAAGTAATATGTATCTCAATCTATAAAAGCTCAGGCATGATTATTCTAGAAGCCATCACAAAATGGTCAGATACATATATACATACATATATGAAGGGTTTCCATAAATGGGACATACACAAATGTAGACAGATTTAAGACTCAAATACAATGAGCAGGTTTGTCAGTGGTGAGCTCATTTTCCAAAATGATGAACAACCCTTGGAAAAGTTTCAAACCAAACAAAATACCATCTCCCTTGATTGTTATGTTGGTTTCATTAATGGAAAAATTCATGACTTATTAAGAGCATGCAGAAATATATATTTATAAATGGAGTTAGGCTCAGATAATTATAAACAGGATTCTCTTTTTTAACCTACATAAATATCTACTGGGACACCGAAAAGCTGTGTGGATGGAGAACAATGCTTTATTGTGGGAGCCTACCCACTAAATGCCAGTGGCATCCACTAATCAGGAAGGGCAAACAAAACCCCCTTGAATTTCTAAGATAAAATTCCCAAAATATGGAGGCCATGCTGTCCTGGTAGAGAACACAACTGGCAAAGTCAAGTTCAATCACTTCATTTCAAAGCTAGGAGTGGGGCTGTACTCCATGTAGTCAGCACAGTAGAGCAAAACTGAACCTAGAGAGCCAGGGGTGGTGGTGCATGCCTGTAATGCCAGCTATTCTGGAGATGGAGGCAAGAGGGTCACAAGTTCAAGACCAGTCTAGGCAACTCAGCAAGAACCTGTCTCAAAATAAAAAAATAAGAGGTTCTGGGGAGGTAACTCAGTGGTAAAATACTTAAGTGGCATGTGTGAAGCTCTGGTTTCAATCTGTAGTACTGCAAAAAGATATTAAAAAGTCCACTGGGCTCAGTGGTTCATGCCTATGATCCCAGCGACTTGTGACTCAGGAGGCTGAGGCAGGAGGATTACAAAATTGAGGCCAGCCTCAGCAATTTAGTGACACCCTATTTCAAAATAAAAAGGACTGGGGGGTGTAGCTCAGTGGTAGAGTGCCATTGGGTTCAATCCCCAGTTCTACACACACACACACACACACATACACACACACACACATATGCAACAACAAAACCTCCAAACTGAATTTAGAAGTTATATTTGCCAGTTCCTAATCTGCAAGCTCTGATAATTTTTGAGTCTTCATAAACATCCACTGGGGGCTGGGATGTGGCTAAGTGGCAGAGTGCTTGCCTGGTATGTGCAAGACCAATCACTGCAAAACAAAATGAAACAAACCTGAATTGCTGCTGCAATGCAGATCAAATCATGCAATTCGTCACACACACACACACACACACACACACACATACAATCCCCCATTATCACTATCATCACCTCCACCACCAACTCAGTTCCTGCACGCAACCCTTCATAGATTTCTCAGAGAATGGAGGCAAAATTTAAAATTCTTACTCTGGTCTGAAAGGCCCTGCATGACTTGGCCTTTGTCTATTTCTCCACCTTTATTTTGCACCATTTTCTCCCTCACACTTTCTTCTTTTGCCCTGCTGGCTGCTCCCTGTCACTAGCAGTGGTTACCCTCCTTCCTGCCTCAGGACCTTGGCACAGACGGTTCTTCTCCCTAACCTCCTCTACACTTTGCTTGGCACACTCCTTATTCTGTATAGCTTGGCTTCAAAGTCACTTCCTAGGGGAGCCTTTCTTTGAGTCCCTAATACATCTCCTTGTTGGATGTTTTCATAGCACTCTTGTTTCTTGATCACACACTTACCAGAGCTTATGATTAAGTATTTATTTGTGTGATTCTGGGTTTGCTATCTGACACCTCCATAGGGCTGTGAGCTCCTGAGGACATAGCAGCTTTGTCAGTTTCACTCATTCCCGGCACACAGCATAGTGCCTGGAACAGAGTAGCTTCCAAATATTTGCTGGATCCATGAATGGATGAATAATTGGGTTTGCTGCCCAGAATGACTTTCAGGCTGGCTGGAAGGTGGACATGATGGGGAAAACATAATTATGATTTTTTACAATGAGCAGCAGCATAACATTTTGCTTCTCTTTTGCCTTGAAGAGGGAGAGGCCTGCTATTTGAGATTGCTTGTTTTGGCTTGTTTTCATAGTTTGGTTTTTAAAAGAACACGGTGGAGTAGAGGCGCCTACTCCATTGATGTGTCCAGGGTGAGGAAAGGCTCTTGTATCTGTCTGGAGCTGGCTTTCCTGCTGGAACGGACAGGAATTAACAGCATCTTTGCAAGCTTCAGGTTTACACGACTTAACCCTATAAGTAGCCTTCTACTGTTACTAGCAATGACATCTTGTCTCTTAGAATTATGTCTTTTGTTTTATTCCACCCCCACCCCTTCCATACTCTGGTCTTTGGGTATCATGTTCATTAATTTGGCACCTCTGTACATCACCAGGACTACTATTTATTGTTTTTTTTTTTTTTTTTTTTTCCTTTGAGTACATCACATCCTGATTTCACTGCTGCTTTTACCCTCTTAAAAAAATAATATTCCATTGTGTATATATACCATAGTTTCTTTATTCATGCATCTGTTGAAGGGCATCTAGGTTGGTTCCACAATCTAGCTGTTGTCAACTGAGCCGCTATAAACATTGATGTGGCTGCGTTACTGTAGTATGCTGATTTTAAGTCCCTTCTGGGTATAAACCAAGGAGTGGGATAACTGGGTCAAAAGGTGGGTCCATTCCAAATGCTCCGAGGATTCTCCACACTGCTTTCCAGAGTGGCTGCACCAATTTGCAACTCCATAAAGAAGAATAATATTATGGCATTTGCAAATCAATGGATGGAATTAGAGAATATCATGCTAAGTGAAATAAGCCAATCCCCAAAAACCAAAGGCCAAATGTTTTCCCTGATAAGTAGAGAATGATATATAATGGGGGTTGGGGGGTGGAGAGTGAGAGAAGAATGGAGGAACTTTAGATTACATAGAAGGAAATGAGAGGGAGGGGAGTATGAAAAATGGTGGAATGAGACAGATATCATTACCCTATGTACATGTATGATTACACGAATGGTATGAATCTACATCATGTACAACCATGGAAAAGAAATGATGTACCCCATTTGTGCACAATGAGTCAAAATGCAGTCTGTAAAAAATTAAAAAATAAATAATTTAAAAAAACAATAATATGCATGAACTCCCAAGCTTACTGGGTTTACTGTATTCATGTGGGAAGGAATACTCTTTTTCTTAAGGGTGTTCCTGTGAAGGAGGCACACCAAGGCAGGCCTTCTTCCCGATCCCAATCTGTTACGAATATTGAAGAATGGTTTCAGCAATTTGCCCAATATCACAGAGTTGGTGGAGGTGATGGAACTAGGATTCAAAGTGTCTGGCTCCAGGTTCTGTCCTGGGCTGTCCCTGTCCTACTAACACAAACCATTCATAATTGGGTTCTCCGCCCACACCAGGCCCTCCATAAATATGAATTGCTATGGGAAACTTCTCTGCAAGGTTTTGTTCCCTGAGCTATACTTTTTAGTTGCCTCTTCCCCATCATAATTTCCTGACTCATCTGTGAGCCGTCTATTATCTACAAAGACTACATTCTTGTTGGCAATACCAGAACGTTCAGTTTGGATGATGGATGCCATGTGCACACTTGTAGAGACAGGCGAGTCTCCTCTTGGGAGGTGCAATGTTTGCTTCATGCTAGTGTCTCTTTCATCCATGAGGAGTGTTTCTCAGAGGATCCAAGGTGTCACTCTCCCAGTGCCAAGGCAACCCTTCTGGGAGGCCACAGTTTGGCTCCAAACTGGAGGTCTCTACCTTGCTGATTGTGGAAGCCACTGACTTCTGGGAGATTCTGCTTTCTCCTGACAGTTAGCAGGATGGCAGAGTGCTGTTTCCTAATGGTTGCAGTTATGGCTCCAGTTCTTATACCTTGTCCCTCGTTTATAATTAAGCCACACATTTCAACACAGGGATTCCACCATGTCATGTTATCCCACCTTGAGCTGCTTTCAATCCTAAACTCCAGCCACACTGGCATTTCACTGAACATGTCTAGGTCACTCCTTCCCACAACACTTCCACGTGATTTTTGCCCTTGCCATTCCCTCTGTCTGGAATGTTCTTTTCCCACCTCTTGGCACACTAGTTTTGTCATTCACATTTTTCAACTTAGCGTTCTCTCTTCAAGGCCTTTTTTGGTCCATCCTACATAAAATGGTACTCCTAACTCCTCATCCCAGTGGATCTATTTTCTCCATGGAACTTAATACCACAAGGCATCTCACTTGTTTGTTAACTTATGGTCTGTCTTCCTCTTGCTCCTCAGTAGAATGAAACTCCCATGAAGAGATTCCTGCAGCCTCGAGTTTACCACTTTCCAGTGTTGAGTAAGGCACCTGATCGTGATTGACAGGTACATAAATGCATGATATGATCCAGTCACTGCAGAGAGGTGCAGGGGAAGAAACAGGACTCTGGAAGAAATTAAGGTCATGGTCTTAGGTGCTAGATAACCTGGGGTCCATTTCAACCTCTGATACTCTGTGACTTGTGCCTTTGGAAAATTATTTAACCTCTGCTCTTTTTTGTGTGTGTGTGTTGTTGTTACTTTTTTGTTTTTGTTTTGGTACTGGGGATTGAACCCAGGGACACTTTACCACTGAGCTACATCCCCAGCCCTTTTTATCATATGAGATAGGATCTCACTAAGTTGCTGAGGCTGGCATGGAACTAGTGCACCTCCTGCCTCAGCCTTCCTAGTTGCTGGGATCACAGATGTGCACCCCCATGGCTGGCATTACCTCTGTTCTTTATAGCAGGAGAGTAGCAATATATCATGTGCCTGGTCCAGAGCCAGTCAGTGTAGTAGGATCTCAACCAGCATCAATTGACTTTCCTTTCCCTACAAATGTCAAAGAAATCCACGAATCCCATGACACTGCCTAACACACTTGATGGGGAACACAGAACTCAGACATCCATATATTCAGTATAATCTGCTTAAGCACAACTGCTGCACACTTTGCAAAAAACGGTGACATTTTTGACATTTGGTTATTTCATGTAGACTCCTGATAGAGTTTATAATCTTAAATTCACTGAAAGAATTGAGTCTTTTAGTGCAAGACCTGCTTGATAGGGGTGTTCCTACCTTTATATATTCAATTATTTTCTGTATAATAGAACCACATGCACCTTACATCGTTCCTTCGATAGTTGAACATTATGTTCCTCGGGTGGCATAAGTGACTTTGAAGTACTTGTCAGCGACTGGCTTTCCTGTACAGAGAGGTGACCATTCAGCTCACAGTGGCATTTTACTTCTGAAGCCCTTGTTCAGAATATTAAAAAGGGCATGAGACAGACTTCATTCCTTTGCTTCAAGAACTGTGCTTTTGCAAAGCTGGACCCCATGGTCTACTTGGGAGGCTCCTGTGCATTTTTAAGCGCTGTTTTGAATTTGATCCAGTGGTGTTAAGTTGACCAGTCAATATAAGTAGTAATTCTGATCATAGAAAGTGGGATTATCCTCATTTTAAGTGATGCACTGGGTTGACTAAACTGGACAGCTCCATCCGGGCTTTTGAGATCATCCCAACTCCTTTTTCTGTTGGCACTTGAAGGTGCTTTTCTACCAAACACAAATCGCCTGGTTTTTCTCAGATACAAACTTGGGAAGGGAAGCGTTGAGGTCACCTAGACTTCACTGGGATTGAGAGTACTTGTGAATTCTGATTGATGGGCTAAAGTCTCTGGGTTCTTCTCATTTCTTCAAGGCAATGATTTATTCTACCCCAAACTAGGGCCCAAATGCAGGAGGCAGGACCTATTGGTGTTTTCCAAGAGTGGTTCATCATGTTGACCAGTCAGACACCGTAACAGTGGGATGTCTTAAATCAGTCTTTGATCCACAAATAAAGAGGTGAGTGGATCAGAGGGAGATGCCAGGATAGTAACAGGGCCGGCAGCGCTCTGCCTGGCTGGGGTTTGTCAGGACGTGGGGACTCCCCCCCCCCACATTTCTTTATTAGTGCATGATAGTTGTACATAATGATGGGGTTTGTTGTTACACCTTCAAACACACACACGATACAACAATATAATTTGACCAATATCACTCCCCAGTACTTCTCCCCTCCCTCCCTCCCTTGATGTGGGGACTTTTTAGATTAGTCTTGTAGGATTTTCCAGACGTTGGGGCAACTACATTACACCATTTTTCTTTGAAAAGCAACAGTGAAAAAGTTGCATTTTGGATTCTGTTTCTTTTCTTTTTCTCTTTCTGTTTGCAGTACTAGGAATTGAACCCAGAGGTGCTCTACCACTGCGCTACATCCCTGGCCCCTTTATATTATTTCGAGACAGGGTCTCACCAAATTTCCCAGGCTGCCTTTGCAATTGTGATCCTCCTGCCTCAGCCTCCCCAGAGGCTGGAATCACAGGCGTGTACCACTCTACCCGGCTGAATTTTGGGTTCACATAATTCAGGCTTTCTCAACCTCAGCACTACTGACATTCTGGGTTGTAATTCTTTGTTTGGAGAGCTATCCTGTGCACTGAACCATGCTGAGCCTTAGGCCTCTCCTGTAGATGCCAGGGCCACTCTCCAAGTTGTGACAACCAAAAGTAGTTCCAGGCAAGGTCAAATGTCCCTTTGCTGGATGGGGGTGGGGGTGGGCACAGTTGTCCCTGATAAAGGACCACTGAGGTGGAGCTTCACTGTGGGAGGTTATGAGCCTCATTAGTAGAAGCAATGGTAGAAATTTGTGTTGCTGGGGACTGAACCCAGGGCCTTGCACATGCTAGGCAAGTGCTCTACCACTGAGCTACACACCAGTCCCTGGGAGATTATTCTGGGGTCACAAGAGAGCCTCTTTGAATGTAACCCATCTTCTCTTGGCTGTCCTGGGGACTTCTTGATCTCTGAGTTTCCTGGGGAATAGATCTGATTACTTGCAGGCAGGTGAAACAAGAACTAATAATAAAACAGGAAATGGTGAGAAAGAGAGGAACATGGATGACTGACTCTTCTTTTCTGCTTTCTACCTCTGTCCAGAAGGGCAGAGATGGGGTGTCCGGGAAGAGAAATCTGGCTGAACTGGAGAAGCTGCAACTGGGAAGCCCAGTATCTGAAGACGGAACTGGGGCTGGGGGCAGGGGTTGGGGAACTTCAAGTAACCCTGATATTTAAATTCAGGCATCAGCAGTTTGCTTGAGGCAGCACCCAAGAGGGTGTTTGGAGGCAAGTCAGGTGTTTGCTTGGGCCCTTGGCAAAAACCAAAATGTACGCAGTCGTTTTTGCCACCACCTCTGTTTTCTAAGCCTTCCCACCTTCTGCCTCTCTTTCCCTGCCGGGCAGACACAGTCCCCTCCTGCTGCCCTCTGGCTGCTCAAAGTCCACCTCATCCAGGCTGAGCCATCTGCTGCTGTGTTACCTGCCCCCATTCCACAGTCCTTCCCTGAATGCTGATTTCAGCTGTTGTGAGGGTTAAGAGTAAAGAGGCAAATCCTTCACACTGAGGGCAGAAGAGTCAGCAGGTTTGACTGATGGAGGAGATGTTCAGACTACTAAGAGAGAAGCTTGGTACTCCTCTTTTAGGAGATACTTTGGATGGAACAAAGGGCTTTCGCATGGCATATCTAGTTTCCCTGAACAAGCATCCTGGTTGTGTATTTTCCAGCTGCAATCTCCCCACTCCTCAATCACATGTATGAATTCAATAAATAAGAGATATCGCCGGGAAAGAGACCACACAAGGTGAGCTGTGAAACAATCCAAATTCCTTAATCTGGCATATAAACCCTTGACAACAATCTACCTTTCTAAGCTTTTCTCCATTCATTCACCCAATAATAGTGGAAAAGATGGACACAGATCCTGGACCAAACTCCCCTCTCCCCATATTGTCCAATGAGATACACACACGAAACCAGACAAAACAACATGGTGCAGTGTGTTAGCCCAGGGTAGGTACAGGAGGCTCGGGAGAATCTTGTGCATGTAACTAACCTGGAGGTTAGTTTCTGAGTGGTCCTGGGAGGACATCTCTACTCTCTCCAGCCCCACCTGCCTATCTCTACCTGGCATGCTCTGTCATCCCTCTTTGGCTTTGGACAGGACAGCCCTTCTCTTTAGAATGGCTTCTCATTATCTGTCTGACAAATTCATACCCTTTCAGATCCAGCATGACTGTTACTTCCAAGAGAATTTCTCTGACCATTCTTTGCTCTCCACTGCTTTTCTTTTTGCCATGTCCCCTCTGTCTTATCAACGAAATGTGCTCTTTCTTGCAAGTCTTTATACATCCCCTCTATGGAAATATATATCACACCAATTTGTAATGATTCATTTATGTGTCAATCTTTCCCATGAAACTTGCCTCAAAGAGGAAGTAAAGAAGTGTTTCTCGTTTTAACGCCCAACCGCCAGCATAGGACCTGACACACACAAGTACTTAGTAAATATCACTGAATTATGAACCTGATGAACACATTCAGACTATTGATGGCAGAAGCGTCCTGGAGTCTTTCTCGTAATTCTACATACATTATACATACAGAAGAGTCCATAAAATAAAATATGGCCATCGAGTACAAAATGAAAACCCACATAACCACATCCCAGGTCAAGAAATAGCCAGCCTCTCTATTCCTAATTCATCAGTGAATGTCATTGACTTGAATTGAGGATGTCACTAAGATGAAGATGCCAAACTCTGTATTTGACCCGAAGTTATTGGGGTCTTCTTCCAAGCAAAGGCTCATCTTGAACCTGATATTCTTTTTTTTTTTGGCGGTGCTGGGGATCGAACCCAGGGCCTTGTGCTTGCAAGGCAAGCACTCTACCGACTGCGCTATCTCCCCAGCCCTTTGAACCTGATATTCTTGATACCAAATATCCTGCTAAAAGTCAAGCAGTTCAGTTGAACATCACTTGGCCAACATGATCTGAAATCTAGCTGCAGGAAGCTATTCGCTCCACTGAACAGTATCTTGCAAAAGACCTCAAGCACCTTCCTTCCCTTATATATTGAGATTGCAGACTCTTTTGGACTCTGTCACATTTGAGGAAAAACAATTCATATGTGAGCCTTGCTGGGATTATCTGCTAATAGTTAACTTGTGTGCAGATCAGTCTATTTGTTGACGGCTGTTAGTACAGATCAGTTAAACTCTTGCCAGGTTATTCAGAAGGGGTGTACTCAGCTCTGCTTTCAGTGGAAATCAACCATCTGCCTCGCTGCATTTGGTCAGAACATTGTGCCTTTGGAAAGGCGGTGGTTACAGGATGCATGACAACCAGCTCCGGTGTGGCACAGTGCGGAGCTGGCAGGACTCACTGCCGGGGTCTCACTTGATCCCACTGCTGGGCTCACATAGTCCTCTCTTTCCTCTTCTGCTGCCCTCAACAGCCGAGCGCCATCCTCCCGCCCTCCCTCTCTTTCTCCCTTACCACTTTTCCTCATCTGCCCTTCTTCCTTAGCTGTCCAACAATTCACCTCTATGCATACACTCGCAAGATGGCTTGTTCAATGGATATTTCTTGAACCTGACTTTAATTTTCTTAAATACAAGTTCGACTAAATTCCCTTTAATTTTACTTTCCCTTACTCCTTCATCCCATGCATGGGTACCATGCATCCATGCTCATGTCCTTTAATTTAAGCCACATTTTAAGTTCCTTTATAACAAACTTAACCCCTTTTTGTTGTCTCCAATGACATTTCAGGCACTTTGGCTTTTCTAGTCCTTTTATAAGTAGTCACTGAAGGTTTTTTATTTGATTGATAGTTAAAAGCAGATAACATCATTCTTCTTCTATGTTTTGCTTCAAGGAGTTCATTCACACACCAGCTATTTTCTGAGCACCTACTTTGTGCCAAATACAGTTTGAGAGGCTGAGGATAAAGCAGTGAACAAAATAAATGCAGTTCTTCTCTCATGAAGCTGGCAGTCAAAGGGAGTTTTATATTCTAGAACAGAAGTGTCCAATAATGATGCCCACTAGAGACAGGCAACTATTTAAATTCAAATCTCAATTAATTAAAAATTCAGTTTTCATTCATGACATCCACATTTCAAGCACCAAATAGCCCTGGGTGACTGCTAGCTATGGTATTGGACAGCACAGATCTCAACCAGCTCCATCACAGGAGAATCTGGATAGGGCTATGATGGAGGAATTTGCCAGAACTATCCCCAATCTGTGAGTCTAAGTTCCATGGAGCCATACTGTGAGATGATCTATGGTGACACCAGATCATAATCACTTCACATACAATTCTCCCTTTGAAACATGGAGATTGTGTTCAGTACGCCTGGTACCTACAGGCTTATTTTTATTTGAGCATCCTGTTTTTATTTACAAGATGGTTAAATTAGAGGGGTGAGAAAAGTTTTTGAAATATAGTTGGCCCTCCACTTCTGTGGGCCTCGTGTTAGCGAACTAAACCAACTATAGAAGGAAAATCAGTGAAAAAAATCTGCATCTGTACTAAACCTGCATAAGCCTTTTTTCTTATTATTTCCTCAACCATACAGTATAACTGTTTATGTAGCATTTACATTGTTTTAGGCATTGTTTAAGTAACCTAGAGATGATTTAAAGAATACAGGAGGAGGTACATAAGTTATTTGAGGTACTACTCCATTTTACATAAGGAACTTGAGCATGTGTGGATCGTAGGATCCACTGTGGTAAGGGTCAGGGCCCTGAAACCAATCCCTCGTGGCTACCAAGGAGGATTGAAGTCATTCATTTTCCCTTCCCATTTTTCAAGCAAGAAGAGTCTCTGTACCCACCATTCCAGGGAAAGGAAGGTTATAGGGCAGAACCCCGAAGTAGCCTGTGAGTCTCTGCCTGCTTTTGTACAGGTTCTCAGGGACCTGGGACTGTGTGTAGAAGGGACGACAGAGAGGAAGATTCAGAGCGTAGATTAAAATCACCTTGCAGGAGCAGGGCGAGAATAGAGAAGAGAGAAACTGAGCTTCCACATGCACGCATGTGAGGGTGTGCGAAAGTGAAGCCAGCTCACACATGCTTGGGGCTCAGGCTGTGTGGTCCTGGCAGTTTTGCCCTGTTCTGTTTCGTTCTGTTCTGTTCTGTTCTTCTAGCAGCATCCCTGAGAGAAAAGGGCTGAGATACGGGCCTGAGAAAAGTCCTCGTAACTCCACTGGAACTGAAGCATCGTGGCAACTGGGATGAGGGCCATTTCAGCAGCTGTCGCATGGACAGATGCTCAACAACTGCATCCCAAGCATGATCCACCCTCAGGGAAGGCTGAGAGGGGAGTCTGAGTTGGTGATCTTCCCCCAGCTTAGCAGGTTGGGTGTTCACGTTAGAAATAAATGAAATTCTAATTTAAAAAGTTGATTTTCTGGCAGCCTCTGCATTTGTGTTCTGGAGCCATACCCAATCCATAAGCCGTGTGGTTTCCTTCTATGCACACTGACTGAACAGGAATAGACATCATCTTCTCCTTTGGCCTATTTTCTTTGAGTTGGTAGAATAACACTTTTCTTGGGAAGAAAAAGCACAAAGCAGTGTCATCTTATGTGTTTGGAGAAAACTTGAAATAGTTAGGAAATTGGTTCCATTCTGGTTTCACATTTTCCTCAACGGAACTACATGGGAATGAAGCCAATGCAGTAACATGATTGGGTGGCTTAGCTCAGGGGCCAGCACACTGCAGTCTGTGGGACAAATCTGGCCTGCCTCCTGTTTTTGTAAATAAAGTTTTATTGGCACACAGCCACACCCATTAGTTTACTTACTGTCTATGACTGCTTTTGTGGTACAAAGGCAACACTGCCTAGCTACAACAGAGACCATATGGCCCTGCAATAGCATAGCATCTGGTCCTTTGTAGAACAAGTTTGCTGACACCTGGCCTAGATTGGAAACTCCTTCAAGACAAGGACCATGTCTAAGGATATTCCTATTTCCTCACAGACCCTGCTGGGTGCAGAGCAGGAATTTGAGAAATGTAGTGGAATAAAAGATGCTAAGGCTAGCTGGGTGTGGTGGCACATGCCTGCAATCCCAGTGGCATGGGAGGCTGAGGCAGAAGGATGACAAGTTCAAAGCTAGCCTCAGCAAATTAGCAAGGAGCCAAGCAACTCAGTGAGACTCTGTCTCTAAATAAAATACAAAATAGACTGGGGAATGTGGCTCAGTAGTTGAGTGCTCCTGAATTCAATGCCCAGTACCAAAAAAAAAAAAAAAAAAAAAAAAAAAAAGTGCTAAGGTGTTATTAGGTCTCCAGCAACTTAATGCTATAGCTTAGAAGTGGTTTATCCCCCAGAGGCTCATGTGTTAGCGGTTTAGTCCCTTGTGTGGTGATGTTGATATGGTAGAACCTTTAAGAGAAGCCCAGGTGAAGGTAATTCATTGGGGCACCACCCTCAGAGGGATTAATGCTGAGTCTTGTGGAGTTGGCTTTTATAAAATGAATGAGCTGGGCCCCTCCTCAGTCTCTTGCTTCTTGTCTTTCTACATGATATTTTCTGCATGTGTTCCTGCCACTGTGATGCCATCCACCATGAGGCCCTCACCAGAGTCAAGCAGATATCAACACCATGCTCTTGAATCTCTGGAACTGTTAGCTTAATAAACCTCTTTTCTTTATAAACTATCTAGTCTCAGGCATCTTGATATAGCAACACAAAACCAGGATTAAGACAAGTAAAGAGAGAGAATTTTATCTTGTCATCTTGTTAATGCACATAACTTTATCAGTCATCTGCTTTATATATAATCTGGGGCTTCCTACTCCGTACTGCAAGGAGCCTCCAATGTGAGTGATTTCAGGTTGAACCTGAGGAGACTTGGAGCCTGAGTGCCTATCTCAGGTTGGTTTCTTCAAGAAGCAACCCTAAGCAAAGTATTCAAATGAAAGAGATTTGTTAAGGAAATGCTCCAAAGAGAAACTGGGTAGAAATTGGACAAGCAGAAAAAAAAAATCAAAAAAAAAGGTGCAATTTCAGATGAAGTCTGAGCCTTAGCCTTTCCCATGGGGACCTCCAGAGTAGGAAGTACACTTTACATTCAGGAAGGTATTCTGCTGTCCTGAAGGTTGTCATTTTTTCCACTTAAACAAGAGTCAAGGAAACCAGGCTTTTATGCTTCCTCCCTAACAGGCAGGAAGAGAGTGTGAAATGCCCCAGGGCCATGGAAGCTCTCAGGCCTCCTTAGACTCTCTGGATGGTGAAGAGGCTCCAAGGGCCCCAGGGTATTATTGAGGTCACAGGTGAGTCTAGCATTCAAGCACATAGAAACTGGAGGGTGGGTGCAAAACTTTGGTAAAGGGGGATGGGAGGTGTCTGGTCAGAACACAAAGTGTATCTGCCACAACACCAGCTGGAGTCTATGCTTACTCCATGTGACCTGAGATTACATTCCATTTTGAATTATCCATGCCACTTCTACAGTATAGATCCTCCATTGGATGGCAGAATCTTCTTCCTCCTCTCTCTCTCTCTTTTTTTTTTTCCCATCCTCTTTTCCCTCAAAAGTAAATTATTTCCCTGGGGGAAACAAAAAAGTGAGCTCTTTTTTTTTGTTGTTGGGGGGAATTTTCTTTTTTATGATTACAAAGATGGAATTTTCAAAATTCTCTTTGAGAATATAAGATTTCTCCTGTAACACCCCTGGGGGAAATAAATCCCACAAGTTCTCCGTAGCACGGTATTATGTGGCTCGTCATTTTAAGTCTAACATGTTCATACTTCAAAGAAGTCTGGGCGGAAGTGCACTCAGGGGTGGGGCCCCAGGTTGTGCTCACTACATCCACAGAGATGAACTTGGGGCATTCAGACTTCAAGCACATTCGCTTTTGTCTTTCCAGAGTGGAGAGTTCTCATACTCAGATTGCAGATTTTCATTCATTCCTTGATGAGTTCGGCTGCTCTCCTCTTGCTCAGTGTATCTATGTCCTCCTGGAGGGGCAGTGACTAGGTTTGTCTGTGGTGTCCCAGGCACAGATATGCCACAGCTTCGGGTTAGGTAAAGATAGCCCCTGTGTTTTGTTTTTAACACTACTGTTGATGATAAAGTGTTTGACAACATTTTGGATTGAGTTACATTCCATGCAGGTGTCTTTAGACTTTAAGCTATAGTGAGTACCTTTCCTTACCTGGAGCCAAGGAATATGGCCAGAGTATGGAATACTGGTTATTTATTTATTTTGGTACTGGGGATCGAATCCAGGGGAGCTTAACCACATCCCCAGCCCTTTGAAAATATTTTTATTAGAGACAGGGTCTCGTTGAGTTGCTAAGTGCCTCACTAAGTTGCTGAGGCTGGCTTTGAACTTGCTATCCTCCTGCTTCAGCCTTCTGTGCTGCTGGGATTACAAATGTGCACCAACAAACCCAGTGGAATACTAGTATCTTTTTTTTTTTGTAGATGGATGCAATATCTTTATTTTATTTACTTAATTTTTTTTAATGTGGTACTGAGGATGGAACCCAGAGCCTCACACAGGCAGGTCAAGAGCTCTGCCACTGAGCTACAGTCCCAGCCCAATTAGTGTCTTTTAAATAATTAATTTTATCCAGAATATTTTCTTAGTAAACCCTATCTGCTGACACACACACTAGTTTTTCTAAAGTCCCTCTCTGTGGGTTTAGTATTTAGTGCTGCCATGGACTTCAGATTATTCTTCTCCTAATCTCGTGGACTCCTTCCGCCCTGTTTCAGATCGCTTTAGCACATGTTAAAGAGGATAAGTTCCAACATAGTTTTTAAGGAAACCTACTGACTTGTCTATTCAGAGAGATAGACATTTTTCATGTCTTTTTTTTCCCCCTAGTGTTGCTAAGTTAGCTCCTCATAGATGACAAAGACCTCCCAACATCCAGATGGGAGCTCAACTTTTCTCCCCGAGCACAATTTTTGGGGGAAGTGGTTTAGAGCTTTTTTGAGAAAGTTTCAAGATTTTAAATATGTCACATCTGCTGATGCTTCATGTTCTACAGGATTACCTAGACTGCGTTGGAGTATTCATGGCAGAGTAGGAAAAGAACAGGTTTTGCAAAGGGTCAGGCAAACAGGCGGGATCAGAAGTGCTCTGTTGAAGGTAGAGTGACAGTAAGGGACTGAAAATGTCACAATGGGCCAGCACTAAATTTAATGATAGGCAAGGTAATAGCAAGTCTAGAGAAGGCTAAAGAAAAACGGAATAGTCCATGGTGACACTGAATTCATTTTTGTGGAAGGTGACAAATGATGCTTCTCTGGCATCGCAGGTCACTGCTGGTTTCAAAAGGAGAGCCTCCTTTGAGATGGAGACTTCCCCAGACCTTTGGGGAGATTCACCTTCAGGGTCTGGTTACTCCTCACCATTATACAAAGCTTCTGGTTCCATCTTCTCAAGGCTAGGTATCATTAACCTTGTATGTTACTACTCTTCCAGTCTTTGCCTGCCTCAGAATTCCGGAGAAGCTGGGCACAGTGGTGCACACTTGTAATCCCAGCAACTGGGGAGGCTGAGTCAGGAAGATGGCCAGTTTGAGGCCAGCCTTAGCAATGTAGCAAGACTCTATCTCAAAATTAAATACATAAGTAAAAAGGTCTGGGGATGTATCTCCTCAGTGGTAGCTCAGTGGTAGAGCATTTACCTCTTCTGTGCAAGGCCCTGGCTTCAATTCTCAGTTCTGCAAACAAAAACAAAAACAAAGCCACAAGATTCCTCTCCACATTACTCCCGCCACACTCCTCCCTATCATCCTCTCTTCCTGCACATTTCTCTTCCTCCAGTCACCTTCCTCTCTTCTTTGATATTTTCCTCATGTGAAGCTGGGCTTTGTGAATATTCCCATCATGGTTCCTTTCCCTCCCCATTTCTAGGTGCCTTTTGGAACCCCTCAACATTGGGCGAAACTCCCCTTGATTTCCATACATTCATGAGTCCACTTTCCCGTTTTCTTGACTCAATTAAGTTTCCTTTGCAGAAAGGAAGGGACACAGGCCACTGGGGTTTCAGAGGTACTAGCTGTGTTCTCCTCTTGCTCTTCACCTCTTCCCAACCACTGCTTCTCGTTCTTGTGCAAAAAGATCCTAGAGTTTCTGGTCATCCTGATCACAGTCCTCCTGTCGTCCTCTCCTGTCTTGCTACGGACAACTTCAACATCTGTACTGGCACATACAGAAGAACCTAGCTTTGAGATGCTTGACCTCGATTCCAACTTATCATAGAAACCACTTTTTTCACCATCCCTTGACCTTGTAATTATTCTAAATGACTCCACTTCTTAATTCTGAAATTACCCTACTTTTTGTTTTGTTTTTGGTACCAGGAATTGAACCCAGGGGCACTTAACCACCAAACCACATCCCCAGCCCTTTTATATGTTATTTAGAGACAAGGTCTCACTGAGTTACTTAGAGCCTTGCTACATTTCTGAGACTGGCTTTGAACTCGTGAGCCTCCTGCCTCAGCCTCCCGAGTCACTGGGATTATAGTTGTGAGGCATTGGGCCCAGCTAAAATTAGCCTACTTAATGGTAAGTGCCAATTTATCACTCTTTGGCCACATCTTAGTATCACAATCTTGGGATCCTTAGTTCTCAATGTGCTTGTGGCTCAGGCTAGATATCCGGTCATATGATCATTGTTTTTCCTTCTAGGCTCTTACCAGTGTTATACCTTTTTTTTTTTTTCTTTTTCTTTTTTTTTTCAGTGTTGTACCTTTACTTTCTTTTCCCTCTACCTAATATATAACCTAACCAAGCAAACAGGTGACCTCAACAATCTTAAGGTATGTGCCAAGTTGGTGACATCTCTCTTTTTCCCTAGTAGCGTTACAAGTCATCACAGTTCTTTTGAAAACTCGTCTTCATTGACACTTTCTCTGCCCCTCCTCCCCTGCCCAATAAATACAACACCTTCCTTCCTCCTCCCTAGTAAATGCATTTGTCTTGATGTTCATGTACTCTTAAATCACTGTGATGGGTTCTTGCACTCAATACTGAAATGAAAATTCTTGGCAAAAAGTCACTGGTGGTTTCCTAAAGGTCTAATTGAATGGATTCTTCTAAATATTCAACTCATTGAACATTTTTTCTCTTGTATTTGATGTTGTTCGTTACTCTGTTCTCAGTGTTCTGCTCAGGCCTCCTTGTCTCTCTCTACTTATCTGCCCTGGTGGGCTCATCTGTCTTAGCTTTCACGATAGTTACATTCTTGATCCCCAATTCTGGTTCACCAGTCCAACTATTTCTACTGAGCTCTAGAGTTCTATGTACGAAAGAGCCTTCTTCATGGTTTTCCTGGAATTCCACAGGAACCTCAAACTCAATCCAACCCCAATGGGACAAACTCCCACCATGAGTCCTTCTCCCAGGTTCTTCATTTCAGTTAATGACACTGACTTTTAGAATGAACCAGAAGTCTTGGAGTGACCCCCGGCTCCTCCATTTTAAATCTTCTTCCACCTCCCCAGAGCCACCTTCAACACCATCTGATTTCTTCCCAGATCCTGATGATGTTACCTTCCTCAAGTCTCATGCTGCCCGTGTTCTTCATTCCAGCCACTATTGCATTACAATGTCCCCTCATTTCTCACTTCCCATCACAACCCCTCTTGAGGACCTTCCACAGTTTTGCTTGAGAGTTCTGATTAAAACGCATGTCTGATCATGGCACTACCCTCAGCACAGAGTCCCCCATGATCTGCTCTCCTGCCCCTCTCCTCAGATCCTTTATCCTGCCTCCTGCCTCTTGCCTCTCACCCTGCAGTCAGCCATGCTGCATTGTTTGCTGTTCCTGGAACTTTCCATATTAAGTCTTAGTTTGAAATGCCATTCTTCTTTCTTCACACCCCCTGCTCCCATCTGCCTTGAGAACATCTGCTCATATTTCAAAGTTCTACTTAGTCTTTCTTTTCTTTGCAAGGTCCCCTCTCTCTCTCTCTTTCTCTCTCTCTCTCTCTCTCTCTCTTCTTAAATTAAGACATTTATTTATTTATTTGTTCTAATTAGTGATATATGACAGTAGAATGTATTTTGACATACATATATGGAGTAAAACTTCTCATTCTTCTGGTCGTACACGATGTAGAATTACATTGGTCATGTCATATATGTACATAGGATAGTAATGTCTGATTCATTCTACTATCTTTCCTATTCCCATTCCATCTCCTTTCCCTTCATTTCTTTTTCCTATTCCAAAGTACTTCTATTCTTCCCTACCCACCCCTGCTGCACCCCCCACTTTTGTGAATTAGCATCGCATATCAGAGAAAACATTTGGTCTTTCATTTTTTGGGGATGGCTTATTTCACTTAGCATGATATTCTCCAGTTATATCCATTTACCAGCAAATGCCATAATTTTGTTCTTCTTTATGGCTGAGTAATATTCTACTGTATATATATGCCACATTTTCTTTATCCATTCATCTGTTGAAGGGCACTTAGGTTGGTTCCATAGTTTAGCTATTGTGAATTGAGCTGCTATAAACATTGATGTGACTGCTTTGAAGCACATATACTAAAATTGAAATGATACAGAGAAGATTAGCATGGCCCCCGAGCAAGGTCCTATCTCTATTGATATTTATGTATTTGTTCTAACTTGCTATACATGACAGTAGAATGTATTTTGACATACATTTATGGAGTATAACTTCTCATTCTCATCCCAGGTAAATCTGACTGCCTTCTTCTTTGGAACCCATTTCTACACATATATTATCAATGTCTTTCCTGAGATGTAGACACCTTGGAGAAAGTATCTCTGTAATGTGTATCTCTGTACCTTGCTTTCCAGTTCGTAGTAGAACAAAATAAAAATCCATCAAATGAAGAATGAATTAATCCAATATGGAGTCCGACCTGTGAGCAAATGCTAAGTGAATATCATGACAGCAGAACAAATACAGATCACAACAGTATATTGAACCATCTCAGAGGCTTGTTGCAGATAGCTCTGTTGTTCGTAAATCCATTAAGCCTTAGTTTGCATTAGTAAACAAGTCAGGTGAGGTATTCCCTATAATGTGAGTTGACTTTCAGGAACAGAAAATAGGGGCGGTAGTGACTGATATTGGCTTGCTTCCTTAGCAATTTGCAAAATTAAAACCCAACAAAACAATTCCCTCTTCCCCCAAAGTTGGCAGTGGCTCAAGTTTTTCTTTTCCAGAATACTTTCTTTGGTCAGGCAACACTCCCTGAGCTATAGCTGTTAGGCATTTGTGTGCTCTGAATCCATTAGAGAAGGTCAGTCTGGAATACTAAACAGATGCACAGCACTGAGTTTTGAGAACTGGAGTCTAACGATGGAAATGCATAACATTTGCCATATCTCCGTTCACACTGTTCTAGGTTTCCCCATAAGCAGGCATATTTTAAAGACTGACTCCGTGAGCTGTCCTAATTTCCACACCTGAAGTGAGAAACAATTAATTTGTAGCATAAAAGTAATTCAGGAGAGTGCTGTAGTTTCATATGCACATACACGATCCTCGTTTCTAGTCAACATCACAGGTACAACATGCATCCCAAAGAGCGAGGACTTTTTAAAAACTGAGCAAACCTTTGTATTCAATCAATCAATCAAACAGAAATAAAACAAAACAAGAACCTTATTACTACACATTGCCTATTAATTTCAGATGAAAAGCTCTAAGTAGTAGGACACAAAAATTGGCCCAGGCCTTAAGAAGATTGGGTAGTTAGTTTGGAGTGAGTGGAAGTGGCTAGATAATATTAAGTTGTCATGGTAGAAAGTAAGTTTTGGACATTCTGCTTTCACAGTACTATCTAAACTTGTAAAAATACTCAGAGAGGCAGAAAGAAGGACTAAATTTAGACCCTCATTTAATGCACTCAAGAGCATGATTCATTTTTCCCCCCGCCTAGGTACAGCCTGGAGAATCTGAATAGACATCAGGCAGCACGTGGATACCCTGTAAATAAATTGAAGTCTCATTCATTTGGAGGCAAGAGAAAGCCAGAGATGCCCCATTTTCTCTTCCAACAAAGGTGCACTTCCAGGCACCCCACACACCAAACTGTAGAACCAGATTTCTGAGCTGGTGAGAATCTATCTAATTTTAACTTTGCTCTGGCCTTGGCAGGGATGCTACTGGAAATTTATTCTGTTGCCTCTCTAAGTGACTTTTACTGACTTTTATCCATCAAGCTTCAGTGGGATCCTGACCAACTCTCAGAGGCCATGCAACATGGGTCACCCTAATGAGATTGCCAAAAGAATGTCATCATTTGGTTTCAGTGCATTTAATAACCTGAAGCCCAACACTCAGAGTGACCTCACAGTAATAGCCCTTAGCTGGGTCTTAGAGAGTCAGTATTATGTATACTTATGTATAACATAAGTATCTGAAGACAATTTGGGGCTATTTGAAAAAACAAAACAAAATAAAAACCAAATACCAAACAACCAACCAAACAGTAGCAAGTTCAATTCCCATGAGTTGTTGTGACTATTATTATTATCATTGTGGTTCTGGGGCACTTTACCACTGAGCTACATCCTCAGTCCTTTGTATTTTAACACATGGTCTCACGAAGTTTCCCAAGATGGTTTTGAACTTGCAATCCTCCTCCCTCAGCCTTGTGAATTGCT
Source organism: Sciurus carolinensis (assembly GCF_902686445.1). NCBI lineage: Eukaryota > Metazoa > Chordata > Mammalia > Rodentia > Sciuridae > Sciurus > Sciurus carolinensis. The sequence goes on from NC_062226.1 coordinate 71,604,654, forward strand.
GGGATTATAGGTGTGTACTACCATGCCTGGCAATCCCCATGAGTTAAATCAGAGTATTAGGTTTAATTTCCAGGCTAAAGCAGATATCACTGTCCCTTCCCTAGATTCATTATCTTCTGCTTCTGATCTTGTTCTTCCACTCCTCTCTGCTTCCAACATCAAAGAAAATGTTTTGACTTCCACAGACAATTTAGATTAAGGCTAGACTATCATTTGGGTGAGTCCAACATGGTTTAGAGGTGAAACACACTTATTTAGTGATTTTATGTGATTCCATTTCTTTCTTTTGATTTTAGTTTCTAAGCACATTTGGAAAGTAACCTTACAAATCTAATATTTGGTCGTATTGGTAGTTCTGTGTTTAGAGTAAATGACAAGAAAAAAGATTAAATGCATATAAAAAAATCCTCAGGTAATATTGCCTCCCAGAAGAGAGGACATTTAAGCTGTCCTCCATTCTGAGGTGTAAAATTGGTGTTAATAACCCATCCCAACACTTCCATTGCACATCCACATATATCCATCCCAATAAAGAAAGATTATTTCCCAAACGTGAAATGGGTTCAGCAGTTTTGAAGTTAAAAAACAACAAGATTTAGATATGGAGCACGTGCATCACGTTAGGAATGAGTTGCCTGAGCTGTGTTTGAATGAGCAGCGCTTGCAGAGGCCCACACAGGGCACATCCACAGGATGGGATTGGTGGACCCTGCGCAGGGCTGTGGGTCCAGGTGGACATGAGATCCAATCAGCCTGAGTACATGCTTCGCACACCAACCTGGACACGGCACAGAGAAGAGGCAGACACCGTAGGGCAGCGGAAATGATCTGTACCTTTCTCAAACAGCTTGGTACTTGGGCCTCTTGGGCAGTTCTGAATAACCAGGTGGGGCAGTCATCCAATCCTCATTGAGTCCGCCTGGTGCCATAGTACGAATAGCAAATCACTGAGAGGATAGGGATGTTCAGTGACTTTGGCCAAACGGTGACAGATTGGGGGGCAGCCTTCTGTATCCATTTGAGAAAGGACGAATACTCTTTAGCACTCTAGACAGAAAACTGGCTGATTTAGCTTAGAACAGTGGCTACCACTGTAGCCAATTTCAGAACATCACAGAAGGAGGTAAGTGGCTCGGGGAAGGGTGTCACCAAGGTTGCATCCATCCAAGGCTGGGTCAGTTACAGGTGGGGATTTGGGGTAGAAATTTATTCTCACACACATAGAGCACCACAGGTCTAATTCACAGTGTGGGGGATCTATTTTCATACTTCATTCACACAAAACTCCTCTCTTCCATCTCCAGGGACTGGGGTTTTCAAGTTCTAAACTACAATCAGCCCTTCTTTTAAAATAGCAATAAAAAATCCTCTTATTCAGCCAGATGGTGGTGTTTGTTGCACTAGGCTGGGTTCATAGTACAACATCAATAAATGGCCACTTGTAGAGGGACAGACAGAATCCCATTTGTAAAATATAACTACACCTCCCTCCTTCTCCCATCCTTCATTGTTGAACAAACCCATAGGAGCTTCATCTCATTTGGGGGAAGAAAGAAAAACTAGAAAAGATAAAATAGCGTAACTAAGTGGAAAAGCAATTTCTAGGGGAAAAAAAGCATACTTAATCTCTGAGGACAACGATCACAGGTGGGCTTTTCAAGAGTTTTCCTTGAGGGGCCATTGAAAAGGATGGTCCCCACTCCCTGGGAAGCTGCCCTGGCAAAAGCCTGGACATTGTCAATCAATTATAACTGGGGGATGGAGTTAAGATTCTTCCTCAGTGAGTTGGCTAAGACTCATATACAAAAAAAAATTTGTTCCAATGACATGTTCCAAAAAATCCTCATCTGCCTCAGATAATACATTTTGAGAAGGAAAGGGTATTTGTTCAAAATCCATCATGGAGGGGAAAATGACGTGCTGGTGTGGTCTGTTGCCAGTGTATACATGCTCTTCCCAGGACTGAGGACTCACTTTTGAATGCTTTGTCTATGGTGTTGCTGGTTTGGCCCTACCTGTGATGGACAAGGGAAGAGGGATGCTGACTAATCTCGGCTCCTGCTCTAATAAGCTATACTACCTGATTATGTAACCCTAATCCACATCCACAGTCTGGGCTCAGATGGTTGACCTGTCAGCAAAAAATGTCTACAAAATGTTAATTCAACAGTGTTGGAGGGATGTTATTTCCAGAGCTAAACTCCTCAGGGAAAATGAGAGATAGCTGCTCCTGGGATTCAATTCCACTGAACTAAAGATGTTTCTCTTTCCTGATGATTTCTTCCCTAGTCATTTCCCAGTGCCTGGTGTGCCCTGACATTTGATCCAGATAAAATCCTGGAACAGACTCTTAGGCTACAACTATCTTCAAACTCCACACAAAAGGAGTGTTTACTAGGGAGAATCAGCATCTACTTGGGCTTGAAATGTTGGGGGCCTGCAGGACCTCAGTCCCCAAACTGAATCACTTCATGATACTGATACTATTTTTTCTTCTGGCACTTACAGCAAGCAAGTCAGTTTATGACCTAAGGCATTTTCCATACTTCCAGGCAATGAATACTAACTTCCTATGAGTCTCAATAGCACATAATTTAAGACAGTGGGAAAGGGAATTGAAGAATATTTTCCAGTGCTAGGAAAACACTATACAGATGTTTGCTCTTACCCTTGAATTCTGATGATGAAATTGAGAATTGCTTATTTGGTCTAAAGTCAAACTCAAGGACTTTATATTTTTAAAGAGTGGGGGTTAAGGGTTGGGGTAGGAGTGGGTAGTTGTGACATAATATATTCATGACACCAAAATGTCCAACATGTGACCCTAGAATTTTGGATCACAAGAAAAAAATTAGATCTTTTTAAATGATTCATTTTTGGATTCAATTTAGTATACCAGATGTCAATTTGTGTCACAGAAAGACATACCTGAAAATATACCCAAGGACTACTTTTGCTAAAATTGTATTTTCACCTTCTGTAATTTTTTTTCCACCAAGATAACAAGCTAGGAATCAGTCCTCTATCTTGAGCCATTTATTGAGAACAAACAGATGAACTTGGAAGAGACACGACCCAATTGAAGTTAAATACCTGACTTTGGTGTATGAGAATCATAAACTTGCTTACGGTCTATCTGGTCTGCAAACACTTCCCCATAAATCATCCAGTAGGGCATGTAGAAGATGTTCTTGGCCAGTTTCCATGATGGCTCCTCATTGGGAAAGAGGATGGCTTGTCTGGCGACCCCAAAGCTCATCAGCACCACCAGCATAATGATGACAAAGTACATCATGTCTATCATCTGGAAGAGTGAAGAAGCAGAGGAAGAGACAAAAGAAACCCTATGTGATTGAATGTTCCTGTGAATGCTCATGTTGAGGAAAATCTGTGAAGGACAGTCACGTTCCAGACTGCTGGTAAGAGATGTTTTGATAGGGAATTGTGTCCAAATAAGAGGACAGCTGGCTTGTTGAGGCCAAAATCTACAGAATCTTGTCAGTAACTCAAAAAACATTTTTTTTTTTAAAAAGTACACACCGAATGGAGCACCTTTGCCTTTCATTGCTTTCTCTGGGACATAATCGAGTCTAGGTAAGGGAGTCATAGTTGTATCACAAAGAAGAAGGGTTTCTGTTAATTCTGTATGAACTTTTTCTCTGCTCTCTGGGGTTGGTAGGGGGTGGGGATGTCCTCTTTGGGTCTCTTAGCAAAATTGGAATCGAGGTAGTCGAAGTCTTTCAAGAACTAATGCAACGTAGCAAATTCCCTTTCTCAGTTTTGAAAGGCTGACAAAGAGTTTGAAAGTTCATGAAAATAATTTCTTGTAAATAAAGCCAAGACAAACCAAATATCTATCATATTCTTGTGACCACATTCCATTGTGTGATATTTTACCACAAACAAGTCTCTCAGAGAACCAGTTTTCCTATACTCCTCCTGCAGGTACCTTACTAGTTATGGATGGTGTTTTCCTGGCATTAGAACCATGGGGTCTAATGACCTAGACAGGTACCTACTGCTGCAATGATGCATTTTCTCTTTGATATGTTTATAAAATCCTCCTACTGAATTTTAGTACAATGTTATCTCTCATTCTTCTTCCTTCCTTGTTTATTTCCGTGATATATGTTATTTGGGATCTGCTTCTCAAATGCCAAATTGCTTTCCTTTTATTACCCAAAACAGATGAGAATGCAATAACTATTGATTTGGCCAGGCCAGAACCCATTATCTCCTTCTTTTAGAAAAGTTTCCACGCATTTGTTTCCCAGGTGAGGTCGTCAATCAAGATGCTTCACCTGCTGGCAATGTGATGGGAGATGAGAAGTAGGCCTGTGACATAAGATAGGCCAACCAATCCTTTTTTATTTTTTCTTTGGTGCTGAGGATTGAACCTAGGGCCTAATGCATGCTAGGCAGGTGTTCTAGCACTGAGTTATACCCTTTGCCTCTAAATGAGTTTGAAACTTTTGTTGTGAAAGAGTATATTCCTTGATACATGTTGCTGGAATTCAAACATTCTTGTATGCCTTAGGACATTGGGGTCTCAGTATATTTTAGATCAATTAATCAACTTTCAAGGCAACTTCAAAAGCCAAAAGCCATCTCCCACATTGAAACAAAATCAAAATCTCTCCAAATTTTGACATTCATTTTTAAATTTTTCATTGTCCTCATAGATATGTGCTCGTTAGTTATTCCTTGAACTGTTTAACGGACTCAGAGCTCCCTGTGTGAGCAAGCTGGCTGTGTTGAAACCATTTTAGAGGAAACCTGGGTCTGTTTTTCATCTACTCTCTTTATTTTGTAAAATTCTTTCATCACTTATTTATAAGAAGTTCTATCAATGAAAAAGCACACATGAGTCTTTTGTGTTATGTTTATTTACATTAATTAAAAGATGGGTGGGAGAGGATGGTGTGTACTCATGAGATTTAGGAACTTGTTTGACCCAAGAAAACTCAGCCAGTAAATACAGAAACTGTACTAATTTAATTTCTCACTATTGTTTTCACTCAGATTGATTCTGATATCTCTCCAGAGGGTCAAAACAACCAGAGAAGACACATTCTCAAAATGCTTCACTTCCTATAGTTCAAAGTCTTCACATCCATACAAATATCAGAATCTGAGTACTATTAATGAGCGCAGGGATGACTTCTTGTGTTTGTAAAGCTAAATCAGTCAATCATTTCAATGTTAAGATTTCATACTATTTTTTTTTTGGTGGTGGTGCTGGGTATTGAACTCAGGGCCTTGTGCACCCTAGGCAAGCACTCTAACAACTGAGTTATATCCTCAGCTCGATTTTGTACTATTCTTTTTTTTTTTTTTTTTTAATTTGCAAGAATATTTATTGGGCAATTTTGTACTATTCTTAAAAATATCTTTCAGCGTGCTCAACACAGGAGGGTATGTACTCCCATGATTCCACACATTTTCTCCGGTGACAGACAACCTGGGTTTTCACCTTGGCTTTATTAGTAAAAAATGCTAAGTGGATAAAAATACAACAAAAAGTTAAAGATGATTCCAGGAAAAGAAAATAAAAATTTTCTGGCCATTTTCTTGATCGTTAAAAAAAAAAAAACGAAGAAGAAAGAAGACAAAAAAGGATTGCTAAGTGGCCTGGTGCAAGTTGCTTAATCTTGTTTTTTAATTTTTAAAATGAGGACAATAATAACACTAAAAATGTATTTTATTGTTGCAAGAATTAAATATGATAACATGTGAACACAATGCGGTGAGTTCTCAGTTAGTATTAATGGATTATTATTAGGGATGGAAGGAAGTCAGGCTGTGGGGTCAAGAGCTGGAATCCTGTCACTGTCCCTTGCTGAATCTCAGTTTATTGTATTGCTAAAAATGAGAATACTCAGACCTATTTCTTGGGGTGTAATGATGAAGACATGTCTCATTTATCTGGCACATAGTAAAGGGTAGCTGCAAATGCTGTTTTTGTCCTGCATTATATAAGTGAGCTGAGACCTGTCTTAGAGAATTGCCTTGATAAGTGGATTACGAAGGCAAGGAATGGGTCAGGATTTCAGGCAATCCTGGACCTATAGATCATATGGAATTATACTGGAGATTGGGGTTTTCTGTGTTGTTAGCACTTGGTGCACTGGATTCTTCTACAATGCAAAGACAAACAGAACCAATTTCAAAATAGATACCTGGTCATCCTGTGTCCAAGAATCTCATCAGATGTCTGTCTCTAATCCTCAGGGCACAGTGAGTACCTGGCTGTTTATTATTGAAAAGGGGCTCTCTAATGTTGAGGGGCTTTCTATGTAAACACCTCTGGGAATATTTTGTTCCACTTCCAGCTTGGCAGTCCATCTGGCTCCCTCACAAATTCTATAGCATATTTTATCTCTTTCTGGATCAATGACTCAATTATTGAACTAATTATCTTAAAATTTCCATGAAAGAGAAGCAAAGTCCCCAAATAGTCTCATTTTCTACTTATTCTTGACTGATAAATGAAGTCATTCATAAGTTAGCAGGTAGAGAAAATGCAGTACATTCCTCTTGCTCATTCCTTAGTAAGATTTCATTCTAGTCAAAACTGGGGATAATTATGCCATTATTAAAATGACAGATGAGGATTTTAACATAATTTTACTGCATTAGTATACTTTTAGTTATTTCAAGTCTTTAAACACCATCTAGACTTTTAAAAGTAATATATTTGGTCAGTTTGGGTTTTTGCAGATTTTAATTGTTAAGATAAGGTGACCATCAGAAAACCAACCAATCAGAATAAATAATCCCCTAGTGCAGTACTTCTCAGCAGTGGGTAATTCTGTCCCTCAGGAGATGCTTGCCAATGTTTGGAAACACTTCTGTTGTTAGAACTTGTGTGCTGGCATCTAATGAGCAGAGGCCACAGTTAGCGCTGGACCTGTGATATACAGGACGGTGCCCTAAAAGAAAGAATTACCTAGCCCAGAATATCAAGAGCATCGAGGTGGAGAAAACTTGGCCTCATTTTATAGCTGTTACAAGTCCTTCACTCTCACTGGGCCCACGTAACGATTCATTTGAGAATTCTGTAAAAGTTTGTCCTCTATGTCATGGAAATTCACCCACTCACCCATGTATAAATTGGGGGGCGGGGGGGTGGATCCACAGATCTGCTCTCCTAAGCCCCACCCGTAGAATCTGCCTTCAGATAGATATTCTCACCCAATCTCAAATTCATGGTTAAAGTACAAAAAAGGCAATAAAACAGGTGGGATAATAGAATAATATACACTTTTTTTTCTAGTCAAAAAATACTCAACTGAATTGGGGTTCAATTTTGAGTGAGTAACTCCAGTTTGAGAATTCAAAATTTTTCTCCCTAGAATGGTTTGGAGATATTTGCCCTAAATATGGCTGATATTACAAATACCAAGCTTATGTACCAAAGTTAGATTTATAGCAGAATAATGATGCTCACTGATATTTCCTTTTTTCATTGTACTTTAAAAACACAATATAAACATTGTGATAGCAGATACAATTTATCAACCATCAAACTATGAGCCAGACACGATGGCCACTTAACATGTACTTTTAACCGTCACAACAACCCTACAAGACGTGCATTCATTATTCATTACTACTTGAGAAATGAGTAAACTGAATCTCAAAGAGGTTAAGTACATTGCTTAAGGTCTCCTACTCAATTCATTTTGAATTCAAATTCTTGCAAGAGTTTATAAGTGATTTTTGTTGGAAGAGCTTTGGTTATGTAAGACTCATTTTAGTAGAGTCACACACACAGATGTTTGATAAATATTGAGTTGGCAATGATGTATATAGTGAAACTTGAGTGGTAATGAAGAAGGATATCTATTGAAAAAGTACATCTATTAGCTGGGTGTGGTGGAACTTGCTTGTAATCCTATCAATTTTGGAAGCTGAGGCAGGAGGATGGCAATTTAAAAGCCAGCCTGGGCCATATAGTGAGACTTTATCTCAAAATAAAAAGTAAAAATTCTGGGAATGGGGCTGGGGTTGTAGCTCAGTGGTAGAGCGCTTGCCGAGCATGTGTGAGGCACTGGGTTCAATTCTCAACACTGCTTATAAATAAATAAGTTAAATAAAGATTCATCAAAACAGTAAAAGTTCAGGGACTGGGGATATAGCCCAGTTGGTAGAGTGCTTGCCTCATATGCACAAGGCCCTGGGTTCAATCCCAGCACCAAAAATAAATAAATAAATAAATAAATAAATAAAAGTTCTGGGGATGTAGCTCAGTGGTAAAGTACCACCTCCTGGGTTCAAATCCAGTACCCACCCTCCCTCCCAAGAAAGAGAACCCTATTGACCACTTGATGGTTTCAATAGCTCATGCAATAAAAGTGAAGATTATTAGTAAAAAGGTTTCTCATTAAGAGGTGTCCACATAGGTAGGATGGATGTACTTAGCTTTCCCATGTATAGCCTATAAAGGGGAAACAGGATACACAGAAGTGGAGGAGCTTATAAAGCGCCTGGTGTCTCTGGGCTTCAGGTTCTGACTCTCCCTCTAGGGAGTGTGGGGAAGGAGCCAATTCACTCAGGCACTCCCAGATTTCCACCTCAGCATTGTGTGGCTCAGTCTTTGTGGAAAAAGTCTGGAAGCTGGTGTGTGGTTAGAAGTATGGGACCCAGTCCTTGGCTATTTGTGAGGGAGCCTATTAGTTTCTTCCATTTGGGATTCTTTCTTTAAAGATTTGGATAAGTAGGTGAATCATTTTGGTCTTTTTTTTGTTTGTGTTTTTAAACAGACATCATTTCCTAGCAGTGTAAGAAAACACACAATGCATGGTATTCAATTCGAACTCAGATGAACTCAACTCAAACATGCTATTTTTTTACTCTGATGAACTCAACTCAAACATGCTATTTTTTCTTCCTTTTATGTAGAGAAAGGCATCTTTCTATAACTTTTTTAAAAAGCATTAAAAAATCTTAAAATATCTGTTAAAAATTTGTGACTCAGCTACAACATAACTTTCATATGAATGCTTTTCTGACCTATATTCTTTTTGTACTTTATGCACATCTATTACAACATCCTCACACTGTGTATTAATTACTTCTCTTTCTCTCAATTTTAATTTCATAGAAAGAACCTCTTTGAACATTCAACTCCTAGGCTAGTACCTGGCATGACATAGATCATCTTGGTGTATTTCACAGTTTATAAACGGCTGATAATTAAATCCCTCAGTTTTTGTATATAGATATAGTCAAACTCCCAAACACTTAACGGGAATTAAAAAACAATAAAACCCCAAAAACAAAGCAAAACAAAACAAAACAAAAAAACCACCCTGCCAGGCTTGGTGGTGCATGACTGTAATCCCAGTGACTCAAGAGGTTGAGACAAGAGAATAATAAGTTTGAGGCCAGTCTAGGCAACTTAATAAGACCCTGTCTCAAAATAAAAAATAAAAAGAATTGGGAATACAGCTTCGTGGTAGAGCACTGGGTTCAACCCCCAGTACTGGGTAAAAAAATTAAAGTAAAACACCCCTGGGGCCATCTCCTGCAGACCTTGATAGCAGGTCCAAAAGAATTATAGTCCTCTTCCTATTATTATAACTCTTCCTCTGAGAACTTAAAACATGGAATTAGAGAGCCCTGCTTACCATTTTTCCAATCATCATTACATATGGGCCCAGGTACTTGTTCACTCCAAAGATGTCTAGTAATCGGATATACCAATAAATGATGTTCACACAATAGATAACTCTTCCATCACTCCTAAAGGGCTGGTCTTGAAGACGAAGGATCATTCCAACAGAGAACAGAAGGATGGCTATGAGGTCCGTGACATTCCAGTATTCCTGCAGCCATACCTTCACTTTCTGCAGCAACTTGCCTGGCTCTGACATCAGAATCTACAAGGCAAAAGAAGAGTGGAGTTAAGTGTGGTTTCTAAATTTCCAGCTCAGCTGGAACATGCTTGGTCTGTTAGCTAACATCAGCAGCTTGTTCTTTCTACCTGTGTCTACTTGAATGCTTGCATGCTATCAACGTACAACTGAGCTAAGCTTAAGTGATTCAGATGCAAATAGTCCAGAAGCAGATAAAAGCTGTAAGTTTAATCCTTTGGGGTTTTGCTATAACATTAGTTCTAGTACACCATAAATTGTCTCTGCAAAATCTTCCTCCATCTTAGTAAACAGCTCCGCCATATTGAATTACTCCAGCTACTCTCTTAGGAGCACTCCTTCACTCTTCCTTTGCATCAACCAGTCCTGTCACTTCTAAGTACGACCTGACCATCCACTTCTCATTACCTCCATTTCCCATTACATCTAAGTCCCCTTACATCTCACACATGATCGTGGCAAGCTTCTAACTGGCATCCCTGTTGTTGTTATTGCCTACCAGACTGGAATCCATTCTCTGATCTTTAAAAACCTAAGCCATGATCTGAATGGTGATTACATGGTTGCCTATTTGTGCAGGCAAAAAACTCATCAAGCTGCACCTTTGGTAGATGTAACAGGTTAATTATACCTTATTGTTTTTTTTTAAAGGGGAAACTTGAGAAACAAATGAACAACAACAGAAACTAAAGCAAATTATGATAGTTGCATACTTAAAATTTTTGATGGCTTCCATTACATTAGAGAAAATCACAAACTCCTTACTGTGGCTTCATTTCATGCCACATGCCCCCTCCTCTCTACCCTGCAGCTATATTATTGGCTTGCTCTTAAGCATAGAAGTTCCATCCCATGTTCAGGACATTTGAACTTATTCCTTCTGTTGGGCACTTTCTTCACCCAAAATATTACATGTTTGGCTCCTCTTCACCTCAAGGTCTCTCTTTAATGTCCCCTTCTTAGGAAGACTTTTTTATTGACCATTCTAACTGCAGTAGACTCTATGTCTCCAAGTCACTCTCTAATATATTGCCCTATTGAATTTTTCGAAGTCTTTCTCACTATGAAATTATCTTCTCTGTGCCTGTATATATATATGTTGAACATGTGTCTGCCCATCTATTCATCCATCCATCTATCCATCTGCTCTTCACTAGATTGTAAGCTCTGAGAGTAGAGCCTTTGTATTCTAGGCCTGTTACATAATGGACACTCAATAAATATTTGTCAATAGAGAGTTGCATAGGTACCTGACAGCAATTCTCCTGTCTTTTACATATTTTATGTGCTGGGTAGAATTCTCAATTTACTTTAAGCTGAGAGGGACTGCCACACATGGGCTCTAGGAAATGCACACTGGGTCACTCTCGTGATTCTCTTATGTTTACTACTGAGATTTCTATTTCTTCACTATGACCTACCCTTTCTCCCACTCAGGAACTCTCAAAGGAGAGGAGAGAAAAGACTGGGGACAGTCAATATCCACAGTTAGTTGCTTGAATCCTCATATCCATTATAATGGTTAACCCTGGTCTGAAATACTAAGAAAGGGATGTTTAATAAATCAAGGCTGGCGTTTGGAAGGCTGAACAAGATATTAAGAGTCACCTGGTAGCCTGGATCCTCCTTCTCTGTAGTGTTCCTTCTCTGATCCCTAGCCCAGGGATTCTTGAATTTTAGTGTGCCTCAAAATCACCTACAAGGCTGCTTGAAACACAGAAGGCTGGACCCACCTCCAAGTTCTTGCTGCAGGAGGCTTGGGGTGGGACAGAGGATCTACCTTTCTAATATGTCCTACGGGTGACCGTAGTCTGAGAGCCACTGTTGTACTCATCAGGATTGCTGCCATTGTCCTGGTTATTTCTCACCCTCAGCTCCATCTCAACTAGGCAAACATCTGTGTGTGTGTGTGTATGTGTGTGTGTGTGTGTGTGTGTGAAGAAGAGGAGGAGGGAGGATGGGCAATGCCCTAGAGATTTTCTAACCTTTTGCTCAAACTGCTAAAAATGGAGTTATATAGTATAATTTTTAAGTAGGGAAAACATTTTTTTTCCTGGTGTCCTACAACATTAAAAAAAGAGGTAAAAGCAAAACAGCTCGGGCTGAAGCAGGAGTGAAAGGTCAAGGTTCAAGAGTCTCCCCATCAGGGACCTTCCTTGGTATCCTTGGACCCTGCAGAGTAACGAGTCTTGAGATGGTCTGACAGGTTTCAGACCTAGCCCTCCTCTCTAGTTATGGGATTTAAAAAAAAAAAAAAATTGCTTACTACCCCAAGCCTTGGTTCCCAGACCTGTAGAGTGGGGACGTCATCATAGCTGTGCCATTGACCTCACAGAGTTGTGGGGAGGAGGACTGGAATGAGATAACGTCTACAAAGCCGTGCTGTAAACAGTGCCACTCTATTAAGGGATTACCATGGCTTGCCTGGTGACTACAGGCAGAAGTATGTGGTGTTGGGAATGGGCGGGCAGCATGTGAAACCACAGAGCTGTCCTTGTTTATCCCTTGGGAGGCACGGAAGTGCAAACTTTTCCACGTTTCCAGGATCTTGCGTCTGAGCTCCCCAGGCGGGTGTCTGGGGGGTCCTCTTCCCCTTGGTTAGTGGAACATCTCTTTATTGAGTTCAGGACAAGGACAAGGGGTGAGGGGCAACCTCACCAGGCTGCAGAGGGAAAGGTCAGACAGTAAGATGGTCACTGCCTGGCTCCCCACAGCTTCCTCAGGAGCCACGACTCTTCCGCTGACCCCCTCCCGACCTCAGCTCGGAAACCCTGCCCTCCTGCCATGACACGCTGCCTGGGGAGAAACGGAGAGCCAGGCCCGGAAGGTCCTGGCAGGCCGCCCGCTTGGCAGTCTCTACCAGAACAGTCCATGGAGTACAGACTGCTCCCTGTCTTCTTCCAGCCTAGTCCCTGGAGAGACTCCAATCTCCAGGCTCCAGTCTCTCCCGCTTCTGCCTGTGGTGGGGAAGGAATATGTGTTGTTGCAAGAGCGCCAGCTGGCACTGCACAGCCACTGGGTCCCCCGAAGTGACAGCTCAGTTCTCAGAGCCACACAAAGATCTGAGCAAACTTATTGCTGCTCTTCAGTTTAAATGGGAAATCCACAACATTTGTCAAGAAGCAGAAGACTGTGAACTGGAGGACCTCAGTGTGGACAATTGGCCGGAACAAGAGAGGGCACTCCATTGCTTTTGTTTGTTTTTAACTTAATCCAGTCCTATATAAAATGCAACTAATACACCTTGCCCTAGGTTCTCGGGATGGGGAAATTTTAGTTACAATTAGATTGTCTCCCGGTTTAAAAACCCAAGAGAAAGCTTCTGAATACAGAGAAAAAAACTTTTTATGATCCCAATACAAATGCATCTAATCGACACTGCATGCTTTCTCTGGAGGAGAACATTCTTGTGCTGAAATTCAAGAAGGCAAGTCCTTTTGAACATGTTTTGGTGAGGAAAGCCAGGGCGGGTCTGGGAATTGTAGGAATCCTTTTTTCAAGGGTGTCCATCCATCCACTGAAGTACAGAAACCAGGATTGTTTTTGAGCTCACGGAGGTGTGATGGATGTGACAGGAGCCTTTCTCCAGAAAAGTACCCCCGCCGAGTATCACCTCACAAGCCTGCATCACCTACCTCACAAGCCTGCCTTCCCTGTGGTTTCTTCTGGTGAAACAGCTGAGCAGGGCTGCAGAGCCCTCTTGTGGACTTTTGCTTGACCACATGTATTTTGGAAGCACTTGGAATCTAGAGCTTTATTTATTTATTTTTTTAATGAAATATATTATTTTTTAGAGCAACAAAATTGAGAGCATGGTACAGAGATTTCCCATGGACGCCCTCTCCCTACACACACATAGCTTCCTCTACTATCGACACCCCCCACCAGAGGAGAGCTTGTGCTGTAACAGATGAACTGAGAGTGACACATGACATCGCTGGGAGTCTGTTCCTTCCACTAAGGCTCTCCCTAGGTGTTGTACATTCTATGGATTTGGACCAATGTATAATGACATGCCTCTACCATGACAGTATCACACAGACTATTTTTACTGCCCTAAACAGCCTGGGTGCTTCACCTATTCATTCTCCTCTTTGCAACCCCTGGCAACCACTGATGTTTTTACTGTCTCCATGGTTTTGCCAGAATGTCATATAGTTGGAAACATGTAGTCTTTCTTTCCCCACTTAGTAATATGCATCTAAGTTTCCTCCATGATCTCTCATGGCTTCATTTATCATTTTTTGGTAGCATCCATTGTCTGATAGGTTGTCTTTTGAGTTCAAAAATATCATATAAGTGTGGCATTTCAACAACTCCCTTTAGGTCATAAGGATGTGGGGATAAAAAAAGGGATCGAAACTGTGTGCAGTTGGCTTTGGTGATCCCTAGGGGTGGTAGAAAGGCTGGTGCCCAGCAGGTGCATGACAAATGTTGACAAGGAGTCAACTGGAGACTAAATTAAATAAATGAACGAGAGCAGAGCCCCTCCTAGAACTGCTGAAGCACATTTGGAGAAATGACAGTGGTATGGGTGGACTGTGTCCAAAGAGCCTGGAAGAAAGTGATTGAAATGGGAATTAAAAAGAGCCAAATATGAAAAGTCATGATTAGAGGGATAAGTAAAGAGAGGTGTAAATGATGTGGAAGACAACTAGAGGATTCCTTGGGACAAAAGCTTCGTGAGCAGAAAATAGACTACATCCAAGCAGTCATGGAGTGACAACCCAGTAAACATCAGCCAGTGAAGCCTCCCTAGATGTGTCACAGGTGGCAAGAAACAGCCCTTAGCAGCATTAGAAGATAGATTCTGGCTTAATTTGGATCCCCAGCATCCCCTTCTCCCCTCCATCCACAAATATAACTCTTGCTCTTATGTTTTCTTTTATGAAAGCAGTTACCTCTCTCATCTTTTCTATTCCCAGGGTGAAAATATAGGAAATGACAATCCATTCCTGGGTTGAAGGCCAGCGCTCCATCTTCACTAACACGATATAGTTGAAGAGCATCAGGTATCCGATATACGCCAGCTGCAAGGAAATACAATATAGTGCTCTGGCCACTGAGGCCCAGGAGCCCTGGACTCGGGCAAGGGCACCAGACAGCAGGACAGAACAAGGTCAGCAAACAGGACAGAGAATTCATGAAAATGAACTTAAAAACTTTAAACGACCAAAAGAACTTTTAAAAAGACTACAGTATTTGAAATAAGTTTAATATGAGTCTTCCTCCTGACCCTTCCATGTGTCTCTGGGGACTCAGTACTGGTATGTGTATGTCACTATGCACCATTTTTGTTTTGCAATGACCTGGTTTCTCATATCTTCCTAGCAAAAAAAAAAAAAAAAAAAAAAAAAAAAGGGAACCTTGTCTGTGAGGATTGCTCTTGCTCAGGCTCAGACCTTAGGTTCCTGAACTATGCTGCATAGTGGAGTTTTGCCTACACTAGGCAGTTAAATAATGTCCATGAGAAGGAAAGGAAGACACATACCATACCTGCAAATTGGTCAAACCAACATGAAACTAGTCCAGACTTTATCTCAAGACCCCACTTCAATTCTCTTGAGTTAATATTTTCCTTTTTTCTCATACTTTAAAGTATTCAGCTTGTCAGTGACCTGGGAAGGTTTTTCCTGTTTTCCATTGTACTACCTCCTTGCTCTATCCCAGCTGAAATATTTCAGCTTGTTTGTTTTTTTGAAACAGGGTCTTGCTATGTTGCTTAGGAGGGTCTTGAACTCCTGGGTTCGAGTGATCCTCCTGCTTCAGGTTCCAGAGTGTTGGAACTGCAGGCATGTGCCACTGTGCCCAGCTAGAATGTTTGTTTTTGGTGTCTACTTCTTTGAAACGAGGTGAGAGAAGACAATACACAGAAAGGCGTGGGTCTGTGTGGCCCGCTGTGGACTAGAGAGAGATTTCATCCTGGGCTCTCACACCTTGAGGGTGAATTCTGATGTAACTGACTGAATTGATGAATATCAGGAAAAACTCCTCAGGGTTCAAGATGGTACCTGTCCCTGGAGGATTCAGCAGTGTCAAGGTGCATGGAGTGATAGAAAGCTGCTCGGGGCCTTGCAAGAGAAAACTCACCCTAAGGGAAATGGCAAGGAAGCAAAACCTTAATAGGCAAGGCCTCAAGTCAAGCAAGGCACTTACTGGCCTCAGGGGCTGTGAGTAGGAACTCAGAGCTCCTTAGTTCACAGGCCTCACACTCTTCCAAGACCACCATAGAGCAAAGAATAGGACACAGTGTGGGCAAGAGGATTGGGGCCTCCAGAGTTCTGGAGAGAGTGTGTAACTTTGGGACATGGAGGGAGCTTGGAAGGTGGAGGAAGCTGCAGCCTGGTTGGGAGGTATACTGGGGATCTGGGGAGATGCTGCCTTATCTACCCAAAGGGTCTCTTCCTCTTTCTCTCTCTCTCTCTCTCTCTCTTTCTGGTAAGTGAATAAATAGATTCTTAATATGAATCAAGGGTATTTCTGATATCTTATTAGATTGACCAAACATTTGCAAACATACCTCTCTGTGTGTCTAGGTGTGTGTGGTGCTGGGGATTGAACCCTGGGCCTTGAGCATGCTAGGCAAGCGCTCTACCACTAAGCTACATACTCAGTGGCCCTCCAATCCCCACTTGCATATCTTAAAGGAGAAAATATGTCAGAGTTACACAATATCATGAATGAAAGCAATGTGATTACCACGGATAGTTATGCAGATACCAAGTGTCCTCTGAGCTTACTTTCCACCCAAGTGATTGACTTTTCACCCCCAACACTGTGACTGTCATCTTTATCCATGACTAGGTCTCTATGCCTTGCCACCTTCAGGATCATTAGCAAATTATGAAAATTTTTTCAGAAAGTTTCTTAAAATCATGTAGGCTGCTGTTTAAAAATTAGTTCAAGGGATAAGGTACAATTTAGTGGTTGCTTAGCATGTGAGAAACACTGGGTTCAATACCCAGTCCTGAAAAAAAATTAGTTCACAATCTGACTTAGTTCACAATCTGATTTAGTTCACATGATTTTGATTTACCATCATAATGCATTGGCATTCATTCCACAGTTTCTGTGAGTATGTATTTTACACAATGCAAAGAAAGGAATTCAGTGGTTAAAATTCTTACAAGACACTCTTGACACCTTCTGACTTGAAATCCTTCTCTTTTCCTGGTTGCTTCCTTCTCTTTGTTGAATCAAATTTTATTGCTTCTCAGTGAAATGAATTTCATTAACTTCCCTGGCTTCATCATTTTACCCAATTTGCTGTAAAACATTCCAAAGGGTTATCTTCTCTTGTCACTTGTAGGTCCAGTTACACAATGCACCCACTCCTACCTGCAGCTTAGTACTTAAGTGACTTTGCGTGTGTCCTCTGAAAACATGGCTAGTGTCTCTGGTGCAAGACAGGTGGACAGCAAAGTCACCAAGACTTAGATTTAAATCCCAGCTCATGTTCTTCATCTTGTCTAAATCACCCAACCTGCCTGCCCTCCAGGCCACAACCTGTCACTGTGGGAGAGACTTTGGGTGCATGTCATGTCCACTGACCTGTGGTCACTGCATACCTTGGATTTGAATCCTCTTTAGCTGGATCTTTCAAACAGGCTCTCAACCAAGACATGGTCTGGGAGCCAGATGGGTCCCTGGCTCCCTTTGTTTTGTAACAGAAGAGGACCTAAGCTGCTCCTTGGGAATTGTGTGTGACAAGCAAATGGGGTTGTGGGGAAGTAAGATGTGTCCTTCCTTTCAGCACCTTGGGAGAGTAGGAAGGGAAGCTTTTGGAAATTAGAGTGAGAAATACTCTTATAGAGAACCCAGTCCAAAGCCAATGGGACCTTTAATCTGAAGCTGAATTTTATTGTGAAGCATCCCTGGGGACTTAAAAACTGGCACACCTCTCTCCATTCACTTTCTTGAGACCTGGCCTTTGTCAACATGTGGACATAGATTCCTGGCAATTGTATAAACACAACTGGACACAACTGGGGAATCCGGTTTGATAGGTTTGCTGAGGCTAACCCAGTCAGCCATGTACAAGGGAGCCGGGTGCTCAGGTCCCACCCTTCAAAAGAGTTATCTTCCCTGGGTGCTGCAAAGGATGTAGGCAAAGCAGTGTGTCTCGAGCTTCCCTAAGCATTAATGCACCTGCAGCATTCACTAAACACAGGTAGCCTCTCAGGGTCTTGCCTGGAGAGCTGATTTAGTGGGTTTATGATGGGGTGAGGTGTTGGCATTTCTAACACAATCCCTTCTCATCATGGATATTTTAGAAATGTGTTTAGTTTAAAAAACTAACTCTTCATTTTCTGGGTCAGCGGTTCTCAGCCCCTGCTGACCATGACAATCACTTGGGAGCTCTGCAATATCCCAGTGACCAGGCTGTACCCAACACCAATGGTGCCAAAGCTCCGAAGACCAGTGTTTAAAAATCTGTCCAGGTGATCCCAAAGTGAGGCCAAGCTAGGATAGTTGTAATTCAAAAGCATTCTTGGCTAACAATTGCCTGACATGAGTGAGTGGGGACAAGGGGATCACAAAACTAAAATTACTATAAAATAGGATGCAGATCAAGAAAGAGAAAAAGACCCCTTGGAAGGATCAGAGAGGTACATTCATACAAGCGATAGAACATTCCTGACACAATTATTTCTACTGATTTCTTTTGTGCTCTAGATCAGGAGTCTGCAAACATTTTTGACAAAGAGTCAGACAGGTAACTCTTATGGCTTTGCTGGTCAAGAGGCTTTTATCATCAGTAATCAATTTTATTGTTAGAGCATAAGAGCAGCTAGGCTCTACAAGTAAATAGGTGACTTTGGGTTTCAATAAATCTTTGTGGACACTGACATTTGAATTTCACGTAACTTTCAAGTTTCACAATGTATTCTTATTTCAACCCTTTAAAAATGTAAAAAACAAACCAAAACAAAACAGGGACATGAGTGTAGCTCAGGGATGGAATAGCTGCCGAGTATGCACGAGGTTCTGGGTTCCATCCTCAGCACCATAAAATAATTAAAGATGTAGAACAATTGTTAGTTTGCAGGCTACAATAAGGGGCAGTGGGCTGGACTTGGCCCTGTCCTACGTTGTGAAAATTGATGAAGCATAATGTAAGAGCAAGGACAGATATATGTATGAGATGATGGTGCAAATTATATCTCGATAAAATTGTATGGATTAGGGAGAGTATTTAGAAAGCACTGGAAACATTGCCTCATACATAGTAAGTGCTCAACGAAAGATACTGTCATTATTGTTGATGGATAGATGACTACAACGTTGATCGTCTATCACTTTGGAATGTGGCTAGTTTAGGAATAACAGTAGTCACATTGGCGTGGTTCTTTCAGGTCTAAGCACTTCCCCTACTGCAACACATTTCATCTTCATTAAACCCTACAAAGTAAGTATATTATTATCTCCGTCTTAAGGAAACTGTGGACAGAATGGGAAAGTGACTTGTTTGATGTTACACAATACAAAGAGGCACAGATGGGATTCCCACCCAGGCTGTCTCACTCCAAGGTCCGTGCTTGTCACCACTATGCTGTTTTCTGCAAGGTAAAAATAATGTAGATCTGTATAAAATGTAGAAATAGAAGTGAGTTTGGCATGTTTCCGTTGAGGGGTGGTGGAACATTTTTTTTTCTTTTAGTAGGCTATATTATCCCATACATTCTCTTTTTTTGAAACATTAATACATTTGAAGTTTTACTTTACTAAATATAAATGTAATATTTGTATTTTCCTAATCACTGATCCTCTTTTGAGACTACACTTTAAAGTAGTAGCTTTTAAACTAGTGGCTTTTTTATCTTATAAGGGGATGTTAAGCAACATCTGGGAACATTTTAGTTGTCATACCTGGAGGAAGAGTACTACAGGTATCCAGTAGGTATTGGCCAGGGATGATGGTAAACATACTACATGTCAGGGACAGCACCCCATGACAAAGTATTACCCTGCCCAAAATGCTGATATTGCTGAGGCTGAGAGTCTCAGTTATAAAGTCAGTGCCAGGTGTTAGCACATAGGACCACACAAAAAACAGCTCATCTAGACATTTGAGTCATCTTAGCCTCAGATTTAGATTATCCTGTTGCTGACTCAAACGACTGTTCTGTAGCTGGTTATCAAAAAGGCTTAAAATACAGACACACTTGCCTTTGTCTTTGCACAGTTCCAATGTGTCGGGGGAGAATCAGAGATGACCTGGGCCAAAGCTCATCTTAAAATATCATTGAGAAGCAAAAGTGGAAAACCAGCAGCTCAGTCCTTCCTACCACATCAGGAGGCCTTTTCAGGAACCCACGGTTTGGTAGGCAGATGATGTTGGTAGAGTGTGCATACCGAATAATGTTTGCTAGGACTGTTGGTTGCTTTGGCGGTTTTTGCTTGTTTGACTTGTTTGTTGTTTATTGTGTCTGAGCAAGAAAATCTGTTTGCTGGCACGACCAGATTGGGAGTAGCTATGTGTGTGTGTGACCTGTGTCTAGTCATGACACGTCCACACTGTGCTTAACTCTTATTCACTAAATGTACCTCTAACCCTAATCCTACCCCTCAACCAAATCCCAGGATTGGCATCTAAAATAGGCAACTCTGATCTCGTCCTCATCCATCCAGAAGAGGAAAGTGTTTTGAAAGTGAACATCTACTTCCTAACAGATTGAAATCATACTCACCTTACCTCTATTTCTATTAGTTCTCCCTTTTATCATTTCCGTAAGCTTTGTAAAGAGAAGATATTTAGCCTGTGGGAGCTGCCCAACAAACTCCAGAAATCTTGCACAACTATTGGAAAAGCAAGGTCATAGAGCTTTCTTTCCTGCCTGGGTGGTACTTAGGACTCACAGAGAAAACCACACGGATGCATGAGACATGAATGTTGGTTCCTGTGGTCATCCGTTAGGAAGGACAAAAGGAAGGATACTTACAGTGTAGAACCAGAACTTCACAATGGGTGCATTGTAGAATTCATAGATTTTTCTGCCCAGGGGGATTAACCGGTGCCTGCTCTGAACTTCCTCTTCATCCTTCTTCCTGGATGACTCCCCATTGTTTCGTCCCAACATTGCCTAGAGAGGGAGAGAATGGAAACTGTCATGGTAGGGCTCTGCAGAGCACAACTTTAACATGCTTATTTTACACTTTAGAGCTCACTGAACATAAGAACCTGAGGCCCCTAGGTATGTGCTTGCATTCTTGTTTAATCTGTGTATTTTCTTTGTCTGGGATGGAAAGTCTTGGGGAAAGCTCTTGATCATTCTCTTCTACCCTGAACCCTCTGGAAGAGGCAGGCAAGAGAAGATAACGTAGTATTCTGAAAGGGAGGAAGAATGTGGCTGGGAAGGCCAGGTTGGAGAAATCCGTCCCCTCATCCTACCCTCATATATTGAGAGACAGGGTACCTCTAGGTTCAAATCCTCTCTCCACTCATACTAATGACTCTTAAGTCAAAGGTAAATTGGACCAGAGTCCCTACTTTATCCAAAGATCATGAGTGTTCAAGAGGCAAGTTATCTGAAGTACCTGGAGTTAGGTTAGGGCCACCTCCTCAACCTGTAGGCATGTGTCTTGGTTCCCTGATTCAGTCCTGGTAAAATTTGAGCTACTGCTGGCATTAGTTGTATCACAAGTCCTGGGCATGCTGCCTTTCTTTTCGTTCAGGTGAGAATAGGAGAATCCTAGTCAGGCTTGGTTGCAGAGGTCTTCATCTCCAAGCTGTTGGAGATCTTCCCAAAGAATCCATTATTCCCTTATCGTTCATGATAACAGCAGCAGTATCAACAATATTGTATTTTTAACCTCTCTGAAACTCGGTTTCTCATTATTTGATTTTTTTTGTTGTTGTTGTCGTTTTTCACAGTGCTAGGATTTGAACCCAGGGCCTCAAGCATGCCAGGCAAGTATTCTATCACTGAGATACATCCCTAGCCCTGAGACTTAGTTTCTTTAACTGTAAAATGGGGGTAATAAGAGCTCCTAATACAGGGTTGATCTACCAATGAGTTAGCATCTGGCACATAATGGATGCTCAGTAACTATGAACCAGTTAAATAAACTGAGACCTTGACTACTCTTCACTGAAATGATCTAGTTGGGATCATGTACACAAAAAGTATGTTATTAGAATATATAACAGCATAATTGTTTTGACTTTAATTCTTCAATATTGTTCTAAGATAGGGTTAGTTCCACACTATTGGGAAATGAGATTTTTATTAAATACAAGAATGGGATAAGATGTTATAACTGCTGAGGACTAAAAAGGATTTGGGACAAGACAGAGTACTGGGCATAAGAATTTCAAGTTGAGAGAGTTTATTATAGCCATAATTTAAGTTTGTCTTGAAGTTGAGACTAGAAATAACCACTACATAATTTTCTTTTCAAATAATCTGACCTAAAATATGCAAATATTAGTTTCGACTACTTCAACCATTGCCTCAAAAAAATCACTTCTCTCAAATATGTGATAATCACAACTGATTTCTCCCTAATCAATAGAATTTCTGAAAAGGTAACTTCCATCCCTTTGTGCACACTCTGGCTAGAAAAGGACCTTGAGTTAATTAATAGAGCAGATTTTCCTCCAAGGCTGGTCTACGAGATTATTGTTAGTGAGCTGTCAATCTTCATGACGGATAGCACACTAGACCCCCCACAGAATTCTATAAGTATTGATCACTGACCTCAAGAAACTCCAAAGGTACATGATATTTGTCCTTATATAATTCATAATTTATGTAACATAATTATCCTGCTCCTGTTCTGCTTATGTCTATGCTTGACAATACAATGCTTCTCGGAGACATAATGAGATAGAAGCAAAGGTAGACTGGAGATCTTTAGGCACCTCAGAGAGGGGCAGCTTGGGGGTAATCTCTGGGGACACTGGATTTCCCAACATAGCTATCTCTAAAACTGTGGACGTGTTGGTACTTTATTAGGCAAAGGGCAAGGTGAAGACTCCTACATGGCCAGACCCATAAAACACAAACACAAACAGAATACCTTGTTTTGTCTTTATGATTCAAATGCAAATTCCAGACTGAGTGTATTTATAAAAGGTTGGTCTTTTTTAAACAAAGCATTTTTGCCCTTTCATCAGTTCCAGCCTTAGCAGCTTCACGTGCTGATTTGGTTGATTTCTTTCCCCTAAGGTCAAACATTTCCTTTGACATTCCTTAAAGCAGAATTTAAGGATCAAATTCAGATACACCATACAGTGTGGATTTTAAATCTCTGCTGCCTGGACACAAGTGTTAATGGAGAAAATAATCCTTTGAGGTGAACTACAGATCCTGAACTATTAAATGTTCTGAAATGGAGTGAACCAAGGTGAATATTTTGGGTTATAGTTTTGGAAGGACAAAGGATGTTCCATTACAAGAGGAGATACATTGGTTTAACAAAGAACCTCAAATGTCAATCCTATGAAAGAAGGAGAGGTATCATCAACCCTCACCCTAAATTCTGCCTAGGGTGAGCCCTAGCAGGGACAGAATTTGCCATCAGGGTCTGATGGGAGCCCTAGCAGGGACAGAATTTGCCATCAGGGTCTGAGTTTGATGCCCCCAAGTCCCTTCCCGCTTCCTTGTTTCCTTTCCCTCCCCCTGGGGAGAACAAGCCCAGGCAACAAGGCCACCCTGTGTCTCCTACTCAGGTTCTTAGTAAACAGCACTGGGGGCTGTTCTTTGACCACACAACTTTGTTCTCAATCTAGAGATACATCTTTATAATTGTGGCTTCCTGAAGGATCAGGTCCTCAAAGGTCTGGCCTGAGCAGGGGAAGCTCCTCCCTTTGCTTTCTTCCTGGAGAGCCAAGCAGGCAGAAGTCTGAGTCAGCTCCTGGCTGACTTCCTAGGATGTGTGTCTACCTCAAGGTCACCCGACACTTGACTTAGGAGGCCTGCGTGTTGCTTTTGAATTCTCTACTGTGTGTTCACCCAAAGCAGCTGAGGCTAGGAAGAAATTCTCCCTTTTCCTTAATTAAAAAAGTAGACAATGGAATCTGTTTGCCTGGGTTCTAATCCCAGATTTGCAACTGGGTAAACTTGGGCAGTTTGATCTCCTTGAGTCCCGTCTTCCTCACCTGTAAAATGGGGTTAATAATAACAGTGCCTATTTGTGGGTCTGATGTGAGGATTCCATGAGTAAGCGTACAAAGAGTGCTTAGTGTGCATTAGTAAGCATTTATCAACCTTTATGGTGTGACAGCTACCAGTCTAAGCAGTTTTTAAATGTATATGTTTTAAACCACACAGCTTCCTGTGGGGCACATAAAGTCATTATTCCCACACTAGAGATTATGAAAGTGTGCTCAAAATCATACAGCAAAAGGTGATGGTGTAGAATTCTGACCCGAGAGAATACCCTCCCTTGTTACCACTGATGATTAAAATAACATTTCCTATCCATCATGGGACTTAGAAGCCAAAATTATGGGAAGATCTTCAGGGAAGACCATCTGTATTCCTATAGAGGTGAGCAGACTTCTATGTGGATATTTGTAAAGATCCTGAAACTGAAACAAAAGTTGGCTTTTCAGTCAATGAGTTAGGGATTGTATCTGCAAACAGATGTTGAGGAGGGGCCCACTGGAAGGAAATGTTCTTTGTCTGGAGGAAGAACAGTCCTTGGTGGCCCCACCAGGATGATAATGCAAAAGCCTTTTGTCACCTGAGCAAAACCAATTTTCGTTTTCTCCTCTCACAGTTCCTTCTGGGTGATTAAGGCAGCAGTCGCTAGCCAGGGTGGTAAGGGAGGGTGAGGACTATCAAGAAAGTCCTTAGGGAGTTGTTGCTTGATGTTTCCTGAGCTATGAAGCCTTGTGTGTCCCTTTAATAGCATGGGATATTTTTAGTCTTTGGCTACCACACAGTGACAGTCACGCTGCTCAGGCGGGGGCTGTGGGAAGCCGTCCCATGCGCAGCTGCCCGTTCCCTCTGCAGAACAAAGCATCCATGTTCTATAATTACACTGGGGAGAGCTAATAAAAGCTTTTCATACAAACCTCAAAATTCAATTAGTGCTGTATTTGTGAGCCTGACCCTGAAGACAGATACGGGCTTAGCTTCTGATCAGCAGAATGGTTCCAGTTCAGGGAAGGAAGTTGGCTGCTCCCAAATCATGGCTCTCCTTTCTTGTTTTGTGCGCTAAGACCACCACATCGCCTGGTTGTTTATAAATCTTTGCTTGCCTGGGAAATTTGAGGGTGCCTTGCTTTGAATTTCATTAGATTTTCCTGCTCCATTGGACTGAAGGGCTTCACATTAGAATCAAACCAAACAGTCATGCTATGTGTGCATAAAGAGGACATTTTTATAATACCCTGGTGACAATACTTAAATGGAAGTACCCATGACTAACTTGGCAGTGAGGATGGGGACAGCTGTCTGACCTCAAGAGTGACTGAACCTTAAGTCACATCAATGCATTTGGGATTTTCCTCAGGGAAAATAACTGCTTTTTTTTTTTTTTTTTTCCTTACAGTCAGTTCCATGTCCTCTTCATCTTTTTCCTTCGTGGGTTTCTCTGGTTCTTCTGGTTCCTTCTCTTGGAGATGGATTTCTTGGGCCTGAGTCATATAGGGCATGTCATCTTTGTTCTTGAACTCCAAGCTGAGAATTGAAGGAGGAAGTAGAATTCCCAGAATTACCTAAAGTAATAATAATGATAATAATAATAATCACATTTAAAGGATTAAGATTAGGTGGTTGTTTAGAATCAGAGGGCCTGGGGTGTGGTGTTGACGTATGTGTTTGTGTATATGTGCATGTGCACCCATGCACGCCCATGTAAGAGCGTTGTATACCCTGTGTGTGCACCTGAACATCTGAATCTCTGAAGCTCACTATGTGAAGAAGGTCACTTTGTCCCATCAGAGAAATATTTTGCATAGCATCTCAGCCTAGTTTTTGAAGGAACAAAGGGTCAGTAAAAATGAAGCTCAAGTTGCAAGGCAGGGACGGTCCAGGGCTGAATGGCCATGAGGACTGGAGAGCAGTCAGGGGAGAAAGAATGGTGATGACCCTGGATTCTGGGTGCCCGGCAGGTCTGGTCTCAGGTGGCGTGCTGGTGTGCTCAGCCTTCAGGGGACATGGCACATTGTCCTCAGAGCTCAGAACTGAGCTGGCTCCCCGCGAGCTCAGGCTCAGCAGTCACTAGTAATGTGGCTAGGGAAACATCCATGTGCTGCTTCATGGAACCATCTATGACTCTGGGCCAAAAGCCACCGAGAGGGAGGAATGGGACAGGGACTGCCAGTCCAATAAACCGTGGGCAAAGGGCACAAAGTCGCAGGTGTGCAGGATGAGTAAATCTAGGGATCTAATGAGAAACACAGTTCTAATATCACATTACACACTGGAAATTTGCTAAGAAAGATTTTAGGGGCTCTGATCACATTAAAAAAAGAGGCTAACTATCAAGATGATGGATTTGTTAATTTGTTTAACTCTAAGAACCATCTCACTATGTATATCAAAACATCATGCTGTACACTTTGCATGTATAAATTAAAAAACGGCCATCACACAAATTAAGGCCAAAACAAAAAGCAAACAATAAAAACTCCCATATTCTTTTGATCTTCCACCTCTCATTTTTTTCAGTTTAATGTTTCCTTTGAAAAACATTGAAAAAATTCAAAAAGCAAGTCCTACATACCATCCTACTTCTCATAAAAATGATAAAATTCCAAACATGGTTTATTCAACCTCAGGTATAACCTCTGAATATAGTTTACTCTGTGTTCTTGTTTTTTTTTTTTTTTTTTTTTTAATGAGTTTATATTGCTGTAACTCTGTACATATACATTTTGTAAAAGGGACTCGGGTTATTCGATCTAGTCTGAAAATTGTTTTTCTTCATTTAAGAGTATGATCAGAGGGTTGGGGATGTAGCATAGGGGTAAAATATGTGTGCAAGGCCCTGACTTCAATCTCCAACACCAAAAAAAGAAAACAGTGATCAGAATCATGCAGCAATGCCTTAATATATACATCTACCATGTTTTTAGTTCAGCTTAAAAAATTTCTCTCAGGGCATGGTGGTGCATGCTTGTAACTCCAGACACTCAGGAGGCTGAGGCAGGAGGATCTCAAGTTTGAGATTAGCCTAGGTAACTTAGTAAGACCTTGTCTCAAAATAAAAAATAAAAAATGTAGTTCAGTGGTAAAGCACCCCTGAATTCAGTCCCCAGTACCACTACCTACACACACATACACAAAAATCCTGAAGCACATTGGGTAAGATCCAATATCTCTATGACCACCATGTAAATAACATATGTGGGGGATGGGAGAGGGCAGGCTCCCACAGTGGAGAAGGGTTGCCTAGGTGAGGACTCCTGGTATAGCCCGGCTTGTGCCAGAGCAAATGGTGACCCCTATGGAACCCATGTGACCACTGCCTTTAGATCTTCTGAAAAACATTAATGTCTAGGTGCTACCTTAAGAGATTCTGATTCAGAAGGACTCAGGGGAGGCCCTAGCCTCTATATGAAAATCAAAACACTGTACAGGAGATTCTGGTGAACAGCTGGGGTTTAGCGGCAGCCTCTTGAGATAAGAGAATACCTAATCCCATCACAGATATGGCTTTGAAAACTACAACCAACCCTCCAGGGCCCTTATAACACACAGGGCCTCCTTGGGCGTGCTGACCTTGAGGCCTGAGTTCTTGCGCATGCGGAGCCGACCCATCCACATGTCAGTGAGCAGCATCTGGCTGCACGTGTGTGCAATGAAGTCGCGGTGCTTGGCGGCCACAGCCAGCTGCAGGCATGTGGCATTGCTCCAATTCTTCAGTTCGTACGTCAAGAGTTTCATGGCCAGTTGCTCATCCTGCTTGTAGGATTGGTCCAAGAGCTCCACAGCCAGCTGGCCAAAGTCCCTGAAAGAGAGAATGTACAAAGGAGCCTCAGGCCTGCTTAGAGACATATGACAAAAGTGGGGATGGAGCCTATTATGGTTTAAATATGAAGTGTCCTCCAAAAGTTCATATGTGAGACAATGCAAGAATTTTCAGAGGTGTAACCTGATCGGTGAATTAATCCACTGATATGGATTAACTGGGTGGTAAGTGTAGGCAGGTAGGGTGTGGCCGGAGGAAGTAGGTTACTGGGGGTGTGCCTTTGGGGTTTATATTTGTTCCTTGGTGAGTAAAGATCTCTCTGGTTCCTGATTGCCTTGTCCTGAGTTACTTTCCTCTACCACTTCTTCTACCATGATGTTCTGCTTGTTAGGTCCACAGCTATGGAGTTGGCTGACCATGGATTGAACCTCTGAAACCATAAGCCAAAATAAACTTCTCTTCTTCTACATTGTTCTTGTCAGGTCCTTTGGTCACAGCAATGAAAAAGCTAGCTAAAATAGATTCACTGGCCAACCACAAAATGTGGTTGCTGTGTGGAGCAGTTGCTTCGTGTGAGGTCTTGTCTCTTCATAAATTCATCCAGACAACATCCATGAAGCATCCAGCACATGCCAGATACCATGTTTGGAGCTGAGGATGTAAGTCCAACAAGGTATGATGTCCACACTCAAGCCCCAAATTCAAGGCATATTTATGGGGGAGGTTGACCAAACAATGATTAGAATGCAGTGTGTCTTCCTAAATGTGACAGAACTCAAGTTCAAATCCCAGTCTTGCCAATCATAAATATGTGAACTTGGACAAGTTACCTAAGTTCTGAATCTCACTGTCCTCAGCTCAGAGAAGTGCATAACAATAGGACCTACCTCTTGGGGAAGCTGAGGGGATGACATGAAATCTGTGCATTGGTGTGGCATCACTGTGCACCACAAAGGTTAATTATTCATGTCCATGCTCTGTGCACACTACTGGGGTGATACCACTTCCCCTTAATGACATGTGTTTCTCAGACCTTCTAGTCTTTGGAGGCTACCTTCCCTTCTCTCCCCCGACCTCCCCATTTGCTGGGCTGGCCAACCTGGAGTTGTGGTTCAGCTCTTGGGAAATGTCGTCAACCATGTCATTCTCAGAGGCCTCATGAGCCATGGCTTTGCAGAGCTTACAGGCCACCAGGGCCTTGGCCATGGCCTCCTCTCCATGCTGCCAGAAGAACAGAGCCATCTTCTGCCTCTTCATGAGGACGGCCCACACCATCAGCTCATGGAAAGGGAAAGGGAAGTGGTTGATTTCAGGGTCATCCAAGTCGATGTCCACCTCCTCCTCACGCTTTTTGGTTGTCTTTCTTCCTCGCCTCAGGGGAATATCATCCTGTAATTTTAGATAAAACACATACAGGCTGAGTGAGAAATGAATCAGTTCAATTCATTGCATAGTTATCATATATCTTCCACGGGCTCAGCTCTGGGATCAATACTGAAATGTAGTAGGTCAGCTCTTATCTGAAAAGAACTCACAATCTCATTTGTGGGTAATTTAAAAATAAGTTATGCTTATTTTAAAATAAGCATGGTCCCATGGGAACATGTCAATTTTATACTTCCAAGAATTATTTTAACAGGCATTTTTCTTATTCTGTTTACCTTTGGTCATTTTTTCTATGATTAGTAAGTTTTGTACCTTATGATGGACAGCACTACCCTTTTTTTGTTGAAAGGACAAGGATATCTTATACTTGTGTTTGCATAAATTACAATAACCATTTGAACAAAAGATGGGAAACATAATGAATGTGTCTCTCGTTTCTGCAATATCTACTGGTTGCATCTGTGAAGTAGTTCAGGCTGTTGGATCTGTTGTCATTTGCAAACACCCATGAACAGATTTTGCTTACGGGAATTTGTATGCTTCCTTGGTTTTCAAGTTAGTATTTCAAATCGGATTTACTTATTTATTTTTTATTTGCAATGCTAACATAACCTCATGGTGGAATTTTCAAAGCCATTGTGAACTGCCCCCATGACACTTGGAAACGTCATTTTCTTATTCTAGAAACATATGCTAAGCTCTTTCACTGTATTTTTTAAAATGTGTAATAAAGAGAATAACTGACACTAATAATTTGAACAAATATTTACCTCCATTCCCAGAAGTTTCAGGGCTTTGGGCTGTTAAAAAGAAATGTAAACAAAGTTAGGTCGTTCTTTCACAGAGGTAAGAAAAGAATCCTACTACATCATAAACAAGTAAGTAATCAAGAACTTTATTGTGCCATATAGCATTTATTTTATTTCTCTGAATAAACACCACAAGGGGAACTTAATTTATAGAAATTTTAGGAGAATTAGAGATTTCATGATGTTGGTGAATCACAGAAAATTAGGAAACTGAAGAGATGTGATTACCCACAGGTACAGCCTGAAGGACCAAGATTTATTTCACTTTCCTATAACCATCCTTCTTGGAGATAATGTCAAGATTTCCAGTACTTGAATGAGTGTTATGGTCTGAGGGTTTTTTCCTCCCCCAATTTATATGTTGAAATTCTAACTCCAGGGTGATGACATTGGTATAGGTATTTTGGGAAGGTCAAGAGAAAAGAGCCCTCTTTTTTTTTTTTTTTTTTTTTTTGAGAGGTTTCTTTTTTTTTATTGTATACAAATGAGATACATGTTGTTTCTCTATTTGTACATGGAGTCAAGGCATACCATTTGTGTAATCATAAATTTACATAGGGTAATGTTGTTTGATTCATTCTGTTATTTTTTTCCCTTCCCCCCCACCCCTCCCACCCCTCTTTTCCCTCTATACAGTCCTTCCTTCCTCCATTCTTACCACCTTCCTTATCCCTAACCCTAAACCTAACCCTAACCCTAACGCTAACCCCTCTCACCCCCCATTATATGTCCTCATCCGCTTATCAGCAAGATCATTCGTCCTTTAGTTTTTTGAGATTGGCTTATCTCACTTAGCATGATATTCTCCAATTTCATCCATTTGCCTGCAAATGCCATAATTTTATCATTCGAGAAGAGCCCTCTTGAATGAGATTAGTGTCCCTGTAAAAGAGGCCCAGGGGGACTCTTTCGCCTTTCCATTGTGTGAGGACACATGAGAAGGTGCCATCTGTGAACCAGAAAGAACCAGAAAGTGGGCCCTCACTAGACACTGAATCTGTTGGTGCCTTGATCTTAAATGTCTGGCTTCCAGAACTGTGAGAAATAGATTTATGTTCATAAGCCACCCAGTTTGTGGTATTTTGTTATAGCAGCCTGAACTAATCCGAGCAATGAAACGACCGAACAGATGAAATCCCATACTTCTCTAACCTGCAAAAGACCTCTATTGTTTGGAGATTTATGGGATATCATTCATAAATACATGTTTAATGCCTCCTGCTGACCATCTCCCTGTGCTGCACAGTACAGAAAGGGTGAGAGGACCAGCGGGCATGTGCTGAGGGTGGCAAGAGGCCCTCAAGACACAGTGTCAGCTGCCGGAAATGTGCACAACAGGCACAGACTGCAGCCAGCAGAGAGGGCAGCTCAGCAAATCTCAGAACCTGATTTATATTTAACAAGAGAAGATACTGAACTACTTCAAGGGGCAGAAGCACCAATTCTGTGCTTCTAACGAGTACAGAACAGTTGGGTGCCATCTTGGAAATTATCTGAGTAGACTGGAAGTTTCCAGACCTCACAAGCCCTCCAAATTTTATGTGACGAGTTGAGTGGGAATAGCTTGAGCCTAGTCTCTGTTTCTCTTTCAGTTTCTGAAATGACTACTAGTCTAAAACCTGTGCTATTATTTTTTCTTGTTTATGCTTTTTGGTGTTTTCAAAGTTTTCTATTAGTCCCACAAAATAGTTTTACAGTCAGAATAAAGCTTTGTTAAAAATAATAATCAACAAAATTTTTTAAAAAATGCAAAAATAGGACTGGGGTTGTGGCTCAGTGGTAGAGCGCTTGCCTAGCATGCGTGAGGCACTGGGTTCGATTCTCAGCACCACATATAAATAAGTAAAATAAAGGTCCATCAACAACTAAAAAAAATCTTTAAAAAAATACAAAAATAGAGTGAAAAAAAACATTTTAAAAAATTTGAAAGTGAGGAAAACAAAGAAAGAAAAATTATGTCCACTACCAGCTAAAGCAGCAGCTCTCAAAATGTCATCCATGGGTCATGAGGGACCCTGAGACCCTTTCAGGGGTGCAAGAAGTCCAAGCTATGTTCATGATAATACTGAGTTTGGATATTGTGTTTATATTAGTTCAGATGGCACAAAGCTGTGGGGAGTAAAACTGCTGGGTGCTTAGCAAGAGAAAAGATGGTGAAGCCTGTATGGGCAAAGGCCTGTAATCCCAGCAACTCCAGAGGCTGAGGCCAGAGGATTGCAAATTTGAGGCCAGTCTCATCAATTTAGTGAGACTGTCTCAAAATAAAAATACACCCCCCCCCCCAACAGGATGTAGCTCAGAGGTAGAGCAACCTGGGTCCAATCCTCGGGAACTGCCCCACCCCAAAAAAAAGGGTAAAGGTAGTGATACTAAACTTCACTATTGTCATGAGTTTCCACTGCAGAAAACAAAAACAGGTGAACAAAGACTCAAACAATTTTGCTTGAGAATGTTCTCAAAGGCCTCAATAATTACCATGTTCCTTAAATCTCTGTCTGATTGTGTTATCACCATCCCCTGGGATAAATTGGGAGGCCTGCCCCTGAAACATTTGTGCTACCGACTGATCTAGACGGCTGTTTTGAGGAAAAGCATTTTGGCATTCTTTGGGTTAAATCACAGTCCCTTTGTTTACATGGAATATCACTTTTACCTGAATGAGTGACTGGTAGATAAAACTGTGGCAGACCCATTGGTTATTTAGAGTTGGATGTTGGGCAGGTATATTTGGAATGACCAAAGCGAGGTTGTCACTTCGAGGAAAACAACTGACTGTATTGATTGCCAAATTAAAATAATAATAATAAATAATAATAACAACAACAACAACAATGGCTTGGATGGAAGAGGGAAGAAGAGGAGGAGCAGTTACCGCCTTCCCAACGGGTGTCCCTCTAGGAGACAAAGAAGCCACACCCTGAATCTCTCCCACCCTACTGCTCCCAGAGGCCGCCTAGGTGTGGAGAACTCACCCTCTTGGGGCCGAAGAGGTTGTGGTAGAGGGTCCTGAAGCGCTTGCGCGTGTAGTTGCAGCGGTAAGCTCCGCCCATCAGGTACTCGATCACCAGGCCGATGTCAATCAGGCTGATTCTGTAGTCTGGGGGTAGGTTCCCCTGTCAGACAAGAAAGAAAGAAAGAAACAAACCCAAAAGACAGCGTGGTTTACTAGGGATTCTATTGCACTTGTTCTGTAACTATTTTAGAGTAAAATATAATGAAAAAAGAAACATGAATGTATTATTATGCTGGTTAATTAATTCACCTTAAAATAGATCCAACCGAAACCTGGATATTCTCGCTTGGAAAGAAGACATAAGTTAAATAAGAAGATGCAGTAATCGTCGGCAATAACAGAAAATCAAAATATTTATTCAAGTCTTCAGCTGGGGAGAAAAAAACACCAGTGTAGCAAAAAGAAACACAAGGCTAGACATGGCAAATGCTGGCATTCCCAGTCACCGGGAGCAAGGTCCCCCATGTTCCCCAGCCCCCTCTCTGTTTCTGACCCAGGCCTGTCACCACTCTCTAGCGGATGATTTATCTTCTTCCCACTAAAGAAAGACTCCGCCCAGAGGATGAGGGTCATTACCAGGACTTGCACGGGGTGGGATCTGCTTAGAGCCAAGTTATCCTTTAAAACAAAACCTCTATTGTCCATTTTAAAGAACGGATAATTTTTCATAAAAGAACAGTGTGTAGGGAGGGGACTTGGGATGTCAGGATGGAGTTGTATATGAAGAGCCCTTGTGTTTAAAGAGAAGTGGGGGAGGAATAGGAGGAGAAATTTTATCAATGGAATATTTTTCCAGAATCAAGGAGATTTTTCACCTTTTCTTTCAAAGAGAGTAGCATTTCTCAAAGACCTGGAGCTGGAGTTATGGCATATCTTTTAATTTTTGTTTTTGAGATGCTGGGGATTGAACCCAGGGCCTCACACCTGGTGTGTCTCTGAGCTGCAAGTCATAAATAGATGCAAAAACAGAAAAGCTTTTGTTGTTTCTACTTCAAAAGGGGGCTTTTTAGGGTCTAAGGGAAATCCTTGTTCTGTAAGTGAAGGGAGAGATAGTTTGGCTTGTGGGCAATTCTGAGTGTACTGTGAATTCCAGGGGCACCACCGATTAGCTCTGAGCAGCTAAGTCCTTCATGAAGGAAGGCATTTGGTACCAGGAGTGGTGGGGATGGTACATTGGAGGAAGCCTGGTGTGCAAGTCCTTAGATTTCAGAGGCAGGAGTGTTTGGGTGTGCTTTTTCTTGAGTGGATGACCCACCCAGGATGCTGTGTGAGATTTCTGTCACTTCAAGAAGAGCCTCCTAATCTACACTGGGTTTTCCGACTTCAGTGGTATCAGAATCACCAGGGTGACAGTACAAAGATCTGGGCTTTGTCCTATTACTTCATCATATTGTGCCTCATTAGCTCCTCTGGGTGATTCGGATGCACACCAAAGTTTGTGAAGCCACTTCTTACCAAATGAGTTTCGGGGAGGTGATAGAAGTCTGAACAGTAGAACAGGGACATTCAAGTGCAACACAGGGAACACAGGCAGTGGGAAATTCACTTTATTTTTTTGCTGAGCTGGTTGTAGGTTTCAGTTATCCTTGCTCAGCTTTCCTTTGGCCAACCACATCCCTGCCAAGGTTTTGGGATTCAGAGTTAGAGGTGACCCACTGTAGCCTACCCTTCCCTTAAACCTTTAGTGTTAGATATTTCTTAAATATTTAAAATCTTTATATTCCCAGTGCTTTTTTCCCCCGAGTTTTAAAAAAACTATGTATTTCCAGTGTATTTTGTAGTGCTTGTGGTATGGTAGGCACTGAGCAATTTTTTTCCATTGACCATGTAAACTAGTAAAGCAGTGAAATGCACTGATGTGGTTTGGATGGAGTTTGGGTTTGGGCTTTTGGTATTAGAGTGTAATACACTAACTGGTTGCAGTCTGGTAGTCACTGCTGGTTGGGACACCTCTAATTTAAAGGGAAATTTAACTCGAAGTACCTGTGCATCACTGTATATAAATTCAGTGGCAATTCTCAGTGTGGTAAGAATGAAGGGAAAGCCCAGGAAGAACCAGCCTCAGGTGTGTGATTTCACTGCTGCTCTTTAGACTTTCTTGCTGTCCCCAGATTTAGGTCCCAACTTCACCCACTGGGTTCTGCCTCTTCCTTGGCTTAAGGATCTAATGTGAGATAGACAGGCAGAATGGTACTGTATGAAGCGGAAGTACACTGAGGCATGGGATGTCTCCCACCCTTGACCTTGGCCCAGTGAGGTCAGTCAGATCCATTGCATTAGTTGAATGATCCCCTCACAAAAATGGTCTCTGCTGTCCTCCCCACTCTTCTCGGAATTTCAGTCTCCTTTGAAGATGATTTAATCAATCTAACTAGTTTGGTAAGTTAAGCTGTCTTCAGGCTATGAACAAAACCGAATTGTCTGACTTTATTATGCAAAGTATGGCAAAAAAATATTAAAAAGAGAACAAAGAGAAAGTTTTAAGAGGGTCACTTTATGTATTGCCCTTTCCATAAAAATTTGAGTTTTAAAATATAATGAGGCCACAGTTTTTCTGTACCCTCCAGCTCTATTGGACATGAGGCAAGGCTGTTATTTAAAGCATAGAAGAGTCCAGGAGCCAGGCCATGCCTGGGTCAGTCTCTTCTCATGCACATTTGGCACTGATAAGAACGACCTTCTGAGGATGCCCACCCATCTGTTATTTTCCTTGGCATTGGGAGGCGCAGTATAAAACACACTGGCTTCCAGTCCTGGGCTTCTCTCTCCCCGTCATGAACCAGCAACTTTCCCCCAGGGCCTTTTCCCAGTAACAGGGGCTGAACACCATGGGTGCTTTGCTTACGTACAGATTTTGGGAAAGTCCCCAAAGAATTTATTGTGTTGCTATTGAAAAGCAATCAGAAAAAAAAATCTATGAACTGGTGCCTACTTTTCTTTCTTTATTTTTGTGGTGCTGGAGATTAAACCCAGGGCCTTGCACATACAAGGCATGTGCTCCACCACTGAGTGACAACCCCCCGCCCTCCTCCTTTTCAAGCTATAAGAATTTTCTAAATTTAAAAGCTGGGTAATAGTGCGTCTGACACCTAGGTATTTTGTTTTGAGAAACCTATGTGTGAGCGTCACCTTGAATTCTAAGAATGAGACACCAATATTGCCTGAAGATCAATAACTGAATGGTAATATTTATGCTTTTGAAGTGTCTTTAAGACTGGAGACTGTTATGAAAGTGGCAATAGTAGTAAAATTCAAAGTAAATAAATATTTAAGGGCAAATACAATACTTTTACCAAATGATTTTATTAATGAAAAGCTGTTAGGGGCACTGCAAAGGAAGGTGCTAGGATATTCTCATGAAAGGTTGATTATTGTAGAATGATTTCTGTGTGGTCAGATCTGAAACAGGAGAAAGGACTCTGTGATTATGTGGGTGTGGCTGAGTGAAGGTGAAAGGAACTGGCTTGCATTCCATTTGATCACAAGGGGGCGATGTTCACCTGCCAGATGCCTACAAGCACTCCTGGCTCTGTTACCTGCCTGTTCTGTTCTGTGTGGTAAGGTGACATGAAGGAATTTAGAGTATGTACAGGATTGGAGGATAAGGAGAGAGTCAGATGTTCCTGTTGAAGTGATATCCAGAGGAGGGCAAGTTTACTTTAGCCAAGAATGAGTTTGAACTCTGCCTGCAAGGCTGATAGCATCTATTTCCTTCCAGTGACTTGTGGGAACAGAGAAGAGGGAAATCAGCTTTATATTTCTTCTTAGAAGAGTGGAAAGCCTTTTGGGAAGAAGAAACAAATTTCATAAAAAGAATAAAATTGGGTGCAATTCAGACCTCTGCGGATTACTGTGTCCTGGATGGACTCTAAAGGGGATGGTGAGATGCTAGGCGGGTGGCCTGGATCACCTGTGACTTGTAGATGTCTCAGATGATGCATTTTCATTACTTCTTCTAGGATGGCCACTGCTGGGAAGCAGGGGACTTTCTGGGTCCTCTGGCAGAGGACAGTCAGAGGCCAGAGACGTGGCAGTGCAAACAGGAGTAGGCTAGGTTGTAATCTTGCCCCTGTCCTCTTGTGCCTCTGTACAGATCACTTTCTTTCTCTGTACTTCAGCTTATGCTCTGAAAATAGGTGGTTTGGACATAGTTATTTCTAAGGTCATGCCTATGTCTGAAAGTCCAGTTGTATGGTCAGTACCTGGCAGCTACTCTTATTTCTATGCTGCCAGGTCATTGGACAAAGACCCCTGTCCAGAGCTTCCAGGGTTGATGTAGCTCCAGTTTTCCCCTGGAATATAGCTAGTGAAACTGGAGGCTCAGAATCAGGAATGGTGAGGGCATAGACAGGGATGACTGTGTTCATCCCATCCACCTCCTCTGGAGAAGGCAGAGAAGGTGAGC
Organism: Sciurus carolinensis; assembly: GCF_902686445.1. Classification (NCBI taxonomy): domain Eukaryota; kingdom Metazoa; phylum Chordata; class Mammalia; order Rodentia; family Sciuridae; genus Sciurus; species Sciurus carolinensis. Next base: position 71,642,013 of record NC_062226.1, read on the forward strand.
AACCTGTTACATGCCAACAGGTAATGTCCCCAAACCTTCTGGAGGAGTCTTCCTTTGCTCAGGGCCTTTTCAAATTGGAAGTTTTTAACTTTCTTAATCCTGGAATAATACATATTCTGCCTGCTCTTTCTGTTACCCTCCCTCACCCTTTTGATTATATCTTCTTTAAAATATTTTTCTTGAAGTTGAGGATTGAATCCAGGTACTTGCACATGCTAGGCAAGAGCTCTACCACAGAGCCCGTCCCCAGCCCCCCTCACTCTTTTGATCATGACTGGTCATTGGTGGAGTCTGGACAATGATTTTCCATTTTCTGCCTTAATATCACATGCTGGGTCACGTGGTTTGAATGATTTGCTAGAGAATCTAGTCATGTGAGAAGGTACAATTTGGCAACTCTTGTTTTCAGACTGTGGATGACTAGTCTGAAGGCAAGTTTTAATCCATGCCATGCTTAAGGATATCTTAATGAAAGAAGAACTGGAGTTCACTTATTAAACCTGCTTTTCAAAATGAACTGTTTTTCAGAGATTGCCTCATGATATTGCTATCAGATTTCCACTATTCAGGAACATTTATTTTTCTTTGAAACTCTTAACAAGCCTTCCAAACAAAATTATTTCCTTCTGATGTGTGAACAGTGTAAAATGATTGCTGGTTTTCAGTTTTGCCAATGGTGAATGAGGAATTCTGTCCTGGGACAGTTGTTAAAATAAGGAAACAAAGACTGAGTTCCTTTGAGTAATTACTGGGTAATTTGGTTTGAGCTCTGAGAAAAAGAGGACATTATCCTGGTGTTTGGTAGGTTAGCAAGGTAATAGACTAGGTAGTCAATCTTTTAAAAAGTAGGAATACTTTAGCAAATATGCCTGAATGAAACAGGCTTATGAAAATGTTCTTTCTTCACTCCAGGTTTTGGAAATACCTTGTTTTTTCTTCTCTCTTTTTGCATTCTGCTAAGCTCTGGGTCTTACTTCCCATGTAAATGAACTTATCATAATTTCACCACTACTTCTATATAATAGTCAAGTGTCATCCTCCTTTGGTGGGGAGGGAGAGTAGAGGTAATCTGAAATATTAGCACACTTAATTTAAGAAAGAAAAACTACTATTTGAGAACATACAGAGGCACAAATTAAGCAGACACTTACTAAAATAGCAGGTTATATTTCACAGAAAAGCAGACGGACTTAGGCCACTCTGGTTTCAAAGGAGAGCACTGGTACAGTCAATGGATTTATGCATGAATACAGTTGAGGGAACCGGATTGACATATCAGTTCAAATTTCTGATTGATGGGGAACAGCAACTCTTCATCTCATTGCTCTAGATTGCTCCCTTGATATAAATAATTTGAGATCTTGAAACCAGTTTGGGAGCAATTCTGCACATTGTTTTTTTAATTTTTTTATTTTTTATGGTTTCAAAGAATACAAAGACTAGTTGGATTTGGAGATGTCACACTTAGGATGTGACTTAGGATGGTCAGATCATTCCTAAATGCACTTCCCAGGTTTGTAGCAATTATTTACATTAAACTGAACAGACACATTATCAAATGCTACGTTTTAAGGTCCAGAGCTGTGTTTTCTAACTCATGAACAGCATTTTGTACTGGAGTTTATAACTTGTAGTTAATTTTTTTTATAGATGAAATGTGTATATATGTTTTCCCTCTATTGTAAAGAAAGCTCATGCTGCTTATTATCATATTCTCTGATTTTGAAAACTGATTAAACTTCCAAAGACTTTCTTAGCATTTTAAGCCTAGTTTTTGTAGCTCTGAGTATCTTTCTGGACTACGTTGCTGGAAATAATCTGGAACCATGTGAGAAAGTTGTGCACCGATGTTCATTTTCTCTTGTTCATATTTTGGAAAACACAACCCAAAGCCGCAGTGCAGTTCCCCGCATCCGTACGACATCAACCGCGGGCGCTTCAGGTACCTTCGACTACCATGGCTATTCCTTCGGGCTCCTCAGGAGTCCGACACTCACCTTGACCATAGAAACCACTGGAGGCTGCACTTCCTGCCCGGACTTCTTCCAAGGGAAGAATCTAAACAAGGACTTTTAAATCCCCGCCCCACCCCCACGCCCCCACCCCCGGTCTTTTTTCCCAGGTGGAAGGATACATTGTTCTTAAGTCAATTCAGTTCCTTCCTGGGTGATTTTTTTTAAAAAAGTTATTTCTTTCCAGTTACTAAATTAGTAAAGTAAATGAAATGTTTACATAACTATCTTCTTGTGCCAATACTTGCTTGGATCACACTTCAAAAAAAAAAAAAAATCTCTTCTTAGCTAAACTCCTTCCTTCCAAGTTCTTACCATTTTGCTCTTTCTTTTCTTTTTTGGTACCAGGGATTGCTTAACCACTGAGCCACAGCTCCAGCCCTTTTAATATTTTATATAGAGACAGGGTCTCCATAAGTTGCTTTGAACTCAGAACCTCCTGCCTCAGCCTCCCCAGCTGCTGGGATTACAGGTGTGCGCCACCACGCCTGGCTCCATTATATTGTTTTTTGATGCATATTTTTTAGCCAAGAAGTTGGACAAACAAAAATAAATAAATAAAAGAAAGAAAAATTCTAAAGATAGTTTATATGCCTTCTAATAATACAGGCGACGTGAGCAAATACAGGAGGCAGCTCGAGGGATTTCAGAAAAGAGAAAATGATCTTGCAAAGCAGAGTCCTATTGGGAAGAGAAGGTAATAAGAGGGATTTTGATCATCTGTAGTCAGTGAGATCTAATTGCATAAGTCCCCTTGAAAATCAGGCAAGATGCTGCTGCTGGGAACGTGGTGGTGGAAGTGGATTAGTGACTTGTTTGAAGGTGTGGGTTGCCCAGTAGCTGGGACCCAGGGACAGAGGCATGGCTGCCTCATCAGAAAACCTCACCGAGCAGTCTGAGGTGAGGGGATTATACTGTGTTTATTATTTTAGAAAACCTCAAAACATTTTATTGAATGTGAGCAACAAAGAACTTCTGGAGAAAATATTGAATGAGTACACTTCTGACTTTAGCTTCCAGGCAGTTTTAAGCTGGATCCATTAAATGAAACTGGAAGGGTTGGAGAAAGAGAAATGGATTTGCAACTGTTTTCCTTGCTTTGAAAGAGCTACAGGTTTTACTCCCTGGCACAGATGCAAATCCTTCATTAAGGCAACATGGAGATGGGAGAAAACTTTGCAATGGCCCAAAAAAAAAAAAAAGGCTTTTGTTTTTATATTCTTCACTCATTACTCTCAAAGGTCTGGAAGGGTCGAATAGATGGATTATAAACAGCCCCAGGGCCTTTGCTTGACCTGTTGAAGAAATAAATTAAAAAATTGCTACAGGGCAACTACAGGTCAGTTCTGGCCAATGACTTCTACTTTAAGATGGAGAAATTGTACTCCATTTTTAAACTTCACCTTGTAGCTTTCTCTAAGTATTTTCTGTGGACTTTGGTGAAGAATTGCTACAAAGTAGTGATAGCAGGCATATGTGTGCATGTGCACACATGCGTGAGTGTGTCTAAGGTGGGGGAAGTACCATCAGCTACATTGACCTTTGGAGTTAAGGGTTCAGAACCCAAGTTGTCCCTGAAGGCAATTCTGTAGGGCAAAGGATGAGACTGTTGCTAGCATTAAGCATAATCTTCCTATGTCTTATTTTCATCTTTAAATGAAGATACTACCTAATAATAAGAAAATAATAATAATTCAACTTCATAAAATTGTTGTGCAGATTAAATGTGCTAAGCTTCATGGAAAGCTCATCACTACATTGTAGTTATTATTATTTTATTATTAATTAAAAGACTTGGGCTTTAATCCTAAGGCTGCACTGACCACCCAAATACTGTTAACTGTAAAATGTGAATAGTTGTATATGATCCATATCTGCCAGTTTGTGTGTGTGTGTGTGTGTGTGGGTGTGTGTGTTGTTGTTGTTGTTTTTGTTGTGGGGATTGAACCCAGGGGTGGTCTACCACTCAGTTTACACCTCCAACCCTTTATTTGTTTGTTTGTTTGTTTATTTGTTTGTTTGTTGTTAAACCTTGAGAGAGCCTTGCTAAGTCGCTGAGGCTGGCCTCAAACCAGTGATGCCTCCTGCCTCAGCCTCCCAAGTTGCTGGAATTACAGGTGTGTGCCACCCGAGCCAGCTCTACCGGCCTCTTCTTTTTTCTAATCAAATGAGATGATTAGTGTGACAATATGTTCTGAAAAACAAAGTGTCAGAAGAATGCCACGTATATACTTGTTTCCCTGCCTGTTCTTAGGAGCTGTTCTTACTGTACTTCATGTCGTGTTGGAAGTGGCACTAGATCAGGAGCCAGCAAACGTAGACACTCCTGTGGTCACTTCTCTCCCCAGATAGTGAGGGGCGTATGGAAAAGTACAGGGAACGGCATAAATCCACCGGGCACGGGGAAAGCCTAGAGTTCCACTATTCAGAAGCGTTATGTTCAAGGAAAGCATCTAAAACCATAGCGACTGGAGATAAAACCACAGCTGCGTCATCAGCAGAGGGGTCATTCAGACAGACGCACGCACGCGCACACTGTTCTGGATGGGGGTCGGGCAGGCACAGGAACGCTCTGGCAGCTCATGCAAAACAGTCGCTTTCTAATCACAGCAAGCGGTCAAGACAGGGCCTCCGACCAGGGGTCGAGAGGATTCTTACCTTTTTGACATCCCTGACCAAGTGGTACAATGTGTTTGAGGGCCCATGTCTCTGAAAACAATAAAGAAGAATCAAACAGTTTTGCTAGTCAGGGGCTCTAACTGGCAAGGCAAGAAGGTTCTGGAAGGAAGGGTTCTGACTGGTGGAGGGCAGTTCGTTACGATGGACCTTGTTTTAGTTGCTCAGTTTTGTCTGTCTTTTCTAAACAAATACCCGCAGAATTCTGGATGGTATTTTCGCAAGCAAATGTGTTTGAGATCCTAGGTTCTAAGTTTGTAAGGCAAGTTGTCAATTCTGTTGACAGCTGGGCCCAGATGTCATTGAAGGAGTTAGTTTTGCAGCAGGGGAAATGTAAGGCCAATTTACCAACTGGAAAAATACTCGGGCACATTATCATTGAAACTTCCTTATTTTCTATAATGGATTAGAAATTATCTCAAAAAGGGGTTGGCAAATATTTTCTGTGAAAGGCCAGAAAGCACATATTTGAGACTTTATGGACTAGACAGTCTTTATCAAGTCAGTTAACTGTTATTGTACTGTGAAAGCAGCCATAGACTTTGTTGTTGTTTTATTATCTTCTTTTTTTGTAGTTCTGGGGATGGAACTCAGTGCCTTGCACATGTTAGGCAAGGGCTCTACCACTAAGTTACATCCTCAGCCCTACCATCCATTTTATATAAACAATTAAGCTTTGTTGTGTTCCAATAAAACTTTATTCATGGACACAGAAATAGAATTTCCTATAATTTAAATATGTTATAGTATATCCTTTTGACTGCTTCAATCATAAAAAATGTATAAAAAGTCATCATTAGCTTGCAGGCTATATAGAAACAGGCTGTGGGCTGGATCTGAAATTTGGGTAATTTAAAGATTTAAAGAAGTCACAGGCTGTTTGGGGAAAAGAGAGAGTTGGTGAAAAGATGTATTTGTATTGGAGGTAAGAATAAAGTGAAATGAGTTGCTATTCTCTTGTCTCTCAGGAACAGAGATGCTAGATAAAATATAGAATGCCTAATTAAATTTGAATTTCAGATAAATAATGAAAAAAATCTAACATAGTATGTTCCATGAAATATTTGGGATATACAGGTGGTCCTCCATATACATTCATACAGAATGAAAATACTTGGAAAAAATTGTGTTCTTCTTGGTCATAAAAATACCTTTTTCTTGCCATTATTCACTAAACGATACAGTATAATAACTATTTACACAGAATTGATATGGTATTAGATAGTACAAGTAATCTAGAAATAAGTTAAAGTATATCAGAGGAGGTGTGGGGACTCTTGGAACCAATTCCTGGCAGCTATAGAGGGACAACTCTACTCATACTAAAAACACTCTTTATTGTTTATCTAAAATTTATATTTAGCTGGGTGTTCTGTATTTTTATTTGCTAAATGTGGCAACTTTCTTGTAGGATCTAAAATTGTAATGTCAAATCCTTGAGCAAATGTGTTGTAACACGTTTAAGTACTGAGGCAATGCCTGTGTACTGCTTCAATCCCTGACCATTCATGTGGACACAGAACCTGCCAGAACCTTGATTTTAGACTTCCAGCTTCCAGAATGGTGAGAAATAAATGTCTGTTCTTTATAAATCACCCAATCTTGGGTATTCTGTTATAGCAGCACAAATAGACTAGTAAGACAGTCTCAGTTTTCTTATCTATAAAACAGTGAAAAACAGTATCTGCTCTTAAACTTCATTGGCCTTTAGTGAACTGGCTCTAAAAAAATAACAAAAAAGCAAATGAAAAACCTATTTGGGGATAATTCCTACTAAGAGGTAGTTTACATCTTATTCCACTGTTGTAGGTAAGGAACAAACTTCATAGCTTTGAAGGTTACAAAATGGCATGAGGTACTTAACTGTCCTCCTTTGATGCTTAAAGCTAAATCAATCCTCCCTGCCAATTGCTACAAATACCCTCTGGATTACAGAATAAACTGTGTTCCAATTTCCACAGCCTTGTTTTGTCTAAAAGCATGAGAACAATCCCTTCAGGTGATGACCTAACCTAACCTTTTGCCTTGCATGCTGACCACTGAGCAGATAAAACAAGTGGCGTCTTGGTGACTTGGTGTTTGTTGTCTACAAAGGTCTAGGGGAGTATTGTGAAGAATGATGCATGCATTTAGTGGGGAGAGGGGAAGAGAATCACAGGCATGTGCAGGGCAGGAGAAGGTCAACAACAACAAAAAAAAAAAATAGAGAAAACAACAAGTGCCTTAGCTTGGCCCTACCGTATTGTACAATTCCTCTAGTCTGGAGATGGTGAGAAAACGGTGCATGCTTACTCCATTCTCTATGAGTAATTTCACAAAATCCACTCTGTCCAAAACTAAGGCATCCAACATGGCTTGTTCCAGAGACCCCACCTGCAAATCAAGTCACTGAGTTAGTCTGCCCCAGGGTCGATGGATGCAGTTCCTTGGCATTTACCTGAAAAGCTTCAAAATGGATGGTTTGACATTTGGTAAACCTTCAGGACATCCAAGAACATGCTAGAGAGACTGTTCCTGGCTCCACTTTTGGGATAAGCACATCTTTTCCTGTGTTTGGGGGCCTGCCTTTGGAAATAGAAGTCAGGGATTTCTAGGTCCAAAAGTTCTTTCTTCCCTGAACCACTTTCTTGTTCTGGATCCTAAGAAGGTGCAAGAGTTTACAGGGCTTTTTGCTTTGCCATTCTCTGACCAAATTTCTGCATGCAGTGCCAGAGAAGAGCCAAAGTGAGTACTGTCTTCATTTTTACCTTCCCTGAGCTCTGAATAAGACTCCTGCTTGACTTGAGAAGATGAACCCAAGGATACAGACCAAAGGGTCTAAATAGATGCTGGAGGTGTAGACAGAAGCAAGCTGGTATCACTCAACCAAAAAAAGAGCAATCAATATCTGGATTTGCTACTGGCTAGAATTCCTTTTTTCTTATCTGCTTTTTTTGTGGTGCCAGGAATCAAACCTAGGGTCTTCTGCATGCTAGGCAGGCACTCTACCACTTAGCTTTGACCCCAAGCCCAGCTAGCTAAGATTTTTATTTAATTCCTTTCACAAAAATTTCCCAGATTCCTTGACAAGTGTTTCCATGTTAACATTTCACTAGCTCTACATGAAGGCAACTGCTAAGCTCAGTCAGAGGCTCTTGAGGGAAAGAAAGGGTTAAGAGAAACCTGCCCATGAGTGGTATGATTCCATGCACAGAAATGAAATTTTGGGCTGCCGGGTTACCTCCTGTGGATGCATGTGTATACCACCCATTGGGCAATTTCGCAAGTTTTTATTTTTGGTAGAGTCAATTGAGGGAAAGAAACCAAGAACAGTTATATAAAGCTTTGGTTCTTCGTGTTGTTCTTTGTGAGTGGGGAGGACCTGTGCTCAGCCACCAGGACCAGATGGCACCTGCATAAGGAAGGAGGCTTCTAATTCTGCATCCTGAGGCGTGACCCAGCCACAGACCAGCAGGGGGCGCCTCCACTTGGAAGCAGCAACCTCTTTCTTTTGCCGGCTTCAAAGGCAATCAGAAACAAACTAATTCCATTTTTTTAATGTTTTAGCTTATACGAATTTGTGTTATATGTCTTTAAAGACACACTCAAATATACTGTAATTTGTAGCTCTCAAAGGTCACTCAGAGATTGAAATGTATGGATATTAGGTGATGTGCTTAGTCATAACTTCCACCAGGTGGCAGCATTTCCTCAAACATGAGTAGAGTGCCCCAGGCCAGGGACTCCTACACAAGCAAGAGTTTTTTATCCTTAAGAAAAAAAAAGAAAAGAAAAAAAAAAAAAAAAAAAAAAAAAAAAGGCAGTAGTTACTGAGCCACTCTCAAAAACTCCTTAAACAAATATCCTTGCCCAAGCAAGTGGGCTTTCCAGGGGTGACGATATATACTCTACCGGCCACTGTTGCCCATAAATAAAGATCTGGCTTCGAGCGATGTCCACTCTGTTCCAGGCTAAAGCTAAGCTCAGTTGGTCTGGGGCCGAAGCATTGGCTCCTGTGTGTAGACAAATAGGAGAAAAGAGCAGGAGAGAGAAAACAATAATCAGTTATTATAACAAAAAGACCCATTTTGTCACTGCCACCGACCCCCTCGTCCTGAAGAGCAGGCTCAGGGTTCTCCAATTGGCACCATTGACATTTTGGGGAGGATAAGTCTTTGTTGTGAGTTGTCCTATATACTGTAGATATTTATTAGCATCCCTGGATTCAATCTCCTGGGTGTCAGTTGGCACTTTCCACGCCTGCCCCTCCATTCGCCTGGTTATGACAATCAAAAATGTCTCCAGATATTGCCAAGTGCCCTGAAGTATGGAGGGAAACACAAGCAGCCTGTTGAGAACCACTGCTCTACAGCCTGGCTGGTCAGAGTGGTCCCCTGGACAGCAGCATCGCATTGCTAGAACACTCGCTAGAAATGCAAACGCCAGACCCTATCCCAGACCCACTCAGTCAGAGACTGACGTTTTTTGAGATGTGGTCCAGCTATATTACACAGACTGGCCTTCAACTCACAATCCTCCTGCCTCAGCCTCCAGAGTAGCTGAGATTACAGGTAGGAATCTGCTTTTTAACAATTTTAAGATGATTCCCTGTGCGTGCTGCGGTTTGAGAAGTGCTTTTCTAGAACACATTTTGCCCCTGCTGGTCAATGTGATTTCAAGCATCTTTGGAATTGTCTTTTGCATGGGGTGGGTGCCCTCATCAGCTAGTGGGCCAGGGTTGGCACTCTAGTGAGAGAGAGAACTGAGCTCTCTTAAGAGAAACCACACACGATGGCTTAGGTCTACTTTGATTTGTGGGTAGAAACCACTGGAATGATTTTCCGGTTTCTCACTGTACTCCAAACTCGGCCTCTAGATCTGTGCTGTTCATATGCAGCTATTAAATTTAAATTAATTAGAATCAAATAAAATTAGAACTTCAATTCTTCAGCTGCATCAGCTGTATTTCAGGGTTCAAGAGTCACGTATGGCTAGTGAATTGGAGAGTACAGAGAACACACTGCTATCTTCACAGAAAGTTCCACTGGGACAGAGCGGGTCAACGCAGCTGCCCATGGATGCAGGCTACAAGGTGGTGGATGTGAGGCTGAGTGTGGGAGGCATCGCAGTAGGTAGAGGGACACAGGGCTTCCTGAGTCTGCCCTTTTGTGACTGTGTGCATGACCCTGGCCTTCTCTACATCACTGTTCGTCATCTGTGAAATGGGGACAACATAAATCTGTTTTACCTGACTGAGGTGCTGTGAGACACCTATGCGTGAATTCACATGAGAACAGGTTTTTCACAATTCAACACCCTTGATGCCCTGAGGAAAAGATTTCCCTTGATATTTGCTCAAATTCATGCTGCTGAATATCCCATAGTAGGGGAGCAGGGTGAAGAGAAAACAATCATCCCCGGCTCAGATATTTTGAAGAATTTTATGTGTTAAGCAAAAGTATGGGGCATTTCCATGTGTCATATGTAGTGTCCTAAATAATCCTGGGAATTGGGTCTTACTGTCTGGTTTGGACAGAGGAAGATACCGAGGCCCAGAGAGGTTGGAGTGAAGTGCTGAGGATCCAACAGCTACTATCAGAGGGTGAACAGAACAAGTGTTCATATGCAGAGGTGAGCCTCACACCAGGGGGCCCCCGCCACTGCTGCCTCTGATGTTGGTGAAGGAGGGAGGGACAGTCATTGCATAGACTGCCCATTCCTCTTGGGGATCAGCAACAGAGACTAGAAGCAGCAAGGCGGGAACAGGGCTCCTGCTGATGAAACTGTATGTATCAGTGACTTCCAAACTTCCCCTCCGTGGCCTCACCTGGGAGCTTCTAACCACCCCTGTGCTCAGGTTGTACCTCAGACCAATTAAATCACACACGTTTCCTATGTGCAGCAGAGGCTGGGAATCTAGGCCTCTTTCTCTGATTATCCTCACGTCTTCCCTCTGGGAAGAATTAGAAAACAGAGTGTTTGCTAGATGAGCTCTTCTCAGATTGTAGTGTGCATAAGAATAACCTGGAGAATTTTGGGGGGCACAGATTCTTGTGTTCCACCTGCTGATATTCCGATTCAGTAGCTTTGGGTTGGAGCTTGAGTTTCTGAGTTTCTAACAGGCTCCCAGATGCTGCTGCTGTTGATCTGGAACCAAACTTTGAATAAGTTGGCCCTAGAGAGCTCTAGGATCATGTTCCCTTCATGGGTGGAAGAACATTTCCAAGCCTGGTATCCACATGTCAATGGGTTTAGTATAAACCATAGTCTTGGAGTAGATTGATGAGTGTTTGGAATGATGAATATTAATTCAGTTTGCACAAGGAATTTTCCATTAAGAGAATTAGTTTTCAGATAACAACAGTGACTGCAAATTCATACCAGGGTAACTGGCATAGATAGTGATGAATAGGAATATGTCAAAATGTAGTGTCATCTATTTAGACAGAAAATAAAAGTGAAGGCTCATTGGAATTGCATTTGGAAGGATGGCACTTTACATTTTCTTTTGCTTATTGTTTTCCTTTTTAAACATATATTTTTATTTGAATTGACACAGTAATTGTACATATTTATGGGGACATAGCGAGACATTTAGATACATGTAAGTGTAATGATTAGACAGGGTAACTGGCATATCCATTGTCTTTAACATACATCAATTTTTTTTTGTTTTGAGACCATTCAAAATCCTTAACTAGCTATTTTGAAATATGCAGTTAATTGTCAATCATAGTTATGCTATGATACTGCAGAACATTAGAAGGTATCCTCCTTTGCAGCCCCAATCCTGTATCCAGTAACCGTTCCTTGTCACCACCTCCCCACCATGTCCTTTCCAGGTTCTGGCAACCATTTTTCTATTCTCTACTTCTCTGACATCAACTTTTTAACTTCCACACAGAAATGAGAACTTGCCCTATTTGTCTTCCTATTCCTGACTTATTTCACTTAGCGTAATGTCTTCAGTTCCATTCATGTTGCTGCAAACGACAGGATTTCATTATTTTTGTGGCTGAGTACTATTCACATATATAGATCACATTTTCTTTATCCGTTCATCCTGTTGATTGACAACTAGGCTGATTCTGTATCTTCACCATTGTGAATAGTGCTTCAGTAACGTGAGAGCAGAAGTTTTTTGACATACTGATTTTATTTCCTTTTAATACTTAGTGATTTCATTTCCTTTGGATCCAGCATTACTGGATTGTATGGTGGTTGTATTTCCAAGATTTCTTGGAGACTCCATCCTGTTTTCCAAGTGGCTGCTCCTTTGCATTCCCACAACAGTGTAGGTAGGAGAGACCTTTTGTTTCTTCAGCTGATCTGTTGGTCATTGCTGACTTACTGTAATGGTTTATTCATCCCCTTTCCATTCATATATCACAAATTTGCATGCTACCCCTATCAATAATTGCACCCACCTGAGCAAGAACACAGCAAGAAGCAGTGATTGAGGTCAAGGTGAGCTACAGGCTTGAGTATCATCAGAAAAGTATCGAATGAAAACATAAAGCCAATGAGTTTTGACTTTTCAAAAATGGAAGACACATCACTCAGGGATGGTCCTGGGTGGCAGTTTGGATCAGTGCAGGGTGATGAACTTTCTGGTTTACCTAGGACAGTTGCAATTTTAGCACTGCATTGTCGGAGAAGTTTCACTCCTGAGGAAACCTGAATAGCTGGTCACCTGACTGGTTCAGCTTGCTGAATACTGGAACTTTCAGTAGCACTTTAAACATACTCATCCTGGGATACACCTCTAGACATTCTGGTTTAATTGGTCTGGGACATTTCAGGTTTAGGAGCTTCCCAGGTGATTCTAACTGGAAGACAAGATTATGAACCTTGAGAGGAGACACATTCATTCATTGCTCACTCTTCTGGTCACTCATTCATCTACTTATGTATTCAAAGATATTGGTTTCACACACTCTCGTAGTGATAGGCATTATGTCAACATAAGGGTCAAGATGCATGAGACAGAATACTTTGTCTTGAAAGTTTTCATCATGCTAAGTGAGATAAGCCAATCTCAAAAAACCAAAGGACGAATGATCTCGCTGATAAGTGGATGATACACATAATGGGGGGAGGGAGGGGTTAGTGTTAGGGTTAGAGTTATGTTTAGGGTTAGGGTTAGGGAGGGGGGCAAGAATGGAGGAAGGAAGGACTGTATAGAGGGAAAAGAATGGTGGGAGGGGTGGGGGGGAAGGGAAAAAAATAACAGAATGAATCAAACAACATTACCCTATGTAAATTTATGATTACACAAATGGTATGCCTTTACTCCATGTACAGAGAAACAACATGTATCCCATTTGTTTATAATAAAAATTAAAAAAAAATAAAAAAAATAAAAAATAAAAAAATAATAAATAATAAATCACACAAAAAAAGAAAGTTTTCAGTTTAGAGGAACGAACTCTGTAATTCAGTATGATCTCATACAATAATTCTGTACTAAGTCAATAGTCATGTATTGAAGACCTCTGTTTGCGGAATTGTTTGGACATTGAACATCTAACAGTGAACAAGATACCTCTGGTCACCCTCTTTACAGTGTCTATGTTCTACACGTGAAGTGTCAGCACTTAGAAAATAAACGAATAAGCAGGGTACCTCAGACTGTGTTAGTACTGTGAGCAGGGTCACCCCAGAGTATGTGTGACCTGTGTCTACATAATCAAATCAGTGCAGCAGAACTGTTCTGGCCACCCGATCTTACATGTTTCCATGACAGATACTTTGCTAACTAGCTGGAGCAATCCATTGGTCAGTCTGCCTCCCTGAAATGAAAGCTAGAAATGGAATCACTGGATAGACCCAAAGGCACATGTACCTGTAACCTTTGGGGTATCTGGTTGGAAAATGCCCTGAGGACTCCACATGGTTCCTGGTTTGTGCTCAGGACCCCCACCCCTACCCTGCCTTATGTCACTGCTTCTCAGGGTGATGGGAGCAACATTTGAATGGAGACCCAATTGACTAGAAAAGCTAATAAGTGAAAAACTTTGGGAAGAACATTCCAGGAAGAGGAAGCATCAGTGAAAAGGCTTTAATGTAGGAATAAATAATGTAGGCATAAGACAAAATATTTATTATTTTCTCATTCATAGGAGCCCAGGGATGATCTAAGTGCATAAATAATGACCTTGCAGGATTTGAAGGAATTAATATTCTGGGTGAATGAGATGGATGAAGAACAAAGTCATTCCAGCAAAGGGAATGGGGTATGCAGGGAGTGAAATGGTGAAGCATATTTGGGGAATTATAGGTAAGATGTTGGATATATATGCTTGGAGAGGGAGAGAGAGAGAGAGAGAGAGAGAGAGAGAGAGAGAGAGAGAGAGAGAGAGAGAGAGATATGAAGCTAGCACTGGATGATTTGTAAAGGATGTAAAAGAGTTTCCCCTTATCCTGAAGGTATGGAGAGAGCACTAAGACACTGTCTTAGGATCAGTACAGTCAGATTTTCTTAGAAAATTCATTTTGGCAGTACCTTTTGGAGGATGGGTTGGAGGGGCCCGGGGCTGGAACAGTCATTAGGAATATTCTAGGAGGAGGGTAATGGAGTCCTGAAGGAACAGATAGAATGGAGGGATATATAGAGAGCAAAATGGACAGCCTTGGGTGAGTAAGAGATCAAGGGAGAAAGAGAAGTAAAAACTGATCCCTCAGTACACAATGACCAGCTGAGATTGGCAATGCAAGATGAAGCCAAGCTTTTTGGAGCAGAAAAATTTTATTCTTGACTGCATTGGGATTGAGGTTCTCATGGTATGTCCATGGTACATGCTTGGGAACCAGGGTCTGGAGCAGTGGTGTAGTCAGGTCTGGGATGGAAATTTGAAAACTGTTAGCATGAAGGTGACAGGAAGAGGACAAGGATGGATAACTGAGTAACACCAATATCTAAAAAGTATAGAATGAAAATATCATTAGAAAGGGATCACCAAAATAGAGATGGGAGGAGAACCCAAGATCATGGTGCCCTAAACTATGGGACGAGAGATTTTCACAAAGGACGGAGTGGTCAATGGGGCAACGTACTGCACTTGGGACATGGAGTGTCCTGCATGTGTTAAAGGCTTGGTCCATAGGGTGGTGCTATTGGGAGGCACTTTAGGAGGTGGGACGTTATGGGAGTCCTTAGGTCATTGGGGGTGTGCCCTTGAAGAGGATTTTGGGATCTTGGTCTCTTCCTCTTTTATTTCCTGATCTTGGTCTCTTCCTCTTTTGTTTCCTGGACCTGGGGCAAGAAGTTTGTTCCACCACATGTTTCCTGTCATTGCACCCCTCCAGAGACCTACAAGCAATGAATCTGCCAGATCATGGCCTGGAACCTCCAAAATTGTGGACCAAAGCAAACCTTTTCTTTTCATAATTTATTTATTTTAGATATTTTGGTACAGTAATGGAAAGCTGACCAACATAGCAAGTAAAAAGGTTGTTATTCCTTCTTTACAATTCCATGCATTACCTGCCATAAGCTCGTGCATCTTTTATTCATTTTTTTCCCCTCTTACTAGACTGTGACTTCAGGAGGTTAGGGATTTAGTCTACCTTATCCACTGTTGTATTCTTAGAAGCCAGAACAGTGCTTGATACATAATATGTGTCTTAGTCTATTTGGGTACTATAAGAAACTACATAATGAGGTAACCTTTAAACAAGAGAAACTTATTTCTAACAGTTCTGGAGACCGGAAAGTCCAAGATAAAGGTGCTGGGAGATTTAAAGTCTGTTTTCTGGTTCTTAGATAATGCTTCTCACCGTGTCTTCAATATTGTTGACAAGGGATATATATTGGGACTCTTGTATGAGGGCACTAATGCCATTCACGAGGACCCTGCCGTTAGGACCTAATTACTTTCCAAAGGCCTCACCCCCTAATACCATCACATTGGAGATTAAGATCTCAACCTATGAATTGGGGGTGGGGTGAAAACTCTGACCATAGCATTCAAATGTTAGTCAGATGAGTAAATACACCTGAAGTGTGATTTGGATTTAGCAATTGAGCATCTTTGATGACTTTAGTGTGTGAACCTTTGGTAGAGTATGGGATTGGAAGTATATCTGCAATCTCTTCCTTCAGATCCCATGGAGTGGGGCGGGGATGATGGGAACGATATGGCAAGTATTTATATATAACCATATTTCGCAAAGAACAAAGTCAAGTGATGGAAAAACTGTACAAGTAAGAAGTTCAGAGTACTTCCTTATTAGTTAGACCAGAACAATTTTAAGGAGAAACTAGAATTTGACCAGAGTGGGAAGAGATGGTGGATATTTGAAACAAAATGGAGTTTGTTGTAGGTGGAAAGCAGGTCCCCCCAAACATGCCATGTTCTATTCCTGGGAACCACTGAATATGTCACCTTATATGGCAAAAGGGACTTTCCAAATGTGATTAAGTTAAATATCAAGATGGAGAGATTATCTTTGAGCAGCTCGTTGGCCCAATCCAGTGTAATCACAAGGTCCTTATAAAGTGGAGGCAGAGGATCCAAGTAATAGTAGATGTGATGATGAAAACAAGAAATCGAATCAGCAACAGGAAAGAACTATGAGCCAAGGACAACAGTCAGCCTCTAGAAACTCAACAGCAAGGAAACGATTCTCCCCCAGCTTCAGAGGGAACACAGTCCTGCCGACATCGTCATTTTCAATTTCTGACCCCTATAACTATAAGCTAATAATTTTTTATTGTTTTAAGCTATTAAACTTGTAGCAATTTGTTATAGTAGTGATAGGAAAACTAATATAGAGCTATTAAAATATTTTAGGCAGACAAACTATCAAGAAAAAGCATGATGGTATTGGTACCAAAATAGAAAGGTGGATCAATGGTACAGAATAGAGGACACGGACACAAACCCAAATAAATACAATTTTCTCATACTAGACAAAGGGGCCAAAAATATGCAATGGAGAAAAGATAGCCTCTTCAACAAATGGTGCTAGGGAGAATTGGAAATCCATATGCAACAGAATGAAATTAAACCCATATCTCTCACCATGCACGAAACTAAACTCAAAATGGATTAAGGATCTCAGAATCAGACCAGAGACCTTGCATCTTATAGAAGAAAAAGTAGGTCCAGAGCTTCAACATGTCGGCTTAGGACCAGACTTCCTCAACAGGACTCCCATAGCACAAGAAATAAAAGCAAGAATTAATAACTGGGATAGATTCAAACTAAAAAGCTTTCTCTCAGCAAAGGAAACTATCAGCAATGCGAAGAAAGAGCCTACAGAGTGGGAGAAAATCTTTGCTAATCATACTTCAGATAGAGCACTAATCTCCAGAATCTATAAAGAACTCAAAAAACTCTACACCAAGAATGCAAGTAATCCAATCGACAAATGGGACTAAGGAAATGAATAGACACTTCACAGAAGAAGATCTACAAGCAATCAACAAACATGGAAAAATGTTCAACATCTCTAGTAATAAGAGAAATGCAAATCAAAACCACCCTAAGATTCCATCTCACCCCAATTAGAATGGCGATTATCAAGAATACAAGCAACAACAGGTGTTGGCGAGGATGTGGTGAGAAAGATACACTCATACATTGCTGGTGGGGTTGCAAATTAGTGCAGCCACTCTGGAAAGCAGTGTGGAGACTCCTTAGAAAACTTGGAATGGAACCACCATTTGACCCAGCTATCCCACTCCTTGGCCTATACCCAAAGGATTTAAAATCAGCATATTACAGAGATACAGCCACATCAATGTTCATTGCTGCTCAAATCACCATAGCCAGATTGTGGAACCAATCTAGATGTCCTTCAATTGATGAATGGATAAAGAAACTGTGGTATATATATATACAATGGAATATTACTCTGCCATAAAGAATGATAAAATTATGGCATTTGCAGGCAAATGGATGAAATTGGAGAATATCATGCTAAGTGAGATAAGCCAATCTCAAAAAACCAAAGGAAGAATGATATCGCTAATAAGTGGATGAGGACACATAATGGGGGGTGGGAAGAGTTAGTGTTAGGGTTAGACTTAGGTTTAGGGAGGGGGGCAAGAATGGAGGAAGGAAGGACTGTATAGAGGGAAAAGAGGGGTGGGAGGGGTGGGGGGAAGGGAAAAAAATAACAGAATGAATCAAACATTACCCTATGTAAATTTATGATTACACAAATGGTATGCCTTTACGCCATGTACAAACAGAGAAACAACATGTATCCCATTTGTGTACAATAATAAAAAAAAAAAAAAGAAAAAGCATGAGAATGGAAATAGGAAGCAAACATCTCTATGATTTGGCATTGGCATAGAGAAAGATTCAAAATTTAATGTTTCACTGTCTGTTATTTAAATGGTGGTTCTGATTCAATTGCTCTGGGGATTTACTGTGTATGACCTCTTTCACCTTTCTGCTCCTCCATCACTCAAGTTTAGAATGTAAGATTATATTTTTGGTGTTTTACTTTGTGCTGTTAAATATGTTTATATTTCTATTACCAGTATTTTAGTCTGTAGTCTTCAATAATGTTCCTGATTATAGCAGGCAAAGGGTGCAGACATTATTGCGAGGCAAAAAGCCTACCAATTCTACCTCCACCCTTCTTTCTTTATCCTCTAAATTCCTTGACTGTTTAACTAATTCCACATTGTTATGACAAGCAACATTTAAATTTCCATCAATCAAATTACCACTGTTTTTATCATAGTTCTATTATATTCTAGAATCAGTGATCACAATTAGTCCTTTTGCCAGATTGTACTCATGTATCTCTTGGTTGACAGGTTGAATGTTTGGAGTAGTTTTTTTTCAAGAAGAATATGCAGGAACAATATTGCCAGAATTCTAGCATGTTTTCAACTGTTTTTTTTTTTTTTTTGTATGTGTGTGTGTGTGTGTATATTTGAATAACTAGCTCAAAATAAAATCTGTTGTTTTATTATCTCCTGGTACTAAATGCTATTGTAAAAAGATCTAAGCCCAGCTTTATTTCCCTCCCCATAAGAGACCTGATCGTTTTGCCTGGGGGGTCCAATTATCATTTATTTATTTTTTTGAAATTCAGTAATTTTATTAGAATATGTGTGGGCATTAATGATTTTGGATCAATTTTTCTTGGCATAAGGGGGTTCTTTGAATATCTTGATAAAGTTAAAAAGTTTTAAATGAAAATGTTCCTAAATTACATTTTTAAATTATTCTAAATTACATTTTTAAATTATGCACTCATATTTAAATGTGATATAGGAATGTTTTCATTAAAATTTTTGTTCTGATCCATTATTTTGATTTTCTTCTTTGGAGACATCAAATATGCTTCTGTTGAATCTCTTTTTTCTATCATATAATTTCTTTTTAATCCAAATTAGTTTTTTTTTTCATTTTATTTCAGTTTTGTTTATATTACTCAGTTTGTGCTGTGTCCTGCACTGAATTTTTTGCAATTATATTTGATTTTGCATCATTCTTATTTCATCTGCAATTCTGTAATGATTTTATTTTTCTCCTCTACTTCGTTCCTGAATGCTATTCACATTTTATCTCCTTTTTGCCTCACCTACTGTTATCTGAATTTTGGTATTGTAAATTTGAACTATTTCTTTATAGATAAGTGCTTCATTGAGATTTAAAATTTTAAAATTTTATAATAAAATATTCAGTTGTCCCTCCTTATCTATGATTTTGCTTTCTGAAGTTTCAGTTACTTGTGGTCAATCTTGGTCCAAAAACATTAAATGGAAAATTCCTGAAATAATTCATAAGTTTCAAATTACATACCATTCTGGCTAGGATGATAAAATCTTATGCCACACTGCTCTGACCTGAACGGGAAATGAATTGTCCCTTTGTTCAGTATATCCACGCAGTATATGCTACCTGACTGTTATTTAATAAACATCTTATTTATCAGAGCAACTGTCACCAGTATCACAGTGCTTGTGTTCAATAACCCTTATATCCCCTAATAATGTCCTCAAAACATAGGAGTAGTGATGTTGGCAAATGGGATGTGCCAAAGAGATGCTGTAAAGTGCTTCTTTTAAGTGAAAAGGTAAAATTTCATGACTTAATAAGAAAACAACAATGCTGAAGTTGCTAAGACCTGTGATAAAAATAAATCTTAGATCTATGGAATTGTGAAGGGGGAAAGATGTGCTAGGTTTGCTATTGCACTCAAACTACAAAAGTTATAACCACAATTGTGTGATGAGTATTTAGTTCTTTGCCTCATTTCATGGAATTACGGAGGCATTTTATCATCCCACAGCATCATCCTAAGAAGGGTGCATGTGCTGGGTGTGGTGACCCATGTCTGTAATCTCAGTGGCTCCGGAGGCTGAGGCAGGAGGATTGCAAGTTCAAAGCCAGCTTCAGCAATTTAGTGAGGTCCTAAGCAACTTAGTGAGATCCTGTCTCAACATAAGCAAAATAAAAAGGGCTGGGGATGTGGCTCAGTGGTCTAGTGTCCCTGGGTTCAGTCTCTGGTACTGAAAAAAAAATCATGTATTACAATATGATATTTAGAGAGAGAGAGAGATGGAAAGATTGCGAGATCACATTCATATAACTTTTATTACAGTGTATTATTATAATTATTCCATGTTATCACAAATTATTGGTGTTAATTTCTTACTGTGCTTAATTTATAAATTAAACTTTATCATAGGTATGTATGTATGTATAGAAAGAAACAGTATATATAGGGTTCTGTGCTGTCTGTTGTTCCAGGCATCCACAGGGGCCTTGGAACACGTCCCCCACAGACAAGAGGGGACTATTGTATTCAATATTCATCTGTTCCCCAGAAACATTTTTATAAAGTATATTATTCTTCCATTAATACGCTTTGCTTTTTTGTTACTTTTTTCCCTTAGAATCTCTCTGTATGTTGCCCATGCTAATCCCTTTTTTATTATTTATCATTTAATGACTTGGGTTATAATGGGCCCAGGCTACTATTCCAAGCTAGCTATTATTCACAACTGGAAGGCTTTCTTCTAAACTCCTGCAAAATCCACAGCCTTCTGCAAGCATGGCTGGTCTGCATAATCCTTGTGTAGCCCACCCCCTGCATTTCTATGGACTGAGTCAGGGTCCACAGGTACTCCTGCCACCAGGCAGTTCACTCTTGTTCTTGAACATGCTGTTCCAGACAAAGTTGAGAATGTTGCTATTTAAGGTGTTCCTCACAACCAGAAATGGTATGGTATTTTTTTTAAAAAAACTTTTATTATTTATTCTAATTAGTTATACATGACAGTAGAATATACATATTTATGCACTTTTTTATATCATACATAAATGGGGTATGATTTCTTATTTTTCTGATTATACGTGCTGTGGAATCACATTAGTTATGCAGTCATGTATGTACATAAGGTCAGAGTGTCTGTTTCATTCTACTATCTGGAATGGTATTTTGTTGGTGCTCTGGCTGGTTTTTCTCTCCTCAGTGTCTGCCCCTTCCTCCCACATAGCTCCTGCATATACAAATATTTTTGAATATATTTCCTAGTTTCACTAGAAATGCAGTTTTCTTGTTCCCTGCCCTGGTGCCTTTTTCTTTATTAGTTTTTGAAGCTTTCTGGGAGAAGAAGAGAATGATGAGTTTCTGTAGCCGTGGCTATAACAGGCATAATGGCTGAAGTGTTCTGCAGGTAGAAAGTGTCTTGGTTGGATTCATGTTAGAAGGATTCCTCTGATTGGAATATGGCGGATGCATAGGAACATGCGCAGTAAGAAGCGGGAACATTCTGCAAGAGGCCACTAAAATCAACCAAGTAAAAAATCCTGAAGGGCCTAATGGTGCCAGCAGGGAGCAGGGGGTAGGATAGAAAGGATAGACACTGTGGATGCAAAAAAAAAAAATGTCCAGAATTAGCAAACATTCTCTTGCACAAAGGGAGGAAGAACTCAATGGAGGCTTTGAGCCTGGAAACCTGGAAGGATGGTGTTTTCATGAACCAAAATGGGGATACCACAAGGAAACCAGCTCTTGGAGAAAAGCATGTTTGTTTTCTCCTTTCTTTCTTTTTAAAGACAGTTAATCTGAATTTGAAGTACCTAGTGACCCCAAGGGAATTATGAAGAAGGCTGTTAGGAAAAGGGGGATAGGGAGGGAAAATGAGTCGGAGGCAAATCTGGAAGCCATTCATGGGAATGTGTTGGGAAGGCCATGGTTCTTCTTTCTACTTTGCAGAAGGCAAAGTTGAGCCATAGGAAGGTCTGGTCAATGAGACCGAGAAGTGGTCAAAAGACAGAATATCCAGTGTCTCTGATAACAAGAGAAGTAAAAAGAAATATAATTACCATCATATTGCAAGAGCCGACTACATGCTAGGCATTTTACTACTGTTATTTAATACTGAGAATCTGCACAGCAAAGACCTTTTTCCCTTTGCTAATCAGGAAGCAGAAGTTGAGTAACTTCAGAATTTGACTTTAAAGTGTGATCTTCCCTCAAAGTAGCAATGCGTTGCAGTAAGAAGTGGACAAAGTCAAGATGTGCAAGATGCCAAGAGGTTCAGGTAGATGACCATGAGAGGTGGTTGGGACCATGCAAAGTGTGAGATTAAAGCGGGTGGAGTAGAATCTAGAAAGTAAGATTGTGCAGCATGAGCCAGTGAGTGAGGCAGGAGTTTGGAGTGTGGGGGAGGAATGCTGTGGAAAGGCAGGGTACCTTTCAGAGTTTGATGGTTAAGAGGAGAAAAGAGAGCTGCCACATTGAGGAAAGGAGCCAGGGTCTTCTTAGGTGACGAAGAACCATTGAAGAGGGAGACACTGAAAATGTCAAAGGGGGGGTGAGTGCATGATGGGTGAGGTCCTGGAGAAGGAAGGCATAGGTATGAGCCAGGAGGAGAGGTCTTCAGAGCAAGAGCAGAGGGGGTTGAACGAAATTAGTATTAATGAGTGAACCACAAGGCAGGAGGAGAGCTGATGGACCTGAATATTATCAGTAGTACAAGAGGGAACCAGCTGCTGAGGGTGAGAGGGAGTGGGGACTTGGCAAGAATGGAGGAAGGTGCAGAAGGTCAGAGGATGCTGCTTAAAGAAGAAAGAAGTACAGAACAGAATTTGGGCCCATTTGAGATAAGACATCACACATATGTCATGGCACTCCTGGGCACAGGGTACAGGGGTATTTCCTTGGCCACTTGAGCATCAGTGTATTTGGGAGGTCTTTTTTTTTTTTTTTTTAACCCTGAGGGTTGCTAAACACTTCAACGTGTTGTAAATGGAAGTTGTGGTGGGAGCCCTTTTTGGAAGAGATGCTGAACAAAAAAGCCAGGAGTCTCCTTTGACATGCATAGTTTAAGTGTGGACCTGCTTGAGGAACTGAGGCGGGCATGGGGGCTGGATGTGTTGACCTTGCAATGTGCACAGCAGTGCCATGATTCTTTGACATACGGGTCAATGCGGCCATGTCTAGAATAATGTTGAGGAATATTTCTTCTTGTTGGAATCTTTGTCTTAGCTAAAGAGCCTTGTCTGGATTAAATTTTCTTCCTATGGATTAGATTTATGTCTACCCATTTCTTTATTTCTAATAAATGTTGCAGCTAAATGCAATAGGATCTCAGTCAATGAAAATCCATCCATCCTTTCGTTAAAAGACATTGAATGTCCTACCTATATGAAGATCACTAAGGTGAAAGGAAACCGGATGACAGGCCCCGTTATGTGACCCAGGTTGCTAGGATACAGCTTCACTCATCTGCCAGAGAGGAGGCACTGCCTACCCCATGTGCCTCCCTTAGGAATGTGGCTGCTACACAGAGAAAAACCAAATTAAAGGCAGGAAGCACTCACACACACACACACACACACACACACACACACAAGGGGATGAAGTCTGTGTGTAATTTATTCTTTGCTCTATTTTCTTTCCTGAATGATAACTATCTCTTCTTGATAAAAATAACTTTAGGTGAATCCCAGGAGAAAGTTAAAAGGAATCAGGAAAAAGTGAATTAATTTTAGCTGAAGAAACTCCCTCTTGGTCTGTAAGAGACAAACAAAACAGGCAGCTGAGTGAAAAAGCTATTTGAAGGAAGGTGAGGGTTTCATTTTTGGCTTATCTTTGGCAAATATGAAAGATAACGATAACTAACATTGCTTTCATGCTTAGTGTGCCTCAGACACTGTTTCTCAGTGTTAATATACTGGATTCTCAGAACAGTTCAGAAGGTGTCATTATCCCCACTTTATAGATGAACAAACCAAGGCACAGAAACAAAGTTGAAGTAGCTAGGAAATGTCAGAGATCAGATTTGAACCCAGGCAGTCAGGTTTCAGAACTGAAATTCTTGGTGTCTTTACTTTACTGCTTCTGGGTTGGAGATAGGAACAGAGACAACCTTTTGGGAAGGGACCTGGATTCCTAATTTTTTCACTTAATCAATTTTATGAAACTACAGTTCTCTGCCAGCCTTTGTTGTAGGCACTGGGGAAACAGGGTTTCTCCCCTTGAAGGAAAATTAAAAATTAAAAAAAATGTGTGCATATATATGTATGCATGTATATATACATACACACATTTTTTTTTTCCTTTCTTTCTCCTTTGGGTTCTATTAGTGGGATTCTCTTTTGGATTGAATCCTTTGAAGGTCTACTTAATATACTATGACAGTTTCTGAAATAATTCAAAATGAACTTGACATTCAGTTTCCTTGGACTAGTGAATACTGGTTCCAAATTGGTTTCCGCCCAACCCGATCAGCCTCATCTATTTCAAACATTCCATCTCAATGGCCCACCTTCCTTGATAATCATAATACAGTTCTCCATTTTAAATTATCATACTGCAAAATGAATACTTAACAAAAGAACAATTTAGGTAATATTTATTATATATGTATGTATTTCTTTTTTTCTTTAATATTTTAAAAGGTTTCTTCTTTATGAAAGTTTTATCACTCCTCTCTTAATTAGGAATTTGCATATGCATGTAAAATGTACAGTTTGAATGACAGTTTATAAACACATCTTAAAGGTTGTTGAGGGGGTAAAATGATGTATATCTGTGTGGACAAGATGGACCCTATTTGGGCACTGTTGTATACTGTTTTTTGGTGGTTCTGACCTTCAGTATCATTGAGATTTTTAAAAATGTATGTTCTTCTTAGGTTTAAATTGCTCTGAGAAAGTAATGGGCATATCATATATTTTGTAATTCTCCAGGCTGTTTATTAGATATAATAGAACTGGATTTGTATGTAGTGTTTGGAACTCTAGCAGAGCATTTCAAATGTTTCCATAATAAAATTTCCCTTAAGCCCGGGAGTCTCCCATTTGAGCCTTTGTAGTATTTTGTTTACACTTTATGGTCTGTGCTTCTACCACATTTTTAGACTGTTTTTGACATCCTTGAAGATTTCTCAGCACTTAAGATAATGCCTACAGACAATAGGTGCTCTTGGGATTTGGTCATTTCTCCCTGCTGTTAGGATTGACACATATTGGCCTCTTGAGAATGAAAGGATATTCCAGCAGGTGGCAGATGCCTGGCTCGATCCTGACCCATGTCAGGTTGCCCTTTATTGGAGAGCAGATGAGGAGTGGTCATACCTGTGAGCGTGTAACAACTCCTTTGGGTCAAAGACAAACAGCATTGAACTGAGCTATCATCTGTGATGACTTGCGAAAGTAACATAGCCTCTCCAATACTTACATCCCCAGCCCTTTTAAAATATTTTTATTTTGAGACAGGTCTCATCAAGTTGCCCAGTCTGTTTGACCTTGAGATCCTCCTGCCTCAGCCTCCCAAGTAGCTAGGATTACAGGGCAGGCACTACCATGCCTGGTTTAGTGACTTACATAATCTTGACAATAAAATTTACCAGATTAATAATGACAGTGTAATAAATTTAACAGGTTAATAATGCCATTACCATGCCCATACTCCTGGACAGGGCAGTTACCAACTACACTATCTTATGATTTCTATTGTGCTCCGTGTGAATGATTAATTGTCAATGAATTTGCATATGAGGAGACTTCCTGTATAGTGAAACAGTTCTTAAATCACCCAGGGCTTACCTGCATGGCAATCAGGAAAGTTTCTCTGACAGAGTTTGTGGAGTCAATCAAATGCTACCTTCTCATGAGGTTTTTCTCTTCAGATTTTCCCCTGAGTGAGTTGAAGCTTGCAGGGCTAAGCTATATACACAATAAGGCAGATTTATTGCAATGCAAGGGTCTGAATTTAAATGCAGATGCTATATCTGGATTTTAAGAATGTGATTGTTTTATAGGAATGTAATTAAAGAGGCCTGGGTTGATATTTGTGCATGAGTGTCCCAGACCATGGACATAGGATATTCTTTTTATTGGTGCATTGAAATTACACTTATAAAAAGGTACACTCATACTTTGTTGGTGGGACTGAATATTGGTGTACCCACTCTGGAAAGCAGTATGGAGATTCCTCAGAAAACCTGGAATGGAACTCCCATTTGACCCAGTTATCCTACTCCTTGGCAAATACCCCACAGACTTAAAGTCAGCATACTATAGTGAAGCAGCCACATCAATATCTATAGCAAGCTCAATTCACAATAGCTAAGCTATGAAACCAACCTAGGTGCCCTTCAACAGATGAATGGATAAAGAAAATGTGGTATATATACACAATGGAATATTACTCATCCATAATGAAGAATGAAATTATGGCATTTACTGGTAAATGGATGGAACTGGAGACTATAATGTTAAGTGAAATAAGGCACTCCCCAAAAACCAAAGGCCAAATGTTCTGTCTGATATGTGGATGCTGACTCACAATAGGCAGGAAAAGAAGGGGAGGTTCGCCAGATTGGACAGGGTGGAGTAGGGGCAAAGGAGGGAAGATGGGAATGAGAAAGACAGTAGAACGAATCAGACATAACTTCCTTATGTTCCCATATGAATACACCATCAGCGTAACTCCATATCATGTACAACCACAGAAATGGGAAGTTATACTCCATGTATATATTATACTTCAAAACACATTCTAAGTGCAGACCATATAGCCCATCCCGTAAGGAGCCTGCCTCTCATGCTGGAGTCGCGGGTCCAAATCCCTAGCACTCTCGGATTGTGGAAATAACAAACAAATGAAACCAAAACACATTCTACTATCATGTATAACTAAAAAAATGAAAAAATTTGAGAAAAATAAAATAAAAATTATACTTATTAGTGGGATTCATTAGGTTGTATTTGTATTTGAATGTTAACATATTTTAATCAATCTCATTCTCCAATGCATTTCTTTTCTAGGCATTATTAAGAACCTTCCACCCCAATTAGAAATGGCACTTTCCTGAAGGTTCCGTGGTGCAACAGGACATCACTCTGAAGTTCTCTAGTGGAATCTGAAGCAAGGAGCTGGTGGGATTGTGGCACCTGACCTAATCAGTTAGGTTGGTCGATGCTCCTCAGAGAATGGAGGCCCCTATTCCTCTCAGGATTGTGCACTGCCTGGAGAGAGGGCTGGGTTACCACCCTCCCCTGGGTCCCTTTGCTTCTTAGTTGCTGGGTCTAGGGATGACAAGAAGTGGTAATTAAACTTGTTTTGCTTTTTCTCTTGCTTATTGGGCCTGCTTTTTCTGTGCAAGGACTACTCACTTTGAAGAAGTGTTCTTAGTTTCCTGTTTGGAGCTGTGATTTTAGACTTTTATGAACCAAAGCTACACAAAAAACCTCACAGTCAGTCAGGTATTTAAATATGTACCTTGGCTACCTGGTTATATTTGATGAGAGTTTCTACAGTAAATAATGCCACTATTTCCTTGTGTCCTAACAACATAGGCAAGTAGAAGTGAAATTATATGGCTCATGATTAATAACATTACAAAGTACCGTGCTATTTCCTTCTTTTTGCCAACACACCTAAATGGATGAGTCCTCTTTACTGTGCCCTTAGTGCAGCACAAGAAGCAATACTTCCTAAGTCTTTCCTTTCTGTTTCCTGCACAATATGCAAATTTGAGAATCCTGCTATTAATGTAAGATTGAGGGCGTAAAAACAAAACATCTAAAATTTTGTCAGGATGTTCTGCTTACGTGTGATATGACAAAAGGAATTCATTCACATAGCTAGGTAAATGAAATACCTGCACCTTCTGTATTGTTATTTTTTAACAGAATTCCATAGAAACCTACGCCCTGGAGTTTTGAGACATTTCCTGGAATTATTGCATTGATGATTTCCTACCTTTTGTTCTCTTCTTACCTTCTTGTACTCGTTCTGTCTTTTTCTTTGAGTACCAGCCAATAGAGGGACCGTATACTCTTATTTTTACTAATGTAAAATGCAGAGCAAACTTGCCTATTCCTCTAAGATTTGCTATTAAAATTACAAGTGTCATCACCCCATCCCTCTGTCTCCA
Organism: Sciurus carolinensis; assembly: GCF_902686445.1. Taxonomy (NCBI): domain Eukaryota; kingdom Metazoa; phylum Chordata; class Mammalia; order Rodentia; family Sciuridae; genus Sciurus; species Sciurus carolinensis. The sequence goes on from NC_062226.1 coordinate 71,670,051, forward strand.
GAGGCAACCACTGCACTTCATCTAGCTGATTTTTTTGCCCTCTGTGGTAGCAGATCTTTGAAGACGTTTTCCAGGAACTATAGCTCCCAGGACTCGAGCTCCTGTGGTAGCTCCTTCCATCCTGAATCTGGCTGGTTTTGCTGTTTGCAGTAGCCAATAGAAGGCAGCTGAAGTGACATGATACCAGTTCCAGGCTGAAGCCTTAACAAGGTCTGCCAGCTCCTGCTTTTGCCTCCTAAGCCTGTCACATTAGGTGTTCCTTCCTCCTCTTCTTCCAGGGGGTTTTCAAAATTCACTTGCATCCTGTGTGGGGGCTCCTGCTTCTTGTGTCTCATATTTTCTCTTTTGTTTTGTTTCTTCTTTCATTCTGATGAAGCACATCCTAGAGTGGTTTATGGAGGAAATTGTTTCTGCTGAGAGTGATTTTTTGGTACTTCCTGCCTGGCAACTTTATTCTGCTTTCACAAGTGACTGGTAGATTAAGTTTAAAAGTCTGAATTTTAAATAAACGCTTTTCAGAACTTTTAAGGAATTGCAAATGGATGATAACTTCCTGCATTGTTGTTTAGAAGTCTAAAGCAGTCAAGCTCTTGGTCCTTTGTATGTGACCTGTTTTTTCTCATTGGAAACGCGCGCTCTCTCTCTCTCTCTCCCTCTCTCTCTCTCTGTAATTTAAAGTTTTTTCCAATCTCCTGCTTGGGAGATAAAGAATCAACTGCCAGAGTACTGGGAACCAAATAGGGGAAATAAGAAGGGTCTTAGCATTCAATATGCATTAAAATTTATTTAGTCTTTTCCCACAGTCTCTTTTCAGAACAGCAACCCAGCCCTCATTTAACACCTGGTTTCCCCTAGACCGGAAAATCTGTTTTACTCCCTTCAGAGAATAACTTTTTCTTTTTGATTGGAGACGACTGTGGAAAGTAGGGAAGAAGACATGGCCGCTTCTTAAAAAAGACAACAAATACTTCTGTATTTTTCCTCCCTTCTGTTTCCCCTGCTGAGTTTCTGGATGTCTCAATTTCTGGGTCTTTTGAAGTGTAAGTCGGCTTGATACCTCCTTGGTATCAGTTTTCTTTCTTTCTTTCTTTCTTTCTTTCTTTCTTTCTTTCTTTCTTTCTTTCTTTCTTTCTTTCTTTCTTTCTTTTTTTGGTCGACTATTTTCCATCCTTTTATCTGCTTCTCATCTTCCAGGTCTAGAAAGGTAAATGTCACTTCTGATCACAGCCCATGGGTCACAGCCCAGTTACATGGTCCCAATTTCTCTGCAAAGGAGTCTGGGATATTTAACTTTGAATATGCAAGGAGAGAAATAAGGGCGTCTTCTGTCTACGTCTACATCTTCTGTCCTAATGCTTTTAATGAAGAACTCACACATTTGTTTTAGAGAAGTTGAGAGGAGAATAAATTAATTTAATTAAATAAATTAATAATTAATTTAATTAAAAAATTAATTAAACTAAATAAATAGTTGAGAGTAAATCTTTGTTCAGTAGGTCATATTTATCTGGTAGTACGTGTGTACTTTGTCATGTCCCAGAAAAAGCTAGATCAGTGATTGTCCAAAACATGTCAAAAATGTGACATTATTAATTATCAATATCTGGTCCTGGCCACAGATATTCAGAATGCAGAGTAAGGGTTCTAGACTCAGACAACCTGGGCTCATGCCAGACTCCATCAACTTTTAGCTGTGTGACTTTGGCCAAGAATTTAGCTTCTCTGTGATTCAGTTTCTTCAACTGTAAGATGGGGTGGTACTGTAATAGTTCCTGCCCCATTGCGGTAGTGTGAGGAATAACTTAGTTAATACTCCTAGACATAGTCAGTTCTATATTAGTTGTTATTGTTACATGCTAGTAACTATTGTTATCACCATTATTTTTATTATTAATGTGAACTATTCCTTTCAGATTTGTGCTGCTGCCAATCTGCATGATTATGTAATTAAGACCAGGCAATGGTTCATTTAACAAATGATGTTGACTCATATTCTCAAGCAAGTCAAGAAAGAGAAAGTGCGATCCCACAGCCCTGCTGGGAAGCCTGTAGTGTTGTGCTCTGTACAAGCTGAGAGTCGCTCCAAGCCTTGGTGTCTCTTAACTTAGTGGGCAGACCACTGAGTGCATAGAACTCTGTCCTCCTGCCAAATCAGAGGTACACACAAATCACCAAGTGAAAGGATGCTTAGTTTCTGTGTAACTAGGGACCAGAGATGACCATGCCTGTCATCAGAACTGGCTGCCTGGTTTAGGAAAAGAATAATGGGCATAGATATCTACTGACCTGGGTTCCAGTTCTTTCTCTAGACAGCATCAAAGGCCTCTCAGTTTCCTGGATTTCTTTGGCTCCACCCAGCTTTAAAATTCTACAAGGAGGCAATCTAGTGGACATAACCAGAACCTTGAAAATCTGCTAGGAATGGCCTAAGATCATATAGACTTGGGGTTCCCGGTGTCCATGTCCTGGCAAGCACATAAGTCTACATGCTGCACCTTTCCTGCTGTGGTTATGGTTCTGGAGCAAAGGACCCATAGGCTCATCCTCTGAGGAGAGGCTCAGCCCAAACCCATTCTCTTGCTTACCACACAGATGAAAGGAGCTGAAGAAATCACTCTTGCCTTATGAATTGCCACCCAGATTCTAGTTAGACAGGGACTATCTTTGCAAAAACACCTTGCAAAGTTCCCTAAAGTTGTTGGGCCTTGAGGGTAGGAGCCAAGCATCCGAGAACAGGGAGAAACTGTTCTATTTGAAAGGGGAAGAGAGTTTGTTTCATTCTTAAGGGGAAACAATGGAAAAGAGGCAAATAATAGAGCAGGCGTGTTATGTGTAGTGGGAGCCCGTGGGGTGGTGTGACCCTGGGAAAGTCAGGGTGCAGGATCCATGAGAACCCCCTCTTGTGAAGTAGTCAAAGGGTGTCAGCATTGGAGATGCCTGCTGTTCAGGTGGAAGTTGTTGGCCTTGTTGAGAAGTAGGCCTCTTTCCTATCCTTATGTTTCTAGAAGAGTCTACTGTTCATCAAATGCTTTGTATAAGTAAATTGTTTTCCTTTTGAAACTGTGGTAGAGTTGAGTTTTACATTTTGACTTATGATGAGAAAAAGAAATGACACATTCAATCAGGAACGTGAGAACATAAGTCTGTCAGGAGTTTGCAAAAATCCCGAGGAGGGTGCAGGACTTGCCCTGCTGGGTGTGGACGGTTGACTTGAGAAGATGGAGTCCAACACTTACTGACATTTCAAGTGATGGGATAGGGAGGCTGCAGTTCAAATCTGGGTTGTTGATGTAACAGACTAGTGATTGACATGGCTGGGATCAGCTTCACTTCTCTTGATAAATGATATTTATTAAATTTCTACCATTTGTCAGGAGTTATGCTGTTTGCTGAGATACAAAGGCAAAAATGACATCAACCCTTTCCTCCAGAAACTTCCCAATTGGAAGGTGGTTTTGTAGCCAGAGTGGTCAGACCTTCTAGTTTCCCTAGACATTTTTGGCTTATTCTAGTTGTTCTGGTATAATTATTAATACTGCCCAGTTTCATGCCCAGGAAAGTGTCAGTTTGGAGATAAATTATTTGGTAACCATTCCACAGATTTATTGCGAAGATTAACTGATAAAAATTCTGTGAAAAATGTGAATTGTAAAGCATTATACAAATGAAAAGGATTAAGAGATTTAAGTTCCTTTATTGCTTTCTCCTTCGGAGGTGACCAAAATGTCTGAATTTGTTATCTGTCTTGGCCCCTGTTATTGTTCTGAGACTTGTTTGGATTTGCATGAAAATTAATTTTATCTGAAGGTGGCTTAGCATGTGCCCATCCATTTTCTAGCTTAAACTCCTTTCTTGTGCTCTATTTTGGATCCTTACATGAAGGCTAGGGTCTTCCCAGATTTAAAAAATTATTATTTTCATTATTTTCAAATTTATGTGTCCTTTCAAATTTAATCTTTTATAATTCTGATGGATTTTGGACATGGGGAAAGTCCCGGTGCCCTAGGAATTTTTTAAGTCTCTTTAGAAGGGAAAGGGAATGAGGATGCTAGTATTGTGTTTACCATAAAGAAGGCAGAGTATCTGTTCTCAAAGAGCTTCCAACATAACCATCTTAGCTGCCCCTGTATGAACCCAGGGGAAAATGGTACCATTGATTTCCCTCCTCACTCATAAGAGTTAAATAATGCAGGTACCTGCCCTCAGTCAGTAAAGGATTAGAATTTGAAAATGTGTCTCATCTGATTCCAAAGTCTGTGGGTTGTTCATTCATAAGTTGAGCACATATATATTGAATTCCCACTCTGGGCTGGGCATTGAGTACTTTGCTGTGAGCAAAACCAATGTGGTTCCTCATTTCCAGTTTGGCATCAGCGTCATCTTTTCAGGCTATATTTATTAACTAGATTTTTTTCCAGGTACTATGTAAATGCTTTAGATTAAAATTGTCATGATGACTATGTGAGAGCGATTATTGTCCTCAAATTTATGGATTGGGAGATGGAGGCTCAGTGAGGTCAAGCAAATTTTCTAGGCAAAGGGAAGTAATGCTTTGAATATGACCATCATTGTCTTATAAGGTGTCACACACCTTTGGTTTTATGTCACACCATGGTAAGTGCCACACTGAGGGTAGTGGGGCCTGGGGTGGGAGAAGATGAGTGGGGAAGACTTTGGTCTTAGGGGGAAAAGGTGGTAAATATGTGATTTCTTTTAAAATTTTTGGCAGAAAAATCAAATATAGACATTAAAACTATAAAAGGAAATAGTTATCATCATAATAAAGCACTATAGTAAATAATGGTAATTAGTGACCTATTTAGGTCTACCTGACATAAACTTTTTAAATATGACTTAGACAAGTGTGTGAACCCTGATTAGTATTCATGTGACCTAGTTCCTGGTTTTGTCTACTGAATGAAGAATTTATTCTTGGAACATAGTAGTCATTGGAGCTGAATGGGGAATTTGTTCATGGAAGTTTTATTCTGGAACTTGATTTTGGGGTGCTTGCATTTGAGCAAATCTGATACTCTTCAGTACTTCTTTTAATATAACTGTAGAGATGTGGGTTTCTTCTACTTGCTTTTGGTCTTACCAACATATCTTCTTTCCCTCTTTTATGATTGTAGAATCTCTGTGGGAACCCATGACTTTGACCATGGATGAGCTGACCACATCTCTCTTTCCATGGTTATAGGGATCCTCCCAACTCTCTTTCCACAGTGGTGAATTCAGGGGCGGGCACTGATTTATGGCAAGCAAATCCAAGTCCTCCCTGTGACCTTTATGTTGTAATTACCAGGAAAAATGCTTCCTTCTAATTGGTGTTTTTCCCAGTTGGTTGGGTGTGAGCCTGGCACTACTGGTGGTTGCTTTCTCTGACATGTGTATGGGCTAATGTCTAAGGGATAGAGGACAAACCCTGACGACAGCAGTCAAGTCCTAGATCCCACTGGCTCAGCTTACCCTTAGATTTTCTGGTCATGCAAACTTACAATTCCATTTATCTATCTTTGCTTGAGCTAGTTTAAATTGTGTCTCTGTTACTTGTTACTAAAAAATTCCCAAGTACTGTAATGGTTCACTGATAATAATTTAGAGAAGAAAACAAGCACCAGATCACATTAGTATTTCTCATTATATCACGTGAAACTATGGTCGTCCTGGTTACCTCACTGAAACATTTTGCATCATCTGGCATCTAAGGCTCTGGTATATGTCCTGAAAATTTTATGCATATAGATGTTCAGATCTGTTAATTACTTGGGATCCTCTTGGAGCCCTAGTTGCAAGTGCCTGATATCTTTGTGGCATCAGAAACATGGGAAATCTTGGAATGTCCCGCCCCCAAAACCTCATGAAGGCAGTGTAAAGAAAACTGAGAAGTGAAAGAATTGGAATTTAAGCTCTGACTGTGCCACTGATTTGCAGAATGATCTTGGATAACTTTGATCTCAATTTCCTAGTCTGTAAAATGCATGGGGGTAGCAAAGTCAAAGTGGGTATTTTGGTTTCAGGGTAGCTTTGGGATGAGGTAGTGGCAGACGTTGGTTTTGGGGGGCTAATGCCTGGATTGCAATTCCTGATGACCAATTTGCTCTGTGACACGTACACTGGTGATTTGAATAAAGGAGTAAAATGGACAAGCAAGAAACAAGTGCATTTGTGGAAGATTGGTCTATAAGTTAAAGGACCCAAGTAAGACTAAAAGTAGCCTGACTGGAGAAGGCTTAAAAAACACTGTTGGAAAAACTTTACATTATAATCCTCACTGAGTGGATTTAGTTTCTAGCTGAAATCTTTTCACATTTGAGCACAGTTTATTCCACAAGGGAATGGCGCACTTTCCTTTATGTCTAAAAATAGTTGGAAAATGTCATACATTTTGACCTTGTAGCTCTCTTTTGGACCAAATTTTATCTCCTTCCATTTGTACAATATTTAAGAACTGTAGTAACTTTGCATCTCATGTAAGTGATAAAAGTGTCAACCTGGGTGTCCCTTTTTCTAGGATATCTAGTACTAGATTAAGAACATAATAACATTAGAAAGAGAGCAATCATGCATGACTACCCATTGGAAAGAGGGGTGGTGGCAAAGACTGTATAAATAATTTAGAAAGAATTTTTGTTTTCAAGCACACCATAATGAATTCCTGTAAAACTTATTCATAAACTGTTTAAACAAGGTAAATTTAAGTAAGTGTTCCCAGTAACACTCCAGGATAAGTTAGTTGCTTATGAAATCTAACTGGTACACAGAATTATTGGACATGAATTCCTTTATAACATATGCCAAAAGCGTTTTACTAGGATTTGACTAAACCATTTTTAAAATAAGGTGAGTTAGGTAGCAAAATTAACTGCCCATGGTATCAGTGCTAATAATGATTATTTTTCTTGTGAATAGAGTTGGTGGGAGACATGCATTTAGACATAGCTTCAAAACCTTAAGAACTTTTTTTTTTTTTCGCAGTGCTGGGGGTTGAAACCAAGATTTTATGCATACCAGGCAAATGCTATACCACTGAGTTACATCCCCAGTCCACACATTGCCTCTCTCTCTTTTTTTAATCCACCCATGTTTCAGGCTTAGGTTTTTTCCCTCAAACATGCAATTTTAAAGGAATATGGGTCAGACTGTAGTGGTTTTCATTGTTTCGTATTATCTAATCAAACTGACAATAAGTTTTCATGAAGTTTTTCTAAAGCTAGAACATAGTGGTTAATATTTTTGAATTTTAATATTTATTTCAAATTTTCTCTTTAAATTTTAAACAAATTAATAAATGCATATCTTAGAAAGAAGTTGTCTTCCACATATCCATTAGTCATTAGTTTATTATTTATGTCACTGATTATGTCTGAGGAACAGAAATGCATATAATGAAATGAGAACTAGATAATTATCTCTGAAATGATTGTATGAGTGCATAGACAAATTTGATTTCATACATTTGATTTCTTTTAGTTGAGCATTCTTATACCTTTTGCTTAGATTCCTTAATGGTATTTCTAGTCTTTTCCAAGATTGATAATGATCAGTTATTATTCATAACTATGTGATTTATATAGATACTGCCTGTGCCTGTCATAGTCCTTTGAATTTATATATGTCTGACCTTTACAATTAATTCCATAAATTGCTATCTCCTTTTTTGTTTTTTTGACATGAAAGAGTTGATTCTTGACTACAGTATGTCTCCTGCTCAGATCCGTAACATATGATAACATATCTTTCTTATTTTTCTCTTAGTATTTTTTAAAAAGTTAAGTCCATATCTATTCATACTTCCTTCATTCTCAACCTGATACCACCCTTTTCTTCTGCTCCAGAATGCCATCCAGGAACACATGTTACATTCAGTCACCTGTCTCCTTAGGCTCCTCTAGGCAATCTCTCAGACTTGTTTTTGATGACCTTAACAGTTTTGAGAAGGAACTTATTGTTTTTGTATTCTTTTAGCTTTTAAAAAAATGCTTTACAGAAAAAAAAGTCAGCAGTCATGGGAACTTTCTTCCCAGGTCTCGGGTGAGCTTCTTTACCATTGAAGATGAAATCCAAAGAAAAAGAACTTCTCAGTGATGGAGGACAGTGCTTATCACGTGACACTATCCAGTGTGGAGGTGAATGAGCACTGGCTTCTGAGATTTGACTTTATTTATTGAAACCAAGGTATACAAGAAAAGATGAAAAGAATTGGGGATAATGGTATTCACAGAAAGGGCGCAGGGACTCATTTGCTGTCTTTGATGGAGACTCTCAGCATGAGGTTTATGCCACTGTGTGATGGATGCAGACAGGACAAGATGCTGAGAGAGCAGTTGATAAGCACCAAAAAGTTTACTGAAGCAAGTTTGGGGTCCTCTCCAGTGGAAGTCTTCTCTGGGTGCTATGGCTTAGTCAGGGTTGACTGAGAGAAAGGGGCAGATAGAGGAATGAGGTACCTCCCTAGATTTTTGAGTTACTCTTCTTATGAAACCTCTCAAGGGGTAAGTCAGAGGTATGAATGGCATCAGACCTTGTCTGAATCAGGTAGTCTGATTTAGCAAATAAAAGTACAGGACTTGCAGTGAGGGTTGAATTTCAGGAGAATAATTTTTTTGGATAAGAATGTCCCACTTAACATATTCAAGCTTAAAAAATTAGTCTTCGTTTATTTGAAAATTCAGTTAACTGGACATCCTGCATTTTACTCTGACCCCCACCCTAGTGCTTCTGTGGTAGGGGAGACAGAGGGCTAGTGAAGGGGAGAGGCACAGTCTCTGATTCAGAACACCACTCTCAGGGAGCAGTTACCTGGAGTGAAGGACAATGTGACATTGCTTATTGTCAAAAGTATCCCAGGTCATCATTCGAAGGGACTCTGGGCCTCTTGCCTCTCTGGAGCAGCATTCTTTTTGTCTCCTTTCTCTCTTGATTTTTGAATAGATAACCTGGTAAGTCTGTATTATCTAAAGAGCATTCTCTAATATATAATATACAGAGCCAAGAAAATAGAACTCAGTAGGATCAGAAAAGATATATTTTTCCTACCACCACCTGGTTTCTCAGCTTTCTTCCCTCCCTCTCTACGTCCTTCCCTCTCTTTCTCTTTCCTCCCCTTCCCTTCCCCTCCCCTCCCCTCCCCTCCCCTCCCCTCCCCTCCCCTCCCCTCCCTTCCTTCCTTCCTTCCTTCCTTCCTTCCTTCCTTCCTTCCTTCCTTCCTTCCTTCCTTCCTTCCTCTTTCTTTTGCCCTGAATTTGTGGTCCAGTGATTAATTTCATAACTCCCTCTTTCTTCTAACTTCTGGTTTTCTCATAAATTTCTGATTTCTCAAAATTAAAAATTAGACTTTGCCAAGATTTCCCGGGCATTAGATAATTGAAAGTCCAATTAAACCCTGTTACATGCCCAGGAAACACACTTAAGAAGAATAATATAACAAACTTAAGAATTCAAAACTGATAGAAGTTTGTATGCTCTTGGCCTCTGAAGAAATCAGCAAAAATATTGTGCTTGATATCCTTCGCAAATCAATTGGGTCAATATCTGAGAGCATTGAAAGGTTTTTGTGAAATAGAGTTGACACACCATAATCTTTTAATGGCATAAATTCCCATTAGCTCAACTGCTGCATAAGTAATGTTCATTATAGTGATTAGAAATGTTAATTTCTTAGAGCGATAATAATTTCCTTTCATCTTTTATGGTGGTGTTTTTTAAACTGCAGGATACGACCCATTAGTAGATCATGAAATCAATTTAGTGGGATACAATCAGCAGAATAGACTATATTAAAATAGAAAATATTAAATTTCACTGCATAATGTCCATGTAAATATTATTTCAAGTACTTAAATTTCAATTTTACAAGTGCATATGTGTAACTGCCTGGAGATGGTATGAAGTGTATTTCATATTGTATGTCATGCTCAAAATAGTTGGAAAACAATGATTCTTTAATAAAATAAGTGAATTCTAACACTCATCTAAAGGTGATGCATAATTTGGAATCTCATCAATTGGTGAAAGGGAAAGAAATATTTTCATTTGAAGATGATGGTCACTTTATTTTTACTGATAATTAGACCACTTCCCTAATTGTTACGATTTTCTTTCAGAATCATAATGCGTTTCATTTTCTATTATGGAAGGGTTAGGGATATCTTGGTGGCATACCTATGTGAGGCTACGTAGTTGGAGTGCCTCTACCATTTACTGGCTAACTTGGGCATGTTTCTGAATTGCTCTGCGCTTCAATTTCCTTGTCTATAATCTTGTGAAAAATTGGTAACTGAACTGTTACAAAGAATAAATGAGGACTGGGGTTGTAGCTCGTGGTAGAGTGCTTGCCTCGCATGTGTGTGTGGGATGTGGGACACTGGGTTTGATTCTCAGCACCACATAAAAATAAATAAAATAAAGGTTCCATCAACAACTAAAAAATATTTAAAAAGAAAGAATAAATGAATTTATATATAGGATGCACCTAACACAGTGTTTGACAAATAAAGCAAATACTCGATAAATGTTAGTTATCAATATTATTGTGTTTTCTTATCTTTATGTAAGAATAACAAATATGAGTTATTTGCTTTAAACTTTTGTTTTTGTCTATGACCAAGGAAGAGTGGGGCCTAGAGTATGTTTTGTGGCTCAGCCCATGCATGGTTCCTAGCCCCTTAATCCTTCTGTCCAGTGTTTATATTTTTTAGTTCATTGAAATGGAATGTTTTGGACCATAATTCTTGACCTGAGATACATAATACATTTTATAGGATTGTGAATCTCCTGAAATGTGATCACAATTTTTGAATGAATGTGCATATGCCTTTGCAGAGTGTCCATAAGACTCATAGCCTCTATTGTCTAAGGGTTCATATGTGGTGTAGTAAAGAGTAAGACATACTCGGGCCTAATTGTAGGTTAGCTAATTAGCATTGTAACTTTAGCCAGTTACTTAACCTCTTGTAGCTTTACTTATCTCATCTACAAAATGGGGATTAAAAATATCTTCGATAGCACATAGTCGTTGCAATATTTAATGGCTTTAGGAGTTGTAAAAGTTTAGCAGAGATTGCAACATGACAGGTCTTCAAGAAAATGTTAATAGTGGAAGAAGAGTAGTTGGATTGGAAAATTGAATGAAATGTTATTCTGAGGTTTAATTTTGGAATACTGAATCTAAAGCTGAATCACTGAGTAATCTATAAATTTCTTTATTGAACAAAAATTGATTGAATGCTCAAGTGTCGGGGATTGTGCAAGGTGCTGAGAGTACAGTAATGCACAAGACACATTCTCTGCTCTCAAGGAGTTTTTAATCTAGGGAGGCTGCAAACAGTTAATGACCAGTCAGGTGATAAACACCACAGCAGGCACACGACAGCACTGAGGGAGGATGGAGGAGACATTTTTTCTTTTTTGTCATTATAACACTATATTTATAAAAATTAAACATAAAGACAACATATTGAGTAAGTGAATTACCAATGATAGTTTGATGTGAAAATTGCATACCATGAAATCTACCATCTTAATAAACTCTGAAGTGTATAGTACAGCATTTTTTTAAAATTATTTTTTGATTTTATTGTGCACAAATGTACAACTTTCATTTCTCTGGTTGTACATGAAGTAGAATCACGCTGTCTGTGTAATCATACAGTAAAATAGGGTAATGATGTTTGTCTCATTCTATTTTATTTCCTTCCCCTGCTCCCTGCCCACCCCTCATTTTCCTCTGCACAATACATCATTTGGAGGAGACATTTCTAATGAGAACCATCTCCAACATGGCTTATGGTTTTGTTTAGTCCTGTGATTCCAGTTTGAATTTTAGAACTGAGCAGTCACAACTTTGTTTTATTTATTTTAACACTGAAAATTATTGGTCAAATGTATATACTTATTAAGGCTCATCAAGGATGGGATTTGATTTGCAGAATCTGGAGGAAACTGCTTGTCTCTGGGAAATGTCTCCAAAGATGAGAACAGGTAGTGAGATGTCTGTAACATTGGAAATAGAGAATAGGACAAACCCACCTGATGTGTACAATGGAGTATTTTTCATTCTTTTTTTTTTTTTGTGCTGGGGATCGAACCCAGGGCCTTGTGCTTACAAGGCAAGCACTCTACCGCCTGAGCTATCTCCCCAGCCCCTCAAACACACCTTATGAACTGAAATCCCACGGCCCAGAGTATTTCTATTTTTGCCTTAACCTGCAGGGAGTTTAGGGTTGAATTTAATGCTTCCTTGAAACAGTATAGTAGCCTAATATGTTTTTATGGTTTATTTCTTTCTTCTTTCCCCTTAATGATTTTTAATTTTTCATTTTAGTGTATATATTCAAATACACTCTCACACACACAGATGCCATAGTGAGTGTTTTTTGAAAATAGATATGGTAATAATAATTAGAAAATGACCTTGGATAACTGAGTCTTACACATTATTTCAAATTTTTTCTTTATATATTTTTCTGATTCAATGGATATGACTTGGATCATAGTGTATTAAAATTGAGTCACACTGTAATGGGTCTATTCTACCAGAACTTAATAGCAGTATCAGTGTCTTATGGGAGAGTTCCTCATGTTATCAATAACTGAATGTGTCAGGGAAGCATTTGGGATTATACCCATTAATAGGAGAAATAAGGTTGCTATATTATTACATTTTAATTATTTTTGTACTCTATGGATGCAGAAACTCTTTTACCTTTGAGTAAAGCTGTCAGGATAGCTAAATCAATGTCCTGGTGTCCTTCTGATCCCATTCGAAAAACTGTAATCTGCAATATAAGACAAGATGATCATTAGCAATTTATTTTTCCCCACAAGAGAAAGTAAATCAATGACAGCACAACTAAACAGAGACTATTTTAATATCTATAAAGTAGATTCTTAACCAGAGGGCAAGCACATATAGTAAGGATTCAACTAGAACACTGCAATTCATTAAGATGGAGAAGCATTAGTAGCCTCCAAACAATCACCTTAGATAATAGAATTGATTACAGTTACAAGAAGAAACCAGAGATCAAGTAAAATGTCCTCTTCTATCATTTCAGTTTTAAAATTAAGACTTGCAGGATTTACAAAAATGGGAAAACTAAAATGTGAACTCTTATTGAGAATATTTTGTGGCTCAGTGGTAGAGGGCTTGCCTAGCATGTGTGAGGCACTGGGTTCAATTCTCAGCACCACATATAAATAAATGAATAAAATAAAGGTCTATCAACCTCTAAAAATTTTTTTAAAAAATAACTATTTAGTGTGCTGTTTAGTAACTGGTCCCCAGTGCACAATACACCATCACTGCACTTATCCTCTGCAGTTGCTACTCAAGAGTTTCAACATTGTGATGCCTCTGACCCTCCAGTCCTCTCAATGACCTTGAACCTCCTGTAGAGTAACTTGACATCCAGGCTGTAAGAAGTAGAAAATAGACAATCCAATAACATGTTTTTTTGGCAATCTAGGGGTAAAAGTTATTATCTGGGGAAGAATAACAGGGAGGAGAGTGAAGAGATAGCAATGAAGAATTAATATTTGTGGGAACTTTGCTGGTGTGTGTGTGTATGTGTGTGTGTGTGTGTGTGTGTGTGTGTGACAGAGAGATAAGACAGATAGAAAGAGAGAGCACACTAGGAGACTCGTTCTAGAACAGGTGTTATTAACAACTGTTACCCATATCATAAACTAACTATTGGGAATAATCTCTACTTGTATGATGCTAAATAATTCCTCTTATAACCATAAATTTTCTGACATTAGAAGAAAGTAATGAGAAATGTTATTTGTAGGCAGGCACTTACTGTGGGTCACTTAAAGACCTGAGCTTGTTTCTGGGAGGGAACTTTAATGTGCACACAGGAAATACCAGGCATCCATGTTGGGCAGCAAAAGATGACTTTTTTTTTTTGGGTGCTGGGGTTCGAACCCAGGGCCTTGTGCTTACAAGGCAAGCACTCTACCGACTGAGCTATCTCCCCAGCCCCAAAAGATGAGTTTTTATCTTGTGTTTGAAATAATAAGTGAACCCTCTAACATGAAGAGGTTGAGTGTGCCCCTTCCTTTGCCACTTTAGAGGATGAAGATTATAGAGACAAAGAGTATTCAGGTTTGGGAGACAAAGAGAAGCAGTATTATAAGGCACAGGCAGCATTCTGAAGAAGTGTTCATTAGGAAAAGGCTCACTATGAAGGAAGGTTGGAGAACAAATGCCCCAGGAAAGAATAATATTCATTAATGAGTCCCTGACACACAAGAGGGGTATCTTATCCTACCACCAACTGAAGGGCACAAAAACAATGTGGTTAAATATCACTAATTCCTAGCCCAAACCAGGCTATCAGATGATTTTGGAGCAAAACTTGGCATAACATTCTGCCTATGAAGAATTTGCATTACAAAGTAAGGTTAATCTTTCTCAAGGAATTTTTTGGTCATCTTCGTAAAAATAAGCTCAGCAAGGAAAAGTGCAAAACTTTGCTGGAGAACAGGAAAGAGTAAGTAGAGGCATATACTAAGTTGGTTGATGGGAAAATACAATATAATTAAAATGCTATTTCTCACTAAATGAATATAGAATTAATTATAATTTCAATAAATATTCCAAAAATATTTTCATGGTCTTTGATAGATTGATACTAGAATTCATCTGGAAAGTTAAATTTCTTAGAATTAAAGGGAAAACATCAAAAGAAAAAAGCAAGAATGTAGAATGTGTCTCACTAGTTATAATGTTTTCTAAAACCACAGCATTTAAAATAGAGAGAAATAAGGGGAGGGAAGAAGATAACACTAGTACTTATCTCTTTTGTACTTGTTTATATATCCAAAGGTCAGAGCCTGGGATGAATATAAGGCAGAGATTGCAAGATGAAATGCCTTCATAGGTATTTGAACTAAAACATTTTAAAAATTAGAAAGAGACAAAATCTATCAGTGTGCTATATTCAGATTATGGCTACAGTTACATCTCTGGTAATGACTGTCAATTGGAAGGGTGCCCCCACTCTATTATATTTGCCCAGAAATCTGCTTTTGCATAATCATAGGTTTGGCAGAGGTGCCAATCTGACCTCATTCTTCTGATGCCTGAACTTCACTGCATAATTAGAGATCACTTTTTAGATGGAGATTCTTCTGGGGCAGCAAATAGATGCATTTACCTTGACATATAAGATCATCAGGCTTTTTCCTAAGAGCACATGTAGATTTGAGGTTGGGGAAAGGAAGACGCATAAATGTAGAGTTTCTAAAGGATTTTTCAGGGAAGGCACATGGATATATGTGCCGCTATTTTTAAGGAGCTTGAAATGGGTTTTCAAATGCCAAGGTTTCAGAGATTTCCTGGAAAACTGATGTGGTGGTAATGGTTGCCTACCTCTCATGCCCCATCCTGGCAAAGACCCCAATGATCTGGGACTGATACTGGAGGGAATGAACATGCCTTAAGAAGAGGAAAAGAGAGTTAAGGGGTGCCTGGAGACCTCAAAGACAGAATTCATACAATTTCACCTTGATTGACCTGGGCTTTATGTCTTCTTTGCTGCTCCAAAACTTTTCATTTGAAATTAAAATGTTAAAAATTAATTGCACAATTTATATCTCTGTTTTGGGGGAAAAAGTCAATAAGAAAACTGAAGTCACATTCTAACACCCACAGTCTTGATAGAGATGCCAAAAAATGAGGAATTCTTAAATCAATTTCGTAGTGATATGATCAAAATAGTTTTAGAGTAGGATATATTGATATAAAATTCCCTGGTTTTGATGTAGCATTCTTTAATAACACTAAACTTTACTTGCTAACATTTTTTGAGGTCCTTTGCAAAGGTGTTTGTAAGTGAGGTTGGTCCATGTCTCCAGTCTTGCCTGAATTGGTCTCAGAGACACGATAACCAATCAGCATGAGTTGGGAAGATTTTTCTCTTTCCTTATACTCCAGAGCAATTTATGCGATGAAGGAAGATTTAGGAGGATGTTTATAATATGGGGTACTTTTAGGAACTGAAGGAATTATTATTATAATTGATCAATTTAGACTTCTACCTCTCTTTGAGTCAATTTCGTATACTTTCTTAGGTAATCAAACATTTCATCTAGATTTTCATGTTCACTGGCATAGTGTTGTACATAGAATTCACTTACTATTTTTAAAATCTCCTCTATGTCTAGAATTATATGGCATTTAAAAATTCCTCTTAATTTGTCATTAGATCAAAACCAGGTCATTTCAAAGAATAGGCTCTTAAATTTATTCATCGATATTATTGATATACTCTTTTTTACTTTTATCATTTCTTCTATTTTTGCTTCTTTAGCTACTTTTATCCTGTGGTCTTAAGTTGACTTTTTAGTCAATTTATTCTTATTCCTTTTATGTCATTTTGTTTCAGGTGTCTATCTTTTTTTATAAAGCTTTATATTTATACATAGTAGTTGGGTTCAAACTCATACATGGATGGAATTTTATTTCAGTTCATGAACTCCCTGTTCCTCCCCCTTTTCCCTTCCTTCCTCCCTCCCCTCTCCCATTTTCCTTCCTCTACTCTACTAGATTTCCTTGAACTCATTTGATAGGTTCTTTTTACATATGCATAAAGTTGACATTCTCTGTGGTATATTTATATATGCACGTAACATGATTTTGAAGAATTTATTCTGCACTGCCTTCCCTTTCCCATCTCCCGCATTTTTTGGTGGGGGGAGGTGCTAGGGACTGAACCCAGGACCCTTAACCACTGAACCACATCCTTAGCCCTTTTTTATTTTGAGACTGGGTCTTGCTAAATTGCTTAGGGCCTCACTAAATTGCTAAGGCTGGCTTTGAACTTGCCATCCTCCTGCCTCAGCCTCCCAAGTTGCTGCAATTACAGATGTGTGCTACTATGCCCGGCTCCCCTTACCCATCCCTGCATCTTATAAATAGCAGGACTAGACATTTTTTTTTCTAAAATCAAATCAGAGCTGCTCTCTCTTTCTTAATTGCCAACAAGAATCTAGTTATATTTAAAATTACTTTTTTTTGGGTTTTATATCTCATCTTAATTTGTTTTCTATACTTTCTCATCATTTCTCTTCTATATCTTTTCTTGCCTTTAAAATTGTTTTTTTGAATAGGTAGTATATGTACCTGGTAATAAAGAATCCTAAGAGTATAAAGAGATTGTGATAAGCATTGAGTTCACTCTTCCTGTTTCTGCTTTCCAGCACCCTCATCAAAGGCAACAATGCTACCCAGTTTAGAGATGATTTACATAGAGGATTCTTCTTTCTTTTACACAAGTGGTAGCAAGCTTTGCTCTCTATTCTATACTTTGCTTTTCTTAGACTATATCCTGAAGAGCATTCCATTCAATCACCTAGAGGTGAGCATCATTTTTTTTTTGACTGGCTGAAGTTTCCTCATATGCATGTACCAAAATTTACTTAACCAATCTTTTAGTGAGCATTTGGATTATTATCAATCTTTTGCCATTACAATCACTGTTCCAGTGAATATCCTTGTACACATGTCAGTGAGTATATGTGTGGAAAGAAACTTGTATACATGGAATTTCTTGGCCCAGCTACTCTAAGGAAAGTTTTTAAATTCTTTTCTTTGATTTTTGCCTCCAGAGTTCTTACCTTTTCCTTTCTTTCATATATTTTGATTCTGTATGGAAATAACTTTTCATAGTATGTACTTTCCTCCTATAGTAATTTAGAAACTGTAGTTTCTGCTTTTAACATTCCAGAAATTACTAAAACTTTTCTTATTTCCTATTACAGTAGGTAGGTGATATCTTTTTACCTGTCTTTCCATACTGAGCACTAATTGAAATTTATTTAAGAAATATATACATAATATATATATATATATAAATGTATAATGTGTGTATATAAGATAGGCTCATTTTATAAAATCTTAGCCACATAAATTTAATAAAAAATTTGAATTATGTAGAGGCATTAATTTAACTATTTTATAGGTGATTTAGTATGGTCTGATTTTTTATTCACTCTAAAATTGGTATTTTCAACATGTACTCTAGGAGTAACTCTCATACTTGTTTGACATGGTTGGTTATCTTATCAAAGCACTATGGGACACAGGGAGATTAATGTGTTCTTCCAGATCCAAAAGAAGAAATGTCAAAATGTTTTGTTACAAAAAGTTCCGTTGGATATCTTATATCTTCCACTCTCTTATGGACAAATTACCTTAGCATGGTTGAAATTCTGATTCTCATATTGAAGGGAAGTGAAATTTTTCACAATGACAGCATTTCCTTGATTTCTATCCCTTCAACCTATCTGCCAACCAACTTCTCTGCTTATGTTCTTCCTCTCATTTTGCATTCCCTTAAAAGAAAGGAATCTGAACAGAATTGACTCTTTGAACTCATGTATCGATTATCTCAGCTGTGCCTGGCACTGTTTAGGTGCTGAGCAAGGAGTCGTGAACCGTGCTGACCAATGCGTCTGCTTTCAGACTGTGAGAAGTGCCCTACAGCATTGTTTTCCCTGTGGCCTCCCTTCTCTCACTGGCACAGGCTTTGCTCAGTCAGTCGCAACTTCATTTCTGCAGCGCTTTTCTTTACCGCAGCAGTCTTTATTCTGGTCCTATCTCTCCCCTTTCCGTTTTATTCCCTATACCTCTGTTCATGCAATCTTTCTTATTAAAATTGCTTTAATGACTACCATTCCCTGTGATATAAAGCTAGAAATTCTTAGCAGGGCATTCAAGGATTCCCTTCCAGCTCTCTCTTGAGTCTCTCTTGTCAGTTATACCTCATTGCCATGCCTGTTGCTGCCACTGCCACTAACCAGCAGCAATTGTCTCACACACCTGATGCCCCCTGCACAGCTCAACTTGTTCCTTTCAGGGTCCTGATGTTGTTTTAGCCCCTCTGCCTTTGTTCATTTGTTCCTTCTTCCTGGAATACCCTTCCCATTGCTTGGTGAGTTAACTGCATGCCTTTCACTCGACATAGGCCATTTTAAGAAGCCCTTCTATACAACCAGCATGGAACACTCACTTTTTCTTTTGTGCGCCTACTATGCTTGAAGGCTTGCTAGGACACCGATTCCAACACTTCATTGCTCCTATTTGCACACATCTCTTTGTATTAAAGATAGGTTCATTTGCAGGCAAGAGCCCCAGTCTCTGCTGGGGCATTTGTTGAGTGGATGAATTTATCATCAAATGCTTGTACTTAAGAGACTGGTTAAAAAAGATAAAAATTTTAAAGTAGAATGTTCCACTCAAGAATGATAACAAAAGTAAATGAATAGATGTTAGGACTAGACCAAGAGTTCGTTACGAGTGAATCGATTTTAGCACAAGTCTATTGAAGCCTGTGTTATTGGTGAGGATTTAAACTCTTAGTCAAGCATTATGTGAAAGAAACTGGGCTGCCTGACTTATAGACATTATTTACTGAGATTTAGTATGAATCTGATGGGAAGTGAAATTTTTCGAGATATTGGCAGCATCAAATAATCCAAAAGAATGTTTCACTAAGATATTTGAAACTTTCATTCCACGTAGATTAAGCAGTAGTAGAGAAAAAGACTCAAAACAAGCATATATTACAGAAAAATGAAATAGAAGCATGGAAATAATTTTGAGGAAGGAATTTAAGATTTGGAGACATTTTGGTTCATTTCCTGAGAAACAAATAAGCAGGCTCACAACATAAATAACAAAACAGAGTTTTTGTCTGAATTAATCATGAACTTTCCATTTCTAAAACCAGCAGGTCTTATGGTTGAACAAGATGAGGGTATGAAAAAACATATTGGGAAATTAAACTGATTCACTTTCAAAGGGTCTATTAATTAGTTTAATTTGTGATTTATATTTATGTCACAGTAAGCAATGAATCTGTGAAAACGGATATGGAGGTTAGAAGAGCTTTTAAAAATGAAAATAACCATGATATTAGACTGAAAAACATCTATAAGCTGCAAGGACACTTTGGCTCAATCTATTAGGAACAGAAAGGAACATTCCATAATCATTTCATGCTGTGTTAGATTTTTAAGAGATGATATCTGAGTTTGACAAATGGTTTGTAATATACCTGAGAATTTTAGAGAAATACTATAACCATGCCATAGATAATCAGCACAGTAAGTTCTTATTAATTATCTAGGAATTTAGAAAAGTCCACTATAATCATGTTTTTCAATACAACTAAGAACAATAAAAATGCTACATCTAGAGTTTCCATTAGAAACAACATTTCTGAAATGTTTCCTAGTTTCCTGTTCAATTTCTTAATAAAATCTGGAGCTGTTTACCCAGGACAGGAGCAGGGGGAGAAGGAGAGAATCAGACTTGCTAAATAATTTGGTCACCATGATGGAATGATTTTAACTACCAGGTTACCTGACATTTCCCTGATGAATCATTAATATTTGAAATAACATGAAATGATTGAATGATTAATAGAAAATTAAAAAAATCTACATTCAACAAGATATGGAATGATATGTAACCATTGAGGGATCCAAACAGGGATACTGTTTGACAATAAAAGGACTTTTGGCAGATACTAACTTCAGTTTTCTCTTTGGCATAATCAAAGGTGACTTGGTACAGGCAAGAAAACAACATAATTTGTTAAGTAGAACATTGTGCACCCAAACATACTCTTATTTGACTTCCAACCTTTGGGAAAAAAATGAACTTTCTCTGGTTGACAATTTTTCTTTGCTTCCTTCCTTCAGTGCTAGGAATTGAACCCAGGGCCCCACCCATTTTAGGCAAGTGCTCTACTGTTGAGCCACATCTGCAGCCTGGCTAGCAAAATTCTTAAAGTTATCATTTTACCAATGGTACTAACTTCTAGAAATTGACATGCTGATTTAGGTAGAAGAAGGAAGGAAATCAGAGGAAATGCAAGCATACCTACAACTGAGCAATCACAAGAGCATTGGAGAGAGATGTGCAAAATTCTTATTGGAAAATTAATATCATTTACTTCAATTATTTGTTATCAACTCTAGTCATCCCTTAGTATCTACATAGAGGATTTGTTCGAGCATCCCCTGTGGATACCAGAGGAAACTCAAATACATAAAATGTTGTAGTAATTGCAACCCCCGCATCCTTCTGTATACTTTAAATCATCTCAAAATTACCTATACTTAAATGGTTGTTGTACTGTATTGTTTAGGAAATTTTGACAGGAAAAAATGTCTGTACATGTTCAGTGCAGATGCAATTTTGTTTTCAAATGTTTTCCATCTCTGGTTTGTTGAAGTTGTGGGTGGAACCTGTAGATTTGAAGGAATGACTGTACTGACTCTCCATGTAATATTTTTGAAGTAGTCTCATAATAAGCTCATGCTGAACTGGGTGATAAAAAGGGTTGCTATGGAGATAGAAGATAGAAACTGGGTGAAATGAATATAATTCCAGTATGTCCTAAAAGACTTTCATTTGTAAATACATTAGATAAAATAGATGATAATTTGACCTTTAAAATGTTACTTTATTATGTAATAGACTTGCCAGTTTATTTTCAAGTTTCCTTCCTTCTGCCGTAAGTACACAACTCAATTTAGATTACTTTTAGTAATAGACTGTCTTAGAGAGTTAAGTACACTGTCATTACGATTCAACTCTGTGCTCTCAGAGGACCCTCATGGATGAACAACTTGGGCATTAATGAAGAGTGCCAGTAAGGGTTTGCTTTAGACTGATCCTTTATTCCTTTTCCCTCTCTTTTTCTTTTTTTTTTTCTTGTACCAGGGATTGAACAGGGGTACTTAATCACTGAGCCACATCCCCAGTTTTTCTTTTCTTTTTTTTTTTTGTATTTTATTAGAGACAGGGTCTCACTAAGTTGCTGAAACTGGTTTTGAACTCGTGATCCTCCTGCCTCAGCATCCTGAGCCACTGGGATTACAGGTGTGCACCACTGCACCTGGCTTCCCACTATAATTTTGAAACACCAGAATTTGTTTCTCCCTCCAGGAAATGCATTTCATAGGCTAGAGGTCTACTGGTTCAAACACAACAAAAAACTGTTTCCTTTTTTATAAAGGAAACTCATGCTTGTCATTAAAAATTATAAGAAGTTTAGAAAAAGAAATGAAAATTAATTTGCAACATCCAAAGCCCTATTCAAAGATGATAACTGATGATATTTTGGTATACTTTTTTTAAGGCTTACCCATTCTCTCTCCCTCCCTTCTTTCCTTCCCTTCT
Organism: Sciurus carolinensis; assembly: GCF_902686445.1. Taxonomy (NCBI): domain Eukaryota; kingdom Metazoa; phylum Chordata; class Mammalia; order Rodentia; family Sciuridae; genus Sciurus; species Sciurus carolinensis. The sequence continues at coordinate 71,692,252 of NC_062226.1, forward strand.
TTTTTTCTTGTATGCAGAGTATACATACATGGAGCAGAAGGGGGAGCATACTTTAAACATTATTTTTCATTCTCATTTTCTTTTCTATTCACTTTATGTTTTTATATTATTGAGAACTTTTCAAAAACATCATTTTAATATTTGCAGAATATTTTATCTAATAGATGTATTACGGCGTGTTTAATCAATAATGCCACTCACATTATTTCTAAATGTTTGATGCAAATAACAAAGTGATGGATATTTTTGCGTATGAATCCTGTTCTATATTTAGTAGTTGGTCCTTGGGATAAATTCCTAGAAATTTAAAGCTTTTGTCACAAATTGCTCCATAGCTAGAAATGAGTATTTTAGCACATAGAAGTGAGTGGAAGTGAAAGAAAGTCTGTGCTGTCCTTGAACCAGATTTGCTGTGATAGCACTCCAACTCCATTAATGACAGCCCTGGGGAGAGCTGACAACTCTATAATGATACTGGAAACACAGACACAGGCCGATGTGGAGCAGGAAACCCACCTGGAGGCAGAGGAGCTATGTGCAGGATTGGTTCCGGTCTCTCCCTCTCTTCACTACTGCCAACTCCCCGGATGAGCTTAAGCTCTTGTTTCTTGGGAAAGGGGTCTTGGAAAACAGATTGCCCTCATCACTCTCTTTCAGTTTTACATTCTTGATTTTTTTCTTTATCCTAAGTCCAAGGAAAATGCTGCCTTATATAACTGGACATGTGCAAATGGAATTATGCAGTAACATGAGGTTTGGGAACTATTTTTTAATCACTTAAGTCATATCACAGAGAAGAAATTTTAAAATACGGGTCAGTAACTGAAATAAGGCTTCCTGGATCCATGATTGACATATTGAAAGAGCACTTTGTGACCCTAGGGTGACATGAAGGGCAGACAGAAAAAATCTGCCCAGCTAATTTTGTGATGAGGGCAAAAAACAGGAAGTGGCTAAAACTCTTCATGTAGTAATTCAATGGGGATTTTCACTGGGGACCTCTTGGGGGTTGAAATGAGATGACAACCTGTCATCTACTATCTCCTGCTTTCAGCTCTTTTCCTGACAATTGAGTTACCCCTTTCATTTATTATATAACTGTGTGTAATGTACCTCACTGGATGCCAATGTGACAGATGCCACAGGTCCAGCAGTAGCACTCCCAGAAGCTCCTTTATAGATCTTAGGGCCTTGGCTGGCAGAAGCAAGAATATTTGTTACTTACCATTTTTTCATCCATCCAGATGGGTGAAAATTCAATTTCATCAAGGTAATATTTCTCATCTCAGGAAGAATATTACTAAGCTCATGTGCATTCTTCCACATATTTTAAAAAATGAATAGACATCTCTCTCAGGAGTAATACTCAGGACCACAGATGGTACTTCTAGGCCAACACCATATGTGCTTCTTATTGGGTTGTAAAATTTTTCTTTGCTTTTTTGGGTAGTTTTTCTCATCATCACAGGATAGAATTATGCATCTTTTTTTTTTCTTTTTACTTCCCTGTCATATTTATCAGGACATCACATATATCTGTAGCCCAAGCACTTCTTTGCAAAACTATCACCAGGGGAGAGATTGTCAGGAAGGCATCAGGAAGTGCTATAGACAGAAGCTTTCTCACTTTCCTACTTAAGCCAGTCTGATTCACCCTGTGACAATGTTATTGACAGTTTCCAAGGTTGATAGACTTGATGCCCTTGGAGTATCTCTCTGGGAACCTGATTGCCAAGAGGTCACTTCACCTGTTACTGGGCAAACTCATTCTTCTGGAATTTGAACAGGGCAACCTTGAGACGGAACCAGTGAGAGAAATCTTTGAGGACATAAGGAGAATAATAATTTGGATGTCCTTATCAGCTTAGGAAAAGACACATTTTATTTCTCCTTCCCTTCCTGTCCAACAAAGAGGAACATCAGAGACAAATATCTTTTTTGATTTTTGGTGGTGTTGGGGATTGGACCCAAGGCCTCGTGCATGTGAGGCAAGCACTCTACCAACTGAGCTGTATCTCCATCCCGAGACAAATATCTTGAAGGTAGGTCATATAAACTGTCCGAGGGCAGGGGCGCTTCTTTTCTCCAGCTTGGCTTTCAGCTTCTTGCCTCGCGTAGCAGTGGAAGAGAACTGCTTAAATAACACTTACTTCAGAACCTGGGAGAGATTCTGCTATGGAGGGTGGGGCAAGATGCCTGGGAAAGAAAAGCCCATTTCCGCCTGTGTCCCTGCTGTCAGCCTCCTGCCTTTTCTTTATATGGCTGCTGGGATAAAACTAGTTTATTATGGCAGATGACATGTTGAAAGGCTCTTGGCCTAATGCTCTCAGGTCTCAGAATCTTGGTTTTTTAAGTTTGGCTAAGTGGTAATTGGAACTCTTTTTAGCTCTAGAAGCCATACTTTTTCTTTGTTTGTGCTCAGAAAGGCAGAAAATCAGCATTAGGGCATGAAACAGGTGCAGCCTCCCACCTGACACATTAACCCTTCAACAACTTTATGAGAAGGGATTTTGACTTTGATAGGCAGTCCATATAAAAAACTTATTTCCATTTGCTGTGTTGTGTAGTCAGTTCATTAGCTTAGAGAAAATTACTATTTAAAAATATTCCCTTTTTATAGTCCTGGATGGTGGCACAATAGTCTCTGTGCTATGTCATAAAAAGCACATTGTTGATGGTTAGCCTACTATAGACCCTGCTCTTATGCCTATGAAGTTAGTTAAGTGGCACATGACAATTCTTCCCCTGTTCAGGAAAACCGGTCATTCTCATACTAACTCATTAGTGGCCATGGCCCAGGGCTCTCTACTACAAACACTGGTATGCAAATGACCAAGTTTCTGGACCAGTCCCCATGCCCCTTCTGACAACTGAACACATTTTATGCTCTGGCTTGGACAGAAGAGACTATGGTTAGAACATGCACTTTGGAATTACACTCAGAAGGGAATCATGCCAGTTACTAGATGTATAACCTTAGGCTACCGCTGTATCTGTCTGAACTTTGGTTTCTTCCTACATGAAACAGACATAACTCTTTGTCCCTGAATTTTCACAATGTTTTGGGTGGGATCACCTTCTAAAATCAGTTTCGAGTGACAGGTATGGTGGGTTAGTCATTGTTAATTTCCTTCCTATTTGCTGTCCTGGGTATGCTTCCTGGATGTGTTCTCTCCCATAATGGTGGATTTGTCCTGTCTCATCCCTGAAACTCTGCCTAGCTTCAGTTCCTTGTCCTCTGAGGCACAATTCAAGTATCATCTGCAGTAAGCCCACCTTGGTGCCTAGCTGTGCTTTCTTGGAATTATGGAATTACACAACTATTCCAGCACAAACAATGTTGACATTGGTGAGAATAGTACTAATGGTTGTTTATTGTGTACTTACAATGTACCAAACACAATGCATGAGGTTCATCATGACTTCGGGCAACCTCACAAGTACCTATCACACATTACTATTATTACTCCCATTTTACAGCCGATGACCTTGAGGGAGGCGATATTAGATACCATATGGAAGGTCACACAGTTAGAAAAGTCTGAGATGCATTGGAATCTAGACAGCCTGACTTGATGACATGTTCTCCTGTTTGTTTGTCTGCCTTCCTTTAGACTTGGATTCTTTGGGGGACAAGATACATCTTCTAGCTCAACATTTCCATGGTTTAGTGGTGTTTTGGCATAATGTGGGTGCTCAATGAATGTCTGTGGAATGAATCCTCTATTCCCAGTCCAAATCTGACCTGTAACTTTCCGATGGAGAATATATCAAAATGAACAGTCCTGATTGGATTCAGGTAGGGCTGACCAGAGTCTTGAAGGCCAGTGTTTGGGTTATGATGGCATGTGTATCTCTATATTTTTTCCCATACAGAGACCAATCAGGTTTCTTCCTGCTATCCCCGATCTTACCAGTAAATACGGAATAGGCTTAATGACACATTCTAGGGGCATTCAAATCCCAAAGGGTTAGGATTCACTTCGCTTGCAGCCTTACAAGTTAATCATAAGCCAAAATGTCATGACTGTTCAGTCAGATTGTCTCATGTGGTCATAAGAAATAGTTTTAAAATAAACTCCTAGCCTGAGAGGTAGAAAAGAAATAAAACCTTCCAGACTGCCTTGTGAATGTGTGCAAAAACCCACATTTGAAGGACATGCTGGGCCATTTCCAGGATATTGTGAAGTTTGTGTCAGACTCAGGATAATTCCAAATTGTTTGTTTGAATTAATACACTTGAAAGATTTGTAAATGAAGCTATGAGATTATATTTTAGTATGATGTTATTGTCTTAAACAAAGACAAATAAAGGAGAGTAAATAAAGGAGAAAAATCACAAAGTCCATTTACTGGAAATCATATCCGCCCAGACCCTCCCCTTGCCTTTTAAGTTTGTGTACCAGCCAGGGGTTGCTCTCCTGTTCTTGTTCCTGTGTGTCTGGCCTCAGTCCCATGGGAAGAGACACTCTCTTGTTTATTTACACAATGCTGAGCCTGGAAACACTGTCGTTTTTCTCTTCCCTTTTGCAGTTTTTTATTTCAATTTGGCTTCTTCCACAGTCTTTTCCTAGGGCCACTGGAGAAGAATAAGAAGCAAGCAGGGCCCTTTGTCCTATGACAAGAATGGAAATACAAAAGGAAACAAAAAGTAGTCCCCTTAAACCAGCTTGGCAAATTAAAAAGAAAGCTGATGGGAGAATGAAGTCTGCATTTTCTGACCTGACAAAGGAAGAGCATGACCGTGGTTAAATGGTAAAAGGGACTATTAGCCTAGAGCCCATTTTATCCCAACCCTACAATGAACCTTATTTTGAAAAGTTCTCTATTCCTTCAAGCTCAGATGGAACTAATTAAAGAAAAAAAAGAACAATTCAGTTTATCAGATCTATTGTTTCTCTCTAAACCCAAGTAATTCTTCTCTCTTCCTAATGCCAATTGGATCCTCCCATTGAAGAGTCCAGTTTTTTTCTCATGGTCCACTGCATAAGCCATTGTTGCTAATGGCTCCATCCAGGGTCAAAACTCTTTGCAGAAAAACTGCAGGCTAAGAGTTTGGATGATTATTATTATTTTTTTTTAGAAGAACTATGTAGAAGCAGCAGCATTTCTCCCAATAGGAGTAATTCTTTCCATCTGTCCCAGAATTGCTTTTGCTGTCAATGTCACATGTCAAAAATTAAATAGACCTTTCTGGCAACTTGTCAGGAAGTTTCAAGAAGAATATTCATCAGTAAAAATTATTATCAGTAGTGAATACTGTTAATGATATTTGGTTCTTCAGCAAACCTGGCTGGTACCTTCTTTACGTTGACTCTAGAATTTAATCACTTCTTGCCATTCCCAGGTCTATGTTACAATTCTCTATCCTGGATTATTGAAGTAGCCCAGTAAGCAGTTTCCTTGCCTCTCCAATAACAGCAGAGTATTAAAGAAAGCATCCTCTGGAGTCAGGCTGCCTTTGTGTGAAGCTCTGTTCTGCTTCTTAGTAGTTTTACCTGCCATTGGGCAAGTTCACTGCCACCTTGAAACCTCAATTCCCTCATCAGGAAAATGGGAGTCATTATATCTAATTGTTTTCTATTGAAAAGCAAATGATAGAGTGCACACTGGGTACTTGGAGACCAGCACATGTGCCAGCATTGTTATTACTGAATCACAGGGTAAAAGTGGGTGGGTTTGGATTGGACAAAGGTCTATAACAAGACCTTTAAAGAAAAAGTTCAGATCTCATAAATAGAAAAACTTACATCCTCGGCATCAATAATTATTGGTCCAAAGATATTCAATGGCCACAAAAAGACCAGGGGTTAAGTACTTAAAAAGACAAGGGGGAAACAATGTAGTTTCTTTCTCACTGTTAAAGCCCTGTTAAATGATGAATTGTCTATGTAAACCCCAGTGTATATCTAGTGGTGGCCAATACGGTCTCTATCCTTACACAGTTTAAAAATGTTTGGGGAGACACAGAGATTAAAATACAGTTATTCTTCACTTAATGTCAGGGCCACATCCTAAGAATTGCAATTTTGTCATAGTGTGAACATCATAGAATGTATTTTCACACACCTTCAAAGACTGTACTTACACAAACCTATGTCACTACAATCACTTTACATGGTTATTGATGCAATCAGGAGATGGTAAACGGAAGAAGTATAGGGTTGCTGCCAGTGTAATATGGCATATTGATTTATAGTCAATCATTTTTATATAAGTGGGAGGAGCATACTCTAAACAATAATAAGTGTAGCCTAACAAATGCATAAACCATTCACATAGTTGTTCATCATCATTATCAAGCATTATGTTTCATACAAAATAGTATGTGCTTTTATACTAAGGGCAGTGCAGTAGGTTAGTTTGCACCAGCATCGCCACCAGCATGTAAGGAACATGTTGAGCTATGATGTCATGATGGCTAGGATGTCACTAGGAGATAGGAATTTTCAGCCTCATGATGATCTTCTGGCTACGCTGTCATGTATGCAGTAGTTTATCATTGATGGAAGCGTTGCTATGTCATTCATAATTACATAGAATCAATATCAGGAAGCTGTGATAAAAGTCATGAAAAAATTCTAGCTAGGGAAAGGAATATGAGGGCTAAGGAGACAAAGGTCATTTCTGACTGGTGACAAGAAGACTTCATGAAGAAGACCACAGTTTGATCTGGACTTGTTGACTGTATTTGAATTTTAATAGGGAAGTTTGGTGATGGGGAGGAATAGGAAGAAGAAAACATGAGAGAAATGAAAGTGAAATGGTGCACACCTGTAACCCCAGCGGCCTGGGAGGCTGAGGCAGGAGGATTGCAAGTTCAAAGATAGCCTCAATCACTTAGCAAGGCCTTAAGCAATTTAGTGAGACCCTGCTCAAAATAAAAAAATAAAATAAAATAAAAAAGGTCTTTGGAAGTGGCTCAATGGTTGAGTGCCCTGGCTTCAATCCCTGGAACCAAAGGCAAAGGAAAAGAAAAAAAAAGTGAACACTAAAAATGCTATGTGTAAATAAACAATCGGCTAGACGCTTGAGTGAAAGAAAGGGAACTCATGAAAGAAGGCCAGAAGATTGGGGACAATCTGTAGATGATCTTCAATGTCAAGTGATTTGTACTGATCCTTGTGCCGAATACTGTATAGATTACCCTCTTAATACTTACAACAACTTTCTGAGACTCAGAGATTAAATTAGTTGCCCAATACCACTCAGCTGATAAATTGCAGAATCAAGATTTGGTCTCAGATTGGTTCAGCATTACGCTTTCTAAGCTTTCTTGCTAAAATCAAACACTGTCAGAAGCAATTTAAGCTTGGACTGGGGACCAGCCATGGGGCCTGGCTCCAGGACTGTCCTTGTAGGATAAATGAGATAATGAGAGCCTAGATTAGGGGTGGCTGTATATCAGGCAAGAAGTCACCAAGTGAGGGAATCACCAGGTGAGTTGACTTAAGAGGACGATGAGAAGGGAGGAGCCAAGAAATCACACATTTCTGAACCTTAGTTCTAGGAGTAGGGTGTGCTATATATAAAAACAGGGAACCCGGGATAATTTGGAGGAAAGTGATGGGTTTATATAGAACTTCCATCCTTTTTGACTAAGTGGAGTATGAGCATGAGGCTGGGGGCGGGTGCTAGGGGGTGTTCAGACAGTGCCCTGCCCTGCAATGAAACCAAACTGAGTAGTATGTTGATGCCTACACGCTCTGGAAAAGCCCTGTGTTTGCACTAGAAAGCAAGAAGAATGTGCTTTGTTAAAATGCCTTTGCTTAGAAGTCTGCCAAAGCCCAGGGGACATTATGCAGAGTGAGGAAAGGGAAGGATTTGGCAAAACTTAGAGGCTGTCACCAGCTTTTTAGGTTACGGCTGACACAAAGCAATGTGTGTGTATGCAAGACAAAAAAAAAAAAAAAAAAAAAGTGGAACCTCTCATTGAATTGATCTCTGGAGAACAAAATTGGAGTGAGGTTTTACCCACATACACTTGTCTATCAATGGCAATAAGGAGGCATGTCTGTGCATACACGTGCACACATAGAGTGGTTTCTTGAGCCACCTCACTGGGCAATGCAAAACATGCTAAATATGCTAAAAGTTGTTCCTGAAGCAACTCCGGTGAGATATCAGTAAGTCTCTGAGATGGGAGGTGTATGTACAGTGTTTCCCTCACAGAACCCACAAAACATGTCTGACTTCACATTTATCACTTAAGCCCGAATGGTAGTATTTCCCCCTCATCTCCCTGTTTCAGAGGTTGTAGTTATACAGTGCTGCCTATTTTATTTAGAGATATTAAGGAATGAAGTAATTCTATGGAAGCCAATTTTCTATTTAAGCATGGATTATCCCCAATGCCAGATAAAAACAATTCTTTTGGAAGGAAACTTTCCTAAAATAAAATGGATCTATCTGTCTTCTTAGACAATGTTTTTATTGTATTTAGGATGAAAATTCATTCCTTTTTTTTTTTTTTTTTTTTTTTTTTTTTTTGCTGTGACTTAGTGACATTCCCATTGCCTGTCAGGGATGGAGGGGCTATATGGGCTTATCTAAATGACCCCAACTGCTCACATTTAGAGTTCGTGTGTCCCATGGTCTGATAGTTATGGTTTCTTGTCTCTGGTGTCTGACAAAGCTGTTCTAACCTCTCATTGATTGTGGCTCCCTGGTTTCTAACTGCAGTGAGCAGGAAGCAGTACCAGACCACCACTCAGCTGAGGAGCTAGTTTCTGTGTCATTTGGTGCCCGTGACTCTGTGTGTTAAGTACTGTGTGGGTTGTTTGATAGCAATGTCTAAATTCAAATTCACTTTTTTTTTTCGTTTATTTTCCTTATTTCGTTTATATTCCTTGGCTTTTGCATATTTTCTGGGAAGTTAAGGGTTTTGTATAAGGCTCTTCTGGCATATTCTTGGCGGGAACATTTTCTAACCAATTTTACTTGAGCTGTTTGTGGTGATCTCTACAAGTAAGGGTCGCACTGAACTAGACTCTTAAGGAGAACAATTACTGAGTGCAATAAATACATTTGCTTGCCCAAGGTGGGAGGAGATCAGAGATCTTAATAATAATAATAGTAACTGCCAGTATTCCTCTTAGCATTGCACCTGCATTAATCTCACTTAATTTTCCCAACAGCCCTCACTGTTATCAGTCCCATTTTCCAGTAGAAATAACTGGGGCATTGGAAAGACAGAGACGCTGAAAGTCACCTAGCTGGAGTTCCCATGCTGAGTACTCAAATACTACAGTAGAGCAGCCTCCCGGCTTACTCTGTGGGATGACTCATCCTGCTTGCCTGATTCTGTGGGGAACTGGAATAATGAATGGAAGCCTTAGTAAGGTCAGAGCTATTTGATGTGGTTGGGTGCAGTGGCACAGGCCTGTAAGCCCAGTGGCTTGCTGGGGAGGGCTGAGGCAGGGGGATCACAAGTTTGAAGTCAGCTTCAGCAGCTTAACAAAACACTATCTCAAAAAAAAAAAAAGAAAGAAAGAAAGAAATAAAAGGGGTTGGGGATGTGGCTCAGTGGTCCCTGGGTTCAATCCGTGGGACCAAAAAAAAAAAAAAAAGAGAGGTATTTGATGTTGATGGCCACTTCTCTCAGGTAGACAAAGAACCTGCTGAGGGAATGGGTCAGAAAGCAGCAGTGCCTGGCTGGTGGCGTGGGAGACCTGACTGGCTCTCTGCCATGCTGAGCAGTTGAACAGTCATTCTGTCATTAAAGCCACACTTCCCCCATGTTTTGTATACTCACACTTCCCTACTCAATAGACCCTGAGAGAAAGGCCCATTAGCTGTGGAAAGAAAAGAATCATGATTGTTGACCCTTCTTCCCTTTCCTTGCTAACGCACAGAATTCAATCTCTTCTTATTTCCTGGAAAACCATCCATTTGTAGGACATGTTAAAAAAAATCTTGGTTATAAAGAAAATGACAGAGTAATATAGTCATGAATCTGTTCTCCATTGCTCTGGCAAGAACAACATTAAATGGCCAAATTATCCAAATGTATTTTAGCTTCGATCATCAACTCCTTTAAACTTTGCTCTTTTAAAATAGAGAAATCCCTAGGTGTCCACAAGACATTCTGGTATGGAATAAAGCAAACTGCTAATGAAGGTCTAATTACAAAAAAAATCGACAAGTTAAAATGCATGAAAGGATATATATTTTTTAGCTAGTAATTAAAAATCTGCACTTAATTGAGATAACAGTTGCATAAAGTAGAACGTAATTATTGTCCCCAACTGTTTTTGGGTTTATCATTTTACTATTCATTTTTGGACTTCAGTGAGAGATGTTTCCTTCCTTTTGAATCTCTTCCTTATCTGTCGATTACAGAAAACACCCCAAAACACCCTTTAAAATCATGTACATATATATATGTGTATATATATACACATATATATATGTATATATACACATATGGGGACATTCAAGAAGGATTCATATACTTAGTTCTGTCTCATATAAACCCTGTATTTCTTTTGGTTATGTTTTCAATCTACCCTTCTTTTCCCTCTCTCATGTATATCTTCCCTTGTTTCCAAAAATATTAATTAAGAGCCTTTGAAAGGCCAGATCTATCTATCTAACTCTAAGTGTTTTTAAGGCAGGTACATTGAATATATACTATGTATTGCACACATATACTGTGATATACATGTATTATTATATGCATATATATGTGTACGCACACACTATATCTGTATGGTTGAGTAGAAATGAGTGGATACAAGTCAATCAATACTTTTAACTTTAAGGATACTGTGATTCTTTGTTTCTACACAATAGGAAACACAGCTAGGTAAAACTCAGAGTTTATGACCTCAAAAACTTCATTATTAGAGCAATTTTATCAGGTAAAAGAACAAATATAATTTTTTAGATGATGAGTAAAGTGTGCCTAATATAGACTTTTTTTTGGACATAGTTGTTTAAAATAAGAAACAATAGCCTACATGAGTAGCTAAAGGAAGCTAAATTTAGCAGTAGAGAGAAATGTCCAAATTATGTACTACTCAGTGGATCCCTGAAATTCTGAATGAAAGGAAAATGAGTGGGTGTATACCAGGTACAATGGACAATTCTAATTGCTTGAAAAGGAGCCAGGTTTTATTTTTATTCCCTCTTTAGAAATGAAAGTGCTAGTTTTTATGAGGTAATGGAGTCTGTTTGAGAGAATGACACCGTTAGTGGCTCTTCACAATTAAGATGTCAGTTTGAAAGAGCAGCTAAGGCCAAGTTTGAGGCATACATGGATATATAAGGCTTGATAGAAGTGAGGTGTCCATAAAATAAGAGAAACTGGAAGATTTTTTTTTCCAAAAGGAGAAATACATGAATGATAGGTCCTGCAATTATTTAAGATAATATATTATCAAGTATATCATCCTCTTTCTTAAAAAGGCCACAGCCACCATGCCACCAGGAGCTAACAACCCATACCCACCAGCATCCCCAATGTGCCAAGAGGGGGAAGACTCAGCAACATGTTCCAGGGTGCTTGGTTTTTTGAGCCTGTCAGTCTAGTTAAATTCCTCCAAGAATTCCCAGATGTGATAGGCAGTCAACAGCTTTGCTGGGCATGACAAGTTTCATTTCAAGTTCAGCTTGTCATCTCAAACCAACTGGCTGCTGGTCTTAGGCCCAATCGACTCGAGGCTTCAATCAATTTTCAAGCATTGCTTCACTGAGCACACTTAGCACTCATGGAACTACTGGGGCCAGTGTGGCCAAGACAGAAAGAACCCACAAGTCACTTAAAGGCAAAGCATATTTTAGCGGTTTTCTGAAAAATTCATCCTAAACATGTTTTTATTTTTTATCATTTCATTTTTTAAAAAATAATCTTAAACATTCTTAATTGGCGCATAGTGATTGTACATATTTAGGAGTTACGATGTGATATGTTGATAATAACTAGATCAGAGTAATGGGCATATTTATCACCTGAAGCATTTATCATTTTTATGTGTGTTGGGAGCACTCAAAATCCTAACAGTTCTTTTGAAATATAAAGTTAATTGTTGTCAACCAGAGTACCCTACAGTGCTGTATGACATTGAAGCTATTCTTCCTATCCAAAGGCACCCCTGTGCCTGTCAACCATCCTCTCTCCACTCTTCCTCCCCCTGCTCTTCCCAGGATATGGTGAGAGTATCAACTCTTAGCTTCCTGATGAAAGTGAAAACCTGTGTATTTGCCTTTCTGTAACTGACTTATTTCACTTAACATAGTGTCCTCTAGTTCCAGCCATATTGCTGCAAGTGACAGAATTGCATTCTTTGTTGTGGCTGAATAATAGTCCATTATGTATTTATATCACATTCATCTCCGATGGAGACTCAAGTTGATTTCCTATCTTGACTATTGTGAGAAGTGCTGCAATCAACTAAACATACCTTCTTTTTTTTTTTTTTTTTTTTTTTTTTTTGCTTAACCACTGAACCACATCCCCTCCCGTTTTTATTTTTCACTTTGTGCTAGGGTCTTGCTAAATTGCTGAGGCTGGCTTTGAACTTGTGATTCTCCCACTTTAGCCTCCGAGCAGCTGGGATTACAGGTGTGCACCACTATACCTGGCTAAATATACTTTTTTAATTTTAAAAATTTGTTCTAATTAGTTATACATGACAGTACAATGTATTTTGACACATCATACATAAATAGAGTACAATTTGTCATTTGTCTGATTGTACATGATGTAGAGTTACACAGGTCATGTAATCATATATGCACATAGGGTAATAATGTTTGATTCATTCTACTATGATTCCTACCCCATGCCCCCTCTCCTCCCTTCACTCTCCTATGTCTAGTCCAAAATACCTTTATTCTCCACTGGCCCCCCTTATTGTGAATTAGCATCCACATATAAGAGAAAACATTTGGCCTTTGGTTCTTTGGGATTGGCTTATTTCACTTAGCATAATATTCTCTAGTTCCATCCATTTACTGGCAAATGCCATAATTTTATTCTTCTTTAAGACTGAGTAATATGCCACTGTGTGTGTATATATATATATATATATATATGTATATATATATGTGTGTGTGTATATATATATATATATGTATATATATATATGTGTGTATGTGTGTATGTGTGTCTGTATATATATATATATATATATCACAGTTTCTTTATCCATTCATCTATTGAAGGGCATCTAGGTTGGTTCCATAGTTTAGCTATTGTGAATTGAACTGCTGTAAACATTGATGTGGCCGTGTCACTGTAGAATGCTGATTTTAAGTCCTTTGGGTATAAACCTAGGAGTGGGATAACTGGGTCAAATGGTGATTCCACTCCAAGTTTTCTTAGGAATCTCCAAACTGCTTTCCATAGTGGTTGCACCAATTTGCAGTCCCACCAACAATGTATGGATGAACTTTTCCCCCCATATCCTCACCAACATTTGTTGTTGTTTGTATTCTTGAAAATTGCCATTCTGACTGGAGTGAGATGGAATCTCAGTGTAGTTCTGATTTGCTTTTCTGTAATTGCTAGAGATGTTGAACATTTTTTCATATATTTGTTGTTTGATTGTATTTCTTCTGTGAAGGGTTTGTTCAGTTCCTTAGTCCATTTACTGATTGGGTCATTTGTTTTTTTGGTGTTAAATTTTTTGAGTTCTTTTATATTCTGGAGATGAAGGCTCTATCTGAGGTGTGTGTGGTAAAGATTTGCTCCCATTCTGTAGACTCTTTCTTCATGTTGATTGTTTCCTTTGTTGTAAGGAAGGTTTTTAGTTGGATTCCATCCCATTTATTGGTTCTTGATTTTACTTCTTGTGCCTTAGTTTTGTTGAGGAAGTCAGTTCTTAAGTCGACATAGTAGAGATTTGGGCCTACTTTTTCTTCTATTAGGGGTAGGTTCTTTGTTCTAGTGCCTAAGTCTTTGATCCAATTTCATTTAATTTTTGTGCAGGGTGAGAGATAAGGGCTTAATTTCATTTTGCTATATATGGACTTCCAGTTTTTCCCAGCACCATTTGTTGAAGAGGCTATCTTTTCTCCAATGTATGGTTTACCTTCTTATAGTGATAGATCCTGTACTTTCTAGAAAGGAGTTGGAGAGGAGACATTTCTGGAACAGAGGCAAAACCCAGCAAGGAGCCTCTCTTCTCATTATCAGTAATGTATTTATGCTGACTTGTAAAAGAACATAGGAGCTCCTGGTTCTCAATCCTATTCTTAATTTTTATTGGACTTTACCTACAGTTTCTAAAATGATCAGCTCTTAAAATTTTTACAAATGTTTGACTAGATCTCAAACAACAGAAGTTAAAAACGTCGTTCTCTGTTTCATACAAGTACTCAGCAGATTCATACATCACATGTGCACATTAAACACGCTTACACTGACCATACAAATGAAAATTTTCAGAACAGTACTTCTTTCCAATATTTGATCCAGTTGTTAGCTCATATCCAAGAACATCTATTCTAGATTGTAGTTTCCAAAATATGCTACTGGATCCAGATAATCTGCTATATTTATTCTGAGAATGAAATTCAGATGATTCAAAAAGTATTTTCTTAATACCTTCTTCTGATGCCAGGTTGGTGTTTCAGTTCAATATATAAAATCAGAGAACCTTTATTATGTAGGTATTGCATTTTTTTTTTCTGATTTCTTCTTTTTTTTTCCCTAACACATAATGGTCTTATTGCAACACTCTCTCTTTTTTTTTCCAGTGCTGGGATCAAAACCAGGGCCTCAGGGCTGCATGTATGCTGGGTGAGTGCTGAGCTACACACCCACTCTTATTGCAACACTCTTTAAAGAAGGAGTCAACGTATAGAACCTTATAGAAAAATGGAGTTTTGTAAAAATAAAAAACCTCTAGTATATATCAAAATATGTTATACATTTATTTCTTTTTTTTTCTTTTTCAAATTTTTAATTGTTTTTTTTAGTTATGCATAACAATAGTATTCTTTTTGGCATAATTTTAAAAGCAGGTAATAGAATTTGTTCCTTTTCCTTCCCCTCATCCATCCCCTGTTCCCTTTCCTCCACTCTACTTATCTTTCTATGATTTCTTTACAGTTTTTTTTTATTTATTTAGCATCTTGTGGATGTACATGATGGTGAGACTCACTATGGTATATTCATATGTATACATAGGAAAGTTCAGTCAGATTCATTCCACTGCTTTTCCCTATCCTCTTTCCCCATCCTTCTTCTTTCCCCTCCTTCACTTTCATCTACTCCACTGATCCTTCCTCTATTTTTTTTACCCACTCCCTTTTCGAATTAGCTTCTGCATATCAGAGAAAACATTTGACCTTTAACATTTTGGGGACTGACTTATATCACGTAGTATGAGAGTCTCCATTTGCATCCATCTACCCACTAATTCCATAATGTCATTCTTCTCTATTTCTGAGTAATGCTTGATACCTTCTGATTTTGTTTTTTCTTAGATGTTTCTGTGTTGTGTTCTCTCAAATTCCATTGGCTCATGATGTATGCAAAGCTGAAATCACCTCAAAAGCAATGTTGTATCTCCCTCATGAGGTCCCTGCATGCCACATGTCAATATACAAGCCAGGATAAAACTCTTATTTAAATGAGGAGAAAAAAACACACACATACACAGAAGCACACACAGGTGTGTGTGTCTGGAAGGTGGCTCTAATACTGCACACTAGATATAAAATCATAATAGACAAATCTTTTTTTTTTTTTTTTTTTTGGTTCTGGACAACTGAACTCAGGAGCACTCGGCCACTGAGTCACATCCCCAGTCCTATTTTGTATTTCATTTAGAAACAGGGTCTCACTGAGTTCTTGGCACCTCACTTTTGCTGAGGCTGGCTTTGAACTTGAGATTCTCCTACCTCAGCTTCCCGAGCTGCTGGGGTTACAGGAGGTATGTACCACCATGCACAGCACAATGGACAAATCTTTAAGAAACAATTTCATAGCTAAAATGTGGAACCAACCTAGATGTCCTTCAACGGATAACTGAATAAAGACAATGGGATATATATATCATGGTATATACATATATATGATATATACATATATATGCACACACACGATGGACTATTACTCAGCTTTAAAGAAGAATGAAATTATGGCATTTAGAGAATATCATGCTAAGCAAAATAAGTCAAACCCAAAAAACCAAAGGCCTAATGTTTTCTCTGATATGCAGATGCTAATTCACAATAAGCAGGGTGGGGGTGGACAGGAAAGAATGAAGTTACTTTAGATTAGGTAGAGGGAAATGAAGGGAGGGGAAGTGGTTTGGGGCATTTATTTCGTATCACTGTTACTCTTTATGAGTTATTACTTTATAACGTAATCTAATTTTGTTTTATCATCTGTTATAATATAAATAGCATATTATAGATAATATAATAATATATACCCATTTAATATATGAGGTCACTTAACTGACTTTGTGGCCTTGAACAAGTCTAACTGCTACAGATGAGGTACTAACAACATCTCCTCCAAAAGTTGTTATGAGAAAAGAGAATTAATGTATGTGTAAAATGGTCAGCAAATATCCTGGTATAGTCTTGGAAAAATTAGACTAGCTTGACAGATGTTATCAAAAAAACCAAGCAACCTGGAAAATGTGAGTGTTCAGTAAATGCTGTTGCAAGTCCTGTTATTGTTATCAAGTCATGGTTTCCTCATCTGTAACCCAAAGAGTTAATCTGGATGATTCTTACAGTGTTTCTCCTTCAGTGATGCTCTGCTGCCTGTGCTTTAACTTTTATTGCAATGACCAACATCATAGATGAGTGGGTTGGGTTGACATTTAATACAAATAAAAATTTACCCCAGGTGTTAAGAGACCATAGTAGCAAATAGAAGCATAACTGTTTTGTCTTGCTCCATGCAAATAACTTCTGTGTGTTTGCTTTTTTTTTTTAATTGCCAGAACTATGAAATAATAATAAGCAGGTAATTTCCCCTGGGGGTGTAAAAACTTGGCCCAGTTTTGAACACTTTGGAATCTAGAAAGAAAAAGACTCAGCTCAGCCTTAATAGGGAGTAGAACAGCTTGTCAATTGGTTGTTTTAATTCCCTGGAGGCTCATTCCGAAACGGTAATTTTATGTTATAAATCTGGGAGAATGTTTGGATAGGCTGAGGGCCAGTTGTTCTAACAACTGCTACTGTAAATCCTTCATTCCCCAAATAGTTGCTCTCTTTCTCAAATACCTTCCTATGCAGAGTAAATGCCAGTCATGGGGACTATAAACTGCTTAAAATTAGGCTTTGAGCGGGTGAGTGCATCACCTCCCAGAAAGGAAATTTTGTCTTTATATTTCTCAGTATTTCGAGTCTACCCAAATACATGAGTTTATTCTTTGCTCTCAAATGCATAGAAAGAGTATTTCCAAATAAAAAAAAATTAAAACTCATGAGAGGCAAAGCAGTCAGGAAAATACAGCTTTTCTTGGTACCAACAGTACAGTTAAAAAGCAAACTGCTTTTGATCAGACATAGGTGTACTGGTAACACTGCTTGCAAAGAATTCGAAAGGAAGACAGGCAAATAGAGAAATCGAGCACGCCTGAGAGAGAGAAGATGGGGATTCTCTTTGGTGGTTCCAATTGAGTTCTAACATTGTACCTAACATAGCTTTTGTTGTATGGAAAATAGTGTGCTGTGTGGTGACCCACGACCTTTTCCATAACAGGTCACTGTTTTGTTAGTTAATGGCTGGTATGTAAGCAACCTTGCTGGTTGTACTATATTCAGGAAACAGGAGACTGACAATGGGACTTTTACCAGGGCCAGTATTATAACCTCATTAATGCAGAATGCAGATTCAAACGGAGGTGGGATTGGCAGGAGTTCATCAGAGAAAGGCTGCATTCATCGCAGATGTCAAGTGCAGGCTGGTTCTTCATATTTCTTTTTGTCTTGAAATTAATTCTTATCCTGTGGTTCCTTTACTGGGACTGTGTGTTCAGGGAACAAAGCTCCTCCAGTAGGCTCCGAGTAAGGTCAAACTCCATGATGCTAAGAGTCGATTCCACTTACCAACTCAGGAAATTGCCCAACAAAGTCTTTGGGCATTAAATGAATTTTAATTAATTATATCACATGAAATTCATGAGTGGGAATGGCAAGTCATAAGGGTCATTTCTGCATTGTAGTATTTAACAATCACCTCTATTCAAGGGCTGCACTATTAGAGAGTCTTCAGTTGATGTTCATAAAGCATTTGTGTGCATTTTTAATGGTTAAGGAGGGCTTTGTTAGGCAGAAGTTGGGTAGGCATGCTAATTACTCTGAGGTTTTTTCAAGTGTTTTCAATAGGGTCATGGCATTGATGATCCCAGAGTTCACAACAGCCAGGGCAGATCTTTGGCAGAAAGTTTTGGGAACTAAGGTGAAAATGAGAATAGCAGATATTTATTAGTAGCTTTGACCTGGGTATCCTTAGAATCAGGAAATTGCTTGTATCTAAAACCATGGCTGGTTCTCTTGGTATCTTTCCCTTAATTTAAAATTCAGCCTCATATTTTCATGAGATCCCATTCTATGAAGTAATGAATGTTGGAAACTTAAAAATACTTGAGTATGGATAGTATGGAAAAATGTAAATATTTTATTGCTTAATGAAAACTCTCACTGTATAAATATCTACTTACTGCATTATTAAAACTGTTTAAAACAAAATAAACCTAAAAACTTATATATAAGAAAATAAAAGACCATAGAAGGAAATTCTATCATTGGTGTTGTGGGGCTGTGGATGATATTTTCCCTCCTTTAATACGATGACGGTTTCTATAATCAACATGTTTTTATCAGCATACATCACTTTCACAATGGAAAAAAAATGGACTCCCTATCAAAGCCATATTCAAGTTTAAGATGGTTGCTCACTGAGAAAAGTGAAATTAAGTTGAAATATGAAAGAAAACTCTTACTATGGAAATGAACCACAGAATCCAACTCCAGCAGTGCCAAATGGAACCTGGACATCATCTAAATATGTTCTGTCTCGAGGGGTCATTTGAAGGTGAAGTTTCTGGTCTGGAGAGTTAAAAGTCTATCCTCAGATTAGAAGAGAGAAGTTAGAAAGAATATAGGTTTTTTATTCAAATCAAGTATAAATTCAAATTTTGATGATGCTTCTTCATTCTGTGTCTTTGGGCAAATTACTTAACCTCTCTGCGCTTTAAAGAGGAAGGTGACCAGGTCTCCTGAAGGTAGGTTCAGAAGTAATCCAGAGAGAAGAACAGATACACCTGTTGATTACAGTGCCCATCTCTTCTCTCTGACCCCGGGTACACAGCACTCTAGTTTCCACCTCTGTGAGTTGGACTATTTTAGACTCCTCAGAGTCCTGCGTCTCCAGTACTGAAGAGGACAGTTAGGCTCATGGCACGTTTTCTCACGGGCCAGGGTTGTGATGTCATCTCGTGCTCTCTACCCTCCCGGCTGCCTCATTCATTCTTCTCCGTTACTGTGGTGTTCCTCAGAGTCGGTTGGTCTTCTCGCTGCCTCCACTCCCTTCAATCCCATTCTTTCAGGAACGGGATCACCCAGGGCTCTCTCCTACCGCACCCCTGAGTCCGCGCTTACCCAGGCCACCAACAAGCTCCAGCTGGCTGAATCTGGTGGCAGTGTTTTCACGCAAGTGGCGTTGGATGTGTCAGCACACGCTCACTCCCTCCGGGAAGTTCCTTCTTCACTTGGCTCCAGGGGTCACGCTTTCTTGTTTTCTTTACGACTTGCTGACTGCTGCATCTCAGGTCTCTTTTGTAGGATCTTCCTTCTCTTCCCGACCTTAAATTTCACGGTGCCCTGGGGCTGGGACTTGGTTCCCCTCTCCATCCATGTCCTGCCCCAGTAGGCTCATTCTGTTCCGTGGCACAAACACAGACTAAATAATGATGGATCTCAAGTTCATCTCTCCCACTCTAATTGCTCCCTCAAGTCCAGGTTCATAAATCCATCTGCATCCTTGCTATTTCCACTTATATGTACTACGGGCTTTATTTTTGGTACCAGCAATGGAACCCAGGGGTGCTTAACTACTGAGCTTTTACTTTTACTTTTTGAGACAGGGTCTGGCTATATTGCTTAGGTTCTCACTAACTTGCTGAGGCCGGCCAGGATCTGGCGATCCTCCTGCCTCAGCCTCCTCAGTCGCTGTGATTACAGGCCTGTGCCACTACACAGGCCCAACAGGCTTTTAAAAATCATCATGTTCCAAATAAAATTCTTGTTTCACTTCCTCCCAAATACAAACCTTTCCCATTTTCCCCCCATCTTAATAGATGCTCACTTTTTTCTAATTGTCAGCCCAGAGATTTAAAAAGCAATGCTTGGCTCTTCTTTTTCCCTTGTACTTGTTTTCCAGTTTATCAGGTAAGTCCTGTTGGCTCTGTGTCCATCCCAATCCAACCTCTTCTGCCATCTCTCACCCCACAGCACCTTTTGTCTGGATTACCTCATAGGCTTATAAAGGATTGCCTGTTTTCCATGTTTGGCATGGGCTAGAATGATCCTTTGCAAACCTAAATTTTATCATGCTACAATCCTGCTCAGAAACATCTAATGGATTCCCATCATACTCAGAGTAAATTCCAAACTTTTTGCCATGTTCTGTTAGGCCCCATCCTCTCCTCCCCAGGCTGATTCTCCAACAACATCTCCTATCACTGCATCACTCACTCAGTTTTCTTCTGGCACCCCAACCTTCTTGCCATATCTCAGACACAATAGGCACAACCCCCACCTCAGGGCCTTTGCACCTACTCTTCCAGGAAGTTTCTGCCTCCAGATCTTTACTTGGCAGCTGGCTCCCCTACTTCTCTAATTTCTCATCTTAAAGAGCGAACTCTCAGAGAGGACTTCTCCAATCTCACTTTCGATAGACTCACCAACTCTGTTTTAGTTGCTGGGGACAGCAGTGAACAAAAACCTCTTCCCCTCAGGAGTTTAACCCATGTCGCCCTATCCCATCCTATCTAATCTCATTGCTCTCTGTCTACTAATCCTGCTTTTAAATTTTTCATTGTACTTATCACTACCTGATAATTTTCCGAAGATTTATTTTCTTTTGTCTTTACTATCTCTTCCCCACTAGAATGTAGGTGGAATGAGAACTGGCACTGTTGTGAACTCAGCCCTTAGAATTGTACCTGGCAATGGTAAGCACTCTCTGCGTGTTTCTGAATGAATGATTGTGCAAGTGTTTTGATGGACAGAAGACTAATGAGGAAGCAGGCATTGACTCTACCTCTCCATGTGTGACTTAGAAGGGGGCCCTAAGTGGAATGTGAATGACCGTTCCAAGCTGAAGCCTATTCCATGGTGCCGCTGGCAATTCCCAAGTACATCCTGGGCTTCTGTTCAGTGTTCTATAATTTGTCATGAGTGATGACTTGGCTCTCATTTCCTACTTGGACTTTTCCGCAGTGAGCTTTGGTTGCATATGCCCATGTTTATTTGTGTATGATGTGTGCTGTGCCTGGCATCTGCTCTGCTTCCCGCCCTTCTAGGTGCCTGTGCCTGTGGGGCATCTGGGAATTTGTGCCTGTTATAAAGTGGTCTGGAAAATCCTCCTTTCTGAGCCCTCTGACTTACCCTATTGGGGCCGAGAAAGCTACCAGGTATTGCTAAGCTGGCAGAGAGACAGAATCAACCCAAGCAAGGAGATAACAGCTGCAGTAGGGGTGGAGAGTTTCTGAGGACCAATGATAGAGGAAGACAAAGAGATTAAGGCTCGCAGATGGCAGATGGTTGAGGTCCGGTTAGCAATCCGGTTGTCAAGAAACATTTTGTCTTAGCCAGAGCTGGAACATGGGCATTTAAAGCCGATGACGAGTTCTGGCAATCTCAACTCCCTCTTGTGTCAGGACGGGGTCCTCTCCTCTATTACTCTGCTCTCATTCTGTGTCCATGATGGAACTCGCAAGTTGGTCCTTGTGAGCCCTGAGTGTTTGTGAGACTGGAAGGCATTACCCAGGCATGGAGGCTTTTCCCCAGAGCACTTAGCCAATCTAGGGGCCTCTCTGTGGTGATGCAGGGCTGGTGTGGTGTGTCACAGCACCGAAAAAACGCAGGTATCATAAGGCGAACTCCAAGGGGCCAGGGGAAAAGCTTGCCATTCAACATGACGATGGGGATTCTAGAAAGCAGTGTCAGTAACAGCAAGTTATTTCCCTGTGTCTTCTGCCCCTGAAGGTGCATGTCTTTGGACAATGTGAAATGGAAGAATGGGGAATAAAATGATTAAATAAAAGAAGAGGAAGAAAGAGTAAGAAGTTTTGCTGTCCAATTGTTCAGAAAGATTATCAATCTTCCTTAATATTCTCTTTTCTTCCTTAGCATGACAAAATAAAAAGAGCAAAACATTGGAATTAGTCACATCTGTGCTTGACCCTGGTGTTTTCAGGTATGGTGTTGGTTTAGGGAAGAAATCTAATTTCTCAAACCTTGGTTTCTTAATCTGTAAAACTGGAAAAATACCACTGATCACACAGGGTTGTTTTCAGTCTTAAACCATATGTTCCAAGTGCCGAGCATAGAGTCTGAAATAGAGCCTTCCTTAAGTAGTTATTTAAAAGAAAAAGGGTTAGAAAGTTCAGCCTGTGGTAGATCTGGGCTTCATTTATTAATTTATTCAGCAAGTATTTAATGATGTGATAGGCAAGGCTAACGGTGTGAATAGACAAAAATATATGCAAACCAGAAGGTGAGAGAAGTACAGTCTAGAAAGTGTCATTGGGAAAAGATAAAGAGAATGAAATGGGGAACTGCTTTATGTTGGGGTGATCAGGGAAGGCTTCCAGGAGGAGGTGATATTCAAGGGGAAAATGAGGAATGAGAAGGCACCAGGTATGAGAAAGGACCCCAGTTTGGCATTGATGCTGTACCTCCTGGACCTTCCTGGTAGAATTTCGATTTCTCCCTTCACCAGATAAAACTGAGCTGGGTCCTCTTGGAAGCTGACACACTGCCAGGAAAACTCAGGCTCTAACTTTTGGTTCTCAAGTCAGCCTGGTCTTCCCTGGAGGACTAACCTGACTTTCCTCCCTTTTGGAACCAGGTTGGTGGGGAACAATAAAGAAATTTCTTTTCACTCATATCTGGAGAGTCTTTGTTCTCTGCTCCTGGTTTCACCTCAAAACTGGGTCAGTATCTTTGAAGAGATATCGGTTAGATTGGAGTGGTAGGCAGAGGCCAAGTCATGCTACTTACTAGCTGAGTGTCCTTGAGCACATTATTTACCTTCTCTAAGCATATTTGTTTGTTTTTGTTTATGTTTTTTTGGTCTGTAAAGATAGGAATAATATTACCTTTCTCTTGGCATTGTGGGGACAATAAAAGCACAAAAGCAATCCACATGCTAGGTATTAATTTATTCAGCTTCTCTCCACTAGTCAGTGACTCCTCCCTCTTTTCCTGCCTCTTTACTGAATGGCTCCCCTCTGCGTGTGCAGAGAGCTGGTAGCTTAGTAGTGGAACACAATGGTCATTCTCACCACTTATTATAAGTCATGGTCAAGGGCTTGGAGAAGGATGCGATCACAACCTTGACCAGCAAGTCAGTCAGAACCAGGTTTAATTAATTATGCTCTCTCTCTGCTCCAGCCCCAACCAGGCTTGCTCTCAGGGTATAATGATGCTTCATTTGATGGTGTCCTTGGACATAGAAAGGTTTCATATAAGTGACCTCAATTTTTCCCCCCAGAAATATTAGGAACATACTCCTATGGCAGAGGATGGCAGGCTTTCTCTAGGTCCAAAGGCATAGTAGGAAATAGAGTGCATTAGTGATAAGGGTGCCATGCAAGAGTTTCCTAACGTCCAAAGTCCCACTTGGAGAAACTTCACATCTTTTCCTGCTCAGAACACACCCCTGACCAGTTACTTCAGAATCTCAAGCAGTGGGATTCAAGATGGGGGAAGATTTTAAAGCATTCCAGATGATTGTAGTGAGTAGCCAGAGTTGAGAACCACAGCTGTATGGTTCTTAACACTCCACGCATCTAGGTTGGTTCCACAATCTGGCAATTGTGAACTGAGCAGCTATGAACATTGATGTGGCTGCATCACTGTAGTATGCTGATCTTAAGTCCTTTGGGTATAGGCCAAGGAGTGGGATAGCTGGGTCAAATGGTGGTTCCATTCCAAGTTTTCTTCTATTGATGAATGGATAAAGAAACTGTGGTATATATACACAATGGAATATTACTCAGCCATAAAGAAGAATAAAATTATGGCATTTGCAGGCAAATGGATGAAATTGGAGAATATCATGCTGAGATAAGCCAATCTCAAAAAACCAAAGGACGAATGATCTCACTGATAAGCAGATGATGACAGATAATGGGGGGTGGGTGAAGGGCAAGAATGGAGGAAGGAGGGGCTGTATAGAGGGAAAAGAGGGGTGGGAGGGGTGGGGGGAAGGAAAAATAACAGAATGAATCAAACACCATTACCCTATGTAAATGTATGATTACACAAATGGTATGCCTCTACTTCATGTACAGAGAAACGAGATGTACCCCATTTGTTTACAATAAAAATAAATAAAAAATACACTCCACGCATCTGGATGCGTCTATGTTGCTATGAATTAAAAATGAAACAAAACAAAAAAGATGACTGTAATCATCTGGCTGCCACAGGTCAACGCTATGAACCACAAAGAACTGGGTGACTGAGGTGTTGGTCAAAGGTGAGCACATTATTGGGAAAGGCCAACTCCAGAGTGAGACCTGAGCATCGGCCACCATGGCTGAGAGCCATGTACCAATGACAAGCAGTAGGATCAAGAAAATACAAAGAGAAGAAGGTCAGATGACAAGGTGTAAAGAAAGGAAGTATTATTGAACAGAAAAGAAGAAAACATTTAAATTCCATTCTAGAGAAATGTTTAAGTTATGCAGAGATACATGCTGGTGGTGGTGGTACGAGTCTTTGGATAGTGAATGTTCTTTTTCCCCCTGATTAGATATTTTTCTCAGATGAAGGTCTGAGTTTGGTGAAGGCAGATCATAAATTGGGAGAAGGATATATTGGGCAACATGTGATCAACATCAGGTTAATGGCCCTGGCTGAAACCTCAGAATTTGATGAATGACTTTATTTACTAAGCTTCACCTCTAACAATAAGAAGCATAAATATTGATATAGATGGAACTGGGGGTGAATGAGTTTGAATGATAGTGGGTATTTCAGATGCATTGATTAGCTTGGGAAAGAAAGTGTCAGGCATCCGGTTTCCAAGACACCTTATTTACACATAAACTGTGCATATAAATGGCTTCTCTAGCTCCTTCCTGTCTATGTCCCCTGGACTCTACCCTCTCACAACACTATGGGTTAAAAACACAATAAAATCTGTGGATTTGAATACATTTTGCAAAATTGGCTGTGGAAGAGGCAATAAACTGGGAAATACCTATTCTGGGGCAGTGATTTTCAAACTTTCGTCCTGTGATCTTTAAGTCAAGTGATGTGTTACTGGGAAAGGGTTAGAGTACGAAAATAAATTTTAAAGAGAAATGATCTGAATATGAGCATTGATGTCAGGAGATGTCTACGAAAACAATCTCTGTGGCATCCCCACCTTTCCTAACCTCTCCTACCTGTGTTTCCACCTTGACTTTGTCACACTGCCCTGAAATCATTAGTTCCTCTGGATCAATATGTGTCCTCTGTTGAAAGTTCGCATATGTCACAGAGGTCAAAGAGCTACCAGTCCTGCACATGTGAGTGTGAACTCAATAGTACAACTGGCCTCCAGATCCCAGGTGAAGTTTCTTTGTAGTGAGGAAATAGAATTTTTGGAGGTGGGAGATGGGTAATGGTGAAAAAGGAAGACAGGGAAATTCCCTTAGGGCGTCAAAGAGTATTTTGGGTGGGGAAGCACCTGAGGAGCAATCAGGAGGGATCAGGTACTAAAAATGAACTTTGTATATTAAAATTTTTTTGTCTCATGTCAATCTTGTCCCAGTGAAGGGGGGGGGGTCAATCTTGTCCCCGTGAAGCAATAGCTTTTTTCTTTCCTACATTTCATGCTTTCTTGAACTCAGTCTCTTTACGTCAAATGAAAATTTTGCTAAATTACTTACCCTGTTTTATGAGTAAATAAATTCTGATTTGTAAATAGATCAGAGGAATTATAGTTCATGTATAAGCTGATGGTTTCCTGAAATGCTTGATGGACTAGTGTGGGAAAGAGAACTCTACAAAACTGTTAATGAAAAATGTGAAGGTTCAAACACTTGAAAATTGCTTGGAGAATGTTAAATTCAGCTGTAGCACCTCTGAGGACTATGAGGAGCTTAAGGAACATTTACAACTTCTGTGATTCTTACTTGCCACCATGAAGAGGTCTCTAATGCTGCGGTTAACTCTTGGGAGCTATTGACACCTTGGGGGATGTGAAAATTGTGTGCATTCTTCTTATGAAATGCATACACACATAATCTTGCATATATTTTCACAGAAATCTCTAAGGTCTTTGAGTTGTTCATGGGCTGCATGCTAAGAATTTTTGTTCTACTGCTCTGCACTGGCCCATGCATAAAAGAAAAATTCCTATTTGCAGTAAGCTGTGGGGTAGGGCTAGAGAATCTATCCTTGTGCTTGAAGGGTTCAATGCATTTAATATCTGAATGAGAAATCAAGGGCTTACATCCCTCTCCTATGATTCAAATAAAGATGTTGAAGAGTCTGTGTTCTGCCTCAGTATACCTGGGGAATCCATCAAAGATCTGTAGTGCTATAAAAAATGAAGATAAGACATTGCTACAATATTCTTGACTAAAGGAGGATTTGGGAAGCAACTATTCATTCTTGTCTATTGAATACTAATTATGTGGAAAGGCATTATATTAGGACTTTTAGGGGATCCCTAAATGAAAAATGAATAGATCTGGTCTTTTTCATTAAGTTGCATGCCATTTTGCAGCAGGCACAAACTATGTGTCTTAATAATGCAGGATTCAAGAAAGCATGTTCTGGCATTTATTCTGCTTTGATCCTAATCCTTATTTGTCCCTCTTGGTTGTGTGACACTGGAGAAGTTACTGGGACTTGATTCCCTCATCTGTAAAATGCATGTAATGCTCAGGAGGAGGGAATTGTGTAATTTATCATTCAAGTTAGGGTACTTTTGAAAAAG
The DNA here is from genome assembly GCF_902686445.1 of Sciurus carolinensis. NCBI lineage: Eukaryota > Metazoa > Chordata > Mammalia > Rodentia > Sciuridae > Sciurus > Sciurus carolinensis. The sequence continues at coordinate 71,719,391 of NC_062226.1, forward strand.
GAAGTGATGCTATTAATAATCATGCTGGGCCACAGGCATAAACTGGACTGTCTCAGGCAAACAAGACACATGATTACTTTAGCATTATTCCAAGGATTACACGAGGTAACACATGGGACATTATGGCTTCATATCTGGGACTGGGTAAATGTTACCTGCTGTGACTAGCATTATGGTCGCTCACAGGAGAAAAAGTGGTATTTGAATTCAGAAGACAGAGGGATGCTTATTTCTAAAAATCTGACATTTATTATGCATTCTTTATGGACTCTTAGTTCAAACTAGTGAAAGAAAACAATTAAATTAGAACTCCTACAAGACAGTCCTTTTGTGAGCATGCTCCCTAGCTTCCCTGTGTCCCACATCTTTAACTGCCTACCAAAAGCTTTCTTGGGCTCCTCATGATGGTCTCCAATTTGACATGTAGGTCTCAAGTCTGCACCAGACACTTTTTGTTCTTTAAAGATTTTGTGCTTTCCTGAATTTTAAGATAAATTTCTGAAAAATTACAACCTACTACTTATTCATTGGAACACATTTTTAATGACATGGAAAAATCACTCCGCATATTATTAAGTGAACAATCCAAAATATAGAAATACATATAAACAATTACCTCAATTATGTAAAAGCTATGTATAGAAAAAAATGAAAAATGTACCAAAATTATATTCATGCTTCTTTAAATTTATCATGTATTCTATTGCTTATTTTCTAGATTTTTACAATTAAAATTTTTTTTGTAGTTACTGCTGTTAATATTATTAGGTTAAAAATAATTATTATGGAAGTCCTAGGCTTATGTCCTAGCTTTGCTGTCTGGAAATGTACAGGCTTGGATAAATCTCTCAGCATCTTTCAGCCTGGGGTTGCCATGAGTAACAATGAATAAAATATCTGTTCTACCTACCATGAGAGGTTGTTTTGGTGATTGGCTCTGTGAGAGAACAGGCATGATGGGGCTTTGTCAGCTGTAGGCAATCTATGCAAGCATCATAAACTCCCTAAAACAAGTTCCATTTCTGGCAGAATCATTGCTCAGTTTCTCTGTCATTGTACGGTAGTAATACTTGTAGTTGTGGTTGGAAAGCTACCCTAGGTCAGGATCATGGAGGGTCTTGAATGTTGTTAAGGAATCGAAGCTTAATTCTGAAGGCCAGTATGTTCCAACCATTATTTTTGTACAGGTTGAGTAGTCATTGTCAGAAATGCTAGGAATCAAAAGTGTTTCACATTCTGGAGTTTTGGATTTTTGTAATATTTGCAATACATAATGAGATGCTTGGGAACGGAACTCAAGTCTTAGTATGAAATTTAATTATGTTTCATATACACTTTATGCGTACACCCCGAAGTTCATTTTATACAATATTTTAATGTCTTTTGGCTGTACCTGGTCAGGTACAGACTTTCCACTTGTGGCATCATACAATGCTTAAAAGGTTTTGGATTCTGGAGCATTTTGGATTTGGGACTTTTAGATCAGAGATACTAAACTGGTACAGTCTTCATCTTTTTTTTTTGCCATATCTATACACCAAAACTACAATTAGGTCTTCTTCAAATTGATTCCCCTTTAAAGCTTTTTAAATGTTTAGGCTTAATACCTATGGTGTTGTTTTATTACAATTGCTCCATGTACATATGAAAGTAGAAACATGACTCAGAACATAAAAACATGAATTTACAATTCACCTGAAGTGATCTATGGAATCAGTGGTAGGCACTCCTCAATTTGGGAAACACAGTGAGGGCAATGGGGTTTCTTAACCGGGTGGGAAATTATTTTCTGAGATGCTCTTTGAAGGGAGCCCTTCAGCAGTCATGTGTGAGTTGGAACGTGAGGCTGATGGTGATGAGACCAGCCAGAGACAGATCATGTAGGCAGGAATGGTAAGGTCCTGGTCTGGGGAGGCAGAGGGGAATGCAGGTTGGGGGTTAGATGCACAGTCCCTCAATCACTCCAGCCTCTAGGAGGACCATCCTACAATTGGAATTCAAACCACCTGTTGTTTTGTATACATTTAAGACGTCAGCTCTTAACAGGAATGAAATAAGCATGTGCTTATTTTTATGTATATTATATACATTTTATTTATTGTGCCATTTTAATTTATTTTTTCCCACCCAGTAAAAGAGAATACTTATTACATTTGCTATTGTCTCTCATCTACTATATATATATTTTTTTATACCAGGGATTGAACCCGGAGTGTTTAACTACTGAACCACATCCCCAGCCCTTTTTCAGCTTTTTTTTTTTTTTTTTTTTTTTTTTGAGATAGAATCTCACTAAGTTGCTGAGGATGGATTTGAACTTGTGATCCTCCTGCCTCAGCCTCCCAAGCCACTGGGATTATGGGTATGCATCACTATGCCCAGCATACTAATTTTGTTGATGAATATAACTGAAAAAAGTCAGAGACATGTTTATTGGTTATGACAGAAAATCTGAGGCCTGGATAGCAAGGTGGGAAATCAGATGTGCGGTTGCTGTTTCCTTTTGTAGCCTTCCCCAGTCTGTTTTGCTGTTCTGGGCAGCTGAAGAAATTGACATAAACTCTTGTCCTATTGTTTTGTAACTCAAATGACAAAGGGAGAGCAATAGAAGTTTGTACAAGGCAGTGTTATACATTTAACACCAACATAAGATCAGAGGTGTTATTGTTACTGTCTTGGCAAGGAATTGTGTGAATGACATTTTCTTCAAATCCCTTTTTATTTCAGTGAATATTTTGAGAACATAAGGTGACCAGGATACTGTGCTTTCATTTTGATCATAGGAATACAATGCCACTTAGACATGGGCAGACGGTATTCCAAGAATACTGGTCAAGATGGGAAATTTCTCTTTCCAGGAATCTCAAAATCTAATAAATATGTGTTAAGATTATTCAGGAATGGAGAGAAAATGGGCTTTTACTTTTTTTTTTTTTTTTTTTACTTTTCAGTGATTATTTCTTTTTTTTTTTATTGTAAACAAATGGGATACATGTTGTTTGTCTGTACATGGCGTAAAGGCATACCATTTGTGTAATCATAAATTTACATAGGGTAATGTTGTTTGATTCATTCTGCCATTTTTTCCCTTCCCCCCTCCCCTCCCACCCTTCCCCTCCATCTATACAGTCCTTCCTACCTCCATTCCTGCCCCCCTCCCTAAACCCAACTCCAACCCCAACACTAACACTCCCCCCCCATTATGTGTCATCATCCACTTAATAGCGATATCATTCTTCCTTTCGTTTTTTGAGATTGGCTTATCTCACTTAGCATGATATTCTCCAGTTTCATCCATTTGCCTGCAAATGCCATAATTTTATCGTTCTTTATGGCTGAGTAATATTCCATTGTATATATATACCACATTTTCTTTATCCATTCATCAATTGAAGGACATCTAGGTTGGTTCCACAATCTGGCTATTGTGAACTGAGCAGCTATGAACATTGAGGGCTTTTACTTTTTAAAGTGACTTAAACTAGTTCATACTTGACATTTAGAATATGGACTCAACTAGAATAAGATGGAAAGAGTCCAGGAGGATTTGCAGAAAAATGTTCTTGATTCAAAACTAAATAAACTTGGACCTGTTACTTAATATCTTTGGCTTCCCTTGGTAAAGTGGAGCTATGAACACTAATGCCCCAAGGTTGATTTTAGTGTCAACTGAGATAATGTGGAAATGATCTTTCTTAAACATAAAGTGCTATAACATCATCACCATTATCATCAGTAACAATGAAACTATTTGTTGAGTGCTTATGATGTTATCTATGTATATTATTTCACTTAGTCCTTATAATTAATCCCATGATCTCACTTTTCTAGAGGACAAAAGGCAGACATCTGAATTTTAAATAACTTGCTCAGTGTTATATTAAGTGGCAGATTTGGGATGGGAAGCTGGGAATGGGCTCTCACGGTGATATTTTAATTATCTGAAAAAGCTTCAGAACTTTCAAAAATTTATGAGTAACTCACCGTATGTTGGAAGACATTTTTCATTATAGAATATGCTTCCCCTGGTACTCTCCACAGTGAATGTTTATAGTTTTTGTTGCCTTGGCATCTTTTTCGAATACAAATTTAACTTTCTCATATTGGAAGCACCCTTCTGTGCTTCAACCACCCTTGACACAGTCTCCAAGTGGATACATGGCTCAAACCAGTGGCAAGAGATAGGAATGTAGAGGCAGCTCTCTCTCTGCTTCCTTTAGAACCCACCACGTCCCTGCATCTTATACAGAGGACACCTATAAAGAGGTAAATTGAGCAAGAAAGTATAAAGCTAAGTTGAGCAGCAAATATACCCCTTACTGTAATTTTATTGCTCAATTTACATCTTTATCAGTGTCCTATTTGTAGGACACTAGGACATTATGGGTTAAAGGCATTAAGCATTTGCCCATCAATTTAAAGTGACCCACACCCTATTTCCTTATATATACACTGCTCATTGCTGTGCACCAGCTTGCGCTTTCTCTGCTTGATTCTTCATGCCTGGTGAGATCTTCAGATGGAGGACCAAGCTCCAGCCTCATTATGCCTTCCTTGCAGAGATCTGTAAGTAAAAATCTTGATACTTGTTTCCTATTGTGATGATGCATTGAATTTGTGCCTTCTTTTAGAAGGATTGGGGTCTACTCCGGGTTAGGTTTTACCCTGGGATGCTGGGGTGTGGGGGAGAAACAAATGAGGCTCCTAGCACCAGAGTGATGGGCTGGCAGGCATACCTGGACATGGACAGATAAGAGCCACAAGAGCGTTGATCAGTATATACACATTGCTTGTGTGAAGGACCCCTGGTCAAGAGTTGGGCAACTAGGCATGGGGCCCTCAGCCAGATGAAAGAAATGTCCCATGAAAGGCTCACTGTAAGTCCCCACATCTGCCCTTCATTGCCCTTCATGACAGACTTACCAGTCACTCTGATACTGGAACTCTAACTTAGCTGGGGGCCTCAAAACACCATCTACCTCATTTAAAATGCTTGGACTTAAATTATACTATTAAGAGATAAAGTTTAAAAGTACTTTAGGTATATTTCTATTTCTTCCCAAACATTGCATTGGAGAGAACTAGTTTCTAAACTTGATCCATGACTCTATAACTAAAAAACCTCTTTCTCAGCTATAGGAAGTTTCTTTCTCCTATGACTACAAGAGGCATATTGAGCTTGTTTGGTAATAGGTGTTAAATAAACTAAGTAGGGGGTCATGCATTTGAACTGAGAAACAGCAATAAGCCCAACAAACCAAACCAATATGGAGTTTAATCATAGTAACTGAGCTTTGGGTGGTTGTCATCTAGTTGTCTAAATAAGTTACAACCAAGTAACTAGTTAAGCTGTAACCAATTGACTGGTTGATTGGCCAAGCTGTAGCCAATTAAGTTTTCTATGTTGTTTCTCCCTTCTGTTATCCTATAAATGATGCTGCCTGCTCACATCGTCAGCTAGAGTTTTCAGAAGCTTCTGTGGTGGTGCGAGTTCCTCCATTCATGAGTTTTGTTGCTCATTTTGTTTTTCTTTATCTAAACACTACTAAACTTAAGTGATGTAAGATATTTTTCCTTTTAACACAAGCAAGACCTGAAGCAGAGGTCCGGTACCCACCACAGCATGAAGTATCCAGGTATGAGAATAACCTGATTCTGTTTGGTGCTGTTTTCTTGTAGCATCTGGGATTGTAAATTTTATCAAATTTTGAAGCTCCAAGGACTTGCGCACTGAACTTTCTTCAGTGAATTTTTATTTCTATTTTTTATTAGAGTTTTATAGTTACCCATAGCAGTTCATCCTGACAAACTCATACATTCATGGAAATTGAAATCAGGAGGGAATTTGAAAGTAGCATCAGAAACAGTGAGGCTACTGAAAGATAGGAAGATATGGGTTCTTCTGCATCCAGTGAGTTCAGAACTCCATTTTCTGGAACCCCATTCCGGGTTCTGTTATGCCATGTAATAGCACATATCCTTGGGTTGGGCACCAGAGGTGGGTTTGTCCTAGGACAGGACAGATTATGAACTTCTGGGGTTTATAGGGGATGCTAAGGTCAGGCAAACTGAACTGGGCCCAGTGTTTGAAACTCTAGCCAGTTTCATGCATAAGAATTGCAAGAACTTGTACTTTCTTTTCAGAGAAATGGGTGACCTTTAACAAAAAGCACTTGGAATTTCAGTGACTAAAATAAGGATGTTTAAACTTTGAATGGTTTGGGGCATAAAGATCCAAAACTGCTAAGAAATAATGGGATGAATTTTAAAAATTAGTGCACAGAGGTTTTTAGACTACATTAGGAAAAATTCTTTCAGTTCAGCCTTTAGATCAATGGGGTCTGCTTCTTTAATCATATTTATGCCTTGGTTAAATTCTTTTACCTAGAATTATAATAAAAGTATCTCAGTCTGGAAGATGATTTGTCTGCCCTGACCTCAACAGTTAAGAAAACACAGACTGGGATCAGAAAATGCCTATTTTGGTTCTTTTGAGACCTATCTTTAGTGAGGGAAACTTGGGTCTGTGGAGGAAATCTCCACTTAGGGGCTGACTTCTCTGCACTGGAAAAGAGGAAGAATGAAATCACTAGAAGTGCTCACAGAGAAGGTAAAAAGACTTGGGTCTATCCACCACGCCTCACCTTTGACTGTTTTGTCTTACTGGGTTTCCTCCGTTATGTTTTTCTTTGTCTTGACAGATAAAGGTACTTAGGCCTGAAATTTGATTATAATCAGCAACCTAGCAAACAACTTTTTCAGGACAGTAATTAGGTTCATCAAGAAAAGGACCGATGGTCCTTTGCTCGACCTCCTTGCTGAAAAGAGTGAAATGGTCATGGGTCGAGAAAAACTCTCCTCAGTAAATGGTTTTGGGGGAAGATGCACGGACCTTCGAAAACAGAAGATGAGTTGCAATGTGGTCTCTCTCAGTGTGGTGAAAGTACCCTTCTTAACTTCTTGATAGGAGTTAAATTTCTTGGATTGGTAACAGTTGAGTTCCTTTGGAGACTGTGTGTAAATGGAGGGGAACTTGGAAAACCTCACATTTTCCTGTTTTTCAAATCAGTATACCAGAGCAATATGCTTTGGGGTGGCATTTCCTGAACACCTTCAATGGCTGGCTTTGTTTAATGAAAAATTCAAGCATAGTTAAGAATGAATAAAGTGGATGAATATAAATGAGATGGAAGTTTGGATGAACTGTAGTGTCAAGAATCTTTGTCAGTGGCTTAAATTATTGAAGTTGTGTTGTGGCATATTAAGTAATAAAGACATGAAATATCTGAGTTTTTGAGTTAAGATACTGGAACTTGCTACTCAGCCATTCAGATTCTGTTCTGTGTTGGAGGAGGAGAGTCTGAAGATAGAATAAGTATGATTCTGATCAGCGGGAGCTTTCCAGTTACCTTTAATTGGGGCAGGCTACTAGGAATTGTTCTGAAGAGTAAACAGCTGTTTACTGCTTTCATTGAGAATGTGGAATGTGTCTTGAATAATTTTAAAACTTTCAAGAATACTTTCACTTAGTAGATATTTGATTATCTCCTATGCATAACACTCTACAAGGGCCATGGGTCTAATGACAACAACCAAGGTAGTTGTTGTTTCTTCCTTCATGGAGTGTCATAGGAGAAAGAAGACATTCATACCACAGTTGGGAAAACAGAAAATTAGTAATTGTGATAAGTGCTAAGAAGAAATAGGACTTTCCATTCACTTTCTCCCTGTTAGTATCTGAAATAGTGAATGGTGGTCAGCCATTTTTGTTACCATTTATCTAGTACAGACATGGTGCTGGTCTCAGGTGAATGTTTGATAATGAATAACTAAATGGTGTTCTTCTACAAAATGCTGACATAAATCTGTTCAACATGGTTTACTTCCTAGGTTTTCACTAGAAATTTTCTAGGGGTTAAAAAAACCACTTCTAATACATGGCAATTACAACTATAAATAACTCCTTATGTGAGGAAGGGAAGGTGTCTCTTGGTATGTGAAGCTATAAGGTATAGAAGGCATTTTATTTTGTAGTTGAGGAAGAGTGCCTTTTTCCTAGGTTGGTTGTTCAGAGGTCATTTCAGAATGAAATAATGACAAAACTGAAGGGTTAAAAAGGTTGTAGAAGGTATGGAAGATGACTCTGGTAAAAGAAATTTTATATGTGAACAGGCTGGCTCAAATTAGAATGGCATTATATGTTTTTCTAAGAATTGAGCAAAATTATGGGCAAAATCAGAATTTGGTTCTTTGTGTTAAAACAAGGTTTTCTTGGAGAATTAATAAGGAAAGGGAGCTTTATTAGGTCTTTTGACCACTGAGTCCTCTGTATCCAAGAGTGGGGACTTTTCCCATGGCTCTGTGGTTTTTTGTATTTGCCTTTGGAGTCTTTTGATTGCCATTGTGTTTGTTACTTTGGTTAAATGAATGGCGATTACTTTACAGTGACCTTTGATTCTATTTTGATCAAGAGTTCTCTACCTTTGTTTTGACAAACTTTCCAAAATTGAGTTCTAGATTGTCTTTTGACTTTTGACTAATTTGGGGATATTCCAGAGGGCCCCTGGAGTGTCTGAAAGATCTTCTAAATGAATTAGACTTATTGATAAATTGTTATATGGGAAACATTGCCAAATAACAATGCTACATCTTCAAGCTATATTTGTATAGATAATAATTGAAATGTGTTCTAGAAACTACATGATTTCACAGGAATATGCAAAGCTATAAGTCAAAATTCTGGTTATCTTAAAATGCTATGTGCGATAAAGGTGTTTGAATTTTCTTGTCAGTTGCATTGTTATTATAGTGAACCATGGTCGGGTCTCCAATTCTAAGCCTTTATCATTCAGTTATTTTCTTTTCTAAAGAAAGTGGTCTTGACTTGTTCTTCTCTTATCACCCAAGTGGTTACTTGTTTCATCTTGACTGTACCCTTGCTTATTAAGATGAGGACGGAGGGAATAAGGAATCTGAAGATGGAATGACAAAGTATGACTCATTGGCAATTTTAACTAGGATTGCAGAGAATGCCAGGGAAAATGATGTCTGATTGATCCCTGTACTTTCTTTCACTAACCACCCACTGCTTGTGATACAAAGAGCTTGACAAGCATTTCTTTCTTTCTTTCTTTCTTTTTTTTTTTTTTAATGGTACCAGGGATTGAACCCAGGGGTGCTTAACCACTGAGCCACATCCCCAGCTCTTTTCAATATTTTATTAGAGACAGGGTCTCGCTGAGTTGCTGAGGCTGTCTCTGAACTTGTGATCCTCCTGCCAGAGCCCCCTGAGTCACATCTTTGACTTTGTTGTTCTTTCTCAGACACAGGATGCCTATATGCAAAAGGAGATGAAACTTTTTATCTAGAAATCATGCATGCTTGATTTTTATGAATCTAGGAAAGGGGCGGCACATTGTTCCTAAATGTGAGTTGTGCTGGGATGCTAGGAGAGGCTTCAGATCTGTACTTATGAAATGATAAATCTCCCTGCTTTGGAAAGTAGTGGAGTTGGGCTTCCAGAGACTCCTTTGTAAAGGCACAAACAACAAGCCTCTGTCTTGTCCAGGTCTAAAGGAGCTCATCAGCTTGAAGACTAGGACCCTTATGTGGAGAATGGGAAATTATAATATCTGGTTACTTCTTTACTTTGCATTCAGTACAGGATATGTGAAGTCTCAGACCAGTTTTAACATTTTGTGTATTGGTGTCCATCTGGATGGTTAAAAAAAATCCAAGCATAGTCTGAACCAAAAAGGAGAGATTACCTAAGTATGGTAGAGCATAGAACACAGTGTTGTTATTATTACTTTTCTAAAGCTGAGGATTCTGGGACTACTGCTGGTTGAGTCACTGAAGTGAAGCCAGTTTGGGAATCTTGCTTTTAGCGTTGTTCCTCACAACTATTAGATTAGGTTGCCTCTCAGAGGTCCAACAACTTAAGCAGATGGGTCTGAATCAAGTCTAAGTTCACAAACCAAATAACTCCCTGAGGAGATATACTACTATTGGTAAAAATTTTAATGAAATTCATGGATACTGAATATGTATCATCCTCACTAATGTATATTCATCTGAATTTATTCATTCATCCACTCATTCATTAAATGAAGATTTATTGAGTGCTTTGTATATGTTATGGCACTAAGCACAATTAGGCATGAGTGGCTACAAGGAAAACCAATAATGAACCAGACAAAGATTTGGCTTTCAAGCTTGGGAAGTTAGAGATGTAGATAAAACATAAACGACAAGGCATAAGAGTTAAAAGTAGAGGAGTTTAGGTTATCCCAGGTTTGTGTGTATGTGTGTGTGTGTGTGTGTGTGTGTGTGTACACGCACATATATATATATGTATGTTAGATGGTAGTTGGATACGGTAGTTTGATACTTGAATATGGTTAAAGGGAATGCTCTAAGCTTGAACAAATTCAGGAAAGTAGGAAATTAAAAATGCTTGGAGATCAGTTTGGTTATTATGAAGGGTTCATAAAGAAGGAATGGATAGTGCATACTAAATACTCTAGAAAGTAATTCCCAAATATTCATAAATAATACTTCTTTATTCAGTACATACTCTCCACTAGAGGAAGACTTGTGTATGGGAAACAGACTACCAATTCTTTTGTGAAATACCTAAATATCCACTTTATATACACTGAAGGAGAAACACTTAATAGGTTTATCTACAGATTTAAGATTATAATAAATACTTCACAAAAATAGGAATGGAATTCAAAAATGCAATTGTGCAAAATTTTACACTTTGTATTTAAATGAATTATATGATTGGCTTTGTGCTTCAGTAAAAAGTATCAAGTGTTATAACATTAAGATGACAGCAAATCTGCACTTGTAGGTCAAGTTCTATTCATGGTCTGCTTTGCTGTGACCAATAAGTTCAAAATAGCTTTTACATTTTTAAGGAGTTGTTTAAAAACAGATGAACAAAGAAGAGGATGTTATGGAGAGTTGATCTGGCATGAAAAATTTTACTATCTGCTCCTTTACAGAAAAACTTGCCAATCCCTGCAGTGTAAAGGTTTGTTGGGTAGATATTTGACTAAGGGAAATCAAGTTAGTTTAGAATAGCAATAGTCTGGGCAAGGAAGGATAAGGGTATATGAGTGAGTGTGGAATTTGGAAATGCAGAGGCTTGGAGGAAGATGAGGCTAGATATTTGTGTATTTGAGAATTGTCTAAATTAAAATGTAGCAGAAGTCATAACAATGAAAGGGAAAAAACCAAGAATTAATCTTTAAACATCTGTTTGTAGAATGGGGGAGAAATAAAAGGAATTAACAATGGAAAGAGAAATTTAAGTAATGACAAGGAAATAGAAAATTGAGAGTCTAAATGGAACCCAGAGGAAAGTAAATTGAGGTTGCCTCTGTCAAATGCTACAAAGAAGTTACTATTAAGGACACAAAAGTGATAATCTAATGTCTTTGCTTCCACTTATTCCATTAGCATATTTTATATGTCTTTGGCTTTTCCCTGCCTTAAGGTGCTCTACCCAAGAGAATGTGAGGATAATGACATGTTACAGCATCAGCTGCTATGGAAGAACAGTAATTTTAGCTTCTCAAGTTGTGCCTGCATTATATTCTAAGCAAAGGTAGATACCAAGTCCCCTTAACTCTCCTCTCAAACTACTTGTCTTCCATGTCTACTGGTGGATGTCCATATGATTGCCACACTCTGCACATTGGTGTCTCCACCCTTCATTCATACGTTGAATCTTGATCTCCAAGGTAATGGTGATTAGGTTATGGAGGCTTCATCTTCCTGAACAGGACAAGTGTCCACTTAAAAGAGACCTGAAGGAGCTTGCTCACCCCTTCTGTCAAGTGAAAGTACAGCAAGAAGTCACCGTCTCTGAGAAAGTCTTCGCTAGATGCCAAATCTGCTGGAAATTTAACCTCCAGAACTTTGAGCAATAAAGTTATTATTTCTAAGCTACCCAGCTTATGACATTTTGTATCCTGGACTAAAACAGAGTTGTTGGAAGCCTCTGAGCTTACAGGGTTTAAGGAAGAATCACTTTCTTTTCTTTCCTATGCATCCTGAGCTGAGGGACTAGGTAAGTGCAGTTAATACTCTTCTTCAAATGCTGGCATCTTCATTTTAGATTCATCGTTGCAAATGAGAACTAACAATAGGGAAGTAAGTTTTTTTTTTTTTTTTTTTTTTTTTAAACCAGGGGTTGAACCCAGAAGTGCTCAACCACTGAGTCACATCCCCAAGCATTTTTATTTTTTATTTTGAGACAGGGTCTCAGTAAGTTGCTTAGGGTCTCACTAAGTTACTTAGGCGGGGCTTGAATTCAGAATCCTCCTGCCTCAACCCCCCCAAAGCCATTGAGTTTATAGCCGTGTGCCATCACATATAGTGAAATAAGTAAAAAACCTTTTTACCATACTACAAAGATTGTGAAGTTCATTACAAAAGTCCCCAAGAAGTGGTCAGGAGATTAAGACCTTAATTTTATTATGAATTATGTTTAGAAAGCTATTTTTTCCCCCTTTTAACATTCAGGCCATGAGTGCTGCAATAAATTCTCAATACACACCATAAAGCTAAACCAAGTCATTTGGATAAGTACCTTACTTTAGAAATGACAAGTAAAGTCGAGAAATAATGAAAAAGTTATTCTTGAGACAACTTGCCAAAAACAAATAACAAAACTTCAGTGTCAAAATTCCAAGGTAAGAAGAATACAATTCAGATCCTTCCCCTGTTTCCTACTCAAGTAGTACAAACAGGTCATCTTGGTGAATTCAATAAATGAGTCAAAACTATTGGTGTTATATTCAACATATTATCTTTCAACATATTAAATATGGCCTCACATTTTACTTTTGTGGGGGAAAAATCTGGATATGAATATTTCATTTGCATAAGAGAAGTATAATGGATAAAATTCATTTGCTCCAGATGTAGATTTAGTGGATAATTATTGAAATTATTTTCTTTGCCAGTCCACTACCAGGTATCTCATTTAAAATAATTACAATTTAATCCACATTGTTATAACCACTAATCCTAGCTATGTTACACATGCAATAAATTGTGTAGGGACCCTATGTGATCAGTGAGGCAAAGTTGCTTAGACACAGGCTACCAGGCAACTGTAGAATTACACCATGAACTTTTCTGTTGAAAATCACAGTAAACAACTATGAGATATTACTATTGGATGCTTGAAGCTGCTTGCAATTTGAACAAGTAGAAATGGCAACAGAAGAGAATGACTTTTTGGGTTAAGGATACTATGGAAATTTGGAAAACTTGAATTATTTGGGGAACAGAGTAAAGAGAAGTAATGAACCATGTAGGAATGAAATTCCAGGCTTCATTCAAACTGGAGGACCCCCAAAGCTACTTTAAGTAGTTTGGACACTACTCAATAGCAATAGGAAGTCCTTGAAGCTATCTGAGCAATGCAGGGGCAAAAGTCAGAACTGAGCCCCAAAGATAAATCCTGGAGCAATATGTGGAAAAGGCTAGAGGTCAAGGTTTCCCTTCCTGAGATCAGGTAGGAAGCCCTCCTACCTTATGTGGTCCTGTTGAAGAAAAACAAAAATGGTGTTTACTGGAATCAAAGGAGAAGTGGTAAATGTGAGAGACACTGCCAACACAAAATCAGGATCACTTTGTAATGACTGTCTGGGATGGCAGTGTGGTAAGGAGAAGCAAAAGGCAAGACTGAGGGAATGAAAGAAGAATTAGAAGGGAGAGCGTTGTGCAGGTATGGGGTTGGGAGGTATTGGATGGTATTGGAGACATTGATTTTTGTTCTGGGACATGTTAAACTTGAAGTGACAAAAAAATGTCCAGCTGTAAGTTTCAATTTTCATTGTGGAGACAGGGAGAAAGAGGTTAGAGTAAGAGGTAGTTTTGTGAGTAATTTCCAAAGAGGACATTTGAAGCCAAGAGGAGGCATATGCTGTTAACCAAGAAGAAAAGGATATGATGGTGAAAAACTTAAATGAGACTCAGCAGGGGAGAGTATCTTAATGAATAAAACATAAAAAGTTACTCAAAGTAAAGAGTGCAGAATACATGGAAATGATCTATTTACTGTTCAATATTAGAGCTTCTAATATATTTTTAGAAAGGCTACATATCATTTTCAAGAAACCCACATAACAAAGTTGGAAATAAAAGAATGGAGACTTTTCCAGAAAAGTCTGAAAAAGAAGTTGATATAAGTATATTGAAATCGGATGAACTGAAATGCAATTGTTGGGAATAAATAAGGTCGTTGAGTAATGACAGAAATGTAACTCACTAGAATAGAGCTAGTTTTAAAAGTTTATGAACCTCATAACAATCTCAAAATATATAAAGGAAAAAAGTTGGACAGACTTTCAAGGAGACATCAATACAATCTCCTGTGGAAAACTTTAAAATTTTTAAAAGAAAAAAATGACAAAGATAAAAAAGATTGAGAACAAAGCTTCAGGTAGGGTCAATATTTATGGTGAAAGCAGCAAGAAAGGGCAATGAAAAGGGGAAATGGAAGCTGAAGGACGAATGGATGAGCACAGTGTCACTGGAGTTGTAGGAAGGTGGAAGATGAAGGCAGAACTCCATGCAGAGGGAATAGTGAAGAGGGCTACTGTTTAAAAACAGATTTTTTAGGGCAGGATCACAGAAGAAGTGTTAAGTGATGGGATGTGTTGCCTGAGTTTGGAAAATGGACGCTACTTCTTTTGATACCAGATGGAAGGAAAAAAGCATCAATCAAGATCCCATCATATGGGGCTGGGGCTGTAGTTCAGTGGTAGAGCACCAGCCTAGCATGTGTGTGGCACTGGGTTCGATCCTCAGCACCACATACAAATAAATAAAGGTATTGTGTTCATTTACAACTAAAAATTTTTTTTAAAAAATACTAAAAAAAGATCCCATCATGTGCACATGGAGGGAAAGGGAGTGAGGGAATATTAAATGAGCCCTTGCTTTCTTTCAAGGATCAGCCTTTTGTTGAATATTAAGGGCATGGATAAGTTAATGCATTTTTGGTTTCTGTCCCAATAGGGTGTGTGTGTGTGTGTGTGTTTGCATGCACACGTAATCTGACAAATGGACTTTAAAATTTATGAGCAGGGGGCTAAGATATCTGGCAATCATAGAGAAAAATAACCGGAAGGGTGACTTTCCCTACCACACATCAGGGCTTATTATAAAGCTATACTGATTAGGAAAGTCAGAAAGACTCATGTAGGTATGGAAACTGGATTATGACAGAGTTGACATTATGTGATATAAGGATGGAACAGTGAGTGAGTAATGCAGGGTGGATGAGTCATCCTCACTTCATATTATATACAAAAAGCCAATTCTAGATTGGTTGTATATTTCATGTGAAAGAAGAAACTAGATACAATGTTTAGAAGGAACTATAGAACATCTTTTTGACATTAGGATAAGAGTTTATTAGGCAAGAGGCAAAAAGTTCAAAGCACAAAAGGCTGATAAGTTTACATTAAAGTTGAGGATTTATTAAACCACAAATATAGTGGATAAAGAAGTCTTATACTAGAAAAAGTTAGCCAACACAGGGCTAGCATTTAAAATATACTAAAAACGTGCATGTGGTTTAAAACTTGAACATAAAAAACTTGGAACAACTGTTGGGAATAAGAGTGGTTATGAAATAAAGAAAACGCAAGAGTTGCTTGACATTATTGAAGGCCTAGGGGAATGAGAATCAAATGACTCAGCTTTGTGGGTGGTACAGAGACCACTGGGACATAGAGCAGAGGGCCACACAGGTGTGAGAACCTAGGGTAGAAATAAATACAGAGCATGTTCTCTCAAGGCACAGGGAAATGAAAGCTACAATCTAGGTATACTTCCCCATGGATTACGTGGACATTTGATCTTAGGCTAGTGAATTTTGGGGAAGTTTGGCATTCAAGGTCAGGTTCAATATGAACGAAGCAGCAGTGCGGGGCAGGGACAGGCAGGGCAGTTGTGTTTAGAGGGAGGACTGGGTTTCAAAGCATTGGATTTTGGAGCAGCATCAGCTTTGAGTAAAGACATCAATCCCAGGTGTGACTGGGAAGCGACGGAACAGTGCATAGCACCAGATCCTGGGAGGTCCAGCAGCTGGCAGCAAAGGAGAGTACTTAGGAATTATTGGCTTGGAAATGGAGGTGGTGAAATAGCCACTGGGCCACTGCTGTCTGTCACTGTGACTTGTTGAGGGCTACACGTATTATGGCACTTGTAATGCTGATCCAATGGGTCCTCCTCCACTGTAGGATAGCAAAAGGAAATTTTTTGTCCCCTTATGGGGCTAGAAGGTTGGCAGTGGAGAGGGAGTAGGGCTTCAGGAGTTCCTACCCAGGCAGGAGCCCTGGGAGGCAGCAACAGAGAAGAGGAGCTGGCACCAGACTCTAGAAGGAAGAGGTTTCTATATACAGAATTAACTTCAAGGGGAGGATGGCCACTTGGGTACTCTTTTCCTGCTCTTGATGTCCTTTCTGGTCAGATGACTCTTGAGGAAGAAGGGGGTGGAGGTGGTGGCTACTAAGGTCTGAACTCTTAAATGTGTCCCCAGATTAATATGCTATTGTGAACAGTTTTCCTTTTATATGGAATTAGCCCACAGGGTAGTTTCAGGGAGGATATGTCTGCTGACAGCTTTTGAGTAATCAGGAGAAATTAATTTCTTCAAGAACTGTGTGAAGTGAGGAGAAAGTACAGCAGCATCTCCATGTGGTGACGTCATGAGGGGTGGCCTC
This sequence comes from Sciurus carolinensis, assembly GCF_902686445.1. Classification (NCBI taxonomy): domain Eukaryota; kingdom Metazoa; phylum Chordata; class Mammalia; order Rodentia; family Sciuridae; genus Sciurus; species Sciurus carolinensis. Next base: position 71,736,148 of record NC_062226.1, read on the forward strand.
ACCTGCTGGACACCTCAAAGGACCCACGAGGCATATTTTCCCCAAGGCCATACTGCCTTGAGACCCATGTAATATAAGCTAAATTCCTAGTGTGGGTCCTCTTTATGCAAGTTCATTGGGGGTTGGCAGGAGAAAGGTATCACATAAGCCATAAAACCAAACCCCTTAACTGAACTTGGCAATATTAGATTGGACTCAGAATATTATAGCCCAAGACGTTTGTAAAGGGAATCAATGGAAACCCGAAGGATGTATGAAAGAGGAATTCCACTATGTAATGCTTTGTTTTGCCTGCTGTGCTAAGCAACCTGGTGAGTGGATAACACTGTAGCGAGGCAGTCCCAGCTCTTCTCTTCCTGGCTGTGTGTGCATTTCCTCACCTTTAAAAGAGGTGATGCTGGTTCCCTCCCTTATCTCTGCAAGAGAAGGAAAAAATGCCTACCTCACATCCTCTTCATTTGTAAAGCATCTAGCCCTGTCCAGGCACATAAATGGTCCCTCAGAAAAGGAAATTATTTCGATTACAGTTATAGTCTTAAAAACCCCAGTGCTGCTTCCCAGATGTGACAGAATGACTTACCTGCCTCAGCTAGAGTGAGGACTGCTTCACATTTCTTATAATACACAACTTGGATTACAATGCAGCTGACCTTTGTAGCAGTGGCCATGATTAAGCGACATGACAATTATCGGCATCTTACAGAACAGTCCCAAGAGCTACCTAGAGAAGTTTATTTAGCTTCATTTGGTTTTAGACTTCCAGTTGGTTCCTAGAATTTTATTAGAACTGCCTTTCTAGGAAATTTGAAGGACTGTAATGTATAGCTCTGGTAAGTTTTCACAGTTAGCTTTGGACTCAATATTGGAAAATCATCAGAACTCAGAAGAAAATCCGTACTGTGGTTTGTGGAAGCTCAACTTTCAGGCATCTCCTTGTAGGAAGGAAGCAAGTGAGTTGGAATGTGAGAACCACATTTGAGATGGGAGGAATGCTACCCATGGGTGGTACTGTCAGGGATGGTAGAGGCTTTGCTGGAAAAGGGCAGTCAGGACCAGGTACCCTAACTGCTGGTTTGGTGTCCCCCCCACAACTTTGTATGGGGGCCAGGCTATGGATAATCAAGATCATACATGCCCCCTTGTCCATCCAAACCCAGAAGCTGATGGAAGGCTTCTCACAAAGGCTGTGTGGATTCTTTCCAGAGATGCCTCTTGCTTAATGTAATCAATTCTTCTTTAAAACGTTTTGCTACCACTGTCACCAGTTGGACTCAAGTGACCTTTGAGAATAGTCTTTGCAAGCTGAGACCTGATGGGAATCTACTCGGTAGGCAATTCACTATACTGGCCTCAATGAGACAATTTCTGAGTAAAAACATTTTCCTAGCTGGGTGCAGTGGCCCATGCCTGTAATCCCAGCGGCTCAGGAGGTTGAGGCAGGAGAATCACGAGTTCGAAGCCAGCCTCAGCAAAAGCGAGGTGCTAAGCTACTCAGTGAGACCCTGTCTCTAAATGAAATACAAAATAGGACTGGGGATGTGGCTTAGTGGTGGAGTGCTCTGAGTTCAATCCCTGGTACCCACTGCCCCCCCCCAAAAAAATTCCCTAGAGATTAAACACCACTGCTTTTGAGTCTTAGCTCCTTATTTACTAATCAAGTGAGTCTGTTTTCTTATCTGTAAGGTAAAGGCAATAATTGTACCTCTCTAATCAGGACAAAGATTGAATGAGTTAGTAGATGTAAAAATTCAGCTTCCTGCCTAGAGTTTAGCAAGTGTTAAATGTTTGCGCATGTTATTTCTATTCACCCTAACAGAGGGTCCCTCCTTATACCACATTTGTTAGACATTTTTCTGATATAAGAAATGTTTTAATAGCTACTAGAGGATACTTCAGACACTGCATACAGATGTTTCTAGCATTTTCTGGGTAATTTCCCACCACGATGGATTAGCAGATTAGTCTGGATGCTGTCACTAAAGATATTTAGTCCTCAAAGTCCATGAGTGACTCACTACTCACCAGCAAAGTGGAACCTCAAACCCAAGAGGATCAACTCAAGCATTTCCCAGGAGGAAACCTATTTTTGCTCAACTCATTTGGTTGAGGCAGTTGGAAACATTCAGATGATCTCCAAAAGGAAATTATGCTAAAACCCTGCTGCATATGCTTCATTAAATCCAAGGCTGAAAGAGTTGTGTCTCAGCTATTTAGGGGAGGAAACTCGTGGGGCCAGTAGAGCCTAAGAGTTGTGAGCTCCATCAGAAAAAGAAAATGGTGCGTGATTCAAGAAAATATTTGCGAGCGTGGAGAAGACCTCTGCCACCCATGGGGAATTACATACCAATTCCTTCTTTTTCATGCACTCCATGAGGATGATGAACAGATGCTGAGCTTGGGTTCGGGTATATGTGAAGGTCTTCTGTATAGTCACCAGTAGCTGGTCCCTCAAAGATTCATTTATAAGTCTGCAATGAAAACCAATGTCAAATAGGTCAACCCAGATCCTTTTTGATATACATTTCTTTTTTCTTTTTAAAATTTACTTTTAACTGATACATAATGAAACATAATCAAACATAGTTATGGGATGTGGCGTGATATTTCAGTATCTGATACATTGCATAATAATTAGACTATAGTATTTAGTATGTCCAGCATCACATACAATTAGCATTTCTTTTTGGTAACATTTAAAATCCTCTTTTGAAATATTTTGAAATATTCGATACAATTGTTGTTATCCATTGCCAACTGGAGTGCAATGGAAACAAAGAACACAAGAAAGCATTATGAGGAATTTAGATAGGAAGGTTGTCTTCCTGTATTTTTCTCAAAATAGTTACTTCAACTGAGATAATTTAAAAAGAAGTACATTTAAAATAAATCCCTTTAAATGTCTCAGAACCTAATAAAGTAGGAAGATTTAGGGTTTTTTTTGTTGTTGTTGTTGTTGTTGCTCTTTTCCTTTTTTTCCATATGGCAAGTATTTAATGTCCTCTTCCTCAAATTGTCATCAGAAAATGCCTTCAAATTAATCATCTGTATCTTGGTAAGAATCAACTATATCATTTTCCTGTAAATTGTAAAGTTGTCTCTAATTGGGCAAAGAAAAGTTATACCAGTCATGAACTTTTGACCATCAATAAGCCGAAAGAGGATTTATGTTTCCTTTAAAAACATGCAGGTGGTAGTTTATCCAGCTTATGATTTAGGTCATCACTATTTATGTCAAGTTTTTGCTCTGTTGCAGTGAATAAAAGTCTGATCCACAAGGAGCTATAATACTGGTTATTTTATTAAAAGATAGCTTTTCTATAGAAGAATGAATGAAAGTACGGGAGATGCATCACATCAATCAATGCATGGTTATGTCTTGAATACGCATCAGTCACAACTAATTTTTAACTGCTCTCTCACTAGCCTGATGGGAAAAGGAGCCATCAAACGGCAGGGAATTAAAGCTCATTTTATTATTCATAGATACTATTTAAAATCATAAGGGTCAAAGTTCTCTTAAGGACCAGTGGAAAATTTTTTCATAATTCGACCAGTATTTCAAAATCTACACATTATCTATATTATTGAAGTATCAGCAACTCTTAGATAAAATACTAAGTTATTTCACTTGATGCTTATAGGACCCCCACAGACAAGAGATTTGTTCAATTCCACAGGCAGGGCATTTAGCTAGTTAGAGCCAAATGTTTAGGGTCACACAGCAAATGAGTGGCAGAGTCAAAATCAGAACCTAGTTTTCAGAACAAGAACTGTTTTTCTGACTCTTTGACCAGTGCTCCTGCCATCTGCCTAAGTGTACCACACAACTACCTCTCTTCACTACTGTGGCCACTGGAACAGAGAGTTGTCAGATTTCCTTCAACATGAAAGCAAGACTGATTTTTATTGTGTAAGAGAAGCAAGTTGAGATACTTGAGATTCTTATCTTTTGAGTGGCCTGCTGTGCCCTGGTTTGGGTGGGGTCTAGCTAAGCCCATTAGGTTGGATATTACAGTGACCCAACTTTGAAAAAGAATATTCCCTGGGATGGAACTACACCAATGACCTTGAAAATCACTCTGATGGATGGAGGATTGAGTTACCCCTTCACCCTTTCTTCTCTGGAAGACCTACATCAGTGTTTAGAAGAAGAGGATGGTCCAGATGGTGTTGGGGGGAAAAAATGATACCAAATCTTCTCTCAAGATTTTCTAGGTTATTCTAGTTGACTCTACAGTCTTAGCTCTAGACCAGTCTGTAACTCTACATTAACCAGATACATGGTGAATGTCTACTTAGTGGACAGTGTAGGATGTTCCAGAGATGCAGGGATAGAAAAGATATCCCCCTTCAGTGAGTTCCAAGCCAGTGGAATATAAGACATTCACCAGCAATTCAACTGCAATTCTCAGTGTTAGAGAAGTAGAGAAGATTGTGACAGATAATCTGAGGGGTTCAAAGACTCCTCTGAGGAAATGCTGTTTCATCTGAGATTTGAAGGAAGGATGAGCATTTGCAGGGTTGGAGGTGGTGGGGCTGGGAAAGAGCAGATGAACATGGTACAAATAGGCCTCTTTTGGAGAAGATAAAAGGTGAGTATGGAGAGCACACTATGCTTTGGGTTGTGAATGTCCTCCAAGGGCTCATGTGGGGATGGCTTGGTCTCCATCTTGGTGCCATTGGGAGAAGATGGAAGCTTTACTCAGTGGGGTCTATTGAAGGTTTTAAGTCACTGGGAATGTACCCCTGAAAGTGGTATTCAGGCCTCTTCTCTTTTTTTGCATCCTGAAATGGCAAACAGTTTGCCCTGCCTCACATTCCCACTATAATGTGCTGCCACATGCACAAATAATGGGGCCAGTGGGTCACCGACTGCTGTGGTTTAGGTATGAGGTGTGCCCTGAAAGCTCACATGTGAGACAACATAAGAATGGAGGAGAAATGATTGGTCGTAGCTTTAATCAGTAAATTGATCCTTGGTGGCATTAACTATGTAGTAACTGGAGGCAGGTGGGGTGTGGCTGGAGGAAGTGGTTCATTGGGGGCGTGGCTATGGGTATATATTTCTATCTGGAGAGTGAAATCTCTCTCTCTTTGCTTCCTGATCTTCACGTGAGCTGCTTTCCTTTGCCACATTCTTATGCCACGGTGTCCTGCCTCACCTCGAGCCCTGAGGAATGGAGCCAGCTGTCTACGAATTGAGACCTCTGAAACCATGAGCCCCCAAATAAACTTTTTTTCTTCTACAATTGTGCTGGTTGGGTCTTCCAGTCATAGTCGTGAAAAAAACTGACTAAAACACCAACTGAAACCTCTGAACGTGAGCCAAAATAAACCTTTTATTTCTACCTTGTATTTTTATAAGGTGATTATCCTAGGTTTTTATTATGGTAAGTAAAAGCTGATTAAAGAGAAAATTAGAAAAACAAGATGGGGCTGCAAAGAGTGAGCAGCCTGATCTCATGGACAGATCATGGGGGACTTTGGAGATCATGTTTAAAGCTTTAGGGTTTTATTCCCAAGGCAATGAGAAGCCATTAAAGCATTTAAGGAGAGTGACATAATTACATTTGTGTTGCCAATTAATTTTCTTGAAGAGCACTCATACCTGGGCATATATCTACTTGACAGGAAACCCAAGTGGATCAGTCTAGAGAGTTCTACAGTGTCAAGTGTGCATAAGTGTTGTACCTGATTAGCAGCAGAAGGGACTCCCTGATTAGCCACTTGATAGGTCTGATCATTCATCTGCAGGTCTGTCATTTTTATCATAATTCGAAATTTGTTTTCCATTGCTAACCATGTATAATAAAATTCAAATTCCCTGAGGTCATTAACTGAGAGATCTGTCACTTGCATTCAGTCTGCCACTTTGCAAAAAATGGAGAAATTATGTGCAGTTTAGCTAATTGAGGCTTTTACTGATTAGGAAAGCTTGAAGAAATGAAGACTCTTATTCTGTTGAGTCCAGTTTCACAACTGACCGAGGTTATAGCTTTGGTTCAATCACTTAGCAACAAGGATCACAGAATGCAAGAAGTATGCTACTGTTTCCAAAGTGGAGATGCCTATTGCTGATGGAAGAAAAATGATATGACATGGAACGAAAGTGTTTAAGTCTATCCAAAGCATTATGTTATAATCATTAAATAGTGAATACCTGGGTCGCTTCTTTCTCCATCTTTCTAATTGCATGAAGAAGAAAACATTTTGGTACCATTTTGCCTGTAACAGCTTCCTGACATTTCAGATTTCCCCCTCAATGAAATAACATATTAGACCTCATGCCTTTGGCAGAAGCTTAATAACATTGTTTTAAATAAGATTACATATAACATTTCCTGAATCCATAGCCTGTCATGGTTTTCAGGGCACAATGCTAGGGAGATAACCTCATAACAAAGTTGTGAGACAAGTAGGTATGGATTCCACTTGGTGGAACAGAGGCCTGCCCTAAAGGAGGTTAAATGATTTGTGTTAGGGTTCAGAGCTTGATGACCTCTGTGTTTGAGTTGGGTCTATTGACCTTCAATCTTGTCTCCATGATGCCGCCTTTCCTATGTATTCTCTGGGTGTGTCCTTCAGTTTATTAATGATTTGCATCGCAGGTAGAAATTTAAGCTTATTTTTTTTTTCTGTAGGAAAATGTTTTTCCTTCTTGTATATCATGTATTTGTTCAGAGAACATTTGAAGGAAATTGGACAAATCTAGGGAAGATAAGGGGAAATTGGTAAACAATGATCATGGCAAAGAGCATTTGATAGTTTGAAGATTGTTTCTCACTTTTTCAAAAAATAAGTATTTGCTTTGTTAGGCTGGATATTTTCTGCTTAGTACAAAGACTTATTCTGTCTTCCTCAAAGATCCTGTCTTCTGTGGTCATATTCTTCAGGATTTTGGAAAGGGTGTGTGTGTTACTGGGGATTAAACCCAGGGGCACTTTGCCACTGAGCTAAACCCTCCAGTCTTTTTCATTCTTTGAGGGTCTTGCTAAATTGCCAAGGCTGGTCTTGAACTTGTGATCCTCCTGCCTCAGTCTCTCAAGTCTTCTGCAATTACAGGTTTGCATCACTGTGCCTGCTTTAAATGATTGTTTTTCTTGCTCTTCCAACTTTTCTTCTGTATGACATTAGAGTAATTTAAGAATGTTGACTGTGATATTTAATCAGCAGCAAAATTAGAGATAAACCCATTTTAGATTTCTTTTTATGGCACTGGAATAGTGATTGGAAATTTCTTCACATCCAAACATGGTTGTAGTATTATGTGAAACTTCACTTTTAGGATTGGCTCCTTGACAAAATGGTCTTATTTATGGAAACTGTTAATTTGTGACTCCATATGTACCAATGTTATTTTTGGTACACCTAAAATTAGAGGGCTTTGTGATAGGAAGTATAATCATTTAAGTGAAGAAAATGTCTTTACTATGGTATTTGTGTCTCCATTTAAATGCAACACTTGTGATCTGGAGCCTTTTACATGAGTCACAGAGTAATTTAAAATAGGTCAATATTTATCCAGGGCTCAGGATAGCCAACAAAACTCCCCACAGTTTGCAATTAGTATTCTATTAAAACGCTGGTAATACAGCCCACATGTAGACATACTTTTCTTAGAATAAATTTAATTATCTGTAGTATCAGATTTTTGTTCCTAGATATGAAAATCGGAAAATACATTTAGAATTCAGCAAGACTCTAAGAGCTAATCTCAAGTTAATTAATGACTTTCGAGGAGAGGAGCCCTTCCTGTGACCCCCATAGATTCTATTAGTTTCTTCAGACACAAAATGAGAAAAATTTCCTTATATAAATACAAAGCTGTTAATATCACAATTTGGTACTTAAAAGACATCATTTCCCACAGAATCTCTAATTCTCTCAAGAAAGATGGAATTTTATCATTTGTTTGAAGCCAAAGCAAATTACCAAGAATTATATAAAGGACACAGAAAGTTATGTGTCTTGACTAAGGTCATAGAGAATGGCATTTCCCCACCCTCCTTCTGCCCCTTCTCATCCCCTGTGTGAAAGGTGCCACATCCTCCCAAATGCCATAGCTCTGGGGTCAAAAGTAACAGCATGATTCTCCTCAGAAGCAGTACAGCATTGTTAATAGAAGGCATCATCATCACCAGAACCAGGCTCTCTAGAATTAGGCTGTCACCAGCTGTCTGTGTGACCTTGTGCAAATTATTTGTATTTTATTCCTTTCATGTATGTAAGATGGAAATTATAATAGTAATTATCTCATAGACTTAGGAAAGTTAAATGAATTCATCTTCATAAGACTTAGAAAAGTGCCTGGCACATAGCAAGTCCTATATAAAAATTTGCTATTTTTCAAATGCTATGATACTCCTTAGGAAAGAGTCACTGATACATTCATTTTTGTTAAGTAGTGTGATCTGTGGTCTGCCCTTTGTGTGCAATGCAGAACTCTCTTCTGAGATTAACAGTCCTCTGCAGACTTGAAAATCCCTTTGGTTTAGGCTGGACAAGTAACTGTTCTACTTCAGGGGGATTAGGGACCATCAATTAATTCTTATGTTTGAGAAATGAAGAGGTAATTTAAGAAAGCTTCATTATAGTGGAGTTTCGTAAACACGTCCTGTAGATATCTACACACTTACTTATTTATTCAACAAACCATATGGATGCCTATTATGGGCCAGGCACTGTGTTAGGGGTTGAAAGTGAATACTGTTCACCTCTAGCATCAAGAAACTCACAGGGTTGTATGCCATATATTCTGATAATTTATGAATAAGTAACACACACTAAAACTTAAGGAGATGAAATAGCATTTATTTACTGTTATTTTGAAGACCAGACAGGGCATAGTGCAGACGACCTTCTTTTGTCCAGTGATATCTGGGACCTCAGCTGGAAGGGCTGAAGAAGCCTTCAGTGGTTCAGATGGGGTTGTATAACTGGGGCCTTAATTCTACATGTATCATCTTCTGGGGCTATAAATTCTGAGTCAGTTTCATTAGTTCCAAGTCTGGCACTTGACCTGGAATGGCTGAGAGAGCTATAGCTTGGGTTGCATTGCTCTCTCCCTGGTGGATGGAAGGTAGGTAAACTTGCATGGAAATTGGTCTTTCCTAAAGTGAGGTTTCAAGTGAGAGCATTAAAAGAAGATGGGCATAACCTGCAAGGCTTCTTATGACTTCACCTCTGAAGTCCCAGAATGTCATTTCCTTGCATCTGATTATTCAGGCAAGTCTCTAAGAGCAGCCCAGATTCAAGAGGAGGGAAGGAATAGCCTCCATCTCTTTATGGGACAAAGGCATGAGTATGCCAAGAAGAAATGTATGGATGTGATGATGTTGAAGACAACTCCATCAAGTGCTCCTGTTCAGATGAGATATTGAAGTACCTATCTGTGCCATAGTTCAGTGGTAACCAGCCTCACCTACCTCACAGTGAACTCTCTCTTCAACATCTAATTATGGTATATATGTGTAAGTTGAGATGTTATCTTGCTAGTGATGGGAAGCTATTTCAAGGTTTTAGCAAAGATGTGATAGAATCATGTTTCCTTTACAGAAGAACCATTCCATCAGTACTGAACACATGAGTTCCACAAATACGAAATCTCCCCAGCCCACCAGACTTTTGCTTAACACTATGCCCTTGAACTTGCTATGTCTACTGCTTAGAATATTCTCTACTCCTGAGCTCATCATTCAAAACTCATCATTTAAAACTCAGTTCAAACTCTACATCCTGTGTAAAAGTCTCTGACTACAACTCTCATGATGCTCCCAAAGCACATGACATCTATTACTAGAAGTATTATATTGCATGGAAAAATATTTCACATGTCTCCTCCAGTAGGTTATGAATTCCTTAAAGCAGATATTACTTGTTTGGTTTGCTGGTACTTTAAGTTTAGAAGAGTGCATGGTTCAATGTTGGCTCTGGAGGAATGTTTGTGGATTGACTAAGTGAAAACCTGCCTGTTCTGTTGGGTGACTATGTGGTCTTCCCCAAGCTCCTTTATCCTCATGGTGGGGCAGAGTTCAAACCTATTTGGGAAAACTAGAAAAGTGACATAGAGTTTTACCTTCCAACCACTTGGTTTTCTTTGATCCTTTCTCTTAATCAGATTAATTTCTAAGAAATATATTTAGTGTATTTTTCCCCCAGTACCAAAGATTGAACTCAGGAGCATTCAACCACTTTGTTACATCCCCAACCTGTTTTTTTTTTTTTTTTCTTCAGTATTTTATTCAGTCTCATTAAGTTACTTAGGGCCTCACTAAGTTACTGAAGCTGGCTTTGAACTTGTGATCCACCTGCCTCAGCCTCTTGAGCTGCCAGGGTTACAGGTGTATGCCACTAAGCCTGATTTTATCATTCTTTTTTTAATTCATGGAGAATTTCAAAAGCCCTTATGTGATTCTATTTCTGGATACTACTTTAACCTCCCTTTGAACTGCTTTGTAGTTTGTCTGGAACAGATAGTCTTATGTACTTGAATCTCCCCAATAATGTTTAGGGTAAAATATATTCAATAATATAAAAATACTCAATATCTGTGGGAAGACCTTAAGGATTTTTGTGATATCAAGATAATTTTCCCTAACACAAATCTCTGTTTTGACAACTGGAAGTAGTTCTCTCTCTTAAAAGTCAACACAGCATGCATACACATTTTTTAACTAATTTCATGTTATACATGGAAGGGGTGAGGTGGGTTTTGTAATCCACTATAGAAGATGGAGTGAATAATTAAGGTCCTATGATATGGTGCCTTTGATTGCAATACAAATATTTTATTTACTAATGAGAGACCCAAGAGAGATTATTCAATCTTCTTGTCTTATCTGTTAAGTGGAAGTAGCATGTCTTTTAAGGTTGACATATTTAGTGATGATGTGGGGGAGATCATGTATGGAAAGCACCTACCACCGTCCTAGCACATAGATGTTGAATAACTGGCAGTTTTTGTTAGTCTTCTGCACCAGCAGGGAATCCCAATCATGCCTAACTAGCTCAAAGCTGAACCAAGGTAACTGGCATGCGAATTAGCTGGAGGGGACCATCACTATGAAAAATCAGATTTCAGTATTTCTATAAATGTTGGATGAAACATTTCTGTGAATGGGATGGAAAAGACCCCAATTCAAAGCCATGTAGCCAAGATATCTCTGGGGAGAGCCCAAATACTTTGGATCATATTTGTAAAGATTGTGCAGAAACAAACTCATGCCAGGATTCCCTGAAGTCATTAACCTTACATAATTCCATGTCATTTCACTTGACTGTCACCTCCTCCTGCTTCTCAAAATTTGAGATTTTTGAAGTCTATAATTCTTTAGTGAAGGTACTAATCAGAAAATTCTGCTGGGCTATTTGAACTTCAGGATAAAGGAAGGCTACAATTTTAGAGCAACCATTTATGGGTGAAGAATCTGAAGCCTGTAGGTTATAACTAGTAAGAGTCAGCTGAGCCTAGAGGACGAGAGAGTCAGGAGGGAAGAATCTCTGATAATGAATTATGCTAACCTAAATGTACAGGTGCAACTCAGTGTATTAATATAGTTAGTGATTTGTTTAAATGACTGGGTACAAATGGTTTTGTACCCAACATAGGATGTTTCATAGCATGTGTGAGAAGACTCAGTAATGTGATTTCAAGGATCCACTACTTACCCAGAATTATTTCCTCACTAAATCGGATGTCAAGGGTAGTCTTTTAATTCATTAAAAGATACCTAAGTACTTTGTTCAACACTTAGAAGCTCTAAGATCAACTCTTAGGATAAGTGATGATTCATGTTAAAATCACACTTAACTGATTAATGTTGATGTTTTTCAAAAACACTAGAAAGAAGGATGGAGATGATTGAATGGAACACATAAATGGACTTGTTAGGGGGTTATTTTATTTTGTTCATCTTTTTACTGATGATCAGATATAAATGGCTCTATCAGCTAAGACCTGTGAAAGAGAAATAGCAGTTCTGATCTTGCTTTAGTGTCTAGACTAGAAAAACTGTTCACCTTGGACTTTTTCTGAGGATCTCATCTAGTCATTGGAGGTAGTTAGAGGAACTTAGTGAGACTGACCGGTCGAGGGCAGAATGTCTGTATAATAATGGTACAATCTGTTTTTGGGTAAATTTCACTATTGCTATCCACATAGTGATCATTGCTGATGCCTTTATCTTTGTTCTTTTTGTTGTTTCTCCACTCTAAAATCCTGAGACAGCTATGGTAAAATAGAAGGCAAAGATATATATACCAAAGGAAACAAAGGTAGGTACTGGGTGGGGCAGAGGGTGGTAGGAGACGCACTCAGTACCTATTGTAAGATGAGCTATGGGCTCTGCATTTGCACATGGCATTTCATAACAGATTAATCTAAGCAAATCCCAGCTAGGCTGTAAACCCCTTGGATACACAGGCTTCACCTTATTATGACTTGGATATCTTCTTTTCCCTTTCTCTCAGAGCCAAGCAAGTGCTGAAGACCAAAAAGCTTTTCTGCTACTTTTATATCGATCCCCCTTACTCTACTCTTTTCCCCATAGTGTACCACCTCTAAAATATTACACCACATGGATATTTATCATCTATATAACATTGCTAAAATATAAACTCCAGAAGGGTATGCAGTTTTGTCTGTTTGGTTCGCTGGTGTGCTTTTCCCAGTGCCTGTACTGGAGCTTAGACCATCAGAGTTGTTTAAAAATATAAATGACAATATACCTAATTTTGGATGAAATAATGTAATTAAAATATGAATTTAGCAATGCCAAAGAATATTGGCAATCAGATGTTCAGGCATTACTAGTTTGGTGGAATGTAAGAGATGTGCCACCTAATGTAGAGTTTGCTAGCCATACGTGGCCATTTAAATTTAATTATGATTAAATAGAATTAAATTTGATCGCTTAGCCACACTAGCCACAATTCAGGTGCTCAGGGCCTGCCTGGTAGGACATCACAGATATAGATTCCATCATTATGGAAAGTTCTATGGGATAGCAATGCTCTTAAGGCTGACAGGGCTGCTGGATTCTCTGTCTGGGCTAGTTATAACTGGATGTTTAGGTATCAGAAGAAGTGCTGGCTCTGCCTATGCAATTTCTCTTCTCTACTTTGCTTTGGTTATGAATGTGCCCAAGAGTAGCCAATGAAATGTTAACAGTCAGAGAACATAGGGACTGCAACATAGTCAGGTAGATTTTTCTGCCAAAATGTTAAGTGAAGCACATCCTCTGAGCTCATTCCAAGTAAAATCCCATTAGTGAATACTGCCCATAGCCAGGCAAGAGGGACAGTCAAAATATTTATTGTTTTAGGCTCTACATGAAAGACCGATCAGAGCTGGATTGAGATGTGTGCAATCCTCAGGCAGGCAAAATATGGGTGCTCCTTCAATGGATAGACTTTAAGAGTTGGTTCAACATTTATTCAGAGATGTTAACTAGCATATGGGAGACATGCTGGATACAGCTTCCTTTGTTGTCTGAAATAATTCAACTCCTGGACAAGCAAAATAAACCTGTTACTGGGCGCCATCTTTCTAGAAGGCAATATGGTATAAGTGCTAAGAGTACAGTTTTATCCTCAATTTGCCTGGGCAAACCACTCACTAGCTGTGAAATGATTGGCAAATGACATAGCTTTTCTGTGCTCAATTTCTTCATTTATAAAATGGGGATAATAATCATAGCTATCTCATAGAATTTAAGAAATAACGTGTTTAGATGGGGCTATTGCATGTAGAAGCTTTAAAAACATTAATTCCAATGCCTCAGGCATGCTTCTGGAAAGAAGGTCAGAGGTGCAGGGAAAGAGAAAATCTAAATTCTCTCACAAAGCAATTTGTCAAATTATTTCTTCTAACCCCATATGCTACTTGGAGTTGTCGGGGCAAATGTAGTTTTCAATCTTGTTCCATGATTAGTTTTGTAGTTATTTTTAAAAATTATTTCCTGTACATTATCCATAAGCAATTGATGATTTGGCTTGTCCTTGGTCCAGATCCAAACAATATTTTATAGTACAGAGTGTCTTGTTTTTATCTCCTATGTGTGTGTAGAAAGTCTCATATCAGATAATTTAAACATAGATTTGCTTCACAGTATTGATTTTAAAAAAATGACTTTTTCCTGAGTATCTTTAAGTTATTTAGGCTTCTTATTTTTCTTATTGGTTTCATAATTCAATGAACTACTTGATGGCTTGGCAGTCTTATATACAGGAGGGTATCTATAAGATTTTGGCTTCTTTCCAGTGTAAGATTAGACACTTATGGTATGTTGACTGTACATTCCTTTCTTTGCCTCAAGTGACTTTGTTAATCACCAGTTCTCTTTCCTGTCAGCCCAGTTGTGGCTTCAGAATCATTCTCAACACATTCCAGGATGCTACCACCAATTGATTTCAGCTGGCACTATTTGTCATCTCTGCACCAAAGGTAATGATAAAATTTCAAGTATATTATCAAACAGCAAAAACTAAGAATATCCTAGGTTTAAAGAACTCCAGATTTAAGGTCTGTCTCCAAGATGATGAAACATGAATTCCATGGAATAGATTTTATACTATTTACTCCAGACCTTTAAGAGTTTCTGTTCTTGGAGGGACATATGCTTTGCTTTGAACATACCCAGAACACACAATAATGTGTTGACTCTGGAACAATTGTACAGCAAATAGGATAATAAAGGTTTTATTGAAACTGAAAGGAGATTTTTCTAGACAGCAGTGATACAGATTTGAGTCATCCCTGGAATTCTACTTTAATGCATTTTTAATCTTTCTCTGGTTGAAGAAAGCAGGTGGTCAATGATACGTATAGTTTTCATAAATCCTGTGGTCCATGTCCAGCATCTGAGACTTGCATGGGGAATTAGAGGAAAATCTATTAAGAATATCCCAAACATTGTTATTAATGGTACTACTGGGGGTGATGTTAATCCACTACATTTCTAGCAGCTGCAGGTTCTAATGTCAGCCATGTTGATTCACAATTCATTTCCTCTAGAGGAGAGGGAATAAGTACAAGGATACTTTATTTATGTCTTAGTCATGTAAGTTTTTAAACATATCTGTGGATTTTAATACCTTTACAAAAATCATTTCATGAGAGAGAAGCTATATTGTAGAACTTCAGAGAAAAATTTACTAGAAATGAAGTGGATAATGAAATGTTATGTGTCCATCTCATGACAAGTCAGAGGCCCATGATAGCAGGGTGTGCTTGAGAGCAGTGTAGAGGGGCATTAAGTTGGGTTGCAGGGTAAGTGGAAGGCTCATTGAGTGTTAGATAACTTTAGAGAGAGGTTGGCGCTAGAATGTAAAAGGGTCTTGAGTTCACACAAAGGCATGTGGAGTTGACCTGGAGATCAGTGCTGTCTTGGAGCTGGGAGCCAGTCAGACAGAAGAAGCATTAGGAAAATGGATCTAGCAGTATAGTCCCAGGACCAACAGTATCGGTCTCTTCTGAGACTCCTTTGACATGCAATTACTTGACCACAACAAGATTTATTGAATTAGAAAATGTCTGGTTGAAGCCCAGCAATTTGTGCTGTTGTCTTTTCCTCTTCTTTTTAAAATTTATATTTAATTGACAAAATTAATAGTCATATTGTAGAATGGCTCAATCAAGTCAATTAACATATGTATTCACTACTATTTCTGGTAAGAACAATTAAAATCTACTCTTAGCAATTTTCAAGCATATAACATGTTCTTATCTATACTCACAATGACCTATGATAGATGACATATGAACTTATGCTTCCTGTTGGGCAATTTGTTTTAAGAAGCTATCTGGGTGATTTGGATGATTTGAGAGCCATAGGTCTAGACCGTCAACCCTAGTTTCAACAGAGTAAACCCCCATCTTGTCTGTTTTATAAATTGTGATTCTACCTGAGACTTCAATTGAGGAAAAAGTTCAGAGCCTTTAGAAAAATCAGGCCCCTAGGAGGTTGGGACTCTAATGGTTGTTCCTGACATTGACAACCATTCCTGACAACCTGTCAAAGGAAAGTGGGGTGGGATGGTCTTAGTGCTGAACTTCTAAAACTGGTCCTAGTAACTGTGCATCTTACACAGTGAAGAGAATCATTGTTCACAATCAACTAGCACCATTTCACTTTTAAATACTTTGGCTTTTCTCATTTTTTTTTCTTTGTAATTGTTGGATATTTTGAACTAGTCAGGAAATCATTTAGAAAAAAGGGAGTGAACTAAATGGTCTTAAGAAATGCTTGTTAATAAAAATAAGTTTGTCATTCCTGTCAAAATGAGTGTTTTTATGTTATAACTTGCTCTTTAGGGAAGAATTTTCAAGTCTGACAGATGTTTGGAACCAGGCACAGCTGTGGTAAAGAACTAAATGAGGCGATTCATGGTAAATAAACTTTTCAAGTCAATTGGGTTCCAAAGACCAAATGCAGCAGAGGGTACAAAATGCCTGGGGTACCAGTACAGTGACTCCTGAGGAGAATACAATCAAGGCATAGAAATGGAAGAAGCTATTTTTTGAAAACATCAGAGAAATGTAAAAAATATATCTAATTTTTATAAATTGGAATGTAACTTCTGAAAATGTGATCCACGGATTAGGATTTACTCTCACTGGAATTGCCTGGGGTTTGGTTTCAAATGGTTTCTTGGGCTCCAGGTCCAACAAAGTCAGGATATACAGGGGAATCTATGTGCTCTAAAGCTCTCCAGGTGACTGTCAGTTATGCTGAAGTTTCATAACCACATGCTTATTGTGAATGTTTTTTGTAAAAAAAAAAATAAAAAATAGTGGCCAAGAGTTGGCTAAGTAAATCTTGGGGGGATGTAATAGACACCTTTGAAATCTTTGCCCAGCATTGATGGGTTTTCTGAAAGTTATAGACTTTCAGTTCTTTAAAAGGCATTTCTCTATAATAATGGATTGCCCACCTATGATTTTTCTAATGTTTACTCTTCATGTTCAAAGACACAATTTCCCAGTGAGCTGAGAGTTGAGCAATTCTAAAGCAAATTAAATCAATGTAGGGATCTGTTTGGTTAATTCAGATCAATAACACTTTTCTCCTCCATGGCATTTTATTCCCTAAACTAGATAGTTGTTTTTTAAAGTCCATGCTTCATTAATGGACTTAATTCATGGGGGGATTAGATAGCAAACTGTTAGATAAAAATATTTATTTTGTACCTTACTAAATAATTTTGTGCCTTACTAAATAATTTATTTTGTACCTTAATAAATGTGGAGCTTGAATACAATGACATAGGTTGCTGTATATTTATCTCTTTATGTGGCTATATTTCTATACCTTTTGGAGGCAAAAGTTTCAGTAATCCTCTGTGGAACTTCCTGACTTCTCAGAACTTGGTAATTAATATTTAATTGAAAATTGTTATTATATTAGTTCAAGTGGGATTATACACACATCCCTTGAGGAAGTTCTTTTTCTAGTACCCATGTTACTAGTGATTGATTGATTTTTGAAAAGTCATATCATCAGTTCTATCTTTCAGTTTTCAGTTCAATTTTAAACATATAAGTATGTATAAAGCTATAGGCAATTATATATAAAATGATTCAATAGGATTATTATATATGGCTTACTATACATGATTAAATGAGTTTCTTGGATTAAACTTCTTTTATTACATTGAACTTAAATATGTAAGTTCAATTTAATGATATACATATACACACATAAAATTACCACCATACCAGTTCAAATAATTTTTCTTTACCAGCTTCTTGCAATCCTACTCAGAGTGAATTACAAAGTTATACAAGAGAGGGCCAAATATTAGTTTCTCTTTTCCTATCCTGTAGTCTGACACTCAGATTTTAATGGAAAAGGGGAAGAGGAGAAATTGATTATATTGCTATTTTTTGAGGACAATTAGCACATTTGAAAGGGTTGAGAGGAGGGTCCTACTTGAGTGTGTTTCTTGGTGCTCTTGTTTATATTGTGTGCCTTTATCAGGGCACGTGTAACCCCATGCATTCATGTCTGTTTTAATATCCATTATAACATTCCCCACAGCTAGGGCCATGTCTTATTTATCTTCCTGTGAATTCATGCACATAGTAGGCACCCCATAAATGTTAGGTTGGAAAACAAGTTTACAAAAATAATGCTTTTTAATGAATAAGACTTCTAGTATTTTCTTTGTCTATACAAGATGTTTCCAAGATTCCTTACTTTTCTTCTAAGAAAGTTTTTTTTTTTAAATCAAGTTTTGACATTTCACGTGCTAGTAAAGAGACAATATAAGAGGAAATTAACAAAAACCAAAATGGACATTTGAAATAAAGATGCTTGATACTCATTTCCTTCTTTCTCATTTGACATTCCAATTATGTCTAAATCATGCTGAAACACAGACCATCGTGATCAATTACTTTCTGCAGGTAGTATAGGAACAAATGATAGGGCTTTGACATCCTTCAGATTTAGCTGGAAATTTCTGGAGTAGTAGGAGAAGACATTCATGATTATTGCACAGAATAATAGACCCCAGGGATTAGAGACTACACCAGGGTTTCTAAAATGTCTAGTTTTATGGTGATTTTTTTTTTTTCCTGTTTTTGGTCATTTCGATGTGTGTTCTAAGAGAAACTTTCCCCAAATTTCTGCAAATTGTATGTAGTACTATAATTGAAAGTCACGCAACATAGTTTTCCTTTTTCATCTCTAGTGATGTTCCATTTATAATTTTGCCTCAGCTAATAAAAAAATGTAAGGGGTCTTATCAAGCTCCCTTTAAATAGGAAAACTTGATTTATATTTGAAATATATATTCTTCTCCCATGAAGAAGTCATTGCTCACTTATTCTTCATAGAATCTAATGCAAATTCTACTGGAACATAAGAATGTGAACAATCTCTTGGTGTCTGCCTCTCTGATAAGTTCCCAAAAGTTATAAACTGACTATTAAAAACCTTGAAGGCTTTCTGATACCATCTGGTTCTGTTTCTTATCCTAGGGTGTCTAAAATGGTAAATCTGATGTCTATTTTTGGGAGAAAGATGCTAAAATAAACATATGCATTTGTGATAAAATTTTGATGAACAAGGAGCATCATCTCAGAACATACATGCATTTAGGTGACTTTTTCGAACTGATATTTTTCATTGCAGAAGAACTTTCTCCCTGAATGATAAATGAAGGACTAGCCCACACTTTGCACTCTGAGACTTGAGGCTGACTATCATCAGGAAAAGGAATTTGGTTTCAACATTAGGAGCCTGCAGCCTGAAAGGTGTTCTCAACTATAGGCAATGCTATTTGTCTTACCTTATCAAACACAGCCGAAAGTGGGATCTTAGTATTTAAAATCTTATGTAATTCTAACACTAATTGGGTAGCATGAATCTTTTGCATTTGTAGCATTTAGTCATTTGTGATTAAATACAATTTGATAATATTTCTGAAGCAATGAAATTAGGGAAAGAGATTACTGACTTTTCTAAACCATGACAGATGAGAAACAGAAAATTCATGACAATCAGGTGAAAATGAAGTTTGGTTATTTTCTTTCAGGTAGTATTTCACAGAAGGAGAGAAAAAGACAAAAATACGTATTTAATTGCAGTTGTCTCTTAGTTTATCCAAACTCATTTGCATTGTGATAGATGAGATCTGTCTTTTTCTACCTCAAATAATCTCTTGAAAGCGATCAGTTTTGCCAATTATAATTTGCTTCCAAAATGACTCTTTTCAAATTCATATTCTTGGAAAGAAATTCCAAGACAAAACAGATCACAAAACTTAAAATATAAGGTGTGAAATTTTCACTCCAAGATTTTAAATGAAAATGTATATAGCTGAATATACACGTTTACAGTCCTTGGATCTGTCTTATTTAAAAACATAAATTAACAATTTTAAACTCATAATTAAATTATCAAAGTAACTGAAAAAATACTGATTCAATCCTGAAATGAAGTTTTCATAAATAGGGTGTACATGTTTCCTATAATTTCATATGTATGATGACATGTTTATATTTTTATGAACATAGTTATATATTTTACATTTGTAGTGAAATATGTCCAAATATGTTGGGCTTTGTCAGAAATCAAACAAGAAATCCTTCCTGTTGTATATAGTCTAGGTAAACCTGGTCTTCTTTTTATCAAAAAAAGCACACTACTGCAAAATAATGTTCTTTGGAAATGATTTTTTAAATTGGCTGCACATATGTGGCTAGACAATTTCTTTTCAAGCTAAATAAACATGATTAATTCTGGCAGTTACTCAGATGGCACAGGAACATTCTGACTTCATTTTATTATGATAAATTTATCACTGCTTTCCTGGAGAAAAAAACACATTTTTATAACATACACACTTTCTGTCTCATGTATATGTGTGTGTGTGTGTGTAGACAGACATGTGCACACACATACCACTTCTCTTAGGCTTCTACTTTCTTAAGCATTGTGAATACTTCTTAAAGTTTGAATTTTAAGTTTCAAAATATAAAAATATAAAATTATACTTAATTCTTATCTCTGTACTAGTTTAGGTACATATTTCATATTCTTTTTTTTTGGGTGCTGGGGATCGAACCCAGGTCCTTGTGCTTGCAAGGCAAGCACTCTACCGACTGAGCTATCTCCCTAGCCCCAATACTTCATATTCTTTGATTATTATCCATAGCCATGTTCATATGTTTAAGCAGCTCCCATGATGTGGGACTGTGGTTTCACATATTTCAACCATAAAATAATTAGAGCCAAGACTGCCAAATAAAGTTAAAAGGGCCTGGTATTTTGAGTATTGTTTTGGGATTGGGGAAGATGGTCTTTATGGGGAAGGGATCCACATAACATAGGGATCATCAACTTGGATGCTGGTCACAATCAGGAAAACACTGGTTTTATCTTTTTTGGGATACACAGGATAATAAAAAATTAAATTATTCAAAGAGGAAGCTGGGCATAGCTTTAGTGCTTTTAAATATTTAAAACACAGCTTCATTGAAGTAGTTTATGAGAAACACTAAAGCACATCTCAAAACACATTTTGGTGACGTTCTATGATATACTATAAAGAATCCTAGTCTGTGATTAAGGTATGGTGTGGTCTTAGACAAAGCATTAAACTTTTCTGAGTATCTGTCTACTATGTTGAATTATCTAGTGTCCCTCCCAACCCTTAAGACGTACCAATTTTCTACCATATTAAAACAAATAGGAGGGGCAAATTTATGGGACACTTGAATATTTTCAAGACACACAACCCAAGATAATAAATAATAGACACTAAGTTATGACTTTTATTATATATAGACCTAGGAAACCTGAAATATTGAGGTGAACAACTTATTTTTTCTTTAACATTTTAAAAGGAAACCTACATTCTGAATGCAAATCTGTATCTACTTTGTAGGAATACAATAAAATAATTTGCAAACACTAGGAAGCAAGAAATAAGCCAAAGCTAAAAACTATAAAATTCTTGTTTATTTTGGGGAAAAAAGGACATATAGTTATATTTTTAAAAGTGAGGAATATGGATAACTCCTTAATAAAAACAAAGTAGAGGTTTTCTTGGCGTATCAAATCTTTAGGCCTAAAAGCATTGTCAACGTCTGCAGCATTAGGCTAGAAGCCCCACGCCTTGCATTATTCCTCAGTTCACATATTTAGGTTCCTGTACTAATGGGGTCAATCTGCTCTGTCTCACTTGGAGGACTGAGCAACTGGCAAAGACAGGATTAGGGTGGAGAGAGGAGGGATGATGCTGAGCTAGAAGGTGGAGTCTCTTTACTTCAAGGCAGGCTGGATAGGAGAGATGGAAGAGGGAGTGTCCTGTGCAGTAGATAAGTTCATCCATCATTTTATTTTAACTACATGCTCATCCATTTACTAGATTTACAATAACGTCATAAGGGTGGCAATTGTATGTTATTTTCATTATTTTTTTTATCTCAGTGTATGGCATAGTGCTGGACACTCACTGGACACTTACAAAAAGCATAAATAAAAGATCCACAACTCCTGACTTCATGTGTTATGAAAACTGGATTAAGTCCTTTAAAACTGAATGACTTTCTTGAGTTTTCTTTTTTAAATCCTGCATACTTTGACATGAATTACTTTGATCTGTTAATTTGCAAGAATGCTTGGATCCCAGTAGTCACTGGGTGGGTACTCCAATTGGAGAGGGGGTGCTGTGAAGGAGTCCTCCAGGGTTGGGGGCTTTGGACTGGTGAAAGCAGCATTAAGGGCTGATGAACCAAGGAAAGTACACATTGAGGTGGTTCAAGAGGAGTTTACAAAAGGACCAGGGAAGTTGCAGAGATTTTTTTTTTGTTTGTTTTACTTTTTAAGCCATTCTAGAGGGACCTAAAAGCACTATCCATCAAATACTTTTTTTTACTGTGTTTATTGCAGCACTGGGGATTGAACCCAGGAGCTCTCTACCACTGAGCTACCCTTACTTTTGAGACAGGATCTTGCTAAATTGCCTAGGGGCCTCACACTTGTGATCCTCCTGTCTCAACCTCCCAAGGAGCTGGGATTACAGGAATGTGACACCATGCCTGGCTTCACCAAATGTTGTGTACAGCAGCTTGGTAATGCTGGTGTTTGGAAGCCAAGCCTCGAAGCTGTACATCTCAGGTTCACTCAGGTTATTAACTTGTGGCACTTGGTCCAGACTAGCTGTGCTTTTCCTTATTTGAAGGAGGGATAAGGGGAAGGAGAAATGAAGGGAAGAGAAAAGACTATGCCCTACAACTCTATTCCCCTCACTTCCTTATCAGTATAGTCTGGTGCAGAATCTATTAAATTTTTCTTTTCATGGGACATATAGAGTATGTTCCTCTGATCTTCCTACCACGCTCCCTCAATAGGCATCACTTGGACAATTTGTCCATAGCTGGTTCTGATGTGAGGTCCTGGTTGAGCTACTGAGGACACTCATCTCACGCCCTCTTTTCCAAGCATTGAACACAAGCTTTGCCCTTGGATCTACCATGGGCCCCAGCGGTTACCTACCCGCCTTCTTCTGAATATTTATGCCCAAATGCCAGGATGTCGGATGCCCGTCCACTGCCATCACAGACCACCACGGGCACAGGAGGCGTGTCTCGGAGGTACTCCAACACGATGGAGATCACATTGGGCCCTCCTTCCACAATGAGTGCCACCACTGGAACCCCTTGACCGATTCCTGCATTAAAAAAGGAAAAGAAAAGGGAAAAAAGAGAAAACAACACAAAGCCAGCAAACCAAAGAAACAGAAAGAGAAACAAAAGGCAAAAACTAAAATTACTGAGCACAGGGGAGGTGACAACATATGAAGGGATAAAATACGGAGTGAAAATTTACAGAAAACTCATTAGCAGAATTCCTCCCCCAGGGCATCCATCTGACTTTGTGCTCTCCCCACAGCTGTTGGGATGCAGAACTCGGCTAAGGCACCAATTACCCTACTTTACAGTGGGGAGCCTAGGCTGAGGGAAGAGAAAGGAACTGGTTAACAGAAAAAGCACCGGGCCAGAGGATTGGAAGCTAAATGTGATCCTAAGCAAGTCCCTTATCTATCCAGTAGTTCCATTTCCCTTATAAAAAATGGGAAGTTAAAAATTGCCACCTTCCTGAAGTTATGAGAGCGATAAGAAAATGTTAAATAATTCTTTTTATTGAAGACTTTCAAAATCTGCAGAGGAGTTGTTGAATCAATTGCAGGCTAAACTGTGGGTCTGGCATCCTGACCACAGGTGATCAGCTTGATTACTGGTGCTCAGCAGCATGGGGGTCCTAATGGATTACCCAGGAGAAGTCAGCACCTGCCACTGTCACATTCCTCTGCACTGAGCAAGGTGCCACTATACGTTTGGTGAATTGAGTTGAACTAAGGGGTTTCACAGATCTTTCTGAAAATCTTTAAGCTATTTATTCCAAGTCATAACACGTTGCTATTTTTATCTATTTTAAAATTATTTATTTTTTAATTTTTTATAGGCTGCATTTTGATTGTACACAAATGGGGTACATCATTTCATTTCTATGGTTGTACACGATGTAGATTCACGAAACGAATGAGAGACAATGTGACATTAAATCCATTTTCAAGTGACATTTCAAGTATCATCAGCATTCACTGGATAACTCCCTTTTGTTGAGTTGGTATTACACTGTATTTTCTCTCCAGGCCTCAGAATAGTTAGGAAACTGAGCAGTAACATAAAAATGAGAAGGTTATCTTAAAAGTTCTCATAAAAAGATAAAATTGAAATCTTGTGCCACTTCTGTAAATGTGATCTTTAAGAAAAATCATACCTGTGGTTATCTGAGTGTTCTCCCTTAGTCCCTTTTGCTGTGGTTTTATCTTATATCAAGAATACTGCTTCCCAGTGACAAATAACAGTTTGGGATTTTGTTTCTTGCTCTAGAGATCTTATTCGACTTATGTGACTTATTTTACTTTTAACATCTGAGTACTTCAGTCTTGCAGGACTTTATGTTAGAATTTTTTTTTTTTTTTTTTTTATAATTTGAGTTTCATTTTGAAGGAATTTTCAAAATGCCAGATATACCAAAATGGATGTTGTTCAAATCTACACTTTAAAAACTGTAAAGAAAAGGATGACTGTTGATTAAGCTAAGGTACCGAGATTTCTTTTTGTTCTTCAGAAGGAATTGGGGGAGAGAAGTGACCTAGGGTCCTGTTAGTTTTTTTTGGATGGTGAGGTTTTGAGAATTACTCCTTCCAATCCAAGTAAAGGGGAGTTAAGTCTTGTTGCTCTGTCTTGACCCAGGATCCCTTACTGATTTGGATGCCAGGTATCTCTCAAGCTCTGGGTATCTATGAAGGGGACACTTGTCCATTGCTGCTGACCGTGACCACTAAATAAGTTCCTGTGGAAGTTGCTTTAAAGATTAAAAGCTAAGTTCTCTCCTCTAGGAGAGAACTTTATACTTTATTTTTATACTTTATTTTTCCCTTTGCTTTAGCACATGCCCCCATGCCTTTTATCAAGGAACAATACACCATCCTCCTATTTTACATTAAAAGGATTTATCTAGATTAATTCTAGGATCTCCTATTAGAATTTGCCAAATTCTGACTTTTGAGCATGAATTTTAACAGTGGGACTTTAGCTCTCAAACCAAGTGTGATCCACTATGTATTCTCATGGAGGAACAAGTCCTAGATAAACTTTTTAGAATGTTCCAGTTAGGGTCGACAGGACAGCAAGCAAGATAACTGAAAACCTCCCCTCCCTTTGACAGGGTTCATCAGTGCAAAAGATTGAATTCTTTTCTTTTTTTTTGGGGGGGGGGTGCTGGGGATCGAACCCAGGGCCTTGTGCTTACAAGGCAAGCACTCTACCAATTGAGCTATCTCCCCAGCCCCTGAATTCTTTTTTAAGGCTAATTTTTATGACAGCAATAAACTGTGAGTTTATCTCCTGCCAATGTATTTGTTAATGTATCAAAATGTTATAGCCTTTAGAAATACAGAA
This sequence comes from Sciurus carolinensis, assembly GCF_902686445.1. Lineage (NCBI taxonomy): Eukaryota > Metazoa > Chordata > Mammalia > Rodentia > Sciuridae > Sciurus > Sciurus carolinensis. Next base: position 71,761,628 of record NC_062226.1, read on the forward strand.
GCATTTTCAGGATAGGCTTTCCTCTTTTTGGAATGAAACTGAATATAAATTAGAATAATTAAAGCAAATACATTAATACAAAGCTCAAAATTAAATGCTGAAAATTGGAGCAAAGTATTTCTTTTCTCGTTAATAATGTTTATAACCCCAAATTCTTTTCTATTTCCTTCAGTGATAAAACATGGAAAAAATTATTCCATAGACAATAAAAGCTATTATAGCTTAAAATAAAAGCATTTTTAAATTTCTTAGTTATGGGAGGTAGAGAAGCAGGTTAGGTATAAAAATAGCATGCTTGTTATAAATTAAACTTGCTTATATATAGTAACACGAAGCTTTTCTGTCACATCTGTCTTTCACACCCTGAACCTTTGTTTCCAGAGAAAGAAAGTGATACCTATTAGTTAGCAATGACCTAGAGCAATGATTCTTAGCCTATTTTGTGGAGGCAAGAATCTTAGAACTCTGTGAATCTCACGAAAGCTAGCAATCCTTTCTTCAGAAAAGTGCACATATGAAAGGACACAAAAATGTCTCCATGCAATTTGAGGGGGTTCATGGATCCTTGAAGCCTATCTGTGGATATCTTGATAATGGACTTTACAAAACCTCATCCTAAATAATAATACCTTGATACATCTGTAGAGACCATTATTTTGTTGTTTTGTGTAGCTCACTAAGGCAAGTTCCAGGTTGGGTTTTCTATGTCTAGGGGAACTATGTCAGGTCACTGCTACTCAGTTACACTGATTGGCTAAACCTTCCAGGTGAAGCACTATTGGGATGTCTCTCCTCCCTTCTTCTTTCTCTAGCCTTTGTTTTTCATTAATTTTTCTGTTCAAACTTTGCTAAATTACATTTTGGACATAGGGTATTTTAAAAATCTCTAGGAAAAATTCACACATATATAAATTAGAATCTGTGGGATGTGACTTTTTAGTAAACAAACAGCTTTATAAAATACCAAGAACAGTTACATTTTTATTAGCAGCACAAATAAAACATTTTGAGAATCCCCTGTATATGTAGCAGGACTAACAGGGCTCACTGCTATTTTTCTAATGCTGTAATACACACACACACACACACACACACACACACACACACACGTATATAATTGCCTTTCAACAAGATCGTCACAAATTCTGGTTTGCTCAGCTAAACCTACAGACCATTCAACAACTCCCACCCCTGAGAAAATGTGATATGATTTAGATTGAAATTTTAAAAAATATGTGTTATTCAGGAAAAAAGTTTATGTAGATCCCTAAGGGAACTTGTGTGTATGTGTTTAAATTCTTGGTTTTTTTTTTTTTTTTTTTTTTTTTCTTGTGGCGGGGGTGGGGTAGGGAGGAGGGGAGGTGGTTTTGGAGAAAAGTAGGTTAATTCTTTACTTGATTGCAGTCATTTTTCATCTTCTTCCATAACCAAAGTCTTGCAGTAGTTCTTAGAGATTTCCATTAGAATTTAATTTTAGAGCAATCTTTAAGTTGCTTTAAGCAAAAAGAGGCAAGATGCCACGCTCTTCAGATTTTGCAATTTTGGAACTGGAAACATCATAGCACACAAAAATGTGAGTTTGAGTAATGGATTTAGTAGCTGCATTCTACAGGGTTCTGGGTTGACCTAGGGCTTTCTAATTACCTGTGGAGTCCTAATTATTTATGTAAGATAACCTCTTAGACTTTGGTGACTCTTCATTCTGACTGCTATGCAATTCAACCTGCACGCTCAATAAAGTAAAAAGTTTGTAAATTGGGTTAAACAAAGACCGGGTTAGGCATTGTGAAGGAGATTGGTGGCAGGCACAGAAGAAGGTCTTAAAATTTCAAACAGCCTTTTTTTTTTTTTTTTTTATAAAGCATTTTTCTCTTCTGAAATGAAATCACAATCTATGATCAGTTCAGGTATTTGTGAAAACATTTTGGTATAGTGCAGTGAAATGCCTCAATAGCTGAGAATTTTATTCAAATGAATGCTTTGGTTTTATGCGAAGATAATCATATATGATCTAAGTGTTTAAAGGGGTCATTTATTTGCTGTTGGAAAATAGTTCTTATTTTACAGGAGATACAGTATAAGAAATTATTCTTCGTGTGTGTGTGTGTGTGTGTGTGTATAATTTAGTTGTCAATGGACCTTTATTTTATGTCCATGAATGCTGAGAATTGAACCCAGTGCCTCACACATGATGCTAGGCAAGTGCTGTACCACTGAGCCACAACCCCAGCCCAGGAAATTATTCTCTACTTAAGTCTTAATGCCCACAGGCCACAGATCATAATTACTATAGTACAGGTCATTCAGAGAGGGTGGTTTCTACTTTGTGTGAGATGACTTCCTGAAGACCTTGTCTATCTCAGGACTGTATCTGTCAATGGTGGGGAGATATTTCTATTTACCAGTTAAAGCTTTGTAGCAATAACAGGACCTTAGTAAATTCTTGGCCTTGCCAGCTCTGGGATTATGTGATTCTTAGTTTTTTAAAAGTTTGTGTGGAAAATTCATGTTTCAAAACAACATGGTGAAACTTTACCAATGTTTTATGTTACATAGCTTTGCTTACATGATTATAATTTGCACAACATTAAAAAACATTGAACATGTCCTCTTCATTTAAACTCTTCCTTGAAGCATGGGCTTTGATTTAATGGTTAATTCTATCAACAGAAACATGGTCACTATCTATTATATTTAGATTATATAATGACACCAAAACAACTAAGTGACCCCCTAAGAGACTAATTTTTCAAGCAGAACCTTCTACAGACTTGGTGGACATCAGCAATTACTGTACTGATGAATGGGAAGAGATCAATCAAGCTATGTGCCTCATTTTAATGGGTATCAATTTACTGCTTATTTGAGGAAGAGTTTCTGAAGTTTGTACAATACCACAGCTTAGATTTTTGATCCCCTTAACTAGTTAGTGCATCTTCTCTATGGTCTGCAAAGTGTGAGATGGATATAAGAAAATTACCTAAATCTGGTAATCAGTTGTGTTTAAGAATGACAACATTCAACATTTTTCTTTCTCGATAAAGTGTTTCTTATAATCAGGAAGACTCCAGGTTGTGAATATATGAATATTCAAGTACATTTGTGGAAATATTATACAGGGAGAATATTTTGATATGCTATGTTTTGTAGAAGGAAACATTAGAAATCTCTGAACTACTTAGAGTGAGCCTTAGAAAATACATAGGAGTCATATAAGAAAAAATGCATCTTATTTTAAGCAGAATATTTTCTAGGTCCTCTACAGAAGTAGATATTTTGGATAGTGCCTTTATTTTTTTGGAGGTAGGATACATTATTTATTCAAGACAGTGTAACTGGAATGTGTCTAACTTTACTTGGAAATGGATAATAAAATATTTTTTAGTGAATTTTTGTGATGTACCCAATTATTGAATGCCAAACCCAATGCACACTAATCCTGTGTGCTATTACAATTTATTAGTTTTTAGTTATACATGAGAATCCATTTTGATATAATTATACAAGCATAAAATATCTTATTCTTGTTCTTTTTAGATATACTTGACAGTAGGTGTATTTTGACATATTATACATACATGGAGTATAACTTACTCTAATTAGGATCCCATTCTTGTGGTTGTACATAAGGAGATTCATTGGTGGTGTATTCATATGTGTACATAAGAAAATTATTCTGTACCTAAATTAATGCTAAGGAAAGCATTTAGAAATATAAAGAACTTCATGAACTATTAACCAGTCAAAACAAAACCACATGTAACAAGATGCTTCACTTTAGGACTAAGCAGAGGTAAAATAATGTGAATTTTTCCATATCTTTTCCTGTCATTACCTGTCTATGGCAACTCTTATTGGTAATTAACTTGACAGAGTTCCTCCATATACAGTCCTCCCATATTTGAAGCTAATATCACTCCAACACAATAAACATGCCTCCCGTGTATTTTATTTTGGTATGTGACTTCTCAGCAAATGTGGCTGGAGATATGGGGTTGTCAAGATACCGAAGATACAGGGTTTGGATTAATTGGAATGTCTCCTTCAGACTGAGGAAAGAAATTGAAAACTAATGGTACATAGCAGTCCTCATCCTTCAGACCTATAATGTGAAATCTATTGAATTAATATGGCAAATTCTTCTATTTTCAATACTGCTGAACAGTATTGAACAGCATTTAGAACCTGAAACTTAATTTTCCAATCCAAGAACAGTACAGAATGTATATTATCAGAACCTAGACATTTTTATAGAAATCCTATACTAGCTATTATCAGCTGGTTTCCATTTGGGTGTTGTCTTTTTGCTTTGTGCTTTGTTTTTCTGTCCAGTAAATCAGAGGCCAAAGGACAGAACCAGGGAATTGGATGAGTGGGGTTGACTGAGAAATCCTTTTTTTTTTTTTGTATCAGAGATTGAACTCAGGGGCACTTGGCCACTGAGCCACATCCCCAGCTCTATTTTGTATTTTATTTAGAGACAGAGTCTCACTGAGTTTCTTAGGGCTTCGCTTTTACTGAGACTGGCTTTAAACTTGTGATCCTCCTGCCTCAGCCTCCTGAGCCACTGGGATTAAAGGCATGCCATAGCACGTGGTTCGAGAAATCTTGAAAGTCAAAGAGGTCCCTGTAGAGGGTGTGCTGGAAACACCCATCCTGTCCTCTACACACACTCCTCTCTCAGAACTGACCTGCACACAGCCCTGAAGGGCAGCCTTACTTGTCTTTTTCCAAAGCTTATTGGATGAGAGATGGTCACCAGATATGCAGTGGGTCAGATTTGCCTTCCCAGAAGTGGGGTGAAGATACTGAGATCAAAGTGACTAGCTGGGAGGTGGGCTGGAAGGGTACTCCTTTTTGGGAGTGAAGCCTCCATTAGTAGTGGCTCTGATGGCACAGTGTGGGGTTGAATCAATGAACAAAAAGCCCCGTATGAAGGAAGGAAACAGAAGCAAAGGGAATCATGGAGGGAGAGATCATATGAGCCAAGTGAGAGAGGAAGGAGAGACACAGATGCAGAGAAGGGGAGAGGACCATAGGTGGTCAGCTCTTCCTATAGACATAGATCCCTTTATTCACTTTTGAGTGAGTTTGTGTTTATTTGCCACCAAACATTCCCCTCCTCAGCTTCACCTCTTCTTGCTCCAAGGCAGTCTTTATTCATCTTTAACTACTCTGAAGATCCCCAGAGGCAATTTTTAAGCACGAAACTGCAAGGAGAGAGAGAGAGAGTGTGTGTGTGTTTGTGCATGCCTGTAAAAGGTAGTATTCAGGTCAGGGTTGAGTGTGTGCCTAGTATCTTCTGGTATCAGGTGGGGCTCCATTTGGAGCAGGATTGATGACCCTTTTGGTGGAAGCCTGTTTACCCGCTATGGTAAGCAGCTCTGCTTTTTTCACTTAAAAAGGGAGTTGCCTGTGTGGCATATCAGAAACTTCACTCTGGCAACAGAAAGGAGGACGATTAGATCCCATCTCCGCGGAAGTCTATGCCTTCCTCTGAATAGCCATAGTTCCTGGAGAGCAGCACCATTTCCTACATCCCACCTCATTTGGGACCTTTGCCTGTTCCCTTCCTGGTAATATGGGTCCCATGCTTGGGTCTTGCCTTGATCTCAGTGGACTTTTCTGGAGGGACTTCCATCATTATCATCTCTACACCCTGGAAGACTTGACCCATCTTACCTGCCAGATGAAGCTTTTCCTGAGACCCTGGGCTGCCTGTTGAGCACTGGATAGGATCTGTTATTACCTTGTTCTTAGTTCCATAAGGGCCTCTACTTCCATCTATCTTGGGCTTCCATTGACTTGCAGTTCCACCTATTGACTTCAGCATATGTGTATCTAGTCTATTTTAGTTCCTGCTACTAGAAATCCTGAGTGTGACTAGACTTCACAAACTTAATAACATATGAGCAGGAACCATGCATGTCCTAGAAGGGCAGAAAAGCAGCTTGATAAAGATTCATAGAGCAAAAATGTATTTTCATGTCCTATGTAGTATCCAGCACATAGATGAGCTATATAATGTGTGGGTCACTTGGGTAATATGTGAGTTGTTATATAGCACTTAGAACCTGACACTTAATAAGGACTTCATGGTTAAACACAGGTAAAAAGATACTTATTTACATTTATTAAGCTTATGCTTCTTCTTTAAATGTATAAATGACTCATAAAGGTGGAAGAAAACTGAATGCAATTTATGTGACTAAATTAAAAGAATGCTCTGACAAATGTTTTGAAACATGTTTTTCTAAACTTTGAATAACTTCTCACCCACACCAATAATATGCTGAGAAAACCATATGCCTTTATCTTATATCCAAAAGGCTAAAACTTTCTGCTTTTGGGTAAGTGACCTTTTGTATCACTCCCCAAATGTCTTCTTCTAACTGCCTCAATCAACTTATTAAGTCTTTTGAGTTCTGTGGGTTGGAAAGAGATGTAAATGCCAAATAACAAAACCCATAAACCAACTCCAAGTGTATTATATGCTTACAAACTAACTTGGTTTTTTACTTTATCAATGGGAACTGTTATTCCCTCATGGTCAGACAGCTCTGATTGAAATATTCTTCTATTAATGTCAATGTACTATCAGGCCATCTAAGCAGCATCCCTGTGAATCATTTCAATAGAAAGAGAATGTCCAGTCCCAAGGGTGGTAAGGCAAATATTACTTTCATAAAAGAAAAAAGCCAACATTATTTTCTTTGGGCCATTGTTTGAAAGTTGAATGCTTTAACGTAATTGATCTAAGTCTACAAGAAAACAAAACTATGATCTTAGTCTTTGCTCTTTTCAAAAACCCACATCAAAAGGTTGAACTTGCCTTCTCAAATGTAAGGTAAACCGGAGTGATTTGAACTCATTTTACTTTATAATATCTTGCCCACACTCCCTTATGATTGTGCCAGGATCTATGTCCACATCCCATGCAAACTTCTTGGCAAAATTAGCAAGAAACAGAGCAGCCAGGGGAATTATGGATTGCAAAAACATGGGAAGACCTAACCCATGATTCAGGGAAGAGCTGGTAGGGAGGGAAGTGGTAGGAGTAAGAGATATGTTGCTGTTGGCAATGTATATCAATTTACCCTTCCCAAATTATAAAAATAATTTTTTTCTTTGTGTTCAGGGATACTGCAATAATTTCTCCCTGTCCCAAATACAAATAGTTATTTTCCCTTTTAAGAAATGCTATTTTGACCTTCTTTCTATTAGAAACTTATGCTTCTGCTCCCAGTTTCAAAGACAAGTCTTCTGCAGTCTCCTTCCTTTCACCTCCATTAGGTGGAATTAACCATTCTCATTTGTGTGATCTTACAGCATTTTAAAAAAACTCTTGCCAATGAATATTCTTTATACATTTGTCAGTCAACTATGCTAGAATAAAGAAAAAATTCTCCCAGAACTTTACATATCTCTTTTGAAGTTGTATCTCATTAATTAGACATCTGGGCATCTCTTTTCTCTGTTATGCAGATTTATCTTTGTGATTCTAGCATGTCATATGATGCTCTACCTGTAGTAATTTCTCACTAAAATGTGGGATACTAAAGGCAGGCAGGAAAGTAGGATATTGAATTATCATTCCAGTACATGCAGATCTCTCATAGCTTAAATGATGTAATTATTTCTATAGAACATTTTCAATATTTTACATCATGGGTAATTTTCTGTCAGTCGACCTACAGATTCACAATACTCAGATATGATTTAAAGTTCCATGAAATCAAGAATGTTAAATGCCTAGAGTCTGTGCTCCGTGGTTTTTCAGTGGACTACTGAATTTGCTCTCTGTGGGGTTCTGTCTAATTCTGGGGTGTCATTTTTCAGTGGACTACTGAATTTGCTCTCTGTGGGGTTCTGTCTAATTCTGGGGTGTCATTAAGCCCATTTGATACATTGACCTAAAGCCACATCTGCCTACTTGTTCTCTGTAAGTAATCAAAATGAAATTTTGGGTTTCAACCAGTACTACTTTTATTTCTCAAATTGTTTGGGACTTGGATGAGGGAGAGGGATACAATTTATTTTTAGCTCCTCAGAGACTCCAACTCAATCTTAAAAGTCTAGTTCAAATGTTACCAGTTCCCAGGACCCTTCCCAACTGCCTCAGGTAGTATTACATTTTCATTCCTTTGTGGGCCCAATGTTCACTTAAAAAACTGTCCTTTGGCAGTTATTTTATTGTGCCTTACTTTTAATGAATGTCTGGTGTTTTTCCTGGTAAATTATAAGCTCCTTCTGACTGACAACTCTCTTGGGTAACGTGCTGGTTCCCATAGTGCCTCACCCTGACAAGGTAGTTCAAACGAATGCTCGTGAGATAAAATGAGAACAACGTTAAAATGTTTAGGGATGTGTACTTTGGGAACAGTACAACCAAAGTGACAGGAATAAATTGATAGCTATAAAAGGAATGACTGTCATACCTCTGCTGATATGTCCTGTTGAAAGCGGAAGTGACAGTAATTTAGGTGACCCTATGTTATCCTTTCACATGCCTTAACTGCTGGACCTAAGCAGTAATCAGAGACCTAGAGAAGAACATGCTGGCTGAATGGGTGGGTGTTCCCATTTCACTTGTCCATATGAATTATATTCAGAAAAACCCAAATTCTTAGGGACTAGAATAGACAATTTCAGTTCAGCTGTCTTAAACTTTTAAATTGAAGCTATGCAATTTTTCAGAAATGGACCCAGTTAGAGGAACAAAATGTCTCAGCCACTGGGGAGAAAGATGTAAACAAAAGTTTACGTTCTTCCCCTTGCTGGGAGGATGCCCATGAAGTTATTATTTCCTCTGGTTGAAATGAATAGGAACTGTGTGACTCAAATGAAAACCAAATTCTGATCCCACTGAGGTGATTGATCTGTTTTAGGAGCTAAGGTGCACTAGGCCAGGGATGACCTTCATTCACTTCCAAGGTTATTAAAATAACAACTGCTATTATTATACATGAGACTAAGGAAAGGAATTAGTTATTTTAGATCAATTATTTGGATTGCTGTTGATGCCATATTATGGGGTTCATTTCTGATCCAAGTTAAAAAAAAAGTGATGAATTGTTCTTATTTGATTATCTGGGCATCTTTTCCCACATAAAAATTGTAATGTCAGGTCTGATCAAACCTGTACTGTGATTAAATCCTCAGTGAGAAATAAGGGTGACAATGTTGTGGGGAACCTTCTTCCTCTTGTTTCGTATTCCACATGGAGGGAGCTTCATTAGTGTGACACATCTAGCCTGTGTCCTTTTCTGCTGTTGTCTATATGGGAAATTCATTCATTAACTGATTAGTATGGTTATTCTCTCTCTCTCCCTCCCCATCCCTCATTCTCTTTTAATTTTGTAACGTTGGGGATTGAACCCAAAGCCTAACACATGCTGGGGAAGTTCTCTACCACTGAGCAACATCCTTCACATCTATTGTCTATTTCTTGATTGGCTAGAAGTAACTACTAAAAGTTCTTCATTGAAGGGGATTTGACTCTTTCTTCCTTTGCCTCCAGGGACCAGTGCTAGTAAGTGATCTTTGTGAAGGTCTCTGGGAGCTGACGTGAGTAGGCAAACCTATTTGACCCCCACACTGTCATTATCCCAAAAAATGTTATCATTAATAAAAATGACACTTTGATTTCCACCTACTTGATTGCAGTGACTCTCTGTCAATTTGATTCTTATCAAGAATGGGGGATAGCGTATTGGGTTTCCTCAAGCTAACACTATGAATTACAATTCTGCCATTTCTGTTTCTGCCATTTACTCTGCAGGAGCATCTAACAATTTGAGCTTTTGGTTCTACTTTGGGAACCTGGACTTATTTTTTAAGTGCAAATATAACTTTCTGAAAGAAACAAATTAATATTGTTATAGTTCTTATAAGGAAACAATGGCTATATGTTTAAAAAGCTAATTACAAATGAAATAAAGCCAATATTACTTATGAATTTCTGGGTTGCAGTGAATAATTAAAAGTGTAGTGACATGCCCTGGGACAATTAAGGGCAGTTTCTCTTTCCCTAAGGGAAGGAACAGTCACTGAGCACGTACCAAATGTCAAGAATTCATCCAGGCAGGTAGTCTATGCTTTCATAGTCTGCTCAACACACCTATAATAGAGATACTATTATTCCTATTTAAAGTTAAGAAAATTGAGGGGTAGGGAGTAAACTGTAGACTTCACATAACCAATAATTGTCTGAAGTGAATTTCAAGCAGCGATCTATTAGGAATTCTAGAATCTGTACTCTATGCATTTGGTTCTATGCACTAAAGGGACCATATCACTTATCATACAATCATGACACATTTGTGGAGGGGTTATCATTGATAATTACTCTGGTATGACAGGTATGAATTTGAACTATTTAATTCACACCAGATGGAGTATGTATGGTCACTCTATTTCACTCATATCATAGGGTCTCACACTCATTTTTGGTAGCTTTTAAAATTTGATGCCAATCTTAGATATTTAAAAAGAGGCCTGTGTTTGTTCACTGTTCCCTGTTGCATCACTTTCTGGCTTAAAAAGGTCAAGACTCCCTGCTTTGGGATTTCTAGTTGCATCTAAACCACAGCTGTTCATTATCAGAGTTATTCCTTTCTCCAGACACAGGGAGGGATGGAGCTCCAGGGAAGGAGTAGATCATTAAGAAAGGAAAAGAGCAACAAAACACTAGCACCTGGTAAACCCTAGATAGGAGAAAATACCAATGGAAAAATTTTTTCTCATGTTCCAGCATATCCCTAATGGTGCTGAAAATAAACCCTGCTACTTTTTCTCTTGGAAATAAATGCCTCATTACATTATATCACTTAAATGCACCCAGTACATGAGGAGGAGGAATTGGGAGACAGTTATGGCCCAGAGGCATGCAATGGGTATTTTGGGTCCTTAATCACTGGAGTATTTAACTTCATTATCTCGCTCTGTCATGTCTGTGTGAAACAGCTACTTGACTTTTCCCCACTGCTGGCACTGAATAACCATTTAACTCCAATAATAAGTGCCAATACCATTGTCTAGAAATGGGCTATCCTAAGGTTACCATTAAGAAAGTAGCACTATGAGGGCTTTTAAAATGTCAATTCTAATATGCAAAAGCTAGTTTGCCCATTGAAAATTATTGTAGGAAGGGGTGAATAGAAATCACCATTTCAAATCATGGGCTCTTCTCAGTGTCTGCTCTAGAATAATTGCTCTTGATTTTAGCATGTCAATGAATTGCCTACAAGAGCTATTAAATTACACACTACTGGGCTCCATTCCCAGAACTTCTGATCAGTAAGTAGGTCTAGAGGGAGATCTGAAAATTATATTTCAAAGGAATTTCCAGGTGATGTTATTGGATCACACTCGAGAATCAGCACCCTAGCATAAAATTGCAGGGAGAGATTTTTGCCTGTGTGTGTGTGTGTGTGTGTGTGTGTGTGTGTGTTTAATTTATGTGGCCTCAGAGAAAATAAAAGTCCATGGAGTGGTATTGAAACACCCATGAACAACATGTTTCCAGTAGTCTATTTTAAGGTCTAAACTAGGCCTCAGCAAACTTTTTCTGTAAAGGGCCAGATGAGTAAACATGTTCAGCTTTGTAGGCCAGATGAACTCTTAAAACTATTCAACTCTGCAGTTAGAACATAAAAGCATCCAGAGGCAGACACTACATTAGGAATTAGTGTGGTTACACTTGCACTAAAGCTTTATTTAAAAAAATTGATGGTGCCCTGGATCTGGCTCATGGGCTAGTGTATGTCTACCCCTGCCTGGGCTTAATAATATGGTAAAATATGATTCACAGAAGGCCACATCTGTTGATTTGTTAAGCCTGAGTGTGTCTATGATCCATGAGATACTGTCCAAGTTGAAAATTTGATCCTGTAAACCAAGAATTGATAGACAACTTACTTGTATGTTATTGAGATAGTGCCCTTATTGAAAGATAAGCAATCTTGCAATGCAGCCCTGAAACCCAGGTATTTGGGACTATTTCATCAAATATGCTATCACTTTACTCTGTTTTAGTAAGGGCTTCACTGTACTGGTGAAAATTGCCTGCATATAGATTTAGTACATTCTCTACCTGGTGCTTTACCTAGAAAAAAAGAATATACTTAATTTTTATTTTCTAGGGTAATTTATTGAGCTACTAACTAGATTTTGTTTTCCATTGGTTTTCCCTCCCTTCTTTTCAAAAAAGGGCCACTGGGGTCAAGGTGTGTGGGTGCTGGCCAGAGCTACTACAAAGCAGAACTTGCCTGAAGATAAACTCTTTGGGTGGCTTCTGTTACACACACACCACCACCACCACCATCATCAACAACAACCCCAAAGCTCACTAATGTTCTGAAGGGGAAGAAAAGAAAGGCAAGTGTCTTTGGTACTGGAGATTGAATTCAGGGGTGTTATACTACTACTGAGTGATAGCCCCAACCCTTTTTATTTTGGGGGATCTAGCTAAGTTGCTGAGGCTGACTTCAAACATGTAATCTGCCTCAGCCTTCTGAGTCACTGGGATTACAGTTGTGTATTGGCAGTTTCTTTGATGGAGAAAGGTAGGAGCAGGTGAGGTAGGGAAGAAATCCAAGTGATAAGAAAAGTTTTAAAACATCCCTGAATGGGGCTGGGGTTGTGGCTCAGTGGTGGAGCACGCGCCTAGCACGTGTGAGGCACTGAGTTCGATCCTCAGCACCACATAGAAATCAGTAAGTGAAATAAAGGTATCATGTCCATCTACAATGAAAATAAATAAATAAGTAAATAAATAAATAAATAAATACACATCCCTGATGGTTACAGTTGGCCATTCCTTCCTCTTGGAAATACACTTACTTGTTATTGGGCATCCTCACAGTTCGCTTTCTTGGTTTCTTTCTTACCTGACTAGCTGTTTTTTTTAATCTCTTTTCCCTGATTCCTCTTCATCTACTCAACCTGGGATATGAAGACTGTTCCAACACTCAGTTCTTGGCCCTCTTGTCTCTCATCTTCCCCACCAATCTATTTAAAATTGCAGCCCCTTTCTTGCACCTCCTTTTCTGCCTTCTCTGCTTCATTTCTCTCCTTGGCACTTGTCATGATCCAATACAATATATATTTTGCTTTCATCTATCATCCTTATTTTCTATGTCCTTTTCCCCCCATGTAAGCTCTACAAGGGTGGAAATGAGCACAGGATCCTGTCTGAGGGAACTGTTGTAAAATATATCCTGGGATGCTGAACTGAGCCTGCTGAGCCTTGGGGGTCAGAGAGTCTAACAGTTGTAAAAATCCCACTGGCTTTACTTGGTATGAGCATCAAAGGCACACAGTTTGGAGTGATCAAGTGGACTTGGACTCTATCACTGGTAACCTTGACTGAGGGAAGATGTCCTTCCGAGTTTCCCAAGTACTCTGTAAGGATGGAGTGGGAGCAAAAGGGTGTGGGTATATGGGGGGCTATAGTTTGTATCTTCAGTATCCCCTCTGTGTGTTTAAGGGTTAGTCCTTAAGATGGCATTATTGGGAGGTATGAAATCTTTAAGAGGTGGGACATACTGAGAGGTCTCTAAGTCACTGGGTTGTGCCCTTGAAGGGGATTGTGGGACCCCAATCTCCTTCTCTTCCTCTCTTTTACTTCCTGGTCATGAGCTGTTTTGCTCGGACACATATTCACACTATGATAGACTGCTGCACCACAGGGCCAACCAATCATGGACTGGAACCTCTAAGGCTATGAGCTAAATAAAATTTTTCTTTTTATAAATTGATCATCTCAGGTGTTTATTATAGTGATGGAAAGCTGACTAATATGGAGGTAGTAGAGAAGAATCCTAATGAAGATTAAGATTGAATTTACTGAAACCTGGATAGAAAGGGTCCTGCAGTTAGATTTATTTGAATTAAGGAAAATTTTTATGGTGTGACATTTCCTACATGCCTAAGTTTATGAGGAATAATTTATACTTGCTACAACAGTTCTTGACTAATGAGAACAAATACATGAATAGAACAAAACAAATCTTGCTCTGTGTATGTATGCCAAGAAAACAGAACCTGAGATTAGAAACACAAGGGTGAACTTTCTCCTCCTCCCAAAACTCTCCATGTGGGCACACCATGTTCAATTGCTGCTTGCTTCACAATCTCCCCCAGGATTTATAATGAATCATAATAAATCCTAATGTGCAGTGGAATCAGTATGTACCCCCTGTGTTCTTCTGGGTAGAGGAAATGCTGCTAATGAGGGTGGGTTCAGCTCAAATTTGGTTGATGACCAAAGGAGCTGACTCTTGAGTCCTCACCTCCCTGTGTTGGCAGAGGCACACCAGTTTCCTTCGCTCTGCCTCTTCCATCAGGGAATGCCCACAGAACCCCATGGGAACCTGGAGGTGCCAAGGCTTGTTAGAGTCATTGATTCCTCCGTCTGTGCTTTAGGACTTGAGTGTTTGCCTGCTGGGTTGTGGCATGCAGAACTCAGCACAGCTTTTGAAATCTGGCCTTCAGTGCAGAACAGGGACAGCCTATTCGGGGAGGGGAAGGACTGCTTATTTGTTGTAGCTATGGGTGGCATAAAAGAAAAAAATCTGTTTGGCAATTATTAGGGCATAAACTCCCTATTTCTTTTTTGTCATTTTTCCCCCTTGGGGCTTAAGGATATTGAGCTGAGGTTTAAGGTTAAAAGAATAAAATGATGGCAGCTTGATTAGTTACAAGCAGGAATGCTATTTCTCATCATTCCTCAAGTCTATTTGAATTACATTCACTTTTACATCCATGAGTTTTAAGAGCATGAAATGCACCAAATACTTTGAAGGAATCAACAAATTATTATAAAACCTAGGAAGGGACTTTGAAGGGTCCTATATAAATTCCTTGGCATTCACCATCTTAAGCAAATTAAACATTTTGGCTCACTTTTCTTGTAGATCTCTAGGGAATGAGATACCATATCTCCTCTAAATATATTTCACTGTAAAATTGTTCATTATGTACTCAGCACAAATTTTCCCATTTATTTTGTTTCTCTAACTTTCTAAAGTGAGACATGCATTTCTACCCACTGGATTGATTGAAATCTAGACGGAAAAACAGCCATTGTCAATTATCACTTTGAATAAGTGAGGAAAAGTCAATATTATTTTATTCTGTGTAAGTGAAAATACTTGAAGCCATGATGGCATTGAATGCTGCAAAAAATTTTCTTAGACTCTCATAAGATGGAAATGATTTAATAACAATCACGATTTAACAGGAACACAGTCAAAATTTCCCAGACTAAATGCTGTCATTCACACGAGACAGAGGTATGCATGAAGGTCTTTGCCTGTACGTGTTCCATTTATTTTTCCTCCTTGAGTCTATTATTTTGTCCTTCCGTTCTAGCTTTTAATATCTAAGCCCTTCTATTACATTTCTACTTCAAGCTAGAAACCAGAGCTAAAAACTGGGCTAGGAAAACCAAGTGTTAATATTTACAGGAGTAATTTATTGAGTGCCTGCTTGCACATGCCAGGCACTGCAGTAAGTTTTCAGGATGATAAGAATGGACAAGACACATGCTTTGCTCTGTGGGAGCTCACAATCTACATGTGATGGAGGACAGAGCAAGAAGATGGGCAGATGATAGTATCATCAAAAGAAGAGGTGCTATGACAGAGGTTTAGATAGAGTGATATAGGAACACAGAGGAAGTGGTGAATGTGGGTCTATGAAAATCAGAGGAAGTGAGGGATTGGGATAGGCAGAGAAGAGATATTTGACCTGAGACTTGGGAGTGCAGGTTTTGGCCAGATAGGTAGAAATAGGAGAGGATAAAATTTCAGCAAATATCGAAAAGGAACAGAAACACATTCAATGGGTTGAGTTATTTAAGAAAAACTGTAAGTATTTTGCAATGGATGGGACAGAAGGTCCACATGATATTATGTTGAATAAGAAGCTTTAGAAAAAATGAAAAATATGGAAGATTTTTCAGTTAGCAATGAAACAAGGAAGAGGTTGGATCCCTTCAGGAAAGTCTCTGTTATCATTGATAGAGAATCTATTATATCTATTATATAGCAACAGTAATTCTTCTGACTTTGAGGTCAAAATGCCAGTCAAACATTTGCAATCAAAATCATTCTAATCAGCAAAGAGATTTCAGAGTTCTTCCCTGCATGGAAAAGTGCCTCCAATATCTGATCAGAATGGTAGAGTGTTTCCCTGTTCAGACTTATAAACAAATAAGAATTGTCTGTCCTTGAACAATTCCAATTTGGAAAAATCTTTACTGAAAAAGAGAGAATGCCCAGACTGAATAGGAAGAGAGTCAGATGAATAATACAGGCAAACTCAAAGAAACGGTTTTCACTAAAATTTGTTCTGTTCCTTAGAGTGATTTTTGACTTCATTATCTTGATTGACAAACTGGCTTCTCATTAATGAGCATGGCAAGATACACAGCTGACTTGAGTCAAGTCATTCCATAAAATGAAGACAAGGCAAGGTTTCGATTGTTTTCTTCATCAAATTATTCTCTAGAGGATCAACCCTCTAAAAGGCAGAGAAAACACTGAACAACATTGTCAGTTTAGAACATGTGAAAAATGACAAGTCTTCACGGTCTTGTACAAAATGATCATGAATTGGTATTTGGTCTTCATTGGTTGAGGCAGTAGAAAGTGCATGTTTGGGCTGAACAGACAAGCGCATTCACAGAAGACAATAAGACGTTGGTAGATATGTAACCTGCTCAGAGAAAGGTTAATTTCCTGTTCAGGTCACATGGTTTGAAGTTGGGCTGTTAGTCTGTTACTTGTTCCCACTTTCCAAGATCTCTGGATAACGTTCTATAATGACTTTAACATAGGGTTGCTTTCCCTCTCATGGGAGTTATGGGCTCAATGATGGAAAATATCATGTCATGGTTATCCCAAAGCACTGGATGATGGTGCAATGATCAAAAAAGATGCCAGTGATGACAATTGAACGTCCCTTTGCCTTCCCAGCCTCCTTCATATATTCTCAGGCATAGGATGACAAAGGGAAGTCCACGAGTCACATGAAGAAAGACTGTAGCCATGAGGACACGATCAGGAGCTCCGACTGCCTGCACCCCCAACCCATCACCTCACCCACTTCCTCCTCATATTGTTCTGCTCCATCTTTTACACCATCTTCTTCCCAAAATCCTGTTCGATGACTCCTTCCAACCAAACCAATGCCTGAACCATGTCTGGCACAGTTGGTGCTCCACTGGTTATTGAATGAAATGATGACCATCAGGTATTCCAACATAAAAAAAAAAATTTGAGGGGATCTTCGCCAATGAGATAATGCTTTCCTACGTGGATGGAAGGAACAGGGTTTGGGATTCATACAAGTTCTTGTTTTGCACTTAGATGCCTCACTAAATGGATTTAAGACGAGGGCATAATCTCTTTGAGCTGCCATTTTGTCAACTACAAGAAGGGAAGACAATTCCGACTTGAAAGATTTTAGAATGTGTTAAAAGAGATAACATATAGGAAAGTGCTCTGCAGAATGCCTATAACATACACAAATGCTTACTTCCTCTGGTAATATCCTAGCAGTGTTGCCAAGCTCTCCTATGGCAGTTTTAGAGTGATAAATCATGAGGAGTCACTAGTCTCTGATGTGGTTGGATGTCTTAGAAGAGATAAAGAAAAACAGCAATCATAGGACGTGATAATGTTAGGAGTTTTTAAAGGAAATGAAGGCTTCTATGGTTAATTTTCTTGGCTGAGGTTTAAGAGGAAATTCAAGTTGTCTATTAATTATACTTACCAATGGGGTCTAATTGGCAACTACCCCAAAATGAATAAAACAAGCGGGAATCAAGAGAGAAAAACGGCAGGCATCCTGTCAAAAAATAAAATCCTTGAAATTTCTACAACCCACTGGTTGGAGACACATTTTATTAAAGCAGACAGGTTTACCCAATTTGTATACATTTTATATGTGTGACGGCAACTCACAGAGCACAGTCAGACCTGTGCAAGTATCACACAGCCTTTCTTAAAATCAAGACTAAACAGATTGTTAAAATCAACACCCCCCATTCCCCGCAATCAACATTCCCTTCACTGGAGGAAGTATCCTTCATGACTCTGTTTCATCTTAGGGGTTGTGAGAGGGTTAAGATGAATGCACGGTAAGTGCTTATAGCAATGCCTGGCACTAAGTAAATTTTTAAGAAATGTTAGTTGCTGTTTTATTAATTATGAGAATTATGCATCTTCCAGTTCTGTGCCTTTCTGAACAGGATCTAGATTCATCCCTTCTCTTTTTAAAAAGCATTTTTCTGATTTCTGGAGAAATAGGTGTTCTATTCTTAAATAATTAACTATATATGACCTAAAAAAATACCTTTTCAGAGGCTAATCTATTGCTTTTTAAAGAACTGAAACAAATGTCAATGTGTCATTCAACATAAATATCGTTTACTGAACTGGTTCCCTGCTTTCTACTCTCTTCTTTTCGTTGGTCAAGATACAGATATAGTCATATGTATATTGAGCTGTATAAGGTCATAAAAGTCATTTCAGTATACATAGGTTTCCTACCGATTTGGTTGTTCTATACCAAACTGAGAGAGAAAGGCAATGGCAACATCATATTTCTGGAGTTGCCAGCTTAGTAAACAAGCTACCTTTAGGTGAGATGGCTCAGGAAGCATCTCATTTCAAAACCAGGCCTTGGAGGAGAATCGCCATGGGTGTGAGTAGTGCTTTTTCTGCTGCCTTTTTGTCCCTTTCCTGGAAAGAGCATTTAGGGAGGACTCCAGATCCTCAAGTTAGGTCTTTTGGTCCTAACTTCCTGGGATCAAGTTAGACTCTGAGAGCAGCCTCAACCAGTGGCAGTTGTTGGGAGGTAGTGTTTGGGTGGAGGGTAGAGGCATGGTATCCACTTAGTCATTCCCCAGTACCCATAAGCTGGCAGAGTTACCCACTCATAAGAATGCACTTATTGGGAAAAGCATAAAGCAATATCCCTCAAACAAAAGAATGTAAGGGTTGGTTCTTCTGGTTTCCCTATAGTTCATAAAATAATACACGAAGAGTAACTATTGTATGTTTTCCAGAAAGTTCCTAATTAGCTGTTTCTAAGAACACAGATTCAGCTTGCAAACTCATCCCCCAGGCTGCTATACAACTGTGTATGGCAATTAGACCACTTGCTAAATACTCTAAGCAAAACTTCGAATAGACAGCAACCACACAAACCTCTTGGAAATAAAGCACAATCATTTGTTAATGGAACTGAGCAAAGAAAATAAAATTGGTTTAGCAACATCTTTCCTGCAGAGTGAAGAGCATATTGGTATTTTGTTTATTTTTACCCCCAGTTATCAAATCCTAATGGACGGAAGTTTAAATGACATTTTAGTGAAGATCAACCAGGGTAATATTAGTGGAAAAGTTAAAAATGGAAATGTCTAGATCACATGTATGTATTGATTATGTCCATGGTTGTCTTGATATTTCCTTAATTACCTTTCAAGACATAGTAGAGAAAATGGAAAACAGTGCTAAGGATTTTTCACTGAAATAAGGTTGATGTTCCACATATCCTACTTCTATTGGTTACTGGAGAATCTGAATTCTTAAGGAGTTATACCAAAGAGTAAGAAAGTGCCACCCAAACTAAGGAAGTAACAAGAGGCTGAACAAAGAATATCAGACTAGGAGTGTATAGTTCAGGTTCAAGTAAATTCACTGCATGAACCCAGACAGGAGAATTGACCTTTTCCAAGCAACTTTCCTATTTGCAAAATTAAAGCTATGAACTAGATGAAAAAAAATTATAAACACACACTTTCTGTTGTTTATTTTGATCCTGTATTCTGCTTTAGCACCCCCCCCCCAACAGGAATCTGTCAGCATAAGCAAAAGGAAACAATGAAATATGTATATCTTTCCCTTATGATTTTGATGTTTCTATTTCCTGAAAGAGAACTCTAGTTCATGTGTCCTCTTTATTCATGCTTATGGCTGAAATTTTGCTTATGCTGACAGAAGATTAAAAAAAATTAAAAAAGTAGAGTAAGTTTAGACTACATGCAGTAGACTAAATTTCTGGTTGTTGGAAACTTCTACTAGTGTGACTGGCAATCCATTGCCCCCATTCTGCCTGTCAAATCTTACTTGAAATCCCTCTGACAAGGGACTCCCATGAATTTTCTACCCAGAAATGTTTGAATTACCATTGTACTTTGTATGACTAAGAGACTTTTAACACTTGCTGGTCTATAATGCATATCTTTACATACACAGAGACTATAGAGCAGAGCAGTCCAGGTATGGGCTTAGACATAGACTTCTTGGGTTTTCCACTTACTAGCAGTCTGAACTTGGGTGTATTACTTGATCTCTTTGTTTACTTATTGGTAAATGGGAAAAATAGAGGTACCTGCTTCAGGTTCAGTGTTACCATTAAATCAGATATTGCTTGTAAATTATTTAGGATAGCGCTCAGAAATTACCAGTTATGGTTAACTTACTTGTAAAACTAAGTTCTTCAAGTCCACAGCTATGTCCTATTTATCTTGTAACCCCTACGGTGCTTTGTATATTGTGGGCACACAAGCAAATACTTCTAAAGAAAGAACCCCAAAGAAGTATTGTCAAGGAGAAATATAACAGAGAGAGCAATCACTATTTGAGATTTCAAGTTCTTGTTTTAACCACATTTTGAAAGACTTAAGAAATCGATATGTATTTTGCCTGCAAAGGTAATGTCTTAAAAATATAGTTAAGTAAAGAGTGTCCTGGAGACACTTTTTTGCAGTGAGCATAAAGACAATGCTCAACATGAAACAGCTGTTGAGTGGGCTGCACTATAATGGGGAGAGGGAGCTGGACTTTGGGGTGCCTAGGAACTTGACCAAGGGAAAAAGAACAATTTCAGCTGCACTGGATTGTTCTCATGGTAGGGACATAAACATAGGGAATTTTAAGCCTACTGGTAGTGGATAAGGATTGTGAGTAAATTCAGGCTGTCTTGTCATTCACCAGCTTCAAAGAGGTGCTAGTGTCAGCCATTATCCAATTTAAGCACGAAATCTGTTACTGTGGTCTCATAATTTGTATACCTATTCTTTATAATTATTTGAGAATATTGTTCAGTGTCCTTACCCAGTCTCTCTGCCCTTACATTTCCTGACTTGACTTTTATTAGGAGGGAAGAATTGCCAGAAGATCGCTGAACATTGTATGTTGAACACAGCAGGAAAGATTCCTTATCTATAGGTCAAGAATGATAGGGGCCACCCCTGAGTCTGGGTGGGAAAAGGAAATGGGGATGGGTAAGTCAGAGGATACCTCGGTAGATTGAGAAGTTGAAAGATCTAATGTCCAACATACAACATGAGGACTATAGCTAATAGTGTGCTGAATTCAGGATTTTTACTAAATGAGTAGATTATGTCTATTCTTGTCACAGAAGGAAAATGGGTAACTGTGTAACATGATGAGATGTTAATTTGTATTACTGTAGTACTACTTTATGACACACATGACTTACAGCATTATTCTGTAAAACTTTATGCACAAAATTAATTTTTTTTTTTAAAAAGAAACACATACTTATGGGAGGAAGACCCCAAACTCACACTAAATGACAGCCTGACTACTTCCAAGATTTGTCCTCTTACAAAAGTAAGGCCTTTTCACTTTAAAAGTCATGAAGAAGTTTTTTTTTTTTTTTTATGAAGAAGTTTTTGAAGATGTAGAGAGTCATTTCTTGTCTTCCCTCCTGCAACCTAAGTCTCACTATAAATATTATTTGTTCAAGCATATAAATATATTTCTATATGCTTTTAGGAAAACAAAAATGTGATTATACATTTATGTTTAATACAGTTGTATTGTTATTCAATAGACTTTTAAAATATTTTTATTAGTTGTTGATGGACCTTTATTTTACTTATTTATTTGTATGTGGTGCTGAGAATTGAACCCAGTGCCTCACACATACTAGGCAATCCCTCTACCACTGAGCCATAACCCCAGTCCTTCAATAGACTTTTAACTAAAGGAAAAAAAATACTCTTTCTGAGAGTCCAAAGCATTTGCATTATTCTTAAGTTCAGAATATTTCACTATACATCTACATATAACTTGAACTACTGATGAATCATTGAGTTATTTCCATTTTGTTACTATAAATATAATATTTTAAATATACAGGGAATAAATTCCTAGAGGCAAAATTATAGGACTCAAGGGCATGCACGTTAAAATTTGACAGAGGTAGCAAAACTATCTTTCAAATGTTGTTGTCTATATTTACCAAAAATGGGTACATATTTCCATATATATTGACATTAGATATTTTCAACCTTTGGTTTTTGCCAGTTTGATAGGTTAAAAAATTTCACTGTCAAATGAAGTTGAGCATTTGTATTTTCTTTCTTGTGAAGATCATGTTGGTATATGTGATCCATTTTTCCAAAGGGCTTCTCACATTTTTTTCTTTTCTGATTTGTAGATACTCTTTGCATATAATGGAAATTATCCCATTTTCATAGTTACTAATATTTTCTTCACTTAGTCATTTGTATTTTAAAATTATTTATTTTCCAATGTTATTTGTAAATATTTTTATAGGAACTTGGTTAGTGTGAATACAAAAGTAACAATTTTGGTTTAGGTTAAATATCCCTAATCTGAAAATTATACATCCAAAATATTCCCAAATCTAAAACATTTCAGTTACAAGCATTTGAAACAAGAATATTCAACATGTATGATACAGTGATTAAAAAAAAATACTAGGCCAAAATAAAACAAAGAAATTGTTGGACAAATAGAGTACCCAGAGAGAAAAGGCAAAATTTATTTGCAAAGTTCTTGCTTATGGTTTTGTTAAATCTGTAAGGCAATTCATACTCCTAGTTTTTTTTTTTTTTTTTTTTTTTCTTTAACTCTCCAAGGTAAAAGGGAAACCCCAACTGTCTATAAATCTACCATTTGGATTTGACTGAATCACAAACTAAAATTAAAAAAAAAATAGGGCTGGATCAATGACACATATAACTGTATTGAGGATGTTAGTGGTGCTCTTTAATCTCTGTCAAAGTTTTAGGGTAAGTAGGTGTCATAATTTAACAATAGGAAAATGCTAATACAGACCAGGGGTTTACTATAGTCCAGGGAAATGAATGACATATACTAGAAATGGAATGTAAATTTTTGAAAAACAATGCCTCATGGTGTTTTACTTCATGAATTTATTCATTCACTCAAGATTTATATTCCTACCCTGTCTCTTACGTCCAAAATAAATCTCAGTAATTTGTAGATCAAAAATTAGCATTTTCCTGCTATTCAATTTCAAACTCCATTCTGTTAGAATCTTGATTTACTAAAATAGTCCCTTGGCAATGTTGTCTAGGGATTAGATTCTCCTTCTCCCTCTGGGGCCCATGGGTAAAGCAACAGAATTTCTGGACCCTTGTCTCTTCTCCCACATTAGCTAATAACTGTGCACTGTAGGATTTCTCTGAGAATCCTGGACTGACAGGAAAATTCCCAGCCTTGAACACATTCCTAGATGCCCTGAGCCCCAAATATACAAAGCCGTGGTGCTAAAAATGGGTGCCACTGAATTGGAAATTCTGATCTGATTTACTTTATAAGTTAATTTTACCTGGTAAGCAGGTCAGTGTGTCTCTTCAAATGAAAAGGAACTCCCTGACAGTCATTACAGCAAAAGGGTTAATTCAAGTCCATCTACCGTTTTCAAATATGCTGAGAGCTCTAATGTAGACGACTTTGGTTTTCACCCTAGAGATAACAGGTTCAATATTCAGCACCAATGTCAGGAAAGAACTTCCCAACAGCAAGCGATATTAGGATCTGAAGGAAGTATCAGAGCTGACATCCAGCTTGTGCTTTAAATTTAGGGTATGAGTCTTTGAAGGTTATCAAGTATTTTGAATCTTACTGCCAATGTGAAAGAAGTGATGTTTCTTTTACATAAATCTTTAAATGTGGATATACTCCAAGTAGTGTTTCCTAAGGGATGCTGTTGGTGTATGGGTGAGGCAGTTCTTCAGGTGAAAATGTCTTGCATATGGTAGAATGTTGACATTCCTGCTTCCTCTTATGCCATTAATAAGCACCAGAAATCATAACCCTAAGTCCTCTTTCATATTTCTAAATGCATCCTATGGGAAGCCAAGTCTCCCTAGTTAAGAACTATATTACAGTCATGTTTCAGAATTATCACCAAGAAATATGGTGAAGGAACCAGAATATAAATGATACAGCCATAAATACTTATTTGTGACTATAGAAATCTCACTGCAACAAAATGCTTTACATTGGTGTGTCTGTGTGTGTGTAATCTCTCAAACACATACCAATTTAAAGTCCAGTTTAATTTAGCCAAATGGACTTTACCAACCTCCAGTAACCAACTGGACTTTGCTGACTTACCTTTTGTACCAGCATGTTCACCATATTCACATATCATACATCTCCAAGGAAAGGGAATACTTATTCCCCATTTCCCTGTCCCCCTTCCCCAATAACTTACTAGGGAACCATTATTATCATTGTTTTTGTTAGTTTGTATGAATAGCATATAATCATATGAATAGAAGCTGGTTTGGGAACTTCATGATAAAATATTTTTTCCACAGAGTTCTAAATTCCAATATGCCCAAATACCAAGTTTGATTGTATTTTTTGAATTCTGCAATCATTCCTGCTGCTTGTTTACTTGGAAATAAATGCCAAGCTCATTTTAATCTGCTTTAGAGGAAAGTATTGTAGGTGGCCTCATCAGGAGAGACCACACTTAAATGTCAGATGTTACTCTGGGGCAAAGAAAGAATAGCATCTAAGTGTCTTCCGAGCAAACCTGGAAGGTGGTAAAAGCACTGGCTCTGGAAATCCAAGCCTATCCAGGCACCCCCATCAACTAACATCACAAAAAATATCTATCTGTAAGGTCTGCTTGGAGAAATAATCTCTTAGAGTGAATGTGGTTTGTCACAGAGTTCCTCTTCCAGTACGGAGATAGAAGACTGTAGTCTCTTAAAGGAATGTGCAGTTGATGTTTACAATATAATTAGATGTGCAATCCAAGTCAAATTTCCATCTGGCCAACTTGAAATGACAGGTGAATACAAATACAATACCTTAAACAGTCCAAAATGTGTGCAATGTCCCTTTTGAATAAGGTGATAAATTATAAGAAGTAAATCTAATACTGGACTAAATCTTAATTTTTAAGATAAACTCTGGACTAACGAACATTCAGCCCCAATTCTGACACGTGCAACGAGTAGAATACAAGCAATCCCACTGATGTTTCCTGTTACTTGTAAACA
Organism: Sciurus carolinensis; assembly: GCF_902686445.1. Taxonomy (NCBI): domain Eukaryota; kingdom Metazoa; phylum Chordata; class Mammalia; order Rodentia; family Sciuridae; genus Sciurus; species Sciurus carolinensis. Next base: position 71,786,964 of record NC_062226.1, read on the forward strand.
CTCAGTTCAAATCTCCAAGTAAAGTTTGTTTCTCTATCACACTGTTTACTCAGACTGGAGTGACAACTGCTACTTGGAATAAATTTTTAACAGTATAGAAAAAGCTAGTTTTCTGGTTATCACTGCAGTGACCATGAAATTGATCAAGTGCTCTTTAATAAGCAGTGTTAATAGACACTTGATGATAAGTGCCAGGGTATGACTTTCAGCCTCCGTTTTCCCTTGGGGACTTCTCTGTAACTACAGGGGTTGTGGATTCTTCAATACCAGAATTAGGTTGTAAATCAACCTAGTGAAGATGTTTTAATGAACACCCTGGACTCTGGGCTTCAGGTGAGAGGTCTGGGTCTCAGGGTAGAACCCGCGACAGTCGGATGGTGTCCCCTGGGGGACCATGCACCACTGAGAAGGAAGGAAGGGAACCAATGTCCTGAACTTCCACATGGAAGTTCATAAGTTGACTTGTTCATTAGACTGAGAGGAATTATCAGTCCTGTTCTCGGACGCAGAAACAAAAATCGAAGAAAAATAAAATAACTTGCCTAAGGTCACAGAGACGTGATGATCTAATTTCCTGGGTTCACTTGCCTCTGTTAGTTTATAGAACTTACACTAGGTAAAAACTACCTTTTTCCCCTAAAGATATATTCTTGCTTTCAAAATGTTAGAGGCAAATCAAAATTGCTGGGGTTTTTTCTAACCTTAATTTTTAAGAATTGTAATGTTAGTATTTGTTTTAAATGGTTTTTGGTCAGCTGAGAGTATAATTGGATACTAGAAAAGATGATCATTACACTTTTAAGATAAGTGTAGCATATATTTTGAATCAATATTTTTACATCTTTTTGGCATGTTATCATTAATTCAACACATATATATATAACATGTAGCAATCAAGTCAGAGTAATCATCTCTGTCTTCAAACATTAACCATTTTTATGTATTGCAAAGTTCAGACTCCTCTAGTCATTTTGAAATACATCAAATCATTTAAACCAATACCCTTCTGTCAAAGTAAACCAGAACTAAATCACCCTCTCTGTGTTTTGATGCTCCTGAAATGTATCTTATTTTTTAAAAGATCTGTTAAAGAATGCTTGGATCAATATTTCCTGTTTCATAACTGTTGAACTAAGGAAATACTTGTAAAATTGAGCCTCTGTGTGGCCAACACAAGTTGAAAAAAATACTTTGGTATTGAAATGTGTACGGATGAAATGATACACTGTCCTGGTTTCATTAATTTCTCCAGAGAAGGGAGGTGGTGGCCATACATATAGAGGAAACAAACTTGAGCATTCGTTGATGAATACAAAGGCTAGGTGATAGTTATAGGTTATACTTCAACTATCAGGGGCTGGGGCGATAGCTCAATCGGTAGAGTGCTTGCCTTGTAAGCACAAGGCCCCGAGTTCGATCCCCAGCACCAAAAAAAAAAAAAAAAAAAAAAAAAAACTTCAACTATCAGTACTACTCCTGGCATGTAGTATGTATTACTAATAGTCATAGCAATACCCTGGCCATGATAATGTGCTCTAGTTTTGGCATGTTTGGAATTTAATAATAAAATGTTTATAAAACGTATGATGGGGTCTTAAAGCCTCATCAGGTACTTAGATGCTGCTTTCTGGAGCAGCCCACATATATTTTATATCTTAAATCCAATCATTTTTTTTTACCTCTTCTGCTGCCATCCTTATTTGAACCACTGTCTTTCCCCTGTAATACTTCAGTAGCTTGCTAAGAGCAACTCCTCGCTTTGAATCTCTAGATTAGAACTTCGGTGATCTTTTTTTTTTTTTTTTTTTTTTTTTTTTTTTAAGGGAGATGCTATAAATTGTCAGATCCAAACTCATTACAACAAAATTCAAACTTTTGCCAAGTGTTTCCTGCTCTTCCTTGAACACTTGAACTTCTGTCCCTGCTTTCACTCTCCATGGAATGCTCTTTCCACAGTTGCCCCCTCATTTCAGTCAGGCCTTGACTTCAATGTCACCTCTTCATAGAGGCCCTTCCTATCACCTGATGTAAATGATCCTCTGAAATACATATGCATGCTTATAGACATATACCTTGAGATTTTTCTTCATAGCACTTTTTTTCTGTCAGACATAGCATATTTTCTTATTTTTTACTGTTTATTTTGACGTAAGTGCAATGAATTAAACAATTATTGCTGTTGCTTTCCAGACCTTAACCATGACTGGTACATATGAGTTCAATAAATATTTATTTGTGGAAGGAATGATTGGCATTGTTCCTTGCATATTAAATTTGAAGTTTAAAAGTTGCAGATAGTGTTGTGTTCTAAAGCAGGTAACTGCTCATATCTAACAGGATTCTTTTTTATAAGCAGATCCCATCAGTAATCCCTGACAATGCTTCCCTATTGACTGTCAATAGTAGGAATGAGTGGGAAAGAAGGGGAGAGAACGAGGTAATGGATGCCAGAGTGTTGAGAAAAATGGAAAACATTTGGCACTTGTAATATGTTATTATTCATAATTGGCATGTTGGTGAGAAAGGGCTTATGGGTGTCCTGAGAGGGATTCACTTTATATTTAAAGGAAGTACCCTCCAGAGGATGGTCATTTATATAAACAAAGACACTTATGAGTAGGTTACTGCCACATGAAGGTCACCACTCAATATCAAGGTCTGATACTTTAATGAGGAAAGTGCCACATGTGTGCAGATGTCCTGGGGCCATCCTAAGTATGAGGTGGTGGACAGTGTAATTGTGGCTATGCCTAATTTTCAGGAAATTGAGTTCCATAGTTGTACTTTAAATTTCCTAAACTTTTAAAGTCAGAAATGAAAATGTAGATGGGATTTTTATTTATTTATATATTTTTTCAGAATTTAAAGAAAAAATGGAAGAAAATGTATCTTGACAATATTCTGCATGGGAGTGCTATTTCTCTAAAATCTAATAATTTCTCTATTGGTCACTATGTAAATGGGATTTTTAGACAGAACTCATAGAATAAGATTTAATTTTTGAAAGAAACACATTATTGCTAATTATGAGATAAAGAAAAAAGTGTCCAGATTAGAAAGTAGAATTACTGTTCTAGATATCATATCAGGAGTTTGTATTTTTAGGCTGTTTCGTGTTACAACCAGGTCCGCTTTCTGCCCATCATTTCAATTCTGTTCTGAAGGGTTCTATGCTCTCTGTGGACCCTTTTCTTTGCTGATAACTAGAGACCTCTGTCAGTAAGTCTGGATCACATTTACATCTTGAGGATTTGTTGCCCCCTCCCTGCTTTGGGGACTAAGTACAGTGATAAGGGAAATATGTACAATGAGACTCTTACGAGTCCCTCATTGTGTGACCCATAATCTCAGTTTTCCCAAGACCCAGGGTGCCTAGGGACATGGGACACTCTGTGCTAAACCTGGGACAGTTCCAGGCAAACTGGGGCAAGTTGTTTGCTTGCCACTCTTACATTCAGGGATAGATCTGGGGTAGGAGCTGAATCAGACATCACTTACTACAACTTAGGGGCAAATTCCTTACCCTGCACCTTTTAACTTCCTATGACTTCAATCTCTCTTGGCTTCTGGAACCCTCCTCTGACTATTTAATGACATTACTGAATGGTAGCCTGTAGGTCTCTATTATGCCTCAAAAACAGTCAACGAAGTCCCCAGGTCAAGTCTCACCTCTACTTTATGCCTTAGACCTCTGATTGGTCCCCACCTGTCATGTGTCCATATGTTGCCACCTGTCTCAAAAGGTTAGCAAGGGCCTAGTATCTACAAAGGATGTATCCCTTCCTACCCACAGATTAGCACCTGGTGCCATGTTTTCCAATATCCCTGATATCCTGACCATATGCTATGGCCTACTCTTCACAGTCCAGGCTGCTGAGCTCTGCTCCTCACTGAGGCCAGACCACTAACCGTGAGCATCCCTGGATCTCCTCTGCAGACCACTCACACATTCAGCACCTCTGCAGGCTTTGGAGAAAGGCATCCCTTGAGGCACATAAATTACATCACAGAGGTGTCCTCCCTGGGATGACTAATTAGAAAAGGTCACCTTTCTTCTGGGCAGTCTGTAAGGCACAAGACTTGACTAACAGAGCTCTGACTGCGTTTTAACTCCAACTTCCAACCTCTTTGGAGGCTTAACTTACACAACTACACACCCAGCTCTGCTTCCCTGCTATTGACTACTGACCCAGCCACCACCTGGGCCTAGAACAATGACGTACTTTGCCTGACTAGTCAGATTTTTCCTCATCACTGAGTACTTAACTAGACCCTTAATTTATTCCTTGTTTCCCTGCTTCTATGCATTTCAGTTCTCATTCCTAACCTGATGGTTAAAGAAAACTAATGATTCAGCCTGTAGAAACCTAAGTAGGTAACACTAATTCCATAACAATTACAACTAATCACCCATTCTAATATCATAACAAAATTCAGTTTTCGTATTGATAACAAAACCTTCATTATATAAGATTACTTTATTACATTTGATCTCTGCTGTCCTCTGGATCAGTTTTCTAGTCTTTTCTATTCCTTTTATCCATTAAACATTCACCTTGACCTATCTCTGTTTCTTCTTTCCAAAGATATTTCAGGAAGGGAGTTTTCTAATACAACTTTTACTTTCAGATCTAGGCCCAAAGTCAGTACTCTAGAATTCACTGTGAAAAGAATGAAAGTGTGAAACTTGGCTACTAAGCAGTATTAATTCCCCCAAACTGATCCAGAGACAAAAGTATAGGAAGGAGAAGTCGTGGTGTGGTGGGTCGTCCATCACAGCTGTGGCAGGAAGGCCACTGAACTAGGGGGAGACCCATTTGGGATAGAGGCAGGTAAAAGACAAGAGAAAAGTGATTTGGGCACATGGTACCACATTACACTGGAGTTTTAAAAACTAATGTAGCTAAAGAGAATCTTTTATTATTTGGATTGCAGGCTTTGGAATTTCAATCAATTAGATCCAAGTTTCCTTGAGGGGACATATAATACCACCAAGTTTGAGTTTGTGATGTAGCCTGGTGTGGTACTTTGAAAACAAATTGAATTTTATTTTGTGAGGATGGACAGTGGATTGATCACATTTAAATGTAAGTCACTTAGAGATCTGAGGAGCATTGTTGCTACCCTTTTATAGTTAAATGTTTACACACACACACACACACACAAATAAAACAGCATAGAACCCATAAGTCATTCAAGAGATGTTAATGTAACCAACAGATATGTATTATGTGATACACATAAATATACACATGTACCTAAACACATACCTAGAGACAATACGTACATAAAATTATGCATTAAAATTTCATCAAGATGGTTTCGCATGATGGTTTAGCTTAGGAGATGTGCCCTTAAAATACCTTCACATAGATAGATCTGTGCAAGATCAAAATACTGTTTTCTTTCCTTTTTCTTTTTTCTTGTAGCCACCAGAAAAGCTTAATAAATAAAAACGATTTCTCTAGGGTAACTTTTCTCCTTGGAGTCTTATGAAAAGGATTAAGGAAAAGTTTGGAGAGAAAGCAGATCTGCATTCACATACCCCTCATGGGTTTGAAATGTTCATGCATAATAAATCAGCTTGGGCCCAGTCATTCTTTCATTGGTTCTTTTGCCGCCATTGCCCTCCACTGCACTACACTGTCTCTCACTTGAAAGACTGGCCCAGGAGAAACTGTGTTTTAAAATGTGCTCAAGTTCATGTATTACTTCTGTGTGATATACTTTTTAACTTTTGGTGTACCTTCTACAAGGCATACCAGTGGGAACAGTGCCAACTTACTTGTGTTTATCTTCTGAAGTGAAATATGCTTTTCCAGTTGCCTCCGAAGTTTCACCTCTGCTCCGTATTTTCCAGTAGTTCCGTTGTCAGCCAAGATGAAATGGGAATGCATGCTGTTGAGAACAGTGAGCTTGCTCATGGGATTGGACATGGTTTGGTATGGCCGGACTACCTACAGGGAATCAAAAGGAAAAGGCAGGAGTTAGAAAAGCAAACAAGATATGAAAAGAAACAGAAAGAGAGAGAGAGAGAGAGAGAGAGAGAGAGAGAGAAAACATCTGCATTCTCTTCCTAGAATTGCTTTGGGTAGAAGAAAGATTTATGATAAAAGTCTCATTCAAAGAAAAACTGTGCTTAAAAGATTTATAATTCATAAAGAAGTGAATTTGTGCTTTTATTGCACTAAAAAAAAAACTGGTCCACAGACAATTTTTATTTTGATCTTTTATTTGTTAATGAACCAAAAATAATTTTGTTATTTTGTTTTTTTCTTCATGTCCCTAATTTAATTAATTCATTGGTACATTATAATCCTACATAATGGGTTCATTGCAACATATTCCTATATACATATTCATATCCATACTTCAACAGTCACAGCAGCACAATCATGATTTTGGAGAATGCCGAGGGGTAGGGATGGAGAGAACGTGATCTTTTCTGTCAATCCCATTCAGCAATTTGAAGACTTTTTATTTAAAATAAACACTATTCTTGTTAGATACCTTAAGTATGAAATAAGTTGGATATAAAATAACTGCCTCTTGAGGTGAATATAAATTGGCCCCAAAATATTCACCTCTGGTTTATTCTACCTTTTTGGTGTTTACTTTCACAGTGAAATACACTGCCTAAAATAGAGCAATTTCAGTGTGGTCTCTCAGATTTGGGATATAAAAAGAAAATCAACATATCTTGCAAGTTAGTTGCTTTGTGTATATTCTCCTTATTTCTGGCAACAACCCTGGAAGTTTCATACCATATTTATAGATGAAGAAACTGAGAAATGCACAGGTAAATTATCTAAAGTTTTACTACACACACAATGAGAATTCACACCCAGCTCTGCTTGATTCCAAAAATTTAACTTTTCCAACACTGCTTAGATCCAATGGAAACAAGGTGATGTGTTGAAAATCCAGTACTAAGATATTTAGATAGAAACTTCACACAAATCTAGAAAAAGGGAACATTCGGTAGGCTCATTGCTACACGTTCTCTGTATAACTATCACTGTACTGAATCATGGAAATCGACAGGACAAATGCTACTGGTTTATTTCTCTGGCTTTCTGCAGTGTGTACATTAATTATCGAGTTGAGATGCTCTTGTTCTTTTTCAATGTGCAATAACTCACCATGAAAAGCTGTAGCAAGATTGAGTAGTTTGTTAAAAGAAATACAAAGTGATTTAGTAAGGGCAGTCTTCGATAGTGAAGCTCTCTTGTAAGTCATTTTTTAAAACTTGGAAGCTAATTCAAAAACCCACATTTCTAGTGCCTGGAAAATAAAATGTGCTCAATAAATAGTGAATGAACAAACAGGCAAACTTGAAACAAATGTTTTATTCAAATCTGAAAAAAAAATATTTTCTGAATTATTTGGGAATTGATTTAAATTTAAAATGCATATATAATTCTGAGCTTTCAAAATAAACTTCAGTTCTAATACATGCCTTATTTCTAAACATAGCATTGATATATTAATTCATAACTTCATTATAGTTGGATCTTATTGATAAAGACCATAACTTTTTAGGTATTGCCTTTAGTGATCACATAGAGCAGTAATCAGTTATTGCTTTGTCTTCATGAGTGAATGAGAACCCTCGAAAATCAGACTGTGGATTACTAAACCCATCCTGAGCCCTTTAAAACTGGAAGAGTAGGTCACTTGTGGTTGAAATTTCCATTTTGTTACTCAGCTTTGATTATAAAACATTCATTCTACAGTAAAGTGCAAGTTAAAATAAATATCAATGCTTTGTTGTGGAAAGGAGTTTAGCAGAAATTCTTTCTCCTATTCTTAAAGTGCCTCTGCATTGTGCTTTTGGACAAAAGAAAATGCTTTTGTTACTGTTCTTTCTTTTCTAACAGCAGTTCCTGAAGACTCCATGTGAAAGACAGGGAAGATCCAAAACAGTTCTGTGAGAAGCAGGGACAGTGGATGTTCCAGAGGTTAACAACGTGTGTGATTGTGAACCCCAGACATTTGTGCTGTTTGAGATGCACAGTTTCTAATTCCTGGGAATCAACTTGAAGACCATTGGAGAAAATGAAATTTTAAATTGAATGAAAGTATGGAAATGATTCTGTACCAAACTGATGCATTCACCACAACCTGAGAATAAGAGAAGGTAATCAAACCATCTGTGCATATATTTTTTTCCTCCATAATTGAATTCTAAAGACATTGGTGGTTTGGTCTTCCAACTTTGACCCTGTTTTATTGTGAAACATAGCACAACATCTCTTTGGAAATATTGAACATCTGAATCAGTCATAGTAAGAAGGTCAAATTTACAGGGTATTCACGAATTTTAATTTCTTCATTGTACTGATCTCCTTTTCATTTGGTGTGAAGGCAAGTGTAAGGTGGCTATTTTGGCAGAGGGTTTGCTGAATAAAAAGGGGATATAAATCTGAAAAATAAGCAAAATGTCCTAATTTACTTTCAGATCTTACTGGAGGAAGGTATCCTGAGTCCTGGAACAATCTTGAACACATGAATCATGGAACTTACTTGAATCCCAGTTCTGAAAGCTACTGTGAGAATCGGAGTCGCACTTTTTTAAACTGTAAAAAGGAAATGATAAAACCACTTACCTCATGGGGATTAGTTGAGATTATATGTGCAAAGTGCCTGGCTCCTAGCAGGCATTCTATAAATGTTACTTCCTTTTCCAGCTCTGCTCTATCTTGCCAACTATAAGCCCAGTTTCCAATTGTAAACCAGTGATCAAAATGAAATGTGAGACAAATCATTGACTTTTGTTTTACCCAAGACATTTAACCTAATGTAAGTAAAGAAAAAAAATCAACCATCTGATGGCAAAATATGCAGTATTTTTTTGTCATATTCTCCAACTATTTGTTGACTAACTTAAAAGTTTGAAATGACTTCTCAAGTACTTCAGAGAAATGCATTTTGGTCTCACTTGCCTGCAAAATATGCCAGTAGCCTATTGTGTTTGAATTGCATCAACAAAAGAGTTGCTGATCATCTTGTGTTTTCCAAATAGAAAAAAAAAATAGTGTCTTTTTAATAAGATGAGTACAAATGAACTTTTCCCTCTGACAAAATATTGGAGGTCATGCAACCACTTTCATTGTTAAAAGTTCATAGAGAAGAGCTTTTTTGGAAGTAGTTGAGAACGATTGTGACGTGTTCATAACTTGTAGGTATACTGGATTACTATAGTATATTTCTCAGTCAGGACTTTATGAGAAGATTAAGTCCTAATGCTCTATAACATCTATGGCAAGTCATGGATCATCTTTTTCCCAAGAACATAGGATGGTCCAGGTTATAGTTCAACCTTGGAAGAATTGCGAAGATAGCTATTCAAATAATTTTCTGTATTTCATAGTTCAGATAATGAACTGGAGCTGGGCAAGGTGAAATGGTACCTGAAAGTCCTTCAAACCAGGTGAGTGGCATGAATGATGAATATAACATGAGCTATGCTTAGAAACACTAGTATCCGTACATAGTAATCTATGGAGAAATGGATTTTAGATCCTTAATTTTCTTGGAACATCATGGGCTAGAAAACTGCTATGTAATAGCATTTTTCCATTCGTTCTTGTCCCTTAAGAACAACAAAAAAATTCTTCACTCACTAATCCCTCATATACTATTAAGGATGGTACTGGATGATTGGAATAATTCTGGCTCAAAGGCCTTTGAATTTATCTTACCTCTGAAACAAAGAGGACCTGTGAAGTGGGGGCTGTACAAGGGATTAAATGGAGGTAAAAACTCTTTCATATAAGGCATTGGTAAGGACCCCATCATTGCCAGGAAGAGAATGATTTAGATGCTGTTGAAAAACTGAACATCCTTCATGTGCTAACCCTAGAGGGCTGCATTTGTGTTCCCTGGATGGATGTAAATCAGTCATTCAGAAGCTGGTCTAATGTACCTACTAGAGTTTTCCTATTTGTTTGCAGGAATATTTTGGTCTTACCCAAGAATATTTATCAAGAAGTCAGAATATGAGGGGGTTCTTGTTCCTCTGGGTACTAACTTAAGATCTTGGGCAGGGCTCTGAGTTCATTCATTTGCTCATTATAATTTCTTTGAGATATATAATCATGTGTCTAAGTAATATCTTCCAGTAAGTGTTCAGAATATATTCATTCAAAGAAACTTTAGGGGAAATTATTTTTTTCATCTGTGAAGCAGAAGACTTGATGGCAGTTACTGATAGCTTTGTACCTCTACAATTGAATCTGAACAGCCTATGTTAAAGTGTACTTGCTCTTTTCTAAGTTAGTGCAAAATGATAACCTTCCATGTGTGTTGGCTACAGAAGCAAAGCTGTTCTCTAATGTCCTGAGGTGTCTTCCTTTTTGAGGCACTTTCCTTGATGCGATGATAGTTTGGTCAGCTGAGATTCCTTTTCCCAAATACAACTGAATTGGCTTAATTAGGTTTTTGTGCCGTCAGTTGCAGGCTTTTACAATCCCACACCCATTACCTGATGAGTTCTGTATCAATGTGCCACAGGCCAAGCAGAAGGATGGGGAATGTACAGCTTGAGGAGTCTTCTTTTCCCTCTTAATAAGCACCATGATTTTAACTTAAACCAGAAGAAAATGAACATTTATTGACTTTTTTTTTTGCATAGTAGGCATTATGGAACAATCCATTTGATGTTTATTTTGTAGATGGAAATGGGGACTCAGAAGTGAGGTATTTTGGCCAAATTTTCCTTATTAACCCCATATAGATCCTAAGTTCCTCTATAAGCCAGGTGTATTAATGGGGCAGATAGAGAACCCAATCTGGTTTTAAATTTATAGGGGACATTATGGTTGGTTTTGCTGTTGGATATTTTTTGTTAGTGATTCAGCTGGGCCATGGAATCTTTCTGACAGTTGATCAGATTATTTCCAGTGTAGTAATCTAGAACTGTATATATACAGAGGTCAGGAGAGGCACCAGCAGGCAGCAAAATGGGGTTGTGCTTCGGTAAAAGAAAAACAAAAGTTTTGAGATTGTCTTAGTTAGCATTAGGCATCCATTTCTGCTAGGGAAGAGGGGACATGCTGAGAAGTGAGAAGCACCCTCTATGTCAGAGATAAACATGGGGACTGAGAGAATGAAATGGAAAAAAGAAAGGCTCTGTATGTCTCCATCATCACAAAAGCCTAAGCCAGTGGGACACCGTTATTTCCTATTCAGGCAGAGGAACTGTAAGTTTAGGCATAAAGCAGGTCATACTGAAACTGAGAGTCTGTCTTTCAACTCAGCAGTCCACACAAGGAACCAGCAAACCAAGGGACCCATTTCCAAAGAGCGCCCAGATAATTTAGCTGTGCGACACCCACTAAAATCCACAGGAACATCAATTGCATCTTTCAGTAACACTTAGAAAATGTGCCCTTCAATGTGTATCCTGCAGAGGGTTTTACAGCCCTCATTTTATCCTTTCCACTTGAATAGACTCACCTCCCTTTGGCCTGTCCTGAGGGGAGCCATGAGCCATTTAGCTATTGGCAGTGTTGGAAGAGGCTCTTGAAAGGCGTTACTTTCTATACCAATCCCCAAGCGTCCAGTGGGGGTGATTTTTAAGCTGTGTTTAGAAAGTCTCTGAAACTCTTCCTTTAGTTTAGGCTGGAGTCAGTCTCTTGCCTCTAAGGGATAAAATAAGGCAGTGGTGTTGTGGGACTTCCCAAACCAGGCCATACAAGATTTTCTCTGTCAGCTCTCTGTTAGCTCTGTGTCAGATCACTTACTCTGGAGAAAGTTAGTACCATGTTGTAAAGATAATAAGGCAGACCTATGAAGTTATCTGTATGACTAGGGACTCCGACAGCATCCTGTGGATGAGTCATCTCATCTGCATCTCCAGTCGATGCAGTCCAACCACCATTTTGAATGAGACCCACAGTCAGAACCAACAAGGTAACTCATTCACAAATTCCTCACCTACTGAAACCGTGAGACAATGTATATTGTTTAAGTCATTAAGTTTCGGGGCAATATTTTACACATCAATAGATTACTAATACAATTTTGTATTATCCTTCTATGAGACTTCAAAATATATTCTCTTCTTCTACTCTGAATTAGTAATTGCATATGATTTCATGGTCTATAGTCCCTCTACCTCTCCCTGATTCCTCATGCTTCCTGGCATTCTTTCTGTGGGCTCTGCTCATTTCTGGTTCCTGTTCCACTAGAGTGATAACATCTTCTAGTCTCTGCCTATTTGTAACCTGGTTACCATCCCTCTCTATTTGGCAGAAGATTTGACTTCTGTTCCTACACTCTTGCTAGTGGGTTATTACTACTCTATCTCAGCATCTCATATGCAAATGGTGATTAATAATCATAGAGGGACAGATCCCCAGATTGTAATCCCCAAATTACAATAGTTCAATTTAGCATTTCCAATCTTATGATGGTGAAAAGTTTGATCTCTTCATGGTTTAGTGATATGAAGTATAATCCTTTCTGGTGCTAAGTAGTGGCACATGACCACAGCTTCCAGTCAGCTACATAATTAGACAGGTAAACAACAGATACCATACACTATGGTGCACTGTATTCAATAAATTACATGAGCTATTCAAAACATTATAATCAAGGCTCTGTGTAAAATTGCTCAACTGTATGCTACAGTAAGTGTTTTGAGCACATTTAAGTCAGGTCTACACTATGGTGTTATGTAGGTTAGGTGTACTTAAGGGCACTTTTAACCTAGGATATTTTTGACTTATGATGGGTCTATTGGACATCTCCCTGTAATAAGTCAAGAATCATCTTTATTATAAAGATTAACTGAGATATGAAACTCAAAAAACGATGCACTTATAAATTCAAGTCAACAATAGTTGTCACGACAAAGAGAGAGTACTGTGTCACAGTGAGGTATCATCTTGGCGCCTGGTTTTAAATTCCAATGCCATCCTTTCCTCTGATCATGGAACATTGGGCAAGTTAATCTCTTGGTGTTTAGTCTTACCATCAGTACAATAAGAAGGATGATGATACTAAAACTAATTTCTGAGCTCACCATATTGAGAATCAAATGAATTTATCTAGAAAGGTGCTATACTTAGTAAGTTTTTGTTATTTCAGTGATAATGGTAAATCTACAGGCTAATGCTTCAACATCCTGACACCAACCCTCTGCGTGTGTAGTTTTGCCTTTTTTCTTTTGGTTATAATGGTACATACAGGTTGATTATCTCTCCTCCTCAGCTTAGGACTCCATTGCTTCACTGACCTTTAGGGCTTATTTCCTCAATTACTTTCTCTCTCTTCCTATGTCCCTTTCTATCACCAACAAACTCCAGCCCATCTTGGTTTGAAGAAAATATCCCTCAAATCATGACTTTGGCTACCCCATATCTTCTGATTACAGACAAACCTCTAAAACAGCACTGCTGTTTCTTCTCCTTCCTCAACCTATTGAAATTTTCTTGTCCCTTCATCACTGCTTTAAAACAATGTTGATCAATAATTCAAATTATTGATGTCAAGGTGGGCGGACATTTTGAAGTCCTTCTCCTCAGCTTCTCAGTGGTACTTAGCATTGCCCTTCATGCCATCTTTCTGAGGCCAGTTCTTTCCTCAGCTTTCATAACCCTCGCCTGTTTGGGTTCTGGGTCTCAGATGTTTCTTTGGCCATATTTCTATGTAGGCTATATTTCCTATGCTCAGTTACTGAATTTTGGAGATCATTGGGATCCAGCGATAGATTCTTTTTTTCACTCCTCTGTGTTGAACCTATCCACTGAGATGCTTTTAATTGCCCTCCGTATGCAATGCCTTCCAAATCTAAGTGTGTAGCCATTTCTTGCTTCTAAGCTTCTGCCTCATATATTCACTAGCCTGCCAGACATTTTCATGTACATATCTCAAAGGAACTTTCAAAATCAACATGCCCAAAACTGAACTCACATCATTGTCTTCACCAAAACTGTTTTGCCCATGTAAGTGAATATAACTGCCACCTTGGCAGTGAGCCCAGACCTGAGTGTGGTCCAGGCTCAGCAAGTTCTGGATCTGTCCTGTATAACTCACAGATCTGGGTGCAGTTCCTTAGCTCTGACCTTTTCCTCTCATCCTCTGGCTATATCTTATCTAACCTAGTCATGAAAGTTCAATAAACCTCATGCTGAGGTAATTATCATGAAGTTTTTTGAGATTGTTATATTAAGTCCTATTTGGCTTACCCCAAATAAGTAACAAATGTTGATAACTACATCCAAATTAGCCATCAATTGTGTTATTGGCCTTGATGTTTCTTGGCTTGAAACACAAAGATGGCATCACTAGAGCACTTTTCAATTAGACATAAGAACTGTGAATGGTTATAAAACCTACAGAAATAATTCTATAGGAAAAGAAGAGCAATGAAAGAAAAGACAATAGCCACATGATTATGTGTTAGAAAATATAGCCAAACATAATGTCCATTTTCATGTTCAAATGAAATGTGCTTTGTCTTGTGATTATATCTGAATTTGTTAATGTGGGATGTATCTGGTTAATCTGGTTTTGAGGACATACAAATAATAATGACTTCAGAAACTGTTCAGTCACCCGCTGCAATTCTAGTAGCTTTGTAAAGTAAGGAATCTAAATGTGTTATATTAAAATTATAATTCATTGGAAGGTCTTTGACTTTATACTCGTGATACTTTCATAATCATGTATCTAGGCAAAATACTCTAGGGAGAAAGAAAAGAACTCTGGTCATTCAGAATTTATTTGTTGAGTTCTATTTATAAGCATATTTGCCAATGTCTCATGTAACAATAAGAATATAATATCATTGAATTTTAAAAATCTCACTTAACATACTTTGTTACAAGAGTGGTCTTTGGAGTATTGGATTTAGGTTCCAATCCATGTTTAGATTACTCAACCATAAGAAAGGTATAATAATACCTTATAATGACTAGTACATGCTATTACAATGCACGCTGAATTAGGAGATCAGCAAATTATAATTACTATCATTATAATTATAGAAGCCATATGAAAATATAGCAAATACTTTTATAGTTCACTTAGAAATGAAATCTTAGTGTTTAAGTGATATGACTATTTTCAAGTAAAGTATTAGATTAGGGTTTAGTAAGAAACAAAAATTTCTGGGACATTTTAAATTACATTGGTGCAAATGACTGGATGTTTGTCCCCAAATTCATATGCAGAAATCCTAACCCCCAAAGTGATGGGGTTAGGAGGTAGAGCCTCTGGGAGGTATTTAGGTCAGGAGGGTGCAGCCCTCAAATATGGGATTGGTGTCCTTATAAAAAGGGACCCAAGAGATCCTAAGACTCTTCTACCATATAAGGACACAGAATTCATCACAGAGCTTCCAGAACTGTGAGAAATAAATTTCTATTGTTTATTAGGCATCTACTCTATGATATTTTTGTGTACCTGCCCAAGCGGGCTAAGAAAGCTTAGGAAAAAGACAGTTGTGGGAGAATTAGAATCAGGGATATGACATTAGGAGTGAAGTTAGGGAAGAAGCCTTGGGAGAAGCAAGCATTGAGCTAAATTTTGGTGGAACTGTAGGATTATGGGTTTCAATACAGGGAAGGGACAATAGTGATTATATGGAGAAATCATAGAAGGGCAGTTGACCTCGAGAACTTAAAACAGTTTACAGTTTCCTATATAAGTGATAGGACAAAAAATTATCATCTCAGTATCTTAGTTCATTTTGTGCTGCCATAACAGAAAGGCATAGGTTGGGTAATTTATAATGAATAGAAATCTATTTGGTTCACAGTTCTGGAGGCAGGGGTATCCAAGATCAAATCCAGGAAGCTCATATGCTGAGGGCCTGCTTATTGCATCATCCCATGGCAGAAGGACAAGGAGAGGGTGGCAGTATGAACCAGACTCATCCTTTATAATGATCCCACTCTTGAGATATTTGGCTGTTGACAAGGGCAGCACCCTTAGAAGCTAATCACCTCTTCCAGGTCCACTTCACAGCACTGTTGCAGTAGGGATCAAGTTTTCAACACATGAACTTTGGGGGACGTGTTCAAACTAAATCAGTGTTTATAGCCATATTCCTCACCAAAGTCAGTTGTTCTGACATATTAAAAAAGAATCTGATAAACAGAATGGAAGATATTTCAGATGTAAACAGTAAGGCTCAGTTGGTAAACCATGCATATTTTAATGGGTTTACAGAGAGGTATACTCCATCCACCTCCTACTTTGAATCGCTATACAAGAAAATATATAGATTCTTGGATTAAAAATGTCCCCACTATAAACTGATTTAGCTTGAACACAAGAGCTATTGTGATAGTTATTATTTTTTCATTTGCTTTTTCTGAAGCCTAAATTTCATCATGCCCAATCCATCTTCATTATATTTATTGAGTATCTACCAAGTTCAAGGCTCTACATTGGATTCTGAGAATCCTGCCCCTAAGAAACTTGAAGTCTAGCTAGGAGATGAGACTCAAAGGAAGGTATATCTAGAAGTTCCAAGGTTGAGTTAATTTTCTTTAAAACATGAAGTGCCCTGATACTACGATTCTGAAGGAATTTATTTCAAGTTCCCTATATTTCCTTGATATTTATTTTGTAATATTCCAACATTACTCAGAATATATACACTTGTCCAGAATGCAACTATTTTCTCAAATGATTACATTTTGATAGAATTCTGAAGTGGTAAAGTAACATTTATTTTTACTGCTACCTGGTTTATGATGCTAAAAGGTTTATTTTCTGATGTAAGTTTGATTACATAAAATGGAAGAAAAAGGCTAAAAGGTACTAGATTTACTACCCGTGAAAATGTTATGATTCAAGGAGTTTACCAGACAACATAGCTAATTTGATGAATTCTAGAGGATTTTTAGCAGTGACCACCTATATTTTACCCAAATACCTCTTGTTCTGGTAACCTTGAATTGCATTACTTATAACCATCACCTTAGAATAGTGAACACCTACAAAAATTCAACCTTAAAATCATAAATATGCACCAAGAATAGTACTTCAAATAATTTGGAACTCAAAAAACAGTTATCATATTAGAGCCTAAGAAATCCCATGGCATAGTCCAGTTTGCCAGTTTTAGGGGAATAAAAGTACCATAGTACATCAAATTTCAATACATTTTAGTAATAGATTTACTGAAAACTAGAACACAATGGTGTTTTTTTTTCTGTCAGTCTATAACCTGCCATTTTTGATTCTTTAAAAACTCCATTCAGTTGGCAGATATTAATTGCATATCTTAATGGGATTCAGTTCTGTACATGCATATACTGTGCACTGATCAAATCAGACCTCTCTTTTTCCACCCACTCCTTCCCAATCTATAGTAATCACTATTCTACCTTCAGGTCAACAATTTTTGCTTCCACATATGACAGAGGACATGTGGTACTTTGCTTCCTGTGTCTAGCTTATTTCATTTAACATAATGTCCTCCAGTCTGAGGGATTTTGCTACAAATGACAGGATTCCATTCTTTATGTCTGAATTGTACTATAGTGTATACATACACATTTTCTTTAGTCATCTGTTGATGGGCCCCTGGACTAATTCCATTTGTTAGGTATTGTGAATAGTGCTATAATAAACATGGGAATACAGGTATCTCTTTGGCATGCTGACTTCATTTTCTTTCAACATATACCTAAAAGTGTAATAGCTGAATGATATGGTAGATCTACTTTTAGTTTTGGGGGGAGTTGCCATACCATTCTACAGAGTCTCTGGGTTAATTTACATTTTCATCAACATTCATTTTCTCTGTATCCTTACAGTCATTTTCCTTTAAAAAAAAGAATAGCCATTCCAACTAAGATGAGGTGGTATGTCATTGTAGTTTTGATTTGAATTTCTTGATGGCTAATAATATTGAGCATTTTTCATATATTTTGGCCATTTGTAAGGTTTTTCGTATTTCTTATATATTCTGGATATTAACTCTGTCAGATAATAGTTGGAAAGGATTTTCTCCCATTCTGTAGGTTACTTCTTCATTCTCTTGATTGCTTCCTTTGTTGTGCAGAAGATTTTTAGTTTGATATAATCCCATTTGTCACTTTTTGCTTTTGTTTGCTATGTAGAAAATCACTGCCTGTCCCATTGTACCAATGCCTTGAAGTGTTTCTCTCTTTTCTTCTAGTAGTTTCAGAGTTCTGGTCGTACCTTTAGGTTTTGATCCATCTTGAGTTGTTGTTTTGTTTTTTAAGTTTGAGATACAGGAGTGAAGCTCCAGCTTTCTGCTTGTGGATATGCATTTTCCCCAGCACTATTGAAGAAGCTGTCCTTCATCCAACGTATGTTTTTGGCAACTCTGTCAATCAGTTGATTATAGACGTGTGAGTTTATTCCTGGGATCTCTTCTTTTCCATTGGTCTATATGTCTGTTTTTATGCCAAATACCATGCTGTTGTTGCTTCTATGGTACTGTGTAGTGTTTTGAAATCAGGAATTGTGATGTCTCTAGTTATGCTCTTTTTGCTCAAGATTACTTTGGCTAGTAGAGATCTTTTGAGGAATTTTTTTTTCTAGTTCTGTGAAGAATGCCACTAGTGTTTTGATGGGGATTGCATTGAATTTAGATTGCTTTGGGGCAGTCCGGACAGTTTTACGATGTTAGCTCTTCCAATCTTGAACAGGGGTGGTCTTTCCATTTTTACGTGTGACTTCAATTTATTTCACCAGAGTTTTGTAATTTTCATTATAGAATATTTCACTTCCACGATTAAGATTATTCACAGGGCTATTGTGAATGGGATTTCTGTCTTAGTAGCTTTTCTATACACCAATAATTAATTTACTGATTTTTCTAGACGTAGAATCATCATCTCCAAATAAGGGTAGTTTGATTTCTTTCCTTCCGATTTTTATGCCTTTTCTTTATCTTGCCTTATTGTTCTGGCTAAAACTTCTAGCACTATATTGAATAAGAGTGGCAAAGGTAGGCACCTTTGCTTCTTAATTTTAGAGAGAATACTTTCAGTTTTTCCCATTTACTATGATATTGGTTTTGGGTTTATCATATATAACCTTTATTGAGAAACTATCTTTCTAGTTTTTCAAAGACTTTATCATGATGGATTATACATGTTATCATAAAATCAAAAAAGTGTTTTATCAAATGCTTTTTCTGCATCTGTTATTGTGATCATGTGATTTTTTAATCCTTTATTCTGTTGTTGTGATATGTTTATTGATTTGTATATGTCAAACTATCCTTATATCCCTAGAATGAAGCCAACTTGATTTTGGCAAATGATCTTTTTGATGAGCTGTTGGATAGATTTACTAGTATTTTGTTGAGAATTTTTACATCTGTGTTCATCAGGTCTATAATTTTCTTGTGTCCTTGTCTGTTTTTGTTTACAGGTTAATGTTGGCTTCATAAAATAAGTTTGAAAGGGTTCCATCCTTTTTAATTAAGAACTTCTGGCATTAGTTCTTTAAAAATTTGGTAAAATCCAGAACTCTCTGAATCATGGTCTGCTCTAAGGAAAAGGAAACTGAACTCAGTATAAGTTGTGACACCCTTGGCCGTCTGCATGATCCCTGCGCTGTGTATGCCTTGTCCAGTCACCAGCCACTCTATACCTCTGGACTGCCCTGATGCAGAACACCCTTAACTGTCCATGCCCTACCTGATAGAAACAAGGCCTTTGAGTTACATCCACCAACTTTGCCCTCTTTCAGTAGGGAGTTGCCGTCACCCATTTTTCTATAGAATGGAATGTAGAAATTGACAGTGGGGAAATGTAACGGTGGTCCACTTGATGTTTTGAATAGAGCCCTTGCTGCTCTGCCACTGCGACTTATTTTTAAAAGGACATGTTTCTTTCTCTTCTTCTCTCCCTGCTCCATATTCTCTCCCCCTCCCTAATCTCAGGGAAAACAGGATTACCTTTCTTCCCCATCCTAGGCAGAGTCATCTGTCCCTGAGTACACACCCACCACAGGAATGAACTAATTCAGACTCTGGGGATGGCACCAGAAGATCTCAGAAATGACTGTCTCCCAAATTAACAAGTGAATTACAGCTCCAGACAGAGAACACATAGAATGTAGCCTTTGAGTCAGCTCTTTAAAAGCCATCTATTCCTTTTGATGGACAGAACCACAGCCTCTGAGATGGGAATCCCCTGTGCTTCTTCTTTGCTAGCAAAGCAATAAATCTTTTTTCTTTTTCCTTTTTCAAAAAAAAAAAAAAAAAAAAAAAAGTTTGGTAAAATCCAACAGTGAAACCATCTGATCTGGACTTTATTTCGGAAGACTTTATATTTCTGCTTGAATCTCATTACTTATTATTGGTTTATTCCATTTTTTTTTTTGTCTTCATGGTTCAATTTTGGTTATGATCCTTTGTATTTCTGATGTATCAGTTATAATGTTTCTCTCCACTTTCAACTTTAGTTTTACTTGGGTCTTCTCTCTCTTTCTTGGATCATCTAACTAAAGGTTTGTAAACTTTGTTTTAAAAAAGTCAACAGTCTGCTTCATTGATCTCTTATTTATTTATTTTGTGTGTGTGTGTATGTGTGTGTGTGTGTATTTTACTTATCCCTGCTCTGATTTGTCATATTTTTTCTTCTATTTTTGGGTTTGGTGTGTTTTTGCTTTTCTAAGTGCTTGAGATGCACTGTTAGGTTATTTGAAATCTTTGTTTCTATGAAGTGGTATTTATTGCTATAAATTTTCTTCTTGGCACTATATTTGCTGCATGGCATAATTTCTTGTATTCTGTGCTTCCATTTTCGACTTTTAAATTTCCCTATTTCTATAGTGACTTTTTGATGTTCAAAAGTAAAAAGATCTGTCTTCAAGTTCAGATATTCCTTCTTCTGCTTCATTTAGTCTGTTGTTCAGGCTTTCAGCTGTGTGTATACACACATACATACTTATTGAGTTTTTCATTTCCAAGATTTGTTTGGTGGTTCTTCTAAATCTCTACTCAATTTCTCATTCATATCCTGCATTTTCTTCCTAATTTGATTGAACTATTTACCTGTAGTCTTTTAGATCTCACTGAGCTTTTAAAATACTCATTCTTTTAAATTCTTTATCAGTCTTTTTAAATATATCAACTTTTCTGAGATCTTTTGAATCGGGTATCTCTACCATTTTGATGAGGTGTCCATCTTAGTAATAAGCTTTCTCCTGAAGATGTGTCTTTGGGGTGTCTGTCAGTTTGATATGCAATGCTGACCTTATTTCCTGTAGTGCAGTCTCTCTCTAGTTTCTTTGGCTGTGATTAATGACTTTGGTATTACATTCTGTGATGAAGTAAGAGAGACCCCTTGTTTCTGTTGTTCACATAAGAATGGGACACGCTTGCAGGCATGGTGCAGCCAGTGTGTTGTACTGGGACTACTCCTACAGTGGGAGTGTTGGTCCCTATCTGGTGATGGGGATATCCTCACACACAGCTGATGCTAGCTCAGCTGCTGTCAAGGGCCTCTGGCACTGGTAGCACCAGCAGTCCTGAGGGACCTGAGTCAATTCCATGACATATGGGGAGAGACAGTGGTACAAACTGCAACATTAGTGTTCATACCCAGTCCAGCTGGCAGCGTGTAATCAAACAAGGTGTGGTGGCAATGAAACTGTGGTGTGCCTCTCAGCTGGTGGCAGTGCATGTGTGGGGGTGGTGCCAAAGATTCTCTTGACCCTTCTTGGCTGTTGGCACCCAGTAGTAGCTGTGGAACCATGATGTTTTCCCCAGTCCTGTCAAGGACAGACATCTGGGTCTGGTGCAGGGGCAGCAGGAACTATGAAGGCATCGAGTCCACACACAGTTATATGCTCTTGGTCTCAGGGAAAGTGACCCAAGCTTCTGGTTCTCAATGCCGTCACCCTCCATTCCCTTCTGTGTCACAACACCCATCTCCATACAGCACCTACTAGGCTTAGGTCAGTCACTTTGCTGGGATAACTTGAGTTTTAAAGACAAGTACCTATCAGCTGGTGAGGTGGAACACCTGGCAGCAGTTTGACCTCTAGCACATCTCAGACTCAGGCAATAGCTTGCTTCTCAACACAGTTTGTGGCTAGAGCACCTTGGGTATTCAGTCGGAGATGATGTGAGATCTTTATCCAAAGCAATGCTACTGATCAGATTTCAGGTTACTTACCTAAGTGGATTGCAAGCCTGTGAGGATTGCCAATAGCATTACTGATGGTTTTTTGGGTCTCTTGCCCTTATCTCTGCAAAGTGGAGATTCCCTCTTGCTTGGCTATGGAGAGGAGATAACAGATACTAGGGCATTTTATTTCTCTTACTCCAGGTTTCAATCTCACAAGGTTCCAGTCTCTCTGATTTCCAGGGTTCTCCCATGTAATTCACCTCATAACGCAGCTATATACTTGTTACTTTGGTTCTCTGTGGAATAGCTGGTGAATGCTGGATACCTCTATTCAGCCCTATCATTTCCTTTTCACTTTGGTCTCTGCCAGCTCACCTATTTCTTCATGAGCAATGGATTGCTTTTAGTAGCGCCCTGGGAGCAGGGATGATGAATGCATACATTTTATTGAATATTTGAGTTTTTGCTCTTGGTTCTAGGATCAAGACCATTTTTCATTAGCACACTTAAACATCTCTAACCCCATTGGTATGTATTAGTTTCTACTATCATTCAATGACAATGGGAATTTAAAAAAGGACCATGAGAAGGAGGTGAAATGGGAGAAAAAGTATCAAGAAGGATTCTTTCAATGTGCAAGGCAAGTGCATGTGATAGAAGTACTATCTTACCCTAATAACCATTTGAGATTTATAAGATCAACAAACACAAAAATGCTTAGGCAACTAGGGTTATCACTGTTACTGCGTCTCCGGTATAGAAATAAGAGTTCTAAATGAGCCCCTACTCACTGAAAAATTATTCCAGCTTACAATAGAGATCCTGAAGCTATGAATATTTCAAAATGACTTCTGAGTCATAATATCTTTAACCAGTTTACATGCCATTAAAATGCAGTAGTAAATGTGTTTGGTGTGAGGCCATTTTAGCATGTTTGAATTTTTCAGGAAATTTATTTGTTTTGGTTCATAAGTTGACATTCACTTAAAAGTCAACTTGAAATCTAAGGTCAGTATTAGCCCAACTATATTCCATGAAGGACTAATTCCAGATACTCTGAAAAAAATCAATAACACTTCTCTAATCAGTTTTGTCTACATAATAGAGAATAAGGTATGTATACCATAAAACAGTATTGTCTTCTGGATAAATTAGGATTTTTACACTTAAAGAATTTAATTACTGCTTATGTTTAATCAAAAAAACAAAACCAAAAAACAGTTTAAGAAGAGTTTCTTCTTAGTTTCTCTCATTTTTTTCCTTTTGGGCACAGACAGACTTCAACATATGTGGATAAAACTTCTTAGCATATTTTAAATACTCTTGGCAGGTCTTAATTGGAAAGGAATGACTATATTGATTTCATAGAGAACAATGATAAATTGCTACAATTATTGGAGGAAAAATAAGCACATAAAGTATGGTGATCTGTTTAAGTGTTATAGAGGAAAAAATTCTCATGGTTGATGGGAGAGAAAAATACTATAAGGGAGACTGTTAATATTACTTTTTTTAAAAAATGAGATCCCTAGAAGGATCAGAACTAAGATGATAACTCATAAAAAATAGGACCAAATGCTCTGGGTTTCTGGACAAAATTGTTGACCAATTGGTCAATATGTGGCCTTGGACTTCAGAACTGGAAATAGAGGCTAGGAATGTTGAACTTGGGCAAGGGGGTTTGAACTTGATGCAAAATAAAGAATTCAATTGTACCCACAATTTAACCAAGCATTTAGCACAAAAGAAAAGGCTGACCAAGGAAGACACAGGCTCCAACGGAAAGACTATGTCTGCAGCAATCTTGAGCTGGGCAAGAGGCACTCAAATAATAGACGTTGGAGCCCTGGGGTGAGAAGAGACCCTATTTCACGAGTCAGTGAGTTCATGTTGCCAGGTGTTACATGCTATAAGGGAGTTTTAATATAACCATACCACGAGCGCTTGCAGAATTTGATGGAAAAGAAAGACCACTACTTTGTTCAAGCAGAGATGGGGTGACTGATATTACTTTTCTTGATTAGAATAAATGACACAGGGTTTACACAGATTTTTTGGAAAACAATAGTCACCCAATAAACTATATCAAATAGTGTTAACACATTATGAATATTAACTGTACATGACTTCTCCCAGAGGAGCTAGCACAAGAGTAAAGGAGCAGCCCCTAGTACTTACATCTCTTCCAATCAGGTCCTCTTGGTTTTCCACAATTCCCCATGGGGCGATACCTATGGTACATATTTTCCCTCGAGATTTAGATGCATGGTCCTTCAAGGCATCTCCGACGTGCCGAATGACACCTGGGGGCACAGAAGGAAGTATTAATCTTGCTTTATAAAGCAAGACCCTTATATCATTTTGAAGGAAATTGTGACAACTTTCTCCCAAGGTGAAATGCATCAAAAGTACAATTTTGACACATTTCTATACAAATTACACATATTCAGGCAAGAACATAAAATTATATGCCAGATATAATTGCCAGTCTTGATACAAATTCTAG
Organism: Sciurus carolinensis; assembly: GCF_902686445.1. Taxonomy (NCBI): domain Eukaryota; kingdom Metazoa; phylum Chordata; class Mammalia; order Rodentia; family Sciuridae; genus Sciurus; species Sciurus carolinensis. The sequence continues at coordinate 71,811,549 of NC_062226.1, forward strand.
TAATGCTTTTCTTATTTGCATTTATATGAAAGCATGTATATAAGAATAAATACAATTATTTTAGTTACTTTTTTCTTGTAAGCCTAACAGTTTGTTCAGGTAACTTAGAATCAACACCTTAAGTATGTCCTGGAAAAATGTGCCATATATAATGTGATACTAAATCTAAACTACAGGTTGTGTTTGAGTCAGGATCATTTGAATACTTATTTATCTCACATTTTATTAGTCTTAATTTCATCTTCCTATTTATAATACATACGTGGCAAGCCTACTTGATGTTGGCTTACTCCATAGAAAATTTGTTAAAAAGAAATACAACTTTAATCTTCATCATTCTAATTGTTTTCCTCTTCCATCCCCAACATAGTTAAAGGAAATTCAGTTTAAAATGGTAGGGAACCTACCTCTCACCTTTTCATAAACCATTTAAAGAAGAATCAATTTCTAATCTTTTAACTTCCCTCTTGAACAATCATTTTTATGATATATTTTGTTTTCACTTATCAAAATTCTGCCTATTCCTCAAAAACATCATACCTCATGCCATTTCCTATATAAATGTTGGATTTGATTTCGGGAGCTGGATTCCATTTACACATTGCAGTCTGTACAACTTGAGCAGCTCTATGCCACCTGATCTGTTCTGCAATGATTCATAATTATATGTAAGAATGACTCTGCCAATAGTAAAATTCCTTGAGGACAAGGGCTCAGAAATTGTGTACCAAACACATAAACATACCAGGCACTTTAATCATGGGAGAGAAACTCCTTTTAAAAATCAAGTAACAATGTAGCATAAAGGGCCACTAGCATGTTGTACTATGCTAGTATGGAGAAGCATATTATTCTCATTTGGTAGTTTAAGAATTTTCTAAGTGAGACAGCTGTTAAAAACACATTAAAAATGAAAATCTGACTATTAATGGTAATTTGCAAAACCCTGAACAAGAACTTTAATTTCATGGTATACCCCACTATCTGCCATAATTCTCTCATTACCTCTTACCTCTTACTTCAGTACCTGTTATTTAACTGTCACTTTGGGTATTAGACTGAATGGCAAATCCAGAGGGAAGTAGAAATGAACTCTGGGTTATAGCCTTGCATTTTTTTTTTAACCTTTTGGTACTGGAGATTGAACCCAAAGGTGTTTCACCACTAAGCTACATCTACAGTCCTTTTTGAGACAGGATCTTGCCAAGTTGCACAGTCAGGTCTCAAATGTGTGATCCTCCTGTCTCAGTTGCTCGGATTATAGGCATGTATCAGTTTATAGTACTTAGGCTGTACATTCTTTTGCTATTGAAAGTCTTTTATAAAAGAAGAAAAATAATGTTCCAACTTCTTAGAAGTAGATTGGTAGGAATTTTTTTTGAAATTTTAGAAACTTGGGTTGGTCACTGCACGTCAGGAAAGCCAATGACTGGAGAATCACAGATGGATAATGGCTACTTAGCAGGAAGCAAAACATGGGGCCTAAAACCTGAACAGCCACTGAAAGAATATTTCTCTACATATATTTGATTACTAGAGTGTAAACAGTAAAGAGCTGACTGAGCAGGTCAATCTAAGATCATGTCAGCTTCTAGACTGAGTCAGGATTTCACATAACAATATGAAGCATAGACAGCATGCAGTTCATTGCTGAAATGTGCTTGTGCAGCTGTGTCTGATTCCCAAATTCTAAGTGCTTAGAATTTGCAGTGCAGTTCTTAAACATCATCCAAACTACAAACAAAAAAATTTGAGAAAACGTGGTATTTAAAAGTAGTTGGTCCAAAGTTATGTTCAGAATGTCCCACTAACAACAAATGCATCTGTGTATAGACTTTGAAACTTGTAATGAGTTTGCACTAACTTATTACGACCTACTTGTGAATTGCTAATTGGCACTTCTGACTCAGGCTGGGGAAATGGCAATAAAGTTTACATGTATCCAATTCATTGCACATTGATAAGCACATAACTGTAAATGTGGAAGTAAGAATTGGAAAGTATGCCTGTATCACAATAGAGAAACTCACTAGGTAGTAGGAAAAACTAGAATTTGGAATGAGGTGTCTTCTATTGGTGTAGAGATGATTTAATGAAATATTTTAAATAAACACACCAGAGCCTAGGCTGCATCAGGCCCTGAGTTCCATCCCCAAGCACCTCAACCAAAAAAAGTTTTTGGATATTTACATGACAACTTGAGCTATTAAAAACATCCTACAAAATCCCATTAGTCATGTTTACAAATTCTGCAGAGTCAACCATTAACTATTTCAACCTGTTAATTCCATGTAAGTCATTCTCAGAAATAATGATCTGGTGATCATTTTGGTAAAGGAGTCAGAAAGAAACAGGCAGAGTGGGCACAAGTAGGCGGGGGGAGATGGGTAAATACAAAGGCATGCTTAGAAAATGATCTTAGGTACGACATTCTCATGGCCTGATGTTCCCTTTCTCTGTCACACTCCGGTTACCTGTGTTAACCCCTCCAGTGAAGATCCACGCTCCAGTTGTCATGGCTGCTTTGATGAGACCTTTCCCAAAGACTTGTTTGAGTTTGGGCTGGAGTTCAAAGTTCTGCAGGCCCCCGTGGACAGAGATGAGAAGCTTGGGAAGCTCCAGTTGCCATTCCTTGGTCATCAGGTGTAGGAGAAGATCAGGTTTCGTATCAAAGGATACTCGCACATACTAGAAGAAGAAAGGCTATTTAATGAAATATTTAAAATAATAAAATAATATTTAAATATTCTAAAAATATTAAATAATATTTAAATAATTGATTAGGGAGATAGGCTGGGCTCTTGAAGGCTTTTTTTCCCCCCTTTGGATTGAACTGAGGGCCTTGTACATGCTTTATCACCCAATGACATCTCTAGCCCTTTTATTTTGAGACAGTTCTCCCTAAGTTACTCAGGCTGGTCTTGAGCTTGCGATCTTCTTGCCTCAACTTTCTGGGTAGCTGTCCTTACAGGATTTTCCACACTGCACCGGGTGGCAACTTGTCTTACTATATGTGTTGCTACTTGAAGAAAATGTTTCATGTGAAATCAGATTTTTTAAAATGGGTGATCACTTCCTTTACCAAAAAAGTCCTCATCAGATGAAGAGTTTAAAGATTTTCTTGAAATTCTATCGCTACAAACTTAAATTATTTGATTTTCTAAAGTGTTAATTGAAGCACAACTTTTCCTGGAATGAGTTTTGTTCAAAATAAAATCCTCATATTTTACCACTGTTTATATTTGTGCAATGGACCAAATATTTCTAATGTTTCAATGAGTAACAGTTTCGAATCTGTTGAATGCAGATAGGACTATGTTTTTGTGATGCTATTTTGAGAGGTTTTTGAAAGATTCTATAATTCTACATAATGCAATGAAAATTTTGAAATAAAGTAACAGATTATATTGAAGTCTAATAACTATCTGAAAATGTTTTATTTTTAAAGAGAAGTAATTAGTTCTATAGGATAATTGAAATTTAAGGTTTATAGCATATATCAAGTTTTTACTGAATGCAATTAGAAATAAGATGTAAAAAGGAAATGCTATAAATACATATGACAATAAACACCAAAACACATATATTAATAGTCATTTAGGTCTTCATTTAATTATATAAAGACTTTTGTTTCCAACTAGAAACAACTGCAATACTAGGTAAATAGAGAAAAGCTTTACAAATACATTGCCAAGGCCTGAAAAGAAGAAATTTTCAATTCTTAAAGAAGCTGTAAACTGGGGAGGTTGTAAAATGTCAAAGCAGGGCTGACCCTGAGGGTCTGTCTAAACCCTGGTCACCCTGAACATTTGATTTGATGACCTTATGCAGTATGGTAGGATTTTAATAGGAGGCCTGAATAAAGCTGGCATACTTCAAAGGACTCCACCCTGAAGCATCAAGGAGGAAAAAATAAGTTAACGCTGATGTACAGAAAAAGCCAGCAAAGAAGCTTGTCAACCTCAACCTTGGTTTTGGGTAGAAGGGAAAGAAAAATCTTCCTCTGATTATTTTTAAACACAAGCAGGCCTTCATACAGGTTTTGGTCCACATTGATGCTATCAATGGGGTTTGAGACATGCCAAGCATAGTGTTTAAGGTAATGGTTCTGTTTGAGTAATGGATCCAGATAATTGGCAGAAGCAAATGCAGTTTCTTGGTGGAGGAAAGTGTCATCAGTCCAGGTGGGAAATAATTCCCATGGGAAAGTAAGCATTCCATAGTAAAGTCTAATCACAATGCAAGGAAACAAAGCAGCATCAATGAGAAACAACAGGAATCAAACAGCAGAGTCACATTCTCAAAGATATTGAAATAATTAGAATATGTCATAGCTATGTTTAATATGCTAAAAGCAAATGAGATGACCAAATTTGAGTAAGGAATAACCATGTACATTTGCAAAAAGAATGAAACAGAACTTCTAGAAATTAAAATGGAGTGATTTAAAGAAAAAAATGGAATCCTTAAACTACTGGAGAGAGACACAGATAATAGGAATGGAAAATAAAACAAACACAACCTAGAAAGACAAAGGAATTGAAGATATAAAAGAAAAATTGGAGGAGATAATTAGAATTCTTGGTAGAAATAAAAAAATGGGGAAGAAGTAATCCTTGAAGAGCTATTGCCTAGGCATTTCTCAGAATTATTGAAAAATATTAATTCTCAGGACCAGAAAGTTCAGTGAATCCTAAGCAGGATGGATTACAAAACATCTAATTCGAGGACATACAGAGACAACATCAAATGGTGGGGTAAACCCTCAGGAAAAGATCATCCACAAAGAAACAGTCAAAAGATCTATGGCCTATGCCTCAACAGCAACAATAGATGACAAAAGCCAGGATCTTCAATGTGCCATGAGCAATTATTATCAGTCTAGAAGTTCAGTCAGCAAAAATACCTTCAAAAATGAGAACAAATTACAGATTACTTTCTGACTGCCCAAACTGAGTTTAGCAGACTTCACCAAAGGAACTTTTAAAGTATATGACAGGCAGAACTTATATGATCTAATATGGATGAACTGGGATGTGAAATGTGATGATAAACTAAGATTTTAACAACTTTATGGCAAATCTAAAAAAGCCCTCGTTGTAAAATATAAAATAATGAAAATGTGTACTTTTTGGTAAAAAGGGATATAAGTAAATCACTGGAATGGTATATCAGTTGAATGGAAGTAGCCAAAATTATAGCATTCAGAAGTCTATGCTGAATGGAAGAGAAGAAAGGTATTAAGTTTTGACTAATTTCATGTAACTTTTTGAAGTTAGTACCTGGGATCAGATGCATATACACTAATTCACATATTGCTTTACCCTGAACATTTTTCTTTTATGAGGAGGAGGAGTACACTCTAATGATAAAAGTATAATGTAGTAATTTCATTCACCAGGAAGTCATTTATTATCATGTATTATGTACTGTACATAGTTGTAGATGCTATGCTTTTATAATACTTGAAGCACAATGGGTTTGTTTATACCATGTTGCCACAAATATAATATGTTGTGCTTCATCATTAAAACTTTAATGAGTCATTAGGTGATGAGAATTTTTCAGCTCCATGATAATTTCATGGGACCATCATCATATATGTGGCACATTATTGATCAAATTATCATGATGATATCAGAATAGCTCAGTACATGCAATGTGCTCTGCATGTTCCATTTCATGTACTTCTCTCAATAATAAAGAGGTTGGCATCATCTACAGTTTACTGATGGGAACAGAAAACATCCATCATGTTCTCAAGTGCACATTGCTAGTAAGACAGTAATGATAGGATTCGCACCGCAGGGCTAAGATAATTTCCCCATACTTCTCCACTTACAACCAAATAACCAATCTGTGAGTCCTAATGAGTCATTTCTTTAAAATGGTGCTCTCAACTAGGAGCTTCTCTTTTTCTTCTCCTGCTGCCTTAAGAACGCCTTCCCCTTAAAGTATGACTATTTGGATTTCAACAGTCTCCCAGAGGCTTCTTTGGCCTTGAGCTCTCTCTGAGACATCAAGAGATGGACTTCTTCCTCCAATCCCTTTTTGATTATATTATATATCAGAATCAATATATCCTATGTGAACTCCCCATGCTGGTGGTTAGGGTCTCCCATAATTTGGGAAGCAAACACTTTACCTCTAACTGCATCCCTAGCCCCTAAAATAAAGTATTTAAATAATCAAATTGCTTTTTTTTTTTTTTTTGGTTATTGTCTAGCAACTCAAGTAAAAAGTTTGGGAATAAGGGAATAATTAAAACCAAGAGATAAAACAATATTTTGAGGTTATCTAAAGATTTTAATTTTTAAATTATATTCTTACATCCCCCCAAATCAGACTCTTTGGTAAGTGTCTTTGGTAAGTGCTGGCAATATTATAGTTAATTCTGGACTAAATCAGCAGCTTCTCACTTATAAATGGTTGTGGGCAGAGAAATTAGTCAATTACTATTAAATGGTCAATGTGATTTAAAATTAGGAGCTATATTGGTTGTCAAGATAAGCAATTTTGACTGTTCACTTGTTAGTCTATTAATTGCTTAGGATTCATCTTACAGGTAACAAAAAATCTTCTTAATGTGCATATTAAATTTTGTCACCTAGGTATTACTCAGGTGCTCCCATTTAGGGACTCCCTGGACAATGATGGCAGTACAGTGTAGCATCAGACTCTGCACTGTCAAAATTTGGACAATTTGAGCATCCTCTCTTGTTAAGTGGGGGTTCTCCCAACCACCTTTTAGGATGCTGCATTGATTAAATTGTGGTACAAATGTGACTGAAAAAAATCCACCAATAGACCCCAGATAAAGGTTACATTCAGTACATATACACATGTATGTATATATAAGTATAGATATGACTTCTGTGTACAACAGTTCTAAGCAACTTGGTTCTAGCTCTTTGATTAGTAGTGTGCCTTTCAAAATACTCTTGTTTTCAACTCTAGGTCTCTAGAGAATGACTGGAACAGGTGTTTATAAAAGTACCTGCCCTGGATTATCTAATGCTTCCTTTACTACACAGCCCATAAAGTTCACCAGTTTATCATTTCAAGAGAAACTGAGTTTAAATAACTTACCCATATTTGGAATTATCCACCCTTTCCCCTTTCTCTCATGAGCATCCATGCTTGGTAGCAGGATGCCCACACAAGATGGGTAAATGATAGAATGTTATATAGAAAATAGAAGTCCGATTTAGTTGAAATTGAATTATTTGATCTATTCTTAGGTGTTGTGGAGGTCATTACATCTAGCATTATTCTCACAAGAATGCATTTTGATATCCACATGATAAACTTTGAAATAAAATTACATATGTGAGGGTAATATTTTAAGTATAAAATCTACAGATTTTCTTTCACTTGAATGGCAGAAGGCTTTGATAACTAAAACTCTAGAAGTTTTGCACTGCCTGAAACTGAAGTTCTTTTTGCTTAACAGGTGATTTTTTTCTGCATTTTTAAAAATCTAAAGCCATTCTCACTACTCCATCATTATATATGTTACTTTTCTCTTATCAATAGTGCTGGAACTCACAGAGGTGTCAGAAACACCACAGGGGATCCTTTTCTCTTCACCACGCCCAGTGGGCAAAGTCTGGGGCTGGGGGAAAGGGAAGCAGTCATTGCTGCTTAGAACAGATGGGAATGTTTCTTAAAAAAAAAAAAAAAAAAGAAAAAAGTATCAGGAAATAATATATAATATATAAACTTAGAATAGCAGCAACACAATTTTGACCTGAAAAAAATCCTTTTCTTTACCTAGTCAAGTACAAGTAAAGAACTTTGTCCTCCTATTTTATAGGTTCTATCAGGGTGACTGGCAAAAATCTACACAAAAGCCTTTGTTCCAAACCCTGAAAGATTTGATGAAGTCACTCTATAATACAGAGTTCTCTCAAAAGTTCAGTTTACATGTGCATGTGCATATACATTGTAAATCAATCACCTGATATAATTTGATGTACCAACAAGAAAAAGGTTTAGAATTCTTCCCCTATATTTTAACATTTTTTGATATTTTGTGATAAATTATGTAAGATTCATTGAATCTCACACTGTATGCTACAGGTTGACTGCAAACTAAAATTAATTCCTCCTAAGCTTTGTTACTACTTTTTAAAACTTCAACTTCTCTAATATGAAAGACGGCAGAAGAGAAATAAATTTTGAAATAAAAATTTCTTTTGAAAATAAAAGTATATAAATGATTAGGAAAAAAAATCTTCCTTTGGCATTCTGAACTTGGGCTTCTGTACAGCAATTTAGCTCTAATAATTTATCAATCCCTTCTTCAGCCCTAAATTTTTACCCATGTAACTTTGCCAGCTGTTTTAATGCAAATATTTTAATGAAAATGTAAACAAGCTGTAGAATAATGATACATGTGGCTAACACTCTTGGAAATGTTCAATGATATATTCTCTGATTAACACTGTAAAGCCATCATTAATTCTTGGAAATAATTGCTTGGTATTTGTGAAGTAGTATTTTTTTCTGAATAATGGGCTTACCATTGATAAATCTATTTTAATAGTGTCTATAATGCCTTTCTTTCAAGTCTGTAGTTGGAAAACTGCCCCATTCTTCTTTCTGTTGAGAAATGTGACAGGCATCATCTGATTTCCTAATTCTTTGCAGCCACATTTCAAATGGGCACATGTAATTAAAGCTGTGGCCAAGCAGTATGTCATATCAGACTGCTGAGACAATTTTGCTGATACTAACTTTCCAAATCCATGGAGCCTTTTGTTTTACAGTGAGGGTTCAATGCTTATGATGATTTAATGGATATAAAATCTCCCTGGAAAGAAAACATCTGCAATTGCATTCACTGTTATTAAACCTCCAGTTTGATGACCCACACAACTTTGGAAGTCAAAATGTCATATTGTTTTTGCAATTTCCCTTTTAGATCAGGTATTTATAGGGGTGGATGACAATAACTCAAAGCTAAAGTTTCAGAAATAATTTGATATGTCACTAAGTATATGAGCAGGTCATAGGGGATACTCTACAAAGTTTCTGCTAGAATCATTTAGCATACATTTTTCTACAGGTAAGGAGATGGGATATTTTCCTGGAGAAGGATTGGTTTTCCTTCTTTATAGATGTACACCTAGGATTGAAAGATAAATGATACATTCTAGTTTTATTCTCAGTTTCAGAAAGACCATCCAAAATTATTGCCAATTCAGTGAACTAGAGATTACTACAAGGTAGAAACCTGAAATCAATGGAGCTATCGATTACAAAACCTCTCAGAAACTTCACCATGCTTATGTAAAGTGGCTTGGTTAGCCACAGTCTAGTGATCAACTATTTTGTGTGTGTGCAGAGGGAGTCATTGAATTTCCTATTTGGTGTGTGTCAAAGATTCTCAAATCAAATTTGCATAATGCAAAGGTGGACAATTTTCAAAATCTCAAATTCAATCCCCAAAGCACTTTAAGAGCATCAGGTTGTGGATATCATTTTGCTGATAGCTCCCTTGCTTCCTGACTCCCTATTAATTCCTCCACTCCCCCATCCCCACAATGCTAAGAGAACAAGACTTTCATCCGCCCCATAGTTACAGCAGTAAGTGTGAAAATGGGGGCCAGAAATAATTATCTGAATTATATGAAAAACTATAGTAAGAGTTTCAACCTGATCTAATAAGCAGAACAAATGGCAAGGGAAAAGCTGAAGAGAATTATGTGGATGACTTGTGGGGTTTAAACACAAGTCCTTAATTAGGTTATACTTACCTGGCCCACAAGTCAGCTCAGCATTAATTGAAAGAGATGATTAGTAAGCAAATAAAGGTCTGTCTATAACCAAGCTCAGCACTGCTTCCTTGTCTAATCAACCAACCCTGAATAAACAAGAGTCTTTGAGAAATTGCACATATCTGCCTATTGTGCCATCTTGTTGATAGACCCAGTTGTTCTCTCAGGAAGGTTTAAAGAATTATAAGGTAGCCTAATGAGCTGCCAGATCATCTCCTAGTCCAGGACCGGCTGTTTTGGGGCTTGCAATTTGGTAGGAGACAGCTTAGTATTGAGAAGGAAGTCAGAATCCTTCACTCACTGTCAGCTGCAAATGTCTCCTATGTTGCAATTCTCTCTGTAAAGTGATGGTTTCATTGCTTTTCATGCGGGCTTGTCAAAACTAGAAATTGAGGCCTGAATGCCACGTAGCGCTTGGAAGGGCTCAGAAAAGGTTCTATTAACCCAGGATGTAATTTTACAAAGATTACTTCCTGTCATAGCTTTTGAGTTTAATTAATGTCATTAAATAATAGTGATTTTATAATCCTACTACAAAAGTTTTCAAAATTCTTATAAAAGAACTATAACTCTAGTAGTAACTAGCTTCTTTTCAATTACCCACACATAGCTTCCCAAACAAAATATTGATCATAATCTCTTTCAGACTCACATGACAGAAAGAGAATTGAAAGGAAGTTTCAGAACTTGGTTGCTAAATGATTGTGTGTCTGGGAAAATAATTTAGCTTCTCTAGGATCCATTTACCTCAACTATGATATAGAGGGATTGTGATTAATTAGTATTTTTTAAGCTTGGCTAAACAAAATAAACTTGGTAATTTTCAAAAACCTATGGACCAGTTTCCATCCTAGATTAAGGAATGACACTTTGGAAATGAGTCTTGAATATGAGCATGTGTGATGGCCTCACGGGTTATTCTGAGCCTCCAAGTTAAGAACAACTGTCTCTGCCTCTAAAGTCTGGTGACTGAAGTTCTGTGACATGTTGCAGTTCTGTCTATGTGATAAGAGAGAGATGCCCCATTCCTGAGCAGAGAGATGGCTTTCACATGATCTGTGACATTTTAGTAACCAATCTTTCCCTTCCAACTACATCCTCTGCCTGAATTTGTGCAGCTTGTACCCAGACCATCTTAGCATTTTGAAGACCCAAGGGTTCCATCTTGGGCTGCCTTGAAGGAAAAAGTTAATATTATAACTTAGTTTTAAAAAAATTGAAGGGTTAGTGTTGGGGTTGGAGTTGGGTTTAGGGAGGGGGGCAGGAATGGAGGAAGGAAGGACTGTATAGATGGAGGGGAAGGGTGGGAGGGGAGGGGGGGAAGGGAAAAAATGGCAGAATGAATCAAACAACATTACCCTATGTTAATTTATGATTACACAAATGGTATGCCTTTACGCCATGTACAGACAGAGAAAAAACATGTATCCCATTTGTTTACAATAAAAAAAAAAAAAGAAAGAAAAAAAAATTACTCTGCCTCTAGAGTTTTTCAACAATTTTGTTGAAAATCATTTTGACTTTCAAGCTTACTTGTCAGAAGCAGGGGACCAAAGGCTCTTTATGTTAGTTGGCCTGTTTCACTGAAGTTCTGGTAAATAATTGACAATGTCCTGCCCGTGTAAAGACTGTTCTGCTTTCACTGATTCCCCTCTGGCCAAACCACAAGCTGGATGCTCAAGACAATGAGAGGTGATGAAGGCCCAGGATGGCACCAAACCACTAGCCTTCCTTCTATAATGCGACCTCTGCCCTATGGACTACTCCATTTCTTTGTTTAGACAGGAGAATCAGAATATTTCAAGGGTGAGTTGTCAAAGTGAATAAAATGCTCACCTGTGCTAGGACTTTCACATGCTGTGTATTCCGTGGTAATAAAAAGAAAAATGAGTCTTCATTTGATTGACCCAGCCTGAGAGAGAAAGGACTGCCCTCTGAGATGTCCTAAGATTACCCTCACCTCTGCTGGCATCGTAGGAGTGTGACCAGAACAGTGTGACTCAGAAGGGCAGTGCTTGTGGTTCATGGCTCTGTGCTTGCTGTCTTGAAATTCTTCATAATTTTATCTTTGGATTTGTGTTTGGCAAGTGAAGTTTGATGAGACAGAGAAGCACACATTGGCTAGGACCATGTGGTCCTGCTCTTGCTTCCTTGATGCCTCTGTTTGGACCTGTGTGCTGAAGCATTCTGTGGCAAGGAGATGAAGCATCTCTCTCTGCCTGGGTGGGCAGTGCCATGGTGAGTTTCATGGACAACTTGCTGGGAAGTTTACCCACCTCATACACTGAGTACGTCCCAGGTAGAGCTGGAACGACCTTGGGAGTGGGGATCACCAGTCCACTCAGAGTTGGGGCTGCCAGTCATGGGAAGAAGGGATTGATTTCCCCTTTCCCTCTCAGGAGTATACATTTTCATTTTGCATTGGGCCCTATAAATTATGTAATTGGTTTTGTCTAATGTGACCACCATCAGACATCTCTGGGTTCTAGAGCATCAGGTGGAGTCTGAGAAAGGCTGTCAAAGCCAGGTATCTGTTTGACTTCACCTTTCTGGAGAAAGATCTATCAGTCTTTTAGACTCTTTTCTTCCAACATTAAATGTCAGAATATACATAGAACCTATATTTGCTGTATGGCATGGAACAAATACCTATTTTTTTGGTACCAGGGATTGAACCCAGGGGCACTTAACCACTGGCCACATTCCCAGCCCTTTTTAACATTTTATTTAGAGAGAGGGTCTCGCTGAGTTGCTTAGGACTTTGCTAAGTTGCTGAGGCTGGCTCTGAACTCACGATTCTCCTGCCTCAGTCTCTTGAACTGCTGGGATTACAGGTGTGTGCCACCACACCTGGCCTGACAAACACTTGTTTTAAGGCCTCAGTATGTTATTCTGTCATGTAGATTAATACTACTGTCATAAAATAACATAGGTAAGTACTGGGCACAGTGCCAAAAACATGGTAGATATTCAATAAATTTTAGTTGCTATTATCCTGATTATGATATGCTAGATTCTGAAAGGAATTGCTGAAGTATTTTGATTAATACTTCAAAGGATTTCTAATAAACTCATTTCATTTTCAGTCTTCAGTTTTCTCAGAGTCTCTCAAGTTCACTAGAAATTTTTGGGAGAGGTAAAGAGGAATATTACATGATGAGAAGGGATGGGCTGTGTCCATCATAACAGCACACCCACAGCAGCTGTATAGTTGGGGTATACAGGGAATAAAACAGAGGATGCAGATGACGAAAGTCATACTCTGTTTTGCTGGAATGATAGTTGCAGGAAATGAACACGGAAGTTAAAGTATATAATGTAGGGACCTACAACCCCCTCATCTCCAGTCAGTGGTGAATGGTGTTCACAGGGCTACCTCCCTGCTAGTGACCACCATCAGTGTTGGTGTTCAGAGAACAGAGATCAGAATGCTGACTTATGCAACCAAGTGCTCCTGTGGAAATACTCTAATACATCTTTGCACTCCCACGAAGTAAAGGAAGTTGTTTCACTGCTCTCTCACTATTTTTTCTTAATTAGTTAGTATTTTCACACTAGATATCTTGGGCACTAGTGCTGTATACCATGTGGTTTTTATGTTCTCTTTGGTCCACATAAGCATCAAATAAGGCAACCAAGACAGCTTCAGAGATTAAAAAGAAAAAAAAAAAAACTTGAGTCTCAACTGAAATAGTTTAACCAAGACTTTGCAGTGAGGCAGTGAAACAGTAAGGGCTCATATCCAGTTCTGTTTGACTTCAAGATCATGCATCTTTGTGTGGGTGTGTGGTGTTGGGGATGGAACTCAGAGCCTCCTGCATCATAAGCAGTCTACCACTGAGTTATATCCCCAGCCTGTGTATCTTCTTCTAATTGATTATGAAGCTTCTCTTTTAGATAGAGTCAGTGAACTTTTTGTAGGACTGATAATAACAGCAAATGCTTATTGAGCTTTAACATCAGGTAATGTTCTAAATACTGGACATGTATTGGCTCACTTAATCCTGGAGACAGCCCTAGGAAGTATAAATTACAATTCCCATTTTACAGATGAGGAAACTAAGGCACTGGGAAGCTAAATAAACCAGACAAAGTCACCTGATCAGTGAATGACATAGCCAGGCTATCACTGAAAAGTATGATGCTTCCGATTTTATGATCAATCATAGAAGTAGACAAATGAGTCAGAACATCTTAAATTATGCAAAAATCTTAACTGAAAAAGTGTAATTTGACCTTCTAAAATAATATAGTAGACATATACATCCAAATGAGTGTTCTTTAAGTATTAGTCAAAATGTTTTTGCAATTTTTTTCAGAGCGTGGGACAAATTATGAGAATAATAATAATGGCAGCTAAACTAGTTGTACATCTATTTATGTGCCTGATACTGTGTCAATGTTTTACATATGTCATCTCAATGTTTATGATAGTAGTACCAACAGTATACACAACAGAATAAATTATTGAGTTCAAGAAAAGTAACTTTCTCCATGTTACACAGCATTTATGTGACAGTTATGGGGTAAACTTAGACCATGTGAATCCAAAATCTACACTCTTCACTACTAAACTAATACTCCACTCTTTTATGTAGTTTCATGGTGGTAAAATTAACTTTCAGAGAATAAACTGGACTTGTAAAAACTGGCTAAAGGTATTCATAACTGAGTTCTATCTGTCTTACGATTTTTAGGTACTTGAGATTAGTTTTCTGTCAAAACTATCATTTGGAGAAAATATAGACTGCCTTTCTCTCGTGATCAATAAATTATCTGAAGTCAGTCCCCAAATGATCAAGGCATTTTTGGACAATGGCAACATCATGGGTCTCCCAAGCTGTTAACCTTGGAGGAGCACTCTTATCTACAAGCATATCTATGTCCATATTTGACTCTGAATATTAACAATGGAAATTATGACTAGATGCTCACCATATATGCCTTCTGGGCTTATGGCACAGTCTGCAGGCACCATTGGAGCACCCTGTGAAGTCACTGGGTGTCCTCTCTGCAATGATTATTGCTCAGTGAGCCCTTTCTTCACAAGCAACACTTTTCTTACAGGAAGAACTTGTATGACTTTTGATGCATGATTCCACATAATCAATTCCAGCATATGAGCAAATACCATTCTAAGTTGGGGAAACTTTGTGATTTTGTGTAGGCAAATACATCCCTTGATTGGGTGGGAAAGTTGGAAGTCTTCATTTCACTTAGTTCTACATAGGATAAGACTAACCTATTTCTTGTTTTCCCAGACCTTGCTGAATGTTACCAATAGCACCCTTTTCTTTCTAATATACAGCTCAAAAATTGGCTTTAATTTACTACATAACCCAAAATTAATTCCCTTAAGGAAGAACTATGAGAATAGCTCAGTTAGGCTTTCTTGGTAAGGAAATTATTGCAGTGGGGAGAGGAGGAAGAGGAAAACTGAAGGAAGGAAAGGGAGAGAAAAGTGGGAATTAGTTTCATTGCATTTTTAGACTGATAGTCATGTGAGCTGACTTCTTTTGAATTTAGTAGTGTGCTTCTCTCGGCAGAATTTTCTGTTCAAACTTGGAATGCTCTATGGCATGCCTAAGAGAAACTGCCTCCAACTGCTCTGCCCTCAGCCAGCTCTTAACAGTTAGAGGCAAGCTTGTACTATACTATTTCTAGAATTTTCAAAACATATGCTATATTCTATGCCTTGCAGAATCTGTCAGCCATCTTAGGAAATGGTCCTTGATGAGAACTGAAATTCAGAAGTGACAACTGTTAAAAGTAAAATTTGTATATTTTCTAAAACTTCTTTTAAAAAGTTCTCTTCATATGCAATCTTTCTATTGAGAACATTACTGAACACAGCTGCTTGGACAAAAAAAGCATTCAATATTGATGGCAAGATCTCTAGTAGAACAAAGAAGGAAATAGACTGATATGATCGTGTCTACCTTGAATAGAAAGAACTGCTACTTTACTAGCAGAATATACAGAAACCTAAAGGTAGCATTTTCCATCAAAAGAGTCAGGGGAAGGATTTAGAAAAAGTCTGGAATACATGAAATACAGAAAATAATATAACAAATAGTGGATAGATGTAGAAAATAAACCAAACATAAAAAGACAAGTACTGCATGTTCTCTGTCTCATACATGGAAATGAAAAAAAGTTGACCTGATTGCAGAACAATGATTAAGAGGTTGATTAATAGTGATTAGAGGTTAGGAAGAGTTTGTGGGGTGTGTTTAAAGTAAGTACATATTGTATGCAACTGTGGAAATTTCACACTGAACTCTATTAAAATGTACAATCTATACCTGTTAATCAATTTAAAAGAAAGCTATTTATCTTATTATTAATAATCATCACTTAATCTCATATTAATTATTTTTAAAATTCTGGAAGGAAAATTTTTTCCCTAATTTACAGAGTAACACACAGGGGAAGATAATTAGAGCAGGTTGCGCCCCAACAGAAAGTAGCAGGGCTGACATTAGACCAGAAGACTAAATCTCAGGCTCTTAACCACTCCTCTGCTGGGCATGAGATTGCACTGGGGATTGCCTGATTGGCTTTTTGATTACCATGGCTTTGTTGGAATGGCCACCTCCTTGGAACTCAATGGTCCCAAAAGCATCCGTTGGGCTGAGCTGAGTATGTTTGCTGATGGACCACTTCTCAGACTGGATGTCATTTCGGGAGAGGCGACTTTCATTTTTCTCATTCTGAAGCACAGAGATACTGGGAGTGAGTCCGACATGCTGGCCTATTAGACGCCCACAGCAACACCTATAACATAAGAGGTTAAAGTGAACCCCTCGTGTGAGCCACTATTGGAATACACACTTAAAACAGCCTGCAGTAGAAACCTGCAATTCATATTGACCCATTTGAGTCAATTCTCAAGTCAAATCCCTGAAATATTGTTATTTTCTTATATTAGGCAAATGGGAAACTCTGGCTCCATAAGACAAATGCATCTTATTTTCTCTTCTCTCCTCCCCACTTTGCTTTAGTGATAAAAACTATAACATGCATTCTGCCTTCTCCATCCACACCTTTCACGCCTGGTGTATTGTTTAGCATAAGACACCTATGAACCAAAAAGTTCTCTACATTTTTCTACTTCTCACTCCTTCCATCTATCAAATCTTGCACAAAGGTTACCAAAGAACTTCGAGGGAAGAATTTTAACATGCACATTTAAATGAGGAATCTGACTTATACGTGAGTCACAACTTATCTCTCCCCAATTGACATTTACTGTCAAATATCCAGTTCCAAGAATAAAAATCTGCAGAGTTAAGTGTTCTTGAAGAAACAATGAAAGAAAGTACTCATGAGCTATTTGAAAAGTTCAAATTTGTTCCTTCAACTATGAAAATGTCCTTCATGCATTACTACTACCACTATGACAATTATTAGTATTAATAGTTATAACATGTAATTACCATTTATTAAATACTAACAATTCACCATCCATTCTATGATGAAATATTGTCATTTTGGAAAGTTAGGTGATTTATCCATGGTTATAAATGAGTCTTTATGACAATATGATCTATACTTTAAACTGTTTTATTAAATTGTCTGCTCATAAAAGCATTTCAGATACGGATGTACTACTTTATTTCAAATGCTTCCCGCCTTACATACATTTGATCTTCAGGAAGGTGAGAAAGTACCAAAAACATGCTGAGAATTCTGAAGTTCTGCAGTCACGTTAGTAATTTGCTAGGAGTCTTTTATTTTAAAGCATCTTTTTTACTAGACTAGAGCATGTTTGTATGAACTAAGCATTTTAACAAAATGCTTAGTAGGAAGAATGAATAAGCATAGCAAAAATATATATAGCCCAGTATTATACACAGAAATTAGTTCCTTCTGCAACAGTATATTTGTTATTTGATGAAGGCTCTTAAACTCAGAATTAACTGTAGATATTGCATATTATGTAGGACATATATATATAATACATATATATGTAATATATATATAATACATATATATGATTGCTTTAAAAAATATACAGCAATAACAACAACTACAACAAAAATGTTTACTTTGATATGGTCCCTGCAATGGGTAGTCATTGCTATTGTTGTCTGTCCCTATAATCACTACGTTGCATTCTTTTATTACATTAGAGACAAGAAGATTACCTATTTACCTATGGGGGTCTTTGGTGCTGGGTATGATGTGAACGCATTCTCTTTTATAAAATGCTCTTTCTATCCAGGATTTCTGAGCCTGAGAAAAAGAGAGAGAGAGAGAGAGAAAGGATGAATATAACCTTTAAACATTTTTGACTAAAAAGCAAAACTTCATAATTGCATAATAGACTGGTATATTGTAAACTAAATGGAAATTGTGGTTGTTTCACACAAACACTGAATATAATAAAATCTGTGACTCCCAGTGTCTACTAATTTGGTTAACATTATAATATTGAAAGTTAAAGGGAACAGCCATGTTAAAAAAAAGATAGTGACAGAACCATATATAAATTCATAATGGCTTTTGAAGGAAAAAAACAATGTTATTTGCTGAGAAAATGAATTTGAAGGGATATATATAACATTACGTTTGTAACCTTATAAAAAACAAGGATTCAGTTGTAGGAAGAAATACATCTAAACAAGGTTTTTGTGATTGATGCTTCCATTAGATTTTTCCTTATAGAGGGAAAGGGAAAAATGGTCAAGGGAATTGTATAACTCAACAGCCACAACCCATCACCACACTGTTCTAAAATCCAAATTAACAATGCTGATATGTAAACAAACAAACAAAAGAAGGAAACGGAAACAGGAGGAAGATAAAGGTCTTCAGCACAGTCCCAGATTTCACAGGTAAGGTCTTGGGAAGAAAAAGAGACAGATTTATTATTATTATTATTATTATTATTATTATTATTATTATTATTTTGCTTTCCACATGCCTTTAAACATACATAGCAAATACAGTTTCTAAGAACAGCTTTTGTTGGGACTATCCACCCAGAAGTCCTGCCATTGCGATTGGGTTCCCAGATGAACAAAAGATGTTCTGGCAAACTGAAGGATCTTTGTTCCAAAGCAGAGTGTTCATCCTGCATCATTTACCCCTTTCTTTATCAGCATTTGAAATGGTAGAGAAGTCTCCCATGAAGTCCAATAAGCTATTCAGAAGATTCCTTCCCTAAGCACTTAAGATGGAAGTTGCTAGAACAACCTGTAATGTTCTTTCTATATGCTCTTATCTTCTAACCCAGTATCAGTTCCAAATTCATACTCTTAAAATATACAGGGTTAAGGCAAAATTGATCTGTTTACTTGAACTGTCTCAATCACTGGTGTTAACTGTTACCGGCCCCTGTTTGTTGGATGTAATCATCTTGGGGCCAATGGCAACTCGGTAGAGGCTGGGCTGGGTTCTGGTTTGCCCTTAACCCCTTGATTTCCTACAATGGAGGTCTATGCAAGCATGTAGCTCTGATAGCAGCGGTTCTTTCATACTTGTGACAATGCACATTTTACAAGTGGCAACATGAGGGGGTGTTTGGAGGCCACCAAGCAACTGCATCCTGTTTCAGTGATGTTGACAATGGGGGTCACATAATTTCAGGGTGTTCATGCATTGTCTACATGAAAAAAAGCACCCCACACTGCCTCAGATATCACAGGTCCAAATGAACCTCTGCATCCTCATGTTTCAAAAGCAATATTTGCAGTACTTTTTTTTTTTTTTGGTCAACGAGACATGCAAAAAGTATTCTCAAAGATTTTTCTTCTCAAATATATAAGTTAATGGTGCCATCTTTGCAACAGGAAGGGGCTTAGCAGCATAGATAGCTAGTCTTCATCTTTACAAAAAAAGCCTGTAAGCTAGACTATTCATAGGCCATGATTTTCCCTAGACATTGAATACTTTCATTGATAATATCTCTTGGCAGAAAGGTGGTAAAATGCTCCTCATGGGACATTTGAAACCCATTTTCCCTACACCTCAGGGAGCAGAAGAGAGAATGTACTGCTTTTTTCTTTTCATGACCCACTTTGGCCAGCCTTTAGAAGAATATTTTGAGGGAGCATCTGGAAATTTCAGGGAGTGCTGATCAATCCCACTTGAGAGGAAATCAGAAAAGCAGTATCATGGGTAGAACGTGGGGTTTACAGTTAGAAAAAGTGGCATGAGTGGGACTCTGTGACATGGAGAAAGTCACATGAGTTCTTTGTTTCTTAGTTTTCCTCATCTATAAAATGGGCACTATGGTAATAACTGACATTCAAAGTTGTTGTCTTTATTTTAGGAGTATCATGTTTCACTTCAAGAAGAGGGAATGGTTCTGGGTTGATTCTGGTACCAACAAGGTAGCAGATAAGGGTAGCATGAAATTCCCGTAAGAATGATCTAGATTGATTTTCCCTTGTGTTGAGACTGATAGAGCACTATATGAGGCACATAGAAAAGTTACTTCACTGAGTCTCTTCCTTAACATGTAGTTCATCAATAACTACTTTGGAAAGTTTTTGAAATAATCAAATAAAACCCTTGGCACATAGTAGGAGCTCAACAGGTAATAACAATAGCTAATATTTATGAAGGACTCATTATGGACTTGGCATTGTGTCACATATGCACTATCTGCATAGATCCTCAGGAGAACTCTTTCAGGAAAATACTACAAATTATGCTGCTTTTACCAATGAAAAATTTCAGGCAGCGAGACGCAGCAGAGTTCCAAAGTCAGTGTTTGAACTTGAGTAACCTGATTCCAGAGTTCACTCTCACCTACTCTGCTAACCTGCCTCTCCAAGTGAGATTCTGTTGATATTAAACATTGTTGATGTAGCAGTGCCATTTGGGCATGCCTGGGAACCTCTCGGTATTTGGAGAAGTCTGGATGTTGGAGGCCTGTCTAGAACCAGCTCAGGCATGCTCCTTCCTTGTTCTTGCTCCCCTCATCCCAACCACAATGTTGCCTATTCTTCCTCTCTCCCTGGGGATGAAGGATGAGGGTGGGACCTTAGGAAGAGCTCAGAAGATGAGAAAGAAGTAGAAGTGGGGAGGTCATTATCACAACTACGGAAAAGAAATGAGATCATAACGACTCAAACTGAGAATCTGGGGGACCATGGCAAAAGGATTAGGCTTTTCAAGAACACCTTTGTTATATTTTTCACATGGGGATCCCAGTTTCAACTTGAAAGCTACTAGAAAGTTGAATAAGATGGTATTGGGTAAGATTTACTAGTATGGACTCCCACTTGTCTTTCAGTATAAAATAATTTCACTTGAGTTCAGTTTCGCGAGTTAATTACCTTTCAAAGGTGAAAAGCTACCTCGGTGTTAGCAAAAGGACTGAGGATGAGTTTCTATTTCTTGTTATTAGTAGATTAATAATTTATCTCGCCAAGGCAGACAATTGAGGCTTGGGGGTGGGGTGAAAAAAAGAGAAACAGAAGGTAAAATCTCTTCTCATTATTCATAATTGAATTGAATTCTCCATTTTTGAGAAGAGTATAATGCATAATAGAAAGAATGGATGTGTAACACATGAATTAGGGATTCTACAAAACCTCATGTATAATTTACCATGCTCTGTGGAGGGTTTTGCTTTATTGTGCTTTTATTCAGGTCTTTAATGTGGACAGATACTAGATTTTAAAAAATATTTTCTTAGAGAGAATGTATTTGATGTATAATCATAGTTTAACTTGTTCCCTCAACTAATTCCCTTTTCTTTTGCTCAAAGGCTTTGAACTAGTCTTTGTGAAGTTTTATACTTTCCTTCAACATCCAGCTAAGTGAGCCACAATGATTATCCTCGTTGTTAGAAAGTATGAAATAACTTTGACACACTGTTTTTCTAACTGACCTTGTAATTCTCTTCTAATGCAAGACATCAATGGCCAGTTTGTCCTAACATCTTTTCCTTTAATATGCTTTGGAGGTCTCAGGTTCTCTTAGAAAAGATGGCTTCTATCAGCCCTCAGAAAAATCACTTTTGTACATTCTTTTCCCAAAGGTAGAATGGTCACATAATCATGGCCGAGTCTGTGAAGCGCTATTTTCTTCCTGTCTTTCTGCATTATCAGTCATGTGTGATGTGTAATAGGGAAGTGTTTTTCAAAGGCTAATAATTAAAGGACATCTTATTCAAAACAAAAACGAGGACATTCACATTTTGAACAAAGTATAATAATTATCAGAGAGAAAAACAAGTCCAAATTTTGAAAATGAAGCAGGCAATCAATAAAGCATCAAAATAATTGAAACCAAAAGAAGAAAGTTGTAAATATTGCCTTAAAAAGGAAAAAAATAAAGAAATAATTTCATTTAAGCAAGTTTCAACTCTTTCACAAAGGCTCCCCATCAACTTTATACCCCAAACTACTTTCAATCTTCTTCCTGTGCAGTCCTGGCTAGCTACAAAACCAGACCTTCTCTGTGAGGGAGCAGTTTATGAGTACACACACAGGGAATGTATTAAGCCTGTCAGAAAGCAATTGCAATCCATTTTTTAGCAGAGCAATATAGCAGAGGGACAATAACCCAGACCAGTAACTGCAAGATATTTTTTTAAAGTCCATTAACTTTACAGAAACAAATTCAAAGAAAACTTCACCACACTTCTCATGTTCACATTTTTTCTGTATCAAATAGACACTCTGTCTTGATTAGAGCAAAATACCAAGATCCAAAGGGACTGAACACATGTCTATTTGCACCTTTTGCTTTCCCTCAACACCCCTCTGGGTGTTTCTTTGGTCTTTCTCTAGGTGCCCAGATCCAACACTGAAAAGTTCAACAAGAGAAAAGTTAGCTGAAATCATTTTACCTGTGCACTGACTCTGGCTGGTGGAAAAGGCTAGTCCCTGGAGCGGCTCCTGTTGCTTTCATTTTGCTGTGGCCGGGGCTGGTCATCCCGTTAATAATGCTCTTATGACCGCCCACTGGAAAAAAAGTCACTTGCCCGGCTCTTCCCCCAAGAGACGTTTCAAGTAAGCAATGAACTTGGGCAGATTAGCCCCTTGGAATGTGCCACTGCTTCGGGATTAGCCTCACTAAGAATCCCATGGACATTCCCTTGCAGTCCTCCAAACACTGCTTGATTTGAACATCTAATCTGACGCCAGAAGAAAAACAAATCCCCTGAGAGATCGGATTTAACTGGCACAAGTCCTAACAGGCTCTGCCCCCACCCCTTTTCATTTTCCATTTTCAGAGAGAAAGCTTGTGAAAGTGTGATAAGGTGCTCTGCGTTCTGAAAGTTCAACTTTGGAAAGCAAATCCTTCTGAAGAAACAGTGTATTAATGCTCCAAGTGGTTCCAACACACAAGCGGCATTGTTCCACCGGCGGCAAAGAATGGAATGATAGCATTTCTTTAAAGAGAAACCGCAAAAAACTCAGAGTGTTTCAAAAGAGTATTTTGCTCCCTAAACATGAGCCCAAGTAGAATAAAGTTGGAGTCTGTCAGGGACCTTCTACAGCTTTTAAAATGTCAATACTAAAACTCGCCTGATCCTACTTCTCCTTCTGCTGCCCCTCCCTGACAGCTGCAAGTGTATGATTAGAAACCTACACTCTATTTCCTTATTTAAAATGATGACCTGTGGCCTCTACAGCTCATGGATGCAGATGGAAAGTGGTGACACCGTGATGTGTTTATCTGGGTGGCTCAACTGTGAGATTCCAGCTGGTATTCACTCACACAGAAAGGGCTCTTTCAAATACCATCCACGAGTGAATTTTTTAAACAATAGAAGTTCTTAACCAGATAAGTGATTACATCAGGGGAGAAGAGAGTTCAAATTTCAACAAGGCAAGAATGCTTTTTAAAAGGGGAAGATATGAGCACTATCTCTCCACAGACTGACCGACTCTTGCATGAACAGAGGCTGGAGTGAGAGGTGACATTCTTCACCATTAAGTCTGGGGCTGTAGCTCTGTTCAGGCTGTAAAGCTCTGATTTTCATTTTTCTACAATCTGGTGTCCAAGTGACTAGTATGTGTCTTGTACACACTGACAAAGAGCAATAATGGTATGTGAACAATTGCTTTCAACGGGAATTAGGTCCTGGATCATCTTTTTACCTCTCTGCTCTTTCCAGGATTGATCATCAAAGTCCCACAATTTCTGGTCTCTCACTTACCAAGGTTTCCCCAGAGACAAGGGACAATAAACTGCCTAATGACTTTTGACTAAAGAAACATTACATTAAGTAAGACTCAAATAAATGTTTCTTTTTTTTTTTTTTTTTGACTCTCCCCCCTGAGGAGCTGGGGGTTCAACATCTCTAGTAATAAGAGAAATGCAAATCAAAACTACCCTAAGATTCTATCTCACCCAATTAGAATGGTGATTATCAAGAATACAAGCAACAATAGGTGTTGGTGAGGATGTGGGGAAAAAGGAACACTCATACATTGCTCCTGGGGTTGCAAATCAGTGCAGCCACTCTGGAAAGCAGTGTGGAGATTCCTTAGAAAACTTGGAATGGAACCACCATTTGACCCAGCTATCCCACTCCTTGGCCTATATCCAAAGGACTTAAAATCAGCATACTACAGTGATGCAGCCACATCAATGTTCATAGCTGCTCAATTCACAATAGCCAGATTGTGGAACCAAGCTAGATGTCCTTCAATTGATGAATGGATAAAGAAACTGTGGTATATATATATATACAATGGAATATTACTCAGCTATAAAGAAGAATAAAATTATGACATTTGCAGGCAAATGGATGAAATTGGAGAAAATCATGCTAAGTGAGATAAGCCAATCTCAAAAAACCAAAGGATGAATGATCTCGCTGATAAGCGGATGATGACGCATAATGGGGGGTGAGAGGGGAGCAAGAATGGAGGAAGGAGGGACTGTATAGAAGGAAAATAGGGGTGGGAGGGGTGGGGGGAAGGAAAAACTAACAGAATGAATCAAACATCATTACCCTATGTACATGTATGATTACATAAATGGTATGTTGTTACTCCATGTACAGAGAAACAAGATGTAACCCATTGTTTTACAATAAAAATAAATTTAAAAAAGACTCAAATGAAAATTTGAACTGAGTTTCAGCATCAAACGCATGAGGTTGGAACAAATCCCTTTGCCTGTCCTCAGTAACTGGCTACAACCTTCACAGTATCACACACCCTCTCTTCTGTGCACCTGTAGCACTTCTAAACATTTGTTCCAAGGGAATCATCAGAGGTATGAGCACACGAAGATGTTCACTGCAGCATTGTTTACAATAACCAAAAACCAGAAATAAGTCTACCAGCAGGAGACTAATGAATATAAATTGTGCCATTTGTGATTACAATCAGGTTTCAGAAGACTACATAGTTACATAGAGAAATGTTTGCATTTTATGTAGGAAAAGTAGGCCATAAAACAGTGCAAAAACTTAACAAATTTTAAACAGAGATGATAGGTAGAAACCATTCTAAACTTTGTTCTTTTGCTTTCCCATATTTTCCAGTTTACTCCTCTAAGTGTGCATGGGTACTCAGAATACTATAGTTAGTGTATTCAGAAAATAAAGTTTTTCCAACTGGCGAGCTCTCTCTACACTAAGTTAATAGGAGGTTATTGGGGGAATAGTAGCTCCAGAAGTGACTGAGGAAGAAGTTCATGAAGACTGAAGGCTCAGTGGGGAAGATTTGGAAAGGAAAGTTTTATAATGTGCAGGGTGGGTTTTCTGGAGAAAAAGAGAAAGCAGAGGAGAGGAGGCAAGAAGGAAGGGAAAATGAAAGAAAAGGAAAGAGAAGGCAAGGATGTGGGCAGGCAGAAGCCTAAAAGGCCCACTGAGCTCGCAGGCTGTAGTGTGGCCATATTGGGTCTGTGAGACCCAATAAATCAGCCATAGATAATCTTCCCAACATAAGAAATTACCCAACAACTCAGTCTTTCAGCTTCCTTCTTCACTAGACACTACTCCAACCTTCCTCCTGTTACTTCAACTCTGGAGATCAATCCCGTAATACTGTCTTTTAAATATTGTCCATGCATTTTTTTAACCTATTCTTTCTAGTCTTATTTTTTCTATTTTCTGTTTGGTTTTCTTTCTTTTTCCTTCCTAAAGAGAAAGAAATATTCAACAGGAAATAAAATATGAGGTGCATTCCACAAAGTTTACACCAAAGATAAAAGTATCACTAGGAATATCCTAGGCAACTGGTGTTAGTACCAAAGGAAGCCCCAGGTGTGTCAGCACAGAAACGGTTCATATGAGGTAGCTGCTCATCCTCAGGACCTTTTGATTTAAGAAAGTAATTAGCTCCAAAGAGACTTGGAACACTGGGCCACACTGTGCATATGGATCTTTTAAAAATCTTGTGCATCACCCAACAATGCTTCTCCCAAAAGGGGGTATTACCAGCCTGCTTCAGATGTAATTTAGAGAGAATATAATTTGAATACTAACAAGAGAAAATCACAAAGCATAATGCTAACTGTGGTTATTCTTCACTCTTTTCTTTGTGCAAGGCAGAATAACTTATTTTCCCAATTCATCATTAAAGAAACATTACACTTGAAGAGAATGTACTAAGATTATTCTATTGGTACACAACAATTTTGTAAAAGTTAAATCAGATTTTCTACCAGCAGAAAGTAGATTTTGACACAGAAAACACATATTTCATTATTATAAAGAACATCCAAAGCATTTTTTTTTTCCCCTGTGATGCCCACATTTGATAGGAGCAGCAAAACAGCATGGTATAAGAGGTTGGTAAATGTCTCCTGCAAAGAGCCAAATGATAAATATGTTAGAATATTTGAGGACCATAAAATCTCTGCTATAGGACTTGACTATCATTATGGTACAAAAGTAGTTGCAGACAACATATGCACAATTGAGTATGGCTTTGTTTCAATAAAACAGGTCGTGAGGCCAGGCTCAGTGGCACAGGTCTGTAATCCCAGCTACTCAGGAGGCTGAGGAAGGAGGATCACAAGTTTGAGGCTAGCCCCTGCAATTTAGCACAACTCTGTCATAAAGTAAAATAAAATAAAACAAAATGAGTGCAGGTGTAACTCAGTAGTGGAGTACCCCTGGGTTCAATCTCCAGAATTGCACAAAACAAACAAAAACAAAACAAAACCAAAAACAAAACAGGAAATGGGCTGCAACTGGTGGGTACTGATAAGCCCCTGATGTAGAATAAAGAGATCTGTACAATAGGGAGTCCTGGTAGGGTGATAGTGATTCCTAAAATCCAGACTTTCATGGCACCATGACTAACTTCACAGTGCTTCTGCAAGCGCACAAGCAGGGTCTCCTTTGTGGTTCTTTGCTCCTGTTGTTCCTCCCACCTGGACAGCTTCACCTTCAAATATCCCACAACTCTCTCCCTCCACACATCTGGACAGCTTAGTGGTCTTTTGTGACCAACCTAATTAGAGGTACACCTTGTTGTTCTCCATTCCTTTGAGTTTTTCCTCATAGCCCTTCACCTTACGTGGTGTTGTGCAACACCTTTATGTGTCCCTGTGTCTCTGCGTCCTCTACTAGAAATACGTTCCTGAGGGCAGTGGTTTGTTTAGTTACTGCTGTTCTCCCAGCACCTACCACTGTGGCATGTGGTCGGCACATAGAGGGCTGAAGCCCACCATTTGCTTTCTTGGAGAAGTAGTTAGTCCCCTGGAAAATGATGGTGTTTAATGGACCAGTGTTTCCTAAAGGGGAATTTTAAAGTGACACACAATTGGAACTTTTTCTTTTACTACTTGGGTTTATAGTAGTATATGGTATAAAAGGGATGGTTATACCTGTGATTTAATGAACACTATTGCTTCAAGCTGTAATTTCTCCTTCTTGGTGTTGTGAAAAGATGAGCTCACCAAAAATATTTAATAAGTTTGAGTAAAGGTTATTATGGCATCAAAAAAAGGACAGAAATTGAGGAAACACAGGACCAGACCATCTTTTTATTTTTATTTTAACACGTGAAAATAAATGCACCATGTACTCTAATGTTTGAGTAGCCATTGACCCATAGTAAACAATCCTGAGGACCAGAACATAGCCAAGCCACCTCCAGAGCAACACACCAGCATGTTCTTTCTAAAACAATTGATTATGCCATCCTCTTATCAATACCTTTTGGTAGCTCCCCAAACCTAGCATGAGCAACTCAGCATTTAAATCCTTCAGGATCTGACTCTGAAAGAATCTTATTCAGATCTCTCAATTTCCCAACAAACCTTCACAAACTTTAATACAGCAAACCGAATTACTCCTTGTGCCCCTGAGGCACTGTGGTGTCCCATACTTCTCAATCTTTGAATATGCTGTTCCTTCATCTGAAATGCTAACTTCTTCCTGCTGTACTTGGTAAATGACTCTGTTCTTCAAAACTCTATATAAAATGTTATGTTCTTTGAGAGGCCTGACTGGTCATCGCCAGGGTGAACCACTATAACTTTTTTTCACCTCAAAACCTTGCTCACACTCTCAGTGGGGGAAACGTCAGGTAGTATTATAATTATTTATATTCATTTCAATATATATAATCCTTTAGTTCCATTTTCCACTGCACTGATATAGTATTCTGTGTCTGTTATGGTATATCTGGAGCTTTGTAGCCTTACCTGAAAGACTTCCCTTCTTCCCTCTCCTATTTTTAATCACCATTTCTAGGGGATTATCAGTTCTTCATTTCTAGAATTCACCTTTGGGGGATAATCTCTTTATGGTACAAATTACTTGTGCTCAAATTTACATTATGCCCTCTGAACTTAAATCAGAGGATGTAGGTCTCTACTTCAAAAGTATCCTATATACGGTCAAGGATTAACTGTCAGTTTCAACAGAACAGCTATTTCTATACACGGTGTCTTAAAAGTTATATGCCACACACATCCACTTAGGAAATCTGTTGCCTTTGTTGAGCAAAAAAATAAAAAAATAATAATAGTAGTGCCAGTCCTGTGAGACTGGAATACATCACAGAAGTATAGTAATAGGATAAACTTTGCCCTCAGAAGAAGAAAATGAAAGACAAGATTATGACCAGAAAGTGCTGAGACTGAGGTTAGACATCGCCCTCAAGGACCAAGAGCTTTAAGATGACAGCTCGTTTGTTAGAAAGCAGTACCACTGCAACAATGTCAACCCACACCTAGTGACCAGGAGAGTTTTCTGTATTCACGGAGGAGCGCCAGTGGGAACTGGAACTTTGTTCTCTGTCAAGTAAATGCAGAGCTGGAGCAACACAATGTCGCCCTTTCAGTCCTTAATTCTGTTTAGCTTTCATATCTCATTCCTGCACCATTCTGATTTTGTTAGGAGCCCCAAAAATGTACCGAGTCATAAAATAGGAACAGTTCACATTAGGTAGAAAGGTGGAATTTATGTGACAAGTTATGTCAGATTCAGAGGCTGATTTTAATACTGTTTAACTCGTTTGCCCTGGAAAGATGAAGATGCGGAGAAAAGCAGTGGGTGAGAATGGAGAAGTAGCTGCGAGAGTATTTGGAATAGAACTGTCATATCAGAGTTAACTACTAAGGAAACACCCCCCTTTCCTATGTGTGCACAAATTTTTATTTTATCATCAGTCTTAACTACTTTAAAGTATTTGGGGTGCTGCTTTAGTTTAATCAACGGGTGATTCCAAACCTAAAATCAAAGTCTTTATTCTCACAAGGCATAGACTTAAATTTGGCTGTAGGATTTTATTTCTGAAATCCCTCTTTTCTTTATCCACTCAAAGCAGTAGTAAGGCAGTCTGGTGGAAGCATGACTGATTAAGAGTCTCAAGATATGCAACCGAGCCATGACAAATCGACAACTAGGAGCATGACCTTGGAAGCTAGTGACTTAACCTTGGTGAGCATCAAGGTCAGCTGTTGCTCCCAGAGTTGATGATTCTGGGAATCAGAACCTCACAGTTTTATTGTTAGTCTCTCATTAATGTGCACAAAGTATGTATAGAGGTTTTGGAAAATAAGGGATTTAAAAAATCTTTACAAATTCATGGAGCTGTTGTTCTTTTCATAAAGAAGCAAATAAAAATGTTGCAGAGCACAAGGTTTTGTGTCTATGGGGTGCAAAGTACATAAGGAGATTTGAACTAACAAATAATCCCCCAAAGAATTCTCACCAGGCTCCAGCCATTATTAAGAATGTCCCTGGCTGAGCAATTCAGCAGACACGTAAAATTCTAATTCTGTTTCAGGAAGATTTCAAATGTTAAGACATTATGATGATCAAGCAGTAATGTAGTATTTCTTGTTCTGCCAAGGAGAGAATTTTCAAGACCAGAACTGGGTGTCCTCTTGCCCTTGTCCCCTACCAAATAATAAATTCAATCTCGATGTCATCAATCAGATCAGAATATGCAGACTGCCCAGGATTTGTAGGGTTTTTAAAAAATCTAATAACTGAGAATTATTTAATTGGAGGGACTGAAAACAAATCAATCTCATTTGTATCATCAAAAGCAACTTATAAGCAGACAGATCCAGCAGTAAGAATGCAAAGCTATTCCTATTATCTTTGGACATGAAAAACTACTAGATATTAAGTTAATGCAGCCTAAATGTATTTTTGTCTGATAGTCATCTTTCCCTGTCAAATTATTAGATTGTTAGGTAGAAAATAAAGCCATTCAGATAAATTCAGTCATTGGTGATATTGTTCTAATGTGACACTTTCAAGGTTGTTTAAGGTTATTAGGTCTAACTCAAAAATAACCATCAGTGTCTTTCCTGAACACTCATTACCAATGTTGTATCTTATTGATTTACTCTTACCTTAGCACATTAACATAAAATCTCTTTGCAAGACTTTAGATCCTAGAAGAGAGCAGTTCATATGTTAGCTCTCCCTAAATATATTAATTTAAATTTGATGCACATAGAATGAACATGAATTCAAAAGTAGGTGGAAAGAATTTTAATAGGTGGTACAAAAATACAGACTTAGTCTCCAACTTGTGTTCTACTGATGACATCATGATTTCTTCTATCCTGTTTCTAACCACCTCATACCTGCACTATAGAGTTCCAATCTCGAAATATTTGATTCCAAAATGAATTTTTGACAGTGAGATTCTTCTGAGAGAAGCTATGCTAATTTTCCTGCGTTCCGGGGCTACCGCCCCATCCGGGACGCCTCCCCAATGGGAGAGACTCACCCGGCGGCTTTGAGTTGGTCCCAAGTCTCTCACTATCTCCTCTTTTGAATCTTGCGTCCTGGAGCAACGTGAAATGCAGCCGCCCCCTAGTCCGCCATCTTGAAACTCGATGCTAATTTTAAAACAAATCCAGTGTTGGTTTCTTAATTGATTCCCCAATCCATTCTTCACCCAGCAATGAGTCATCTTTCCTCCACTACTTAATAGATTTTTAGAGCAGCTTCAGGTTTACAGAAAAATTGAACAGCAAGTATGGAACGTTCTAATACACTCCCTCCTCCAAACTTTCCCTTATTGACCATCTCACATGGGTTTAATACATCTGTTGCAACCGAGAAATTTCTATATTATTGTAGCACTGATGCAATATAATTAACTAAATTTCATAGGCTAAATTAAAGTTCACTGTGCTGTATAGTTCTATGAATTTTGCTAAATGCAGGTTAGGGGTCCATCATTACAGTATCATATAGAACAGTTTTAGTGGTGATCCTTCAAAATGATGATGTAGTTCAAGGTATTTCATCTCCTCCATTCTAAATCACTCAGTGATTTTCTTTTTCTTTTACGACAGAACCCAGATTCCTTAGCCAGTGAGTCTTGCAGGCCTTCCGCAGTCACACCCCAGCTCACTTGTCCAAACTCTTCTATGCCCAACTGAACCAGCTGACTACCCCCAATCACACTAACCTTCTTCAGATTCCCAATTTCTCTGAATAAAAACACATAAGAGTAAAACTTACCATGTTATAAGTTAGTCTTTAATTTTAATACTGCTTCTTTTTTTTTTTTTTTTTTTGACAGTGGGGAAATGTAATAGTAGTTCACTTTATTGTGCTTTGAATATATCCCTTGCTGCTCTGCCACTGCAATTTAATACTGCTTTCTGAAGGGCTATAAACAAATAATTTTCATGACCTGGGGTAGGGGACAGAAGTGGGGAGGATCCATGGGCAACTTGATATTTCAAATGTACATTTTTGAGGTAACAACAGCAGAATCACCTCCCTTCAGGGAACTAAAAATCCCCTACAGAATTCTTTCTTTTGATAATGTGATTTATTTTAAGAATGGCAATTATCAATAATACAAGCAACAATAAATGTTGGTGAGGATGTGGGGAAAAAGGTACACTCATACATTGCTGGTGGGACTGAAGATTGGTGCAGTCTCTCTGGAAAGCAGTATGGAGATTCCTCAGAAAAGTTGGAATGGATCCACCATTTGACCCAGCTATCCCACTCCTTGGCCTATACCCAAAGGACTTAAAATCAGCATACTACTGTGACGCAGCCACATCAATGTTTATAGCAGCTCCATTTACAACAGCTAAACTATGAAACCAACCTAGGTGCCCTTCAACAGATGAATGGATAAAGAAAAGTGGTATATATACACAATGGACTATTAACCTTAAAGAAGAATGAAATTATGGCATTTGCCAGTAAATGGATGGAACTAGAGAATAACCTGTGAAGCAAAATTAGCCAATCCCAAAGAACCAAAGGCTGAATGTTTTCTCTGATATGTGGATGCTAATTCAAAATAACGGGGGGCGGGTAGATAGGGAAGAAAATAAGAACTTTAGATTAGACACAAGGGATTGAAGGGAGGGGAGGGGGTATGGGAGTAGGAATGATAGTAGAATGAATAGGACATTATGATCCCATGTGCACATATGAGTACACAACCAGGGTCATTCCACATCATGTACAATTAGAAGAATGAGGAGTTATACTCCATTTATGTAGGATGTACCAAAATGCATTGAAAAAAGAAAGCTATTTTTACAAAAGGAGTCTCACTTGGCATAGGAGAGATAAATGTGAAAATATTTTGGAAGTAAAGGTGAAGTCATTCATCACAGGAAAATCATGAAGATGTAAGCTCTCTTAGGTCTTAGGTCTTTTTAGATCTGTCAGGAAAATCATGATCTAAGACCTTAAGTTTGCAAGAGATTTTATGTCCCTTCTCGAATATTTAGTAGAACACTAACTTTTTCCTGGTAAATTATACCTTGTTTCCAGCTGATAACATAACTGCACAGGGGAGATTCCCTCTTCCCCACCCCCCATGACATTCCTGACTTTGGCATTGCTGTCTACACAAGAACACTATTTATGACCATTCATTAAAATTGTCACCACAGGGGAAGGCTCAAATCATACTATAGTGCCTGGTGACCCTCCAACAATGTTTCTTTTGTTTGAACAGTTATTTTTCCCTTTTATTTTTTCTTTGAGTACCACATGACACAATAATATATACATTAAGAAATTACTTTGAGAACATACTAGATGAAGAACAATGATCAAACATGGGACTCTGATTCATGCACATGTTTATGTAGATCTTTTCCTACTTAAGGTCCCAATGGTAGTTATTTGAAAGTGAATTATTATGAAAATGGACATGTATTTCTACAAATATGTAAATCTGACATCTCACCAGAGAGAATCAGACAGAGAAAACACCTCATTGCTCTTACAGTTCTAATGTAAAAGTCTTTAGGCGATCATTGAGAAGAAAATGTAAACAGAAGCTTAGCTGTGGACTTGTTAACCAGACATACTGCATTAAAATCGATGCTACGTGAAGCTCTGATGTTAGTTATTACAAGGAGAATTTGAAAATGGATGATCAGAGCTGTACTCACATATTAAAAAATATCCACTGAACACCAGCCTTTACAAAGCTCTCAGTTTCTGAAAAGGTACAAAACTCTATAAAGTCCTTGTTTCTGCTTTAAGTTCACTGTGTTTTAGAAGAACCCTTCTCAAATGATTTTTAGTGAAAGATCATTTTTAAAAATTTTCAATCCACTATAAAATAAGTTTTTTGAAATGTCACAAAATGATCATGCACTTGAATTTTGTGGAGACGGTAAATAGCTCTGGAGGTTTCTACATGTTTACTCTCCAGTGTTTGAACCTTCATCATCCATGAGCACCAGTTCCTGGTCCACAAGGCACTTCTCTTTCCCACCCCCCATTACACACCTGACTTTGGCATGCTGTCTACAAAGCATCAGCAGCAGCTAGGACATTGTTAGTAATGTAGAACCCAGACCTTACTAGATCTACTAGACTTGCACCTGCATGATACCCAGTGATCCTTCTACATTAAAACTGGAACAATACTGTTCTGGAGGGAAATCAAGTACCGTAAAGACTACAATAACACAACACTAGCAATAATAATAAACAGTTTATAGCTCTTACAATAGACCATAAAATGGTCTACTATTTCCACATCTTAACTAATTTGAACTTCATCAAAATCCTGTGAGGTAAGTGCTTTTATTCTGCACATTTTGCAGGTAAGGACACTGAGGCAGTAGAGGGTAAACTACTGGTTCAATGTCATTCACCTAGAAAGCAGAACACAGGCATTCAGAACAGCTTAAGTAACAGAAGTGGAGACATATGCCAGGGGCCTCAGAACAGCGAAGAGACAATTTAAGCCAGGAAAGAAATTTGGGCCTGACACACTGTTGGTGCTGGTAGCAGAAGGTATGCAGTGAAAGGATTTTTCTTGCATTTCATTGACTTAAATAATGTGTCTTTTCCTATTTCCATAACTTCAGGGAAATGGTTTCAATTTAATTATGGTTCTCATACTCCCTGCGATTTAAGATTTAAATTATTTCCTTCTCCTCCTGTTTCTCCTAAATCTTTATAACAGTAAGTGTTCCTCCTCTGAGCTTCCATCTACTTTCCTACCCATTTACACTTTCCATCTTTATTAGTAATGTTTATTTATCTTCTATCCTCATGCTCCTCTCAGCTCCCAGAGGCCAAGGACCTTATCTTTTTACCTTTCTACTCTGTCCCCTAATTCCAAGTGCCCGGCACCTGGAAGAATCTCAATAAACATTTGTTAACATAATCAGTAATATTAGTCATTAGTCACAGATCATACAACTGTGGGTGGAACATTCTATAAGATGTTCATTCATGGAACACCTTGCTCTTCCTACATTTTCCAAACATGTTCTGCACAAACAGAACTGTCAAGCCTTAAAGTATTTAGCAAAATGTAACTGTCAATATGGTTACTGAATTGACTGATTACAATGATCACATGACCGTGTGTCGTGTGCACAGACACCTTTGTGTGTGATTTTTTCTGTTGAGAGACACAAATTTTGTGTTTGGCAATTCTACAATACAGATAACAGTGCTAAAAAGCACTGAGAAAAGAAAATTATACATATACATAAAATACATATTTTTATATAAAATATATTTCTATTTTTCTTTTTGTTGGCATTATGGTTTATTAGCTCATTTGAAGGATAATGGGTCCACACTATCATTCTTAAATTCCTGGGACTTTGAATTAGTATTTCATGGCCTAAAGAAAAAAACTGGGGAAAGCTTTGGATTATAAAATGGTATTTTGGAGATACATAAATTATTTTTTAAATGTCAGTAGATGTCATTATTTAAATTTAGCCATTTGCTTCATAGTATAATTTCCCATCGATTATGTTTTCCCACAAATTTGAGTCCCATGTTTTATTTTGTCTTTGCTCCCAAATTTTCAAGCCATAAAAAGTACAGGCTGACACAGATTACTTGGAAAACAATTTCATCCAGTATAATTCAAAATAATAGAGAAGAGTGGGTTTTTTATTTCATAGGCATGGTCCTTTCCTAGCTTTTTATTTTTATTTTTTTACCCAAATAGAAAATTCGTCATTTTCTATGTTAAAAATTAAACTGCCAACAGAATTTTAAATGGGTATATTTTAGTTGGTATTTCCATGTGTGTGTAGATGTGTGTACCCAGACAGGTTTACATGATTAGTTCATAAGTTTGAGTATAGAATCCAGAAATGCTTTCTTCAGCTGAATTTATGGTTCCCTTTGTGTTCTCAGATGCACACATCCCACCTCATCTGTACTGCTCTGCTCATTCCTTAACATTTAAAACCTAATTGATGAATTCCTCATTAACACTGTTATGTCAACTTGGGCTTTTGCATTGGATGTCAGTACAAGTATCTTGTAGAACATATATGAGAATCCTAAGTTGCTTGGCTAGTGATTTTGTACTTACAGTTCTCTATTACCTGGTCTATTCGCAATAGAACAGAGAGGAAGGGGTAGTTTGCTTATGCTTCCATCTATGACCAGGGAAAATTGTTTCATTGCCTCAGCTTCTTCTTTGCAAACACAAAGAATACTGTTCATCTTGTACCCTCACAGAGGACTGTGGTCAGCACTGATAAATGAGATAACAACCCTGGACGCCTTTCAGAATGTCATATGAGGATGTGTTAGCCTAGGGTACTGGTTTGCCCAACAGACAAAAACATTCTTTGAAGCTTTCATTTTATAAAAATAGATGACTGAATTTAAGCAGTTTTAAATTACATTCTTGCTTGACTTACACCTAAATGTCATTTTTTTTATTAAAAAAGTACTATGTGAATTGATCTGACCCTCCCCCTCTTAGAAATAATAATAAAAAACCTATTAGGAATTTTCTGAGACTTAAGTAACATGGAATTTGATTACACAGTGCATTCTGAGGCTGAGCCACAGCAGGCTGTAGGTACCAGGCAGACTGATTACAACTTAAGCATTGTTTCAATGTGATTTTTGCAAAGGATTTCATTTAATGCAGATTAGTATATTTATTAAGCTGTTGATAATTGAAGCCTCTTAGGTTCAATAAGTACCATCCAGTGAGGTAGATTAGTGGGGCTTAATTTGTTGCTCTGAAAGAGCAAATGAAGACTTACTAGAATAATTGCATTTCCTCCGTGGGCTAATAAAAGGCAACATTGCAGTGATGTTTCTGGCCATTTCTGCATTTGTGCAGTTTCCTTTAGAGTACTGTGTTTAGAGTTCTCCCCACATCCCTTAAGTGATACCAGAGCCCTCCACCTTTAAATTACCTGACTTAGGAAGGAATTAAAGGTATGGTCACTTTTCATGTGTTCCATGAGTGGAGATACTTTTAGATGAAGCTGTGCCAAGCATGGTCACAACTTTTGTATTGTTTCCCGAAATTTTTAGTGGGGACTATGTCTCTTCTGAATCCTAAGCAATTAGTACAGAACCTGGCATATGGGTATTTCAGTATTAATTCACCTGACATTTCAGTATTTGCTTAACAGATGAATGGATTACCATAAATGATCCTAGAGTATTCTCTGAAAATAACACTATCAATAAGTTTTCAAGTTCTAGGAAGTTATTGTCAGAGAATAAGGTAACTGTTAGCTAAAGGACTGAGTCAACATATAAAAGAGGCTGTATCACTGAGTCAGGTGGTGATTTTGCAGACTTGGCCACACAGAGCACCCAGCCCAGGTCAGTCGACTGAGCACACTGACTTGCTCTCTTGGCATGCCTGGGTCTCATCTTCGCCGATTTGGTTACATGTCTAAACTGTCACTGCAAAAATAAAGAGAATGAGTTCCTACTCCTCAGGAACTTCTCACCTAACGAAAATTACAAATCAGAGTAAAAAAATGCTAAACTGAGAACTGACATAAATATCTTCTCTTAAATGCCAAAGTTGTTTGTAATGGCTGGAAATGAATTTCTGAAGATAATTTTGGTGCTGTTCCTAGATGTTTGAATACCATTGAAACTGTCTGGATGAGGCTTAAGTCCCAGAAATGATAACTGGTTTCTGTTTTCTCCACTGGCTATTCAGAATGATAACCAAACTTCAAACTCAGCAAGAAAATCTGAGTAGTTTAGTGTACAACATCTCCCTGAAAACTAGTTTTATACTTAACCCCACACTGTATCTCCCACCTCATATTGTTGCTCTCAAAAGGTCAACCTTGAATAATTGATACAGTCTTCCCTTAAGGGTTCTACCAAGTGACTTTGTAAGAATGTTTGGCTACAGGTCATGGTAACAATTCTGAGTGACTTTACAATACTAGAGAGAACCAAAGATTATAAAAGCTGACTTCTTCATTTTAGTGTGGGTGATTTTGTTGTTGACTGGGTACCACTTCAACTGTGAAAGGAAACATCCTGAACCTATGCATTCACTATAACATGATAATAAATAATCATAGTAATAGTTAATAATAATAAGATAATGTAATAAATGTCAAAATGATGTATATGTAAGACTGCTAATTCCAGGAATTATAGAGAAGTACTCAAACCAGTATACATCCCAGAGAATCCAGTCAATGTCTATCTACCCACTTGTGGCCATTTTTATTGTGATACCACATTCACACCCACCACAATGGTCAGAAAATTCACAGCCTGGTCACTCCCTAGGACTTGTGAACTGCCCTTGCAGAGAAGTTGACCAATCGAACTCCTTTCTCGGAAGTCTGAACTTAGAAACTTAGAGAAAACAAGCCTGGGGAGCTAATGCAGAGAAGTCTGGAGGTAGACAAAACCCCAAATTGCACTTATGCATAAGTAGAAATGGGAAGAGGAGAACACAGGCATTATCAGAGTGCTCCATAGCACCTATGCGGTTAAAAGCAGAAATGCTCCCTATGAGAGAGAAAACCCAGGTAACTACAAGGGACGGAGAGATGGAGACAGTAAGTCCTGCTTCTGAATGCTTTCCGCATTCCAATTCTATCCAATTTCTAGTCTGACAATGATTTTCCCTCTCCTTGAATGACTTGAGTGATACTCATCGGTACATCTAGGAAAGGTAATGGTAACTTTTATGCTCCAAAGATACCAAAAAATATTTCTTTACAGTTCATAGATTCAGCTTACAAATGAGCATCTCATTTGATCTACCTGACCTGTATGGATGGAAGAAACTGGCACCTAGCAATGCCAGCTTAAAGCCAGCTCTTCTTACCTGTATGGATGGAAGAAACTGGCACCTAGCAATGCCAGCTTAAAGCCAGCTCTTCTTACCTGTATGGATGGAAGAAACTGGCACCTAGCAATGCCAGCTTAAAGCCAGCTCTTCTTACTTGGAACCTTATGTACTCCAATCACATCATGCTAACTCTTCCATGTGGAAGGCAGAGTTGACTGGCATCTAAGATATGAGTATTTTAATTTCTGGAAAGAAGCTGGATTTGTAGAACAAGTTTAGACAGGCTAAAACATTCCATGTGTATCAAGGACTGGATCTTAGGAGTTACTTTACACCTGGAAATGGTTGCAGTTTTAGCTCTGAACATCTTTGAGTCTCAGTTGTTCCTGTGTTTGACTTAATGTGATTCATCTAACGGAATGATTTTCAGTATTTGGGTTGTTTTTAAAACTATATTTTAGGGACCTCAAGACATACAGGGACATGTATTTATAGTGACATTTGGCCCCTATACGTCTCCATCTTTTTCCATCCATTAACAAAAGACTTTCTAGGGAGACCCTTGGGTTAGGGTATGGCTTACAATGACCCCTTGCAGGGACAGTGCCCAAACTCAAACTCTTCAGTTGCCCGTTTACAAGTTATTTTGTGAATTCTTTCTGTCTCTCAAAAGTCATGTTAATTCACTGAGGGCCTATTGGGAAATCTTTAAACAAGAAAAAAAGAGAACCCCAATTCCCATTCAGAAAGAACTCTGGTAACTTGTTGGCATTTGTTCCTGGTAGAAAAGTGTAGAAAACTTCCCCAGCCTGCAAAGCAAATGTCTGATTTCTCCCTGGGATGCAGTGACCTGGTGAAAGCATGCAGAACTGAATTAACCATTCATCTGAGAATGTGCTGACCCAGCAAGTGGGAGCAGAACTGGCGGTGGCCCCGGCGTGGGGCAAAGTGTGCATGTAGCATGTGGCAAAGAGTCTCCTTATTACAGTAGAGACAAGGCATTTTATGTAAATTCCCCAGTCAGTTCCCATATATAAAAAGCATAGCTATGCCTTTGGTTCTTAGAATATCCTAAGCATGTTTGGTTTATGTCTTTGGTTCACAGAGCTGGGGGACATGTATCCTTTTAATTTAAGTGGTTTAAAATAAATCATGACCATCCTAGAGATAATTATTAATGTCCTGGCATATTAGAAGACAGGTTTAAGAATCAATAACTTGAGACAGAACTCCTACTAAAATTCCTCTCAGTTTTTGAAAAGAGTATGTTGTGGTCCCTTGCTCACAGATTCTGAGTCTGTAGGCGAGGGTCAGTCTCCAGAATCTCAACTTCTGAATAATTCTATGAACTACTCCCTGAACCACAATGCTAACATCTTTTCTTCTTCATTATTTTCTCAAAGTTTACTGATCTGCAATGGGGTTTACTTGCAACTTGCTAAGCCCACTGCTAGAACTCCATTGTAGGTCCTCCTTATCTCATTCTGACACTTAAACTGTAGTTTTATAACAAGCCTCTGTGTCCCTGCTCCCCCTCCCCGATTCCATCTTACACAGCACCTTGAGAATGCTCTTCTTAGACCAGAGTTTCTCAAACTTGATACTACTGCAGTTGAGTAATATTGACTGTTGAATTATTCTTTCTTTGTGGGCAGATGTTCTGGACCTTGTAGGATGTTTAGCAAAATCTCTGGTCTCTACCTTCTACACACAGTAGCAAGCCTCCCCTATTAGGACAACCAAATTTGTCTTGGATCATTGCCAAACGTCCTATGGGGGCAAAATATTTCCTGATTGAAAAATCACTGTTTTTAGACCTGAGGGATAAATGGGTTAATCTCTTTTTCCATTATCCAAACATTTTACCAAGGCATTCACATACCTATGGATGTGCCTCTAAGCCACATTTCCATGCTTATCTACCGTCAAACTCACTGATTCTCACTCAGTATTCACCAAACAAGCCATTCCTCCTCCAACAACAAGTGGACATTCACGCTTCCTATATATCGGCTTTTGCTTTTTCTCAGATCTGTGTATTCTTCCTCTCCCACTTGCTTTCCCAGGAAAAACTGACTCCTTCAAAGAGCTTATCTCAAAATCCATTTTCTCCAAAACTTTTCTTGATTTTTCCATTTATCTCTACTATATCCTTGTCTATTCTAGGCCGTTGCTGGAGCTTGCTCCTTCAAACTTTTCTTCGTTTTGTTTTTTAACAATCAGTTTCTCCCACCATCTCTTTCTCCCACGATGACAAAGTCTAGACTTTATCTCTGCCCAAGTCTGGCACTTAGAGACATGTTTGGCATGGAGATAGCAGCACAAATGAATAAAAATTTGGTTTATCTGATTTTTTCTTTTGGTGGTAGTGGGGTTTGAACTCAGGACTTTGTTCATGCTTGGCAAGAGCTCTACATCTTAGCTACATTCCCAGCCCTAAATTTGTCATTTAACGCATAACATAGGCAATAATTTTTTAAAAAAATCTATGTGTTGTAACTGACTCATAAAGAAAATGAAAATAAAATCAAACGTGTATTGGTATAAACTTGCAGCATTACACTTTAGCCAGGATACTACCCATCCACATTTCAGCAAATTTCATTTGCATCGTGCATTAGATCTTTAGGGGGAGTTCAGTTAAAATTCATAGGCATAAATGACTAAACAATTCATAAGAACCCAGATTAAACAAAACCACCTCCAAGCAAACCCATGAGCTATGTCCAATTTGGTATTTTTCCTTTAGTATATGAAAATTCGACGCAAGTCACCTTTGAAAAGTACTGATTCCTTAGATGCCATTGAATTATTACAAAGGGAACACTGGAGAAGTTCTAGGCTTTAGGACCCACTCCATTATTACCTTAACGATTGCAGTGATTTAAAGCAATTCACTTGTCTCCCAGGTTTCCCATTGCCTTGTGTCTTTATGTTGTATAACAAATATAGCCAGTGATCTCAATGTTCCAACTTAACTCCAGGTCTAAAGCACTTATTTCTGCTACCTTAATGATTCTTAGCTGTGAAGAGAGATTTGGGGACAAGGGATTGAGGGTATTTTGAGGGTGATGATGGGGTTCACATGAGAGTATTTTTTTTTTTTTTTTTTTTACTAATAAAGTGTCAGCATTTAGAAAATAGTTGGGAGGGGATGAAGCCATGGCAAAGACTGTGTTGGAAGGATGGCTATTCTTCCACACTGAAACCTGGACTAGTGTTCTATCTAGTTGCTCATGCAAACTATCCAACCTCTATGTCATTCTGTTCCCCCATCCCCAACCCAACAGCATGCCCTGTACCTGGCTGATCCAGTTCCTGTTTAGAAAGAAAGAGGGCAGACAATTTGAGTTCAGGGGGCTTAGTTCAGGTCATTCCAGGTCTCCATCAGTCCATATCATGTCAGGTCTACACAAGTCTCCTTCCAACTCATTGTTGAAGTTACAGAAGAAAAACTGAAGTTGATGTAAATTTCTGATGTTTATTTAAAATTCTTTAAATTCAAAGAGTTAATTGTTCACTGATAAAAATAATTCCTAACTATATCATTTCTCATTTAGAGTGTTAATGAAATCTAGTGGTAAATATTAAAAATGTAAATAAAAATGATTTCTCCTTCAGTTTTCAGGGCTTACTGAAGAAAACCTGATATTTGATGCTATGATACTATGACAACATAATGCCTTCCTTTTATAAATCATTACAGAAGAGATTCCTGGATATTTGGAATGACAAGAAGAGACTTCTAGGAGGCAAATGTAAGATTCTTTTCCTAGTAGTCATGATTCTTCTTGTGTATGTTACAGTTGGGGGAATGAGGCAGGTCACACACATCTCCTGTTCTCTGAATACCTGGGTATCTGCATTGCAACATCTGTTTTTCAAACATCAACCCATTTCTTTTTTACCATCAGAGAGTGGTTTGTGCCTTTTCAATTATGTACATAAACACACACTCTCATATGCATGAAGACTTTAATTTGGGCAGACAGACATATTATAAGACTCTATAAAAATGCTACATATCTCTCCCATTATCATCATACGATGAAAAATAATGTCAACAATTGTGCAACTGCAGTTTGACAAGTGTGAATGCCCTAATTGGGCAATTGGACCAGAATGATGAGGTGTTTTTATTTTTTTAAAAACCAATGTCACTTCTAATCTATTACAACAGTAATGAACAGCCAAGCAGCCTATTTCCCACGGATATCTTCAAAGCACTACAGATTGCCATTTGAACCATTCTTTAATTGCATCTGGCACAGATTGTAGCATGCTCCATAGACTCAAGAAGGTGCATTAACTGGATTTGGGTATCTCCAAGTCACTATAATGATGAGACTTTCTATGACTAAAGAAGGCTTAGCCTCTGTCTTAACTATGTGCCATTACTAACACTCAGCACATAGTA
The DNA here is from genome assembly GCF_902686445.1 of Sciurus carolinensis. Classification (NCBI taxonomy): domain Eukaryota; kingdom Metazoa; phylum Chordata; class Mammalia; order Rodentia; family Sciuridae; genus Sciurus; species Sciurus carolinensis. The sequence goes on from NC_062226.1 coordinate 71,854,655, forward strand.
GGTGCCTAAAAACCTGAATTTTATGGCAATACATTTGCTTTTTATTTCTTGTCTGGTTTATGGGAGATATTTTGCTCTTATTTTTATTATTTTGGTGTATGTGTTTTATTCAGATGTCCCTTTTTTCTGGATAATTAAGATAAAATTAGACATGTTTTTACCAAGACTTTCCTCAGTAAAGCTGATGTCTTATTCATTGGGGAATTTAGCTTTTGAATTAATTTTTCTATTGACAGGTACATGTTTTGCTTTCCATGTTTGCTTACTGTCTTATCGCCACTGTAGCGTATGTTGCGTTCTACTTTTAAAGATCTCAGTTTTATATACTCTTTGTCGTACCCTCTCCTGAGCCAGTGATAAGTTACTGTTTCTGTCTGCCTACTTTGACTCAGTAGAAAAACTGATGACTCCTTGGCCTACGATGAGAAGAGGAGGGGCACATGGTTCCCCTCAGGCTAATCTGAGGCCAGAGCCTAGAAGGGTGGGCAAAACCAGTATGAAGTAAGCTGTTTCACACCACTGAACCTCCAACAGGTAGGGGGACAGAGGCGACAGGCAGGTTTGCAGATTGGAGAATCAATGGGGTTGTCAGACTAGACCCAGATGGGATACTTGGATTGAAAGTCTTTAGGAACACCAGCTGGATTTCCTCCTCTGTTCCACAAACCAGTAAATGGTCCTTTCTCAACCCAGGGGAAGGCAGAAATTTATTCTTTTGAGAAGCAGAAACTTAGATTGGGCCTGAGGCATAGCTGGAAAAGGCATGGACTTGAATGAAAACAAGAGTATGTGAAATTGACAGGTGAGATGCCCCAGGATCTTTACCTCTCTCATCTATTAGACCATGGTCAGTTTGGCTAAATATCTTCCCCCAAACTCCCTGACTACCTCTATGCTACCTTTGCACACCTTCATATAGAGATTGGAGGGCTTCTCTTTGGAAATACTGAAGAGCACCAAACAGAGACCTAATGATCTTCATATTGCAAACTCTCTGAACAAAATATTGTGTATCCAAGGAAAATACTACCAGCTAATAAACTCCATGAGGATAAAAATTTTCCAACCTGCATTCAGTGCCATGATTTTTAGTGTAGTAACAGCAAGAGTCAAGGGGTGAGCAAAGCCTCTTTCATGAGAGAGAGAAATCATCAAAATCATCAGTAAAGAAGTAATGCAGAGAACCATGGGAAGAGTTTAAGCAGTCAGCTCTGAGAGCTAAAGATGACCCAGCAAAGAAAGCGAGATTCAATGACAAAGGGTATTTAAAACACTGGAAGGTAGTTCTACAAAGTTAATGATGAGACAGGAAAAAGTAAAACTAAATACAATTTCTGGAAAATAGGTGTACTGGGAGCATTGAAAAATATAATAAAGGGGAAAAAAAAAGAAAAATATAACAGAGAAAATAGGAGGGACAATAGAAAGATTAGAGAATTGGTAGTAACAGTTTGCATAAAAATGACATAGAACACCCAGAGAAATGATGAAAAATAAGTGATATAAGGACTGGGGATGTGGTTGAGCACTTGTCAAGTATAAGTGAAGCCCTGGGTTCCATCCTAGCACTGCAAACCAAAAAAGTAAGATGAGAAAACATTTCCAGAATTGTAGAACATGCATTTCCAAACTGAAGTGACTACTGATTCTCAATTCAATGGGCTAAGTCCTACACCAAAATATAACTTGGAAGAATTTCCAAAGATGGAGTCAATGAGAAGATTCTATAACTTCCAAACAGGAGAGAACAGGTTTCAGGTTTCATAATTAAGATCAAGAGTTAGTAAAAATCTAGAAAGCAATTTGGACATCTTGAAATTATGAGGGTAGTTTTAATCAAGTGTGAGGATAGTATACATTTTAGCACCTAACATACCTTAAAATTTAACCTCATATGGACCTTTCTTTGGAAGCAACTGGAAAATGTTCCATAAACATGATAAAATATGGTATCTGAGGAAGAGGGAACCAAGCATGGAACAGAGGTAGAGGGAATTCATAGAAACATGAAAAAGCAAAGTTCCAGATGGAACGCAGGTCTGTGGTAAGGCCTAGGAGCAGCAATTCCAGACAGGAGTAGAGGACCAATGGGAAAACAGGATCCAGACACATTTTATAGAGATGGAGGGGCTGTGGAAAAATATAGCTAGAGTTGAAAAGAAAGTTGTGCACAAGAAAAAACAAAACACACACAAAGACACATAACCCAAAATATTGTTTAGAAAAAATAATTTAGTAGTTGTTACTGGGCTCAGAAGTAAACATTTGCATAGTAAAAAAAAATGAAAACACTGAATATGGTTTGAAAAATAAGTTGCTAAATCTTTAAGGGGAAGAGACAGTCTTTTGGGGGGAAGGAGAATAAAATAGCTAAATCCATGTTTCACACTTAAAATATCTACCATGAAAAAAAAAGTAGAATTATAAGTATGCTGTTTGTAGAGTTTAATTCCAGAATTAAATGGAATGAGTTGAAAATGGATGGGAAGTAGGAATATGGGTGATGTAGAGTAGGTATGAGACTTCACTGTGTTAAAGGTCTTGTATCTTTGTTTGACTTTTAAAACTTTATAATAAAAGTATATTAAAAGAACTAAATTAATAAGAATAAAAATTTTGAATATGATGTTAACTATTTTTTCCAGTTCCTCCTGGGTCAAATAAAATGAGCATGTACAATCTCCCATGAGCCAATGGGTTAGGCAACATTTCATTTAATCCTTTTGGGATGAAAGAATTCCTAAATGAGTACATTGTTCCTTCTTTTAATTCAAGCTTTTTTCTTACCTATTTGACAACCCTTTGCCCACCCCCAATTAAAGGATCAACACATTAGCCAATTTGCAACCATTTATGAGAATCTCTCATGTTGATGGATGTAGTGTTAAGGTCAGTTCTAAGAAAATGTATTTCTGCAGGAATTTCAAGAGGTTCCAATGAAAGTGGTTATACTGAGATCTAAATAGTTAAAAATCAGTAACGGTTATTCCAACCAGCGTGTATGATAGGATAGAACATCACTCAAACAAATGATAAACAGTATAGGTTTATAACTCTGATTCTTATTTCCCTTCAAGAGTCTAGGAAAGTTGCTTAATTTCTATCTGGCTAAATATGCCCATAAGTAAAAATGAGAGAAAAGGGGCTGAAGGCTTAGTTAGTGGTAGAGCCTTGCCTAGTATGTACAAGGCCCTACATTCCATCCCTAGTACCTTCAACAAAAAAGTCGAGAAAATTCCACACACTCTAACAGTGTTTAAGGTCATTGATATGCTGCAACATGAAATGACATATTAAACAAGCACAAAGCTCCAAGTATCTACTACATATTCTGAAAAGGAGGTGAACCTGAGTATCTATGTCCCTCATGGAGAGTCCTGTGAACTGTACTGCCATTATAATACCTAGTGAAGATACTGCCTAAGATAATACATTTGCTAATGAAACTGTTCTCCACAGGTTCCCCAATTTGGAAGGACTGCATAACCATGATAGGGAGGTTTGTCTGGTGGTATCACAGGACCATGTGAAGGCTTGGGTTAGACTGGTGACTTTGTCAAAAGGAACCTTAAGCAATTCATTTAAATAATTAGCCCGACTTTTTCAACCACAAAATGAAGCCCCGTTTGCTTCATCAGACTTTTGTTAAATTTAAGTGAATGAAGAATATGATCAGCTAAGGTAGAAGAAGCTCTTTTATGAATGAAAAAGCACTAAGAGATATAAAACATATAATGATACACTATTAACATAAGTGTATAACATAAATATCATAATGTCCCAATGGTGATCACCAAATGTATCGATCTATTTCATTTATTTTTAGTAGTATCTTGATGACTTTGGGATTGAAAGTATACTTCTGAGACAAGGAAATGTTGGAACCCTATATCCTTATTTATTGCAAAGGAAAAACTGCAATTTGCAACCAGAGTCACGTTACTGTGGAAGCAAAATACCTCCGCCCCAAATTCCACACGTGGCCAGATTAAAGGGCTAATAGTAATTAAAGATTGACACAAAGTGAATAAGATTAATATTAGAAAAGGATTACATCAAAAAAGATTTACATCAAAGGATTCTTTCTCTTTTCTTCCATAGAAGGTCTAGGACACGAAAGAATTATGCAAAGCATTCTAAGCTTTTCAGTTACTTTGAAAGAAGCTGAAAAATATGAAGAGGTAAGCACAAATCGATTCCACTGGAAAATGCCAAAGGTTATAATATGCTTAAGGTCTTATTCCGCATAAAGGAAACAATGCTGTAGTAGAGGACAAATTGGGTCATGGCTATCCAGGAACTTGGGAATATTGTTTGGAATTTGGGAATATTTTTTGAAGAATTGTGGGAGGAGATCACATTCAACAGACAGAAAGAAAACGTGCCCATAAACCATTTCATCAAGTATCAACATTGACATGTGCTTCTTGTTAAGCTACAAGGATACAAGTTTCATTGTGAAGTATTATGTACTAATGCAGTAGATACATGTCTATTAAATGACTGTACATAATATTAAATGAACAAACAAAAAGGAACACTTTTTGTGGGGTTGCCTGATGAACCTGCCAGTAAGGAGCCAAGTCATGCTTAGGACCCAGAAGAGGTTTGCTCTGAGCTGTGGGTTCAATCAATATCTGAGCCAGAGGGACAGAAGAACATCACATTGACTTCCTAAAACTACCACTCTGGTTTGCTACATTCCACATCTCTATCTCCAGACACAGTTCTTTATAACAAGATCCTTGCCTGTAGTACAAAGACCAAGTGTACTGTCATCATCTTTTATACAGTTAGTTATTTATCAAACAATCCTTGAGTAGGACAAAGTACCAGGCTTATTTTAGGTACTTGGGAGTACATTACTAAGAAAGTATCAAAAATAAGGATGGGATACAAAGGTATGTACACCTGAGAATTCTGTAAAGAACAGAAAATTCAACATTGATCCTCTCCAGTGTTCAGATCTGTATCTATTTGGTTCACTTACAGAACTGTCATAACAACACCAACATTTATATGGCACTTGCCAGTTTCCTGTATAAATGCTAGTAGTATCCTGACCATGCCGCTTCTTACAATAGACTTCTTGAGGACCAGTCTCCAGGAATCTTAGTTTTTAGTGCAATATTGATTATAATAGGACCTACTGTGATGCTGGGTCCCTGCTCTCAAGATTATGGATATGAAATAAGAAAGAGAGCACAAATTTTATAGTCAGACAACATTCATTTGAATGCTGGCTAGGAAGGATCTTCTCTCTTTTCAGAACCTTTCTTTCCTCATGAGCCCCAAAAGATGATAATGGAAGCTGTCTCTCAGGTGTACTGAGCTGAAGAGAGAGATTATACATGAAAGCACTTTGAAAAGTACCAAGCACTATATAAATTAGCAGTAGTACAATGATTGTGCATGTCTTTCTGAACTGGGCTCTGAAGACAACCAATGCGACGTTCTCTTTAAAGAATTCAAGTGCGTACAGCTTTGTATTTTGTTTTTTATGTTCAATTCTCAAGTGCATACAGCTTTGTATTTTGTCTTTATGTTTAATGACTATTTGTATAAGGGTTTTAAAATCCTTAACACTTCTCTAACTGGATAGGACCACCTGTACCAATCTAAATAAACTCTTCTGTCTGTAAAATGGCTTACACTCCATTGTGCAAAGAAATGAGACAAAAACCATAAGACACAAGCTATTTGAAATGAAACTAGATAATTACTATCTGGATGTAGTCCCTAATTTTTTGTTTCCTTCACATTTGATAACTTAATTAGAATAATCTAATATGATGAATGGATCAATTACACATAACCTGTGGTAACTTCCATGTCCTATGATAAGACAACTGGAATGCAGGAAATTCCAAGTATTCATCAGCAAAGAGAATTTTTATATAATTACCCTCCTTTATATTATGCAAAACAGTCATTTTCAATGAATTTACCATCCTACATATTTGCACTGAGGATGTGTTTTATTGGTAGAGAAGAACCTAAAAAGGTTAAATGATCTTTATGACTTATGAAAAAGAGACCACAGACTAGCCCTCAAACAACCAGAAACTATAGAAGACATCTTATAAGGAACACACCTGTAAAAAAGCAAATTTGACTAGAGATGGTTGAAGAATTTGAGAACACAATATCAGGAATTAAGGGAGAGTGATTGACCAGAGGCAACTCCAGTGAAATCTCATCACAGGTAATAGGATTCTAAAAGAATCGAAAAGGCACTAAAAATGTAACTGAGGGGTCACAAGAAAGATCGTTAGAGATTAAGACTACAAGTGCCAAAATACAGTTAGATAGTAGGAATAAATCCTCCTATTCTGCAGCAGAGTTGGGTGACTACAGTTCATAACCATTTATTACTTATTTTATAAAGAACTTGAAGAGAGATGTTCAAAGATTCCCATCACATAAATGAAAAAAAGTTTAAGAGGGAAATGTTAATTACCCTGATTTGATCATTTACACTGAATACATGTAATAAATTATCATACGATACCCCATCAATATACACCATTCTTCTGGGACAATAAAAAAGATTAGATTAATGAAAAGTCGGAAAAAAAAGTACCCTAAACTGGGATTCAGGGAGAAAAAAGGAAAAAAAAGAGCACACTTTAGACAATTATGAGATGAAGTCCTCTTCCTAGGAGACCAGAGCAGTAACAATTCATAAAAATGTCTTTTTGTTTTACTGTTTTTTTTTTTTTTCCCCCTCGGTGGTGTTGGGGATTGAACCCAGGGTCTTGTGCTTGTGAGGCAAGCACTCTACCAACTGAGATATATCCCCAGCCCACATAAAAATGTCTTTTTGGTGCCCACTATTATTAATGTTTTTGTTACATACTTGGTCTACACATGGCAGGTAGATCAAGTATGCAGGTATTCTGCAGGTATTCATGCCTACCTGTCTGTGACACCTTTCTGGAGTAGAGACACAGGGTAGCTCCGTAGGCTCATGGGAAGTGGCAAATTAATCTCACAAAGTTACTTAGTTAAACTGATCACTGAAAGGCTAAAGCCCTAGAAAACAGACCCAGATCTGGATGGACCATATTGCTTACAAGAAGCAGATAACTGCCATATCTTCAATTTCTTTTATGAGACACAGTCACAGAAAGTAAAGCACCAGATGCTGGGAGATGAAGGAATTAAAAGTGTATATGCATAATAATACAAAATGAGTGCTAATCAGTTTGTGAACAGGGACAGTGAGTGCTTTCAGTAACAAAAGAAATAGAAAATAGAGCAGTCTAATCACAACTGATGTTCACTGTGCAGTTAAGATATTTTAACATTTATTAATAAAAGTCTACCTCATTCATTGCATGTTACTCTTGGATTGAATTAGTCAGATTTTAATTAAAAGATTATTGCTGACAAATAACAATGATGAGATTTGTAGGGACTAACATTAATACCAGGGGATTTATGCCTTATTAAAATGAATTTCTCTAGTTTACAGCAGTTTCATGTGTGTCAGAGCAGTGTAAAACTGCCTAATTCCAGAACATTTGGAAGCTGAGCAGTTTATAAATAATTTTTTTGATAGATGAGAAAACTGAGATGTACAAAAGACTTAGTTAGGCCCTTATTCCCCAGCACTTCCATTTGGAGATGTTGAGCATATTGGACAGCTGTAAAAAACTCTCCAAAATCTAGGCTGAACTTTGAATAAAAAATTGTTTTCTTAGAGGCAAATTCCTAGGAAAATGATAAAATCTGTAGTTAGATGTCCCCAACTGAGAGAAGGAAATGATTTCGTTTAGTGTAGGGAAGAAACATAATAAACTAATGACTTAAAAGATTAAACAAACAATGGCTGCTAAATTATGCTGAAAAACTAGAAGAAAATTCTCTTTATTGTAGAATACCAGCTCATTGGTTGTTAATAGTATTTCTAGTGAAGTTCAAGGAGGGTCAGACTGGTAAATTACAGCAAGGCCCACGCTGTCTAGGAAGTTATCATTAAAACAGATAATTAACAGTTCAAGACGAAATAAAACATTCACTTCAATTTCTGGAGCTTGCCTAGCTCTGGGGATCCCCTTGCTTGACTAAGATCCCCAAGAAAGGTTACGTAGTGGGGGACTCAAGAGAACAAACAGCTCACAATACATTTAAAAGTATAGTTTAAAAAAAAAAAAAAAAACTGTCCTGGTTTCCCTCTACTTCTACCAGTTTGAAAGTCTCCTGAGGATATCAGAGACTGCTGATAAAATTTGGATTGAACTATTCTCTGGAATTTGAACCCTTACTGGGAATGAAGGTGGTTCAGGTGGCAAACCTTTGAGGAAAGCTCACCTTTACTGGCAAGTTTCTTCCCAATAAGCAGCTTGAACTACAGAAATAAAGTACCATCAGCAAAAGGAATTGAAGCCCAGACCAGTATCTGTATAATGTGTTCAGAAAAACAGAAATTTCTGCTTCTTGAAAGAAGCAAAACACGAAGGACTTTGGCATCAGTGGAACATGAATGGAAAATAGGGCAAACTCAAATACACAGAAAGAGAGAGTCCATTTTGTAGAGGAATATGAACTACCATAATTGATTGTAAAACTGTCACCGCACTTTGTTTTATCCTTGAAAAATGACTTGTCATTCCTGAGGTCACCTTACCTTATTGTTTATTAAAACAGTGTCTTTCTGGCAAATCTCACCATATCCTTTAGTTATGCCCCATTGCCTAAGAGTTTGTATCCAAATTTCTTATGGTGTCTTGAAAGTTTTCTGCCCTTGGCTTATTCATCTCCTAGTATGTCCCTGTCCCTCTTTTCACCCCACACTTGAGCACAGGACATCTGGCCAGATTCAGAACTGTTTAAATGGTCTCATCCTCACTGGTTTTTCTTGTGCTCTTTCCTTTGCCTCATCCGTTCCTTTTGTCCCTTTCCCTGGCTTCATATGAGTCTGCTGTTTTGCAAGACTCAGTTGAATTATTGTCTATGAAGTTTTTCCTAACTTGTATCTCAGGAAGAACTGACCACTTACTGCTGTGTGCCCAGTACATCCCATGATTGCTTAGATCACAGGAACAATCCCACCTCATGGCATCTGCTTGTTTTTGTGTCTGTCTTTTTTAGACTCTGAATTCATCTGGGTTAGGAACCTTCTTTGCTTTATCACTGTTTTTACCACCATGCTTGCAAAGAAAGGTCCTTAAATGTTTGAAAAATAAGTATCCATCAGCAAATCACTGGATTAATATATACTTGAGACTGGACTTAATTATACTACTGTAGCACTATTGTTATTTTAAAACATCTTTTGAGAATATAAGATCAAACACTGAATACACTCTACCCTTTTCTTGCTTGGACAGAAAAACCATTTAAGAGAACCTCAGGGTTGGAATACGAACTCATTGAAAAAGTAGCAGCAAGTTCCAAGTATGGGAATCATAAATTTGATGATACAGATACAACTGAACATATGAGGGGTCAAGAAAGAAATCTCTAGAAAATCAAGTGAATAATGAAGAAACATGGGTCATAGTTTTAAAGACATATTGCCAATCAAGGAAGAAATAAAAAAAGAAAAATAATAAAATTTGGAATTCAAAGCAAAAACAGGAACCACATTGTAGAAACAGATTATTAAAATTAAAAGACAACCAAATGATTATTTTACATCAAAAGGCATATTCTATAAGTTATAGCACAGAACCAAAAGTAGTCATTGATGTCTTTTAACAAGTTTTTCTAGTACTTTCCCATTGTAAATAGTAGGTTCACTTGGATCACCTTTATGCATATGTTCTTCTCATTTTCCAAAGTCACTGTACAACCTGACCATAGGCAGGATTCCAATTCTGCCCTTAATCATGGAAATGATCCAGCTTAACCTCTGGTGTCAGGCTCAACAGACTGATGAGATGAGAAGGCAAGTCTAGAGGAAGACTGTCCAGCATGACCTGGGCAAGCAGTCCCAATACTCTTGTTAAGAGCAGGATTTTCCATCTGGGCCTAAAATATTATGAAAGACAAGCCTTTGAGGTTCATAAGGAGCTTTCCAAACTATTTGCTATTATATTCCCAGTAGGAAGTAAAGGATAACTTTTTCCTAATTGCTTTTAATGGAAATCTCCAACTAGTTTATCTCAACACTATTCCTTGTTTTATTACTATTTATATACTGCCCTGATCTGGGAGAGTGTAAAATGAGAACAGCATGGAAAAAGAAAGAAAAATCTGGATAGGGACCTTAAATATCATCAGACCTACAGGACAGCTATTGGGTGTGCTTGTAATAATACTGAGAAGAGGAAAACTGAAAAAGAAAAAAAAAAAGGAAAGAAAGAAAAACAGGAAAAATAAAACAATCATTGAGGTCCTAAGTCATAGTAGATTATCATCTAAAAATTCTGAGAGTCACTGTAGTTAGTCCTCAGCAAAATCTCCCTTATGGTAACTCGAACACTGCCAAATACAGTTGGCCTTCCATATCTGTAGGTCCTACAAGTGTGGATTCAAGCAATTGCTGGTCCAAAATATGAAAAAACAAATTTCATCTGTACCCAACATGTACAGATTTTTTGTTATTCCTCCTCAGATAATCCAACAACTATCTCCATAGCATTTACATTGTATTGGATATTACTATGAGTAATCTAGAAATGATCTAAAGTATATAGAATGCTATGCACAAGTTATATGCAACTACTATGGCATTTTATGCAAGGGACCTAGTCTCCATAGGGGGCTCCAGGATAAATTCCCCATGGAGACTGAGACACATCTGTTAATATTAAGAAAATACTTTTGGCAGACTCACTTCTCCTCCAATGTGAGTCAAATTAAGATGTAACAGTCCACATTTTTTTTTAACAAGGAAAGTTAAATGTGACTTTGGTTAGCAATTGTGTGTCCATGGTGGTAAAATATTTTATGGAATGTACTGTGGAAATAATATACTCAGGAATTTTATTTTATATCCAGAAATAAATGTAATGAATACATTTGCAATTAAATCATGGATAAAACTTAAGCAATCAAAGGACTGGGGTTGTTGCTTAGTGGAAAAGCACTTGCTTAGCATCAGCGAGGCCCCAGGTTTGATCCCCAGTGGATAACTTAAGATATGAAAGTACATATGAGCCCATACGGAAGAGTGCCTTGGGAAGTGTAACCAGCTGATGATGTTCTTTGTCATTATGTTTTTATTAAATGTCACATACTGTGCTTGTTGCTGCAATGGGGATAAGATGACATGGACACAAAAGGCAAGCTTTGTGCCCTAAAATTCTTGTTCCTTGATGATTGGGAATGGGGTCATGTAGAATTGAAGCTCAATATTGATAATCTACTCAACAATATGGCAATTTTTATGTAATTTTTCTTTACCAAATCTGTTTCTCTTCAATACATCTAGATGATAAGGTACCAAATTCACACAGCCTGCAAGCAATCATTCAGAGCAAGGTAAGGATCAGAGCCATCCTAGATACAAATGAGCATCATCTTGCAAGGTTGTTAATGGCTTCAGCCATGCCCTTTCATTTATTCACTCTCCATATTTACCAAAGCTGGAATTTTGCTTGATCTCTTGTACTTGAAACCTGGAATACCTCATTTCCTTTGTATCTGACACTGTACATATTTAAAAAATGCTGATGACTGACTGTGAGCATGTTACTCTGATGGTGACTTATTTTCATCTAGGGGAGAGTAAGGGTGGAATGTAGATTTTGGTCTCGCACAAGAGACAAATTCATTCTACCTGTATAAGGCAAGTTAGTTGGTTTTCCTTCTTATCTTTCACCTAATATTTAAATAAGAATCACATTGACTAATTATTGTTTTTCTTCAAGTGAAGATATGATGAGCAAAACATAGGATATCCATGCACTTGATTCTTGAAAATATAATGGTCCTAGGTCCTGTAGTAGATGGCTAGGATCCTTGATGGGTTAGTCAGAGCTCCTGATGCCTAATGCATCCTGTGTGAATGAATGACTGATTGACTTGTGACTTGAACTTGATGTTTCAGGAAAAATAAAAGTTGTTAACTTGAATCTCAAAACAAATCACAGTACCTGTTGAAGGAGCTCAGATCATTTTGTGATAGACAGTCAAGCAGTCATAGCCCTGCTCCTGCCTCCGGTTCACAGCCTGGTATAGGGATTGGCACCAGTACAGAAGATACTAGAATACAAGGCATCATGTGTTTTGCTGTAAATGTAAACGAGAAGGCAAAGCGGATAGGGGATGTAAAGATGTTATCCACTTAGCTGGCAAGGGAAAAATTACAGCCGGAACTCTTTCCCAGGAAGGAATTCAGAAATCAAATCCAGTACAAAGGAAAGATGACCCCGTGTTGATTTGTACCTTACTGTCCTTTCCTGTGTTGAAACATTAACATTTTCAGATATAATAGGCCTTTTTTTTCCAGGTCACTACACACAGACAATGTGCTGGGGGCCTGGACAAAGTTGGCTCATCAGCAGGGCTTTGCACTTAAAACAAAGATCTGGATTTTTCTGGCTGTTTAAATAAGAGTTGGAACATGAATACACAGACGAATGACTGACATGTTTGGTTGTAGGGATTAGCTCCATTGTATGGAAATGCCACGTTGGCACCCCACACTCACATTCTGTACCTCTTAAAGTGTGCATGAAGCTTCTGTCTCCCTTAAAAGGAAATTTCTCTTTATGTGTTCTGTTAAAATACTTTTGTGGATACTATAAGAGAAAAGTTAAAGGAAAAGAAATCCAATAACAGCTACGAATTTCAATTTAGAGGGATTTAAAAAAAAAAAAAAGGAACTGAAAGATAAGAAATTTGCCTTGTGTTTATTTATCACAAAGGAAAAGTTAAAGCAAAAAGCTGTACATGAAACACTAAAAGGAGTGATTTGAATTAAATGCTACCTGTAGAATATAATTTTGTTAGAACCAATAGACAGTAAGGATAGGAGGTTAGTTTGCCATGGTTTTGGTTATGATACTTGCATATAGCAGCATCCCTTGTAGATAAAAAGTACACGGTGCATAAATTTATTTAAGAGTTCATTGTGTATAATTAAGAATACAAGAAAACATTTTCTCTGAAATGATTTATAGATTTATAAAATTTATATTTATATATTTAATTTATATTTATATATTTATAAATGATTTATAAAATTTGAAGTTTACAGAGTTTGTTATTTTTTGAAATCAACTAATAGAAATATGGAGATACCTCACTTTGGGGGCAAATCTGTTAAAAAAATAGCTTTCAATCATACTAATACTTGTTGACTAACACTTTCCTGGTTAAAAAAAACAACAACAAGGAAAGACTTTTAAGTTTCTTATTTCTAAATACAGAAGCCCTACTCAGAGTCTCCTTCTGGGCCATTCTTCTAATTCACTACCTACTGTAACAAGTGCATTAATGAGATTTCCAAGACCTCAGCACATAGAAACAGTTTGGGGGAGGGTCTGAAGACAGGCAGTATAAAAAGGAAGGACCTCAGAGACAGACAGGAAGTAGTAGGAAGTAACATCAGAAAGCAGAGCATGCTAGGTAGTCTAGGGATGGACAATGAAAATGAATGGGCAAGGCTGACTTTAAGCACCTGGTGGTCACAAAATGACATAGACCTCAAGTAGGAGCTCAGTTTGGTTTACTGCACTTAGTTTAAAAATAAGGTGTTTAGAGTATTTTCAAAGGTGTTGAAATGAACTTTTGTTTACTTTAAAACTTTTTAAAAGAGTCCCTATTAGACAGTCTTTTCATTGCACAATAGTTTCTTTGGATATTAACAAAATTTGAAGGAATCTTTTCAAAAATCTTTGTTTATATTTTAAAAAGTAAAATTTTTCTTATGACATGGGTAATTTTCCTTAAAATGATCCCTAAATCTCCTAACATCTGCTTCATTCACAGTGTGGTTTGACAAAGTAGGTAAACAGCAGTTTAACCAAGTAAGTAAGCAAAAACTAAACTGTTTTAGCGGGTTTCAAGATATCCCATTGTGATATCGGTGATCCTACACAGCCACATCTAGAGCACTAATCACAATTAGTCTTGACTTCTGGCAATTGTGAATTATCTATTTTCTTTCACTTGAATTTCTAAGTCTATAGATGTAAAGTGGATCACATTCTAGGATAGCATTGCCACAATCTGTGTCTTTCAATGTAGTATTCCTGTGATATATTGCTTTAAAAGGTGCTGAAGTTAAGTATTTTGAGATTGCAGCAGATTCCAATCTTCTGGAGATATCCTACATGCTGCAGTAAAGAAAGCTGTTTAACTTCATTTAAACCAACATTTCCCAAACTAACTTGATTAAAAGTTCCTCAACCTTTGTCTAGGGGAAGAGCAACAACACTTAACATCTTGTAGAAGATTCCAAAGTACCTACATTAGAATCTTCACCAAATATCAGTAAAACTAATTGAAAAGAATGGCTTCCATTTAATCGTAACTATACAATTACAATAATGCAAATACAGTTACTCTGAAAAATAAACTGGCACTGTACAAACAGGCAGCAAGGGTTCTAGCAAAAAAATAGAAGCAACACTTTATAAACCAGAAAATTAGGACTGTAATAAATAAATTTCTATCATTTTATAGCAAATAAATATGCCCAAAGGATGATCAATATAAAGATATGATGATCCTCCATATTTAGGATCTGGATTCTGATAAGGAATTCATTTCTTGTTTGAGAATTCTCTGACTTTTCTGGTCTTGAAAACAATAATAGCAGAGGGAAAGACAAAGTAAAATTATGACTTCGTTCTTCTTTGATATCCTGAACGAGCCTGAATTTTTACTGAGTTTTTATTTCTGTATTAATATTTGGGGGAAAAAGTTTTATGAAGCACCAGTTATTTCCCATTGTATGCAAAGGATCCCAGGTAGAAGTCGAGGATTTCCAAATTTATGCTAATCACAGAAAAGAAATGAGGTCAAAAAAAAAAAAAAAAAAGAAAGAAAGAAAAGAAAATTTTAAAATGGGTTGTTACATGAATTTCAATTTCTATGGTAAGCCTATGAGAGGGTTCAAGTCAATTACTTAAAATGACCTCAATTTGCCTGGACTCAGAGGGGGGATAAGATCAAAGGTGGAGAGGACTGGTGACCAGTGGCACATTCTGTTAGTACCATCTTTTTGCCAAGTTCCAGGGAAGTAAGTAGCAGGAGGGTTTGGGGAGTTCCTGGAAGTCTGGGGGGAGATCCTCCAAACCTAGAGAGTAGCATTTACATGGGGATTTTAAATGTTATCAAAGTGGAAAAGAATGATGCTTTGAAAAAGAAGTTGAGATACAAACAGGAAAGGTAAGTAAACTGAAGTAAATAAAAAGTTAAATGGTAGTGGAACAAACCTAGTGTATGAGTTATGTATATTATTTACTCTTGAGATTTACAATCCCTCGATTTATAACAGCTAACTGAAGATAGTATAATTTAAATATAGTTGATCCTTGATTCTCATAACTCATTCATGTTTGATTTTGCCTACTTGCTAAACTGTGTTTGTATTCTCCAAATTCATACTTATGGGACTTTTATGGTCATGCTCAGACATGTGCAGAGTGGCAGAAAAATTCGAGTCATGTTGGGTGCGTGTTCCTGGCTGAGGTGGAATCATGTGGTACACTCTACCTTCTGGTTTCAGTGGCATGCTGTGAATGTCTCAGGGTCTATTTGGTGCCAAGTTTTCGCCTAAGTGTGCTTGTTGGTGGTGATCATTGTTTTTAAAATGTCCACCAGGAATAGTGTTGAAGTGCTGTCTAGTGTCCCTAAATCCAAGGCAGCTAAGATGTGCCTCAGGGAGGACCTGTTAGATACATTTTTTTCATGAATGAACTCTAGTGCTGTTAGTTCTATGCTCAGTGTTAGTGAATCAACCATGTGTGTTGAATAAGTTGTCTTTAAATGTGAATGCATAGAACATGTTATGAATTGACTGACTTTATGTATAGTGAACATCAATGACAATGTTGAGTAGGAGCCCCCAGGAACCAAAGCTTACAATTCTTCTAGGAATAATGCTTTTGTATTTAGTGACTCAGTGTTCAGTGACTTTATAAAACATATTTACCGTGAAATACAAGAATCGACTATTTACTTAAATAATACTGAATTATTTAAATAGGGAGAAATTTTACTTCAGGCAATGACAGAGTGGTTGGTTTCAGACCAATCTTCCTTCCAAGCTGAAATATTTATGTAAAGTTCTGAAGACTTTGGAAGCTATGAAGGTAGCAAGAACTTGTGGGGCCAAGATTCTGGAGAGAAGGGAAACCCATGGGAACAAGCAAATAATATTGAAAGAAATTAAAGATGACGCAGACAAATTAGGGTCATACACCATACCCATGCCACTTAATATTTTACCAAAGTGATACTTCAGAGCTGTAGCTAAAGAATAAATGGTGCTGTATTCATCAAATACACACACACACACACACACACACACACACATACACAAAGCTACCCCTATTTCACATTGTCAAACAATAACCCCAGGTAGACTACAGATATAAATAGAAAATGTGAAATAAAGCTTCTAGAAGATTATAAAGTATCTTCACATCTTTGGGGTGGACAAAGATTGTTTAGCATGAATCACAAGCAAAAAAAAAATTGAAGTATATCAAAGACATGAACTTCTGTTTGTTGAAAACTCTAGTACAAGAATTACAGCTGCAACCACATAGCTGATTGTTTAGTTACCTGACAGGACAGTCCCCTAACTCCAAAGAATAAGTTGAGGGAGGAAAGAAAAGAATTTGTGGGGTCATTTCCTTCTAACTCCTCTCTCTCATTGTCAAAGTACTCTACCTAGGGCATTAACTTTTACATTTCTAGATTTAGTCACCTGGCCTTCCCAGGCAGCCTCTAGGAAATCTCTAGGGAGATGGGGGGAATGGCCAGATCCTGTAGAGTGTAGTAGTTTGAGGCTTGGGGACCCGAATTGCTGCAGCTCAGGATAGCAGGCATGAAGGACACCACGCTAAAGCCCAGCCTCTACCGCAGGGTAGTTCTAGGTACCTGCAGTTTTGGGAAAGGACATAACAGCCTGGGTAGCTAGGGCTGTGCACTGAACAGAGAGCCAAAGGTCCTCAAGTTTGGGATGAGAGGGAATGAGTTAATGGGGGAGGCATATAGAATGCATCTGATTCACAATCTAATGGGAAGGTTCGCTGCGGACTAGATGAAGACCTTTGAAGATGTTCAAATGGCCAATAAACATATAAAAAGATATAAAAACTCAGTATTAATCAGAAAGATTAAAATTAAAACCACAATGAATACCAGCACATTCCCACCCTAATGGTTAAAAGAAAAAAGATTGAGAATATTAAATGTTGGCGAGGGTGAAGGAACTGAAACTCCTGATTTGGAGTAAATTTGATGAAACTACTTAGACTTGTCCACTTATGTTGAACACATGTATATCCTATGATCTAGCAATTCTACTCCTAGGCATATATATAAATGCATACAGATCTTTACCAAAAGACTTGAGTGTGAATACTAATGGTAACATTATTCATAATGGCCCACATTGGACATAGATTTCTATCAGTAAATGAATGAATTATGGCATGCTCGCATAATGAAATACTATCTAGCAGTGAAAAATAACAAACTACTGCTACGTGCAACAACACAGGTGATTCTCACCAATGTAATATTACACAAAATAAATGAGATGCAAAAGAACATGTAATTTTATTTTTTATAATCTTGGAAACAAGTAAAATTAATCACGGTGTTAAAAAATAAAAATATCTGGGAAGAAGGGCTCAGTGACTGGGAGGGGACTAGAGTATGATGTTTAGGGAGTTGTCTGGACCTGGTTGGTATTTACATGGGTGTGTTCACTTTGTATCAATTTATTAAACAATATACTTAAGATTTATATGCTTTTCTATTTGCTGTAAATTAGTTTATTGAAAATGAATAAAACTTGATAAAAATATACATAAAAAGACATTCCTGAAAAACTGAGTCCTTTATTATTGTGTTATCACTTTGTATTCACTTTTCAGCCTCTAGAAGTTCTATTACAACATACAAATGAACTTGCCAAGCTATGAACAAGCTACCAGAAGCTAGTTTAGAGCACTCACTATGGGCCAGCACTTCTATAAGTGGTTTATATATAATTATTTTTATCCTTCTAGAAGAACTATGAGGTAATTACTATTATTGTCTGAATCCTTAACTGTTGCTTACTTCTGCCAAATTCAATATACAGCTTTCAGTTCTAATTTGTCCTTGATTTTCCTGCAGCAATTGAAAGCAATGTCATTCTCCTTGAAGACCCCAAGCCTTGACATTCCACTAGCTCTTTCCCAAGGTGTGGTTCAGGAACAGTGGTCTTAATGAGGTTAATCATGACAGAAAAGTGCTCTGAGTCTAACATGCTGGGAAATTCCTTGGTGACATAAGAAATTTTACTTACAGAGGATCTTCAGAAGGGGAGTATGCAATAAATGAACATAATGTACAGTATTTACCAAACTTGTTTAACCTGTGAACCCAACGGAGGGGATGAGATCATCAAGGTAATGCCACACAGATCATGTAGGGGTGCTCACTAGGTAGAGCACGAGACTCTTAATCTCAGGGTCATGGGTTTGAGCCCCATGCTGGGCACCAAATGTAGGGGTGCCAGGCTAGCTCAGGCACAGGTAAGGGCTGTGGAGTCAAGACCCCCAGACTCCAGGAGTTGGGTGGAAGCAGGCTTGTGGCGAGCAGCCTGCAAACTCGTTTATTGCAGGAACAGGTATACATTTTATAAGTTTCTTGCCCAATCACAACGTGCCATGGGGATTCAGACCACAAGGCTCCTATTCAGGTTCCCTTGGTAACACTAGGTCAACTTGGGGCAGTTGTTTACATCCCTAGGTGATCAGAGCAGAATGCTCCTCTCTGCAAGTTTACACACTTGAGACATTAACTGCTGCGAGCTAAGAACTAGGATTTCTCCCAACAAGATCATACTTTGGGAAGGATTTTATCAGTTGCTACTCTAGATTTTTCTCCACCCTTCCAACTGTTTTTTCTTGGTCTCCTTTCCAAGGTCAGGATTTTTTAAACCACTTTTTAAATACTAGTGTTCCCCCAAGGCTCCCTTTAAGGTACTCCCTTCATTTATGTCTATACTCCCTCCTGCATACCTTCATACAAAACCATGACTTTATTATTATCTAAAATTTCATGACACCCAAATGAACCTAGATCTTTTCTGAATTTGTATCTGTATGTCCAACATTGTACTAGGTGATTCTAATCAGATGATTCGAAGGCATCTTTAATTTGGTATTTCAAATGTGAACTCATGAGTTTTCTGCGAACACATGAGATTCTACCACAACCCATCTCATCTATATTTTCTATTAGTGAACATGGTTGGGAATCTATCAGTGATTAAATTAAAACTCCAAATGTTGATAGCGTCCCTTCTTTTACTCACATTCCCTCTCACCATCTAAAAATCATCTAGGGGCTGGGATTGTAGCTCAGTGGTAGAGTGCTTGTCTAGTACATGTGAGGCACTGGGTTCAATCCTCAGTACCACATAAAAATAAATAAGAAAAAACCCTGATGTGGCTGTGTTACTGTAGTGTGCTAATTTTAAGTCCTTTGGGTATAAACCAAGGAGTGGGATAACTGGGTCAAAAAGTGGATCCATTTCAAGTTTTCTGAGGAATCTCCATACTGCTTTCCAGAGTGGCTGCACCAATATGCAACTCCACCAGCAATGTATGAGTGTACCTTTTTTCCCATATCCACGCCAACATCTATTATTGTTTGTGTTCTTGATAATAGTTATTTTAATTGGAGTAAGATGAAATCTTAGAGTCATTTTAATTTGTATTTCTCTGATTATTAGATATGTTGAACAATTTTTCATATATTTATTAATTGCCTAAATACCTTCTTCTGTAAACTGTCTGTCCAGTTCCATGGCCCATTTATTGACTGGGTTCTTTGTATTTTTGGTGTGAAATTTTGTACAATGAATCAAAATGCAGTCTGTGAAGATAAAAAATAAAAAAGGTATTGTGTCCATCTACAACTAAAAACATTAAAAAAATAAAAAATAAATAAAAATAATTAACAGTCACCTAGTCTTTTGACTCTAGTATCTAAATATGTCTTGACTCTGTCTTCTCTTCATCTTCATTGCCTGTATGACTGTTTTAGTTCATCCCTTCAGCTCTTTTTGTGTCATTACAACACCCCCCTCATTATAAACTTCATAATAGTCAAAGTGGATTCCCTCATCATCATCTCAATTAGTGATTGATCTGAGCTCAGTCTTTGTGGACAGTGCATACAGGGAAAATCAAAGAACAAAAAAGAAGGGGCAAATAAACACTTAAAGGGATTACTGTCATCTTCTCCTAGAACCGTTACATTGATTTTCAGTGTTTCAGGCAGTTTGTAATTCTCATTTAGTGCTTTTCCCCTCCAAAGGTATGAAATTAAGAGTATTTGTCAGAGGTTAAACAGTTTCTCAAAGTTAAAATTGTAAAATAAAATAAAACAATGCTTTCATGGATCAAGTATCATCAATGATCTCAGGGAAAAATCATTTTGCCACTTGATTAAAAAAATTGAAAACACCTCTCCTGAGATATTCTGAGTGGCAGCCTCAGAGGCCTGATAAGCTAGGCAAGCTTAACTGGGTAAAACAAATTGGAATTTCTTAGTTCAGTTTCTCAGAATTGTAGAAAAAAGTGAGGAAAGTGAGGGGAGTAGGGTGGGAATGTGAAAACCTGTTTGGTTAACTTATCATAAAATTAGCACAAGTATTTAGAAAACAGGGTTCAGTACTCAGGGAAAGTAGTAGCCCACAGAAGTCTAAACAAACATGGATGTTGCCCCCTATCAAGTGTTTGAGAGTACAGACTTGAGAGAAAGTCCAGAGAAAATGATAAATGATGGGAAGGAGAAGCAAAGTGAAATACATAAGCAACCAACTCTATGGCAGGCACAGTGTGTGGTATTTTAGATTGGCATTCTCTTCTCTCATTTTGTTTACAATTATATTGAGGTACAACTAATATTCAACAAGATATATTCACATATATCTGAAATGTATACTTTGATGCATTTTAACATGCATGTATGAGCATGAATTTGTCACTGTAATTTTGATAATGTACAATTACATCATTACCCAAAGTTTTCCTCTCCCCCTTTCCGAAGGAAACACAGGGATACATAGGTATATGGATCCTGGAAAATGAAATTTAATTGGGCAACTTACAGACAGTATGACTTACATTTACCCCCTCCCTTGGTGACACTGCTGAACTCAATTCTATCCAAAATGGAAGAAACAGATTATTTTTAAAATTTGCAATGAGTTGTCTTTCATACTACTTGGTTTTGCTTTCCAGGGCTCTCTTCCTCTGACCTGATTCACAGTCATGAACTCTGAATTTCACCTGCACTTAGAGGCATCCTAATAGTTTTATTTGGTTCACCCAAAAATGGTCTACTGCACTTACCCAGCCACTGGGGGTCAAAAATCAGTGCTCTCCTCTGTGCAAATATAGTGACCTATTTTTCACTGTGTTAGCAGCCAGAATTATTATTCCTTTATACTTTTCACATGACCACAACTGAGTGGTGTAGAGAGAGAACAGTGCACATGCACGCACACTCACGCACACACACACACACACACACACACAAGTCACTGAGTTTATAGATATCTGTTTGTATCATCCTACTTCAGTCAAAACAGTAGAGGAACAATGACTGCTGGCTAAAATCTGTAAGACATTCTGTAGTAGAGAAGACCCCTAATAGTCAATAAATAATTATTTAAATAAGTAAATAGATCAGTGTTTTCAAGAACTACCCTAAAGGAGAATTTGTGATACCTGATATTACCAGCATAGAAACACCAAATTATACTAGACTGATGAACAAATTAGTTTTCAGCCTTAAATCTGATTTTCTAAGACTCTGTGGTACTCAGAGTAACTCAGTGTGTCTCTCCATACATTCTCCCAAATGTAAAATGTCGACTTGTGCATCAGAGTCTTGAAACATAAAACTTGCCAAGTGTGCAGGATCTTGCTCTCCTCCATGTGATGGTCACAGATTGTACCTAGACCTTACTGCCCTGAGATGTTCTGTTGATTACGGGAAAGGCCAGGGCAAAGAATGGAAGAATTGAGGGCACAGACTCCTTACCATACTCCCCGGCAAAATAACTTCATCACATCCTTCAATGGTGGCTGGTAAATACCATTGGCTTGGTCATAGGAGGCATAATAAACAAAGTGGTGCGTTAAAATAACCTTCCTATAGTGACAGATGCTGAACTGGAAGAGATGTGTCCTGTGGTAACAGGAGGGCATGGATTATGCAATAGTTAATGACCATGCTCCTAAAGTCTATAGTAATGACTTAAAATGTTTCTCTGGAGTGTTCAAACCACTTAAATGCTCAGGAAAGGAAGTGTCATTAGGACATATTACTTTAATGATTTCTGGTCTTAAAGGAAATGGCACATTTACAATAACAGTTCCATTTCAAGATAAATGGAGCTTGCTTTTGTTTTGAAATACCACTGAGTTGGGACTGGCATCTATCTGGTCATGCATTTCTGGATCTGTCATTTGCTCTGTTCTAGGAATGAGATATGGATGACGCTATGATTCTTCCTTCCTGTGTAGATTTCCTTCCCTCATCTCTCCAGAGTAAAATAGAAAGTTATTTTGAAAATAAAGAGTAGTGCAGCAAAACCATTTGTCTTGAACTAATAAAGGAGAAGATGGGCTTGGGGATTTTGCAGACAAAATGAAAACAACTGGGGTGATGGCTCAGAAAGGAGCACCCATTGGATAAAGAAAAGATAAAATACCTCAACTGGCAAGTCAACTTTGGGCATGGAGATGATTCATTTGGGGATTTTGAGTTTTAAAAAATTTATTTCCAAGTTTCCTATATAAAAATAATAGGGACAAATATGTAATGCTGAGATAGCAGCTTTATAGAAAGATAATGTACATAAGTTATTCCTATGAAGTAGGCATATGTTGGTTCACCTGAACTAATCCAGCATTTTCCATATAACACTAAAAATTATATCAGAGATCCAATCCACTCACCATTCAATCCCACTTCTTTCCATTTCCATTTCTGATGATCAAATATGAAATCTTCATTTCATCTCTTTAGATGGTTATACCCAGCGAGAGTATCTATCTTCCTTCCATCTTGTCTCTCCCCTCTGCAATTGATTGTCTTCTGTTGTGCTATAAGAACTGTTTTCCTAAAGCACCTGGTTACTACACTCAGTGAAAAACCCTTTCATAACTGCTCTTTGCTCAGAGACAAGTGCTACATGCCTAGCATGGGAATCAAGGTTCTCAGTCAACTGCCTGGCATCTCCTTCTCCAGCCTGACCTTTCACCACCCTTCTCCAGGCACTTGATGCAACAAACAGTTCTGTTCTAGAAACATTTCCTGTCTCAGCAGGGGTCTTTACCAGTGGGAAGACTCTGTCCCCACCTGGAAGGCCCTCCTCCCACCCATCCCAACCTCTTAATGTATGCTTTATGTCTTTTTGAAGGATAGCTCAAATATAATCTCATCATTTTCCTCAGTCAGAACTAATCTTGCATTCCTCTGCACTCATTTGATATTTTGACCATTACTTTATTATATTCTACCTTATGTTTTATTTATGTATGTCCATGATGGGTATTTATTGGTGAAGGTCTAACTTGCTATTCAACTATCAACCAACATAGATATCCTTGTATAAATGGGGTTGGGAATATAGAAGGTCCTTTCCCAGGATTCACTAAATTCACCTTCAAGAATGTACTTAGTTTTCTCTGATTTTTATTATAGATAATTAATTATAGATATCCAAGATTTTTATTATAGATAATTAATTATCCCATGCTCAGCATTTTGTAATTATGCACTTTGTCATTACACATTATCCCTTGTGCTTTATGTGTAACAGGAAACCATTTTTGGAATAAAAGTCTGTCTTCTGTATTTGACTACAGGTGTCTTGAAGGCAACAATTATGCCTGGTTTATATTTATACTCCTCACAATGCCTGTGTGCTTTGTACACAGTAGGTGCTTGATGAAATTTTGCTTCATTACATAGTAGGTGGGGTCAGTGCTTTAACAAGGCTGTTAGGTTTCTGCTGTGATAATGAAATAAAAATGGAAATAATGAGATTTGCTAATGAACATAGAAACAAGAACCAGAAAATGACAGACCATTTTAAAATGTCAATAACTTTTGGCACTTTAAGAATGATGTTGGCTGTGGGCTTAGCATAGATGGCCTTTACAATGTTGAGGTATGTTCCTACTATTCCTATTTTTTCTACTGTTTTGACCATGAAGGGTGCTGTATTTTATCAAACGCTTTCTCAGCATCTATTGAAATAATTATATGATTCTTAACTTTAAGTCTATTGATGTGATGAATTACATTTATTGATTTCCGGATGTTGAACCAACCTTGCATCCCTGGTATAAACCCCACTTGATCATGGTCCACTATCTTCTCCACCAAACTTATACCCAGAACTCTATAACACATAGCTAAAACAACTGATACTGGCTGCTCTATATTTTCTGAAAGCTTCATACTCATTATTACCAAAAAGGGATAGAATGCATCATTGGGAAAAATCCCTGAAGATTTAGAGGAAAAAAAAAAAACCATGAAACTCTCAATACAAATAATCATGCATCTGCCCTCTATACTATTTAATAAATAAAAGGAAAATTAAGACTCACAAATAGGAAAGTTATGCCAGAAAATTACTTTAAAATGAATTTTTATATTTCTTAGAAACTGTTTAATAAATATAATTAATGTATTTATCCTTATTTTACTCTAAACTGATAAAGTTTTTTTGTAGATTAATATTAGGTATTCATATTTATCAGATTCTTCAAATATAGGTTGCATACTCTTAATTAGATGTCCCTCCTCACTATGTCCAGATAAGCATTGCCAAGCAAATGTAGATTATTTTCCTCTGGTGTCTCTATCTCTTTCTCACTCTAAAGCCTTCTAGCTATCATTTGACTTTTGTTAGTCCTCAAAATATTTGATTGTCTTTCTCACTGATTTTTTTTTTTAACAAGAACATTTGTCTCAGGCTTGTATTCTTTTCACTCTTTGCCTATTTTATTCTTCATCAAACAATTGATTGTACTTCTATATTCAGGTCGTTCTATTCTCTCCCTTCCACTTTAAATTCTGTTTTTCACAGTGCATTCAAATAAAATTCTTTAATCTGCTTCTCTGGGCTGCCCTCCCTTTAGATTAAATGCTAACAGGAGAATAAAACAGAGTGCTTTTTGCCTCAGTTTTGCTGAGGCCCAAAGGCTGAGCTGTAAATAATTGCTGACTCCCTTCACATTGTGTAGTAAAATGCTAGCTCATCCATGTGGGGCTCACCCAGAGAAAAGCTAAAATTTCACTGTCAGCATTAGCCAGGCCTCCTACTCTCACTACTTTGAACAGTTCAAGAGACAGGATGTGTTGGGAAAGTGTCAAGGTGCTCTGACACTTCTGCACTGGGGACACAAGGTTGCTTTTTCTCTAATGAAATGATACACTCAAGTGGTCGCTAAGTGGCCTCTTTGGAAGGATTGATGTGTGACTCTTGAAGGAAAGACTGCACTTACAAGACTGCAGGGAAAAGGTCCATGTCCGTCTGTCTGTCTGTCTCTCCTTCCTTCCATCTCTCCCTTGGTTCTTTTCTCTTCCTCACTCTGATGAGGCAAGCTGCCATGTAGTATGTTACCATATGGAGAGAACCACAATGGCAAGGAACCGGGAGTGGCTTCTTTCTCTCAGAATCCTGTCAATAACCATATGAATGATCTTAGAAGATCATTCCCATTAGAGCTTTAAAGTGAGTTGGCAGTCCCAGCCGACACCTGGACTGCAGTCTTCCAAGAAATGCTAGGTCAGAGGATCAAGGTAGGCCTCCCTAGGTTCCTGAACCATGGAAATGGTTAGATAATAAATGTTGTTTTAGGAAATTTGTTACATGGACATAGATAACAAATACACCTGGGAACCAACCTAGATTCCTTTGTGGTCATTTCCTGGTCTGAGAGATTCATTTCTGAATACATACCATCCCTACCAATTCTGCCTTCAACTATAGACATGTCTCCATGAATTTTGCCACTAAGATTTTACTTGGATATTCAAAATTAGGCCTCAAAAAAGTTCAATTCTTGTGCTAATTGCACAGTACTGTGAATTTCCTATATATTTTGAATGGCACACTAAAATGACCTAATTTTTATATAAATTATACCTTAATAAAACTGTTACAAAAGAATTTTAAACAGCAGAAAGGTAGCCTTGGAATTTTTATACTTCTGTATGTCTCTGCATATATTCTTTTTGCTACTATTTGAAAACATAATACTTTTCTTTGATTACCATTTTCCTACTCAATCAGTGCTTTCAAAATTTATTACAGTTCCTTTAACTTAGCTTGTGGCTAAACCTCACACACTGATATGCCACTGGTGAGAAAATCTCATTTCAAAAAATTGGAAAGGGAAACAACTTGCTCATTTTTATTTGATTTCAGTTATTGTAGTGCAGCTAAGTGGTCTCTGGCTTGTTTTCTTTCCCCATATCGAACTTGGATCCTCCAAAGAGGTTATTTTTCAAAAGGAGATTTTTCAGGTAATCAGCATGTTATATAGAATAGTTACATAGAATGTAATATTTGGGGCCTGAGGAAAGAGAAGGCTCTCTAAACATGTTCACCCAAGCTCATCAGTCATAAACTCATCTGAAATGATGCAACTAATCCACTTATCAAAACAATGGCCACTAAGAGTAAAGCCATTGGTCTTCCTGGCTCTGGCTTTCCCAAGAGGAGCAGCCAATTGGACTGATGACAAAATATGGCATCTATTCAGAGACAATCAAGTGGAACTCATAGATTGGTTTATTAATTTCTTTAGTAATTTGGATAAACTGGTCAGTGGAAAAGACTAGAAAATCTGAAGGTAAAGGTTAAAATAGCTATGCATTTTTCATTCTCATGGTATTTAATACTTTTCAATGCATGTTCACAGGTATTATTGCAATTATTTAAGTTTGTCTCATTTTAAAAATGATGAAAGGGATATATCAAGAAGATAAATTTTTATCACCTAGGATTGATGAGATTGAGTCTTTTGCCAAGAAATGGGTATAAAGTAATGTCCTTAATACAAAGGAAAGATACTTAGGTTTCCAAGAGTCACATGTCAGAAAGCTTTGTTCTGTCTGTTCACAGAGGAAGATCGCTTATGATTTTTCTTATGTGATGTCAAATTCACTTCCCAAGGATTTCCTTCAGGCAAGACCCTGGAGAGTGAGTGGGTTTCTCTCAGAGTTCTCCATATGATTCATATAACCAACTTATTGATCCAGCATGGCTCAGTAATGTACAAGTACAAATTGTTTTATAGATTTTTTTTTTTTTTTTTTTTTACTACTTTTCTTTAAGTCAGTGATTAACTCAGGGTGATTTTTCTCCTCTCCTCCAGGACATTTGGCAATTTCTGGAGACATTTCTGTTTGACACATCTGGGTGAAACTGGAGCTACTGGTACCTAATGGTTAGAGGCCAGGGCTTTGCTAGGCATCTTCTGAGGCACAGGACAGCTCAACAGACATAGCAAAGAATTAGGCCCAAATATTAACAGTGCTATTAATGTTAACAGTTAACTGCTGTTTAACATTTTGTTCTGAACCCATCAATATCTCTTTTCTTTCTTTGATTCCTATTTCCTTCCAAAATTATAATCATTCTAATTATCCTTTATTTTTATACTTATTTCATAAACATTTCCTTATATCATTATTCTTTAAAACATGACATTTAATGCTGCACAACAATTTATCATGTGACTTAACCATTCTTTACTGATGATTGTCAATTCTATTCCCAATATTTCAACATCATAAATAATGATGGTATGAATATTCTTAACCTTAAATCTATTTCCACTTCTCTAATGATTTTCTTTGGATGGATTCTTTGAAGTACAATTACTGAGTCAAACCAAATGAATGCTTTTAAAGCTCTTGTTGCCAAATTACTCTCCTGATTAGCAGTCTCTCTGGCAGTGTATTCCAGTACTCACCAGGCCTTCTCTCTTCCTACCATATCTTGCTGATCTGAAGTTTGATGCACTAACATCAATACTTGCTTCTTATATGTGACTTACAGGTTAAAAAGTACTTTAATGATTTTTTTTTAAAGCTGGCTAATGTGAGATAGAAAGTTGAGTTAGTATACTCACCCCACCCCAACATCTGCATAAGGACCTCTTATTTTTTTTTAAAAATTATTTTCTTAAGGTACATGGATTTGAAGGAGGAAGTGGAGGAAAGTGGGGGAGGAGCAAGAGGAGAGGGCAGAGATGGAAGATGACAACAGAAGCGTAATTAGCAGCTTTCTGCGTTCTTTGCACGTGAACCACACTACTACATCATCAATGAAGTAACACCACATATCATTTCAGGATATGAATTATGTGAACACAGATGTGCACGAACACACCTGAGCCAATCAAAAGTTTTGGCCTCCAGATTTTCTATTTCGTACCTGGCTAACATGGATTTCCCTAGCTGCCCCCTTCCAGCAGATGGTGCTGTTTTTCTAAAATTTAAATATGCTACCCAGCGAATAATAACTTTTGATTGATTTGAGCAGGGTCCCTCAAGGATATTCAATGAAGTCTACTTTGCACATTGGTATTATTGCAATTGCTCACAGGCCCAAAATCGAATCTGAAAATGAGACAGCACACCTCAAATATAAAACCAGTCTGCTCAGTATTGATGAAAATGACATGTTTTTAAAAGCACTGAGGGCAAGTAAATGATGAATCACCACCCCATGGCAATGATGTACGAAACTAGGTTTTTCTTTTTCCTGGAGACATAGAAGTAAATGTTTTGGGAAAGTTGTGGGATTCAGAGGTGAATCCTAAACAGGGTAGTTATAAAAAATTGAGTCATTATATGGGTTTTTATATTGCTTCTATGGTAGACATCATGGAACAAATATTAGTGCAATATGGATGAGACATCAGGGGATCAGCAGTGACTCGTTTTCTAAAATAATTTTATGTTAAGATGAAGGCAGCAGCACAATACCTCCTTTCAGTCAGCACAAGGGGAGGTAAATTTCTCCCTGTCAACGCAGGTTAGAGATCCCTTTAGCACAATTAGGACTTGGAGGAGAATAGCCTCTTTCCTGGGTTAAGAAAGCATTTACAATGAGGAAACTAGGTCAATCCAACTTTTCTCAAAGGAGTGTCAGTCCTGGTGAAGGTTCAGTTTCAATAAGGTACATTGTTACCCATTCAGGACGATGGAAGAAAACGTTCTGCCTGGAAAAACCAAAGACCAAAAACAAACAGAAAACCAAACCATCTTTAAAACCACCCCACAATTTGCGTATTTTCAAACTGTCACTGATCCACATAGAAAAGTCATCGAGATTTCAAGAAGACCAAGATGATACATTGGCTGCTGGTGAATAGACGGATGGTCAATGAGATTGCCAAATAAATGAACCGTAAGAGTTTCCTTCTCAAATTTGTAATTTGACAAGAAGAGAAAATAAATTATGAATCTGATTGGCATGCTATGCCATCTTTAGGGTGAGGTACCCCCATCTTTGAAGTTATCCATATTTATTTATTTGTAAGCATCTGTGGTTATATAATTCAGAGGTACTAGTGTATGAACAAGTTTGTGTGATTTCCTAGTGGCTCATAAAAAGAAAGAAAGTGCTGGACATCTGTTACAGAGGCAGTTAGAGAACAGGGGTTGAACTACTTTTTTCAATCTTAAAACATCTTGTAAAAAAGCCGTAACTTAAATTCCATGTAGTACTGCTTCAAGGAAATAGAGTTTCTAACTCAGCTCACATCCCAGTTTGGGCCTTGGATAATAGAAGTTAACAAACAGAACCACTTCTCTGGAAGCCTGTTTTAAAAAGCAGGTATGATATCTGCTACAATACCTAGCCTTCTCCACATATGTTCCATCTGATGGCCTTGGTTGTTTTGCTCCCTGAAAAAACTGGTAAGAATAACTAGTGAGCAATCTCAGTCCTGGGTATGCGTAGGGAAGGCATTTTGAAAAGTAAAATTTCAAAGATATCAGCAAACCTGCAGATCTGAAATCATAGAACATATCAACGGAATCTTCTAGAGCAGATCTATGTTGACAGCCCTCCCCATGGCAAGCATTGGATTTCATCAGCAACTTTCCAATTATAGGTTGAATGCTAACCTGACAATGCAGCCTATGTAAGGAAATTTCATTTCAAGTAACATGAAAATTTATTCTAGACATCTCCATGCCTGTCAGAGTTGAAGGGCTCAGTCTTATTTATCAAGCTTTTTTTTTTTAATACTATATGTTTTTACCAACATATTGAAATGTTTCCAATTTATCATCACTTTGCATCTGAATTCACTGTACTCATGTTCTTTTGTCATGGGAAGCTGAGGGAACAAGAGTAAAGTTATCTTATATGGAAGTTAGAGAGTAAATCCCTTTACATTTTTATAGAAATTTAAATTTATTTTCATAGTGTCATGATGAAATACATTAAGCCACCTATGAGACACAATGGAATGTTACCTGAATGATGTCAGTAAATGCCATTACAAAACATTTCACCAATGAGTGAAATTTCAGGGAATTCACAGCCTAAGAAAAGGTAAAGGAATTTCAGTGCCACCAGCAATCACTTCAATTTAATTTCGTAAATTAGAAAAGTATATTGAGGTCATTTCTTGGGAATGGAGGGGTTCAGAGAGAGGAAAAAAAATGTGTGTGTGTGTTCTATATACTTTTTGTACTGCCAGTTTCCAGTGGTTGGTTTAAATAATACTTTTCTTCTGTATTCTTTCAGTATTTCCCCTGGGCTTGGGCACAGTCTGGAGTGGCCCATTTTGTACAAAAAAAGATTTGGCAATGTCACAGCATCTGATAGGCCCTGCCAGCTGGGTGATTTATGGCAAAACTAAGGGATGGGCACAAATGACTTGGGTCTTTTCCCTTTAGGTACTGTCTATTCTCCCCCTAATTCAGGCTTCCTCCTGCCCATTTTTAAGTCCAGTTAAGCTTTCTCGCTTCTTACCAGCTAAGAATTTCTAATTTCACCTATAGGCAATATTTATTTTTATGAAGAGCTTTCCTGAGACAACTCATTTCCAGGTCCATGTGAGACAGGAAGATAGATCTCCTGTAGGCAGCCTGGATAAGGGACTTGGAAAAGGAAAGGAGGAGAGGGGGACATCATGCCAACCTGAAAGGAGACAGCAGTTCTGAAAGACATCCTGTGACTTGCTGCTCCCTGCCAGCATTAACCACAATTCCTTCTTCTTACACAGGATAGCTGCGTTTGTTCCTCACATCTGCAACCACAACAGCCCTTCCTTGGTTACCCCTGCCCTTATCCCTAGCAACGGCCAAACACAGGCAGACCCCTACCAAAAATGCTTCCTCTTTCTAATAGATCTAGTGAAAATTACCAGGTGAGACATCCTCTTAATTATGTAAATAAGGGATTGAAATTATGTACTTCTGAAAGGTTTATTAAGCTCCAAGCTTGAAGAGCTCGATGGGTCCACTCTGGCATCCCTCACTCCAACTATCACCTGTGCTGGGCCATCGGATATACCTTTAAAAACCTCTAGAAAATGGACACTGGTTGGCATCTCTTTCTGAGGGTCCCTCCCCTCTGAGAGCTCTGTTTTCTATTACTCTAATAAATTCTCCTGTCCATGGATTTCTTTCCTTGAATTTGCGAGACTAAGAACCCAACTGCCGAACTCCATGTTACACATGTACAGACTGCGTGCAAGTATGGAGGCTATTTTGGAGACTTTAATTCTTTGAGTTCCTATGATTCCTTTGCAGACCATCTGTATATTTAGGTGGTAGACAAAATAAAAAGCACAGACTTGGGAACAGAGAGACAGATATGGAATCAAATGCTAGCTCTGGGACTTATTAGAAATGTGACATTGGATGAAAGCTTTAATATCATGAAGCCTGTTTCTTCATCTGTGAAGTACAGATAATACCTATGTGGTTTACAGACTGTAGAACCACAGGCCATAAAGCTCTACTAGTGACACCTGGCCTTGTCTGAACTATTCCCCTCACCTCTTGTTAAAAATTGCCTTCTCTCTCCTATTCTTGACAAAGAGATCTCAGGGACAGTCAGATTTTATACAGGTGGTCTTGACCCTCAGGCCACAATGAAAGAAACAGTGTGGAAATCTGATTTTCTAAGGCAAACTCTCTAGAGATTAAGTAAGTCAATTATAGTATCTTTCTTGATAGTTTAATCTAAAGGGCATGGAGAATATAGTTGAGATAATATGGAACAGTAGGAGTCTGGTGACATGACTACCAATGTCTAAGGAGTGATGAAAATCTCATGAGACTATCAATGTTTGTGGAGTGAGAGGAATCTCATGACATTGACCATCAGTGTCTATGGAGTGATGGGAATCTCATGACATTGAACCTTAATGTCTATGGAGAGGTGAGACTCTCATGACATTGAATACTAATGTATTAATGGAACTCCTGTGATATTAACTGCCAATGTCTATGAAGCACTCATAACATTGAATTCCAGTGCCACTATGTTGAGAATCACCTCTCTACTTGCTTCATTATGACTGGCAAATGAATATTTTAATTTATCTTGAAGAGTCATGGTGGCAAACCTGAGCAATGGGTGGCAGGAGGACTAGACCTCAGGAGGCTCTGAGAAACTTAACCTACTGAGAGATGTAGGAGAACAAAGCAGGTACATGGACAGAAGAGAGAATGGATCATACAGACACAGAAGAGACCTAGCTGACCTGTTCTTTGCCCTTTTATTTGAGAGGTTACCTTGACAATTTGCCACCTCCTATAGGATCTACCTGGGATGGGCTTCTGTTGCTTATGACCAAACTGTCACTACAAAAAGACCTTCATACCTGTTCTGATATAGCATGATGGTTGATCAGTGATGAAAGTGATCATGATTTCCATTACAACAGCAAACCATCACTTTCTCCACTGCCCAGGGAAGACTCAGTACATACTTGAGATAAAAAGGATTCTACATTCTCATGGTTTTCCTAGTTATCTTCCCAAATTGTGGAAAGTAGCCTTTTGATCTATTTAGTTGGTGACTAAATTCCATTCAATAGACTTTTTCCCCTCATTCCTTAAATACAATAGTGACCCTTATTTAAGAGCTATGTTGCAAGACTTCTGGTGGTTGACTGAAGCCACTGAAGTTTCCAAACTCTTTATACACACATAATGTTTTTTTTCACTCTACATACAGACCTATGATAAGGTATAAATCATAAATTAGGCACAGCAGGAGATTAACAATAAAATGGAATAATTACCAGCTCATACAATAATAAACATTATTTAAAACTTATGAATGTTTTTGGAATTCCCATTTAATGTTTTCAGACCACAGTTGACTATAGATATCTGAAACTGCAGAAAACAAAGCTGTAGATAAAAGGGAAATACTGTTTAATCTTCTTCATACTTTTTATGTCTTTGGAGTCTCAGTCACATGATAAATTGTGTTTTCCAAAGTCATGTGTTCTTAATCTTCCTATCTGAAACATAGGTTCTACTGTGTCCTGGGAGTCTCTTGATGACTTACATTGGCAATGGGAAATTCCATCCTTAACATGGAAAAATGGCTTCTCCATCCTTTTTGGTACAGGTCTCTGACCTGAACCAAAACTTCTCTATGGACTTGAAAATAATTAAACAGGTATTTTTCTCTTGTCAAAGGATGCTTTTGCCTTCTTTGTCCTCCCATCTGTCTTTGTGTAGAACTAGGATTGGAGCTCAGAATTCCAGCTCTTCAGCCTATCTGTTAGAAGATAAAAATATTGAGGAATCTTATATATCAAATACTAGATGCGTACAATATGTTTGGTTCTTCCCGACATTTTTTATAAGGCAGATATTTGTATTCCTATTTTCTGTATATAGTAACTGAGGTTTGGAGAACAACAAAAAAGAAAGCACAAATTCTACATATCTAAGTGGGGGAACTGGGAAGCAATGTCTTGGGCATCCCACTCTGACTTCCTATATCTCTCTGTTGGTGGTGGTGAGAGAAATGAAGAAATCCACCAGAGACAGTGGAGGGCAGGTGTGAGTGGAAAAATGCAACAGCTAGTAATAGAGTCACATGTATAAAGTGCCTCCTGTATTGCCTTCCACTGACAGCATGCAATACACAGTGTCAATTTATTCGTTATCATCTTTCTCAAAATTTCAGGAAATTGTCTATGTTATCACTTAAGGCAGATTATGTAAGATCCTATGTGAGCAACTGTTGGCAAGATTCAGCAGTGTTATGAAAATTGTTTCTCTGGGTGAATTTCTATACTTCCTTTCATTATCTTTCATTACCTTTTGCTTATAATTGGCTTTTGATCATTAAAAAAATGTAAAAATACATCTTAGTGACCTCTTTTATTTTACCTATTTAAATTCTAATATTTAAGCTACGATATTTTAATATTTGAGTCCACATCCTGCTAGGACGAAGCCAAGCACTCACTACACAGTCTTGTTAGTGTCACATTAGGGGGTGTTACAATGTGAAATGTGGGGTTATCAAGGAGCAGCAATGTCCTAGAACGTGACTACTGGCTGTTTTCTTGTAATGAAATGTGATTTAAGCCTCATTACCTCCAGGAGAAAGAGTGATGTCCTTAAATACTTTTGGCAAAGGCAAGAATACTATTTTAAATATCTCTTATAAATAAAGCAAAACCTTACCAGAGTGTTTTGTTGAGATGTGGAGCTTGAGAGAACAGGAGAAGCAAAGGAGAGTAGTTGAAGGAAAGACATAATGCACACACTCATTTAGCAAATGTAATAATCAAGGCTGAGCAAATGTAGATTAGTTAGAACAGAGGCATTCCAATAAAGTATACTCCAAGCTCTGGATTGGTTAAAGAAGCACAATGTTTACTACTTTCTTCCAAAAGGTGATTTTTTTAAAGTAAAATCATTTTTCTACTACTCTTTATGAGTTATATAAAGTAACAGAAAACAATGCAATCTTGGGGGGACAGTGTTCAGATTCTGTAGAAACTTACCTTTGGTGTGGATTCTAACATAATGGAAATTATCCAAATTAATTACATTTACATGCATATGCAAGCCATAAGTGTTAAGAATAATTTAAAATTAGTAGAATTTGTATTTGGAAAGAACAAGAGTAAATTTTAAAACTTGTCTTCTAAGTGCATTTTAGAAACAAGGACAAAATATGCAAAGGTTATGTAATGTTAAGAGCAGTGTGCTCAGAATGCACTTCAAGGAAAAGATCTCTAAAATTAAGAAATAAGAAATGGCTTCACTAATGTGAGTTCTTGGTTAGAAAGCTTGGCTGAAATTGATTAGAGACAGAACCCAGAAAATAGAGCTCTATCCAAAGATGGATTCCATCAGCTTCCAAATAAGAAAAACAAAATAAAGCTGTGATTTTATTTGTTTTATAGCTTGGAGGAATGGAAAAATGAGAAAGATGATATTTTCTTGAAATGACAAAACTTGTCAACCACGCTTTTTGAATTAATGCAAAACTTTGAGCTCAAAGTTTTGTAATCACTCTTGGAGTGTGCCTGTCACTGATGTGTGTGTGTTTCTAGAGTAGTGAGTGTAAGATTGAATGGCCTCCCTGGTATACACACTCTTTTCCTGAACTCAGTCACACCACTGCATTCTCTGACCTCTTCTGTTTTATTAATATGGGGGTGTTTTCTCTCATTTGTCCTCAACACACGCTTATCAAAACCTTTTCACAAGTGTACCGACAATCTCAGAATGCACAGGACAGCATCAGTGTGTGCTGAGTTCCAGGCAGACCCAGGAGTAACAAAGAAGGCCAAGATAAGTCTACCATCCATCATCTAAGATGATATTGAAGGAGAACATCATGATCATATTTGATGAATCTAGAATTAGACCTGGGAAAAGCTGAGAAGACTTAAAGATTGCTTTGGGTGCCTAGCCTCGCTACCTCTGTTTTACATCATTACATGATCACCAACCTTCCCATTGGATCCACTGTTGTTTCTTTGGACTGGTCACAGCAGGAGTAAGGTAAGGGAAGGAGGAAGTGGGTTGCACACATATGCCCTCATTCCTTCCTTCAAGCCTGCCTGCCTCAAGGTTTTACTGAACATGTCTATGTTCTCAGCACTACACTAGTCATTGAAATAGAATGATGAGCAATCACAGCTACATTTCCTGCTTGTATGCAGGTTACAGACTCATGGCAGAGATAGGAATGTAAATATTTAGATGTTTATGTGTCATACCAGTTAGGGATAAAATGCTCTAAACAAAGTAAATAAGGTCACAGAATTCAAACAATGCCTTTGACCTAGAGTTAGGTCGAGAGAAGAAATCAGAGATGAACAGAACAAATATAAGAGCATGTTCAAAGGTCCTGTAGCAGGTAGAAATGGTATCTTGAAAGAAACTAAGTTGACTTGATAGTGGTAGAAGGAGCTTGTTAGGTCTCTCATCTAGTCTAATAGAACTATAGGCTACCTCTGAAGAATTTTTGAGTAGAGGAAAGTGGAGGTGTCAAAACTATGGCTGCAGTGAGCGGACCATGTTGGAAAAATCTGTGGTGAACATAAGAAGGCAATTTAAGAGGTATTATTATGCTTTAGGCTACAGGTACTTTGGTTTAGGTTGAGAGATGAGATGATGAGGAATAGGTAGGTTTGAGATATATTTCAGAGGTAAGATCAATAAGATTTGGTGATGTGTTGATATGAAGTACCAATGAGAGTATGGAGTCAAAAAGGACTCTTTGTTCTTGGTTTATACACTGAGGTGAAAATGAAACCAGAAAATAAGACAGTCAATATTAGAAGAGGTGAAGATCTAGGTGAGAATATCACACATTCAGTCTGCACTTGCTAAATTTGAGATGTTAGGTTGGATATATCTAGAAGAGAGTTGGGTATGTGATATGGACCCAGAAAAGATGTTCATGTAGAGAGAGTCAATTTGGAAGTCTTTGGTTTATTGAAAGGACCTATATTGGTGAATCCAGATGAGATTGCCCAGGAAGACAGTGAAGGGAAAAAAGAAAAGAGGGTCTAGATTGAGATTTTAGGGACTCTTATGTTTAAGGATGAGCCTTTAAAGGTGGCTAAGTGTCCAGAGCAGTAAGGAGAAAATCAGGAGAGTATAGAAAATAGAATTAAAGATGAGAGAGCATTTCAAGAAGGTGAGGCAAGGGCTGAAAGCAGTGAGTAACATGTAGTCATAGGCTAAAATTATTCTGTGGAGTTGGGTGGAAGCCAGATAGGTTGAAGTATGAGAAGCAGCGAGAAGAAGGGGCAAGAACAGACGAGCAGTTTTGCTATGAAGGCAAAGGCAGACTTGGGGTGCTATGCTTTGAATGTGACATGTCCCCACAAAGATTCATGTGGGTGCTTAATTTCTCATTGCAGTGGCATTGACAGGTGGGACATCATGGGGGGAGTTTCAATGGAGGGGTGGCACTCTCATGAATGGATAGATGTTTTTCTCAAGTAAATGGGTTTAGCTATCACAGGAGTGTGACCTCTTTCTTCTGCACATACCTATTTTCCCTTCTGCTTTCTGCCATG
This sequence comes from Sciurus carolinensis, assembly GCF_902686445.1. Taxonomy (NCBI): domain Eukaryota; kingdom Metazoa; phylum Chordata; class Mammalia; order Rodentia; family Sciuridae; genus Sciurus; species Sciurus carolinensis. The sequence continues at coordinate 71,892,373 of NC_062226.1, forward strand.
AGCTAAAGCAACATACGATTCCTTACAAAAGCCAAGCAGATACAGGTGCCTGATCTTGAACTTCCTACCCTGCAGAACCACGAACAAAAACAAATCTCTTTTCTCTATAAATTATATGGTCTCACAGATTTGGTTAGAGCAACAGAAAATGGACTAAGAGATGATGATAGCAGAAGAAGGACATAAGACCTCAAATAGGATTAAAAAATGGTTGTGAAGCTGGAACACATATACTGAAGGGAAGAACTTTCGTTGGGAAAGACAAGTGAATATGAAGGACAGAAAAGGCATAATTCATCATCTTGTATTCCTGAGAAGGATGAAAAGGTAAATTTAAAACACAGGTACAGGATTGGACTTAGGAGGAAGGTGATTTCCCATGATAGAAAAAAGAACGAAGGCAGGATTTAGCTGGGTAGTGGAAAGCAGAGAGAGTTGCTATCTCAGGGACTTTTTTTCTCCTGGAATTATAGAAAGTCATAGTGCTTCTCACTGTGACTCCCCAGACCTACTCTCTTCATGTCCTCCATACAAGACCTTCTCTAACCTTCTTAATCCATCCGCCTTTAGTAGTTTCTGGTCTTATCTCAAAGCTTTCCCATTTTTAAAGATGACACACAGATTAGAAATGAATGGCTTATAACAATTTAGGTTGCCATCTAAATCAGGTCACATTTTAATATCTTTTAGTGTTAGAGTACAAAGAAGTAATTTCCATACAAAATTTGAGTAGAGCATTAGGAAGAAGGAAAAATGGGTTATGACCTAAGAATGTTAGATCATCAAAGACAACCCCACCAACTTCCATTCTGTGATAAATACAGGCCAGTTGAGGATGTCCTAAGGGAAATTTTCACTTGGTTCCCAGGTTGTAAAACCTGACTGCGGGAACTCTATTCTCCCTGAATGAAAAGAGCAAAAAAAAAAAAAAAAAAAGACTGTAGCTGCATATTCATTAGACTCTGGAGAATATGAGCATAAACAACAGTTTTATAGAACCAAAAGGGCTTAAAAATGAGCTAGGTTTCAAAGCACAGTTCTGCCCTGAACAAGTTATTTAGAATTCCTTAGCCTCAGCTTCTACATCTTGAAATGGGAATAAAATATGAGCTCTAAGAGCTGTAAAGATAAAACACAATATAAGAAATAAATATTACACATGCATTATGCCTGTCTGAAATACTTTCAGTATAACTTGCAAAACCAGTATGGTAGTGAATCAGGGCCAACTAATCTAAGCATTAGTTTTTCAATCTGTACAAATGGGGATTTAATAATTCCTACCATCATACATCTGTAGAAAGAATTAAACAGGATTGTGCAACATAAAATGTCTACAACAATTGCACTTCCTTTTCCCTCAGAGTAAAAGTTGACTCCCTTCTTTCGCTCATCTGTTTTCGATGAGGAGGTATACAGCTAAAGCATAGCTACAGGAAACTTAACAGCAGAATATGCTGGACTTGGTCCTCAGGATCTTTGACTTGATGAAGAATGCCATGGAATGACCAGGAAACAATGATTCCTGTGCCTCTACAGATTCTGTAGATGAGATGTTTGCTGCATAAAGGGGCTTTTCCAGGGCAGCAAGTTCTTAAAGAATGTCTTAGTCCATGTTGTGCTGCTATAACAGAGTACCTGAGACTGGGAAATTTATAGAGAACAGGGATTCCTTTCTTACTGTTCTGGAGAATGGGCAGTCCAAGATGAAGCCCCCTGCATCCAGTGGCAACCATCTTTTCTGAGACAACTTCCCCAATTTTTTAGGCACTTGTTTTTTTTCTCTCTTATCTAGGTTTACTTTGAACAGTCCTCTATTGCAATATTTACCAGTTGGATTTAGTAAGTTGCTAATCAGTTTGCCTCCCATCATGGATTTTAAGCACTTAAGAGGTAAAGGACCCAGTTCCTTTTTGGCACAATGTCAGGGCCTGCTCTGGTGCTACAGTTACCATGGTGTTTAATATCATCTTGTTGAATGAATTGTGGGAATATTTTAAATTACAGGGTTGACCTGCATATATCACCTACCATGTTTATCACTTAGAAAGTAATACCATAGGAAGCTGGGCACACATTACAGGCTGCCTGCAAACATGCCTAATTTGGTCTGTAGATTAAAAAAAAATATGTATTACATTATCTATTGCCTTTCCTTCACTCACTGATGTGTGTCCCATATATTTGTCTGGGCTAATGGGCACCAAGAACTCTAACAAAGTAGTTATATTTAGTAATTAGTATGATTCTAAAAATAAGTGGGGACTTAAATATATGTTCTGGATAAGATTTAAATATGATTCTATTTATATTTTTGAACTTTTTAAGAAAATAATGACAGATTTTTTTTCTCCCTTAGTCATGATAAATGCTCCACAAAATATCTTTTTGTATGCCATTCACTCAAATCAGCTACCCATTCCCAAATTTACTCCATTGTAAACAAAAGTTGCAGAGAATATTCAAAGTCTAGTCACTGACAAAACACAAGACCTGTGAATATTTGTGAATTCATACACTTTCTTTCTACTGAATGCTTCTTGATAATGCCAAAGGTCCCTGACCTTGCCCGTGCAATAGGATTAACTTTGCCAATAAAACAGGTGAGAACCCTTTCTTGGGAGTGATTATTTCAAGAAAGGAACTTTCTAATTTTCAGGTTTCAGCCTCTAAGCTTTTAAAATGATTACATGGCAAAAATGTACTATAAATTCAACAAATGCAGTAAATAAACAAGTAAATAAATTACTAAGTGTATCCAGCCTTGGATATGAGCAAGAGTTCTGCTTTAAATTGATTGAAGTTTTAGGGAATTCTACAAAAACTCAAAAACCTTCATTCAATTTCATGCATTAAATTCTGTACAAAGCCATAGAATTTCCTTTGAAGGGGGAGAACTCTTTCTACCTTCTGTAAAACATTGGCTAAGGATGGGGTTCTATATTCTATAATAGCTCAGAATGTTTCATTCTATTAACCCTTTGAAGCCATGTAAGAAAATTTAGGCTGTATTGGCAGAAATGGGAAACTTCAGCTGGAAGGGATTTATTTATTTATTCAGAAACCACCAATGAGTTAGCAGAGCTAAAATTAAAAGTGGTTAGAGAGGTGTGCAGCAAAGAAACACAGACTGAGCTTGGAATTAGGTTTAGGTTCTAGTCTATTCTCTAGCTTCACTTCACAGCTGGGCACAAGTTAGAATCTTTGGGCAAATTTTTAAAATCTCCCTTTCATAAACATACCCACTCATAAATGAGTTTTATTTATGAGTAGAAATCAGTACTGAGAGTGATTTGCTCCTACCAGTTTGCTTATTATTTTGGATAAGGGGTCAGATGATCTAAAAGCTACAGTTTTTAACCCTCAGGGGTCTGAGGGTTTTAGCCTCCTATGTCCACAGTTCTTTTGACTCAGTCAATAGATTTTTATTGTGACTCAATGGGATACATGTTCTTTGCTCAGGAGAGCTGTCCCTGTAGGTAAAGTGAACTTGGATCAGACTCATTTGGACACAGCTCAACTAACTGTAGGCTCTTTGGCACTGCAGAGGCAATTCGATAACATTCTCTGCTATCATTCATCTTTCAAGACCTTCCAGACTCAAATTCCGAGACTACACAAAAGATTCATGGCTAATCACTGATTTTCAATTTCTGCAATCAGAAAAACTTTCTGAGGCAAACTCAGCCTACTACATAAATTCCTTATACTTTTGTTTGACATGAACCTGAGGAAGAATGTACCATGAGCTGGAAATAGTTTTACAGGAATTAATGAACTTGTTTTGTTGTACATTTCATTGGAACTTCACTATGTAGCAGAAGGTGCTAACATCTTTTCATAAATGTATAATTCCAAATGAAAGGAGTTTTAAAAAGTAGCTAGTTAAAATGGTGAGAGGCATATAGCACATAAGCAGGTACTGAGCTTGCAACTAGATTTAGGTTCTAGTCCATTCTCTAGCTACCTTTCCTTTCACACTGGGTACAAGCTAGAATCTTTGGGCACTGTTTTTTTAAATCTCCCTTCCATCAGCTTACCTATCCTTCAGTGAGATTTATTTATGACTTTAAACTCTGTCCTTTCAGGGTCTAGGATATACAATGCCTCACTAGAAATAGCAAAGGTGACAATGTTTTAGAATATTTGATTTCATTCTTGCTAAAACATCATTGCAAGATAGTATACACAAGAGTGTTGCCAAAGTAACTCAAAATTTCCTGTGGAGAGTAAAAAAAGTTTTTTGACTGCCTCTTTTAAAATTTTTCTTTATTTTTAAAAAAAATATTGTCATACTTATAAGTCTGTATCATGTACAATCACAAGAGTGGGATCCTAAATAGAAAAAGTTAGACTCTGTGTATGTATAATTTTCCAGAATACATTCTACTGTTGTGTATAACTAGAAAGAATAAAAATAAATGAAAAAAGTAAATAATTGTTATTGAGTTAAAAGAAATTAAACATACTGGTAAGTAGCATCTATTTCACTGACCCTTTTGTGAGGGAACCTCATCAGCAAAGCAGCTTTGAAATGTGACTGAAGGGAAATGTGGATCTTGCTAAACCAAGAAATGGACTCTTCTGGGTTGACTATGAAATCCTCATTACAAGTTCCCAGGGAAGGAGAACTTGAGCAAGTACATTCATGATCCTTTGTGATTCCTGCAGGTTCTATAGAAATCAGCTGACACCGATTAAATTCTCAGACTAAAAAGTGGCATTTGGTGTGACTACTTAGGAGAGGGGGAGTTTAGCTTATAAACAACACATATAATTGAATAAAATTCTGAACACTGACCCCTCTGTTGATTTCTGAGGATTTGTGCTCTGATTTGCCACTTTCCATGAGAACCCGATTTCCATTGCAGTGGCTCAGCCTATTTGGTCTAATAAACAAGCAGATGTTGGAGGCCCATTTTTAGGACTTCTTGGGGAACAGGACTTGGGGGGTTGCACCCCATCATGATGCAGCAAGAGCTGGGAACCTGGGGCTGGAGCAGAAGGAGTAGAGCACTCAGGGATTCTTGTCTCAAGTTTCAGCTGTTGGGTGAGGCTGCTTCCAGCACTAGAGGTCTGGATAGATTCCAAAGAACAAATTGAAGCCATGTGGTCTGTGTTCTCTCCACTTCCTCAGGTCATATCCCTTCTCACTTGGCTGAGTCCTGAGCCTGTCCTCTTTAAGGTAGCCAATGACTCATTGTTACCAATTTCACAGCATACTTTCTGTTTGTTAGCTTCTTTGAGTCCTTTGTCATCTGTCAGTGCCACATGCATCTTCTTCTTTGATGCTGTCTCTACATTGGGTGAATATGTCTCTAATTCTGTTTTTTTCTTCTATCTCTCTGCTATTCTCAGGTTGGGTTTTTTTGTTTGTTTGGTTGTGTTTTTTTTTTTTTTTTTTTTTTGTAAATTTCTTGTCCTCTAAACATTTTTTGAATGGTAATCCTCATTTTAACCCCCTTCTCATCAGGACTTGTGACCAATTATCAGTAATATTTCCTTTTCCCTCTACCAAGTTGTCTGAATAGCTGAAATTCCACCATTAGACATTTATTTCTTTGTAGGCCACATTATAAAACGTGATCACTGTGCAAAGGATCCCTTATTAAACTAGTTATGTGTTGAAATACATCTTCTCAGAGGCACTCTCTTCTGTGAAAGGTGGGACATAACAGATGTTGGCTTTTGATTTCAAAGCAACTAGGGAAAGATGAAAAGACAGGACTGGAAGGGTATTAAGAAACACCAAGAATGAGATTTGTTTCCTTTTCCGAATTGCTTTAGTTTCTTACTCTTCCTCAGAACTTTTACCAGTTGTTATTGTCTTTATGACAACTTTTCAAGCACAGTAAAAAGTTCCACCCACTATTGCTGGTGATTACCTGACAGCCCCTGAAACTTTTCCCAGATGTCAAGAGTTCTTCCTCCCCTTTCCTCACATATGTTAATTTTTATGACTTATCATCTGATTTCAACAGTAGCACAAATATCCGTCAGTCTAACTGCTTCCAGCAACGTAGGACCTGCACAACAGCAATAAGATTTACCTTAACACTCTAAGGGACAATTTCTGGTGATAAATCAACGAACCCCTAATTGGGTTATAGTGATCAGATGTACCCACAAGGGTTGATTTTGCAAGCGAAAGATTGAAAAGAGAAATATCCTAAGATAAATCCAATTAAAATTTATATGAAGCAATAGAATACAAAATCTAAAGGAGAGACAGCTCAATCTTGTAAAGTAAGTACTGAATTATGCAATAGGTTTGTTACAACCATTCCCAAACATCTTTATGCACTCATTCTCCCACCCTGGGCAAGTCCCTTTTATTCACATACTTGTCTAATGGTGAAATTAATTAATCCTGCTAATAACATAAAATGTAACTCTTGAAATGTGAAGGGGGCATGGAAAAATGTATTCCTTTGGAATGAGAAAGATTCTCCATAATTACATAAAGCTATTTTCTAGCTAAAGTTAAGAAGCTAAAGTGAGGAATTCACGTTTTCATATTTAAAACAATCGTGGCACTCAGTTGGGTGACTTTAACCACCCAAAGTGTTAGGATTCCTGCAGGTTTTGGCACTCCTGGATGGAGCTCTTCTGTTTCCTGAGGAATAACATTCAACCTCCGGTAAGAGTACATAACATGTATTAAATTATTTAAAGGCTAGTTACAATTTTTTGAAGTAGATGCTATTATTATCTCCAGTAGAACAATGTAGAACGATGAGGAAACTCAGGCACATGGAGGTAAAAATATTTTTGCCCCAATTCATTAAGCAACGAAGTGGCAAAACTGGGATTGGAGTTTATGTTCTTCATTATCAGACTACATTACTTCTATTAAGTTTCTCTGGAAGCATGTTAGGATTTCATGGGACGATCAACACAGCATGGTTGGAGAGCAATGGGCAGGGAGACAAGAAAGTGAGTCCACCTCCATCTCTTCCTGGTGCACCAATGCAAATATATCTTGAGCATGTACTATGTGCCAAGTGCTTTGCTAGGTGATGGGGTGCTCGTTGCCTTTAAGGGTTCAAGTATGGTGGGCAAATAGACAACAAGGAAGTAATCCCAACAACGCAATTATATAATGACGTACAAAATAAAGTATGAAAAAATAATCATGAAATAAATTGAATACCAAGGCACAGACATGTTTCCATAAGGAGGTCATGGAAGGCTTCATAGAGGAGGTAGCCTGGGTGCCAAGACTGAAGGGGAAGAATCAACAAGGAGGAAAGAAGTGGAGAGAGGAGGGAAGGAGACTGTTTTGTGTTGTGGAAGGACCTGTACCATGGGTACCTGTGCATATTTAATAACTAGGCAAGTGCAGAGTGGTTATCTGCCTACCACTGCAGCTGAAATAGTTACTTAAGATTCCTCCTTAAAATGATGAACATTTTATGATGTCTGTAGTTTCCATACAACACATGCAGAAATGGGATTTGAAAATCACTATGTAGTGAGGGGGAAATGTGAGTGGGTATCAGTGTGGTTTCTGTCCTGGGCTGGGGGTAATCCCAGGGCCCAAAGATTTTGCTGATATACGGGCTGATATTCAAAGGCAAGGAGTGTTATATGAAAGGTTGCAGACTGTCAACTTTCCATTTGCACTGCCGAGGACCAGGAGTGCTGGACTGTACAAGTTAACATCTGGATCCAGTTTTATTCCCCTGAATTACAGGTACCTGAGAACTTGCTGCCTTCTTTGGATAACAGATATGATTATGGTTTGGCCTGACTCCTCAATTCAGCAAGTAGTTTCCACCCCCAAATCTGATACTTGGAAAAAAAAAAAAAACAAAAAACTTACTTGTCTTTATCTGTTCCAAAGATAATTAGTCAGAAGCCCTGGAAAACCTTTTGATATATTTTGCTTTCAACCTGTAGGGTTTTTCCCTCTAAAATTTTACTACATACCCTTTTCAGTTTCTTTTTGGATACTGTTTGATTTTTATCTCTCAGACAAATGGATCATACTGTTCAGATTAACAGGAACTAGCAGGAACAATTGGTTATTCTTGAACTGAGATGCTTTCCAGAAACAAGTTTTAAAAAAAGAGGTAGAGACAATCTTCCTTCTTAAAAGTCCACCCCAGGACTAAATATCTTATACACTTTTTGAAGCTAACTTTAAGACTCTCAAATTTTTATGTGTGGACACACAGAGCTGTGCAGTAAGCAATCTCACTCAAAGGAGAGATCGATGAATATATTAAGGCCAAAATGCAAGTGAGTCCAAGAATAGAGGCAAAAGGAAAAGATGAAGAGATGCAAAAGGAAGAGATGAGCATTTAAAGCAACCATACACACATCAATACATTGAACAAGTTATTTACAAAGCAACTCTGGCCAGTGGAGAATCAAGACCTTCTTTAGAAATGTCAATCAACAGTCATACTCTTCCTTCTATCTTCTTCAATAATGAAGAGTGGTCCTCCCATAGACCAGTGTATGACCTACATGTCTTTATCTCCATGAGAATGGTAGTCCAAGGTCATAAACAAAGATATTGGAAGAGAATGAGTTGATTCCTAACTCCACTCAATGGCATTGTTCTTTGGAGCAAACTAGTAACCTCTGTAGAACATCTGTAATACAAATGGTTTTGACTGGTGGTTTTCAAATTTTGATGGAGAGCTAAAGAGGAACACAGAGAACAAGCTCATTAAAGGAGATCATGGTATGGTCCTTTATAGTCTTACCAAGTCCCACAGGTGATTCTGATACCAACCAAATTTCAAAAACAACTGCTTTGGAGAATTAAAGATGGACCTAGGTAACAAGCACCTGACCATTGATAAATGTTTTCTAACATGGATCCTGTTATAAAATGGAAAGGGGTTCTATCTTTTGCATCCAAGCTTTGAATTCCTATATGGATGCTTTCCCTCATTACTGAATTCTGCTAAGTCACTTGACGTGTGCAACTCATGCTGTCCTCACTTATTAAATAGGGATAATAACACCCATATCCAGGGGTCATGTATTTACTGGATAAGGTGGCTTACAGGAGGTGACTGATGAATATTAGCTGAAGTAGAATGGCTTCCTACATTTGGATTTGTGTTCTGATCTTGAACCTTCTAGAAAAAGTTCATGTGAATTTGACTTTATAAAAACTCTTTCAAAAAATTTCTAATAGATTACATATCCCTTGGACACAGATTTTGAATGCATGCTTATCATTGTATTTACACATAATAGCACAGTTTTGACACAAAATGCTTTCATTGTATAACATTGTTCCTGAGGGCCCTCATTTTTAAAGCCTCTATCCTGTTTCTCACATAAATTCAATAACCTGAGTCACCTTTTCTTAAAAGACTGAGGAAAGATTTCTTTCTTTTTTTTTTTTTTTTTGCTTCAGTGGGTTAGAAATAGTTTTTATTGACTCTGTGCAAATGCTCTTATGACAAATACCCAAGCTAATCTCAGGCATAGGTCAGAGTTGCTAACTAAGCTTCCAAGTTTAGCTCTTTTCTTACTTTATTAACGCCCTCCCCCCCAAAAAAAACCCAAGTTGCCATCTTGATAAAAGATTTTATATAGACTTTGAAGTTTTCTGAGTATCTACTCCTGAATACAATTTTATAATGTATTAGTCAATATGATGATTTAATTGGTGGTCCAAGTAAGGAAGCAGTTGGAGGTAAGTAAAGGTGGATGAAGGGAATCCAGGAAGAGAAGAAGAGTTGTAGCATCTTTAAGGACCACACTGCTGGAATAATTCCACCCCCAACAAGCAAAAGGGGAGCCACTGCTTAAGTGAAAGCCAGCCTTGGAGCAAGTCGTCAGTGTCCCTGTGTTCCCTTATTTGTTCTGACTTCTGAGTGGGCTTCTGAGTGATCTGTTTTAGATCAGAGCCCACATCCCTCTCCACTTCCACACCCACAATTTTCTCATTCTTTTCCTTTCTGTCCCTTTCCTTTTCTCTGGTCTCTCTTCCCTCCAATAAATGAAGTCAAGAATGAAGAGTTATTCTGTATTTTCCTTACAAAGATTTTCTTACTTGACAAGTACCCCTCTTGCCTTAATGGGCAAAGTATGGACCATAGTGTCAACAATACTAACAGTTTATGTGAACAAAGACATATTTGGTTTAAGGATACTCAGTGGGAAAATTATATGATAGAACTTCATATTTCTCTTCAATCTTTCCAGGACTTTTTTAGTACAATGACCAGAAGGACAACATTAATACTACAAATTTGCAAATTTTAAGTGACATTTTTGTGGTTTACAAGGAAATGGTTTTGCCCATTTGATTTGCACGTTTTATCTTCTCCCATTTCATAGAGACACACTGCTCTGCTTATAGGGAAATATCCATATAGAAGGTTCAATAAAAGCAAGCAATGGCCAGAGATCAATAAAAGTTTGCTCAAGTTTTATCTTTAAACACAGGCATCAACAGAAATGAGTACTATTATTCTTTGGGCCACATTCAACTGCTGATTGGTCTTTCAAAGTATCATGTCTAATTTAAAAGTCTCCAAGGGGGTGGAGTCTGGGCAAAAGTTTCTTTTTCTTTCTTTCTTTTTTTTTTTTTTTAAAAGCACTTCAGGTGAGTACCATAGCCAGTGCGAAGAAGGGAAGCCTGGGAGATTTTCTGCTGACATTCTCAAGACAAAATGGACCTCCTGTCTGTGTCGACCAGTCAGCTTCTATCCTGTTATCTTGTCTTATTCCTTATTTCATAATGTTAAGTACCACATGAAATTATCTTGGTATATTTGTGTGATTTATTTTTGGCCAGTCTTCTTTTGGGAATGTAACTCCAGGGAACCCAGAACAGTATTTGGTACAAAGCAGCTCCAATATGTATTTGTCAAATAGATGAGATTAAACTTATTAAACATCAGTTTTCTCTCTCACCCTACCTACCTTGCTCCATTGGTGTGATGACTCATGAAGATTACATCCATGTAAAAGAACATGGATCATGTGAAATCCACAAAGTATGTTTTTCTGGATATTAGAAGACATTGTTCTATCCAAAATATTTGCTCAAATGTTCCATGACTCAAGAGTTCCAACCTTAGATGCCTCATTTGGTTTTCAGCTGACTAGTGTTAAAATGTAAATTGCTTACCTTGGTGTAAGAATATTAATTAGATGGGTTCTTGTCACTTAGCAACCATTAGCAACTTTAAAACAGAACAAGTTGATTTTGAATTATATTTGAAATTTGGGGACATGCTGAGCTATTCAGACAGGGCAGCTCCAGTTATCAGGAAGAACTGGTGGGGCGGAGGGGTGGGGGAGAAGATGCAGCAGGATTGAGGGCACTGGGTCCCAAGGGGAGTTGAGAAGGGAGAAAGCAGCATGTGAATGATAAACTTAACTGAGCCTGAGCCAGGGAGACCTACTATTAGCCTTGGTCAGGAGAGCAAAGCACTCATGCTTTTAGTCAACACAAAGGAAATACCTTATGGACCAGAAATCTGCCTTGTATTGTTACATTTAATCACTTAGGGTAATTTTTGATGTATTATTATCCTGATTTTATAAAATGGAAAAAGCTAGTCAGAGAGGTTAGGTTTCTAAGGAGATGACACAGTACAGTGGTGAAGGATCCTGAATCCTTAGAGAGGCAACTGAGTTGCCCGGGTCCAATATGTACCAGGGGGACACTGGGCAAGTGCCTGTGTCTCTGGGTATGTGTTCTCCTCTGGAAATCATCATCATCATAATTGTATTCTAGGGTTGTTATGATGATTAATACATTGATATTCACAAAGCACTCAAAATGCTGGTACAGAGTAGGTACTGATTATATGTATAATCGCATACAAGGACATAAACAACCAGCACACACTGGACACATTCCAGTAACCAGCATCAGGTCTTAAAATATTACCAGGTTCTGAAATCTCTCCTTGGGCTAGGGAGATAGCTTAGTCGGTAGAGTGCTTGCCTTGCAAGCACAAGGCCCTGGGTTCGATCCCCAGCACCCAAAAAAAAAAAAAAAAAAAAAAAAAAAGATGAAATCTCTCCTCATTCTCTCTTCCAGTCCTGTATCCCCGCTTTCCTGTCCCCATAGTAACCAACATCCTGACTTCCAACACATAGGAGAGGCTTGCTGATTTTTATACATGTATGAAAGTGATCATACAATGTGTAGCCTTTGGTGTGCTACCTCTTCAACATTTTATTCATCAGATTGATTTATATTGCTGTGTATAGATAAAAGTCATTTATTCTCACTGCCATATGGTATTCTGTTTGTCAATTTACCAAAATTTGTGTATCCATTCTATCATTGATAGGTATCTGAAAAGTTCCTAGATTGAAGATATTACAAATAGCACTGATAGAAACATACTGCTAATACTTCTTGGTGAACACTGTGTATGTGTTTTATTTGGTACATACTCAAAAGTGCAATTTCTGTCTTGTGATATATGAATACAATCAGATTTAGGATATACTGTAAAGCAAAGTGGTCACCCAACACACTTCCCTCCAAAGTGTGTGAGAATTCTGCTTTACCTTCCTCACGGCTGCTGTGCTGGTGGTGGGGAGTGGTCTCTCATTGTGGTTTTACTTTCATTTCCTTGATGACTAATGTAATTAATGCCAGATTAGTGGGCACTGGGATATCCAATACTACGAAGTAACACCAAGATTTGAACTTACATTTTTCTAAGCCAAAAGCCTGTACTTTCTCTATGTCCATACTCTTTGTTTTTAGTAACTACCTCCTGCTAAAACTTTACAGAGAAACTTAAGTCCTAATTTAGGAAAAAAAAAAAGAGGGGGGGAGGTATTACTATTTTTATTTTGTGCTCACTTTTTTTTTCTTTTGGAATTTAGAGGATTATCTTCTGGTAATAGAGGAGAGAGATAGGGGGTCTTCCATCAAACACATTTTTGCTTTTTTGTTACTATTCAAAGTGAAATTTAAAAAAAAAATTATCTCAGCTCTGCAGGCAAGCTCAGAGTTGGATGGAGGATGGAGGAGAGGGGAAGACTATAATGCAAGCTGACCTACTTCTGGAGGCTTCATGACACCATTTTTGGTGAATACAAGGGGCTTTCAAAAGCCAGGTGTGTGTAGGGGAGAAGGTTGGGTGTGTCTTTAAGAATAGTGACAGCATAGCCTGCCTGTGGTACTTTGCAGGAAATGCATGATCACAGCTTTGGGTTTTAAGTTTTACTTTCACAATCAGCATATGTGCAGGTATACTCATCCAATCCTTTTGCAGGGAAACTAAGAAGGGAAAAGTTACTCTCTTAAAATATAAAAATTGTAAAACCCTGATGCTATTCCTGCTTTTTTATATGTTCATGAGAGTATATATAAATCAGTACATCTGATCCTTAACATATGTGATTTTTATGAACACAAGCCTAAGTATTATCAAGGACATGGCTCCTACATTTTTATTCTTACCAACATAAGCCATTCTTGGCCTTTAGATAGCTCACCAAACTGCTCTTCGTTTTCATAAAACAGTTCCAGCTAATGAATGTATTGTCTTGGTTTATGTTCAAATCACAGTTTTTTCCTTTCCTGGACTTGAAAGAAACTCCTTCAATAGAAAATACTCACAATAATTTTTTTTAAAATAATGTCCCAAGCTGTTCCTGCATTTAAATGGGGAGGTACACATTGAGTTACCTGTGTCAATCTGACCATTGCTGAAAACAAAATAGGTTTTAATGGTTTTGACTGACTGCATTCAGTTCTAGTCTGACCTTCTCCTTTGCCTTTAACTTTAATCTTGAAAAAGAAACAGCCCTTCATTGACCAAAGAACTATGGATTTGTGGTTTTGTAGTCTGACATGCTCTCTGGCTTGGGGTATATCAATAAAGCATTGAGATTGACCTGCAGACTGGGCTCTGGGTTAAAGATTAATGCCTCTACTGAAAATTAAAGACAATGTCTTCAAAAGCAAGGCTTGGTCATTGAAAGACCATTAAACAAACATCACCCTAATTAGGAATTTAGAAGTAGCAAACACAATTTTCACTGTCCCAGCAGTTGGCATTCAGTCACTATTCATGCTGGGAGAACCTCCCTCACTGGCAGCCTAAAAGGGAGTCCCTTGCTTCCCATGAACTCACATTATGACACTGAATCCAGACTCACTCTGACCTGAATTTTCCTGAACTTCTTACACCATCTGCCTTGTTGCTCAGACTAGTAATTGATGCAGGAAGATGCTAAATTTTTTGCTTCTAAGGTTTGATCGAATTATAACCTTACTACAGACAGGCCTGTTGTACTGCTGATTCTGGCATTTTTGTTCGACATTGTGTTTTTAGGCAGAAAAAGTCAATACCTTAAGTGGACAGCCACAGGACATCTCCTTGACTCAGCAATTATACCTAAATGTATTTGTTCATTCAATTAGCATCCAAATATCTATTATCATAAGTGGGGAATGGAAATAAGTCCTAGGAAAACTGTTCTGTAAAATAGACAGGATCTGTGTATACATGGAGATCAAGTGATGTAGGGTGTGAAGGAGGTAGCAATAAATAGGCCTACCAAATGCCTGTTTTATGGAACTTTGGTGCTTGCAAGGAAATAAATTGCAAGCAATGGTGCCAAAAGACAGAGATGGGAAAGGCAGACAGGGTGGTCAGGGAGGGTTTTCTGAGGTGACACTGAACCTCACACTTGAAGGATAAGAGTCAACCATGGTAAGACATGGAGGAAGAATGTTCCAGGTAGAAGCAGAAATGGCTTTGGGGGTTTGTAGAACTGACAAGAGGAGCATATAGAGGAAGCCAAGTGTCTGAAGGGAAGAGCACAAACTGAATATGAGAATTTATCATGAGAACATAATGACAGCACAGAGCCACTCATCACAGCATTGATTATCATATTGAAGACCCCAAAGCAGCGTAAATGTCTAACGGTAAGGGACTTATTAAATAAATTAAGATTTGTGCTCATGATTTAAAAGTGTGCTCACGATTTAAAAATGAGACTGAAAATGGATGACAGTGTTGTTTGTGGTTCTCAACATTGATTCTGGAGCAAAACTCCCAAGGGTCACATGGAGGTTCAGCCATTTAGTAGCTATGTGATCTTGGACAAGTTATACAACTTCTCTGTGCATTAGTTTTCTTGTCTGTCAAGTGAAGATGATAATAATGTAAGATGGGTCTGTTGTGAAACTTGCATGAGTTAATACATACAGGACTTAGGAAGTATCTTCGCCATTATCGTCATCATCATCTGTATTTACTGAGAGGGATAGCTGGCCACTGTGAAATCTAAAGTATAGGATATACAATCATGAAACAGTATGTCTAAAGTAGTCTTTAAGAATATCTTTGCAAAAAAATGATGAATAGAGAATATTAATGGTGGTTATCTCTGGATGATGATTTTAGTTTTCTTCTTCATTTTATGTACCATTTGTTTTGCATGCTTAGAATTAGCCTCCATAACTTGTACAATCAGATAAATAAGAGAACTAATTCCCTTTTGTAAAAATACATTTTTATGACATGCTTCCCTCCTTTCCAAAGTATTCCAGTAAAGTTATTTCAGAAAACTATGAATGAGCTGGGTATGGTGGCACATGCCTGTAATCCAAGTGACTTGGGAGGCCGAGGCAGGAGAATCACAAGTTTGAGGCCACGTCAGCCACTTAGTGGAATCTTGTCTAAAATAAAAATAAATAAAATAAAAAACACTTGGGGTGTAGCTCAGTGGGTTCAATCTGTAGTAGAAAAAAAAAAGGAAAAAGGAAAAATAAAAACTATGAATGAAGTGGTAGTGGCTTAATCTCATCTCTTTATGGCTATTAATTTACTGTGTAAAAATGCTTCTAATGTCTGAGCACTATACTGGTTCTGGGGATACAGTGGTCAATCTGACAAAATATCTCCCTTTGAAAAGTTACTATTTACTTGAGATAAACATATAGGTAACAGATATATAAAGTCTGATGGCTGTCAAGAATAATCCAATATATTTGAAAAGCTTTGGAGAGGAGGAGACTCATCAGGTGGGTCTTGAAACAGGTAAAGACAGATGGAATGAGGTAGCTTGAGTGGCACAGTATCCTAAAGCAGACAGCTTTGTTTGGGGGACCAGATACATGTCCATAAAGCTGAAGCTACAAAGAGAGAGGAATTAAGACTGGAGAGGTTGGTAGAGGCACGATCCTGAGAGAACCCCCACCCCCCATGCCAGGGAGTTTGATCATGACCTTCAAAGCAATGAAGGGGGAGCCCATGGAGGATTTTAAGTAAGATAGTGTGATGAGGAGCAGATGTGTGTTCATGTGAGTTATTAGCAAGAATGACGCAGGGTTCTGGAAGAAATTCAACATTCTTTAATTTCTAGGGGTAGAAATCACCTCTTTCACCTGAGATATGGGTATCACTGCCTGGACAAATTTGATCTGCTTTTTTCTTTCATTCCCTCTGTGCCTAAGCTTCAGGGCAAACTGATTCCTGTTGATGGAGACCTGGTGAAATGTGGAAGCTCCCCGAATGATTATTTGGCACTGCCATTTGGAAGAAAGCTAATGTAATTTGCTTTGGCATGACTGATAAGCTGTTCATACCTTGTTTACTAAGACTGGGGGAAAAATGATCTGAAGTCTCCCTGTGCAGTTATGATCTTTCTCTCAAACTGAAATGGCAAAGTTTATACACTATTGCAATTTCCACAAAATCTTCTAAAGCTGTCTTATTTAAACAATTTAGAAAGCCCTTTAAGTAGCAAAATGATGCTACTTTTAAGTAATGTCACAGTACAGATGCATTTAAACTCAGAGCTGAACATGATGACTTGTAGCCTCAGAAAAACTTTTATGGAAATTTCTGTTTGCTCTTAAGAAAGAGCTGTCACAAGCTCACAGTGTTATTTTTCAAATCACTATAATACATTTTCTCTTGATGCAGCAAAATAGATAGACAGGCCTCCATAATATTTTCCTGGACTAGGATGACATATTAATTGTGTGTTCCTGATAGTATCACTGAAGGAAAAATAAGGTGGTTGAAACAAATAAAATTAATACTATTTGATAACACATGTTCTTGGATAAGCAGAATTAATACTGTCCAAATGGTCATTATACCAAAGGTGCTATACAGATTCAATGAAATTCCAATTAAAATCCCAATGACATTCCTCATAGAAATAGAGAAAGCAATCATGAACTTCATCTGGAAGAATAAGAGATCTCAAACAACCAAAGCAATCCTGAGCAGAAAGAGTGAAGCAGGAGGTATCACAATACCAGACCTTAAACTAGACAACAGAGCAATGGTAACAAAAATGGCATGGTATTGGCACCAAAGTAGATAGGCAGACCAGATAGGCAGAATAGAGGACACAGAGACAAACCCACAAAAATAGTTAACTCATACTAGACAAAGGAGCCAAAACCATACAATGGAGAAAAGAAACCTCTTCAAAAAATGGTGCTGGGAAAACTGGAAATCCATATACAGTAAAATGAAATTAAACCTCTATTGCTCACCTGCACAAAACTCAACTCAAAATAGACAAAGGACTTAGGAATTAGATCAGAGACCCTGCACCAAATAGAAAACAAAGGAGACCCGAATCTTCATCATGTTGGCTTAGGACCAGACTTTCTTTTTTTTTTTTTTTTCCCCTTTGGATTTTTTTTTTTATTGTAAACAAATGGGATACATGCTGTTTCTCTGTTTGTACATGGCGTAAAGGCATACCATTTGTGTAATCTTAAATTTACATAGGGTAATGCTGTTTGATTCATTCTGTTATTTTTTCCCTTCCCCCCACCCCTCCCACCCCTCTTTTCCCTCTATACAGTCCTTCCTTCCTCCATTCTTACCACCCTCCCTAACCCTAACTCTAACCCTAACACTAACCCCTCCCACACCCTCTTATGTGTCATCATCCACTTATTAGTGATATCATTCGTCCTTTGTTTTTTTGAGATTGGCTTATCTCACTTAGCATGATATTCTCCAGTTTCATCCATTTGCCTGCAAATGCCATAATTTTATCCATTCTTTATGGCTGAGTAATATTCCATTGTATATATATATATATATATATATATATATATACCACATTTTCTTTATCCATTCATCAATTGAAGGACATCTAGCTTGGTTCCACAATCTGGCTATTGTGAATTGAGCAGCTATGAACATTGATGTGGCTGTATCTCTGTAATATGCTGATTTTAAGTCCTTTGGGTATAGACCAAGGAGTGGAATAGCTGGGTCAAATTGTGGTTCCATTCCAAGTTTTCTAAGGAGTCTCCACACTGCTTTCCAGAGTGGCTGCACTAATTTGAAGCCCCACCAGCAATGTATGAGTGTACCTTTCTCCCCACATCCTCGCCAACACCTGTTGTTGCTTGTATTCTTGATAATTGCCATTCTAATTGGGGTGAGATGGAATCTTAGGGTGGTTTTGATTTGCATTTCTCTTATTACTAGAGATGTTGAACATTTTTCCATATGTTTGTTGATTGCTTGTACATCTTCTTCTGTGAAGTGTCTATTCATTTCCTTAGCCCATTTGTCGATTGGATTATTTGCATTCTTGGTGTAGAGTTTTTGAGTTCTTTATAGATTCTGGAAATTAGTGCTCTATCTGAAGTATGATTGGCAAAGATTTTCTCCCACTCTGTAGGCTCTTTCTTTGCATTGCTGATAGTTTCCTTTGCTGAGAGAAAGCTTTTTAGTTTGAATCTATCCCAGTTATTGATTCTTGCTTTTATTTCTTGTGCTATGGGAGTCCTGTTGAGGAAGACTGGTCCTAAGCCGACAAGTTGAAGATCTGGACCTACTTTTTCTTCTATAAGATGCACGGTCTCTGGTATGATTCCAAGGTCCTTAATCCATTTTGAGTTTAGTTTCGTGCATGGTGAGAGATATGGGTTTAGTTTCATTCTGCTGCATATGGATTTCCAATTCTCCTAGCACCTTTTGTTGAAGAGGCTATCTTTTCTCCATTGCATATTTTTGGCCCCTTTGTCAAGTATGAGAAAATTGTATTTACTTGGGTTTGTGTCTGTGTCCTCTATTCTGTACCATTGATCCAGCTTTCTATTTTGGTACCAATATCATGCCGTTTTTGTTACTATTGCTTTGTAGTAGAGTTGAAGATCTGGTATTGCGATACCCCCTGCTTCACTCTTTCTACTGAGGATTGCTTTAGCTATTCTGGGTTTTTTATTCTTCCAGATGAATTTCATAAGTTCTTGCTCTATTTCTGTAAGGTATATCATTGGGATTTTAATTGGAATTGCATTGAATCTGTATAGCACTTTTGGTAGTATGGCCATTTTGACAATATTAATTCTTCCTATCTAAGAACATGGGAGATCCTTCCATCTTCTGAGGTTTTCTTTAATTTCTTTCTTTAGTGTTCTGTAGTTCTCATTGTAGAGGTCTTTCACCTCTTTTGTGAGATTGATTCCCAAGTATTTTATTTTTTTCGATGCTATTGTGAATGGGGTAGTTTTCCTAATTTCTCTTTCTGAAGATTCATCACTTATGTATAAAAAGGCCTTAGATTTATGTGCATAGGACCAGACTTTCTTAACAAGACTCTCAAAACACAAGAAATCAAAGCAAGAATCAATAAATGGGATGGAATCAACTAAAAAGCTTTTTCTCAGCAAAGGAAACTATCAACAATGTGAAGAGACAGCTTACAGAGTAGGGAAAAAATCCTTCCCACACATACTTCAGATAGAGCACTAATTCAAAATTTATAGAGAACTTACAAAACTTTACATCAAAAATACAGAGAACCCAAACAATAACTGGGTCAAGGAACTGGACAGACACTTTATAGAAGAAGATATACAGGCAATTAATAAATATATGAAAAAGTGTTCAACATCTCTAGTAATTAGAGAAATGCAAATTAAAACAACTCTAAGATTTCATCTTACTCCAATTAGAATGGCTATTATCAAGAACACAAACAACAATTGATGTTGGTGTGGATGTGGGGAAAAAGGCACACTCATACATTGCTGGTGGAGTTGCGAATTGGTGCATTCTGGAAAGTGGTGTGGAGAATCCTCAGAAAAGGTGGAGATCCACCTTTTGACCTAATTATCCCATTCCTTCGTTTATACCCAAAGGACTTAAAATTAGCATACTACAGTAATGCAGTCACATCAATGTTTATAGCAGCTCAATTCACAATAGCTAGATTGTGGGACCAACATAGATGACTTTCAACAGATGAATGGATAAAGAAACTGTGGTATATATACACAGTGGAATATTATTCAGCCATAAAGAAGAATAATATAATGGCATTTGCAAATAAATGGATGGAGTTGGAGAATATCATGGTAAGTGAAATAAGCCAATCCCAAAAAACCAAAGACTGAATGTTTTCCGTGATAAGTGAATGATGATATATAATGGGGGTGGGGGGGTTGGGGGTGAGAGAAGAATGGAGGAACTTTAGATTATGTAGAAGGGAATAAGAGGGAGGAGGGGGCGGGGATATGAAAGATGGTGGAATGAGACAGACAGCATTACACGAATGGTATGAATACATCATGTACAACAATAGAAATGAAAATTTGTATCCCATTTGTGAATCAAAATGCAGTCTGTAAAAATAAAATAGAAATAATAATACATGGATTGCATGGAAACCATCATGAATCTTTAGAAAATGTATCTTTTTTTTTTTGTTTGTTTTTGAACAAGGTTCTCTCTGAATTGAGACACTAGAATGGAGAATGGCATTCACTCCACATTTAATGAGTTTTTGAGATATGGAATGAACCAAAATAAAGAGAAGAGAAAATCAACATCATGACTTATAAATTCACTGAAATTAAGAATCCAAAAAGCCTGTTATATCTTATTCAATTTCTCTAGTTTGTATAAAGCTCTCTTTTCTTATAGCACATCTGTCTTGCTTATTTTTTAAATTAAATTTGTTTTTCAATTATTCAAGTTTTCCTGATCTCTTGTGTAAAAACATTTTGATTCAATTAACCTAATCTGTGAGACACAATTCCTAGATTTTTCATTTTGGGATACATCCTTAGTAGATGCCTTAATAAATAATTACAATTCATGGATATACAGATAGAAATGTCAAGAGATGATATAAATTTCTTGAAACTTTTTCAGTTCAGGTAATAATTCTAAATCTGCAAACCATGTGGTCAAAGTAATTTCTTTAAAAAAAATGTAATGACAGCATTCTGCTATCCTATATATAAGTAATCAAATTGAATTAGAGAGATTTGGTATAAATTCCAAAATATGTACTGTGCATGTAAGAGAAGGAAGGAAAAATAAGAAATTGAAGGGACAAAGAATTTTTCTAAAATTAACATTCTATTCACCATTATTCTACTACATTGCTAGTCTTCCTCACTTAATGCACTGTGTAAATCAGTATGTATGGTACAATTATGATTAAGAATTTGAGAAACAGGACAGAACATCATTGTTGCTTACATAATCCAAAAGGAGTGAAGTTCACTGATAATATTTCTGTTACATTCTAGGATTCAAGTTCCTACAAACTTCCAGGATATAGATTTTGCCAAGCTGATAAGAAAGCCTTAACTAATAGACA
Organism: Sciurus carolinensis; assembly: GCF_902686445.1. Taxonomy (NCBI): domain Eukaryota; kingdom Metazoa; phylum Chordata; class Mammalia; order Rodentia; family Sciuridae; genus Sciurus; species Sciurus carolinensis. The sequence goes on from NC_062226.1 coordinate 71,913,934, forward strand.
TTCTAACAAAGAGGCCATAACTGTGTCTTCACATTTCAGTTTTCCAGAATTTCTGACCAAAAGTTGAAATAAAAAGTTGACTAGAACTTCACTCTGAACTTCAAGAGCAACTGTGCCAAAAATGGCATTCTGGGACTGACCCAATGTCGACATAGCTGACCTTGGGAAGACCAAGGTAAGGATGCTCCCTGGCATTTGTAATCTGAGAAGTGTTGATTCTAAGTCCAGAAAACAAATTCAATAATGTGGATTAAAAAGTGCCATTCTCTTAATCATTGATGAGTCCAAACTTTCTGCCCTAAAATATCTTCTTTCGGCTGAGACTTCATTATTTGATGAACTGGTGGCACTAATGGAGATACATTTTTCTTTAGCAACATTTTTATTGCTCAATTTACAGCCCAAATCCATAGCTTCAGTCTTACTACTATGACTGAAATGAGGTTAAATTCTTAAATGGTGTGTTAGGACATGATTTTATATGTGGCATTAATAATACAGCTCTTACTAGAGTCTTTGGTAATGACCAAAAAGTCCCTTGCTTATGAAACGCTACAGAAATTTCTAGTAATTGTTTATATTACATAAGCAGAAGACTCTTGCCATTGAGATGAGCATAATAGAGAAAATGCACAATAATGTAGTTCATTTCAGGTATACTAATTTGTTTGGGGCACCTCTTATATATAAGTCTTTCAGATTTGGATGCCAAAAGGGTGTGGTCAATTTTTGGAAGAACTGAAAGTCTAGTCTTCTGAAAAAGAAGCAGATATTCACCTGGAAGATTCAATAAGGAAGAGAGGGAAAGATGGGAGGCCTGGCAGGGATTGTCAGTGAGCCCGAGTGCTAGCGAAACAGACAGGTTCATGGAGCGGTACTGTGAAAGCCTGCTGGACATCTTTGGAAAGGGAGTCTGGACAGCTGAGTAGAACCAGTTGCTAGAAGGTCGAAAAAAGCCTGGTGAATGATTTTGGACTCAAATCAGAAAATGAGGGAGAGCCACTGAAGGAGTTTTTAAGCAGGGAAGTGACAAAATTGAATTTGACTCTTTGAATAAATGGTAAGGCATTTAAACCATTTGTCCTGCGACGATGCCAAACGCTGGAAAAAACAGTTTTTCTACTAACGCAAATAACATAGCAATGGCTTTAAAAATTGGTAAGTGTATTGGCTAAAGTTGATGATGATCTACAGCAGTGGGATCCACAATTCTTATTGCTGATCAATAGAATTTCCACCACATCAGAAACAGACAAGATCTGCAACATACCCCAAATCTTCTCTTTTCTTCTCTCCTACTGGTGAGTTTTTCCTGAGAATTTTCATACGGGTCATGATGTTTCACAGGGTTTTTGTTTTGCAGTCACCTAAGCACTTGAGATTATCGTTCATAATGGGGAGATTGTGTCCACAAACATTCCTTCAAAGTGAAACCTAGCTCAGAATGAAAACCTGCCCTGGGGAAGATTATTGTAATATTTTTCTTTTAGTCTCAAACAAGCCAGATAAAGTAAGCACATAACAACATTTTCAGAAAAAGGTGACACTGTGAAACATTTTTAAAAGCTTCATTATGAGCATACACACATTTTTTTGAGAATCTCTTGCTTATATGTTACAATGCTTAGAAATTATTTTGTAGGCTATAAAAATGGCATTATTCTATTACAACCAGAGAAACAAGTTGCACCCCATTTGTTTACAATAAAAAACAGACAAAAAATGGCATTATTCAATACGAGGTGAGATTATGACAGAATCTGGTTAAGAACCCAAGAATCTGGGTCATAACATGGCCATCCCTCCCCACCAGTTTCCAAAGGAAATTCAGGTACGTATAACCCCCAAACTCCAAAGGTGACTTTCAAGTGAGCTTAGAGGGGACGTGTGTAGAACTTCTGTAACTTAGACAAGACAGACTAAAAAGACCAAGAACCAAAGTAGGTTGAAGGTTCTATCCTTCAGATAGGAGCAGAAGAAAGGAGAGAGAACCAACTACTTCTCTCTAGTGCACCATAAGGAAGTATATGTAGAGAAAGACTGAGTCTCTTTTGCTTCTTCCTTCTAATTTCAGAAAAATGATAGGTTCTTTCCATGACTCCTCTAGCCCAGTGTCCAGTAACTTATCTTCAGCTTGTCTACCAGGTCAAATGCCTTGATCCTGACTCAACTTTGTGATAAGGCTGGATTAATTGTGTAGAGTTTAGTAAGAAGAAATGAAGGACTTCCAAATTCCTCCTACTAGAGTTCTCCAAATCCCAGCAATGTCCTCTTTCCTTATTTCTAAGACTCATTTTTACACTGTTAACCTCAGCGATTTGGGGGCACATCTCTTATATTTGATACACACCTTTTATTTTGCTTTTTCCTCTGGAATAACTCTTAAATTAATGGTACAAGCCCAAATCACTGGAATTTTAGAATTAAAATAGAGTAACATGAGGGCATAGGAAGAACTCTAGTTTTACACTTTCAATCAACTCTGATTTATCATTTGAAATCTGTGGTTTGTAACTAGAGTCTTTTCATGCAAGTGTTATTGAGGAAATGATTTTGAAGAGCAATTCTCTGCCAGCTGTCTGCTGTCAACTACAAATAACTTCTAATCCTGGGGAAGAAGCTTGGGCCCTACACTTCTTGGGATCCTTTGACAGCTAGGTTCCAACATGAATTGTGCCAACTGGAGTCACTTGCTGGAGATCTGGAAAGCAGAAGAGGAGTAGCTTCAACCTCCCACAGCACCTAGTGAAACAGTGACAGATGTCTACATAAGATGCACCATGCTTTCTGGGGTATTGCAGGCAATTAGGATAATCAGCTATAGCTCTGCTTGTTTCCAGAATTTCCAGAGTTCCTGAAAACTGACAGCATTTTTTCTCCTGACCTTTGTTTCTACAGCCCTTTTAACAGTTACATCAACCTAATTCCCTGTCTTTAGAGTCTTTTATTGCTTGAAGTTTTTGGAGCAGTGATCACATTGCTCTTTCTTCTGTATAACACTCCTGCCTCTAGCTGACAAAATTTCCTTACCCACTAGGGGTACTTATTTTGGAGGTGTTTCTGTGTTAAAGAAGAGATTACAGGAAGACAGAGGACTGTTTTCCCACCTGATCTAGTTCCCCATCTCATCCAATTACCTTCATTTCCTTTTGTTCCTCATGTTCCCATCTTCCGATAGTCTCCTCTCTCAATCATATCAGTAAATTTAACCTTATCTAGTTCTTACTACTTTTTTGAACCATGTTTTTAACATACTATTTGCTTGACCTTCACAGGAATTCTTTAACCCTAGTGCAGTGGCATTATTTTTTCCTATGTTGTAGGTGGGAAATTTGAGATGTTATGTAGTTTATTCAAGGTGACATTGAGAATCAGGAATGGTACTGGGACTAGGATTCAAAATATTTGATCACTCTTCCAAGGTGTCTGGAATAGCCTACCAGTTCACCAAGTAAGATGGTGACCCATCTATTAAACTTGGCATTATAATAACGTGAATGGAAAGATATCATTATCTCTGACAATCTTCCAGTGGCCAATACCAATTAATCAGTAGCAAATATCTAGTGAATGAATTCTCACATCAGAGGACCTTCCAAGATTCTAATTGGACTATTTGGCAATGTCACTTGAAGGACATCCATCTGAGAATCACAAGGACTCAAATGCTTGCTTACTCAAAAATAAGCTTTTCTGCATAAGGATAAAGGAAATGGGCAAGGTCCGTTGTAACAGATCACAAGCCATACTTATGTGGATAAATGTACAGTGTAGACAGTTCTAAAGATTAAGCTTTTTTTTTTTTTTTAAAAAAATCAATTATATGAATACATAGTCAATTTTTTATCAGGAAAAATACAGATTTTATATCTCATAAAGCAATAGCTTCTGTTAATTAATTCAACATTTCTATACAAAGATAGTAGATTTTAAATAGAAAAAAAAGAGGTAACATGTAATTTGTAATAAGTCTACAAGGCAAATGGGTTATAGGCAACTCTTAAGGCAAAGATAAAGATGTTAAAAAGCAAATTACTAAACTTTTAGAACTCATAAGTGAATTCAGTAAAGTAGCAGGTTACAAGATCAATGCTCATAAATCCAATGCATTTTTATACATAAGTGATGAATCTTCAGAAAGAGAAATTAGGAAAACTACCCCATTCACAATAGCATCGAAAAAAATAAAATACTTGGGAATCAATCTCACAAAAGAGGTGAAAGACCTCTACAATGAGAACTACAGAACACTAAAGAAAGAAATTAAAGAAAACCTTAGAAGATGGAAAGATCTCCCATGTTCTTGGATAGGCAGAATTAATATTGTCAAAATGGCTATATTACCTAAAGTGCTATACAGATTCAATGCAATTCCAATTAAAATCCCAATGATGTACCTTACAGAAATAGAGCAAGCAATTATGAAATTCATCTGGAAGAATAAAAAACCTAGAATAGCTAAAGCAATCCTCAGTAGCAAGAGCGAAGCAGGGGTATTGCAATACCAGATCTTCAACTCTACTACAAAGCAATAGTAACAAATCGGCATGATATTGGTACCAAAATAGACAGGTAGATCAATGGTACAGAATAGAGGACATGGACACAACCCAAATAAATACAATTTTCTCATACTAGACAAAGGTTCCAAAAATATGCAATGGAGAAAAGATAGCCTCTTCAACAAATGGTGCTGGGAAAACTGGAAAACCATATGCAATAGAATGAAATTAAACCCCTATCTCTCACCCTACACAAAACTCAACTCAAAATGGATCAAGGACTTCGGAATCAGACCAGAGACCCTGCATCTTATAGAAGAAAAAGTAGGTCCAAATCTTCAACTTGTTGGCTTAGGATCAGACTTCCTTAACAGGACTCCCATAGCACAAGAAATAAAAGCAAGAATCAACAACTGGGATAGATTCAAACTAAAAAGCTTTCTGTCAGCAAAGGAAACTATCAGCAATGTGAAGAGAGAGCCTACAGAGTGGGAGAATATCTTTGCCAACCATACCTCAGATATAGCACTAATTTCCAGAATCTATAAAGAACTCAAAAAACTCTACACGAAGAATACAAATAATCCAATCAACAAATGGGCTAAGGAAATGAACAGACACTTCACAGAAGAAGATGTACAAGTAATCAACAGATATATGAAAAAATGTTCAACATCCCTAGTAATAAGGGAAATGCAAATCAAAACTACCCTAAGATTCCATCTCACCCCAATTAGAATGGCGATTATCAAGAATACAAGCAACAATAGGTGTTGGCGAGGATGTGGTGAAAAAGGAACACTCAATCATTGCTGGTGGGGTTGCAAATTGGTGCAGCCACTCTGGAAAGCAGTGTGAAGATTCCTCAGAAAGCTTGGAATGGAAACACCATTTGACCCAGCTATCCCACTCCTTGGCCTATACCCAAAGGACTTAAAATCAGCATACTACAGAGATACAGCCACATCAATGTTCATTGCTGCTCAATTCACCATAGCCAGATTGTGGAACCAACCTAGATGCCCTTCAGTTGATGAATGGATAAGAAACTGTGGCATATATATACAATGGAATATTACTCCGCAATGAAGAATGATAAAATTATGGCATTTGTAGGCAAATGGACGAACTTGGAGAACATCATGCTAAGTGAGATAAGCCAATCTCAAAAAACTAAAGGACGAATGATCTCGCTGATAAGTGGATGAGGACATATAATGGGGGGTGGGAGGGGTTAGCATTAGGTTTAGGGTTAGGTTTAGGGTTAGGGATAAGGAGAGCGGTAAGAATGAAGGAAAGAAGGACTGTATAGAGGGAAAAGAGGGGTGGGAGGGGTGGGGGGGAAGGAAAAAAAAATAAACATCATTGCCCTATGTAAACGTATGATTACACAAATGGTATGCCTTGACTCTAAGTACAAATAGAGAAACAACATGTATCCCATTTTTATACAATAAAAAATAAAAAAAAAAGAACAAAACAAACAGAAAAGCAGAGAGGAAAACCACTGGCCTACCAGAACTCTTAGGATGCTTACAAAAGACCCAAATGCAGGTAATTCCTCAGAATCATCAACTGCTGTCTTGATTCAGTACCAGCTTTTACCTCAGTCCACAATTCCCTTGATTCTTTAGATGTTCACACAGTGCATGCTTTTAAGGAAACTGTTCTTGATCTCTGGTTCCAGGTCCCACTTTGGTTTCCTGTGCTTTATAGTATTCCATCCCTTTACACAAGTAATTTCAATCAAAAGTGACATGCTGATACTATCTTTGAAGACTTATTGTAACTTTTAATTGAGATAATATGCAGGTAACATGTCTATAATAATGTCTGTTGGCAAATGGAGATAGTTTTTGTTTGATTACAACTTTTACCTGTACCTCACCAAGGTTGTGAGCTGTGTAATAAAGGCAGTGATTATTTGTTTTTTGTGAAAAAAAAAAAAAGCAAATTACTGCCAACTGAAATAGAAATATATGGGTGTGTATGTGCATACATACATACATATATATATATACACACACACATATATAGTGTTTGTGTGTGTATATACATATATAGATACACACATACATGCATCTTATCCAAATGCATGAAGATCTTAATGGTTTACTTCTTACACTTAAAAAATTCAATTTTGACATTTTTAAAGAAAATGCTTTTTAGCCAGACTCATGCACAACTGCAATTAAAAAGTCAAATTGAAAGCAAAACCTGTGACTTGAAATTTAGACTACAAACTTTCAAATCATCAGCTATATGTTAACCAGTGATCCATCCAGGTGTTACATACTATTGCAGTGGAAAGCTTTTGGGTCAAGAGAACTGCATTCAAATTCTACATTCATGTATAATTAATGAGAACAAATTTAAAAAAATTTTAAAAACGCCAGATATACCACTCAGTAGTTGTAGGACACAATGTATTTGAGTAATACCTTGCTGATTCTTAGTTTTCACATCCATAAACTTCGTACTTTTTTTCGAACATGACACAACAAATGGAAAGGATTTGAAATTAGACAACAGAGTGCTTGGTTCACAGTTGATTAATTAAAAGTCATTATCTCAGTTCCCCTTAGGTCTCAAATCCATCAGATTTCCCTTCCTCAAATACCTGGCCTTCCCCAAACTTCATCTGGTAACCCACTTCTCTGGAGATGGAGACTGAGTACAGAGGGAAGAGAGTTTAACACCCTAAAAACTAAGAATGGCACATATAATAACTATACACGGAGACTTACAACTTTCAGACTAAGCACAGAAAGGAGCACAGGATGACAGAAGTTGGAGAGTTCTAGGTCACGATTCTTGTTTTGGATCTGAAATGTCACAGAGAGGCCTGTGTCTTAGACACTTAAGTCCCCAGCTTGGTGCAACTACTGGGAGGTGGTAGATCTTTTACGTGGTGAAACCTTGTGGGGGAATTTCAGTCATTGGGGGATGCCTTTGGAAGGGGAAATGGGACCCTGGTCTCATCTCCTCTTTTCACATCTCCACCCTGAGTGAACAGGCTTGCTCCATAACACACACCTGCCATCCCTCTTTCCAGAGACCTAAAAGCAATAGGTCTAAACAACAATGGACTAAAACCTGCAATACTGTGGTCCAAAATAAACTTTTCCTCTCTTTAAGTTGGTTATATCAGGTATTTTATTATAGTAACAGAAAACTGACAGTCACTGTGCCCTTGGGGTCTATTCCTGATGAGCATTGTAGCTACTATGTGATGTCAGTGACCCCAAGGCAGGGGCCTCCCTTCTATTTTACATCCCAAGGATGGGATACAGGTTCAAAAAGCGTAGGCTGTTGTTGCTGGTGTAATTTGCTTGGTTCTGTTCTGTGCGGGCAAGAATCTCTTTAAAGACAGCAAATATGTACATGAATTCATTGGAGGTCTTCTCTCTCGATTAAAACATTCAGTAATTTTTAAGTTCAAATGCTTTATTGCATAGTAATTATTTCTCTATATGTGTGTCTCAATCTAGCATATCCCAGCTGCCCAATACACTGAGCCTTAATGAATACTTAAAATTTAATGCAATCAGATAACAATAAAGATGTTAATAATAATAAACATAACCTTCTATCTGTCCTCTTTGGGCCTCTCACATTCTCAAGTCTGAGTTCCATGTGATGACTTATTGACAACATGTTCTTGAATGAGCAAAATAGGAAGTCTCACTTTTGTTTTGTTTTAAAGAAAAAGAACCAAGGAAAAAAGAGAAGCATGCTTTTTGGCAGCCAACAAACCTGTTCCCTTTAAAAAGCAGCCCTCTGCCAAGTTTTTGAGTTCTGTTTGTTGTTGTTTTAAAGGTAAACACAATTAAGAAAGAAAATAGCAAGTCTCTAAAAGCACAACTGAATGTTTATGTTTTCCTTCCCAGACTTCTGGGCTTATTTCTGAGGCTCTTTCTCTGTTACTGAACATCACAACTGTTAACAACCACCAAAATAACTCTGCTGCACCATTCTGTCTTGGACAGAGGGAAAGTTTTCATTTCATTATCTCCATTCTTTTTAGATTATGCTGAAATCCTTCAATGTAGGAATACTAATAATTTCCTCTCCCACGTCTGAAACAGTTTTGTGTCCTGAAAATTCCATGCTATCAAGTCTTACCAAGCAGTAGGGTAGAGCTATTTGATCCCATCTTAACTGCTTTACCCTAGACAAGCAACCATGGTGATAACAGGACCCCCACATGAGGGAATAACCATCTGGGCTTATTCTTTTCTGACAACATTTTCTGCATTTGTTTTGCCAGAGAGATGACTTCAGCTCTTGCCTGTATGTTAGTGAGAACACCCCTAACAATCTCAGTCTTCTCCAAGTCTGCTAATTCATTAGATTCTTGTGGGTTTCTTTTTTTTTTTTTTTTCTCTTCTTCTTTTAGTGTCACACCTGTGTGGCTCCATAGCTATAGCTAATTCCAATAAAGTAAGTTTCTGATTCAAAACTCACAGTGTGTGACAACTCATTTCAAATTCTGAACAACATGATGGAAAATGGAAAACAACACATGGAAGAGTTAATGCACAGTCTCTCAGCTCTGCTGTGAACACCATTAATCAAATTGCTTCTGGGTCATCCCATGTGATGGACTCTACCATCCATACAATCTCTCTGGGAGATAATGGCAACTTGTATAATCACTTGTTATAGACTACTTTTAAAAAATTCACAAAAATCTCCTTATGATTGGAAAACCCTTGGGAACACCTGGAAAATTCTTTGGAGAGGTAGTTCCCAGCTTTCTGAATATCCTGCTCAGAAAGCAGAATGCTTACAAATCACCTATGTTTTAACAGGGACATTGGGAAGCAGAAAGGTCCTAGGCTACTCAGGTGGCTGCTTTCCTGTGGTTAGGGAAACACCCACTTGGAGCAAGTTGAGGGACAGGAGGTGTGCGTGGACATGTGGGTGCTTTCTCATGCACACATGAAACACATGCTATATGCACACCACCCAGCGATAGACCCACCACACTCCACGTTGGTCTCATCCCCAAGTTCGTCTGCCCTCCCTTTTACCCTGTGCTTTGCTCACATCTCTCCCCAGATCAAATGAGTCAGTGGTTTCTGGCTGTGCAGAATAAACTTCAATCCTACTGTTTAAAGGCCCCCCTTATAAGGCACTAATGGAGTGTAGTTGACAGAGTAATGATGCTTATCCATGTCCACATCCACCTTCATCCCTGGAACGTAGGAATGTGTTCTCTTCCATAGCAAAAGGGACTGTGTAGATGTGATGAAGTTCATCATCAGATAAAGATGATGATCCCAGTGAGCTCAGTGTAATCTCTGAATTCCTTACAGAGGAAGGAGAGAATAGGTATCAGAGAGCAGGTGCAAAGACACAAGCAGAGGGCAGAGGGATATGCTTTGAAGAAGGAAGGAGGAGCCATGATTCAAGAAATTCAGGTGGTCTCTAGAAGCTGGGGAAGACAAACACAGATCCTCCCCTCCAGAAAGAACACAGCTCTGCTAACACCTTGATTTTAGGCAGGAAAACCTGCTCTGGACTTCTGTTCTATAGAATGCTGTAGGATAAATTTGTCTTATACCACCAAGTTTGTGGTCATTTGTTATAGCAGCAATAGGAAACCAATACACCCACCTTCTACCCTGTCTTTCCTCATCTTCCTGAAGGCTTGGGTAAAATCACATGTTTTTATGTACCAAGCTTTGTAGAGTCTGGTGCTATGGCTCCTATTTATTCTCTCTTCATCCTGAAATGACTCCTGCCCTTCCTGAATACACCTCGGAATCATTCTGAGAGGCCAGAGGTCTTCTTACTCCTAGTATATCAGTAAATAACATTGCTATATATAACGTTGCTACTACTATTTTGAACTAATAGTTATCTTTCTGTGACTATATTTTTGTCTTCCACCCCCAATAAATTTTAACTTCTCTGGACCTTATATTATTTTCTTGTTTTACCTAGACTCTGTAACATGATATGAAAGATAAAAAATGTATTTATCACTTGTTTTTTGTAGTCTTTTAATAAATAAATATATTTATTTTTGTAAATAAGGCTATAAAAGGAATTTTTAAAATAAAATGTTCAAATAGACCCTTTTCTCAGCAACTTTATAGGATGAAAACTGGCAATGGATTGTCAGAGACTCCCTAATTTTTGAAGTAGCATAGAATGACTCTACAGGGCTGCGATTAGTGGGTAATAAGGAAAAATAAAGAAATAGGCCAAAATATCATTAAGATAATAGGAAGGAAATAGTAGAACTAGAGAAGCCACCAACATCCCCAAAGACACTTTCCCAAATAAACTATGATGTGCTCCAGTGCAGGTGTAGCCCTGTAATAATGGATATAAGCTTTAAATTTCATGACTTTCAATGCAGCACTTGTGTGGCCTGTAACTTCCAAGTTCCATTCAGTGCCAGATACTGAGGACATATTCCAGTAAAGTTAGAGGGGGTTATAATAAACTTTCCCATGATTTGTTCAGCCAAGAATTTCTACAATGATGAACTGAAACTCACAGATGATAACCTTTCCTACAAGATTGTAGTAAAAATTTTTAGGAGCTGTCTGGACCAGGGGTTTGTACATCAGAAATGAAGAGCTCTTAATAAACTGCCTGGGTTGAAATCCTAACTTCCTCTCTCAGTAGTTGGATAAATTTCCAAGTCTCTCTAGCCTCAGTAACTCATCTCTATATGGGGATGAAACTGAATATGTCTCCAATCTGGCTGGGAGGATGAAATGAGATAACGTATGTAAAATTATCAGCAGAATGCCCGGCACACAAAGAATCCTCATGAAAGCCAAGCTGTAATTATTGTAATCGCAGAAAACCTTTCTGGGTCACTTACATAATCTTCCAGAGCACAAACCAACTAAACCTACTTAGAAATGAATGGACAAGGAACAGCTACTTCACATGGAAGAAATGGCACAGAGAAGAACTCATCTGTAGGAATAAGGCCAACGCTTGACCAGTAGAACTCAAGACCAAGTCAGGTCTCTCAAATGTTTCCAAATCCATTTCATCCTTATCACTGGTATTTCACTGCTTGTGAAAATGGAACTAGGGAGAAAAAAAAATACTCATCTTTTCTGGTAAGTGGGTGGAAGCCAAGTCCTTATATACCACACAGTCCAATATCATTATCACAACCACAAAATAAGATCATTCCCCTCAAGATACAGAAAGGTGTCTCAGTGGAAGTGGTTAGATGCCAAATGACACATATGATTTGATTCCATATGTACAAAGTTTTTAAGAAGGTACAACACTAAAAAGTAATGTCAGAAGTAAAGAAAGTGGTTCCTCTGGAGAGGAGTGGAGGCAAGAGATAGTGGATGGCCTAGGAGGAGACCGTGGGGTGGCGACGGTCTGCCTTGTCTTGGGTGGTGGGTACACGTATTTGTTTTGGTGATAATTCACCAAATTATAAATTGATTTTTGTGCATTTTTGTTTACACACTACATATGTACTAAAATCTTTACAAAAATGAGACCTGGAAAGAGTAAATAATATGTCTAAGTTCACACTGGAAACCTCCAGCAGAGCATGCATCTTACCCATATTTCTCAGAGTACCCAAATCTGTAATCATCATCAAAATCTGTGCCTTAGAGTGAGTTAATAAAAGGGACTCTTCTGCATCACAAGCAGTCGAAGGGTTCAACTAGAAAACTTGTGTGGGGTAGAAAAAAAATGTTTTAAAGCAAATAATTTTTAAAACATAAAGCTAATAAAAGTGAATTATAATCCTAAAGATCCTGTCATTTAAAATTTTTTTTCTTATAAAATGTGCTTAGTGGAGTCTTTTCTTGGCTAGAGAGGTTTCTATCCTCAGTTTTAAATTTTATAATGCTTTCTTGGGAAATCATCAATAAAAATCAATTTAAAGAGTGATTTCTCAATGGAAAGTGAAATTTCTGTTCACCTAGATGAGCCAATTCACAGTCGTTTACCCTGTCTAGATACCCTACTTTGAAATCTTCCTTTTATACTTATTATTTCTTTTCAGTTATAATTAAATATATTTTCAACTTGCTTTTGTCTGCCTTTTCTCCTAAATCATACACTCTAGGTGGGAAAAAAAGACATTCTTTATTTCTCAGTGTCTAACACGTAGAATTAGCCTAAGGAAGAGGTTTTGAGTGAATGAATGAAATCATAAATTAATGAGTGAATGAACAGAAAGGAAGCAGAATAAGAAGACTTCATAAACAATGAGACATTTTGGCAGGTGAAAGCAGCACATTGCTCAAGTTAAGGCAACAATATTGATTGCTGCTTTTTTCTCGTGGTTTTTCATTCTGTTGTATGTCTCCAGGTGACTGGGCAGGATAGCAAGTGCTCACTGAGCAGTAACTAATCCAAGCCCAGTGCAGGGGCTGGGAGTAATCTATAAAACGTTCTGGTTGAGGAACTCACAAATTTCCAGTTGTATTCTGAACTGATGTGAATTATTATAAATAACAAGTTTGAATTATAGTGTCAGGTAATTCCTGTCCTTGACTAATTTTCATAAATCATAATTTGTGTTTGAGTAATGGATATTTTAACTAACCACAAGATTTCAGATAAATCATCCTTTGCTTACCAAAGGGTCTTTAGGTGTCTAGTTCTATTTTAGCCAATCATGAGAATTTTAAAAATCACAACTTTGTATTGGTTACGTGAAGCAATAAAAATTTGCACCAATCTATTTCTCTGCCTCGTTTTAAGTCTCTTCTCATAATGTAATGAACACCACATCTCATTTTTTTTTAATCGATGCTGTAAATAAGTACCTGGTAGTGTCTTTGCTCTCCTGTTGCTGATATTTCTGCTTCCTGCTTCTCTAACTTACTCATTCTCCTTCATCTAATTCCTAACTTCTCAGTATAGCTATAGCATCACTGGCTCAATTTTTTTTTAAATTCACATTTCAAGTGGCTCATGAGCATTTTCCTCTCACAATGTAACATTTTCATTGTTCTGTTTGTCCCATTTTGTCTAACGATATCTCCCTTGTGAAAGCAACACTGACATTTTAAACCAGTAAATAACCGTGTCTTGATTTAAAAACTTCATAAAAGGAGCCCCCATAATAAAAATTATACTAAGTTCCAATTAGGAATATTCCATTTCAACACTATTTTTAAAAAACAAAAGTGACTTTGAATATAAATTCACAGATTTCAATACAGCTGCAAAGTATGAAAAATTTAAAAGAATCAAGAAGTCACACAGAGAAGATTCATTAGTTTTGCAGTTGTAGTTTTAAAAAGATATGAGAATTTTAAATGTGAATCCATGGCCATTAAGAAGACCTAAACTTAATGTTTTGGGTAAATTGAATTGTGAGTTCAGAATTGAATTACAAAGCAGAACACAAAGAAAGAAATGAAACCTTTTCTTCTTGTGAATTCTTCTTCAACTTGAAGAGACACTGCCTTTTCTTTTAAAACTGTGGTTTTCTCACAAATTTCATTCTAATCCTATTCAACTCAGTGAAATGTGGGACATTTTAATTCTGCATAATTCCAGCTCCTTAGAGACTCCTTCAGAGTCCCAGTTCCTAGGGGACAGTCAGTTCTGAGGCAGATCAGAGAACAGAGGCACTCCTGTGGGGGTAGGAGGGGAGAGAGGGTCAGAAAGATTTTGAAAGACAGAAATCTTGACCCACATTTGAGTAGGATGAGTTTGAATGGTAAGACATCAACTTGAAATATGTTTGTTTTTTAAAAATCCAAGGAGGAAAAGCCCTTGGATAGGGTTAGAGCTAAAGTTAAATACAGTTTTTTTTGATCCAAGAAATTGTTTGCTTTGTGAACTTACTTAGTTGTACAAAATAATGTGAATCATCATGCAACTTTATGCAAGCATACAAAGAACTTCATGTATATTAACATTTTGCAAAGTGGGTTCCATGGAACCTGTAAGCTATTAATGGATAAACTCTGAATAAAGGGGTTCTGTGATAAAATATTTGGGAACCCCCCAAAAGTTAAACAATGTTTAAAAATTTCTTTTAAGCTTTAAACACTTCTTGGTATCAGTGAATATGCACTGAGAACCTCTAACAAGGGGAAATATGGAGGGTTTTACCAATTTATTTTATCACAGAAGATTTGCCTTCAAATTTTCAAGGGCCAGTTGTCCCTATCTGTACTGCACTATGGAATAATACTGATTCATAATATGTGAACGATATGGAGACCAAGATGGTGCTATTATTCCCATTTTATAAAAAAGAACTGCGAGACTCATAAAACCAAGTCTTCCAGAGCCTTGCTCAAATCTTATGGAATTTCTCTAGGTTATACAAATTCTGGGTCCTTGCTTTCATATTTAAAAAGGTTGCATTTACTTTCTCTTTTTCCCATGTGATCTTGTATTGCTAATCCTCTTGCCATGAGTTTCCTGTCTTTTCCCTGCACTAGAGGGGTCTTTGAGAGTTGGTACTATGTAATATACTTTGCATCCCTTGAATGAATCTGGTAGGCTCCTTTATGCTGGGATTCAGGTCTCCTTTAAGGATGCATATTGCTCCCTGGATTACTCCATATCACTCTGTTAAAAGTGGTGCTGTTCATTGTTATAGCAAATATGAAATACCTTTTGTGAAATTGCTGTGTGGCTTCAGGGCAGAGAGGAAAAATCATAATCATTGCATGCCTGTTATTTGTCATGGACTGTGGTGAGTCATTTGCATATAATTTCTCATTTGACCTTGATAATCACTTAAGTGGACAGTATTATTCTATTTCATAGATAAGGAAATGGAGCCTCAGAGTCTAAATAATTTTTTTGGCTTTATAATGAGATAGTTGAAAACATGGATTCTACAGATAGACCACTGTATGGAGATCTCCATCTACCTCTTATAAATTGTGTCATTTTAACCTCTTTGTGCCTCAGTTTCCTCATCTGTATTTAGCATCAACAATACTACATACGTGTGAGGAAAATTATATTGTAAGAAATTACATTGATAAAATTTCTTAGACTAGTGTTTGACATATTGTAATGGTAACGATTATGACTAGTATTATTATATTTCAAGGTCATAGAGTTAGTATATGGTAAATCTTAGATTTGAAATGAAGTCTGGATCCTTACACTGTACAGTAAGGTAAGTATCCATGTGGGTAATGACAAAACCAGGGCACCTGTGAGAGAAGCATCCTGAGCAGTAGAAAGAGCAATAACAGAGCTGCATCTGAACCCCAGTAGAGATTATTTACTGTACATCCTGGGTCAATTAATAAACCTCAATTTCCTTCATGATGATGTGGAAAGGTTAGAATCTATATTGTAAGGCTGTTTTAAATCTAGAGCTATGGAAAATATTCCTGTCAGAGTGGGTCTTACAAAATGGTAACCTGCATGATAAAAATGAATGGCGCCTATTAGGGTCATATTGAGGGGGTGGTTTGTGAGACCCAGTATCCTGACCCCAAATCCTGAGCATTTTCCACTTCCCTAAGACTGTGTCAGAATCCCTTTGGAGTGATTGAAAAACAACAGGCAAATTATGACTAATTCCTCAATTAAGTCTGTTTAAAAGGCTGTCAGTCACTCCTTCTAGATCTCGGTACTCATTTATTATCATTTGAAATTTTCCAAGGAGAGAACTGGTATGGCTTATGGGCCTTTTGGGGTGGGGGTTTCACTTTTCCAGCTTTGTTTTGGCCTCCTCTGCTACTCTCCTCTGTGTAGCAATTTCTTTGGCTGTTTTGATCTTCCCATTATTGTTCTGAACGCCATTTTCTCATCATCTTGTGTTCCAGGTACATCGTAGTAAACTGTAAGGGACTAAAGGTACAGAGAAAGCCAGGAGGAAAGGGGGTAAGGTTAAGTGCTTCCAGGCAGCGAAGCTCATCTGCATGGCCAAACCCACTGACCTAATAAGATGCATCAGCTGGAAAGAGCATTGTGGTCACATCTCTGCCTCTTGCAAACTGTCACTTCACCTCTTTGTGTCTCAGTTTCCTCACCCATAAATAGGATTTTAATACTACAGCACTTGGGGCACATCCCTGTCCTCATCCTCATCCAACTTGCTGATAGATTTTAGCAAAGAGAACATTTGAAGAATGGCTTGTCACCTATGGTGTTGTATTTGAAAGAAAAAGTTCCACAACATGACATTCAGAATTTGAAAAAAAGAAAAATCCAAACCAAAAATAGAAAGTTCTTTTTTTTTTTTTTTTTCTTCTTCTTCTTGTTTGGCAACCAAACCAGAACTAAACTGATATAATTCAGAGTTTTTCTTCTTCAATCCCACTTAGCGTACTATACATTTGATGCTATGTTTGGTTATGGGATGCTGCCTCAGACCCTACCAGGATGGCATGTTTACTATTTCAATTTTATAAAAACTGAAAAATGTTGACTTATAAGATTAGATGCAAAAGACTGTGGACCTATATAATAAGAAAGCCATAGGTTTGTATATTCAAAGTTGGTTTCTTCCTCCTTCCACCAAGTACTCCTGCCATGTCTGTCCACTCCTGTCACCATACTGAGCTTGCCCTACAAGACCTTTTTTGTACCTCAGCTCTTGGCAGCATGTTCAGAGAGATCAGGCTCATAATCATAAATGCTGTTTGTCTCCTTTTTGTGTCTTTTGTTTATTCCTTTGGTGATTCTTCTTCTAATTGTTATTATTATGCTACTCACTTATTTAGGCTCTTCATTTCCTGCTAAGACCAATCTCTGCTCACTATTCTGTCCAAACCTGCCTAGAATCATGGAGTGAAAATGGCACCAGAATTCCTATTGGGGAGGTAACTTTCTTTTTTGGGAAAAATATACTCCTTTGAAGAAGAAAGTGAGATTCCCTGAGGGTATAAGTGTTAGCAAGAACTCAAGAAAGAAAGTTAAGCAGTACTGCATGAGAAAATAAGACCAATTTGTGTTTTGGATCTTAAGAGAAGAATGGGGGAGTGGAGTAAAGAACTGAGCAGAGGAAAAGAACAATTTAGGAAGTGAATTGTATTGCGGATGATTATAGTAAAATGCCCCGTGGTCAAAAGAACACTGAAGGTCAAAAACCTCTAGTATTTGTTATTGGATTGTTCATTTGGATTATGACAAGATGAACTAGTAAAATTTTAGTGAGGTAAGCTACCTTCTTGATGGTTTATGGAAGAGGACTTTGGGCGTGTATATATGTATATGTAAATCAAGGAAGTGCCTGTGTCCATGTGAGAATAGAAACAGCATCTAGAGATGCAAGACCCAAACGTAGAGGTGACTATCACAGCAACAGTGCCACAGAATTTATAAAAACCAATGCAAAATGGATCAAGGACCTAAACATAAGAGAAACTACTATTTAAAAAAAGTAAATTTTCATAACCTTGGATTAGGCAACACTGAATTTTATATATATTTAAAATAAATGTTTACATATATAATACATGTATGTGTCTATATATATCTAAAGCACAAGAAAAAAAATGACTTCATTTAAGTTAAAAACTTTTAGACAAAGAATGCCATGAAGACAGTGAAAAAAAAAAAAAAAAGAAAAAGAAAAAGCCTAGGTAGGATGTAGGACTTGAGGTCATGAAGTCGGTAGTTAATGGGTGCAAGGATGTAGCTGGATAGGAAGAGTAACTGCCAATGTTCTGCAGCTCCATAGGATAATGATGGCCAATCACAAATGGGTATTCCAAATAGTCAGTACAGAGAACTGTGAATGCTCTCACCACAAAGAAAGGATATGTCTAATGTGCTAGACATGCCAATCACCTTGATCTAATCATCATACACCATATACATGTATTAAAACAGTACAAGATACCTGATAAATATGTCGATTAAAAATAAAATGTATTTTAAAACAGTCTAAAGATATCCATAGAATGAGAGAAAATATTCCCAAAGCAAACATGTGATAAGGCACTTGTATTGCTTGCATTACTCTCCCTGGGCCTCTCAGTCAAGCCTACTGTGTTCCATCCCTCACAGTGGTCAAGCCACAGAGTGGGGTTTTGTTTTTGTTTTCACAGTTCTAGGGATTGAACCCAGGGTTTGGTGCACACTAGGCATGTGCTGTACCACTGAGCGACATTCCCAACCTTTACTTTGAAAGGAACTTGTATACAAAATACACAAACAACTCTTCCAACTCAATGATAAAAAGATAACCCAAGCTAAAAAAAAGGATAAAGAATTTGAATAGAGAGTTCTTTAAAGAAGATACACATATTTCCCATAAGCACGTGAAAAGATGCTTAGCGTTAGTCATTAGGGAAGTGCAAATCAAAACCAGAACGAAATATCACTTACATACCCACTACAAGAGCTACAGTGGAAAAAGGCAGACATGGGCTTGGGAGGCTGAGGCAGGAGGACTGCATGTTCAAAGCCAGTCTTAGCAACTTAGTGAGGCCCTAAGCAACTTAGTAAGACTCAGTCTTAAAAAAATAAATAAATAAAAAATAAAAAAGGCCTGGGAAAGTGGCTCAATGATTAAGTGCCTCTGGGTCCAAATCCTGGTTCAAAAAGAAAAAAATATAGAAAAGAAAAAAGGCAGACAATAATAATGGATGGTACAGATGTGGATGAATGGGAACCCTAATCCAAGGTTGGTGGGGATGTAAAATGGTGCAGCTGCTTTGCAGACCAGTCTGGCATTTCCTCAAAATGTTAAATGGAATTATTATATGACCTGGCACTATATATTGAAGAGATTAAAAACACAAGTTCATGTAAAAACTTGTGAACGTGGATATTCACAGCAGCATTATTCATAATGAAAAACAATTCCAATGTCTAACAATTGGTGTAGTATATCATACAATGGAATATAACAATTCTCAAAAGAAACGAAATTGTGATACATATTACAACATAGATAAACTTTCAAACATGATGCTAAATGAAAGAAGTCATACACAAAAAGCCATGCCATATATAATTCCATATGTCCAGAATACACAAATCTGTAGAGACAGAAGGTAGATTAGTGTTTGCCAGGGGTTAATTGGAACAGTTTTTCTTTTGGGGAAAATGAAAATATTCTGGAATTAGATAGAAGCAAATGAATGCACAACTCTTGGAATATACTAATATTTACCAAATTGTATACTTTGAAAAAAGAACTTTACAGTAGGTGCATTGTCTCTCAACAAAGCTACTTCTATAAAAATAAGAGCATCAATGCTATAGGACTTTTGAAGATCTAAAAGGCAGCTTTGGACTTGAACCACTGAAGTTTTTTTTTTTTTTTTTTTTTTCGACATCTCAAGGGACACAGAGACCTCAGATGGTATCTGGCTTATAGTGCTTGTGAGGTTTCATCCACTAAACATGATTCAGCTGGGTGCCCATTCCACTTACCAACATTATTACTTTCTGGGGAAGCTGGGATATCTAAGGCACTGGGAAGCATCAGTTGAGCTAAATGTGGTTTCTGCCTTCCATTGTTTTGACTTTGGAACCTAACCGTGACAGAAGACACAACTATACTCTTAATACCTTGTTTTCCAGATATTATATCTGTATGATGCCCTTTTCTTTTAGGCATTGTGATATTTATGCTTTCGATGGTCATTATTACCAATATAAACATGAAAAAACTGGGACACACTACCTTTTTAATTAGCAAGGATAAGAGACAACCCTGGCATTTGGGTTTTCTGAATCTAGTCATCTTTATCTCTTACTACTATAACCTCTTAATTCAAATGATTGCCTTTCATATCACATCAATGACAGGTTGTGGGTGGTCAAGATCAGCGAGATCTCTCTCAGCATAAGACATAGGAAAAGGAGAAGTGAGGTGAATTTAGCATCTTCTCCTAGCCCAAACCTTAGGAAGTGAAAGCTTTGTTCATTGTGAAAGACACCACAGAGCTAAGAAAGCTCAACTTATACCAGGAGGTCTGCTTCTAATGATTTCTGGGTTAGATGCATCAAGAACCATGAAAGAAAGGCACTCATATGACACCAAGTTACCAGGCAAAATGTCTACAGTTTGTGCTGAAGTCAAGAGATTCAAAAGAATCAATAGATGAATGGATAAAGAAACTGTGGTATACATACACAATGGAATATTACCCAGCCATAAAGAAGAATAAAATTGTGGCCTTTGCAGGTAAATGGATGGAGTTGGAGAATATCATGCTAAGTGAGATAAGCCAATCCCAAAAAACCAAAGGTCAAATATTTTCTTTGATAAGTGGATAATGACACATAACGGGGGTGCGGCGGATAAGGGGAAGAACTGAGGAACTTTGGAATATGTAGAGGGAAATGAGGGGAGGGGAGGGGGCAGAGGGAAGGAAAGATGGTGGAATGAGACAAACATCATTACCCTATGTACATGTATGATTAATGGTGTGATTCTACATCGCATACAACCAGAGAAATGAAAAGTTGTACTCCATTTGTGTACGATGAATCAAAATGCATTCTGCTGTCATGTATAACTAAATAGAACAAACAACAAAAAATTAAAATTAACAAAAAGAATCCTAGCCCAACTCAGACACCACCTATCCAGGCAGCAGAGGTGTGTGTAGTGTGGACTAGGCAGCAGAGGTGTGTGTTATGTGGACTCAGCCACAGGTACTTCATCCAGTGAAAACTTGGGGGCACTCCTCCAGATCTACTGATCAGACAGTTCTTGGAGGTTCTCGCATACATTATGATTTGAGGACATCTTCCAAAGAAGCTCATTTCTTTGAAAGTGCATATGTTTTTGGAAAGGCAGTATCATGTGGTGGTTAGGGGAATGGGTTCTAGAACCAGACAGCTTCCAAGGAATGACTGGTGCCTTGCTTTGGTAGCTGTGCAATCTTGGGCAAGCTGTCTAACCTTTTTGTGCCTCTGTTTCCTCATCTGTAAAAATGTGCACAATAGTCCCTAACTCACTGGATTATTATGAGTGTTAAATGAGCTAATGCACCACTAAACTGGTGTCTGAGGGGGGGTTTCATGAGTAACAGCAACTACTGGAAGAGTCCTTGCCTGAGAACGAAGGACCCTGATGCTGCCATTGATGGACAGTGGGACGATCCCTTAGAGTTTCATTTTCCTTATTTGTGAATCAGCACCATGTGATTCCCTCAAATTCTGGAGGTCTTTTTTATTTTTTTTTCCAGGAAAGAACTTTACAAAGGGCAAAAAACATGTAAGAAATACTCATAAATACAAAGATTTTAAGATGTTTTCTCACTGTGTTGGGGAGAAAATTAGGTGCCTCAGTAGAAACCATATTTCACTCCAACATCTTTCCCCCCACAAACCAATTCTCTCTTTGGACACCATCTTGGTGTCCAATAGTTCAATTCAGTCTGACATGAACTACCTGGAGTTAGCACAGATCCCTGAGGGAAAGGCTCAGGCCCACAAGACTTCCCCCACTTCAGACACCAAGGTCAAGTCAGCTGTACTTCTGAGTCATGGACTATGAAGTTAGAGGCTGTGTTAGCTTTGTGTTGCTGTGACCAAAATACCTGACAAGGACAACTTAGAGGAGGGAAAGTTTATCATGGATCAGAGTTTCAGAATCCATGGTGGGTTGACTCCATTGATCTGGGCCCAAGGTGAGGCAGCACATCATGGCAGAAGGGTGTGGTGGAGGGAACCACTCAGAACATGTCAGTGTGGAGGTAGAGGGGAAGGGACGGCAGGGAAGATGAACCCTTCCTGGGCACACCCCCAGTGACCCACCTCCTCTTTCCACGCCTCACCTGCCCACAGTTACCTACCAGTTAGTCCATTCAAACGAGGATGGACTTATTAGGTTATAGCTCCCACAATTGAATCATTTCACCTCTGAACATTGCTTTGGGGGACACCTTGTATCCAAGCCACAAGAGCTTTGGGGGACACCTTGTATCCAAGCCACAAGAGCTTTGGGGGACACCTTGTATCCAAGCCACAACAGGGGAGTTGCACAACCCTTTCTCAAGTTCAATCATTTCCTGAACAACTCAAGAACTCAGGAAAGCAGCTTACTTGCAATAACTGGTCTATGATAAAAAAAAAAAAAAAAAAAATATATATATATATATATATATAGCTCAGAACCAGCAAAATGGAAGAGATGCCTACAGCAAGGTATTTGAGATGGAACTCAGAGCTCCCCGGCCCTTTCTGTGTTCAGCACTGTCATGTGTTCAGCAACCCAGAAGCTTCTAGACCTATGGTTTAGGGTGTGTGGAGGCTCTACCATGTAGGCATGATTGCTTAAATCATTAGCCACTGTGATTAACATAAACGTCAGTCCCTCTCTCCTCCTGGAGGTCAGGGATGGGGCTGGAGGTTTGGCGATATAGTCATGCCTTGGCCTTTCTGGTAACCAGCCCCATCCTGAAGCTATCTAGGGGCCCACCAACAGTGGCTTCCTTAGAATAAGACATTTCTGTCACTCAGGAAATTCAAAGCCTTTTAGAAGCTCTGTGTCAGGAGTCAGGGACAAAGATGAAATATATATGTTAATAATCACAGTCACCAAAGCTAGCTACAGTACAACTCAGACTAACCTGCACATGTGAAATCAATATGTCACAGATGTTGCTCAGGGCTACCATCTGATTATGTGTTCAAGTCTAAAGCAAATGCAATACAGCAGGTGGAGTTTAAGAAAAACCAACCCATGATGACTTCCCTCTCCTTTGATATAGTATGTTTTACTAGAGTCAATTAACATTACTCACAAAATTCTTAAGGGTTTTCCACTTCTCAAAATTTGTGTTCTTTCCCTTCCAGCAATAATCCTAATTATTTAGTGCATCTGCAACAGAGTTTCTTTTAGTATTTCAGAGATACCCATTGTGGAGTTTTATCCAGTGCTTTGTTATAACTTAAATTCCTGAAACACTGTCTCTACACAAGAAATACTATAGCTCCCACCATGGGGTAAGACATTTCAGTTGGTGTTAATTTGCCATCAACATAATTTGAATTGTTTCATAAAATGTAAGTAGCATGAAATGAAAACACATTAGTTTTGATGGCAGGCAGCTCATTTTTTTGTGAGGAAGTGTTTCTCATGACTACAGGCTCACTGGTGTGCTGAAAGTTTTTCAAAACAAAATACACACAATATGGAAGTTGGACACTACTATATAAGCAGGAAAAATGTCACGCTGATGCCTATTCTGAAAATGACAGAGAGATGTACACTAAAATGAGATCCGCCCCCGACCCCAGGGAAGAGGGAAAATCAGAAGATTGAGGGGTATTACCCTGGCAGGTGCCTTAACATGAGTCATCAAGAGGGAACACTTTTTCTACAACACAAACAATTTCCAACTAATACAACTGTTTCTGAGTTTAAGTTGGGCACTGCTTCCTGGTACCAATGTAAGTCAGTAGAGAAAGTCCCCTTTGAGCTAAAGTGATGTATGATTTCAATCCTGTGCCTTTTTATGGCTCAATCTTATCTCTTCTTAAAGCTCTCCACCTGCCATTCCATGACCCAGGAACATTGACAGACTCGGAGAGACAGGGGGCAGTGGATTGTATTCATCCACTTATCAAATATTTACTGCTCGCTTACATGTGCCATAGTGTTTTACTTTGAATACAAAGTTGAATGATATCATCCTAATGGGTTTCTAATTTAACTTCATTTATCCCACTTCATTCTGAGGCATTTCTATGAAACATGTAACATCTAGTAAAATCATAGCCTTTTGTCTAAAAAATCATCTCAGGTTTTTTTTATACCTAACTAGATTGGTCAAATTCAGGAAGTCACTATATGCAAAGTATTTCTTTTTTTTTGGTGAAGTAGGATTGTCCACACTTTGGTGGTGTCAGCTGCTTTTGTAAGAGGCTTCTCTCTTATCTCACCATATGCATATGAATACTTGGTCTTCCCCCAGAAACCTGTGCCCTGTGGGACCTTCTTCTCTACTGAGAACCACTCCATTTTTTCCCTTTGGGCAAAAAATAAACCAACCAACAAACAAAAACACCTTTAAATGGTCCTTGACTCTTTGCCTTATAGCTCACATTTAATTTGTCAGAAGTCTTTCCAAATGTGTCTGGGATTTGGTCACTATTTCCTCCCTCAGCTAATTACCGTCTCGGGCCCAGGTGATGACAGTAGCTTCCTACAAGGGCATCGTCCCCCCACCGTTGGCCTCCTAGACATTATTCTCAAAAACAGGCAGAGCAATCAGTGTAAAATACGTTAGGTCTTGTCATTCCTCTTCCCACATGCATCCCACAGATCACCACCACTGCAGCCAGAGTCAAAGCCAAGTTCAGGTCCACTTTCCCTCTCTTGCTTCACCTCCAACCCTCGCGCCTCACTCACTCCACTGTCATGCTGGCTACCTCTTTGCTGACTGTGAACATCTCAGGTTCCTTTTCCTGAGACACTAGGATTAGTCATTCCTCTGTTCATTTGCCTACAATAGCCTTCCCTTGGGATTGTCATATGAATTCCTTCAAGTCTTGGCCCAAAAGTCATCTTCCTGAGCATCTGTTTTAAACTGCCTTCCTCACCTGTGCCAGCATACCCACTTCTACTGACCTGCACTATTTTTCCCCATGGCTCTGAACACTTCCTTGTATATTACAAAATTTACTTTGTATGCCTTTTTGCTTAATATCTGGTGACCCTGTGCCATGACATTAGTTCTTGCCAGTGAGTTTTAAGCAGAAGTGAAAGGTGTCACTTCCAGGTTTGAGCATTTAACTACTAAAGTGAGACACCTTAGGACTCTCTTCTCCTTTCTGCATGGAGATCAGCAATGTTTGTGGATGGCAATTTTGGTCCTTGAGTGAGTCCAGTAAGTAGAACCCTCCCACTCTCCTATTCCATCAAACTGTGATAGACAAAGCATGAGCAAGAAATAAACTTTTGTCATCCCAAGTCACTGAGATTTGGAGACTGTTCCATACCACGATATAACCAACCTATTCTGAATGACATATGGAAAATGGTGACATTACTTGTCCAGTGTCATACATCTGGGAAATTCAAACATTCCTCTATTCTCACACATATTTCTGAAAATGTGTTGGAAACCCAGTGATCTGAAAGTCAAATAATATATTTGCATGCTTTAAACTAAGGTCCATTCCCAAGGAACAGAAGCATTTTATAAAACCTGACATGTGGCCTGTGCAGATGCTTCTGCTTCAGACACAGGCAACCAGCCAAGTGGTGACAACTGATAGTCAACTAGGGTCAGGTGGAAATGACTATTTGCAGGGTTATCAGTTAGCCGAGAGACTGGAGAGGCCCATCTCCACATTATCCTTTTCCATTTTGTAAGAAGCTGCCTTAAACTAATTTTTGATGAATCTCACCAACAAGCTACCTTCAGGGCTGAATTAATTAATAAGCCCATGGTTCTCAAACTTCATATATATGGGAATTACCTGAAGGATTAAATCACAAGCTCCCATGACCTGGGAATTTGTAGCTCCTGTATGTTCCCAGATGATTCCAATCTACTGGTATACCAAATTATTTTGAGAACCTGAGACCAAGTATCAAATCTCCCTATAGAGAATAAAGAAAAAAATTTAAGAACCTAATATTTATAAAAGAATATAAGTCACCATGGGAAAATAATATTCTTATTCCTCTTTCAGGTTTTGGATTACAGCAATCATACATTCCCATTTGTTGGGGAAATTTCTGGTTTATTCCTGTTGTCCTGACGGAGTGTCAATCACTTCTCCTTTTATTCTCGCCAGTATCAAGGTTTGGATGATAAATTATATGACCACCCCACTTACACTTGCTCACAATTTTGATTTACATATAAGAAATGGTTACATAATTGCATTAAGGTTCAGGGTCTTAAAGGTCTTAATCCCAGGCAACTTGCAACTTCAGAGAGAAGGAGCTTCAATGGCTCTGGGTTCTGATATCCAGATTCTTTTTGGTTTCTATGGGGACCAATGAGGGGTAGGTTGAGGCAGGGATATAAAAGGGAGGTGGGAGGTAAGCCTGGGCTCCTCTCCTAACTGGCAAGCATCCTGAAAGAGACAGGAACCCACCTTGCTTAATTGATTTATGCAACATAAAATGTGATCCCAGAAAGGCTCTTGGGGTGCCAATGTGTAATGCTGAAAACACTGATCATAAGAAAAATTGTCTTAACTCAGGTCCCACCTGCAACAGTGGGAACAGAACCAGAACTGGTCTTCCTGTTAATGGGGCCACTGCCATTTAATTCTCCTGGCTGACCCTGAAGCCTTACAGAAAAAATTAAAAGTGTCCTTTTCCCAGCCTTCCTAATAGTCTTTTTGGTGGTCCATGTTGCTAGACAGGAATATCTAAAGGTAAAAGAGGGTAAGACTCTAGGGACACATTTGCAGGCCACATGACAAAGTCCCACAGGGACCACTGTTTTTTTTTTGAGACAGGGGTTTGGATTTTCTGGCATAAACCATGGAGTACGCATGTGCTAGGCCAAGGTGCAGGATGAGGCATGGTCCTTCCACTCCCTTTTAACAGCACTGAATTACTTCCAGGCTTCTCCCTGAGTTTTTCAACATGCTGATAAAGGCAATGGGAAAGGCATATCCTACTACCCAGGATTATGTGTTTTTTTGGTTTGTTTGTTTTTCCCTTCCCAGTACTGGAGATTGAACCCAAGGATGCTCTTCCACTGAACTACATTCTCAGCACTTTTTACTTTTTATTGAGATAAGGTCTTACTAACTCACTTAGGCTAGCCTTGAATTTGGGATCCTTCTGCTTCAGCCTGCTCAGTAGCTGGATTACAGGTGTGCACCACCATGCCCAGCCCTACCTGATTCTTTTTTTTTTTTTTAATTTATTTTTATTGTAAACAAATGGGATACATGTTGTTTCTGTTTGTACATGGAGTAACAGCATACCATTTGCATATTCATACATTTACATAGAGTAATGATGCTTGATTCATTCCATTATTTTTTTCTTCTGCTCCACCCCTCCCACCTCTCTTTTCCCTCTATACAGTCCCTCCTTCCTCCATTCTTGCCCCCTTCCCACCCCCCATTACGTGTCATCATCTGCTTATCAGTGAGATCATTCGTCTTTTGGATTTTTGAGATTGGCTTATCTCACTTAACATGATATTCTCCAATCTCATCCATTTGCCTGCAAATGCCATAATTTTATTATTCTTTATGGCTGAGTAACATTCCATTGTATGTATATACCACAGTTTCTTTATCCATTCATCAATTGAAGGGCATCTAGGTTGGTTCCATAGTCTGGCTATTGTGAATTGAGCAGGTATGAACATTGATGTGGCTGTATCTTTCCTACCTGATTCTTGATAACTGCCCTCACTTGAAACAACAGGTGAGCGCTGGCTATAGCTTTAATATAATAGAAAAGCTGCAGAATGTGAAGCACCTCTGCCTAATTATCTTATTCTTTCTACTCCGAGTTATTGGATAAATTTATTCCACTCTCGTCCTAAATAACCTAGACCTTGCAGTTTTACTTTACCTGGGTCCCTGGTTTCAGTTAAATGGAAGTTTAGGGGAGGCAGGGGGGGAAAGGAAAAGGAGAGACAACTATATGCATAAAAGTAAAAACGGCAGAAGACATTTGTCACCCCTAAATCGAAAGAAATCAATTTCACTGTTATTTAGTAAGTACTTGCTTTACATAAATACTGTGCTCCTTGGAGTAAATAAACTAAATTGACAATCCTTGCCTTGTGGGAGCTGTAGTCTAACATGGGCGACCTCAATTCAACCAGCGCTCTTCCTAACTGCTGCCACCTACCCACACAAACTGTCACACGCTCAGGCTGGTATGATAAAATATAGACTGGGGAGCTTAAATAACAGAAACATTTTCTTACAGTTCTGGAGGCAAACTCCAAGATCAAGGTTCTGGCAGCATTTGGTTTCTGGGGAGGGCTTTTTTCCTGGCTTGTAGATGGCCACCTTGATGCTGTGTCCTCAAAGGGTAGAGAGGACAGAGAGGGAGATCCTCTGCCTTCCTCTTCTTAAAAAGCCACAGCCCTATCAGATGAAGACCCACCCTCTGTCTTCATTAGTCGTAATTATCCCTTAAAGGCATTTCCAGATACAGTCATCATGGGGGTTAGGGTCTCGACATGTGAATTTTGAAGATGCAAACCAGTCCCTAATATGTGCATGCGTGTGCACCGCCCCCCATGCTAATTAAGAGCTGATACTTGGTGAGAGCTCCGCTCATGGGGCACTGATGCTGTGGACAAGATGTTTGGGTCAGGCTTTGCCATGTACCCTGGGAGCATGCCTGCCGCCTGCCAGGAGGAGAGGTCAGCCTCTCATCTTTCCAGTGAGCCCAGAAAGGCTTTATGGGGGAACTGGGATTTCCAAAGGTTTTTGGAGGCCAGGAAGACAGATTTGAGAGATAATACAGAGGACGGAAAGAGCAGAGGGAGCAGCAGCCTGAGAGATATCAGAGTTGGAAGCAAGAGAGGGGACTAAAGGGGGCGGGTGGGGGGAGAGTTTTTATTTGTTCCCTCTGCTTTTCTCAATTTTTTTTTTTCAATGTGGTTTTCCTTTGTGTTCCTGATGTAGGGAGCTAATCAATGCCGGCTGTGCGTAGGTGTTCATTTCTCTGACTCCCTCTGCTCACTTCTGTCGGCTGCACCCTGGGGTTCTAAGGCATCTGCTGCATGTTCTTATTTTGCTCCAGTCTCCATCCAAATCTGACTGTCTCGTCCCTCCATGCTCACTCTTCCTTTTTGCCTTTTCTTGATTTCCCACCCTGAGTTTGATCAGTAGCATCCTGGCCCCTGCCAGCACATGCCCCCTTCAACTACTTTACTTCAAACTTCTCTCTAGAAGGGGGATGAGAGATAATTAAACATTGGCTCAACTTTTTCTTTTTTTTTTAATGTAGGAACCCAATCTTTGGGTACATTGTGCATTTTGCTGGAACTTCTAAAGTGGATGTTGTTTCACCCTAGAGATAGGCACACTCTTATCCCTTTTGCATCCTCTCCTATGTTTTAGGACCTAGACAGTACGTGATATTTATTTAAATAAATCTAAAGCAATTTCAGGACACGTGTGTATACATGTGCACAGCTTCACATGAAAATGTGTCATATCAAAGTAGTTTATTTTCATTAGCACGAGCTTTGAACCCAATAAACTTTGTGCCTATTCTCTTTTGGCTCATTCCCTGACTCATTCACTTCCCTAAGATGACAGGGTGATTCAGCCCAGAACTTCTTCGCAAGTCTTGCCTTTAGAGCCATAGTATATGAAAAAGCCCTGTTTATTTCTTCAGTTTTATGGCACAGAATAACTTGGGAATGGGAGAGTAAAAGCATGATTAGGGCACCCCGTTTGATTTAGGCCACTGTCTCCAGAAGGTTCCCTATTAAATTATTAATATTATGTCTGGGAATATATGGTTAACCCATTAGCAAAGATTGTTTTACCGCCTCAGTTGAAAAGGAAGATGTGTCATCTTGGGAAGAAGGGAGTCAGGCAATGTCTGGGTGAGTACAACTTAAAACAGAGATAGCTACAAGAACTGAGAAGTTCCCGAAGGTCACTTTTGCTGATATCACAACGTTGAGTAGGTCTTGGGTTCTGGTTCTGACTGCATTACTTCCTAGCAGGGGCTTCTTTAGCAAGTGATCTCTGGACATTTTGGCTTCCTGACTGTGTTATGGGGATAGTAATGGTACCTAAATGGTCTGGATGTATTCTGAGGATGAGATGAGGTAATGTGGGTGCAATGGTTTAGATATGGTTTGATTGTGTCCCCCAACAGTTCATGAGTTGGAAGCTTGGTCCCCAGTGTGATGACCTTTAAGAGATGGAGATAGTGAAAGATCAACGAGTCATTGCAGGTACCATACAGGGAAGGAATTAAGGTAGTTCTCACGGAACCCTCAGTTTTTTCAAGAAGATTGTTATAAAAAGAGCAAGATTGGCTCCTCCCCTCACTCTGGCTTCCTTTCTCACCATGTACTCTCACTCTCTCAAAAGCACTCCTACCATTGATGCTATCAACCATGATGTGACATAGCCAAGAGAGCCCTTTCCAGAGTTTATCCTGCTTTTGCCTACAAAACTATAAGCTAAATAAACCTCTTTTATTTATAAAGTACTCTCAGCAGCAGGTATTTCATTACAGTAACAGAAAATGAACTGATACATTTGCCAAGCATGTGGTACAGAGTCTGGCTCATTTCAAGTACTCAATAGTTACTATCATGCAAAAATGGTACTATTATCTCCCTCATTACATTTTGAAACTCATACTTCTAAGATACATAAAAAATTTTATAGAAAAGCAACAGAAAAACAGAAACATCCTAACTATTATCTTCTATATCTTTCAAGTGGCATAATTTAGCCAATGATAGGTCAGTGCCTTCTAACAGAACTTTCTGGATGATGGAGATGTTCCATATCTGTGCTGTCTCTTGTCTACTAAAGCTTTTCCCATGTAACCAGGGTGACTGAGAAACTGAATTTTTATTTTACTTAATTTTAATTAATTTACATTTACATTAAGTACATTGAACATACAGGAATATTTGATAAGTATAATAACACTTTTCTAAGTGTCTGATAGTTGAACAGTATCACAGTCATTAAAATTAATTAAAATCCACGGGCTCAGCAAAATCAACACAAAAAAAAGTTAGCATAACTATGGCAACAGCAACAGCAATAAAAACAAAAACTGATGTGTATTTTAAAAATACAAAATGGTCCTAACCTTCAGTCAAACACTGGATCCAGTGATTAACTGGAGAATCTAAAACCTGTTCTATCCTTTTATCTGGTTTTCAAAGATAATTCTGACTTCATGTAAACTTTGCATTTCTGAGGCTCTAAGTAATTTAGCAAGACAGTGTCTCAAAAATGAAGAGAGTTGGGAATGTGGCTCAGTGGTTAAATGCACCTGGGTTCAATCCCTGATATCAAATGAAAACAAAAGCAAAAGCAAATAAAACAAAACAAAACAACCCTCCACTCCCCTGCACACACACATCAGTAGTTATGTTTTACAAATGAAGGAAACTCTTTGGGAATACAATCTGTGGAAAGAAGATCAAAAAGGTTCTTACTGCCATGATTCTTCTTCTGAAAAACATACACATAGTATAAGGTATTGTTAATGTGGTAACCTACCAACTGGAACTTTCTATTAAGTAGTATTTCTGTGCACCAATAGAACAGAAATGAATCATCTGTTAGATTATGGAATATCTTCACATTTTCCAAATTTTTAACATTACACTAAAATATTCATAATTTAAAATTCTATTAATTTTGTATTAATAACTCATGCATGTCATGTAAATAATTTAAAAACATTTCAACTATGGTATAGAAGAGTGGTTCTCAAATGTCAGACCTAAAATTAGTGGACTCCATGCAAATTTGTTATTATTCCCTGGAAAAAAATGAGAAAAATAAAGATCTAAAAGATTGTCTTTTATTATGTATTTACATTCTTCTAAATATTTTTGGCATAAAAATATTCTATTTTTTTTTTTAATCTTCTTGCTGTACTAGAGAGTAGTGCTCTACCACTCAACTACATTCCTGGTCTTTTTTTTCTTGATTTTTAAATTTTGAAAGAGGGTCTTGCAAAGTTGCTGAGGCTGGCTTCAAACTTTTGATCCTCCTGCCTCAGCCTCCTGAGTACCTGGGATGATAGGCATGCATCACATCCAGCTCAAAACATCTGTTCTTAGAGTAACCAAGCTTATGTTAGCCACAGAGATTCTTTAGAATTTCTGGGAAACATTGTTATAAAGCAATCAGGAAAGCCTATTTAGGAAACTCACTACAGATTGATGCACAACATAGTGTTTGAGAGTCTTTGCTATGGAACAAAGCATTTGGACCTTGAGTCCAGATACCCTCAAGTTTGAAATTTTGCCTTGTTTCCTAGCTTTGTGACTTAAGATGCATCACTTGGTCTCTCAGCCTTCCCTGTCTCATGTGTAAAATGTAAGAACTATTAGAAGCATAATATAACTAATTAATGTGAAGTTTTTAATTCCAACTAGTTTAGAACAGTAACTCAAGACAACTAGTTCTCTATCATTCCCTGAATATACTAGCTTAGTGTCCATCATAGGCCTTTTATATGATTATTTATTTATTTATTTATTTATTTTTTATTTTTGGTACTGGGAATTGAATCCAGGGTCACTCAACCACTGAGCCACATACCTAGCCCTTTTAATATTTTATTTTGAGACAGGATCTCACTGAGTTGCTTAGGGCCTTGCTAAGTTGCTGAGGCTGGCTTTGAACTTGAGATCCTCCTGCCTCAGCCTCCCAAGCCACTGGATTACAGGGGTGCACCACCACACCTGGTTTGGTAGACAGAATTTTAAGATGATCCCCTATAATTCCCTGTCACTGCTTATTCAATCAAACATGAATCTGGATACTTCTGGGAAGGCATTTTGCCCATGTAATTAAAGACTCAAATCAGTGTATCTTAAGATAGAAAGATTATTCTCATGGACCTGATTTAATCACCTGAACTCTTTAAAACCAGTGTTTTCTCTTGCCAGTTACACCAGAGGAAGTCAGACAGATGCATTTGGGCTGGCCTGAAAGTCAACATACTTTCTTGAGAACTGTCTCTAGGGTCCATGTGGCAAGGACCTCAGAGTAGCCTCTATTCACTGAGATCAGTCCTCACTTGTCAGTCAGCAGACAAAGGAACCTCAATCCTATCTCCAAAAGGATGTGAACAACAATCTTTCCCTAGTTTTTGATCCTCTAAATGATGACACAGTTGGATGATAAGTTGATTTCAACTTTGTAATACCCTGGGCAAAACTTAGTCATGCCAGACTTTGGGCTTGAAGAACCATAACATAGTAAGTGGGTGTTGTTTTAAGTTTCTGAGTTTGTGATACTTTGTTACGTGGTGATAGAACACATACATATGGAATGGAATCCTATGTTTATGTTTTCAAGAGGTAATATTATTTGGAAAAGAAATTTGTTTCCTTTTCCACAACACACCTGTTATAACATAAATAAGAAGTGACAGTTCTTCTCTTCCAAGGGACAAATGGAAGGAAGAACAGCATATCCACTGCTTTGACATACCACCAAGGACTACATAAATGCACATCTCTTTCACTCCATCTCCTTCGGTTTGTTATAAATGCCCTACAGTGACACAACCTTCCCATGCTGCCCACAGGCGTGGCTAAGAATCTAGAAAGAACAGCAACTTGAACTTTAAATTGTTCAAGCAGCAATTCTTAAAGGTTTACAACTGTGAAGAGCTTCTTCCGTATTACTACTTTGATTTTTCTTTTTCTTAGTCCTTCTAAGGACTTTTTCTTAGTTCTGTTCAGGGGATAGACATTAGCACTTTCTGCCCTTCTGATCTGGACAAAGATTTAAGATTTTCTTTGAAAATCTTAGAACTTCGGTGAGAACAGTAACCTTTATATTGTTCAAGCTAACTCCCAATTGGTTTTGCTTATTTTGACTAGGAACTTGGATATCCATCCAAATTATACTTTCTAATGTGGGTTCAAATAAAAATAAATCATGTTTCCAATCTTAATGAAGTTAGATCTAATACAAGCATAATGATCTGTTTTCCCCTTTTACAAACTAAAACAACAATTTATAGGAATTTCTACTTGTGTAGGAAACATGGACAGTTTCCATTTTGATATTAATAATAACAGCAAACATTTATTAAGCACTTATATGCCAGACCCTGTGTGGTCATGCTATGTGTTTTAGTTTCTTGAATTGTCAGAACATCTCTTTGAGAAAGGTGCTGTAAATTCTAACCTTATGCATTTTTTTTACAAAGAGGAAAGCTACAGAGTATTTAAATAACTTGCCTCAAATCAGATAGTAAATAAGCAGAGGAGTTCAGAACCCAGAAATTATTTCTTTTTAGTTGTATATTTAATGCCTAGTATATTATGAGATAAGGTATATTATTTCTCTTGGTCCAAAAATCCACTGTATGCAAAATGCAACATTCAGCAGAAGATGCAGGATGGGGTCGAGGCATGTTATCTGTGCTTAGAGAGGCAAAACAAGCATGAAACAGAGAAACACCTAAAACCAGTAATTGAGTCCAAATATTTCCCTCTCCAAACATTCACCACTGCTATTGGCAATAAAAATGAGGAATGAGAGCGCCTGCTTTAAAACTTCTGCCTAGAGCCTAGAAAATTCAATAAGGCACCATAAAAGAGACAGCACAGTTTAAGAGTTTATAACAAGATAGAAGCTTTCAGTTCAAGTTATGAGATAAACAGGTCTTGAAAGGTGATTCCCTGGATCCCTGTTCCTTTATAACATGTTCTTGGATCCAAAACACCTTGTGCTTGAAATGATTGTGTTGAAATGAAGGGAGGTAAAATTCCATTTCTCTCAGTCCTGCGCTATGTGTTACTATCATTGATGTCATGATTTTAAACACCGCGTGTATGCACATGTGCACATGGTTTAAAATTTTAAAAAAATGCATAAAATGCACAATAGGGTTTCCCCCCTCCTGGCAGAACAGATTTTAGAATTACTCAGTTTTCTTCTCATTATGTTCCATATGAGTTTTAAAAACAAAACGAGCACAACTTTCTTTCTCCTGAAATAATGTGTGTTGGAAACTTGCATATCTCAAAGTTTGGCCAACTGAGTTACATTTTAAATAAAATGGGTACTCATTTACAGGAGATACCCAATGGACCCTTGCAAATACATATAATTATCCTTTAATTTGCTGATTTTGAAAGTCGATATATAATATCATGGGTGTAAAGAAACTTCTCAGTTTAGGCTTCTTCATCTCTTACCTGAACTATGGTGAAATCTTTCAAACTGCTTTCCCCATCTTCAGCCTGACAACCTCCACTTCCATTCTTTCCCACCCCAAGTTCACTTTCATATTACAAAAAGCAGGGACTCTCAATGCAGATAATGCCAATATAGAATTCAGTGGCCCATAAACTAGGATGAAAGAAATTATCTTTATTTTTTACTGATCTCTAATGGGAATTTATCATTTCCTTCCACCATGAATGGAGACAAGCTTCAGTGTTCTCTGCAGTAACTGTGACCTTGTTACCAAAATGAATCACAAATGTGTTCACATTCATTACAACTGTGGCAAATATTCTCAAGCAATTTATGCTCAATGCCATTCAAAATTATGATAGTTATCAAACCCATTATAAGATTAAAGAAGCACATATATTGATATCTAGCAAATTTGTTTTCTCATTTGGAAAACTGTTTCAATGTAATTGGTCTCCTTTGAAATCCTATGTGTTTTTTTTTTTGTTTTGTTTTGTATTTTTAAGCCAAGTACCATGGCATATGCATCAGAACCAGAACCCTGCTCTAGTAGAATCTTTCTAAAATAAAGTTCTTATTGTGTTTCTCCATTTAATTAAAGTCCCTTGGTGGCTCAAGACACCCTCCATCTAGCGTCTTATCCTCTGTGGCTCATGGAAGACCTTCCATGACCTACATGTCTCCCTGGGTACCTTATCACCCATACGTCTGTCCATCCTTGGACTCTGACCTCTATCTGTTCCAAACTGGCTCAAGTTCCCAGATGCACTGAGTCACTTCAACTCCTTACATCCTGGGCATTCTGTTCCCTCTGATTATAATACCTTTCCCTGATTTATTGCCAGTAAACCCTGCTCACCCTGTAAGGCCAAGGTCCAGGTCACCTACCTCCTGTGACACTCCATTTGACATATCAACTCTTCATCCCCCACCCCCCCCAATTAGGGAAAATCAGCAGTTTCTTTGCTCCCTGCTTTACAATCTGTCTAGGCACAGAGTACCACAGTTATATATTTACAAGTCCATTGTTTTTAAGGGGTTATGAATCTGGAAGTTTCCTATACCATGTTCTACAATGTTATACACCACACTGTGGGCCTTTTGTGTAGATGGGCTTGACTATTGTCCACAAGTGTTAAATAAAAGAGCAAAATTTGAGGTGGCCCAAAAGCTGGCTTTGTAGTCAGTGTGGAACCCTTTACTGTGTAGGGAGTAGGACTGATATATTTGCTTCCCTGATAACTTTTTCATAAGGCAGGTTTTCTATTCCAAACATTAGTGCTGAATTCTCTTGATTTCTCTGGGTGGATTAATTTACATCATTGGAATAATCCTGGGAGATTTCTACTTTTGTGACCAAAGAGCCTTTGTAAATCAAAAGTTTACCTTTATTTTGATATGTCTAAGTGGTGTCTCCTTATGAAAAGATCAGATCATTTCCCTGAATGATCAGACACTTCTGAGAGTCAATATGTTCCAAACACTGGGGACTGAGCAGTGAATGAACAGTGTCCCAACCCTCATGAAGCTTACAGTGTGGAACAGAACTGTCCACTAGAACTTTCCACAGTGAGGAAAGGGGTCTGTATCTGTACTGTCCTGTGCAGTAGCTGCTAGCCATATGTGAATATGGGGCACTTGAAATGTAACTAGTATGACAGAAGAACTGAATTTTAAACATTAGTTTAAATAACTATATGTTGGCAGTGAATACTATATTGATAGTGCAGTTGTAGAGGGCGTGTGTTAGCAATGAGT
The DNA here is from genome assembly GCF_902686445.1 of Sciurus carolinensis. NCBI lineage: Eukaryota > Metazoa > Chordata > Mammalia > Rodentia > Sciuridae > Sciurus > Sciurus carolinensis. The sequence goes on from NC_062226.1 coordinate 71,950,929, forward strand.
AAGTGAATAAAAGTGTGAATAACAAACGAGCCACATAGCTGAGGAAGAAATGCCTCATTTATTAAAAACTACCAATGCAGTGAATTATGCAGATGGATACAGAGAAGTAAGCAGATGGACACTGTGGTGTCAGGGAGTATTCTTTAAGGAGATGGCATTTGAGCTGAAAGATCCTGCCATGGGAAGAAATGAAGGAAAGAAAATTCTAGGCAGAGGGAACAGAAGCAAGTACAAACCTCCAGTAGGGTTATGAGCCTGGCTTGCATGAGGGGTATAAAGCCCCATATACTTGAAGTAGAGCAGTAAGGAATTGCAACAGGACATGAAGTCAGAGGAGGACATGCATAAGCCATGGTAAGGATTTTGCATATTTTTTCCAAATGCAATGGGATATCATTAGAAGGTTTTAAATAGGGAACAGCACAATTTTATTTCTATTCTTTCTGATGACTATAAAATTGGATTGTGGAACGAAAGCTGGGAGTTCAGTCAGAATGACCATGATGGTAATTTTGTACTATGATCCTAGTATGGTAATAATGGATGGAATCTATATATATTGTAGGAACGAAATCAGCAAAATCTCCTACTGGACTGATTTTGGAGGGTGGCAAGAAAGTCAGAGAGGGATTAAGAGCAATTCTTAGATATGGGACTTCAGCTTGGATGAATGCCATTGACTGAGATAATAATTGAAGCAGGAAAAGACTTTGGGTGAGAAGTCAAGAGATCAGTTTTGGATATGCCACACGTGAAATACCTATCAGAGATCCAAGGGAAGGTGTCGAGTCTGGAATTCTGAGGAAAGTTCAGGATAGGGAATGCAGGTGTGAGAGTCTTGGCATCTGAGAGTTGAGATGGTCTTTGAAGCCGAGGGGTGGAAGTCACCTGTGGAATGAGCACAAGCAGGAGAGAGAAAGGGTTCGGGGTGCCAGGGGTGGGGTGTGTGGTTGCAGATGCTGCCCAGAACCCGGTAAGCTGATTGTTCCCGTCAGATTGAAGTCACTCTCTTCTTGGAGCAATATGGACAATCCAAGAGCTTAAAAATCAGTGACCCAACATGCACACTACAGAGGTTACTGGGATTATTGCACTAAGCAGACATGTTCAGTCGGGGAGAGAAAACCAATAATTCATCCATAAGCCCTGGGAGATATGTCACAGCATATCTATTTCATAGGGGGCATAATTGGAATACAAAAAATGGTCAGGAGACTCGAGTTAAGATTCCTGACTTCACTATCTTAGCTGTGTAACCTTGGACAAGATAAAAAACTTCCCTCAAACTTCATGATGGAATGAAGCTGTAGAAAAAAAATAAGTAAAATAATCCACAATATAAGAAATACTCAACAGTTGTTAGCTATTGATACAAAATGTCTCCAGCAGTGTTAGTAATCCCAGTTATTATGTGAGAGGGTGGGGGAATTTACCCAAGTGTATGCAACAATTGATTCCATGATCTTTCACTTCTCTATGACTTCTTGGCTTTAGAAATACCTGATTTTGGCTCTATTCCTTATTTCCTTTCTGTATTTCTCCAAAGGTCCTCACAAATTTTGAATTTAACTCATTTTTAAAATTTCTGGTAGATCTATGTTGCTTCCTGAGGTTGGCTCTGCCTTCTGCTCTCTGGTGGGTAAGTCCATGGTTTATATGTTCCTTTTCAAGTATACACCCGGGAAAATTTTCCTCTTCACTACTTCATCTCTTCCTCTTTCCAGCCCCTCCTCACTCCTCAGGGAAACGTCACCAGCATACTCAGAATCCAGGACTCTCTAAGAAGGCACAAAGCACTACCCTTTTCACAACCTACCATTAAACATGTACATTAGGTACATTCCTGCTGAGTCTGCTTTCACTGTGCATTCTGTTTAATAAACCTCCAGCCACTTTGAATGTAAGAAACAAAAGAATGGCAGACAGTTTATTTAACCCAGCTGATCAACTGGAAGTAGGCAGCCCGCCCATGGTAGTCAGCTCTGAAACTCTTTTCCTCGTTTCCTACAGAGCATGTTCTCCATCTTTGTTTAGTATTTGCACAGGTGATTCATTGGTTCCAGGCAGACATTCCTAATGACCAACACCTACCAAGGCAACCAGGGAACTTTGCAGAAATCAGAGCATGTAGGTGTCCATGATTCAAACTCACACACGCACTTGGGCTTACACCTTGTTTCCTCACGCTTTCTTTCTTAATGTGGTATGTGCTCGGGAATTTGTGAAATCTCATCAGCATTTTCCTGCCTTACACTTGGTTGAAAATTAGCCTAGGAGTCTCCCTAGTACAACACATGGGTGCTATTTTTAAAAAAGTCAGCATTTCCTAAGGTTAGAGAATCTAATTACCTCTTTGAACTGTCCTCATCACTTAGGTCTTACCCAAGAATGCATTCAAATTGCAGTTCAAGCAAATTTTCTCTGAATAAGGGCAGATGGAAAGTGGAAGAAAACTAATCACTTCCTGAGCATTTGTTTTAGGTGATTTTTTGTTGTTGTTGTTTTTAAATTTTCATCAGTTTAATCTCCAAACCCAACATACCAAATCTATTTTTTTAAACCTCCTTTTATTTTGCCACTTTACCTCCCTGCACGTGTGGTACTCTTGTAACAATTAGGAAAAATATCCGGTGGTATTTTTTGACCCTTTTTCCCATTAGGCTGTGGCAGAATCTATTAACAAAGAGTGAGATGTTGCTTGCCATATTCCTCATAGTGCTGCAAGAGCCATTTGTTTTAATTAGCTATGTCAGAGGTTCCTAGCATCTTTCCAGATGTGTGGGCAAGATGATGAATAAATCAGCATGCCAGGCTCTTAAAAAACAATTGCTCAAAATAAAGCCCTGCAAAACCCACTTGCTGACTGCTCTAAACATACAGATTCACACACATGCATTTTTACTTAATTGTTGACTTAAATTTATTTTGTTAGAACAGACTTTGGTCCCTAATTGGCACCATTTCTGACAATTTCAGGAAGAAATTTGAATCTTATCCCTTTTCCCTCTATAATTCCCTGAGTCCATTAGGCCTATGCGTCTCTTTCCTGTAATGTAGGATGCATTTTTTAAATTGGCTTGGGTTTGTTTTCCCCAGTGGACTGAGAACTGCTTAAGGGCAATTAGTGTTTCTTATTCACTTCTTTAATCACAGAATCTAGTATTTCATACACTGAAGGCTCTACCTTGTTGAAATCAATGAAAGCCCTATTTTAACCTTCTAAGACTTATGTGAGAAGTCAATGATATCATCCCCTCAGAAAAATTGAGCACATATCTTAAAATCAACATTGTGCATATTATTTCAAGGGGTTAAGAATTCTTAGCTACCTGCATGCACTTACCTTGTGCAGTCTATCTAAAGATTTAGGTGGTGCAATACACAGATCCAATAATGTAGCAGGAGGTCACAGGGAATCAAAGTTTTTCCACTTGTTTCTGTTCTCTAATAAAGCCAAAGAACTTGGTTCACTGGTTGCAAAGTTTGATAGTCAAATCAATTGAATGAGACACTCAGGAGCCTTTGTTAGTTTATGCAGGTTTAACTAAGCAAAGTAGGAGGCTAAACATACAGATCCACCCTACTTTTGCATTCCATGGCCATGGCACCCAGATTACATTCAAGTCCAAGAGTGAATTGCTGGCTGAGTCACAGTGTTAGGTTACACTGATTTCTCACTCTTGGGTCAGCTCACTGGACCATTTCTACTTGTTCCCAGAGCTTTAACATAGGCTATCTAGAATTTCCAAATAACTAGAAATGTGGATTAAAAATTTTTCTGATGCTCTTTGGCTCCTGTAAACAGGTAGATGTGGGTAAGGTTGCTACTGGTTTTCACAAATGAGAACAAATTTTTAATCAAACAAGAATATCCCATTCATAGGGGTTTACAACTCCTGTTTTTCCTGGGGGTAGTATTAGGGTCTGTTTTGCTGGCCAAAGTTAGAATATTCTATTTAATGGAGCATGATTAACTTTTGTATCTTTGAAAGGAATACATGAGCAACATAACTTTCCAATGACAGAGCAGAAAACGGATTTATGACTTCAGCACTGGACTCCTTTTTTTCTCTTTGCCATAACACATTTTTATACTCACTTATCTTAATACTTTGATTTCTTTCCCCAATTTCTAAATTTGACTTTTCCCCCTTCTTTACTAAGACTACATTTCCACTTTGGTCAGGAAGAATCTAATAAGTCACAGAAGAGGAATTCCCAAAGCTTTCTCTTTCCCCTTAAGAAAGGATACTGGTTTTTGTAGAACAAATAATTGATGTCTAGTGCCAGATTATTTTCATAGACTGCACTCTATCACTAATTTGTCAGATTTCTCAGTGGGCCAAATTCCTGGGTATCAATATTAATTATAATTCACTATAAATTGTTCCTAGAAATTTCACATTTTTTTTTTTTTACATTTCTTGGGAACCTTTCCTGATCTGTTTTTTCCTACCTTCTCTGAATTGATGGCCTAACAAAGTCTCAGCACTTCTCTGAAACCCACTTACACAGCACCTACCAAGATCACCCAGAGCCTCACTTTAGAATATCCCACATCCTACAGCATAAGCCCACACATTAACAAGAAGCACCTTGCCTATAGGCCTTTGAGCCTGTTCCTATCATTCTTAGGTTATGGTGTTTGCTCAAATTTCTGTTTTTAATTGTATTCTCTATGTCTAAACTCCATATATTATGCTCCAATGGTATTTCTTAGTTTTTCCTTACCCTCTTTAACTAAATTTTACTTGTATCACTATCACTATTTTTGCACTAAAATTTTTTATCTTTAGAGTAACTTTAAATGCAAGCAAAACCGAGAGAAAGGTACAGAGGTCTCTCATATGCACACTACCCCTACACACACATAGCCTCGCCCACAGGCAACATCCCTCACTACAGTGGGGCATTTGTTAGAACTGCTGAAAATACATTGACAGGTTATTATCACCCAATGTCCACAGTGTACATTAGAGTTCACTCTTGGTGTCATACATCTTATGGGTATAGACGCGTGTCCAAGGACATGCATCAACTATTACAGTGTCATGCAGAGTAGTCCTAAAAACCCCATTCACTTTTCCCCCATACCATGTTTAGTTGTTTTCTAGTATGTTCTCCTCCCTCTACCCCTCCCTCCTGCTCTTCACATTATTCCTATGAGAAGGAAACAGGATGTACTCTTGGAACTCGGATTATAGCAGTGAGAAATGCACCATTTCTCTATTGTCGTCTGGAAGTCCTAGAACTGCATTTACTTTTATTTTATAATAGTCTTTAAGCTCCCTTTAAACTTTTATTTTCTCCCTTCTCGTTTCTTTCGAGTTTACACAGTGCACTCATCCTTTTCATACTTTTTATCATTGACTGCGTGCCTGTCTGGATCAGGAACTCTGGTGGAGGGTAGTCACATTTACCAATCATGTTCTCTCAACACCTCTTATTTCTGCCTGACAGGCACCTCTTTAAACTCTTGGTAGTTTTCAGAGAAGGGAACACCCTGGCATGAAAGCACTCAGCAAAGATGAGTAACAGTATCTGCCTGCCTCTACCGGGCCTTACTAGAAAGGAAGAATGACGTAGGCATTAACCTAGTAATAATATGCTGTCCATCACACCTGAAGTAGAGTGCAGGTGTGCTTTCAGTTGGATTGATTTTTCCAGGCAGGTGAATGGGGTAGTCTTTGAATGTCTGTACTATCTCACTGCTACTCCTACAGGCAAGAGCTTGTGCCAGAATTCAGCATCATAGTTATAATTTAGTAGGATGGACACAGTCAATCCTTCTTCTCAAAGTGATCAGAAATAACAGGCGGAATTGTTATTACTCTGAATGAATCCATTCTTTACAAATGCAAAAGGGTAAAGAGTTAGGTAGATAATGCCCAGGGAGTGAAAGTCTGGAAACCCAGTATTCTTATTCCTGCCATAATGATGCTTCTTGAGTACACTTGGCTACCATGTGTAGTATCACAGATTTTGCATAATTTAATTGTCCGTTATTTTCAGCAAGGTGGCATTTTATGTTTTTGTTCCCTAACTGCAGAACGGATAAATACAGCATTTGACTCATTGTTGATCAAGGTCTATTTTTATTCTCCAACACCTTCCACTGTCACCCTAGAAGAAGGTGCAACTCTTTCTGGATAGTCCTCCTACGAACCTTCTAAAATATCCATGTGAGGAGCATTCCCATGACTTCTAGGAGCATCTGAAACACACCACAGTGAATTTTAGAAGTCCCTGGGGGAAGATGACTTCAGCATTTTACCATTTTTCAAAGTCAGAGCCCTAAGCAAAGGAAGGGTATGTGCCACGCCTTTAAGATCATATATTTCAATGGCCTGGTGTTTTGGATCCCACTTATCCTAAGAAGGCTTGTTAGGAATGGCCCCTGCAGAGACAGCTGACCCAGATGATGACTTTTCAGGGCAGGGAAGCCCCTCCAGGACAAACAGGAAGTTACTTCTCAGCATAATGTATTCCACTGGAAACAAGTGAACAGTTTACTTTTCAGTTCAAAGCAATGAATTCAACACACTGAAGTTGGTTTTGGCTCATTGTGACCCTAAAATCAAGTCAGATGGAATGAGTTTGCAATTCAGAGCCTGAAGAGTCTGGCTGAATATTCAGGTTCAAGTTCTGAATTCTACTTCATTTCAGTTATTCTTATTTTTCAAGTCATTTCCAAAGTACTGCTAAGTTTTGGAAATTAAGTACTAAAATGTTTTTCAGATCCATTACCATGCTTTCTGGTGCAAAAATAATCCCACAAAGTGTGGTGTTAGATGAAAAATAAATTGTGAAGTGTATAGATACAACAGAAAAAAAAAGTTAACCTCATAGCAATCAGTAGAACTTTAGATTTTCCTATATAATGTATTTACTTTTCTTCTGGCAGTTAGCAGTCAAACTTATTACCTTAGAGCTAATTAGTTTTCTGTTTAAATAGCAATCACCTGTCAACATAAAGGGGCAGGCTCTTGCTCTTTACTTCATTAACCAAGACCCTTTACATAGTTAACAAGATGCTAATGATGAAATGTACATCTGCTGCTTAGTGCACAGGGCTATCACTTTCTGAAAAAGGGGGTGATATATTTTTCCATTTTTCTCATTAGCATTTGTAGAATAAAAACATTCACATAATCAAGATAGCTCATAATCACTATCTTCCAATTTATCAGTCCTGCCATGTCTATAGAAGAAATTCATAGTATTCTGATAATTTTTTGTTTCTATAAACAATGCAAGTTAGATTGCAACCCAAACATATTTCCTTATTAGAGGGATTTCAACAAATTATATGCAGAATACAAAAGTATAGTTGGCTTCATTTCCTCAACACTGCCTAATTGTCTTTCATTCTGGCGGGTGTAAGATTGGCATAGAACATGTTTAAGTGGTGGTTTGTGGATGGATGATTGAGTGAATTCTGATTATTAGTGCTTTTGGAGCCAAATGCAGTTCCAGTTTGCTCTAGTCCTGGGGACAAGGAGTCCAGACTGGATTAAATGATATGGCCCCCTTGGCTCTGCTCATAAATAAGCTCAATTTGGAGGTTATATCTATAACCATTCCATAGTCACAGTGCCTTCTCATTCAGTTCATAAACTTTGGGGTAACCAACAAATACAGAGGTATAAAAAAGATATATCCTTTCCCCCCAGGTTCTTACATGAATGTTCATTCTATTTAAGGTATTTTAAAAAGCTTTAATGTATTTTAGCAAACTAAGATTTCAACCAGAAGTTACAAAGTTCCTACCAATCCAAATGCATTCTGCGCAAGCACGCTTACTTGACTTCTAAATGTCTTGATACCACACAATGCACATTAAGGAGAAAAGCCAGGAACAATATGAGCAATTATGTAAAAAGTAAAACCAAACGTTTTCCTTGTTTTTCCTCCCATATACAATTCTCTAACCTTAAAAAAGGAGTCTTTCTGACGTTGGATCCAAAGATAAAAATTCATTCTAACCGAAGGATGGCCCTGTTGAACACCTGTGTCTAAGTAGCTATCTTGTATTCTAGCCCAAGAGGGAGCCAGGAGACACATGTGGCATCTATTGTGTGGTGGTAGCAACTTGGAACTTAATCGCATCAGTTTTTCCTTGGTTGCTTAGTTGGCAGAGGCATATGTGAAAAAGATGGGGACTATCCAAGATAGTTCTGTATAACCCTAAGGAACAAAAGAAATTATTGGGCTGTCAGGCATGCCATGGACCAGGTATTGGGTCTTGGGCGCCCCCTGGTGGTTGATAAACTAATACAGATGGAAGAACTACTGAGCAATCAGGAGCATGAAAAGTTTGCTACCTACCTTTTTAGCCTTATTCCTTGCTATTCATCTTTTCCTCTTCTGTGTTCCAACCATACCATCCTTCTATTCTCAAATGTTCCATGTCCCCTTATTTTTTTTTCTTTTCTTGGTACCAGGAATTGAGCCCAGGGCGGCTTAACCACTGAGCCACATCCCCATCCCTTTTTAAAAAAATTTTTATTTTAAGACAGGACATAAGTTGCTCATGGCCTCACTTAGTTGCTGAGGCTGACTTTGAACTTGCGATCTTCCTGCCTCAGGTTCCTGAGCTGCCGGTATCACAGGAGTGTGCCACCACACCTGGCTCTCCCTTCTAATTTTTATTCTTGCTTATGTTCTTCCATATGTTTAGAGTGCTCTCTCACCTATCTTTTTCATTCTTCACAGTTCCCCCTTGAAATCATTCCTTTATGGAAGCACTCCCTGACTTCACGCACCAATTGTTATGTGCTAAATGCTATAAGCATCATCAGTTGCTAGAAATACTTCTCTTGATTGAAATTGGAGCCAGTAGTTACAGCTTTTGAACCTTGAAATGGAATTTGAGTCTCCAGGAAACCATCTAGTATAAGTAAGTGCATTTCTTTGTAATGAAAACTCTTAGAAGAAAAGAAAGACCAAATTTTCTGGACACACAACACAATTATTCTACAGTGATGCTGTCACTCAAACTTTATCTAACATATTGATCATTTTTCTCCTGTGACTCTTCTCCTTCCACTATATATGTATATTCTCTACTAACTCTACTAGGTTCTCTTGTGTTCTAACAATTATCTAGTATAATAAGTGCCCAATATAGATTTATTTGATTAGGATGACCAATGTGTTACCTTTTATCATTATTAAAATGGAAGTGCAAATTCTGATTAAGTACAAAGTAAGTAAAAGGCATAATGCTAATTTAAATTATCTTTTATTCTGGACATCTCATTTATCTCCCAACTTTTTATATGAATAATTTCAAATCTGCAGAAGAGTTGAACTAAGAGTACAATAGACAACTGTCTTTCCTCCACCTATATACATTTCTTGTTTTTCTGAACTATTTGAATGCTAGTGTAGATCTGATGACATTTTATCCCTGAATCCTTAAGTACATGCTGCTTAAGAGTAAGAAAATTCTCCTATACAATACTAACATCACAAAGAATACAACATTGATAAATATGATCGAATATGCAATCCATATTTTCCAAAAATGTCTATAATTATTTTTGTATTGTTGGATTTGGTCCAGGACCCCTTATTGCATTTGGTTGGCAAGTCTCTTTAGATGCTTTTAATCCAGCACAAGTCCACTGCCTTTCATATTTCTCCTTTTCTTATGATTTGTTGCACTAATTTTTTTAAGGAGTTCTGGAATCATGTATCTTCTACAGTTTGCACAATCTGATTTGTCTAGTTGTTGTTTCAAGACTAGATTCAGCTTAGACATTTTGAATTCTTTTTGAACAATTATTTTTAAAAATTTAAGTCACTGCATAGCAGTTCAAGGACACTTTCCACATTTTCTGTGTGTCTTTTTGTTCATTGTACTATATGATGTAAAGTGCATGCAAACATTCCTCTGGATAGGAATCGGGGTTGTTTTCTAGTTTTTTATTACAAATAATGATGTAATAAATAATTTTTAGTTATTTTGTATTTGTTAAGGTGCAGTTTCAGGGTAAATTTCTAGAATTCAGATTACTTAACAGTAAATGAATACAAGAGTAAATGAATATACACACACACATTTTAAAAAATTAGGTATTAATAAATCCCCCTCCTCAGGGCACATCATTTCTATGTTACCACCAACAATGACCATTTCTCCACAGTCTTACTAACAGAGTGCTTTGTCAGTGCTTTGAATTTTTACCAATATGATAAATGAGACATATGTCTGAGTAATTTGATTTACATTACTTTTACAGGGAAAGTCGGGTACCAAAAAGATGAATTTTAAAATAACAATTTTAAAGACTGTAAATACTGTATGCATAGTGTTTTCAGTCAATTCTGTCTTTGGCCCATTTTTTTAATCAAATTTTTTGGCGTTTCTTTTCCTATAATGTTTAAGCTCTTTATTAGGAAGAATAACCTTTCTCAGTGCCATATTTGCAAGCAGTTTTTCAAATTTTTGTTTTTGTTTTAAATTGCATGCTTTTATGTAATGTTCTTTATTTAATTGCATCTTGATTACAAATCACAACAAAAAGGCTTTCCTACATAGGGGTCACATAGGAGTTTTTCTGTTCTTCTAGTACTTGCATGGCTCATTTTTTAATACTTAGCTCTTGTGCAATTTATTCAATATTACTGTTTTGGAACTAGGTTTGTAATTAATTAAAAAGATTATTTTTACATCAGTGATCACAGATACCCCAGTTACAGATCCATGTGTATATGAGTTTGTGTCTTGATTTCCTATTCCACTTTTTTTTTTTTTTTTTGTCTATTCATGTGCTACTCCCATACTATTTCAAATACAGGAGCTTTGTAATTTGCTATCTTTTCTGGTAAAGTTAACCTTGCCCTACTATCCCTTTCTGCATGTTCTCAGCTATTATCATTGCATGATTTATTTTCTTGATAAATTTTGGAGTCAACTTGCTTATGTGCAGAATATAACTTATCTATTAGGAAAATGTTACATTTATATATTAACTTGCTCACTTCTATTTTGTTTTTTTGTTTGCTTGATTTTCTTTCTGATCTGGTATGTCAATCTCTGCGTTTCAACTTTTTCCATTTATATTTTATGAAATTATTTGTGCATTTGGGTTTAAATATGTCATCATACCATTTTTTTCTGCTTGTCACATATCTTGAACATCTATTTTCTCTCTTTCTCTTGCCTTCTTTTATTTGGAAGGTTAATGAATTTACCTAAGGAGATCAAAAAACCCCAGCAAAGCAGAAATGTGTCATGGCTGCCATATTCACGTCTCCTTGGGCACACTGTGGAGTCTCCCTGAAGGATTTATGTAAGATGTAGAGAAGCTGGATTTGCTATTCCAATTGCATAGCAAATGTGAAAATACCTGTAAGGGGATATAATGCAGAATCTGGCACAAAGCAGCATAATGTCTCCTCAGTCGTTTGAGTCTGAATCTTGTGTTCATAATTTGATATTGTAATATAAATACAAGCACAAAAAGGCTTCCACAATGAGATGCCACTTCATGCTCATCGCCATGGCTATTATTTTTTTAAACCAGAAAATAAGGAGTGTTAGTGAATTTGTAAGAAATTGGAATCCTAGAACATTGTTGGTGGGAAGGTAAGATCATGCAGCTATGGAAAATAGAATGTTAACTCCTCAGAACTTCAAGAGAATTACCATATGATTGATGACTTCCACTTGTGGGTCTAAGCTCAAAAGAAGCGAAAACAGAGTGAGAATTGTGTTCATCATTGTTTATAACAACATTATTCACAATTGTCAAAAGGTGGAAGCAATCCAAATGTCCCTGGACAGATAAATGTGCAAAATGTGGTATATATTCACAAGAAAATATTGGATCTTAAAAAGAAAGGAAAGTCTGCCAGATGCTACAAAATGGATGGACCGTGAACACAAGAAAATAAGCCAGACGCAGTGACAAATGCTGCATGGTTCCATGTATGAGAGATACTTGGAGGAGCCAAATTTATGGAGTCAGAAAGAGGAAAATGCCAGGGGTTGGCAGTGAGGAGGGGGAAATGGGGATTTATTGTTGCATATGTAGTTTTGTTTGGGGAAGATAAAAGAAGTTCCGGAGATGGATGCTGGTCATAGTTGTACAACAATGTCGGTGTACTTAACTACATTTAAAAATGGATAAAAAGTTGAGTTTTATGATATATATGTATGTTACAATTTTTAAAAAAGAATGTTAATAAGATCTGAAGTACATCCATTGTTGATGATACCTTCAGAATTTTTTTTACAATTGAAGAGACATATTTAATTCCAGATTTATATCGGTAGTAAAAAGCAACAGATGCTCCAAAAATTTTTTAAAAATGGGTTCAGAAGATCATGCCTCCACAATGATATTTTACTGGATTCTTTTTTTTTTAAATTTATTTGTATTGTAAACACATGTGATACATCTTGTTTCTCTGTACATGAAGTAGAGGCATACCATTTGTGTAATCATACATTTACCTAGGGTAATAGTTTTTGATTCAATAATTCAGAATTTCTTAACTATCTTGTAATTTATTACTTTTGGGCTAAAGGAAACACTATGTAAGGGAACTATCAAACACCTACTTCTTAGGATATTCCATTTGAACCAAAGATCTCTTCAAAGTCTTTCATGAATTATATTGAACAACTCTGAGTTTCTTGTTGCTTAGTCTATTTTTAAAAGGAAAACTTTGGTTCATGAATTAGAAATGCAGAACAAATATGAGAAACTCCATATGATAAAATTCTAAGTATAAGGATAAAGAAGACATTCTTGAAATGTCATCAAATCCCTCTCCTAAGAGGTTCTATAAAAGTATACAACTATTTTAAATAAGAGCGTTTGTGCCTTTCCTTATTTATAGCACATTTCTAGAGCAATGGTAGACTGATTTCTACCTGGTCTGAAACCTTTCTTGCCCCAGAATTCTGTTTATCTGGAGTGTGGAAAGTTATTTCAGTTCCTGGCTACAGTGATAATTATATTAACTGTTTAGCATCGCAGGTCCCAGAGTGGTATAATCCACAGGTAGTAGGAAAATAAGAAAGTCTCTCAGTTTTAAAAAGTTTATAAGAAATTGTCGAAATATACAAACTAAAAGCATGAAACTTTGTGTTATTTCTTCTTTAAAGGTCTGGTAGAACTCAGCTGAGAATTCATCTGGCCCTGAACTTTTCTTTGTTAGAAGGCTTTTAATCATTGCTTCAATCTCTGCTTGATTTTGGTCTGTTTGGGTTTTCTATTTCCTCATGCTCCAATCTGGGTAATTCATATGTGTCTAGAAATTTGTCAGTATGTTCTCATTTTCCAGTTTATTGGAGTATAAATTTTCAAAATAGTTTCTCATGATCCTCTGGATTTTGGAAGCATCTGTGGTGATATCACCTTTTACGACTCTGATTTTGCTAATTTGGATCTTCTCTCTCTTTTGGTTAGCTTAGTTGAGGGTTTATCATTTTCGTTTGTCTTTTCAAAGAATGAACTCTTTGTTGCATTGATCCTGTGTATTATTTTCTTTTCATTCTCAATTTCATGAGTTTTTCTTTTGTTCTTAGTTTTTCTGTCTTCTACTGATTTTGGAATTTGTTTTCCTTTCCTAGTGCCTTGAGGAATAATATCTGATTATCTGTGATCTTTCTATTTTTTATGTGGGCACTCAATGAAGCTTTCTTCTTAGAACTGTCTTCATACTGTTCCAGAGATTTGACATGTATCTCTGTTCTCATTTGTTTCTAAGAATTTTTTAAAAAATTTCTCCTCTGATTTCTTCTATAACCCATTCCTTATTCACACATGCACTATTTAATCTCCATGTGTTAAAATATTTTTTGTTCTTTCCTTGTTATTAATTTCTAATTTCATTCCATTATGATCTGGCAGGATGCAATGAATTTCCTTTTTTTTTTTTTTTTTTAATTGCTAAGACTTGATATTTGTCCTAAAATACGGTCTGTTTTAGAGAAGGTCCGTCCCGTGTACAGCTGAGTACAAAGTAAATTCAGTTGCTGATGAATGAAATAGCCTACATGTCTGTTAGGTCCACTTGATTATATATTATGTTTTATGGAAAGTGGAATACTGAGGATTATAATGGAGTAAATTATATTCCAAGTATGTGTAACTATATCAACATGAATCCCACTATTATGTATAATTGTAACACACAAATCAATACATTAAAAATACTACTAATAGAAAAATATATTCCAAAATGGAACATAGAGCAATGGAGAACAGCTACTTTGCATGCAATTTGAGTCTTAAAAGAATAATATTTTAAAAATGGAATGATTCTGCATTTAAAGGAGTAACCCATTCATAGTTAAAGTACCAAACACAAAAGTAGCCTAATTCTTTTTAATCTATGGATATGTAACAGCAAAGAATGTTTGAAACTTTTTGAATTTATTTTTTAAAGATTTTTCCAGAGTAATGATGACATTTTTAAGAGGCATTAGTGCAAAGACAAGTATTTAAAAAAATTAGAAACTTTATTTTATACTAAAAAAAAAAAAAAAGGGAGGAAGAAAACTGAGAAAGTATAGAATATTCATTTGGGGCCTCTCATATTTGTTCTGTGTTTTCAATTCATAATCCAAAGCTTTCCTTGTAAGAATAAGCTAAGCAAAAAAAAACTCAAAGAACAAGAGTTGTTAATTCACTAAAGATTTTGAACAGATATTTGTTATGAATGTAGTGTTGAATATAGTACAGTGAGACAAATATGCCAATACATACATAGAGCATACAATAATAAGACAAGAGTTGATACAAAACATGTTACCCACACCAATGCATGTAAATGGGTTCACAATGATAACAAATAAAACATTTTCAGATCAGGTGATCAAAACTCAACTCAATTCTGTGTGGAAAAATATACCTAAAAGTGACTTGTAAAGGCTAACAATTAAGAAATGGTTAAAATTATATCAGGCAATTCCAAGTCATAGGAGATCAGGGATTGCCAGCCTTATAGTAAATGTAGAATTCAGGCCCTAAATAAAACAAAGAAGGATTCTTCATAATGCTAAAGGCCACAATCTACAGTGAAGGCCCTCTGTAATTAATACCTATCTAGTAGTAACCTACTTCATAATTCAGAAATTAACAGAGATGCAATAAGTTGAAATGCTAATAATAGGAGGTGTTCATACTTCAGTCTCAGACTCAGGTCAAGTGGACAAAAAATAAATAAAAATATAAACTTCCTGTATAAATAACCAAATAGTCTTTCAGGTATACATCAGTTTATAACACAATAATAGAGAATATAAGTGGGATAGTCACAAAAAGTACTACATTTTAATTATGCCATTCTAAGAAATAAAGTGGAAAAATATATATATTTAATAATAATTGTTATTTCTGACCACCAATAAAATAAGAAATTAATAACAATGAAAATTCTTTTCCACTTGGAAATTTAAATGTAACACTTTCCATTAAGCCACTCTTTAAATAAAATGATAATTACAAAACAAAATTTCAGAATTTCTACAAAATAACAGTATTGAAAACACTGAATAACAGAATCTGTGGATACAGCTAAAGTACTGGTCAAGGAAAAGTAGAGAGCCTTAAATGCTTTTACCAGTAAAGTTAGAGAATAAAATAAATGAGTTAAATTCCCACCCCAAAATATTCCAAGGAGGAAAAATAAGCTAAAAATAGAAAAGAAAAAAGAAGGGAGAAAATAGGAACTATAAAGAGAGATATTAATTCAATGAAAAACAGAATGGTAGAATAAAGAAAGAATTGAAAATGCTATTAAACCATTACCAAACATAATAAGGGGCAAAAAGTGTGAATTTGTGGAAAAATTACAAATGCACATAATAAGAAATGGCAATGGGCAAATACCATGAAACCAAAGAAATTTTAAAATCATTAAATCTATTGAGCACTGTTTTCTGCAAATAAAATTTGAACATCTAATTGAAAGGGGCTAATTTCCTAGTATAATACAATTTATTAAAATTGACCTTAAGTGATAAAAAGCCTAAATAGTTGAATTTTTGTAGAATAGGGTTAGTTATCAAAGTACTATGTTGTTGGTTTCGGTGGTGCACACCTGTAACTTGGGATCCCAGAAACTTAGGATCACAAGTACAAGTCCAGGGCTGGGAGATAGCTCAGTTGGTAGAGTGTTTGCCTTGTAAGCACAAGGCCCTGGGTTCAATCCCCAGCGACACACACACATACACACACACACACACACACACACACACACAAACACAAGTACAAGGCCAACCTCAGTAATTGAGTAAGATGCTATCTCAAAATTAAAAAAAAAAAAAAAGAAAGAAAGAAAAGGACTAGAGATATAGCTCAGTGGTAGAGCACCTCTGGGTTTAGTGGTTTGTAAAAGCTAACAATTAGCTTTCACCTTATGACGATTGTGAATAATGTTGCTATAAACAATGATGAACACAATTCTCACTCTGTTTTTGCTTCTTTTGAGCTTAGACCCACAAGTGGAAGTCATCAATCATATGGTAATTCTCTTGAAGTTCTGAGGAGTTAACATTCTATTTTCCATAGTAGCTGCATGATCTTACCTTCCCACCAACAATGTTCTAGGATTCCAATTTCTTACAAATTCACTAACACTCCTTATTTTCTGGTTTAAAAAAATAATAGCCATGGCGATGAGCATGAAGTGGCATCTCATTGTGGAAGCCTTTTTGTGCTTGCATTTATATTACAATATCAAATTATGAACACAAGATTCAGACTCAAACAACTGAGGAGACATTATGCTGTATGTGCTAGATTCTGCGTTATATACCCTTACAGATATTTTCACATTTGCTATGCAATTGGAATAGCAAGCCCAGCTTCTCTACATCTTACATAAATCCTTCAGGGAGACTCTCCACAGTGTGTCCAAGGAGACATGAATATGGCAGTCATGACACATTTCTGCTTTGCTGGGTTTTTTGATCTCCCTAGGTAAATTGATTAACCTTCCAAATAAAAGAAGGCAAGAAAAAGAGAAAATAGATGTTCAAGATATGTGACAAGCAGAAAAAAATGGTATGATTGCATATTTAAACCCAAATACACAAATAATTTCATAAAATATAAATGGAAAAAGTTAAAACACAGAGATTGACATATCAGATCAGATAAAAATCAAGCAAACAAAAACACCAAAAACTTATCCAAAAATATTCTTATGAGAAACACATGGTAAGCAGAAAGATACAAAAATTGAAAAATAAAAGATGGAAAATACATCCCATGAAAACCCAAAGCAAAAAAGATGGTCCAAAAACATGAAAAATAGGCTTTAAGGTAAGAAATACTACAAATCAGTAAGGTTATTTCATGATAAAAGGCCAATTCATATAAGAAGACTAATATGCATACATTTAATTATATAACCTGAAAATTTATAAAGCAAAAATTGTTAGATCCAATCAATCACAGTTTTGTTTTATTTTTTAATAATAGTAGAGTACAACACACCATTCTGATGGAGTAACTGGGAAAATGCCACCAAGGACAGAGAGTAACTAGCAGACTTGACCTAACTGACATGTCTAGAACTATGTTCTCAACGACTGTTGAACATATCCTCTTCCCAAGTGCAGAAGAAAAAACTTGCCAAATTTTTTCATATTCAGGGGTCATAAAGCAAGTATAAGTCTCAAAAAATGAAATGATTAAGAATATTTTTTCTGATCAAAATATCTAGTGGTTTTATGAAGAGAAAGAAAAGAGGGAGAAAGAGTAGGGATGGATTGACTTAAGTGATCTAAGACAGCACAATGTAATGTCTAACATCAAAACTCAATGAACCAAGAAGTAGGGATAAGCTATTGTTTGCAGGTAAAGAGGTAATAATGTCTTTAACTCTACATAACTATATCCTGGTGTTCTCTCCAGGACATTTCAATGAAAATGGTGAGAGTTGCCAGGGCTATTGCTTTACATTATAAATTAGAAATCTATGGGATTGAAAGGCACAAATTCTAAAATAGCTAAAGCAAACTTGAAAAAGAAGAACAGAATAGAAGTGGTCACTCTAGAGAACCTCAAGTCTAACTAGACAGCTACACCAATGACGATGGTACCATACTGCTACAGGGACATGCATCTAAATAGATGGAACTGAAGAGAGAACCCAGAAACAGACCCAAGCAAACATGCCGCCTGATTTTTTACAGAAGTCCAAAAGCAATTCATTGGAGGAATGACAGCTTGTCATGAAATGATACCATGGTAATAGAACATCCATGGGTAAGATGAATAGTTAAGTACAACTTAATACAAAAAAAAAAATTCAAAATCAATCACAGACTTAAATATAAACATAAAACTATAAAAATTTTATAAAAAAATATGATCTAGGGCTGTACAAAGAATTCCTGATCTTAACATCAAAAGCATGATCTGTAAAAGTAAAAAATCAATCATGAAGCTTATCAAAATTAAATATTTTGTTCTAAAAAGATTCTGTTATGAAGATGAAAGACAAGCTACAGATTTAGTGAAAATATTTTACCAATTACCTATCTGACAAAGAACTACTAGAATACCTAAAGAACTTTCAAAACTCAATAATTTAAAAAAATTATCTATTACATTTTACCCAAGAGGACACAGAGATGGCACATAAGCCATAAAAAGATGTTCAACATCACTAGCCATCAATACAGATTAAAACAACAACAAGCTATTATGCACACCTAGCAGAACAGCTAAAATTAAAAATGTAAATACCAAATACTGATGAGGATGAGGAAAAATCTGAATCACTCCTGTATTGCTGATGAAAACCTAAAATGACATGGTCACTCTGGAGAAGTGCAGAAATTTATTAGAGTACTAAACCTCAAATACCATGTAACCCAGCAATTTCATGCCTTGACTTTTCTTCTAGACACAAGAAAACTCGTGTCAATGTAAAACCTGTCCATGAATGTGCACAGAAACTTAATTCATACTTTCCCCAAACTGGAAAGAACCCAGACGTCCTTCAAAAGGTGAATTCTTAAATAACTGTGGGGTGCTACCCAACAACAAAAAGGAATGGATTTTTGATGCATGCAACAATTTAGAAGGATCTCCAGGGAATAATGTGGTGTATAAAAAAATCAATCTGAAAAAGTTACATTTTGTATGACACCATTTACACTAAACAATTGGAAAGATAAAATTTGAGAAATAGAGACAAGATTAGTGGTTGTCAGGGGTTAGAGTCAGGGGAGGGGAGGTGTTAGGGACAGAAGAAAGAGAGCCTGGGTGTAAAAAGGGCAAAAATGAAGGATTCTTGTGTTGATGTAACTCTTTTGCATCTTGACTGTGATGGAGACAAATGCATACACACATCATAATTGTATGAGACATACACAAAATGAGTGCGAGCAAAAGTTGGGAAATATGAATAACATTGGTGGATTACAGGTCAATCCTGGTTGTGTACAGTTTTGCTAGATGTTACTATCAAGGGAAAACTAGGTCAATGAGATGTAGAATCTGCCTATATTATATCTAACAACTGTATGCAAATTTACATTTGTCTCAAAATAACAATGTTTAATTAATTAACATACAAATATCTTCTCAATAAACTCAAAGGCAGAATACGCGTGCGTGCGTACACACACACACATTAGGATGGAGCTACAAAATATCAAGACTGGAGCCATTACGAGGTTCTGGAAAAGGAACAGAATAGACAGTAATATCAAAGCAGGAAGAGGAGGAGCATAACACAAAACAAACTGCAGGTCTCAAAAGGAGGTGGCAAGCTCTGCTTACCCAGGATGGAAGTCCAGAGAAGGTGCACCTCTGTGCCTTATGTCCCCCAAATTAATTTTAAACTGTTACAAGTGTGAATTCTAAAATTGACCTTTTGAGATTCAATGTCAACTCTATAAATCATCAACAGTATGGCCCTGGGCAAGTTACTGAAACTTCTCTATGCCTGGCTTCCTCGTAATACATGAATCACACAGAGTTGATATAAGGACTAAATAAGCCAATGCATACAGAAAGATTAGAAAAATGCCTGGCATTAAGTCAGTCTTAGCTAACTGTATTAATGGATAGCAGAACATCTCTCAGGCACGACAAGTGATGATTTCCCTACTTTACTGTTATCATTTATTGCATTTTTTTTTTTTTTGCAGTGCTGGGGATTGAACTCAGGGCCTTATGCTTGCAAGGCAAGCACTCTACCAACTGAGCTATCTCCCCAGCCCTCATTTATTGCATTTTAATGCTTTGTCTACCTGCTTTCGTTCCACCATGTCTGAGGGAACTGAACTCTGTCTCTGATTTCTAAGACCCATTGCAAATAGGCCAAAGGCACACAGTGTCATGTAGGTGACTGCTTACCCATCCAAGTACATGTGATGTTGCTTGGAAAGGGAAACTGATTCATCAGTATGTCATACTGACATCTCTTCCCCTTTCCCTAGCTTTGACATCCTGCATATCTTTGTTATTTGAGTTCAGCAAAATTATAGATCATTCTGCTATTTCTTTACTCTTCCAGCATCAAGGAACTTAAGTTTTTCCTTGCCAAATCACAAGTGGACCTTATGTAACTAGCGCTCATTTTCCAAAGGGAAGGTGTAATAACTATTTTCCAGACAAACCTATTAATTTTTTTTTCTTATTTTGCAACTTTCTTTACTGAAGAAGACTGACAGACAGGAATGATCTAGACAGATGTTGTTGACTCTAAATCCCTACAGACAAGACTTGTTCTGCTTGTCAAAGTGGAGTGGAAGTAGTCTTGAGGCCCACAGAACAATTGTGAAAAGTCCATGCATGAGAACCTAGCAAGGAATACATGCTTCCTAAAAAAGGAATAAATATTTTCTTAAACAAGAATACAAGTAACAATAAATGTTGGCAAGGATGTGGGGGGAAGAGTATACTCATACATTGCTGGTGGGACTGCAAATTAGTGCAATCACTCTGGAAAGCGGTATGGAGAATCCTCAAAAAACATGGAATGGAACCACCATTTTACCTGGCTATCCCACTCCTTAATATATATCCAAAGGATTTAAAGTCCACATACTACAGTGATGCAACCACATCAATCTTTCAATTCACGATAGCTAAGCTAGGGAACTACCCTAGGTGCCCTTCAACAGATAAATGGATAAATAAAATGTGGTACAGATATACAATGGAGTACTTCTCAGCCATAAAGAAGAGAAACTTTTCATTTGCCAGTAAACAGATGGATTTGGAGCATATCATGCTAAGTGAAATAAGCTCGTCCCTGAAAGTCAAAGGTTGAATGTTTTCTCTGATATTTGGAAGCTAACTCACAATAAAGGGTAGGGGTGAGGGGAAGGATAGAAGTTCAGTAGATTAGACAATGACAAATGGAGGGAAGTGAGGGGAGATAGGAAAAGGAAAGATAGTGGAATGAATCTGACATAATTTTCCTATGTACATATATGAAAACATCACAGTGAATCACACCATCACGTACATTCACAAGAATGGGATCCTAACCAGAATATATAGTCCATGCTTGTATAGTTATATCAAAATGGGTTCTACTGTCATGTGTGACTAAAAAGAATCAATAAATAAATAAACATGGGTATGAGTCATACGAGACTCATATTTTCCAGTGAACCATAAATAACATGATCTTTCCTGGGAAAAATAACAATTTGGTAGTCCCAGCACCTTTTTTCTTTAAAAAGGACAGGTATTGATATGGCAGCCATTGATATTGGCACAGCAAATAAAATAACCAACCCACAGAAACAAAAACTACATGGTGGGAGCATTAGAATCCCATTCATTAAGGGGCTCCTGTTAAAGTGACTGAAGGACATGTTGTCACAGGTAGGGCAGTTGTCTCTGTCAGTACCTTTAGGAATTTAGATATGTAGGCTTGCCATTTTTGCTTTTCCCATCCCCAAGATGGCCATATATTTAGCTGTCCAAAGTCCCTTTTCTGTTTATATTTACAATATCACCTTTGGAGACACGTAGTTCCATAGGGTTACTATACTTGCAGTGCATACTGATTTTACCATTTATTTTTCCTTAATTTCTGAAAATCAATTATTTTTGAGAAAAGTTCCATGTTCCAGAATTTGATTAACAATCCATCTCCATCTTATTTACACTTTTCAGAATTGCATAGGGTTTTGATTTTGGTTTGTTCAGCCTTCACCTTCTCAAATCAAGCCTTAATCCGTCCTGTAATCATTTCAGTTACCCCTCACTGAACTTCCTCCATTATCTTCATTCTTTTTCGGATTTACACAAACCAGAAACATCCCCTGGCATGGTTATATAATCAGTGGGATATAATCAGAAGGAGATTGTTGGTTTTTTTTGGGTTTGTCTCTTTCTGAGACTTTTGCTGAAGACGGTCAGGTCTTTAGTGATGGAAGCATATGGAAAAGATAAAACATTTCTGGCTGCAGAGCCTTATACTTGGAGAAAATGCTAAAAACAACTTTTAGATTTAAAAGCCCTTCTTCCACAACTGTTTTTGGGAATTATAAAAAGTATAAAAAGTAAATAAGTACATAAATGAAAGTATATAAGTTGTACTTATAAAAGTACATCTGCTGTATCTTATAGATCTGTTAGGAATAATTCATATTAATTTGGAAATTCCTTTCCTGGATGAGGTGAGCATCATCTATAAGCAGTTTGGACACCTCCCCTTCAAGACCCTTTGTGATCTCCCTTGTTCACTCTAGTCCAAACATTTTTTATTCTTCTCATTTTTGTTTTAAAGTTAATTTTCTACCCATTTTTTTTCCAAATTCTAAGTCATCACTTTAAAAACAAAGTACAGAAACTAGTGAAAAGATATTTTTGTAGTCTAAGAAAGACTGGTTCTGTGTGGTCCATCTATCAAAGGAATATTATGTCACCATTAAGATAATGTGTAAAACATAATGATAATGCCAGATCTTTCTAGTAGATTGTAAAATAAACAAAAAAGTGAGCTATGAAACTGCAGGCTATCATCCGATTTTAAAGATACAATTATATGCCTAAGAAAAGGATTGGAAGAACATATATCAAGTAATAAGTAGTTATTTGTGAGTGAGAATTAGGGTCAATATCTATAATCAAAGAAAAATAGGATGAAGTCAGCAAGACTTAAAGGATGCACTTTAAAATAGTCTTTAAATAAAACATCAGAGTACTAAATTAGATTTTAAAGTTTATCTAGTCTTCTTATAAAATTATTAATGTTCATAAATGTGACATTATTATTATATGTTGGTATGCTATCCTAATCTTTGGGGGACTGAAATAACTTCATGCATAATACTCTTATTCTCAAAACAGCTTTTATGCATAAATAAACTATCTCTGTTTACAAAGAAAACCATTATAGTGAAATACAGCTGATGAAATATTAAAACCAGAAACTGGTAACAGAATAAAATATTTAAAGTTTTATTAATATATTAAATACCAAGATTTATCAGTAGGTCTAATAACTGTCATAATTTCAAAGTAGAGATGAATATAAATAATATTTAAGGTATCTATAACAACTGTAAGGTGATATGAAAATGGATTTTACCTGTGATAAAGTCACAGATATTGCTAATACTTGTGCTTTGTTGTCTGCATTTATACTCAAAGATACTACTAAATTTCAGGTATAGGTTTTGCATGTAAAAATATACACTTTTTCCTATCCAAGTTCATTGCCTTTCTGAATTCAATTCTTGATCCCTTTGGCTGTTTGAAGATTGTCGATTAAGCCTCCTGTCCTACAATAAGATCAAAGTACTCTATCAAGAGAGAGGAAAGGACAGTAACATTGTAACAGGAACTATTTAAACGTTCTGTGTATACACAGATTTTGAATGCTAAAAATGTACACAATTCAGTGTGGAGTAAAGACTATGATTTGAAAGATGCTAAAAATATGAAAAGATACTGAACTGGGAAATATTTTCTCAATAACATGTTTATGATTTATCATTCCAAATTCAAATACTCTATGAAGATATGACGAAAGATAAAGTTCAGATGGTCTACCTTTAACAAGGGGAAGAATTCAATATATATCAATATGTGTATTAAGAACAGCCATCCAGGCATTATAAAATCTTTATGAATCAAGGTTTAAATGATGTATTATGAGAGACTTTCAGCTAAAGACCTTATTAAGTCACTCCAGATCATAATACAGATATGGGTTCAAATGCCAATGTTGCACATATTGATAGCAAACAATATTCAGACAGAACTGGAATTCAGGAAAGATTATTTAGCAGGAAAATTAGGATAATGACATTGTTTGGTAGCTTGCTGTTATTTGACTCATGTACCAGGATAGATACTGACCCTTTAGCTGAAAGGAGATATTCTAGGCCCCCAAATATCTGAAATAACATGCTGAGGAATTCTATAAAGACAAGAAGGTTGGATCCACGTTCTCTTTCTACTGACTCACATTATCTATAAATAAAGCATAAGATCTCTGAACACACACAAACAAATGTTACTGTTTATTGTAATTATCTTAGGTTCAGAGGATATATTTAAATTCTTACTCTTGATTACATTTTCCAAAGTATATTCAATGAACATATGCTACCTTTATAGTTAGGGAAAGTTGTTTAAATTACTTAAAAATGCTTTGCCACTGTTTTGCTTCCAGATATGACAAGGACATCATCATGCTTGGTAAGGATGAGTTCTATTTTTCTATTGTGACAGAATCCTAAATTTTAATGAAGCTCAAAGATTGCTAAAATGACGCCCAGTTTTTTTTCCTGAACTAATCAGGTTGAGTGACATTTTAAGAATGCAAAACATTATTTTATGTAGTCAAGATTATTCATTTTGGAATGTGGTTTAGCAATGCTGGCTTGTGTATAATGGATAGATGTATTAATGTGTAATAAAATGTTCATGAATTCAATACCCGGGATGTAGTCAATACTATTTGACAGTGTTAACTGGACTACAAAGACTGAGTGAACTGAAAGCTATTTCAGTTCTTGCATTTATTATGCCGATATTGACATGAGGCACTTGAAAAGAAATTGTACCATTACAGAGTGTTTACTGGTCAATGATGAAATTATTTGAATCAAATGTAGATAATTAAATTCATGAGATCTACGGATTGACTTCATTATCTCTATATTTGAGCTTTTCCTAGATTACATCTTGGGCTCCTACTGGCCTTCATTGCTTCATGCTGAGGAATTAAAATGCCACAATCACATTAAGTCTTATGGTCTTATTAAATGTCTGAAAATTTACCAAAAATATTTGATGTTATAATTATCACTGTACGAATTTTAAAGAAACAACCAAAGAGCTAAGAAAAATTTAGGAAAGATTTTCATGTATTTCTTTAACTCACACCTATACATTGAATGCCAAGGAAATCATTAGGGGCTGGAAATAGAAACTTGAGCTAGAGTGACATGATCTGTGCTCTTTCAGAGCTTACTGCAGAACTGTGGTTCACCCGAGTCAAGTTTGAATATTGACTCTATTTCCTATTTGTCTCTGAACTTTTCTAATCTTCAATTTCCTCATTTATAAAAACAGGGTAGTGATAATTCTTTTGTCAAATTTCCATAAAGAATAATATTTTAAAAATCATGCCGATTTATATTCCACTAGGACAATGGAATTTCCAATTTCTGAGATCATGTTGCATTTACATACTCCCTTTTCTTATATAAAAACAACATGAACAGTCAAGGCTGGACCCTATGGGCTAATACCACCATAAATGTGCTCACCCATTGATTGTTTTACAAAATATATTTCATTAACTGTTATTTGAAAACCATTGAAATCTAACACTTCCTATTTATTATTGACCTAGAGGGAACACATTGGGATCAATATTTAATACTATAGGGTAATATGTATAAAAATCAGGTTACATATCTAACATTAAACTCAAAGTATTATCAAAGTACAGTCTGAATATTGCAGGAGTCAACCAAGCTAACTGTATAAGAGAAAGAAGAGGAAACACTGCAGAAAGGCAGAACAAGAAGATAGTAATTCAAGTCTATATAAATGTAACAAAAATATTCTATTAACCATAGATGATATAAACATACACATAATGAAAAGATCTGTAGCAATAGATACAAAAAGTGATTTCTTGCATCCAGTTAACCTCAAGCCAGAAAATGCAGTCATGTATTTATTTTTTACCACAATACTAAAGGATAAGTATATGTGGTTTTAAATATTGTTGTATAGTTAGTTATTCATGGATGATCCTTACTGTTAGTTTTAGCATTTTGCCAGCAGATTTTAAGGTAACAAATTATTTCATTTCTCCATCAGAAAACAAAAACACTGAAAGATTACTTTGGTTATTGATTTGCATTATAAAGTTCCATCAGTAATAAAAGTACATCTAAGTTTTTAACTGACTTCAGTATAGACTTAACTGGGTAGATATTAGAAAATATTTGTTAATTAGAGGTACACAATTTCTAGAGTGTCAGTGTACTGCATTTTGGTTTGTTGTTTTGTGTATTACATGACTATACAAAACAGTATGAGTTCTTAATAAATTTAGTTCACTAAATTTCCAGAATTTGCAAAGGAAAAACCTTCTTTCCTGTCAGATGCATATTATGTATTTGAATAAAATGTTACCTTTCTTTTGGAATTATACTCTATTATTTTCCAGACTATTTAGCTAGCTACCTATTCATCGTAGTTCCATTTACCTTGATTAAAACACTATGCTAAAACTTAGTGCCAATTATAAGCAGAGTTAAACAATCAGATTCTATTTCCATCTAACTCTCTTGACACCCATCTGATATTCCACTGGCAAATCATCTCCCCTTGTTTAGCAGGTTGAGTCTTAGAGTTCCCTGAAGCAAGAGGGAGTACAAGGAATAAAGAGAAGGAATTCTAAACTATTGGGAAATCAAGCACCAGACTCAGTGTTCTAAGATGCAGTTGATACTGGGAACAAAAAGCTGCCTTTAACATATACAAGCCAGGATTTCAGGGATACCCTTTCTGGTTGTCTTGATGGACATGCTCATCTCTGCTTGGAATAGTAGAGATCCAGGCAGCACTCAGGTCAGACTGGCAAAATGATGGAGAGATCAGTGGTTCATATTCATACCCAACATTTATCAACTGAACGTGCTTCGTTAAATTAAACTTATGTCCAAGAAGAGATAGTCTCATTTTTCGATTGAGTTCACTGGAACATGGGAAGAAGTGGTGGATATTTCATTCATGCCATATTTAGGTAATTTTGTACTGGGATTTGGCTCACTTTCATATATGTATAAATCATAGAATTTAATCTATTATTTGAGGTTAAATAAGGTAGCTCACTTCAGCCTGACAGATGATCGTGTGCATCCTTTCCCAACTACGTGCTAAGTAACAATATCTTGGCAAGTTTAAAATCAGCCATGGTTGAGAACTTACACCATGGAAATCAACAATGCCACAGATCATTTTTACTGTTTGTTTCCTGTTTTAGTTGTTTTGTTTTGTTTTCTTGGAGAGGTGCTGGGTTGTTAAACATTTATCAACACAGTGCATACATTCTGGAAATTTAACTTCTAGAGAATTAATTGGAAATAACTTTAAATCTTGCTCTTATGCATTGAAAAATGTGGTCAAGATAAATAATTTATCTGCTACAAAATTTCTTAACTGTTTCCCCAAATTTCTTCTTTTTTTTTTTAATGTGGCAATAGGTAATAGTGGACTTATCTGTAATTCCAGTCCAATTTTCTGTTTTAGCTGGCCAACCCCTTTGTTTAGTTAATCAGAATTATCCCCAAAATTTTCCCCTTAAGTAACTGGCTTTTCTTGATTAGTAAAAACTTGACTGAGAACCATTCAGCTAACTACATCCATCAAGGAACCAAATAATTCATAGAGTTTAGATTTTTCTGTAGTAGGAAGAATGAACTACCAAAAACACTGTTACAGTCTGAATTTGGCTTGTCCCCTTTGGAAACTCAGTTTGAAATCTACTTGCCATTGTGGCAGTGTTAGGAGGTGGGGTCTCTAAGAGGTAAACACACCCTTAAGAGGTATTAAAGCAGTACCCTACTGACAGAATGGGTTGTTGTAAGGCAAGGCCATTCTTCTGTTTCACCTCTTTTGCATGCGATCAATTGCCCTTTCACCTGCCACCATGTTATGTCTCACCATATGTCACATCTCACCATATATCACTGTTTTGCTCTTGGACTCCCAATCTCCAAACCAAGAGCAAAATAAACTTTTTTTCCTTTAAAAACTACCCAGTCTCAGGTACTCTGTTATGGCAATAGCAAACAGACTAAAACAAAGACCAGCAGATGCAAACTTTGGATTCTTCCCAGAAAATGTTCCAATAACAACAACCCACCAGCTAGTTTTAGGGACTTAACATATCTTAACAACAGGTATCAGGAAAACAAGTTTTGTTATTCATTTATTTTATAAGAATACAATATAACAATTTTCTTCATCAAACTTTCACTGTAGACTTGCTATAATTAGGATCTCTTAAATAAAAAGCTCATAATCACTACCCTTGATGAACTTATTGTCTAGTGAGGGTCATAAAACATATATTTTTATTAAATAAAAGTAGAGGTAGATGGTATATTAAGAATTCTATCCTAAATTAACTTATTTTATATTATGTTAAAACTCAATTTGGTGATACAAACACAGGTTTGGGGGTTTCTCTTCGCTTTACAATTTTGGGGTTTTTTTTGTTTTCAGTTTTAATGAGAAGTTAAAATTACCAACCTAACTTTATGATATGGAAATGGAAGATTGCAGATTGGATTTTTAAAGTGTCCATCTTCTAAGCAGTTAATACATTTCCCCCTTTGTGACATTACATTTTTACAAGTACAGGCATTAATTTATTAACCCTCAGCTGATTAGAAGAGTCAGCTAAATACAATACCTTATTCCCTAACTGAACGGGCAACCTAAAGTGTAACTGTAATTGCTTCTTACTCAGATGACAGAAAGCAATTTCAGTGACTGTTTTTCTTAATTAGGATGCATGAAGCATGGACCTCCAGGTCACATACCTTTGTAAATTATGCCTCTTCAATTTTGAGAAAACTCATGTCCCCAACACCTTGGCTTGGTTTTTAGTATGAAACCACATAAATTCAATGCAACCAGATTTTACATATTTGTGTATATATTATTGATTCAGTCTTCTATTTTCTCCGCAAACCCCAATTCAGTTAATTAATTATTTACTTGAACTTGCAGGGTATTAACTAAAAAGTTAACAGCAAAGAAGCTTCATTACCCATTTGTTGGCACAATATTTTTGAAGAAATAGGCAAATGCATGAAGGCGTTCCCTCAATTTATTTTGCACAAGGAGAACTGTGAAACAAGATTTTGGCCCCTTGCCCAGATTAAGGGAAGTTTTGAAAGAAGGCTAAATTGCATCAGTCTGAAGAAAAGTAGCTGCCTATCCTCATGATGCAGTTTATAAAACAGTTGCTCAAAATAACAGCATGGGGAGCTAGAGAAGGCCTCTGAAACTCGGGGTGTCACTACGTGACTCAATGGGGATTTCAGTCAACCGACACTCATTTGAACAGGAGTGTAAAAGCACATTTCAAAGAAAAACACAAACTGGCAGTTTTATCCAACTTTTGACAGCCCACCACAACATGGTTTTAAGCATTTGTTAAGCATCTGTGGTGTCAGGAAGCTGTGATGGAGGTAATAAGTATAAAGTCACGAGCCATAAAAAACAACCCTAAAAGAGCCCACATGTGAAATACATATGTATAAACTCTATTTATTTCCTTTCCTTTTAGGCTATTGAGAATTAACTGTATCTTGATCAGTTCTTACTACGATCATTTCCAAGTTGTGATCATGAGGAGAGTGTCAACATTTGGACACTTAGGTGTGTAAAGGCTAGTCAGCCTTAACAAATTAGTATTTATACTCTAAACCTCAGAAGGCAGCCAAGGAATTCTCCCATTTAAAGTTTGAATATATAACACATATTCATTATTTTGACTGGGTTTAATTTTTCCAGGTGGAATCAAAGAGTTTCTCAAGCTAAGAGAGGTTACATGTTGCCCTTGAACATTTGTGTAAATATGTGATGTGTGCATATAGTGTATGGCTTCAAATAGATAAGTTTATACCTGTGTGTGTGTGTGTGTGTGCGCGTGTGTGTGTGTGTGTGTGTACGGAAAAGAGGCTTCAGCCCAATCCCTTAACCATT
Source organism: Sciurus carolinensis (assembly GCF_902686445.1). NCBI lineage: Eukaryota > Metazoa > Chordata > Mammalia > Rodentia > Sciuridae > Sciurus > Sciurus carolinensis. The sequence goes on from NC_062226.1 coordinate 71,981,126, forward strand.
CATTCATTCATTCAGCACAACTCTTTCAAACTAGAGTACTTTTTGTTTACTCCTGTCTTTGGGCCTTGTAGCTGACTGTGTGGTTCACTTTACTTCTTGACTAACAGCCTGCAGAACAATGGTATGATGTTGCATGCATATGCAGAAGCCTCTCAGTGAAATGTATCACACAAGATGTAATCAGTAACATACAAGAGCCCACGAGCTATAAAACATAAACCAGTCTGCCATTCTTCCTTCCTGTCCACTCCGTTCTAATAAGCATGGATGCCACAAGAGAATCCTGATCAAGAAAAAACCTAGATAATATCATCAGTCCTTTAGAAAATGATATTTTATGTATGCAAATAAATGACTCAGCCTGTTGTTCTTGGGGCTAAAACTCTTCTATGCTTTTTTTTTCTCTTCAGTCAAAACACAGAGTGCTGACTGATTACAAAAGAACAGAGGTCTAAGAATGGATTTTAATAACCCTACAGAATTTTCAACAGTCTTAGACAGCTTAGTGAGATACAAGCTAGAGTGAGGAGTGTAAAGGGTTTTCAAAGAGATTTGCATCATTCAAGGCCATGACTTGTTTTGTACTTGGGGAGCTGGAAGACAAGTGGAGAGGAGCATATTAGTCATTTGAGAACACTTATCCACTAGCAATTGTAGATCTGGAGAATGATAGAATTTGAAGAGACCTGTATGCCTCTTGCCTTCAAAATCAAACCTTAATTTTATTGATTAAGGAAACAGAGGTCCAGAGAGGAAAAACAATTTATTCAAGGCCACAGAACAGGTGAATGCAGGAGCTAACACTTGAATTCTTTTCTACTGACTTCAGGTCCAGTAATTGTTTTCATTATAATGTATATAGGTTGAGAATTTTTTTCTTCCTTTTCCTCCTCTCCCTTCTCTTTCTCCTTTACAATATCCTCCCTACTTTTCTTCCTCTTCTTGTCTCTATCCTTGTCTCCTCTTTCTTCTTTCATTTTTCTCTTTCTCTTTCATCTACTCACTCATCCATCTACTTGAACTATTATTTACTGAGTTATCTATTATGTGCCAGGCACAGTATGAGGGATGGGATTTAGTTGGGGTCCTGGCCTCAGGGAGCTCATAGTCTTAAGAGGGTACATGGCCACAGCAGGTCAGAGAAAACTTTCTGAGGAAGTTATATTTATACTGACACCAGCAGGAGACTACTCAAGAGATAGCCTGTCACAGAAATTGAGGGTTTGAGTCAGCTTTTTCTCCACTGTCATCAAGAGAACTGAAAAGAACAATTTTAAAGGAGAAAAGGTTTATTTGCGGCTCAGTTGTGAAGGTCTCAGTCTATAGACAACTGGCTCCATTTCTTGGGGCTCAAAGTGAGATAGAATATCATGGTGGAAGAGTGTGGTAGAAGAAAGTGACTCAGGACATGGCCAGGAAGCAGAGAGAGACTCCACTCACCAGATGCAAATATATACTCAAAGGTACACCCCCAATGCTCCTCCTCTGGCCTCACACTACCTGCCTTTAGCACTCAGTTAAGCCCCATCAGGGGATTAACTCACTGATTGGGGTTAAAACTCTCAGAACCCAATCATTTCACTTGTGAATATTCTTACATTGTTTCACATATGAGTTTTGGGGGGACACCACAGATCTAAACCATAACACTGGGGGTTGGAGATAGCATTCAAAGTCAAGGAAATAGTACATGCTGATGTTCTACAACAGAAAGCTGCTTAGTTGGTTTCCAGACTAGAAGAGACCATTAGGGAGGTCTTGGTGGAAATGATGCACCAGACAGCAGTAAAACAGTAAAATGATTTGACCTTGTCCTCAATGCTCCAGGTCCAACCTTTAGACCTGAATTCCTGCTAAAAAAAAAATCATCTTTGCATACTTTTTAAATATTGAGTTAATAAATTTGGAAGAACTATTTTGAAGTAAACTTAAAAAATAATAAATAGAGGAAAATGTATCATTTATCTGTGTTAAGACACTGTCATGGTAACACGTGTGCTGGTGTGCATCACACCCACTGATCCTTGCACCCTCATGGAAGCCCTTGGGTGGTGCATGGGTCATGGAATATGCAATCACACAAACCATGGAATTTAATCCTGACTCTGAATTTCCTGGTGCTTTGATCTGGAGCAAATCTGCATCTGAACTTCAGTTTCTCACGTGGGGAACTAGAATTCGAAACTGCTCTTTAGAAGGTTGTACAGGACACACAGGCAAAGAACCCAATAGGGCAACAGGTGCATTAAGTACTTAATAAACATTCATAAGTGAGTACAAAGGCATATAACATTTTAAAAGTAAAAGGTTTAAAGGCAGTTTCAGCAGACACTCTTTAATAGCAGTAATGGATTTACAGAAATATAAAATCTAAATTCTTTATCTAGCTACTTCTAGGGGTGAAAACTGTACATTTTCAAGAGACCATATTGGGTATGGACATAGTCAACTCATCCCAGACTGTTCTCACCAAGGCAGAATAAGTTCCAATTCAGTTTATGGGTAGAGGACTTATAATCACTGGAAATGAAATAAAATGAAGAGCATTTAACTTTTCTATGTCTCAGTTTCATTTTTTTGCAAATGGAGTAATACCTGCTAAGATAGTTTTGGATTTAATGAAGATATAGATAGATAAGCGGATTATTATTACTACTACTACTATTATTATTATTGTCATTATTATATCCTGTATCTGGGGCATAATAGGTACTTAGTCAATGTTATACTTTTTAATTTATGGTCTATGAAGGTCCTATTTTATAACATAGGTTTGAAATGATGCTGCTTAATGGTTTGGTTTGAAGGGTAATAATAAAGAAGTTCTTTTCTTTATCCAATACAGTTTGCAGGTATTATAGAAATCCATGTTTTGAAATAAACTTCAAATAAGGGGAAAGAAAGAGTCTCTATGTAGGGAAGAAAAAGCCTGTGACTCTTTCCAATAAGACTCTGAAGGCCTCAAGTGTGCTTTCAATCTTATACAAACAAATTTATTGATTGAGCAAAAGCAGAAAACCAGAACTCCTTATGCCTTAAGCAGAAGGAAGTCTTGGTGGCCTGAACTGGTTTTCTTCATAAAAATAGTTTATCCTGCAGTTCATACATTACTCAACGTGTTTAAAGGTAGCAAAGTGTTCTCTATAACAGAAGCACTGAGATGCAGAGCAGCTTATGAACCTGACCTTGGCCTTCCCAGCAGCACGGCCTACCCATGATACTGACTATCACAGCTGGGTGGGAGAGATATGTTCCCATGCTGAATACAAAACATTTTTATTTCAGGGTGCATTTTGTATGTGAGAGTAGCTCACATAGAGCAGGTGCTCTCTGAAAACACACATTCTTTAAAAATTGTCTTTGACTTGGATTTAGAAAAATCACCATTTGCAACCATTATGGTTATAAGCGATCCAAAAAGAAACACCAGTGGATGCTAAAACAAGTGGTATAAACTGATTACTTATAAGTGGGCACATCATACCATTCACAAAGGCTGAGTTGGAGGCTTCAGTCTGAGTGGCAGCCAATTGCTACTGGCTTTCATATCTATATACCCACGCACTCTTTCTTTATCCATTTTCTTCCACATCCCTACTTGTGTTTAGTCTCTAGTCAATAAGATTTAGCTGACATAATCCCTCCATATTCCAAACAGAACACTTTTCTCTGGCTCACCAGATCTCTTCAGTGACCCCAAATCATACCCCTACCCTAACACCTTCTCTTATATTTTCCCTTCTGCCTAAGTAATCAACAAGCTCAGCCTCCACTATGCAGACTTGTGACGCTATTCTTTTATGTTGAGACATTGTGTAGCCTTCTCCACATAGTATGCACCATGACATCCAACAGTCACTCTAAAAAATTTTGGTGCTATTTTATGCAATGCCACATCATACCAATAGATGGTATTCATGTGAAGAATTAGCTATGCCTTCTATTTCAGTCTCCTTCACAAGTCAAGCACATAGTAGGTATTTCACGATATCCCATGATAGCAGGCAGGGACATGCTGAGTTGTCTACACCTTCTCTTTTCCTCTTACAGTATTGCCTAGGGATTCTTAACTTTTCACCACCGCAATTTCTTCTATCTAAGCTAATATTTACATATAACATAAATGACCTTTGGATGTCCCAAACTGACTTCTAATTAACAGAAGCTTCAGTCCTCCCACAACCTTTGATTATATTTCTATAATTCTTCATTCTCTTCTTACACAGGTAAGAGTCAATTTTTCAGAGAGCCGAGTCCTTAAAAGGTTTGGAATGAGAAAGGAAAATTTTAATTTAAATAAGCATTACCTACCTACCTGGCTGTTGGGGAAAATGAAAGAGCTATAAACAGTTCATCAGGAAGCACCATACTGTGTTAAATTATAGGTAATAAAATCAGTGTCATGAAGTAAACCACTACACAGACTTTGAAATGACTTTTCTAAACTGCAAAATTTGCGTTAATTCCTATTTCCGGGGATTACACAGGAGCATAACTACATTTGTAGGGAAGCAAGCACACACATCCTGCCAAGTCCTTGCAGGTTTATGAGTGGCACTGGAATTTCGATATCTTTGCAAAACAGATCTTGAGCTTTTAAGCATGTAAATGTAAGAATATACACACTGCTGCATTTCAAGGCTAACTCAAAGTCTGATTCAGTCTGACTCTCAAGTAGCCAAACTCCTAAAGGAGAGCATTGAATGTTGCTCCATCTCAACCTTGATAGTAAGGGGGAACTGTCACCCAGTTGGTGTATTTTGGATATGATGTAGAATTTGGGGACAGTTTCTGGGAAGCAGAGATAGAGGAGCAAGGAAGAGTTGACTTCATTAGCTGCATTTAAGAAGTCTTGGCTACCAGGGCAAATAGAAGGAAATGATTTCTGTGGTGTATGTATATGTGGTCCCTGAGTACAAGATATAAGCTACAGTGCTATGGGCTATTGAAGGGAAAGTGAGTCCCCAGAACAATGGCCTTCTCTCATCTTCTTTTCCAAGGCAAATATTTTGAACTTGTCATTGCTGCATGAACATCCTGTTCACTTATTTCTGTATTCTCTTGCACCTATTGCAATCTCCCTTCAACCTATGGAAGTAGTTTTCAGAATGTTATCCCTGGACTATCAATAATGAGGTTCAGCTGGGAATCTGTTGGAAGCAGATAGTTTCTGGCTTCACTTACATAAGTCTACAAAATCAGAAATTTGGGGTGGAGGGAAGGACTGACGAGTGAGCCACATTTTAACAAGTCCTCCAAGGAATCCAATGCATACCATGTCTGAGCACCACTACCCTGTTGGAATCACCCTCGAAGATTGAAATTACCTTTGATTCACCAAATCTAGCACAATTTTTCTTTAAACCTGATCCTTCCTTATCTCTGTACCATGTTACACCACTCCTTGAGACCTTCTCATCTGTTATATCCAGTGAATTTATACTGTCCAACTGATTCTTTTTTATCTCACACCACCCCTTAATCTTTCTCACAGAACTCCCATCTGGAATTTTCCACCATTATTTCTCATCTTCTTGCTCTTTGTACTTTCTCCCCTGAGTGTCTAATACATCTCTATGATTTCAATTATTAATTTGAGTTGTAGGACTTCTCAATTTTTGCTCCTTATTCAAGACTCTGTTAATCTCCAAATTTGTCTTTCCAATTGCTTGCATGGAAATGCCATCTCTACATTCTGGGCTTCTTAAAAGGAATCTACCAAAACCCAAACACCCGGTCCTCACCACCCCCAAAGCAACTGTTCCTTTTTTCTCTCACCAGACTCTCAGAAAAGAAAACTCAAAGATTCAGGTTTATCTTTTTTTTTTTTTTTTTTTTTTTTTTTATTCACTCCATGCCTGTTTACTTGCCAAGTCTTATTGAGGATGTTTATGTTCTTTCCACTTCCACCAACTTTCCAAAACACTCAATATCTACTCATCTTTCACTATAGCTTTTTCTAGTAATTGTTTCTCAGTTAATCTTAATGTATTATTCCAGTGTTTGTTATATCATTAAGAGAACATTTTTGAGCCTCTAATACTTGCCACCACCTTCCACATAAAGTCTCCATTTACTAGCTTGATATTTAAAGTTATCTTTTATGATTCCAAACTTCCTCTCCAGGATTAGCTAGCCCTGCTCTCTGGTATACTCCAACCACGCCAAGCCAACGGCTCCATAAGAGCCTCTGAACTGTATTATTAGTATTCCTATAATTTTACTTTTTTGTGCTTTTACCCAATCTGGGATACTATCTTAATTCTTCCCTATGTCACCTTAGATTTTCAGCATTTGAACATTATCTTTGCCCTATTTTTACCTCCTTTACACATCTCTTCTGTTGGATAAAACATCTATGAGTTAATATCACAATGTGAACAATGGCTTCTCTTCTTAGCTAGACTGTTAACTCATTGAAGACAGGTACTGAACTGGCCTTTAAATTTTTTGTTCTCACCTAAGTACCTAAAACACAATTTGTCATATAATAGATGCTTAATAAGTAGTTGTATGTTGAAAGGATAAATTCCACCTGTAGGTTGCTTATGAGATGATTGATGGGCCTCAGAAGAGAAACAGGTATGGGCAGGGACAGAGGACATAAAGGATGCAGACAACAAATTTTTGACTTGAAGGAACAGATTCTAGAGTTGTCTTGGAGCAGAAAGTTAGGAAAGGAATATGGGTTTGTTTTCAGTTGTGACATTCTCACTACAGAATAAGAGACATTTAAGGAAGAACACTCAACAGGCTACTGTTCACAGAGGTTAGCATGTTATATGACATCTTTTAGGAAAATTAATAGCTGCCAATCCATTATTGGGGGATCTATGGCCAAATTATTTGGAAAAATCTGACAAGAATAAACAGGATTCTTTAATGAACCATGCCCTGGACCTGTCCCTTAGTTACTGTGTGACATTCTAGGAGTGGCTATAGCCAGACATACTTCCTACATGTGTATGACCACTCCAGTCTTTTATCACAGAGCAGCCTGCAGGAGGAGCATGTCTGAGGAACTCATGCTGGGAAGCACTGCATGAATTACTCTTTGCAATGTAATATTTTATAAGTTTTTAAACAAGACCCTAAAGGCAATTTTAACATTGAATGCCTAAGAGATGTAATAAATGAATTAGCAGGCCCATCAAGTGGTAAGGAAAAGGGCACTTCTATTTCAAGCATCTACATATCATGATTTCACAGTTCTCTCTCCCAAGTGTATTTCTCTGATTATCAGTTATTTGTTGTCTGTTTCCAGATCTCTCTTTCAACACCAACCACTCTCTTCCCTATTGTCACTCAGTGAAACACTCCTTTTTCTGGAGGAATCTTCCAAGCAATTTAAGGAAGGTAAGAAAAAGGAAATTGGACATACAATCCTTAGGCCATTATAATTTAGAATGGATTTACCATAACTTGAAACTGTTGCTAAAGATAACTCATGGTGGTTCATAATGAAGACTGATCAGGAAGGAATGGAGTTAATATTCTACTTGGTCTTTGATATTTCATGGATGTGGTCCTTCCCACCACCCCAAATACCAAATGCCATAACATTTACTTAAGAAATATTCAAAATAATTCTTTAAAGTAATCAACACCAAATATCACATATACCAGTCCAAGAGTTTCACAGATATGCCAAAATAGTTTTAACATTACAATGCATAGAAACTGCCCCCTGAGCTATCTTGAAGGCAAAATAAAAGCTGTTTTTGCACTATTTTATGAAGAAAGATTCCTCAGGACAATTAGTAGGGAAAAGGTATGTGTGCCTATATAATTATGTTTTGGTCAAATTAGAAAGAGGTCACTATATTTTAGTAAGAATTACTATATTCTGAATGTACAAATATAGATATACTATCCTCTTTAATATTTTATGGACCTTCCATTTAAAAAATATCATCCCATTCCCAGGGGCTTGGGAGGCTGAGGCAGAAGGACTGAAAGTTCAAAGCCAGCCTCAGCAACTAAGCAAGGCCCTCAGCAACTTAGCAAGATCCTGTTTAAAAAAAAAAAATTTTAAATGGCTGGGGATGTGGCTTGGTGGTAAAGTGCACCTGTGTTCAATCCCTAGTGCCCTCCAAAATATAAAATATATATACACACACGTATATATACACATATATATAATATATATAAAATCTATATAAATATATATAAAATCATCTCATAAGCAACCTACAGGTGGAATTTGTCCTTTCAACATACAACTACTTATTAATAAAATCTCAGTTTTTTAGTTTTATTCTAAACACAAATCCTGTAGTATGATCAGTTCATCTAATCATCAGTTTCCAAAATTTTAATAATTTTTAAATAAAATTCTTATGATATATTTTATCAGAATGTCCCAGAAGGAGGATCCATCATTAAGAATCTAGGCCTGTCACAAAGAGTTTTGGAAAGAATTCAATCAATAAGTTAATTTTGCACTGAAACTGAAATCTGGTTGAAGCAAGGTTGTTGACATTCCCTGTAATTTAGGCTGTCCCCTAGATAGAATAAATATTTTGTCCATTTCATTATTTCCCTTGAATAGTATCTCTACAAGACATAACCTGGTCTACTCCTTCATTATATGAAAAACATATTCCTTTATGATCAATGAAAGTCAGTAGGGCCAAACCTTCCCTATTTTAATAACTATAAATTTAAGTTGATCCATATATAGTTGCCACAGAAAACCATTTCTTTCAAGATGCAAACCTACTGACTACAACCCATAAGGTTAAAAAAAATTGTAAGAATGTTGGATGCTCTCATTTACCAAAAATTCACCAATGCTTCATCGAATGCCTGGTATATAACAGGTGCTCAGTAACTGTTATTGAGTGAATGAAAGCTTCCATTCTTTCTGCTCTTGTCATATCATGATTGAACTTCAGTGTAGAAATCGAATCCAGCATGTGATTGATGCTTTTGTTAAAGTTAGGGAGTATACCTTTTCATCATCCCACCCGCCGGCCATACTGGATTGGTGTCTTGCTCAAAGCAGGTGCTCAATATATTTGTTAAATGAAGGGTGGCTAAAACTGTCTTTTAATTTTTCAAAGTACTTGGGTATTCAGTTACCTACCTCATTTTATGTCAAAGAATTAAGTAATTGTTCTCATAACTGCCCAGCCATTAAGTCCTCACTTAGTTGCAGGATGGCTGACCTTAAACCCTATGTCTTTGGGAACTCTTTACTTACTGGCCATTCATGAAGGGCAATCAGTCTCCTGAAGCAGGCATTTTTTGGGTGGTACATGCTTTCAACAAGTCTACAGTTCTCATTTGACATCTAAATCAGAATTCTCAAGGAGGTTTGTTTCTTCTCTAGGCACTTTGTTTATTGCTCTGGCCAGGGGGCAGAATTGTGTGGGACTCATGCCATTTGATTCTGCGATTTGAAACTGCTGTTTCCCGTGAGTTAGAATCTCAGATTTGCACTGGGAAGGAGAGGAAAAATTGCAGATAACTGCACACAAGCCCAGAAACTGCAGATAAGGCTAGGTTTTGAGACTGATTCAGAAAATTAAAGCCTGGTTTTGATGCTGACGTGAGAGGAATATCAGGATGAATTTCTGTGAGATATTAAATTACTGAAGGTACTAGAAATCACTCTTTCCTAATGTAAAGAGGACATATGATTTTTCATCAGAGGCTTGAGGTATGGCTTCAATTCTGGCCTGCCTTAGCCATTATGAGAGGAAAGCAGATGGAAATTATTCATTCCCTTCTAACTCACATTCTTAAATGCCATCTTATAAAATAGCTTTACCAAGATCTTTCACTTTAAGGGAAATATGACAAATGAGTCCTTCTACAGAGTAGGCAGAGAACCCTCACCTTCAGCATATTCTTTCACAAGAGTTGGCAGGCATCATGAGAGACTCCATCTCATGCGTCTTTATTTTCATGAGGCCCACCCTGACTCTGTCACATAAATGCTGTTCTGACATGTCTTCATAATTTGATTCCCCTCCATTCACATAGCTCACATCTTTCACTCATCAGTGGGTAGGTACATCAACCAAAATACTCAGTCAGATTCAGAGTTAAGTACTTATCTTTCAGGGCATGGGAAAGACTTCAGAATAGGTGGTATGTGTGGATACTCCAAAATGTATAGTTTATGTACCAACATACAGTATGTGGTATAGCCAACACAGAGTATATAGTATATATACTCTCCAAAATGTTTGTATTAATACTTCCCTGATATTATTCACATCTGAGAATGAGTTTTATGTCCTGATATACCATTTTATAGTGGTGCATAAACAAAATTAACCAAGTACATGAAAGGAAAGGGAAAGGGTGGCCCCAAGAAGTCATGCCAGTAAGAAGACATATGTTACCTGAGTTTGAGGGGAAGAAGTGGCTAAATAGGGAGGTCTATGAAGATGATTGACACTTGTTCATTTCTAGTCTGCTTGGTCATCAGAGATAGGTTGTGTTGTCTGATGAAATGCAACTCTTTGATGGCAGAGGAGGTACTCTGGTATAGTGGAAGAGACTAGAGGCTCCAGAGTTTCAGGGGCCTAGATTAAAATCCCATTTCCTCTATTTCTAGTTGTGTGCATCTGGGAAAACTGCCCATATGAGGTTCAGTTACCTTATTTCTCACCTAGAGTTAATAGTAACGTCCCTCCAGATCTGTTATACAACACTGTACCTACAGACAACAAGAATGTACTATGCACTCAAAATTTTGTTAAAAGGTAGCTCTTATGTTCAGAGTTCTACACACACACACACACACACACACACACACACACTGCCCTCACTCCAGGTTCTCATGGAATCATGTAAAATAACAACTAGACCTGGAACATAGAAGGTGCTCCAAACCTTATTATCTGTATTCTAGAAGTGCCTTTCTCAGCATCATGCACACAGTAGAAATCCAAGCTTACAGGAGACTATTGAATAGGAACCATGACTTTTTTTTTTTTTTTTTAGCCATTGTTTCACTAGTATGGAGAATGGTGCTTGAGGCACAGGAAACTCTCAATTGATATTTATGTGTATGAATAAAACTTGTGAATTATTTTTGTGAGAAAAATAAAGCGAGAGACATTTTGGTAACAGAGAATACAGAAATAAATATAAAGAAGTGCAATTTGTACCATTAAACAGGACAAGGTACAGTGTTGTTTATAGAAATGAAAGTATTTCTTGGACTAATTCTAAAGCCCCTGCCATATCAGCCAAGAAAGCCATTGTAATGGGGGGAGTATGTATGTGAGGAGGGGAACAGAGAATAAAGGACATCTCTTAAGTTATTGGAATATACTTATTATTGAATAAGAATGTAACAAGAAAAATTGTATCTTATTCATGTTGTATAGATCCTACCAAAATAAAAATCGTACCTTAACATATTACTTGTTGACTTGAAATATCAATTTCTTAAAACACACTTCTGTCTATATAACTTATCAAAGTGTATCCACACCACTTGTGTATACTTGTCTTTTCAGATAATTTTTACCCATCTACAACTGCAGTAGGCCCATGACAACAGAATGCAGGTTTTCTACCTCGCTGAATAAACTAATTATATTACCTCACAGCCTAATCTTACTTAACCTCCCTTATAATGACTCCGGATGATGCTTTGTAGAAGAGAATTCCTTTACTCAATATAATTTTACGAGGTAGTGAGGAAGCCTGGTAAAGTGGGATGGCAAAAAGTCTGGCACACTCATGGACTACATGGCCAATCAGCTTACAAGAAATATGTCCCTGTCACGCACAGGTTTTGTTTCCATATCTGTAAAACAATAGATGCACACATCATTGGTGTTTTAAAAACTGTGTCTCCTGATCCCTGAGGAGGGAATTGGGTCTCCTTCTCTTCAATCTGGGTAACTTCTTTTATTCTGTTATAATTACTGACTTTTGACAGTAAGGTTTGCTTTGAACAAAGTATTACACTGTAAAGAATTGACTGATTGATGATCTTGGCCTCTAAGCTTTAACTGGTTTACATTCATTCAACCTGTTTTTGAGTATCTCTCTAGAGCTCAAAAATATGTTTAAGTTCTTGGCAGTTTACTAAATCCATTACTAAATGTACCAAATACCATTCCATGATCTCATTTCAACGTTCTATGAGGTCAAAACAATTATCCTCCATTTTGAAGATAAGGAAGTCGAGTCTCATGGAGGTAGCAACAAATCCAGATACCCAGGGGGCAGGTTATAAACACATGAACACATGGGTTTTGATTCAAGGTCAGTGGTCTTCCCTGTAACACATATCTTCACCCATGTAAGGGACTCTCCTGCTCTAGGCTATGCTATATAAAAGATGTAGAGAAAGAGAAAATATGAGATTGTACTGTCTTATGAAAGGGAAATCAGGGGGTTGTATTGTCTTACTCTCAATATAAATGTGCCTTGAATATTCAGGACAATATGTTCTCTGGCTGTATCTCTTTTCTGTCACCATGGATTACTGTAGAACACAATTGCATTGTTCATTTTAGTCTCATCTAGGGGATATGAGAGAAAAATAATTATCATTTCTTTTTATTTCAATTAGTGCTCAAGTCTGGCATAAACTTGAATCTACTTCAGTACAACATCTACATCTCTTCATCAAATATATTCTTGATATCTAATGACAAGTCAGAGGGGTAAGGAAACTGGACAGAGAGGAGAAGAAGGTTTAAAAGTAGCTCTATCTGTCATTATATACAACTATCATAAAATGTGGAGAAATTTTTTAAAAAAAATTAAACCATAGAAAGAAAAACTAAGTAGCTCTTTGTTATCCCTGATGGTTGATTCTGTGTCACTGTGAAGAGAGAAAGCTAAGGGCACAATTTCATCTCATGGTAAGGAGGGCATTGTACAAATCACTATCCCCATTTCAAACCAGAATAATCTGAAGTTCAGGTAAGTTAAGGAACTTGGCCAAGTTCATACAGTTAGTAAAATGGCAGATCAAATTCACAATAAAGCAGGGAGCATTAGGGAAGAATAGAAGTGGAGGGGAGTGAAGGAAGGGGAGGGGAGGGGATACCAGGGTGGGAAAGACAGAATGAAACAGACATTACTACCTTATGTACATATATGATTACATGACCATTGTGATTTTTCAACATGTACAATCAGAAAAATGAGAAATTATTCCCTATTTATGTATGATATATCAAAGTGCATAAATGCATTCTACAGTCATATATGACTAATTAGAACCAATAAAAAAAGATTCATATCATAGTTTCTACAAAGTATTTTTTTCAGATATAGTTAAAATGGAGCTACAATAGAAAGAGATGAGCTCATTAATCTAAATAAGGCAAAATTAAATTTGTCACACTTCAAACCATATCTGTTCCAGAGCAAATTTGTGCCAATGCCCATTATACATCACTGGGCCCTGACTGAATTCTAGAGTTTGGTGAACAAAGCCTAGAGATGGCTGTATCTCGAATACCCCTAAGATGAATCACAGGACTGGGTGTTAGGTACCAATTCTCCTGAATTACTCTATTGAGAAAGTATTCTGGGGCCATGACCCAAGATGGTAGGAAGGAGTATGATGTTTGGTTGACTGTGTCTGCAGGGATATGGTCACAGAAGTGGTGGCATGAGGCTACAGGTCATTTTCACAGTAATCGTAACAATGAAAGTCAATCCTAAGGCTTGCATCCACCTCTATTCACTAACTGCACCTAAGACTATATAACCATTCAAAATCCCTACAACTCTAGGTAGCTAAGAGTTTGCTACTTATGGCCAAGGTCCCATCATTCATTCTCCTCAGCACATAAGCAAAGCACACCTCACTTTCACCAGATAAATGAACTGCTTCTAAGCTACAGAATGGGAGTCATGTGAAATAATTGCTTTTCATATTGACTAAAACAGCCACCAGAAGATATATTTTGGAGGCCAATAAATTATATTACATTACAGGAAATACAATAACAAAAATACTTTTACAACCACCCACAAAAGATTGCAGTAGCTCTTTTCATTTGGTATTAATGTTTCCTATGGGTTTCATAAGGAGCAAATGAATATACCTTCTCCTTAAAACAATTCTATGGAAAAAAAATGAAAAGGAAGGAAAAAAGAAAGCTGTCTTCCAAGCTTGCAGTAGATGTTTGGAATCTATGTTCAACTTTCTGAAAAGGTCTTTTGGCTCATGCCTTTCAGTTCCCTGCTGAAGAAGAGTATGGTTGAAACCTGAGCCAGACACTCTGTGGAGGACAGAGCCACACTGCAACTTCCAAATGAACTCACCCCACCTCATCACCTTCACCTGCACAGAGCTGTTTACCTCAGTTCCTAAGCCCTCTTTTAAGTACCACTGGGTCATTTTAGTTTCATGTAGATTTGAAGAGGAAGTTCCTCAGAAGTAAAAGAACTCATTGTTAAACACACAAAGATTTTACGGTGCTTGAGAAGTTAAGATCTTCTCCCTAAGTTACCCAGAAAAACTGTGGCCGAGGTTAAGTGTATGAAACACAAGATTTTAAAGAAAGGACAGGTGCCACCCCAAATTCCACTGCCCAATTTTGACCACTGTGCAATTTTTCGGCTCTGTTGGAGGTATAGAAGTTTTCTGACAATTTGAAAACATACATGCTCCTCGGTTTTCAGTGAGGTTATATCCCAACAAACCCATTGTAAGATGAAAATAGCATAGGTTTTAAATGCACATAATTAACCTACCCTATCAAATATCATAGCTTAATCTAGTCTACATTAATCATGCTTGGAACACTTACATTAGCTTATTGTTAAAGTCATTTAACACAAAGCCTGTTTTATAATAAAGTGTTGACTATCTCATGCAACTTATTCAGTATTGTACTGAAAGTGAAAAACAGAATGATTGTAAGGGGTGTTTTCACACCATCATATAGTTGAAAACTCATAAGCCAAACTGTCTCTTACATGGGAGACTATCTGAATTGTAAAATTTCTATTTGAGGATTTAACTGCCTTTTGATGACATGGACTTGGCTATAGTAGCTTCTCGATGGTTCCTAATCATACTCCTCATATTACCCAACCAACATTTTCTCAGCATCTGTGAACCAGACCAGCTAACACAATGGTTGAAATTTCTCTGTCAGCAACTCCAAGGGATAAATAAGTATAAACATCATTAATACATATTATTAACCAACTATGACTGTTAAGGTTTGGATATAAATTGTCCCCCAAAAGCTCCTGTGTTAATGCAGAATGTTCAGTGGTAAATGATTAGATTATGGGGACTATAACTTAATCACTGAATTAATTCATTTATTGGATTAATAATTTAAATGACTACTGTATTGGGTGATAACAGTGGGCTAAAGGAAGTGAATCACTGGGGCTGTGCCCTTGGATATCATATTTTCTCCCCCTGGCTTCTCTACTTCTCTGCTCTGCTCCCTGACTGCCATACAGAACAGCTTTCCTCTGCCACACCCTTCTCCCATGATGCTCTGAATTGCTTTATGGTTGGCTGACCATGTACTGAACCTCTAAAACTGTGAGCCCAAAATTAACTTCTCCTCCTCTAAATTGTTGTTGTTGGATAATTTGGTCACAGCGATGAAAAGCTGATTGACACAAAAATTAGTACCAGGAGTAGGGTCATTGCTGTGACTAATGTGATTATGGTTGTGGGAGGAGTTTTCAAAAGTTTAGAGATGCAGGTTGGACAAACTTTAACATGTCATAAGCAGAGCTTAATGGATGATTCTGGTGGAAGGGAGCTCAGAAGACCAGAATGTTGATAAAAATATGCAAAGTAAAAATTGCATTCATGAGCTTTCAGAGGGGAACAGGAACTCTTAAAATTTTGACTAGAAACCATTTGTAGTACATTGTTATAAAAAGTTGTCTACATTTTGCCCATGTTTTAAGACTTTCCATGAGACTAAATTTAAAGAAGATAGACTAATCAATCTGGCAGAGAAAATGTTAAGACAGCACAGTCATTCAGGCAGTGGCGTGGATATTGTTGGCATCTTTTGACCAGATTTAATGTGAGAATTGGGAACAGGTAGCAGAGTGGAGGGATTTTTAAAACTTGGAATTTGGCTGAAAAAGTGCATATAAAATCGGGGCCAATTGAAGATTACCACCATTAAAGAGAAGTTAAGTACTGTACACAGAAACAATAAAAAGATGACTCAAGGGCATCTCAGGAAAGAGCAAGACTATACCCATTATAGGCTTAAGGATGTAAAAGTAAAAATTCCTTTGAGAAGAAACCATGGGGCCCACTGTTCACAAGGGGCAGGGCCGGGGCGGCTAGCAACTGTTTCTCCAGGATTTGGTTTTACCATACTTAGTCACCCAGACATTCAGAGAACACTAAAGTCTGATCCAAGAGAGTCCTGCTATTGCTTGAGCTGGCAACAGACTTTGGTCTTGCACACACACAGCTGGTTCTGCAGGAATGTACAGTGCTAGAGTTAAGGGGTTATGGAGACTTCCACTAAGATTCCCAAAGAAGGCCAGAGAAAGTGCAGGAGGACCAACATTTCTTCAGGCAGCCACTGAGTGGGGGCTGGATGAAGCTGTGAGAAGGAAGCTGAAACTGCAGTGGTGATCTCCAAGATTAAGAAATACCATAGCTCTGGAAAGTCTGCCAGGAAAAGCTGCTGACTGTGGACAGAGTCAGGCTAAAAGAGAGGCCACATGGGCTGCAACCAAGCAAGGCCAAAGGGGTGTGGGGCTGCCCAAACCCTCTGGAGAACATATCTTCTCATTGTGTGCCCCAGATGCTATACATGGAGCTACGGGGCTGGTTTGCCCACCTGCATTTCAGTCTTGCTTTGGCTCCATCCTTCTTTCTATGCCCTTATTTCTCCCTTTTATAATAAAAATGTTTACTCTTTGCCTTTCAATATTATATATGTATAACTTGGTTTTTAATTTTTTTCTTTTTTTATTGTAAACAAATGGGATACATGTTGTTTCTCTATTTGTACATGGAGTCAAGGCATACCATTTGTGTAATCATAAATTTACGTAGGGTAATGTTGTTTGATTCATTCTTTTATTTTTTTCCCTTCCCCCAACCCTCCCACCCCTTTTCCCTCTATACAGTCCTTCCTTCCTCCATTCTTACCACCCTCCTTAACCCTAACCCTAAACCTAACCCTAACACTAACCCCTCCCCCCCCATTATATGTCCTCATCCACTTATCAGCGAGATCATTTGTCCTTTAGTTTTTTTGAGATTGGCTTATCTCACTTAGCATGATGTTCTCCAAGTTCGTCCATTTGCCTACAAATGCCATAATTTTATCATTCTTCATTGCGGAGTAATATTCCATTGTATATATATGCCACAGTTTCTTTATCCATTCATCAACTGAAGGGCATCTAGGTTGGTTCCACAATCTGGCTATGGTGATTTGAGCAGCAGTGAACATTGATGTGGCTGTATCTCTGTAGTATGCTGATTTTAAGTCCTTTGGGTATAGGCCAAGGAGTGGGATAGCTGGGTCAAATGGTGTTTCCATTCCAAGCTTTCTGAGGAATCTTCACACTGCTTTCCAGAGTGGCTGCACCCATTTGCAACCCCACCAGCAATGATTGAGTGTTCCTTTTTCACCACATCCTCGCCAACACCTATTGTTGCTTGTATTCTTGATAATCGCCATTCTAATTGGGGTGAGATGAAATCTTAGGGTAGTTTTGATTTGCATTTCCCTTATTACTAGGGATGTTGAACATTTTTTCATGTATCTGTTGATTGCTTGTAGATCTTCTTCTGTGAAGTGTCTGTTCATTTCCTTAGCCCATTTGTTGATTGGATTATTTGTATTCTTGGTGGAGAGTTTTTTGAGTTCTTTATAGATACTGGAACTTAGTGCTCTATCTGAAGTATGAGTGGCAAAGATTTTCCTCCCACTCTGTAGGCTCTTTCTTTGCATTACTGATAGTTTCCTTTGCTGAGAGAAAGCTTTTTAGTTTGAATCTATCCCAGTTGTTGATTCTTGCTTTTATTTCTTGTGCTATGGGAGTCCTGTTAAGGAAGTCTGATCCTAAGCCAACAAGTTGAAGATTTGGACCTACTTTTTCTTCTATGAGATGCAGGGTCTCTGGTCTGATTCCGAGGTCCTTGATCCATTTTGAGTTGAGTTTTGTGCAGGGTGAGAGATAGGGGTTTAATTTCATTCTGTTGCATATGGATTTCCAGTTTTCCCAGCATCATTTGTTGAAGAGGCTATCTTTTCTCCATTGCATATTTTTGGCACCTTTGTCTAATATGAGAAAGTTGTATTTATTTGGGTTTGTGTCCATGTCCTCTATTCTGTACCATTGATCTACCTGTCTATTTTGGTACCAATACCATGCCGTTTTTGTTACTATTGCTTTGTAGTAGAGTTGAAGATCTGGTATTGCGATACCCCCTGCTTCACTCTTTCTGCCAAGGATTGCTTTAGCTATTCTGAGTTTTTTATTCTTCCAGATGAATTTCATAATTGCTTGCTATATTTCTGTAAGGTACATCATTGGGATTTTAATTGCATTGAATCCATATAGCACTTTAGGTAGTATGGCCATTTTGACAATATTAATTCTTCCTATCCAAGAACATGGGAGATCTTTCATCTTCTAAGGTTTTCTTTAATTTTTTTCTTTAGTGTTCTGTAGTTCTCATTGTAGAGGTCTTTCACCTCTTTTGTGAGATTAATTCCCAAGTATTTTATTTTTTTCAATGTTATTGTAAATGGGGTAGTTTTCCTAATTTCTCTTTCTGCAGATTCATCACTTATATATAAAAATGCATTGGATTTATGAGCATTGATCTTGTAATCTGCTACTTTACTGAATTCACTTATGAGTTCTAAAAGTTTTCTGGTGGAATTTCCAGGTTCCACTAAATATATGATCATGTCATCAGCGAACAGGGATAGTTTGAGTTCTTCTTTTCCAATTCGTATCAATTTAATTTCTTTGGTTTGTCTAATTGCTCTGACTAGAGTTTCAAGGACGATATTGAAAAGAAGTGGTGAAAGAGGGCATCCCTGCCTTGTTCCAGTTTTTAGGGGAAATGTTTTCAGTTTTTCACCATTTAGAATGATATTGGCCATGAGCTTAGCATAGATGGCCTTTACAAGGTTAAGGAATGTTCCCACTACCCCAATTTTTTCTAGCGTTTTGAGCATGAAGGGATGCTGTACTTTATCGAATGCTTTTTATGCATCTATTGAAATAATCATGTGATTCTTAAATTTAAGCCTGTTGATATGGTGAATGACATTTATTAATTTCCGGATGTTGAACCAACCTTGCATCACTGGGATAAAACCCACTTGATTGTGGTGCACTATCTTTTTAATATATTTTTGTATGCGATTTGCTAAAATTTGTTGAGAATTTTTGCGTCGATGTTCATTAAGGATATTGGGGGGGTTTCAAGATGGCGGCCTAGAGGGCGGCTGCATTTCATGTTGCTCCAGGATGCAAGATTCAAAAGAGGAGATAGTGAGAGACTTGGGACCAACTCAAAGCCGCCGGGTGAGTCTCTCCAATTGGGGAGGCGTCCTGGATGGGGCGGTAGCCCCGGAATGCAGGGAACTTTGTGAAGTAGAGTTGCTCAGTGAGAAGCCCCTCCCCCCACTGGAGCGGTAAACACGGACAACTGGGATCATCGTAGAGGAGGCGGCTCAGCACAGCGCTTGGACTCGGAGCAACCACTGGGGCTCTGGGCGGCTGCCTGAGGAGGAGCTGCGTGGCGAGCTGTTTGGACTCAGAGGAACCGCTTCTAAACACCGGGGGGTTGCCCGGAGGAAGAGGAGAAGCGCCGCAGGTCGCTTGATCTAGGAGTGACTGCATCAGAGCCACAGGTGGTTGCCAGAGGAGGAGCTGCATCGCGAGCTATTTGGACTCAAAACAACCGCTTCTGAACACCTGGGGGGTTGCCCGGAGGAAGAGGAGAAGCGCGGTGGGTCGCTTGGTCTAGGAGTGACTGCATGAGAGCCACAGGCGGTTGCCAGAGGAGGAGGCGAGTGGTGAGTTGATTGCACTCAAAGCGACCGCTCCTGAACACCAGTGGCCTGCCTGGAGGAGGAGCGCGGTGGGTCACTTGGTCTCGGAGCCACCGCTCCTGAACACCTGGGGGACTACCCCGAGGAGGAGGAGGAGGAACAGGGTGGGTCACTTGGACTTGGAGTGACTGCCTAGGGCTACGGGAGGTTGGCGGGAGGAGGAGACGCGAAGTGAGTTGCTTGGACTCCTGGTGACTGCGTCGGAAACCGGGCGGCTGTCCGGAGGAGGAGGTGTGTGGCGGGTCTCTGGGTATCGGAGCTATTGTACGGGGCTCCAGGTGGTGGCTCAGAGGAAGGGTCGCATAGCCAGGCGATTAGGTGCAGAGCAGGGTCCCAAGATCTAGGCGGCTTCTTGCTGGAAGAGCCGCACAGAGACACGCCTAGGGGCGGAGCGAAGTTTCCAGGACTGCGGGCAGATTCTCTGGGAGAGGCAGCCTAAGGAGACTCGCTTGTGGAGGGTGAGGCTCCCAGGCCCAGGAGGTAGGTCCAGGCCCCTGGGAACGTTGCAGAGGAAGACAGCCCGGCCCAGGTGGTAGTTGTAGATTGAGGGGAACCTCCAGGAGGGGAACTGATCAGCAAGACGTCCCCACCGAGTGAGTCTTCCCTGCCATGAGGTTTTCCCACAGGGACGGTAAAACCAGAGACACAGGCACAAACAGGACTTGCATCAGCCCACAGCCTAGTTCCCCGTTGGATGACCATTGGTCAACAAGTGGAGGCACCTCTGCCCACTAGCAGGGAATATACCCCACCTGAGGATCACCACCCCTAGAGAGGCAGCTTCTTTGTGGAACTCCGCATTATCAACTTCCTCCAAGACTTCAGGCTACTGAAGGATAAGAGGGGATATACTAGCAATCTTCAGGGACATTATAAGTCGATAGAGGAAATCTGCAATATCTTAATGACCCACTGATTCCTGAACAATATGAGAAAACAAGGGAAGAAAATGCCCCAAACAAATCTAGATGTTACATCAATAGAATCCAATGACAGCATGGCAGAAGAAATGACAGAAAGGGAGTTCAGAATGTACATAATTAAAATGATTAGGGAAGCAAACGATGAGATGAAAGAGCAAATGCAGGCATTGAATGATCGCACCAATCGACAGTTAACAGAGCAAATTCAGGAAGCAAAAGATCATTTCAATAAAGAGTTAGAGATATTGAAAAAAAACCAAACAGAAATCCTTGAAATGAAGGAAACAATAAACCAAATTAAGAATTCCATATAAAGCATAACCAATAGGATAGAACACCTGGAAGACAGAACTTCAGATATTGAAGACAAAATATTTAACCTCGAAAACAAAGTTGAACAAAGAGAGAAGATGGTAAGAAATCATGAACAGAATCTGCAAGAACTATGGGATATCATGAAAAGGCCAAATATGAGAATTATTGGGATTGAGGAAGGCTTAGAGAAACAAACCAAAGGAATGAACAATCTATTCGATGAAATAATATCAGAAAATTTCCCAAATCTGAAGAATGAAATGGAAAATCAAGTCCAAGAGGCTTATAGGACTCCAAATACACAAAATTACAACAGACCCACACCAAGGCACATTATAATGAAAATACCGAACATACAAAATAAAGACAGAATTTTAAAGGCTGTGAGAGAAAAGAACCAAATTACATTCAGGGGGAAACCAATACGGATATCAGCAGATTTTTCAATCCAGATCCTAAAAGCTAGAAGGGCCTGGAACAACATTTTTCAAGCTCTGAAAGAAAATGGATGCCAACCAAGAATCTTATACCCAGCAAAACTTACCTTCAAATTGGACGATGAAATAAAATCATTCCATGATAAACAAAAGCTAAAAGAATTTACAAAAAGAAAGCCAGCATTACAGAACATTCTCAGCAAAATATTTCATGAGGAAGAGATAAAAAACAAAGAAGCAAATCAGCAAAGGGAGGAATTATCCTAAAGGAACTGTCAAATAAAGGAGGAACCAAGATGTGTCAAAAAATAAATAAATAAATAAATAAATAAAATTTTAAATATGAACCAAATGACCGGGAATACAAATCATATCTCAGTAATAACCCTGAATGTTAATGGCCTGAATTCATCAATCAAAAGACATAGACTGGCAGATTGGATTAAAAAGAAAGATCCAACAATATGTTGCCTGCAAGAGACTCACCTCATAGAAAGAGATGCCCATAGACTAAAGGTGAAAGGATGGGGAAAAACATACCATGCACATGGACTCAGCAAAAAAGCTGGAGTATCCATCCTCATTTCAGATAATGTGGACTTCAAGCCAATGTTAGTCAGAAGGGATAAGGAAGGACATTTCATACTGCTTAAGAGAAGCATAAATCAGCAAGATATAACAATCATAAACATCTATGCCCCAAACAGTGACTCATCCATGTATGTTAAACAAATCCTTCTCAATTTTAGAAACCAAACAAACCATAACACAATAATACTAGGTGATTTTAACACGCCTCTCTCACCACTGGACAGATCTTACAAACAAAAATTGAACAAAGAAACCATACATCTCAATAACACAATCAATAATTTAGACTTAACAGACATTTATAGAATATACCATCCAACCAAGAGCAAATACACTTTCTTCTCAGCAGCACATGGATCCTTCTTTAAAATACACCATATATTATGCCACAAAGCTAATGTTAGCAAATATAAGAAGACAGAGACACTACCTTGTATTCTATCAGATCATAATGGATTGAAGTTAGAAATAAATGAAAGAGTAAAAAAGAAACTACTCCAACACCTGGAGATTAAACAATATGCTATTATATGATGAATGGATAACAGAAGATATTAGGAAGGAAATTAAAAAATTCTTAGAGGTAAACAAGAACAAAGAAACATCATATCAAAATCTCTGGGACACTATGAAAGCAGTACTTAGAGGAAGATTTATTTCATGGAGCGCATTTAATAAAAGAAGTAAAACTCAAAAAATAAACGACCTAACACTACAGCTCAAAGCCCTAGAAAAAGAAGAACAGACCAACACCAAAAGTAGTAGAAGACAGGAAATAGTTAAATTCAGAGCTGAAATCAATGAAATTGAAACAAAAGAAACAATACAAAAAATTGACAAAATAAATAGTTGGTTCTTCGAAAAAATAAACAAAATTGATAAACCTTTAGCCACACTAACAAAGAGAAGATAAGAGAAAACCCAAATCACTAAAATTCGGAATGAACAAGGAAATATCACAACAGACACGAGTGAAATACAAAACATAATTAGAAGCTATTTTGAAAATCTATACTCCAACAAAATAGAAAATTTCGAAGACATCAACAGGTTTCTAGAGACATATGAATGGCCTAAACTGAACGAGGAGGACATACACAATTTAAATAGACCAATTTCAAGTAATGAAATAGAAGAAGTCATCAAAAGCCTACCAACAAAGAAAAGTCCAGTACCAGATGGGTTCTCAGCCGAGTTCTACAAAACCTTTAAAGAAGAGCTCATTCCAATACTTCTCAAAGTATTCCAGAAAATAGAAGAGGAGGGAACCCTCCCAAACTCATTCTATGAAGCCAATATTACCCTGATACCTAAACCAGACAGAGACACATCGAGGAAAGAAAATTTCAGACCAATATCCTTAATGAACATCGACACAAAAATTCTCAACAAAATTTTAGCAAATCGCATACAAAAACATATTAAAAAGATAGTGCACCATGATCAAGTGGGTTTCATCCCAGGGATGCAAGGTTGGTTCCACATCAGGAAATCAATAAATGTAATTCACCATATCAATAGACTTAAAGTCAAGAATCACATGATTATTTCGATAGATGCAAAAAAAGCATTTGATAAAATACAGCACCCCTTCATGCTCAAAACACTAGAAAAAATAGGGGTAGTGGGAACATTCCTTAACATTGTAAAGGCCATCTACGCTAAGCCCATGGCTAATATCATTCTAAATGGTGAAAAACTGAAAACATTCCCTCTAAAAACTGGAACAAGGCAGGGATGCCCTCTTTCACCACTTCTATTCAATATCGTCCTTGAAACTCTAGCCAGAGCAATTAGACAAACCAAAGAAATTAAAGGGATACGAATAGGAAAAGAAGAACTCAAACCATCCCTATTTGCTGATGATATGATTGTATAGTTAGAGGAACGAGGAAATTCCACCAGAAAACTTTTAGATCTCATAAGTGAATTCAGTAAAGTAGCAGGATATAAGATTAATGCACATAAATCTAAGGCATTCTTATACATAAGCGATGAATCTTCAGAAAGAGAAATTAGGAAAACTACCCCATTCACAATAGCATCGAAAAAAATAAAATACTTGGGAATCAATCTCACAAAAGAGGTGAAAGACCTCTACAATGAGAACTACAGAACACTAAAGAAAGAAATTAAAGAAAACCTTAGAAGATGGAAAGATCTCCCATGTTCTTGGATAGGAAGAATTAATATTGTCAAAATGGCCATACTACCAAAAGTGCTATACAGATTCAATGCAATTCCAATTAAAATCCCAATGATGTACCTTACAGAAATAGAGCAAGCAATTATGAAATTCATCTGGAAGAATAAAAAACCCAGAATAGCTAAAGCAATCCTTGGCAGAAAGAGTGAAGCAGGGGGTATCGCAATACCAGATCTTCAACTCTACTACAAAGCAATAGTAACAAAAACAGCATGGTATTGGTACCAAAATAGAAAGGTGGATCAATGGTACAGAATAGAGGACACGGACACAAACCCAAATAAATACAATTTTCTCATACTAGACAAAGGGGCCAAAAATATGCAATGGAGAAAAGAGAGCCTCTTCAACAAATGGTGCTGGGAGAATTGGAAATCCATATGCAACAGAATGAAACTAAACCCATATCTCTCACCATGCACGAAACTAAACTCAAAATGGATTAAGGACCTTGGAATCAGACCAGAGACCTTGCATCTTATAGAAGAAAAAGTAGGACCAGAGCTTCAACAAGTCGGCTTAGGACCAGACTTCCTCAACAGGACTCCCATAGCACAAGAAATAAAAGAATTAATAACTGAGATAGATTCAAACTAAAAAGCTTTCTCTCATGAAAGGAAACTATCAGTAATGCAAAGAAAGAGCCTACAGAGTGGGAGAAAATCTTTGCCAATCATACTTCAGATAGAGCACTAATCTCCAGAATCTATAAAGAACTCAAAAAACTCTACACCAAGAATGCAAATAATCCAATCAACAAATGGGCTAAGGAAATGAACAGACACTTAACAGAAGATCTACAAGCAATCAACAAACATATGGAAAAATATTCAACATCTCTAGTCATAAGAGAAATGCAAATCAAAACCACTCTAAGATTCCATCTCACCCCAATTAGAATGGCGATTATCAAGAATACAAGCAACAACAGGTGTTGGCGAGGATGTGGGGAGAAAGGTACACTCTTACATTGCTGGTGGGGCTGCAAATTAGTGCAGCCACTCTGGAAAGCAGTATGGAGACTCCTTAGAAAACTTGGAATGGAACCACCATTTGACCCAGCTATCCCACTCCTTGGCCTATACCCAAAGGACTTAAAATCAGCATATTACAGAGCTACAGCCACATCAATGTTCATAGCTGCTCAGTTCATCTAGGTGGAACCAACCTAGATGTCCTTCAATTGATGAATGGATAAAGAAATTGTGGTATATATATACAATGGAATATTACTCAGCCATAAAGAATGATAAAATTATGGCATTTGCAGGCAAATGGATGAAACTGGAGAATATCATGCTAAGTGAGATAAGCCAATCTCAAAAAACAAAGGACGAATGATATGGCTAATAAGTGGATGATGACACATAATGGGGGGTGGGAGGGGTTAGTGTTAGGGTTAGAGTTAGGTTTAGGGAGGGGGGCAAGAATGGAGGAAGGAAGGACTGTATAGAGGGAGGGGAGGGGCGGGAGGGGTGGGGGAGAAGGGAAAAAAATGGCAGAATGAATCAAACAACATTACCCTATGTAAATTTATGATTACACAAATGGAATGCCTTTTCGCCATGTACACATAGAGAAACAACATGTATCCCATTTGTTTTACAATTAAAAAAAAAAAAAAAGGATATTGGTCTGAAATTTTCTTTCCTTGATGTGTCTCTGTCTGGTTTAGGTATCAGGGTGATATTGGCTTCATAGAATTAGTTTACTCCTCAAAGTATTCCATAAAATAGAAGAGGAGGGAACCCTTCCAAACTCATTTTATGAAGCCAATATCACCCTGATACCTAATTTTTTTTTTTTAATAGGGCCTCAGGTCTGAGTTTGCCTTGTGTCTCAGAGGAGACTTTGAACTTAGAATTTTGAGCAATGCTAAAACTGTTAAAACTATGGAGACTCTTGGGGATGGACGAAATACATTTTATATTGTGAGATGGACTTGAGATTTTGGGAGCCAGGGAAAGAATGTTATGGTTTAGATATGAGAGTTCCTCAAAAGCTCCTGTATAAATACAAAATGTTTAGAGGTAAAATGATTAGATTATAAGAACTTTTACCTAATCGTTGGATTATTCCATTTGATGAGTTAATAATTTGAAATGACTACTACATCAGGTGGTGACTGTACATGAGTGGGGCATGACTGGAGAAAGGCCACTGGGGGTATGTCTTGGGGATTATGTTTTGTCCCCCTGGGTCCTCCCTCTCTCTATTCTACTTTCCAGCTACCAAAAACAAAAGATTTTTTAAAATTAATTTTTATATATTTTTAATTGTTGATGGACCTTTATTTTATTCATTTCTACGTGGTGCTGAGAATTGAACCCAGTGCTTCACACATGCTAGGCAAGCACTCTACACTGAGTCTCAACCCCAGCCCCAACAAAAGAGTTTTTTCTCTGCCATAAAGCTCTGCTTTGCCTCAGTTCCAAAGCAATGGAGTCAGACAATCATGAGCTGAACCTTTAAAACCATGATCCCCAAATAAACTTTTCCTCCTCTAAGTTGTTCTTGTCAGGTATTTTGGTCACAGTGATGAAAAGGTAACTAAAACAATGACAGAACGTGGTAGGGGGCCTGCAGACACTAGTGTGCCAGAGCCTCTAGGTAACACAATAGCTTTGGTGTAAAAGAGTTTTTGGAAGAATCACTAGAAAAAGTTTAACATGATACTGTCAAGACTTAAAATTTAGGTAGACTTTGAAGGATTCAATGCTGGTTTTACCACATAACAGCTGTGTCATCTGTTGACAGATGAATACTTTTAGCATGATATATACTTAAAAATGGTAGGTGGGATTGGGGAAGGATGATTTTTCAGCCTCTTCTCATTTACAGATGAGGAAAATAGTCTGTAGAGGTGAAGTGGCTTACCCAGGAAGTGCTGGTAAGTTGTGTCATTGCTGAGCAAACAATGGTCCCAGGAAGCCTGATGTTGTTGACTAGTTTGAGAGGTTTTCCACATAGAGGGTTCTGCATCTCTGGTTATCAGTCAGGACATCTGCTATAAAACACTTCCCTTTGTAGGAGGTCAGACCATACATCAGCAATGTTCTTTCACTGGTATGAACTCAGAATCTGTTCATAGAATCTGTTTATTCTGCCCTTGAGGCAGACTACTGAGGTAGTTTGTGGAGTAAACTGCCCTTGAGGCAGACTACTGAGGTAGTTTGTGGAGCAATTTAATTCAGGCCAGCTTTTGTTTATCTAAGTCTATACAGTAGCACTAGGTGCCACTTTGCTTTCTAGTTTTGTATTCTGGTTTATCTGAAAGCATCCATCCTATCTATTCATCCATCAAACATTTATGGAGTACCAGCTGTGAAGCTAACACTATGCTAGAGCTTATGAGTAATAAAACATACATCGCTAGCATCTCCTTAATACCAATACAAAGGAGCTAATGATTTTACCAGGGGAGGTGCTTCTGCAGTACCATAAAGGACTAACTGGTAGGTAAGATCTGAATCAGCTTAAGTGACAGGAGGGTAACTTTGGAGTCGGGTAAAGTCAACTTGATCACTGTTAGTTTTATGACCTAGAGAAAGTCCCTTCACCTCCTCAGTCTCCATTTTCTTCTACAAAATGAAGAGGATAAGAGTATCTTACAATAATGTACAGAATTATTGGGATGATTAAAAAAAAGATGATGTGAACAAAGAATTCCATACAATGCTAGCAGCTAGTGAGCTCTCAATAAATGTTAGCTATGCTTACAGTTTAAACAGAAAGATCAGAGTAGTTCTGAGATTTGAAATAAGAGGGAAAGCAGTAGGTAGTTATGTAAAGGCCAGAGCTTGGGTTGTATTTAAACCATTTGAAAGGCATTCTCCCTGATAAGTGAATATTTGTGATTTCAAATGAAAGTTGGAATATATAATCAGGCAAGTGGTATGCAGTGGAGAGGAAAGAGAATAAAAAGTCAGGGAGACTGGTTATGAAAATAATTATCTAGGCAAGAGATAGTAGAAACTTAAGCTTAGTCTGTGCTATAGATAACAGAAAGAAAGAAGAGGGAGTCGGAAGATAATTCATGTCTACCTTTGGAGCTAGAGTAGTGATTTTTTTTTTTGTTTTAATTTTTGTTTTCAGGGCTGGGGATTGAACCAGAGTCTCAGTGCATGCTAGGCAAGTGCTCTACCAGTGAGGTACAACCTTAAAAGAGATAGAGAATGACATGGTGGAAATTATAAATACTTTTAAGATATCACACAGAGTGCCTGGAAGAGTAGGGATTCAGGATGAGTAATAGAGGCAAAAGGGGAAAGAAAAGGTACAAAGTCTTCTGGATTTCATCCTGTATTTTTAAGACTAGGACTTGTGAGTGATTGGAAAGTATTCAATACATATCCTCTCTTATATTCACTTGGAACATTTTTCCAGGAAAGGCAGCTCTGGCTCTCAAAATTCAAGCATACATGCACACACCTCTGAGCACTCTCCCTTACTGCCTTAAGACACCTGATCTAGTTCCTCCTATACTCTCCAGACCCACCAACTGCTCTGTTGAAGGAAGTGAGGATATAGCAAAAAGCCACACAGGTTCAAATTTTTATACCACTTTCTTAAAAACAATATTACATGTTCTGGGATTGCTACTGTTCAATGTTAGTGTGTCTTCCTTGGTTCTAAATTGAATGATTTGAATGAATGATTTAGGAGTAAATCAGCAATTTCTGCTTTTGACAGAGAACATGGGTTGAGGGGGATCCACCCCTTTCTTTTTATTATTTCCCTAACCGAACATACAAAAATCCACCCTCCTCAAATACCCAGGATACAAATTATGCTTACAGCTTCACCTGTCACGTACTGAGCACCTGCTGCATGCCATGCATTGTACAAAGCACTTTAGAGCTATTCTGCTATCCCCTTAACCTCCCTATCATGTAATTATCATCATCTGAATTTTATACATGAATGAACTGAAACCTTGACCTGAAACTTGTCCAAGGTCAGTCAAGTATCTGGTGGCAGAGCATGATTTGAAACAAGGTTAAAGGAGTATTAAAATAACATGATTGAGGGTAGAATTTGGACTAGAAAAACTGAAGAATAATATATTCTACAAAGCTCTCATTAGCTGTGAATAGAAATGTATACACCAATCACGGCAGTGTGCTGACTCTTATTTTAATCTTTTCATAATATACTGAAAGGAAATCTAATTCTGTTCATTTTAAAACTTCAGAGAAGGGTGATTGTTGGACTCTGATCCTTAGAATACACTACAAAGATATGGATAATTACTTTTCATGGAGACAAAGCTGAAGTTGTGGTCCAGTCACTGTGAATTCTTTCTTCCCACGAGTTGGTTATACATTTAGGGGCTGAGCTGTGTCCTCCAAAATTTATATGTTGAAGCCCTCACCCTAATACCACAGAATGTGATTGTATATTAGTGAGTTTCCAATCACTATAACTAAATACCTGAGCTAATTAACTTTAAAGGAGAAAGGCATTATTTTCACTCACAGTTTTGGAGCTTCTAGTACAAGATTGGTGGACCCACTGCTTTGGGCTTCTGATTGGGGTGGCAGGTAGCCATGATGGGGAGTGCATGGCAGAGCAAACTGCTTACCTCATCAGGAAACAAAAGAGAAGAGTAGGAAAGAACTGTGGTCTCACAGTTCTCTTTGAGGGCTCACCCCAGTGACCTAGAACCTCTCATTAGGTCCTAAAACCTAAGTCTCCACAGTACCTTCCAATAGTGCCACCTTGGGGACCAGGCCTTTTAATACATGGACTTGTGGGGAATGCCCACCATCCAAATTTAAGCAGCCTGCATTTGGAGACATGATTTTATAGAAAGTGTTTAAGTTAAAATTAAGTTGTTAGGTAAGATGGGCCCTAATTCAATATGACTGGTATCCTTACAAGAGGAAATTGGGGCCCAGACGAGCACAGAGGGAAGACTCTACAGGGAGAAGACAACCATTTACGAGTCAAGGAGAGAAGCCTCAGAGGAAATCAACCCTGCTGACACCTCGATTTCAGAATTCTATCTTCCAGAATGGTGAGAAAATAAACTCCTACTGTTTAGGCTGCCCAGGCTGGGGGACTTTATTATGGCAATCCTAGACAATTAATTAACATAGCATGCTTGAAATCAACCACACCCTAGAACCTGGTTTGCCCTGTGAAGGAAAGCATGTCAGTGTAATGACTAAGGAGACAAGAGAGTGAAAAGAAATCCTTTGGTGGCTCATGACTTCACTGCTAAGACGCAGGAGATCTTTTTCAGATTTCAAAAACAGATAAAGAATGCAGTTGGTAGTGTCATTTGCATTTGGGTGTCTTCAGAGAGACAATCAATCTGCTCAGGACACCCTTGACACAGAGTTGGACTTCCATGCCTTTCTCAATGCTTCTTTCCTTGACCAAGGGATCTGGTAGTCATTTTCTCCTTGTCCTCTGATGGTCTATGGGGAGGCCATCCCTCTTCTCTACACCTTTAAATGAAACTCATATGACTTTCTGTGCTACTGATTATCCTTCTGCCTAAGGTCTAGTCTGGACTTGCCCTGATTCTCATATCACTTTTGTATATGAAATTAGTGTCAAATAATTAAGTGCTCTAAGTGGGGTTAGACTAGACTGTTGCTTAGCTATGTTGATCTAGCCTTAAGGATTTAAATAAAGAGTTTGCTATCTTAATGTCCTGCAACTAGATCTCTACTCTTTGTTCTCATTGTTTTTGTAAGTTTGCCATTTTCTTTTGACAGATCTAAAATACTAAAAGCAATAACTTCAATTTGGGGGGTGCCCATAATGTGCCTAGCACTTTATATCATCAGCTCTAATCATCAAACCTGTCCTAAAGATTAGGATATACAGGTTATATTTCTTACCATTTTCATAGGTAAGAAATGGGATATCTTAAATGTAATAATGGTGCTGAAATTTGAACCAATTTGATCTGAAGGTAAAGCCCAGCATTTTTCCACTGATCATGCGTTTTCCAATTCTCATGTCACCGTGCCAACTTTTACCACATCTCTATGGGTCTATATTATTATTTACTTAATATTTCTTTTTCAATAGACTCAAATTTTTATTTTTGCATTATCTTAAGCAATAAGCAATTACATGTTTGATGTAATCATTATACTTTTAAAATATAAATCAAAATAAATACAACCTTACATCCCATTTTATAAGAAAATGCACTAAAATAAATAAGTATACAAGTCTAGAGTAGAAATGATCATCCATGAGGCACCTAACATTATCTTGTGTCTCGCCAATGGTATGGTTATCATACTCTGAAACACTGCACTAAGAGTTGCTACTACTTTAGCAACAGAATGAACCAAAGGCACAGTCCCAACAAGCCTTGATGTTGTTCCAGATAGTATTAGATACATGTTGAAAGCAAGTTTGTGTAGCCACCTGGCAGTATCTTCAGATCTATAGCTTTGATTGATGGGCATTGCAGGCTTAGACTATTTTTGCAGTGACACACTCCATTCTCTTGTTTTCTCCTGCTGATTCTTCATCTGCTCAGGCCCTCTTGATATTAATATGGGAATTAGGAAACCAAACCAGTGCAGAGGTGGCACAGCTGCCTAGATACAGGAGGGCTAGTCCTGCAGGATAATCAAGTGGATGCAGTTTTTGGAGAGGTCAGCCTCTTGACAGGGACAGTGGACAGATTTCAGAAATGGAGAGTAGGACACAGCTGGTCCACCTGCTGAATCCTGTGCCAGTTTCCAAAAATATCTCCCTTCCTGTCTGTTTTCAGAGTTGGAAGTTCTGCTGCAATAAATGCATTTGTATGATACAGTTTTCAAATTGAGGGTCATCTATTAGACTGTAAATAATTAGACTGTAGGAGACATAACACCGTAAGTCATGTTAAATTAAATTTGGCCTGAGACTGCCATTATATCTTGAGTTCCTATATACAAACTTTGGCCTAACTTAATAGATAAATAAGCAGAAACCTAATATAGGAGTATAAGACAGCCCAGTTTCAGCCGATCACAAGTATCAGGTTTCAGTCAATCATAGGTAGCCGCTCATTACATTAGATCCAAGTAAGGCACATGCTTAGCTAAAGCCAATCAGGTGATTTCTCTGCTTCTCTGTTCAGCCTATAAATGCTCACTGCTCATACTCTGGCAGAGCTCTCTGAATTTCTATTGGTTCAAGGTACTATGCAACTCATGAATCATTCTTTGTTCAAACAACTCCCTGAATTTAATTTGGTGTCAAGATTTTCTTTTAATAGTTATTTTGATTTAGTCTATGCTAGTGGTCTTCAGGTGGTAATTAGGGACCTCTGAAGAGAAAAGCTCAGGGGCTGGGGGATAGGGAAGGATTTGTTAAAGAGTACTATAAACAAAGGACTGTGTCAAATCCATCAGTTTCTTTCTCTCCCTCCCAGAGTCTTGTTCCCTCCAATCTGGGGCATTCCCTGTTGCCAGATACCAGCCCACCTGAGCTTCTACAGCAAGTTCCTGGCCTCCTGCTTGCAAAAAACAAACCAGTCAGTGTGGTCTGGCTACTTTTAAAAAGTTAATAACACCTCAGACTGCATTCATGCTACAGTAGTTTGCAGATCAAGGGATTGATGAGTCTCTCTGTGTTGGATACGATACTGGTCAGAGCAAATGTTTTGGGTTTAGTTCTGAGCACCATAGTTTAAGGATACGGCCCATAACAGTGAATGTCATACCTACTTGGCTGGGTGATAGGACCCAGTTACTTAACCACACTAATGTTAGTGTTGCTGTGAAGGTATTTTGAGATATTATTGATATCTATAATCAAGACACTTATCCCTAGTTCTGAATGCAAATACTATATTAAAATGTCTTACTAAATATTCCATTACAATTGTCATCAATGCTGAGAAGAAAAGGGTATTCTGAGAGTGGTAAGAGGGTCTTTATTTCATCCGGAGGATTAGGAAATATGGTAGATAAGGTAGAAGAATCAGACTTGTTTTGTGTTGCCCAAGAAAATAAACCATGCTCTAAGAGTAGAAGTTATAATGGGCAGTGAGGGACTAATGTAAACAAGAACTTGTTAATGATTAATGTTGAATCACTTCCTCTTAAAGCAATGAGTTCCTAGGGACCAGCTTAGTAAGTAATCACTGGGGTGGAAGCTGAAGGATTCACAGTACTCACTCAGATTGTAGTGTACGACATTGCCTTGCATTTGGAAACCACTTGGTACACTGGAAGAACTGACCATAGGCCAGTTTGACTGACTTACCAAAAAAGACAGTAGTTAAATACGATGTGACTGAAGAGGTAGAAAGAGGCTAATTCATACAAAGCCATGGAGTAAATGCAAACTTTTTAAATGAATGAAGGACTAAGATGACTTGGTGGTTTGAACTTCCTGATCATAGAGTCCTCAGATGTAGTCACAACTGGAGTTGTGTGGTGTGTAGAAACAGTCAAATTAGCAGGCCCTAGACTGGTATAAAGTCCTGTTTGCAAGGTTGTCCTTTAGCTGGTAGCAGGGAACCTGAACACTGGGAAGGTTCCCACCATTTTCAGAAGAGATAAGAATGTTTCAAGGTGCTTAAACTTTTTGCACAACAATATGGTTTATGCTAAACACCTGCTTGCCTTCTGGGTCTGGAATTTTAGGACATGCCAAGGCAAAGAGGGTCTGCATGACCAATCCCCAATAAAAATGCTGGGCACTGAGTCTCTAGTGAGCTTCCCTAGTAAAGAACATTTCACATGAACTGTCACAACTCATTACTGGAGGGATGAAGGACATCCTGTGTGACTCCACTAGGAAGCTCTTGAAAGCTTGTGCTTTGTTTCCTTTAGACTTTACCTTATATGTCTTTTTCCTTTGCTGATTTTTGCTTTGCATCCTTACTCTGTAATAAATCTTAGCCATGAGTATAATCATATCACTCCTGTGAGTCTTGGTGAATTGCTATGCCTTGGGAAGGCTGGCACAGCGTGTGACCCTGCAGACCTAAAAACCCATAGTAACTATGGAATGAGTTCCACCTCTCTGACCACTGGTGGGCTTAGAAGGATGGAGTGTAATGGCTGCACTGCTCCCAGGAAATTCTAGCCTCTGCAGTAGGAATTCTCCACAGAGGCTAGAATTCCTACTAGAGGGCATAGAAATGTCTGCTGTGATCCACAGCTGAGTAATGAAAATTTAAAGACATAACCAACTTCCAGTGAGGATATATTTAATACATATTCAACAACCACCTGCAATTCCCAGTGCTACTGCCCTAGTTTTTCCAGGAACATGCCATGTTACCTTCAGGAATTCACAAAGTCCATTTTGCAATACACTATAGTTTTAATCTATCTGTCTTTTTGTTAAAGTGCTCAATTTTTTTTTTTGCCAATGAATCTAATAAAGTATTCTTCAGGGCATTTCAATATTATGTCTTTATATTAAAGATAGAATACTATAATCTAAAGGCCCTCTTTAATCACATTATTATTCAAGATCAAGAAAAATCAGTCATGTCTTTGCATTTTGGATTCTGTCAAGTGCAGTACCTTTCAATAGTAACATAACAGAAAGCCACACAAAAACACAGTTTGCAAAATGTAGCCAACTTCACTATTCAATGGAGTGATGCTTAAAATTGCTGATTTTGCTTACTAAATACTTTTGCTTCATGGATTAAATGCAAATTCAAGATATTTATCCTTGTATTCCCAGGAGGGAGGAAAAGGCAATAAAATATTGATAAGAACTGGCATGGAAGACAAATCTTGATTTCTGGAGTATCAATAAGCAACACTACAGTTTCTTCTATCTCTGGAACCCAGCCATTCTGGCCCTATTATCAAAGCAGATCTGAATTCTTATCACAACAAACCTCCTCCCATGAACTGCCACTTGGGGATGTCACAAAGCTCTAGGACCTGACATCTCTGAGCAACCTGGTGCACCTCCTACGGAGGTTCTCATTGATGTGGATCAATGAAGTGTCTTCACTTTGTTGAGTACAGTTGGAATTTTTATGAAGCCAATAAATATTCAGAAGGCATCTACTTCCTAGAAGGCATGGGCTGTCTATTAAAGGTGACATCAACTTTGATATTTAGAAATGGTTGTAAAACAATGAAGCAAAAGAACCATGTTGGTAAGTAACAGATACAGTTGATATTATACAATCTGAAAAGACAAAACTCTCCACGGTCTATAAAAGTCTTTACAGGAGAGATCTATATTGAAATATAAGGTCTGGAGGAATTCAATGGTCAGAGGCAGGGGAGCACTTCCGATGGTTAAGATGAGCACATATGTGCATTCAGGAGACTGTGAGTAGACTAAGATGGCTGAGGGAAGGTCAGGAAGCAAGGCAGATCTGGAAAGGCAGACTGACAATAGCCTGGAATTCATTCTCCAACTGGCATTCCTCTTGCTGATGATAAAGGACTGACGCTGTTTTTAAGGTGACATTTCTGGACTGAGGTACAGGAAGAGCAGTTTGGAAGAAGTTGTAGCTCATTGAAAGAGAGCTTTGGGAGGACCCCAAACTAAAAGGCACCACAATGTATCTGTGGTAATGAGATCAAATTATATTAGAAACAGGGAGGGAGAAAAAGACACATACATGACAAGCAAAATGAAGAAATAGCCAAGAAGCATTGGAAACTTATGATATTTAGGTCCCATAAGAAGCTTCTAAACAATGGGTCAAAAGGGGGTCCATTCCAAGTTTTCTTAGGATTCTCCATACTGCTTTCCAGAGTGGCTGCACCAATTTGCAACTCCATCAGCGAGGTAAAAGTGTGCCTTTTCCCCCACATCCATGCCAACATCTATTATTGTTTGTGTTCTTGATAATAGCCATTCTAATTGGAGTAAGAAGAAATCTTATAGTTGTTTTAATTTGCATTTTTTCTAATTACTAGAGATGTTGAACATTTTTCATATATTTGTTAATCACTTGTATATCTTCTTCTGTAAAGTGAAAATGATTTGATACTATACTGTCATAATATATAATACTATACTTCTAATTTATAGCCCTCATCATAATTATAATAAAATAATTATTAGTGTCATTGTTGCTTGATTGTGATTCCCATTTTAGTTCATAAACTCTTTGAGGTTGGGCTGGGTGTGCATACCTGTAATCCCAGCAACTTAGAAGGCCGAGACAGTAAGATTGAAGGATCAAAGCAGTCTCAGCAGCTTAGTGAGGCCATAAGCAACCCAGTGAGATCCTGTCTTTAAATGAAATAGAAAAAAGGGCTGGGGATGTGGCATAGTGGTTTAGAACCTTTGGGTTTAATCCCTGGTACTGAAAAAAGAAAAAAAAAGAAAAGGCAGCACTCTTTCTGGTTGGGATTATTATATCTCAAGTTCCTGGTGTAAATTGTGGTACATTGCAACTGTTCAGAAATGGAATTAATATGTAGACCTACTAGGAGAAATGTAAGCAAGACAAATCAGAAGTGAATGTGTAGCCACAGGTACTTCTTATAACAGGTGTTAGGTGACAGGGCTTTCATGGTGTTTTATAAATGACATTTGTCCAAATCCCTATATAACAGGCTATGCCATTATAAAAACTGAGTTTATTGTACAGGTAATATTAACTAAATGGCCTCAAAGCTAATGGATGAAGAAAACTTGTTCAAGTAGGAATGTCAAGTAAAAATGACTTTTCATACTGAATTATTGAAAATGCCTTTAGCTGGCTGTAAGTTCTTCCAGCATTGTGAAGTACTATGAATACCTGTTCTTTCTTAATGTTGAAATCATACATACAAGAACAAAATTATTTCTTTTTAAATAGAACCTTAATGAGTGAATGAATGAATAGATGAATGAATGAATTAGAGCTATGAACACTGGGAGACTGAGGAGACCATCTATGTTGCTATTGATTGGCTACTACTGAGTAGCCAAGGAATATGGCCAAATCACAAACAGAATTCTGTGATTCAGTCACTCACCCTACATTTCTAAACAATGGAGCCACCAATCTGTGTTCTGAGAACTTTAAGAGCATATTACTAAGTGAATTAATTAAAAACATTAAAATATCTATCCATGCTCATAGTAAAATATTAGCGAAAAAAACATAAGTCTCAGTACCTCTTTATCTAAAGAAATCCTGGAACCCAGGACATTCAGAACAGTTACATGTCTGTGTATGGATGCATTTCATTCCCAGAGCACAATCTAGTCTTCACACAGAGACTAAGTCAAACATGTTTGCTTATCAGATTTCTAAGTTCATGGTAGGAGCAAAGCAACACAATATGTATGAGTTTGGGCATTTCTAGGCGGGTACATTGGAAAGAGCACATGACATCTGGAAAGGGAAAGTAAGAGAAGAAGTAAAAAATTCAAACAAATAAAGGAATGCAAAGGGAATCCGCACAGCAGCCTGAGACTCATGTAAGATAGGAAACTGCTGTCCACACCTCACTGCTTCTCAAGAACAATCAGCTGTATATATAATTGAGATACCTGGCCACCCACAATGCTTTGTTTCACAAGGGACATCATCACATATCTGGGAAATATTCCTATCCATTTACTTAATGTTATAGAAAATAAGCTTCGACACCTTACAAAATTCAATCTTTAGCAAAAAATTTCACTAAAGTGAAATATTTTATATTCTGATGATGCTGATATTTAAACAAGACTAAATTAGTGACCTTTATTATTAAATATTAGAAAAGCTGCCTACTCATAATCTGAGAAATCCTAACTCTGTTGAGAAACTGAGGTATGTCTTACTTTTATACCAAGAGATAAAGTCCTAAGAAACAAATTCTGTGCAGACATTCCAAGAAATTGCCCATTAAATTCAGTCTTGAAATTCTAACAAACTCTATGGGACAGGCCTTCCTAGACATAAATAATAGATCCAAAAATGTCTGGAAAGGGAGTCTTGGCCAATGGGGGCTGTCTTTAAGATGTGCTAATACTGTTATGTGACAGCATAGAACAGAGAGGGCCTCTGATGGCCTCAGATTTATGCTTCTGCCTCTTTACCAACTGTAAGTTTTGGCCTATCAAGACACACTGAAAAATCAATGTTGACCTGCAGTGAAGGCTGTTGGATATTAAATTACTTTTCCAAAAATAAGACATGGAAATCATGGATGAACAGAATTTATTTTCCAGAAAACCTTTTTCTATGTGTTGTCCCAGAAGTTTTTCCCCTGCCAGTCTCTCCCATTTCCTCTTCTCATCTTTTCTCCCCCACAATATCCACTCTGTTCACCTTGGTATACCTGAAAGTTTACTATAATCCACCTGTTCATACCTCACATCATTTCATCATTTTCAGGTTTGTAGATAAAGGTCTGGAGAAAACCTGTTTCCTTCTGTTGGCTCAAGGGATTGGTGTGACGGTGCTGTATTTCAGCAGGTGAGAGCATTAAAGCAGCTCCATCACCCTTGACACTCCCCCTTGTGTAAAAGCACTCTGAAGACAGACAAGAAGGAACTCACAACCTGACAGCAAATGTCTAGAGAGGTCAAGGATCCCTTTAAATGCTGTGAGACAGTGCACTTCTAGATTTCTTGCAGTGCATAGAGTGTTTTGAAAATAATATTTTCTTTCTGCCTACCAAGGTAGCAGACACACTCAGCAGAAAATCTGAGAAACAGAAAATCTACAAACAAAAATCAAATTCCTTTATTACACACCCAGAGATAACTGCTATTATTATTTTGGTGTATAACCATAAAACATAGTAAGGGTGTTTCTTCATTTGGGGACTGAGGTTTAAGTGCAGAAGTTAGTGGGGAAAAGAGCCAATATCTCTTTCTCCCACGTTTTGTGAAAAAGTGATTCTATTAAAAAAAACTTGGATTGTCATTATCCTAGTTGAAACCAATTATTAATTCAGATAAAGAAATGCCATAGACAGGCACAGTGGCACATGACTGTAATCCCGGCAACTTGGGAGGCGGAGGCAGGAGGATCTCCAAGTTCAAAGCCAGCCTCCACAACTGAGTGAGGCGCTAAGCAACTCAGTGAGATCCTGTCTCTAAATAAAATACATAAAAGGACTAGGGATGTGGCTCACTGGTTAAGTGCCCCTGAGTTCAAGTTCAAACCCCAGTATCAAAAAAAAAAAAAAAAAAAAAAAAGAATGAAAGAAAAGAAAAGAAAAAAGAAATAGCATAGTGAGGAAGAATAAGGATTGTGGATCCAGACCACTGGAGTTTGAATCCTGGCAAAAATAAATTAATCTCTTTGTATTTTATTCAAAAATAAGTATGTTTATGAAATAACAACCATAATAATATGTTGTAGGGCAATTGTGAGAATCAAAGAGTTAATAAGTACTTCGAAAGTGGCTAGTGCAAGTGACATGCCCAGCTAACTTTTCCTATCATGAAGACTGCAGGCCCTGGCAGTGGAGTGTTCATTGCTAAGGGCTCTTACTAGGCCACCTGCATATAATATTTTCAAAGACCTATCAATCACCAGATATTAAGATCTCCATATTCTGGTCCTATTCTGGCCACTAATTATTTGTCACCTTGGTAAGTCATTGGATCATTGTTTCATTGGCAAATCAGAGTGTTATGCCCTATTGGTGGTTCCTGATCATTTTGAGTGTATGCGATAAAGCAGCTTGTTCATGATATCAGGGGTCTTGTGAGACCTGGAAGCCCTTCCAGAGGCCCTTGGCTAAGAACCCATGTTCTATGATCCCTGATAGTTCTTCATTCTGATGTTCCATGGTGTTCAACGTCATGGAAATGACCTCACTCTCATGATTCCTGACTGGACTATGGTAGAAAAAAGAAAAGGGTGAGAAGGAAGTTTAGGAAGCAACTCTTCTTCATGGAAGATTTCCCTGTTTTCCATCTTATTGAGTTTCCTAATTAAATCTCTTACACATACTTTCAATTCCTGATTCACTCAGGATCTGGGGATCTAGCAGTACTTATTTATATGCTAATTTGCTACAGATAATTGTACTCTTTCTCAATCCCAAAGGAACAAGAGATATTTAGCCTCATGCTTTGCTGCTTCCACTGGCACCCAAGACAGCCAGTCCACAGCCAGGGTGCAAAGTACCCTGGAAAACAAAGCCTGACCCAGAGTGCCACACTGAACCAGGTGGTGATGGGATCGGGCTGCTGACGACGACAGACACAAATGACATGAGCCCCAGTGACGATCTACAGTTGTGTGCCTTAGAGTGTGACCCAGGGATGATCGCCAAGCAGGACCTCTATGTGTTAGGTTCTGTGTGAATGGCCATGGTGGCTGAACCCAGAGACTCACCCCAGACATACTGATGAGAACTTATAAGCAGGGAGCCTAGGAATGTGCATCTTCAAGCGCATCAAATAATTCTCATGAATTTTGAAGTCTAGAACCTCTGTCATAGAAAAACTTACTTGTGGGCATATGAGAAAGAAGATTTTTTTACTAAGAACACTCAAATTTTAAGAATCTATACTAGGGTTTCCATCCTAGTGATATAAGATGTGCCTATCAGACACTGGAAGGTAGAGATCACCATGGGAGTACTGTAGATGTTCTCAGCTTTGGTTTCTATAAATTCAGAACAGTGATGCCTGTCTTACACTGTAGTTGAGCATTTAATTAAATAGTGCCCATTAGACAAGATAAATAAGCTCTGACATATCCACACAACAGAAAAATATGGAATTCTATAGAAGAACAAGGAGGCTACTTATTGAAAACTCGTTTAAGATGTGGAAAAAACAAAGTGCTTAGCAATATACACACAGTACTTTATAAACTACTCTTTATATAAGAAACACAAAGGAATAAGAATATGTATTTGCATTGTATGTGTGTGTGCATAAAGAAACAATTAAAAATGGTTACTGTAGGAAAAAAAACAGGGTGGATAGGAATGGGACGGCCTGTATGCCAAAATAAAATTAAAAACAAGGATGTCGTTAGTCCCTTCCCCTAACATCAATCTATTCTGAGCAAGGAAAAGCAACTTATTTAAAGCGATCAGTCCAATAATTTAACATGCCAAGTTATCACTCTTCTGCTTAGTTTAGATTTTAATAAGTGCTGACCATGAAATTATTATATTTCACTCTAATAGTTGCCAAAACTCTCATCACCCAAATCAGCTTGCAAATCCAGGGGGAAATATCTGGATGAAGGGTTATTATCAAAATGTATCAGTAATTTGTTTCTGAAACAGGAGGAAGAAATGTCCTAGATCAGCAGAAAACAAAATTGGAGACATCCATAACCTGGTGGTGAACTTATCTGTGCGGCAGAGTTTCTGCATCGATTGTTATGCACTTTGTCTACTCCATCAGGTCATGAATGATGCATGGCACTACAAGACAGTCAGCTGCACAGCTCTCTGCTGCTGATTGAAACAGAGAGGACTGTTTGGGAGCAGAGAGACGGGTCTTCACTTTGCTTTTAGCTTTGCACCAGTTTGTGGAACAAATCCACTGCAATTTCTTTAAGCTTTGTTCCTGAAATTCTCTTGGGCCAGATTTCTTATCAGATGTATTTTCCTCTTTAAAAAACCAAAACAACTCAAAGGCACAGCAAGGTGGTTTGGAGGAACAACATTGCAAAACTCAGAGTTGCAGAATATTCACAGTCAACTGATAGCCTTTCAAATAACAAGTTTCCCCCACCCCCACTTTTTTTTAACAATGAGGGTTGACAAGGGGGAGAAGATAAGAAGAGATATTTAATTTCTGAAATTATCTTTTCAGTATAGTGATTGCCTTTTTATAATATGGGTATCAATGTAGCGAGTATGAATAGAAATCTCATTTTCTTTATCAAAAAAGCACCACTCCATCCTAGACAGTTGCTGGAGATTTTCCCAACTCAATTGATGATTTTATAATATACAGATTGTTGCATATGCCAAGACCATAGATGCTGTTCTAAAATATTATTTTCAGTTTTATAATTGATATGACCCTACGTTGGCAAGTCTCCAGAGAAAAATTGGTAAGGTTGGACCTCATCATGGAGGTCACTGTAAACTGGTCATCTTCAATACAAGAGACAAAGAAGATGCTCAGGGCAGCTTCAGTTTTTAGTTTTCAATGAGTCAAAGACCAGTGATTCTCCCCCAGTACATATGAGTTAGTTTGGGTCAATAATATATGAGTGGCGGTAAGGGGCCATTTCTGGGTCATCGCCTTGCCTCACACTTCCTCTTTTTCCATTTCCTGGGAGAGAGACAATGTGAGAAGTCATGTTTTGAGGATGACAGAAGGACCTGGAGTCATGGACTGTTAACCAAAGAAGAAAGAAAACCTTGTTTGAGCCAGTGTATTTTGGGTCTTTCCTAATGAAGATGGCTGGATGTAAGAGAATGTTCTAGGAGAACAATTTAGCTGTGAACAGTCAAGAATGGATAGGGTCACCAGGAATAAAGGATGAAGTACTGTTAATAGGACTACAATCTTGACAATGAAGTGAATAACGGTAAACTAGGCAGAAGAACCTTGAAGAACAGAAAATCTAAAACTTATAATAGAGATTGTAACCCAGACTCTTTATCCATGCTACAGATACTTAAACAAAGCAAGGTGAAATTAATGCATTATAGCTATATCTTTGTTCACAGTCATTAGAGATACAGAATAGGAAGTAGACAGACTTTGGCATCATATAGACCTGGCTTTGATCTCAACTCTGCCACTACTAATCATGGGGTAATGGGAGATTCATTTAAGTCCCCTGAACCTGCAGTGTAAGTGGAGACAGTAACATATCTGCTCGAGGCATCAGGGTACAGGTAGAACAGAAGCTGGTTCATACAAAGGGAGTCAATCAATCAACATCAGGTGT
Organism: Sciurus carolinensis; assembly: GCF_902686445.1. Classification (NCBI taxonomy): domain Eukaryota; kingdom Metazoa; phylum Chordata; class Mammalia; order Rodentia; family Sciuridae; genus Sciurus; species Sciurus carolinensis. The sequence continues at coordinate 72,024,388 of NC_062226.1, forward strand.
ATCTATCGCTCTGCTTCTCTTCTGAGGAGGTATCACAGACATCTTAGTGTCAGGAGAGTAAGAAAGAATGGGTAAGAGGACAGAGTAGGCAATAGAATTTGGTTTATTTTGTACTGATTCTGTTGATAGGGTCTGAAGTGGCAGAATTAGTGGGCCCAGATCATTAAGAAATATTTTCAGAGAGGAGCTAGTTGGGACTGAACTCATTTCTTTACTCAGGGAAATCAAAATATTTCAGATCTAGTTTCCAGAAGTTTATGGAACACCTACATTAATGGCAACACCTACATTTTTTGAGGTTTCTCTATTTTCTGTTACAGTTGGTCAGCATCAGGATCAAATTTTTCTTTCAGTGTGGTCACCGGTTAATTTATAAAAATGAGTTAAGGAAAACTACCATTAATCCTACAAAGCATTTTATCTTAGTTTTGCCTATTGGTATTTCTCTCTGAACATATCTGTTCATTCATCTCTTCAGTAGTTAATATTTACTGAGTGCTTACCATGTCCAGACATCCTTCTTAATCTATATTAGCTAATCCTCACAATAACCCCTGGGGTCAGGTACCATTTTCACCCTGTTCTACAGATGAGGACAATAAACAAATGGATTCAGTTATTGATCCAAGATCACACAGCAGATAGGAGCAGAATCAAGAGCTGGACCCAGGCAGTTGTGAACAGCTATAAAACTATAAGGGGGAAGTAATAAGGATGAGGATGAAAAGGTAAAGAGAAGAGGAACTTTGATAGTGGAAAATATAGGCTTATGCAAAATCCTGAATTTGAGCCAAAATCTTAACTTCAGAACTTCTTGGCAGTAAAGCCAAAAAGGGAAATGGGATATGTGACATGGTTTTTACTATATAGTAAAAGATATGTGATTATTCCTCAAAGATAAACATATTGTATCCTTCTCAACCCGTCATTTAACTTCCCAGTTCTAAGCTTGACAAAGGAGAAAGAGGTGCTATCCATGATCAGCTCCTGACACTATTTAATTGCTTTAATTTTGCAGGCCAGAGAGTAGCTCCAACTACTAGTTCATGTTCCAAAGTGCCCACCAATATTTTCTTGAATAAGATTTTAGTGCAAGCTCTAATGTTTTTCCCCACTTCACTGCATATTATCAGTAAACAATTAAATCAGTTTGGTTAGAAAATTTTATTTCTTGTGTTGTATAATATTAGAGTAGAGAACCCTGCTTTTCAAACTAGCAGCTAAAATGTGACAAGAACTCTATAATGCATGAATTACATCATTGGATAAAAATATGAAAATATTTGTAAGATGTAATGCTGAAAAAAAAGAATGCTGAATTTTATAGTGGTACAAAAGTATTTATGATTATCTTCATGCTATTTCCCTAGGTAGTTATAAAAAAAAGCTGGAAAACATTAATGAAAAAGAAGAGACTTCCATTATATAAAATTATTCTAATTGAAACTTTCATTGCTGAACTATTTTTCATCTATGTAAAGAACACATCTTTGATTCTATTAAATTGGGATTTTTGGATAATTATTAACTTTTAGAGTTGACAACATACTTCTTTTTCCATCTGGTTAACAGAGTCTGATGGTACTATGATTATTGTTAACAACATAACTTGACAGTCTGCATTTTATTTTAGTAACCAACAGAACAGGTAAGGTGTATTTTTAGCTCTTATTTAAATCATTATCCAAATATTGTACAATATTTTTCTGCACAGCAGTAAGCAATCTGTGTAGCTATTTCTTACAATGTTTTTGCTCTGATTGGTATGAGAACAGACCAGTTACTGTGGAAAGAATTGCCTGCTATAGATATTTATTTATTCCTGCTTGTATGATACTTCCTTTATGTTTCAAAGGAGAAAAGAATATGACTTTCGGTTTCTTCACCATCCAACTCTGAGGAGTTGTAGTTGTTGGCATTTCGTGGTGCAGGTGGGTTCCAACATCAGACATCCTGACTCTGTTCTTTAGCAAGTTACCTAACATCCTTCTGCTCTGGTTGCTTCACATCTCAAATGATCATTATGATAATTTCTAATTCACAGGGTTATTGCAAGGACTGAAAGAAATGACACCCTCACAGTAACTACAATAGTACATAGTCACAGTAGAATAGTACAAATAAGTTGTCAATTATTATTACTGCTGTGATTACAAAAATAGGCAAATAAAGATTCCTGAGCTCTACCCCCCAATTTCCCAAATTGAATCTCATACATTAGTGCCCAAGGATCCACATTTCCAAAGTTTCCAGATGACTTGGAAATACTCCCAGGTTTGGGAACCGCAGGTTCAAAGCAAACACTACTGAAGACTTGCTCCAAAAGTCAGTCCAGGGATTGGGACAAGCATCATGACCTGCTGGCCATATGCCCAACTGTCTAACTAAGTGACCTCACTTGACTATTCCTTGCACTCCCTCAGGACTGTTCCAGGTCAACTTTCTCACAGAGAAATGCACCCCCCATTTCAACTCAAGTCTCTTGACTCCTCTGCCTCATTCCTTCCAGTCAGGAAAACCTCTCTCTCTGGTCCAATTCCATGAATCATTAAAGAAAGTCAGTTCAAATGACAAAAAGGCAGAAATTAGGAGAGGTGAGTTCACTTCTAAGGTTCCTTCAGATAAACAGCACTGAGAAATCCCCACGGACCTCTCCTTCTTCCTTTTAACTAAACCTGGAAGATTTTAGGTACGAGGCTGGATGGTAAGCTATTATTTAAATGTATTGCTTTTGCCTGTTTTTACCACAGTACCATTACCTTCTTTAACCACAGACACACAGTTTTCATTTTGGGTGACATATGCTTTTACGTGTTATTTTAGGAATCCAAAGAATGTATGGCAATGTGTCTGTGGAAAGAGGTACACTGGCCTCCTAATGGACTTAAATGACATTTGGAATTCACCCCATGGCTACATGGGAACAAGGTGTGTGTCAGTTTGTCCTGAATTGCACATAAATGCTACAGGCCCAAGCAGCGAGTGTGAGGTACACAAAGCAACTATAAACACAAGTTCCTCTCCAGCAACACCACACCTAGCTTCAAACCCTTCCCCCACCCCATGCTCCTGTGAAAACTGTGTTTACCCACAACTCTGCCTGCACTGGAATCTACATAGTCAATTTCTAGAAACTTAGGAAGGAAAATTTTAACAGTATTTGCCTCCTGGGAGGGACAATAGAGAATGAGGAATTAATTACTGGTGATGAGCTGTCATAATGTTTTTATACAGTACTTTCTCATACTCTAAAATTTTCACAGAGGCCTATATTACTTTTTCCAATTAATGCTAAAATAATTTAGGTATCACTGTAATTAAAAGCAAAGAGTTTTAAAGTTTTTAGTGTCACATGTGTAGATGGATGTAGGTACAACATAAAATTTTGTTAAATAAACCTATGCAATGTTACAGAGACCACCAAATATACTTTCCCCTAATTGTATTGATTCTTTAAATATTATAATGGCTGTATTTCTGCTGGGGCTAATAGAAGAGAGCATGATAAAATTTAGTGTATGAGCCTAGAATTTCCATAAAACTTTTTTTCAATATTATTTCAATTTAGAGCATAAAGATGCAGGAAGAATTCTAGACTAAGCTGGTACAAAGCAAATAGGTGGTATAACCTAGAAACCCTGCTAAAGGTCAAGGTCAAGGCCTGTTTACCCACTGAGCCTGGATGCAACCTCAGGATCCTTCTCAAGGAACTCACTGCCAGTTAAGCAGAATGAGAACCACTTTTTCTGAATCTGACCTAGACTTTGTAGTTTCAAACAGCCCTGGAACTCCTGGAGAGGCAGGGTAAGAAGCCACTGTGTTGGGGCTGGGGTTTTGTTTGTACAAGCCCAGTATCTCAAAGGAGAGGACATGTTTGATTGTGCCCATCAGAGTTGGCAGCTGGAACTTGGGTAAACCACCAGAGTAAAGCAGAAGATGAAAAAAAAAAATGTCACTCTCTGGGAAAAGAAAAGGCAGATCTGTCTAGTCCATGAACACTGACCAATTGTGGTTTGGAGTGAAGGTGTGCCTCTGAGGGTGGCCTTCTGTGCTGTTCCCTCAGGTTGGCTTCTATTCCAAGGAATTTGTGCTGGTCTCCTGAGGAGAGTGTGTTGTGCAATAAAACCAGGCCAAATGAATCCTGGAGGTATATGAACTTAGGTAAGTCAACTGTCTCCAAGTGACTCTTTTTTCTGTTTGGTAAAGCACCTGCGTGGGAAGGGGTGATTTCTAAAGTCCTTTTCAGTTTGCATGTTCAGAAGCGTATCTTTCAGAGATAATCTGGAGAGTAAATAGTTCTTTATTAAAAATGCATGTGAGTCTTCCCAATGGAACGCAGCACTGGGTTATTCAAGTCGAATCCATCTGCTCCCTCCCTAGCTCACTTAGGCATCCACAGTATCTGTCAGTGTGTTCACTATAACATCATGCAAATCCTTCTTCTGGGGTTGGGGTTGGATTAAAAAGGCTGGCACATCCTGAAATGGCCTTTCTACACTGCCCACATTACCATCCATGATCTTCTGGTTACCCTGGGAAAGTTTATAAGGACATAACAGAGACTCTTTGCCTTCTAGGATTCCTAATCTAGTCATTACTATGAGATGGCAACAATAGTAAAGGCTGCTGTCACCCTATGGTGACAAGAACAAGAGGTAGATGAAAGAGGCTTTAACTATACTTTCTATTAACTCCCCAGTCCCTAAACCAAACCAAATAAACATGGTCAAAGGTCCAGACTCATGGGTCTGCAACCGGTACAGTTGTACAGATCCCCACACCCAAAAGGGAGAGTCTGCTGGGAACTCAATACTCTGTAGTTGCCATCTTGAAATGCTTAGTAATTTTATTGTTGGATTATATTCTCTTAGTGAGGTCATACTGGATAATGGAATAAACCAGGGCAAATGGAACCCAGACCCAGTGGCAATTCCACCTTTCACTGCCTCCTTGGGATGGAATCGTGGTCATCTGCAACCCCAACTCTAACCAGCACTTGCCTTCTCCCCCACTCTCTCAGGAACCTAGATGTATTCACATAAGTAAGTATCCCAAACTTGAAGGAGTACAACACGAAACAGCCAACAAAAATGCCATGACAGGTTGACAGAGAGGCTACAAAGAAACAAACACATTTTTTCCCTGCTTTTTGAATAAGGGTTCCTGCATTTTTATTTTGCAGCAGACCTGGCAAATTATGAAGTGTGTACACAGTAAGTGTGAAAGTCCTTGCAGTCCCTCCTTCCACTGTGATGGTGACACTCACCTTCTTTCTTATCCACATTCTGGAGTTGATCACATACCTGATAAGGACAGAACCAAAGAACAGCACAAAGTGAGGAGAAGGGAAATCACCAGGCTTGTTGGAGAGACTGTTCCTCTACACTGACCCAGGCGAGTCCAGGACAGTGCCTTCCTCAGCTTTGTGGACAAAATGCTACACTAATCTTTATCAAATCAGAGTTCACTCTGCCTTTAAGAATACATAGAGGAATAATGTATCAACACTCTACCTGGAAAGATGGGACAAAGTCACACCAAATGGTGAACACAATGCAAGATGATCTTCAAAAGCAGTTAGGAAGATGAGCAGTCAAAGAAGTTGGCCCAGATTCTGCTCCTTGCTCATCACACACTAGCTGTCTACTGTGTCAGCAGACCTCTGCCTTTTAGTGTGCTCATCTTTAAAAATGGGTAATAAGAGTAGCCACCTTAGTAACAGTTGAAAGGAATAAATACTTAGGATAGAGTCTAGCAAACCTGCGCAATCAGTGTTAGATGTAAAGGTTCAAGGGTGAGAAGTCTTTAACAGACATAGGGCAATCAAGGAAAGATTTGCAAGGTGCCAAGACAGCTGTTTTACTGAAAGTCTTTATGACAATACTAAGAAAGCAACTGTGAATTGAATCTTGGTAGAATATCTACAAGAAAATGCTTTATGTCATTGTTTGAATGAACAAGCACACACATACACACACACAGGAGAGCATTTGGAAATAAGAGACTTACTTTAACTGCATGCTTTGTGTGCTATTTCCGAAAGAATTGCCATTGGTTTTTCCAATCGCACAGAGTTTTTCTGGTAGGAAGCAGTTCTAATGAGAGTGTGCAAACACCTGTCTTACATTCTGGCTCCTTCCTTCACTACACTGACTCACTAGAGTCACAATTTAGGATGATTCTGAATAAGATAAAAGCCACATCAGCCTACTCACCAATCTTCTAATTTTTCTACCAGTGAAATCCTATCTCCCTGCACAGATGTAACAATCTCTATAGATGTTTTTTAAAGAAATCCACATTGGAAAGAAAGAGTGCATCTTTCTGGTTATGAGTCTTTACCTATAACCAAATGAGTTCCTAAAATACCAATTTAGTTAACTCTATGTTCAGTTACTAGTTATATCCTCTCAACTGATCCTATTGCCAATATTAAAGATGGTGAAAATATATCAGATGAATAAAGGCTATTTCCCTTGGTGTTTACTAAGGCTCATTTGTGTGCTTTGGTTTGGTTATGTGGTGAAAATTCCTAAGACTGTATGCATAGATAGCCAAACAGCTGATGTTGAAAATAAAAGTTGACAAACTACTACAATGATGCCAACCTTCCTGATGCTCAATGGAACAGTATCTTCTTATCAGGGCTGTGTAGTCTACTGTTCTACAGTCTTGTCAGGCAATATCTACTAACATAAGGAGTAAAGAGAGGATGCCCAAAAGCAAGGTCACAGTTTTCTTTAAATTTCATTTTAGGTAAACAAAGGGAATTAATGTTAGGAGTTAAGACATAAGTCCAAACCCTGTTGAATCCAAGTTCATGAGATGCCTTAACTTAAAACTTCCATCCCCTCCTGTGTCAGAAAGAGAAAGTGTATTCCCAAGATGGAAGTAGAGGTCCTGTGAAAAGTCTTCCAGCTCTAAGTCTAGGATTCTGTTTGAAGGATTCAATGAACTGCCATGGTCTGATCTCCTGTCAAATCAAGAAACAGAACAGATTTTTAAGAGAGTTTAAGTGATCTATGACAGAGAACATAAATCAAAATGTCAATAATGTAGCCAATGATCTTGGCTTTAGCAGGAACAGTGAACTCTGGTGGTAGAGGCGAGGAAGGTCATATACAAACAATAAGCTATTCAATTTTACTTCTAAAAAGACTTTAAGATAGCAAGGAGGACTTAAGCAGGCAGGGACAGAACAGGTAATATCTTAGAAGACAATTTGAAAAGAATATTTACATGGAAATATGGAGATGTCTAGCTTGACCCAAATAGCAGAGTCTCAAATACCTCTATGTGTATATTCCCAGGAACGACCCTCAGGTAGATAACACAATATGCATTCCACAGAATCCATTCAACTTAGGGGGCAATGGAACTGAATTCTGGGTGAATCTCATGGAAAATACAGGTGGAATGATGGTGTGAGATGGAAATAATTTCATAAAATATAATCAATGTCAGTCTGATAATTATCATTTATTGAGTGTCCACCATGGATCAAGAACTACACTGGAAGGAAGCAGGATGGCGAACTAGAGGGTGATTGAATTCCATGTCACTCCAGGATTCAAGAAGACAAAATACTGAGAGAGCCAGGACCAGCACAGAGCTGCCAGGTGAGACTTCCCCGCCGGGGAGGTAGGCCCAGAGAGCTGGGACCAGACCAGCCAGGCCCCAGCCCACAGTCTAGTGCCCCTGCAGTTGACCATCTGTCAACTCATGGAGGTGCCTTTGCCCACTACCAGGGAATATACCCCACCTGGAGGCCACCATCCCTAGAGGGAAAGCATCCTTTGTGGATCACAGTGCTATCAAGTTCCTCCAAGACTTCAGGCTACTGAAGACTAGGAGGTGAGTTATTGGAAACCTGCAGGGACACTATGAATCTATAGGTGGGAAACTGCAATACCTCAGATTTGCACTCCTAGAGGGGAAAATACCTGAGCAATATGAGAAAACAAGGAAAGAAAGTGTCCCAAACAAACCTAGATGCTACGTCAATAAAATACAATGACAGTATGCCAGAAGAAATGTCCGAAAGGGAGTTCAGAATGTACATAATTAAAATGATCAGAGAGGCAAACAATGAGAGAGCAAATGCAATCAACAGTTAAAAGAGAAAATGCAGGAAGCAAAGGATCATTTCAATAAAGAGATAGAGATTCTGAAAAAAATAAAAACAGAAATTCTTGAAATGAAGGAAACAATAAACCAAATTAAAAACTCCATAGAAAGTATAACCAATAGGATAGAACACCTGGAAGAGAGAACCTCAGACACTGAAGACAAAATATTTAATCCTGAAAATAAAGTTAACCAAACAGAGAAGATGGTAAGAAATCATGAAGAGAATCTCCAAGAATTATGGAATATCATGAAAAGACCAAATTTAAGAATTACTGGAATTGAGGAAGGCACAGAGAAACAAACCAAAGGAATGAACAATATATTCAATAAAATAATATCAAAAAATTTCCCAAATCTGAAGAATGAAATATACAATCAAATATAAGAGGCTTAAAGGACACCGAATTACAAAATTACAACAGACCCACACCAAGGCACATTATAATGAAAATACCTAACATACAAAATAAAGATAGAATTTTAAAGGTTGTGAGAAAAAAAAAATCATATTACATTCAGGGGAAAACAATATGGATATCAGCAGATTTCTCAACCCAGACCCTAAAACCTAGAAGGAACTTGAACAGCATTTTTTAAGCTCTGAAAGTAAATGGATACCAACCAAGAATATTATACACAGCAAAACTTACCTTCAGATTTGACAACGAAATAAAATCCTTCCATGATAAACAAAAGCTAAAAGAATTTACAAATAGAAAGCTAGCACTACAGAACATTCTCAGTAAAATATTCCATGAGGAAGAGATGAAAAACAATGATGTAAGTTAGCAAAGGGAGGAACTACCCTAAAGGAATAGCCAAATAAAGGAGAAACCAACTCAAGTTAAAAACCAAAAATAAGCCAAAATGACCAGAAATACAAATCATATCTCAATAATATCCCTGAATGTTAACGACCTGAACTCATCAATTGAAAGACACAGACTGGCAGATTGGATTAAAAATAAAGACCCAACAATATTCTGCCTTTAAGAGACTCATCTAATAGAAAAAGATACCCACAGATTAAAGGTGAAAGGATGGGCAAAAACATACCATGCACATGAACTCAGCAAAAAAGTGGGGGTATCCAACATCATATCAGATAAAGTGAACTTCAAGTCAAAGTTAGTCAGAAGGGATAAAGAAGGACATTTCATACTGCTTAATGGAAGCATAAATCAGCAAGACACAACAATCATAAATATTCATGCCCCAAACAATGGCTCATCCATGTACATCAAACAAATCCTTTTCAATTCCAGGAATCAAATAAACCAAAACACAATAATATTAGGTGATTTTAACATACATCTCTCACAACTGGACAGATCTTTCAAACAAAAATTGAACAAAGAAACCACAGATCTCAATAACACAACCGATAATTTAGACTTAACAGACATATATAGAATATTCCATCCATCAATGAACAAATACACTTTCTTCTCAGCAGCACATGAATCCTTCTCTAAAACAGACCATATGTTACGCCACAAAGATACTCTTAGCAAATACAAAAAGATAGAGATACTACCTTGTATTCTATTAGATCATAATGAAACAAAATTAGAAATCAATGACAAAATAAAAACAAACTACTCCAACACATGGAGATTAAATAATATGCTATTAAATGATGCATGGATAACAGAAGATATCAGGGGGTAAATAAAAAAATTCTTAGAGGTAAACGAGAACAAATGTACAACATATCAAAATGTCTGGGACACTATGAAAGCAGTAGTAAGAGGAAAATTCATTTCATGGAGCACATTCAATAAAAGAAGAAAAAGTCAACAAATAAACGACCTAACACTACAGCTCAAAGCCCTAGAAAAAGATCAGATCAACATCAAAAGTAGTAGAAAACAGGAAATAGTTAAAATAAGAGCTGAAATCAATGAAACTTAAACAAAAGAAACGATTGAAAAAATTGACAAAAAGTTGGTTCTTTGAAAAAAATAAACAAATTGGTAAACCCCTAACAAAGAGAAGGAGAGAGAAAACTCAAATTACTAAAAGTCGGTACAAAAAAGGAAATATCATGACAGACACTATTGAAATACAAAACCTAATTAGAAGCTATTTTGAAAATCTATATTCCAACAAAATAGAAAATCTCAAAGACATCAACAGGTTTCTAGAGACATATGATCCACTCAAACTTAGTCAGGAGGACAAACACAATTTAAATAGATCAGTTTCTAGCAATGAAATAGAAATCATCAAGAGCCTACCAACAAAGAAAAGGCTGGGACCAGATAGATTCTCAACTGAGTTCTACAAGACCTTCAGAGAAGAGTTCATTCCAATACTCCTCAAAGTATTCCATGAAATAGAAGAGGAGGGAACCCTTCCTAACTCATTGTATGAAGCTAATATCAACCTGATACCAAAACCGGACAGAGGCACATTTAGGAAAGAAAATTTCAGACCAATATCCTTAATGAACATAGATGCAAAAATTCTGAACAAATTTTAGCAAATCGCATACAAAAACATATTAAAAAGATCATGCATCACAATCAATGGGTTTTGTCCCAGGGATGCGAAGTTGCTTCAATATCTGGAAATCAATAAGTGTAATTCACCATAGCAATAGACTTTTGACAATATTAGTTTGGCCTATCCAAGAACATGGGAGATCTTTCCATCTTCTAAGGTTTTCTTGAATTTCTTTCTTTAGTGTTCTGTAGTTCTCATTGTAGAGGTCTTTCACCTCTTTGGTTAGTTGATTCCCAAGTATTTTATTTTATTTTTTTGAGGCTATTGTGTATGGGGTAGTCAAGAATCACATGATTATTTCAATAGATGCAGAAAAAGCATTTGATAAAATACAGCACCACTTCATGCTCAAAATACTAGAAAAAATAGATAGTATGAACATTCCTCAACATTGTAAAGGTTAGCTATGCTAAGCCTACAGCCAATATCATTTAAATGGAGAAAAACTGAAAGCATTCCCCCTAAATACTGGAACAAGGCAGGAATGCCCTCTTTCACCACTTCTATTCAACATCATCCTTGAAACTCTAGGCAGAGAAATTAGACAGACCAAAGAAAATTAGGGATATGAATAGGAAAAGAAGAACTCAAACTATCCCTATTTGCTGATGATATGATTATATTTAGAGCTGAAAAATTTCACCATAAAACTTTTAGAACTCATAAATGAATTCAGTAAAGTTGCAGGATATAAAATCAATGCTCATAATCTAATGCATTTTTATTCATAAGTGATAAATTCTCTGAAAGAGAATTTAGGAAAACTACCCCATACACAATAGCCTCAAAAAAATAAATAAAATACTTGGGAATCACTAACCAAAGAGGTGAAAGACCTCTACAATGAGAACTACAGAACACTAAAGAAAGAAATTCAAGAAAACCTTAGAAGATGGAAAGATCTCCCATGTTCTTGGATAGGCCAAACTAATATTGTCAAAATGGCCCTATTACCAAAAGTGCTATACAAATTCAATACAATTCCAATTAAAATCCCAATGACATACCTCAAAGAAATAGAGCAAGCAATCATGAAATTCATTTGTAAAAAATAAGAGACCCAGAATATCTAAAGCAATCCTTAGCAGGAAGAGTGAACCAGGGGGTATCACAATACCAGAACTCCAACTATAATACAGAGCAATAGTAACAAAAACGGCATGGTATTTGTACCAAAATAGATAGGTAGATCAATGGTACAAAATAGAGGATGCAGAGACAAACCCAAATAAATACAGTTTTCTCATACTAGACAAAGGTGCCAAAAACATACAATGGAGAAAAGAGCCTGTTCAACAAATGATGCTGGGAAAACTGGAAATTCATATGCAGCAGAATGAAACTAAACGCCTATCTCTCACCCTGCACAAAACTCAACTCAAATGGATCAAGGACCTCGGAATCAGACTAGAGACCCTGCATCTTATAGAAGAAAAAGTAGGTCCAAATCTTCAACTTGTCGGCTTAGGATCAGACTTCCTTAACAGGACTCCCACAGCACAAGAAATAAAAGCAAGAATCAACAACTGGGATAGATTCAAACTAAAAAGCTTTCTCTAAGTAAGGGAAACTATCAGTAATGTGAAGAGAGAGCCTACAGAGTGGGAGAAAATGTTTGCCACTCATACTTCAGATAAAGCACTAAGTTCCAGAATATATACAGAACTCAAAAAACTCTGCACCAAGAATACAAATAACACAATCAACAAATGGCTAAGGAAATGAACAGACACTTCACAGAAGAAGATCTACAAGCAATCAACAGATACATGAAAAAATGTTCAACATCTCTAGTAATAAGAGAAATGCAAATCAAAACTACCCTAAGATTCCATCTCACCCCAATTAGAATGGCGATTATCAAGAATACAAGTAACGATAGGTGTTGGTGAGGATGTGGGGGAAAAGGTACACTCATACATTGCTGGTGGGGCTGCAAATTAGTGTAGCCACTCTGGAAAGCAGTGTGGAGATTCCTTAGAAAACTTGCAATAGAGCCACCATTTGACCCAGCTATCCCACTCCACTTGGCCTATACCAAAAGCACTTACAATCAGCATATCACAGTGATGCAGACACATCAATGTTCATAGCTGCTCAATTCACAATAGCCAGATTGTGGAAACAACCTAGATGCCCTTCAACAGATGAATAGATAAAGAAACTGGTATATATATATATATATATATACAATGGAATATTACTCTATCATAAAGAAGAATAAAATTATGGTATTTGCAGGCAAATGGATGAAGTTGGAGAATATCATGCTAAGTGAGATAAGCCAATCTCAAAAAACCAAAGGCTGAATGAGCTCTCTGATAAGCGGATGATGATACATAATGGGGGTGGGAGGGAAGCAAGAATGGAGGAAGCATGAATTGTACAGAGGAAAGAGGGGTAAGAGGGGTAGGGGGAAGGAAAAATAACAGATTGAGACAAACATCATTACCCTTTGTACATGTACGATTACACAAATGGTATGACTCTATTTCATGTACAACCAGAGAAATAAGTTTTACCCCATTTGTTTACAATGAATCAACATAAATAAATTATTTATAAAGAAAAAAGAGCTACACTGGATGATTTATGCCCATCATCTCATAGAATGCTTATAACAGCGCAGTGGGACAGTTTAATTTCTGAAGCAACATTTATAAAGGCAAGCAATTTGGCCAAGGTTATGGGACTGGTAAATGGAAAGCTAAGATCCAAGTTTGACTGACATTCAAAGTCAGTACTCCTTTCCCTCCTCCATCCTGCCTCTTCTGGTGTCTTATTGGATGAGCCAATCTTAAGAGATATTTATTCTCAAAGCAAAAGCTTTACAATGCTCTGATTGCACACTGAGATATTTGGAATAGATGGGAAAATATGACAAAAAGGGTAAATATAATACTGATTTTTAATGACTTTATGCATTATTTGTTGTTGCTGTAATTACTAGGTTTGTGCATTGTACATTGATGAGCATTGGTGTGTAATCAGTGTTGAAAATAAGGTCAAAAATGTATTACTATTCTCTATATATGTGTATGCATGGATTTATGTGAAATATATATACACATATGTATATATACACATATGCATATGTATACACATATAATATACATAGGTGTGTGTATAAATATATATGTAATTATTAACCAACTCTCTCTTCAAGGTAGTGGGGAAATATAGTAAAATCACTGAATTCCCTGGCATAGAACCCATCAAGATTTTAATGCTGAGATCACTCTACTAAAGTAATGTTTTCCCCCACCTTTCAGAAACCAAAAGTGGTAGTTCTGTCCATGGAAAAATTCGGACAGCCACATCACTGCTCATTAGAAGAGATGGGAAGTGTGTAGAGTATCTCTCCAGGTGATGCTAACTTAGTATTCTAGGTAGGGTGAGGACTCAGGTAAGGTGAGGGGAGTACTATTTTATGCATTTGCCAGGCTCCAAGAATAAGCACCTCCAAAAATTTACACCTGATGCACTTCATACTGGCCCTGATATGAGAAGATGAGAATTCTGAGCATTTCAATGTGTTATGAAATTACTAAATTTCCTGCTACTTATAATTTCACTGTCCATTGACTTTGAAATCACCAATTCTTGAAAACATTTGAATGCCAGGGTTTGTATTCTCCTTACCTTAAAAACATTTCTATCCCCTTGGTGCCTGGGAAATTAAAGGCAGATCCTCATCTCTCACCATGAAGTTCCGATACTAATCTTACTTTTCAGTTGCTGTAGTTTGGATCTTGAATATTTTCCCAAAGGCTTCGTCCTTAGCTTGGTGTTACTGGAAGGTGGTACAGTTCTTTAAGAGGCGGGGCCTGCTGGAATCTCTTAGGTCATTGAGGGGTGCTCTCAAGGGGAATGGTGGGTTGCCAGTCTCTTTCCCTCCCAGATGTTAAAAAGCGAGCAGTGTTACTCTCCCACTTGCTCCCACCATGATTGACTGCCTCACCACAGATCCAAAAGAAACACCAATTACCAGGGGCTAAAACCTTTAAGACGTGAGCCAAAATAAACCTCTCCTCTTTTTAAGTTGAGTATCTCAGGTATTTTGTCACAGAAAACTAACCCGGCAGTCATTCAGCCATATCTCATACTCATATCCCATATGTATCAAAGAACAGATTTAAATTTTGCTTCTGCCAGCCCTGATCCCAAGTTGTAACTTCTTGAAAGTATTCTTCTTTTTATTCCTTACATTGTATGCTGCTTATGCTGTGTACTTCAAAGCTCAATTCAAATCCCATTTCCTGGGAAAGGACTTTTCATATCCCACCAGGAATTAATCTTTTCCTTCCCATTCTATCACTGCTCTTTGTTCACAACACTGAGAGAGCAAAAACTTAGTGTACTTTATATTAAAAAAAAAAAAAAAAGCAGTCATTTTCATTCGTATCTGTTATAAAACTGCCCTTTGGACTCCTAATAGGAAACGCCTCTTATTTTTCTTGGTACCCTCGTAAAACCCAGCAATGAAATTGCACTTGATGGGCCTTCAACAAATTTGCACTTCATTGTATGATGGGGTACATTTATTCAGCACTGTACAGTGTACTCGGGTTAATAAGCTTTTAGGCAGAGAGGGCAGGCAAGAAGGAGAGTCTGGGAGAGAACAAGCTCATTTCCTTCTTCCAATCAGCAAAGTAGACTTTAAACATAAGCTATTTCACCCTTAAGCCTATTCTATTGAGTATAAGACTAAGAAAAACACTTATAATAAATGACTTCACATGAGCACATTGTATAATTATATTTTTAAAATTATAATCTGCATCAGTACAAAGCAAATAAGTCCTAGAAGCTCAAATAGTTGAGGGGCTAAAAAAACATGGACATGATGTTCTTTGGATTCAAATGTTGACAAGAAGAAATTGCATCTATGGCAGTCCATCTCCCTCAACCTTTCCACTGTTATCCTTCAGTCAAGTGTTTATTGTGTCTCCATTGTGCTTGATACTGAGGGAGGCACTAGACATACAAAGAAAAGAAAAACTGTTCTTTCATGAGCTCTTATCAAGGAGCTACAGTAACACACATCAGGTTACAGTGACTCCATAGCCAACTGTGGAAGAAAAGGGACTTCAGACAGCACAGATCAAGACAGTGTTCAAGAACCCAGATTACACAGTGGACAGACGCTTAAGTGCACCAGAAAAGAAAGAGAGCATTTCTGGAGGAAGCTGTTCAAACAGATTTTGAAGGTTGAGTGAGATTTCTCCAAACGGCAAGGGAGGAACTGCATTCTATGAAGCGAGGATATAAACAGAAGCCTAAATTAGCTCATTGGATCTTCAAATCAAATAGATCATGTTTCAAAGACTGAGATAAAATACCTTTGGAACCAATACTATCTAGATAACAATCTAATGAGATTTTATTATACAAACTAAACTGTAACTACTTGGCTACCAAAATGTTTCCAAGTATATCAACACTACTTCTCTCTGGCTCTAGACTCAAGAAACATTACTCAATTTTAGAAAGTCTAAAATTGTCCGTGCTAACCAAGAAGCCAACTGATATTTCTAGGTATAAACAGTAGTGTTTAAAGGCATAAAGAAGTTCACCTATTCTTAATGACCCCAGGGTAACAGAAGGAATAATGTGGATGTAGGTAAGGTTGCTTTCAGCTCTAAGGTTCTTTAATACTATTTTACCCAAATTTACTGTCTTTGAAATGTTCTCTATGCTTGTTTGATTTTGGAAGATACTTCATCCTAACTTTTTGAGTTTGTATCTTGCGACTAGATGAAAACATACATAAGCAGAGAGGTGGAACAGGTTGAAGACTGGGACTGGGTGGGACAAGGAGGCAGCTTCTGATTGTTCTCTTTCTCCAGTTCATTGTTTGAAAACAAAATAATTGTGACCCTATCTTAGCTAATCCCTGGGGTGAAAGGATACTCTATGTTAAGCTAAGTTTATAAATTGCATATGAACATTATATACACACATATATGCATATATAACATATATATTGTTAAATGAATTGTTCATATATATTTTTCACTTGTTCATGTTTATGTTTCCTATAGCACTGTAAAATAGTTTTTGCAAAAGTGTTTTATAACCTATAAGCATGCTATATATAAAGATGCTGCATACACAAAAGAATATATGCACACGATACATATTTTTCTTCATGTAACCTCTGTAGATGGTCTAGTTAGGGACAGATAAAAGACAATAACAGACTCTATACCATCTGTCCCTTTCCTGATACCACCTGAAGGTATTTATCTCCAGCTCGAGGCACCTAACTATTTCAGAGCTAGAAATTCATTAGGGGTTTTTTTTTTTTTTGTCTAAAATAGTATCTGAAAATAATTTTCAAGTTATAAAATAATAATAAAAGCATGCAATATCATAGAATCTTAGAGTGAAATGAGGTCTTGGAAGTCATATAATAAACCTTAATGCAAGAGTGAGCCACCATAGCCATGATCTTCAGTTCTCGACACCCAGGGACAGGAGTGCTGTGTCTCATGAGGCAGGCCACTACAGCAGGTGTCCTGAGCATCCTGGGACTTGCATCTCTGAGATATTCACAAACAGCTTATGCGGTTATCTCAGAGACAAGTCACATTAATAAAGGACAGCATAGTTCAGGTGTAGTGAGGGGCTTTTGCATAGTAGGAATCAATGATCTGGAAGTTCCTGGGAAGAGATTCCTGACTTGCTGCCAGGTCTCAAGGCAAGGCCTCATGAAGTAAGTGGCACTTTAAATATTCAGGGACAGGTCACAAAGAATGGAAAAGCATTCTGGACAAGAATGGCATATGTCCAAGGGCAGTTGCTAGGAAAACTTTCAGCAGTAAACTCTCCCTGAAACATCCAGCAATGGTTCTGTGTGGCATAGATGTAATTCCATACCTATAAGCCACTTCTCACAAGTTGGTCAGGTCACTGAATCCTGTTTTCTTGATAAGATCTTCTCATACAGCGACTTCAAGACTGATCCCCATCTTGGACATTCTCCATATGCCATGTGTTTATCAAGGTCTTCCCTACAGTGCACTTCCCAGATGTTACAATGCTCTCCCTATTTGCTCTGACAAGCACCAAAACAGTGGAAACTGTTTTACTTGCTTTGAATTATTTCCATTAATAGAAATGTTTGATGGCAAAGGTTAAATCATTTTCTTCCAAACTGACCTTGATCTAGAATTTCGATTCAAGCCCGGTCCTGGTACTCATTTATTCTGTGATCTTAGAAAATTTAACTTCTTCATGTCTCAGCATCAAATGAGGCTAATGACTACCAACTTCATGGGATTACTTGGAAGATTAAATTAATATTAAAAGTATTTAGTACAGTACTGGGCATATAGGAAATGTTGAATAAATGTTAAGTACTATTTGAGATATAATCACATGTAATAATTTTAGGAGCTCCAATTAAATGTTCAGAATCTTGATTCATAGCTATATTAGGACATTTTCTTCCATTTCTTTCTTTTTAATAAGCTTACTTTCTTTTTATTAAGCTTCATAAAAATTTACTCTCATTTTATCCATTATAAATTAATTGATTAATTTGCTTAATGGCTTCTGATCCTATCTTTGCTTGACTGAGTAAGGAACCCCTTGAAATATCAAAACCTGAAAATGCGATGTTTGTCATTCCCTTGCACCTAGGACATTTCATTTTTTGATAGGTTGACAGTTTGTATTACAAAACTTGCACTGATTTCATTAATGGATAGCTAAGGAAGGTCAAGTTTCTCTTTATAGCTTCTACAGTGAATATCTATTTTTTGTGCTGCCCAAAATTCCATTTACTCCACTTCTGGTAATTAAACCCCAAGCTTCTGAGGAACCACCCTTCTCTCAGCCTCAGTCCCTGTTCTTTGGGCTGGGAAACCCGTCCCAGGTTGGGGCTGGAGAGGTCATGCAAGCTGAAGCTGGCCAAAGCATCACAAGTCCCCTCTCCTGCCATCATGAGTTGTTCAGATGTGCTACAACACCTGAAGCACAGTGGAATAAGTCCAGGGTTTTTTGGTTTTTTAAAATTCATTTTTATTGTAAACAAATGGGATACATCTTGTTTCTCTGTTTGTACATGAAGTAGAGGCATACCGTTTTTGTAATCATACATTTAACTAGGGTAAAGTCCAGGGTTTTGTAGTCATCTTGCATCACAATAAGAGACCTGTCTAGGAATGGTTAAACCCAGAGGAAGAAAACTAAAAATCTGAAGACAGAGAAACTTTGTCTACCTGAAGCCACACAACTCCCAGGGTTTCCAATTATAGGACCCAATAAATTTATTCTGGGCTTTAAATTGGTTGGGATTGAATTCTGCTGTGATTTTCAGCTTGCAAAGAGCCATAACTGATACAAATGAATCACAGTTACGTGAATTGCTAAAGTAAATTAAGGACATAAAACCTAGAAAAGAAGAATTTCCAAGCACAGCCTAAGTATTTCAAAGTCCATGAAAAGGGATTTTGGCTACTGTGAAAGGCTAGGGTGTATTACAGTGACAAGAAAATTTTGTTCAGATGTCCCAAATTAAAACATCATTATAGCCTTGGTTCACATGTGCTTGGATACTTGTGCTTATTTTTTATCTTTATTTCATCAATGTACCTGTATCATTAGGTCATCTATCATATCTGTCTGTAGATAAAGACACAGTCACATCAGTTTAGTTTTCATTCTGATGAATAGGGAGTCTATTCTCAGGGTCATATCTCACTCATTCACAAGTTTCTAGTTCAGAATCTGACATAGGTACCCCGTAAGTACTAAAATTAAATGAATTATCATGTTAATATGCAAAAAATTATTCTCTGGATAGACTGATATTTTTTCCTTTTTTTTTGGCCAACAGATGTCAGTTGCTATGGCCTGAGTAGTCTATATAGAGAGCAGGGCAGGGCTGTGAAGAGTTGTGAAGGGAATTAATGGGAACATTCCCAGGCCCGGGGCTCCATTCACATAGATTCACTGCAATATGAGTGCCCTGTGGAGTTGTGTAGTGAGCAACCTGAACAACACTTTAAAACTATAGAAAACAATAGTAATTATCCACTTTTCATGATATGTATGCAAGGATACAGATTTATTGGAATTTAAATGTGATTTCTTTTAAATGTGTTTTCCTAAGAGCAGTAAGATTCACTTCTTCATCTTACCAAGTATAGACTCTTCTGCTGTCCCATAATACTTTATAAATTATAAAATCTACCCAATTTAAAATTTCAGGAACTGGTTAAACAGGATTTACAAATGATATCAATCACATTTCTTAGGCTTGCACTACTGACTTAATAACAAACGAAATCAATCAGGTGATTGATTTCTTTCTGCTGTAGTTCTAAATTTCTGAATTTTTAAAACCAATACAACATTCATTCGAACTGACAAAATTAATGACCACTACTCTTTGCTTGTTATTATAACTATTACATTAAATGTGATTAATTTATAGAAGGTAAAATATAGACATCCATTTGTTTAAGAATATTTGGTTCCTCCCTTTTCCAATCACTCGTTTACATGCTTGTGCGGATCTGCAGATAAGAAGAAGAGACAAGATCCCTCGTGAAAATCATTTTATTTATTATTTTTTTTTACAGACTGCATTTTGATTCATTGTACACAAATGGGGTACAACTTTTCATTTTTATGGTTGTGCACCGTGTAGATTCATACCATTTGTGTAATCATACATGTACATAGGATAATGATGTCTGTCTCATTCTACTATTTTTCATACCCCTGCCCCTTCCTCCCTCTCATTTCCCTCTATATAATCTAAAGTTCCTCCATTCTTCTCTCACCCCTCACCCCCCTTATATATCATCATTCACTTATCAGGGAAAACATTTGCTCTTTGGTTTTTTGGGGATTGGCTTATTTCACTTAGCATGATATTCTCCAATTCCATCCATTTATCTGCAAATGCCATAATGTTATTCTTCTTTATGACTGAATAATATTCTATTGTGTATATATACCACAGTTTCTTTATCCATTCATCTGTTGAAGGGCATTTAGGTTGGTTCCACAATCTAGTCATTGTGAATTGAGCTGCTATAAACACTGATGTGGCTGTTACTATAGTATGCTAATTTTAAGTCCTTTGGTCAAAATGGATCGAGGAGTTAGGAATTAGACCAGAGATCCTGCATCTAATAGAAGACAAAGTAGGCCCAAATCTTCATCATGTTGACTTAGGATCATACTTCCTTAACAAGACACCCAAAGCACAAGAAATCAAAGCAAGAATCAATAAATGGGATGGAATCAAACTAAATAGATTTTTCTCAGAAAAGGATACAGTCAATAATGTGAAAAGAGAGCCTACAGAGTGGGAGAAAATCTTTACCACATGCACTTCAGGTAGAGCACTAATTCCAAAATTTATAAAGAACTTAACAAAACTTCACACCAAAAATACAAAGAACCCAATCAATAAATGGGCCAAGGAACTGGACAGACACTTTACAGAAGAAGATATACAGGCAATTAATAAATATATGAAAAAGTGTTCAACAACTCTAGTAATTAGAGAAATGCAAATTAAAACAACTCTTAAGATTTCATCTTACCCAATTAGAATGGCTATTGTCAAGAACATAAACAATATTAGATGTTGGTGTGGATGTGGGGAAAAAGGCACACTTTTCCATTGCTGGTGGAGTTGCAAATTGGTGTAGCCACTCTGGAAAGCAGTGTGGCATTTCCTCAGAAAACTTGGAATAGACCTACCTTTTGATCCAGTTATCCCACTCCTCAGTTCATACCCAAAGGACTTAAAATTAGCATACTACAGTAATGCAAATTATTTTTGACGATTATTTAGGAATAAAAATTGAATCTTTTTCTAGTCCTACATGTTCCCATTTTATAAGTTTGACTGCTTTTCCATGTCTCTTCCATTTTCAGAGAACTCCTATTATCTCCTGAGAGACAGAAGAGCTTAGCAAAAGGGTTACTGTGGGGGAATTCAGCTAGGGGTTGAGGGCACAGACCAGATTCAGACCTCTGCAGTGTAGCATTTAACTCTCGGAGCTTAACTGTCTCTCAGGTAGAAAGGGTAACCATATGTCACAGGGCCGTGGGGATTGAACACACTAAATGCATGTAAGACACTGAGCATGTAGCCTAGCACCCAGTAATGGCTCTCTGGTACCTTATACATTCTTACACAAGTGTGTACTAAAACCTTCACCTCCAGTTTAATCCCTTATATCATTACGGGACAAATCCATCCTTGTAATCCAATAGTGATACTCAAGTCAGCAATACTGCACTGATCTTGTGGGATGCAGCCAGTGTTCTTAGCCGGGAAGGAACAGGATAACCACAAGCTCTCCAGTTTTGGAAGCACATACAGGTCTAGGAAGATCTTAAGACCTCTTAGCATATTCCATCCAAAACAACTACTTGGTATTCCCAAGAGGAAACATATCATCCCCACAGATGACTATCTACAAAATGGACTGTAATCCAAACCCTGGGAAATGCCTGGACTTTTATCTAGAGTACAGCTCAAAGGACATTTAACTGGTTCCCTTTTTGCTTCCTGGACTTCTGAGTTTCTGATTACATTTGGCTATTAAAATTTGTGTGAACAAAAACTCTATTGTTTTCACTAACAGAAGAATTTCTTATTAAATGGATACAGGAGTCTTAGGACTCCGTGGTTGTGTATTAGAGATGAAAGCATTTTCCAGATCTCCTTTTTTTTTTTCCTTTTTTCAAACAAGAACATGGGGCTGGGGGTGGGGGGCCAAGAGGGAGATCCTTCTAGTTAAGCTCTTGGGTAGTTCCTTATGAGCCCTTCACCACAAACTCAAACAAGTAGAAGACACAATTACCCCTTCCAGTCCAGGAGAATTAGAGAATTTCCTGCTAAAGAGTATTATCTTCTAATAGTTATAGAATTTTTCCATTACTCACCCAAATAGCTGCCAGAGATAGGAAGTGGATACTTGAGATTTTCATCAGAACAACTTCTTATGAAATTACAATTCTTCTCTTCCATGATCAGATAGGTCAACAGTCAAAATCAAAGTGGGTCTGTGGTTTTCTTTTCTGGAGACAACTGTGACTTTATCCAGTTGAGTATTAAACTAAAGTATGATCAAAGTAAGATAACTTCCCAAGATTAGCTTTCTTGCTTCTTGAGGACTGAATTTGAATTTGAGTGGAGTTGCTGTTTCAAAAATAAGTTCAATCACTTCTATCTAAAAATAAGCTAGTGATCAAAAATGTAAATTCAGAAGAATATTACAAATGCTGTGTTCCTACTCAGAATTAAAACAGCAAAGTGTGTGATTCCCTCTTATTTCAACTGATTTTTCACAGCTAGTTGCCTTTCTTGTCAACTGCTAAAAATTGGAGGAACTACATTACGAGGATATGAAGGAAGAAGATAATCATGTCTACAGTCACAATTTTAGTAAAAAAAAAAAAAATAGAATAGTGTGATGTAAATCAGGAACTCTGAGAGAAAGTGAAGACCACATGCAGCGCTGCCTCTGGGTGAGGGGGAACTCTTCCAGAAAGAAAGGGGGACCCAGTAGGTGAGAAGCCTATAGGATCACCCAACAAGTGGGACCCCCATCTTCTGTGCATGTGTGTGCACACACGCCACATGCACACACACACTTAATTAAATAAAATGAAGGAGGTAGGAGAACTTAGCTTGGCACTTAGCTAGCACATTTTATTTACCTGGAGTACTGCAATTGTTTATCTGTAAACAGTCCTTCATAACTAAGCATTAACTTCCAGGTCAGCTCGTGGTCAACTGAACTTATCTTTCTGCAGTTTCTATGAGTGACTGGAAAGAGATTCTGGCACTATTTGAGAGAATGTACAAATGTAGAATTCACTAGAACAGGTGCTGAACGACTACTTTTGGTCATACCATAGCAGTCACTTCATCGATCACATATATCATTCTGGCTCAGAATGACTGGTGCCAGAAGGACCAAGGGAGAAAAACCAGTTCCTGTGACCTATTTGGCTAGATCCCAGGGAGCACTAGTGATTTCCTGTGTCCTGCCTGACCCTGGCAGTTTTCATGATTTGTTGTCAGAAAGACTCAAGGATCGATTTGCTTTACCACGTCTGTTCCTTTCTGTAAAACCACTCCATGCTCATTGAAAAAAAAAAAAATGGAATAACTCAGAAAGCATGTAAGAAAATATTGTAATTGTCATGTAATGATTTTGTTAAAACTTTGAATGTTTGTGTGTGTATATATATATATATATATATATACACACACACACACATAAGACCGACCAACATTTAATGTAAATATACTCATATGTACGTGTACAAGTTAGTACAACTAACATGTTTGTGTAGTATTTATTTACACTTAATACTATGCATATTTAAAGCACATTTTTAAATTATTATTTCTGGATTCTTCTAAATTTTTCTGAATTTAAAACTCACTACTGAGGACTTGCTGACACTTCCCACTCTGTATTCTCCTCCCCCTCCTTCTCATTTCCACCATTTGAATTTCTCCTAGAACCAAATATATTCCCCATAAGGAGCAAAGCACATCCTGGTATTCAATCTTATGTGACTCTGCATGTTAAGTCCTAAAAATAGTTGAGAAGGAAGTCCAAGTCCCCAACAGCGCAATATAAAATGTGACATGATTATCTCAATATCATAGGTGACAAAATAACCAATTAATGGCCTTGAAAAACATCACCAACAGATGAAATATTTCCAGCTTCATCCAAACCAATAGATGTTGGAGCCAAGGGGGACTTTGGATATAACTAGCAGCCAAATATCACAGATGGCCCAAAGTTGGAGACATGTGGAAAGGACAAGATCTATGATTAAATGAGTCCAGTAATGGAAAGAGGCAGAAAAGAAAGTCTTAAAGTTACCAGGATCCCCAAGTGCATCCTGCCATAAGAAAAAGAGAAGGGGCATTACAAATTCACCCATTACCAGCATGGCTTTCTGAGTACATTGTTGTGCCTGTAACAATGTCACTTTTCCATGATGGTTCTATAGTGAACACTGGGGTACATGTAATATGTTTACTTATTTCCAATCAGTTCCTTTATTAGTGTCATTCATTATACCTGGCATCCTTGCTCTACTAACAAACTCAAATCAAGACATAATGAAAGAAAATAAAAGTGACAACTAAAAATAAGTGGTAGAAATCATTCGCATGCAAACCTAATGGCACCTCAACATTAACTTAGTGTGTAGGAATTGATGAGCCTGTTTTTAAATTATCAGTCAGCCAGAAACCTCCAAAAAGGGATAAATAAGTAGATACATGTGGGAAGGCGAAGTAAGTCAGACTTCCTGAAAGTACCTCTGGGTGTATTCTGGTTTAAACATAGTGATTGCTATACACTATTCAGCTCACATTTGACACAGTGCTGGTCAGTAACAGGCACACACAGTGGTGAATTCTCTCCTATAACTCAAACTTTGTTAATCACATTCTTGCTACAGGTGATCCTGCAAAACCAGTTAGCCTCTCTATGCCATAGATCAGGTAATAAATTTGAACCAGATGACTAGTTACATTATTATTTTCAGATCCAAAATTCTACATAATTCTTGTTCCTCTGGAAGTGGTAAATGGATGGATATAATCATAGCATAATTCTTTGTCTCTAATGTCAATCAGAAAATTACCAATCCTTTTCGGTGTTGTTCAAAGATCTCTTGGAATCCCTGGAGATTTGGGTGGAGAGTGAAATAGCATTTCATAAGTGTCAGTACTCCCAGAGTCACCATTTGGGAACTAATACTATTGCCTCTCTAAGGATCTCTACTTCCTTCTCCCCCAGAGCCATGGGCATGGCACTAGTGTCAGTACCAGGCTGACTGCTCAGGTGAGGAGAGAAGGGCTTGTTCTCATTCCTTAGGCTCCACACCATGACACTGAAGCCATGTGAGTTGATGTCTTAGTCCATTTGGGATCCCACAACAAATCACCATAAATGGGACAGATTATGAACAGCATACATTTATTTCTCACAGTTCTGGAGGCTGGGATGTCCAAACTCAAGGCACTGAGTCTGATGAGGATTGCTTACTGGTTCATAAATGGTGCCTTCTTACTATATCTTCACATGGTGGAGGGAACAGGGCAGTTCCTCCATGATAAGGGCACTGATCTCGTTCATGAGGGATTTGCTACCTTCCCAAAGGCCTCAGACCAGAGCAGTTGGTACTTTCAATATCTCAGGCACTTTATCAGAAAAGAGGTCTTTCCTGTTTCCTTGAAGAGCACAGGGTGAGTAGAATGCTATGTGCCATGTCACCCCTCCTCTCTGGTATAGGGCCTTGTCAATGGTCCAATGGCTTGTTTGTGACTTTTATCTTTACAGGAGATTTTTTTTTTCCTCCTTTTTCCCCCAACCAAGAAGACGGAGGAAAGTCAGATGTATCAGTTACTCACACCCCATGAGAGAAAATGCAACTTGGACTCAACCAGAGATCCATGCTACATCTGTGTTATGCATCTATAGTCCCTCTCATTCATTCAAAGTTAAACTATTTTTGTGTGTTGTTTTATTTAATTTTAATATCAATTCTAGAAAGAAGGTGTCATTATTATTACCTTTACAGATGAAAAAACTGAGGTTTAAAAAGATCAAGTAAATGGCCCAAAGTTAACAGTGAAAGAGATGAGAACATACATTGTTTTTCCCTTTGGATATATATTGACATACATTGAACGTTTTATGTGTCTGACAGCGTGTTGTAGTGTCTCCCTTTATTTTTACACTGGAAGAAGATGAATACACCTTTGAGAAGTTTTAGCTATGCTGTAGGGTTTCAGATCTTAATTGGTCACACTTCAAGGGACAGATGTATTTGTGTTTCATTGTTTTGTAAAACTTAATTCATTTCTGATTTTCCACTCTTTTCATGTCCCAAATTTTAACTCTCTTAATGAAAAATATGCAATTGACTATGATGAGCAAGACAAATTTTGATACTGCCTCTGACAAAAAATCAAAGCCACCAAGTCAAGGTCATCACCTTTAATAAGTATATAATCCTTATAGCAATAGATGAATAATCATGAGGAGATAAGGAACCATCACACAAATCAGAAGTAAAAGATGCTCAAACCTCCAGCTTCATTTCTTCACTATCAGATAGTAGAGGCCTCTGGAGGCAGAGTCTAAGTTCAAATCCTAGCGCTGCTACAATAGTTCCCTGGGTCTAATTAAGTAGAATAAAACTCATTCTTTTAAGTATAAATGACAACAATATTCCTCCTAACTCAACCTGTAGGTTTATAGTAAGAATTAAATGAGGTAATACAAGTGTATGATACACTACTTGGAACACAGCAATCATTTCCTAAATTTTATTGCAATTTTCTTAGATGATTAAAGCATCCTACCCATCAAAATATTTGGAGCTTTAGTTCATCTTTCTTTATGTAAGAAGAAAAAGTGTCATTCCTCACCCACTAAATTATTCAAGAAATTTTTATTGTGTGCCTACCATTAGACTTCTACTTGCCAGGGAAAGTTCCTTGCCTTGGACACAATAAATGCTCAATAAATACTGGCTGCTGTTATTTGTTATGGAATGACTGAAGGGAGCTTAGACTTATAACACAAACATCTTAGATTGAGCTTAAGTTACATTTTCTGTCTTAGCATGCAGCATGACTCATTCTTTCTTCTTCCCAAATCATGATTTTGCCTGTATGTTTTTCTTATGTGTTTAAAATCTAAATGTACTTTTCCTCTGGGCCATACAACTACCTAAAACTCACCTGGTAGGTTTCCTCTCCTCTACCACTAATTCTCGTAAAATAGAGTATCTTTGTTTCTTCTTTCAATTCACTCATCCATTAAGGAAATGCATGAACTCTGTGATTTCAGTGCAGGTGTCATGGAAAGAAACATGAATAAGACATAGCACCTACTCTTGAGATGGCTGTGGGTGCTACTGCTCTTTAAAAGTTTTTCCTTTAGTACCCACTATACCTCCTCAGTCAGTCACACTTGACCATCCAAATACTTGAGTCCTTCTAGTGCTCACTGATTTCCTCCTTCTATGGAAACCGACGTAGGAAAATTTGCTAAAAAGTCTAAAGTAATTATTCAGACCATTTCTAATGACTGAAGAGAAAGCTGAATTTTATGTATATGTGTAAGTGAATACAGAAGAAGGCAGGATAGGTAGGATATAGGTAGGATAGAATGAGTAATTACCAAGTTACTAAGTTAGACTTAGATCAGTTTAAGGAACTCTTAAAAACTGACATACAGATATATTGTCAAAGGTGAGTATCACAAAACAGATCTTCCATTGTATGCAATTTACACTGGAAAACATAATTAATTTCTTCAATGTAATAAATACTCAAGACATCTCTTTCTGCAAGAGAACACTGTCAAAGCACTCTTTGTAGGCCTTCTGACCCAGTTTAGTGACTAGTTTAATATTCAAAGGGCAGATGTGTCCTCTTCACTTTAGAAAGTTTGATGTTTAAAGACAATTTAGGTCATTGGCTCCTGTGACAGCTTTTCCCCTGTGAGAAAGCTACATTTAAGCATCCATCTCTTGTATTATTGATAATGAAACTGGTGAAGCCCTGCGAAGTTCAACAGCTTTCTCTCTGGGTCTTTTGGAAGAAAGTAATTAAATCAAAACTCTATTCCATTTTTCCTTTTAGGGGAATTTGTCTGTGCTTTGAACACCAAATCTGTGAAAGTGGAGTGCCAGCATGCATTTTTCTTTTCAAATATATTTCGAGCATTCTTTCCATAGCAAAGCAAAATCAGAAATGAGATTACGGATGCATTAGTTTTTGGTAAGCGACATAATCATTTTTACCTTGGTACTAAATGGAATATGTTCTGTCACAGACAAAGTCAACAAAGCTGTCGTTTATGCTCCTAACTCCCATGGAGTTAAGAAAAGGGAAACACCTGTCCCAATTGCCATAATTTCCATGTTGATCCAGCTCCACTTGGAATTTCTGGGAACTGGGGTGCATTTTTATTTGTCACTGTGTTCTTAGTGCCTAGTCCAGACTCTGCCACATGGCTGATTTCTGTAAATATTTGTAGAACACATTTTCCCCTAAGAACACTGCAGGAAGTTCTTAAGATGTAAAGTCCAAACTACTGATCCTTGCACAAGAGGCCTCTCCTGCTTTCTGTCCAGCCCCTGCCACACCACCTACTTCTCCCTTGAGCCTCTTTGTGGGCTACACTGATCAACTGAAAGTCACCCAGCAGGCCACGCCCATTCACATCACAGGGCTTTCACACATACCCAGAATGACTCTCCCCTTCTCTTTCTGTTGAAATCTTAATCGTGTTTTAAGACTGGTCCAATCCAAATATAGTCTCTTTAAGAATAACATTTTCCTCAAGCAAAATTAGTTGTTTCACACTCTGCTTTCTTCTATCTGGTATATTCTATTACATTTTTTTACAAAACAAACACTATGATTAATGGTTCATGTAACCGTCTCCCATTAGTTGGTCAGATCCCAGCACTTCAAGATTATGTGGTTTTCATCTTTGTATTGCTCACAGTTAGCATGAAGCTTGGAACAAAGGAGCTGCACAAAAATGTTTATGGAATTAAGTTGATTTCTAGATTTCAGTCTAGCCTGTAGGCTTTCCCCTTTTCTGATAACCTAGTGCAATTGGTCCTTCATACATGCGACTTCAGTATTCACTGATTCAATCGTCCATGGACTGAAAATATTCGGGAAAATTTGTGTTGATACGAAAAATATACAGACTTTTTTTCTCGTCATACTCTTAAAAAAAGAGGGTAACTTTTATATAAAATCTACATCACATTAGGTATTATAAGTAATCTACAGATGATTTAAAGTATAGAGGAGAATATATGTAGGTTTTTTTAAATTTTTTTTTATTTTTTACAACTGCATTTTGATTCATTGTACACAAACGGGGTACATCATTTCATTTCTATGACTGTACATGATGCAGATTCACACCTTTCGTGTAATCATACATGTACACAGGGTAAAGATGTCTGTCTCTTTCCATGATTTTTCATACCCCTCCTCCCTCTCATTTCCTTCTACATAAAGTTCCTCCATTCTTTTCTCGCCACCCCCCCTTACCCCCATTATATATCATCATCCACTTATCAGGGAAAACATTCAGTCTTTGGTTTTTTGGGATTGGCTTATTTCACTTAGCATGATATTCTCCAAATTCATCCATTTTTCAGCAAATGCCATAATATTATATATGTAGGTTTTATGCAACTACTGTACCATTTTTACCTGAAGGACTCAAGAATTCATACATTATGGTACCCACAAGGATATTCCAAACAACCTCCATGGACACTGAGGGATGACTGTACAAATTGACCCTCTCCCAGTATTTGTGTTTAAACAGAACATAGAGTCAAGTTTTTAGAAGTTTAAGTTAATAAAAGAAGTTGCTGTTTGGTTTTAAGTGAAACATTACCTCAAATCCTCTTAGGTATAAGATGGATGTAAATAAATAAAGTGGATAATAACTTTAGTCATTTAAAAAAATCATTGCCTTAATAAATCACCTACTGAATTGCAGTGTTTAGAATTTTTCTCAAACACTTGTATTATTTTTTCTTCATTGACTCTTGATTATAACCAAAGTAAATACCCTATTGCATTCTCTTTGATAAAATGAGTTATTAAAAAGAAAAGCAAATGAGGAACCTTAGAACAAAGTGATGTGTCTTCTCTCTTATCACCTAAGGATCCTGTGAAAACCAGTCTTTCAACCTGTAAGGTCAAAATACGACTACATAATTGAGAGAAAACTGACAAACAAAATCTGAGACTTCAGAAGCTAGAGTTGAGGAAAAATCAAATACTGGCATGGTAATTGGTAGTGTTTGAAATTTATTTACAGGAGATTAAAAAATAAAAACTGCCCCAAACACAAAGATGTTCCTGACTATAGAGATCTGGAATGAAGTTGGAGGGAAATGACCCACTAAGTCCTCAGAAGCACTCTAAGTATAACTGACTGAGGAAGGAGACGTGATGGGGATGGAGAAATAGAACATCCTCCCATAGACAGTTTCTTCTTCCCTTGAGCCCCATGAAAGCTAACCATAGATACTATATAAGTGTTTATTTCCAGCACACAGTATTGCATCTCATGCATAGGAAGAACCTGACAAGTTTGGTGGGAGGTGTGAATTCACCCATCAATTAATGACAGACTATGCCTTCTTTCTGAAATGTGAACACTTTCTATGAAAACCAAGCGCCATGAAATAACTTCAGCTGAGAACAATAAGACCCATTTGGCGATTCTTCATGGGTGACCATTACTACTAATACAGATACATCCCCAGTGGTACAGGCAACATTTTATAAAATTTCCTGATGTTAACTTCAGAGGAATAGGTCTACAGTCTATTATATCTTGCTTTTCCTTAAAATGCACAGCTAACTTCTTTTTCTTTGTAGCATTGTTTTAAAACAGCAAAAATATATTGAATGCCTCTCACGTGCCAGACACTATTCTCAGAACTCTGTATTAACTCATTTATTTCTCCTAACCACAGTGCAAAGCAATTAATATTACTCTTCCAATTTCATTTAATCTCTCTCAATCTCAAATTCCTCATCTGAAAACTGGAGATAAAAAGACTTCATTATTGAAGATTAAATAAACTATAAAGAATGTATCTTGGTTTCTAGCCATAATAATTCAATAAATGTTCCTTTTTTCCCTTTCTTCTAATTTACTCTGAAATTTTTTTGCTATTATTATTTATTTATTTTTGCATGTGAAATTTAATATCACATTATTCGCTAGGAAAATGCATATTATAATCACAGATAAAGGCAAAGAAAGATAATGCCAATACTGGTAACAATGTGCAGCAACTGAAACACTCATAGTACTGTGCTAAAGTATAAAATGCTGTTACCATTTGGCAAAACTCTTTTATAGTTTCTAACACCAAACATATGCCTACCTTATAACCCAGCAAGTCCATTCCTAGGTATATACCATCCCAAATGAGCACATTATGTCCCTAAGAATGTTCACACCTCATTCATAGGACTACCAAATAGGAAATAATACAAATGTCCATTAATAGAAAAAAGGACGGGCAGCATGTAACATATTCCTATAACGCATACACTGAATGATAGACAAAATCAAGTGGATGAATTCCAGAAAGATTACAGTGAGTGAAAGATGCCATATACAAGAAGGTATATTGTACAATTCAAATTATACAAAATTTCAGATCAGGTCAAACTAGTAATAGACAGTGTCTTTTGAATAGTAGTTTTGAGTGGTAGACTGTAAGGTATGTCCACAAAAAGAGACACAGGAGAAAACAACTAATTATGTTTCCAGGTTTGGAAAACAGGAAGTACACATGCCTTGTAGGACCACACAGAAAAACACTGGGTGGTTTGGAGGCAGAGATAGGAGTGAGGGGAAATTTTAGGTCACAGTCCTGAATTTCACAAAAGACAAGGCGGGGAAATCAGCTAGGACCAGAGACTTTCAGTACAATCAGTGGGCTGTAAGTTGCAGGGGGTGGTCCTTAGATGCCTCTATCTGGACCCTGGGTGATTCAGGCAGAAGCATTTTGCCTCCTGGGGTGCCCAGGCCAGATGGAGGAGGTCTGGCTCTGGATTGTTAGTTTGTATATCAAAGGCATGGTCCTGGCTGAGCTCTAGCTACTTTGAAGAATTGGCTACCTCTGAGAAAGGCAATTTCTTTCCATCCAATTTTTTTTTTAATGTCAAACATCATAATGCATGAAACATTTAAAATGCACACATATAAACACACACAAAGCAGAGACAAAGTCTGACAATAGTTATCTTGGGGAGGGTACTAGAGAACTTTCTAAGATAATGCAAGTTAGCATGCCCTGATATGGGTGGTGGTCAGATAGGTGATTACATCTGAAAAGGTATTGAGCCTATAGTTAAATTCATGAATTTGCTTGATGTAAGTTACTTCTCAAGTGAAGAACATTTTCCTGATTCTGTTCTACTGCTGACTTGAGTGGGTTACCTGTTGGAGGTTTTCAGAGGCTGGTAGAGTTCAACAGTCTCCAAGTCTGGAGTTCACCTGTTGAGATACCGCACACCTAGTCATCCTGCTCAGTGAGAAGACTTTGTTGACAACTATCAAACTCACATGGCCTTGGCCTAACATTTCACAGCTGTCCAGAGCAAAAGACATTCTCATCATAACATTTGTTTACTACAATGCTCTTAAGGCCATTATCCCTCTGGACAAAGACACTTTAAAATGTATACAACAGAATAAAATGTTTTTCCATGATGAAGCAGTTTGCAAAGTTGTTTGGATATGGAAAATGAGTTTGCCAGGGGCACAAAAAAAAAAAAAAAAAAAAAGGAAATAAGTGTGAAGAATCCCTCCTACAGTGTAACCCTCTTAATAGAGCATCCTGCTGCTGCCGAACAGTTCCCACACTTAATGACTAATGAATTTGGGTTCGCCTCTGCATTTGCACAGCTGGGGGCAGTGGTGCTATCTACAAAGCTTCTCAGCAGAGGATGAGGAGGTGGCAATACTGCACTTCAGCTTGAGAAGCCTGAACTAGGCAGCTTGGTAAGTGAGTATGAGTTGCACAGCAGAGCATAATAAATGTACACCGTACCCCGCACAAAAGCCATCCCTTGGCTTCCTGTGGCTCCCTCGACACTCCTCTTACACTTCACACTTCATGGGACCTCCCGTGGGTTGTCCTCTCTAGGATGCCTCCCTGCCTGTCAGCATGCCACATTACTCTAAACATCCAGAATGTTCTTTCCACCCCATCTCCCCACAGGTATCTCCTCCAATTCTCAGTTCAGAAATTATCTTTTCTAGAAAACTCTGCCAACCTTCCTTTCTGCATTTGGTGCCCCTTATCTGAGTTCCCTGATAGGAAAACATATCAAGCCATATTGTCATTTCCAATTTTCTGTCTCCCTAAGTCAGTTGTTAGCCCCTTTTGATCAAGGGTTTAGTACTTTCCATATTTAAATTTCTAATACTCAGGTTCCAACACACAGGACTAGATGATTGTAGAATGAATGAGTGAAGAATAAATGAATGGGAGAGACACACAAATTGCTATACATGTAACACATAACAATACTCATTTTGACTGCATCAAATTTGTGTGAACTTTTGTCCTTCCAAAGAACATCACTGAGTACAAATATATAATCCATCATTATGTACAATAATGAACCAACAAAAAGTGTGAAAAAATTATAAAAGGACATCAATGAAAACAGGACTATCCTGATTAAAACATTAATAATCCATTAATCTCTTTTATACTGAACTCCTTCAAGCTTGATTAATTAACAATAGCAAAAACACATTCTCACTCATATTCAGTTTACTATCATATTACTTTTAAACGATGTGCTATTCTGCTTCCATTTTTTTCAGAGATATAAATTTGGAATGGTATAATTTTAGTCATCTAGAAAAGTTGACAAAGCTCATTTAAAGTTCCATGGGACCTTATGGAAGAGTCAATTTCCTGTTGCTATACATCAGCAAACAGTGTATCTTCACTTGCAGAGTGAAATTCTAGTTTTGGATCACTTACAGTTCCTTTTAGGTCTGGGTGAAGTCCAAAACTACTGAGTGATTTTATATATAGGGAATTCGCTGCTAATTGAATTAGTGAAACACTGTGCCTATCTCCTTGCTGAGAGAATCTGCTTCCATCCATATCATTTGCTAGAAGAATAGGTGTAGCAGGCCATACTATCGGGTCATAGCTCTGGTCATTCAACTTCCCTGATCAGAGTTAAGAAGATAAGGGTGACAATCTGACCAAACCTAGATTAATGATATTCCTTAGGAGACGAGGAGATACACACTGATGAGATGTAAGCAATACAACTGTGAGGTCGCACAGGACAGAGCACCCCAGCATGTGTTTGTAAAATATACAGTAAGAGAGGAAGCTGGTCTATGAAGAAAAGTATAGTGTAGACACAGCCAGGAAAGCAGAAATAAAAGATTCTAGGTCCCCACAACAGAGAAGACTGTGTACTGTGTTTTCTAGCTATGTTTCCATTCTAGTTATTTATTATGTATCCTAGAGATTAACTTAGGAAAATAATTTTATTTACATGAGCATGAGTTAAGTAACAATGACCTATATTATATAATACATTACAATGACCTATATTATAGTTAATTTTGTGTGTCAACTTGCCTGGGCCATGATGCCCAGAGATTCAACCAAACATTACTTGGATATTTATTCTCTAAGGCTGATTTTGGATGATGTTTACATTTAAACCAGTGGATTTTGTGTAAAGTATATTGTTTCCCATAATGTGGGTGGGCCTCATGTTATCAGCTCAAAAACAAAAAGCTGAACTCCTTTAAGCAGAAAGAAATTCTACAGCACATTGCCATCAGACTTGGGTCCTAACATCCCTCTTCCTGGTCCTAAAACAGACTTGATCTGCAACTTCCTATCCAGGACACAGTTACCTCAGGTGATTCTTTATCCTATCCGCAACCCCAGCCTCAAAATCAGGTTTTGGACTTGGCAAGCCACTACAGTCACATAAGTCGATTCCTTAAAATAAATCTATTTCTGTATACACTGTCATCCTATTGGTTGGCTTCTCTGGAGAGCCTTGACTAATACAACTTACAGTAACTCCAAAGTGAAAACAGTTGTGCAAAAATAATATGAATTCCCTGAGTCCAAATTATTACAAAAGACATCTTGAATTCCATTAATTTGCATTATATCCTTTTTGGTTTTTTTTAGGTTGAAAGGGAAAAAATTTCTACTGATTGAACACTGACTACAATCTATGCCAACACCAAACATGTTAATTTGGGAATTATACAATGCATTCTTTTTATTATTTTAATTTACAACTAAGGAAATTAAGAATCACAGAAGCTCTGTGTCTTGACAGTGATCATTTTGGAAATATGCTTTTAATTATTTTTGTTAAGTACTGAAACAATCTGCATCTATTATCAGTGCATGAGGTTACTCTGTAATCTAGTTAGGTTTCCCAGAAGAAGAGAGTGGAAAGGGAGACTGATGTAAGATGCAGATGAATACAGAAAAGCTCTGAATCAAAAAAGTTGACTAATACATGACTGACCCTTAACTGGACCATAATAAATTTTTGACCTAAAAAGAGTAGTAACTGTACCTATTACAGTAGTTCACAAAGTTGCTATGGAGTTCATGGGTAAAGCAAAGTACCCTGCAAATTGAAAAGGACTTTTCAGGTCTTAAGTTTTTAAAATTATTTCACTTTCAGTCCTTGTATATGTCAATATAGTCTGGAATAACAGCATCCTTTATTCTATCTTAAGAGAGAAAACAAGTATTCTATCCATCACTAGAGCAAGTCCACCACAGGCTGCTCTCAAAGAGCATTTGACATCATTATAATGAACAAATGGTGTACTTACAGTCTCTTTCAGTTATCAAATCAATTTCAAGATAACGAGGGGCATGCAATGACTTTTAGATAATTTTTATATAAACTCAAGAATGTCAGAGCTGAAAGGGACCTTAGCAATCACCACATGGTGGACAAACTCGTCCAGAGGCCAAGTACCGTCCATCCACTGTTTGTGTATAGTTGGTGAGCAAAAAACTGATTTTTTTTCATTAAAAATGTGGCTAAAAACAATGAAAGTAAGAATAATATTTTATGATGCGAAAATTATATGAAATTCAAATCTCAGTGTTCGTACATAAATTTTATTGGAACACAGCTGTGCTTATTTGTAATGTATCCATCTAAGGTCGTTTTCATGCTCCAACACAACAGAGTTGAATTTTGCAATAGAAACTGGAGGACCCACAAAGTTATTTGTTACAAAGATGGTCTGACCCACAAAGCCTAAAATATTTATGATCTGGTCTTTTATAGAAGACATTTGCTGCTCCTAATCTAACCCAATCACTTTACAGATGAGTAAACTGAGGCACTGAAAGATAAAAGTATTGGGTAACTAAACTGGCATGTTAATTAAAGGAGAACGAGGACTAAAATCCAGTTTTTCTGTCCATTTGATCATGCTGCAATTAATGACTGAAAATTAACCTTGGTTAAACTCATATTTCAATTAA
The DNA here is from genome assembly GCF_902686445.1 of Sciurus carolinensis. Lineage (NCBI taxonomy): Eukaryota > Metazoa > Chordata > Mammalia > Rodentia > Sciuridae > Sciurus > Sciurus carolinensis. The sequence continues at coordinate 72,061,141 of NC_062226.1, forward strand.
GATATACTCCTTGTATAAATTACTGGATTCATCTTAAATTTGATATCTCACATGAGCCAATGCCATGAAAAAATTCATATTAATGCAGTGAAACATCATCCTCATTTAGTCATTGAAATGAACTTTATGTTTTTCTTAAGCTGTTCTAAGTTAGATACTATAGAAGAAAATAATGATAAAAATTAAATATTTCATCTTCTACCATTAATCAAACTGATAAATATACTCTGCTTGCAATTCACAAAACAACATATATGGAATGTTTACTTTTAAACAAATTAGCTGCATTCAGTTTTCTTACAAGAGATACTTGACAAAAAAATGAGAAAATAATTCCTGAATCTTTCTCTCAACCAGTTAACTTCCCAAATGTAAGATAAATTTGTCTTTTTTTTCTTTTAAGATGGAAAAGAAAGGGTATCTAAAGTTAAAGCATTCCCTTCATGTTATTAGAAAGTGTCAATTACCTTCTCACCCCTTACCATAAAACACCTGTCTTCAAGGGGAAATGTTTAAAGCAGTTATTGTGAACTTGGGGTGATTTTGCCCTTCAAAGAATTTGTGACAACTTGTGGAGACATTTTGGATTGTCACAAGGGGGAGCTTCTTATAACTAGTGGATAGAAATCAAAAATAATGCTCAATGTCTTACAACATGCAGGACAGGTAATTCCATGACAAAGATTTTTCCAGTCCAAAATATCAGCAGTGTTGAGGTTGAGAAACACTGTTTCAAAGGAGCATCATTAGAGTTGCTCAAAACATTCGACATTCAGCACATTTAGCCGCCTGATCCTAAATGATCACTCCATCATCGATTTCTGGACAAGCACTATAGAGCAAAGATTTCTTATGGAAGCTTCTCAGACAGCTCATTCTTGGTAGCATTTTCTTCTAGCAAGGAGATGGAGAATCAGAAAGATATGCCAGCAAATAATTATTTAACTTCTTTCCAGCCACATGTACTATTGATCTTTACCAACAAGCAGATAATTTTATAACAATTCTGATCAGTTCTAAGAAAGTTATTTTGACTTCATTTTTTCCAAAGGCAACTGATAAACTAAGATTTTTTACTTCACTGTGATCCATGCATGATACTTTATGTAGTAAAATAGCCTGATGCCATTTACCTTTAAATAGAAATACCAAGATATCTCAATAAGATAATGCCTACTAGTTATTGGTAGACATTTGCCAAAGATATATTTAAAGGATAAAGCAGGAATGGGCCCAGCGGGTTTAACAGCATAGTTTTTCTTCTAGTATTTTCTCTACTTTGCAGTGTGACCCACTCCACAGCATTATGAAAAGAAATACATTAAATCTGTTAGATCACTAAATTAAAGAATGCTTTTTGTACAACATAATTAAAAGATGAGGGAGGCAATTTCAATATCTCACTCTCAAAGCAGGCATCTGAACTGACTTAAATTTCTTCCTTGAGTACTTTATTCTTCATCACTTTTGCTAAGTACTGTACTATTGATTCAATTATTTAATCTTATTTAGAGAATATATAAAGTAAATAACCTCAAGCTCAAGATATTCTGTAATCATACAAAAGCAGTAAGACCCCGTAATAACACTGATTTGTCTAAGTGACCATTTTGCAACACTGGGTCAAGAGAATATCCGTTTCCTCCAACACTCACCGATTCAAGAATAATTCATCTAGCACCCAAGATATCCTAGGCTTTCTGCTCAATGGAATAAGATATGATTTCCAACTTTTAGATGATCTTCAGAAAGGAGGAGAAAAAACCACTAATACCAAAACTTGTTAAAAAACAAAGCTAGAAATACCCACTGACTATTATGGGCATGCACAAGAGAGTCGAAACTTGCTTTGGGGATTCAGGAACTTGTTCTACTTACCTGAGTTGAGCATTAAAGGATAGGCAAGAGTTGGCAAGGAAAAGGTGTGGTTCAGATTTTCCACGTGAGGAAATAACTTGTGCAGAAATGCCAGCTATATGGAATTCCATAATTTGAGCAAGGGACAAATGAGAAAGAAAGGTAGAGAAGTAGGCAGAGAGCTGATCATTGAGGATCTTGGCTTTCACACAAGGAGTTTCGACTTTATTCAGTAGAAGATGGAGAACCACCGAAGAATGTCTAACACAGCATCATTCTAATCTTCCTCGCATTTTAAATGGACCATTCTGATGGCTGTGGGAAGGACTGATTTGAGATAGATAAGACTGGAGGCAGTTGTAGTATTTTGGGCCCAAGAAAGAGAGACCAATTTTGGGAACTAAGAACAGACAGAAGGGGGTGGATCAGACTCATATTTATGAGCAAATCTGGCAGAAATTATTGACTGATTATATAAGGAATGAGAGAAAAGAAAACAAAAGGCATAACTCAGGTTTTCCAGTTTGGGTGATTTGGTGAATGGGGAATTCTGGCAAAAGATGCATAGAAGAAAAGGAGATTTGGGGGGATGGAGGAAAATTTGATTCAGCAATGATCATATGAATAGAGCAGAAGCTGTACTTTCTCTGCTGTAAAACTTTTTTGCTGCCAACCATGAAAGTGTGTAGTGTCCTAAGTGAACAAAGATGAAGTTAATATGCCATCTTTTCTTTTAATCCAAGGATGCTACCTATGGAATATACATTTCTGTCATTTAAATTAAGTTTCCTACATAATCCAGCAAGAAACAGTTGTAAAGGTCATTCAATTCCCTGTAAGCATGAATACTTTCAGGATAATTATGAGCCTATGTAAATTTATATAGAGATGCTTTGTGCTCAATTTTGAACAATAAAAATCAGATACTGAGGTATGGTCATGACAGAGGCCTAATTTTAATGAACCAATGTTTCTTTACTAAAACTTCATACTTTAGAGGACATTCTCAATTACAATGCATAAGTTTCTTCTGGATTGCTGGATAAATGCAGATTCTCAAGTGCAACTCAGGAGGTCTGGGTAGAAAACACAGGATCTGTGATTCTATGACAGGCAATCTTGGATCACACTTTGAGAAGCCCCAGTTCATGATCTGATTGTGTTGGATAAATTTCTTTTCATGTAGAGTAATTCAATATGTAGGATATCCCTTAAAAGGGATTTATAAACAAGATCCTTCCTTCCTTTCATCTATCTACTTATCTACCACCTACTACCTACCTACCTACCTATAATATCTGGAGGAATCTTTATTTGGAGGAGAAGAAATGAAACTGATCAATGCCATTTCTAAACTACAATTCCTACTTACACTTTTTAAAATTTTTAAAATTTGTTCTAGTTATACATGATAGTAAAATGCATTTATGCATTTTGATAAATCATACATAAATGGAGTATCATTTCTCATTTTTCTGATTGTACATGATATAGGATCAATGGAGTAGAGGTGAGATAATGGTTGAATTGGAATTATTGAATGCTGTTCAACATAAATATTATGTGTGATACAAATTAAAGTTAAATGTCCCCAACCCAGAAATTGTTTTACAAAGGCCCCTTCCATCCCTAGAACTTTATCTTTACTGTGCACTCAAGAGACAATTTCGTTCAGCTCTATTTTCCCCATATGTAATATTTAATGCTAAGCATCACTTTTTAAAAATTTATAAGTATAAAATTAATTTTAAATATGAATATACTTTTCCAAACAAATGCCCTAGATGTTCTCTTCTTCCCTTTTCCTCTCTAGAATCTCTGGTTGGTCTTTGAAGACTGTGGGGTGGATCTGGTAGGAGGTAGGGGTTCTAACACAGTGGCCATCAGTTATGGATTCTTTGTCCTTGGCCCACAAACAAACCGGTCACTTCTCACTTGGTACTATCATACCATTGGAACCTAAGGGGCATGCACTGAGTGGCCACTGTAATTCAAAATCATAGGAGAATAAATGGGACACATAGAAGACCATGAATACTATCTTTGAGAGTTCTGGGTCACAACTATGTCTCCATGTAAATTTTGGAGAACATGAAAATGTGAAATTTTAGATCACATAGTTAAAAAAAATTCATGAAATAAAATACACAAAGAAATGATCGCATAAGTAAGCAGAAAATCAAAGGAATCAGGACAAAAATTTTTTCAGATTATGATGTTATATTATTTACAACCCAAAACAGGGTAGCTGAACTCAATTTACTTTTCTGTCTGTACAGGATCTTTCATGATTAAATTTTGAAATCTTGTGAAATGTTTACTTAAAACCTTTTGCTTCCACCGTTAACTAGCAAAAAGTCTGTTCTGCTCAGATGCCAGTGTAAGAGAGGCCACTGAATCGAAATACCGTCCAGCTCTACTATGTCCATGGCTTCTTTTCTCACTGTGGGGTCTTCACAGGAGCTGTAGCAGGAGACTCAACTGAGTTGGTTACAACACAGATTCCTGAGTACACAGCCTGCCTACTGAATCAGCACCTCTGGAGACAGGGTTAAATATATGCCTTATACATGAGTTCCCCAAGTGATTTTTAAGCATCTGTAGGATCATATCTTTCATATGTTCATTAGTTTGTTCATTTGCTAAACATTTAGTGAATACCTTTTGTTAAACACAGTTGTAAAATTCTACTTCCTGTTAGATAATGGAAAAGGAGAAAGGAAATGATCTAGCCGTCTGAAGATTCAGTATCAGGTGAGGTTACAGTAACAGACAGGGAGAGAGAAGGATATGAAGCCACTGCTGGAGAGGCAGGAAATCATAAAGAAAGGAAAAAGAGACATAGATAGGGTTACGATTCCAACTCCAGGCATCCCTCAGTGAAGTGGCCACTGAGCTTGGACGTCCCAGTCATCTCTTTCCTCAGTCCCCACTGACCACACATTGTCATTCTTGTGTCCACAATAAAGGAGACAGAACGTTCCAGAGAGACAGGAGGGTTTCTTGTAGCCTCAAGAATTCCCCTCAGGCCGCCTGAGAACATTCTCACAAAAGCCAGTCACATGGCTCACTATTTAGCAGCCTGAGTGGAAGGAACAGCCCAGCAGACAATTTCCCTTCTCTCCTAGGTTTGAGTTTGCTTACATTTTATTTCCTTTTCTATCTTTCTCACTTTTATTTCTTAAGGGAATGGGAGATTGTCATGTTGAGAGATGGAAAGACAGATATTTCTTTATTTGTAGCCCTTACAATTCTGCCTAACAATACACTTTGTTTTCCTAAAAGCAATTTATTCTTCAAGTTTCCCACCTTCAGGCACTTCATAGCACTGTCCCTTAATAAGCTCTATGACCTTGCTTACCAATTTGTCACTGTGTATAGATATAACAGGTGTGGGTTTCCCCTCTGGCTGTAGATGTTAACTGCCGTTCACTCTGCAGTTCAAGAGTGCCGTCTTGGCTAAACAAAAATTCTGGTTTCTTAGTATTATTCTAACTCTCTTAGAAGACTCTGAATTGTAGATGTCGGTTGGTGACCTTAGAGGTCATAAAGGTAAAACACACACTGAAACAAATGTCAAAATAACTGTTTCTTGGAGAACATCAAAGAAAATCCAGTTTCTGGATGTCTTTAAAGGCACTACAGAAGTCAGGAAAGTTCACCTGGTCATTAGGATCTCACTGAGCTTCAAGGATGACACAATGGACACTGACTTTATAGAGGTATAAAATATAAGCACTAGGGCAAAATTTGGGCTGACCTAATCCCTTCACTCCATCAATGTTTTTTCAAGCAATTCCCTTGAGTTACCCATTTTACTTTGATTAGTGCTTCTGTATTAAAGACAGAAAAGAGAAAACTAAAATAAATTTCTGAAATTTTTGACTGGATTACCTGGGCAGGGGTTGGGGGAGTTTATCTTAAAAACTATGACAGGCTGTATTACACAATTATAGTCTAAGAAAATTAGAAGTGATACTTGATTATATACGTCAAAGAATTCTGCTGTTGGGCATTCAGTGGGGCCCATACTCATCAATGAGAAGAGTGAGAAAAGGAACCACATTCTTGACTTTCCTCTTGGTCTCACTAGGGAACCACAATGTGGTTTTGCCCTTCTGCGTCAGGACCTTTATTCTGAGAGTGGGGCCAACATCCAACCAAAGAATGATGACAGGAACTCAGAAACCATTCTAGATTCTTCTATTACACCAATCAATGTAACAAGCCCCTCTTGATTTTACTTTGACCACTTTACCTTAGCCTAAGTTCTAATAAATTCTCTAGGCCTATGATCTAAAGCCTCAGTTGTCAGTTGTACCATCTCACCCATTGTAGACACCATAGCCAGAGTGATTATATAGTTCAAGAATCTAGTAGTCACCTCACTGCAAAAATTCCTTTAGTTATACCCCTTAGTTTTAGAATAATGGTCAAAGCCCTAAACTTAGTAGACAAGGCCCTCTTAAGATTTAAACACTGCCATTTATTCACTCCACCCATTTCTTTTTCTCATTTTAATATTCAATCCTTTCAGCCCAGAGAGACTGTGCTCTTCCAAGCCCCTGGGGCAAGGCAAGTTCTACCAAAGGGAATCACGGTTTTGAATCTCAGTCAAGATCCAAACCCTTTACTTTCTAGAGGATTCCAAGTTACAGAGAGGTTATTTAACTTATCCAAGGTCACAGCTGGTTAGGGACATCATGAATTAGGACCCAGTGTTTACGTCTATCTTTCCAAAGTATAATTTCTTTATTCTATTGCTTGATATTGCTCAAACTGGACAAAGTCATACCACTGCACAATATAAAATATTTTGAATCTTAACACAATACTGATCATCTGGTGTTTATTAACAAATTGACTTAAATGTACCCATCCAAAATCTTACAGATATGGAACTTCCCTTTCCCCCAGTACAACCCATTTTCTAGGAGCCTTCCCTTCAGAAAGTCTGCCAAGACTTCAATACTAAGAAAGCTCTCTACCCTAAAAATAATCTTCAAATTCAACATGAGTTACCAAAATAAAATCTCCCAAATAAAACAATGGCAGAGACAGACCTGATAATGAATATGAAATATGCTAAGAACATTCTGTCACTGAAACAAACTTGACTTTTTGTGTGATTAATGGTAAGATGAAATCTTGAAACACAGAAGAATGAAGCAAATGATAACAGAGGAGAATCACTTTGGAAAGGGTCCCATTTGAAATTTATCCATTTGAAAACAGGCTCTGTCTTTTGGCTATCATTACCATGTATCTGTCCAGAAATTCAAGCGTTATTTCCAGATGCAGTCCCAAATTCAAAATACATGTCGGTTGGCTTGTTTAAGATTTGCTCTGAGATGGACAAAACAACAAATGAGATGCTTTCAGAAGAAATAATAAATATATTCTGACACTTATTGTGTCTAATTCATATTTCAGAGGCTGGCCTTCCCTTCCTGATTCTTTAGTATCTTATTTCCATTAGGAAATGGGAAATACAGGAAATAGCATTATGAAGCCATTTCTAAATATTAATATGGTATCAAAGTAAGTTAGCAAAGAACCATGCATTTTCAAGGAAAGGATGGGAAGGAAAATTGGCTTGAGCCCAGTCTGTTAGAAATGGTGAATGGTCTGCGTTTAGCTAAATCTAATCAGGCCATCATGCCCTACTCTGCATTTACTGACAAGTCAGGGCACTGGAGAGGGCAAACCACATCAGAACAGTGCTTGGAGGAGGAACAAAAATTACCTGTTGAATAGGAAAACTAGCTTTCTTAGCTAAGTATGTCGATAGAATTCTGGATGCCGGAGAATCCATCTATGAAAATAATATGGCAGTGGTATGGGGGAGGGGAAATAAGAGTCTGAGAGGGGAGGAAGGTAGGGAGCAAAAATTAAGGAAGGAATAGTAAGAATAACTGCTATTAAATATTTAATGTATACACTTAAGCCAGGAAGAACATTTACAAAAAGATGCAAATTATTACTCATGAACTTCCATTTCACTTGAACAATAAAAACAGTGCAAGGTTACATTGGCACTGGCTAAGCAAAGACAGAGCAGCACCAATCCAAAGGGGGAAATTCATAGTATTCATATTGATGGGGATAATACAAATGCTCAGATATCTCAATAGATTTTACTGCTTTCTAAGCATTGCTGAGAAAATCTGGTAGCACTTTATTTTCTTCAAGAGTTTGAAATGTGCTCACTGTCTAAAAATCCCCTGGAGTAGCTATGATCTTTCAAAACTGCAGATGTCATTTGGAAAGTTCTCCAGTACAACGCATCCTGTCTTTCAGATTTTGAAAAGATTGGATGAATACTCACTAATGCACTTTATTAGATGAACTGTTGTCAAGCACCATGTTAGTAAAGGACGACAGGATGGAGCTGCATGATAACAAAAGCACTGGTGTAGCACCCACGGCGGCTCCTGGTATGTAGTATAGACTAGACTTCAGATTTAAAAAGATGACACGTCTCATGAAACTACACAATCCACCTCAAAGAGGCACTTCTTTGCCAATTCTGTGACTAGTAAATGAATAATATTTTCCATTAAAAAAACTGGAGAATTAATTAAAAACATTAAGTATTCATTAATAATGTACACACATAACCTGTAAGAAGAGTAAAGCATTATTTTAGGGTAAAGTCAATGAATGACTTTAACAGAAAAAAATATTTCTCGTTGTACATGGAATCACCGGAGATGACTTTCTCAGTCATACTTAGATTTGCCAAAACACTCTTTGCCCCAGATTCTTGACTCACTGGTGATTCTGAAGGAGAATTTACATTCATCTGTGAACTCTCTGGCCCCAATCTTTTTCATGCCCTATCACACATGTCGTTCCAATAGAGCAAAAGCATTTATATCCTAGGAAGCTTCTCTTCCTCTGAGTCCAAACCTGCTTGTCTCCCCAAATATTCCCTTTGGGAAGCAAGCCATCACTATGACAACCTTAAAATGGGGGGATGAACAGCACTTGGGGACAGCCCTTGTGGAAGTTAATACCAGTTTGTATTTAACAGGGTCAAGAAAACTCAGACAATGGCTAACACTGTTGAGAGGAGCCACTTTGCTGTATGAAATTAATTGTCAACTTAACCTATTCAGAACATAGCCTCAGAAAAACAACCTGCAAGTGTGATTATTCAGGGTTAATTCATTAATCCTCCATTTTAACTGATTTGCTCAATGCCCAGTGGAAATTAAATCAAAGGATCATCTATGATATGGAAAAGAGAATTAAGAACTTTGTCTTGCCTTTAAACTTGAAATAGGCAGAGCATTCAGAGATATGTACTTTTCCCAAATAAGGGTTACCACATTCTCTATTCTAGGCTAGAATACTTCTTTTCTGTGCCTTTATAATTGTATTTCTTTCCCTATAAAGCAGAAGATGAAGGTGGATTATTATTGAGTTGTCTGGACTTTTTCATGTCTTTAATACATTTGCTTCTAGAAAGAGGAGAATACGGACACAAGGTAGCAATTCCAGCTCAGGTGTAGTGGGGATCTTTTGTGTGACTCAGAGCTAGAGAGAGCTACATTCAGTATGTGTTGAACAATACTTTCCCACTACTGACTTCTCTCGGGAAACAAATTATCATGCCTTTAAAAAAAAAAAAAAAAAAAAACGGGGTGGGGGTTGTGCACCAAAAAAGTCACCCTCTGATAATGTTCATTCTTTCTTTGTCTTTACCTGACTGACCACCTAACAACAGGGCTTTTAAAATAATGAGGAGAATCCTTTGTTCTCCCTGGTTCCATTTAAGGAAAAGTAGGTCGAAGGGCTTCCCCAGGGAGGGAAAAAAAAGCCCAGGAGCCAAACACAAGGGGAGTAAGAGATTTCACGCCCACTCCTGTCCCCACCCTCCCAAAGAAGTTAATTAATTCTGTTTTAGGAATGGTTAACAGGGGGTGGGGAGCACTCAGGTAGCCCATTCTCTGAGACCATAATCTGATTCTCAAGTGTGGCTCGCACCATCCCCCCCAGGCAGGGGTAGGGGCAGAGAAGGGTACAGAGAATCTCTCTCCAGCCGGGCAACAGAGCCAGTGCTTCACGCATTTGCCCTCCCCACAACGTGTGTCCCAGCCCAAGTGCGAAGTTGGGTATTTAGACCTGAAAAGCATAATAAGAGCCATTCAAAGCAGCAAGTTACAGTACCTTAAGAAGTCTAACAGATGGGAGAAAGGCTGCGTGGCACAGCTTCCGGATGGTCCAGTTTAGGGGTCGAGAAGCATCAGTTTGATTCATGACCCCTTCCAAATTCCACCGGGAAAACAAGAAACTGCAAGCCTGAGCAACGCCTAGAAAATAAATGGTCCCCCACGGCCCTGGCATCCCATGGTCTTCTCCACACCTGCAAATTCCATTAGGGCAGAGGCTTCCTGGAACTTGGGAGACTAGTCAAGTGGCGTTGCCTGAGCCCCTGAACCTTCTTAAGAAAGCCACCTCCCCTCTCTCTGCAGCCGTGCTCATGCATACCAAATGTGGCTGAATGAAGGCACACTGCCTGCTGCTTCGGGGAGGGGATGCAGGGTTTTGAAGGAGAGGGACAGCCTGCACAAAACAGCCTGTGGTCGGAGTCAGAGCAGCCTGCTCCGGAATGCACGCTCCCTCTCCCACTCTCCTCCCAGCAAACGCAGGTCAGGCGTTGGGGGGGAACCCGGGCCATTTGCTTTGCTCACTTGGTTTGGGGGGGAGCCAGGAGGAGAGCAAAAGGGAACAAAAATAAAGCCAGAATGGGAACTTGCACTTTCTTGCACAAAGCATCTTTGAGGGGCTGGGAACAGCATGGGGGAGGGGCTAGGACACGGAAGGAGAAGGGATGCCTCTGAATGATAAGATAAATGCTTCCCTTTTGATTTATGTGGCATACTAAATTAAGAGCTATCGTAAAATGGATCTATAGTAGAAGAGACCCCTGTTGTGTTCTGGGGTTTTTATTAACTGTGACTGACAGTCCTCACTCTGATATATACATTATACAGATGACAGGCAGATGGGTAAAGACAGGATCAAACTCACACACATGCATGCTGGTGGCAATGAGTTATTCCTTTCATAGAAAGCTGTGCAAACTAATGCATATTTGGCTTACCTTTTAAAAGTGTCAGTTTCTAAACTGGGGGTTTTCTCCTCCTGGGAAGCCACTTGATACCCTACCTCACCAAGAAAAGTTTAACCCCTTAGGTGCTATGTGGGATGCTGTCTATAAAAGATGAAATTTCCTCGAGTGGGATTCCTACTCCTATCATTTCATAAGGAGGCTTTAAGAAAAAGAGTGGCTACATTGGAGTGCATAGTCTTCAGGGCTTTTTTGGTGAGAGAAAATAAAGAAGTTTTCAATCTGAAGGCAGAAATCTGATCATTTCATTTAGAAAAAGAAAGTTAGAGGAGGATGGGGGACAGGGAGGGTTTATGTCACACCTATTTGGACTACCCATCTTCCAGAGGCATTAGACCTCAGTCAGTACAGTGCACTAAAAGACTCCACCCAAAAGAATCCCACATCCATAGAACATTGCTATCTTACTTAATTTTTCTACTTTTTAACCCTATGTCTGTACTGATTTTCCACTGCCATTTACCTGAAAGAGAAAGGTAAAGCCCCCCTCCATGACTACTGTGCATCCGAGGCAGAACTGGGAGGGGTTAGAGTGTTGTGATCACACTGTATTTCAGGGTTGGGGACAACATAGATCCTCCCTAGAGTGTAATAAATACCTGACGCACTGCATTACAACACCACTTCCCTACCATGCTCCCAAGTCACAGATCAAAGAAGAATGTTGCAGAAAAGTGGGTCCATTGGTGGAAAAGAGACCACTGACTTGCAAATAAAATCCATGTGCCTTGTTATTTTCTACTAAGCAGTACTGCTGTAATAGAAATTCACACAATTGGTTCATTTTCTGTCACCATCCTATTTCCACAAAGGGTTGGAGGTAGTTTTAAAATAGTAACAGCAAACATGTGTGTATCAGTCATGGTGCTGGGCACTTTAAATGTATTATGTAAGTTCATATCAGTGACAACCCTATGAAGCAGATGCTGTTGTCATGTCCCTATTCCACTGATTAAACAAGTGAGGTTCAGAGACAATAGTAATATGTCAAACGGAACTAGTACAATAGGAGTCTGGATGGAAACTAGTCTACTAGGTTGCAAAGACAAGCTTTCCCTTCTTTCCTATTTGATTTATAATTAAGGTTACCCCAGCAATAAAATCACTGCCTCAGTTTTCTGATAATTCACCCTTATAAGAATCAAACTAGAAGACAGAAGAAAAAGTGCTTAGCACTTCTTTCAGATGATCCCTGTAGTATGACATTGACGTAGCAGTTAACAGCATGAATTCTGAAATCAGGCTCCATGGTTCCAATTCTGATTCCGACACTGGCCTTGAGCACTTTATTTGCCTTCTCTGAGCTGTGTAGTCTTCATTTATAAAATGGAGATAAACATAAAACCACACCCCTAGGGTTGTTGTGAGGACTGAATAAGCCTATCAATGAAGCACTCAGAACAGTGCCTGGCATATTCTAAGTCCCTTCTACCATGCATCATCTTCCAAGCAGCATGAGCAGATTTGGGGATGGGCACCCGTAGACATTTCCCATTAAGTATGTGCAACTATGTATACTTAGAGAATTAGATAACGAAGCCAAGCAAGGGAAATTAAACCTGAATGCTTCCTATGAGTTATCATGAGTTTCATAAATGGGGTAAAGAAAAAAATGAAAGACTACAAGGGCTTAGGGACTTTCTTGAGCTTTATTGCAGAGTGGTAGCCATCAGCCCCCAAGCTATTGCCTTCGGTGAGGCTATGAGGCTGCAGTCTTTCTAAGCTATTAAATGCCCATAAGTGGTTTCTTTGCAGTTGCAAGAAGTCTGCTCCAAGAAAAGGGTGAGGCACTCCAGTTGCCTACTCCTGCCCCTCACTGTTCCAAAATGCTAAAAGCCCCACAAAAATGACAACCTCATTCTGAAACTGCACAGCCTTTGATCCTCCTAGCCCCTTTAATTTTTATGGAACCACATTGGTCAAAGAATATAGTTAGGATGTATGTGGAGTGAGGAGGGAGGATTCACAGCCCTCTCTAATGGTAATTAGAGGAGAGAAGCACAAAACCTCCAGGGAATTGATTTGGAGACTACATTGCAAAAGAGGTAAAGATCAAAGAAGGATGAATTGCATGACAGAAAGTTGTTCTTCCATCTTTGGGGTAGTTTATGCCAGAATTGTTAGCAATATCTCTACAGTAGGTTTTCAGGACCTCTCTTCCCACTTTTGACAAATGATATTTTCACAGGGAATGATGATGCCTTCCCTGGTTTTAGAGGGGAGTCTGATGAGGAAAAGAAGAGAGGTACAAGCCCATCTTTAGTAGTTAGCATTTCACAAACCCACAACACTAGTTCATAAATTTTACAAATGCGGTGTTTACAAATCTGCAGAAAACATTCCAGCAGACTTGAAACTCTGACATGATCATATTACTTTCCAGTATCCTAAAAAAATAGCAAATTGGGTATATCAAATTTCTGTACTTCAAAGCCTGCCTTTCAACAAACTCTAATTCTTTCCCATGCTACTTAAGCCCTCTTCCCACTGAGCACCTACCCTTATGTTCTATGTAAATGATGCTAAATTCAAGAATCCTGATAACATTTGAGCTCAGATACAGTGCTGACAATGAGCCAGTTACAGACATTCCATCTTTATGCCTTTTGAAGGCCACCTTCCCTCTTTTTAGGAAAATCATGGTACCCTAATATACCTTGTACTACTTTGCTCAGTCTTACTATCCCTTAGATATAAAGGTGTTTGGCTGATAAAAACCTAAGGAAAAAAAAAATGGAAATGGCACAGTGAGCAGGTAATACAGCATATTCAAAAGTCTCATGCAGATGTGTTTTCTGCAAATGATAAACACACAAAGTGATCCAGTATAATTTATAATATTGAAATGTTTAGGTATCTGAACTTTAATTGTCACATGCATTTCTAAGCTCTACTATATGAATGTGGTGTATATGGTGCAGATGTTCAAGCATCCAAGAAAAAGACTGGGAACAGTCATTGGCAAGCTTTTTTAGAAATCTTCATCTGCCTCCCTATTTTCCAATCTTCATATTAACTTCCTGCTTGCTTTATGATTGACCTCAGTTATTAACTTTGCCATGTTCTGATAGTTCATAATTTTTGTCAAGAAATTACCTGTGAACTTTATGGCAATTTATCATTTTTGTCTAAACACCATGTTTTCCTCATTTCTTCTAATGAACTTCATTCAAATGGAGCTATAATATTTTTAGGAATTTTTTGATACTTCTACAATATTTTCAAAAATACTAAAACTCTTTATAGAGTCCTTGGCACTTAGAATAGTTTTTAATTATTTCCAAGTATATGTTCTTTAAAGAGATTAAATAACTTTTCTCCCTCAACTTAACATATATTTCCCCTTTTGGTACCTTTTATGATAATATATTCTGATTCTGACCTACATTAAAATATATTAAAATAAATGACTCACTTTTTTTTTTTTTGTACAAAGGATTGAACCCAGGGGTGCTTTACCACTGAGCTCCATCTTCAGTTCTCTTTATTTTTTGAGACAAAGCCTCAAGTTGCTGAGGCTGGCATCAAATTTTCAATCTTCCTGCCTCGGTATCCTGAGTTGCTGGGATTACAAGCATGCACCACATTTATTTCATGTACAATGTGAAAAACTCTTAGAATTAGAATGTTCTTCTACTCCCAATGTTGGGATTCCTCCCCAGAATTCCCTGACTGCTGTCCACCCTCTGGTGAATGGCTATAGTGACAGGGGACAGGTGAGTTTTGGGGGCAGTTCATTCCATGGTTGAATAACTGTAACTAACAAAGTTCTTCCTAAGGCTCAGGTGAAATGTGCCTCCCTGAAATTTCCAAGTTGAATTTTCTTCCAGAGAACAGGTTCCTCAAGTGTATAAAAGCTAACAAGTTCCACTCAAACCTTCTGTTCTCCACAGTGGACTCTTGGACCATTAATCCTTCTTTAGGATCATAGTCAATATTATGTTGTAGGGATACTTTAAATATAATTCATGTCTCAATCCTCTTAAAGCCTTCTACTTACTTCTCAAAGTTCTTTTGGAGAGTTTTGAGAGGAGATTCACTAATTATTTAGCATCTTTTAAAAAATTCCTTTATGAATAAGCAGTTTACTCAACATAGACTTTAATAGCTGATCACACGTATAGACAAACAAAAACAGACACAGACATACACACAGCCTGAACTGGTGTGTATAATTTTCTTTTTTTGACCCTGGCTTCTAAAGGGAAGTGGTGGTGGGTGTGATGGGCTAAAGGGAAGCCCATGCTTGAAACAGGAAATAAGCAGCATTGGACAATCTGCATTTCATCCTCTTTATCTGACAGCCTGGAGAACAGACAAGCTAAGTTCAAACCTAAGCCCTACCTCCTACCTACTTGCCCTGGGTCAGTTACATAAACACTCAGAAACTTAGCATTCCTATTGTAAATAAAACAGGGTCCCAGTTTTCACCTCAAGACTTTTGAGAAGATTAAAAGCAATTAGCACAGAATCGATAAAGTTAAAAACACATATAAATGTAATTATTATTATTAATATTATTTTTATCTCTTTCACTGACTTCACTGGCACTCTGAACTTAGACCCTGGTTTTATCATTTACATGAAGGTTGGGAAAATTATTTAATCTTACTGTGTTTTAGTTTCTTTGTCTGCAAATTGGGGATAATAATGCTATCTTTGTCAAAGGAATATTGTGAAATTAATCAGCCAATATGCTCAGAGACTTTAGAAGAGCCCTACATGTACCCCAAACTCAAAAAATATTAATAATTTAAGGTGAAATCCCACAGCTATTGCTTTAAGAAAAGAAAATTAATATCATTCAGGATGATAAGCTTAAATGTATACCAAAGAGATTTCTCTTTGGAAAGTAAGAACATTTAAAAATAAATAAAACAAAACATCTTCATGGCTTCCTTTGTTTCTTCCAATAAAAGGAGCAGCTGCAGAGGACATGGGAGGAAATCTTGCCTGAGTTTCCATATAACTTTCTTCTCTGCAGCAAAGAGGGGATCATACATTCTATTAATAAAGTACAATGCTAATATATAAAATGTTTCACTTTGGAAAACACAAAGTTATAGATGCAGCTTCTGTCTCAGCAAAAATAAAAATCCTATACACATGCGCATAAAATATATCCTCACTCAGGTTTGAAATCCTATTACTTCCATTCATAAAAGGGATTTTTTTGGTATGATTTTGAAATTTTACTAAGTCCATGAAGGCTTGTTAAAAATATAAGAATTTGAGATGCTAGTTTCTAACCACTGAATATTTACAGTCTTCTTATATTTGCAATGCTATTCACTATAATAAATGCTCTCTCTCTATTCTAAATCCAGAAATCTGCAGCACAGATACATGTATACACCAAGATACATACCCCCCACACAGAATTTAAACATTTTACATTAATTTTCATTATGAAATTTAAAATTATTTTGAATAAAAATTTGAATAAATTTTCTTTATTTCATTATGACCAACTTGGTAAAGAATTCATGAATTAATACCTTTTGGGAGGGAAGATTTAAGCAGTGAATGTCCAATTATTGCCTTAAATAAACTGTGTGAATTGCAGGAATGTTCAGCATTTTATTGTTAACACTGCAGCTTAAGACAGATTATTCTGGCCAATGGATGTGGAAATAAGACCCAAATTCAAGCTCAAACCTCATGTATACCTTCAGGAATGCCCTCTGACTCCCACCAATGAACTGAGAGCCTGCCACAGCCACCCCCTGTCTCATACATCCGGGTTTCTGATGCTAATGGCCAGCACTGATTTGGACCATAAGGTCCGCTCACCTGGGAAACAGAGACATACTGTGATCTGGAAAAGCCTCAAAGCAGTAACTCTGCTTGGTAGAGCATTTTAATGAGAAAGCTAATGAAAATTGAACTTGCTATCTACTTTTGTCATTCTTCCAGAAAAATGTATTGTTGTTAATGTTTATTCTGTTATATTTTTAACAACCATGAGTCTTTCATTTTTATTAATAACAGTGGCAGAGATTACAGTTGTCCAGTTTTTCTTTCATTTTTCTCATGAAGAGTCATCAAATCAACACAAACCACATGGATTTTGAAGTCAGGAAGAACTGAGTTTGGATTCATATTACATCACTAGGCAAATAATATAACTTTTAGGAGTCCTCATCTTTAAAATAGATAGTAAGTGATTATGAAAATGTTAAAACGATGATTGATAACCTTTTTGAGCAGGTCATGTGTGCTGCACAGTATGCTAAGCCTCCTAAGTACATAGCACACTTACCTCTCCAAAAAAAACTTATGAAGTTTGTTGCATTATTTTATATTATATTACAGACAAGAAGTCAGCCTCAGAGAGGTTAAGAAATCTTGCAAAAGGTCACATGGCTGGTAAGGGAACTTGAATTCAGCTCTGATTCCATAACCTGTCCTCTGACTATAGCACATTGCTATCAATTTAAAAAGCAAAGATTTATAGAAGTTTCTTGTGGTTTCCCCAAAAGAAGCCAATATTTGATCTGACAAACCAGAAAAGAGAAAAAGCAAGTCTGTGCATCTAACTTTAACACCAGAATTCTGCAGAACACAGGACCAAAGACTCTTCCAATGGCTCTGGCTTTCTTTTGTTTTTTTACTGCTGACTTCCACATCCCTTCCCTATCTTCTAGTTCCATCTGGCTGATCACTCTGCTGGGGCAATGATTATCCACACTCATTCATTATGCCCAATAAATAATACCTCACATGGGACACAGTATTTACTAAGTGGAAAATGTATCTAAAGAACTCATGTGGAAGAGTAAATTCATATTATAGATATAGATCTATTCACATAGGTTTGTATGTGTATATACATGGGACACGTATTTATACACATACATAGGAGTTCAACTAATTCTTACTACTGTCCAACTTTAATCCTCATGTGCATTTTCTAGATGAGGAAACTTAAGCACAAAAAGTTAAATGTTTACTTAAGTTTACACAGTAAGTTTCAGAACAATGGGGTGAATTCCAATATAAACCCTTGATATAGTAAATAAGATTTTATAATGTATAAATAAAAAAAATAAAACTTATTTTTAAGTCAACTGACTTAGTTCCAGATTGTCTAGTGAGATATATCATTCTTGATCCTTTTTATGGCAACAGGTAGTTTCACATGGCTGAAAAACTTGACACCTGCTTCAGTAGGTAAAAAACCACAGGTTGTATAATCATAAAATTAAAAGTATGATGATTGTTCAAGGGTACTTGACCTTCACATGAAATGGACAAAGTTTTTTGGGGAGAAAAACCAGACAAAACATTTTTAAAAATCTACTTCCAACTTGAAGCTATTAAGTTAGAAAATGAAGATACCAAAGAAGAATTTGATTATAATAGCTTCTAAATTAGTTAATAAATCAGGTTCTGACTGCTGAGACTAAATGGAACATGCATTGGCACAGGGGCCCCCAACCTGCCCTGGAAGTTTCCCCAGTAAGAAAGTAGAGACATGATAATAAAGAAAGAATTATAATGTTCTGTTGTTACAGAACATTATCCCAAGGAAAGCACCTTGACTAATGATTGTTTTAGTGAAGAATAGGTAAAGCTATAATGTATGTGTTTTTCTTGAACCTTAATTAAATTCTTTGCAAAGTAGACTGCTGGCTACAGATCAAAGAATGATCAGTTCAATTTTATGAAAATACCCAGGATTAAGTCAGATCAAGTTTTCTCCATGGAGTTAGAAAATTCAAACTTTTCATTTGGTTTTCAAGTGGTGTGACTTATTTGATTCTGTCCATCTTTCCTGCCTCTACTCTGAACCTTCCCCTCTACTCATCATGCTTCAGTCATTTATTTTAATTTCTGTGTTTCCAGTCACAGGACATTCACATATGCCGTTCCCTCTTCTCATGTTCCTTGTTCCAGCTTTTTGGAAGATCTACTCCTATTTAAGCATTGGAACTCAACTTGAGTATAATCCCCCTTGAGAGTTCTCCCTCACTCACTGCAACTCTTTCTTTGGAATCATCCTACGCTTTCAGGATTTGCAACTATTTAATTGGTTGGTTTACTTATTTGGGGTTCTCCATCTCCAACTTGAATAATTTCTATAGGGCAGTTGTCAATTGTATTCCAGATCCTAGCAGAGTATCTGGAACATGGTAGAAGCTTAATACAATTTTATTATTATTATTATTTAAATTTATACATGTTCATGGAGTACATTATAATTTAGTACAGGTATTAATATGTGTGTGTTGTAATCAAATCAGAGTAATAAAAATTTGTACCTCTTTAACTGTTAGTCACTGGTATGTATTGAGAATTTCATACTATTCTTTTCTAGTCATTTTGAGATACATCACAGGTTTTTTTGTAATAATAACCCTGCTATGCTAGAGAAGAACCAGGACTGATTCTTCTACTTTGTGTTTTTTATGCCCCTACTGAATTCCTTTCTGTTTTTCCTCTCTCCTTACCCTTCCCAGGACTCTAGTGATAGTATTCCATTTTATTCTTCTACAAGGTTGACTTAGTATTTTCCTCAAATGAGTGAAAACATGGTAGTTGTGTCTGGCTTGTTTCACTTAATACAATGACCTCCAGTTCCATCCACAATGCTGCAAATGACAGGTTTCATTCTTTTAATGGCCGAATAGTATTTCTTTGGATAAAATGACCACATTTTCTTTATCCATTCATCTACTGAATGGCATCTTGGTTGACTCCTTGTTTTGGCTATTGTAAATAGTGCTGCAAAAAAAGGTGGGAGTCCAATCATTAATATGATGATTTCCTCTCCTTGGAGTGTATACCCATTAATGGAATTCCTGGATCTTATGGTAGTCCTATTTTTAGATTTTTTGGGATAATTTCATACTGTTTTACATGATAGCTGTACTAATTCACATTCCCACCAACAGTGTATAAGAGTTCCCTTTTCTCCACATTCTTGCCCGTATTTGTTATTTCTGGTTGTCTTGATGACAGCTTGAATTTGTTGACCATAGAAGAAATAAAAGAAGAATGAACCAGACAGGTTTGTTAAAAGCATCTCTCAGGTCATTTAGAGGTAAGCCTGGTGCTTATCTACAGACTGGTTTTGAAAACTTATTGATTCTTCAGAGTTCTTTTGCTTTCTCAAGTCTTAACTCCACAGTTTTAAGACATCTAAGAACTGCTTATTTAGCAATCAAACAAATAACAAGAGGAGATGGTTCTCAGACTCTAACCTGTAAGTAGAGACTAAGCTCTAAACACAGTGGGATTTGAAAAAGAAAAGCAAAATAAGAAAAGGGAGAAATAGATATTAGAATTTGAAACTGAAAATAAACTCATGCTAAAGAAATCAGTCATTTTCCACTCATAACAATCTGGCCCGTTCTTAAACACGTCCCCTAATGACAACGCATGAAGGGCTTGACATTAGACTATGTCCTTATGAAGATGACTCTTTAATTCACATAAATCTTATTTCGGAGTTTAAAGGGATGGTGACCTACTTCAGCAATCAGATTCACAATAATCAAAATAGAACTGATGCCGTTGCTTCACAGAGTGACTTAACAAGCATGTTGTGACTCATTGTCCATAATGACGCTGAAAGATGAGAAAGGTGTGTTATCCCTGCTGTCATTCTACAGATGAGCAAAGTGAGAGGCAGAGAATGTAGGTGACTTCTCCAATTCTAGTGCAGTATTGTTCTTTCCATTCGACCTCATGGACTCTTCACTCCAACATTAACAATAAGAGTGAGCCATGTCCTGAGTATTAATATTATATCAAAATATAATCTTTAGAAGGAAATATTGGCACATACAGTAACATGGATATATCTCAAAATCATGAAATTCTAGAAGAGACAAGCCAAGAATGACCAGAAGCAGAGTGCTGGTTGCCAGGGATTGCTTGGGGGACTGAACTGGCCACAGAGCAACATGAGGAACCTGTTCAGGATCATGGAAACACTCTACATCTTGAATTCAGGGGCACTCAACTATAGATCATTACTGGAATTCCAAGTACACATTGAAAATTGGTGAATTTTTGTATATAATAAGATAAAGAAAATATATGTAGGACCTTTCCAATTATACAATGAAACATTTTTTCATTATGAAAAATGCTGAAAATTAATGAAATTATAAAAAATAAAAAGTCACCTATACTATAGTTTGGATTTGGAATGTCCTCTAAAGATCTATGTTTTAAAGGATTGTTTCTTAGAGAGGCACTATTGGGAAGTAGTGAGACCTTTAAGAGATGGCACCCAGTGGGTGGTCTCTAGGTCATTCTGGGATTGCCCTTGAAGGAGAGAGCAGAACTGTATACACTTCCTTTCTATTTTGTCCTGACCATAAGGTAAGCAGCTTTGCTTTGCCATCAGCTCTCACCATGATGTGCCACCACAGGTCCAAAGCATACAGGAGCAATAGATCAGACTGAAACCTCCAAGAGTATGTCAGAATAAACCTTTTCATTTTATGAACTTATTATCTAAGGTGTTTGTTACAGTAACAAAATATGAACACAACCTACAATTCTATGACTCATCAATCACTATGAACATGATCTTTGGAAATTTTATCAAGTATTACAGGTATCATACTTCACATATAGCTTATGATTATTTTACCATGAATTGATCTCTATCTCATTGAATAATTTTAGAAAATATAATGAATACTTATACAGGATTCTATCATGTTACCTAATCAGTGGACTGTCATCAGCTTATTTCTGCTTCTAATGTTATAGATATTGCTATTATGACTATTTCTGATCAGATATTTTATGCACATCTCTGATTATTTCCTTAAGATACAATTTAGGATGAAGAATGGTTAGTTCATAAATTATGAATATTCTTCTAGGATCTTGATAGATATTTTCATGTTGCTGTTCAGAGATGTAGCATGTCACATACTCTTTAGCAATGTATAAAAATGTCTTTATTAATGAATCATTAATGAAATTGGTCATAGCATTGAGTTTTGGGCCAAGCTGATCATGGAAAAAGCAATGTATATACCTTTATTTGATAACTTGTAAAGCTCCATTTTTCCTACAGTCATTTGTAATTTTTCAAGGAAATTGCTTCTTTTTTCTATTAGAATTTTATTTTTCTTATCAATTCATAAGATCTCTTCTTAAACCAAGGACATTAATCCATTGTCATGTGAGTTGCTAGTAGTTTTTTGTTTTTCACTTATCTTGTAACTTTTTTTTTTTAATATTGTAAGGAAGTTTTAACATTTTTACATTCAACTTAGTGGGCATCTTCTTTGCTCCATGCAACACAGATGTTGTGTTAAAGAAACGCCACCCGCTACTCAAGCTTGGACAAGCACTCACCTGTATATGTTCTTAAGAGCTGTTCTATGGTGCCTCAGCTACTCTTAACACCATATCAGCCCCATTCTCCTCCTCACTAATCTCATTATTTTCCCTACTATCTGCAAAAGTCTACATATGTGTATGCATATTTCTCTTCATCTCTAATTGTATTTTAAATATTAACTAAAATTTCCTTGCTGATACTTGATCAAACAGTCCATATTCTTTTTTATTATAGGGTCATCAAGAAGATGTAATATAATTTTCTAAATAGCTTGTGAAAACAAGGATCTTCAGGTCCATGATACATCTATACCAATTACTTCGTATTTTTAAATATTAGTAAGAGATTTTTCTTTTTTGTAAACACAGTCTCCATTAATTAAAGAATCCACATGCCTTGAAATTCCTTTTATCTCAGTCTCCAATAGACTGAATCCTGCATCATTCAATATTGCAGTGTTTTCTGCCACAAAATTGGCTGGCAAAAGCAATGAGTGAATTGAGTGCTAGCCTACTGGCCTGATACTGAATAAATGTAACATAAATTTCTGAGTTTGCCAGAATCTAAGCCACTGGAGATTTTCAAGATCAGAGCCAATAACTTGAACTAAGCTCTGTGGACTGGTAGCCAGAAAATAGAGAACTTATGTTTCTAGAGCTATCAATCTAACCTGGCTGCCAACCAGCTGGGGACAAACCCAATTTGAATACTCATTAACCTCTTTAAACAGGAAAGATGCATAAAAGGCTAACGGATGAACAAGAAAGTCAATAAGAGGAACTCTTATTATATAAAACACAACTTTACAAGAACATCCCTACCTAAATTCGAAAATCTTGGGTCACCAATCATGATAATTTTCAGTATGCTTGAATTATGTTCACTACTTCTCAAGAATTCACTTGGAACCAAGCATTTATTTGATTCTTAGGCAGGGACTCTTGTAATATCATTTTCTGTTGGCATCTTGCCCACACACTGAATCATGCATTCTCAGTTACCTTTAGCTCCCTAGTCCCCTTTATTTTGATTTCTTTTTACATAAATCCCGTCATCTGTTTATTCCAATTATTTTGGTAGAATGGAGAGGAAAGTGAGAAGCAGAAGCCATGAAGACACAGTTACATAGAATGGAATAGAACAGAAGACAACTGAATTCTCCCGTTTGTACCAATAACCAACAGTATGATTAACCAACTCTGTAAATAACCCAACTCTGTAAGGGTGCCTTGCTTGTCTGCATCTTGAGATAATAGTGCAAAATAAAAATGATGTTGATGCTCTGTTGAGTTCTTAGTAGAGCTAACATTTTATATCTTAAGACCAATCACTGAGGTATAGATTGTTTCCAACCATTTCTAGTGTTCCACAAATAAAGCATTTGTAGCATTAGCAATTTAGACTAGAAAGTGAATATTGCCCAATATGTAATACAGAATCCATGAAACAATGCAGCCTAACAGGCTAAACTCACCTAAAGCATTGTGGAATCACAGATTTAAGAAGAGAGTTTGGCAATGCTATGGGAATTTATACTGTGAAACATCTGGGTCAGATACACATGAGCATATGCTTATCTTCAGGCAAGAGGAAAACACCAGCAAATTATAATCTGCTTTGTTTTTCTCAGAATAAATTTTTCCAGTGTTATTAGTATATAATACAAACATTAATTGCTGTGGAATTACATATATTTCCTTAGGAATAGAATTTATTTGATACCACACCCTTGCAGTATGACCATAAATTTAAGATTATAGAAAATCTATGAAGACACTATTTCAATGTGATTAAATTTCCATTGATAGGACTAGTCAGCCAAATTTTCAGTCTTGTCAGGTTCTTTTGAATGTCTGTTGTATGTCGAGTCCCGTGCTAGGTGTTGGGGGTACATGTGAGATTAATACACAGAGCATGCAAAGATGTAACACACGGGCAAACTAACTGAGGAGATAGGAAGTGTACATAGACAAGATTCAGCAGGACAGTAAGTCCTCTAGAGAAGCTGAAAACACAAAGTCTTTAGCTAGTGGCTCAAGAAGGTCAATTCCTTTAAAGGAATTTGGAGGAGAGACTGAGTGACAGATAAATGGGAAACAATGGAAGATTGTGAGACTCAGCCTGGTCTCTATTGCGCCAAGTCATTCAACTCTGCCATCAAACATGGGAACTCCATCAGGAAAAGCAAAACTTCACAGGTAACCAGACCATTCCACCTGAGAAAGGGTTAGGGCCATTGAGAGATGGAAATGTACTTCTGAGGATTTTTACTTGTCAACTCTACTTATTTTCCAATCAATTTCTTCCATCTGCATATCTTAGTTTCCCACTAAGGAGTTTTAACAAATTTAATGTTCTTTTTCTGAAGAATATTCCAGTGGTATGTGTCTGAGGAAGTTCAACTCTTCATTAAAGAACAGGGACCAGGTTGCTTCTTTCAGGTGTGCTTTTGAATTCAGGTGTAGATTGAAAAATGCACAAAGATGAGGAAAACATAGAAATAGGAATGTTGGGTGGATGGAATTTCTGTGTTGCTTCTGGAAATAGCAAATTCACCCATAGAAATGGGACACAGTAGAACAAGACTGGAAAAAGCAAGAAAGAAACAGGGTTCATGGTACATTTTGAAGACAAGATGCATTTGTTGTTGTTTTCTAATGCCAAAATTGTAGGATGAAATGGGTAATGATAGTTGCTAAGATGTTTGAACTGTATCGCAACAATGGATGTAGCAAGGGGTGAGGGAGTCATAGAAGTTTTTAATTGTAGCAGTTGAATGTGATCAGAATTGTGTTTGAAAATGACTTTAAGACTGGGGTATAGGTCAGGGAGAATGCTCTTGCCTAAGAATGTGGGAGACCTGGGATTGGACACCCAGGTCTTTTCACAGGAAAAAGAAGAAAACTTTAAAAGAAAATGACTTCAGTATCTGTATAGACATGGCCTTGAATGGGCAATATTAGAGAAAGGAAAGAAAACCTTGTTGATTGTAGAAAAAATATTAATTCTTCATTTTTCACTCATTGAAACCAAATTTTTTCTTTACCTATGTAGACCCAGGCGTATCATTTTCTTTTACAGCTGAGGTCAATATAATACTTAAAGTGTGTGCTTGGTAATGCAAAAATTGTTTTTATGTTGTGGTTTTTCCTTAAAACTAATAAAAAAAAGTATTGAAATTGAAATTCACATAGAAGAGACAAAGAAGAAAAAGATACTACTTCAAAGAAATAAAGAATAAGTGCCAGCATTTTCATGACCTTATACTAAGGCAAAAATCTATTGCTTTTGATATAGCTTTTCCTCTTGTAGAAGGAACATCAAATAAAAATCAAATTGTCTAATAAATATCAAGTGAACAGATTAACTCAAGTACTTCCATAAATACTTAAGACAAGCTTGTCTGAACATAAGAATAACATGAATAAATTAGTTCTGAAAATAGAGAATTTTGAAGATCCATTAGCAGGATTATAGATGATATATCAGGCAATTGTGCCAACATCAACTCTGGTAAATTGTCTGAGCAATTCCAATTATCTTAATCTGTTTCCTTGAAAACAAGGTAGCTCTTCTATTATTTCTCTTTAATTTTCCAGATGGAAAGGCCCATGACTTTGACCTTTGAACCTCATGAGTTCCTAGCTTTAATGTCACTGCAAGACTCACATGTAAAACATTCAGAAGTTCAGCAAAATGTTGAAAAGGAAGCTTCAGGCACAGATGACACATTTAAAACTAAAATATATGTTGAAGGAACTTTTGCAACTAAAAATAGAAAATTATACTTTGGGGAGAGGGGTAATAGAAATCATGGAAAAATGAATATGAAACCTAGCAATAAATCCTGTTTTCTCAATTGTGCACACCTGGGTCCACATTAGAGGTCTCCCTGGCATCTTCCTTCCCTCCACCCTTCCTCTCTGCCCTTGTTTATATTTGCTTCCTGATATTTCAGCTGGAACTTTTCCATTCCCAGGTGGAGATGAGCCTGGGCATACACACACAAACCTGAACACAACACAGAGAACAATGCAGTATGTAAAAAATATTTCTAATTTCATTTTGAGTTCTACATGAAAAATATGTCCTTCAGTTGATTATTTTAGTATTGACATGAGTTTCTAGTGGGAAATTAGTATTTCTAAGTATTCCCAAGCTTTAAAAAAATTCAATTTATTTGATTTACTTAAAAATAGTGGGTCCAATTATTGAACTGAACACTATAAACAGGTGAACTTTATGGTCAAATTAAATGTATTTTAATACAAGTATTTAAAAAAAGCAGATGACAACACATATAGGTCTGGAATATAATCTGGTTTTCCCAGTATTTCAACTAGTATTTAAGACAGAAATTAGATCAGATTTCCTTGGGGAGTCTCTGACTCTGCTTGGCCCTTTGATCCCATCAGTATATTAATGACGCACATTCCAAACAATCATGTACATTTCTGCTTACTTTAATATAGAAATTGATTTTTAAAAGCTATTATTTGTTTTTCTATTTACAAACATGAAAAATACTACTGCTCAGGGCCACTGACTGCAAGTTCTGCTGGTAAATAACATAAGTTGCATAAAGGCTTATGATTAGTGCATTTAAAGACCTCTCTTAATTGTGTGCATAATGACTTGGTTGTGGATTTTACTATTTTGATCCCTCTCTTCTCTAGAGGTTCCTTTTCACTTTGTTTGGTTTACCTCTTTGGTATTCTTACTTGATTCCCTGAATACATGCTATTTTATCTTCCCAAATTGCTGCCCTCTCTCACCATAATACTTAATGTAACTGAAATAAGCAGTGTCCTCAAAGATTAAATTGATGGAAAGAGCATATTAGATGAATTTTCCTGTTAGCTAAGGAGTTTACACAGAAATGACCGAATGGCAAGGTATTATCTCAGGAGGTTTCCTACTATGAAAATTTTATGACTTAAGAAGCTTTGAGGCAAAATTCAACTTTAACTCTTAACACTACATTCAAAATAATTAAAACAAAAGTTTCTATCCATCTTAATTAATATTTTAGGAAAACCACTGTTGACATTTCAGTTCTAAAAATAGAAACAAACTGCCTCTCCTATTTGGTAATTTGCACAAAAACACAGTGGGAATAGGAACAAAGAGAGGATAGGGATAAAGATAATGCTAAAGGGATTGGCAATAATAGTAATGTATGAATTCATAAATAATATATGAACGAATGTTAGGTGGTAAGAACTGGTCTACATTTCCAAAGAAAACTTGTTTATATCAGAATTATTGTGTTTGCTGCTGTGCAGACTAGCTAATAATAAAAACAGTTAATGCTTATTATGCACTTCCGCTGTGCCAGACACAGTGCTAATCAGTAATAACTCTCACTACAATAATGACATATTCTTTTGGCTAGCTACCCAATTGCCATCTCAGTCGATGTTCTTTTGCTTTCAGGGAGGCTAAAAAATAAGATGTTTGTTTCCAAGTCTCCTTTAAAGTTGGTTCTGATCAATAAAGGAAAGAAATGATGTGGAGATTGGGGGAAAGATCTTCCCTTCTTGAAAAATGAAGAAACCCCAGGCTCTCCTGCAACCTTGCTATGTCACTTACTGTCCCTCAACTCATGTCCTGTTTGGGGGATGCTGTTATTTGAGGAAGTGATAACTGATGCTGTACCAATCTTCTTGATACCATGAGTGAGAGGTTCAAAGAAAGGAGACACCACCTGGAAACCTAGCATCTACAATGTGAAACTAATCTTGAATCACCTGTCTCCAAGATTTTTTATTTATGTAAGATAATCAAATGCCTTTATTTAAGCACCCATAGGTTTGAATGCCTCAACACAAATAACTCTATGATGCAAACCATGGATGAAGAGACCAAAGGCCAACAGCTACAAAGTGGTGGAGATGTCATTTGGACCCAGGTACCATTATCTCCAGTGTTTGAAATCCTTACACAACATAACATGGAGTTTGAAAGTAGTTACTCTGCTTCCCTTCCCTTCTTCATTCCCCTAATCTGTTCCAATTCTACCCTTTCTTATCAATATGACATCCCGACACCTCTCCAAGTTTGGTCACTTATCCCATCCTAGAAGAGTGCTTGAACATTTTTTAATGCCATACTATCTTTAAAGATAAAAGACATAACCTTCCTCAATGGTTGCTCTAAACTGACATATTATTTAAGCATTCATTTGTTTGTTTATTCATTCATTTGTCTTCTATGTGCCAGGCACTGAGATGAGTTGCCAGGGTAAATATGAGCAAGTCCAGAACTTAACAGTTGATCATATATATACTTAAATGGGAAAATAACTGTGTATTAACAGATTCTATAAATACACTACAGTTAAAAACACAGTAGTATAAGTATAACTAAGCTATGTTAGTAGAGTAAAGAAACTGACTCTGTCTGAGGGCATTTGGGTGTTCCAAAAGGATGTACTTGGACTGGACATTATTGTAATCAAATTTAATTAGTTTCTATGCTCAGAAGTAACCAGTAGCCAGATATGAACCTTGATGTCTGGCTCATTTGTCATGTGTTCATCTGTGTTGAAATAAAAAAAAAATTTTGATTACATTTTTACCTTTTTATAGTTACAAGAACCAAATAAAGTACATAGAACAGGATGCATCTAACTTTGATATTCAAAATAAAAAATTACCACAAGAAATGAAGGTAGCCTGTTAGCATGTTCTTATGTTTTTAATTCTTACTCTGATAAGTTCAGTAATTTTATTAGTTATATTAAGATATTAAAACTTAACTCATACAATAATTGACATAGCTTCAGAGATCTTCATAAATAGCATCTTGTTGGGTGGGCTGATAATATCCTGGTACAATTTACCGATATCTTAAGCATTTACAATAAATATAAAAAATGCTGCAATTTATATTCAAGCTAAATTTTGATGTTCACAAACAACCTCTAGAGTTCAAAATGGCAAGCCCTGAGCATTTAATTTTTAATTTGAGGGTGAATGTAACTCTACTTTTTCACCACTGATTCTGATTTTATTCTTTTACTAATGATTTCAAAATAGAACTTTCTTAGGAGACTCTTAGTCCCCAAGTATGACATATATATAAACTTAAAGAGTCTTATCAAACATACGTCTAAAATATTTTGAGCTATTGTGATTACATGTCCAACACTGGGTTGTTTGCATCTGAAACAAAATATTGCACTTTTAACAGAAGATCTCTGAGGTCTTGAACAATGGGATTAATATCACTGCTACCATTATAAATTTTTATTGTATTTCATAGGCTGACAACATTTTAAAAAATATCACTTTCACTCATGTCTGAATCTGTTAGATGCCATGTTACAAAATCTCAATTTCTTTGCCATTTCCTTTTGATCTCCCATGAAATGAAGTTTCTTCTTCTATAAGAACATTGTCAATATTTTGTTACTGAACTTGATATTTTTTATTGTTTCTGAAATTACATTCACTGGCTCTATAATATATTCAATTTCCTTGTCTAGGAGGGACATCATCCAAAACACCAGTATATAATATCTGAATGTCACTGCAATGAAGTCGAAAGGGTTTTGTCAAAGCTTCAGTGTTTCATTTTTAATCTTTAGCTCTGTTATTTAAAAATTTTGAAAAGTTAAATACAATCAAGAACATTACATTTGGAGTGAAGAGGGTAGAATTTGTATTCCATCTCTTTTGTTTATGACCTTGGACTAGGTGTTAATCTCTCTGGATCCCTGTTCTTTTTCTCAAAAGAATGACTTGTGCTGGACCATCTCTTGGCAGAGCAGCTCCAAAACCCTTTTGCACACACTTTGAAATGGCTTCTGCCTGACTTGGGTTGTTCTTCCCAAAACAGACCCTGAAGAAAGGGTTTGCATACAAGTAGCTAATTTGGTAGTTATTTCAGGAAACACAGAAGAAAAGTGGGTCTTAAAATTAGAAAGGGAAAAGAGTCAAGGAGGGAGGTATTTTCAGAAAGTTATTACAGTGGGTCCCTGAAGTTTCTAAAACCTTGATGCTTTGGGACATGACATACAACCCTATTCCTAAGAGTTACCCCAGTCAGAGTCTGGGGGAGCTGGGGAATTTATATGCCAATGGTTGTCAATCACTGGTTGAGGGCTACTGAGAAAAGAGGGATTCAATTCCTCTGTGCTTGCATCCTGCAAAACAGGGTTCTGGCAGACAGAGGGAGTTCTCCAAGAGATGCAGATGTGAAGAGTTATAAGTTGGGTCCTGAAGCACTTTTGTGGGCTGAGGGATATGAGTGGGGCACTGCCTGTTCTTCTACACCCTTCCTGTTCCTGTTTCCACTTTCAATCTATCTCACAGACACCTGATCATTCTGCAAATTAGTGCCTGTGACACACCCTCTGTAAAACTTACCTTAACTTCTAAGCTGTCATTCCACATTCTCGCATTACAGTGGTAATCACATTGCATACCTATCTCCTCACTAAACTAAATTCTTTGTATCTCTAGGGTAGCAGTCCATCTACATCTATTTGAACAATACTGTTGGATAAGCCTATGATTCTTTGCAAAAATTCACCAAGCTGGCTCTTATTTCCCTAAGAAAACAGAGTACGCATAAATTACTGTAGTTTTTGTGTCGAATAGCAGCCCCTCTCTGTGACTCAAACTATTTAGGCATCTAAAACATTGGAATAGCTTATGCTGACATTTTCATGTTGCTATCAAATTCATAACACCAAAACCTTAGTGAGCCATGTTTGAAAATTCATTCATAAGTAGCAGCTGCAACAGGTGTATAGTAGATGCTTATATTCTCCAAGGTACTGTGCTTAAGATTCTCTTCCATTATTTTTAAAATTTTTATTCACATAATACATATAGATACATAGAGTTTAGCCTGAGATCAAAATTAATGTTTAAATTTTAATATTGAATTCAGATTATCAAATCAGCCAACAGAATTTGAACACATTAATGAAAATAGTATCCTCAGATTTACTTTATAATAATAACTTACAAAAAAGAAGCTTGTCTGCAAATTTATACTGAAGTTGTCTTTTCTGCTCATGTAAAGATGCATTTTTCATATGCTTGTCAGGTTCTGTTACACTATACAAATAGTACACAGTCTTCAAAGTAGTTTCCCATTTTTCCACTGGTAGAACTTGTCCCATTCACTATTTTTTTGGTAACGGAACTGCACATATATGTGTATCTCTCTATCTGTATATTTCAAAGAACTTTCTTTGCACGTTGGTTACTTGTCATATCTTCCTTACTTTGTGGTCAACCCTATTGGTAAGAAAAAGTGCGTAAAAGAGCTCCAAATCTCCTAAGAAACACGACTTTTTATCATTCAAGTTTGATCCTGTGCACCTAGGAACATGTTTTATTCAAACAAGTTATTTTTAAAAAGGCCTACCACATCACTTTAATCTATACTTATCCAATATTGGCTCATTCAAAAAAATTAAAATTAAATAACAATCTTTCCCAGTACCTTTCACCCAACTCTGCTCATGGACAACCTGACTTGTGTGTGGTTCCAAGTCTCCACCATCTCATTCTCTTTCTCCTTCCTTCCTGAAGATCAATAACTCTTTCTTTGCTTCTAGTCTTTTCCTAGTAATTGTTATAGTACCTTTAAAACAGGCACAGCACCAAGACATTTGGGGACTTTTTTCAGGAGTAGCAAATGCTTCTCTTTATTCATCCTCTGGGTCAATTAGATTTCTGTGAGCTCCCTAGGGATTGGTCTAGCACATTATAATGAGCATTAATCGGAGGGTTATATATAAACCTTACTTGAATTATCAGCAGGAGAAAGGAAGACTTGCAAAAGTCAACCCAGCCTGCTGATCAGTCATTTTGACACATAGTTTAAACTGTGCCCTTTGGCAATAAAATGTCTTGTAAGAGAGAAAAAAAAAAAAAAAAAAAAAAAAGAAAAGAAAAGAAAAGAAAGAAAATTAGCAATATGCTTTAAAAAAATAAGCATAAATAGTGTAAATAAAAAGGAACAGTATCAGTGTTTTTGGTTAAACTTTATTACATACTAAAAATAAATAGTTTTGTAATAAATTGATGAAATGAACTCTTGCATGCATGTATGTATCCATGGCAACCCAGGT
The DNA here is from genome assembly GCF_902686445.1 of Sciurus carolinensis. Lineage (NCBI taxonomy): Eukaryota > Metazoa > Chordata > Mammalia > Rodentia > Sciuridae > Sciurus > Sciurus carolinensis. The sequence continues at coordinate 72,093,544 of NC_062226.1, forward strand.
TTATATTTTTGAGCTCCAAATAGTTGTATCACCAGAAATATGCTAATGATCTTAAAAGTTATAATAAGAAAAAAGTATTTGTTTCTATAAATAACTGCTAATAATCCAACAAAAATTTAGCAAATCCTAAGTTATGAAATGTTTTTAATATTTTTCTTAAGGAAAGTAGAAAAGTTGTTTATCTACATAATTATAGTGAAGAAAGAGCAAAGAATCAAGGGTCACAAGCCTGTGAGTCTAGTGTGAAGTAAAAAAGGATATGAAAATAAGAGGAAATGCACACACTAGCCTAAGTATTAGGTGGAACTCCATTTTGAAGTCTAACAGGGTAACTTCCCTGGAGCTGATCACACCAGAGGTCAAGTGACAATAGAGAAAGAGTAAATGTGGGCATCCTGCCAAGGGCTTATGCTACTCTTTTGACGGTAAGAAGTACAACTTTCTTTAAATATGAGGTTTCGAGAATGGATTCTGGAATATTCTATGAGAAAGCAGCAAATACAAAGTCCCTGGATTGCTCTTCCTCAGAGTTCTCTGAAAGTCCTAATAAACTGTTATGAGGCCTGGGTGTACCTTTCAGAAATAATTTCAAATTCTGGGAAAAGAAAATATAATAAGAAGAAAAATGGACAAAATGGCCATTGCCAATGTGTCTTTTCATATAGAATCCTAATTTTTCTTCCACATAATCAGAAAGGAAAAGTATCTACTGTTTGTATGCTATTCTAATTCTAATACATGAAAATCATTTCTGAAAACATGGAGTTTAAATTCCAGATTAGAACAGGACCAGTGTAGCTCCACATCATGTACAACCATGAGAATGGGAAGTTATACTCCATTTATGTATAATCTGTCAAAATACATTCTACTGTCATGCTAACTAAAAACAACAAATAAAAAATTAAATACATATATGACACCCAAATTTAAAAAAATACAGCTTAAAATAGTACCTATAATTACCTTGTAACAAAAGAAATATTCATAAACTAATTTGAATACAGGATGATCATCAAGGGGCAAAATGCCCAAATCCAAAGTTAAACATCATAAGAACCCACCATTACTAAATTATATTTTTCAGCCTAAGTTTGATGAAAAATTGTAAATAATTAGGGGGAAAAAACCTCTGCTCACTACATGGTTCTTTATGAAGTCATGTAAGATTAGAGTGATATGTGCTGTAATTCCAAGTTAGGTGGGTACCTACATTTTTAGGCAGGCATTTGCTATGTTTAGATTAATATCTCCATTTACAGTCAAAATGAAGAAATACATACTTCTTATCTTCGTGTATTTGGGGGAGTGGGTGGAAAATGTTACCAAGCTTTGCTTTCTCTTCTAGACACCTCCATGAAGTCCCTTCCTTTGCGAATGCACCTACACAATGATGTAGTGGAATAAAGTCAGCTTTCAGGAGCCTGCAAGTGAAGAGAATGAGGGAGCTTCAGAATCACCCCGCTGTTGCTTGAAGCTTGGGCCCCAGCTTTCAGTTTGCAGGGCTGCAGTGAAGCATTTCAGGAGCTCCCTCTGTACTCAGCATGGTGAAAAATCAACCAGATGCCAAAGACAACATTTTGAAGCCTCATGAAACCACTAGTCTGTCAATCACTAACTTGAGAGTCTGTTCTCCTAACACTAGTATTTTCCTGCCATGATTATCCTCAAAAAATGAATTTCTTTTCCATCACAAGCATCTGTGGAGATGTAGCAGGTTCCTCTCAGAGTTCAGTTGTGCTCCTAAGTAAGCCTTCAGTAAAAGACATCGGGATTGGTTGTCCTGCCCTAACCTATATCCTTCTTTCCCATTCTACTGGAAACATAATTATTCTAGTCTGAGGGCAATCAATTGTACATGTTTCTTATCCTGTAAATTCCACTCAGTCATTGACTTATATGTGCCCTAGAGGGTACTGCTGGTTGTAGCAAATGAGGAAATACCATGTTCTTGACATCTTGAAAAACACATGCTCTTTCCTGAAGATTTTAGCAACTGGTAGCTTTTCATAGTTCATTCCCTTATTGTTGTGGTTTAAATAATAGGTATCCCATAAAAGCTCATGTGTTAATGCAGGAATATTGAAAGGTGAAATGGTAAGACTATGAAAGCTATAACCTAATCAGTCTATCCTAGTTTGAATGGAGTAAATAGGTGACAACCTTAGGCAGGTAAGGCATGGCTGGAGGAAGTGGGTTACTGAAGGCTTGCTCTGGTAGGGATCATCTTCTCCTAGACCCCTTCCCCTTCCTCTCTCTGTTTCCTGGCCACCATGAGCTGAGTGGCTTTCCTCCGCCATGTTGTTCTGCCATGATAGTCTAACTTGCCTTGGACCCAGAGCAATGGAGTTGCCCAACCAACAACTGAACCTCTGAAACCATGAGCCAAAGTAAACTTTTCCTCCTCTAAGTTGTTCTTGTCAGGTAACTTGGTAACAGTGACCCACTCACTGAACAAACTTTTGTTAAAATATTGTCTCATATAAAGCACTATCCCTAATTCCCAGATAGAAAAACTGACTAAACTTACTTGCCTTTAAGGGGTTTAATAATTAATTAAAAACAATAATCATGACAGGAATATAAGTCATATATACATAATTAGTGGCAATTATGTGTCAGGCACTTCACTAAGTCTTTGCCTATATTACGTCATTTAGTCCCCTTGAGAATCATTTACATCACTCTTATTTTATAGTTATGATTAAGAGCTAGTCTAATAAGGCTGAAGGCTCCTATTTGGCTCTAATTCCTCTGTCCATAAATCCAAAGTTTAAAAACATTTCATATATTACATGTAGAATAAACAAATAATTTAATTTTTCTCATTTGGGGTAAGAACAGGTTAGGAGGGAAAAGGTTGGAAAGAAGAACATGCCATTGGTCTGACCAACTAATGAGGTACAGAGGTAAAAAAAGTTAGATGCTTATGAAGCCCCCAAACTAGGAACTACCAAACACATCTCAGGATCTCCAACCAGCTCCGTGTACCTTCCAAGTTCCATGAATTTGGTTCTCTAGGTCACATGTCCACTGACTCTTGAAATGTATAGGTGATTTCTTACTTACATGTTTTCTCAATTAACAATACTGAACAAATACTGAATAAAAATAAAGAAGAATAAAAAGTTGTAGCATACCTCTAGCTATATCTAGAAAGCATGAAAGCCTAGAAGTTACTAGGAGGTTTCAGAATGTATGAAAGACATGGGTTGACTTGTTCCTGTTTTCAGGTAGCTGTGTGTTAAAAACAGATCCCAGAACCTTTAGAACTGAAATTCCATCGAAAATATATCTGTACCACAGTCCAGCTATTTCTTTTTAATACTTAAACAAAATACATACACTTGTCACTAAATATACACCCACCACATCCCCTGCCAATGAATATTGTGCTGGCTGAGAAAGGGTTAATGGAAATCAAATTCCACTACTGTTCCTCATGAGGGATGCCCAACCCTGAGCTTCCTGAAATCCTATGCACATGCCTGACAGAACCCTCAAGAGATCTGTGCTGGGTACTGAGTGATTTTTTTTTTTTTTTAACTGATCCCCAGTCAGAATGGAAATCAGGTTAAGAATGCACTTTGGAACTCAGCCCATTCAAGAGCTCTAATCACAAAACAGACCAAAAGAATAACTTCATTTGCTGCCATTTCTGCTGATTTGCAACCACAAAATAGAACATGCTGCCTCTGGTCAAAGGTGGGTGAACAGCTCCTATCTCAGACCCGCTGAGAGAAACATCACTCCCATAAACCAGGGCCTTACCAGGAGTACTGATTATGTGGCACCTTCTGACAAACATTTTGTTTTCCAGGGATAGAGATATATTTTGCTTCTACTCTCTAGTTTAACAAAAATCCATCCAGCTCGAGCATCCCCTCACCAAGAAACCTACAGTGAGGGATCCAGCCAATGAGCTCCCACTTGCTCTCATAATAATACATTTAGTTTGGTACTTAAATACTGATGGGGATCACAGGGTGTGGTGAAACAAATATATGCATTAAAAAATCCTTTTAGTTATTGTGGCATGCATTTTCTCCCATTTGAGCAAGCAAAGTTATTTTCATTTTCTTGAGTGCTTAGAAAATGAGAAATTACACAGAACAAAATTTTAAATACATTGAAGTTCAATAATATCTACAATATTAGAACATGTAAACAGTTCTTTATTAGAAGAGTATTTCTAAAATGAAGTACACATTTGCCTGAACTGTTAAAAGTAACATTAAAAATAATTCACATTTCTCTTAACATCTTTGAATAAGTCATGGATAATATTATATAGTATGTTACAACAATGCTTTCAGATATAGCTGAGGTGTATTGGATATTGTTTTGAAATACCTTGCTTTTTGAGGCATTAGTTGAAGGGTGTGTGTGTTTAAATCTCTCTTGTTTACAGAATTCTCCAGAGTAGAACATATAGATTGTTATCTGGGAAGACTTTGGGAAGAACATGAACTAGAAATTTTGGTTTATCTGAGTATAAAGTCACGGGAAAGCATTTTTGAGCAGAGAAGAATTCAGTTGATATTGTTCCCAGAAAGCTTTCTTAAGGAGTTGGAAATTTCTTAAAAATCGGAGGATGAATTTCAGCTGAGGAAGAGAAAAATAGAGTGAAAATAACAAATGACAGTGGCTATTGAAGACACCTGATTCTGGAATCAAACCTATGATCACTATGGAAAATAAAAGATATAAAAGATGGAAACAACATAAGTACCAAAACTTAAATGAGGAAGAAGGTGATGGCTGAATACTGATATCCTCACTTTTAAGCCTAAAGGATTCAAAAGGCCTTGTATATGGCTGACAAATCGATGAAAAGAAATAGAGGTATTCAAAGACATTAAATAAAAAGGCCAAAACAAATAAAAATGTAATCAACAGAAATTGTGAAGAGAAACACAGATCTGAGGAAGTAAAAATACTAATTAAAATACCACAGAGAGGAGGGTCAAGAAATCTTGTCCAAATAAATAGAAGGGACCTACATACCATAAATAGAGAACTGGTCATATTGGTCTTACAGATCCTTATAAAGGAATGTCCTTACTGATGGAAAGAAAAAGATTCTTGGGAGCAAGACCTAATTTCCATGGTACACTAAGGATGATGATTAAAAGTTCAACACACTGAAGATTTAATAGGATATCTACAAATAAAATGTAGTATTAAAATCTACAAAGCAAAAACTATGGGAAAAACAGATGTAGAAATACACCATTCAGGATTTAAGTTCCACCTTCCCAGAGAAGACAAATAGAACACAAAATCCAATGTCATCTTGTACCTGAAGCCAAAATTCATAGAGTGATTGATATAAATTTTATAACCTGCAAAACAAGACAATTTCTTCTCAAGTAATGATCGAATATACATTAAAAAAAAAGTATTAAGTCATCTAGAGAACTTCAGTAAATTTCTACAAAATATCACTGGGTTAAGGAGCAAAAAGATACAGTTAAGAATATGTAGAAAATACAAATAACGAACACAGATCTATTGTTCTACCTTAGAAATGGTAAGAAACAGCTAATACAAGATATAAGAGAAAAATATATAAATATATTAATAAAAAAGGAAAAATGATGAATGATGACTATGTTCACATAAGAGATTAGAAGAGTAAAATGATATTAAGCAATAACATAAGAAACAGTTGAGAGAAGAAAATAAGTGTGCAAATGTAAATTTTCTTAAATACAAGAAATTATTCTTTTTAAAATATACTTCAGAATGAATTGCAAATACAACCAATAAAAAGTGAGAGGCACATGTGCACGGGCAAACACACATGTGCAAAGGAAAAAATAAGCTCTAGAAAAGAGGAAGTGGAAAGAAATGAGACCTCTACAATTCTCATCAATCTGCAAATGAGTATGATAAGCTGTATAAAATGCATGGTTTACTAGGAAAATATAATTTACAAAGTGACCCAGATGAATAAAGTACATAAATATCCTAATTGGTGTAATAAAGTTGAGAAAGCAGTAGAGGAGTGATTCTTCCCATTCCTTTTTACACCTTTGTCAAAGTACCAGTTTTGACTAATTCCAGGTGAAATAAAACCATAAGGAGTAAATAGCTCCAAAAGTATATTCAATTTAAAAATGCAAATCCTTTCAATAATATTATAATAGATCCAAAGTATAGAAAAAGAAGAAAATCTTTCAAGTAATTTATAGGAAGCCAGTAAAACAAGAATGCCCAACTTCAATGAAATGATTTCCTCCTAACACCACAAATCACTAGCACTTGAGAAAACTAATGCACAAACCTTAAATCTAATTGCAACATGTTTGGGAAAATTGCACATGGAAAAATAACTGCATAAATAGGAAACTTTTAAAGAAATCCGATGAAGAGGTAGGGGTACACTGAAATTGTTTTAAGTCTACTGAAATTGAACTAGTGTGGTTCTGATGCATAAAAAGATCAATGGAACAAAAAACATACAATCCAAATACATAAAGAAATTATTTATGATATGAATTGCATGTTGGATTAGCAGAAGATTATAGATTAAATGATGTTAAGGCAACTGGGAAGCCACTTTGAAAAAGTTGGATCTCTCTCTCATGTTAAAATAAACTCAGGTAAAAACACTAGAAGAAAAAAAGAAGGGGGGATGAATTTGTACTGAGAAACCATTAAATAAAAGATTATATAGGTAAAAACACATAAATCCATGGTTTATGGAAAACCATGTCAGAAAAATGTTCTAATATAAATAGCAAATGACCAAAAATAATATTCACAAATCATATGAGATTTTCCAATTTGGAAAGAGTTTGTACAACTCAGAATAAGACCAACAAACCAAGAGAAAAATGGACAATAAAAAGAGTTCATGAATAAATGAAATATATAAAGTGCTCCAATTCATAATGAGAGCTATATAAATTAAAAGTGTACAGATACTACTTTTCATCTATTCAAGTGGTAAAAATTTAAAAGTTTGATATACACATGTGAAGAATTATGTGTCTTCTTGTACTCCCGGTGTAAGTATAAATTGATGCAACCTCTGTGAAAGATAATTTGGTCATCTTTTTTTTTTTGCAGTACTGGGGATTGAACTCAGGGTGTTGTGCTTGCGAGGCAAGCGCTCTACCAGCTGAGCTATCTCCCCAGCCCTAATTTGGTCATCTTTATCAAGAATAAAAATGTATAGAACCACAGACTTAGCAATTTCACTGGTAGGTGAAATCCCCATATGCTCAATGACACATTCACAATGACATTCTGTGCACCCCTGTTCATATCAGCAGAATTTAGAATTAACATATAATTGTATCCATAGGATAATGGTTAACCACTTCGATAGAAACAAATATAGGGATACTAAGTAGTCATTATAAAGAACAAGGTAGTTCTAATAGGGCATGACCCTCCAAGGAATAAAGGAAGTTGGTAAGCATGAATATTTCATGTTTCCATTTTGGCAAACATATTTGCTGCGTTCTCACATGAAGGTTCTGAGTTTTTAAACCTTCAACTATCTGCCATCAAAAAGTGAAAAACATACATTACAAAAGCCATACTATGATACATGTGGCTTTCCTTTTCAGAATACATATAAGAACTATGGCTTGTTTTTCAATCAATTTATATGTCACTGCTGAGTTTATGATAATGCGGGGTTTTAAAATCTGGACACATGTTATAAATAACTAGAAGTACATGTTCTTAATCACATATAAAATTGTGAACTTTGTGTTGATAAGAATTTTATCACCTTCAACTTGCTGTGCTATAAACTGTGAGGAGAATGATTCTAAGATTTACTGCATAGTAAGTTGGAGATTTATTTTTCAAGTCAAGGCCGCTGCTAAAAACCAAGTCACTTGAGAGGATACCCATTATGTATTCTCAAGAAAGGTGCTGAAAGTTGATTGCCTTGCTCCTGAGGAACTAATGACTTGAACATTTTCCTTTTAATTATTATTGCTCTTTGTGAGGAAATCTTCATTATTAAAAGGCTTCAACTCAAAGAAATCTAACTTGGAGTGCAAATATAACCTGTACATGATAAAAAAAAAAAAAAAGATTTCTACTTTCCTTTTAACTGGATCATTTATGTTCAGTGAAAACAACAAATACATTTTTTATTTTTATTTTTATTTCTGAATTCCAACCCATTATATTTCAAGTAAAGTGAAATAGAGAGTATTCATTAGGAGGTAATATGTATATTAATAATCACCACAGGCTCTTCCTGGCCTTATCACTGCTCAGGAAGGTTCAGGTCATCAGAAGAGCAGAAAAAGGTTCTAGTTCTCCTTTATTATCTCCTCTTTCCTATCAGGGCAGAGGTTTAGGTCTCAAAAATGGTAACAGTAGTCCCAATTAAGTAACTTCTGAATGACTGTGTACAATCATTTCATCTCTTTACAGAAAATCTATTCCATATCAACACTGCACTTAGTAGAAAGGATAGTACAGTAGTCTTGCCCTGCTCAAAGTCTAGTAGGGAAGATGGCAAATAGGTAAGTAAAGTCAGCACAATGTCAAAACTGGAGAACTGAGAAGGAACCCTGCCCATCATGATGGCCAAGGGCTATCATTTATTTACACAGCCAGAAGCATTTCAAAGGCTAACTCACTTAATCTTCATTAACACCACTGTGAGACCAGGACTATCAGAGTGATCTCTGGAAATACTGGGCCCATGGAAAGCAGTATTAGACCATCTTGGCTACGTACCTCATGGGGAGATTAGTAACAGTGTTTTTCAAATGGCAACTTCCTATTTTAATTATTCTTTCTTGCTAATTAGGTGTTAAACTGAGTTCATATTCTGTAAACATGTAAATGCCATTATTTTAAAGGCATCATTAAAATTTTATTTTTGTAAATGCTTATATTCCTTAATGTTGTTATCTAGGAACACATGCCTGGTCATTCCATTCTATTTTTATCTCAGGGTAATTTAGGTAGCTGACCTAAAGGAGGGTCAGATTCCCTGGCCTATAAACTTCAGAGACTAACATTCTTCCTGACCTGAGCTGGACATCTGTGCTTTTTAAAGATAACATCTCCCAGTAGGGAAACGGAATTTAATACCCCTAAAATTGTGACCCATGTTTAGCACCTTCATTTTTTTTCCTGTAACTTAGCAACTTGACTTAGTTGTATATAGCCGAATTTGCTCCCTTCCAAACTTGTTTTGTGTTTTACAATTTGACATGTCCGTAGCTGTCTTTAAGTAAGGTCAATGTTAAAACACCAGGAGTGAATTCACTTTGGTACTGTGAGAGAGGTAGTGTCAAAGTTCAAACTTTATAGAGCAAAAATATACATAGTTTATGATCTTAGAGTTATCCAAATAAAGTAATTCTATTTTAGGTATATACACAGAAAGACCTTCATTTCAAATTGTCACTTCAAATAATCACTTATGCTTTAGATCCCTTACCTAGTGACATTTCTCACTCATTAATATTTACTTATATTTAAAACAAAGTATTTGCAGATTGTATAAGTACAAAGCAAAATCTTTTTAAAAATAAGCACTAAAATATAAGAGTGAACCATCCACTACATTAGCTAGAAAGTGAAAGCATGTAGCCATACTGCAAATGCCAAGTAAAGTCAGAGATTTCAGGTTCACTTCTCCTTTCTGGGATCAGTTTCCTCAAATGTAAAATTAAATGATTAAATTAAGAGTTCTGTAATATTTCTTTTACTTTATATGGATTCCATTGTTATTTTGCAAGCTAGCAAACTTAAACTATCAGCAGGTCAAAATATTTTTGGATGGAATAAAACCCTACTGACCTGTCCCTTCTATATAATCTAACTGGAGAAATCTTCCCCACCTCTCAATAAGCACTAAGCTAATTTTACTCCAGAACTGAGCTTTCTTTTATATTATTCCAGGAATTTGTTCTGTCTTTGATGGTTTCTAGAAACTGCCATTCTGAATAAGCAGACAAAGGTCACGAGCCTCACTTATGAGATATTCTGATCACCTCTGACTATCCACCTTTCCCATCTCTACAAAAGTAATCTTTACTGACCAGTTTTATTTTATCCAAAGAGTAGAATGTCAAGGTCAAAAAGCATTGGCACAAAGAATGATACAGCTGAAATTCAAAGTCCAAGATTTCCTTTAAAATATTATCAACTACAGAATTACATGTAGTATTACCAGTGATACACATCCATACAAAAAATATCACCTTGGACTTTTGTTGATGGATAGTTTAAAAACTTAACCTTCCTACATATTATAGATTTATTAATATTGCCAGCTTACTGGGAAATGCAACTAGTATTTTCCAGAAACATTACTTCTTCTCAAATAAGCATCACCATCCCAGCTATGAATGAAGGGTCTATCAACTAATAGTAACTTAATACTAAATCCAGAAACCCTCTATCTATACCCAGTGCTCATCTCCCACAGTCTTTGTGTCTAAAATTGGGAGAGAGAGCATAGTTTGTAATCCACTCGACTTAAGTTTTCTGGTCATTCATTCAGACTTTTATTGAGGACTTAAACACAGATTAAAACAAGACAGGCAAGATTTCTGCTCATGTGTTGCTTTCATGTATTTCCAGGGCACCAACAATACTCAAGTAAAAATAAGATAATTTCACAAAATGAAAAGTGTTTTAAAGAAAAATTTTAAGGAACAGAAGATTTTTCAGGAAGTTTCCTTGGGAGACATTCAGAGAGTCTCTGAAGGAATACTGGAATGGAGAACTGAAAGATGAAAAGAAACCATCTGGACAAAGTTTCAGAGTATTTTAGGTCAATTGAAAAGACTGAGACTGAAGTGAGTTTGGCCCATCTGCGGTTAAACATTTTTTCTTAATTCATTTAAATGTATTTATATTATAATTATTTAATGTTCAAATGTATTAAAAATTAAACTTGAAAAAAAGCCTGGAGCATTTCCCCCAAATCTTGGTATCCTACAAGACACACTTTAAAGATTCATCTAAATCTTGATTGTACATTAGCATAAATTTGAGAACATTTAAAAAATACTGGTACTGAGATCCCATCTAAACCAAACAAACCAAAATCCCAGTATGTGTCAAAATTCTCCAGATAATTCTGATGTATAACTAATTCAGTTAGTTCTGAATTATCATCATTATTTATTAGTTAATTCCTATATACAATGAGAGCTGTAAGTATCACTCTAAATTCATCTACAAATTGTCCTGTTCTGGTGACCAGTTTGTGTGTTAGGGTCCTTTGCTTTAATAGGTGGACTTTTATTAGTGCAGGTACAGTGACAGTTTAAGAAAGGCCATTCAGTGTGATATTTGAGGCTGTCAGTTCTGGAATCAGGTCCCTCCTGAATTGAATATTAACTCATCAGCTCTATAGACTTGGAACATCACTGAATTCTTTAAACCTCTGTTTCTTTATATGTAAAAAAAAAAAAGGGGGGGGGAATACTACCAGTATTTATCTCATTGTTCATTAGCTGATATGTATACAGGGTTAATGACTACACCAGGCCTATTAGTAAGATCAATAAATGCCAACTATGGCTATTAATAATCATGTGAACAGCTTAGTCTTTTATCTATTTAAAATAAAAACAAGCCAGTAGTAGTGGCATGCAATGTAATCCTAGCTACTCTGGAAGTTGAGGCTGAAGGATTACAAGTCAGAGGATAGCCTGGACAATTTAACAAGATTCTGTCTCAAAATAAAATAAATTTTAAAAAGTTAGGGGTATAGTTCAGCACTAGAGCATTTGCCTAGCACGTACCAGGGCCTGGGCTTAATTCCCAGTATCGTAAAATAATAATAAAATAATTATTTTAAAAATATAATTTATTGTTTTCAGAACTTTAAATGAAAAGAACTTATTGTGATTAGGTTGCCACCAATAAATTCCCATGTGATTACTATATTAAATGCTTTTCAAGTTACAAAACAAAATGTATTAATGTTTCTAAATCAATCATTACCATACTTTGAAACTGGCTATAAACATTCTTCAGGATTCTTAACAGATTTGCAAGTTTTCAATTTATCTCTAATATACAATAGGAAAAATTTTGCCCTCTGAAAAACTTATAAACCCTTATGAAAGAATGTTCACCACCACTGCAAATGCCTTTT